>NC_081411.1:777139745-782497245 GCF_030272615.1 Cryptomeria japonica | reverse complement strand
CAATCTCCAAATAGCAAGATCCAAACATTGCTATGCAATTTTATGTGATTTGTGTTTCTTTTCAGTGCTCCTATGTGGTGTGAATAAGTGCAAATTTCACATTGTGGGCAGGGGGGGGGAGACATACCATCAATGTTCCATTTCCATTTCGAGCTGAATCAGCTAAAGTCAAGAGCAACTTCCTTTGACAGTGGCAGTTCCTATGTTGTTCGAGATCATGTGTTAGTGGTTGACAACAGTGACTGCAATTGAGCACATTTGGTTCTCATAGATGTAATGTGAAATCATTACATTTTTTATTTTTTGTGAGATATATTTCCTATATTTTCCCCTGATGTTGTATAAATATAAGCACCCATGTAAGTTAGTTCATGGATTTTGAAAGACATTGTGGGAGGATCTAGAAAACCACTCAAGGTGGACAGATGGTCGAGGTTCCTATTGACGTCAATGTTTGTGGTAAGGCTATTTAAAATAATGAGAGGAGAGATCATTTGTTTAGATCAAGGTCATGAGTCAGTTGGACATGCCACAGGGGTGTGCATAATGCAAATGTAGGGTGTGAGTTCTTACCATGTTCACGCTAAGGGGGGGAATGTTGGGAAATTAAATGTTAGTGTTCACATTGGTTAGATAATTAATGTTAAGTGTTCGCATTTGTTATAATTTTGTTATGAGTTGTTAAAACAACTCATTTACATAAACAGAGTTGCTATAGGAGGTATTACAACTCCCCCGTAATATAGGATATGAAGAATCATATGAGAAGATATTTCATAATCAATCGAGATTCTATGAGCTCATATGGCTATGCACATGTTTAGTTGATGATATTCATGATTTCAAGGTTTTGTTTTTATTTTATTTTATTTTTTGAATAGATAATGATGATAATGTTATTAGGCTTACAATACTAACAAATACTAACAATTTCTTTTTGGTTCTGAAGGATGATAAACTCCATGGGCAAACATCATCAGCTATTTCCTCCTATATGAAGGATCATCCTGAATTTTCAGAAGATGGGGCTTTAAATCACATCAGTGGACTCCTTAATCAATTTATTAAGGAATTAACATGGGAATTTTTAAATCCAAATAATAATTTGCTTGATTGGGAAGGGTTAAGTTTCAATATAAATAGAGGAATGCAATGTTTTTATGTATTTAGTGATGGATTTTCCTATCATGATAAAGGAGTCAAAGAGCGGATATTTAAAATACTTATTGATCCAGTAAAATTATAAAAAATGTAGTTAAGAGTTCAATCATAATTCATAAACATTTGATCTCTATTCCTAATAAGATCAGCAAGTCGGTTACTGATATACTAATAAGTCATAAAATTGCATGTTGAATGCTAATTTCATACTTTTATTGTTTCTTCAATGGAAACCTGAGAATTGATTTGTTGAAATCTAATTCTCTAAAACTGTAATATCTCTTCAAACTTCTTAAACTGTATGTTATGAATTGATTGACAAATTGCGACTACAAGGTAATTCTCTCTCACTCTCATGTAATACCAAATGATTATATGACGTGATTTGTTCCATGTGAGTTAAATTCCATTTGAATTTTCAAATTTGAATATCTTCATCTTTAAATCGTTATTTTTTCATGTGTTATTTTGAAATTTTTTTAATAAATTTTAAATATTTTATGTTGACCTTCTAACCTCTTTTAATTTATTTCATTTAATGTGTGTAATCAAATGAAACAAATATTTAGTATAAATTCAAACTTAATTAAAAATTAAATAGATATAAGTGATTCCATTTATATAACATTGATAAACTCAATTAAGTATTCAAATTAATAAATTAAAAACTATTGAAATGATTAAAAAAAAAAAAATTTCAATGTATAAATAATTTGTTCATGACATGTTTAATTTAAGGGTTATTATTTTATAACAATGATATATATCATAGACATGAGCTATACAATTTATATTTAATAAAAAATATAATAGGGATCAACATTATTCCAAATATAATAGAGATTGGGGAGCAGAGTTACAAGATTTTAAAGGCCGCCTCTGATAGTATTAAGGTCCTTATCAGAAAATTCGAATATGTCCAAGGGGAAAACGCCCCAGGAACACTACTGAGGAGAAGGATGGAAACCCTGAAGATAAGGAAGCGGGTCCTAGAAAAAGAACATGCGCAAGTAACAGAAAGAAGCAAAACCAAACCAAGGACATTGAATATATCAAGAGGATTGTTGTGACTATGGAGCAATTGGAGCTGGAAGCTCCCGAATTGCTAAAGAACTTCACCTAGGCTTGGTTGTTCTTCTCTTCTCTTTATGTTGTCTGGTGTTTAGTTTATTTGTGTTGTGTCTTTTTGCTACTGGCTTTTTGTTTTCAGCCAAATGTCTTTTCTATGGTTGTTGTCTTTTATTTTTCCGATGGACTCTAATGGTTATCTTTTGAATATTTGATGTAAAGGGTTGCAGGGGCCCTTCAAAACTTGTTTTCCCCTAATAAAAAACATTACTCCAATTCAATATCATCAAATCTAAATTTTTATTACCTCTCATCTAATCATTATTTAGTTGTTAAGACCATAAGCATAATCATAAAAAAGTGCAAACAATGAGGACAACCACACAAGAGAACATAACACTAGATTTTATGTGAAAATCTTACAAGGGAAAACCACAATGTGAAAGTTACTTGGATATACTACCCAAACCTAGCATCACAAAATACTTGGATCAACTATTCTCTTGTTGGATGGTTGGGTGGGGAGGTTCTGAGTGTAGCTCATGCTAGAGCTTATCCATCCTAGGTCAAATCTTTTAGTTTCTTTCTACATGTGTGGTGAGCTACATTGGGGCTTTGCAGGTGAGTGGGTGGAAATTTTGTATAGGAAAATTATTGTTTGTAGGTATGTTGCATGAGTAGTTTGAGCACACTATTCTTTGTGGCGTGGGTGGTAGTTGGGCTATATGACCTATTTCTTGGTCCATTCTTCTTCTATATTTAAACAAGGGGTGTGCTTTGTGGGGATTTTTTTACTACCATGAGTCTAGAGGAGGAGTTTGGTAAGTGAGGTGGCTATGGCAGAGGAGTTTGTTCTTAGAGGAGAATTCCTTCTTTCAAGATGTGGTGTCAAAGTTTGATCAACTCTGTTGTGAACATGAGACTCGAGTGAGTTTCTTGAATAAGGATCTACATGTGAAAGTATGAAGAGTGGAGGCCCTAAAATCAAAAGGGTTAATGGCTACTTGGAAGGAAGCCAAGATAGGCCAATCTTATTGATTCAACCATATTTAACTGCAAAAGATCTGAATTACTTAAGGACCCATTCTATAATCTAGAATTCTTTTAGAATATGGGTCTCTACCATTTTTCCAGTCATGGGTTTGACAAACTTGGAATCCTAAAGGAGATCTAGAGATTATTATATCAACCAATGATTATTTTATAGTTATTTTCTTTTATCTAGTAGATCATAACAAGGCTTTTGAAGGTGGCCCATATTTTCATAATCAATTTGTTTTGTTATCAAGCCTCGGCATGTAGCATTTAATCCAACTAGGGAGCTCTTTTATAGATTCCTAGTATAGGTAAGACTTCCTTGGATCTAGTTATAATTATAGAGTCATAAAATTTTGCACATGCCCAGTCTTCTATTAGGAAAGACATTGGGTTCTTCATTGCAAAAAATAAATAAAAATATAATTTCTTGTGCTCATATTTGTATTTAAATTAATTTGAATAAACTATTACTAGATTCAATAGAAATTTGAGCTGGTTCTACCTCAGGGGTACACCAGCTCAATTATGAACCTCTATCTTCAAATCTCATATATGTCACGAATATGAAAATTTGTAGAGAAAATGTGATAAATGTATTCCCATAAGATCCCCTTACATAGAAGGTCCATCCAATGTGACCTCTTGTGTAATCCCAATGAAGGATAAAAGGTGATGCCCCTATGGTAGAAGGAGAAAAGGATAAAGAAGGATTTATTCTAGTGATACCTCATAATAAGGGTAGGAATTCAAGAGAATATTTAATGACATGTATTTTGATGGTACTTTTAATCTCCTTGATTCCCTATAATATTTTGATTAATATGAAATGAACTTAGAAGGTCTACATACAATTTTTGCACTCTTGGAGTTAGAAAAAATGAAGGTTGGAGTGGATGAAAGTCAAATAAATTAGTATGATGGGGCATTGTGGCTTAATAGAAGACTGATGAAGAGTATGGGTGGCTTGTGTGATTTGGATCTATGCAAGTCAAATGAGGTACTCAAGGATATATATCATTGGCTATTAATTCGCCAGCTCCCATTGTGGGTGTTTTTTTTCAAGAGATGACAATAGAACACCAACCAATATTGGTTTGCAGCATAATAATTTTAATTATAATGGTCCTAAGAAGTCTACAAAGAGTGGAAGAAAGAAGGATTAGGAGAAAATATAATTGATGGGAGACGATTTAGTGGAATCAAGGTTGGTGATCCGCATTGACTCCCACTTTTCCAACTTAAACAAATGATAGTCCTCTCATGGAATGGAAGGGGATTGAAAAAATCCCTAGACAAAAGGTTGTTTGTTGAATACTACAAGATGATAAGAAGGGGGTGAATTAGCATACACTAAAAATTAATCAATTTTAACCTGTTTCTTATATTAACATTGATTCCATCTACCACATGTATGAAAGTAAATAACTAAAACCACAAAAGAAACTACACATGTACTCCAGTCCTCCATGAAGGGCTTATTGTGCTCATTATGGAGTATGCCAAAGCTGATGAAGTTATTATTTCTCTCTTTGAGAAAGGCCAAATCCCTAATACTAATGTTCAAGATGTCTCTGATTTAGAGATGGAGACGGAGGATAGTGGGAGCACCAAACCTCTTGTTGACCCTGATTATAAGCTGGTTGAAGAGAGTGAGATGTTGGTCACTCCTAGAACCCATAACAACAAGAACCCCCCAAGATGGGCTGCAAGTAAATATAAATCAACTAGCAAGATGATTTCTAAAACTGAGCCTTATTCTAAAAATAAGAATTATGTTCATAAAGACTATGGTCCCAAGACCTTGGACAAGGAATTCAAATTGGACATTCCTCTTAATGTCCTGAAGGAGAAGAAGGGGACTCTTCCTAAAGATGTGGTCTTAATGTCTTGAAGGAGAAGAAGGGGACTCTTCCTAAAGATGTGGATAGTGGTTTACATAAGGAAAGTTATCTGATGAATCTAGTGATGGAAGCAACTAGAAGCTAGCAGAACTACTAGAAGTGGGTGGAGAAGGAGATTGATACCCTCAAAGAGGGGATTAAGGAGATAATTGATATCACCATTGATTCGCCTGAGCCTAGAAAAATAAAGAAGCTCATAATCATGACCTAGAATCTTTCCCATGATGTCGAGGCTACGAAATGTAAACATGAACAAAGAATTGAGAAGGTTGAGATTAGTATATGGAGGAGATCAAGAAAAACCTTAAGAATCTGGTTGACATAAGCAAGGCCATGAATAATAGTATGGAGGGGCTGGAAAAGATTAATACCATGGTGGCAGAGTATAGATCCAATCCTATTGACAATGATCCTGATGACAGTAATAGGAAGAAAGATCTGGGTGGTGAAGATTCTGCTGTAGGTGGCAATAAAACTACGGGCCCTAGTTCCAGGACCAAAAGCAGGAGCAACAAAGGGTACCTCTAGGTTCATTATGGAGGAATTGAAGGAAATCAACAAGGTTACCATTTAGCAGAATAGGGAGATGGTGCAGTCGCTTATTTGAGTGTTTTTGTTTTGTTGCCTATTGTTTCTTTTTGCTTTTGTGTTCAGTCTAGGGTGTTCCCCTATTTTAGTGTTGCTTTCTATTTGGTTGGCTGGTGGCCAAGTTCTGTAAAACTCTTGGTTTAGGGTCCATGTAAAACCCATTTATCTTTATCAAAAACTACACGTGTACTCCCAAAATATTACATAGGCAACCTAAACTAGGAATGAACGTGGTGAGAACTATCTCACTATATGATAGTCAAATTACAATGTTTAAGCATGAGCCCAAGGAGCTTATTGCCCATAAGATGACTTGAAAGACTAAGACACACAACCTTAGGAAAAGATATAATAAGTACTTGCACACACTAAAGATCACTTCTTCACTCAAGACAAGATACAAAACCTATAATAGAGTTTCATCAATAGGATTTCATTGCAAAGAACTACATTAGCTAAAATATTAGTCACAGTTCACTATTCAAAATATATCAAAAGTAGTCTTCATTACAACTCTACTATACTTTAAAACCCATGCATTACATTACGTTAACTTCACACAACTCACATAACTTGTCTATATATTTCCACAATGATTTTATCCTTTATATATCATACACAACCTCAACAACATCAATTAGGTTGGCCTAACTAGATGTAACATGCAAATACAAAAAAATGGTAAAAAAACAATCTCCAATGTAATAGAAAATAAAAAATAAGATAGACGGGGCATGACACAATATTGTCATGCCTTCCTATCCATCCCAAATCATTGCCCATAGATCTTCATGCAACTGCACAAGCTAAAACATTATAGGTTGGGTGCAAAAGATAAAGCAATTAAGGTACACCAATACAAGTGACACCAATTATGATGGTGACCACTAAAGACATAAGTTGATGCCCAAGATAATATAATAAAATTCACAACATTGAATAGATGAGTCACATTACCAAAATACTAGCAAACATGGGAATACAACACATTCATTTACATTGACACTAAACAAATAACACAAATCTGTACATGAACTGCGGATCCTAGAAGTGAGCACCAAAGCTATAAAAACTTCATGATACATCTATATAAGCCTTCTTAAATAGTAGAAGAATCTTGAAATTATTAGAATTGGATGAAGGAAATGAAATAAGAACTAGATCAGATTTAGAAGAATAAGATATGAGAATCAGTTAACAGACTGGAAGACAAGAATATGATTGGAACTACGTGGGTATTCTAGAACACGCTGGATAAATATGGAAAGGTTGTGAGAAATAAAGAAAGGTTGGTATGTGAAGTTTATACTCAGATTGAAGAAAATGATTTTGATGAGACGTATACCCTGGTTGCTTGGATGGAGGTAATTAGGATGTTTTTAGATTTTATGGCTTTTAAGGATTTCAAGGTTTATCAGATGGATGTGAAATCAACATTTTTGAATGTGGAACTGAAAGAAGAAATTTATATTGAACAACCAGATGGATTTAAGATTAAATATAATCCAAACATTGTTTGCGAATTGAATTAGGCTTTGTATGGATTTAAACAAGCCCGTACAGATTTGTATGGAAGGTTAGACAAGTAATTGAGTGATCTTTGTTTTCAAAATGGTTTGATTGATAGCAATTTATATTTCAAAACCAATTCAAGTAAAATCCTAATTGTGGTAGTGTATGTCATGTTATTGTGAGGATATGGTTATTACTAAGAGGTGGGGTTTGAATCAATAAAACAATAAACTGAAATATTTTACCAATCTTCAAATACTTTTAAAAAATAGTTCATAACCAACCAATAACTACTCAATCTGTCACTTAAAGTAGATTTACCAAACTACTCATTCATGTGTTCATCAACATGTAAGTAATGTAATGATATCAAATCCATACATAAACAAATCAACCACCATATGAACATTGAGATTTTTCATGTGGAAACCAAAATGGAAAAAACCACGATGGGAATTAGTACCCAAAACATTTGCACTCTTTAGGAATGCACCATGTTAAAGGCCTAGCCTGGTTAAGAGAAGACCCTGTTAGGAATCACCCAATGAAGGGATTTTAACCTCAATTCTGTTAGGAGTAGTAGTATCATAATATTGCAACCCTAGAAATTTTTTACCACATTAGGGTCCTCACGCATGTGAAATTGAATCCCCTAGTCTGATTGGAGATCAGAGGCTACTCAATCCCTAAAAACTTCTTCTGCCTTGCCCTCTGCACCACCCTATTTGCACTCTTCCTTGGAGAAAAGACCAGGGCAGGGGCATGGCACCCATTTCCTCCTAGGACATGCGCATGGAACCCTGTCCCTACCCTACATAAGTTTTCTTGAGAAAAAAAATGAAATCAAGAATGCCCTTGAGAATTTTGATAGAACCTTTGGCATTTCCATCGACATCAGAATCCTAAAGATTATCACTCAAACCAAGACCATCGCATATACATGTTCATCCTTCACCGAAACACCCAATCTGACTGAAATGATTCTATTGAAGAAGCCTTCCAGTATTCTATCGATAAAGTGACCTATAAAATAAACCTTGACCACGATGGATCTCCAAAGGGATTCACCAAAAACATTAGTTCCATCAACATAAAGTACATCGAGGAAATCAAAAGTGGTCCCACCAATAAAATACAGAGCTTTGATGAAAATACAGTATCAATGAGACATGTGAGCAACTCGCCGAGGGAAGAAGTTTGGCAATATCGAAGGAACCAATAGATATGTTATCAACGAAGCTATTTAGAGGAAAAGAGTGTATCGAAGAGGCATAAAAGATGTTGACGAAAGATAGCTTTCTCATTGAATATTAAAGGATCGATGAAATATGAGAGATTTCCATTGATGACTTGTTATTGATCGAACATAAAGAGTCGAAGGAGAATATTTTTCTTTTTTCGAAAGGGGAAATTTCATCGATGCTAGTACAAAGGCCAGATAATGAAGAACTATTTTGATGGAATTCTAACATTGATAAAATGATGGAGGGACTTAGCGATAAAAGGATTTTCATTGAAAAGGAAGATTTTGATGAGTTAATAAAACATTATACTGACACAAACACTTATAGCGAGGTTTCAATGAAATAAATATATCGATGAGACCAAGAGATGTGCCAGAAATGATGTCAATTCCACCGAAATAAAGAATGATGTCGATGGAATATGGTGTTTCAGGGAGACATAAGATAAAGCCATCGAGACATATGATTTCATTGAAGTACAACATAGGTATAAGGTTGAATAAACATCGGTGAAAATTCAAAGCACTGCTAGACAAATTATTATCCGTTGCCGCGAAGAAACAAAACAAATCTCAGTGAAGACACATTACCATAAATTCAAACAAATATCTGTGTGACTGTTGCTTAACTGGAATTATTAACAGATGCTCAATGAATTAATGATGAAGGGACATGACTTCTCATAGAATAGGTGTTGCTCATTTATTTATATGAGCATATTTTGTAAAATAAAAAAGAGATTAGAAGAGGAGAGACTGGATAGATACTATAGCCTATAGCATACTATTATACCATTTTGAACTTTTAATAGAATCAATCATTTTTCTTTTGTATATGTGTTATGGATTATCTCATTTTCTGTAGGCAGTTGTTTGTGATATTATCTAAGGTAGATAAGGTTATTTGTATTCTTACAGTGAAGTTTATGTTTCTATATTATAAATTTGGATTAAAAATATCTACTCGTGGATTGTAATTGTTCTTTGTAGTTCTTCTTTGAATGATTACTTAAGGTTAGGGTTAAATTCATTCAAGTGGTTTATGATATAAACATTTAGCAGATCTCATAAGAAACAGTAACTGAACGATTTACCAAAGGGGGTAGGTTTAAAAATTGTCTCACAAATCATACATTAAGTCCTAGAGAATGATGAATACTAAGAGGGGGTTGAATTAGTATGCCTAAAAACTTAGCCAAACTCTAAAACAATTTTCTAGTAGACTGGTGTAGTAGTTTAAACAACAAACCAGTTAAAACATAAACAAGCCAAATAGCAAATAGAAAATTTACCCACAGAAGCACAATCACCACAACACAAGATATTTTAATGTGGAAACCTAAATGGGAAAAACCATTGTGAGTAAAACTCACAAGTCAACTATCTACAAAATAGTAACCAGATTGATTAAGGTCAGACTAGTTAAGGCCTTACAATGTTCTTCACTAGAATAGATCCTTTTAGGAATCTAGATCTTGGTTAGGAGATAAGTTCTGTTAATGACTACCTTGTTAAAGTGTTTCAGATCCACAACTATGAACCACCTTGTTAGAGGACTTACAATAGGCTTGGTTGGGCCTACCCTGTTAAGGGTTTCAGACTTGTTGAAGAGATTAGTAATCAACAAATGAATGATGTAGAAAGTAGCATAGAATGCTTGATTAGATCCTTGATAGTTCTCTGTTAATGCATTATAACATTACTTCAGTCTTCTATCATTTGCATGTTTAATCTCTATCGCACGATGCTTCTACAACAACTCCTCTCTCCAATACACACACACACATACATACATTCATCTTTTATAAAACCGTAGACATGGTGTCCTTAAATAGGAAGCTCATTTCATGTCATTCCAATGAGATTGGACTACAATTTCCTAGGTACAGTGCATCTAGACATATTTGGTAACATAGCACATAAACACTGCTAAAGTATGGATGGATGATAAATCATCACATTTTACAATTATACCGGTTTAGCAAAGTATACCGATTACCAGTTAACGAATAAAGATTGGAAAACTAGAACATAATGTTCTGATCAAAAAGATTAACTGCTGCTAGGGGTGCTCGGTCTGCTTGAGGTCTTCATACAACTACGATTGGTAAGCTTCTTCTGCAAAACACCAATAGTCTTCTACAAACAAATACTATACATACAATGGCATATAATACCAGTGTGAACAACACAACACATATTACTAGTGGAGAGTAACTCATACATAAAATGAGTCTGTGTCCATGAATGACAATCACAACTTAAACATTATCAAAATACCAACAATCTCCCCCTTTGACATTGATGGAAACACTTAGGAAAATCTTGACATCGAAGTGCTTACAAAACAAAAACAGATGCCATAATCAAAATTACTCCCCCTAAGCATATACACTACTCCCTTTGCAAAAATTACAAGTATGTGCATGAAATTTTCAACACTACTCCCCCTTTGCCAACAATGACAAAGTAATTCAAATACTCCCTGTTTCACTAAAATTTACCAAGGTTATATTGCATAACTTAAAAATAGAGTATGTTCATGACAATAAAGAGTAAAACTTCTCAAAAAGAGGTTTAAAGTTTTTCAAAAAATTCTTCATGTCTGAAGACAATGAATCAAGAAGTGAGGCAACAATTTCACTCTCAGTCTTCATCTAGAAGGCTAATTCTTCCATTGCATCAATAGTGCTCATCTCCTAAGTTACAATAATAGCCTCCAAGTTCAAGAAGCACTTCTAAAGAATCTACAATTTTGGTAATAGAAGCAACTGGAGCTCCTGCAGATCTTGAGTCTGCTTGCATATCTTTGATTCAATCTTTGCAATATGATGTTGGTGAGTGTGAACAGTCTGTCCATACACTGTGAATGAATCATATGGAAATTTGAAGTTACCGATATAATTCATTGACTCAAATTGGAGTTGACTCTTCTTTTTCAAAGAATCATCACAAAATAGGTGAGGTTGGTAGATTTTTCTCAAGAGTAGGTTACATTCACCCATAGCTAAACTTATATCATCCTTCTGCTTAAGTAGTTTTGCTCTGTCTACATCTATTTGCTTTACTAATGAAACTTTCAGAGCTTTTTCTTGCTTCTTCTCTACAGAAACTTGGGAAGCATCTTCTAAAGATTGCACTTGATCATCTACCACTATGCAAAGAAGTTTTTACTTAGCCAACAAGGAATTGGTACTGGGAAGGTTAGTACTAGGGATTAGATTGGAAAGAGTGTCAACATCAAATTGAATGACATCATTCTCTTTATTTTTCCTTAGTTTTTCCAATCTAACCTGAGCTAGTTGAATGCTCCTTAGTAGTTCACTTTCATCAACCGATTGAGTAAGACAGGAAAGAGTCAAATCGGTGGGACCGGTGGGATCAACCTGCTTAGCTTGATCTCTGGTTGTCTTAGGAGTTTGTCCTCCTTCCTTTGCCTTGATATCCTCGTCTTTTATTCTCCTCTTCTTCTTTTTCCTGGGCTACCTTGGCAGCCTTCTCTTTCTCCTCTTCTACTCTCTTCTTCTCTTCTTCGTTCTTCCGATCTTCTTCCCTCTTTTTCTCTACTTCCTTTTTCTTCTCTTCTTCCTCCTTCTTCTTCTCTTCTTCCTTCTTCTTCTTCTTTTCTTCCTTCTTCACTTGCACTTTCTCTTGTTTTTCTTTCTCCACTTTCTCTTTTACCAGTTTCTCTTTCTCTTCTTTTTCTTTTTCTAGTTTCTCTTTTTCCTGTTTCTCTTTTGCCGCTTTCTCATCTTTTTCTTTCTCCACTCTCTCCTTTTCAAATTTGTCCTTCTCTAGAGTAGTGTCCTCAACATTTACTGCATAACATCAATGGGGTCATTTTTCTCTACTATTCTTTCACCCAGACTGTCAAAGATTTCATCTGGTTTGGTTGTGGATAGGCTAGGCTCTTGCTTAGCCTATTGATTTGGTTCAACTACCTATTACATTTTGATAGCTTCTTCAGCTTGCAAATGGGTGTCCTTTTCTACTTTAGAGGTTTTGCCTCCAAGTAACTGAAGTCTTCTCCTTCTTAAGAAAAAGGTACCTTTGTACTGATTAAGAATCTCAAACAATTCTGAATTAGAGGCATCAAGAAAATATTGGGCAAAAATTTCTTCCCTAATTGCTTGTTCTTTTTCTATGACAATGTGCCATTTGTTGTCCAAAGAATCATATAAAGAACTAGAAACAATAGTCTTAATATCGGTTGGTGACTGATCATTTTTACACAAATATTTAAAGACCTCTAGCTCTACTTCTTCCTTTTCACTATCACTAAGATAATCAAAATAATCTTTTAGATCATCAAGAACTTTCCTTTTAATATTCTTCATAATTCTTTGAAAATGTGTCATCGGTTTGTAAGAAGCAATATGTATACTTCCCAGTGTCGAGATTGCTGGTACAATATCGGTTGACCTCATCTTCTTGCTTGATTTCCTTCTCTTCTTCATTTATACCTCTGGTTTAGTGTTTTCTGAATCCGGTGAGTTATTCTTGGTTTTTCTCTTCCTTTTGAATACCTTTGGCGGAATAGCCTCTGATTTCTTTTTGGCTGGTGACCTCTTAGTCACTTTAGGACTGGTAGTAGATGTAATCGGTGTCGATGCCGATGGCACTACTTTCCTCTTTTTCCTCTTTGGTACTTCAATAGATTTGATCCTCTCAGAATAAGTATCGGTCCTCTTTTTATTTTGATTCATTGGTGAAGCAAGTAGGGTAGAGGCATACCCTATGAGTATATCATTTACCACTTCATAGCCCATAGGCTCAACTTCATCTTCTCTTGGCTCAACCGCTTGCATTATACAATGATCTATTTTGATTGTGAAAAATATATCATCTTCCTATTTTTTAACTAGATCACCTGATATTCTCATTCTTTGGTTGCTCTCTAGTCTAAACTCATCAAAATACCTATTCAGAGTCTTTGGATATGAAGATCCCACTACTTGCATACTCTCCTTTATTTGTTTGGAAACTAGTAGGTCACTCGACCATTGAACGTCACCAACTCCTAGAAAATATCCTTGAAAATAGAAAAACAAACCGACAAGTAGTTGACCAAATTTAAACCTCAGTGTTTTGTCCACTTTGATGGACTTCAGGTTCTCCATGAGTTGTTTTTGCATGTAGGTATATAAATCCCATTTTTTGTTCTCCTTGATCATCCTATAAGTGGCATGCACTACAACTATAGGAACAAAATTCATTATGCTAGCATAGAATACTCTATACCCGATTACCATGCACGCATAATTCACCAAGTCATCTTTTATGGTGTTTACAGTCATTGCCCGCTGGTCGCTCATAGAACCGGTGAGCTCTATCACTTTGGTTTTGGTGATCTTGCGAAGAACGAGGACTTCCCCAACATTGCAAAAACCGGTCACAACATGAATTGCCTTCAGTGTAATATAATGGGTTCGCTCAAGGTACATCTTGTCACCATGAACCCTACTTAGAATAATCCTAATGTGTTCTTCTATAAATTCCTCAAGAAAATATAATACATTGTGAAATTTATTCTTCTTGATTGTGTTGTACTCAGGTTTAATCTTCTTATCATCTCCACAGAACAAACTCAACTAGGAGTGAATCAATACAGACCCTAGGTCTTCTAGTTTTCAATCAATATATCTTGAAACATCCCCTTATGTAATGACTCTAGTGGGAATTTGAGATAGGGCATTATATTTCACCTTCTTCCTAATCAACTCAGATGATTCCTCAAGTTTGATAGAACTAGAAGGGATTTTATATATAGAAGCCATATCTAGATAATTCCAAATGATGAGAGTGATTCGATGAGAAATACCTTTTTAATCCGAACTCGGGTTCGTCGATGTTGAATGTAACACACTTCTCCAAAAGCTTGTTTTACCACTCTGACCTCCACTCTGAGTGGATGCAAAATCTTGTGCAAGATATCTTCCTGAATTCTTTCGAATGCAAGATGAATCACTCTTGTTGCTCTACTCAAGCTAGAAAAATTCTTCTTTGAAAATAGGTAAGTAAAAACGATGACGAAAGTCACTTAAATATGGTCCTACATACAATAATAAATGCACCATCGTTAGGGCACAAACCCTAACTTTTCCTTTTGCCACTTCATTTCTTCTCTCGATCGATAGATAACCAAACTGATAAAGGCACTTTTTTGATATACTTTGGGGGTTCAAAACATTGTTACCGATGTGTTCCCCCTAACCTTTTCGAAGCTTAGTTTGCTAGTTCAGGGGTCTCCACACTGGGTGCAAAAACTAGTACATCTTGTGGCTTCTCTTCAAATTTATATTTCCAAGTTTTGTCCATATTTGCCTGAATGGTTTCAATATTGATATTCCCTTCTAGGTCGACCGGGATGTCTCCCGATGGATTCTTTCTCAATCTACATGCTATGGTAGTGTGTCCTACTTTGTTTCAATTATAGCATACCATACTAGGTGTTCTCCATGGTCTGATGTTCACATTTCCATTCTACCTTCTGCATGTTGCAGCAGTGTGACCACTACCACGATAGGTCAAACAGGTTGCTCTCCAACTGTTTGCCACTACATAACCATTTGACCAGTGGTCATAGGTTCTCTACCAGTTTGTGTTCCGGTTCATAGGAGGTTCAACTCCTTTAGATCTTGGTGCATAACTTCCAGAGTTGTTCATAACCGACCTGCACTCAAAAGGTCTATGCCCAAACTTGTTGCATGCATAACAGTGACCATTAAATCTACCAGTTATAGCCACATTATTTTACATGTAGGCAAAATTATTGTAAGTCTTGCTCCTACATACATTGGCAGTATGTCCTTCCTTAGGACAATTGAAGCACTCAGGTTTAAACTTTGGCTTACCTTTGCTCTTGTTGTTGTTCTTAGGTACCAATTTCTCTTTTGGTGCATTACTCTTGGCTCCAGAGGTTTCACCTTCCTCATATGCAAAAAAACCAAGTCCGGTAGTATCCTTTTATGGCTTTACTGATTCCAACTCTTTTTCCAATTTAGTAGCACTCCGGTTGAACTTTGCAAGTATCTCCTTTGACTTAGCAAGTTCCTTGGTTAGAGTATCATTGGTTTTCATCAAGGTTTCATTTTGAGAGATAGCAGCATTGAGGTCTACTTGTATTTCTTCTTTCTCTTCATTACCCTCTTACAAATGAGCGGTGATGGTACCAATCTCTTGTTTTAACTTATAGATCTAATGCTCCTTGTCCTTCACTAAATCTTCATCTTTTCTTTTGTTTTCTATCTCCTAACTCATCCTGATAGTCAGTATTTCCAACTCCCTCCTTAGGTTAGTTTTGGATTCATTTAGTTTCTCCACTTCTCCGACTAGGGCCTCCATGTCTGCTTCATTAGAAGAGTTGTTTTTCAGTAAATTTCATCAATTTCTCATCAAGTTCTCTTCTCTTGGCTAAAGAGACTTTATACTTGATCTTGAGTTCATTGTAGGCTCTCTCAGAATTAGTCAAACAGTGAGTGAGTTCCCGCATGTTGTATTCCCCATATCTCCTTCCAAGTGGTTAGACTTATAGAAAGGTAGGCTCTAATACTAATTGATGAATACTAAGAGGAGGGGGTGAATTAGTATGCCTAAAAACTTAACCAAACTCTTAAACAATTTTCCAGCAAACTGGTTTAGTAGTTCAAACAACAAACCAATAAAAAAAAAAACAAGACAAATAGAAAATAGAGAATTCACCCACAAAAGAACAATCACCATAACACAATATATTTTGACATGGAAACCCAAATGGGAAAAACCATGGTGAGTAAAACTCATAATTCAACTATCTGTAGAATAGTAACTAGACCAATTAAGGTCAGATCATTTAAGGCCTTACAATGTTCTTCACCAGAATAGATCTTGTTCGGAATCCAAATCTCTGTTAGGAGATAAGTCCTGTTAAAGACTACCATGTTAAAGGATTTCAGATCCATAACTATGAACCACCTTGTTAGAGGATTTACAATAGGCTTGGCTAGGCCTACCCGGTTAAGGGTTTTAGACTTATTGAAGAGATTAGTAATCAACAAGTGAATGATCTAGAAAGTAGCACAAAATGCTTGATTAGATCCTTGGCAGTTCTTCGTTAATGCATTACAGCATTACTTCAGTCTTCTACCCTTTGCATATTTAATCTTTGTCGCACAATTCTTCTATAACAACTTCTCTCTCCAATACACACATGGACATACATACATTCATCTTCTATAAAACCCTAGACATGATGTCCTTAAATAGGAAGCTGATTTCATGTCGGTCCAATGAGATTCGATTACAATTTCCTAGGTATAATGCATCTAGACATATTTGGTAACATGACACAGAAACACAGCTAAAGTCTTGGTGGATGATAAGTCATCACATTTTACAATTATCCCAGTTTAGCACAATATACCGATTACCGGTTAATGAATAAAGACTGGAAAACTAGAACATAATGTTCTGATAAAAAAGATTAACTGCTGCTAGGGGTCCTCATTCTGCTTGAGGTCATCATACCACTTCGAGGTCTTAATACCACTATGACTGGTAAGCTTCTTCTGCAAGACACCAATAGTCTTCTACAAACAAAGACTATATGTACAATGGCATAAAATGTATGTGAACAACACAACACATATTACTGGTAGAGAATAACTCATGCATAAAATAAGTGTGTGTCCATCAATGACAATCAAAAATTCAACATTATCAAAATAGCTACAGAGAAATATAAGACTTTGTAGCCCAAACAACAAAGAAGGCACTGGTCATCCATAAACCATAATTATCATTATATGAATGCACCTTTACATTAAAACAATAGGGATTATTTAAGTATAGAGTATAGAGTTAGTTAGTAATAGTGTACATATATAGGAATTTCAAGCACAAAGATCGAATAGCTTCCATAACAACAATCTAAAAGACATCTATTTCAAGAACCTTTGCCATTCTAAGATAGGGGTTAGTTAGATAAAAATAATCAATCTTCTATAAAAAGCATTAGTTATCAAAAGCCACTAGTGAATAGGTATACCCACCTAGGTCTTGCAGAGCCTAAAGTAAGAGAGTTAGTAACCAAATAGGTTCACTCTATAAGTTGGCCAAGTCAAATTGGAGGGTTTGATCATAGGAGTTGGCATTTCCTTAGAACCTATCCAATCTATTGATTTGAGATCCAAGAGATTGGTGACTCTATTGAGGAGGGTATTCATTTAAAAGGACTATGCTCTGGGAAAGAACTGATATAAAAAGAAACAAATTTCCTCTCTAGGGAGAGGTGGCAACTTTGAAGTAAAGAGAAGAAGTTTTATGTATAGGAGGAGGTCAATAACACAAGGCCATCCAATAATATAATTTAACTTTGATCAGAAAAGAAACAAGAAAAAACCAAACAAAGAACCGACAGACAATCCAATGGAACACATGAATGATTTCATGAATGAGAGGTATAGGCAATACTACTCTGAGAATAACTTACAATCAGATTGGAATAGATAGGATCATACAATTCCTTCATGCCAAAGAAATAAGGACTTGGCAACTACAGATAAAGCACGAAAAAGGAAAATTTCTTCCTAGTTTTAAAAATCATCGCTCAAATTCAAGAGCAAATACATCAAGTTCCTCAGGTTCAAGCAGGATGGATCCACTAGACCGTTTTGCAGATTTGACAAAACAAATGTTAGATGTAGATACTAAAATGAAAGATACTGGAAGAACAAGGGAGTGTGTGGAATTATGTGCTAGGTTGGGTATCAATGTTAATGAAAATGATAATGATCATGACCTAAATAAGTACAAAGAAAGATGTGAACATGCAACCTAAAGATCAAACAAGGGAAGAAATCATAAAGATGAAACCAATGTAAAGAACAATACCTATAAGAT
The DNA here is from genome assembly GCF_030272615.1 of Cryptomeria japonica. Classification (NCBI taxonomy): domain Eukaryota; kingdom Viridiplantae; phylum Streptophyta; class Pinopsida; order Cupressales; family Cupressaceae; genus Cryptomeria; species Cryptomeria japonica. Next base: position 782,478,855 of record NC_081411.1, on the reverse strand, counting down.
AACTAGAAACCCCTTATATGATCATGGGAATGGTAGTGATGCATACACCAATGCACCTCATGAACATCAATACAATCATTATAACAACTTTGCATATCAAACTCAATTCCAACCCCGAAACCAATTTCCCCATTATAATAACATGAGTCAGAACCATGGGAATTTCTTCCAGGGAGGATATGGATTGATGAATAAAGAGTGTATTAGATAATTTGACTTTTCAAGAATGATGGTGTATCCTCATCCCCTCCCAAATGAAATTAGGACTGTAGTACAAAAATTCACTAGGAGTAATGCTATCACAGGAGAAACACATTGCAAAGCTTTTGATATAGTCATGGAAGATTTTTGCCTCCCATATGAAGATGTTAAAATGAAGTTATTCATGGATTCTTTAATAGAAGATGCACAAGATTGGTTCAGAACATTACCTGATGCTTCAATAAGTAGCCTTGTAGAGTTTAGGAGACTTTTTCTTGACCAGTATGGAGATCAAAATAGCCCTGAGTTTGCACTAGATGAAATCATAAGTATAAAAAAAGAACCTAATGAGACAGTAGTCAATTTCAATAGGAGATTTAATAGAGTTATAAACAAAATTCCTAATATGATAAAACTAGTCCCAGAGTTAAGCATCTTGTACTACATAAATGCCTTTGATAGCAAGACAAAATATGAACTCAGGACAAAAAACCCTACAACTCTTCAAGGGGTTATGAAAGTTGCCATAACTATAGAAAATAATAGAAAAGCTACTGGGAGAATTGGGAAGAGAGAAGATACTAGGTTGTTCAATCCAAAAGCTCCCAAACAAACTAAAGATGAAGACAAATTGGACAAAGTGTTGAATGTTTTAAAAGATTTATCAGTGAAGGTAAATAAAATAGAGAAACAATAGTTCTTCCATCATGATAGACCTAGAATACACAATATGCCTTACAATACTGTAAAGCGGAAAATCGCGAGCGAACCCTAAGTGTTCCCTCCACCACTCCAAAGGGGAAAGGGGGGGTCACTTAGGATTGTCAGTTTTCACTTAGGGGAGACTTTACATTCAAAAGAGAGGTTGAAACCCACAAGATCCAATCCCACATAATGCAAGATTGGATTCTAAATGAGTTTCAAGGGTTAAGACAACAAGGCTACCCTCTTTTGTAAAGAATGTGGATAGAATGATTAAGCTAGGAATGCATAGAAAGTGAGAAAGATTCACTTATAAACTGAGATAGGGATATAGGATGAAGCTGCGGACCTGGAAATAGCAGTAAAATGTCGAGATGGCACTGTCCTACAAATTTGAGCAAAAGTTGATAGGACGATGGCACCTGGCGTGCACACAGTCCTCTGAAAAATCCGTGAAATGAAGGGGGATTTGTTCATCTCTACACAAGGATTCCAGATCTTCAATTTCAGCCGCGTACCTGCAACCTACACACAGAAAAGCGAAGACGATTGGGGGGTTAGGGATTAGGGGTTTGCCCTTAGGTCAAACCCCGGTTTTGGAATTAACCAAGAAATGAGAAATGTTGTAAATGTAAATGTTTGTAATGTAAAACAAGTACTAGTACCTTGTTGTAAGAATGTTTGTATTCTTACATGCGAAGGTGTAGATGTTGTTGTTTGTTGTATGTTGTATGTTGTAGTATGTGATCTCCTCTTCAATGGTTGAATCCTTGTCTTGAATGCAACACTTAGCCTTGAATGGAGACTTAGAATGATCAATTGCTTGAAGGAATGCTTGAATGCTTGAATGCTTGAATATTGTTTCCACCTTTTTTTTCTCATCCTCCAAAATGAGAGAGGAAATGTAGTTTCTATACTTGCCAACTAGTGTTGATAGACTGATTTTTTCGACCTTGGGCCGACCAGGAAAGATTATTTTCCAATTTGCAAACTTAAAGACCCGAAGCCCCATAGGAGATCGGGCCCAAAATAGGGCCAGGGACCAGGGTGCTTGGCGCCATGGTCCTGGGGGACCAGGGCGCTACGCGCCTTGGTCCCACCTCCCGGGACAGCAGGGTGCAAGGAGGGATCAGGCAGGGTGCTGGAAAAATGCAGTTTTTGATGTTGTGGACAAGTTTCAGGGTCTCCATTCAGGTTCAGTGTTGCATCACCATCGTGAAGACCCAAATGCAATCAAAATTGCAAGTGTCCCAATTTTAGGACGCTACATTTAGCCCCCACTTTAGCGGGAGTATAGTCATACGCTCATACTTCCGGTAAAGTACAAGGAAACAACATTGAAAGACTTTCACCATGTCAAGGAGGCAAGACACACCAAGCCCCCAGTGGACTAAGGATCTTACGACTTCGATTGACAAAGTAAAAGGGAAAATCGCAAGGGAGAACAATGACTGTCAGTAGTAAGGTTCCCTCACTATGAGTCATGCAAGAAAGATATCAAAAAGTTTCAAGGCAAAGCTAAATTTGTCAAGAAATTTTCAAGTATCTTGAAGAGATATGAACAGGGTGTATGCCCCCCTACGTTAAAGCGATCACACACGCCTCAACGGGGGTGATTGCTTTAAGGTAGTGACACATATAGGAAATGAGAAGGGAAAGGAGCACGTTATCGCAAAGATTTAGCCCCCAAGTGTGAGATAAACCCAAGGATAATAGACACAAAACACAAAGCACGAGGTGACTTCGCTTTCCTCGGGGTCAGTATGCTGTACGATAATTCATGTATATCATATGTATGCATGCATAATTGTTCTTCATTCCCCAATCAAGGAAGGTCACCTAGAAGAAGGGAACGCATGTGTCTTTTGAGTCAACATGAGAGAGACCAAAAGAGGTCACAATGCTTTGCATCGTCCTCAAGTAGACAACACTAAGGACAACAAATAGAAGAATGAGGATAACACATAGAAGAAGTAACAAAAGAGAGGAGGACAGAATCTGCTATGCTAATGAAACTAGTCTAGCACGTCATCTACCCCCTGATCTTGCTGATCAATGTTTCGGGAAGGCAGGGAACACGCTAGAGGAGGAACATCCAACATAGCAGATGGAGCTATCACAAGATCCAAACAAGGGGTATGTTCATGTTCCAAGCCACGTTGTTCTTGTCTAGGAGCTAGGATAAGTGCTTTAGAAAATTCATTAGATAAATGGTTATCAATATCAACAAGTTCATATTCACTATCAGAAGCAAGAGAAGTAACATTTTCATCATGAATAACATTTTCATCTATATCATCATCAAGATTTATAAAAATAGGATCTTTAACTCGCACAGGATCGAGACCATCATGCATCTTATGTTTAGGAGATTTTGGCTCAATTTCCGGCTGAGGAGAAAATGGAATAATGCTTGTTGAAGGTGTTTTTGGAGATTGCAAAGTTTGAGAAGCAACTGCTTGAGCTCTAAGACGACGCTTTCATCGGCATTCACATGCAAAACGATTTTGTCTAGTCTTAGTAGGAAGTTGAGAAGATTGAGGAGGAGGAATGTTCTCATCCTTATCACTTGGGTGTTTAGGTTGTGGTCTCTTAGGCTGGATAATAGGAGAAGAAGAAGGTCTCTTCTCTCTATAAAAGGAAGGAGGAGGGACTGCTCCTTATAAAGGAGGAATGTTTGGTTTAGGAAGGAGACCAAGTCCATCATGACAAGGAGGTATAAGTCTACTTTTAGAAAGTTTATTAGACATAGACATAGTCACATCCATGGGAGCGGGTTGGGAATCTTCTTCAGGAAAGACATTAGTTTTATCTTTCAAAGGAAGAACTTCCTTCTCAAGAACGATAGGAATATCAAGTTTGGGTGTTCTAGGTTCACTTAGAGATAGGATCATATCTATTTTCCACTTTTGATAAGATTTGAAAAGATGATCACTTCATGGAGGAAGAGATTGGAATTGTTTAGGCCAAAAATAATCAATAGCAACGCTATAAGTTCTTTCAGCTAGTTTAAAGAGACTATGATTGACAGTAACAACTTCACCATTATGGGGAAATTTCAAACACTTGTGAATAGGAGAAGCAATAGCTTTCATGGAAGATAGCCAAGGATAGCCAAGCTTCACACGAAATTGTTCGGAAGATGGAATAATAGCAAAGTTCACATCAAGGGATTTGTTATGGACCTCAATAGGTAATGTAATAGAACTAATTGTAGGAGAAGAAAATGCATCAAATAATTTCACAACCACATTTGTTTTGTCATAGATCACTTGATTCAATTGCAAAGTAAAAAGAAATTCTTTAGTAATAACATTAACCATGCACGAAGGATCAATAAGCACTCCACGGCAAGGTGTATTCTTGACTTTTGCAACTATGTATAAAGGACCATCAGGTGCCCTGATAGTTTCACTAGAATCAAATGTGATGGAAGGTTCTTTAGGGTTTTCTTACTGCTCTACAAAGTTAATCACATTCGGAGTCATAGACACAAGACCATCAGATGAGAAAGAGGAATCATTAGTCTCAATCGCATTAGAGGTATGAGAAGGTAATGGATCAGTGAAATTCTGAAGATTTTGATTAGGAGGAGCTACAGATGTATTGCCTTTATCATTCACTCCAGAAACAGAGATAGTATTATTATCAATCGAATCTTGAATTTTACCCTTTAAAGCAAAACATTTTTCAGTATCATGCCCAGGTTGACGATGAAATTGACAAAAAGATTTGTTATCAAAATAAGGTGAATTAATCTTTGCAGGATCAATTTTCCTTATAGGAGGAAGAGTAAGCACATTTTGTTCCAATAACTTATTCATAATACTATGCAATGATTCATTCAAAGGAGTAAACTTTCTTTCTTTCTTGAAAAACTTAGAAATAGGAGGCACACCTGATGCTGCATTCACATTGTTGTTGATGATGTTTTCATTGAATTTAATGGACTCTCTGTTTGGTTTAAACTTCCCAAATGGTTGTTGACTACTATCACCCTTATCACTCGGAGCCATAGGATGTGATTGTTCTATTTGACACACAGTCAGTTGATAATTGTGAAGAGTTGCACACAATTGTTGGAAAGAAGTAAACTCAAAAAACAGAAGTTTATCTCGAATATCTTTTTGTAAATTAGAAATGAAGATTCTTTGAATATCATTGTCAGGCACTGGAAAAGAAATTTGAGAATACAAATTCTTATATCTACCAATGAAATCAGTCACTTTTTCTTTAACACCTTGTTTACAATGCATTAAATCGATCAAAGTAACTTTAAGACTTATATTGTTTTGAAATTGTTGAATGAAAGCATTTGCAAGTTGTTTGAAAGAAGTAATAGAATAAGAAGGCAATGAGCAATACCATTGTAGGGCTTTATCTCTTAATGTCCTAGTAAAGAGTTTTAGAAGCAACCTTTGGTCATAAGCAAAATCAGTACATATTGTTTGAAAAGTCTTAACATGTGTTAGAGGATCACCCTTACCATTATAAAGCTCCAAATGCGGAATTTCAACATGTTTAGGGGGAATAGCTCGAACAATGTCAAGAGAAAGTGGGCTCGCAACATCAAATGTGGGCACACTAAACTTAGACTGATTCATAGAGGCAATTTGTTGCTTTAAGGAAGAGACAGTTTGTGCAAGATTGTAATGGTCGCTTCAGTCGAAGAGTTAGATTGTGATGGAGGTGTTATGTTATTGAAAGAAGGTAGAGAGTAAGGTGGCGGGACACTATGATAGTTAGTCATAGGAGATGATTGAAAAGGCGGAACTCTACAAGGAGGAATGGAATGATTAAATGAATTGCCCCCTTGCGCCAGGTTCATTTGTGGAGATGTAATAGGAACACTCATTGAAGGAATGAATGAAGAAGTCGGATTAAATGAAGGAAGAGGGTTAATTGAAGAAGACGGATTGCCCCCATGACTGGTGATCATAGGGGGAATGTCTTGTATACAAGTAGTCATTATGTTTGATGTAAAAGTAGGTATGCTAGCAATAGAAGTCATCAAAGGGATAGAATGACTGTCTTGAGTAGGAGGTTGTGTATAACCTAAAGTTTCAGCACAACTCTTCATAGGCATCACATTCGAATCCACAATGTGTGCAATACCATGCAAAATATCAATTCCATTCTTATCACTTTGAAGCATACATTTTAGACCCTCAATTAAAGGAAGAGCTTGACTATCGGGGTATTCTTGAGACATCCATTGTCAAAAATCATCAAATTGGTTATCCAATTTCAAAAGTTGTTCTTCAGAAAGCTCATGGAGAGCTTCTTCATCATTAGGAGGATTAGAGGAATTACCCGTGTCCTCGTTAAAAAGACCGTTCAAATTAGGTTCCATCTCCTCAGTAATTAAACCTTGGAAAGACTTAATTCTAAGGCTTCATCTAACGGGAATAGTGTAAGTAGGGCTTATTGTTGTAAAACTCATGCACTAGAGAGAGAGAGAAGATTTTGATTTTTTAGAGGTAGCAAATTTTAGTAAAATCAGCCAATCTTCTAGATTTAGGCTGTTAAATGCAATCACGACAATCTCCCGAAATTTCGGAAAAAATGTCCGGGACTGTGGCGAACGGAGTGCACATGGTCGTCGCAACTTTTTTCGAAATTTTCAGGGATGAAATTTATGATGATTTTAAAGATAACTTGAAAAAATTGATTGATTTTACGATCTGTGGATAGGCCAAATTAAAGTTGCAATCTCAAAAATGAACCCTACCAAGATTGTCGAAAAATGCAAAATTTGAATTTTGAAAAAGAGAGGGAAACTGAAATTTTGAATTTTATGATTTTATAGGGAATACTAAGAGCAATGCAAGCTTTGAAATTTAAAAGTTAACTCAATTTCACACAAAATTCAATTTTGAAAGTGGAAATCAAGGTTGTTGCAATTAAACATTTAATTTCAAAAGTTACAAATTGCAAAAATTTGAATAAAGCACTGAAATTTCGAATGAATGCCAACACACTTTTCAGATTTAGGACAGTAAGAAACACAATTTTGACATGAAATTCAGTTTCAACAATTTTTGAATGATTAGAAGCCTTAATCCAAGCAATCCCTAGACCAACTTTGACTTTAATTTTGAAAGTGTTGTAATTGATAATATCAGCCAAAATTCTGGATTTTAGCATAAAAATACAGTAAGATCTAACTCCCGAAATTTCAGAAAAAATGTCGGGGATGATGGCGCTTGGGGTGCACACGGTCCTCACAACTTTTTTCCAAATTTTCTGGGATGAAAGATATTATGATTTTGTTGCGGAATCCAAAGTTACAGCCGATTTGGAGATGTTTTAATCAGTGAAATTATCAGTCAAAGGCTGAATCAAGAGGGTTTTAAAAATTAGGGTTTTGACACTTAACCACTTAATTTTCAAAATTAAAGCACAAATATGAATTGACAATTTGTAATAGAAGGGTAGATCTGAAACAAGCATTAACAATTAAACATTTCACAAGCTCAATTACAGAAAAGAAAATTTAGGGTTTTTATGCAATTAACCTCTAAAATTTGCAAAAGATCAAACATAGAAATGTAATCAAGGCATCCAATTTTTAGATCTAACCATGAATAATCAGAAAGGATGTTCACGTCAGGTTCACCAAAATGTAAAGCAGAAAATCGCGAGCGAACCCTAAGTGTTCCCTCCACCACTCCAAAGGGGAAAGGGGGGGTCACTTAGGATTGTCGGTTTTCACTTAGGGGAGACTTTACATTCAAAAGAGGGGTTGAAACCCACAAGATCCAATCCCACATAATGCAAGATTGGATTCTAAATGAGTTTCAAGGGTTAAGACAACAAGGATACCCTCTTTTGTAAAGAATGTGGATAGAATGATTAAGCTAGGAATGCATAGAAAGTGAGAAAGATTCGCTTATAAACTGAGATAGGGATATAGGATAGAGCTGCGGACCTGGAATTAGTAGTAAAATGTCGAGACGGCGCTGTCCTACAAATTTGAGCAAAAGTTGACGGGACAATGGCGCTCGGCATGCACACGGTCCTCCAAAAAATCCGCGAAACGAAGGGGGATCTGTTCGTCTCTACACAAGGATTCCAGATCTTCAATTTCAGCCGTGTACCTGCAACCTACACACAGAAAAGCGAAGACGATTGGGGGGTTAGGGATTAGGGGTTTGCCCTTAGGTCAAACCCCGGTTTTGGAATTAACCAAGAAATGAGAAATGCTGTAAATGTAAATGTTTGTAATGTAAAACAAGTACTAGTACCTTGTTGTAAGAATGCTTGTATTCTTACATGCGAAGGTGTAGATGTTGTTGTTTGTTGTATGTTGTATGTTGTAGTATGTGATCTCCTCTTCAATGGTTGAATCCTTGTCTTGAATGCAACACTTAGCCTTGAATGGAGACTTAGAATGATCAATTGCTTGAAGGAATGCTTGAATGCTTAAATGCTTGAATATCGTTTCCACCTTTTTTTCCTCATCCTCCAAAATGAGAGAGGAAATGTAGTTTATATACTTGCCAACTAGGGTTGATAGACTGATTTTTCTGACCTTGGGCCGACCAGGAAAGATTATTTTCCAATTTGCAAACTTAAAGACCCGAAGCCCCATAGGAGACCGGGCCCAAAATAGGGCCAGGGACCAGGGCGCTAGGCACCATGGTCCTGGGGGACCAGGGCGCTGGGTGCCATGGTCCTGGGGGACCAGGGCACTGGGCACCCTAGTCCTGAAGGACTAGGGCACTAGGCGCTCTGGTCCCACCTCCCGGGACAGCAGGGTGCAAGGAGGGATCAGGCAGGGTGCTGGAAAAATGCAGTTTTTGATGTTGTGGACAAGTTTCGGGGTCTCCATTCAGGTTCAGTGTTGCGTCGCCATCGTGAAGACCCAAATGTGGTCGAAATTGCAAGTGTCACAATTTTAGGATGCTACAAATACTACTTGGAAGGATGGGAAACTAGTGGAGAAGAATAAAAAGGATAATGTTAGAATCAATGACAGTCCCAAAGACACTGAGAGGGGGGGTGAATAAGTGTCTAACCGGTTAGTAAAATATTTAAGCTTATTAAGAACCTTGTATCTCAAAATAGTGTACCGATAAATAAAAATTAATGCAATAAATAAGAATAGTAGAGACAACATAGAGAACACACCATAAAAAAAGATATTTAATTAGGAACCCCAGTGTGGGAAAAACCCCAATGGGATTTGCAACCCACAATATTCACTCACTATCCAATGAATAAATATTACTTACAATGAGGGGCCTATACATGCAGGAAGGATAGCAACCTAGAGCTCACTGCTCAATCACAAAATAGAAGTCTCACTGACATACAAAATGGATTATCAAAATCCAATACAATGTACTACTTTAGATCAGCATCAACTATGCTAGGTTCAGTACTGGTTTAAGCTCAATCAATTACCAAAACCTTCATTATTAGCTATATCACCTTATGCAAAATATCATCTATTCTCTCACTTTCATCTATCCTCTCTCTCCACAAAATGACCTATAAGATCTCATACATATATATGAGTCTTTTACAATATGCCATGTCGGCTTGTACAAAAGATTTTTACAATATAAAACAATAAACAAAGTTTATTCCATGTCAGCTTGAGTGCCGATATGCATTGATAAGTTGGTGTATTGACATGTTTTTTATCAGGACTCTTAGGTTTTTGGTATCTTTCGGGTTGCATTGTGATAGTAAAATATTGTGAATTGACTATATGTAATCCATGTTTTAAAACTGAACTTAAGAAATCATGTTTGAACCTTGTCTGTTAATTCCTGCAGCCATGCCAATTTATTCCTGCAGCCAAATGGTTTCTCCCTCTGATATGAGGATTATTTAGGATGATTTCATATCTAAGTTAATGAATGTATTAGTTAAGTAAGATACATATGCATATCCTTGTATATTGTTTCTATTTTAGTGCAAATAATAATTGATGTGGCAGTGGAGAATTCTCTTTCGTGTCTAAGGACTGGAGAATCACGTTCAGATAGCTAGAGGTCAAATTGAAGGAGATTCAAGAGAGCGCAATCTATGGCATAATCAGAGCAGTTGCACTTCACCATGGGAGTTTAACTCTAGTGCATGTTTAATCTGCAAAATATCTCTTTGGCATGCAAAGACTATGGTTCGGTTTCAAATCCACAGTTCTTGCAGCCAAGCTCTATGTTATCCCCTTCATCTGATAGCGATCCGCCTTTTCTTCTAGGCATAACTGGAGTTATCCATTGTAGTCTGTCTTTTCTATATAATAAGCTCTTCCTTATTTTCAAAGAGTTAGACAGAATGGAAAGGGATTGAGCAGAGTTTTTGTCAAGTATTCTGAATTTTCTCTCTTTGAATATGCAATCGTCTTTCAGGAAGAAATGAATAAAAATATGTTATTCTGATCTATTAAGAGTTCTTTGCTTAGAGTTTGATATCACTCATCCAAGGGGGCCCACTTGGTGAGTGATCCCATGTTTATGATCATTGAAGTCAATTTTTACTTAGTTGTAGTAGAAGTTCATGACTGGCTTGCTTCTACAGCCACTGGAAATAGATCCTTTGATTGTTCCTATAGCCAAGGCAGAATGGTGTGATTCCTGTTATTTCCATTAGTTCATTTCAGCAGAGATTTGAAAAGCTTTCATTTAGTCTTTATGATTTCCATTCCTACCTTTCTTACAGTAATTAAGAATAATCATTTAAGGAGCTTAGTGTATATATATTGCAGACCCATTTCAAGTTTTACGTTCCTGGATTGACAACTAAATGAACACCAGCCATGAGAATTGTAAACTCTACCATATGAATGTCCAAACTTCGGATTGAGATTTCAATTAGAGGTATTATTGTCATTATAGTTGGGGTAGACATTTTTGGTGCCGTTGCCGGGGATGGTGTCAAGGTAAGAGCCTTTTATGATTATTTTAGTTTCTAGTTAATTGTTTGAATTTCATGAATCTGCATGCATAATAGAAGAAGAGATGCTAGAGGTAGATTTTTACCCACTCATACTACTCAAGAAGAAGATAGTTCTTCAGATATAAACCCTTTTTCTGAGCTGTATCAAGTCCCATAGAATTTGAATCACCTTGAGTTTGAATTTCCAAAAGTTAGTCTTCAGCTCCTTTTTGGTGCACAAGAAGAAGAGTTGCCTATTGGAAATAATCCACCACCACCACCACCTGGTCCAACATTTGAGTTTCTCATCTCTGACCAGCATGATAATGCTAACCTTAAGAACATTCCAGCATCTTCACTTCCTAAGTTCTATGGGTTGGTCATAGAAGATCTGGATATATTTTTGTTTGAGTTTGATATTCTCTATAGGAGTTTTGACTATACTACAGATGCCCATAGACTCAAAAATTTTCCAACCACTTTGAAGGAGTCATCCTTGAGATGGTTCATGAGCTTGGGTAGTAGCACAGTCAATACATGGGATGAGATGAAATGGTTGTTTCTCACAAAATATAAAGATTATTGTAGAGGCACTGATCAACATGGGGATGATATCTTTAGAATGACACAAACTGAAGATGAGAGCCTTGAGGATTATCTAGAAAGGTTTTTGTTTAGTGTCAAGAAGTCCAAACATAGTACTCTGAATGAAGATTCCCTCAAATTGATATTCTTGAGGGGTATCAGTGATGAATGCACTGATTCCTTAGATCTAATGGGGGGGGTGACATTACACAATCTACTTGGGCTGAAATAGAACAAATTTGCAAGAAGTATTCTAGATCTACTTCTAAGAAGAATAGGAGATTTAAGCCAGGAGCACCATCATCATCATCTGGAAATGGAGTTTCTAGGTTGGAGCTTAGTCATTTGTTAAAAGATTTCAAGGAGGACATTATAAACAATATGGCCACTCAGTTGGATACATTGGCAGCTAAGAAGAAGCATGAGGAAGCTGATGCATTTCTTGCAGAATTATGTCCTCATTGTAAGTAGCAGAAGAAAGATTGTAGATGTAAGATGGTTGCAAATGTTGAAATACCTGATTTCAAACCAATTCAAGGGGAGGATGAACAAGTCTTCTATGTTGCTTAGAGAAGACCAAATTTTCTGAGACAAGGTATGCCACCTGATCCACTTTCCTTTTCGGGTTATAGTGGTAATTCTTATGCACCAAATAACCAATGGCAACCACAGTATTCTCAAAATTTTGGTAATTATCCATATTGGTATGGATCACAAGGCCATGGACAACAATTTGTTAATCAGATACCCCAGTGGCAGTAGCCACAGGGAAACTGGTATCCACCTTAGGGTGCAAGGAACTAGTTTCAAGGGAATTGGCAACCTACCTCTCAATGGAGGGGAAACCCATCAGGGTCATACCAATCTTCTGGATATCAGCCTCCTGCTCAGCAGCCACAACCTCCTACTTTAATGCCACCTCCTATAGCCACAACACCACCTCCCAAGCCAACACAACTGCCTACTCAACCGTTGCCTAATCCAAATATCAAATCTTAGCAACAACAAGAAGCTTATTCAGCTGATGTTAATCAATACCCAGCCTATTCTTTATCACTAGATGATATTCACCTCCAATCTGGAACAACACTACCTAATCCCTCTTAGCTAGTTATTACTAAGGTACAAGAAGAGAAACCAATCTCTGATCCTAATGATGTAATACCTCAGAATCAAATATTACCACCATTTCCCCAAAGATTGAAAGACAAAGAAGTTTCAACTGATCAACAACAAAGCTTTGATATTCTTGATCAACTGAAGCACATTTGTGTTAAAATTCCATTGGTGCAAGCAATAAAGGATGTTCCAATACATGGTAAGGCATTGAGAGAGGCATGCCTAAAGAAACCTGGCAGAAAAAAAAAAGATCCACAAATAGTTCATGTTATGGGTCAATTAGCTGATATTATGTTAGGAAAAATTGCTATTCCAAAGTATTATGATCAAGGCAGTCCTGTTGTGAGTATAGTCATTAATGGTAGTCAAATAAAGAACGTTTTAGTTGATCTAGGGGCAACCATTAATGTAATGACAAGGGAAGTAATGAAACATCTAGAGATAGATAGTTTAAGGGCTACACCCATAGTTCTTCAACTTGCTGATGGCTCTATAGTAAGACTTGAAGGTATGATAGAAGATATAGTAGTCATTCTAGATTCCTGGGAATACCTTGTAGACTTTAAGATTTTATCCCCAAAAGCAACATTGGGGGGATATTCAGTCATTTTGGGAAGACCATGGCTTGCCACAGCTGATGCATATATTGGGTGTAGATCAGGAGACATGACTATTTCAGATGGCAGTTCCACAAAAACATTGGCCTTGTATTCCCCTGCACAACCTCAGCTTGAGCAACAACAGGTTGTTTGGCCTATTTTGGGAGAGAAATCTGAAGAAATTGACTCTATTAATCATCTTATGATGATTAATCAAGTGCCACTCATGCAGTTATATGATGAAGAATCAATCCTTTATAAGGTTCTAACAAATGAATTAATAGAAGATCGAGAATTGCAGGAATTAGTTCCGAATATTTCAAGATTGGATTTTCCTGCAGCCACTGATATCTTGCATACCTTGTTGCCATAGGAATTGTCATATTCTCATGTTTCTAATATAAATCAGATTGATCTTACTATCAAGATAGATGTTGCATTGAATAAATATTTGAACATCAACAAGAATATAGCAGATACTGAGAAGGATAGCTTGGTAGACTTGCTAAAACTCCATAGAAATGCCTTTGCATGGGATTACAAGGATATGAATGGAATTGATCCTGTAGTTTGTACTCATCACATTTACATAAAGGATGAGTGTTGTCCCCTAAGATAATCTCACAGAAGAGTCAATCCTGTCCTGAAGGAGATAGTTAAAGAAGAATTGCAAAAATTGTTGAAAACAGGATTTATCTATCCTATTTCTGACAGTCAATGGGTATCACCCTTGGTGATAGTTCCTAAAAAGGGAGGAAAATGGAGAGTATGTGTTGATTATAGAGCCTTGAACTTAGCCACAAGGAAGGATCATTTTCAACTGCCATTTGTAGATCAGGTATTGGATTCTCTTGCTAGTAAGAGATATTTTTCATTTTTGGATGGATTCAGTGGCTATAATCAGATACAAATAGCTCCTGAGGATCAAGAGAAAACAACATTTACTTGTCCATGGGGCACTTATGCATATTCTCTTCTTCCTTTTGGGTTGTGTATTGCTCCAGCCACTTTTCAAAGGGTAGTCATCAGTATTTTTTCTGATATTTCTCAAGACATAATGGAAATTTACATGGATGACTTTACAACCTATGGTTCTGAATTTTATCAAGCTTGGATAATTTGAAGAAATTTTTGCAGTGGTGTGAAGACTACAACTTGTTTGTAAATAGTGAAAAGTGTTTTATTATGATGGAAGAAGGAATAGTCCTTCGTCATCATATATCTGTACAAGGCATACAAGTGGATCCAACAAAGATTGAGGTTATTCAGCAAATTAATGACCTTGTGAAGAAGAAAGATGTGAGAAGTTTTCTTGGCCATGCTGGATACTACAAAAGGTTCATTAAAGATTTCAAAAAAATTGCAAGTCCCTTATATACACTGCTTACTAAAGATGCATAATTTAAATGGACCTCAGCATGCAATAAAGCTTTTTTAAAGCTTAAGCATGCTTTGACTCAGGCACCAGTTCTTAAAGGACCTAATTGGTCTCTACCATTTCAAATCCATACTGATGCATCTAATTATGCTATAGGAGCAATGTTAGGACAAAAAGTTGACAAGTTGGAAAATGCAATATATTATATCAGCAAGAATTTGCAAGGACCTGAATTGAATTATACAGTTACTGAAAAAGAAATGCTAGCTATTATATATGCCCTTAGCAAGTTTAGACACTATATTAAAGGGTATCCAATATTTGTGCATACAGATCATACTACAATTAGATATCTTATGAATAAGCCATCCATCACTGGTAGACTGGCTCGCTAGTTATTGTTGATGCAGGAATTTGATATCATAGTTGTTGATAAGCCAGGGAAGTCTAATGTTGTTGCAGATTATCTTTCACGTCTTCAATTGCAGGAAGACTCTACAATGATAGATGACACTTTTCCAGATGAGCATTTGTTTCTCATACAGGCTCATACTCCTTGGTATGCTAATATTGCCAACTATTTAGCTACAGCTAAGATGCCAATTTCTTTTTCTCCTAAGGAAAAAAGTTTGCTAGTTGAAAAAAGTTTTAACTTTTCATGGATTGTTGATTGTCTATTTTATACTAGACCTGATCAAGTTATGCGAAGATGTGTCAGAGAAGATGAAACATATGACATCTTGCATGCATGTCATGATGAACCATGTGGAGGTCATTTTGCTACCAAAAGGACAACACTGAAAATACTCAATACTGGTTATTATTGGCCTACACTACACAAGGATGCAGCTCAGTACACAAGGAAGTGTGATAGGTGTCAACGAATGGGAAGACCTATAAAATCTAATGAGATGCCACTATATCCTCAAATATCTATTACACCATTTGATAAATGGGGATTAGATTTTGTTGGCCCCATCGATCCACCTTCTAATGGCAAATCTTATATCTTGGTATGTATAGACTATGTGACAAAATGGGTAGAAGCTAGAGCCATGCAACATGCAAGAGATAATAAGGTAGTTGGGTTTCTCTATGAGCAAATATTTACAAGGTATGAAGTACCTAGGGAAATCTTCTTAGATCAGGGACCTCAATTTACATCAACATTGATAAAAGCTTTGGTCAATGAATATAATATAAGACACAGGAAATCTACTCCATACCATCCACAGTCTAATGGCCAAGTAGAGGTTACCAATAGAGAGTTTGAGGCTATTCTTATTAAAATAGTGTCTATCCACAAGAAATATTGGTCTAATCAACTTTCAAAGGCAATTTGGGCATATAGAACAACATGAAAAACACCAATTGGATTCACACCTTTTGAGATGTTTTATGGAAAAATAACAATGATGCCTTTTGAATTTGAGCATAAAACCTTGTGAACAGCCCTACAACTGAATATGACATTGTCTGAAGCACAGAAGGAATGCATTCAACAGTTAAATGCTCTTGATGAATGGAGAAAGATAGCTGCTCAACAAACAAAGTTGATTCAAAACCAAAGAGCCAGATGGCATGATAAATATATCATAGAAAAGAAATTCAAAGTTGGTGACTGGGCACTCTTGTATGATTCTAGATATAAGGATGCTATGGGAAAACTCCAAACAAGTTGGTTGGGTCCTTATGAGGTAGAAGAAATTTTTCACAATGGACTAGTTCGGTTGTCCACAATAGATCCTGTTCAATTTAAACTCTTAGTGAATGGACACCGACTACACCTTTATCACAAGCCAGCTACTAGAGAAGAGTTTCTATAGCAGTTTGCTCCTCAAAATGAAATACAAGCTCCTGCAGCAACTGGTGATGTTCCTATAGCAACTACCAATGATTCAGTAACAATTCATGAGCTTCCTATTGCACTTGGGCATGTTGATAAAGGTGATGTTCCTATAGCTTCTGTAGTGAACTTATTTACTATATCATAATCAAATATTTCCATGTGAAATATTGTTCTCCATACATAAAGTTCCATCCACTACATTCCATCCCACTTTCTTATCTATCACTTTATTTCATTTTACCATCATTTTTGCCCAATTGAAGGTATGTGTATATTGTACTTTATTTTAATTTTGAATTTACTAGTTCATTATGATTTTAATCCTGTTTTAATCTACTTCAAACCTAAAATCTCATTAGCTTGTGTGGACACGTGCTAGGTTAAGTTTTTTTGGGGGGGCGTACTTTATGGTCCTTTTTCCTAGTAAGATTTATTATCCTGAACCGATTTCCTAACTAACATTACTTATGATGATTATTATTTCATGTGAGTGAATAATAAGTTCTGCCACCAAATTTAAGATATGTAGATTTTAGCCTTTGTGAATCTGTCAAACATTTTGGTGAAGCTACAGAAGTATCAGAGTAAAAGATGAGTGGTGATCTGATTCACCATGAACCAACTGTACATGAAGGGTTGTTGTAGGATGTTGTCTGTGTGCATTATTTTCAAAACCACAGTTGGCTAGATTATTTCTTGAAGATTAGGGATTTCAATGATGAAATAGATGCAGAATTTATGCATTCTTTTGACAAAGGAGAAGCTACAGTTAAGGGGTTGAGGGTAATTGTTATAGAGCAGCAAATTGCAGAGGTCACAGTGTTGCTGCAGGAAGGAGAACTCTTTCCAAAATTGAAAGATACAAGGAGTGCCAGGGAAAAGTTCACAATTTCTATAGATAGACCTTTAATGGTGGATAGGCAAGGGACTAGAAGGGTTTCTTTGCCAGCACATTGGCCTCAGGTAGCTCTATATATTATGAAATATATTACCTATGAAGGATGGTATTCAAATCTCCATTTGCCTCACTTCAAGTTACTTAGTCCTCTGCGTCATGACCGGCAAGTTAATGTCCCAAATTTCTTGTATCATCTCATTTCTATAAGTGCTAAGGAGACCAAAAAATATGGAAATTGCTCTGTTAGCCATCATGGATTGGTGAAGTTGCTAGTACAATGGTCCCTAAGAGATGTTTCACAGATGGAATGGGGTGTGTTTGAAGATATTTTGCAATTTAGGGTAGATGAAGCCCTTATTGAAAATCATATGTCGGTTCAAGAAGAGATAGTTGTAGAAGGTCTTTCTAGTGAAGATGAGGGTTTGCTGGTTGCTGAAGGAGCTGCAATGATTTTAGAAGAAAATATTGAAGCAGAGCCAATCAAAGGACAACCCTCTACCTCTCTTCAAGGAGGTTCACCTGTTTTGTAGAGGGAAGGAAAAGAATTGGAAAAGGAGGAGTCAAATGAAGAATTTGTTATCCAGCCGTAGGAAGTACATATCCCTCCTACAGCCAAGAGGCGTTGAACAAAAACAAAAACTCCTATGTCTGTTTCAAAAGTGTATGTTAGGAGAACAAGGAGGACATAGAAGAATCAACCAGTGAGTAATCCGGTAGAGGTGATTGTAGTAGAAACTTCAGAAGAAGAAGATGCTATAGAGAAAGAAATTCAAGAAAACCCTATAGAAGAGGGAATGCAAGAAAACTCTACAGAAGAGGAAACGCAAGAAAACCCTATAGGAGAAGAAATCCAAGAAGAAAATCCTGTAGGAGAAGAAATCCAAGAAGCAATTCAGGAAGAAATTGTAATGGATAAGCTTGTAAATCTGGTTTCAGTGGCATTGCAATGTGAGGAGATTATTGATGATATTCCACAACAACCTAAAGAAAATGTGGGAAATATGTCAATCGAAAATGAGGAAGTTATTGAAGAAATCCCACGGTCTAAGGTAGGACCCATAAGAACTCCTTCATCCCTAGCTAGCTTATCAATTGCTTTAACATTCTTTAGGCAATAGGAAATAGAGAAGGATAGGTTGCAAGGGATAATTAATAAGCAGCAAAAAGAGATTGAGAAGAAAGATAATAGAAGTAAAGAATTGGAGACTAAAGTAGAAGAGATTTATGATATGGTTCCTGAGATAATGCAGTGTAGGGCTCCCCCAAGAAATCTGTAAAGTGCACTTGAAAGAATGGTATCTAAATTTTAGATTAAACCACATAGTAAGGGACCTCAATCCATCCTTGGAAACAACTGAGGAATTCTATCATGCTTATCAAACCTCCCCACATTCTATAAGGAACCTGTTATGTGAATTATATTTACATAATTATGATGTACCCTAGGACAGAGAGTGGAATCCTTTGTTGTACATTGGGGATATCCATCTCAGAGCTCTAATGTCTTGGATACAAAATGAAATGATTATAGGACCACAAGCAAGGGAGTTTGAAAAATTGGAACTTGACTGTCCATTGCCATTGAGGAGGGAATCAGAAGCACCGAGGGTTCTATATTATGATTGGCAAAAGTTTCTAATAAGAGATGATGTTAGTAAGATAGTACTTCCAATGAGAGAGGAAGTCTAGCAAGTGTATGAGTAATTAGTTCAGATCCACAGAACAACAACACTAGAGGGACTAAGTCAACACTAGAATCATCTACCAGATCATTTAAAATTGGGAGAACCCTGCTCATTATAGAATTTTCATGCAGCTATACAAGAGCCTCCAAGTACATATAGCTAGGAAGGGAGAAATCCAATAATTGGATACCATTAATCTTTCAGCCTCCTATCCTAATGTGGCAACTTTTAGCATGCCAACCAACAAAACAAAATTATGATGTAGATGTTGAAGAAACAACTAGATGGTCTAGGTTGGAGAAAATGAAGGGATTTTATTGGAATTTGCTTTCCAAGGGAACCGGACAAGACACTGTTGGTGATTTCAGAGTTTCAGCAAAAATCATAAATTTTCCTTTTACTGCAAGAGCAGCAAACCCTTAAAGTTGGGGGGCATGATAAGTGGGTGTATTGACATGTTTTTTATCAGGACTCTTAGGTTTCTGGTATCTATTGGGTTGCATTGTGATAGTAAAATATTGTGAATTGACTATATGTAGTCCATGTTTTAAAACTAAACTTAAGAAATCATCTTTGAACCTTGTCTATTAATTCTTGTAGCCATGCCAATTTATTCCTGCAGCCAAATGGTTTGTCCTTGTGATATGTAGATTGTTTAGGATGATTTCATATGTGAGTTAATGAATGTATTAGTTAAGTAAGATACATATGCATGCCCTTGTATATTGTTTCTATTTTAGTGCAGATAATAATTGATGCGGCAATGGAGAATCATGTTCAGATAGTTGGAGGTCAAACTGAAAGAGATTCAAGCGAGCGCAATCTATGGCATAATCAGAGCAGTTGTACTTCACCATGGGAGTTTAACTTTGGTGCATGTTTAATTTGCAAAATATCTCTTTGGCATGCAAAGACTGTGGTTCAGTTTTAGATCCACAGTTCTTGCAGCCAAGCTCTCTATCATCCCCTTCATCTGACACCGATCCGCCTTTTCTTCTAGGTGTAACTAGAGTTATCCATTGTAGTCTATCTTTTCTATATAATAAGCTCTTCCTTCTTTTCTGAGAGTTAGACAGAATGGAAAGGGATTGAGCAGAGTTTTTGTCAAGTATTCTGAATTTTCTCTTTTTGAATATGTAATCATCTTTTAGGAAGAAATAAATAAAAATATGTTATTATGATCTATTAAGAGTTCTTTGCTGAGAGTTTGATATCACTCATCCAAGGGGGCCCACTTGGTGAGTGATCCTATGTTTATGATTATTTAAGTTAGTTTTTACTTAGTTGCAGTAGTTCATAACTGGGTTGCTCCTCAGCCAGTGGAAATAGATCCTTTGACTGTTCTTGCAGCCAAGGCAAAACAGTGTGATTCCTGTTATTTCCATTAGTTCATTTCAGCAGAGTTTTGAAAAGATTTCATTTAGTATTTATGATTTAAGGAGCTTAGTACATATATATTGCAGACCCATTTCAAGTTTTACATTCCTGGATTGACAACTAAATGAACACCAGCCATGAGAATAGTAAACTCTACCATATGAATGTCCAAACTTCAGATTTAGATTTCAATTAGAGGTATTATTGTCATTATAGTTGGGGTAGACATGCATTATTTCCATTATCGGTGAAGTGCATGTCTGTGTATGTAGAAGTATATTGTTGATGCTGGTAACTGTCGGTGGCTTGACATAATTTTTCCTGTTGGTTTCCATCAATGACAACATCAACTATTCTCATAAGAGTGTAGAATGCCAACAATCTCCCCCTTTGGCATTGATGGCAACACTCATGAGAAAAATCCAAAAACAATTCCAAAAACTGAAGTCCAAAAAAATTCTCCAAAAAGATGTGCTCCCCCTAAGCAAATGATCTCCTCTGAAGAAGTATTTTTCTCTCCACTACTCCCCCTTTGACATGAATGACAAAGGTTGTCAAAAATAGTCAAATGAGTGCAAAAATTCACCTCAAGGTCTATAACCAGTTGGTTACAATTTGAAAGATATCTGCCAAAACCAAATTCAAACTTTGCATAAACCTTTTAGTGTCATTCAAGGTTGCCTTAGTTTGTTGGATCATGTTAGTGAGATAATGCATGTGATCTTCCAGTGATCATTCTCCTTGAAGTAATGCCTTAGATATTTCTATTCTCTGAGAAATAAGGTTTTCCAACTTAGGACCAAGTTTATTTTTAAGTTCTCTTCCATTAGACCTTATCCTTGCCTTTTCTTTCTCGAGTTTCTCTATTTTTTCTTCAAAACCTGCCATTTCTTGCTCAAAAACTGATATGTGACCAGATGAACCAATTATGTTATCCGCTATGTCATCAATTTCCTTTTGTGTTTTACTGATCTCCTTGTCTATGTCCTCTATCAGAAGGTGAGGTTTTCATGTTCCCTATATAGCTCTTTGTACTCTAGAATAGTAGAGTTCAGTGTTGGTAATAATGTATTCAGGTGTTCATTGCACTTCTTTATGGTGTCATCAAATAATTTGTTCTTCTCATTTTCAAATCTATCCTTTGTTGTATCCTCATTCACTTTGTCAACCATTATTACATTGTCAGCAATAAATTTGGACAATGTGTCCAATTTTCCTAAAGAATCCTTAATATGATCTATGTTACAATTAGGTGCAATCAATTTAAGAACAGGTATAGTGTTATCAATTGCCTTGTAGGCCAAAGAATTTCAATCCGTTATCTTTTTGATTGAATCCAAGAGTACCTTTGTAACATTTGTAGGTCTGAATTCACTTGAAGTTTTAGATGTCTCACCAATTGCCTTTATTACCTCTGTGCTTCCATTAGTTGTAACCATTTTACTTATGTTTACCTTTGGTGGATCAGTCTGTGTTTGCATCTCAACTAGCAAGGGTTTCTTAGACTATTTTGATGTCTTAGTTATTGTCGGTTTCTCTGCCTCAGTATGTTTCTCAGTATGTTTTGTCAGTATTTCAATCTCCGATGGCCATGTGCCAGCATCTATTCTATCAGTAGGTTTCTCTATTTCTAATGGTTTGTCTATTTGGGTTGGGATCTCAACCTCAATAGTCTCTACCAATTTCTTAGCCATGTTGCCACTATCAACATTGTCTTCCTTAACCTCTGCACTGTCCTTATCTACAACAATATTCACTTCCTGAGTATTCACATTCATGGTGAATAGTATCTCAGATTCAGGATTAGTGTCATCATGTGTAACATCTTTAGTGTCAATAACTGGTGGATCATCTGTATGTACCGATGCAATATGCAAAGGTGGCAGTAAATTGTCAGTGATCTTGATGTTTGGAATACCACCAACTTTACCTTTACCCTTGTCCTTATTTTTATGATACACTTTAAATTTTTTCTTTGGTCGGTTCATTTCCTCCTCTTTTTCCTTCTCCACAAAGAATATACCCTAGTTATCAGCAGTCTCATCTACAATCTCTTTTACTCTTCCTCCCATTAAACTTACTTGTCAGTGTCCACTGGCAAAAACAGATCGGTTAGCCTCAAAGATTAATTCATCAATTTCTTATTTTGAATTCATGGGATGTACAGCTAGAAGTTTCTCAACTTTTAGTTTCTTATCTAATTCCATCACTGCATTCCTTTTTGCTTCCAATCTCCTATACAGATCATTTGGTAAGTCATTCACAACTTCAATTAAAACCTTTTTATATATGTCTAGATGTACAATTATATTGTTCTCAATGCTTTCCCTATCTAAATCATTAAATGTGTTATATAGTTGGTGTACATTGGCCAAATTTCCATCATCAGTTATCTCATTTAGTAAATCATTCAAAGAAGGGGTGACAGGTTGTTGTTTCTTGTTTCGTGTCATTTTCTTTGGTGTTAATTTCTTTGGTGGTCCCCTTACTACCTATTCTTTCTTCCTTAAACTCCTTATTATCTTGGGTGAAGGAGAGGGTACCAGTTAAGGTTTTATCTTCCTCCTTCAATCTCTTTTCAACTCAGCTGCTTTGTCACTCTCAATTCTAGATGATGTGCCAACTGGTGAAATATGTGCCTTCGGTTGAAGATTTTAAAGTTCACTGGCTGATATACCACTAATGTTCATTACATTTTCCTTTATTTCCTTCACTTTCTTAGAAGCATCTCTAATAATTTTTTCTCTTTTCTTCTTTTGCTTTAATGTATTTACATCACTTTCAATAGTCTCAGCACTACCAAAAGGTTATTTTGACAGTTCTCTCAGTGCATCCAGTAATGCTTTAGTATATGTCTCCAAAATGTTAAGATCTACCTCATATCCCATTTCAGTCACCCAGATAGTCCTAGGGAGTACAACATCCATCCATGTCTCATCTCTCTTGATAACAAAATAGATTTCTTTGTCATATTTGTCCACTACACTCTATGGTAGCCTTTCTCTAGTTTTCATTTAAGCCTGGAAGGTTTTGAAGTATTTAATTATGTTGTTGTCCTTTGCAGTTCCCATGCTAGTAAAAGCCTCCTGTAACTGTTTTCCTACCAGTATGTCATATCCAAAGTCTTTAGAACTTGTATCGGGAATTGCCTTAGTGAAATACAACATTAAACATACAAAAATATTTCCAAATCCGAATGTCCCTTTCTTATCTCCTTTAATATTTTTTAAATTATCAATGACTTTTTCTTTTAGCCATTCACACACATCTATCATTGCATTGTTGTTGACCATCTCATAAGCATTATTTATACAAAGACTAGAAGCTGAATTTAGTCTATTAGCATGTGTGGTCTTGTAACCTAAAACCATACTTACAAATATCACATTGCTGTCTTTGATATCATTCACTCTTAGTGACCTATTGTCAAATGTTGCTCCAGTTAGGGTCATCACTTTGTTGCTGGGAATCTTCTTTGTTTTGTCAGGTCTACTACTGGTTGAGGGTAAACCAGTTACTGCCCGAATTGCTTGCTAGGTTATTTTGTAGACATAATCCAACCATAGAAATTATCCATGTGCTCTACTCAAAACAATTCTTACTTCTTCCAAAAATTGGGGAATGTTCAGTACCTCCACAAAACCTAGAGTTTCTATAATTTTGTGTTCAGGCTTGACAGGACCATTTTTGTCACAAATCACCTTAGTATACATTTTCATCAATTCTTTGGAACCTAGTTCTTTTATATTGCAATGTAGATAAATCCTAGGGTCTTCACCAAAAGCTACACCTTTAGGAATTTTGAAAATGCCCATACAAAGTCATCTTGCTTGGCAACTTTGGGAATTATTTTAAATATGGGCCTAGGGCATTTTAAATTTTCCTCAATAGTAGGGTTTCGAATAAACTCAGGAGCAGAAGAAGAAGCCATTGAAAAATACCTTTAGCTACCTAAAAATATTCTGAGTGCTCGAAGAAATCACTTCGCACCTTTGCCTTGAATGTCTTTGCTCTATTTTCACACTCTATGCTAATTTGAATGCTCGGTGAGTTCAAAAACAAGGAAATTAGTTGATTTATAGTGACATTTCTCTTACCAGCTGCATTAAATGCTCGTCGGTTAAGTGAAAACATAACACATCTTCTGGTAAAGAAGAAATCTATTTTCTCACCATCGACCGAGGGTAATCTACATGATTTTGAACTTATTGTAGTACGCTATGGATAATAGATTTGTTCCAGTGGTGGGTGTTATGAGAGATGTAGAGTTCAAGCTAGCAGAATGCCCCGAAGCATCTTAGTCCCTCCAAATTATGGAATGTTATTATCCAGATAGTGGTCAAACTTGATAGGGGGACATGTCCAATTGGATTTGTCATATGCAACCATACCAATGAATGAACATGAAGTGAGAATTGAAAGAGAGCCTCACTCCTCATATATCATTGAGGATGTGGAAATGACTGATCCAATATGTTTTATTCAACCAGACATGGATAAATTTAAAGTAAAATTGATGAAGACAAAGATTGAGAATTTGTCTTCAATTGAGTCTTGCATTAGAGAAACAAATGATCAAGTGTGGCGCATGTACTTTGATGGCTCATGCAGTAAGGAAGGAAGTGGAGCTGTGATTCTGTTCATTTCACCAGGTGGAGAAACATTTAAGTATTCTTTCAAGTTAATGTTTGAATGTACCAACAATATTGTTGAGTATGAGGCTTTAATCACAAGGTTGAACCTAGAAGTTAAGCATGGAATTAAAATCCTTAGTGTATTTGGGGACTCAAAATTGATAGTGTCCCAAATTAAAGAAAAATATGCCTCTAAACATATTAGATTGAAGCAATACAGGATTGCAGTCTGGGACACCATTGAATTGTTTGATGCCTTTCAGATAAATTGGATTGATAGGTCAAAGCACCAAATGCGTGACTTTATGGAAAATGTTGCACTAAAGGAAAGTGATGTGGCATTGAATGGGATATCAGAAGTGGAGATAAAAGTTAGACCTTCTATCCCTGATAGTTACCTATACAACTGGCAAATATTTCAAGATGATGCTGACCTGCTAAACTTCTTGCAGTGTGTCGATCATTATCAGGTATAGGCTATTAACTTTAATGACTTTGTGGAAGAGATTGATGGGAAGGAAACCTTTTTCAGACAAGAGATCATAAAGCTGAAATCGAACAAACTACCAAGAGGTTTGGTTGCATTAGAAAGAACTTTCAATGTATAGGACAAAATAGAACTAAAGTGACTCCAGCTAGAGAAAGTGGTGTTGAACAAGTTAACTTGGGAAACAAGGAGTCACCAAGGCATGTGTTTCTTGGAAAGAAATTAACTCCTAAAATGAAGCAACAACTGATAAATTTTCTTAGAAAGTATAGGCACCATTTTTCATGGTCATATGATGACCTCAAAGCCTATAGAGAAGATCTTTTCCAGCATGAAATACCCCTTAAACCTGATGCCAAGCTATTTAGACAAAACCAGAGACCTATAAATCCAACCTTGCTACCTAAGATGAAAGAAGAAATAATAAAAATCAAGATATAAGACTCTGTGTAGACTTTAGGAATTTGAATATATCATCTTAGAAAGATAACTACCCATTACCAAATATGGATATCATGTTACAAAAGGTAACTGGATGTGAACTATTATCTATGATGGATGGATTCTCAGGTTACAACCAAGTAAAAGTCAGGGGTACTGAGCAATACAAGATAACCTTTACAACACCATGGGGTACGCATGTGTATGCAAGGATGCCATTCGGCCTAACTAATGTTGGAGCAACTTTCCAAAGAGCAATTGATGTAGAATTTTTAGAGCTAATAGATGTGATAATGGTGGTATATCAAGATGATCTAACCGATTACTCAAAAAGGGATAAAGACCACTGTAATCACCTTGAAAGGATATTTAGAAAAGCTTTAGAATATGGAATCTCTCTTAATCCAAAAAAATGTCATTGTGGAGTTGAGGAAGGAAAGCTCCTAGGACACATAGTATCTAAGGAGGGAGTAAAAATTGATCCTGAAAGAGTGGCTGCAATCAATGAAGTCCCCATTCCAAAAACTGTTAAAGTCATTCAGTCATTTCTGGGACAAATCAAATTTGTTAGGAGATTCATCTTAAACTTTGCAGATATTATAAAACCTATAGTGCAGATGTTGAAGAAAGTGTTATCACTATTTTGACTATTGGGTGATTTTATTCTCTAATCCGCTAAAAATCTGCAAAATTGTGATTAGTGCTTCATTTTGCCTTTGTGGGTTATTGGTCTAAGGGTTTAGGGTTTTTGTAATTTACCCTTCTTCTATCTTGAAATCCCTATGTTCTATTTCCTTGTTACTTAATCCACTTAAGTGGAAGGGTCGGTCCCCCCTTTAAGTTTTGCCTTAGACATGTTTTAATAATGTTTTAATTTTTTGCTTTCTCCTAAGTTTTTATTTCTTTGTTGATAAATATCGTGTAAGTGCTAATAGATCCAACGGTGCATGTGATCTCTCAAAGGGAAGTTGTGTGAGATTTACCTTCCACGAAGTGGCGAAAAGGTGGTGGCCTCGAGTAAAGCAGTTGCAAGGAAGGCTAAAGGACAGATATCTTCTGATAGATCCAACGATCTGTGTTGTTTCACAATGAAAAGACGGATGAGGTTTATGCTTCACAAAATAATGAAAAGATTGGCGGGCCCAATAGGTAGGCTATAGAATGAGTTAAAAATCATGCATTTTGTCCATGATCTAGTGGTTAGCATTGTTTCATAAGGTAAAGATGTGCGAAGTTTACCTTTTGCGAAGTAGCAAAAGGGGAGTGGGCCCAACGAGAGGGTGGCTTGCAGAATAAAAGAAGTACATTTTCGAGAAGATCCAATAGTGCACATTGTTTCATAGCCTAAAGTAACATGAGGTTTACCTTTCGCGAAGCAGTGAAAAAGAGTTGGCAGTTACATGGTGGGTAAAGTGGCAATACAGCTGGATGTCTGGCTGAGGAAAAAGATGATCTGTTAGTTGGACATGTGGCTCCTAGTGGATCTTGTTGGGCCCATTTGATTAAGAAGCAATATTGATGAAATCCATGGCTAGTTAAGACACATGGCGGTTCCAATGTGGAGTTTGATAGAGTTCTTGAGTGAATTAATGGCCAACATGTGGGGGATATTTATTGAATATCGGTAGGACAAGTGGATTTTTCTTAGAGGGCCCACTTTGAAGGTTAAAGGAGTTAAAAGATGTGCATTTCAAAATTGATCTGACGATGCGTGTTATTTTTCATGGTGAAGATGCGAAGTGATTATGCTTCATGAAACAGCGAAAACCATTAGTGGTGACGGTTTCATGCGGTTAGTTAAATAGACTAGTGGTCACCGTGGAGAATAATGGTCGAGCGGATGGTAGAAGATCCAATGGTTAGCATTGTTTCATAAAGGAAAGATGCATGAGATTTATGCTTTGTGAAACAAAGAAAAGAAGGTGGGGCCCATTTCTAAGCAGGATGACTTAGGTAAGGTAAAGAACGTGCACATCTTTAAGGATCTAATGGATGGCATTGTTTCACAATGAAAAGGTGTGAGGTTTTTATCTTTCATGAAGTAGCAAAAAGGAAAGACAATTAGAAAATTCTTTGTGGTCCGTTGGAGCCATATTTTGAATTCAATTGCGAATTGATTGTTGAAGCATGTGGCTTAATGTTTCTATTCAATGCTTAGTTTCCGTAATAAGCTTCACATCAGCTAAAACATTGGCATCATTTCAAAAAGTCTTGTAGAGGAACCGGTGCACAGAGCAAATTTCTTTAGGCAACAACTAAGTTTTGCATATTGCTTGACAGTTACAGTTTGAATTGATATTACTGGGTACTTGAATTTTTAGAGGTTTGTTTAAGTTTAATTCAAATAGCTATAATTCTAAGATGGCACCATGAAGAGATCTCACAGGGAAGGTTAATTACCAGGATAGAGCCATTTGTGATGATTTTTTAGAACAATTAACTATGTCTACTAATGTCGTAGCTAAAATGAAAGAATTAGTGCCCAAGGCACCCCGTCTGAGAATTGGTGACAGTTTGTATGACAAAAGGAACTGGTTAAGGGATTCACAGATAGGGATATCAGGTCTGGGACTTTTCAAAGTGGGATTTGGCTAGAGAAATTCCTCTGCTCCAATGAATAGTATATGGGAGTTAGATGTTGGAAAGCTCATAGTCCCTGGGGTTTTAAGGAATGTGGATTGTTGACCTAGATTGTAAATAACTATGACCCTATTGCCAGGTGTGTAAGAAATGAAAATGGGGGGTCATTAATTGAAATAAATGATGATGAGTTTAGGAAAGTATTCAAACTCAATGAGGTTTCAAATTATTTAGAACCCATCAATTTTGAAACACTTGCATAGGTCTATAATGTGCAGAGAGATCACCTCAGGAGTGGCCCTTTGAAAGAATTTTTTGTCAAAATAGGAGGACTGACTATTGTAGGCCCTAGCACCATGGAACCTTTCTCTCTAAATTTGTTCACTTTGAGGGCTAAAGGGATGTATTGGTCCCTATGTTAAATTTTTGGGGAAGATGCTGAAACAACCATGCCAACCTATTACATGCTCATGTTGGCACAGATTTTGAACCCATCTCTAGAATTAAATTTTGAATTTGCACCCTATCTTACTGAAGCCATTCATGAAGGGTTGATGAGGATAAAAAATGCTAAGGTAGACAGACCTTTTTGATGGTATTCTCTTCTTATGCACATGTTTTTATTCAAAGGTGCTGATTATTTTGCTAATGATATGGACCTGATTAAGGAAAAGGATAATGAGGAGATGTTGATTCAATTATGAAGCACAATTTTATCTTGGGATAGACAGGATGCTAGTTATTTGAATTTTGATATATGTTTTACATCTAGGCTTAGGATCCTCTTGTGGCACCAACACCCTAGAATTACCAAAGCTCTCTTAGAAATCCTTAGGCCTAAGGAATTTGCTCAAGATATTAAGATTTTTCATAATTAGGGTGATATATACTTGTACCCTGTCTCTATTGTGTTCAAAGTCTATGGTTTTAGAGGAACTCCATATTTTCTCCCCTATCAAGTCCCATTGAAGATAGGAATTATAGAGGTCCTGAGGATAATTGGAGGTTTGCAAGAAGCAGAATTAACAAATAGGGGGAAGGGGACAATTTTCCCAACTGTCACCATTGCACATCAATTTGTAATCACCAAGGGTGGTTGGAAACATTTTGATGACTTCTTGAAACCATATATGTTGTCTACTGCAGTATCAAGGTCTATTGACCTAGAAGACTTTTTTAATGGTATGTTTAGGAAGAGAGCCATATATAAAGGCAGACCACACCAGTTCCATTTTCCTAAGGATTTGATAAAAAATGAGTTGAACCTTGATGAATAGGAATTGATAAAAGAAAAATGGATAGCATATAAGAGGGCTCTTGATTTTATCCACTAATTTGATATTGGTTATGACCCTTTGTCTAGTTTTACTCCCTTTGAGGAAAAGGTTAAATTCCTGATACTTTATTTTGAAGATTTGATGCAAACTTTAAGGGAGAAAAGGGAAGTTATATTGAAAAATGATCCTGAAAAGGCTAAGTTGGTTCTAGCCAAGCCTGGCTTTGCTAAGTCCATCCCTCTAGATGAATATGTGATGTACAAAAGGCCAAAGTACAGTGTGCTAGTGCTAGTTAGGGGTGAACATTCTACTTCAAAAGGGAAAAGAGCAATAGAAGATGTAGTTGACATCCAAGATTCCCCTAAAAGGCAAAGGGTTGGAAAAGAGGTACAAATAGGTGACCCTTTATACTCTCCATCCCAATCCCCAATTCATGTGGGAGATGAACATGCAGTGGCTGAGAAATTATTTTAGTTAGGAAATCTTGAGGAGATTGCTTATACTTATGAAGAAGTGGAAGAAGGGATGCCTGAAGAGCCACCAAGTGCTGAAATGGATTTGACTGTAGAGGAGTTTAAAGGAAAAGAGTTAGACCTTAGCATCAAATAGACCATTGAAGAATTCTTGGCTGATAATAATTTTGTTACAATAGGATTTTTCATTCAATTTGTTTGGAAGCAAAATATAGAAATTTTCAAAGCCAAATGTGAAGAGACAAAAAGTGAACAACCCCAAAAAGATGCATCTATAGTGGAGGAAGAAGTAAAACAACAAATGATGACAAAATTCAAAATGATTACTCCTGAGTAGGGGAGAGAAATGGTGGAAAAAGATGGTGTCCTAATTCTCCCTGAGTGGGATATAGCAGATGCATTCATGCTTGAAGCAGTAAGGAAAGAAGCAAAGCCTTTGGAAGGAGTGAGATTTAGCAAGGACCATGTTGCTTTGGTCATGTGGTCTCTGAGGAGAGATGAGAGTAGAGAAAGGAAGGACACTTTAGGGTCCAGCTACCTTGGCGGTATGATTGTGAAAAGAGTGCATGATACAGGGGTAGTAGAAGCTACCAGCATAGTTTTGGAATCAGCAAAATTCAATGTGGCAGTAGCCGAGAAGGAAGACAAGGAAAAGGTTGACCTCCAGGTAAAACTAGAGACGATTCTAAAGGCTTATAATGAAACCAAAGGAGAGATATCCCACAAGGATAGTATCATTGCTATGTTGAATAATCAATTAGTAGGGCAATACCAGAAAGGGGAATCTTCCACATTATTGATTGCCTCTTCTCCAGCAAAACCTCCACCCACCAGTCCAATCATTGAATTTCCTCCTTCTCCTATGACTTCTGGTTTTCAAGCAACTAAGATCATACAAGATGAAATGGAAAAGTTAAAGCAGGCTCAGGCCCTGTTTGCAAAGAAGTATGAGGAAAAGGTTAGAGGCACAATCTTGAAATTTGCTGAAACAGTAGGAGCTTCTTTTGTGGACATTTATATGAAAAGAATTTTGAATATGTTGATTGATCTGAAAGAAGAGAAGGCTACTTTGGAGCCAGTTTTGAATAAGTGGATGCCTAGAGAGGTGGATTTAGAACTTATGTGTTCATCTTATGAAGAGGCAGAGGCTGATGCAAATATTAAATCCACTTGTGATTTAGTTAAAAGCATGACTAGGTTAGCAGAAGAAAGGACCAATGTAAAGAGAAAGGCCAACTTGTATAGAAGAGAATATGCTAATCATAAGTATGAATTGTTTTCTGGGGGTTTTGTTAGTCCAAGTCAATTGAAAGATGAAAAGGTGTGGCTTGATGAGCTAGGATATAACTTGTCTCAATGGATAAATGAAGTCATCAATACAAATGACACATCTTTATTTGTCTGAACAATTGAAGAAATCGAGAAGATAAAGTCACATTATGGTTTTTTGGAGATAGAGGTTAAGCAACTAAGAAACACATGGAAAAGGTTAAATAAACTGAAGAAGAAAATTGTTAACTTTTCTTGGCCTAGTGATGACATGTTTCAAGAGTGGAAAAACAAGTATGTAGTGCAGGAAGAGGAGGTTCAAGAATAGTTAGAAGATGTTGTAGCGGAATAGAAAACTTCAAAGCCATTAGGAATGAAATGATTGTAAATTATTTTCAGTGGGAATCATGGTTGTAACAAACTTTTTCTAAGGAAGTCCAAAGCTTGTTTGCATCCATATAATTATAAATGGATACCAGGACTTTAGGAAAAGGGGTGTCACAAGAATTTGTAAAGAAACTCTATTGAAATATATCTAGGGTTTTTTGGATCTTTCAGAAATCATCTTGAGTTATGTAAGACTTTCAAAATGAATATTAATATACATATCAAAACTTTTTGAGCCTAAATCTTTGTTGTCTTCTTGTGTGCATTCATTTATTTACTAGTTTATTTTGGATAATTTAGGGTTATTAGATTGACTAGGGATTGCAAGGCAATCTTATAGATATGTTTTAGGCTTTACTCTTCAGGAGAGGAATTAAATATACTTGAAATATCTTTGTTAGTAAATCAATTGTTTGTTGCTTTGAATTTGATAAACAGTTTTAGTTTAAAGGGAAAGAGCTTATATATTTCAAGCATATATTAGGTTAATGAAAGACGAAGTGATGAGATGTATGAGAATGTCCAGATTTGAAACTCTTGTTTAAATTAGGTGACTTTATAGCCTGGATAAGGCATTGATATCAATTGTGGAGTTTTTTCTATCTTTCTTGGGGTCAAGACTGAAAATGAACACATGTTTTCTTTTAATGTTTTAGTATTATTGAGGTGATGAGGTTCATAGGTTTTTAGAATTGGTTTTCTATGGATCTCATATTAAAATTGTGAAAGTATTCACAAGAGGTATACCCACCTGAGCTTTGGATAAGCTTAAAGTGTAGAAGGTTTTGTAGAAACCTTGTTACATGTTTTTCTGGAATTCTATTTTCTTGTTGTCCTCTCCATATGCAATAGAGGTTTCAAATTTTCTTATAGAGGGGATCAGGGAAATCAAAATTTGAGAACAACAGAAAGGAGCCAAAATTGATTGGGATGCAGAAGCATTGGAGTCCTTTGTAGTAATCAAGGGGGCAATATCCAAGGCACTAGTACTGATATCACCAAATTTTAGCAAACCATTTCTGATCTTTTCTTTTGCCTCTTGTGACACAGTACCAGTAGTATTATTACAAAAAACCAAAGTGGTTGTGAGTAACCCATTGTATATTTCAGCAAATCGTTGAGCCCATCTGAGATCAAGTATGATATAAATGAGAAACATGCCTATGCTCTAGAAAAAGAAGCAAAACACTTCAGACCATACCTGGTAGGGGCAAAAATCACAACTTATGTTCCTAGTGTAGTAGTGAAAGATATTTTTCAGGCAAACAGAAGTAACAGAAAAAAGGTACAAATGGATTAATCAAATCTAGGAGTTTAACATTGAGCTCAAGATTTCACAAGTCATTAAGGGTCAGGGATTAGCTAAACTCATGGAAGGAGTAGATTCTAAAGGATTTCAAATAAATGAAGTGGGGCTTGAGGAAGCCAGTTTCAGTATCAAGCATACAGTATGGTACACAGATGTTATGTATTATCTTAAACATATGTAGTGTCTAGACAATATGACTGATAATCAAAAGAGGACCTTGAAGTTGAAATAATTAACGTATGTGATCATTAATGGTGACTTGTACTGGGAAAATAGAGATGGAATATTACTACTATGTTTGGATGAATGTTAGGCTGACAAAATCTTGCAAGAAATGCATGATGGAGTGTGTGGTGGTCTTTTTTTTGCTACAACTATAGCTCACAAGATATTAAGGGTAGGGTATTATTGGACACATGTGTTTAATGATTCCTATCAATATGTTAGAAATTGTGAAGCATGCCAAAGATTCTCAGGAAAAATGAAATACCAAGGAGCACTCCTATTAAGACCAATGCAAGTTGAAGAACCGTTTCAACAATGGGGATTGGATTTCATAGGGGAAATATGTGATAAATCTAGTGGAGGACACAAACGAATCTTGGTATCCACTGACTATCTAACTAAATGGGTGGAAGCAATCCCTACCAAATAGGCTACTAGTAAAGTAGTGATCAAATTCTTGATGGAAAATATCATTGTAAGATTTGGTGTCCTTGCAAGAATCATTACAGACAATAGTATGTGTTTTAGATCTAAAGAATTCAACACCTTTTGTGGAGAATATGCCATCAAGATATCTCATTCATCTCCCTATCATCCCCAAGGTAATGGACAAGCTGAGTCTACTAATAAAAATATTAAGAGGATGTTAGGACACATTAAGAAAGCATCGGATTCTAAATTGAGTCTGGCAATCTGGGCAGATAGGATAATAGTGAAGAAGTCTATAGGAAGATCTCTATTTGAGTTAGTTTATGGAAAGAAAGTTAGACTTTCTCTGGATAACCTCTTACCTATTCACAAATTCATAGTACAAGAAGATATTGATATAAATGATCCTATGCAAGAAAGACTTGGTAATTAATAGAGTTGGATGAAATCAAGACAAAGGCATAGAGGCAGAATGTTAAGGCATAGAATCAAATGGAAAGGTTATATGACAAAAAGGCAACAAATAGGAAGTTTGAGATAGGTGATTAGGTCTTGATGTGGGATGCCAGAAACCAGGACAAAGGTAGGCATGGAAATTTTGAGGCCCTTTGGCTTGGGCCATATGTGATAATAGAGAAAGTAGGGGAGGATGCTTATTACATACAAAGTGCAATAGGAGACAATCAGGAATTGCCAATACATGGACAGTTCCTGAAGAGATTTTTCTCTTAAAATATTATTCCATGTACAGTAGGTTAGGGTTCATTTTCCATTGTATATACCACCAGCCACCATTAGTAGGTCCCTATTCACTTGAGATTCTAGATTCTTGAAGGCATCCATAGCATACCTCCATCCCTAGTCAGAGCCACTGTTGAGAATTGAATTTAAATAAATAGAATTTTGTGGTTTCAATTGAAGCTACAGAAGTTTTCTTGAGAAAAATAATGAAATCAAGCATGCCCTTAAGAATTTTGATAGAACCCTTGGAATTTCCATCGACATCAGAATCCTAAAGATTATCGCTCAAACCAAGGCCATCAGATATACATGTTCATCCTTCACCAAAATTCCCAGTCTGATTGAAATGATTCTATCGAAGAATCCTACCAGTATCCCATCGATAAAGTGCCCTATCAAACAAACATTAGCCGCGATGGATCTCCAAAGGGATTCACCAAAAACATTAGTTCCATCGACATAAAGTACATCGAGGAAATCAGATGTGGTCCCACCAATAAAATACAGAGTTTCGATGAAACTACAGTATCGATGAGACATATGAGTAGCTCGTCGATGGAAGAAGTTTGGTTGAAAGAGTAATATCGAAGGAACCAACATATATGTCATCAACGAAGCTATTTTGAGGAAAAGAGTGTATTGAAGAGGCATAAAATATGTTGACTGAACATAGCTTTCTCATTGAAGATTAAAGGATCGATGAAATATGAGATATTTCCATCGATGACTTGTTATCGAATGAACATAAAGAGTCGAAGGAGAATATTTTTCTTTTTCCAAAAGGGGAAATTTCATCAACACTAGTACAAAGGTCGGATAATGAAGAAATATTTTGATGGAATTCTAACATTGATAAAATGATGGAGGGAGTTAGCGATAAAAGGATTTTCATCAAAAAGGAAGATTTTGATGAATTGATAAAACATTATACTAACATAAACACTTATAGCGAGGCTTCAATGAATTAAAGATATTGATGAGACCAAGACAAGTGTCGGCAATGATGTCAATTCCACCAAAATAAAGAATGATGTGGATGGAATATGGTGTTTTGGGGAGACATAAGATAAAGCCATTGAGACATATGATTTCATCGAAGTACAGCACATGTGTAAGGTTAAATAAACATTGGTAAAAATTCAAAGCACTACTAAACAAATGATTATCCGTTGCTGTGAAGAAACAAAACAAATCTCAGTGAAGTCACATTACCATAAGTTCAAACGAATATCTATGTGATTGTTGCTTAGCTGGAATTATTAATTGATGCCTAATGAATTAATGATGAAGGGCCATGACTTCTCATATAATAGGTGTTGCTCATTTATTTATATGAGCATATTTTGTAAAATGAAAAAGAGATTAGAAGAGGAGAGACTGGACAGATACTATAGCCTCTCATATACTATTGTACAATTTTGAAGTTTTAATAGAATCAGTCATTTTTCTTTTATATATGTGTTGTGGATTATCTCATTTTCTGTAGGTAGTTGTTTGTGATATTATCTAAGGGAGATAAGGTTATTCATATTCTTATAGTGAGGTTTATGTTTCTATATTATAAATTTGGATTAAAAAGATCTACTCATGGATTGTAAATGTTCCTTGTAGTTCTTCCTTGAATGGTCCCTTAAGGTTAGGGTTAAATTCATTCAAGCAGTTTATGATATAAACATTTAGCAGATCTCATAAGAAATAGTAACTGACAGATTTACCAAAGGGGGTAGGTTTAAAAGTTGTCTCACAAATCATACATTAAGTCCTAGAGAAAAATAAGAATATGTAGACCAAACAACAAAGAAGGTAGTGGTCATCCATAAACCATAATTATCATTATATGAATGCACCTTTACATTAAAGCAATAGGGATTAGTTGAGTAAAAAGTATAGAGTTAGTTAGTAATAGTGTACATATATAGGAATTTCAAGAACAAAGATCAAATATCTTCCATAACAATAATCTAAAAGATATCTATTCCAAGAACCTTTGTCATTCTCAGATAGGGGTCAGTTAGATCAAAATAATCAATCTGCTATAAAAAGAATTAGTTATCAAAAGCCACTAGTGAATAAGTATACCCGCCTAGGTCTTGCAGAGCCTAAAGTGAGAGAGTTAGTAACCAAATAGGTTCACTTTATAAGTTGGCCAAGTCAAATTAGAGGGTTTGATCATAGGAGTTGGAATTTCCTTAGAACCTATCCAATCTGTTGATTTGAGATCCAACACATTCAAGCATTATTTTCTAGCATTGAGCATTCTCAAGTCTCCCTTCAAGGCTAGGTGTTGCATTCAAGTCATGGATTCAAGCATTGAAGAGGAGATTCATTTCAACATTCAACTTCATACAAGCAATTATATCAACATTCCTATCACAACCTCCCTTGAGGTGATTTACATTTCAATCTTTCATTTACATTTACTTGCAAGTACTCTTTTTCATCATTTGGTTAATTCCAAAACTAGGTTTTGACCTGAAGACATACCCCCAATCCCAACCCATTTTCCTCTCTTTTTTGTGTGTAGGTTGCAAGTATGTAGTTGTACTTTCATATTTGGACCTCATTTGTAGAGGTGTAAAAACCCTTTTTGTGTTGTAGATTTTTTGGAGGACCATGTACATTTCCACCATGATCCAAACAATGTTTTCTCAAGTTATCAAGGTGGTTTCATCTTGACATATTACTGCCAAATCTAGGTGCATAGTTTCATCCCACCCTCTGATCTCAAGTTATAATCAGTTCATTGTCACTTTTGCACTTAGTCTTTATTCACTATTCCTTTCCATTTCAAGTAGAAGACAAGATTAAATTATCATTTAGAATTCTATATTCTTCTTTGGAGGTTGAATCTAGTGAATTTTCGCCCTGCCTTCTTCCAATGGAATGCATGAAAAGTGTTTGAAGGGAAACCCATAGTGAAACTCTCATCTCTTCTTCGAGGTAAAGGGTAGCTTTCCTCTTGATCTGTCATTCACACATTTTTCGGCTACCATTACATTTTGGTGAACCCAACATCTTACATGCTTTCGTTTGAACAAAATTGCATATTTTTCATTCGCAAGTTTAAATTTTATACAAACCTAGTGGTTAAATCATTAAAAAACCTAGTTTTTCAAATTAAAATTGAACTTGTGATTTGTAAAAATTTCTTGTGGTTATCTTAGATCTGAAAATTGTTTTGTTTGTCAAATTCAATTTCCTAATTGTCTTGTTCAATTTGCAAATCAAATTTACAAAATTAAGCGGTTACTTGTTAAAACCTTAATTTTCAAAACTCATCTTGAACTTGTGCAAAAATTGGATTTCCATTTAATTTTCAGATTTGTGATTGTTCTTAGACTTGTTTTCATTCCTACAGTTCAAATTTTTGATTTCCCTCCTTTTTCCCAAAATTCAAAATTCAAAATTAAAAGGTTAGGTCATAGAACCCTAATTTTCAAATTTAATTGGATTTTGGGAAAATTTCAATCAATTTCATTCAAATTCAGATTTCTAAACATTTTCCGAGGTGTCCCTATCCATTAGGTTTGACCTTTTTCAAATTTGCAATTTAATTCCTCTTTTTCTTCAAAACCCTAATAGGGTCTTATTTTTACATTTGAACCTTAATTTCACCCATCTAGAAATCATAAAATTCTCCAATTTTTTGGGATTAGTTTTGAAATCATTGTAATATTCATCCTTGAAAATTTCAAAAAATATTTGTTGAACCATGTACATTTTCGCCATGGTCATTGAATTTTTTCTTGAAATTTCAAGAGACTGTTATGACTGTATTTAACAGCCTAAATCCAGAAGATTGGCTGATTTTGTCAGTTTTTGATCCCTCTAGAATCGAAAGTACCTCCAAATTTCAAAATTTCAAATTTCAAGAAATTTTTTTAAATTAAGAG
Source organism: Cryptomeria japonica (assembly GCF_030272615.1). NCBI lineage: Eukaryota > Viridiplantae > Streptophyta > Pinopsida > Cupressales > Cupressaceae > Cryptomeria > Cryptomeria japonica. The sequence continues at coordinate 782,440,426 of NC_081411.1, read as the reverse complement.
GTTAATTATAGTTTGCCCTAATTTTAAAAATAAGTGGTATCCTATTGGCCCTAATTTTAAAATTCCAATTGTGTCTTTTTCTTTCTTCAACAAAGTTCAAATTATTTAATCATTATTTTCTTAAATTTTGCAAAACTCAATTTTGTAAGCTTTTCTCCTATAATTCAAAATTCAAAATTCAAATTTTCCTTCTAGTGCATGAGTTTTACCACTATTAGTCCTACCTATACTATCCCTATTGGACAAAGCATTAGAATTAAGGCCTCACAAGGTTTAATTACTGAGGAGATGGAGCCTAATTTAGGTGACTTCTTTAATGAGGATCATGCTAATTCTTCCCATCCTAATAATGTGCCTATTTACCCCATTGACAAATTCAATGAAAAAGAAGAAGCTTTAACTAGAGTTTGTATAGATCAACTTTCCAAATTGGACAATCAAGTTGATAACTTTGAACATTGGATGTCCCAAGAATACCCTAATAGTGAAGCTCTTCCATTAATTGAAGGACTTAAACGCACGATTCAAGGTAATAAGAATGGAATTTATATATTGTGTGACATTGCACATATTGTTGATTCTAATGTCATACCTATGAAGAGTTGTGCTGAAACCCTAGGTTATTCATAACCTTTAACACAAGTCAATCTTTATATTCCTTTGACTACTCTTATGACTAGTATTCCTACTTTTACCTCCAACATCATGGCTACTTCAACTCAAAATGTCATCCCTACAACAAATAGTCATGAGGTCAATTTCTCTTCTTCATTAAATCATCCATATTTACCTATGTCTTCAATAAGTGGTCCTATTATCCCTCAACCAATCAATGTGACACAAGGGGGCAATTCCTTCAACATCTTTGTTCCTCCTTTAAGTATCCCTTTTCCTACCCAATCATCACCTATGCCTAATTATCATAATGTCCCACCACCTTATTCTCAGTCTATTCCTTCTTTCAATAACATCACACCACCTTCTCAATCAACAACGTCTAACATCAATTATTTTACTGAAGCAACAATTAACAATCTTGCTCAAACTATGCCTTCCTTACAACAACAAATTGCTTCTATGAGTCAATCCAAGTTTAGTGTGCCTACCTTTGATGTTGCGAGCCCACTTTCTCTTCATATTGTTAAAGTTGTGCCATGTAAGAATGTTGATATCCCTCAGTTATAACTCTATAATGGAAAAGGTGATCCTCTTACGCATGTCAAAACATTTCAAACCTTTTGTATTGATTTTTCTTATGATAAAAAATTGCTTGTAAAATTGTTTACAAGAACACTAAGAGATAAGGCTTTACAATGGTATTTCTCTTTGCCTTCTTATTCTTTCACTTCTTTTCAACAACTAGAAAATGCTTTCATCCAACAATTTTAAAACAACATTGGTCCTAAAATCACTTTGACTAATTTAATGCATTGTAAACAAGGCGCTAAAGAAAAAGTCACTGATTTTATAGGTAGATATAAGCATTTGTGTGCTCATTTTTCATTCCATGTGCTTGATAATGATATTCAAAGAATTTTTATTTCAAATTTACAAAAATATATTAGGGAAAAGCTTCTTTTGTTAGAGTTCACTCCCTTTCCGAAGTTGTGTGCAACACTCCACAATTATCAACTGTCTGTGAGTCAAATGGAGTAATCCACTCCTATGGCTTTGACTGATAAGGGGGAAAGTGTTCAACAACCATTTGCAAAGTTCAAACCAACAAAAAGCTTCATCAAGTTAAATGATACAATCAACAATAACAATGTTAATGCTACAACTAGTTTGCCTCCTATTTCTAAATTTTTCCAAAGAGAAAGATAATTGACTCCTTTGAATGAATCTTTACATAGTATTATGTCTCAATTGTTGCAAACAAATGTTATCAAACTTTCTCCTATAAAACAAGTTGATCCTTCTAAACTTGCATCTCCTTATTTTGACAGCAATTCATTTCACCAATTTCATCATGAGCTTGGTCATGATATTGAGAAATATTTCGCATTGAAAAATAAGATTCAAGATTTGATTGATAACAATACTATATCTTTGATAGGTGTGAATGATAAAGGGAATAAATAAGTAGCCCCTCCTAATCAAAATCTTAATATTTTCACTGATCTCTTGCCTTCTCATACCTCAACATGAATGAAATTGTGTCTACTTCTTTCTCTTCTGAGGAATTCACTTCTATGCCTCCGAAATTGGTAAATATGGTAGAAAAAAAGATACACCTAAGGATCTTTGTATTAAATTTGACCCTAATGAGACCATTAGAGCACCCAATAGCCCTTTATACATAGTTGTGAAGGATATGGATATACCTTGGCATGGTGCTCTTGTTGATCCCTCTTGTATGGTTAACATCATCACTGAGGAGTATCTTTTTACTTTATGATTGCATGAACCACTATATGATAATTTTAATGTGGTTGTAAAGTTATTTGATGGATTCTCTTGTTATACCATTGGCTCTATAACCCTTCCTATTGAATTTCATACTAAATATATGGATGTCAACTCTGTTATCATACCCTCTTCCGAGAAATTCCATGTGAAGTTGGGCTATCCTTAGCTATCTTCCATGAAGGCTATTACTTCTCCTATCCATAAGTGTTTGAAATTTCCTCACAATGGAAAAATCATAACTGTGAACCATAGCTTATTTAAACCATCCAAAAGAAGCCCTGGTGTTCCTATTTATTTCTTTTGGCCTAAGAAATTTCAATCTCTTCCATCAAGGAGTGATTCTCTTTTTCCATGTTATCAAAAATGGAAGAAAGCTATGATATTATTCTTAACTCAACCTAGATCCCTAATACTTCAAATTCCTATCATTCTTGAAAATGAAGTTCTTCCCTTCATGGATAGAACTAATCTTCTTCCTAAGGAAGATCCTAAACCTATTCCTATGGATGTGTTTATGCCTTTTCCTAAGAAACAAAACAATATTCCTCCTAAACTTAGACTCGTACCTCCTCCTCATGATGGACTTGGTCTCCTTCCTACACCTAATATTCCTCCTTTGTATGGCTCAATTTCACCTCATTCCTCATATAGAGAGAAGAGGCCTTCTTCTCCCCTTATTCAGATTAAAAGACCTCAACCTAAAACTTCAACTATCCAAGAGGAGAGTATTCCTCCTTCACCAAATGATTCTCCTTCTTCTCATCCTTCCACTAGGACTCAATGAAATCATTGTGCGAGAGAACGTCGATGAAGACATCATGTTCGAGCTCATGAAGCTATCACTCAAACTATTCAATCTTGTATAACTCCAATAGTTGACATGATTCCCTTTTCTCCTAAGAAAGATGTTCAACCTACATGTCTAAATCATAAGTTGCACAAAACATGTGATGGTTTTACTCTTATTTATGTTCTTTCTCCTCTTCCTCTAAATTTTGATGAAGAAATGAGTCAAAATGTTATTCATGATGGAAATACAACTCCTGATTCTTCTGATAGTGATTGTGAATATTTTGATGTTGGCAAGCATTTATCAACTTAATTTTCAAAATCCCTAATCCTAGATCCTAGATTCAAACAAAGTGACTTACCACATGAGAATAGTCCTTGTTTGGATCTTGTGATAGCTCCATCTGTTGTACTTGATGTCACTCATCTGACATTTTTCTCACCTTCCCAAAATAGTAATTAGCAAGAATGAGAGGTGGATGTCATGCTAGATTAGCAATATTAGTACCATAGATTTTCTCTAAGTCTCCTCTCTTGCTCTTTTGTGGCTATTCTTCTATGTGTATCCCTATTCTTCTATTATCCCCTTAATTTCTACTTGAGGACAATATAAAGCATTGAAATCTCTTTTGGTCTCTTTCATGTTGACTTGAAAGAATCTTATCTTCCCTTTCTTCCAAGGAAATTTCATATGCACATACATATATGATATATATGAGTTATCATACAACATACTGACCCCAAGGAAAGTGAAACTACCTCATGTTTTGTCTTCATTATCCTTGGGTTTATTCCTTGATTGGGGGCCAATTCCTTGTGATAATGTGGTCCCTCTCTTCTCTCTCTCTTGGGTGCATCCTATATACACATGAAAACTGGCTATGAGCAATTAAATAAATATTTTATATTTATTTAATAATTATCCTTCTATTAAATAGTTAATTTGAAAAGATTAATTATTTAATTCATTTTTCGTGTCTTTCTATTAATTAATATTTTATTAATTAATTCATCTATCCTGTTCTTCTAATTAATTAAATATCTAATATTTAATTATCTCCTACAACCAATTAAATATCCAATATTTAATGGTTATTCTCCTATCCTATAGTCTCAAATATTAAATAATTCTCAAAATTATTTAATCCCTTTTCCAACTCACCTTTTATCTCCACTTCATCTTCCCTTTGCCAACTCATCAAACATGTGGCTAAGGAAATTAATATTTCTTAAATATTAATTCATCATTTATCTTCAACTTCCACACTTAATGAATATTGTGTACGTACACATATTTCATAACCATTTCCTATATTCTCTCCAACACCCTCTACATCTTAGGAAAGACTTGAGTACACTTGTCCTATCATGTCTAAATTTTCTCCAACCATCCCTAGATTCCCTCAGTCAGCAACCCAGTCAAGGTGAGATGAGTGACACTTGTCTTCTCCTTCCCCCTTTCTCTCAACCTTCACCTTTGCTCACAGCCATTCAAATCTACAAATCTGATCAGGACCGTTGATCTAAACCACATCATCTAATCATCTCAAGGTCTATTAAATCAAGAGCTTCAGTTGAGAGAGAGTTAGTCTTCAAATCAATCATATGCATCCGTGAGTTTTTGAAGCAAATAGCAAATAACAATTATCATATAATATCATTTAGCATAATCATGTAGTATTGCATATCATACTATCAGTTAACTACAATTTATCAGTCCATTCTTCATATGCCATCTTGGACACCATCAGTGCAATGTCTCAAAGCACAGCATCTACAACTAGGAACAATGGAGTTAGGACACAATGAGACATAAGCCATGAAGGTATCATTCTGAGGATGAAATTCAAGTCAACACATTTTGGTGCCCATTGTGGGGCTCATAGACCTCGCATATACCTTTAAAAATCTCATAAAAAGTTAAATTAATGTATTTGTAATGTAGATTCATGCATGTGTGAATTCTGATAGCACTTTTGCTCCACAGGTTAGCGCATTTGCACTATAGGTTAGCACATGAGCATTTTTGATTAACACTTTTGTATCGGTAGGGATAACATAAGCATTCTCAACATAGCTCCAGTATTGAGCACCCATGCTTCTAATGTATATCTTCATTCTATCCTTCCATATGTTAAAGTTGACTCTATTGAACTTTGGACCTTCCTTCTTCATCATTAGAGTAGGATCTTTTCCTCAAGCGGTTAAGCTTACAATATACAAGACCTAGAAGATGCTCTGATACCAATTGATGAATAAATGACGAATAGTTTGTACCAAATAGGTACTGAGAGGGGGGGGGGGTGAATCAGTACAGGCAAAAATACTTACCCTGAACTAGTTTGACTGTACACACTGAACTTTGACTGGCAAGCAATAACACTAGTCTAAATTAGGTTACTACCGATAAAACACAGTGAGAATGTGAAAGACATAAATCGGTAACCCTTAGCTTTCCATACACTCTAATACCTCATTCCCACTTCACCCTTACGTAGAAATAGGCAATCTCTCATAAAAAATATAATGACTACTGGTTCAACATATTTTACCAGTTTGACATAAAATACTAAACCATCACATGAAAGGCATCACACATGACACACTAATTTTTCACGTGGAAACCCAACTAGGAAAAACCATCGTGGGGATGAATACCCACAAGATGTTCTTGAACTCTTTTGAAGTCTGCTCTGTTAAGAGCCTAGTCCGGTTAGAGACTTTTACAATAGGTTCTGCTAGGAACCGATCTTGCTAGGGATCACTTGGTTAAGGGATGGATAAATACCTGATTAAAGGTTAGAACCCTATTAAAGGTTACCTTGCAAGAGGATTTGAAGAACTCATTGAATTGAGTCACCCTATTAAAGGATTTACACAAAAGCCTATTAAAGATATCCAATTAAGGGATTTTCCAACTACTGAAATGGTTAGAATTCAACAGGTAATACATTGATCTGATAACAACACTTAATGCCAAGGCAGATCCACTTTAGCTCCTCCTCTTCTGCAATCACACTCTATAGGTATCAACACACTTCTCTGGTCTGGCAAGAATCAAGTATCACTCACTGGGATACACACATAACATTTACCAACAACATCAAAATGAAAAACTTCATCGACCTCATAGGAAAAACAAAGGTCGGTAGCATAAAACCTAAACCCTAAACATTTAGGTTTTATATTTCAATCAGTTCAATCCAAACCATTAATCATACTGCATTGAATACAACAGTCTTGAACAGATCTCAAGACTTGTCCATTCTTTGCCACTTCAGGAAGCTAATAACCCATAATGTTCTCTCCACCGTTTACAGAGACTTCGCATATTCTCGAGGTAGATACGATCAATCTCCATGAAAGATCCTCAAGTAAATCCTTCACACACACAAGGATGATGTGGCAACACTAACAAGTCTTCATTAACCAAAAACCTTGAAGCTGAGACTATGAACTGCTAGTCATGCCAAATGAAACCCTGATACAAAACTTCTATTTACCAATTCTCATTCCAACATACCGGTTCACATTGAACAAACATACTACTTCACTTTTTCACAAATAATATTTTACATGATCATACCATTTCTCTTTCTAGTTTGCTTACTACAACACACTGGTTCATTCTTCAACATATTGACATCAATGACAACATACAATATCATCATGTCATCATGCTCTACACATATGCCAACACCACTTCTCATAAAGCCTTTGGAGAATTTTTGGATGAAGCTGGTTGATAGATTCAATTCTAAATTGGTTGGTTGGAAAGGAGCTATCCTTAGTCAAGCAGGCAAGGTAACGCTACTTAAAGCTACTCTTCAAAATTTGCCTATTTATGCCCTTAGTCTATTTAAAATCCCTAGAAAGTTTGCAGAGGCAATTGAAAGAATTCAAAAAAAGTTCCTTTGGTCGGGAGTGGAAGACAAAAATAGAATATCACTTATTGCTTGGAACAAAATTTGTACTCCTAAGCCTTTTGGGGGGTTGGGTTTAAGGAATATTGTTTCTATGAATAATGCCTTGTTAGCTAAACAAATATGGAGAATGAAAGGGGAGGAAAGAGAATGGAATTTAATCTGGAAAATGAAATATCTTTATATGCAACCATCTGAGGAAGAATTTTTGGAAACTTTTTTTCAATTGAAGGCTCTGCAATTTGGAATGCAGTTCAAACGGCTAAAAGTTGGGCTGCTAGTAGAAGAATGTGGAAATTGGGGAATGGAAGAATTATTAGATTTTGGGAAGACAAATGGCTCTTGGATAAACCTTTGGAGGATATTCCTATCCTTAAGGAATGGAAAGATTGGTTCAAAAATAGGTATGGTGGATCTTTTAGAGACTATTGGAGAAACGGGAAGTGGATTGAGTTTAGCCAGCAATGTCTGAGATTAAAGTTTCTTGAGATTCTAATTTCTTCTAAAAATTTTATGGACAATAAGGAAGATAGTTTTATTTGGAGGGAGACTTCGGATGGAAATTACTCTGTGTCTTCGGTGGTGGCTATCCATAACAAAGTTCCAGAAGGGATTCCTTTATGGGCTGAAGTGTGGATAAAGAAGTTGATACCCAAAGTTAATATCTTTTTTTGGATTTTAATCCAAAACAAGGTGTTGACTCTTGATAACCTCCAAAAGCATGGATTTGTTATTCCTAACAGGAGCTCTCTTTGTTGCAGGGAAGAGGAGTCTCCTTGTAACATCCTCTACTAGTGCACTTTCAGTCAGGAAATCTGGAATATTATTTTTAGTAGGTGGAAGCTGAGCTGGGTTTTCCTAAACTCTTTGGGGAGTTCTAGCAATGGTATTGTCCTAATTCCAACTCTAAGAATGTTGAGCTGTGGAAACTTACTATCCCTAATGTTATATGGAATATCTGGAAGGAGCGTAAAAATAGGATTTTTAGGGATAAAAGTGCTAACCCTAAAGTAATGGTGGATAAAATCTATAGAGGGATATTTGAATGTTTAAATGAGAGGACTTTAATGATAGATGGAACCTCTCTAATATCAAATCTAGTAAGGATAAGGGTAGGGATGGTCTTTTTTGGTGTTTTCCAACTCAGGGATGGATTAAGGCCAACTTTGATGGGGCATCAAAGGGGAACCCAGGTAAAGCTGGTTATGGGGGCATTGTTAGGAATTTTGCTGGAAGTTGCCTTGTGGTAGTTGCTAGCCCTCTGGGTAATCAAACTAGTCATTATATTGAAGCCACTACAACTTTGAATACTTTGATTCTTGCTAAAAATCTAAATCATGATAACTTATGGCTGGAGGGAGACTCTCTAAACATTATTAAGTGGCTAAAGGGAGAAATTGAGCCATTGTGGTCTATAGAAAATATAATATTTAAATCTAGAGAAATTATAGCTAGCTTTAAATGTATTATAATTGAACATGCCTTTAGAGAAAAAAATTTGGTTGTGGATGGTCTAGCAAACCTAGGCGTAATTTCCCAAGCTCAAAGTATTTGGTATGGGGAAGGTAATATTAATTTTAATATTAAAGATCTTTTAAGAAAGGATAGATTCATGGGGAAAGATGGATCACACAATTAATTATGAAAGTTTTAATGAGTAATCTTCACATTTATAGAAAAGTAATGATGACATGGTAGAATGGCAGAATCCTAATCAAAGCTATTAATCTTCAGCACACTTTGTGGGTTAGCATTTTCAAAATTTTGAGACTCAATTGGAAGGAAGCTCCGAAATTGCAGAAGAACAGACTTGGGATAACAAACTTGAAAATGGGGGGGATCTAAGGAGAGAGGAACCAGATAACATTTCTAGATGGAAGGAAATGCCAAAGGTATGGACTAAGCTAGAAAAAGGGTTCATGATGAATTTCATGGAGAAGCTGGTCGATTATGATAAAGGCAGAGTTAACCTAGTAGTCACTAAAGTCACAGAAAATTGGATTAACGGTTCATTCAAACGTTATGGTGTGAGGTTTAAGCTTGATGTGGCCCTCATAGCAATGGTAACAGGTATGCCCCACTCACATCTTAATTTTTTTAGAGACTTGAAAGTCTCTAATAATGCGGTTAAGCTTTTTCCCCACAAAGAGAAGGAGAGGACAAAAATTGGTAAAGCTATGGGGGGTATTATGATGCTTCCAACATTAAGAAAATTTGGGGTTGTGTGTTGAATGCTATTATGGAATACATTGGAGGGTCATTTTACTAGGGTCCACACATACCATTTTGTGTTGTTAAATCATTTTAGGCATGAGAAGAAGATTTCCCTGCCTTACTACCTCTTCAGGTCTCTATTAAGGTCTCTTAATAATAATATCAAGAACCCTTCAACTTTGGTGCTTCATTGTGGCCTCATTCTACTCATTTATGAGCAATGCAAAATCCTTGCTATCCAGGAAAATAAGAGATTCTTTGCATCTCTAGGGAAAGGTAATAGAAATATGGAGGAAGGCGGGCCTAGCAAGGAATAGTCAACTCATAGCAAAAGGAGCAAAAATTCTACTAGGTTGAAAATTCAAGAGGACAAGGATAATCAAAAGGAGATGAAGAATGACTCAAAGGATATCGGGAAAGATGGTAGTGAGATGGAAACTGATGAGTCTGGAGGACAGGAAAGTTGGAAAGAAGAGGGCATGGGGGAAGAGGAAGGAGGATCTGAGGATGTTTCTAATCAAGATAGTCCTACCCACATTTTTAGTTTAGGCACTGTCAATAGCTAGCCAATGGAGAAGTAGGATAATAAGATTAATGAGGAAAAAGAAATGGATATTGAGTAGGAGAAGAATAAGTAATTTGAGCAAGTGATGTAGAGCATCAAACAATACCAATCACAACTCTAGGATCATGTTGATCCATCCATATTTTAATAATGATAACAATTCATTAGAGGCATATTTCATCATTCTTCAATAATCAATCAATCAAGAAAACATAAACTTAATCTAGGTATCAAACTTGCCAACCTGTTGTCCCTTTGGATAGACCTGTACACAGAAGTCTATAACTTTCTAACCCTATTTAACCACCTCAATCCCTTTTTTCAAACCCTGAATAACTGGATTACAAATAACATATCCAAATATAAGCCACATCCAACAATTAGATTAAAAGTTATGGCCACTTCATTGTGACCCATTTCTGTTGTCCCAAACAAATCATGTGCATGCCCAGTCCACCTAGGGCATCAAATATATTTCAAACAGCAAACCAAAATGACCCCAAACCAATTCCACATGAACCCTTTATGGATTTAATTTATTAATATGCAATCCATTAAATTTTCCAATGGTTTAATCATTATATAAAGATAAACCATTTCCTGCAACTCCGTTGAAGATGGTTTAAAACCAGTTTTCACCAAAATCTTCATAACTTCCACAAATATAAACAAAAATAGCTCAGACCAAAGAGAAAAGAAAGAGGATTCACATATATTTCCAATAAATCTATTTATAGGTCTCAATAATCCCATATGAGTTCATACCATACGCTGCAACATGACTATTCTCAAGAAATATCAAATCTGCAATTAACAACTTTCACCAAAAATTCCATAACTTCTTCATTTCTAAACATAATCACTCCAAATTAAAAGGAAAAGAAAGGTAATTCATGTATATAACTATAAATTATACATATAAAAAGGTTTCTAGGTCATACATAGTCTTACAATACCTGGAACCAACATAACAACTGGAAATCCAATCAAAATAACAATAGTAGAATGCACCAAAATGTATCAAAATGTTCTCCTTTCTTCCCTTTCTTCGTTTTATCCTTTGGAACGAACATAAAATGAATTTTTATAGACTCTTTGTCAGTTTTGACCTTACAACTACCTCTCATAACCAACTTTTAACCCCTTTTGCAACTTTTGTTGCATTTTTGCAACATGGCTTGACAACATTTTGTTGTCAAGTTGACAACTTTTACACTTTTGCCCAAATGACTTCATAGTTTTATAAAAACCTTGAATACATGTCCAAATGACCATGTAACAATATTATCAATTCTTATTACCATTTCAAGGGTCATTTCACAATTTTTAACCATTTGACCAATTAAGACCTTAACTAGGACATTTTGACAACTTTTTACAAATGGCTCTAATTAGCCTTACATATTGATTCACCATGGCTTAAAATGAACATAAAAACTCAAATGTGATTGAATTTACTCATGAATTGTATTTTATCTTCTTGTAGCATCTTGGTGCTTAGGTACTCCTGCACCAGTAGGATATGGACAAGGAGAATCTGAGCAAGGATAAGGAGTATGCTGGAGAAGAGTAAATTATGGATAATCTCAAAAACCTATCTAAGGCTAGAATGGGTTTTGATTGGTGGGCTTATGATGGAATCAAGAATCTGGAAAAAAATGGGAAGCAGTGGGAAGAGAAAAGGAAGAAAGATGACAGGGACCAGAAGCAGTGGAAGAAGGATATGGAGGAAAAAGCAAAGAAGATGGAAGCTCAGATTGGTAATCTGGAGGAAGGAAAAAATTCTATGAAAAACCTTTTGGTTATGATTTTGGATATTCTTACCACTATTACTAAGAACTTAGAGGAAATATCTAAGGTCCTTGAGGGCTCTAGCCCTCCCAAACTCATCATGGACCTTGATATTAATGAAGATGTTATTGAGATAGGGACTTTGGAAAGTTCTCCTGGTGGCATGACAAAAAGAACTAGGGTGAGCATGAAGAAAGTTGTTGTGGCCTCTTCTAAGGAGATCCCTAAACTTAGGGATAATATTAAAGAATTGCATGGGATTAGTGGAAATCTGGCTAATGCCCTAAAAAATATTAAGTAGTTTATTTTCTATATTTTGTCTATTTTGACTATGTTGAAATGTGGTGACTGATCAACAAAGTACTGTACACTCAGCATGTATCCTCGCTGGGGTCTAGGGTTGGGCCAGGCCCCGAGTAGGGGTTTTGGGACAACAGCCCCCGAGAAAAGTGGGGGTTCAGGGGCGGGAGCCCCTGAGAATTTTTTTTTTTTGTTGATGAAAATCGACATTGTAATAAAACCCTAAAAAGGTCGACTTTGTTTTTTCCCTAAAAATGCATGTTATAAGCAACTGGGATGTTTAAGGCATTGTAAGGTTGATGTATTGTTTTTGTTGGATAATAAGGAAGATTGGAAAGCTGTGTATGGTGGACATAACCTATTCTGGGTGAACCACATTAAATCTCTGTGTTATCTATGTCCTGTTTTATTTCTTTATCTTTTGTATTTAAATCTGCATATAATTGTTAGTTCATATTTGCTTCGGATCTGCTTGAAACTTTAACAATTGGTATCAGAGCAAGGTTTTCTGTAAATTGGCATGACTCTCAAATTTGAGTGGGAGCAATGGAATATTCCAAACTCAAGGTCAAAAATTTTAACGGCCAAAACTATCAATTATGGAAAATGCAGATGGAGGATTACCTATATCAAAAGGATTTGTGGTGGCCATTAGAAGGAAAGGCAAAGAAAGTGACCACAATGTCAGATGAAGAATGAGACATTTTAGATAGAAAGGCACTGGGATCCATTTGATTGTGCCTTGCACCATCTATAGATTTCAATATATCAGAAGCAAAAATGGCTGTAGATTTGATGGTGACATTGGCTAAGGTATATGAGAAACCCTCGACTTTGAATAAGGTATTTCTTATGAAGCGTTTGTTTAGTTTGAAAATGAGTGAGGGAGGATCTATAACAGAGCACTTAAATGAATTTAATACAATTACCAGTAGACTGTCTTCGGTAAAAATTACCTTTGTAGAAGAGGTTAGGGCTCTCTTGATTTTATGTTCTTTGCCAGAAAGCTGGAATAGCTTGGTTATGGCTGTAAGTAACTCTGTCTCTGGTAAAAATACTTTGGTATTTGATGATATTGTTGGTGTTATCCTAAGCAAGGAAATGCGAAGGAAAAGCACAGGTGAGGCTCCAACATCATCGGGTAGTGTTTTGAATGTGGAGAACAAAGGAAGATCAAAGGAAATAGGAAAAGGCCCTGGGAATGAGAAGTCATGAGGGAAGTCAAAGAAAGGACACTCTCAATCTAGAGGAAAGAATGGTTGCTGGTACTGCGGAAAGCTTGGTCATCTAAAGAAAGACTGTTGGTCTCGGAAAAACAAAGAAGGAGACAAAAATGAAAATGACAGTAAGGAAACTAATATTGCAAGTAATACTTTACAAGATGCTTTAATTTTATGTTTGGATAATGTTAATGATTCCTGGGTAATAGATTCTAGGGCTTCATTTCATGCCACACCCCACAGAAAATATTTTCTAGATTATGTTCAAGGTGATTTTGGATAGGTATATTTGGGTGATGATGAGCCCTGTCAAATTGTTAGAAAAGGAAAGATAAAGATCAAGTTGCAGAATGGAAATGACTAGTTTCTGTAGGAGGTAAGACATGTTCTTAATTTAAGAAGAAATTTAATTTCTATTGGGCAACTAGGTAGTGAAGGTTGCATAGTTACCCTCTCAGACAGTATGTGGAAGGTCAATAAAGGATCATTAGTAATAGCTAAAGGTGCGAAGGTAGGCACATTATATCTATGTATAGGTAACACTTACTCTACCCTAGCTGCTAGAGATAAAGTTACTGCAGGGACAACAACAATAGATGTTGCAAGAACAGATTCAATAATGTGGCACCATAGACTTGGGCACATGAGTGAGAAAGGGATGAAAACCCTTCACTCCAAAAATCTATTGCCAGGACTAAAGAAGATTGATTTAGAGTTCTGTGAAAACTGTGTTTATGGTAAACAAAAAAGAGTCAGATTTCTCAAGGTTGGGAAAGAGAAGAAGAGTGAGAAGTTAGAGCTTATACATTCAGATGTATGGGGACAGACTCAGGTATCATCTCCTGGTGGCTCTTGTTATTATGTTATTTTTATTGATGACTCAACCAGAAAAACATGGGTATATTTCCTAAAATAAAAATCAGATATTTTTGAAACTTTTAAGAAATGGAAAGCTTTGGTTGAGAATGAGATAGGGAAAAATTTGAAGTGTCTCAAATCGGATAATGGAGGTGAGTATTGTAGCAAAGCATTTGAAGATTACTGCTCCTTAAATGGGATTTGGAAGTAGAAGACAGTTCTAGGAACTCCACAGGAAAATGGTGTGTCAGAGAGAATGAATAGGACTATCATGGAACGCGCAAGGAGAATGAGATTGCATGTTGGATTGCCCTTACATTTTTGGGTAGATGCTATACATACTCCCATCTATTTGATAAATAGAGGACCTTCAACCCCTTTGGATGGTGGTATTCCAGAGGAGGCATGGACTGGTAAAAAGGTAAATTATTCTTTTCTGAAAACCTTTGGTTGTGAAGCTTTTGTCCATGTTGATAAAGAAAATAGAACTAATCTTGATGCTAAATCTCAGAAATGTACCTTCATTGGATATGGGATAGATGCATATGGCTATCAGTTATGGGATTTTGAAAATAAGAAAATAATTAGAAGTAGAGATGTTATATTCAATGAGAAGGTCATGTATAAAGAATAGATGTAGGAAAAGAAGCATGAACATGACAAACAAGAATATGTTGTGTTGGATGAGATTCCTGAAAATGAAATGCCATAGGTACCTAATGCTCAGCAACAACAGATTGTCCCATAAACTCCTACAAGTGTTAGATGTTCTATGAGGTCAAGTAGACCCCTTGAAAGATTTTCTCCTTCTCTGTATTCTATTTATTAACGAATTATGGTGAACTAGAAGAATATGAAGAAGCAATGCAGGTGGATGCCAAACAATAGTGGGAGCTAGGCATGAAAGAGGAGATGGACTCCTTGATGAAAAATAAGACTTGGGACTTAGTTTCATTACCTAGAGAAAAAAGAGCCTTGCCTAAAAAATGGGTTTATCAACTGAAGGAGGAGGAAGGAGGTCAGAAAAGATATAAGGCCAGACTTGTGGTAAAAGGTTTTGAACAGAAAAAGGGTATAGATTATGATGAAATATTTTCTCCAGTTGTAAAAATGACTTCAATTAGAACCGTACTTAGTCTTGTAGCTACAGATGATTTACATCTTGAACAATTAGATGTCAAAATAGCTTTTCTCCATGGAGATTTGGAGGAGGAAATTTACATGTTGCAACCATAGGGATATGAGGTCAAAGGTAAGGAGAACTTTGTGTGCAGGTTGAAGAAAAGTCTATATGGCCTAAAGCAAGCACCCCGACAATGGTATTTAAAATTTGATAGTTTCATGGCTAAACACAGTTATCATAGATGCCATTTTGATAATGGCAGTTATATTATCTTGTTGCTTTATGTTGATGACATGCTTGTTGCTGGGTCTAACATGCAATATATAAATGATCTTAAACTGAAATTAGCCAGGTCATTTGCTATGAAGGATTTGGGTGCAGTTAAGCAAATTTTCGGTATGAGGATTACATGGGACAGGAAAAATAGAACTTTGAATTTGTCCCAAAGTGAGTATATAAAGAAGGTGTTGAAAAGATTTAACACGCAGGATGCAAAAGCAGTTAGTACACCTTTGGCTAGTCATTTCAAATTGACTAAGGAAATGTGCCCAAAGGCATGGGAAGAGGTTAATAAAATGTCTAACATCCTGTATTCATCAGCTATTGGCAATTTGATGTATGCAATGGTATGCACAAGGCTAGATATTGCACATGCAGTGGGAGTTGTGAGTAGGTTTATGAGTAATCCGGGTATGGAACATTGGAATATTGTGAAATAGATTCTTCGGTATTTGAAAGGAACTACTACAAAGGTATTACGTTTCAAAGGATCTAATGTTGCTCTAAGTGGATTTGTTGACTCTAGTCTGGTAGGTGATATTGATTCACAAAGGAGTACTACAGGGTATGTTTTTACTATAGGGGGAACTGCAGTCAGTTGGATTTCTAGGCTACAAAAGGTTGTTGCACTTTCAACCACTAAAGCTAAGTATGTTGCTGCTACAGAAGCCAGCAAGGAGATGATTTGGTTACAATGTTTTCTAGAGGAATTGGGTCAGACATAGGAGGATAGCCCATTGTATACTGATAGCCAGAGTTCCATTCATCTTGCAAAGAACTCTGCTTTTCATTCAAGGACAAAGCACATTTAGCTTAGGTACCACTTCATCCGGACTATTTTGGAGGAGGGTTAGTTACGGCTTGAGAAGATTCACCCAAGTGAGAATCCTGTCGATATGTTCACGAAGGCAGTTCCACAGGAGAAGCTGATTTCTTCATCAGTTGCTATTGGTCTTCTTGATTGATAATTATGGAATTTATACTAGTTGAGTCCTAGTGTTTTTTTCCAGTGAATGCTGCATGTACAATGGTGTCATGTAGTATTAGTCTCGAAGTGGGAGATTTTTTGATGTGGAGCCTGATCAGTCTCCAAGTGGGAGATTGTTGAAATATGGTATTTTTTTTTTGTTGATGAAAATCGACATTGTAATAAAACCCTAAAAAGGTCGACTTTGTTTTTGCCCTAAAAATGCATGTTAGAAGTGGCTGGGATGCTTAAGGCATTGTAAGGTTGATGTATTGTTTTTGCTGGATAACAAGAAAGATTGGATGACTATGTATGGTGGATGTAACCCATTCTGAGTGAACCACATTAAATCTCTATGTTATCTATGTCCTGTTTTATTTCTTTATCTTATGTTTTTAAATCTGCATATAATTGTTAGTTCATATTTGCTTCGGATCTGCTTGAAACCCTAACAGGCTACTCATTATTGGTTCTGTGGTGCTTTTTTGCTACATATTGCTTGTTTCTATGCTGGTTTTTTAGTTCTTTGTTCCTTCTTGTTTCTTAATGCTCTATTTTCTTAAGGATGTTTTGTAAAGGGTTTCGGGATCCCTTCAAAACCTTCTTTTATCATAATCAAAAACTTTTGTGAGAAGCATGGCATAAGGAGACAATTTTCTGCTCCCCGATCACCTTAGCAGAATGAAGTTGTGGAAAGGAATAACAAAACTATCTTGGATGTTGCCAGAACAATGATGATGGAAGCTAGTCTACCTCATATCTACTAGAGAGAAGCAGTGAGCACACCAATCTATACATTCAATAGAGTACATATAAAAGGAGAAACCGTAAGACACCTTATGAATTATGGTTTGATAATACACCTATAGTTAAGTATTTCAAAATCTTTTGTAGTAAATGTTATATCAGGAGAGATGATATCATTGGCAAATTTGATCCTAGATAATTGTGGAGAGTGCTAATGTAAAGGTGGATGAGCTGAATAGAAGTCAAATCAGAGTTAATGAGAAAGAATCGGTAGTGCAAATGATCATAAGTGAACTGGTAACACCTTTACAAGAACAAAATGTTGAACTAGTTACTCTAGTAGTATCATAAAATTTAACAGTAACTGAAGAACTGAGAAGAGGAATAGAGAGTCAGAAGACTCCTAGGTATGTAATGATGAGTCATTTAGAAGGTCAGATCATTGGGTATAAGAACAATGGAGTGATGACAAGAAGGAGATTGACAACTAATGAGGTATGTTTAATTTCACAAGTTGAACTAGTATCAGTAATTGAAGCATGTAAAGATGAATGTTGGATGAAACCTATAGAAGAAGAATTAGATCATATAGAGAATAATAACACATGGACTTTAGTTCCCCAGCCTAAAAATAAGAATGTTATTGGAACTAAATGGGTTTTTAGAAATACATTGAATGAAGATGGACAAGTTGTAAGGAATACAACTAGATTGGTTTTGTAAAGGATATTGTTAGAAGGAAGGAATTGATTATGGTGAAACTTTTGCACTTGTAGCTAGGATTGAAGTTGTAAGATTATTTCTTGCTTATGATGCACATAAGAACTACAAGGTTTATCAGATGGATGCTAAGTGTGCATTTTTGAATGGGGATCTTGATGAGGAAGTTTATATTGAGCAACCCAATGGTTTTTCACTTTCAAAAAATAAAAAAATGGTTTGCAGGTTAAAGAAATCTTTATATGGATTGAAACGGGCATCTAGAGCCTTGTATGCAAGGTTAGATAAATATCTTTTGAGGCTTGGTTCCACTAAAGGTAATACTGAGAATAATCTATATTATAAAGTCATTGATGATGATATATTGATTATTGAAGTTTTTGTTGATGACATCATATTTGGAGGTGAAGATAAGTTGTGCACGAAATTTTCTAAGAGTATGGAAAAAGAATTTGAAATTTCTATGATCAGGGAAATGAAATTTTTCTTAAGTTTGCAAATTACTCAGATTGATAAAGGTATTTTCATTTGCCAAACTAAGTATGCTAGGGAATTGTTGAAAAAATTTGGTATAGTAGACTCTAAACTAGTAAGTACTCCTATGGTGACAAGTGAGAAATTCACAAGGAAAGATGAATCTGCACCAAGAAATCCTACAAGATACAAGTCTATGATTGGAGGTTTGCTATATTTGACTCAGAATAGGCCTAACATAATGAATGTTGTTTGTATTGCATCAATATATCAAAGTGATCCTAGAGAAAATCATGAGAGTGTGGTAAAAGGAATTTTTATATTCTTGCAAGGTACATTTGAATATGGTTTGTGGTACCCTAAGGATGATGCCTTTAATTTATGTGCATATACAGATGCAGATTGGGTAAGTGATGTTGATGACTGGAAAAGTACTTCTAGTGGAGCTTTCTTTCTTGGAAAGAAGCTGGTTTCATGGATCAACAAGAAACAATCATATACTTCTGTATCTACTATTGAATTTGAGAATGTTGTTGCTACTACTAATTGTACACAAGTTCTAGGGATTAGGAAAATGTTGAAGGATATTAAAGTGCATTGCATTGGACCGGTAGTTACTCACTATTATAACTCTTCTTCTATAGACATATCAAATAATCTGGTATTTCACTCTAAGACAAAGCACATATCTATCAAGTATAACTTTTTGAAGGAGAAGGTGGAAGAAAATGATGTTAGACTAGTTTATGTGAACACTAAAGAGAAGATTCGAGATATTTCCACTAAAACTTTGCCTAAAGAATCATTTGAGTACCCGAGAGATATATTAGGGGTTTCTGTCCCTTTGATAAAGAACTGGTTGATGTTATTTGGCATTAGTCCGGTATGCATTATCAGAGATATCATTCATTCTGGATTGATGTGGGTATGCTACTACTTAGGGGGGAGTAGTTATCCTTGTGATTCAGTGGTTTTTATTTTTTCTTTGATATTTTTGTTAGATTTTTGGCATTGATGTCAAAGGGGGAGAGATATATGTGAAAAACAGAGCTTTATAGAGATATCATTCATAGGGAGAGTTTGGTCTTTATTTCAAAAATTCATTTTTATATCTTTATGTGGGGGAGAATTGTTTAGTATTTCTTCACACTTAGATGTATTTCACATCTAGTGTTGTCGTCAATACCAAAGGGGGAGATTGTTGGCCATTTGGAGGAATTGATTATGTGTTGCATGGATTTTTTGTCATTGATGTCACATTAGCTATTTTGGTTGCTTAACTGGTATCCTTCTAGTCCTAGTAGGTTGTTTGGTTTCTATTTGGATTCGATCATCATGTTCTGGTATGATCCGGTGTGCTCTAGTATGTCTGGGTTATGAAATTGACTTATTCATGCTACTTCGATTCATGTTCAGTCAGTTAGTTTTGTGGTGCAGGAGCACCACATTGTAGAAACACAATCAGGATGTCCAGGGTCAATATTTGACTATATTTGGGTCATTTATGACTTGTAAATAATATATGTATGTATTTGAGTTCATCTTTATCCATTGGAGTCATAATGTAAGGCTACTTGAGCCATTTGTGAAAAAGTTACATTATTGTCCATTTAGGACCAAGTGGGGTCGAAGAATCAAAATGATGTAAGCATGCCATGAAAGGGCATAAATGATTGTAAAAGTTTATTTAAGGGTTATTTGATATGTTTATAAGGTTTTTGTCAAGTTTTAGGGTCATTATGTGAAAAGGTCACAAAAAGTTGTCAAAAAGATGAAAAGTGGCAAAAATGCAATAATGCAAAATTGCATTAAAAGTTGTAAATGGGAAGTTGAAAGGTCTTGGAGGTAGTTATAAGGTACAAACTAACCAAGATTATATAAAAGGTTGTATTTGGTTGAACCAAAGAGGAATGAGGAGGATAACAATTTTGAACAATTTGTGTATTCATAAGCTTGCCATTTTGATAGTTTCCATTGTTACTTTGTTGTTTCCAGGCCTTGTACTGACCTATACAACATAGAAACCATGTATAATTATCATGGTTAGATATTATCTTCAATTATTCTCCTTCTTGTTTTTGTTTGGAGTGATTTCAATGAGAAATGAAGAAGTTATGGATATTTTATGGATTACAACTTCCAGATATCCTAAAAAATAGTCATGTTGCAGCATATGGTATGGACGCATATTAAATAGTTATGAACTCTAAATGGATTAATTGGAAATACATGTGATTAAAATTTATTTCACCTTTGGTTTGGGTTGATTTCGTACAGTTTTGAGAAAGTTATGAAGGTTTTGGTGGAAACCGGTTTTAAGTTGTCTTAAATGGAGTTGCTAGAAAGGGTTTGTAATTATTTTGTTATTTCACCATTGAAAAAATTAATGGATTGCATATTCTGAAAGTATACTCAGAGGGATTTCATTTTACTATGGTCTTGTTTTCATTTTGTTAAGTATTTGTTGTGAAATATGATGCCCTAGCAGGTAGCAAGCATATATTTTCTAGATTTATGACAGTCGAAATTGGTCTAGGTGCAAAGATGATAATGTTTTATTTCACCATTGGATCTTTATAAATTTTGGATATGGTGATCTTAATAAAGATTTCTAAAACTCCACTAGAGAGATTGGCCTAATAGTTTCATCTTTGGATGTTAGTAATGACTGAGTTCAGGTATAGAAAATTGTCATGTGAATGACAATCACCTTGATGATAGTGAATTGGATTCTTTCAATGAACAATGTTGTTTAATGGTTTGAAAAGGTATGGATGATTGGATATGTTTGAGACAACATTAATGAACCCCTGTAGCATGCATGGAAGTATAACTATTTAGATGTGATATATTACCTTGAAATTAATATGGTATATGAGTTTGATGTTTTAGTACCTTGATAAAGAGTGTTGGATGAACTTTAAATGGATTTGGATGAAAGTAATATGACAATATGAGAAATTTTCATTTTTACGCCTTTGATATTGAAGATATTGTGTTGAATATTGAACTCCATGTTTTATTTGGGGTTCTTGGTTGGTTTTTCATGATACTCTGCATCATTTTGATCTCGTGATCAGATGCTATCCTATTTGCTAGTAAGCTTGGTTTGTTGTTCCGACAAGGGTTTCACCGACATAGATTTGTTGAATATCTTTAATGATATGCATAAGTGGTGTTGGTGCAACTTCTAGTGGAGATTTAGGATACTGATGGTGATCATGTTCGAGACTTAGTTTATTGGAATAATTTCTTTAGCATGTGTGGACCTCTGTTGGGTCCCGGTATTGTCTACTTTATGGACCAACTTAATGTAACATGTGGATTGGACCTCTCAATCTGTTTCCAAGATATCTTATGGGTTGGATATTATTTGTTTGGTCTTAGGTTGACTTTTTTTGTAATTATATAATTGATTTATTGTCTAGTGGTTGGCCTTATTATTTGTGGTTGAGGGTTTGTATATATTTGATGTGAGATGTTATTGTAGATCATGGTATGGTATGGGATATGTGAGGATATGTGTGTGTGAAAATATTATAATAATCATTCAGGAAGAGGATTTGGTCGATCATTGGTGATTGAGTTGGGTTTATGTAAGAGGATTTAGTCCTCTAGTATTGAGCTTAACCGGAACTATACTCAGGCATAGGAGATTCTATCTTTCTAGTTCATTATGTCCTCCAGGGTGTAGTCTGGATTTCTATGTCGTCAATGAGACTCCTTTTGTGATGAGCAGTGTGCTCTAGGTTGTTGGCCTTCCTGCAAGTGCAAGCCCCTCAATTCTAATTGACATACTTACTACAAAAGTATTATCTAACTGTGGGTAGGCTTCCCACCGTGGTTTTTCCCTTTACCAAGTTTTCCACGTGTAAATCTTGGTGTCATGTGGGTGATATTTATTCTCTAATTCTTGTTTATGCTTAATTGGTTTATTTGCTATTTTGGTGATTGGTTTATGTATTCTATGTTGGCATCTGATGAAGCGGTGACAATGTATGTTGCCATTGATGTCAATAAATGCTCAAGCAATAGAATTGGTATGCACTAGTATGAATATTGCAAGTAGTTATGGTCAATCGGGATGGAGTGCACTAGTGTCAGGGTTCACTAAGTGTGACTAATGGTTGGTAGTCTCTGTTCAACTCTAGGGTTACTGATATGGCTTGTGTGGTGCAACCAATGGTGTTTTGTGAATGTAAGGAAAATAATTTGGATGCCATGTCAGCTGTGTGCACATGAAGAATTTCCTTGAGGATATTGTGTGTGAAGGTCAAATGCATTGAATGCATATCTTGGGAATGCACGATTTTTTGAGCAGTGTATAAAGAGCGCGTGATGGGTTACTATTTTCTAGATGTAGTGAAGATCGGACGATGCAAAATGACTTGAAATCTATTTTAGATCATTTCACTCTATGCAATATGTTTGGACGGTCAGGATTGGACCGCTTGTAATTGTAAACCTAAATTGTTTAGGGTTTAGGGTTTATACTACCAACCTAATTATTGTCTATAAGGTCAATGATGTTTGTTATTGTTTGTGTTGGCAAAATTTATGTGTATGTCCATGTGTTGGAGATTAGATACTTGCCAAACCAGAATGTGGAATCTACAGAGTTTGATTACAGAGGAGAGGAGCTAAAAAGGATCTACCTTAGCAAGTAGTGTTGTTATCAAATCAAAGCTTTACCTGTTGAATTCTAACCATTTCAATAGAAGGAAAATCCCTTGACCGGGTAGCTTTAACAGGCTTCTTGCAAATCCTCTAATTAGGTGACTCAAGTTCATTGAGTTCTTTAAATCTTCTAGAGAGGTAACCTTTCACAGGGTTTCAACTTTTAATAGGGTTTATAGCCATCCCTTAACTGGGTGATCCCTAAT
Organism: Cryptomeria japonica; assembly: GCF_030272615.1. NCBI lineage: Eukaryota > Viridiplantae > Streptophyta > Pinopsida > Cupressales > Cupressaceae > Cryptomeria > Cryptomeria japonica. The sequence continues at coordinate 782,417,164 of NC_081411.1, read as the reverse complement.
AGGATCGATTCCTAATATAACTTTATTGTAAATTCTTTAACCGAACTAGGCTCCTAACAGAGTGGACTTCAAAAGAGTTCAAAACAAGCTTGTGGGTATTCATCCCCACCGTGGTTTTTCCCATTTGGGTTTCCACTTGAAAAATTGTGTGTTATGGGTTGTGAGTTTTTATGTGATGATTGAGTAGTTTTTTATTAAAGTTGAATATGCATGCAGTGCTAAATGATTGTGGTATTATTGATGCAACTCATGCATGACTAAACTGGTAAAGTAGATATCAAGATCTAAGATCTATTGAATGTTGTTTTAAGTACTTTTAGTTAATTGTTTTAGCTATCTAAAGAATTTTTTGTTTAACCGATATTGCTATGGTTAAGTACAGTGGTATAGACAATTGATTATCTGTGTTAAAAGAGTGTCAAAATATTGAAGTAATTTTTTGCCTGTACTAATTCACACCCCCCCCTCTTAGTACTAGTTAGGGTATTAGTTGTTCATCATTATTCAGCAATTGATATCAAAGTGACTCTAGGTCCTTGGTGATATAAGCCTAACCACTTGAGGTAAAAGATCCTTCTTTAATGATGAAGAGGGAAGGTCCTAAGTTCAATAGGGATAACTTCAAAATATGGAAGGACATGATGAAGATTTATATCAAGAGTTTGGGTGTTCAACACTGGAGCTATGTTGAGAATGCCTATTTAATCCCCACTGGCACTCTAACCGATGATCAGAAAAGAGAGATTCAAGAAAATGGGCAAGTCATGGAAGCCCTTGTTAACAGCTTGTCTGATATTGAGTTCATTGATGTACAAGATAAGGAAAATCTTAAGGATGTATGGGACACACTAGAAAACATTTATGGTGGTGATGAGCATGTCAAGCAAGCTAAGGAAGAAAGCCTTAGAGGAAAATTTGAAGACATGAGGTTGGTTGAAGGTGAGACCATTCAAAAATATGACATAAGGATCAAGACTATGGTTGGAGATATCAAGAGTACTGGTGGAACAATTGATGATGCCACCATTGTTAGTAAAGTTCTGAGATCATTGTTACCTGTCTATACAATTAGGGTTGCAACTATTCAAGAGTTAAGGTCTATTGACAAGACAAAGGTATCTCTAGACTCTATCATTGCAAAGTTGGCTGCATATGAATTGAATAGCTATAATGGTAGTGTTCAGAAGACAAAGTCATCATTTAGAGCATTTATTTCCTCTAAACCAACTAGAAAAGGAAAAGAAGTTAACGTCAGTTATGAATCTAGGCCAAGAAGAGATATGGATGATGAGGAGATTCTGATGGAGTTTGATGCTCTTCTTACCAAGAGACATCCAAAAGGCACCAAAAAATACAGAGGTAAGCTTCCTCTAAAATGTTTTTCCTGCAATAAGATAGGACATATAGCTTTTACCTGTCCTAACAATGACAATAAGGATAAACCGCAAAGGTTTAGAAAGTATAAAGGAGGAGGTAGGAGAAATTATTTTGTTGCAGTGGATGAAGGTGTTGCCGATGAAGAATCTGAGGATGAAGAGAATGAGGACATAATGTTTGTAGCTGTAAAGGAAGAGGTGTCTGATCAGAAAGACCTTGTCTCTCTCATTGAAAACTCTAATGAGTGGATCATTGATAGTGGGTATTCTCACCACATGACCGGTGATTGGAGAAAGTTTTTGTCTTTGGAAGAATATGATGGAGGTGTTGTTTGGTTTGGAAATGATGAACCTTGCATGGTGAAAGGAAAAGGATCCATCTCATTGAATGGAAAGAGAAGCATGAATGATGTCTACTGTGTGGAAGGCCTTAAGCACAACCTTTTGAGTGTTGCTCACCTGAATGACAAAGGACCCATTTTGGAGTTCAAAGGTGGAGTCTATAGAATAATTGGAAAGAGTGGTGAACTTATTACCACTAGTAAGTAGACCAAAGGAAACCTATTTCAAATGAATGCCAAGATTAGTCAGTGCCTAATGGAAAAGTTTGATGATAGTTGGATATGGCATAGGAGACTTTGTCATATGAATTTTGATAATATTGTAACGGCTAGTAAGATCAAGGTAGTAAGTGGATTGCCTTTGCTGAACAAATCAGAGAATGCTTTATGCAGAGAATGTCAACTTGGGAAGATGTCTTCCTCAACATTCAAAGCTAATTATTTTTCAGCAAAGAACTTACCTGATCTAGTGCACACTAATTTGGGTGGTCTGATGAAAACTAGAAGCATTTAGGGAGATCGGTATTTCATGATTCTTACCGATGACTACTCAAGAATGATGTGGGTCAGATTCTTAAAAGACAAGTCTGCGGCATTTGGAAAGTTCAAAACCTTTAGAGAATTAGTTGAGAGGGAGAGTGGTAGAGGAATAAAATTCCTAAGAACCAATCAGGGAGGTGAATTCACTTCTGATGAATTCAACAAGTACTATGAAGAGAATGGAATCAAGAGGTAGTTGTCTACCCCAAGGACACCACAACAGAATGGCATAGCAGATTGGAATAATAGGACTGTAGTTGAAGCGGCCAGAACTATGCAGATCCAAGGAAAGGTTGCTCACACTTTTTGGAGAGAAGTGGTAAGCACTACAGTCTATAATATGAACTGGGTACTCATCAAGAAAGGTAAAGACAAAACCCCCTATGAGTACTAGAACAGGAGAACTTCTAATGTGAGTTATTTTAAAGTATTTGGCAGTAAGTGCTATATCAAGAGAGCTGAGCATCTGAGAAAGTTTGATGCTAAATGTGATGAAGGAATATTTCTAGAATATTCCACTAAAAGAAAAGCTCTCAAATGCTACAACAATAGGACTCAGAAAATTGTTGAGAGTATCAATGTTAGGGTTGATGAATCCCTTAAGGAGCTTGAGGAAAATTGCAGCAAGCAAGAGAAAGATGAACTAGGTGTAGCCTTCTGGGAACAAGTTAAGAAGGAAACAAGTTGCAAACAACAGAAAGACCTCAATGTTCCTATATTGGGAGAAGCTGAAGTTGGTGAAGAAGAAGATGAAGTGGAAGAAGAAGAGGAAAAGCAAGAAGAACTAGCTAGGGTCATTCCTAGGTATGTGAAACTACATCATGATACAAAGCAGATCATAGGAGACAAAGATGCAGGAATACTTACAAGGAGGAAGGTGAAAGAAAACTCTTGCATGATTTTAGAATTTGAGCCTAAGACCACTAGAGAAGCACTTACAGATGAAGACTATATAAAGGCAATGGAAGAGGAGTTGGACCAGATAGAGAAGAATACAATGTGATCTTTGGTACCCAGACCGGAACATAAGAATGTCATTGGTACCAAATGGGTCATCAGCAATAAGCTGAATGAAGAAGGCACTGTGGTAAGGAATAAGGCAAGACTTGTATGCAAGGGATATACTTAGGAAGAAGGAGAAGACTATGGAGAAACCTTTGCCCTAGTGGCTAGACTAGAAGGTGTCCAAATTCTACTTGCATTTGCAACATTCAAGGGATTCAAGGTATACCAGATGGATGTGAAGTTTGCATTCATGGATCGAATCCTAGAAGAAGAAGTGTATATTGAGCAGCTAGATGGGTTTGCTTTTTCAAAAGATAGTAACATGGTGTGTAGACTACACAAGTCCCTATATGGATTGAAACAAGAGCCAAGAGAATGGTATGAACGGTTACACTCTCATCTTGTGAAGATGGGATTTCAGAGAACACGTGAGGATATCAACATATACCTGAAATATGAAGGTGATCAGATACTGGTTTGCGAAGTATTTGTAGATGACATAATCTTTGGAGGAGATGAGGAAATGAGTCATGCATTTGTAGATGAAATGAAGAAAGTGTTTGAGATGTCTCTCATTGGAGAGATAAAGTTCTTCATTGGTCTATAGATTCAACAGATGAAAGAAGGAATATTCATTACCCAGTCTAAGTATATCAAAGAGGTATTGAAGACCTTTGGTATGGAGGACAACAAACTAGCTAGAACATCGATGGTGACCGGCTGTGTTGGTGAATGAGAAGGAGTACCAGTCAATAATCGATAAGCTGAACAATGTGGTGTACAATAGACCAAATATTGCTCTTGCAGTGGGCATAGTGGCCTGTTTTCAAAAGAGTCCAAGAGAATACGAGTTGGTAGCATTGAAGAGGATTCTTAGATACCTAAAAGGGATAGTTGATTATGGATTGTGGTATCCATACAATGGAGAATTTGATCTTAGAGTGTTTATCGAAGTAGATTGGGTAGGTAATGTGGACAACTGGTGGAGCGTTCTTCCTTGGTGGAAGACTAGCCTCGTGGATGAGCAAGAAGTAGAACTGTATTTCCCAGTCTACAACTGAAGTGGAGTATGTAGCAGCATTTATGAACTGCACTTGGGTAATCTGGATGAAGCATGTAATGAATGGCTTCAAAGTGACTATATCTGAACTGATGAGTATTTTCTATGATAATACCAATGCAATAAACATTTCCAAAAATCCAGTATTACATGCTAGGACTAAGCACATTGAGCTCAAGTATCATTTCTTGAGAGAAAAGGTTCAAAATAAATGGTTGTATTAGAACATTTTTCTAGTAAGGAGTAGCCAACAGACATATTCACTAAGCCCTTTCCATAGACTACATTTATCTATTTGAGAGGTGAATTAGGGGTTCTACCCCTTTATGAAGTAAACTAGAGTTGTGTGCTCCACATCAATCAGGTACTACCATGTCAAATCTTAGAGGATTGATGTGTTGAAGGATGCTACTCCATAGGGGGAGAAGCATAGTGGAGATTGGAAGCTTGTGCCTCCACATTGGCATTGTTGTCAAATGGGGAGAAGATATCTGATGATGTATGGGGGAGAAGATATATTGTTTGGAGAGAAGATATTTGATCATGAAGACATATGGAAGAGTACACACTGACTAGTCTAGATGGTGGTGGTTGTGATCTTTGAACCGGTATATGTTATTGAGCATGGTGCAAATACTGAGTAATGATACACAGAGTATTGTCATCAACTCCAAAGGGGGAGATTGTTGGCATCTAATGAAGGAGTGACAATGTATGTTGTCATTGATGTCAATAAGTGCTCAAGCAAGAGAACCAATATGTACCAATATGAAGACTGGAAGTGGTTATGGTCAATCGGGATGGAGTGGACCGGTGTCAGGGTTCACTAAGTGTGACTACCGGTTGGTAGTCTCTATTCAGCTCTAGGGTTACCAGTATGGCCTGTGTGGTCCAACCGATGGTGTTTTGTGAATGTAAGGATAAGGATTGGGATGCCACATCAACTATGTGCATGTGAGAATTTCCTTGAGGATCTTGCCCATGAAGATCGAATGCATTGAATGCCTATCTCAGGAATGCACTATTTTCTGAGCAGTGTATGAAGAACACGTGATGGGTTACTATTTTCCAGATGCAGTGAAGATCGGATGATGAAAAATAAAATGAGATCTATTTTAGATCATTTCACTCTATGCAATATGTTTGGATGGTCAGGATTGGACCACTTGTAATTGTAAACCTAAATTGTTTAGGGTTTAGGGTCTATGCTACCAACCTAATTGTTGTCTATAAGGTCGATGAGGTTTTTTATTATTAGTATTGGAAAAACTTATGTGTGTGTCCGCGTGTTGGAGATTAGATACTTCCTAAACCAAAATGTAGAATCTGCAGAGTGTGATTGCAGAGGAGAGGAGCTAAAAAGGATCCACCTTAGCAAGTAGTGTTGTTATCAGATCAGAACTTTACCTATTGACTTCTGACCATTTCAATAGAAGAAAGATCCCTTGACTGGGTAACTTTAATAGGCTTGTTGCAAATCCTCTAATCAAGTGACTCAAGTTCATTGAGTTCTTTAAATCCTCTAGCGAGGTAACCTTTAACACGGTTTATAGCCATCCCTTAACCGGGTGATCCCTAACAGGATCGGTTCCTAACAGAACCTTATTGTAAAGTTTTTAACTAGACTAGGCTCCTAACATAGCAGACTTCAAAATAGTTCAAAACAAGCTTGTGGGAATTCATCCCCACCATGATTTTTCCCATTTGGGTTTCCACATGAAAAATCTGTGTGTTATGGGTTGTGAGTTTTTATGTGATGATTGAGTAGTTTTTGATTAAAGTTGAATATGCATGTAGTGTTAAATGATTGTGGTATTATTGATGCAACTCATGCATGACTAAAATGGTAAAGTAGCTATCAAGATCTGAGTTCTGTTGAATGTTGTTTTAGGTACTTTTGGTTAATCGGTTTAGTTGTCTGAATCATTTATGTTTAAACGGTATTGCTATGTTTAAGTATAGTGGTATAGACAACCGATTATCTGTGTTAAAATAGTGTCAAAATATTGAAGAAAGTTTTTGCCTGTACTGATTCAACCCCCCTCTCAGTACCGGTTAGGGTATTAATTGTTCATCATTATTCATCATTCTAGTATTGATCTTTTGGGTTCTGGTATTAAAGTTTTAATTGCTTAAGGTTTCATTAATCTGGTGGCAACTGATTCACCCCTCACCTCTTAGTTGTCTTTCGGTTATTTAAACTATCTAACAGTGCCATGTTGGATAGATCTACAGTGGAAATAGAGAGCTTTTCAAAGGGGGTGATTTAGATTGTATTGTTGTTATTCACATGGGAAAATTGAAGGCAGATGAAGATAAGCTTGTTGACATGGAATAAATAGAGATGTGTCGAGGCACTTGGATATCGACTGATTCTCACAAGACTGATTTGTGAGGTGTTTTGTTGGGTCGAGTCATATTAGTGGAGGAAGATGTTAATTTGATAGGATCTAGTTAATACTAAGAGGGGGGGTTAATCTGTATTAACAATTATTTCAAACATAAACATAAATTGACAAAACTTCACCAAATCAATCACAAACCAGTAATAAACTATTTACTAGTACTAGTAATCACTAATATCCAACTGCTAAACTGGTTTATCAATACTTCTCATTAATTTTTCATCAACATACATAAACTAAAAGTAAATCAAATCAACACATAAAAAAAATTCACCAAATGAACACCAAAATTTTCACATGGAAATCCAAAAAGGGAAAACCCATGGTGGGAATTGGTACCCAAAAAAATTGTGCACTCTTTTGGAATGCACCCTATTAGGATCCTAGCCCGGTTAGGAGAAGACCCTCTTAGGAGTCACTTGGTTAAGGTTTTGATATGATGAGCCCTATTAGGAGCCTTACCCTATTAGAAGAAACCTTGCGAGAGGATTTAAGAATCAGATGTTGACCTACCTGGTTAAGGGATTTACAATTTAAGGCCTATTAGAACCTACCTAGCTAAGGGATTTTGTCTACTGCAACTATTAGGGAACAACATATGAATGATCTTGAAATAGCACTAACTGCTTGCTTGTTCAGATCCAATTTAACTCCAATCTTCTACACTCTTGCAGATACACCACATTGGTTCAACTTCACACTATTTTCTTAATTCATCGACACAACAAACATCAACTATACTGACCTAAATAACCTTTACATCTTAGTGAGTTACAAAACCCTAGGTACATAAAAATTCAAATGGATTTAAAACATAGATCATTACAAATCTTTACAACTCATTACAAATCATCAAATGGATCATTACAATCAATTACAGTCATTGAATGATCACTGCACCTCGATCTCATACATTTTCAAACCCTTAGCTCATTCTGCAAAGCACTTCACACATTTCCAAGAAATTCTCTCTTTGATCGTGCCAAAACATCATTCAAATACTTCACACAGTTTCAGCCTTGTCATTACCAACTTATAAAAATAATGTAATACACCGTTGAACTCAAAATCATTACTAGTTATAAGAATTGAATACCGATTCTTAAACCATTCTTAAACCTTACAAAAAATATAACAGAAATCATAAACATGATTTCTAGCAATCAAAGCATGATATAGTTCTGATCAAAGATACATTACAATGATACAAATACATTTTCGAAACCTCAACACTTGACTCATTGCCAATCTGTAGAACCAATCAAAGCATTTCCACATTTATGGGTTAAGGTCCTAATTCCTAGTTCACTATCTTCATTACTAGTAAGGCATTTCCGGTAGACCAAAAAGACTTAGATGACAAAATAAACATGAAAAACATAGTTGCCATATAATTTTCCATCAATGACAACACAAATAACTAATAAAATTCATTAATTCAATAATCTCAATCTCTTCATCACTATATCATTACCATCTGTCCTTTACCAATTCATCAACATTCTTCATCGGCATCTATTATGCCAATCATTCCAACAATATCCCCCTTTGGCATTGATGGCAACACCAACATATTTAACTGTCAACTATGAACTTCTTTGATGCCTTCACTCACTCTTGTTCTGTTGCACTTCATCTTCTGGTTTTACTTCTTCACCTGCTCTAATTCTTCTCCTCTTGATCATGTTACTTCTCTCTAGATCATATTACATCTCCCCCTTTCTCTTACAATTCTTCTCCCCCTTTTACAAAAATGCGAAAGGTGCAAATACATCTCTAGTCTCCATTCCTTCTTTTGTTGTCTCCAACATCTCTCCAAATCTTATCTAAGTTGCTCCCATTGTGGAGTAGCCAATATTTCATGAATCCATAGTGAAAAATATTCATTAATTCCACTAGATTGGTGCATCTCTTGCATCTTAGTTGATCTTATGTAGGGTTTTGACTCCTTGTTTACCTCTAAGGTACTCAAAGGTTGTCTTCGACAAAGGTTTAGTGAAGATGTCTGCTAAATTCTCTTTTCTTGTCACATATTCCATTCTAACTTTCTTCTCTTGTACTCTTTCCGTTAGAAAGTGATATTTCAGTTCTATATGCTTTGTCCTTGAATGTAACACAGGATTTTTTGAAATATTAATAGCACTAGTATTGTCACAATAAATAATCAGTAGTTCAGATATATCTTGCTTGAAACCTTCCAACACATGTCTCATCCAGATTGCTTGTGTACAATTCATAGATGTTGCAACATATCCTACTTCAGTAGCTACCTATAATACACAAGTTTTCTTTTTAATTGTCCAAGCAACCAATCTACCTCCAAGAAGAAAAGCTCCACCGATAGTGCTATTTCAATCATCAACATTGCCTGCCCAATCTGCATCAGTAAACACTTTCAAAGAAAATTCATCTTTATAAGGATACCATAAACCATAATCCATTGCGCCTTTCAAATATCTAAATATCCTTTTCACCACTATCAAGTGAGTCTCCTTAGGATCTTTCTAAAATCTAGCAACCAATCCAACAACATGTGCAATATCTAGTCTACTGTTAACAACATAATGTAACTTACTGTGTGGTGGAAAAGTGAACTGATAAAACTTAATATGTGAAAATATGTAAAATAACTAGTCCACACACACACAGAGGACTTCTTGATGCAAGCTATGGAGTAACGTAGTGTTACTCAGCTTCCCAAGGAGGGTCCCATGGTTCTCTATCTCACAATGTCCCTCAAACCAACGTTTTTGCTCTCAGATCACTGAGCAAAATGGTTTAGGGATGGCAAATATGAGAACGAGAGATTCTTTTGATTGATTTTAGTATGAAATGGATGCTAAGCTATGTATGATCTTAGAAATGCAATAAACTAGATGATAAGATGACAAGGTTAGTATGAATACTATCCTATCATACTATATTTAGTCTATGATTGAACTAAAATGATAAAGAAATTAATCTAAACATGCATATTTAGTCTACTTCCTGATTTAAAGAGAGGCTAAATGATGAGCATAAATATGATATGAAAGCTTGAAAGAATTTGAGCATAAGTGTGATGCTTCAAATTTGAAAGATGATTGTTCAAAATGGAGGAATGAGAGCTCTATTTATAGCACAAATAGGGCAATGGATGGTCAAGATTGAATGGTTTAATCAAGGGCCAAGTTTGAAAGTTGGGGATCCATGTGCACAATTTGCACCAATGAAATGGTGACAAGTGTCAACATAAGATTGGGTTGAGAGAAGGGGTTGGAGGCATTGAATGCCTGAGAAGACCTCATAGTTATCTAAAGGCTAAGGGTCAAGTCTAGATTAAGATTATCCACTGGATTAAGAGTTAATCCAAGGATAAACCTTTGTGCAAATGATTAAGAGATAATCATGGTCAAAGCATTAATGGCCTGATGAGACCCTTGGGTTGGGTAGAGGTTGAGTCAAAACAAATGTTTTAACCATGTGGGAGGGTTTGAAATAACCATTAATGGTTATTGGAGACTTTGGGGATTAAGTGGTTGAAGGTTGGAAGCCTTCAATGGTTTTCAAAGACTTTAAGGGTTTTGGTGGTTGAAGGTTGAAAACCTTCAATGGTTATCCAAGACTTTGGGTCATTTGAGAAGTGACCTCCCTTTGCTTAGGGATGTGACAAAGTTTAGAGGAGGGTTAGGTTAATTAGAAGCGATCAGAAGATTCTAGAAGGGATTAGGAAGGGGATTGGGTTTTTGCAAGTGGATGGGGAGGATAATAGGATTTAATTGAATTATTTGATTTTCATTCAATTTGGTTGCAATTGAATAAATTTGATTTATTCAATTTAGGATAACTATTTAATTAAATTTGAATTTAATTAAAAGTGGCTAGGGGGATTTAATTGAATAAAATGATTTATTCATTAAATGGTATGGTGAATTTAATTTAAATAAATTGAATAATTTACTTAATAAAATAGAAGAATGTGGATAATTTAATTAAATTGGATTTAATTAAATAGGGAAATGAACATAAAATATTCATTTAGGAATATGGTCATTTTTATACGTCTACATTTTGCCCCTCTTTGAAGTGACGTGTGTGCACATGTTATTTCAAAGAAAATGATGTGTTTTTGTGATTTTATGATCAAATGCAATATTTGTTGTGTCGCTCTTATGATTTGCCAGTTGTGCCCCAAATTTGATTTGATGTGTGATGCCCCAGATTCGATATTTTCTGTCGTGCTGTCATGATTTTATGTAGTTGTCCAATATGAGTGTCGGTATAACTTGTTTTGATGTGAGATATTTCAAGTTATGTAGATATCAATGTGTTGTTCTGATCAAAATATGATTTATTTGCGTGTTCTATTTCAAGTTCGATGTGGGAAGCCTGATGTGTATTACAAGCTGATATGGGTTGGAAACTTGAGTTGTGTTACAAGCTGATATGGGTGGGAAACTTGAGTTGTTTTACAAGTTTATGTGATTTTGGTACTTGAGTTGTTTTACAAGTTTTGATATGGTTTTTGAGAACTTGAGTTGTGTTACAAGTTGATATGAAATGATAGGTTTTTGAACTTGATGTAGATGAGCAAATTTGTTTCATGTTGTTGATGTAAGTTTGATTTTGATATCTTTGTTGTGATGTGGAAACTGATATTGGATTTGTTTTGAGATTTGATATGATAATGCACCCTCGGGAGATCGTTCGTGCACACAAAGCATGAATGATCTCTCGAAAGAAGAAGAATGTTGTTTGAAAGATGGAAGAGTAGATAGTGATGGCATGCATGGGTTTGATAAGATTGATTGGAATGAGAGCAAGTCTTGTTTCAGGTATGACATCTCCTATATAAGACATGGATGATCGAGCATCTGGTTTCAAGAATGATACCACCTGTATAAGATATGGATGATCAAGCATCTGGTTTCAAGAATGATACTGCCTGTATAAGACATGATAGAAGATAGTTTGGAAGAATGATGAAGATAGTTTAGAAGAATGATAGAAGATAGTTTGGAAGAATGATGAAGATAGTTTAGAAGAATGATAGAGATATGAAAGTGAAGAGAGATTCCATGATGATGTGATAGATATGTATGCGAGGGATGCAATGATGAATGATGAATGATATTTTGAAAATGAGATGTATGATATGATATGCAACGAAATGTAAAATGATATGATGTTAAACTGATATGCAACTGATTATAAAAATGATATGCAACTAATTGTAAAATGATATGCAACTTATTGTAAAATGATATGCAGCTAATTGTTTTTGGAGCATCCTCATTTTGCATTTTGCCATCCCTGATACAACCATTGTATTTGCTTTCTTTGTAAATATCATCATTGAGCATTGATTTGTTTAGTATATGTTGAAAATTTATACAATCATAATGGTATAATTGAACCATAATGACCTGAGAAAAATTTACATGATATTTGATTTTGCAAGATAGCACAAGCGTCAAGGTATAATTGAACCAGGACGACCTGAGTGCGTATTGCATAAACATACAAGAGTTAACCTTTGTCCCATACAAATCCAAAATGTCCTCAGCGATATGCCACTGGATTTCTTCATAGGACAAATTTGCATGGTAAAAGACTTCACTCACAAATAGAAGACAAATAAAACTTCACATTCCTTCCTTGCTTCTCTAGTCGTAAGACATCCTGGAGGTGCTCAGGAGATATGATAAGCAAAAATTAACAACCATAAGTAATCATGCATGCTATTGGAAATGTATTCTTGTCAATTAAAACATCTTGCAAAATAGATCTTTGTTCAGTTGAAATCAGTTCAAGTCTATGATGTTTAGCCTTCTCGCATTGTCATTTGCCATTTGTTGGTTGTTTTGATCCTTGTTGTCTTGCTACGTGTTTGGTCTGATGTTGAAAATCTTGAAGGCGAAATGCCCCAAGCGAGGTCAAGATTTTGCCCCTTGTTGTTGATACTACTTTGATATGGATATGTACACTGATCACCAAGCCATGGTGGATTATTATTTGGATAATTGTTTCAGAGAAACCAAGGACAGTGACTACATTAAGTATGTCCAAGATTGATAAGCATTTGTGAATTTCTGGTGATGTCTCAGATGGGTGGATATGATATGTACAATATGATTTGTGAATCCTGTACTACCATCAATTGATAAAGATAAGGCTAACTATAATAAAATCCAGCAGTCATACTGATTGATGTCATTGTTATGATTTGGTTGATGATTGATGTATAAAAACTTATTTCTCTTGATGAATTTGGAAAAACTAGGTTGTTGTTTCTTCAACATGATGTTACGATAAAAGTTCTTTCTTCTCAGAATAAGGGGATTAGTCATGCATGAGTGATCAATGGTTTCCTTTGATTGTTTGGATTCAATTGATTCTTGTTTTGAAAAATTTCAAATCTTACTCTATCAAAGTGAAGGTTTAGCTATCCCTTCACGACAAAGCGTGTCAAATGATATGGATAAAAGCTTCCCGATCTGGAAACTGGATTTGACAATTTGAAAATTTTAAACAAGTGTTTTGAGATAAAAATATGTAAGATGGTAAAGGATTCTGTTGATACTGATGATGAGGTCTCCGGATTATGATAAGAGAGACATCTTTTATCGTGCGATTTGTTTAGGATTCTGACAACTTTTGTTTTAGCACAAATTTAGCTCGAGAAATAGTTTTAATGGTTTGTTTGTCACTTTGCTTTGATGAAAAATGATGTTGATGGATGGATTGATTATCAAGACTTGATGATTGATAGAAATGTCTAGTTTCAAAGAGTGAGTACCCCGTATAAGACATGTTTGATGTTGATGTTGATTTCAAGTAATGGATTGATTAACAAGACATGTGATAAGTTTGATTGCAGACTTTGAGAGTTTTCCTGTTGTTGATCTGATTTGATGGATGGTCCATGTGTTCATGCTTTGATTTTTTTTGTTTTGATTTTTTTGATTTTTGGATATTTTGATTTTTTTGAGTTTTTGGATATTTTGATTTTTTTGAGTTTTGGGATATTTTGATTTTTTTGAGTTTTTTGGATATTTTGATTTTTCTGAGTTTTTGGATTAGAAGAAAGATGTATTTGGTTGCCCCAATGTATATCAAGACAAGGAATGGATGAATGGATGACTGAACCAAAATAGATTTGTTGTCCATAGTTTTGATCAAGATCAAGGATGAAAAAGGGGATATGGATAGAGATAGGATATAGATAGCACTGGATGATGGAAGCAATGAATAGATAGGATAGATAGATATGAATTAGAGTGAAGGAAGATTGTAGAAAGAATTGGAGGATAGAAGAAATGAATATATAGGATAAGGGATATGGATTAGAGGATTTGGGAGATATGGTAGGAAGAATAGAGTAGATGAACTTTGCCCCCAAGCATAGAGGTTTCCATTTGCAGAAAGGTGATATGTAAGATTGTCATAGTATTTAGCACCATTTGAATAAGTGTTCTCGAACTTTTCAAAGATAGAGACCCAACCCACACTTAGAACCTCTGGAAAATTCAACTGAACATTTCTAGCAACTAGGAAGCAAACTCAAAAGGGAAGAAGAATCCCAAACTGGATCAAGGTACTTAGTTCTTTGATTACCCATGTGTGTGCAAGTGGGTTCATTCTGGCTCATATGATCATTGTAATCTTCAGAATCCAACATGGCTAGCTACATGAGTTACCTTAACTTCAAAAGCATCCTGGATAGAGCCTCGCTGTCAGCGAGCGTCCATAGCCCCGACGAGGTTATCGCTGTAATCTCACAAATATTGCTCCATTGCCAGCCAGGCGTCCATAGCCCCGATGGAGTTACTTGCATGTTCGCATAGCCAATCATTTTGATATTGCATTTTGCTTTTCTTGATATTCATTTTCTTGCTCATGCTTTTGATATTTTTTTATTTTTTATTTTTTTTTCTCTTTATTTTTTTGTATTGGCTTGTAAGTGATGAAACTTACATGGGTCTGATAATTACAATGGCGCTGAAGCAAGATTTTAGATTTTTCACTAGCCATGTCTTCAATTTAAGAGATCACGATGATTTAGAGAAATCAATTAAGTGTATGAGATATAGTAATCAAAAGATGTCGGTACCAAGATACGATAAGTGGTTCTTTTCTGGATTGAGTGTGTATCCCAACCAAAAGAAAATGGTAAAGAGGAACAACCTTAGATTCTGAAGCATTTCATGAATAGATATCTAGGAAAAGGACTGAACATGAGATTCGAGCATGGGAAAGTATGTGACAAAATGACACAAATGCCTATTTCACAGATGAAGGATTTATGCAAAGGATTGAATGATAGGGATGGAAGGATAGAAAAGAGGTGTTGGATAATAGATAAAATGTTTGAAGATTTGTGCAAGGATAGAGGGAAATATATTCATGATGAGTGTTGGTACTTGAGAAGTGATGAAGAGATGGAGGAAAATTGAATTTTGGGACAGAAGGACCCAAAATAGATAGAGGAGATGATAGAAGAAGTTTTGGAAAGATGTTTAGATAGAGGATTGAAAGAATTTCAAAGATGTGCTCCTCATTGATCTTTCTTATGGATCATTTGAGGTGATGGATTTGTGGATGGAGGGAAGTAAGGACCCAAGATGGATGGAAGGGATGGAGAATTCGATTGTGGAATGAAAGGACCTAAGATAGATTTGGAGGATGAAGAGATTCCTTGATCTTGATCTTGACTTGGAGTAGGATCATTTGAGTTTGTGCTTTTCTCTTGATTTTGAATTAGAATAGTGGAGGAGATGGAAGAGATATCATGCTCTTGCTTAAGAGATGGATGTTGAATGGGACTCTGCTCTTGAGATGAAAGAGGGTCATCGTGGATGGAATACCAAAATTTTAGGGGATCATCATAAGATTCTTGATAGGTGGGATCTTGATCGAAGATGGGATCAGATTGGAGAGCCATGATATTGTGATCTTGATTTAGGTTAGGACTTATTTCCTTTGACTGAGTTTCCACTTTATGATTTTTCCTTGTTTGAACTGATTTTTGAGTTTGATTGTTGGATACTTTGCAAGATATTTTAACATTTGTGACAAGAATACATAGCACACATGAAGACAATGATCATCCTAATGCTATACATTGAGTGTATATTATTTTGAGGATGTGTTCAAATCCTCGATGTTATCACTGGTTTGATTTACAACAAAAGACACATCAGATAGACTCTTTATTCAAAGGTCATTGACAATATCATAGCCCACTAGTCTCGATACTCCGTCAGCTCAAATAGCCTTGTCACCCCCTAGAGGGCGCCCATTTTTTTGCCTTTTGCCAGAAATTAACTCAAAGTGAATTGCTTCACAATTGAGTAGTTATCTTGGGAGATATATGGTGAGTAATCTTGGGGGCGGATTCTTCCCCACCCTTGCACTATGATATTACAAATGTTTGGATACTGACTCGGTTCAAAGTTTCTAATGCTAAGGTTCTTAATCAGGCTTCTTGTTCGGCCGTCAGTGATAAACTCCCTCAGGAGGCTTCCCAACCTTTAGAACAAAGGCTTTACGTATCTCAAGGATACTGGGGGAAGGCTAATCGCTGCACGTAACCGTTGAAAGGGACTTTCGTCACCCTCCACTTTTGATTATAGTGGGTTGGAACACTTGGCTTCAAAGTCGTTCCCCACTTAGGTCGTTCCCTTCACACTAGCCATAAACGACTTTAAGAGTTGATTGCAACTCCTCGGGAAGGCAGGCCTGCTAAAGGATTTAAATGCTTGAAGTACAGAAAGCTTAAGAGTGGTTTGGGTTTTTGGTCACCCAGTTATGGGGAGAGCATATACCTTCCACTTTCGAGACAAGGCAATCAAGTTGTTCTTTTTAGCCTTCAAGACAGTGATTTGCTAACTTCTATTTGGAGATGTTGCTCCAACAAGCATGATGTTCTTTTTAACCCTTCATAGAAAAGTGTGTATTTCCAAAACTTTTGTAAAACAAGCCTAGTCAACAAAAGTGAATCATGATATTTGGTCAACAAAATTAAAGTCGATAGGGGAAAGTTTTCCCTCTTTGCCTTGCACAAAATGAAGATGAGGTTCTTTTACCTTGCAAAATGAAGTGAATCCTTTTAAACATCAAAGGATGGTGAGGTTCTTTTTAAAACTTTTTCCAAAGTAAAGATTATTGGTTCTTTTTACAGCTTCCAAAATGAAGTGTTTTTCCTCTAATCTTGCAAGAAAACAAATATGAAGTTTGTTGTTCTTTTTACCTTGCAATAAAGAAAAGATGAAGTTTTATTTTAAAACACCAAAAAGGAAGGCATGAAGTTCATTTTATGCATCCAAATGAAATGATGAGGTTTATTTTAACTTGTGCAAAAAATGAGAGTGAGTTCTTTTTAACCAATTTTTGTTGAAAGAAAGTAAAAAAAGAAACTTGAAGCCTCTAAACTTGCTCCTTCCCCTGCACAAAAAATATTAGAACCTGCACAGAGTCAGTGATCAAGTGTTAGTGTGGGCTTACACAAGCCTAAATTCTGATCTTGGTTACAAATTTTACAATCCTGATCCTGAAATGCCCTAAAATTTGACTAAGTCTGAAATTTGGAAGATCTTCCAAAAACTAGATTTTGCATTACAACTCCTAGAGGTCTGAAACCCCTCTCAAACATCCTGAAAGTATATATGGAATATAACTTAAAGTATAAGAAAGAGAAAAGATAAGAGGAAATGTTATATTCCATATATATTATGTCTCCCACAAGCCTAAATTTTGACTCTGTCATAAATTTTTGGCTCTGCCAACTCTATGCACTAAACTATTGCATGGATGCGCTAAGAAAAAGCACCCACGCGCTATTATGTGCCCCCAATGCACTAAGCTATTTTATGGATGCGCTATTCTATTTTTCTCCCACCTTGAGACCTACAGAAAAATATTAGTGAAAGTCATGCGCTAAAGAAAGGACTCCACGCGCTAGAGTATAGACCCCACGCGCTAAACAGTGAGCGGGATGCGCTAGACTGTTAATCAGATGTGCTACTCTATTTTTCTCCTGCGTTGATACCTACAGGAAAAATCTTAACGGAGGTCACGCGCTAATGTTTGAACTACACGCGCTAGAAGGTGGTCTCCAGGCGCTGAAAAGTGGATTGGATGCACTACTCTGTTTACTGGATGCACTAAACAGTGTTTTGCCCGCGTCGATACCTATAGGAAAATTTGTTAATACAGATCATGCGCTAAGAAAAGGTCTTCACGCGCTAAAGCAGAGAGCCCACGCGCTAAACAGTAGGCTAGAAGCGCTAAACTGTTAGGCGGATGCGCTAATACATGCTTTCGACATGCTGATTTCTGTTTCCCGCGGACCTGCAAAAATGATTAATTTCAAAAACCGATTTGTTATTTGGGGTCGGGCCCCACGGTGGGCGCCAGAAATGTGTGGTGGAAAAGTGGGCTGATAAAACTTAATATGTGAAAATATGTAAAATAACTAGTCCACGCACACACACAGGACTTCTTGATGCAAGCTATGGAGTAACGTAGTGTTACTCAGCTTCCCAAGGAGGGTCCCATGGTTCTCTATCTCACAATGTCCCTCAAACCAACGTTTTTGCTCTCAGATCACTGAGCAAAATGGTTTAGGGATGGCAAATATGAGAACGAGAGATGCTTTTGATTGATTTTAGTATGAAATGGATGCTAAGCTATGTATGATCTTAAAAATGCAATAAACTAGATGATAAGATGACAAGGTTAGTCTGAATACTATCCTAGCATACTATATTTAGTCTATGATGGAACTAAAATGATAAAGAAATTAATTTAAACATGCATATTTAGTCTACTTCCTGATTTAAAGAGAGGCTAAATGATGAGCATAAATATGATATGAAAGCTTGAAAGAATTTGAGCATAAGTGTGATGCTTCAAATTTGAAAGATGATTGTTCAAAATGGAGGAATGAGAGCTCTATTTATAGCACAAACAGGGCAATGGATTGTCAAGATTGAATGGTTTAATCAAGGGCCAAGTTTGAAAGTTGGGGATCCATGTGCACAATTTGCACCAATGAAATGGTGACAAGTGTCAACATAAGATTGGGTTGAGAGAAGGGGTTGGAGGCATTGAATGCCTAAGAAGACCTCATAGTTATCTAAAGGCTAAGGGTCAAGTCTAGATTAAGATTATCCACTGGATTAAGAGTTAATGCAAGGATAAACCTTTGTGCAAATGATTAAGAGATAATCATGGTCAAAGCATTAATGGCCTGATGAGACCCTTGGGTTGGGTAGAGGTTGAGTCAAAACAAATGTTTTAACCATGTGGGAGGGTTTGAAATAACCATTAATGGTTATTGGAGACTTTGGGGATTAAGTGGTTGAAGGTTGGAAGCCTTCAATGGTTTTCAAAGACTTTAAGGGTTTTGGTGGTTGAAGGTTGAAAACCTTCAATGGTTATCCAAGACTTTGGGTCATTTGAGAAGTGACCTCCCTTTGCTTAGGGATGTGACAAAGTTTAGAGGAGGGTTAGGTTAATTAGAAGCGATCAGAAGATTCTAGAAAGGATGAGGAAGGGGTTTGGGTTTTTGCAAGTGGATGGGGAGGATAATAGGATTTAATTGAATTATTTGATTTTCATTCAATTTGGTTGCAATTGAATAAATTTGATTTATTCAATTTAGGATAACTATTTAATTAAATTTGAATTTAATTAAAAGTGGCTAGGGGGATTTAATTGAATAAAATGATTTATTCATTAAATGGTATGGTGAATTTAATTTAAATAAATTGAATAATTTACTTAATAAAATAGAAGAATGTGGATAATTTAATTAAATTGGATTTAATTAAATAGGGAAATGAACATAAAATATTCATTTAGGAATATGGTCATTTTTATACGTCTACATTTACCAATCATGGACCTACATTCCTTTTCATTTATAAAGGGTGAATCATCCTGTTTAGACAACTTACAACCTTTCACCATGAAAGTACCAACTTGTTTGCAATCTTCCATGCTAGAAGTTTTCAATACTTCTTTTACATAATATTCCACCATCCAGTTGTTGCACCTGCAACCAAATGAAAAATTTAATGTCACCAATAAGAGACATTTCAAATTATTTCTTCATTTTCTCAGCAAAATCCATACATACATCATCATCACTACCAAAAATTATATCATCAACAAAAACTTCTGCTATCACCATTCAATATCCATCAGTCTCTACATATATGTTACTATCCTCACTAGTACGTTGGAATCCTATCTTGATCAAATGTGTATGCAATCTTTCAAATTGTACTCTTGGTGCTTGCTTCAAACCGTATATATCCTTGTGTAATTTACAAACAATATTTTCATCTTCACTTAATGTAAATCCATTCGGTTTTTATATATATACTTCTTCTAGGATACCATTCTAGAAAATCTAATTTAACGTCCATTTGATATACCTTAAATCCTTTAAAAGCATCAAAGGAAAGTAACATTCTTACACCTTCCAATCTTTCCACCAATGCAAAGGTTTCACCATAGTCTTCTCCTTCTTGTGCATAGCCTTTGCATACAAGTCTTTCCTTATTCCTTACAACCTTGCCATCTTCATTTAACTTGTTTCTAAGAACCTATTTTGTACCTATAACACTCTTGTCTTGTGGTCTGGGAACAATTGTTTAGGTCTTTTTTTTTCTCTATTTGATCCAATTCATCATTCATAGCATTAATCCACTCATCATCCTTCAATGCTTCTCTTACTGTTTTAGGCTCAATAGTAGAAATCAGACAATAGTTTTCTCTGATTTTCCTTCTAGTGTGTACACCAACATTCTTATCTCCTATAATTTGGTCTTCTAAATTCTTTAATCTAACATACCCTGGTATTACCGGTTTTGATGTTGTGCCTTCTTCTTCATCACTTTCTTCATTTATCAATTGAGCACCTATATCTAGATTATTCTGTTCATCAATCCTCTGCACTTTCGGTTCTATAAACACAAGGTTTTCTTCATCATTTTCAGGCTCAAATCAGTTGGTGTCATTAGATTTCTCAGAGAATTCATCGACCTTAACATTTACACTTTCAACTGTCTTCTTAGTTCTCTTGTTATAACATTTGAATGCTTTATTCTTGGTAGAGTATCCAAGAAATATCCCCTCATCACACTTAGCATAAAATTTTCCAGTAACATCATCTCTCTTAATAAAACATTTATTCACAAAAAATTTAAAGTAGCTGACATTAGGAGTCTTACCATTCCAAAGTTCATAAGGTGTTTTATCATTACCTTTCTTAACAAGTACTTAGTTTAAAATATTAACAACTGTACTACTTGCTTCCCTCCAAAACATCTTTGGTACTGCACCTTGTATCAACATTGTTCTAGCAACTTCCACAATTGTCTCATTCCTTCTCTCAACAATTCCATTTTGTTATGGAGTTTTGGGTGCTAACATTTGCCTCTTAATTCCCTATTCATCACAAAACTTCACAAACTCATGAGAAGTGAACTCACCTCCCCGGTTAGATCTCAAACATTTCAAACTCCTAGTTTCCTTTTCAACTAAATCATTAAATGCCTTGAATTTACTAAAATCCTCAGACTTTTCTCTCAAAAAAGTTACCCACATCATCTTTGAAAAAATCATCAGTAAAAATCATAAAGTACTTATCATCATAAAGTACTTATCATCATAATAGCTTCTAGTCCTCATAGGACCACATAGATCAGTGTGAACAAAATCAAGGATATGCTTTGAAGAAAAAATTTTACTCTTAAAAGATACATAAGTCATCTTACCCATCGAACAACCCTTGCACAACACATTATCCAGTTTCACAAGCAAGGGCATACCTCTCACAATACTTGATGTGCTAACCTTTATCAAATTTTGAAAGTTCACATCACAAAACCTCTTATGTCATAACCAGTTGTCTTCAATCTTAGCCACCAAACAACTATTCACATTAGTATTCAGATGAAAAAGATTACCTCTAGTTTTCTTTCTAGTAGCAATCAACTCTCCTTTACTTCCAAGGATCCTGCGCATTCCACTCTAAATTCAATAAGATATCCTTTATCATTTAATTGTCCAACACTCAATAAGTTATTTTTAATCCATCTACCCAAAATACATCACCTGCATTAATTTTTCCATTTAATCAAATAGATCCTTTACCTTTAACCATGCAGGGTGACTTGTTACCAAACCTTACCACACTGCCATCAAATTATTCAAGAGATAAGAACTTGTTTCTATCACCAGTCATGTGGTGTGACAAACCATTGTCTATTATCCATTCATCACTGCTATCCATGTGTGATACCAAATCTTTTTCATTAGTCAAATCTTCCTTCACAACAACAAAGACAATTTCCTCATTGTCCTCTTCCTCTGATTTCTCATCTGTCACACCTTCATCCACTACAACATAGCGATGTTTCTTTCTTGTTCCTTTAAATTTCCCGAACTTTTCCTTTTTATCACCATTAGGACAATTTTCAGCAACGTGTTCAATTTTATTGCAGGAAAAAAACTTCAGAGGAATTTTACCTTTGTACTTACTCATGCCTCAGGTTCCATCATGTGATTTTCATAATTACCATCTCCTCTTCTACCACCATGACTAGACTTGCAGTCATGATTATGACAAATATCCTTTCCTTTCTTCATAGATGTATCGGCTACAGAAGCCTTAAAAGAAGATTTAGATGTCTAAGAAACACTACTATCAAAGTTGTTTAATTTAAATGTAGTCAATTTACCAATAAGGGAATCAACAATAATTTTATCTTTAGAAATAGCTCTCAATTCTTGTATTGCAGATACCCTAATAACATATTGTGATAAGAGAGTTCTAAGCATCTTACTAACAACAATATCTTCTTCAAATTTACCTCCAGCACTCTTAATACCATCTACAACTTCCTTAATCCTTTGTCCATATTGTGTTATATTCTCAATGTCAACCATTATCATATCTTCAAATTTACCTCTAAGACTTTCTTGCATATCTCTTTGTACATGTTCATCACCTCCATAAATCAAACCTAATTTCTCCCATTCTTCAAATGCAGTCTATAATCCATGAACATCTATTTACTCAGAGTCAGACAAAGTACTTATAATTACTTCAAGTGTTTGGATGTTTTCTTGCTTCTCCTTAAGCTCATTAGGTGTCAGGGGACTGGTAGTAGGAGACACATAATTGTTTGTTACTTGATTCCAAAACTAAGAACCCATTCCTTTGATATATATCTTCATCTGATCACTCCATATCTAGTAGTTATCCTTGGTATACTTGGGACCCTTGTTCTTCATCATCTTTCTCATGATATTTTCCTCAAGTTGTTAAGCTTCTTCATACAGAAGACCTAAGGCTCTGATACCAATTGTTAATCTAAAAGGATCTGGTTAATACTAAGATGAGGGTGAATGAGTATTAACAACAATTTTAAACTTAAACTTAAACTAATCAAACTTCACCAAATCAATCACAAACCAATAATAAACTATTTACCAGCACCTGTAATCACTGATATCCAATTGTTAAACTAGTTTATCAGAACTACACATTAAGTATTCATCAACATGCATAAACTGGAAGTAAATCAAATTAGCACATAAAAAAAATGCACCACATGAGCACTAGAATTTTCACATGGAAACCCAAATAGGGAAAAACTGCAGTGGGAATTGGTACCCACAAAAATTGTGCACTCTTTCAGAATGCACCCTATTAGGACCCTAGCTCAGTTGGGATCTTACAATGATTCCCTATTAGGAGTCAACTAGTTAAGGGATTTTTATGATGAGCCCAGTTAGGAGCTTTGCCTTGTTCGAAGCAACCTCACAAGAGAATTTTAGACTCAGATGTTGAGCTGCTCGGTTAAGTAATTTACAATTTAAAGCCTGTTAGAACCTACCCAGTTAAGGTTTTTTGTTCACTGCAACTATTAGGGAACAATAGATGAATGATCTAGAAATAGCATTAACTGCTTTCTTGTTTAGATCCAATTTAGCTCCAATCTGCTACACTCTTGTGGATACACCACATTGGTTCAGCTTCACACTCTTTTCTCAATTCACTGATACAACAAACATCAACCATATCGACCTAAATAACCTTTACATCTTAGTCTATTACAAAACCCTAGATACATCAAAATTCAAATGAATTTACAACATAGATCATCACATATCTTTACAATAAATTACAGGTCATCAAATGGATCATTACAATCAATTACAAATCAATTACAACCATTTAATGATCACCACACATCAATCTGATGCATTTTCAAACCCTTAGCTTATTTTGCTAAGCACTTTACACATTCCCAAGAAATTTACTCTTTTATCGTGCCAAAACATCACTCAAACACTTTACACGGTTTCACCCATGTCATCACCAACTTATAAACATAATATAATACACCACGAAACTAAAAATCATTACTAGTTGTAAGAATTGAATATCGATTCTTAAACCCTACTAAAAATACAATAGAAATCATAAACATGATTTATAGTAATATAAATACATGTTCCAAACCTCAAAACTTGACTCAACACTAATCTCCAAAACCAATCAAAATATTTTCACATCTACTGGTTAAGGTCCTAATTCCCAGTTCACTGTCTTCATTTCTAGTAAGGCATTTCCCATAGACCAAAAAGACTTAGATGACAAAATAAACATGAAAAACATAGTTTCCACATAGTTTTCCATCAATGACAACATACTATTGGCAATTTGATGGAAATGATTATGATATTTTGTCATTGATTTCAACACTAGCTGCTTTGGCTATTTATCAATATCCAGTTGGTCCCAGTAAGATGATTGGTTTCTGGTTTGTAAGATCATGTTGATCCAATATACTCTGGTATCCTTTGTCTTATGGAATTGGCTTAGATCTATTTATCATGCTATTCAAATATATGTTCAGTCAGTTGGTATTGATTTGGTGACCAGATGCCATCTTATATGCTGGTAAGCCTGGTTTACTGATCCAGTGAGGGTTTTAGTGGCAGAGCTTTGTTTAAGATCTAATGATATTATGCATAAGTGGTGTTGGTGCGGATTATAGAAGGGATTCAAGATGCTAATGGTTCTTTTTTTCGAGCCTTGACTGATTGGAATTATTTCTTTAGCGTGTGTGGACCTAAATTGGGTCTGATGCTATCTAGGTTATGGGCCGACTTAATGTAACATGTTGTTGGACTTGTCAATGTGTTTCCAGGATGATTTATAGGTTGGATGATATTTGTTTAGCCTCAAGCCAACATGTTTTATAATTATGCAATAGGTTTTATTGTCTAGGTGGCTAACCTAATTGTTTAAGGTTTAGGGTTTGTGTATATATATATATATGTGTGTGTGTGTATGATCTCATTGTAGATCATGGTATGCAAGTGAATAATGTAATAATCATTCATGTAGAGGATTTGGTCGATTATAGGTGATCAAGTTGGGTTTATGAAAGAGGTTTAAGACCTCCAATACTGAGCTTAACCAGAACTATATTCAAGCATAGCAGATGCTATTATTATAGTTCATTCTTCCTTCCAGATTGTAGTTTAGATTTCTTATGTAGTTACTCGGACTCCTTTTGTAATGAGCAGTGTTCTCTAGGCTATTGACCTTCCTGCAAGTGCAGGCTCCTCAATTTGTAATCACATACTTACTGCATAAGTATTATTTGTCTGTGGGTAGGCTTCCCGCTGTGTTTTTTCCCTTTACTAGGTTTTTCACATACAAATGTTGGTGTAACTATTCTCTAATTGTTGCTTGTGCTTAATTGGTATATCTTTTATTCCAGTAATTGGTTTATTTATTACGGTATTGATCTTATGTATTCTAGTAATAAAAATTTTAATTTCTTAAGGTTCCTGTAATCTAGTTACAATTGATTCACCCACCCTCTTAGTTGTCCTTCAGTTATTTGAATTGTCTAACAATTGGTATCATAGCTCTGGTTCTCTCTGTAGAAGCTTAACCGCTTGAGGAAGTGTTAGAGTAACCGGGTC
Source organism: Cryptomeria japonica (assembly GCF_030272615.1). NCBI lineage: Eukaryota > Viridiplantae > Streptophyta > Pinopsida > Cupressales > Cupressaceae > Cryptomeria > Cryptomeria japonica. The sequence goes on along the minus strand of NC_081411.1, from coordinate 782,391,435 downwards.
TTTACTTGATTAATTAAACAATATTTGTTTAATTATTTAAGCTCCCTATTATCTCTTTTTACACTTAAGCTAACATTAGGTGCATAATAATTAATTATTTTATTAATTATTATGTGCAAGCCTAGGGTTTTCCCTTTTAGGGTTTCTTGATCTATTAGAGGTTAATTTTATTTTCCTTGTATTATTATCACATTACACATTTTGTGAATATTTAACTCTCATCTTTTTTAGCATATTTTCTGTGTATTTATTTTTTATTATTTGCTTCCTTGCTTCTCCTTGTAATAGTTTATTCAGCTTGCACAGATCTTTAGGTTCCTGTGGTGTTGTATTTCTCAACTCGCACATGGTATTAGAGCTTTAGATCTGCAGCTATCTATTCTTGTTTTGATAATTTTTGCATTGGAAGCAGATCTAGGGTTTCAGGAAGTTTTTTTTATGCACTTAGGGATAGGGTTTTTTTTCTGAGCACTTTGGGCCTAAACGGACCTCACCACGATGCTTAGAAGGCCCAAAAATCCCTAGTCATATAAAACTTGCCTTGTTTTGAATCTTGAGCATTTGGGGGTAATTTTTATTTAGTACTAGGATGTACAACCCTGACATGCAGTTCCAGAAAAAAATTCCAAAAAAATTAATTTTTGCCTTTTTACGGCATGTAGGCCGAATTTTTTATTTTTTGAAAAAACAAAATAAAAAAAATATAAAAAAAATCTTTGCAATGGGGTTTTTGTAGGGTACCCCATACCCCCTGACAATCTGACTATCAGCTATTAGTCTAGCCGACCGGAATTATTAGCGTGGGCCCCTCCCTTGTCGACCTCTGGCCCCCACAGGCCCCGCCCTCCGACCCCCACCGACCCCCTCCGGCCTCGCCAGCTATCTCCCCACCGATGGTCTCTGCCCCTACTAGCCCCCGTCAGCTCCTTCTACCACCAACACCCACTTCCATTGGCCACTGCTCCTCCCTGAAGCACCGTCGGAGTGCCACCTCTGCTAGGCCCCTACCACTGGACCTCCACCCTCTTGTCTTTTAAGGGGGGGTTTGTTTTTTGACCATATCTTGAGCATACAGAGTCATTTTTTTGAAAATGAATAGGCATCAGAAAGCTACTTCCGAGTTGTACCTTTTGGTATTGGATTTTTTGCTTGATTTTTCTGTTTGACAATACCTTTTTCCAGTCAAAGTTGAGACTCTTTTCTACACTTCCAAGGCCGTAGAATGGGCAAACAGACTCCGTTTTTCAAAAATGAATAGGCATTGGAAAGCTCTTAGCATTTTCTATTCAGATATAGGATCTTTTTTCTTATAATTTTCATCAGGTACATGAGATTTCAGTTTGAAGTTTGTTTGCTTATGCAATACTTCCTTCTCATCAGTATGTACTAGGGTTTGGGTTTATCTATTGTGGGGGGCCTTTTTTTCTTGTTTTTAGTCATTTATATCAGAAATAAAGAGCGCCAAAACTCTCAAAACAAACAAACCCTTCTGTATCTTCTGTCTATTTTGAAAGATCGCATAATAAAAAAAACCAACAAGCAGGTGCAGGGGCAGAGTTTTCATGGTAGATCCTTTAGTTGAGTTGTTGACATCACACAACTATCACACCTGGAAGCCTCGAATCACAAGACTTCTCTAGGCATGAGGGTTGTGGTCTTGTTTGGATGAGGTTCAACCTCTATTGTAGTGTCCTTATGAGCTTCTTCAACATAGAAACAAGATGGATGAGGCCATGGGTTTACTTTGTCTACATGTCTCTGATAGTCTTCTATTTCACCTTGATGAGTTGCTCACTCCTTGTGCTATGTGGTTGAAGTTTAAGTCTCTCTTCGGGAGGGTTAATGAGATTCAGGCATTACAAATTGAGGCAGAGTTGGTTTCCTTGTCACCTGATTCCTTCCCCACCATTGAGGATTTTTTGAACAAGTTCAAGACTACCAAATCTATTCTTTAGGGATGTGGCAAGATCAAGACAGACATAGAGTGCATTCACTTGATTCTTTTGAAGCTTTGGGGTCATTTTCAATTTTTTGCCTCTTCTTTCTACTCCACCATGGATGGTTTGGGTGCTCATTTCACCATGACTACCTTTGATGTCTTTTGTTAGCATTTGTCTTTTGAGTAGTCTCATCCTTCTCAGCTAGATATTCTCTAAGGGTCCAAGAACAAAGCATTGGTTTCTCAGTCCTCTAAGGAGAAGCAAAAAGAGAAACCAAAGCCAAAGAAGAATTTTGCAAGTAGTGAGAATTCCTCCAAGCCTCCTCCTAAGTTTGATTCTAAACCATCATTTCTTTTGAAACCTGGGAAATCTTCACAGTTTGGTGAGTCTTCCTCCAAGACTAAGAAGAAATCAGGAGACACTTGCACTTTTTGTGGCAAGGAAGGACATCCAGTTTCTAGGTGTTGGAAACGCTTAGAGGCTTTAGAGGAAGCCATGTAGGAGCATCACATCTCCTCACCTCAGGCATCTTCTCCTTCCATGGGGAAATGTCATGCTCTCACTACTCAAGCTTTGACCTATGGGTCCACATGGATATTAGATTCTAGTGCTTCTCACCATATAACTCACACTCAACAATTGGTTACTTCTCTTGCCTCTTGTGGTACTTCACAGATTACAGTGGGTGACTCGGTTCAGCTTTCAGTCTTGGGTTCAAGTTTTGTCTCTTTGGATGGGGGTACTCTGCAAGATGTTCTGGTTGTCGCTTACATCTTGATGAACCTCCTGTCCATTTATCTTATTTGTCATTCTGGCTCTGGTAAGACAGTTGAGTTCTCACCACATGATGTGGTTATTCAGGACCTCCATGACTCTGATTTGGCTGTGGCTACTGGGAGTGTTGATACTGCATCTCATTTGTACATATTTGATCGATTTGAGGCCCCTATGGGTGTAGGTTTGTCTGTCATAGCACATGCAGATTTAGTTAGTAAGATTTGGCATGAGCGCTTGGGCTATGTCAATTACAGATATCTTCAGCAGATGAGTACACGGGCACTTGTTCTTGGGCTCTCATAGATTTCCTGTACTGATGGTGTTTTTCATGGTTGTGTGCTTAGAAAGAATCACAAAGATCCCTTTTCGAAGGGAAGAGCCCCTCTTGCTTTGGCACCCTTGGAGTTGATTCATAGTGATCTCATGTCATTTCCCACTCCTTCATTTTCTGGGGCCAGGTATGTACTCGCTTTTATTGATGACTTCTCTAGATGCACATGGGTGTACATTCTTAAGTACAAGTTTGATGTCTTTGATTCATTTAAAATCTTCAAGACATTTGTAGAGAAGCAGTCTGGTTGTTTTATTTGATAGATACGTACAGATAATGGGGGGGAGTATGTGAATCAGGCTTTTAGAGATTTTTGCATAGAGCATGGTTTGCAGCAGCAATTTATTGTTCTATACACCCCTCAGTAGAATGGTGTCACTGAGCGCAAGAATAGAACTTTATGGAAAATGGCAAATTGTATGATTCAGTCCAAGTCCATGTTGGCATTATAACAGACAATAAGAGATTGTTGGCATTTCAATAAAAATATTTAGAAGGTTGTTGATGATTATGGATATAAGTGTTTATGGATGTTTACTGTCTTAATATTATTATTTTGTCATTGATGTCAAGAAATTGATTTTCTAATTCAGTATGATGTTGCCATATCTTAAGAAGTATGATTTGATGAGTATAAAGATGTTGGTAAAAGACACAGAAAGAATGTGATGAATAAGGGGAGAAATAAGTTATTCAATGGGCAACTATTACCGAGCTAGACAATGATGAGATTATGATGTTTAGATTATTTTGATATCCTACATATGTTGTTGATTGTAAGGTTAATACTATACTATGTTACCAAGCAAAAAACCTAGTCGGTAAACCCTAAGGTTATCGCTATTAGTTAATGAAAGCGGAAGGTCTACCAAGTGAAGTTTAGTATTTACTGAGATGCAACCGAGCTATAACAAAATGCATTAAATGATAAAAAGTGTTATTTAATGAACGAAGCTGATGAGCTGGAATTGATTAAATGATTAGTATGTTGTGCATGAAGTTTGTTAAAGAATCTATGGCAATAGAAGATCGATAGGAAGATCTACAACTCAGATTGAACTGCAATACCTTAGCACAAGTTCCAAGAAATGTATGCAAGTTCCAAGGCAAGGTAAAACATTTTCAGATCAAAGGATACATTGAACCTGGTCAAGTTTGAAGATCTGATGGCTATGATTGATCATGGGATATGTGATCAAGGAGATTAAGCAGTTAGCAATTGTTTATAAATAAGGAACTATTGATAAACAATGTATGTGGGCAAGTGTATGCATAGGGATGCTACATAGTGATTACCGAGCATAGAAGCTTGAAGACCTGTTTGAATAACAAAGTATAGAGCCCAGCAGAGGGACAAGATAAGTCCTATGACTAGATTGTATTGAGCAAATAAGAATCTGCTTTAGCAATTTAGATGTGAAGTTGTAGATAGATTTTTATTACTGTTATTTTGTGAAGTGATAGAAAATCTCTTAACCGAGTGGACTTAACAGTCTTATTTGTAAAACCCTCTAGCAAGGTGACATTCTGATTGAGTGTTTGAAATCCTTTAACAAGGTCACCTCTAACAAGGTGAAGATCTTAACAGATCTAAGGGAAATCCCTTAACCGGATCACATCTAGCAATGTGTTTGTAATCTTTAACAGGATTTGCTTTTAACCGAGCATACTCTAGAAGAGTATATTTCTTAGTGGGTCCGAAATCCCATAGTGGTTTTTCCCTATTTGGGTTTCCACTTTAAATCTGGTGTTATGAGTGTTATGATGTTTAAATGCTTATGAGTTTCCATGTTTAGTAGTTTTGGTTATATTGCTAAAGTATATGTTACCGAGGTTGAATCTGTTGTTTTTATGGAAGATTAAGTTTGTATGATTCACCCCCCCCTCTCATCTTGTTAGCTTGGCATCTGTACATAACAATTAAGTATCAGAACTATCAGTCTATGGATTCATCTTTTTGGGTTGAGGCAGTCAATTGTGGCAACTATATTTAGAATTGGATGCCTCACAAGATGATTCGACATATGAATCCTGAGGAGGCTTGGTCTCATGACAAGCCTGATGTTTCTTTTTTTGAGTGTTTGGCAGTGATGCATGGGCTTTTATTCCTAATTCTTAGAGGAAAGCCATGGAGTGGAAGAGCTGACCCCTCATTTTTGTTGGCTACTGTGAAGATGTTAAGGCATACAGGTTGTTTGATCCCGATTCCAGAGAGGTCCTATTTTGATGGGATGTTCAGTTTGATGAGCGCCTTCCCATAGTGGATACCCTAACTCTAGTGTCTACTCCTCTACCTACTCCTCCCACTACATCTCTTCAGGATTCTTTTGAGAATGATTCTGATGATGGTGTTGATGATCCCCCATCCCCACCTCCACCTTCTCCACCTCAGATGCCCAAGTGGGCTTTCTTTACTATTGAGGCAGCATGTTCTATGGTTGGTGATCCTTTAGATACTCGTTGTACCCATTCTCATACTATGGGTTCTAGTCTTTTGAGTCATGTAATTCTAGATGATCCTCAACAGTTTTTAGAGGCTACAAGACATGTTGAGTGGGACTGTAATATGGAGGAAAAGTATTCTTCTTTGATGAGGAATAATACTTGGGATCTCTGTCCTCTTCCTAAGGGTAGAAAGATGGTTAGGTACCACTGGTTATATCACACTAAGTATGATGTTGATGGTTCAATTGATAAGTACAAAGCACGTCCCATTGTGAAGGTTTTCTCACAAGTTGAGGGTATTGATTACTCTGAGATCTTTGCCCCTGTCACCAAGATGAACTCTATTCGCTTTGTACTATCTCTTGCAACTTCTAGGGGATGGCCATTTTTCAAATGGATGTGAAGAGTGCTTTATTGCATGGGGACCTATAGGAGTAAATCTATATGGAGAAGCCTCAGGGATTTGTGTAGGACAGTTCTTTGGTTTGCATGCTTCAACGTTCATTGTATGGTCTCAAACAGACCCCTCGGGCTTGGTATGAGAAGATGGATTCTTTCTTGCTTTCCATTGGTTTCACTCACTATCATTCTGATCACACAATGTACATTCAGCTTCTTGAGGGTGAGATCTTGATTCTTGTGCTATATATTGATGATCTCCTCATCACATGTAGCTCATCCTCTATGATTAAACATATTCAATGAGCCTTGATGGACCAGTTTGTGATGACAAATCCTGGTCTTCTGCACTATTTCCTTGGTCTTCAGGTGATTCAGTCTTCTGATGGGATCTACATTTACTAGTAGAAGTATGCTCTTGACATGCTTCGGCTCTCTCGTATGCTTGATTCTAAGCTTTCTCCCACTCCTTTTCAGTCAGGGGTTGTTTTGATTACTACTTGTCCCACTCCTTTAGTAGACTCTACACTTTATAAGTAGTTGGTTGGCAATTTGTTGTACCTAACTCACACCCATCCTGATCTTTCCTTTGCACTTGGCCTTGTCTCTCGATTCTCCCATGATCCTCATAAGAGTCATTGGCAAGCTGCCAAACATATTTTGCAGTACATTTAGGGCTCTATTTCTCATTGTATTCACTACACATCAGGGGAACCTCACATTGTTGGCTACACTAACTCAAATTGGGCTGGTGATGTTACTGATTGGAAGTCTACTTGTGGAATTGTTTTCTCTCTTGTCTCTGGTCCTATCACATGGTCTTGCAAGAAGCAGACTGCTCATTCATTATTTTTTACAGAGGTTGAGTACCGAGCTGCTGTGCTCACTAGTCAGGAGATCTTATGGCTTCGATACTTGATGACTGAGTTTGGTTTTTCTCCTGATAGTCCCATTGTACTTTGGTGTTACAATCAGAGTGCTATTCATATAGGAGTCAAGAAATACAACCCCACAGTAGCTTGAAGATCTTCTGCAAGCCGAATAACCTGTTACAAGGAGAAGCAATGAAGCAAAATCTAAAGAACATACAAAACACAGGAAAAATATTCTCAAAATATGAGAGCTCCAATTCACCAAAAATGTATTGTGAAAAGATAATACAATGAAAAGAAAAATTAACCTCTAATAGGTCAAGAAACCCTAAAAAGGGAAAACCCTAGGCTTGCACATAATAATTAATTAAAATAAATAATTATATGCACCTAATGTTAGCTTAAGTGTAAAAAGATAATTGGGAACTTAAAGAATTAAACAAATAATATTTAATTAATCAAGTAAAGACCCAATTACTCTAACACCCCCCCTTAATCTAGACTTAGGGAGAAGCTGAAACCTAAAACAACTATTGAAAGCATGAAAGATGGGTCCCGACAACAAGGCCTGATCAGGTACCCAAATACAATGAAATCTTTATGAAATAGAGACAAAGGAGAAAACCCAGTGGGAAAAAACTCCTCTCCAAAAAGAGATAAAAGAACATGCTGAAAGAAGAAGAATGAAGGAAGGCCTCATAAAGATCCCCCAAGGACAACTTCCTTTACCCCAAGCATAGAGCACAACTGAAGATAGCGCGACGATGCAAAAGGTTTCATGAAGATGTCTGCAACCTGCTCAGAAGTGGGAATGTACTCCAGAATGAGAACACCATCCTGAATCAACTAATGGATGAAATTCATGTGAAGCTCAATGTGCTTCATCCACTAATGCTCTATTGGGTTGCGGGAAATATGAATAGCACTCTGATTGTCACACCAAAGAATAGTGGGACTATCAAGAGGAAAACCAAACTCAGTCATCAACTGTCGAAGCCATAAGATCTCCTAACTAGCGAGCACAACATCTTGGTACTCAGCCTCTATAGATGATAATGCATGAGCAATCTACTTCTTGCAAGACCATGTGATAGGACCAAAGCCAAGATAGAAAACAAAGCCAGAAGTAGACTTCCGATCAGTGACATCACTAGCCCAATCTGAGTCACTGTAGCCAACAATGTGAGGTTCCCCTGATGTGTAATGAATGCCATGAGAACTAGTGCCCTGAATGTACCTCAAAATACATTTGGTAGCTTGCCAATGACTCTCATGAGGATCATGGGAGAATCAAGAGACAAGACCATCCGCAAAGGAAATATCAGGACGGGTGTGAGTCAGGTACAACAAACTACCAACCAACTGCCTGTAAAGTGTAGAATCAACTGAAGGAGTGGGACAAGTTGTAGTCAAAACAACCCCTGACTAAAATGGAATGGGAGCAGGCTTGCAATCAAGCATGTCGAAGCACTGAAGCATGTCAAGAGCATACTTCTTCTAGTAGAGAGATATCCCATCAGAAGACTGAATCACTTGAAGACAAAGGAAATTGTGCAACAAACTGAGATCTGTCATCTCAAACTAATCCATCAAGTCACGCTGAATATGTTGAATCATAGAGGATGAGCTACCCATGATGAGAAGATCATCAACATATAGCACAAGAATCAAGATGTCACCTTCAATAAGCTGAATGTAGATGGTGTGATCAGAATGACTGCAAGAGAACCTAATGGAGAGCAAGAAAGAGTCCATCTTCTCATACCAAGCCCGAGGGGCCTGTTTGAGACCATACAATGAACGTCAAAGTTTGCAAACCAAAGAACTATCCTGCAAAAATCCTTGAGGTTTTTCCATGTAGATTTCCTCCTATAGATCCCCATACAAGAAGGCACTCTTCACATCCATCTGAAAAATAGGCCAATGCTAAGAAGCTGCAAGAGATGGTACAAAGTGAATGGAATTCATCTTGGCAACAGGGGCAAATATCTCAGAGTAATCAATACCCTCAACTTGTGAAAAACCCTTCACAACAAGACATGCTTTGTACTTATCAATGGAACCATCAGTAGCATATTTAGTGCAATACAACCAGTGACACCTAACCATCTTTCTGCCCTTAGGAAGAAGACAAAGATCCCAAATATGATTCCTCATCAATGAAGAATACTCCTCCTCCATAGCACAATCCCACTCAGGGTGACCTGTCACCTCTGAAAACTTCTGAAGATCATCTGAAATAGCATGACTTAAAAAACTAGAACCCACAGTATGAGAACAAGTGCAATGAGTATCTGAAGGATCACGAGCCATAAGACCTACCACCGCAACAGTAAGGCGAGCCCACTTGGGCATATGAGGTGGAGCAGGTGGAGGTGTGGATGGTGGAGGTGGGGATGGTGGATCAAAAACACCATCATTAGAATCATCCACAAAAAGATCCTGAAGGAGTGCAGTGGCTGGAGTAGGCAGAGGAGTAGACACTAGAGTCAGGGTATACACTGTGGGAAGACACTCATCAAACTGAACATCCTGTTGAAATGGGACTTCTCTGGAATGAAGATAAAACAAACTATATGCCTTAACATCCTCACCGTAGCAAACAAAAATAAGAGGTCAGCTCTTCCACTCCATGGCTTTCCTCTGAGCATTAGGAATAAAGGTCCATGCCTCACTGCCAAACACTCAAAAAAAGGAAACATTTGGCTTGTCATGAGACCAAGCTTCCTCAAGAGTCATATGTTGAATAGCCTTGTGAGGCATCTGATTCTAAATATAGTTGGCACAATTGATTGCCTCAGCCCCAAAAAGATGAATCCATGGACCTGGACTAAATCATACAATTCGCCATCTCCTGTAAAGTTTTGTTCTTGCATTCAATGACACCATTCTGTTGAGGCATGTAGGGAATAGTAAACTAATGCTGCAAACTATGCTCAGTGCAAAAATCTCTGAATGCCTGATTCACATACTCCCCCCCATTATTAGTACGTATCCGCTGAATAGAACAGCTAGACTTCTTCTCTACATATGTCTTGAAGATTCGAAATGAATCAAAGACATCAAACTTGTACTTAAGAAAGTACACCCATGTGCATTTGGAGAAGTCATCAATAAACATGAGTACATACTTAACCCCTGAAAAAGGAGTGGGAAATGACATGAGGTCACTGTGAATCAACTCAAAGGGTGCCAAAGCACAAGAGGCTCTCCCATTCAGAAAGGGATCTCTATGATGCTTGCCAAGCACACAACCATGACAAACACCATCAGTGCAAGAAATCTGTGGGAGCCCAAGAACAAGTGCCTGTGTACTCATTTGCTGAAGATATCTGTAATTGACATGGCCCAATCGCTCATGCCAAAGCATACTCACTGAATCTGCATGTGCTCTGAGAGATGAACTTGTACTCGAAGAGGGCTCAAATTCATCAAATCTGTAGAGACAAGATGCAAAATCCACACTACTAGGAGCCACAACCAAATCAGGGTCATGGAGGTCCCGAATAACCACATCATGTGATGAGAACTCAATTGTCTTACCAGAGCTAGAGTGGCAAATCTGATAAATGGACAGGAGATTCGTCGTGATGTCAAGGACAACCAAAACATCCTGTAGAGTACCTCCATCGAAAGAGACAGAACCTGAACCCAAGATGGAAAGCTGAACTGAGTCACCCACTGTAATCTGTGAAATGCCACAAGAGGCAAGAGAAGTAACCAACTGCTAAGTGTGTCATATGGTGAGAAGCACCAGAATCTAGAATCCATGTGGACCCATAGGTCGAAGCTCTAGTAGTGAGAGCATGACCTTTCCCTGTGGAAGGAGAAGATGCTTGAGGTGAGGAAATGTGATGCTACTGCATGGCTTCCTCTAAATCCTCTAATTGTTTCCAACACCTGGTAACTGGATGTCCTTCCTTGCCACAAAAACTGCAAGTGTCGGATGATTTCTTCTTAGTCTTGGAGGAAGACTTACCAGACTGTGAAGATTTCCCTTGTTTGAGAGGAAATGGTTTTGAATTAGACTTAGGAGCAGGCTTGGAGGAATTCTCACTACCTACAGAAGGCTTCTTCAGCTTCGGTTTCTGCTTCTATTTCTCCTTCTCCTTAGAGGACTGAGAAACTAATGCTTTGTTCTTAGAGCTTGAGAGCATATCCAGGTGAGAAAGATGAGACTGCTCACAAGACAATCACTCACAAAAGACATCAAAGGTAGGCATGGTGAAACTAGTACCCAAGCCATCCATGGTGGAGTAGAAAGCAGAGGCAAAAAATTGAAAGTGACCTCGAAGCTTCGAAAGAATCAAATGAATGCTCTCTATATCAGTCTTGTTCTTTCCACATTTCTAAAGAACAGATCTAGTAGTCTTGAATTTGTTCAAAAAATCCTCAATAGTGGGAAAGGAATTAGGTAACAAAGAAGTCAACTCTACCTCAATCTGTAATGCCCGAATCTCATTGACCCTCCCAAAGAGAGAATCAAACTTCAACCACATATCCTGAGGAGTAAGCAACTCATCAAGGTGAAATAGAAGACAGTCAGAGACATGCAAAGAGATCAAACCTATAGCCTCATCCAGCTTGTTCCGGTGCATAAGATTCTCATAAGGATGTTGCAGGTCTGGCTAAACCTCATCCAAAGAAGCCCACAACCCTCATGACCTGAGAAGCCTCATGATGCGGGGCTTCCAGGTGTGATAGGTGTGTGAAGTCAACTCAATTGAAGGATCTGCCATTAGAACAAAGAAAAAACTCTGCACCTGCATCTTCTTGTTGGTTATTTTTATTATGTGATCTTTCAAAATAGACATAAGATGCAGAAGGTTTTGTTTGTTTGGAGAGTTAATATGTTCTTGATTTCTGATATAAATGGCAGAAAGTGAGAAAAAAACACCCCCCATAATAGAGAAACCCAAACCCTAGTACATAGTAATGAGAAGGAAGTAGTGCATAAGAAAAAAAACTTCAAACTGATATCTCATGTACCTGGTTAAAATTCTTATAAAAAAGATCACAAATCTCAATAGAGCATACTGAGAGCTTTCCAACGCCTATTCATTTTCAAAAAACGGAGTCCGTTTGCCCATTCTATGGCCCCGAAAGTACAAAAAAGAAGCTCGACTTTGATTGGTAAAAAACATAGTCAAACTATAGATTCAGGAAAAAAATCTACCACCATGAGGTCCAGCTCAAAATCACCTTTCCAATGCCTATTCATTCTCCAAAATCTGACTCTGGATGCACAATCTAGGCCTAAAAAACCAACTCCCTCTCAAAAACACTAGAGAGGAGGAGCAGGGGGTGTTCCGGGCGGAGGTGGGGCTCGGGCCGAGCAGAGGTGGTGTTGGGGCGGAGCTTGGGTGGAGCGGAGCAATGGTCAGGTGGAGGTGGCATGGTACGACTAAGCGGGGGTGGCCAGCGGGTGGAGGCCGGACCGGCAACTACAAACGACAGGGGCTGGCCAGCGGCGGGGGCTGGCTGGCAGCGGTCGAAGGGAGCCGGGGCCAACAGAGCCTGTTTGACAGGGCCGCAAGCATCGTACGGTAGCTTGCAGTACCTTCTGACAGCCGCAGCCCTTAAAAAACCACACAAATTTTTTTATTTTTTTCTTTTTGCAATAATTTTGCGATTTTTTTGATTTTTTTTTGTAAAAACTAAAAAAAAATTGGCCTGCATGTTGTAAAAAGGCAAATTTATTTTTTTTTTCCAAAAAAATTCTCGATTTGCGTGCCAAGGCCATACGGCCTGGCTAGGAGAAAAAAAATATCACCCAAATGCTTAGGGGTAAAAAATGGACAAATTTTATATGACTCTAGGGGTTTTGGGCCTTCTGAGCACAATGGTGAGGTTCGTTTAGGCCCAAAGTGCTCAGAAAAAATCCCTTAACCCTAAGCACATAAAAAAATGTCTGAAACCCAAGATCTACTTCAAATGCAAAATTCTCAAAAAACAGGAACAGGTAGCTACAAATCTGAGCTCTGATACCATATAGGAGTTGAGAAATATAGCCCCACAATAACTTGAAGATCTTCTACAAGTCAAATAACCTATTACAAGGCGAAGCAATGAAACAAAATTTGAAGAACATAGAAAACACAGGAAAAATATTCTCAAAATATGAGAGCTCCAATTCACCAAAAATGTATTGTGAAAAGATAATACAATGAAAAGAAAAATTAACCTCTAATAGGTCAAGAAACCCTAAAAAGGAAAAACCTAGGCTTGCACATAATAATTAATTAAAATAATTAATTATATGCACCTAATGTTAGCTTAAGTGTAAAAAGATAATTGGGAACTTAAAGAATTAAACAAATAATGTGTAATTAATCAAGTAAAGACCCAATTACTTTAACAATTCATATTTCCCGCAACCCAGTAGAGCATCAGTGGACGAAGCGCATTGAGCTTCACATGCATTTTATCTGCCAGTTGATTCAGGACGGTTCTCTCATTCTGGAGTGCATTCCCACTGTCAAGCAGGTTACAATCATCTTCACGAAACCTTTTGCATTGTTGCACTATCTTCAGTTGTGCTCTATGCTTGGGGTGAAGGAAGTTGTCCTTGGGGGGTCTTAATGAGGCCTTCCTTCCTTCTTCTTCTTTTAGCATGTTCTTTTATCTCTTTTTAGAGAGGATTTTTTCCACTGGGTTTTCTTCTTTTATCTCTATTTCATAGAGATTTTATTGTATTTGGGTACCTGATCAGGCCTTGTTGTCAGGACCCATGTTTCCTACTTTTAGTAGTTGTTCTAGGTTTTAGCTTCTCTCTAAGTCTATCTTAAGGGGGAGTGTTAGATTAATCGAGTCTTTACTTGATTAATTAAACAATATTTGTTTAATTCTTTAAGTTCCCTATTATCTCTTTTTACACTTAAGCTAACATTAGGTGCATAATAATTAATTCTTTTATTAATTATTATGTGCAAGCCTAGGTTTTCCCCTTTTAGGGTTTCTTGACCTATTAAAGTTTAATTTTTGTTTCCTTGTATTATTATCACATTACACATTTTGTGAATATTGAGCTCTCATCCTTTTGAACATATTTTCTATGTATTTCTTTTTTGTTATTTGCTTCCTTCCTTGTCATTGTAATAGGTTATTCAGCTTGCAGAGATCTTTTGGCTCCTGTGGTGTTGTATTTCTCAACTCTCACAGGAAGATCCGATGGTATCTAACAGTTCAAGTTCATCTAGTTCATCTGCAGCTATCTTTTGGAGAGAAATTCCTAGGCTTGATGGAACAAATTAGAGAGTATGGAAGATTCAGATGGAAACTCATATGAGTTGTCCTGTTAAGGAAATCTGGGATATCACTGAGAATGGTGTAACCCCTTTTAATCTGACATCTAGAAATCCTCCTCCAGCAAACTTGGATAAGGAGCTTGAGAATCATTGTAGAGCTAGAGAAGCCCTCTTGTGTGCACTTTCTGATCACCAAATAATGAGATTCACTGACAAATCAATAGCAAAAGTTATATGGGACAAGTTGGAAACTGTAAATGAAGGTGACCCTACTATTAAGATTTCTAAACTTGATGGTTACCAGGTGAGATATGAAAATTTGAAGAATGAAGAAGATGAAAGGATTACTACATTTACAGAAAGGGTAAATGAAATTGTCATGGGAATTCAATGTTGTGCTGGATCTCTAAGGGAAGATGAAATAGTTTCTAAAGTATGAGAGATTTACCACTGGCTTATAAGATGAAGGCTACTTCAATTAATGAATTGAAAACAATGGCAAATACTTCTGTCAATAGGGATACCTTGGTTGGGAAATTATTTATTTTTGAGTTTGAATAATTTGGACCTTCTAGAGCTATGAAGTCTGAACCTGCTTTTCATGCATTTACATCATCAATCGGTAAGAAATATTGGAGAGCTTTGTATACAAAGGAATTGGAAGATATGAAGAGGGAAGATAAAGAATTGTTTAAGGTCTAGTGTTTGTATATATATATGTGTGTGTATGATATCATTGTAGATCATGGTATGCAAGTGAATAATGTAATAATCATTCATGCAGATGATTTGGTCGATCATAGGTGATCAAGTTGGGTTTATGCAAGAGGTTTGATACCTTTGGTATTGAGCTTAACCAGAACTGTATTCAGGCATAGGAGGTTCTATTATTGCAATTCATTCTTCCTTCTGGATTGTAGTCTGGATTTCTTATGTAGTCAATGAGACTCCTTTTGTAATGAGTAGTGTGCTCTAGGTTTTTGGCCTTCCTGTAAGTTTAGGCTCCTAAATTTGTAATCACATACTTACTACAGAAGTATTATCCTACTGTGGGTAGGCTTCCCACCATGGTTTTTCCCTTTACCGGGTTTTCCATGTACAAATCTTGGTGTCATGTGGATGGTAACTATTCTTTAATTGTTGCTTGTGGTTAATTGGTATATCTATTATTCTAGTAATTGGTTTATGTATTTTGGTATTGATCTTATGTGTTTCGGTAATAAATTTTTAAATGCTTAAGGTTCCAGTAATTTGGTGAGAACTGATAACCCCCCGCCCTCTTAGTTGTCCTCCGGTTATTTGAACTGTCTAACAAAAGAACTGATCAAAGTCATTAGCCAATAATCTCTATCTATTCATCACTATATCATTACCAACAATCTTTTACCGATCCATCAACATTCTCCATCAGCATCAATTATTCCAATCATGCCAATAGAAGATGGCAATACCAGAGGTGACAATATCAACAAGTTTTCATTGTCACCATGGAAATAAATTAAGATCTTCAGAAGGATCAAGGGGATAAGGATTATTTATGAGCTGGAAACAAAGTGATCAAGGACCTATCAATAAAATTATAGGATGCGTACTATCAGAGATTCTTACAATAAGGAAAAAAACATATTAGAAAGATTTAGAATAAAGCAATATACTTCAAAATAGATATAAAATAAATTAATATATTTATTTATTTATCATTAATTAAACTAATTATAATTTTAATTATAAATTACAATGATCATATGATATAAATATTTTAACTGCATTTATGTATATTATATTAAATATATTTTCATCTTTAAATTCTTACATTGAATAAAATTTTAACTTTTATTTAAAAAAATATTTTCTTTTATTTAAGAAGTTTATTATTTAACTCTAGAAGTTTATTATTTAATTCTAGATATTTATTAATGTATCAGATTTATATTAAAATTTAAGAAACTTATATTAAAATATGTAAATTAAATTTCTATAATCTTTAACTTTTTTTAAAAAAATTCTGCAATTCAAAGACTACAAAAAATTATTCCCAAACTTCAACATGTAAGCTCTCTACCTTCATAGAAGAGGTAAACAACCTGCCAAAATAGAAGAAAACAAAATCAACACAAATTTAGCATGATATTTATGACAGAATTGCAGTAGTTGACTCTTTATAGTTAAAAAAATCAGTATCACTTACACCTAAATACTGACAAAATTTAAATTTAATCTTCATCCTTTGCCTCGTTCTCAGCAATGTTGAAATAGCGTAGCTCATAGACATTGTGATCCTTATTGGATAATATCACTCACAGTCAATCCTTGGCATTATGTTTTCTCAAATACTTCTTTGTCAAACACTTCAAACATCTTTTAGAAAAGACTGTCTCAAAAGTGACTCTAATTTTGTTCTTTAACTTTAGATAAGAAATTAGAATACACTTGCTATGTTCGACACTATACTCCTTCCTTTAATTACTATCCCATATTTGGAATATTCAAATTCCAACTTGTGTTCAAAATTAAATTCCCCTATCTCCCTGCTCGAGATTTAATTTAATGAGATTTGATATTTTTTTAAAATTTAATATTTTTTAATGGAGAAAATTAAATTTTATATCCACAAAAATTAATAACTATTTAAGCTATTTTAGAACATAATAATTATGCTAAGTATCCTACCATGGCAGGGACTAATAATACAATGAAATAGAAAACATTTTTAAATCCATAAAAGGCAAATTGAAACTAACTGGAATTTGCAAAATTTTCATTAATATGTTGCGCAAATTAATAATTTTTGACTATCGGAGTCCTTGTCACTCCAAAACTTTAAAAACATTATGAGGGAGGTTAGGTGGAAATAGCCAGAAAAAAAACTACTAGGGCTAGGGCACTGGCAGTGGATGGTGGACAAGTGGTATCCAAAAAACATGACAAAAAATTGAAACCCTTCATGGGTAATCCTAAGTATCTTGCCCTTCGTCTAGGTATAATTTTTCATATATGAGAAGCTTAGAGAATTCTTTGAGACATCTATAGCCTTGAAATTCATCTAAGAGAAACCATTTCCGAAGTAAATCCCTACCAATCCGCACCCATTTCCTATGTCGTGTCAACTACTCAACATTCAGGTTCAAAAGAAAAGGTTTCCTGGCCACATTTTGGTTAGGGGGGAGAAGCTTGGGTAAATCACTCACCCAAGGGATCCCCACCCCTACTTTTGCAAAGACGACAACAGTAATGTCATCTCCAATGAATTCTTCTTTGAATACTCTCCTTAACAACATCAACATATCCACCTTTTCTCCTCCGAGGTCTAGAAGAGATTCCAAGAACTGAGACATAATGTCCATGTTAACACGGTATCTATTATCATTTCTCAAAAACTCTCAACCCATCACTATCCTCACAAACTCGTTAGTGAACATCCTGACCTCCTTACAAACTGATTGGAGGGTTGGGTCTTTGACATAGCCCACAAAGGCCCTCTAGTCCTCCTTATATGTGCTTCTCAACTGGATAGGAGTGTCCATATTCAGAAATCTAATTACCAAATTATACAACCTATAGACCTAAACCAAAGGCAAAATTTTAACTACCGTCAGCTCTGACAATTTATCTACCAAAGGCAAATTGAAGATGAAAGAAGTGGAGATCGTCTATAAATAGGTCTTGATACTAGCAATTCCTTCACCAATCCTATTAATTCCTTTTTCCTTTAAATTTTTATAAATCATTTGTATCTCTTAGTAAATCTTTCTCATAAATGCATGAGTGTGCGAAATTGGAAACAACCGTAAACCACTACCAATTACCAGATTGGAAGTCATGCGTGCTGAGTGGATCAAGGTTAGAGAATCTTAGTGACAAGACATTAATAAATATTGATACTCGATTAGGATAATTTTTTATACGTTTCTACTATCTCCAATTCCATTCTGGGGACTTTCTGGAGAACTGCGTTCTTTTTAGAAATTTGGGCGGAAAGAAAACTTCAACCTTTGATCTACGATCATGGAATGGTTTTAAATAATTGATGGATTTTAGGTACATGTGACATGTCGATGAGGTCATGCTTATCGATACATCATGCAGAGTCTGGACTTGAAGTGATGTTGCATTAATTAGATAATGAAAAAATGGCTATTAATAGATAACGAAAAATGGCAATGAATTTATGAAATTGCCAATAAAATATTTCTTTCTCCATAAATAATGAAATATTAGCCAATAAAACTAAATAATTTTCAAATCGTAGATAAAAATTGCCAATACACTTAAATAATTTTTTCTTCACGGTATAACTTTTCGCCCATACACTTATATATTTTTTCCTTTAAATGAAAAGCATTCACCTCCTACATTATATATTTTCCCCACACGATAATTAATTATTCGTTAAGATTTTATGGAATTTTCATATCCTAAAAAAAAATCACCAATAGAAATTAATTTTTTTTCAAAGTTTGAAATTTTTTTGCCATCAATATGAAAGTTTCCCCAAAAATTAATGTCTAATTCGCTAGGATTTTACACTTTTCCCTGGCAGTGGTTTCTTAAAGTTATCCTTGCTCAAGAGTAATGATACCTTGTTAAATATTCCATCGAAATAAGCACAAAGAGAAATGAAAATCGACATGAGTGTTCTAATTTCCTCACAGCATGACACTTGTTAAAACATTCTATCAAAATAAACACAAAAATAAATAGAAATTGACGAGTATTCTAATTTCTCCATTACAAGTCATAGAGAGAGATGATCTAACATGTATTTGGTATGGCACAATAACAATTTTAGATGAGTGTATTGCAGTGTTTATGAAGCATGATAAATGGATCAATGTCTACCAAGCCATCAAGATAAATTGGTTATTTTTTGGTTTATATGTAGATTATTTATTTAATATAATATAAATGTGTGGCAAGAATGAATATTATAAGAACGCATGGTTGTACAACAATTAGACCCTATAGAACTACTTCTCCCTTTCCCCTAACTATCTTTCATATACCTGTCAATGTTTCAAAACTATGTACCAATCCACCTATAAATTTACACTTTTAATTTTCAAAGATACTTGCGATCCATGTAAGATTGAATTTTGGAACAATATTGAGATTGAATTTCTGAACAATATTGTTTTTTAAATTATTTTTATCCACACTTATTTTCACTTTCACTCATCTACCTTTCAATATGTAACATCATGTTCCCATGCGACTGCTTAATTCTATTTTCTGCTTAATTTTAAGCATTTAAGTGTTCTCATGCAACTTAAAAATTGTCAAAAAATGGATAATTGAGAATCTTTCCCTATTTTAGTAGAGCAACTATTGTTTAGGAATTAGAAATAAGCTATGGAACAAAAGGGGGGGCTGGAAATAAAAATAAGCAGCAAAGATAAATATTCAGGGGTCAGCTGCTTCATAAATAATCCCTAAAAATATTGAGCAGCAGCTGCTAGCCAAAATAAGCTAAGCAGCCGCATGGGAACATGCCCTAATATTCCATACTATCCACCAATCCACCTATAAAAAGTTTGTACATATGCTACCAAAACATAGAATCTATCTTTCAATTTCTAATTTTCCATTCTATCCACCAATCCACCTATAAAAATCTGTACATATGCTGCCAAAACATAGAATCTAGTTTTCAATGTTCAATTTTCAGTTGGACACTATAAATAGCATTGTGAGCCATACAAAATGTCTCATGTTCTATATCCGATTCCTTCGTAAGCTATAAAAGTTTCACATGGTCTTTCCCATTGTAAAGACGTAATCATTTTTATATCGTTAAGCATTGTAAGCCATACAAAATGTCTCACGTTCTATTTCCAATTCCGCAAGCCATAAAAGTTTCACATGCTCTTTCCCATCATAAAGACGTAATGATTTTTATAACGTTAAGCATTGTAAGCCATACAAAAAGTTAAACGTGTTCTTCTCTGTTAATGGACACTATAAATAGCATTGTACGCCCAAGACCGAGTGTATCCATTTCTAAGCTTGAGGAAGAGTATTAAGCTTTTGTTCGCCAATGGCAAGTTTGAAAGGAAACAACACGTGTTCTTCTTCTATTCCAGATAGGTCTCTCAATCTCTGGGATGACGATTTTGTGCAATCTATGGAAACACCCTACGAGGTAAATAACTTCTTATATTGAATTTCTATTCTCATCAAAGCTTTCCTTTCTAGAATCTTTTGCTATTTGCCTTCTTTCCTCACTGTGCATTTTCCAGGGATCTGAATACCACGAACGTGTGGAAACACTCGTGAATGAAGTGAAAATGTTGTTAAAAGAAATGCAGACTCAAGATTGTAGTCTCATCGAGCGGCTTGAGATGGTTGATGCATTGCAATGTTTCGGAATAGATCGATATTTTAAGGCTGAGATAAAAGAGATTCTTGATTACGTTTACCGGTCTGTTAGATTTCTCTTTTAATATCTCTACATGTTAAATTTTTTTTTTGCAAATATATGAATATACTTGTATATGTTTACAACCAAGTGTAGAATTATAAAAACAATTGAAAGAAGTAGTTTTATATATGGATGCAGATGTTGGGATGAAAGTGTGGGCTTAGGATTACAATGCGAAAGTATTACCAAGAATTTGAATGCCACAGCTTTAGGACTCAGATTACTTAGACTCCATCGTTATGATGTCTCTGGAGGTACCCAAATAATTCATTATACTTATAAGACACATTTCCATTCTTATGATATCTTTGCATCTAACGAACTTAAAAATATGTTTCACATGTTTTTAGATCTATATGATATTTTTGCATCTACTAAATAATTCACTAAATTTTTTACTTCATTTTTTTTCATTCAATATCAATTAAAGCTTTGCTTTATTTATGCGCTGTACTGTGAGAAGATGTACTGGAGAATTTCAAGGACAAAAATGGCCAGTTCTTTTTCAGTGGAGAAAATAAAGATGATGATGAGAATAAAAATGAAGAACATGTTATGAGAAGCATGCTCAATCTTTTAAGATCATCAAGTGTGGCATTTACTGGTGAAACTATTATGGAAGAGGCTAAACTGTTTAGCTCTGCATATCTTAAACAAATAATAGAGAAACCTGGCGATACATATAGGAAAAGCTTTGTGAAAGAGGTATTTTTTCTTTTAAAAAAAATTCTTAATGATTCAAGGAAGCCATTAAAGTAGAGGTGGGAAAAGAACAAATCTATGCATTAACATTTGTTGATTCTTTTTTATATTTCAAATTTGTAGGTTGAGTATGCACTCTTATATGAATGGTCTCGAACATTCTCTAGATGGGAGGCACGCAACTTTATAGAAATATATGAGCTGGATATATTGAGGTAGATACTATAGAATATTGCTAAAAATAACGTTTTTAAGTTTGAATTATTAAGGGATTTTAAGCTTCTTTAAGTTAGTAATAGATTTTTTTGATTTTAAGCTTTTTAAGTTAGTAATAGATTTTTTTATTTTATTTTTTCAGGTTGAAGGATAAGAAGATATTAGAGTTGGCCAAATTGAACTTTAATATATTGCAGTTTACATACAAGACAGAGATGAAGAAACTCTCAAGGTATTTATCATAACCATATTTACTAATGTTAAAGTTACTTTATCTTTATATTTTTAAAAATGAATGGACAAAATATATATTTTTTTTTTGATAAAAGTGGATAGAACCACTGAACTATATTAAATTTTAAAAGTTTTTTTACAAAGTCTGGTTCAAAAAGCACTAAAGGGAAAGAACCAGTAAGAAAACCCTTCAGTATTGCTTAAGTAACAGAAGCCTATTCTACCCAATACCAAATGCCCATTGGCATAGTACATCAAAAAACCCATCCCAATTACATAAGCCGCATTAGATATAAAGGAAGCTGCCAACAGAAGCATATAGAAGGAAGATTAAAGTATGATCACCGAAGGATGCATATCCATTGCTGCCAAAAAACACCAGTCTAAACCACCCCTATCTATGAAACACACTTCTCCAAACCACTGGTTAGAATGATACCACATAGCAAAAATGAAACCATAATCAGAGACCCTGTCAAAATAAACATTGTGATCAAGCATAATAGAACCAACACCAAAGAAAAGCCACAACAAATAAGGAGGTTGATGAAGACTACAACTATGCCCTTCTTTACTTCAAATATTCCAAAACTGAGGAAGGGATCTCATCCGCACTTACCTCCCGCATATTAGCTTCATTGTCAATGGCTAAGTTAGCCAAGAAATCTGCAATCTTATTCACTTCCCTATAACAGTGGAAAATAAAAAAGGAATCAAAAAAATCTAATTTTTGCAAAATATGATCAAGTATATATTGTAATTGCCAGCAATTCGACTTCTTTTTCATGACACTTCAAATAATAACCATAGAATCACCCTCAATTATCAAGTCCTTAACTCCCAAAGATATAGCCATATCCAAACCAAACGACAAAGCAAAGAATTCTGCACAATTGTTAAACTTGAAACCAATCGCATGACAACGAGCCTAAACAAATCTTACCTTATGATCATAAATTACCATACCTACCCCTGCTAGGCTAGGGTTCCCACGAGAAGCACCATCAAAATTCAATTTAAAGTGCCCTTGAGGAGGAGGTTTCCAGCAAGCAAAATTTATCTTACTTATAGCATTAGTCTTATTTAAAATAGATCCATGAGAAGGTAAGACTGATAACATTCTCCAAACTCAAGTTACCCTACCATCCCAATGAGAAAAAGAGGTAAGGGTTTCCAAATTCTTATAGATAAAAGAAAAAGCAACTTCAGAGATGGAAGATTCAATCCTCAATAAAACCTCAGCCAAGGAAGAACTTGTTTGTTTAAAAATCCTATTATTACGCTCTAACCAAATATTCCAAATCACAATAGATGGAGAAATAATCCAAAGACATGCACAGAAAGATGAAGCAAACGGGAGAGCCCAGGCTCTAAAGTGGGAAAGGAGATCCTTACCAATAACAAAGGATAGATTAAGTTTTTCAAACAACCACTGCCAGCAAGCATAGGCAAAATCACAGTGAAGAAACAAGTGTTCAGAGGATTCTAAATTTTTATTACAAATGACACAAGAAAATACTACCGTAATACCCAACTTTTCCAACCTCATTCTTGTAAGGACCCTGTCCTGCACTGCTAACCAAGCAAAAGCACTAGCCTTTGGGAGGCAAGCCATATGCCAAAACAACTTGTATGGCCAAGTAGATAAATCTTTAGCAACCAAGAGAGAGTTATAGCCATCCTTATCTGTGTACTTACCAGAGATATTCCTTGTCTAGATAAGCTCATCGTCGGCATCAGAAAGAATTATTACTCTCTCTGCCAACATCTTTTTGTATTGCAATTTCACATTTTGATCAATATCTAGAAACTCAATTGATTTCCATTTTGCCACCTTAAGATTCCCACTATACTCAATTTCAAAATAATCAGCCACAAAGACACCCCAAAGGGAACAAAGAGTGGAAATTAAAGGAGACAAATCCCTTGAGTTCACCAAAGGGGGATGTCCATTCCAAACTTCCTCCCAAAACCTGACCTTTCTACCATTATGAACAATCCATGAGAGATGAGGCAGAATCACTGATCTACACTTACATAGAAAATTCCAAATAGCTGAACCAGACAGTGAATTAGAAACTTGAAAAACATACTCTCTTGGTCCGTTATTTAAATATTTAGCAAACATAATTTGTGCCCAAAAGGAGAATGGTCTCTCATACAATTTCCAAACCAACTTAGCACCTAAGGCTAAATTCTGACTTTCCAGACTCCTAATGCCTGTGCCCCCAAGGGATTTAGGCAAACAAACTTTACCCCATGCTACTAGAGGGAGTTTCTTCTTGCATTATTTATTATTACTCCAAAGGAAGGACCTAAGAGTATCTTGCAAACTAACAAGAACCGCTTTCAGAGACTACAAAACAAACATGAGATAAATAGGAACAACATTTAGGATAGACTTAATAAGAACAATCTTACCAGCCAAAGATAACCATCTATGATTCTAGGATATGATCCTTATAGAGATAATTGAAATGATCTTATCCCAAAACTCAACTCTATCCTTCTTAATGAAGAAAGGTATACCAAGATAAGAACAAGGAAGATTTCAAGATGCAAATCCCCAAAAAATCTTCAATCTATCTTGAACTAATTGTGAAGCATGAAGGAACAAAATCTTTGACTTATCAACATTCACTCTTTGACCAGAAAAGGATGCATAATTCTATAATATCCCCTTTATCACTTTTGCCTCACCTAAAGAGGCCTGACCAAATAACAAGGTATCATCTGCAAACAAGCAATGCAAAATGCTTTGTGGAACATTATGAATCCCAATTCCCTTCCAAAGGCCTCCTAGCTTAGCGGCTCTTATAGCCCAACTGAACGTTTCAGCTAGAAGAATGAACAAGAAAGGAGATAGGGGATCCCCTTGCTTCAGACCCCTAGAAGAGGAGAAAAAACCACAAGGGTAGCCATTAATTAGAACTGAGAACCTTGCAGAAGAAATACAAGCATGAATCCATTTGACCCATGCCTTGGAAAAGCCCAATTTAAGTAGAACAACACACAACGCCCCCCATTCTACTCTATCATATGCTTTCATCATATCTAATTTGAGGATCATGGTTGGGATTCTCTGAGTAGAAATAGAATGTAGAACCTCATGTGCCACTGTAGCTCTTTCTATCATCTCCCTTCCTAGAACAAAACCACCTTGTTCTAAAGAAATGATCCTAGGCAGAATTTTAGCCAACCTTAAAGAAATAGCCTTGGTAAAAATCTTGTACAAAGTATTACATAAAGCAATAGGACGAAAATCAGCAAATGTCTTGGTAACCTCTTTTTTAGGAATAATTGCAATCATTGTAGTATTAAGCTCTTTCAAAATAGACCTATTCCTTCTAGCTTCCTCAAGGGTCAATAAAACATCATTTCCCACAAAATCCCAACATTTCTGAAAAAATAAAGGAGTAATCCATCCGGTCCTGAAGTCTTATCAGGGTTCATTGCAAAAACAACATTCTTAACTTCATCCAAAGAAAAAGGAGACATCAACATTTTATTATCTTCCAAATATACCAAATAAGGAATACTAGAAGAAATGTTATTATGAAGATCTCCATGCTCCAAAGACAATAGTGACTTAAAAAACCTAATTGCCTCTGAGGCAATATCCTCCTGTTCTATTAAAAGTCTGCCATTTGGAAACTCAATACAAGATACCCTATTTCTACTTCTCTTAATTTTTGTTGAAGAGTGAAAATTTTTTGTATTTCTATCACCATCTGAAAGCCAGATCTCCCTTGATTTCTGTCCCCAATAGATTTTTTCTCTGGACAAAACTTCTTCAAGCTCTACTTTTAGCAATTTTAGTTCATCAAAAACAAGAGGCACCATACCATGATGAATCACATGCGAATTAAGACATTCAATCATATCTTGAATCCTCTACTTTTCCTGAAAGATGTTCTTAAAATGCAATATATTCCATTCTCTAATATTAGATTTCAAAAATCTCAACTTGTTAGCAATCTGAAACATTCGGGATCCAGAGCAATAAGGAGCAGAACTCCACCATTTTTTGAGCAAAGGCAAGAAGGAAGAATCTCTAAACCACATAGGTTCAAATTTAAAAGGTGACTTAAAAGGAGCTTTATCTTCCAAAATTGATAGAGAAATTGGAAAATGATCTGACCTCAAAACTGGAAGGATAGAGGAAAAAAATTCGAACTCTGAATCAATCCAAACATCTAATAACAAAAACCAGTCTAACCTTTCTGCAATTTGAGAAAAATCTCTTCGCATATTTGTCCATGTGAAAATCCCATTCTGAAACTAACAATCAAAAAGACGCATGTCCTTAATGAACATCCCAAAGTCTTCCATAATTTTTTTATTAGGAAGAATACCTGCTTTCTTTTCTCCCAAGTCAGTGATAGCATTAAAATCCCCCCCAAAGATTATAAAGGGACCATGCCTTAAAGGGGAGGAAATCCTCTTAAGTTCTCCTCATAATTTAGTCTTCCTTTGAATACCAGAAGGAGCATAAATATTAAAAAGCGAAAACTTAACCTTCAAAAGCTTGCTTTTAACTAAGGCCACATCCAATTAATAGCAGAAGCAACTAGCTCAACCTCAATGTTATAGTTATTCCAAAGCAATGTCAAACCCCCTGACGCACCACAAGCTGGAGAGGAGAGGAATTCCCACTTTCTCCAAGAAGAAAAAACCAAATCAGCAGACTCCTTTGACAATTTTGTCTCTTGCAACATGAAAATATCACACTTAACTAAGTCCATTTGGGACTTAATTAAGTGCCTCTTGTTAGGGGCATTTAAGCCCCTAACATTCCAAGATATAATTCTCATTGCTCTCGAGGGGAGACCAAGGCTCCCCTCTTTCCTTTAGATGGAGAAGACTTTCCTTCTCGAAAACTATGTTGAAGATTACGCTTCACAGCCCTCGACCTAGTCATAGGAGGACTGATAATATACCTCTTACTCCTCTTTCCCTTAGGAGTACCACTTCCTTTCATAGCGTCACCAATAGAAACTGAATGCTTCCCTTTCCCAACACTAGGAGAAAGAGACAAAGTCTGTTGAATCCCAGCATCAATTTCTAATTGAGTCTTTCGATTCTTTGGAGGCCTACCCCTACTAGGAGAAACCACAGATGAAGCCCTAATTAGAGTAGTTTGAACAATTGGTAAACTCTTACTTGACTTAGGAGAAGTCGTGGCTAAATTATCTATGATGCCCACTTCTGATGAGGCCAAAATCTCGAAAGGGTTAGAAATAGGAAGGGTCGATTTAATTTCCCCCAACTCATTCTGAATGGAACAGATAACCCTATTCATAATGTCCTCATCCATCTGATGCTCATGATCTTTTAAAAGATCATTTACTTGGTGAACTAGATTTTCATCTGACATAATAACAGTAATGTCCCCCAACTGAATATTATTTCCGAAGGTGGCATTATTATCCACATCCACATCAACATGCTGCGAAGAATTAGACACCAATTCTTTGACTTGTTGAGCGAGGATAGCATCATCAGGAAACCCTAGAGAAGAAACCCCGACATTAAACTCTGAAACAACCCCATCATTCTTTGCAAAAAGTTGACCAATCCCCTGACAACTTTCTAAGTATTCTTTTGACTTCACAGGACAGATAGGATTCCCACCACCATCATTTAGTGACTTATCCAAGGAGTTCGATGTAGTGAGATTTGGATGCAGATCATCCACATTGTTGTCCCCTTAAACTACAATATTCTAGTGAGCTATTATCTTATCCTTACTTGTAAAAAACCCTACAGACTCCGAATCGTGAGACACAACATAAACCTCTTGCTTCCCAACATCCCTCATAGCCTGGTTAACCTCAAAAGTAGCGGGAGGTTTCCTAGTGGAACCATTAACTAATAGTTTATCCAGAAATGGATTATCGTTACTACCCAAGCAATGTTCTGCCTTATCCAGAACAAAGGATTTCAAAAAATCCATAAGCAAAGGAGCATCCAATTGCAAGGAAGTTTTACCAAAGTCTTTCTGCAACTTATTAATTGGTTGTTTCCAAATACCCTCATGAGATTTAATGATACAGGGTCGAGGGCCAACATTATTAGGGTTAGTCAAGACACAAATTTTTACCAAAACCTCCCCCTCCACAAAATCAAATCTTGACGATAAGAAAGAACCATAAGTATTACCAATTTGTTCCAAAACCTCTGGGTCCATAAATTCAAACGGTAATTTGGGCAAGCCAAACCAGAAAGGAACTAATTTAAAGCTTGACCAAGCAGGGACATAAAATGGTTTCCAAGCCGAAACAAACACTAATTTTTTACCAAACCAGTAATGTGAAGATTTTAAAACTTCATCCCTAACAGAAGAAGAGTTGAAAACAATAATAAATGCATTTGCAGAGAGTAATTGAAAATAACGCATATCACACCACTTTTTTTACAATTTATGATGAAATTTAGATAAACTAGTTGCATCCCCCCATATTTCCCTAGAAATAGAATGTGTATGCAAACAACGACCGTTCAAATCCACAACAGAATCAAGTAAATCAATGCATAGAACAGGAGCCCATACCTATGAAGCCCCACCTCCTAAATCAGAGCCAGTTTGATTTTCACTTACCTTATCATCTTTTCCTGATGTCAAAGATTCCCTTACCTTATCCCCACTTTGATCTGACAAAGATAACTCAAGCGGGTTACTGTTAGATTGTTTGTCGATCATCTTTTCACCAATGTACAGCCGAGAAGCCCTAATTGCCTCACTTATAGATGAAAACTTCACAACTTTTGCATAGGACGGTTTTCCTCCCAGCTCTGTAGATCGTTTACCCCGAAGCCCCTTTAAGTGATTTGGGATAAACTTTTGCCACGGGCCCTGACCAAAATGCCTACGATCCAAAAATTGTTGATGCCCTTCACCAGATATATCCATACTTCGCCAATTTCCACTGCTTCGACCTCTGAAAAAACCCCGAAAATACTCGGAAACCGGCTTGAAATTTCATAAATTTGCCCTCAACCAATTCTGCATTGCCATATCTACCCATTTGCCCTTCATGAAGACCAGCTGTGGGACATGCAGCTGATCTTCCCAGCCCACATCAGCCCATGCGCCAATAACCCTAGATTCGTCCATGCAGAGCCCTTTTAAAATCTGAAAGATTTGGATTGCACAAAACCAAATTTACTGCACCTTTTGCTTCTGAATCTTTAAATAATCATTTTGTAATTGGCACCAAACCCTAGCATGTTGCGCAATGATAAATGAAACAAACGGCTCCCCTCTAGTTCGTCAAATCTGACATTATGCCCCCTGTGCGCAAGACTATTCCAAATGAAGACAGTCAATCTGATTTGGAAGTCACTGATTCTCAGATCAGAACCCTAAATCGTCGACTTAGAGGTCACATTCGTAGTTTTGAAGGCAAATTCGCTGTGTGAGTTCGCTATTACAATTCAGAATGGTAGTATGTGCGAACTAATATCTCTCAGGCCTTTGTCGCTGGCCATTGTGAACTGATATATCTTCAAAAATCTTATCCCTATGAAACAAGATGAGTGCCAATCAGTGGTCAAGTTGCAACACATCAATTCCCCTTAGGATAATATCGCCAGGCCTTGTCAAAAGTTTGAACCCCAAGTCGCAGATCACCAACTTGCTGGTATCAAAAATGAAGACGGTAAATGAATCTGATCGAAATCGCTAATGTTCGAAAGGTGGATTCGCTGATATCAGGCATGGTGGACTATTTGTGGAGCCCTCTGTGTTGGTATCTTTATTGAATGAAACTTCTCAGCGAATCGTCGGCGTTGGAATCTCTGCTTTGATTATAAAATCATTCCGAGCCATGGTCATTATTAACCTTGACTGAATGGAGACTAAGCGCAGAGCCTTCCATTTCAAGCAAATGAGCCTCCCTTCCCCGTGACATTCTCTCCCTCTCTCCCCGGTTGTTCAGCTTAGAGCACAACTAGCTGGCTGGAAGTCACCATTTATAAGAGGTTGAAAACATTGTTTTTTTGAAACGCTCATGTTTTTTTTAACAGTCCTGTTTTTATTTAACAATCATAACAACTAACGGTCATGTTTTTTTATAACATTCATGTTTATATTTAAGATTCATAACAACTAACGGTCATGCTTTTTAAACAGTCATATCGTGCTCTTACTCCTCAAATGATGAACCCCCATAAAATAAAGAGCATATTTTCTTATTAAAATCTGAATGGACAAAATATTGCAATAAGCAATCAAATGATTAGAAAATCTACATATATATTTTGCAAGTTGCATGATACTCAATTTTAAAAAACAATGAGGCTCATGAATTCAAAATTGACTTCTAAATCAAATAGAATTGTATGCCATGCAATATTGATCAAGATAATTTAAAAATCGTTATTTGGACAATCAATATATCAACACTATTTTTAATGAATTTAGATAAGACAGACTTAAACTCATACTTGAAATAGACTTGTTTAAAGCATGTACTTTCTCTACTACTTAGAAGAACTTTATTGATACTAATATTTTTTTTCTTGTTTAGAAATATAGTACATAGGTTAAAAGCCAATAAAATCAAACTTGGTTTAAATATGTTTTTCATCATCACTAACAACTTTCTATTTACATAGAATATTATTATATTTTCAAAAAATTAATATAAATTAACAAACAATTCAATTATTGAAATTTCTTGTTGAGTTAAAGATGTACCCACACTTAACAATATAAATTTCTTTTATCTAGGATGTCAAATATTCATCTATTCATAAAGGAGTTGGGTAGCACCACAATAGTCATTAATTAATGAAAAATTAAATAATTAAAAAAAAATTAATTTAAAAATAATAATTTTAAGGACTTTACAAACCTTTCATATAAATCCATTGTATGCTCTTGTGCTTTTATATTAAGCAATTTATAAATAATAATCTAATAATTTTAGGGACTTTACAAACCTTTCATATAAATCCATTGTATGCTCTTGTGCTTTTATATTAGTTAATTTATAAATAATAATCTTCATTGTTTCCAAATTCTTTCATAAGAAGAAATTCTTATAAGAAAACTAGAATTTTATATGTTGATAGTGATATTCAGTCATTCTTACGAGAAGAATTTATAAGATTGCAGATTCTTAACTTTGACCTAATTATATGTGTATATATATGTGTGTGTATGTGTATATGTATATGTGTATGGGTATATATGTGTATGTGTGTGTGTGTGTGTGTATATATATATATATATAGGGTTGAATTATGTAGAATTATTTGGTTTTGGTTAAATTATTAATCTAACATACTAAATTTAAGTGGTTAAAATGAAAAAAAATTATGTATTTAATTTTTTGTAAACTTATATTTCTTAACTTTTAGATGTTTTTTGTTATGGTAAATTATTTTGACTAGATTTATTGATAGAAAGGGTTAAAGCCAAGTAAAGGAGAAAGAGATTGACCTTATAAAATTCAAGAATAATGTGAATCAACTAGAGTCAAAACACTAAGATAAGACATAATATCCATGTACAGGACAACAAAGCCATAGAAAAAGTACCATCAAATAATAGGACCAACTCCCCAGTTACCTTAAATCCAATTATCTTTCATTTTTAAAAAAATTTTATTTAATTTAAATTGGTTTCCAAAACTATTTCCCATTTGGAAGTGATTAGAGAGGTTACATGAATACAAAGAGGAGGATATAAAATTTCTTGCAAGAGAGAAGAGAGCCAAACAAAGGAACATGAACAATGACCTCAAATGCTCCATTATAATTCTCTTTCAAGGAGGATTCGTTCTTATTAAAAATATTATCCACAATAGGATAGTATATATTTTATAGACCTAATGAGGTGACTTGATGATTGAAAGAAAGCTACAAATCTTGGAAATTTTGTTGTCAGCCAAGAAAAACAACACTCAGCAATAACATGTTATGTCTTAAGAAAAAAATAATGCATCACAAAGGACACCTCATTATTAAAATAGAATGCACCTAATCTCCATCTTTGAAGAAAGTGTTGTTAAGGAAGAAAGTCACATGCAATGAGTAGACTATAGGCCAAATAATTACCATTACAATATTCATCATTCCCTCAATTTGAGAAGTCAACAATCTTGCTTCTCGTATGTTTAAATGCTCTCCCACTCTAGATCATCATCCCCTTCATTTTTTTAATATTGTATGCAAAGTACAAATGTTATTAATGTTAATGGACAGTAATAGTGCACCATAAACTTCCATCTATCTATTTATTTTATTATCTTATCATCTTAAAAATTTAATCATAGTATCAAAAATAATATATATCATATATCCTTAACATATATATATATATATATATATATATATATATATATATATATATATATATATATATATATATATATATATATATATATATATATATATATATATATATATGTATATTCATGTGTGTGTATGTATGTATGTATGTATACATATATATATATATATGTGTGTGTGTGTGTGTTTGTGTGTGTGTTTATATATATATGTGTGTGTGTGTGTGTGTATATATATATATATATATGCTTGTATGTATGAGTGAATGAATGTATTTATGTATGTATGTATGTATGTATATTGCAAAATTAAATGTTAGTGTTCACATTGGTTAGAGAATTAATGCTAAGTGTTCACATTTGTTATAATTTGGTTATGAGTTGTTAAAACAATTCATCTATGTATAGGGAGTTGTTATAGGAGGTATGACAACTCTCTTCCAATATAGGATATGAGGAATCATATAAATATGTATTAAACAAAAATGTATGACATATAGAAGAAATATGCTATTATTGTGTACAATTTTTAGTTTTTTTAGGTTTCTACTCGTATTTTTTATTATGGTATGAGAGCAAGTGATAAGGAAGAGGTAGAGAAAATCTTGTTGGATTATGCGTATTCATTAGGATATGAAGAATCATATAAATATGTATTAAACAAAAATGTATGACATATAGAAGAAATATGCTATTATTTTTGTACAATTTTTAGTCTTTTTTTTGTTTCTACTCATATTTTTTATTATGGTATGAGAGCAAGCGATAAGGAAGAGGTAGAGAAAATTGTGTTGGATTGTGCGTATTCATTGTTGAGAATATCATGGGAGTGATTTTTTATTTGTAGATAATTTATCTCTAGGTGTATCCTTTGGGATTATATTTGCATTTTATTCCTGATATTATCAAAGGCCATTGCAATATTAGAGCATTGTGTGGTTAAGCGTCGATGAAGCCTAAGTTTGAAGCATCAATCTTTTGTTGATGCTATCCAAATACATTAGGAGGAGCTTCTGGATCATACGATCTTCTGTGAGTATCATATATCACAAACTGAGGTAGGTTGTTGTCATTCAAAATAAGTATTCAAATAGGCAACTACTGCTGGGATGATTTATATTGTATATTGAGTTTTTTTATCTCACTGCTTACATTTTGAAGTTTGTAGACATGTTAGATCCCTGCCCAAGAAGATTATCATTTAGCAGTGATAATATTTTCTTTAATTTACCAGTGGAGGGCTTAGCTTTGAACCACCTGTCATAGTTTGGTTGAATAATATGCAAGATCTGCAAGAGTGATTCTTTCCGCCTAAGATAAAGGTTTGAATTTTATGCAAAAAAATAGAAAGCCAATCTAGTGGATCATTCCTTTGGTTGTTATGTGATCTGTGCTTAACCGTAACAAATTTTTGGGTTTGAACTTGTGTGAGGGAAAGTTATAGATAATTTGGAAGTGTTCAAACCCATATTTGGACAAGTTCAGGTTATTGTGAGAGGAGTGGACATTTTTATTCTCAATTAAGATACACAAGAATGATTCAAACAACTGGTCACATTAATGGAGAATTGTTAGATTATGTTGGTCTTCATAAGAACTGTAATGTGTATGCGACTGCAAGAAGCTTGAGGTGTTAGTGTAGCAATAAATAACTTGAGGTTGGAGACATCAAAGGCTGAAGGACAATCAACATCCTTTCATTAGTCACCAATGACAGGGTCACACATTAAGCATGGTGACATTTTTATAGTTGTGTATTTGCTTCTAGTTGTAAATGATGTGATGTGTGCTTCCGATTTTTGGTTTTCTACTTTACGTAGTGTGTTGGATGTTGGAAGGGAAATTGTATAGGAAAGCAGCTAATGTACGAATTCCTCGGACTATAGAGATACTTTGACTTATGTACTTCATTAGCAAATGATCTAATAGGGAATACGTTCACTGGAAATTATGATCATGTGCAACAATCTCCAAATAGCAAGATCCAAACATTGGTATGCAATTTTATGCGATTTGTGTTTCTTTTCAGTGCTCCTATGTGGTGTGAATAAGTGCAAATTTCACATTGTGGGTAGGGGGGGGGAGATATACCATCAATGTTCCATTTTCATTTCAAGCTAAATCAGCTAAAGTCAAGAGCAACTTCTTTGATAGTGGCTGTTCCTATGTTGTTTGAGATCATGTGTCAGTGGTTGACAACAGTGACTACAATTGAGCACATTTGGTTCTCAAAGATGTAATGTGAAATCATTACATTTTTTATTTTTTGTGAGATATATTTCCTATATTTTACCCTGATGTTGTATAAATATAAGCACCAGTGTAAGTTAGTTCATGGATCTTGAAAGACTTTGTGGTAGGATTTAGAAAACCACTCAAGGTGGACAGATGGTGGAGGTTCCTATTGACGTCAATGTTTTTGGTAAGGCTATTTAAAATAATTAGAGGAGAGATCATTTCTTTAGATCAAGGTCATGAGTTAGTTGGACATGCCATAGGGGTGTGCATACTGCAGATGTAAGGTGTGAGTTCTTACCATGTTCACGCTAAGGGGGGGAATGTTGGGAAATTAAATGTTAGTGTTCACATTGGTTAGATAATTAATGTTAAGTGTTCGCATTTGTTATAATTTGGTTATGAGTTGTTAAAACAACTCATTTATATGAATGGAGTTGCTATAGGAGGTATTACAACTCTCCCGTAATATAGGATATGAAGAATCATATGAATACACATTAAACGAGAATGTGTGACATATAGAAGAAGTATATTGTTATTGTGTGCATAATTTTCGATCTCTGCTCATATTTTCCACACACACACATATATAAGGATTCCCATATTATTAAAATTGATTATTAGAGTTTCATGATACAAATCCAAACTTACTAACTCCTAAAACTTCGAAGATTTTACTTAGCAACATAATCTATATTAGTATCAATAACATTTAATGTCAATATTTATTATTAATATTACCCTACTTATTTTCTATGATAATTAGAGTGCACTATCTTTTGTAAAAGAAAATTCCAAAAGAATCATAAAATAATGTCATCAATTATTATGTCATGATGCACTAAAATGAAGATTAGCCACATTCAACATTAATTTTAAATTTATAAAATATATGTCACACAATAATAAAATAAAATGTTACTAATATTTAAAATATTTTATTTTATTTTATTTAGACAAGATTTGAGAGTATATTTGTGAATATTTGATGTAACAATAAAATAAATGTTTTTAAGAGAAAGATATAATTTCAATATATCAATACTTAAATAATTTCAATAAAAATATTATCTGGTCTAACATTAAGATAGAAACATAGAAGAGAAAGGTACTTATATTATAAAAAATGATTTAAATAGATTAATAACTCTAAAATTTTAAAATAAATAGTGATATTTAGTATATCTATGAACTCTGAATAAGTATGAAGAGCTTGTAGATATATGTTATCTAATTTTTTATGTAATTTAGTTATATAATGTTCTACCTGTTACATTTTATTTTGCAATGCTAAAAATTTGTTTTATTTTGTTAATGTTTAGAAAAATAATATTGATAATTTTTATGGCAGTTGGTGGACAGATTCTAGGGTCTCAAAATCAATTGCAGGTAGACAACGTACGATTGAATATCTTTTGTTAGCAGTTAGTATTGCAGATGAGGTGGATTTTAGTAGTAGCAGAATAGCGGTGGCAAAAACATCAGTGATTATTACTATTTTGGATGACCTTTTTGATGACTACTTAACTCTTGAGCAAATTGAACTTATTACTAAGTCCATTGTTCAAGGTTGGGATATTTCTCTTATACAAAATCTTCCAAAGAATTTCAAGGCAGCCATAGAATTTTGTTTTAAAACAGTGCATGAATTGGCAAGTGATGCTACTAAAAAGCAAGGGCGTGATATGATGCAATTTATCACAAAGACTGTAAGTATGCTTCTTCAAAATAACTCTAATTAAGAATGTTCGTTATTTTTTAAATTGCAACATAAAAATTAATAAAATGTCATAATCATTATATGTAAATTTTGTAAATTATATTTAAGAAACAATAAGAAAATTATTTTTGAAATGAATTATTTATATATATAATTATAATTAATTCTTATTTTTAATTAAAAATATCCTTCTTTTGAAAATAAATATAATATCCCTTTAAAATTTAAAGTAACCATTTTGAATTATTTTAATAATTCTTTTATCTTTTTTCTTATATTAATATTTTTAAATATAAATAACATTTAAAATTATTTTATCAAATTTAACAATATTAATTATAAATGCTGCATTTTAGTATTGGAATGTGATTCAATTTACATATATATGTGTAATATATTTCATCATTAAACTGAGTTCATTGTATTTCAGATTTTAATATCTAATGGTAGTTTTAGATAGAGTAATAGTTTGAGTGAAATGATATCATTTCAATTTTTATTGAATAAATATTCTAAAAGAAATGAATTTTTAGTAAGTAAATGAAAGGTGATAAGAGATATATTCATATTTTTAAATGTATTTTATAATTAGATATATTGTGTATCAGTGGACAGATTATATTGAAGGTAATTTGCAACAAGCACGATGGAATAAAAGTGGATATGTTCCAACTTATAATGAGTATATAAGGATTGCTGCAACAACTGCAGCAATTGGACCAATATCATTGCATGCCATCCTCTTAGCAGCCCCAGTTGCAGAAGACAATGTCATAGAGAAGATATTTCATAATCAATCCAGATTCTATGAGCTCATATGGCTATGCACACGTTTAGTTGATGATATTCATGATTTCGAGGTTTTGTTTTTATTTTATTTTATTTTTTGAATAGATAATGATGATAATGTTATTAGGTTTACAATACTAACAATTTCTTTTTGGTTCTGAAGGATGATAAACTCCATGGGCAAACATCATCAGCTATTTCCTCCTATATGAAGGATCATCCTGAATTTTCAGAAGATGGGGCTTTAAATCACATCAACGGACTCCTTAATCAATTTATTAAGGAATTAACATGGGAATTTTTAAATCCAAATAATAATTTGCTTGATTGGGAAGGGTTAAGTTTCAATATAAATAGAGGAATGCAATGTTTTTATGTATTTGGTCATGGCTTTTCCTATCATGATAAAGGAGTCAAAGAGCGGATATTTAAAGTACTTATTGATCCAGTAAAAATATAAAAAATGTAGTTAAGAGTTCAATCATAAGTCATAAACATTTGAATTCCATTCCTAATAAGATCAGCAAGTCGGTTACTGATATTCTAATAAGTCATAAAATGGCATGTTGAATGCTAATTTCATACTTTTATTGTTTCTTCAATGGAAGCCTGAGAATTGATCTGTTGAAATCTAATTCTCTAAAACTGTAATATCTCTTCAAACTTCTTAAACTGTATGTTATGAATCGATTGACAAATTGCGACTACAAGGTAATTCTCTCTCACTCTCATGTAATACCAAATGATTATGTGACGTGATTTGTTCCATTTGAATTTTCAAATTCGAATATCTTCATCTTTAAATCGTTATTTTTTCATGTGTTATTTTGAAATTTTTTTAATAAATTTTAAATATTTTATGTTGACCTTCTAAC
This sequence comes from Cryptomeria japonica, assembly GCF_030272615.1. NCBI lineage: Eukaryota > Viridiplantae > Streptophyta > Pinopsida > Cupressales > Cupressaceae > Cryptomeria > Cryptomeria japonica. The sequence continues at coordinate 782,353,934 of NC_081411.1, read as the reverse complement.
CTCTTTTAATTTATTTCATTTAATGTGTGTAATCAAATGAAACAAAAATTTAGTATAAATTCAAACTTAATTAAAAATTAAATAGATATAAGTGATTCCATTTATATAACATTGATAAACTCAATTAAGTATTCAAATTAATAAATTAAAAACTATTGAAATGATTAAAAAAAAATCTTATAAGGGAAAACCACAATGTGAAAGTTACTTGGATATACTACCCAAACCTAGCGTCACAAAATACTTGGATCAACTATTCTTTTAGTTTCTTTCTACATGTGTGGTGAGCTACATTGGGGCTCTGCAGGTGAGTGGGTGGAAATTTTGTATAGGAAAATTACTGTTTGTAGGTATGTTGCATGAGTAGTTTGAGCGGGGTATTCTTTATGGCATGGGTGGTAGTTGGGCTATAGGACCTATTTCTTGGTCCTTTCTTCTTCTATATTTAAACAAGGGGTGTGCTTTGTGGGGATTGTTTTACTACCACGAGTCTAGAGGAGGAGTTTGGTAAGTGAGGTGGTTCTGGCAGAGGAGTTTGTTCTTAGAGGAGAATTCCTTCTTTCAAGATGTGGTGTCAATGTTTGATCAACTCTATTGTGAACATGAGACTTGAGTGAGTTTCTTGAATAAGGATCTACATGTGAAAGTATGAAGAGTGGAGGCCCTAAAATCAAAAGGGTTAATGGCTACTTGGAAGGAAGCCAAGATAGGCCAATCTTATTGATTCAACCATATTTAAGTGCAAAAGATCTGAATTACTTAAGGACCCATTCTATAATCTAGAATTCTTTTAGAATATGGGTCTCTACCATTTTTCCAGTCATGGGTTTGACAAACTTGGAATCCTAAAGGAGTTCTAGAGATTATTATATCAACCAATGATTATTTTATAGTTATTTTCTTTTATCTGGTAGATCATAACAAGGCTTTTGAAGGTGGCCCATATTTTCATAATCAATTTGTTTTGTTATCAAGCCTCGACATGTAGCATTTAATCCAACTAGGCAGCTCTTTTCTAGATTCCTAGTATAGGTAAGACTTCCTTGGATCTAGTTATAATTATAGAGTCATAAAATTTTGCACATGCCCAGTTTTCTATTAGGAAAGACATTGGGTTCTTCATTGCAAAAAATAAATAAAAAATGATTTCTTGTGCTCATATTTGTATTGAAATTAATTTGAATAAACTATTACCAAATTCAATAGAAATTTGAGTTGGTTCTACCTCAGAGGTACACCAGCTCAATTATGAACCTCTATCTTCAAATCTCATATATGTCACGAATATGAAAATTTGTAGAGAAAATGTGATAAATCTAATCCCATAAGATCCCCTTACACAGAAGGTCCATCCAATGTCACCTCTTGTGTAATCCCAATGAAGGATAAAAGGTGATTCCCCTATGGTAGAAGGAGAAAAGTATAAAGAAGGATTTATTCTAGTGATACCTCATAATAAGGGTAGGAATTCAAGAGAATATTTAATGATGTGTATTTTGATGGTACTTTTAATCTCCTTGATTCCCTATAATATTTTGATCAACATGAAATGAACTTAGAAGGTCTACATACAATTTTTGCACTCTTGGAGTTAGAAAAAATGAAGGTTGGAGTGGATGAAAGTCAAATAAATTAGTATGATGGGGCATTGTGGCTTAATAGGAGACCGATGAAGAGTATGGGTGGCTTGTGTTATTTGGATCTATGCAAGTCAAATGAGGTAGTCAAGGATATATATCATTGGCTATTAATTCCTCACCTCCCATTGTGGGTGTTTTTTTTCAAGAGATGACAATAGAACACCAACCAATATTGGTTTGCAGCATAATAATTTTAATTATAATGGTCCTAAGAAGTCTACAAAGAGTGGAAGAAATAAGGATTAGGAGAAAATATAATTGATGGGAGACAATTTAGTGGAATCAAGGTTGGTGATCCGCATTGACTCCCACTTTTCCAACTTAAACAAATGATAGTCCTCTCATGGAATGGAAGGGGATTGAAAAAATCCCTAGACAAAAGGTTGTTTGTTGAATACTACAAGATGATAAGAAGGGGGTGAATTAGCATACACTAAAAATTAATCAAATTTAACCTGTTTCTTATATTAACATTGATTCCATCTACCACATGTATGAAAGTAAATAACTAAAACCACAAAAGAAACTACACATATACTCCAGTCCTCCATGAAGGGCTTATTGTGCTCATTATGGAGTATGCCAAAGCCAATGAAGTTATTCTTTCTCTCTCTGAGAAAGGCCAAATCCCTAATACTAATGTTCATGATGTCTCTGATTTGGATATGGAGACTGAGGATAGTGGGAGAACCAAACCTCTTGTTGACCCTGATTATAAGCCGGTTGAAGAGAGTGAGATGTTGGTCACTCCTAGAACCCATAATAGCAAGAACCCCCTAAGATGGGCTCCAAGTAAATATAAATCAACTAGCAAGATGATTTCTAAAACGGAGCCTTATTCTAAAAGTAAGAATTTTGTTCGTAAAGACTATGGTCCCAAGACCTTGGACAAGGAAATCAAATTGGACATTCCTCTTAATGTCCTGAAGGAGAAGAAGGGGACTCTTCCTAAAGATGTGGATAGTGGTTTATGTAAGGAAAGTTATCTGATGAATCTGGTGATGGAAGCAACTAGAAGCTAGGAGAACTATTGGAAGTGGGTGGAGAAGGAGATTGATACCCTCAAAGAGGGGATTAAGGAGATAATTGATATCTTCACTAATTCGTCTGAGCCTAGCAAAACAGAGAAGCTCATGATCATGACCTAGAATCTTTCCCATGATGTCGAGGCTATGAAATGTAAACATGAACAAAGAATTGAGAAGATTGAGATCATTCTATGGAGGAGATCAAGAAAAACCTTAAGAATCTGGTTGACATAAGCAAGGAGGCCATGAATAATAGTATGGAGGGGCTGGAAAAGATTAATACCATGGTGGTGGAGTACAGATCCAATCCTATTGAAAATGATCCTGATGGCAGTAATAGGAAGAAAGATCTGGGTGGTGAAGATTCTGTTGCAGGCGGCAATAAAACTATGGGCCCTAGTTCCAGGACAAGAAGCAGGAGCAACAATAAGGGTACCTCCAAGTTCATTATGGAGGAATTGAAGGAAATCAACAAGGTTACCATCTAGCAAAATAGGGAGATGGTGCAGTCACTTATTTGAGTGTTTTTGTTTTGTTGCCTATTGTTTCTTTTTGCTTTTGTGTTTGGTCTAGGGTGCTCCCCTATTTTAGTGTTGGTTTCTATTTGGTTGGCTAGTGGGTTATGTAAAACTCTTGGTTTAGGCTCCATGTAAAACCCATTTATCTTTATCAAAAACTACACGTGTACTCCCAAAATATTACATAGGCAACCTAAACTGGGAATGAGCATGGTGAGAACTATCTCACTATATGATAATCAAATTACAATGTTTAAGCTTGAGCCCAACGAGCTTATTTCCCATAAGATTACATGAAAGACAAAGACACACAACCTTAGGAAAAGATATAATAAGTACTTGCACACACTAAAGATCACTTCTTCACTCAAGACAAGATACAAAACCTATAATAGAGTTTCATCAATAGGATTTCACTACAAAGAACTACATTAGCTAAAATATTAGTCACAGTTCACTATTCAAAACATATCAAAAGTAGTCTTCATTACAACTCTACTATACTTAAAAACCTATGCATTACATTACATTAACTTCACACAACCCACACAACTTGTCTATATATTTCCACAATGATTTCATCCTTTATAATACACAACCTCAACAACATCAATTAGGTTGGCCTAACTAGATGTAACATGCAAATACAAAAAAATGGTAAAAAAATAATCTCCAATGTAATAGAAAATAAAAAATAAGATAGACGGGGCATGACACAATATTGTCACACCTTCCTATCCATCCCAAATCATTGCCCATAGATCTTCATGCAACTGCATAGGCCAAAACATTATAGGTTGGGTGCAAAAGATAAAGCAATTAAGGTACACCAATACAGGTGACACCAATTATGATGGTGACCACTAAAGACATAAGTTGATGCCCAAGATAATATAATAAAATTCACAACATTGAATAGATGAGTCACATTACCAAAATACTAGCAAAACATGGGAATACAACACACTCATTTACATTGACACTAAAGAAATAACACAAAACTGTACATGAACTGCGGATCCTAGAAGTGAGCACCAAAGCTATAAAAACTTCATGATACATCTATATAAGCCTTCTTAAATAGTATAAGAATCTTGAAATTATTAGAATTGGATGAAGGAAATAAAATAAGAACTAGATCAGATTGAGAAGAATAAGATATGAGAATCAGTTAATAGACTAGAAGATAAGAATATGATTGGAACTAGGTGGGTATTCTAGAACAAGCTGGATAAATATGGAAAGGTTGTGAGAAATAAAGAAAGGTTGGTATGTGAAGTTTATACTTAGATTGAAGAAAATTATTTTGATGAGAGGTATGCCCTAGTTGCTTGGATGGAGGTAATTAGGATTTTTTTAGATTTTATGGCTTTTAAGGATTTCAAGGTTTATCAAATGGATGTGAAATCAACATTTTTGAATGTGGAACTGAAAGAAGAAATTTATATTGAACAAATAGATGGATTTCAGATTAAAGATAATCAAAACATTGTTTGGAAATTGAATTAGGCCCTGTATGGATTTAAACAAGCCCCTAGAGATTTGTATGGAATGTTAGATAAGTAATTGAGTGATCTTGGTTTTCAAAATGGTTTGATTGATAGCAATTTATATTTCAAAAACAATTTAAGTAAAATCATAATTGTGGTAGTGTATGTCATGTTATTGTGAGGATATGGTTATTACTAAGAGTTGGGGTTTGAATCAATAAAACAATAAACTGAAATATTTTATGAATCTTCAAATACTTTTAAAAAATAGTTCATAACCAACCAGTAACTACTCAGTCTGTCACTTAAAGTAGATTTACCAAACTACTCATTCATGTGTTCATCAACATGTAAGCAATGTAGTGATATCAAATCCATACATAAACAAATCAACCACCATCTGAACATTGAGATTTTTCATGTGGAAACCAAAATGGAAAAAACCACGATGGGAATTAGTGCCCAAAACATTTGCACTCTTTTTGAATGCGCCATGTTAAAGGCCTAGCCTGGTTAAGAGAAGACCCTGTTAGGAGTCACCCAATGAAGGGATTTTAACCTCAATCCTATTAGGACTAGTAGTATCATAATATTGCAACCCTAGTGATTTTTAACCACATTAGGGTCCTCACACATGTCAAATTGAATCCCCTAGTCTAATTGGAGATCGAAGGTTGCTCAATCCCTAAAAACTTCTTTTGCCTTGCCCTCCGCACCACCCTATTTGTACTCTGCCTTGGAGAAAAGGGTAGGACAGGGGCATGGCACCCCTTTCCTCCTAGGACATGGGCATGGAACCCTGTCCCTACACTATTTTGGGATAGGACCTTTCTTGAGTTTGCATAGAAGGTTGTGTTGTAAGTGGTAAAACATCCCCGATGTCAACCTGTGATGAAAATCAGTTTTATTAACCCTAATTGACAAGTATAATAGTTGTATTTTCCCTCTCATTTTCATAGGTGGAATAGGCATAAGACATATACATGAGATCACATATTCAAGCATTCAAGAGCATTTTGTTGAGTATTGAATTTAAATAAATAGAATTTCATGGTTTCAATCAAAGCTACATAAGTTTTCTTGAGAAAAAAAATGAAATCAAGCATGCCCTTAAGAATTTCGATAGAACCTTTGGCATTTTCATCGACATCAGAATCCTAAAGATTATCGCTCAAACCAAGACCATCACATATACATGTTCATCCTTCACTGAAATGCCCAGTCTGACTGAAATGATTGTATCGAAGAAGCCTTCCAGTATTCTATTGATAAAGTGACCTATCGAATAAACCTTGACCACGATGGATCTCCAAAGGGATTCATCGAAAACATTAGTTCCATCAACATAAAGTACATCAAGGAAATCAGAAGTGGTCCCACCAATAAAATACAGAGCTTTGATGAAACTACAATATCGATGAGTCATGTGAGCAGCTCGCCGAGGGAAGAAGTTTGGCCGAAAGAGTAATATCGAAGGAACCAACAAAAATGTTATCAACGAAGCTATTTAGAGGAAAAGAGCATATCGAAGAGGCATAAAAGATGTTGACCAAAGATAGCTTTCTCATTGAAGATTAAAGGATCGATGAAATATGAGAGATTTCCATTGATGACTTGTTATTGACCGAACATAAAGAGTCGAAGGAGAATATTTTTCTTTTGCCAAAAGGGGAAATTTCATTGATGCTAGTATGAAGGTTGGATAATGAAGAACTATTTTGATGGAATTCTTACATTGATAAAATGATGGAGAGACTTAGCGATAAATTGATTTTCATCGAAAAGGAAGATCTTGATGAATTAATAAAACATTATACTGACATAAACACTTATAGCGAGGCTTCAATGAAATAAATATATCGATGAGACCAAGAGATGTGCCGACAATGATGTCAATTCCATTTAAATAAAGAATGATGTCGATGGAATATGGTGTTTTGGGGAGACATAAGATAAAGCCATCAGGACATATGATTTCATAGAAGTACAACATAGGTATAAGGTTGAATAAACGTTGGTGAAAATTCAAAGCATTGCTAGACAAATGATTATCCATTGCTGTGAAGAAACAAAACAAATCTCAGTGAAGACACATTACCATAAATTCAAACAAATATTTGTGTGACTGTTGCTTAACTGGAATTATTAACCGATTCTCAATGAATTAATGATGAAGGGACATGACTTCTCATAGAATAGGTGTTGCTCATTTATTTATATGAGCATATTTTGTAAAATAAAAATGAGATTAGAAGAGGAGAGACTGGACAGATACTATAGCCTCTAGCATACTATTATAGCATTTTGAAGTTTTAATAGAATCAATCATTTTTCTTTTGTATATGTGTTATGGATTATCTCATTTTCTGTAGGCAATTGTTTGTGATATTATCTAAGGTAGATAAGGTTATTTGTATTCTTATAGTGAAGTTTATGTTTCTATATTATAAATTTGGATTAAAAATATCTACTCATGGATTGTAATTGTTCTTTGTAGTTCTTCTTTGAATGATCGCTTAAGGTTAGGGTTAAATTCATTCAAGCAATTTATGATATAAACATTTCGTAGATCTCATAAGAAATAGTAACTGGCAGATTTACCAAATGGGGTAGGTTTAAAAGTTGTCTCACAAATCATACATTAAGTCCTAGAGAATGATGAATACTAAGAGGCGGGGTGAATTAGTATGCCTAAAAACTTAACCAAACTCTTAAACAATTTTCCAACAGACTAGTGTAGTAGTTTAAACAACAAACCAGTTAAAACATAAACAAGCCAAATAGCAAATAGAGTATTTACCCACAGAAGCACAATCACCATAACACAAGATATTTTAACGTGGAAACCCAAATGGGAAAAACCATTGTAAGTCAAACTCACAAGTCAACTATCTACAAAATAGTAACCAGATTGATTAAGGTCAGACTGGTTAAGGCCTTACAATGTTCTTCACCAAAATATATCCTTTTAGGAATCCAGATCTCGGTTAGGAGATAAGTTCTGTTAAAGACTACCTTGTTAAAGGATTTCAGATCCACAACTGTGAACCACCTTGTTAGAGGATTTACAATAAGCTTGGTTGGGCCTACCCTGTTAAGGGTTTCAGACTTGTTGAAGAGATTAGTAATCAACAAATGAATGATGTAGAAAGTAGCATAGAATGCTTTATTAGATCCTTGACAGTTCTCTATTAATGCATTATAACATTACTTCAGTCTTCTATCATTTACATATTAAATCTCTATCGCATGATGCTTATACAACAACTTCTCTCTCCAATACACACACACACAAATACATACATTCATCTTCTATAAAACCGTAGACATGGTGTCCTTAAATAGGAAGCTCATTTCATGTCATTCCAATGAGATTGGACTACAATTTCCTAGGTACAGTGCATCTAGACATATTTGGTAACATAGCATAGAAACACTGCTAAAGTATTGATGGATGATAACTCATCACATTTTACAATTATACCGGTTTAGCACAGTATACCGATTACCAGTTAATGGATAAAGATTGGAAAACTGGAACATAATGTTCCGATCGAAAAGATTAACTGCCACTAGGGGTGCTCAGTCTGCTTGAGGTCTTCATACAACTACGACTGGTAAGCTTCTTCTACAAAACACCAATAGTCTTCTACATACAAAGACTATACATACAATGGCATAGAATACCGATGTGAACAACACAACACATATTACCAGTGGAGAGTAACTCATACATAAAATGAGTGTGTGTCCATGAATGACAATCGCAACTTAAACATTATCAAAATACCAACAATCTCCCTATTTGACATTGATGGCAACACTTAGGAAAATCTTGACATCGAAGTGCTTACAAAACAAAAACAGATGCCATAATCAAAATTACTCCCCCTAAGCATATACACTACTCCCTTTGCAAAAATTTTAAGTATGTGCATGAAATTTTCAACACTACTCCCCCTTTGCCAACAATGACAAAGTAATGCAAATACTCCCTGTTTCATTGAAATTTACCAAGGTTATATTGCATAACTTAAAAATAGAGTATGCTCATGACAATAAAGAGTAAAACTTCTCAAAAAGAGGTTTAAAGTTTTTCAGAAAATTCTTCATGTCTGAAGACAATGAATCAAGAAGTGAGGCAACAATTTCACTCTCAGTCTTCATCTGGAAGGCTAATTCTTCCATTGCATCAATAGTGCTCATCTCGTGAGTTACAATAATAGCCTCCAAGTTCAGGAAGCACTTCTAAAGAACCTGCAATTTTGGTAATAGAAGCAACTAGAGCTCCTGCAGATCTTGAGTCTGCTTGCAGATCTCTGATTCAATTTTTGCAATATGATGCTGGTGAGTGTGAACAGTCTATCCATACACTGTGAATGAATCATATGGCAATTTGAAGTTACCGATATAATTTAGTAACTCAAATTGGAGTTGACTCTTCTTTTTTAGAGAATCATCACAAAATAGGTGAGGTTGGTAGATTTTGCTCAAGAGTAGGTTACATTCACCCATAGCTAAACTTATATCATCCTTCTGCTTAAGTAGTTTTGCTCTGTCTACATCTATTTGCTTTACTAATGAAACTTTCAGAGCTTTTTCTTACTTCTTCTCTACAGAAACCTGGGAAGCATCTTCTAAAGATTGCACTTGATCATCTACCACTGTGCAAAGAAGTTTTTACTTAGCCAACAAGGAATCAGTACTGGGAAGGTTAGTACTAGGGATTAGATTGGAAAGAGTGTCAACATCAAATTGAATGACATCATGTTCTTTATTTTTCCTTAGTTTTTCCAATCTAACCTGAGCTAGTTGAATGCTCCTCACTAGTTCACTTTCATCAACCGATTGAGTAAGATAGGCAAGAGTCAAATCAGTGGGACCGGTGGGATCAACCTGCTTAGCTTGATCTTTGGTTGTCTTAGGAGTCTGTCCACCTTCCTTTGCCTTGATCTCCTCTTGTCTTTTATTCTCCTCTTCTTCTTTTTCTTGGGCTACCTTGGTGGCCTTCTCTTTCTCCTCTTCCACTCTCTTCTTCTCTTCTTCGTTCTTTCGATCTTCTTCCCTCTTTTTCTCTACTTCCTTTTTCTTCTCTTCTTCCTCCTTCTTCTTCTCTTCTTCCTTCTTCTTCTTCTCTTCTTCCTACTTCGCTTGCTCTTTCTCTTGTTTTTCTTTCTCTTCTTTCTCTTTTACCAGTTTCTCTTTCTCTTCTTTTTCTTTTTCTAGTTTCTCTTTTTCCTGTTTCTCTTTTGCCACTTTCTCATCTTTTTCTTTCTCCACTCTCTCCTTTTCAAATTTGTCCTTCTCTGGAGTGGCATCCTCAACATTTATTGCATAACATCAATGGGGTCATTTTGTTCTACTATTCTTTCACCCAGACTATCAAAGATTTCATCTGGTTTGGCTGTGGATAGGCCAAGCTCTTGCTTAGCCTGTCAATTTGGTTCAACTACCTGTTCCATTTTGATAGCTTCTTCAGCTTGCAAATGGGTGTCCTTTTCTACTTCAAAGGTTTTGCCTCCAAGTAACTGAAGTCTTCTCCTTCTTAAGAAAAAGGTACCTTTGTACCGATTAAGAATCTCAAACAATTTTGAATTAGAGGCATCAAGAAAATATTGGGCAAAGATTTCTTCCCTAATTGCTTGTTCTTTTTCTATGACAATGTGCCATTTTTTGTCCAAAGAATCATATAAAGAACTAGAAACAATAGTCTTAATATCGGTTGGTGACTGATCATTTTTACACAAATATTTAATGACCTCTAGCTCTACTTCTTCCCTTTCACTATCACTAAGATAATCAAAATAATCTTTTAGATCGTCAAGAACTTTCCTTTTAATATTATTCATAATTATTTGAAAATGTGTCATTGGCTGGTAAGAAGCAATATGTATACTTCCCGGTGTAGAGATTGCTGGTACATTATCGGTTGACTTCGTCTTCTTGCTTGATTTCCTTGTCTTCTTCATTTATACCTCCGGTTTAGTGTTTTCTAAATCCGGTGAGTTATTCCTAGTTTTTCTCTTGCTTTTGAATACCTTTGGCGAAATATCCTTTAGTTTCTTTTTGGCTGGTGACCTCTTAGTCACTTTAGGACTGGTATCAGATGTAATCGGTGTTGATGCCAATGGCACTACTTTCCTCTTTTTCTTCTTCGGTACTTCAATAGATTTGATCCTCTCAGAATAAGTATCCGTCCTCTTTTTATTTGGATTTAGTGGTGAAGCAAGTAGGGTAGAGGCATACCCTATGAGTATATCATTTACCACTTCATAGCCCATAGGCTCAACTTCATCTTCTCTGGGCTCAACCGCTTGCATTATACAATGATCTATTTTGATTGTGAAAAATATATCATCTTCCTATTTTTTAACTAGATCACCTGATATTCTCATTCTCTGGTTCCTCTCTAGTCTAAACTCATCAAAATACCTATTCAAAGTCTCTGGATATGTGGATCCCACTACTTCCAGACTCTCCTTTATTTGTCTGGAAACCAATAGGTCACTCGGCCATTGAACATCACCAACTCCTGAAAAATATCCTTGAAAATAGAAAAAGAAACCGACAAGTAGTTGACCAAATTTAAACCTCAGTGTTTTGTCCACTTTGATGGACTTCAGGTTCTCCATGAGTTGTTTTTGCATGTAGGTATATAAATCACATTTTTCATTCTCCTTGATCATCCTATAAGTGGCATGCACTGCAGCTGTAGGAACAAAATTCATTCTGCTAGCATAGAATACTCTATACCCGATTATCATGCACGCATATTTCACCAAGTCATCTTTTATGGTGTTTACAGTCATTGCCCGCTGGTCGCTCATAGAACTGATGAGCTCTGTCACTTTGGTTTTGGTGATCTTGTGTAGAACGAGGACTTTCCCAACATTGAAGAAACTAGTCACGACATGAATTGCCTCCGGTGTAATATAATGGGTTCACTCAAGGTACATCTTATCACCATGAACCCTACTTAGAATAATCCTAATGTGTTCTTCTATAAATTCCTCGAGAAAATATACTGCATTGTGAAATTTAGTCTTCTCGATTATGCTGTACTTAGGTTTAATCTTCTTATCATCTCCATAGAACAAACTCAACTAGGAGTGAATCACTAGAGACCCTAGGTCTTCTAGTTTTCAATCAATATATCTTGAAACATCCCCTAACGCAATGACTCCAGTGGGAATTTGAGATAGGGCATTATATTTCACCTTCTTCCTAATAAACTCAGATGATTCCTCAAGTTCAATAGAACTAGAAGGGATTTTATATATAGAAGCCATATCTAGATAATTCCAGATGATGAGAGTGATTCGACGAGAAATACCTTTTTAATCCAAACTCAGGTTTGTCGATGTTGAATGTAACACACTTCTCCAAAAGCTTGTTTTACCACTTTGACCTCAACTCTGAATGGATGCAAAATCTTGTGCAAGATATCTTCCTAAATTCTTTCGAATGCAAGATGAATCGCTCTTGTTGCTCTACTCAAGCTAGAAAAATTCTTCTTTGAAAATAGGTAAGTAAAAATGATGACGAAAGTCACTTAAATATGCTGCTACATACAATAATAAATGCACCATTGTTAGGGCACAAACCCTAACTTTTTCTTTTACCACTTCATTTCTTCTCTCGGTCGATAGATAACCAAACTGATAAAGGCACTTTTTCGATATACTTTGGGGTTTCAAAACATTGTTACCAGTATGTTCCCCCTAAGATTTTCAAAGCTCAGTTTGCCAGTTCAGGGGTCTCCACACTGGGTGCAAAAACTAGTACATCTTGTGGCTTCTCTTCAAATTTATTTTTCCAAGTTTTGTCCATATTTGCCTAAATAGTTTCAACATTGATATTCTCTTCTAGGTCGACTGGGATGTCTCTCGATGGATTCTTTCTCAGTCTGCATGTTATGGCAGTGTGTCCTGCTTTGTTGCAATTATAGCATACCATACCAAGTGTTCTCCATGGTCCGATGTTCACATTTCCATTCTACCTTTTGCATGTTGCAGTAGTGTGACCGCTACCACGATAGATCAAACAGGTTTCTCTCCAACTGTTTGCCTCAACATAACCATTTGACCAGTGGTCATAGGTTCTATACCAGTTTGGGTTCCTGTTCATAGGAGGTTCTGGGACAGCTCCTTTAGATCTTGGTGCATAACTTCCAAAGTTGTTCATAACTGACCTGCACTCAAAAGGTCTATGCCCAAACTTGTTGCATGCATAACAGTGACCATTAAATCTACCAGTTCTAGCCACATTGTTTTACATGTAGGCAAAATTATTGTAAGTCTTGCTTCTACATACATTTGTAGTATGTCCTTCCTTAGGACAATTGAAGCACATAGGTTTAAACTTTGGCTTACCTTTTCTCTTGTTGTTGTTCTTAGGTACTAGTTTCTCTTTTGGTGCATTACTCTTGGCTCCAAAGGTTTCACCTTCCTCATATGCAAAAAAACCAAGTCCAGTGGTATCCTTTGATGGCTTTACTGATTCCAACTTTTTTTCCAATTTAGTAGCAATCTGGTTGAACTTTTCAAGTATCTCCTTTGACTTAGCAAGTTCCTTGGTTAAAGTATCATTAGTTTTCATCAAGGTTTCATTTTGAGAGATAGCAGAATTGAGGTCTACTTGTATTTCTTCTTTCTCTTCATTACCCTCTTACAAATGAGCGGTGATGGTACCAATCTCTTGTTTGAACTTACAGATCTCATGCTCCTTGTCCTTCACTAAATCTTCATCTTTTCTTTTGTTTTCTAGCTCTTGACTCATCCTGATAGTCAGTCCTTCAAACTCCCTCCTTAGGTTAGTTTTGGATTCATTTAGTTTCTCCACTTCTCCGACTAGGGCCTCCATGTCTGCTTCATCAGAAGAGTTGTTTTTCAGTAAATTTCATCAATTGCTCAGCAAGTTCTCTTCTCTTGGATAAAGAGGCTTTATACTTGATCTTGAGTTCATCGTAGGCTCTCTCAGAATTAGTTAGATGGTGAGTGAGTTCTCGCATGCTGTATTCCCCCATATCTCCTTCCAAGTGGTTAGACTTATAGAAAGGTAGGCTCTGATACTAATTGATGAATACTAAGAGGAGGGGGTGAATTAGTATACCTAAAAATTTAACCAAACTCTTAAACAATTTTCCAGCAGACTGGTGTAGTAGTTCAAACAACAAACTGATTAAAACATAAACAAGACAAATAGAAAATAGAGAATTCACCCACAAAAGAAAAATCACCATAACACAAGATATTTTGACATGGAAACCTGAATGGGAAAAACCATGGTGAGTAAAACTCACAATTCAACTATCTGCAAAATAGTAACTAGACCGGTTAAGGTCAGATTAGTTAAGGCCTTACAATGTTCTTCACCAGAACAGATCTTGTTTGGAATCCAGATCTTTGTTAGGAGATAAGTCCTATTAAAGACTACCATGTTAAAGGATTTCAGATCCACAACTGTGAACCACCTTGTTAGAGGATTTATAATAGGCTTGGCTAGGCCTACCCAGTTAAGGGTTTCAGACTTGTTGAAGAGATTAGTAATCAACAAGTGAATGATCTAGAAAGTAGCACAAAATGCTTGATTAGATCCTTGGTAGTTCTTTGTTAATGCATTACAACATTACTTCAGTCTTCTACCCTTTGCATATTTAATCTTTGTCACATGATTCTTCTACAACAACTTCTCTCTCCAATACACACATGGACATACATACATTCATCTTCTATAAAACCCTAGATATGATGTCCTTAAATAGGAAGCTGATTTCATGTTGGTCCAATGAGATTCGATTACAATTTCCTAGGTATAGTGCATCTAGACATATTTGGTAACATGACACAGAAACACAACTAAAGTCTCGGTGGATGATAAGTCATCACATTTTACAATTATCCAAGTTTAGTACAATATACAGATTACCTGTTAATGAATAAAGATTGGAAAATTGGAACATAATGTTTTGATAAAAAAAATTAACTGTTGCTAGTGGTCCTCATTCCGCTTGAGGTCATCATACCGCTTTGAGGTCTTCATACCGCTACGAATAGTAAGCTTCTTCTACAAAACACTAATAGTCTTCTACAAACAAAGACTATACGTACAATGGCATAAAATGTATGTGAACAACACAACACATATTACTGGTGGAGAATAACTCATGCATAAAATAAGTGTGTGTCCATCAATGACAATCAAAACTTAAACATTATCAAAATACCTATAGAGAAATATAAGACTTTGTAGCCCAAATAACAAAGAAAGCACTGGTCATCCATAAACCATAATTATCATTATATGAATGCACCTTTACATTAAAACAATAGGGATTAGTTGAGTATGAAGTATAGAGTTAGTTAGTAATAGTGTACATATATAGGAATTTCAAGCACAAAGATCGAATAGCTTCCATAACAACAATCTAAAAGAAATCTATTTCAAGAACCTTTGCCATTCTAAGATAGGGGTTAGTTAGATCAAAATAATCAATCTTCTATAAAAAGCATTAGTTATCAAAAGCCACTAGTAAATAGGTATACCCGCCTAGGTCTTGTAGAGCCTAAAGTAAGAGATTTAGTAACCAAATAGGTTCACTCTATAAGTTGGCCAAGTCAAATTGGAGGGTTTAACCATAGGAGTTGGCATTTCTTTAGAACCTATCCAATCTATTGATTTGAGATCCAAGAGATTGGCAACTCTGCTAGGGAGGGTATTCATTTAAAAGGACTATGCTGTGGGAAAGAACTCATATAAAAAGAAACAAATTTCCTCTCTAGGGAGAGGTGGCAACTCTGAAGTAAAGAGAAGAATTTTTATGTATAGGAGGAGGTCAATAACACAAGGCCATCCAATAATACAATTTAACTTTGATCAGAAAAGAAATAAGAAAAAACCAAACAAAGAACCGACAGACAATCCAATGGAACACATGAATGATTTCATGAATGAGAGGTATAACCAATACTACTCCAAGAATAACTCACAGTTAGCTTGGAATAGACAGGATCATACAATTCCTTCATGCCCAAGAAATAAGGACTTGGCAGTTGCAAATAAAGCACGAAAAGGAAAATTCCTTCCTAGTTTTAAAAATCATCACTCAAATTCAAGAGCAAATACATCAAGTTCCTCAGGTTCAAGCAGGATGGATCCACTAGACCATTTTGTAGATTTGACAAAACAAATGTTAGATGTAGCTACTAAAATGAAAGATACTAGAAGAACAAGGGAGTGTATGAAATTATGTGCTAGGCTAGGTATCAATGTTAATGAAAATGATAATGATCATGACCTGAATAAGTACAAAGAAAGATGTGAACATGCAACCTAAGGATCGGACAAGGGAAGAAATCATAAAGATGAAACCAATGTAAAGAACAATACCTATAAGATAACTAGAAACCCCTTATATGATCATGGGAATGGTAGTGATGCATACACCAATGTACCTCATGAACATCAATACAACCATTATAATAACTTTGCATATCAAACTCAATTCCAACCCGAAAACCAATTTCCCCATTATAATAACATGAGTTAGAACCATGGGAATTTCTTCCAGGGAGGACATGGATTAATGAATATAGAGTGTATTAGAAAATTTGAATTTTTAGGAATGATGGTGTATCCTCATCCCCTCCCAAATGAAATCAGGACTGTAGTACCAAAATTCACTGGGAGTAATGCTATCACAGGAGAAACACATTGCAAAGCTTTCGATACAGTCATGGAAGATTTCTACCTCCCATATGAAGATGTTAAAATGAAGTTATTCATGGATTCTTTAATAGAAGATGCACGAGATTGGTTCAGAACATTACCCAATGCTTCAATAAGTAGCCTTGCAGAGTTTAGGAGACTTTTTCTTGACCAGTATGGAGATCAAAATAGCCTTGAGTTTGCACTAGATGAAATCATAAGTATAAAAAAGGAACCTAATGAGATAGTAGTTGATTTCAATAGAAGATTTAATAGAGTTATAAACAAAATTCCTAATATGATAAAACTAGTCCCAAAGTTAAGCATCTTGTACTACATAAATGCCTTTGATAGCAAGAAAAATTATGAACTCAGGACAAAAAACCCTACAACTCTTCAAGGGGTTATGAAAGCTACCATAACTATAAAAAATAATAGAAAAGCTACTGGGAGAATTGGGAAGAGAGAAGATACTAGGTTGTTCAATCCAAAAGCTCCCAAACAAACTAAAGATGAAGACAAATTGGACAAAGTGTTGAATGTTTTAAAAGATTTATCAGTGAAGGTAAATAAAATATAGAAACAACAGTTCTTCCATCATGATAGACCCACAATACACAATATGCCTTACAATTCTACTTGGAAGGATGGGAAGCTAGTGGAGAAGAATAAAAAGGATAATGTTAGAATTGATGTCAGTCCCAAAGACACTGAGAGGGAGGGTGAATCAGTGTCTAACTGGTTAGCATAATATTTAAACTTATTAAGAACCTTGTATCTCAAAATAGTGTACTGGTAAATAAAAATTAATGCAATAATTAAGAATAGCAGAGACAACATAGAGAACACACCATAAAAAAAGATATTTAATGAGGAAACCCAGTGTGGGAAAAACCTTGATGGGATTTGTGACCCACAATATTCACTCACTATCCAATGAATAAATATTACTTACAATGAGGGGCCTGTACATGCAGGAAGGATAGCAGCCTAGAGCTCACTGCTCAATCACAAAATAGAAGTCTCACTGACATACAAAATGGATTATCAAAATCCAATACAATGTACTACTTTAGATCAGCATCAACTATGCTAGGTTCAATACTAGTTTAAGCTCAATCAATTACCAAAACCTTCGTTATTAGCTATATCACCTTATACAAAATATCATCTATTCTCTCACTTTCATCTATCCTCTCTCTCCACAAAATGACTTATAAGATCTCATACATATATATGAGTCTTTTACAATATTCCATGTCGGCTTGTATAAAAGATTTTTACAATATAAAACAATAAACAAAGTTTATTCCATGTCAGCTTGAGTGTCGGTATGCATTGATAAGTCAGTGTATTGACATGTTTTTTATCAGGACTCTTAGGTTTTTGGTATCTTTTGGGTTGCATTGTGATAGTAAAATATTGTGAATTGACTATATGTAATCCATGTTTTAAAATTGAACTTAAGAAATCATGTTTGAACCTTGTCTGTTAATTCCTGCAGCCATGCCAATTTATTCCTGCAGCCAAATGGTTTGTCCCTGTCATATGGGGATTATTTAGCATGATTTCATATGTGATTTAATGAATGTATTAGTTAAGTAAGATACATATGCATATCCTTGTATATTGTTTCTATTTTAGTGCAGATAATAATTGATGCAATGGTGGAGAATTCTCTTTCGCGCCTAAGGACTGAAGAATCACGTTCAGATAGTTGGAGGTCAAATTGAAGGAAATTCAAGTGAGCGCAATCTATGGCATAATCGGAGCAGTTTCACTTCACCATGGGAGTTTAACTCCGGTGCATGTTTAATCTACAAAATATCTCTTTGGCGTGCAAAGACTGTGGTTCAGTTTCAGATCCACAATTCCAGCAGCCAAGCTCTTTGTTATCCCCTTCATCTGACATCGATCCACCTTTTCTTCTCGGCGTAACTGGAGTTATCCATTGTAGTCTGTCTTTTCTATATAATAAGCTCTTACTCCTTTTCTGAGAATTGGATAGAATAGAAAGGGATTGAGAAGATTTTTTGTCAAGTATTCTGAATTTTCTCTTTCTAAATATGTAATCGTCTTTCAGGAAGAAATGAATAAAAATATGTTATTCTGATCTATTAAGAGGTCTTTGCTGAGAGTTTCATAGCACTCATCCAAGGGGGCCCACTTGGTGACTTATCCCATGTTTATGATTATTGAAGTCAGTTTTTACTTAGTTGTAGTAGAAGTTCATGACTGGGTTGCTCCTGCAGCCACTGGAAATAGATCCTTTGACTGTTCCTACAGCCAAAGAAAAATGGTGTGATTCCTATTATTTCCATTAGTTCATTTTAGCAAAGTTTTGAAAAGCTTTCATTTATTCTTTATGATTTCCATTCCTACCTTTCTTATAGTAATTAAGAATAATCATTTAAGGAGCTTAGTGCATATATATTGCAAACCCATTTCAATTTTTACATTCTTGGATTGACAACTAAATGAACACCAGCCATGAGAATAGTAAACTCTACCATATGAATGTCCAAACTTCAGATTGAGATTTCAATTAGAGGTATTATTGTCATTATAGTTGGGGTAGACATTTTTGGCGCCGTTGTCGGGGATGGTGTCAAGCTAAGAGCCTTTTATGATTATTTTAGTTTCTAGTTAATTGTTTGAATTTCATGAATCTACATGCATAATAGAAGAAGAGACACTAGAGGTAGATTTTTACCCACTCATACTACTCAAGCAGAAGATAGTTCTTTAGATATAAACCCTTTTTCTGAGTTGTATCAACTCCCACAAAATTTGAATCACCCTGAGTCTGAATTTCCAGAAGGTAGTCTTCAACTCCTTTTTGGTCCACAAGAAGAAGAGTTGCCTATTTTAATAACCCCCATAAGTCCAATGCAAGGGAACCCACCTCCTGGTGGAAATAATCCACCACCACCACCACCTGGTCCAACATTTGAGTTTCTCATCTCTGACCAGCATGATAATGCTAACCTCAAGAACATTCTAGCATCTTCACTTCCTAAGTTCTATGGGTTGGTCACAGAGGATCCGGATACATTTATATTTGAGTTTGATGTTCTCTATAGGAGTTTTGACTATACTACAGATGCCCATAGACTCAAAATTTTTCTAGCCACTTTGAAGGAGTCATCCTTGAGATGGTTCATGAGCTTGGGTAGTAGCACAATCAATACATGGGATGAGATGAAATTGTTGTTTCTCGCGAAATATAAAGATTATTGTAGAGGCACTGATTGACATGGGGATGATATCTTTAGAATGACACAAACTGAAGATGAGAGCCTTGAGGATTATCTAGAAAGGTTTTTGTTTAGTGTCAAGAAGTCCAAGCATAGTACTCTAAATGAAGATTCCCTCAAATTGATATTTTTGTGGGCTATCAGTGATAAATGCACTGATTCCTTAGATCTAATGCGGGGGGGTGACATTACACAATCTACTTGGACTGAAATAGAACAAATTTGCAAGAAGTATTCCAAATCTACTTCTAAGAAGAATAGGAGATTTAAGCTAGGAGCACCATCATCATCATCTGGAAATGGAGTTTCTAGGTTGGAACTTAGTCATTTGTTAAAATATTTCAAGGAGGACATTATAAACAATATGGCTACTCAGTTGGATACATTGGCAGCTAAGAAGAAGCATGAGGAAGTTGATGCATTTCTTGCAGAATTTTGTCCTTATTGTAAGCAGTGGAGGAAAGATTGTAGATGTAAGATGGTTGTAAATATTGAAGTACCTGATTTCAAACCAATTCAAGGGGAGGATGAACAAGTCTTCAATGTTTCTTAGAGAAGACCAAATTTTCTGAGACAAGGTATGCCACCCAATCCACTTTCCTTTTCTGGTTATAGTGGTAATTCTTATGCACCAAATAACCAATGGCAACCATAATATTCTCCAAATTTTGGTAAATATCCACATTGGTATGGATCACAAGGCCAAGGACAACAATTTGCTAATTAGATACCCTAGTGGCAGCAGCCATAGAGAAACTGGTATCCACCTCAGGATGCAGGGAACTAGTTTCAAGGCAATTGCCAACCTACCTCTCAATGGAGGGGAAACCCATCAGGGTCATCCTAATCTTCTAGATATCAGCCTCTTGCTCAGCAGCCACAACCTCCTACTTTAATGCCACCTCCTATAGTGACAACACCACCTCCCAAGCCAACATAGTTGCCTACTCAACCGTTGCTTAATCCAAATATCAAATCTCAGCAACAACAACAAGCTTATTTAGCTGATGCTAATCAATACCCAGCCTATTCTTTATCACTAGATGATATTCACCTCCGATCTCGAACAACACTACCTAATCCCTCTCAGCTAGTTATTATTGAGGTACAAGAAGAGTAGCCAATCTTTGATCCTAATGATGTAATACCTCATAATCAAATATTACCACCATTTCCCCAAAGATTGAAAGACAAAGAAGTTTCAACTAATCAACAACAAAGCTTTGATATTTTTGATCAACTAAAGCACATTTGTGTTAAAATTCCATTACTGTAAGCAATAAAAGATGTTCCAATATATGGTAAGGCATTGAGAGAGGCATGCCTAAAGAAAAAGGATCCACAAATAGTTCATGTTATGGGTCAATTAGCTGATATTTTGTTAGGAAAAATTGCTATTCCAAAGTATTCTGATCCATGCAGTCCTGTTGTGAGTATAGTCATTAATGGCAGTCAAATAAAGAATGTTTTAGTTGATCTAGGGGCAGCCATTAATGTAATGACAAGGGAAGTAATGAAACATCTAGAGATAGATAGTTTAAGGGCTACACCCATAGTTTTTCAACTTGCTGATGACTCTGCAATAAGACCCGATGGTATGATAGAAGATATAGTGGTCATTCTAGATTCCTGGGAATACCTTGTAGACTTTATGATTTTATCCCCAAAAGCAACATTGGGGGGATATCCAGTCATTTTGGGAAGACCATGGCTTGCCACAGCTGATGCGTATATTGGGTGTAGATCAGGAGACATGACTATTTCAGATGGTAGTTCCACAAAAACATTGGCCTTGTATTCCCCTACACAACCTCAGCTTGAGCAGCAGTAGGCTGTTTAGCCTATTTTGGGAGAGGAATCTGAAGAAATTGACTCTATTAAGATGATTAATCGAGTGCCACTCATGTAGTTATATGATGAAGAATCAATCCTTCATAAGGTTCTGACAAATGAATTAATAGAAGACTGAGAATTGCAGGAATTGGTTCCGAATATTGTAGGATTGGATTTTCTTGCAGCCACTGATATCTTGCATACCTTGTTGCCATAGGAATTGTCATATTCTCATGTTTTTAATATAAATCAGATTGATCTTGCTATCAAGATAGAGGTTGCATTGAATAAATATTTGAACATCAACAAGAATATAGCAGATACTCAGAAGGATAGTTTGGTAGACTTGCTAAAACTCCATAGAAATGCCTTTGCATGGGATTACAAGGATATGAATGGAATTGATCCAGCAGTTTGTACTCATCACATTTACATAAAGGATGAGTGTTATCCCCTCAGAAAACCTCAAAGAAGAGTCAATCCTACCCTGAAGGAGATAGTTAAATAAGAATTGCAAAAATTGTTGAAAGTAGGATTTATCTATCCTATTTCTAACAGTCAATGGGTATCACCCTTGGTGATAGTTCCTAAAAAAGGAGGAAAATGGAGAGTATGTGTTGATTATAGAGCCTTGAACTTAGCCACAAGGAAGGATCATTTTCCACTGTCATTTGTAGATCAGGTATTGGATTCTCTTGCTGGTAAGAGATATTTTTTATTTTTGGATGGATTCAGTGGCTATAATCAGATACAAATAGCTCCTAAGGATCAGGAGAAAACAACATTTACTTATGCATATTTTGTTCTTCCTTTTGGGTTGTGTAATGCTCCAGCCACTTTCAAAGAGCAGTCATTAGTATTTTTTCTGATATTTCTCAAGACATAATGGAAATTTACATGGATGACTTTACAACCTATGGTTCTAAATTTGATCAAGCATTGGATAATTTGAAGAAATTTTTGCAGTGGTGTGAAGACTACAACTTGTCTCTAAACAGTGAAAAGTGTTTTATTATGATGGAAGAAGGAATAGTCCTTAGTCATCATATATCTGTACAAAGCATACAAGTGGATCCAGCAAAGATTGAGGTTATTCAGCAAATTAATAACCCTATGAAGTAGAAAGATGTGAGAAGTTTTCTTGGCCATGCTGGATATTACAGAAGGTTCCTTAAATATTTTAGAAAAATTGCAAGTCCCTTATATACATTGCTTACTAAAGATGCATAATTTAAATGGACCTCAGCATGCAATAAAGCTTAAGCATGCTTTATCTTAGGCACTAGTTCTTAAAGGACCTAATTGGTCTCTACCATTTCAAATCCATACTGATACATCTGATTATGCTATAGGAATAGTGTTAGGACAAAAACTTGACAAGTTGGAAAATGCAATATCTTATATCAGCAAGATTTGCAAGGACCTGAATTGAATTATACAGTTACTGAAAAAGAAATGCTAGCTATTATATATGCCCTTAACAAGTTTAGACACTATATTACAGGGTATCTAATATTTGTGCATACAGACCATACTGCAATTAGATATCTTATGAATAAGCCATCCATCACTGGTAGACTGGCTTGCTGGTTATTGTTGATGCAAGAATTTGATATCATAGTTGTTGATAAGCCAGGGAAGTCTAATGTTGTTCCAGATTATCTTTCACGTCTTCAATTGTAGGAAGACTCTATAATGATAGATGACACTTTTGCAGATGAGCATTTGTTTCTCATACAGGCTCATACTCCTTGGTATGCTGATATTGCTAACTATTTAGCTATAGCTTAGATGCCAATTTCTTTTTCTCCTAAGGAAAGAAGGTTGCTAGTTGAAAAAAGTTTTAACTTTTTATGGATTGTTGATTGTCTATTTTATACTGGACCTGATCAAGTTATGCAAAGATGTGTCAGAGAAGATGAAACATATGGCATCTTGAATGCATGTCATGATGAACCATGTGGAGGTCATTTTGCTGCCAAAAGGACAGCACTGAAAATACTCAAGACTGGTTATTATTGGCCTGCACTACACAAGGATGCAGCTCAGTACACAAGGAAGTGTGACAAGTGTCACCGAATGGGTAGACCTACAAAATCTGATGAGATGCCACTATATCTTCAAATATCCATTACACCATTTGATAAATGGGGATTAGATTTTGTTGGCCCCATTGATCCACCTTCTAATGGAAAATCTTATATCTTGGTATGTACAGACTATGTGACAAAATGGGTAGAAGCTAGAGCAATGCAACATGCAAGAGATAATAAGCTAGCTGAGTTTCTCTATGAGGAAATATTTAAAAGGTATGGAGTACCCAGAGAAATCGTCTCAAATCAAGGACCTCAATTTACATCAACATTGATAAAAGCTTTGGTCAATGAATATAATATAAGACACAGGAAATATACTCCATACCATCCACAGTCTAATGGCCAAGTAGAGGTTACCAACAAAGAGCTTGAGGCTATTCTTACAAAAATAGTGTCTATCCACAAGAAAGATTGGTCTAATCAACTTTCAGAGGCAATTTGGGCATACAAAACAACATGAAAAACACCAATTGGATTCACACCTTTTGAGATGGTTTATGGCAAAATAGTAATGATGCCTATTGAATTTGAGCATAAAACCTTGCGAACAGCCCTACAACTAAATATTACATTGTTTGAAGCACAAAAGGAATGCATTCAATAGTTAAATGCTCTTGATGAATGGAGAAAGATAGTTGTTCAATAGACAGAGTTGATTCAAAACCAAAGAGCCAGATGGCATGATAAATATATCAGAGAAAAGAAATTCAAAGTCAGTGACTGGGCACTCTTGTATGATTCCAGATATAAGGATGCTATGGGAAAACTCCAAACAAGGTGGTTGGGTCCTTATGAGGTAGAAGAAGTTTTCCACAATGGAGCAGTTCAATTGTCCACAATAGATCCTGTTCGATTTAAACTCTTAGTGAATGGACACCAACTATGACTTTATCACAAGCCAGCTACTAGAGAAGAGTTTCTATAGCAGTTTTCTCCTCAAAATGAAATACAAGTTCCTGCAGCAACTGGTGATATTCCTACAACAACTACCAATGATTTGATAACAATTCATGAGCTTCCTATTGCACTTGGGCATGTTGATAAAGGTGATGTTCCTACAGCTTCTGTAGTGAACTTATTTACCATATCATAATCAAATATTTCCATGTGAAATATTGTTCTCCGTACATAAAGTTCCATCCACTACATTCCATCCCACTTTCTTATCTGTCACTTCATTTCATTTTGCCATCATTTTTGCCCAATTGCAAGTACTTGTATATTGTAATTTATTTTAATTTTGCATTTATTAGTTCATTATGATTTTAATCCTGTTTTAATCCACTTCAAATCCAAAATCTCATCAGCCTGTGTGGACACATGCTAAGTTAAGTTGGGGGGGGTACTTTATGGTCCTTTTTCCTAGTAAGATTTATTATCCTGAACTGATTTCCTAACTGAAATTACTTATGATGATTATTATTTCACGTGAGTGAATAATAAGTTCTATCACCAAATTTAAGATATGTAGATTTTAGCCTTTGTGAATCTGTCAAACATTTTGGTGAAGCTGCGGAAGTATTAGAGTAAAAGATGAGTGGTGATCTGATTCACCATGAACCAACTGTACATGAAAAGTTGTTGCAGGATGTTGTCTGTGTGTATTATTTCCAAAACCATGACTGGCTAGATTATTTCTTGAAGATTAGGGATTTCAATGATGAAATAGCTACAGAATTTATGCATTCTTTTGACAAAGGAGAAGCTACAATTAAGGGGTTAAGGGTAATTGCTACAGAGCGGTGAATTGTAGAGGTCATACGGTTGTTGTAGGAAGGAGAACTCTTTCCAGAACCAAAGGATGCAAGGAGTGCTAGGGAAGAGTTCACAATTTCTATAGACAAACCCTTAATGGTGGATAGGCAAGGGACTAGAAGGGTTTCTTTGCTAGCACATTGGCCTCAGGTAGCTCTATATATTATGAAATATATTATCTATGAAGGATGGTATTCAAATCTTCATTCATCTCACTTCAAGTTACTTAGTCATCTGTATCATGACCGGCGAGTTAATGTCCCAAATTTCTTGTATCATCTCATTTCTATAAGTGCTAAGGAGACTAAAAGACATGGAAATCGCTCTGTTAGCCATCATGGACTGGTGAAGTTGCTGGTCCAACGGTCCCCAAGAGATGTTTCACAGATGGAATGGGGTGTGTTTGAAGATATTCTGTAATTTAGGGTAGATGAAGCCCCTATTGAAAATAATTTGTCAATTCAAGAAGAAATAGTTGCAGAAGGTCTTTCTAGTGAAGATGAGGGTTTGCTGGTTGGTAAAGAAGCTGCAATGATTTTAGAAGAAAATATTGAAGCAGAGCCAATTGAAGGACAACTCTCTACCTCTCTTCAAGGAGGTTCACCTATTTTGCAGAGGGAAGGAAAAGAATTGGAAAAGGAGGAGTCAGATGAAGAATTTGTTATCTGGCTGCAGGAAGTGCATATCCCTCCTACAACCAAGAGGCATCAAACAAAAAAAAAAAATCCTGTGTCTATTTCAAAAGTGTATGTTAGGAGAACAAGAAGGAGGACACAGAAGACTCAACCAATGAGTAATCCAGTAGAGGTGATTGCAGTAGAAACTTCAAAACAAGAAGATGTTGCAGAGAAAGAAATTCAAGAAAACCCTGTAGAAGAGGGAATGCAAGAAAACCCTATAGAAGAGGAAATGCAAGAAAACCCTATAGGAGAAGAAATCCAAGAAGAAAATCCTGCAAGAGAAGAAATCCAAGAAGCAATTCAGGAAGAAATTGTAATGGATAAGTTGCAAATCTAGCTTCAGTGGCATTGCAATGTGAGGAGATTATTGATGATATTCCACAACAACCTGAAGAAAACATGGGAAATATGTCAATCCAGAATGAGGAAGTTATTGAAGAAATCCCACGGTCTAAGGTAGGACCCATAAGAACTCCTTCATCCCTAACTAGCTTATCAATTGCTTTAACATTCTTTAACCAATGGGAAATAGAGAAGGATAGGTTGCAAGGGATAATTAATAAGTAGGAAAAAGAGATTGAGAAGACAGATAATAGAATTAAAGAATTGGAGACTAAGGTAGACAAGATTTATGCTATGGTTCCCGAGATAATGCAGTGTAGGGCTCCCCCAAGAATTTATGCAGTGCACTTGAAAGAATGGTATCTGAATTTCAGATTAAACTGCATAGTAAGGGACCTTAATCCATCCTTGGAAACACCTGAGGAATTCTATCATGCTTATCAAACCTCCCCACATTATATAAGGAACCTATTATGTGAATTATATTTACATAATTATGCTCTACCCCAGGACAGAGAATGGAATCCTTTGTTGTACATTGGGGATATCCATCTCAGAGCTCTAATGTCTTGGATATAAAATGAAATGATTATAGGACCACAAGCCAGGGAGTTTGAAAAATTGGAACTTGACTGTCCATTTCCATTGAAGAGGGAATCAGAAGCACCCAGGGTTTTGTATTATGATTGGCAAAAGTTGCTAATAAGAGATGATGTTAATAAGATAGTACTTCCAATGAGAGAGGAAGTCTATCAAGTGTATGAGCAATTAGTTTAGACCCACATGATAACAACACTAGAGGGACTAACTCAATGCTAGAGTCATCTACCAGATCATTTAAAACTGGGAGAACCCTACTCATTATAGAATTTTCATGCAGCTATACAGAGAGCCTCCAAGTACATATAGCTAGGAAGGGAGAAATCCAATAATTGGTTACCATTAATCCTTCAGCATCCTATCCTAATGTGGCCACTTTTGGCATGCCAACCAGCAGAATAGAATTATGATGTAGATGTTGAAGAAATAGCTAGATGGTCCAAATTGGAGAAAATGAATGGATTTTATTGGAATTTTCCTTCCAAGGGAACAAGACAAGACACTGTTGGTGATTTCAGAGTTTCAACAAAAATAAAAAATTTTCCAAAGTTGGGGGCCATGATAAGTCGGTGTACTGACATGTTTTTGTTGGATACAATTGTTTAATTGTGTATTGTCTTTGATGTTACACAAATGTCATATCAGTCTACCGAGTTCAGAATGTTCAGCAAAGCAGTTAGACAGAGTCTACCGAGTTCAGAATGTTCGGCAAAGCAGTTAGACAGATTCTATCGAGTTCAGAATGTTCGGCAAAACAGTTAGATAGAGTCTACCGAGTTCAGACGGTAAGAGAAGCAAGTTACACAGTCTACCTAGCACTCCAATATGCTATACCGAGTTCGCAGTCTTTACCGAGTTAAGTCGGTCTTCGAAGAATATGTGAAGGAAAGTCAGTCTATACCGAGTTCGCAGTACTTACCGAGTTCAGTCGGTTACCGAAGAATCAGCAGTGTTCACCGAGCATCAGTGAAATGTTTATGCAGCCGACCGAAGCAATATTTATTTATTGAAACTTGTATATGTAGCCGACCTATGTAATATTCATTTTAACTTGTAATTGGGCCGACTTGATAACCTGAATGGTATATATGAGAGATCAAGTTGCGATTTCGAAGTGTGGTGAAGTATGAAAAGTATGGAAATGTGAAGGAGCAGAAATGTGCGAATTCTGATGAAGGATCAGTGATATCCTTGAGGTGCAGAAAAGATATATGTGATCAGTAAGGATCTATTGGTGCAGAACAGAGATCTGTATCAGCAAGATAAGTTGTATTTAATTCAGATCACTTCATTGTTGCTTTCTAACCATTGTAGTAGTGATACCGAAATCTCTTAACAGAGTTGGTCTAACAACCATTTTGTAAATCCTCTGACAAGGTGACAATTCGGTTGAATTGTTCTTAAGACCTTTCATAAGGCCACTCCTAGCAGGGTGATCAAATCCTCTAACAGGGTCACACCTAACAGTGTGTTTTGTAACCTTTAACAGGGTTGGCTCCTAACAGGGCTCACTTCAGAAGAGTGAAAATCAGTAACTAGTTACATTGGTGGTTTTTCCCAAAATTGGGTTTCCACGTTATATCTGGTGTTACTTGTGTTCATGTTACTTGTTTTATGCATGTTAATGTTTAATAAACACTGATAAGTTAATTTACCGAGTTTCAGCAGTTTATATTTAAGACATCTAAGGGACTTGTGGATTTATTTTTGTGGTAACTGATTCACCCCTCCCCTCTCAGTTACTCCATCCATATTTCCAACAATTGGTATCAGAGCTTCCGGTGCTTATAGGAAGGATTTCAAGGATCTAAGCTAAAGATCAAGATGTCTTACAAGAGGGAAATTCCAAGGCTAAACAGAAATAACTTTTCAGCATGGCAAGGTCTCATGAGACTCCATTTGGCTTCCATTGGAGATACAGGATTGACACATCTTGACACAGAATATGTGACACCCACTGGTACACTAACTGTTGCTGATATTGCTGCAAAGAAGACTCATAACACCATGATGATAGACATTGCATCTGCCCTAAGCTATGAAGAGTTTGATGATGTCAAAGATTGCAAAACTGCATTTGAAATGTGGAACAAGCTGAAAGATATCTATGGTGGTGATGACAATGTGAGAAGAGCCAAAGCAGAAAGCTTGAGAGGACAGTTTGGTCAATTAAAAATGAGTGAGGATGAAAATATTGCAAAATATGTTGAAAGAGTCAAAGCCAGTGTCAGTGCAATCAAAAATTCTAGAGGTGATATCTCAGAGGAAACAGTCATAAGCAAAGTTCTCAAAAAATTTCTACCCATTTATGCAATCAGAGTTTCTGCAATTCAGGAAAGAAGATGTGAAGCAAATCACAAGATAAATTGAGAGGTCATAGTTGGAAGATTAACTGCATTTGAGTTAGACAACTATGACAACTATGTTCCAGCTTCCAAAAACATGGAATCAGCATTTGAAGCTAAGGTTTCACTCAAGGAGAAAGGCAAAAAGAAAAAGGAATCTCGGTCAGAAAGTGAAGATGAATCAGAACCAAGTTCAGACAGTGATCTTGAAATAATTGAAGCTCTTCTAGCAAAGAAATATTCCAAAGGCAGAGGAAAATACAGAGGCAAAGTTCCTTCTGTTTTTCATGTGATGAAGTCGGTCATATTGCTGCTGGATGCCCAAACAAGCAGAGAAAAGATGAGAAGAAAGATCACAAATGGAATGGCAAAAAGGACTACAAATCATTCAAAGGTAAGAAAACATGCTTTATGGCTAAGGATTCTGATAATAGTGAAGATGAAATTGTTTATATTGCTATAAGAGATGATTCTGATAATGATGAGGAAGATAAGATGGCACTTATTTCTCATATAAGCAAAAATGATACTTGGATCATAGACAGTGGTTGCTCTCATCATATGACTGGTGATAAAACTAAGTTTGAACATCTGATAGACTATGAAGGAGGTAGTGTAAGGTTTGGTAATAATGAACCTCGCTACATAAAAGGAAGAGGTAGAATCCCTATAACCAAAGAACTTGTATTTGATGATGCCTACTGGGTTGAAGGTCTCAATCACAACTTGATGAGTGTGGCACAGCTACTTAATAGTGGACTCAAGGTGGAATTCACGCATGGAAAGGCCAAACTGCTAAATAATCAAGGAAAGCTGATTGCATCAGGCACTCAAACAAAAAGTAATTTGTTCCGACTTGAAACAAGTGAAAATTCATGTTTTATTGCTCAAGTTGAAGAAAGTTGGTTATGGCACAAAAGGTTATGTCATGTAAATTTTGATAACCTAGTGAAAATAAGTAAATTCAGAAAAGTAAGAAGTATTCCAGATATAAAGAAACCTGAGGTCGGTCTATGTAAGAATTGTCAAATTGGACAAATGGGAAAGACTAGTTTCAAAAGCAAAAACTATCAATCTGAAGATATATTAGAAATTGTGCATACTGATTTATGTGGACCCATAGGAACTGAAAGTTATACTGGAGAAAAGTTCTTCATTCCTTTTGTTGATGATTACTCAAGAATGATGACTGTCATGTATTTAAGGAACAAATCAGAAGCATTTGAAAAGTTCAAATGGTATTTGGCTAGAGTAGAAAAAGAAACAGGTAAAAGACTTAAATGTCTAAGGTTAGATAGAGGTGGTGAATTTATCTCTCATGAATTCAATAACTTTTGCATTGAAAGAGGAATCAAAAGACAAGTATCAGCCCCTAGAACTCCTGAGCAAAATGGAATAGCTGAAAGAAGGAACAGATAGCTGAAAGAAGGAACAGATCTATCATGGATTGTGCAAGAACCTTAATGATTGAAAAGAATATTGCTATCAAATACTGGAAGGAAGCTATCAACACTGCTGTTCATACCTTGAACCGAGTACAGCTGAAGAAGGACTCATTCAAAACCCCCTATGAATTATGGTATGGCTACAAACCTAATGTAAGTTACCTAAAAGTATTTGGAAGTAAATGTTACATTTTGAAAGAATCTAGAAAAGGAAAATTTGATGTGAAAGGTGATGAAGGTATATTCCTCGGATATTCTTGCAAGAGTAAAGCATATAGATGTTTGAACTTGTCTACTCATAAAGTTATAGAAAGTGCACATATGAAAGTTGATGAGTTTGCAGAAAGATCTGAAGAAGAAAGTAAAAGAGAACCAGAAGATTATAGAAGATTTGTGTCTATTGAACCTGATGCAATACCAGATACATCTACAAATCAGGAATCTTCTACTCCCGAGTCATCAGTAACCGAGTTACAGAAAGAGCAAACCGAGCCAATATCTACCGAGTCTGATGAACCAGAACTAGTGTCTACCGAGTCTGAAGAAACCGAGCCAATATTTACCGAGCCGGACCAAGAGGACAATGATGAAATTCATTCTAAAGGCAAGAAACCTGTATTAGCCGAGTATGTCAGATGACATCACTCAGCAGATCAGATCATTGGAGACAAATCTGAAGGAACCATGACAAGAGGTAAGTTGAAAAGTACTTGTTTACTTGCTGATTTTGAACCTAGAAATGTCAAAGATGCATTGGGAAATGATAGTTGGACAGAGGCTATGAAAGAAGAGATAGAACAGATAGAGAAAAACAAGACATGGACTCTTGTACCCAGACCTAAGGATAAAAATGTCATTGGAACTAAGTGGATATTCAGAAATAAACTAAATGAAGATGGCAAAGTTTCAAGAAACAAAGCAAGACTAGTATGCAAAGGATATGCTCAACAAGAAGGAATAGACTATGGAGAAACTTTTGCTCCTGTTGCAAGATTGGAAGGAGTCAGAACCTTACTTGCATATGCCGCCTACAAAGGATTCAAAGTTTATCAAATGGATGTTAAATCTGCATTTCTTAATGGTATATTGGATGAAGAGGTTTATATTGAACAACCTGAAGGTTTTGTTGATCCACAAAAGAAGGACATGGTCTGCAAATTACATAAAGTATTGTATGGTCTGAAACAAGCCCCTAGAGCATGGTATGAAAGATTGCATAACTATCTTATTCAGATTGGATTTCAAAGAACTAATGATAACAGTAGCTTGTATATCAAGGAAGGATCAGATAACAAAATTGTCTTAGCAGAAATATTTGTAGATGATACTATTTTCACAGGAAATGATGATCTTTGCAAAGAATTTTCAGTACAAATGAATAAGGAATTTGAAATATCTATGTTTGGTGAGATCAAATTCTTTGTTGGTCTTCAAATTCAACAGAACAAAAATGGTATCTACATTACACAATCAAAATACATCAAAGAGATACTGAAAAACTTTGGTATGGAAGATTGTAAACCAGTTGGAACTCCTATGTGTACTGGATTGAAGCTTACCAAGGAAGATGAATCACAAGAAGTAGATCAAACACTGTATAGATCTATGATTGGAAAGCTGCAGTATGTTGTTCATACTAGGCCAGATATTGCTCTTGCAGTTGGTATTGTTGCAAGATTCTCAGCAAAGCCAAGAGAAAGTCACATGACGGCAATCAAAAGAATAATGAGATATTTGAAAGGAACTGAAGAGTATGGTTTATGGTACAAATTTGGAGGAAATTTTGATTTGAAAGTATTTACTGATGCTGATTGGGTAGGAAACATTGATGACAGAAAAAGTACAAGTGGAGGAGCATTCTTTTTAGGAAAGAGATTGGTTTCCTGGACAAGCAAAAAGCAGAACTGTATATCCCAATCTACAGCAGAAGCAGAATATGTTGTTGCAGCAGTAAATTGTTCAAATGTTGTTTGGTTTAAACAACTATTGGCAGGCATGAAAATGGAAATCAAAGAACCAATTGTTATGTTCTGTGATAATACAAGTGCAATTGACATGTCCAAGAATCCAGTAATGCATCCCAAAACCAAGCACATTGCAATAAAATATCATTTTGTCCGAGAATTGGTGCAGGACAAGGAGATTAGATTGGAATATATTCACACAAAGGAACAAATTGCTGACATATTCACAAAACCATTGGCTAAGGATGCATTCTTGTATCTAAGAGGTAAGTTAGGGGTCACTCCCCTATCTGAAATTCACTAAAGAAAAGTTTTAGTGATGCATCAACTCATCCTAAGTGAAAAATCTACTAGTTGATGCAGTATAATCAGGAAAATATTGCATATGAATCAGTACAAAAGGTACATTATAACTTAGATAAAGTCTTATTGTCTTTGGTATGTGTTGTCAAAGAGGGAGAGTTACTGTCATATCCTACTAAAATTTGAAAGAAAGTTCATTAAGATAAAGAGGGAGAGTTGTTTGATAAAGAGGGAGAGTTTTACCGTCCAAAGATGAAGTTACTTCACAGAGGGAGATTATTGAAAGAAGCAGTGTTCTCTATCCAAAGGGAAAGTTATGTTGGCATGTTGCTGTCATAAAAGAAAAGACCTGTTTTCAAATTTCATTCTGCTATGACATGTTGTGTTGCCATCAATGCCAAAGAGGGAGATTGTTGGATACAATTGTTTAATTGTGTATTGTCTTTGATGTTACACAAATGTCATATCAGTCTACCGAGTTCAGAATGTTCGGCAAAGCAGTTAGACAGAGTCTACCGAGTTCAGAATGTTCGGTAAAGCAGTTAGACAGAGTCTACCGAGTTCAGAATGTTTGGCAAAACAGTTAGACAGAGTCTACCGAGTTCAGATGGTAAGAGAAGCAAGTTACACAGTCTACCTAGCACTCCAGTATGCTATACCGAGTTCGCAGTCTTTACCGAGTTAAGTCAGTCTTCGAAGAATATGTGAAGGAAAGTCAGTCTATACCGAGTTCGCAGTACTTACCGAGTTCAGTCGGTTACCGAAGAATCAGTAGTGTTCACCGAGCATCAGTGAAATGTTTATGCAGCCGACCGAAGCAATATTTATTTATTGAAACTTGTATATGTAGCCGACCTATGTAATATTCATTTTAACTTGTAATTGGGCCGACTTGATAACCTGAATGGTATATATGAGAGATCAAGTTGCGATTTCGAAGTGTGGTGAAGTATGAAAAGTATGGAAATGTGAAGGAGCAGAAATGTGCGAATTCTGATGAAGGATCAGTGATATCCTTGAGGTGCAGAAAAGATATATGTGATCAGTAAGGATCTATTGGTGTAGAACAGAGATCTGTATCAGCAAGATAAGTTGTATTTAATTCAGATCACTTCATTGTTGCTTTCTAACCATTGTAGCAATGATACCGAAATCTCTTAACAGAGTTGGTCTAACAACCATTTTGTAAATCATCTGACAAGGTGACAATTCGGTTGAATTGTTCTTAAGACCTTTCACAAGGCCACTCCTAGCAGGGTGATCAAATCCTCTAACAGGGTCACACTTAACAGTGTGTTTTGTAACCTTTAATAGGGTTGGCTCCTAACAGGGCTCACTTCAGAAGAGTGAAAATCAGTAACTAGTTACATTGGTGGTTTTTCCCAAAATTGGGTTTCCACATTATATCTGGTGTTACTTGTGTTCATGTTACTTGTTTTATGCATGTTAATGTTTAATAAACACTGATAAGTTAATTTACCGAGTTTCAACAGTTTATATTTAAGACATCTAAGGGACTTGTGGATTTATTTTTGTGGTAACTGATTCACCCCTCCCCTCTCAGTTACTCCATCCATATTTCCAACAGTTTTTTATCAGAACTCTTAGGTTTTTGGTATCTTTTGGGTTGCATTGTGATAGTAAAATATTGTGAATTGACTATATGTAGTCCATGTTTTAAAACTAAACTTAAGAAATCATGTTTGAACCTTGTCTATTAATTCTTGCAGCCACGCCAATTTATTCCTGCAGCCAAATGGTTTGTCCTTGTGATATGCGGATTATTTAGGATGATTTCATATGTGAGTTAATGAATGTATTAGTTAAGGAAGATACATATGCATGTCCTTGTATATTGTTTCTATTTTAGTGCAGATAATAATTGATGCGGCGGTGGAGAATTCTCTTTCATGCCTAAGGACTGGAGAATCATGTTCAGATAGCTAGAGGTCAAATTGAAGGAGATTCAAGTGAGCGCAATCTATGGCATAATCGGAGTAGTTGTACTTCATCATGGGAGTTTAACTCTGGTGCATGTTTAATCTACAAAATATCTCTTTGGTGTGCAAAGACTGTGGTTTGGTTTAAGATCCATAGTTCCTATAGCCAAGCTCTCTGTTATCCCCTTCATTTGACAGTGATCCATTTTTCTTCTGGGCATAACTGGAGTTATCCATTGTACTCTATCTTTTCTATATAATAAGCTCTTCCTTCTTTTCTAAGAGTTAGACAGAATGGAAAGGGATTGAACAGAGTTTTTGTCAAGTATTTTGAATTTTCTCTTTTTGAATATGTAATCATCTTTCAGGAAGAAATGAATAAAAATATGTTATTCTGATCTATTAAGAGTTCTTTGCTAAGAGTTTGATATCACTCATCCAAGGGGGCCCACTTGGTGAGTGATCCCATGTTTATGATTATTTAAGTCGGTTTTTACTTAGTTGTAGTAGAAGTTCATGACTGGGTTTCTCCTACAGCCACTAGAAATAGATCATTTGACTATT
The DNA here is from genome assembly GCF_030272615.1 of Cryptomeria japonica. Lineage (NCBI taxonomy): Eukaryota > Viridiplantae > Streptophyta > Pinopsida > Cupressales > Cupressaceae > Cryptomeria > Cryptomeria japonica. The sequence continues at coordinate 782,318,428 of NC_081411.1, read as the reverse complement.
CCTGTAGCCAAGGTAGAACAATGTGATTCCTGTTATTTCCATTAGTTCATTTCAGCAGATTTTTAAAAAGCTTTCATTTAGTCTTTATGATTTTCATTCTTACCTTTCTTACAGTAATTAAGAATAATCATTTAAGGAGCTTAGTGCATATATATTGCAAACCCATTTCAAGTTTTACGTTCCTAGATTGACAACTAAATGAACACCAGCCATGAGAATAGTAAACTCTACCATATGAATGTCCAAACTTTAGATTGAGATTTCAATTAGAGGTATTATTGTCATTATAGTTGGGGTAGACATGCATTATTGCTGTTGTTGGTGAAGTGCCTGCCGGTGTATGTAGAAGTCTATTGTCGATGCTGGTAACTGTCAGTGGCTTGACATAATTTTTCTTGTTGGTTTTCATCAATGACAACATCAACTATTCTCATAAGACTGTAGAATGCCAACAATCTCCCCCTTTGGCATTGATGGAAACACTCATGAGAAAAATCCAAAAAAAATTCCAAAAATTGAAGTTCAAAAAAAGTTTCCAAAAAGATGTGCTCCCCCTAAGAAAATGATCTCCTCTGAAGAAGTATTTTTCTCTCCACTACTCCCCCTTTGACATCAATGACAATGGTTGTCAAAAATAGTCAAATGAGTGCAAAAATTCACGTCAAGGTTTGTAATCCGTTGGTTACAATCTGAAAGATATCTACCAAAACCAAATTCAGACTCTGCATAAACCTTTTACTATCATTCAAGGTTGCCTTAGTTTGTTGGATTGTGTCAGTGCGATAATGCATGTGATCTTCTGGTGATCGTTCTCCTTGAAGTAATGCCTTAGATATTTCTATTCTCTAAGAAATAAGATTTTCCAACTTAGGACCAAGTTTATTTTTAAGTTCTCTGCCATTAGACCTTATCCTTGCCTTTTCTTTCTCGAGTTTCTCTATTTTTTCCTCAAAACCTACTATTTCTTGCTCAAAAACTGATATGTGACCAGATGAACCAATTATGTTATCTGCTATGTCATCAATTTCCTTTTGTGTTTTACTGATCTCCTTGTCTATGTCCTCTATCAGAAGGTGAGGTTTGCATGTTTCCCTATATAGCTCTTTGTACTCTAGAATAGTAGAGTTTGGTGTTGGTAATAATGTATTCAAGTGTTCATTGCACTTCTTTATGGTGTCATCAAATAATTTGTTCTTCTCATTTTCAAATCTATCCTTTATTGTATCCTCATTCACTTTATTAACCATTATTACATTGTCAGCAATAAATTTGGACAATGTGTCCAATTTTCCTAAAGAATCCTTAATATGATCTATGTTACAATTAGGTGCAATCAATTTAAGAATAGGTATAGTGTTATCAATTGCCTTGTAGGCCAAAGAATTTCAATCTATTATCTTTTTTATTGAATCCAAGAGTACCTCTGTAACATTTGTAGGTCTGAATTCACTTGAAGTGTTAGATGTCTCACCAATTTCCTTTATTACCTCTGTGCTTCCATCAATTGTAACCATTTTACTTATGTTTACCTTCAGTGGATCAGTCTGTGTTTGCATCTCAACTAGCAAGGGTTTCTTAGACTATTTTGATTTCTCAGTTATTGTCAGTTTCTCTAACTCAGTATGTTTCTCAGTAAGTTCTGTCAGTATTTCAGTCTTCGATGGCCATGTGCTAGCATCTATTCTATCAGTAGGTTTCTCTATTTCTAATGGTTTCTCTATTTGGGTTGGGATCTCAACCTCAATAGTCTCTACCAGTTTCTCAGCCATGTTGCCACTATCAACATTATCTTCCTTAACCTCTACACTGTCCTTATCTACAACAATATTCACTTCCTGAGTATCCACATTCGTGGTGAATAGTATCTCAGATTCAGGATTAGTGTCATCATGTGTAACATCTTTAGTGTCAATAACCGGTGGATCATCTATATGTACTAGTGCAATAACCAAAGGTGGCGGTAAATTATAAATGATCTTGATGTTCGGAATACCACCAAGTTTACCTTTACCCTTGTCCTTATCTTTATGATACACTTTAAATGTTTTCTTTGCTCGGTTCATTTCCTCCTCTTTTTCCTTCTCCACAAAGAATATACCCCAATTATCAGCAGTCTCATCTGCAATCTCTTTTACTCTTCCTCTCATTAAACTTACTTGTCAGCATCCACTGGAAAAAATAGATTGGTTAGCCTTAGAGATTAATTCATCAATTTCTTCTTTTGAATTCATGGGATGTACAACTAGAAGTTTCTCAACTTTTAGTTTCTTATCTAATTCCATCACTGCAATCCTTTTTGCTTCCAATCTCCTATACAGATCATTTGGTAAGTCATTCACAACTTCAATTAAAACCTTTTTATATATGTCCAAATGTAAAATTATACTATTCTCAATGCTTTCCCTATCTAAATCATTAAATGTGTTATACAGTTGGTGTACATTGGCCAAATTGCCATCATCTGTTATCTCATTTAGTAAATCATTCAAAGAAGGGGTGATAGGTTGTTGTTTCTTCTTTCATGTCATTTTCTTTGGTGTTAATTTCTTTGGCGGTCCCCTTACTGCTTGTTGTTTCTTCCTTAAATTCCTTATTATCTTGGGTGAAGGAGAGGGTACCAGTTAAGGTTTTATCTTCCTCCTTTCAACTCTTTTCAACTCAGCTACTTTGTCACTCTCAATTCCAGATGATGTGCCAACCAGTGAAATATGTGCCTCCAGTTGAAGATTTTAAAGTTCACTAGTTGATATACCACTAATGTTCATTACATTTTCCTTTATTTCCTTCACTTCCTTAGAAGCATCTCTAATAAATTTTTCTCTTTTCTTCCTTTGCTTTAATGTATTTACATCACTTTCAATAGTCTCAACACTACCAAAAACTTATTTTGATGGTTCTCTCAGTGCATCTAGTAATGCTTTAGCATATGTCTCCAAAATGTTAAGATCTACCTCATATCCCATTTCAGTCACCCAGATAGTCCTAGGGAGTACAACATCCATCCATGTCTCATCTCTCTTGATAATAAAATAGATTTCTTTGTCTTATTTGTCCACTACACTCTGTGTAGCCTTTCTCTAGTTTTCATTTTAGCCTGGAAGGTTTTGAAGTATTCAATTATGTTGTTGTCCTTTGCAGTTCCCATGCTGGTAAAAGCTTCTTGTAATTGTTTTCCTACCAGTATGTCATATCCAAAGTCTTTAGAGCTTGTACCAGGAATTGCCTTAGTGAAATGCAACATTAAACATACAAAATTATTTCCAAATCGGAATGTCCCTTTCTTATCTCCTTTAATTATTTTTAAATTATCTTATCTTTAAGCCATTCACACACATCTATCATTGCATTATTGTTGACCATCTCATAAGCATTGTTTATACAAAGACTAGAAGCTAAATTTAGTCTATTAGCATGTGTGGTCTTGTAACCTAAAACCATACTTACAAATATCACATTGATGTCTTTGATATCATTCACTCTTAGTGACCTATTGTCAAATGTTGCTCTAGTTAGGGTCATCACTTTGTTGATGGGAATCTTCTTTGTTTTGTCAGGTCTGTTACTGGTTGAGGGTAAACTAGTTACTGCCCAAATTGCTTGCCAGGTTATTTTGTAGACATAATCCAACCATAGAAATTATCCATGTGCTCTACTCAAAACAATTCTTACTTCTTCCAAAAATTGGGGAATGTTCAGTACCTCCACAAAACCTAGAGTTTCTATAATTTTGTGTTTAGGCTTGACAGGGCCATTTTTGTCACAAATCACCTTAGTATACATTTTTATCAATTCTTTGGAACCTAGTTCTTTTATATTGCAATGTAGATAAATCCTAGGGTCTTCACCAAAAGCTACACCTTTAGGAATTTTGAAAATGCCCCTACAGAGTCATCTTGCTTGGCAACTTTGGGAATTATTTTAAATACGGGCGTAGGGCATTTTACATTTTCCACAATAGTAGGGTTTCTAATAAAATCAGGAGCAGAAGAAGAAGCCATTGAAAAATACCTTTACCTGCCTGAAAATATTCTGAATGCTCGAAGAAATCACTTCTCACCTTCGCCTTGAATGTCTTCGCTTTGTTTTCGCACTCTCTACTAATTTGAATGCTCGGTGAGTTCAAAAATAGGGAAATTAGTTGATTTATAGTGACATTTCTCTTACCAACTGCATTAAATGCTTGTCGGTTAAGTGAAAACATAACACATCTTCTCATAAAGAAGAAATCTATCTTCTCACCATCGACTGAGGGTAATTTGCATGATTGTGAACTTACTGTAGTACCCTCAAAGGGTTACTTCTTAGTTGGATGAAGAATCTCCAGCCGGTGGAGGATTACTCTGTTCTACCGGTATAGAGATAGTTTCATCAACATTCTAATCTCTCTTCCTAATCCATTATTTCAAAAATTCTTTCTTTACCTCATCTACCTTTTCTTTGCCTTTCAAACTGGATCCTTTATTGTTTGCCGGTGAAGTCTTGCTTCTACAAAATTTGGCAATATGTCCAATTTTCTTACAAGCATAACAAGTCACGTTATTCCTCTAAATAGCCTTTCCATATCCTATGTCAGTTTGTGTTCTGCATTGATTTGATAAGTGTCCATATCTTCCACAAACATAGCATTTCACATTCATTCTACAATTTTCTCAATTATGACCAACTTTGTTGCATTTGAAACATTGACCGGTCGGTGCATTAATATTCTGATTGTTTCTAAATCTACACTGATTTTCTTTATGACCATATTTGTTGCAATTGAAACATTTGCCATTAAACTTATAAGAATTATGTTGTCTTACCAGTTTGTTCTGATCTAGATTGTTTGCAGTACCGAAACTTTCTCCAATTTCAAATCCAATTCCATTTGTATCTCTATTAGGTCTCTATCTTTTCAGCATGTCATCAAGCTCTTCTGAACTTTTCTTGAATTTATCTTTGTGTTGATTTGCAGTAGCCAACTCATTTTCCAGAATTTCCTTTTGTCTCATAAGCTTAGTTTTATCATGTTGCATGTGAATTAGATCTGTCTTTAACATATCATTTTCATGACTAAGTCTTAGATTTTCATTTCTAGCATCATTGAGTCTTCTAGTCAAGTCTTCTTCATTCTTCTTCCTATCCTAAATGTCTTTACATAACCTCATAGTCATATCTTACATTTCATTCTTCATATTACTATTTTCCCATCTCAACTTGTTTGCAAGATCATTAAGAGTTTTTTCTTCCTCATCATCTTTATGCATCTTCTCATGAAGTTGTTTTCTTTTATTTTGTGATATAGCAAGGTTCTCTTGAAGTCCTTTAATGAATTCCTATGCAATCCTTAGATCATCTTCAAGTCTAATATTCTTCAATTTCTCTGCATCATAATCTACAAGAGCTCCTTCCAATTGTTTTCTTAAGTTCTCCATCTGTATCGGTGTCATAATCTTCCTCAAGTTGTTAGGCTTTTGAAAATACGGGACCAGGATCTAATACCAATTATTAGAATCAATGACAGTCCCAAAGACACTGAGAGGGGGGGATAAATCAGTGTCTAATTGGTTAGCATAATATTTAAACTTATTAAGAAATTTGTATCTCAAAACAGTGTACTGGTAAATAAGAATTAATACAATAAATAAGAATAGCAAAGAAAACATAGAGAACACACCATAACACAAGATATTTAACGAGGAGAACTAATGTGGGAAAAACCTCAGTGGGATTTGTGACCCACAATATTCACTCACTGGCCAATGAATAAATATTAGTTACAATGAGGGGCCTGCACATGCAAGAAGGCTAGCAGCCTAGAGCTCACTACTCAATCACAAAATAGAAGTCTCACTGACTCACAAAATGGATTATCAAAATCCCATACAATGTATTGCTTTAGATTAGCATCAACTATGCCAGGTTCAGTACCAGTTTAAGCTCACTCTATTACCAAAACCTTCGCTATCAACTATATCACCTTATACAAAATATCATCTATTCTCTCACTTTCATATATTCTCTCTCTCCACAAGATGACCTATAAGATCTCATACATATATATGAGTCTTTTACAATATGCCATGTCAGCTTGCACAAAAGATTTTTATAGTATAAAATAATAAAGAAAGTTCATTCCATGTAGGCTTGAGTGTCGATATGCATTATTGATGCTGCAGATGAATTGTCTATCAGTGTATGTAGAAGTCTATTGTCGGTGCTGGTAAGTGCCGGTGGGTTCACAAAAGTTTTCCAGTTGGTTGCCATCAGTGACAACATAAACTATTCTCATAAGAGTGTATAATGCCAATAGGTAATATGCAGACACTGGATCCTCTAAAAAGAATTATGAATCAAGTATCAGATGATAACCTATGGAACTTTGGTTGTGAAATGCCACATTCTCCTTACCAATGTATAGTGGTAAAGAAGAAGAAGAAGAAGAAGAAGAAGAAGAGAGGAGTTATATGCAGGAAATATTCTCAGATGAGGAAGAAGAGACCAAACTTAGGGTCTCCACTAAGGAAGATAGGGAAAGAATCATGGTAGTTGCAATGGAACAAGCCAAAAGAACCTATGCTCTCAGAAACAAAACCATAAACCCTGAGCAGGGAAAGTCCTCCAAAGAGATCAAACTCAGGGTCTCCACTAAGGAAGAAAGGGAAAGATTCATGGCGGTTGCAGTGGAACAAGTGAAAAGAACCTATGCTCTCAGAAACAGAACCATAAACCCCGAGTAGGGAAAGTCCATGTTCATAAAAGAAGTCAATAAAGTATCAGCCACAAATCAAAGAGAAAGAGGTTCAAAAAACAAAATTGAAAAAGGGAGAGAGGAAGAATATGAAAGGTACTTCCCCAATACTCGTTGCCACATCATTTGACATTACCAATGCTTTGACATAAATGAAGGTCTCTGTGCCATTACATGAGATGATGAAGTTCCCAAAATATAGAGAGAAGACTCTAAGGATTATCACAAATGTCTCAGGAGGTAAAGTGAAAGAACACAAGCAGGGTGGTTAGGACAATAATGGTGAACATGATCCAACTCCAACCATATATTTGGGGTCAACAATAACAAAAAATCCTTCCCAAGTAGATCCCTTTTACCTAACTCTAATAATCAATAATAAGATAATTAAAAATTGCATGATTGATTCAGAAGCAACAATAAATGTTATGCCTATGGGAGTTTTGAAAGAGCTTGGAATGGGGGTGGATACAACATTTGGAAAGTGTTATGCTATGGATAATAGATTTGTTCCAGTGGTGGGTGTTATGAGAGATGTAGAGTTCAAGCTAGAAGAATGCCCTGAAGCATCTTATAAGACAAACATCACGGTGGTGGATGTCCCTCCAAATTATGGAATGTTATTATCCAGACAGTGGTCAAACCTGATAGGGGGACATGTCCAATTGGATTTGTCATACACAACCATACCAGTGAATGGACATGAAGTGAGAATTGAAAGAGAGCCTTGCTCCTCATATATCATTGAGGATGTGGAAATGACTGATCCAATATGTTTTATTCAGTCAGACATGGATAAATTTAAAGTAAAATTGACGAAGACAAAGATTGAGAATTTGTCTTCAATTGAGTCTTGCATCAAAGAAACAAATGATCAAGTGTGGTGCATGTAATTTGATGGCTCATGCAGTAAGGAAGGAAGTGGAGCTATGATTCTATTCATTTCACCAAGTGGAGAAACATTTAAGTATTCTTTCAAGTTAATGTTTGAATGCACCAACAATATTGTTGAGTATGAGGCTTTAATCACAGGGTTGAACCTAGAAGTTAAGCATGGAATTAAAATCCTTAGTGTATTTGAGGACTCAGAATTGATAGTGTCCCAAATTAAAGAAAAATATGCCTCTAAACATATCAAATTGAAGCAATACAGGATTGCAGTCTGAGACACCATTGAATTATTTGATACCTTTCAGATAAATTGGATTGATAGGTCCAAGAACCAAATTCATGACTTTATGGCAAATGTTGCACTAAAGGAAAGTGATGTGGCATTGAATGGGATATCAGAAGTGGAGATAAAAGTTAGACCTTCTATCCCTAATAGTTACCTATACAACTGGCAAATATTTCAAGATGATGTTGACCTGCTAAACTTCTTGCAGTGTGTGGATCATTATCAGGCACAGGCTATTAACTTTAATGACTTTGTGGAAGAGACTGATGGGAAGGAAACCTTTTTTGGATAGGAGATCATAAAGCTGAAATCGAACAAACTACCAAGAGGTTTGGTTGCATTATAAAGAACTTTCAATGCATAGGCCAAAATAGAAATAAAGTGACTCTAGCTAGAGAAAGTGGTGTTGAACAAGTTAACTTGGGAAATGAGGAGTCACCAAGGCATGTGTTTGTTGGAAAGAAATTAACTCCTAAAATGAAGCAACAACTGATAAATTTGCTCAGAAAGTGTAGGCACCATTTTGCATGGTCATATGATGACCTCAAAGCCTATAGAGAAGATCTTTTCTAGCATGAAATACCCCTTAAACCTGATGCCAAGCCATTTAGACAAAACTAGAGACCTATAAATCCAACCTTGCTACCTAAGATGAAAGAAGAAATAATAAAAATCAAGCTATAAGACTCTATGTAGACTTTAGGAATTTGAATATATCATCTTTGAAAGATAACTACCCATTACCAAATATGAATATCATGTTACAAAAGGTAACTGGATGTGAACTATTATCTATGATGGATGGATTCTCAAGTTACAACCAAGTAAAAGTCAGGGATACTGAGCAATACAAGATAACCTTTACAACACCATGGGGTATGCATGTGTATGCAAGGATGCCATTCGGCCTAACTAATGTTGGAGTAACTTTCCAAAGGGCAATGGATGTAGCATTTGTAGAGCTAATAGATGTGATAATGGTGGTATATCAGGATGATCTATTCGATTACTCAAAAAGGGCTGAAGACCACTGCAATCACCCTGAAAGGATATTTAGAAAAGCTTTACAATATGGAAACTCTCTTAATCCAAAGCAATGTCATTTTAGAGTTGAGGAAGGAAAGCTCCTAGGACACATAGTATCTGAGGGAGTAAAAATTGATCCTAAAAGAGTGGCTGCAATCAATGAAGTCCCCATTCCAAAAACTATTAAAGGCATTCAGTCATTTCTAGGACAAATCAAATTTGTCAGGAGATTCATCTTAAACTTTGTAGATATTATAAAACCTATAGTGTAGATGTTGAAGAAAGTGTTATCACTATTTTGACTATTGGGTGATTTTGTTCTCTAATCCGCTAAAAATCTGCAAAATTGTGATTAGTGCTTCATTTTGCCTCTGTGGGTTATTGGTCTAAGGGTTTAGGGTTTTTGTAATTTACCCTTCTTCTATCTTAAAATCCCTATGTTCTATTTCTTTGTTACTTAATCCACTTAAGTGGAAGGGTCAGTCCCCCCTTTAAGTTTTGCCTTAGATGGGTTTTAATAATGTTTTAATTTTTTGCTTTCTCCTTTGTTTTTATTTCTTTGTCGGGCTTCATAAATATCATGCAAGTGCTAATAGATCCAATGGTGCGCGTGATCTCTGAAAGGGAAGTTGTGTGAGATTTACCTTTCATGAAGTGGTGAAAAGGTGGCGACCCCAAGTAAAGCGGTCACAAGGAAGGCTAAAGGACAAATCTTCTGATAGATCCAACGATCCACGTTGTTTCACAATGAAAAGATTGGTGGGCCCGGTAGGTAGGCTAAAGAATGAGTTAAAAATAATGCATTTTGTCCATGATCTAGTGGTTAGCATTGTTTCATATCGTAAAGATGTGTGAAGTTTACCTTTTGTGAAGTAGCGAAAGGGGAGTGGGCCCAGTGAGAGGGTGGCTTGCAGAATAAAAGTACATTTCTGAGAAGATCCAATAGTGCACATTGTTTCACAACCTAAAGTAACACAAGGTTTACCTTTTGTGAAGCAGTGAAAAAGAGTTGTCAGTTACATGGCAGGTAAAGTGGCAATACAGCTAGACGTCTTGCTGAGGCAAAAGATGATCTGTCAGTTGGACATGTGGCTCCTAGTGGATCTTGTGGGGCTGATTTGATTAAGCGGCAATATTGATGAAATCCATGGCTAGTTAGGACACATGGCAATTCAAATGTGGAGTTTGATAGAATTCTTGAGCAAATGAATGGCCAACACGTGGGGGATATTTGTCGGATATCGGTAGGACAAGTGGATTCTGCTTAGAGGGCCTACTTTGAAGGTTAAAGGAGTTAAAAGATGCACATTTCAAAATTGATCTGACAATGCGCGTTGTTTTTCATGGTGAAGATGTGAGGTGATTATGCTTAATGAAACAATGAAAACCATTAGTGGTGATGGTTTCATGTGGTTAGTTAAATAGAGTAGTGGTCACCGTGGAGAATAATGATCAAGCGGATGGTAGAAGATCCAATAGTCAGCGTTGTTTTGTAAAGGAAATATGCATGAGATTTATTCTTTGTGAAACAAAGAAAAGAAGGTGGGGCCCATTTCTAAGCAAGATGACTTAGGTAAGGTAAAGAATGTGCACATCTTTAAGGATCTAATGGATGGCATTGTTTCATAATGAAAAGGTGTGAGGTTTTTATCTTTCATGAAGTAGCGAAAAGGAAAGGCAGTTAGAAAATTCTTTGTGGTCCGTTGGAGGCATATTTCGAATTCAATTGCGAATTGATTGCCAAAGCATGCGGCTTAATGTTTCTATTCAATGCTTAGTTTCCATAATAAGCTTCACATCAGCTGAAACATAATTGGCATCATTTTGAAAATTCTTGTAGAGGAACCTGTGCACAAAGCAAATTTCTTCAGGCAACAACTAAGTTCTGCATATTGCTTGATAGTTAGAGTTTGAATTGATATTACTGGGTGCTTGAATTTTTAAAGGTTTGTTTAAGTTTAATTGAAATAGCTATAATTTTGAGATGGCACCATGAAGAGATTTCACAGGGAAGGTTAATTACTAGGATAGAGCCATTTGTGATGATTTTTTAGAACAACTAACTATGTCTACTAATGTCACAAATAAAATGAAAGAATTAGTGCCCAAGGCTCCTCGTCTGAGAATTAGTGATGGTTTGTATGAAAAAGGGAAATGGTTAAGGGATTCATAGATAGGGATATTAGGTCTGGGACTTTTCAAAGTGGGATTTGGCTAGAGAAATTCCTCTGCTCCAATGAATAGTATATGGGAGTTAGATGTTGGAAAGCTCATAGTCCCTGGGGTTTTAATGAATGTGGACTGTTGACCCAGATTGTAAATAACTATGACCCTATTGCTAGGTGTGTAAGAAATGAAAATGGGGGCTTATTAATTGAAATAAATGACGACAAGTTTAGGAAAGTATTCAGACTTAGTGAGATGTCAAATTATTTAGAGCCCATCAATTTTGAAACACTTGCACAGGTCTATAATGTGTAGAGAGATCACCTCAGGAGTGGCCCTTTGAAATATTTTTTTGTCAAAATGGGAGGACTGACTGTTGTAGGCCCTAGCACCATGGAACCTTTCTCTCTAAATTTGTTCACTTTGAGGGCTAAAGGGATGTATCGGTCCCTATGTCAGATTTTTGGGGAAGATGCTGAAACAACCATGCCAACCCATTACATGCTCATGTTAGCACAAATTTTGAACCCATCTCTAGCAGTAAATTTTGACTTTGCACCCTATCTTATTGATGCAATTCATGAAGGGTTGATGAGGATAAAAAATGCTAAGGTAGATAGACCTTTTTGATGGCATTCTCTTCTTATGCACATGTTTTTATTCAAAGGTGCTAATTATTTTGCTAATGATATGGACCTAATTAAGGAAAAGGATAATGAGGAGATGCCAATTCAATTATGGAGCACAATTTTGTCTTGGGATAGAGAGGATGCTAGTTATTTGAATTTTGATAGATGTTTTACATCTATGCTTAGGATCCTCTTGTGCCCCCAAAACTCTATAATTCCCAAAGCTCTCTTAGAAATCCTTAGGCCCAAGGAATTTGCTCAAGATATTAACATTGTTCATAATTGGCGTGATATATACTTGTACCTTGTCTCTATTATGTTCAGAGTCTATGGTTTCAAAGGAACTCCATATTTTCTCCTCTATCAAGTCCCATTGAAGATAGGAATTATAGAGATCTTGAGGCAAATCGGAGGTTTGCAAGAAGCAGAATTAACAAATAGGGGGAAAGAGACAATTTTCCCAACTGTCACCATTGCACATCAATTTGTAATCACCAAGGGTGGTTGGAAACATTTTGATGACTTCTCACAACCATATATGTTGTCTACTACAGTATCAAGGTCTATTGACCCTAAAGACTTTTTTAATGGTATGTTCAGGAAGAGAGCCGTATGTAAAAGCATACCACACCAGTTCCATTTTCCTGAGGATTTGATCAGAAATGAGTTGAACCTTGATGAACAAGAATTGATAAAAGAAAAATTGATAGCATATAAGAGGGCTCTTGATTTTATCCACTAATTTGATATTGGTTATGACCCTTTGTCTAGTTTTACTCCCTTTGAGGAAAAGGTTAAATTCTTGATACTTTATTTTGAAGATTTAATGTAGACTTTAAGGGAGAAAAGGGAATTTATATTGAAAAATGATCCTAAAAAGGCTAAGTTGGTTCTAGCCAAGCCTGCCTTTGCTAAGCCCATCCCTCCAGGTGAATATGTGATGTACAAGAGGCCAAAGTATAGTGTGCTAGTGCTAGTCAAGGGTGAACCTTCTACTTCAAAAGGGAAAAGAGCAATAGAAGATGTAGTTGACATCCAAGATTCCCCTAAAATGCAAAGGTTGGGAAAAGAGGTGCAAACAAGTGACCCTTTATACTCTCCATCCCAATCCCCAATTCATGTGGGAGATGAACATGCAGTGGCTGAGCAATTATTTTAGTTAGGAAGTCTTGGGGAGATTGCTTATACTTATGAAGAAGTGCAAGAAGGGATGCCTAAAGAGCCACCAAGTGCTGAAATGGATTTGACTATAGAGGAGTTTAAAGGAAAAGAGTTAGACCTTAGCATCAAATAGGCCATTGAAGAATTCTTGGCTGATAATAATTTTGTTACAATAGGATCTTTCATTCAATTTGTTTGGAAGCAAAATATAGAAATTTTCAAAGCCAAATGTGAAGAGAGGAAAAGTGAACAACCCCACAAAGATGCATCTGTAGTGGAGGAAGAAGTAAAACAACAAATGATGATAGAATTCAAAACCATTACTCCTGAGTAGGGGAGAGAAATGGTGGAAAAAGATGGTGTCCTAATTCTCCCTAAGTGAGATATAGTAGATGTACTCGTGCTTGAAGTAGTAAGGAAACAAACAAAGCCTTTGGAAGGAGTGAGATTTAGCAAGGACCATGCTCCTTTGGTCATGTGGTCTCTAAGGAGAGATGAGAGCAGAGAGATGAAGGACACTTCAGGGTCCAGCTGCCTTGGAGGTATGATTGTGAAAAGAGTGTAGGATACAGGGCTAGTAGAAGCTGCCAGCATAGTTTTGGAATCAGCCAAAGTGATGAGATGTATGAGAATGTCCAGATTTGAAACTCTTGTTTAAATTAGGTGACTCTATAGTCTGGATAAGGCATTGATATCAATTGTGGAGTTTTTTCTATCTTTCTTGGGGTCAAGACTGAAAATGAAAACATGTTTTCTTTTAATGTTTTAATATTATTGAGGTGATGAGGTTCATAGGTTTTTAGAATTGGTTTGCTATGGATCTCATATTAAAATTGTGAAAGTATTCACAAGAGGTATACCCACCTGAGCTTTGGATAAGCTTAAAGTGTAGAAGGTTTTGTAGAAACCTTGTTATATGTTTTTCTAGAATTCTATTTTCTTGTTGTCCTCTCCATATGCAACAAAGGTTTCAAATTTTCTTATAGAGGGGATTGGGGAAATCAAAATTTGAGAACAATAGAAAGGAGCCAAAATAGATTGGGATGTAGAAGCATTGGAGTCCTTTGCAGTAATCAAGAGGGCAATATCCAAGGCACCAGTACTGATATCACCAAATTCTAGCACACCATTTCTGATGTTTTCTTTTGCCTCTTGTCACACAGTAGTAGCAGTATTATTGCAAAAAAACCAAAGTGGTTGTGAGTAACCCATTGTATATTTCAGAAAATCGTTGAGCCCATCCGAGATCAAGTATGATATAAATGAGAAACATGCCTATGCTCTAGCAAAAGTAGCAAAACACTTCAGACCATACCTGGTAGGGGCAAAAATCATAACTTATGTTCCTAGTGCAGTAGTGAAAGATATTTTTTAGGCAAACAGAAGTAACAGGAAAAAGGTACAAATGGATCAATCAAATCTAGGAGTTTAACATTGAGCTCAAGATTTCACAAGTCATTAAGGGTCAAGGATTAGCTAAACTCATGGAAGGAGCATATTCTAAAGGATTTCAAATAAATGAAGTGGGGCTTGAGGAAGCCAGTTTCAGTATTGAGCACATAGTATGGTACACAGATGTTATGTATTATCTTAAACATATGCAGTGTCCAGACAATATGACTGATAATCAAAAGAGGACCTTGAAGTTGAAATCATTAACGTATGTGATCATTAATGGTGACTTGTATTGGGAAAATAGAGATGGAATATTACTACTATGTTTGGATGAATGTTAGGCTAGCAAAATCTTGCAAGAAATGCATGATGGAGTGTGTGGTGGTCTTTTTTTTGCTAGAACTATAGCTCACAAGATACTAAGGGTAGGGTATTATTGGACACATGTGCTTAATGATTCCTATCAATATGTTAGAAATTGTGAAGCATGCCAAAGATTCTCAAGAAAAATGAAATACCAAGGAGCACTCCTATTAAGACCAATGCAAGTTGAAGAACCATTTGAACAATGGGGATTGGATTTCATAGGGGAAATATGTGATAAATCTAGTGGAGGACACAAACGAATCTTGGTATCCACTGACTATCTAACTAAATGGGTGGAAGCAATCCCTACCAAACAGGCTACTAGTAAAGTAGTGATCAAATTCTTGATGGAAAATATCATTGTAAGATTTGGTGTCCTTGCAAGAATCATTACAAATAATGGTATGTGTTTTAGATCTAAAGAATTCAACACCTTTTGTGGAGAATATGGCATCAAGATATCTCATTCATCTCCCTATCATCCCCAAGGCAATGGACAGGATCAGTCTAGTAATAAAAATATTCTCAAGATTATTAAGAGGATGTTAGGACACAATAAGAAAGCATGGGATTCTAAATTGAGTCTGGCAATCTGGGTAGATAGAATAATAGTGAAGAAGTCTATAGGAAGATCTCTATTTGAGTTAGTTTATGGAAAGAAAGCTAGACTTCCTCTGGATAACCTCTTACCTGTTCACAAATTCATAGTACAGGAAGAGATTGATATAAATGATCCTATGCAAGAAAGACTTGGTAATTAATAGAGTTGGATGAAATCGGGACAAAGGCACAGAGGCAGAATGTTAAGGCATAGAATCAAATGGAAAGGTTATATGACAAAAAGGCAACAAATAGGAAGTTTGAGATAGGTGATTGGGTCTTGATGTGGGATGCCAGAAACCAAGACAAAGATAGGCATGGAAAGTTTGAGGCCCTTTGGCTTGGGCCATATGTGATAATAGAGAAAGCAGGGGAGGATTCTTATTACATACAAAGTGCAATAGGAGACAATCAAGAATTGCCAGTACATGGATAGTTCCTGAAGAGATTTTTCTCTTAAAATATTATTCCATGTACAGTAGGTTAGGGTTCATTTTCCATTGTATATACCACCAGCCACCATTAGTAGGTCTCTATTCACTTGAGATTCTAGATTCTTGAAGGCATCCATAGCATACCTCCATCCCTAGTCAGAGCCACTATTGAGAATTGAATTTAAATAAATAGAATTTTGTGGTTTCAATTGAAGCTACAGAAGTTTTCTTGAGAAAAAAAATGAAATCAAGCATGCCCTTAAGAATTTTGATAGAACCCTTGGCATTTCCATCAACATTAGAATCCTAAAGATTATCACTCAAACCAAGGCCATCAGATATACATGTTCATCCTTCAACAAAATTCCCAGTCTGACTGAAATGATTCTATCGAAGAATCCTACCAGTATCCCATCGATAAAGTGCCCTATCAAACAAACATTGGCTGTGATGGATCTCAAAAGGGATTCACCAAAAACATTAGTTCCATTGACATAATGTACATCGAGGAAATCAGAAGTGGTCCCATCAATAAAATACAGAGTTTCGATGAAACTACAATATCAATGAGACATGTGAGTAGCTCGTCGAGGGAAGAAGTTTGGTCAAAAGAGTAATATCAAAGGAACCAACATATATGTTATCAACAAAGCTATTTTGAGGAAAAGAGCGTATTGAAGAGGCATAAAAGATGTTGACTGAAGATAGCTTTCTCATTGAAGATTAAAGGATCGATGAAATATGAGATATTTCCATCGATGACTTGTTATCGAATGAACATAAAGAGTTGAAGGAGAATATTTTTCTTTTTCCAAAAGGGGAAATTTCATCAACACTAGTACAAAGGCCGGATAATGAAAAACTATTTTGATGGAATTCTAACATCGATAAAATGATGGAGGGAGTTAGCGATAAAAGGATTTTCATCAAAAAGGAAGATTTTGATGAATTGATAAAACATTATATTAACATAAACACTTATAGAGAGGCTTCGATGAAATAAAGATATCAATGAGACCAAGACAAGTGTCGGCGATAATGTCAATTCCATCGAAATAAAGAATGATGTTGATGGAATATGGTGTTTTGGGGAGACATAAGATAAAGCCATTGAGACATATGATTTCATTGAAGTACAACACATGTGTGAGGTTAAATAAACGTTGGTAAAAATTCAAAGCATTGCTAGACAAATGATTATCCATTGCTGCAAAGAAACAAAACAAATCTCAGTGAAGTCACATTACCATAAGTTCAAATGAATATCTATGTGACTGTTGCTTAACTGGAATTATTAATTGATGCTCAATGAATTAATGATGAAGGGCCATGAATTCTCATATAATAGGTGTTGCTCATTCATTTATATTAGCATATTTTGTAAAATGAAAAAGAGATTAGAAGAGGAGAGACTGGACAGATACTATAGCCTCTCGTATACTATTGTACAATTTTGAAGTTTTAATAGAATCAATCATTCTTCTTTTATATATGTGCTATGGATTATCTCATTTTCTGTAGGCAGTTGTTTGTGATATTATCTAAGGGAGATAAGGTTATTCATATTCTTATAGTGAAGTTTATGTTTCTATATTATAAATTTGGATTAAAAAGATCTACTCATGGATTGTAAATGTTCCTTGTAGTTCTTCCTTGAATGGTCCCTTAAGGTTAGGGTTAAATTCATTCAACCATTTTATGATATAAACATTTAGCAGATCTCATAAGAAACAGTAACTGACAGATTTACCAAAGGGGGTAGGTTTAAAAATTGTCTCACAAATCATACATTAAGTCTTAGAGAAATATAAGAATATGTAGACCAAACAACAAAGAAGGCACTAGTCATCCATAAACCATAATTATCATTATATGAATGCACCTTTACATTAAAGCAATAGGGAATAGTTGAGTAAAAAGTATAGAGTTAGTTAATAATAGTGTACATATATAGGAATTTCAAGAACAAAGATCAAATATCTTCCATAACAATAATCTAAAAGATATCTATTCCAAGAAACTTTGTCATTCTTAGATAGGGGTCTGTTAGATCAAAATAATCAATCTTCTATAAAAAGCATTAGTTATCAAAAGCCACTAATGAATAGGTATACCCGCCTAGGTCTTGCAGAGCCTAAAGTGAGAGAGTTAGCAACCAAATAGGTTCACTCTATAAGCTAGCCAAGTCAAATTAGAGGGTTTGATCATAGAAGTTGGCATTTCCTTAGAAACTATCCAATTTGTTGATTTGATATCCAACACATTCAAGCATTATTTTCTAGCATTGAGCATTCTCAAGTCTCCCTTCAAGGCTAGGTGTTGCATTCAAGTCATGGATTCAAGCATCGAAGAGGAGATCCATTTCAACATTCCTATCACAACCTCCATTGAGGTGATTTACATTTCAATCTTTCATTTAAATTTACTTGCAAGTACTCTCTTTCATCATTTGGTTAACTCCAAAACTAGGTTTTGACCTGAAGGCATAACCCCAATGCCAACCCATTTTCCTCTCTTTTTTGTGTGTAGGTTGAAAGTATGCAGTTGTACTTTCATATTTGGACCTCATTTGCAGAGGTGTAAAAACCCTTTTTGTGTTGTAGATTTTTTGGAGGACCATGTACATTTCCACCATGATCTAGACAATGTTTTCTCAAATTCACAAGGTGGTTTCATCTTGACATATTACTGCCAAATCTAGGTGCATAGTTTTATCCCACCCTCTGATCTCAAGTTATAATTAGTTCATTGTCACTTTTGCACTTAGTCTTTATACACTATTCCTTTCCATTTTGAGTAGAAGACAAGATTAACTTATCATTCAGAATTCTATATTCTTCTTTGGAGGTTGAATCTAGTGAATTTTTTCCCTACCCTCTTCCAATGGATTGCATGAAAAGTGTTTGAAGGGAAACCCATAATGAAACTCTCATCTCTTCTTGGAGGTAAAGGGTAGCTTTCCTCTTGATCTGTCATTCACACATTGTTCAGCCACCATTACATTTTGGTGAACCCAACATCTTGCATGCTTTCCTTTGAACAAAATTGCATATTTTTCATTCGCAAGTTTAAATTTTATACAAACCTAGTGGTTAAATCATTAAAAACCTTAGTTTTTCAAATTAAAATTGAACTTGTGATTTGTAAAAATTGCTTGTGGTTATCTTAGATCTGAAAATTGTTTTGTTTGTCAACTTCAATTTCCTAATTGTCATTTTCAATTTGCAAATCAAATTTACAAAATTAAGCGGTTACTTGTTAAAACCTTAATTTTCAAAACTCATCTTGAACTTATGCAAAAATTGGATTTCCATTTAATTTTCAGATTTGTGATTGTTCTTAGACTTGTTTTCATTCCTATAGTTCAAATTTTCAATTTCTCTCCTTTTACCCAAAATTCAAATTTCAAAATTAAAAGGTTAGGTCATAAAACCCTAATTTTCAAATTTAATTGGATTTTGGGCAAATTTCAATCAATTTCATTCAAATTTAGATTTCTAAACATTTTCCAAGGTGTCCCTATCCATTAGGTTTGACCTTTTTCAAATTTGCAATTTAATTCCTCTTTTTCTTCAAAACCCTAATAGGGTCTTATTTTTACATTTGAACCTTAATTTCACCCATCTAGAAATCGTAAAATTCTCCAATTTTTTGGGATTAGCTTTGAAATAATCGTAATATTCATCCTTGAAAATTTTAAAAAATATTTGTCGGACCATGTACATTTTCACCACGGTCCTTGAATTTTTTCTTGAAATTTCAAGAGACTATTATGACTGTATTTAACAGCCTAAATCCAGAAGATTGGCTGATTTTGTCAGTTTTTGATCCCTCTAGAATTGAAAGTACTTCCAAATTTCAACATTTCAAATTTCAAGAAAATTTTTAAAATTAAGAGGTTAATTATAGTCTGCCCTAGTTTAAAAAATAAGTGGTATCCTATTGGCCCTAATTTTAAAATTCCAATTGTGTCTTTTTCTTTCTTCAACAAAGTTCAAATTGTTTAATCATTATTTTCTTAAATTTTGCAAAACTCAATTTTGTAAGCTTTGTTCCTATAATTCAAAATTCAAAATTCAAATTTTCCTTCTAGTGCATGAGTTTTACCACTATTAGTCCTACCTATATTATCCATGTTGGAAGAAGCATTAAAATTAAGGCCTCACAAGGTTTAATTACTGAGGAGATGGAGCCTAATTTAGGTGACTTCTTTAATGAGGATCATGCTAATTCTTCCCATCCTAATAATGTGCCTATTTACCCCATTGACAAATTTGATGAAAAAGGAGAAGCTTTAACTAGAGTCTCTATAGATCAACTTTCCAAATTGGACAATCAAGTTGATAACTTTGAACACTAGATGTCCCAAGAATACCCTAATAGTGAAGCTCTTCCATTAATTGAAGTATTTAAGCACATGATTCAAAGTAATAAGATTGGAATTGATATATTGTGTGACATTGCACCTATTGTTGATTCTAATGTCATACCTATCAAGAGTTGTGCTGAAACCCTAGGTTATTCATAACCTTTAACACAAGTCAATCTTTATATTCCTTTGACTACTCTTATGACTAGTATTCCTAATTTTACATCCAACATCATGGCTACTTCAACTCAAAATGTCA
This sequence comes from Cryptomeria japonica, assembly GCF_030272615.1. Taxonomy (NCBI): domain Eukaryota; kingdom Viridiplantae; phylum Streptophyta; class Pinopsida; order Cupressales; family Cupressaceae; genus Cryptomeria; species Cryptomeria japonica. Next base: position 782,298,116 of record NC_081411.1, on the reverse strand, counting down.
TCCCTACAACAAATAGTCATGAGGTCAATTCCTCTTCTTCATTAAATCATCCATATTTACCTATGTCTTCAATAAGTGGTCCTATTATCCCTCAAACAATCAATGTGACACAAGGGGGCAATTCCTTCAACATCTTTGTTCCTCCTTTAAGTGTCCCTTTTCCTACCCAATTATCACCTATGCCTACTTATCATAATGTCCCACCACCCTATTCTTAGTCAATTCCTTCTTTCAATAACATCACAATACCTTCTCAATCAACTACATCTAACATCAATTATTTTACCGAAGTGACAATTAACAATCTTGCTCAAACTATGCCTTCTTTACAACAACAAATTGCTTCTATGAGTCAATCCAAGTTTAGTGTGCCTACCTTTGATGTTGTGAGCCCACTTTCTCTTGATATTGTTAAAGTTGTGCCATGTAAGCATGTTGATATCCCTCAATTATAACTCTGTAATGGAAAAGGGGATCCTCTTATGCATGTCAAAACATTTCAAACCTTTTGTATCGATTTTTGTTATGAAAAAAAATTGCTCGTAAAATTGTTTACAAGAGCACTAAGAGATAAGGCTTTACAATGGTATTTCTCTTTGCCTTCTTATTCTATCACTTCTTTTCAACAACTGGAAAATGCTTTCATCCAACAATTTTAAAACAACATTGGTCCTAAAATCACTTTGATTGATTTAATACATTGTAAACAAGGCGTTAAAGAAAAAGTGACTGATTTTATAGGTAGATATAAGCATTTGTGTGCTCATTTTTCTTTCCATGTACTTGATAATGATATTCAAAGAATTTTTATTTCAAATTTAAAAAATTATATTAGGGAAAAGCTTCTTTTGTCAGAGTTTACTCCCTTTCCAAAGTTGTGTGCAACACTCCACAATTATCAACTATCTGTGAGTCAAATGGAGTAATCCACTCCTATGGCTTTGAGTGATATGGGGGAAAGTGTTAAAAAACCATTTGCAAAGTTCAAACCAACAAAAAGCTTTATCAAGTTAAATGATACAATCAACAATAACAATGTGAATGCTACAACTAGTGTGTCTCCTATTTCTAAATTTTTCCAAAGAGAAAGACAATTTACTCCTTTGAATGAATCTTTACATAGTATTATGTCTCAGTTGTTGAAAACAAATTTTATCAAACTTTCTCCTATAAAACAAGTTGATCCTTCTAAACTTGCATCTCCTTATTTTGACAGCAATTCATTTCACCAATTTCATCATGAGCCTGGTCATGATATTGAGAAATATTTCACATTGAAAAATAAGATTCAAGATTTGATTGATAACAATACTATATCTTTGATAGGTGTGAATGATAAAGGGAATAAATCAGTAGCCCCTCCTAATCAAAATCTTAATATTTTCACTGATCCCTTGCCTTCTCATACCTCAACATGAATGAAATTGTGCCTACTTCTTTCTCTTTTGAGGAATTCACTTCTATGCCTCCGAAATTGGTAAATATGGTAGAAAAAAAGATACACCTAAGGATCTTTGTATTAAATTTGACCCTAATGAGACCATTAGAGCACCCAATGGCCCTTTATACATAGTTGTGAAGGATATGGATATACCTTAGCATGGCACTCTTGTTGATCCCTCTTGTATGGTTAACATCATCATTGAGGAGTATCTTTTTAATTTATGATTGCATGAACCCCTATATGATGATTTTAATGTGGTTGTAAAGTTATTTGATGGATTTTCTTGTCATACCATTGGCTCTATAACCCTTCATGTTGAAGTTAATACTAAATATATGGATGTCAACTCTGTTATCATACCCTCTTCCGAGAAATTTGATGTGAAGTTGGGCTATCCTTGGCTATCTTCCATGAAGGCTATTACTTCTCCTATCCATAAGTGTTTGAAATTTCCTCACAATGGAAAAATAATAACTGTGAACCATAGCTTATTTAAACCATCCAAAAGAAGCCCTGGTGTTCCTATTTATTTCTTTTGGCCTAAGAAATTTCAATGTCTTCCATCAAGGAGTGATTCTCTTTTTCCATGTTATCAAAAATGGAAGAAAGATATGATATTATTCTTAACTCAACCTAGATCCCCAAGACATCAAATTCCTATCATTCTTGAAACTAAAGTTCTTCCCTTCATGGATAGAACTAATCTTCTTCCTAAGGAAGATCCTTAACCTATTCCTATGGATGTGTTTATGCCTTTTCCTAAGAAACAAAACAATATTCCACCTAAACTTAGACTCATACCTCCTCCTCATGATGGACTTGGTCTCCTTCCTACACCTAATATTCCTCCTTTGTATGGTGCAATTTCACCTCATTCCTGTTATAGAGAGAAGAGGCCTTCTTTTCCCCTTATTCAAATTAAAAGACCTCAACCTAAAACTTCAACTATCAAAGAGGAGAGTATTCCTCCTTCACCAAATGATCCTCCTTCTTCTCATCCTTCCACTAGGACTCAACAAAATTTTTGTGTGAGAGAATGCCAACAAAGACATCATGTTCGAGCTCATGAAGCTATCCCTCAAACTATTCAATCTTGTATAACTCCAACAGTTGACATGATTCCCTTTTCTTCTAAGAAAGATGTACAACCTACATGTCTAAATCATAAGTTGCACAAAACATGTGATGGTTTTACTCTTATTCATGTTCTTTCTCCTCTTTCTCTAAATTTTGATGAAGAAATGAGTCAAAATGTTATTCATGATGGAAATACAACTCCTGATTCTTCTAATAGTGATTATGAATATTTTGACGTTGACAAGCATTTATCAACTTAATTTTCAAAATCCCTAATCCTAGATCCTAGATTCAAAAAAAGTGACTTACCACATGAGAATAGTCCTTATTTGGATCTTGTGATAGCTCCATCTATTGTGCTCGATGTCACTCATCTGGCATTTTTCTCACCTTCCCAAAATAGTAATTAGCAAGAATGACAGGTGGATGTCATGCTAGATTAGCAATATTAGTACCATAGATTTTCTTTGAGTCTCCTCTCTTTCTCTTTTGTGGCTATTCTTCTATGTGTATCCCTGTTCTTCTATTATCCCCTTAATTTCTACTTGAGGACAATATAAAGCATTGAAATCTCTTTTGGTCTCTTTCATGTTGACTCGAAAGAATTTTATCTTCCCTTTCTTCCAAGGAAATTTCATTTCTTTGGGGAATGATGATTATTATATGCACATACATATATGATATATATGAGTTATCATACAACATACTGACCCCAAGGAAAGTGAAACTACCTCATGTTTTGTCTTCATTATCCTTGGGTTTATTCCTTGATTGGGGGCCAATTCCTTGTGATAATGTGGTCCCTCTCTTCTCTCTCTCTTGGGTGTATCCTATATACACATAAAAATTGGCTATGAGCAATTAAATAAATATTTTGTATTTATTTAATAATTATCCTTCTATTAAATAGTTAATTTGAAAAGATTAATTATTTAATTCATTTTTCATGTCTTTCTATTAATTAATATTTTATTAATTAATTCATCTATCCTATTCTTCTAATTAATTAAATATCTAATATTTAATTATTATTTTAACCAAGGTAATTACATGTCTAATATTTAATTGTCTCCTCCAATCAATTAAATATCCAATATTTAATGGTTATTCTCCTGTCCTATAGTCTCAAATATTAAACAATTCTCAAAATTATTTAATCCATTTTCCAACTCACCTTTTATATCCACTTCATCTTCCCTTTGCCAACTCATCAAATATGTGGCTAAGGAAATTAATATTTCTTAAATATTAATTCATCATTTATCTTCAACTTCCAAACTTAATGAATATTGTGTACGTACACATATTTCATAACCATTTCCTATATTCTCTCCAACACCCTCTACATCTTAGGAAAGACTTGAGTCCACTTGTCCTATCATGTCTAAATTTTCTCCAACCATCCCTAGATTCCCTCTATCAGCAACCTAGTCAAGGTGAGATGAGTGACAATTGTCTTCTCCTTCCCCCTTTCTCTCAACCTTCACTTTTTCTCACAGCCATTCAAATCTATAGATCTAATCAGGATCATTGATCTAAACCACATCATCTAATCATCTCAAGGTCTATTAAATCAAGAGCTTCAATTGAGAGAGAGTTAGTCTTCAAATCAATCATACGCATCCATGAGTTTTTGAAGCAAATAGCAAATAACAATTATCATATAATATCATTTAGAATAATCATTTTAGCATAATCATGTAGTATTGCATATCATAGTATCAGTTAACTACAATTTATCAGTCCATTCTTCATATGCCATCTTGGAAGCCATCAGTGCAATGTCTCAAAGCACACCATCTACAACCGGGATTAATGGAGTTAGGACACAATGAGACATAAGCCATGAAGGTATCATTCTGAGGATGAAATTCAAGTTGACACATTTTGGTGCCCACTATGGGGCTCATAGACCTCGCATATACCTTTAAAAATTTTGTAAAAAGTTAAATTAATGCATTTGTAATGCAGATTCATGAATGTGTGAATTTTGATAGTGCTTTTGTTCTGTAGGTTAGCACATTGGTCTTCTAGGTTAGCGCATTTGCACTATAGGTTAGCGCATGAGCATTTTCAATTAACGCTTGTCTTAAAGTCTTCACATTTGTATTATAGGTTCGTGCATTTGTGTCCTAGGTTAGCGCATTTGGCAAAGAAATCACACTTTTTTATCCACAGAGCAGCGCTTTTATAGTCTAGGTTAGCACTTTTGACCTGCAGGTTAGCGCTTTTGAGCAAAAAGATAGCGCATGTGTTAGATTAGCGCTTCTGTTTAGAAACTGACAAAAATTTCTTGCAAGTCCGAATGTCCAAGAAATCAGATTTTTCAGACTACTAACATGCATGTGCAGGATGGTGTTTAAGGCAAATTTTATGTATTTCCTCATCTAGTTAATTAAAAGTCTTTATTTGGGAAGTAATATATCATATCTTGTTCATCTAGTTTAACTAAGAGGATGAATTGATAGCATGCAACTTGCATTTTTAGTATTTTCTCTAAAATAGTTGCACATAGACTTTTAAAAGGGCTAAAATGAACACCATGCTTGTTGGAGCAACATCTCCAAATAGGACTTAGCCAACAATTTCTTTGAAAAGGTTAAAAAGAGAACTTGCATTCCATGTCTCGAAAGTGGTAGGTATATGTTCTCCCCTTAATTGGGTGACCAAAAAGCCAAACCCACTCTTTTAAGCTTTCTTTACTTTCAAGCAACTAAATCCTTTAGAGGGCCTACCTTCCTGAGCTACCTTGAGGGGGCCAGTGAGAGGGGAATGACCTAAAGTGGCAATGAGCTAATATCAAGTCCTTCTAATCCACTATAAATAAATTGTGTTTGTGATGAAAATCCCAAACAACATGTGCTGATAAGTTCATACTGATACTATGTTTCCCCATAAACCCTATGGAGTGTAACCTCTATAGGCTAGGAACCTTCTATATTTATAGAGCTGAAAGTTCTGCATGTATGGCCACATGATCAAAAACCTTTACTAAAAACCACTTGTACTAGTTGCTAAAATCCTTCTATTTGTTGGCGCAGGAGGTCGAACCTCTGAAGTGGCTCACATACATACGGTTCCTAGTAGAGATATAAAGTTTTCCATGGGGTGTTTTCATGGAAACTAGTGCTTGGCTGCCCCAAAGAAGTGAGTGCCGAGGGTGGAGCCAGTGGGGTCAAGTATCTAAATATCCGCTTTGAATAGCGTAGCCTCAGGGGAAACCCCACATGAGATTCAACAACTATTGTCTCAGCCTGCCATAGGGATTATACTTGCTTGTGAATTTTATTTATTAAACATTGTGTCTTCTATATCTGTAACATGTTCCAAATGGTCAAAAATTGAAGAAAATTATCATCTACAAGAAAGCAAAAATTCAACAAATTACTAAAAGAGTGTGATAAAAAAGGGTAATACAAAAGCTTTCCAACAATTGAAATGCCAGATCAAAATCAAAATGTCAAAACATCAATATCAAAATAATTCTTGAAGTATATTTTTCTCTAAACCATCACGTATTTTCAAACTAGCTCAAACAACTAGGTCACTAATCCAACAGGTTATACCCAAAAGGTTCTATAAACATCAACATTCAACAAGCTATTGATTCAAACATCTTAAGTGCAAAAATCAACATCCTTGTCAAGTTTCTCATTAGGATAATCAAATCCTCTATCACGAAGCTTGATGAATCTATACTAGGTTCCTAATCTTGGATATATCTTTCCTATTTTGAACCTAGGTTATATCAAAACCAGAATCGCACCAACATTGGAATCAAACAAACTTGTGAATTGCCAAATGCTTATATGACTTTTAAGTATCACCTTAACAAAAAGAAAACCCACTTATAAAGCTACTCAGAAAAAAGATAAGATTCTTTTATATCAATTGCAAGTTCTTATTGAAACATAGGACATTCCTACATCGTTTTCATCACTACCTACATGGCTACGGTACAAAATTTGATGATGAAATTTTGCAAAGACATGCTTTTCAACAAAGAGACGCTTTATCCCAATAAACAAACAATAGTGGTAAAATCAACAAGGCATATCTTCCTAAACCAATAATCACCTATTGACTTTGTCCTTTGGAACTTTCAACAACTTTGAAATAATCACATGCCAGTTTGGACTAGAGCCCAACATGAACAACTTATAAAACAACAACAAATGGAGGAAGAGGATACTCCTATATTCCACACTTTTGGATTTACCACTGTTGGTGAAGAAGTAGTCAATAGAACCATTAGAGACCTTGAGAAAGATTTCAAATTTGATAGGCTAGTGGAAAAATTGTTAGCAAAACAAAAAGAAAAATATCTCTTGATGTTGGCAAAATCTGGAGCTAAACTACCACAAGACTTTAACATAGAAAGCTTGAAACAAGATGCGGAGGCAAGTAACACCCAAAACATAGATGATCCAAATAATGAGGATGTGAACAAAGAAAGTCATGAAGAAACAAGGAAATAAAAGGATGACACAAGAAAAGAGCGTAGTGATAAGAGAACTTGTGAAGAAACAAGGAGAAACTATGTGGATAATCCATTGTCAAATCTTACTCAACAAATAAAAACTCTACAACAATAGATGTAAGACATGCAAAATGGGACAAACTCCAAGAATTATTCACTAGAAGATATATGCCCATATCCGTTCAATAAAAATCTGAATATGATACCATTTCCTCAACATTGCAAGATTCCTAAATATGACAAATACAATGGAAAATTTGATCCTCAAGATCACATTAGGGAGTTTTGTACTATGAGAATGGAATTTGCTCATGATGAAACCTACCTTATGCATCTTTTTCCTAGGAGTTTAAATGGACAATCAATGGAGTGGTTTTCAAGATTATCATCTGAAATCAAATCTTTTGAAGAACTTGTGAATAAGTTTATTTCACAATACTCCTACAATATAAGGAATGAAATAACAATGTTGGATCTCTACAATGTTAAACAAAAGAATGGTGAATCTTTTATGATTTTCTTATAATGATGGAAAAACATGTTTAATAGGTATCCCTGAGATGTACCTAATCAAGAAAAAATGAACATATTCATTGATAATCTTATCAGTGAAATGAGTTATCGACTCAGGATGCAATGTCCTCCCTCTTTTGCCAAAATGATCAAGAATGGTCTTAAAATAGAGAACACAATGGTAAAGAAAGGAGAACTAAAAATTTACAATAATTCATACAACAACAACAACAAAAACAACAATGACAAACCCAAGTTCTGGTCAAAGAATAGGAATGTCAGCAATGAAAGAAATGACAATAATAGTACTACAAAACAACAACAACCAATTTTTAATCTATCAAGTCAAATTCCAAGAAATAACAATCCAGAAAACAATATAGCCAAGGCCTTTTTCTCCAATCCTCAAAGGAAATTCACAAACATTGGAGAATCCTTGGAATCAGCCCTAAAAACTTTGCTTGCCAACAAATTGATTGTTTTACCAGCAGCAAGAAGTTATGAACCACTAGTCAAGCCCAATTGGTGGAATGACAATCATTTTTGCAATTATCATTGGAATAAAGGACACCTAAAAAATGATTGCAAGAGATTGAAACACCTTATCCAAGATATAATCGATAATGGAACCATCACAGTGGATAGCCATAAGACAAACGAATCACACTTGGCTTTCAAAACTCCACTTCCAAATTACGACAAAGGTGAATCATCCCAATTAAAAGATGACAAAGGAAAAGCCAAAGTGAATTACACTTATATATATGATGATGTAGTAAATGTGATCATTGTTAATGAAAATCCATCTTCAGAACCAATCAATGTTATCACGAGAAGCAAAGCAAAGGTTACCTTTCCAGGTATAGAAAAAGATTCAACATCCGCATCACAATAATACAATTTAGTAGAGCAAGTACAAGGAATACCCACTCAAATATCAATTCTGGAACTTCTTAAGGTTTCATCTATGCATAAGGAAATTTTGGAGAAAGCTTTAGTAGAAACAACAGTTTCAAAAGACTTGGATGTAGATCAGTTCCAAAACATGTAGGACACCTTATAGCTCCTCATTGCTTATCCTTTTCTGAAAATGATGACACATCCTTACAACATCCTGACAATGCTCCCTTCCATGTTTAAGTCTCCATTAATAAAACTTGTGTCAAATGTGTGCTCATAGATGGAGGAGCTGGCTTAAACATTTGTGCATTAAGTTTGATAAAAGCTTTGGGATATTCAGAGAATGTAGTAGACCCAAAAAAGAAAATAACCATCAAGGCTTATGATGAAGCAGAATGTTCTTCTAAAGGAACTATTGTGTTACCAATAAGGATAGGACTTGTGGAAAGGGATACATTGTGTCAAGTTTTAGATTTGAACCTCTCTTACAACATTCTTCTAGGAAGACCATGGATTCACAAGATGCAAGTAGTTCCTTCTACATATCATCAATGTGTGAAATTTCCTTATGAAGGAAAACAGATCACTATAATTGCAGATTCTAGTCAATATTGCAATAATTTGACACCAACACAAGACACAAGAGTTCCACATAACAAAGAATCAGTATATCCTACCAAATAAAATTAAGAAAAGTTATGGGAAACTTTTGAAGAAAAACTCAAGTTAAATGATGAAGGAATGGGAAAATACTCTTTGCATAATTTTCCACTTTCCCTTAAGTTATATGGTAAGCCTACAGATATTCAATCAAAGCCATCAGAAAGATCAAAACATATGTTTAAAGGAACATTTGTTAGTGTTGAAACTCTTGAAGAAGAAAATGAAGACAAAGACATTCTTAGTTGGTTGTACAAGGATGAAGACAAAACTATAGCAATAGTAGTAGAAGTCAATATTCCCATAAAACAATATGGGAAAGGATATGAAGGAAAAGGACCAATTGGTAAGCAAAATCAAGTTATTTTAGAACCTATTTGTCCACACTCATAATCCATAGAAAATAAATCCGAGCTGGGATATCTAAAGTCTAATCAAAAGCAACATAATCATCAACAACAAAAGTGGAGAAAGAAACCAGTTTCTAGAGAAGAAATTTGGCAAGAAAAGCTACATCATGCGGCCGAAATAGTAACCAATAAACAAAAAGAGCAAGAAGAAAATGAAAATAAAGAAGAGGAGATTATCATCAAAGGTGAAGAAAAATCTTGTCAAACAAAGGCAAAATCTGAACAAGATATTCCAGAAGTAGTAAAAATAGAGATGGCAGAAATCAGAGAACATTTTGCACCATACGATGTTCCAATATGGTATAGTAGAATAATCTTTGATCAAGATTCAGAGACAAATTCCAATGAATATGAATGGGGTCTAGATGTCTTTTCTACTACATCAAGTAAAGAACACAATGAATATCAGGAGCTATCATGAAAGAAGACTATTCTATTGCAGAACAAAAGATGAAGTTAGAAAGAAGACAAGAGAAACTCAGAATTCAGAGAAAAGAGGCCTATGCAAAAAGAAAAGGGAATGACAGATAGAGAAGCAATGCCACAAGAAGTGCAAACAAATATTAGATGTGCAAAAACCATAGAAGAATTAAGAGATAGTCAAGTTGGATTGACTATTAGTCCAGAAGAAGTTGAATTTGAAAGAAGACAAAATCTAGCAAAAGAATCCTCTTTATCATGTGCACAAATATGTCAACTTTTAAATGCAAATGAGGTCAACCAAGAAAGAATTTGCAGTGTTAAATATGTGCATGTGGACATAATCCATTCATTTAAGGGACAAACATCAGTTGAAGAACCACTTGAGTGTGAACTACACAATGCTGATATTAATTTTGTTAAGACTAATTTAGAGATGCTTGGGAAAGATAATTCTCAAAAACATTTAATCTTTGATAGTACCTATTCTATACCAAGCTATGATCATTATGTCATGAATGTTGAAACACCTAATGATGACAGTGATTACAATTTACCCCTTCTTCATCCTAAATTAATTGATTGGGATAATTTAGACAACCCCAAATTGAATGTCTTTTCCAATGATCATGACTTAGCCATGTACCTTAACGTTGGTGAACCTATCCCAACTAAGATATATTCCATTGTAGAATCAAGTGATATTTCTCATAGTCAGGAGAATGCCAAATTTTCCAATTGCAAAAGTGAAATAAAACAAGGAAAGTGACCTATTGTTGAAAACCATTTCATGGCAACATTAGATAAATCAAAAGAGAAAACAATGGACATATCTAATGGTGAAAACCTCCTTGAGGTGCTAGAAGATGGAAATTTTGACACTCTTCCTGCATATTTTCAAGAGAGATTTTCTATCTTAATAGAACCAACAGAAGCAGTAAACATTGATACATCAAAGGATCCTAAAATACTTCATTTTGCTACCTCGTTATTAGAAAAGAGAGGAAAGAATACATGTAATTCTTTAAGCAAAGACAAATAAATTTTTCTTGGTCTTATGTTGATATGCCAGGACTCAATCCTGATCTTATCATGCATCATCTTAATGTGGATTTAAAAGCAAAACCCATTAAGAAGAAGCTAAGAAAGATGCATCCACACATTGCTCTTCTTATAAAGACCAAGCTGAAGAAACTATTAGAAGTGGGTTTCATAGAACCAGTTGCTTATCTAGAATGGGTTTCAATTATTGTATCAGTATCAAAACCAGATAAGAGCATAAGAGTCTGTATAGATTTCAGAGACCTGAATAAAGCATGTCCAAAAGATGATTTCCCGCTACCAAACATTGATAGTGGACTTATCAGTAGGACACGAGATGTTTTCATTAATGTATGGCTTCTTTGGATATAATCAAATAAGAATAGCACCTAAAGATCAAGAGAAAACAACTTTCACCTGTGCATGGGGAACATATTGCTGGAATGTTATGCCATTTGGGCTCAAGAATGCAGAAGCAACTTATCAAAGGGCTATGTCAATAATTTTTCATGCTATGATGCACACATTTATCGAAGATTATGTTGATGACATACTTGCAAAATATCACACAAGAAAAGAGCATTTGAACATTTTAAGCAAGATTTTTGACAAGCTGGAAAGGTATCAATTGAGATTAAATCCAAAGAAATGTGCATTTGGGGTAACCTCTGGAAAGCTCGTTGGGTACATTATATCAGCTCGTGGCATTGAAGTAGATCCTGAAAAAATCAAAGCTATCATGGAGATGGATCACGCAAGAACATAAGTCAATTGCGATCTTTACAAGGAAGGTTGCAATTAATCAGGAGATTTATTTCTCAGTTGGCCGATAGATGTCTTCCATTTACCCATCTTCTACATAAAAGTGTTCCATTCAAATGGGATCTAAAATGTGAAGAATTTTTCTTGCAAATAAAAGAATATCTTATGAGTCCTCCAGTACTGATATCACCAACCAAAGGGAAACCATTGTTAATCTATATCTCCACAAAAAGTGTATCATTAGGCGCTCTCCTAGCTCAACATGATGATGAAGGAAAAGAAAGAGCAGTTTACTATATCAGTAGAACACTTGTTGGCTACAAATTAAATTATTCCTCAATTGAAAAGATATGTCTAGCAGTTGCATTTGCAACTCACAAGCTGTGACATTATATGTTGATTCATTCTGTAAAACTAATAGCAAAGATAGATCCTCTCAAATATATGTTGAGCAAGTCAACATTGACAGGGAGACTAGCTAAATGGGTTATGATACTGAGTGAATTTGACATAGAATATGTTGACCAAAAAGCTATCAAGGGACAAGTCATCACTGATCAATTGGTTGATGCACCTTTACAAAATGACATGCCTTTGCACATTGAATTTCTTGATGCAGATATCTTGACAGTAAGTACAAACTTTTGGGAATTATACTTTGATGGTTCTTATACTCAATATGGATCAGGCGCTAGAATATTTTTCATCACACCTCAAGGACACACAATTCTGAAATCATATAGACTACGATTTCCATGCACCAATAACACTGCAAAGTATGAAGCATTAGCTATAGGGCTTAAAATGGCCATTGAGTGGAATTTCAAAGAACTACATGTCTATGGTGATTCACAACTTATCATCAATCAAGTAAATGATGAATATCAAACAAAGGATGATAAGCTTATGCCATACAAATAGCTAGTGGAGGAATTTAAAGAACACTTTAAAGAAATCACATTTACCCAAATTCCCAGAAATGAGAATAAAGCAGCAAATGCAATGGCTACAATAGAATCTCTCTTGCAAAATAAGGAGAATCAATAGCATTACAAATTTCTCATGGAAGATATCTTAACCCCTACCATCCAATCCCAGCATACCTATCAAATTTGCCATATATCAGGAACCAGTCAAACCTACCAATATTTGAAAGATCATATCCTTCATGTTGAATTATCTCGTAATCAGAGAAGAAACTTTATCCGTCAGTCCTCTCACTATACTTTAATTTTTGATATCCTATATAGGCATGGTCTAGATGGTACTTTGTTGAGATGTCTTGAAAAAGATGAATCTAAGAGAGTTCTTAATGACATTCATGTAGGTATTTGTGGTACACACTCAAGTGGTTTAACATTGGCTAAGAAACTTCTTCGTATGGGTTACTTTTGGCCTACTATGGAAAGAGATTCATTCACCTATTCTAGAAAATGTAAACAACGTCAGATCCATGGAAATCTCATTCATGTGCCAGCACAAGAGTTATATTTTATGACAGGATCATGGCCATTTTCATAGTGGGGCCTTGATTTGGTAGGAAAGATAAATCCCTCATCTTCTACTGAACATAAATTCATTCTAATTGCTACTGAATATTTCACTAAGTGGATTGAAGCAATTCCTTTAATAGCAATGACTTGAAAACAAATATCATCATTCATTTTGAATTACATAATCTATCACTATGGAGTTCCTATGATCATTATCACTGATAATGGAAGACCATTAAAAAATCAAGATGTGAAAGAGCTATGTCAACAATTTCATATCCAACATAGGTCCTCTACTCCATATTATCCACAAGTTAATGGTCAAGATGAGGCATCAAACAAAACTATCTTGAAAATCTTGAAGAAAATAGTCAATGAAGCGGGAAAAGACTAGCACATTCAACTAAATCCTGCTCTTTGGGCATATCAAACTAGCATCCGCACTCCAATAGGAGAAACTCCATATTGTTTGGTCTATGGATCAGAAGCTATATTACCTATAGAAGTAGAGATACCTTATCTACAAGTATCCTTGCATGGTCTTATACCAAAAGAAGAACAATGAGTCTCTTGACTCCAGGAACTAGAATTGATTCAGGAATGTCACCAAAATGCAACAAAACATTTGAAAGTATACCAACAAAGAATGGAAAGAAGATATAACCACAGATTCAAGCCACATATTTTCTAGATTGGAGATATAGTTCTAAGGGAGAATCCAAGAAATCAGCAAGACTGGGAAAAGAAGGGAAAATTTGAACCAAATTGGCTAGGACCTTTTGTCATAGTAGCAACATATGGATCTAGAGCATACAAGTTATCTACCCCTGAAGGTGATTGGTTTGATGAACCAATCAATTCTACCCATCTCAAGATATTCTATGCTTGAGATATACAGTCCTAAAAAAAATCAATAAAAAGCATATAAAATCCAAAAAAAATAAAAATTAAAAAATAAAAAAAGTTCTATAAAAAGCATATACAATCCTTAAAAAATAAATAAAAAGCATATCAAATCCAAAAAAAAAAAATAAATAAATAAAAATGTAATAAATTTAGATGGTGAAAACCTAGTAAACATGCACTATCTAAGAAGTAGGTTCCTCCATCTATGAGATCCATTTGCGCACATATCAGCTCCATCCTATCGTATCTATCGCTTACATATATTTTAGTTTATTCATTCCATATTTTGTATCCATTGCTCTAAACCATTTAGCGAGAAATATGCAAGTTACCAACAATTATAAATCTTTGACATACTTGTCGTAGTCACTATCCAAGATTTTATCAAAATCAATCATATCTGCATCTATATCCCGCCATGGTTTGGATCTTGATCAATTCATACATCCATAATAAATTTATGTTTCCACTAGGGGCAAAATCCTAATTCCTTTTGCTAAGATGATATCTTCAATCTTTGAAAATCAAAAACATTCAAAAAACTTAGAAAAACCAAAAACACCTAGGATTTTGAAACAAATAACGTGCAAACAAAGCAATGACAATCAAGGCATTTTCATCAACAATTGAATCATGCAACTCAGAAACTGAATAATCGATCAACAAGTAATACAGGATTATTAAAGATCATTCATCAAAAATGATTATATCAGTTAATGACCATAAGAACATGTGAATGACATGCAAGATTCAATGTCTATATCTTGATTTTATTGCTATTCATGTACTCTATGCAACTCAAGGATGTCCATGACTAGAGAAGCTATGATGGGGCATGATTATTTTCTTTGATTATTGTCTATGGTTTATCTCTTACTATGGTATGAACTTGTCTCAGCATATGATCAGCAAAAGATCAAGGAGGACGTTCCAAGTCATGCATGAAAGGAGATACTCCTCGTTTGTTCTGCAAGCAATACTCAGGTCCACTTGATCCATTATATCAAGTTGCTTGTATTAACTTGCTATATCAAAATCCATGAAAGGAATACTCAGGTCATCTTGAATTATTATATCAAGTTGCTTGTATTTTCTTACAACATTTTAAAGCTCAATGATGAAATCAAAGCACTATTACAAGATAGCATATGAAGAATGGTAGTACAATTTTTAGTTAGATCATTTCATTAGCTCATTTTTTTGTTTGCATTATAAGCATATCATTTCATTAATAGATCAATGATCATAAATAAAGATTCAGTATACTTGGACAAACAAAATCAATTTGCATTAAATCATTGTAGGTGCATTCATTTTAGAATCATTTTAAAACATTATCCATTTCATTTAGTTGCATTTCAAAATTGCATTAGTTTGCATTCAAATAAGTGCATTGCATTCATCATATATTATATCATCATTATAGTTTACATTATTATTTCATTTAAGATCATTTAGTTGCATCTTTGCACTTAGATTCATAATCATTATAAACATTACATATATAAAAATACAAAAACATTCCATATAGATCATTGCATTTGCATCATTTAAGATAGTGATCATAATAATTGCATCCATATCATCATCACATAGAGTAACATGCATATAAAGCATCATCATCAAATATATTAACATGGATATAAATCATCATCATCATATAGAGTCCATGTTTGCATATAGATCATCATAAAACAATAAAAGTCCAAGTATACAATGATATCAGATAAACAATACAAATGCCTCATCAAATACAAATCAAGTCATGGTTGTCCTATACCACTACCACCAAACTCTATCCATCTTTGTGGTTGTGGGCAAGAAGATCCTCTAGATGTTTGTCTCCCATGCTCACCACTCCTCTGAGAAGGTCCCATGACCCCACCACTGCTAGTATCCATCAACATGGTGGTATGATAACTACCTACTCTCTGGATCTCTGTAACAACCTCCTCATATCATCATCACCAGTAGGAAGTCTCCTTCCTAACCCAAAATAATGCTCTAACAGTGTTAGCTAAGAGAGTACCTAATCCAACCTGCTGAATGTGATCAAGAAGGCCCTAAGTATCCTGTTGTCTCCTAATAGCTCTATCCCTCTCAGTCAAAAGAGTCTACACCTATTCTCAGAGCTGCTCAATTTGTTCTCTTAGAATGTCAATCGTATCCTTCCCTGGCACATCATGCTATGGTACATCCTGATTTGGCATATCATGCTCTGGTGCATCCTGCTCTGGCAAATCCTGCTATGGTGCATGAACTCCGATCCCCTCCTCACCACCAACTTGTCCAACTGCTGGAATCTTAGTCTGAATAACTCTCTAAACCCATCATCTAATCAAGGGAACATGATCCTCAAGATCCTCATCATCTCCACCATGCGCTGCAATAACCCTAGGATCTGGCTGAATCTAACCAAAATCAATACCTCTCCCACAACCCTCATCTAGTCCACTCACCCTACCTCCTATCAATGTCAACCCTCTTGGTGATCTCATGCCTACCCTACCATGCTCCCTCCCAATCCATCCAACATCTCTCCCACCCATTGGACGTGCTCTCTCAATCCTGCTAGCCAGTCCAAACGGTCCTCCACGGACTCTCAGTTGACCTCTCCTCTGTCTAGGTCTCCTACCACCACCACCTCCATCCCCACCATCATCTCCACCTCCCCTAGCCTCATGAGAAGCTCTAAGCTCTCATCTCTATCTCTATCTCCTAACAACTAGATCATCTGAATCATCATCCTCATCTCCTGAGCTAGGAGGAGGAACTGCTAGATCAGTAATACGAAGAAATGGATGAGCTAATATGTACTGAGCGTAATCTACAGTAACCCCAGGATCAAGAATGTGCAATCTCATATCATAAGCCACTCTTGGAGTAGCAAGAAACTTTGCACAAGCGATCTTAAATGACAAAGAAGATCCCTAATCTCACCTCTTTGTACCACCGAGCATATATCATCACACTAGTAGGCATAGGCTGAATGATACCAAACTGTCTCAAAATGAGACTAATCAACTGTCACTCAATAATGTAAGGAGTCTGACCAATGAGATATCTACTCTGGATGATAAATGGTAATGTCTTTGCATCATCCATCCATGGCTCACAATAAACATATGGTCTCCAAGTAATGCTATCAAATGAATCAAGCACCCAATGCCAATACTCCATCTTACCCATCTTATGCTGAGTAAGGATACCTGCATAAAAATACACATATGGCTACCTCTCTCCATGAACTCTGTGATGGATAGGCCAAGTAATGGCAATATGCTCCCAACACTAGATCTGCAATAAAGTGCATCCTGTAGACAAACTCGAACTCTCATCATACACTACCTGATGCAGATCATGATATAAATGTGTCAGCATGCAAACACCCCAACCATATTGAGTATGATGTTGCATCATACTTAGGATAACCTCTCCCCATCCAATAGAAAAACCTCATGATCTCCTATCAGGACATATAAATCCTCCAATCAAACTAGCAAGAATAATGGGAAGAGCCTCGTAATACATCATCATATGAACCCATTGGATCTCTCCTCTACCAATGCTCTCATTAGCAAACATGACTCTGTGAGCCTCTATCCCAACCCAATCCTGAAAATCATACTCCACTAGCTTGCCAGTCACTAGGATGTGTAGAATCCTATAGACATCCTCAAGAGTCACACTAATCTCACCCGTAGGCAGGTGGAAAGTATTATTCTCACTGTGCCATCTCTCAGCTAATGCCATCAACAATCCTCTATTATGCATAATCTCAGGCATATACAACAAATGGTGTAAACCACAGGCATCTATATGTCTAATCTCAGCCTGTGTCAACTCTAGAACTAAATGATGCACTACCGATAATTTCTCCTGACACTGGAGAACATCAAGTTTCTCCTATTTTATCAAGAGAAATCAATCAATCATCAAATCATTATCTATCTATCAAATCAAACTAAAACAATCTATGCTATCTATCTATCAAATCAAACTTAAGCAATCTATGTTATCTATCTATCAAATCAAATTGAAGAAACTTACGTTATCAAATCATTTTAAAACCTATCAATCATGGTTTTCTATCAATCACTAAGTTCAAACAAAACTCTACTAAGATCTTGCATTAGAAACTAAATCGGTTTCTTAGAGCTACTCAACAATCTATCAATCTATTGATCAACAATCAATCAAATCTATTGATCAATCAAATCAATCAATCACACAATCACAACAATCCTATCAAGCAATCCAGCAATCAAAGCTATCTATCAATCTATCAAGCACAAATCATTCAATCAAGTCCCTATTTCACCATCAATGTGTATTAAACATGTTAAATCTAATCATCATCAAATTTGAGCAAAAGCGCTATCCTATTAAGCATTTGCACTAAACTACAACAAATGCACTAAATCTAAAGGCATTTGTGCTAAACTAGTTAATATGCGCTATCCTTTTGAACAAATGTGCGAACAACTAAAGCCTATACAAAAACCCATGCAAAAGAGCTACGTTAATAAGTATTGGTGCTCACAAATGAAACATATGCGCTATCCTATTCATATGCACTAACATCCTTAACACATGTGCTAACAAAAAGAGCATATGCGCTAATCTATGCATTTGCGCTAATCCTAATTGGATTTGTGCTAAAACAAATTGCAAAACTACTAACCTAACACCAAAAGAATGGCAAAAAAATTGAAAATTCAAAAAATGTGCAAAAAACATGAAAAGTTGCACAAAAACTTGAAAACAAAGCTCAGGATAAGATACATACCGAATACCCATACTCAACATGTCATTGATATCATCGCAGACACTCAAATCGATGGTTCTCCATAGGAATCACCATTTCACCACCTTAGCAAGAAGATTTTCTCCACAAGCTAACAAGGATAACAATGAAATTAAAATTAGCCTTGGTTAATTTTATATTTACTATTTGAAGAGTAATTAATTTCAATGGGGCAATTTCATTTGTTTTTTCCAAATGAATTTAATTGACTAAATTTTTATCAATTATCATGAGATCAATCGTTCAAATAAGAATTTTTCACAATTTCACGATCATTCTTTTGAGGGGGCACACAATTAGGATTTTTATCTCTTTCAGGTGCATTATTGACACTTGATTTAATCTTTGAAATAATGTTGTCTTCACATCATTTCAAGGAGGGGCAAAATGTATACACATTAAAAATTGGCTATGAGCAATTAAATAAATATTTTATATTTATTTAATAATTATTCTTCTATTAAATAGTTAATTTGAAAAGATTAATTATTTAATTCAATTTCGTGTCTTTCTATTAATTAATATTTTATTAATTAATTCATCTATCCTATTCTTCTAATTAATTAAATATCTAATATTTAATTATCTCCTCCAATCAATTAAATATCCAATATTTAATGGTTATTCTCCTATCCTATTGTCTCAAATATTAAATAATTCTCAAAATTATTTAATCCCTTTTCCAACTCACCTTCCCTCTCCACTTCATCTTCCCTTTGCCAACTCATTAAACATGTGGCTAAGGAAATTAATATTTCTTAAATATTAATTCATCATTTATCTTCAACTTCCAAACTTAATGAATATTGTATACATACACATATTTCATAACCATTTCTTATATTCTCTCCAACACCCTCTACATCTTAGGAAAGACTTGAGTCCACTTGTCCTATCATGCCTAAATTTCCTCCAACCATCCCTAGATTCCCTCAGTCAGTAACCTAGTCAAGGTGAGATGAGTGACACTTGTCTTCTCCTTCCCCCTTTCTCTCAACCTTCACCTTTGCTCACAGCCATTCAAATCTATAGATCTGATCAGGACCATTAATCTAAGACACATCATCTAATCCTCTCAAGGTCTATAAAATCAAGAGCTTCAATTGAGAGAGAGTTAGTCTTCAAATCAATCATATGCCTCTGTGAGTTTTTGAAGCAAATAGAAAATAGAAAATAGCAATTATCATACAATATCATGTAGCATAATCATTTTAGCATAATCATGTAGTATTGGATATCATAGTATCAGTTAACTACAAGTTATTAGTCCATTCTTCATATGCCATCTTGGAAGCTATCAATGCATTGTCTGAGAGCACACCATCTGCAACTAGGAATAGTGGAATTAGGACACAATGAGACATAGGCCATGAACGTATCATTCTGAGGATGAAATTCAAATCGACACATATCCTACCTTAAATCAATCACTCTTGATAAGGTGGACATGATCGCTTTAATGTGGGGGCATACACTCCACTCATATTTTCCTTCTTGATACTTAGAGTTACTTAGTTTACATTGTTTTGCTCTGTATTCTTTTGTATTTTTGCTTTCATGGCTTATAGTGAGGGGAAATTTCCTATTTGTAGTCATGGTTTTCCCCTTCTTGATATTCCCTTTTACTTTGTCAATCGAAGTCATAAGATTCTAAGTAAACTGGGGGCTTGGTGCATCTAGCCTTCTTGACGTGGTAAAAGTCTTTCAATCTTATTTTCTTTTACTTTACCAATAGTATTGGTGTACACTGATACTCCTACTTAAGTGGGGAATAAATGTAGTGTCATAAAATTGTAACCCTAGCAATCTTTGACCATATTAGGGTCCTCACGCATGTGAAATTGAATCTCCTAGTCTGATCAGAGACCGAAGGCTACTCAACACCTAAAAATGGTTTCTCCCTTTCTCTCCACAACACCCTATTTGCACTCTTCCTTTGAGAAAAGGGAAATATAAGGACATGGAGCCCCTATCCCTGCCCTATTTTGGGGTAGGACCTTTCTTGATTTCACAATGAAGGTTGTGCAGTAAGAGGGAAGGCATCCCTAATGTCGGCTTGTGATGAAATTCAATTTGCATTTGCCCTCTCATTTGTATAGGTGTTATTGACATAAGAAAGATACATGAGATCAAGAATTCAAGATTTCAAGAGCATTCAAGTATTCTTTTCTAGCATTGAGCATTCTCAAGTCTCCCTTCAAGGCTAGGTGTTGCATTCAAGTCAAGGATTCAACCATTAAAGAGGAGATTTTTTTCAACTTTCAACTTAATATGAAAAATTCAATCAACATCCCTATCACAACCTCTCTTGACATGATTTACATTTCAGTCTTTCATTTACATTTACTTGCAAGTAATTTTTTTCATTATTTGGGTAATTCCAAAACTGGGGTTTGACTGGAAGGCAAACCCCCAATCTCAACCCATTTTCCTCTCTTTTCTATGTGTAGGCTGCAACTATGTGGCTGTACTTTTGGATCTGGACTTCATTTGTAGAGGTGGAAAAACCCTTTTCATTTTGCAGGTATTTTGAAGGACATTGTTTATTCCTGGCATGATCCGGACAAGATTTTTCTCAAATTTGCAGGGTAGCTTTGTATTGACATATTACTGCCAAATCTAGGTGCACGGCTTCATCCCACACTCTGATCTCAAGTTATAATCAGTTATTCATCACTTTTTCTCTTAGTCTTCATACACCATTCCTTTCCATTTCAAGTAGAAGAGGGCATTAACTTATCATATATGTTCACATTGTCTACTAGTGTAACTTCAAGTTGTTTATACAACTGATATACTAGAGGTTCATTTCTAACCGGTACTTGGTGACAACTGATATATATACATGGAGACAACTGTTTGTATTTTGGATATGTTGATATGGTTTTGTCATTGATGTCAACACTTATCAGCACTTGGAGATTTTTGTTATGTTCACCTGCAAGTCAGAGACTTATGCACAGTCACCAGTATTTGGTTCACCGGAAAATTATATTGTTCACCAGAACTTTGAATGACTTGGAGACTACTTGATTATGTCAAAGACATTATTTGATCACTTGGTTTTGGTGATTTGGTTATTGGTTTATTTGGGTTTGCATATTTGTTGTTACCGGCAAATAGGTCCAGGATATACACCAGCAGGCATATCTATTCTAGATCAACATGACACATTATGAAGATGATTTATTATTATTGTAAATGCATTGAGCCAACATCATGCATCGGATATCAATTTATTTGTAATTTTTATTGTAATATCTTTTAGTGAGCCAACCTATTCAATTGGTCTAATGTTATGGTATAAATGTAAGATCTCATTTGTGAGATTGATATGTGATTGGAAAAAGAATTGTAATAGGGTATATGCGAAAATAAGTAGAGCTATACACATAGACATCATTTGAAGGTTGAAGGAAGGTATTTTGTGAAGGCAATCAGAACTTAACTAGTACTGAATCTAGCATATGAAGATGCTATTTTAAGCAGTACATTATCATTGGATTTAACCATCCAATTGTAGTTAGTGTGACTCTCATTTTGTGATTAAGCAGTGAGCTCTAGGCAGCTAGCCTTTCTGCATGTGCAGAATCCATAATGTACACACATACTATCTAGAGTAGTATCATTTGATTGTGGGTAAGGCTTCCCACCATGCTTTTTCCCCTTATAGGGTTTCCACATACAAACATTTATGTTATATGTTGTGGATGTTAATATCTTTCTATCTCATGCATTAATCTTTACCGATACTGAAATTAACTAATAAATTGTCTATCGCCATAAAGTTTGGTTTACTGGTATTAAGCATTAAATTTTGGTTGAATTTATTGGACAACTGATTCACCCCCCCTCCTCAGTTGTCTCCAAGATCTAACAATTGGTATCAAAGCTGAGTCCTCTTTTTTGCAAAAGTTTAACAGCTTGAGGAGATCCAATGTCTTCTAACTATTTCAGGAAGGAGAGTCTGAAACTTGATGGAACTAACTATGGCATATGGAAGATCAGGATGGAGACACATTTGAATTACATTGGAAAGGACATATGGGATGTTACAAAGAATGGCTATAGTGCTCCTACTCAAGGTCAACCTAATCCACCTAACTTAGCTAAAGATGAGGAAAATGATTGCAAAGCAAGAGAAGCACTTTTGAGCGCATTATCAGATCAGCAAGTCATGGGATTGTTAGACAGATCTACTACTAAAGCTATTTGGGACAAACTAGAAACACTGAATGAAGGAGATTCCATAGTCAAAATTGCAAAACTTGAATGCTTCTGGGTTAGGTATGAAAATCTAAAAATGGAAGAAGATGAAAGATTTTTTTCTTTTATGGAAAGAGTAAATGAAATTGTTTTGGTTATACAATGTTGTGGAGGAACCTTAAGTAAAGATGAGATTGTTTCTAAAGTTTTAAGATCTTTTCCACTGACATATAAAATAGAATTTGCTGCTATAAATGAATTAAGAACAATGCCTAATGTATCAGTATCTAGAGACACCTTGGTTGGAAAAATTTCATCTTTTGAACTTGAGGAATTTGGTCTTGTTGCCTCTATTAAGACAAATCTAGCTTTTAATGCATCATCATCATCATCTGAGAAATATGATTGGAAAGCCTTCTATGCAAGAGAACTTGAAGAAAGCAGGAGAGAAAATGAAGAAATTGAACTTGAAGCACTATTTGCAAGAAAAATGCCTAAAGGTCCAATTGGAAGTAAGTATGAAGGTAAATCACCCTTTAAATGTTTTAACTATAATAATATTGGTCATATAGCTTCTAGATGTCCTGATATACATGCAAGATTAAGAGAAGAAGCTAAAAGAACATATAAGCCTACCCCTGATTATCAAAAATACAAGTTTAAGAAGAATAGAGACAAATCTTGTTATTATCTCGATGAAGGAGTTATTGATGATTCTAATGAGGATCTGCCAGACAATGGATGGGATTTTGTTGCTATAAAATAAGATCAACCGACACCTACTATTCAACCGGTAGAGCAGGCCCTGACAGCTAAAGATGAAGATAATGATGAATGGATTATTGATTTAGGATGTTCACATCACATGACTGGTGATAAGAGAAAATTCTTAACCTTTCAGGAATACAATGGAGGTCTAGTAATATTTGGAGATGATAAAGCTTGTTTGATCAAAGGAAAAGGCACTATATCTTTTGATGGTAAGCACAATACTGATAATGTTTACTATGTTAAAGGTTTGAAGCATAATCTTTTGAGTGTTGGTCAATTAGTTGAGAAAGGATTTCAGTTACAATTCAAGAATGGTAAATGCAAAATCTTAAATAGAACTGGTTTGGAAATTGCAACCAGTAATCAAACTAGAGGTAATATCTTTCATTTGAACAAAAATGAGAAAGTATGTTTGATTGCACATATTGATGAAAGTTGGTTATGGCATAAAAGACTTTGTCATGTAAATTTTGATTGCATTGTAAAAATCAGTACAACTAAGGCAGTAAGAGATTTACCTAAGATTGTTAAACCTCACAATCTGGTATATGAGGAATGTCAATTTGGAAAGTAAGTTAGAGCAACTTTCAGGAGTATTCCAGAGAAGTCTAAAAATGTTCTTGATTTAATTCATACTAATTTATGTGGTCCAACAAGAACTAGAAGTAGACAAGGAGATAGGTATTTTATGCTAATCATTGATGACTATTCTAGAATGTGTTGGGCTACTTTTCTCAGGGAAAAATCTGAAGCATTTGGCAAATTCAAACTATTCAAGCTGATGGTAGAGAATGAAACCGACAAGAAAATCAAATGTTTGAGATCAGATTAAGGAGGTCAATTCACATCTAAGGAATTTAATACATTCTATGAAGTGAATGGGATTAGAAGATAGTTATCAACACCTTGAACACCCCAGTAGAATGGAGTTGTGGAAAGGAAAAATAGAACTATCTTGGATGCAACCAGAAGTATGATATCTGAAGAAAATCTACCTCATATATACTGGAGAGAAGCGGTCAATACAATAGTCTATACATTCAATAGAGTTCACATCAAAGGTGAAACCAGTAAGACCCCTCATGAACTATGGTTTGGTAATACTCCTACTCTTAAATATTTTAGAATAATTGGAAGTAAATGCTATATTAGAAGAGATGAGTATATTGGAAAATTTGATCCTAGAAGTGATGAAGGAATATTTCTTAGTTATTCATCTAAGAGAAAGACATATAGATGTTTTAATAAGAGATTGTAGAAAATTGTTGAGAGTGCAAATGTGAAGATTGATGAACAATTTAGAGGAAATTTAAGGTACACAGACTCTAAACCGATAATAGAGATAATCACAAATGAACCTACTATGAATACACCGGTACAGAATGGTTATCTAGTTACACCAACATCATCTGGGGATTCAATAGTCACTGAAGAACAACAACAAGTAAAAACACCCTAGTATGTAAGATTGAATCATTCTGAAGATCAGATAATTAGAAACAAATTTCAAGAAGTTATGACTAGAGGAAGATTGGCAAATGAAGAGGTATGTCTTATTTCTCAAATTGAACCTACATCAATTAATGAAGCATGTGAAGATAAATATTGGATTAAAGCTATGGAAGATGAATTCTAACAAATTGAAAGGAATAACACTTGGTCATTAGTTGCCCAACCTAAAGACAAAAATGTAATTGGAACTAAATGGGTTTTTTAGAAATAAACTTAATGAAGATGGTAAGGTAATCAGAAATAAAGAAAGATTAGTGTGTAAGGGATATTGAAAGAAATAAGGAATTGATTACAATGAAACCTTTGCACCAATAGCAATAATTGAGGTAGTCAAACTTTTATTGGCTTTTGCAGCACACAAGAACTATAAAGTATATCAAATGGATGTTAAATGTGCATTTCTGAATGGAGATCTTGAAGAAGCAGTTTATATTGAACAACATGATGGATTTTCTTTGACAGATAACAAAGACATGGTTTGTAGGTTAAGGAAGGCTTTATATG
Source organism: Cryptomeria japonica (assembly GCF_030272615.1). Classification (NCBI taxonomy): domain Eukaryota; kingdom Viridiplantae; phylum Streptophyta; class Pinopsida; order Cupressales; family Cupressaceae; genus Cryptomeria; species Cryptomeria japonica. Next base: position 782,272,210 of record NC_081411.1, on the reverse strand, counting down.
GAGTAAAACAAGCTCCTAGAGCTTGGTATGCTAGATTGGACAAGTATCTTTTGAAGCTTGGATACACTGAAGGTAATGCCGACAACAATCTATACTACAAAGTGACAAATGATGACATCTTGATGATAGTTCTCATACTTAATATAAGTACAGATCCAATAGTCAACAAGATGAGAGGGGGGGTGAATCATACAAACTTAATCTTCCATAAAAACATCAGATTCAACCTCGGTAACATATATATTAGTAATATAACCAAACTGTCAAACATGCAAACTCAAAAGCATTTAGACATCATAAACCTCATAACACCAGATTTAACGTGGAAACCCAAATAGGGAAAAACCACTATGGGATTTTAGACCCACTAATAAATATACTCTTCTAGAGTATGCTCGGTTAAAAGAAAATCTTGTTAAAGATTACAAACACATTGCTAGATGAGACCTGGTTAAGGGATTTCCCTCAGATCTATTAGGATCTTCACCTTGTTAGAAGTGACCTTGTTAAAGGATTTCAAACACTCAATTAGAATGTCACCCTGCTAGAGGGTTTTACAAATAAGACTGTTAAGTCCACTCAGTTAAGAGATTTTCTGTCACTTTCACAAAATAACAGTAATAAAAATCTATCTACAACTTTACGTCTAAAATGCTAAAGTGGATTCTTATTTGTTCAATACAATCTAGACATAGAACTAATCTTGTCTATCTACTGGGCTTCTATACTCTGTTATTCAAATAGGTCTTCAAGCTTCTGTGCTCGGTAATCACTATGTAGCATCCCTGTGCATACACTTGCTCGCATACATTATTTATCAATAGTTTCCAATTTATAAACAATTAGGTAACTGCTTAATCTCCTTGATCACATTTCCCATAATCAATCATAGCCATTAGATCTTCAATCTTGTCCAGGTTCAATGCATCTTTTGATCTAAAAATGTTTTACCCCACCTTTGAACTTGCATACATTTCTTGGAACTTGTGCCAGGGTATTGCAGTTCAATCTACGTTGTAGATCTTAATGCCGACTTTTCATTGCCTTAGATTCATTAACAAACTTCATCCACGGCTCACCAATCATTTAATCAGTTCCAACTCATCAGCTTCCTTCATTAAATAATGCATGCAAATATTTAATGCATTTTGTTATAGCTCAATTACAGCTTGGTACCAACTCGATTATAACTCAGTGAATACTAGACTTCACTCGGTAGACATTTCACCTTCATTAACCGATAGTGATAACCTTAGGGTTTACCGACTAGGTTCCTTAGGGTTTACTGACTAGGTTCTTTGCTTGGTAACATAGTATAGTATTAACCTTCACAATTTACAACATATGTATGATGTTAAAACAATCTAAACATCATGATCTCATCATTGTCTGACTTGGTAGTAGTTGCCCATTGAATACCTTATTCATCCCCTTATTCATCATATTATTTCCTGTATCTTTTACCAACATCTTTATAAATCATACTTCTCAAGATATGGCAACATCATACTGAATTAGAAAATCAATTTCTTGACATCAATGACAAAATAATAATATCAAGACAGTAAACATCTTTAATCAGTTATATCCATAATCATCAACAACCTTCTAAATATCCTTATGAAATGCCAACAATCTTTCATTGTTTGTTATAATGCAATATGGCCAACAATCTCCCCCTTTGGCATTGATGGAAAAACTAATTGATTTGACCTTAAAAAGATTTGGATTGTTGTGATTCTGAAATGCTGAAATGCTCTCCCCCATACATTAGAATTCTCCTCTTTCTTCAGTCTTCTTTCCAATCTGTAGTCTTCTTAGTTTTCTCTTAGTCTTCTCCCCTGATATTAGTCTTCTCCCCCTTTGACAAGAATGCCAAAAAGTAAAGAACTAAAACATAATTTCTTTCTGTATGAAGTGATTTCCTGCTATTGTGTATCAACTGAGTCTCGGTCAGAGCAATTTTTCTTTAATTCTTGTTCCCTATATTGTTTCCTATAATAATTCTTGTACACCTTTAGAAAACATCCTGAAGTGTGTAATGCAGCATCAACTCCTAAAAGATATTCAATAGAGTCATTGGATTGATGCTTTCACTGAACTCAGTTAGTGAGTAGAAGATAGGGGTAGGACCCCTAACTTACTTCTGAGATATTCAAAAGTGTCCCTTAGTAGTGGCTTGGTGAAGATATCTGCTATTTGTTCCTGTGTACTAACATACTCCAACACCACTTTCTTCTCTTGAGCTTCTTCTCTAAGATAATGATATTTGATAGAGATGTGCTTTGTCTTAGAGTGCATAACAAGGTTTTTTGAAACATTAATGGCACTAGTATTGTCACAAAATATAGTTACTGGCTCGGTAAATTTCTCATTTATAGCTTCCAACAGTTGTTTCATCCATGCAATGTTGGTACAATTCAATGTTGCAGCAATGTATTCAGCTTCTGCTGTTGACTATGAAACACATCTATGTTTCTTACTAAGCCAACTCACTAGTCTTTCTCCTAAAAAGAAAGCTCCTCCACTTGTGCTTTTTCTATCATCAATGTTGCCTACCCAATCAGCATCAGTATAAACTTTTAAATCAAAATCTTTTCCTTTCTGATATACTAAACCATAATCCTCAGTGCCTTTCAAGTATCTAAAAATTCTTTTGATTGTTGTCATGTGTGTTTCCTTAGGATCTGCAAAGAATCTTGCAACTATACCTACTGCATGTGCTATGTCTGGTCTACTATGAACAACATATTGTAGCTTTCCAATCATGGATTGGTAAAGTGTCTCATCAACAGATGCAGATTCATCATTCTTTGATAATTTATAGTTGGTAGTCATAGGAGTACTTACTGGTTTTGAATCTTCCATTCCAAATTTTTTCAAGATTTCCTTTATGTACTTGGATTGAGTAATGAAAATCTCATTTTTCATTTGTAGTATCTGTAAAACTATAAAATACTTTATCTCATTGAATAATGACATCTCAAATTCTTTGCTCATTTCATTTCCAAAGTTCTTGCATAAAGAGTCATTTCCACAAAATATAATATCATCAACAAATATGGCTAAGATTAGTATTCCATTTTCATCATTCTTCATGTACATGTTGTTTTCTCACTTGTCCTTATAAAACCAATCTTAATCAAATCAGAGTGCAATCTTTCATACCATGCTCTAGGTGCTTGTTTTAAACCATATAAAGCTTTGTTCAATTTACATACCTGATCTTTATTATTATCTTCAACAAATCCTTCAGGTTGTTCAATAAAAACTTCTTCTAATATTCCATTCAGAAATGCAGATTTGACATCCATTTGATATACCTTGAAATTTTTGAAAGCAGCATAGGCCAACAATGTTCTTACTCCTTCAAGTCTAGCAATAGGTGCAAAAGTTTCACCATAATCAATTCCTTCTTCTTGAGCATAACCTTTGCAAACTAGTCTTGCTTTGTTTTGAATGACCTCTCCTTTTTCATTTAGCTTGTTTCTAAAAATCCACTTTGTACCGATTACATTTTTGTCCTTTGGTCTTGGAATTAGTATCCATGTGTCATTCTTCTTGATTTGATCAATCTCTTCTATCATAACATTTATCCAATCTTCATTGTTAAATGCTTCTTTGACTATTCTTGGTTCAAATTTAGATATCAAACATGTGTTATGTCTTAGTTTGTTCCTTCTCATCACTGGATCATCCTTATCTCCTATAATCTGACTTGGTGCATGATGTATTCTGACATACTTGGCTAATACAGGCTCAGTAGGCTCTATATGATCTTCTTCATCACTCAATAATAGGATATTCTCTTCATTTTCTTCAACAGTCTTCTTGGTTGAACATAGACAAATTCATCATAGTCTTCTGGTTCCTTGGAATTTCGTTCATCATTTCTTTCCACAAATTCATCAATTTTCACATTTGCACTTTCTACTATTTTGTTAGATGATTTGATCAGACATTTAAATGCTTTGCTTCTAGAAGAATAACCTAGAAATGTTCCTTCTTCACTTTTTTGATCAAACTTGTCATTTCTATCATCTTTATGAACATAGCATCTACTTCCAAAGATTTAAAAATAACTTACATTAGGTTTCTTATCATACCAGATTTCATATGGTTTCTTCAAAGTACCTTTCTTTAATTGAACTCGATTCAAGGTGTAGAGTGTTGTGCTTATTTCTTCTCTCCAAAATGTTTTTGGCACCTTCTTTTCAATCATCAGTGTTCTAGCACAATCCACAATAGATCTGTTTCTTCTCTTAGCTATTCCATTTGGCTATGGAGTTCTCAGTGTAGAGACTTGTCTTTTAATACCATGATCATTACAAAATATGTTGAACTCATCAGATGTGAACTCTCCTAATCTATCTGATCTAAGACATTTCAGTTGTCTTCCTATTTCATTTTCAACTCTTGCCTTATACCATTTAAACATTTGAAAAGCTTCTGATTTTTCTTTTAAAAACATTACCGACATCATCCTTGAATAGTCATCCACAAATAATATGAAATATTTATCACCATAATAACTTTGAACTTTCATAGGAACACAAAGATCAGTATGCACTAGATCTAAAATTCCCTTAGAAGTGTAAGACTTACTTGTAAAGCTTGATCTTGTCATCTTACCCATCTAGCATTCTTGACACATAGCATTCTTAGGTTTTCAAGACTCGGTAGACCTCTTACTCGGTGCTTCTTGCTTATTTTAATCAAATTATCAAAATTGACATGACAAAACCTTTTATGCCATAACCACGTATCATCTATCTTTGCATACAAACACTTGTTAGTAGTTGAGTCACGGTGAAATGTGTTACCTTTTGTTTGTGTCCTGGTAGCAGCTAACTTTCCATTCTTGTCATGAGCTTTGACAATTCCTTTCAAAAATTCTATTCAGCAACCTGTGTTGTTTAGTTGTGCTACACTCAACAAATTGTATTTCAAACCTTCAACCCAATAAACATCATTGCATCTTGCATTGTCAAGAAGTGTTATAGATCCTTTAACTTTTACTAGACACGGTGCATCATTACCAAATCTAACATAGCCTCCATCATAATCTTCTAATATAACAAACTTGTGTTTATCTCCTGTCATATGATGTGAGCATCCACTATCTATAATCCAAAAATCATTAGTGTTTATGTGAGATATTAGGGCTCTTTCTTCATACCTTTCTTCATCTGATCCATCTTTGATAGCCACATAAACTACTTCCTCTATATCAGTTTCATTTGATTTATCATCATTGGATTCCTCATCAGCTATTAAGCATGTCTTTTTATCTCTTCTTCTGAAGTTTCAGTGTCCTCTGTAATGATTATCTATCTGTCTATCATCTCAGTAATCTCTCTTTTCAGTAAAATCTTTGCCAAGACAATTAGAAGCCATATGTCCTATTTTGTCACAATTGAAACATTTCAAAGGTAGTTTTCCTTTATACTTACCTTTGCCTCTCGGTAACCTTTTGGCTAGTAGTGCTTCAAACTCTTCTTGCTTTCTGATCTCCTCATATAGTTTGTGTACTTCTTCCATGTTCTTACAAAATCTTTCACTTGCTCCACTATGATCTCCTTTAGAGTACTTATACTTTCTTTCATTGTAATCATTAGATTCATCAAGATGAAAAGAACTAAATGTTGATTCAACTTTATTTACCGAAGATCCACTATTATCAAAATTACTTAACTCAAATGCATGTAGCTTACCAATAGTAGCATCTAAAGAAACTGGCATATTAGGTACAAACCTCAATTCATTGATTGCAGAGACTCGGATTGCATAAGCTTGTAGAAGGGTTCTCAACAACTTACTTCTTACAATAGTTCCACCTGCTCCTTTGATTTGATTGACAATCTCCTTTAGCCTTGTACTGTACTGAGTTATATTCTCACCTTCATTCATCCTCAGAGTTTCAAGTTGTCCTCTTAGACTATCTACTTTTTCTCTTTGAACATGTTCATCTCCTCCATATACTGATATGAGTTTTTCCCACATTGCCTTTGCATCATTGTAGCCTTCTAGGTCATTAAACTTTGAATCGGTCAATTTAGATGTTATTTCAATCATTGCTTGAATATGTTCTTTCTTTGCCTTTATCTCTTCCATAGTCAATGGATAAGTGCTCGATGTAACAAAATCATTCTCCAGATAGTATACAACATATTCTCCAACTCCTGATAGATGTAGCTTCATCCTTTTCTGCCATGTAGAGAAACTTGACATGTTCAGCTTTGGTGCATCCCTCTTATACATCTTTGGATCTTTATCTCAAGTGCCTTTAAACTTTTCCTTTCAGAGTCCAAAGCTCTGATACCAATTGATAGTTCTGATACTTAATATAAGTATAGATCTAATAGTCAACAAGATGAGAGGGGGGGGGGTGAATCATACAAACTTAATCTTCCATAAAAACATCAGATTCAACCTCGGTAACATATATATCAGTAATATAACCAAAACTATCAAACATGAAAACTCAAAAGCATATAAACATCATAAACCTCATAACACCAAATTTAACGTAGAAACCCAAATAGGGAAAAACCATTGTGGGATTTCGGACCCACTAAGAAATATACTCTTCTAGAGTATGCTTGGTTAAAAGCAAATCCTGTTAAAGATTACAAACACATTGCTAGATGTGACCCGACTAAGGGATTTCCCTTAGATCTATTAGGATCTTCACCTTGTTAGAAGTGACCTTGTTAAAGGATTTCAAACACTCAATCAAAATGTCACCTTGCTAGAGGGTTTTACAAATACGACTGTTAAGTCCACTTAGTTAAGAGATTTTCTGTCACTTTCACAAAATAACAGTAATAAAAATCTATCTGCAACTTTACATCTAAAATGCTAAAGTAGATTCCTATTTGTTCAATACAATCTAGACATAGAACTAATCTTGTCTATCTACTGGGCTTCTATACTCTATTATTCAAATAGGTCTTCAAGCTTATGTGTTCAATAATCACTATGTAGCATCCCTGTGCATACACTTGCCCGCATACATTGTTTATCAACAGTTTCCTATTTATAAACAATTAGGTAACTGCTTAATCTCCTTGATCATATTTCCCATGATCAATCATAGCCATCAGATCTTCAATCTTGTCCAGGTTCAATGCATCTTTTGATCTAAAAATGTTTTACCCCACCTAGGAACTTGCATACATTTCTTGGAACTTGTGCCGAGGTATTGCGGTTCATTCTGTGCTATAGATCTTCATACCAACTTTTCATTGCCTTAGATTCATTAACAAACTTCATCCATGACTCACCAATCATTTAATCAATTCTAGCTCATTAGCTTCCTTCATTAAATATCGCATGCAAATATTTAATGCATTCTGTTATAGCTCAGTTACAACTCAATAGTAACTCAGTTATAACTTAGTTAATACTAAACTTCACTCGGTAGACATTAACCACCTTCATCAACCGATAGCGATAACCTTAGGGTTTACCGACTAGGTTCTTTGCTTGGTAACATAGTATAGTATTAGCCTTCACAATTTACAACATATGTATGATGTTAAAATAATCTAAACATCATGATGTCATCATTGTCTGACTTGGTATTAGTTGCCCATTGAATACCTTATTCATCCCCTTATTCATCATTTTCTTTCCTGTGTCTTTTACCAACATCTTTATATTCTTTAAATCATACTTCTCAAGATATGGCAACATCATACTAAATTAGAAATCAATTTCTTGACATCAATGACAAAATAATAATATCAAGATAGTAAACATCTTTAATCAGTTATATCCATAATCATCAACAGCCTTCTCAATATCCTTATGAAATACTAACAATCTTTCATTGTCTATTATAATGCAATATTTCCAACACTTGGTTATTGAAGTTTTTGTTGATGATATAATATTTGGAGGAGAAGATGGATTGTGTAAAGAATTTTCTAACAAAATGCAGCAATAATTTGAAATGTTCATGGTTGGGGAGATAAAATTCTTTTTAGGATTGTAGATTTCTCAGACTAATAAAGGTATATTCCCATGTCAATCTAAGTACTTGAAGGAATTACTAAAGAAATTTGGCATGGAAAACTGTAAACTGGTAAGCACACCTATGACTACAATTGATAAATTATCTTTGAAGGATGAATCAACAACTATTAATCCAACTAGATAAAAGTCTATGATAGGAGGTTTACTATATTTGACACAAACAAGACCTAATATTATGAATGCAGTATGTATTGTTTCAAGATTTCAAAGTAATCCTAAAGAAAATCATGAATCAATAGTGAAAAGGATTTTCTGGTACCTACAAGGCACTACAAATCTTGGTTTATGGTATCCTAGAGATGAAAATTTTGACTTATGTGCATACACAGATGCGAATTGGGTAGGAGATATGGATGACAGAAAAAGTGCCACCGACGGAGCATTTTTTCTTGGTAGCAAACTAATTTCATGGTTGAGCTAGAAACATAGTTGTGCAATTCTATCAACAGTAGAATCAAAATATGTTGTAGCAAAAACTAATTGTACATAGGTATTGTGGATCAAACAAATGTTGAAGGACATAAAGTAAAATGCAAGGAACCTATAACTATTTACTGTGATAGTATGGCAGCAATTGATATATCAAAGAACCCGATATTTCACTCTAAGACTAAACATGAATGTTTCTATCAAATTCAATTTTCTAAAAGAGAATGTTGAAGCAAAAGAAGTGAAATTGGTTTTTGTGAATACTAAAGAGTAGATTGCAGATATTTTTACAAAGCCTTTGCCTAAGGAGAATTTTGAATATCTTAGAGAGCAACTTGGAGTCCTACCCCCATGGGTAGAGACTTAGATAGTTGATGTTTGTCATCAACTAATAGAATTAATAGAGAAATCTTTTATTCCATCTTTGATGAGGAGAGATACTTCTCAGGGGGAGTAGTTGGTATAATAAGTTGGTATTTTGTATTTGAATATGGTTTTTGTAATGCTTTGGCATTTGATGTCAAAGGGGGAGAGATATTATGGAAAAACATTTTTGGGGAGAAATCTTTGGGGATAGATTATTCCTAGGGGAGAGACAATATTTATTTTGATTTCTAGATAATGATCTCTTTGGGGGATTTTTAGTTTTTGGTTGTTGGCATTTCTGTTTTGACACTTTGATGGTTTTTCCATCTTGTATTGCCATGAATGCCAAAGGGGGAGATTGTTGGTATTTTGGATATGTTGATATGGTTTTGTCATTGATGTCAACACTCGTCATCACTTGTCAACACTTATCAGCACTTGGAGATTCTTGTAATGTTCACCAGCAAGTTAGAGACTTATGCACAGTCATCGGTATTTGGTTCACCGACAGATTATATTGTTCATCGGCACTTCGAATGACTTGGAGACTACTTGATTATGTTGAAGATATTATTTGATCACTTGGTTTTGGCGATTTGTTTATTGGTTTATTTGGGTTTGCATATTTTCTATTACCGGCAAATAGGTCCAGGATATACACTAGTAGACATATCTATTCCAGATCAGAATGACATGTTATGAAGATGATTTATTATTATTGTAAATCTATTGAGCCGACATCATGCATTAGATATTGATTTATTTGTAATTAATTTTATTGTAATATCTTTTAGTGAGCCGACCTTTTCAATTAGTCTAAGGTTATGGTATAAATGTAAGATCTCATTTGTGAGATTGATATGCAATTGGAAAAAGAATTGTAATAGGGTATATGCAAAAATAAGCAGAGCTATACACGCAGACATCATTTGGAGGTTGAGGGAAGGTTTTTTGTGAAGGCAATCAAAACTTAACCGGTACTAAATCTAGCATATAAAGATGCTATTTTAAGTAGTACATTATCATTGGATTTAACCATCCAATTGTAGTTAGTGTGACTCTCATTTTGTGACTAAGTAGTGAGCTCCAAGCAGCTGGCCTTTCTACATGTGCAGAATCCATATTGTACACACATACTATTTGCAGTAGTATCATTTGATTGTGGGTAAAGCTTCCCACTATGGTTTTTCCCCTTACAGGGTTTCCATGTTCAAACATTTATGTTATGTGTTGTGGATGTTAATATCTTTCTGTCTCATGCATCAATCTTTAACGGTACTGCAATTAACTGATAAACTATCTACCGACATAAAGATTGTTTTACCCACATTAAGCATTAAGTTTTGGTTAAGTTAATTTGGGTTGAATTTATTGGACAACTGATTCACCCTCCCCTCTCAGTTGTCTTTGGGATCTAACAACAACTAGTGGATCAATATAACTTGACAGCAACATTAATATCTAGTGGAGATTATCATAGGAGCATAAAGGATAATGGTTTGTATGTTTAACTCCAACCGATATTGATTGTTCCAATCGGTATTCACTAATTATGTGATGATTTATCACAAGCCATGATGAGTTATCCTTACCGACAAGATTTGGTGGTATTTTGGTGATGAGTTGTGATCACTTGACTAGATACACTGCACTTAGGTAATTGTGTTATGATCTCTAGAGGCCGACATGAAATCTACAATGTCTATATATTGACATCACAATGAATTATTTTGTATGAGTGAAAGAGATATGCTGTGTAAAGGTGGAAGTGTTAAGTCACAAAGTATGTTGGTAAAGAGGAGTTAAGTGTACAAAAGAGGATCTATACAAGAATGTTGTGTTGTTAGTAGATCACATCACCTATTGTTTTCTAATCACTGCAACAGTCCAATCCCCTAACTAGGTAAGCTCTAACAAGCTTCATTGTTCAAATCCTCTAACCGGGTGATCCATTAGTTTGGATTTAGAAATCCTCCACCGAGGTCACTCCTTATAGGGTACTACCTTTTATAGGGTATAGCTTTTAACTAATATTTGGGATCTTTAACAAGATTCGCTCCTAGCAGAGCATTTGTAGACCCTAACTGGTCAGTTATCTATTACTGCAAATAGTTAACTTGTGAGTTCCACCTCACCGTGGTTTTTACCAATTTAGGTTTTCCACATATAAACACTTGTTTTATGGTGGATGTTTTACTTATTGTGGATGTTGTTATATCATTTTTTATTTCATGCATATTATTTAACAAACTAGTTAAGTTTATCTACCGGTTAGTGTTTAAAGTAGTGCCATTTTTTGTGTCACTGAGTCACCCCCCACCCTCTCAGTTCTTTACAAGTTCATCAAATTCTCCCCCCCCCCTTTTCTAGTGTAATGCATGAAAAGTGTTTGAAGGGAAATCCGTAGTGAAACTCTCATCTCTCCTTGGAGGGAAAGGGTAGCTTTCTTCTTGATCTCTCATTCACACATTTTTCACCCACCATTACATTTTGGTGACCATTACAAGAGCTCTACCCTATTAGGTGTAACCTTCCTAAAGGATTTAAACTTAGTTAATGAGCCCCCTGGTGAAGGGAATTATAAGATCAGGCTTGTTAGGACCTACTTGGTAAAGGGATTTTAATACTACTGCAATTGTTAGGGAACAACAAATAAATGATCTAATTAATACACTCTATGGTTTTTAGTACAGATCCATTTCAGCTCCAATCTACTTCACTCATGTAGACATCTCAATCTGGTTTGGCACACTCTTCTTCTTTGATCACAGACACAATTAACCTTCTCAAACTAGACCTAAATAAAATTTACAATTAGCTCAGTTACATAACCCTAACTTATAATGAATTCACATCATACATCATATTAGATCATTACAAATTATTATAGTTCATCATACAGATCATTACGACAAATTTAAAGACAATTACAGTTGTTGAATGATCATAACACATCACCACACATTGATTTGATAGAATGTCAAACCTCTATCATATGGATTCTGACACGTCACAACTAAGTTAAGAACATGAAAATATTCACCACCAAACCATAAAACATCACCTATTAAAGATCTTGTTACCAATTCTCAAACCCTACATTGAATATACAATTGTTAATTACAAACATGACTTCTGGTTCTCCAAACATGATGTGGTTTCAACCATAGACTCATTATAATGTCATAATTATACATTCCAAATAGAAACACCTAACTCAACATGGATATATACCACAACCATATCCTTCTCTGTTCCTACTTACTGGTTGATTGCTACTTAGCAGTTTTATTGTCCAACTCAATCCATTACTGGTTAGGCTATATTGGTAGACTTAGATAGCTTAGATGACATCCCAACAATAAAAAAACATGATTTCTATCAATGACAACACAAATAACTGATCATATAGTGATCATATCATAATTATATCATCACCAACAACCCATCAATATATCAGTACCAATAGTCCATCATTCTCCTCATATCAACATCATATTTTATCGGTAAATCATCATCTCCATTAGTTATGCCAACATGCCGACATTCTCCCTCTTTGGCATTGATGGAAACACTAAAAGGCTACAACACCGAAATAATCAACTGATGACAAATACTAGGAACTCATTATTCCATGATGTGGTGATTTGTTCTTCACTTGTTCTCCTCCTTTGAATTACTTCTTCTTGTCATTTTTCTTCACCCCCTTTGACATAAATTCCAAAGGTGCAAAGGCATATTATGTCTTCATTTTTGCTGATACTATCTTCATCATCTCTATGTGCCTCATCTTAGTTGTTGCCCCTAAGGAGTAGCCCACTTATCATCAATCCACAGTGAAAGAAATTCAATGATTCTATAGTATTGATGCTTTTAGATCTTCTTAGTTGACCTTGGGTAGGGGTATAGCCCCTAACTTACATCTGAGATGTTTAAAGGTATCCTAGGAAATGGTTTGGTGAATATATCTACGAATTGCTCCTTACTTGACACATGCTCCAATCTCGCTTTTGTTTCCTACACCCTTTCTCTTAGAAAATGATAGTTCAATTCAATATGTTTAGTCATAGCATGTAGTACCTAGTTCTTTGAAATGTTCATAGCACTACTGTTATCACAATGTATGATCACTGGTTCTATCATATCCTGCTTGAATCCTTCTAGGACATGTCTCATCCATATAGCTTGTGTACTATTCATGGATGCAACTACATATTCTTCTTAATGGTCTAAGATACCAGTCTACCACATAGAAATAATGCTCCACCAATTGTGCTTTCTAGTCATCTACATTTCCTGCCCAATTTACATTTGTGAATAATAGCAAAGAAAAATTCCCTTTGTATGGATACCACAATCCATAATCAAATTTCCATCTAAGATATCTAAATATTCTCTTAATTGTTGTCATATGTGTCTCTTTAGGGCTCTTCTGAAATCTTGCTACTAAGCCAACTGTATGGGGCAATATCCAGTCTACTATGAACAATATAATGAAGTTTCCCAATCACAAATCTATATTCCTTCTCGTTCACTGAGGGTGAATCCTCTTCTTTTGAAAATCTACAACTTATAATGATAGATGTTCCAACCGATTTACAACCTTCCATTCCGAAGGTCTTTAGCACTTCCTTCACATAGCTAGACTAACTGATAAAAATTCCACCTGCCAGCTATTGGATCTGCAATCTATTGAAATTTTGAATCTCACCTATCAGAGACATCACAAACTCTTCCTTCATCTCATCTACAAAAGTCATACATATCATCATTTCCTTGAATTATGATGTCATCAACAAATACTTTTACAGTCAACATCTTGTCTCCTTTAGTCTTAAAATAAATATTGTTCTCCTCACTAGTTCTCTGAAATCCTATCTTTATTAGATGTGCATGAAGTCTTTCAAATCATGCCCTTGGTGCTTTCTTTAATCCATATAATTCTCTATGCAGTTTGCATACCATATCCTTATCCTCTAACAATGCAAACCCATCTAGTTGTTGAATAAACACCTCTTCTTCAAGAATACCATTCAAAAATGTTGGCTTTACATCCATTTGGTAAACTTTTAATACTTTAAATGCTACAAATGCAAGTAGCATCCTAACATCTTCAATCCTAGCAACCAATGTAAAGGTCTCTCCATAATATTCACCTTATTCTTGTGCATACCCATGGAAAACTAGTCTTTCCTTGTTTCTAACAACTTCTCCTTCTTCATTCAACTTGTTTCTAAATAGCCACTTTGTACCAATCACAATTTTATCATCGGGTCTACAAACAAGTGACCAAGTGTTGTTATTCTCAATTTGATCAAGCTCTTCATTCATTTACTTTAACCAGTCATCATTTTTAAGCACTTCTCTCCTTGTCTTCAGTTTGATTGTGAAAATGAGACAAGAGCTTTCTCTAATTTTTCTGCTAGTCCGCACTCTAGCATTCTTGTCACCTATTATCTGGTCTTCAGAATGATTTAACCTTATATATGTTGAAATCCAATAAAACTGAGAGAGGGGGTGAATTAGTGTTATACCAAAACTATTAATTTTAATCTTATTATAATATGCATACACCAACTGGTATACGGGTACATACAAATTTCAAAGAAGTAAAGAAACCAATAAGCCAATCACATAAATGAGAACCATAACACATAGATTTATATGTGGAAAACCTCAAAGAGGAAAAAAACATGCTGGGAATTTTGTCCCACAATATCAATCCACTGGCCATATGAAGATATATTACAAAATATGAGGGGCCTGCACCTGTAGGATGTCTTACAACCTAGAGTGCACTACTCAATCACAAAAGGATCCTCGCTGACTACATAACAGTCCAGACTATAATCTAGAGAAGTGTGAACTACTAAGATATAATCTTCTATGATAGAATACAATTCCAATTTAAGCTCTGTCTGTTCCAGTTTGAAACCCTAAACCCTGTTGGGACTTATAAATATTTTGAGATTTTGAGTGGCCCATTTTAAAATTCTGCTCTGCACTTTCTAATGGAACTTGATGAGTCTGTTATCATTGTTTCAAATTTGTTGAAAATATTGCCTTTTAGTTGTTGGAGTCTATCAAAATTTAGAATTTCACCTTTGCCTACGAGTTTGCGGTTCTGAGGGTTTAGGGTTTTTTCTTTTTCATGAAAACATTTAGAAAAAATTAAACTTTGTAGAGCATTATTGTAACTCATATTGAACTTGAACTTTTCAATTCAAGGTTCAAGGTTCAACCATTTCTCTTGTGTGAGTAGTGGCTTTGTAATGTTTTTTAATAAGAAAGTGTGAATGCGTTAAGTTAGTTTTGAACCATTTGCAAAGCGGTTCAAGGTTCATGGTTCAAAATTCCTCTTTCTTTTGTTAAAGGTCTTTGCTCGTTGCCTTTTTCCACTTAAGTGGAATGGTCTGTGCTTTGTCAAGAGGGGCCTCATTTTAAAGTCTAGGCCTAGGCAGATTCTGATAAATTTTAATTTTTCCTAAGTCCTATGTCTTTTCTTATGTATTTGTCAGGTTTCATAAAGATCAAGCAAGTTTTTTTAGATCTTGCAGCTGTCACTATACCACAACATAAAAATGCTTGATGTTTATTGCCTGTGACTTGGTGACAAACCACTAGTGGTGAACCATGGGTGATGGTTAATGCAAGCACTTCAGACAAATAAAGATCTGCAGGCATTTGGGGAGGAATCAAAGTTTTATAAACAATGCAATGGCAGGTGTATAGTCCGAGGCCAAACTAGAACCATCCTCTTTGCATAGTTCAAGGAAGCAATTTCAGTTTCCAGTGCCATCAGGTATTGATAGAGGCCTTTTCATGCTATACCGATGACTCGATAAGATGTATGGAGCGGGGAAAGATGCCATTGGCCATCGAGTTAGTATGTTTGGAGGGATCCCGATGACCCGATGGAAAGGCCCAGGCACGGTCCATTTATCCCACATTAGCCACAAGGAGGAGCATTTCAGTATTTAAAGGAAAAGACCCATACATATCAAGTGTCAAAACTTATGGGCTTTTGGCAAGTAGAAGCTCAGAAGTGGTGGGTCCCTCGCGTGCATATCAAAGCACCCAAATTTTTCAGCAAAAAGGCAAAATAACCAATGAGCAAGTCAGGCAGATCAATAGTGATCACAAAAGATCCAATGGCTATCCCTATGTCATGACATAAAGATGCTCACCATATATCACCGTGACTTGGTGACAAAGCACCTACTAAAAAGGGGTCAGCGGTTCAGGTTAAGGATTGAGCAAGTTTGAGCTGATTGAATGACTATCGCTATACCACCATGTGAAAGTGCTTGAATGTTAATAGCCGTGACTTGGTGACTAATGAGATGGTAGACAAGTGGTGGACACATGGTGATGCCATGGCACAAGAGTGAGCTACTCAAGAGAGGTTAATGATCGGGAGGATCACTAAAATCCAATAGCAGATCTGAGGAAGATCAACGATGGGGTGAAATACTAGGGCTAACCATGATTGTCACTTTACCACGGTTGTGAAGTGCCCAGAATGAATACCCTCGAGATAGGTGGTGTTGAGCTAGACTCTGAGAAAATCATGAGGTTCCATGTGGTGACACATAGCTGATGAGGTGGAAGGTCCAGTGGTAACATGAGGAAGACAGGTGGCGTGTCATCAAAATGAACATCGAGAAGACCTTGGATTCGATGGACCTCTAAATGGACTCACTAAAGGAATCAGTTTCATCGACATGAAAGGTGTTGATGAAACTAGGGTTTCGATAAAACATGAAAGTGGCTTTTTGAAGGGGAGGTTTGGCCAAAAGAATGAGGCCTAACAAACCAGAATAGGTGGTGGGTCTTGTGGCACTAAGGTGGTGAATGACACCATGCTTAAGTGGATCCAGTGACTAGTCATAGACTGACACATAGCATGGATGGATGAAGAGGTAAAGACCAAGAAATTTTGTGCCAATCTAATGGTTGTTGCTATACTACTATGCGAAGGTGCTTGATGGTTATCCCCTACGACATGGCAACTGATGACATGGAAGTTGTAGTGGTGATCTAGGTGGGCTTGGAGAAAAGAAAGAAGTGACACGTGGCAAGCCTGCTAGAGGAGAGAGTAGCCCAGGTGAATTAACCATTGGGCATGTCAAGAGGGATCTTATGGTTGGATGGATGATCTGATGATGGTCACCATGTTGTGATAGACAAATGATCGATGGCTAAGAGGCATGACTTGGTGACTAATCTATGTGACCCATAGGAAGAATAGTTCAGAGGAAGTAAAGAATAAGAAAGTTCAAGGAAGATCTATGGTTTTCACCATACCGCAAGATGGAGGTGATCGAACCTTAAAGGCTATGACATGGCGACTAAAGAAAAAGTGCTTAGAAAGAAGACCTCCTGATCTGTTGGCACCAAAAATTTTAAATATTCAAAAGAAATAGTGGCAAAGGTGTGCAAGTTACATCTGACATTGCTTCAAGGTGAAAAAGGGTTGGTGAGAGGTATCCAGGGAGATTTGTAGGAATATCTACAGAGGACATAATGGTGCACAACTTTGTATTTTCTTAGATTGAACCATCAATGCTCTGGCTCGAGATAATACATCGGCATTATGAAGTTGTCGATTGTTGTAACCAATTTTGGGTAATAGGGGCCTGCCCTTTCAGCCATTTTCCAAATGAATGCCCAGTGAATTAATGAAGCACACATTCTAGAAAGAATGTTAGATTTCTCCCTCAACTGCATTGGCATAGAAATATAATTGTTGCAATAAATGAGTGTTGGGGTAACATTTTTCTTCCAGGTAGTCTGAATCTTGTTGCATCTTGATTTCTATAAAAGGGTACCAAGGCAACCTAGAAAAGGGACCCCAAATTTTGTAGCTAACTGTGGCAAAATTAATACAGACATTTGTCTTAGCAATTTCTGAGTCAAATATGAAGTACTTGTAACCTTCTGACAGAGGACTGAAATATACAGTCAAGAGAATGTAAATTCATATTTGTATTGTCTCTATGTCATTGTACTAGTGTTCATTCCATTTAATTAATCAAGGATTTCTTATTTGAATGATTTGCTAGACATCTAATGAAGTTGTTTTGAGTCTTTTTTTAAGGAGAAAATATAAGTATACTTTCAACAAAGTCATTGATATCAGTATTTCTGGTTTGGATTTGATGATGAAATCTGATGCAGATTAGGACTATGTATGTCAGGCATATTCAGAGTTGATAGATCAAGAACTTGTGATTTGTGTACTAGTTTCTCTTGTTAGGTTGCAGTTTGTTGTAGATGACTTTGTTGCCTAGATAAGACACTAGATTATTTGTTGGTTTTTGTTGCATTTTATGATCCTTTTTTAAAAAGTCAAATCAATTTTCCATTTAGGTTAGTTGTACTGGTCAGTAAGGAAAGTTTTCAAGAATTTACATTGGTTTTCTGCAAACCATTTACTATTTTTGTGAGAAATTAGTCTTTAAAATGGTTCACCTACCCAAGCTTTTATATGTTGGCTTTAAAATAGAAGAAGATTGTTGGCATTTCAAAAGGATATTGAGAAGGTTGTTCAAGGTTATTGATATAATTGAAGAGGGATGATAACTATCTTTATAAAATTATTTTGTCATTCATGTCATGAAATTGATATTTTGATTTAGTATGATGTTGCCATATCTTGAGAAGATTGATTTGAAGAGAATTAAGATGTTGGTAAAAGACACAGAAAGAATGTGATAATTAAGGGGAGAAATAAGTTATTCAATGGGCAACTATTACCAAGTTAGACAATGATGAGATCATGATGTTTAGATTGTTTTGATATCCTACATATGTTATTAATTATAAGGTTAATACTATACTATGTCACCAAGCAAAGAACCTAGTCGGTAAACCCTAAGGAACCCAGTCGGTAAACCATAAGGTTATTGATATCAGTTAATGAAGGTAGAATGTCTTCCGAGTAAAGTTTAGTATTTATCGAGTAACAACTGAGTTATAATAGATCGTATTGGATGGATAAAAGCATTATTTAATGAAGGATGCTAATGAACTAGAGATGAATAAATGATTGGTATGCTGCACATGAAGTTTGTTAAGGATCTATGGCAATAGGAAATACAGAGGAAGATCTACAGCACAGATTGAACCGCAATAACCTAGCATAAGTTCCTAGGAAGGAATGCAAGTTCCAAGGCGAGGTAAAACATTTTTAGATCGAAGGATACATTGAACCTAGTCAAGATTAAAGATCTGATGGCTATGATTGATCATGGGAAATGTGATCAAGGAGATTCAGCAGTTAGCAAATTGTTTATAAATAAGAAATTATTGATGAACAATGGATGTGGGCAAGTGTAAGCACAAGGATGCTACATAGTGATTACCGAGCACAGAAGCTTGAAGACCTATTTGAATAACAAAGTAGGGAGCCCAGTAGAGGGACAAGATAAGTCCTATGACTAGATAGTTTTGAGCAAATAAGAATCTGGTTTAGCATTTTAGATGTGAAGTTGAAGATATATTTTTATTACTGTTATTTTGTAAAGTGATAGAAAATCTCTTAACTGAGTGAACCTGACAGTCTTATTTGTAAACCCTATAGCAAGGTAACATTCTAAATGAGTGTTTGAAATCCTTTGACAAGGTCACTTCTAACAAAGTGCAAGAGTCTAACAAGTTTGAGGGAAATCCCTTAACTGGGTCACATTTAGCAATGTGTTTGTAATCTTTAACAGGATTTACTTTTAACCGAGCATACTCTAGAAGGGTATATTTCTTAGTGGGTCCGAAATCTCATAGTGGTTTTTCCCTATTTGGGTTTCCACATTAAAATCTTGTGTTATGATGATTATGTGTTTATGAGTTAGCATGTTTAGTAGTTTTTGGTTATATTGCTGAAGTATAAGATACCAAGGTTGAATCTGTTGAATTTATGGAAGATTAAGTTTGTATGATTCACCCCCCCCCTCTCATCTTGTTAGCTATTGACATCAGAACTTTACAATTGGTATCAGAGCAGTGGACTCCAGAAGAAAAGTTTAAAGGTACTTGAGGCAAAGATTTGATGATATATAAAAGGGATGCACCAAAGCTAAACAAGTCAAGTTTCTCCACATGGTAGAAAAGGATGAAACTGCATTTATTAGGAATTGGAGAATATGCAACATAATATTTGGAGAATGATTACATAGCACCAAGCACCAACCTAATGACCTTGGAAGAGATAAAGGCAAAGAAAGAACATATTCAAGTTATTATTGAAATAACATCAGCATTGACTGACTCAAAGTTTAATGATCTAGAAGGTTGTAATGATGCAAAGGCAATGTGGACCTAGCTCATATCTGTGTATGGTGGTGATGAACATGTTCAAAGAGAAAAAGTAGATAGTCTAACAGGACAACTTGAATCCATGAGTATGAATGAAGGTGAGAACATAACCCAATACAGTATAAGGTTAAAGGAAATTGTCAATCAAATTAAAGGAGCAAGAGGAACTATTGAAGAAAAGGATGTAACAAGTAAGTTGTTGAGAACCCTTCTACGTGCTTATGTAATCTGAGTCTTTGCAATCAATGAACTAAGGTTTGTACCAAACATGCCAATCTCTTTGGATGCCACTATCAGTAAGCTACATGCATTTGAGTTAAGTAATTTTGATAATAGTGGGTCTTTGGTAAATAAAGTAGAATTTGCATTCAGTTATTTTCATATTGGTGAATCTGATGACTATAATGATAGAATGAATAAGTATTCTGAAGGAAATCATAGTGGAGCAAGTGATAGATTTTGTAAAAACATGGAAGAAGTACACAAACTGTATGAGGAGATTAGAAAGCAAGAAGAGTTTGAAGCACTATTAGCCAGAAGGTTACCAAGAGGCAAAGGTAAGTATAAAAGAAAGCTACCTTTAAAATGTTTCAATTGTGATAAAATAGGACATATGGCTTCTAACTGCCCTGACAAAGAATCTAGTGAAAAGAGAGAATACTGAAAAGATAGGCAGAAAGACAACCAATACAGAGGACACTGAGACTTCAGAAGAAGAGACAGAAAGACATGCCTAGTAGCTGATGAGGAATCCAATGATGATAAATCTGATGAAACTGATACAAAGGAAGTTGTTTATGTGGCTATTAAAGATGGATAAGATAAAGAAAGGTATGAAGAAAAAGCCCTAATATCTCACATAAATAATAATGATTCTTGGATCATAGACAGTGGATGCTCACATCACATGACAGGTGATAAACATAAGTTTGTTAAATTAGAAGACTATGATGGAGGATATGTAAGATTGTGTAATGATGCACCATGTCCGGTGAAAGGTAAAGGATCTATAACACTTCTTGACAATGCTAAATGTGATGATGTATAGTGGGTTGAAGGTTTGAAATACAATTTGTTGAGTGTAGCACAACTAAACAATGCATGATACCGAATAGAATTCTAGAAAGGATGTGTCAAAGTTCATGATAAACATGGAAAGTTGGCTGCTACTAGGACACAAACAAAAGGTAATACATTTCATCTTGACTCAACATGGAACAAATGTCTATATGCAAAAATAGAAGATACCTGGTTATGGCATAAGAGGTTTTGTCATGTAAATTTTGATAATCTGATCAAAATAAGTAAGAAGCACTGAGTAAGAGGTCTACTGAGCTTGGAAAAACCTGAGAATGCTATGTGCCAAGGATGCCAGATGGGTAAGATGACAAGTTCAAGCTTTACAAGTAACTCCTACACTTCTAAAGGAATTTTAGATCTAGTACACAGTGATCTTGGTGGTCCCATACAAGTTCAAAGTTATTATGGTGACAAATACTTCATATTATTTGTGGATGGTTACTTAAGGATGATGTCAGTTATGTTTTTAAAAGAAAAATTAGAAGCTTTCCAAAAGTTTAAATGGTACAAGGCAAGAATTGAACATAAAATAGGAAGATAGCTGAAATGTCTTAGATCTGATAGAGGAGGAGAGTTCACTTCTAATGAATTTAACTTATTCTGCAATGGTCATGGTATAAAAAGGCAAGTGTCTTCACCGAGAACACCTTACAAAAATGGGATAGCTGAGAGAAGAAACATATCAATTGTAGATTGTGCTAGAACCTTGATGATAGAAAGGAGGGTACCTCAAACATTTTGGAGAGAAGCAATCAACAATGCAGTTTACACCCTAAACCGAGTACAATTGAAGAAAAGAACTATCAAGACACCATATGAAATCTGGTATGACAAGAAACCTAATGTAAGTTATTTTAAAATCTTTGGAAGTAGATGTTATGTTCACAAAGATGACAGAAATGGAAAGTTTGATCAGAAAAGTGAAGAAGGAACATTTCTTGGTTATTCTTCTAGAAGTAAAGCATTTAAATGTTTGATTAAATCATCTAACAAAATAGTGGAAAGTGCAAATGTGAAAATTGATGAATTTGCAGAAGGAAATTCCACAGAACAAGAAAATTATGAAGAATTTGTTTATGTTCAATTGACAAGTCCTACCGAGAGAGTTACTGAAGAAAATGAAGAGAATATCCAGTTACCGAGTGATGAAGAAGATCGTACAGAGCCTACTGAGCTTGTATTAGCCAAATATGTCAGAAGGAATCATGCATCAAGTCAAATTATCAGAGATAAGGATGATCCAGTGATGACAAGGAACAAATTGAGACATAACACATGTTTGATATCTGAATTCGAACCAAGAATTGTAAAAGAGGAATTTAATAGTGAAGATTGGGTAAATGCTATGACAGAAGAGATTGATCAAATCAAGAAGAATGACACATGGACACTGGTACCAAGACTAAAGGACAAAAATGCAATCAGTACAAAGTGGATTTTCAGAAACAAGCTAAATGAAAAAGGTGAGGTCATTCAAAACAAAGCAAGACTAGTTTGCAAAGGTTATGCTCAAGAAGAAGGAATAAATTATGGTGAGACTTTTGCACCTGTGGCTAGACTTGAGGGAGTAAGAACATTGTTGGCATATGCTTCTTTCAAAAATTTCAAGGTATATCAAATGGATATTAAATCTGCATTTTTTAATGGTATACTAGAAGAAGAAGTTTATATTCAACAACCTGAAGGATTTGTTGAAGACAAGAGTGAAGATCAGGTATGTAAATTGAACAAAGCTTTATATGTTCTGAAACAAGCACCTAGAGCATGGTATGAGCAACTGCACTTTTACTTGATTAAGATTGGATTTATAAGGACAAGTTAAAACAACAATATGTACATGAAGAATAATGAGGACAATGGAATAATGATATCAGCCATATTTGTTGATGATATTATTTTTTGTGGAAATGATTCTCTATGCAATAACTTTGGAAATGAAATGTGCAAAGAATTTGAGATGTCATTAATCGATGAGATAAAGTATTTTATAGGTTTACAAATACTGCAAATGAAAGATGAGATTTTCATTACTCAATCCAAGTACATAAAGGAAATCTTGAAGAAATTTTGAATGGATGATTCTAAACCTGTAAGTACTCCAATGACTACTAACTGTAAACTATCAAAGAATGATGAATCTGTATCTATTGATGAGACACTTTACTGATCCATGATTGGAAAGTTACAATATATTGTGCATAGTAGACCAGATATAGCATATGTAGTAGGTATTGTTGCAAGATTTTCTACAGATCCCAAAGAAACCCATAGGACAGCAATCAAGAGAATTTTTAGATACCTAATAGGCACTGACGACTATGGCTTAGTATATGAAAAGAGAAATGATTTTGATTTAAAATTTTATAGTGATGTTGATTGGGCAGGAAACATTGATGATAGGAAAAGCACAAGTGGTGGAGTTTTCTTCTTAGGAGAAAGACTAGTGAGTTGGCTTAGCAAGAAACAAGGATGTATTTCATAGTCAATAGCAGAAGCTGAACATGTTGCTGCAACATTGAATTGCACTAATATAGCATGGATAAAACAACCATTGGAAGGTATAAATGAGAAAGTTATCAAGCTAGTAACTATATTATGTGATAATACTAGTGCCATTAACATTTCAAAGAATCTGGTAATGCACTCTAAGACAAAGCATATTTCTATCAAGTATCATTATCTCAGAGAAGAAGTTCAAGAAAAGAAAGTTGTGTTGGAATGTGTTAGCACAAAGGAGCAAATTGCAGACATCTTCACAAAGTGACTGCCAAGGGACACTTTTGAGTATCTTCGAAGCAAATTAGGGGTCCTACCCCTATCCTCTACTCACTGATAGAGTTCAGTGAAAGAATCAATTCGATGAATCTATAGAATATTATGTGTGGATTGATGCTGATTTATGCACTTTAGGAAGTTTTCTAAAGGTGTTCAGGAATGTGACCAGGGAATAGGATACAGGAATAGTATTGAAGGAAAGATTGCTCTGATCAAGTTTTAGATGTTACATTTGCATGTGTCACTCAGCAAAAGCAAACACTTCACAGCAGAAGAGTTCATGATTTAGTTCTTTTACTTTTTGGCATTGTTGTCAAAGGGGGAGAAGACTAAATGGTAGACTCAATAGAAAAGACCTAAATGGAGAAGATAACAAAAGATTAATGACAGGGGGAGAAGATTACTAAAAAAGGGAGAAGACTAAATTCAAGATAACAACTTAGAAGACTAATGAAAGAGGGAGTAAGCCTAGAAGATTTCAGAAGAAGAAAACAGCTCAAGGATAACACAAGAAGTCTCCACAACAATCCGAATCCGAATCATTTTGAATATCTTGTTGGTATTACCATTTAAAAGTTAGTATTGCCATCAATGCTAAAGGGGGAGATTATTGGCATTTCAATAGAAGGAGATTGTTGGAATTTCATTAAGGATATTGAGAAGGTTGTTGAAGATTATTGATATAACTGAAGAAGGATGATAACTATCTTTATAACATTATTTTGTCACTGATGTCATGAAATTGATATTTTGATTCAGTATGATGTTGTCATATCTTGAAAAGATTGATTTGAAGAGAATTAAGGTGTCAGTAAAAGACACAGAAAGAATGTGATAATTAAGGGGAGAAATAAGTTATTCAATGGGCAACTATTACCGAGTTAGACAATAATGAGATCATGATGTTTAGATTGTTTTGATATCCTACATATGTTGTTGATTGTAAGGTTAATACTATACTATGTCACCGAGGAAAGAACCTAGTCGGTAAACCCTAAGGAACCTAGTTGGTAAACCCTAAGGTTATCGATATCGGTTAATAAAGGTAGAATTTCTACCGAGTAAAGTTTAGTATTTATCGAATAACAACCGAGTTATAATAGATCACATTGAATGGATAAAATCATTATTTAATGAAGGATGCTAATGAACTAGAGATGAATAAATGATTGGTATGCTGGACATGAAGTTTGTTAAGGATCTATGGCAATAGGAAATACAGAGGAAGATCTACAGCACAGATTGAACCGCAATAACCTAGCACAAGTTCCTAGGAAGGAATGCAAGTTCCAAGGTGAGGTAAAACATTTTCAGATCGAAAGATACATTGAACCTAGTCAAGATTGAAGTTCTGATGGCTATAATTGATCATGGGAAATGTGATCAAGGAGATTCAGTGGTTACCAAATTGTTTATAAATAAGAAATTATTGATGAACAATGGATGCAGGCAAGTGTAAGCACAAGGATACTACATAGTGATTACCGAGCATAGAAGCTTGAAGACCTGTTTGAATAATAGAGTAGGGAGCGTAGCAGAGGGACAAGATAAGTCCTATGACTAGACAGTTTTGAGAAAATAAGAATCTTCTTTAGCATTTTAGATGTGAAGTTGCAAATATATTTTTATTACTGTTATTTTGTAAAGTGACAAAAAATCTCTTAACCGAGTGGACCTACTAGTCTTATTTGTAAACCCTGTAGCAAGGTAACATTCTAAATGAATGTTTGAAATCCTTTGACAAGGTCACTTCTAACAAAGTGAAAGACTATAACAAGTTTGAGGGAAATCCCTTAAGTGGGTCACATCTAGCAATGTGTTTGTAATCTTTAACAAGATTTGCTTTTAACCGAGCATACTCTAGAAGGGTATATTTCTTAGTGGGTCCAAAATCCCACAGTGATTTTTCCCTATTTGAGTTTCCATGTTAAATCTGGTGCTATGATGATTATGTGTTTATGAGTTAGCATGTTTAGCAGTTTTTGGTTATATTGCTAAAGTATAAATTAACGAGGTTGAATCTATTTAATTTATGGAAGATTAAGTTTGTACGATTCACCCCCCCCTTCTCATCTTGTTAGCTATTGACATCAGAACTTTACATTATAAGCTTAATGTGTAGGAGGTTTCCTAATTTTGGAACCTCATATTGGTTTCTTTATTTCAAACTTTCATTGATCTTTTCCATTCCAGCATAGAGGTAGTAATTTTCCTTTTTAAAGAGAAGAAACAAAATTTTTCAAAATGGAGAACAACAAAATTGGTGACTCTACTTGGGAGTAATCTAAATATCTCTGGTATAGATTGTTGAATGAAATTGTAAGTGAGTTTTCCCATCTAAGTCACCACAACAAAAATGGTGACTTTGCTGGGGAGAATAATGTAAAAATTCTGTCAAGATAGAACCCATGAGTCTAGCCAAAATTGATTTGGGGAAGAGTCTTAGAAGTTTAGAAATCTAAAAGTTTTTTTCAAAATTGAAAGTGTGTACCCTAGAAGCTTTTGTTGCTATAAAATTTAAAAAATATTATGTGAATCTTTTGTGTGTCAAGTACCCAGAAATGTGAAAGTGTTTCAGAGTGAAGATCAGTGGTTAAATTTTGCTCCTCTTTAGGGAGGTGGCGACTCTGTAAGAACGAACCTGAGATTTGGAGACGTTCTTCAAATTTTTAGTCAGAAGTGAAGTGAATAGCAGCAGAAAATTTACTCCAGGTATTCCTCATTGTTGAGATATTTGTTTATTCCTTATAAGGTGAAATAGTCACCATTGAAAGGAAAAGAAATATGCACTTCACATACTTCTCATTTTGAAGAGTTTTGGTCAGAAATATGGTGAGAAGTATGTCTGGGTATGAAGTTAATGACTGCATATGTTTTTAAAAGAGATTAAAAAAGTAAGATGCATTGTCATGGTAATGGCTCAATAGATGTTTCAAATTTGATGGATCTAGATGTGGTTCCTAGATTTGAAACTTCTTTGTCAAATTTGAAAGACATTGATAGGGATATTGAAATACATCTTGAAAAGATCCAAGACAGGTGCATCTTTTTAAAAAAAAGGAAAGTAGGGAAAATAAAAGATGAATCATCATATGTTTTTTATGAAAGGTTTAGTGCCGCACTAAATGAGCTTCCAGTTGATGTTAGACCTCATGAGTTAGTTTGGATTTAATTATTTCTAGAGCTTGATGAGCCTGACTTAGTTAGTTGGTCTTCAAATTTGGGGGAAGAAAATTTTGCCCATATTAAAGAATGGATAGATGAAATTGAAATAACCAAATCTGAAAATACACATAGTTTTGAGTACAGTGATGGAGATCAATTCATGAGTGGATATACCTCTTATGATGCTGAAGGTGGCTCTTATTATTAGCATGATAGTGCAGATGTGTATTCAGAGCAAGAAGAAAATTGTGAGATCATAAGTTATTGTTTAAATGGTCTTGAGCCTATTGAGGTTTTAGATTTGAATGATATAGATCACCTTGCTATCAATATCAATCCACAAAGTGTTTACAACCAAGGCTATGAAACTATGTTGCAACATATTGCAACACTTTATGATCAACATGATAAAGGTCATGATGAAGATGCAAGTTGTTGTAATGATAAAACAAATGTGCATGAAGACATGAGCACTGCACATTTAATGCATGCATCAGATTGGGAGAATGTTTACAGCACAAAAGATAAAGCCAAGGAAAATGAGAATGAAGGAGAAGGTTCACTAAGTAGTGAACAAATCTTAGAACTCTTAGCTACTAATCTTAAGAGGTATGCATCTAGAAATGTCCCCAATCTCTCATTACCCAATCGGTATACATTTTGATACTGGTGATATTTTTGAGGGTGTGAAGTATGATACTTATGCTATTGATTCTTTCCCTAACTTTGATTTGAAAAGTGGACAAGATGAAAATGCATATAAGGTTGATAAATGTGATAATGCGGATTCATATGTTGATATGAAATCAGAATTTGATATGCATTGTGTGGATCTTGGTGTTAAAGAGAAAGACAAATCTGAAGTTGTTTTCCCAGATTTGCAATTGGTAAATGAACCATTAGCAGATGATCATGCATTTTCATGTTTCCAAAAGGCTGATATAAGCTGTAATCAACATGCTAAGTTGCAGTAATTTGATGAGGAAATGTTCCTCTCTAGTTTGCAAGCCTGTATTATAGATGAGTGTTTTCCTTTTTTGCAAACAAGCAATCAACATGTGCTTGATGTTCCTAGTGATCAGAAAGAGCAAGGTTATTTTTCTTTTTAGCTACGAAATAATTGTAAACAATATGACAATTATCTGTCATTTGATGGTCAACATTTTGAAGTGGTATCTATTTTTCAAAGATTGAATGATTACCAACATGTTGATTATCTTTTATGTGATGAGCTAATGAGAAGTTACTGAGTTTGTGATCAGGCAAATGTAAATGAAACTTTTAGCTTACCCTTGATTAATGGAAATGAGAATCATGTGTTTGACAGAGGTAAGCATTGATTCCAATTTTGATGGCCTGGGGCCATATGTAAATAAGTTATGTTGTATAGTGACTTTACTTTTAGTTGTGTGGTTTTCAATAAGGAGCCCTATTGTTGGGTGGAATAAGGAACCCCTATTTTGGAGAGTGAAGCTCATTGAAGATTCTAAAAGAGGAAGAAGTGTCCTATTTTTTTGGGTGGTTTGCTCTGCCAAAGAGTTTGAATTCTTGTGTTGATCTTGCAATCAACCATCCCTAGTCAGAGCCACTATTGGGACCTATAAAAAGTTTGAGATTTTGAGTGGCCCATTTTGAAATTCTGCTCTGCACTTTCTAATGGCACTTGATGAATCTGTTATCACTATTTCAAATTTGTTGAAAATATTGCCTTTTAGCTATTGGAGTCTATCAAAATTCAGTTTTTGACCTTTTCCTGTGAGTTTGTGGTTCTGAGGGTTCAGGGTTTTTGCTTTTTCATGAAAACAATTAGAAAAAATTAAACCTTTGTAGAACATTATTGTAATTCATATTGAACTTAAACCCTTGAACCTTTTTGGTTCAAGGTTCAAGGTTCAACTGTTTCTCTTCCGTGAGTCATGGATTTGTAATTTTTTTTCAATAAGCAAGTGTGAATATGTTAAGTCAGTTTTGAACCATTTGCAGAGCAGTTCAAGGTTCATGGTTCAAAATTCCCCTTTCTTTTTTTAAAGGTCTTTGCTCGTTGCCTTTTTCCACTTAAGTGGAATAGTCTATGCATTGTCAAGAGGGGCCCCCTTTTAAATTATAGGCCTAGGTGGATTCTGATAAATTTTAATTTTTTCGAAGTCCTATGTCTTTTCTTATGTATCTGTCAGGTTTCCTAAAGATCAAGCAAGTTTCTTTAGATCTTGCGGCTGTCGCTATACGAGAACATAAAGTGCTCAATGGTTATTCCCTGTGACTTGGTGACAAACCACTAGTGGTGAACCATGGTCGACAGTTAATGCAAGTAGTTCAAGCAAATAAAGAGTCGTAGGCATTTGAGGAGGCATTGAAGTTTTATGAACAATGCAGTGGTAGGTGTATAGTTTGGGCCTAGACCAGAACCATCCTCTTTGCATAGTCCAAGGAAGCAATTTCAGTTGCTAGTGCCATCGGGTATTGGTAGAGGCTTTTTCATGTTACACCGATGACTTGATAAGAGGTGCAAAGCACAAAAAGATGCAATCAAACATCAGGTTACTATGTTTGGAGGGGTCTTGATGACTTGATGGAAAGACCAAGGCATGGTCCATTTATCCCACATTGGTCATGGGGAGGAGAATTTTAGTATTTAAAGGCAAAGCTGTATACATATCAAGTGTCAAAGCTTACAAGATTTTGGCAAGTAGCAGGTCCGAAGTGGTGGGTCCCCCACGTGCATCTCAAAGCACCAAAATTTTATAGCGGAAAGGCAAAATAACTAGCGAGTAAGTCAGGCAGATCAATGGTGATCGCAAAAGATCCAATAGTTGTTGCTATGTCATGACATAAAGATGTCTACTAGATATGATTGTGACTTGGCAAAAAAGAATGTGTCGAAAAGGGGTGAGTGGTTCTGGTTAAGGATCAAGCATGTTTGAGCTGATCGAACGACCATCACTATATTGCCATGTGAAAGTGCTTGAATCATAATAGCCGCAACTTGGTGAATAATGAGGTGGCAGACAACTGGAGGACATGTGGTGATGTTGTGGCACAAGAGTGAGCCACTCAATAGAGGCTAATGATTGAGCAGATTGCTAAAGTCCAACGGCAAATCTGAGGTAGATCAACGGTGGGGTGAAATTCTGGGGCCAATGATGATTGTCTCTATACCATGGTTGTGAAGTGCCTGGAATGAATACCCTTGCGATAGGTGGCACCAAGGTGGACTCTAAGAAAATCATGATGTGCCACATGGTGACACATAGTTGATGAGGTGGAAGGTCTAGTGGTAACATGAGGAAGATAGGTGGCATGTTATCAAAATGAACATCGAGCAGACCTTGGCTTTTATGGACCTCTAAATGGACTTACCGAAGCCACTAGTTTCATCGACATGAAAGTTGTCGATGAAACTAGGGTTTTGATAAAACATGAAAGTGGCATGCCAAAGGGGACGTTTGGCTGAAAGAATGAGGCCTAATAAACTAGAACAGGTGGTGGGTCCGATGGCACTAAGGTGACAAATGAGGTTGTCCTCAAGTGGATCTGGTGGCCGGTCACAGACTAACACATAGCACAGATGGATGAAGAGGTAAAGACCGAGCAAGTTTTCTCCAATCTAATAGTTATCGCTATATCACTATGGGAAGGTGCCAGATGGTTATCCCCTACAACATGGCAAATGATGACTTCATAGTTGCGGTGATGATCTAGGTGGGCTCAGAGAAAACTAGGAAGTGATAGAAGGTGGGTCTACCATAGGAGAGAGTAGCCCAGGTGAATTAACTGGTGGGCATGTCAAGAGGGATCTAACGGTTGGATGGATGATGTGATGGTGGTTGCCATGTCACAATGGAAAGATGCTTGATGGCTAAGACGTGTGACTCAGTGGCTAAGCAGTGGGACCCGTAGGAAGAATAGTTCGGAGGAAGTTAAGAATAAGCAAGTTCAAGGAAGATTTATGGTTATTGCCATACCGCAAGATGGAGGTTCTCAAACCTTAAAGGCCACGACATGGTGACTAAAGAAAAAGTTCTTAGAAAGAAGACCTCCTGATTCATTAGTGCCAAAAATTTTAAATATTTAAAAGAAATAGTGGCAGAGGTGTGCAAGATACATTTGACATTGCTTCAAGGTGAAAAAAGGTTGGTGAGAGGTATCTAGGGAGATCTACAGGAAGATCTGCAGAGGACATAATGGTGCATAGCTTTGTGTTTTCTTAGTTAGAACCATCAATGCTCTAGCTTGAGATAATACATCAGAATTATGAAGTTGTCGATTGTTTTAACCAATTTTGGGTAATAGGGCCTTCCCTTTCGACCATTTTACAAATGAATGCCCAGTGAATTAATGAAGCATTCATCCTAGAAAGAGTGTTAGATTTCTCCCTCAACTACAATGGCACAAAAATATAACTTTTGCAATAAATGACTGTTAGGGTAATATTTTTCTTCTAGGTAGTCTGAAGCTTGTTGCATCTTGATTTCTATAAAAGGGTACCAAGGCTATCTAGAAAAGGGACATAGATTTTTGTATCTATCCTCTGGCAAAATTAATACAAGCCTTTGTCTTAGCAATTTCTGAGTCAAATATGAAGTATTTGTATTCTTCTGACAAAGGAATGAAATATACAGTCCAAAGAATTTAAATTTATATTTGTATTGTTTCTATATCATTGTACTAGTGTTCATTCTATTTAAGTAATCAAGGATTGCTTATTTGAATGATTTTCTAGGCATCTAATGAAATTGTTTTGAGTCTTTTTCTTAAGGAGAAAATATAAATATACTTTTAACAAAGTCATTGATATTAGTCTTTCTGGTGTGGATTTGATGATGAAATCTAATGCAGATTAGGACTCTGTGTATGTCAAGCATATTCAGAGTTGATACATCAGGAACTTGTGATTTGTGTACTAGTTTCTCTTGTTAGGTTACAGTTTGTTGTAGATGACTCTATTTCCCAGATAATGCACTAGTTTATTTGTTGATTTTTATTGCATTTTGTGATCGCTTTTTTAAAAGTCAAATCAATTTTCCATTTAGGTTAGTTGTACTTCTCAGTAAGGAAAGTTTGCAAGAATTTACACTAGTTTTCTGCAAACCATTTACTATTTTTGTGAGAAAATAGTCTTTAAAAGGGTTCACCTGTCCAAGCTTTTATAAGCTTAAAGTGTAGGAGGTTTCCTAATTCTGGAACCTCATATTATTGTCTTTATTTCAAACTTTTGTTGTTCTCTTCCATTGTAGCATAGAGGCAATAATTTTCACTTTTAAAGAGAAGAAATAGATGTTTTCAAAATGGAAAACAAACCCTTTATCGGAATAACCCTTACATGAATTTCAATCAAGTTCAGGATCAGTTTCTCTTTAAAGAGAAAGTGATCTTGAACTTGATGGATCAGGATACGATGAGCGAAGATAAATTGTCCAACTTGATTTGATGCAATGAAACTAAACACCTGTTGATTAACATTAAGAGATTGATTTAGACAAAGGCAATATATTTGAAGCGATGAAATAGATATGCCCCTAGCGATAAGAATTTGTTTGATTTTCTTTAGTTGAAAAGATTTTTTCTCAACTTTTGATGAAGATTTGAAAATTTTCTCGACTTTGAAGATGTGAAGTCATGAGGTCATCACTATGCCCCCTCGAGAGCGAAATCGAAAGATAGCGAGGGTACATGATTGTAGGCAATTGTTGGCTATGATAAGTTATTTGAGCACAAATGATTTAGAGGAATATTTGAAAATTTAGCATTGATTGATGAGAAATTGTGCGCAAATTGAAGAAAGAATGCGCTTTTGATGAAAAACGCTAAGTGGTCTAGGTCATGAAATTGACTAGAAGAACGATTTTGGATTTCGATTTTGATCCCGAAAATGGAATCATGACAAGAAAATTAGCTAAGGGTACAATATTCATGTCCATCGGAGCAAGTTGAAAAATTAGGGTTTTGGCTATATATGGGGTAAAAGTGCCATTTTCCATACATTTTAACCCACCAAGTTTGAAAATTCAAAAAGCCTTCTGTGAAGAAAAATGGTGGTTCCTACACATGAGCATCAATTCGAGCAACAAAGATGATATAATCAACCTTGAAACTATGAACTAGGGGTAAGATATCAATCTTATGCCTATTAATCATTTCAAAATTGAATTTTTTTGTTGAATTTTTCATGTTTTTGGCATGTAGAAGTTAGTAGTTTTCATTTTGTCGTGCGAGATAGGATCCTATCTCGTATGAAAAACTGATTAAGTTTTTTTTCTCGTTTAACTATACTAGTTTTGTCATACTACAACTACCCTTGTGTCATATGATAACCTTCAAAAGAGCCTATTTTATCATTCTAGAGCTATTCGTGTGTCATATCAGATTGTTTTGTCATATGAGACCAATTCTTGACTCGTACAAGTTGCTACCTCTATGATGTTTTGTCATTTGAAAAATAGTGAGCATTTTTGAAGGTGTAAACTTGAAATTTGGATTTTGTAGTTTATGTAGTTAGATTTTTATGATGTTTTGCTTCTCTTATAAGTGAATTTGAAATGTTTCCTGATGATGTTTTGTTTGATTTTTGCAGGTTCGATTGCCCCATGTGTTATTCAGATGTGTATATCCACCTATGATGAAATTAGCTCGTCAATTATCCAATATAGACCGAGCAAATATTGATGTGTGTAGATTGACCCATCTTCTTGAGTTGCCTGATATCCATATGAATTATGATATGCTCTCTTCCTTAGTGGAGAGGTTTAATTCAAAGCATAATACATTTCATTTGCTAGTTGGGGAAATGACCATAACTCCTAAGGATGTATATAGGATTCTCCATATCCCTTTTGCTAGGGATAAGGTAGATCATGATTCAGCACAGTGTCCTGGCCTTCTAGCCCTGAGGCAGGTATTTCATGATGTGGACATTCTGACATGGTCCATCAGTTGGGATGAGATGATGACCAGATACAGTGAGGACTTTCCACTAGCTTACATCTTGGTAGGTTTCATCAACTATTTTCTTATGCTAGATAGGGGACAACTAGGGTTTTTATGTGGATGGGGCAAGATGTTGGAGAGACTTGTTGAACACCCCCAAAGATTAGGATGGGGTTCATGTATACTAGCACACATGTATTGTGAGATGCATGAGATCATCTACTGAGAGGGGAAGAGCATGGTTGTTTGGATTTTGATTTTACAGGTATGGGCCTAGGAGCATCTCCTAGTATTCAAGCTAATTGTCGATGAGGCTAGAGATCCACAACAACCCATCATTTATAGATATGCTAAATAGTTGATGCAGCCCCATCTAGGCAAGACCGATTATTGGAGATGGCAGCTGGATGATCTTACAGTTGTCACATGGAGACCTTACAGGGGTCTAGAGCCTTGGGAAGATTGGAGAGTTATGCATAGAGACCTATTCATGACCTGACCTCTTATCGGTAGATCAACGCTAGTAGTTGAGAATTTTGTTGTTACTAGAGTGATGAGGTAGTATGGTAGATCTCAAGGGATCTCACAGGAGTTTACTGTATATGCACATTATGTAGATGAGGAGAGGTAGGGATGCGGATTGAGGCTATCATACACCTTGGGCATGCAAGAGCTAACTGGGTTACATTGGCTAAGGTGGGATTACCTGGATGATATTGTAGATGTGGGGGTATTGCTTGAGTATAGGGATTGGTTTCAGTAGCATCCATTCCTCAAATTTATAGATCTAGTAGAGCAGGAACCTCACATAAAGGAGGTAAGGATGATGCCACCGCATAGGGATAGTGACATGGATAGAGGTAGGGACAAAGAGCTGAGGCTTTGAGGTGGGTAGGTGGTGATCCTGGTGCTAGCAATAGTAGGGTACTAGTTGGTGGTAGGCACTAGCAGAGAGGAGAGGATGGATTCCTAGGAGTTGTTGGACTGAGGCTGAGCAAAGTGAGGGTAGCACAGGGTGGTGGAGAGGAGGAGAGAGTAGTTTCGAGACATATTCAGCAAAGGAGAGAGGAGTAGGGGGGAGTCGAAGGTGGAGATGGAGGAGGTGATGGAGGTGGAGATGGAGGCGGAGATCCTACGAGGGATCAAGGGGCCGACACAGTGTGGTCGATGAGACAATGCCTAGCAGGTTTGCAGTCACAGCGGATAGTGGCACAAACATAATTAGTAGAGCAAGACTGACAACTAGTAGAGCTTAGAGTAGAAAGAGATCATCAGTTAGCTGAGCTCAGAGTAGAGCACAATTGTCAAGTAGCTAAGCTTAGAGTTGAGCATGATCATCAATCGATGGAGCTCAAGGTAGAGCATGATCATTAGGTCGCATCAATGAGTGCAGAGCGAGACACTCTTTAGTAGGAGGTTCTCTATCAAATGAGTCAAGAAGCCTATTATGTTGTGGCTTACAGTGTAGTAGTTCCAGTAGCATAGCAGGTTGTACCATACTCTTAGTATATGGCTCGGTCAAAGGGAGATTGGGCACCTAGGCAAGATCTGGGTCAGCAAGCTCCACCACCTAGTGATGAGGGAGAGGCAAAGAGCTAGATTTTTTGTGTAGCTCTTAGATTATTTTGTAGACACACCCATTTTTTGTAGCCCTTACAATTCTTTCTCTGATGGGATTTTGTATATGTCAGTTAACATTATTTTGTACCCTAAGATTTCATCATTATATATACGAGATCTTGATTTCACTTCATTGTACTTGTGTCAATCAATTTATGAGATGCTTTTCTATATGCTTTATTCTATATGTATGTATGTCTTTTCAGTATGGATCTATATAATGCAGATGAATATGGATGTCTTTTGTTTTGTTTCTTTTTCATGCAAATAACTGATGATGCAAATGAATGATGAGAATGAGCAATGAGTTGTGCAAATTTTTTTCTTTTTTCAATGTAATAAGATAAATGTAAATGAGTGATAATGAATGTTTGAATATATATATATATATAAAATGCTTATGTATGCAGCTAAACATCTCAATACACAAGTACTCGATCGAAGAAATGGTGAAGAAGAGACCACTTAGCTAAGAAATGACGAAGCTTCAAACTCTCATTTAGAAGATAAATAGATCATTGTTACCATACCGAAATCACTCAATTCACAAAGTGCAGAATGAAATGCAAAATGAGATGCAACCTAAACCTAGTCATTGGAATTGAAATGCTTAAGGTTCATCACTAAGCATTTTACAACCATAGCAGGCATATTAGATTTCCTTTCTTTTCATGTGCAATATTAATTATCTTGTCTGCAATGACCCTTTTTCATTCATATCCTTGGACAACTTTCATAGGGACTTGGATTGCATGATAAAGAAATTCTCTCAAAATAGACAAAGAAATGATGGGAACCTCCCTGTAGCATTCAAATAAGTGGAGTCGAGGTATGTGTGGTGATTTCACCTTGATGTGAAGGATCTTATCATAGACACCTAGCTAATTTAGATGTTTCCAAATCATCAGAATCATTCCTACAAGCAAAAAACAAAGAAAATATTATGGCCCTAATCCTTGCTCCTCTTAGTCAAGAGAGACTTCCTTGAGTTACTCGGATAATAATTGAAAACCAATATAAAAGACAACACACAAAGAAAATTTCATGCATATCTCAAACTATTTAGTGATTGTTTTTGTAAGGTCCTGGAGACAACTGAGAGGGGGGGTGAATCAGTTGTCTAATAAATTCAAACCAAAACAACTTAACCAACTTAATGCTTAATACCGGTAAACCAGTTAAGTTTGCTAGTAGATAGTGTTAATAGTTAATTGCTATACCAGCAAAGATTAATGCATGAAACATAAACATAAAGTTATCCACAACACATAACACCAATATTTGTACATGGAAACCATGTAAGGGGAAAAACCATGGTGGGAAACCTTACCCACAATCAGATGATACTACTGCAGATAGTAAGTGTACATAAATGGGGTCTGCACATGCAGAAAGGCCAATAGCCTAGAGCTCACTGCTCAATCACAAAATGGGAGTCACATTGACTACAGTTGGATAGTTAAATCCAATAAGAATGTGCTGCATAAAATAGCATCTTCATATGCTGGATTCAGTACCGGTATAATGCTGATATGCTTCTACAAAAACCTAGCTTCACCTTCAAATGATGTCTTCATGTATACCTCTGCTTAATCTCACATATACCTTCTCACAATTCTTTTTTGAATTTTACATTTGATCTTACAAATAAGATCTTACATTTATACCATAACCTAAGACCAATTTTAGTAGGTCGACTCTACAAGATATTACAATAAAGACCTTTTTTACAAAATAATATAATATCCGATGCAATAACTAATTAAACATGTCGGCTTAATGCATTTTAGAACAATAATAAATCATCTCCATAGCGTGCCATGCTGATCTGGAATAGATAAGCCTGCCAGCGTAACCCTAGGTAACCCTGGACCTATTTGCCGGTAAAAGAAAATATGCAAATATGAATATACCATTGATTAATTCTTCAAAACAAAGTGTCCACATGATGTCTTTGACATTACCAAGTGTCTTCCATATCATTTGAAGTGCCAGTGATCATTATATCCTGTTGGTGAACTATATACCATTAACTATACAATAGTTACTTGCTTGTTGGTGAATGTTGTTGGATCTCCAAAGTGCTAGTGTTTTAGTAGTTGTTGACATCAATGACAAAACCATACCAAAATACCAACAATCTCCCCCTTTGGCATTGATGGCAACACAAGATGGAAAAACCATGAAAGTGCCAAAATAGAAATGACAAATACCAAAAACCAACAATCTCTCCCCCTGGGAGCAACATGTGTTATCAAAGATTTTTAATACCAAACTCTCCTTAAAAGATAATGTGTTTTTTCATAGATATCTCTCCCCCTTTGACATCAAATGCCAAAGTTACAAAAATCAAGTTCATATACAAAATACCAATCAATTCAATATACCAACTACTGCCCCTGAGAAGTAGCTTCCTAATCAAAGACTAGAGTAAAAGATTTGTCTTTTAATTCTGTCGGTTGATGACAGTCATCAACTATCTAAGTCTCTACTGGTGGTGGTATGACTCGAAGTTGATCTCTAAGAAATTCAAAAGTCTCCTTAGGCAAAGGTTTTTGAAAATATCTATAAGTTGTTCTTTAGTATTCACATAAACCAGTTTTATCTCCTTTTCTTCAACTTTTTCCCATAGAAAATTCAGTTTCATAGAAACATGTTTTGTTTTAGAATGTAATAATGGATTCTTATATATATCAATTGCTACAGTTTTATCACAATATATAGTAATAGGTTCCTTGCATTTTACCTTTATGTCTTTCAACATTTTCTTAAGCCATAGTACCTATGTACAGTTAGTTGCTGCTACAACATATGTCTTTCAACATTTGCTTAAGCCATACTCTATTTCTTACTCAACCAAAAAACTAATCTCTTTCTAAGAAAGAATGCTCTGCCAGTGGTGCTTTTTCTATCATCCACATCTCCTGCCTAATTTGCATCTGTTTATGCACATAGATCAAAATTTTCATCTCTAGGATACCATAATCCAAGATTTGCAGTGCCTTGTAAGTACCAGAAAATCCTTTTTACTGTTGATTCATGATTTTCTCTAGGATTACTTTGAAATCTAGAAACAATACATACTGCATTCATAATATTAGGTCTAGTTTGTGTCAAATATAGTAAACCTCCTATCATATATTTGTATCTAGTTGGATTAACAGTTGTAGATTCATCCCTTTTAGATAATTTGTCATTTGTAGTCATAGGTGTGCTTACCGGTTTAGAGTTCTCCATCCCAAATTTCTTTAGTAACTCTTTCAAGTACTTGGATTGACTTAAAAATATACCTTTGTCAGTCTGTGAAATCTGCAATCCTAAAAAGAATTTTATTTCTCCAATCATAGACATTTCAAATTCTTGTTGTATTTTAATAGAAAATTCTTTACATAATCCATCTTCTACTCCAAATATTATATCATCAATGAATACTTCTATAATCAAGATGTCATCATTAGTTATTTTGTAATATAAATTGTTGTCTGCATTTCCTTTAGTAAAACCAATCTTTAAAAGATACTTATCCAACCTTGCATACCAAGCTCTTGGGGCTTGTTTCAATCCATACAGAGCTTTTCTTAACCTACAAACCATATCTTTGTCATTTGTGAAAGAAAATCCATCAGCTTTTTCAATATAGACTTCCTCTTCAAGATCTCCATTCAAGAATGCACATTTAATATCCATTTGATAAACTTTGTAGTTCTTGTGAGCTGCAAAGGCCAAGAATAATCTGATTGCCTCAATTCTAGTTACCGGTGCAAATGTTTCATTGTAATCAACTCCTTCTTTCTGAGAATATCCCTTACACACTAGTCTTGCTTACTTTTGACAACCTTACCATCTTCATTAAGTTTGTTTCTAGATACCCATTTGGTTCTAATTACATTTTTATCTTTAGGTCGGGGAACTAATGTCCAAGTATTATTTTTCTCAATTTGTTATAATTCTTCTTCCATAGCTTTAATCCAAAATTTATCTTCAGATGCCTCATTAACAGATGATGGTTCAATTTGAGAAATAAGACATACCTCTTCATTTGCCAATCTTCCTCTTGTCATAACTCCTTTAAATTTGTTTCCAATTATCTGATCTTTAGAATGATTCAATTTTACATACGAGAGTGTCTTAGTTTGTTGTTATTTTTCAATTACTGTGGAATCCTCTAATGGTGCCGGGGTAACTAGATCTTCATTCTGTACCGATGGATTTAGTGTAGGTTCATTTGTCATAATTTATGTTGCTAGTTTAGAGTCTATATACCTTGAAGTTCCTCTGAATTGTTCATCAATCTTTACATTTGTACTCTCAACAATTTTCTGCAATCTCTTATTAAAACATCTTTACCATGCAATAAAAGTTTACATGACACAGTCTCTTATGCCACCAACT
This sequence comes from Cryptomeria japonica, assembly GCF_030272615.1. Taxonomy (NCBI): domain Eukaryota; kingdom Viridiplantae; phylum Streptophyta; class Pinopsida; order Cupressales; family Cupressaceae; genus Cryptomeria; species Cryptomeria japonica. The sequence goes on along the minus strand of NC_081411.1, from coordinate 782,232,106 downwards.
TTCATCTATATGTGCAATCAAGCATTCCTTTTCACTGTTATTCAAATTAAAGATATTACCTCTAGTCTAATTATCGGTTGCAATTTCCAAACTAGTTCTATTCATGATTTTGCATTTTCTATTCTTAAATTGTAACTGAAATCCTTTCTCAACCAATTGACCAACACTCAAAAGATTATGCTTTAATCCTTCAACATAGTAGACATTGTCAGTGTTATGCTTACCATCAAGAGATATTGTACCCTTACCTTTGATTGAATAGGCTTTGTCATCTCCAAATCTTACTAAACATCCATTGTATTCTTGAAATTTCAAGAATTTACCTTTGTCTCCTGTCATATGATGTGAGCATCCTGAGTCAATGATCCATTCATTCGTTACTTCAACTTTAGCTGCTAGGGCTTGTTCTATCGATTGAGCAATAGGTGTCAGTTTATCTTCTATTATAGCAACAAAAACCCATCCATTGTCTGTTGGATCCTCATCAGAATCATCAGTCACACCTTCATCAGCAATGTAACAAGATTTGTCTTTGTTCTTCTTAAATCTGTATCTTTGATATTTAGGATTAGGCTTGTATGTTCTTTTAGCTTCTTTTCTTAGTCTAGCATGTCTATCAGGGCATCTCAAAGCCATATGACCAATCTTATTGTAGTTAAAACATTTAAAGGGTGCTTTTCCTTTATACTTACTTCCAACTAGACCTTTAGGCATTTTCCTTGCAAATAGTGCTTCAAGTTCTTCAAGTTCTTCATTCTCCTTCCTAGTCTCTTCAAGTTCTCTAGCATAAAAGGCTTTCCAATCTGATTTGTCAAATGATGGAGCAGATGATGTTGATGCTCTAAAGGCCAAATCTATCTTTATAGTAGTAACAGGACCAAATTCATCAATTTAAAAAGCTCAAAGTTTTCCAATCGATGTATCCCTAGTTACTAATGTGTTAGGCATTGTTCTTAACTCATTTATAGTAGTAACCTTCATTTTATATGCCGATGGCAATCCTCTTAAGATTTTTGAAACAATTTCATCCTCACTCAAGGTTCCTCCACAACATTTAATGCCCAAAACAATTTCATTTACTCTTTCCATAAAAGTAGAAATCCTTTCATCTTCTTCCATTTTCAGATGTTCATACCTGACTCAGAAGCTTTCAAGTTTTGCAATCTTGATTGTGTAATCTCCTTCATTCGGTGTTTCCAAATGATCCCAAATAGTTTTAGCAGTAGACCTATATGATAATCCCATAATTTGTTGATCTAATAAAGCACTCAAAAGTATTTCTCTTGCTTTGCAATCATTCTCCTCATCTTTAGCTAAGGTAGCTGGAGCGGTCTAACCAGCTACAATAGTAGTATAGCCATTCTTTGTAACTTCCCAGATGTCTTTACCAATGCAATTCAGATATGTCTCCATCTTGATCTTCCATATCCCATAGTTGGTTCCATCAAGTTTAGGACTGTCCTTCCTGAAATAATTAGTAGTCATTGGATCTCCTCAAGTTGTTAAACTTTTGCAAAAGAGGACTAGGCTCTGATACCAATTGTTAGGTCCCAAAGACAACTGAGAGGGGGGGTGAATCAGTTGTCTAATAAATTCAAACCAAAACAACTTAACCAACTTAATGCTTAATACCAGTAAACTAGTTAAGTATGTCAGTAGATGGTGTTAATAGTTAATTGCTATACTGGTAAAGATTAATGCATGAAACATAAACATAAAGTTATCCACAACACATAACACCAATATTTGTACGTGGAAACCCTATAAGGGGAAAAACCATGGTGCGAAACCTTACCCACATTCAGACGATACTACTATAGATAGTAAGTGTACATAAATGGGGTTTGCACATGCAGAAAGGCCAACAGCCTAGAGCTCACTACTCAATCACAAAATGGGAGTCACATTGACTACAGTTGGATAGTTAAATCCAATAAGAATGTACTACACAAAATAGCATCTTCATATGTTGGATTCAGTACCAGTGTGATGCTAATATGCTTCTACAAAAATCTAGCTTCACCTTCAAATGATGTCTTCATGTATACCTCTACTTAATCTCGCATATACCTTCTCACAATTCTTTTTTGCATTTCACATTTGATCTTACAAATAAGATCTTACATTTATACCATAACCTAAGACCAATTTTAATAGGTCGGCTCTACAAAATATTACAATAAAGACCTTTTTTACAAATAATATAATATCCAATACAATAATTGATTAAACATGTCGGCTTAATGCATTTTAGAACAATAATAAATTATCTCCATAGCGTGCCATACTGATCTGGAAAAGATAAGCCTACCGGTGTAACCCTAGGTAACCTTGGACCTATTTGCCGGTAAGAGCAAATATGCAAATATGAATATACCATTGATTATTTCTTCAAAACAAAGTGTCCACACAATGTCTTCAAAATTACTAAGTGTCTTCCATATCATTCCAATTGTTGCTGATCATTATATCCTGCCAGTGAACTATATACCAGTAACTATGCAAAAGTTGCTTGTCGGTGAATGCTGTTGGATCTCCAAAGTGCAAGTGTTTTAGTAGGTGTTGGCATCAATGACAAAACCATACCAAAATGTCAACAATTTTCAATAATGTTGTTTGCTTGTGTACTTAGTGATATAACTCTTAAGTAGTCAGGAGACAGGTGACTGACTCGGAGTAGATGACCAAGTTTCACTGACATAAATATGACTTGGTTGATACTACTTAGGACATGTAAATTGCTCTGTCGATTATCCTAAGACTAGAACATTGATCAGTTTCAAGCCATGAGGGTTGCAATGAACCAGGATGTCACAAAAGTGACTAAAATATGTACAAGCAAAAGCAAAGATGCATGAAAGAAGGAATTCCAATATTGCATTGATAGATGGAGCGCTTAAGTACAAGAGGTGCGTGTTTGCCAAGTTTTCAGTTGCTTGACAGAGATTCATTTTTTTTTTTACCAAGGTGCTTGTTTACTAGGTTTTCACTAAGGCATTTATTGTCTTTTTCCTTTATTTATTTATTTATTTTATTTCTTCAGGACTTTTTCTAATTTTTTAGGATTTCTTCACAACTTTTTCTGATTTTTTTTTGAATTCTTGAGGACTTTTTAGTTGCATAGGCTATTGGAGTAGAGAATATTTAGGTGAAGAATTTCTTTAGGTGGATGGTGTTGAATGGTTCATGAAGTTTTTCTCCTTCCGATGTTGAGATTTGATAGGCACCAGAGCCAAAGGCTATAGTAATGATATAAGGAGCCAGCCAATTGGGTTCAAACTTCCCTTTCTTGTCTCGAAACTATTGATTCTTAGGATTTTCTCTTAGAACAAGGTCACCAACCTAAAATTCTTATTGTAAAACCTTTTTGTTATAACCTCTAGACATTCTCTTTTGATATTCTCTTAGATGATCAAATGCCACTTGTCGACGTTCATCTAGCAATTCGAGTTCTTGCAATATATCTATTCTCCAGTCTTCATTAGTAACAAAACCTAGCAAAGAAACTCTTAGAGATGGTATTCTGCTTCAATAGGTAATAAAACTTTGGACCCATACACCAAAAAAAAAGGTATAGCCCCAGTAGGTGTTCTGATACTTGTTCTATAAGCCCACAAGGCAGGATTGAGCTACAGATGTCAATCCTTTTCTAGATTTATTTACTATTCTATGTAAGATAGTCAACAGATTCTTGTTAGATGCTTTGGCTTTTCCATTACCTTGAAGGTAGTACACAGATGACGAATGTTGTTTTATTTTGAATTTTTTATAGAGTTCATTTAGATCTTTGTTCTTGAATTGCCCTCCATTGTCAGTTATAATGGATGAAGGTATACCATACCTAATTAATTATGAACAGAGCTACTTGTTTACCAGTTGCTTTGATGAGCAAAATGACTTCTACCCACTTAGTGAAGTACTTGGTGGCAATTATGATAAACTTGTGTCTATTAGATGATGCAGGATATATTTGGCCAATTAGATCAAATGCCCACTATACAAAGGGCCAATGTGTAACAAAGGGTATGCGATCCCTTGCTAGAGCATGTATAAGGTTCCCATGTAGCTGACACTTTTCACAGGTTTTAGAAAATTTTATAGCTTCTTTCTCCATGTCTGGCCAGTAGTTAGCCAACCGTTAGTAGTTTTTCATGCTAAAGTTAGACCGTTCGAATGGGATCCACAAACACCTTCATGAACCTCAGATAATGCTCATTGGGACTCCTTAGTTTCTAGACATCTAAGCAAAGTACTATCTAAACCAAGCACCTAAATAGGTTGTTAGCAATGATGATGCATTTCAGATTAGGTTCCTCTTTTCATTTTGGGAAAGATTAGGAGGGACGACTTGGTCATGTAGGTAAGAGTAAATGTGGCTATAGTGAGATGAGTCATGTCCAATAATAGAATAGACTATCTGAGACTCAAGAAATTCATAGGCAGGATAATGTAACTCTTACACCAGGAATTCAAAGCAAAAATTGGATTCCTGTAGCTATGGTATAGATGCCAAGGTGGCCATTACATTTGTTGCTCTATTTGCTAATCTGGGGATCTACTGAAATGATACAAAGGTAAAGTATTTCTTGAGATCATCCACCATTCTCTTGTAAGGGATCAGTTTCTCATCTCTTATCTGATATAGATCATTGATTTGGTTGATAATGAGTTGAGAATCTCCATAGATGTGTAATTCAACAATCTTCCACTTGATGGCTAGCTTGATCCCATTTACCAAAGCTTCATATTCTGCAATGTTGTTTATGCAAGGGAAGAGAATCTTGTAATCTTTTGGGATTGAATATTTTTGAGGAGTAAAAGAAATTATTTCAGCACCAGAACCATGTTGAGTGAAAGACCCATCAAAGAACATCTTTCATGATTGTTGAATAAGGTGCATGATTGACTCATCCAGAAATTATATATGCAGAGGTTGACTGTCTTCAAGTGGAGCATCAACAAGTTGGCCTACAATAACCTATCCTTTGATGGTTTTACGTTCCACATATTTAATATCAAATTCCATAAGAACCATGACCCATTTAGTTAGTCTTCCTATGAGAATTGCTTTACTGAGAAGATATTTGAGTGGATCAATCTTATCTACCAACTTAATAGAGTGTGCTAACATGTAGTGTCTTAATTTTTGTGATGCAAAGACTAAAGCCAAAAAAGCCTTTTCTATGATTGTATAGTTCATTTCATAAGACACCAATGTTCTACTGATATAATATATGACTCTTTCCTTTTTATTCTCATCTTGTTGTGCCAGAAGTGCCCCCAGTGATGTATCTATAGCTGATATGTATAGAATCAATGGCTTACCTTGAATCAATGGCATCAATATGGGTTGATTAGAAAGATAATCTTTGATTTGTTTTAGATGTTGTTCATAGTCTTTATCCCAGTTGTATTGAACTCCTTTCCTTAATACCTTTGTAAAGGGTTGAGCTTTGTCTGCTAGTTGAGATATAAAGTGCCTTATTGATTGAAGACATCCTTGTAAACTTCTCATTTGACTGATATTCTTGGGCGGAGGCATTTCCATTATAGCTTGGACCTTTTCAGGGTCAACCTAAACTCCTTTCTTTGAAATTATGTAACCAGGCAATTTTTCTGATGTTACTCCAAATGCACACTTTTAAGGATTTAACCGGAGCTTGAATCTTTCCATTCTATCTAGTATGAGGCCTAGCTCTTGAATATGCATGGATCTCTTCATGGTTTTTACTAGGGTGTCATCAACATAATCTTCCATGTTTTTGTGCATCATATCGTGGAAGATAGTGGTTACCACTCTTTGGTAACTTTCTCCTTCATTCTTTAGCCCAAATGGCATAGCATTGTAGAAAAAGGTGCCCCATGTACATGTGAAGGTTGTCTTTTCTTGATCCTTAGGAGCTATCTTGATCTGATTCTAACTAGAGAATCCATCCATTAATGAATACATCTCTATCCAATAGACATATCTACTATCATATCAATGTTGGGCAAAGGAAAATCATCTTTCAGACATGCTTTTTTGAGATCCCTAAAGTTTGTACAAACTCTAAAAGATTTATCTGCCTTTGATATAGGTACTATGTTTGATATCTATTTTGCATAGTCTATAGCTCTGATAAATCCAACTTTTAGCAAATTTTCTAACTAAGCCTTGACTAGAAGTGCCACATGAGGATGCATCTTATGAAGTTTTTTCTTGACTGGTTTAACTCTTGGTGTAATAGAGAGATGATGCATGATGATATTAGGATCTAGTACTGGCATATCGGAGTATGTCCATGTAAAGTTGATCTTCTTTTCTAAAAAGAGGTTGCTGAAATATTTTCACTCTTTTGCTGATAGTGATTGAGCTAAGTGAATGATATATGACATTTATTGACTTCCAATATTTGCTAGTTGAGTTGGTTCAATCAATATTGAAGACTTTTCTTGGAAGTGACTTGGCAGCATATCAAGTATCTCACCTTCAGGTGCCTTAGAGAGGTTTTCACCTTTAGGTACATCCTTTATTTTCACTATTTTTGATTCTGACACTGCCACAATGTGGTTTTCACCATCAAATCTCTTATTTTTCTTTTTTTGATTTTTGTGACTAAGATACTTGATGTCTATTTTAGTCATTTTCTCACTTTTCTCACTAGTGGAAGAGTTCATTGGTTCCACTGCATGAAGATAGCTTGCTAGTGTGTAGTCATTAGCAAAGTTGGGTATATTCAAAGGTTGGTTATAAAGAGTATAGTCAATTAGTTCAGGATGTATGAAAGGTAGAGTTTGAACAAGTTCATGGGAGTTCATAGTACTATCATCATGACTTCTGATCGACCAGTCGAGTTCTAGAAGACTACCTTGCATAGGCGTCTTGAGACCAGTAAGAGTTACAACATGATTATCAAAATTTATGTTAGTATTTATTTGACCTAACACAACTAACCTACTTCTAGCATCATCCCCTACTTCAGAATGGACTACATATCATGGTGTGGCAGTAACAGGGTCAACAGACGACATATCAACATTCATGATAGAGTAGTCATAATATGTTGTTGAATAGTTGTTATAAATAGAGCTTATGTTTGAGTTATCAGAGTCATAAGATGAAGTTTCTAACTCATCTTCAAGTGGTTTAGTAAAATTATATATAGTATTAATACCTACATCTTTGATGCTACAAGTTCCTTCATGATTTGGTTCATTGATCACTTGTATTTGACACACTTGTAGACATAACCTTGATGGTCCTATTAATCCCTATCATCCTTTCCATTTAGCTTTCTCTAGACTGATAACTGGTCCTACTTCTGTAGCTTCTAATTCTTCTTTTGTAGTTCCATACCTGATTTGTCCTATCTCATTAGAGGGAGAGTTAGGAGGTGAAGAAATTTATTGTGTCCTTTCTTCCTCCAGTTGTTGTTCATAGTCTTCTTGTCTTTTTAGTCTGATTTCTTCTATTTCATTTTGCATCTTTAAGCATATCAGCTATTGTGCGTCATCTATGATATCACTAGATTCTTTAGGGGTTTATGTAGTAGATGTATCTAAGAGATGATCTAGACTGCATTCATACTCATTTGAATCAGTTTCTAAATCATCTACTTGTTGTCTACCAATATATGTGACCAGAATGTTCAGTGGTACAAACAATTCTCTGATTTTGTATACTTCTTCTCTCATATCCTTTGGGATTTCTACTTCCTATAGTGTTATAGCTGATACAATCAAAACTTGATTACCATCTGCTTCCTCTCTCAAGGTTGGCAATTCTTCTTGTTCATCGTCACACTCGTCCTGAGTTTGTTGAGTATTAATTTCCTATGATGTTGAAGGTAGTACCTTTTTCCTCCACTTAGGTTGATGGTGAGGAGTATGTTTTTGATTTGATGAATTTCTTGAATCGTATCCCATTCTAGCTTTATCATTTGCAGACTTAGTTTGTAACTGAATAGGTTCAACAATACCTTCTTGGCACTTGCCTAGAGGACTGGTTCCTGAATATCCCATGTGTTGAAGCATCTTATAGCCTGGAACATATTGTGTTGGGGAAATCTCATAATGTCGTATTTCTTTGTTTTCACTATCTTCTTTTAAAATCCATTTGAGAGGAGCATCCTCTTCAATTTCATCTGCAAGGGAAGTAGAGGATTGTATAAAGAGACCATCATAAATGAGTTTTGGAGTTGAAATTTGTGTCTTCATAATCTCTGATGGTTTTCCTGACTATCTTGGTGATGTAGGAAGAGACACTAGTGAGAGTACATGCTCTATCTTGTAGCCATCCATGCCGATGTTTGTGATTTTCAATTTCTTCTCTAAATATTTCCACAAAGATTTTGAGCTTTCAGCTATAGAGGTTGCTCTATTATGAGGAACAAAAGCTTCAACACTTTGCATTAATGCATTGTAGGTATAGCTTGTATCAGCAAGAATACTGACTTCAACTCCATTATAAGGAAATTTTAAGCATGTCCTACTAAGTAAGATGTTGTATGAAAGATGAATGTCAAGGACCTAAAAGATGACATCTCTTTCCATAGGTCCTACCTTGATTGGCAATAGTAATAGACCTTTAGAGGTTCTTTCTTCTTCATCATAATCTTTGATTGTTATTTTCTTTGTTGGATTAATAACATTTTCAGAAAATCCCATCTGTGTCAATAGATTGTAGGTATAGATATTCAACTCAGTGCCTCCATCTATCAAAACATGTTTAACTCAGTGTTTATGGATCATAGCTTTGATGTGTAATGGTTGGTTATGCATGTGACTTAGTGAGTTATCATCTTCTTTAGAGAAAGTGAGGTAATGAGGTGAAGTCAGGTGACCCACCATAGATTAAAACTGATCTACGTATAAATCTTTAGGGACACTAGTGGTGAGCAAAGCCTTGTCTGGGATCTCTCTATGAGTAGAAGAGATCTTAAGTAGTTCCAAAATGGAGATTTGAATGTTAGTTTTTTTTCAATTGTTTGACAATACTATAACCAGGAGAGTATGATGAAGCCAACTGTTTTGATTTGGCCATGATTATGTCTATTTGTTTATTTAAAGGAGTTGGTAGGTTTGATGTTGTTTGAGCAAAAGTTGAGGAACTAGCTCCTTGGAGAGTAACCTTCTTTTGAGTGCGGGTCATAGCATTAGCAGTTTGTGCTTGATTTTGTTTATTTTGATTATGATCACATTGCAATATTTAGGCTGGGAAGATTCAATCATGTTGATCATGTTGTCGTTGTTAGTGTAGGTATAATTGACTCTAGCACCTTACTTGGATTTTGAGGAATATCCTTGTTCATAAGTTGGTAAGGGATCTTTAAAGGCCTTATGATCAACATTAGTCACATGATTTCCAACAACAATTTTGCCAGCATCGATGAGACCTTGAATTTCATGTTTGAGTTTCATGGAGTTGTTTGTGTTATGTCCCTTGTTCCAATAGTAGTCATAGTATTCCTTTTCTCTCCACCATTTGGGTTTAATTCTAGATCATATGGTCTAGAATTGTCTGGCAATATTATCTGATCATTTGCCAATAAATTTTTAAAAGCTGATTTATATGATTCATCTAGAGGAGTAAACTCTCTCTTAGGCTTTGAAAGCCAAGGTTTCTCTTTAAACCATTCTCTTGATTTTTTTGGTGGATTTTCTGCTGCAGTTTCAACTGCCTTGAGTGCTTTTGTGCCACTAGCCAAGTTAAATATTGTGTATTTTGTTTTTGCTTTAACAATATCTACCACTCCATCATTAACACCATTTATGTTGTTATCTTTGTAGTATTGTTAGTATTTGTTATTTTCTTTATAACTAGAACCTTGCAACGTTTCTTTCCAAAGTGATATATCTCCCCTTTTTATAAGCACATCTTCCATTATGAGGGCATTATCTACCATTTTGTTGAATGAAGGATGTACTTGCATCTAGATCTATATGTCAATTCAAGGATGAAGTTATTAACTAAGATATCCATCTTCTCAAAATCTGGAATAGTCTGTGAATATCTAGAGAACATCTTTCTCCATCGTTGGAGAAAAGTTAGAAAGGGTTCTCCTATTTTTTATTTGGTATTGCAAAGCTCTATCGTAGTGACTAGGTGGTGAATGTTATAGGAGTATTGTATTAGAAATAGTTGGATTAATTCTTGAAAACTTTTTATTCCCATAGGTAGACTTGAGAACCATTCCATAGCTTGCCCCCCTAAACTTCTCGGGAAAAGGTGCATGAGATATGTTTGGTCGTGCATGAATTCCATACATAAAGCACAAAATTATCTGATATGATCCTGAGGATCTGTATTCTCATCATATTTGTCAAACGTAGGCATTTCTACATTTGAGGGAAATGGAGGCATGTAAAGGTTTTTGTCAAATGGGAATGGGCATATTGTGTCTAGAGAATATTATTTTGGTAATTTATCATTGTTTTTCAGTTATGTGTTCTTAGCTCGTAACGCTTGTAATTGTTTGTTTAGCATTCCCAATGGCATCTCTTCCTCTTTAGTGATGAGGGTCTCCACATCATAACTAGTAGGAAGATTAACACCTTGTTTTGCTAGTTCTAGGAAATAGTCTTCTTTTTCTCTAGCAATGACAACCTTCATCATTTTTTGGAAATCTTTATCCTTTTAACATTTATGAATATCTTTTTTTGGAGGTTCAGAGGCTTCAAATTTACTTGATGAGGAATCACTGTTGGTATCATAGATACTGATATTGTCATTATTTTTGTGTTTAGCAACTTGTTTTCTTGCCTTTCTCCAGACATGGTGGGAGATAGGGGCTGACCAAAGATTGGTAGATCGTAAATTGGTATTTGTGACGATGACTATTTATTTGGGATGAGATTTTCTACAAAGAATGGATTATCATTTGATGAAAAGGGTGTTCCTTTTCCTTTGTCTATTTTTTTGCGAGAACTTCTGGTTTGAATAGGCATTACAACCAATGGGACTGAGAGCTATACGTGTTTAATAAGTCAAGATCAAATTGTAGCTAGTTGTTCATTTAACGTAGTGATTGAGTGAAGTAACTAAGATCTGGTTTGGTTTCAAGAATGATCTATCCTGTGTAAGACATTATCTAGGTTAAATTAGGTTTGATAAGTAGTTGATTTAACTAGCTAGAAGATGATTGACAAAATCTTGCAACGCAATGAAAGGGGTACACTATCAAGATTGTTTATGCTCATGAGGATGATAACTAGTTTTAGGTTTGTTGTAGATTGTTTTAGGCAAGTTTGACTATTTTGGACTAACAAAATTAGAGATTCATATGAAAAGTTTTACAAGACTAGACGACAGTGTAATAGCTTCAGGAAAATGACAATACTATATCATACGAGTTGTTGCCTAGTACCATATGACAAATGGGTATGTTTGGAATGACAAACTATTTAGTGCAAAGGTTTATCATACGACACAGGATTTAGGATGAAACAAAAATTCTTAGAATTGGATGACAGACGATCAGGGCTCGTACGACATAGGATGGAGGCTCAAATGACAGACTGTTAGGATTGATGGAATATCGTACAACACAAAATACGAAGCAGGATGATAAATCAGAAGACTCATACAACTATATCTAGATAGAGGTTAAATTTTGATTTTTCAATGACTGAGTATGACTAGTTTTGAGGTGGATTGAGTTTTCTATGACTGACGAGGACTATTTTTTGACACTGACAGAGTTTATCACTAAGTTATTTGGTATTTTTTTCTCCATTTTGGGTATTCTAGTTTTAGTTTCAGTGATGAAAACACAGAAAACACATAATATGAATAATAACTTCAATCACAACATGCAAACCCTATGGAAGTTGGCTTAGAGAAGAAAACCTTTGCTTGCTGACTTAGGTACACACCCAATAGCTAATCAGAATACAGCCGTTGAGTCTCACGCAATGGATTCACAATGTCGTATTAGCTGACTCCAAATGCTATGGGGGCACTGATAACTCAATGATGAATGAATAGTACCAAACTGGTACTAAGAGGGGGGGTGAATCAGTACAAATGAAATACAATCCAAAACTGATTTAACAACAAATAATCCAAATGACTGGCAAGCAGTGACACTGGTTGAAACAGAGTGCAACTGGTAAGACCTAGAACAACTAAAACAATCATAAACCGGTTACTCACTTAGCCTTCCTCTTAGCTCAATACTATAGTACCATTACACCCTCATGCATGAATAGGTAAACTATCATCAGATCTTCACAATAGTTAGTTCAATATGTTTTCTAGATAGGCATAAAACATAGAACCATCATAATCTTAACAAGTAATAACAAAGCATCATAAGATAAAATCATCACACAAGACACACATATTTTTCACGTGGAAACCCAACTGGGAAAAACCACGGTGGGGATGAATACCCACAAGCTACTTTTTGAACTCTTTAGAAGTCTGCTCTATTAGGAGCCTTGTCTAGTTAAAGACATTACAATAGGTTCTGCTAGGAACCGATCCTGTTAGGGATCACCTGGTTAAAGGATGGCTATAATACCCGGTTAAGGGTTAAACCCTGTTAGGGTTACCTTGTTAGAGGATTTCAAGAACTTAATAGCTAAAGGATCTCCAGAGCTCTATAGCTTCCCAGAACTCAATAACTTCAAGTTACCCTGTTAAAGGATTTGTATCAAGCCAATTAAGGCTACCCTATTAAGGGATTTCACAACTGTTGAAGTGGTTAAAGATCAACAGAAATTACAATGATATGTTAACAACACTCAATGCTAATGCAGATCCATTTTGGCTCCTCTTCACCTTGTGCACATTCACTTTGCAGGTATCTCTTCTCTCCTTTGGTCTGGCAAGAATCATGTATCGCTTCCCTTGGATACACACATACAACTTTTGCCAACTACTTTAGAAAGAAACACAACATCGACCTTATAGGAAACAGACAAGTCGGTAGCAAAAACCCTAAACCCTAAACCTGTTTGGGTTAAGCAACTCAAACAGTTCAATCCTAACCATTGAATCATATTGCATTAAATGCAACAATCTTGAATCAATCTCAAGACATTCTCCATTGTCCATTATCCACTGATTTCATGGTGGCTGATAACTCATCATGCATTATCACCATTTGACAAACTTTGCACATTCCCAAGGTGGATAGGGATAGTCTTCTTCATAGAAGATCCTTCATGTGCACAGGGCTTACGTGGCAACATGATCTATTCTCCATTATACTACTAAATCATCACACAAAGATCACCGATTGAGTCACATAGGATTGAGGTACTTTAATCAGAAATCTTGAAGTGGAAACTACCTACCAACAGGTAGTCATACAATGCTTCCATGTGCTGGTTCCCATAACTACATGCCGATTCACCTTGACATGCTGGTTCACCTTGAATAAATATACTGCTTCACTTTGGCATATATTCCGGTTCACACATATGTCAGTTCTCTCTTCTCACATATCACATATGCTGGTTCACATCATATCACATATTGACATCAATGACAACATACAATATCATTATGTCCTCATACTAGTTCACATAATGCTAACAATCTCCCCCTCTGGCATTGATGGCAATATACAAAGATATCTCTTTGCTTCACATTTTCTCCACCATTTTTTGCAGATATCTTTTCTGCTTCACTCCTTCTCCCCCTTTGACAACAATGCCAAAGTGGAGGTACAAGCATCCCTATTCCATTATGCTGCTCCCCCTGAGGAGGAGCATCCTTCAACATGTCAATCAACAAAAAATTGACTATGCAATACTTGACTGATGTGGAACAAATACTTTTAGTTCACCTCCTGAAGGGGTAGTACCCCCAATTCACCTCTTAAATGCGCAAATATAGTCTTTGGGAGAGGCTTGGTGAATATGTCTACTAACTGCTCCTTACTGGAAACATGTTCCAATGCAATCTCTTTATTCTGAACCTTTTCCCTCAAGAAATGATACTTAAGCTCAAAATGCTTGGTTCTAGAATGTAAAACTGGATTCTTTGAAATATTGATAGCACTTGTGTTATCACAGAATATACTTACCATTTCAGATACAAGGATTTTGAAGCCATTTAAAACATGCTTCATCCAGATTGTCTGAGTGTAGTTCATGAAAGCTACAACATACTCTACTTCCACTATAGACTGAGAGATACAACTCTGCTTTTTACTCATCCATGAGACCAATCTACCACCGAGAAAAAATGCACCACTAGTTTTGCTTTTCTGGTCATCCACATTACCTGCCCAATCAACATCTATGAATACTTTCAGAATGAAATCATTGTTGTATGGATACCATAATCCATACTCAACTATTCCCTTTAGATACCTAAGAATCCGCCTGACTGCAACCAAGTGGGATTCTCTTGGACTTTTTGGAACCTTGCAGTAAGGCCAACTACATGTGCAATATCTGGTCTACTATGCACTACATAATGCAACTTACCAATCATTGATTGGTATTCCTTCTCATCAACCAGTGCGAAATCATCCTCTTTTGACAATTTGTACCCGGTCACCATCGATGTACCAACCGGTTTGCTATCTTCCATGCCAAAGGTCTTCAAAACCTCTTTGACATATTTGGACTGAGTGATAAAGATTCCATCTTTCATCTGTTGGAACTGTAATCCAATGAATAACTTAATCTCCCCTGAGTGACATCTCAAACTCTTTCTTCATCTCATCAGCAAACTCATGACTCATCTTGTCATTTCCATCAAAGATTATGTCATCAACAAAAACCTCATAGATTAGGATCTAAACTCCTTTAGACTTGAAGTATATATTTCTATCTCCACTTGTTCTCTCAAATCCAATCTTCACAAGATGGGAATGTAGGCGCTCATACCATGCCCTAGGTGCTTGCTTTAGACCATATAAGGCTTTATGTAGCCTAAATACCATGTCATTGTCTTCAGATAGGGCAAACCCATGTGGTTGCTCAATATACACCTCCTCTTCAAGTACACCATTTAAGAATGTAGATTTTTCATCCATTTGATATACTTTGAAGCCTTTAAAAGTTGCATATGCAAGAAGCATACAGACTCCTTCCAATCTAGCTACAGGAGAAAAGGTTTCTCAATAGTCTTCTCCTTCTTCTTGAGCATATCCTTTGCACACCAATCTAGCTTTATTCCTAATCACTGTGCCATCCTCATTCAGATTGTTTCTGAACACCCATTTGGTGCCAATGACATTTTTATGCACTGGTCTGGGTACCAAGGACCATGTACCATTTTTCTCTATCTGGTCAAGTTCCTCTTCCATTACCTTGATCCAGTCTTCATCTTTATGAGCCTCTTTGAATGATTTAGGCTCAAATTCAGAGACCATACATGAGTTTTCTCTAATATTTCTTCTTGTAAGGATTCCTGCATCCTTATCTCCTATGATCTGCTTAGGATCATGATTCAGCTTGACATACTGAGGAAGGGTCTTCATTGGTTTTTCTTTCTTTTCCTCTTCATCCTCATCTTCATCAGTATTAGCATTCACTGGTTCAGGAATACTGTTACTGGTACTTGGTTGATTGACAACCGGTTCCCAAAAGGTTGCAACCGGTTCATTTACAGCTTGCTCACTGCCAGTTTCCTTAGTTTTCTCAAAGGATTCATCAACTCTTACATTGATACTTTCCATAATTCTCTGAGTCCTATTGTTGTAACACTTGAGAGCTTTACTCTTGGTGGAATATCCTATGAATATTCCCTCATCGCATTTAGCTTCAAATTTGTCCTGATGTTCACTCCTCCTGATGTAACATTTGCTACCAAATACCCTAAAGTACCTAACCATAGGTGTCTTACTGGTCCAATACTCATAAGGAGTTTTGTCCTTACCTTTCTTGATGAGTACCTGATTCATTATGTAGACTGTAGTGCTCACCGCTTCTCTTCAAAAGGTGTGAGCTACCTTTCTTTGAATCAACATGGTTCTAGCTACTTCAACCACAGTCTGGTTGTTCCTCTCTGCTAGGCCATTCTAATATGGATTCTGGGGGGAAGATAGTTGCCTCTTGATGCCAAATTCTTCACAATAATTGTTGAATTCACTGGAAGTGAATTCCCCTCCTTGATCAGTTCTGAGACACTTGATCCTTTTACCACTTTCCTTCTTCACTAATGCTTTGAAAAATTTGAACATCACAAAGGCTTCAGACTTCTCTTTCAAGAATGTGACCCACATCATTCTTGAGCAGTCATCAGTGAGAATCATGAAGTACCTATCAACCTGCACACTTCTAGTTTTCATAGGACCACACA
Organism: Cryptomeria japonica; assembly: GCF_030272615.1. NCBI lineage: Eukaryota > Viridiplantae > Streptophyta > Pinopsida > Cupressales > Cupressaceae > Cryptomeria > Cryptomeria japonica. The sequence goes on along the minus strand of NC_081411.1, from coordinate 782,215,863 downwards.
AATCAGTATGCACAAGATCAAGCAAGTTGTCAGTAGTGAAAGATTTGCCTTTAAAGGTTGAGGAAGACATTTTCCCCAATTGACACTCTATGCACAAGGTATTATCTAGTTTTCTTAGCACCAGCAACCATCTAACTACCTTGATCTTACTAGCCTTCACAATGTTATCAAAGTTTACATGGCAGAGTCTCTTATGCCATATCCATCTATCATCAATTTTAGTCATAAGACATGTACTTATATTTCCATTCAGATGAAATAGGTTACCTTTGGTCTGCATGTCAGTGGCCACCAATTCACCATCTTTTCCTTTGACTCTACAAACTCCATTCTTGAATTCCAGAGTGAGACCATTGTCATTCAGCTGGGCAACACTTAGAAGGTTGTGTATGAGACCATCAACCCAGTACACATTGTCAGCACTACTCTTTCCATTCAGAGAGATAGACCCTTTGCCCATGCATGGTGTATCATTGCCTAAGAAGACCACACCTCCATCATACTCCTCCAAGGATAGAAACTTGCTCTGATCACTAGTCATATGGTGACATCAGCCACTGTCAATGATACACTCATTAGAATTATCAAACTGAGAGACAAGAGCCTTCTTGTCTGACACATCTTCTTTGACAGCAACAAACACAATATCTTCATTTTCTTCATCCTCTGATTCTTCATCTATGACACCTTCATCAACTTCCACAAAATAGTTTCTCTAGTTTCCTCCTTTGAATTTCTTGAACCTTTCTGGTTTGTCCTTGTTGTCGCCATTAGGACAGTTTATAGCAATATGTCCTATCCGATTACAAGTAAAGAATTTCAAAGGTAGCTTACCTTTGTATTTACTGATTCCTTTAGGAAGCTTCCTAGCAAGGAGAGCTTCAAATGCCATCAGAATCTCCTCATCATTCATTTCTATGCTCTGTCTAGGTTCACCACTGGTGCTAGCTTCTTTTCCTTTTCTGGACAGTATAGCAGAGGCTTTAAAAGTTGATTCAGTCTTTTGAACATTGCCATCAAAACTATTTAGCTCATAGGCTATCAACTTGGCTATGATGGAGTCCAAGGATACCTTAGTCTTGTCTATTGATCTCAGCTTCTGAATAACAGCAACCCTTATTGCATAGACTAGCAATAGGGATCTCAAGACTTTGCTTACCATAGTGAAATCTTCTATTTTACCACCTGCACTCTTGATTTCTCCAACAAATATTTTGATTCTTATTCCATACTATTGGATGGTCTCACCTTCAACCATCTGCATATCTTCAAACTTCCCTCTCAGGCTTTCTTCTTTAGCCTATTTTACATGTTCATCACCACCATAGATATTTTCAAGAGCATCCCATACCTCTTTGGGATTTACCTTGTCATGAACATCAATAAACTCAATGTCAGATAGACTACTAATAAGGGCTTCCATGACTTGCCCATTTTCTTGTATCTCTCTCTTTTGGTCATCGGTGAGAGCACTAGTAGGGACAACATAGACATTCTCAACATAACTCCAGTGTTGAGAACCCATGCTTCTGATGAATATCTTCATCCTATCTTTCCATATACTAAAATTTTCCCTGTTAAACTTTGGACCTTCCCTCTTCATCATTTGACTGGGATCTTTACCTCAAGTAGTTAAGCTTACAAAACAGAGGACCTAGAGCGCTTTGATACCAACTGATAACTCAATGATGAATGAATAGTACCAAACTGGTACTAAGAGGGGGGGGTGAATCAGTATAGACAAAATACAGTCAAAAACTGGTTTGACCACAAATACTCCAAATGACTGGCAAGCAGTGACACTGGTTGAAACAGAGTGCAACCGGTAAGACCCAGAACAACTAAAACAATCATAAACTGGTTACTCACTTAGCCTTCCTCTTAGCTCAATACTATAGTAATATTACACCCTCATGAATGAACAGGTAAACTATCATCATATCTTCACAATAGTTAGTTCAATATGTTTTATAGACAGGCATAAAACATAGAACCATCATATGATTAACAGGTAATAACAAAGAATCACAAGATAAAAACATCACACATGACACACATATTTTTCATGTGGAAACCCAACTGGGAAAAACCACATTGGGGATGAATACCCACAAGCTGCTTTGAACTCTTTAGAAGTCTGCTCTGTTAGGAGCTTTGTCCGGTTAAAGATATTACAATAGGTTTTGCTAGGAACCAATCCTGTTAGGGATCACCTGGTTAAGGGATGGCTATAATACCCAGTTCAGGGTTAAACCCGGTTAGGGTTACCTTGCTAGAGGATTTCAAGAACTTAATAGCTAAAGGATCTCTAGAGCTCTATAGCTTCCCAGAACTCAATAACTTTGAGTTACCCTGTTAAAGGATTTGTATCAAGTCGGTTAAGGCTACCTTATTAAGGGATTTCACAACTATTGAAGTGGTTAACGATCAATAGGAATTACAATGATCTAGTAACAACACTCAATGCTAATGCAGATCCATTTTGGCTCCTCTTCACCTTCTGTACATTCACTTTCCAAGTATCTCTTCTCTCCTTTGGTCTGGAAAGAATCACATATCACTTCCCTTGGATACACACATACAACTTTTGCCAACAACTTTAGAAAGAAACACAACATTGACCTTATAGGAAATAGACAGGTCGATAGAAAAAACCCTGAACCCTAAACCTGTTAGGTTAAGCAATTCAAACCGTTCAATCCTAACTGTTGAATCATACTGCATTAAATGGAACAATCTTGAATTGATCTCAAAACATTCTCCATCATCCATTATCGAATGATTTCATGGCGGCTGATAACCATTCACATGTTAGCACCGTTGGACAAACTTTGCACATTCCCAAGGTGCATAGGGATAGTCTTCTTCATGCAAGATCCTTCACGCACACAAGGCTTATGTGGCAACATGATCTATTCTCTATTATACTACTAACTCATCACACAAAGATCACTGATTAAGTTACATAGGCTTGATGTACTTCAACTAGAAATCCTGAAGTTGAAACTACCTACCAACTAGTAGTCATACAATGCTACCATGTGTTGGTTCCCATAACTACATGCTAGTTCACCTTGACATGTCGGTTCACCTTGAACAAATATACCACTTCACTTTGGCATATATGTTGGTTCTCTCTTCTCACATATCACATATACCAGTTCACATCATATCACATATTGACATCAATGACAACATACAATATCATTATGTCCTCATACCGGTTCACATAATGCCAATTGGCACGATATGGCAAGTGTCTTGGGAGAGTTACTATCTCTCTTGCACATAGATTATCAACCTTTTAGAGGTGAATTGGGTTGATTCTAATTTGAATTGGAACTAATAAGGGATCCATTCAGTGCATCGAGGTATAAACTCAATTAAGAGGTCTCCTAGCCTTGAAAACCAAGGTTTAATATACCCAAAGGTACAGAGGAGAGTTATTCCCGAGCACTGTCATTGACTTGATTTTCATCAAATCATGTTTGTTTTATAGTGGGTTGGAGTACTTGGTGTTTATTCATTTCCACTTGGGTTGTTCTCCTCTCACTGACTGCAATGGCTATAGAGTTATTAGCTCCTCAGAAGAGCAGACCCACTAAAAATATATAAATCTCAAACTTAAAGAAAACGCCTCAAGGGTCTAGATTTCTGATTGTCTATATAGACAAGAGCATACTCTCCTACCTCACATAATTTTCTTAAAACATAAAATACAAATTTGTTCTTTAACCAGATAGAAATTTAGGTGCCTAAAAATGAATTTAAAGAATACGTGATGTTTGGCTGATTCTCTTTAGGCAACCTACAAAAACAACACATCAGTAGTCATGTTGTTTTTATTTTTTGATAGGCGTATGTTTGATTGATAAATTCTTTGACAAGCGTTCTGCAAGAAATGGGTTAGGTTGTGAAAATCTCAAGTAGACAGAAGACAATTCAGGGTTAGCATCAGTGTAAACAAAATTGAATAGAAAAACCTGAAGAATGAAACTTGTTTTAGCCCAACAGAATATAGTATCATACGACAATTCTCACATAAGCAAACGACAAAAGCCTTTTCTCGTATGAGTTAGAACTAAGCATAAAATGACAAAGTACAGCATCAGATATTCAGAGTAGAAATTCATATGAGCCCCTTTCCTGATTCGTACGATAAAACAAAGATCTTGATAGAATACTATACGATGGATTAATACTACTCGTATGATATTTAGTAGTGATTGTATGGACAAGACCTATAGGATAGAAAAAAATGATTTTGACACCAAAAAATAGTAGTCTTCTGCACCACGATGGGCGCCAAAAATGTGTGTGTGAAAAGTGGACCTATATCTGTATCTGGAATACACAACACTTAAATTAATTCATTAGATGCATGGTTAGTAAATCAATAATCAATGAATAATAAACCATTACAAAGCAACCCATTTCCTTCTAGTAGATGCGAGTTTAGATTTCTCTTAGATTGCTAAGCTATCTAGTGACTAGACAACACCTAAATGAAGGATTCTTAAATCTATATGAGCTTGAATTTGAGCTAAATGGATGCAAGATGTAAGCTAGATATGCAAGAGTAATCTAACACTATTTAAGCAATATATGAATATTTAAGCTAAATGATTTAAGCAATATGAAATAATTAATATGCAATATCTCAATGCAAATTCTCAATGAACCTAGAGCAAAAACAACATAATAACAATATATTCTCTAGGATCCTTGAATGAGAGATGAGAGCTTGAATTTATAGAAAATTCAGAAAGAAACCAACGGTTGAGATCAAATGATGATGACCAGTCAAGATTTTTAAAGAGGAAGCACAATCCATGTGAATTGACGTGATTGGATGCTTTTCTCAGTTTTAAAGGAAATTGAACTAAAATGAAGATAAAATCAAGAAAAAAATGATTTATTCTCTATTTCATTCAATTTTAATGTTTAATTATTTTATTTGCTTTCTTTGAGATTATTTATCAATTTTTAATTTGTTTTTCAAGATTATCTCCAATTGATTTCTTTTCTCAAAGTTTAATTTTTTTTTTCAAATTAATTCCTCTTTTTAATGATTTAATGGAAAATTGATTTATTTAATTAAATATGCTAGGATATTTAATAAAATAAATAGGATAATTGTTTAAAAATGATATACTTGGAATGATTTAATTAATTAAATAAATATTTAATTAATATTGAGTTATTGATTTACCATGTGACATTTGATGATTAAAGAGTTAATTGTGTGCTCAAGATTTATTTAATTTCCTTTGGTTAGGACATGGTGATGGAACCAAGATTAGAGGCTCATGGTTTAGATGACCATTTTTAGGGTATTACAATGTCCTGTCGGTGTTGGTGTTGGTGCCGGTGTAGTATCTGTGAAGTGCCTATCGATACACAACTAAACCAAAATATGAAGTCAGAACACAATACCATGTTGCCATCAATGACAACATAGTGAAATCAACCAATTGAGTGTCAATTGCCAACAATCTCCCCCTTTGGAATTGATGGCAACACTCATGTGAAAAATACTCAAGGTTTCATCTGTTGGTTTCATCCTGCCCTGTTCCCCGTGAGCTGAATATTCATTAATGCAACATACTCCACATCTCCATAACTCCATAACTCCATGACTCCATGACTCCTCGTAATGTATACAACTTCTTTTTTCTTTTTTACATCTATACTAATCCCCCTTTGACATCAAGACCATAAAAAATTCTTAAAATAATGTCAAAGAAAAAGAACTATACAATGAATATCCCAAAAATGTCTTACCGGAGCTTGATAAATATCAAAATTTATGGAAAAGCCTTTTCCAGTAACTCAAGATAAGTATCCCAGCCTATTTTGAATGTGCTAGAAATAGATACAAGTCCACTCAATATATGTGCAAATGACTCTTTCTCATTTACCTATGCCAGTGTGGGCTTTCCAACCATATCCATCCATTCTTTCTTGTGTACATTGAGTGAATCCAATTGGGGACTCACTAAGGCTCTTAGACTTCTAGTTCTTCTTATTATTTTGTCTCTTTCCTTCTCAAGAACATAAATTTGGTTCTCCAAAATCAAAATTTGACCATCAATTGATGTAGTCAATGAAATCAATCCATCAAAAGAATTAGCTATATTTGCAATTTTCTCCTAAATTTCTTTTATCTTCTTATCCACATTATATGTAAGTATTTCAGTGTTACAACATACCCTATATATATACATTACTTCGAATAATTTTCTATTAGTTTCATCTTCTCATCAATCTTCTTCATCTCAGATTCAATTGCCTGATCAAATGCAACTCTATTAGCACGAGTAAATCTCTCTAGTGCTTTCTAGTTTGAGTTTTGTTGTAAGGATTAAAAATCCTTTGAAATGTGCTCAATGATTATTTTAAGCTTGTCAAATTGGTTCGCTTCATTATCAATCTTGCACTCCTGGACCAATCTATGTTAAACAGTGATTGATTTATTAATAATCCCTTTATTTGTGGATCCTTCCTTCATTAGTTTTTGTGCTATCATCATCATGAGTTTAGTGGGACTCATCTCTATTATGTTTTTCTTTTCAACCTGTGAGGTGTCAATTGACAAAAATGATGGACCAACTACCTATTCCCTATCGATTCCCCTTTCTTCTCGTCTGAAGATTTGTCCTTTATAACTTCCTCACTTGCACCGGTGGCTTTGCCACTTGGTATAGTCTATGTAACTATTAGTTCCTCTGTACAAACTGTAACCTCAACCTATACATTTGCATCGAGAGGAAACTTATCCTCAATATTAGTATCATGTACAATATTAACTTTCTCACTCTCTATGTTAACTGATATCTCAATATTTGTCTGTACTTCTGTATCTCAATATTTTTCAAAACTGAGGGTGAAGTACCCATAATCCCTTTTCCTTTTCCTTCAATCGAGCTATCTATGGTGTCTTTTTTGGTTTCTAGTGAAGTAAATAATCCTATGTTCTCTCAAAGGAATTTAACCCATGCTTTTTGAGTCTACTTTATTATTTCATTAACTCTTCCTAGCATCACACTAGTTATTCTACATTTGCAATTGAAAACTTTTCTACTTGCCACCTTAAGTTTTTTATCCATTTCATCTAGAGAAATAGTAACACAAATAGATATTCTTGAATTTTAATATGTTTATAGACAATTCAGCCAGTATTTTATTTTCTATTTCTATTAAGGCTTTCTTATAAATATCCAGATATAATAAGACTGCTTCCTCTACCTCTCTTTGTTCATCATCCTCTAAGTGTTCATAATAAAATTGAACATTCTTCAACATGCCATCTTTAGTGATTTCATCTACTAATTATGCACAAGATTTAAGTGGTATGATAGTCACATTACCAAATTTAATTGCTAAGTCAATGTCACTCTTCTTCTTCCTCTTTGCAGTAACAAATGCAGTCGAAGGAGTTGTCTTTGGTGCTTGATTTTGTGCCAGTATTTTAATTGTAACCTTCCTATCTGGTTGCTTCTTAGCTTCTACCTTTGCTTCCTTTGTTTTCTTCCTAACAATCCTCTTAAATACAAATGGTGTGTCATCCTCAGATTCTAATTCAGCAATAACAAGCTCAATATGTACTTTTGGGTTCTTCCTCTTCCTACCTTTCTCTAGGACAACATCAATTAAAGCTTTAATGTCCTTTGAGACCTTCTCCACAAATTTTTTTTCTCTCTTTTCTTCTAGTTGAACTCTGATTCAACCTCATGTGTTTTCTATTGTGCAGTATTGTAGGGCTTCTCTATCTCATCAATTGGTGCATCAATCAACATTTTTGTATAGGCATCAAGAATTTGTGCATCCACCTCATATCCTTTTCTTCAATCCAAATATTTTGGGGATTAACTACTTTCGTAAGTTTTTCATCTTTGTTTACCATGAAGCATATGTCGGTTGAATATTTTTCTACAATATGCTCAGGCACCCTTACCCTAGACCTCATATATTTTTGGAGTATTTTGAAATATCCCCATACCTTATCATCTCTCTGACTTCCTAAAGCAACAATTCACTGTTTCAATTGTCTCCCTACTAGGATGTCAAATTCCCATTGCCTCTTACCAAGACTAGGTGTATCATTCATGAAATATAACATCAAGCAAACTATCAAGTTACCATACCAGAATGCACCCTTCTTTTCACCCTTAATTTTTCCTAGGTTTATTAACAACTCATCTAGCATCCAACTGCATAGATCCAATCTTACATTCTCTCTCATCATTTTGTATGCAGCCAAAATGCATGAACTGGAAACAAAATTCAGTCAGTTTGACTGAGTTACCTTATACCCAATGATCATGCTACTGAATCTAATTTCCATGTTGGTGATAGTGCTCACTCTCATGGATCTTCTGTGAAATGTTGCGTCAGTGATCTTTCTCAAAAAATCATTTGAAACCTTCTTGTCTGAATGTTTCCCAACCGATGGAAAACTAGTGATTGTTTGGATGGATTCCTTGGTGATTTTGTAAGGTCTATTTAACCATATAAATTCCCCATGTACCATGCTCAAAACAAATCTGATCATCTCATCCTCAAACTCTAGAATATCTAGAATGTCGCTAAACCCTAGGTCTTCAATATGCTTGAATGTCGGTTTGATCTTTCCAGATTCTCCCATCAGTTGACTCATATACATGCCCTAAATTTTAGAAGTTCCTAAGTCCTCAATGTGACAGTGAATATATGCCCTAACATCCTCTACATAGACAACTCCCTCCAAAATGCAAGAAAATGCTCCAATCGAATCTTCCAGGGTAGCCACATATGGATACCACTTGAAATTGGCCTGGGGTAGTCCTTGACCTCTACTACAGTCAAATTTGCAACAAAAATAGGAATAGATCATGATCCTACTTCAATGTTTAAATATAAATATATTTTGATTGCTCTCGATAAAAACCTCCAACAAATTATTTCAGATGCCAGTGAAATTGTTCAAGAAGAAATTTGATTACTTTGAATTTCCTTTGATCACTCTTAGTCGCTATGAATCACTCCGAAGTCGCTTTGAATGCAAGGTGGTTAATAATGAATTCAATTTGACCTTTTAACCTTCAAGAAAAACCCTAATCTTCCATTGACATAAATGACTATCGGTAAAAGATATCGAATCTTGATCAGAACATATCCATGGTGGATAATCATCTCCAATATTTGGAACATCTTCTAGAACCTCTTCCCGAGGCATATGCATCATCTTCATGATTTTTTCCTACCCCTAAGGTATCTTCCTTAGTTACCAAATGAGCTCCCTACTAGTGTAGGAGAAGCCTCTTCTACCAGATAAGTAACTGGGACATTCCCATCTAATGATTGTTCTTCAGTCTTTCTAACCCATCTTTGAGTATGATCTTGTCGGATTTCACTAACCTTCTCTTTCCCTTTTTCATTTGATCCTCCATTACCAACTGGTGGATTTTTGCTTCTACAAAATTTAGCAATCTGTCCAACCTCATTACATGAATAACATGTAACATTATTCCTTTGAATTTCTTTGTTAAAACTGATGAAATTGCTTGACCTACATTTATTAGCCATATGTCCAAATTTTTGGCATGCATAGCATTGAACATTCATTTTGCAATCTTATGTTTTATGACCATACTTATTGCATTTGGAAAATTTACTAGGAGCATAATCAAGTTTCTATTTTGCTTTGTTTCTACATTGCCTAGCCATGTGACCAAATCTATTGCAAACAAAACATCTACCATTCTATTTATAAGCACTAAATTACCTTATCGATGCCTTATGGTTTTGATATTCATTAGTAGTACCGAAACTCTATCGTTGATCAAATCCAAGTCCACTGGAATCTCCAATCTGCCTTTGTCTCTTTAATAAATCATCTAGATGTGCTGAGCTAATCTTGAATTTTTCTTTATACTCAGTTGCAGTAGTTAAATCTTCTCTCAAAATTATCATTTGTCTCTCAAGATTTTGTTCATTACTATGGGATTGTACTAAATCAGTTCTCAACATATCATTCTCATGAATCAACCTACCACACTCTTCAAATTAGTTCTTTAGGGATACAATAGTATTTTCTTCCTTCTTCTTTGTATCCTCAATTTCCTTAGACATTCTCATAGTTATATCTTGCATTTCATTTTTCATAACCATGTTCTCCTGACTCAATTTCTGACATTGTTCCTTAAGTGCATCTTTCTCTTCATCATCTTGACTTTGCAATAGTTCCTTCCTCCTAGCCTAAATAGATGATAACCTCTCTTGTAGGACAAAAAATAATTCCTTAGAAGAATTCAATTCATCTTGTAGTTTTAAGTTCTTCAACCATTCAACATCATAATGTTCAAGTGCCATCTCAAGTTTCTTATCCAAATCCATATCCATGGATTCTTCTTTCAAGATCTTCCTCAATCTATTAAACTTCCTCTGAGGCATAAGGACCTGATACCAATTGTTGGAATCCAATAACACTAAGAGGGGTGATGAGGTGAATCAGTGTTATACCAAAACTATTAATTTTAACCTTATTATAACATGCATACACCAACCGATATATAGGTATATACAAAATTGGAAGACGTAAAGAAACCAATAAGTGAATCACATAAATCAAAACCATTACAAATAGATTTATATGTGGAAGAACTCAAATAGAAAAAACCATGGTGGGATTTGTGACCCACAATATCAGTCCACTAACCATATGAAGAGATATTACAAAATATGAGGGGCCTGCACTTGTAGGAAGGCTTACAGCCTAGAGCACACTACTCAATCACAAAAGGAGCCTCACTAACTACATAAAAATCCAGACTGCAATCTAGAGAAGTGTGAACTACTAAGATAGCTTCTTCTATGCCAGAATACAATTCTGGTTTAAGCTCTATTTGTTCCGGTCTAAAACCCTAAACTCTTTATTGGAATAACCCTTGCATTAATTTCATCACATACAAGATCTCTCTGATATATTTCGCATCATATTACATTCGCATATCCAAAATCTCCTATCTCATGTATATATCAAAATGATCTAACAAACTGACTTATATACCCTATACAAATTTACATGCCTTATGTCGGCTTACAAAGATATATACAATATCAAATTACATGTCAGCCAGATAACATAAATGCATAAATATTAAAACCAATTGTCGATGTTGGATCCAATATATGTCAACCTCCAATACCGATAAACTTTACTAAACCATGTTGTCTTGCATTGTTGGTAACCAAAGAAATTCTTTTGTCTTGTCGGTGTTGGTGCCAGTGTAGTATCCATGAAGTTCATGCCAATACACAACTGAACCAAAACATGAAGCCGGAACATAATACCATGTTGTCATCAATGAAAACATAGGGAAACCAGCCAATTAAGTATTAATTGCCAACAACATACCTAGGTATAACCTGTTCCAATGCAGTAGCCTCTCCTTGTTCTTCATCTTCTTCATCTTCTACTAGTTGAGCATCTTCCTCAACATTTTTCTTCACTTAGGGTTCAATAATCACAAGTTTTTGTTCATCATCTGCTAGATCCGATTTACTAGTATCATAAGGTTTATCAGAGAACTCATCAACTTTTAAATTCATACTCTCTAAAATATTATTTGTCCTTTTATTAAAACACTTGAAAGCTTTTCTCTTAGTAGAGTAGCCAAGGAATGTTCTTTCATCACTTTTAGGGTCAAATTTACCAGAATATTCATCTCTTTTTTGGAAACATCTGCTTCCAAAAAATTTGAAATAACCAACATTAAGAATTTTACCATACCATAACTCATAGGGTGTCTTGTCATTACCTTTCTTCACAAGTACTTGGTTCAATGTGTATACATCAGTGCTGATTTCTTCTCTCCAAAACATCTTAGGTACATCTCCCGCTATCAACATAGTCCTTATTGCTTCAACAATAGTTTTGTTTCTCCTTTCTGCAATTCCATTCTGTTGTGGTTTCCTTGGAGAATATAATTGTCTCTTTATTCCATTTTCATCACAATATCTTATAAAATAATCTGATATAAACTCTCCACCCTGATCACATCACAGGCACTTAAGATTCTTATCGATTTTATTTTCTACTAAGGCTTTGAATACCTTGAACTTGTTTAAAGCATATGAGTTTTTCTTTAGAAAAGTAACCCACGCCATCCTTGAAAAATTGTTAGTATATAACATGAAATACTTCTCACCATAAACAATTCTAGTCCTCGTAGGACTAGATAAGTTAGTGTACACCAAATATAGAATATGCTTAGAAGACAAAGATTTTCTCTTAAAAGAAGATGTAGTCATCTTACCCAACTGACATTATTTACATATCACATTGTCTGGTTTAACAATTTGTGGCATACCTCTCACCATACTAGACTTGCTAACCTTAACCACATTATCAAAGTTCACATGACAAAACCTTTTATGCCATATAACCAACTATCTTCAACCTTAGCAACCAAAAAATCATTTGTATTAGCATTTAGATGGAATAAGTTACCTTTAGTTTGTTAACTAGTAGCAATCAATTCTCATTTGCATCCTAGGATCTTGCACATTCCATTCTTAAACTCAAGATGATAACCTTTTTCATTCAACTAACCAAGACTTAGCAAGTTATGTTTCAAACCTTCAGCCCAATACACATCATCAACATTACTTTTAGTATTCAAAGAGATAGAACCTTTACCTTTTACCATACAAGGTGAATTGTTCCCAAATCTTCCTACACCACCATAAAATTATTCAAGAGAAATAAACTTATTCTTATCACCATTCATGTGGTGTGAGCAACTAGTGTCAATAATCCATTCATCACTGTTGTTAATGTGAGATACTAAAGCCTTCTTATCAGATAGATCTTCCTTAACAATGAAAAAAACAATCTCCTCATTGTATTCATCCTCAGATTCTTCATCAGTGACTCCTTCATCAACTGCAACATAGCACTATTTCTTTCCCCCTCCCTTATATTTTCTAAACTTTTCCTTTTGATAACTATTAGGACAGTTTGCAACTATATGTCCTATCTTGTTACAAGAGAAACACTTAAGAGGAAGCTTCCCTTTGTACTTACCAGTGCCTCTAGGAAGTCTTTTTTCCAATAGAGCTTCCAATTCCATCAGATTATCTCCATCATCCACATCAACTTTAGTGCTGCCAAGATGACTTGACCTACATTCATGACTATAAAAAACATCTTTCCCTTTTCTCATTGGTGCACTAGATATAGATTCTTTGAAAGTCGATTTTGTCTCAGGTACAATATTATGAAAACTATTCAACTCAAAATTAGTTAGCTTACAAATCAAAGAATCAACAGTAACCTTATCATTATTGACTGACCTCAACTCTTGAATAGAAGGCACTCTAATGGCATAGGTAGGCAATAGGGTTCTAAGCATCCTACTCACCATAGTGTCTTCTTCTATAGTACCACCAACACTTTTGATTCCACTAACAAGTTCTTTTATCCTATGTCCATACTAAGTGATATTTTCACCTTCCATCATTCTCATATCATCAAACTTTCCTCTAATACTCTCTTCTTTAGCCTTTTCAACATGCTTATCTCCACCATAGATTAATTCTAACATCTCCCAAACTTCAAAAGTAGTTTCTAAACCATGGAAATCAATATATTTAGTATCAAAAAGCATACTTACAATGGCTTCAAATTCTTGGATGTTTTCTTGATGTTCCTTAAGTTCATCTGGAGTCAAAGGACCAGTAGGAGGTACACACTTAGTAATAACATGCTGCCAAAACTGAGTACCCATAGCTTTGATATAAATCTCCATTCCATCACTTCGTATTCTATAGTTGTCCTTAGTGAATTTGGGACCCTCCTTCATCATCTTTAGATCTTTTCCTCAAGTGGTTAAGCTTCTACACAAAGAGGACCTAATGCTCTAATACTAATTGTTATTGTGAGGATCCAGTTATTACTGAGAAGGGGGGGTGTGAATCAGTAATAACCATCAATTGAAATATTTTACCAATCTGCAAATACCTCTCAAAAATAGTTCATAACCAGTATTGGTAACTACTCGATCAATAACTTAAAGAAGATTTACCCAACTACTCATTCATGTGCTTATCAATATGTAAGAAATGTAATGATATCAAATACACACATACAAAAATCAACCACCATATGAACATTGATATTTTTCACATGGAAACCCAAATGGGAAAAACCATTGTGGGAATTGGTATCCACAAAATTTGCACTCTTTCAAAATGCACCTTGTTAAAGGCCTTGCCTGGTTAGTAGCTTTATAATAATTCCTAGTTAAGAGTAGGACCCTTTTAGGAGTCACTTGGTGGAGGGATTTTAACCTTAGCCCTATTAGGAGGTCTACCCTATTAGGTGTAACCTTGATAAAGGATTTAAACTCAAGTTAATGAGAAACCCGGTGAAGGGATTTACATGATTAGGCCTATTAGGACCTACCCAATTAAGGGATTTTAATACTACTAAAACTGTTAGGGAACATCAGATAAATTATTTGATTAATGTATTCTTTGATTGCTAGTACAGATCCATTTCAGCTCCAGTCTGCTTCACTCATCCAGACATATCAATCTAGTTTGACACACTCTTCTTCTCTAATCACTGACACAATAAACCTTCTCAAACTAGACCTAAATAAACTTTACAATTAGGTCAGTTACATAACCCTAACTCACAAAGAATTCACATCATAGATCATATCAGATCATTACAAATCATTACAGTTCATCATATAGATCATTACAATAAATTTCAAGACAATTACAACCCTTGAATGATCTTAACACATCACTGTACATCGATCTGATAAGCTCTCAAACCCTTATCACATTCTTCTAAGCACTTCATTGTTTCCCAATAAATTCTCTCCTTGGTCAAGCTCAAACAACATCTTATCAATTCACACAAATTCTAACACATCACCACTAAGTTAAGAACATGAAAAAATTCACCGCCAAACCATAAAACAACACCGGTTAAAGATCTTGTTACCGATTCCCAAACCCTACACTGAATATACTATAGTCAATTACAAACATGACTTCCAATTCTCAAAAAATGATGTGATTACAAGCATAGACTCATTATAATGGCATAATCATACATTCCAAACCACAACACCTAACTCAACACTCCTCTTTATCATAACCATGTCCTTCTCTCTTCTTACTTACTGGTTGACTGCTACTTAGCAGTTTTTCTATCAAACTCAATCCATTACCAATTAGGTTATATTGGTAGACTTAGATAACCTAGATGATATCCCAATAGTAGAAGGACATGATTTCCACCAATGAAAACACAAATAATTGATCATATAGTCATCGCATCACAATTATATCAACACTAACTATCCATTATTATCCTCATATCAAATTCATACTTTATTGGTACATCATCATCTCCATAAATTATGCCAACATGTTGTTGGCATTGAGTTGCCATTGATGTCAAGCAGTTATTAGGAGCTTGTTGGTATAGGCGATTGATGTCAACCAATATAGTTTAAGCATGAGTTATCACTGGTTAGAGGTGATATGAAGAAGTGTGTTGGCATGTTAAGTAAATAATGGTAAGGCATGAAATTGGTATGTATGAAGGCTAGTTGCCAGTTTATGATGAAGAGACAAAATGTAAACAAGATCACAATGAAGTAGTATACTAGAGGATAAGGTGAGTTCCCGATGTGTTGTGTTTTCGGTAAGAGAAAACTTTTCAGTGTGTTGGACATACCGGTAAGGGTATGTACTAGCAGAAGTATTTGTCGGATGAACAAGTATGAACCAACCCTATGTTGGTGAGTGGGTCATATGCTGACATATCTCTCATGTGGATGCTAAGGGGCAAGAAGGGAGGTGTTAGTGTATTTGCATCATTGAAGCAAGGTAGTTGCAGGGATAGGTAAGGATTTAATGAACCTCCCCCCCCCCCTTGATTTGCTATTTTTAGATTATTAGATGACCTTGAATAAGAAACAACTAGATCTTAAATGTGGTTGAAAAAAATCAAAGCAAAAGAGAAGGGTTAGGTTTTCAAATTATAACATACATGCATTGGACAAATGAAAAATGCACACAAATTTATTTCCTCAATGCAGGTGATCGACCAAGGAAGATTGATCGGATTGAAGACATATTTGGTCACTAAGAAGAAACCCTAACTGCCCTAAGTTTGAATTGGTTTTTGGTAGGAAGGATCAAGTTTAAATATACCAACTTGAGACTTTGATTTGTGATGAGAGAGTGTGAAGAAGGGTGATCAATGTGTAGTCAAAACAATTGGAAAGAAAATTCTAAGTGACTATGTGTATAGGTGATACTAGAGCATAGCAAAGAAACCAGTACAGGTGTTCATACCCTTAGAGTGTGTGAAGAATATAGAGCGAAGGAATACCTATAGAGTTAGAACCAGTGGATATGTTTCAAAAGTTAAGTGTGATCTAGCAGAGATAGAAAAGATTAAGCAGAGTGTGAGGTCCAGTAGAGGGGGAGATCAACAAAAGAGATTGTGAAAGTGACTGGTAAAGTTGAAACCCATAGAACAGAGTACATAAGATTTGCAAAACTTTACTTGTAACAGGAATTTATCACTTTATTTAAAATCTATCAATTTGATCACTAAGTTGGTGCTTAGTGCAAAGGTTGTAGCTCCTTTGAGTTGATGCTAATAAATTAGGGGTTGGTGCTCCTTTGAGTTGGTGCTCATAAATCAAGGGTTGGTGCTCCTTGGGTTGGTGCCCTAGAATTATAATCATATCTTTTTCATTGTGAGGTTGGATTGGAGAATAATATCTCCAATAGCTATTCTCACTGAGGTTTTTCCCACATTGGGTTTTCCTCATATATGTGGTGTTATGTGATGCATTTTTTATATGTGTGTATTATTAATCTAGTAACTATTCTTCCTTCACACTTAATTTGTATTCTTTGGTTAACTGGTCTACCCATTATTTGTTTTATATACTACTAGTATATCCCTAAGGTAGGAAATTGTTTAAATCATTGATTCATCCCCCTCTTAGAGATCCATTGTGTCCAACAATCGATATTAGAGAATGGGTGCCCTATTTTGTCTAAGCATTCTCTAGCTTGGGTAGATCTTGTCAAGTGTACACAATGGTAAGAAATCATTTTTCCTCTTCCAAAGTTCCTATGTTTGATGGTGTCAACTATTCCTTTTGGAGTAGAAGAATGGAAACCTATTTGTCCTCTCTAGGTTTTGATATTTGGATGTCAGTTAAGAATGGGTATATAGTCCCAAATGTTTCCCCTACTGATCCAAATGCTAAGAAATAATGTGAGAACAATGCTAAAGCTAAAAATGTCATTCTTAGTGGGTTGTCTAATAATGAGTTTGTAAAAGTTATGCACTACTCATCTGCCAAAGAAACTTGGGATAAGTTGCAAAAAATATTTGAAGGTGATGCTAAAGTCAAGGAAGCCAAGTTATAGACATTAAGAGCATAGTTTGAGTGTTTGAAGATAAGAGATGAAGAGAAGATTGCTGACTATCTCCAAAGGGTTGATGAAACAACAAACACCATTAAAGGGATTCGAGAAGAAGTTAAAGATGCGGTGGTAGTGAAGAAATTACTTAGATCTCTCACATCTAAGTATGATAGAAAGGTTTCAGCAATAGAAGAAGCAAAAGATCTGAAAACCTTTACAATGGATGAGCTATATGGTTCCCTAACTGCTTATCAGTTGAGGACTACTAGTATTGAGGTTGTGAAGAAAAAAGATCCATTCAACACATCAAGGAAAAGAAAGGAAGATTCTTCTCAAGATGGAACTAGTGAAGATTATGATGATATCATGGCTAACTTTGTCAGAAGACTTGGGAGGGGTTCTAACAAATACAAAGGCAAGCTACCCTTGAATTATTTCAATTGTGGAAAGATATCATATTTTGTTGCCAAATGTCCCTATGATGATAAGGATGTGAATGAGCAACAAATTGTTAGTAGATCATCCAGTGAAGATAAAAAGAAGAATATCTACCGAAAATAAAGAAGAGGCAACTGAAAGTAGAGCAACCTCTACACTCATGAAGATGATACTATAAATGAGGAGAGTGTCTTAGACAACTGCTGCAATGAAGAAGAAATAATAGAAAACCTCTTTATGGCCCAAGGTGTCCTAGTATAGGAAGCTAATTTAGAAGAAGAAGAAGAAGAAGGTTAAGTGGATCTTGAAGCAGAGCTCATTGTTAAACACAATGTACCAATAAGAGGGGGGTGAATCAGTGGTTCTCAAAATTTTCCCTTTTAAGTATCTTATGTGACCATACCAGTTATTAGATATAACTCAATGCAGACTTACTAGTTAGTGAGGAGACTAAAAACAAATGCATTCACATCAGAGGGACATCACATAACACTAGCATATATGAGGAAAACCCAAGATGGGAAAAACCTCAGTGAGAAATGTTACTAGAGACTACTGCTCCAATCCAGCCTCATAATTAGTCTCTGATTAAAATGTTTAGGGCACCAACCTAAGGACCACCAACCCCTGATTTTAGGGTGCCAACCCAAGGAGATACAACCCCTACAACGAGCCCCAACTTAGTGAATACAAAAACATATTCATTTACAAGAATAGCCTTGTTACAAATGGATTTTATAACACATCTTCAAATCTCTCTTTTGGATCTCTTGTCCAATTCTCTCTCTATCGGTTCTCTCTCCATCGGTTCTCTCTTTTGGTTCCCTCTTCTTATTATTGCTCTGTTGCTCTCCACCAATACTACACTCTATTGGTTCTATGCCTATCTTCTCTGCATTTTCTTTCACTTCTTCTCTCGGTATGGTCTCTATCAACTCTACACTTCTTTTGTTAGTTGAACAGTTCAACCTCATTCTTCCTCACATTCAATCTCTTCTCCTTCTTCTTGGTGAGTACTATACTGATTTGTGTTCACATGCAACAACAACACTCTCTCCTCCAGCATCCATTTTCATCGATTTTGGCTTGCATATTTATATCTAGGTTTTCCCAAGTGTTTAGGATTTCTTCATTGACCTCAAGTCAAACCAAAACCAATCATATATCCTTCTAGAGATCGGCCTCCTACAATGGATTAGTTAGCTCCATTAATCATGTGGCTACCAATACATGTTTTCTAAGTTTAGCAAACATGACTCCTTCTTTGGTCTGCACTTGTTAGATGCTTATGAAGTAATCAAGAAGATAGCTTCACCTCCTCCTAATCACCACTTGGACACCCAACCTCAATCATGAGGTCATCCAATCATATCTTTGTCATCTAATTAGTCTTGAGCCAGACTCTTTTGCACCTCGACCCATGAAACATGATATTGACATAAATGTCAAGCTATCACCATCTACCTCACCAACAACACTTTCACCAACCTATGTATGGATGCTACATCATCTCCACATGGGCTCTTTTTCAGAATCCACCTTTGCTTGAGCATATATGTTGGTATGGATGGGATCACCAACCAACTCCATTATCAAGTTCATCTACCAGCATACTAACCCTACTGATTAAACCCTTAACTGACCTATCATTATCATTGCACCTTTCTTCTCTTTCGGTGAGGAACTCAAATTGTCAACACTCTTGCTAACTTTCCTTATGCATAAATTCATTATATGGGAGTCTTTTACATCTGCACCTTATTTATATTATCGGTGGACATATGTCATCAAGCTTCAACTGAATCCACCTTCAATTCAATCGATGTCATGTATTTGTAGATGTTCAGCTTTGGCTTCTTCTTCATCAGCCTAGACCATATCTGAACTGGTTTGTCAAAGTGACAAACCCATCTCCTTCAATTTTTGTACCTACAACTCAACATGCCTTCTCTATCGATCCAGTGCATATCCCTTATTTCATGAATTTGAGGCATTCCTTTGATTCACTAATAAATCTGATGTGATCTTTCACACACTTGCCTTTACCTCTTGTTCCTTATCTCATAGAACTATGATGCACACTTTGCATAATAGGAGATAAGTTCCACTTACCAGTGGTAGTGGATAAGTTCATTTACATCCTGCAATGCACTCATGTGGCTTCCCTGTTTGTGTAGCCTATCTTCAAACACACACATGTAATCTAGTGTGGCCATACTCACTGTTAGTCATCTCTTCATATGGTGACTAAATCTTTATTCGATGGGAATCTTGTTGTTCCTGTATCCACATAGCATACTAATGACCAATACATCCATGTCCTCTTGTGTTGATGTGATTTAGGTAACATTCCACCTCTTCATCAGAAACAATAGCTCAAGCACATTTCTCATCCTTCTTGTACACTAGTCATAACCATGTCGGTTGACAACTACTCAATTGGTTGATTTGTCTTCTCCATGCCAACACATCACTTACTAGTTGACATACTCTCCTTAGTGGTGGCTCCAGTGGTCATTCCTCTGAATGACATTTTCTTCCTTATCGGTGACCTACAATACGAGTTGACATCAATGACTACATGTCAACAGTACTCCCATACCGATTGACATCAATGACAACACAATTCCAACAATCTCCACCTTTGGCATTGATGTCAACTCATGTAGTAACTGACATACTACATAGTCTCTCTCATCCTTTGTGTGATCCAACTCTCCCCCTTTTATTAATCCATGTATTCTCACACATGTAGTATGTGGTATACTATAAAATCATTCTCCCCATTTGACAAAAATGGCAAAGGGCACTGTAAGGATGTCACTCCTTATATCTACTAGGCATTGCCATAAACATTTCTCCCCTTTTTCTTTATCAGATGTATCTCCTCCTTTTCACAACATTTGAGATGGATTACTCAACCATCAACTAACACCAATTGCTCATGCAAATCTAATACTATATGTTACAACACTCAATTATAGATTGACATGTCAATGAATACTACTTACTTGCCCATCAAACTACATCACCACCCTTTTGATCCCAATTTTCTTTAGAATCAAGTGTGATTGTACTATGAATACAACCAACTAGATGAAAATGGATACCCTTAATCATGAAATTATCTTGGGTATTATTACAACAATTTCCATCATCTGTAGTTTGGGCAGTCAGTACCTCACAAGTTCAAGCATGTCAGCTCAACATCATAAAAACTTGACTTCCCCCTGAGTTATACATCTTGGGTCCACAATGCCTGACAGATCAAATATTGGGGCACCAATCATCTCCATATATCAGTTGAGTTGCGCAACTATGATCATCTAATGATCTTTTAGCTCCATCATATCCACAATAGCCTATAACATAATTCTAGATGTACACAATTCCATAGAATGTCATTATCATGCCATAAAACAAACTGGTTAGCCCAAAATCATGTATTCCTACATGATGAACAACCAGGCCATCATATGTCTTCTAGGTCTTCATCAATGCCACCTAAGACATAATATCTCATTTCATGCTACTGGGGCTAATGCAATGATCTCCAACCTCATTGTCTTACATAACCTATAAGTGCTTGTTAGTAGTCATATTGATAACATCTTGTACATACAAGCTTCTTGTATTTTTTCATAATCACTATCAGAGCACCTTCCTATAACTGCTGACGTTTTGTGTCACTTTGCATCTGATTCCAATTTTTAATCTCCATCTTTTGACACATGTAGTAGTGATCCAACTCTAATCTATAGGTGTGTAACCAAGACCACCACTACACACACATATCATCTCACTTTCTTCCTTCATACCGACAATAACTTGTTCTTCAATGTGTCCTCTTCCACTGGGGGGATGAATGATAAGGTCAGTGTGATAACTCAATGATGAATGAATAGTACCAAACTGGTACTGAGAGGGGGGGTGAATCAGTACAGACAAAAACACACTCTTAAACCGGTTTGTCAGTAGACACTATGTATTGACCGATAAATAGTAACACCAGTCCTTAAACAGAGTACAATCGGCAAAACCCAAAATAACTGAGACAAGCATAAACCGATTGACACTTATCTTCTCATACAATCTAACACTTCATTTTCATTTCAACCTTATGCATGAATAGGTAATCTACCATCAAAGATATACATATAAGAAACTAGATCAACATGATTCATCGCTTGACAGAAAAACAACATAGCATCACATGAAGAAGACATCACACATGACACACATTTTTCAAATGGAAACCCAACTGGGAAAAAACCACGGTGGGGATGAATACCCACAAGCTTGTTTTTGAACTCCTTAGAAGTCCACTCTATTAGGAGCCTTGTTCGGTTAAAGATTAATACAATAGGTTCTATTAGGAACCGATGCTATTAGGGATCACCCGGTTAAGGGATGGCTAGAATACCTGGTTAAGGATTAAACCTTGTCAAAGGTTACCTTGTTAGAGGATTTCAAGAACTTAATGGTTTTGAGTCACCTTGTTAAAGGATTTACAGCAAGCTGGTTAAAGCTACCCTGTTAAGGGATTTTCCAACTGTTGAGGTGGTTAGAGATCAACAGGTATTACAATGATTTGGTAACAACACTGAACGCCAATGCAGATCCACTTAAACCTCTCTTCACCTTCTGCACTTACACCCTATAGGTATCACTTGTCTCCTCTGGTCTAGAAAGAATCACGTATCTCTTCTCTTGGATACACACACACAACTTTTGCCAACAACCTTAGAAAGAGACACAACATTGACCTTATAGGAAAATAGATAGGTCTATAGCATAAACCCTAAACCCTAAACTTGTTAGGTTAAGAAATTCAAATGGTTCAATCCTGACCATTGAGCACACTGCATTAAATGCAATAGTCTTGATCCAATCTCAAGACATTCTCCATTGTCCATTTTCCACCAGTTTCATGGTGGCTGATAACCCATCACATGTTATCACCATTTACAGACTTCACACTTTCTCAAGGTAGATAGGAACAATCTCCTTCATGCAAGATCCTTCACACACACAAGGCTTATGTGGCAATATGATCTATTTATCGTTATCATGCTAACTCATCACACACAGTCACCAGTTGAGCCACACAAGCTTGAAGCACTTCAACCGGAAACCCTGAAGTTGGACTACCAACCGGTAGTCATACAACGCTTCAAGGTGCCAGTTCCCATAACCATATGCTGGTTCACCTTGAACAAACACACCGTGTCACTTTGGCACAAATGCCAATTCATAGTGTTATACCAGTTCTATTCTCTTCATCATATTGACATCAATGACAACACACAATGTCATTATGTCCTCATACCGATTAACATAATGCCAACAATCTCCCCCTTTGGCATTGATGGCAATATACAAAGATATCTCTTTGTTTCACATCTTCTCCCTATTTTCTATAGATATCTTCTTCACTTCACATCATCTCCCCCTTTGACAACAATGCCAAAGTGGAGGCACAAGCTTCCATGTTCCATTATGTTGCTCTCCCTGAGGAGTAGCATCCTTCAACACATCAGTCCAAAAAAATTTGACTATGCAATACTAACTGATGTGGAGCATATACCTTTAGTTTACCTCCTAAAGGGGCAACCCCCCTAATTCACCTCTTAAGTACATAAATGTAGCCTTTGGGAGAGGCTTGGTGAATATGTCTACTAACTACTCCTTACTGGAAACATGTTCTAGTGCAATTTCTTTGTTCTGAACCTTTTCTCTCAAGAAATTATACTTAAGCTCGAAGTGCTTGGTTCTAGAATGTAAAACCGGATTCTTGGAGTTGTTAATTGCACTAGTATTGTCACAAAATATACTTACTAGTTCAGATACAGGGACTTTGAAGCCATTTAATACATGCTTCATCCAAATTGTCTGAGTGCAATTCATGAAAGCTACAACATACTCAGCTTCCACTGTAGACTGAGAGATACAACTTTGTTTCTTACTCATCCATGAGACCAGTCTACCACCAAGAAAGAATGCACCACCGGTTGTACTTTTCCAGTCATCTATATTGTATGCCCAGTCAACATCTGTATATACTTTCAAGTTAAAATCCTTGCTATATGGATACCACAATCCATAGTCAATAGTTCCCTTCAGATACCTAAGAATCCGCTTGACTGCAACCAAGTGGGATTCTCTTGGTCTTTTCTAGAACCTTGTAGTAATGCCAACTACATGTGCAATATCTAGTCTACTATGCACTACATAATGCAACTTACCAATCATTGATCGGTATTTCTTCTCATCAACCAATGCTGATCATCTTCTTTGGATAGTTTACAACCGGTCACCATCTGAGTACAAACCGGTTTGCTATCTTCCATGCCAAAAGTCTTCAACACCTCTTTGACATACTTGGACTAAGTGATAAAGATTCCATCTTTCATCTACTAGATTTGCAGTCCAATGAAGAACTTAATCTCCCCTATGAGTGACATTTCAAGCTCTCTTCAATTCATCTACAAACTCGTGACTGATCTTGTCATCTCCACCAAGGATAATGTCATCAACAAATACCTCACAGATCAGGATCTGATCTCCTTTAGACTTCAAGTAGATATTTCTATCTTCACTTGTTCTCTCAAATCCAATCTTCACAAGATGGGAATTTAGACGTTCATACCAAGCTCTAGGTGCCTGCTTTAGACCATATAAGGCTTTATCTAGCCTACATACCATGTCACTATCTTCAGATATGGAAAACCCATTTGGTTGCTCTATATACACCTCTTCTTCAAGTACACCATTTAGGAATGCAGATTTTACATCCATTTGATATACTTTGAAACCTTTAAAAGCTACATATGCAAGAAGCATACAAACTCCTTCCAATCTAGCTATAGGAGCAAAGGTTTCTCCATAGTCTTGTCCTTCTTCTTGGGCATATCCTTTGCACACCAATCTGGCTTTGTTCCTAATCACGGTGCAATACTCATTCACCTTATTTTTGAAAATGAATTTAGTACCAATGATATTTTTATGCTCTGGTCTGGGTACCAAAGACCATGTACCATTTTTCTCTATCTGGTCAAGTTCCTCTTCCATTGCCTTGATCTAGTCTTCATCTTTATGTTCCTCTTTGAATGTTTCAGGCTCAAATTTAGAGATCATACATGATTTTTCTCTAACCTTTCTTCTTGTAAGGATTCCTGCATCCTTATCTCCTATGATCTACTTAAGATCATGATTCAGCTTAACATACTGAGGAATGGTCTTGATAGATTCCTCTTGCTTTTCTTCTTCATCCTTATCTTTATCAGTATCAGTATCTTCGTCTACTGGTGTAGGAACATTGTTACTAGTACTTGGTTGGTTGACAACCGGTTTCTAGAAGGTTGCAATTGGTTCATTTACCGCTTGCTTACTGTTGATTTCCTTAGTTTTCTCAGAGGTTTCATCAACTCTTACATTCATGCTTTCCATGATTCTCTGAGTCCTATTATTGAAACACTTGAGAGCTTTGTTCTTGGTTGAACACCCTAGGAATATTCCCTCATCACATTTCACATCAAATTTGCTCTGGTATTCACTCCTCTTGATGTAACATTTGCTACCAAATACTCTAAAGTAGCTAACCACAGGTGTCTTACCGGTCTAATACTCATAAGGAGTTTTACCCTTACCTTTGTTGATTAGTACCCAGTTCACTGTATAGGCTATAGCACTCACCGCTTCTCTCCAAAAGGTGTGTGCTACCTTTCCTTGAATCAACATGGTTTTAGCTGCTTCAACCATAGTCTGGTTATTCCTCTCTGCTAGGCCATTCTGTTGTGGAGTACGGGGGGTAGATAGTTGTCTCTTGATGCCATGTTCTTCATAGTACTTGTTGAATTCACCGAAGTGAATTCCCCTCCTTGATCAGTTCTCAGGCACTTGATCCTTTTACCACTTTCCTTCTCCACTAATGCTCTGAAAGCTTTGAAATTTACAAAAGCTTTAGACTTATCTTTCAAGAATGTGACCCACATCATTCTTGAGCAGTCATCAGTGAGAATCATGTAGTACCTATCACACTGCACACTCCTAGTTTTCATAGGACCACACAAATTAGTATGCACAAGATCAAGAAAATTGTCAGTAGTGAAAGATTTACCTTTAAAGGTTGATGAAGACATTTTCCCCAATTGACACTTTGTGCACAAGGTATTATCCAGTTTTCTTAGCATCGACAACCCTCTAACTGCCTTGATCTCACTAGCCTTCACAATGTTATCAAAGTTTACATGGCAGAGACTCCCATGTGATATCCAACTATCATCAAATTTCGCCATAAGACATGTACTTATATTTGCATTTAGCTGAAATAGGTTACCTTTGGTCTGCATGCCTATGGCCACCAATTCACCATTCTTTCCTTTGATTCTGCACACTCCATTCTTGAATTCAGAAGTGAAGCCACTATCATTTAGCTGGGCAACACTTAGAAGATTATGTTTGAGACCATCAACCCAATACACATTGTCAGCACTACTCTTTCCATTCAAAGAGATGGACCCTCTACCTTTGACTATGCATGATGCATCATTGCCAGAGTGAACCACAACACCATCATAATCTTTGAAGGATAGAAACTTGCTCTAGTCACCAATCATATGGTGAGAACAGCCACTATCAATGATCCACTCATTGGAATCATCAAACTGGGAGACAAGAGCCTTCTTGTCTGACACATCTTTGTTGACAACAACAAACATAATATCTTCATTTTCTTCATCCTTTGATTCCTCATCTATGACACCTTCATCAACCGCCACAAAATAGTTTCTCTAGTTTCCTCCTTTGAATTTATTGAACCTTTCCAGTTTGTCCTTGTTGTCACTATTGGGACAATTTACAGCAATATGTCCTATCCAGTTACAAGAAAAGCATTTAAAAGGAAGCTTACCTCTATATTTGTTGGTTCCTTTAGGAAGTTTCCTGGCAAGGAGAGCTTCAAATGCCATCAGAATCTCCTCATCATCCATTTCTCTACTCTATCTTGGTTCACCACTAGTGCTAGCTTCTTTTCCTTTTCTAGATGGTACAACAAAAGCTTTAAAAGTGGATTCAGTCTTTTGAACACTACCATCAAAACTATTTAGCTCATAGGTTGTCAACTTTGCAATGATGGAGTCTAGGGATACCTTAGTCTTGTCTATTGATCTTAGCTCCTAAATAGCAGCAACCCTTTTTGCATAGATTAGTAATAAGGATCTCAAGACTTTGCTTACCATAGTGGAATCTTCCATTTTACCACCTGCACTCTTGATATCTCCAACAACGGTTTTGATTCTTATTCCATACTGTTGAATGGTCTCACCTTCAACCATCCGCATGTCTTGAAACTTCCCTCTAAGGCTTTCTTCCTTAGCTTGTTTTACATGCTCATCACCACCATAGATATTTTCAAGAGTATCCCATACCTCTTTGGGATTTACCTTATCTTGGATATCAATAAACTCAATGTTAGATAAACTACTAATTAGGACTTCCGTGACTTGCCATTCTCCTTCATCTCTCTCTTTTGGTCATCGGTGAGAGTACCAATAGGGGCAGCATAGGCATTCTCAACTTAGCTCCAGTGTTGAGCACCCATTCTTTTGATGTATATCTTCATTCTGTCTTTCCATATACTAAAATTTTCTCTATTAAACTTTGGACCTTCCCTCTGCATCATTAGACTGGGATCTTTACCTCAAGCGGTTAAGCTTATAACACAAAGGACCTAGAGGATGCTCTGATACCAATTGATAACTCAATGATGAACAAATAGTACCAAACTAGTACTGAGAGGGGGGGTGAATCAATATAGACAAAAACACACTCTTAAAATGGTTTGTTAGCAGACACTGTCTATTGACAGACAAACAGTAACATCGGTTCTTAAATAGAGTACAACCGGCAAAACCTAGAATAACTGAGACAAGCATAAACTAGTTGACACTTATCTTCTCATACAATCTAACACTTCATTTCCATTTCACCCTTATGCATGAATAGGTAATCTACCATCAAAGATATACATATAAGCAATTAGATCAACATGATTCACCACTTGAGAAAAAAACAACATAGCATCACATGAAGAAGACATCACACATGACACACATATTTTTCATGTGGAAACCCAACTAGGAAAAAACATGGTGGGGATGAATACCCACAAGCTTGTTTTTGAACTCTTTAGAAGTCTGCTCTATTAGGAGCCTTCTTTGGTTAAAGACTGATACAATAGGTTCTGTTAGGAACCGATCCTATTAGGGATCACCTGATTAAGGGATGGATAGAATACCTAGTTAAGGATTAAACCCTATTAAAGGTTACCTTGTTAGAGGATTTCAAGAACTCAATGGTTTTGAGTCACCCTATTAAAGGATTTATAACAAGCTGGTTAAAGCTACCCTGTTAAGGGATTTTCCAACTGTTGAGGTGGTTAGAGATCAACAGGTATTAAAATGATTTGGTAACAACACTCAATGCTAATGCAGATCCGCTTAGGCTCCTCTTCACCTTCTGCACTTACACTCTGTAGGTATCACTTCTCTCCTCTGGTCTAGCAAGAATCACATATCTCTTCTTTTGTATACAGTTACACAACTTTTGCCAACAACCTCAGAAAGAGACACAACATCGACCTTATAGGAAAATAGATAGGTCAGTAGCATAAACCCTAAACCCTAAACCTATTAGGTTAAGGAATTCAAACAGTTCATTCTTGACCATTGAGAACACTGCATTAAATGCAACAGTCTTGATCCAATCTCAAGACATTCTCCATCATCCATTTTCCACCGATTTCATGGCGGCTGATAACCCATCACACATTATCACCGTTTATAGACTTCGCACATTCCCAAGGTAGATAGGAATAATCTCCTTCATGCAAGATCCTTCACGCACACAAGGCTTACATGGCAATATGATCTATTCATCATTATCATGCTAACTCATCACACACAGTCACCAGTTGAGCCACACAGGATTGAAGCACTTCAACCAGAAACCCTGAAGTTGAGACTACCAACCGGTAGTCATACAACATTTCCATGTGCCGGTTCCCAAAACCATATGCCAATTCACCTTGAACAAACACACCGCTTCACTTTGGCACAAATGCCAGTTCACAGTGTTATACCGGTTCTCTTCTCTTCATCATATTGACATCAATGACAACACACAATGTCATTATGTCCTCATACCAGTTAACATAATGCCAACATACTATACTACTCCCCCTAAGTTCTTGTATCTCCTTTAAGTCTTAGGAGATATCACCCATGCTTTGAATGAATAGTATCAAATCATGGTCTTCTTCCTCTACACTTGCTTGGTCTCATTCTTTTTCCCATTTTTAGTCATGGAAGCAGGTCTTACCTTCTTCTACTGATGGGTCTTGTCATTGTTAGACTCATCATCACAACCAGAAGTAGTGCTATAGTAGCACACAACATCCATCCCCACTTAATGATTTAGGAATCTCTCAACATGTTGGTTAGACCATCTTCTTTTGGTCATGTTGTTGTGACTGGCAACTAAAACTAATGGACCTCTTGATCATATAGGGACATTTCTCCTTTGGTTCCATGCAGGCCTCTACCTTCCATATGCTCTGTATCCATTTCTATGTTGAGCATAGCTACTATACCAGCTTCCATGTGATTGCATGTCCTTCTTCTTGTATTCATGACTTCTGTGGCCAAACATATTGCAGTTATAACATACGCTATTTGTATAACTAGGAGAGGAGTTATGCATGTATCTAGTCTTTGATACATTTTCCTCATATGCATTCTTTCCATTGGATCTTAGATATTTCCTTCTAGATTCCTTTCTAAATTATCCTACCCTATGACCATAACCATTGCATGCAAAGCAATAACCAGTAAAGAATGGCATATGACTTACAAATTTGTTATGCCATGCATGAGGAGATCTTACTGCTCTGGTATCTCCATTTCTGCTTCTTTGAGGATGGATCCTTGATTGTCCATTCTCTGAAGCTCTTCTATCTAATTTCTTCTTTTCCCACACTTGCTTTATCTTATGGGCGGTTGCATTTCCTTGTCCTCTACCAATAGGAGGTCTTCTCTATTGTCTTATCCCATTTTCTCTTTTCTTTTGGGATCTGTATTGTTCCTCCTTCTTATAGCACCAGTCTTCATTCTTGTCTACAAGTGTTCACCAGTTGTATCTAGATCAAGCTTCTTCTAGGGAGCATTTCTAACTATGAAGGTTTGTCCCTTGTTTTCTCCATTTCAGGAGACAAACAAAATGTCATTGTGGGGGACATTATTTCTGGTGGAGCATTCACTGACACCACTTCCTAAACCCTCAGTGTCCTTGGCATGTTTTTGCATTTTCAATATTGTTTCCAAGGCATCACTACTGCCACCAAATTGGATTCTTACCTTGAGCTCATCCTGGCACTTCTCAAGGTCATTTCAGAGAACCTCCATTTCTCCAGCTAGCTATTGGTATTCTTTATCATTTACTTCTAGCTCAGAGGCTAGATCACTGCACAGACACTCCTTGGTGTCTCCTTGTTGAGACTAGAACTCTAAGATACATTTCTTAGATTCTTCAAGGTATTTGATCAACTATTTTTTCTCCACAACAACAAAATTCTTGAATAGCTAGTATTCATTTCTTACTCTTCTAAGTTCTTCAAGTGCATTCACAATCTCACCTTCAAGATTAACTTTTGCTTCCTCTTCTTCTTTACCTTCACTATAACTACCAAACATATCTTGCTAGTAGGAGTGATCTGCATGATCATTCTCAGATCTGTGCCTCTCATCTTCTTATTCTTGAGCCATGAAGACATGAGTTCCTTCATCATCATTGTTGTAGCTGCTAGCAGATTTGCCTTCATCATATGTAGATATATGAGATATATTTCTCTTTCTATCATCACAAGTTAGTTCTGTAGTAGTAGGCTCATTTCCATAGAGCTTCTTCAATCTCTCCCATAAGCTTTTCGCTAATATGCACTTATCTACCTAGGAAGACACATCACTAGATAATCCACTGAATATAGCCTTAATTGTTGCTTCATTGCACCTAGATCTTCTTTCTACTTTAAGATCAATGGGAGGACTGAATTTACTAGGGAAACCATTTACAAGAGATATCCACACATAAAACCCTATAGATGATAGGTAGACTTCCATTCTACAACTCCAAATGGAATAGTTTTAACCATCAAAGACTAGAGCAGGGATTGACACTAAACAAACCATTGTGCCCTTAAGCCATAATTTACCTAGGCTGGAGAAAGATCGTCTGACTGGGAGCCTATGCTCTGATACCAACTATTAGACACAATGCACCACTAATAGGGGGTTGAATCAGTGGTTCTCAAACTTTTCCCTTTAACTATCATATGTTAGCATATCAGTTATCAAATCTAAATCAATATAGACTTACTGGTTACTGGGGAGACTAATCATAGATGCATTCACACAAGAGGCACATCACATAACACCAATATATATGAGGAAAACCCAAGATGGGAAAAACTTTGGTGAGAAATTCTACTGAAGATTACTAGTCCAATCCAACCTCACAATCAATCTTTGATTACAATGTTTAGGGCACCAACCCCTAATTTTAGGGCACCAACCCAAGGAGCACCAACTCTTAATTTTAGGGCACCAACCCAAGGAGCTACAACCCCTGCATTGAGATCTAGCTTAATGAATACAAAAACATATTTATTTACAAGTTAATAGCCATATTACAAATGGATTTTAGAACACATCTTCAAATATCACTTCTAGATCTTCTGTCCAGTTCACTGTTGGTTCTCTCTCTATTAGTTCTCTCTTTTGATTGCCTCTTCTCATCATTTCTCTACTTCTCTCCACTAGTACTACACTCTATCAATTCTATGCCTACCTTCCCTGTAGTTTCCTTCACTTCTTCTTTGTCGATATGGTCACTATCGGTTCTGCACTTTTGTTTCCAGTTGGACACTTCAACCCTATTCTTCCTAACACTGAATATGTTCTCCTTCTTCTTGGTGTACACTTCACTAATTTTCTTTCACATGTAGCAATAACACTCTCTCCTTCAATAGTCCTTTTCATCGATTTTAGCTAGCATATTTATATCCCGATTTTCTTGCTAAAATCCAATTCAAATGTAGGTGGTTAGGGTTTCTTCATTGACTTCGAGGGAAACTAAATCTAATCAAATCTCCATTCAGAGATCGACCTCCTTTAATGGATCAGTTAGCATTGTCAATCATGTGGCTACCAATACATGTTTGATAATTTTAGAAAACACAACGCCTTAAGTCTGCACTTGTCAGATGCCTATGAAGTGATAAAAATGATAGCTTGACCTCCTCTTGTTCTCCATTTTGAAAAATTTTGTCCTTCTCTTTAAAAGTGAAAATTACTGCCTCTGTGCTGCAATGGAAGAGAACAACAAAAGTTTTAAATAAAGTAAACAATATGAGGTTAAAGAATTAGGAAACCTCCTACACTTTAAGCTTACAAAAGCTTGGGCAGGTGAACCCTTTTAAAGACTATTTTCTCACAAAAATAGTAAATGGTTTGTAGAAAACCAGTGTAAATTCTTGCAAACTTTCCTTACTGACCAGTACAACTAACCTAAATGGAAAATTGATTTGACTTTTTAAAAGAGGATCACAAAATGCAACAAAAACCAACAGATAAGCTAGTACCTTATCTGGGCAATAGAGTCATCTACAACAAACTGCAACCTGACAAGAGAAACTATTACACAAATCACAAGTTCTTGATCTATCAAATTTGAATATGCCTGACATACACAGAGTCCTAATCTGCACTAGAATTCATCATCCCATCCACACCAAGAGTACTTATATCAATGACTTTGTTCAAAGTATTTTATATTTTTCTCCTTAAGAAAAAGATTCAGAAAAACTTCATTAGATGCCTAACAAATCATTCAAATGAGCAATCCTTCATTACTTAAATGAAATAAACACTAGCTCAATGACATAGAGACAATGCAAATTTGGACTTTTATTCTTGAGACTGTATATTTCATTCCTCTGTCAGAAGGTTACAAGTACTTCATATTTGACTCAAAAATTGGTAAGACAAAGGCTTGTATTGATTTTGCTAGAGTTTAGCTACAAAAAATTGTGTCCCTTTTCTGGGTAGCCTTGGTATCCTTTTATAGAAATTAGGATGCAACAAGCTTCAAACCACCTAGAAGAAAAATCTCACCCTAAGAGTCATTTATTGCAAAAGTTATATTTCTGTGCCATTACAATTAAGGGAGAAACCTAACATTCTTTATGGGATGTGTGCTTCATTAATTCACTAGGAATTCATTTGGAAGATGGCCGAAAGGGAAGGATCCTATTACCCAAAAATGGTTGCAATAACCAACAACTTCATAATTCTAGTGGATCATATTGTGCCAGAGCATTGATGAGTTCTTATCTAAGAAGACAGAAAGTAATACACCATTATGTTCTTTGCATATCTCCCTGCAGATCTATTAGGTCTTGAAGACAACTGAGAGGGGGGTGAATCAGTTGTTAAATAAATTCAAACCAAAAACAACTTAACCAACTTAATGCTTAATAGTAGTAAACCAATTAAGTATGTCGGTAGACAATTTTAACAGGTAATTGCTATACCGGTAAAGATTAATGCATGAAACATAAACACAAAGTCATCCACAACACATGACACTAATATTTGTACATGGAAACCTTGTAAGGGAAAAAACAATGGTGGGAAACCTTACCCACAATTAGATGATACTACTACAGATAGTAAGTGTACATAAATGGGGTCTGTACATGCAAAAAGGCCAACAGCCTAGAGCTGACTGCTCAATCAAAAAATGGGAGTCACACTGACTACAGTTGGATGGTTAAATCCAATAAGAATGTACTGCACAAAATAGCATCTTCATATGCTGGATTCAGTACTGGTGTAATGCTGATATGCTTTCACAAAAACCTAGCTTCACCTTTAAATGATGTCTGCATGTATTATACTACTTAATCTCATATATACCTTCACACAATTCTTTTGTAGGTCCTGGGGACAACTGAGAGGGGGGGGGGGGTGAATTAGTTGTCTAATAAATTCAAACAAAAATCTTATTAACCAACTTATTGCTTAATATCGGTAAGACAGTTAATTGTGCTGGTAAACAGTGTTAACAGGAAATGTTGTACTGGTAAGAATTAGTGCATGAAACATAAGCACAAATTCAACCACAACACATGACACAAATATTTGTACGTGGAAACCCTGTAAGGGGAAAAACCACAGTGGGAAACCTTACCCACAATCAGATGATACTATTGTAGATAGTAAGTGTACAAAGAGGGGTCTACACATGCAAAAAGGCCAACAGCCTAGAGCTCACTGCTCAAACACAAATGGGAGTCACACTGACTACAGTTGGATGGTTAAATTCAATGAGAATGTACTGCACAAAATAGCATCTTCATATGCTGGATTCAGTACCGGTGTAATGCTGATATGCTTCTACAAAAACCTAACTTCACCTTCAAATGATGTCTTCGTGTATATCTCTACTTGATCTCACATATATCCTTCCTTAAATATTTTTTCGCATTCCACATTTGATCTTACAAATAAGATCTTACATTTATACCATACCCTAAGACCAATTTAGTAGGTCGGCTCTAAAAGATATTACAATAAAATATTTTACAAATAATACAATATCCGATGCAATAACTGATTGAACATGTCGGCCTAATGCTTTTATAACAATAATAAATCATCTCCATAGCGTGCCATGCTGATCTGGAAAAGATAAACTTGTCGATGTAACCCTAGATAACCTGGACCTATTTGCTAGTAAAAGCAAAAATGCAAATAAGAGTATACCAATGATATTACTTCAAGGAAAAGTGTCCACATGATGTCTTCGACATTACCAAGTGTCTTCCATGTCATTGCAGGTACTAGTAAACATTATATCCTGTCGGTTAACCATATACCAGTGATTGTTTGAACAGTTTACTGATTGCCGATGAATGTTGCTGGATCTCCAAAGTAGGTGTATTTAGAAGGTGTTGACATCAATGACAAAACCATACCAAAATACCAACAATCTCCCCCTTTGGCATTGATGGCAACACAAGATGGAAAACCATCAAAGTGCCAAAATAGAAATGCCAAGTAGAAAAACCAATTCTCCCCTTGGGAGTAATATGTGTTTATACAAAGATTTATTTACAATACCAATCTCTCCTCAAAAAGATAATGCATTTTTCCATATATTTTTCCTTAATGTTTTTCCATATATCTCTCCCCCTTTGATATCAAATGCCAAAGTCACAAAAAGGTCAAGTTCACACAAAATACCAACCAATTCAATATACCAACTACTCCTCCTGAGAAGTAGCTTCCTCATCAAATTCCAGAATAAAAGATTTGTCCATTTAATTCTGCCAGTTGATGACAATCATCAACTGTCTAAGTCTCTACTGGTGGAGGTAAGACTCCGAGCTGATCTCTGAGATACTCAAAAGTTTCCTTAGGCAAAGGTTTTGTAAAAATATCTACAAGCTGTTCTTTAGTATTCACATAAACCAGTTTTATTTCCTTTTCTTCAACTTTTTCCCTTAGAAAATTTAGTTTGATAGAAACATGTTTTGTTTTAGAATGTAATACTGGACTCTTAGATATATCAATTGTTGCAGTGTTATCACAATATATAGTAATAGGTTCCTTGCATTTTACCTTTATGTCTTTCAACATTTGCTTAAGCCAAAGTACCTGTGTATAGTTTGTTGCTGCTGCAATATATTCTTATTCTGCTGTTGATAAAGATGTACAACTCTATTTCTTACTTAACCAAGAAACTAATCTCCTTCCAAGAAAGAATGCTCCTCCAGTGCTGCTCTTTCTATCATCCACATCTCTTGCCCAATTTGCATCTGTGTATGTATATAGATCAAAATTTTCATCTTTAGGATACCATAATCCAAGATTTGCTATGCCTTGTAAGTACCAAAAAATCCTTTTTACTGCTGATTCATGATTTTCCTTGGGATTACTCTGAAATATAGAAACTATACATACTGCATTCATAATATTAGGTCTGGTTTGTGTCAAATATAGTAAACCTCCTCTCATAGATTTGTATCTAGTTGGATTAATAGGTGTAGATTCATCCCTTTGAGATAATTTGTCATTTGTAGTCATAGGTGTGCTTACCAGTTTAGAGTTCTCCATCCCAAATTTCTTGAGTAGTTCTTTCAAGTACTTAGATTGACTCAAAAATATGCCTTTATCAGTCTGTAAATTCTGCAATCCTAAAAAGAATTTTATTTCTCCAATCATAGACATTTCAAATTCATGCTGAATTTTAAGAGAAAATTCTTTGCATAATCCATCTCCTCCAAAGATTATATCATCAACAAATACTTCCATAATCAAAATGTCATCATTAGTTACTTTGTAATATAAATTGCTATCTACATTTCCTTTAGTAAAACCAATTTTTAAAAGATACTTATCCAATCTTGCATACCATGCTCTTGGAGCTTGTTTTAGTCCATACAGAGCTTTTCTTAATCTGCAAACCATATCATTGTTATCTGTCAAAGAAAATCCATCAAGTTGTTCAATATAGACTTCCTCTTCAAGATCTCCATTAAAAAATGCACATTAAATATCCATTTGATAAACTTTGTAATCCTTGTGAGCTGCAAAGGCCAAGAATAATCTAACTGTCTCAATTCTAGCTACCGGTGCAAAGGTTTCATTGTAATCAACTCCTTCTTTCTGAGAGTATCCCTTACACACTAGTCTTGCTTTATTCTTGACAACCTTACCATCTTCATTGAGTTTGTTTCTAAATACCCATTTGGTTCCAATTACATTTTTATTTTCAGGCCAGGGAACTAATGTCCAAGTATTATTTTTCTCAATTTGTCCTAATTCTTCTTCCATAGCTTTAATCCAAAATTTATCTTCACATGCCTCATTGATAGATAATGGTTCAATTTGAGAAATAAGACATACTTCTTCATTTGTCAATCTTCCTCTTGTCATGACTCCTTTAAATTTGCTTCCAATTATCTGATCTTCAGAATGATTTAGTGTTACATACTGGGGTGTCTTAGTCTGTTGTTGTTCTTCAATTACTATGGTATCCTCTGATGATACCGGAGTAATTGGATCATCATTCTGTACTTGTGGATTTACTATTGGTTCATTTTTCACAATTTCTGTTACCAGTTCAGAGTCTATATACCTTGAAGTTCCTATAAATTGTTCATCAATCTTTACATTTGTACTCTCAACAATTTCCTGTAATCTTTTATTAAAGAATGTATAAGCTTTACTCTTAGATGAATAACCGAGAAATATTCCTTCATCACTTCTAGGATCAAACTTGCCAATATACTTATCTCTTCTAATATAACATTTACTTCCAAAAATTCTGAAATACTTAAGAGTAGGAGTATTACCAAACCATAGTTCATGAAGGGTCTTACCGGTTTCACCTTTGATGTGAACTTTGTTGAATGTATAGATAGCAGTGCTTACTGCCTCTCTCTAGTACACATGTGGTAGATTTGTTTCTGATAACATACTTCTTGCTGCATCCAAAATAGTTCTATTTTTTCTTTCAACAACTCCATTTTGTTGTGGTGTCCGAGGTGCTGATAACTGTCTTTTGATTCCATTTACTTCACAAAATGTAATAAAATCTCTAAATGTGAATTCTCCTCCTTGATTTGATCTTAAACATTTAATTTTCATACCGATTTCATTTTCAACCATTGCTTTGAATAGTTTGAACTTCCCAAGTGCTTCTGATTTTTCCCTGAGAAAAGTAACCCAACACATTCTAGAATAATCATCGATAATTAGCATGAAATATCTATCACCTTGTAAGCTTTTAGGTCTAGTGAGACCACATAAATCAGTGCGAATTAAATCAAGAGCATTATTGGATTTTTCTAGAATAGTTTTGAAACTAGTTCTAACTTGTTTTCCAAATTGACATTCCTTGCAAATTGTATTCTGAGGTTTCATAATTTTAGGTAGATCTCTAACTACCTTAGAAGTACTGATTTTTACCATGCAATCAAAATTTACATGACATAGTCTTTTATGCCATAGCAGACTTTCATCTATATGTGCAATTAAGTATGCCTTTTCACTGTTATTCAAATGAAAAATATTACCTCTAGTCTGATTACCGGTTGCAATTTCCAAACCAGTTCTATTCATGATTTTACATTTTCCATTTTAAATTGTAACTGAAAACCTTCTCAACCAATTGACCAACACTTAAAAGATTATGTTTTAATCCTTCAACATAGTAAACTTTGTCAGTGTTATGTTTACCATCAAGAGATATTGAACCCTTACCTTTGATTCAACAGGCTTTGTCATCTCTGAATCTTACTAAACCTCCATTGTATTCTTGAAAGTTCAAGAATTTGCCTTTGTCTCCAGTCATGTGATGTGAGCATTCTGAGTCAATAATCCATTCATCCTTTGATTAAACTTTAGCTGCTAGGGCTTGTTCTACTGGTGGAGCAATAGGTACCGGTTGATCTTCTGTTATAGCAACAAAGACCCATTCGTTGTCTGCTGGATCCTCATCAGAATCATCAGTCACACCTTCATTAGCAATGTAACAAGATTTATCTTTGTTTTTCTTAAATTTGTATCTCTGATATTCAGGATTAGGTTTGTATGTCCTTCTAGCTTCTTCTCTTAGTCTAGCATGTCTATCAGGACATCTTGAAGCCATATGACCAATCTTATTGTAGTTGAAACATTTAAAGGGAGCTTTACCTTCATACTTACTTCCAATTGGACCTTTTGGCATTTTTCTTGCAAATAGTGCTTCAAGTTCTTCAAGCTCTTCATTCTCCTTCCTAGTTTCTTCAAGTTCTCTTGCATAAAAGGCTCTCTAGTCTAATTTGTCAAAAGATGGAGTAGATGATGTTGATGCTTTGAAGGCCAAATCAGTTTTTATAGCAACAGGACCAAATTCCTCAATTTCAAAAGCTGAAAGTTTTCCAATCAATGTATCCCTAGTTACTAATGTATTAGGCATTGTTCTCAACTCATTAATAGTAGTAACCTTCATTTTATATGCCAGTGGCAAACCTCTTAAGATTTTTGAAACAATCTCATCTTCACTAAAGGTTCCTCCACAACATTTGATACTTAAAACAATTTCATTTACTCTTTCCATAAAAGAAGAAATTCTTTCATCTTCTTCCATTTTCAGATGTTCATACTTGACTCGGAAGCTTTCAAGTTTTGCAATTTTGACTGTGGAATCCCCTTCATTCAGTGTTTCCAAATGATCCCAAATAGCTTTTGCAGTAGATCTATCTGATAATCCCATGATTTGTTGATCTGCTAATGCGCTCAAAAGTGCTTCTCTTGCTTTGCAATCATTTTCTTCATCTTTAGCTAAAGTAATAGGAGCAGGCTGACCAGCTATAGCAGTAGTATAACCATTCTTAGTAACTTCCTAGATGTCTTTAACAATGCAATTCAGATGTGTCTCCATTTTGATTTTCCATATTCCATAGTTGGTTCCATCAAGTTTACGACTATCCTTTCTGAAATAATTAGTAGACATTGGATCTCCTCAAGTTGTTAAACTTCCACAAAAAGAGGACTAGGCTCTAATACCAATTGTAGGTTCCGGGGACAACTAAGAGGGGGGGGGGTGAATCAGTTGTCTAATAAATTAAAACCAAAATCTTATTAACCAACTTATTGCTTAATACTGGTAAGACAGTTAATTATGTCGCTAAATAGTGTTAACAGGAAATGTTGTACTGGTAAGAATTAATGCATGAAACATAAGCACAAAGTCAACCACAACACATGACACAAATATTTGTATGTGGAAACCCTATAAGGGGAAAAACCAGGGTGGGAAACCTTATCCACAATCAGATGATACTACTACAGATAGTAAGTGTACAAAGAGGGGTCTGCACATGCAGAAAGGCCAACAGCCTAGAGCTCAATTCTCAAACACAAATGGGAGTCACATTGACTACAGTTGGATGGTTAAATCCAATGAGAATGTACTGCACAAAATAGCATCTTCATATGGTGGATTCAGTACCGGTGTAATGCTAATATGCTTCTACAAAAAACTAACTTCACCTTCAAATGATGTCTTCATGTATATCTCTGCTTGATCTCACATATATCCTTCCTTAAATCTTTTTCGTATTCCACATTTGATCTTACAAATAAGATCTTACATTTATACCATACCCTAAGACCAATTTTAGTAGGTCAGCTCTACAAGATATTACAATAAAATATTTTACAAATAATACAATATCTGATGCAATAACCGATTGAACATGTCGGCTTAATGCTCTTATAACAATAATAAATTATCTCCATAGTGTGCCATGCTGATCTAGAAAAGATAAACCTACCGGTATAACCCTAGATAACC
Organism: Cryptomeria japonica; assembly: GCF_030272615.1. Classification (NCBI taxonomy): domain Eukaryota; kingdom Viridiplantae; phylum Streptophyta; class Pinopsida; order Cupressales; family Cupressaceae; genus Cryptomeria; species Cryptomeria japonica. Next base: position 782,175,507 of record NC_081411.1, on the reverse strand, counting down.
TGGACCTATTTGTCGGTAAAAGAAAAAATGCAAATAAGAGTATACCAATGATATTGCTTCAAGGAAAAGTGTCCACATGATGTCTTCAACATTACCAAGTGTCTTCCATGTCATTATAGGTACTGGTGAACATTATATCCTACTGGTTAACCATATATCGGTGATTGTTTGAACAATTTACTGATTGCCAGTGAATGTTGCTAGATCTCCAAAGTAGGTGTATTTAGCAGGTGTTGACATCAATGACAAAACCATACCAAAATACCAACATCTTTTTTGTATTCCACACTTGATCTTACAAATAAAATCTTACCTTTATACCATAACCTAAGACCAATTTTAGTAGGTCGACTCTACAAGATATTACAATAAATTTTTTTTATAAATAATATAATATCCGATGCAATAACCAATTGAACATGTCGGCTTAATGCATTTACAACAATAATTAATCATTTCCATAGCGTGCCATGCTGATCTAGAAAAGATAAACCTGCCAGTGTAACCCTAAGTAACCTTGGACCTATTTGTCGGTAAAAGAAAATATGCAAATATAAATATACCAATGATTAATTCATTAAGATAAGATGTCCACATGATGTCTTCAATATTACCAAGGGTCTTCCATATCATTTCAAGTGTCGGTGATCATTATATCCTATCAGTGAATGTTGCTAGATCTCCAAAGTGCTAGTGTTTTAGTAGGTGTTGACATCAATGAAAAAACCATACCAAAATACCAACAAGATCTCCTGGATACCTCTCACCAACCCATTTTCATCTTTAAGTAATGTCAGATGCAACTTGCATAGCTCTGCCAATATTTCTTTTCAATATTTTAAATTCTTTGGCACCAACGGATCAAGAGGCCTTCTCTCTGAGCACTTTTCCTTTAGTCACCAAGTCACGACCTTTAAATTCTGGATGAGTTTCCATCGTGGTATAGCGACAACCATCCAATCATGGGAAACTAACATGCCTTTTATCTTCCTTGAGTAAAACGCTTAGAAACAGGCCCCACCACCTAGTCTTTGCCTATTAAAAATTTAATCGCTACCACAATTGGCCTATAAAAAATCCAATCTTTCTAACTAAAGAAAAAACCCTGATATCTCGAGGTCACTATCCCAAAAATACTTGTCGTGGGTTGCACTTGAGTGCAAAATCAGATTGCTCGAATCAAGAGCCATCCACTAATATTTGACAAATCCATATTTGAGAAAAAATTAATCCTTGCAGACCTCGGCCACATGTCACCTCCTGCTTTGCTCGAGAGTCCCTCTAGATTCCACCTATCTTTCCACTTCATCAGTTGCCAAGTCGCAACCATTAATATTTGATCACCTCCATCTTGCAGTATGGCGACAACTATGGATCTTCTTTGAACTTGCTTATTATTTACTTCTTCCAAACTGTTCTTCCTATGGGTCCCACCACTTAGTCACCAAGTCGCGCCTCTTAGCCATTGAGCATATTTTTATCATGACATGGCGACCACCATCAGATCATCCATCCAACTATTAGATCCCTTTTGAATTTCACACCAATTAATTCATCTGGGCTACTCTCTTATCTGGCAGATATCACTCTTTCGGCCAAACATCCTCTTCTGCTAGCTATTTTCTTATCTCATCAAAACCATAGTTTCATTGATGCCATTATTTTATCAGTAGGATTAGTTGATATTTCTTCAATGTGCCCTTGTTGATGGAATCGAGCTTTCGATGAGCCCATTTAGAGGTTCATCACAACCACAGCCTACCTAACATTCATCTTGATGACATACCACCTACTCTGCCACGTGGCACACCAGTGGACCTTCCACCTCATTAGTTGTGTGGCACCACGTGGCACCTCATGATTTTCTCCCAAGATCCACCTGAGCATGGCCCCATCTACCATCTCAACACTACCGGACCCACCACTCTTTCAGCTAAACCTCTTCTTCGACCAGCCATTTTTTATATTTTATCAAAACCCTAGTTTTATCACCACCTTTCTTGTTGATGAAACTAATGCTTTCAATGAGTCCCTTCAATGATCCATCAAAGCCATGGTCTACTCGATATACACCTTGATGATATGCCACCTATCTACCACATGGCACCCTTTGATTGGCTTTGGAGTTCCCAACTAGGCGCCACCTGTCATGAAGGTACTCATTCTAGGCTCTCCACTCTGACACCTTAGCACACCCTCCAGTAACTGTCGGAATGAACTGCCTGCCTTAACCATTTGCATTAACTATCAGCCATGATTCACCACTTGTGGTTTGTCACCAAATTGCAAGCGATATCTGGCAAACATTTTTTACATCGCAACATAGCGATATTCCTTGGATCCATCTTGATCACCGTTGATCTTTGTTTATTTTCTCAACCCTTAGCCCCTCTAAGCATCTACATCCTATGCCACTGTGTCACCACATGTTTGCCAATTATCTGCCACCTCATCAGTCACTAAGTCATGGCCATTAACAGTTGATCACCTTCGCATGGTGGTATAGCGATGGTCGTGGATCTGCAATCAACCTGCTCGTTGTTTAACTTTCCCTTTTACTACAAAATATTAGGCCTTTGAGATGCATGCAAGGGGCCCACCATTTTTGAGTTGCCACTTGCCAAAAGCCCGTAAGCTTTGACACTTAGGATATATGTGGCCTTGTACATAAATACTAAAATACTCCTCCTTGCGCCAATGTGGGATAAAAGGTTCACCTTAGCCCTTTCCATCAGGTCATTGGGATAGTCTAAAAACCTAACTTCCAATCTTCTTGTACTTTTTATGCTTCACACCTTTCTCATGGGTCCCACCACTTAGCTGCCATGTCACGACGAATAACCATCAAGCACTTTTGGGTTGCAGTATAGCAATAGCTATGAGATCAACAAGAACCTACTCGATCTTTAGGAAGCCTAACAGAGACATAGGAAAACACTTAAGACTTACACAAAATTAAAACTTATCAGAACCTGCCTAGGCCTAGACTTAAAAGGGCCCCCCTCTTGATGACACACTAACCCTTCCGCTTAAGTGGAAAAAGGCAATGAGCAAAGACCTTGGATAAAAAGAAAGGGACATTTTGAACCGTGAACCTTGAACCGATTTGTAAATGGTTCAACATTGACCTAACGCATTATCACTTTCTTTGTAAGTGGCTAAACCTTGAACCTTGAACCAAAAAGGTTCAAGGGTTCAAGTTTAATATGAATTACAACAATGCACTACAAAGGTTTAATTTTCTAAATCTTTTTACAGAAAAGAAAAAACCCTAAACCCTTAGAATTTTATAGGTCCCAATAGTGGCTTTGATTGGGGATGGTTGGATACAAGACCAACACAAGAATCTGGTAAAAACTCTGGAACACAGACCAATAGGAATAAATGACCTCTCCTCAATTCAAAACAGGGGCTCCTTATTGAAAAACACACAACTGAAAGCAAATATATACAACCTACAACAACTGTGCATGGACTAAAATAGATTAAGAGAAGCAATATTTTAGGAATTGTCCATGCACTAGAGATTCCTTTACTTTGCCATTCATTCTTCATAAGAAGTATGAATCCTTTCCATTGATATCATAAACAATTAAAGAGCCTATCCATAGTGATTCAAATTTCTTATGATTGCCTTTGTCTTGGTCTTTTGCATTCCACTACAACACCATGTCATCAATCTAGAACTTTCTTGCACTAGTCCTTTTATCAAAAAGGTACTTCGATCGTAATTGAAGTTTCATATTCCTTTTATGGGCTCCAGTCCTCATTTCCTCCAGCTCTACCAACTGAATCATTCTTTCTTCCATGGGTTCAAATATTTCTAGTTCTTCAATCCGCAAAAATTGGTAAACTGAAAGCAAATTATTTACAGGTAATTTGGCCTTCACTCCATAAACTAGGTCAAAAGGGGATGTCCCAATGGCCTTTTTTACAGTCACCCTGTTAGCCCATAAAGCTAATCTGAGCTTTTGATCCTAGGACCTTTTATTTTCCTCTAGGATCTTCTTGATGATATTGAGGAGACTTTAATTACCCAATTCTACTTGGCTGTTTCCCTGTGGGTGGTAGGGTGAAGAGTATGACATGATAATCCCATAATTAGCACAAAATTTTGCAAACTCTTTAGACCTGAAGCACATAGCATTATCCATGACTATTTTAGCTGGCACACCAAACTTTGTCACTACATTATCCATCAAGAAACTAATGACTACCTTACTAGTAGTCTGTTTGATAGGTATGGCTTTAATGCACTTGGTGAAATAGTCTGTAGCCACCATAATCAATCTGTGACCTCTTCTTTATTTTTCTATTATCTCTCCAATAAAATCAATGCCCCATTGAACAAATGGGGCTTCAACAGTAACAAAATTCAAAGACAAAGCACCAGCATACCTTAGTTTAGAAGAAAACCTTTGACAACGATCACATTTTTGAACATATTTATGAGCATCCTTGAACAAAGTTGGCCAATAATACCCTACCCGAATTATCCTACGAGTAGTAGTCTTAGTTGAATAATGGCCTCGACACACTCCTCTGCACATCTCTTTCAGAACCTTCCCATCTTGTAATTCATCCAGGCAAACCAGAAGCATCCCATCAATATTCCTCCAATACAGGTCTCCCTAATATAAGAACATATTTTTGTGATTTTAACTTTAATGTTCCCCTTTGGTTGTGTGTCATACCTTCTAGACATGAGGCATTCTTCAAGAAGTGTACCACATCTAAATACCATTGTCGCCTCTCAATGTTGGTTACAAAAAAATGTTCAATCTCAACATTATTTATGTCAATATCCTTAAAGTTTGTCTTAGTCATTAACTTGGCTAAGCTTAGACCTCTTACCAGCTTTGTGATTTTGATCTCAAGATCAAACTCTTGTATTATGCTTATCCATCTGCATCTTTTTATAGTTACTTCACACTTGGATAGGATATCCTTGACAGCTACATGTGGTACATAGGCTACAATTTGGGCATTTACTAGATAAGGTTGAAATACTTTAACAACCTTAACTAGAGAATACACCTGTTTTTCCATAATTTCATACTTTAACTTAGCAACCTGTAAAGATTTTCTATAGAAAGCAATTGGATGTTCATATCCTTCATCATCCTTCTGTAGTATAATAGCGGATACTGTGTGATAAGAAGCAAAAGAAAATAACAAGAAAGGCTTACTATAATCAAGTGATTTTAGCACCGGTGCTTCCTGAATAACCTTCTTAATATTGTCAAAAGCCTGTGCAGCTTCTTCATCCCAAGAAAACTTTGTATCTTTCTTCAAAAGATTCATAATGGGATTGACAATTTCAGCAAAATTTGCAATAAATCTTCTGACAAAATTCACCTTGCCTAAGAAAGACTGAATCTCTTTAACATTCTTTGGTCGAGGTACATTATTTATAGCTTCAATCCTTTCAGGGTCTATCCTAACCCCTTCCTTGGAGACAATATGCCCTAATAATTTCCCTTCAGTCACTGCAAAGTGGCATTTTTTTGGGTTCAAGGATACACCAAACTCCAGAGCCTTGCAAAAAACCTTTTCCAAGTGACCGAAGTGATCATCTACCTCCTTTGAGAAACATGTCAAATCATCCTGGTAAACAAACTGTTGTTCACCAAAACTAGTTAACCCAAGTACACCTATGATTGATCTACGAAATGGTCAATTTCAATCTATGAAAACTTTAGGGCTTGGACAACATAACAAGGATATGAATCCTTCTACTCTTTAGGCTCTGCAAAACCTAGGCGGGTATACCTTTGATGCTTAAAATTAAACCCATTACACACCTATGACATCATCAACAGAAGCAGATAGATCTCACTATGGATCAACAACAAGTAGGTTACTGCAGATGGGCTAGATCTACACATACAACTCAGCTATGTTTGAGCATGAAATAGATGAAACATTTCAACAGAACATAAATTAAAGATATTCTGATTTGATTTTATATTGTTTGAGAATCCCCTTAATTGCAAGATCAGTGTCTTATCCAAGGGCAACAGAGTCATACATCAAACTATAGATGAAAACTTCTACTACAAATCCATCTTCATCCTTAAGTATTCTTGCATTAATGCCTTACATAAATGCATTACTCAACTCATTCACAGCAAATGCCAAATCCAGAACATGAACTCTATTTTATTAATATTTTCTCATAAAGTTTAAAATCTTCCTTGAAATATTACCTACCAACAAACATTACACTCACAGACACAGCTGCTCATGACAAACTTGATCCTCCTTAAGGATCTGATTTGAATAAAATAAAAATACACTTCAAAGACATATTTTGTGCAAATTTATGCGCACCTTACATACATAAAAACCTGCAATTAGAAACACCTATAGCATGAATCATACTCTATTCTCTGGAAAAGGACATTGCCCTATACAATCTTGAATAAAACTCAGAACTAGAAACCATGAAAATCTAGAGCATTTCTCCTAGAACCCTTACAAATGAGAAGAAATGAGATTATGAAGAAGAGGGAAAAGACCAGATTCCATTAGAAATTGCCAAGTGTCCTCTTTCCCCAACTGAAAAGTATTTCCTTCATCTTTCCCATGGAAACTTCTCTCAAAATATTTGAGATTTGTTGAAACTAATTGCAGAACTGAATTCCTCATTCTGAAGGCTTTCTAACGGTATACAATACTTATATACTTGGGTAAAAAATAACCCCTGGGCAAATTAATCTTTTATGTAGGCCACCATTTAAATTTTCCATTTTTCTCTATAGTTTGAACTATACATTTAATTTTGATTTCTCGCCTGATTTTGGACCTATGCCCTGCCATGTGGCAATCCATGATTCGCTCGTAGGGTCCACTATCCACCACCTCAGATGACACCTCACCTATCCTCACCTGCCTTACGATGTGGTAGCCACCTCACTTGCCTCGCGGATTGCCACTTGTACAACACTGGACTACTTCGTCATCACCACCTCTGTGAGACTCGCTAGCTCACCCCTCACTTGGACCTGCCATCTCATCGGTCACTAGTTTGTGAAGGGTAATGGTCGATCACTTCTCCATTTCATTTTCTTAAAGATTTTTAATGCCTCGCCAAACACCATGCATAGTAGGGAGGATTTGGAGCTAAACCTGCCAATTGCATTTGTTGGGAAAGTTTTTTTTTTTTTAAAGTCTGTTCAATCACCATGTTGCCTATGAAGGGAGGAGTGCGTGGAGATTGGCAATACACCTGATAATGGCATTGCTTTAAATTTCTAAGACTCTTCAACACCAAGCACCACACTTTACTCCTATGAATTGCATTTGGATTAAATGTTTCTGAAGGTTGCTACCATGTGGGAGGGGCTTTTGGCATTACGCTTGATGCTTGCATTTATTATGAAGTTTCCTTGCCTCTCCTCCAGCCAGCACCTTCACTTCATACCACACATAGGTTCACGATTTTACACTTGCAAATGGCATTCCCTGAAACCTTCATGTATTTTATCTATCACGTGGGAGGCAAGGAGGAGCTACCTATACTCATTTTCTTAAAGTTTCTTATTCTTTTACCAGCCACTATGCAGGAGAGTTCATTGCAGTTACTATTTTCACCTACCAAATGCCATTGTTGTTGGAGGTTTCACATGGCCTTCTAACTACTACTTTATTTGTTTGAAAGATTAATGGCCTTTGTTAACCACGCAGAGGGAGGAGCCAACATTTCATTTGCCAATTTCTTCGGCTTTCACCAAACACCATGTAGAGGAGACCAATTTAATTTGCATTGAAAATGTTTATATTTTAAAACACCTTGGTCCCTCTTTACCCAACGTAGCAGCATAGGAAGCTCCAAAATTTCTAAACACAGTAGGGAGAGGCAGGTAAAAGTTGTGGAATTTTCTTACACCTTCTACTTTGCATTTACTAAAGGAAATTTCTATGCTCTTTCATTTGTCTCTCCTTTTTGCATTTGATGACATGCATCAAGAAATTTAAATCTTCACTCAAACCAAGTTGCCAATGGAACTCAAGCTGACATTGATATACGTTGCCATGAATTTAAAACCATTTTTGCCATACATTTAATGCATGGGCATGAGCCAAGTCGGGCCCCAATGTGGGTCCCACTAAAAAAAAAATTGTTTTCATGCAACTGATCATTGAAAACACCTCAGGAACCTTGAACATGCCTCTGGAATCGATCAACACCATTTTTTGATCATTAAACTGAGTTTTGCAACTTTCAGGCACTTACGCTACATTTTTCGCATTTAAACCCAAAGATGCAATTTTAAAACTAGTCAAAACACCTTTCTGGACTTCACAAACTGACAAGCTTACTATCTGATATATAAGAATTCTCTCTACCAAACTGTTTCTCAAGACAAATTGCAGGTTAAGAAATATTAATAGTCAAAGATGACCATTTGGCTCTGTCAGCACCATGAACCTGATAAAATCAATGTGCAAGGACCTCAAAATGCCTTTCTTAAAAATATCAAACAATTTCTGTAGACCCCCAAATCTGGGGCATAGGTACCTTGAAGTAAAAAGAAGACCTTGGAATGCTTTGTTTGACTAGGAAGCTGATAGGGTGCAAATAGTGCACTCATGAAAATAGCAACTTTAACTGATGTAGCAATGAAAGTGCAGAAAACTGAATAAAGTGGCTTAAAAAATCATCTTGGAAAACTGATCAAATGGATTGACAGGGGATTCAAATTTGGCATGTGGACTCACCTATATGCATATAATTCAATTCACTTTTAATTTCAACATGACAATCAACTAGGCAAAAGTTATAGGTGTTCAAAGTAGGTCATTTAATAAAAACTGCATTTGCACCTATGATGGACTTTCAGCTCACCCCTTGAAATGGGTACTTGATAAACTGATCCAAAGCCTTACCCCTTGATGATAAACTGGCTCCATTTTACCCATCTTCAAACTAGGCCATTCAAAACGAGATTAGGTTCCTTTCTAAAAATGCAGATACAAAATTTTGAAATGGGCCTCTCAAATTACTCAAATATAATGAGACCCAACAAAACCATTATGATTTTTATAAACTCCTTAAAAGCTACATCCATTTCTCTCTAAAAAGTAGCTCCAGCATTCTTTAGACCAAATTTCATTCTCACATACACATAAGTCCCCCAAGGGGTAGTAAAAGCAGCCTTAAATTGCTCAGAATCCTTTACTAATACCTGATTATAACCTGAGAACCCATCCATAATTGACAATAAATCACAACCAGTTACCCCTTGTAACATGGCTTCCATATTTGGGGAAGAATAATTTGTCTTTTAGAGAAGGAACATTCAAATTTCTAAAATCCACACAAAGCCTTATATCTTTATTCTTCTTTCTAACAAGGACCAAATTGGATACCCATGAAGAATGTCTTATGGGTTTTATAATCCCCCATTAGCTTAACTTGGTTAATTCTTGTTGCATTTTGGTCTCCAAAAGGGGGTTAATAGGTCTTTTCTTCTATCGAAAAGACTTAGCATCAACATGCAGAGGGATTTCATGTTGGAATAAGTCTTGTCTATATACCTTTAGGTCCTCATAGGACCAAGAAAAAACATGTTTATACCCTTTTAATAGGTTAATGAGGTTGGTCCTAATATGGGGAGACATGTTCTTACCAATATACACTAACTTAGGGGATTCCTTTGTCCCTAAGTTCACCTCATCCAATTCCTCCAACTTTTTAGATGATGCTTGATGTAAGTGACCATCACTGCGACTGAACATACCCTCTAGTTTAACTAGTCCCCTCGGTATTTCATTTGTCTCTAATTGTGCTATGACACTTCCAAAAAATGTTTCCAGACCATCTACTACCTCTACCAATGCATTACAATCAATCTTTTGACCTTCATAGTCATCTATGCATTGTAGTTGTAATGTTTGTACTTTGGAATGCTAACAGAAAAGAATATTTGAAGGTAATACCTGATGGGGAAACAAATAGCACTCCTGCTCTAAACCCTTCCTTAGGGAAAGCTCTATCAAAGTACATCTGCCATAGGCCTTCTTGTTGTGATTCCAACTCATCAACAATAGGATCACTATTCTTCAACTGAGGTTGAATGGGTTCAATCCTGAAGTTATCAAGATCCACGTCAATCATGCAATTAAGCATGTTTGAGTCTATTTTTTCAATAACCACTAGGGCACATGGTTCTCTATAGAATTTTCTAGAATTCCCATTCACTAGGATAGTTGCATATGACAAATCTAGCTAAAGATGTCCTCCAATAGCAGCAGCCCACTGTCTAGACAAAAGCATGCCATATTGTAGCTTGGTGTCTATAACAATTACATCAATTTTATAACTAGCTTTAGGGAAAGCTGCTATTTTTACTTCTATATCTCTCATAGTACCCACAATAGACACTTCTCTATTATCCTTCACATAGCACCTCCCATATGAAGTGTGTACTGACAAACCCAGCTCTTTCATAACCCCATAAGGCATCATATTAGCAGTTGCCCTAGAATCTATCATGCAATTTTTTATCAATCTATTATTTACTAACAATGTGACATAAAAGGGATCTATCTGAGATGGTTCCTGATTAATGGTGGTGCTCACATAAACTTCTAGAACCCCTTGTTCTTGATCCTTCTCATCCTTTGCATTTCCCTTTTCAAAAGAAGTATCTCCATCTGATATACTTGAAATCAAAGAAAAAGCAACCTCTCTATGTTCCTTTATTTTCAGCAGCTCTATCAAAGGTACTGAAACCTTCATATGTGTTAAAGATTGAATCTTATCAAAAGTAGTGTTAACATTAGACTCAACATGAGTTTTAACCTTTTATGCCTTCTGGTGACTTGTTCTCTTATCACTAGTGGTTTATGCCTTACATCGAGTTGTATCACCAATACTAGGTTTCATTCAACTACTTGATTGGTCACCTTTAGCCTGACTATCTTTGACAAAAGTTTTATTATTAGTGGACCTACTAGAAGAGGTTTCTTTAAAAAATAGAGAACTAGGGATACCTTGATTTCCATCATCTTTGTTGCTTGTCAGATTATAGTTATGCTTAGCTTTAGCTATTGCATCCTTAGTGAGATTCTTGACTTCCTCCTCACTAGGCCTTCTAAGGTGAATCTCTTGATCTTCTATTGTGACTACATTCAAAGTGGGATGCCATTCAATTGTCAATTGCCCTTGGCAATTTGCATTTCTTCTTGAGACATTATATTCACTTGCTTCATCCTCTGAAGACTCACAGTTAGTTTCCATAGTATACTCAAACATATTAACTGCAGGTTCATCCTCACTTCTCATGGATTCATTTAGAGATTGAGCCACAACACACTGATAGGGGGAATGTGGCCCATCACATGCCATAAACCATGGGGTATTTTCCATATTATGTATGTTTCCTCCCTTCAAAGGATTAGGGGTATTCTAATTTTTTGTGCCTTTTGATCTATCTTGCACAGGTTTGCCATCTTTCCATGTAGTGTTATATGGCATATCATGCAATATAGTGGGTCTATCTTGCCGGTTGTAGTGAGGACTCTTAGGTTTACTTACTTTAGCAGTAAGATCCTTGACCACAGTCATTAATTTTTCTATCTTATCCTCTTCTTTGGAGGATTTATTTTGTTGTGGTTTTTGTTCTTGCCACAATCTTCCATCAATCCTTCTTCCCACTTTACCCGATGCTTTTCTATTGCTCTTGACATAGATTGCAATTCTGAAAGCATCTCTCAAGATATGTGATCTCTTATCTTTGATAATGTAAGCCATTTTTGGGCCGAATGCATTGTAATAGGTAGTCAGACACACATTTTCATCTAGCCACATTACTTGAAAAAGCCTATGCATTGCCTTTTGAAACCTTGCATTAAAATCTAGGATGGATTCACTATCAGGTTTCCTGATGTTGTTAAATTCATTGAGCATGAAGCTCACATTTTTCTTGTCTCCATATTGCTCTTGAAAACAAATTTTGAACTCTTCCCAAGAACCTACACTGTCCACAGATAACCCTTTGTACCAATCTCTAGCATCCTCAGTCAAGGATTGGACAAATAGCTTCATGATGACATCTTCATGTGCAATTTCATAGTCATTAATCATGTCACCAAAAGATTTCAGATGCTCTTCAATACTAACAACATTATTCCCAACAAAATTTTGGAGTTTATCCCTCATTTCAATAGGGACATGGTTTGGATATCAGAGAATTCCATCAAAATATAATGTCCCATACAACTCAACATTTATCGGTCTCCATTGAAACTAATTTCCAATAAAGTTGTTTCCAATATTCACCCTTGAGCCTGATCCGCCAACTCTAGGATTTTGATGGCTTTGATTATGGGGTAATCTGTGACTAGTTTGGTTTGTTGGAAGTGTATTTGGAGGAATAGTCAAAATATTTGGGGCAACACCTTTAGATTGGTTAACGGGTGGGATAGCACTTGTTTGTATTATTGGTTGAGTATTCAAAAAAGAGGCAAAAGTATGTTGGGACATAAGATTAGTATGATCTACAAGCAGAAAAGTTACAGGAGGAGCTTTCAAGCATCGTATCTTTCTCTTGAATTTGGAATTAAGTGCTTCTATTTCAGCCTTCTCTAACTCCCTTTGCAAGTCTTCATTTTATTTCCTTATCCTTTCTACCTTAATCTCATGTGACATCATTTGCTGGGGTCCTTCTGCACTTCCTGACACTAGACCCACAGATGTATTCTCCACTACTTTTTGCTTCCCTTTGTCAATAACAGGTTTGGCGGGTTGGGGATCACTGTGAACCTCCCTACTGGGTTGTGATACAACTTTAGGTGCAGAAACAATTTTTGGATCAAGGATTTCCCTAATAATAGGACCTTGCTCTTTACTCCTAGGTTCTTCTTGAGCAAACAACTCAAGCTCTCTAATCTATCTTAATAACGTATCTCTTTCAATGAGTTTGGCTTTGGTTTCATTCTCCTTTTCCTTATCTTTCTTTTTTCTTATGACAATCAATTGATGTACTCTCCGATTTAGTACCTCAATCTCTTGAGATACTTCATCTTGGTCTGGCAAGGTTTCCTCTGAATGAGACACATTTAGCTGGTCCATATCAATTAGGCTAATATTTCCTTCCATAGATTTGGGAATGGAACTGGCTCTATTACTTGTACTATGCCTATCTCTCCCAGAAACACTGGTATTAGACAATCTTTGGTGAAAGGCTTGGATAACATTATTATTGCCAAACAGGCTACCATGAAAATCCATAATATAATGGTCAGAGTCATGAGAAGAGGCATTGGACCTTACATATACAGGACACACATAAGACTTACCCATTTGATTACTCTTTCATTTCCATGACTGACTTAACTACTTAGGAATAACAGTTCCTCTCCAGCCCTTCTTGACTAGTTCAAGTAACCCTTCATGAAACTTCTCTTGAGGGTTTTTCTTCATATAGGACCTAGTATTCCTTCTCCTATTCATCTTGCTAACCTTGTGAAGTGACTGTGATTTTTTTTTCTGAAAGAGCACTGGTTTTTTTTACTTCAGAGTTGCCACCCAATATCTTGGGAATAAAATATATTTTAACACAGTGAATCACATACAAGACACCTAAGAATGAAACTATTGATCTTTAGAAAAGAACTAAATAGTATTCTAAGATGCTATGAGATAGATCACAGATTTTCTTTAGAAAGATAAACTCAATAATTTTTAGATTGAAACCAAGGGAACCTAATCTCAATAGTTTTATGCAATAAAGACATAGATCTGTAGTATAAGACTTATCTTATTTGACTATCCCTAGCAGAGTCACCAATTTTTTTGTGGTGACTCGGATGGGAAAACTCATGTATAATCTGATTCAACAATCTATACTAGAGATATTTAGATTACTCCCTAGCAGAGTCACCAATTTTGTTGTTCTCCATTTTGAAAACTTTTGTTTCTTCTCTTTAAAAGTGAAAATTACTGCCTCTATGCTGCAATGGAAGAGAACAACAAAAGTTTGAAATAAAGACAACAATATGAGATTCCAGAATTAGGAAACCTCCTACACTTGAAACTTACAAAAGCTTGGGTAGGTGAACCCTTTTAAAGACTATTTTCTCACAAAAATAGTAAATGGTTTGCAGAAAACTAGTGTAAATTCCTGAAAACTTTCCTTACTGAAAAGTACAACTAACCTAAATGGAAAATTGATTTGAATTTTTAAAAGAGGATCACAAAATGCATCAAAAACCAACAGATAAACCAGTGCCTTATCGGGGCAACAAAGTCATCTACAAAAGACTACAACCTGACAAGAGAAACTAGTACACAAATCACAAGTTCCTGATCTATCAACTCTGAATATGCCTGACATACACATAATCCTAATTTGCATCAGACTTCATCATCAAATCCACACCAAGAGCATTGATATCAATGACTTGGTTCAAAGTATTTAATATTTTTCTCCTTAAGAAAAAGACTCAGAACAACTTCAATAGATGCCTAACAAATCATTCAAATGAGCGATCCTTGATTACTCAAATGAAATAGACACCAACTCAGTGACATAGAGACAAAACAAATCTAGACATTTATTCTTGGGACTGTATATTTCATTCCTCTATTAGAAGGTTACAAGTACTTCATATTTGACTTAGAAATTGCTAAGACAAAGGCTTGTATTAATTTTGCAAGAGTTTAGCTACAAAAATTTGTGTCCCTTTTCTAGGTAGCCTTGGTATCCTTTTATAGAAATCAAGATGCAATAAGCTTCGAACCACCTAGAAGAAAAATCTTACCCTAACAGTCATTTATTGCAAAAGTTATATTTATGTACCATTGTAGTTGAGGGAGAAACCTAACATTCTTTCCGAGATGCGTGCATCATTATTTCACTGGGCATTCATTTGGAAGATGGCCGAAAGAGGAGGATCCTATTACCCAAAAATGGTTGCAACAATGGATAGCTTGATAATGCCAATGGGTCATCTTGTGCTAGAACATTGATGAGTTCTTATCTAAGAAGACATAGAGTGACACACCATCATGTTCTTCACATATCTCCCTACAGATCTGCTGGATACCTCTCACTAACCCATTTTCATCTTGAAGCAATGTCAGATGCAACTTGCATAGCTCTGTCGATATTTCTTTCGAATATTTAAAATTATTTAGTGCCAACAGATCAAGAGGCCTTCTCTCTGAGCACTTTTCCTTTAGTTGCCAAGTCGCGGCCTTTAAATTTTGGATGAGTTTCCATTGTGGTATAGCGACAACCATCTAATCATGGGAACCTAACATGCCTTTTAACTTCCTTGAGTAATCCGCTTAGAAACAAGCCCCACCACCTAGTCTTTGGCTATTAAAAAATTAACCACTACCACACTTGGCCTGTAAAAAATCCAATCTTTCTAACTAAAGAAAAAACCTTGAGATCCCAAGGTCACTATCCCAAAAATACTTGCCATGGGTTGCACTTGACTGCAAAATCAGATTCCTGGGATCAAGAGCCATTCACTAGTATTTGACAAATCCATATCTGGGCAAAAATTAACCCTCGTAGATCTTAGCCACATGTCACCTCCTGGTTTGCTCATGAGTCCCTCTAGACTCCACTTATCCTGCCACTTCATCAGTTGCCAAGTCACGACCATTAGCATTAGAGCAACTCCATCTTACATTATGGTGACAACCATAGAACTTCTTTGAACTTGCTTGTTCTTTACTTCATCTGAGATGTTCTTCCTATGGGTCCCATCTCTTAGTCTCCAAGTCATGCCTCTTAGCCATTGTGCATATTTTTATTGCGACATGGCGAACACCATCAGATCATCCATCAAACCATTATATCCCTCTTGACTTGCCCACCAGTTAATTCATCTGGGCTACTCTCCTCTCTAGCGGATATCACTCTTTTGGCCAAACATCCTCTTCAGCTAGTTGTTTGCTTATGTCATTGAAACCATAGTTTCATCGATGCCATTATTTTATTGGTGGGATTAGTTAATATTTCTCTGATGTGCCCTTGTTGATGGAACCTATCTTTCAGTGAGACCATTTAGAGGTTCATCGTAGCCACAGCCTGCTCGACATTCATCTTGATGACATACCACCTGCTTGCCATGTGGCACACAACTAGACCTTCCACCTTATCGGCTGTGTGGCACCAAATGGAGCCTCATGATTTTCTCCCAAGATCCGCCTGAGCATGGCCCCATCCGCCATCTCAGCACTACCGAACCCACCACTCTTTTGGTTAAACCTCTTCTTCAGCCAGCCATTTTCATATTTTATTGAAAGCCTAGTTTCATCAACACCTTTCATGTCAATGAAACTGATGCCTTCGATGAGTCCCTTCAATGATCCATCGAAGCCATGGTCTACTCAATATACACCTTGATAATATGCCACCTGTCTGGCATGTGGCATGCTTTGATTGGCTCCGGAGTTTCCAACTGAGCGCCACTTGTCGTGAGGGTATTCATTCTGGGATATCCACTCTTACACCTTAGCATGACCTCCACTAACCACTAGAATGAACTACCTATCTTAACCACTTACATTAACTATCCGCAATGATTCACCACTAGTGGTTTGTTGCCAAATTGTAGGCGATATCTAGTGAGCATTTTTACATTGTGACATAGTGATAACCCTTGTATCCATCTTGATCACCATTGATATTTGTTGATTTTCTTGACCCTTAGCCCCTCTAAGTGGCTACATCCTATGCCACAGTGTCACCAGGTTTCTGCCACTTGTCTGCCACCTTATTAGTTGCCAAGTCATGGCCATTAACAGTCGATCTCCTTTGCATGGTGGTATAGTGATGGTCATAGATCTGTATTCAATCTGATCATTGTTTAACTTGCCCTTTTACTACAAAATTTTGGGTGGTTTGAGATGTGTGTAAGGCACCTGCCACTTCTAATCTTCCACTTGCCAAAATCCCATAAGCTTTTGACACTTAGGATATATGCGGCCTTGCACATAAATACTGAAATGCTCCTCCCTGTGGCCAATGTGGGAGTAAAGGTTCACTTTAGCCCTTTCCATCAGGTCATCAGGATAGTCTGAAAACCTAACTTCTAATCTTCTTGGACTTTCTATGCTTTGAACCTTTCTCATGGTCCCACCACTTAGTCAACATGTCATGAAGAATAACCATCGAGCACTTTTTGGTTGCGGTATAGCGATAGCCATGAGATCAATAGGAACCTGCTCGATCTTTAGGAAGCCCGACAGAGACATAGGAAAATACTTAATACTTAGGCAAAATTAAAACTTATCAAAACCCGCCCAAGTCTAGACTTAAAAGGGTCCCCCTCTTGATGACACACAAACCCTTCTTCTTAAGTGGAAAAAGGCAATGAGCAAAGACCTTGGATAAAAAGAAAGGGACATTTTAAACCTTGAACCGATTTGAAAATGGTTCAACACTAATCTAATGCATTCTCACTTGCTTATTAAATAAACAATACAAAGCCATGAAACAAGCAGGAGAAGCGGTTCAACCTTGAACCTTGAAACAAAAAGGTTCAAGGGCTCAAGTTCAATATGAATTACAACAATGCGCTACAAAAGTTTAATTTTCTAAATGTTTTTATGGAAAAGAGAAAACCCTAAACCCTCATAATTTTATAGGTCCCAACACCTCCCTTGATCAGCACTTGGACACATGGCCTTGAACATGAGGTCATCTAATATGATCTTTGTCATGTGATCAATCTTGAGCTGCACTCTTCTGCACCTCTACCTGTGGAACATGTTATTGACATGAATGTCAACCTGTCACCATCTACCTCATCGAAAACACATTCACCAACCTATGTATGCATGCTACATCATCTCCACATGGCCCCTTTATTAGCATCAACCTTTTCTTGAGCATCTATGTCAGTATGGATGGGATCACTGACCAACTCCATTACTATGTTCACCTACTAATGTACTAACCCTATCGGTTAAGCCCTTAACGGGTCTATCATTATCATTGCAGATTTGTTTTCTTCCGGTGGGGTACTCAAACAGTCAACACTCTTGGTAACCTACCTTATGCATAACTTCATTAGATGGGAGTCATCTACATCTGCACCTTATTCATATTATCGGTGGACAAACATATTGGTAAAACCTCTTGATGACACTAATATCATCAACCTTAAATCCAACCATTATCCTCTATCTACAGTTGCTCAGCCTTCCCTTCTTCTTCATCAACACAAACCACATCTCAACTGGTTTGTCAAAGTGACAAACCCATCTTCTTCAATCTATGTACTGGAAACTCCACATGCCTTCTATGTCGATCCAATGCATATCCCTAATTTTATGCACTTGAGACATCATTTGATTTACCGATAGATCCAGTGTGATCCTTCACACACTTGCCTTTACCTCTTCTTCCTTATCTCATAGAACTATGATGCACACTTTGCATAATAGGAGATAAGTTCCACTTACCGATGGTAGTGGATCCTTGTCATCTGCATCCTACAATGCACTTATGTGGCTTCCCTATTTGTGGAGCATATCTTCAAAAAAAAACATGTGATCCAGTGTGGGCATACTCACTGTTAGTCATCTCTTCACGTGTTGACTACATATTTATCTAGTGGGAGTATTGTTGTTTTACATCCATACAACATATCAATGACCAGTACATCCTTCTCCTCCTATGTTGATGTGATTTAGGTAACATTCCACCTCTTCATCACAAACAACATCTCAAGCATATTGCTCATCCCTCTTGTACATTGTTCATAGTCTTTCCAATTGACAACTGCTCACCTGGTTTATTTGTCTTCTCCATATCAACACATCACTTAACAGTCATCATGCTCTCCTTACATGTGATAGATTGTACCAGTAACATGCCCATCTCTTGATGAATCCAAGAAAACAATTGCAGATCTAAAACTTCAATTAGAAGAGGGCAAGAGGATTTGTGAAGCTACTACTACCGCTTGAGTGAAAAGGAGAAGGAGCATTTGAATTTGGAATAAGAAATTGTTAAGCTCTGAAAGAATTAAGAGAATAGAAAAAATGAATTGGTGATGAGAAGCAAGTATGAAAGTAGCACAAAGGCCTTGGATAAAATAATAAGCAATCAGAAGAAATCAAAGGATACTGGTGGACTTGCGTTTGAAGAAGGAGAAAGTTATAGGAGAAAGGTATCAACTGGTAAGCAAATACAATTGACAACATTAGAGGAGAGAAAGGACAAACATGTGTTTACTACCAACAAGCCTAAGAGGAAGAGGATATATGCTACTGCTACAAGGAATCAATCCGTAGAAAAGAATGTTGTTGTCAGCCAGAAGGGTCAACATACAAACCAAAGTGCTGGATAGAAAGGCATGAAGAATGTTCATGATCAAGGGTTTACAAGAGTTCAACAGTTGAGGAACAAATATCCGGTAAGACAGAAGCATGTTTCTCCTAGGAGACAAAACTGATATGTACCTAAATTCTATGGTTATTGTCACAAATGTAATAAGTTTGGTCATAGAGTAGTAGAATGTAGGATGATGAATGAAACCCCTATTTTTGAGAGTAGAAAATCATTTTCTGCATTCCAAAGTACAAATGTCATATGTTATAATTGCAATGAATTTGGTCATAGGAGTTATGAGTGTAGGAGAAATTTGCAGATGTCCTACAAGAATGTTTTGAATACATCTTTTAATGCTAATGTGAAATGATATAAGTGTCAAAAATTTGGTCACATAGAAAATCATTGTAAATTGAGGACTGACAAGCAGAAGAAGGAAGTACCAGATCTGAAGGCAGAAACAAAACCAGAACAAAATTTTGCAGCAAGGAAGAAGAAAGAAGAGAAACCGGTTTGGATTGAGAAAGACAACAACAAATCTGAATCAAGTTTGATTGTGTAGACTTCCCTACATGGTAAAAGAAGGAATTTATGGGTAGTAAATAGTGGATGTTCTAATCACATGACTAGAGACAAGAAGAAATTTATTAAGCTTGAAGATTGGAATGGAGGCTCATTGAGATTTGGAGACAACTCCTCCATCAAGATTAAAGGAAAACATACTCTAAAAATAGATGGCAAATTGAAGGCACCTGATGTTTATTATGTAGAAGGACTAAAAAATAACTTCCTAAGTGTGAGTCAAATGTGTGATAGGGGATACAAATTCAATTTTGACTCTATCGGTTGTTAGATAAGGAAGAAGAGTACTAGTCAGGTTGTAGTAGAGGGAAAAAGGACAGATGGTAATGTATAGAATTTGAATGAGTGCTTTGTTTCTCAATGTATGATGGGATAGGTAGATAAAAGATGGTTATGGCATAAAAGGTTGGGCCATGTTAACTTTGATAATTTGGTGAAGATAACCAAGAATTGAGAAGTGAGACATATACCTTTGATCATAAATATGGAAAGCACATTCTATGATGTATGTCAAAGGCAAGCAAGCAAAGGTCATCTTCAAAATAAATGAATATAATGTTAGGACCTAAAGGCAATTAAGAGGGTGGGGGGGTGAATCAATTGTCCATTAATTTTCAACCCAAATATAACTTAACCAAAATTAATGCATAATACCACTAAACCAAATTTTAATGCCGGTAGATAGTTTAGGAGTTAATAACAGTATTGGTAAAGTTTAATGCATGAAACAAAAAGAAAAATAACATACACATCACATAACACAATTATTTGTACGTGGAAACCCTGTAAGGGGAAAAACCACGGTGGGAAATCTTACCCACAATTAGATGACACTACTGCAGATAGTATGTGTGTACAAATGGGATCTACACATGGAGAAAGGCCAATTGCCTAGAGCTCACTACTCAATCACAAAATGGGAGTCACACTAAGTACAATTGGATGGTTAAATCCAATGATAATGTATTGCTCAAAATAGAATCTTCATATGCTAGATTCAGTATCGGTTAAGCTCTATATCTTCTTCATACCTTCCTTGAATCTTCAAATGATGTGTGCATGTATAGATTTTCTTATATTCATATATACCTAATTACAATTCCCTTCCTCAATCCTATTAATCTCACAAATGAGATCTTACATATATACCAAAACTTAAGACCAAATGTGTAGGTTGGCTCACTAAAAATATTATAATTAAATCAATTACAAATGAATCAATATGCTATGCATGATGTCAGCTCAATGTATTTACAATAATAACCAATCAATAAAACATCTCCATAATGTCTCATGCTAATGTGGAATAGATAACGCTTGCCAGTCCATAACCTAGACCTATTTGCTAGTAACAACAAATATGCAAATCCAATTAGACCAATAACCAAATCACCAGAACCAAGTGTCCAAACAATGTCTTTGACATAACAAAGTAATCTTCAGAAGATAACATATCATCCTCAATGTCGGTGAACAATATAAGCTGCCAGTAAACCAGATACCGATGATTGTGCATAAGTCACTGAACATGCCGATGAACATAACCAAAGATCTCCATAAGGATAATTGTTGATAAGTGTTGACATCAATGACAAAACCAATGCAACACATCCATAATACCAACAATCTCCCCCTTTGGCATTGATGGAAACACAAGATGGAAAAACCATCTAAGTGCCAAAGCAAAAGTGCCAAAGCAAAAATGCCAAAAACCAAAAACCAACAATCTCCCAAAGAGATCATTACCCAAAAATCAAAATACAGATAGAAAGAGTAACAATCTCTCCCCCAATGAATAATCTCTCCCCAAAAGATAGTGTTTTTCCATAGATATATCTCCCCCTTTGACATCAAATGTCAAAGCAATACAAAACCAAATACAATTAGTTCATAGAACTTATTACAAATACCAATTGTTATAACCAAATTTGTTCAATCTACTCCCATTGAGAAGTAGATCTCCTTCATCAAATCCAGAAAAAGATTTCTCTATTAATTCTTTCGGTCTGATGCCATGGTCCAACTGTCTAAGTTTCTACCAATAAGGGTATAACTTCAAGCTACTCTCTTAGATATTCAAAAGTTTCTTTAGGAAAAGGTTTAGTAAAGATATCTGCAATCTTCTCTTTAGTATTCACATAAACCAATTTCACTTCTTTTGTTTCAACATTCTCTTTCGTAAAATTGAATTTGATAGAAACATGTTTAGTTTTAGAGTGAAATACTGGATTCTTTGATATATCAATTCCTACCATATTATCATAGTAAATTATTATAGGTTCTTTGCATTTTACCTTTATGTCCTTCAACATTTTCTTAATCCATAATACCTATTATCACTTGAACCTACACCCTATCATGCTAGGCTATCAACTCAGCGGGCTTGTGACACATGGGAACTCTCCTAGGCCTGTGGGTTGCCTAATACTTAGAGTGAACCTCCCGAGAAAGTTGGTTCTTAATTGGTTATCATATAATTCTAATATCCTAATGATGTTTTGAGGAAAGAGAAGGGGAACATGAAAAATGAACTTACTACCTAACAAGTGATGAGCCAAACTGAGTGTATTGAGGAAGAAAACAACAAACAACAAACAGTATGATAGTAATAATACTCACCTACACAACCTAGTAGGTCATAACCCTTGCATAAATAATTTATAAGAAGGCTAAAATCACAATCCTTAGAAGAGAAAAATATTTCTCGCAACCTAAGACTATTATTTCACTCACAACTTATAACTTGCAAATAATTATGCTTCTGCATAAGGTAGCTACATGAAAATATAGTTTAAAGGACAAGAATATCACAAAAAACTTGCATAAACACCAAGTACTCAATGACAAAAGAATATGGGAAGGTATGGACTACTTATTACTGCTGAAAGTTGTTACAATGCTCTCTTATTCCTGAAAAAAGTGTTACAAAAACATTCCCTCTTGCAGAAAGAACTCAGAAATTGCAGTTTGCCAAAAAGATGAATGAAGAAGAACCCTTACAATGAAGAAGGAAGGTAGTATATATGCTTTCCAAAAAGCAGATAATGAATAATGTATTCCACCTCCTCTTGGGCAAGCAGAAACAAAAACCCACCTTTAAAAGACCTGAAACAAGTCTGAAAGGGGAAAAGCAAGGGCAAAAGTCAAGCCAACCCATGCTGCAATCATAAAAGCCCCTAAATGCATCATAAATGGCCCCAAAATATCTCCTGACAGGCCTGCAAGCCTTCATAAATGCAAAAAATTATCTCTTTGACTTTACCAAATAAAATGAAAATTAATCTCATAAAGTGATTTCATTTTTTATTTATTTTTTAAAATTTTTTAATTGAATACCTATTTTATTTTATGTTTATGTTTAAAGGCAAAAATGGTAATAAATGTAAAGAATAATAAAACAATTTAATAAAGTGACATATCTATCACTTTAACAATCATTTTATTATTCCATTTATTAGTATTTTTTGACTCTAACTATAAACATAAAATAAAACAAATATTTAATTTAAAAAAAAAAATTATAAAATAAAAAAACTCTAAAATTTATTACTTAATTAGATATTGTTAACTCTATTTTTATATTTAAAGTCAAGATTTACTTAAAATAAACATAATAAATCTTTTTATTAGAGTGATTAATAAATTAAATCACTCCAATTAGTAATTTCATTATTTTTATTTATTTAAAATAATACATGTTAGACACTTTAATAAATTATTAATCATTTTATAAGAAAAATCATGCCTAAATCCTTATAAAAAGATAAATTAAGTGATTTAATATTAATCAGTTAAATGACATAGAAAAGGGAAATATCATGCATTTCAGGGGAAAGAAGATGAGGAGAAAAAGAATAAAATGAAAGGCAAAGAAAAATTTGCCTAAGTCATCGATGGATATTTTAGGGAAAAGTAACCCTAAAACTCCATTTCATCCTTATTGATGCTTCTTTCCTCTCAAAAATGCTCCCTCTTGCTGCCGTGAGGGTTTTCCTTAGGTTCGAGCTGCTACTGCCAAAAATGACGATTCGCAGACTTGAAGGGTTCCATGGAAAGCATCCATTTGACAGAGAACTGCATATTTCCTTCGTTACTTGTTGATTCTGGGAGAAATGGGGGCTACCATGAGGATTTTGCTTACTACATATTCCTTGTCTGATAGCAAACTAGGCATCTTATGTTGGTTTCTCTTTTTGCTAGGCACGATTTTTACATTTCTGGGTGGATTTCACTAATGTGTTGGGTACTGCCATGAGAATTATGCCCCATTCTGAGGGTTTTCAAAATTCTGGAAATGATTTGCAGATTTGTAGGTGCATATTTTAGGCATTTCATTTTTGATTTAATATTGTAGTGTGATCTTCTAGTTGGGCATGATTTTCTCTAGAGGCCATTGCTACTACTTCTGGGAACCATTTTCTGTAGATTTCCGCCATTAATGGCTGGTTCAGGTGCATATTTTTTTCATCTTTGCAAAAAGTAACAAAGTCTGAAACTTAACAATATTTCCTTTGTGTATTTATGCGAACTACTGCTTGCCTTGAACATTTGATAAAACTTAACACGTATCTCTATCTTAACGTGTTTGAGCTCCATAACTATCACATGTCTTAATTGTCCATAATTTGCAGTAGACCAAGCCCCATTCATTGTCCTAACATTACATCAGATTTTGATCTTCTAATAGAGGCTCTGATTGACTAAATTTTTTATGATTTGTTGGTTGTATACTTTGTTCTTTTACTACTACAACTGCGATATGACTCTTCCCCACTTCTTAGACTCATTGTGGATACATTTTGTCATTGCTGAATGACTGTATTTTTTTTCAGATTCTTCATTGTTGCTCCCATCTCTTAATTCACTATTGATGACTATTCAACTACTGCAATTTTTGCATTTATTGTATATAACAACAAGTTTCTCATTTACTGCTCTTTCTCTAATTTGATCCTCTAAGACTACATTGCATATGGTCAAGAAGACTACACTTTCATCTTTAGAATGGTGACCATAACCTGGCTCCAAATGTTCTCCCTCCTCAAACATTTCTTAGGCTATCACTGTGCTCACCATTAATATTACTTGTGGGAAGTCATTACTTTTTTATATCAACATGCCTGGAGGGGATTTAAGTAACACATGTGCTTGTGCTTGGTTTGTTTTTTCACACATGATATTTAACTTAGATTTCTTTCTAGAACATTGTTGTAGCTAATCATTGAAATCGGTATTTTAATATCAGTTTTCTGATTTTCCATCTCAGATTCAAGGATCTGTATGATATTTATTTTGATTGTGGTTGGGCCTAGGTAGGTATTTCCTTAAAATGGGACTGCAAAATTCATTGTTAAACTCTGTCCTAGCTCTTATGACATT
The DNA here is from genome assembly GCF_030272615.1 of Cryptomeria japonica. Classification (NCBI taxonomy): domain Eukaryota; kingdom Viridiplantae; phylum Streptophyta; class Pinopsida; order Cupressales; family Cupressaceae; genus Cryptomeria; species Cryptomeria japonica. The sequence continues at coordinate 782,150,239 of NC_081411.1, read as the reverse complement.
CATTTTGATGGTGAACATCTATCTTTGTGTCTGAGACTCTTTCACTGATATGCCTATCTCTCTATATGACTCCTAAAAATCTTTCATCAATGCAAAATAGGTTGTGCTCTTAGAATACCTTATTTGATGACACTCCTACCACTACTTCCTGAAAATGGGTTCTTCCTCCTTTCATTGAAACATTATCACTGTTTGGCTTTTCATATGCCGACATTCTGAGCTCAACCCTTGTGGGAGTCCATTTCCCCACCACATATTGAAAATTAGCATAATCAGATCTGCAGCTACACATGAAGCAAACATGTTAGAAATAATATGCCTATGTATGACGATCTTCTTGATTTCCTTGATCTGATATTTTCTCTTCCTGAGATCTTTCGTGATGCTCACTATATGCACCTAATGCATGTAGGAACTATATATACATGCATGCATTAGTAAACATGTTAGGAATGTAATTAGCCATTGCTTATAACAAAAAGTTCTAACCCATTACATATTTAACTCTTTTGCAGATACCAAAAGGAAGGAAGATGCAGACAAGGATGGAGCAATGAGACAAAAGCAACATCAAGGCTACTCCAACCATTCCAATCATTTAGGCATTGATTGGTTCCATTCTCAACATGCTCTCTTTATTTTTGTACTCATGTATACATGTCTATGTATTTCCTTTCTGCACCTGATGTATGTAGCTAGTCTCATGGCTCTTTGTGTGGGACACATATTTGAATATTAATAAAAATACTACCCATTTTTTATGAGATGTCCCTCTCTTCTGCTGTTACAAACTAGAAGTATTAAAATATAATCTTTAGTTCATTTTTTCCTAGTGCAGTTGGAATGCAATATAGCAGAAGTAACTTTCTGCTTGTTTCATTTTGTAAAAACAAGCATATCTCAAAATATTTTTCAACTAGAAGTGAAAAATAGGTAACATTTTTTGTGACAACTTCTATATGTTTGCCTGCTAAACATCTTGACTAGCTACCTTAAACTATTCATTGGGCACAAAGTCACTAAAAGCTACTGAAAACTAAAAAAAACATGTTCACAACACTTACAAAAAATTTCCTTCCAAACCTATCCTAACCTATTGAGTATAGGTGTGTTGTTTATGGCAGTGAGCTTGAGACCTTACTATCATGAATTCTACAAGTGTAATTGATAGATTAGGATATGGCAGCAACAAAAAACTTCTCAGAAAACCCCTAGAAAACTACTGAGAGTGTTAATGTTTTGTGAGGTAGACATGCATTATGTGATAGTGATTCTTTGATTCACTCTTTCATATGATGGGTGCCTACTTTATGGAACCATAGCACCTTACAACAATTTACCATCACAAAAAAGAAACAACTAACAATGAACTACACACGAAATGCTTAGGGAAAATAGAACAGAAACTAATCTATTGTGCATCAGCACTTATTAGCACCAAAAACCTACTCTATTATATACAAGCTATTGATCATACCTCAAAAACAATGCTTGAGGTGAATCCCATTGACTAGGATTGGCTCCATATTGTTGTCCAGCTTGAAAAGCTAGAAAGCGTTGTGTTGTTTACATTCAGAAACGTAAGGCCTGTTCCAAAATGCTTCAAACTTGGAATGCTTTCCAGGCTTGTTGTTGAGGATGTCCCATTTTAGCACCATGTCTCCTTCTTGGAAGTTTCCTAGAGATGCTCTTTTATCAAAAGATCGCTTCATCTGAGCTTGATGCTACTCTATCTTGTTCATAGCATCATTTCTAGTCTCTTCTAGCTCAAATAACTGAGCTAATCTCATTGTTAGAGGACCTTCCTCTAGTGTGTCTAGCTGATTTGCTAAGTCAAGTGCTGGAAGCTTGAATGAGATAGGAAGCCTTGCTTCCCTACCATACACTAGCATAAAAGGTAACTATCCCATGGACCTTTTTGGGGTGATCCTATCAGCCCATAAGGCTGACTTTAATTGAGTATGCCAGATCCGTTGGTTACCTTCCATAGTCTTCTTTATGATCCTGATCAAATTTTTATTAGTTGATTCTGCCTAGCCATTGCCTTGCAGATAGTAGTTGGAGGATGTATTTAAGTAGATCCCTTTCTCAATAGCCTAATTAGAGATTTTAAGACCAACAAAAGCGAGGCCATTATCTGAAATGATGGACTTAGGAACCCCAAATTTGGCAACCAAATCTTCATAAAAATTTAGAACAACAGTCTCATTTGCCTCTTTGAGTGCTACTGCTTCTTTCCATTTGGTGAAATAGTTAGTGGTTGTAAGTATTCACTTATGGCCAACACTGGATGATGGGTTTATCACCCTAATAAAGTCCAAACCCCACCTCATGAAGGGTTGTTCCACCTGGATTGGCTGCAAAGGTAAAGCTGCCAATCCTATTTTACTAGCGAACATGGCACATTCTTTGCACTTTCTAGCCCATATGTGCACATCTCTAAATAATGTGGGCCAATAATAGCCACCCTTCATCACCTTAAGAGCTATTGCTCTTGGTTAAAAATGGCCTCCAGTTGATCCCTCATGAAAATCATGCAACACCTTCTCTACTTGGTTAGGTCCAATACACCTTAGCAATACACCATTAAAATCCTTACAAAACAAAACATCATTAAGAAGCGCATAAGGTATGGACTACAATTTGAAATACCTTCTTTTAGCTCTATCCAATAGCTTAGGACACTCACTAGTTCGCAAAAAATGTGCCATTTCCTTCACCCAATCAGCAGTAGGAGCTAAAAAATCTACCTGCTCGCCATCTTCCAATGTTAGAACAACCTCTTGTTCATGCTTTGGTGTGCTATAAACACCATCAGCAAGCTGATCGCACAAACCTTCGCCTCTAACTAGCTTGGTAACAAAAATCTTGACATCATATTCCATTACCTTGGTTACCCAACCAGCCCTCTTGTCACTGAGATCCTTGCTCAACAAAAATTCCTTTATGCTCAAATGAGAAACCATTAGATTAATGCTATTGTTAGACAACATGTGTTTGAAATTCTTCAAACTCTTGATAACAAGTACATGTTTTTCTACAAAAGTGTACCTTAGCTCATAATCTTTCAATGCTTAGCTGAAGAAGGCTAAAGGTTGTTCTGAGCCTTCATCATTTTGCTATACCATCATAGCTAAGATAGAATCAACATTACCATACACATACAAAGTGAAATCCTTAGAAAAATCAGGATTTAGAAGTGTAGGAGTTGCAGCCAATGCTTCTTTAATCAGTTCAAAACTTCTCTTTCCCTCCTTGGTCCAACTATAAGACATATTCTTCCTCAACATAGCAGTTATAGGATTTAGCAAATCTGCAATATCAAGGATAAATCTCCTAACAAAATTAATCCTTCCTATGAAGCTTTGTAGACCTTTCTTGTGAGCTGGTAAAGGAAGGGCTAGAATGGCACTTATCCTCTCAAGATCAATAGTAATATCATGTTTGGATACCACATAACCAAGCAATCTGCCCTCATGGACATCAAATACACACTTTTTGGGATTAAGTGACACCCAGAATTCCTTGCACCTCTTGAGAACCTGCCTCAAGTGGTTTAGATGATCTTTAGCTTCTTTAGAAAAAACTATGATGTCATCAAGGTATACTAAGATAGATTTGTACATTAAGCCTTGAAAGGCCATATCCATGGCTTTTTGAAAAGTTGCCCTAGCATTAGACAAACCAAATGGCATCTTTTTGTAAGCCATAGTCCCCCATTTTGTGGTGAAAGTTGTCTTAAACTAATCTTCCTCCTTAACCAATATCTGGTTGTAACCAGAATAACCATCTAGCAAGGAAAACCTCTTGGATCCTGAAACAACTTGGAGGATTTGCTCCATGGAAGGCAAAGAGTGATGGTCTTTCAATGAAGCTCTATTTAGATCCCAAAAATCTACACACAGCCTAATCTCTCCATTCTTTTTTCTAACCAACACACGGTTGGAAACCCATAAGGTATGTTTGATAGGAAATATTATGTTACTCTCAATCTGCTTGTTTAATTCTTTCTTCATAAGAGGCTCAAGCTTAGGATTCAATGACCTTTGCTTCTACCTGACAAGTTTGGCATTAGGCTCAAGCTCTATGTGTGTTGGGCAAGGTGAGGATCAAATCCTTTTAAGTTGGTATATTCCCATGCAAAAACATCATTGAAGTCTTGGAAAAGCTTAATAAATGCTTTCCTTTCTACTATTGTACATACCTTACCTAGTTTAAGTAGCTTACCCTTAAAGAATTCAATCTCTTCATAATGCTCCTGCTAAACTTGCATGCTGGCCTTGAGTTTTCTAGCTTCGTCATCAGTATTGAAAATAGATTCTAAAGTGACCAAACCCTTTGGCATCTTATTTCTCTTTAGCTGAATGATTTGGTCACTGTACTGGTGTTGTAGTCTCTCTTGGTTAGTATGAGAGAACTCAACTTCCTCTCTCAGGAAATTTACAATCTACTGGTCACTCTCAAAAACTTGCCAATGTATGTTATTATCTAGTACAGCAGGCCTAATAATAATTTTAACATGCTTATGGTTACCATCGCTACCAATTTCTTTGGGAATATCAAACTCTGTTCCTATGGAAGCTAATCTATCAGCATACTTATTCTGATTTCTGGGTATGGATATTATATTAAAAGCATCAAATCCTTCTAAGAGGTCCAACACCCTATGCTTATAAGACTTAAGAAAATCAATCTTTGTAAGACAAATGTTTCTTACCTAATTAGCAATTAACTTGCTGTCCCCAGATACTTTTAGACAGTTAATACCTCTTTGTCTTGCCCATTCCAAACTATGGATAAGAGTCTTGTATTCACCAACATTATTAGTATAGCTAAAGCAAAATCTGAAAGTTGAATAATATCTCTCACCCTTTGGGGAAACAAGCATGCATCCACCACCAGTACCAACTCTGTTCTTTAAGCCATAAAAAAAAAGCTCCCATAGCTCACTATCTTGCTGATTATCATGTTGTTCTAGATTTTTGTCTATATTAGGCATGAAGGGATCAGCCTCAAGTATCATAAAAACACCAAAATCAACCTCTTCCAGCTGTTCACATGGAACAATAGCCTGAATCTGAGCTGCCCACTCATCAAGAAGGACATCAGGTATACCTTCTGTGGGTGTATTGCCTTCTTGAACTCTAGATTTCTCCTCATGCTCACTTGCAACCAAATTGGCATTAAGAGGGGGTGGATTTTAAGGCTCTATATGATCTTTGGCTATAGGTTATGTTCTCACAATGACCTTTATGCCATACCTGGTCCTAAACAGCATATGGGACCAATTTGAAGATAAGTAACCTCCTATTTTTGTAGTAAAATCTCTTGATAAGCATATAGCGAAGTAAGGAGGCAACTCACATAAATGTCTAATGGGATAGATAAATTTGGGCAAGCATGAAGGGTTAAACTCAAGTTTTTAATAACTCTAACTGTGTTAACAATAGTCCCATCCAATTGGACAACTCCCCTTTCTAAAGGCTCATATTGAATCCCCAACCTATCTACAATTTGCTTAGGAATGACTAAATTGCTAGCACCTGAGTCAATCATGCAGCTATGGACTAATTGATCTTGAATGATTAAAGATACATAAAAGGGTGGGGGTTTACCTTTTCAAGCTTCTAGTTCATTATCAGTTGTGGCGGTACTGGTAAACACAACCTTGGCTTTATCTCTATTAAGTTCATCAAACATATCTAAATTTGACAAGGATGATTGGAGTAAGTCCCTTTGGCCAGGATACACAAAGAATCCCACATAGTCATGGATACACTTGCTTTCTTCATATGATCAAGAATATTGAAAGATGCACTTGACTTAGCTTGCATCTTAGGGACAACAACATCACCTTGAGAAATAGTTGTTTGGACTAATGGATTGGGTTGCTTCTTGCCTACCAAAGGCTGACTTGTTGGTGAGTGTCTGATATCTTTAGCAATTGATGGGACAATAACACTCTGATCCAAGTTCGGTACTAGATGTATTTGGGTTTGATTTTTATCAGACTGTTTCCCTTCACCTATGGCTCTCTTCTTGGACCTTGTATAGACCATAGCTATTGAATCAGCTTGGTTAATCCCATAATATTCTCCTCCTTGCCAATGAAGAAGAGGTGTCTCAATTTGTTGATCCCCTTGCTATTGTATAGGATCTTCATGGGGTGCATCCAATTGTACACTTGAACTATTTTGGACCATTAGGACCTAGTTAATCACCCCATTTGCACAAGTAATTTGGTTATGGGGTAAATTGCAAAGAAAACACCAGTCAAAGTCCTATGCCATATTATTGAATTCATTGCTGAGTTATCCCCTCAACTCAAACATATTATTTATTTATTCCAAAAGTTATGTACATTCTCATTCTTTATCAAAGATATCAAGAATAAGACTGAAGTCATTGAAAAATAGATCACCAATCTCTCAAATAGATTAACTACCGAGCCAAATTCTCTATAGAATTTTTATAACAAGCTACAAACACTTATGGCTCAATAGTTAGAACTTCGGAATGAAGAGCATAAAATACGGACGGATATCATTACTCTTCAAACTTTATTTATTGCCCATTTGTCATCAGTTCAAGAGCAGATCAACCGAGCTAACCAATTGTCAACTCAAGCCGAGGGAAGCACTTTAGATGGTTTAATCACACTATAAACTAATATTACTGCTCAGATTATAATATTGGAAAGTGTCAAGGATGCACTCAAGAACACTCTTATAGAACCTTGTACAAAGTATAAATCTATTTTTGATCAGTTGCCCCCACCAAATGATAACTAGTTTTGATGTTTGACAAAAAGGGGGAGTGTACCGAACTCATGACCAAGCATGAATATCTAAGTATACAGAGTATCTGAGTGTAACATTAGGAGCTTGTAACATCAAGAGAATGGAAATATAGACCATGGAACATCAAGTTATGTATAGAATATTGAAAAGGGGAGTATGTATTTGAGTATGTATTTGAACATTGTATATATTGACATTTCAGTTTATTTTGCAAGTATATAGATTTTGTATTATGACATTGAAAGGAGTTTTGTCAAACATACCAAACTAATGTCAAAAGGGGAGATTGTTGCTATTTACTAAGTTGTCATTAGTTTTATGCCCAAAGTCATTCTATATACTCTAATCGGTTAATAATATCGAAAAGTCCAGTCGGTAAACACCAAGGTCACTAGTGTCAATTACAAAAGAAAGACAAGTCACCAAGCTGTAAACCAAGAAATATGCAGACTGTCTACCAAGTAAGGTTTATATGTTTACCGAGCAGAAAAGAAGGTATACTGAGTTAATCTGAACCAAGTGAAAACATGTTACCAGATTCAATAAACCTGGACACTCATGTGAAACATGTTACATAATTTGAGAAGATGAAATTGTTACTACATTGGAAATTGCATTTAAAGATTTTGTATGATTTTGAGGAAAAATATCCAATGAAATAATTTCTATGTCTATTCATTCAATAACACATGTTTGTATGATCGAAGCATGAACAGATCATCATCTTAGAGATCTATATAAATAGAATGATTTGAGTACATGAACATAAGGTGACATGTAAGGTCAATCAAGAGCAGAGAGATGAAGGAATGATTAAGTCAAGCATGAAGGAATAAGATTGACAGAGATAATCACAGGTTACCGAGAAGATTTCAGAGAACAATTTAAGGAATAGAGAATACAGAAATGGTTACCAAGTTGATTTATCAATTACCGAGGAATGCTATGAGCAAGGTAATTTCATATTAAGAACATAGAGTCTGCTATAACATTTTAGATGTGAAGTTGCAGATATTTTGTAAAGATTTTGATTGAAATATTAAGTTGTAATAGAAACCTTTAACAGCGTAAAAGACTCTAATAAAGTCTATAAATTGTAAAGCCTTTAACCAGGTACAACATTTTGTAGAAGTGTTTGTAAAATCCTTTAGCAAGGTAGATCTAAACATCTTTATACTCCTAACAGGTTAAGCTATCAAAATGGCTAAACATGTAGCTCTAATCGAGCAATCTTGATTACTACAGTAGTGAAGTTGTGGGTGCCATCCCCACCACAGTTTTTCTCTCTAACCAAGAGTTTCTGCATGACCAAAAATCATTGTGTTATGAAGTGATATTTTGATGCATGTTATCTTTATGATTATGTTTCAGTATTTAATATCTTTGAGATCAACAATACATAGTTTGTGTTTATCAGTAAAACCATTTTTCAAGAAATGTTTTAAAGTACTGATTCACCCCTCCCCTCTTAGTACATTAGCCTTCCAAGTAAGACCTAACAATTGGTATCAGAGCTATAGTCTTGATAAAGGGTCTAATAGCCTAAAGAGAAAAATCCTATCAATGGAAGGTTTTAAACAAACTCACAGGATTGTGAATCTTCAAGAAGAATTGGATCATGCTAATCAAATGATTGCAGATATGCAGAGATCACTGAAAGTCAGAAGAAGGTTGTCTGATGATTTACAGGACTCACAAGAGTTGGTGGAACAAATTGAGCCATCATCTGAGAACACCATATTAGAAGAATCTGAAGAAATGATTGTAGAACTGAAAGAAAAGAACAAAGCACTTAATGAATAGCTAAAAGCAACGAGAAGGGAACATGAGTATTTTAGCACATAGATGACTAAAAATATTGATGCATTGATAACAACTGAAGATAATAAATGAACTATAGAAGGAGAAAAACAATAGCTACAAGCAATGGTGACTACAAAGAATTATGAAATATCAAGGATGACTGTAGTTCATCATAATTTGTCTGATCAATTGGACTATGCACATCATAAAGCTACACTAAAGGAAAATGAGAACCAAGCATTGAAACTTGAAATATCAAGATTGACTGATGAACTAGAAGTAGAAAAGAAGTCAAAATAAATATTGAGGAAAAGCCATGAAGCATAAAAAATGTCGGATGGACAACTGAATATGAGAAAACCCAACAAAAATGTAGGACTCACTTACAAAGGAAACAACTCTACCAAGAAAGGGATCAACACTACCGAGAAAGGAGAATCATCCAAGCAAGCTAGAAACAAAGAGAACATCAAGGACAAGAAGTCTATTTGTAACTACTATGGAAAACAAGGACATACTAGGTTTTATGGTTATTGTTACAATTGCAATAAGTATGGTCACACATCTAAGCAATGTAGAGAAAAGTCTGTCCACAATTATGAGAAGGCAAAATACAAAGGGTTTTGCAAAAATTGCAATAGATATGGACACAATACCGAGAAACGTTGGTGTAAGTAGAAAAACTATATGTGGAATCCACACCGAGAAAACTCTAGAAGCTACAAAACTAACACAAATGTCAATCGGCAATATACTTTAGTACCATGGGATTACAATACAATAATTTGGTATGAATGTTGTGGAAGATATGGACATATAAGTGCAAATTGTATGATAAGGTTTGGAATGATCAACCAGAGATCATGGAGAAGTCCAGGAATGGCATGTTTTCATTGTCACAAGGTTGGACACATAGCTAAAGATTGCAGAGACCAACCAAGAGGAGATACTGAGGAGATAAGAAGAAAATTGCAAAAATTTTGGAAAAAGAAGGAAAATGTGTCAACCAATGAAGGAAGCACCTTACCTACCAAGTTAGGTGCATCTACTTCAGATTAGTCAATGAAGGTATGGAGGGACTACATTCTCAAAGGTTAGATCTTAACAGTTCCTATTTATTCGTGCACTTAAATTCAAAATCTTCATAGCTAAGATGCAATAGCAAGTTCAAAAAATTATCTAGTCTTTTGATTTACCAAGGAAGTCAGTAAAACTAGTAAGCCTCTCTAGTCCATAAAAAGCTAATAAGAGAGTTAGTCGGTAAAGGGAAACCAAGTGCATTTAATGCCTATTATACCTAACGTCATAAACCCCGATAAGGTCAAAAGGAGGTATTAAAAGTATTGAGCACGGTCATTCTTTTACTTACTAGTTTTCAAAGTATAGAGTAGAGCGAATCTAAAGGTGATCAAACATTTCCAGAGTGAATTCAAGGTATTTAGCAAATCTAAAACCATATTTTCAGCAGTTAACCGATCAAGTCAAGTTGTGAATATTTGCAAAGTATTTACTAAGTTGAAAGCATTTTCTAGTTATTTGAAACCCTAAGCTATTTCATAAGCAGAATTTCAATTTGTAATGCCCCCAAATTTCAAAAACCCATTGTAGTAGAAACGATTGAGAAGCCTACACTGAAATACACTTTACCTCCCAAAATGGCTTCCGAACCCGCTAAGAAAACTACATTTTCTCTTATTCCAGATAGGGTTCTATTGATTGAAGATTTTAGATTTTATACCAAGTGTAGAGTTGATGAGATAGGTCACACTGAGATTAAGGATATGTATGATAAATTATGCACCGATGGAAATTTGGATAGCAAGTTTGAGCATATAAAAATCAAGGGATTAACTGAAGCCCTAACCTACCCTCGAGTCTTCAAACCCCGATGGGTCAAATTTTTCTTGAGCCGAGTACATGACGATTTTATGTGTCTAGAAGAACAACCTTTCAAGATCACCAAGGAGATTATTCACATAATAACTAGATACCCTATATTTGACCATGCCCGAGCACAAAAGATGATTTCACAGAAGGAATTGATAACTTTAACAGGTGTTGAGTCTGATAGCAGAGGTCTTAAGTTGAACAATGTGACAGATGCAAAACTTAATTTTTCTATTAGAGTTATTGGTTATTATTTCTTCTAGTCAGCAAGAGAAAATAGTGTACTGTGTGTAGCTGTAGATTTGGCCTATAAAATTGTTAAAAAGGGTATACAAATTGATTGATGTGAAGTTTTTGTTGTTCACCAAAAGTGATTAACTCAAGTACACCTGCAATTGATCTATGAAGTAGCCAATTCAATCTATGAAGAACCTCAGGGCTTGTCTGAATTTTGCAACCTTCAGGCAATCACGCCACATTTTCACATTTAATCGCGAAGATGTAATTTTCAAAGTGGTCAAAACACCTTTCTGGACCTCGCCATTTGATAGGCATGTACTATGATATACAAGGATGAACTCTACCAAATGGTTTTTCAAGATGAGTCCCGAGTGAAGAGATATTAATTTTCAAAAATCCCCAATTGGCTTTGTCGACACTACGGACCTCATGAAGTCAATGTTCTAGCAACACATGATGCCTTTCTGAAAAATACCAAATGACCTCCATAGACCCTCAAATTTGAAACATAAGTACCTTGAAGTACATATTAAATCTTTGGATTCTCAGTTCAACCAAAATTCTGACTGGGTACAAATGGTGAGCTCATGAAAACGGCCACAATCTACTGATACGACAACAAAAGTACAAAAGATTGAAAAAGATGCCCAATAAACCCTTTTGAAAACTAATCAAACTGATAAGTAGGAGCTTGAAATTTGAAACATAGCTTGTCATTTATATCAACAATAGCTCGGAATAAACATTTTGATATGACATTCACTGGGGCATTTTACACTTGAGCAAACCACACAAACTACAAAGAGATTGATCTTTGAAATCTAAGCAAATGGATTCATGAAGACTTGAAATTTTGCATGCTAACTCACATTTATGCATAGAATTAAATCCATTTAGAATTTCTTAGTAAAATATGCATTTGTGCCTAAAATGTACTTTCAACACACCCCTCAGAATGGGTACCTGGTACACTTATCCAATCTAAATTCTAAAAGTTGCACATCACTAAATAGGCCAAATAAAAGGTGTAGGACAAGTTTCCAAAGCCTTACCCCTTGAAAATCAACTAGCTCCATTTTACTTGCTTTCTAACTAGGCCATTCAAACTGACTTATTTTATGATCATTTGGAAATGCAGAGCATAATTTTGAAATGGGCCTCTAAACTTGACTCAAATTTAATGAGTCCCAATAGTGGCTCTGATTGGGGATGGTTGATTGCAAGATCAACACAAGAATTTAGAATCTATGGTTACGCTGTTGGCATTTGACATTATAACAGACAAGGAGAGATTGTTGGCATTTCAATAAGGATATTGAGAAGGTTGTTGATGATTATGGATAAAAATGATTAAGGATGTTTACTGTCTTAAAATTATTATTTTGTCATTGATGTCAAGAAATTGATTTTCTATTTCAGTATAATGTTGCCATATCTTGAGAAGTATGATTTGATGAGTATAAAGATGTCGGTAAAAGACACAAAAAGAATACGATGGATAAGGGGAGAAATAAGTTATTCAATGGACAACTATTACTGAGTTAGATGTTGGCATTATGTGAACCGGTATGAAGACATAATGATATTGTATGTTGTCATTGATGTCAATATGTGACATGATGTGAACTGGCACATGTGATAGGTGAGAAGAGAGAACTGACATATGTATGAACCGGTATATATGCCAAAGTGAAGCGGCATATTTGTTCAAGATGAACCAGCATGTAGTTATGGGAACCGGCACATGGAAGCATTGTGTGACTACTAGTTGGTAGGTAGTTTCCACTTTAGGATTTCTAGTTGGAGTACCTCAAGCTTGTGTGACTCAATCAGTGATATTTGTGTGATGAGCTAATAGTATAATGGATAATAGGTTGTGTTGCCACATAAGCTCTGTGTGTGTGAAGGATCTTGCATGAAGAAGACTATTCCTATCTACCTCGGGAATGTGCAAAGTTTGTTAGATGGTGATAACACATGATGAGTTATCAGCCACCATGAAATCGGTGGATAATGGATGATGGATAATGTCTTGAGTTCGATTCAATATTGTTGCATTTAATGTAGTATGATTCAACGGTCAAGATTGAACCACTTGGATTGCTTAATCTAATAGGTTTAGGGTTTAAGGTTTTGGCTACCGACCTGTCTATTTCCTATAAGGTCGATGTTGTATTTTTTTCTAAGGTGGTTGGAAAAAGTTGTGAGTGTGTATCCAAGGGAAGTGATACATGATTCTTGCCAGACCAAAGGAGAAAAGAGATACCTGCAAAGTGAATGTGCAGAAGGAGAAGAGGAGCCAAAACGGATATGCATTAGCATTGAGTGTTGTTACTAGATCATTGTAATTCCTGTTGATCTTTAACCACTTCAATAGTTGTCAAATCTCTTAACAAGGTAGCCTTAACTGGGCTTGATACAAATCCCTTAACAGGGTAGCTTTAACTAGCTTGATTCAAATCCCTTAATAGGGTAACTCAAAGTTAATGAGTTCTAGGAAGCTATAGAGCTCTCAAGATCCTTTAGCTATTGACTTCTTGAAATCCTCTAACAAGGTAACCCTAACTGGGTTTAACCCTTAACCAGGTATTATAGCCATCCCTTAATCGGGTGATCCCTAATAGGATCGGTTCCTAGCAGAACCTATTGTAATGTCTTTAACAAGACAAGGCTCCTAATAGAGAAGACTTCTAAAGAGTTCAAAAGCAACTTGTGGGTATTCATCCCCACCGTGGTTTTTCCCAGTTGGGTTTCCACATGAAAAATATGTGTGTCATGTGTAATTCTTTTATCTTGTGATGCTCTATTATTACCTGTTGAGCATATGATGGTTCTATGTTTTATGCCTATCTATAAAACATATTGAACTAATTGTTATGAAGATCTGATGTTAGTTAACCTATTCATGCATGAGATTGTAATGGTACTATAGTATTGAGCTAAGAGGAAATCTTAGTGAGTGACCGATTTATGATTGTTTGAGTTCTTCTGAGTGTTACTGGTTGCACTCTGTTTCAACCAGTATCCTTGTTTGCCAGTCATTTGGAGTATTTACTGTCAAACCAGTTTTGGACTATATTTATGTTTGTACTAATTCACCCCCCCCTCTCAGTACCAGTTTGGTACTATTCATTCATCATTGAGTTATCAATTGGTATCAGAGCACTCTAGGTCCTCTGTGTTGTAAGCTTAACTACTTGAGGTAAAGATCACAGTCAAATGATGAAGAGGGGAGGTCCAAAGATTAACAGGGAAAATTTTGGTATATGGAAAGATAGGATGAAGATATTCATCAGATGGGTGTTCAACACTGGAGTTATGTTGAGAATGTCTATGTTGTCCCTACTGGTACTCTCATCGATGACCAAAAGAGAGAAATACAAGAAAATGGGCAAGTCAAGGAAGCCCTCATTAGTAGTCTATCTGACATTGAGTTTATTGATGTTCAGGACAAGGCAAATCCCAAAGAGGTATGGGATGCTCTTGAAAATATCTATGGTGGTGATGAACATGTAAAATAGTCTAAGGAAGAAAGCCTAAGAGGGAATTTTGAAGATATGCAGATGGTTGAAGGTGAGACCACTTAGCAGTATGGAATAAGAATCAAATGGTTGTTGGAGAAATCAAGAGTGCAGGTGGTAAAATAGAAGATTCTACTATGGTAAGCAAAGTCCTGAGATCCCTATTGCCAGTCTATGCAATAAGGGTTGCTGCTATTCAGGAGTTGAGATCAATAGACAAGACTAAGATATCCTTGGACTCCATCATAGCCAAGCTGACAGCCTATGAGCTAAATAGTTTTGATGGTAGTGTTCAAAAGACTGAATCAGCATTCAAAGCCTCTGCTATACCATCTAGAAAAGGAAAAGAAGCTAGCACTAGTGGTGAACCTATTCAGAGCAGAGAAATGAATGATAAGGAGATTCTAATGGCATTTGAATCTTTCCGTCCTAGGGAGCTTCCTAAAGGAACTGGTAAATACAAAGGTAAGCTACCTTTGAAATGCTTTTCTTGTAATCGGATAGGACATATTACTATAAACTGCCCTAATGGCGATAACAAGGACAAACCAAAAAGGTTTAGGAAATTCAAAGGAGGAAACCAGAGAAACTATTTTTGGGTAGTTGATGAAAGTGTCACAGATGAGGAATCAGAAGATTGAGAGAATGAAGACATTGTGTTTGTTGCTGTAAAGGAAGATGTGGTAGACAAGAAGGCTCTTGTCTCCCATTTTGATAATTCCAATGAGTGGATCATTGATAGTGGTTGTTCTCACCATATGATAGGTGACCGAAGCAAGTTTCTATCCTTGGAGGAGTATGATAGTGGTGTGGTTCGCTTTGGTAATGATGCACCATGCATGGTCAAAGGTAGAGGGTCCATCTCTCTGAATGGAAAGAGTAGTGTTGATAATGTGTACTGGGTTGAAGGTCTCAGACACAACTTTCTAAGTGTTGCCCAGCTAAATGACAATGGCCTCACTCTGAAATTCAAGAATGGAGTTTGCAGAATCAAAGGAAAAGATGGTAAATTGGTGGCCAGTGGCATGTAGACCAAAGGTAACCTATTTCATCTAAATGCAAATATAAGTACATGTCTTATGGCTAAGCTTGATGATAGCTGGATATGGCATAGGAGACTCTTTCATGTAAACTTTGATAACATTGTGAAGGCCAGTAAGATCAAGGCAGTTAGAGGATTGCTGATGCTAAGCAAACCAGATAATACCTTGTGTAGAGAGTGTCAATTGGGGAAAATGTCTTCCTCAACCTTTAAAGGTAAATCTTTCACTACTGACAACTTGCTTGATCTTGTGCATACTAATTTGTGTGGTCCTATGAAAACTAGAAGTGTGCAGGGTGATAGGTACTTCATGATTCTCATTGATGATTGCTCAAGAATAATGTGGGTCACATTCTTGAAAGACAAGTCTAAACCTTTTATGAAATTCAAAGCTTTCAGAGCATTAGTGGAGAAGGACAGCGGTAAAAGGATCAAGTGTCTCAGAACTGATCAAGGAGGGGAATTCACTTTCGATGAATTCAACAAGTGCTGTGAAAAATTTGGCATCAAGAGACAGCTGTCTACCCCCCACACTCCATAGCAGAATGGCCTAGCAGAGAGGAATAACCAGACTATGGTTGAAGCAGCTAGAACAATGTTGATTCAAGGAAAGGTAGCTCACACCATTTGGAGAGAAGCGGTGAGCACTGCAGTCTACACTATGAACCAGGTACTCATCAAGAAATGTAAGGACAAAACTCCTTATGAGTATTGGACCGGTAAGACACTTGTGGTTAGCTACTTTAGGGTATTTGGTAGAAAATGTTACTTCAAGAGAAGTGAACATTAGGGAAAATTTGAAGCCAAATGTGATGAGGGAATATTCCTAGGATATTCCACCAATAGTAAAGCTTTCAAGTGTTACAACAATAGGACTCAGAGAATTATGAAAAGTATCAATGTAAGAATTGATGAATCCTCTGAGAAAACTGAGGAAACCAGCACTGAGCAAGCTGTAAATGAACTGGTTGCAACCTTCTGGGAACCGGTCATTAGTCAACCAAGTGCTAGTAACAGTGTTCCTAAACCGGTGAATGTTGATATTGATGAAGATGACGATGAAGAGGAAAAGCAAGAAGAACCAGTCAAGACCATTCCTCGGTATGTCAAGTTGAATTATGATACTAAGCATATCATATGAGATAAGGATGCAAGAATCCTTACAAGAAGAATGATCAAAGAAAAATCATGTATGATCTCTGAATTTGAGCCTAAAACATTCAAAGAGGTTCATAAAGATGAAGACTGGATCAAGGCAATGGAAGAGGAAATTGATCAGATAGATAAAAATGGTACATGGTCCTTGGTACCTAGACCGGAGCATAAAAATGTCATTGGCACCAAATGGGCGTTCAGAAACAAGTTGAATGAGGATGGCACAGTGATTAGGAATAAAGCTAGATTGGTGTGCAAAGGATATGCTCAAGAAGAAGGAGAAGACTATGGAGAAACCTTTGCTCATGTAGCCAGATTGGAAGGAGTTCGTGTGCTTCTTGCATATGCAGCTTTTAAAAGGTTCAAAGTATATCAAATGGATGTAAATTTTTCATTCCTAAATGGTGTACTTGAAGAGGAGGTATATATAGAGCAACCAGATGGGTTTTCCCTATCTGAAGACAGTGATATGGTGTGTAGGCTACATAAAGCCTTATATGGTCTAAAGCAAGCACCTAGGGCATGGTATGAGTGCCTATATTTCCATCTTGTGAAGATTGGATTTGAGAGAACAAGTGAAGATAGCAATATCTACTTGAAGTTTGAAGGAGATTAGATCTTGATCTGTGAGGTTTTTGTTGATGACATTATCTTTGGAGGAGATGACAAGATGAGTCGTGCATTTGCTGATGAGATGAAGAAAGAGTTTGAGATGTCACTCATAGGGGAGATTAAGTTCTTCATTGGACTGCACATCCAACAGATGAAAGATGGAATCTTTATCACTTAGTCCAAATATGTCAAAGAGGTGTTGAAGACCTTTGGCATGGAAGATAGCAAACTGGTTGGTACATCGATGGTGACCGGTTGCAAATTGACAAAAGAGGATGATTCCACACTAGTTGATGAGAAGGAATACCAATCAATGATTGGTAAGTTGCATTATGTAGTGCATAGCAGACTAGATATTGCACATGCAGTTGGCATTACTGCAAGGTTCCAGAAAAGTCCAAGAGAATCCCACTTGATTGCAGTCAATCGGATTCTTAGGTATCTGAAGGGAATAGTTGACTATGGATTGTGGTACCCATACAACAATGATTTCAATTTGAAAGTGTTCACAGATGCTGATTGGGTAGGTAATGTGGATGACCAGAAAAGCACAACTGGTGGTGCATTCTTTTTCGACGGTAGATTGGTCTCATGGATGAGTAAAAAGCAAAGTTGTATCTCTCAGTCTACAGTGAAAGCGGAGTATGTTGTAGCTGTCATGAACTACACTCAAACAATGTGGATGAAGCATGTACTGGAAGGCTTCAGAATCCCTGTATTTGAACCCATAAGTATATTCTATGATAACATAAGTGCTATCAATATCTCAAAGAATCCAGTTTTACATTCTAGAACCAAGCATTTTGAGCTTAAGTATCATTTCTTAAGGGAAAAGGTTTAGAATAAAGAGATTGCACTGGAACATGTTTCTAGTAAGGAGTAGTTAGTAGACATATTCACCAAGCCTCTCCCAGAGACTACATTTGTGTATTTAAGAGGTGAATTGGGGGTATTGCCCCTTCAAGAGGTGAACTAAAAGTATTTGTTCCATATCAGTTAGGTATTGCATAGTCAAAAAAAAATTTGTTGATTGATGTGTTGAAGGATGCTACTCCTTAGGGGGAGTAGCATAATGGAATAGAGATGCTTGTGCCTCCACTTTGGCATTGTTGTCAAAGCGAGAGAAGGAGTGAAGCGGAAAAGATATCTACAAAAAGTGGAGGAGAAAATGTGAAGAGGAGAGATATCTTTGTATATTGCCATCAATGCAAAAGGGGGAGATTGTTGGCATTATGTGAACTGGCATGAAGACATAATGATATTGTATGTTGTCATTGATGTCAATATGTGACATCATGTGAACTAGCACATGTGATAGGTGAGAAGAGAGAACTGACATATGTATGAACCAGTATATATGCCAAAGTGAAGTGGCATATTTGTTCAAGATGAACCGACATGTAGTTATGGGAACCGACACATGGAAGCATTGTGTGACTATCAGTTGGTAGGTAGTTTTCACTTCAGGATTTCCAGTTGGAGTACCTCAAGCCTGTGTGACTCAATCGGTGATATTTGTGTGATGACCTAACACTATAACAAAGAATAGGTCGTGTTTCCATGTAAGCTCTGTGCATGTGAAGGATCTTGCATGAAGAAGACTATTCCTATCTACCTTGGGAATGTGTGAAGTTTGTCAAACGGTGATAATGCATGATGGGTTATCAGCCACCCTGAAATCAATGGATAATGGACAACGGAGAATGTCTAGAGTTTGATTCAAGATTGTTACATTTAATGCAGTATGATTCAACGCTCAGGATTGAACCGCTTGAATTGCTTAATCTAACAAGTTTAGGGTTTAAGGTTTTTGCTACTGACATGTCTGTTTCCTATAAGGTCGATGTTGTGTTTCTTTCTAAGGTGGTTGGCAAAAGTTTTGAGTGTGTATCCAAGGGAAGTGATACGTGATTCTTTCCAGACCAAAGGAGAAAAGAGATACCTACAAAGTGAATGTGCAGAAGGAGAAGAGGAGCCAAAATGGATCTGCATTAGCATTGAGTTTTATTACTAGATCATTGTAATTCCTGTTGATCTTTAACCACTTCAACAGTTGTGAAATCCCTTAAAAGGGTAGCCTTAACTAGGCTTGATACAAATCCCTTAACAGGGTAGCTTTAACTGACTTTTTTCAAATCCCTTAACAAGGTAACTCAAAGTTAATGAGTTCTGGAAAGCTATAGAGCTCTGGAGATCGTTTAGCTATTGAGTTCTTGAAATCCTCTAACAAGGTAACCCTAACTAGGTTTAACCCTTAACTCGATATTATAGCCATCCCTTAACCGGGTGATCCCTAACAGGATTAGTTCCTAGCAAAACCTATTGTAATGTCTTTAACAAGAGAAGGCTCCTAACAGAGTGGACTTCTAAAGAGTTCAAAAGAAACTTGTGGGTATTCATCCCCACCGTGGTTTTTCCCAGTTGGGTTTCCACATGAAAAATATGTGTGTCATGTGTAATGCTTTTATCTTGTGATGCTTTGTTATTACCTATTGAGCATATGATGGTTCTATTTTTTATGCCTGTCTATAAAATATATTAAACTAACTATTATGAAGATCTGATGTTAGTTTACCTGTTCATGCATGAGAGTGTAATGGTACTATAGTATTGAGCTAAGAGAAAATCTTAGTGAGTGACAAGTTTATGATTGTTTGAGTTCTTCTAAGTGTTATTGGTTGCACTCTGTTTCAACTAGTATCCCTATTTGCTAGTCATTTGGAGTATTTTTTGTCAAACTGGTTTTGGACTGTATTTGTGTTTGTACTGATTCACCACCCCCCCCCTCTCAGTATCGGTTTGGTAGTATTTGTTCATCATTGAGTTATCATTATACAATGATGAGATCATGATGTTTAGATTGTTTTGATATCCTACATATGTTATTGATAAAAAGGTTAATACTATACTATGTTACTGAGAAAAGAACCTAGTCGGTAAACCCTAAGGTTATCGCTATCAGTTAATGAAGGTAGAATGTCTATCGAGTGAAGTTTAGTATTTACCGAGTTGCAACTGAGTAATAACAGAATGCATTGAATGAATAAAAACATTAATTAATGAAGGAATTTGATGAGCTGGCTATGATTAAATGATTGGTATGTCATGAATGAACTTGGTTAAAGAATCTATGGTAAAAGAAAATTAGCAAGAAGATATACACCTCAGATTGAACCGCAATACCCTAGCACAAGTTCCAAGAAATATATGCAAGTTCCAAGGTAGGGTAAAATGTTTTCAGATCTAAGGATACATTGAACCTGGTCAAAGTCTGAAGATCTGATGGCTATGATTGATCATGGGAAATGTGATAAAGGAGATTAAGAGGTTGGAAAATTGTTTATAAATAGGGAACTATTGATAAACAATGTATGCGGGCAAGTGTATGCACAGGGATGCTACATAGTGATTATCGAGCATAGAAGCTTGAAGATCTATTTTGAGTAATAGAGTATCAAGCCCAATAGATGGACAAGCTTAGGTCTATGTCTATATTGTATTGAGAAAATAAGAATCTGCTTTAGCATTTTAGATGTGAAGTTGTAGATAGATTTTTATTACTGTTATTTTGTGAAGTGACAGAAAATCTCTTAACCGAGTGGACTTAATAGTCTTATTTGTAAAACCCTCTAGCAAGGTGACATTCTGATTGAGTGTTTGAAATCCTTTAACAAGGTCACTTCTAACAAGGTGAAGATCCTAACACATCTGACGGAAATCCCTTAACCGGGTCACATCTAGCAATGTGTTTGTAATCTTTAATAGGATTTGCTTTTAACTGAGTATACTCTAGAAGAGTATATTTCTTAGTGGGTCTAAAATCCCACAATGGTTTTTCCCTATTCAGGTTTCCTCAATAAATCTAGTGTTATGAGTGTTATAATGTTTATATGCTTTTGAGTTTGCATGTTTAGCAGTTTTGGTTATATTACTGAAGCATATGTTACCGAGGTTGAATCTGTTGTTTTTATGGAATATTAAGTTTGAATGATTCACCCCCCCCTCTCATCTTATTAGCTTGGCATCTATACTTATCTTTAAGTATCAAAACTATCAATTGGTATTAGAGCTTTGGACTCTGGAAGGAAAAGTTTAAAGGTACTTGAGGAAAAGTTCCAAAGATGTATAAGAGGGATGCATCGAAGCTGAACAAGTCAAGTTTCTCTACATGGTAGAAAAGGATGAAGTTGCACCTATCAGGAGTTGGATAATATGTTGTATACTATCTGGAGAATGATTTCATCACACCAAGAACCTATCCATTGATAATGGAAGAGATAAAAGAAAAGAAAGAATATATCCAAGCAATGATTGAAATAACATCTGCATTGACCGATTCAGAGTTTAATGATCTAGAAGGCTGCAATGATGTGAAGGCAATGTGGGACAAGCTCATATCAATGTATGGAGGAGATGAACATGTTCAAAGAGAAAAAGTGGATAGTCTAAGAGGACAACTTGAACCTATAAGGATGAGTGAAGGCGAGAACATAACCTAGTACAGTACAAGACTAAAGGAGATTGTCAATCAAATCAAAGGAGCGGGTGGAACTATTGAAGAAAAGGATATAACAAGTAAGTTGTTAAGAACCCTTCTACCGACTTATGCAATCCGAGTCTTTGCAATCAATGAATCAAGGTCTATACCTAATATGCTAGTTTCTTTAGATGCTACTATTGGTAAGCTACATGCATTTGAGTTAAGTAACTTTGATAACAGTGGGTCATTGGTAAATAAAGTTGAATCTGTATTTAATTCTTTTCATATTGGTGAATCTAATGATTACAATGATAGAATGAGTAATTACACTAAAGGGGATCACAATGGAGCAAGTGAAAGATTTCGCAAGAACATGGAGGTAGTACACAAACTGTATGAGGAAATCAAAAAGCAAAAAGAGTTTGAAGCACTATTAGCCAAAAGGTTACTGAGAGGCAAAGGTAAGTATAAAGGAAAACTACCTTTGAAATGTTTCAATTGTCATAAGATAGGACATATGGCTTCTAACTATCTTGACAAATATTCTACTGAAAAGAGAGATTACCGAGATGATAGACAGAAAGAAAATCATTATAGAGGACACTGAGACTTCAGAAGAAGAGATAGAAAGTCATGCTTAATAGCCAATGAGGAATCGAATGATGATAAATTAGATGAAATTGATACAGAGGGAGTAGTTTATGTGGCTATCAAAGATGGATCAGATGAAGAAAGGTATGAAGAAAAGTCCCTAATATCTCACATAAATACTAATGATTCTTGGATCATAGATAGTGGATGCTCACATCACATGACAGGTGATAAACCCAAGTTTGTTATGTTAGAAGACTATGATGGAGGCTATATAAGATTTGGTAATGATGCACCATGTCCTGTAAGAGGTAAAGGATCCATAACACTTCTTGACAATGCAAGATGCAATGATGTTTATTGGGTTGAAGGTTTGAAATACAATTTGTTGAGTGTAGCACAGCTAAACAATACAGGATACTGAATAGAATTTCAGAAAGGAATTGTCAAAGTTCATGACAAGCATGGAAAGTTAGCTACTACTGGGACGCAAACAAAAGGTAACACATTTCACCTTGAGTCAACTTAGAATAAATGTTTATATGCAAATATAGATGATACCTGGTTATGGCATAAAAGGTTTTGTCATGTAAATTTTGATAATCTAATCAAAATAAGCAAGAAGCACCGAGTAAGAGGTCTATCGGGTTTGGAAAAGCTTGAGAATGCTATGTGCCGAGGATGCCAGATGGGCAAAATGACAAGATCAAGCTTTACAAGTAAGTCTTACACTTCTAAGGGAATTTTAGATCTTGTGCACATTGATCTTTGAGGTCCTATGAAAGTTCAAAGTTATTATGGTGATAAATATTTCATATTATTTGTGGATGATTACTCAAGGATGATGTTAGTTATGTTTTTAAAAGAAAAATCAGAAGCTTTTCAAATGTTTAAATGGTACAAGGAAAGAGTTGAAAATGAAACAGGAAGACAACTAAAAAGTCTTAGATCAGATAGAGGAGGAGAGTTCACATCTGATGAGTTCAACTTATTTTGCAATGATCATGGTATAAAAAGACAAGTCTCTACACTGAGAACTCCACAACAAAATGGAATTGCTGAGAGAAGAAACAGATCTATTGTGGATTGTGCCAAAACCTTGATGATTGAAAAGAAAGTGCCATGAACATTTTGGAGAGAAGCAATAAGAACAACAGTTTACACCTTGAACCGAGTACAACTAAAGAAAGGTACTTTGAAGACACCATATGAAATCTGGTATGACAAGAAACCTAATATAAGTTATTTTAAAATCTTTGAAAGTAGATGCTATGTACTCAAGGATGATAGAAATGGCAAGTTTGACCAAAAAAGTGAAGAAGGAACATTTCTTGGTTATTCTTCTAGAAGTAAAGCATTTAAATTTCTGATCAAATCATGTAACAAAATAGTAGAAAGTGCAAATGTGAAAATTGATGAATTTGCATAAAGAAATGATGAAGGAAATTCCAAGGAACCAAAAGATTATGATGAATTTGTCTATGTTCAACCGACAAGTCCTACCAAGAAAACTGCACAAGGAAATGAAGAAAATATTTAGTTACCAAGTGATGAAGAAGAACATATAGAGCCTACCGAGCCTGTATTAGCTAAATATGTCAGAAGACATCATGCACCAAGTCAGATTATAGGAGATAAGGATGATCCAATGATGACAAGGAACAAACTAAGATAGAATACATGTCTGATATCTGAATTTGAACTGAGAATAGTGAAAGAGGCATTTAACAGTGAAGATTGGATAAATGCTATGACAGAAGAGATTGATCAAATCAAGAAGAATGACACATGGACAATGGTCCCAAGACTGAAGGACAAAAATATAATCAGTACAAAATGGATTTTCAGAAACAAGCTGAATGAAAAAGGAGCGGTCATTCTAAATAAAGCAAGACTAGTTTGCAAAGGTTATGCTCAAGAAGAAGGAATTGATTATGGTGAGACTTGTGCACCTATAGCAAGACTTGAAGGAGTAAGAACATTGTTGGCATATGCTGCTTACAAGAATTTCAAGGTATATCAAATGGATGTCAAATCTGCATTTATGAATGGTATATTAGAAGAAGAAGTTTTTATTGAACAACCTGAAGGATTTGCTAAAGACAATAATAAAGATCAGATATGTAAATTGAACAAAGCTTTATATGGTCTGAAACAAGCACCTAGAGCATGGTATGAAAGATTGCACTCTTATTTAATCAAGATTGGTTTTAAAAGAACAAGTGAAAACAACAATATTTACATGAAGAATGATGAAAATGGAATACTAATCTCAGCCATATTTGTTGATGATATTCTATTTTGTGGGAATGACTCTCTATGTAAGAACTTTGGAAATGAAATGAGCAAAGAATTTGGGATATCATTAATTGGTGAGATAAAGTATTTTATAGGTTTACAGATACTGCAAATGAAAGATGAGATTTTCATTACTCAATCCAAGTACATAAAGGAAATCTTGGAGAAATTTGGAATGGAGGATTCAAAAATAGTAAGTACTCTTATGACTACCAACTATAAACTATCAAAGAATGATGAATCTGCATCTGTTGATGAGATATTTTACCGATACATGATTGGAAAGTTACAATATGTTGTTCACAGCAGGCCAGACATAGCACATGTAGTAGGTATAGTTGCAATATTCTCTACAGATCCTAAGGAAACACACATGACAACAATCAAGAGAATTTTCAGATACTTAAAAGGCACTGAGGATTATGGCTTAGTATATCAGAAAATAAATAACTTTGATTTAAAAGTTTATACTGATGCTGATTGGGTAGGCAACATTGATGACAGAAAAAACACAAGTGGAGGAGCTTTCTTTTTAGGAGAAAGACTAGTGAGTTGGCTTAGCAAGAAACAAGGATGTGTTTCACAGTCAACAACAGAAGCTGAATACGTTGCTGCAGCATTGAATTATACCAACATAGCATAGATCAAACAACTATTGGAAGGTATAAATGAGAAAGTTACCGAGCCAGTAACTATATTCTGTGACAATACTAGTGCCATTAACATTTCAAAGAATCCTATTATGCACTCTAAGACAAAGCTCATCTCTATCAAATATCATTATCTTTGAGAAGAAGCTCAAGAGAAGAAATTAGTGTTGGAGTATGTTAGCACAAAGGAACAAATAGCAGATATCTTCACCAAGCCACTGCCAAGGGATACTTTTGAGTATCTCAAAAGTAAGTTAGGTGTCCTACCCCTATCTTCTACTCACTGACCGAGTTCAGTGAAAGCATCAATTCGACGACTCTACAAAATATCTTTTAGGAGTTGATGCTGATTTACACACTTTAGGATGTTTTCTAAAGGTGTGCAGCAAACAATACAGGAAACAATATAGGGAATAGGAATTGAAGACATAATGCTCTGACCGAGACTAAGTTGACACATAATAGTTGGAAATCACTTCATACAGGAAGAAATTATGTTTTAGATCTTTACTTTTTGGCATTGTTGTCAAAGGGGGAGAAGACAGAAGACAAAAGAGAAGAGGAGAAAACTAAAGAAGAGGAGAAGACTAATGTATGGGAGAGAATTCTGATGATAGGGGGAGAGCATTTCAGCATTTCAGAATCTCATAGAAATCCAAAATTAGGTAAAATCAATTGGTTTTCCCATCAATGCCAAAGGGGGAGATTGTTGGCATTTGGCATTATAACAGACAAGGAGAGATTGTTGGCATTTCAATAAGGATATTGAGAAGGTTGTCGATGATTATGGATAAAACTAATTAAGGATATTTACTGTCTTAATATTATTATTTTGTCATTGATGTCAAAAAATTGATTTTCTAATTTAGTATAATGTTGCCATATCTTGAGAAGTATGATTTGATGAGTATAAAGATGTGGGTAAAAGACACAGAAAGAATATGATGGATAAGGGGAGAAATAAGTTATTCAATGGGCAACTATTACTGAGTTAGACAATGATGAGATCATGATGTTTAGATTGTTTTGATATCCTACATATGTTATTGATAAAAAGGTTAATATTATACTATGTTACCAAGCAAAGAACCTAGTCAGTAAACCCTAAGGAACCTAGTTGGTAAACCCTAAGGTTATCACTATCAGTTAATGAAGGCAGAATGTCTACCGAGTGAAGTTCAGTATTTACCGAGTTGCAACCAAGTAATAACAGAATGCATTGAATGAATAAAAGCATTATTTAATGAAGGAAGCTGATGAGCTGGCTATGATTAAATGATTGGTATGTCATGAATGAAGTTTGTTAGAGAATCTATGCAAAAGGAAAATTGACAGGAAGATCTATAGCTTAGATTGAACCGCAATACCCTAGCACAAGTTTCAAGAAATATATGCAAGTTCCAAGGTGGGGTAAAACATTTTCAAATCTAAGGATACATTGAATGTGGTCAAAGTTTGAAGATCTGATGGCTAATATTGATTATGGGAAATGTGATCAAGGAGATTAAGTAGTTTGCAAATTGTTTATAAATAGGGAGTTGTTGATAAACAATGTATGTGAGCAAGTGTATGCACAGGGATGCTACATAGTGATTACCGAGCACAGAAGCTTGAAGATCTATTTTGAATAACAGAGTATAGAGCCTAGCAGATGGACAAGATTAGTTCTATGTCTATATTATATTGAGCAAATGAGAATCTACTTTAGCATTTTAGATTTGAAGTTGCAAATAGATTTTTATTACTGTTATTTTGTGAAGTGGCAGAAAATCTCTTAATCGAGTGGACTTAACAGTCTTATTTGTAAAACCCTCTAGCAAGGTGACATTCTGATTGAGTTTTTGAAATCCTTTAACAAGGTCACTTCTAACAAGGTGAAGATCCTAACACATCTGAGGGAAATCCCTTAACCGGGTCACATCTAGCAATGTGTTTGTAATCTTTAATAGGATTTTCTTTTAACCGAGCATACTCTAGAAGAGTATATTTCTTAGTGGGTTTGAAATCCCACAGTGGTTTTTCCCTATTCAGGTTTCCACGTTAAATCTGGTGTTATGAGTGTTATGATGCTTATATGCTTTTGAGTTTGCATGTTTAACAGTTTTGGTTATATTACTGAAGCATATGTTATCGAGGTTGAATCTGTTGTTTTTATGGAAGATTAAGTTTGTATGATTCACCCCCCCTCTCATCTTATTAGCTTGGCATCTATACTTATCTTTAAGTATCAGAACTATCATACACAGACCACACAAAAATGGATCTTATCTCTTCTCTTCTCAAAAATAGGTCTTCCTTATTCAACCCTAACAACAGGGCACTTTATTGAAAACCACACAACTAAAGCAAAGCAACTGTACAAAATATACAACTTATAAATGGCCCCGAGCCATCAAAACTGAAATCAATTCTTACCTCTGTCGAACACATGAATTTCATTTCCACAAACTGGAGGTAAACTAGAAGTTTCATTCACATCTTCCTGATCGATCACACTTCCATTTCTAATCAGCTGATCACATAAAACATAATCAGCAACATGTTCATAATCATAAAATCCTTGAAAACCAAACAAATGTTGAAAGGGTTGATCACTAGGTGACATAAGAGTGCCATACTCTTTACCATTCTTTCCCAGCTGAAATGAAATGTAATCCATCTTATTCTGAACACTAGGAGCATTAGGCATATCTAAATCACTAGTCTGCACAAAAATAAAACATTCTTCCTTAATAGTGTCTTGCAAACTAGAGAGGAAAACTTCCTGATAGAATGACTGCAACTCATCTTGCTGATCACAATTTTTATCAGCCTCTTGCACAAGTAAAAACACATGATCATCACTTGTCAATGGTTCATTTCTCACTAGCAAATTTGAGAAAACTACTTCAAATATGTCATTATTTTCAACAGCAAGATCCCTAGAATGCATACCAAAATCTGAGTTCATATCAACATATGAATCTACATTATCACACCTATAAATTTTATATGCATTTTTATCTTATCCATCACTCAAATCAAATATAGGGAAAGAATCAACATATGTATCATACTTCACACCCTCAAAAATATCATCAGTATCAAAACATGTACTGGTTGGGTGTGAGAGATTGGTCATATTTTTGGATCATACCTCTGAAAATCAGCAACTAAGAGTTCTAAAATTTGTTCACTACTTAGTGAACCTCCTTCTTCATTTTTATTTTGCTTGGCTTCATCCTCTGAGCTGTAAACGTTGTCCCAATCTGATAAAGGTATTAAATCAATAGTGCTCATGTCTCTATGCATATTTGTTTCATCATTATAACAACTTGCATCTGCATCATAACCTTTATCATGCTGCTCATAAAGTGTTGCTATATGTTGCAACATAGTTTCATAACTTGAGCTGCAAACATCTTGTGGATTGAACTTAACAACAAGGTGATCCATATTATTAAAATCTAAAACCTCAATGGGCTCATGATTATTTGAACAATTACTTATGTTCTCACAAGTTTCTTCTTGCTTTGAATACACATCTAAATTGTCATGCTGGGAATAAGAAACACCTTCAGCATCATAGGAGGCATATCCACTCATAGATTCATCTCCCTCACTATCCTAAATATTGTGTACATTTTTCAGATTTCATTCTTTCAATCTCATATATCCATTCTTTTATACATACAACACTCTCTTCTCTCAAGGTTCTAGACCAATTAACTGAGTCAGGCTCATCAAGCTCTAAAAATAATTCAATCAAAACAGACTCATGGGGTCTAGCATTAGCTAGAAACTCATTTAATGCAGCTATGAATCTTTCATAAAAAATATATGATGACACTTCCTCTTTTCTTTTCCCTACTTTCCTTCTTAAAAGCTAGACAAATTTATCTTGGATCTCTTGAAGACATATTGCAATCTCTTTGTCAATTTATTTTAGATTTGACAAAGGATTTGGAGATCTAGGAACTACATCTACATCCATCAAGTTTATAACATCTACTAAACCATTACTATGCTAATATGTCTTTATTGTTTTAGAAATTATTTTTAAAATACAAGCAGTCACTACTTTTTAGAATTATACACACTTCTTCCATCACTTAACTGAAATTTATAGAGTCGCCACCTCCCTGAAGAGGAATAAAACTTGACCACTGATCTTCACTCTGAACACTTTCAGATTTCTGGGTATCACCACACAGTAGAGTCACACAATATTTTTGAATTTCTTAGCAACAAAAATTTTCAAGGTATACACATCCAAATCTGAAAATGACTTTCAGATTTCTAAACTTCTAAGACTCTTCCCCAAATGAATTTTGGCTAGACTCATGGGTTTGACTGCAATCAACAAGGTGAATACAATTTCTCTCAACCTTACTGAAAAATGCAATTACAAAACACTGTTACGTCCCCAATAGAGTCACCATTTTTGTTGTTCACCAAAAGTGATTAACCCAAGTACACCTACAATTGATCTATGAAGTAGCCAATTCAATCTATGAAGAACCTTAGGGCTTGGACAACATGACAAGGATATGAATCCTTCTACTCTTCAGGCCCTGCAAAACATAGGTGGGTATACATTTGATGCTTAAAATTCAACCTATTACACACCTATGGAAATGATCGACATCATTTTCGGATCATCAGACTGAATTTTGCAACCTTTAGGCAATTATGCCACATTTCCGCATTTAATCGCGAAGACGTAATTTTCAAAGTGGTCAAAACACCTTTCTGGACCTCACCATCTGATAGGCGTGTACTCTGATATACAAGGATGAACTCTACCAAACGGTTTTTCAAGATGAGTCTCGAGTGAAGAGATATTAATTTTCAAAAATGCCCAACTGGCTTTGTCAACACTACGGACCTGATGAAGTCAATGTTCTAGCAACATATGATGCATTTCTCAAAAATACCAAACAACCTCCGTAGACCCTCAAATTTGAAACACGAGTACCTTGAAGTACATATTAAGTCTTTGGATTCTCAGTTCGACCAAAAGTTTGACTAGGTGCAAATGGTGAACTCATGAAAATGGCCACAATCTACTGATACGACAACAAAAGTACAGAAGATTGAAAAAGATGCCCAATAAACTGATTGATCTTTGAAAACTAAGCAAACGGATTCATGAGGACTTGAAATTTTGTGTGCTAACTCACATTTATGCATAGAATTGAATCCATTTTGAATTTCTTCATGAAAATCAACTGGGAAAAAGCATTGAAAGTAGGCTACTTAGTAAAATATGCATTTGTGCCTAAAATGCACTTTCAGCTCACCCCTCGGAATGGGTACCTAGTACACTTATCCAAACTAAATTCTGAAAGTTGCACATCACTGAATAGGCCAAATAAAAGGTGTAGGACAAGTTTCCAAAGCCTTACCCCTTGAAAATCAACTAGCTCCATTTTACCCCCTTTCTAACTAGGCCATTTAAATTGACTTATTTTATGATCATTTGGAAATGAAGAGCAAAATTTTGAAATGGGCCTCTAAACTTGACTCAAATTTAATGAGTCCCAATAGTGTTGTTGAAGAATCTTTTTGAAAATCTAAATACAATAAGGAAACCAAAGAAGAGTAATACTGCCAACACACTAAAGTTTGGGTCACTATTAGTGTGTATGTTCTTCTATTTTCAAAAATTCTTTCCATCAGTCAGTAACGTTGTGTGGGAATTACACCGACCTATCACCCATCAAATAAGTGATTTCATCAATCAGCTAGGTGATAATTTCAATATGATAATGGATGACTACTTGAACAAATTCTAGGAAAAGATGCATACCAGGTACAGGATTCCACCTCAGCTAATGGAAAAATACAAGGATACCATATGTTTTGAGTTGGATGCAGACTACTGTTATGTCAAAGTAGTAGAACCCAAGACTCCACCAGTGAAGCGATCGAACACAATATCATCTATTGTGTCACCTAGTAAGAAGCAAAAGAATGTAGAAATACCTAAGGTTACAAAAACTTATAGAAAGAAGAACAAAAAACTAATTTTGGAAAGTGACACAGAGTCAGAAGATGTAAATAAACTTCAGATTGTGAAAAGCACAAAGGAAGATGTAGATAATGTCGACAATTTTTATGCAAAATTGAAGGAATATGATGGATTTGGGTCATTTAGATGTGTAAAATATGATACTAGAACAAATGAAGAGAAGAGAAAACTAGAAGAGACTGTAATTAGTACACTTCTCAAATTCCGAGTAGTTCCATTGGAAGTGACTAGTTTTCTTCCAGAAGCATTATACTCACATATTGATAATAGATGGAAATGTGCTACAGAATCGAAGAAGCAAATAAGAGAAAGAGTTTTGGTACATCTCTTTCCAGATATATCCGTAGATGAAATAAGAGATCACTTGAAAAACTACCAGACAAATTTTCAAGTAAAACATTGGGCCTTAAAAATGATGAATGGACTATATCTAGAAGTTGAAAATTAAACCAAAGAGAAATGGAAGAAGATATTCAGGATTCAAGCTGAAGAGCCAAAAGGTGAAGATGAAATAGTTGACATCACTGAGCAAGATCCTTCTTCCACTATTTAGTTAGATGAGGATGTCATAGACACTGAAGCACATGACAGAGAAATGATAGAAAGAAATGACTATGCCAAACTTGTGTCAAGTGAATGAGTTTTGGAACATGTCAAGTCCTATCCTCCACTCACTCAACAAGTCTCAGCCAAGAAACCTTAGGACATAGATGAAGGCAAAGAGGCTCGAAAGGGTAAACAAGATGAACCTACCTCTCAGGCCACCGATGAGAAAACTTCACAAGTACCTTCAAGCACTGAGACAATTGCCACTAAAATTCCAGGCAAGGAAACACCGAAGGATAAAACAAAGGCTATAGGAATTGACAAAAGTGTTAGCTCTACTGAGAAACATACCGAGGAAGGTCAAGTCTCCAAAGCCAATATACCCATTCAATTGGCAAAGGAATCATCAAAGGAAAAGAAAGCAAAATGACACAGTTTTTAGGTAGATCTATCAAAGCCTATTGTGCTACCAAATGTTGACCTCACAAAATTTAAAGGACAAGCACTGATAGAACTCGGTGAGCTTTGTAAAGCCAAAGCTAAGCATGAAAGATAGATAGCAGTACAATAGAAGAACTGAGTACTTCAGAAGGTCAAAACATTATTGACAGATATGATACCTGAAGCTATCATCAATAAAGATGTTGTCATCCATGTGCAACTGGATGAACTACTCACTCAATTGGAGAAATTAGGAGTAGAAGCATCAGAATACCTTAGCAAATTGAAGGAAAAAGAGCTAACAACCAAGATGATTGAAGAAGTGCAAAAAGAAATTGCTATAGGTAAACTAAAGCTTATTGAATTCACTACTGAGTTATCCCCTCAACTCAAACATATTATTTATTTATTCCAAAAGCTATGTACATTCTCATTCTTTATCAAACATATCAAGAATAAGACTGAAGTGATTGAAAAAGAGATCATCGATCTCTCAAATAAATTGACTACCGAGCCAAATTATCCATAAAATTTTTATAACAGGCTACAAACACTTATGGCTCAACAATTAGAACTTCGGAATGGAGAGCATAAAATATAGATGGATATCATGACTCTTCAAACTTTATTTATTCCTCATTTGTCATCAGTTCAAGAGAAGATCAACTGAGCTACCCAATTATCAACTCAAGCCAAGGGAAGCACTTTAGATGGTTTGATCACACTGTCCGCTGATATTGCCGCTCAGATTACAATACTGGAAAGTGTCAAGGATGAACTCAAGAACACTCTTACAGAACTTGGTACAAAGTATAAATCTATTTCTGATTAGTTGCCCCCACCAAATGGTAACTAGTTTTGATGTTTGTCAAAAACTGGGAGTGTACCGAACACATGACCGAGCATGAATATCTAAGTATATAGAGTATCTGAGTGTATAGTTGAAATTGTCAGGGGGAGCATGGAACATCAGGAGCTTGTAACATCAAGAGCATGGAAATACAGAGCATGGAACATCAAGTTATGTACCAAATATTGATAAGGGGAGTATTTATTTGAGTATGTATTTGAACATTATATATACTCACATTTCAGTTTATTTTGCAAGTATATAGATTTTTTATTATGACTTTGAAAGGAGTTTTGTCAAACATACCAAACTAATGTCAAAAGGGGAGATTGTTTCTATTTACTAAGTTGTCATTAGTTTTAGGCCCAAAGTCATTCTATATACTCTAGTTGGTTAATACTATCGAAAAGTCCCGTCGGTAAACACCAAGGTCACCGGTGTTGGTTACAGAAGAAAGTCACTGAGTTGATACACACCGAGATGTGAACCAAGACATATGCAGACTGTCTACTAAGTAAGGTTTATATGTTTACCAAGCAGCAAGGAAGGTATACCGAGTTAATCTGAACCGAGTGAAAATGTGTTACTAGATCCAATGAACCTAGACAGTCATGTGAAACGTGTTACATAATTAGAGAAGATGAAATCATTACTACATTGGAAATTGCATTTAAAGATTTTGTATGATTTTGAGGAAGAATATCCAATGAAATAATTTCTATGTCTATTCATTCAATAAAACATGTTTGTATGATCGAAGCATGAATAGATCATCACCTCAGAGATCTATATAAATGGAATGCTTTGAGTGCATGAACATAAGGTGACATGTAGGATCAATCAAGAGCAAAGAGATGAAGGAATTATTAAGTCAAGCATGAAGGAATAAGATTGACAAAGATAATTATAGGTTACCGAGAAGATTTCAGAGAACAGTTTAAGGAACAGAGAATATAGAAATGGTTATCAAGTTGATTTATCAATTACCAAGGAATGGTATGAGAAAGGTAATTTCATATTAAGCACATAGAGTCTAGTATAACATTTCAGATTTGAAGTTGCAGATATTTTGTAAAGATTTTGATTGAAATATTAAGTTGTAATAGAAACCTTTAACAGGGTAAAAGACTCTAATAAAGTCTATAAATTGTAAAGCCTTTAACTAGGTACAACATTTTGTAGAAGTGTTTGTAAAATCCTTTAGCCAGGTAGATCTAAATATCTTTATACTCCTAATAGGGTAAGCTATCAAAAATGGCTAAACATTTATCTCGAACTGAGCAATCTTGATTACTGCAGTAGTGAAGTTGTGGGTACTATCCCTGCTGCAGTTTTTCTCTCTAACCAAGAGTTTCTGCATGACCAAAAATCATTGTTATGGAGTGATATTTTGATGCATGTTATCTTTATGATTATATTTCAGTATTTTATATCTTTGAGATCAATAATACATAGTTTGTGTTTATCAGTAAAACTGTTTTTCAAGAAAAGTTTTGAAGTATTGATTCACCCCTCCCCTCTCAGTACATTAGCCTTCCAAGTAAGACCTAACATGTATAAGGTTGTTCTCAGCCCTAATAGCTATAGCATAGGCCTGGGGTAAAGAAGAGCCTCCCATAAATTGCACCATCACTGAGATATCACTATTCAAAGCTCTTATATAATACAAGAAAGTGTGGTCAGCAGTAGGTCTTACCATTTGTGGGATTCTATCCCAAGTCTTCTTAAAATGGTGGCTAAAATCTGACATGACCTCATGCGGAGCCCTCTTTATTGTAGATAACTGCTCCATTAGTGATAAATGGTCTGATTTGTCCTTGAAGAAACTACATAGTTGGTCGCCCAACTAGTCCCATGTCGCTATGGAATTGATAGGCAGGCCTCTGAACCATTGTAAGGCTTTCCCCTTCAAAGATACTGCAAGCAATTTGACTACAACATTCTCCTCTATCACATGGTGGACAACACATAGGTTTGCAACATCTTTGATATGCTCTACTGGGGTAGTCTGATCTTTCACCATTGAAGAATGGTAAACTCTTCAAGGTAGCAACAGGAATTGGATCATGTTGAGTCAAATTAAGTGGGCTCCCTTGGTTAAATGCCATGAATGGATGATTTCTTGCAAGAATCATCGCTACTTGGATTCTTGGAGCAATATGAACTCAAACAACAGGTGGAGTAGATTTGGCTCTTCTGGAATAAACATGATTTTCTTTCCATTTCTCAGCTACTATTCCTCTTCTTCTAGGTAGGGATAGCTACAAATATTGAAAATCTGAGGAACTACTTCTGGTTTGTATTCTTCTCATATGCAAAATATATTGGTTTTTATAAACCAGAGCTCAGAGTCGCTACGTATGATGCTAAGATGCCTCTAAAAACTAAAAATTACCACTGCACATACCAAACAACAGTATAAAATTTCTGATAAAAACTGAAAATTGCACTCTTAGTCCCACTGAGTGTGCCAAAAACTATTATCACTTGAATCTACACCCTATCTTGCTAAGCTATCAACTCAACAAGCTTGTGACACATAGTAACTCTCCTAGGCCTATGGGTTGCCTAATACTTGGAGTGAACCTCTAGAGAAAGTTGGTTCTTAACTGATTATCACCTAATTCTAACTATCCTAATGATTTTTTGAGGAAAGAGATGGGGGACATGAAAAATGAACTTACTGCCTAATAGGTGATGCACCAAACTAAGTGTCTTGAGGAAGAAAACAACAAACAACAAACAATATGACAGTAATAATACTCACCTAAACAACCTAGTAGGTCATAACTCTTGCATAAATAATTTATAAGAAGGCTAAAATCACAGTCCTTAGAAGAGAAAAGCACTTCTCACAACCTAAGACTATTATTTTACTCACAACTTATAACCTGCAAATAATTATGCTTCTGCATAAGGTACCTACATGAAAATATAGTTTAAAGGACAAGAATATCACAAAAAACCTGCATAAACACCAAGTACTCAATGACAAAAGAATATTGGAAGGCATGGACTACTTATTACTGCTCAAAGTTGTTACAATGCTCTCTTATTCCTGAAAAAGTGTTACAAAAACATTCCCTCTTGCAGAAAGAACTCAGAAATTTCAGTCTACCAAAAAGATGAATGAAGAAGAACCCTTACAATGAAGAAGGAAGGTAGTATATATGCTTTCCAAAAAGCAAATAATGAATAATGTATTCCACCTCCTCTTGGGTGAGCAAAAAAAAAAACCCACCTTTAAAAGACTTGAAATAGGTCTGAAAGGGGAAAAGCTAGGCCAAAAGTCAAGCCAGCCCATGATGCAACCATAAAAGCCCCTAAATGCATCATAAATGGCCCCAAAATATCTCTTGACAGGACTGGAAGCCTTCATAAATGCAAAAAAAATATCTCTTTGACTTTACCAAATAAAATAAAAAGTAATCTCATAAAGTGATTTCATTTTTTATTTTTAATTTTTTAATTTTTTAATTTTTTAATTTTTTAATTGAATACCTACTTTATTTTACGTTTATGTTTAAAGGTGAAAATTGTAATAAATGTAAAGAATAATAAAACAATTTAATAAAGTGACATATCTATCACTTTAACAATAATTTTATTATTCCATTTATTAGTATTTTTTTACTCTAAATATAAACATAAAATAAAACAAATATTTAATTAATAAAAAGAAATTTATAAAATGAAAAAACTCTAAAATTTCTTACTTAATTAGATATTGTTAACTCTATTTTTATATTTAAAGTCAAGATTTACTTAAAATAAACATAATAAAGCTATTTATTAGAGTGATTAATAAATTAAATCACTCCAATTAGTAATTTCATTATTTTTATTTATTTAAAACAATACATGTAATAAAAAGAAAAAATATACTTTATAAAGTGTATTTAAACTATTAATCACTTTATAAATTATTATTTTTATTATATGTATTGTTTTAATTGACTTTAAATATAAAAAATGAAACAATGCTATTTAAGTAATAAATTTGAGACACTCTAATAAATTATTAATCATTTTATAAGAAAAAATCATGCCTAAATCCTTATAAAAATATAAATTAAGTGATTTGATATTAATCACTTAAATGACATAGGAAAGGGAAATATCATGCATTTCACGAGAAAGAAGATGAGGAGACAAAGAATAAAATGAAAGGCAAAGAAAAATTTACCTAAGTCATCGATGGATATTTTAGAGAAAAGTAACCCTAAAACTCCATTTCATCCTTATCGATACTTCTTTCCTCTCAAAAATGATCCCTCTTGATGCCCTGAGGGTTTTCCTTAGGTTTGAGATGGTGCTACTGGAAATGACGATTCACAAACTTGAAGGGTTCCATGGAAAGCATCCATTTGACACAAAACTACAGATTTCCTTCGTTACTTGTTGAATCTGGGAAAAATGGGGGTTGCCTTGAGGATTTTGCTTACTACATATTCCTTGTCTAATAGCAAACTAGGCATCTTATGTTGGTTTATCTTGCTGCTGGGTGCGATTTTTACATTTTTGGGCAGATTTCACTGATGTGTTGGGTGCCACCATGAGAGTTATGCCACATTGTGAGGGTTTTCAAAATTTTGGAAATGATTTGCACATTTCTAGGTGCATATTTTAGGCATTTCATTTTCAACTTTTTGCTGTAGTGTGATCTTCTAGCTAGGCATGATTTTCCCTAGCCACCATTACTGCTACTTCTAGGAACCATTTTCTACAGATTTCCATCATTAATGGCTGCTTTAGGTGCACATTTTTTTCATCTTTGCAAAAAGTAACAAAGTTTGAAACTATATTTCCTTCCATGTATTTATGCAAACTACTGCTTACCTTGCACGTTTGATAAAACTTAACACGTATCTTTGTCTTAACATGTTTGAACTCCAGAACTGTTACATGTCTTAATCATCCATAATTTGTAGCAGACCAAGCGCCATTGACTGTCCTAACATTACATCAGATTTTGATCTTCTAATAGAGGCTCTGATTGACTGATTTTTTTGTGATTTA
This sequence comes from Cryptomeria japonica, assembly GCF_030272615.1. Classification (NCBI taxonomy): domain Eukaryota; kingdom Viridiplantae; phylum Streptophyta; class Pinopsida; order Cupressales; family Cupressaceae; genus Cryptomeria; species Cryptomeria japonica. The sequence continues at coordinate 782,112,291 of NC_081411.1, read as the reverse complement.
TTGGTTGTATACTTTGTTCTTTTACTGGTGCAACTGCGATATGACTGTTCCCCACTTCTTAGACTCATTATGGTGCAACTGCGATATGACTATATTTTTTTTCATATTCTTCATTGTTGCTCCCAACTCTTCAATCACTGTTGATGACTCTTCAACTACTGTAATCTTTGCATTTATTGTATATAACAACAAGTTGCTCATTTACTGCTCTTTCTCTGATTTGATCCTCTAAGACTATATTGCATATGGTTAAGAAGACTACACTTTCATCATTAGAATGGTGACCCTAACCTGGCTCCAAATGTTCTCCCTCGTCAAACATTTCTTAGGCTATCACTGTGCTCACCATTAATATTACTTGTGGGAAGTCATTAATTTTTTATATCAACATGCCTAGAGGGGATTTAAGTAACCCATGTGCTTGTGCTTGGTTTGTTCTTTCACACATGATATTTAACTCAGATTTATTTTTGAACCACTATTGTAGCTAATCATTGAAATCAGTATTTTATTATCACTTTTCTTATTTTCCATCTTAGATTCAAGGCTCTATATGATATGTATTTTGATTGTGGTTGGGCCTAGGCGGGTATTTCCTTAAAATGGGACTGCAACATTCATTGTTAAACTCTGTCCTAGCTTTTATTTTTTATGGTGAACATCTATCTTTGTGTCTGGGACTCTTTCACTAATATGCTTGTCTCTCTATATGACTACTAAAAAGCTTTTGTCAATGCAAAACAGGTTGTGCTCTTAGAATACCTTATTTGATGACACTCCTACCACTACTTCCTGAAAATGGGTTCTTCCTTTGACTGAAACATTATCACCATTTGGCTTTTCATATGCCAGCATGTTGATTTCAACCCTTGTAGGAGCCCATTTCCCCCCCACATGTTGAAAATTAGCATAATCAAATCTGTAGTTGCACCTGAAGCAAACATGTTAGAAATAATATGACTATGTATGACAATATTCTTGATTCCTTGATCTGATATTTGCTCTTCCTGAGATCTTCTATGATGCTGACTGTATGCACCTGATGCATGTAGGAACTATATATACATGCATGCATTAGTATACATGTTAGGAATGCAATCAGCCATTGCTTATAACAAAAACTTCTAACCCATTGCATATTTAACTCTTTTGCAGATACCAGAAGGAAGGCAGATGCAAACAAGGATGGAGCAGTGAGACGAAGGCAACATCAAGGCTACTCCAACTGTTCCATTCATTCAGGCAATGACTGGTTCCATTCTCAACATGCTCTCTATATTTTTGCACTCATTTATACATGTCTATGTATTTCCTTCCTGCACCTGATGTATGTAGCTAGTCTCACGGCTCTTTGTGTGGGATGCATGTTTGAATATTAATAAAAATACTTCCCATTTTTTATGAGATGCCTCTCTCTTCTACTATTACAAACTAGAAGTACTAAAAGATAATCTTTAGTTCATTTTTTCCTAGTCCAGTTGGAATGCAATATAGCAGAAGTAACTTTCTACTTGTTTCATTTTGTAAAAACAAGCATATCTCAGAATATTTTTCAATTAGAAGTGAAAAATAGGTAACAATACCTATGTACAATTAGTTGTTGTTGCAACATATTCTGATTCTACTATTGATAGTGATGTACAACTATGTTTCTTTCTCAACCATGAAATTAGTCTGTTACCAAGAAAAAATGCTCTGTCGGTGGTGCTTTTTCTGTCATCTACATCTCCTACCCAATTTACATATGTGTATGCACATAAATCAAAATTTTCATCTTTAGGATACCATAAGCCAAGATTTTTTATGCCTTGTAGATACCGAAAAATCCTGTTTACTACTGATTCATGATTTTCCTTAGGATTACTCTGAAATATTGAAACAATACATACTGTATTCATAATATTAGGTCTTGTTTGTGTCAAATATAGTAAAACTCCTATCATAAATTTGTATCTTGTCAGATTAACAAGTGTTGATTCATCTTCAATGATAGTTTATCAGTTGTAGTCATAGGTGTGGTTACTGGTTTAGAGTTTTCCATGCCAAATTTCTTAAGTAATTCCTTCAAGTACTTTGATTGATTTATCAATATACCTTTATCAGTCTGTGAAATCCGTAATCCTAAAAATAATTTAATCTCTCCAATCATAGACATTTCAAATTCTTCCTACATCTTATTAGAAATGTCTTTACACAATCCATCTTCTCTTTCAAAAATGATATCATCAACAAAAGCTTCAATAACCAAGATGTCATCATTAGTTACCTTGAAATATAAGTTGTTGTCAGCATTACCTTTAGTGTAACCAAGCTTCAAAAGATATTTGTCCAATCTAGCACACCAAGCTCTAGGAGCTTGCTTCAATCCATATAAAGATTTCCTTAACCTGCAAACCATATCTTTGTCATCTATCAAAGAAAATCTATTAGGTTGTTCAATGTAAACGTCCTATTCAAGATCACCATTCAAAAATGCACATTTAACATCCATTTGATATACTTTGTAGTTCTTCTGTGCTACAAATGCTAAGAATAATCTGACTACCTCAATTCTAGCTACCGATGCAAAGGTTTCATTATAATCAATTCCTTATTTCTGTGAATACCCCTTACACACTAATCTTTCTTTTCTTTTGATTACCTTACCATCTTCATAAAGTTTATTTCTGAATACCCATTTACTTCCAATTACATTTTTTTTTTTAGGTTGGGGAACCAATGTCGATGTGTTATTCTTTTCAATTTGTTCTAATTCATCTTCCATAGCCTTAATCCAATGTTTATCTTCACATGCCCCATGAATTGTTGCTGGTTCAATTTGAGAGATTAGACATACCTCTTCATTTTCCAGTCTTCCTCTAGTCATAACTCCTTGATACTTATTCCCAATTATCTGACTTTCAGAGTGATTCAATCTTACATACCTGGGTGTATTCACTTGTTGTTGTTCTTCAATCACTGTGGAATTCTCAGATGATGCCGGTGTGACTGGATCAACATTTTGTATTGGTGTACTCATTGTAGGTTCAATTGTGATTATCTCAACTGTTGATTCAGAGTCCATAGACCTTCTAAATTGTTCATCAATCTTCACATTTGCACTTTCAATGATTTCCTGCAATGTCTTTTTAAAACATCTTTATGTCTTTCTCTTAGATTAATAACCAAAAAATATTCCTTCATCACTTCTAGGATTAAATTTTCTAATATAATCCTCTCTCCTAATATAACATTTGCTTCCAAATATTCTAAAATATTTAAGAGTAGGAGTATTACCAAACCATAGTTTATGAGGGGTCTTACCGGTTTCACCTTTGATGTGAACTCTGTTGAATGTATAAACAGTTGTATTGACTGCTTCTCTCCAAGACACATGAGGTAGGTTTGCTTCTGATATCATGCTTCTAACTGCATCCAAAATAGTTTTGTTCTTCCTTTCCACAACTCCATTTTGTTGGGGTGTTCGAGGTGCTGATAATTGTCTTTTGATTCGATTCACTTCACAACATGTATTAAATTCCTTAGATGTGAATTCACCTCCTTGATTTGATCTCAAACTTTTGATTTTCTTACCGGTTTCATTCTCTACCATCACCTTGAATAGTTTGAATTTCCCAAAATCTTTTGATTTCTCCCTGAGAAAAGTAACCCAACACATTCTAGAATAATCATCAATGATTAGCATAAAATATCTATCTCCTTGTAAACTTATACTTCTTGCTGGACCACATAAATCAGTATGAATTAAGTCAAGAACATTATTGGATTTTTCTGGAATACTCTTAAAAGTTGCTCTAGCTTGCTTTCCAAATTGACATTCCTTACATATAGGATTGTGAGGTTTAACAATCTTAGGTAAATCTCTTACTGCCTTAGTTGTACTGATTTTCACAATGCAATCAAAATTTACATGACAAAGTCTCTTATTGCATAACCAACTTTCATAAATATGTGCAATCAAGCATGTCTTCTCATTGTTATTCAAATGAAAGATATTACATCTAGTCTGATTACTGGTTGTAATTTCCAAACCAGTTCTATTCATTATTTTGCATTTACCATTCTTGAATTGTAATTGAAATCCTCTTTCAACTAATTGACCAACACTCAAAAGATTATGCTTCAAACCTTCAACATAATAAATATTATCAGTATTGTGCTTACCATCAAAAGATATAGTGCCTTTTCTTCTGATCAAGAAAGCTTTGTCATCTCTAAATCTTACTAGACCTCCATTGTATTCCTGAAAGGTTAAGAATTTACTCTTATCACCAGTCATATGATGTGAACATCTAGAATCAATGATCCATTCATCCTTTTCTTTAATTTTAGCTGCTAGGGCCTGCTCTACCAGTTGAATAGTAGGTGTTAGTTGATCTTCTATTATTGCAACAAAAGCCCATCCATTTTCTACTGGTTCCTCATTAGAATCATCAGTAACTCCTTCATCAGCATAGTAACCTGATTTGTCTCTATTCTTCTTAAATCTGTATCTTTGATATTCAGGGTTAGGCTTATATGTTCTTTTAGCTTCTTCTTTTAATCTTGAATGTCTATCATCACACCTAGATGTCAAATGACCAATTTTATTGTAGTTAAAACATTTGAATGGTGCTTTACCTTCATACATACTTCTAACTAGACCTTCGGGCATTTTCCTTACAAATAGTGCTTCAAGCTCTTCAATTTCTTCATTCTCTCTTCTGATTTCTTCAATTTCTCTAGCATAGAGTGCTTTCCAATCAAATTTTGAAGATGATGATGATGATGTTGTAGATGATGAAGCTTTGAAAGCCAAATCTATCTTAATTGTAGCAATAGGACCAAATTCCTCAAGTTCAAAAGCTAAAAGTTTTCCAACCAAAATATCTCTAGATACTGATGCATTAGGCATTGTTTTCAATTCATTAATAGCAATTACTTTCATTTTGTATGCCAGTGGAAATGCTCTTAAAAATTTAGAAACAATTTCATCTTCACTTAAGGATCCTCCACAACATTATATACCAAAAAAAATTTCATTAAATCTTTCCATAAAAGCAGAAATCCTTTCATCTTCTTCCATTTCATATTTTCATACCTAACCTGGAAGCATTCTAGTTTTACAATTTTGACAGTGGTTTCACCTTCATTTAATGTGTCCAATTTATCCCATGATTTACTGATTGGACAATACGCTCAAAAGTGCTTCTCTTGGTTTGCAATCATTCTCCTAATCTTTAGCCAAGGTTGGTGGATTAGGTTGAATCTGAGTAGGACCAACATAGCCATTCTTTGTAACATCCCATATGTATTTTCTAATGCAATTCAGATGTGTCTCCATTCTGACCTTCCATATTCCATAGTTAGTTCCATCAAGCTTTAGACTATCCTTCCTGAAATAGTTAGTTGCCATAGAATATCCTCAAGATGTTAAACTTCTGCAAAAAGAGGACTAGGCTCTGATACCAATTGTAAGGACCCAAAGGAAACTGAGATGGGGGGTGAATCAGTTGTCTATTAATTTTCAACCCAAATATAACTTAACCAAACTTAATGTATAATATCAATAAACAAAACTTTAATGCCAGTAGATAGTTTAGCAGTTAATAACAGTATCAGTAAAGTTTAATGCATGAAACAAAAAGAAAAATAACATACACAACACATAACACAGTTATTTGTACGTGGAAACCCTGTAAGGGGAAAAACCACATTGGGAAACCTTACCCATAATCAGATGATACTACTGCATATAGTATGTGTGTACAAATGGGGTTTGCACATGTAGAAAGGCCAACTGCCTAAAGCTCACTGCTCAATCAAAAAATGGGAGTCACACAGACTATAATTGGATGGTTAAATCCAATGATAATGTATTGCTGAAAATAACATCTTCATATGCTAGATTTAGTATCGGTTAAGCTCTGATTGTCTTCCTCATACCTTCCTTGAATCTTCAAATGATGTCTGCATGTATATCTCTTCTTATATTCATATATACCTTATTACAATTCCCTTCCTCAATCCTATTAATCTCACAAATGAGATCTTAAATATATACCAAAACCTAAGACCAAATGTGTAGGTCTGCTCACTAAGAATATTACAATTAAATCAATTACAAATGAATCAATATGCAATGCATGATGTCAGCTCAATGCATTTACAATAATAACCAATCAATAAAACATCTCCATAAAGTGTCATGTTGATCTAGAATAGATAACACTTTCCGGTCCATAACCCAGACCTATGTGTCGATAACAACAAATATGAAAACTTGATTATACCAATAACCAAATCACCAAAACTAAGTGTCCAAACAATGTCTTTGACATAACTAAGTAATCTTTAGATGATAACAGATCCTCCTCAATGCCAATGAACAATATAACCTACCGGCGAACCAAATACCAGTGACTGTGCATAAGTCACTGAACATGCTAGTGAACATAGCCAAAGATCTCCGCAAGGATAAGTGGTTACATCAATGAAAAAACCAATGCAACACATCCATAATACCAACATATAACACCTCAAGACCTTTGGACTTATTACATACATATTTATGTGGGCCAACATGGACAAGACCATTGGCTGGTGAGAGATATTTCATGTTATTCATAAATGATTACTCAAGAATTACTTGGGTAACCTTCCTATATGACATGTCACAAGCATTTGAGAGATTCAATATTTTTAGGAAGATGGTATAAAATGACTATGGTTATCGATTAAAGTGTTTGAGATCTGGCCAAGGTGGAGAATACACTTCAAATGAATTTGTGGATTATTGTGAAAGGCATTGAATCAAGAGGCAATACTCGGCATCAAGGACACCACAACAAATTGGTGTTGCAGAGAGGAAAACCTGGACAATAAAGGAGATGTATAGGACTATGTTGAATGAAGCCAACATAGCGGATATGTATTGGAAGGAAGTAGTTGATATTGGAGTATACACATTGAATTGGGTGCACTTGAGAGTAAATAGTAACATGACACCATATGAGCTATGGTATGGCAAGAAACCATCAGTATAGAAATTTAGGGTGTTTGGCAACAAGTGCTTAATTAAAAGGGATGAACAAGATTTGGGTGGATTTGAGTCCAAAAGTGATGAAGGTATCTTTTGAGGATACTCAAATCATAGAAAGGCCTATAAATACTATAAAAAGAGACTAAGAAAAGTAATTGAAAGTGTGAATGTTAAGGTGGATGAGGGTTCATTCAAGTCAAAACAATTACTGGCACCTTATAGTGAAGTCTTAGATGATGAAGATGAAAGACAACCTTAGAATGAACCGGAAGAAGAAGCACCAAGAAAGACACCAAACTGGTATGTGTAGAAGAATCATCTGGAGGACTAGATCATAGGAAATAAAGATGATGGCATGTAGACAAGGATGAGACTAGCTTAGAACAATGAGAAGGTTAATTTCTGCTTCATGACAGAGATGGAACTCAAAATTTTTTATGAGGCTAGCAAAAGTGAGAAGTGGGTAGATGTTATGGGTGAAGAGATGAAACAAATTGAGAAACAATAGAATTGGGAACTCGTTCCTAGACTAGTAGATAAGAATTTCATAGGTACTAAGTGGATCTACTGGAACAAGATGAATGAATAAGGTAAGACTATTAGGCATAAGACCAGACTAGTATGCAAAGGGTATTCTTAATTAGAAGAATAGATTTTGAAGAAACATTTACACTGGTTGCTAGGCTTAACGCTATTAGAATATTTCTTTCTTTCTTCACTTACAAGGGATACAAGGTCTATCAAATAGATATAAAATTTGCATTCTTAAATGGAAACTTGGAAGAAGAAGTGTACATGGAGCAACTAGAAGGGTTTCAGTTAAACAATGATAAATATTTTGTGTGTAGGTTGAAGAAAGCCTTGTATGGTTTGAAGCAGGCCCCTAGAGCATGGTATTCCCAGTTAGACAAATACTTGAAGGTGCAAGGATTTTGGAAAGGGAATGCTGACAACAACTTATACATAAAGGTAAATGGAGATCATATGATTATAGTTGTTGTGTATGTGGATGACATCATGTGCAAGGATTTGGCAGATCAAATGAAGAAAAAATTTGAGATGACCATGATAGGTGACATGTCTTACTTTCTTGGTTTGCAAATGTCACAATAGAAGAAAGGCATATTGATCTCCCAAACCAGGTATACCAAGGAAATGCTAAAAAAGTTTCAAATGGAGGACAACAAATTGGTAAGTACTCCCATGGTGATCGGTTGTAAATTGAGTAAGAATGATGAGTCACCAGATGTAGAGAAGACATTGTATAGGTTTATGATATGTAGTCTATTATATCTAACAACATTTAGACTGGATATAGTACAAGCAATGTGCATGATTGCAAGATTCCAAGCTGCCCCCAAAAAGTCTCACTTAAATAAAATTAGGAGAATCTTTAGGTATCTACAAGGAACAATCAGTTATGCCCTGTTGTATCCATAGAAAGGAGACTTCACTTTGAAAGCATATACTTATGCAAATTGGGCTGGTTGTTTTGATGACTGAAAGAGCACAACTGGAGGTGCACTCTACTTAGGAAACTGGTTAGCATCATGGCACAACAAGAAGCAAGATTCAGTTTCATTATCCACTGCTGAGGCCAAGTATATAGCTTCTTCTACATCTTGATCATAGGTGTTGTGGATGAAGAAAACATTGAAGGACATATGGGTGGAAATGCTAGATCCTATTTGAATTCAGTGTGACAACTCAAGTGTAATCAACATCTCAAAGAATTTGGTAATGCACTCAAGAACAAAATCAATTGCAATCAAGTATCACTTCTTGAGGGAGAAAGTAGCGGACAAAGAGGTAATAGTAGAATATGTTCCAACTACTGAGCATATTGCTGACATATTTACAAAGCCACTTCCTTTGAGCACATTTGAGTACTTGAGACAAAATTTGGTAGTTGTCTCATTGTCTTGCAACACTTAGTGTGTAAGAGAGATGTATGGTTCAGGGGGAGTCAATAATTGCTATAATCTCATGATCTTTGAATCATGAAGCATGGACATAGGGGGAGAATGTGTCATACCAGTTGTAGGCATGAGTTGTGTCAGGACAAGGCTCCCTTTTCCATTATTGTCAAAGGGGGAGAGAGATCTATGTAGTCTGTGTTGACATTAAATCTGAAGGGGGAGATTACTGGCATTGAGTTGCCATTGATGTCAACCGGTGAGCAGACGTTTGTTGGAATTGGAGATTGATGTCAACCGATATGGTGTAAGAATGAGTTATCATCGGTAAGAGGTGATATGAAGAATTTTTTTGGCATGTTAAGTATGATGAATACTAAGAGGGGGGGGTGAATTAGTATGCCTAAAAAATTAATCAAATTCTTAAATCATTTTCCAGCAAACCGGCGTATTAGTTTAAACAACAAACCAGTTAAAACATAAACAAGCCAAATAGAAATTAGAGCATTCACCCACAAAAGTACAATCACCATAACACAAGATATTTTGATGTGGAAACCCAAATGGGAAAAACCACAGTGAGTAAAACTCACAAGTCAACTATCTGCAGAATAGTAACCAGACCAGTTAAGGTCAGACCGGTTAAGGCCTTACAATGTTCTTCACCAGAATGGATCCTATTAGGAATCTAGATCTTTGTTAGGAGATAAGTCCTATTAAAGACTACCATGTTAAAGTATTTCAGATCCTCAACTATGAACCACCTTGTTAGAGGATTTACAATAGGCTTGGCTGGGCCTACCCGGTTAAGGGTTTCAGACTTGTCGGAGAGATTAGTAATCAACAAGTGAATGATCTAGAAAGTAGCACATAATTCTTGATTAGAGCTTTGATAGTTCTCTATTAATGTATTTCAATATTAATTCAATCTTCTAACCTTTACACTCACAATCTCTATAGTGAGATACCCTTTTCACACAAACCTAATTTGTTCTCCAATACTCGCACACAACTTCTCTTTTTAAAAACCTTATACATGATGTCCTCATATAGGAATCTGATCTTATGTCAGTCCAATAAGATTAGACTACAATTTCCTAGGTGTAGTGCATCTAGACACATTTGGTAACATGACACATAAACATAGCCAAAGTGTTAGTGGATGATAACTCATCACACTTTACAATTATACCAGTTTTAACATAGTATACCGATTACTGATAAACAAAGATTGGTAAATTGGAACATAGTGTTTCGATAAAAAATTAACTACCACTAGGGGTCCTCGTACCGCTTGATATCTTCATACTGGTTGAGGTCTTCATTCATGTTTTGATCGATAAGTATCTTCTGCAAAACACCGATAGTCTTCTTCAAACAAAGACTACATTTAATGACATATAGTACCGGTGTGAACAACACAACACATTTACCGGTTGAGAATAACTCATACATAAAATAAGTGTGTGTCCATCAATGACAATCACAACTAAACATCATCAAAATACCAACAATCTCCCCCTTTGGCATTGATGGTAACACTTAGGAAAATTTTGACATCTAAGTGCTTAAAAAAAAGATGCCATAATAAAAATTACTCCCCCTAAGCATATACACTACTCCCTTTGCAAAACTTACAAGTATGTGCATGAAATTTTCAATACTACTCCCCATAAAATTTTATACTACTCCCCCTTTGCCAACAATGACAAAGTAATGCAAAATATTCCCTTTTTGCATAACATAAAAACATAGTATATGTTCATGACAATAAAGAGTAAAAAGTCTAAAAAAGAGATTTAAAGTTTTGCATAAAATTCTTCATGTTTGAAGACCATGAATCAAGAAGTGAGGCAGAAATTTTACTCTCAGTCTTCCTCTGGAAGGCTAATTCTTCCATTGCATCAATAGTGCTCATCTGATGTGTTATAGTAATAGCCTCCAAGTTTAGGAAGCACTTCTAAAGAACTTGCAATTATGGTAATAGAAGCAACTAGAGCTCCTACAGATCTCGAGTCTGATTGCATATGTCTGAGTCAAGCTTTGCAATCTAATGTTGGTGAGTATGAACAATCTATTCATACACTATGAAGAGATCATATGGAAATTTGAAGTTGTCGATATACTTTTGTAACTTCAATTGGAGTTGTCTCTTCTATTTTAGAGCATCTTCACAAAATAAGTGAGGTTGGCAGATTTTGCTCAAGTGTAGGTTACCTTCACTCATAGCTGAACTTATATCATCCTTTTTCTTAAGTAGTTTTACTTTGTCTGCATCCATTTGCTTTACTAATGAAACTTTCAGAGCTTTTACATGCTTCTTCTCTGCAGAAATCTAGGCGGCATCTTCTAAAGATTGCACTTGATCATCTACTACTATAGAAAGAATGTTTAGCTTAGCCATTGAGGAATCCATACTGGGAAGGTTAGTACTGGGGATTAGATTGGAAAGAGTTTCAACAACAAACTGAATGACATCCTATTCTTTCTTTTTCCTCAGTTCTTCCAATCTGACCTGTGCTAGTTGAATTCTCCTCAATAGCTCACTTTCATCAACCTATTAAGTCAGACAGGCAAGAGTCAAATTGGTGGGACTGGTGGGTTCAACCTACTTTGCTTGATCTTGGGTTGCCTTAGGAGTCTGAACTCCTTCCTTTGTCTTCATCTCCTCATGTCTTTTCTTCTCCTCTTCTTCTTTTTCCTGGGCTACCTTGGTGGGCTTATCTTTCTCCTCTTCCGCTCTCTTCTTCTCTTCTTCTTTCTTCTGCTCTTCTTCCCTCTTTTTCTCTTCTTCCTTTTTCTTCTCTCCTTCCTCCATCTTCTTCTTCTCCTCTTCCTTCTTCTTCTCCTCTTTCTCTTGTCTTGCTTTCTCCGCTTTCTCTTTCTCTTGTTTTTCTTTCTCTGCTTTCTCTTTTACTTGTTTCTCTATCTCTGCTTTCTCTTTTACTTGTTTCTCTTCCTCCTCTTTTTCTCTTTCTACTTTCTCTTTTTCCACTTTCTCATCTTTTTATTTCTCCACTCTCTCCTTTCAACTTTCTCCTTCTCTGGAGTGGTATCCTCAACATCTAGTATATCAAAATCAATGGGGTCATTTTGTTCTGCTATTATTTCACCCAAACTATCAAAGATTTCATCTAGTTTGGCTGTGGATAGGTTAGGCTCTTGCTCAGCCTACTAATTAGCTTTAGATACTTTTTGCATTTTGACTACTACCTTAACCTGCAGATGGATGTCTTTTTCCACTTTAGAAGTTTTGCCTCCGAGTACCTAAAGTCTTCTTCTTCGCATGAAGAAGATGCCTTTGTACTTATCAATAATATCAAATAATTCTGAATTTGAGGCATCTGGAAAATATTAAGAAAAAATTTTCTCCCTGATTTCTTGTTCCTATTCAATGGCAACACATCATTTATTGTCAAAATAATCATACAAAGATTTAGAAGTAACTGATTTTATATCGGTAGGTGACCTATCATTACTACATAAATATTTAATAAGTTCTTGTTCAACATCCTCCTTTTCACTATCATTGAAATCATCAAAATATTCTTTTAAATCATCAAGAACTTTCCTTCTAATATTCTTTATGGTCCTTTGACAATGTGTCATAGGCTTGTAAGAGGAAATATCTATATTTACTGATGTAGAGGTTGGTGGTACATTATCGGTTGACTTTGTCTTCTTCTTTATTGCCTTGTCTTATTCATTTCTACCTCTGGTTCAGTGCCTTCTAAATCTGATGAGTTATTCCTAGTTTTTCTCTTCCTTTCGAATACCTTTGGTGGAATAGCCTCTAGTTTCTTTTTGGCTAGTGACCTCTTGGTCACTTTAGGGATGGTAGCAGATGTAACGGTGCCGATGTCGATGACACTACTTTACTTTTCTGCTTTGGTACCTCAATAGGTTTGATCCTCTCGAAGTAAGTATCGGTCCTCTTCTTCTTGGGATCCAGTGGTGAAGCAAGTAGGGTAGAGGCATACCCTATCAGTATATCATTTACCACTTCATATCCCATAAGTTCAACTTCATCTTCTCTGGGATCAACTGCTTGCATTATGCAATGATCTATTTTGATTGTGAAACATATATCATCTTCATATTTTTTAACTAGATCACCAGATATTCTTATTCTCTAGTTCATCTTTAGTCTGAACTCATCAAAATATTTGTTGAGAGTCTCTAGATACACAGATCCCACTACTTGCAGACTCTCCTTTATTTGTTTGGAAACCAGTAGGCCACTCGACCATTGAACATCAGCAACTGCAAGAAAATATCTTTGAAAATAGAAAAATAAACTGACAAGAAGTTGACCGAACTTAAACCTCGAGTTTTTGTCTACTTTGATCGACTTTAGGTTCATCATGAGTTGTTTTTGCATGTAGGTACATACGTCACATTCTTCATTCTCCTTGATCATCCTATAAGTGGCATGCACCACAACTGTAGGAACAAAATTCATTCTACTAGCATAGAATACTCTATACCCAATTACCATGCACACATATTTCACCAAGCCATCTTTTATGGTGTTAACAGTCATTTCCTGTTGGTCACTCATAGAACCGGTGAGCTTTGTCATTTTGGTTTTGGTGATCTTACGAAGAACAGGGACCTCCCCAACATTGCAAAAACCTATCACGACATGAATTTCCTTCGATGTAATATCATGGGTTCGCTCAAGGTACATCTTATCACCATGAACCCTACTTATAGTAATCTTGATGTATTCTTCTGTAAATTCCTCAAAAAAATATACTGCATTGTGTAGTTTATTTTTCTTGATTATGTTGTACTCAGGTTTAATCTTCTTATCATCTCCACATAATAGACTCAGCTAGGAGTGAATCACTAGAGACCCTAGGTCTTCTAGTTTGCAATCAATATATCCTGAAACATCCCCTTCAAAAATGACTCCAGTGAGAATTTGAGATAGGGCATTATATTTAACCTTCTTTCTAAGAAACTCAGGTGATTCCTCAGGTTCAGTAGAAGTAGAAGTGATTTTAGATGCAAAAACCATATCTAGAAGGTTCCAAATGACAAGAATGTTTCAACAAGAAATACCTTCACACTCTGAACTAGGGTTTTCCAATGTCGAGCACAACACACTTATTCAAGAGCTTACTTTACCGATCTAACTTCTACACTGATAGCTTGAAATGGCTACAAAATCTTGTGCAAGATTTCCTTTTGAATTCTTTCGAATGCAAGATAAATCGCTCTTGTTGCTCTGCTCAAACTAGAAAAAATTTTGTTTGAAAATAGGTAAGTAAAAATGATGATGAAAGTCACTTTTAAATAAGATCCTACCTAACATAATAAATGCATTATCGTTAGGGCACGAACCCTAACTTTACCTTTTACCACTTTGTTTCTTCTATCGATTGATAGGTAACCAATACTGATAAAGGCACTTTATCAATATACTCAAGGGGTTCAAAACATTGTTACCGATATGTCCCCCCTAAGCTTTTCAAAGCTTAGTTTGTTGATTCAGGGGTCTATGCATTGGGTGCTAAAACTGGTGCATCTTGTGGCTTCTCTTCAGATTTATTTTTCCAAGTTTTATCCATATCTGCCTAAATGGTTTCAACATCAATCTTCCCTTCTGGGTCAACCATTATGTCTCTTGATGGACTCTTTCTCGGTCTACATGCTCTTGAAGTGTGTGCCAGTTTGTTGCAATGATAGCATACCATTCTAGGTGTTCTCCATGGTCCAGTGTTCACATTTCCATTCTTCCTTCTACATGTTGTAGTAGTGTGACCACTACCATGACAGTTCAAACAGGTTGCTCTCCAACTATTTGCTACTCCATAACCATTTTACCAGTAGTCATATGTTTTGTACTAGTTTGGGTTCTGGTTCATAGGAGGTTCCAGGACAACTCCTTTAGATCTTGGTTCATAACTTTTAGAGTTATTCATAAATGACCTGCACTCAAAAGCTCTATGCCCAAACTTGTTGCATGCATAACAGTGACCATTAAATCCACCAGTTCTAGCCACATTGTTTTGCATGTAGGGAAAATTATTGTAAGCCTTGCTCCTACACATGTTGGAAGTATGTCCTTCCTTATGATAGTTGAAGCACATAGGTTTAAACTTTGGCTTACCTTTGCTCTTGTTGTTTTTCTTAGGTACCACTTTCTCTTTTGGTGCATTACTCTTGGCTCCATATATTATACCTTCCTCATATGTAGAGAAACCAAATCTGGTGGTTTCCTTTGATGGGTTCACTGATTCCAACTTTTGTTCTAATTTAGTAGCACTCCAGTTGAACTTTGCAAGTATCTCCTTTGACTCAGCATGTTCGTTGGAAAGAGCATCATTGGTTTTCATCAATGTTTCATTCTGAGAGATAGCATCATTTAGGTCTTCTTGTATTTCTTCTTTCTCTTCATTACCCTCTTGCAGATGAGCGGTGATGGTACCGATCTCTTGTTTCAACTTAGAGATTTCATCCTCCTTGTCCTTCACTAAATCTTTATCTTTTCTTCTATTTTCTAGCTCCTCACTCATCCTAATAGTCAGTCCATCCAACTCCCTCCTTAGGTTAGTTTTATATTCATTTAGTTTCTCCACTTCTCCAACTAGGGCCTCCATGTCTGCTTCATCAGAAGAGGTGTTTTCAGTAAATTCCATCAATTGCTTGGCAAGTTCTCTTCCCTTGGATAAAGAGGATTTATACTTGATCTTGAGTTCATCATAGGCTCTCTCAAACTCAGTCAAATGGTGAGTGAGTTCCATCATACTGTATTCCCCCAAATCTCCTTCCAAGTGGTTAGACTTATAGAAAGGTTGGCTTTGATACCAATTGATGAATACTAAGAGGGTGGGTGAATTAGTATGGCTAGAAACTTAATCCAATTCTTAAACAATTTTCCAGCAGACCGGTGTAGTAGTTTAAACAACAAACTAGTTAAAACATAAACAAGCTAAATAGAAAATAGAGCGTTCACCCACAGAAGCACAATCACCATAACACAAGATATTTTGACGTGGAAATCCAAATTGGAAAAACCATAGTGAGTAAAACTTACAAGTCAACTATCTGCAAAATAGTAACCAAACCAATTAAGGTCAGACCGGTTAAGGCCTTACAATGTTCTTCACTAGAACATATCCTATTATGAATCCAAATCTCTATTAGGAGATAAGTCCTATTAAAGACTACCCTGTTAAAGGATTTTAGATCCACAACTATGAACCACCTTGTTAGAGGATTTACAATAGGCTTGGCTGGGCCTACCCGGTTAAAGGTTTCAGACTTGTTGAAGAGATTAGTAATCAACAAGTGAATAATCTAGAAAGTAGCATGAAATGCTTGATTAGATCCTTAACAGTTCTCTGTTAATAAATTGCAGTATTACTTCAGTCTTCTAACCTTTGCACTCACAATATCTGTAGTGGGATACCCTTTTCACACAGACCTAATATGTTCTCCAATACTCAGACACAACTTCTCTTTTTAAAAACCTTAGACATGATGTCCTCATATATGAATCTGATCTCATGTCAGTCCAATAAGATTAGACTAAAATTTCCTAGGTATAGTGCATCTAGACACATTTGGTAACATGTCATAGAAACACTGCCAAAGTGTTGGTGGATGATAATTCATCACACTTTACAATTATACTAGTTAAACAAAGTATATCGATTACCGATAAACAAAGACTAGTAAATTGGAACATAGTGTTCTGATAAAAAATTAACTGTCGCTAGGGGTCCTCATACCACATGATGTCTTCATACCACTTGAGTTCTTTAGTCATGCTTTGATTGGTAAGTATCTTCTACAAAACACAGATAGTCTTCTACAAACAAAGACTATACATTTAATGGCATATAGTATCGGTGTGAGCAACACAACACATATTACCGGTTGAGAATAACAGATACATAAAATAAGTGTGTTTCCATCAATGACAATCACAACTAAACATCATCAAAATACCAAGAAAGTAAATATCGATAAGGCATGAAACCGGTATGTATGAAGGTTGGCTGTCAATTTGACATGAAGAGGCAAAATGTTAGCAAGATCATAACGAAGTTGTATATCAGAGGATAAGGTTGTTGGCATATGATGAAGTGGTGATAATGTATGTTCTCATTGATTTCAATATATTCTCAAGATGGTGAACCAGTATGCACCAGTATGAAGATTGGAAGTTGTTATGGTCAACCAGGATGGAGTGGATCAGTGTCAAGGTTCACTAAGTGTGACTACTACTTAGTAGTCTCTATTCAATTCTAGGGTTATGGTATGGTTGATGTGATGCAACCGATGGTGTTTTGTGAATGATAAGGAAGATGCCACATCAGTTATGTACATGTGAAGGATTTCCTTGGCGATCTTGCACATGAAGATCGAATGCATTGAATGCCTCCCTTGGGAATGTGCGATGTTTTGAGTGGTATATGAAGTGTGCGTGATGGGTTACTGATTTCTAGAAGTGGTGAAGATTGGACGATGCAGAATGAATTGAGATCTATTTTAGATCGCTTCATTCTATTCAATGGTTCTAACGGTCAAGATTGGACAGCTTTTAATTGTAAACCTAAAATGTTTAGGGTTTAGGGTTTATGCTACTAGCCTAATTGTTGTCTATAAGGTCGATGATGTTTGTTATTGTTGAAGTTGGCAAATGTTGTGTGTGTGTCTACATGTTGAGATACTTACCAGACTAGAGTGTGGAACCTGCAGAGTGTGATTGCAGAGGAGAGGAGCCGAAAAGGATTTGCCTTAGCAAGTAGTGCTATTATCAAATAAGACCTTTACCTATTGACTTCTAACCATTTCAATAGAAGGAATATACCTTGACTGGGTAGCTTTAACAGGCTTGTTGCAAATCCTCAAACCAGGTGACTCAAGTTCATTGAGTTATTTAAATCCTCTAGCGAGGTAACCTTTAACAAGGTTTATAGGCATCCCTTAATCAGGTGATCCTTAATAGGATCGGTTCCTAACAGAACCTTATTGTAACGTTTTTAACCTGACTACGCTCCTAATAGAGCGAACTTCAAAAGAGTTCAAAAAAAGCTTGTGGGTATTCATCCCCACCATGGTTTTTCCCATTTGGTTTTCCATGTGAAAAATCTGTGTGTTATGGGTTGTGAGTTTTCATGTGATGATTGAGTAGTTTTTTTTAAAAGTTGAATATGCATGCAATGCTAAATGATTATGATATTATTGTTTCTACTCATGCATGACTAAACTGGTAAAGTAGCTATCAAGATCTAAGATCTATTAAATTACTTTTGGTCAATCAATTTTGATGACTGAAGCATTTTTGTTTAACCAGTATTGATATGGTCAAGTATAGTGGTATAGACAATAGGTTATCAATGTTAAGAGAGTGTCAAAGTATTGAAGCAAGTTTTTGTCTATACTAATTCAGCCCCCTCTTAGCACCAATTAGGATATTAGTTGTTCATAATTATTCATCAATTCGTATCTGAGCGACTCCAGGTCCTTGGTGATACAAGCTTAACCACTTCAGGAAAAAGATCCTTCTTTAATGTGATAACTCAATGATGAACGGATAGTACCAAACTAGTACTGAGAAGGGGGGGGGAATCAGTATAGACAAAAACATGATCCTAAACTGTTTTGTCAGCAAACATTGTGCTTTGACAGACAAACAGTAACACTGGTCTTAAATAGAGTAGAACCGGCAGAACCTAGAATAACTGAGACAAGCATAAACCGGTTGACTCTTATCTTTTCATACATTCTAATACTTCATTTCCATTTCACCATAGTGCATGAACAGGTAATCTATCATCAAAAGATATATAAGCAGCTAGATCAACATGACTTACCTTCAGACACAAATCACTCAAAACATCACAAGAATATCACCACACCTAACACATAGATTTTTCACGTGGAAACCCAACTGGGAAAAAACCACAGTGGGGATGAATACCCACAGGCTATTTTTGAAATCTTTAGAAGTTCACTCTATTAGGAGCCTTGTCCGGTTAAAGTTTGATATAATAGGTTTTGTTAGGAACCAATCCTATTAGGGATCACCCAATTAAGGGATGGCTAGAATACCCGGTTAAGGGTTAAACCCTGTTAGAGGTTACCTTGTTAGAGGATTTCAAGAACTCAATGGTTTTGAGTCACCCTGTTAAAGGATTTACAGCAAGCCGGTTAAAGCTACCCTATTAAGGGATTTCCCAACTGTTGAAGTGGTTAGAGATCAACAGGTATTACAATGATCTCGTAGCAGCACTCAATGCCAATGCAGATCCACTTTAGCTCTTCTTCACCTTTTGCACTTACACTCTGTAGGTATCACTTCTCTCTTCTGGTCTGGCAAGAATCATGAATCTCTTCTCTTGGATACACACACAACTTTTTCCAACAACCTTAGAAAAGAACACAACATCAACCTTATAGGAAATAGATAGGTCGGTAGCATAAACCCTAAACCCTAAACCTATTAGGTTAAGCAATTCAAATGGTTCAATCTTGACCGTTGAGCATATTGCATTAAATGCAAAAATCTTGATCCAATCTCAAGACATTCTTCATCATTCATTTTCCACCAATTTCATGGCGGCTCATAACCCGTCATGCATTATCACCGTTTATAGGCTTCGCACATTCCCGAGGTAGATGGGAACAATCTCATTTATGTAGGATCCTTCACGCGCACAAGGTTGGTGTGGAAACATGATCTGTTCTTTGTTACAATGCTAAGTCATCCCACAAAGTCACTGGTTGAGCCACACAAGATTGAAGCACTTCAATCAAAAACCCTAAAGTTGAGACTTCCAAATAGTAGTCATACAGAGCTTCCATGTGTCGGTTCCCATAACCACATGCTAGTTCACCTTAAACAAACACACCACTTCACTTTGGCACAAATTCCAGTTTATAGTGTTATACCAGTTCTCTTCTCTTTAGCATATTGACATCAATGACAACATACAATGTCATTATGTCCTCATACTGGTTCACATAATGCCATTAAAATGATGAAGAGGGAAGGTCCTAAGTTCAATATGGATAACTTCAAAATATGGAAGGACATAATGAAGATTTATATCAAGATTTTGGGTGCTCAACACTTGAGCTATGTTGAGAATGTTTATGTCATCCCTACTGGCACTCTGATCGATGATAAGAAAAGAGAGATTCAAGAAAATGGGCAAGTCATGGAAGCCCTTATTAGCAACCTATCCGATATTGAGTTCATTGATGGACAAGATAAAAATAATCCTAAGGATATATGGGACACACTAGAAACCATTTATGGTGGTGATGAGCATGTCAAGTAGGCTAAGGAAGAAAGCCTCAGAGGAAAATTTGAAGACATGAGGATGGTTGAGGGTGAGACCATTCAGCAATATGGCATAAGGATCAAGACTGTGGTTGGAGATATCAAGAGCACTAGTGGAACAATCAATGATGCCACCATTGTTAGTAAAGTTCTAAGATCATTATTACCAGTCTATGCAATTAGGGTTGCTTCTATTTAGGAGTTAAGATCTATCGACAAGACAACGGTATCTCTAGACTATCATTGCAAAGTTGACTGCATATGAATTGAATAGCTATGATGGTAGTGTTCAAAAGACAAAGTCAGCCTTTATAGTGTCTTTTTCCTCTATACCAACCAAAAAAGGAAAATAAGTCAACACTAGTTATTAATCCAGATGAAGTAGAGACATGGATGATGAGGATATTCTGATGGAGCTTGAAGCTCTTCTTTCCAAGAGACTTCCAAAAGGCACTAGAAAATATAGAGGTAAGCTTCCTCTAAAATGTTTTTCCTGCAATAAGATAGGACATATAGCTGTTAATTGTCATAACAATGAAAATAAGGATAAACTGGAAAGGTTTAGAAAGTACAAAGGAGGAGGTAGGAGAAATTGTCTTGTTGCAGTGGATGAAGGTGTTATCGATGAAGAATATGAAGATGAAGAGAATGAGGACATAGTGTTTGTAGCTCTAAAGGAAGAGGTGTCTAATCAGAAAGCCCTTGTCTCTTGCATTGACAACTCTAATTAGCGGATCATTGATAGTGGATGTTCTCACCACATGACCGGTGACTGGAGAAAGTTTATGTCTCTAGAAGAATATGATGGAGGTGTTGTCTGGTTTGGCAATGATGCACCTTGCATGGTGAAAGGAAAAGGATCCATCTCACTGAATGGAAAAAGAAGCGCGTATGATGTCTACTGGATGGAAGGCCTTAACCACAACCTTCTGAGTGTTTCTCATCTGAATGACAAAGGACTCATTCTAGAGTTTAGAGTTGGAGTTTGTAGAATAATGGGAAAGAGTGGTGAACTTATTGCCACTGGTAAGAAGACAAGAGGAAACCTATTCTAGCTGAATGCCAAGATTAGTCAGTGCCTAATGGCAAAGTTTGAGGATAGTTGGATATGGCATAGGAGACTTTGTCATATGAATTTTGATAATATTGTAAAGGCTAGTAAGATCAAGGTAGTAAGAGGATTGCCTTTGCTGAACAAACCAAAGAATGCTTTATGTAGAGAATGTCAACTTGGGAAGATGTCTTCCTCAACATTCAAAGGTAAGTATTTTTCAGCAAAGAACTTACTTGATCTAGTGCACACCCATCAGTATTTCATGATTCTTACCGATGACTACTCAAGAATGATGTGGGTCACATTCTTGAAAGACAAGCCTAAGGAATTTGTAAAGTTAAAAGCCTTTAGAGCATTGGTGGAGAAGGAGAGCGACAGAAGAATAAAATGCCTAGGAACCGATCAAGGAGGTAAATTCACTTCTGATGAATTCAACAAGTACTATGATTAGAATGACATCAAGAGGTAGTTGTCTTCCCCAAGGGCACCACAACAGATTGGCATAGCAAAAAGGAATAATAGGACTTTAGTTGAAGCAGCCAAAACTATGCTGATCCAAGGAAAGGTTGCTCACACTTTTTGGAGAGAAGTGGTAAGCACTAGAGTCTATACCATGAACCAAGTACTCATCAAGAAAGGTAAAGACAAAACCCCATATGAGTACTGGAATGGGAGAACTCCTAATGTGAGTTATTTCAAAGTGTTTGGTAGTAAGTGCTATATTAGGAGAGGTGAGAATTTGAGTAAGTTTGATGCTAAATGTGATGAAGGAATATTTTTGGGATATTCCACTAAAAGAAAAGCTCTCAAATGCTACAACAACAGGACTTGGAAAATTATTGAGAGTATCAATGTCAGGGTTGATGAATCCCCTAAAGAGTCTGAGGAAACTTGCAGCAGGCAAGTGGAAGATGAACCAGGTCTAGCCTTTTGAGAACTAGTTAAGAAGGAAACAATTTGCAAACACCAAAAAGACATTAGTGTTCCTATACTGGTAGAAGCTACAGAAGGTGAAGAAGAAGATGAAGTGGAAGAAGAAGAGGAAAAGCAAGCAAAACCAGCTAGGGTCATTCCTAGGTATGTGAAACTACATCATGATCTGAAGCAGATTATAGGAGATAAAGATGCAAGGATACTCACAACGAGAAAGCTAAAAGAAAACTCTTGCATGATTTTAGAATTTGAGCCTAAGACCACTAGAGAGGCACTTACCGATGAAGACTAGATAAAGGAAATGGAAGAGGAGCTGGACCAGATATAAAAGAATGCAACATGGTCCTTGGTACCCAAACCAAAACATAAGAATGTAATTGGTACCAAATGGGTCTTCAAAAATAAGCTGAATGAGTAAGGCACAGTGGTAAGTAACTAGGCAAGACTTGTATGCAAGGGATATGCTCAATAAGAGGGAGAAGATTATTGATAAACCTTTTCCCTAGTGGCTAGACAGGAAGGTGTTCAAATGATACTTCTATTTGTAGAATTCAAGGGATTCAAAGTATACCAGATGGATGTGAAGTGTGCATTCTGGAATGGAATCCTAGAAGAAGAAGTGTATATTGGGCAACATGGTGTGTAGATTACACAAGGCCCTATATGGATTGAAACAAGCACAAAGGGCATGGTATGAATGGTTACACTCTCACCTTGTGAAGATAGGATTTCAGAGAACAAGTGAGGAGAGTAACATCTACTTGAAATCTAAAGGTGATCAGATTCTGATCTGTGAAGTATTTGTAGATGACCTAATCTTGGGAGATGGTGAAATGAGCCATGCATTCATAGAAGAAATGAAGAAAGAGTTTGAGATTTCTCCACTTGGAGAGATAAATTTCTTCATTGGTCTACAGATTCAACAAATGAAGGAGGGTATCTTCATTACCCAGTCTAATTATATCAAAGAGGTATTAAAGACCTTTGTCATGGAGAAGAGCAAATCGGTTGGAACATCGATGGTGACTGGCTGCAAACTAACAAAGGAGGATGATATAGCATCGGTGGATGAGAAGGAGTACTAGTCGATGATTAGTATGCTGCACTATGTGGTGCACAACAAACCAGGTATTGCTCATGCAGTGGGCATAGTAGCCCATTTTTAGAAGAGTCTGAGAGAATTCCACTTGGTAGCGGTAAAGAGGATTCTTAGATACTTGAAAGGGACAGTTGATTATGGATTGTGGTATCCATACATTGGTGACTTTGGTCTCAAAGTGTTTACTGATGCAAATTCAGCAGGTAATGTGGACAACCGAAAGATCACAACCAGTGGATCATTCTTCCTTGGTGGAAGACTAGTCTCCTAGATGAGCAAGAAGCATAGCTATATTTCCCAATCTATAGCTAAAGTAGAGTATGTGGCAGCATTTATGAACTGCACTTAGGCAATCTAGATGAAGCATGTATTGAATGGCTTCAAAGTACCTATATCTAAACCAGTGAGTATTTTCTATGATAATATTAGTGCAATCATTATTTCCAAAAATCTAGTATTGCATGCTAGGACAAAGCATATTGAGCTAAAGTATCATTTCTTGAGAGAAAAGGTTTAGAATAAAGAGGTTGTATTAGAACATGTTTCCAGTAAGGAGAAGTTAGTAGACATATTCACTAAGCCCTTAGTGAAGACTACATTTACCTTTTTGAGAGGTGAATTAGGGGTTTTGCCCCTTCATGAAGTAAATTAAAAATGTGTGCTCCACATCAATCAGGTACTACAGTGACAAATCTTATAGGATTGATGTGTTGAAGGATCCTACTCCACAGCGGGAGTAGTATAGTGGAGCTTGGAAGCTTGTGCCTCCACTTTGGCATTATTGTTAAAGGGGGAGAAGATATTTGATGATGAAGATATATGGCAGAATACACACTGACCAGCCTAGATGGTGGTGGTTGTGATCCTTAAATTGGTATATGTCAACCAGTATATGCTATTAAGCATGGTGCAGATACTGAGCAATGATACACTAAGTATTGCCATTAATGCCAAAGGGGGAGATTGTTGGCATATGATAAAGTTGTGACAATGTATGTTGTCATTGATGTCAATATATGCTCAAGTAGGTAAACCAATATGCACTAGTATGAAGATTGGAAGTGGTTATGGTCAACCAAGATTGAGTAGACCGATGTTGGGGTACACTTAGTGTGACTATCGGTTGGTAGTCTTTGTTCAGTTATAGGGTTTTTGGTATGGCCTGTGCGATGCAATCGATGGTGTTTTGTGAATGATAAGGATAAGGATCGAGATACCATGTCAGTTATGTGCATATGAAGGATTTCCTTGAGGATCTTGCATTTGAAGATTGAATTCATTGAATGCCTACCTCAGGAATGTGTGATGTTCTGAGTGGTATATGAAGTGTGCATGATGGGTTACTGATTTCTGGATGTGGTGAAGATTGGATGATGCAGAATGACTTGAGATATATTTTAGATTGCTTCACTCTATGCAATGGTTCTAATGGTCAGGATTGGACCACTTGTAATTGTAAACCTAAAATGTTTAGGGTTTAGGGTTTATGCTACTAACCTAATTTTTGTCTATAAGGTTGATGATGTTTGTTATTGTTGAAGTTGGCAAAAGTTGTATGTGTGTTTGCATATTGAGATACTTGCCAAACTAGAGTGTGGAACCTATAGAGTGTGATTGCAGAGGAGAGGAGACAAAAAGGATTTGCCTTAGCAAGTAGTGATGTTATCAGTTCAGAGCTCTACCTATTGACTTCTAACCATTTCAATAGAAGGAAAATCCCTTGACCAGGTAGCTTTAACAGGCTTTTTGCAAATCTTCTAACTAGGTGACTCAAGTTCATTGAGTTCTTTAAATCCTCTAGCGAGGTAACCTTTAATAGGGTTTCAACCTTTAATAGGTTTTATAGCCATCCCTTAACTGGGTGATCCCTAACAGGATCAGTTCCTAACATAACCTTATTGTATAGTCTTTAACTAGACTAGGCTCCTAATAGAGGGAATGTCAAAAGAGTTTAAAAAAAGCTTGTGGGTATTCATCCTCACTGTGGTTTTTCCCATTTGGGTTTCCACATGAAAAATCTATGTTATGGGTTGTGATTTTTCATGTGATGATTGAGTAATTTTTTATTAAAGTTGAATATGCATGTAGTGCTAAATGATTGTGGTATCATTGATGCTACTCATGCATGACTAAACCGGTAAAGTAGCTATCAAGATCTGAGATCTATTAAAGTACTTTTGGTTAACTGATTTAGATGACTGAAGCATTTCTATTTAAGTAGTATTGCTATAGTTAAGTACAGTGGTATAGACAATAGGTTATCTGTGTTAAGAGAGTGTCAAAGTATTGAAGCAAGTTTTTGTCTATACTGATTCACCTCCCTCTCAGTATCAATTAGGATATTAGTTGCCCATCATTATTCATCAAAAGTGAGTTGCCAATGTGTTGTGTTTCCAGTAAGAGAAAATGTTCAGTGTGTTAGAAATACCAGTAAGGGTATGTACTGGTAGAAGGATTTGTCAGATGAACAAGTATGAACCAACCCTATGATGGTGAGTGGTTCATATGCGGATGTGTCTATCATGTGGATGCCAAGTGGAAATAAGGGATATGTCAGTTTGTTTGCATCATCAAGGAAAAGTAGTTGCAGGGATAGGTAAGCATTTAATGAAGCCCCCCCTGATTTGTGGATTGAAAATTAGAAGTTTTGTGGCTCAATGAAGAATGAATGATAGAGGAAGATCAGAAAGTTGTTGCTGTCATGATTGAAGAATGGAACCAGATTACAGGATGACCTTGAACAAGAAACAAGTTGATCTTAAATGTGGTTGACAAAAATCAAAGTAGAAGAGCAAGGTTAGGTTTTCTATTTTTAGCATACATACATTGGACAAATGGAAAACATGCACAAAATTATTTTCTCAATGCAGGTTATCGATCCAGGGAGATTGGATTGCATTGAAGACAGATTTGGTCATTGAGAAGAAACCCTAACTGCCATAAGTTTGAAATGGTTTTTGGTGGGAAGGCTCAAGTTTAAATATGCCAACTTGAGACTTTGATTTGTGATGAGAGAGTGTGAATAAGGGTGATCAGTGTGTAGTCAAAACAATTGGAAAGAAAATTCTAAGTGACTGTGTGTGTAGGTGATACTAGAGCATAGGAAGGAAACTGGTAAACATGTTCATACCAGTAAAGTGTTTGAAGAGTAAAGAGAAAAGAAATACCTATAGAGTTAGAATTGGTGGATATGTTGTAGAAGTCAAGTGTGATCTAGTAGAGGTAGAAAAGATTAATCAAAGTGTGAGATCCAATAGAGAGGGAGAGTAGCAGAAGAGATTGTGAAAGTGATCGGTAATGTTGAAACCGGTAAAAAAAAGTACATAAGAGTTACAAAACTTTATTTGTAATAGGGATTTATCACTTTATTTGAATTCTATTAGTTTGATCACTAAGTTGGTGCTTAGTGTAGGGGTTGTGGTGTAGGGGCACTAGGCATGAAGACAACTTGGAGGACACCATGGAAGCATGACAAGGAGATGTATGGGTCTAATAGACTCAATTATGATGTCTTGAAGCCAATTATGGCATTTTATTGTAATGATCCTAATGTAATGATTAATTGTCCTAATGGACCTAATAAGGCCATAGGACCAAATATAGGATTTCATGGGTATAGAATTGGTAAGGATCTCAAAGGTGTTTAGAAATATTTTCTAAATCATTTTGATCCTTTATAAGTCATTATTTTGGGGTAGAAGTCCATTTCATAAGAGTTTTAAATTCAAAAATTTGAAAATAGTGGCTAGTGTCATTTTGGGGGGAAAAGCTAAAAACTTGTTTGTTAAGCATTTTAATCATGAATAACTGATGGATTTCAGTTTGGGAAGTTAGGGGAAGGTATTATAAAACCTTGGAATTCCATTTTGGTGGGGTTGGATGCTACAGTACGGATGTTGTACGGATTTAACAAAAAAAGTGAATAAAACCTTCATTTTCTTGCAATTTCTTGTGTTTTGTTGCTTGAAAGTGATTGATCTTTCATGGTATAAGCCTTGGGCAGTCATTAAACATTGTAATAAGTGATTTGGAATGATTTTGTAGCAGGTTTTTCTCAGATTTTGTCATTTGTGCTGACTGTCCTAAAATTTTTTGAGTTGTATCATTGGCATTGAAGGCCCAAAATGCAATTTGGAGCCCTTCTATGGATGTAAGGTCCTGTTTCTCATAGAGGAGGCTCTATCTAACATGTATAATATGATCCTAACCAAATAACTTGTAAGAAGTGTGGTTTGACAGGTGATCATCGTGAGTTGGATGAAGGAGAAGTGAGTAGGAAGCATAGCAAGCCTATAGCAACAGAAGATCTACCTTAACAAAGGGGTAGTTTAATGATTGGATATGTCTAATATGGTCTAGGAGAAGGTGTATGAACCTTGATTAAGTTTCAGCAGTGCTGGGAGAGTGGTTAATCAAGAAACCCTTGGTTTTGGGAGCCTATTGGTGAGGGCTTTGGGGTTTGCACATTAAACAAGATCATAGAACCTAAAAAATTTGATTTTACTTGGTTTTAAGTCATAAAAATATACTGTTGATAGTTTAAAGGTTGGGGGATAAGTATTTTATATACTTGCTTTGTAAAAGTGTGGGTTTTTGTATCAAAAATAGTCTCAGTCTTAGGACAGCAAAGGCATGGTCCAAAACAACCATACCTAATTTTGATATATGTTGTAGTAAGATGAAAAGGGTATCCAAAAAGCTATTTTTGTTTGGAATTTATTTGGGAAAAATTGGAGAAACAAAATTAATTCAGCCTCAAGTGGGCTAATTGGGGCTCTAGGGCTAGTAGCAGGCATAGTGGGGTTTAAGAGTATGGAGAAGTCTTGAAACCTTAAAAATAATTGAAAATTGTTGAATTAGGTTGGAATAAGGGGTTGAAGAAACTAGGAGTCATAGTGGAGAGTTGGGTATTGATTTGCCCCTTTGAAGCCTTAAAGTGCCTTGGAAACACTAGGCAAATGCAAGGAGTGTGAAGCACTTGAAAACATATTTTCTTGAAGTCACCTAAAACCCCTGACCCTCTGCATCAGGTTGTAGTTCCTTTGAGTTGGTGCCCATAAATCAGGGGTTGGTTCTCCTTTGAGTTGGTGCTCATAAATCAGGGGTTGGTGCTCCTTGGGTTGGTGCCCTAAAATTGTAATCAGATCCTTTTCACTTTGAGGCTAGATTGGAGCAGAATATCTCCAACAGCTATTCTCACTGAGGATTTTCCCACATTGGGTTTTCCTCATATATTTGGCGTTATGTGATGTTTTTTATGTGTGTGTATTATTGATCTAGTAACTATTATTCCTTGACAGTTAGTTTGTATTATTTGGTTAACTGGTCTACCCATTGTTTTTTTATATGCTACCAGTATCCCTAAGGTAGGAAAGTGTTTAAATCACTTATTCACCCCCCTCTTAGTGATCCATTATGTCCAACACATACCAACATGTCATTGATATAATCTTTGCAAGAAATGAAAGAATGTGTAGAAGATTTGCTAATGAGATGCAAAAGGAATTTGAGTTGTCACTGATTAGCAAGTTAAATTTCTTCCTTGGTTTGATAGTTAATCAAAATGATAAAGGAATTGTTAAAGAAGTTTGGGTTAGAGAACTCTAAACTAGTGTGCATACTTATGACCACTAGATGCAAGTTGACAAAAGATGATAAATCCCCTAAAGTAGATGCAAGGCTATATAGATCAATGAATGGAGGACTATTCTATTTGACTAATACCAAATTAGATATCATGTATGTAGTCTGTTTGGTAGCTATATTTCAGCAAGAACCGAAAGAGTCTCATGGTGTGCCAATTAAAATAATCTTCAAATATCTAAAGGGAATAAAGGAATTTGGTTTGTGGTAGTCTATAAGTTCAAATTTGATTTTGATAGCTTATTTGGATGTATACTGGGCCAGAAGGGTTGATGACTAGAAAATTACAAGTGGTGGAGCATTCTTGCCAGGCTCTTAGTTAGTGCCTTGTTCAAGTAATAAGAAAGTTTCTCTCTCTTTATCTACAACTAAAGAAAAATACATTGCAATATCTTCATGTTGCACACTAATTTTATGGATGAAGAAGACTTTGAATGATATCATGTAATATTTATTGAACCTATCTCTATTATGTGTGATAAAACTAATGCAATAAAAATTTCTAAGAATCTAGTGTTGAATTGTTGGGAAGATTGTTGGATTTGGTTGATCATTGCTGCTTATAGGATATGTTGTTGTCATTGATGTCAACATATTATTGTGATGGATTCTAGTGAGTTTGGGAAGATTTTATGATCAGGTTTTGTAGTTTGGTTATGCTTATCATTGTTTTGTAGAATTTAGTATTTCCTCCTGTATATTGCAGTATGATTAGATATTGTGTTGAGGTTTTGGGATATTATTTGGGATGATATTTTGTATCTTTATTTCAGATGGTTCATAATTTGGTGCTTCATAAGGTATCTCTTTGTGATAGTTGCTAATTGGTTGTGTTATTGAGCTTCTAGGTGTTGATCAATGAAGATTTGATAAGTTGTGTCGGTGCAGTTGTTCGTGATGATTCTATCATGCTTGATGGTGTTTCATAGTCATTTCAAATTTTCTTTGGCAATCTGCATTCATCATTGTGTGAGTTTTTGGTGGTTTTTGTCAACAAGTATTGATTTTTTTGTTATTGGTATTTCTTGTGGTGTAATGTATTGTGGTTAATCTTGGCATGATTTCAGGTGGATGTGAGCATTTGGAAATTTGAATTAGGTCCGTCATATGTAATGTAAATCATAATATTGGTCTGGTGGTTGATCTTTGTATCATGTGATGTAGTTTTTGTAATTGTAAATTGATAGTTGAGGATTTAGCCGAACTTGTTATCAAGGTTGATGAATTGTATATATAGGTGGGATTATTATGCAATTTAGGTGTCAGTGTTGTGTTTGCATTATTAGAGAGAGGTGAATGTGAGAACAAGAGATTTATCATTCAGTGAAATGTTGAGGTGAGATTTGTATTGCAGAGAAGACAATTTTGCTTATTGGAACTTTCATCAGGCATTTGGATATACTATTATTGCAATTCATTTCTTTCGGATTATAGTCCAAATCATGTTGTAAGGCAGTGAGACTTTCCTAAGGGTTGTAGCCTTCTAGGAAAATATCTTGTGCATAGTGAGCTCTAGGAAGTGTACTTGAATGCATGTGCATCCCCCATTGTAATATTTTCAAATACTACTATAGAGTATCATCTTACTATGGGTAGGTTCCCACCATGGGTTTTCCCTTAACCAGGTTTTCTACATCAAAAATATTGGTGTTGTTTGTTGTATTGTGTTGTTAACTTTCTTATCCATTGCTATAGTTTATCAGTTATTATTTTGGAGTTTAATTTTTGGATCTAGTGAAGACTGATTCACCCCCCTTCAGTCTTTCTTGAGTGCTACTAACAATTGGTATCAGAGCTAGATATTCCACTAGAAGATTAATCACTTGACGAGATCTAGGATGGAAGCTCAAGTTATTTTTTCAAGAAGGACAGTCCAAGGTTTGTGTGTAGGGTAAAAAGAGACTAAGTATGGACACCCTAATCCCACTCTCATACACACTCATGGAATATGAAAGAGCCTAAGGAGGTAACGCATGTCAGATACTTCTTGTGAGAAAGAGAGATTCATGGATTGCTTCTTAGGTTTTCTATTACTTTGTTTTAAATGAGGAATGATACAAAATGTGATCTAACCCAGAAAGCAAATAAGCAAGCAAACCCTAATCTAAGAATGCATCTCAAAGGACAACTCATACACTGTTGAAAAGTACATATCAAAAGACAAAATTAGGGGTACACCTATGTCTAAAATCTAAGAAAAAATGTCCAAGACTAGGGTGCCACGCCATTTTCCTAATTCTGCAATTCTGGAGTTGAAACTGACAGGAAAGATTCTAGAGTCTGCTAAGTGTTGTTTTTACAGGTACTACTGATAGAGGGAAAGACCATGGCTCCATGTCACTATCCTAGGAAGGACTAGGGTTCCATGCTCCTATCCTTGGGGTTTCTACCAAGATCTGCAACCCAAAACTATTCCTGTGTACTCTTCTGGTCCTGAAACTTCAAGCAACGCTCGGATCTGAACCTGTACCTAAAGCTAGAAAGGAGGGTTTGAGGTGGATATATAGGGTTTTTCCTTAGTCAAACCCCCATGTTGGTGATTTCCACCTCCATGAATAGCCGATAATCTACTAAAAATGTGTGTGCAAGAACCTTGTGTGTGTGCAAGATCCTAAGAATGAAAGTAAACAATCTAGAGCAACCCTAAAGAGTAAACCCTAATTGCTAATAATGGACAAATTAAATTCTCTCAATCCATGATGCAAAGTGATCTAAAGCATGAATATTAATCAAAATGAAACTTATGCAAAGACATAAAACAACATGAAACCATACCCAACCCCAAGGGAGAGGTACAACCCAATCGTCAGTCGGTGATCCCCTATTGTTCTTCTATATCTTCAAAACCCCATAATTGATAAAATGATGATTGATGGATGTTTGAATTTTGTTGAAGACTTCAAAGATCTACTCTTTCACTGCAATAGAGACTCTAATACTCCAAAAACCT
Organism: Cryptomeria japonica; assembly: GCF_030272615.1. Lineage (NCBI taxonomy): Eukaryota > Viridiplantae > Streptophyta > Pinopsida > Cupressales > Cupressaceae > Cryptomeria > Cryptomeria japonica. The sequence continues at coordinate 782,080,370 of NC_081411.1, read as the reverse complement.
TCTCTTATATTCATAGAAGAAGACCCCTTCAAATGAAGAAAGAGAGCTCTTAAGTATGAAACCCTAGATCTTAATTCCATGTTTAGGCCAACCTAGAATTTTCATTTCCCATTGATATTTTGGGGTTAAGCATTATTATATCATAGGAATGTGCTCCTGAATTTCCTAGAAAAAGTCACGGACCATGTGCATTCCCACCATGGTCTGACCAACTTTTCACCAAAATTTTAGGGCCATTAGATATGATGGTATTAGAGCGCATCCCAAAGTTACAACTGATTTCAAGATGTTTTGATATGAGAAATCAGGCCTAAACAATCAAAATAAAACATAATTAGGGTTTATGATTTAATGATTCATTAGAGGAATAAGATGAAAAGGGCCACACTTAGGGTAAAAGGCCCAACTTTAGAATATGTAAAGTGATGAGACATGACCTTAGATTTAATTAAATTAATTAATTAAATTTTTAAAGGGGAATGAGAAATAAAAGATGCAAAACACACTAAGGTGGGTGCTAACCTAAGTGTGAAATTATACCACCCCAACAAGGGTGTACAATTTATGACAGTATACTTAGCCCCCACTTTAGCGGTCATATGACACTATGTGCATATGCAAGATAAAGCACAAAAAAGGTAAATATCATTTGATAAAGGATATATCCATAAGTTGTCAGATGAAGCCCCCAACAGTATATGCAATACATAGTTAGGAACCACACCCTACAAAACCAAATGTTAGATATGTTATCAATGTTTAGAATTATGGGTGATTTCTCTTCTCAATCCTTTGAATTTTGGGGCTTTCATGGCTTCATTCTACCTCTGAGGGTTATTTGTCTAAGGGTTTAGGGTTTTTGCAAATTCACCTTTTCCATCATGAAAGCCCTGCATTCTATTTTCTTGTTACCTTTTCCTACTTAAGTGGAAGGCTCGGTCCATTCTTAGAGGGGGGGTCCCTTTTTAGGTCTTTGCCTTGGTAGGATATAAAATTATTTTGATTAATACCCTATTCCTAAGTCTTATTTCATTTTATTAATGTGTCAAGTTTCGTAATGTTCGTACAAGTCCCAGTGGATCCAACAGTGGGCATTGTTTTGCGATGAGAAGATGCGCAAAGTTTATCCTTCATGAAGTAATTATTGTATTTGAGCAGTGAGCTCTAGGCAGTGTGCCTAAATGCTTGTGCATTCCCATATTTTAATATTGTTTTGCTACTAGTCATAGCGGAATAATATTGTGGGTTCAAATCCCACCATGGTTTTTCCCATTTGGGTTTCCATGTAAAAATCTGGTGTTATTCTTTTGTGATTGTTTTCTCTATGTTTCTGCATTTCAGTTTCATCTATTTGCTTCTGGTGGTTTAAAGTTAAGTTTGAAAATCTGCTAACTGGTAGATCATTGATTCACCCCCCTCTCAAACTTCCAACATAATTAGAGGACACATGCCTTGATGTGATATACATATTTTTGTAATTATTTTTGAATTAAATAATTAGTTATGAAGTTTTATTAGGATTTTTTAAGAATATTAAAAAAATTGTTTGACCACCCTAACTTGGTCAATTTTATTTTTAATATTAAATATAAAAAATGAACCAAGTACAATATAATCCCATCTAAATTAAGTATCAATACAATGAGTTTCATATTCCTGATAACCTCACAACATTACATGAGACTAAAACCCACAACAAAACTTCATAATTTTCACCATGACAATATAATCTCACCCATGACTATGACTACTATATAGACCTAAGAGACCCACAATATAAGATCCTACTATCAGTCATACATGATATTTGGCTTAGGAGGCTCCTGTATCCAAGCAATCAAGCCCCTAAGACATTCCATCCAATGAATATACTTATCCACCTGTTTGGATCCAAGGAAGGATATGCAACCAACTCTTGTTGGCAATTGACACTCATCCAGTGGCTTCTGATGGCTCATTATTGGTATAGGGTTGTCATCGATGGAAAATATTCATGGGGATTCAATCTGGTAGCCATAATTCTTCTTAATCGGAAGCGGATGTCAAGTGGTAGCCAGTTAACTAGTATTTCAAGATGAACAAAACAGTTTTGGGTGCGGAAGCTTTCTGGTGATTGTAGTGCATTGAATTATGTTTGGGTTGATTGGGCTGACATAGACACATCATTTTATTGTTGTTTTTGTGATCCACATTTATCTTTTGTGATCTGGTCAAGTCGACATGTGACTACACGTTACACTAGCAGGCCGATATGGTAATGACCTATTTTGTGATTGCAGGTATATAAGACCGATATAGATGATCTTCTTCATGGATTGTATGATTTTATGTGAGCGAGTGGTGATTGAGAATCCATTTTGGCACAATTTCACGTGCGCATTCTTGATTTGGTAGCTGACTAAGACAGTGAACAATGCATAACAGAGCAAAACAACAGAGGTGATCCAATTAGTATTCTTGGCACTTAACCAAAACTCATCCAAGCATTGTAGATGCTATTTTGGAGTTCATTTTCCTATAATTCATCATTGTAATCATTCAGTAAGGTAGTGAGCCTTATGGGGCTGTAGCCAAAAAAAGTGGCGAGCCCGAGCAAAGCAGTCAAGGTGAATGATAAAAGTTGTGTATCTTATTGTTGATCTAATGGCTGGTGTTGTTTCGCATTACAAAGATGCATGCTATTTACCTTTCGTGAAGCAGCAAAAGGTTAGTGGGCCCAATAGATATATTTTCTTCCTAGTTAAAGAGCATGCAACTTGAAGATGATCTGATGGTGTGTGTTGTTTCACAATAAAAAGTAATATGATGTTTATCCTTTAGGAAATAGTGAAACAGAGCTGGCAAAGACATGGTAGATTAGGTGGCGATATAGGTGGGTGTATGACTAATATAGAAGATGATCTATCAATGAGACACATGGCTTCAACTAGAATTCTGGATTGTTCCATTTGAAAAGGTGGCCATGTTGGTGAAATTCATGGTGCAGTGAGACATGTGGTGGTTCAAATGTGGAGACCGATAGATTTCTTGGGTGAGTAAGTGATAGCCACGTGGAAGATATTTGTCAAAGGTTTGAAGATGAGTGGATTGGTAAAGAGGGCCCACTTTGAAGACTAAAGAGACTAAAGGCTGAGCAACTTGATGTTGATCGGATGCCACACACTATTTTGCATGGTGAAGGTGCAAGAAGTTTAATCTTCATGAAACAGCGAAAAACCATTAGTGGTTGCAGTTACACATGGTCATAAGGACAAGTAGTCATAGTGAAGGCTAAAGGTTGAGCAACTTGAAGATGATCTGATGGTGCGCATGGTTTTGCATTGAAAAAGTGTAGGATGTTTAATCATCGTGAAATAATGAAAAGAGGGTGGGGCCCATTTTTAAGAAGGATAACATAGGTAAGGTAAATAACATGCACATTCTTGCATGATCCAATGGTAGGCATTGTTTCACGATGGAAAGATGCATGAATTTTACTCTTTGCGAAGAAGCGAAAGGGCAAAACACTTAGAAATTTTTTGTGGTCCGTTGGAGCCATTTTTTGAATTCAATTCTGAATTAATTACTGAAGCATGTGGCTTAACTGTTCTTGATCAATGCTCAGTTTCTATAATAATCTTCACATCAGTTGAGACTTCAGAATCAATTCGAAGAATCTTACAGAGGATCCAATGTGCACAATGATTTTTTTTCAAGAAATAAGTAAGTTTCTACAAATTACTTGACAGTTACAGTTGAGTTGGTGTCACTAGGTGTTTGATTTCTTAAGAAATTTGTCTAAGATTTAATTGAAATAATTGTAATTCTAAGATGGCACTAAGAGGAGATTTCACGGGGAAGGTTAGTTACCAGGAGAGAGCCATTTGTGATGACCTTTTAGAGAAATTCAATAGGTCCACTAATGCTCAAGGTAAAATGAAAGAATTGGTGCCTAAAGCTTCCTGCTTGAGAATTGGTGATGGCCTATATGATAAAGGGAATTGGTTGAGGGATCCCCAGATAGGAATGTCAGGTTTGGGAATTTTAAAAGTGGGTTTTAGCCAGAGAAATTCTCTTTCTCCTATGAATAGTATATGGGAACTAGATGTTGGCTAGAACATAGTCCCTGGGGTTTTCATGGATGTGGACCTGTTAATCCAAATTGCCAATAATTATGATCCCAATACCAAGAATATAAATGGTAGGTCTCTAATTGAAATAAGTGATGATGAGTTCAGGAGAGTTTTCAGACTCAGTGAGGTATCAAATTATTTAGAGCCCATCAATTTTGAAACATTTGCAAAGGTCTATGATGCATAGAGAGACCACCTCAAAAATGGCCCCTTGAAGGAATTCTTTGCTAAAATAGGAGGACTAACAAATGTAGGCCCTAGCACCATGGAACTGTTTCCATTAAACTTATTTACTTTGAGGGCTAAAGGGATGTCTTGGTCCTGATGTCAGATTTTGGGGGAAGATGCAGAGACTACTATGCCAACCCACTATATGCTCATGATAGCACAAATTTTGAACCCATCTCTGGCAGTAACTTTTGATTTTGCACCTTATCTCACTGATGTCATTCATGAGGGATTGAGGGGAATAAAAAATGCTAAGGTGGATAGATCTTTTGGGTGGTATTTTCTCCTTATGCACATGTTTCTATTTAAAGGTGCTGAATATTTTGCTAATGAAATGGACCTGATCAAAGAAAAAGATGGCGAGGAGATGCCTGTTCAGATGTGGAACTTAATTTTGTCTTGGGACAAAGAAGATAAAAGTTACCTAAGGTTTGATAGATGTTTTGCATCTAGGCTTAGAATTATTTTGTGCCCACAGAACCCTAGTATTCCTAAAGCTATCCTTGAATTCCTTAGGCCTAAGGAATTTACTGAAGATATTAAGATTGTGTATAATTGGGATGACATATATCTGTACCCTATCTCCACTATGTTTAGAGTGTTTGGATTTAGAGGAACTCCATTTTTTCTCCCATATCAAGTCCCATTGAAGATAGGAATTGCTAAGGTCCTGAGGCAGATTAGAGGCCTACAAGAAGTAGAATTAACAAACAGGGGGAAAGGAACAATTTTCCCAACTATTACTGTGGCACATCAATTTGTAATCACCAAGGGTGGTTGGACACATTTTGATGACTTCTTTTGGCCATAAAGGTTGTCTACTGCAGTGGCAAGATTTTCCAACCTAGAGGGTTTATTTAATGGCATGTTTAAGAAGAGAGACGTGTGCAAGGGTAGGGCACACTAGTTCCATTTTCCTGAAGATTTGATTAGAAATGAGTTCAATTTAGATGAACAGGAATTGAGGAAAGAAAAGTGGATAGCTTTTAAGCAATCTCTGGACTTCATCCACCAATTTGATAGTAGCTATGACCCCTCGGCCAGGTTTACTCCTTTTAAGGAAAAGGTCAAATTTTTTATTCTTTATTTTGAAGATTTCATGCAAACTTTAAAGGACAAAAGGGAGGCTATATTAAAGAATGACACTAAAAAGGCTAAACTTGTATTAGCTAAGCCTTCATTTGAAAAGGCATTGCCTCTTGGTGATTATGTGATGCACAAGAGACCTACTTACAATTTGCTAATGCCAACAAAAGGTGAATATTCCTCCTCAAAGGGGAAAAGGCCTTTAGTAGATGTTGTGGAGATTCAAGACTCCCCTAAAAGGAAAAGGGCAGGAAAAGAGGTACAAATAAATGAGCCTTTATATTCTCCATCTCAATCCCCAATCCATGTAGGGGATGAACATGTAGTAGTAGAACAACTGCTGCAATTAGGAAGCCTTGGGGAAATTGCCCACACTTATGAGGAGTTGCAAGAAGGAATGCCTGAGGAGCCAGCAAGTGCCCAAATGGATGTAACTGCAAAGGACTTTATAGGAAAAGAACTAGACCCTATCATTAAGAAGGCCAGTGAGAAATTTTTGGTAGATGATAGTTTCATCAAAACATGATCCTTCTTGCAGTTTGTTTGGAGGAGAAATATAAGCTAGTTCAAGGCAAGATGTGAGAAGTGAAAAAATGAGAATCCTCACAAAGATGCATTTGTAGTTGAAGCAGACATAAAGAAAGAAATGTTGATAGAATTTGGGAATATTACCTCTGAACAAGGGAGGAAAATGATTACAGAAGCAGGGGTGTTGATTCTCCCTGAATGGGATATAGAAGATGCATTAGTACTTGAGGCCATAAGGAAAGAGACAAAGCCATTGGAAGAAATAACTTATAGCAATGATCATGCTACTTTAGTCATGTGGTCGCTAAGGAGGGAAGAGAGAAAAAAGAGGAAAGACACCTTAGAGTCTAACTATCTCAGAGGCATGGTTGTGAAGAGAGTAAAGGAAATAGGGGTAGTAGAGGTTGCTGGGACAATTTTGGAATCAACAAAATTCAACATGGTTGTAGCTGAAAAGGATGCCAAGGAAAAGGTTGATCTCTAGGTCAAGTTGGAGGTAATCCTAAAAGCCTACAATGAAGCCCAAGCTGAAATAACTTAGACGGATAGTATGATTGCTAAATTGAAGAATTAAATAGCAAGGAACATCATCAAGGTGAGTCTTGTACCTTGATTATTGCCTCTTCTCTAGCTAAACCTCTATCAGCTAGTCCAATTATTGAGTTTCCCTTGTCCCCTGTAAATCCTGGTTTTCAATCTACTAAATCTATTCAAGATGAAATGGAAAAGTTGAAGCTGGATCAAGCCATATTTGCAAGTAAATATGAGGAGAAGGTCAAGGGAAATTTTTTGAAGTTTGCTGACACAATAGGGGCTTCTATTGTATATATATACATGAAAATAGTTTTAAGCATGTTGACTGATCTGAAGGAAGACAATGCTACTCTGGAGCCAATTTTAAATAAATGGATGGCAAGGGAAGTAGATTTGGAACTTATGTGCTCATCCTATGAAGAGGCAAAGGCTGATGCCAATATTAAATCCACATGTGAGTTGGTTAAAGGTATGTCTAGGTTAGCAGAAGGAAGAGCTGGTTTAGAGAGAAAGACCAACCTGTACAGAAAAGAATATGCTAACCAAATGTTTGAAATATTTCCTGGAGGTTTCATTAGTTCAAGTCAGTTGAAAGATGAAAAAGTATGGCTTGATGAGATAGGACATAAATTGGCTCAATGGATAAATGAAGTCATCAATTCAGATGGCACATCTTTATTTATTCGAACAATTGAAGAAATTGAAAACATGAAGTCACACTATGGTTTTTTGGAGGCTGAAGTCAAGCAGTTAAGAAGAACCTAGAAAAGATTAAATAAATTAAAGAAGAAAATTATTAGCTACTCTTGGCCCAATGATGACATGTTTCAGGGATGGAAAGATAAATATATGGTGCAAGAAGCAGAGGATCAAGAATAATCAATTGATGTTGTAGCATTGTAACAACCTTTAGGAAGTTAGGGATGAAGGTTTTTTGTAACCTCTTTCAAGAGGGAATTATGGTTGTAACAAACTATTCCTAGGAAAGTCTAAAGCTTGTTTGCATCCATATCATTATAAATGGATAGCAGGACTATTGAAAAAATCATTACAAGAATTTGTAAGGAAACTCTATCAAAAAAAAAATATATATATATAGGGTTTTCTGGTTTTTTAGAAAATACTTCGACTTATGTATGATTTCTGAAAATGGATATTAATACACAGATCAGAGCATTTTGAGCTCATATCTCTGTTGTCTTCTTGTGTGCATTCATTGATTTACTGGTTTCTTGAAAATAATCTAGGGTTATTTGATCGAAATGGTATTGCAAGGCAATCTTACAGACATGTTTTTAGGCTTTTCTCTCCAGGAGAGAAATTAAATATATGTGAAATCTCTCTGTTAGTAAATCAATAGTTTTCTACTTGAATTTTATAAATGGTTTTAGCATAAAGCAAGAACTTATATATATGTCAGGCATATATTAGGTTGATGAAATATAAATGATAGGATGTTTGTGAATGTCTAGATTTAGAACTCTTATTTAGTTTGGGTGACTCTATAGCCTGGATAAGGCACTGATATCATTAGTGGAGTTTTTTCTATCTTTCTTGGGGTCAATACTAATGAATGAACACATGTTTTCTTTTAAGTTTCAGTATTATTGAGGTGATAAGGTTAACAGGTTTCTATTGCTAGTTTACTATGGATCTTATATTAAAATTGTAAAAGTATTCACAAGAGGTACACCCACCTAAGCTTAGGACAAGCTTGAAGTGTAGAAAGTTTTGTACAAACCTTGTTATATGTTATTCTGGATTTTGATTTTCTCATCGTTCTCTCCACATGCAATAGAGGTTTTAAATTTTCTTACAGAGGGGATAGGGGAATCAAAATTTGAGAACAACAAGATCACAAAATGACCTAATGCTTACTAAGGAAGGTGATGAAATTTGTGGGTATCTATATGCCCCGACTATTTCAACTTGCTTATTAGCGAGGTGAAACATGGTATCATGTTTTCCATAGCAAATTCTGATAAAGATTTTGATGAAGTAAGTTCACAACAAGAATTTATTACTCATCCAAGAACATTATGGAACTAACATAGAGAAAGAGGGTGAACTCATGATTCTAATGCCATCGACGATGCTAGAATCAGAGCTTACTAGCTCAAGATAAGATAGATTGAAGAAAAAGTGTAGAAATCAGGGTTTTAACATCAAAACATAAAGTGAAAAAGTCCATATCACATAAAGATGAAAGTGACACCTTCATTTGTTACTTTCTAACTTTTCGTCACTATTCATCATAGAGGAGCCCATATAGAATCCATCATGCCTCGATACTGACTTGAGCGACCTATGCGGATGGAGTTCCTTCACCAGTTCGTACTCATCCATCGACCGCTTGATGAGGTGAGTTGGTCTTTCATTGACTCTAGTTAACTTTTTCATGTTTTCATAGTTTTTAGAAATGATGATCTCATTACATAGTTTGGGCTCGGGCCATCCCTTTGGACACCTAGGGGTTCTAGGGTGCCTTGGTCCTCCTAGGGTGCCATGGTCCCAAGGGGGCACCATGGTCCCCTCTTGGAGCCATGGTCCCTTTTAGGCACCCTGGTCCCAATAGGGTTCCATGGTCCTAGTAGGGCACCCTCATCCACTCAGGACACCCTATTCCCTAGTCGAGGTGACCAACGTTGACACACGATCAGGTGATGAATGCTAGAACCAATAGAAATATTGCACTGATTAATGATGATAGATTGGTTTTCATTTTCTAGACATTGTCATACATCCATAAGCATATCTCCATTCTCACCTTTTGGAGCCTTTGGGAGAAGATCTGAAGGTTGACAACAGGAGAGAGGGATTTGCTACATGTAGTGGGCTTGTGGGATGTGATGTCCATGCTGACCATCTAGTTCCATTCTGCAATGTTGATGGCACTGATGGAGAGGTGGGATGCAGATACCTCAACGTTATCACTACTTATGGGGGAGATGATGGTTACCCTTGAGGGTGTATACTACATTTTGTGCCTTCCTATTAGAGGACAGACCATGAGATATTGATCTAATCAGATAGAGGGGTATTATAAGAGAGATCAAGTATATTCTATGGAGAGAGTGATACACAAAGAGACAAGGGGTTGCATCATGGAAATCTTGCCCCTACAACCTATTGGAAAGGTTCCATTAGTGAGGAAACTCATGACTGCAACCCTTGCATTTGTCATGTGCCCTAATGGGTGACACACATATGCATGGAGGACTCCTCTACACCATACATGCTATGGAGAAACACATGAGAGTATACTCTTGGGGTCAGAGCATGCTTGTGCATCTCTATCATGACCTTAGGGAGAATGTGTTTGGATAAGGATGTTATTATAGGTATGGATGTTTGAGCATATTACTTGCACTAGACTTGGTGGGGCCCCCATAGAGATAGTCCCAAAGCATCCTAGGGTATATGCTTATCCTCTTACCTGTTAGTGGTGATTCGGAGATCTTCTATATTGGAGGTTGAGCTTGGATATATTGATAGCGGGTGGGATCATATGGAGACCCTATTTCAAGATGTCCATGTGGGTGGGGATACACATGTAGATGTTCAGTATGCAGAGGGACGATACAACCACATAGTTGTTCCCTTCTAATTTGATCGAGTTTGGTGGTAATTTGGGTTTGAGTAGTGTGTTCCTACTAACATTCTTGTATACATTTGACACTTACACGTGATGCCAAGGCTAGGAGACATTCCTTGGCCTACCAGTGATGAGATCAACATCATAGATTCAAATGGGTTAGATCATGACATAGCGACATATTATAGAGATGATTCAGGAATGCATCGATGGTACATCACATGGCAGGGGAGGACATACCTTGGATCCATTTTCCTAATAGACATCCTTGGAGGGAACCCCAAATCATGGAGATAGTCAGGCGACGAAGAGGGATCTGATGCATCCAAGGAGGATTCAGATGATTAGGCTGATGATACAGAGGAGAAGGGGGCAGGCATAGATAGAGATGATCTTGACATCGGAGAGGGAGATCAAGATGGAGATGATGATAAGGATGGAGAGGAGGAGGAGGTAGAGGAGGAGGAGGAGGAGGATGAGTTAGATGCAATTCTTTATCACTCCAGGGAGGATACCATAGCCCTTGATCCACCGAGTTTCCCACTATAGGTAGAGAAGGACCCAATAAGGGGTCCTAACACCAGTCCCAATTAGCCCACACCTACTCTATATAGATAGTACGAATGTGGAGAGCCTAGTGGGTCCCAGTCTTAGGTGGTCACTTCTCATGATCCCTACTAGTGAGAGGGAGATCCAGGTAGGGTGTATTGTTATTGATTATCTTATGTATCTTACCTACTTTAGATTTGATGATATAGAATGTTACTGATAAAAAATATCTCTCTATTTTGTAGCTACCTTCCAAGAGTGGCGTTCTTTGATTCAGAATGCAGTGACAGACCTTATTGTGACTGCACACATTTTGAGTTCCTCACATATGGTGCACAGATCCCAAAGGAATGCAAGATGAGATGAGGACCTTTTCTCCCCTATTCGAATGGAGGTGGAGATCCTATGAGAGAGATTATAGTAGACAGAGTGTGACCTAGTGACATCACAGACAGAGGTATCCATATACCGAGGGATCACAAGAGCTCCTCACAAAGTAACTCACAGTCTGTATCACGATACACCCCTGTGGGGCCACTCACATGGTCATATCTAGGGGGGCATCTAGCCACCATCCTCCAGGTACTAGTCCTAGAGATAAGAGATGATTTTTATTTATTGATGTATATATGATGACACTCATGACTATGTTCTTTTTAATGCTTAAACAATGTATGCATTGCTTATATTAATAGTAACATATTGAGTAATGAGCATGTATGTCTGATTTAATTTCCATGTGATTTATTTCTCAATGCTTCATGATTAAATTGATACATGTGTGATTTAATTAAATAGATAAGTATTTAATAAAATGCTACTTTGAAGATAAAAAAGAAGAATGTATTAAGCCTAATAAATATATGACTAATATGATTTAATTAACTCTAATTAAACACAACATGATATAATTTTACTTAACACATAAGAAATTGTATAACATGCTAGCACATATGAAATGTAAATCAATTACAATTTACATAAAAGAATCCAAGACAAACAATAAAGTAATGAAACATGCTTGTCAAGAATGAAGTAATGTAGACCAAACAATATAACATCATTCCATCTTATATACTTTAATAAAGACATGCTAACATAATACCCAATTTAAAATAGAAAGAGAAATAATAGAAAGTAGACAAGAAAGAGAGAGAGAGCTAGGCATAGTATCTAAGAAAGGTGCATAGCATTTATGGGTTCCTTGAGAGGCATACCTTCCACATCTACTATCTTGTAAGCACGTAATCCATAGAATTCCACAAAAATGTATGGTCAAAGCCAATTACGACTGAATTTTCCCTTCTCCTTAGGTAAGGTATTCACATTATGTTGATTATTGTAAAGGACTAAATCCCCTACTAATAAGGAACGTTGAATAACCTTATCATTGTAGCTTCGTTATAAAGTCTTATGACATTCTTGAATATTCTTGATGGCATTTATACGTCGTTAATCAAGCATCTCAAGTTATTGGTGTTGGAATATAATATCACTGAGAGGGGGGCTTAATCAGTGTTATACCCAGAATGATTAATATTAACCTTATTAAAACATGCATACACCAACTAGTATACTGATACATACGTAATTGAAAGAACTCAAGAAACCAATAAGCCACAAATTTATACATGGAAAACCTTAAAGAGGAAAAACAACGGTAGGATTTATGACCCACAATATAAATCCATTGGCCATATGAAGAGATGTCACAAAATATGAGGGGCCTACACTCACAGAAAGGCTTACAGCCTAGAGCACACTTCTCAATCAAAACAAGAGTCTCATTAACTACATAAAATTCTAGACTACAATCCGAAGAAGTGTGAACTGCTAAGATAGCATCTTCTATGCCTAAATATAGTTCCGGTTTAAGCTCTGTCTATTTCATTCTGAAACCCTAAACAATTTACTCGAATAACCCATACATGAATTTCCTTACATACAAGATCTCTCTGATATATATTGTATCATATTACATTCACATGTACATAATCTCCCATCTCATGTCTATATCAAAATGATCTATCAAATTGACTTATATACCCTATACAAATTTGCATGCCTTATGTCAGATTACAAAGATATATACATTATCAAATTACATCTCAACCAGATAACATAAATACATAAATATAAAAACTAATTGTCAATTTCGGATCCAAGATATGTTAGCCTCCAATACCAATAGCCTTTACTAAACCATATCATCCTGCATTTCTAGTAACCAAAGAAATCCTTCTGTCCTGTCAGTGCCAGTGTAGTATTTGTGAAGTGCCTACCAGTACACAAGTGAACCAAAACATGAAGTCAGAACACAATACCATGTTTCCATGAATGAAAACATGTTGAAACTAACCAATTGAGTTTTAATAGCCAACAATCTCCCCCTTTGCCATTAATGGCAACACTCATGTGAAAAATAGTCAAGGTTTCATGTGTCGGTTTCATCCTGCGTTGCTCCCCCTAAGTTGAATATCCATTAATGAAAAATATGCCATATTTCAATAACTCCTTAACTCCATGACTCCCCCTAATGTATACAACTCCTCTATTTCTTTTTAACATCTATACTACTCCCTCTTTAACATCAATGCCATCAAAACTTCTAAAAACAATGTCAAAGAAAAAGAACTGTACAATGAATATCCCAAAATGTATTACTGAAGCTTAACAACTTTCAAAATTTCTAGATAAGCCTTTTCAAGTAACTCAAGATAAGTATCCCAATCTGTTTTGAATGTGTCATAAATAGATACATGTCCACTCAATATATGTGCAAATGATTCTTTCTCATTTATCTCTACCAGTGTGGGCTTTCCTTCTCAAGAACGGAAAATTGGTTCTCCAAAATTAAAATTTGACCATCAATTGATGTAGTCAATAAAATCAATCCATCAAAAGAATTAGCTATATTTGCAATTTTCTCCTGAATTTCTTTTATCTTCTTATCCACATTAGTTTTAAGTATTTCAGTGTTACAACATACCCTATATATATGTGTACATTGCTTGAAATAATTTTCTATTAGTATCATCTTCTCACCAATATTTTTCTTCTCAGATTCAATTACCTGATCAAATGCAACTCTCTTAGCCTGAGTAAATCTCTCTAGTGCTTGTCAGTTTGAGATTTGCTGTAAGGATTGAAAATCCTTTGAAATATGCTCAGTGATTATTTTAAGGTTGCCAGATGGCCTCGTTTCATTTTCAATCTTACACTTCAGGACCATTCTGTGTCAAACAGTGATTGATTGATCTATATTCCCTTTGTCTGTGGATTCTTCCTTTATTATTTTTTGTGCTACCATCATCATGAGTTCAATGGGACTCATCTTGTTTATGTTTTTATTTTCAACCCATGAGGTGTCAATTGATAAGAATGATGGACCAACTACCGGTTCCTTGCCAGACTCCCCTTTCTTCTCTTCTAAATATTTATCCTTTATAACTTCCTCACTGGCACCGGTGGATTTGCCACTTGGTGCAGTCTATGTAACTATTGGTTCCTTTGTAGGAACTATAACCTCAACCTATACATGTGTATCTGGAGGACAATTATCCTCAATATTAGTATCCTATAGAATATTAACTTGTTCACTCTCTGTATTAATTAGTATCTCAATATTTGTCTGTACATATGTATTTATCAGGGGCTCGATTTCTACTATCTTAATATTTTCAAAACTGAGGGTGAAGTACCCATAATCCCTTTTCCTTTTCCTTCAACTGTGGTATCTACAGTGTCTATTTTGGTTTCTGGTGAAGTAAAGAATCCTCTTTTTTCTCCAAGAAATTTAATCGATGGTTTTTAAGTCTCCTTTATTATTTCATTTACTCTTCCTAGCATCACACTAGTTATTTTATGTTTGCTATTAAAAAGTTTTCTTTCTGCCACCTACAGTGTCTTTTCCATTTCGTTTGGTGCAATAGTAACACAAATAGATAATAGATCTTGAATTTTAATATGTTTTTCTTCCTGGATGGTTGATAGTATTCTAGCATCTAATATTTTATACAATTCACCGGGTATTTGATTTTCTATTTCTATTAAGTCTTTCTTATAAATATCTAGATATAATAAGACTACTTCCTCTACCTCTCTTTGTTCATCATCCTCTAAGTGTTCATAATAAAATTAAACATTATTCAACACTCCATCTTTAGTGATTTCATCTACTAATTCTGCACAAGTTTTAGGTGGTATGTCAATCACATTACTAGATTCAATTGCTAAGTTGAGGTCACTCTTCTTCTTCCTCTTTGTAGTACTAGATGCAGCTGAAGATGTTGCCTTTGGTGTTTGCTTTTGTGCCAGTATTTTTATTGTAACCTTCCTACCTGGTTGCTTCTTAGCTTCTAACTTTGCTTCCTCTATTTTTTTCCTAGTAACCCTCTTAAATGCCAAAGGTTTGTCATCCTCAAATTTTGATTCAGTAGTATTAGGCTCAATATGTACTTTTGGATCCCTCCTCTTCCTACCTTTTTTTGGGACAACATCAATTAAAGCTTTAATGTCCTTTGAGACCTTCTCCACAAATTTTCTTGCTTTCCCTTCCTTCTTCTCTCTTTTATTCTGGTTGAACTTTGTTTTTGCCTCATCAATTGGTGCATCAATTAGCATTTTTGTATAGGCATCAAGAATTTGTGCATCTACCTCATAGTCCATTTATTTAATCCAAACCTTTTGGGGTTTAACTACTTCCATTATTGTTTCATCCTTCTTTACTATGAAGTATATGTCGGTTGAATATTTTTCTACAATATTCTTAGGTACCCTTACCCTAGACCTTATAGATTTCTAGAATGATTTGAAATATCCCCATACCTTGTCATCTCTCTGACTTCCTAAAGAATCAATTGACTATTTCAACTATCTTCCTACCAGGATGTCAAATGCCCATTGCCTCTTACCAAAACTGGGCTTATCATTCATGAAATATAACATTGAGAAAACTATCAAGTTGCCATACCAGAATGTACCCTTCTTTTCACCCTTAATTTTTCGTAGGTTTATTATCAACTCATCTAGCATCCAACCACATAGATCTAATTTTACATTCTCTATCATCATTTTGTATGCAGCCAAAATGCATGAACTAGAAATAGAGTTCAATTGGTTTGACGAAGTTACCTTATACCCAATGATCATGTTTCCTAATCTGATGTCAGTGTCCATGATAGTGCTCACTCTCATGGATCTCCTATTAGATGTTGCATCAGTGATCTTTCTCACAAAATCATTTGAAACCTTCTTGTCTAGATGTTGCCCAATTGACGATAAACCAGTAATTGTTTGGATGGCTTCCTTTACGATTTTGTAAGTTCTATTTAACCATATAAATTCCTCATGTACTCTTCTCAAAACATATTTGATTATCTCATCCTCAAATTCTAGAATATCCAAAATGTCGATAAACCCCAGGTCCTCAATATGCTTGAATGCCAGTTTGATCTTTCTAGATTCTTCCATCAACTCATTCATATACATTCCCTTCATCTCATAAGTTCCCAAGCTCTCAATGCGACAGTGAATATATGCCCTAACATCCTCTACATAGACAAGTCCCTCTAGAACATGAGAAAAAGCTCCAACCGAATCTTTTAGGGTAGCCACATTTGGATACCGCTTGAAAACTGGCCTAGGATGGTCCTTGACCTCTACTATAGTTGGGGTCGCAACAAAAATAGGAATAGATGATGATCCCGCTTCCATGTTTAAAGATAAATACCTTTTGATCATTCTTGGTGAAAACCTCCAACAAATTCTTCTAGACATTGGTGAAATCGCTCAAGAAGAAATTTGATTTCTCTGAATTGCCTTTGATCGCTCTTAGTCACTTTGAATCACTCTAAAGTCACATTCAATGCAAGGTGTTCAATAATGAAGTCAATTCGATCTTTTAACCTCTGATAAAAACCCTAATCTTCCATTGTTATAAACGAATCCTGGTGAAAGATACCAGATCTTGCTTAGAACATATCTATGTCGGATAATCATCTCCAATATCAAGAACATCTTCCTAAACCTCTTCCCGGGGCATATGAATCATCTTCATGAATTTCTCCTACCCTAAGGTATCTTCCTTAGTTACCAGATGAGCTACCTACTAGTGTAGGAGCAACCTCTTTTGTCGGATAAATAATCGAGACATTCCCATCTGATGATTGTTCTTTAGTCTTTCTAACCCATCTTTGAGTATGATCTTACTAGATCTCACTAACCTTCTCCTTAACTTTCTCATTTGATCCTCCATTAACAACTGGTGGATTTATGCTTCTACATAATTTAGCAATATGTCCAACCTCATTACATGCATAACATGTAACATTGTTCCTTTGAATTGCTTTGCTAAAACTGGTGAAATTGTTTGACCTGCACTGATTAGCCATATGTCCGAATTTTCTACATTCATATCATTTGACATTCATTTTGCAATCTTCTATTTTATGACCATACTTATTGCATTTGGAACATTTACCAGGAGTAGAACCAAGGTTCTAATTTTCTCTATTTCTACATTGCCTTGCCATGTGACCAGATCTATTGCAAACAAAACAACTACCATTAAATTTATAGGCATTAAATTTCCTTACTGGTGCCTTATGGTTTTGATCTTCATTAGCAGTACCAAAACTCTATCCTTGCTCAAATCCAAGTCCACTTGAATCTGCCTTTGTCTCTTTAATAACTCATCTAGTTGTGCTGAGCTAATATTGAATTTTTCTTTATACTCACTTGAAGTAGTTAAATCTTCTCTCAGAATTATCATTTTTCTCTCAAGCTCTTGTTCATTACTCTAGGATTTTTCTAGATTAGTTCTCAACATATCATTCTCATGAACCAACCTACCAAATTCCTAAAATTTGTTTTTCAGGGATACAATAAGATTTTCTTCCTTCTTCTTTCTATCCTCAATCTCCATAGACATCCTCATAGTTATAACTTGCATTTCACTTTTCATTACCATGTTCTCCTGACTCAATTTCTAACATTATTCCTTAAGTGTGTTGGCATATGCACACTCCAATGAGACATTGCTTGTGATTGAAGGTTTTTTCATTCATGACAACCTTGCAATCCTATGGCACTAGCAAAAGCATTATACCGGCATCAACAGATCACTCTACACCGACACTCAGGACACAGGCACCGGCACAAAGAAAAGAAGTATACCAGCACTAAGGCCGACTAGATTTTGTTATATTATATTTTGTTTATTATTGTAAAAATTTTGTAAGCTGACTTGGCAAATTGTAAAATGACTCTTATATATAAAAGAGATAATTGTAGACATTCGGGATGAGAAAAGAAGCATTAAGGAAAAATATTAGGCAGACCTGTTATGCGAAATATAGGCTAAGGGTTTATGTAAGAAGCAAAGCAACAACCGGTACTGGATCAGGCATTATAGATGCTATTGTAAAGTAGTACAAGATATTGGATTTGTATAATCCTCATTGTAAGTCAGTGAGACTTCCCATTGAGCAGTGAGCTCTAGGCAGTTGGCCTTCCTGCATGTGCAGGCCCCTATTGTAAGTAATATTCTCTTATTGGCCAGTGACTGAATATTGTGGGTCACAAATCCCACTGAGGTTTTTCCCACACTAGGTTTCCTCATTAAGACCTTGTGTTATGGTGTGCTTTTCATGTGGATGTTCTTGATTCTATTTATTGCATTATTTCTTGCATACCGGTACACTATTATACTATGTTCTACATGTTTTTATTCAATAAATTCTATTCACCGGTTAGGTACTGATTCACCCCCCCCTCTCAGTATCTGTGGGATTCCTAACAATTGGTATCAGAGCTTGGTCCTCTATTTTTAGAAGCCTAACAACTTTAGGAAGATCTTGACATTGGTAAAGATGGAAAATCTGATGAAGCAACTTGAAGGAGCTGTTTCAGACTATGATGTAGAGAAATTGAAAAATATCAAACTAGAAGATGATTTAAGGGTAGCTCAGGATATCATTCAGGCACTTCAAGAAAATTTTACTATTGCAAGAAATAAGAGAAGAGAACTTTGTGAAAAATTGCAAAATGAGAATGATGAAAAGGAATCACTTAATGATATGATAAGCAAGTTGAAACAAGAGAACATGACAACAAAGAATGAGATGCAGGATATGATTATGAGATTTTGCAAAGAGATTGAGGATAGGAAGAAGAATGAAGAAGAATTGACCAGAAGACTAAGTGATGCAGCAAATGAGAACACAAGACTTAGCTATGAAAATGACATGTTGAAGACAGATCTGATGCATACTCAGAATGACTCAAATGAACTGATGAGACACAAAGAAGTTTTAGAAAGAGAACAAGAAACTGCAAATCAACATAAAGAAAAATTCAAAAAAGCTAAGAGGAACTTGGCACCTTGCTAAAGAATCAAAAACCTAAAGGTGACACTTCTGGAATTGGCTTTGAAGTTGGTGAAAGCTCTGGTACTGCAAATACTCAGGATCACAACAAACCGGTAAGACAACCTAATGCTTATAAATTCAATGGAAAATGCTTTAACTATAATAAGTATGGTCATAGAGAAAATAAATGTAGATCTATAAATTATCAAAAAATCAACACACCAACCAGTCAATAGTCTAAATGCAACAAAGTTGGTCACAACTCTAAAAAATTGTAGAATGAATGTGAGATGTTATGTTTGTGGAAGATTTGGACATTTATCTAATCAATGCAGAACACAAACTGACATAGGTTATGGGAAAGCTATTCAAAATAATAATGTAACTTGTTATGCATGTAACAAGATTGGGCATATTGCAAAATTCTGTGGAAGTAAAGGATCACTGGCAGACAACAAAAGTTCTAGCTTGAAAGGTAAAGAAAAAGTTGAAGAGGTTAAGCAAGAATTCTCAAAACAATGGATTAGAAAAGCTGATCTAAATACTGGGAATACTCCTTCACTGGTAGAACAAATCAATGCTTCACCGGTAGGACAGAATGATGCTTCACCGGTAGGACGGAGCAGTGCTCCAGTGGTAGGGATTTTCTTCATCTAATTGAAGAAAGTTTCCTTGAGGGTTTGGCAATCTAATGACACGTGCTATTATTCCCTCAGTTAGAGATAAGAAGTTGGAAATTACTTTTCACCGCCAGACAATGTTAAGTGAATACTTAACCATCATGCATTTAATGTGGTAGATGGCAAAAATACACTATAAAATTGAGGTTTTGGCAACATTCCATTTCACTGAGATTTCAAACCTATGAAGAGCACGAAGATTCTTAGCTAAGGCATTTCGAGCAAGAGGCAAGAACACTCCAAGCATTCATGCATCCTAAAGGCAACAAAAGGTATTTTATCATGGCATCCACCTCTGCAATTGAATATATAGAAAACCCTACAATTATCGGAGTGATAAAAAGACCTAGGCCCATATTTTAGTTAGTCCCTGAGGTAGCAAAGAAAGATGATACCTTAGGTGCTTTTTCTCAAATTCCCAAGGGAGTTGTCTATGCTGAAGACCCCAGAATGTACATCCACTGCAACATTGAGGAACTAGGAGATGAAGAGATTAAAACCATGTTTAAAACTATGATATGTGATAAAACTGGCAATGTAAAAGATGAACACAAGATCATTGAAACCCTAGGATTTACAGAGATCCTTAGCATTCCTGAATTCCCCAAGGATGTGATTAGGATAGTCTTAAGCAGGGTACATGATAAATTTTTCTGGTTAGATGCAATCCACAAAATCACTAAGGAAGCTGTGAAAGCTATCACAGGGTTACTGACCATCGATAAAAGGCTAGATAAAATCAAAAAGGTATCCAATGACCTAGTTACAAACCTAACTGGTGCAACATTCGACAAAAGGTCCCTAAGAGTTAATGTTGTAATAGACATTAATGTGAGATTTATCGGCATGATATTAGGGTACAAAGCTACTCATGCAAAATAGACTCAATTCAGTTTCAAGTTTATGCATTAAGAGTGCTTATGATATGGTCACAGATAATGCAAAGATTGATATATGTGAGTGGTTAAAGGATGAATTAATTGACAACCTTGGAAAGATTAAGAAGGACAAGAAAGGAACTTTTAGGTTTGGAAATCTGTTAGTATGTCTAATGCTACATATAACCAAATAGGTTCTTGGTATAGGCTACAAATAACTTGGATATGATATACCAGTAGGTAAATAGTTAACATAACTATTCAATAACATGGGAGAAGACAAGGAAAACAATATTCATGAATTCTTTCAAGCATTAAAGGCCAAAATGAAGAAAAGAATCAGGTTATCACAAAAGATTGTCGACAAATACAAAGATGAAATATGCTTTGTAATCAAGAAGGATGAAATATGGATGGAAGTAGTCATCCCTAGGATAGTTTGGGTAACCGAGATGGGCTATGAAATAGATGATCATATAATTGAAACATATGCTGAAGTACTTCTAGAAGCCCCAAAGAACCTAAGAAAGAAATATTTGGTAGTGCAGAAACTATTGAAAGCCAAATACAATCAAAGAAAAGAGTGAAAAAGGTCAAGGCAATTGTAAGGAAAGGTTTCAGTCAAGCAAAGGCCTTCAAAGAAGATGTGTTGAAGAAAACTGGTATAACAAAGGATGAGTTAGCAGCTCCACAACCTGAAACTCACCTATCACTGGTAGGTACTTCTTTGGGGAGTGACATGCTTGCAACTTTCAAAAGAGTTGTAAGGAAAAGAGATCCCTCACTAGAAACTACACCCTCACCGAGGAGGACAAGACAAAAACAACAAGCAGTAAGATCTCTAGTAAGAAAGGCTACACCAAAGAAGAAGAAATTGACACCCAAAAAGAAGAAGAGGACAAACAAAGACTTGGCCCCTCTTGATATACTACTGAATGAAATTACAGAGGAAGGTAAATTGAAAAATATAGAGAAATTATATGACACTTTAACAGCTGATGAAAAATAACAAGTTGAAAATAGTGTTAAATTGCATATGGACATGTATAAGAAGTTTTTGATGGAAGTAGTCAATGAAATTCTAGATGAACTATTTAAGAGACTGGAAGCAAGAAGACAAGCAGTAATAGAACTGGACAAGAAAATAAAGATTGAAAAGCTACTTGTTGTATATCTGGTAAATTCACCCAAAGAAATTGATGACCTAATTGCTTAAGCCAACCAGTCAGTATTTTCTACTGCACACCGGTACATTTCTTTAATGGTTGGAAGAGTTAATGAGGTGACTAAGGAAATAGAAAATGGATAGGATATATTCCTAGTTGAAAAAGAAAAACAAGAAGAATACAAGAACCCCAAACCCATAAAAGTTTATCAGAAAGATAGAGACAAGGGTAAAGCTAAAGTTGGTGGACCACCTAGTATCAAGGTTAGAGTCAACTTACCCCCACCTCCTTTGATTACTCCACCGGTAAAAACAACAGCTACAGAAGATCAACTGGCAGCTGAGAGTATGGATGTAGAGGATGGTAATCCTAATCCTAAAGTCTTATATACTGTGGATGTTGATACTCAAAAGATCAACATAGTGGTAGACAAAGATACAGCTGATAAGACTGACATGGCTAGTGAGCCTCCGATAGCTGAGAAAACTAAAAACACACAGGAGAAACTAGTAGAAGACAAAGAGCAAAAGGTAGAGACTATAGGTCCTGGGGACAACTGAGAAGGGGGGGGGTGAATCAGTTGTCTAATAAATTCAAACCAAAATCTTGTTAACCAACTTATTGCTTAATACCGGTAAGATAGTTAATTGTGCCAGTGAACAGTATTAACAGGAAATGGTGTACCAGTAGGAATTAATGCATGAAACATAAACATAAAGTCATCCACAACACATGACACAAATATTTGTATGTGGAAACCTTATAAGGGGAAAAACCATGGTGGGAAACCTTACCCACAATCAGATGATACTACTGCAGATAGTAAGTGTACAAAGAGGGGTCTGCACATGCAGAAAGGCCAATAGCCTAGAGCTCACTGCTCAAACACAAATGAGAGTCACACTGACTACAGTTGGATGGTTAAATCCAATGAGAACGTACTACACAAAATAGCATCTTCATATGCTAGATTCAATACTGGTGTAATGCTGATATGCTTCTACAAAAACCTAACTTCACCTTCAAATGATATCTTCGTGTTTATCTCTACTTGATCTTGCATATATCCTTCCTTAAATCTTTTTCGCATTCCACACATGATCTTACAAATAAGATCTTACATTTATACCATACCCTAAGACCAATTTTAGTAGGTCGGCTCTACAAGATATTACAATAGAAATATTTTACAAATAATACAATATCCGATGCAATAACCAATTGAACATGTCAGCTTAATGCATTTACAACAATAATAAATCACCTCCATAGCGTGCCATGCTGATCTAGAAAAGATAAACCTGCTGATGTAACCCTAGATAACCTGGACCTATTTGTCGGTAAAAGAAAATATGCAAATAATAATATACCAATGATATTACTTCAAATAAAAGTGTCCACATGATGTCTTCGACATTACCAAGTGTCTTCCATGTCATTGTAGGTACCGGTGAACATTGTATTCTACCAGTTTAATGTTATTCCTGCCAGTTAACCATATACCAGTGATTGTTTGAACAATTTACTGATTATTGATGAACGTTGTTGGATCTCCAAGGTAGGTGTATTTAGTAGGTGTTGACATCAATGACAAAACCATACCAAAATACCAACAATCTCCCCCTTTGGCATTGATGGCAACACAAGATGGAAAAACCATCAAAGTGCCAAAATAGAAATGCCAAGTACAAAAACCAATTCTCCCCCTGGGAATACTATGTGTTTATAAAAAGATAATTCTCCCCCTTGGAGTACTATGTGTTTATAAAAAGATAATGCATTTTTCCATATATCTCTCCCCAATGTTTTTCCATATATCTCTCCCCCTTTGACATCAAATGCCAAAGTCACAAAAGGTCAAGTTCATACAAAATACCAACCAATTCAATATACCAACTACTCCCCCTGTGAAGTAGCTTCCTCATCAAATACCAGAATAAAAGATTTGTCCATTTAATTCTGCCAGTTGATGACAATCATCAACTGTCTAAGTCTCTACAAGTAGAGGTAAGATTTCGAGCTGATCTCTGAGATACTCAAAAGTTTCCTTAGGCAAAGGTTTTGTAAAAATGTTTGCAAGTTGTTCTTTAGTATTCACATAAACTAGTTTTATTTCCTTTTCTTCAACTTTTTCCCTAAGAAAATTCAATTTGATGGAAACATGTTTTGTTTTAGAATGTAATACTAGATTTTTAGATATATCAATTGCTATAGTGTTATCACAATATATAGTAATAGGTTCCTTGCATTTTACCTTTATGTCTTTCAACATTTGCTTAAGCCAAAGTACCTATGTACAGTTTGTTGCTGCTGCAACATATTCTGATCCTGCTATTGATAAAGATGTACAACTATATTTCTTACTTAACCAAGAAACTAATCTCTTTCCAAGAAAGAATGCTCCTCCAGTGGTGCTCTTTCTATCATCTACATCTCCTGCCCAATTTGCATCTGTGTATGCATATAGATCAAAATTTTCATCTTTAGGGTACCATAATCCAAGATTTGTTGTGCCTTGTACATACCAGAAGATCATTTTTACTGTTGATTCATGATTTTCCTTGGGATTACTCTAAAATCTAGAAACTATAGATACTGCATTCATAATATCAGGTCTAGTTTGTGTCAAATACAGTAAACCTCCTATCATAGATTTGTATCTAGATGGATTAACAGGTGTGGATTCATCCCTTTGAGATAATTTGTCATTTGTAGTCATAGGTGTGCTTACCGGTTTAGAGTTCTCCATCCCAAATTTCTTGAGTAGTTCTTTCAAGTACTTAGACTGACTCAAAAATATGCCTTTATCAGTCTGTAAAATCTAGAATCCTAAAAAGAATTTTATTTCTCCAATCATAGACATTTCAAATTCATGCTGCATTTTAAGAGAAAATTCTTTTCATAATCCATCTTCTCCTCCAAAGATTATATCATCAACAAATACTTCCATAATCAAAATGTCATCATTAGTTACTTTGTAATATAAATTTCTATCTGCATTTCCTTTAGTAAAACCAATTTTTAAAAGATACTTATCCAATCTTGCATACCAGGCTCTTGGAGCTTGTTTTAGTCCATACAGAGCTTTTCTTAATCTACAAACCATATTATTGTTATCTGTCAAAGAAAATCCATCAGGTTGTTCAATATAGACTTCCTCTTCAAGATCTCCATTCAAAAATGCACTTTTAATATCCATTTGATAAACTTTGTAATCCTTGTGGGCTGCAAAGGCCAAGAATAATCTAACTGCCTCAATTCTGGCTACCGGTGCAAAGGTTTCATTGTAATCAACTCCTTCATTATGAGAATATCCCTTACACACTAGTCTTGCTTTATTCCTGACAACCTTACCATCTTCATTGAGTTTGTTTCTAAATACCCATTTGGTTCCAATTACATTTTTATTTTCAGGCCGGGGAACTAATGTCCAAGTATTATTTTTCTCAATCTGTCCTAATTCTTCTTCCATAGCTTTAATCCAAAATTTATCTTAACATGCCTCATTGATAGATAATGGTTCAATTTGAGAAATAAGACATACCTCTTTATTTGCCAATCTTCCTCTTGTCATGACTCCTTTAAATTTGCTTCCAATTATCTGATCTTCAGAATGATTCAGTCTTACATACCGGGGTGTCTTAGTCTATTGTTGTTCTTCAATTACTATGGTATCCTCTGATGATACCAGAGTAACTGGATCATCATTTTGTACCGGTGGATTTACTGTTGGTTCATTTGTCATAATTTCTGTTACCCGTTCAGAGTCTATATACCTTGAAGTTCCTCTGAATTATTCATCAATTTTTATATTTGTACTCTCAACAATTTTCTGCAATCTCTTATTAAAACATCTATATGCCTTGCTCTTAGATGAATAACCAAGAAATATTCCTTCATCACTTCTAGGATCAAATTTGCCAATATACTCATCTCTTCTAATATAACATTTACTTCCAAAAATTCTGAAATACTTAAGAGTAGGAGTATTACCAAACCATAGTTCATGAGGGGTCTTACCGGTTTCACCTTTGATGTGAACTTTGTTCAATGTATAGACAACAATGCTTACTGCCTCTCTCCAGTACACATGTGGTAGATTTGCTTCTAATAACATACTTCTTGCTGCATCCAAAATAGTTCTATTTTTCCTTTCAACAACTCCATTCTATTGAGGTTTCTGAGGTGCTGATAACTATCTCTAGATTCCATTAACTTCACAGAATGTATTAAAATCTCTAGATATGAATTCTCCTCCTTGATCTGATCTTAAGCATTTAATTTTCTTACCGGTTTCATTTTCAACCATTGTTTTGAATAGTTTGAACTTCCCAAGTGCTTCTGATTTTTCTCTGAGAAAAGTAACCCAACACATTCTAGAATAATCATCAATAATTAGCATGAAATATCTGTCACCTTGTAAACTTTTAGTTCTAGCTGGACCACATAGATTAGTGTGAATTAAATCAAGAGCATTATTGGATTTTTCTGATATACTTTTGAAACTAGCTCTAACCTGTTTTTCAAATTAACATTCTTTGCAAATTGTATTATGAGGTTTCACAATTTTAGGTAGATCTCTAACTACCTTAGAAGTACTAATTTTTACCATGCAATCAAAATTTACATGACATAGTCTTTTATGCCATAGCCAACTTTCATCTATATGTGCAATTAAGCATGCCTTTTAACTGTTATTCAAATGAAGGATATTTCCTCTAGTCTGATTACTGGTTGCAATTTCCAAACCAGTTCTATTCATGATTTTGCATTTTCCATTTTTAAATTGTAACTGAAAACCTTTCTCAACTAATTGACCAACACTTAAAAGATTATGTTTTAATCCTTCAACAGAGTAAACATTGTCAGTGTTATGTTTACCATCAAGAGATATTTAACCCTTACCTTTGATTGAATAAGCTTTGTCATCTCCAAATCTTACTAAACCTCCATTGTATTCTTGAAAGCTCAAGAATTTGCCTTTGTCTCCAGTCATGTGATGTGAGCATCCTGAATCAATAATCCATCATCCTTTGATTCAACTTTAGCTGCTAGGGCTTGTTCTACTGGTGGGGCAATAGGTACCAGTTGATCTTCTATTATAGCAACAAAGACCCATCCATTGTCTATTGGATCCTCATTAGAATCATCAGTCACACCTTCATCAGCAATGTAACAAGATTTATCTTTGTTTTTCTTAAATTTGTATCTCTGATATTCAAGATTAGGTTTATATGTCCTTCTAGCTTCTTCTCTTAGTCTACCATGTCTATCAAGGCATCTTGAAGCCATATGACCAATCTTATTGTAGTTGAAACATTTGAAGGGTGGTTTACCTTCATACTTACTTCCAATTGGACCTTTTGGCATTTTTCTTGCAAATAGTGCTTCAAGTTTTTCAAGCTCTTCATTCTCCTTCCTAGTTTCTTCAATTTCTCTTGCATAAAAGGCTCTCTAGTTTGATTTGTCAAAAGAAGGAGTAGCTAAAGTTGATGTTTTGAAGGCCAAATCAGTTTTTATAGTAGCAACAGGACCAAATTCCTCAATTTCAAAAGCTGAAAGTTTTCCAATCAATGTATCTCTAGTTACTGATGTATTAGGCATTGTTCTCAACTCATTAATAGCAGTAACCTTCATCTTATATGCCGATGGCAAACCTCTTAATATTTTTGAAACAATCTCATCTTCACTCAAGGTTCCTCCACAACATTTGATACCTAAAACAATTTCATTTACTCTTTCCATAAAAGAAGAAATTCTTTCATCTTCTTCCATTTTCAGATGTTCATACCTGACTCGGAAGCTTTCAAGTTTTGCAATTTTGACTGTGGAATCCCCTTCATTCAGTGTTTCCAAATGATCCCAAATAGCTTTTGCAGTAGATCTATCAGATAATCCCATGATTTGTTGATCTGACAATGCATTCAAAAGTGCTTCTCTTGCTTTGCAATCATTTTCTTCATCTTTAGCTAAGGTAATAGGAGAAGGCTGACCAGCTATAGCAGCAGTATAACCATTCTTAGTAACTTCCCAGATGTCTTTACCAATGCAATTCAGATGTGTCTCCATTCTGATTTTCCATATTCCATAGTTGGTTCCATCAAGTTTAGGACTGTCCTTTCTAAAATAATTAGTAGCCATTCGATCTCCTCAAGTTTGTTAAACTTCCACAAAAAGAGGACTAGGCTCTGATACCAATTGTAGGTCCTGGGGGCCAATGAGAGGGGGGGGGGGGGGGGTGAATCAGTTGTCTAATAAATTCAAACCAAAATCTTGTTAACCAACTTATTACTTAATACCAGTAAGACAGTTAATTGTGCCGATGAACAATATTAACAAGAAATGGTGTACTGGTAGGAATTAATGCATGAAACATAAACATAAAGTTATCCACAACACATGACACAAATATTTGTACGTGGAAACCCTATAAGGGGAAAAACCATGATGGGAAACCTTACCCATGATCAAATGAAACTACTATAGATAATAAGTGTACAAAGAGGGGTCTGCACATGTAGAAAGGCCAACAGCCTAGAGCTCACTGCTCAAACACAAATGAGAGTCACACTAACTACAATTGGATGGTTAAATCCAATGAGAATGTACTGCATAAAATTGCATCTTCATATGTTCGATTCAGTACCGGTGTAATGCTGATATGCTTCTACAAAAACCTAACTTCACCTTCAAATGATATCTTCATGTTTATCTCTACTTGATCTCGCATATATCCTTCCTTAAATCTTTTTTGCATTCCACACATGATCTTACAAATAAGATCTTACATTTATACCATACCCTAAGACCAATTTTAGTAGGTCGGCTCTACAAGATATTACAATAGAAATATTTTACAAATAATACAATATCTGATGCAATAACCAATTGAACATGTTAGCTTAAGGCATTTACAACAATAATAAATCATCTCCATAGCATGCCATGCTGATCTGGAAAAGATAAACCTGTCGGTGTAACCCTAGATAACCTGGGCCTATTTGCCGGTAAAAGCAAATATGCAAATAATAATATACCAATGATATTACTTCAAATAAAAGTGTCCACATGATGTCTTCAACATTACCAAGTGTCTTCCATGTCATTGCAGGTACCGGTGAACATTGTATTCTACCGGTTTAATGTTATATCTTGTCGGTTAACCATATACTAGTGATTGTTTGAACAGTTTATGATTGCTGGTGAACGTTGCTGGATCTCCAAGGTAGGTGTATTTAGTAGGTGTTGACATCAATGAAAAAACCATACCAAAATAGCTACAGAGACTCAGACTGAGACAATGCAACAAACAAAGCAAAAGTCTTTGGAATAGGAACAACAGCAACAAGAATAGGAACATAAGGAAACAGTGCCACCGACAACTGGAGAAATAGAAAAACCATTGCTTAAAGAAATGCAGACACAAACAGACCTAGTAGAGGTCAATACAAGTTTGGTTACTTCCACTGATGGTACTCAAAATGTTGGTTCATCATTAGGCTAAAAATCAACTAATGTGATTGAGGTTCTATTAGATACAATCAAAAAGATAGCAGACTGCAGCTCACAAGCTTATAAGGCAATTGATGATACCATACCAATTTTGAAGGTAGTTGCTCCTAACTGTAATGTGGACAATAAAGATTATTTAGGACAACTTGATACACTATGTAAACATATCACAGAAAACATTGAGAAAATAAAGGAAGAGTCATTGAAGGATAAAGTAGAAATTGAAAAGCAGAAATTCTTTAATGAGCAAATAAAGAAGTATAATAGAAATTTTGACACACTTCTACTAGAATTGTGTAATTTATTGAAAGAGTACAAAACTCTGTACAAAGACACCCGTAAGACAAACATTTTGACTATAGATATAGACAAAAAGATGAGCAAGGTACAGGATGAGATCAATAAACTTGCAGATAATTTTGTTAACTCACCTGATACACTATCAATTTTTTAGGAGAAGATAAAATTTTTTGAAGAAGATTTACTTAAATTGGAAAGAGAGAGAGAAAGAACAGTGAATAAGGCAAAACATTTGAGATTAAAAATAAGTCCAAGATTGGACTATCTAGCATCACTACAGAAGGAAGTATTTGAGGCACTAATATAGGGACAAAAAACACCGATAGAGCATTTGCAACATCTCACCAATATAGTGAAGAGAATAGAGACAACAATAAAGGATAGCAATAAGTTTATGGATAGTATAAACTTGATTTTGGGAGATCTTTTTCAAATTGTAACCACCCAGTTACAAGGTTGAAACTACAAACTCTATTGACATCTTGACAACCTTTGTCATTGATGCCAAAGGGGGAGTAGTGGGATGAGAAAATTCAATATCATAGGAATCATATGCTCAGGGGGAGCACACACATTTTTGGTAACATTTTTGGACTTCACATTTTTGGATACATTTTTGAAATTTCTCATGAGTGTTGCCATCAATGAAAAAGGGGGAGATTGTTGGCATATGGACACTCCAATGAGACATTGCATGTGATTGAAGGTTTTATCATTGATGGCAACCTTGCAATCCTATGGCACTAGCAAAGGCATTATACTAGCATCAACAGATCACACTCTACACCGGCACTCATGACACCAACACCGGCACAAAGAAAAGAAGTATACCGACATAGAGGCCGATAGGATTTTGTTATATTATATTTTGTTTATTATTGTAAATACTTTGTAAGCTGACTTGTCAAATTGTAAAATGACTCTTATATATAAAAGAGATCATTGTAGACATTCGGGATGAGAAAAGAAGCATTAAGGAAAAATATTAGGCATACCTATTATGCGAAATATAGGCTAAGGGTTTATGTAAGAAGCAGAGCAGCAACTAGTACTAGATCAAGCATTATAGATGCTATTGTAAAGCAGTACAAGATATTGGATTTGTATAATCCTCATTGTAAGTCAGTGAGACTTCCCATTGAGCAGTGAGCTCTAGGCAGTTGGCCTTCCTACATGTGTAGGCCCCTATTGTAAGTAATATTCTCTTATTGGCTAGTGACTAAATATTGTAGGTCACAAATCCCACTGAGGTTTTTCCCACACCGGGTTTCCTCATTAAAACCTTGTGTTATGGTGTTCTTTTCATGTGGATGTTCTTGATTCTATTTATTGCATTATTTCTTGCATACCAGTACATTGTTACAATATGTTCTACATGTTTTAATTCAATAAATTTTACTCACCAGTTAGATACTGATTCACCGCCCCCTCTCAGTATCTGTGGGATTCCTAATAAAGTGCATCTTTCCCTTCATCATCTTGACTTTGCAAAAGTTCTTTCCTCCTAGCCTGAATAGATGGTAACCTCTCTTTTAGGACAAGAATGAATTCCTTAGCAGAATTCAATTCATCCTGTATCTTTAAGTTCTTCAATCTTTCAACGTCATAATCTTCAAGTGCCATCTTAAGTTGCTTCTCCAAAGCCATATCCATGGATTTTGGTTTCAAGATCTTCCTTAAGCTGTTAAACTTCCTTCAAGGAACAAGGCTCTGATACCAATTCTTGGAATCTAATAACACTAAGAAGGGGGTTGAATTAGTGTTCTACCAAAATGATTAATTTTAACCCTATTAAAACATGCATACACCAACTAATATACTTGTACATACATAATTGAAAGAAGTGAAGCAACAAATAAGCCAATCACATAAATGGGAACCATAACACACATATTTATACATCAAAAACCTCCAAGCAAAAAAACCATAGGTGGATTTGTGACCCACAATATTTCAAAATATGAGGGGCCTACACTTGCAGGAAGGCTTACAACCTAGAGCACACTGCTCAATCACAAAAAGAGTATCACTAACTACATAAAATTCCAGACTACAATCTAGAGAAGTGTGAATTACTAAGATAGCATCTTCTATGCCTGAATACAGTTTTGGTTTAATCTTTGTTTGTTTCGGTCTGAAACCCTAAACCCTTTACCTCAATAACCCTTACATGAATTTCCTCACATATATGATCTCTTTGATATATCTCACATCATATTACATTTGCATGTACATAATATCCTATCTCATGTCTATATCAAAATGATCTATCAAACTGACTTATATACCCTATTAAAATTTACATGCCTTATGTTAGCTTACAAAGATATATACAATATCAAATTACATGTCAGTCAGATAACATAAATGCATAAATATAAAAAATAATTGCCAGTGCTAGATCCAAGATATGTCAGCCTCCAATATCGATGACCTTTACTAAACCATGTGGGCCTACATTGCCGGTAACTAAAGAAATCATTTTGTCCTGTCGGTGTTGGTGCTAGTGTAGTATTTGTGAAGTACCCATTGGTACATAACTGAACCAAAACATGAAGCCGAAACACAATACCATGTTTCCATCAATGACAACATAGTGAAACCAACCAATTGAGTGTCAATTGCCAACAACTGGAGTCTTTCTTCTCTATAAGAATCATCATCCAATATACCCCTAAGAGAAACTCTTAAAGAAGGGATTTCTAACTTGAAAGGTATAATGGCATCAGCACCATAAACAAGATTATAAGGAATAAAACCCATAGAAACACATACACTCATGCGATAGGCCCAGAATGCATAGGTTAATTGAGTATGCCAATCCTTACCATGCTTGTTTATAGTCTTTCAAATAATTTGTTCAATTATCCTATTAGAAGACTCATCTTGACCAGTTCATTGGGGATAATAAGGTGTAGAAAACTTACATTGAACATGATATTTCTCGAGAAACTTCTTCACATCCTTATTTTTGAATGATGTTCCATTATCTGAAACTAAGGTGGAAGGTATCACAAATTGAGAAATAATGTTTTCCAAAATGAATTGCTAAATGGACTTGTATCTATTTCTGACACTTTCAAGTCTGGTTGGCATACCTATCTAGAGATTTTGGAGAAGGCCTATCCAGAAAGTTTCAAATATATTAAGCTCCGGTTGGGATATTAATTGTACAGTATCTTTCATTCTTCATCCTGGTTTTGGATATTTGCTATTCTTTTTGGAATATTTGATGGCATTGATGTCAAAGGGGGAGTTATATAGATATGAAAAAGAAAAAGAAGTTGTATACATTAGGGGGAGTATAGATGGAGAACTATAGGAGTATTTTCAATTTTGTATTGATTGATATTCAACTCAATTGGTTGGTTTCAATATGTTGTCATTAATGGGAACATGGAAACTTGTTTCGGCTTCATGTTTTGGTTCATTTGTGTATCGACAGGCACTTCACAGACACTTCACTGACACTGGCAAGATGGAAGGAATTCTTAGGTAACCAACAATCTAGGCCAACATGGTTTAGAACAAGGTTATCGGTATTGGAGGCCGACATATTTTGGATCTAGCATCAGCAAATTGATTTTGATATTTATGTATATATGTTATTGTGCTAACATTTTTATTCATATTGTAATTATCTTTTTATTCATATGATAAATTGTAAAGGGCATATAGGTCAGTTGGTTAGATCATTTTGTGTTACATACATATATAGATGGAGAGAAGAACATAATAATGCTATGTAATGTGAAATATATGAGAGAGATCATGTATGTCAGGTTATTTATGTAAACGGGTATTAGGGTAAAGGGTTTAGGGTTTCAGACTGGAATAGATAGAGCTTAACCAAAACTATATTTAGGCATAGAATATGCTATCTTGGAAGTTCAATAATTTCTCTGTATTGTATCCTAGATTTGTATGTAGTTAGTGAGGCTT
This sequence comes from Cryptomeria japonica, assembly GCF_030272615.1. Taxonomy (NCBI): domain Eukaryota; kingdom Viridiplantae; phylum Streptophyta; class Pinopsida; order Cupressales; family Cupressaceae; genus Cryptomeria; species Cryptomeria japonica. Next base: position 782,046,891 of record NC_081411.1, on the reverse strand, counting down.
CTTTTGTGATTGAGCAGTGTTTTCTAGGCTTTAAGCCTTCTTGCAAGTGCAGGCCCCTATATTTTGTAATATCTCTTCATATGGCCAGTGAATTGATATTTTGGGTCACTAATCCCACCATCATTTTTTCTCTTTGAGGTTTTCCACGTATAATTCTATGTTTTATGGTATCCATTTATGTGATTGGCTTATTGGTTACTTTACTTCTTTCAATTCTATATGTATCGGTATACCGGTTGGTGTATGCATGTTTTACTAAGGTTAAAATTAATCATTCTAGTAGAACACTGATTCACTCCCCCATCTTAGTGTTCTTGGATTCCAATAAAAGATTGATCAACTAGACTAAGAGAACATAAATAAAGCATACATAAATTAACATTGTACAATCTTGCAGATCTAGAACTCAGATATTGAAAGAAAGAAGGGGGAGGAATCTGGATGTGTACTTGATATAGAAAATGGACCAAACTGAGTAGGACTAGTGCACCATGCCCCTATCCCTGAGATTCTGACAAAAATATGGAATTGAAGGGGTGCAAATCCAAGGTCCTGAACCTACACCCATCAAAAATTCACTAAATTTGAGGGGACCAGGGCACCACACCCCTATACTTGATGGATTTGGGTCAGTTTGAAGCTTCTGGGTAGTTCTCATGCCTTCTTCTGATCTGAAAATCCTTCGGTGTACCTATACCTGCACTGTAGCTAAAAAAAAAGAGGGCTTGGGTGGCTGTATAGGGTTTTGCCTAAGTCAAACCCCTATGTTGGTGATTTCCACTTTCAAAAATAGCTGATAATGTACTCAAAATGTGTGTTCAAGAATCTTGTGTGTGTGCAAGATCCTAAAATGAATGCAAAAAATCTAGTGAAACCCTAAAGAGTAAACCCTAAATGTTTGTAATTGACAAAGTAAATGCTCTAAATTAATGATTTAAAGTGATCTAAATCATGAATTTAAATATGTAAATTTATGTAATAAATCTCATATAAAGACATGAAAACAACATTAAATCATACCCAACTTGTAAGGGAGGGGTACAAGCCAATCGTCAGTCACTGATCACCTATTATTCTTCAATATCTTCAAGGCTCTTAATTGATGATGAATGATTGAAAAATACTTGACGAATGCTTGATGAATTTTGTTTAATTTTGTTGAAGACTCCACATAGGCTTCTCTTTCACTACAGAGAAGGCTCCTTGTGCTCACTCCAAAAGATTTTCTTTTAGATCTTAGTTCTTAGTTCCTTGAAATGAGAAAGAGAGCTCTTATGTATGAAAACCTAGATCTTAATTTTTTCTTTAGGCTAACCTAGAATTTTAATTTCCAACCAATATTTTGTGGTTAAGCATTATAATATCATAGAATTATGCTCCCAAAATTTTGGGAAAATCGACCAAATTTTCACCAAATTTTTAGGGCCATTAGATATGATGATATTAGAGAGAATCCAAAAGTTATACTTAATTTTGAGATATTTTGAGATGTGAAATCAAGCCTTAAAGGTCAAAATAGGACATAATGAGGGTTTATTATTAAACAAATTATTAGAAGAATAAACTAACATGGGGCACACTTAGGGTAAAGGGCCCAATTTTTTGATGTATGAGGTGATGAAATATGACTTTAGATTTAATTAAATTAATTAATTAAATACCTAAAGGGAAATTACAATGCAAGATGCAAACACACTAAGGTGGGTACTAAACTAAGCGTATAATGGTACCACCCTAGAAAGGGTGTACAATTTACAATGCTACAATTCCAAAATTGTAGGGCAACAAAAAAGGTAAACATATTGAGTAGTCTTCCTCCTCATCTAAGCCTTGTTGGAGGATTAAAAAAACTTGTACCATTCATCCATCTTGTTGATAGGCCAATATAATGTATTTAGGACCTACAACCTATTCATTGTATTCTTAGTTGCCTAAGGTGGGACCCATACTACATCCACAAAAAACTAATGATAGAGCCCATCCACGTCCATGATCCTATCTAAAATTGTACTATAGGAGGCCTCTTGATCTAGATCAGATTCCAATGCTTCAAGGACTCTTTCTATTGATTTTTCAAACTACACACGCTAGGAATTGAGAGCCTTAATATGTTGCATTGGTGTTAGAATTGATCATATGTCCCACCTTGTAACCCCTTGAGTGATTGTTACCTATCACTCATTTCTTTATTCTCCTTCTCAAAGATATGGAGCTCCTTATGATCCTCTAGCCCAAACTGGAAAGCCTTTGATATCCACATTTATCCTAGACCCATAGTTTTCATATTTCTGAACATACCTTTCATCATTTTGCCTGATTACTCGGTCTTAAAAAAATTATTTTCTATGGTCCCATCCTAGGACTAAAAGCATTGTACTTTTTGAAACCATTGTTGTTGCCTCCTCAAGGATACATTGAATATTATTGGGGTCTACATTTACTTCTTCCCCCTCAGGCACATTTCTCAATTTTTCCTTGATCGAAAAAGATTTAAATTCAGGGGAGTTCACAAAATTATCATCAGACATGTACTCCCTTCAAGCAGCCACTCTTTCATCATCCACCTCATGTATAGGGATGACACTAGGAATGAAAGCTATGTCCATGTCATCCATCTACTCTACTACTTCATCCTCACTACAAAAATATCAAGGGGAAGGGGGATGGACATTGGGATCATCAAGCTCAAGGATGTCTTTAAAATGTGAGATCTTTGTTTTTCCTTTCTCCACACTTCTTATTTTTTCCATAACTTCCCTTTTATTTTTGGTTACTCATTTTGAGGACTCTAGTTGCCCCTCTTCTATGATAACCACCCCCTTTTTAGGGAATGTGGGGATATCAATAATAGGCTGCTCTTGAAAATTATTTCCTTTATCCCTGGCTTCCTTCCTGTAGATGTCCTTTTGTCTTATCTCATTAGCATGTCAGATGAGAATGATCAACTAGACTAAGAGTATAATAATCAAGCATACATAAACTAAAATTGTGCAATATTACAGATCTAGAACTGAGATACTAAAAGAAAAGAAGGGAGAGGAATGTAGATGTGTACATAATATAGAAAATAGACCAAACTGAGTAGGACTAGGGCACCATGCCCCTATCCCTAAGAATCTGACAAAAAGTTGCAACTAAAGGGGTACAAACTTGGGGTCCTGGACCTACACCTATCCAAAATTCACTGAATTATAGGGGGACTAGGGTGTCACACCTCTATCCCTTATGGATTTGGGTTAATTTTAAGCTTTTGGTTAGTTCTTGTGTCTTCTTCTGATCTAAATCTACTTCGGGGTACCTCTACCTGCACTGTAGCTGAAAAAGAGAGGGTTTGGGTGGCTATATATTGTTTTACCTTAGTTAAACCCCTATATTGGTAATTTCCACTTTCACAAATCACTGATAATGTGCTGAAAATGTGTGTGCAAGAATCTTGTGTGTGTGCAAGATCCTAAAATGAATGCAAACAATCTAGTGAAATCCTAAAGAGTAAACCCTAAATGCTTGTAATTGACAAAGTAAATGCTCTAAATAAATGATTTAAAGATCTAAATCATGAATTTACATATGTAAATTGATGTAATAAATCTCATAAAAAGACATGAAAACAACATTAGAACATACCCAACCCCTAAGGGAGGGGTACAAGCCAATCGTGAGTTAGTGATCTCCTATTATTCTTCAATGTCTTCAAGGCTCTTAATTGATGATGAATTCTTGAAAAATACTTCATGAATGCTTGATGAATTTTGTTGAATGTCTTTGAAGACTCCACATAGGCTTCTCTTTCACTATACAGAAGGCTCCTTGTGCGCACTCCAAAATCTTTTCCTTTAGATCTTAGTTCTTAGTTCCTTCAAATGAAGAAAGAGATCTCTTATGTATGAAACCCTAGATCTTAATTTTGTCTTTAGGATGACCTAGAATTTGAATTTCCCACCAATATTTTGGGGTTAAGCATTATAATATCATATAATTATGCTCCAAAAATTTCAAGAAAAAAGTCGAAGACCATGTGCACTTTGCACATGGTCCAAGCAAATTTTCACCAAATTTTTAGGGTCATTAGATATGATGATATTAGAGAGAATCCTAAAGTTATATCTAATTTTGAGAATTTTTGATATGTGAATTCAAGCCTTAAAGGTCGAAATAGGACATAATTAGGCTTTATGATTAAATGATTTATTGGATGAATACAATACAAAAGGGCACACTTAAGTTAAAGGGCTCAATTTTATGATGTATGAGGTGATGAAATATTACATTAGATTTAATTAAATGCTTAAAGGGAAATTACAATGCAAGATGCAAACACACTAAGGCGAGTGCTAAACTAAGCCTAGAATTGTACCACCCTAGAAAGGGTGTACAATTTATGATGCTATAATTCCAAAATTGCAAGGGAGTGACTAGTCTTCCTCCTCATCTAAGCCTTGTTGGAAGATAGCAAAAAATGTGTTGTACCATTCATTCATCTTGCTGATAGGCCAATATAATGTATTTAGGACCTAAAACCTATTCATTGCAGTCTTAGTCACTTGAGGTGGGACCCCTACTACATCCACAAAAAACTTATGATACAGCCTATTTACATCCATGATCCTATCAAAAATTGTACTATAGGAGACCTCCTAATCTAGATCAAATTCCAATGCTTGAAGGACTCTTGCTATAGCCTTTTCAAATTCCACATGCCAGGAGTTGAGATCCTTAATATGTTGAATTTGTTGGTATTTTGGTATGGTTTTGTCATTGATGTCAACACCTACTAAAGTACTAGCACTCTACAGATCCAACAACATTCACCGACAAACAATTAACTATTGCTCAGTTATTGGTATATGGTTCATTGACAGGATATAATGATCACCAACACTTGGAATGATATAGAAGACACTTGGTAATATCAAAGACATCATGTGGACACTTTGTTTTGAATAATTAATCACTGGCATAATCATATTTGCATATTTGCTTTTACATACAAATAGGTCCAGGGTTACCTAGGGTTACATCAGCAGGTTTATCTTTTCCAGATCAGCATGGCATGCTATGGAGATGATTTATTATTGTTGTAAATGCTCTAAGCCGACATGTTTAATCAGTTATTGCATCGGATATTATATTGTTTGTAAAATGTTTTATTATAATATCTTGTAGAGCTGACCTACTAAAATTGGTCTTAGGTTATGGTATAAATGTAAGATCTTATTTGTAAGATCGAATGTGGGAATGCAAAAAAGAACTAAGTGAAGGTATATGCGAGATCAAGCAGAGCTATACACGAAGACATCATTTGAAGGAGACACTAGGTTTTTATGGAAGCATATCAGCATTACACCGGTACTGAATCCAGCATATGAAGATGCTATTTTGTGCAGTACATTCTTATTGGATTTAATCATCCAACTGTAGTCAGTGTGACTCCCATTTTTGTGATTGAGTAGTGAGCTCTAGGTTGTTGGCCTTTCTGCATGTGTAGACCACATTTATGTACACTTACATTCTGTAGTAGTATCATCTGATTGTAAGTAAGGTTTCCCATTGTGGTTTTTCCCCTTATAGGGTTTTCACGTGCAAATATTTGTGTTATGTGTTGTGGATGACTTTGTGTTTATGTTTCATGCATTAATCTTTATTGGTATAGAAATTAACTGATAACATTGTCTACTGGCATACTTAACTGGTTTACCAATATTAAGCATTAAGTTGGTTAAGTTGTTTTTGGTTTGAATTTATTAGACAACTAATTCACCCCCCCCCCTCTCCATTGTCTCTAGGACCTAACAATTGGTATCAGAGCCTAGTCCTCTTTTGTAGAAGTTTAACAACTTGAGGAGATCCGATGACTACTATTTATTTTAGGAAGGACAGTCCTAAACTTGATGGAACCAACTATGGGATATGGAAGATCAGGATGGAGACACATCTGAATTGCATTGGTAAAGACATCTGAGAAGTTACAAAGAATGGTTATACTACTATTGTATCTGGTCAGATCGCTCCAACTACCTTAGCTAAAGATGAGGAGAATGATTGCAAAGCAAGAGAAGCACTTTTGAGTGCTTTATCAGATCAACAAATCATGGGATTATTAGATAGGTCTACTGCTAAAGCTATTTGGGATCATTTGGAAACACTGAATGAAGGAGATTCCCCAGTCAAGATTGCAAAACTTGAAAGCTTTCGAGTCAGGTATGAACATCTGAAAATGGAAGAAGATGAAAGGATTTCTCATTTTATGGAAAGAGTAAATGAAATTGTTTTGGGTATTAAATGTTGTGAAGGAACCTTGAGTGAGGATGAAATTGTTTCAAAAATCTTAAGAGGATTTCCATTGGCATATAAAATGAAGGTTACTACTATAAATGAGTTGAGAACAATGCCTAATACATCAATAACTAGGGATACATTAATTGGAAAACTTTTAGCCTTTGAAATTGAGGAATTTGGTCTTGTTGCTACCATAAAGATAGATTTGGCCTTTAAAGCATCAACATCATCTACTCCATCATTTGACAAATTAGATTGGAAAGCCTTTTATGCAAGAGAACTTGAAGAAACTAGGAAGGAGAATGAAGAACTTGAAGCAATATTTGCAAGAAAAATGCCAAAAGGTCTAGTTGGAAGTAAATATGAAGGTAAAGCACCCTTTAAATGTTTTAACTACAATAAGATTGGTCATATGGGTTCGAGATGCCCTGACAAACATGCTAAACTAAGAGAAGAAGCTAGAAGAACATACAAGCCTAATACTGAATATCAGATATACAGATTTAAGAAGAACAAAGACAAATCTTGTTACATTGCTGATGAAGGTATAATTGATGATTCTGATGAGGATCCAGTAGATAATGGATGGGTTTTTGTTGCTATAATAGAAGATCAACCGGCACCTACTACTCAACCGGTAGAACAAGCCCTAGCAGCTAAATTTGAAGTAAAGGATGAATGGATCATTGACTCAGGATGCTCACATCATATGACAAGAGACAAAGGTAAATTCTTGAACTTTCAAGAATACAATGGAGGTTTAGTAAGATTTGGAGATGACAAAGCTTGTTCAATCAAAGGTAAGGATACAATATCTCTTGATGGTAAGCATAACACTGACAATGTCTACTATGTTGAAGGATTAAAGCATAATATTTTAAGTGTTGGTCAATTAGTTGAGAAAGGATTTCAGTTACAATTTAAGAATGGAAAATGCAAAATCATGAATAGAACTGGTTTAGAAATTGCAACTGGTAATCAAAGTAGAGGTAATATCTTTCATTTGAATAATAGTGAAAAGGCATGCTTGATTGCACATATAGATGAAAGTTTGTTATGGCATAAGAGGCTCTGTCATGTAAACTTTGATTGCATGATAAAGATCAATATTTCTAAGGCAGTTAGAGATCTACCTAAAATTGTGGTACCTCAGAATACAATATGTAAGGAATGTCAATTTGGAGAACAAGTTAAAGCTAGTTTCACAAGTATTCCAGAAAAATCCAATAATGCTCTTGATTTGATTCACACTGATTTATGTGGTCCAGCTAGAACTAAAAACTTACAAGGTCATAGATATTTCATGCTAATTATTGATGATTATTCTAGAATGTGTTGGGTTACTTTTCTCAGAGAAAAATCAGAAGCACTTGGAAAGTTCAAACTGTTCAAAGCAATGGTTGAAAATGAAACTGGTAAGAAAATCAAATGTTTAAGATCAAATAAAGGAGGAGAATTCACATCTAAAGACTTTAATACATTTTGTGAAGTGAATGGAATCAGAAGACAACTATCAGCACCTTGGACACCACAACAAAATGGAGTTGTTGAAAGGAAAAATAGAACTATCTTGGATGCAGCAAGAAGTATGTTATCTAAAGCAAATTTACCACATGTATATTGGAGAGAAGCAGTCAGCACAGCCGTCTATACATTCAACAAAGTTCACATCAAAGGTGAAACTGGTAAGACCCCTCATGAACTATGGTTTGGTAATACTCCTACTCTTAAGTATTTTAGAGTTTTTGGAAGTAAATGTTATATTAGAAGAGATGAGTATATTGGCAAATTTGATCCTAGAAGTGATGAAGGAATATTTCTTGGTTATTCATCTAAGAGCAAGGCATATAGATGTTTTAATAAGAGATTGCAGAAAATTGTTGAGAGTACAAATATAAAAATTGATGAATAATTCAGAGGAACTTCAAGGTATATAGACTCTGAACCTACAACATAAATTGTGACAAATGAAAATACACTAAATCCATTGGTATAGAATGAAGATCCAGTTACCCCAGTACCATCAGAGGATTCCACTGTAATTGAAGTACAACAACAAACTAAGACACTCCGGTATGTAAAATTGAATCATTCTGAAGATCAGATAATTGGAAGCAAATTTAAAGGAGTTATGACAAGAGGAAGATTGGGAAATGAAGAGGCATGTCTTATTTCTCAAATTGAACCATCATCTATTAATGAGGCATGTGAAGATAAATTTTGGATTAAAGCTATGGAAGAAGAATTAGAATAAATCGAGAAAAAATAACACTTGGACATTAGTTCCCGGGCCTAAAAATAAAAATATAATTGGAACCAAATGGGTATCTAGAAACAAATTCAATGAATATGGTAAGGTTGTCAAAAATAAAGCAAGACTAGTGTGTAAGGGATATTCTCAGAAAGATGGAGTTGATTACAATGAAACCTTTGCACCGGTAGCTAGAATTGAGGTAGTCAGATTATTCTTGGCTTTTGCAGCTCACAAGAACCACAAAATTTATCAAATGGATATTAAATGTGCATTCTTAAATGTAGATCTTGAAGAGGAAGTCTATATTGAACAACCTAATGGATTTTCTTTGATAGATGACAATGATATGGTTTGAAAGTTAAGAAAAGCTCTGTATGGATTGAAACAAGCCCCAAGAGCTTGGTATGCAAGGTTGGATAAGTATCTTTTAAAGATTGGTTTTTCTAAAGGAAATGCAAACAACAATTTATATGACAAAATAACTAATGATGATATCTTGATTATAGAAGTATTCATTGATGATATAATCTTTGGAGGAAAAGATGGATTATGTAAAGAATTTTCTATTAAAATGTAGCAAGAATTTGAAATGTCTATGATTGGAGAAATAAAATTCTTTTTAGGATTGCAGATTTCAAAAACTAACAAAGGTATATTTTTTAGTCAATCCAAGTACTTGAAAGAGTTACTAAAAAAAAATTGGGATGGAGAACTCTAAACCGATAAGCACACCTATGACTACAAATGACAAATTATCTCAAAGGGATGAATCTACACCTGTTAATCCAACTAGATACAAATCTATGATAGGAGGTTTACTATATTTGACACAAACCAAACCTGATATTATGAATGTAGTATGTATTGTTTCTAGATTTCAAAGTAATCCTAGAGAAAATCATGTATCAGCAGTAAAAAGGATTTTCTAGTACTTACAAGGCACTAGAAATCTTGGATTATGGTATCCAAGAGATGAAAATTTTGATCTATGTGCATACATAGATGCAAATTGGGCAAGAGATGTGGATGATAGAAAAAGAACCACCAACAGAGAATTCTTTCTTGGAAAGAGATTAGTCTCTTGGTTGAGTAAGAAACAGAGTTGTACATCTTTATCAACAACATAATTAGAATACATTGCAGCAGCAACTAACTATACATAGGTACTATGGCTTAAGCAAATATTGAAAGACATAAAGGTAAAATGAAAGGAACATATTACCATATATTGTGATAACATTGCAGCAATTGATATATCTAAGAATCCGGTATTACATTCTAAAACAAAACATGTTTCTATCAAACTGAATTTTCTAAGGGAAAAAGTTGAAGAAAAAGAGATAAAACTAGTTAATGTGAATACTAAAGAACAACTTGCAGATATTTTTATAAAACCTTTGCCTAAGGAGACTTTTGAATATCTCAGAGATCAGCTTGGAGTCGTACGACCACTGTTAGAGACTTAGACAGTTGATGATTGTCATCAATGGGCAGAATTAAAAGATAAATCTTTTACTCCGATCTTTGATGAGGAAGCTACTTCTCAGGGAGAGTAGTTGGTATATTGTATATGAACTTGGTATTATTATAACTTTGGCATTTGATGTCAAAGGGGGAGAGATATCTATGGAAAAAAACATTATCTTTTAAGAGAACTTTGTATAACACATGTTGCTCCCAGGGGGAGAGATTGTTGTTTGAGAGAGACTATTACTCTCTGTATTCTGGTTATGATCTTTTTGGAGAGATTGTTGGTTTTTGGTTTTTGGCATTTTTGTTTTGGCACTTTGATGGTTTTTCCATCTTGTGTTGCCATCAATGCCAAAGGGGGAGATTGTTGGTATTTTGGTATGGTTTTGTCATTGATGTCAACACCTACTAAAGCACTAGCACTTTGGAGATCCAGTAGCATTCATCGGCAAACAAGTAACTTTTGCATAGTTACTTGTATATGGTTCACCGATAGGATATAATGATCACTGGCACTTGGAATGATATGGAAGACACTTGGTAATGTCGAAGACATCATGTGGACACTTTTTTTTGAAGAATTAATCATTGGCATAATCATATTTGCATATTTGCTTTTACCGGCAAATAGGTCCAAGGTTACCTAGGGTTACATCGGCAAGTTTATCTTTTCTAGATCAGCATGGCACACTATGGAGATGATTTATTATTGTTGTAAATACTTTAAGATGACATGTTTAATTAGTTATTACATCAGCTATTATATTGTTTGTAAAATGTTTTATTGTAATTTCTTGTAGAGCCGACCTACTAAAATTGGTCTTAGATTATCATATAAATGTAAGATCTTATTTGTAAGATCAAATGTGGGAATGCAAAAAAGAACTAAGTGAAGGTATATGCGAGATCAAGCCAAGCTATACACAAAGACATCATTTGAAGGAGAAGCTAGGTTTTTATGGAAGCATATCAACATTACACCGGTATTGAATCCAGCATATGAAGATGTTATTTTGTGAAGTACATTCTTATTGGATTTAATCATCCAACTATAGTTAGTGTGACTCTCATTTTTGTGATTGAGTAGTGAGCTCTAGGTTGTTGGCCTTTCTGCCTATGCAGACCCCATTTATGTACACTTACTATCTGCAGTAGTATTGTGGGTAAGGTTTGCCACCATATTTTTTCCCCTTATAGGGTTTCCATGTACAAATATTTATGTTATGTGTTGTGGATGACTTTATGTTTATGTTTCATGCATTAATCTTTACCGGTATAGCAATTAACTATTAACACTATCTACCGGCATACTTAAATGGTTTACCAATATTAAGCATTAAGTTGGTTAAGTTGTTTTTGGTTTGAATTTATTAGACAACTGATTCACCCCCCCCCCCCCCTCTCAATTGTTTGTGGGACCTAACAGCATTGGTGTCAAAATTTATGGTATGACCCACCATTGTAACCTCTTGAGTGATTGATACCTATCACTCATTTCTTTCTTCTCCCTCTCAATGACATGGAGATCCTTAATCAAATGATTATTTTCTTTCCATGTTACATCAATTTCCTATTCCTCACTCCCTTTATTTCAAGGTGATGCCAAAATAATCTCCTTCAATTGTTGCCCCTTTGGAAACCAAGTAGCCCTAATATGCAGAAACAATAAAATAATGAAATCCAATTCATTGTCAATCTTGGTTAGGGAAGAATAATTATCATGGACAGTTTCTGATCTCATAGTAATTATTTGAATCTTCCTCTTTGGCTTCTTGTATCTCCCTTGTGGCCTTCTCTAACTCTTCAGACCTTATTCCTCCTGAGGTCCTTGTCTCAACTTTAATCAATTTTTCTTTCAATTTGCATATTTTGATGAATAATAAATGATAACAATGATTAAGCTATGCTAAACTATCTGAGCAAATTGGCCCACATGGGAAGTTTGAGAAACAACCTCTCTTGTAGTGGTGTCACCCATTGTCATCAAAATTTCTTCCCCCCTATGTTTGTCTAATCCAAAAAGAACAATTGGCCAGTTGACATTTGATCCTCTAACCAAAACTACAAAGGCTTTGATATCCACATTTATCCTAGACCCATAGTTTTTATATTCTTTTACATACCTTGAGTCATTTTGCCTGATTACTTGGTCTTACCAAAATATTTTTCTATGGTCCCATCTTGGGACTAAAAGCATGCCACTTCTAGCAACCATATCTCTTGCCTCCTCTGGGATACATTGAAGATTATTTGGGTCTATATTCACTTCTTCCCCCTCAAGCACATTTCTCAATTTCTCCTTGAGCCAAAAAGATTTAAATTGAGGTAAGTTCACAAAATTGTCATAAGACACGAACTCCCTTGAGGTAGCCACTCATTCATCATCCACCTCATGTATAGGGATGACACTAGGAACCAAAGCTCTATCCATGTCATCTAGCTTCTCTACTATTCCATCCTCATTGCAAAAATATCTAGGAGGGAAAGGGGGATGCACATTGTGGTCATCAAGCTCAAGGATGTCTACAAAATCTGAGAGATTTGTTTTTCCTTTCTCCACTCTTCTTATTTCTCCCATAACTGCCCTTTTAGCTTTGGCTACTAATTTTGAGGACCCAAGTTACTCCTCTTCTATGATAACCACCCCTTTTTTTGGGAATGTGGGGATATCAATAACAGTCTTCTCTTCAAATTTCTCTCCTTTATCCCTATCTTCCTTCCTCTAGATGTCCTTTTGGATTATCTCATCAATATGCCAGAGGAGAATGATCAACTATACTAAGAGAAGAATAATGAAGCATACATAAACTAAAATTGCACAATCTTGTAGATCTAGAACTAAGATACTAAAACCAAAGAAGGGGGAGGAATCTGGGTGTGTAGCTTATATAGAAAATGGGCCAAACTAAGAAGTACGAGGGTGTCATGCCCCTATCCCTAAGAGTCTGACATAAAGATGCAACTAAAGGGATGCAAACCTAAGTTCCTAAACCTATACCCATCCAAAATTTAATAAATTTAAGGGATACCAGCATGCCAAACCCCTGTCCCTGATGGATTTGGGTCAATTTGAATCTTTTGGGTAGTTCTCATGGCTTCTTCTGATCTGAAACTCTTTCGGGGCACCTGTACCTATAGTGTAGCTGAAAAAGAGAGTTTTTGGGTGGCTATATAGGGTTTTTCCTTAGTCAAACCCCTATGTTGATTATTTCCACCTTTACAACTAGTCGATAATGTATTGAAAATGTGTGTGCAAGAATCTTGTGTGTGTGCAAGATCCTAAAATGAATGCAAACAATCTAGTGAAACCCTACAGAGAAAACCCTAAATGTTTGTAATTGACAAAGTAAATTCTCTAAATCAATGATTTAAAGTGATATAAATCATGAATTTAAATATGTAAATTGATGTAATAAATCTCATACAAAGACATGAAAAAAACATTAAATCATACCCAACCACTAAGGGAGGGGTAGAAGCCAACCGTCAGTCAATGATCTCCTATTATTCTTCAATGTGTTCAAGGATCCTAATTGATGATGAATTCTTGAAAAGTACTTCATGAATGCCTCATGAATATTGTTGAATGTTGTTGAAGACTCCACATAGGCTTCTCTTTCACTACATACAAGGCTCCTTGTGCATGCTCCAAAACATTTTCCTTCAGATCTTAGTTCTTAGTTCCTTCAAATGAAGAAAAAGAGCTCTTATGTGTGAAACCCAAGATATTAATTTTGTCTTTAGGCCGACCTCAAATTTGAATTTTCCACCAATATTTTGTGGTTAAGCATTATAATATCAAATAATTATGCTCCCAAAATTTTGTGAAAAAAGTTAGGGACCATGTGCACTTTGCACATGGTCTAACCAAATTTTCACCACATTTTTAGGGCCATTAGATATGATGATATAAAGTGAATCCCAAAGTTATATCTTATTTTCAGAAGTTTTGATATCTGAAATCAGGCCTTAAATGTCAAAATAGGACATAATTAGGGTTTATGATTAAATGATTTATTGGAGGAATAAAATAAAAAGGGACACACTTAGGGTAAAGGGCCCCATTTTATGATGTATGAGGTGATGAAATGTGAATTTAAATTTAATTAAATTAATTAATTAAATTATTGAAGAGAAATTACAATTCAAGGTGCAAACACACTAAGACAGGTGCTAAACTAAGCATAGAATTGTACCACCCTAGAAAGGGTGTACAATTTACGATGCTACAATTCCAAAATTGTAGGGGTATAAAAAAGAGAAAAACAACAACTAGTGTTCCTCTTCATCTAAGCCTTGTTGGAGGATAAAAAAAAACTTGTTGCATCATTCATCCATCTTGTTGATGGGACAATATAATGTATTTAGGACCCACAACCTATTCATTGCATTTTTAGTTGCCTGAGGTGGGACCCCTACTATATCCACAAAAAACTTATGATAGAGCCCATCCACATCCATGATCCTATCAAAAATTGTACTATAGGAGGCCTCCTGATCTAGATCAAATTCCAATTCTTCAAGGACTCTTGCTATTGACTTTTCAAATTACACACGCTAAGAGTTGAGAGCCTTAATATGTTGCATTGGTGTTAGAATTGATCATATGTCCCACCTTGTAACCCCTTGAGTGATTGATACCTATCACTCATTTCTTTATTCTCCTTCTCAATGATATGGAGCTCCTTAATCAATTGATTATAGTTTTTCCATGTTACTTGAATTTCCTTTTCTTCTCTCCCTTGATTTTGAGATGGTGCCAAAATAATCTTCTTCAATTGTTGCCCCTTTGTAAACCAAGTAGCCCTAATAGGTCAAAACAATAAAAGAATGGAATCCAATTCATTGTCAATCTTGGTTAGAGAAGAATAATTAGCATGGAGCTCCTCTAATTTGTCCATGAATCTATCAACTACCTTCAAAATTGAAGCTTTTCTGAGATCATAGTAATTCTTTGAAGCTTCCTCTTTGCCTTATTGTATCTCCCTTGTGGCCATCACTAGCTCTTCAGGCCTTATTCCTCTTGACGTCCTTGTCTCAGCCTTAATCAATTTGTCCGTCAAATTGAAATTTTAAATGAATAATAAATGATATCTATGTTTAAGCTAGGCCAAATTGTCCCCAAGAATAATGTGCTTTGCTTCTAAATCTTGTACCACTATGTGAGCAAATTGGACTGCATGGGAAGTTTGAGAAACATCCTCTCCTGTACTGGTGTCACTAGTTGTCATCAACATTTATTCCCCCCTATGTTTTTCTAATCTAAGAGGAACAATTGGCCAGTTGAGATTTGATCCTTTAGCCCAAACTGCAAAGGCTTTGATATCAACATTTATCCTAGACCCATAGTTTTCATATTCTTTAACATACATTGAGTCATTTTGCCTGATTACTTGGTCTTAAAAAAATTAATTTGATGCTCCCATCTTGGGACTAAAAGCATGCCACTTTTGGAAACCATTTATCTTGCCTCCTCGGAGCTACATTGAAGATTATTGGGGTCTATATTAACTTCTTTTGCCTTAGGCACATTTCTCCTTGAGCCAAAAAGATTTAAATTCAGGGGAGTTCACAAAATTGTCATCAGACATGAACTCCCTTGAGGAAACCACTCTTTCATCATCCACCTCATATATAGGGATGATACTAGAAACCAAAGATCTGTCCATGTCATCCAACTTCTCTGCTACTTCATCTTCATTGAAAAAATCTCTAGGAGGGGAAGGGGGTGTTGGCAATTCACACTCAATTGGTTGGTTTCACTATGTTGTCATTGATGGCAACATGGTATTGTATTTTGGCTTTATGTTTTGGTTCAGTTGTGTACCAATAGACAATTCACAGACACTACACAGCAACGGCACCAACAAGACATAAGGATTTCTTTGGTTACCAACAATGTAGGGCAACATGGTTTAGAATATGGTTATTGGTATTGGAAGCCAAAATCTCCTGGATCTAGAATCAGGATTTGTTTTTAATGTTTATGCATTCATGTTATCAAGCCGACATATAATTTGATATTGTAATTATCTTTGTAAGCCAACATAAGGCATAATAAGTTGTATTTTGATAGATCATTTTGAGATAATCATCATGTGAATATGTAATTAGAAGGAGGTAATTTAGGAGATGTGAAATATATCAAAGAAATCATGTATCTGAGGATATTTATGTAAGGGTTATTTCGGTAAATGGTTTAGGGTTTCATACTAGAATAGATAGAGGTTAAACCAGAACTATATTCTAGCATAGAAGATGCTATCTTAGCAGTTCACACTTCTCCAGATTGTAGTCTGGAATTTTATGTAGTCAATGTTAGACACAATGCACCACTGAGAGGGGGGGAGGGGTGAACCAATGGTTCTCAATCTTTTCCCTTAAACTTTTCTATGTGAGCATACCGATTAACACATCTAGCAGAATGCAGACTTACCGGTTAGACAGGATACTAAACACAAATGCATGACACACAAAGAGATGTCATATAACACCATGATGTACAAGGAAATCCCAAGATGGGAAAAACCTTGATGAGCAATGCTACTGGAGTCTACTTCTCCAATATAGCCTAACAATAAAATCTCTATTACAATGCTTAGGGAACCAACCCAAGGAGCACTAACCCCTAATTTAGGGCACCAACCCAAGGAGCACCAACCCCTGATTTAGGGCACCAACCCAAGGAGAACCAATGCCTAGCTTGTTTATGGGCTACAACCCAAAGGAGCTACAACCCCTACACCAAGCTACAACTTAGTGATCTCAATGGTATTTTCAAATACAAAATTATTAATACCATTTCAAGTGAATCTTGTAACCATTTCGTATACCTCACTCTGATAATGAGAAACATTCTCTACTGCACCAACTCACTCTTCTATTTCTCTTATCTGCTCCTGTAATGACGATAAACTCTACTAGTTCACCTTTTCTCTTCTTCTTCTCTACTAGATCTCCTCCTTGATGCTTTTCTCGTAAGTCTTCTCAAATTTCTACCTGCTGGTACAAGATCCTACTAGTTATCTCTTTAGATGCACTCTAGCTATTATACTAGTTGCTCAAATCATACCTGTTAACCCTCTATTAAACCCTATCCCTGATTTAACCTTCACACCCTCAGTCACTGCTATCCTTAGATATTTTCTCTTTGATTGATCTATCTCTCTCATGCAACACTCATACACTTCTCAACAACTCTATCTTCTTTTTTCCAGCAACAACCTTCAATGATTTTGGCTTCCTCATTTATAACCTTGTTTTCTAGCCAAAATCCAATTCATAAACATGGGCGATTAGGGTTTCCTCATCAACCTTGAGAAAAACCAAATCCAATCAGATCTTGTATGATCTGATCACCCAAACAACCATTTGATCATCACCGCCATTGTCGTTCCTTCTTGATCATGCCTTCTATCTTTGGCAATCTTCTTTTTACCCTATTGGCTGATTTCTTGGTCAAACACCAAGATTGGTCTTTAGTTTCCTTCATCTTCCTTGATCTCCTCAATCGCTCTGAGTTGTCTCTTAGTTTCCCTCTAGAACTCAACCCACAAACCTCTAAAATGTCTCTACAACACATCCCATGATTTATGGGATCCATATTAAATGCACAACAATAGAGACACCTATCTCTATGAGGCATTCCACTGACCTCTGCATGCTTGCCACTTCATCTCCATGTGGAATACATGTTGACAACCACCTCTGCTAGTTTTTCTATGTTGGTATAGATTGAATCACTAACCAAGTCCATTACCAAGTTCATCTACCAGTATACTAACCCTATTGGTTAATCCCTCAAACTTGTTCATCATCAACCTTGCACTCTGCTTCTCTTTCGATGGACTACTCAATCGGTCAGCACTCTTTCTAACCTGCCTTATGCACATCTTAATTAGATGGGGAGTCTTCTTCATCTACACCTTGTCCATATTACCAGTGAATATTCATACCAATAAAAACTCTTGATGACACCATGTCATCAACCCTCAGCAAACTCTATCTTCAATCAGGCCATTTTCCTCTATCTACATATGTTCAACCTTCCCTTCTCTCTGATCAACTCAGACCATATCTCAACTAGTTTGTCAAAGTGACAAACTCATCATACTTCAACTGCACCAACATCCCAATATGCCTTGTCTTTTGGTTCAGTGCATAACCTTGATTTCATGCACACTAGGCATTCCTTTGTTTCACCGATAGATTCGTTGTGATCATTTAAACACCTTATTTTACCTCATCTTCCTTATCTCATAGAACTATGATGCACACTATGCATTATAAGAGATAAGATCCATTTACTAGTGGAGTGACACCTTGTCACCTACTTCCTACAATTCACTCATGTGACTTCCCTGTTTGTGTGGGACATCTTCAAATAGGCACATGTGATCCGGTGTGGGCACATTTACTATCAGTCATCTCATCACATGATGACTACATATTCATCTAGTGGGATTCCTGTTGTTTTGGAACCACACATCATACTGGTGACCTGTTCATTTGTCTCCTCTGATATTGCTATGATTTAGGTAACATTTTGCCTCTTCATCACAAACAACAACTCAAGCACCTTGCCCATCCTGCTTGTATACTATTCATAATCTTGTTGGTTGACAACCACTCACTTGGTTGATTTGTCTTATCTATGTCAACACTTCACTTAATAGTTGACATCCTTTCCTTATGAGTGATACACTCTACCATTAACTTTGGCCTTTTATTCACACACGTCAGGCACTCACTTGTGTACCAGTGTACCAGTGGTCATTACTCTGGATGACATTCTCTTTTCCTTACCAGTGTTATGCAACACAAGGTGATATCAAGGATATCTCATTCTATACTCCTTCATGATAGTGTTGCACATACATCTCTCATACTGGTAGTCATCCCATACAGGTTGACATCAATGACAACACAATTCTAACAATCTCCCCCTTTGGCATTGATGTTAACACATGTAGTATCTGGGATACTACATGATCTCTCTCCCCCTTTGGGTAATCCAATGGATTCTCACACATGTAGTATGTCATATACTACAAAATGCTTTTCCCCCTTTGACAACAATGGCAAAGGGCACTATCAGGGTATCATTCCTCCTTGTGTTTATTGGGCACTGATACCATTCTCTCTCCCCTTTCTCTTTATCAAATGTCTCTCCTCCTTTGATACCAATTATTACAAATGGTTACATTTTCTCAAGTCACAACACTTGAGATGGAGGACTCAACCATCAACTAACACCAATTGAGCATGCAAGTTTTATACCATTTATTGAAATTCTCAATTGCAGAGGGATGTGTCAGTGAACACTACTCACCTATCGGTCAAACTGCATCACCTCCTATTTGATCCCAAATTTCTTTAGACTCAAGTGTGATTTTAATATCAATACAACCAGCCAAATGACAAGTAGGTACCCATAACAATGAAACTCTCCTAGGTATTCCTACTATAACTTCCATCATCTATAGTTTGGGCAATCAGTGCACTTATGCTTTTAAGTTGAAGCATGTTGGCCTTGCACCATAATCACTTAAACTCCCTCCATGTCACAGATCTCAGGTTCTCAACTCTAGTCAGGTCAAATACTGGGGGCTCCAATCATCTCCATGTACTAGTTGAACTGTGCAAGTGTGATTATCTGATGATACTTAGATTCATCATATCCACCATAGCTAATGACATGATCTTGAAACCACACAATGACATACAATGACATTACCATGCCATAAATTAAACCGGTTATCCCAAAGACATGCATGCCTGCATGATCAATAAATGGGCCAATCATACGTCATTCATGTCTTCATCAACACCACCTAAGACATAAACTCCCATTCCATGTTCTCGGGGCTATTGCAATGATCTCCAACTGTATTGTCTTACATAACCTACAAGTACCTGTTAGCATTCATGTCAGTAACATCTTGCACATAATAGTTTCTTGTACCGGTCCATCATCACTATTGGAGCACCATCTTGTGATTCCTAACATTTTGTACCACTTTGTATCTGATTGCAATTGTTATCTCATCATATATTGACACAATAGTAGTGATCCAACATTCCTCTATAGGTGTGTAGTTAGGGTAGCTTCTACACACACTTATATTCTCATTTTCTTCCTTTATATCGGCAATAGTTTGTTCTTCCATGTGTCCTGATTTCTCCATACCTACTTGGTCTCAATCTTCTTCCCATTTTCAAGCTTGGGAGCAAGTCTTTCCTTCTTCAGCTGATGGGTCCTTGCATTTCTGGATTTTACATTACAACCAAAAATAGTCCTATAATAGCACACAGGATCCATCCCAACTTCATGATTGGGGAATTTATTGATATACTGGTTTGACCATCTTCTTCTAATCATGTTGTTGTGACTAGCAATCGAAACCAATGGACCTCTTCCTACTACAAGGATATTCCTCTTTTGGTTCCATGAAGGTCTCTCACTTCCATATGCTATGTACCCACTTTTCTATAGAGCATAGTTGTTATACCGACCATGTGATTGCAAGTTCCTCCTCTTGTATTCAAACTCTCTATGGCCAAAAACATTGTAGTTATAACATACAACATTTGCATAATTGGGAGAGGAGACATGCATGTATCTACTCCTAGATATATTTTTCTCATATGCATGATGTCTATGAGATCCTAGATTATTCCTTTTGGATCTCTTTCTACATTCCTCTACCCTATGGCCATAAGCATTACATGCCAAGCAATAACCAGAGAAGGATGGAATATGACTTACAAATTTATTTTGCCATACATGGGGAGATCTTATCGGTACAGCATCTCAACTTCTCCTTCTTTGATGATGGATCCTGGGTTGTTCATTCTATGCATCTCTTCCATCTAGTCTCTTCTTATACCACACTTGTTTTTCCTTGTGGGTGGTAGCATTTCTTTGTCCCCTGCCGATAGGAGGTCTTCTTTATTAGCTTCTCATGTTCCTACTTTTGGAGAAGCTATCTTCTCCAATCTTCCTTTTGTCTTTAGTATCTACATTGTTCCTCCTTACAGAACTGGTATTCATTCTTGTCTCCAAGTCTTCACCAGTTGTATATAGATCAACCTTCTTTCAGGGAGAATTTCTAACTATAAAGGTTTGACCTTTGTTTTCTCCATTTGAGGAGACAAACTTAATGTCACTATGGGGGACATTCTTGCTAGTGGAGCATTCACCAGCACCACTTCCTAGTCCTTCAGTGTCCTTGGTATGCTTTTTCTTCTTCAACATCTTGTTCAAGGCATCATTGCTACCATCAAACCGGATTCTTACCTTTAGCTCATCCTAACACTTCTCAAAGTTATTTTGAATAATCTCCATTTCTCCAAGTAGCTATTGATATTCTTCTTTTCTTACTTCTGGTCTTGATGCTAGATCTTCACACCAACATTCCTTGGTGCCTTCTTCTTGAGTCTTAAACTTTGAGGTGCATTTCTTAGATTCTTCAAGGATTTTGATGAACCGCTTCTGCTCCATTATAGAAACATTCTTGAATGGCTTGTATTCCTTTCTTACTCTTTTGAGTTCTTCAAGTGAATTCACAAGCTCTCCTTCAAGATCTACTTCTACTTCCTCTTCTTCTTCACCTTCACTATCACTACCAAACACATCTTTCTAGTAGGAGTGATCTTCATGATCATTCTCAGATGTGTTCCTCTCATCTTCTAATTCTTGAGCCATGAAGAGGTGGGTTCCTTCATCATCAATGTTGTAGCTACTAGCAGATCTACCTTCATCATTTGTAGATATATGAGATACATTTCTCATCATATCATCACAAGCTAGTTCTGCAGTAGTGGGCTCATTTCCATATAGCTTCTTCAATATCTGCCATAAGCCTTTTGCTGATTTACATTTATCCACCTGTGAGGAGACATCATCTATTAACCCATAGAGAATAGCCTTCATAGATATTTCATTGCACTATTTTTTTCTTTCTGCATGTGAATCAGTGGGAGAATTGACTTTACTAGGGCAACCATTTACAACTAACATCTAGACATCATACCCTAGAGAGGATAAGTGAACTTACCTCCTACAACTCCAAATAGAATAGTTAGATCCATTAAACACTGGAGCTAGAATTGACACTAAACATACCATTGTGTCCTTAAGCTAGAATCTACCCAAGTGAGAGAAATCTTGATAATCAGGGTACCTAGGCTCTAATACCAATTGTTAGACACAATGCACCAATGAGAGGGGTTGAATTAGTGGTTTTCAAACTTTTCCCTTAAACTATTCTATGTGAGCATACCAATTTACACATCTACTTGAATGTAGACTTGCCGGTTAGATAGGAGACTAAACACAAATACATTCACACAAAGAGATATCACATAACACCATGATGTATGAGGAAAAGCCAAGATGGGGAAAACCTCAGTGAGCAATGTTGCTGGAGTCTACTGCTCCAATCCAGCCTCACAATAAAATCTCTATTACAATGTTTAGGGTACCAACCCAAGGAGCACCAACCCCTATCATGTTTATGAGCTACAACCCAAAGGAGATACAACCCCTACACTGAGCTACAACTCAGTGATCTCAAAGATATCTTCAAATACAAAATTAGTAATATTTGTTGGCATTTTTGATGATTATGTTGTGATTGTCATTGCTGGACACACACTTGCTATGAGATCACTTTTTGTATGTATGAGCTATGCTCAACCTGTATTTGTTTCAAATCGGTATTATGTTATAGTCTTTAGACTATTGATGTCTAGCAGAAAGTGTTTACCGATCTCAAGTGGCATGAGGACCTCAAGCAGTTTGAGGATCTCAAGAAGAACGGAGCAAAGGAACTAGAAGCAACAATTATCATTTTCCTAGTCTTCATTTATGTCATCCAGTAATCTGCTAAACTAGTATTACTCTGACTTACCAACTAATACTCTATTTAATAGTCAAACCAGTATTACTCTAAGTTACCAACCAGTAATCAGTAAAGTTGTATAAACCAGTAATACTCTGTGATGAGTTACCAGCCGGTATATCCTTGTGATGAGTTACCATCCACTGACACTTTGACGGTGATTTTGTGTCATGTTACCAAATGTGTCTAGATACAATGAACCTAGGAACTTGCAATGTAATCCTATTGGACCAACATGAAATCAGATTCCTTTTAAGGACATCATGTCTAGGGTTTTAATATGTGTGTAGCTATGAGGGTTTGAAGTGGTTGATGAGTTCTTGTATGTGCGATCTTAACAGAAAAGATCAAGTCTGTGTGTTGTAACAAAGTGTGGATTTACAAAAGACTGAAGTAATGCTGAAATGCATTAGCAATGAGCTATCATGGATCTAACCAAGCAGACTATGCTATTTTCTAGATGATTCACTTGTTGATTACTCACATCTTTGACAAGTTAGAAACCCTTAACTGGGTAGTCCTACAAAAGCCTTTGTAAATCCTTTAATAAGGTGATTCACATCCGTGGATCTAAAATCCTATCATAAGGTAGTCTTTAATCAGACTTATCTCCTAACAGAGATTGAGATTCCTAAGAGGATCTATTTTGGTAAAGAACATTGTATGACCTTAATCAGTCTGACCTTAACCGGTCTGGTTATTATTCTGCAGATATTTACTTGTGAGTTTCATCTCACTGTGGTTTTTCCCATTTGGGTTTCCACATCAAAATCTCTTGTGTTATGGTGATTGTGCTTCTATGGGTGAATGCCTTACTTTCTGTTTGGTTTGCATTTCTGTTAACGGGTGTGTTAGTTAAATTATTATATTGATTTACTACTAGACTGATAAAGTGTTTTTCAGTAATTTCTATTATACTAATTCACCCCACCTCTTAGTATTCATCGATTGGTATCAGACCTAACCTTTCTATAAGTCTAACCACTTAGAAGGAGATATGGGGGAATACACTATGAAGGAACTTACTCATTGGCTCACTCAGACTGAGCAAGCCTATGATGAACTTAAAGTCAAATATAAGGCCTCTCAGGCAAAAAGAAGAGAGCATGCTAAAAAACCAATGGAGTTAACTAAAAATAGTTCTTCTAATGAAGCAGACATGGAAGCCCTAGTTCAAGAAGTTGAAAAACTGAATGAGTCCAATGCCAACCTAAGAAAGGAACTTGAAGGACTAACTATCAGAATTTATCAAGAGCTTGAGAACTAGACGAAAGATGAAGATTTGGTAAAAGACAAAGATCATGAGATCTCTAAGCTGAAGCAAGAGATCAGTGCACTTACCACTCATCTTCATGAAAATAAAATGGAAAAGGAACAAATGCAAGGTAAACTACACATGGCTATTTTTGAGAATTCAACCTTGAAGGAATCCAATGCTGCTATTACAAAAGAACTTACTGAGTCAAAGGAAATACTTGCCAAATTCAATAAGAGCACTATCAAGCTAGAGCAGAAGCTTGAATCCGAAAAACCAGTAAAGAATACCAATGGACTTGGTTTCTTTGAATATGAGGAAGGTGAGACCTCTAGAACAAAAGATGGAGCATCAAAGAAACAATCGGCATCAAAGGATAAAGGTAAGCAAAAGTTCAAACCTATTTTCTTTAATTGTCTCAAGGAAGGACACACTGCTAATGTATGTAGAAGGCTTACAATAAGTTTCCTTATTTTCTAAACAATAAACCTAGACCAAATAGATTCAATGGTAATTGTTATGCATGCAACAAGTTTGGGCATAGAGCATTTGAATGTAGGTCTATCATGCACAACATCTAAAGGTATCCTCAAAGGAGTAAAGGAGATTTTTCTTAACCATCTGGGAACCAGAATTCAAACTGCTTTAATACCTATAATTATCAGTTAGGAAGTAGTGGCTATCAAGTGGCAACTAGATGGAGAGCAACCTATTTGATCTGCTATGCACAAGGAAGAATGGAAACATGAACAATGTGTTAGGTCTCAGAGACAACTGAGAGGGGGGGTGAATCAGTTGTCTAATAAATTCAAACCAAAAACAACTTACCCAACTTAATGCTAACTACTGATAAACCAGTTAAGTATGCCGGTAGATAGTTCTAATAGTTAATTGCTATACCAGTAAAGATTCATGCATGAAACATAAACACAAAGTCATCCACAACACATATCACCAATATTTGTACATGGAAACCCTGTAAGGGGAAAAACCATGCTGGGAAACCTTACCCACAATCAGATGATACTACTGTAGATAGTAAGTGTACATAAATGTGGTCTACACATGCAGAAAGGCCAATAGCCTAGAGCTCACTGCTCAATCACAAAAAGGGAGTCACACTAACTATAGTTGGATGGTTAAATCCAATAAGAATGTACTGCACAAAATAGCATCTTCATATGCTAGATTCAGTACCGATGTAATGCTGATATGCTTCCACAAAAACCTAGCTTCACCTTCAAATGATGTCTTTGTGTATATATCTGCTTAATCTCACATATATCTTCTCACAATTCTTTTTTGTATTCCACATTCGATCTTACATTTATACCATAAGCTAAGACCAATTTTAGTAGTTCAGCTCTACAAGATATTATAATAAAAACATTTTACGAACAATATAATATCCGATGCAATAACCAATTAATCATGTCATCTTAGTGTATTTACAACAATAATTAATCATCTCCATAGCGTGCCATGCTGATCTGGAAAAGTTAAACCTATCGGTGTAACCCTAGGCAACCCTCGACCTATTTGCCGGTAAAAGAAAATATGCAAATATGAATATACCAATGATTAATTATTCAAAACAAAGTGTCCACATGATGTCTTCGAAATTACCAAGTGTCTTCCATATTATTCCATGTGTCGGTGATCATATATCCTGCTGATGAACCATATACCAGTAACTGTGTAGTAGTTACTTTATTGCCGATGAATGCTGCTGGATCTCCAAAGTGCTAGTGTTTTAGTAGGTGTTGACATCAATGACAAAACCATACCAAAATACCAACAATCTCCCCCTTTGGCATTGATGACAACACAAGATAGAAAAACCATCAACGTGCCAAAACAAAAATGCCAAATACCAAAAACCAACAATCTCTCCTAAACAACAATTTCTCCCCCTAGGAACAACATGTGTTATCCAAAGTTTTTCAATACCAATCTCTCCTTAAAAGGATAATGTGTTTTTCCATAGATATCTCTCCCCCTTTGACATCAAATGCCAAAGTTACAATAATAAAATCAAGTTCATATACAAAATACCAATCAATTCAATATACCAACTACTCCCTCTGAGAAGTAGCTTCTATGTAAATTCTGTCGATTGATGACAATCATCAACTATCTAAGTCTCTACCAATGGTGGTATGACTCCAAACTAATCTCTGAGATATTCAAAAGTCTCCTTAGGAAAAGGTTTTGTGAACATATCTGCAAGCAATTCTTTAGTATTAACATAAACTAGTTTTATCTCTTTTTCTTCAACTTTTTCCCTTAGAAAATTTAGTTTGATAGAAACATGTTTTGTTTTAGAATGTAATACTAGATTCTTAGATATATCAATTTCTGTAGTGTTATCACAATATATAGTAATAGGTTCCTTGCATTTTACCTTTATGTCTTTCAACATTTGCTTAAGCCATAGTACCTGTGTACAGATAGTTGCTGCTGCAACATATTCTGATTCTATTGTTGATGAAGATGTACAACTCTATTTCTTACTCAACCAAGAAACTAATCTCTTTCCAAGAAAGAATGCTTTGCCAGTGGTGCTTTTTCTGTCATCCACATCTCCTGCCCAATTTGCATCTTTGTATGCACATAGATCAAAATTTTCATCTCTAGTATACCATAATCCAAGATTTGCAGTGCCTTGTACGTACCAGAAAATCCCTTTTACCGCTGATTCATGATTTTCTCTAGGATTACTTTGAAATCTAGAAATAATACATACTGCATTCATAATATCAGGTCTGGTTTGTGTCAAATATAGTAAACCTCCTATCATAGATTTGTATCTAGTTGGATTAATAGGTGTAGATTCATCCCTTTGAGATAATTTGTCATTTGTAGTCATAGTTGTGCTTACCAGTTTAGAGTTCTCCATCCCAAATTTCTTTAGTAACTCTTTCAAGTACTTGGATTGACTCAAAAATATACCTTTGTTAGTTTGTGAAATCTGCAATCCTAAAAAGATTTTTATTTCTTCAATCATAGACATTTCAAATTCTTGCTGCATTTTAATAGAAAATTCCTTACATAATCCATCTTCTCCTCCAAAGATTATATCATCAACAAATACTTCTATAATAAAGATGTCATCATTAGTTATTTTGAAATATAAATTGTTGTCTGCATTTCCTTTAGTAAAACCAATCTTTAAAAGATACTTATCCAACCTTGCATACCAAGCTCTTGGGGCTTGTTTTAGTCCATATAGAGCTTTTCTTAACCTGCAAACCATATCATTGTCATCTGTCAAAGAAAATCCATTAGGTTGTTCAATGTATACTTCCTCTTCAAGATCTCCATTCAACAATGCACATTTAATATCCATTTGATAAGCTTTATAGTTCTTGTGTACTGCAAAAGACAAGAATAATCTGATTGCCTCAATTCTAGCTACTGGTACAAAGGTTTCATTGTAATCAACTCCTTCTTTCTAATAATATCCCTTACAAACTAGTCTCACTTTATTTCTGACAACCTTACCATCTTCATTAATTTTGTTTCTGAATACCCATTTTGTTCCAATTACTTTTTTATCTTTAGGTCGGGGAACTAATGTCCAAGTATTGTTTTTCTCAATTTGTTCTAATTCTTCTTCCATAGCTTTAATCAAAAATTTATCTTCACATGCCTCATTAACAGATGATGGTTCAATTTGAGAAATAAGACATACCTCTTCATTTGTCAATCTTCCTCTTATCATAACTCCTTTAAATTTGTTTCCAATTATTTGATCTTCAGAATGATTCAATCTTACATATCGGGGTGTCTTAGTTTACTGTTGTTCTTCAATTACTATGGAGTCCTCTGATGGTACCGAGGTAACTAGATCTTCATTCTGTACTGGTGGATTTAGAGTAGGTTCATTTGTCACAATTTCTATTGCTGGTTCAGAGTCTATATACCTTGAATTTCCTTTGAACTGTTCATCAATTTTTACATTTGTACTCCCAACAATTTTCTGCAATCTCTTGTTAAAACATCTATATGCCTTGCTCTTAGATAAATAACCAAGAAATATTCCTTCATCACTTCTAGGATCAAATTTTCCAATATACTCATCTCTTCTAATATAACATTTACTTCCAAGAATTCTGAAATACTTAAGAGTAGGAGTATTACCAAACCATAGTTCATGAGGGGTCTTACCGGTTTCACCTTTGATGTGAACTTTGTTGAATGTATAGACCGATGTGCTGACGACTTCTCTCCAATATACATGTGGTAAATTTCCTTCAAATAACATACTTCTTGCTACATCCAAGATAGTTCTATTTTTCCTTTCAACAACTCCATTCTGCTATGGTGTCTGAGGTGTTGATAGTTGTCTTCTGATTCCATTCACTTCACAAAATATATTAAAGTCCTTATATGTGAATTCACCTCCTTGATCATCTTAAACATTTGATTTTCTTATTGGGTTCATTTTCAACCATTGTTTTGAACAATTTGAACTTTCCAAGTGCTTCTGATTTTTCTCTGAGAAAAGTAACCCAACACTTTCTAGAATAATCATCAATAATTAGCATGAAATATCTATCACCTTGTAAGCTTTTAGTTCTAGCTGGACCACATAAATCAGTGTGAATCAAATCAAGAGCATTATTGGACTTTTCTGGAATACTTTTGAAACTAGCTCTAACTTGTTTTCCAAATTGACATTCCTTACAAATTGTATTATGAGGTTTGACAATTTTAGGTAGATCTCTAACTACTTTAGAAGTACTGATCTTTACCATGCAATCAAAGTTTACATGATAGAGTCTCTTATGCCATAACCAACTTTCATCTATATGTGCAATCAAGCATGCCTTTTTACTATTATTCAAATGAAAGATATTACCTCTAGTCTGATTACCGGTTGCAATTTCTAAACCATTTCTATTCATGATTTTGCATTTTCCATTCCTAAATTGTAACTGAAATCCTTTCTCAACCAATTGACCAACACTCAGAAGATTATGCTTTAATCCTTCAACATAGTAGACCTTATCAGTGTTATGCTTACCCTTACCTTTGATTGAATAGGCTTTGTCATCTCCAATTCTTACTAAACCTCCATTTTATTCTTGAAAGTTCAAGAATTTACCTTTGTCTCCTGTCATATGATGTGAGCATCCTGAGTCAATGATCCATTCATCCTTTACTTTAACTTTAGCTACTAGGGCTTGTTCTACCAGTTGAGCAGTAGGTGTCGGTTGATCTTCTATTATAGCAACAAAAACCCATCCATTGTCTGTTGGATCCTCATTAGAATCATCAGTCACACCTTCATCAGCAATGTAACAAGATTTGTCTTTGTTCTTCTTAAATCTGTATCTCTGATATTCAAGATTAGGCTTGTATGTTCTTCTAGCTTCTTCTCTTAGTCTAGCATGTCTATCAGGGCATCTTGAAGCCATATGACCAATCTTGTTGTAGTTAAAACATTTAAAGGGTTCTTTACCTTCATACTTACTTCCAACTAGACCTTTAGGCATTTTCCTTGCAAATAGTGCTTCAAGTTCCTCAAGTTCTTCATTCTCCTTCCTAGTTTCTTCAGGTTCTCTTGCATAAAAGGATTTCCAATCTGATTTATCAAATGATGGAGTAGATGATGTTGATTCTTTAAAGGTCAAATCTTTCTTTATAGTAGCAACGAGACAAAATTCCTCAATTTCAAAAGTTGAAAGTTTTTCAATTAATGTATCCCTAGTTACTGATGTATTAGGCATTGTTCTCATCTCATTTATAGTAGTAACCTTCATTTTATATGTTGGTGGCAATCCTCTTAAAATTTTTGAAACAATTTATCCTCACTCAAGGTTCCTCCACAACATTTAATACACAAAACAATTTCATTTACACTTTCCATAAAAGCAGAAATCCTTTCATCTTTTTCCATTTTTAGATGTTCATACCTGACTCGGAAGCTTTCAAGTTTTGCAATCTTGACTATGGAATCTCCTTCATTCAGTGTTTCCAAATTATCCCAAATAGCTTTAGTAGTAGACCTATCTGATAATCCCATGATTTGTTGATATGATAATGCACTCAAAACTACTTCTCTTGCTTTGCAATCATTCTCCTCATCTTTAGCTAAGGTAGTTGGACTGGGCTAACCAGCTACAATACTAGTATAACCTTTCTTTGTAACTTCCTAGATGTCTTTACCAATGCAATTCAAATGTGTCTCCATTCTGATCTTTCATATCCCATAGTTGGTTCCATCAAGTTTAGGACTGTCCTTCCTAAAATAATTAGTAGACATTGGATCTCCTCAAGTTGTTAAACTTCTACAAAAAGAGGACTAAGCTCTAATACCAATTTTTACATCCTGGAGACAACTTAGAGGGGGCGTGAATCAGTTGTCTAATAAATTCAAACCAAAAACAACTTACCCAACTTAATGCTAAATATCGGTAAACCAGTTAAGTATGCCGGTAGACAGTGTTAACAATCAATTGCTATACCGATAAAGATTAATGCATGAAACATAAACACAAAGTCATCCACAACACATAACACCAATATTTGTATGTGGAAAACCTATAAGGGAAAAAACCACAGTGGGAAACCTTACCCACAATCAGATGATACTACTATAGATAGTAAGTGTACATAAATGGGATCTGCACATGTAGAAAGGCCAATAGCCTAGAGCTCACTGCTCAATCACAAAAAGGTAGTCACACTGACTATAGTTGGATGGTTAAATCCAATAAGAATGTATTGCACAAAATAGCATCTTCATATGCTAGATTCAGTACCGGTGTAATGTTGATATGCTTCCACAAAAACCTAGCTTCACCTTCAAATGATGTCTTCATGTATAGATCTGCTTAATCTCACATATATCTTCTCACAATTCTTTTTCACATTCCACATTCGATCTTACAAATAAGATCTTACATTTATACCATAACCTAAGACCAATTTTAGTAGGTCAGCTCTACAAGATATTACAATAAAAACATTTTACAAACAATATAATATCTGATGCAATAACTAATTAATCATGTTGTCTTAGTGCATTTACAACAATAATTAATCATCTCCATGGTGTGCCATGCTGATCAAGAAAAGATAAACCTGTCGGTGTAACCCTAGGTAACCCTACACCTATTTGATGGTAAAAGAAAATATGCAAATATGAATATACCAATGATTAATTCTTCAAAACAAAGTGTCCACATGATGTCTTCGACATTACCAAGTGTCTTCGATATCATTCCATGTGTCGGTGATCATTATATCCTGTCGGTGAACCATATACTAGTAACTATGCAGTAGTTACTTGCTTGCCGGTGAATGCTGTTGGATCTCCAAAGTGCTAGTATTTTAGTAGGTGTTGACATCAATGACAAAATTGTACCAAAATACCAACACAATGGACCTTTGAGAGCACCTGGAATGATTTTCTATCATTGCAACAAACTGGGTGATACAGTAAGATTCTACAGAATGAGAAAGAATATATCAGATGATATACCAGTCAATCCGGAAGGAAAGATAGATGTTGAAACTGTTCAAATGAAAATGAAGAAAACCTAGAAGAAGAAGCCAGAAGAAGTGATTCAAGAAGAACCGGTTTCTACACCTAGTGTGGAAGTCACTGAACTGACAAACTAAGCATCAAAAAAGTTTAGGGGGAGCAAACAGTGAAATATCTCGAACCCCTAGTTTACACCAATAAAAGACCTTAACTGGTAAGTGATGCCTATGAACTACTAGAAGACTGGAAATGGTAAAAGACAAATTAGGGTTGATGCCCTAATAGTGGAGCATTTATTATGGTAGGTGGAGAACTTGTTTAAAAGGATTTTTCAAGTCATTTTTCACTTATTAGTTCTCGAGCGAAGAAGTTTTTTTTTAAGCATTGAGCGATGAAAAGTGATTTGGATTGTGATTTGAGGAATTCTCAAAATCTTGAAGAAGAATCATAAGTGAATATCAATCGGTCAAGTGTAGAGCATAAAGTGGTATTTCAGCAACCAAAGGAGTGTGTGACGAAGTGTAATTTGCAAGCCCTAAATTTTGAATTATGAAGGTATTTCTCAAAATCTCTCTGTTTATCATG
Source organism: Cryptomeria japonica (assembly GCF_030272615.1). NCBI lineage: Eukaryota > Viridiplantae > Streptophyta > Pinopsida > Cupressales > Cupressaceae > Cryptomeria > Cryptomeria japonica. Next base: position 782,014,651 of record NC_081411.1, on the reverse strand, counting down.
GCTTCCACATCACACTCTAGCCCTAGTGCACCTGTTGATCTAGTAGACTTCATTTAATGGAAAGAAAAATACAATTCCCTATCTCAAATACCCACTGGTGTTATAGTAGAGGAAGGCATTTCCAATTACATTGACTATAAAATTGAAGACTTAGGATCTCTTGTAATCCATTCTTAGTTGAGTTTGTTCTGCGAGAAGGACAAGAAGAATAAATAGGAATTTAGCATCTTGGAAAAGAAGAAGCTTCACAATGCAATCTATTTCCTTGAAGAGTTTTTAGATCGTCACATCCGCATCATTCTGAGTAGAGTGCACGGTGATAAAATGTACTTAGAGCGGATGCGTGACATCACACCGAAAGTGATTCATGCTATCACCGATTTCTATAACATTAGTGAAGTGCCAACCCTAAGGAAGATCAACAAGATGGAAATGACCAAGCTCACCAGTTCAGTGAGTGACTCATGGGGAATGACTGCCAATTCCATCAAGGACAATTTGGTCAAATATACGTGTATGGTGATAGGATACCAGATGTTCCATTCTAGCAGAATCAACTCTGTCTCTACTATAGTGGTAAATGTCATCTACCAGATGATCATGGAAGATGCATCATTTGATTTATGCACCTGTATGCAAAGGAAACTTCTGGTGAATCTAAAGTCGATTAAATAGGACAATGCCTTGAGATTTAAGTTTGGACAACTATTGGTTGGGTTGTTCTTCTACTTCCAAGGTTACTTCCTAGGAGTCTGAGATATTCAGTGGTCTACCGACCAACCGGTTACAAAGCAAATCAAGGAAAGCCTTCAAGTGGTTGGAACTAGTTATCCAGAAGTTTTGAACAAATACTTTGATGAGTTCAGATGCAAAATGAGCCAAAGAGTGAGAATATTAGGTGATATTGTCAAGAAATATTAAGATGATATTTGCTTCACCATCAAAGTTGATGAGTGCATAATGGAGGTGGTTGAGCCTAGAATAGAAGAAGTGGAACTGATGGGATATGAGGTAATGTATGACATGCTAGATGGGTATGCCTCTACCCTACTCGCCTTACCCCTTTATCTAAAGGCAAAGAGAACTGGCACCTATTTGGAAACGGTTACACCAGTTGAAGAATTGTTAATAAACAAGGGAAAGGTAGTGCCTTTAGTATCGACACTGGTTACCACAACAAGTCCCAAAGTGACCAAGCGGTCACCAGCAAAGAAGAAACCAGAAGCTACACCCACCAAAGTCTTTGAGAGAAAGCAGAAGACAAAAGACACCACACCAAACATAGAGGACATTGTTTTTGAAGAATAGCCTAAGAAGACTAGGCAAACGAGGAAAAAGACAAAGAATAAACTGGCAACAACTACACCGATAAATATTGATATTTCCTCCTAAAAACCTTTGACACATTGTCAAAGAACTATTAAGAATACTATAAGAATAGTACTTGGTGTTTTGAAAGAGTACTTTGATGATTTTAATGATGATGAAAATAAGGAAGTGGAATAGGAAGTCATCAATTATTTATGTATTAATTACCGATGGCCATCAAAAATTAAATCTAAGACATATGATTCTTTGTATAATTCTTTAGATAACAAGTGGCGCATTGCCATAGAGAAGGAACAGGAAATAAGAGAGGAAGCATTTGCACAATACTTTCCTAATGTGCCTAAAATTGAACTTTATGAAGTAGTGGAAAGATATAAGGGCCTCTTCTTCATGAGAAGAAGGAGATTCTTGTTGCTACAAGGAATAGTTCCTGAAGTGGTAAAGGTTACCCACTCTCATGCCCAAGCCACTTTAAGGTTGCATCAAGTGGCTGAAGCCAATAGGAAAGCTGAGAAAGAACTGGAAACCAATAAACTGAATGAGGTATATGATAGTGAAGGAGAACAGGTCACTGATCAAATGGATCCTATTGATGTTGATGCCTTGAATGGTGAAAATGTCACTTTGAGTACACCATCAAAAGCAATAGAATAGGAAAAAAAGGATAAAGAAAAGGCTACCAAGGAGTAAGAGGAAAAACAGAAGAAGCAACAAGAAGTTGAAAAGAAGAAACATGTAGAAGAAGAGAAAAAGAGAAAAGAGGAAGAAAAGAACAAAGAGGAGGAGAAGAAGAAACTAGAAGAGGAAAAGAAAAGAAAAGAAAAGAAGAGGAGAAGAAGAAACAAGAGGAAGAGAAGAAGAAGAAGGAAGAAGAAAAGAAAGAAGAAGAGAAATGGAAGGAAGAAGAAAAGAGAAAGGCAGAAGAGAAGAGGAAGTAGGAAGAGGAGAAGAAGAAGTAGGAAGAGGAGGAGAAGAAGAAGAAGGATGAAGAAGAAAAGGAGCGGAAAGAAGAAGAGAAGAAGAAGGAAGAAGAGAAAAGAAAGAAAGAAGTAGAGGAGTAAAAGAAGTTAGAAGAAGCTAAGTTAAGAGCCAAAGAGAAGGAGGAAATGACACAGAGCACATAGGTGGAGACCCCAAAGGAAACTAGTAGTCAAGTCAAATCGGCTGACTTTACCAGTCCCATTGACCTCCAATTTGCTAATGAATCAAAGTTGATACAAAGCATTAAGCTTGCTCAAGAACACCTAGAGGTGATAAGAAGGAAGAAGGAGCAAGATGTGATCCAAGTTGTAGTGGACACTCTTATCAATTTGATACCCGGTACCAACCTCCCCAGTACCGATTCCTCTCTGGCCCAACTGAAACTCTTATGCATAGTTGTGGAGGACCAAGTACAAAGCTTGGAAGAGATTGCCAAAGCGCATGCCAAGAAGGAGCATCAGAAGGCTTTGAACATTGCCTTGGTGAAAAAGTTACTTGAGCTCCAATCTGATCTGCAAAAGGCACATAAGGACATTAGAGATGCAATAGATGAGGGGAAATTGCTGCTCAGTAAGATATGTCTACACCATCTATTATGTGATGATGTGATTTCCCAGAAAGACAAACTACAAACTGATTTGTAGACAGTCATAAGCACCTTCAAGACCCCATATGATTCCTTTACCGCTTATAAGCCAACCATTCACTGGTTTCAACTTCAAGCTACAAGAATTGATTTGGAGATCAACAACTGGACCAAGGATTTGTAGGAACTACAATTGGTTCTACTCCCAAGACTGTAAATACTTCAGAAGTGCTATCTCAATCTAGATGCCTTGATGGTTACTCAAGAGATAAGTACCTTGGATGCCATGGAGGAACAGGTATCCCAGATGCAAACGGAGAATGAGGTTGCTACCTCATTACCTGAGTCAAGGTCCTTATCCATGAAGCAATTTATGCAGGACTTTAAATTAGTTTTTGACAAGTTTCACTCTTTATGGTCATAAACATTTATTCAACTAATAGAAACAGGGGTTATTCAGCTGTATTTTGTCATTGTTGGCAAAGGGGGAGAAGTATTGTGGTATTTAAAATTTTGATGCATGCTATGTATACTCATGTTTATCTCGGTAAGGAAGTAGTATACATTTTCTTTTCTGCAAAGGGATAGTGTATATGCTTAGGAGGAGTACTTTTTATTATGGCATATTTTTTTTGTAAAAACACTTAGACGTCAAAATTTTTCCTAAGTGTTGCCATCAATGCCAAAGGGGGAGATTGTTGGCAATTTTTATGATTATATTGTGATTGTCATTGATGGACACACACTTGCTATGAGATCACTTTTTGTATGTATGAGCTATGCTCAATCGATATTTGTTTCAAATCAGTATTATGTTATAGTCTTTAGACTATCAGTGTCTTGCAGAAAGTGTTTACCAATCTCAAGCGGCATGAGGACCTCAAGCGGTTTGAGGATCTCAAGCGGAAAGGAGCAAAGGAACTAGAAGCAGCAGTTATCATTTTCCCAGTCTTCATTTCTATCAACCAGCAATCTGCTAAACTGGTATTACTTTGAGTTACCAATTGATAATCTATTTAATAGTCAAACTGGTATTACTCTGAGTTACCAACTAGTAATCGGTAAAGTTGTATAAACCGATAATACTTTGTGATGACTTACCAACCGGTATATCCTTGTGATGAGTTACCATCCACCAACACTTTGATAGTGATTTTGTGTCATGTTACCAAATGTGTCTAGATATAATGAACCTAGGAACTTGCAATGTAATCCTATTGGACCGACATGAAATTAGATTCCTTTTAAGGACATCATGTATAGGGTTTTAATATGTGTGTAGCTGTGAGGGTTTGAAGTGGTTGATGAGTTCTTGTATGTGTGATCTTAACAAAAAAGATCAAGTCTATGTGTTGTAATACAATGTGGATTTACCGATGACTAAGGTAATGCTAAAATGCATTAGCAATGAGCTATAATGGATCTAACCAAGTAGACTATACTATTTGCTAGATCATTCACTTGTTGATTACTCACATCTTTGACAAGTTAGAAACCCTTAACTAGGTAGGCCTAGAAAAGCCTTTGTAAATCCTCTAACAAGGTGATTCACATCATTGGATCTAAAATCCTCTCACAAGGTAGTCTTTAATCGGACTTATCTCCTAACAAAGATTGAGATTTCTAACAGGATCTGTTCTGGTAAAGAACATTGTATGACCTTAACTAGTCTGACCTTAACCAGTCTGACCTTAACCAATCTAGTTACTATTCTACAGATATTTACTTGTGAGTTTCATCTCACCATGGTTTTTCCCATTTGGTTTTCCACGTCAAAATCTCTTGTATTATGGTGATTGTGCTTCTGTGGGTGAATGCCTTACTTGTTGTTTGGTTTGCATTTGTGTTAACCAATGTGTTAGTTAAACTATTATACTGGTTTATTGCTAGACTAATAAAGTGTTTGAGTTCAGTAATTTTTGGTATACTAATTCACCCTCCCTCTTAGTATTCATCAATATTGTTACAAGTGAATCTTGTAACCATTTCATATACCTCACTCTGTCGATGAGACACCTTCTATACTGCATTGGCTCAGTCTTCTACTGCTCTTATCTACTTCTATAATATCGGTAAAATCTATTGGTTCACCTATGCTCTTCTTCTCTCTACCAAATCTCCTCCTTGATGGTCTTCTCTTTAGTCTTCTCAACTACCTACCTGTGGGTACATGCTCCTACCGGTTATCTCTTCATATGAACTCTAGCTACTATATCAGTTTCTCAAACCATACCGGATAACCCTTTGTTAAACCCTATTACTAGTTTAACCTTCACACCCTCAGTCACTTCTATCCTTATCTATCTTCTCTCTAACTGATCTATCTCTCTCATGCAACACTCACACACTTCATAGAAACTCTATCTTCTTCTTTCCAACAACAACCTTCAATGATTTTGGCTTCCTCATTTATAACCTAGTTTTCTCAACAAAAGCCAATTCAAAAACATGGGCAATTAGGGTTTTCTCATCAACCTTGAGTAAAACCAAATCCAATTGGATCTTGTTTGATCTGATCTCCTAGATAATTGTTTTATCATTACCGCCATTATCGTGCCTTCTTGATTGTGCCTTCTATCTTTGGCATTTTGCTTTTAACCCTAGCGGTTGATTTCTTGGTCAAACACCAAGATTGGTCTTGTGGTTTCCTTCATCTACCTCAATCTCCTCAATCACTTTGATATGGCTCTTAGTTGTCCTCTAGACCTCAACCCACAAACCTCTGTAATGGCTCTGCAACACATCCCATGATTTACGGGATCCATATTAAATGCACAATAATAGAGACGCCTATCTCTATGTGAAACTTCACCGATCTCTGCATGCTCACCACTTCATCTACACGTGTCATCCATGTCAACAACCACCTCTGGTAGGTATTTTGTGTCAATATGGATTGAATCACTGATCAAATCCATTATTAGGTTCATCTACCGATATGCTAACCCTATCGGTTAAACCCTCAAACCAGTCTATCATCAAGCTTACACTTTGCTTCTCTTCTGGTGGACTACTCAATCGGTCACCTCTCGTGCTAACCTTCCTTATGCACATCTTAATTAGATGGGGATTCTTTTTCATCTACACCTTGTCCATATTACTAGTAAACATTTATATCAGTAAAACCTATTGATGACACCATGTCATCAACCCTCAACAAACTCTGTCTTCAATTAGGCCATTTTCCTCTATCTACATTTGTTTAGCCTTGCCTTGTCCCTGATGAGCTCAAACCATATCTCAACTAGTTTTTTAAAGTAACAAAATCATCATACTTCAACTACATCAGCATCCTAGCATGCCTTCTCTTTTGGTTCAATCCATAACCTTGATTTCATGCACAATAGGTATTCCTTTGTTTCACTGCTATCTCTGATGTGAGCTTTCAAACACCTACCTTTACCTCATCTTCCTTATCTCATGGAACTATGATGTACACTATGCATAATAGGAGATAAGATCCACTTACTAAGGGACTAACACCTTGTCACTTATTCTCTACAATGCACTCGTGTGACTTCCTTGTTTGTGCAACACATCTTCAAATAACCACATGTGATGTGATCCAATGTGGGCACATTTACTATCAGTCATCTCTTCACATGATGAATACATCTTTATTGGATGGGAGTCTCGTTATTCTGCAACTACATAGCATACCGGTGACTTGCTCATTCTTCTCCTTTGGTGTTGATGTGATTTAGGTAACATTATGCCTCTTCATCACAAACAACAGCTCAAACACCTTGCCCATCCTTCTTATATACTGGTCATAATCTTGTCGGTTGACAACCACTCACTTGGTTGATTTGTCTTGTACCGGTAAGCTTTCCCTTTCATTCGTATAAGTCAGGAACTCACTTGTGTATTGGTGCACTAGTGCACCAGTGGTCTTTGCTCTGAATGACATTCTCTTCTTTTCCTTACCATTGTTTTACAGCACAAGGTGATATCAAGGATATCTCAATTTGTACTCCTTCCTGATAGTGTTACACATACATCTGTCATACCAATAGTCATCCCATACCGGTTGACATCAATGGCAACACAATGCCAACAGTCAATGAGAATCTTTTTGTGATTGAGCAGTGTGCTCTAGGCTGTAAACCTTCCTGCAAGTGGAGGCCCCTTATATTTTGTAATATCTCTTTATATGGCCAGTGGATTGATATTGTGGGTCACAAATTCCACCGTCGTTTTCCCTTTTTGAGGTTTTCCATGTTTAAATCTACGTGTTATGATTCTGATTTATGTGATTGGTTTATTGGTTGCTTTACGTCTTTCAATTCTATATGTATCGATAGTACCAGTTGGTGTATGCATTTTTTAATAAGGATTAATTGATCTTTCTAGTATAACATTGATTCACCCCCCCTCTCAGTTTTATTGGATTCTAAAAATTGGTATTAGAGCCTTGTGCCTCAGAGGAAGTTTGACAGCTTGAGGAAGATCCTGAATCTGGAATCCATGGACATGGCTTTGGAGAAACAACTTGAGATGGTGCTTGAAGATTATGATGTTGAAAGGTTGGAGAACTTAAAGCTACAAGATGAATTGAATTCTTCCAAGGAATTCATTTGGTGTCCCACAAGAGAGGTTATCATCTGTTCAAGCTAGGAGAAAGGAACTTTTGCAAAGTCAAGATGATGAAGAGAAAGATGCACTTAAGGAACAATGTCACAAATTGAGTCAGGAGAACATGGTTATGAAAAATGAAATGCAAGCTATAACTATGAGGATGTCTAAGGAAATTGAGGACTGGAAGAAAAAGGAAGAAAATATTGTTGTACACCTAAAGAACAAATTTGTAGAATGTGGTAGGTTGGTTCATAAGAATGATATGTTGAGAATAGATTTAGTACAATCCTAGAGTAATGAACAAGATCTTGCGAGAAAAATGATAATTCTTAGAGAAGATTTAACTACTACAAGTGAGTATAAAGAAAAAATCAAGATTAGCTCATCATAGCTAGATGAGTTATTGAAGAGACAAAGATAGATTGGAGATTCCAGTCGACTTGGATTGAGCAAGGAAAGAATTCTGGTACTGCTAATGAAGATCAAAACCATAAGGCATCAGTGAGGCAATTTAATGCTTATAAATTTAATGGTAGATGTTTTTTTTGCAATAGATTTGGTCACATGGCTAGACAATGTAGAAATAGAGCAAATCAGAACCTTGATTCTACTCCTAGTAAATGTTCTAAATACAATAAGTATGGTCATAAGGCAGAAGATTGAAGAATCAATGTTAAATGCTATGCATGTGGAAAGTTTGGACATATGGATAATCAGTGAAGGTCAAGCAATTTCATCGATTTTAGCAAAGCAATTAAAAGGAGCAATGTTACATGTTATGCATGTAATGAGGTTGGACATATTAATAAATTATGTAGAAGCAAAAATCCATCGGTTGGTAATGGAGGATCAAATGGGAAAGGGAAAGAGAAGGTTAGTGAAATCTGGCAAGATCATACTCAGAGATGGGTTAGGAAGACTGAAGAACAATCGTTAGATGAAAAAGCACTGGTAATTATCCAGCAAAGGAGGTTGCTCCTACACTTGTAGATAGCTCATCTGGTAACTGAGGTAGATTCCTTAGGGGTAGGAAAAATTCATGAGGATGCAGCATATGCCTCGAGAAGAGGTTCTAGAAGATGTTCCAGACATTTGACATGTTTAACCTACATGGATATGTTTTGTTCAAGATCCGGTATCTTTTACCGGTAGTCATCTATGTCAATGGAAAATTAGGGTTTTTCATGGAGGATAAAAGGTCAAATTCACTTCATTATTTATCACCTTGCATTCAGAGCGATTTCAGAACAATTAAGAGCAACTAAGGGTGATCAAAGACATTTCAAAGGAATCAGATTTCTTCTTGAGTGATTTCATTGGCGACTAGAATAATTTGTTAAGGGTTTTCACTGAAAGTGATCAACAAGTATTTATCTTTAAACATGAAAGTGGGATCATCATCTATTCCTATCTTTATTGCAAACCTGACTATAGTAGAGGTCAAGGACCCCCCGAGGCCAATTTTCAAGTGGTATCCACATGTGGCTACCTTGGAAGATTCGGTTGGAGCATTTTCCTATGTTCTAGAGGGATTTTTCTATGTTGAATATGTTAGGGTATACATATACTATCATATTTAGGACTTGGGAACATCTAAAATAAAGGGCATGTACATAAGCGAGTTGATGGGAGAATCTAGAAAGATCAAACCAACATACTAGCATATTTAAGACTTAGGGTTTACAGCCATTCTGGATATTTTAGAATTTGAAGATGAGATAATTAGGCATTTTTTGATCAGAGTAAATGGGGAGTTTATCTATTTAGATAGACCTTACAAGATCAAGTCATCAAGGAAATCCCTAGTTTATCATCGGTTGGGAAACATCTAGACAAGAAGCTTTTGAATGATTATGTCAACAAGATCACTAACGTGAAATCTGATAGGAGATCCACAAGAATACACACTATTATTGACATAGACATCAGATTCGATAGCATGATCATCAGGTATAAGGTAACTCAGTCAAATTGACTCAATTTTGTTTCTAGTCTTTACATTTTAGCTGCATACAAAATGGTGAGAGTGAATGTGATATTGGATCTATGCGGTTGGATGTTAGATGAGTTATTAATAAACCTACGAAAGATTAAGGGAGAAAACAAGGGAACCTTCTGGTATGGAAACTTAATAGTTTTCTTACTATTATTTTTCATGATTGATGCACCTGGTTTTAGTAAAAGAAAATGGGTATCTGGCATCTCATTAGGGAGACAATTGAAATAGTCAATTGCCACTTTAAGAAGTCAGAGAGATGATAAACTATGGGGATATTTCAAGGGATTTCATAAATCTATGAAGTCTAGGGAAAGGGTTCCTAAGCATATTGTATAGGAATATTCAACTAACATATTGAGGAAATGGGCTATGAAGTGGATGCAAATATTATTGAGGCCTATGCTGAAATGTTGATTGATGCACCTATTGATGAGGCAGAGAAGCCCTATGGTACTGTGAATCACAAGAGGTTGAAACAAAGTTCAACTGGAAGAAGAGAGAGAAATAGGAAGGAAAGGCTAGCAGGGTTGTTGAGAAGGTCTCAGAGGACTTTAAAGTATTAATTGATGTTGTCTAGAGAAAGGGAGGAAGAGGAAGAATCCAGAAGTACACATTGAGCCTATTACAGCAAAGTCTAAATCTGATGATTACACCCCCTTGGTATTCAAGAGGGTTATAAGGAAGAAAATAGAGGAAACAAAGGTAGAAGCCAAAAAGAAATCGGTTAGGAAGGTTACATTCAAAATGCCAACACAGAAGATAGCACTGAAGGAAACACCTTCAGCTACATTTGGTACTTCAAAGAGGAAGAAGAATAATGACACTGATACAACTATTCAATCTGGTAATGTTCCACCTAAAACTTGTGTAGAGTTAGTAGATAAAATCACTAAGGATGGAATGCTAAATAATGTATAGTTTTATTATGAAAACTTAGAGGATGATGAACAAAGAGAGTTAGAGGAAGAAGTCTAATTATATTTGGATATTTATAAGAAATCCTTAATAGAAATTGAAAAATCAAATACTGGGAGAATTGTATAATATGTTAGATGCTAGAATACTATCATCTATGCTAGAAGACAAGCATATTAAAATTCAAGAGTTATTATCTATTTGTGTTACTATTGCTCCAGAGGAAATGGAAAGGACACTTGAGGTGGCAGATAGAAAAGACTTTAATAGAAAACATAGAATAACTAGTCTAATGCTAGGAAGGGTAAATGAGATAATAAAGGAGACTCAAAAGGCATGGGTTAAGTTCTTAGGAGAGAACAAAGGATTATTTACTTCACCGGAATCAAAGACAGACACTGTGGGAACCCTGGTTGAAGGAAAAGGAAAGGGGATTATGGGTACTTCACCCTTAGTTTTGAAAATATTAGGATAGTGGAAATCAAGCCCCCGATAGATACAAATGTACAAATAAATTTTGAGATGTAGGCTAACACAAAGAGTGAAAAATTTAATGATGTACAGGATACTAATATTGAGGATAATAGTCCTTCGGATACAAATGTACAGGTTTAGGTTATAGTTCCTACAAAGGAATCGACAGTTAAAAAGATTGCACTAAGTGGTGTGATAAATCAATGATGACCAGTTAGTACCAAACCGGTACTAAGAGGGGGGGTGAATTAGTACTGATAAAAATAGTTTCTCTTGAACCGGTTAGATTGAGAACCCTTCCCTTTGACTAGCAAGCAATAACACCAGTCTAAACTAGATTACTACGGGTTAAGCACAGAGAAAGACATAAACCAGTAACTCAGCTTTCCACACAATCTAACATCTTATTTCCACTTCACCCATATGCATACACTAGTAATACTTTAACAAGAATGTAAAGACTTACAGGTTCAAGATGCTTTACCACTTAACAAAGAATAATAAAGCATCATATGAAAAGCATCACACATAACACACATATTTTTCACGTGGAAACCCAACTAGGAAAAACCACAATGGGGATGAATACCCACAAGCTATTCTTTGAACCCTTTTCAAGTCCACTCTATTAGGAGCCTAGTCTGGTTAAAGAGTTTACAATAGATTTTGTTAGGAACCGATCCTGCTAGGGATCACCCGGTTAGGGGATGGCTAACATACTCGGTTAAAGGTTACCTTGTTAGAGGATTTTTAGAACTCAATGATTTTGAGTCACCCTGTTAAAGGATTTACAACAAGCTAGTTAAAGCTACCCTATTAAGGGATTTTCCAATCATTGAAGTGATTAGAGGTTAATAGGTATTACAATGATCTGGTAACAGCACTCAATGCCAATGCAGATCTGCTTTAGTTCCTTCCTTCTGCACTCACACTCTATAGATATCTATTCTCATATCTGGTCTAGCAAGAATCACGTATCTTTGCACTTAGATACATACACAACATTTGCCAACAACCTCAATATGAAAAACAACATCGACCTTATAGAAAACCGATAGGTTGGTAGCATAAACCCTAAACCCTAAATATTTAGGTTAAGCGATTCAGTCAGTTTAATCCTGGCCATTGAACACTTTGCTTTGAATAGAATGGTCTTGAATAGATCTCAAGACATTCTCCATCATTTGTTCTTCATCACATCTTGGAGGCAATAACCCATCACACATTCTCCACCATTTGCAGAGACTTCACACATTCCTAAAGTAGATAGGATCAATCTCCTTCATGCAAGATCCTTCACGTGCATAGAGCTGACGTGGCAACACAATCTATTCTTCATTACAATTCTATCTCATCACACGATGTCATTAGTTGAATCACATAGGCATAGAACACTTCAACTGGAAACCCTGAAGCTAAGACTACCAACTGGTAGTCATACCGTATGAAACCTTGATACAAAACATTCCATATATCAGTTCTCATTCCAACATACCGGTTCACTTGGACAAACATACCGCTTCATTTTTTCATATATAATGGTACATATTTCAACATACTGGTTCACTTGGACATCCATGCCACTTCACTTGTTCACATATACTGGTTATCTTGCAAGTGCTTACTTCAATATACAGGTTCACATATACCAGTTCTCTTGCAAGTGCTCACTTCAATATACTGGTTCACTCTTCATCATATTGACATCAATGACAACATACAATATCATCATGTCAACATACTCTACACATATGCCAACATGGTGAAGCCACCGCTACAAGTGAGGAAGCTATAAAGGATAAATTATCAAAGGATAAAGAAAGGGAAAGCGACAAGGAACTGGTAGTTGGTCCATCATTTTTGACAATTGGCACCTCATAAGTTGAAAAGAAAAACATAATAGAGATGAGTCCTACTGAACTCATGATGATGGAAGCACAAAAACTAGTGAAGGAGGTATCTACAGGTAAAGGGATTATTGATCAATCAATCACTATTTTACATAGACTAGTCCCGGAGTGCAAGATTGAAAATGAAGTGAGCCCATCCAGAAATTTTAAGATAATCACAGAGCATATCTCAAAGGATTTTTAATCCTTATAGCATATTTCAAACTGACAAGCACTAGAGAGGTTCATTGAGGCTAAGAGAGCTACATTTAATCAGGTGATTGAATCTGAGAAGAAGAAGATTGATGAAAAGATGAAACTAATAATTAATTCTATGAAGAAATGTACAAATATTTATAGGATATGTTTTAACACTGATATATTTATAGTCAATGTGGATAAGAAGATAAAATAATTTCAAGAGAAAATTGCAAATATCGCTAATTCTTTTGATGGATTGATATCATTGACTACATCCATTGATGGTCAAATTTTGATTTTGGAAGCCCAAATTTTTGTTCTTGAGAAGGAAAGAGACAAAATTATAAGAAGAGCCTAGAGTTTGAGAGGTTTGGTGAATCCCCGGTTGGATTCACTTAGTGTACATAAGAAAGAATGTATGGATATGGTGGGAAACCCCACAATGATAGAGGTAAATGAGAAAGATTCATTTGCACATATACTAAATGGACTTATATCCATTTCTGACACTTTTAAAACTGATTGGGATACTTGTCTGGAGCTATTGGACAAGGCTTATCTAGAAATTTTGAAATTTGTTAAGCTCTGGTAAGATACTTTTGATACTCATTGTACAGTTTTTGGATCTTGTACATTATTTTTAGAATTTTGTGTGTAATTGATGTTAAAGGGGGAGAGATATAGATGTGAAAAATAATACAAGGAATTGTTTAAATTAGGGGGAGATATAGGATTATGGAGTATTTGCATTAATGAATATTTAGCTCAAGGGGAGCAGGAAAGATAAAACCGACAGATGAAACTTTGACCATTTTTCACATGAGTGTTGCCATCAATTCCAAAGGGGGAGATTGTTGGAAATTGACACTTAATTGGTTGGTTTCACTATGTTCTCATTGATGGAAACATGGTATTGTGTTCCAGCTTCATGTTCTGGTTCAGTTGTGTACCGATCGACACTTCATAGACACTACACTAGCACCAACATGACATAAGGATTTCTTTGGTTACCGGCAATGCAGGGCGACATGGTTTAGAATATGGTTATTGGTATTGGAGGCCAACATCTCTTGGATCTGGCATCAACAATTGTTTTTAATATTTATGCATTCATATTATCTAGCCAACATATAATTTGATATTGTAATTATCTTTGTAAGATGACATCAGGCATGATAAGTTGTATAGGGTATATAGGTCAGTTTGATAGATCATTTTGAGAGAATCATGATGCAGATATGTAATTGGAAGGAGATAATTTAGGAGATGTGAAATATATCAGAGAGATCATTTATGTGAAGATATTTATTAAGGGTTATTTTGGTAAAGGGTTTAGGATTTCAGACTGGAATAGACAGAGCTTAAATTGGGTTTAGGCCTCTTATATTTTGTAATATTTCTTCATATGGCCAGTGGATTGATATTGTGGGTCACAAATCCCACTGTGGTTTTTCCTCTTTGAGGATTTGCATGTATAAATCTATTTATTATGATTCTCATTTATGTGATTGTCTTATTGGTTGATTTGCTTATTTCAATTTTGTATGTACTGATATATCGATCAGTGTATGCATGTTTTAATAAGGCTAAAATTGATCATTCTAGTATAACACTGATTCATCCCTGCCTCTCAGTGTTATTGGATTCTAACAAGGGGACACACATTGGGGTCATTAATCTCAAGGATGCCTAATCTAATATATTTGTTTTTCCTTTCTCCACTCTTCTTATTTCTCCCATAACTACCCTTTTATCTTTAGCTACTGATTTTGAGGACCCAGGTTGCCCCTCTTTTGTGATAACCACCCCTTTTTTAGGGAATGTGGGGATATCAATAATAGGTTTCTCTTGAAATTTATCTCCTTTATCCCTAGCTTCCTTCCTCTAGATGTCCTTTTGAATTATCTCATCAGCCTGTAAGCGGAGAATGATCATTTTGAGAATGTCAGATTGGATTTCCTCTCTGAAAAACCCCTTGTTGATCCAGAGCCCTACCCACACACCTAAGGATAAGTTCAAAAAATATTAGAATTCTAAACCCTCAAATGATCACAAGGGTCCTACAAGGAAGGACTCCACACCTTAGGTGAATCTACTTACAAATTCACTAGGCTTGGGCTTACCGAAGATGAGTAAATGCCTTAACACCTACCATACACCATCCCATGACATCCTGCTCCTAAGGGCTTTGGAATTGGTTCATTTATGGCCATTAGAGATTGGTCCAAACATTGGTTTTGGGATTAGACTCCAATTCCTTATACCTCCTTTAGAAACCTACCCCGTAGTCTAGTAGCCCTATTCGGTGATACAATTGACCTTAACTCCAAAATGTTCCACACACTCATACAAAATAATTACCATTTGAGATACCCTTTTGGGAGTTACACTTACCCCCAAAATGGTTTTCCCAAATCTGTACCTTCAGGGTCTAAACCATTTAGAGACCAAGAGACATAATTAGCACAATTAGGACTATTTTACAAAGAAACTACCAATTATTTAATTGAAAAAATAAAATAAACTTCATGATAGTGTGGGGGATGGTGAGTAATCTCTAATTCCAGGGTTGCATGCCTAGAATCTACCACTATAATGTTTTGTGATGATTGTCCTAAATTTGTCTACGGTAGTCACATAGAGATGCCTACCAAGTTTTTATTCCTTCTCCTCACAACCAAGTCTTCCCTAAAAAAACCCATGAAAACCTTAATTTATATTGACCAAAATTTCACTCCACAAAAGGAATTAACTTCTAGAGGAAGGAGATGCAAGATATGGCTATTTTCAAGTAAAACCCTAGCCAAACCCTTACTTTCTGGGTTACAGTCAGAAAACTTGAGGATTCTCACTAAAAAGACATAATTAAAGTCTTGGAACACCACCAAATAAAATATAGTTCATTCCTCCATCTACTCCATAATTGGTGTGACTCAATTCAATCCGTACAACCACGTATAATCATTGCAAACTTAGAATTTATGGGGAAACTTTAGTATTTTAGTGTTTTATTACTTCACAACTTCAAACCACAACATAATCCACATTGGGAATCATCTCCACAAGGTTTATACAACTCTCCAATAGTTTCCAACTGAATTTGGAGGAGGTTGGATCCATTGAAAGGCTTCCCCCAACTGTATTTTGAAAAGTTGCATTTTGAAAAGTTGCAATTTTGCACAAAATGTTGTCAAAATTTCTAAGGTGGGATCCACACACTTGGATCAACCAAACACCCCTCAAAAATGTAAAAAACCCTATCAAACACAAAACTAAACCTTCTACTACCCCTTATTGACCACATTGTCCCAATGGGCTCATCAAATTGCCTAATTGGTGACATGGGTTTACATGGTGGGGCTTATGAATATATGAAACCAACTTGCATAAACACAAGACACACTCTAACAACTATTAGGGTCCTAATATTCATCCTAAGAGCCATGATTGTCTTTTTGATGAGGTGTACTTGCACCACTTGTAGTTTTCATCTTCTGTCATTCTCTCCTTCTCCATCTTTTTCACCTGCTCCCACTTCTTCTTCCTTTGGGTAGCTTCACCTAGTAGAGCATTTCTCAGTGGGTCTTCCATCTCATAGAATTGGTGATGGTAGCCTCTTTATTTGAGTTCATTCAGCCTTATATCCCCTAAGTACCCCTCGAGATCATAATTTCTCGCTATAGCCACCTTAAGCCTATAGTTTTTTATCAAAAAATCCTGGGTCTTCTCCAAATTATCACATCCAATGTTAAATTCTCTGAAGCTAGTGGCTTTGGGGAGGTGCTTTCCCTTTCTTTCTTGGATTTGATCCTTATCCACCCACATCATTTTTCACATGAATTCCAAGAATACAAGCCTAGGAGATACAAAAAATGGTAGCCTATGAGGAGCCTTCTCAAAACCATGGCACCTGATAATTGTGTAGTCATCATAAAAGAAGAAGTCTCCAAACTTATGGCTAAAATCCCCCTCTACATACTGTACATCTTGAGCTTTGTAGGATTTTATTCTTAATACCTTGATTATGTGTACATGCAGCCTTGTTATCACAAAACTAAATATATCCAAAACTATTTTGACAAAATAATCAAAGAATAAAAATAATCCCTAAAGAGAAATCCCTTGTCCCACAGTTGTGTCCATCTTTAAACAGGCCATGGTAACCTTATCTTTGGATCTATCATTTTGATGTTCAACTTTGGTGGCCATGTTGACCTATTTTGATACAAAATGAGATAGCACAACAAAGAATAGTGCTTAAAATTCAATGCAACTATTTCATCCTTTGCCTTCATTAGGCTCTCATATAACTTTGTTTGGAGAATTGTAGAAAAGTCAAAAAATTCATTGGTGGTTGGGTGTTGAATGGATACTGTCAGCATCATGTAATCTACTCGCAATAAGGTAATCACACAATCTTCTCCTAGGACTTGGCATGGGGCATAGTATGTCCTTACAAAATAAGTTTCAAACTTATCTAGTGCAAAAGACTCGTTCTTAAAGTGTTGCCATTCTACAGTCTTATGAGAATAGTTGATGTTGTCATTGATGGCAACCATCTGGAAACCAACCGGCAGACACCGGCATCGATAGGCACTTCACCGACATTCAGATTACATCAACAACAATGCAGACCGACACTCCAGCTGACATGGGATAAAGTTTTGTTTATATGAATTGTTTTGTAATATAATTATCTTTTGTAAAGACAACATGGTATATTGTAAAAGAATCATATATTAATGAGATCTTATAAGTCATTTTGATAGGAATTGTAATAGGAATTGTAATAGGAATTGTAATAAGAATAGGAATGGATAGGCAAATATTGTATAAGGTGATATAGTTGACAGTGAAGGTTTTGGTTATTGACTGAGCTTAAACCGGTACTGAACTTGGCATGAGATGTTGTTTTGAGCAGTACATTGTATTGGATTTGATAATCCACTTTGTAGTCAGTGTGACTCTTTATTGAGCAGTGAGATCTAGGATGTTGGCCTCCTTGCATGTGCAGGCCCCTTATTATAAGTAGTATTTATTCATTGGCCAGTGAGTAAATATTGTGGGTCACAAATCCCATTGAGGTTTTTCCCACACTAGGTTTCCTCATTAAATATCTTGTGTTATGGTGTGTTTCTATGCTGTCTCTATTATTTTTGTTTTTTGCAATAATTCTTATTTACTAGTACACTATTTTGGGATGCAAAGTTATAAATAAGTATAATTATTCTGCTAACTAGTTAGACATTGATTCACCCCCCCCTCTTATTGTCTTTGGGATTGTCATTCACTCTAACAATTGGTATCAGAGCATGGCCCTCTATTTTTAAAAGCCTAACAGCTTGAGGAAGATTCTGACACTGGTATAGATGGAGAACTTAAGAAAACAATTGTAAGGAGCTCTTGAAGATTTTGATGTAGAAAAATTGAAGACTATCAAACTTGAAGAGGATCTGAGTATTGACAGGAATTCATTAAAGGACTTCAGGATAACTTTTTTATAGCACAAAATAAAAGAAAGTAACTTCATGAGAAGATGCATAATGATGATGATGAAAAGGAAACTCTTAGGGACATTGCAAATAAGTTGAGACAAGAAAATAGTAATATGAAGAATGAAATGCAAGATATGACTATAAGGTTATGTAAAGATATTGAAGATAGGAAGAAGAATGAAGAAGACTTAACTAGGAGATTTAATGATGCTGGAAATGAAAATTTGAGACTTGGTCATGAAAATGATATGTTAAAGACAAATCTAATTCACATGCAACATGATAAAGATGAGCTTGTGAGACAAGTTGGAATTCTAGAAAATGAGTTGGCTACTACAAATAAACACAAAGACAAATTCAGGAAAAGTTCAGAAGAACTTGATGACATGCTTAAAAGGCAGCTACTTGATGGAGATACTATGGACTTGGATTTGAACATGGAGAAAGTTCTAGTACTACAAACAATCAAGATCAGAACAAAATGGTAAGATGACCTAATGCTTATAAAGTTAATGGGAAATGTTTTAATTGCAACAAGTATGGACATAGAGAAAATCAGTGTAGATTCAGAAATAATTAGAATACAAACTCATCCACTGATCAATGTTCCAAATCCAACAAAGTTGGTCATAATTTAAAAAATTGCAAAATGAATGTGAAATGTTGTGTTTGTGGAAGATTTGGGCATTTATCTAATCAATGCACATCACAAATCGATCAAGGTTATGGAAAGGCTATTCAGAGGAATAATGTAACTTGTTATGCTTGTAACAAGATTGGACACATTGCTAAATTTTGTAGAAGCAAGAATGCACCGACCAACAACAAAGGATCTAGTTTGAAGCACAAAGAAAAGGTAGATGAAGTAAAATAAGAATCTTCAAAACAATGGATTAAGAAGAGTGATCAGAGAACTAATGAAAGTATCTCTTCACCGGTAGAACAAAGTAATCCTCCACCGGCAAGAGATTCTTCATCTAACTGAGGAATAATCCTTAGGGGGTATTGCAGAAAATTGAAGATCATGCATTCTACCCTCGGTTGATGGTGAGAAGATACATTTCTTCTTTACTGGCAGATGTGTTAAGTTTTCATTTAACTGACAAGAATTTAATGCAGTTTTAAGAACCTTTTTGGCTATAAAGCATTAGGAAACCCTCATTTCAAACTCACCAAGCATTCAAATGATCAGAGAGCGTGAAATTGAGCAAGGCATTCTAAGGTGAAGCTGCGAAGTGATTTTCAAGCATTCATAATTTTAATTTAGAGGTATTTATCTTTGAAATGGCTTCCTCATCTTCTATTCTAGAGTTTATTTCGAACCCTACCATTGTGGAAAATGTTAAATTCCCTAGACCCATATTCAAGATTATCCCCAAGATTTCAAAACAAGATGATTTTGTAGCAACTTTTTTGAAAATACCAAAGGGTGTAGCATTTGCACAAGACCCTAGAATTTACATACATTGCAACATAGAAAACCTAGGGACTGAGGAGTTGAAGAATATGCTTAATGAGGTCATTTCTGATTAGAGTAATCAAACCCGAACATAAGGTTGTGGAAAATTTAGGTTTTGTAGAGATTATGAACATTCCTAAATTTCCAAAGAAAGCTGTCAGACTTGTAATAAGAAAAGTCCATGGAGAATTCATGTGGTTAGAGTTAGTTTGCAAGATAACCAGGGAAGCAATTAAGGCAGCTAATGGTTTACCTTCAACTGGTAGTAGGCCTGATAAAACCAAGAAGACACCTAATAGAGGAGTTATGGATTTAACCAGAGCAACATTTGATATTAGGTCACTTAGAATGAATGATGTTAAGGATATAAATGTAAGATATGTGAGTATGGTACTAGGTTACAAAGATACTCATGCAAATAGACTAAATTTTGTTTCTAGCCTATGTATTCACAGTGCATATGAGATGGTAAACAATAATACTACTATTGATGTGTGTGAATGGCTTATAGATGAATTAATTGACAACCTAAAGAAGATTAAGGGAGACAAGAAAGGTACTTTCCATTTTGGAAACCTACTAGTATTCCTAATATTATACTTTACCAAGGAGATACCCAACATAGATCACAAGGATTATGGTTATAATATTTTGGTAGGAAAACAGATACAAGATTCTTTCACCGGTATGGGTACTGACAGTGTTAAGAACATTTCAGACTAATTCAAGACATTCCAATCTAAGATGAGAGCAAGAGAGAGACTACCATAGAGCATAGTTGATAAATATGACAAAGAAATCTATTTTGTGATTAAGAGAGATGAAACTTGGATGGAAGCAGTAAGCCCTAGAACTATTTGGGTTACTAAGATGGGAAATGAGGTCGACCTATCTATTTTGGAAACATATGCTAAAGCTCAATTTGATGCACCAAGAGAACCTTCTGAGAAATTCTTTGGAAGTGCAGAAACTATAGAGAGTAATGTATCTATGCAGAAAAGGACAAAGAGAAGAGAAAAATTTATCAGAGATGCCTCCAAGAAGGTAAAAGAGATCAAACAAAATGTCATGAACATCAGTGTTATATAATCAAGTGAACTTGAAGGACTACAACCTGAAGCACATATTTCACCATGTTGTAACATCCTTTGATACTGACAGTGGGAAGGTTGTTGAGTTTAAAAGAGTAGAAAGGAAGAGAAAACCCTCACTGGTACCCTCTCCTTCAACTAAGAAAACCAGGACACTAAGGAAGAAACAACAGACAATTAGGGAACCGAAGAAGCTTACACCTAAGAAGAAATAGACACTGGTTACCCCCATATTAGATGATTTACTAAATGAGATAATAGAGGAAGGAAATTTGTCTAATGTAAGCAAATGGTATAACACTTCAAATGATATTGACATAAACACCATTGAGGAAAGCATTGTTTTACACTTAGATATTTACAAGAAAGTTTTGATAGAAGTAATTGATGAGCTACCAAATGATCTATACATGAGATTAGAAGCAAAAAGGCTATCAGTGATGGAATTGGATAAGAAATTGAAAGTTGAAGCACTCTTGGTTGTTCATCCGGTAAACTCCAAGGAAGAAATAGATGAACTTATCTCTGAAGCTAATCGGTCAGTATTTGTTAGTGGACACTAGCAAGTAAGCCTAATGGCTAGAAGGGTTAAAGAGATTGTAGATGAGACTATAGATAAATGGGATATATTCTTTGTTAAAAAGGAAAAGCAAGAGGAAAAGAGAAGACTTAGAAACACATTCAAAGTATATCAGAAAGACAAGGACAAGGGTGCAGGCAAATTTGGTGGTATTCCAAACATAAAGGTTATAGATAATCTTCCACTGCCTCCTTTGGATACACCATCGGTACACTTAGAAGATCCACTGGTTATTGATACTGAAGGTGTAGTGTCATAAATTGTACGCACTTGCTAGGGTGGTACAATTTCACACCTAGTTTAGCACCGCCTTGGTTCATTTTACATTTTGCATTGCATTTCTCCTTTAGCACCTAATTAATCAAATTAATTACGTCTAAGGTCCTATTTCATTGTCCTCTACATCATAAAGATGGGCCCTTTCGTTAAAGTGTGCCCTTTTCATTTTATTCCTCCAATACATCATTCAATCAAAAACCCTAATTAAGTCCTATTTTGAACTTGGGGGCTTGGTTTTGAGGGTCAAAACATCTCGAAATCACCTGTAACTTTGGGATTCTCTCTAAAATCATCATATCTGATGGACCTAAAAATTTGGTGAAAAGTTGTCGGGACCGTGGCACCCGGAGTGCACATGGTCCCGGACATTTTTCCCAAAATTTTAGGAGCACAATCCAGTCATAAAATAAATCTTAACCCCAGGAAATTGGCGGGAGATTCAATCTCTAGGTCGGCCAAAAGATGAAATTACGACCTAGGGTTTCATACATAAGAGCTCTCTTTCTTCATTTGAAAGGATCCGAATTTTTGTTTTCAGGAACCTCATATGCAGCAAAAGAGCAGATCTTTGAAGACTTCAACAACATTCAACATCCCTCTATCAAGCATTTATCAATTTCATTCATCCATTTAGGGCTTGGAAGGCATTGAAGAACAATAGGAGATTACCGACTGAAGATTGGCTTGTACCCCTCCCTTGGGGTTGGGTATGATTTCATGTTGTTTTCATGTCTTTGCATAAGCTTCAATACATCACTTATTCATGCTTTAGATCACTTTGCATCTTGATTTAGAGCATTTACATTGTCATTTACAAGCACTTAGGCTTTACTTTCTAGGTTGCTCTAGTTTGCTTACTTGCATTTTAGGATCTCGCACACACACAAGGTCTGCACACACAATACATTTTACAATACAACTTGGCTATTCATGGAGGTGGAAATCACCGAAGTGGGGTTTTGACTAAGGAAAAACCCTATATAGCCACCCACCATACCCTTTTCAGATATAAGTGCAAGTTTCGGGACTTGGACGACGTCGCAGGTTATAGATCCGGGAAAAGAAGGTCGAGATAGCACTCCACACCAAATTGCAGAGAAAAAGACCTGGACAGGGGTGTGGGGTGCCCTAGTCCTGCCAGGACAGGGGCGCTAGGCACCCTGGTCCCTGGGACAGAGGCACTGGGCGCCCTGGTCCTCCTGACAGCCAGCATTTCCAACAGTTTTCCAGAGTGCAAGACAATAGTTTCAGGTGCAGTTTCCGGCACAGTATCAGGACAGTGGCGCCCGTGCCCCCGTCCTGAACATTTTCAATCAGATTTTGACTCTAAGTACGCATCTGCATTCTTGTTTTGTCCTTGTGTTTATAGCTGTTCATTGTTTAATCTCAATTCTGTAATCTTGTTTTTAGTTCATACATGCATTTTGGGATTAGGACTTGAACTTGCATCATTTTATCTTTCAATTTCAACAAAGGAATAGAAATCCTAATAGGTAGTCGTGGCTCTCTCTTTCACAAAAAGAAGTAGCCAATTGTGTGATACCTCTAGGCTCTTTCATATTCCATAATGTGTGTCAAAGGGTAGGATTAGGGCATGTTAACCTAGTCTCGCTTTTTCCCCTACACATTTTGGTGAACCTGATGTGAATCTATCATTGCTTCCTCTTGCATTGCATTTGTTAGATCTAGATCTAGATTTAGTGTGTTTTCATTTCATTTTCATTAAAAAGAAAAAAAAAAAAGAGTGTGTTTCTTTGCATTGTGTTTTTAATTTTTATGCAACCTTTATTTCAAAATGTCAGATTTTTATTTGCAAGATGTTCATGTTTATGATGATTATTATGAGTATATCCAAGATGAATTAGATGAAGCTTTAGATGAGTTTTTGAACCCTAAAGATGTCAAACGTTCATTTTACCAAAAACTCATAAACCTTGTCACTATGCCATTTAGGTGTGATGAGAAAGATAAGTCAAATGGTTCCTCTCAAGGGTACATTCCTATCAACTCTTCCACTGAATCTAGTAACATGGTTGTTTTCAACAATCCCCTCTATGAAGAGATATCTCCTTTTGAATCAAAAGATAAACCTTTTGATAGCTATGATCATACTTTGTTGGATGATGCTCTTGATGACTTTGTGGCTTTATCGAAATCTTTAAACAAGAACAAGACTTCTAAATTGGTTAACATGATAAACCTGAATGGGCATAATAAGCCTCTCTTTGAGGTCCAAGGTGCTTATCCTTCTCCCACATTTCAAGTTCCTAAATCACCTCTCCCTACTGTCCAAGGAGGGTATGATCATGATTCTTTTCATACTCCGAATAAACCAATCATCACTGTGCAAGGAAGAAAACCTATAAGTCCTTATAGTTATGCCAAGCAATTAACTAGAGAGAGTTATCATGCAGTTGCCCATACTTATCACACCAGAAATAATAGGCAGCCTAATCTCCTCCTATAATTCCAGTTTCTCTTCCTAATCCTCAACCAATTCTTCCACAAGCTCCCCATATTTCGCAAGTTATGGGTAAGGAATATGATCTCATAGAACAACTTAAAGCTACCCCTGCTAGGAGGGATTTGATTCAAACTTCTTCCGCTCATCATGGAATGTTACAAGATGCCTTGAAAGATTTGAATGTTCCTCCACTGAATACATCTAGTAATATAGCATCTTTGGTTAACTCTGTGATGAATCCTAAAGCTCAAATTGTGTTTACCCAAGATGAGTTGCCTACTAGTGAAATTCAACATCAATATGATCCCTTGATGATTGTGGTTATCATGAAAGACACTGCTATAAGACGAACACTAGTAGATAATGGCTCTGGCCTTAATGTGTGTAGCATTAATATATTGCATAAATTGAATGTGGATACATCCCTCATTGAGCCTGATTCTCATCCCATTCGAGGCTTTGACAATGTGGCTAAGACTTCATTAGGTATTATCACCTTACCCCTCACAGTGGGACCTGTTACTTTGCCTACTCCTATCCATGTTATGTCGGGAAATTTAACATACAACTTGTTATTAGGGAGACCTTGGATTCACAGTATGCAAGCTATCCCCTCTACATTGCATAGACAAGTTAAATTTATCTATAACAATAAGACATATACCTTGATAGGTGATACTAACTTCCAAGCTTGTTTACAAACATCTACTTCCAAAGGGGGTTCTTATAAGCCATCCTCATCTAGTGATGACTCTTTAAACAAGATACCTATCGATGAATCCTCGCTCTCTTATGATCAAAATTCTTTGGATGAGTCTGGAGCTCCTGAAGAATATTCTTCTCGACTTGAAACTACACATAAGAAGGATTTTGATCCTGAGAAGGTTCTCGCAGAAGATGATTAGGGATCTCTGGATTTTAATCCCACCTTTGTAGGTGAATATAAGGTTCCTTCTAGAGAGCTTAAAGTTGAAAAGAAGGAAGAAGCTAAAAATTAGTCAATCTTACCTGAACCTATGAGTAATAATTTTGTGGCCGCTTCTCAAACTTCTTCTCCTCACACCTCTAATTCTAAAGAGTTTGATTCTTTGTCTTATGAAAAACCACCTTCTCTTTCTGAAATGGCTGATCATTATGGTCATGGTTTTCGCATTTTTGCTAAGCATGGGTATCATGGAAATGGTTGTGGTGCTCACAAACAAGGGATAAATATTCCTCTAGAGAATAATCTTCACAATTATGCCTTTGGACTTGGCTATAATCCTTGCAAACGCACTAAAGCTTCTAAAAGACCATGCATTAGTGTAAATGTTATTTCTACATCTCTACCAATGCAACACCCTGAGTATATTGATGGGGATCCTTCATGTGACTATGCTTTGGATATCTTTCCTACTGATGATGCTTTAGCTGAGTTTTTAGGAGCATATGATACTCTTCCTCGTTATCATCACAATAGGGGACTCCCTTATTGTTTGAACACTGAAGCCTATTTTGGAAAAGAGATTGATAATGATGAGATTGTGAAAGAATTCCCTCAATTAAAGGATACTCCTCAACAAAGTAATCTCCTTATAAGTTACACCATTGATGTTAAGATGGATCCTTGCAAGGAGGAAAGAGTTATTAAGATTGGAAAGTGCTTGGATGAAGAAGAACAAAAACAATATGAAGATTTATTGCATGAATTCCCCGAGATCTTTGCTTGGACATACTCTGACATGCCTGGTATAGATCTAAGATTGTCACTCATAATATTGTCTTAGTTCCTGATGCTAAGCCCGTGAAACAAAAGATTCAAAAAATGAATCCTAAGGTGGCTCTGCTTGTTAAGGCTGAGATTGAAAAATTATTGGAGGCTCGATTTATTCGCCCTATTGATTATTCCCCGTGGATTTCAAATATTGTCGCTGTGGCTAAACCAGATAATAAAATAAGAATGTGTATCAATTTTTGAGATTTAAATAAGGCTTCTTTAAAAGATGATTTCCCTCTTCCAAACATTGACATGATAGTTGATTCTACGGCAGGACATGCCTTGTTATCCTTCATGGATGGTTTTCCAGGATACAATCAAATTTTCATTAACCCTCAAGATCAATTCAAAACCACTTTCACCACTCCTTGGGGTACATTTTGTTGGATAATGATGCCTTTTGGACTTAAAAATGCCAGTGCAACTTATCAACGAGCGATGACCCTTATCTTTCATGATTATATGCATAAGATTTTAGAGGATTATGTTGATGATATTTTAGCCAAATCCATTCTTTGCATAGATCATATTAAGATCCTTCATCAAATCTTTGAAAGAATTTGTAAATATCACATGCGCTTGAATCCCCGAAAATGTGTTTTTGGTGTGGATAGTGGAAAACTATTAGGATTCATAGTTTCGCATCATGGGATTGAGGTGGACACTAAGAAAATAGATGCTATTGTCAACATGCCACCTCCTAGAAATGTGTCTCAACTTAAAAGCTTACAAGGAAAGATTCAAGCTATTCGTAGGTTCATATCTCAACTTGCGGATCGTACCTTTCCTTTTACTCAACTTCTCAAAAAGAATATCACTTTTCAATGGAACAAAGATTGTCAGCAAGAATTTGAAGATTTAAAAGTGTATTTGGCTAGTCCTCCTATTCTTCAACCTGCCAAACCTTCTAAACCCTTCCTTCTGTATACAGCTACTTCCTCTCATGCTCTCACAGCATTGTTGGCACAACATGATAAAGATGGTAAGGAATGTCCGGTTTATTACATAAGTCATACCTTACTTGATTATGAGACCCGATATTCTACAATAGAAAGACAATGCTTGGCCTTGGTGTTTGCGACTCAGAAATTGAGACATTATCTTTTAAATTCAGAATTCCACGTCATGGTAAAGTTTGATCCTTTGAAGCATCTTTTCTCTAAAACTGATTTATCAGGACGCCTAGCTAAGTGGGTTATGATGTTAACTGAATTTGACCTTAAATTTGTTTCACAAAGAGAAATTAAAGGGCAAGCATTGACCGATCACTTAGTTGAGGCCCCTTCACCCTTCTCCTTCCCTAATTCTGAGTCTTTCCCCGATGACTTCATTTTTTCTATAGAGAAAGATGAAACTTGGGAGTTATACTTTGATGGTTCTAAGTGTCGTACGAGATTGAGGGCAGGTGTTGTTCTGATTTCTCCTACAAGGAAATCCATTCCCTTATCCTATCGTCTAAATTTCCTGTGTACCAATAACATTGCTGAGTATGAGGCTCTTATAGCGGGAATAAAAGCAGCCTTACCTCTGAATATAAAACACATACATATTTATGGAGATTCGCAATTGATTATAAGACAAGTAATAGGACTGTATCAAGAAAAACAAGACAAATTATCACAATATAAAGACCTTGCTATCTCTTTATTACAAAAATTTGATTCTTATACCATGGAACCTGTTCCTCGAAAACATAATTGACATGTGGACACAATGGCATGTGTGGCTTCTCTTGTATCTTTAGAGGACCTTGTGGTTGATCTTAAATTTGTTATTCACAACCTTATGTCTCTAGCTATTGTAGATGATTCTAGCTTGGTAACATTTTGTTACTTTATAGACTCAGATGAATGGTAT
Organism: Cryptomeria japonica; assembly: GCF_030272615.1. Lineage (NCBI taxonomy): Eukaryota > Viridiplantae > Streptophyta > Pinopsida > Cupressales > Cupressaceae > Cryptomeria > Cryptomeria japonica. The sequence goes on along the minus strand of NC_081411.1, from coordinate 781,986,718 downwards.
TCGTATATCGTAAGATATCTGACCGATGGTACCTTTCTTAATTCCACCAATAGGAACACTAGGGCTAGAATCCGCAAGCTGTCTGCTAGATATATCATTCTTTCTAATATCCTTTACCGAAGGGGTTATGACAGTCTTCTCCTTCACTGTCTTAACAAATCGGAAATCCCCGTTGCTCTTGAAGAGGCACATTTAGGTGCCTATGGGGGGCATTTTGGAGGCAAATCCTTGGTTCAAAGATTGCTTCGTATGGGATACTATTGGTAAACTATGCAGAAGGATTCTTTTTCATTTGTTAAGAAATGTCATCAATGTCAACAACACAATAATCTGATTCATGCTCCTGCCCAAGAACTTCGTTCTCAAGTAGCTTCTTGGCCTTTCTCCGCATGGGGTTTGGATCTCATTGGTAAAATCTCTCCTCCTTCATCTCAAGGACACACCTTCATTATAACTACAACAGATTACTTTACGAAGTGGGTAGAAGCTATTCCCCTTCGCTCTACTACTGTTGAAGTGATTTGTCAATTTCTTCTAGAAAACATCATTTCTCGATTCGGGATACCTTCCACTATAATCTCAGATAATGGGACATCATTTAAGAACAAGGACGTGAAGAAATTCCTCGAGAAGTATCATATCAAACATCGATTTTCTACACCATACTATCCTCAATCAAATGGTCAAGCCGAATCATCCAATAAGATAATTGAACAAATTCTTTGCAAAACCATGAATAAGCATGGTAAGGATTGGAGTAATCAGCTAATCTATGTTCTTTGGGCCTACCGAACGAGTGTACGAATTGCTACAGGAACTACCCCTTATAATCTTGTTTATGGTGCTGATGCTATTATGCCTTTAGAGTTAGAGATTCCATCACTTAGGGTTTCTCTCAAAGGTATAGTAGATGATGACTCTTATAGAGAACAACGACTTCAGCAACTTGAGATGCTTGATGAATAGCGTATAAACACTCTTGAGCATATTCAAGCATATCACAAAACTCTAAAACGAAGCCATAGTGATAAGGTTATTCAATGTTCCTTCTCAGTAGGTGACTTAGTCCTCTATGAGAATCAGCGCAATGTGAATGCCTTACCTATAGAAAAGGGAAAATTTAGTCCTAATTGGCTTGGACCATATATTGTTATTGAAGATTATGGATTAGGTGCTTACAAAATAGTGGATGTAGATGGTACGCCTCTTAAAGAACCTATCAATTCTATGCACTTGCGTAGATACTATGCTTAATTCCTCATTCCTTATCTTTCATTTCATCTATCTTCTTTTCAGTTCTTCAACATTGGGTAATATGTTAGTATATCCTAATTAGAGAAAAATATAATTAAATGATATGGTGTTTAATCTATATTGCTTCGTTCTCGACAAGAGTGTTTCTTTACTTTATAGTTTGTCTTGAATTCATTTATGTAAATTGTAAAAGATTTACATTTCCATTATGCTAGCATATTATACAATGTCTTTATGTGTTAAGTAGAGTCGTATCATGTTGTGTTTAAGTTCAAAATTAAATCACATTAGTTATATGATTCTTAGACTTAATGCATATTTCTTCCCTATCATCAATGTAGTACTTGATTAAATATTTTAATTAAGTCACACATGTATCAATTTAATCATGGAGCATTGAGAAATCAATCACATGGAAATTAAATTTTGAATATACATGTACATCTACCAAATGTATTAGATTTAATCAAAGCAAAATATACATTGTTTTAAGCATTAAAGATAACACATTTGAGACAAAGAGAAGCATGTATATATATATGTGGATCGTATACAAATATAGGTCACTATACATCCAAAATGTGACCTATCCTACATCATAAGATCATCTCCTATCCCTAGGGCTGGTGGCTGGAGAGTGACGACTAGACGCTCCCTCCTGATTTGGCCGTGAAGGTGGACCCATAGGTGTGTAGTGCGATATAGACCATGAGTAACTCCGAGAGGAACTCCTACGATCCCTATCCATAAGGATCACGTGATAGGAGGTAGCCTCGGCCTAAGCTGCTGCTAGATCTCGTTGTGCCCGCTGAAGGTTCTCTGATAGAACTCTCTCTCTCTCCCTCCATATGTCTACCTGTACTCGGAATGGGGAAAACAAGTCCTCATGCCAACCCGCATTCCCCTGAGGCCTATAAGCAATCTATGAGGAATTGGAGATCTGTGCCATCATCGAAATGTCTGTCACTACTTGCTAAATTAGGGAATGCCACTCCTGCACATTAGCTGTAGCAGTAGAACAGATTTTTGTATTAGTACCATTCTATATCATCAAAACATTAATCAATCAATATAAACCTACTATACCTGGATCTCCCTCATGCCAATAGGGATCATGATATGGTAGCATCTGTGACTAGGAACTACTAGGCTCCCCATGCTCAAATAATCTATGCACGATGGGTGTAGGCTGACCCGTACTAGAAACAGGTCTCCGTATCGCCTCATGTTCCCCCTTTTGGGGAATAAGAGAAGGATCTAGGGTTATGGTATCATCTCCTAAATGGTGGGGAGCTGCATCTGACCCCTCCTCATCATCTCTATCCTCATCCTCATCCTCATCCTCATCCACATCCTCACCTGCATCCTCATTCTCCTCATCTCTATCTGTGTCATCCTCATCCTCCTCCTCCTCCTCAGCACTAGGATGATCTCCTATGAGTGGATCCAGATCTCCTGCCTCCTCATGACCCTCTCCCTCCTCTGGCTCCTCCGACCTAGATCCCTGGTCCTCATCTCGGTCTCCATGTCTCCATGGGCCTGGATGGCCTGTTGGGTGATCTGGTGGAAAGATAGGCCTTGGGTATGATCTCATAAACCATGAGACATACCTGCGCTATGCTCCAGGCTCTGTAGAGTAATCAGTGACCACATCCTGATCAGATCCCTCTATATCTGTAGTCTCGATGTCATCTATCGTCGGTCTCACTACTGCTCTAGGTCTGGGAAGGACTTGTGAGTGTCGAGTATAGATGGGTACATCGGCTGGAACACACTGCTCTAGCCCAAACTACCTCCGTACTCGGTCAAAGTAGAATGGGACTATGATATGTGAATATCATCCCCGTAGTAGGCGGTTCCTCTGTAAGCATGCTAACTGTCTCTCCATCCCATCCCATCTGTGCATCTGCAAATAGGGTCTCCATACTGTCACCTCGACTGTCAATCTATCAAATATCACTCTCCAATATATCAGATCTCCAAATCTCCACTCGCTGGTAAGTGGATAAGCAAACACCCTAGGTTGCTTGCTAGCCATACTCATCGGAAAGATGACAGGCCTAGTGCATGTGAAGTGCTCAAATATCGACACCTGTAGAAGTGTGCATGTCATCAAGCTGCAACCCTATCCAAACACATACTCCTCAAGGTCATGATAGAGATGTGCAAGCATACTCCGACCCCAAGCATATACTCTCCTGTGTCTCTCCATAGCTCTGATGCACCATGTGAGACCCCCATGCATGTGCGTACCTCACCCATTAGGGCAGATGGCTAGTGCTATGATGGCGATCATAAGATGTCTCACAAGGGGCACCTCTCCTGTAGGATGTAAGAGCCAGCTGACCATGATGCAACCTCTAAGCTCACTCAGCATGACTCTCCCTATGCAGTATACCTGCTCCCTCTGATGGTCCTCCGCTGACCGATCGGTCGCGTATGTCACAGTAGCTCCACTGATAGGAAGATGAAGTATGTGGTACACATCCTCAAGTGTAACCGTCAGCTCTCCTACTGGAAGATGGAATGTGCATGTGTCAGGATCCCATCACTCCATCAGTGCCATCAGCATCGTAGGATGGAACCAAATGGCTAGCATGAGGATCGCATACCATAAACCCATGATCGACAATGTGTCTCTCTACCTGAGTCAGCCAGGGAATCTGATCTCGCACACTGCGCAGAATCTACCCTGCGATGTGCTCTCTCATGTATGGGAGACCCTGCAACACAAAAACATAACTATAATCAGTACTCAATCATCAAAATCATTCACGCAAACTATCGAACATCGTATGCTAACCCTGACATCTCTCGCCAAGTCCTGATTGGGACCATGGTGCCCTGTCAGGGACCATGGCCCCCTGAGGGGACCATGGTGCCCCACAGGGACCATGGCGCCCTGGGTGGGACCGAGGGTCAGATTCCAGGGCCCGCAAACAATCACAGAAAGTCAAATGCAGAAAATCAAAAGTCAACATTCAGTCAACTCACCTCGTCCAGTGGCTCGTCATCGATCACGGCCTGTCGTAGGATCTCAATCCTCGTGGGATGCTCTGGTCATCATGAAGGCATGATGATGGCTATGTGGGCTCCACTGCAATGAACAATACTCAGAAATCAACAAAGTGACAAATGCAAATGTCACTTTCAAGGTATATACTTTCATTCCTTTACCTTTACTTTCAAAACCCTAATTTTCCTTTATCACTCATTTCATCATAACTTGAGTTTGGGAGATGTGATTTTCAAACTGTTTATTGTGTAGGAATCGTATTTTCATTCCCCTACTCTCGGGATGTTCCAAAAAGTGCTCTGATGAAGCCTATTCAGTGAACATCCCTCATCAATACTCTCTTACACAATTTGTCATAAGTAAACATGCTACCCTGTTTCACCTCCCTAATAAGCAAGTCAAAACAAGGGGGGCATATAGCTACTCACAAATTTCATCACTTTCGTTAGTAAGCATTAGGTGATTTTGTGATCTAATGTGTGTTTTGTAGGGTGTGGTTCCTAACTGTGTACTGCAGAAACTGCTGGGGGCTTCTTCTGACAACTTATGGATATATCCTTTTTCAAATAATGTTTACTTTTCTATACTTTAGCTTGCATATGCACGTAGTACTCATATGACCGCTAAAGTGGGGGCTAAATGTAGCATCGTAAATTGTATGCACTTTCTAGGGTGGTACAATTTCACACCTAGTTTAGCACCCGCCTTGGTGCATTTTACATTTTGCATTGAATTTCTCCTTTAGCACTTAATTAATCAAATTAATTAGGTCTAAGGTCCTATTTCATCATCCTCTACATCATAAAGTTGGGCCCTTTCGTTAAAGTGTGCCCTTTTCATTTTATTCCTCCAATACATCATTCAATCAAAAACCCTAATTAAGTCCTATTTTGAACTTGGGGGCTTGGTTTCAGGGGTCAAAACATCTCGAAATCACCTGTAACTTCGGGATTCTCTCCAAAATCATCATATCCGACAGCCCTGAAAATTTGGTGAAAAGTTGTCGGGACCATGGCGCCCAAAGTGCCCATGGTCCCGGACATTTTTCTCAAAATTTTAGGACCACAATCCAATCATAAAATAAAGCTTAACCCCACGAAATTGGCGGGAGATTCAATCTCTAGGTTGGCCAAAAGACGAAATTGTGACCTAGGGTTTCATACATAAGAGCTCTCTTTCTTCATTTGAAAGGATCCAAATTTTTGTTTTCAGGAACCTCATATGCAGTGAAAGAGTAGATCTTTGAAGACTTCAACAACATTCAACATCCCTCTATCAAGCATTTATCAATTTCATTCATCCATTTAGGGCTTGGAAGGCATTGAAGAACAATAGGAGATTACCGACTGAAGATTGGCTTGTACCCCTCCCTTGGGGTTGGGTATGATTTCATGTTGTTTTCATGTCTTTGCATAAGCTTCAATAAATCACTTATTCATGCTTTAGATCACTTTGCATCTTGATTTAGAGCATTTACATTGTCATTTACAAGCACTTAGGGTTTACTTTCTAGGTTGCTCTAGTTTGCTTACTTGCATTTTAGGATCTTGCACACACACAAGGTCTGCACACACAATACATTTTACAATACAAATTGGCTATTCATGGAGGTGGAAATCACTGAAGTGGGGGTTTGACTAAGGCAAAACCCTATATAGCTTCCCACCATACCCTTTTCAGATATAAGTGTAGGTTTCGAGACTCAGACGATGCCGCAGGTTACAGATCTGGGAAAAGCAGGTCGAGACAGCACTCCACACCAAATTGCAGAGAAAAAGACCTGGATAGGGGCATGGGGTGCCCTGGTCCTACCAGGAAAGGGGTGCTGGGTGCCCTGGTCCCTGGGACAGAGGCGCTGGGTGCCCTGGTCGTCCTGATAGACAACATTTCTAACAGTTTTCCAGAGTGCAAGACAACAGTTTCAGGTGTAGTTTCCGGCATAGTATCAGGATAGTGGCACCGGCGCCCCCGTCCTGAACATTTTCAATCAGATTTTGACTCCAGGTATGCATCTGCATTCTTGTTTTGTCTTTGTATTTACAGTTGTTCATTGTTTAATCTCAATTCTGCAATCTTGTTTTTAGTTCATACATGCATTTTTGGATTAGGACTTGAACTTGCATCATTTTATCTTTCAATTTCAACAAAGGAATAGAAATCCTAATAGGTAGCCCATGGCTCTCTCTTTCACAAAAAGAAGTAGCCAATTGTGTGATACCTCTAGGCTCTTTCGTATTTTGTAATGTGTGTCAAAAGGTAGGATTAGGGCATGTTAACCTAGTCTCGCTTTTTCCCCTACATAGAAGGTATAACACATGATAATACAAATCCAGAGTCTAAGATACTCTTCACCATGAATGTGGATACTCAAGAGGTAAACATTATTGTGGACAAGGAAACTTCAAATCTTAAGATAGATAATGTTGATAATAGTAAGATTTTAGAGAAACAAATTGAGGTAGAGGTTCATGTTGAGACTGAGAAACTGGTAGCTACAAAGACACTCAAAACAATCTGAAAAACCATTAAAGGTTGAGGTGCAAACATATACAGATCCACTGGAGGAAAATAAAAGAAAAATTGATACATCTGATGGAAATAAAGAGGAGATACTAAAGGTGATTGGTCATACAACTATTGAGATGAAATCTACAGCTGAATTGAGTACATCTACAGGTGAATTCAAACCTACCAATATCACAAAGGTACTTTTGGATTCTATTAAGAGGATAATTGATTGCAATGCATTGGCTTTTAAGGCAATTGACAACACTTTACCTATTCTAAAAATGATTGCACAAAATTGTAACATAGATCACATTAAAGATTATTTAGGTAAATTGGACACATTGTCCAAATTCATTTATGATAATGTTATAACTATAGACAAGGTAAATGAGGATATCATAAAGGAGAGAGTTGAAAAAGAGAAAAACACATTATTTTAAAACACCATAAAGAATTGTACCGATCATGTGGATACACTTTTACCGATACTCAATTCTACAATTTTGGAGTATATAGAGCTATAAAGAGATGCATGTAAACCTCATTGTTTGACTGAGGACATTGATAAGGAGATCAAGAAAATACAGAAAGAAATTGATGACATTGTGGATAATATTATAGGTTCATCTGGACTCATATCAGTTTTTGAGCAGGAAATGGTAGGTTTTGAGGAGAAAGAAAAACTTGAGAAAGAAAAGGCAAGGATAAAGTCTAATGCCTAGGAACTAAAAGACAAATTGGTCTGAGGCTGGATAATCTAATTACTCAAAGAACTGAATTTTCTAAGGCAACAATACAAGGAGAGCAATAACCAGAGCAGTAGATGCACTATCTCACTAGTATGATCCAGTAGACAGAGGCAACTTTAGATGAAAACAACAAATGTATGTAGAGTCTAAATATGATTTTGGAAAACATCTTTTAGATTGTAACCAACTGGTTACAAACCTTGAGGTAGCATTTTTGTACTCTTTTGATTATTTATGACACCCTTTGTCATTGATGTCAAAGAGGGAGTAGTGGAGAGAAAAATGCATGTGTAGAGGAGGTCATTTGCCTAGGGGGAGCACATCTTTTTGGATAAAAGTTTTGATTTTTCTCATGAGTGTTGCCATCAATGCCAAAGGGGGATATTATTGGCATTCTACACTCTTATGAGAATAGTTGATGTTGTCATCGATGGAAACCATCTGGCAACCAAGCGACAGACACCGACATCGGCATTCAGATTACATCAATAACAATGCATACTGGCACTCTATTCAACATGGGATAAATTTCTGTTTATATTAATTGGTTTGTAATATAATTATCTTTTGTAAAGCTGACATGGTCTATTGTAAAAGACTCATATATGTATGAGATCTTATAAGTCATTTTGATAGGAATTGTAATAGGAATAGGAATGGATAGGTGAATATTGTATAAGGTGATATAGTTGACAACAAAGGTTTTGGTTATTGATTGAGCTTAAACCGGTACTAAACTTGGCATGAGAGATGTTGTTTTAAGCAGTAAATTGTATTAGATCTGATAATCCACTTTTGTAGTCAATGTGACTCTTTATTTAGCAGTGAGCTCTAGGTTGTTGGTCTCCCTGTATGTGCATGCCCCTCATTGTAAGTAGTATTTATTCATTGGCCTATGAGTAAATGTTGTGGGTCACAAATCCCACTGAGGTTTTTCCCACATCGGGTCTCCTCATTAAATATCTTGTGTTATGGTGTGTTTCTATGCTATCTCTATTATTTTTATTAATTGCAATTTCTTATTTACTGGTACATTGTTTTGGGATGCAAAGTTATAAATAAGTTTAATTATTCTGCTAATTGGTTAGCCACTGATTCACCCCCCTCTCAGTGTCTTTGGGACTATCATTGAATCTAACATGGAGGGCAAGATGCAGCTTAGGGAGAACTTGGAGAGCCTTCTAAAAAACATAGGCAGACACTCCCTCCTAAGTCTCCCCTTGTTCTTCTCATACATCCTCAACAAGGCCTTTGTGTTGATCCCCTTAATGGCTAACCCATCCATCCCAAAACATTCAATGATATGCTTATGAGAGATGTCCCAAATAGCCTATCATTATAAGTTTTTGATAGTAAGGCTTGGGGGGTAAAATTTCTTAGCCAATTCTTTTATTAACATTGGTTCAATAAATACATTTGGAACCACTAGAATTCCCAAGTTCAACTTCCAATGGTTGGAGATTGGGCTAGGTTGGTCCTTGTTTCCATAAAAGGTGTGGAAGACATCCCAACCCCTAAATCCCATAATAGCATCCCTACATCCAGCCTTTGTGTCTCCCCACTACATGTTGGTTGACTCCAATAAGCTTGAGCCAGGGAATAGGTCTAGCAAATCCTAGCTCAGGACCTGAGTTGCTCTCGTCCGTCTCCTAGCTAATTCTTCCAATTTAATCATTGTTTCCCTCTCCACTTCAAGAATTACCTTGGGAGGCTGAGATGGTGCTATTGATTCTTCTTGAGGTTGTGGGGTTTCCTCTCCAATAAATGAAGATTGAACTTTCCTTTTAGGAGGGGCTCTCTTTTTTGCTTCCCTCTTCTTTGATGGCTCCTCTATTGTCTTCTCTGCAACTTCCTCCTTTTCAATCACTGGAGGGGTCTATTGAATATGTATTTCTTCCATAGAAGCTCTGACCTCTCCATTATTATTTGATTTCCTTTTCTGAGGAGTGGGCTTCCTTTATTTTGGGACCGGGGCTTCCTCCTCTGTCTCCTCTAAAATCACAATTGTACCCTTTTATTCTTCCCTCTTCCTCTTTTCTTTCTTGGGGGAGCATTCACTTTAGCCTCCTCGGCTTGTGTAGGAGTTGGCTCAAGGTTTGGCCCAACAATGAAGGAATATTGTAATTCTTGCAATGTGGCTATTATGCTCAAAGGGATGGCATGGGTAACAATAGGGACACTTGAGATGGCTCCAACATCTTGGGTTTTATTAGCAACAGGGATTGTCATTTTATCAGTGGGGAAGGCCATAGCTAACTTATGGAGAGAAGGAAATAAAAAAATTAGGTCTATGAAAATACCTACAACTCACATGAACAATTCAACCAAATTCATACAGAGGGTGCTTGAATTTTACTTATTGGTTTGCTGCTTATGTTTGGACCCCTTGAAACTGCTTGAATTTACTTTCTTTTTTCTTTGCACCTACTCTTCGATTGCTTGAATGCTTGGTGAAGATGAATGTAGTAAAAAAAATTCTTTTTTTGCTATGCCATTAATTCCTTCATGCAAAGAAAAGTTGTCATTGGCTTCAAAAGTTTGAATTTCCACCGTAGATGATCAACTAAATAACCATGATCAATCCTTGACTTCCTTTGATTGCTGAGTTGGTGTCCTTGTATTTCCTCTTTGGCCACCTTTTCTTTTTATGTCATATCAATCAGCACACGGGGAAATAAATGCCATGAATTCATCGTATTCTCTTTCCCAGGACATCCTTTTGCAACTTTACTTACCCCTACGAGATAAATTTTCCCCATCTTTGACTTAGTTTCTTATCCCGTGGCCCATTTCTTTGATTCTTTTATCTCTCTGGAATAAGAATTATTTTGAATTTCATTCCCTTTTTATCCCAAAGAAAAGATTTATATTTCTTTATTTATTCTCACTGAAACCCAAAATCAAGCCACCACTACGCCTTGTGTTTTCCAAAGATAATATTATCACTTTGTCTTCCTTTTCCATTTTCATCTCAAAGTTTCCAGTCCCTCAAGACAAGGCTTCTATTGTATTTCCTTTTTCCCTTTTATCCCAAGCCTCTTCTGGTTGACCTTCGCAACCCTCCAAGATAATGATTTCATTCGTCATTCACTAATTTTCTTATCCAGGAGCCCAAGTATCTATGTGCATATTCTCACTAAAACCCAAAGTATCACTCCATATATACCCTCTATTCATCTGGGATAACTTTTGCTTTGTTCCATCCTACTTCCTTATCCTGGGACCACAAGAAATGGTTTTCTAACCACTGTAGGATAATATTTTCTCTGTCCACGGTCCTATATTGTTATCTCGAGACCCAACCTTTATTCTTGATAAGTCACCTAGGGCAAAGAAAAGCCTCTCTGTTTCTTTATAAAATTATCTTGTGGCCTTTCAAAGCCAATTGGAAACCTTCCCAAGGCAACTTTTCTATAGTGATTTTGATCTTCGGAAGCTACCCTAGGATAAAAATTTGTTCCCTTGGAACTCTTTGTTAGGAGTTATCTCAAGTGACCTTTGGATGTTGGCTTTTTCTCCTCGAGATAACTTTTTTTCCTTGGTTTCCATTGGTTTTGTTATCCCAAGCAATTCTTTAATGATCCCCATGATGCTGCAGGCAATTTTATATGACTAGCCTCATTGAAATTTTATCTCGGAGCACAGACCAGCAAAACCACTTGACTTAAAATCCAAAAAAAGCATGTGGGGAAACCTTGTGGGTTTAAGACCATGGCATGGGGATACTCCTTAGGACCCCATGAATAATTAGACATAAATAGAAGGCCATAACCAAGTCAAAGGGCATTCAAGGGAAACTGGCTTGATAGAAGGCTCTAACACTCTAGGCTGGTACAAGAATGGCATAGACCCCTTAACATGGAAACTTAAAAAACCAGGAACTGTCAACTGCCAGTCAACTTAAAATTAAAATAACACCCAAAAGGAAAATAAAAGACTTTGTAATAAGGAAAAAACCATGTACTTAACTCTAAACCCTAGGATTTTCAAAGTTCTTACAAGCTATCCAAGGAAGGAAAAAACCATTCCAACATACCATAATCTATATATTTAATAGAGTTCATATCAAAGGTGGCACTGGTAAGACCCCTTATAAGTTTTGGTTTGGTCATGTTCCTACTATGAGATATTATAAAGTTTTTGGTAGCAAATTTAATATTAAGAGAGATGAAGATATTGGAAACTTTGATGCTATAAGTGATGAAGGCATCTTTTTGGGATATTCTACGAAGAGAAAGGCCTACCGATGCTATAATAAGAGATTGAGAAAGATAGTTGAAAGTGGATGAGAACCTTGGGAAGGAGATCAGAGCTTATCATGATGGTCAACATGTTGTTTTAGCTCCTATTCAACCTGAAGAGCCTAAGAAGAATGATCTGGTAGAGACTATTAATAGGGATGTTGTTGCTGGTGATGATGTGTAGGAACCTCAAGATCTAAATATTAAAAAGAATCCAAGGTATGTAAGATTGAATCATTCTAAGAATCAGATTATTGGTGATAAGAATAAAGGTGTAATGCCTAGAATAAGCTTAGTTATAGAAGAAGTATGTTTGATTTTTAAAGTTGAACCTAAATATATTGTCGAAGCCTGTAAACATGAAAATTAGATGAGAGATATGGAAGAAAAGTTAGATCATATTGAAAAGAATAACACTTGGGAACTTATTACTAGGCCTAAGGATAAAAATGTTATTGGTACTAAATGGGTATTCGGAAACAAATTGAATGAAGTTGTTGAAGTAGTCTAAAATAAAGATAGACTAGTCTGCAAAGGATATTCACAGCAAGAAGGAATTGATTATAAAGAAACATTTTCTCTAGTTGCCAGAATTGAATCTATTAGACTATTGCTTTCTTATGTTGCTTATAAAGATTTCAAGGTATATCAAATGGATGCCAAATCTGCATTTTTGAATGGTGATCTAGAGGAAGAAGTTTACATTGACAAACTTGATGAATTTTCACTATCAGATGATGGAGACATGGTATGTAAGTTGAACAAAGAACTTTATCGATTGAAACAAGCTCCTACAATATAGTATGATAGAATAGACAAATAATTGTTGAAATTAGGATTTTCTAATGGTGTTGCTAATAGTAATCTGTACTTTAAAATTAAAAATGATAACATTGTTGATTGTTGAACTCTTTGTTGATGATATTATATTTGGTGGTGATGATGATTGTGATACAGTTCAAATAACTAGAAGACAACTGAGACAGGAGGGGAGGGGGTGGGGGGGTGAATCAGTTGTCTTATATTACCAGAAGCTTAAGAAACTAAAATTTTTATACCAGAACCCAAAAGATCAATACGAGAATTCTCAAACCAAATACCAAAATAGAAAATAAACCAATTAAGAATAAATAATAATCAAAGAAAAAATACCATCCACATGACACCAAGATTTGTACATGGAAAACTTGATAAAGGGAACAACCATGGTGGGAAGCCTACCCACTATCAGATAATACTTCTAAAGTAAGTATGTGAATTACAATTATAGGACCTCCACTTGCAGGAAGGCCAATAACCTAGAGCGCACTGCTCATCACAAAAGGAGTCTCACTGACTACATAGAAATAAAGACTACAATCTGGAGAAATGAGTGAACTGCCAAGATAGCATCTCCTATGTCTAAATATAGTTTTGGTTGAGCTCAATACTGAAGGACTAAATCATCTTACATTAACCCAACTTGATCTCCTATGATCGACCAAATCCTGTGCTTGAATGATATTACATTAGTCATTCCCTATATATCCATATCCCATTCCATGATGATCTACAATGAGATCTTACATCATTTATATACAAACCCTCGACCATAAACAATCAGGTCAACCACCAAAAAATAATACAACTACATAATTGAAAAACATGTCAGCCTTAGGCCAAATAAATAATATCCAACCCATAAGACATCTTAGTAACACATCGAGAGCTCCAATCCACATGTTACATTAAGTTGGTCCATAACCTAGATAATACAAAGACCCAATTTAGGTCCACACGCTAAAGAAATGTTCTCAATCAACCAAGTCTCAAACATGATCACCATTAGCATCCTGAAACTCCACCAAAAGCCACACCAATACCACTTACGCATATCATCAATGATCTCTATCAAAGCTCTGCCAGTGAAACTCTTACCGGAACCAGAAACTAAGCTTCCAAGCAAATACTATAACATCCGATCACCAAAATAAAACCAACTAACTAAATATGAGCATGGATAAGCCAATTCCATAACCAGAAATCAAATATTCTACCAGGACCAAAAGGGTGATGATAAAGCATCCAAAACAACTAGTATCGACATCAATGACAAAGAATCAATGCAACACATTATCAATTCCTGCAAATGGCCAACAATCTCCCCCTTTGGCATTGATGGCAACACTAGATGTGAAAAAAATCCAAGTGCCAAAGAAATGCCAAATAAGTCTCCCCCAATGGAAGACAACCATCAATCTCCCACATAAATATATAGAAATGAAGCCCTAAAATAAAGACCAAACTCCTCTTGTAAATGATATCTCTATAAAGCTCTGTATTACACATATCTCTCTCCCCCTAATGTATACAACTCCTTAAGTTTTTGACATCAATATCTCTCTCCCTTTGACATCAATGCCAGAAATCTGATAAAAATATCAAAGCAAAAACAAAAACCGCTGAAACACAAAGCTAACTACTCCCCTTGAGCATTAGCATCCCCACATTAATGCTGAAATGAATGATATCTTTGATAATGCATACCAGACTGATGCCAAATAACATCAATCAGTTCACTATTAGAGGGGCAGAAACCCCTAATTTGTCTCTCAGGTACTCAAAAGATTCTTTAGGTAAATGTTTAGTGAAAATATCTGCAATCTATTCTTTAGTGTTCACATAAATGAGTCTAACTTCATTTTCTTCCACCTTCTCCTTCAAAAAGTTATACTTAATAGATATGTCTTTGTCTTAAACTTAAATACCAGATTCTTTCATATGTCAATAGCAGCAGAGTTATCATAGTGAATAACTACTGGTCCAGTGCAATGCATTTTGATGTCCTTCAACATTTTCTTCATCCATAGAACTTGTGTATTAGCAACAACAACATACTTAGCTTTAGTAGTAGATAAATATGTACATGATTATTTCTTTCCTATCCATGAAACCAACTTCTTTGTGCGAAAGAAAGCTCCATCGAAAGTACTTTTCTTGTCATCAACATCTCTAGCCCAATCTACATCTATATACACACATAAAGTAAATTCATAATCTTTAGGGTACCACAAACCATATTCAGATGTACCTTGCAAGTATCCAAAAATTCTTTTCGCCACTTTCTCATGATTTTCTCTAGGATCACTCAGAAATATAGATGCAATACAAATAGCATTCATTATGTCAGGCCTAGCCTGAGTCAAATATAATAGACCTCCAATCATATATTTGTATATTTTTGGATTTACCAGTGCAGAAACGTATTTCCTTGTCAATTTATCACTTGTAACCATAAGAGTACTTATCAGTTCAGAATATCTCATACCAAATTTCTTCAAAAATTATCTAGCATACTTAGCTTGATAGATGAAAATACCTTTATCAATCTAAGTAAATTGCAAACCTAAGAAAAATTTCATTTCTCCAATCATAGGCATTTCAAAATCTTTCTCCGTATTTTTGGGAAATTCCATGCACTACTTATCTTCACCTCCAAAAATGATTTCATTAACAAATACTTCAATAATTAGTAGATCATCATCAATGACCTTATAATATAGATTATTGTCACCATCACCTTTATTAAATCCAAGCTTCAAAAGATATTTATCTACCCTTACATACCAAGCTCTAGGTTCCTATTTCAATCCATATAAACCTTTCCTTAACCTGCAAACCATGTTTTTATCATCTTATAGTGAAAAACCATCAAGTCACTCAATATAAACTTCCTCATCAAGATCCCCATTCAAAAATACACACATAAGATCCATCTGATAAACCTTGTAGTTCTTATGGGCAGCATAGGCAATAAATAATCTTACAGCTTCAATCCTAGCTATAGGTGAAAATTTTTCACCATAATCAATTCCTTCTTTCTGAGAATATCCTTTACAAACCAATCTAGCTTTATTCCTTACCACTTGACCATATTCATTCAATTTATTCCTACAAACCCATTTCATTCCAATAACATTCTTATTTTTACGCCGAGGAACTAAATTCCATGTGTTATTCTTCTCTATCTGATCAAATTTTGTTTCCATATCTTTCAACCAACATTCATCTTTACATGCTTCAATTACTAATACTGGTTCAACTTGAGAAATTAAACATACCTCATTAGATTCCAATCTCCTTCTTGTCATCACTCCATTGTTCTTATCCACAATGATCTGATCTTCTGAATGATTCAATCTCACATACCTAGGATTCTTTTGACTCTCTATTCCTCTCACTGATTCTTCAACTACTATTGAACTTTTTGATACTGCTAGAGTAGATGGTTCAACATTCTATTTTGGTGAATGTGCTACCAGTTCATATATAATCATTTTCACTATCAGTTCTTGCTCATAAACTTTGATTTGATTTATTTTCAGCTCATCCACCTTGACATTAGCACTCTCCACAATTCTCTACAGTCTCTTGTTATAACATCTATATGCATTGATTTCATTACAATAACCAATAAAAATTCCTTCATCACATATAGGATCAAATTTTCCAATGATATCATCTCTCCTGATATAACATTTACTACCAAAGATTCTAAAATACTTAACATTAGGTGTATTGCCAAACCATAATTCATAAGGCATCTTACTGGTTTCTCCTTTGATATGTACTCTATTGAATGTATAAACCGTTGTTCTCACTACTTCTCTCGAGTAGATATGATGTAGACTAGCTTCCATCATCATTTTTCTAGCAACATCAAAGATAGTTTTGTTCCTCCTTTCCACAACTCCATTCTACTAAGGTGTCCAGGGAGAAAAAAATTGTCTCCTTGGACCATGCTTCTCACAAAATTTAGTAAACTCATCGGATTTGAATTCACCACCATGATCTAACCTTAAACATTTAATTTTCAATGTTGTCTCTATCTCAAATTTAGCTTTAAAGATTTTAAACCTTTCAAAAGCCTCAGATTTATCCCTTAAAGAAGTAAGACACATCATTTGAGAATAATCATCAATGATTAGCATAAAACATATATCACCTTCAAAACTTTTAACTCTAGAAGGGCCACACAAATTAGTATGCATAAGATCAAGAACACCATTAAATTTATCTTGTATACTCTTAAAAGAGGTTCTGACCTATTTACCTATTTGACATTCTTTACATACCGGATTATAGGGCTTCATAATCTTAGGTATATCTCTAACTGCCTTAGTTGAACTCATCTTTATAATGCAATAAAAATTCACATGACATAGCCTTTTATGCCATAGCCAACTCTCATCAATTTGTGCAATCAAACATGTCTTCTCACCGGAATTAAAATGAAATATGTTACCTTTTGTCTGCGTACCAGTTGTAATCTCCAAATCAGATCTATTAATGATTTTGCATTTTCCATCTTTGAATTGTAATTGAAATTCCTTATCCACCAATTATCCTACACTCAAAAGATTATGCCGTAAACCTTCAACATAATAAACATTATTAGTATTGTTCTTACCATCCAATTATATAGTTCCTTTTCCCTTGATCATACATGTTTGGTCATCTCCAAATCTAACTAATCTGCCATCAAATTCTTCGAAAGATAGAAACTTCCCTTTATCTCTAGTCATATGATGTGAACATCCACTGTCAATTGCCCATTCAACCTTATCCTCAATTTTAGCAGCAAGTGTCTTCTCTTCAATTTAATTTTCTTCGAGTGTTAGAACATCTTCCTTGATAGCCAGGAACACCCATTCCTTTCCATTACCAAAACCACTAGCAAAGTCTTCTATCAGCCCATCATGAGAATCAGTCACACCTTCCTCATTTTCTATGTAGCATGATTTGTCTTTGTTTTTCCTATACTTATACTTGTTCTGATCTCCAGGGTTAGGTTTAAAAGATCTTCTAACTCTTTCTTTAAATCTTGAGTTTCTTCCAGGATATCTAGATGCAAAATGACCAATCTTATTACATGCAAAATATTTAAAAGGTGCTTTTCCTTCATACTTACTTCCTATCTGTTCTTTAGGTACTCTTCTAGAAAATAGGGTTGCTCAAATTATTCATCTTCTCTCTTCATATCATCCAATTCCTTTGCATATAAAGCTATCCAATCTTTCTTGTTGATTGATGATGTAGATGCATGAAAACAAGGTTCAAACTTTATAGCTCTAAACCATCCAAATTCTTCAAGCTCAAAAGGAGATAATTTCTCAACCAAGGTATCTCTCTTGACTGAAGTATTAGCCATTGTTCTCAACTTATTAATAACAGTAGCCTCCATCTTCTATGCTAGTGGTAAAGCTCTCAGGACTTTAGAAAGTATTTCATCTTCACTCAGAGTTCCACCACAATATTGAATTCCCATTACAATCTCATTTACCCTTTCCATGAATGCAACAATCCTTTCATCTTCTTCCATCTTTAGGTTTTCATATCTCACCCAGTAGCCATCAAGTTTAGCAATCTTCAGAGTAGGGTCACCTTCATTAAGAGTCTCCAACTTATCCCATATAGCCTTTAGAGATGATTTGTTAGTTAATCCCATTATTTATTGATAAGTAGGTGCACACAAGAGGGATTATCTTGCTCTACAATCATTCTCAAGATCCTTATCCAATTTTTCTAGAGGAGGATTTCCAGATGCCAGATTATGAGGTGTAACACCATTCTCTATGATTTCCCAAATCTCCTTACCAAGAAATCTTAGATGAGTCTCCATCTGAATCTTCCATACTGTGTAATTTGTTCCATCAAGCCTAGGAATATCTCTCTGAAAGATAGCTCTAGATGAACTAGATGAACTTGAACTATTAGTTGCCATAGGATCTTCCTCAAGCAGTTTAGCTTTCTGTAGAGAGGACTAGAGCTCTGATACCAATTATTAAACAGTTCAAATAATTGGAAGACAACTAAGAGCGGAGGGTGAATCAGTTGTCTCAGATTATCGGAACCTTAAGAAATTAAAACTTTAATACTGGGACCCAAAAGGTCAATAATGGAATGCTTAAGCCAAATACTAAAATAGAAGATAAACCAATTAAGCATAAACAATAATCACAGAATAAATACCATCCACATGACACCAAGATTTGTACATGGAAAAACCAGTAAGGGGAAACACCATGATGGGAGGCCTACCCACAATAAGATAATACTTATGTAGTAAGTACGTGAATTACAGTTAAGGGACTTGCACTGCTCATCACAAATGGAGTCTCAGTGACTACATGGAAATCCAGACTACAATATGGAGAAATGAGTGAACTGCTAAGATAGCATCTCCTATGCCTGAATATAGTCTCAATGAAGATCGATACCGGAGGGCTAAATCCTCTTACATAAACACAACTTGATCTCTAATGATCACCTAGCTCCTCTACGTAAATGACATTACATTATTCATTCTTTACATATCCATATCCCATTCCATGATGATCTACAATGAGATCTTACATCATATATATATAAACCCTCGACCATAAATAATCAGGGTGGCTACTAGACAATAATACAATTACATAATTACAAAACATGTTGGCCTTAGGACAAAAAAATAATATCCAACCCATAAGAAATCCCAAAAACACATCGAGAGGTCCTATCGACATGTTACATTAAGTTAGTCCATAACCTAGATAAAGATGAATAATGATGAACAACTAATATCATAATCAGTACTCAGAGGGGGGGGGGTGAATTAGTATAGACAAAATATCTCTTCAATCTTTTGACACTATCTTAACATAGATAATCGATTGTCTATACCGATTTACTTAACCATATCAATGTCGATTAAACAGAAATGCTTTAGATAGCTAAACTAGTTAGCCAAAAGTACTTAATACAATATTCAATAGATCTCAAATATTGATAGCTACTTTATCAGTTTAGTCATGCATGATTGGCATCAAAAATACCACAATCATTTAGGACTGCATGCATATTCAACTTTAATAAAAAACTACTCAATCATCACATGAAAGCTCACAACCCATAACAGACAAATTTTTCATGTGGAAACCCAAATGGGAAAAACCACAATGGGGATGAATACCCACAAGTTTGTTTTGAACTCTTTTTAAGTCCTCTCTATTAGAAGCCTAGTCTGGTTAAAGACTTTACAATAAGGTTCTATTAGGAACTGATACTGTTAGGAATCACCTAATTAAGGGATGGTTATAAACCTTGTTAAAGGTTGAAAACCTGTTAATGGTTACCTCACTAGAGGATTTAAAGAACTCAATGAACTTGAGTCACCTGGTTAGAGGATTTGCAACAAGCCTGTTAAAGCTACCCAGTCAAGGGATTTTCCTTCTATTGAAATGGTTAGAAGTCAACATGTAAAGCTCTGATATAATAACAACACTACTTGCTAAGGCAGATCCTTTTCATCTCCTCTCCTTTGCAATCACACTCTGCAGATTCCACACTCTAGTTTGGTAAGTATCTCAACATGTGGACACAAACAATAACAAACATCATCAACCTTATAGACAACAATTAGGTTGGTAGCATAAACCCTAAACCCTAAACATTTTAGGTTAAAAATTACAAGCGGTCCAATCCTGACCATCCAAACATTTTTCATAGAGTGAAATGATCTAAAATAGATCTCAAGTCATTCTGCATCGTCCAATCTTCACTATATCTAGAAATCAGTAACCCATCACACACACTTCACACACCGCTTAGAACATCGTGCATTCTCGAGGTAGGCATTCAATGCATTTGATCTTCAAATGCAAGATCCTCAAGGAAATCCTTCACATGCACATAACTAACATGGTATCCTGATCCTTATCCTTTTTGTTCACAAAACACCATCAGTTGCACCACATAAGCCAAATCGGAAACCCTAGAGCTGAACAGAGACTACCAACCAGTAGTCACACTTAGTGAACCCCGACACCAGTCCACTCCATCTTAGTTGACCATAACTGCTTCCAATCTTTATAAAGTATCATATAGGTTCACCTATTGACATCAATGACAACATACACTATCGCCACTTCATCATATGCCAACAATCTCCTCCTTTGCAATTGATGGCAATAATCACTGTATCATTGCTTAGTAATATATACCAGTTCAATTTCAAATGACCACCATCACCACCATTTGGACTAGTCAATGTGCACTCTTCCATATATCTTCTCCCCCATATATCTTCATCATCAAATATCTTCTCCCTCTTTGACAACAATGCTAAACTAGAGGCACAAGCTTCCAAGCTCCATTATGCTACTCCCCCTATGGAGTAGCATCCTTCAACACATCGATCCTATAGGATCTGACATGGTAGTACCTGACTAGTGTGGAGCACACAACATTAGTTTACTTCATGAAGGGGTAGAACCCCTAATTCACCTCTCAAATAGGTAAATGTAGTCTTTGATAAGGGCTTAGTGAATATGTCTGCTAGCTGCTCCTTACTGGAAACATGTTCTAATACAACCTCTTTATTCTGAACCTTTTCTCTTAAGAAATGATACTTGAGCTCAATGTGCTTTGTCCTAGCATTGAATACTAGATTTTTGGAAATATTGATTGCACTAGTGTTATCACAGAAAATACTCACCGATTTAGATATAGGAACTATAAAGCAGAAAATCGATCGAACCCTAGTTGCTCTCCCCTCTTCCAACTCCAAGGAGAGAGAAGGGAGGTTGCTAGGGTTGATGGTTTTCACTTGGGAGACTTTACATTCAAAAGAGGGGTTGAAATCCACAAGATCCAATCCCACACAATGCAAGATTGGATTCTAAATGAGTTTCAAGGGTTAAGAAAGCAAGGCTACCCCCTTTTGTAAAGAATGTTGATAGAAGAATTAAGCTAGGAATGCATAGAAAGTGAGAAAGATTCGCTTATAAACTGAGATAGGGATATAGGATGAAGCTGCAGACCTGGAATTAGTAGTAAAATGTCGATACGGCACTGTCCTACAAATTTGAGCAAAAGTTGACGGGACGATGGCGCCCGGCGTGCACACGGTCCTTCGAAAAATCCGCGATACAAAGGGGGATCTGTTCGTCTCTGCACAAG
The DNA here is from genome assembly GCF_030272615.1 of Cryptomeria japonica. Classification (NCBI taxonomy): domain Eukaryota; kingdom Viridiplantae; phylum Streptophyta; class Pinopsida; order Cupressales; family Cupressaceae; genus Cryptomeria; species Cryptomeria japonica. Next base: position 781,964,966 of record NC_081411.1, on the reverse strand, counting down.
GATTCCAGGTCTTCAATTTCAGCCGCATACCTACAACCTACACACAGAAAAGTGAAGATGATTGGGGGGTTAGGGATTAGGGGTTTTCCTTTAGGTCAAACACCGGTTTTGGAATTAACCAAGAAATGAGAAATGCTGTAAATGTAAATGTCTGTAATGTAAAACAAGTACTAATACCTTGTTGTAAGGATGTTTGTATCCTTCTGTGCAAAGGTATAGATGTTGTTGTATGTTGTATGTTGTAGTAGTATGTAGTAAGTGATCTCCTCTTCAATGGTTGAATCCTTGTCTTGAATGCAACACTTAGCCTTGAATGGAGACTTGGAATGATCAATTGCTTGAAGGAATGTTTGAATGCTTGAATGTTTGAATATCGTTTCCACACTTGTACACATATATCCTTCTCACCCAAATGGGAGAGGAAAATGTAGTTTATATACTCGTCAATTAGGGCTGATAGACTGATTTTCCCGACCTTAGGCCGACCAGGAAAGATAATTTCCAATTTGCAAACAAAAAGACCCGAAGTCCCATAGGAGACCGGGCCCAAAATAGGGCCAGGGACCAGGGCGCTGGGTGCCATGGTCCTGGGGGACCAGGGTGCTGGGCACCCTAGTCCTGAAGGACCAGGGCGCTGGGCGCTTTGGTCCCACCTCCCGGGACAGTAGCGTGCAAAGGAGGTTCAGGCCAGGGTGCTTGAAAAATGCAGTTTTTGGTGTCGTGGACAAGTTTCGGGGTCTCCATTCAGGTTCCGTGTTGCATCGCCATCGTGAAGACCGAAATACAGTCAAAATTGCAAGTGTCACAATTTTAGGACGCTACATTTAACCCCCACTTTAGCGGGAGTATGTATACTCATACTTTCGGTAAAGTACAAGGAAACAACATTGAAAGACTTTCACCACGTCAAGGAGGCAAGACACACCAAGCCCGCAGTGGACTAAGGATCTTACGACTTCGATTGACAAAGTAAAAGGGAAGATCATGAGGGAGAACCATGACTGTCAGTAGTAAGGTTCCCTCACTATGAGTCATGCAAGAGAAAATACCAAAAATTTTCAAGGCAAAGCTAAGTTCACCAAGAAATTTTCAAGTATCCTGAAGGGATAGACGGGGTGTATGCCCCCTACGTTACAGCGATCGCACACGCCTCAACGGGGGTGATTTCTTTAACGTAGTGATACACATAAGAAATGAGAAGGGAAGGGAGCACGTTATCACAAAGATTTAGCCCCCAAGTGTGAGATAAACCCAAGGATAATAGACACAGACACAAAGCACGAGGTGACTTTGCTTTCCTCGGGGTCAGTATGCTGTATGATAATTCATGTATATATATCATATGTATGTATGCATAATTGTTCTTCATACCCCAATCAAGGAAGGTCACCTAGAAGAAGGGAACACATGTGTCTTTTGAGTCAACATGAGAGAGACCAAAAGAGATCTCAATGCTTTGCATCGTCCTCAAGTAGACAACACTAAGGACAACAAATAGAAAAATGAGAATAACACATAGAAGAAGTAACAAAAGAGAGGAGGAAATAATCTACTATGCTAATGTAACTAGTCTAGCATGTCATCTACCCCCCGATCTTGCTGATCAATATTTCGGGAAGGCAGGGAACACGCTAGAGGAGGAACATCCAACATAGCAGATGGAGCTATCACAAGATCCAAACAAGGGCTATGTTCATGTTCCAAGCCACGTTGTTCTTGTCTAGGAGCTAGGATAAGTGCTTTAGAAAATTTCTTAGATAAATGGTTATCAATATCAACAAGTTCATATTCACTATCAGAAGCAAGAGGAGTAACATGTTCATCATGAATAACATTTTCATCTATATCATCATCAAGATTTATAAAAATAGGATCTTTAACTTGCACAGGATCAAGACCATCATCCATCTTATGTTTAGGAGATTTAGGCTCAATTTCCGGCTGAGGAGAAAATGGAATAATGCTTGTTGAAGGTGTTTTTGGAGATTGCAAAGTTTGAGAAGCAGCTACTTGAGCCCTAAGACGACGCTTTCGTCGACGTTCGCGTGCAGAACGATTTCGTCTAGTCTTAGTAGGAAGTGGAGAAGATTGAGGAGGAGGAATGTTCTCATCCTTATCACCTGGGTGTTTAGGTTGTGGTCTCTTAGGTTGGATAATAGGAGAAGAGGAAGGTCTCTTCTCTCTATAAAAGGACGGAGGAGGAACTGCTCCATATAAAGGAGGAATTTTTGGTTTAGGAAGAAGAACGAGTCCATCATGATGAGGAGGTATAGGTCTACTTTTAGGAGGTTTATTAGGCATAGACATAGTCACATCCATAGGGATGGGTTGGGAATCTTGTTGAGGAAAGACATTAGTTTTATCTTTCAAAGGAAGAACTTCCTTCTCAAGAATGATAGGAATGTCAAGTTTGGGTGTTCTAGGTTCACTTAGAGATAAGATCATATCTGTTTTCCATTTTTGATAAGATTTGAAAAGATGATCACTTTGCGGAAGAAGAGACTAGAATTGTTTAGGCCAAAAATAATCAATAGGAACACTAGAGGTTCTTTCAGCTGGTTTAAAGAGACTATGATTAACAGTAACAACTTCACCATTATGGGGAAATTTCAAACAATTATGTATAGGAGAAGCAATAGCTTTCATGGAAGATAGCCAAGGATAGCCAAGCTTCACATGAAATTGTTCAGATGAAGGAATAATAGCAAAGTTCACATCAAGGGATTTGTTATGGACCTCAAAAGGCAATGTAATAGAACCAATTGCAGGAGAAGAAAATGCATCAAATAATTTCACAACCACATCTATTTTGTCATAGATCACTTGATTCAATTGCAAAGTAAAAAGAAATTCCTCAGTAATAATATTAACCATGCACGAAGGATCAAAAAGCACTCCACGGCAAGGTGTATTCTTGACTTTTGCAACTATGTATAAAGGACCATCAGGTGCCCTGATAGTTTCACTAGAATCAAATGTGATGGAAGGTTCTTTAGGGTTTTCTTGCTGCTCTACAAAGTTAATCACATTCGGAGTCATAAACACAAGACCATCAGATGATAAAGAGGAATCATTAGTCTCAATCGCATTAGAGGTATGGGAAGGTAATGGATCAGTAAAAATCTGAAGATTTTGGTTAGGAGGAGCTAAAGATGTGTTGCCTTTATCATTCACTCTAGAAACAGAGATAGTATTATTATCAATCAAATCTTGATTTTTACCCTTTAAAGAAAAACATTTTTCAGTATCATGCCCATGCTAACGATGAAAGTGACAAAAAGATTTGTTTTCAAAATAAGGTGAAGTAATCTTTGCAGGATCAATTTTCCTTATAAGAGGAAGATTAAGCACATTTTGTTCCAATAAATTATTCATAATACTATGCAATGATTCATTCAAAGGAGTATACTTTCTTTCTTTCTTGAAAAACTTAGAAATAGGAGGCACACCTGATGCTGCATTCACATTGTTGTTGATGATGTTTTCATTGAATTTGATGGAATCTCTGTTCGGTTTAAACTTTCCAAATGGTTGTTGACTGCTATCACCCTTATCACTCGGAGCCATAGGATGTGATTGTTCCATTTGACTCACAGTCAGTTGATAATTGTCAAGAGTTGCACACAACTGTTGGAAAGAAGTAAACTTAGAAAACAGAAGTTTGTCTCGAATATCTTTTTGTAAATTAGAAATAAAGATTCTTTGAATATCATTGTCAAGCACTGGAAAAGAAATTTGAGCATACAAATGCTTATATCTACCAATGAAATCAGTCACTTTTTCTTTAACGCCTTGTTTATAATGTATTAAATCAATCAAAGTAACTTTAGGACTTATATTGTTTTGAAATTGTTGAATGAAAGCATTTGCAAGTTGTTCAAAAGAAGTAATAGAATAAGAAGGCAATGAGCAATACCATTGTAGGGCTTTGTCTCTTAATGTTCTAGTAAACAGTTCTGCAAGCAACCTTTGGTCATAAGCAAAATCAGTACATATTGTTTGAAAAGTCTTAACATGTGTTAGAGGATCACCTTTACCATTATAAAGCTCCAAATGCAGGATTTCAACATGTTTAGGGGGAATAGCTCGAACAATGTCAAGAGAAAGTGGGCTCACAACATCAAATGTGGGCACACTAAACTTAGATTGATTCATAGAGGCAATTTGTTGCTGTAAAGAAGAGATAGTTTGTGCAAGATTGTTAATGGTCGCTTCAGTCAAAGAATTCATATTAGATGTGTTAGATTGAGATGGAGGTGTTATGTTATGGAAAGAAGGTAAAGAGTAAGGTGGTGGGACTCTATGATAGTTAGTCATAGGAGAGGATTGGACAAGAGGAACACTACAAGGAGGAATGGAATGGTTGAACGAATTGCCCCCTTGCGTCATGTTCATTTGTGGAGATGTAATGGGAACACTCATTGAAGGAATGAATGAAGAAGTCGGATTAAATGAAGGAAGAGGGTTAATTGAAGAGGAAGGATTGCCCCCATGACTGGTGATCATAGGAGGAATGTCTTGTATAGAAGTAGCCATTATGTTTGATGTAAAAGTAGGTATGCTAGCAATAGAAGTTATCAAAGGAATAGAATGATTGACTTGAGTGGGAGGTTGTGTATAACCTAAAGTTTCAGCACAACTCTTTATAGGCATCACATTCGAATCCACAATGTGTGCAATACCACGTAAAATATCAATTCCATTCTTATCACTTTGAAGCATGTGTTTTAGGCCCTCAATTAAAGGAAGAGCTAGACTATCGGGGTATTCTTGAGACATCCATTGTCGAAAATCATCAAATTGATTATCCAATTTTGAAAGTTGTTCTCCAGAAACCTCATGGAGAGCTTCTTCATCATTAGGAGGATTAGAGGAATTTGCCATGTCCTCGTTAAAAAGGCTATTCAAATTAGGTTCCATCTCCTCAGTAATTAAACCTTGGAAAGACTTAATTCTATGGCTTCGTCTAATGGGAATAGTGTAAGTAGGGCTTATTGTTGTAAAACTCATGCACTAGAAAGGGAGATAAGATTTTGAATTTAGAGGTAGCAATTTTCAGTAAAATCAGCCAATCTCTTAGATTTAAGCTGTTAAATGCAATCACGACAATCTCCCGAAATTTCAGAAAAAATGTCAGGGACCGTGGCGCTCGGAGTGCACACGGTCCCGACAACTTTTTTCAAAATTTGCAGGGATGAAAGTTATGATGATTTTAAAGCTAATCTGAAAAAATTGAGTGATTTTACGATCTGTAGATAGGCCAAATTAAAGTTGCAATCTCAAAATTGAACCCTACCCAGATTGTCGAAAAATGCAAAATTTGAATTTTGAAAAAGAGAGGGAAACTGAATTTTTGAATTTTATGATTTTAGAGGGAATGTCAAAAGCAATGCAAGTTTTGAAATTTAAAAATTGACTCAATTTCACGCAAAATTCAATTTTGAAAGTGGAAATCAAAATTGTTGTAATTAAGCACTTAATTTCAAAAGTCACAAATTGCAAGAATTTGAATAAAGCACTGAAATTTTGAATGAATGCAAACACACTTTTCAGATTTATAACAGTAAGAACACAATTTTGACACAAAATTTCAATTTCAATGATTTTTGAATGATTAGAAGCCCTAAACCAAGCAATCACAAGACCAACTTTGACTGTAATTTTGAAAGTGTTAGATTTGATAAAATCAGCCAAAATTCTGAATTTTAGCAGGAAAATACAGTAAGATCTTGCTCCTGAAATTTTGGAAAAAATGTCGGGGACGATGGCGCTTGGAGTGCACACGGTCCTCGCAACTTTTTTCCAAATTTTCAGGGATGAAAGATATTGTGATTTTATTGCGGAATCCAAAGTTACAGCTGATTTGGAAATGTTTTGATCAATGAAATTGTCGGACAAAGGTTGAATCAAGAGGGTTTCAAAAATTAGGGTTTTGACACTTAACCACTTAATTTTCAAAATTAAAGCACAGATATGAATTGATAATTTGTAATAGAAGGGCAGATCTGAAACAAGCATTAACAATTAAACATTTCACAAGTTCAATTACTAAAAAGAAATTTTAGGGTTTTTATGCAATCAACCTCTAAAATTTGCAAAAGATCAAACATAGAAATGTAATCAAGGAATCCAATTTTCAGATCTAGCCATGAATAATCAGAAAGGATGTTCACGTCGGGTTCACCAAAATGTAAAGCGGAAAATCGATCGAACCCTAGTTGCTCTCCCCTCTTCCAACTCCAAGGAGAGAGAAGGGAGGTTGCTAGGGTTGATGGTTTTCACTTGGGAGACTTTACATTCAAAAGAGGGGTTGAAATCCACAAGATCCAATCCCACACAATGCAAGATTGGATTCTAATTGAGTTTCAAGGGTTAAGAAAGCAAAGCTACCCCCTTTTGTAAAGAAGTTGATAGAAGAATTAAGCTAGGAATGCATAGAAAGTGAGAAAGATTCGCTTATAAACTGAGATAGGGATATAGGATGAAGTTGCGGACCTGGAATTAGTAGTAAAATGTCGATACGGCACTGTCCTGCAAATTTGAGCAAAAGTTGACGGGACGATGGCGCCCGGCGTGCACACGGTCCTCCGAAAAATCCGCGAAACGAAGGGGGATCTATTCGTCTCTGCACAAGGATTCCAGATCTTCAATTTCAGCCGTGTACCTACAACCTACACACAGAAAAGTGAAGACGATTGGGGGGTTAGGGATTAGGGGTTTTCCTTTAGGTCAAACCCCGGTTTTGAAATTAACCAAGAAATGAGAAATGTTGTAAATGTAAATGTCTGTAATGTAAAACAAGTACTAATACCTTGTTGTAAGGATGTTTGTATCCTTATGTGCGAAGGTATAGATGTTGTTGTATGTTGTATGTTGTAGTAGTATGTAGTAAGTGATCTCCTCTTCAATGGTTGAATCCTTGTCTTGAATGCAACACTTAGCCTTGAATGGAGACTTGGAATGATCAATTGCTTGAAGGAATGTTTGAATGCTTGAATGTTTGAATATCGTTTCCACGCTTGTACACATATATCCTTCTCACCCAAATGGGAGAGGAAAATTTAGTTTATATACTTGTCAATTAGGGCTGATAGACTGATTTTCCCGACCTTAGGCCGACCAGGAAAGATAATTTCCAATTTGCAAAAAAAAAGACCCGAAGTCCCATAGGAGACCGGGCCCAAAATAGGGCCAGGGACCAGGGCGCTGGGCACCCTGGTCCTAAAGGACCAGGGCACTGGGCGCTCTGGTCCCACCTCCCGGGACAACAGGGTGCAAAGGAGGTTCAGGCCAGGGTGCTTGAAAAATGCAGTTTTTGGTGTCGTGGACAAGTTTCGGGGTCTCCATTCAGGTTTCGTGTTGTGTCACCATCGTGAAGACTGAAATACAGTCGAAATTGCAAGTGTCACAATTTTAGGACGCTACAAGAACTTTGAAGCCATTCAATACATCCTTCATCCATATTGCATGAGTATAGTTCATAAATGATGCTACATACTCTGCTTCAGCTATAGACTGGGAAATACAACTCTATTTCTTACTTGTCGATGAGACTAGTCTTCCACCAAGGAAGAACACTCCATTGGTTGTGCTCTTTTGGTCATTCATATTACCTGGCCAATCTGCATCGGTAAATACTTTGAGATCAAAGTCGCTATTGTATGGATACCATAATCCATAATCAATCATCCCTTTTAGGTATCTAAGAATTCTTTTTACCACTACCAAGTGGGATTCTCTTGGACTCTTCTGAAATGGGCTACTATGCCCATTGCATGAGCAATATCCGGTGTGCTATGCACCACATAGGGCAGCTTACTGATCATCAACCGATACTCCTCATCCACCAACACTGTATCATTCTCCTTTGTTAGTTTGCATCCGATCACCATCGGTGTTCCAACCAGTTTGCTGTCCTCCATGCCAAAGGTCTTCAATACCTCTTTGATATACTTGGATAGGGTAATAAAGATACTCTCCTTCATCTGTTGAATTTGTAGACCAATGAAAAAATTTATCTCTCCAATAAGAGACATCTCAAACTCTTTCTTGATTTCATCTACGAATGCATGGCTCATTTCATCATCTCCTCCAAAGATTATGTCATCTACAAATACTTCATAGATCAGAATTTGATCACCTTCAGATTTTAGGTAGATGTTGTTGTCCTCACTTGTTCTTTCAAATCCTATCTTCACAAGTTAAGAGTGTAACCATTCATACTAGTGTTATCACAGAAAATACTCACCGATTTAGATATAGGAACTTTGAAGCCATTCAATACATCCTTCATCCATATTGCATGAGTATAGTTCATAAATGCTACATACTCTGCTTCAGCTGTAGACTGGGAAATACAACTCTATTTCTTACTTGTCCATGAGACTAGTCTTCCACCAAGGAAGAACACTCCATTGGTTGTGCTCTTCTGGTCATTCATATTACCTGGCCAATCTGCATTGGTAAATACTTTGAGACCAAAGTCGCTATTGTATGGATACCACAATCCATAATCAATCGTCCCTTTCAGGTATCTAAGAATTCTTTTTACCACTACCAAGTGGGATTCTCTTGGACTCTTCTGAAATGGGCTACTATGCCTATTGCATGAGCAATATCCGGTGTGCTATGCACCACATAGGGAAGCTTACCGATCATCAACCGATACTCCTTCTCATCCACCAACACTGTATCATTCTCCTTTGTTAGTTTGCAGCCGATCACCATTGGTGTTCCAACCAGTTTGTTGTCCTCCATGCCAAAGGTCTTCAATACCTCTTTGATATACTTGGATAGGGTAATAAAGATACTCTCCTTCATTTGTTGAATTTGTAGACCAATGAAAAAATTTATCTCTCCAATAAGAGACATCTCAAACTCTTTCTTGATTTCATCTACGAATGCATGGCTCATTTCATCATCTCCTCCAAAGATTATGTCATCTACAAATACTTCACAGATCAGAATTTGATCCCCTTCAGATTTTAGGTATATGTTGTTGTCCTCACTTGTTCTTTCAAATCCTATCTTCACAAGCTGAGAGTGTAACCATTCATACCATTCCCTTGGTGCTTGTTTCAATCCATATAGGGATTTGTGTAATCTACACACCATATTACTATCTTCTGACAAAGAAAACCCATCTGGTTGCTTAATATACACTTCTTCTTCTAGGATTCCATTCAAGAATGTTGACTTCACATCCATATAGCATACCTTAAATCCCTTGAATGCTACAAATCCAAGTAGCATTCAGACACCTTTCAGTCTAGCCACTCGGGCAAGGTTTCTCCATAGTCTTCTCCCTCTTCCTGAGGATATACCTTGCATACAAATCTTGCCTTGTTCCTTACCATTGTGCCTTCTTCATTAAGCTTATTCCTAAAGACCCATGTGGTACCTATTACATTCTTGTGTCCTGGTTTGGGTACCAAGGACCATGTTGCATTCTTTTCTATCTAGTCCAGCTCCTCTTCCATTTCCTTTATCCAGTCTTCATCGGTAAGTGCCTCTCTAGTGGTCTTAGCCTCAAATTCTAAAATTATGCAAGAGTTTTCTTTCACCTTTCTCCTTGTGAGTATCCCTACATCTTTATCTCCTATGATCTTCTTTGGATCATGATGTAGTTTCACATACCTAGGAATGACCCTAGTTGGTTCTACTTGCTTTTCCTCTTCTCTGTCCACTTCATCTTCTTCTTCACCTGCAGTAGCTTCTACCAGTATAGGAACATTGAGGTCTTTCTAGTGTTTGCAACTTGTTTTCTTCTTAACTGCTTGCTTGCTATAGGTTTCCTCAGACTCCTTAGGGGATTCATTAACCGTGACATTGATACTCTCAACAATTTTTTGAGTCCTATTATTGTAGCATTTGAGAGCTTTTCTTTTAGTGGAATATTCTAGAAATATTCCTTCATCACATTTAGCATCAAACTTTCTCAGATGCTCACCTCTTTTGATATAGCACTTACTGCCAAACACTTTAAAGTAACTCACATTAGGAGTTCTCGCATTCCATTACCCATAGGAGGTTTTGTCTTTACCTTTCTTGATGAGTACCCAGTTCATAGTATAGACTGCAGTGCTTACTGCTTCTCTCCAAAAAGTGTGAGCAACCTTTCCTTGGATCAACATAGTTCTGGCTACTTCAACTATAGTTCTTAGGAATTTTATTCTTCTACCACTCTCCTTCTCCACCAATGCTCTGAAGGCTTTGAACTTTCCAAATACCTTAGACTTGTCTTTCAAGAATGTGACCCACATCATTCTTGAGTAGTCATGGGTAAGAATCATGAAATACTAATCTCCCTGATTGCTTCTAGTTTTCATTAGACCACACAAATCAGTGTGCACAATATCAAGTAAGTTCTCTGCTGAAAAAGTCTTACCTTTGAATGTTGAGGAAGACATCTTCCCAAGTTGACATTCTCTACATAAAGCATTCTCTGGTTTGTTCAGCAAAGGCAATCCTCTTACTACCTTGATCATACTCACCTTTAAAATATTATCAAAATTCACATGACAAAGTATCCTATGGCATATCCAACTGTCATCAAATTTTGCCATCAGGCACTGACTAATCTTGGCATTTAGCTGAAACAAGTTTCCTTTGGTCTACTTACCAATGGCAATAGGTTCACCATTCTTTCTAGTTATTCTGCAGACTCCACCTTTGAACTCTAGAATGAGTCCTTTGTTGTTCACCTGAGAAACACTCAAAAGGTTATGCTTAAGGCCTTCCACCTAGTAGACATCATCCACATTGCTCTTTCCATTCAGTGAGATGGATCCTTTTCCTTTCACCATCCAAGGTGCATCATTGGCAAACCGAACAACACCTCCATCATATTCTTCCAGAGATAGAAACTTTCTCCAGTCACCGGTCATGTGATCAGAACACACACTATCAAGGATCCACTCATTAGAGTTTTCAATGTGAGAGACAAGGGCTTTCTGATCATACACCTCTTCCTTTATAGCTACAAACACTATATCCTCATTCTCTTCATCCTTAGATTATTCATCGGTAACACCTTCATCCACTACAACAAGACAATTTCTCCTACCTCCTTTATACTTTCTAAACCTTTCCAGTTTATCCTTATTGTCATTGTTAGGACAGTTAATAGCTATATGTCCTATCTTATTGCAGGAAAAACATTTTAGAGGAAGCTTACCTCTATATTTTCTGGTGCCTTTTGGAAGTCTCTTGGCAAGAAGAGCTTCAAACTCCATTAGAATCTCCTCATCATCCATGTCTCTACTTGGGTAGGATTCATAATAGATGTTGACTTCTTTTCCTTTTATGCCTGGTGCAGAGGAAACAGATGCTCTAAAGGCTGACTCTGTCTTTTGAATAATACCATCATAGTTTTTCAATTCATATGTAGTCAATTTAACAATGATAGAGTCTAGAGATACCTTTGTCTTATCGATAGAGCTTAACTCCTGAATAGAGGCAATCCTAATTGCATAGACCGGTAACAATGATCTCAAAAATTTATTGAAAATGGTGGCATCATCAATTGTTCCACCAGTGCTCTTGATATCTCCAACCACAATCTTGATCCTTATGCCATATTTCTGAATGGTCCCACCTTCAACCATCCTCATGTCTTCAAATTTTCCTCTGAGGCTTTCTTCCTTAGCCTTCTTTACATGCTCATCACCTCCATAAATGGTTTCCAATGTGTCCCATACATCCTTAGGATTGTCCTTATCTTGTACATCAATGAACTCAATATCAGACAGGCTGCTAAAGGGCTTCCATGACTTGCCCATTTTCTTGAATCTCTCTTTTCTGATCATTAGTCAGAGTGCTAGTGGGGATTACATAGACATTCTCAACATAGCTCCAGTGTTGAACACCTAAACTCTTGATATAAATCTTCATTCAATCCTTCCATATTTCAAGTTATCCCTATTGAACTAAAGACATTCCATCTTCATCATTAAAGTAGGATATTTTTTCTCAAATGGTTAAGCTTATAGCACCGAGGACTTGGAGTTGCTTTGATACCAATTGATGAATAATGATGAACAACTAATACCCTAATTAGTACTGAGAGGGGGGGTGAATCAGTACAGACAAAATCTCTCTTCAATATTTTGACACTCTCTTAACACAGATAATCGTTTGTCTATACCACTATACTTAACCATAGCAATGCCAGTTAAATAAAAAATGCTTCAGATAGCTAAACTGGTTAACCAAAAGTATTTAAAATAGTATTCAACAGATCTCACATCTTGATAGATACTTTACTAGTTTAGTCATGCATGAGTTTCATCAAAAATACCACAATCATTTAGCACTGCATGCATATTCAGCTTTAATAAAAAACTACTCAATCATAACATGAAAACTCACAACCCATAACACACAAATTTTTCATGTGGAAACCCAAATGGGAAATTCCACGATGGGGATGAATACCCACAAGCTTGTTTTGAACTCTTTTGAAGTCCACTCTGTTAGGAGCCTAGTCCGGTTAAAGACTTTACAATAATGTTTTGTTAGGAACTGATCCTATTAGGAATCACTCAGTTAAGGGATGGCTATAAACCCTGTTAAAGGTTACCTCACTAGAGGATTTAAAGAACTCAATGAACTTGAGTCACCTTGTTAGAGGATTTGCAAAAAGCCTATTAAAGCTACCCAGTTAAGGGATTTTCCTTCTGTTGAAATGGTTAGAAGTCAACAGGTAAAGCTCTGATCTGATAACAACACTACTTGCTAAGGCAGATCCTTTTTAGCTCCTCTCCTCTGCAATCACACTCTACGGATTCCACACTCTAGTTTGGCAAGTATCTCAACATGCAAACAGAAACACAACATTTGCCAACACAAATAATGGCAGACATCATCGAACTTATAGACAACAATTAGGTTGGTAGCATAAACCCTAAACCCTAAACATTTTAGGTTAACAATTACAAGGAGTCCAATCCTTGACCATGCAAAAATTTTGCATAGAGTGAAATGATCTAAAATAGATCTCAAGTCATTTTGCATCGTCCAATCTTCACTGCATCTAGAAATCAGTAACCCATCACACGCACTTCACATACCGCTCAGAACATTGTGTATTCCCTAGGTAGGCATTCAATGCATTCAATCTTCATGTGCAAGATCCTCAAGGAAATCCTTCACATGCACATAATTGACATGGTATCCTGATCCTTATCCTTGTTGTTCACAAAGCACCATCGGTTGCACCGCATAAGCTAAACTAGAAACCCGAGAGCTGAACAGAGACTACCAACTGGTAGTCACACTTAGTGAACCCTGACACTAGTCTACTCCATCCTAGTTTACCATAACCACTTCCAATATTCATATTGGTTAATACCAGTTCACCTATTGACATCAATGACAACATACACTATCACCGCTTCATCATATGCCAACAGATAATACCAGGACCCAATTTAGGTCCACATGCTAAAGCAATGATCTTAATCCACCAAGTCTTGAACATGATCACCATTAGCATCCTGAAACTCTACTAGAAGCCCCACCAACACAACTTATGCATATCATCAAAGCTTTGTTAGTGAAACCCTCGTCAAAACCACAAACAAAGCTTCCTAGCAAACAAGATAGTGCATCCGATCACTAGAACAAAAATGATTGACTAAAGATGAATATGTATAAGAAAATTCCATAACCCAAACATACCTGAGTATACCAGATCATGCCTGATCCAGTCCAATTAGAAACCAAACATCCTACTGGGACCACAAGGGTTCCAGTAAAGCATGCAAAATATCTAGTGTTGACATCAAGGACAAAACATCAATGCAACACATAACCAATTCCTCCAAATGGCCAATAGATGATATAAGTATGAATTTTTCTGATGATATAAAAAAGGAATTTGAGATGTCTATGATTGTTGAGAGGAATTTTTTCTTAGGTTTGTAGATTGTATAGACATAAAAAGGTATATTCATATCTCAAACTAAGTATGTGAATGAACTGTTGAAGAAGTTCGGACTAGATGATTCCAAACTAGTTGGAACTCTTATGGTGACTAGTTGTAAATTGTCCAAAAATGATGAATCCCTGATAGGTAATCAGAGTTTGTACATATCTATGGTTGGTGGACTTCTATATCTTACTTAGACTATGCCTGACATTATGCACTCTGTGTGTATGGCTACTAGATATCAAGGTAATCCAAAGGAAAGTAATGCCACTGCTATTAAGATAATATTAAGATATCTAAAGGGGACTATGTATTATTGTTTATGGTATCTAAAGAATGATTATTTCATGTTGTGTGCCTACATAGATGCAGATTGGGCTGGTGATGTAGATGACCAAAATAAAATGGTGAAGCATTCTTTTTGAGAAAGAAGTTGGTTTCTTGGGCAAGTAAGAAACAAGATTCAGTATCCTTATCTACTACTAAAGTTGAGTACATTATTTCTACTAGTAATTGTACACATATAGTTTGGATTAAGAAAATATTGAAAGATATCAGAGTTATTCATGATGAGCCTATTGTCAATTATTGTCATAATCCTAGCACTCTAAACATATCAAATAATCTGGTGCAACATTCAAGGACCATGCATACATTAATAAAATACAATTAATTGAGAGAGAGAGTCAATGAATGGAAGGTGAAGTTGGAATATTTATCTAGAAAGGAACAATTTGCTAACATTCTCACTAAGCCTTTTCTTGTAGATGTATTTGTCTATTTGAGAGACAACTTAGGTGTATCCACCCCTCCTCATGAGAACTAGATGCATTGAGTTGCATTGATTCAGTGGATTTTAGAGCCTTATTGTTTTATCTGGATTGGTGAGTTTGGGTTGCTCCTTTGATGGAGTAGTTTGTTGATTTGGTTGTGTATCCCGGGGGGAGAGAGATTCAAGTTTCTATTTTTAGAGAGTTTGGTTTTAGGTTTTGGATATCTTTGGAATTGTTGTTAAAGGGGGAGAGAGATCATATGAAAAACTAAATTATCTATCTTGATCTTAGTGTGTGTTTGCTGATAATATCTTCTTTCTTTCCATTGACTGTTTTTCACATTCATATGTTGTCATCAATTCCAAAGGGGAGATTGTTTAATTGTTGGGAAGATTCTTGGATTTGGTTGATCATTGTTGCTTCTAGGAAATGTTGTTTTCTTTAATGTCAACATATTATTGTGATTGATTTTGATGAGCTTGGGAAGATTTTCTGGTTTGGTTTTGTAGTTTGGTTATGTCGATCATTGTTTTGCAGAATCTGGTATTTCCTCTTGTATAATCTAGTGTAATCAGATCTTGTGATGATGTTTTGTGATATTGTTTGGGATGATCTTGTTTATCTTCATTTCATATGGTCAGTGATTTGGTACTCTCAAGTTATCTTTCTTCATGATAGTTACTAATTGGTTGTGTTATTGATCTTCTAGATGTTGATTAATGAAGATTTGATAAGTGGTGTTGATGAAACTATTGTCAATGACTCTAATGTTTTTAGTGGTATTTCCTAGTCATTTCCTTTTTTCTTTGGTGAACTGCATTGATCGTTGTGCAATTTTTTAGTGTTTTTTATCAACCGGTATTGATTTTTGTGTTATGAAGTATTTCTGGTGGTGTAGCATGTTGCGATTGATCTTGGCATGATTTCCAATGGATGTGATCTTTTAGAAATTTGAATTAGGTCCATTATATGTAATCTAAATAATAATATTGGTCTGATGCTCGATCTTTGTATCATTTGTTGTAATTCTTGTAATTATAAATTGAGAGTTGAGGGTTTAGCCAACTTTGTTATCAAGGTTGATGAATTGTATATATAGGTGAGATACTTATGTAATTTAAGTGTTGGTATTGTGTCTACATTATAAGATCGAGGTGAATGTGTGAATAAGAGATTTATCATTCAGTGAAGAGTTGAGGTGAGATTGGTGTTGTAGAGTAGACAACTATGCCTAATCAAAATTGTCATCAAGCATTTGGAGATGCTATCACTATAGTTCATTTCTTTTGGATTGTAGTCCAAATCATATTATAGGATAGTGAGACTTCCCTGTGGGTTGTAGCCTTCAAGGAAAATATATTTTGAGCAATGAGTTGTAGGTAGTGTACCTGAATGCATGTTCATTCCCCATTGTAATACTTTAACATACTACTGTAGAGTATCATCTTACTATGGGTAGGTTCCCACCATGGTTTTTCCCTTAATCGGGTTTTCCACGTCAAAAATATTGGTGTTGTGTGTTGTGTTGTTAATTTTCTTATCTGTTCATTGTTGCAATTTATCAGTTATTGTTTTGGAATAAAATTTTCAGATCCGATGAAGACTGATCCACCCTCCCCCCTCTTAGTCTTCCTTCTTGATTGCTGCTAATATCTAGTACCAAATTCTATAAAAAAGCATATATCCATTCGGTATCACTTCTTGAGAGAAAAGGTATTGGATGATGAGGTAAAGCTTGAGTATGTAACTATGAAAGAGAAAATTATAGATATCTTTGGGAAGGCATTATGAAAAGTTAATTTTGAGTATCTCCAACAAAAGTTAGGGGTACTACCCATTTCTAGTTTGAAAAAATGTGCATTTGGATGTGCATTGGTCTAGTGAGAAAATTGCATTTTTTTATTTGGATTGATGCTTAGGTGCTTCCTCTTAGGGGGAGTAGGAGTGAGTTTCATATTGGGAGTTATGCCCGCCCTTGTCATTATTGATAAAGGGGGAGAGACCTTGAGAGTTTCAGAGGTTTGTTTTGTTGTACAAAGATTATTTTGTGTTTGTTGTTAATGGATGTTTCCATGAATGACAAAGGGAGAGATTGTTGTAGATGTGGTTGTTGTGAAGGAGATGGTGTTGTTCAATAGTTGTCACTGGTGTCAACATATTAGTTGGCATTAATGTCTTAGTTGTTCTTGATATTGGTGATCTAGAAAATGTTTTTGAGGAGTCTTTGGTGCTTTGGAAGACATATAGGTGATATGGATATTTTAGGTGTTGATCATTGTCATTAGTCCATACCTTTGTCCTATTCTTATTCTTGTTTCTTTGGACGATGTTTTTTGGATTTGGATTAAATCTGAAACTCAAGGATGTGTAGTGGCTTGTGGTGTAGCATGTGTATCATGATTATTGGGTCTTAAATTTGTAATGAGTATAATGTGTTGATCTATTTATTGATGTGTATTGTGGTATGGTCTACTACTCATTCCTTCCCACCACCAGAATGTTTAGTGTTGACCTATTTTTAGAACATTGTCTTGGTCACCTTGGAAGACCATGCTTCCTGTAAGATAGCATATATATAAGGATGATCTGATTATGTTAGGCATAGAAAAAGTGTGACATTGTTTTGAGGATATGTGATTGAAAAGGAAAGAATTGACTGTTGGTGATATGTGAAAGTGTGTTGGTATTGAGGGACTAGAAGTAGTCTGACTTTGTAGATTGTGTTTTAGTGGTGGATTATTTATTTCTTTCCCTCTTTCTTCAGCAGTGAGCCCACCTAGAGTGAGCATTATGGTAGTGAGCCACCCTTTGTAAAAATCACCTTAACCGATATTTTTATTGAGAACCAACATTCTCAATGGTTTTTCCCTTTTGGGGTTTCCATGTCATATCTGGTGTTCATTGTGCCATTTGTTGTATGTTTCTATTTTCATGGTGTATCTATGTTATTAGTTTGGATATGAAGGTGAACAGAATAAAAGTAATTATTTAAAGTAATCAATTGATTCAATCCCCCTCTCAATTGCCTAGATATTCAATAGTTTTATATATAATATTAGTTTTGGGATATCTCAATCTCAAGCGTATAACTTTTTGTAGAGATCATATAGTTAGGAGGAGTTCTAACATAATTTTGGTTATTATAAGTAGAAGACATTATGCCCTTTTTCCTTAATTTCAAAGATGGAGACAAGAAATAGATATATGTGTGTTCCCATTAATGAAAAAAGGGGACATTGTTGGCAATATGTGCAATTTTTGTTGTCATTACTATAAACATGAATGTTTTGTCATTCATATCAAGCTGTGGACAACTTGATGCAGTAACATACTTATATACAAATGAAAAAATATATTTGAAGAGGTTGATAAAATATATGACATCAAGATATTTGAGAGAGATGCTTTGAGATAGTTGTTGAACACCTAGTAGGACTCAGAGGGGGGTGAATTAGTCCAAAATTTCAAAAAAAAATTTCAATCAACTTATTTAGTATAAACACTTGAATTATTAGCACATCAAGAAAAAACACATAAAAATATGAACACCAAATTTACATGCAAAACCCAAACAGGAAAAAACCATAGTGAAAATCTAACTCACAATATGAATAATAATGTTCACAACATTTTAGGCTTGTAGCCAAGGACCACCAAAACCTAAAGAACTTGCAGAAGTAAGGTGCACTACCTTAGGAAAGATACAAAAGGACTTGTATAGATGAAGAGCACTTCTTTGGGAAAATATACAAATTGCTATCAAATGACTGATTATCAATCAAAAACTAATGAAATAGCCAAACTAAATTTGAGAAGGATTCTCCTAATGATGAATTTTTTCATGAATAGTAATCAAACAACCAATAACATGGAAAATATCTTTGATGATCTCAACTGTCGCAACACAGTGTCTTGCAGAATATATTATCTTCAAGCCTCTTCTGACTTTTATATCAACACAAACTCAAATCTACTAGCAAATCATTTCTATACACTTCCCACATAATTAACTTCTCATCCATACTCAATTTATCCATCCACACATATTATATATCATATATAAATTAAAATCTTAATCTAGGGTCAGCCAAAATACAATAAGAATTGTTACATACAATAAGACATACAGACCTAAAATACTTAGATTGGTCCACTTCTATAGAAATAGAGAATGAAAATATATCATAATACATTTGTGATATGGTGAAAAGTGATGAGGAGAGATCAAGTGGAAAGCTTTACTCCCCTCAAAAGAGGGATAAAATTTTCACAAAGGATTCCCTTCAAATTTTCACAAACATTACATTTAAAAGAGGGGTTGAATTTACTAGATCCAATCCCTAATGATAACAGATTGAATACTAAGTGAATCGTAGTAAATTTGGAATGTATGAGGAAAGTAAATTAAACCTCTTTTATAATAGACTAGCTGAATTAAGAAAATTGAGACTAAGTGTAGAAGTGACAAAGAAACGATTATATCTTGAGATAGACTAGTTGAATTAGTAGTACAATGTCAAGATGAAGCTTCCCTACAAATCTGAGAAAAATTTCAAGGGACTGTGTTGAAGTTGCACACGGTCCTCAAAAAATCCACACGTCGAAAAGGGTTTTTTTGTCTTTGAAAATGAAGCCTAAACTTGCAATTACCACTATGCACCAACAACCTACACATAGAAATGATAGGAAAATGTTGTTGGAATTGGGGATTCACCTTCAATTCAAACCTCATTTTGGAATTAACCAAGTGGTTGTAAAATGCTGCAAGTAAATGAAAGGAAATGTTTACAGTAAAATCCACCCCAAGAAGGGGATGCAATTGAAATGTTGGTGAATTTTCTTGAAAGGATAGGTGAAATAGGATGTCTTGAATGTTTATAGAAATCTCTTCTTCATTGATTGAATCCTTGAATTGAATGCAACTCCTAGCCTTGAAAGGAGACTTGAAATGCTTAATGTTTGAATGAATGCTTTCATGCTTGATGACGATAATGGAGAAATCTTGGCTGTTCACCTTAATTTCTCTTATCATTGATTTCTCTTATGCAAATATGAGGGAAAGTGCTCCTTATATACCTTCCAATTAGGGGTTTTTAGGTATTTTCCTATCATAGGATGACATAGAGAAGCTTTTCCCACTCAATAATTGACAAGCTCAATGCAAGATAGGATGAAAGGGGGGCCAAAATCAGGCTAGGAAAAAGCCACCACACCCATATCCTACCCTAATTTAGGATATGAAACAACTAAGAGACAATGAAGAATGATGGAAAATGCAAGTTGTTAAAGGCATGAGCATGTTTTAGGTCTCTGATTGGGCTTAGGGATTCATCTGCTAATGCAAAGACCCAAATGCAATTGAAAATTGTAAAGGTCACAATTTTATGACACTACATTTAGCCCCCACTTTAGCAGGAGTATAAGCGTATGCCAATGCTATTGGTAAAGTACAAGGAAACAAGATTGAAAGACTTGCACCACATCAAAGAGGAAAGATACACCAAGCCCCTTATGCACTAAGGATCTCATGACTTTGAATGAAAAATTAAAAGGGAATACCAAGAGGGACAACCATGACTACGAGTAATAAAGTTCCCTTTACTATGAATCATGAAAAGCAAGGATACCAAAAATTACAAAGCAAAGCCAAGTTCACTAAGAAACTTTAACAATCAAGAAAGAAAATATGAGTAGAGCGCCCATTTTAGAGTTATCATGCATGCTTTATCAGGAGAGATTTATTTAGGGTAGGATATGCCTAAGAGAGAGAAAGAGAGGGAGCACCTTATAAAAAGGATTGAGTGAACAAATCCAAGGATAATGAACACAAAAAACAAAGCACAAGGTGGCTTCACTTTCCTCGAGGTCAGTATGTTATATGATAACTCATGTATATCATGTATATATATGCATAGAAAAGTTCTCATTCCCCAAAGAAAGGAAACCACCTGGGAAGAAAGGGAACAAATGTGTCTTTTGAGTCAACATGAAAGAGACAAAAAGAGATCTCATTGCTTTGCATCATCCTCAAGTAGACATCACTAGGGACAACAAATAGAACAAGGATACACATAGAAAAATGATCACAAAAGAACAAGAAAAGGAGAGAGATATGTTAGATAGTTCAAATAACTAGAAGACAACTAAGAGGGGGGGGCATGAATTAGTTATCATAGATTACTGGAACCATTAGCAATTTAAAACTTTAATAATGGAACCCAAAACATTAAAACTGGAATTCTTAAACAAAATATGAGAATATAAGTTAAACCAATTAACCATAAAAAACAATCAGAGAATAAATACCATCCAGATGACCCAAGATTTGTATGTGGAAAATGTGGTAAAGGGAAAAACCATGGTGGGAAGCCTACCCATAGTAAGATAATACTTCTGTAGCAAGTATTTGAATTACAATTGAGGGGCTTGCACATGCAAGAAGGGCAACAACCTAGAGTGCACTACTCATTACAAAAGGAGTCTCACTAACTACATAGAAATCTAGACTACAATCCAGAGAAGTGCTGAACTGTAAAAGATACCATCTCCTATGCTTGAGTATAGTTCTGATTAAGCTCAATATCAAAAGACTAAATCCTCTTACATAGACCCAATTTAATCTCTAATGATCGACCAAATCCTCTTCCTGTATGATATTACATTATTTGCACATTACATCCCTTTACCATGACCTTTAAGATAACACCGATATTATGCCATGACATGATCTACAATGAGATCTTACATCTATATATACAAACCCTCGACCATAAACAATCAGGTCGGCTACTAGGCAATAAACCAATTACATAATTATAAAACATGTAGGCCTTATAACAAACAAGTAATATCCAATACATAAGACATCCTAGAAACATATCGAGAATTATAGTACACACACTTCATTAAACTGATCCATAACCTAGACCAATCGAGACCCAATATAGGTCCACACACGACAACAATGACCTCATTTTGCTAAGTCTCCAACATGATCACCATCAACATCTTGAAACTCCACTATATGCTGCATGAACACAACTTATGTAATTAATCAAAGATCTTCATCAAAATATCTAATGGTGAAACCCTCATTGAAACTAGAAACCAAGCTTCTAAGAAAACAAGATAGCATCCAATCACCAAACCAAAACAAACTGACTTAATATGAGCATGAGTATCATGAAAAAGCCAATTCAATTTGTGATATTTTGCCAAGATCAAGGGCTCAATGAAAAGTACAATAGAGAGACAAAATATTGATAGGAATAAACTATATTCTATTAAGAGAAAATACTGATCAACTGGATCATCAATCGTTACATACAATGAATATGAGTCTTCTTATATAGGCAAGGATATATGGATATGTGATCACACAAAAATGACATCTGGCTCAATAAGAAACAAGGGTAGGTAGGAGATAGGTGTGGGTAGGTAGGAGAAACAATATAATATTCCACATGAGGTGGATCACCCACCAAAGGTGGAATTATCACTCCACAATAAGTGGATATTATAGAGTAGTAACAAGATCACACCATAAAAGGTGGAAATTCTCCTACACACACTTTCCCAATGTGACACAAACACCCAAGTGTCTCATACCCAAACTAATAGGAAATGCAATTCCTACGTAAACTTAAGTAAGGTGTAATAATATCCATGATGAATATTTATTTACGCCAACACTCCCCCTTAAGTGTAACTTAGGGGAAGGAACTTAAGTCTACAATGTAACTAAGCAATGCAATATGGGTCCTGGCTACAATACCATGTTAGGTACCCATGTACAAATGCAAATGTATGCAAACCAATGCAATGAAATCTCTCACAAAGTGGGGAAAGAGAGAAAAACCCAATGGGAAAATACCCTCCCCTGAAAGAGAGATGAAAACTAGATACAAAGAGCTCTCATAGAAGTATGTGAAGGACAAAATCCCATGTGAGGAAAAATTCGCCCCCATATGAGAGAAGAAGAAGAGAGACTAGGAATCCCCCCCTCAATGTGGAATTTGCACCAATGATAGAAGCTCGATGATGAATGAAGAAACTTCTCCACGAATGTCAAACCATGTTCCTCCCCTTAGGAAGAAACAAAACCAAAGGTGTATCCATGAAATCTCCCCAATCATGAAAGGAAGATGTAGGAAAAATACTCATGATGAAAGGAATCTCTTAAAACTACTCAAGTGTCCCCATGTCGATGCTTAAAGTGACCCCCTCCAAAGGTGGTAAACTATGCAACACTGCTAAAAAATGAACTCCAAGATCTAGTGGAGAATAATGTAAAACAATATTCAAAGACTCACATGTCTCCTGAAAAAATAAAGAGTCCCCCTCCAACTACTAGACAAAAGTATCCACAATCATGTCAACCTCAAAAGATTGATCATATAGAGAATGTACAAGAGGGTTAGAGTGATCCCTTGCAACAATCAAAGAAGGATCATCTTCATGAAAGAGAAGATGAATATCATCAATGGTGTCTCTGAACTATGTAATGTAGGACTCCACAAACAAACTTGTAATGTCTATCAAGTAGGCATCCCATAAAACTGAAGCTAGAAGATATGAAATATCTTGCTACATTGAATCACAAGAAGGCAAAATTTTTGCACTAGCTGCATCATCATGTGCAATAGGTGGTGTGATTTCAATTAAGGCTATGGAAGATGAATTGGAACAAATTGAAAAGAATAACATATGGACATTGGTTCCCCATCCTAAAAACAAAAATGTAGTCGAAACTAAATGGGTATTCAGAAATAAACTTAATGAAGATGGTAAGGCAATCAAAAACAAAGCAAGAGTGTGTAAGGGATATTCATAGAAAGAAGGAATTGATTATAATGAAACCTTTGCACCGGTAGCTAGAATTGAGGCAGTCAGATTATTCTTAGCTTTTGCAGCACTCAAGAACTATATAGTATATCAAATGGATGTTAAATATGCATATTTGAATGGCAATCTTGAAGAGGAAGTTTACATTGAATAGCCTAATGGATTTTCTTTGATAGATGACAAAGATATGGTTTGCAGGTTAAGGAAAGCTTTATATGGATTAAAGCAAGCTCCTAGAGCTTGGTATGCTAGATTAGACATATATCTTTTGAATCTTGGTTACACTAAAGGTAATGCTGACAACAACTTATATTACAAAGTGACTAATGATGACCTCTAGTTTGATAGCCTGCATGATTCAAACCTGTGACCAAGCTCTGATACCACTTGTTACAAGCTGAGGTTGTCGTAACACCAAAAGATCAACCTGCCAATGCCCAAATCACCACTAGACTTATAGAATTCATAGGAGGCTATTAAACCATGTCACGAATCTCCGTGAGGGATGTTGGCCCACTGCCAACAAAGAATGGGCTCATATGTGAGAATCCCCAAGTTCAAGTACCCAAAGTTCTCCTCAAAATATGAATCATCATAATAAGAAGAATCAACCTCATAAATAAGACCAAAATGTGAAAAAGAGTACAACCGAGATGCATGATCAACCACCCCAGTCGCAATGATGGATCCACTCTCCATGTCTCTAATGATAATTGAATCAGGTTTGAATTCCAAAGTTTTCCTAGTTGCCACATGTGTGATTTAATAGATGGAAAGAAGATTATTTGTCAAGTTGGGTACACACAACACATCATTGAAGGAGTTATCCCCAATGGCAATAGATCCTTTCCCAATCACATCCATGTATGTATGATTTCCCATCAAAATCTATGGCATGTAGCAAGGCTAAAATGTAGAAAACATAGACTGCAAAGATGCCATATGATAAGAAGCCCCTAAATCTAGAAGCCATCTCCCAAAATCATGATTTGTAGTAGCATAAAGAGCTTGTCCCTTTCCTTTATCTATCCCAAAAGAGTGATCCTTTCTTTTATCCTTATCCTTTGAAGAAGCCAATGTAGAAATTCTGGAAGGTAGGTTGATTTTGTTCTTCTCAAGAAGTTTCTTCAACTTATCAATATCCTTCTTATAACAATGATGTTCATCATGTCCTGACTTCTTGCAATATCCACAAAAAAATTGTCCTTATATGATTTCCTCTTAGGTGAGAATGGTGAATCACCTTGATGTGGAGTGGAATATTTTGCTCCATCTTTTTGTGGTTTTGACTTGGGTTGCTTTTGATTCTTGCCTTTTCCTTGATTCCTTTGATTCCCTTTGTTAGCCACCAAAGCTTGTGACTTTGGAGATTTGAGAATCCCCATCGTGGTCAACTCAAATTGCTCAAGTATCAACATCTCCATGAATGAATCAAATGAGGGAGAAGTGTATGAGGAACCTTGAGCTAACTTATGGGTGTGATAGCTAGATACAAAGGTTGCATACTCTGAAGGAGGCTTATCCAAAAAGTTGTAAACCAATTGAGCATCCTTTTTATCAATTCCACAAACCTTTAGCTTTGCTCTTAGCTAATTTTATTTTGTGGCATAATCTTGGATTGTAACAAAATCCTTGGGATCCAAATTTGTGTGTTCACTATCAATCTTGTAGCCCTTAATCTCATCAACTTGACAATACAATTTTTGAAAAATATCCCAAGCCTCTTTAATTGTCATACACTTACAAATGTGAAAAATGAGGTCATCTGATACATACTTTCTAAGAGTTCCAAGTGCCATAGATTTCTTAGTAAGACATTCAATTTGAGCATTAGGATCAACCTTAGGATCAAGTGGTGCTATAATAGTTCCATTTACATAATGAATGAGTCCTTTTTCCATTAGTTTGCTTCATGCCTTAATCTTCAATGACACATAATTATGAGGAGTTAAAAGTGGAAATTTAGGAGAACCCATAGCACCAAAATGAAAAAACACAAAATAGAGAGAGGCACAATCACACAAGACATCCCCCCCAAATACTCAATCAAGAAACCCCCCCCAAAATGGTGATTTGGTACTTTATACTTAGTGCATATACAATGGGCCACTTGCAAAATAAGGAAAAGTGGACTTATGATTTGAATTTACAACTTCTCAAAATGAGATATAAGAGATTTCAACAAATACTGCTAGTGATCTAAATTGAGATCCAAGCAAAATGCAAGTACCAAATAGGCCAAAAATGACCAAATACTTAAAGTACAATTTGTACTCAAAATCACTACAAATTAATGGAAAATTATGAAAGTAGATGAAAAATTATGTACTTTCAAAAAAAATGGCACCTGAAAAGGAGGTCGTATGACCCCAAACGAAGCCTCTAAAGTTGCAAAATTGGGGATTAAAAAGGTATAATAATGAAGATCTATAATTTCTAAATAATCCATCCATCAAAATCAAGAATTTCTTCCACCACTATGAAGAGAACAAAACTATAGCCCATTTCAAAAAAAATTACACCAAAAAAGGAGCAAAAATGAGCAAGATATGGCCTTCCAAAGTTGAATTGCAAAACTGAAAAGCTCAATGAGAGTGGGTTGAATTTTTTTCAAAATACTACTGATGTGGTCCTGACATCAAAAAATCATAGAATTTAATTTGACACTCTTCTGGTCGTCAAATAAATTTCCCCTTTGTGCCCATTCGACGTCTGTACAGTGCAGACTACTGAGGCAGACTGTTGATTGGGCAAGTATGTATGCTAACATGGCAAGCACAAACTAGGTGCTGATGTGGGGGAGATGAGTCAGTGTTCATAGTGGTTGGTGTCGAAGGCAACAGGGAGACTGCATAGGCACCGATAGTGTCCAGTCACAGGGAGCTAATAGGGGGCTGGTGAGGGCCTAGCTGGAGGGCCTATGGAGGCTAGGGATAAAAGTGTCATCGGGGTCAGGCCGAGGTCTACATGGTGAATGGTGACTGCGTCAGACTAGGTGCAGTAGTCAAAAAAAGGATGGTCAATAGTGGGCACAAAGGCTGGAGTGGGTACACCTATAGGAAGGGTATGGAGATCACTTGGGGGGTTTTGCAGACCCCGCAAAATGTTTTTTTTCTATAAAATAACTTTTTAAAATTATTTTTTTGAAATCCATTGGACAATAAGAAAAATAGGCAAAAAACATTTCTCACCAAATATGGTCAACTTTAAATTCAAAATTCATGGGAATGGCCTCCCGGATGCAACCATGATGTCCAAATCGTTGTATGATGCCCCCAAAAAATTAAGATCCCCAAATCTGAAAATTGAAGCCTCCAAAATGTCTCCAAAAGACTAATCAATGAAGCCTTATAGGCTCTGATACCATGTGAGATTTTTCGAAGATCAAGGGCTCAATGAAAAATACAATAGAGAGACAATATATTGATAGGAATAAACTATATTCTATCAAGAGAAAATACTGATCAACTGGATCATCAATCATTACATATAAGGAATATGAGCCTGCTTATATAGGCAAGGATATATGGATATGTGAGTACACAAACATGACATGTGGCTCAATAAGAAAAAAGGGTAGGTAGGAAATAGGTGTGGGTAGGTAGGAGAAACAATATAATATTCCACATGAGGTGGATCACCCACTGAAGGTGGAATTATCACTCCACAATAAGTGGATATGATAGAGTAGTAACAAGATCACACCATACAAGGTGGAAATTCTCCTACACACACTATCCCAATGTGGCACAAACAACCAAGTGTCTCATACCCAAACTACTATGAAATGCAGTTCCTACATAAACTTAAGTAAGGTGTAATAATATCCATGATGAATATTTATTTACACCAACACCATTACCAAACTATGCTGGAGCCTACTAGATCATACAGGATCTAGATCAACCAAAAAACCACTCAACCTACTAGGACCAAAAGGGTTTCGGTAAAGCATCCAAACAGCTAGTGTTGGCATCAATGAAAAACATCATTGCAACACATAATCAATTCCACAAAATAGACAACAATCTTCCCCTTTGGCATTGATGGCAACAGTAGATGTGAACAACATCTAAGTACTAAGAAATGCCAAACAAATCTCCCCCAATGTAAGAGAGGCAACAATCTCCACTCACAGATGTAGCAAACTCCCCTGGTGAATGATATCTTTGTAAAGCTCTGAAATATATATATCTATATATATATCTTTCTCCTTATCAATATCTCTCCCCCTTTCTTTTTCTTTTTAATATCTCTCCCCATTTTACTTTTACTTTTTCACATCAATATCTCTCCCCCTTTAACATCAATGCCAAAAATTTGACAAAAATATCAAAGAAAAAAACATAAACCTCTGAATCACAAAGCTAACTACTCCCCCTAAGCAGTAGCATCCCCACATCAATGCCAGAACCAAAAATATCTTTGATAATGCATACCAGATTGATGCCAAACCACATCAATCAAGTCTTTATCAGAGGGGCAGAAACTCCCAATCTATCTCTGAGGTACTCAAATAATTCCTTGGACAAAGGTTTAGTGAAAATATCTGCAATTTGCTCTTTAGTGTTCACATAAACCAATATAACTTCATTTTCTTCCACCCTTTCCTTCAAAAAGTTGTAAATAATAGATATGTGCTTTGTCTTCGAATGAAATACTAGATTCTTTGATATATCAATAGTAGTAGAGTTATTACAGTAAATAACTACCTGTGCATCACAATCCACCTTTATATCCTTCAACATTTGCTCCATCCATAAAACCTGTGTACAGTTAGTAGTAGCAACAACATACTCATCTTCAACATTAGATAAAGAAGTACATGACTGTTTCTTGTTGATCCATGAAACCAACTTGTTTCCAAGAAAAAATATCCACTGGAAGTACTTTTTTGGTCATCAAGATCTCCAACCCAATCAATATCTGTATATACACATAAATTAAAGTTATCATCCTTAGGGTACCACAAACCATATTTTGTTGTACCTTGCAAGTATCTAAAAATCCTTTTCACCGCACTCTCATGATTTTCTCTAGGATCACTCTAAAATATTGAAACAATACAAAGAGCATTCATAATTTCATGCCTAGTCTGAGTTAAATAAAGCAGAACTCCAATCATAGATTTATATCTTGTAGGATTTACCAGTGTAGAAACATCTTTTCTAGTCAATTTCTCACTTGTAACCATATGAGTACTTGTTTCTTTAGAATCTCCCATACCAAATTTCTTCAACAATTCCTTATCATACTTAGTTTGATAGATAAAAATACCTTTGTTAGTCTGAGTAATCAACAAACCTAAGAAAAATTTCATCTTACTAATCATAGAAATCTCAAATTCTTTTGGCATACTCTTAGAAAATTCTATGCACAACTTAACTTCACATCCAAAAATAATGTCATCAACAAATACTTCAATAATCAGTATATCATCATTAGTGATCTTTCAATATAAATTATTGTCAACACTACCCTTAGTAAAACCAAGCTTCAAAATATATTTATCCAACCTTGCATACCAATCTCTAGGTGCTTGTTTCAATCCATATAAAGCTTTCCTTAACTTGCAAACCATGTTTGTATCATCTGATAGTGAAAAAACATTAGGTTTCTCAATATACAATTCCTCATCAAGATCCCCATTAAAAAATGCACATTAAACATCCATCTTATAAACCTTGTAGTTTTAATAAGTAGCATAGCCAAAAAATAATCTCACAGCTTCAATCCTACCTACAAGTGCAAAAGTCTCTCCATAATCAATTCCTTCCTTCTGAGAATATCCTTTACAAACTAATCTAGCCTTATTCCTTATAGCTTGACCATCCTCATTCAATTTATTTCTAAAAAGAAATTTAGTTCCAATAACATTCTTCTTTGTAGGTCAGGGAACCAAGTTCCATGTGTTATTCTTCTCAATTTGATCTAATTCTTCTTCTATAGCTTTCACCCAATATTCATCTTTACATACCTCAATTATCGATACCGGTTCAACTTGTGAAATTAAACATACCTCATTAGTTGTCAGTCTTCTTCTTTTCATCCCTCCATTTCTCTTATCCCCAATGATCTGATCTTCTAAACGATTCAATCTCAAATACCAAGGAGTCCTCTAACTCTCCATTCCTCTTCCCTGAACTTCAGTTACTGTAGAATTCTCTAATCCTCTTGGAGTATTTGGTTCAAATCTTTGTTTTGGTAAAGGTGCTACCAGTTCTGATATAATCATTTCCACTATCAGTTCCTTCTCATAAACTTTTATTTGATTTCTATTCAACTCATCTACTTTGACATTAGCACTCTCCATAATTCTCTGCAATCTCTTGTTATAACATCTATGTGCTTTGCTTTCATTGGAATAACCATGAAATATTCCTTCATCACATCTAGGATCAAATTTACCAATAGTATCATCTCTCATGATATAACATTTACTACTAAATATTCTGATATACTTAACTATAGGTGTATTGCCAAGCCCTAATTCATAAGGTGTCTTACCGGTTTCTCCTTTGATATGTACTCTATTCAATGTATAAACCACTATGCTCACTACTTCTCTCTAGTAGATATGAGGTAGACTACCTTCCATCATCATTGCTCTAGCAACATCCAACATAGTTCCATTTTTTCTTTCCACAACTCCATTCTGTTGAGGTGTTCGAGGAGTAGAAAATTGTCTTCTTATATAATGCTTGTATCAAAATTTACTAAACTCATTGGATGTGAATTCTCCAACATGATCTAACCTCAAAAATTTAATCTTCAACCCTGTCTCAGTTTCCACTTTAGCCTTAAAGATTTAAAACTTTTGAAATGTCTCAAATTTTTCTTTTAGAAAAGTAACCCAGATCATTCTAGAATAATCATTAATCATTATAATGAAATATCTATCACCTTGAAAACTTTTAACTCTAGCAAGGCCACACAAATCAATATGAATAAGATCAAGAACATCATTTGATTTATCTTGTGTACTCCAAAAAGAGGTTTTGATCTATTTACCCATTTGGCATTCTTTACATACCAGATTACAGGGCTTCATAATCTTAGATATATCCCTAACTGCCTTAATTGAACTGATCTTTACAATGCAATCAAAATTCACATGACACAACCTTTTATGTCATAGCCCACTTTCATCAATCTGTGTAATCAAACATGTCTTCTTGTTGGTATTTTGGTATGGTTTTGTCATTGATGCCAACACCTATTAAACTCTTATCAACTCTGGCACTTTGGAGAATCAGCAACATTCACCGGCAAGAAAGTAACTCATGCACAGTCACCGGTATTTGGTACACCGGCAAGATATATTGATCACCAACACTTGGAATGATATGGAAAACACATGGTTATGTTGAAGACATCAGTTGGACATCTTGTCCTGGAGTTTTGTTCATTGGTATATTCATAGTTGCATATTTATTGTTACCGGCAAATAGGTCTAGGGTTACACTGGCAGGTTTATCTTTTCTAGATCAACATGGCACGCTATGGAGATGATTAATTATAGTTGTAAATGAATTAAGCTGACATGTTCAATTGATTATTGCATCAGATATTATATTGTTTGTAAAATCTTTTTATTGTAATATCTTGTAGAGCCAACCTACTAAAGTTGGTCTTAGGTTATGGTATAAATGTAAGATCTTATTTGTAAGATCAAATGTGGACTACGAAAAAGGATTGTGTGAAGGTATATGCGAGAATAAGCATAGCTATACATGCAAACATCATTTGAAGATTGAAGGAAGGTTTTTGTGAAGATGATCAGAACTACATCGGTACTAAATCTAGCATATGAAGATTCTATTTTGTGCAGTACATTCTTATTGGATTTAACCATCCAACTGTAGTCTGTGTGACTCCCATTTTATGATTGAGCAATGAGCTCTAGGTGGTTGGCATTTCTGCATGTGCAAACCCCATTTGTGTACACTTACTATCTACAGTAGTATCATCTGATTGTGGGTAAGGTTTCCCATCGTGGTTTTTCCCCTTACAAGGTTTCCATGTACAAATATTGGTGTTATGTGTTGTGGATAACTTTGTGTTTATGTTTCACGCACTAAACCTTACTGATATAGCAATTAACTATTAAAACTGTCTACCGACATATTGAACTAGTGTACCGGTATTAAGCATTAAGTTGGTTAAGTTTTTTTTGGTTTAAATTTATTTGACAACTGTTTCACCCCCCCCTCTCAGTTGTCTCTAGGACCTAACAATTGGTATCAGAGCTTAGTCCTCTTTTGCAGAAGTTTAATGGCTTGAGGAGATCCAATGTTTACTAATTATTTCAGAAAGGATAGTCCTAAACTTGATGGAACCAACTATGGCATATGGAAGATCAGAATGGAGACACTTCTAAATTGCATTGGGAAAGACATCTGGGATGTTACAAAGAATGGTTATACTACTATTGTACAAGGTCAGCCTAGTCCAGCTAACTTGACTAAAGATGAGGAAAATGATTGCAAAGCAAGAGAAGCACTTTTGAGCACATTACCAGATCAACAAATCATGGGACTATCAGATAGGTCTACTGCTAAAGCTATTTGGGATAATTTGGAAACACTGAATGAAGGAGATTCCACAGTCAAAATTGCAAAACTTGAAAGCTTCTGAGTTAGGTATGAACATCTAAAAATGGAAGAAGATGAAAGGATTTCTGCTTTTACGGAAAGAGTAAATGAAATTGTTTTGGGTATTAAATGTTGTGGAGGAACCTTAAGTGAGGATGAAATTGTTTCAAAAGTTTTAAGAGGATTGCCACCGGCATATAAAATGAAAGTCACTGCTATAAATGAGTTAAGAACAATGCCTAATACATCATTTACTAGGGATGCATTAATTGGGAAGCTTTCAGCTTTTAAAATTGAGGAATTTGGTCTTGTTGCTACTATAAAGACAGATTTGGCCTTTGAAGCATCAACATCATCTGCTCCATCATTTTGACAAATCTAATTGGAAAGCCTTTTATGCAAGAGAACTTGAAGAAAGTAGGAAAGAAAATGAAGAACTTGAAGAACTTGAAGCACTATTTGCAAGGAAAATGCCTAAAGGTCTAGTTGGAAGTAAGTATGAAGGTAAAGCACCCTTTAAATGTTTTAACTGCAATAAGATTGGTCATATGGCTTCAAGATGCCCTGATAGACATGCTAGACTAAGAGAAGAAGGTAGAAGAACATACAAGCCAAACCTTGAATATCAGAGATATAGATTTAAGAAGAATAAAGACAAATATTGTTACATTGCTGATGAAGGTGTGACTGATGATTCTGATGAGGATCCAATAGACAATGGGTGGGTTTTTGTTGCTATAACAGAAGATCAACCGGCACCTACTGCTCAACCGGTAGTATAGGCTCTGGCAGTTAAAGTTGAAGTAAAGAATGAATGGATCATTGATTCAAGATGCTCACATCATATGATAGGAGACAAAGGTAAATTCTTGAACTTTCAAGAATACAATGGAGGCTTAGTGAGATTTGGAGATGACAAAGCTTGTTCAATCAAAGGTAAGGGTACAATATCTCTTGATGGTAAGCATAACACTAACAATGTTTACTATGTTGAAGGATTAAAGCATAATCTTTTGAGTGTTGGTCAATTAGTTGAGAAAGGATTTCAGTTACAATTCAAAAATGGAAAATGCAAAATCATGAATAGAACTATTTTGGAAATTGCAACCGGTAATCAGAATAGAGGTAATATCTTTCATTTAAATAACAATGAAAAGACATGCTTAATTGTACATATAGATGAAAGTTGGTTATGGCATAAGAGACTCTATCGTGTAAACTTTGATTGCATGGTAAAGATCAGTACTACTAAGGCAGTTAGAGATTTACCTAAAATTGTCAAACCTCAAAATACAATATGTAAGGAATGTCAATTTGGAAAACAAGTTAGAGCTAGTTTCAAAAGTATTCCAAAAAAATCAAATAATGCTCTTGATTTGATTCACACTGATTTATATGGTCCGGCTAGAACTAAAATCTTATAAGGTGATATATATTTCATGCTAATCATTGATGATTATTCTAGAATGTGTTGGGTTACTTTTCTCAGAGAAAAATCAAAAGCACTTGGAAAGTTCAAACTATTCAAAGCAATGGTAGAAAATGAAACTGGTAAGAAAATCAAATGTTTAAGATCAAATCAAGGAGGTGAATTTACATCTAAGGAATTCAATACATTCTGTGAAGTAAATGGAATCAAAAGACAACTATCAACACCTTAGACACCACAACAGAATGGAGTTGTTGAAAGGAAAAACAAAACTATCTTGGATGCAGCAAGAAGTATGTTATCAGAAGCAAACCTACAACATGTATATTGGTGAGAAGTAGTCAGTACAATGGTCTATACATTCAACAAAGTTCACATCAAAGGTGAAACCGATAAGACCCCTCATGAACTATGGTTTGGTAATACTCCTACTCTTAAGTATTTCAGAATTTTTGGAAGTAAATATTATATCAAAAGAGATAAGTATATTGGGAAATTTGATCCTAGAAGTGATGAATAAATATTTCTTGGTCATTCATCTAAGAGCAAGGCATATAGATGTTTTAACAGAAGATTGCAGAAAATTGCTGAAAGTACAAATGTAAAAATTGATGAACAATTCAGAGGAACTTAAAGGTATATAGACTCTGAATTGGCAACAAAATTTTTGACAAATGAACCTACTCTAAATCCACCATTACAGAATGAAGATCTAGTTATCCTGATATCATCTAAGAATTCCATGGTAATTGAGGAACACCAGCAAACCAAGACACCCCGGTATGTAAGACTAAATCATTCTGAAGATCAGACAATTGGAAACAAGTTTAAAGGAGTTATGACAAGAGCAAGATTGGCAAATGAAGAGGTATGTATTATTTCTCAAATTGAACCATCATCTATTAATGAGGCATGTGAAGATAAATATTGGATTAAAGCTATGGAAGAAGAATTGGAACAAATTGAGAAAAACAACACTTGGACATTAGTTCCCTGGCCTAAAGATAAATATGTAATTGGAACCAAATGGGTATTCAGAAACAAACTTAATGAAGATGGTAAGGTTGTCAAAAATAAAGAAAGACTAGTGTGTAAGGGATATTCTCAGAAAGGAGTTGATTACAATGAAACCTTTGCACCAGTAGCTAGAATTGAGGCAATCAGATTATTTTTGGCTTTTGCAGCACACAAGAACTACAAAGTTTATCAAATGGATATTAAATGTGCATTTTTGAATGGAGATCTTGAAGAGGAAGTATACATTGAACAACCTAATGGATTTTCTTTGACAAATGACAATGATATGGTTTGCAGGTTAAGGAAAGCTCTATATGGACTAAAACAAGCTCCAAGAGCTTGGTATGCAAGATTGGATAAGTATCTTTTAAAGATTGGTTTTACTAAAGGAAATGCAGACAACAATCTATATTATAAAGTAACTAATGATGACATCTTGATTATAGAAGTATTTGTTGATGATATAATCTTTGGAGGAGAAGATGGATTATGTAAAGAATTTTCTATCAAAATGCAGCAAGAATTTGAAATGTCTATGATTGGAGAAATAAAATCCTTTTTAGGATTGCAGACTTCACAGACTGATAAAGGTATATTCTCGAGTCAATCCAAATACTTAAGAGTTACTAAAGAAATTTGGGATGGAGAACTCTAAACCGGTAAGCACACCTATGACAACAAATGAAAAATTATCAAAAAGAGATGAATCTACACCTATTAATCCAACTAGATACAAATCTATGATAGGAGGTTTGTTGTATTTGTCACAAACCAAACCTGATATTATGAATGCAGTATGTATTGCTTCAATGTAATCCTAGAGAAAATCATAAATCAGTAGTAAAAAGGATTTTTCGATACTTACAAGGCACTATAAATCTTGGATTACAGTATCCTAGAGATGAAAACTTTGAATTATGTGCATCCATAGATGTAAATTGGGTAGGAGATGTGGATGATAGAAAAAGCACCACTGGCAGAGCATTCTTTCTTGGAAACAAACTAGTTTCTTGGTTGAGTAAGAAACAAAGTTGTACATCTTTATCAACAACAGAATCAAAATATGTTGCAGCAACAACTAACTATACACATGTACTATGGCCTAAGAAAATGTTGAAGGACATAAAGGTAAAATGCAAGGAACCTATTACTATCTATTGTGATAACACTACAACAATTGATATATCTAAGAATCTGGTATTACATTCTAAAACCAAACATGTTTCTATCAAACTAAATTTTCTAAGGGAAAATGTTGAAGCAAAGGAGATAAAATTAGTTTATGTGAATACTAAAGAGCAGATTGTAGATATTTTCACTAAACCTTTGCCTAAGGAGACTTTTGAATATCTCATAGATCAGCTTGGAGTCATACCACCACCGGTAGAGACTTAGATAGTTGATGATTATCATCAACCAGTAGAATTAATAGAGAAATCTTTTACTCCAGTCCTTGATGAGAAGCTACTTCTTAGGGGAGTAATTGGTATACTGAATTGATTGGTATTTTGTATATGAACTTGTAAAGCAGAAAATCGATTGAACCCTAGTTGCTCTCCCCTCTTCCAACTCCAAGGAGAGAGAAGGGAGGTTGCTAGGGTTGATGGTTTTCACTTGGGAGACTTTACATTCAAAAGAGGGGTTGAAACCCACAAGATCCAATCCCACACAAGGCAAGATTGGATGCTAAATGAGTTTCAAGGGTTAAGACAGCAAGGCTAACCTCTTTTGTAAAGAATGTGCATAGAAGAATTAAGCTAGGAATGCATAGAAAGTGAGAAAGATTCGCTTATAAACTGAGATAGGGATACAGGATGAAGTTGCGGACCTGGAATTAGTAGTAAAATGTTGATACGGCGCTGTCCTACAAATTTGAGCAAAATTTGACGAGACGATGGCACCCGGCGTGCACACGGTCCTCCGAAAAATCTGCGAAATGAAGGGAGATCTGTTTGTCTCTGCACAAGGATTCCAGATCTTCAATTTCAGCTGCGTACCTGCAACCTACACACAGAAAAGCGAAGACGATTGGGGGGTTAGGGATTAGGGGTTTGCCTTTAGGTCAAACCCCGGTTTTGGAATTAACCAAGAAATGAGAAATGCTATAAATGTAAATGTCTGTAATGTAAAACAAGTACTAATACCTTGTTGTAAGGATGTTTGTATCCTTATGTGCGAAGGTATAGATGTTGTTGTATGTTGTATGTTGTAGTAGTATGTAGTAAGTGATCTCCTCTTCAATGGTTGAATCCTTGTCTTGAATGCAACACTTAGCCTTGAATGGAGACTTGGAATGATAAATTGCTTGAAGGAATGTTTGAATGCTTGAATGCTTGAATGTTTGAATATCGTTTTCATGCCTTTTCCATCTATTTTTCATCCTCTTCAAATGAGAGAGGAAAATGTAGTTTATATACTTGCTAATTAGGGTTAATAGACTGATTTTCCCGACCTTAGGCCGACCAGGAAATGTTATTTTCCAAATTGCAAACAAAAAGACCCGAAGTCCCATAGGAGACCGGGCCCAAAATAGGGCCAGGGACCAAGGCGCTGGGCACCATGGTCCTGGGGGACCAGGGCGTTGGGCGCCCTAGTCCTGAAGGACTAGGGCACTGGGCGCTCTGGTCGCACCTCCCAGGACAACAGGGTGCAAAGGAGGTTCAGGCCAGGGTGCAAGAAAATGCAGTTTTTGGTGTCGTGGACAGGTTTCGGGGTCTCCACTCAGGTTCCGTGTTGTGTCGCCATCGTGAAGACCGAAATGCAGTCAAAATTGCAAGTGTCACAATTTTAGGACACTACATTTAGCCCCCACTTTAGTGGGAGTATAAGCGTATGCTCATACTTTCGGTAAAGTACGAGGAAACAACATTGAAAGACTTTCACCACGTCAAGGAGGCAAGACACACCAAGCCCCTAGTGGACTAAGGATCTTACGACTTCAATTGACAAATTAAAAGGGAAGATCATGAGGGAGAACCATGACTATCAGTAGTAAGGTTCCCTCACTATGAGTCATGCAAGAAAGATATCAAAAATTTTCAAGGCAAAGCTAAATTTGTCTAGAAATTTTCAAGGCAAAGCTAAATTTGTCAAGAAATTTTCAAGTATCTTGAAGAGATATGAACAGGGTGTATGCCCCCCTACGTAAAAGTGATCGTACATGCCTCATTGGGGGTGATTGCTTTAATGTAGTGATACACATAAGAAATGAGAAAGGAAAGGAGCACGTTATCGCAAAGATTTAGCCCCCAAGTGTGAGATAAACCCAAGGATAATAGACACAAAACACAAAGCACAAGGTGACTTCGCTTTCCTCAGGGTCAGTATGTTGTATGATAATTCATGTATATATATCATATGTATGTATGCATAATTGTTCTTCATTCCCTAATCAAGGAAGGTCACCTAGAAGAAGGGAACACATGTGTCTTTTGAGTCAACATGAGAGAGATCAAAAGATATCTCAATGCTTTGCATCATCCTCAAGTAGACAACAGTAAGGACAACAAATAGAAGAATGAGAATAACATATAGAAGAAGTAACACAAGAGAGGAGGAGAGAATCTACTATGTGAATGTAACTAGTCTAGCACGTCATCTACCCCCCCGATCTTGTTGATCAATGTTTTGGGAAGGTAGGGAACACGCTAGAGGAGGAACCTCCAACACAGCAGATGGAGCTATCACAAGATCCAAACAAGGGCTATGTTCATGTTCCAAGCCATGTTGTTCTTGTCTAGGAGCTAGGATAAGTGCTTTAGAAAATTCATTAGATAAATGGTTATCAATATCAACAAGTTCATATTCACTATCAGAAGCAAGAAGAGTAACATTTTCATCATGAATAACATTTTCATCTATAGCATCATCAAGATTTATAAAAATAGGGTCTTTCATTCACACAGGATCAAGACCATTATGCATCTTATGTGTAGGAGATTTGGGAGAAAATGGAATAATGCTTTTTGAAGGTGTTTTTGGAGATTGTGAAGTTTGAGAAGCAGCTGCTTGAACTCTAAGACGATGCTTTTGTCAACGATCATGTGCAGAACGATTTCGTCTAGTCTTAGTAGGAAGTTGAGAAGATTGAGGAGGAGGAATTTTCTCATCCTTATCACTTGGGTGTTTAGGTTGTGGTCTCTTAGGCTGGATAATAGGAGAAGAAGAAGGTCTCTTCTCTCTATAAAAGGAAGGAGGAGGAACTACTCCATACAAAGGAGGAATATTTGGTTTAGGAAGGAGACCAATTCCATCATGACAAGGAGGTATAGGTCTACTTTTAGAAGGTTTATTAGGCATAGACATAGTCACATCCATGGGAACGGTTTGGGAATCTTCTTGAGGAAAGACATTAGTTTTATCTTTCAAAGGAAGAACTTCCTTCTCAAGAATGATAGGAATATCAAGTTTGGGTGTTCTAGGTTCACTTAAAGATAAGATCATATCTGTTTTCCACTTTTGATAAGATTTGAAAAGATGATCACTTCGTGGAGGAAGGGATTGGAATTGTTTAGGCCAAAAATAATCAATAGGAATGCTAGAAGTTCTTTCAGCTGGTTTAAAGAGACTATGATTGACAGTAACAACTTCACCATTATGGGGAAATTTCAAACACTTGTGAATAGGAGAAGCAATAGCTTTCATGGAAGATAGCCAAGGATAGCCTAGCTTCACACGAAATTGTTCAGACGAAGGAATAATAGCAAAGTTCACATCAAGGGATTTGTTATGGACCTCAATAGGTAATGTAATAGAACCAATTGCAGGAGAAGAAAATGCATCAAATAATTTCACAACCACATCTATTTTGTCATAAATCACTTGATTCAATTGCAAAGTAAAAAGGAATTCTTCAGTAATGACATTAACCATGCACGAAGGATCAATAAGCACTCCACGGCAAGGTGTATTCTTGACTTTTGCAACTATGTATAAAGGACCATTAGGTGCCCTAATGGTTTCACTAGAATCAAATGTGATGGAAGGTTCTTTAGGGTTTTCTTGCTGCTCTACAAAGTTAATCACATTTGGAGTCATAGACACAAGACCATCAAATGAGAGAGAGGAATCATTAGTCTCAATTGCATTAGAGGTTTGAGAAGGTAATGGATTAGTAAAAATCTGAAGATTTTGGTTAGGAGGAGCTACAGATGTGTTGCCTTTATCATTCACTCCAGAAGCAGAGATAGTATTATTATCAATCAAATCTTGAATTTTACCCTTTAAAGAAAAACATTTTTCAGTATCATGCCCAAGTTGACGATGAAATTGACAAAAAGATTTGTTATCAAAATAAGGTGAAGTAATCTTTGTAGGATCAATTTGCCTTATAGGAGGAAGAGTAAGCACATTTTGTTCCAATAACTTATTCATAATACTATGCAATGATTCATTCAAAGGAGTATACTTTCTTTCTTTCTTGAAAAATTTAGAAATAGGAGGCACACCTGATGCTGCATTCACATTGTTGTTGATGATGTTTTCATTGAATTTGATAGAATCTCTGTTCGGTTTAAACTTTCCATATGGTTGTTGACTGCTATCACCCTTATCACTTGGAGCCATAGGATGTGATTGTTCCATTTGACCCACAGTCAGTTGATAATTGTGAAGAGTTGCACACAACTGTTGGAAAGAAGTAAACTCAGAAAACAGAAGTTTGTCTCGAATATCTTTTTGTAAATTAGAAATAAAGATTCTTTGAATATCATTGTCAGGCACTGGAAAAGAAATTTGAGCATACAAATGCTTATATCTACTAATGAAATCAGTCACTTTTTCTTTAACACCTTGTTTACAATGCATTAAATCAATCAAAGTAACTTTAGGACTTATATTGTTTTGAAATTGTTGAATGAATGCATTTGCAAGTTGTTCGAAAGAAGTAATAGAATAAGAAGGCAACGAGCAATACCATTGTAGGGCTTTGTCTCTTAATGTTCTAGTAAACAGTTTTGCAAGCAACCTTTGGTCATAAGCAAAATCAGTACATATTGTTTGAAAAGTCTTAACATGTGTTAGAGGATCTCCTTTACCATTATAAAGCTCCAAATGAGGGATTTCAACATGTTTAGGAGGGATAGCTCGAACAATGTCAAGAGAAATTGGGCTCGCAACATCAAATGTGGGCACACTAAACTTAGATTGATTCATAGAGGCAATTTGTTGCTGTAAAGAGGAGACAGTTTGTGCAAGATTGTTAATGGTCACTTCAGTCGAAGAATTCATATTAGATGTGTTAGATTGAGATGGAGGTGTTATGTTATTGAAAGAAGGTAAAGAGTAAGGTGGTGGGATTCTATGATAATTAGTCATAGGAGATGATTGGATAGGAGGAACACTACAAGGAGGAATGGAATGGTTAAATGAATTGCCCCCTTGCGTCATGTTCATTTGTGGAGATATAATAGGGACACTCATTGAAGGAGTGAATGAAGAAATCAGATTGAATGAAGGAAGAGGGTTAATTGAAGGATTGCCCCCATGACTGATGATCACAGGAGGAATGTCTTGTATAGAAGTAGTCATTATGTTTGATGTAAAGGTAGGTATGCTAGCAATAGGAGTCGTCAAAGGAATAGAATGATTGACTTGAGTAGGAGGTTGTGTATAACCCAAAGTTTCAGCACAACTCTTCATAGGCATCACATTCGAATCCACAATGTGTGCAATACCATGCAAAATATCAATTCCATTCTTATCACTTTGAAGCATATGTTTTAGACCCTCAATTAAAGGAAGAGCTTGACTATCGGGGTATTCTTGAGACATCCATTGTCGAAAATCGTCAAATTGCTTATCCAATTTTGAAAGTTGTTCTACAGAAACCTCATGGAGAGCTTCTTCATCATTAGGAGGATTAGAGGAATTACCCATGTCCTCGTTAAAAAGGCTATTCAAATTAGGTTCCATCTCCTCAGTAGTTAAAATTTGGAAAGACTTAATTCTACAGCTTCGTCTAACGGGAATAGTGTAAGTAGGACTTATTGTTGTAAAACTCATGCACTGGAGAGAGAGAAATTTTTGAATTTAGAGGTAGCAATTTTCAATAAAATCAGCCAATCTTCTGGATTTAAGCTATTAAATACAATCAGGACAATCTCCCGAAATTTCAAAAAAAATGTCAGGGACCGTGGCGCTCGGAGTGCACACGGTCCTGGCAACTTTTTTCGAAATTTGCAGGGATGAAAGTTATGATGATTTTAGAGCTAATCTGAAAAAATTGATTGATTTTACGATCTGTAGATAGGCCAAATAAAAGTTGCAATCTCAAAATTGAACCCTACCAAGATTGTCGAAAAATGCAAAAATTTGAATTTTGAAAAAGAGAGGGAAACTGAAATTTTGAATTTTATGATTTTAGAGGGAATACCGAAAGCAATGCAAGTTTTGAAATTCAAAAGTTGAATCAATTTCATGCAAAATTCAATTTTGAAAGCGGAAATTAAAGTTGTTGTAATTAAGCACTTAATTTCAAAAGTCACAAATTGCAAAAATTTAAATAAAGCACTGAAATTTTTTAATAAATGCAAACACACTTTTCAGATTTAGGACAGTAAGAACACAATTTTGACACAAAATTTCAATTTCAATGATTTTTGAATGATTAGAAGTGTTAATCCAAGCAATCCCTAGACCAACTTTGACTTTAATTTTGAAAGTGTTATAATTGATAAAATCAGCCAAAATTCTAGATTTTAGCAGGAAAATACAGTAAGATCTAGCTCCCAAAATTTCGGAAAAAATGTCGGGGATGATGGTGCTCAGAGTGCACACGGTCCTCGCAACTTTTTTCCAAATTTTTAGGGATGAAAGATATTGTGATTTTATTGTGGAATCTAAAGTTACAGCTGATTTGGAGATGCTTTGATCAGTGAATTTGTCGGACAAAGGTTGAATCAAGAGGGTTTTAAAAATTAGGGTTTTAACACTTAACCACTTAATTTTCAAAATTAAAGCACAGATATGATTTGATAATTTGTAATAGAAGGGTAGATCTGAAACAAGCATTAACATTTAGACATTTCGCAAGTTCAATTACTAAAAAGAAAATTTAGGGTTTTCATGCAATCAACCTCTAAAATTTGCAAAAGATCAAACAAGGAAATGTAATCAAGGAAGCCAATTTTCAGATCTAACCATGAATAATCAGAAAGGATGTTCACGTCGAGTTCACCAAAATGTAAAGCGGAAAATCGATCGAACCCTAGTTGCTCTCCCCTCTTCCAACTCCAATGAGAGAGAAGGGAGGTTGCTAGGGTTGATGGTTTTCACTTGGGAGACTTTACATTCAAAAGAGGGGTTGAAACCCACAAGATCCAATCCCACACAAGGCAAGATTGGATGCTAAATGAGTTTTAAGGGTTAAGACAGCAAGGCTACCCTCTTTTGTAAAGAATGTGCATAGAAGAATTAAGCTAGGAATGCATAGAAAGTGAGAAAGATTCGCTTATAAACTGAGATACGGATACAGGATGAAGCTGCGGACCTGGAATTAGCAGTAAAATGTCGATACAGCGCTGTCTTGCAAATTTGAGTGAAAGTTGACAGGACGATGGCGCCCGGTGTGCACACGGTCCTCCGAAAAATCCGCGAAACGAAGGGGGATCTGTTCGTCTCTGCACAAGGATTCCAGATCTTCAATTTCAGCCGCATACCTGCAACCTACACACAGAAAAGTGAAGACGATTGGGGGGTTAGGGATTAGGGGATTGCCTTTAGGTCAAACCCCGGTTTTGGAATTAACCAAGAAATGAGAAATGCTGTAAATGTAAATGTCTGTAATGTAAAACAAGTACTAATACCTTGTTGTAAGGATGTTTGTATCCTTATGTGCGAAGGTATAGATGTTGTTGTATGTTGTATGTTGTAGTAGTATGTAGTAAGTGATCTCCTCTTCAATGGTTGAATCCTTGTCTTGAATGCAACACTTAGCCTTGAATGGAGACTTGGAATGATCAATTGCTTGAAGGAATGTTTGAATTCTTGAATGCTTGAATGTTTGAATATCGTTTTCACACCTTTTCCATCTATTTTTCATCCTCTTCAAATGAGAGAGGAAAATGTAGTTTATATACTTGCCAATTAGGGTTAATAGACTGATTTTCCCAACCTTAGGCCGACTAGG
The DNA here is from genome assembly GCF_030272615.1 of Cryptomeria japonica. Lineage (NCBI taxonomy): Eukaryota > Viridiplantae > Streptophyta > Pinopsida > Cupressales > Cupressaceae > Cryptomeria > Cryptomeria japonica. The sequence continues at coordinate 781,921,252 of NC_081411.1, read as the reverse complement.
AAATGTTATTTTCCAAATTGCAAACAAAAAGACCTGAAGTCCCATAGGAGACCAGGCCCAAAATAGGGCCAGGGACCAGGGCACTGGGCGCCATGGTCCTGGGGGACCAGGGCGCTGGGCGCCCTAGTCCTGAAGGACCAGGGCGCTAGGCGCTCTGGTCCCACCTCCCGGGACAGCAGGGTGCAAAGGAGGTTCAGGCCAGGGTGCAAGAAAATGCAGTTTTTGGTGTCGTGGACAGGTTTCGGGGTCTCCATTCAGGTTCCGTGTTGTGTCACCATCGTGAAGACCGAAATGCAGTCGAAATTGCAAGTGTCACAATTTTAGGATGCTATAGAACTTGGTTTTATTGTAACTTTGGCATTTGATTTCAAAGGGGGAGAGATTGGTATGGAAAAACTTTGAGAAATACAAGGAAAACACATGTTGCTCCCAGGGGGAGAGATTTTTTAGGAGAGATTATTACTCTCTGTATCTATTTATGATCTTATTGGAGATTGTTGGTTTTTGGTATTTGGCATTTTTGTTTTGGAACTTTGATGGTTTTTCCATCTTGTGTTGCCATCAATGCCAAAGGGGGAGATTGTTGGTATTTTGGTATGGTTTTGTCATTGATGTCAACACCTACTAAATTCTTATCAACTCTGGCACTTTGGAGAATCGGCAACATTCACCAGCAAGCAAGTGACTCATGCACAGTCATTGGTATCTAGTACACCGGCAATATATATTGATTATCGGCACTTGGAAGGATATGGAAAACACATGGTTATGTTGAAGACATCATTTGGAAATCTTGTCCTAGAGTTTTGTTCATTGGTATATTCATAGTTGCATATTTGCTATTACCGACAAATAGGTCTATGGTTACACCAGTAGGTTTATCTTTTCTAGGTCAACATGGCATGCTATGGAGATGATTAATTATTATTGTAAATGCATTAAGCTGACATGTTCAATTGGTTATTACATCGGATATTATATTGTTTGTAGAATGTTTTTATTGTAATATCTTGTAGAGCCGACCTACTAAAATTGGTCTTAGGTTATGGTATAAATGTAAGATCTTATTTGTAAGATCAAATGTGGAATGCAAAAAAGGATTGTGTGAAGGTATATGCGGTAATAAGAAAAGCTATACATGCAGACATCATTTGAAGATTGAAGGAAGGTTTTTGTGAAGACAATCAAAACTACACCTGTACTGAATCTAGCATATGAAGATGCTATTTTGTGTAGTACATTCTTATTGGATTTAACCATCCAACTATAGTTAGTGTGACTTCCATTTTGTGATTGAGCAGTGAGCTCTAGGTGGTTGGCCTTTCTACATGTGCAGACCCCATTTATGTACACTTACTATCTACAGTAGTATCATCTCATTGTGGGTAAGGTTTCCCACTATGGTTTTTCCCCTTACAGGGTTTCCATGTACAAATATTGGTGTTATGTGTTGTGGATAACTTTGTGTTTATGTTTCATGCACTAATCCTTACCAGTATAGCAATTAACTATTAAAACTATCTAGCGACATATTGAACTAGTTTATCGATATTAAGTATTAAGTTGGTTAAGTTGTTTTTGGTTTAAATTTATTTGACAACCGATTCACCCCCCCTCTTAGTTGTCTCTCGGACCTAACACTTCTCACCAGAGTTCAAATGAAATATATTACCTTTTGTCTATGTACCGGTTGCATTCTCCAAACCAGATTTGTTATTGATTTTGCATTTTCCATCCTTGAACAATAATTTAAATCCCTCATCCACCTATTTTCCTACACTCAAAAGATTATTCCTTAAACCTTCAACATAATAAACATTGTCGGTATTGTTCTTCCCATCCAATGATATAGTTCCTTTTCCTTTGAACATACATGCTTTTTCATTTCCAAATCTAACTAGACCACCATCAAATTGGTGCAAAAATAAAAACTTCCCTTTGTCTCCAGTCATATGATGTTAACATTCACTATCAATTACCCATTCATCCTTGTCTTCAATTTTAGCAGTAGGTGCCTTCTCTTCAGGTGCATTCTCTTCCAGTGTTAGATCATGTTCCTTGAATGTGAGGAATACCCATTCCTTCCCATTGTGGAAACCACTAGCAGAGTCTTCTGCTAGTTTATCATTAGAATCAGTAATGCCTTCCTCATCTACTATGTAGAATGATTTGTCTTTGTTTTTCTTGTACTTATACGTGTTTTGATATCCAGTGTTAGGATTAAAAGATCTTCAAACTCTTTCTTCAAATCTTGAATTCCTTTCAAGACATCTAGATGCAAAATGACCAATCTTATTACATACAAAACATTTAAAAGTTTATTTTCCTTCATACTTACTTCCTTCTAGTCCTTTAGGTACTCTTCTAGCAAATAGTTCTTCAAGTTGCTCAAACTCATCATCTTCTCTCTTCATATCTTCCAATTACTTTGCATATAAAGCATTCCAATCTTTCTTGCCGGTTGCAGATGTAGATTTATGAAAAGTAGGTTCAGTCTTCATAGCTCCAGAAGGTCCAAATTATTCAAGCTCAAAAGAAGATAGTTTCCCAACCAAGGTATCTCTGTTCACAGATGTATTAGTCATTGTTCTCAACTCATTAATAATAGTAGCCTTGATTTTGTAAACTAGTGGTAGGGCTCTTAGGACTCTAGAAGCAATTTCATCTTCACTCAAAGTTCCACCACAATATTGAATTCCCATAACAATCTCATTTATCATTTTCATTAATGCAATAATCCTTTCATCTTCTTCCATCTTCAATTTTTCATATCTCACCTGGTAACTATCAAGTTTAGCAATATTCACTGTAGGATCACCTTCATCAACAGTCTCCCATTATTTACTAATCATAAAGTGTACAAAAGAGGGCTTCTATTACACTACAATCATTCTCAGGCTCCTTATCTAGGTTTACCGGAGGAGGATTTCCAGATACTAGATTTTAAGGTGTGACACCATTCTTTGTGATCTCCCAAATCTCCTTGCCAAGACATCTTAGATGAGTCTCCATTAGAATTTTCCATTTTGTGTAATTTGTTCCATCAAGCCTACGAATCTCTCCAAAAGATAGCTCCAGATGAATTGGATGAACTTGAACTGTTAGACACCAAAGGATCTTTCTCAAATAGTTAATCTTTCTGCAAAGAGGATCAAAGCTCTGATACCAATTATTAGACAGTTCAAATAACCAGAAGACAACTGAGGGGGGGTGAATCACTTGTCATAGATTATCGAAACCATTAGCAATTAAAACTTTAATACCAAAACCCAAAATATTAATACTAGAATGTTTAAACCAAATACTAGAATAGAAGTTAAGCCAATTAATCATAAACAATAATTACAGAATAAATACCATCCACATGACACCATGATTTGTACATGGAAAACTTGGTAAAGGGAAAAACCATGGTGGGAAGCCTACCCACAGTAAGATAATACTTGTATAGTAAGTATGTGAATTATAATTGAGGGGCCTTGACTTGCAAGAAGGCCAACAACCTAGAGTGCACTTCTTATCACAAAAGGAGTCTCAGTGACTACATAGAAATCCAGACTACAATCCGTAGAAGTGTTGAACTGCAAAAGATACCATCTTCGATGCTTGAGTACAGTTTTGGTTAAGCTCAATACCGGAGGACTAAATCCTATTACATAAACCCAATTCAATCTCTAATGATCGACCAAATCCTCTACCTAAATGATATTACATTTTCACACATTATATCCCTTGACTGTGACCTCTAACATATAATGATAGTATGCCATGATATGATCTACAATGATATCTTACATCTATATATACAAACCCTTGACCATAAACAATCAGGTCAGCCACTAGACAATAAACTAATTACATAATTACAAAACATGTCAGCCTTAAACCCAACAAATAATATCCAACACACAACACATCCCGGAAATGTATTGAGAAGTCCAATCCACATGCTTCATTAAATCGGTCCATAACCTAGACCAACCGGGACCTAGTATAGGTCCACATGCTACAACAATGACCTCCATTAACCAAGTCTCGAACATGATCACCATCAATATCATGAAAATCCACAAGAAGCTTCACCAACACCACTTATGTAATTCATCAAAGATCTTGATCAAAATCTCTTCTAGTGAAATCCTTGCCAAAACCAGAAATCAAGATTCTAAGCAAACATGATAGCATCTGATCACTAGACGAGAACTAACTAATTGAATATGAGCATGAGTATCATGAACAAGCCAATTCCATTACACAACTATGTCAGAGCCTATCAGATCATGTCAGATCCAGATCAACCCAAAAACCACTTAGCCTACCAAGACAAGAAGGGTGTCAGTAAAGCATCCAAACAACTAGTGTTGGCATCAATGACAAAACATCAATTCAATGCATAATCAATTCCACTAAATAGCCAACAAGATAGAGGATCCACAGTGCTAATGTAGCTATTCTAGCATGATATCCACCTCCCAATATTGGTGATCACTATTTTGGGAAGGTGGGAAACACACCAAAGGAGTGACATTGAGCACAATATATCGAGCTATAACAAGATCCACACAAGGACTATGCTCATGTTATAAGTCACTTTTTGCATTTCTAGGAGCTAGGATTATGGCTTTTGAAAATTTTACAGATAAATGTTTGTCAACATTAATATATTCATATTCACTATCATAAGCATTAGGAGTTGTATTGCCATTATGAATAACATTTTCATCCATTCTTCATCAAGATTTATAAAAAAAAGGAGCTCTAACATGAATAGAAGTAAAACCATCATATGTTTTTTGTAACTTATTTTTTTGGAGACTTAGGTTCAATATCTTGCTTAAGAAAAAATAGAATCATGTGAATTGTTGGTGTTTGGGAGATTGAATAGTTTGAGAAATAGCTTCATGAGCTCTAGCATGATGTTTTTGTTGGTGTTCTCTCACACAATGATTTCATCTAGTCTTAGAGGAAGGTTGAGAAGATTGAGGTATATTTGTTGAAGGAGGAATGTTCTCATCTTTCATAGCTAGATGATTAGGTTGAGGTCTTTTAGGTTGGACAAGAAGAGAGGCAAGTCTCTTCTCTCTATACGAGGAAGGAGGTGGAACTGCACCATATAAAAGAGGAATGTTTGGTGTAGGAAGTGTTGGCCACTTGGAGGAATTGATTATGTGTTGCATTGATGTTTGGTCATTGATGTCAATACTAGTTATTTTGGTTGCTTGACCAGTATCCTTCTGGTCCTAGTAGGTTGTTTGGTTTTTGGAAGGATTAGATCATGATGATCCGGTATGCTTCAGTATGTTTTGGCTTATGGAATTGGCTTAGATATTCTATTCATGCTACTTAGACTCATGTTCAGTTAGTTAGTCTTTCTTTGGTGATCAGATACTATCCTATATGCTGGTAAGCTTGGTTTGTTGATTTGGTGAGGGTTTTACTAGCAGAGCTTTGTTGAAGATCTTTGATTTTATACATAAGTGGTGTTGGTATGGATTCTAGTAGAGATTTAGGATGCTAATGGTGATTGTGTTCAAGACTTGGTTGATTGGGATCATTGCATTTGGTACTAGACTTATTCGATATTATCTAGGTTATGGACAACTTAATGTAATGTGTTGATTGGTCTTCTCAATGTATTTCCAAGATTTCTTATGGATTGGATATTATTTGTTTGATCTCAAGGTGACATGTTTTGTAGTTATGTAATTGCTTTATTAGTGGTCGACCTTGTTTTTTATGGTCGAGGATTTTTATATAAATGATGTAAGATCTCATTGTAAATCATAGGATAGGATATGTCAATGATATGCAAGCAAATAATGTAATAATAATCCATGTAGAGGATTTTGTTGATCATTCATGATCAAGTTGGGTTTATGTAAGAGGATTAAGTCCTTTGATATTGAGCTTAACCAGAACTGTACTTAGGTATAGGAGATGCTATCATTACAGTTCATTCTTCCTTTTGGATTGTAGTCTGGATTTTTATGTAGTCAGTGAGACTCCTTTTGTGATGAGCAGTGTGCTCTAGGTTTTTGGCCTTCTTGCAAGTGTAGGCCCCATCAATTTGTAATCACATACATGCTACAGAAGTATTAGCTGACTGTGGGTAGGCTTCCCACCGTTCCTTTTCCTATTACCGGGTTTTCCATGTACAAATCTTTGTGTCATGTGGATGGTATTTATTCTCTAATTGTTGCTTGTGCTTAATTCATATATCTATTATTTTGATAATTAGTTTATGTATTCCAGTATTGATCTTTTGGATTCTAGTATTAGAGTTTTAATTGCTTAAGGTTCCAATAATATGGTGATAACTAATTAACCCCACACCCCCACCCCTCCCCTCTCAGTTGTCTTCCAATTATTTGAACTTTCTAACAAGAAGGAGACAAGTAACATCATGAGGAGGAGGTATAGATCTAACCTTTGAAGGAATATTATTGTTCTTCTTAGGAGAAGGCATGGTTTCATCCACTAGTACATTCAGGGCTAATTTTTGATGACCAATCATCGAAATGGCAACTACATTTCATCGGACTGCCGACAAAATGAAGCTGTGGAAAACTCTTCGTTGGACTTTCCAATGATGCCTTTGAGTGTCAGAATTATGACAGCACTGTAAACTCTATCAATGATGGTGATAATCACCTTTCTGGTCAAAAATGTCATCAGACATACAACATCCTCATCGGAGGTTTGTTTAGTTTTTGTCAGAATGTCCACGACTGCATGAAACTTTTGCCCAATGAGAATGCTTTCAATCTGATGGTTTGGTCATTGGTCCAGTAATATGCATCGACGATCGTCCGACAAGGAAGTGTCATCGGACATATAACATCCTTGTCAAATGTTTTTTTAGTTGGTGTTGGAATTGTAACAGCAACCAAAAACTTTGCACTGATGAGAATGTTGTTGGTCTGATGATTTTATCATCGGTGCAAAGTTTAGTTCTTGTCATAATTCTGATGGATATTTATTTTTAAAAATAAATAAAAAATTGTGATTATCTAGATGTAAGCCACACCTCATTAATATGTACAACGAATGATATTCTATCCCCATCAGCTACCAATAGGGGGCATATGTTTAATCTCAAGCTAATATGAGGCGCACTAGTTTCAAGCTAATATGATTAGGCACACCATGGTTGAGATGGTCCAGCTGCTAAGAGGATTGTATGAACCACTGAGTACTGGTAAACCTATTAAATATGGGGTTGATAGGGAATTAGCTAACCCAAATACAAGACCCTTTAAAAGCCAATTTTCTAGAAAAGGAAAGGACAACACCAATGGAATAGGAGCAACCCAATCAAGGAGATGAAATGACTTTATCTACTTTATCTAAGTTAGTTGTTCTTGGGAGCTACAAAAACTTATCTACTATATATATACATGAAATGAATTTATCTACTATATATAAACATATTTCTTATAAGTATATCCCAAATTGATAATCTCATATAAAGTGTCATCCTATATCAATACATGACATATACCTATTGAATGACATGTATATATCTCATACTAAGTAGTCACTCATTATTATATATTCAATATATAGTCAAAGATGATAATCATGCATTCCGAACTACATGAATATCCTCTTTAATAAAATAAATCACATCTACAAGGTTATTGGGTTGATAGAGTCCAATAGCAAAGTACAATAGGTAAAGATAGTACTAAAAATAATGTTACTAGAATCTTAAAAGAAAATAGAAATACATTATTACCACCCACAAAACACTTGATATAAAATAGTTCCAACCTTTCTTTTGTTTAAGTAACTAGGGTGTTTCAATTTCAATTTTGGTATAGAAAAATAAATTTTTAAAGCTCATCCCTCCCCCTGTATAGTTCAACATGTCCACATGTTTACTTGTAATTTTTTTTAACTCATTTAGATATCTTATTTTCTAGTTATGAAGTTGATCTTGGGACCTATGGGTTATGGGCCCATAATATACTTAAAATTGACACATATAAGAAATCATGATCTCAAATTGAAAGACATACCAAACATAGTAAAGCCATTTTCTCAAAATAGACACAAAATCAATATTAAGTAATTGAAATGATACTAAGAGAAATTTGTTGTATAATAGGGTGCTAGCTAACACTACTAAAGTTATGCACAAGTTTGTTTGAGATCTCATCATGGTAGAAATAAAGGGAATCAAAAAAATATTTTTTGTTGTAATTTCTTATGTATTTTATATTATGTGTGATCAATAATATTAAAATGTTTAATAGTAGTATCTATAATAAGCTTATCTTATCTTTTACCTTGACATCCTTTTCCTTTGTAAAAGGGAGTAAACTAATTCTATTCATTTTGATATGATGAGGATAGGATACTCTTTTGTTAAGAAATTGTACAAATCTTTTTTTTTTTTTTGTTTAGTAAGATTAAAATACTTTTTAAAATCTTTTATCCAATTATATAATCTCTTATATGTACCAAGTTGAAAATATAAAATGACATTTCATTACATCTTAAGCACATTCTAGTGGTTTTGGATATAATATAATATATAAATTAAAATATTGTAAAGGCTCAATAGTCATCTTGAATTGATTTTAAGGAAACCATTTTGAAGATAACCATCCTTTCAAATATGGTGTGAATACTCTTCAAAAAAAATAAAAAAAATAATCTAGATATTTCTCTTAAATTTCTATAGTCTTCTAACTTTATATTTCTTTCTTTTCATTCGGTGTCATTACTTCATACCAAGCATGGAAACAATGTCTTTTCAAGCAAAAGCAACAAGGAAGCTTCGACAATTTAGTAATTTAAAGAGGAAATATTGGATACAAACCCCACCATCTGGTCAAATATCTATTAAGAAAAGGGTAATCTAGAAGGACAAAACTTCTTTGCTCAAAATGGAAGCATTTCAAGCAAGGTAATTTCTTCATTGATGAAAGAGGAGCAGTTATGAGACCTCAATCCATGGTAAAAGCCCTTTCGAGAACCATCAAGGATGTTGATGAAAGAGAGATCAAGATTTCTAATTAAGGATTGAATGCCAAATAAATTATAAGGTTGCAAAGAGAAAAATGTTTTGGACAATATTTATAATTATAACAGTTGTTGAAATAGAAGACATGAAGGCCTACATATTATTTTGGTTGCCACAATCACAAGGGAGGTGTTTTTTGGTGAGTGCCTCTTCACTGGAGACATGATGATTAAATTTTCAGCTTGTGATCCATCTAATGAAATACTTAGGATGAGTTTTGACAACATAAACCAATGTTATAAATCAATTTTAGCTAAAAAGATCAAGTGTTATCATCAACACTTATATATGTTGCAACTCCATGACTATCCTCATACATAGAGAGTGAATATAATTTTAATTTTAAGTTTCTACAACACTTATATAAGGTGCAAATCAGTCATAAATTGAATCCTATTGAAATAATTTGTCAGTTGCAAAATCACCCGCAATTTGAATGTGGTTGCCCAAAATTTTGTCTAGCAAGTGCAATAATGCCTAAAATGTTTAGCACAAGGAAGGCAAATGAAGTTATAATATATTATGTGATATATCATTGATCAAATATGCATCAACAACCTCAAATTGTTCTACCATTTATTGGACTTTAATGGGGAGATGCAACGTTTGGAAATTTTTTTCCTTTCTCCCTTGGATACCATCAAGTATTTGTTACACCAATATTATTGGCAGCATAAAAAATTATATGAGAACCTTGTATATACACTTAGAGTTAACTTCTAAGACAACATAGCTCTTCACCCATGGAGATGCCAACTTTTTCAAATAATACAACCCACTTCTTTAGGAGCTGATTGCATTTAAAAGCGAAAAGAATCAGAGATGAGCTCACCATGTTGAGGATGACAAAATATCCAGAGTGTCCAACTAATCATTATAAATGCATTATGAAGGGTTAATAAAATTTGATAGAGCTTTTAACTGAAACCAGTTCTTTTGATTTCATGTTGAAATAGCTTTGGAAATATTGCATTACTATGAAATACAAGATTGCATCCTTGTTTTCTCTAGTTCGTAATTTTCTAACCAAAATGAAACACACGATCGAGCATTACCCAAAAAGGACATGATCTGATGGAAACGTTCTCAACCCGTAGAGATGAGACATGAGTTTCTTATGTGAAGTTACGCATAAACTATGTACAATTGTTTGAATTGTTTTAACATAAACCACAATGAATCTACACCTATAGTCTAAAGTAATCTAGCGAGGCATGCTATCTAAAATCCAAAATCATGAGTATTGGATCCAAGAGTATAGCATAAAAATTTGGTTATAGAAATTTGTTATACATAATATATCAAAGCAATTTGCAACCATGTCTATTTAAAAATGGTTCAACATATAAACTCTTATCTTTCTTTTTTTTGGTAAGCATTATCATCTATAATGAATATATAATACTATAAAGAAGTCTTTATTATTCATTATATAAATGGGGATATGTATAATATGGTATCATTAAATATATTTAATTGTAATAGATAAGATTTGGAAAAAATGTTTTATGTTTATATGTATTTATTCAAATAACTGATCTTTTGTCATTTAAATGTAAGGATATATACCACTTTATTACTATTGAAAATTACTCACTAAGGTCCAAGGGGTTGAGCTTAGTTGGTTAAAGCATTGAGTTCTCAATGTGGAGACCCAAGTTCAACTCCCATGAGGGACACCTTTGTGTATAATTCTAAGTTGTGACTCCTAGTATTCCATTGGTTGTATTTGTCACATTGTTTAAAGTGGATTTCTAAGTTGTGACCCTTGGTCTTCCAATTGTTGTTTCTAGTTTGGTGCTCAGAAGGAGCTAGTATTTGTAATAAGTTTGCTGAAAGGAGATGGTATTTGTAATAAGTTTCTAACATGGATGCTCGAATGAGAAAAAAATGAGCTTTGTGATTCTATGATACTTAATACAAAAAAAATTACTCGTTAAGAATTAAAACAAAATAAGTCTAGGATATGGAACAAAATTTTCTTAAGGTTTGACAATGGATGTTTCCCTCAAATCAATCACAAAATTAACTATATAGATCAATATCTTACTTGAAATTACATAGAGAAAGCTTATTGATTGAATATGAAAATGTTACCTTAGGATGAGCTTAGATATGAATTTGGAGTTATCAAAGCAATGTTAACTTTTGGGTGGAATCTTAAACATAGATATGAAAACACATATAGGATTTTCAAAAAAATTAATGCCACTCAGCAAAGAGAGTAAAATTAGCATATGAAAAAAAGTTATAAGTTAGGTCTTATAGAATAATTCTAATGAATCAAAGGTTATGTAAAATATATATTCTAGATATACATATTTTTAGGATTGATTAATAAAAAAATTCAAACATAAAGAAAATTTCAAAGGTAGGAAGGCTTGATCGTTAGGCTCTGACTTTATCTACTTTATCTAAGTTAGTTGTTCTTGTTATTATTTGTTATTTTCATAAGAATAATTCTCTCTAAATTCCTCTAGCACTTTATTACTGCTACAACCTACAAAACAACTTGTCTAACCTCCTAGACCAAGCTCCAATTCACAAAATAAATAAAGGTGAAAACATGGGATGGTTTTGCAAAACATTTTACAAACCCAATTTCACATCTCACCAATGAAAAAGGTATGCAGTTTGATTTCACAGCATAGAATGGTTTTTCAACTTGTCTATTATTTTTGTCACTTGAGGATAGGCCAATGGGGAGATTGTTAAATTTATTTATTGAAGGGTTTAGGGGAATTCTATGAATCACTGACCACTTTATTATCAATAATGAGATTTGTGGTATTTTTTTCTTTATTGAGAGGTGGAAATATTTATATCTTCTCTCATTAAAACTTCCAAAATGCATTTGTTTTTGATAATTCACATGGTTTGATGGTGCAGGAGCACCCTAGGGACCTAGGTTTGGCCAAAACAGTCAAAATTTGATATTTTTGTTTTTATTGTGTTATTTCATGTAAATAAGGCCATTTGAGGCCATTGTGATGTATTTTGACCTAACTAGGAAATTTTGAGGTCCATTGGGCAAAAATTACTAAAATTGTAAAAAATTGTCATTATTGTCATGACAACTTTTAAAAATTTGGTTGGGACGATGGTTTTTGGCAGTTTGAGATTGTAACCCACTTGGATGGGAATAAATAGACCTTTTTCACACCACCCAAGTTTTTATTGTTAAATTTTGAAAGTTTTACTAAATGAAGTTGGATATCTTTGTTCATACAAAAATATTTCAATCTGATTGTCATTATTTTTAATTGTGAAATTCATCATATTTTCATTAGAAGTGGATTGGAAATGGTAGAGAAGTGAATTACCTTCATTAAATCTTTTTTAGAATTGAGATCCATTAAAATTTGAAGAAGATTTGATTTATTGGTCTGATATTCTTCATGTATCGGACCTCTGGTATAACATCATAAAGAAAGTGGAATAGAAGATAGGTGAGAGCAAAGTGCCTTGGATGGAATGTTGGAAGAGATGTGTGGGACCCTTGTACACCTCATATAAGCATTTAGAAGCCATAAATTTTTTTCGTAGACTAAATATTAATGACTTTCCTAAGGGTACCAATTGTGACAATCACAAGTTTACCAGTGATACTGCCTACTCAAACAAGTTGTGTTTTGAAACCCCACTAGGTGTGTATATGTAATGGTAATGAAATGTCGTAAGAGTAGCCCTTACACCAGTATGCATAAACCTTGGTGTCACAAAGGTGTTGGTGTGGCCTTAGGCCAATGGTGGTTGATTGTTACAATTCAGACAATGATCTCAAACATAATTTATGGTGTTTATAACTCTAATGTCCCAATCTACTTGTATATATTTTCACAAAATAATGAATGACCCAACCATAGCTATTAATAAGATTTCCCCATAAAATGCATGCAAAAAGTATCATCATTGATAGGATAACTGACTTGCATTTAGTAAGAGACTTGAATGAGTGGAGTATCTTGCTGAAAAGAGTACTTGCAATAAAGATATTGAAATGAATGAGACATTATGCATTCAATAATCCATAAGGAAGATCTAATATTTATGAATGAAATTGCAAATCAATCTAAGTTACATGTTTGATATATTACTTATATCATGGCAACATAAAATGTATATATGCACTTTACATACCTCTTTGCTTGTTTATTTGAGAATGTTGCTAGGAATTAATAGGTGAACGATACATTGATCTACACATGAGTCACTTGTACTTTCCCGATACTTTCATCCCTTGGTCAAGGCCACGTACCCCCTAACACTTGAAGACCATGCTTAAATCACACTAAATGACAATAATTAGTACAAAATAGTGACCATAGCCAAGGAAGCCCAAATTACTCATACTCAACAAAATAAGAAATAACTAAATCATCTGGACCATTATTCATAACATAACCTCTTTTTCACATCATGGAAGGCCAAAATTACAAGGATCATGCTTCTTCGAAGGAGCCATTGTTCAGATCCACAAAACTATCAACAAGAGTAGAAGATATTAGGTTCATACAATTTTAGGACATATAAAGAGTTGAATCAGAAGCGAGAAAAAAAAAAAGAAAAATTGTTGAAATATAATCTTCACAATTCTGTCATCATGAGTGCAAACAATCCAGTGAGGAGGACAAAGCTGAATAGTGTGATGAGGATCAGAGACATCCGATCTATGAGGCATAATATGAGACTCTTTCTGAACTAATGCTAAGGGATATTATGATTTGAAGCTTCTCTTAAATCCTCACATTTTGTTGTCACATCATGATGTAGAAGAGGCAGATTCAAAGTCTTAGAATGAGGTCGATATACATATGGATGGTAATATATGAAAGATATATGGAGGCCATGGTAGAGGATCATAATTACTTCACACTAAGTGAAGTTATGGAGTTAGTTTCCATGGATGTAAAGTGGGGAGTGTAAAGGAGTCTTTGGATTCATGAATAACACTAAGGAGAAAAGGTTAGTTATATCAAGGAAAAATAAAGAAAAGGGGAAGTGATAAAGGAGGAAGAAAATAGGGAAGAAAGTGAATAAATAAGGAGGGAGATCTAATTTATTTTGGTATGTAGCCTCTACTACTCTTTTTCTTGTTGAATGATTTTGCAATATTTTCAAAAAACTGCAAGGCATGAAGTAATGCTCATAGGGAATGGGAGCTATGTAAAGCATAAGCCATACATATAAATACATGTAAGGAATGAATCATACATGTAAACCATGAAGTAATATATATAAATACACATAAGGTACAAGCATATATGAGAAAGGTTCTCATGGAGTGGACATGCTGAAGAAACATCGATCATGAAGCATACAATAGAGAGGTATTCATGGAATAGACATCTGAAAAACATCTCATTCATGAAGTAACAAAATGCTAAAGAAAATGACAAGTAATAAAAAAACTTACAAGAATGAGGCATATTCAAAACTTTTGCAGTCCCAACATGGATATCAAAACTAGAAGCAACTCATACTATTAGTGTACATACAAGGAAATATGGGATTTCATTATACCCAGAAACTTGTGGTGTTTTTGTCCGTGTTGGCTTTGTTCAACCCTGCAATTAAGATTCAATATACATTATTCAATAAGATTAACTGTGCAACATAATGAAATATTAAAAAGTGTGTTATCTTTTTGAGCTTCACTTGGTTTCGAGAATAGTTTAATATTCTCTACTTAATAGGGCCAACCACATGAAGGTGGAAGCTCATTTGGCCCCTCCCCCCACTAACATCACTCTAAATTCCCTGTTAACATCTTATAACATTCATTCATTTATTCTTTCTACCATTAATAAAATATAACATTCATTCATTAATATCACACAACATTCATTAATATATAACATTGATTAACATTAATTAAAATCCAACATTCATCAATATTAATTAACACATATCATTCATAACCATTCATTAGCACATAATTACATTCATTAACACATAAAAATCAGTCATTATCAAATAAGGTAGATTACAATCATTTATTTTTTTGTTTTTTCCTTGAAGCTATGAAAACAGATGTGAACCACCTTGTTAGAGGATTTACAAAAGGGTTTTGGGCCTACCTGGTTAAGGGCGATAGACTTGTCAAAGATGTGAGTAATCAACAAGTGATTGATCTAGCTAATAGCACAAATTGCTTGATTAGATCCTTGATAGCTCATTCCTAATGTATTCTAGCATTACTTCAGTCTTCTACACATTCATATTCTCTCCAACTCCTCAACCACCTTAAACCCTAGACATGATGTCCTTATAAAGGAATATGATTTCATGTCGGTCCAATAGGATTACAGTCCATTTCCCTTGGTTCAATGAACTTGGATATACTTGGTAACACGACACAAAAAGCATTGTTAAAGTGTCGGCACCGTCAAACAATTAGTGGATGGTAACTCATCACTAAATGTCGATTGGTAACTCATCATAGAGTATTACCGGTTCATACAAAATGCTGGTTCAAGCAAAATGCCGATTGCCGGTTTGACAAAATGAAGACTGTGAATTATGTGTTTTGTCACTTTGATCCTTTGTACCGCTTGAGATCCTTGAACTGCTTGGAGTTAACATGTCACTTCAGACCGGTAAACACATTCTACAAAACACCAATAGTCTAACGACTATAATACAACATACCAGTTGCAACATATTCCAGTTGAGCTTAGGCTCATACATATAAAGAAGATCTCAATGTGTGTGTCCATCAATGACAATCACATCATAAATGTAAAAAATGCCAACAATCTCCCCCTTTGGCATTGAGGGCAACACTTAGGAAAATAAAATTTTGACATCTAAGTGTTTTACAACAAAATCATGCCATTAGCAAAATTGCTCCCCCTAAGCATATACACTATCCCTTTGGCAATACAATGTATAACAATTTTGTATATAGAGCATAAACATTGAGATATTCAGAGCATATATCAAAATTTTGATTACCAGATACTTCTCCCAAATAGAATTCTTCTCCCCCTTTGCCAACAATGGCAAAGTACAGCTGAACAACCCTATTTTCATTTGATATTAAAATAATAAAAGTTTATGACAATAAGGAATAATACTTGTCAAAAATAGATTTAAAGTCCTGCAAGAATTGTTTCATTGATAAAGACTAGGACTCAAGTAGGGAGGTGGCTACTTCTTTCTCTGTCTACATCTGGGAGACCTATTCTTCCATGGTGTCAATTGTGCTCATTTCTTGTGTCACTATTAAGGCATCCAGATTTAGATAGCACTTCTGAAGAATTTGCAGACGTGGGAGTAGAACCAGTTGTAGCTCCTACAAATATTGAGACTGAGTGTTGATCTCATGCTCCATTTTTGTTGTCTGGATGTGAAACCAGTGAATGGTTTGCCCATAGACTATAAAGGAATCATAAGGTGGCTTGAATGTGCTCATGTAGGACTGCAACTCAGATTGAAGCTTTTGCTTCTGTGCATGCACATCATCATAGAACCAATGGGATTGGCAAATCTTGCTGAGTAGAAGATTCCCCTCATCCAGAGCGTCCCTTATATCCTTTTGTGCTTTTTGGAGTTCAGTCTAGAGCCCATTTAACTTCTTCACCAGAGCAGTATTTAGAGCCTTTTGATGCTCTGTCTTAGCATTTTCCTCTGCTACCTCTTCTAAGCTCTGCACTTGATCATCTACTACCGTGCATAGGACCTTTAGTTGTGCCAATGATGAGTTGATACTAGGGAGGTTTGTACTAGGTAACAAACCGATAAGAGTGTCCACCGTAGCTTGGATCACATCTTCCTCCTTCTTTCTCCTTAACACCTCAAAGCATTCTTGAGAAACCTTGATGCTTTGCAGTAGCTCCATTTCACTTGTAGACTGAAGGTCAATAGGACTGGTAAGGTCAGCCAGTTTGGCTTGACTACCAGCTGCCTTAGGTGTCTCCATCTACGTGCTTTTTGCTGCTTCTCCTTCCTTGTCCTCCTCTATTTTCTTCCTCTTCTCCTCTTCCTTATCTTCCTCTTCCTTCTTCATTACTGCTTCCTTTTGCTTCTCTTCTTCCTCTTCTTTTCTTTTCTTTTGTTCTTCTTTTCTCTTTTCTTCCTGTTTCTATTTCTCCTCATCTTCTTCCTTTTTCTTCTTCTCCACTTCATCCTTCTTCTTCTTCTATTCCTTATCTTCCTCTTCCTTCTTTTTCCTTTCATCTTCTTGCTTCTTTTTCTCTTCATCTTCTTTTCTTTTCTCCTCTTCATCTTTTCTCTTTTCCTCCTCTTTCTTCTTCTCCTCATCTTCATCCTTTTTCCTCTACTCTGTATGTTCCTTTGTCACTTCTTGTCTATCCTCAGCTTGCTTATCAACCTATTTAGCCTATTCCTCTTGTCTTGTTGCCTTAGATGGTGTTTCCTGAGTAACATCCTCTACATCCATAGCATTGACATCAATGGTGTCGATTGGCTCAGCAACTAGGTTTCCTTCATCATCAAATGCTTCATCCGGTTGGCTTCACCCACTCAATGCATTTTTAGAGCTTCTAGAGCAAGGGTGTGTGTATTCTTGAGCACTTCTTTACCCTTCCCTTCAAGTAACAAGAGTCTTCTTCTTCTCATGAAGAAGAGGCCTTTGTATTTGTTCATCACTTCAAACAGTTCTGAATTTGATACATCTAGAAAATGTTCAACAAATTTTTTTCTCTCATTTCCTATTCCTGCTCTATGGAAATGTACCATTTATTGTCTAAGGATTTATACAAAGAATCGTGTGTCTCAAATCTAATTTCTGAAGGCGACCAGTCATTAACACATAAATACTAAATTATTTCTTTTTCCACCACTTTCTTTTCATCATCATTAAAGTCATCAAAATAATCAATTAAATCATTCAATACTTTTCTCCTAATGTTTTTGATAGTTCTTTGACAATGTGTCAAAGGTTTGTAGGAGGAGATGTCAATATTTATCAGTGCTGATGATACCGGTTCATTCTTTGTCTTTTCTTTGCTTGACATGTCTTCTTTGGTATTTCCTCAAACACAGTTTCTTTTGAGTTTGGAGAGGTATTCCTTGTCTTCCTCTTTCTCTTGAACACTTTTGCAGGTGCCGCTTCAGGTTTCTTTTTAGCCGATGACCACTTGGTCACTACACGACTGGTTGTAGTAGTTGGTGTCGATGCTAAAGGCACTATTTTTGCCTTCTTCACTAAAGGTTCTTTTCCTTTCTTTGCTGAGGATTCCTCAACCAGTGTTATCCTTTCTAGGTAGGTGTCAGTTCTTTTTGCCTTTGGATCAAGCGGTGAGGCATTAAGGGTAGAGGCATATCCTTCCAACATATCATTCATTACCTCATAGCCCATAGGCTCCACTTCCTCCTGTCTGGGCTCAACACCCTCCATTATGCATTGATCCACTTTAATGGTGAAATAGATATCATCTTGATATTTCTTGACAATATCCCCTTATATTCTTACCCTTTGACTCATTTTGTGTCTGAACTCATCAAAGTACTTGTTTAGAACTTTAGGGTAACTGGTTCTAACTACTTGAATGCTTTCCTTGATTTTCTTGGTTACTGGTTGGTCAGTAGACCATTGGCCATCACCTACTCCTAGAAAGTAGCCTCGGAAGTAAAAGAATAGCCAAACCAGTAGTTGTCAAAACTTGAACCTTAAAGCATTATCCTGTTTGATAGATTTCAGATTCAATAGGAGTTTCCTTTGCATACCGGTGCATAGGTCAAATGATGCATCCTCCTTGATCATCCAGTAAGCGGCATTTACCATTGCAACAGATACAGAGTTAATTCTCCTGACTGAGAATTTTCGGGATCCAATCACCATACATGCATACTTCACTAGATCATCCTTGATGGAATTGATGATCATACCTCGTCAATCGCTCACTGAACCAATGAGCTTGGACATTTCAGTTTTGCTTACCATTCTTAGGGCTAGCACTTCCCCTATATTGTAGAAACTGGTGACAGCATGAATTGCTTGTGGTGTTATGTCATGCATTCTTTCCAAGTACATCTTGTCACCATGAACTCTGCTCAGAATGATCCTAATGTGATCATCTGTGAAATCCTCTAGGAAATAAACAACATTTTGGAGCTTCTTCTTCTCCAAGATACTATACTCTGGTTTGATCTTTTTATCTTGTCCATAGAACAAACCTCATTGAGAGTGGATAGCTAGAGACCCCAGGTCTTCAATCTTGTAATCTATGTAATCAAAAATCCCTTCTTCTACTATAACACCAGCCAGAACTTGTGATAGGGCATTATACTTAGACTTGCATTGAATAAAATTTGTAGACTTGACAGATGCACTAGAACTGGTATGAGATATGGAAGCCATGATAGAAACTTAAAAACTTGAGAAATACCTTTTGAAACACGTGAATTTAGGGCTTTCACATTCTCCTTCACTTCACACTTTGCCGGTTGCAGAATCACCACTTTGCATTCTTCACTTAGCCATTTGCAATTTAAATTTGAATCTCCTTCGTAGTTTCTCAATTTCTCAAAATCTTAGCACAAATCACCTTTTCTTAGCTCTGCTCTTTGAAAAACTTTTCTTCGCTCAAAAACTGATAGTGAGAAATGATTTAAAAAATGCTTTTAAGCATATTCCTCACCTACCACCATTAATGCTCCTTGATTAGGGCGTAAACCCTAATTTGCCTTTTACCATTTTTGGTCTTCTGCCAACTGACAGGTATCACATACCGATTAAGGTCTTTTACCAGTGTAAACCGGGGGTTTGAAACATTTCGCCGTTTGCTCCCCCTAAGCTTTTCTGAAGCTTAGTTTGTCAATTCTGTGATTTCCACACTAGGTGCAGAAACCAGTTCCTCTTGTAACACCGATGGTTTCTTCTTCTAGGTTTTGTTCATGTCCACTTGAATAGTGTCAACATCAATGTTTCCTTCTGGAGTGACTGGTATATCATTAGATATGTTCTTTCTTGATCTACAAAATCTAGCAATGTGAACCAGTTTGTTGCAATGATAGCAGACCAATCTAGGTGCTCTCCAAGGTCCATTGTTCATGTTTCCATTCTTCCATTTGCATGTTACAGTAGTGTGACCATGACCATGATAGACCATGCAGTTTTCTCTTCATCCGGTTGCTGCTTGATAGCCACTACTTCTTGACTGATGATTGAAAGCATTAAACTAGTTGTGATCCTGGTTCACAAAAGGTTCAGGACCAACTCCTTGGGTCCTCTGAGGATATCTTCTAGTGTTGTTCATAACTGACCTGCATTCAGATGCTCTATGCCCATACTTGTTGCATGCATAACAGTTGCCATTAAATCTATAGGATCTAGGCTTATCATTTAGGAAATAAGGAAAATTGTTGTAAGCCTTACTCCTACACACATTTGCAGTATGTCCTTCTTTATGACAGCTAAAGCAAATAGGTTTAAACTTTTTCTTACCTTTATCCTTTGATGTCAATTGTTTCTTTGATGTTCCAGCATTTGTACCAGAGGTCTCACCTTCCTCATGACTGAAATAACCAAGTTCATTGGTATTCTAGACTGGTTTGGCAGATTCAAGCTTTTTCTCTAGCTTGACAGTACTCTTGTTGAACTTAGCAAGTATTTCCTTTGACTCAGAGATTTCTTTGGAAATAGAAACATGTGTTTCCATCAGGTTTTCATTCTCAGAGATGGTAATGTTCAGTTATCCTTGCATGTCTTCCTTTTCCACTTTGCTTGCATGGAGTTGAGTAGTTAGGGCACTGATCTCTTGTTTCAGCTTGGAGATCTCGCGATCTCTATCCTTCACCAAATCTTCAGCTTTCCTTCAGTTCTCAAGCTCTTCACACATTCAGGTAGTCAGTCCTTCCAACTCCTTTCTTAGGTTGGAGTTTGATTCTTTCAACTTATTTACTTCTACAATTAGGGATTCCATGTATGCTTCATCTGAAGAACTATTTTCAGATAGCTCCATCAGCTTTTCAACATGTTCTCTCCTTTTTTCCTGAGAGACCTTATATTTTTTCATAAGTTCATCATAGGCTTGCTCAGACTGAGTGAGCTGGTGAGTAAGTTCCTTTATAGAGTATTCCCCCATAGCTCTTTCCAAGTGGTTAAACTTATAGAAAGGTAGGCTCTGATACCAATTGATGAATACTAAGAGGGGGGGGAATTAGTTGATAGTTATGATACTTAATGTAAGTACAGATCCAATAGCCAACAAGATGAGAAGGGGGGGTGAATCATACAAACTTAATCTACCATAAAAACATCAGATTCAACCTTAGTAACATATACTTCAGTAATATAACCAAAACTGTTAAACATGCAAACTCAAAAGCATATAAACATCATAAACCTCATAACACCAAATTTAACGTGGAAACCCAAATAGGGAAAAACCACTGTGGGATCTCGAACCCACTAAGAAATATACTCTTCTAGAGTATGCTCGGTTAAAAGCAAATCCTGTTAAAGATTACAAACACATTGCTAGATGTGACCCGTTTAAGGGATTTCTTTTAGATCTATTAGGATCTTCACCTTGTTAGAAGTGACCTTGTTAAAGGATTTCAAACACTCAATCAAAATGTCAACTTGTTAGAGGGTTTTAAAAATAAGACTATTAAGTCCACTCGGTTAAGATATTTTCTGTCACTTTCACAAAATAATAGTAATTGAATCTATCTACAACTTCACATCTAAAATGCTAAAGAAGATTCTTATTTGCTCAATACAATCTAGACATAGAACTAATCTTGTCCATCTGCTCAGCTTCTATAATTTGTTATTCAAATAGGTCTTCAAGCTTCTATGCTCGATAATCACTATGTAGCATCCCTGTGCATACATTTGCCCACATATATTGTTTATCAATAGTTCCCTATTTATAAACAATTAGCTAACCACTTAATCTCCTTGATCACATTTCCCATGATCAATCATAGCCATGAAATCTTCAAAATTTCACCAGGTTCAATGTATCCTTCGATCTGAAAATGTTTTACCCTGCCTTGGAACTTGCATACATTTCTTAGAACTTGTGCTAGGGTATTGCGGTTCAATCTAATTTGTAGATCTTCATGTCGATTTTCCTTTGCAATAGATTCATTAACAAACTTCATGCATGGCATACCAATCATTTAATCAGTTCTAGCTCATCAGCTTCCTTCATTAAATAATGCATGCAAACGTTTAATGTATTATGTTATAGCTCAGTTACAACTCAGTAACAACTCGGTAAATACTAAAATTCACTCGATAGACATTCTGCCTTCATTAACTGATAGCGATAACCTTAGGGTTTACCGACTAGGTTATTTTCTCGGTAACATAGTATAATATTAACCTTACAATTTACAACATATGTATGATGTTAAAACAATCTAAACATCATGATCTCATCATTGTCTGACTTGGTAATAGCTACCCATTGAATATCTTATTCATCCCCTTATTCATCATATTCTTTCTGTGTCTTTTACCAACAACTTTATACTCTCCAAATCATACTTCTCAAGATATGGCAACATCATATTGAATTAGAAATTCAATTTCTTGACATCAATGACAAAATAATAATATCAAGATAGTAAACATCCTTAATTAGTTATATCCATAATCATCAACAACCTTCTCAATATCCTTCTTGAAATGCCAACAATCTCCCATTCTCTATTATAATGCCAAACGCCAACAATCTCCCCATTTGGCATTGATGGAAAAACCAATTGATTTGACCTTAAAAAGATTCAGATTACTGTGATTCTGAAATGCTGAAATCCTCTCTTGTTATCATCAGAATTCTCCCCGATACATTAGACTTCTACTTTTTTTTGGTCTTCTCTCCTTTAGTTTTAGCCTTTTTAATCAGTCTCCTCCCCCTTTGATAACAATGCCAAAAAATAAAGAACTAAATAATATTTTCTTCCTATATGAAGTGAATTCCTGCTATTGTGTATCAACTAAGTCTTGGTCAGAGCATTTTGTCTTCACTTCTTGTTCCCTGTATTGTATCCTGCATTATTTCCTATACTATTTCCTACATTATTTCCTGCACACCTTTAGAAAACATCCTAAAGTGTGTAAATCAGCATCAACTCTAAAAAGATATTCGATAGAGTCATTGAATTGATGCTTTCACCAAACTTGGTCAATGAGTAGAAGATAGGGGTAGGACCCCTAACTTACTTCTAAGATATTCAAAAGTGTCCCTTGGTAGTGGCTAGGTGAAGATATCTGCTATTTGTTCCTTTCTGCTAACATACTCCAACACCACTTTCTTCTCTTGAGCTTCTTCTCTAAGATAATGATATTTGATAGAGATGTGCTTTGTCTTAGAGTGCATAATAGGATTCTTTGAAATGTTAATGGCACTAGTATTATCACAGAATATAGTTGCTAGCTCAGTATCTTTCTCACTTATTCCTTCCAACAATTGTTTGATCCATACTATGTTGGTACAATTCAATGCTACATCAACGTATTCAGCTTCTGATGTTGACTGTGAAACACATCCTTGTTTCTTGCTAAGCCAACTCACTAGCCTTTGTCCTAAAAGGAAAGCTCCTCCACTTGTGCTTTTCCTGTCATCAATGTTGCCTGCCCAATCAACATCAGTATAAACTTTTAAATCAAAATCATTTCCTTTCTGATATACTAAGCCATAATCCTCTGTGCCTTTCAAGTATCTAATAATTCTTTTGATTGTTGTCATGTGTGTTTCCTTAGCATCTGCAAAGAATCTTCCAACTATACCTACTGCATGTGCTATGCTTGGTCTACTGTGAACAACATATTGTAGCTTTCCAATCATGGATCGGTAAAGTGTCTCATCAACAGATGCAGATTCATCATTCTTTTATAGTTTACAGTTGGTAGTCATAGGAGTACTTACTAGTTTTGAATCCTCAATTCCAAATTTCTTCAAGATTTCCTTTATGTACTTGGATTAAGTAATAAAAATGTCATTTTTCATTTGCAGTATTTATCTCACCGATTAATGACATCTCAAATTCTTTGCTCATTTCATTTCCAAAGTTCTTACAAAGAGAATCATTTCCACAAAATATAATATCATCAACAGATATGGTTGAGATTAGTATTCCATTTTCATCATACTTCATGTACATATTTCTATTCTCAATTGTCCTTATAAAACCAATCTTAATCAAATCAGAGTGCAATCTTTCATACCATGCTCTAGGTGCTTGTTTCAGACCATATAATGCTTTGTTCAATTTACATACCTGATCTTTATTATTATCTTCAACAAATCCTTCAGGTTGTTCAATAAAAACTTCTTCTTCTAATATTCCATTCAGAAATGTAGATTTGACATCTATTTGATATACCTTGAAGTTTTTGAAAGCAACATATGCCAATAATGTTCTTACTCCTTCAAGTCTAGCCACAGGTGCAAAAGTTTCACCATAATCAATTCCTTCTTCTTGAGCATAACCTTTGCAAACTAGTTTTGATTTATTTCAAATGACCTCTCCTTTTTCATTTAGCTTGTTTCTGAAAATCCACTTTGTACCAATTACATTTTTGTCCTTTGGTCTTGGGATTAGTGTCCATGTGTCATTCTTCTTGATTTGATCAATCTCTTCTATCATAACATTTATCCAATCTTCACTATTAAATTCCTCTTTCACTATTCTCGGTTCAAATTCAAATATCAAACATGTGTTCTATCTCAGTTTGTTCCTTGTCATCACTAGATCATCCTTATCTCCTATAATCTGACTTGGTGCATGATGTCTTCTGACATACTTGGCTAATATAGGCTTGGTAGGCTCGGTATGATCTTCTTCATCACTCAGTAACTGGATATTTTCTTCAACAGTTTTCTTGGTAAAACTTGTTGGTTGAACATAGACAAATTCATCATAATCTTCTAGTTCTTTGGAATTTCCTTCCTTATTTCTTTCTACAAATTCATCAATTTTCACATTTGCACTTTCTACTATTTTGTTAGATGATTTGATCAGACATTTAAATGCTTTGCTTCTAGAAGAATAACCTAGAAATGTTCCTTCTTCACTTTTCTGATCAAACTTGCCATTTCTATCATCTTTGTGTACATAGCATCTACTTCCAAAGATTTTAAAATAACTTACATTAGGTTTCTTGTTATACCAGATTTCATATGGTGTCTTCAAAGTACCTTTCTTCAGTTGTACTCAGTTTAGGGTGTAAACTGATGTGCTTATTGATTCTCTCCAAAATATTTGTGGCACTTTCTTTTCAATCATCAGTGTTCTAGCACAATCCACAACAGATCTGTTTCTTCTCTCAGCTATTCCATTCTATTGTGAAGTTCATGGTGCAGAGACTTGTCTTTTAATACCATGATCATTGTAGAATAAGTTGAACCCACCAGATGTGAACTCTCCTCCTCTATCTGATCTAAGACATTTCAGTTGTCTTCCTGTTTCATTTTCAACTCTTGCCTTGTACCATTTAAACATTTGAAAACCTTTTGATTTTTCTTTTAAAAACATAACTGACATCATCATTGAATAGTCATCCACAAATAATATGAAATATTTATCACCATAATAACTTTGAACTTTCATAGGACCACAAAGATCAGTGTGCACAAGATCTAAAATTCCCTTAGAAGTGTAAGACTTACTTGTAAACCTTGATCTTATCATCTTACCCATCTGGAATCCTTGGCACATAGCATTCTTAGGCTTTTCAAGACTCGGTAGACCTCTTACTCGGTGCTTCTTACTTATTTTGATCAGATTATCAAAATTTACATGACAAAACCTTTTATGCCACAACTAGGTATCATTTATTTTTGCATACAAACACTTGTTCCAAGTTGAGTCAAGGTGAAATGTGTTACCTTTTGTTTGTGTCCCGGTAGCAGCTAACTTTCCATTCTTGTCATGAACTTTGACAATTCCCTTCTAAAATTCTATTCGGTAACCTGTATTGTTTAGTTGTGCTACACTCAACAAATTGTATTTCAAACCTTCAACCCAATAATATCATTGCATCTTGCATTGTCAAGAAGTGTTATAGATCCTTTACCTTTCATCAGACATGGTGCATCATTACCATATCTTACATAGCCTCCATCATAATTTGCTAACATAACAAACTTGTGTTTATCTCCTGTCACATGATGTGAGCATCCACTATCTATGATCCAAGAATCATTAGTATTTGCATGAGATATTAGGGATTTTTCTTCATACCTTTCTTCATCTGATCCATCTTTGATAGCCACATAAACTACTTCCTTTGTATCAGTTTCATTTGATTTATCATCATTGGATTCCTCATCAGCTACTAAGCATGTCTTTCTATCTCTTCTTCTAAAGTCTCAGTGTCCTCTGTAATGATTGTCTTTCTGTTTGTCATCTCGGTAATCTCTCTTTTCAGTAGATTCTTTGTCAGACAGTTAGAAGCCATATGTCCTATTTTATCACAATTCAAACATTTGAAAGGTATTTTTCCTTTAGACTTACCTTTGCCTCTCGATAACCTTCTAGCTAATACTACTTCAAAGTCTTCTTGCTTTCTAATTTCCTCATACAGTTTGTGTACTTCTTCCATGTTCTTATGAAATCTTTCACTTCCTCCACTATGATCTCCTTCAGAGTACTTATACTTTCTTTCATTGTAATCATTAGATTCATCAAGATGAAAAGAACTAAATGCAGATTCAAGTTTATTTACTGAAGATCCAGTATTATCAAAGTTACTTAACTCAAATGCATGTAGCTTATCAATAGTAACATCTAAAGAAACTGACATATTAGGTATAGAACTCAATTCATTGATTGCAGAGACTGTGATTGCATAAGCCGGTAGAAGGGTTCTTAGCAACTTACTTGTTATATCCTTTTCTTCAATAGTTCCACCTACTCCTTTGATTTGATTGACAATGTCCTTTAGTCTTGTATTGTACTGGGTTATGTTCTCACCTTCATTTATCCTCATAGATTCAAGTTGTCCTCTTAGACTATCTACTTTTTCTCTTTGAACATGTTCATCTCCTCCATATACTGATATGAGCTTATCCAACATAGCCTTTGCATCATTGCAGCCTTCTAGATCATTAAACTCTGAGTCAGTCAATGCAGATGTTTTTTCAATCATTGCTTGGATATGTTCTTGCTTTTCCTTTATCTCTTCCTTTGTCAACGGATAGGTGCTCGGTGTGATGAAATCCTTCTCCAGATAATATACGACATATTCTCCAACTTCTGATAGGTGTAGCTTCATCCTTTTCTACCATGTAGAGAAACTTGACTTGTTCAGCTTTGGTGCATCCCTCTTATACATCATTGAATCTTTGCCTCAAGTACCTTTAAACTTTTCTTCTAGAGTCCAAAGCTCTAACACAAATTGATAGTTCTGATACTTAATGTAAGTATAGATCCAATAGCCAACAAGATGAGAGGGGAGGGGTGAATCATACAAACTTAATCTACCATAAAAACATCAAATTCAACCTCTATAACATATACTTCAATAATATAACCAAAACTGTTAAACATGCAAACTCAAAAGCATATAAACATCATAAACCTCATGACACCAGATTTAACGTGGAAACCCAAATAGGGAAATACCACTGTGGGATTTCAGATGCAATAAGAAATATACTCTTCTAGAGTATGCTCGATTAAAAGAAAATCCTGTTAAAGATTACAAACACATTTCTAGATGTAACCCGGTTAAGGGATTTCCCTCAGATCTGTTAGGATCTTCACCTTATTAGAAGTGACCTTCTTAAATGATTTCAAACATTCAATAAGAATGTCACCTTGCTAGAATGTTTTACAATTAAAACTGTTAAGTCCACTTGGTTAAGAGATTTTCTTTCACTTTCACAAAATGACAGTAATAAAATCTATCTGCAACTTCACATTTCAAATGCTAAAGCAGATTCTTATTTGCTCAATACAATCTAGACATAGAACTAATCTTGTTCATCTGCTGGGCTTCTATACTCTTTCATTCAAACAGGTCTTCAAGCTTATGTGCTCCGTAATCACTATGTAGCATCCCTATGCATACATTTGCCCACATACATTATTTATCAATAGTTCCCTATTTATAAACAATTAGCTAACCGCTTAATTTCCTTGATCACATTTCCCATGATCAATCATAGCCATCAGATCTTCAAACTTTGACCAGGTTCAATGTATCCTTTGATCTGAAAATGTTTTACCCTGGCTTGGAACTTGCATTTTCTTAGAACTTGTGCTAGGGTATTGCGGTTCATTCTAAGCTGTAGATCTTCATGTCAATTTTCCTTTGCCATAGATTCATTAACAAACTTCATGCATGGCATACCAATCATTTAATTAGTTCCAGTTCATCAGC
The DNA here is from genome assembly GCF_030272615.1 of Cryptomeria japonica. NCBI lineage: Eukaryota > Viridiplantae > Streptophyta > Pinopsida > Cupressales > Cupressaceae > Cryptomeria > Cryptomeria japonica. The sequence goes on along the minus strand of NC_081411.1, from coordinate 781,892,909 downwards.
TTCCTTTATTAAATAACACATGTAACCATTTAATGTATTCTGTTATAGCTCGATTACAACTCGGTAACAACTCAGTAAATACTAAACTTCACTCAGTAGACATTCTGCCTTCATTAACCGATAGCGATAACCTTAGGGTTTACCAACTATGTTCTTTGCTCAGTAACATAGTATAGTATTAACCTTACAATTTACAACATATATATGATGTTAAAACAATCTAAACATCATGATCTCATCATTTTCTAACTCGATAATAGTTGCCCATTGAATATCTTATTCATCCGCTTATTCATCATATTCTTTTTGTGTCTTTTACCGACAACTTTATGCTCTTCAAATCATACTTCTCAAGATATGGCAACATCATACTAAATTAGAAAATCAATTTCTTGACATCAATGACAAAATAATAATATCAAGACAGTAAACATCCTTAATCAGTTATATTCATAATCATCAACAACCTTCTCAATATCCTTATTGAAATGCCAACAATCTCCCTATCTATTATAATGCCAAATGGCAACAATCTCCCCCTTTGGCATTGATGGAAAAACCAATTGATTTGACCTTAAAAAGATTTGAATTGTTGTGATTCTGAAATGCTGAAATGCTCTCTTGTATCAGAATTCTCCACCATACATTAGACTTCTTCCTTTTTTTGGTGTTCTCTCCTTCAGTTTCAGTCTTTTTAATGAGTCTTCTCCCACTTATCTTAGTCTTCTCCCCCTTTGACAACAATGCCAAAAAGTAAAGAACTAAAACATATTTTCTTCCTGTATGAAGTGAATTCCTGCTATTGTGTATCAACTAAGTCTCAGTCAAAGCATTTTGTCTTCAATTCCTGTTCCCTGCATTGTATCCTGCATTATTTCCTGTACTATTTCCTGCATTATTTCTTGCACACCTTTAGAAAACATCCTAAAGTGTGTAAATCAGCATCAACTCTAAAAATATATTTGATAGAGTCATTGAATTGATGCTTTCACCAAACTCAGTCAGTGAGTAGAAGATAGGGGTAGGACCCCTAACTTACTTTTTAGATATTCAAAAGTGTCCCTTGGTAGTGGCTTGGTGAAGATATCTACTATTTGTTCCTTTGTGCTAACATACTCCAACACTACTTTCTTCTCTTGATCTTCTTCTCTAGGATAATGATATTTGATAGAGATGTTCTTTTTCTTAGAGTGCATAACAAGATTCTTTGAAATGTTAATGACACTAGTATTGTCATAGAATATAGTTACTGGCTTGGTAAATTTCTCATTTATTCCTTCCAACAGTTGTTTGATCCATGCTATGTTGGTAAAATTCAATGTTGCAACAATGTATTTAGCTTCTATTGTTGACTGTGAAACACATCCTTGTTTCTTGCTAAGCCAACTCACTAGTCTTTCTCCTAAAAAGAAAGCTCCTCCACTTGTACTTTTCCTGTCATCAATGTTGCCTGCCCAATCAACATCAGTATAAACTTTTAAATCAAAATCATTTCCTTCTGATATACTAAGCCATAATCCTCTATGCCTTTCAAGTATCTAAAAATTCTTTTGATTGTTGTCATATGTGTTTCCTTAGGATCTACAGAGAATCTTGCAATCATAAATCAGTAAAGTGTCTCATCAACAGATGCAAATTCATCATTCTTTTATAGTTTGCAGTTGGTAGTCATAGGAGTACTTACTGGTTTTGAATCCTCAATTCCAAATTTCTTCAAGATTTCTTTTATGTACTTGGATTGAGCAATGAAAATCTCATTTTTCATTTGCAGTATTTGTAAACCTATAAAATAATTTATCTCACCGATTATTGACATCTCAAATTCTTTGCTCATTTCATTTCCAAAGTTCTTACAAAGAGAGTGATTTCCACAAAATATAATATCATCAACAAATATGGCTGAGATCAGTATTCCATTTTCATTATTCTTCATGTACATATTGTTGTTCTCACTTGTCCTTATAAAACCAATCTTAATCAAATAAGAGTGCAATCTTTCATACCATGCTCTAGGTGCTTGTTTCAGACCATATAATGCTTTGTTCAATTTACATACCTGATCTTTATTATTGTCTTCAACAAATCCTTCAGATTGTTCAATAAAAACTTCTTCTTCTAATATTCCATTTAGAAATGCAGATTTGACATCCATTTGATATACCTTAAAGTTTTTGAAAGTAGCATATGCCAACAATGTTCTTACTCTTTCAAGTCTAGCCACAGGTGCAAAAGTTTCACCATAATCAATTCCTTCTTCTTCAGCATAACCTTTGCAAACTAGTCTTGCTTTATTTTGAATGACCTCTCCTTTTTGATTTAGCTTGTTTCTAAAAATCCACTTTGTACTGATTACATTTTTGTCCTTTAGTCTTGGAATTAGTGTCCATGTGTCATTCTTCTTGATTTGATCAATCTCTTCTGTCATAGCATTCATCCAATCTTCACTGTTAAATGCCTCTTTCACTATTCTTAGTTCAAATTCAGATATCAGTCATGTGTTCTATCTCAGTTTGTTCCTTTTCATCACTGGATCATCCTTATCTCCTATAATCTGACTTGGTGCATGATGTCTTCTGACATACTTTGCTAATACAGTCTCGGTAGGCTCTGTATGATCTTCTTCATCACTTGGTAACTGGATATTTCCTTCAACAGTTTTCTTGGTAAAACTTGTCAGTTGAACATAGACAAATTCATCGTAATCTTCTTGTTTTTTGGAATTTTCTTCATTATTTCTTTCTGCAAATTCATCAATTTTCAAATTTGCACTTTCTACTATTTTGTTAGACGATTTGATCAAACATTTAAATGCTTTGCTTCTACAAGAATAACCTAGAAATGTCCCTTCTTCACTTTTCTTATCAAACTTGCCATTTCTATCATCTTTGTGTACATAGCATCTACTTCCAAAGATTTGAAGATAACTTACATTAGGTTTCTTGTCATACTAGATTTCATATGGTGTCTTCAAAGTACCTTTCTTCAGTTGTACTCGGTTTCGGGTGTAAACCACTGTGCTTATTGCTTCTCTCCAAAATGTTTGTGGCACTTTCTTTTCAATCATCAGTGTTCTAGCACAATCCACAATAGATCTATTTTTTCTCTCAGCTATTCCATTCTGTTTTGGAGTTCTTGGTGCAGAGACTTGTCTATTAATACCATGATCATTGTAGAATAAGTTGAACTCATCAGATGTGAACTCTCCTCCTCTATCTGATCTAAGACATTTCAGTTGTCTTCCTGTTTCATTTTTGAGTCTTGCCTTGTACCATTTAAACATTTGAAAAGCTTCTGATTTTTCTTTTAAAAACATAATTCACATCATCCTTGAATAGTCATCCACAAATAATATGAAATATTTATCACCATAATAACTTTGAACTTTCATAGGACCACAAAGATCAGTGTGCACAAGATCTAAAATTCCCTTAGAAGTGTAAGACTTACTTGTAAAGCTTGATCTTGTCATCTTACCCATCTGGCATCCTCGACACATAGCATTCTCAGGCTTTTCAAGACTCGGTAGACCTCTTACTTGGTGCTTCTTACTTATTTTGATTAGATTATCAAAATTTACATGACAAAACCTTTTATGCCATAACCAGGTATCATTTATTTTTGCATACAAACACTTGTTCTGAGTTGAGTCAAGGTGAAATGTGTTACCTTTTGTTTGTGTCCTAGTAGTAGCTAACTTTCCATTCTTGTCATGAACCTTGACAATTCCCTTCTGAGATTCTATTCAGTAACCTGTATTGTTTAGCTATGCTACACTCAACAAATTTTATTTCAAACCTTCAACCCAATAAACATCATTGCATCTTGTATTGTCAAGAAGTGTTATAGATCCTTTACCTTTCATCGGACATGGTGCATCATTGACAAATCTTAAATAGCCTCCATCATAATCTTCTAACATAACAAACTTGTGTTTATCTCCTGTCATATGATGTGAGCATCCACTATCTATGATCCAAGAATCATTAGTATTTACATGAGATATTAGGGATTTCTCTTCATACCTTTCTTCATTTGATCCATCTTTGATAGCCACATAAACTACTTCCTCTATATCAGTTTGATCTGATTTATCATCATTGGATTCCTCATCAGCTATTAAGCATGTCTTTCTATCTCTTCTTCTGAAGTCTTGTTGTCCTCTGTAATGCTTGTCTTTCTGTTTGTCATCTTGGTAATCTCTCTTTTTAGTAGATTCTTTGTCAGGATAGTTAGAAGCCATATGTCCTATTTAATCACAATTGAAACATTTCAAAGGTAGTTTTCCTTTATACTTACCTTTGCCTCTCAGTAACCTTCTGGCTAATAGTGCTTCAATGTCTTCCTACTTTCTGATTTCCTCATATAGTTTGTGTACTTCTTCCATGTTCTTATGAAATCTTTCACTTGCTCCACTATGATCTCCTTCAGAGTACTTATACTTTCTTTCATTATAATCATTAGATTCATCAAGATGAAAAGAACTAAATGTAGATTCAAGTTTATTCACTGAAGATCCACTGTTATCAAAGTTACTTAACTCAAATGCATGTAGCCTACCAATAGTAGCATCTAAAGAAACTGACATATTAGGTACACACCTCAATTCATTGTTTGTAGAGACTCTGATTGCATAAGTTGGTAGAAGGGTTGTTAACAACTTCCTTGTGATATCCTTTTCTTCAATAGTTCCACCTGCTCCTTTGATTTGATTGACAATCTCCTTTAGTCTTGTACTGTATTGGGTTATGTTCTCACCTTCATTCATCCTCATAGATTCAAGTTGTCCTCTTAGACTATCTACTTTTTCTGTTTGAACATGTTCATCTTCTCCATATACTGATACGAGCTTATCCCACATAACCTTTGCATCATTGCAGCCTTCTAGATCATTAAACTCTGAGTCAGTAAATGCAGATGTTATTTCAATCATTGCTTGGATATGTTCTTGCTTTGCCTTTATCTCTTCCATTGTCAATGGATAGGTGCTCGGTGTGATGAAATCCTTGTCCAAATAATATACAACATATTCTCCAACTCCTGATAGGTGCAGCTTCATCCTTTTTTGCCATGTAAAGAAATAGGACTTGTTCAGCTTCGGTGCATCCCTCTTATACATCTTTGGATCTTTGCCTCAAGTACCTTTAAATTTTTCTTCTGGAGTCCAAAGCTCTGATACAAATTGATAGTTTTGATACTTAATGTAAGTACAGATCCAATAGCCAGCAAGATGAGAGGGGGGTATGAATCATACAAACTTAATCTACCATAAAAACATTAGATTCAACCTCAGTAGCATATACTTCAATAATATAACCAAAACTGTTAAACATGCAAACTCAAAAGCATATAAACATCATAAACCTCATAACACCAAATTTAATGTGGAAACCCAAATAGGGAAAAACAACTGTGGGATTTCGGACCCACTAAGAAATATACTCTTCTAGAGTATTCTTGGTTAAAAGTAAATCCTGTTAAAGATTACAAACACATTGCTAGATGTGACCCGATTAAGGGATTTCCCTTAGATCTGTTAGGATCTGCACCTTGTTAGAAGTGACCTTGTTAAATGATTGAAAACACTCAATCAGAATGTCACCTTGCTAGAGGGTTTTACAAATAAGACTATTAAGTCCACTCGGTTAAGAGATTTTCTATCACTTTCACAAAATAATAGTAATAAAATCTATCTGCAACTTCACATCTAAAATGCTAAAGCAGATTCTTATTTGCTTAATACAATCTAGACAAAACTAATCTTGTCCATTTGCTGGGCTTCTATACTCTATTATTCAAAGAGGTCTTCAAGCTTATGTGCTCGGTAATCACTATGTAGCATCCTTGTGCATACATTTTCCTACATACATTGTTTATCAATAGTTCCCTATTTATAAACAATTAGCTAACCACTTAATCTCCTTGATCACATTTCCCATGATCAATCATAGCCATCAGATCTTCAAACTTTGACCAGGTTCAATGTATCCTTCGATCTGCAAACATTTTACCCTACCTTGGAACTTGCATACATTTCTTGGAACTTGTGCTAGAGTATTGCAGTTCAATCTAAGCTATAGATCTTCATGTCGATTTTCCTTTGCCATAGATTCATTAACAAACTTCATGCATGGCATACCAATCATTTAATCAGTTCCATCTCATCAGCTTCCTTCATTAAATAATGCATGTAACCATCTAATGAATTTTGTTATAGCTCGATTACAACTTGGTAACAACTCAGTAAATACTAAGCTTCACTCATTAGACATTCCACCTTCATTAACCGATAGCGATAACCTTAGGGTTTACCAACTAGGTTCTTTGCTCATTAACATAGTATAGTATTAACCTTACAATTTACAACATATGTATGATGTTAAAACAATCTAAACATCATGATCTCATCATTGTCTGACTCGGTAATAGTTGCCCATTGAATATTTTATTCATCTGCTTATTCATCATATTCTTTTTGTGTCTTTTACCGACAACTTTATACTCTTCAAAGCATACTTCTCAAGATATGGCAACATCATACTGAATTAGAAAATCAATTTCTTGACATCAATGACAAAATAATAATATCAAGACAATAAACATCCTTAATCAGTTATATCCATAATCATCAACAACCTTCTCAATATCCTTATTGAAATGCCAACAATCTCCCATTGTCTGTTATAATGCCAAATGCCAACATTAGTATGCCAAAAAATTTTGTACTTAAAAACTTTACAAGACTGACAGTAAACCGGTAAAATAGTTTACCAAACAAAATGGTTAGCACACATGCAAATCAAATAGCAAATAATGCATTCACCTACAAAAGCACAAACACCATAACACATGAGATTTTGACGTGGAAACCCAAATGGGAAAAACCACGGTGAGATGGAACCCACAAGTGACTATCTGCAAAATAGGAACCAGACCAGTTAAGGTCCGACCGGTTAAGGTCTGACAATGTTCTTTACCAGAACAGATCCTGTTAGGAATCTTGATCTCTGTTAGGAGATAAGTCTGATTAAAGACTACCTAGCTAGAGGATTTTAGATCCACAGATGTGAACCACCTTGTTAGAGGATTTACAAAAGGGTTTTGGGCCTACCTAGTTAAGGGCTATAGACTTGTCAAAGTTGTGAGTAATCAACAAGTGATTGATCTAGCTAATATCACAGATTGCTTGATTAGATCCTTGATAGCTCATTCCTAATTCATTCCAGCATTACTTCAGTCTTCATCACATTCATATTCTCTCCAACTCCTCAACCACCTTAAACCCTAGCAACAACATAAACTTTCGCTACAACGACATCAACAACCTAAAAACCCTAGACATGATGTCCTTATAAAGGAATTTGATTTCATGTTAGTCCAATAGGATTACAATCCAATTCCCTAGGTTCAATGAGCCTGGACATACTTGGTAACATGACACAAAAAGCACCATTAAAGTATTTGCACCATCAAACAATCGGTGGATGGTAACTCTTCACTAAATGTCGATTGGTAACTCATCACAAAGTATTACCGATTCATACAAAATGTCGGTTCAAGAAAAATGTTGGTTGCCAGTTTGACAAAATGAAGATTGGGAAGTATGTGTTATGCCACTTTGATCCTTCATACCGATTGAGATCCTCGAACCGCTTGGGGTTAACATGCCACTTTAGACCAATAAACACATTCTGCAAAACACCAATAGTCTAACGACTATAATACAACATATCGGTTGCAACATATTTCGGTTGAGCTTAGGCTCATACATATAAAGAAGATCTCAATGCAAGTGTGTGTCCATCAATGACAATCACATCATAAACATAAAAAATGCCAACAATGTATACCTCTGGCTTACGGCAAGTATCCTAAGAGGAACGTCGCTATGCGGGGTGTGACCTGTGCGTGCCCTTTTTTGCAAGGTACACTACCATGCATGATACATGCATTGTGTACCCTTTCCACTTGGAGTATTACCATGCCTTGCTGAGACATGATGCAGGATGTAGTAGACATTGCCATGTGGCCTACCGATAGGTTTATGGTAGAGCCATGCCGTGTGACAATGTGATGCGGGGTGATGTCAATGTGCATATTGTCATGCCATGTGGATGTGTGACTAGGCCACACCACATGATGAGCTACTGCAATAGCTAGATAATTGTTCCTTCCTTCCTCATTGGTGGCTAGATGCTAATCACATAGTGATGTTATGTGTACTTATGATATATATATTTTTTTATTTCCTTGTGGGCCAGCAATTTATTTTATTTTGACCTTGAAGGTTTAGCCATGATCTTGCGATCTTTTGCTTACTTGATTTGATGTTGCAATTCCAAAATTATTTTCTTGCCTTACAGTTATAATTGATGATTATTATCTTTATTCTTCTGTACTTTGGTGGCTAAATTGGTTTATCCTTATTGTTTTTGTATGCTGGTCTTGTGTTGAAATGTGAATTCCTCTCTAAGAATGTAGGAGACAGTCTTGGTTGAGTGTATACGAGGAAGTAGATGTGGGGAACCTTGAGGATGGGGGTATGTGAGGCTGTGAGATAGCTAGGATCCACTACCTACCTATGTGTGGTGACTATCTCTTGGAGTATAAACACCTTATGCAACAAGGGATGTTCATGAGGGTCTTGTATGGAAGGTAGCACCACTATGGTGTGCCCTAGCACCATCAAGCCCTTGAGTGAGATGTTGGATATTTATGATCATGTTATTTTGTTCTGAGATTAGGCATAGAGATGTTGATTGTGCATGTTATCTATGACCAAGCATTAGACATGCTCACATGTGGCCTTTTGTGTTGTGAATTCTAGTTATGTGGATGGTTATTATGTGTAATCATGGATTGAATGATGTTAACTTGTCACTATGTTATGGGACATAGTCATTGGGAAAAGTTCTTATATGCCTAGAAAGTGTAAACAATTGAGTTATTTACATTGCTCCTATTTATTAAAATGTTAACTTGGTTGTAGAAATTGATATTTGAAGCTAGTTCTATATGATAAAGCTTTGTAAAAAGATGAATTGGTAAAAGAAATTGATCATGAGGACATGTTTACTTTCCATGGTTGGTAGAATGAGTATGGTAATTGTGGTTATTTTTTTTTATGCAATAATTGGTGTAATGAAAGGAAGAAAATTATTGTTTCTCTGCTATGATTGTGGATAATTCATAGAATATTTTAAGAAATGTATGGCTTTAGTTGTACCTTGCCAATGGATAATGACATTCATAAAGGTTTTAGCAATAATGTTTCATTTATTTATGGAAGGATTCATACATGCAAATTTATATTTGTTAAATGAGTTTTAGGGCTAATAAGTGTTGCATGATTTCCATCTAGCCTTATGAATTCTGGGAGTAAGCTAGAGCCTAGGGGGGAGAATGTAGTGCCCATACCCTAGTCGGCATTCTAAAACCAGATTGACCTTGGTTGACTTTTTTCTGTGTGGCATTTTGGATGGTTGATTAACCATTATGTAATGTTGTAGATTAGATAATATGAATATTGTGCATAACAATTGTAGATAATAAGTTTAATTGTTTCCCTAATACTTGTTATACATCTCGAGCTAAAGACTTAATTGAATATATATATGTGTATGCTTGCATGACTCATGGTTGCAGGAGATTGCAGGTACAATACCACCTAGGTACGAGGTTCATCTCCATCAGGATTCGCAGGGTTGAGTATACCTCTTTCATCCTTAGAATTTGGATTAGGTGGTCATAAAACCGTCATCTTTCCTTAGCCATGATCAAGTGAGTGTCATGTGTGGTCTGTTGGTTTCCCTTTTCGTTTGGGTTTGCGTATCGTGTGATTTGTTGGCTTTCTTAGGTTGCCTGCCTTGCGTGTGGTAAAATGGATTATTTTATCCTAAGTATTTAATTCAATTTAATGTGTTCATTTACACATTAGTAATTGAGAAATTAAAATAAATAGGTTGCTTTTATGTGATTAATCATTAATTAAAAAGATTGCTTTATTTATGTTGGTAGCAAGTGAGTATTTAATTTGGTTTAATGTGTTCATTTACGCATTGGTAATTGAGAGATTTAAAATAAATAAGTTTCTTTTATGTGATTAATCATTAATTAAAAAGATCGCTTTATGTATGTTTGTAGCAAGTTTAAGTATTTAATTTGATTTAATGTGTTCGTTTACGCATTTGTAATTCAGGAATTAAAATATATAGGTTTCTTTTATGTGATTAATCATTAATTAAAAAGATCGCTTTATTTATGGTTGTAGTGAGTTTAATTTAATGGTTAATTTTAAATAACAAATTTAATTAGTTTATACGTTTTAAAAAGGAAAGATTTAAAGTAATTTGAAATTGAAATAATTTAATCTCTTTTGCATTTTCGAAAAGAAAGGTTAATTTTTATTATTTAAGAAAATCAATTTTTATTAGAAAAGCAAGTTTAATTTATATGTATGTTTGATATAGTGTGAAAGATTGATTTTGGGAATTTAATTTAATTAAAATATTTTATCCTCATCAATATTGTGAAATATAAATGTTGGCTTAGTTAATATTGAGAAAATTAAAATTTAATGAGAGAGAAGCATTTTTAATTTTAATTAGAAAAGCAAGTTAGATTATTTGAATAGTTGAAAAGAATGATTAATCTCATTTTTTATTTAAATAGTGTTTAAATTCAAAATTGGAAAATTAGGTCAAAATTTCATTCTTTTAACCTAGGTTGGAAAAATATTTTGGGGGTTGTTGATTTTTTTGTGGGGAACATATATTTTTTTGGATGGAGAAATTGGGGATTTTGGGAAAGAGGATGGATTTTTTTCTGCACCTGCAGGTTGGGCTCATCTTCAAAATCTTGCTAGGAATGCGAAATGAGGAAGGATTCAAATGCATCTCTTGATTTCTTGGGATATTGGGTTTTGTCTCTTCAAAAAAATGGTTGTTCTTGAAAATTTCTTGCTATAAACCTCCATGAATGCTCTTAAAATTTAAGTTTTGGTTCTATGAATGTTGGTTGTTTTGGGTCAAGATTGTTTAAATGGTTTTGTGGTTGATCAAATGTTGCCTATCTGAAGGTTATTGAGTATGTTGTTCTCAAAATCTAATTCACTTTAAAATCCATATAGTGGTATGATAACTCTGTATGCAGAAGAGAAATTAAAGAGAAAGAAACCTTTAGGACAACATATGACAAGGTTTGATTAAACTTCTACACTTTGAACTTATTAAAAGTTCAGGCGGGTATACCTCTGTGAACTGAATTCACACTTTTAAAAGATAAATCCACAACAAACTAGTCCAAAAACTAGTGGATCTAATCACCTTAAAACTAACTGAAACACAAGAATGAAAATTGTACTCATGTTCAGTATTGATCTACAAGATGCATAGAAGATGACCTTAATAGATATTAGTGCCTTATCCAAGGTAACAGAGTCATCTAAGTTCAAACAATACTTCCACAATCAAATATCTCTACATATTCCATCATTTTGGCTTTTGCAGATCCCTATACATGCCTGACACACATAAGAATTTATTCATATAAAACTAAACTATGTACATCAAAATTCAAAATGTCCCACAAAGGATTTACTGGTAGAAATGATTCTTGTGTATTTAATTCCCCTCCTAAAGAGAAAAGCTAAGAAACTTATCTACTGAAAGTTACCTTACAACCCATATTCAAACGAAATAACCCTAGATTACTCAGAATGATATAGTAAACACTTGCAAACATACTTGAAGACAACACAAAGTTTAAACTGAAAACCAATGGTCTGTATATTGATATTTTCTTCAAAAAAGTATTACAAAAACCTTCAAATATTCTCCATTAAAACTTGGAAAAGCTCAGATAAATTTCTATAGCATTTTCTTACAATTCCTTGCGATCATCCTTCTACTAGTCCTGGTATCCATTTATAACAATATGGATGCACACATAACTTCAGACTTTCCTAGGAGAGTTTGTTACAATCATTTCTTCTTAAGAAGAAGTTACAAAACCTTTTACAAATGTGGTTACAAGTCTCTTTCAACATGCGTGGCTTCTTCCTCTTGTTGTTCTATTGCAACATTTTCCAACTACTCCACATCAAGCATTGCATACTTTCTTGTCCATTCCTGATACACCTCATTAGCAGGTCATGAGAAGTTAATCACTCTTGTTTTTGTCTTGGCTAATCTTTTCCAAGAATTCCTCATTTTATTGACTTCTGAATTCAGGAAACCATAATGAGATTTTATTTTCTCAATCTCTACAATTGTTTTGACAAATATGGAGGCATCCTCTGATTTAACAATTCCTTTTATTCTCAATGACAATTTGGCTTCCAATTCGCTAAGCCATATTTGATTGTCCTTTAATTGGGTTGGGCTGACAAAACCTCCTAGGAGTAATTCAAAAACTTGATTATTGTACTCTTTCTTATACAAGTTGATCTTTCTATCTGCATTATCCACTCCTTCTGCCAGCTTTACTAAATCCTTTGTCATATTATTTGTAGATTTAATAATAGGGTCAGCCCTTGCCTCATCATAGGATACACAAATCAGTTCTATATCCTGCTCTCTGGGTCTCCATTTATCAAAAATAGGCATTAAAACAACCTTGTCCCCATTTAACTCATTCCACATTTCCAAAAATCTTACTCATGTTGTTATACATTAGTGAAGACCCTATAGTGTCAGCAAAACTTAAAATTGTAGGCTTTACCCTCTCTTCATATTTCTTTGCATATAAGGCTTGAGCCTGTTTTAAATTCTCCATTTCATGGGGAGTGATCTCAATCAATTGAGAACTAGAAGGTGTTAGAGATGGTGGGAACTCAATAATGGGGCTGGTAGGTGGAGGTCTTGTAGGAGAAGAGGAGATCATCAATGTTAAGGATTCACCATGATGGTATTGTCCTACCAACTAGGTTTGTAGTATGGTGATGATGCTATCTTTACCCCTTACCTCTTCCTTGGCAATGTTGTAAGCTTTCAAAATTGTCTCCAACTTAACTTGGAGATACGCCTTTTCCTTAGCCTCTCTTTCTGCTACTGCAACACTAAACTTTGCAGTCTCTAGCACAGTGCTAGCAGCTTCCACTACCCTAGTACTCTACACTCTTTTTACTATCATTCCTCCAAGGTAACTTGACCCTGGGGTGTCCTTATTCCTCTTATTTTCATCTCATTTAAGAGACCACATGACCAGTGCAGTATTATCTTTATTGAAAGCAACTCCCTCCATAGGTTTGGTCTACTTTATTACTGCCTCTAAAACTAAGGCATTTGTTATGTCCCATTCGGGGAGAATGAGTACCCCATCCCATGCTACCATGTCTCTTCTCTACTCAGGAGTGATGGTCTTAAACTCATCAACCATTTCTTGCTTTATCTCTTCCTCCACCACAGTTGGATCCTTGTGGGGCTACTCACCTTTCTTCTTTTCACACCTAGCATTAAATTTATCAATGGTCTGCTTCCACACAAATTGCATGAAAGCTCCTGATGTGACAAAATTATTGTCAGCCAAGAAATCATCACTAACTTGCTTAATCTCAGGATCCCACTCCTGGCCCTTGAACTCATTAGTAGTAATGTTCATCTCAATAGTAAGGGGTTCTTCTGGCATTCCCTCTTCCACTTCATCATATGTGTATGCTATCTCTCCAAGACTGCCTAACTGTAACTGTTAGTAAGCTGATGCCTTTTCATCTCCTATATGAATAGGGGATTGAGATGGGGAATACAAGGGTTCATAAGATTGTACTTCCTTTCCCACTCTCTATTTCTTTGGGCTATCTTGAATGTCAATGACATCCTATTGTTTATAGTGAAAATGGATAACAATAATATTGAAAGACTAAATAGATTCAACCTAACAACAACAAAGATCCACCATAACATATGAAGATTACCTAAGACAATGTAAATAAAATGAAATCACAAAGATTATACCATCACATGTCCAATAGGGTTTGGATCTCCATTCTTCCTATCTCCATTGATCTTGCTTGATATATTTGCTCTCAGATTTTATGTGCACAAGAGCTCAACAAAGAACAGAAATGTGGTTGCAAGTAGGATCGCATATGCCAAGTAGTAGTTAGCTTGATTCATTAGCTAGGTAGTTAGGGTTTGATAATGAAGGAAGCATCTCCTTATATAGAAGATACAATATGAAATGGAGGGATAAGATTGAAAGGTGTAAAAGGAGGTCGGCTATGATTAGAGGGTAGGTAAATAAAATAATAAAATAATGAAAGCAGTAGGTAGTGTATGAATTAAGAGATGAATGACATGTGTCATGGGTAGAAAAGGCTAATGAATTAATTAAATAAATAAAGATTCATTTAATTAATTGAAGAAGTGGGATCAATTAAATAAATAAGATATTTATTTAATTTAAGAAAATGATAATTTAAATAAATAAATGTATTTATTTAAATGAGAAATAAGGCTAGAAGAGGATAAATGAATTAATTAAATAAATAAAGATTTATTTAATTAAAAGAAGAATTAAGCTTAAGTAATTAAATAAATAAAGATATTTATTTAATTAGACATGACAATTTTAGGTGTCTACATTTTGCCCCTCTTTGAGACAACGTAGCTTGTCACGTTGTTTCAAAGAAGATAATATGAACTGATATAGAGTTGCCCCAAGATGGGAATGATATGCCCCCTCAAGAGATTGGATGAAAAAATGTGTGAAAAGATCACAGACAATCTCTCGATAAGAAAGAAAAGCTATAATGGACTAACTAGATAAAGAGATAGGATCATGGGATAACGAAGACTGACTCAGGAGACAAGGGTTAGGGCTAGGGCTAGGATAGTCTATAAGATAGACCATGAGGGAAATACATCCTCATTGTCATCTACACCTCCAAGAGATTAGAGTGCAGAGAGAGAAAAGAGTAGCAGCAGTCAACAATGATGGCTTTAGTTCATAGATTCGATCACGTTCGCCGATTTTAGAGGCCAGTAGATGCAGGAGAGCCAGTAAGTACCACAAAACCTCCTTGTACTGTGTTGCATTTATTGTTTTCATTAATGCATGCTAGATAGGGTAATAAATGCACTCTAGGATAGGGTCCCAAAAAATGTGAAAAACATCCAGGCACATTTGCGTTGGTGCCAGGCGTGTCTATGTTAGGAAAAGTGTCTGTACAGAATGCAGTCACGTCTGTGTCATGCAGGCGCATCTATGAAATTCAAGCACGTCTGTGGAAGGGAGGCACATCTGTGCAGAGCATAGGCATGTTTATGTTTTTTAGGCACATCTATGCAGTCTATAAGCACGTTTATGTCATGAAAGAGCTTTGTGTCTAAAAATGTGAATTTGTCTTCTAGGTCAAATCGATAGTTCTATGATGAACATATGCTGTCGATTGGATAAGCTGCTAAGAGGATACACTCAAGCAGGTCCTCTAAGGAAGACTAGGATAGCAGATAGGGCTAGGATTGATAATTTTGTGATAAAACATATGTTTCCAATTAGGAAACTACTCAAGAGGATTCACTCAAGCAGAGGCCCTAGGATAGGATAAATCAAGGCACTTTGTGATGAACAGGGAGTGCAAATGTGAGCAGCACTTTGTGATGAACAGGGAGTGCCAAACACATAGTACTTTGTGATGAATAGGGAGTACCACTAGGATAGAAGCAACACTTGTGATGAACAGTGAGTGTCACTAGGATAGAGTACCATATGTATGTAGATAAAAAGTAGCATTTTGTGATGAACAGTGAATGCCACTATGACTGACATGATTGATTTGATTGACTATAGGAGTATTTGCCTATGTTGGAGTCACTGGAGAGATTCCCATCAACTTAGATGTTGCAATCTGAGTTGACATTCAAGGACCGAGCTATGATTGAGGCTATGGGATTGAGACATATTCTGTATGTGCCTGAGTTTCAGGTGAACATGGGGTTGCTGACTGCATTGGCTAAGAGATGGCACTTTGAGACTTGCATGTTTCATTTACCGATGGGGGAGATGACAGTCACCCTAGAGGATGTATATAGGATTCTACAGATACTGATCGATGGGGAGCTGATTCCTTACAATCCAGATGGAGATAGGGATGCCCTGAGATGAGTGTTCCAGGATCTAGGATTGGGGATGAGGGCAAGACACGTGGCATGGGACACCATTGTAGCAACAGGGTTAGCGCTACAAGCGGTACTTGGAGGAGTGATTAGTGGGTTCTTGTGTCTAGATAGAGCGACACGAGGGTTGGCTGTGGGTTGGGGAAGTGCACTAGAGACACTAGTTACTCCGCACACTAAATATGCCTAGGGACCGTGCATGCTGACACATTTATATTATGAGCTGCATCAGTTTGTGTAGCTTGGATCAGTGGGATTGGGCTATGAAGTGACATTGCTATAGGTGTGGGCATATCAACATCTTCCAGTGACATGACCGATACACTTCAGGGGCAGGGGCCATGGATGTAGTTTTGTGCATTTGTACGATATGATCACCTCGTAGCCACGGATTAGCAGGTTGGAGTACTAGTGGCGAGCTATAGATGAGATTGATATGGTGATATGGAGGCCATACCTGGGATGCGAGCAGTGGGAGGATGATGCAGTAGAGCTACCCTACACCTTCTGGAGTAGGTATCTAATTGGGAAGATGCCCTATGTACTAGAGAGGTAGCTGGTTGATAGGGTGGGCAGGCAGTTTGGCAGGATCCAGCGGATGCCATGGGGTTTTGGTATGTATGCACGGACGGTCAGGCATCAGGTGCACTTTGGGCCATTGCTATCATATGATCAGGTTGTTACACAGCTAGTGGAGATGATGCCCTTACCTTGGGATATATGGCTAGAGATTGAGGATGCTAGCATGGATGCAGAGTACATAGCATATTGGGCTGAGCATCCATTTCCACACCTAATAGATCCAGGAGAGCTACTAGATAGAGATAATGGTGGGGATGGTGATGATGATGGAGATGATGGGGGTAGAGGCCGACGAAGGAGGCAGGGTGCAATTGGAGACTGAAGGGTGGCATCATGGAGGTAGGGTGGAAGGACAGACAGGCTTGGATTGTGAGGGGTCGCAGTGGATTGCCGCTATAGGTGCCAGTAGCACAGGGTCCTAGATAGGTGCAGGGATGGGGATAGAGGTAGGTATAGGTATAGCCACTAGTACAGGCACAGGCACAGGGATAGGCACCTATATAGGGGGAGCCACAAGCAGAGGCACAAGGGGCTAAGGCAGAGGAGGATGAGCTGGTTGAGCTAAGGGAGATCTACTAGGGACAAGCAGATGAGATCCAAGAGTTGTAGAGGGAGAGGGATAGATTGAGGAGATAGCTCAGAGATATTGAGTGGGAGTGGGACCAGGCCACTCAGCGCTACACAGAGGCTAAGATAGCACTAAGGGCTGGGAGGCAGGCGATAGAGGACACAGGGGCTGGATATGCCTATGTCCTGTGGGCAGGAGAGGAGATAGGCTACTGGCAGGATCTATATTATGGTGCAGTGCCACTAGATCAGCAGGCGAGGAGCTTCCGTAAACCATCACGGATAGCGACAGCTACGGGAGGGAGCCAAAGGAGACAATCATCTAGTGGTGGGGTTATGGGTCCTCCACCACCACCAGATAGAGGGGACAGGAGGGATGATCCTGAGGTGGGTTCTTCCAAGGCTCAGATTCCATCAAGGCTAGGTGGCTTCGAGGGAGGGAGTTCATCATAGCTGTAGAGGGCTCCCTATGTATCAGTATTGTACCATTTTGTATTATGATGTAAACACCTACAAGTGATTATAGCCATATGATTTTGACATCATTGTATCATGACACTTTTGATTTATATATATGAGATGATTCATCTTTGCAGCAACTATATGCACGTGTTCCTATGTGATGAGATGTTTCATGGTGTATGTTTCTATGTGATGGTTATGATATGGATGCAAATATGTACATGATGAAATGCCATATTTTTGTTCTTTTATGTTTTAGATGTTTATGCATATGCAAATGTGAATGTATGAAATGTAGATGAATATGATAATGTAGATACTATTTACATGATGAGAATGTAAAATGTGCTAACATGTGTTGTGTGCAGGATGTGATGCAATTGTGATATCTATATGTATATATGAATGAAATGCTTATATGTGGTAATGCAGGTGAAACTACATGAAATGCAGATATTTTTTTGGTGTGTCATTATACGTAGTCATGTGATAGTGGGCTACATTGACTCAAGAAGGACGATGGAGGCCAATCAAGAAATGGGGGATGGAAAATAGAAGATATGAAAGTGAAAGAGCTTCTTGTGCGTTATCATCATTGAGCTTTATTATGGCAAGTAGGTTATGACAATTGAGGCATATGTTCAACCTAGAAAGTCATTGTACCTATTTGCATGGAGATAAGATAGTCACAAACAAGGAATGCCCCAGTTCATACTAGACTCATAGTGTCCTCATATCCTTGGACAAGTCATAGCATTACTAAGAGACAATCCATAGATAGCAAAGAAAAATAGGTGACAATACTCCATCCTCGCCTTTCTAGTCAAAGACATCCTAGAGATAGAACCTCTAGTCAAAGACATCCTGGAAAAGCTAAAAGATATGTCACCAGAAAAGATAAAATCAAAAGAAAACCAAGACTCGACACCAACATCTACTGGAGTCCTCAAGTTTTAGTGTCTCTTGTCACTTGTATAAGTCTTATTTGATTGTGGTCACAATGTTTACTTTCACAAAAAAGATAGATCACACTAAACCATAATGTTGTCCGAGTCAGTTGAAAGATTTGATTTGTTGAAGTCCATTATTGCTGTTGTGTCTCATCTGAAACTATCTAAATCCATGAAATGGATACTTTATTATGGAGAAGATGAAGCTTTATTATGGATTGGTGATGCAAGTGTTTCTTTATTGTGGATTGTGCGCAGATAGATTGAAGAAAACTGGAAGTAATTGTACCCCTCAGAACATGTGATGCTCTCAGTTCCAGACCCATTACTAGAGGTAGGATTTGCCTTAGCCAGAGATAGGAGCTGATTTATTATGGAAGGAAAGGGATGAAAAAGGAATGTTTATTATGAATGGCTAACCAATCTTAGGTAGATCAACAATAAGCCATGATGGGAATGGGTAAGTTTATTATGGATGGATAAGTTGTGAGTGTGTGCAAAGTGAGAGGATGAAATTGAATCCTAAAGGAGGGAGGAGCAATGTCTCTACACATGGCGCTGGTAACCCAATTTTCACCATGGTACTAGCCCAGGGTGCCACCGAAGTGGTTTTCACCATTGGACGAAAAATATTTTTCTTTACTTTTTTGGTTTTTCAATGTTTTTGTATCACAAGGCGCCTGTTTGCCAGGTTTTCACCAAGTAACAATTTTTTATTTTTTATGATTTTTTTGTATTTTTGAAATTTTTAATTTTTTTTTGTATTTTTGAATTAGGATATTCCAAAGAGCTATGAGTAGAACCTGTGAAGGTGCATGCTATTGATAGGATCCTCCATAGGTTCACCCTTTATGGTTGAGAGTTGATATGCACCAGATCCATATGCTGGTATAATGATGTAAGGACCAAGCTAGTTTGGTTCGAACTTGCCCTTCTTCTCTTTGTCTTGCTGATTTTTGGGGTTTTCTCTGAGAACCAAATCACCTACCTCAAATGTGTGAGGCTTGACTTTGTGATTGTAGCTGCAACTCATTTGTTGTTGATAAGCCTTGAGATGATTAAAATTAGTTTGTCTTCATTCATCCAATAGTTCAAGTTCTTGTAAGCGAGAGACCCTATAGTCTTCATCACTGATGATGTTTTGCAAGGAGACTCATAAAGAGGGTAGCTCAACCTCAATAGGCAAGATAGCTTCAACACCATAGACAAGTGAATAAGGTGTAGCTCCTGTAGGTGTGCGAACACTTGTGCGGTAGGCCCAAAGTGTAGGATTAAGTTGGATATGCCAATTATGGCTAGAGTCGTCAACTGTCTTTTTTAAGATTTTAAGGATTATTTTGTTAGATGCCTTAGCTTGACCATTACCTTGAGGGTAATAAGGTGTGGACAAATAATGGGAAATATGGAAGCGGTCACAGAGTTCATGAACATCCTAATTTTTGAAGGGACGCCCATTATCAGTGATAATGGAAACAGGGATACCGTATCGACAAATGATATAGTTGAGAATGAAGGTAGAAATTTGTTTTCTAGTGACTTGCATGAGAGGCATGGCGTCGATCCATTTTGTGAAATACTCTGTGGCAATGATAATGAATTTATGACCATTGGAAGAAGGAGGGTGAATCTTGCCTAAGAGATCGAGTCCCCACTGACAAAAAGGCCAAGGAGTCACAATCGATTGAAGTTCTTGTGCTGGCGCATGGATGAGGTCTCCATGAAGTTTACATTGCTTACATTTTTTGATAAACTGATATGAGTCTTTTTCCATACTGGGCTAGTAATATCCAGTCCTGATGAGTTTCTTGGCTAAGGTAGGACCACTAGAATGTGGACAAGATATCCCTTCATGTACTTCATGTAATGCAATCTAAGCTTCATCACTTTCTAAACATCTAAGAAGAGTGCCATCTAGACCTTGACGGTATAGGATATTAGCTAAAATGACATATCGAGAAGATTGGCGAAAGAAAGTGCGACGTTGGTTATTGGATAGGTCAGGAGGAAGGGTATTATCACAAAGGTATGTGAAAATGGAATCATATAACTGGGACTCGGGATAGATGACACATATCATCTCAGTAGGAGAGAATTCATATGAAGGAACCAAAAGGTTATCCACCAAGAACTCATAGCAGGTCTCATTTGGAGGTAGATTGATCAGTGAAGCAATTGTAGCCATGGCATCTACGGCTCGATTCTACTCTCTTGGTATCTACTCAAAGTCTATCTTTGTGAAATGATGTTTCACATCATATACCATTCTTTTGTAAGGCATTAATTTCTCATCCTTTGTTTGGTAGTTATCTGTTGTTTGACGAATTACAAGTTGAGAGTCCCCAAAAACCTGAAGTTCCTGGATTTTCCATTGAACTGCAATCCGTAATCCTGTTGTTAGTGCCTCATATTCCACTATGTTATTAGTGCAAGGAAATGATAAGCGGTATGATTTTGGTATGGAATCCCCCTGAAGAGTTATGAAGAGGATGCTAGCTCCTACCCCATGCTGTGTGTGTGAGCCATCAAAGTATAATTGCCAAGGCTTCGCGTGCGACACTGTTAAAATGGATTCATCTAGAAATTCTGAAGGTAGAGGAACATCATCTATCATGGGAACATTAGCTAACTAATCTGCGATAGCTTATCCTTTTATTGCTTTTCTATCCACATACTCGATGTCGAATTCACTCAGGAGCATCACCCATTTGGCTATTTGCCCAGTAAGCATTGCTTTATTGAGAAGGTATTTCAATGGATCGATCCTTGCAACCAACTTAGTCTTATGAGTTAGCATGTAATGTCATAATTTCTATGAAGCAAAGACCACAGTGAGACATGCATGCTTAATTGGTGTGTAGTTTAGCTCATATCCAACCAATGTGCGACTAATGTAATAGATTGCCTTTTCTTTGCCTTCAGTAACCTATTGTGCTAAGAGTGCCCCCAGTGCTATTGAAGTAGCTGATATGTATAGTAGTAGAGTAGGTGTGGCTTCCAAAGAGATGATGGTTTCTCTTGATGAGGTAAGTTGACCTTGACCCTAAGTAAGACCAAATGAGACCCAAAGGTGATAGACCTTGATGAGAGACTACTTAGTAAAATGTTCTTGTATGTAGTATGTTGACAAAGTATGATGAGGACAAGCAAGTGACCTTTTGACTCAAGTTTAGACAACTGTGTATGTAATGCAAGGTGTAAAGAAATGATGGACTTTATGAGACCCAAAGACACATTGACTACTAGATGAAAACCTAGAGAGATACCTAGGAAGCTCAATAATTCTGAAACTGACTATGTTTGTTTGCTGGACTATAAAAGTTTTCCAATTCTGGACACAGACGTGCCTTTATACTACACAGACATGGTTCTGCTTAACCCAAACATGATTCTGAGACTTTGTAAATGCAATGTTGATACTAAGAACATAGACATGTTGCTGTCCTTCACAGACACGGCTATACAACACAAACGCAGTTATATTAGACACAGACGCGTTTTTGCAAAATTTGTGCAATTTTTACTAATTTGTGAAGTTATTTTGTGACCAAATCTGAATGTTTGATTGTTTTTTCGTGACAAGAGGATATAGTGTTGATGAGGACTCAATGTTTGCAAGTGTCTAGACAAAATGACTCAAAGAAAAGTGTGTTGTTTGATGTAAAATTGTTTTGCATACACTTGAAGACACAAAAGACACAATGTTTTGCTGTTTGGTCTTGAATGTTTGAATGTTTAAAATAAGTCAAGCACAATTCTTATGGCTGGCCAAGACAATAGTTGTTCATCCCACATGGGGTTTTACCCCCAAGGCTATTCTATTCAAAGCGGATACTTAGATGCTTGACCCCACTAGCTCCACCCTCGACACTCACTTCTCGGGGCAGCCAAGTATCAGTTCCTACGAAAACTCCCGGTGGTGAACTTTGTATCTCTACTAAGAACCGTATGTGTGTGGGCCGCTACCAAAGGTCCGACCTCCTACCCCAACAACTAGAAGGATTTTGGCTTCTAAAACAAAAAGGTGCTAGTAAGGGCATCAACTCATGTGGCCATACATGTGACACTTTTAGCTCTATAAATATAGAAGGCTCCCAGCCAGTAGGGGTTACGCCCTACAAATGATCAAATAAATTTGATCAAATGGGTTTATGGGGAGACATAGTGTTGGTATGAACTAATCAGCACACATTATCCATAGTTTTCACCATGAATACACTTATTTATAGTGGTTTGGAAGAAGACGACTTTTCTTTTTCTACCACTTGGGTCGTTCTCTCCTCACTAGTAGTCCTAATGATCACACGGGGAGACATGCCCTCTAAAGATTTAAACAAAAAGAGCCTATTGCTCAAGACACAAAAGACAATGATTCAATTTTAGTGCACCAATTGAAGTGTTTGCTAGTCTATGAAAAACAAGGCAAAAAATCCAAAAACCCTTCCTCCAACAAAGATTTATTAGTAGTTTGGATTGTTTCAAATGATCACCCCTTCCTGCAAGCACACAAGTTAGGTAAATTTTAGATCCAAAAGACTTTATGAAAATAAGGGCCTTCAACAAAATGATTTTGCTTTGAAGACAAGCTACACCAATTTTGTTAGCTAGATTTGCAAATGTTAGCTCAAAATAATCCAAATTTGAAACATTAAATGCAAGACCAAATGGCGAAAAAAGAAAACCTAAAAAAAAATTTATTTTTTTATTTTTTTAAAACACAGACGCGATTTTACCTTACATAGACATGATTCCGCCCTACAAAGATGCGATTCCACAACATAGACACATTTTAACACCTCACAGACATGTTTCTACAAAAAAAATGCAAAACAAAAAATCCTGCAAAGCACAAACGCAACAAGATTGCACAGACGCGATTAAATTGCCCACAGACACGCTTATAATGAAAACTTGCAATCTGAAAAATGAAAATACTACTGGAAACATAGACATGGTTCAGATGTTCATAGACGTGATTTGGGAACACAGACGCGATCCTGCAATCTACAAAAAAAAGTGAAATAGTGTCAAAGACACAGATGCGATTCCAGATGTCACAGATGTGACAAAAAATCAAAAAAATGATTCGAAAGTATGCAAACACGATAGAAAACCAAAAATGCAATCCGAAAGTATGCAGATGCGAAAATATCAAAATGCTGTCAAAAATGTTAGATCTGCAACTTCAAGACACAAAATCTGCAACAATGATGTTAAATGCAAAAGGGACAAGAGTCCCACTGGGCATGCCAAAATGTTTACGGTGAAAATGGATAACAATAATGTTGAAAGACTAAATAGATTCAACCACAAAACCCTAGCCTAACAACAACAAAGATCCACCATAACATATGAAGATTACTTAAGACAATGTAAATCAAATGAAATCACAAAGATTATACCATCACATGTCCAATAGGGTTTGGATCTCCATTCTTCCTATCTCCATTGATCTTGCTTGATATATTTGCTCTCAAATTTTATGTGCACAAGAGCTCAACAAAGAATGGAAATGTGGTTGCAAGTAGGATCGCATATGCCAAGTAGTAGTTAGCTTGATTCATTAGTTAGGTAGTTAGGGTTTGATAATGAAGGAAGCATCTCCTTATATAGAAGACACAATATGAAATGGAGGGATAAGATTGAGAGGTGTAAAAGGAGGTCGGCTATGATTAGAGGGTAGGTAAATAAAATAATAAAATAATGAAAGGGGTAGGTAGTAAATGAATTAAGAGATGAATAACATGTGTCATGGGTAGAAAAGGCTAAAGAATTAATTAAATAAATAAAGATTCATTTAATTAATAGAAGAAGTGGGATCAATTAAATAAATAAAATATTTATTTAATTTAAGAAAATGATAATTTAAATAAATAAATGTATTTATTTAAATGAGAAATAAGGCTAGAAGAGGATAAATGAATTAATTAAATAAATAAAGATTTATTTAATTAATAGAAGAATTAAGCTTAAGTAATTAAATAAATAAAGATATTTATTTAATTAGCCATTACAATTTTAGGTGTCTACACCTGTATCTTCCTCTTCCCTTTTAAGGTAGAAGGCTCCCATATTGTTGGCATCAACACACTGTAGTTGGACTTCTTATGCAACATGTAATCACCAAGAGGGATTTCTCTGGCAGATGTAGACCTATTTAGAACCAGTCTTGCCTTTCAGGGTTGTTCTTAATTACAACCTCCCTCTTTTCTTTCAATGTTTGCATCACATCCTCAAAACAAAGAATTAAGAACTTTATCTTCTCTTCAAAGGGGTGTAAGCTAGACAAAGGGTCATAGCTAGTGTGAAAATGATGCACAAAGTCTAAAGCCTTTTTGTAGGCCACCCACTTTTCCTTCCTCAACTCTTGCTCATCTAAGTTGAACTCATTCCTAATGAGGTCTTTAGGAAACTAGAACTAGTGGGGTCTACCTCTACATATTGCCCTCTTTCTAAATATGTCATTGAAGAAATCTTCAGGGTCAGGACATCGGGATACTACAGTTGACAAATGGTATGGTTGAAGGAAATCTTCAAAACACTTCCAACCTCCTTTTATTATCACAAATTTGTGTGCTATGGTAATTGTAAGGAAACTGGTTCCTTTACCTCTTCCTATTAACTCTGCCTCTTGCACACTACCAATTTTCTTGAGGATCTTTGCAATTCCCACTTTAAGAGGGACCTGATAGGGCAACAAAAATGGAGTGCCTTTGAAACCATATACTCTGAAAACTATAGAGACAGGTTATAAGTAGATACCACCCCAATTGTGGACAATTTTTATATTCTCGGCAAACTCTTTTGGCTTAATGAATTCCAAAAGAACCTTAGGGACTCTTGGATTATCTAAACAGATAAGAGTCCTAATCTTAGATGCAAAACATTTATCAAAATTTAAGAAGCTTGCATCTTCTCTATCCCATGACAACACTGTACTCCATAACTGCAGTGGCATTTTCTCTCCATCTTTCTCTTTCACAATATCCATTCCACTTGCAAACTAGTCACCACCTTTGAACAAAAATAAATGCATAAGGAGGGAATACCATCCAAAAGGCCTATCTACTTTCCCATTATTTATTCCTATCAGTCCTTCATGGATGGCATTAGTGATATAGGAAGCATAGTCAAAGGTTACTGCCAAAGAAGGGTTCAAAATTTGAGCAATCATTAGCATGTAATGAGTTGACATATTTGCCTCAGCATCTTCTCCTACAATTTGGTAGAGTGACCAGTATAATTGTTTGGCCCTAAGGGTTAAAGAAAAAGGCTCCTTAGTGTTAGGTCCTACAACTATTAACCCACCTATCTTCACAAAGAATTGTTTAAGAGGCCCATTTCTAAGGTGGTTCCTCTGCACACTGTAAACCTGAGCTAGTGATTTAAAATTAATAGGCTCTAGATAATTGGTAAACTCACTAAGCCCAAAAGCATTTCTAAACTCCTCATTATTTATTTCAATGAGAGTTTTCCCACTTATATCCTTTACACTTCTTATGATTTGGTCATAATTGTGTGCAACCCGAGTTAGGAGATCCACATCCATGAATACTCCAAGGACCATCAATTTACCTACATCCAACTCCTAGATACTGGTCATTAGGGCTGGAGAATTTCTCATATCGAATCGAACCTTAAATAATCCCAACCTAGACAACCCAATTTGAGGGTCTCTTCGCTAGTTGCAATTGTCATACAACCCTTCTCCTATTTTGAGGTGAGGATCTCTTGGCACTAGTTCTTTTACCTTTTCTTGCACATTAGTTGACATTGTCAACTGTTCTAGGAAATCATCATAGATAGCCCACTCCTGGTAATTAATCTTTCCTGAGAATTCTCTTTTAGGTGCCATCTTAAAAACTATGCAAGCAATTTAACTACTACTCCCAATTATTCTGTGAGAAATCAAGACCCCAATTAAAACACATTGTTAAGTAATTGCCAAACAAGAGTATAAGAGAACCTATTTTTTGCTTGATGAAATCTACTCTACAATTGAAGAAATTTTCTTTGCAACAACTTTTCAAAATGATGCCTTCATTGAATTTATCCGAGATCATATACGGTAGTCAGGCTCTTAATTGCGACATTGATACCGCATGCTTCGGCCATCATTTCAGAATTGAATTCATAGAAGAATTCAAAAATTTTGCTCCAATGGGTCACAACATGCCTGTATATTTTCTTTTTGCTCTTTCACTGTTTCGTAGAGCATAACATTCTAGCAATTTCACCAAATGAAATCATGCCAGCCATCCGAACAAATGAGACTTGATCGGTCTTTACACTATTTTAACCTCTTTGCCTGTGCATCAAGCCCTACCTCTTTTTCACCATTTTGTGAGCTTTATCCCATGAGCACTTTCCTTTCATGAAGCTACACCAAGCATTAGATGGAACTCTAAACGCCTGGCCTTTAACTCCTACTAGGACTGTCAACCTTTTCACTAACCGCACCTCATCTTGATGGCTAATGGTTTTTTGTTATTTTGCAGAGGTTAATCCGCTTATATTTTTGAGCCATGAAACAATGTGAAGCATTGGATCAATCTCGAGATGATCATCCTTTAAGTGAGACCTTTATCTAGACATTGCTTACCCCACTTACTCATCGGTTAACAAATGCCACATGGCACTCGGCTATTAGCCCTGGAAAACTCTTCGGGTTTAGTTCAGAGTCAACCATGTGTCTTACTTCCTACATAACCATTGGTTACACCTTGGTGGGCCCTTAATCACCTTTTGAAACTATGTGTCAATCAACATATCACCATCAAGCCTTACAAGAAGTAACAACTATCACTCCATGTCATGCCGGGAAGAACCTCTCTTTCTCTTTCACCATTTTGTGGGCCTTAATCCTTAGTTGATTTGCAGCCATGAAGCAATGAGAACCATTGGATCAAAATAGAGTTGACCCTCTTTTACCTTTATGCTTTATTTGTTCTTCGGGCCCACTAGCTCTTTTGCTATTTCGCAGACCTTAAAACACTAGCATCTTACCTTTGTGAACACACACGGACCATTAGATTATATCAAACTTGCTTGATGCTTAACAACCTACTTGAGTCCGATAGATGTGGGTTGTCTGACTCAGCTTTATCCACTTGGTGTCGAGCCATTCCCAAACTGACATGTGAACTTTTTATTCACCGAGGGAAAACATCAGGATCCACCTCATCCTTGCCACCTGTATCTGCCAGGTCACTTTTTATCACACAAACATGACTCATCTTCTTGGACCCACCTTTCAGTCCTTAGATCCAATTTGCTAAACACTTTGATTTTCGACCATGTGTCATTATCTTACTTGCCATCTCAACTAGCTGGACTGCTTGCTTGGAACACCGTGTCATTTCGCTATTTCATGAAAGCTATCTTTCAAGCATCTTTCTCCTACGAAACTATGCTAGCTGTTAGATCTTTGAGAACCTACGCATCTGTTATGCTTCTTATAAACCTCTTTTGCCTAAGCCCAAAAACCTTTCCCTATTTCACAGAGCATAACATGTGAGCATCTATCTCCTACAAAACAACACGAGCCATCAATTTCTTTTGAACTTGATTTCCTTTTAGCCATGGAAAAGTCTTCACCGTTGGGTCCCACCAAACCTTTTCACCATTTCATGAAAGGTAATTTAATCACTCATTTTAGCTGCGAATCAACACTATCCATTAGATCTTGAGTGAGATGGAGTCTTGTTAAAATTGATCTAATGCACATAGTTGAACATGATTTTTCCTTTCACTATTTTGCATAGCTTAAGACACCCACAACTTCGCCTAACAAAATGACGAAAGTCGTAGATTTATCTAGAAGTTGTGTGACATTTACTGGACCTGACAACATTAGAAGGAAAAGGACATAAGGAATAGATTTTTTACAATTATTTAATGATCACCTAGGTAGATAACAAGGGGGGACACTTCACATGACCCCAAGACCCATTACTTAATTGAATAAAGTAACGCAGGAATAGAAACCAGATGGTTTTGATCAGACATTTGAGTGATTTAAAACTAAAACCCTTAACCCTTAAAGACCTAACATATATTTTGAAGCAGTTAAAAGCATACCTGACTCAAAATTTCAAAAACCTAGCCAATCATGGGAAAAGAAAACCCATTTCTTAAACACTGATAATAGTGGCTCTAACTGGGGATGGTTGATCACAAGGTCAACACAAGAAACTCAGGAAACTCTGAAGAAACAGACCAAAAGATAAACCCAAAAAAAAACAACAAGAAGCAAACAAAATATATACAAACAAAGGACCTACTATGCATGGACCTCAAGAGAAATAATGTTTTAGGAATTGTCCATGCACTAGAAATTTTTGTACTTCATCATTCATGTTTTTCATAAAATAAGAATCCTTTCCATTTAAATCATAGACCACAAAAGGGCCAATCCATAATGATTCAAATTTCTTGTGTTCTCCCTTGTCCCGTCCTCTTGCATTCCATTGAAGAACAATATCATCAATTTGAAACTTCCTTAATGATGTCCTTTTATCAAAAATGTACTTGTACTATAGTTGGATCTTCATATTTCTTTTTTGAGCTAGAGCTCTGATCTCTACCACTTCCACTATCTGAATCATTTGGTTTTCCATAGGTTCAGATAGCTCCATATCTTCAACTTGCAAGAATTTACAAACTAGAAGAAGATTGTTTACTGGTAGTCTAGCTTGAGTACCATAAACTAGTTCAAAAGGTGACATTCCAATGGCCTTCTTGACTATTACTCTATCAACCCACAAGGCTAATTTCAACTTCTGGTCCCAAGACCTCTTGTTCTCTTCTAGGATTTTCTTGATGATGTTCAAGAGGCTTTTATTACTAGATTCAACTTGTCTATTTCCCTAAGGATGATAAGGTGAAGAGTAAGACATGATTATTCCATGACTGGTAGAAAATCCAACAAACTCTTCTAACTTGAAACTCATGGCATTGTCCATTACTAATTTTGTAGGTATTCCAAATCTAGTTATAACATTGTCCATCTAGAAGTCAATGACAAATTTACTCATAGCTCTTCTTGTGGGAATAGCTTCAATCCATTTAGTAAAATAATCAATGGCTACTATGATCCATCTATGACCTCTTCCTAATCTTTCAACAATCTCTCTGATAAAATCAATGCCCCATTAGACAAAAGGGGCTTCCACTGTGACTAGATTTAGGGGTAAAGCTCCTTCATACTTCAATTTGGATGAATTTTTTTGACATGGGTCACATTTCCTGACATGTTCATGAGCATCCTTGAATAAGGTAGGCCAATAGTATCCATCTTGGATTATCTTACCAGCAGTTGTCTTAGCAGAGTAATGGCCTCCACATACTTCGTCATGCATCTCAATCAACACCCTTTTAGCTTGGAATTCATCCAAACACATTAGTAGTTTTCCATCTCTTTTTCTCCAAAACAGATCACCTTGAATGAGAACATATTTTTGTGACTTGAGTTTTAGAGTCCTTCTCTGATTATGTGTCATTCCTTCTGAAAATGTAGCATCTCTTAAAAATTAGACTATCTCTGAATACCAAGGTTGCCTTTCAATACTAGTGACTGAAGTAATTTTGATTTCAACATTATGTATCTCAACATTTAGAAGATTAGATTCAGTCATGAGCTTGGCCAGACCTAAGCCTCTCACCAATTTGGTGATCTTTATTTCCAAGTCAAATTCTTGGATTCTATTAATCCATCTACACCTTTTTCCTATAACCTTAGATTGGGATAAAATATCCTTGACTGTAGCATGTGGGACATAAGCAGTGATTTGTGCATTCACAAGGTATGGCCTGAAAGCTTTGACAACTTTAACTAAAGCATAAGCCTATTTCTCCATAGTTTCATATTTCAATTCTGCTGCTTGCAAAGACCTGCTATAGAAAGCTATGGGATGTTCATATCCCTCATTATCTTTTTGTAACAACACTGCAGCTACTGTATGGTATGAAGAAAAAGAGAATAGAGAAAAGGGCTTACTGTAATCAAGAGTCTTCAACACTGGTGCTTCTTGAATGGCCTTTTTAATTTCAGCAAAATCCTTTGAGGCTTATTGATCCCAACAAAACTTGGTATCCTTCTTGACCAACTTGACAATGGGCTTCACTATCTCTACAAAGTTTGCAATGAATCTTCTAACAAAATTTACTTTGCCTAAAAAGGATTGAATACCTTTAACATTCTTTAGTTCAGGCACTTTTTTTATTGCTTCAATTCTTTCAGGGTCTATTCTTACCCCTTCCTTGGAAACAATATGCCCCAATAATTTTCCTTCAGTGACCCCAAAATGACATTTCTTGGGATTTAATGACACACCAAATTCCAAAGCTTTATTGAACACCTTTTCCAAATGTCCACAGTGGTCATCAACCTTTTTAGAGAAGCAAGTTAGTTCATCTTGATAAACCACCATGATGATATTGATGAATTCTTTGAAGGCTACATCCATAGCTCTCTAAAATGTAGCTCCAACATTTTTTAATCCAAATGGCATTCTTACATGGACATATGTTCCCCATGGAGTAGTGAAAGTAGTTTTGAACTGTTCAGATTCTCTCACTAACACCTGATTGTATCCTGAAAAACCATCCATCATGGACAAAAGATCACAACCTGTTACTCTCTATAGCATAGCTTCCATATTGGGGGAAGAGTAATTGTCTTTTAAAGAAGCAACATTCAAATTTATAAAATCCACACACAATCTAATGTCTCCATTTTTCTTTCTTATTGGGACCAAATTGGAGACCCATGAAGAATGTCTAATGGGTTTGATAATCCCCCCTTCTCTTAACTTAGTCAATTCTTGCTGCATCTTAGTTTCTAACAGGGGATTAATAGGTCTCTACTTCTATCTGAAAGGCTTAGCATCTGGAACAAAAGGAACTTCATGCTGAAAAAGGTCTTGTCTATATGCCTTTAGGTCTTCATAAGACCAAGCAAAAACATGTGTATATCTTTTCAATAAATTAATAAGATTAGTTCTGACATGAGGGGGTAACTTCTTCCCAATGTATACTAACTTAGGGGATGATTCAGTCCCCAAGTTTACCTCCTCCAACTCTTCTAACTTGGTGGTAGACTACTCATGTAAGTGACTATCATTGTAACTGAACATGCTCTCTAGCTCTACGAGCCCTTTAGGTATCTCATTTGTTTCCAACTGGACCAAGTCATTTTCAAACACTGTTTCCTTATTGCTAACCACCTCCACCAATGCATTGCAATCAATCTTCTATCCATCATAATCATCAACACATTGAATGAACCTAAGAATATCTTCATCATCAGCAAAAACTTGCCAATTATACACATTATCAGGGATGGCAGGTCTAGATTTTATTTCCATAGTGGAGATGGCAGTTAGTGTTGCATCATTAGTTTTCAATGCAACATTAGCTAGAAAGTCTGCCATAATATTCTTTGATCTCTCTATCCAATTAATAGAAAATGCACTAAAATGCTCAATGACATCCCAAACTACATGTTTATACCTCTTTAATCTATCATTTTTGGATGCATATTTGGATCTTACCTGAGAGATAACCAATTCTAAGTCCCTTAAAACTTTCAATAGCTGAATTCCATTCCTTTTTGCAACTTCAAGCCCCAATAATAGGGCTTCATACTCTGTAGTATTATTTGTGCACTGGAAAGCCAATAAGAAAGAATACTTAAAAGTTATGCCAGATGGAGATACAAAAAGAACCCCTACTCTAGATCCTTCTTTGGAGCAAGCTCCATCAAAATACATCTGCCATAAACCATGCTATTGTGATTCTAGTTCGACCACAATGGGGTTAGTATTCTTCAACTAGGGTAAAATTGGTTGTAGTCTGAAATTATCAAGATCCACATCAATCATACAATTGAGCATATTAGGATCTACATTTTCAATTACCCTAGGAGCACATGGTTCTTTGTACAACTTGACCTAATTCCCATTGATTGGAATGGTGGCATAAGATAAATCCAGTTGGACATTTCCTCCTACTGTTGTTGCTCATTGTCTGGACAACAACATACCATAATGGGGTTTAGTCTTAGTAACAATAACATCCATTTTATAAGTTGCCTTAGGGAATGCTGCTATTTTTACTTCAACATCTCTCATTGTCCCTATCACAGGTACTTCCTTGTTATCCATAGCATAGCATTTTCCATATATAGTGGTTACTGATAGTCCTAATTCTTTCATAACACCATAGGGCATTACATTAGCAGCAACTCCTAAATCTATTATGCAGTTTTTTATCAGCCAGTTATTTAATAACAGAGTAACATAAAAAGGATCTACCTATGAAGGCTCTTGAGTAATATTGGTTCCAACATAAACGTCTAGGGTTTGGAGTTCCTGATCCTTTCCAATTTTAGCTGAACCAGTGGGTAGGACTGTGTCATTGTCAGATACATTAGAAAATAAAGACAAAGCTGCATCCCTATGTTCTTTTATTTTCAATAATTCTATTAATGGGATAGTAACTTTAATTTGTGTAAGAGCTTGAGCCATGTCAAATGTGGAACTACTACTTATTTCAGTATTAGCTCTAACTCTTTCTGCCTTAAGCTAACTTGCCCTTTTTGCTATGGCAGCTCCTTGTATATCATTGGTATTTTTATCATCTGTACACTTGGGTACATCTTTAACCCATTCCTTCTTTTCTTGACAAATTTTAGGGAGAGTAGTAGCACTACTTGTTGCCCCTTTTTGAGTAACCTCTTTTATGAACATGGAACCAGGTTCACCTTGATCAGTGTCCTTCTTGAAGCTCCTTAAGTTGTAATTGTGTTTTACTTTAGCAATATTAGCTTTGGTGAGATTTTTAACTTCTTCCTCACTAGGCCTTCTAAGATGAACTTCTTCATCTTCAATTGTTACCATATTCAAGGTAGGATGCCAGTCTAGTGCTAGTTGTCCTTGAACAAACCTTTCATTATCCAACACATCACTACATTCACTTTGTACAGATTCCTCATCACTCTCTATAATAGTTTCAAACATGTTAATGTCAAGCTCAACTTCTTGTCTCATGGACTCTTCAAGGGCTTGAGCTACTGCACACTAATGAGGAGATTGTGGCCCATCACAAGCAATACACCAAGGAGTTTTTTCTATATTATGGACATTTTTCCCTTTTAAGGGATCTGGGGTATCCTGACTCTGAGCAATTTTAGGCTTCTCATTTTGGGGTTTGCCATCTTTCTAGTTGGTATTATAAGGCATGTCAGGCAGCCAAGGGGGTCTATCTTGCTAGTTATAACAAGGCTTATCATTTTTATTTACCTTGGCAGTCAGATCCTTCATAGCAATAACCAACTTTTCTATCTTATCTTCCTCCTTAGTAGCTTTGCTAGGTTGTTGTTTTGTTTCTTGCCATAACCTACCATTTGTTCTCCTTCCTAACTTCCCATATGCCTTTCTATTGCTTTCCACATTAATGGCAATCCTAAATGCATCCCTCAAGTTATGTGGATTTTTATCCCTTAGGATATAGGCCATTTTAGAATCAAATGCATTATAATAGGTGTTCAAACACATGTTATCATCTAACCTCATCACCTGATACAATCTATGCATGGCCTTTTGAAATCTAGCATTGAAATCAGTGACCATTTCATTATCATATTTTCTAATGTTATTAAATTCATTGAGCATGAAGCTCACATTTGTTTTATCATCATATTGTTCTTGAAAACAATTCTTAAAATCCTCCCATGACCCAATGCTATTAACTGGAAGACCTCTGTACCAATCTCTTGCATCATCAACTAGGGACTGAACAAACAATTTCATTATAACATCTTCATCCACTATCTCATAATCATTTATTAGGTCCCCAAAAGATTTTAAATGTTCCTCAACACTAATTGCATTATTTCCAACAAATTTATGGAGTCTATCCCTTAACTCAGTAGGAACATGGTTGGGATATCTTGGGATCCCATTGAAGAACAATTGTCTATACTGCTCCAAATTGATAGGTCTCCTTTGAAAAGGGTTAGCAAAATTATTGTCTCCCATGTTCATTCTGACTTTTGGAATTGGGGACTGAGATATTTGGCTATGCTAATTGTTCATAGGGATTTGACTAATTGTTGCTATATTAGTGGGCATAGTAGGCTGAATTTTAACCGGGGGAAGGGAAATTTGCTGAGGATCAGGCTTACTAAGATCTTCTGATGGAAAAATGATAGGGGGAGCTTTTAGGTAACTAATCTTTCTTTTGACTTCCTGATTAGCTACTTCCATCTCATCTTTCTCTAGCTCCATTTGTAGGTCCTCCTTTTCCTTCCTCATTCTTTCCATCTCTCTCTCATGTGCTGATAGCCTATGAAAAATCTCCTCTGTATTTCTAGATCCAGTTCCATCATCCACCCATTTCTGCTTCCCTTTATCAACATTATTCCTAGGAGGATGTGAATCACTAAGCACTTCCCTATTTGGTTGGACTACTGACCTATATGCTGGCTTGGCCTAAGCAATTAGAATCTCTCTGATCATAGGGCCCTCTTCATCACTCTTTTCTTTTTCCTTGTCCAACACTTCAAGATTAGCTATCTGTATAAGAAGCCTATCTCTCTCCATTAGTTTTACTTTGACTTCCTTCTCCTTATTTGCTTCGTTCTGGGCTCTTAAAGAGATTAAGTGGTGAACCTTCCTATTTAAATCTTGTATTTCTTGTGACACTTTATCTTCATCAGGGAAGTTCTTCTCAGAGTCAGATATATTGACTTGATCAATATCAATCAAGCTAATATTTTCATCAATTGTTCTAGGAATAGAATGTCTGATTGCATTTGAACTAGTCCTATCTCTCACAGACACACTAACATGAGATACATCTTGATTTAAAGAATGAGAATTATCTATATTTCCAAAAAATCCAGAATGAAAGCCTAATATATCATGTTCAGATTCTCTAGAAGAAGAACTAGACTTTACATAAATAGGTCGATTAGGTATCTTACCGGTATTATTACTCTTTTTCACCCAAGCAACATTTGATGGTTCGTGAAGCACTGATCTCTTCTGACCTCTTTGTGACTGTTCTGGCAAACCTTCTTGCAAAGTTTCACAAGGATGCTTCTTCATGAAAGATCTGGTGTTTTTTCCTTCTTGCATTATGCATGTCTTTCTTTTTGAATTTTATGTATTTCACAAGGACTGGTTCCAAGATAACAGAGTCACCACCCACAAGACTATGGGAATTATGAAAACAAGCTTATAATAAAACATTGCAAAACCTCAGACCAAATCAAATATCAAAAGAAAATAGAGGGAACTTTCAAAAAGGGACCTCAAGACACCACTGCTATATTCACTAAAGCACCAATCTATTCCATGAACACACAATGATTCTTCGTTATAAATCTAAGCACAAATCTGCATCTAGATCCTTATTGTGACTCTCCCCAGCATAGTCACCACTTTTGTTGTTCTCAAAATCTTATTCACTTTAAAATCCCTATAGTGGTCTGATAACTTTGTATGTAAAAGAGAAATTAAAGAGAAAGAAATGTTCACGACAACATATAAAAAGGTTTGATTAACCTTCTACACTTCAAACTTATCCAAAGTTTAGGTGGGTATACCTTTGTGAACTGAATTCACACTTTTAAAAGATAAATCTA
Source organism: Cryptomeria japonica (assembly GCF_030272615.1). Taxonomy (NCBI): domain Eukaryota; kingdom Viridiplantae; phylum Streptophyta; class Pinopsida; order Cupressales; family Cupressaceae; genus Cryptomeria; species Cryptomeria japonica. The sequence continues at coordinate 781,856,589 of NC_081411.1, read as the reverse complement.
TAGCAAACTAGTCTGAAAACCAATGGATCTAATCACCTTAAAACTAACTAAAACAAAGGAATGAAAATTGTACTCATGTTCAGTATTGATCTACAAGATGCATAGAAGATAACCTTAATAGATATCAGTGCCTTATCCAAGGTCACAGAGTCATCTCAGTTCAAACAATACTTCCACAATCAAATATCTCTACATATTCTATCATTTTGGCTTCTGCAGATCCCTATACATGCCTGACATACATAAGAATTTATTCATATCAAACTAATCTATGTTCATCAAAATTCAAAATGTCCCACAAAGGATTTACTGGTAGAAATGATTCTTGTGTATTTAATTCCCCTCTTGAAGAGAAAAGCTAAGAAACATATCTACTAAAAGTTGCCTTACAACCCATATTCAAATGAAATAACCCTAGATTACTCAAAATGAAATAGTAAACACTTGCAAACATACTTGAAGACAACACAAAGTTTAAAATCAAAACCAATGGTCTTTATATTGATATTTTCTTCAAAAAAGTATTACAAAAACCTTCGAATATTCTCCATTAAAACTTGGAAAAGCTCAAATAAATTTCTGCAGCATTTTCTTACAATTCCTTGCGATCATCTTTCTACTAGTCCTAGTATCCATTTATAACAATATGGATGCACACATAACTTCGGACTTTCCTAGGAGAGTTTGTTACAATCATTACTTCTTAAGAAGAAGTTACAAAACCTTTTACAAATGCGGTTACAAGTCTCTTTCAACATCCGCAGCTTCTTCCTCTTGTTGTTCCATTGCAACATTTTCCAACTGCTCCACATCAAACACTGCATACTTTCTTGTCCATTCCCAATACTTTCTTGGCTAATCTTTTCCAAGAATTCCTCATTTTATTGACTTCTGAATTCAGGAAACCATAATGAGATTTTATTTTCTCAATCTCTTCAATTGTTTTGACAAATATGGAGGCATCCTCTGATTTAACAATTCCTTTTATTCTCAGTGACAATTTGGCTTCCAATTCCTTAAGCCATATTTGTTTGTCCTTTAATTGGGTTGGGCTGACAAAACCTCTCGGGAGTAATTCAATAACTTGATCAGTGTACTCTTTCTCGTACAAGTTGATCTTTCTATCTACATTATCCACTCCTTCTGCCAACTTTACTAAATCCTTTGTCATATCATTTGTAGATTTCATAATAGGGGCAGCCCCTGCCTCATCATAGGATACACAAATTAGTTCTATATCCTACTCTCTAGGTCTCCATTTATCAAAAATAGGCATTAAAATAGCCTTGTCCCCATTTAAATCATTCCACATTTCCAAAATCTTACTCATGTTGTTATACATTAGTGAAGACCCTATAGTGTTAGCAAAACTTAAAATTGTAGCCTTTACCCTCTCTTCATATTTATTTGCATATAAGGCTTGAACCTATTTTAAATTCTCCATTTCATGGGGAGTGATCTTAATCAACTAAGAACTAGAAGGTGCTGGAGATGGTGGGAACTCAATAATGGGGCTGGTAGGTGGAGGTCTTGCAAGAGAAGAGGATATCATCAATGTTGAGGATTCACCATGATGGTATTGTCCTGCCATCTAGCTTTGTAGCTTGGTGATGATGCTATCTTTACCCCTTACCTCTTCCTTGGCACTATTGTAAGCTTTCAAAATTGTCTCCAACTTAACTTGGAGATCTGCCTTTTCCTTAGCCTCTCTTTCTACTACTGTAACACTACACTTTGCAATCTCTAGCACAATGCTAGTAGCTTCCACTACCCTAGTACTCTACACTCTTTTTACTATCATTCCTCCAAGGTAACTTGACCCTGGGTGTCCTTATTCCTCTTATTTTCATCCCTTTTAAGAGACCACATGTCCAATGCAGTATTATCTTTGCTGAAAGTGACTCCCTCTATAGGTTTGGTCTCCTTTATTACTGCCTCTAAAACTAAGGTATCTGCTATGTCCCATTCGGGGAGAATGAGTACCCCAGCCCATGCTACCATGTCTCTTCCCTTCTTAGGAGTGATGGTCTTAAACTCATCAACCATTTCTTTCTTTATCTCTTCCTCCACCATAGCTAGATCCTTGTGGGGCTACTCACCTTTCCTCTTTTCACACCTAGCATTAAATTTATCAATGTTTTGCTTCCACACAAATTGCATGAAAGCTCCTGATGTGACAAAATTATTGTCAGCCAAGAAATCATCACTTGCTTTCTTAATCTTAGGATCCCACTCTTGGCCCTTGAACTCATTAGTAGTAATGTTCATCTCAGCAATAAGGGGTTCTTCTAGCAATCCCTCTTCCACTTCATCATATGTTTATGCTATCTCTCCAAGACTGCCTAACTATAACTGTTGCTCAGGTGCTGCCTATTCATCTCCTATATGAATAGGGGATTGAGATGGGGAATACAAGGGTTGATCAGATTGTACTTCATTTACCACTCTCTATTTCTTTAGGCTATCTTGAATGTCAATGATATCCTGTATCTTCCTCTTCCCTTTTGAGGTAGAAGGCTACCCTGTTGTTGGCATCAACACACTGTAGTTGGATTTATTATGCAACATGTAATCACTAGGAGGGATTGCTCTGGTAGATGTAGACCTATTTAGAACAAGTCTTGCCTTTTCAGGGTTGTTCTTAATTACAACCTCCCTCTTTTCTTTCAATGTTTGCATCACATCCTCAAAACAAAGAATTAAGAACTTTATCTTCTCTTCAAAGGGGTGAAAGCTAGACAAAGGGTCATAGCTAGTGTCAAATTGATGCACAAAGTCTAAAGCCTTTTTGTAGGCCACCCACTTTTGCTTCCTCATCTCTTGCTCATCTAAGTCAAACTCATTCCTAATGAGGTCTTTAGGAAACTGGAATTGGTGGGGTTTACCTCTGCATATTGCCCTATTTTTGAACATGTCATTGAAGAAATCTTCAGGGTCAATACACTGGGATACTGCAGTTGACAAATATTATGGTTGAAGGAAATCTTCAAAACACTTCCAACCACCTTTTATTATCACAAATTGGTGTGCTATGGTAACTGTAGGGAAAATGGTCCTTTTACCTCTGCTTGTTAACTCTGCCTCTTGCACACTACCAATTTGCCTGAGGATCTTTGCAATTCCCACTTTAAGAGGGACCTGATAGGGCAACAAAAATGGAGTGCCTTTGAAACCATATACTTTGAAAACTATAGAGATAGGGTATAAGTAGATATCACCCCAATTGTCGGCAATTTTGATATTTTCGGCAAACTCTTTTGGCCTAATGATTTCCAAAAGAACCTTAGGGACTCTTGGATTCTCTGAACAGATAAGATTCCTAATCTTAGATGCAAAACATTTATAAAACTTTAAGAAGCTTTCATCTTGTCTCTCCCATAACAACACTATACTCCATAACTGCACTGGCATCTTCTCTCCATCTTTCTCTTTCACAATATCCATTCAACTTGCAAAATAGTCACCACCTTTGAACAAAAATAAATGCATAAGGAGGGAGTACCATCCAAAATTCCTATCCACTTTCCCATTATTTATTCCTATTAGTCCTTCATGGATGGCATCAGTGATATAGGAAGCATAGTCAAAGGTTACTACCGAAGAAGGGTTCAAAATTTGAGCAATCATTAGCATATAATGAGTTGGCATATTTGCCTTAGCATCTTCTCCTAGAATTTGGTAGAGTGACCAATATAATCCTTTGGCCCTAAGGGTAAACAGATTTAAAGAAAAAGGCTCCTTAGTGTTAGGTTCTACAACTATTAACCCGCCTACCTTCAGAAAGAATTCTTTAAGAGGCCCATTTCTAAGGTGGTTCCTTTGCACACTGTAAACCTAAGCTAGTGATTTAAAATTAATAGGCTCTAGAAAATTGGTAAACTCACTAAGCCCAAAAGCATTTCTGAACTCCTCATTATTTATTTCAATGAGAGTTTTCCCACTTATATCCTTTACACTTCTTGTGATTGGGTCATAATTGTGTGCAACCTGAGTTAGGAGATCCACATCCATGAATACTCCAGGGACCACCAATTTGCCTATATCCAGCTCCCAAATACTATTCATTGGGGCTAGAGAATTTCTCATACCAAATCCAACCTTAAATAATCCCAACCCAGACAACTCAATTTAAGGGTCTCTTAGCCAGTTGCCCTTGTCATACAACCCTTCTCCTATTTTTAGGCGAGGAACTCTTGGCACTAGTTCTTTTACCTTTGCTACCACATTAGTTGATATTGTCAACTGTTCTAGGAAATCATCACAAATAGCCCTCTCCTGGTAATTAATCTTTCCTGATAATTCTCTTTTAGGTGCCATCTTAAAAACTATGCAAGCAATTTTACTACTACCCCCAACTATTCTAGGATAAATCAAGACCCCAATTAAAACACACTGTTAAGTAATTGCCAAACAAGAGTATAAAAGAACCTATTTTTTGCTTGAAGAAATCTGCTCTGCAACTGAAGAAATTTGCTCTGCAACTGAAGAAATTTGCTAGGCAACTACTTCTCTGCAACAACTTTTGAAAATATTGCCTTCATTCAATTTATCTGAGATCATATATGGGAGTTGGGCTCTTAACTGTGACATTGATACTCCATGCTTTGGTCATCCTTTCAGAATTGAATTCATAGAAGAATTCAAAAATTTCTCTCCAACGGGTCACAACATGCCTATATATTTTCTTTTTGCTCTTTCCCTATTTCACAGAGCATAACATTCTAGCAATTTTTCCGTATGAAATCACGCCAGTCGTCCGATCAAATGAGACTTGATCGGTCTTTACACTATTTTAACCTCTTTGCCTATGCATCGGGCCCTACCTTTTTTTTGCCATTTTGTGAGCTTTATCCCATGAGTACTTTCCTTTTGCGAAGCTACGCCAAGCATTAGATGGAACTCTAACCGCCTAGCCTTTAACTCCTATAGGGACCGTCAACCTTTTGTCTAGCTGCACCTTATCTTGATGGCTAATGGTTTTTTTCTATTTCACAGATGTTAATCCACTTACATTTTTGGGCCATGAAATAATGCGAAGCGTTGGATCAATCTCGATATGATCATCCTTTAAGTGAGCCCTTTATCTAGACATTCCTTACCCCACTTACTCACCAGTTAATAAATACCACATGGTACTCGACTATTAGCCCTGGAAAACTCTTTGGGTTTAGTTCAGAGTCAACCACATGTCTTACTTCTTGCATAACCACCGGTTACACCTTGGCGGGCCCTTAATCACCTTTTAAAACTATGTGTCAATCGACATATCACCATCAAACCTTACAAGAAGTAACAGCTGTCACTCCATGTCATGTCGGGAAGAACCTCTTTTTCTCTTTTGCCATTTCACAAGCCTTAATCCTTGGTTTATTTGCAGCCACAAAGAAATGAGAACCCTTGGATCAAAATAGAGTTGATTCTCTTTTACCTTTATGCTTTATTTGTTCTTCGGGCCCACTAGCTCTTTCGCCATTTCGCAGACCTTAAAACACTAGCATCTTACCTTCACGAACACATGCAGACCATTAGATTATATCAAACTTGCTTGATGCTTAACAACCTACTTGAATCCAAGAGACATGGGTTGTCTGACTCAGCTTTATCCACTTGGTGTCTAGTCATTCCCAAACTAACATGTGAACTTTTTATTCACCGAGGGAAAATATCGGGATCCCCCTCATCCTTGCCACATGTATCTGCCAGGTCACTTTTTATCCTGCAGCATGACTAATCTTCTTGGACCCACCCTTTAATCCTTAGATCCAATCCGCTGACCACTTTGATTTTCAGCCATGTGTCATTATCTTACTTGCCATCTCAACTAGCTGGACTGCTTGCTTGGAACACCATGTCATTTTGCTATTTCACGAAAGCTATCTTTCGAGCATCTTTCTCTTGTGAAACTGCATTAGCCATTAGATCTTTGAGAACCTACACATCTGTTATGCTTCTTGTAAACCTCTTTTGCCCGATCCCAAAAACCTTTCATTGTTTCACAGAGCATAACATGTGAGAATTTATCTCCTACGAAACAACGTGAGCCGTCGATTTCTTTTGAACTTGATCTCCTTTTAGCCGAGGAAAAGTCTTCACCACTAGGTCCCACCATAACTTTTCACCATTTCGTGAAAGGTAATTTACTTGCTCATTTCGGCTACAAATCAATGCCAACCATTAGATCTTGAGCGAGATGGAGTCTTGTTAAACTTGATCTAATGCACACAGTTGAACATGCTTTTTCCTTTCACTATTTCGCATATCCTAACACACCTGCAACTTCTCCTAATGAAATGATGAAAGTCATAGATTCATCTGGAAGTTGCTCGACACTTACTGGACTCGACAACATTAGAAGGGAAAGGACATAAGGCATAGATTTTTTACAATTATTTAACGACCGCCTAGGTAGATAACAAGGGGGGACACTTCACACGACCCCAAGACCCATTACTTAAGTGAATAAAGTAACTCAGGAATAGAAACTAGAGGGTTTTGATTAGACATTTGAGCGATTTAAAACTAAAACCCTTAACCCTTAAAGACCTAACACAGATTTTGAAGCAGTTAAAAGCATACCTGACTCAAAATTTCGAAAACCTAGCCAATCATGGGAAAGGAAAACCCATTTCTTAAACACTGATAACAGAGTGTTTGGAAAATCATGAACTTGTTGGGAAAAATTTCCCATACTATTGTTTTGAATGTTCTAGAAAATATATGAGACTATGAATGAAAGAATTTGGGGGGGGGGGGGAGAGTTTTTAGTTTGTTATTATCTTAACTTTTTGGGGGTATAGATTTTAATTAAAATCAAATTTTACAATGAAAAATAGAATTTAAATTTTGGTTTGGGCTAGGGTTTGGCAGGTGGAGGAGCTGAGGCTTGACTCATGCCATTGCCTCCCCCTTCCCCTCCTCCCCACAAAATGCCCGCAATGAGCAGCATCCGCAGTGGTCGCTGTGAGCGGCACCCGCAGTGGCCGCTGCGAGTGGCACCCGCAGTGGCTGTTGCGACCGGTGGCTATGGGGAGGGGAGTTGCGGGGAGCTTCCCATCTCTCTCGTGATGGGAGGTGGGACCCATAGAGGTCTCTCCCAACATTTGTTTTAAATAAAACAAAACTTGTTTATTTTACAAAGTATGATTTAAATAGTTTTTTATTATTATTAATATATATTTTATTAATGAGGTTTAATAAATATATATTAATTAATAATTAATTCAAAATCTATGATTTATTTAACAATTATTAATATATATATATATATATTAAATAATACTTAATTGAAATCATGTGTTATTAAATTTATAATTGTTATACTTTATTTCCTGGAGTTAATATTTTTAATTGGAAAATTTGCTTGGAATAAAATATATCCTGTTAATTTTTACATAATATGTTATTCAAGGATATATTATTAATGGATTTGAATATTCTAGGAGACCTAGGAATTTTAGAAAAGAAATACTTATCATTGGATATATTGTAGACTTAAATGATATGCTATTAGATTTATTGGAAATTTAATGATGTGGCAATTTGAGAATTGGTAAGATATTGTTGTTATCATTGGTGAAATAAATGGTTTAAATATACTTTCCCTCTGTAATGAGAATTAGACAAATGGTAATATTGCATTTGTGGCATTGTATTCCCCTTGTAATTGTGATTTTCCGTTAATGTTTTTGGAAAACTTAGATCGTTTAGAAAACTTGATCAACTTTTACTATTTAAACCAGTAGGAAAGAAGATTGTTCATTTTCGGTTATTGCCTATGCAAGTTAAATTTTTGTATTCACTTGCGGTTGGCCATAGTTGGTCAAGTCCCCTACTAGAGTACCGTTAGGAAATGGACCTTTGTACTAGCTTTTAACATGCTCAGTTGGACCCGTTTCTATGTAGGGATCATTTAGGATTTATTGAACGAAGTGGTCATTTATATATTGGATGTGCTCACCTAAAAGGCAGGAATGTAAATGACATGATCCGTGTGTAACTATAACTTAATTAATTATCAGAGGGGTCTTGCAGTTGAGCAAACTCAAAGATGTAGCCCTCTAGAGGTGAACTCCAAGATTATTTTGGTGTTATGCGATACTTTGTTCTTGTGTTTCATGATTAGTGTTAGCATGTATGCATGGCAATTTGATAGAATGTATAAGTGGGTTAGATGAGAATTATCATAATGCATGTATGTAGTCATCTTTTAAATGCAATAAATGGATCATGAAGGAATATACTCTAGTAATGTTAATGAAAATAAGTATGCATGACAAGACCTCATTAGTTATGATGATATTATAGAGCATTTTGGAACAAGATGCATGGTATGAGTTTAATGAAAAATTGTACGTAATGAATGGATAACAATTATTGGATGAACTGGTCATATTACCTAAATTGTAATTCTAATGGATGAACTTCATTTAGTTACTTACATTTTGATCTTAATAAATGAACTTCATCATAATAGTTATATTTTAACTAAATTGGATGAACTCAATTGGTTATCCACATTTTAACCTTAATAAATGAACTTCATCTTAATAGCTACATTTTGACTATAATGGATGAACTAAATGGGTTATTTACATTTTAACCTTAATAAATGAACTTCGTTATGTTAGCTATATTGTAACTAAAATGGATGGACTCACCAAGTTAACAATATTTTAACCTTAATGGATGAATTTACATGTTATCTTTGTTTTAACTTCTATGGGTAAATTTCCTCATGTTTGCCTCATCTTCAACCATAATAAATGAATGCTTCCTAATTAACCAAGTTAATTAACCATAATAAATTGATGGACTCGCCAAGTTAACCATATTTTAACCTTAATGGACGAATTTACATGTTATCTATGTTGTAACTTCTATGGGTAAATTTCCTCATGTTAGCCTCATCTTCAACCATAATAAATGAATGCTTCCTAATTTCCATAATACTAATTCATTGAACAAATTATATCCATGTTTCAAGAAATATCATGTAATTAAGATATCCTGCTTAATTGGATCAAATATCATGAGCTGAGTTAGGTGATAACTTATGTAATCACGTTGCGAAACTCCTTAGGTTCATTTAGTCTTCCACTATGTTATCTAAGCATTACATAACTCTAATGTATCTTAATGTTGTGTATTTAAAGTTTTAAAAAAATAAAAAATAAAAAAATATTTGCACTCCATTTGAGTGTTTTTGCTTTAACCCTTCGGGGTTTCCTGGTGGGGCATTACAATTTTGATCCACAAACCCTTTCGAAGGTTGCATAAGGTCCCCTCACCCCTCTCTCTATCATCAACCACTTCAAAATACCAATTTCTTGGTCTTCACACCAAATTCTTCATTCTTACTGCCTTTTACTATCTAATACATAGAGATATCAGATTGTCCTCGTGCCCAAACACATACCAAATCTAATTTGGAGCCCTGCACACAACATAATATGATACATAGCATGAAAAAGGGTCTTCCCACACATTTGGGTGAATTTATATGCATTGGAGACCAAACTATAAATTATTTACTCCTCTCGGTAAACATTAGGCAGGGTTTTGACATTTTTGGGAAAAACTATGATATCTTCTTTAAAACACTATGAAATTCAATACCACAAAAAGAAAAAATGAAGTTAACTCTCTAAACTAAAATCTTGTATTTATATTTAATCGATGCTTTCCTACATTGTTTGATCTACCATCTTGTTAGAAATATCATCTCTATTATGCTTTGATGGATGTCTCATCCTGTTACAAACCTCACATTTTGGCACTAGCAGAAAGGATTTTAGCAAAGGTGGTTGAATATGGATTTTACATCTACCAATTTTCACTCCATCTTATGCATATGGATTTTACATGTAGAAGAAATAAATTTGATAAATAGGCCATATGGTGGATGATAAGTGAAGGATGTAAGTACTAAAGGTATGGCACCAGTGGCTTTGGTACATGAAGGTGACTAGAGATTGTGGAAGGAGAAATGGTGGAAGTTGGATCTATGGTAGAGGTGGGAGTAGAAGTTATTTACGCATGAAAATGTTAAGATAATACTCATAAAATAGCTAGGAATCCAACTTAAGGCATTCTATTTGTTAATAAATTTATCTACCATTGAGATACTTCCCCCTTTCTTACTATTCCATTGTTGGCTTGAGTGTATATTATTTTCAACACCCATTATAAGACACATTATAGGTTCTTGGGGCTCCTAACCTAACCTAGCTTTAATAACATTTTGAGCTACTACTCATGGACTAGTTAGGTTACCAAGATATGGCCTTGTATTTGTTGTTAGAATGCGATCTATGACTAAGTACTAGAGGATCTTACTAACTCGGGTACCATTATTTTATGTGTCTCTAACATGACTCCTAGTAACTATATAAGGATCTTACTAGTCCTAGATCTATGCCTTGTCTTTTTTATATGGTTCCTAGTGAGAATATATGAATCTTACTAGTTCTAAATGTCATAACTTTGTGTTTTGCATGCTCCATGTGTGTTACCAATGTTACTCATATTACTCACTTTGTACTTCCCTTTTATCTCAATATTGTAGATTGACAATATCATAAGTCTTGGGAGCTACCATCTTTCCAAACTTGTACTCATCTTGACTCTTCAATATCTTGGTGAAAGAATATTTGGTTTCTCCATATTTTCCCAAGAGTACATGAGCATAATTTCATACTCTTTCTAAGAGGAGGCTAAATATTGCATCATAAGTTGTATCTCTTTATAAATATACACTAGGTTTGGACTCACTTCAGTGGTTGTGCCTTATTATGCCTAATTATACTTAGGTTTCAAAATGTTTCAATAAATTTTGTTCATTCCCTTATTCATGATGTTCCTCATGGCTCAATTTTCTAGGGCTGGGGTCTTGGGAACCCTTATTCATGGAAATTGGACCTAAAATTTAAAAGATGAATGTTGGATTTGCAAATAGTAGGAATTTCCTCTCCAAATTTGGACTTTTCCAAAAGTTCAATTTGAAAAGGTGCAAGCTTCATATAGATAAAAGTCTATTTCTCATTTCAAACCCCTATAAACTCCAACCCACATCTACCAATTTTTCAATCAAGCAATTCAAATAAATTGAGCATATATATATAATGAAGCAACAAGGCATTCAAAGATACAACTTTGTTACATCAGTTATGATCAACTACATTATGTTTTTCCATGATGAAAGCATACACTAGCATGTTCTAGAAACATTAAATCATTTCAAAATTTAGGTATATTTATCAAATTTTTATTGGCATTTATGTTTGGAACATATTAACACAAACTATAATGTTATGAAGCTTCCTTTGCTAGATACCTCCCTAGAACTAGTTCAAGATGACTCTCATAGATATTTGTAAATATGAAAGGAAACAGAGACATGCCTAAGTCTAAGAGCATAGTATAACTGAGGTATGTAGATGATAGTTACGATGAAAATGACAAGCCTTATGTATAGGTCTAAGGAAAAGAATTGTGAGCAACACATCACTTTGAAGCACACATTAAAAGAATACATAGAAAGGAATAGCTACACCAAAAAAATAGTGAATAAGAAGTAAACAAAGCAAAGTTTCATTTAAAATATAGTAAAGATATTCTAGGATAGTGTTAAGAGAAGACACAAAGCCTTGTAAAGAAGTCATGAGAAGATGATACACAATAAGAACCAAATACACATGGAAAAGTACAAGTGATAACAATCCTAGCCAAATTAATAATATTGAGATCATGGGAAAACATTTGAAATTTAAATCTCATTGACAACCCAACCAAAGAGAAAACATTAGGACAAAGCCTATAAATAAGAGATAGCCACAAAAATAGTAACAAGTAGTCTATACACAATAAGATAGATCAATCCATGGTATAAATCATAGAACAACTAAAATCATGAACCTTAATACCATGAAGAGAAAAACCAAAAGTTTATTTTGATAGTGAGATAACTCATGAAGAATCCTCAAGTAGAGAGACTATATATTTGGCTGGTAAGAGGGCAAAATATAGGCAAACATAGTAAAAAAGAGCCATCACTAGCTACTATGTTTGATAATATTTATTATAGATTCAATGTTTCAAAAGAAATAAAAATGGCCCATCATTTTCATTAGAAACATGGTCAAAATGATAAAATCATTGTCAAATTATATACATAAAAGACTGATACCAAATCTAAGAATAGAGATAAAGTAGTAAATGCTACAAGCTAGGTTTGCCGTTGCACCAAAAGATCTACTTGTCAATTCCCGATACAACCACTAGACTTATATAATCCACAGGAGGCCATTAAACCATGTCACAAATCCTCACGAGGGACATTGGCCCACTGCCAACAATCCCCCTCCCAACATCACTCATCATAGCCTGCATGATTCAAACCTGTGACCAAGCTCTGATACCACTTGTTACAAGCTAGGGTTGTTGTTGCACGAAAAGATCAACCTGTCAGTGCTTGATACAACTACTAGACTTATAGAATCCAAAGGAGGCTATTAAACCATGTTGTGAATCCTCACAAGGGACGTTGGCCCACTACCAACAATAAAATGGATGTTCACTATCAAATAGGAAAGAGAGCAGTCTCAAAACACCAAAACGCTTTAGGATAATTGAACAAAAGACTTGGTTTACAACTCTATGTTGTCTTTTCAATGATAATGAAGGCTCCTGTAGAATTAATTGTGCACTATATTTCCATCTTTGTTCTAATCCTTAGCTTGCAAGATCACCATGTTTTGGGTATGAGGTGATCATTGTTTTTTCTCTCACTACTGCTATGGTACTCATTGAAGTTGATATTGAACCCAAATCACAAGCCTGGGTTGTCCCGTTACTTCCTCTAGGACTATGTAGGTCTTCATTATCATGGTGATCTTTGACTGTAAATTAAAATTTGTGTGTTGTAATCCTAAAGATTATTTACACATACAATGTACTTCTTGTATTCCTCTCATGAGGACCTTTGTCTTGGCTATTCTATTTAATACTTCATGAATGTGTACTTTGTGATAGTTAAAATAACCGTGACTCCCATCTGAAACTATTTTAAATGTGATTTAGCATGGTGATGATGTCATTGTTTTATTTAAAGTTAATGATGAATGACAATAATTTCATTGATAAGACTATTGTGATAACATGCAATTCATTTCACTATAAAATCAGACTTAGACTATCGTTTAGTCCTTTTAATTCTTATTCATGGGTATATATCCCTGCACTTTTGACTGTTGTAACTTTTAGCTACTTTTTTTGTATTCTAGGCCTAGATACATCTTCATGAAACTAATTCTTTGGAAAGATGCATGTTGTGTTTGATCATGACTATAATAATAAAGTCTCTTTAAATTAGATGCTTTATAGTATGCTCTCAGACTTAGGCATATCTTCTTCCTCTGCTAGATACCTCCCTAGAACTGGTTAGCTCATTCTTCGCTATGTATACATCCTACTACCATGGTAGGGGTAGGGTGGGAGAGAGAGAAAAGAGAAAAAGAGGTAGATTTCCCTTTGGGGCATATAGAATTCATGGTGGCAAAAGGGGAAGAATGGACATCAACAATTGAGGCATGGGGGAAACATTAAAAGACTTCTGATGATGATGACCTAGGAATGACAAAGAATGGGTAGTTGTGAAATGTAGTGGATAGCTCAAGAAATGGGTAGGACGCAAGCAATTCCTCATATATGAAAATCAATGAATGAAGGTGAAGATTTAGCTACCTCTAATGGTGAAGATTCTACCCAAGCAATTCTATAAATTATGCAAATCCAAAATTCCTCATGCAAATATTATGCAAACCCGAAGATTCAATGAATGAAGGTGAAGATTTAGAAATTCCTCATATTATGCAAATCCGAAATGAAGGTGAATATTCTACCTCAAATTGTGAGTCTGTTGTTTGATGTTTCTAGGGGTTGAGCTCGACGGGGAAGCCTGTGTAGGATTGCAAATGCTCAAATGACTTGCCTTTTTTTTTGTTTTTTTAAAGTATAATGCCCGTTGTCATCGTAATTTCGACAAATGCGGGCACTTTTTTGAACAAAAAAACAAATTTCATTGCTAATGCCTTCTCTATCCAAGCCAAATCTGAAATTATCATCAGAATTCTGATGAATTCGTGCATTTTTAAAAAAAATTCAAATTTGGTCACAATATACCTTCTCCACTGGAAACCTCTGTCGAAACTATAGACCAAATGTATTAGTGATCCATAGCAATAGGTTGGGAATATTCCTTAGGATGAAGAATTCATCTTCAAGAATGATGGTAATATCAAGTTTTGGAGTTCTAGGTTGGCTTAAGGATAAGATCATATCTTTGTTTCATTTTTGATAAGATTGAAAGAGAGAATCACTTCTTGGTGGAAGTAGTCCAAATTATTGAGGCTAAAATTAATCAATACAAAAACTCAAGATTCTTTCAGTTGGTCAAAATAAGTTATTGTTAATAGTTGTGATTTATTCATTATAGAGAAATTTCAAACACTTATGGATTGGAGAAGAAATAGACTTCATGGAGGATAGCCAACTGTAGCCTAAATTCACATGGAATTGTTTAAATGAAAAAATGATAATAAAGTTGATATCTATAGATTTAGTATGAACCCCAATAGGAAGTGTGATAGAACCAATATTAGGACAATAAAATCCATCAAATAACTTAAGAACTACATTAGTATCATCATACATTGGTTGATGCAAATGTAAAGTATAAGGATATCCTTGAGAGACAACATTAACCATGCAATAGGGATCAATAAGCACACCATGATAATTTTTGCCTTGGATCTTTGCAACTATGTATAAAGGGCCATCAGGTGCCTTAATGGTTTCACTAGGATGAAATGTGATATAGGGGTCCTTAGGTGTTTCTTGTTTCTCCACCATATTAATAAAATTTTGAGCTGTAAAAGTGACATTAGAGGGAGAGAAAGAGGTATGTTCAGTCTCAATCACATTAGAAGTATGAGAGTATAAAGGATCAGCAAAAATATTAAGATTTTGATTAGGAGGGGCTACGGATTCATTTCCCTTATCATTCACACCTTCCATAGATATAGTATTATTATCAATCAAGTCTTGAATCTTACATTTTAATGCAAAACATTTTTCAGTATCATGACCAAGTTGATGACAAAATTTATAAAAAAACTTATTATCAAAGTTAGGTGAAGTTGATTTATAAGGATCAAGTGGTTTTACTGGAGGAAGTTTGATAACATTTCATTGTAACAACTAAGACATGATGCTATACAAAGATTCATTCAAAGGAGTAAATTCTTCCTCCCTAAAGTTAAAAAGTTTAGAAATAAGAAGCACACCTAATGTAGAATTCACATTGTTGTTGTTGATGGTATCATTGAATTTTATGAATCCTTTGCTTGGTTGAACTTCTCAAATGGTTGTTGAGCATTCCCACCCTTATCACTTGAGGTCATAGGAGTAGTTTTCTCCATTTGACTCATAGTTAGTTGATAATTGTGAAGTATTGCGCACAACTGCAAAAAGGAAGTAAAGTAAGAAAACATAAATTTTTCCATTATACATTTTTGCAAATCAGAAATAAACATTATTTGAATATCATTATCAAGCATTAGGAAAGAAATTTGAGAACACAAATGAATGTATCTACCAATGAAATCAACCACTTTTTCTTTAACACCTTGTTTACAATGCATTAAATCAGTCAAAGTGATTTTAGGACCTATATTATTTTTAAATTGTTGAATAAAAGAATTTGCTAATTGTTGAAAAATAAGTAATAGAATAAGAAGGAGAATAGCAATAGCATTGTCAAGCCTTATCTCTTAGTGTTCTAGTAAAAAAATTGGCAAGCAATCTTTGATCATAAGAAACTTAAGTACACAAAGTTTGGAATATTTTGAATTGTGTTAAAGAATCACCTTTTTCACAATAGAGCTCCAATTGAGGGACTTCAACATGTTTATGAGGGACAACTCTAATATTATCTAGAGAAAGTGGGCTTGCAATGTCATATGTGGGAACACTAAACTTGAATTGAGTCATAGAAGCAATTTTTCGTTGCATTGAAGATATAATTTGAGTGAGGTTATTAATGGTTGCTTTGGTTGAAGAATTTATGTTAGAAATGTTTGATTGAGAAGGTGGTGTGATGTTATTGAAAAAAGGCATTGATTGAGAAAAAGGTTGTGGGACACTATGGTAATTAGGAATAGGTGATGATTAAGTAGGGAGTGGGATACTAAAAGGAGGAGTAAATTGATAGAAAGAATTGTGCCCTTATGTCACATTGATTGGTTGAGAGACAATAGGAATGCTCATTGAAGGCATAGATAAAGATGGAGGATTGAGTAAAAAAGAGGGATTGCCCCCATGACTAATCATTGTAGGGATGACATTTTGAGTTGAAGTAACCATGATTTTTAAAGTAAAAGTAGGAATACTAGTAATAGAAGTGGTCAAAGGAATATAATGATTGATTTGTGTAAGAGGTTGTGAATAACCTAAGTTCTCAATATAACTCTTTATAGGAATAACATTAGAATCAACAATGTGAGCAATACCACCTAATATATCAATTATATTCTTATCACTTTGAATCATGTGTTTTAGACCATCAATTAATGGAAGAGATTCACTATTAGGATATTCTTGGGACATCCATTGTTAGAAAATTGTCAAATTGATTGTCCAATTTTGAAACTTGACCTATGAGAACTCTAGTCAAAGGTTCTTCTTTATCAAGAGAATCATCAATTAGGTAAGTAGAGATGTTATTAGGATGAAAAGAATTAGAAATATCATCATTGTAGAAGTCATCGAAATTAGGTTCCATCTCTTCAGGAATTAAACCTTGGGAACCCTTAATTATAATGCTTCATCTAACATGGATACTATAGGTAGAACTAATAGTTGTAAACTCATGCAGTAGATGGGAAATTTGAAATTTGAATTTGCGAAAAAATGTTTGTAAAATTGAATAATGGAAAATTTAAGAAAATGATGATTATACAATTTAAACTTTGGGGAAAGAAGAAATGAAACAATCTCCAAGTAATTAATAAAAAGAGATTGAAATTTAAAATTAAGGTCAATGGGATACCACATTATTTAAAATTTAAAATTCACAAAATTAAGTTCTTAAAATTAGGGCAGATTATAATTTGTCGGTAATTGCACTCATTGGATTTATATGTTGTCATTGATGGCAACAAGATACTATATGGAAAAAAGATTCCATTTAAGTCATGTACCGGCATTAGGAGGCATTCATTGGCATACATCGACATTGGAGTAATCAAGGTCACCACTGGCACCGGTACCGACATCTAGCACTTTAGGGAAGATGACATCAAGGAAGTTTTTTTTGTAAAATCATTTTGTAATTATTGTATAAGGCCGACATTGTATATATTTTGTATTGTAATCCGACATAAGGCATATTGTTTGTAAAGGGTATATAGTTCAGTTTGTTAGGTCATTATGATACCATAGAGAAAAAAATATGAAATGACAGAATATGATTATGGATATATGGAAATGATTTGTATGTAGATCATTCGTATGTGAATGTTATATCATGCAAGGATCTTTAGATATTTTGTAAGGAATTCTTGGAGGGAAGGAGATACTGGTAGAAGGTTCAGGGTTGATGAACCAGTACAAAATAGAGCTTTAACTTGAACTCTTTTTGGCATTGCAGATGCATTTTGTGAGTTCACCAGTACTGTTTTATTGCAGCAGAAGCTTGTCGTCAGTGAGACTCTTTTCTGTTGAGAAGTATACTCTAGGCAGTGTTCCTTCCTGCATGTACAGGCCCCCATGCTATGTAACATCTTTCATATGGCCAGTGAATTGATATTGTGGGTCATAAATCCCACCATGGTTTTTCCTCTTTGAAGTTTTCCACATATAAATTTTGTGCGTTATGGTGTTCATTCATGTGGCTGGTTTATTTGGTTCATGCTATATGTTTCTTCATTTATTGGTTTATATGTGTAAGTTATAAAAGGATAAAATCTTGTGTTACCAGTAGAACACTGATTCACCCCCCCCCTCTCAGTGTTCTTGAATTTATTGTATTCCAAAAATTGGTATCAGAGCTTGGTACCTCGAAAGAAGTTTAACAGCTTGAGGAAGATCATGAAACTAGAATCATTTAATGTGGCTATGGAGAAGCAACTTGAGATGGCACTTGAGGACTATGCTACTAAAAGGATGAATAACTTGAAACTGCAAGATGAATTAAATTTTGCTAATGAATTCATTCCTATTTTGCAAGAAAGGTTATCATTGGTTCAAGCTAACAAAAAGGAACTTGCGCAAAACCAGGATGATGAAGAGAAAAATGCACTTAAGGAAAAATGACAGAAACTGAGTCAAGAAAACATGCTCATGAAAAATGAAATGCAAGACCTGACTATAAGGTTATCAAAAGATATTGAGGAAACAAAGAAGAAGGAAGAAAATCTTTCTATATCTCTGAAGAACAAATTTGAAGAATGTGGCAGATTGACTAATAAAAATAATCTATTGAGAACTAATTTGGCACATTCCTGGAATAATGAACAAGAGCTTAAAAGACAAATAAATAATCTAAGAGATGATTTGACTACTGCAAGTGAGTATAATGAAGAATTCAGGATTAGTACTACATAGTTGGATGATTTATTGAGAAGACAAAGGCAAAATGAAGATTCTAGAGGACTTGGATTTGTACAAGGTGAAAGCTCTAGTACTACAAATTAAGATCAGACAACTAGTATCTAGAACTCGTCAAAATAGGGGAACTGGTAAGGAAATCTAATGCTTATAAATTCAATGGTATATTTTTTGTTTGTAATAAATTTGGGCATATGGCTAGACCATGTAGAAATAGAGCAAATCAACACTATAATTATGTTCTTGGTCAATGCACAAATTGCAAAAAATATGATCATAAGTTAGAAGACTGTAAAATGAATGTTAAATGTCATGCATGTGGAAATTTTTGACATTTGGCTAATCATTGTAGGTCAAGGAATGACATCGGATATGTCAAAGCAATTTAGAAGAACAATGTTACATGTTATGCATGCAACAAAATAGGTCATAT
The DNA here is from genome assembly GCF_030272615.1 of Cryptomeria japonica. Classification (NCBI taxonomy): domain Eukaryota; kingdom Viridiplantae; phylum Streptophyta; class Pinopsida; order Cupressales; family Cupressaceae; genus Cryptomeria; species Cryptomeria japonica. Next base: position 781,837,493 of record NC_081411.1, on the reverse strand, counting down.
TGCTAAGTACTGCATAAGCAAAACTACAATGGTTAGAAATGATAAAGAAAATGAGAAAGGAAAACAAAAGGTAGGTTAAATACAACAAGATCACACTAAGAGATGGGTTAGAAGATCTGAAGAGCCAAGTGGGGATGCAACTACACTGGTAACTGCACCTATAACTCCACTGGTAGACTAGAGCATTCTTGCACCAGCATGAAATTCAATTGGTAACTAAGGCATATGCCTTAGGGGTTGGAAAATTCATTGCAAAACTTGTATATTCCCCGAAAGAGATCTGGAGAATGGTATCATTAATGAAGGTTTATTCAGCATAAAACTATGAAACCGACATCTGGTAGCATACATCACTAAGCATTTATGATAGTGTTAGGGTTTACACACTGCTAAAAAGGGGAAAGTGGATTCATTTTCACTCATCAAGAATTCAAGAATCTAGAGTGAAGGCAAGGTGAATCTTAGGTGATTAAGAGTGAGCAAAAGTATTCTGTAAGGATTTCCAACAATTATTTGAGAAGCACTCAATCTTTCAGGTATTTCTTCTCAATGGCAACCAGATCATTTTCTCCTACTATCATTGTGAATCTCATCATTGTTGAAGTCAAGGATAGACTCAAACCCATTTTCAAGGAAGTTCCCCTGATAGCTAAGAAGGAAGACTCTATGGGAGCATTCCCTAAGGTTCTTGACGACATGATGTATGTTGAAGATGTAAGGGCATACATTCACTACACCTTGGAGGATCTAAGTATAGGTGAAGTAAAAGTCATGTATCAATCTATGATACTGGTGTTGGTATTTTGGTATGGTTTTGTCATTGATGTCAATGCCTACTAAAACACTAGCACTTTGGAGATCCAACAACATTCACCAATAGGTAAGTAACTATTGCACAGTTACTGGTATATGGTACATTGACAAGATATAATGATCACCAGCACTTGGAATGGCATGGAAAACAATTGGTAATGTCGAAGACATCATCTAGACATCTTGTCTTGGAGTTTTGTTCATTGGTATATTCATAGTTGCATATTTGTTGTTACCGGCAAATAGGTCTAGGGTTACATCGGTAGGTTTATCTATTCCAGATCAACATGGCACACTATAGAGATAATTAATTATTGTTTAAATGCATTAAGCCGACATCTTCAATCAGTTATTGCATCAAATATTATATTGTTTGTAAAAAAATTTTATTGTAATATCTTGTAGAGCCGACCTACTAAAATTGGTCTTAGGCTATGGTATAAATGTAAGATCTTATTTGTAAGATCAAATGTGGAATGTGAAAAAGGATTGTGTGAAGGTATATGCAAGATTAAGCAGAGCTATATATGCAGACATCATCTGAAGATTGAAGGAGGGTTTTTATGGAAGCATATCAGCATTACACTGGTACTGAATCCAGCATATGGAGATGCTATTTTGTGCAGTACATTCTTATTGGATTTAACCATCCAACTGTAGTCAGTGTGACTCCCATTTTGTGATTGAGTAGTGAGCTCTAGGTTGTTGGTCTTTCTGCATGTGCAGATGCCATTTATGTACATTTACTATCTATAGTAGTAGCATCTGATTGTGGGTAAGGTTTCCCACCATGGTTTTTCCCCTTATAGGGTTTACACATACAAATATTGGTGTTATGTGTTGTGGATGACTCTGTGTTTATGTTTCATGCACTAATCCTTACCGGTATAGCAATTAACTGTTATAACTATCTACCAACATACTTAACTGGTTTACTGATATTAAGCATTAAGTTGGTTAAATTGTTTTTGGTGTAAATTTATTTGACAACTAATTCACCGCCCCCCCTCTCAGTTGTCTCTAGGACCTAACAATTGGTATCAGAGCCTAGTCCTCTTTTGCAGAAGTTTAACAACTTGAGGAGATCCAATGTCTACTAATTATTTTAGGAAGGACAGTCCTAAACTTGATGGAACTAGCTATGGCATATGGAAGATCAGAATGGAGACACATCTAAATTGCATTGGAAAAGACATTTGGGAAGTTACAAAGAATGGTTATACTGCTGATGTACCAGGCCAACCCAGCCCAACTAACTTGACAAAAGATGAGGAAAATGATTGCAAAGCAAGACAAGCACTTTTGAGCACATTATCAGATCAAATCATGGGACTATCAGATAGCTCTACTACTAAAACTATTTGGGATCATTTGGAAACACTGAATGAAGGAGATTCCATAGTTAAAATTACAAAACTTGAAAGCTTTCAAATCAGCTATAAATGTCTAAAAATGGAAGAAGATGAAATGATTTCTACTTTTATGGAAAGAGTAAATGAAATCATTTTGGGTATTAAATATTGTGGAGGAACCTTAAGTGAGGATGAAATTGTTTCAAAAGTTTTAAGAGGATTGCCACCGGCATATAAAATGAAAGTCACTACTATAAATGAGTTAAGAACAATGCCCAATACAACAGTTACTAGGGATACATTGATTGGGAAACTTTCAGCTTTTGAAATTGAAGAATTTGGTCCTGTTGCTACTATAAAGACAGATTTTGCCTTTAAAGCATCAACATCATCTACTCCATCATTTGAAAAATCTGATTGGAAAGCCTTTTATGCAAGAGAACTTGAAGAAAGTAGGAAAGAAAATGAAGAACTTGAAGAACTTGAAGCACTATTTGCATGAAAAATGCCTACAGGTCCAGTTGGAAGTAAGTATGAAGGTAAAGCACCCTTTAAATGTTTTAACTGCAATAAGATTGGTCATATGGCTTCAGGATGCCCTGATAGACATTCTAGAATAAGAGAAGAAACTAGAAGAACATACAAGCCTAACCCTAAATATCAGAGATACAGATTTAAGAAGAATAAAGACAAATCTTGTTATATTGCTGATGAAGGTGTGACTGATGATTCTGATGAGGATCCGACAGACAATGGATGGGTTTTTGTTGCTATAACAGAAGATCAACCGACAGCTACTGCTCAATCGGTAGTACAGGCCCTGGTAGCTAAAGTTGAAGTAAAAGATGAATGGATCATTGATTCAAGATGCTTACATCATATGACAGGAGACAAAGTTAAATTCTTGAACTTTGAAGAATACAATGGAGGCTTAGTGAGATTTGGAGATGACAAAGCTTGTTCAATCAAAGGTAAGCGTTCAATATTTCTTGATGGTAAGCATAACACTTACAATGTCTACTACGTTGAAGGATTAAAGCATAATCTTTTGAGTGTTGGTCAATTAGTTGAGAAAGGATTTCAGTTACAATTTAAGAATGGAAAATGCAAAATCATGAATAGAACTGGTTTGGAAATTGCAACCTGTAATTAGACTAGAGGTAAGATCTTTCATTTGAATAACAATGAAAAGACATGCTTAATTGCACATATAGATGAAAGTTGGTTATGGCATAAGAGACTCTATCATATAAAATTTGATTGCATGGTAAAGATCAACACTACTAAGGCAGTTAGAGATTTACCTAAAATTGTCAAACCTCAGAATACAGTATGTAAGGAATGTCAATTTGGAAAACAAGTTAGAGCTAGTTTCAAAAGTATTCTAGAAAAATCAAATAATTCTCTTGATTTTATTCACACTGATTTATGTGGTCCAACTAGAACTAAAAGCTTACAAGGTGATAGATATTTCATGCTAATCATTGATGACTATTCTAGAATGTGTTGGGTTACTTTTCTTAGAGAAAAGTCAAAAGCACTTGGAAAGTTCAAACTGTTCAAAGCATTGGTTGAAAATGAAACCGGTAAGAAAATCAAATGTTTAAGATCAGATCAAGGAGGTGAATTTACATCTAAGGAATTTAATACATTCTGTGAAGTGAATGGAATCAAAAGACAACTATCAACACCTCAAACACCACAATAGAATGGAGTTGTTGAAAGGAAAAACAAAACTATCTTGGATGTAGTAAGAAGTATGTTATCAGAAGCAAACCTACCACATGTGTAATGGAGAGAAGCAGTCAACACAGTGGTCTATACATTTAACAAAGTTCACATCAAAGGTGAAACCGGTAAGACCCCTCATGAACTATGGTTTGTTAATACTCATACTCTTAAGTATTTCAAAATTTTTGGAAGTAAATGTTATATCAGAAGAGATGAGTATATTGGCAAATTTGATCCTAGAAGTGATGAAGGAATATTTCTTGGTTATTCATCAAAGAGCAAAGCATATAGATGTTTTAACAAGAGATTGTAGAAAATTGTTGAGAGTACAAATGTAAAGAATGATGAACAATTTAGAGGAACTTCAAGGTATATAGACTTTGAACCAGCAACAAAAATTTTGACAAATGAACCTACTCTAAATCTACTGGTACAAAATGAAGATCTAGTTACCTCGATATCTTCTGAGGATTCCACAGCAATTGAGGAACAAAAAGAAACTAAGACACCCCGGTATGTAAGCCTGAATCATTCTGAAGATTAGATAATTGGAAGCAAGTTTGAAGGAGTTATGACAAGAGAAAGATTGGAAAATGAAGAGGTATGTCTTATTTCTCAAATTGAATCATCATCTGTTAATGAGGCATGTGAAGATAAATTTTGGATTAAAGCTATGGAAGAAGAATTAGAACAAATTGAGAACAACAACACTTGGACATTAGTTCCCCAACCTAAAGATAAAAATGTAATTGAAACCAAATGGGTATTTAGAAACAAACTTAATGAAGATGGTAAGGTTGTTAGAAATAAAGCTAGACTAGTGTGTAAGGGATATTCTAAGAAAGGAGTTGATTACAATGAAACCTTTGCACCGATAGCTAGAATTGAGGCAATCAGATTATTTTTGGCTTTTGCAGCACACAAGAACTACAAAGTTTATCAAATGGATATTAAATGTGCATTTTTGAATGCAGATCTTGAAGAGGAAGTATACATTGAACAACCTGATGGATTTTCTTTGACAGATGACAATAATATGGTTTGCAGGTTAAGAAAAACTTTGTATGGACTAAAACAAGCTCCAAGGGCTTGGTATGCAAGATTGGATAAGTATCTTTTAAAGATTGGTTTTACTAAAGGAAATGCAGACATCAATTTATATTATAAAGTAACTAATGATGACATCTTGATTATAGAAGTATTTGTTGATGATATAATCTTTGGAGGAGAAGATGGATTATGTAAGGAATTTTCTATTAAAATGCAGCAAAAATTTGAAATGTCTATGATTGGAGAAATAAAATTCTTTTTAGGGTTGTAGATTTCACACACTGATAAAAGTATATTCTTGAGTCAATCCAAATATGTAAAAGAGTTACTAATGAAATTTGGGATGGAAAACTCTAAACCGGTAAGCACACCTATGACAACAAATGACAAATTATCACAAAGGGATGAATCTACACCTGTTAATCCAACTAGATACAAATCTATGATAGGAGGTTTACTATATTTAACATAAACCAGACCTAATATTATGAATGTAGTATGTATTGTTTCAATATTTCAAAGTAATCCTAAAGAAAGTCATGAATCAGTAGTAAAAAGGACTTTCCAGTACTTACAAGGCACTAAAAATCTTAAATTATGGTATCCTAGAGATGAAAAATTTGAATTATGTGCATACACATATGTAAATTGGGTAAGAGATGTGGATCATAGAAAAAGCACCACTAGCGAAGCATTCTTTCTTGGAAACATACTAGTTTCTTGGTTGAGTAAGAAACAAAGTTATACATCTTTATCAACAACAGAATTAGAATATGTTGCAGCAACAACTAACTGTACATAGGTACTATGGCTTAAGCAAATGTTGAAAGACATAAAGGTAAAATGCAAGGAACCTATTACTATCAATTGTGATAACACTGCAACAATTGATATATCTAAGAATCTGGTATTACATTCTAAAACCAAACATGTTTCTATCAAAATGAATTTTCTAAGGGAAAAAGTTGAAGCAAAGGAGATAAAATTGGTTTATGTGAATACTAAAGAGCAGATTGCAAATATTTTCACTAAACCTTTGCCTAAGGAAACTTTTGAATATCTCAAAGATCAGCTTGGAGTCATACCACCACCGATAGAGACTTAGACAGTTGATGATTATCATCAACTGACAGAATTAGCAGAGAAATGTTTTATTCCAGTCTTTGATGAGGAAGCTACTTCTCAGGGGGAGTAGTTGGTATATTGAAATGATTGGTATTTTGTATATGAACTTGGTTTTATTGTAACTTTGGCATTTGATGTCAAAGGGGGAGAGATTTCTATGGAAAAACACATAATCTTTATTATCTTTTGGGGAGAGATTGTATGGAAAAACTTTGGAAAACACATGTTGCTCCCAAGGGGAGAGGTTGTTGTTTAGAAGAGATTATTACTTTCTAGTTATAATCTTTTTGGAGATTATTGTTGGTATTTTGGTACTTGGCACTTTGATGGTTTTTGCATCTTGTGTTGCCATCAATGCCAAAGGGGGAGATTGTTGGTATTTTGGTATGGTTTTGTCATTGATGTCAACACCTACTAAAACACTAGCACTTTGGAGATACAACAACATTCACCGGTAGGCAAGTAACTATTGCACAGTTACTGGTATATGGTACACCGACAAGATATAATGATCACCGACACTTGGTAATGTCGAAGACATCATCTGGACATCTTGTCCTAGAGTTTTGTTCATTGGTATATTCATAGTTGCATATTTGTTGTTACCGACAAATAGGTCTAGGGTTACACCGACATGTTTATCTTTTCCAGATCAACATGGCATGCTATAGAGATGTTTCATTATTGTTGTAAATGCATTAAGCCGACATGTTCAATCGGTTATTGCATCGGATATTATATTGTTTGTAAATTTTTTTAATTGTAATATCTTGTAGAGCCGACCTACTAAAATTGGTCTTAGGTTATGGTATAAATGTAAGATGTTATTTGTAAGATCAAATGTGGAATGCGAAAAAGGATTGTGTGAAGGTATATGTGAGATTAAGAAGAGCTATACATGTAGACATCATCTGAAGATTGAAGGAGGGTTTTTGTGGAAGCATATCAACATTACACCAGTACTGAATCCAACATATGGAGATGCTATTTTGTGCAGTACATTCTTATTGGATTTCAGCATCCAACTGTAGTCAGTGTGACTCCCATTTTATGATTGGGTAGTGAGCTCTAGGCCGTTGACCTTTCTCCATGTGCAAACCACATTTATGTACATTTACTATCTGCAGTAGTATCATTTGATTGTGTTAGGTCCCGGAGACAACTAAGAGGCAGGGGTGAATCAGCTGTCTAATAAATTCAAACCAAAAACCATTTAACCAACTTAATGCTTAATACTGGTAAACCAGTTAAGTATGCTAGTAGATAGTGTTAATAGCAAATTGTTATACCGGTAAATTTTAATGCATGAAACATAAACATAAAGTCATCCACAACACATAACACCAATATTTGTACATGGAAACCCTGTAAGGGAAAAAACCATAGTGGGAAACCTTACTCACAATCAGATGATACTATTGCAGATAGTAAGTGTACATAAATTGGGTCTACACATGCAGAAAGGCCAATAGCCTAGAGCTCACTGCTCAAACACAAAATGGGAGTCAGACTGACTATAGTTGGATGGTTAAATCCAATAAGAATGTACTACACAAAATAACTTCTTCATATGCTGGATTTAGTACCAGTGTAATGCTGATATGCTTCTACAAAAACCTAGATTCACCTTCAAATGATGTCTTCGTGTATACCTCTACTTAATATTGCCTATTCCTTCACTCAATTCTTTTTCGCATTCCACACTTGATCTTACAAATAAGATCTTACATTTATACCATACCCTAAGACCAATTTTAGTAGGTCGGCTCTACAAGATATTGCAATAAAATTTTTTACATACAATATAATATCTGATGCAATAACCGATTAGATATATCAGCTTAATGCATTTACATCAATAATAAATCATCTCCATATCATGCCATCCTGATCTGGTAAAGATAAACTTGCCGGTGTAACCCTAGATAACCCTGGACCTATTTGCTGATAAAAGCAAGTATGCAAATATGAATATACCAATGATCAATTCTTCAAAAAAAAGTGTCCACATGATGTCTACAACATTACCAAAGTGTCTTCCATATCATTCTAGGTACCGGTGAACATTATATCCTACTAGTGAACCATATACTAGTAATTGTGCAATAGTTACTCACTTGCCAATGAATGTTGCTGGATCTCCAAAGTGCTTGTTTTCAGTAGGTGTTGACATCAATGACAAAACCATACCAAAATACCAACAATCTCCCCCTTTGGCATTGATGGCAACACAAGGATGGAAAAACCATCAAAGTGCCAAAACAGAAATGCCAAATACCAAAAACCAACAATCTCCCTTAGACAACAATTTCTCCCCGTGGGAGCAACATGTGTTTATCCAAAGATTTATTTCCAATACAAGTCTCTCTAAAAAGATAATGTGTTTTTCCATAGATATCTCTCCCCCTTTGACATCAAATGCCAAAGTTACAAAAATCAAGTTCATACAAAATACCAACTACTCCCCCTAAGAAGTAGCTTCCTCATCAAAAGACTGGAGTAAAAGATTTGTCTTTTAATTCTATTGGTTGATGACAATCATCAACTATCTAAGTCTCTACCGGTGGTGGTATGACTCCAAGCTGATCTTTGAGATATTCAAAAGTCTCCTTAGGCAAAGGTTTTGTGAAAATATTTGCAAGTTGTTCTTTAGTATTCACATAAACTAGTTTTATCTCCTTTTCTTCAACTTTTTCCCTTAGAAAATTAAGTTTGATAGAAACATGTTTTGTTTTAGAATGTAATACTGGATTCTTGGATATATCAATTGCTGCAGTGTTATCACAATATATAGTAATGGGTTCCTTGCATTTTACCTTTATGTCTTTCAACATTTGTTTAAGCCATAGTACCTATGTACAGTTAGTTGCTACTGCAACATATTCTGATTTTGCTATTGATAAAGATGTACAACTCTGTTTCTTACTCAACCAAGAAACTAATCTTTTTCCAAGAAAGAATTCTCCTTCAGTGGTGCTTTTTCTATCATCCACATCTCCTACCCAATTTGCATCTGTGTATGCACATAGATCAAAATTTTCATCTCTAGGATACCATAATCCAAGATTTGCTATGCCTTGTAAGTACCGAAAAATTCTTTTTATAGCCGATTCATGATTTTCCTTAGGATTACTTTGAAATCTAGAAATAATGCATTATGCATTCATAATATCAGGCCTAGTTTGTGTCAAATACAATAAACCTCCTATCATAGATTTGGATCTAGTTGGATTAACAGGTGTAGATTCATCCCTTTGAGATAATTTGTCATTTGTAGTCATAGGTGTGCTTACCAGTTTAGAGTTCTCCATCCCAAATTTCTTGAGTAATTCTTTCAAGTACTTGGATTGACTCAAAAATATACCTTTATCAATCTGTGAAATCTGCAATCTTAAAAAGAATTTTATTTCTCCAATCATAGACATTTCAAATTCTTGCTGCATTTTAATAGAAAATTCCTTACATAATCCATCTTCTCCTCCAAAGATTATATCATCAACAAATACTTCAATAATCAAGATGTCATCATTAGTTATTTTGTAATATAGATTGCTATCTGCATTTCCTTTAGTAAAACCAATCTTTAAAAGATACTTATCCAACGTTGCATACCAAACTCTTGGGGCTTGTTTTAATCCATACAGAGCTTTTCTTAACTTGCAAACCATATCATTGTCATCTATTAAAGAAAATCCATTTGATAAACTTTGTAGTCCATGTGAGCTACAAAAGCCAAGAATAATCTGACTGCCTCAATTTTGGCTATCGGTGCAAAGGTTTCATTGTAATCAACTCCTTCTTTTTGAGGATATCCCTTACATAGTAGTCTTGCTTTATTTATGACAACCTTACCATCTTCATTAAATTTGTTTCTAAATACCCATTTGGTTCCAATTACATTTTTATCTTTAGGCTGGGGAACTAATGTTCAAGTATTATTTTTCTCAATTTGTCCTAATTCTTCTTTCATAGCTTCAATCCAAAATTTATCTTCACATGTCTCATTGATAGGTGATGGTTCAATTTGACATACCTCTTCATTTGCCAATCTTCCTCTTGTCATAACTCCTTTAAATTTGTTTCCAATTATATGATCTTCAGAATGATTCAATCTTACATACCAAGGTGTCTTAGTTTGTTGTTGTTCTTCAATTACTATGGAATTCTCTAATGATACCATAGTAACTAGATCTTCATTCTATACCGGTGGATTCAATATAGGTTCATTTGTCATAAATTTTGTTGCCAGTTCAGAGTCTATATACCTTGAAGTTCCTCTAAATTGTTCATCAATCTTTACATTTGTACTTTCAACAATTTTCTACAATCTCTTATTAAAACATCTATATGCCTTGCTCTTAGATGAATAACCAATAAATATTCCTTCATCACTTCTAGGATCAAATTTGCCAATATACTCATCTCTTCTAATAGAACATTTACTTCCAAAAATTCTAAAATACTTAAGAGTAGGAGTATTACAAAACCATAGTTCATGAGGGGTCATACCAGTTTCACCTTTGATGTGAACTTTGTTGAATATATAGACAACAGTGCTAACTGCCTCTCTCCAATACACATGTGGTAGATATGCTTCGGATAACATACTTCTTGCTGTATCCAAGATAGTTCTATTTTTCCTTTCAACAACTCCATTCTCCTATGGTCTCCGAGGTACTGATAACTGTCATCTGATTCCATTCACTTCACAAAATATATTAAAGTCCTTAGATGTGAACTCTCCTCCTTGATCTAATCTTAAACATTTGATTTTCTTACCAGTTTTATTTTCAACAATTGCTTTGAATAGTTTGAACTTTCCAAGTGCTTCTCATTTCTCTCTAAGAAAAGTAACCCAACACATTCTAGAATAATCATCAATAATTAGCATGAAATATCTATCACCTTGTAAGCTTTTTGTTCTAGCTAGACCACATAAATTAGTGTGAATTAAATCAAGAGCATTATTGGATTTTTCTTGAATACTTTTGAAACTAGCTCTAACTTGTTTTCCAAATTGACATTCCTTACAAATTGTATTCTGAGGTTTCAGAATTTTAGGTAGATCTCTTACTGCCTTAGAAGTACTAATTTTTACCATGCAATGAAAGTTTACATGACATAGTCTCTTATGCCATAACCAACTTTCATCTATATGTGCAATTAAGCATGCTTTTTCACTGTTATTCAAATGAAAGATATTACCTCTAGTTTGATTACTAGTTGCAATTTCCAAACCATAGCTATTCATGATTTTGCATTTTCCATTTTTAAATTGTAACTAAAATCCCTTCTCAAATAATTGAGCAACACTTAAAAGCTTATGCTTTAATCCTTCAACATAGTAGGCATTTTTAGTGTTATGCTTACCATTAAGAGATATTGAACCCTTACCTTTGTCACCTGTCATATGATGTGAGCATCCTGAGTCAATGATCCATTCATCCTTTGCTTCAACTTTAGCTGCTATGGCTTGTTCTACCGGTCGAGTAGTAGGTGCCGGTTGATTCTCTGTTATAGCAACAAAAACCCATCCATTGTCTATTGGATCCTCATCAGAATCATCAGTCACACCTTCATCAGCAATGTAACAAGATTTGTCTTTGTTCTTCTTAAATCTGTATCTCTGATATTCAAGATTAGGCTTATATGTTCTTCTTGCTTCTTCTATTAGTCTAGCATGTCTATTAGGGCATCTCGAGGCCATATGACCAATCTTATTGCAGTTAAAACATTTAAAGGGTGCTTTACCTTCATACTTACTTCCAACTGGACCTTTTGGCATTTTCCTTGCAAATAGTGCTTCAAGTTCTTCAAGTTCTTCATTCTCCTTCCTGGTTTCTTCAAGTTCTCTTCCATAAAAGGCTCTCCAATCTGATTTGTCAAATGATGGAGCAGATGATGTTGATTCTTTAAAGGCCAAATCAGTTTTTATAGTAGCAACAGGACCAAATTCCTCAATTTCAAAGGTTGAAAGTTTTCCAATCAATGTATCCCTAGTTATTGATGTATTAGGCATTGTTCTCAACTCATTAATAGCAGTAACCTTCATTTTATATGCTGGTGGCAAACCTGTTAAGATTTTTGAAACAATTTCATCCTCACTCAAGGTTCCTCCACAACATTTAATACCCAAAACAATTTCATTTACTCTTTCCATAAAAGCAAAAATCCTTTCAACTTCTTCCATTTTTCAGATGTTCATACCTAACTCGGAAGCTTTCAAGTTTTGCAATTTTAACTATGGAATCTCCTTCATTTAGTGTTTCCAAATGATCCCAAATATCTTTAGCAGTAGACCTATTTGATAATCCCATGATTTGTTGATCTAATAATGCACTCAAAAGTGCTTCTCTTTCTTTGCAATCATTCTCTTCATCTTTGGCTAAGGTAGCTGGAGCAGTCTGACCAGCTACAACAACAGTATAACTATTCTTTGTAACTTCCTAGATGTCTTTACTGATGCAATTCAGATGTGTTTCCATCTTGATCTTCCATATCCCATAGTTGGTTCCATTAATTTTAGGACTGTCCTTCCTGAAATAATTTGTAGACATTGGATCTCCTCAAGTTGTTAAACTTTTGCAAAAGAGGACTAAGCTCTGATACCAATTGTTAGGTCCTGGAGACAACTAAGAGGGGGGGGTGAATTAGTTGTCTAATAAATTCAAACCAAAAACCATTTAACCAACTTAATGCTTAATACTAATAAACCAGTTAAGTATGTCGGTAGATAGTGTTAACAGTAAATTGCAATACTGGTAAAGTTTAATGCATGAAAAATAAACATAAAGTCATCCACAACACATAACACCAATATTTGTACGTGGAAACCCTGTAAGGGGAAAAACCATGGTGGGAAACCTTACCCACAATCAGATGATACTACTATAGATAGTAAGTGTACATAAATGGGGTCTGCACATGCAAAAAGGCCAGCAGCCTAGAGCTCACTGCTCAAACACAAAATGGGAGTCACATTGACTACAGTTGGATGGTTAAATCCAATAAGAATGTACTACACAAAATAGCATCTTCATATGTTGCATTCAGTACCAATGTAATGCTGATATGCTTCTACAAAAACCTAGCTTCACCTTCAAATGATGTCTTCTTGTATACCTCTGCTTAATCTCATATATTCCTTCACTCAATTCTTTTTTGCATTCCACACTTGATCTTACAAATAAGATCTTACATTTATACCATACCCTAAGACCAATTTTAGTAGGTCAGCTCTACAAGATATTACAATAACATATTTTACATACAATATAATATCTGATGCAATAATGAATTAGATATGTCAGCTTAATGCATTTACATCAATAATAAATCATCTCCATATCATGCCATGCTGATCTGGAAAAGATAAACTTGCTGGTGTAACCCTAGATAACCCTGGACCTATTTGCCAGTAAAAGCAAGTATGCAAATATGAATATACCAATGATCAATTCTTCAAAACAAAGTGTCCACACAATGTCTTTGACATTACCAAGTGTCTTCCATATCATTCCAGGTAACAGTGAACATTATATCCTGTCGGTGAACCATATACCAGTAACTATGCAATAGTTACTCGCTTGCTGGTGAATGTTGCTAGATCTCCAAAGTGCTTGTGTTTTAGTAGGTGTTGACATCAATGACAAAACCATACCAATATACCAACAGATTGTGGGTAAGGTTTCCCACCATGGTTTGTCCCCTTACAGGGTTTCCATGTACAAATATTGGTGTTATGTGTTGTGGATGACTCTGTGTTTATGTTGCATGCACTAATCCTTACCGGTATAGAAATTAACTTTTATAACTATCTATGGGCATACTTAACTAGTTTACTAGTATTAAGCATTAAGTTGGTTATATTGTTTTTGGTGTAAATTTATTTGACAACTAATTCACCCCCTCCCTCTCAATTGTCTTCAGGACCTAACAACTGGGCAACTCCAAAACAATCAAACCAGAATACAAGGCCATTGAGGATCTAGGGTTAACTGGTATCCTATACATACCAGAATTGAAAGATGAAGTGATCAGATATGTTCTAAGTAGGGTTCACAACAAATTCATCTGGCTAGATCGGCCCTACATGATCATAAAGGAGGCTATTCAAGTAGTCATTAGCTTACCCAAAGTCGAACAAGAACCTAACAAGAAGATGTCCAACACTACAATTGAGAAGCTCACCCGTGAAACCCATGATGGAAGATCAATGAGAATCAACACAATTAAGGACACATATGTGAAGTTTGAAACATGATAATCAGTTACAAGGTAACTCAATCTAATTGATTGTAATTTCTTGCTACTTCTTACATCCATACTACACATCAGATGCTAAGGAATGATGGTAAATATGACTTGTGTGAATGGCTGAGAAGTGAACTGATGTTGAATCTTGGAAAGATTACGGGTACATTAAGAAAGTAACCTTTAGGTTTGAAAATCCCATTGTTTATTTAATGCTTTACTTCATAAATGAGCTACCTGGTATAGGAAAGAAGTGTTGGGTTCATGACATATAGGTAGGTATGCAAATCAAGGAAGAAATCACCAGTCTTGGTACCAACAGAGATAAAAAACTTTGGGGTTATTTCAAAACATTTCAGGAAAATATGAGATAGAGGGAGAGGATATCAAAGCACATTTTAGAGAAGTACTCCACTGATATTTTTTTTATGGTGAAGATCGATGAAACCCTCATGGAGGTAGTGGAACCAGGAACCATATGGGTCACTGAGCCTGGATATGAGGGGAATGATAGCACTCTGGATATTTATGCAAAGATATTTCTAGAAGCTCCATTGAATGACAAAACCAATCATTTTGGCACTACAGAAGAAAAGGCTCTTGAATTCAAGACTAGCTTCAACAGGAAGAGAAGAGAAAAGAAAATAGATAAGATTTCTACATTTATATAGAATGTAATTCATAGGATAGATACAAAACTAGGTTCTAGATCCAAACCTGTAGTAGAACCGGTAGTGGCTAGTGCTCCAGAGGTGAAGAAGCCTAAAACTTTTGATTCTGATCAAGAGGATAACCAACCTCTAGGATTCAAAAGGGTAGAAAGGAAGAAAGTAGGCCAGCCTCCAATAGAGGAAAAGAAAGTGGAGCCAAGGAGGAAACTTGTAATAAAGGAAACAAAACCTACTGCACCCCCACCCTTTGACATGGAAACCTCTTCAGAAGAGGCAACCTACTCCATTCACTCCAGCAACCCCCAACAAAAACAAAAATAGTGATGGTGCTACTGAATCTGGTAAGGCTAGAATGACATGCTTAATTGATTGATGAAATAACAAATCATGGTATTTTGAAAAATGTATGTAATTTCTATGAAGACTTAGAGGATAATGAGCAAAATGAAATTGAAGAGGCATTTTTGTTGCACATAGATATATATAAGAAGGCTTTAGTAGAAATTTTGAAGGAAATTCTTTTATCTTTGTACAATAAATTAGATGCTAGAAGACTTGATGGAATCAAGATGAATAGAGAGATGAAGAAGGTATAACATTTGAATTTATGTGGTTCAATAACTAATGAGGAAATGAATAGGTGTATAGATGTTGCTAACAGGACAATTTTTAGTAGTAAACCCTGACAAATAAGCTTAATGATGGGTAGAGTTAATGAGGTTATAAATGAGACCAGTATGGGTTGGTCCAAATTCTTCCAAAAGAATCCAGACTTTCTCACCTCCCATGAAGAATTTGTTAAGGTAACAAATTCCACCATTGTAGATAAATCAAAAGGGAAAGGTATTTTGGGAAGTTCTGAACAAATTTTGGATATACCGGTAGATACTATTTTTGAGCAAGGCAATGTACATGGTACTGAGAATATTGTGGATAATACTCCACTGGCAGTAATTGATACTGCACCAAGTGGTGAAGCCACCGGTGCTAAGGAGGTCAAGGTAAAAGAGACTATACTGGTAGTTTATACTTATTCCCCGACAAATTTTTGACAATTGACACTTCTCAAGTTGAGAAGAAATCAATAACTGAGATGAGTCCAACTGAATTAATGATGGTAGATACTCAAAAGATATTAAATGAGGGATCTATAGATAAGGGAATAATAGAACAATCAGTTACAGTTTTGCAAAATTAAGTCCTTATTGTATGATTGAGAATAAAGCAAGCCCTTTTGGAAAGATTAAGACACTAACTAAGCACATATCTAACAATTTTCAATCATTGAGGCAGATTTTAGATAGGCAGAAACTTGAGAGATTTACTATGGCTAAAAGAGCCACCTTTAACCAAATTGTTGACATAGAAAAGAAGAAAATTGAAGATAAAATGATTCTTATTAAAATTTGTTTGAAATAGTGTACAAATATGTCATGCCCAAACTTTTGGGCACAAATGGAATAAATTTTTTTTAAAAAATACTTACTTAGTGCGACTCAATTAAAATAATGCAAAACTAGTTTGGTCTTAACTATATTTTGTGTGAATCAAATAATTAATTTAATTTGGTGATAAAATTAAATAAGTTATAAGCGAGCTAATATTTCCCAAAAATAGTTATCACTAATCTTCCATTAATAAATAATTAACTCTCTCAGCAATTAATCTCCAGCTTAATATACGATCTTTAAAATTAAATGTCTAATAATCTCTTAATGACTAATTAATCCTTGGCTTATTTTAACATTACGAATAATTTACCTATCACTTGACTAGAGGGTCAAATTAATTTCATAATAGCATTTGTACTATAAAATTATTTTAATGAAGGCCAAGATAATTTAACTTCTAAAGCTTCCTAATGCAAGGGTGTTTATTAACATTTCTTCCTAGCCTTAACTCAAAAATAAATTTAACTCTAGCTCTTAAATAAGACCCAACGAAAACTCTACTTAGTCCTTACAACTAACTAACCTTGATTCCAAATATTTATTGAAGTTAACTCTATATATATATATATGTATGTATGTATATATATATATATTTATATTTACCTATAAATCTATATGTATGCCTATGAAGATATTCCAAGGAGAAGGGGTGGGTTCTATTTTATTTTAACTATTAACCCCTTTTAAACATTCCCACACATATTCTTTTTTTTTTTTTAAATATAACCAAGTGTGCTTACCCTAACCCGAAACTAAGGTTAGGGTAAATATGTTTTAACATCTATTATTCTTTTGAGTGCTGTGTGTGTGTGAATGGCTATTTTTTTTTTGTGTGTGTGTAGGTGTGGGAGTGCGGCAGCCATGGAAGGTGGCATATTTTTTTTTACTACTCACGGCGGCGTGCAGGGCCGAACCAGAGCTGTTTTCATGGTGGAAGGAGGAAGGGAGGCGGAGGAAGGGAGAGCCGAGTGGCGGCCACTATGGTACCCCACAGGGAGTAGCTGCCGTTCACTAATAGTGGCAGCTGCCGCCCACTGCGGCACCCGCAAGGTTGATGAAGGCGGCCGGCGGGGGTAGGGTTTCATGGCCCTTTCCCCCAGTCCGCTCTATGCATGAAAATATTTTTTTTCTATATATTTTTTTTTTTATAAAAATTTCTTAACTTTCTTTTAATCGCCTAACATGTATTTTTTTTAATTTTTATTTATATATATATATATATAGGTTTATATCTAATCTATTTTTTTTGTAATGTGCAGGTCTCAAATAAACATTTAAATGAACAATAAGTTCAGATATATATATATATATATATTTTGCTTTTAATAACTTACTTCAACCAATCTATGAGTTTTCCCTCCCTTCCTTTATTTTTTTGCAATATTAAGTTTGTAACTACATGCAGAACCTAAAAGAATAAGAACAGTGAGTTATTGGTGAAGGTTTCTCTATTTAATTATTTTTATAAGCTAACATACATATACTATTTTTTTTTTTTGTTGATAAGGCATTCTATTTATTCCTATTTTATTTATGAATGAACATTTACAACAAGATCTAACCTATCTATTTTCTTTTATAAGCTAATGTATATGCTATATATATATATATATATATATATATATATATATATATATATATATATATATATATATATATTCTTTTAAAACCAATCATGTTGCAACTGATATCTACAATGCCTTCTAACTACAAGTTGAAAATATGATCTTTTTTGGTAACAAAATAAATGAGTCTAAAACTAAATGTTATTCTCTCTTCCTTTGATAAAATAAACTACTAAAATAAGTTTCATTTTCTGCACTAATTGGGAAAATAAATGACTGATTTATCTATTTTGCAGCAGCATAAATAACAAAATAATCATGTAGTAATAAACTAAATTTATTTGCAGAATACACAAGAATGCTCCACTTCATATATATATATATATATTTTATGAGAATTTATTGACATGCTAATACATTTCATATTCTTTTTTTTTACAAAACTAACCAAAGTAGGAAATATCTATTTCTTTAGCAAATTTAAATACAAGAGAATAAGATTACAAATGGGTTTGGAAACCCAACAAATATTTTCCTTTACATAGTAATATGAATAAAATAAATACACTTCTTTTCTTGAAAATAAATACAACATAGCTCACATTCTTTTTTTTTTATATATACAAGCTACAATATTAAGTACATCCTTTTTTTTAAAACTTTTCTGCAACACAAAATAGCAACACAACTCTTTCTTCTTTCTCTTCCCATCCCAAGCAACCTGCAATAAAAACACAACTTTGACCATGGAGAGCTCACCTCCCAGGCTAGGCTTACTAGAAGCCACCCCTGAGCTTGGAGAACCAAGCACTAGATGGGTTACAAACAAACAAACAACACAACAACAAAGACAAAACACTCAACATGCATTTTCCCATCCCAAGCTACACTTTCACCACATTTTGTGATGGTCATTCCATGGGTGGAAGTGGACCAAGTACCATTGGGGAGATTGCAAGCCAAAATACAACTCAAGCCACCTCATGGCAATACAAATACAACAAAATTACATCTCCATACCTTATGCCCCCCAAAGGCTCAAAGGCCATATTTTCTCCCCTTATGACCCCCAAATGCATACACAAGGCTATGCAGCAAGGGTCACAAAGGACACCCTTGAGATCACTCTCCATAAGGAGAGCCTCTCACCCAAGGTTGTCATACTCCTTCCACCCCAAGACCATCCTACTTCCCCAAGAGTAGGAGATCTTGGACACTCCCAAAAAGAAAACAAGAACACATAAACAAAACATAGAAATGAAAACTACATATTTTTTTTTTCTCCAACAACAATTTACATAAACACATCTTTTTCAACAAGCGTTTCTTTCCTTCAACAAAACAACATAAACAACATAAATAAGAGGAAATAAAACCAACCTTGTTCTGCCAATAGGTATGTTAGATTTAGTTGGGGATGAGCTGCCCAAATCCACACAAACTTTTTCCACCAATCTTTCCCAAAAATTCTATTCTACAACTAATTTTCAAAACAAGTGCATAATCTCCAACAATGGAGAGTGGGTGATTACTCACTAAGTCCCTAATCCTTGCCTAAGAAGGCCTCTCACACACTTCCCAACCCCTTGGGTGAGGTGAGAGTTCCCATTGGTTGTTCTTCCCAACCTCTTACACATTACTAAAACTAGAAAGAGAAAAGGTGAGAGAGAATGGGGAAGAGAGTTTGACATCAAAAGGGAAGGTTGTCTATCCTAGGAGGAACCTTCTAAGATGAATTTTCCCTCACCTTGGAAAAACCACTTTTTGAGGTGACTAAACAGTCACATGGGAGAAGTCACATGTTTCAAAATACCCCTAAACCATAGGTATACCCTTTGGACCTTTGGAAAAGCCCTAAAACTGACCGTAGGAGTCCATTTAACCCCTTAGAAACCCAACTGAAGTTAACCTACGGGTCAAACCTAAGTTGACCACTCCCAAGACTCGCTACCCAAGGCAAATTTGGGACCACACTCATGTGTTTGAATGGCTTTGGTAGAAACAAAACTCCCTCCAAGAGACAAGTCAAAATCAATGACACTAATTAGCACATGTGTCAAGTGACACAATAAAATACAATATAAAAAATCACACATGGAATTTATCTCTTGTAGGATTACACATATACATAAAAATTAATTTTAACACTCAAGCATCATACACTTCACAAATAAAATACATTACAAATGGGGTGTTGTCTCTCCAAATAGACAACCCCTAGCTTAACAAACGTACAATGGTCTAGGTTTGGTTCTCCATATAAATTCCATGGTCACATGGATAATTTTCCTACGCATCTCAATTAACACATTAGTAATTCCAAATAATCACAATTATACATAATTAAATACATGGATTTCATTGCACATCAAACACTCATACATTGGCAACAATAATTCAATATCTCATTCAATTAAATTCGATTTCACATAACCAATTAACATAATTCTCAAAATTGAACCATTCATAAAATAAGCATCATCTTTTCTATCTTCCAAATGAATTCCTGCGATTCCAATAATGACATTCACCATTTCAAAATAATTCTATTCTAGCCACATATAAAGTTTCATAATCATCATGCATAAAATAAAGCATCAATATATGTCAATGTGATCCAAATCATGGAATCATATAAGTTCTAAATCCATAAAGCATAAAATAAAGCATCCATTATAGTCTCAATATGCAAATAACTGAAAATGTCCAACTGAATCAGGGTAGGGCCTCACACCCTCCCCCTCTAGGCATGAACTTCCTCCTGGAGTTCATCAAAAAGGTGGGGGTACTGTGATCTCATACGTGTTGCATCCTCCCATGAGGCTATGACCTCATCATAGCAATCCCACTGGACCCTAACCTGGTCCAGCTCTCGACCTCGAAGGCCTAGTGTCTGGCATGCCAAAATGCGAATGGGCTCCAAGGCTAGCTGCCCGTCTGACTCCACCTGCAAGGCATCCCAATGTAGAATATGAGACTCATCATAGATATACTTCCTCAAAACTGAAACATGAAACACATTGTGGATGCGTGACAGGCTAGGTGGCAATGTTAGATGGTAGGCAATTGGTCCTATCCTCTCAAGGATCTCAAATGGTCCTACAAATCGAGGTGTGAGCTTAGAACCCTTTCCATATCAGATTGGACTCTTATGTGGTCGCACTCTCAAGAAGACTCTGTCTCCAACCAAGTAGCTATGATCTACCCTCTTTGCATCTACATATTTCTTCTGTCTATCCTATGCCTCTCTAAGACACTGCCTAATCAAATCCACCTGCTGCTCCATATCCTGAACTATCTCTGGACCAATAGCAACTCTATCCTCTATGCGGTCCCAACTCAATGGTGTCCTACAAGGTCTGCCATATAATGCTTGATAGGGTGGCATCCCCAAGGACATGTGATGCCCATTGTTATAAGCAAACTCCACTAAGGGAAGGTACTCTTCCCATCTGGTCTGGTGATCCATGACATACATGTGAAGCATATCCTCTAACACCTGATTAACTCTCTCTGTCTGGCCATCCATTTTCGGATGATAGGCTATACTAAAATTGAGCTTGGTACCCATAGCTGCCTGTAATGCCTTCCAAAAGGAAGAGGTGAAGAGGGAATCCCTGTCGGAAATGATCTTGTGTGGAACCCCATGAAGTCTGACAATGTCTCACAAAAACACCTGTGCTACTACTGGTGCTGTGAAGGTGGTACGAACTGGTGAAAAGTGAGCCACTTTGGTCAACTTGTCAACCATCACCAAGATGGCATCATGGCGGCGAGATGACATAGGGAGACCAATGATGAAATCCATGGATATAGTATCCCACTTCCAGTCTGGTATAGCATGAGATTGGAGCAACCCACCTAGATGGCGGTGCTCTACCTTGACTCTCTGACACTCAAGGCATCGGGCTACCAACTCGGCAATAACCTGTCACATTCCTGGCCAATGGTATAATTCCCTCAAGTCTGTATGCATCTTCTTGACCCTGGGATGTGCTGCATAAGGAGCTCTATGAGCCTCTATGATAATTAACTCCTACAATCCCCTGGAAGAAGGTACATAGATGCATCCTCTGTGGCATAATAAACCATCAGACTCTAAGGAATAATCCACATATTTCCCTTCTAAAGTTTCCTGAGATCGTATAGCCTGACAAACCTCTAAGTACCATCTGTCCTCTGGCAACTGCTGCATGATCCAATCTCTCAAATCCGTGCTCATAGATATGGTGTATACCTCATGACGTCTCCTACTCAAAGCATCTGCTACTACGTTTTCCTTCCCTTTGATGTAGTGAATGTCAAAATCATACTCACACCAAAATTCAATCCATCTCCTTTGTCATGCATTAAGATTCAGCTAAGTGAATATGTACTGAAGGCTCTGATGGTCTGAGTGCAACTCAAAATGATGACCCAAAAAGAAATGTCTCCATCTCACAAGTGCATGCACCACTGCTGCAAGCTCAAGGTCATGAGTAGGGTAATTAAGCTCATGAGTCTTGAGTTTCCTAGACTCAAAAGCTATAGCTCTACCACCCTGCATAAGGACTGCTCCTAGACCCTCTAGGGAAGCATCCGTGCAAACCATGAAATCAGCTGAAGGATCTGGTACTGCAAGGATAGTTGCGGTAGTAAGTGCCTTTTTAAGTTCCTGAAAGGCCTTCTCACACTTTTCTGTCCACTCAAACTTCTTCCCTTTGCACTGAAGAGAAGTAATAGGATGAGCAACTCTAGAGAATCCCTCAACAAAATGTCGATAATAACCTGCTAAGCCCATGAAGCTCCTAACCTCTGTCACACTGGTAGGCACTAGCCAATCCATAATGGCTCTGATCTTCGACGGGTCTACTGAGATCCCATCACCGGATATAACATGACCAAGGTACTTGACCTTTGTTCTAAAGAAAGCACACTTCGACAAACTATCGTACAACTGATTTTCCCTCAAACACTGCAAAACCTGTCTCAAGTGCTCCTCATGTTCCTCCTCATTTCGTGAATATATCAATATGTCATCAAGAAACACAATCACAAAATGGTCAAGGAATGTGCGGAATACTCCATTCATGAGACTCATGAAAACTGCTAGGGCATTTGTAAGACCGAATGGGACCACGGTGAACTCATAGTGACCATATCTAGTGCAAAATGCAGTCTTGTGGATATCACTATCCACTATCCTCAACTGATGGTACCCTGACTTTAGATCAATCTTGGAAAATACTTTGGCACCTTGAAGTTGGTCAAATAAATCATCGATCCTAGGCAATGGATATCGGTTCTTGATAGTTACTTTGTTCAACTGACGGTAATCCATGCATAATCAGAGAGATCCATCCCTCTTCTTCACGAAGATGACTGGTGCACCCCAAGGGGATACACTAGGGTGAATGTGGCCCTTCTCTAAGAGTTCCTCAAGTTGTATCCTAAGCTCATTAAGCTCATTTGTGGTCATTCTATATGGTGCTCGTGAAATTGGTTCCGGTCCTAGAACAGGTCTATATGAAAATCAATCTCTCTACGGGGTGGCATACCTGGTAACTCTGAAGGAAATACATCTGAAAATTCCTTAAAGATAGGGTGGTCATCAATAGATGGTTCCTTTTCCTCTTCTTCTTCTCTATCACTAATAGTGATGGCAAATAACTGACATCCCTTTCACATGCTCTGCTTAAGCTGCATGGTGGAGATCATACGAAGAGACACGGGTCTCTGAATTCCAGTGATCACTATGGGAGAGCCATGATCATCCTCACACTCAATCCTTTTCAGGCGACAATCCATCTTGGCTCTGTGGGCATAAAGCCAATCCATGCCAAGTACGATGCCATAAGATCCGAGTGGTGTAACTCTAAGGTCTACTAAGGTGGTGGTATTACCAATCTGAAGTTGACAACCCTTAACCTCTGATTCCACTGACACTCTAGCCCCTGAAGCTAATTCCACTTCCCAACTGACCTCTTGCCTAATTGCCACTAGCCCGCAACGCTCCATAACCCATGGAGATATAAAAGAGTCAGTAGCTCTTGAATCAAATAATATAGATACACTGCTACCTCTAATCATACCTGCTACCTCAATAACCGTGGCCTGATGCTCTGCCTAGTGGTTGTCAACCACTGCGAAGACCCTATGGGACTTGCCCATAGCCCCAACTGTTGGCTCTAATGTTGCCATCATCTGATTTCCTACCATCTAACCCTGACGACACTCTCTCGCCATGTGTCCCATGGCTCCACATGTGAAACAAGCGCCACATGCCTGAAACTGCACTCCCTGTGGTCTGGAGAAAGACTGTCCCCCTGTCCTGCTAGAACCACTATACCCACCCCTAGAGGACTGCTGAGTCCTCGTGGGAGGTGTGTAAGGAGCCTGAGATCTCTGATCTCACCTCTGACCCTGTGACTACCACTGCTTGGGCTTCACGCCCTGCTGACTCTGCGGAGGCCTTTGCCTTTGGTTTTGCTGTGACTGCTGTGGAGGAGGGGGTTTGGAGAACCCTGATGTGTGTCTGTTGTTACCTTTCCAATGAGGTTTATGAAACCCATAAGTTTGTGGTGTAGGGTTATGGTTCTGGAACCGATCCCTCGAGTCTTGGGGTCTGACCTGAATCTCCTTGGCTATCAAAGCCTTCTCCATGGCAACCCGAAGGCTCCCTGGAGTGGCCATTCTCACTGGTCCTGCTATGCTGGAATTCAATCCTCTGATAAATCGGTTGATGAGAAGCTTCTCATCTTTCAGGTAGTCTACATACGGTAAGAGTTCAAAGAACTTGTTCTCGTACTGGGTCATTGAAAGTCCCTTCTATTGGAGGTCATGAAACTCTTCCACCCTACGTTGTCTGAAATGCTCTGATAAGTACCTCTCCCTGAATCTCTCTGTGAAAATCTCCCAAGTGAGGGGTTCTATCTCTAAGCCACACTTATATTCTTCTTGTCTCCACCATGTGGAGGTTGTTCCTTGCAATAGGTGAACCGCTGCACGTGCTTTTAGATTGCTCTCATAAGAGCACAATGCAAAGCACCTATCTAGGCTTAAAAGCCATGCCTCTGCTTCTACCCTGTCTGTAGATCCCCCAAAAGATGGTGGCTAAAGATGCATAACCTCTCTAATTAGATCCCCTGGATCCCGATGTGCCCTCTCAATGTATACTGGTGCTACAGCTGGAGGTGGTGCTGGTAGGTGAATGGGCTTGGGCGCATGCCCAGCCTGACTCTCTATGGGATTAGGAGGTGGAATCCTACTCCGTTCCTGTTCTACTGTTCTATGGCTTCCTAAGTTCTAGTTCTCAACATTATGATCTACTGCCGGAAGCCTATCCTGAACTAGGCCAATCAGGTTCTGTAGAGCTACCAATATGTCTCAGTTTGGGTCAACTGATCATTCAGGAGGAGCTACTGGGTTCACTTCCTAAATCGATTCCTCCCTAATGACCTCTTTGTGTGCCATGCGTTCACGCCTAGGGCCTCTGCCACATTTGTGAGCTTGTCGCGTAGTTGGAGGCATCCTTTTTAAGAAAATAAAATAAAATGGAATAAATAAATATTTTAGGAGAAATATTTTAGCTATTTTTAAAAATAAATATAATAAAATTAAATACAATTAAATTAATTAAATAATTATAGCAAAATGTAATGGAGTAAGGTTCTTAGTGTTGGTAACCTTGCTCTGATACCAAAATGTCATGCCCAAACTTTTGGGCACAAACAGAATACATTTTTTTTTTAAAATACTTACTCAGTGCGACTTAATTAAAATAATGCAAAACTAGTTTGGTCTTAACTATATTTTGTGTGAATCAAATAATTAATTTAATTTGGTGATAAAATTAAATAAGTTATAAGCGAGCTAATATTTCCCAAAAATAGTTATCACTAATCTTCCATTAATAAATAATTAACTCTCTTAGCAATTAATCTCCAGCTTAATATACGATCTTTAAAATTAAATGTCTAATAATCTCTTAATGACTAATTAATCCTTGACTTATTTTAACATTACAAATAATTTACCTATCACTTGACTAGAGGGTCAAATTAATTTCATAATAGCATTTGTACTATAAAATTATTTTAATGAAGGCCAAGATAATTTAACTTCTAAAGCTTCCTAGTGCAAGGGTGTTTATTAACATTTCTTCCTAGCCTTAACTCAAAAATAAATTTAACTCTAGCTCTTAAATAAGACCCAACGAAAACTCTAT
This sequence comes from Cryptomeria japonica, assembly GCF_030272615.1. NCBI lineage: Eukaryota > Viridiplantae > Streptophyta > Pinopsida > Cupressales > Cupressaceae > Cryptomeria > Cryptomeria japonica. The sequence continues at coordinate 781,811,276 of NC_081411.1, read as the reverse complement.
ATATATATATATATATATATATATATATATATATATATTTACCTATAAATCTATATGTATGCCTATGAAGATATTCCAAGGAGAAGGGGGGGGTTCTATTTTATTTTAACTATTAACCCCTTTTAAACATTCCCACACATATTCTTTTTTTTTTTTTAAATATAACCAAGTGTGCTTGCCCTAACCCGAAACTAGGGTTAGGGCAAATATGTTTTAACATCTATTATTCTTTTGAGTGTTGTGTGTGTGAATGACTATTTTTTTTTTGTGTGTGTGCAGGTGTGGGAGTGCGGCGGCCATGGAAGGCGGCATATTTTTTTTACTACTCATGGCGGCACGCAGGGCCGAACTGGAGCTGTTTTCATGGCAGAAGGAGGAAGGGAGGCAGAGGAAGGGAGAGCTGAGCAGCGGCCACTATGCTACCCCGCAGGGAGTGGCCACCATTCACTAATAGTGGTGGCTGCCACCCACTGCGGGTTACCACAGTGGCGGTCGCCACCGCTGTGAGTCGTCGCAATGGCAGGCTTCGCCCTACTCACTGGGGCGGCGCACAGTGAGTGACATCTGCTCACTTCAGCGCCCGCAAGGTTGAAGAAGGTGGTCGGTGAGGGTAGGGTTTCATGGCCCTTTCCCCTGGTCCGCTCTATGCACGAAAATATTTTTTTTCTATATATATATTTTTTTTATAAAAATTTCTTAACTTTCTTTTAATCGCCTAACATGTATTTATATATATATATATATATATATATATATATATATATATATATATATATATATATATATATATTTTGCTTTTAATAACTTACTTCAACCAATCTATGAGTTTTCCCTTCCTTCCTTTATTTTTTTGCATTATTAAGTCTTTAACTACATGCAGAAACTAAAAGAATAAGAACAGTGAGTTATTGGTGAAGGTTTCTCTATTTAATTATTTTTATAAGCTAACATACATATACTATATTTTTTTTTTTGTTGATAAGGCATTCTATTTATTCCTATTTTATTTATGAATGAACATTTACAGCAAGATCTAACCTATCTATTTTCTTTTATAAGCTAATGTATATGCTATATATATATATATATATATATATATATATATATATATATATATATATATATATATATATATATATATATATATATATATATATATTCTTTTAAAACCAATCATGCTGCAACTGATATCTACAATGTCTTCTAACTACAAATTGAAAATATGATCTTTTTTGGTAACAAAATAAATGAGTGTAAAACTAAATGTTATTCTCTCTTCCTTTGATAAAATAAACTACTAAAATAAGTTTTATTTTTTGCACTAATTGGAAAAATAAATGATTGATTTATCTATTTTGCAGCAGCATAAATAACAAAATAATCATGTAGTAATAAACTAAATTTATTTGCAGAATACACAAGAATGCTCCACTTCATATATATATTTTTATGAGAATTTATTCACATGCAAATACATTTCATATTCTTTTTTTTTACAAAACCAACCAAAGTAGGAAATATCTATTTCTTTAGCAAATTTAAATACAAGAGAATAAGATTACAAATGGGTTTGGAAACCCAACAAATATTTTCCTTTACATAGTAATATGAATAAAATAAGTACACTTCTTTTCTTGAAAATAAATACAACATAGCTCACATTCTTTTTTTTTTATATATACAAGCTACAATATTAAATACATCCTTTTTTAAAAAACTTTTCTGCAACACAAAACAGCAACAAAGCTCTTTCTTCTTTCTTTTCCCATCCCAAGCAACCTGCAATAAAAATACAACTCTTACCATGGAGAGCTCACCTCCTAGCCTAGGCTTACTAGAAGCCACCCCCGAGCTTGGAGAACCAAGCACTAGACGAGTTACAAACAAACAAACAACACAACAACAAAGACAAAACACTCAACATGCATTTTCCCATCCCAAGCTACACTTTCACCACATTTTGTGATGGTCATTCCATGGGTGGAAGTGGACCAAGTACCATTGGGGAGATTGCAAGCCAAAATACAACTCAAGCCACCTCATGGCAATACAAATACAACAAAATTACATCTCCATACCTTATGCCCCCCAAAGGCTCAAAGGCCATATTTTCTCCCCTTATGACCCCCAAATGCATACACAAGGCTATGCAGCAAGGGTCACAAAGGACACCCTTGCGATCACTCTCCATAAGGAGAGCCTCTCACCCAAGGTTGTCATACTCCTTCCACCCCAAGACCATCCTACTCCCCCAAGAGTAGGAGATCTTGGACACTCCCAAAAAGAAAACAAGAACACATAAACAAAACATAGAAATGAAAACTACATATTTTTTTTTTCTCCAACAACAATTTACATAAACACATATTTTTAAACAAGCATTTCTTTCCTTCAATAAAACAACATAAACAACATAAATAATAGGAAATAAAACCAACCTTGTTCTGCCAATAGGTATGTTAGATTTAGTTGGGGATGAGCTGCCCAAATCCACACAAACTTTTTCCACCAATCTTTCCCAAAAATTCTATTCTATAACTAATTTTCAAAACAAGTGCATAATCTCCAACAATGGAGAGTGGGTGATTACTCACTAAGTCCCTAATCCTTGCCTAAGAAGGCCTCTCACACACTTCCCAACCCCTTGGGTGAGGTGAGAGTTCCCATTGGTTGTTCTTCCCAACCTCTTACACATTACTAAAACTAGAAAGAGAAAAGGTGGGAGAGAATGGGGAAGAGAGTTTGACATCAAAAGGGAAGGTTGTCTATCCTAGGAGGAACCTTCTAAGTTGAATTTTCGCTCACCTTGGAAAAACCACTTTTTGAGGTGACTAAACAGTCACATGGGAGAAGTCACATGTTTCAAAATACCCCTAACCCATAGGTATACCCTTTGGACCTTTGGAAAAGCCCTAAAACTGACCCTAGGAGTCCATTTAACCCCTTAGAAACCCAACTGAAGTTAACCTACGGGTCAAACCTGAGTTGACCACTCCCAAGACTCCCTACCCAAGGTAAATTTGGGACCACACTCATGTGTTTGAATGGCTTTGGTAGAAACAAAACTCCCTCCAAGAGACAAGTCAAAATCAATGACACTAATCAGCACGTGTCAAGTGACACAATAAAATACAATATAAAAAATCACACATGGAATTTGTCTCTTGTAGGATTACACATATACATAAAAATTAATTTTAACACTCAAGCATCATACACTTCACAAATAAAATACATTACAAATGGGGTGTTGTCTCTCCAAATAGACAACCCCTGGCTTAACAAACGTACAATGGTCTAGGTTTGGTTCTCCATATAAATTCCATGGTCACATGGATAATTTTCCTATGCATCTCAATTAACACATTAGTAATTCCAAATAATCACAATTATACATAATTAAATACATGGATTTCATTGCACATCAAACGCTCATACATTGGCAACAATAATTCAATATCTCATTCAATTAAATTTGATTTCACATAAGCAATTAACATAATTGTCAAAATTGAACCATTCATAAAATAAGGATCATCTTTTCTATCTTCCAAATGAATTCCTGCGATTCCAATAATGACATTCACCATTTCAAAATAATTCTATTCTAGCAACATATAAAGTTTCATAATCATCATGCATAAAATAAAGCATCAATATATGTCAATGTGATCCAAATCATGGAATCATATAAGTTCTAAATCCATAAAGCATAAAATAAAGCATCCATAATAGTCTCAATATGCAAATAACTGAAAATGTCCAACTGAGTTGGGGTAGGGCCTCACAAAATATCTATAGGGTCTATTGTAACATAGAAACTCTTACAACTAATGTAGATAGCAGATGAAAGGAATTACATGATAAGGTAGCTAACATTGCAAATTATTTTGACAGATTGACCTCACTATAAACATCTGTTGATGGTCAAATATTTTTTTTGGAGAATCAAATTTTTTCTCTTGAAAAGGAGAGAGAAAATATCATTCTAAGAGCAAGGAGTCTCAGAGGATTGGTGAGTCCATGATTGGATTTACTCAGTGTACATAAGAAAGAATGTATGGATATGATTGCTAAGCCCACACTAATAAAAGTCTTAGAGAAGGAAACACTTGCACACTTACTGAGTGGACTAGTATCCATATTTGAAACTTTCAAAACCAACTAGGATACCTATTTACACGTGCTAGACAAGGCTTACCCAAAAATTTTGAAATTGGTCAAGCTCCGGTAGAAAAATCTAAATTTGTTAATTATTTCACCAGTCTTTGGCATTGATGCTAAAGGGGGAGTGTATATATGTGAAAAATATCAGAAAAATAGAAGGATATCAGATAGAGTATATTTCTTAGGGGGAGCATGCATCATATTTCAGTTGAACTGACAGGGAATCCATTTTTCACATGAGTGTTGCCATCAATACCAAACGGGGAGATTGTTGGCAATTGACACTCATTGCATTCATATGTGGTCATTCATGGCAACAAGATTCTATATGGCAACAAGATTCCATAGAAGTAATATACCAGCATTAGGAGGCATTCACTGACAGACACCAACATTGGAGTAATCAAGGTCGCCATCAACACCGGCACCGGCACCGACACCGACACTGATACCAACATCCAACACTTCAAGGAAGATGACATCAAGGAATTTTTTTTTGTAAAATCATTTTGTAATTATTGTATAAGGTCGACATTGTATATCTTTTGTATTGTAAGCCGACATAAGACATATTGTTTGTAAAGCATATATAGGTTAGTTTATTAGGTCATTATTAAATGACATAATAGGATTATGGATATATGTGAAGGATATGTATGTAGATCATTTGTATGTGAATTCTATATCATGCAATGATCTATAGATGTTTTGCAAGGAATTCTTAGAGGGAAGGAGATATCGGTAGAAGGTTTAGGGTTTATGAACTGGTATAGAACAAAGTTTAATCAAAACTCTTTTTGGCATTGTAGATGCATTTTGTGAGTTCACGAGAACTGTTTTATTTCAGCAAAAGCTTGTAGTCAGTGAGACTCTTTTGTGTTGAGAATTATGCTCTAGGTAGTGTGCCATCCTGCATGTGTAGGCCCCCATGCTATGTAATATCTTTCATATGGCTAGTGAATTAATATTGTGGGTCACAAATCCCACTATGGTTTTTCTACTTTGAGGTTTTCCACATATAAATTTTGTGTGTTATGGTCTTCATTCATGTGGATGGCTTGTTTGGCTCATTCAATATGTTTCTTCATTTACCAGTTTATATGTGTATGCTATAAAAGGTTAAAATCTTGTGTTACCAGTAGAACACTAATTCACCGCCCCCTCTCCCCTCTTAGCGTTCTTAGGTTCATTGTATTCTAACATAATTAACCACTTAATTTTAAATGTTTCCTTGAAAGTTGTAATGTTGTAATTGGGAAGTGTTTTTTATTTTAGAAGGATCAAAATTCAACAAAATCAGCTAATATTATCGATTTAAGCAATTAAATACAGTCACAATGTTCTCTCAAAATTTTGGGAAAAAAGATAGGGACTGTGTTGAAGTTTTCATGGTCCTCCCAACTTTTTCAGAAATTTTCAAGGATGAAAGATACAATGATTTGAGAGATAACCCCCAAAACTTGATTGATTTTACAATCTCTAGATAGGTTAAATTAAGGTTTGAATGTCGAAATAGGACCCTATTAGGGTTTTGAAAAAGATAAGAAATTGAATTGCAATTTTGAAAAATGGCAAACCAAATGGATAGGACCACCTTAAATAATATTTAAAAAATTGAAATTGGTTGAAATTGATTGAAATTTACACAAAATCCAATTAAATTTAAAAATTAGGGTTTTAGGATGTAACCACTGAATTTTAAAATTTTGAATGTTGGGAAAATGAGGGAAATTGAAAGTTTGAATTTTAGGCAAGAAGACAAGTCTGAAAATAGTCACAAATCTGAAAATTAAATGTAAATCTAATTTTTGCACAAGTTCAAGTTGATGTTTGAAAATTAGGGTTTTGACAATTAACCACTTAATTTTATAATTTTGATTTGCAAATTGAAAAAGACAATGGAAGAATTGAATTTGACAAGCAATTTAATTATCAGATCTAAGACAATAGATAGCAATTTTTGCAAAACATAAGTTCAATTTAAATTTTAGCAACTAGGGTTTTGAATGAATTAACCACTAAGTTTTTGTAAATTACAAGAAAATTAAACTTGTAAATGAAAATATGCAATAATTTTCAATGTAGGGCATGTAAGATGTCGAGTTCACCAAAATGTGATTTGGTGAAAAGTTATGGGGGGAGATCAAGTGGAAAGCTTTACTTCCCTCAAAAGAGGGATGGAAGTTTCACAAAGGATTCCCTTCAACTTTTCACACATATTACATTTAAAAGAGGGGTTGAATTCACTATATCCAATCCCTAATGGTAAGAGATTAAATACTAAGTGAATTATAGTAAATTTTGAATGTATTAGGAAAGTAAATTAACCCTCTTTTATTATAGACTAGTTGAATTAAGAAAATTGAGACTAAGTATTGAAGTGACAGAGAAATGATTATATCTTGAGATAAAGATACAAGATGAAGATGTGCACCTAGAATTAGTAGTAGAATGTCGAGACAAGGCTTTCCTACAAATCTGAGCAAAAGTTGTAGGGACCGTGTTGAAGCTGTACATGTTCCTCCAAAAAATCTACATGCTGAAAAGGGTTTTTCCATCTCTGAAAATGAAGCCTAAACCTACAATTACAGTTGCACACCTACAACATACACACAAAAAAGAGAGGAAAATGTTGTTGGGATTGGGGATTTTCCTTTAGGTAAAACACCGTTTTCAAATTAACCAAGTGGTTGTTCAAGTAAATAAGACGAAATGTCTGAAGTAAAATCCACCTCAAGAAGGGGATGTAATTGAAATGTTGATGAATTTGCTTGAAAGGATATGTGAAATAGGATGTCTTGAATGTTGATAGAAATCTCCTCTTTAATGGTTGAATCCTTGACTTGAATGCAAGACCTAGCCTTGAAAGGAAACTTGAAATGCTCAATGTTTGAATGAATGCTTGATGATGATAATGGAGACCTCTCGCTTGATCACCTTACTTTCGCTTATCATTGATTTCTCTTATGCAAATAGCTAGGGAAGTGCTCCTTATATACTTAGTGCTTAGTTATTTTCTTGTCTTAGGCCAACATAGAGAACCTTTTCCCGCTCAACAATTGACGACCTCAATGCAAGATAGGACCAAAGGGGTCCCAATATATTGATCTAGCTTAGTCTAATTTATAATGATTTGATGGTATCATGTTATGTACTAACCCTATTTCATTATTGTATTGGATATGATGATGGATCTATATTTGATCATTATTCATGATGGATCAGATTTCTTATGGGATTTGATGATATTATGATTACGCTAACTCTACTCTATGATTATGATGACCGAGTTGATGCTATGATGTTTGTGATTGTCTTCTAGTGTCTTCCTGATTAGAGACGATGTCATGCCACTCATTGTGAGCATGGTATGATGTTGTGATTCTCTATCACTTGCTTGATCATTTATCATGCATATGTATTGTATATATGTTGTATTGTGTTTAGTAGTGGATGCAGGATTGCAGGTACCAAATATTGACTCCATCGAGTATCACAGGTCTGAGCATGTCTTTATCCCAATGGCAAGTTGTTGGAGATGGCATGTGTTTCCCTTTTATACTCTAGGCTTAAGTTGATACCCTTGTCAATTAGTGTCTTAGCTTGAGTCATTTGTCTGCGTCATGTGGTATGTTGTTCAACCTTATGTCAAAGTACCTTGTGAGTTTGTGATTATTCTTTTATTAATAATTAATCAATTTATATAGTTTATAAATATTAAATTAAATCAATGGATGACATTAATATTTAATATTAATGCGTGATTATTATTATTGAAAAATTATTACTCATTAATATTTATTTTATGGATTTATATTTTCTTGCTTATTTGGAACTGTGGAAATTAATTAATCAATTACTACATATAACCATTAGCATAAATCATTAAATAATGGTTAGTACGAATACAATATATTTATACATATTTATTTTCTGGGAGTTTATAATTAATTGGTGGAAGTATATTAGTTGAGTATTTATGCTTATTAGTACATCCATTTATTTATATATTATTTATTTGATTAATTTATATGTATGTGGGAGATATTTATAGTATTGAGTTTAACTTATATTGGCTAGAGCATTTATATGTATATGTACATTTAATTATTTATTTATTGTTTATCCATTTATTTATTTTTGGCTCATATATTTATTGGTTATTTATTATTTATTTATATTGGTTTTGATTTATTATTTCAGCTTTTGATTTATTGGGTTATTATTTATTTAGTGTTTAATTATTGGATGGGTATCTATGTCTTTCCATACATTTATTTATTTTTCTTTATTAATTATTTATTGTTTGTCTAATTATTTATTGTTTTGATTATTTATTTATTTATTTGTATTATTGTTTTATTTATTTTCTATTTTTCATGTACCTACCCCTTGTTATGATTGGCCCTCTTGGGAGTTGTGATTATGAGGATAATATTATTTAATTGTTTGTTTATTTATTTATATTAATTATGGTTTTATATTTAATTGGAGCATTTATTTATATTGCCTTTGATTTATTTTATTGGGATTTAATTTATTATTATTTTTTATTATATTACTATTATTAGATTCTCTTGTTACTAATTGAGTAATTAAATATTATGTTTATACCTACCTTATTATTTTATTAGTTGAGATTTGAGGGTAAGTAAATAATATTATTTTATAGTCTTACCTCAAATTCTAGTACAGGGGTTAGTATAGAATATATTTTATTGGAATATTTTGATTGGCAGATATTCTTTTGTAGTTTTGAATGAGATTTTATTTATTGGCTTTGTGAGCATTTTTGTGGGGGTGCTTCTGGATATCTTCCTGTGACTTTTGGATTTTAGAATTGCCTGGTTGGGTTGAATTTTGGAAAGCTTGTTGGTTTGGATTTTTGCTCTTCTACGATTGCATTACCATCATTGTACTTTCAGGTTGGACAGCTTTTTCCATAATGCATTTTTATTTTTGAAAACAAATGTTTTCTTCATGACTGCTAAAAGATTGTTTGGGGATATTTGGGAATGAATGGTTATCCTAATATCAGTAATTAGAAATATTATTTTGGGAAAAATATTTATATATGATTTTATGAATCTGTATGTTGTATTTCCAAAAAAGGGCATTTGTGTATGTTGATATGTTGATTATAAGTTGCCTATGAATGCAATGTGGTAACAGTTGGTTTGGTGAGGTTTATTTGTTGGTGCATACCCTATCTTGTGTCCATTTGGTTTGATTAGATCTAGAGTGGCTATGTCTATAATCATTTATGTGCAAGTTATTGTTAGTATAAGTTGGAATTCTCAGATTTATTGTATTGTTGGCCTTAACAAGGCTTTGTTTTGGTTTCTTATTGGGTTTTAGTAACTTCTTGGTCATTTTTATGCCATTGTAAGGCATGTGCCTGAATCTAGGCAAATTTGAGTATCTTTGTATCTCATTTTTTATGAGTTGGTCCCTTGTTTCAATAGCGCTACTATGGGCTTCAATAGTGCCAAAGTAGTGTCAACAAATTTTTGGGTTGGTTTTGTGTCCCTCAGTTGATTTCTCTTCTTGGTATTTATTCTAGAGGATTGTTTTCTTATGATTGATGGTTTTGGAGCATGGTTCCATTCATTTGTGATACGTGTCAATCCATTTGGGCTCTAGCAAGTGGTTGTGTTCTTGTCTATTGAGGTTTTGATATGTTGCTCCAACAAGCTGAGTGATTTCTTGTTGTTGAGGATGGTTAATTGTAGTTCCAATGAGAGGTTATGTTGTGCCTCGTTGTGTAGGATCATTCTATGTTATTGAATTAATGTATTTCCCCTATTTATATGTATTTAAAATTCTTGAGGCTCTCTTTATTATTGCATTTTTGCATTATGAGCTTATGTCTTGGTCCTTGTTAAGTGGATCTTGGCTGTATGTTGATGGCTATCTTTATGATTCAGTTGTATCAATTTTGTAATGATTTTTGGATGCTTCCCATGTTGAGTTTCATTTTGTTGTAAGATGTATCTTTTTTTATGTTTTTACCCTATGGTATTGGTCCATTTTTTGGAGAGTGGGCTCTTTCATGTGTTGGATGTAGGTTATGATCACTAGAACTATAGGAAGGGGGTCTAGACCTATTGAAAGACATGAAGAGTTTATGGTTTAATTCACAAGTAATAACATATTAATAATTGATTAGCGAGATGGGTAATTAGGAATTCACCTAATCAAGATAAAGAATATGTTTTGGTATGCCCCAATTGGACAGACCTAGGGAGATGGTTTTTTGGGATCCTAGATGGGGAAGACCATTGAAGTGCTATACCCAATCTCCCTTGAGTGACTCCAAGGTGGAGACAGATGCCACATGCAGATAACATGTGATGACACTCTACCCCACATGTTTCTATTATTCATATGCCTTGTTTTTTATTGTTCCCCTAGAGGTTGATTGCTTTAATTTAGCCATGTGATGCATTTTGATGTTACATTCTTATGTTCAAGTCTTGTAGTGTCATGTGTGTATCCTATGGTTGTTAGTTGTCAGCTTAGGTCTTGAGTGTATATTCAAACCTTATGTCATCTCCTAGCATTCAGGATGGTTCCTATTTGGTTCCACAAGGTCAGGTGGTTTGATGCCTTCTACCATTGGGATATTCTTCTTGGATGTTAGCGTGTGTGGATTTGGATCTATAGTATCTCATCATGAGTTTGGATTCCTGGAGAATATTTATGTAATCAGAATTGATATCATGTGGTATGAAAGATGGAAATGTAAAGAAGACTATGTAGTCAACGTATTGAGATTATGTATTATAGTACATGTAGTAAGATTATTTCTAAATAAAATGTATCGAATAAGATTACTGTAAATGGATATTGTATTATAGATGTTGTTATTGATTAGAAAGGAATTAAATGATTTAGAGATATGTATGTTATGTCTTGAGTATATTTTATGGATAGTAGTGATTATATTAATTATCATATATGCCTTGATTTGAAATATGTTAACCTCTAATGATTAGATATCTTGAGATATGGAAGTTAAGGGAGTAGTGGTTTGTATGGAAATATGGTTCTTTATGATGTGGTTGTCATTTGGTGCTGATTTCTATGTATTAGAGATGTTACCATATTATGATGTCTTGTAAATGAGTGATATGAATAAGTGTCTATGTAACTTGTATTATTAAGAATTAGGATGGGATATAGTAAAGAGATTATGTGCTTGCTCCATGTGGTCTTATGTAAATGAACTTGATATAGAAGAACTATGCTACTTTTATAAGATGATGTATTGGTATGTGGTTCATATTATATAGATATGTTTATCATATTGAGGATGAAATCCTATGTTTAAATTAGGGGATTGAAATATTATATTGTATTTATTCTTGTAGAATCATTGGACTGTCAAACCTGTTTAGTAGATTGGAATTCTATTTGCATGTGGATAATTACTTGATGCTATGATCTTTCATATGGCTATGGATAGTACTCTTGATGAGTTGTACTTGAGAAAATAATTGAACACTATTAGTACAAAAGAAAGATAAATGCATTTAGTCTCTTCATGTGTTAAGTGTTCAAATGAGTAAAGATAAGTATTAGAAATATTTGATTGATACTTAAAAATGAACCTTAGGAAGAGTATGAAAGGGAATAGAGTTAGGCATATGTGTTAATGTTTTGCATGGGAAGTAAATGTTTAGTTGGATGATAGAATATGGTTTTCTAGATGGATATGTGATGTGTTAGTTTAATGTCAAGTAGTGACATTGAGATACCCTAGGGAATGGAGATGCATTATATGATTTTATTATGTAGTTATGTTAATGATTAAATAGATGTTTTGCTTGCGAAATATGATTCTATGGTTATGTTCATTCTAATTTATGTATTCATGTATATAGTTCATGATGCATTAATGAATAATGGTAGTAATGTTGCATTAATAAATACTAGTAATAGCCTAGTTGTAATGGTTATCTTTAAATAAAATACAAATTATATCTTTTTGTTAGTAGATTTTGGTTTATTTCTCTAGGGTATTTTGGGGCAGATTACATCTTGTATCATAGCCCATTTTGCAAATACTGGGATCTCTGGTTAAATTTTTTGCTATTGGCTTTGCATGGTGTACTATAATATTCTCTTGACTTGAATTGTTATTTGAGATTTATCAAGGAAAATGTTATTGGAACTTGAGAGATCTTCTTTGTTTATACTATGTGTTTCTCCCTAATCTCTTATAGAAATCATACTTGTGTGCAATATGTGTATTCATTTTTTAATCATGTCTCCTAGATGTGACTGATGTATATATGATTCTAAGTCATATTTCTTGCTTTGTAATTTCTAGTGCTTACCTAAGCATTAGAGGTTTTTTCCTTATATAAATAATTATGCTATAGAATGATAGAAAATTATGTGTGTTCTCTTAACTAATTAGCTCATTACATTGATTTTCTTATCAATAGTAATTTGAAGTGTTTCTATTTTGCATATAAGTGTAATGACGGGAAAATGGTGAATGATAGATCAAGAGGAAAACTACCCTTTCCCTCAAAGAGGGATGAGAGTGTCACTATTGATTACCCTTCAAACACTTTTCACCAAGTTAATTTTAGAAGAGGAGAGGAGAATTCATTAGATCCAACCTTCAAGGATGAAGATTGAATTTTGAATGAAATGACAATGATAATTTGACCCCCTCTTCCTTATTTCAAATGGAAAGGAATTAATTGAATTATGTAATGCGAAAGTGACAAATAATTGATTATAACTTAATATTGGTATGTGGGATGAAGTTGTGCACCTGGATCTAGTAGTAAAATGTCGATACAAAGTTGCCCTACAATTTTATGAAAAAGTTGCTTGGACCATTGCGGGAATGTACATGGTCCTCCGAAAAATCCGTGAAATGAAAAGGGTTTTTCTACCCCTAGAAATAAAGCCTGAATCCGAAAGTATAGCTACACACCTAAAACCTATACATAGAAAAGAGAGGAAAATGGGTTGGGATTGGGGGTTTTCCTTTAGGTCAAACCCCAGTTTTGGAATTAACCAAGTAATGAAAGAAAGTACTTGCATGTAGACGTAAATGAAAGACTGAATTGTAAATCACCTCAAGGGAGGTTGTGATAGCAATGTTGATAGAAATGCTTGTGTGAAATTGAATTTTGGAATCAATCTCCTCTTCAATAGTTGAATCCTTGGCTTGAATGCAACACCTACCCTTGAAGTGAGACTTGAGAATGCTCAATGTTGGAAAAGAATGCTTGAATGGTTGAATTCTCTTGAATGCTTGATTGCTCATGAAACTTGACACACTCCAATCTCATCCAACTTCCACCTTTTCAACTTATGCAAATAAGAGGATAAATTCCCCTTAAATACATTTTAGTGGATTTGATTTTCATCACAGGTTGACATCGAGGAAGTTTTCCTACCTAATGCACAACCAACAATGCAACCCTAGGAAGGGTCTTGCCCCAAAATAGGGTAGGGACAAGGGTGCTACGCCCATATCCCAGAAGGACAAGCGTTCCATGCTCCTATCCAAGAGGGGATAGTGGTGCCATGCCCCTATCCTACCCCTTTCTCTAGGGTAGAGTGTGAATGGGATGATGTAGAGGCCAAGGAAGAAGTTGTTTCTAAGTGCAGATCAGTCTACGGTCTTCGATCAGGATAGAGGATTCAAAATCATGTGTGTGAGGACCCTAATGCAGTAAAAAATTGATAGGGTCAAAATTTTATGACGTTACATTTATCCCCCACTTTAGTGAGAGTATAAGAGTACGCCAATACTATAGGTAAAGTACAAGGAAACAAGATTTAAAGACTTTTACCACATCAAGGAGGCAAGATGCCACAAGACCTGAGTGTACTTATGATCTTACAACTTTGATAGACAAAGTAAAAGGAAAGATCAAGAAGAGAATAACCATGACTGCAATTAGAAAAGTTCCCTTCACTATGAGTCATGAGAGCAAGGATACCAAAGATTACAAAGAAAAACAAAGTTCACAGACTAATTCTAAGTATCAAAGAAGGAAACAATGAGCAGAGTGTATGCCCCCATGTTAAAGTGATTGCACGTACCTTATCAGGAGCGATTTCTTTAAGGTAGGATACACCCAAGAGAGAGAGAGAGAAAATGAAGGGAGCACACTATCACAAGCATTTATCCCTCAATCGAGGAATAAACCCAAGGATAATGAACACAAAAGAAGAGGTAGTGTTTCTTTCCTCAAGGTCAGTATGCTATATGACAACTCATGTATATCATGTATGTATATATGCATATTATAATCATCATTCCCAAAAGAAGGAAACAACCTTAGAAGAAAGGGAAGATAGGATGTCTTTTTATTCAACATGAAAGAGACCAAGAAAAGATCTCAATGCTTTGAATCATCCCCAAGTAGACATTAAGGGAACAATAGAAGAACAAGGATACACATAGTAGAATGTGTTGGTATTATGGATGTGTTGCATTGGTTTTTTCATTGATGTCAACACTTGTCAACACTTGAGAACACTTGGAGATCTTTGGTTATATTCATCGGCATGTTCAGTGACTTATGCACAGTGACTGATATCTAGTTCACCAACAGGTTATATTATTCACCATCACTGAGGATAATCTGCTATCATCTAGAGATTACTTGGTTATGTCGAAGACATTGTTTGGACACTTAGTTTTGGTGATTTGGTCATTGATCTAATCGGGTTTTCATATTTGTTGTTACTAGTAAATAGGTCTAGGTTATGGACCGGAAAGCATTATCTATTCCAGATCAGTACAACACATTATGGAGATGATTTGTTATTGTTGCAAATGCATTTATCCGACATCATGCATCGCATATCATTTCATTTGTAAATGATTTAATTGTAATATCTTAGTGAGATCACCTACACATTTGGTCATAGGTTTTGGTATATATGTTCGATCTCATTTGTGAGATTCAGTAGGAGTAGAGGTATGTGGAAAAGATTGTAATAAGGTATATGTGAATATAAGCAGAGCTATACATGTAGACAACATTCAAAAATTCAAGGAAGGTATAAAGAAGGCAAATCAGAGCTTAACCGGTACTGAATCTAGCATATGAAGATGCTATTTTGAGTAGTACATTATCATTGGATTTAATAATCCAATTGTAGTCAATGTGACTACCATTTTGTGATTGAGCAGTGAGCTCTAGGTAGTTGTCCTTTCTGCATGTGCAGACCCCATTTGTACACACATACTATCTACAATAGTATCATCTAATTGTGGGTAAGGTTTCCCACTGTGGTTTTTCCCCTTATAGTGTTTCCATGTACAAATAACTGTGTTATATGTTGTGTATGTTATTTGTCTTTCTGTTTCATACATTAAACTTTATTGGTATTGTTATTAACTGCTAAACTATCTACTGGCATTGAAGTTTGGTTTACCGGTATTATGCACGAAGTTTGGTTTACCTGTATTATGCACTAAGTTTGGTTAAGTTAGTTTTGGTTTGAAATCAAGAGACAACTGATTCACCCCCCCCTCTCAGTTGCCTCCGGGACCTAACAATTGGTATCAGAGCCTAGTTCTATTTTTGAAGAAGTCTAACAACTTGAGGAGATCCTATGTCTACTAACTATTTCAAAAAGGATAGTCTGAAGCTTGATGGAACCAACTATGGTATATGGAAGATCAGAATGGAGACACATTTGAATTGCATTGGAAAGGACATATGGGATGTTACAAATAATGGCTATGTTGTTCCTACTCAAGGTCAACCTAATCCACCAACCTTGGCTAAAGACGAAGAAAATGATTGCAAAGCAAGAGAGGCACTTTTGAGCGCATTGTTAGATCAACAAATCATGGGATTATCAAACCGATATACTACTAAAGCTATTTGGGATAAATTAGAGACATTGAATGAAGGTGATACCACTATCAAAATTGCAAAACTAGAATGCCTCTGAGTCAAGTATGAAAATCTGAAAATGGAAGAAGATGAAAGGATTTCAGCTTTTATGGAAAGAGTTAATGAAATTGTTTTGGGTATACAATGTTGTGAAGGATCCTTAAGTGGAGATGAAATTAATTCTAAAGTTTTAAGAGCTTTGCCACTGGCATACAAATTGAAAGTAACTGCTATTAATGAATTGAGAAAAATGCCTAATGCATCAGTATCTAGAGATACTTTGGTTGGAAAACTTTTAGCTTTTGAACTTGAGGAATTTGGTCCCATTGATACAATTAAGACATATTTGGCTTTCAAACCTTCATCATCTGCAACATCATCATCATCATCTAAAACATCTGATTCGAAAGCACACTATGCTACAGAACTTAAAGAAATCAGAAGAGAGAATGAAGAACTTGAAGAGCTTGAAGCACTATTTACAAGGAAAATGCCTAAAGGTCCACTTGGAAGTAAGTATGAAGGTAAAAACCCTTTAAATGTTTTAACTACAATAAAATTGGTCATATGGCATCTAGGTGTCCTGATAGACATGCAAGATTGAAAGAAGAAGAAAAAAGATCATTCAACCGTAACCCTAAATATCAAAGGTACAGATTTAACAAGAATAGAGACAAATCATGTTACTATGCTGATGAAGGAGTTACTAATGATTCTAATGAGGAACCGGTAGACAATGGATGGGATTTTGTTGCCATAATAGAAGATCAATTGACACCTACTATTCAACTAGTAAAGCAGGCCCTGATAGCTAAAATTGAAGAAAAGGATGAATGGATTATTGATTTTGGATGTTCACATCATATGACTGGTGATAAGAGTAAATTCTTAACCTTTCAAGAATACAATGGAGGTCTAGTAAGATTTGGAGATGACAAAGCTTGTTTGATTAGAGGAAAAGGCACTATATCTTTTAATGGTAAGCACAATATTGATAATGTTTACTATGTTGAAGGTTGAAGCATTATCTTTTGAGTGTTGCTCAATTAGTTGAAAAAGGATTTCAATTACAATTCAAGAATGGTAAATGCAAAATCATGAATAGAACTGGTTTGGAAATTGCAACTAGTAATCAGACTAGAGGTAATATATTTCATTTGAATAACAATGAGAAAACATGCTTTATTGCACATATTGATGAAAGTTGGTTATGGTATAAGAGACTATGTCATGTAAATTTTGATTGCATTGTGAAGATCAATACAACTAAGGCAGTAAGAGATTTACCTAAGATTGTATAATCTGGTATGTAAGGAATGTCAATTTGGAAAGCAAGTTAGAGGAACTTTCAAGAGTATTCCAGAGAAATCCAATAATGTTCTTGACTTGATTCATACTGATTTATGTGGTCCTACAAGAGCTAGAAGTTTACAAGGAGATAGATATTTTATCCTAATCATTGATGATTATTCTAGAATGTGTTGGGTTACTTTTCTCAGGGAGAAATCAGAAGATTTTGGGAAATTCAAACTATTCAAGGTGATGGTAGAGAATGAAACCGGTAAGAAAATCAAATGTTTGAGATTAGACCAAGGAGGTGAATTTGCATCTAAGGAATTTAATACATTCTGTGAAGTGAATGGAATCAGAAGATGATTATCAGCACCTCAAACACCCCAGCAAAATGGAGTTGTGGAAAGGAAGAACAAAACTATTTTGGATGCAGCTAGAAGCATGATATCAAAAGAAAATCTACCTCAGGTGTATTGGAGAGAAACCGTCAATACAGTTGTTTATACATTCAACAGAGTTGACATCAAAGGTGAATCTGGTAAGAACCCTCATGAACTATGGTTTGGTAATACTCCTATTCTTAAATATTTCATAATATTTGGAAGAAAATGTTATATTAGGAGAGATGATTATATTGGTAAATTTGATCCTAGAAGTGATGAAGGAATATTTCTTGGTTATTCATCTAAGAGGAAGGCATATATATGTATCAATAAGAGATTGCAAAAAATCATTGAAAGTGCAAATGTAAAGATTGATGAACAATTTGGAAGGTCTATAGACTTTGAACTAGCAGTTGAGATAATCACAAATGAACTTACTATGAGGACATCGATACAAAATGTTGATCTAGTCACATCGGCATCATCTAAGAATTCCACAATGACTGAAGAACAGTAGCAAGTGAACACACCCAGGTATGTAAGATTGAATCACTCTGAAAGTCAGATAATTGGGAATAAGTATCAAGGAGTTATGACTAGAGGAAGACTAGCAAATGAAGAGGTATGTCTAATTTCTCAATTTGAACCAGCAACTATTAATGAGGCATGTGAAGATAAACATTTGATTAAGGCTATGGAAGATGAATTGGAATGAATTGAAAAGAATAACACATGGACATTGGTTGCCTGACCTAAAAACAAAAATGTAATTGGAACTAAATGGGTATTCAGAAATAAACTTAATGAAGATGGTAAGGTAATTAGAAATAAAGCAAGATTAGTGTGTAAGGGATATTCACAGAAAGAAGGAATTGATTATAATAGAACATTTGGATCAGTAGCTAGAATTGAGGTAGTCAGATTATTCTTAGCTTTGGCAGCACACAAGATGTTGGCATATGCACACTCCAATGAGACATTGTATGTGATTGAAGGTTTTGTCACTAATGGTAACCTTGCAATCCTATGGCACCAACAAGACATTATACCAGAAAAGAATAACACTGACAAGATAGTGCACCGGCATCAGTAGATCACACTCTACAATAGCATTGACACAGAAGAAAGAAGGTATACCGGCACTGAGGCCGACATGATTTTTGTTATACAATATTTTGTTTATTATTATAAGCCGACTTGGAAAATTGTAAAATGACTCTTATATATAAAGGAGATCATTGTAGACATTTGCAATAATGATGTATGAGCATAAAAGAAAATATTAGGCAGACCTAATGTGCGAAATATAGGTCAAGGGGTATATGTAAAGAACAGACTAGGAACTAGTACTGAATCTAGCATTAAAGATGCTATTGTAAAGTAGTACAAGTTATTGGATTTGTATAATCCTTATTGTAAGTCAATGTGACTTCCTAGTGAGCAATGAGCTCTAGACAGTTGGCCTTCCTGCATGTGTAGGCCCCTATTATAAGTAATATTCTCTTATTGGCTAGTGAGTGAATATTGTGGGTCACAAATCCCACCAAGGCTTTTCCCACACTGGGTTTCCTCATTAACATCTTGTTTTATGGTGTACTTTTCATGTGGATATTCTTGATTCTATTTATTTCATTATTTCTTGCATACCAGTACACTGTTATATTATGTTCTGCATGTTTTAATTTAAGAAATACTATTACCGGTTAGATACTGATTCACTCCCCCTCTCAGTATCTATGGGACCCCTAATACAAGAACTATAAAGTCTATCAAATGGATGTTAAATGTGCATTTTTTAATGGAGATCTTGAAGAGGAAGTTTACATTGAACAACTTAATGGATTTTCTTTAACAGATGACAAAGATATGGTTTGTAGGTTAAGGAAAGATTTATATGGATTGAAGCAAGCTTCTAGAGCTTGGTATGCTAGATTGGACAAATATATTTTGAAGCTTGGTTACACTAGAGGTAATACTGATAGCAACTTATATTACAAAGTGACTAATGAGGACATCTTGGTTATTGAAGTTTTTGTTGATGATATCATTTTTGGAGGAGAAGATGGATTGTGTAAAGACTTTTCTAATAAGATGCATGAAGAATTTGAAATGTCTATGATTGGAGAGATAAAATTCTTTTTAGGATTGTAGATTTCACAAACTAATAAAGGTATATTCATAAATCAATCAAAGTACTTGAAGGAATTACTTAAGAAATTTGGCATGGAAAACTCTAAACTAGCAAGTACACCTATGAATATAATGATAAACTATCATTGAAGGATGAATCAACACCTGTTAATCTGACAAGATAAAATTCTATGATAGGAGGTTTACTGTATTTGACACAAACAAGACCTAATATTATGAATGCAATATGTATTGTTTCAAGATTTCAGAGTAATCCTAAGGAAAATCATGAATCAGCAGTAAAAAGGATTTTTTGGTATCTACAAGGCACAACAAATCTTGGTTTATGGTATCCTAAAGATGAAAATTTTGATTTATGTGCATACATAGATGCAAATTGGGCAGGAGATGTAGATGATAGAAAAAAAACCACCGACGGAGCATTTTTTCTTGGCAGCAGACTAATTTCATGGTTGAGCAAGAAACAAAGTTGTACATCGCTATCAACAGTAGAATCAGAATATGTTGCAACAACAACTAATTGTACACAGGTATTATGAATTAAGAAAATGTTGAAGGACGTAAAGGTAAAATGAAAGGAACCTATAATCATTTACTATGATAATATGGCAGCAATTGATATATCTAACAATCCAGTATTTCACTCAAAAACTAAACATGTTTCTATCAAATTCAATTTTCTGAAAGAGAATGTTGAGGCAAAAGAAGTGAAATTAATTTATGTGAATACTAAAGAGAAGATTGCGGATATCTTTACCAAACCTTTTCCTAAGGAAAATTTTGAATATTTTAAAGAGTAGCTTGGAGTTATACCCTCACTAGTAGAAACTTAGACAATTGGAGCATGGCATCAGACCGACATAATTAATAGAGAAATATTTTTTTGGCTTTGATGAAGGAGAGCTACTTATTAGGGGGAATAGATTGAATAAATGTGGTTATAACAATTGGTAATAACAAGTTCTTTGAACTGATTGTATTTGGTTTTGTATTGCTTTGGCATTTGAGGTCAAAGGGGGAGAGATATCTATGGAAAAACACATTATCTTTTGGGGAGAGATTGTTACTCTCTATATCTGTATTTTGATGATCTCTTTGGGAGATTGTTGGTTTTTGGTTTTTGGCATTTCTGCTTTGGCACTTAGATGGTTTTTCCATCTTGTGTTGCCATCAATGCCAAAGGGGGATATTGTTGTTATTATGGATGTGTTGCATTGGTTTTGTCATTGATGTCAACACTTGTCAACACTTGAGAACACTTGGAGATCTTTGGTTATGTTCACCGGCATGTTTAGTGACTTATGCACAGTCATCGGTATCTGGTTCACTGGTAGGTTATATTGTTCACTGGCACTAAGGATGATCTATTAGCATCTAGATATTACTTGGTTATGTCAAAGACATTATTTGGACACTTGGTTTTGGTGATTTTTTCATTGATCTAATTGGGTTTTCATATTTGTTGTTACCAGCAAATAGGTCTAGGTTATGGACCGACAAGCATTATCTATTCCAGATCAACACGACATGTCATGGAGATGATTTGTTAGTGTTGTAAATGAATTGAGCCAACATCATGCATCAGATATTAATTCTTTTGTAATTGATTTTTTGTAATATCTTATTGAGTCGACATACAAATTTGGTCTTAGGTTTTGGTATATATGTTCAATCTCATTTGTGAGATTAAGTAGGAGTAGAGGTGTGTTGAAAACATTGTAATAAGGTATATGTAGATATAAGCAGAGCTATACACGCAAACATCATTTGAAGTTTCAAGGAAGGTATGAAGAAGGAAAATTAGAGCTTAACTGATACTGAATCTAGCATATGAAGATGTTATTTTGAGAAGTACATTATCATTGGATTTAACCATCCAATTGTAGTCAGTGTCTCCCATTTTGTGATTGAGCAGTGAGCTCTAGGTAGTTGGCCTTTCTGCATATGTAGACCCCATTTGTACACACATACTATTTGTAGTAGTATCATTTGATTGTGGGTAAGGTTTCCCACTGTGGTTTTTCCCCTTATAGGGTTTCCACGTACAAATAATTGTGTTATGTGTGTGTATGTTATTTGTCTTTTTGTTTCATGCATTAAACTTTATTGGTATTGTTATTAACTACTAAATTGTCTACCGACATTAAAGTTTGGTTTATCGGTATTATGCACTAATTTTGGTTAAGTTAGTTTTGGTTTGAAATCAAGAGACAACTGATTCACCCCCCCTCTCAGTTGCCTCTAGGACCTAACAGAATGGTCACAAAAGAGAAAGAAAGGAGAAAGAGAGAAGAGCTACAATGCTAATATTTCTAATCTAGACTCACATCCGCCTCCCAATCTTGTTGATCACTATTTTGGGAAGGTGAGCAACATGGTAGAGGAGGGATATCAAGCACAAGAGATGGAGCTATCACAAGATCCAAACAAGGACTATTCTCATGTTTTAAGTCACTTTGTTTGATTATAGGAACTAGGATTAGGGTTTGTGAAAATTGATCTAATAAATGATTGTCTAGATCAACATATTAATATTTATATTCACTATCAAAAGAATTAGGAGTTGTATTACCATTATGAATAACATTTTCACCCATTTTTTCATCACAATTTAGAGAAAGAGGAGCAAGAACATGAATAGGAGTGAAACCATCACATGTTTTATGAAAGTTATAATTTGGAGATGTTGGTTGAACATCTTTCTTAGGAGAAAACATAATCATATCAACTATCAAAGTTGGAGGAGATTGAGTATTTTGAGGGATACCTTCACAAGCTCAAATACGACATCTTCATCAATTTTCTATCACACAATAATTTTGTCGAGTCTTATTGGAAGGCTAAGAAGGAGGAGGAATACATGAAAAATTAGGAATGTTTTTGTCCTTGATAGTGGAAGGTTTATGTTGAGGTATTATTTGGTTGAACAATAGGAGAAGTGGGCCTCTTCTCTGATAAGAGGAAGGATGTGGAACTATGCAATAGAAAGGAGGAATATTGTTGTTCTCCTTAAGAGAAGGTAAAGTCACATCCATAGGGTTATGTGGACAATCTTCATTAGGAGGGAGATTAGTTCTATGCATGAGGAGAAGAACCTCATATTGAAGAATAAAAGGAATGTTAAGTGTTGGAGATCTAGGTTGACTTAAGGATAAAATCATATCATTCTTCTATTTTTTATAAGATTGAAAAAGAGCATCGCTCCTTGATGGAAGAGATTGAAATTGTTTAGGCCAAAATATATCAATAGGAACACTAGAGCTTCTTTCGGATGGATGAAATAAGCTATGGTTCATGGTTATGATTTTGACATTGTTACGAAATTTTAGAAACTTTTGGATTGGAGAAGAAATGGCCTCCATGGAAGATAGCCAAGGATAGCCCAACTTCACACACAATTACTCAGAAGAGGGTATGATAACAAAGTCAACATCCATGGTTTTAGTATAAACTTCAATAGGAAGGGTTATAGAACCAATAGTAAGATAAGAGAAGCCATCAAATAACTTCACAACCACATCATAAGAATCATATACTGGTTTATGCAATTGTAAAGTGAAAAGATACTCTTTAGTTATAATATTAACCATGCAAGAGGGATCAATCGGGACACCATGGCAAGAGATATCCTTAACCTTTTCAACTATATATAAAGGGCCATCAGGTGCTCTAATTGTCTCACTAGGGTCAAATGTAATACAAGGATCCTTAGGCATATCATGTGTTTCTACCATACTAAACAAGTTTGGAGCCATAGAGGTGAATTCTTCAAAATAAAAAGAATTAGGCACAATCTCAATAACATTAGAGGTACGAGAAGGCAAGGGATCAGTGAACATATTAATATTGTTATTACGAGGAGCTATTTATTTTTTCCCTTGATCATTCACACCTATCACAAATATAGTATTATTATCCATCAAGTCTTGAATCTTATTCTTCAATTAAAAACATTTCTCAATATCATGACCAGTTTGATGATGAAATTGGCAAAAAGAATTGTAATCAAAATAAGGGGATGCAAGTTTAGAAGGATCAATTTTTTTTATAGGAGGAAGTTTGATAACATTTATGTTTAATAACTGAGACATATTGCTATGTAGAGATTCATTTAAGAAAGTAAATTATCTTTCTCTTTGGAAAAATTTAGAAATAGAAGGCACACTTGTTGTAGCATTCACATTCTTGTTGTTGATTGGATCATTGAACTTGATGGATCTTTTTGTTGGTTTGAAATTTTCAAATAGTTGTTGAACACTCTCCCCCTTATCACTTGGAGCCATAGGAGTAGATTGCTCCATTTGACTCACAACCAGTTGATAATTGTGGAGTGTTGCACACAACTACAAAAAGGAAGTAAAATCAAACAAAAGAAGCTTTTCCCTGATATCTTTTTTTAAATTACAAATAAAAATTCTTTGAATATTATTATCAGGTACATGAAAAGAAATTTGAGCACACAAATTCTTATAACTACCAGTGAAATCAGTCACTTTTTCTTTAACACCTTGTTTACAATGCATTAAATTAGTCAACATGATTTTAGGGCCAATATTGTTTTGAAATTGTTGGATGAAAGAATTTGCCAGTTGTTTAAAGGAAGTGATAGAATAAGAAGGGAAAGAGAAATACTATTGTAATGCCCTATCTCTTAGTGTTCTTGTAAATAATTTTGCAAGCAATCTTTGATCATAAGCAAAATCAGTACACAAGGTTTGAAATGTTTTGACGTGCATAATAGGATCACCTTTTCCATTACAGAGTTCCAATTGAGGGATCTAAACATGCTTAGGTGGCATGACTTTAACAATATCAAGGGAAAGTGGGCACACTAAACTTGGATTGACTCATGGAAGCAATTTGTTGTTGTAAGGAAGACACAGTTTGAGCCAAATTGTTAATTGTCGCTTTGGTAGAAGAATTGATGTTAGACATAGGTGATTGGGAAGGTGGTGTGATGTTATTGAAAGAAGGCATGGACTGAGAATAAGGTGGAGGGACATTATGTTAAATAGTTATGGGTGATGATTGGGTAGGAAAAGGGACACTTAAAGGAGGAATAAAGTTGTTGAAGGAATTTCCCCCTTGTGCCATATTGATTGGTTGAGGAATTGTAGTAATACTTATGGAAGACATAGGTAACTATGGATGTTAAATGAAGAAGAGGGATTTCCCCCATGACCAATGGTTGGAGGAATGATATTTTGAGTTGATGTAGCCATGATATTGGAGGTAAAAGTAGGAATACTAGTCATAAGAGTAGTCAAAGGAATTGAAGGATTGACTAGTGTTGAAGGTTGTGAATAACCTAGGGTTTTGGCACAACTCTTGATAGGAATGATATTAGAATCAACAATGTGTTCAATGCCATGCAATATATCAATTCCATTTTTATAACTTTGAATCATACATTTAAGGCCTTCAATTAATGGAAGAGCTTCACTATTAGGGTATTCCTAGGACATCCATTGTTGGAAGTTATCAAATTTATTGTCCAATGTGGAAAGTTGATCTACAGAGACCCTAGTTAAATCTTATTCTTCTTCATCATGGGATTCATCAATGGGGTGAATATGCACATGATTAAGATAAGAAGAATTAGCATGGTCCTCATTAAAGAAGTCACCCAAATTAGGCTCCATCTCCTTGGTAATTAAACCTTGGGAAGCCTTAATTTTAATGCTTCATCTAATGGGGATTGGATAAGTAGGACTAATAGTGGTAAAACTCATGCACTAAAGGGAAAATTTAAATTTTAAATTTTGGAATAGAGCTTACAAAATTGGTCAATGCAAAATTTAAGAAAATAATAACTACACAATTTGAACTTGTTGGTATTTTGGATAAGTTGATATGGTTTTGTCATTGATTTCAACACTTGTCACACTTATCAGCACTTGGAGATCTTGGTTATGTTCACTAGCATGTTCAGTGACTTATTTACAATCACTGGTATCTAGTTCACCAGTAGGTTATATTGTTCCCCAGCACTTGGAATGACTTGGAGATTACTTGGTTATGTCAAAAACATCATTTGGACACTTGGTTTTGGTGATTTGTTCATTGGTCTAATCGGGTTTGCATTTTTGTTGTTACCAGCAAATAGGTATAGGTTATGGATCGGCAAGCATATATATTCCAAATCAGTAGGACGTCATGAAGATGATTTATTGTTATTGTAAATGCATTGAGCCAACATCATGCATCACATATTGGTTCATTTGTAATTGATTTAATTGTAATATCTTAGTGCACCAACCTACTCATTTGGTCTTAGGTTCTGGTATATATGTAAGATCTCATTTATGAGATTGTGTGGAAGAGTGTGGAAAAGGATTGTAATAAGGTATATGTGAATATAAGAAGAGATATACATGCAAACATTATTCAAGATTGAAGGAAGGTTTGAAGAAGGCAAATGAGATCTTAACTGGTACTGAATCTAGCATATGAAGATGTTATTTTAAGTAGTACATTATCATTAGATTTAACCATCCAATTGTAGTCAGTGTGACTCCCATTTTGTGATTGACTAGTGAGCTCCAAGCAGTTGGTCTTTCTACATGTGCAAACTCCATATTGTACACACATACTATCTGCAGTAGTATCATCTGATTGTGGGAAGGTTTCCCATGGTGGTTTTTCCGCTTATAGGGTTTCCACATACAAATAACTATGTTTTGTGTTGTGTATGTTATTTGTCTTTCTATTTCATGCATTAAACTGATGAATAATGATGAACAATTAGTACCAAACCGGTACTGAAAGGGGGGGTGAATCAGTACAGACAAAAAAAACTTTCCCTGAACCACTTTGATTGAAAAAACTGCACTTAGCTAGTAAACAATAACACTGGTCTGAATTAGGGCACTACCGGTAAAACACAGTGAGAGTATGAAAGACATAAACCAATAAACACTTAGATCTCCACACAATCTAATATCTCATTTCCGCTTCACCCATATGCATAAACAAGTAATATATCATCAGAAATATAATGACTTCCAGTTCAACATGCTTTACCACTTGACAGAAAATATTAAAGCATCACATGAACAAAATCACACATGACACACTGATATTTCACGTGGAAACCCAAGTGGGAAAAACCATGATGGGGATGAATACCCACAAGCTATTCTTTGAACTCTTTTGAAGTTCGCTTTGTTAGGAGCCTACTTCGATTAAATACTTTTACAATAGGTTCTGCTAGGAACTGATCCTACTAGGGATCACCTAGTTAAGGGATGGCTAAATACCCAGTTAAAGGTTTACAACCTTGTTAAAGGTTACCTTACAAAAGGATTTGAAGAACTCATTGAATTGAGTCACCTTGTTAAAGGATTTACACAGAAGCCTATTAAAGCTACCTGATTAAGGGATTTTCCAACTACTAAAATGGTTAGAACTTAACAGGTAATACATTGATCTGATAACAACACTCAATCCCAAGGCAGATCCACTTTAGCTCCTTTGCTTCTGCAATCACACTCTGTAGGTATCACCACACTTCTCCAGTCTAGAAAGAATCAAGTATCTCTTCACTGGGATACACACATAACATTTTCCAACAACCTCAAAATGAAAAACATCATCGACCTTATAGGAAACAGATAAGCTGGTAACATAGACCCTAAACCCTAAACATTTAGGTTTAACAATTCAATCAGTACAATCCTAATCGTTAATCATACTGCATTGAATACAACAGTCTTGAATAGATCTCAAGACATTCTCCAACATTCATTATTTTCCACTTCAGGAATTTGATAACCCATCACGCACTCTCCACCATTTACAGAGACTTCGCACATTCCTGAGGTAGATAGGATCAATCTCCATGCAAGATCCTCAAGGAAATCCTTCACGTGCACAAGGCTAACGTGGTAACACTATCTGATCTTCATTACAATGCTAACTCATCACAAGATGTCATCAGTTGAATCACACAAGCTTGGAATGCATCAATCGGAAACCTTGAAGTTGAGACTACCAACTGGTAGTCATGCCAAATGAAACCCCGATACAAAACTTCCCATATACCAGTTCTTACTCCAACATACCGCTTCACTTTTTCACATATATCAATTCATAATATCATATCAGTTCTCACATATACCAGTTCACAATATCATACTAGTTCTCAAACTTCAGCATATTGACATCAATGACAATATACAATATCATCATGTCATCAAGCTCTGCACATATGCCAACATAAACTTTACCAGTACTGCAATTAACTATTAAAATGTCTACTGACATTAAAGTTTGGTTTATCGACATTAAGCATTAAGTTTGGTTAAGTTAGTTTTGGTTTGTATTTATTGGACAACTGATTCACCCCCCCTCCCCTCCTAGTTTCCTCTAGGACCTAACAGAACTTTGCTGGAAGAAGGGGATGACACAATTTCCAAAACTGAAAGGAAATTGAAAATTTTAAAATTAGGGCCAAGGGAATACTACTTAATTTTAAAATCAGAAATTTTAAAATCAAGGTAGACTACAATAAACCTCTTAACTTTAAAAATTTTCTGGAAATTTGAAATGTTGAATTTGGGAGGTATTTTTGATTCTAGAGGGATAAAAAATCTACAAAATCAGCCAATCTTCTAGATTTAGGTTATTAAATATAGTCATAACAGTGGCGGGAACGAACATGGTCCGACCAACTTTTTTTAAAATTTTCAAGGATAGATATTGCAAAGATTTTAAAGCTAACACCAAAAAATTAATGAATTTTATGACCTTTAGATGGGGGAAATGAAGGCACAAATGGGAAAATAGGACCCTATTAGGGTTTTCAAGAAAAAGGGGAATTGAATTACAATTTTGAAAAAGGTCAAACCTAATGTATAGCGACACCTTGGAAATGTTCACAAATCTGAATTGCAATGAAAATGATTTGAAATTTGCACAAAATTCAATAAATTTTAAAAATTAGGGTTTTATGACCTAACCACTTAATTTTAAAATTTGAATTTTGGAAA
This sequence comes from Cryptomeria japonica, assembly GCF_030272615.1. Classification (NCBI taxonomy): domain Eukaryota; kingdom Viridiplantae; phylum Streptophyta; class Pinopsida; order Cupressales; family Cupressaceae; genus Cryptomeria; species Cryptomeria japonica. Next base: position 781,782,404 of record NC_081411.1, on the reverse strand, counting down.
AAAGGAGGGAAATTAAAAATTTGAATTGTAGGAATGAAGACAAATCTGAGAACAATTAGAAATTTGAAAATTAAACGGAAATCCAATTTTCGCACAGGTTCAAGATGATTTTTGAAAGTTAGGGTTTTATAAAGTAACCTCTTAATTTTGTAAATTTTATATGAAAATCGAACAAGACAATGAGGAAATTGAATTTGACAAACAAGACAATTTTCAGATTTAAGATAAACACAAGAAATTTTTACAAATTACAAGTTTAATTTTAATTTGAAAAACTAGGGTTTTTAATGTTTTAACCACGAAGTCTGTAAAAATTTGAAACTTGTAAATGAAAAATATGCAATTTTGTTCAAAGGAAAGCATGCAAGACATCGAGATCACCAAAAAGTAAAGTTGAAAATTGGATCCTAGTGACTTCCCACCTAGGAGAGAGAAAGGAAGCCACTAGGATGATTTTCACTTGGGAGGAACTTTACATTCAAAACAGGGGCTTGAATCCACTAGATCCAAATCTGAGGGAAATAAGGATGTGAATTTTGAGTTGATTGGAAGTGGTTGTAGTATGATTTACCCTCTTTTGTAAATAAGAAAGTTGACTTGTTAACTATGTTGAAAATAGAGGAAATAAATGAGATGAGGAGCTACCAGTTTGGGATTGCACTGTAACTTTGGATTTGAGCTAATTAGAAAAGAGGAAAATGGGGTTGTGGATAGGGGTTTGCCTTATTCAAACCCCGGTTGAGGAATCAACAAGTTGAAAGAAAGTAATTACAAATTCTTGAATGTAAACAATGAAAATGTATACCTTGTTGATCTGCAACTTGTTGATGATGATTAATTTGCTTCTTGAATGTAATCACAAATGTTGTATGAAATCACATGAAACATTTAAAAACCCTAACACACACATATGCTTGCAAATTAATATTTTAATGTTGCTCCAATGGATGAATGAAGAAGACTTGAATGCTTGAATGCTTGATGATGATCGTGAAATACTGTATCTTCTCCTTATGCCTCTTATCCCTTATCATACATTTATCCATCCTTCATGAATGAGGGTATTAGATTCCTTTTTATACATTCCTCAAGGATTAATTTTCAACCACTAAAGGCCAACAAAGAGTAATTACAAACCCTAAAGACAAATTGTGCATAGGAGATCAGGCAGACCTGACATAGGGCCACCCCAAGGGGTGAGGACAAGCATGCCATGCCCCTATCCTAGGGGGGATAGGAGCCCCATGACCCTATCCTGCCCTATTTTGGGGCCCAGATAGGGTCTAGAGTAGACACAAGACATGAAGGAGGAAGGGTGAAGGGGTGAGAATGCTTAAATAGGTCTCGGTTAGGAAAAGGGATTTCAATACGATGGTGAGGACCCAAAATGTGGTTAAAATTGTAGAGGTCACAATTTTATGACACTACATTTAGCCCCCACTTTAGCGGGTGCATAGCTTATGCCACTACTACTGGTAAAGTAGAAGAAAAGAGAGATGCGGAACAATGCCACAAGGAGTATAAGATACCACTAATATTGGGGAGCAAAAAAAAACTCCAATCTTAGGGTCTCAACTCAGGCCAACATATGCAAGATCACACATAAGAAAAAGGCACAAAACACACAAAAACAAAGAAAAAACACAAAAAGACACACCACAAGAACAAGACACAAGATGACAAACCAACTAGCCAAATAGATCTCGAGCTCAGATGTCTCAAAAACTAACCAGGATACAAAGACCAGTGCCATCACATAAACACGAGTGATCACATAAAAGAGAAAAGAAGACATCAGCCATGAACCATCCATAGTAAAACTATGAGTTCATGAGTGGAAGAAGAGAGAGAACATGAATACACACTTTGGTGATCCATGAGAAGAAAGGCGAAGAAGAAAGAAACCATGGATATCTCATCCCTAAAACTAAGTGATCCATGGAGAGAAGGACATGGAAATCTCACCCCTAGAGCCTGTCTAAGTGATCCATCCAACCTCAAGAGCATGTGTGTGTAAGTGAGGTTCAAATAACCTCATAGGAGTCTATGCTTGAGTATGATACAACCTGTATAGAATGTATAGTACAAGTGTCAAGAAAGGTGTGATATCTCTCTCTAAGAGACCGTGCTCTAGTTCTGAGAATAATCACCCCACATACAAGAAAAGTGGTGTCATCTCGCTCTAAGATACCATACTCTAGTTCCGAAAATGACCCACTAGACAAGGAAAGAAGAAGTGAAGACATCTCTCTTTAAGAGACCATGCTATGGTTCTGAGAATGACCCACTATAGAAAAAGTGACGACATCTTTCTCTAAGAGGCTTCCATCTGGTTCCAAGAATGTCCCACTATACAAGAAAAGTGATGAAATCTTGCTCCAAGAGGTTTCCCTCTAGTTCCAAGAATGTCTCACTGTACAATGCATGAGAGAAGTATAGTACAAAGAAGCAGTGTGGGTGCCCACCTTTAAGATGTCAACATAGATCAACATTAATATCTTAGGGAAAGTAGAACAAGGATACCTACCTTCATCACAAAGAAGATATTTGTTATGCAACAATGCCATAAATCCAAGAAAGAGAGGGAATACTCTTTAATCAAGGATAACATACTTGAAAAGAGATATCTTGTTGTAAGTGTAAAGGTGATCCTTGGAGGAGATGAGATATTTGCTCAAAATAATTCTACCCCCAAGAGGAGTTTGTTAGATGCTAGGATAGTCCCAAAGACACTTAGAGGGGGGGTGACTCAGTGTCTAATAGATGAAAGATTTAAACTTATTTTCAACTTTTTAACCCAAATTAAGATACTGGTAAGAAAAAAATAATGCAGTAAAGAGAAACAAAAGAATAAGCATCAATGCACACTAAAACACAAATATTTTTGGTGATGAAACCGGGTAGGGGAAAAACCTCGGTGGGATTTGTGACCCACAATATTTAATCACTGGCCAATATGAGTAAATATTACTTGTACAATAGGGGCCTGCACATGTAGGAAGGCCAGCTACCTAGAGCTCATTGCTCAACACAAAATGGAGTCCCACTGACTACAATTGGATGGTTAAATCCAATAACAATGTACTGCTCAAAATAGAATCTGCAATGCTGGATTCAGTACCAGTTTAAGCTCTATCAGATACCTCTTCCATAAACCTTGCTTCACTCTGCCATGCTCTTATTCACTCATAAGATAATTACATCAAAATTCATATACAGTTCATTCACTATCATAACCTATCACATCTCATATATCGCTTCCTTACATTACCTAATTACATTTCATAATAACCTACAAGATCTCATACATATATGAGTCTTTATAGTACATCATATCGACTATACAAATATAATTACAATACAAAACAATATTATTTCAAGTCAACTTAGAGTGTTGGTATGATCTACTATTGGCGTAGACTGGATGCCGGTGTGAATAAACTTGTAGTGTCTACCGTTGCCAATAGACGATGTATGTTATCAATGTAACCTATGAACCATGTTACCAGTTTGTTGCCATCAATGAAAACATCAACTATTCTCATCTAAGTGTATAATGCTAACAGAGTTGTCTTAGACAAGTATAACTTCTGTGTTGGCAATATTGCATTATAACAGACAATGAAAGATTTTTGGCATTTCAATAAGGATATTGAGAAGGTTGTTGATGATTATGGATATAACTGATTAAGGATGTTTACTATCTTGATATTATTATTTTGTCATTGATGTCAAGAAATTGATTTTCTAATTTAGTATGATGTTGCCATATCTTGAGAAGTATGATTTAAAGAATATAAAGATGTCGGTTAAAGACACAGGAAAGGTTATGATGAATAAGGGGATGAATAAGTATTCAATGGGCAATTATTACCAAGTCAGACAATGATGAGCTTATGATGTTTAGATTGTTTTAACATCATACATATGTAATTGTAAGGTTAATACTATACTATGTTACCAAGCAAAGAACCTAGTTGGTAAACCTTAAGGAACCTAGTCGATAAACACTAAGGTTATCGCTATCGGTTAATGAAGGCAAAATGTCTACCAAGTGAAGTTTAGTATTTATCAAGTTGTTACTGAGTTGTAACCGAGCTATAACAAAATACATTAAATGATTACAGGCGATATTTAATGAAGGAAGCTGATGAGCTAGAACTGATTAAATGATTGGTATGTCATGCATGAAGTTTGTTAATGAATCTAAGGCAATGGAAAGTTGGCATGAAGATCTACACCGCAGATTGAATTGCAATACCCTAGCACAAGTTCCAAGAAATGTGTGCAAGTTCCTAGGCAGGGCAAAATGTTTTCAGATTGAAAGATGCATTGAACCTAGACAAGATTGAAGATCTGATAGCTATGATTGATCATGGGAAATGTGATCAAGGAGATTAAGCGGTTACCTAATTGTTTATAAATAGAGAACTATTGATAAACAATGTATGTGGGTAGTGTATGCACAGGGATGCTACATAGTGATTACCGAGCACAGAAGCTTGAAGACCTATTTGAATAATAGAGTATAGAAGCCTAGCAGATGGACAAGATTAGTTCTATGTCTAGATTGTATTGAACAAATAAGAATCTTCTTTAGAATTTTAGATGTGAAGTTGCAGATAGATTTTTATTACTGTTATTTTGTGAAAGTGACAGAAAATCTCTTAACCAAGTGGAATTAACAGTCTTATTTGTAAAACCCTCTAGCAAGGTGACATTCTGATTGAGGGTTTGAAATCCTTTAACAAGGTCACTTCTAACAAGGTGAAGATCCTAACAGATCTGAGGGAAATCCCTTAACTGGGTCACATCTAGCAATGTGTTTGTAATCTTTAACATGATTTGCTTTTAACTGAGCATACTCTAGAAGAGTATATTTCTTAGTGGGTCCAAAATCCCATAGTGGTTTTTCCCTATTTGGGTTTCCACGTTAAATCTGGTGTTCTAAGGTTTATGATGTTTATGTGCTTTTGAGTTTGCATGTTTAGCAGTTTTGGTTATATTATTGAAGTATATGTTACCGAGGTTGAATCTGATGTTTTTATGGAAGATTAAATTTGTAGGATTCACCCCCCCTCTCATCTTATTAGCTATTGGATCTGTACTTATATTAAGTATCAGAACTATCATTTGGTATCAGAGCTTTGGAATCTAGAACAAAAGTTTAAAGGCACTTGATTTAAAGATCCAAAGATGTATAAGAGGGATGCACCGAAGCTGAACAAATCAAGTTTCTCTACATGGCAGAAAAGGATGAAGTTGCATCTATCAGGAGTTGGAGAATATGTTGTATACTATCTAGAGATTGATTTTGTTACACCGAGCACCTATCCATTGACTATGGAAGAGATAAAGGCAAAGAAAGAACATATTCAAGCAATGATTGAAATAACATCTGCATTGATTGATTCAGAGTTTAATGATCTAGAAGGCTGCAATGATGCAAAGGCTATGTGGGATAGGCTCATATCAGTATATGGAGGAGATGAACATGTTCAAAGAGCAAAAGTAGATAGTCTAAGAGGACAACTTGAATCTATGTAGATGAATGAAGGTGAGAACATAACTCAGTACAGTACAAGACTAAAGGAGATTGTCAATCAAATCAAAGGAGTAGGTGGAACTATTGAAGAAAAGGATATAACAAGTAAGTTGTTGACAACCCTTCTACCAACTTATGCAATCCGAGTCTCTACAATCAATGAATTGAGGTCTATACCTAATATGCCAGTTTCTTTAGATGCTACTATTGGTAAGCTACATGCATTTGAGTTAAGTAACTTTGATAACAGTGGTTCTTTAGTAAATAAAGTTGAATTTGCATTTAGTTATTTTCATCTTGATGAATCTAATGATTTCAATGAAATAAAGTATAAGTACTCTGAAGGAGATCACAGTGGAGCAAGTGAAAGATTTTGCAAGAACATGGAAGAAGTACACAAACTATATGAGGAAATTAGAATGCAGGAATAGTTTCAAGCACTATTAGCCAAAAGGTTACAGAGAGGCAAAGGTAAGTATAAAGGAAAACTACCTTTGAAATGTTTCAATTGTGATAAAATAGCACATATGGCTTCTAACTATCCTGACAAAGATTTTACTGAAAAGAGAGATTATTGAGATTACAGACAGAAAGACAATCATTACACAGGACACTGAGACTTCAGAAGAAGAGATAGAAAGACATGCTTAATAGCTGATGAGGAATCTAATGATGACAAATCAGATGAAATTGATATAGAGGAAGTAGTTTATGTGGCTATCAAAGATGGATCAGATGAAGAAAGGTATGAAGAAAAAAGCCCTACTATCTCATATAAGTAAGAATGATTCTTGGATCATAGATAGTGGATACTCACATCATATGATAGGAGATAAACACAAGCTTGTTATATTAGAAGATTATGATGGAGGCTATGCTATATTTGGTAATGATGCACCATGTCCGGTGAAAGGTAAAGGATCTATAACACTTCTTGACAATGCAAGATGCAATGATGTTTATTGGGTTGAAGGTTTGAAATACAATTTGTTGAGTGTAGCATAGCTAAACAACACAGGTTACCAAATAGAATTTCAGAAAGGAATTGTCAAAGTTCATGACAAGAATGGAAAGTTAGCTGCTACCGAGACATAGAAAAAAGGTAACACATTTCACCTTGACTCAACTCATAACAAGTGTTTGTATGCAAAGATAGATGATACCTGGTTATGGCATAAAAGGTTTTGTCATGTAAATTTTGATAATCTGATCAAAATAAGTAAGAAGCACTGAGTAAGAGGTCTACCGAGTCTTGAAAAACCTGAGAATGCTATGTGCCAAGGATGCTAGATAGGTAAGATGACAAGATCAAGCTTTACAAGTAAGTCTTACACTTCTAAGGGAATTTTAGATCTAGTGCACACTGACCTTTGTGGTCCTATGAAAGTTCAAAGTTATTATGGTGATAAATATTTCATAGTATCTGTGGATGACTATTCAAGGATGATGTCAGTAATGTTTTTAAAACAAAAATCAGAAGCTTTTCAAATATTTAAATGGTACAAGGCAAGAGTTGAAAATGAAATAAGAAGACAAATGAAATGTCTTAGATCAGATAGAGAAAGAGAGTTCACATCTGATGAGTTCAACTTATTTTATAATGATCATGGAATTAAAAGACAAGTCTCTGCATTGAGAACTCCACAGCAGAATGGAATTGCTGAGAGAAGAAACAGATCTATTGTGGATTGTGCTAGAACACTGATGATTGAAAAGAAGGTGCCACAAACATTTTGGAGAGAAGCAATAAGCACAGCAGTTTACACCCTGAACTGAGTACAATTGAAGAAAGGTACTTTGAAGACACCATATGAAATCTGGTATGATAAGAAACCTAAAGCAAGTTATTTTAAAATCTTTGGAAGTAGATGCTATGTTCACAAAGATGATAGAAATGGCAAGTTTGATTAGAAAAGTGAAGAAGGAACATTTCTAGGTTATTCTTCTAGAGGCAAAGCATTTAAATGTCTGATCAAATCATCTAACAAAATAGTAGAAAGTGTAAATGTGAAAATTGATGAATTTGCAGAAAGAAATGATGAAGGAAATTCCAAGGAACCAGAAGACTATGATGAATTTGTCTATGTTCAACTGAAAAGTCTTACCGAGAAGACTATTGAAGAAAATGAAGTGAACATCTAGTTATCGAGTGATGAAGAAGATCATATAGAGCCTGCCAAGCCTATATTAGCCAAGTATGTCAGAAGACATCATGCACCAAGTCAGATTATAGGAGATAAGGATGATCTAGTGATGACAAGGAACAAACTGAGACAGAACACATGTTTGATATCTGAATTTGAACCGAGAATAGTGAAAGAGGCATTTAACAGTGAAGATTGGATAAATGCTATGACATAAGAGATTGATCAAATCAAGAAGAATGACACATGGACACTAATCCCAAGACCAAAGGACAAAAATGTAATTGGTACAAAGTGGATTTTTCAGAAACAAGATGAATGAAAAAGGAGAGGTCATTCGAAACAAAGCAAGACTAGTTTGCAAAGGATATGCTCAAGAAGAAGGAATTGATTATGGTGAAACTTTTGCACCTGTTGCTAGACTTGAAGGAGTAAGAACATTGTTGGCCTATGCTACTTTCAAAACTTTAAGGTATATCAAATGGATGTCAAATTTGCATTTCTAAATGGAATATTAGAAGAAGAAGTTTTTATTGAACAACCTAAAGGATTTGCTGAAGACAAGAATAAAGATCAGGTATGTAAATTGAACAAAGCTTTATATGGTTTGAAACAAGCACCTAGAACATGGTATGAAAGATTGCACTATTATTTGATTAAGATTGGTTTTATAAGGACAAGTGAGAACAACAATATGTACATGAAGAATGATGAAAATGGAATACTAATCTCAGCCATATTTGTTGATGATATTATATTTTGTGGAAATGACTCTTTATGCAAGAACTTTGGAAATGAAATGAGAAAAGAATTTGAGATGTCATTAATTGGTGAGATAAAGTATTTTATAGGTTTACAAATACTGCAAATGAAAAATGAGATTTTCATTACTCAATCCAAGTACATAAAGGAAATCTTGAAGAAATTTGGAATGGAGGATTCAAAACCAGTAAGTACTCCTATGACTACCAACTATAAATTATCAAAGAATGATGAATTTGTATCTATTGATGAGACACTTTACCAATCCATGATTGGAAAACTACAATATGTTGTTCACAGCAGACCAGACATAGCACATGTAGTAAGTATAGTTGCAAGATTCTCTACAGATCCCAAGGAAACACACATGAGAGCAATCAAAATAATTTTTAGATACTTGAAAGGCACTGAGGATTATGGCTTAGTATATCAGAAAGGAAATGATTTTGATTTAAAATTTTATACTGATGTTGATTGGGTAGGCAATATTGATGATTTAAAAAGCACAAGTGGAGGAGCTTTCTTTTTAAGAGAAAGACTAGTGACTTGGCTTAGCAAGAAACAAGGATGTGTTTCACAATCAATAGAAGAATTTGAATAAGTTGTTGTAGCATTGAATTGCACCAACATTGCATGGATCAAACAACTGTTGGAAGGTATAAATGAGAAAGTTACTGAGCTAGTAACTATATTCTGTGACAATACTAGTGCCATCAACATTTCAGAAAACCTTGTTATGCACTCTAAGACAAAGCACATCTCTATCAAATATCATTATCTTAGAGAAGAAGCTCAAGCGAAGAAAGTGGTGTTGGAGTATGTTAGCACAAATTAACAAATAGCAGATATCTTCACCAAGCCACTACCAAGGGACACTTTTCAATATCTCAAAAATAAGTTAGGGGTCCTACCCCTATCTTCTACTCATTGACTGAGTTCGGTGAAAGCATCAATCCGATGACTCTATCAAAAATCTTTTAGGAGTTGATGCTGATTTACACCCTTTAGGATGTTTTCTAAAGGTGTATAGGAAACAATATAGGGAACAGGGATTGAAGACAAAATGCTCTGATCAAGACAGACTTGATACACAACAGCGGGAAATCACTTCATATAAAAAGAAATTATGTTTTAGTTCTTTACTTTTTGGCATTGTTGTCAAAGGGGGAGAAGACTAATATCGGGCGAGAAGACTAAATAAAAATTGAGAAGACTACAGATTGGAAAGAAGATTGAAGAAAAGAGGAGAAGTCTAATGTATAGGGGAGAGCATTTCAGCATTTCAAAATCACAACAATCTGAATCTTTTAAGGTTAAATCAATTGGTTTTGCTATCAATGCCAAAGGGGGAGATTATTGGCAATATTTCATTATAACAGACGATGAAAGATTGTTGGCATTTCAATAAGGATATTGAGAAGGTTGTTGATGATTATGCATATAACTGATTAAGGATGTTTACTGTCTTGATATTATTATTTTGTCATTGATGTCAATAAATTGATTTTCTAATTCAGTATGATGTTGCCATATCTTGAGAAGTATGATTTAAAGAATATAAAGATGTTGGTAAAAGACACAGGAAAGGTTATGATGAATAAGGGGATGAATAAGGTATTGAATGGGCAACTATTACCGAGTCAGACAATGATGAGATCATGATGTTTAGATTGTTTTAACATCATACATATGTTGTAAATTGTAAGGTCAATACTATACTATGTTACCAAGCAAAGAACCTAGTCGGTAAACCCTAAGGTTATCGCTATTAGTTAATGAAGGCAGAATGTCTACTGAGTGAAGTTTAGTATTTACCGAGTTGTTACCGAGCTATAACAGAATACATTAAATGATTACAGGTGATATTTAATGAAGGAAGCTGATGAGCTAGAACTGATTAAATGATTGGTATGTCGTGCATGAAGTTTGTTAATGAATCTAAGGCAATGGAAAGTTGGCATGAAGATCTACAGAGCAAGTTGAACCCTAATACCCTCGCACAAGTTCCAAGAAATATGTGCAAGTTCCCAAGTGGGGTAAAACATTTTCAGATCGAAAGATGCATTGAACCTGGACAAGATTGAAGATCTGATAGCTATGATTGATCATGGGAAATGTGATCAAGGAGATTAAGCGGTTACCTAATTGTTTATAAATAGAGAATTGTTGATAAACAATGTATGCAGGCAGTGTATGTACAGGGATGCTACATAGTGATTACCGAGCACAGAAGCTTGAAGACCTATTTGAATAACAGAGTATAGAAGCCCAACAGATGGACAAGATTAGTTCTATGTCTAGATTGTATTGAACAAATAAGAATCTGCTTTAGAATTTTAGATGTGAAGTTGCAGATAGAGTTTTATTATTGTTATTTTGTGAAAGTGACAGAAAATCTCTTAATCGAGTGGACTTAACAATCTTATTTGTAAAACCCTCTAGCAAGGTGACATTGTAATTGAGTGTTGGAAATCCTTTAACAAGGTCACTTCTAACAAGGTGAAGATCCTAACAGATCTAAGGGAAATCCCTTAACCGGGTCACATCTAGAAATTTGTTTGTAATCTTTAACAGGATTTTCTTTTAAACGAGCATACTCTAGAAGAGTATATTTCTTAGTGGGTCCGAAATCCCACAATGGTTTTTCCCTATTTGGGTTTCCACGTTAAATCTGGTGTTATGAGGTTTATGATATTTATATGCTTTTGAGTTTGCATGTTTAACAGTTTTGGTTATATTATTGAAGTATATGTTACCGAGGTTGAATATAATGTTTTTATGGAAGATTAAGTTTGTATGATTCACCCACCCCTCTCATCTTATTGGCTATTAGATTTGTACTTATATTAAGTATTAGAACTATCATTCTGTTGGTATTTTGGTATGGTTTTGTCATTGATGTCAACACCTACTAAGACTTATCAACTCTGGCACTTTGGAGAATCAGCAACATTCACTGACAAGCAAATGACTCATGCACAATCATCGGTATCTGGTACACTGACAGGATATAATGATCACCGACACTTGGAATGGCATGGAAAACACTTGGTTATGTCAAAGACATCGTTTGGACACCTTGTCTTAGAGATTTTATTATTGGTATATTCATATTTGCATATTTGTTGTTACCGACAAATAGGTCCAGGTTATACACTAGTAGGTTTATCTTTTCTAGATCAGCATGGCACACTATGCAGATGATTTATTATTGTTGTAAATGCATTAAGTCGACATGTTGAATTGGTTATTGCATCGGGCGTTAATTTAATTGTAAATTGATTTTATTGTAAAATATTTTAGAGCCGACCTACTAAAATTGGTTCTAGGCTATGATATAAATGTAAGATCTTATTTGTAAGATCGGTTGTGGAATGTGAAAAAGAATTGTGTGAAGGTATATGCGAGATTAAACAGAGCTATACATGCAAACATCTTTTGAAGGTGAAGAAAGGTTTTTGTGAAAGAAAATCAGAACTACACCGGCACTGAATCCAGCATATGAAGATGCTATTTTGAGCAATACATCCTTATTGGATTTAACCATCCAATTGTAGTCAGTGTGACTCCTATTTTGTGATTGAGTAGTGAGGTCTAGGCACTTGGCCTTTTTGCATGTGCAGACCCCATTTGTATACACTTATTATCTATAGTATGATCATCTAATTGTGGGTAAGGTTTCCCACTATGGTTTTTCCCCTTACAGGGTTTCCACATACAAATATTGGTGTTAAGTGTTGTGGATGACTTTGTCTTTTTGTTTCATACATTAATCTTAATTGGTATTGTAATTATCTGATAAAGCTATCCACTGGTATAAAAGACTGGTTCACTGGTATTAAGTAGTAAGTTGGTTAAGTTGTTTTGTTTTGAATTTATTTGACAACTGATTCACCCCCCCCTCTCAGTTGTCTTCAGGACCTAACAAGTGGTATCAGAACCTAGTCCTCTTTTGGAGAAGTTTAACATCTTGAGGAGATCCAATGTCTACTAACTATTTAAGGAAGGATAGTCCTAAACTTGACTGAACCAACTATGGCATATGGAAGATTAGAATGGAGACACATTTAAATTACATTGGAAATGACATCTGGGATGTTACAATGAATGGCAATACTACTCCTACTCAAAGCTATCCTAATCCACTTAACTTGACTAAAGATGAAGAAAATGACTGCAAAGCAAGAGAAGCACTTTTGAGTGCATTAACAAATCAGCAAATCATGGGATTATCAGATAGATCAACTGCTAAATCTATTTGGGATCATTTGGAAACACTGAATGAAGGAGATTCCATAGTCAAAATTTCAAAGCTTGAAAGCTTCTGGGTAAGGTATGAAAATCTTAAAAATGGAAGAAGATGAAAGGATTTCTGATTTTATGGAAAGAGTTAATGAAATTGTTTTGGGTATAAAACGTTGTGGAGGAACCTTAAGTGAAGATGAAATTGTTTCAAAAGTTTTAAGAGGATTTCCACTGGCATACAAAATGAAGGTCACTACTATAAATAAGTTAAGAACAATGCCTAATACATCAGTAACTAGAGATACATTGATTGGAAAACTTTCAGCCTTTGAAATTGAGGAATTTGGTCTTGTTGCTACTATAAAGACAAATTTAGCCTTTAAAGCATCAACATCATCTGCATCATCATTTGACAAATTTGATTGAAAAGCTTTTTATGCAAGAGAACTTGAAGCACTATTTGCAAGGAAAATGCTTAAAGGTCCAGTTGGAAGTAAGTATGAAGGTAAAGCACCCTTTAAATGTTTTAACTGTAATAAGATTGGTCATATGGCTTCAAGATGCCCTGATAGACATGCTAGACTAAGAGAAGAAGCTAGAAGAACTTACAAACCTAACCTTGAATATCAGAGATACATATTTAAGAAGAATAAAGATAAATCTTGTTATCTTGCTGATGAAGGAGTGACTGATGATTCTGATGAGGATCCGACAGACAATGGATGGGTATTTGTTGCTATAATAGAAGATCAAGCGACACCCATAGTCCAACCAGTAGAGAAGGCCTTGGCACCTAAAATTGAAGTAAAGGATGAATGGATCATTGATTTAGGATGCTCACATCATATGACAGGTGATAAAGGTAAATTCTTGAACTTTCAGGAATATAATGGAGGTCTAGTGAGATTTGGAGATGATAAAGCTTGTTTGATCAAAGGTAAAGGTACAATATCTCTTGATGGTAAGAATAGTACTGATAATGCTTACTATGTTGAAGGTTTAAAGAATAATCTTTTGAGTGTTGGTCAATTAGTTGAGAAAGGATTTTAGTTACAATTCAAAAATAGAAAATGCAAAATCATGAATAGAACTGGTTTAGAAATTGCAACCGGTAATCAAACTAGAATAGCTAAAAGACATGCTTGATTACACATATTGATGAAATTTGGCTATGGCATTATAGACTTTGTCATGTAAAGTTTGATTGCATGGTGAAAATCAGTACTGCTAAGGTAGTTAGAGATTTACCTAAAATTGTCAAACCTCACAATACAGTATGTAAGGAATGTCGATTTAGAAAACAAGTTAGAAGTACCTTTAAAATTATTCTAGAAAAATCCAATAATGCTCTTGACTTAATTCATACTGACTTATGTGGTCCAGCTAGAACCAAATGATTGCAAGGTGATAGATATTTCATGCTAATCATTGATGACTATTCTAGAATGTGTTGGGTTACTTTTCTAAGAGAAAAATTAGAAGCACTTGGGAAGTTCAAACTGTTCAAAGCAATGGTGGAAAATGAAACTGGTAAGAAAATCAAATGTCTAAGATTTGATCAAGGAGGAGAATTTACATCTAAGGAATTTAATGCATTATGTGAAGTGAATGGAATTAGAAGACAACTATCAGCACCTCGGACACCATAGCAAAATGGAGTTGTTGAAAGGAAAAACAGAGCTATCTTGGATGCAGTTAGAAGTATGTTATCAGAAGCAAATCTACCACATGTATATTGGAGAGAAGCAATAAGTACAATGGTCTATACATTCAACAAAGTTCATATCAAAGGTGAAACTAGTAAGACCCCTCATGAACTATGGTTTTGTATTACTCCTACTCTTAAATATTTTAGAATATTTGGAGGTAAATTCTATATTAGAAGGGATGAGTATATTGGAAAATTTGATCCTAGAAGTGATGAAGGAATATTTCTTGGTTATTCATCTAAAAGTAAAGCATATAGATGTTTTAACAAAAGATTGTAGAAAATTTTTGAGAGTAAAAATGTGAAGATTAATGAACAATTCAGAGGAACTTCAAGGTATATAGATTCTAAACTGGCAATAGAAATTCTAACAAATGAACCTACACTGAACCCACCAGTATAGAGTGAAGATCTAGTTACACCAGTATCATCTGAAAATTCCACTGTGACTGAGGAACAACAACAAACAAAGATACCTCGGTATGTAAGACTAAATCATTCTGAAGATCAGATAATTGGAAACAAGTATAAAGGAGTTATGACAAAAGGAAGATTGGCAAATGAAGAGGTATGTCTTATTTCTCAAATTGAACCATCATCAGTTAATGAGGCCTGTGAAGATAAACACTAGATTAAAGCTATGGAAGAAGAATTAGAACAAATTGAGAAGAATAACACTTGGACATTAGTTCCCCAGCTTAAAGATAAAAATGTAATTAGAACCAAATGGGTATTCAAAAACAAACTTAATGAAGATGGTAAGGTTATCAAAAATAAAGCGAGACTAGTGTGTAAGAGATATTCTCAGAAAGATGGAATTGATTACAATGAGACCTTTTGCACTCATAGCCAGAATTGAGGCAGTCGGATTATTTTTGGCTTTTGCAGCACATAAGAACTACAAAGTATATCAAATAGATATTAAATGTGCATTTCTAAATGGAGATCTTGAAGAAGAAGTTTACATTGAACAACCTAATGGATTTTCTTTGATAGATAATAAAGATATGGTTTGTAGGTTAAGGAAAGCTTTGTATGGATTGAAACAAGCTCCAAGAGCTTGGTATGCAAGATTCGATAAGTATCTTTTAAAGATTGGTTTTTCTAAAGGTAATGCTGACAGAAACTTATATTATAAAGTGATTAATGATGACATCTTGGTTATAGAAGTTTCTTTTGATGATATTATCTTTGGAGGAGAAGATGGACTATGTAAAGAATCTTCTATTGAAATGCAGCAAGAATTTGAAATGTCTATGATTGGAGAAATAAAATTCTTTTTAGGATTGCAGATTACACAAACTAACAAAGGTATATTCTTGAGTTAATCCAAGTACTTAAAGGAGTTACTAAAGAAATTTGGGATGGAGAACTCTAAACTGGTAAGCACACCTATGACTACAAGTGACAAACTATCACTAAGGGATGAATCTACACCTGTTAATCCAACTAGGTACAAATCTATGATAGGAGGTTTACTGTACTTGACACAAACCAGACCTGATATCATGAATATAGTATATATTGTTTCAATATTTCAGAGTAATCCTAGAGAAAATCATGAATCAGCTGTAAAAATGATTTTCTAGTACTTACAAGGCACTACAAATCTTGGATTATGGTATCCTAGAGATGAAAACTTTGAATTATGTGCATACACAGATGTAAATTGGGTAGGAGATGTGGATGATAGAAAAAGCACCACTGGAGGAGTATTTTTCCTTGGAAACAGACTAGTTTCTTGGTTGAGTAAGAAACAAAGTTGTACATCCTTATCAATAGCAAAATCAGAATATGTTGCAGCAGCAACTAATTGCACACAGGTACTGTGGCTTAAACAAATTTTAAAAGACATAAAGGTAAAATTCAAGGAACCTATTACTATCTATTGTGACAACACTGCAACAATTGATATATCTAAGAATCCGGTACTACATTCTAAAACCAAACATGTTTCTATCAAACTGAATTTTCTAAGGGAGAATGTTGAAGCAAAAGAAATTAAACTAGTTTATGTGAATACTAAAGAACAGATTGCAGATATTTTCACTAAACCTCTACCTAAAGAGACTTTTGAATATCTTACAGATCAGCTTGGGGTCATTCTCCCACTGGTAGATACTTAGAGAGTTGATATTTGTCATCAACCGACAGAATTAACAGAGAAATCTTTAACTTTGGCTTTGATGAGGAAACTACTTCTCAAGGGGAGTAGTTGGTATACTAAATTGGTTGGTATTTTGTATATGAAATTGGTTTTATATTAAATTTTTCATTTGATGTCAAAGGGGAGAGATTGGTATGGAAAAACAAAAGGAAATATATGTCACTCTCAGGGGGAGAGATTGTTACTTTGAGAAAGATTACTTATATTTTGGTAATTATTGGAATTTTGGTATTTGGCATTTCTATTTTGGTACTTTGATGGCTTTTCCATCTTGTGTTGCCATCAATACCAAAGTGGGAGATTTTTGGTACTTTGGTATGTTTTTGTCATTGATGTCAACACCTACTAACACTTATCAACTCTGGCACTTTGGAGAATCAGCAACATTCATCGACAAGCAAATGACTCATGCACAATCACCAGTATCTGGTACACAAATAGGATATAATGATCACCAACACTTGGAATGGCACATAAAACACTTGGTTATGATGAAGACATCATTTGGACACCTTGTCTTGGAGATTTGATTATTGGTATATTCATATTTGCATATTTGCTATTACCGGCAAATAGGTCCGAGTTATACACCGACAGGTTTATCTTTTCTAGATCAGTATGGCATGCTATGGAGATGATTTATTATTGTTGTAAATGCATTAAGCTGACATGTTTAATTAGTTATTGCTTCGGGCATTAATTTAATTGTAAATTGATTTTATTGTAATATCTTTTAGAGCTGACCTACTAAAATTGGTCCTAGGTTATGATATAAATGTAAGATCTTATTTGTAAGATCGGTTGTGGAATGCGAAAAAGAATTGTGTGAAGGTATATGCAAGATTAAGAAAATCTATACATGCAAACATCATTTGAAGGTGAAGCAAGGTTTTTGTGAAAGCAAATCAGAACTACACTGGTATGAAATTTAGCATATGAAGATGATATTTTGAGTAGTACATTCTTATTGGATTTAACCATCCAATTGTAGTCAATGTGACTCCTATTTTGTGATTGAGTAGTGAGCTCTAGGCACTTGGCCTTTCTGCATGTGCAGACCCCATTTGTATACACTTACTAGCTATAGTAGTATCATCTGATTGTGGGAAAGGTTTCCCACCATTGTTTTTCCCTTTATAGGGTTTCCATGTACAAATATTGGTGTTAAGTGTTGTGGATGACTTTGTCTTTTTGTTTCATGCATTAATCTTTACCGGTATTGCAATTATTCGATAAAACTATCCACCGGTATAAAAGATTGGTTCATCGGTATTAAGTAGTAAGTTGGTCAAGTTGTTTTATTTTGAATTTTTTTGACAACTGATTCACCCCCTCCCCTCTCAGTTGTCTCTGAGACCTAACAACTTCTTCTAGAACAAGGAAAGGAAAGAACAAGAATGCAATCCTTCCTCCTATTTCTAAGTGAAAGGGATTCTTGATGAGGGATGACTCACATTTATCCCCTAGAGGGATAGGTGAATTTATCATAGATGTACATTGCTAAGTGTAAAAGAGGTTGTATTCAAGGATGAACATCTCTTGTATAAGATAGAATCCTTTAGTGACCAACAAAAATTCCACACAAGGAATGACATCAAGTAAGAGAACTCACACTATCCACTTAATAGGAAAAAGTGGATCCCTAAAGAAAGAGAGAGAGAGAAGGATCATTGCCCCCCAGTCTAAGGGACAATGAGAAAAGATTACACAGTCTACTAGAGAGAGATTAAACATAAGCAAATGTGCGATGAAGTTACATGAACACATGCAAGAAAATACATTATTAAATGTAAAATACATGTCTCAAGAATTGGTAGTCTTTGAAAAGAAGATAGGAAAAAAATCATATATTCCTCATGGGGGATTAATTATTAAAGCATACCATTATAAGATATGATAATCTAATATGAAAATTTATCCCCTAAAAGAAATAATGATAAGAAAGAAAAGGGAAAGGAGTGAAAATCCTTGCCCCCCAAAGTGAGGAGAAAAAGGAGGAACATTACACATTTTCTGATGGTGATTAGTTTCAAGAGTTATGTCGTCCTAGTGGAAGCAATCCTTTCCAGGAAGGGATACATACTTCTCAAGAGATCATTCCCTACTAAGGGGCATATCATACTTGCGAATAATTAAAACCAGACTTCATGTTGCTACCCCAAAGTATGTTAAAGTGCAAAAAACCCACCACTAATGATAAAGAGATCCCATTAAATGGGATAATAATGCCATAGGGTGAAGAGTAACATGAAGGGAAAAGAAGTGCTAAGGTACAATGTTTTTACTAGGAAATACAACTAGATCTTATGTGAGACAAATTTGTGCAAGATAATATTGTAATTGAAAAAAATTATTAAATGCATAACATTTTCTAAGAGAATGTGAATAAGAATCATGAAAAATGCAATATTCAATACCTTTCACTTGCTTAAAATTTTTGTTTTTATTTTGAGGAAGAAAGGAAATGTTCTTGTCATATTTCAACCTCCAATAAATTCTTGTAGCTAATCTGTCAGGATGGTAAATATCGTTCTGTCATGAAGAAGAGGGTTTGTTAGAAGAAGAAGTTTCATTATCCACAATTCTAATTTTGCCACTATCTATGTCATCTCAAATAGACTTTTGACAATCAAGGAAATCATCAGCATTATGGTCATGTGTTTGATGAAATGAACAAAAAAGATGGTTTGAAGAAGAAGCATTCTTGTGGGCTCTCTTGATTTGTTGTTTTTGAAGGTAATCTTGAAAGTTTTGAAGTCTAAGGTATTCATCTATAGAAAGAGGGGTACCACTTCCTAGGCTTCTTGTAGTAGTTTGTGTAGGAGGATTTATAGGGACACAAATCCCATGTTCAAATTTCACAATTCCTTGTCCTTTAAAACCTTGTTTTGTAATGATATGAAAGTCATGACTATAAGAATGTTGTGATTTACTAGATGGAGGAACAAGATCATGAATTTATTTGTAATCTAATGTGTAAGGAGGCAAAAAATGATTTATAGATGAAAGAGAAGTATCATGTGGAATGAGAATCTCTTTGCCTTTATCAATATTATCCTTTTTGGAATGTTGGGGAAGAACATCTTCATAATCAAAAAGATCACTTTTAGTAATTTCTATGCAAGGGGGAAGGTCATGAATAAAATGCATGACATCATCCTCCCTACATAGACTCTAATGTTGAAGATAGGTATTAGGAGAATAAGGAGGATCTAAATATGTAAGAATGTTGATGTTTACATATTTCCTCCATTTCTCAAGAGTATTCTTAGAAGAAGAAGAAGATGGATCCATATTAATTTCTAATGCTTTCTCTCTTGTAAAAATATCATTGGGTAAAGCATTAGATTTAATTTCATCTACATAAGCTACCCTAGGAGACATACAAAGATTAGGATCTCTAGGTTTAGGATCTACAAAATCTTTAATGTGATTAACATAGGAAATGTATTTTGTTAACAACATCACCATAATGCAACTTAAATGATACATGAAAGATTTGAGATGAAATTGAAAAGAAAACAAATTGGAAATCCTAACAACACAATATGGCCAAGTGTTATGAAGAAAGAGAAGCAACAGGAAATGGAAGAAACTCTTATCTGACACATTATAAATACATACAAGTATTAATGTAATCAGATGCGAAAGAGCAAGTAAATCGAATTTATTAATTCACATTGAAAGTCTCTTAAGTGAAATTTGAATTTCCTGAAAAAGCAGATCTAAAATTAGGACCTTTATGTGAAAATCAATTTTAAGATGTGAATTTGATGAATTTTGAATTTGTGTTGACCTTAGACAGTTTTAAAATTGATAAAGTATGCTAATTTCTTGTATTTTAGTAGAAAAATATAGTCAATTTTGTCTCCTGAAATTTCAAGAAAAAAGTCAAGGACTGTGGCGGGAACGCACACGGTCCAACTAACTTTTTTTAAAATTTTGAGGGATCATAGAGATTATGATTTTAATGTGGAATCCAAAAAAAAAATGATTTGGAGATGTCTAGATCGGTCAAAATTGAAGTCAAAGGTCAAAAATAGAAGAATCTTAAAAATTAGGGTTTTATGATTTAACCACTGAATTTTTAGAATAAAGAAACATATTTGAATTACAATTTTGAAATAGAAATCAAATCTATAACAAGTAATTAAAATTTTACACACAAGCTTAATTTTCTCAAATTGAAAAATTAGGGTTTTTTAATGCAATTAACCTCTAAACTTTACGAATAGATCAAACCTGAAAATGAAAATTTGAAATTCAAATTGTAATTAATTAGATCTAATAATGAGAAATCGGAAGTAATGTGTAAGACGTTGGGTTTACCAAAATGTAATGATGGGAAAATAGTGAATGATAGATCAAGAGGAAAAATACCTTTTCCCTCAAAGAGAGATGAGAGTCTCACTATTGATTACCCTTCAAACACTTTTCACCAGGTTACATTTGGAATAGGAGAGGAGAATTCACTAGATCCAACCTTCAAGGATGAAGATTGAATTCTAAATGAAATGGGAATGATAATTTGATCCCCTCTTCCTTATTTGAAATGGAAAGGAATTGATTGAATAATGTAATGTGAAGGTGGTAAAGAATTGATTATAACTTAAGATCAGAATATGGGATGAAGTTGTGCACCTGGATCTGGTAGTAAAATGTCAATACAAAGTCACCCTATGATTTTGAGGAAAACTTGCTTGGACCATGGTGGGTATGTACATGATCCTCTGAAAAATCCACGAGATGAAAAGGGTTTTCCTACCTCTGCAAATGAATCCCAAATCTGAAAGTACAACTGCACAACTACAACCTACACATAGAAAAGAGATGAAAATGGGTTGGGATTGGGGGTTTGCCTTTATGTAAAACCCCAATTTTTAAATTAACCATGTAATGAAAGAAAGTACTTGCAAGTAGATGTAAATGAAAGACTGAATTTTAAATCACCTTAAGGGAGGTTGTGATAGAAATGTTCATAGAAATTATTGTGTGAAATTGAATGTTGGAATTAATCTCCTCTTCAATGGTTGAATCCTTGACTTGAATGCAACACCTAGCCTTGAAGGGAGACTTGAGAATGCTCAATGCTAGAAAATAATTCTTGAATGCTCTTGAATGCTTGATCTCTCATACAACTTGAAACACTCCAATCTTATCCAACTTCCACCATTTTAACTTATGCAAATGAGAGGAAGAATGCCCCTTAAATACATGTTAGTGGATTTTATTTTCGTCATAGGCCAACATCAGGAGATTTTTCCCACCTAATGCACAACCAATAATGCAACCCTAGGAAGGGTCCTACCTCAAATTAGGGTAGGGACAGGGGTGGCACCCCCCGTCCTAGGATGACAATGGTGCCATGCCCCTGTCCAAGGGGGGAGAGTCGCACCATTCCCCTATACTACCCCTTTCTCTAGTCTTCGATCAAGCTAAAGGATTCGAACTTGCATGCGTAGGGACCCTAATGCATTCAAAAATTGCTAGGGTTGCAATTTTATGACACTACAACAAGAATGAATTATTGTAGATCGTGATGAGAAAATAGAAGAATTTGCATTATTTGCATCGGTAGATAGAAAATAGTAGATTAATAATGTCCTTCTCCTTCCCTTACCCTTCCTCATTAAATGTAAAGAGTTAGTTAGTATTGCATGGGTACCAAATAGAACTATTAGGTGTTTACATATGTTTGTGAATCTCCATTTAAGAAAATATTGTTTGAGTAAATCATATCTTTCAATAAGGACTTGAGATTTCTAGCTGCAATTGTAATGTTAGGAGACCTCATGGGAGGATGAATTTGGATATCTTATAGAATGATGGAAATAGATGCATGATATGATATATTGTCCATTTGGAGGAATTAATCATTTGTTGCATTGATGTTTTCTCATTGATGTCAACACTAGTTGTTTTGGATGCTTTACCGCCACCCTTCTGGTCCCAGTAGGATGAGTGGTTTCTAGTTGGTTTGGATTTGACATTATCTGATATTTCTCTGGTATAGTTTTCTTATGGAATTGGCTCATTCATGATACTCATGTTCATATTCAGTAAGTTTTTTTTGGTTTGGTGATCATATATTATCCTATTTTCTTGGAAGCTTGTCTTATGGTTTCGACGAGGGTTTCACTAGCAGAGCTTTGATGAAAATCCTTAATGATATACATAAGTGGTGTTGGTGTAGCTTCTGGTGGAGATTTATAATGTTGTTGGTGATCATGTTCAAGACTTGTTGGATGGAGATCATTTCTTTATCGTGTGGACCTATATTGGGTCCTAGTTGATCTAGGTTATAGACCAACTTAATGAAACGTGTGGATTTGACCTGTCGATTTGTTTCTAGGATGTCTTATGTGTTGGATATTCTTTGTTTGGTGTAAGGATGACTTATTTTGGCATTGTGTCATTGGTTTATTGTCTGGTAGTTGACCTAATTGTTTATGGTCGAGGGCTTGTATATATATGATGTAAGATCTCATTGTAGATCATCATATGGTTATCATCAAAGGAATGGGAAATGAATATGTAATGTAGAAATAATGTAATATTATTCAGTCAAGGGATTTGCTTGATCATTGGAGATAGAGTTGGGTTTATGTAAGAGGATTTAGTCCTCTGGTATTGAGCTTAACCGGAACTGTTCTCACACATAGGAGATTCTATCTTTCCAGTTCATTCCTTCTTCCAGATTATAGTCTGTATTTCTATGTAGTTAGTGAGACTCCTTTTGTGATAAGCAATGTTCTCTATGCTATTGGCCTTCTTACAAGTGTAGACACCTCAATTGTAATTCACATACTTACTACAAAAGTAATATTTGACTGTGGATAGGCTTCCCACCATGGTTTTTCCCTTTACCAGGTTTTCCATGTATAAATCTTGGTGTCATGTGTTAGGTCCTGGAGACAACTAACAGGGGGGGGGTGAATCAGTTGTCAAATAAATTTAAACCAAAAACAACTTATCCAAATTTTAATGCTTAATACTGGTAAACCAAACTTAATGTCAGTAGACAGTTTATCAGTTAATTGTGATACCGATAAAGATTAATGCATGAAATAGAAAGACAATATCATCCATAACAAATAACACCAATATTTGTATGAGGAAACCTTGTAAGGGGAAAAACCATGGTGGGAAACCTTACCCACAATCAGATGATACTACTATAGATAGTACATGTATACAATAGGGGGTCTGCACTATAGAAAGGCCAAGCGCCTAAACCTCACTACTCAAACACAAATAGGAGTCACGCTGACTACAATTGGATGGCTAAATCCAATAATGATGTACTGCTCAAAATAGCATCTTCACATGCTAGATTCAGTAATGGTTAAGTTCTGATATGTCTTCACAAAACATTCATTCAACCTTCAAATGAAATCTGCATGTATAACTCTTCTTATTCTTGCATATACCTTATTACAATCCTTTTCCAATCACATATTGATCTTACAAATAAGATCTTACATATATACCAAAGCCTAGGACCAAAATGTATAGGTCAACTTTACAAAAGATATTACAATAAAATAATTTACAAGTAAATCAATAACCGATGCAATATCAAATTAAACATGACAGCTTAATGCATTTACAACAATAATAAATCATCTCCATAGCGTGTTGTGTTGATCTAGAATAGATAAGCTTGTCGGTGCTTATCCTGTACCTATTTGCTGGTAACAACAAATATGCAAACACAAATATACCAATGAACAAATCTCCAAGACAAAGTGTCCAAATGATGTCTTCGACATAACCAAGTGTTTTCCATGTCATTCCAAGTGCCGGTGAACAATATATCCTATCGGTGAACAAGATACTGGTGACTATGCATAAGTCACTAGCTTGCTGGTGAACATTGCCAATTCTCCAAGTGCCAGAGTTGATAAGTGTTAAAAGTTGTTGACATCAATGACAAAACCATATCCAAAATACCAACAATCTCCCCCTTTGGCATTGATGGAAACACAAGATGGAAAAAACATCAAAGTGCCAAAACAGAAATGCCAAATACCAAAAACCAACAATCTCCAAAAGAGATTAAAACCAGAAATCAAAATTCCGGTATAGAGAGTAATCAATCTCTCCCAAAATAATAATCTATCCCTCTAGAAATAACATGTGTTTTTCCATATCAATCTCTCCCCCTTTGACATCAAATGCCAAAGCAATATAAAACAAGTTCAAATATAAAATACCAACTTATTCAGTATACCAACTACTCCCCCTTAGAAGTAGCTCTCCTCATCAAAGATGGAGTAAAAGATTTCTTTGTTAGTTTTGTTTGTTAATGACAAACATCAACTATCTAAGTCTCTACCGGTGGGAGTATGACCCCAAGATGATCTTTGAGATATTCAAAAGTCTCCTTAGGCAGAGGTTTAGTGAAAATATCTACAATCTGCTCTTTAGTATTCACATAAACTAGTTTGACTTCTTTTACTTCAACATTCTCTTTTAGAAAATTCAGTTTGATAGAAACATGTTTAGTTTTAGAATGTAGTACGATATTCTTAGATATATCAATTGTTGTGGTGTTATCACAACAGATATTTATAGGTTCTTTGCATTGTATCTTTATGTCCGTCAACATTTGCTTAAGCCATAATACCTGTGTACAGTTGGTTGCTATCGCAACATATTCTGATTCAGCTGTTGATAAAGATGTGCAACTTTGTTTCTTACTCAACCAAGAAATTAATCTGCTTCCAAGAAAAAATGCTCCACCAGTGGTGCTTTTTCTGTCATCTACGTCTCCTGCCCAATTTGCATCTTTGTATGCACATAATTCAAAGTTTTCATCTCTAGGATACCATATGCCAAGATCTCTAGTGCCTTGTAAGTACCAGAAAATCCTTTTTATTGTTGATTCATGATTTTCTTTAGGATTACTATCAAATCTTGAAGCAATACATATTGCATTCATAATATTAGGTCTTGTTTGTGTCAAATATAGTAGACCTCTTATCATAGATTTGTACCTAGTCAGATTAACAGGTGTAGATTCATCCCTTAATGATAATTTGTTATTTGTAGTCATAGGTGTGCTTACCAGTTTAGAGTTTTCCATCCCAAATTTTTTTAGTAACTCCTTCAAGTACTTAAATTGACTCAAGAATATACCTTTATCAGTCTATGAAATCTGCAATCCTAAAAAGAATTTTATCTCTCCAATCATAGACATTTCAAATTCTTGCTGCATTTCAATAGAAAAGTCTTTACATAATCCATCTTCTCCTCTAAATATTATATCATCAACAAAAAATTCTATAACCAAGATTTCATCATTAGTCACTTTATAGTATAATTTGCTATCAACATTACCTTTAGAAAAAACAATCTTCAAAAGATAGTTATCCAATCTAGTATACCAAGCTCTTGGAGCTTGCTTCAACCCATACAAAGCTTTCCTTAACCTGCAAACCATATCATTGTTATCTGTTAAAGAAAATCCATCAGGTTGCTCTATGTAAACTTCTTCAAGATCTCCATTCAAAAATGCATATTTAATATCCATTTGATATATTTTGTAGTTCTTGTGTGCTACAAAAGCCAAGAATAATCTAACTGCCTCAATTCTACCTACGAGTGCAAAGGTTTCATTGTAATCAATTCCTTCTTTTTGTCAATATCCCTTATAGACTAGTCTTTCTTTATTTCTGATTACCTTACCATCTTCATTAAGTTTATTTCTGAATACCCATTTTGTTCCAATTACATTTTTCTTTTTAGGCCGGGGAACTATTGTCCATGTGTTATTCTTTTCAATTTGTTCTAATTCTTCTTCCATAACTTTAATCCAGTGTTTATCTTCACATGCCTCATTGATTGATGCTGGTTCAATTTGAGAAATAAGACATACCTCTTCATTTGCCAGTCTTCCTCTTGTCATAACTCCTTGATACTTTTTCCCAATTATCTGATTTTTAGAGTGGTTCAATCTTACATACCGAGGTGTCTTTGTTTTCTGTTGTTCCTCAGTTAGAATGGAATTTTTAGATGATATTGGTGTAAATGGATCTTCATTTTGTACCGATGTGTTCAATATAGGTTCATTTTTTAGTATCTTTGTTGTCGGTTCAGAGTCTATATACCTTGAAGTTCCTCTAAATTGTTCATCAATTTTCACATTTGTACTGTCAACAATTTTCTGCAATCTCTTGTTAAAACATCTATATGCCTTGCTCTTAGATGAATAACCAAGAAATATTCCTTCATCAATTCTATGATAACATTTTCCAATATACTCATGTCTTGTAATATAACATTTACTACCTTTCTCCAATATACATGTGGTAGATTTTCTTGTGATAACATACCTCTAGCTGCATCCAAGATAGTTCTATTTTTCCTTTCTACAACTCCATTCTACTGTGGTGTTTGGGTGCTGATAATCGTCTTCTAATTCCATTTACTTCACATAATGTATTAAATTCCTTAGATGTGAATTCACCTCCTTGATCTGATCTTAGACATTTGATTTTCTTACCAGTTTCATTCTCTACCATTGCCTTGAGTATCTTGAATTTCCCAATTGCTTTTGATTTTTCTCTGAGAAAAGTAACCCAACACATTCTAGAACAGTCATTAATGATTAGCATGAAATATCTATCACCTTATAAGCTTTTAGTTCTAGTTGGACCACATAAATCAGTATGAATTAAGTCAAGAGAATTATTGGATTTTTCTGGAATACTTTTAAAAGATGCTCTAACTTGTTTTCCAAATTGACATTCCTTACATACTGGATTGTGAGGTTTAACAATCTTAGGTAAATCTCTAACTGCTTTAGTTGTACTAATTTTCACAATGCAATCAAAATTTACATGACAAAGTCTCTTATGCCATAGCCAACTTTCATCAATATGTGCAATCAAGCATGTCTTTTCATTGTTATTCAAATGAAAGATATTACCTCTAGTTTGATTACTGGTTGCAATTTCCAAACCAGTTCTGTTCATAATTTTGCATTTTCCATTCTTGAATTGTAACTGAAATCCTTTTTCAACTAATTGACCAACACTCAATAGATTATGCTTTAAACCTTCAACATAGTAGACATTGTCAGTATTATGCTTACCATCAAGAGATATAGTACCTTTTCCTTTGATCAAAGAAGCTTTATCATCTCCAAATCTTACTAGACCTCCATTATATTCCCAAAAAGTCAAGAATTTACTTTTATCACTAGTCATATGATGTGAACATATCTCTGATATTCAAGGTTAGGCTTGTATGATATTCTAGCTTCTTCTTTCAATCTTGCATATCTATCAGGGCATCTTGAAGCCATATGACCAATCTTATTACAGTTAAAACATTTAAATGGTGCTTTACCTTCATACTTACTTCCAACTAGACCTTTAGGCATTTTTGTTGCGAATAGTGCTCCAAGTTCTTCATTTTCTCTCCTCCTTTCTTCAAGTTCTCTTCCATAAAAGGATTTCCAAATAGATTGTCAAATGATGATGCAGATGATGTTGATTCTTTAAAAGCTAAATTTGTCTTTATAGTAGCAACAAGACCAAATTGTTCAATTTCAAAAGCTGAAAGTTTTCCAATCAATGTGTCCCTACTTACTGATGTATTAGGCATTGTTCTTAACTCATTTATAGTAGTAACTTTCATTTTGTATGCCAATGGAAATCCTCTTAAAATTTTTGAAACAATTTCATCTTCACTTAAGGTTCCTCCACAACATTTAATACCCAAAATAATTTCATTTACTCTTTCCATAAAAGCAGAAATCCTTTCATCTTCTTCTATTTTTAGATTTTCATAACTAACTTAGAAGCTTTCAAGTTTTGCAATTTTGATTGTGGAATCTCCTTCATTCAATGTTTCCAAATAGTCCCAAATAGATTTAGTAGTAGATCTATTTGATAATCCCATTATTTGCTGATCTAATAATGCACTCAAAAGTGCTTCTCTTGCTTTGGAATCATTTTCTTCATCTTTTCCTAAGGTTGTGGATTAGGCTAACCAAGAGTAGGAGCAGTATAGCCATTCTTTGTAACTTCCCAGATGTGTCTCCATTCTGATCTTCCATAAGCCATAGTTGGTTCCATCAAGTTTAGGACTGTCCTTCCTAAAATAGTTAGAAGACATTGGATCTCCTCAAGCTGTTAAACTTCTGCAAAAAGAGGACTAGGCTCTAATACCAATTGTTAGGTCCCAGAGACAAATGAGAGGGGGTGGGGGGTGAATCAGTTATCAAATAAACTTAAACCAAAAACAAATTATCCAAATTTTAATTCTTAATATCAGTAAACTAAACTTAATGTCGGTAGACAATTTATTAGTTAATTGTGGTACCGATAAAGATTAATGCATGAAATAGAAAGACAATATCATCCACAACACATAACACCAATATTTGTATGTGGAAACCCTATAAGGGGAAAAACTACAGTGGGAAACCTTACCCACTATCAGATGATACTACTGTAGATAGTATGTGTATACAATAGGGGGTTCGCACATGTAGAAAGGCCAAGTGCCTAGAGCTCACTACTCAAACACAAATAGGAGTCACACTTATTACAATTGGATGGTTAAATCCAATAATGATGTATTGCTCAAAATAGCATCTTCATATGCTGGATTCAGTACCGGTTCAGTTTTGATATGTCTTCACAAAACCTTCCTTCAATCTTCAAATGATGTCTACATGTATAGCTCTACTTATTCTTGTATATACCTTAATACAATCCTTTTCTAGTCACATATTGATCTTACAAGTAAGATATTACATATATACCAAAGCCTAGGACCAAAATGTATAGGTCGGCTTTACAAAAGATATTACAATAAAACAATTTACAAGCAAATCAATAACCGATGCAATATCCAATTCAACATGTCAGCTAAATGCATTTACAACAGTAATAAATCATCTCCATAGCATGTCATGCTGATCTGGAATAGATAAGCCTATCGGTGCTTATCCTAGACCTATTTGTCGGTAACAATAAATATGCAAACATGAATATACCAATGAACAAATCTCCAAGACAAAGTGTCCAAATGATGTCTTCAACATAACCAAGTGTTTTCCATGTCATTCCAAGTGTCGGTGAACAAGATACCGGTGACTATGCATAAGTCACTAGG
This sequence comes from Cryptomeria japonica, assembly GCF_030272615.1. NCBI lineage: Eukaryota > Viridiplantae > Streptophyta > Pinopsida > Cupressales > Cupressaceae > Cryptomeria > Cryptomeria japonica. Next base: position 781,752,702 of record NC_081411.1, on the reverse strand, counting down.
TTGTTGGCATTTCAATAAGAATTTTGAGAAGGTTGTTGATGATTATGGGTATAACTGATTAAGGATGTTTACTGTCTTAATATTATTATTTTGTCATTGATGTCAAGAAATTGATTTTCTAATTTAGTATGATGTTGCCATGTCTTAAGAAGTATGATTTGATGAGTATAAAGATGTTGGTAAAAGACATAGAAAGAATGTGATGAATAAGGGGAGGAACAAGTTATTCAATGGACAACTATTATCGAGTTAGACAATGATGAGATCATGATGTTTATATTGTTTGGATATCCTACATATGTTCTTGATTGTAAGGTTAATACTATACTATGTTACTGAGCAAAGAACCTAGTTGGTAAACCCTAAGGAACCTAGTTGATAAACCCTAAGGCTATCACTATCGTTTAATGAAGGCAGAATGTCTACGAAGTGAAGTTTAGTATTTACCAAGTTGCAACCTAGCTGCAACAAAATGCATTAAATGATTAAAAGCTTTATTTAATGAAGGAAGCTGATGAGCTAGAATTGATTAAATGATTGGTATGTCATGTATGAAGTTTGTTAATAATCTATGGCAAAGGAAAATCGACAAAAAGATCTATAGCATAGATTGAACCACAATACCTTAGCATAGGTTCCAAGAAATGTATGCAAGTTCCAAAGTGAGCTAAAACATTTTCAGATCGAAGAATGCATTGAACCTGGTCAAGTTTGAAGATCTAATGGCTATGTTTGATCATGGGATATGTGATCAAGGAGATTAAGCAGTTAGCAAATTGTTTATAAATAAGGATTTGTTGATAAACAATGTATGCGGGCAAGTGTATGCACAGGGATGCTACATAGTGATTACTAAGCACAGAAGCTTGAAGACCTATTTGAATAATAGAGTATAGAGCCCAGCAGATGGACAAGATATGTCCTATGACTAGATTATATTGAGCAAATAAGAATCTGCTTTAGCATTTTAGATGTGAAGTTGCAGATAGATTTTTATTACTGTTATTTTGTGAAGTGACAGAAAATCTCTTAACCAAGTGGACTTAACAGTCTTATTTGTAAAACCCTCTAGCAAGGTGACATTCTGATTGAGTGTTTGAAATCCTTTAACAAGGTCACTTCTCACAAGGTGAAGATCCTAACAGATCTGAGGGAAATCCCTTAACCGGGTCACATCTAGCAATGTGTTTGTAATCTTTAACAGGATTTTCTTTTAATCAAGCATACTCTAGAAGAGTATATTTCTTGGTGGGTCTGAAATTCCATAGTGGTTTTTCCCTATTTGGGTTTCCATGTTAAATCTGGTGTTATGAGTGTTATGATGTTTATATGCTTATGAGTTTGCATGTTTAGCAATTTTGGTTATATTGCTGATATTTATGTTACTGAGGTTAAATCTATTGATTCTATGGAGGATTAAGTTTATATGATTCACCCCCCCCCCCTCTCATCTTGTTAGCTTGGCATTTGTACTTAACAATTAAGTATTAGAACTATCATAGCTTATCGGTGAACATTGCCAATTCTCCAAGTGCTAGAGTTGATAAGTGTTGATAGGTGTTGAAATCAATGAAAAAGCCATATCCAAAATACCAACATCATGTGGATGGTATTTATTCTTTGATTATTGTTTATGCTTAATTGGTTTAACTGCTATTCCAATATTTGGTTTAAGAATTGCAGTATTAATTGTTTGGGTTCTGGTATTAAATTTTTAAATGCTAAATGTTCTAGTAATCTGTGATAACTCATTCAACCCCCCCCCTCTCAGTTGTCTTCCAGTTATTTGAACTTTATAACAATTGTTTATTAGAGAGTTGGGCCTCTCTATAGAAAGCTTAAACACTTGAGGAATATCCTATGACAACTAACAATTTAAGTTCATCCAGTTCTTTTGGAGCTATCTTTCAGAGAGATATTCCTAGGCTTGATGGAACAAACTACATAGTATGAAAGATTCAGATGGAGACTCATCTGAGATGTCTTGGAAAGGATATTTGGGAGATCACACAAAATGGTGTTGCACCTTATAATTCAAGATCTTGTAATACTCCTCTAGAAAACTTGGACATTGAGCTTGAGAATGATTGTAGAGAAAGAGAATCTCTCTTGTGTGCACTATCTGATCAACAAATCATCTGGAAAAGCTATATGGGATAAGTTGGAGACTCTTAATGAAGGTCACCCTACTGTGAAGATTGCTAAACTTGATGGTTACTGGGTGAGATATGAAAACTTGAAGATGAAAGAAGATGAAAGGATTACTGCATTCATGGAAAGGGTAAATGAGATTGTTATGGGAATTCAATGTTGTGGTGGAACTTTGAGTGAAGATGAAATTGTTTCTGAAGTCTCGAGAGTCCTACCACCAACTTACAAAATGAAGGCTTCCATTATTATGAGTTGACAATAATGGTTAATACTTTTGTCAACAAAGATACTGGTGCAGGGCACACATCACTCCAAGAAAGCAATTTTGGTTTGTTCTAAGTTTTTGTATTGTCTTTCAAGTTGTAATAATGGACCAACCATTTGGGACTCAATCAAGCCATGGTTTAGTTGTCCAAATTTTTGTTGTATTCAAGATGCTATTAGCCTAGGAAGTTGTAATGTTGAAGAAGTTGATCACAGGTGTAGTACTCTAAAATAGAGTCATCATGTAATAGGGGCTTAATGTATTGTTTTTAGGTCTTCTAGGATTCTTAGAGGTCCTTTGCGAGCCTTGTAATACACTTGAATGCAAAGTTACATCCTAAGTGACAAAAAATGTAAAAGTTGGTAAGCAACATTTTGCAACATTTTTCCAAAGTTGCATTTTTGGATGGTGGTGTTGGAAGGTTAGTTCCACCAACTAATTAAAGTTTTCTAAAGCCAAAAATAACTTCCTTGTATAGGTTAGAAGTTATGGAATGTGAAATCAAGTTGTTGAGTTTAAGGAAAATATTGTTTGGTACTGTTTTGGACTATTTTCTTTATTTTTGTTGCATTGTATGACCCAGTACGACCTTGACAGAGTAATTTACTTGCATCAGATGAAATATTGTTGAGTCTACTTTCCAATAAGCTCAATTAACAACTTTAATTATGTCTGGTTGCAGAGATCTAATGCATTCTCTGTGAGTAGGTGTAAAACCCTTACAAAAAAGGGTTTAAGAAAAAACTAGTTCTAACCAGAGCATCCATTGATGGCACCAGTTCTAATCATGTGGAATTATAGGTTAGGGTCTATAAATATGTCTAGAGTAGGTTTTGTGTCTTTGCAATCCTTTGTGGTGATCGTGTAATGATGCCCTAGGCTCACAACTAGGAGTTGGTGAGTTTAGGACAATAGAAGATGTGCAATTTAAGAGCACATATGGATTGGTAGAGGGGAAACTAATGCATGGTTGGAAATCCCTTTGAATTCTCGTAAAGAGAGTTTAATTGATTTGTGCAAATGATTTGATTGGTGAAGGTTTTTAGGACCAAATTTGTAAGTCACTCGGGTAGGCCTAAGCCCTTTAAAAGAGGATAGTTTTGGTTCCCATATGTGTACATCGAACTCGGATGCAAATTTGTGATATTGTTTGTAACCCTAAAAGGGGTATTCAAATCTGTAATTTATTTATGGCCTTGTATGGAAAATGTTTGCAACCAAGCCTTGAAAAATGCCATAGGAGGGCTAATTGTATTAGGCCTATTTGGAGCTGATAGAGACTTAGGGAGGTTGAGAAATCTTGGTGATGGGTTTGAAGGTAACCAAACTAGTTGAAGACACCAAAAACACTATATAACTTCATGTTGTACTCTTGAAACAAGTTTTTGAGGTGGGATCCTTAACAGAGGTTGTTGGAGTACTAGGAAGGTGTGATAGGGATTGAGGTCGAATCATCAATAGGAAGAGTTGAGTAAAGAAATTGTGGCTATATATTGGAGGCAAGATAAGGTGCATTAGGCCTTGGAGGTCTAGATATCAGAACCTATACCAAGTACCTTTGGAAGGGCTTGAGTGGCTACTAGGTTGGAGTGAGAACAAGGAAGACAATTAGGTGATTTGGATCTACTCCAAGACTCTTTGCATCAGAGTGGTATTAGAGCTACCTTTTGAAACATTAGTGTATGTCAGACTGTGAGGAATCAGAAGCAAGTTCAATATCTTCAAAGGCAGTGACTCCAGAAGCCATCTCACAGATGGTGGCAGAGATGTTAGAATGATTGAAGGATCATGAAGGAAGTAATGGAACCCAAGATACTAAGAAGGAGAAGTGGAAGGTAGAAGTAGAGAATGGGGAGATGAGATAGATGTAGAAGTAGAAAATGAGGAGGACCAGACAATACTAGCATGCCTTAGGACCAAAAACTATTCTTGGATGCACTCAATTCCATTTTGAAGGATAATTTGGATGGATTACCCACCTATGGAGGAAATCTCAATGGAGAGGAGTTCTTAGATTAGATAGAAGAATTAAATTATCATTTTGATTATAAGGAGGTAGCAGAGGAGAAAAGAGTAAATGTGGCCAAGTCAAGATTGAGGGTAATAGAATTAGTTTGGTGGAACATGATGCAAGAAGAAAGGGTGCAAGTAGGTAAGAAAAAGATAACTTCATGGGAGTGTATGAAGATAAGGATGAAAGCCCAATTCCTACCAGGATATTATGAAGTCCAAATACACAAGAGACTATAAAATTTGAAATAGAGGGAACTAGATGTCAATGCATACATTGAGGAATTCCACAAGCTAAGTTTGAGGCCAAGGAAGTGTGAGAATGAAGTGGAGAAATTGGCCAGATACATGAATGGCCTTAGACAAAACATACAAGATGAAATAAGCATCCTCACACCACACATTGTTCATAAGTGTTTTCAGTTGGTATTAAGGGCAAACGAAAAGATCAAAAGGAGAAGTGAGAAAAATCGGAAACATAGAGATGGCAAGAACTTGAGAGGTAAACGAACCTTTGGTAGAGGGCAGAATGCTACAAGAAATGAAGAACATCAAAACCAAGAAGGAAGTGGGGATTCCCAAAGAGGAACATATAGAGGATCCTTTATAGGAAGAAGCAATTTTAGGGGTAGGTTTGGAAGCTTAGGGAGAGGAAATACAGTCTTCACTAGTAGGTGTTATCAGTGTAACCAAGTTGGACATACCATGAGTAGGTTCTCAGGAAAAGCCTCAAGTTCAACAAGCTCATACATGTGTGAAAGAAGGACTCAGTTAGTGCAAGAGGAGGATACTCAAAGTGAGACCTCTCCAATCGGCAAGGTAGGGCTAGTGAGAGATGGATAAAATTTAATGATTAGAAGAAAAATGCTAAAGATACCCCAAGGTCAAGAGCCACCACAGAGGAAAAGTTTATTTAGGACCACTTCTAAGTCACATTGGAAAATTTGTAAGGTGATTATAGATTCAGGTTCCACAAAGAATATTGTCTTAGTAGAAATGGTGGATAAGCTCAAACTGAAAAGACTACCTCATCTCACTCCCTATAGGGTGTCATAGCTCAACCGGGGTCAACATATCTTAGTTGATGAACAAGCATGGGTGGACTTTGAAATTGGTAAATAAAAAGATAAAATACTATGTGACATATTGCCTATGAATGATTGTCATTTGCTTTTGGGTCATTCATGGCAATATGATGTGAAATCCTATCATGATGGAGAAACAAATAGTCATCTCATCACCACAAATGGCAAGAAGTATCTAATGGATCCATTACCTTATCCAAAGGAGGAAAAATAAGTAGGATCAAGTGTTATGTTTTTGAGTGGTAAAGAGTTTCTTAAAGTATTAAAACAAGAAGGTAATCAGGGTCATGCTATAGTATTAAAGCCTAAAGATGAAGCTAAGGCAGATCCAATGGGTGAAGTGCCTCAACAAGTGCAAGGTCTACTAAAGAAACATGCAGAAGTTATAGGAGATGATATGCCTAATTCTTTGCCTCCAATGAGGGATGTAAATCATCAAATAGACTTGATACCAGGGGCAAATCTGCCTAACAAAGACACTTATAAAATGACACCTAGTCAAAATGAAGAGATCACCAAACAAGTGCAAGAACTCTTAGACAAAGCTTTTATTAAAAAGATCTTGAGTCCTTGTGTTGTAACCACTATACTAGTGCCTAAAAAAGGAGGAAAATGGAGTATGTGCACTAACTCAAGAGAAATTAATAAGATCACTATAAGATACTGGTTTCCCATGCCAAAGATAGAGGACCTATTGGACAATCTAGGTGGAGCATGCTACTTCACAAAGGTGGAATTGAAGTTTGGTTATCATCAGATAAGGAACAGACTTGGTGATGAATGGAAGACAAACTTTAGAACCAATGCAGGCCTATATGAGTGGTTGGTGATGCCATTTGGCCTCACCAATGCATCTAGTACCTTTCAAAAGGTCATGAATGAAGTCATAGTTGAGTTTATTGGTAAATTTGTTATAGTGTATCTTGATGACATTTTAGTCTTCAGTAGGTCCAAAGAGGAACACATTAAGCATGTGGAGATGATTTGGCAGAAGTTGAAGGAAGATCAACTCAAAATCAATCTTGAAAAATATGAGTTCTTGAAAATAGAGTTAGTTACCTTGGTTTTGTTTTTTCACAAGGTTTTTTAAAGATGGATCCAAGTAAAGTAGAAGTGATACTTAATTGGCCTATACCTAGGGGCATAATTGATACTAGAAGTTTTCATGGAATGACATCTTTCTATAGGAAGTTTGTGAGAAACTTTAGCCATGTTTGTGCTCATATCCTTAACACCATTAAAGGAGGGATTAAATGTCACTTTAAGTGGATAGAGGAAGCCAATAAGGAATTTGAATTGTTGAAAGCTAAGACAACAAAGTTGCCAACCCTTAGATTGCCTTATTTCATTCAGTTATCTATAGTAGAGTGTGATGCTAGCCAAAGGGTAATAGGGGATATTTTGAGTGAAGAAGGTCATCCTATAGAATTCTTTTTAGAGAAATTGAATGAAACCAAGAAAAGATACTCCACATATTACTTGGAGTTGTATGCCATGGAAAAAGAATTGAAGAAGTGGCATCATTATTTTCTGTCCAAAGAGTTTGTAGTTTACACTGACAACCATGCCCTTAGTTTCCTTAGTGGGCAAGAGAGGTTGAATGAGAGACACCTAAAGTGGGTTGAATACCTACAATCCTACACCTTCACTATCAAGAACAAAAAGGGCACTACAAACAAGGTAGTTGATGCATTAAGTAGGAGAGTCATGACTCTGCTGGAGATACAATTGCAAAGTGTGGGATTGAATGAGTTAAAAGACCTCTACAAGGATGATAAGATTTTGCAGAAATATATACTGTTTGTTCGGATTTTTCTAACACCTCACATGTCTCTTATTCAAAATATATGATACAAGAGAGTTTAATTTTTAAAAGGACATTTTCTTTTCATTCCCCAATGCTCTATGCGACAAAACATTATCCAAGAAAAGCATCAAGGAGGTCTAGTAGGTCATTTTAGCATTGATAAAACTTTGGAGCAGGTTAGTAGGTTTTACCATTGGCCCAAGTTGCAATCAGAAGTGAGAAGGTATGTAGAAAAATGTGTAATCTGTCATAGAGAAAAAGGTTCATCAAGTAATAAAGGTCTATACCAACCTTTGTTCATACCTCAAAGCCCTTGGGAATGTTTGAGCATGGATTTTGTGTTAGGCTTACCAAGAACTCCAAGGGGATTTGACAGTGTGTATGTAGTTGTTGATAGGTTCAGTAAAATGGCACATTTTATACCTTGTAAGAGAACCAATGATGCCACCTATATTGTAGACCTCTTCTTCAAGGAGATAGTTAGAATTCACGGCCTTCCAATCAACATAGTCAGTTATAGGGATGTGAAGTCCTTAAGGCACTTTTGGAGGACACTTTGGAGAAAGTTGGGCACAAAATTATCCTTTTCATCTAGCTATCATCCTCAATCAGATGGTCAGACAAAGGTAGTCAAAATATCATTGGGTAATCTACTAAGATGCCTCACCAAATAACATGAGTTGACTTGGGATTTGGTACTTGGCTAGGTAGAATATGCATACAATGACTCACTTAACCAAAACATAGGTATAAGTCCCTTTGAGATAGTGTATGGATTTCATCCTAGGGGTATACTAGAGCTCAAAGATCTTAGTTCTATGACACCTAAGAGTGTACAAGGTGAGAAATTTGTAGAAGGTATCAAAGAAGTGCAAGATAAGGTAAGGCAGACCTTACAAAAAAAGTAAAAGTAGTATAAGGTGAATGTTGATAAAACAAGAATGAATGTGCAATTTAAGGTTGGAGATTTGGTCCTAGCATACCTAAGGAAGGAGATACTTCCAAAAGGGGATCCTACGAAGCTATTGATGAAGAATATTGGACTTCTCAAGGTGGTGCACAAATATGGGTAGGATGCATATGAAGTTGAACTCCCTCCCACCTTGGGTATTTCTTGTATCTTTAATGTATGTGATCTCTATACATACAAGGGATAATCACAAACATATCAGTTGGACACCTCATCACAGAGTAATGAAGATTGGGTGAGAGATTTTCGATTAAGCCAACCAGTCAAGTTAGAAAGTATCTTTGATACCAAGGTGATAAAGAAGACAAGAAAAGGAGTTTACAAGAATTATCTTGTAAAGTGGGTAGGGTTACCTTAATAAGATGCTATGTGGATGTCAGAATCAGATATCCTTCAGCATGGTGTGGAAATTATAGACCTCTTAACTCAAGGGACTTGAGTTATTTGTCCTAGGGGAGTATGGTGAAGGGCACACATCACTCCAACCAAGAAATTTTGGTGTGTTCTAAGTTTTTGTATTGTCTTTCAAGTTATAATAATGGAACAAACATTTGGGACTCAATAGAGCCATGGTTGAGTTGTCCAAACTTTTGTTGTATTCAAGATGTTATTAGCCTAGGAAGTTGATCACAGGTGTAGTACTCTAGAATATAGTCATCATGTAATAGGGGTTTAATGTATTATTTTAAGGTCTTCTAGGATTCTTAGAGGGCCTTTGGGAGCCTTTTAATACACTTGAATGAAAAGTTGCATCCTAAGTGACAATAAATGTAAAAGTTGCTAAGCGATATTTTGCAAAATTTTGTAAAACTTGCATTTTTTGATGTTGGCATTGAACAGTTGGTTCAAACAACTAATTCAAGTTGTTTAAAACTGAAAACAACTTCATTGTATGGGTTAGAAGTTCTAGAATGCAAAAGTAAGTTTTTGAGTTGAAGGAAAATCTTGTTTCATATCGTTTTGGACTGTTTTCTTTGGTTTTGTTGCATTGTACGACCCAGTACAGCCTTGACAAATGAATTTACTTGTAGGGGATGAAATATTGTTGATTCTACTTTCCAATAAGGTAGATTAGCAACTTTGATTGTGTCTGGTTGCAGAGATATAATCCATTCTCTGTGACTAGGTGTAAAACCCTTGCAAAGTAGGGTTTAAGAGAAAAATGGCTCTAACCTGAGCATCCATTGATGACACCAGTTGTAATCATGTGGAACACTAGGTTAGGGTCTATAAATATGTCTAGAGTAGGTTTTGTGTCTTTGCAGTCCTTTGTGGTGATTGTGTAATAATGCCCTAGGCTCACAACTAGGAGTTGGTGAGTTTAGGACAACAAAAGATGTGCAATTTAAGAGCACATATGGATTGGTAGAGGAGAAAATGATGCATGGTTGGAAATCCCTTTGAATTTCCTTAAAGAGGCCTTAATTAATTTGTGCAGATGATTTGACTGGTGAAGGTTTTTAAGACCAAATTTGTATGTCACTCGGGTAGTCCTAAACCCTTGAAACTAGGATAGTCTTGGTTCCCATATGTGTACAAAGAACCCAGATGCAAATTTGCAATATTATTTGTAACCTTGAAAAGGGTATTCAAATCTGTAATTTATTTGTGGCCTTGTGTGGGAATATTTGTAACTAATCCCTAAAAACCGCCATAGGAGGGCTAATTGTATTAGGCCTATTTGGAGCCGGTAGAGACTTAGGGAGGTTGAGAGAGCTTGATGATTGATTTGAAGGTGACCAAACTAGTTGAAGACACCAAAAAAATTGTGTAACTTCATGTTGCACTCTTGAAACAAGTTTGTGAAGTGGGATCCTTAGCAGAGGTTGTTGGAGTACTAGGAAGGTGTGATAGGGATTGAGGTGGAATCCTCAAAAGGAAGAGTTGAATAAAGCACCTGTGGCTATACCTTAGAGGCAAGATAAGGTGAACTAGGCCTTGGAGGTATAACTATTAGAACCTATACCAAGTACCTTTGGAAGGGATTGAGTTGCTAGTAGGTTGGAAGGAGAACGAGGAAGACAAGTAGGTGATTTGGATCTACTCCAAGACTCTTTGAATTAGATACTTTGGTTGAGAAATTATCTTCTTTTGAGGTTGAATAATTTGGACCTTCTAGAGTTGTGAATTCTAAACCGACATTTCATGCATATGCATCATCAACCGATAAGAAAGATTGGAAAGCTTTATATGATAAGGAATTGGATGATATGAAGTGAGAAGATGGTGAGTTTGAGAAACATGAAGCACTATTAGCTAGATGAGTACCTAAAGGATGGGTAGGAAGTAAGTATGAAGGAAAATCACCTTTTAAATGTTTTTCATGTAATAAGATTGGTCATTTTCCATCTAGATGTCCTGAAAGAAATTCAAGATTTAAAGAGTTAGAAGATCTTTTAAGCCTAACCCTAGATATCAGAACAAGTATAAGTACAGGAAAAATAGAGACAAATCATGCTACATAGCGGATGAGGAAGGTATAACTAAATTTGATGATGGAGTGACAAAAAACTCTACTAGTAGTTTCAGGAATGGAAAGGAATGGTTGTTCTTGGCTATCAACGAAGATGTTCTGGCACTAGAAGAGAATGAACCTGAAGAGAAGGAACTTGATGCTAAAATTGAAGACAAAGATGAATGGGTAATTGACAGTGGATGTTCACATCATATGACTAGAGATAAGGGGAGGTTTATATCTTTGCAAGAATTTGCTAGCAGTCTTGTTAAATTTGGAGATAAAAAAGCATGTATAATCAAAGGAAAGGGAACTATATCATTGGATAATGAGAACAATATTGATAATGTTTATTTTATTAAAGGATTGAATCATAATATTTTGAGTGTAGGACAATTGGTGAATAAGGGATTTTAGTTACGGTTCAAGGATGAAAAATGCAAAATCATAAACAGGTCTATTTTGGAGATTGCAACCAGTACACAGACAAAAGGTAATATATTTCATTTAAATTCCGGTGAGAAGACATGTTTGATTGCAAAAATTGATGAAAGTTGGCTATGGGATAAGAGGTTGTGTCATGTGAATTTTGATTACATTATAAAGATTAGTTCAACTAAGGTAGTTTGAGGTATACCTAAGATTGTATACCTAAGAATGTCAAATGGGTAAATAGGTCAAAACCTCTTTTAGAAGTATACAAGATAAATCTAATGATGTTCTTGATCTTATTCATACTGATTTGTGTGGCCCTACTAGAGTTAAGAGTTTTCAAGGTGATAGATATTTCATGCTCATCATTGATGATTATTCTAGAATGATGTGGGTTACTTTTCTAAGGGAGAAATTTGAGGCTTTTCAAAAGTTTTAAATCTTTAAAGCTAAAGTGGAAACTAAGAAAAGATTGAAGATTAAATGTTTGAGGTCACATCATGGTGGACAATTTACATCTAGTGAGTTTAATAACTTCAATGAGAAGCATGGTATAAGAAGAGAATTTTCTACTCCCCGGACACCTCACCAGAATGGAGTTGTGGAAAGGAAGAAAAAAACTATCTTGGATGCTACTAGAACAATGATGATGGAAGCTACTCTACCTCATATCTACTGTAGAGAAGTAGTGAGCACATTGGTTTATACATTCAACATAGTACATATGAAAGGAGAAATCATTAAGACACCTTATAAATTATGGTTTTGCAATACACCTACAGTTAAGTATTTCAAAATATTTGGTAGTAAATGGTATATTAGGAGAGATGATATCATTCAAAAATTTGATCCTAGATGTGATGAAGGCATATTTCTTAGTTATTCTAATGGAAGCAAAGCATATAGATGTTATAAGAAGATAGTGTAGAGAATCATGGAGAGTGCTAATGTCAAGGCGGATGAGCTAAATAGAGGTCAAATTAGAGTTTATGAGAAGGAACCAATGGAGGAAATTATTATATCTAAATTGGTAGCACATTTATCAGAACAAAGTGTTGATCTAGTTACTATGGCAATATCAAAAAATTTAACAGTAACTTAAGAACCGAAAGAGGAATAGAGAATTAGAGGACTCCTAGGTATGTGAGATTGAATCATTGATAAGATCAGATCATTGGGGATAAGAACAATGTAGTCATAACAAGAAGAAGAATGACAACTAATGAGGTATGTTTAATTTCTCAAGCTGAACTGGTATCAGTAATTGAAGTATGTAACAACGAATATTGGTTGAAAGCTATGGAAGAAGAATTATATCAGATTGAGAAGAAAAATACATGGACTTTAGCTTCCCAGCCTAAAAATAAGAATGTTATTGGAACTAAATGGGTTTTGAGGAATAAATTGAATAAGGATGATCAAGTTGTAAGGAATAAGGCCAGATTGGTTTGTAAAGGATATTCTCAGAAGGAAGGAATTGATTATGGAGAGACTTTTTCACCTATAGCTAGGATTGAAGCTGTAAGATTATTTCCTATCTATGCTTCCCATAAGAACTACAAGATTTATCAGATGGATGTTAAGTGTGCACTTTTTAATGGGGATCTTGATGGGGAATTTAATATTGAGCAACTTGATGGTTTTTCACTTTCAGATGATACAAACATGGTTTGTGGGTTAAGGAAATCTTTATATGGATTGAAATAGGCACCTAGAGCTTGTATACAAGGTTGGATAAATATATTTTGAAGCTTGGTTTTACCAAGGGTAATGCTGACAATAATCTATATTATAAGATCACTGATGTTGATATACTAATTATTGAATTATTTGTTGATGACATTATTTTTGGTGGTGAAGATAAGTTGTGCATATTATTTTTTAAAAATATGCATAAAGAATTTGAAATGTCTATGATTGGGGAAATGAATTATTTCTTAGGTTTGCACATTACTTAGAATGATAAAGCTATTTTCATCTGTCAAACTAAGTATGCTAGGGAATTGTTGAAGAAATTCAGTATGGGAGATTCTAAATTGGTAAGTAATCCTATGTTTACAAGTGATAAATTGACAAGGAAAGATGTTTTTGCATCAGTAAATCCTACAAGCTAAAAATCTATGATTGGAGGTCTACTTTACTTGACTTAGACTAGGCCTGACATAATGAATGTTGTTTGTATTGCATCTAGATTTCAGAGTGATCCTAGAGAAAATCATGAGAGTGTTGTGTAAAGGATTTTTAGATACTTGCAAGGTACATCAGAATATGGTTTGTGGTACCCTAAGGATGATGAATTTACTTTATGTGCATTTACAAATGTTGATTGGGCTGGAGATGTTGATGACTAGAAAAGAACTTCTAGTGGAGCTTTCTTTCTTGGAAAGAAGTTGGTTTCATGGATCAGCAAGAAACAGTCACATACTTCTTTATCTACTACTAGAGCTAAGTATGTTGCTTCTTCTACTAACTATACATAGGTTTTATGGATGAAGCAAATGTTGAAGGATATCAAATTGCATTTCACTAGACTGCCAGTTATTCACGGTGATAACTCTGCTGCTATTGACATATCAAAGAATCTGTTATTTAGTCTAAGACAAAGCACATATCTATCAAGTATAAATATTTGAAGGATAAGGTTGACAAAAAATAAGTCAAATTGGTTTAGGTGAACACTAAAGAATAGATTGCATATATTTTTAGTAAACCTTTTCCTAAAGAACCATTTGAGTACCTATGAGATAGATTATAGGTTTCTGCCTCTCCAATAGAGAATTGATTGATTCTTTTTGGCATTAGTTCGGTATGCATTATCAGAGATATCATTCATTCTGACACTCATGTGGGAATGCTACTGCTTAGGGGGAGTAATCAGCTTTGATTTTTAGTGGTTTATGTTTTTTCTTTGATATTTTTTGTTATATTCTAAAATTGATGTGAAAGGGTTAGAGCTATTGATGTGAAAAAGAAAATTTAAGGATTTTTATACATTAGGGGAAGAGCCATATGTGTAATTAAGAGCTTTACAAAGATTTCATTCACATGGGTATTTTGGTCTTTGTTTGAAAACTTTATTTCTATATCTCTATGTGGGAGATTGTTGGATGTCTTCCATTAGGGAAGACTTGTTTGGAATTTCTTGGTACTTAGATGGTTTTCACATCTAGTGTTGCCATAAATTCCAAAGGGGGAGATTGTTGGCCATTTGGAGAAATTGGTCATGTGTTGCATTGGTTTTTTTTCATTGATGTCAACACTAGTTGTTTTGGATGCTTTACTGACACCCTTTTGGTCTCAGTAGGATGAGTGATTTCTATAGGGTTTAGATCCAACATGATCCGATATGTTAGATAGTTCAAATAAATAGAAGACCACTGAGAGGGGGGGAGTGAATCATTTGTCACAGATTACCAAAACCTTAAACAATTAAAACTTGAATATCGGAACCCAAAACATTAATACTAGAATTCTTAAACTAGATATCAGAATAAAAGTTAAACCAATTACGGATAAAAAATAATCACAAAATAAAAACCATCCACATGATACCAATATTTATACATGGAAAACCTAGTAAAGGGAAAAACCACAGTGGGAAGCCTACCCATAGTCAGATAATACTTTTGCAGTAAGTATGATAATTAAAATTGAGAGGCTTGTACTTGCAGGAATACCAACAACCTAGAGTGCATTGCTCATCACAAAAGGAGTCTCACTGACTACATAGAAATCCAAACTACAATCTGGAGAAGAGGTTGAAATGCAATGATAGCATCTTGTATTCCTGAGTACAATTCTAGTTAAGCTCAATACCGGATGACTAAATCCTCTTCACATAAACCCAATTGGATCTCCAATGATCGACCAAATCCTCTGCTTGAATGATTTTACACTATTTGTGTTGGCTTGATGATTATTGTTATGGATGACTTCATGTGTTGTCATTGATGGCACATGTATACACACATATGTTCACATTGTAATGGTCATCTTAGTTAACAACAAACTAGTATTACTCCTAAGTGTTTGTACTAAAAAACTGATATTATGTACATAGAGAAGTCCAATCAGTTTTTAGGGTGTCTAATCGGTATATGTAGGACTTGCATGACACCAACTTAGAGATTCAATGGATATTTTCAAAGAAGCAAATGGAGGACAACAAATTTATGTGTTGGAGTGGTTAACTCCTAACCGATATTGGTGTTCCAACTAGTATTCATTGATTGTGTGATGAGTTATCACTGGTTGCGATGAGTTATCCCTAATTGACAGGTTTGGCAGTAATCTGTGATGTGTTATGTTAGACCATCTAGATACATTGCACCTAGGAAATTGTGATGTAGTTCCTGAGCCAACATGAAATCTAATGTCTATATAATGACATTGAGCTGAACTATTTTTATATGATAGTGATGCAAGATATAGTTGATGTTATAAGTTTGAGTTGTTGCAAATTGTAGAAGTAAGTTGGTGATGCAGTATTGAATGAGCTGAAGAGGATCTATACCAGCAAGATGTGCTATTATTATATCATCCCTACTTTTTGTTTTCTAATCACTACAATAGTCAAATCCCCTAGTAGGGTAAGCTCTAACAAGATTTTTGTAAAAATCCTCTAACCAGGTGATCCATTGGTTTAGGTTTTCAAATCCTCTATCAAGGTTACTCCTAATAGGGCATTGGGATCTTTAATAGGATTCACTCCTAGCATAGCACTTTGTAGACCTTAACTGGTCTATTACCTATTACTACAGATAGTTGATGAAGAGGGGAAAATAGATTTGAAGTTCAAATGATCAAAACATAATGAAATAAACATGGAAAATGCTAAAATATCATTAAAAGACCATTTCACCTTGCTATTTTACCTTCTCCTTTGGATTGAGCTTGATGAAGTGAAGGTGCCCCTTGATAATGCTCCACTTGATGTGCTCCTTTAATTGCTAGATGTGGATGGCTCTCCAATGTTGTGCACAAATGGAATGGATTTGAAAAATGATAAGAATGAGATGATCAAGTTGCCAAGATGATTTCCTGGGCTCAAAAGGGCAACATAAACTTACTAGATTTCAAGATGTTTAGAATGAAGGGATGGAGCCCTATTTTATAGGAAGAGGAGAGGAAAATGGATGCCTAGGATGAATTCGAGATGAAGGGCTAAGATTTACTTGTGAGCTCACACAAGGTCCAAGAGAGGGTGTGGAGACCAAGAAATATGCCTTAAAGGCATTTCATATCTCCACACTCCACAAGATGCATTGGAAGAATTAAAAATTCTCCAGAAAAGGATATCATGGGGATTGGAGGAATAAAAAGGAATTAAAAATTCCTTGGGAGAGGGGATGCCTAGAGGAATGTGTGATTTCTAAAATCTTACATTCACCTAGGAAAAGAGCATTTAAAGCTAGTGGCTGGACGAAAAGGACAAAGAGTTGACTTTGTGGCAAATCATGTTGATTAACCATTAATGACTCATTAGGAGGGGGATTAGAGGAAATGTTAGGTGGGATTAATATTTGTAAGAGAATTTGACAAGGAGAGAGAATGAGTGGAGGGAATAAAAAAAATTAGAAGAATAATATTTAGTGAGTTTAGGGAGTTTCTAGAAGAATCAATTAAGAAGATGATTTGTCAGAATCATGTAGGTTAACTAATTAGTTGAAATTAATTAGCTAAGAGGAAGATTTGTGAGGATTTGATTTTTTTTAGAAGAATAAAAAAAGGGATTGATTTATTAAATAAATCAATCATATGCTATAGTGACAATATTAATTATATTTAATTAATATTGAGAGGAATTTGAATTAACATAATTAATTAATTAATTATGCAAGGAATTAAAAATAATTAAAATAATTATGTTTAAGTGTCTACAGTTAACTTGTGAGTCCCATCTCACCGTGGATTTTCCTAGTTGGGTTTTGCACGTATAAATACTTGTGTTAATGTGGATTTTTTACTTATTGTGGATGCTTTAAGATCATTTTAGGTTGCATTCATAGTATTTAGTAATTTGGTTAACTATCTTTACCATTCGGTGTTTAAAGTGGTTTTATTTTTGCTAGCATTGATTCACCCCCTCCCTCTCAGTGCTTTATAAGTCTATCAATTGGTATCAAAGCCTAACTTCCTTAAGGCTTAATCACTTGGATGGAAACCCTAAAGACACCATGAGTGATATGAGATACTTAGAGATGGCTAGAGTGGTTGATGCTACCAAGGAAGAGCTTGAAACCCTAAGGGTCAAATTTTAATCTTCACAAGTCAAAAGGAGAGAGGTGACTGAGAAACTATTGGAGATATCTGAAAATAGTTCTTCAGATGAGGCTAACATTGATGCATTGGCTAAAGAAGTTGAAAAGATGAATGGGGAAAAGCTAAATCTAAGGAGAGAGCTTGAAGCCCTAACCATTCGCATGATTCAAGAACTTGAAGCTAGAAGGCCAGCTGAAGAGCTAATCAAAGAAAGAGATCATGAGATTTTGAAAATCAAGTAGGAGAATACAACTTTGAATGAACATTTGCATGAAGAGAAGGGAGAGAAGGAGGCTTTGTAGATAGATTTTGAAATGGCAACATCCCTTAGAGAAACTTTGACAAAACACAATGAAGATCTTACTAGAGAGATCAATGAGGCTAATAGAAAACTTGAAAAGCTTAATAAGAGTTCGTCTATGCTATATGAGCAGATTCAATCTTAGAAGATGAAAGGTGACACATGTAGACTTGGTTTCAATACATCTAAGAAAGGAGAAACTTATGGTACCAAGAACAACATGCATGGAGGTAATACTTCTCCTAAGGCTAAAAATCCTACCAATAAGAAGGTTTTCAGACTTGTTTGCTTTAATTGTCTCAAACTTGGTCATATTGCTAATGTGTATAGAAGAAGACCTAATCAGAACACAAGTTGCAATACTAATGCTAGATATGTTTCAAGAAGATTTGAAGGTCATTGCTACACATGCAACATGTATGGACATAGATTAGTTGAATGCAGATATGGAGAAAATAATCTGACACCTCACATTAATCCAAGACCTAATGGTTGTTGGCAATATGAAGGAATTGATTATGTGTTGAATTGATGTTTTGTCATTAATGTATGTTAGCATCCCCTCAAATTTTCATTAAAATTTAAAGTTTGCGGGTTGCCTTTTGGTGTTTCTTCCTTTTCATTCTTTGTATCTCTTTACTTTGAACCTAAGTTGTTGAACCTTTAATCAGTTCAAAGGTTCAAGGTTTAAAGTGTGCTTTAGGTAATGTCCTTAGTGGCTTTTTCTTAATTAAAAAGAAAGTGCATTGTTATAATGTGTTTTGAACTTTGAACTCGTGAACCTTTTTGGTTCAAGGTTCAAAAGTTTCTTTTGCATGAGTTGCGACTATGTAATATTATTTAATGAGAAAGCCTAAATATGTTCAAGTCGGTATTGAACTTGAACTTTCAACCATTTGTATTTTGGTTCAACAGTTAAAAGTTCAAATTCCTTTGACTTGTTAGTTGTGATTATTACTCGTTCTCAGTATTATTTCGAGCCGCTGGTTTGAAAGTTTTATGTTGTTCTCTCTGAATGAACTTGAACCATTGAACTCCTTGGTAGCTCATTCAAGGTTCAATAGGTTCACTCCATGTTGACTCTAAATATTTTAATAACACTGGAGGCAGCACAAAAAAAATGAATATTCCCAGCATCTAATAGTTTAAAATTCTAAATTTGGAAAGAAATCACAAGGACATTAACTCTTTGTGCGGAGGTGATGGGAAATTAAGAAAGTGTTTATTTTTCAATCATATCACTATTACTTCACACATTTCAATAAATCATTATGAAGTGTGTGTAGTTTTTTTTTAGTTTTTTTCTTGTTTGTTCAAAAGACATGTTCATAAACAAAATTTTAAAGGTCGTAGCTATTATAACTGAATGAACCAGAGATGTTGAAGGTAATTTCAGCTCCACTTTCTTGAGAGGGTTTCACAAATTCATGGTGGTAATAGGTGAGTTCAGACAATTTCCCTATACTATATTTATCTAGTTTAGAAGGTTTGTCAATATAGAAGAAACCTTTGGTTTGTTGGAATAGAATTAAATCTTTATTTAGGATTGTTTGGTAACAATATAAGTAGACATTATGAGGTCGATACTTCCGAAAATTGGTTGGACATCATGCTTGGTGAGCATACTTCCAGAAGTAGATGATACTTCTTTAGCTCAAGCCGACCTAAGGGATTTCTCAGAAAGGACCAAAAACCTTGAAGTTGGTTCAATGATTGAGAGAATAGTAAGAGGTGGTCTGGTTGAAGATGTCATCTTTCCAATTGTTGCCCCATGCCCAGATTTGGTAATAGCATGTATGAATAGATATAATGCTAAAAATAGGTGCATAAGAACCAGTAGTGGTGAGTTGCTAGTTTATATTAATAGAGAACTAGTAATGGCTGCGATGGGAATCCCGCATAAGGAGCCATATGAAGACTCATCAATTGGGACCTCATACGCATTCTTCTCCAAAAAGAAAAGTGTATACAAAAGCGTTATTGCAAGAAATTGGCTTCTAAAAGTTAAAAAGGGTGGGTCGTGGCTGTCGAGGCCCCTTACTAGGGAGAACTTCATTATAGAAGTGTGAGATATTGTTATATTATTGAACACGCTGAAGGTGAATTCACACTCCTTTTATTGGGAGGGCTAGATCTATTTTTATATTTAGGTGCTTCTATTAGGTAAAAAATATATTGATTGGGTGCAAGTAATTGCATAAAGGCCTCATGATGGTTTAAGTAATTTTGTGGGTATGTTTAGCTTTTACATGTCATCTTATTTATTCTACATATTAGCCTATACCAGAGATTGGCAAAGATTGCATAGTGAGCCATAGGTGGATTGTATGAAAGTCTATGATTACTATCCTTTACTACAACAACATATATATGTAGATAATATCACCAGATGGAATGGTGTCTTGGAGGAAGACTTGCATTTGAATTACAAGGTGATGTTAATAAAAGAATGTTAGTTGAAGCCATGAAATTGATTAGTATATATGGCAAATTTTTCATTTAATTTCCCAGGTTTACCTATCTTTGAGTAGGTGGTTTTGAGGGTGAACCGTCCAAGCTACCTAGATGCACCTTTGATATCTATGTACTCATTGAAGTGAGTAGAAAATTGGCTCGTATTGATAAAAAGTTAGGAACAACGGGTGAATCTGGTGTTGCTTTTCCAATTGAACTTGGCTATTATAGTTGTAATTCCATGTTTGATGCTTTGAACTTGGAGTTAGAATTTAAGAAGATGAATTTGCAGCCTTATGTTGCTAGATGGAAGTTTGACACTAGGAGATATGCTATGGAGAATCTAAATGTACATGATCATTTCTATCATGAACCCCAATTGGAAGATTACTGGCAAAATTGTAGTGATGAGTAAGAAGTAAGGAAGAGATTATGGTCAAGATTTACTCTACATAAAGTAAATACCATGAGAATTCCCATCAATGTGTCTAGGGTATACGAAGAAATAGAGGAGGATGTTTTAGATCCTAAATTTAATAAGAAGGTTCAAGGGCAGTCAATTCTTGAGATTGACTGGGACAAAAGGGCAGATGAAAACATTTAGGCCAAGACCTTCGATGTTATAAGGAGAACTAAGAAATGGTTGAGAGACCATAAATTTAGAAAAGCATCACTCATGTCTTCCCATGAACTAACAGCTGGTTTGCATGCTATGACTCAACTTCCTATTTATACATCTAGAAAGATTGTTGATCTTTTAGGTGATACAAAGATAGTTGTTGAATAAATTCAACCCAGAAGATCAAAGAGGTCCCCGTTGAGTTCTTCAGCAGTCCAAGTGACTTGTTCACGAAGCAAAAATAAGAGCATAGAGTCAGTATTGAACCAAATTATTGTGGACCTGGATTTGAGTGAGGAAGTTGAAGTGATAATGGATCAACAAGAATCAAATAACCCTCCAATACAAGATGTGGATAAAGCTAAAGAACCAGAAGGTGAGACGAATTGAATGAACACCCTAACTATTATTGTTTCCCTGAGTGCTTAGACAACTCCTCCATCAAAAGAAACTTCAAGAACTCCATGATGGTTAGGGGATTCCATTTGGAAGAAACACGGTGTTATCCCAATCACAATTCCCTTGGAAGATATGGTGAGAAGGTGCCTTGGAAAAGTGTCTAAGTCAAAGAAACTCAAAACATAGACAATGGTTGAGGTAAACGAGGCTACAAGTCATTGGACAACTAAAATAGCTAAACCTATCCTAGGCAGAGATTCAAAGAAAGCTATTGAAGATGACTTCACTATGGACAAAATCTATTTGAGAGTTGCTTCATAGGCGGTTGATTTCAAGCATTTGGAATCTTCCACAAAGAGGATGATTTCAAGATCTTGGAGAGATGAAAAGGATAAAAAGGATTTGAAATAGATCATCACCCAAATGGTTGAATAGGTTAATGCCATACACCATCCAAGTCATCAACCCCTCTCACAAATGAGACTATCCTTTGATCCCAAATATCCGGTGAACCAAAAGATGTTAGACTAGGTTCAAAGGAACAAAATGGTGGCAAAGATGTTCAATGAATGGTGTTACCTCATAATACAGTAGGGTTCAGATTATATTGTCAGCTTGGTAAACGTGTATGAAGGTGTTGTAACCATAAGTAAGGAGTTAGAACTAGAAGTTACTGTCTGGGAAAAGGAAAGGACTAAATGGCTAGCAGTACTTGTGCAAATGAACAATGTGCAAAAATTGGCATAATGAAGTTCTTAGCTGAGAAACCCATACAGAGTTTGGATGACAATGTGCTTTATGTGTCGAGGAAAAATGTAGAGTGGCAAAATTCAATCATCAAACAAGGCCATGAGGAATTTACAAGGTTTCTTAAAGGGTTGATAGATCTGATTGAAACAATGCAAATAGATCTTAAGTGTATTGACATTCAACTCATGAAGGAATATGCTCAAATAATTAAAGTTGTTGCAGACATGGCAAAGATCTTTAAGGAAAGAATACAGTTCATTAGGGAACTAACATCCTTGACTATAGATGATTTCACAAAGGTGGCTAGAATAGAGAGTCAATGCTCATAGTTTTCTCTGATCATTTGGATGTTCATAATGCTAAGATGTTTCAGGTAAATATGGATAAGGATGTCTGGAAACAACACATCTTTCATATTGGACTCTCGTATTTTCAGGTCATCTTGAATTTCTTAGTAGCACATCTAGAGTGGCATAACATGCATAGTTCCATGACATAGTAGGATAAATCTATTGATATTTTGGATATGTTGATATGGTTTTGTCATTGATGTCAACACTTATCAACTCTAGCAATGTTAACTGGCAAGCAAGTGACTTATGCACAGTCATCAGTATCTTGTTCACCGATAGGATATCTTGTTCACTGACACTTGGAATGACATGGAAAACACTTGGTTATGTTGAAGACATCATTTTGATACTTTGTCTTGAAGATTTGTTCATTGGTATATTCGTGTTTCAATATTTGCTATTACCAGCAAATAAGTCCAGGATAAGCACCAATAGTCTTATCTATTCTAGATCAACACGACATGCTAAGAAGATGATTTATTATTGTTGTCAATGAATAAAGCCAACATGTTGAATCGGATATTGCATTGGTTATTATTTTACTTGTAAATTGTTTTTATTGTAATATCTTTTGTAAAGCCAGCCTATACATTTTTGTCCTAGGCTTCGGTATATATGTAAGATCTTATTTGATCGAAAGAAAAAAAAAAAAAGGGAATGTGAAAAGGATTGTAATAAGGTATATGTGAGAATAAGAAGAGCTATACACACAAACATCATTTGAAGGTAGAAGGAAGGTTTTGAGAAGACACATCAGAGCTGAACCGATACTGAATCTGGCATATGAAGATGCTATTTTGAGCAATACATTATTATTGGATTTAACCATCCAATTGTAGTCAGTGTGACTCCTATTTGTGTTTGAGTAGTGAGCTCTAGGCACTTGGCCTTTCTGCATGTACAGACCCCCTATTGTATACACATACTATCTAGAGTAGTATCATCTAATTGTGGGTAATGTTTCCCACCATGGTTTTTGCCCTTACAGGGTTTCCACATGCAAATAATGGTGTTATGTGGTGTGGATGTTATTCTCTTTATGTTTCATGCATTGATCTTTACCGGTAGTACAATTAACTAATAAACTGTCTACCGACATTAAGTTTGGTTTATCGGTATTAAGAATTAAGTTTGGTTAAGTTATTTGTGGTTTGAATTTATTAGATAATCGATTCACCCCCCCTCTTAGTTGTCTCTAGGACCTAACAATTGGTATCAGAGCCAAGTCCTCTTTTTGTAGAAGTTTAACAACTTGAGGAGATCCAATGTCTTCTACCTATTTCAGGAAGGACAGTCCTAAACTTGATGGAACCAACTATGCAATGTGGAAGATCGGGATAGAGACATGTCTGAATTGCATTGCAAAGGACATCTAGGAAGTTACAAAGAATAGCTATACTACTCCTACTCCTGGTCAGCCTAATCCACCAACCTTAGGAAAAGATTAAGAAAATGATTGCAAAGCAAGAGAAGCATTTTTGAGCTTATTATCGGATCAGCAAATCATGGGATTATCAGATAGATCTACTACTAAAGCTATTTGGGAACATTTGGAAACATTGAATGAAGGGGATTCCATAGTCAAAATTGCAAAACTTGAAAGCTTACGGGTTAGGTATGAAAATCTAAAAAATGGAAGAAGATGAAAGAATTTCTGCTTTTATTGAAAGAGTAAATGAAATGCTTTTGGGTATTAAATGTTGTGGAGGAACCTAAAGTGAAGATGAAATTATTTCAAAAGTTTTAAGAGGATTGCTACCGGCATACAAAATGAAAGTTACTATTATAAATGAGTTAAGAACAATGCCTAATAAATCAGTAACTAGAGAAACATTGATTGGAAAACTTTCAGCTTTTGAAATTGAGGAGTTTGGTCTTGTTGCTACTATAAAGATAGATTTAGCTTTTAAGGAATCAACATCATCTACATCATCATTTGACAAGTCTAATTGGAAAGCCTTTTATGCAAGAGAACTTGAAGAAAGCAGGAGAAAAAATGAAGAACTTGAAGAACTTGAAGCACTATTTGCAAGGCAAATGCCTAAAGGTCCAGTTGGAAGTAAGTATGAAGGTAAAGCACCCTTTAAATGTTTTAACTATAATAAGATTGGTCATATGGATTCAAGATGCCTTGATAGACATGCAAGATTGAAAAAAGAAGATAGAAGAACATACATGCCTAACCATGAATATCAGAAATACATATTTAAGAAGAATAAAGACAAGTCTTGTTATCTTGTTGATGAAGGAGTCACTGATGATTCTGATGAGGATCCGACAGACAATGGATGGGTCTTTTTTGCTATAACAGAAGATCAACCTTCACCTTTTGTTCAACTAGTAAAGCAGGCCCTGGCAGCTAAAAAGGAAGTTAAGGATGAGTGGATCATTGATTCAGGATGTTCACATCACATGACTGGTGATAAAAATAAATTCTTGACTTTTCAGGAATATAATGGAGGTCTAGTAAGATTTGGAGATGATAAAGCTTGTTTGATCAAAGGAAAAGGTACTATATCTCTTGATGATAAGCATAATACTGACAATGTTTACTATGTTGAAAGTTTAAAGTATAATCTTTTGAGTGTTGGTCAATTAGATGAAAAAGGATTTGAGTTATAATTCAAGAATGGGAAATGCAAAATTATGAACAGAACTGGTTTGGAAATTGCAACTGGTCATCAAACTAGAGGTAATATTTTTCATTTGAATAACAATGAAAAGACATGCTTGATTGCACATATTGATGAAAGTTGGTAATGGCATAAGAGACTCTATCATATGAATTTTGATTGCATTGTAAAAATCACTACAACTAAAGTTGTTAGAGACTTACCTAAGATTGTTAAACCTCACAATCTGGTATGTAAGGAATGTCAATTTGGAAAACAAGTTAGAGCATATTTTAAAAGTATTCTATAAAAATCCAACAATTCTCTTGACTTAATTCATATTGATTTATGTGGTCCAATTAGAACTAAAAGCTTACACGGTGATAGCTATTTCATTCTAATCATTGATGACTATTCTGGAATGTGTTGGGTTACTTTTTTTGAGAGAAAAATCAGAAGCACTTGGGAAATTTAAGCTATTCAAGGCAATGGTAGAAAATTGAACTTGTAAGAAAATCAAATGTCTGAAATCAGACCAAGGAGGTGAATTTACATCCAAGGAATTCAATACATTCTATGAAGTAATTGGAATCAAAACACAGTTATCAGCACCTCGGACACCCCAACGGAATGGAGGTATAGAAAGGAAAAATATAACTATCTTGGATGCAGCTAGAAGTATGTTATTAGAAGCAAATCTACTTCATGTATATTGGAGAGAGGCAATAAGCACAATAGTATACACATTCAACAAAGTTCACATCAAAGGTGAAACTGGTAAGACCCCTCATGAACTATGGTTTAGTATTACTCCTACTCTTAAATATTTCAGAATATTTGGAAGTAAATGTTATATTACAAGACATGAGTATATTGGCAAATTTTATCATAGAAGTGATGAAGGAATATTTCTTGGTTATTCATCTAAGAGCAAGGCATATAGATTTTTTAACAAGAGATTGCAGAAAATTGTTGAGAGTACAAATGTGAAAATTGATGAACAGTTTAGAGGAACTTCAAGGTATATACACTCTAAACTGGAAACAGAGATACTAACAAATGAGCCTACCTTGAACACACTCATACAAAGTGAAGATCCAGTTACACTGGTATCATCTAAAAATTCCACTGTAACTGAAGAACAACAACAAACAAAGACACCCCAGTATGTAAGATTGAACCACTCTGAAGATCAGATAATTGGGAATAGATATCAAGGAATTATGACAAGAGGAAGAGTGGCAAATGAAGAGGTATGTCTTATTTCTCAAATTGAACCATCATCAATTAATGAGGCATGCGAAGAAAACATTGGATTAAAGCTATGGAAGAAGAATTAGAACAAATTGAAAAGAATAACACATGGACATTAGTTCCTTGGCCTAAAGACAAAATGTAATTGGAACAAAATGGGTATTTAGAAACAAACTTAATGAAGATGGTAAGGTAATCAGAAATAGAGTAGGACTAGTGTGTAAGGGATATTCACAAAAAGAAGGAATTGATTACAATGAAACCTTTGCACTGGTAGCTAGAATTGAGGTAGTCAAATTATTCTTGGCTTTTGCAGCATACAAGAACTACAAAGTATATCAAATGGATATTAAATGTGCATTTCTGAATGGAGATCTTGAAGCAAAAGTTTACATTGAGCAACCTGATGGATTTTCCTTGACAGATAACAAAGATATGGTTTGTAGGTTAAGGAAAGCTTTGTATGGGTTGAAGTAAGTTCCAAGAGCTTGGTATGCTAGATTGGATAAATACCTTTTGAAGATTGGTTTTTCTAAAGGTAATGCTGACAACAATTTATAATATAAAGTTACTAATGATGACATCTTGGTTATAGAACTTTTTGTTGATGATATAATCTTTGGAGGAGAAGATGGATTATGTAAAGACTTTTCTATTGAAATGCAGCAAGAATTTGAAATGTCTATGATTGGAGAGATAAAATTATTTTTAGGATTGCAGATTTCATAGACTGATAAAGGTATATTCTTGAGTCAATATAAGTACTTGAAGGAGTTACTAAAGAAATTGGGGATGGAAAACTCTAAACTGGTAAGAACACCTATGACTACAAATGACAAATTATCACTAAGGGATGAATCTACACCTGTTAATCCAACTAGGTACAAATCAATGATAGTAGGTCTACTATATTTTACACAAACAAGACATGATATTATGAATGTAGTATGTATTGTTTCAAGATTTTAGAGTAATCCTAAAGAAAATCATGAATCAATAGTAAGAAGGATTTTTCAATACTTACAAGGCACTAGAGATCTTGGCCTATGGTATCCTAGAGACGAAAACTTTGAATTATGTGCATACACAGATGCAAATTGGTCAGGAGATGTAGATGACAGAAAAAGCACCACCGGTGGAGCATTTTTTCTTGGAAGTAGATTAATTTCTTGGTTGAGTAAGAAACAAATTTGCACATCTTTATCAACAACTAAATCAAAATATGTTGCAGTAGCAACCAACTGTACATAGGTATTATGGCTTAAGCAAATGTTGAAGGACATAAAGGTGAAATGCAAAGAACCTATAACTATCTATTGTGATCATACAACAAAAATTGATATATCTTCGAATCTAGTACTAATAGCTTGGAGTCATACCCCCACTAGTAGAAACTTAGATAGTTGATGTTTTTCATCAACTGACATAACTAACAGAGAAATCTTTTACTCCAGCTTTGATGAGGAGAACTACTTCTCAGGGGGAGTAGTTGGTATACTAAATAAGTTGGTATTTTTTATTTGAACTTGGTTTTTGTATTGATTTGGCATTTGATGTCAAAGGGGGAGAGATTGATATGGAAAAATACATGTTACTCCTTGGGGGAGAGACTTTATCCCTTGGGGAGAGATTGTTATTTTGGGAGAGATTGATTACTCTTTGTACCTAAATTTTGATTTCTAGATATGATCTCTTTTTGGAGATTGTTGGTTTTTGGTATTTGGCATTTCTGTTTTGGCACTTTGATGGTTTTTCCATCTTGTGTTGCCATCAATGCCAAAGGGGGAGATTGTTGGTATTTTGGATATGTTGATATGGTTTTGTCATTGATGTCAACACTTATCAACTCTGGCAATGTTAACTGGCAAGCAAGTGACTTATGCACAATCACCAGTATCTTGTTCACCGACACTTGGAATGACATGGAAAACACTTGGTTATGTTGAAGACATCATTTGGACACTTTTTCTTGAACATTTGTTCATTGGTATATTCGTGTTTGCATATTTGTTGTTACCAGCAAATAAGTCCAGGATAAGGACCGACAAGCTTATCTATTCTAGATCAGCACGACATGCTATGAAGATGATTTATTATTGTTGTAAATGCATTAAGCCGCCATGTTGAATTAGATATTGCATTGGTTATTGTTTTACTTGTAAATTGTTTTTATTGTAATATCTTTTGTAAAGCCAACATATACATTTTGGTCCTAGGCTTCGGTATATATGTAAGATCTTATTTGATCGAAAGGAATGTGAAAAGGATTGTAATAAGGTATATGCAAGAATAAGCAGAGCTATACATGCAGACATCATTTGAAGGTAGAAGGAAGGTTTTGTGAAGACATATCAGAACTGAATGAGTACTGAATCCAGCATATGAAGATGCTATTTTGAGAAAAACATTATTATTAGATTTAACCATCCAATTGTAGTCAGTATGACTCTTATTTGTGTTTGAGTAGTGAGCTTTAGGTGCTTGGCCTTTCTACATGTGTAGACCCCCTATTGTATACACATACTATCTATAGTAGTATCATCTGATTTTGGGTAAGGTTTCCCACCGTGGTTTTTCCCCTTACAGGGTTTCCACATACAAATACTGGTGTTATGTGTTGTGGATGTTATTGTCTTTCTGTTTCATGCATTAAAGTTTACTGGTACTGCAATTAACTAATAAACTGTCTACTGGCATTAAGTTTGGTTTACCGGTATTAAGCATTAAGTTTGGTTAAGTTGTTTTTGTTTTAAATTTATTAGACAACTGATTCACCCCCCCCCCTCTTAGTTGTCTCTGGGACCTAACAAAATCAATGGCCTCCTTTGCTACAATGGAGTCTTGATTAGCTAATGGATGAGTTGTCAGCCAATTTGTGGCTATTGTTTATTTAGTTTCATTTGTTTTCAAGTAAATGGTTTCTTTAACTCTAGGTTAGAGTTAAAAATTTTAGTTTATATGTAACAAACTATTGGCCAAGGGGCTATTTATGTAAGGAAGTAAGTTCAAGTGAGGGTCTAAAAAACTGTGATTTGGAGGAACAGATTGGTTTTCTTTGAAATTCTCAAAATGGATATTTCTGGTGTTTGAATGAAATGTTATCGTATGCAATCTTAAAATCTATGTATTTTAAGAATTGGCAACCTCAATTGGTATATTTGTTTATGTGCAAAAGTATTATTTCATTACCATTTTTTTTTTTTTCAATTCATTGATTTTGCTTCTTATAAGGAAATTCATTGTTGTTTGAGTGGTACTAATCCCCCTTGTCCTATGAGGCATGAGTGAGAATCAATCAACATTTATACTACTTTGAGTTTACTTTGTTTTGGGTTTATGGAATGAACATGTGTGGAAGTAGAAGTTTGTGATATTTACATTTGAAATAGATCTTCAATAATATTCTTTCAATCTTCATAGCATTCTTTTGTGTTGATGAATGAATGCGAAAGACTTTCATGCTTTCTGGTGAAAAGTGTATTCATTTCTAAATTTTTGACTTGAAAATTAATTATAAATCTCATGAGGAGTTGGCCCTCTTATGCAAAGGATTAACCTTAAATCAGTTCACCCAACTATTGGTTCATTTGTTTTCCTTTCATAAAGGGGTGTGCAAGAGTCATATTGTAATTCAAATATAATTTAAAGAAAGGGGCAAATTTGTAAACAAACATATTTTTAGCGACTCTACTGGGGAGTCAAATCAAAAGACTAGTTTCCTTGTTATAGGGTATCAAGAATTGGATTGCCAATTTTTAAGAATCTTTTTGGGTGCCATCAAAGTTTTTCATTATAGATAGACTTGAGTTGAGAAGATATACTAGGTCTCAAAGGTGGGAGGGGATAGTTGACTCTATTTTTCTAGAATTATAGAACCTAAAATTTTAGCCCACCTATTCACCTCAGAGACAAGCAAGAAGTAGACCTCCTTCTCCATCTCCTTCACTTCCTGTATCCTTGGTTTGTTAGGCTCTAACCTTGCATGGTATTTCTTCACCCAGTATATTCAACCCAACCCCTCTCAATATCATCCTTCCAAGGACATCAAATAATCCCTGGGGAGTTGCAGTAGGTCCACTAAACTTGGCTTTAAATTTGAATCCCCTACGTAAAGGAGCAAGAGATCACTTACCAAAATTTAGTACTGATGGGAAGACAATGGTTGATGAACACTTGAATGCATTCAATGTTGCTTGTGATATAATAGTTGTTCAACTTGAAGATGTTGCAGTGAGGCTATTTGTACAAACATTAACTGTAACAACTACAAATTGGTTCTATCCCCTGCCAAATAGTGCAATAAAAGATTGACAATTATTGAAACAAGACTTGAGTCAAGATTAAAAGTAGTAGAGGATGAACACTCTCTTTTGGATTAATTGGCCTAGTTAAAAAAAGAGATTATGGAATCCATGAGGGACTTTATAGCAAATTTGATAAGATTGTACATAAAATTCCTATCAATCAGAAACCCTCAGATGACAATCTGAAATGTTTTTTTATAAATTCCATGCCTTCACAGATAGGTTTCCTAATCCACAGGAAAAGAGTTGCAACCCTAAGTGATGTCAAAACACTTGTGGTTGAGTTGGAGGATGATTTGATCACTGCAGGGAAATGGAAGATGGAAGTATAGATACCAAATGCTCAACCTTATACTTCTTCAGACTCTATAATCCACACACTGATGAATGATGTAATAAATCTTAAAACATAGCTACCTAAAGCCAGTACATCTTATTCATCACCTTATCAGGACATACCTAGGAAGAATACAAAGCAGTCTTTGGGGATTGGAAAAAAATCTTTATAATTACCCCCTACCCAAAAAAGATTGGCGATTGAAGCCCCACCATGAAAGGGGAGTTTTTATGTTTTTCATCTTACAAATGAACATGATGGCAATTCTTGTCCTGAAATGGTGTGTTATGTGTAGTTGATTAATTCTAAAGAGATTTCAAATGAATTGAGTGAAGAAGAATCTTTTAAGCAACTTGGCGACTCTGAAATCCACTTCCTAGAGTACGAGTCAGATTTAGAAAGAGGAGGTGACATTTTGGTTACTTTAGAGGATCCTTCATGTGTTGTTCTCATTAGAAATCAATAGAATGTAAAACCTCAGGGCATCTCTTCATCCTCTATTGTTATTTTTAAAGGTAAGGAAATTGTTCTGAGATTTCATAACAATGATCATAAGCCTCAAGAACCTCAGTTGGAAAAATTTGTAGAAAAAGAAAGTTCATTTGTTATTGTAGAGTTTTTTAAATGCTCTCGGATCCAAATTACACCGACTAAGTATCTTAAATTAAATCCCAAAGAATTGGATAGACTTGTTTAGTTTGTAAAGGGAAATAATGTATTGCAAGCTAATGGAATACAACAATTAGTAAATGCTACATTGTCTTCCCAAAGTGATGTGTCATCTTACCTTGTTGCTCATGAAATGACCCCTAAAATAATTGGTCATAAGTTAAAAAACTACATTATAGACTCAGGTGCATCAGATAATATTATTCCATCTATAGTAGCCAAAGTGTTGGGGTTATCCTTGACAAAAACCTTTGCCAGATGTTATTCAATGGACTCCAAACAAATACCTCTATTAGGACAAATCAAAGATGCTCAAGTAACCCTTGCTACTCACCCAAATAAAATAATCAAGCTAACTATTCTAATAGACGATATCCCTGTCAGTTATGACATGTTGCGAAGTCATACATTCTATAGAGACTTAGGAGGTAAGATAAAGATGGATTGGTCTCAAGCAACTATTCTTATAGGAAAATAGTGAGGCATTTTGCAGCCTAAACCTAAACCTAAGTTCACCGTGATTCCCTCTGATGACCCAAAGGCTTAAATTTTGTATCATGAGTGTCAATTCAGAAATTACATGATTTCATTTGATAATGAAGTAGCAGGAAGTGTGCCACAATCAGAGGCAGAAGAAAATTTATGGCTGATGGAGTTTGATGGGAGTTGTGCGATGTCAAGTTCTGGTGCAGGGGTGGTACTTATTCCTCCTTCTGGTACTCACATTCCTTTTTATTTTAAATTGGAATTTAAGAACACAAACAATACAGCTAAGTATGAAGCCTTGTTATTAGGTTTAGCTGAAGTGAAAAAATTGGGCATAAAGGTTCTTTGTGAAACAGGTTAGATGATTGTTTAATGTAAAAAATGAAAGATTAAAACACTACCGAAATAGAGTTTAGGATGAAATTGAAGATTTTGATGCATTTCTATTCAAGCTATTCCTAGAGAATAGAACTCTAAAGAAAACTCTTTAGCCATATTGACTTCGTTATTGATTCCTCATCTTGAGTTTGTTGATGATATTTATCAAGTAGAATTAATATATCGTCCTAGTGTTCTTGATAACTCAAAGTTTTGGAAAGAGTTTGAAAATGACAAACAAATTAAGAATTTCATGCAATGTGTTGAAACATTCGCTACTATATATTTTCCAGAGTCAGATGCAAAATGTAAAGAGTTTTCACCAGAACGGTCCAAGTATTTGAGTGATGGGGTTATACAATTAAAAATGAATAAGATTCCTAAAGGGTTGTTTTCTTTAGAACGTCTCTTTGATCACCATGATGCTTACAAGAAAAGCAAAGGTGAACAATATCCTACAGTCCAAGATGTTGGAGGTTATGAAAGAATTAACATTGGCATTGAAGATGAGCCCAAATATATAAATCTAGGAAAATGTTGCACACCTATGGAGAAAGAGAGGTTCACTAGTCTCCTGCTAGAATTCAAAGATGTTTTTGCTTGGTGTTATGATGAATTAAAGAACTTCAGGGATGAAAAATTTCAGCATCACATTCCTTTGAAGTGTGGAGTAAGTCCTTTTCGATAAAAGCTTAGAAATTTCAATCCTAAAGTAGCTAAAGCCATATTTCAGGAAGTAGACAAAATGTTAAAGGCTAGGATTATATACCCCATTCACCATTCTACACGGATAGCCAACATTGTTCCCGTCCAGAAGAAAAATAGAGAAATAAGAAATTGTGTAGATTTTAGAAACCTAAATCAAGCTATTGGGATGTCACATTTTGAATTGGTTTATGGCGTGGGAGCTCAGGTGGCACTTCCCTTAGAATTTGCAGCTTCCAAGTTATAGACTATCATTGAGGATGAGTATTTTTCAGGATTCTCTGGAGAAAAGAATTGATGAAGAAAGGGATAGGCTAGTTGATCAGATCACAAAACATCAAATGAGGGTGAAGAAAATATTTGATAGGTGAGCCAGGCCATGGAAATTCACATTGGGTGATCAGATTTTTCTTTGGGATAGAAGAAGGGAACCAAAAGGGGCGCATGCAAAGTTTGAATCTCTATGCAAAGGACCATTTGTACTTCAAGAGGTAAAAAGGAATAACTCTTTCAAATTAGCATATCAAGATGGTTTTGTTCTTCCCCTAACCTATAATGAGCAGGATTTGAAGCTATACCAATTGTAAGCAAGCATACCTCGTGAGTCTTGTACATAAGTTTTGGTTTGTTTACTTTGTTGTTTTTGTTCTATTTTTGTTTTGTTTCAGTCCTTTTTTAATAAAACCTATTTGTGAAACTAGATATCCTCAAGTTGATGTCTAGTTCCCTTACACTCCTAGTCCCTAGTCAGAGACGATGCTAGCATCCCCTCAATTTTCCATTAAAATTCAAGTTTGCAGGTTGCTTTTTTGTATTTCTTCCTTTTCGATCTTTGTATCTCTTCACTTTGAACCTAAGTCATTAAACCTTTAATCAGTTCAAAGGTTAAAGGTTCAAAGAAAAGGTTCAAGGTTCAAAGTACTCTCTAGGTAATGTCCTTAGCGGCTATGTCTTAATTAAAAATCACACACATTGTTGTAATGTCTGTTGAAATTTGAACCTATGAACCTTTTTGGTTCAAGGTTGAAAATTTTCTTTTGTGTGAGTCACGTCTATGTAATGTTATTTAATGAGAAAGCATAAATGTGTTCAAGTCAGTATTGAACTTGAACTTTGAACCATTTATATTTTGATTCAATGGTTCAAAGTTCAAAGTCCTTTCACTTGTTAGTTGTGGTTATTGCTCATTCCTGGTATTATTTCGAGCCGCTTGTTTGAAATTTTTCTATTGTTCTCTCTGGATGAAATTGAACCATTGAACTCCTTGTGAGTTGGTTCAAGGTTCAAAAGGTTCACTCCAAGTTGACTCTAAAGATTTTGATAACACTGGAGGTAGCGCGACAAAAAGGAATATTCCCAACATCTAATAGTTTAAAATTCTAAATTTGGAAAGAAATCATGAGGACATTAACTATTTGTGCAGAGGTGATCGATAATTAAGAAAGTGTCAGGTTTTCAATCATATTATTATTACTTCACACGTTTGAATAAATCATTATGAAGAGTGTGTAGATTTTTTTTGGTTTTTTTCTAGTTTGTTCAAAAGACATGTGAAATCATAAACAAAATTATAAAGGTCATAGCTGTTATAACTGAATGAACCAGAGACATCGAATGTAATTTCAACTCCACTTTCCTGAGAGGGTTTCAGAAATTCATGGTGGTAACAAGTGAGTTCAGACAATTTCCCTATATTGTATTTCTTTAGTTCAGAAGGTTTGTTAGTATAGAAGAAATATTTGGTTTGTTGGAATAGAATTCAATCCTACTTTAGGATTGTTTGGTAAAAGTATAAGTAGACATTATGAGGCTGATAATTCTAAAACTTGGTCAGACATAATGCTTGGTGAGAATACTTCCAGAATTAGATGATACTTCTTTAGCTCAAGCCGACCTAAGGGATTTTTTAGAAAGGGGCAAAAAACCCTAAAGCTTCTTTAATGATGGATAGAATCGTAAAAAATGGTCTAGTTGAAGATGTCATATTTCCAATTGTTGCCCCATGCCCAGATTTGGTAATAGCATGTGTGAATAGATACGATGATGAAAATAGGTGCATAAGAACTAGTAGTGGTGAGTTGTTAGTTTATATTAACATAGAACTAGTAATGGCTACGATGGCAATCCCACATAAGGAGCCATATGAAGACTGGTCAATTGGGACCTCATACACATTCTTCTCTAAGAAGAAAAGTGTATACAAAAGCATTATTGCAAGAAATTGGCTTCTAAAAGTTCAAAAGGGTGGGTCATGATTGTCAAGGCCCCTTACTAGGGAGCACCTCATTACAGAAGTGCGAGATATTGTTATATTGTTGAACAGGTTGAAGGGGAATTCACACTCCTTTTATTGGGAGAAATGGATGTATTTTAATATTCATGTGCTTCTATCAAGTGAAAAATATCTTGACTATGTGCAAGTGATTGTAGAAAGGTTTCATGATGGTTTTGCTAATTTTGTGGGTATGTCTAGCTTTTACATGTTTTCTTATTTATTATACATATTAGCCTATAATAGAGATTGGCACGAACTACATAGTAAGCCATGGGTGGATGGTATGAAAGTCTATGATTACTATCCTTTACTACAACAACAAAGATATGTAGAGCATATCACCAGATGGAATTCTGTGTTTGCAGGAAGACTTGCTTTGAATTATAGGATGATGTTAATAAAAGGATGTCAGTTGAAGCCATGGAATTGATTAGTATATATGGCAGCTTTTTCATTCAATTTCCTAGGTTTACCTATCTTCTTGTAGGTGGTTTGGAGGATGAACCATTCAAGCTACCTAGATATGCCTTTGATAGTCATGTACTCATTGAAGTGAGCAGACAATTGGCTCATATTGATAAAAGATTAGGAACAAAGGGTGAATCTGGAGTTGCTTTTCCAATTGAACTTGGTTATTATAGTTGTAAGTTCATGTCTAATTCTTTGAACTTGGAGTTAGAATTGAAGAAGATAAATTTTCAGCCTTAAGTTCCTAGATGGAAGTATGACACTAGGGGATATGTTGTGGAGAATCTAAATGTAGATGATCATTTCTGTCGTGAACCCTAGTTGGAATATTACTGGCAAAATTGTAGTGATGAGTATGGAGTAAGGAAGAGATTATGGTCGAGATTTTCTCTACAAAAAGTAATTACCATGATAATTCCCATCAATGTGTTTGGGGTATAGGAAGAAATATCAGATGATGTTTTAGATCTTGAATTTAATAAGAAGGTTCAATGGTAGCTGATTCTTGAGATTGACTGGGACAAAAGGGAAGATGAAAACATTCAGGCCAGGACCTTCAATGTTATAAGGAGAACTAAAAAATGGTTAAGAGACCAAAAATTTAGAAAAGGATCACTCATGTCTTCCCATGAACTAAGAGTTGGTTCGCATGCGGCGACTCAACTTCCTATTTCTACCTCTAACAAGATTGTTGATGTTGCAGGTGATATAAAGCCAGTTGTTTAAGAAATTCAACCTAGAAGATCAAAAAGGTCCCTGCTGAGTTCTTGAGTAGTCCAAGTGACTCATTCAAGAAGTAAAAAGAAGAGCAAAGAGCCAGCATTGAACCAAATTGTTGTGAACCCTGATCCAAGTGAGGAAGTTGAAGTAATAATGGATCAACAAGAATTGAATAACCCTCCAGTACAAGATGTGGATACATGTAAAGAGTGAGAAGGTGATCCGAATCCAATGAACACATTAAATATTGTTGATTTCTTGAGTTCTAAAACAACTCCTCCATCCAAAGAAACTTGAAGCACTCTGTGACGGTTAGGGGCTTCCATTTTTGAAGAAATACAGTGTTGTCCCAATCACAATCCCCATGGAATATATGGTGAGAAAGTACCTCAGAATAGTGTCTAAGTAAAAGAAACTCAAAACATAGACAATGGTGGACGTAGATGGGGCTACAGGTCATTGGACAACTAAAATTGCCAAACCTATCCCAAGCAGAGATTCAGAGAAAGCTACTGAAGATGAATTCACTATGGAGAAAATCAATTTGGCAATTGCTTCATGGGCAATTGATGTCAAGCATTTGGAATTCTCCACAAAGAGGATGATTTCAAGATCTTGGAAAGATGAAAAGGATAAAAAGGATTTGAAACAGATCATCACCCAAATTGCTGAATACATTAATACCATACACTATCCAAGTCCTCAACTCCTCTCACAAATGACACTATCCTTTGCTCCCAAATCTCCAGTGAACCAAAAGATTTTAGATCAAGTTCAAAGGAACATAATGGTGGCATAGATGTTCAATGAATGGCTTGATCTCATAATACAATAGGATTCAAATTTTATTGTCAGCTTGGTAAAAGTGTATGAAGATGCTGTAACCGTAAGTAAGGAGTTAGAACTAGAAGTTATTTCTATTAGGATTCCCAAAGATACTAAGAGGAGGGGGGGGTGAATTAGTATCTAACTAGTATATCAAATTACTTGATTTAAAACATGAAAAGCACATTAAAATTGAGTACCGGTAAACCAAAAAAAAAAGTAATAAATAAGAACAATAACAACAACATGAGAAGCACACCATAACACAGTATTTTAATGAGGAAATCCAGTGTGGGAAAAACCTCGGTGGGATTTGTGACCCACAATATTCGCTTACTGGCCAAAAAGTGAATATTATGCTTACAATATGGGCCTACACATGTAGGAAGGCCAAGTGCCTAGAGCTCACTACTTAATTACAAAAGAAGTCACACTGACTTGAAAAAATGGATTATACTAATCCAATGTCTTGTACTACTTCAGATCAGCATCTTTTATGCCAAATTCAGTACCGATTTAAGCTCTGCTACTACATAAATCCTTAACCAATAATTCGCATATTAGGTCTGCATATTTTGCATCCTATCTCATATCTACAAAATGATCTATAATGATCTCATACATATATGAGTCATTTTACAATCCGCCATGTCAACTTACAAAAGATTTTACAATTAATTACAAAGTTTGAATACATAAAATTCATGTTGGCCAGGGTGCCGGTATTTTTCTTTTTTGCTGTCAGCATTCTATGTGCCAGTGTAGAGTCTGTCGGTGCCGCTACTTGTGTCTGCCTGCTGGTATCACATGATTGCAAGGTTTCCATCAATGACAATACCTTCAATCACATACAATTTCTCATTGGAGTGTGCATTTGCCAGCAATCTCCCCTTTGGCATTGATGGCAACACTCATGAGAAAAATCCAAGAATGTATCCAAAAATTTGAAGTCCAAAAAAACTTTGCCAAAAATGTATGTAAAAAATGTATGCTCCCCCTGAGCAGATAATGTCTACTTACTTCTGACCATTTTTCTCATTATACTACTCCCCCTTTGACATCAATGACAAAGGTTGTCATTCGCTGTCAGTGGAGTCCTACCTGGATTCTTGTAACCGGTGGGTTACAATCTAAAAGATATCTGTCAAAATCAAATTTATACCATTACTAAATGTTTTGTTGTCTTTTATAGCCTCTTGTGTTCTTTGCACTATACCGGTGAGTGTGTGCATTTTCTCTTTTGATGTCTTCAATCTGGGAACCAGAACCTCAGATATTTCTTTTCTCAAAGAGATGAGGTATTCTAGTCTTGGAACAAGTCTGCATTTCAAGTCCTTTCCTTAATCCTTTATTCTATGTTTGTCATTCTCTAACTTCTTGATTTTCTCTTCTTGCTCTACTATCTTCTTTTCTATCTCCAAAAATGAATCTGATGATCCTATTAGATTGTTAGCAATATTGTTTATCTTATCTTGTGCTTTGCTGATTTCCTTGTCAAGGTCTTCTATTAAGACATTTATTTTACAAGTGTCCCTGTACAGTTTCTTGAAGTCAAGAATTATTTCTCCAAGTTCTAGTAATAGGGTATCCATTTTCTCCTTGTTCTTCTTCACAATATCCTCAAAGAATTTGTCTTTTTCATTAATCATTTTCTCTTTAAATGTATCCTCATTTATTTGATCAACACTCAATATGTTGTCAGTGATGAACTTAGACAATGTGTCTAGTTGACCTAAAGAATCCTTATTATCAACAATGCACTTTGGTGCTATCAATTTAAGAATTGGAATTGTGTCATGAATAGCCTTATAGGCTTGTGCATTACATTTTGTGATCTTCTTTATTCAATCCAATAAGACCTCTGCTACATTTGTAGGTCTAAATTCTACCATAGATGTACTAGATGTTTGTCCAATAGTCTTTATAATAGCCATGCTATTGGTTGTGGTAATTACCTTGCTTGATTTGACCTCTGGTAGGTCAGTTTGTGTTTGCATTTCTACAAACAAGGGCTTTTGCTTTTCATTTTGGGCCAGTGGGACTATCTCTGTCTGAACCTGTGCTTCAACCTGTACCTATTTTGGTTTCTCTATCTGTATCTCAGAGGGTTTCTCTAAGATTTCAACTACCAGTTTCTTAGATGTAGTCTCAGTTTGTACCTCTGAACTCTCTTTTGCCGGTTCTTTTGATGGTTTTTAGTTGTTTCTACCAGTTTCTCAGAGGTATCCTTAGTCAGTTGCTCTGCTTGTGTAGGTTTTTCTATGCTTTTCTTAACCTCTATAGTCGGTGACTGAGTAGTCACGTCTTCCTCCTTATCTCCAGTGGTTTCTCTATCAACCACAACATTTACTTCTTGGGTGTCTACATTCACAGTATACAAAATTTCAGACTCAGTATTTGTATCCTCTAGTGGAGTCTCCATACTCTTTGTGGCTGGTTGACTATCAGTAGTATCTATCGGTGGAGTATCTGAAAGAGGTGGGGGCATATTGTCAGTTATTTTAAGGCTTGGAGGTCCACCTACCTTACCTTTCCCCTTATCTCTATCCTTTTGATATACTTTAATAGTTTTTGGTCTGAGTAATTCTTCCTATTTTTCTTTTTCCACAAAGAATATATCCCATGCATTCGTTGTTTCCTCAGAGACTTCTTTTACTCTACCTACCATTATTGCTACATGTCAGTGAGCAGTAGAGAATACTGTTTGATTTGCTTCACTGATAAGTTTATCAATTTCATCAGTTGAGTTGATTGGATGTACTGCAAGTAGTTTTTCAATCTTAATTTTCTTCATCCAGCTCAATGATTGCTAGCCTTCTAGCTTCTAATGTCCTATATAGATCATTTGGAATTTCATCAACAACTTCCATCAATAATTTCTTGTATATATCTAAGTGTAAAATTACATTATTCTCTATGCTTTCCTTATCATCAGCTGATAGTGTATTGTATATTTTGTTGATGTTCTTCAGCTTACCATCCTCTATAATTTCACTAAGAGGTTTGTCTATTGGGGCAACATCTTGTTTTACCTTCTTCTTCTTAGGAGTCATTTTTTTGCTGGAGGCCTTAATGCCTATTGTTTTTGTCTTGTTCTTTTTGGTGTAGAAGAGGGTGCCAGTGTGGGTTTTCTTTTCCATTCTACCCTTTTAGATATTGTCGATATATCACTCTCAGAAGAAGTTCCAACCGGTGGAAGATGAGTTTCCAGTTGAGGCGCTTCCAACTCACTTTTGCTTATACTAGTTTGTTTCAGAACATCTTCCTTGATTGCTTTAGCCTGTTGGGTTCATTTCCTTATGGTTGCTTCACCTTTCTTAACTCTTTTCCTTGATTGAATTCCACTTTCTATTGTTTCATCATTTCCAAAAACTTCCTCAGTAGGTTCATTGGGTGCTTCAAGGAGGGATTTTGCATAAGTTTCAATGATATTGTCATCTATTTCATAACCCATTTCAGTTACCTAGATAGTTCTAGGGACAACTGCCTCCATCCAGATTTTATCTTTCTTGATCACAAAACAAATTTCCTTCTTATATTTATCCACAATAGCATGTGATAGTCTTACTCTAGTTTTCATTCGAGTCTTCAATGCTTGAAAATGTTTATTTAGGTTTTTCTCTTAGTTTGCTCCCATATTGTTCAAAAGATCCAATAGTTGTTTTCCTACCGGAATGTCAAAACCAAAATTTCTTGCACCAATCCCAAGCACTTGTTTTGTTATGTACAACATCAGACAAACAAGAAAATTTCCAAATCTAAATGTTCCTTTCTTATCTCTTTTAATCTTTCCTAGATTGTCTATCAACTCATCTTTGAACCATTCACATACATCTATCCTTGTAGTATCATTAACCATATCATAGGCACTTTTGATACATAGGCTAGAAACTAAGTTCAACCTATTTGCATGTGTAGCCTTATAACCTAAGATCATACTGGTACATCTGACATTTATGTCTTTTACATCATTTACCCTTAGAGATCTTTTGTTGAATGTTGCACCGGTTAGGTTTATCACCATGTCATTTGATACCTTCTTTGTTTTGTCAGGTCTGTTACCGGTGGAAGGTAACCCTATTATAGCTTTTACCACTTCTTTTGTGATTTTATGAATTTAATCTAACTAGAAAAATTCACCATGTACTCTACTTAATATAATCCTTATGATATCCTTGGGAAAATCAAGGATACTAAGGATTTCAGTAAAACCTAGGGTCTCCACTATTTTATGTTCTAGCTTGACATTTCCAGACTCATCACAAATCATAGACTTATATATATTCTTGATCTAATCATCACCTAATTCCTCAATATGACAATGTATATACATCCTAGGGTCTTCAGCACATACTACTCCCTTAGGAATTTGAGAAAATGCACCTATGCTATCATCTTTCTTTGCAATTTTGGGAACTAGTTTGAAAATGGGTCTAGGGTGCTTAATAACCTCAACAACAGTATGGTTTGCAATAAAATTAGGAGTGGATGAAGATGCCATAGCTATAAATACCTCAATCTACCTTAGGGATGAAAGCTTTGATGGATTGCTTCACTTCTTCACTTAGAATTCCTTAACTCAGGAATTTTCACGCTCTCGAAGATTTGAATGCTTGGTGAATGAAAAAGGAGCCAAAACTTTTTCTTTATAATGTTATTTTCTCCAACTACCACATTTAATGCTTGCCGGTTAAGTCACAACTTAACTCATCTATCGGTATAGAAGTAATTTCAACTTGTCACCATCAGCCAAGGGAATAATAGCATGTTTTTAATTTTGTTGCTAAACCCCAAAAAGATTTTCCTTCAATTATATGAAGAGTCTACTACCAGTGGAGTGATACTCTATTCTACTAGTGGAGGAGTATTCCCATTAACATTCTGATCTGACTTTCTGATCCATTATTTCGAGAATTCTTGCTTTACCTCTTCAACCTTTTCTTTACCTTTCAAACTAGGACCTTTGGTATTTGCCGGTGATGCCTTACTTCTACAAAATTTTGCAATTGTCCAATCTTGTTACAAGCATAACGAGTCACATTTTTCTTTTGAATAATTTTCCCATATCCCATGCCGGTATATGTTCTGCATTGATACGATAAGTGTCCAAATCTTCCACAAATATAATATCTTACATTCATTCTACAATTTTCTGA
Organism: Cryptomeria japonica; assembly: GCF_030272615.1. Taxonomy (NCBI): domain Eukaryota; kingdom Viridiplantae; phylum Streptophyta; class Pinopsida; order Cupressales; family Cupressaceae; genus Cryptomeria; species Cryptomeria japonica. The sequence goes on along the minus strand of NC_081411.1, from coordinate 781,710,201 downwards.
ATTATGACCAACTTTGTTGCATTTAGAACATTGACCAGTGGGTGTATTAGTATTTTGATAATTTCTAGATCTACACTAATTTTCTCTATGACCATACTTGTTATAGTTAAAGCATTTGCCATTAAATTTGTAAGAAATAGGTTGTCTTACCAGTTTGCTATGATCATGATTATTTGTAGTACCAGAGCTTTCAATAACTTCAAAGCCAAGGCCATTTGTATCACCATTAGGTTTCTGATTCTTCAACATGTCACCAAGTTCTTCTAAACTTTTCTTAAATTTCTCCTTGTGTTGATTTGCAGTAGTCAGTTCATTCTCCAAGATTCCTTTCTGTCTCATGATTTCAGTTTTGTCATTTTGTGTGTGCATTAGATCTGTCTTCAACATATCATTTTCATGACTGAGTCTTGTGTTTTCATTTCTAGCATCATTTAGTCTTCTAACCGAGTCTTCTTCATTCTTCTTTTTGTCTTCAAATTCTTTACAAAATCTCATAGTCATATCCTACATCTCATTCTTCATTGTACTGATTTCTTGTCTTAGCTTGTTTACCAAATCATTAAGAGTTTCCTTTTCATTTTCTTCATTCTGCATCTTTTCACAAAGTTTTGTACTCTTGTTTCTTACAATAGTAAAATTTTCTTGAAGTGCTTGAATAATATCCCGAGCAGCCTTCAGATCATCCTCAAGTTTGATATTCTTCACTTTTTCTGCATCATAGTCTATAAGAGCTGTTTCCAATTGCTTTCATAAGTTTTCCATCACTACCGGTGACAAGATATTCCTTAAGCTATTAGGCTTGTGAAAATAGAGGACCAAGCTCTGATACTCATTGTTAGGATTCCCAAAGATACTGAGAGGGGAGGGTGAATCAATATCTAACCGGTATATCAAATTACTTGATTTAAACCATGAAAAGCATATTAAAACTAAGTACCGGTAAACTAGAAATAATATAGTAAATAAGAACAATAACAAAAACATAAGAAGCACACCATAACACAATATTTTAATGAGGAAACCTAGTGTGGGAAAAACCTCGGTGGGATTTGTGACCCACAATATTCGCTTACTGGCCAATAAGGGAATATTACTCTTAAAATAGGGGCCTATACATGCAAGAAGGCCAAGTGCCTAGAGCTCATTGCTCAATTACAAAAGAAGTCACACTGACTTACAAAAATGGATTATACTAATCCAGTGTCTTGTACTACTTCAGATCAACATCTGTTATGCCAGATTCAGTACCGATTTAAGCTTTGCTACTACATAAATCTTTAACAAATAATTCACATATTAGGTCTGCATATTTCACATCCTATCTCATGTCTACAAAATGATCTACAATGATCTCATACATATATGACTCATTTTACAATCCACCATGTCAGCTTATAAAATATTTTAAAAATAATTAGAAAGTATAAATACATAAAATTCCTATCGGCCAAGGTGCCGGTATTCTTCCTTTTTGTTGTCGGTGTTCTATGTGCCGGTGTAGAGTCTGTTGATGTCGGTGCCTATGTCTGCCTATTGGTATCACATGATTGTAAGGTTTCCATGAATGACAATACCTTCAATCACCTACAATTTCTCATTGGAGTGTGCATTTTCCAACAGTTGCCTAGGAAAAGGAAATGACTAAATTGGTGGTAGTACTTATGCAAATGGATGATGTACAAAAATTTGGTGTAATTAACTTCTTAGCTGAGAAACCCATGGAGAGTTTGGATGAAAATGTTCTTTATGTGTTGAGGAAAAATCTAGAGTGGTGAAATTCAATCATCAAACAAGGCCATGAGGAATCTACAAGGTTTCTTAAAGGGTTGAAAGATCTGATTGACATAATACAAAAAGATCTTAAGTGTATTTAAATTCAACTCAAGAAGGAAGATGCTCAAACAATTGAAGTTGTTGCAGACATGGAAAAGATCTTTAAAGAAAGAATAAAGTTCATCAGGGAAACAAAGTCCTTGACTATAGATGATTTCTCAAAGGTAGCTAGAATAGAGTCAATGCTCACATTTTTCTCTGATCATTTGAAGGCACATAAAGCTAAGGTGTTGTAAGTAAACAAGGATAGGGAGGTCTGGAAACAACACATCTTACATATTGAACTCTCATATTTTCAAGTCATCCTGAATTTCTCAACAACACGTCTAGAGTGGCGTAACATGTGCAGTTCCATGACAAAGAAGGATAAATCAGTGGCCTCCTCTACCATGATGGAGTCCTGATCAGATAATGGATGAGCTGTCAGCCAATCTATGGTTGTTGTTTATTTAGTTTCATTTGTTTTCAAATAAACAGTTTCTTTAACTCTAGGTTAGAGTTAAAAGTTTTAGTTATGATGTAACAAACTATTGGCCTGGGGAATATTTATGTAAGTAAGTTTAAGTGAGGGTCCAAAAAACCGTGATTTGGAGGAACAAATTAGTTTTCTTTGAAATTCTCGAAACTAATATTTTTGGTGTTTGAATGAAATGTTATCGTATGCAATCTAAAAATATGTGTATTTGAAGAATTGGCAACCTCAGTTGGGATATTTGCTGATGTGCAATTGTATTATTTCATTACCATTTATTTTCGTTTTTCTAAACTCATTGATTTCACTTATTATAAGGAAATTCATTGTTGTTTAACTGGTATTGATCCCCTTTGTCCTGTGAGGCATGAGTGGGAATCGATCAAAATTTATATTGCTTTGAGTTTACTTTGTTTTGGGTTTATGGAATGAACATGTGTGGAAGTAGAATTCTGTGAGCTCTACATTTGAAATAAATTTTCAATAATTTTATTTTTAGTCTTCATAGCACTCTTTTGTGTTGATGAATGAATGCAAAAGCCTTTTGCACTTTCTAGTGAAAATTGTACTAATTTCTAAATTTTCTATATAAAAATTCATTGTAAATCTCATAAGGAGATGCCCTCTATTGCAGAGGATGAACCTTAAATCGGTTCATCCAACTGTTGGTTCATTTGTTTTCATTTCATAAAGGGGTGTGCAAGAGTCATATTGTAATTTAAATATAATTTAAAGAAAGGGGCAAATCTGTTAACCAACAATGTCAACACTAGTTGTTATGATTGGTTATAGATAGATAGATTTTGGTTACTAGTAGATGAACTAATGTTATCAGCAGAAGGGACTATTAGTTAGATACTACTGACATGTTTGGATCAATGGAATATGTCTGGTTTGATGTTTCTGGAGTATGTTTTGGTTAGTTGGTATTGACTTGATGATTGGATGCTATCATACACTCTAGTAAGCATATACTGATAAGGGTTTAAGGTTTTATCGATAGAGATTTTCCTGAGAATATTTGATAGGATGCATAAGTGGTGTTGGTGCAGCTTCTAGATGGAATTCAAGATGTAGAAGGTGATCTTTGTTCATGCCTCAACTGATTCGAGACATCTCTTTGGTGTGGTGAATCTATTTGGGTCTAGGTTATGGACCGATATCATGTAACATGTTCTCTACACATTACCGGGATGATTTATGGATTGGTTAATATTGTTTTGGTCTAAAGCTGACATGGCATATCATTGTAATGTGGATGTATGTAATGATCTTATTGTAATATCTTTTAGGTGGCTGACCTAATTGGTTTAGGCCTTAGGGTTTGTATAAATTGATGTAAGATCTCATTATAGATCATGAAAAATGATGGTCATGGTCATGGAATGAAATATCATATGCAAATGAGATTTGGTCAATCATAGGTGATCGAATTGGGTTTATGTAAGAGGTCAAAGGCCTCTGGTCTTGAGCTTAATCTAGACTATAATCAGGCATAGTAGAGGATATCGTTGACAGTTCATTTTTCTAGATTGTTGTCCAATTATATTAAGGTGGTTATAACCTTTCTCTAGTCAGTGAGACTCCTTCACAATGAGAAGTACGCTCAAGGCAATGTGGCTTCCTACATGTGTAGGCCCCTTCTTGTATTCCATACTTTCTATAGAAGTATTAACTGACTGTGGGTAGGCTTCCCACCATGGTTTTTCCCTTTACCAGGTTTTCTACATACAAATCATGGTGTTATGTGGTAAGGTTTGATTGTGTTACTTCTTTGTTTCATTCTTAAGTTTTATTGCTTACCGGTATCTATTTTTTCTATTCCAGTATTCAATGTTTATGTGCTCTAGTTAAAGGTTATAAAGTGGTTTGATTAATATAATCTATTGACAACTAATTCACCCCCCCCTCCTCTTAGTTGTCCATTGGTTATTATAACAATTGGTATTAGAGCTTTGGTCCTCTTTTGCTGAAGCCTAACTGCTTGAGGTAGATCCTATGGTGACTAATACTTCAAATCCACTGGTAGCTATTTTCAGAAGAGAAATCCCCAAGCTTGATGGAAAAAACTATGGGATATGGAAAATCTAAATGTAGACTCATCTTAGATGTCTTGGAAAGGATATTTGGGAGATCATTGAGAAATGATATACACCTTATGATCTGACATCTGGTGATCTTGCTCCTGCAGACTTGGATAAAAATATTGAAAATGATTGCAGAGATAGAGAAGCCCTCTTGTGTGCACTTAGTGATCAAAAAATCATGGGATTGACTGATAAATCATCTGCAAAGGTAATGTGTGATAAATTGCAAACTCTGAGTGAAGGTGACCCTACTATCAAAATTTCTAAACTTGATGGTTACTGGGTAAGATATGAGAACTTGAAGATGGAAGATAATGAAAGAATTGCTACATGCATGGAAAGAGTACATGAGATTATCATGGGAATTCAATGTTGTGGAGGATCTCTGAGTGAAGATGAAATAGTTTCTAAAATTTTGAGAGCCCTACCACTGGCTTACAAGATGAAGGCTACTACAATTAATAATTTGAGAATAATGGCAAACACTTTAGTTAATAGAGACATTCTGATTGGGAAATTATCTTCTTTTGAACTTGAAGAATTTGGACCCTCTGGAGCTGCAAAGTCTGAACCTTCTTTTCATGCATCATCATCTATCGGCAAAAGTGATTGGAAAGCCCTATATGCAAAAGAATTGAAAGATATGAGGAAAGAGGATGAAGAATTTGAGCAACTTGCAGCCTTATTTGCTAGAAGAGTACGTAAAGGACCAACAAGAAGTAAGCATTAAGGAAAAGCACCTTCTAAATGTTTTGCATTTAACAAGATTGGTCATTTTACATCTAGATGTCCTGAAAGGAATGCAAGATTCAAAGAAAGAGAAGAAATCATTTAAGCCTAATTACAATAAATATAGATTCAAGAAAAACAAACTATGCTACATGGTGGATGAGGCAAGAGTAAGTGATGACTCAGAGGATGAACCAATAGGAGACTCTGCTAGTGGATCTGGTAGTGGAAAGGAATGGGTGTTCTATGTTATAAAGGAAGATGAACCAAAATCGGTTATCAAAAATGAAGAAAATGCCCTAACAACAAAATTTGAAGACAAGGATTACTAGGTAATTGATAGTAGATGCTCACATCATATGACTGGAGATAAAATAATTTTTGTCCCTATAAGAATACAACGACAATCAAGTTAGATTTGGGGATGACAAAGCATGTATGATCAAAGGTAGAGGTATTACTTCTGTGGATGGTAATCACAATACTGATAATGTCTACTATATAGAAGGTTTAAAGAATAATATTTTAAGTGTTAGTCAATTGGTGGATAAGGGATTCCAACTTCAGTTCAAAGATAGAAAATGCTAAATCATCAACAAAGCTGGTTTGGAGATTGCAACCAGTACTCACACTGGAGCTAATATCTTTCACTTCAACACTAGTGATAAGACATGTTTGATTTCTCATATTGATGAGAGTTGGTTATGGCATAAGAGGTTGTGTCATGTTAATTTTGATTGTATTGTTAAGATCAGTTCAACAAAGGCAGTTAGAGATATACCTAAGATTATAAAGCCTCATAAACCAGTATGTAAGGAATGCCAATTGGGAAAGCAAGTTAGAAATTATTTTAAGAGAATACATGATAAACCTAATGATTTTCTTGATTTGATTGATACTGACTTATGTGGTCCACCAAAGACTAGAAGCTTTCAAGGTGATAGGTACTTCATGCTAATAATTGATGATTATTCTAGAATGATGTAGGTGAATTTTCTAAGGGAGAAGTCTGAAACTTTTGAGAAATTCAAGATCTTTAAAGCAAAGGTGGAAATAGAAATTGGATTGCAAATCAAATGTCTTAGATCATATCAAGGCGGTGAGTTCACATCTCATGAATTTAACAGTTTTTGTGAGATAAATGGAATTAGGAGACAGTTATCTACACCCCAGACTCCTCAACAGAATGTAGTGGAAAGGAAGAATAGAAGCATTTTGGATGTAGCACAAACCATGATGATGGAAGCCAAATTGCCTCACATCTACTGGAGAGAAGAAGTGAGTACAATAGTCTACAGATTTCAACAAATTTCATATCAAACGTGAAACCAGAATGACTCCTTATGAATTATGGTTTGGACATAAACCTACTCTTAAATATTTCATAATTTTTGGAAGTAAATGTTATATCAATGAGATGATTCAATTGGGAAGTTTGACCCTAGATGTAATGAAGGGATACTTTATGGATATTCAATTGAGAAAAAAGTATATTGATGTTATAACAAAAGATTGTAAAAAACTGTGGAGAGCACAAATGTGAAAGTGAATGAGCAATGCAAAGATCAATCTATATCATATGATACAGAATCGATAGTGGAACTGATCATAACTAATCCGACAATACCTCAATTGTTGGAAAATGCACATTCCAATGAGAAATTTTAGGTGATTGAAGGTATTGTCATTGATGGCAACCTTACAATCCTATGACACTGGTAGGCACCAGCAAAGGCAGTGACAATGACAAAGATGATTACCAGCACCCCAGCTGACAGGATTTTGTTTATTATATTTTGCCTTTAATTGTAAAATATTTTTGTAAGCTGACAAGGTGAATTGTAATAGGACTCATATATAAGTATGGAATGTAAAAGGCAAATGCAAACATGCAAATAATAAGGCAGATTTTGGAATAAGGTTTATGGAAGTTGTATGAGATTAAACTAGTACTGAACCTAGCATAGCACATGTTGAACTGAAGCAGTACATGATATTGGATTTGCATAATCCATTTACTAAGTCAATGAGACTTCCCTTTTTATAATTAAGTAGTGAGCTCTAGGCAGTTGGTCTTCCTGCATGTGTAGGCCCCTATTGTAAGTAATATTCATTTATTGGCCAGTGAGTGAATATTGTGGGTCACAAATCCCACCAAGGTTTTTCCCACATTGGGTTTCCTCATTAAAAATATTGTGTTATGGTGTGCTTTCTATGTTGTGGTTATTGATCTTATTTACTAAATTATTTTTGGTTTATCGGTAAACTATTTTGGAATGCAATTTATTTAATAAGATTAGAAAATTTGTTAACCAGGAAGATACTGATTCACCCCCCCTCTTAGTATCTTTGGGAATCCTAATAATTGGTATCAGAGCCTGGTCCTCTATTTTAAAAATCCTAACATCTTGAGGAGAATTCTAACACTGGTACAGATGGAAAACCTGAGAAAGCAATTGGAAATAGTGCTTGCAGATTATGATGCAGAAAAGTTGAAAAATTATGAAACTTGAAGATGATGTGAAGGTTGCATAGGAAATCATTCAAGGACTTCAAGAAAATCTCACTATTACTAGGAACAAAAGAAGAGAACTTTAGGAGAAGATATAGAGTGATGATGATGAAAAAGAAACTCTTAATACTCTTGTAAGCAAGATGAAGCAAGAAAACATGACCTTCAGGAATGAGATGCAAGATATGACTACGAGGTTTTGTAAAGACATTGAAGACCGATAGAAGAATGAAGATGACTTGAGTAGGAGAAACAACTATGTTGGAAATGAAAATCTAAGACTCACTCATGAAAATGATATGTTGAAGATAGATATAATTCACTTGGAGCATGATAAAACTGAACTAATGAGACAGAAAGATTTCTTAAAAAATGAGTTGGCTACTGCAAATCAGCACAAGGAGAAATTCAAGAAAAGATTAGAAGAACTTGATGACATGCTGAAAAATCAGAAACCAAATAGAGATACTAATGGTCTTGGCTTTGAAGTTGGTGAAAGCTTCGGTACTACAAACAATCATGATCACAATAAACCAGGAAGACAACCTAATGCCTACAAATTTAATGGGAAATGCTTTAACTATAACAAGTATGGTCGTAGAGAAAATCAGTCTAAATCTAAAAACTATCAGAACACCAATGCACCCACCGGTCAATGTTCTAAATGCAACAAAATGAATGTAAGATGTTATGTTTGTGGAAGTTTGGACACTTATCTAATCAATGCAGAACACATACTGACATAGGATATGGAAAAGCTATTCAGATAAATAATGTGACTTATTATGCTTGTAACAAGATTGGACATATTGCAAAATTTTGTAGAAGTAAGGCATCATCAGCAAATAACAAAGGACCTAGTTTGAAAGGTAAAGTGAAGGTTGCAGAAGTAAAGCAAGAATTTTAAAAATAATGGATTAGAAAGTCAAATCAGAATGTTAATGAAGCTATTCCTTCACCGATAGAACAATGTATCACTCCACTGGCAGGAGATTCTTCATCTAATTGAAAAGAAATCCCTTTGGGGTATGGCAACAAATTGAAAAACATGCTAGTTTACCCTCGGTTGATGGTGAGAAGTTGAATTACTTCTTTACCAATAGATGTGATAAGTTTCACTTAACCAGCAGACATTTAATGTGGTAGTTGAAGGAAATGATATTATAAAGCAAGCTTTTTTCACTCTCTTTCATTCACCAAGCATTCAAATTTCCTTAGAGCATGAAAAACCTGAGCAAAGGAATCCACAATGAGAAGTGAAGTAAATCATTCAAGTATTCAAACCTAAAGGTAGATTAAGGTATTTATACAATGGCTTCCTCCTTTGCACCTAAATTCATTGCAAACACTACTATAATTGAAGTGATCAAATGCCCTAGGCCCGTATTTAAGATCATTCCCAAAGTAGCGAAGAAGGATGATACCCTAGGAGCATTTTCTAAAATATTCAAAGGAGTTTCTTATGCTAAGGATCCTAGAATTTACATACATTGTCATATTGAAGAACTAGGTGCTAATGAGATTATGAACATATATAGGACAATAATATGTGATGAAAATGGTAATGTAAAACCGAAACACAAGATAATTAAAACCTTAGGTTTTGTGGAGATACTTAGCATTCCTAATTTTCCCAAAGAGGTTATAAGGATTGTATTGAGTAGAGTTCATGGGGAGTTCTTTTGGCTAGATTCCATTCATAAGATAACAAAAGAAGTAGTTAGGGCAGTGAAAGGCTTACCTTCCACTGGTAGTAGGCCTGACAAGACTAAAAAGGTTTCAAACGACACTGTAATGACCCTAACTAGTGCAACCTATGACAAGAGATCCTTATGAGTCAATGATGTAAAGGATATACATGTAAGATTCATTAGCATGATTCTTGGATACAAAGATACACATGCCAATAGATTAAACTCTATTTCTAGTTTATGTATCAAGAGTGTTTATGACTTAGTAAACATTAATGCAAAGATTGAAATATGTGAGTGGCTAAAAGATGAGCTAGTAGACAATCTAAAGAAAATTAAGGGTGACAAGAAAGGCACATTCAAATTTGCTAACCTACTTGTATGTCTATTGATGTATATCACCAAGGAAGCTCTCAGTATTGGTAGAAAGGATTTTGGATTTGACATACCAATAGGAAAATAGCTTTTGGATATTCTTAATAACATGGGAGATGATAAGGAGAAGAACATAATTGAACACTTTTAGGCACTGGAGGCTAGAACTAAAATTAGGGAAAGACAATTTCAATCCATAATTGATAAATATCAAAAAGAGATATGTTTTTTTATAAAGAAGGATGAAATCTGGATGGAGGCAGTGGTTCTGAGGATAGTTTGGGTTATAGAGATGGGTTATGAGGTAGATGAAAACATAATAGAAACTTATGCAAAAGCACTTCTAGAAGCCCTTAAAGAACCAACAAAAGAAGTATTTGGAAATACAGAAACCATTGAAAGCAAAGTTCAATCATAGAAATGAATAAAGAAAAAAGAACAAACAATTAGAAAGGCAACTAGACAAGCAAAAGAAATCAAGGAAGATATATTGAATAAAACTGGTATTAAGGAAAGTGAATTGGAAGGACTACAACCAGAAACACATCTTTCACTAGTTGGTAACTCCTCTGACAACAAAATACCGGTTGAATTTAAAAGTGTAGTAAGAAAAAGAAAACCCTCACCGGTATCCTCACATGCTCCCAAGAGAACAAGACAGAAACAACAGGCAGTAAGGCCTCCGGCAAAGAAAATGACACCCAAGAAGAAAAAGGTAAAACAAGTTGTCCCTCCCTTAGACAACCTTTTGATTGAAATAAGTAAAGATGGTAACTTGTCAAATGTCAGCAAGTTGTATAACACTTTCACTAATGAAGAAAAGGAAAGCATAGAAAATAGTGTTATTCTACACATAGATATTTTCAAGAAATTCTTGATAGAAGTTGTAGATGATCTATCTAGTGACTTGTACAATAGGTTAGATGCAAAAAGGTTAGCAATTGTTGAACTAGACAAGAAGATAAAGATAGAGAAACTACTTGCAGCTCACCCAGTAAGATCAACAGAAGAGATTGATGAACTGATAAGTGAAGCAAATAGGACCGCATTTTCCACCGATCACCAGCATGTAGCATTAATGGCTGGTAGAGTAAATGAGATCACTGAAGAGACAACGGACAAATGGGATATCTTATTTGTAGAGAAGGAAAAGCAAGAAGAGCTTAAATGACCTAAGACTTTCAAAGTCTATCAAAAGGAAAAGGATAAAGGTAAAGGCAAGGTAGGTGGTCCTCCGAGCATAAAAGTAACAGATAACTTGCCCCACCTCCTTCTGATAGTCCACCGACACAAATTATTGATACACCACCAGTAACAGATAATGTGGAGAGTATGGAAACTACACATGACGATCCTAATCCTGATTCAGAAGTGTTGCATACCATGAATATTGACACACAAGAATTCAACATTGTGGTTGATAAGGAAATAACTAAGAAGAGAGATGTGGCAACTGAGCCACCGGCTGAGGATATTACAGTTGCGACAAATGTTGAGGATACCATTGGAAATGTTGAGATTGGGATTGAAACACATACTTATCAATCAACTGATCCCCTAGATACTGGAAAGACAAATACCACTGATGTACACATTGAAAAACCTACTGAGAAACCAGCTACTAATAAATCTATTGAGATATTGATAGTAGATAGTTCAAAGGTACATATAGAAAAACCAGTAGAAAACACTGAGACATAATTAGAAAAACCGGTAGTGGAGAGCACAGAGAAACCGACAGAGGTACATTCTAAGAAACATGAAGAGGAAAAGGTTCAGACAGAGACAGTGCCACCAGCAACAGCTGAGAAACCTAAACCTTTGCTAGTAGAAATGCAGACTCAAATTGACCTACCAGAGGTCAACATAAGAAAAGAGGTTACTCACACCGATGGATTGTAGGTTGTTAAGGCAGTTGGATAATCTTTTGGTTCCTCCTTAATAGAATTCAGACTGACAAATGTAATAGAGGTTTCACTGGATTCAATTAAGAAAATCATAGAGTGTAATGCATGGGCATATAAAGCTATTGATGACACAATTCCTTTATTGAAATTGATTGCACCTAAGTGAATGTGGAAAATAAATATTCTTTGAGTCAATTAGACACATTGTCTAAGTACATCACTGGAAATCTTTTGACAGTTGATTAGATTAATGAGGAGACATTCAGAGAGAAAATGAACAAGGAAAAAGAAAAATTCTTTGAAGAGACAATAAAGAAGTTCATGGAACACATTGACACCCTCCTATCAGCACTAAACAAAACTTTAACAGAATCTAAGGAACTTTACAGAGACACCTACAAGACTAATCTTCTAACAGTGGATATTAACAAGGAAATCACAATAGCACAAAAGGAAATAAATGATATAGCTGATAATCTCATTGGTTCATCAGAACCCTTATTGGTAGTAGAGAAAGAGATAGTAGGTTTTGAGGAAAAACTTGCGAAACTGGAGAAGGAGAAGGAAAGAATAAAATACAAAGCTAAGGAACTCAAATGTAGACTAGGTCCAAAACTAGACATCCTCATCTCCTTAAGAAAAGAGATTTCAGAGGCACTTGTTCAAGGAATTAAAAAACTAGAAGAGAAAATACACATACTCACTGATACCATCCAAAGGAAAGAAGCAACATTGAAGGATAGTGAGAGGTTCACTAACAGCTTGAATTTTGCATTAGCAGATCTATATCAGATTGTAACCCACCGGTTATAGAGATCTTGACAAGAACTACACTCAATTGACATTAATTGACAACCTTTGCCATTGATGCCAAAGGTGGAGTAGTAGAATGAGAAAAATGATTGGCAGAAGACACCATCTACAAAGGGGGAGCACACAATTTGGCCAAGGTTTTTTGGACAACACATTTTTGGATACAATTTTGACTTTTTGTCATGAGTGTTGCCATCAATGCCAAAGGGGGAGATTGTTGGAAAATGCACTCCAATGAGAAATTATAGGTGATTGAAGGTATTGTCATTGATGGAAACCTTACAATCCTATGGCACCAGCACAGGCACCGATAGCAGCAACAACAAAGATGATTACCGACACCCCAGCCGAAAGGATTTTGTTTATTATATTTTGTATTTAATTATAAAATCTTTTTGTAAGCTGACAAGGCAAATTGTAATAGGACTCATATATAAGTATGAGATCTTGTAGATCATTTGTGTAAGTATGGAATGTAAAAGGCAGATGCAGATGCGAACATGTGAATAATAAGGCAGATTTTGGAATAAGGTTTAAGGAAGTTATATGAGCTTAAACCGGTACTGAACCTGCCATAGAAGATGTTGAACTAAAGAAGTACATGATATTGGATTTGCATAATCCATTTTGTAAGCTAGTGAGACTTCCCTTTTTGTAATTAAGCTGTGAGCTTTAGGCAATTGGCCTTCCTGCATGTGCAGGCCCCTATTGTAAGTAATATTCATTTATTGGCCAATGAGTGAATATTATGGGTCACAAATCCCACCGAGGTTTTTCCCACACCAGGTTTCCTCATTAAAAATATTGTGTTATGGTGTGATTTCTATGTTGTGGTTATTGATCTTATTTACTACATTATTTTTGGTTTATCGGTACACTGTTTTGGAATGCAATTTGTTTAATAAAATTAGAAAGTCTGTTAACTGACAAGATACTGATGCACCCCCCCTCTCAGTATCTTTGGGAATCCTAACATCAACTGGTACAAGAAACTAAGATAGTTACACCTATACAATTAGAAAATTCAACTGTGACTGATGATCAGAGCAATGAACATGAAGTTCAGAAGACAGCAAGGTATGTAAGATTAAATCATTTTGAAGATCAAATCATTGGAGACATGAACAAGGGAGTTATGAAAAGAAGAAGAATGAGAAATGAAGAGGTGTGTCTTATTTCTCAAATTGAACTAACATCTGTTACTGAAGATTGTAAAGAGAAATATTGGTTAAAGGCTATGTAAGATGAATTAGATTAGATAGAGAAGAATAAAACTTGGAATTTGGTTCCCTGGCCTAAAATACGAATGTTATTGGAATTAAATGGGTGTTTAGAAATAAAATAAATGATGATGGTCAAGTTGTAAGAAAAAAGGCTAGATTGGTTTGCAAAGGATATTCTTAAATGGAAGGAATTGATTATGGTGAGACATTTGCACCAGTAGCTAGAATTGAAGCTGTTAGACTATTTCTTGCCTATGTATCATATAAGAACTATAAGGTCTATCAAATGGATGTTAAATGTGTATTTTTGAATGGTTAACTTGAGGAAAAAGTATACATTGAGCATCTTGATGGATTTTTAGTGATAGATGACAAAGATATGGTGTGCAGGTTAATGAAAGCATTATATGGATTGAAACAAGCTCCTAGAGCTTGGTATGCAAGGTTGGATAAATATATTTTGAAGCTTGGTTTTACCAACGGAAGTGCTGATAGTAATTTATATTACAAGATCACTGATGATGATATTTTGATTATTGAATTATTTGTTGATGATATCATTTTTGGAGGTGAAGATAAAATGTGCATGGAATTATCTAATAATATGAAAAATAAATTTGAAATGTCTATGATTGGTGAGATGAGATTTTTCTTATGTTTGCAGATTACTCAAACTGATGAAGGCATTTTTATCTGTCAAACTAAGTATTTAAGGGAATTTTTGAAGAAGTTTGGTATGGATAATTCCAAACCAGTAAGTACTCCTATGGTGACAAGTGAGAAATTACCTATCAAAGACACATCTGCATCGGTAAATTTGATAAGGTATAAGTCTATGATTGGTGGCTTGTTATATCTAACTCATACTAGACGAAATATTATGAATGCAGTAAGTATTGTTTCAAGATATCAAAGTAATCCTAAAGAAAATCATGAATGTGTAGTAAAGAGGATATTTCGTTATTTGCAAGGAACAACTGAATATGGCTTATGGTAGTCTAGAGATGATAAATTCACTTTATGTGCATATACAGATGTAGATTGGGCAAGAGATACTCATGACCAAAAGAGAACTTTTGGTGGAGATTTATTTCTTGGAAAGAAATTGGTTTCATTGATCAGCAAAAAATAGTCATGCATTTCTTTATCTACTACAGAAGCTAAATATGTTGCAACAACAACTAATTGCACTCAAGTCTTGTGGATGAAGCAAATGTTGAAGGATATCAAGGAAAGTTGTAGTGAACCAGTAGTTATCTATTGTGATAAGTCTGCAACTATTGACATATGTAAGAATTTGGTATTTCACTCTAAGACTAAGCACATTTCAATTAAATTTAACTTTCTAAAGGAAAAGGTGGATGAAAAGGAAGTCAAATTTGTTTATGTGAACACAAAAGAGAAGATTACAAATATATTCACTAAACCGCTGTCTAAGGAATCATTTGAATATTTGAGAGATAGGTTAGGGGTATCTACCCCTCCGACAAAAACTTAATTGATGTAGTAGTGCTACTACTCAGGGGGAGTAGTCAACCTTGAGATTCATAGGATTTTGATATCTATGTCATATCTTTGGCATTGATGTCAAAGAGGGAGAGTTATATGTGAAAAATATTGTCATAATAAGTCATATGGAAGAGAGATTCAGATCAATTTCAGATTGGATTGCACTCCTTAGGGGGATTTTCTGGGATTTTTCAAGTTTTCATTGTTAGATCTTCTATCAGAAATTTTTGGCATTTCTTGGCACTTAGATATTTTCTTTTTCACATCTAGTGTTGCCATCAATGCCAAAGGGGGAGATTGTTGGAATTGATTATGTGTTGCATTGATGTTTTGTCATTGATGTCAACACTAGTTGTTATGATTGGTTACCAACCAACATATTTTGGTTACAGGTAGAAGAACTAGTGTTACTAGTAGAAGGGACTATCAGTTGGATACTACCGACATGTTTGGATCAATGTAATATGTTTGGTTTGATGTTTCTAGAGTATGTTTTGGTCAGTTGGTATTGACTTGATGATCCTATGCTATCATACATTCTAGTAAGTCTATATCGGTAAGGGTTTAAGGTTTTATCAACGAAGCTTTTAGTGAGAATCTTTGACAGGATGGATAGATGGTGTTGGTGCAGCTTCTAGATGGAATACAAGATGCAAAAGGTGATTTTTTTTTGTGCCTTGACTAATTGGAGACATCACTTTGGTGTGGTGAATCTATTTGGGTCTAGGTTATGGACCAATATCATGTAAGTTGTTCTCTACATGTTATTGTGATGATTTATGGATTGGTTAATGTTGTTTTCATCTAAAGCTGACATGGCATATCATTGTGATGTTGATTTATGTAATGATCTTATTGTAATATCTTTTAGGTGGCCGGCCTAATTGGTTTAGACCTTAGGATTTGTATAAATTTATGTAAGATCTCATTGTACATCATGGAAAATGGTGGTCATGGTCATGGAATGAAATATCATATGCGAAGGAGATTTGGTTGATCATAGGTGATCAAATTGGGTTTATGTAAGAGGTCAAAGGCCTCTAGTTTTGAGCTTAACCAAGACTATAATTAGGCATAGTAGATGCTATCATTGGTAGTGCATTCTTTTGGATTGTTTTTGAATTATATTGAGGTGGTCATAACCTCTCTATAGTCAGTGAGACTCCTTTGTAATGAGAAGTACACTCTAGGCTGTGTGCCTTCCTACATGTGCAATCCCCTTATTGTATCACATAATTTCTACAAAAGTATTATTTGACTATGGGTAGGGTTCCCACCATGGTTTTTCCCTTTTTCAGGTTTTCCACGTACAAATCAGGGTATTATGTGGTATGGTTACATTGTGTTAATTCTTTGTTTCATTCTTAAGTTTTATTGCTTACCGGTATCTATTTCTACTATTTTGATATTTAATATTTATGTGCTCTAGTTAAAGGTTATAAAGTGGTTTGATTAATATAATCTATTGACGACTGATACACCCCCTCTCCGTTGTCCACTAGTTATTCTAACAATGGTGACTAGAGAAGAACCTACAACAACCGAAGAAACACAAATTGGCAAAAACCCTATGTCAACCAGTTTAGTCCATATAAAATGGAAAAGGTAACTAATGTGATTTTCACCATTTGTAATAATTATGGTCATGTGGCTTTGAACTGGAGAAGGATAACTGGAAGAGGCAATGCAGGACCATGGAGAGCATCTGGGATGGCCTGCTATCATTGTCACAAACTAGGAGCCATGGTGAAGTTCTGTAGAAATAGAAAGATAAAACCGATTAACCATTCTATAGATCTGAAAGGAAATAAGAAGGTAAATGTTGAGCAAATGAGAGAGGAGATGAACAAAATCTGGAAGAAGAAGAGTGAGGACAAGCTTACAGAAGAACCTAATCCTTCACCTAGTGTGAAGAATTTTGCACCAGTGAATTAAGTCTTTTGACAAGACTAAGGGGAGAATAGTGGTAAATCTAATTCTGGACCCCTTGATGAATGTATCATAAGAGAGTTTTACATTTTGAGTTGTTTTGTGAGAATTCTTGATATCATTGTTTATCAATTTTTCAAAAGATTGTCAACTGGTTATATACCTGTTACTATTGGAAAGTTTTGTTAAGCGGTATATTAGGGTTTGTTACCCTATCAATTGTGAATTTAATGCAGTAAGTTTATAAAAGAGAGTTTTACAAAGCTAATCTTACCCTAATTGCATTCGAAGAAGAGTTCTTGAGCGTCTGCAGAGTGAAAAAGAGAATTGCTAGCTGATTGAAGATGGATTTGTGTTGTGGATCATACGCTGAATTGAATTCAAATATTGGAGAAGGCAAAATGGATGTGTAATTGAGAGAGAAACTGGAAACCCTACTATCACAAAGAGAATAAGGTATTCCTTTGATTAATCACTCTCAAATAAAGTTTATTTAAAATGGCATTGTCATCTAAGCAAGTAGAGAAACTTATGATCACTTTTGAACCTATGGAGACTATGGAGTCTGATAAAATAGTATCATACAATGATTTGTCTCATGTACCTGACGGTGTTATGATAAAAGGTGATTTATCTAGTTATATTGACTGGAAAATTGAGGATTTAGGATCATTAATTTGTTCCCAACTCAAATCCTTGTGTGATAAAAGCAATTGAATCAAACCCGAGTAAAATAGGGTTTATGAAAAATGTTTTCATAATGTGGCATATTTCCTTGAAGATTTTGAAGAGGAACATGTTAGGATAATTCTTAGTCGAGTACATGGAGAGAATATGTATCTCGACAAGTCACACACAATTACGAAGGAAACAATTCATGTTGTGATTGGTTTTTGGCAAACTGGTGAAGTTCCAAAGTTGAGGAAAATTTTAAAAGAGACCGTGACTACATTGACTCAAACCACCTCTAACAGTCATGCATTTTCAGTTAATAATATTAAAGACCCAACAGTTAGACTCACAACTATGGTTATTGGTTACAAGATATTTTATTCTAGTAGAATGAATAGTGTACCATCTACTTCTATGCATACAACTTGCATGATGATTGCTAAGAATGGAGATTTTGACTAATGTGAGGCAATAAGGAGCCAATTGATGTTGAACTTGCAATCAATTAAGAAAGATAGTTGTCAAAAGTTCAAATTTGGTCAACTGTTGATTGGTCTATTCTTCTAATTTCAGAATTTCCTATCGTGAATCGGTGATATTCAATGGTCGAAGGATATACTGGTAACTACTCAAATCAAGAATGGAATTAAGGTTGTAAAGAACACATTTCCTATGGACGTTAATAGATATTTCAATGAATTCCAAAAGAAAATGAGCATGAGAATGAGACTACCTGAAGATATGGTGAAACACTTTGCAAAAGACATATGTTTCACAGTCACCACAGACTTTTGTCTCATGGAAGCCATTGAACCTAGGGAAGATGAAATGGAAGATATGAGTTATGAAGTCAATTATGACATTAATCAGTTATGCCAATAATATTTTGGCATCTCTAGTGGATAAGAAGAAGAAAAGACTGGGAACATTAATGGAGCAAACTGCACCTACTCAAACCAGTAGTGCTCAAACCAGTAGTACTAAAGGTAAGAAGAAGAAGGTTGAGCAAGCACCTTTAATGTCAACCAGTACAAGAGTGACAAGAAGTGTACAAGTAAATAAGTAACCAACACCAAAAGTGTATGTAAACAAACAAACTACAACGAAGAAAAGAGGCAGACAACTTATTCTTCAAGAAGAATATGAAGATACTAATACTGAAGAGGAGCCTAAAAAGATGAAAGTAGCTAGTAAGAAGGCCAAATCAATAGGAGAAATGTCAAAGGCAAGTACTCCAATTAATGTTATATCTTTTAAAACTATGACTAATTTTGAGAGGACTTTAAAGGGAATAGAGAGGAAAAGGTCTGATAATGTAAAAGAGTATTTTGATTCTTTTGATGATGGATAGAAACAACAAGTTGTTCAAGAGGTAATTAATCATTTGTATGAATTCAATCAGTTACCTCAGGATATTGAAAAGGATGTCTCTGATTATTTGTATTCTATTCTTATAAATTTGTGGAAAGTGGCTATTGATCAAGACCAAGAAATTATTGATAGAATTTTCATTCAATATTTTTTGATTTATCTAGAGATGAATTGTTAACATTACTTGATAAATTCAAATGACAATTTTATTTTAAGATAAGAAGATTGAAGGTATTAGCTAGAAAGGTACAATATATTGAAGATGATGGTGACATAATTGCTAAGGATATTCATAAGATGCATGAGCAATTAAATTCACAAATAGAGGCTCTACGGGAGTTAAATATTAAAGAGAATATTGCACTAGATAAGGATGATACAAATTCTCTACTGGTTAATTTCTCTATTGATGATATTGATGAAATTCAAGACACCATTGATACAACTGGCAATATCATTGAACCACCCAAGAAATCTGTACTGTAACCAGTCATTTTAGATACACAAAAAGAATTTGATGCACCGGTTAATGAATCTAGTGTGGTTGTTCCACCACCACGAGAGAAAGAACAACAAGTTGATATTTAAATCCCATAGGTTACTATAGTTTCACATGAGAAACAAATTGAGATAGAGAAAGAGAAACCTGAGAAAGATGTTGAAGTAAAGGAACTTGAAAGGAAAAGGGATTTAGAGAAAGATAAAATAGAGGAAAAGATAGCATAGAAAACAAATGAAAAGGAAAAAGCAAAGGCCATACATCAAATTGATGATGAGGATGGCTCAATAGGCATCAAAGGGCCTATAGATTTAGAGAATATGAGTACATCTGAACTCATGGAGATTGATTCTATGATGCAATCTTGAACCCAAAAGAAAAGATTGAAAGAGCAGAGGAAGGAAGTAGAAACCATTAAAACTGCCATTGAGATTCTATCAAGTCTTCTACCAACTAATTGTTGGTGCTTCTGACCAGTTGATTGCTGATGCTTTTGACCAACTGAAGTCTCTTGAAGAAGCTTCTTAGACTTTAACTGAGAAGAATTACATAAAGAAGAGGGGAGAGCAGCTTGTGTCAACTATTAACAGAGGGAATATTTCTCTATCGATCAACAAAGATCTTTTAAGGAATGCTATTGAGACTAGAGGAAGAATACTAGTATATACCTCTAACATTTCATTTTTCTTTCTGATTTGAAGAAGAAGCAAGAAGAGATAGAACATGAACTGGAAAGGATATGTATTGCCTACATACCTTTACATGATTCATTCTTAGCATTTGGCAAGACAATTGATGTTCTACAACATCAGTCAGATGTTTATGATGGTGAATAGGTTAAGCACCTAAGATCTCTGAAAGAACTCAAGAATCAGTTGAGAATGAAAGTGGACATATTACAACAGTCATACAAAGATGCATAAGTGGTTCTATCAACCCCTGAAATGAGCACAATAGATGCTATGGAAGAATTCGATGAACAAGTTATGACAAGAATTGAGATCACTGAGACATTACTGGAAACATGGGATAATTATTTTACTCAGATGAAGATTTATTTCAGTGATATTTTCTTGAAAATTGCAATGAAGACTCCTTCGAAAGACTCTTATATGTAGATTTTTATGCAAATTTTGATCTAATATATGTGTATTTTACTTTTCAACTTGGCATTATTGTCAAAGGGGGAGTAGAAATATGTATGTGTTGTGAAAACTTTTGTCTATATATAAATTTATTGTTAAGGGGGAGTAGATATAGAAATATGTTTGTACAATTTTTGTAAGCATAGTTAGTTTTAAAGCTGTAAAATTTTTGAAGTGTTGCCATCAATGCCAAAGGGGGAGATTGTTGGCTTGATGATGATTGTAATGGATGACTTCATGTCTTGTCATTGATGGCACATGTATACACACACATATGTTCACATTGTAATGGTCATCTTAGTTAAAGACAAACCAATATTACTCCTAAGTCTTTGTATTGCAAAACCGATATTATGTGCATAGAGAAGTCCAATCATCGTTTAGGGTATCTAACCAATATATGTAGATAACTGGTAAATGCAAGAATGGGATGACACCAGCTTGGAGATTCAGTTGATATCTTTAAAGAAGCAAATGGAGGACAATCGGCTTATGTGTTGGAAGTGGTTAACTCTTAACCGATATCGATGTTTCAACCAGTATTCATTGATTGCGTGATAAGTTATCACCAGTCGTGATGAGTTATCCCTAACCGATATATTTGGTAGCAATCTATGATGTGTTATGTTAGATTGTCCAAATACAGTAAACCTAGGAAATTGTGATGGATTTCTTGAGGTGACATGAAATCTAATGTCTATGTAATGATATTGAGATGAACTATTTTTATATGATAGTGATGCAAGATATAGTTGATCTTATAAGTTCGAGTTATTGTGAATTATAGAAGTAAGTCGGTGATGTAGTATTGAATGAGATGAAGAGGATCTATACTAGCAAGATGTGCTATTACTAGATCATCGCTAACTGTTGTTTTCTAATAACTACAACAGTCAAATACCCTAGCATGGTAAGCTCTAAGAAGATTTTTGTACAAATCCTCTAGCCAGGTGATCCATTAGTTTGGGTTTTGAAATCCTCTACTGAGGTTACTCCTAACATGGTACTACTGGAAACCAATAACATTGAGAGGAGGGTTGAATCAATGTTATACCAGAATAGAAGATTTTAGTCTTAACAAAACATTCATACACCAACTGGTATACCAATATAAACAAAACTGAAAGAAGTAAAGAATCCAATAACCCAAACACATAAATAAGAAACATAATACACAAATTTATACATGGAAAACCTCAATGAAGAAAAACCATGGTGGGATTTGTTACCCACAATATTAATTCACTAGCAATATGAAGAGATATTATTGTAGACACCCAAAATTGTCTAGTCTAATTAAATAAATATTTTATTTATTTAATTATCTAAGCTTAATTCTTCTATTAATTAAATAAATATTTATTTATTTAATTAATTCATTTATCCCCTTCTAGCCTTATTTCTCATTTAAATAAATACATTTATCTATTTAAATTATCCTTTTCCTAAATTAAATAAATATCTTATTTATTTAATTATCCCACTTCTTCTATTAATTAAATAAATCTTTATTTATTTAATTAATTCATTATCTTTTTCTACTTATGACACATGTCATTCATCTCTTAATTCATACACTACCTACCCTCTTTCATTATTTTATTATTTCTTTTACCTACCCTCTAATCATAGCAGACCTCCTTTTACACCTCTTAATCTTATCCCTCGATTTCATATAGTGTCTTCTATATAAGGAGATGCTTTCTTCATTATCAAACCCTAATCAATTTATGCACTTGACTACACTATGATCCTACTTGCAACCACATTCCATTCTTTGTTGAGCTCTTGTGCACATAAAATCTAAGAGCAAATATATCAAGCAAGATCAATGGAGATAGGAAGAATGGAGATCCAAACCGTATTGGACATGTGATAGTATAATCTTTATGATTTCATTGGATTTGCATTGTCTTAGGTAATCTTCATATGTTATGGTGGATCTTTGTTGTTGTTAGGCTAGGGTTTTGTGGTTGAATTCATTTAGCCTTTCAATATCATTATTATTGTTATCCATTTTCACCATATACATTTTGGCACGCCCAGTGGGACTCTTGTCCCTTTTTGCATTTAACATCCTTGTTGTAGATTTTGTGTTTTGAAGTTGCAGATCTGACATTTTCGGCAGCATTTTGATATTTTCGCATCTATGTACTTTCGGATTGCATTTTTGACTTTCTAGCGCATCTATGACATCTAGAATCGCGTCTATGTTATCAACAGTATTTTATTTTGTAGGTTCCAGAAACCACGTTTGTGTTCTAAAGTCGCGTCTGTGGTGTTTTTAGATGCATCTATGTCCAGAAGTCACGTCTGTGTTGTGGAGCCGCGTCTGTGTCACATAGAACTACATCTGCGTCAGGAAGCCATGTCTGTGTCAAGGGTAACCGCGTCTATGTTCACCAATTTCAAATTTTGGCTTTACTAATTCGATTTTGGGTTTTGCATTTAGGGTTTCAGATTTGTTTTATTTTTGAGCTAACATTTTCAGATCTAGCTAATGAAATTGGTGCAGCTTGTCTTGAAAGCGAAATCGTTTGGTTGAAGGCCCCTATTTTCACAAAGTCTTTTCGGTTTAAAATTTGCCTAACTTGTGTGCTTGCAGGAAGGGGTGATTATTTGAAACAATCCAAACTACTAACAACTCTTTGTTGCAGGTCCTTGGCAAGGGTTTTTGGATTTTTATTGTGTGCTTTGTTTTCATAGACTAGCAAACACTTCAATTGGTGCAATAAAATTGAATCATTGTCTTTTGTGTCTTGAGCAATAGGCTCTTTTTGTTCAATCTTTAGAGGGCCTATCTTCCCGTGTGGTCATTAGGACTACTAGTAAGAAGAGAACAACCCAAGTGGTAGCGAAGAAAACCCACCTCTTCCGAACCACTATAAATAACTGTATTCATGGTGAAAACTATGAATAACGTGTGTTGATTAGTTCATACCGACACTATGTCTCCCCATAAACCCATTTGATCAAATTTATTTGATTAGTTGTAGGGCGTAACCCCTACCGGTTGGGAGCCTTCTGTATTTATAGAGTTGAAAGTACCACATGTATGGCCACACGAGCGGATGCCCTTACTAGCACCTTTTTATTTTAGAAGCCCAAATCCTTCTAGTTGTTGGGGTAGGAGGTCGAACCTTTGGTAGCAGCCCACACACATATGGTTCTTAGTAGAGATACAAAGTTCACCATAGGGGAGTTTTCATGCGGACTGATACTTGGCTGACCCAAGAAGTGAGTGCCAAGGGTGGAGCTAGTGAGGTCAAGCATCTAAGTATCTGCTCTAAATAGTGTAGCCTTGGGGGTAAAACCCCATGTGGTATCAACAACTATTGTCTTGGCTAGCCATAAGAATTATGCTGGACTTATTTTAAACATTCAAACATTCAAGACCAAACAACAAAACATTGTGTCTTTTGTCTCTTCAAGTGTATGCAAAACATTTTTACATCAAACAACACACTTTTTATTGGAGTCATTTTGGAGTCTAGACACTTACAAACATTGGGTCTTCATCAACACTATGTCCTCTTGTCATGAAAAGCAGTCAAACAGTCAAATTTGGTTACAACAAAATGACTTCACAGATTGGAAAAAATTGCACAAATTTTGCAGAAACCCGTCTGTGTCTGACATAACAGTGTTTGTGCTATATAACCACGTTTGTGAAGGGTAGAAATGCGTCTGTGTTCTCAGAATCAATAGTGCATTTTGCAAAAAAATCTTATAAGCGCGTCTGTGTTGAACAGAACCACGTCTGTGTCAGGAAATCATGTCTGTGAAGTATATAGGTGCGTCTATGATTAGAATTGAAACAAAAATAAATAAATTTTACAGTCCAGCAAACAAACACAGTCAATTTCAGAATTCTTGAGCTTCCTAGGTTGTTTCTCCAGGTTTCATTTAGCATTCAACCTGTCTTTGGGTCTCACAAAGTCCATCATTTCTTCACATCTCACATTACATTCATAATTGTCTAAACTTGAGTCAAAAGGTCACTTACCTGTCCTCATCATACTTTGTCAACACACTACATACAACAACACTTTGCTAAGTGGTCCCTCATCAAGGTCTCTCACCTTTGGGTCTCATTTCGTCTTACTTAGAGTCAAGGTCAACTTACCTCATCAAGAGAAACTATCCTCTCTTTGGAAGTCACACCTACTCTACTACATACATACTTGGTCTTACACTTTGGACATTGCAAGTACACCTTAGATTCATTTACATTCCATCCAACTCCTGGTCTTCCATACTTTTTCCATTTTTCATCTAGTCTCACACATCTCAGTCAATACCTAGTTCATGGTTGAAACCTGTCTTCAAAAATCTAGGAGAGAAACTAAAGAGGCTCAAGAGTCTACAAACATGAGTGTTTATGAGTATGACAATGATGTCTTTTTCAATACTGATCATACCACATTACCTGACATGGATGCCTATAGAAACATTCCAAATGTAGAGAACATGGACACTACAAACAACAATGATACACATAATGACAATATGGACAACTTTTCAGTACATTCAGCAGATGTGGAAGAATCCATTATGAATCCCCATTTCAATCGATTGGTTGAGGAAATAATGAGGAGGGATAGACAATACTTCTTACAAATGATGACACAAAGTGGAGCCAAAATACCTCATGATTTTGACATGTCTCAAATAATGGAAAATCAACCTTTGAAACAAACTCACTCCAACATGGATCAAAGGAGGCCTAATAGTGGAGGAAATAGAAGACCATATATGGTACCTAAATCACCATCATCTTTGCTTCAAAAACCAGAGGTCCCACATACACATGGTCAAGCATATGATACTCATCTTCGCAGACCATTATGGAAGTCTTATGCAGAAAGATATGCTCAATCACATACCCAGGCTAAGGATCAACCACCAAAACAATTGGATATTCAAAGGCATGCTCAAAATTTGGACATAAGGAAACCCCATGTCAAATTTGGGGGCAACACATTAGAACACGATATGCCTGTAGAATATGGTATACATGGACAAAATAGATATGGTGTTCCTCAACATGAATCTATACCAAGTGGTCCATATACAAAGCATTACTATAGACCTCCTCCATATGAACATGTGTATGATCAATATCATCCATATATGCAACATGCTCCTCCTCCAATTGGTGCCTCAAACATGGGGTATGGTTCAAGAAGTCAATCTCCACCTAAGAGAAATTTGGAACAACAAATCAGGGACTTAAAAAAGAAAATGGAGGACATAAATACACTGAAGCCAATATACACAATGAGAGACATATGTCCTTATCCATTTGACAAGAGCATTCCAATGCCTCCATTTCCTACACACTTTGTGACACCTAAATTTGATAAGTATAGAGGAAAAGGGGATCCTAAGGCACACATAAGATAGTTTTTCATAGCTTGCATTGAGGTAGTAGCAAAAGAGACATATTTGATGAGATTATTCCCACAAAGCTTAGGTGATCAAGCTATGGAATGGTTCTCCCAACTTCCACCCGGAATTAAGTCATGGGGTGACTTAGCAGAGGCATTTATCCAACATTTCTCCTACAACATAGAGATAGACATATCAGTCACTACTTTGTGCAACACCAAGCAAAGGGATGGAGAATCTTTTGCCTCATTTTTACAAATATGGAGAAATCTAGCCAACAGATGCTCTTGTGAAATTCCACAAAAACAAAAGGTAGAAATGTTAACCTAGAATGTTAACAAAGACATTGGTTATGATCTAAGGAAAGCTTGTTTGTCCACCTTCAAGGACATCATTGAAAAGGGCTTAGCAATAGAGAAGGTCCTAATTGAACAAGGAGTCTTTAAGATATTCAAGGAAAACAAAGATGACTTTAAAGGAAAAGACAAGCCAAGATTTTGGAATAAAAAAAAGAACATAGTCAATGATGGTGTTGTTGATGCCAACACAGTGCGACCCAAATTCATCTTTTCGGGATCAAGTTCTACAAACAATCAAGTGAATACTCAAACAACTTCCAGATCACGAAGGAAGTACACTCCATTGGGAGAACCACTTGAGTCAGTCTTCAAAAAGCTAGCGACAAATAAGGTAATCACAGTTCCAGATTTTCCTCCATATGAGCCAAAGGTTAAACCAAATTGGTGGAATGATGATGAGTATTACGAATTTCATAAGAGCAAGGGTCATAAGATAGGAAATTGTCATCGACTGAAGAACATCATACAAGATCTCATTGATAGAGGTGACACTGAAATTGAAGGACACTCATCCAATCAAGAACATGAGATGTTTAAGGAACCATTCCCAAAGTATGACAAGGGAAAAGCTAAAGCCACAGATGACCAAACCAACTATACAAGAGAATCCTATAACTATGATTCAACTATCAATCACATCTCAATGGACAATTACATCTCTACCATTATCATCAAGGACAAAACACTTGAGAATTCTACCCAAAGACCCAAGATTGTCCTAAAAGGTGTTGGATCTTCTTCTGAACCTACCTCTGAATGTCATGTTACAACCTATCGAGGTAAAATTACTTTGCAAGGTGCTTCAACTAAAAACACCACTTCCTCAACAACCAAACCTAAGTATGACCTTATATAATAGTTAGGGAAGACACCTATGCTCATCTCCATCCTTGAGCTCTTACGCATATCCCCTGCTCATAAAGCTATTCTTGACAAAATCTTGAGAGACACCACCATTCCTACTGAGCTAAATGTGGACTAGTTTCAAGCCATGGTGGGATACCTTTCCGTTCCACATTCCCTTACATTCATAGAAGCTGACGATGCCTTCGTAAGTCAGCCACATAATGCACCACTACACATTGAAGCCTTCATACACAAACATCGAATAAAATGAGTCCTAATAGATGGAGGAGCTAGTCTAAACATTTGTACATTGAGCACAATTAAACAATTGGGATATTCTGATAAAGCTATGAATTCTACAAATCAAATCACCATCAAGGCATATGATGATGAAGAGCGTTCGTCCAAGGGCACAGTCACCTTACCTCTCAAAGTTGGGCCAATTACGAAGGATGTGGTTTCTCAAGTCCTAGATCTAGATCTCAATTATAACATATTGCTAGGACGCCCTTGGATTCATGAAATGAGGGTAGTCCCATCGACATATCACCAATGCATTAAGTTTCCTCACAATGGAATAGAGGTAACAGTTAACGGTGATCCTAATCCATTCATATACTGCAATAATCTGAGATAAAAAACTGAGACCATCATTCCCAGTAATCATGAAGCCATTCCTTCCTCAGCATAAATTGATCCTGATTCATTAAAACCTTCGACATCAAAACAAGGTGAGCTTAAAGGCAAATTTCAGGACAAGGGCATGGGGGAATACACTTTAAATCAGACCATGTACTTACGACAAGTCATGAGTTCCCCAAAAGAATATGGAAGACCACATCCTAACAAGCAAGTATCCATCATGGTACTCAAATGGGACCCTACTACCTTTCAAAGATGGGGCGAACTGAAAGAGGAAGATCTATACAAAATTCTTTACAAAGACATTGAAGATGACACACAAGATCACATCAGTCTACCATGTGAGAAATATGGCAAAGGCTTCAAGATTCTACAAAAATTTGGGTATGATGGAAAAAGCCCTCTTGGGTTACGAAAGGAAGGCATCATTGAACCTTTACAACCTGAATTGACATTCAAAAAGGAACGCTCAAAATGACTTGGTCCACACTCAAAAGACAGAAGAAGCCTTACAAATCAAAGCTGCCAAAATTCAACAAGAAGGTCGCTATTCCATAGACTCCCAAGAATGGGAATGGGGTTCAGATAAATCCTCCAGTGACTATGAGCTCACTGAGACATTCAGAGAGCCAGATGAACCCACAGAAGAAGAGGAATTTTATAAAAAGTTCAGAGTTGGTCAAGAAACAACCCATGAGGATTCCACACAGTCCTTGTCTCAAGGTTCTAGGTTGAAATCACATAGGATGAGAACACCTATCCTAGAATGCACTACTAGTGATGATAATTTGGATTCGCTCATGATCGAGACTGATGAGGAGAGTGCCATTGATGACCTCAATAATTACCTTGACATACCTGAATATAACTGCATCTTCACTCTTAGCCCCGCTAACTTCAAAGACATTGAAGGCCTTCCCCTTGTTCACCACCAACTCATTGACTGGGATCATGAAGGACCTGCACAGTTTGACACATTCCAAAATGATGAAGCTGTTATTGACTATCTAGGCATACGAGATGATCTTCCCCCTGGGGATCATAAAGCGGGATACACTATAGAACTCAACAGCATGGCATATTTTGGTGAGGGTGTCGGACCTTCCAGTAAAAAGAACAAACCAAGGGTCTTATGGAAAAAACCACACTGTGGCACTATTTGACCCCAAAAGAGTAAAAAGAAAGGACGTATCTGAGGGCAAAAACCTCTCTGAGGCACCCAAAGATGGAAGGCTCAACATTCTCCGAACATCATATGAGGAAAAGTCATCCATGTTGGTAGAGGAGACTATCAAAATGAACATTGGTACAGAAGAGGTTCCACACAACATATTCTTGGCTCAACTGTTGACAGAGTCAGAAAGGTCAAAATTCATAAGTTTCTTCAAAGAATGACAAATCAACTTTGCATGGTCATATGCTGATATGCCTGGATTAGATCCAGATTTTGTAATGCATCATTTAACAGTCAAACCAGGGGCAAAGCCAATGAAATAGAAATTAATAAAAATGCATCCACAAGTGGCATTACTAGTCAAAGCAAAACTTGAGAAATTATTGGATGTTGGATTCATACGCCCAATTGACTATCCTGAATGGATTTCCAACTTAGTGCCTATCAGTAAACTAGATCGCAGCATCAAAATATGCACAGATTTCAGAGACATCAACAAAGCTTGCCCAAAGGATGACTTCCCATTACCAAATATTGACTTGATTGTTGATCTCACAGCAGGTCATGAAATGTTATCATTGATGGATGGATTCTCTATTTATAATCAAATAAAGATCGCACCTAAGGATCAACACAAAACATCATTCACTTGTCCTTGGGGAACTTTCTGTTGGAATGTCATGCCCTTCGGGCTAAAAAATGCAGGTGCGACATATCAAAGAGCCATGACTACTATCTTTCATCATCTCATGCATGTAACCATGGAAGATTATGTCGATGACCTCTTGGGCAAATCAATAGATAGAAATACACATTTGGACATACTTTTAGTTGTCTTTGATCGGTTGGAAAAAAACAAAGTAAGATTAAACCCCAAGAAATGTTTCTTTGGAGTAACCTTCGGGAAACTCCTAGGATTCATTGTATCCAAAAGAGGAATCAAAGTTGATCCAGCAAAAGTCAAAGCTATATTGGAGATGCAACCACCAAGAAATATCAGTCAACTTTGGTCTTTACAAGGTAGACTCCAGTCCATATGAAGATTCATAGTGCAACTTGCAGATAAGTGTAGTCCTTTTCAACACCTGCTACATAAAAACATCAAATTCAAATGGGATGATAACTATCCATAGGCTTTCCAGATGCTCAAAGATTATCTTCTGAATCCACCAGTTTTGATGCCACCAGTTCTAGATCAGCCTCTATTACTATACATATCAGCTACTCCAATAGCCCTGGGGGCACTCTTAGCACAACAAATTGTTGAGGGCAAGGAAAAGGTAGTATACTATATCAGTTGCACATTGGTGGGATATGAGCTAAACTACACACCAATTGTGCGTGCATGTCTTGTCATGGTCTTTGCTTCGTAGAAATTATGACATTACATGCTCACTCATAAGACTAGGTTGGTGGCAAGGATAGATCCATTGAAATACCTTCTCAATAAAGCAACACTTACTGGGCGATTGGCCAAATGGATAATGATTTTGAGTGAATTCAACATCAAGTATGTGGACAAAAAAGTAATAAAAGGACAAGCCATCGTAGATCAATTAGCAACTGCTCCCATGATTGATGATGTTCCTCTAAGTTCAGAATTTCCAGATGAATCTATTTTAACAATGTCACATGCAAAGCCATGACAACTGTACTTCGACGGCTCATACACACAGCATGGGGCAGGAGCTAGCATCCTCTTTATAACTCCTCAAGGGGATTCTATACCAAAATCATACCACTTATCATTTCCTTGAACTAACAATATAGTGGAATATGAGGCATTAACAATTGGATTATGGATTGCAGTTCAGTGGAAGATCCAGGAACTTCGTGTTTTTGGGGACTCTCAACTTGTCATCCATCAAGCAACTGATGATTACCAAACAAAAGATGAAAAATTAATGCCTTACAAACAAATGGTGGATGACCTGAATCAACACTTCACAAAGATAGATTTTGAGCAGATATCAAGAGAGCAGAATCATGCCACAGATGCCATGGCTACAATTGCTTCATTGATCGATCTACCTCCAAATGAGACCTGCTATGAGTTCTTGGTGGATAACCTTTTGGTTCCTTCATATGAGATCATTCCTACTAAGATGATATGTGTTGTCGGTCCTGAGTCCCAGTTATATGGTTCCATTTTCACATACCTTCGCGACAATACCCTACCTCCTAATCTATCAAATAACCAACGTCGCACTTTCATTCGCCAATCCTCTCGATATGTCATTTTAGCCGATATCCTATACCAGCAAGGTCTAGATGGCACTCTTCTTAGATTTTTAGAAAGAGATGAAGCTCAGATTGCATTATGTGAAGTGCATGAAGGGATATGTGGTCCACATGCTAGTGGTCCTACCTTGGCCAAGAAACTCATCAGGACTGGATATTACTGGTCCAATATGGAAAAGGACTCATATCAATTTGTCAAGAAATGTAAGCAATGTCAAATTCATGGAGACCTCATACATGTGCCAGCACAAGAACTTCAATGAATTGCATCTCCTTGGCCCTTTTGTCAGTGGGGACTCGATCTCATAGGCAAGATTCACCCTCCTTCTTCCAATGGTCATAAATTCATTATCACTACCACAGAGTATTTCAAAAAATGGATTGAAGCCGTGCCTCTCACACAAGTCACTAGAAAACAAATTGCTACGTTCATCCTCAACTATATTATTTGCCGATACAATATTCCTATTTCCATTATCACTGATAACGGGTGTCCCTTCAAAAATCAGGATGTTCATGAACTCTGTGACCACTTCCATATTTCCCAACATTTCTCCATGCCAAATTACCCCCAAGGTAATGGTCAAGCTGAGGCATCTAATAAGACAATCCTAAAAAAGATAGTCGACGATGCTGGCCGTAATTGGCATATCCAACTTAATCCTACACTTTGGGCCTACTGCACAAGTGTCCGCACACCTACAAGAGCTACACCCTATTCACTTGTCTATGGTGCTGAAGCCATCTTGTCTATTGAGGTTGAGCTACCCTCTTTATGGGTCTCTTTGCAAAACATCATCACTGATGAAGACTATAGGGTCTCTCGCTTACAAGAGCTTGAACTACTGGATGAATGAAGACAAACTGCTTTTAATCATCTCAAGGCTTACCAACAATGAATGAGTTGCAACTATAATCACAAGGTCAAGCCTCAAACATTTGAGGTAGGTGACTTGGTTCTTAGAGAAAACCCCAAGAATCAGCAAGACAGAGAGAAGAAGGGCAAATTTGAACCAAATTGGCTTGGTCCTTACATCATTACAGCAGCATATGGATCTAGGGCATATCAGCTCTCAACTACAGAAGGTGAACCTTTCGAGGATCCTATCAAGAGCATGCACCTTCGCAGGTTCTACACATAGCTCTTTGGAATATCCTAATTCAAAAAATACAAAAAAATCAAAAATTTCAAAAATACAAAAAAAATCTAAAAAATTTAAAAATACAAAAAAATTATAAAATAAAAAAATCATTACTTGGTGAAAACCTGGCAAATAGGTGCCTTGTGAAACAAAAAACATTGAAAAATCAAAAAAAGTAAAGAGAAATAATTTCATCCAATGGTGAAAACCACTTCTGTGGCGCCCTGGGCAAGTACCAGCACCATGCATAGAGACATTGCTCCTCCCTCCTTCAGGATTCACTTTCATCCTTTCACTTTGCACACACTCACAACCTACCCATCCATAATAAACTTACCCATTCCCATCATGGCTTGTTATTGATCTACCCAAGATTGGTTATCCATTCATAATAAACCTTCCTTTTCACTCATTTTCATCCATAATAAATCAGATCTTATCTGTGGCTAAGGAAAATCCTATGTCTAGTAATGGGTGTGGAACTAAGAACATCACATGTTTCGAGGAGTATTGTTTCTTCCAGCTTTCTTTAGTCTATCCACACACAATCCGCAATAAAGCAACATTTGCATCATAGATCCATAATAAAGTTTCATCTTCTCCACAATAAAGTATCAGTTTCATGGATTCAATCAGTTTTAGATGAGACACAACAACAACAATGGGCTTCAACAAAATCAAATCTTTCAACAGACTCAGACAACATTATGGTGTAGTGCTATCTATTCTTTCTGTGAAAGTAAACATTGTGACCACAATAAAATAAGACTTATACAAGTGACAAGAGACACTAAACTTGAGGACTACAGTGGATGTTGGTGTCGAGTCTTGGTTTTCTTTTGATTTTATCTTTTGGTGACATGTCTTTTAGCTTTTCCAGGATGTCTCTGACTAGATATTTTATCTCCAGAATGTCTTTGACTAGAAAGGTGAGGATGGGGTATTGTCACCTATTTGTATTTGCTGTCTATGGATTGTCTCTTAGTAATGCTATGACTTGTCCAAGGATATGAGGACACTGTGAGTCTAGTGTGAACTGGGGCATTCCTTGTTTGCGACTGTCTTATCTCCATGCAAATAGGTACAATGACTTTCTGGGTCGAACATATGCCTCGATTGTCATAACCTACTTGCCATAATAAAGCTCAATGATGATAACGCACAAGAAGCTCTTTCACTTTCATATCTTCTATCTTTCATCCCCCTTTCTTGATTGACTTCCATCATCCTTTTTGAGTCCGTGTAGTCCGCTATCACATGACTGAGTATAATGACACACCAAAAACATTTGCATTTCATGTAGTTGCACCTGCATTACCACATATAAGCATTTCATACATACATATAGATATCACAACTGCATCACATCCTGCACACAACACCTGTTAGCACAATTTACATTTGCATTATCATATTCATCTGCATTACATACATTCACATTTGCATCATGCATACGCATATAAAGCATAAAAGAACAAAAATATATTGCATTGCATCATGTACATATTTGCATCCATGTCATAAGCATCACATAAAACATCTCATCACATAGGTATGCATGCATATAGCTGCCGCAAAGATGAATCATCTCATATATATATATATATATATATATATATATATATATATATATATATATAAAGTGTCATGATACAATGATGTCAAAATAATATGGCTACAATCACTCAAAGGTGTCTACATCATCATACAAAAATGGTACAATACTGATACATAGGGAGCGCTCTATGGCTATGATGAACTCCCTCCCTCAGAGCTGCCTGGCCTTGATAGAATCTAATCCCCCGAAGGACCCGCCCTAGGATCATCCCTCCTGTCCCCTCTATCTAGTGGTGGTGGAGGACCCATAACCCCACCACTAGATGCATGTCTCCTCTGGCTCCCTCCCGTAGCTGTCGCTGTCCATGATGGTCTATGGAAGCTCCTCGCCCGCTGATCCACTAGCACTGCACCATAATAGAGATCCTACCAGTAGGCAATATTTTATAACCATGTATACACTACTTGTTTTTTCATGTTTTTTTTGGGTGGTGTCCACTTTTCTGACTACCATCTTTGTGCACATATCCATATGAAAAATGTGGCATTATGAGATATCTTTTGGCTTTGAGAACCCCTTAATAGAATATTGGCATAAAACATAATATTGCAATTATTATTGAGATGAATAGAACTATGATGCAAGATGCTAACTTGGCTAATTTTTATTGGAAAGAAGTTATGCATACTTTTTTTACATTCTTAATAGAGTTCACATAGGGATAAATCATACAAAAGAACTTGCCGATTTGTGGTATGGAAGACCACCTACTATGAAATATTTTAGATGCCTTAGGAGCAAGTACGATATTAGAAGACATGGGAATGATATGACAAAGTTTGATTCCATAGTTTTTAAAGAAATTTTCTTGGGCTATTCTATGCACAAGAAAGATCGCCAATGTTACAACAAAAGAATGAACAAGATTGTAAAGAATACAAATATGAAAGTATATGAGGCATGGGATTAGACTGCCCCAAAACCTATTCAAGAGACTAAATTTCAGATCATGTATAATATTGTAAAATAAATGACAACTCCAGAAGGAATAAATAAATAGAAAGTAGAAGAAGTAGAAGAAGAGGACAAAGAAGAAGTGGAACAAAAAATTAAGACTCCAAAATATGTACATAGGAATCATTTAGAAGATTAGATAATTGGAGACAAAAATAATTGTATCAAGACAAGAAGAAGTGTTACAGATGTAAAGGAGAAAACTAATTGTTGTTTTCCTTCACTCATTAAACCTAAATCATATGAAGAAGAAAGCAAACATTAAAGTTGGGTTAAAGTTATAGAAGAAGAACTGAATCAAATAGAATATAATTAGATTTGGGAGCTAGTACCTAGACTGGTGGATAAGAATGTGAGAGGAATGAAGTGGGTGTTCTAGAACAAACTAAATGAACAAGGAAAACTCAAAATAAACAGAGCAAGTTTGGTATGTAAAGGCTACTCTCAGGTAGAAGGTATTGATTTTCAAAAAAAATTTCCCTCTATTTCTAGGATGGAAGCTATTAGAATGTTTATTGTATTTTCTATCAAGAATAACTTTAGAGTATATCAAATGGATGTTAAGTCAACATTTATTAATTGAGAATTGGAAGAAGTATACAATGAACAACCAAATGTATTTATACTATTAGATAATCCAAACGTGGTTTGAATATTAAAGAAGGCATTGTATGGACTTAAATAAGTAGATAGAGAGTGGTACGCAAGACTAAACAAATATTAGCAAAATTTCAAAAAAGGTACTACAAACAACAATCTTTAGTTTACGGTTGAAGGAATTAAGTTGTTAATTTTTTTTGTTTAATGATATTTTCTTTGGAGGAATGATTGATTAAGTAAAAAATTCGTAAAAGAGATGACAAAATAAATTGATATGTCTATGTTTGGAGAAATGTTATTTATTCTTGCACTTCAAGTTGTTGGCAGTTGACAGCCATTAGATTAATTTTGTTGTCATTGATGGCAACAAGATTACATAGAAGTCATATACCAGGATTAGGAGGCATATATTGACAGACACCAGCATTGGAGTATCTAGGATTACAAAGGCATTGACACTGGCATCGACATCAATACTTGAAGGAAGCCGACATCAAGTAAGATTTATTTAGTAAATAATTTTGTAATTATTGTCGAGGTCGACATTAAATAACATTTATAATGTATTGTAAACTAACATAAGGCATATATTTTTTAAGGGGTATATAGGTTAGTCTGCTAGGTCATTTTGAATATGAGGTAGGATGTGACATAGGAGAATATAGTAGAACCGCATAATGAGAAGTATATGTATGTCGATCATTTGTATGTGAATGTTTTAACATGCAATAATCTGTAGAAAGTTTGGAAAGCATTTTTGGAAGAGAAGAGATATGGGTAGTAGTGTTCAGGGTTTATGAACTGGTATAGAGCAGATCTAGAACCGAAACTCTATTTGGCATAGCAGATGCATTTTTGAGTTCGATTTTATTATTTTACTTCAGCAAAAGCTTGTAGTCAGTAAGACTCTTTAGTGATGAGCAATATGCTCTAGGAAGTGTGTCTTCCTACATGTACAGGCCCCCATTATATGAATATCATTTCATATGGCCAGTGAACTGATATTATGGGTCACAAATCCCATCCTGGTTTTTCTTCTTTCAGGTTTTCCATGTATAAATTATGTGTGTTATGGTGTTCATTTATGTGGATGGTTTATTTGCTTCATGTTATATGTTTATTTGTTTATTGTTTTATATGTGTATGGTATAAAATGATAAAATCTTGTGTTACAAGAAAAACACTGATTCATCTCCCCCTCTCAGTGTTCATGGATCCCAACAATCTGTATCAGAGCTTGGTACCTCAGAAGAAGTTTAACAACTTGAGGAAGATCCTTAAACCAGAATATTTGAACATGGTTATCGAAAAGAAACTTGAGATGGATTTTGAGGATTATGATGCTGAAAGAATAAAGAAATTGAAATTGCAAAATGACTTGAATTCAGCCAATGAGTTCATTCTTATCCTGCAAGAAAGGTTATCATCAACTTAAGCCAAGAGAAAGACACTTTTGGAAAACCCAGATGATGAGGAGAAGAATGCACTTAAGGAACAATGTCAGAAACTAAGTCAAGAAAAAATGCTCATGGAGAATAAAATGCAAGATCTGACTATGAGGTTATTAAAAGATATTGAGGACAAAAAGAAGAAGGAAGATAATCTTGTTATATCTCTGAAGAACAAATTTGATGAATGTGGTAGATTGACTCATGAACATAATCTTTTGAGAACTGACTTGGCACACTCTCGAAATAATGAACAAGAACTTGAAAGACAAATAACTGCTCTGAGAGATGATCTAACTACTGCAAGTGAGTATAAAGAAAAATTCAGAATTAGTGATGCATAGTTGGATGACTTATTGAAAAGACAAAGGAAGATTGATGATTCTAGAGGACTTGGATTTGTACAAGGTGAAAACTTTGGTACTGCAAATGAAGATCAAACAACTAGTATGCAGAACTCATCAGAATAGAGGAAGCCGGTAAGGCAATCTAATTCTTATAAATTCACTAGTAGATGTTTTGTTTGCAATAAATTTGGGCATATGGCTAAATAATGTAAACATAAAATAAATGAAAACTACAATTTTGTTCCCGGTCAATGCACAATTTGCAAGAAATATAGTCATAGATCGGAAGATTGTAGAATGAATGTTAAATGTCATGCATGTGAAAAGTTTGGACGTTTTGCTAATCACTGTAGGTCAAGGAATGGCACTGGATTTGTCAAAGCAATTCAAAAGAACAATGTTACATGTTATGCATGCAACAAAATAGGTCATATTGCTAAATACTGTAGAAGCAAGACTCAGTCATTTAGGAATGATAAAGATAATGAGAAAGGAAAGAAAAAGGTAGATGAAATACAACAAGATCACACCAAGAGATGGGTTAGAAAATCTGAAGAACCAAATGGAGATGGATCTAAACCGGTAACTCCATGAGTAGAATAGGGTATTCCTCCACCGATAGGAAATTCCAATGGTAATTGAGGCATAAGCCTTAGTGGTTGACAAATTCATTGCAAAATATTTCTTATTACCTTAGAGGAGATCTAAGGAGATTTGGAAGAGATCTGGAGAGTTGTGTTCATCATAGATAAAGGTTCACCTGGCACAAGGCTGTGAAACTGACACTCGGTAGGTTTGTTCGTGAAGCATTTATTATAGAGAAAGATTAGGTTTTTATTTGCTGATAAAAAGGATAAGTGAATTCATTTTCACTCACCAAGCATTCAATCATTTAGAGCAAAGAAAAGTAGTATTTCAGGCACATTAAGAGTGTGCAAAAGCATTGTGAAAGGATTTTGAGCAGTTATAAATCTTCCACCGACATTCACTTTTAGGTTTTCTTTGAAAATGACATCTGGATATTTAGCTCCTACTTTCAATTTAAATCCGACCATTGTTGAAATAAAGGATAGCTTAAGGCTCGTATTCAAGGAGGTTCCCCTAATTGCTAAGAAAGAAGACTCCGTGGGAGCATCTTCTAGGGTTAATGATGACGTGATGTATGTTGAAGACATGAGGGCATACATTCACTGCACCTTGGAGTATATAGGCATAGAGGACATCAAAAGTATTTATCAATCCATGATACTAGGAGACTCTGGAACCATCAAGTTGGAATACAAAGAAATTGAGGATCTAGGTTTAACTAGTATTCTATACATACCAGAATTCAAGGATGAAGTCATCAAATACATTCTGAGCAGGGTTCACATCGAGTTTATCTGGTTAAATTGGCCTTACATGATCATGAAAGAGGCTATTCAAGCACTCACCGACTTACCCAAAGTCAAACAAGAACCTGGCAAGAAATTTTCCAACATTGAGGTCAAGAAACTCAGCAGTGCAACTCCTGATAGAAGATCAATGAGGATCAACACAATCACTGACATTGATGTGAAATTTGCAAGCATGATAATAGGTTATAAGGTAGCTCAATCCAATCGATTGAATTATGTTGCTAGTTCATGCATTCATACTACATATTGGATGCTAAGGAATAATGAAAAATATGATTTATGTGAATGGATGAGGAGTAAATTGATGTTGAACCTTGGAAAGGGAGTTAAGAAAGGAACTTTTAGATACGAGAATTCGATTGTTTTTTTAATGCTTTACTTCCCAAATGAGCTACCAAGTTTTCACAAGAACCTTTGGGCTCACGACATACCGGTAGGTATGCAGATCAAGGAAGCAATCACTGATCTTGGTACTGATAGAGATAAGAAAATTTTGGGGTATTTCAAAACATTCGAAGTAAACATGAGGCAGAGGGAGACAATATCAAAGAAAATTATGGAGAAGTACTCCACTGATATCTATTCTATAGTGAAAATTGATGAAACTCTTATTGAAGTAGTTGAACCTCAGACAATATGGGTTACAGAGCTTGGATATGAGGTGGATGATAACACTTTTGAACTCTATGCAAAAATGTTGCTAGAAGCTCCATTGGATGATAAAATAGACCATTTTAGTACAGCAGAAGAGAAGGCCCTTGAAGTCAAAACTGGCTTCAATGAGAAGAGGAGAAAATGAAATATAAATGATGTTTGCATATGTACAGGATGTAATTCATAAGATAGACACTCAACTGGGTTCTAGATCCAAACCAACAGTAGAACCGACAATGGCTAGTACTGCAGAGGTGAAGAAGCCCGAAGCTTACATTTCTACCATCACTTCTGATTCTGACCCTGAGAACAATTAACCTCTATCTTTTAGAAAGGTACAAAGGAAGAAAGTGGATCAACCACTGGTAGAGCAGAAGAAGGCAGACCCTATGAGGAGACTTGTTATAAAGCCAATTGAACCTACTGTGCCACCACCTTTGACAAGGAAGCCTATACAAAAGAGGAAACCAATTACATACACACTGACAACCACAAGCAAAAAGAAGAAGAGTGATGCTACTTAAACTGATAAGACTAAAATGACCTGTGCTGAGCTAATTGATGAAATTACAAAAGATGGAATTTTGAAAAATGTATCTAAGTATTATGAGGATTTAGAAGAAAATGAGCAAACTAAAATCAAAGAGGCTATTTTGTTACATGCAGACATTTATAAGAAAGCCTTAGTAGAAAATTTGAAGG
This sequence comes from Cryptomeria japonica, assembly GCF_030272615.1. NCBI lineage: Eukaryota > Viridiplantae > Streptophyta > Pinopsida > Cupressales > Cupressaceae > Cryptomeria > Cryptomeria japonica. The sequence goes on along the minus strand of NC_081411.1, from coordinate 781,669,919 downwards.
AGATACCTCTATCTTTGTATAATAAACTTGATGCTAGAAGACTTGACACTGTTAAGAGGGATAAGGAGATTAAGGAAGTAGCACTTTTGGAAATGTGTGGTTCAATAAACAATGAGGAAATGAAAAGATGCATAGATGTTACAAATACGATAGTTTTCAGTAGTAAACCGTGAGAGATAATCCTTATGATGGATAGAGTAAATGAGGTGATAAATGAGACCAGTAAGGGTTGGACCAAATTCTTCCAGAAAAATCTATATTTTCTTACATCTGAGGAAGAGTTTGTTAAGGCTACATCTTCCACCATTCCTAACAAATGAAAAGGGAAAGGTATTTTGGGTAGTTCAACTACAACTTTGACTAAACGGTCAGTAACTATAGATATATAGACACAACCAGCTAAGGAGAGAGTATAGTCCATATTGGCTAAAACTATTTTTGAGGAAAGGAATGTACAAGATACTATAAATATTGTGGATAATACTCCATTGGCAATAATTTACACTGCACCAAGTGGTAAAGCCACCAGTGCAAAAGAGGTTGTAGAGGATAAGGTAAAGTAATCTAAGTCTATACCAACAGTTAAAATTAATTCCCCAACAAAGGTTTTGGCAATTGACACTTCTCAAGTTGAGAAGAAATTAGTCACTAAGATGAGTCCAACTCCATTGATGATGATGGCAACCCATAAATTATTGAAGGAGGGTACTATAGAGAAGGTAATAATTGATCAATCAGTTACAGTATTGCATAGATTGAAGATGGAGCAAGCCCTTCTAGCAAGCTCAAGACTCTAACAAAACATATTTTTAACAATTTTCAATCTTTGAGGTAAATTGCAGACTGACAAGCTTTAGAAAGATTTACTATAGCTAAAAGAGCAGCCTTTGACCAGATCATATAGAAATAGAGAAAAAGAAAATCGAGGCTGAACTCATTCTTATTGAGGTTTGTTTAAAGCAAGGTACAAATATCTACAGGATCTATTGTAACATACAAATTCTTACAGCAAATGTAGATAGCAGATTAAAGGACTTATATGATAAGATAGCTAACATTGGTAATTCTTTTGAGGGATCAACCACACTAACCACATCTATTGATGGACAAATTTTGTCCTTTGAGAACCTTTTTTTTTGTTTTGAGAAGGAGAGAGACAAAATCATGCGAAGAGCAAGAAGTCTGAGAGGACTAGTAAGTCCCAGATTAGATTCATTTGGTGTTCATAAGAGAGAGTGCATGGACATGATTGCTAAACCCACACCGACAGATGTCAAAGAGAAGGAAACACTTACCCACTTACTAAGTGGACTAGCATCCATTTCTAAAACTTTAAAAACCGTCGAGATACATATTTTTAGTTGTCGGATAAGGCTTACCCTGAAATTTTGAAGTTGGTCAAACTCTATTGAAATTAACAGTATTCATTTATTCTTTTGTTCCGAATTCTTTCAATTTTTTCACCAGTCTTTGGTATTGATGCCAAAGGGGGAGTATGTATATATGTGAAAATATCAGAAAAATTAGACATGTTCACATGGGAAGGATATAAAGATATCAAAAGGATTGTATTGCTCAAGGGAGCATATTTTAGTTGAACTGGTAGGGAATCCATTTTTCACATGTGCGCACAACGATCAATGCCAAATGGGGTGATTGTTCGCCAATGACACTCATTGGATTCTTTTTGTTGTCATTGATGGGAACAAGATTAGATGGAAGTCATATACCTGTAGACACCAACATTGGAGTATCCAAGATTACATAGGCACCGACAGTGTCAATGCCATCAGTACTTGAAGGAAGATGACATCAAGGAATATTTATTTAGTAAATAATTTTGTAATTATTGTCAATTCCAACATTGAATAACTTTTTTAATGTATTGTAAGCCAACATAAGGCATATTTTTTGTAATGGGTTTATAGGTTAGTCTGCTAGGTCATTTTGAATATGACATAGGAGAATATAGCAAAACTGCAGAATGCGAAGTATATGTATGTAGATCATTTGTATGTGAATGTTATATCATGCAATGATTTGTAGATAGTTTGGAAAGCATTTTTGGAGGAGAAGAGATACTGGTAGTAGTGTTCGGGGTTTATGAACTGATACAGAGTAGAGCTAGAACGAAAACTCTATTTAGCATAGCAGATGCATTTTTGAGTTCAATTTTATTGTTTTAATTCAGTAGAAGCTTATAGTCAGTGAGACTCTTTAGTGATGAGCACTATGCTCTAGGCAGTGCGTCTTCCTACATATGCAGGACCCCATTATATGTAATATCCTCTCATATGGCCAGTGAACTAATATCGTGGGTCACAAATCCCACCCTAGTTTTTCTTCTTTGATGTTTTCCATGTATAAATTATGTGTGTTATGGTGTTCATTTATTTGGATGGTGTATTTGCTTCATGTTATATGTTTATTTGTTTACTGGTTTATATGTGTATGGTATAAAAGGATAAAATCTTTTTTTACTGGTAGAACACTAATTCACCCCCGCTTCTCAGTGTTCTTGGATCCCAACACAAGTTACATAGCTGAATGATAGAATTTTTATTTCTTAATCTAATTATGTTGAAGAGATGTTGAATAATTTTGATATGGATATTTGAAAACTTGTTACTACCCCTTTAGCTATTGGATGCAAGCTAGGAAAAGATGATGTGTCTTTGAACATGTTGATAAAAGAAGTATAGAACTATGATTAAATAATTGTTGTATCTTAATGCTTCTAGAATAGACATTATGCACACTTTATGTTTGGTTTCAAGATTTCAAGCTAGTCTACAATAGACTCATGATCAAGAAGTAAAATGGATCTTCATTATGGTATAAAAAAGATGAAGATTTCTTGTTGAAGGCATATGCATATGCTAATTAGGTTGGAAGTCTTAATAACAGACAAGTGGTGGAGCATTCTTTTTGGGAGATAAATTGGTTTTATGGACGAGTAAGAAACAAGAATCCATATTGTTATCAACTACTAAAGATGAATATTGTAATGACCTCCATATTATTTAAACATTAATTTACATAATTACAACAAATTTTCACAAAACAAAAATTACACATAATTAAGAAAACATTTTATCAAGTAAACCATTATGCTTACAATTGAAATATTTTATAATAAAACTTGACATAACATTTAAATTTCATGAGCCAAGAGATGTGCATAACATTAGAAAATTAATTTAGTTACAAGAGACCATGAGGTTGGTTTCCAATGAAAACAAATAAAAAGTTGAATATCATCATGACAGGGACTCTCAACGTCTAACTCCCATGCTTAACCTGTAGACACCTAAAATTAATATTTAATTAATTTAACATTGTCAACATAATTAAATGACTTAATTGTGTTATCCTTATTCTTCTCAGTATTAATTAAATCTAATTTATTTGATTGTATCACTATTGTCCAATAATTAATTTATCAAATAAATTTATTATTCCCCTATTCTTCTAAAGTCCCCTCCAATAATTATTTCCTATAAACCCACTGAATTAATTAATTCTAATTAATTAACCTAGTCATGTCATTCCTACAAATCACTTTTCCTAATCCCACTCAACCTAATTAATCCTTCTAGAATCTCTCATAATCATGTTTATCATTATCCCTCAATTTTTAATTCCCACTCATCTCACATCAACATTGAGTCTCTCAAAGAAATTCAAATTTGTTTGAATCACTCAATGCATCCTTATTTTGAAATTTTTAATTCCTCATGTTTGAAATTCAAATTTCCCCCCTTTTTCCTAAGGCATTTTATATTATTGTTTATTTTTCCAAGGCACCCTTGATCTATGCTTTCTATCTCAAATTAGTCCCAACCCTCCATAAGGAAATCAATCTTGGCCCTCCATTGGCCTCCTCCAATCTATAAATTGGAGCCTCTTCTCCTCACAAATCATCAACATCTTCTATGGAATTCTTATGCTGCTCTTTTCTCCTCTCATCCTCTTCTAATAATCCATCTTTCATGTCCTCATAATCATCCATTATCAAATCCTTCTATCCATCATCCAAATCCAATCCAATAACTCATTAATCTTGTTGAGAAAAGGAGAGAAACCACATCAAACAATCTAAGAGCAAATAAACATCAAGTTAAAGGCATTTGGGAACACTTTAACTTCATCCAAGTTCCATTGAGGAAGAAGGTGAAAGCAAGGTATAATTGGGTTTTATTGTATTGTTTGTGTTTCATGCTTTATTGCTTGTCTATTTGCATTATAACCATCTTATTATCCTTCCAAATCTTTTTCCCCTCTTCATAACCCACAGGCAAGAAAATTGTCGAATTACTTTACCACCCAACCATGAAGAATTTACTCTTCCCCTGATTTTCTCTTGACCCGAAAAACCGTTGATCCTACACAAAGAAGTCTAGCAATTGAAAACTAATAGGGGATGGAATTTGGTGCAACATGGAAACATATGACAAGCATATCACCTATGACTATGTGTTGTATTATTTTCACGATATGGCAAGAGGTAATAAAATAAATCAACATATAATTATATTGATTAAATACTTTGGCCAAAGATTTTTCTAACTATTAGCAGGTAAACTAGGTGTCAAGGTTTTCCCTCCCTTCTTGTTCCATATTTGACACCTATTGAAAACACACAAATAAATACACATTGAAGACACAAAATTAATATACAATATGCACCAAGCAAAAACAAGAAAATAAAACATCATCATCCATTTGTCAATTAATTGCAATTATTGGCCAATTTTGCCTAATAGAATATGTCTTACACATCTAACAAGGATGCCTATAAAAGCATAGAGTGAACAAACTACATAATTTGCATATAGAAGAATACTAAAAGTACAAGATCTTGTTGGAATCAAGGAGCACTCGAAGGGGGCTGAATCAATGTTTTATGATCTTTAACTTTATTAAACTGATCACATAACCACATAGCACATATGAAGAAAATAAAAATACATAAACATAAAGAAGGTACTCATAACACCACAACACCAAAAAATTTCACATGGAAACCCGATTAAGGGAAAAACCATGATGGGATTGAGACCCAAAATATTAATATACTAGGTTAAAATTATAAAAATATTACAATAGGAAATGCACATGCATTCAAGCACATTGCTTAGACCTCACTGCTCAATTTACAATAAGAGCTATAACCCCAAGGAAGGCTCACTGGCTTATAGATCTACTATAATAGATAACTAAAGTAATTGAACTAATAAATAAAATCTAAAAATACCTAGAAATAGTTCCATTTAAGCTCAAATATCTAGAAATAGTTCCATTTAAGCTCAAATATCAAACTGCACACTCTGCAACACACTCGACTTTGATATGTTGTTATTGTGCAATCCAGAGCATCAATCTTTCACTCACACATAGGAAACTGGATATAATAATTTTCCACACAACCACAATCTTCATCCACACAAAAAATGACCATATCAATACCTTTTATATATCTGCAACATAAAACTAAATCATTTACATGTCGACCCAAAAATGCATAACACACAAATGAAACATGTAATAATAGTTTAGCTCAATCCAAACTGAAATGCATATGCATACCAAAACAATATCGGATAAGACATAGTCTCTATCCAAATCACCACTACAAACATGAAACACCTCGAAGAATTACACCTCATACATCCACACACACCACAATTAACATGTGTCATGAATACCATGAATAATACCATCAAACTAAAAAAATCATCATCAACGCGCACAACGATCAATGCAGACCACCAACACAAATAGTACATGATCTAGAAACAACCACAAGAATCATGAATTACTACAACAACATCCACATCATCACCAGTCAATAAATCTTCATCAGTATACTAGACCATCGAACAACACAAACAACTAAATAACCAACCTCAATACCATATCACATAGCTCAATCAAACCATCATGTGAACCACTGAAATTTTTTGTTGAATCAACTAAAGATACTTATCTCAAAACCCTTTAAACTACAACAACTCAACTTGAAACACACTATCCAAATCAACTAATTTAATCTGACTACAATATTCGAAAACATGGAACAATATGTTGACATCAATGAAAAAATATTATCCTCAACAACATCTAACAATCTCCCCCTTTGGCATTGATGGCAACACATGAATGTGAAAAACAATCAATGCAAAGAAAGAAATCAACTACCAACAATCCCCCGTAACTCTCAATAATATCCCCATTAGATCAACACAAGATATGACATTTTTTCACATGACTCTCTCCCCCTTTTACATTAATGCAATAATCACACAAGAAATTCATGATTTTCTACCCCTTATATAATGTATACAACATACATATTAATAATATCCAACATAGCTCTCTCTTTCCTTATGAAAAAATCAGAAATATGAACATTTGAACCATAGCACTGACTAATCCTCCTCTGACTTCGATATACCAAAAATCACATAGAGTGACTATGAATAAATTGATTCCTACACAACCTTGAATATATCTGCAGATGAACTCAAATTGCTATCCCAACTACTTCAGACACTCCAAAAGAGATTTGCTAGCTTCTAAACTGCATAACTTGCTTCTCTATATCCTTAGCTGATAAACATGCTTTGAAAATAATTCCTTTTTCAAATAGTGTATCTCATGTGTCAGTCAAATCTCTATCACTAGTAATCATACTCATCAACTTACTAAATCCATTTACCACTAACTCCTTTCTTGATCTGGACCTATGCAATCTTCACAAGAAACTCAAAGAGGGTACTTACTAAAGTGATGAGATTCTCCAACTCAAAAATTTATCTTGGACCTCCTCCAAGAACTCTCTCACTACCTCTGCAGTACCCCTTGCTAATGAAATAGGTGCCATAGCTTCAATTTCATCTACTCTGCCATCTATTCATCATCTACCTCAGACTCCATAGGAGTTCCACCTATAGACTCATCCGAAGGATCTGAGTATCCTTAATAGCATCCACTGCCTCAAGCTTATCACCTCTAGAAAAATAAGAATATATCCTCAACAACATGAGATAGTTCAATATTTACTACCTCAACTTGTTCTTCCTTTCACCTGACTTCCTTGACATCTTCTACAACTAGTATATCTCTTTTCCTTTCCTCCTAGACTACCTTAGCTAAAATCCAATATTTTGTGCATAGAGCTCTACTTCCTTCCATATCTTTCAAGCAATTTCTAGCTCAAACTGACAATAAAGCTAAAGATCTTACACAAAAATATCAAATTCATAATCTTTCAAGATAAATATCTTATATGTTGGATTAGGGTTCCATCACCTAATTTCCTTCACAATCTTGATTGCTTGGAAATCTCTTGTAGAACTTGCTCAAATGCATCTCTCTAAAAAGAAAATGAGAAAAGTACCTTTATATCTTTCACACACTTAACTTTTTGAACCATTTAATACATTTTTATGTAAAACCTTCTGGAAACCCTGAATCACACAAGAATCTTCTGTAGATCCTCAAGTATACTCATACACTTCCAGAAATCCTTCTAGACCATTTAAAATAATTGAATGCAACTTCTGCTACCTACCAAAAATAGGCACAAATCTCGAACAAGGGGTTTATATGTTAGAATATTTAATCTTTACTTGGCTTAGGTTTATTTGTATTTAATTTGAAATATTCCTTTGGAATCCCTATATGTAATTTGTCCTCTTGTACATGTGTGAGGACAAGTCATTTTTTTATTTTCCTTTATTAAGGAATATTAGTTTATCCTCCTTAAGAGGATGTTGACACATTGCACACATATATTATGAATGGTGGCATTTATAGATTCAGGAGTTACTTTGTATCTCCTCTTCTCATATCTATTTAAGAGATACTTCTCCTTTCATTCTTCACTTTTTTAGATATTATTGTAATGAGTTTCTCTCTCTCTCTCTCTCTCTCTCTCTCTCTCTCTCTCTCTCTCTCTCTTAGGCTTTACCTTTATTCATAATACTTAAGGAGTTTTTCTTTTCTTTCCCCCTTCCAAAAGCTCGTGTCTCCTCTTGATGTTTTGGGTTATTGCTCTCAAGTTGTTCTCTACTTTGGTAACATTACTTTAATCAACATACTTAGTTATATTTATTTTTCATTTTCTTGCTCTTGTATTTCCTTTCATGGTATCAAAGCAGGTTACTAATCTTTGTTAAGTGAAAGTTGATGAAGGTTGCCATTGTTCATTTTGGAGTTCACCTTTCTTGGAGACATTCTTTGAGAGAAAAGAAGAAGTTTTCTCCTTAACATTATAGATTAAGTTTTGTTATTTTTCAAACTTGTTAGCAAGTTTGCATGCAGGTCTAATCCATTTTGATTCTAGTTTAATTTTTTTTTTAAAAGCTTTGGAAGGCTTACTGCCAAAGTCTTCTTTTTGGTTTGAATTTTGGTTTTGGAAAGCTTTCCACCAAACCCATCTTGTCTAACCTGCTTTGGAAGGCCTTCTACTAAGACATTCTCTGTTTATCTGCATGTTCTAACATTCCTCTTCTTGCAGGGTTTTGATAAGAAAAAAACATATTTTTACTTCATTTAATCTCTATGTAACATCTCCTTTATATTTACATTAAATTTCAATATTTGGTTTATCTCTGTAATGTATTTAAGTATTAATCTATGTATCTTCAATCTCTACTCAAATTTGTATCTCCGTGACCGAAGCATCTAATTTCTACTAAGATTTCATTTCTAAATTGTAACGTCTTTGTTCTTTGTTATGTTTTATGTAATTTGTATGTGTTGAATCATATATTTTGTCCTTTATGTTTTCTTTCTGCCAGCTCCTATCTTCTGTCTTATCCCACGTCTCTGTTAGCTCTCTTGCAGCTCTTTATTTGACTCTACTTTTAGCCTCTATAAATTTACATTCATTGGTTCTCATTTTCGCAACATCTTTCTCAATTTTTAATCAGTTTCCTATTTTTTTGTATCTTGTAAATCTGCCTGCTTTAGTTTTCTTTCAACGCCTTTGTCTGTAAATTCTCTGCCTCAAGTCTCTATCTTTAACGGCTCTCTATTTTCATGCCTTGATTATCTTTTTCTATCTTTTCTGTTTCTTTGCTTTTCACTTATCCATTTCTTGAGCACCTAATTTTACCTTTTCATTCATTAAAAAGTTTAATCTTTAAAGTTTTAAGTCTTTTATCTTACACGTATAAAAGTTTCCTTTCTTAAAGCATACTTGTTTTAATATAAAAGGTTAATTATTTTTTTATAAAAAGTAAAATTTAGTTTATTTTATTCTAAGAAATTATAAAGCTCTTTAGAATATTTAAAAAGTTTGTCTTTTTAAAAAATAACCAAGTTGTTTAATAAAAGTTTTAATATGAATTATTTTAAATTTTTATTAATAAGGATTTAAAGTTTTTTAATATTAAATTTATTTGCATAAAATTAAAGTTTTTTATAAATTTGAACTTATTATTACAGATTGAGAATAACAATTTTTTAATTAATTTTATTTTTTAATAAAAGTTATTATTAAATTTTGGTTCAATTTTTTAATCAAAGGGGTTATTTTTCAATAATAATCATAATTTGTTCAATTTTTTGCTATCATGTCTACTTTAATTCCGGAAATTAAATTAAATAGTTCTAATTATCATTCATCAAAAACATATATTTCTTTTAGTTTTCATTTCAAACACCTTTTGGATGTTGCTACTAATAAAAGTTTAGAGCCCACTACAACTGCTCCTCAAGCTGACCAAGATAGCTGGAAGGCTTAAAATGAGGAAGAACTTAGTTTAATTGGTATTTCGATGGTTCCTAAATTGTATGTTCTTATTGGAAATTGTACAAAAGAATATGAAGCATGGGAAATTTTAAAAACAACTTATGATAGCTCAAATGAATCCCAAAAAAAAACAACTTCAAGATCAACTCGAAGACCTCAAGTATACAACATTCCAATCCATGGATGAATTCTTATTAAAGTTTGATTTTGTTAATAGTCAATTAACTGATTTAGGAGTTAACCTAGCTTATATACGTTTAATTCATCTTATTCTTAAAAATTGTCTTCCTCATCAATTTCAACAATTTATTACTAATATTCATGCTCAACTTGCTATTCCTAGTTTAGCTACTTAATTAACTTATTATATTTTTCATAATTTATTACATCAAGAGGAAGCCAAATTAATTCAGTTTGGTACTCTTAAAAGAAATGAACATGATTTTATGTCTAAAAATAATAATCATAATAATCATTTTAAATGTAATAATAATAATAATCATAATAACAATTATTCTAATAATAATTTTTATTCTAAAACATATAATCACAATTCTAATAATAATCAAAAGAATAATTATTCTAAGAGGCCCCATTGCACGTATTGTGGTAAGGATGGTGTAGACACCTAAAATTAAAATTTGATTAATTTAAACCTATCAACATTAATAATTAATTTAATTGTGTTATCCTTATTCCTCTTAGAATCAATTAAATCTAATTTAATTTATCCTGTCACTATAGTCCAATAATTAAATTATCAAATAAATTAATTATTCCCATATTCTTCTAAAGTCATCTTAATAATTATTTCCTCTAAACCCACTCACTTAATTAATTTTAATTAATTAATCTAGTCATGTGATTCCTACAAATCACTTTTCCTAATCCCACTTATCCTAATTAATTCTTCTAGAATCTCTCATAATCATGATTATCATTATTGTCCAATTTTTAATTCCCACTCATGTCACATCAACTTTGAATCTCTTAAAGAAATTCAAATCTCTTTGAATCCCTCAATGCATCCTTATTTTGAAATTTTTAATTCCTCAAGTTTGAAATTCAAATTTCTCCCCCCTTTTTCCAAAGGAATTTTATATTCCTATTTATTTTCCCAAGGCACCCTTGATCCATGTCTTCTATCTAAAATCAATCTCAACCCTTCATAATTGAATCAACATGGCCCTCCATTGGCTTCCTCCAATCTATAAATTGAAGCTTATTGTCTTCACAAATCAGATCCAACTTCTCATGCATCCTCATGCTGCCATTTCTTCTCTTCTTTCTCTATTCTTCTAATCCAAATCCTCATATCCATTACTCAAATCCAATAATCCATCAGTCTATCTTTTTGAGCACAAAGTAGAGCATTCCACATCCAAATCAATCAAAGGACCATATCAAATGGAGCATCATCAAAGAGCGCCTTCACTTCATCAAGCTCAATCCGAGGGAGAGGTAAAGATAGCAAGGTATAAGCATTATTTTCATATTTTTATGTGGTTTTATGCATGCTTCATGTTCTTATGATTTTAGTGTTTGATTTGTATACTAACTGCCACTAATCCACCTTGCTTCAATTTCCGCTCTTCATTTTGGCACGCCCAGTGGGACCCACGTCCCGAATTTAACAAAATTTGAGTTTTTTGTGAAGGTTTCTTTTTGCAGGAATCATGCTTCAACGCAAGCGCATGGGCATTGGTGCGACCATTTCTGAATCGGCATGAGTGTCTGTTAATCAGTGTGACCACCTCCAGTTTGAGGAGACCGCGGGAAAAATTCAAAATAAAATTTGGTGGCTTTGTGTTTCAGCGCGACCGCCTCGACTTCAGTGCAACCGCCACGAACATTCTTCTATCTCCTCTTCATTCTACTTCTTCTATCTTTTTCTATCTCCTCATTTATGTTTCTTTTCTGTTTCTGCTTCAGCGTGACCGCTCTATGATTAGCGCGAGCGTTTTTGTAAAAATTCAAATTTGAAATTTTTAGGCACTAACTTTAGTTGTATAAGTGTGAGCATCCGCGTATCAGCGCGCGTGCTTGCAAATGACCATGCCTACAAATTTTCTTTTTTGTTATCTATCCGTTTAAATTTTTAATAATTTGTTTGTTTAGCGTGAGCACCCGCACATTAGCACAACTATCTGCATGTCAGCGCGACTGTAGGAATTAGTAAAAAAACAAAAAAAAGAGTAAAATTTATTCGGTTTTTTAGTTATATCTTCTTTATCTTAATTCCATCTTCCTCCAAACTTCACTAGATCCCCCGCAATTCCATTTTGCACAATTCCTTCCTTGGGTACCTTATCCCAAAATCCACTTTTTGAAGCCCAAAATACCACATTCCTCTATTTTGAGGGTTTGCCATAACTCCCACTTTTATCCAATCACCTCCAAATTTTTCCATATTGTCTATCTCCAATTTTTTCTTCTTTGTCCCTCTTGGACAAATTTTTCCACTTATTTCACCTCTCCACCAAAATCCCCATTTTATGCTTGCCTATCCCTTGGACAGTGGCAAAAACCTAGTCAAACACCATTTACCCATCAAAGTTTCCTCCAAATCCACAGTTGTCATTAGTAGAAAAGTTTTTATTCTTCTTTTTCTACTCATTCTCAGAAAATCAAAAAAATAATATTTTTGTCATTTTGTTGTCTTTTGCAGGACGCTTGTTGAAGACTTCATTTGCAAACTACTAATCAAGTTCTTTTGCAGGTTGCCTAACAAAACCCAACCAAACATTGTGTTTTTCTTAATCATTTTATTCTAGGCACCTAGATCTTAATTAGGGGTAAAAGAACTCTTTCCTTTTGTGTTTGAGGAAAGTGTAGAGGTAGGAGTGTATGCTCTTGTCTGCATAGATAATCAAAAATCCTGACCCTCAAACCTTTTCTTGTGTGTTACATGCTTACCCTTAGCGGACCTACCCTCCCAACTTTCTCTTTAAGAAGGTAAGAGGGGAACGACCGAAGTGAGTACACCTGGACCTAGAGTTCCCAACGCACTATAATAAATAGGCCATTGACTATGAAAGGGTCAATGGTTGGGGCTATATGAGAGTTCACTCTCACATTGGGTGCTTAGCAAGATCTTAGAGATCTTAATCACACTTGCGTGAATACTAAGTTCTTGGTGCTTCATTGGGCTATAGGCCTCAATTGCTCTTGCGCAACTTCGAAGGGTAGCTCCTAATGGGAAGACTTACTAAACACCTTGTTCATAGTGGCCAAAAACCTTCTAGTCATTGATGCAAGAGGTCGGACCTCCAAAGCCACCCATATTTTTACGGCCCTTAGTAAAGACACAAAGTTTCCCATGAGGAGTTTTCATGGAAATTGATGCTTGGCTGCCCCAAGAAGTGAGTGTCATGGAGGGGAACTAGTGGGGTCAAGCATCTAAGTGTCTGCTCTAGCTAAGCATAGGTGGGAAAGCAATTAGAATCCATTGAATATTGTCTTTTCTTGCCATAGGATATGTTGTGAAGGAGCATGAGTGTCTTTTGAGTCTAACTTATTTTGACCATTGTGTTTTCTTTACTTGACATCTCTTGCCAAGTCCATCCCCCACAACCAATCAATCATCCCTCTTTCCAAACTCCATCTTGTCATCATCCATTTCTATCTATCCAAGAAATTCTTCAATCCCCAATCCACTTTCATCCATTCAAATAGTCATCCTTCCTCAACTAATATTCATTCTTCCTCTAATCCAATCAAATCTCCAAAATTCCAATCCAAATCCAAATGTAATCCAAATCCCATCAAGTCCTAATGTAAGGGCTAATCCAATCCAATCCAGTCTGACTCAATCCAATCCATTCCATCAATCGACTAATCCAACCAAATCAAGTCCTAATCCAAGGACCAATCCAATTGAACCAATTCCAATCCAAATCAAATCCAAATCCAATAAAACCAAGTCCTAATCCAAGGACTCAATCCAATCCAATCCAAATCAAATTCAATCCAATCCAATCCAAATCCAAATCCAATCTACTCCTAATCCAAGGACTCATCCAATTCCAATCCAAACTAAATCCAATCCAATCAAATCCTAATCCAATCAAGTCCAAATCCAAGGACTCATCCAATTCCAATCCAAATTAAATTCAATCCAATCAAACCAAGTCCTAATCCAAGGACCAATCCAATCCATTCAATCAATCATCCAATCCAATCAAATCAAGTCCTAATCCAAGGACCATTCCAATCCAATCAAATCAATTCCAATCCAAATCAAATCTACTCCATCATCACTCCAAGCCAAGTCCTAATCCATCATCATTCCAAGCCAAGTCCTAATCCTCATCTTCATTTAACATCATCTTCATAATATTTCCCCTCAAAAACATATCCATCCAATTTCAATCTAATACTTCACTCTCAACATGACTACCCATAATTTCAAAGCTTGGTATGACAAGATGCTCACGAAAATTCATGAACCTGCCTACCAAGTTAATCCCATAATCTCCCACTTGCCTATTATACCTTCATACATCCCATCTCAACACATTGCACCCAATCCCAATCTATACCATATCTCTTATCCTTCCTCTACCTTTGACAAGGGAAACCCATCTTATTCCTCATCCATAAATCCATCTTAACCCCCATCCATAAATCCATCTTATTCCCCACCCATATCTCCATATTATTCCTCATCCATATCTCCATATTATCCCTCATCCGCATACTCTGCTAATCCGATTTGTATACCCCCATCTCCCCCCCATCTACATCCCAATCCCCATCCTTCTACAATGCATTCATTACCTCTACTCCCCATCCAAATCCTTTACTCCATAGTCCTCCAATCATTAATCCTACTTCCCCAATCCAATATTTTAATCCTCCATCCAATTCTAATCCCAATCCTAATCCTCCATCCAATCCCAATGTCGATCCTAATCCTCCATCCAATTCTAATTCCAATCCCAATCCCAATCCCAATCCCAATTTTCCATCTAATCCCAATCCTCGAAAATCTATATTGTCCACATCCTCCAAATCCAACATCCATAATCTTATCCAAGACATGCTAGAAAAGGAGACAAAATCCTCACCTCAAAGCAAAGTGGCCAAGTCTCCTCAAGCCCCAAATCCACCCCAATCACCTCCACCTCAAAACAAATCCCAATCCACCACACTTTATGATACTCTGTGTAGTCACATAAATCTATCCACTTAATTAAATGAATATTTAGTATTTATTTGATTATTTAACCATCAATCAATAATTAATTAAATTAATATTTAATTAATTCATCTTAACCCTCTTCTCCTATTAATTAAATAAATTATTCAAGTTATTTGATTTAATTCACTTGACCAAATTTAGACCATTAATTAAATAAATAAATCATATTTGTTTAATTAAATCTTCTCTCACATGTAAATAAATTAACATTTACATTTATTTAAATCACCTTTATCCTCCACCCACTTGCATTTTCCTACAAATGCAAGTTGCACAACTATTTTATATAAATAAATTATTTATTTAAAATCCTATTTATCCTCAGCCACTTGAAACCTTTAATGGTTTCCCTTAAAGTCTTCAAACTTAATGGCTTCCTTCTAGAGTCTTCTCAAACCTTTAATGGTTTCCCTCAAATTCTTCAAACTTAATGGCTTCTTTCTAGAGTCTTCTCAAGCCTTTAATGGTTTCCCTTAAAGTCTTCAAACTTAATGGCTTCCTTCTAGAGTCTTCTTAAGCATTTAAAGGTTTCCCTTAAAGTCTTCAAGCACTTAATGCTTTATCTTCCTTTTTCTCATGTAAATAAATTAGGATTTATTTAAATAAAATCCAAAATTCACATTCACATTTAAATAAATTAATATTTATTTAAATATCTATCCAAATGCAAATTACACCATTTAATTGAAATAAATGATTTTATTTCAATTGAAAATCCAAAAATTCCTCCCACTTGCATTCTCCTACAAAATCCACTTGCATGCCTAAATCCCTTCTAGATTCTTCTAATTCCTTCTAATTAGCCTAATCCTATCCTAATCATTGTCACATTCCTAAATAAAAGGAAGTCACTTCTCGAAAACCTCCAAAGTCTTCAATAACCGTTAAAGGCTTTATGTCTTCAAATGGTTAACCTTTAAAGTCTTCCAAAACATTAAAGGCTCTTACATAACCATTTATGGTTAACTCACCTTTTACCTTTGGTTAGAGACTTTCCTCTAACTTAACCATCCTTTTAACTCATGGGTCTCTTCAAATCATTTATTTCTTTGACTAAGGTAACCATTTAACCCTTGCACATTCATTTATCCCTTGGATAAAAAGAATATTCATTAATGTAACCCTAACCCAACCCCCTAGGGTAAACATCATGTCCCCTCAAGCATTCAATGCTCCTTATCTCTCCTCTCAAGCCTCCTCATGGTGACACTTGTTAGCATGGGATTGGGTTGAAAGTCTCACATGGATTGAATATCTTTCAATCCTAACCCTTGTTAAGATTGCTCAATCTTAACCCTTCATTTCCCCATTTCTTCTATAAATAGAACCCTTCTCCTCAAGCAAAGAGGGAAGCATTAGAGTATTGTTGTTATACTGGTATTAGCATAGAGCTTTTTCATAGCATCACTATCTACACTTGCATAGCATTTGTTTATCATATTCAACCATCTTGAATCTCCATATTGCATCTATGGCTAGTGCTAAAAGTTGAGAGCTACACTCATGTGGAACTTGGAGAGGAGAGGAACAAGGTAGGAGAAACTATGAGCATCTTGATTAGCATTTGGAGGAGTATAGTTTATCTATTCTATGTTTGTATGCTTTCTATTTCATTCTTAATATCTCTCTTCATATGCCTATTTAGGATAATCTTTTGTTGCTAACACTAACATTTGTTTCTTGTGCTCTTGTGTATGTTGCTATCAAACAGATTTTCTAATCCTTTTTGCAGAGTATCATTTGGTGAACCTGATGTTAATCGAACACGCAACCTTCTAAACATGACATAATTTGGTGAACCTGACGTGAATCAAAGAGCAACCATTTTCAAGACTACTAACTTTTGAATATTTTAATTGACATACAGGTCATGCTCTTGGGCTTTTGTTCTCAATTTAGTACCTTTGTAAATTGATACTTTAGCGCTATTGTCTATACTATTGCTCTTTCATGTTAAATAGCACTTCTATTTTCACACAGAGTAGAGCTATTGTAACAGAGAGTTGTAAGAAAATTCCTTGTAATCGAAAACCAAAAATTTTAGGCTTGTAGAAGCTCACCAAAACATGCGGATTTTTCTAACTAATTATCTTTTGTGCAGGTTTTAACTAACCCCTACAATAGGATTTTTTTAGCAATTTTAGCTTAGGAAATAAATTTGTTCATATTACTAACTTTGTCTTTCAAGTTAGGATAAAATAAATTCATTGTTTCTTTTTTGCTTAAAAATTGAACCTCACATTTTCATTTTGGATCATAAAAAGAATCACATCTTTAGTTTTGGTTTGTAAAAAGAACCCCACTTGCAAATTAAAAAGAACCACAAACTTCAAATTTTATTTGCAAGTTAGGAACAATCTTTATTTTTGGTGCTTAAAATCAACAACACAACTTTCATTTCTTGCATCAACTTAAGGAAATTCACAATCAACATTTCATTTTGGGGCCAACTAAAAAGAACGAGCCATTTTTTTCTTCAAAGTTCAAAAGCGATTTTACTTCAAGCAAAAATGTGTTTTTCAATTCAGTTGATGAGGATTTCAAGTTCCTAGTTTACAACACATTTTGCCTTTCAAAGTTAAAAAGAACTCCATGATTGTTGGAGCAACATCTCCAAATAGTTAGATCACATTGCAATGAAAATCATTTAAAAAGAACAAGTGCTTTTCGTGATTAGCACACTTGTGCAAAGTTTGTCAAGTGGTCCTACTTCTAACACACACTATCCTCACCCTTAGCTTTCGTGGTCCTAGGTGCAAGAGAAAAGTGTTAGTAACACTCAAAGTTTATATTTTTAAGAGAGGCCTACCAAGAGACACATCACTTTTGGGAATGACCTCGAGATGTAAATCCTTTGAGCCACCATAGAAATCAGGTGTGAGCGAAAGTTGTAGCCTTGGGTATAGCTATTTCTATAGTGTAACTTTCCGAAAGGACAAATGGGCTCCACCACAAGTTACAAGGCTCTTAAGTGAGTCACTGCAAAATGAACTTATGTCCAAAAACATAAAAAATTACTAAACACCTTTTTATGTAGAAACCCACCCATTCTATTGATTGAGGATATTTGTGAGAAGTTCAGTGCAAGAGAATAGAAGGTTTTGCTCCCCAGATACTCATCATACATATTTCCTTGAGTAGAAACATAACTTTTTGAAAGGTTACTTGTATCCTAATAAAAGTGGTGACTCCCCCATCATAGGGATCATCTATTTGTTATGCTCATGCAAGACTTAGTATATCACATCCTTACCTATCACGATGGGATTCATAAGGTATGTAGTACCAAAGTTGAAGAAATATCACGATGTGGGCTGAAATTATCGCAACTGGCCATTTGACCTTAGGGATAAAGAGTGTTTGAAGTGTCTTCATTTTGTGTCAAGACCACTAATAAACTAAGCCGACTTCAGGCTTTTTTTGGAAAAACATACTCAAAAACATTTGGAAAGAAAGGGTCATTAAAAAGTCCAAATATTGGGTTGATCTAGACCCACACTTATTTGTGCCTTTTTGAGGCAACATTCTTGTGTTTGTGTGCTTGCTTTGTTTTCTAGTCAAAGAAAAATTAAATAAAAATCCAATTCCAAAACAAGTATTCATCCAACACAAAATTTTCAACACATTTTCAAAAGTACCAACAAAGATTTCAAAACAAGTGCAACAACAAAAAGTATCAAACTATATGACCATTCTTCACATCTTGAGAAAGAAGAATCTTCATCAGCATATCAACTTGAAGAAAAGATCATTAAGCTCAAAGGTTTTCATCAAAAGAAGGAAATTATTCTATCTTAATAGACAAATCTTTGTCTCTCATAGAACCTTCTTATGTCACATACATCTATATCTTCAAGGGAAATCAAACGAGTTTGATCAAAAGTCTTTAAACCGTAGAGCTTTTACTCAATATAAAGCTTTGAGTTATCATAAAAGTAAGGGAGGTAAAATCAATCCTTCCTTCTTTCCAGACATTTGCAACTCAGCTAGAGAAGAACCACCAACCCTTGAAAGAGAAGAGGAAGAATTTGTCCCATTTGTGACACAAAGTTTTTATTGAAGTTAACATTTCATCCATTATCCACATTCACACATCATCAAATCCATTTCAACTCTCAAAACATCAAGAGGTTTTTGTCCTAGGTTATTTTTTGATATTGCTTGAATCAAACACAACACATCACTTTTTAGAGTGTCTCTACATCTAGGATAAACTCATCCTAAGAGGCATTTCTACGCAGGTTAAAACTAGTCTATGAGTGAATCCTCTCATTACTAGGTAGTTGGGTCTGTAATACATCTCAGGCCTCTCCAAACCTTATCATATCAAACATTTTAAACCAAACACAACAAGCAATTTCAAGGAAGGACTTTGGTAGAATCTACCTTTAGTGCTAGAGATCCATATGAAAAACACTTCACCAAACATTTATCTCTCATTCCATCACCAACTCATAATCACTTTCATCAAAACCTAAAAAAAAACTTTCAAAACAAAATGGCTCACATGAGATCCAAAACTAGACAAGTAGAGATCGAAAAAGAGGAGGACGAAAACCTCAATGATTTTCAAGAGGCAATTGGAGGAGGCACAAATGCTGAAGATCCCTAATCATTAAGGGAATCTTAATCATCAAGGGAATCCTCCTCTATGGTTCATTCATCCATTCCCTAAATTTCTATACATTGGGGAAACCAAATACATCTTTCTTCTAATCCAAAAAGCTCCAAAAATTGAAATATCCAAAAATCAAAATAAAAAAAATTGACAAAATCAAATAAAAATTAAAAATCAAAGCATGAACGCATGGCTCATCCATCAATTCAACAACAGGAAGACTCTCAAAGTCTGTGATCAAACTAATCACATGTCTTGTTAGTTGATTCATCACTCGAAATCTATCGACATCAACCATGTCTTATAAAGGGATGGGGACACTCAAAACCAGATGGATCGGTCTTATACGGGGTACTCACTCTTTGAAACTAGACATTTTTATCAATCATCAAACAAAACAAAACAATGACATAGACTAGTATGACTGCTGGATTTTGTTCTACTTAGTATTATCTTTATCAGTATGACATTCTAACATCTCATATCATACATCTTATATCATACATCTCATTTTCAAGGTACATCTCATCACCATCATCTAGTCACATTCATCTTGCATCCATCACATGCATATCTGTCACATCATCATGGAATCTTTCTTCACTTTCAAATCTTCATCATTCTTCAAAACTATCTTCTATGATGTCTTATATAGGATGTATCTTTCCTGAAACCAAACGTTTTGCTCATCTTTGTCTTATACAGGATGTATCTTTCCTGAAACCAGACACTTTGATCATTTTTGTCTTATACAGGATGTATCTTTCTTGAAACTAGATGTTTTGATCATTTTTGTCTTATACAGTATGTATCTTTCCTAAAACCAGACATTTGGCTCATCTTTGTCTTATACAGGATATATCTTTCTTGAAACCAGATGCTTTGATCATTTTTGTCTTATACAGGATGTATCTTTCCTGAAACGAGGCGTTTTGATCATTTTTGTCTTATACAGGATGTATCTTTCCTGAAACTAGATGTTTTGATCATCTTTGTCTTATACAAGATGTATCTTTCCTGAAACCATACGCTTTGATCATTTTTTGTCTTATACAGGATGTATCTTTCCTGAAACCAGACGCTTTGATCATTTTTGTCTTATACAGGATGTATCTTTCCTGAAACCAGGCGCTTTGATCATTTTTGTCTTATACAGGATATCTCTTTCTTGAAACCAGATACTTTGATCATCTTTGTCTTATACAGGCAGTGTCATTCTTGAAACTAGACTTAATATCAATCTAATCAATCTTATCAAACCCATGCATGTCATCAACTATTCACTGTTCTATCTTTCAAATAGCTTTCTTCTTCTTTCAAGAGATCATTCATGCCTTTAGTTCATGAAGGAGCTCTTGAGGGGGGCATTATCATATCACATCTCTGTATCAATCTCATATCAGTCTCATATCAACATCAATCTCATATAAACTATTCATATCAAATCAATTCTTCATATTTACAGCACCCATAATCCCATCAGTAGCATCAGTAGTACCAAGTATGCCAGTCCAAATACCAACAACACCAATAATCCTACCTCCAAAACCCATAATCCCACTAGCAATACCCACTATACCCATAGAACCAATAAAAATACCATCCATAGAACCAATCATCCCACCAATCAAACCAACAACCCCATCAACAGCAACAACTACATCAATAGAACCATTAGCAGTATCAGAACCCTTGATAGTATCGACAACACAGACAATTCCATCAAAAGTAGTAGATTCAATGATACCGATACTCCCAGTATCGGATTTGTTGATTCCCATAATCCTTCCTGTAGCACTGATCATTTGATCTACAAAGGTACATCAACCAATCACACCTACAACATTTAACTCAAAGGATATCCCAATATGGTATAGTAACCACCTACTGGAAAGTGACTTAGAAATTGACTCACATGAGTGGGAATTTGATTCCATACAGCTTAATACTTCAGATGAGGAAGACACATCACTACCTCCACCCTGCAAAGACATCCTTGTTTATGGAGAAGCACAAATAAAGACTTCTTGGGTTCTTGAACTGGAAACTTCTTCCACAAACCCTACGTCACATCCTATGCCTAATTCTAATAGGGAGAGTACCATCAACAACCTTCACCACAATGTCTTAACCCTCACTAACACATCTAACAAACTTAACCTAATTGATGAAGTAATTCCCATTATCCATCCTAAACTCATCAAATGGAACCAACCTAATCCACCATGTCTTGACCTTTTCCAAAACAATGAGGAAATCATTAACTATTTGGAACTACGTGATAAAATACCAAGCAGGGATCACAAAGCTAGATTCGCCATTGAACTTAATAGCACATTATACTTTGGGGTGGATGCCAAACCTTTTAGCTGCAAAAAATAACAATAAAACATGGATCTTCTGGTGAAAACCACTCTATGGCACTATTTGATCCCACAAAAGTAAATAGAAAGAACTTATCCAATGGTGAAAACCTCTCTAAGGTGCCTGAGGATGAAAGGTTTGACATTCTCCCCTCTAGTACACAACAGGAATGATCAACAATTCTCATCAAAGAAACCAAATAATACAACATGGGGACTCCTAAAACTCCTTACCACATACATCTGGCATCTCTTTTAACTCCAGAGGAACATCCTAAGTTTGTAGAGTTCTCCCAGAAGCGTCAGATCAACTTCACATGGTCATATGCAGACATGCCTGGACTTGATCTTGATTTAGTCATGCATCACCTCACCATAGTAGAAGGAGCCCAACCTGTCAAGTAGAAGCTTCACAAGATGCATCCTCAGATTGCAGTATTAGTAAAAGCAAAACTTAAGAAACTCCTAGATGTTGGTTTTATTAGACCAATTGATTATGCAGATTGGATATCTAATATTGTGCCTGTCGACAAACCAAATGGGGGAATCCATATCTATACTGACTTCAAAGATCTGAACAAAGCATGTCCTAAAGATGACTTCCCCTACCAAACATCGACATAATAGTGGACCTAACAATAGGACATGCCATGCTTTCTCTCATGGATGGCTTTTTAGGGTACAACCAGATAAAGATTGCACCCGAGGATCAACATAAGACAACCTTCACATGTCCATGGGGCACATACTGCTGGAATGTCATGCCTTTTTGTCTAAAGAATGCAGGAGTGACCTATCAAAGAGAAATGACCACCATCTTTCATGACATGATGCATACCATAATGGAAGATTATGTTGATGACTCATTGGAAAAATCACTAACAAGAGAAGGTAATCTAAAAATATTAGAGAAAATCTTTGATAGACTGGAACAATATCTTGTTCGACTCAACCCAAAGAAATGTGTCTTTGGAGTAACCTCAGGGAAACTTCTAAGATACATTGTCTCAAGTAAAGGTATTGAGGTTGATCCTACAAAGGTCAAAGCAATCATGGACATGCCACCATGAAAGAACATTAGTTAGCTACGGACATTACAAGGACGGCTACAATCCATCTAAAGATTCATTACACAACTGGTAGATAAGTGTCACCCATTTACACACTTGTTACACAAGAACATCCACTTTCAATGGGATACTAGATGCCAACAAGCATTCCAGATGCTTAAAGACTATCTCATGAATACACCATTGTTGATCCCACTAGATCTGAGTAAGCCTCTACTACTCTATATATCAGCAAAAAATACATCATTGGGTGTACTATTAGCATAACACAATGCAGAAGGGAAAGAGTGTGATGTTTACTACATCTCTCGCACATTGGTTGGCTATGAACAATTACACACCTATTGAGCGAGCTTGCCTAGCAGTAATCTTGGCAATCACTATACTGAGGCACTATCTATTGACACATAAAGTATAGCTAATTGCAAAAATTGATCCACTCAAATACTTACTTAGCAAAGCAGCATTGATAGGCCGCTTGGCCAGTTGGTTGATGATTCTAAGTGAATTTGACATCAAGTATGTGGACTATAAGGCTATCAAAGGCCAATTTATTGTAGATCAGTTGGTTGATGCTCCCCTCATGGGTGATCATCCTCTCATTTCCAATTTTCTAGATGAAGAGATATTCATGATCATAGCAGCACAACCATTGAAACTATACTTTTATGCTTCATACACTAAGCATGGCTCGGGGGCAGGCATTCTGTTTATCACACCTCAAGGTGATAGTATCCCAAAGTCTTACAGGGTTACATTTCCATGCACAAACAACATAGGTAAATATGAGGCCATGATCACAGGACTCAGGCTAGCCATACAATTGAAGTTACAAGAGCTACAAGTATATGGAAAATCCCAACTGGTCATTCAACAAGCAACAGATGAATATCAGACCAAGGATGACAAACTCATGTTGTACAAACAAATGGTGGACAAATTAAAAACATCATTCACTACTATCACCTTTGAGTAGATACCTAGAGATCAGAATCGAGCTGCTGATGCTATGGCTACCATTACATCTCTCCTAGATCCTCCACATAATTCAACACACTATGAGTTCTTGGTAGAATAGCTTTCAATTCTATCTTATGATATCCCTGAATCCAAGATGATATGTCACCTTATTGGTTCTGAATCCCCATGGTACAGTGAGTTATACACCTATCTCCATGATTGCACACTTCCTCCTAACCAATCAAATAACCAACAAAAAACCTTCATTCGCCAAACTACTTGATATACCATTATTGTTGAAACACTATACCGATGCAATTTTGATGGTACTTTCCTTCGATGTCTGGAATAGGATGAGATAACAAAGGCCTTGGAAGAGGTATATGAAGGAATTTGTGGAACTCATGCAAGCGGTCTGTCACTAGCCAAGAAACTCATGCGCACTAGATACTATTGGCCATCGATGGAAAAAGACTCCTACTACTTTGTCAGAAAGTGCAAGAAATGCCAAGTTCATGAAGACCTGATACAAGAACCAACACAGGAATTGTAGCCAATCACAACACCATGGCCTTTTTGTCAATGGGGCCTTGACCTTGTGGGTAAAATCCATCCATCTTCATCCAATGGCCACAAATTCATTATTACCACCACCAAATACTTCACAAAGTGGATCGAAGTTGTTCCACTTACCCAAGTCACCGGAAAGTAGATCACCTCATTCATCCTTAATTATATCATCTGTCGGTATGGTGTGTCCATGTCCATCATCACAGATAATGGTCTTCCTTTCAAAAATCAAGATGTCTGTGAGCTCTATGAGAAGTTACACATCCAACACTGCTTTTCTACTCCCTATTACCCACAAGGCAATGGTCAGGCTGAAGCATCAAACAAGAACATATTAAGAATCCTCAAGAAGACAATCAATGATGTCGGTTGTGATTGGCATGTTCAATTGAATCCATCACTATGGGCATATCGAACTAGCATTCGAACCCCTACAGGCACAACTCCCTACTCACTAGTCTATGCCGCAGAAGCTATCTTACCTATTGAGGTCCAGATACCATCTCTACGGGTTGCCTTGCACAATCTCATCAATGATGAAGCATACAAAGTATCATGTCTCCAAGACTTAGAGCTACTTGATGAGAAATGACAAGCTACATACAATCACCTCCAAGTGTATCAGCAGCATATGAGCAGAAGCTATAATCATCGAGTTAGACCTCATACATTTGAGGAAGGTGATCTTGATCTTCAAGAGAATCCTTGTAACCAACCCAATTGAGAACATCAGGGAAAGTTTGAATCAAACTGGTTGGGTCCATATGTTATCACTATTGTATTTGGGTCTAGGGCATATCAGTTGGCAGATCCAATCAACAACATGCACCTCAAATGGTTTTATACCTAAAAATATGTACAGAGTATCAGGATCCCATATATACCAGAAAAACACCAAAAACATTCAGAAAAATGTCCTAAAGAACATACAAAAAAATCAAAATAGTAAAGAAAAATCATGCATCCAAACGGTGAACAACCACTCTGGTGGCACCTTGGGTAAGTGCGATGGTGAAACATGGCAAATAGGTGCCACTCATAAAGGCTATGGATCCATTGTCTTTCAGGCTTGTTGCAATCACATTCATTTCATACACACATCCATCAGTCCAAAACTATGGCTTCTTATTGATCTGCA
Organism: Cryptomeria japonica; assembly: GCF_030272615.1. Taxonomy (NCBI): domain Eukaryota; kingdom Viridiplantae; phylum Streptophyta; class Pinopsida; order Cupressales; family Cupressaceae; genus Cryptomeria; species Cryptomeria japonica. The sequence continues at coordinate 781,644,234 of NC_081411.1, read as the reverse complement.
ATCCAAGATAGTACTTCATGCTTCTTGCATCCCGCTTTTTCATAGTCATGTCTAAACTAGGGGTAATGCCCTTAACATATTGATGTAAGTGGACTCTACATTACTTGTGATTCATTGGGTTCTTCATTCAAAATTGTCTCACAAAATACCAAAAACATTCAAAATCACAAAAATCTAAAAACATCAGAAAACATCAAACAAAAACATGGCAACACCTTGTACATACTCATCTGAGCTGATACCAAACAAACATTGTGAAATACTCAAAATGATGATCCCTTATAAAATTGACCAAACAACCAACATCAACACACAAACTGTCTTAACAATGATGCATCCTTCCTTACCAAATAAAAGACAAGATGACATTTTCTTTGACAAGAAATTTTTGTTTAAGCTATCAAAATACTTGATTGATTTGTAGGTTATTCACTCATTTATATATATGAGGTTCCTACACTACTCTAGGATATCTGCAAGTGATTAAGCGTAGCCGAGATGGTTCATGCGGCATTATTTGTATGTCTTCTGTGAATTATTCCAATGAAGTTCTGGGGCATGTACTAGTGGTGTCTACATGGGAAGTTGAGTTAGTTATGTGATCTTATGCAAAAATAAAGTCATGGATCACTATGGCTTGCTGACTACAACATATACCTCAACCATATGAGCATGAACCATTATCGAGGATCCATTATTCTTTATTCTTTATAGATGTTGTTTTCTTGCAGGTACAATGCTCCATCTTTGGTTCCTACTGCCTCATCCATGCTCAATAATGATTTATCTCTTACTACGGTATGAACTTATCTTAGGATATGATCGGCAAAAGATCAAGGAGGACATTCCAAGTCATGCATGAAGAGATAATCCTTGTTTGTTCTGTAAGCAATACTCAGGTCAACTCGATCCATTATATCAAGTTGCTTGTATTAACTTGCTATATCAAAAACCATGTAAGGAATACTTAGGTCATCTTGAATCATTATGTTGAGTTTCTTGTATTTTTTTACAACATTTTAAATGCTCAATGATGAAAATAAAGCACTATGGATCATCATTCTATCTCATCTATATATATTGCATTCCGTTGCATTCCATCCATCCATACATTCATAAATAGCTGCATATCATTCATACATAGTAATGACAATGGATACTCTATTTTTCTCTTCTTCCATAGGAATGTGTCATAGGTCCTCCATTTCTTCTATCTAACATCGAACCCCCCCTCACCCTCCCCATCTTGGTAATCAACATCACATACCCTGCATCATCTCCCATCAACCCAATCAAGCCAATTACTCTGCCTACACACGCACATCGACTCACACACACCTAGACTATAATCTGATCAAGTATCTTTGAGTCTCAATAGATAACCGATCATGGTAATCCTAGACTACATCAGGCATTTATCATAATGACCTAGTCTCAATGGGGTTCCTATGATTTACCACAACCATCCATCACATGCACACAGTATCAATTGATCAACCAATCAAACATAATCATAATGGACAATTACATCAATTGTCTAAGTCTCAATGAGTATTTTGCTCCAAATACCTTGACTTCATCGGGCAATTACATCAATTGTCTAAGTCAGCATCAAGTCACTTTGATTCACTTACTCAGACTTTATCCTATCCAAGTGAACAACTGACATCAACTATTATGCTTTGACTCGCCCAGGGCAATTAAACCAATTGCACCAGATTGTCCAACCAATTTTTATCAATTGTACAGTATCAATCAAAAGCACAACAACACATTTGCACTGTATCTCATACATAACCTACGGGTACTCACTGGCTTGCCATTTCTTCGTATTCACTCTGTTTTCTTCCATTCTTTGACCGTTTTTGCTAATTTCTTTTATTCTACCTCCCCTCCACTTCACATTCTTTTTCTAGAGATTGCCCGATTCTTAAAAAAAAAATTAGCCAATCTCTCGAGGGGGCATACCACCCATTAAATTAACATTTATGGGGCATATTTCTTCACACCTATTTTTCTTTCTTTGAAATGATGCGATAAAATGACACCATCTCAAAGAGGGGAAAATGTAGTCACATAAATCTGTCCACTTAATTAAATGAATATTTAGTATTTATTTGATTATTTAACCATCAATCAATAATTAATTAAATTAATATTTAATTAATTCATCTTAACCCTCTTCTCCTATTAATTAAATAAATTATTCAATTTATTTGATTTAATTCACTTAACCAAATTTATACCATTAATTAAATAAATAAATCATATTTGTTTAATTAAATCTTCTCTAACATTTAAATAAATTAATATTTATTTAAATCCCCCAAAATCTCATCTCTCACATTTAAATAAATTAACATTTACATTTATTTAAATCACCTTTATCCTCCACCCACTTGCATTTTCCTACAAATGCAAGTTGCACAACTATTTTAAATAAATAAATTATTTATTCAAAAACCTATTTATCCTCACCCACTTGAAACCTTTAATGGTTTCCCTTAAAGTCTTCAAACTTAATGGCTTCCTTCTAGAGTCTTTTCAAACCTTTAATGGTTTCCCTCAAAGTCTTCAAACTTAATGGCTTCTTTCTAGAGTCTTCTCAAGCCTTTAATGGTTTCCCTTAAAGTCTTCAAACTTAATGGCTTCCTTCTAGAGTCTTCTTAAGCCTTTAAAGGTTTCCCTTAAAGTCTTCAAGCATTTAATGCTTTATCTTCCTTTTTCTCATGTAAATAAATTAAGATTTATTTAAATAAAATAAAAAATTCACATTCACATTTAAATAAATTAATATTTATTTAAGTATCTATCCAAAATGCAAATTACACCTTTTAATTGAAATAAATGATTTTATTTCAATTGAAAATCCAAAAATTCCTCCCACTTGTATTCTCCTACAAAATCCACTTGCATGCATAAATCCCTTCTAGATTCTTCTAACTCCTTCTAATTAGCCTAATCCTATCCTAATCATTGTCACATTCCTAAATAAAAGGAAGTCAATTCTCAAAGCCTCCAAAGTCTTCAATAACCATTAAAGCCTTTATGTCTTCAAATGGTTAGCCTCTAAAGTCTTCCAAACCATTAAAGGCTCTTACATAACCATTTATGGTTAACTCACCTTTTACCTTTGGTTAGAGACTTTCCTCTAACTTAACCATCCTTTTGACTCATGGGTCTCTTTAAATCATTTATTTCTTTGAATAAGGTAACCATTTAACCCTTGTACATTCATTTATCCCTTGGATAAAAGGAATATTCATTAACCTAACCCTAACCCAACCCCCTAGGGTAACCATCATGTCCCCTCAAGCATTCAATGCTCCTTAGCTCTCCTCTCAAGCCTCCTCATGGTGACACTTGTCAACATGGGATTGTGTTGAAATTCTCACATGGATTGAATATCATTCAATCCTAACCCTTGTTAAGATTGCTCAATCTTAACCCTTCATTTTCCCATTTCTTCTATAAATAGAACCCTTCTCCTCAAGCAAAGAGGGAAGCATTAGAGTATTGTTGTTATACTGGTATTAGCATAGATTTTTTTCATAGCATCACTATCTATACTTGTATAGCATTTCTTTATAATATTCAACCATCTTGAATCTCAATATGGCATCCATTGCTAGTGCTGAAAGCTAAGAGCTACACTCATGTGGAACTTGGAGTGGAGAGGAACAAGGGAGGAGCAACTATGAGCATCTTGATTAGCATTTGGAGGAGTATACTTTATCTATTCTATGTTTATATGCTTTCTATTTCATGCTTAATATCTCTGTTGATATGCCTATTTACGATAATGTTTTGTTGCTAACACTAACATTTGTTTCATGTACTCTTGTGTGTGTTGCAATGAAATAGAATTTCTAATCCTTTTTCCAGAGCATCACTCCCATTTCCCCATCTACTCGCATCAAATCTTTCATACCTGCCTCCATCACACAATCCCCACAACTCTAAACATGCCAAAACCTTATTCCAAAGCATGCTAGCATAGAATACTCTCCATCTCATGATGCATCTCCCTCCCCTTCATCTAATGATCCCATCCCCTCAACTTCCTCTCATAATCATATGACTCCTCTATCGAAACCTCTCCCTCCATCACATGATCCTCCTCCATCTCATGATCCAATCACCCCTCACACTCCATCTCATGATACCCTCCCTAGTCAAGATCAAAGTATCTTTTCATCCCCATGTAAAGATCCCAATCCATCTAAAGATCCTAATCTTCCTTCCACATCTCATCCCCCTCAAAATGGACTCGCATCTTGTTTCTGAAATAATAAGGGTCCTTAAGATAATTCTCAAGATGTTGGTACATCCTTTATTCTTCTTAAATCCAAATATCCCTCATACAAAGAAAAATCCCATTATCCCTCATCTTCTGCATCTATTTTGGGACCTTATGTTCCAAAGTTAAACCCTTCATTACTTCCATCCATTTTGGGCCCCTATCTTCCAATGCTCAATCCTCCATCTCTTCCATCCATATTGGGTCCTTACATCCCTCCATCCATCACTCCATCACCTCAAATAACCCCTAAGCAAGATCAACAAAGGCACACATCCTTGAATTCCTCCCAACACTCTCTTTCTACCATCCCATCCATAAAATCGATCAATCCTTCATCCTCATGCACCCATCCCATTGCTATTGGAAGCAATTTGGACGCCCAATCTAAAAAACATAAAGATCAAAATCCACAAAAATCAAAGGATCAACATGTCCCCTCAAAACAACATGCTCAAAAATAAAATATGATCCGAAAGAAAGAAAAATCAAAAAGGCCACAAAGGCCCCAAAAGAAAAAATCAAAAACTATGTGGATTCCCAAAGAAGTAATGCATCCCAAAGAAAAATCCAAACTTGTTAATCCAAAAGCACCATCCATTCATAAGTCCTCCAATCCTCCATCTAACAGTCCCCCATCTTCAAAATCCATTTTGGGTCCTTATGTCCCAAAATCCATCACTCCCTCTATTTTGGGTTCTCATTTCCCAAAATCTACATATAATCCAAAATCCTCTTCTCCACTACTCCAACACCCTTCAAGGTGTTTTCCAATGTTGATCTTCCACAAATTATTCAAAACCCCATCCATTATTCACCATCCATTTTTCACAATCCCATTCCATTAGTCCAATCCTTTCCGAATCCTTATCTTCCATCCCCTATACATTTCATCTCCCCAATTATTGTTAGCAACATCTATGAGCATACCTCTAGTTCAAAGAAATACTAAGGGATACCATCTATGGAACTAGATACTTGAGTCCTCCCTTCCTCCTTCACGCATTCACTATCTTCTATATCCACTCATCCATATCCTTCTCCATCAAAATTATTCCAAAAATTCAAAAAATAAAAAAATAAAAAAATAAAAAAAAATACAAAAAATAAAATAAAATCAAAGAAAAAAGTAAAGAAAAATCATTTCATCCAATGGTGAAAACCACTTCTTATGGTGCCTTGGGTAATTTACCTGATGAAAACTTGGCAAACAAGTGTCATGTGTAATCCCCTCATCCCCTTGCACTCTACACTTGGGGGCAAGCTTCATCCACACAATCCTCCCATCCATCTACATCATATCTAAGTCCATTCTCCTTTCCTATCTTTGATATTGACTATCATATCCATATCCTCCATCTCATATCCCTCATCCTATCAAAATAAATCCTCCATTCCTGTCTTCCATTTTGATCATATAAGAGGCAAAATATTGTATAGGTATGCATGCTTTGGAGCACACAAGCTTTAAATCATTTACCATCCATATCCATTACATATTATCCTTCAATCTCATACATATTTATCCACCATCCTTGCATCCTTAATTACACTACCTCTGGTCCTATCTTTCATTCCACTACCCTTAATGGGGCTTTTTTATCTCCTTTGTAGCATAGTCCATGTGTCTCCATCACCCTACCCTCCATCCTTTATTCCTCCATTTCCTATGCATATCCAATTCACTTTATCCATCTATCCAAACAATATATTCATCCCTAATCCATCTATCCTCTTACCAATCCTTGGTTCTCCCTTGTCATTGGTTCCATTCAGTCAAATCCTATCCACCCATCCACCCCATCCAATCCAATTTCCAATCCAATTTATAATCCAATCCTATCTTATCCAATCATATTCTCCAGCTCCTCCAATTCAATCATTAATCCCATCCTCAAACTAATCCTATTCAATCATCCATCCCCCTTTTCATCCTATCTAATCATTTATCCTTCTTCTAATCCTAACCAATCCATTAAACTGAGATTTCCCCATCTACCTGAGCTTACCCTGACCTATGCCTAATCCAAGCACCCATCCATACTCAAATAATCAAATCCAAGTGCAAATCCTCTCATCTACAGATCTTGCACATCTAGCTTGTCTTTTGTCATCCATCAATCAATCCATCACCCTGCCCATGGGGATGCATCCTTCTCTAGTCCAACATCTTATCCAAATCCATATCCATATCCTACTATTGGTAAGAGATATCAGTTGGTCATGTGCATTTTGTTTGCATGCTTGAGCTTTTTGCTTTGTTTTCATCTTTTGTCCTAGGACCATACTTGTTCAGGACTACCTTGATCATCCTATATCTTGGTATGTCTTGGCTGGTGTATAATGGGGCATAGTTTTCATGGCAAGGTGTGTTTGAAGGTCTTCCTTGTATGAACCGACAATCTTGCATTAGTGTTTATCAACACTTGCATGATTGTGTGCAAGGCATTCCTGTTTGACTGAGCATCAGTCCATGCCTCAGATTTTCATATCATCCTGATTCTTATAATCAGTGGTGAAGACTATCCATGGCAATATCAAATCTAGGTTTTCTCTCTATACTTGGTCAACAATAAATCCAATCAATTTATCATTTCTTTGTCTCATTTCATTCACAACACTCCAACTCATCCTACTTCCCTCTTTCATTATCTTCATCCTTTCATCACTTATTCTTCTAATTCCTTTTGAGAGAACACCCATGTTCTTCAAACTTGCATGTCCTCTCAAGGGGCATACCATTGATTCCTTGTCATCCTTCCTCCTCATCATTCTTCCTCATCTCATGGCTGGGGCATCATGCTACTAGTCTTTATCCTTTTCTTCCACTATGTTTTACTCTTCTTTGATATAACATCATTTCATGACACTATATCAAAGAGGGGCAAAATGTAGACACCTAAAATTAACATTTGATTAATTTAAGCCTATCAACATAATTAATTAATTTAATTGTGTTATCCTTATTCCTCTCAGAATCAATTAAATCTAATTTAATTAATCCTATCACTATAGTCCAATAATTAATTTATCAAATAAATTAATTATTCCCCTATTCTTCTAAAGTCATCTCAATAATTATTTCCTCTAAACCCACTCAGTTAATTAATTTTAATTAATTAACCTAGTCATGTGATTCCTACAAATCACTTTTCCTAATCCCACTTATCCTAATTAATTCTTCTAGAATCTCTCATAATCATGATTATCATTATTCTCCAATTTTTAATTCCCACTCATGTCACATTAACTTTGAATCTCTCAAAGAAATTCAAATTTCTTTGAATCCCTGAATGCATCCTTATTTTGGAATTTTTAATTCCTCAAGTTTGCAATTCAAATTTCTCCCTCCTTTTTCCAAAGGAATTTTATATTCCTATTTATTTTCCCAAGGCATCCTTGATCCATGCCTTCTATCTAAAATAATCTCAACCCTTCATAATCGAATCAATCTTGGCCCTCCATTGGCCTCCTCCAATCTATAAATTGGAGCTTATTCTCCTCACAAATTAGATCCAACTTCTCATGCATCCTCATGCTGCCATTTCTTCTCTTCTTTCTCTAATCTTCTAATCCAAATCCTCATATCCATTACTCAAATCCAATAATCCAATAATCCATCAATCTATCTTGTTGAGAACAAAGGAGAGCATTCCACATTGAAATCAATCAAAGGAGCACATCAAGTGGAGCATCATCAAAGGGTGCCTTCACTTCATCAAGCTCAATCTGAAAGAGAGGTAAATATAGCAAGGTATAAGCATTATTTTCATTTTTTAATGTGGTTTTATGCATGCTTCATGTTCTTATGCTTTTACTATTTGATTTGTATGCTAACCGCCACTAATCCACCTTGCTTCATTTTCCCCTCTTCAGATGGTCATGTGACTAATAATTATTTTAAGAAGCAAAATGTTCAAAAGCCCATGGACAAAAATAATCTACAACATAAACTTATAGTTACAAGAAAGGTAATAATAATGGTAATTGTAAAGCGGAAAATCGATCGAACCCTAGTTGATCTCCCCTCTTCCAACTCCAAGGAGAGAGAAGGGAGGTTCCTAGGGTTGATGGTTTTCACTTAGGGAGACTTTACATTCAAAAGAGGGGTTGAAACCCACAAGATCCAATCCCACACAATGCAAGATTGGATGCTAAATGAGTTTCAAGGGTTAAGACAGAAAGGCTACCCTCTTTTGTAAAGAATGTAGATAGAATGATTAAGCTAGGAATGCATAGAAAGTGAGAAAGATTCGCTTATAAACTAAGATAGGGATATAGGATGAAGCTGCAGACCTGGAATTAGCAGTAAAATGTCGATATGGCGCTGTCCTGCAAATTTGAACAAAAGTTGACGGGACAATGGCGCCCAGCGTGCACACGATCCTCCGAAAAATCCACGAAACGAAGGGGGATCTGTTCGTCTCTACACAAGGATTCCAGATCTTCAATTTCAGCTGCGTACCTGCAACCTACACACAGAAAAGAGAAGACGATTGGGGGGTTAGGGATTAGGGGTTTGCCTTTAGGTCAAACCCCGGTTTTGGAATTAACTAAGAAATGAGAAATGCTGTAAATGTAAATGTTTGTAATGTAAAACAAGTACTAATACCGTGTTGTAAGGATGTTTGTATCCTTATGTGCGAAGGTATAGATGTTGTTGTTTGTTGTATGTTGTATGTTGTAGTATGTGATCTCCTCTTCAATGGTTGAATCCTTGTCTTGAATGCAACACTTAGCCTTGAATGGAGACTGAGAATGATCAATTGCTTGAAAGAATGCTTGAATGCTTGAATGCTTGAATGTTTGAATGTTTGAGTATTGTTTCCATGCTTTTTCCATCATACCAAATGAGAGAGGAAAATGTAGTTTATATACTTGTCAATTAGGGTTGATAGACTGATTTTCCCAACCTTAGGCCGACCAGGAAAGATAATTTTCCAATTTGCAAACAAAAAGACCCGAAGTCCCATAGGAGACCGAGCCCAAAATAGGGCTAGGGACCAGGGCGCTGGGTGCCCTGGTCCTGAAGGACCAGGGTGCTGAGCGCTCTGGTCCCACCTCCCAGGACAGCAGGGTGCAAAGGAGGTTCAGGCCAGGGTGCTTGAAAAATGCAGTTTTTGGTGTCGTGGACAAGTTTCGGGGTCTCCATTCAGGTTGCGTGTTGCGTCGCCATCGTGAAGACCCAAATGCAGATGAAATTGCAAGTGGCACAATTTTAGGATGCTACATTTAGCCCCCACTTTAGCGGGAGTATGTATGCTCATACTTCCGGTAAAGTACAAGGAAACAACATTGAAAGACTTTCACCACATCAAGGAGGCAAGATACACCAAGCCCCCAGTGGACTAAGGATCTTATGACTTCGATTGACAAAGTAAAAGGGAAGATCACGAGGGAAAACCATGACTATCAGTAGTAAGGTTCCCTCACTATGAGTCATGTAAGAAAAATACCAAAAATTTTCAAGGCAAAGCTAAGTTCGCCAAGAAATTTTCAAGTATCCTGAAGGGATAGACAAGGTGTATGCCCCCCTACGTTAAAGCGATCGCACACGCCTCAGCGGGGGTGATTGTTTTAACATTGTGATACACATAAGAAATGAGAAAGGAAAGCAGAACGTTATCACAAAGATTTAGCCCCCAAGTGTGAGATAAACCCAAGGATAATAGACACAAAACACAAAGCACAAGGTGACTTCGCTTTCCTCGGGGTCAGTATGCTGTATGATAAGTCATGTATATATATCATATGTATGTATGCATAATTGTTCTTCATTCCCCAATCAAGGAAGGTCACCTAGAAGAAGGGAACACATGTGTCTTTTGAGTCAACATGAAAGAGACCAAAAGAGATCTTAATGCTTTGCATCGTCCTCAAGTAGACAACACTAAGGACAACAAATAGAAGAATGAGAATAACATATAGAAGAAGTACCAAAAGAGAGGAGGAGAGAATCTGCTATGCTAATGAAACTAGTCTAGCACATCATCTACCCCCCGATCTTGCTGATCAATGTTTCGGGAAGGCAGGGAACACGCTAGAGGAGGAACATCCAACACAGCAGATGGAGCTATCACAAGATCCAAACAAGGGCTATGTTCATGTTCCGAGCCATGTTGTTCTTGTCTAGGAGCTAAGATAAGTGCTTTAGAAAATTCGTTAGATAAATGGTTATCAATATCAACAAGTTCATATTCACTATCAGAAGCAGGAGGAGTAACATGTTCATCATGAATAACATTTTCATCTATAGCATCATCAAGATTTATAAAAATAGGATCTTTAACTCACACAGGATCAAGACCATCATGCATCTTATGTTTAGGAGATTTTGGAGAAAATGGAATAATGCTGGTTGAAGGTGTTTTTGGAGATTGCAAAGTTTGAGAAGCAGTTGCTTGAGCTCTAAGACGATGCTTTCGTCGGCGTTCACGTGCAGAACGATTACATCTAGTCTTAGTAGGAAGTGGAGAAGATTGAGGAGGAGGAATGTTCTCATCCTTATCACTTGGGTGTTTAGGTTGTGGTCTCTTAGGCTGGATAATAGGAGAAGAAGAAGGTCTCTTCTCTCTATAAAAGGAAGGAGGAGGAACTGCTCCATATAAAGGAGGAATTTTTGGTTTAGGAAGAAGAGCAAGTCCATCATGACGAGGAGGTATAGGTCTACTCTTAGAAGGTTTATTAGGCATAGACATAGTCACATCCATAGGGATGGGTTGGGAATCTTCTTGAGGAAAGACATTAGTTTTATCTTTCAAAGGAAGAACTTCCTTCTCAAGAACGATAGGAATGTCAAGTTTGGGTGTTCTAGGTTCGCTTAAAGATAGAATCATATCCGTTTTCCACTTTTGATAAGATTTGAAAAGATGATCACTTCGTGGAGGAAGAGAGTGGAATTGTTTAGGCCAAAAGTAATCAATAGGAACGCTAGAGGTTCTTTCAGTTGGTTTAAAGAGACTATGATTGACAGTAACAACTTCACCATTATGGGGAAATTTCAAACACTTATGAATAGGAGAAGCAATAGCTTTCATGGAAGATAGCCAAGGATAGCCAAGCTTCACACGAAATTGTTCAGATGAAGGAATAATAGCAAAGCTCACATCAAGGGATTTGTTATGAACTTCAATAGGTAATGTAATAGAACCAATTGCAGGAGAAGAAAATTCATCAAATAATTTCACAATCACATCTGTTTTGTCATAGATCACTTGATTCAATTGCAAAGTAAAAAGAAATTCTTCAGTAATAACATTAACCATGCACAAAGGATCAATAAGCACTCCACGGCAAGGTGTATTCTTGACTTTTGCAACTATGTATAAAGGACCATCGGGTGCCCTAATAGTTTCACTAGAATCAAATGTGATGGAAGGTTCTTTAGGGTTTTCTTGCTGCTCTACAAAGTTAATCACATTCGGATTCATAGACACAAGACCATCAGATGATAAAGAAGAATCATTAGCCTCAATCGCATTAGAGGTATGGGAAGGTAATGGATCAGTAAAAATCTGAAGATTTTGGTTAGGAGGAGCTACAGATATGTTGCCTTTATCATTCACTCCAGAAACAAAGATAGTATTATTATCAGTCAAATCTTGAATTTTACCCTTTAAAGAAAAACATTTTTCAGTATCATGCCCAGGTTGACGATGAAATTGACAAAAAGCTTTGTTATCAAAATAAGGTGAATTTATCTTTGCAGGATCAATTTTCCTTATAGGAGGAAGGGTAAGAACATTTTGTTCCAATAACTTATTCATAATACTATGCAATGATTCATTCAAAGGAGTATACTTTCTTTCTTTCTTGAAAAACTTAGAAATAGGAGGCACACCTGATGCTGCATTCACATTGTTGTTGATGATGTTTTCATTGAATTTGATGGAATCTCTGTTCGGTTTAAACTTTCCAAATGGTTGTTGATTGCTATCACCCTTATCACTCGGAGCCATAGGATGTGATTGTTCCATTTGACTCACAGTCAGTTGATAATTGTGAAGAGTTGTGCACAACTGTTGGAAAGAAGTAAACTCAGAAAATAGAAGTTTGTCTCGAATATCTTTTTGTAAATTAGAAATAAAGATTCTTTGAATATCATTTTCAGGCACTGGAAAAGAAATTTGAGCATACAAATGTTTATATCTACCAATGAAATCAGTCACTTTTTCTTTAACACCTTGTTTACAATGCATTAAATCAATCAAAGTAACTTTTGGACTTATATTGTTTTGAAATTGTTGAATGAAAGCATTTGCAAGTTGTTCAAAAGAAGTAATAGAATGAGAAGGCAACGAGCAATACCATTGTAGGGCTTTGTCTCTTAATGTTCTAGTAAACAGTTTTGCAAGCAACCTTTGGTCATAAGCGAAATCGGTACATATTGTTTGAAATGTCTTAACATGTGTTAGAGGATCTCCTTTACCATTATAAAGTTCCAAATGTAGGATTTCAACATGTTTAGGAGGGATAGCTCACACAATGTCAAGAGGAAGTGGGCTCGCAACATCAAATGTGGGCACACTAATCTTATATTGATTCATAGAGGCAATTTGTTGCTGTAAAGAAGAGACAATTTGTGCAAGATTGTTAATGGTCGCTTCAGTCAAAGAATTCATATTAGATGTGTTAGATTGAGATGGAGGTGTTATGTTATTGAAAGAAGGTAAAGAGTAAGGTGGCGGGACACTATGATAGTTAGTCATAGGAGAGGATTGGAAAGGAGGAACACTACAAGGAGGAATGGAATGGTTGAATGAATTGCCCCCTTGTGTCATGTTCATTTGTGGAGATGTAATAGGAACACTCATTGAAGGAATGAATGAAGAAGTTGGATTGAATGAAGGAATAGGGTTAATTGAAGAGGAAGGATTGCCCCCATGACTGGTGATCATAGGGGGAATGTCTTGTATAGAAGTAGCCATTATGTTTGATGTAAATGTAGGTATGCTAGCAATAGAAGTTGTCAAAGGAATAGAATGATTGACTTGAGTGGGAGGTTGTGTATAACCTAAAGTTTCGGCACAACTCTTCATAGGCATCACATTCGAATCCATAATGTGTGCAATACCACACAAAATATCAATTCCATTCTTATCACTTTGAAGCATATGTTTTAGACCCTCAATTAAAGGAAGAGCTTGACTATCGGGGTATTCTTGAGACATCCATTGTCGAAAATCGTCAAATTGGTTATCCAATTTCACAAGTTGTTCTACAGAAACCTCATGGAGAGATTCTTCATCATTAGGAGGATTAGAGGAATTACCCATGTCCTCGTTAAAAAGGCTATTCAAATTAGGTTCCATCTCCTCGGTAGTTAAACCTCGGAAAGACTTAATTCTATGGCTTCGTCTAACGGGAATAGTGTAAGTAGGGCTTATTGTTGTAAAACTCATGCACTAGAGAGGGAGAGAAGATTTTGAATTTTAGAGGTAGCAATTTTCAATAAAATCAGCCAATCTTCTAGATTTAAGCTGTTAAATGCAATCACGACAGTCTCCCGAAATTTCAGAAAAATTGTCCGGGACCGTGGCGCTCAGAGTGCACACGGTCCCTGCAACTTTTTTCAAAATTTGCAGGGATGAAAGTTGTGATGATTTTAAAGATAATCTAAAAAAATTGAGTGATTTTACGATCTGTAGATAGGTCAAATTAAAGTTGCAATCTCAAAATTGAACCCTACCAAGATTGTCGAAAAATGCAAAATTTGAATTTTGAAAAAGAGAGGGAAACTTAAATTTTGAATTTTATGATTTTAGAGGGAATACCAAAAGCAATGCAAATTTTGAAATTTAAAAATTGACTCAATTTCACGCAAAATTCAATTTTGAAAGCGGAAATCAAAGTTGTTGTAATTAAGCACTTAATTTCAAAAGTCACAAATTGCAAGAATTTGAATAAAGCACTGAAATTTTGAATGAATGCAAACACACTTTTCAGATTTAGGACAGTAAGAGCACAATTTTGACACAAAATTTCAATTTCAACAATTTTTGAATGATTAGAAGCCCTAAACCAAGCAATCACAAGACCAACTTTGACTGTAAATTTGAAAGTGTTAGATTTGATAAAATCAGCCAAAATTCTGAATTTTAGCAGGAAAATACAGTAAGATCTAGCTCCCGAAATTTCGGAAAAAAATGTCGGGGACGATGGCGCTCGGAGTGCACACGGTCCTCGCAACCTTTTTCCAAATTTTCAAGGATGAAAGATATTGTGATTTTATTGTGGAATCCAAAGTTACAGCTGATTTGGAGATGTTTTGATCAGTGAAATTGTCGGACAAAGGTTGAATCAAGAGAGTTTCAAAAATTAGGGTTTTCACAATTAACCACTTAATTTTCAAAATTAAAGCACAAATATGAATTGATAATTTGCAATAGAAGGGCAGATTTGAAATAATCATTAACAATTAAACATTTCACAAGTTCAATTTTCAAAAAAGAAAATTTAGGGTTTTTATGCAATCAACCTCTAAAATTTGCAAAAAAAATCAAACATGGAAATGTAATCAAGGAATCCAATTTTCAAATCTAACCATGAATAATCAGAAAGCATGTTCACGTCAGGTTCACCAAAATGTAAAGCGGAAAATCGATCGAACCCTAGTTGCTCTCCCCTCTTCCAACTCCAAGGAGAGAGAAGGGAGGTTCCTAGGGTTGATGGTTTTCACTTAGGGAGACTTTACATTCAAAAGAGGGGTTGAAACCCACAAGATCCAATCCCACACAATGCAAGATTGGATGCTAAATGAGTTGCAAGGGTTGAGACAGCAAGGCTACCCTCTTTTGTAAAGAATGTAGATAGAATGATTAAGCTAGGAATGCATAGAAAGTGAGAAAGATTTGCTTATAAACTGAGATAGGGATATAGGATGAAGCTGCGGACCTGGAATTAGCAGTAAAATGTCGATACGGCACTGTCCTGCAAATTTGAGAAAAAGTTGACGGGACGATGGCGCCCGGCGTGCACACGGTCCTCCGAAAAATCCGTGAAATGAAGGGGGATCTGTTCGTCTCTGCACAAGGATTCCAGATCTTCAATTTCAGCCGCGTACCTGCAACCTACACATAGAAAAGCGAAGACGATTGGGGGGTTAGGGATTAGGGGTTTGCCTTTAGGTCAAACCCCGGTTTTGGAATTAACCAAGAAATGAGAAATGCTGTAAATGTAAATGTTTGTAATGTAAAACAAGTACTAATACCTTGTTGTAAGGATGTTTGTATCCTTATGTGCGAAGGTATAGATGTTGTTGTTTGTTGTATGTTGTATGTTGTAGTATGTGATCTCCTCTTCAATGGTTGAATCCTTGTCTTGAATGCAACACTTAGCCTTGAATGGAGACTTAGAATGATCAATTTCTTGAAAGAATGCTTGAATGCTTGAATTCTTGAATGTTTGAATGTTTGAGTATCGTTTCCATGCTTTTTCCATCATACCAAATGAGAGAGGAAAATGTAGTTTATGTACTTGTCAATTAGGGTTGATAGACTGATTTTCCCGACCTTAGGCCGACCAGGAAAGATAATTTTCCAATTTGCAAACAAAAAGACCCGAAGTCCCATAGGAGATCGGGCCCAAAATAGGGTCAGGGACCAAGGCGCTAGGCGCCATGGTCCTGGGGGACTAGGGCGCTGGGCGCCCTGGTCCTGAAGGACCAGGGCGCTGGGCGGTCTGGTCCTGAAGGACCAGGGCGCTGGGCGCTCTGGTCCCACCTCCCGGGACAACAGGGTGCAAAGGAGGTTCAGGCCAGGGTGCTTGAAAAATGCAGTTTTTGGTGTCGTGGACAAGTTTCGGGGTCTCCATTCAGGTTGCGTGTTGCGTCACCATCGTGAAGACCCAAATGCAGGCGAAATTGCAAGTGTCGCAATTTTAGGATGCTACAATAATTTATCTCATCATGCATTTACTTGTAGTTACAATGCTTCAAAGCCTCTTGAATGAATTATTGATTCTGGTGCATCTCAACATGTTACTTCTCATAGATAAATTTTTGATTCTATGCATCTTGATACTTTCAATATTATTGTTCAACTTTCTAACAAATATATTTGTAAATTAGAAGCTATTGATGATGTCAATGTTTCTAATGGAAAATTACATGATGTTCTTTATATTCTTAAATTAAAATCAAATTTGCTTTCTATTGCTAAGCTTTGCTAAGATCATAAGATTTATTTCTATAAGGATATGTGTTATATCATTGATCCAATGCATAAGCAAGTTATTCCTAATGCTAAAATGGACAATGATAACTTATTCAAATTTTATGAGTTTTCTCATTCAAAGTATTCTTTTCTTACTACCATTGATTTTAATGTTTGGCATGAAATACTTGGCCACATAAATTCTAATAATATTGCCTTGATTCAAAAATAAAATATGGTAGATGGTTTTTCTAGCATTGTTCCTTCTAAGATTGTATGCACAGGTTGCATTAGTAGTAAGATGCATAGGGAGCCCTTTCCGCGTGGTCAATTATGGAGGGTAAATCATAAATTGTAACTCATCCATAGTGACCTTTTGGGACCCATGGAGAATACCTCCATCCAAGGATCAAAGTATGCACTTACATTTGTTGATGATTTCTCTAGACCTTTGATCTATTTCGTTCATAGCAAGGACCAAGTTCTTGACATTTTTACTAAATTTCATTTGTTTATTGAAAGAAAATCTAGTTTTAAGATTAAAATCCTTGGAATTGATAATGGTAAGGAATATGTTAATAATACATTTAATGGTTATTTGAAAACTTTTGGTATTAAATATGATCTTACTATTCCCTATACACCTCAACAAAATGGTGTAGCGGAAAGGAAGCATAGAACCATTATTGAAATGGCTAGATGTTTATTGCATGCTAAGAATATGCATTATAAATTTTGGGTTGAAGCTATGGCTTGTGCTAGTTATATTATTAATAGAACACCTACCAAATCCTTAAAGGATATAACTCTTGAAGAAGGTTGGTCTGGTAGAAAGCCCAATTGAAAGCATTTAAGGATTTTTGGTTCCATTGCTTATGTCCATAAACCGAAAGCAAAGAGGCACAAATTAGGTTCTCAATATTCTCCTTATATATTTGTTGGTTATGTTCAACATTCTAAAGCATATAAAGCTTACAATCCTATCATTAACAACGTTAAAGTTGCTAGAGATGTTTGTGTTGCTAAAAATGGTATTCATGATTGTTCTAATTTGCAGGATAATGAGTTTGTTGAAAGTAAGGTTGTGGTTGTGGAGGACACGTCTCCTTCTCTCAACCCTACTCCTAATGCATCTATTTCTAAAAGTGATAGTGATGATGGTCATGATAATTCTACTCCTCATTGTTCTTCTTCTAGTGATGATACTATTACCTCTAAAAGGAAGCCTAAATGGTTTAAATTTGTACTTCAAGAAAGTGATGATTATTTAGCTAGAATGGATAAAATTAAGGCTAGAAGAATAAATTATTTCAATTATTCTTTTATGTCTATGAGTATGAATTTAAATGATCCTAATTCTTTTGAGCAAGTGAAAAGTCACCCTCATTGAAAAAAAGACATGGAAGAAGAATATGATACTTTTCTTGCAAATCAAACTTGGGATTTAGATCCTTTACCTTAAGGTAAAAATCTTGTATCTTGTAAGTGGTTATATAAAACTAAATTGAATGCAAATAATGATGTTACTAAGTTTAAAGATAGATTAGTTACTTGACGTTTTTCTCAAATTGAAGGCTTAGATTATAATGAAACGTTTTCTTTTGTTGCTAAAATGCCTACTATTAAAATTATTCTTTCTTTAGCTTCTAATATGAATTGGCCTATTCATCAAATGGATGTTATATGTCTCAACCTTTAGGTTATGTTAAGGAAGGTAATTAAAATTTAGTTTTCAAGTTAAAGAAATCTATTTATGGTTTAAAACAATCTCCTAGGGAGTGGTATTCAAAGAATAATGCATTGTTTCTTTCTCAAGGTTTCATTAGAAGTAAAATGATCCAAATTTATATATTAAACATAGTGAAGATGACACTATGACTATTATTTTGTATGTAGATGATTTAATTCTAACTTGAAGTTCCAATAATTTTATTTTTGAAATTAAGTTTCAACTCAATCAAAAATTTCAAATGACTGATTGAAGATTTTTACATTATTTTTTGTGAGTGAAAATTTGGCAAACATGTAACGTTATTTTTCTCTCAAAGTAAATATGCTCAAGATCTTTTAGACAATTTTAAAATAAATGACGCTAATCATGTTTCTACTCCATGTGAATTAGGCACAAAGTTAATGCTTGATATGAATACTCCTTTAGTTGATGCTACTTTATATAGATAACTAGTTGCAAATTTAAATTATACAACTCTAACTAGACCAAATATTTCTTATAGTGTGGGTTTAGTTTCTAGATTTATGTCTAAACCTCAACGAACTCACGTTAAAGTTGAAAAAAGAATTTTTGAGATGTATTAAATGAACTCTTAACGTTGGTTTATTTTACAATGCAAATTGTGATTTTACTTTAAAAGGATTTACTGATTCAGATCTAGGGGGAGATCCCAATGATGGGAAATATACTTGTGGATATTGTTTCTTTGTTGCTTCAGGTGCCACTTCTTGGAATAGTAAGAAACAACAATATACTTCACTGAGTTCCACAAAAGATGAATATAAAGGATGAACTAATGCCTCTAAAGAATCCTTATGGCTTAGAAGATTGCTTGAAGATTTGGGGCTACCTCAACAAGATCCAACACCTTTGTATTGTGACAATTAAAGTGTCATTGCCTTGGCCAAGAATTGTATCTTTCATTCAAGGATGAAACATATTTCTCCCTAACACCACTTTATTAGACAACACATTGAAGACAAGAAAGTTTCACTTCTATATTGCAAGGGAGAAGATCAAGTTGTTGATATTTTTAAAAATCCTCTTTGTAAAGAAAAGTTCCAATTTCATTGTAAAAATCTAGGATTGCAACCCATTGAAGAGTTTAATGTAAACTCCCCAAGTAAAGCTTAAAGGGGGGTGTTAAAATATTTAAATTTTACTTGGCTTAGGTTTATTTGTATTTAGTTTGGGATATTCCATTGCAATCTCTACATGTAATTTGTCCTCTTGTACATGTGTGAGGACAAGTCATTTCTTTTGTTTTCCTTTATTAAGGAATATTAGTTTATCCTCCTTAAGAGGATGTTGACACATTGCACACACATATTATGAATAGTGGCATTCATAGATTTGAGAGTTACTTTGTATCTTCTCTTGTCATCTCTATTTAAGAGATACTTCTCCTTTCATTCTTCACTTTTTTGGATATTATTATAATGAGTCTCTCTCTCTCTCTCTCTCTCTCTCTCTCTCTCTCTCTCTCTCACTTTTCCTTCATTCATAATACATAAGGATTTTTTCTTTGATTTTCCCCTTTCAAAAGCTCTTGTGTCTTCTATTGATGTTTTGGGTGATTTCTCTTAGGTTGTTGTCTACTTTGATAACATTACTTCATATTCTTGAATTTTTTCTGGATTCAATTGTGTGTATTTTTTTCCCATCAACATTTCGAATCGCACTCAGTGATTCATCATCAGGATGAAAAGAATTCCAAGGACATGAAAGTTGTTGAGTTGCAAATTTGAGACAAAATATAAAGACATGAGGGGTATGGAAGGGCACGAGGATCGAGGAAAAAAGAAAATAAAAATGACCACCTAAAGTTAGGAAGATAGAAAACCTTAGGAATATTCCTTTGAGACCCATTGTTGATACCATTGGGTCGCCGACTTACAAATTAGCCTCTTTTCTTGCCAAATTAATCTCTCCACTTGTTGGTAACTCCAACTCGTTCATCAAAGATTCCAACCATTTTGTCCAATTTATCAAGGACACCAAGTTGGACACTCAAGACACTCTTGTGAGCTTCGATGTGGTGTCCCTCTTCACCAAGGTCCCTATTCTTGACTCCATCGAGATTGTCAAGCATAAGATCAATGAGGAGATCGCCTCTTTGGTGGAACTTTGCTTAAGGTCAACCTTTTTCTCCTTCCAAGGCGTTATCTATGAATAGGTTGACGGAGTAAGCATGGGCTCACCTCTCTCGCCAATTGTAGCCAACTTATTCATGGAACATTTTGAGGAAGTGACCTTACATTCTTTCCCCCTCCAACCAAAGTGGTGGAAACGATATATGGATGACACCAATATTTGTAGGCCGCACAACTTGGACATGTTAGAGGAGTTTCATGCTCACCTCAACAATGTTTTTCCTTCTAGCGCCTTCACCAAAGAGATTCAATCTAACAACCAATTACCTATTCTCGATGTCTTAATCTGTAAAAAACCTGATGGATCCCTTGGTCATCGGGTGTTTCACAAAACTATCCACACTGACTTATATCTTCATTCGGCTTCTCATCACCACCCTAGCCATAAATTTGGGATCCTCAAAACCCTTGCTTTAAGAGCCCATCGGATTTGTGACGATGACAACTTAAACCAAGAGCTCTCCCATCTTCATCAAGTCTTAAGATGGAATGGCTATTCGAACAAACAAATCACGAGGACCTTCCTCCAAGCCAAATCTTATTTCCTCTCCATCTCTAACCCCTCGCCCTCTCCTTCTTCTCTAGCCCCATTTGTCTCTCTCCCTTATGTTGAAGGCATATCACACAATATTTCAAAAATCCTTCGAAAAAAAGGTCTCCGTTGTGCCTTCAAACCTATTTCCACCATTAAGAGGTATGCTCCCCCGCTTAAGGACACTAGGGATGCCTTTTTAGAGTCAGGTGTCTACAAGATTGTATGCTCATGTGGAACCCCATACATTGGAGAAATAGGTCATTCATTCATGACTAGAATAAAAGAGCATACCACCGACATTAAGCATGTACGCACCCTCAAATTAACCTTAGCTGAGCAATCGTCAACTACCAAGCATCATATTTGTTTGGAGGATACTAAGATATTGTGTAGGGAGAACAAATTTTTCAAAAGGAAAGTTAAAGAGGCCATTGCCATTTTTCATCACCCCTCCAATCTTAATTGTGATGATGGGTTAAACCTTAGTATCTCATGGCACCCATTTCTTTCTATCCTCCAGTATCATCCCCGCCACCCACTGTGACTTCTCCCTCTTTCTTTTATCTTTTTCCTTTGAGCATCTCCTGCTTCCACTTTTGGTTTATTTGCATTTTTGTATATATATAAATATTAATTTCTTTTATTGTTTCTTGTTTTTAATAGGTGTGTTAGTGTTGTTAGGCTTCCCTTTTTTTTCTTTGGGTGGTTATTCCTAAGGTTTTTTGTCTTCCAAACTTTAGGGGGTCTTTTTTCTTTTTCTTTTTTCCTCGATCCTCATTCCCTCCCATACCCCTCATCTCTTTATATTTTGTCTCAAATATGCAACTCAACATCTTTCATGTCCTTGGAATTCTTTTCATCATGATGATGAATCATGGAGTGTGATTCGAAATGTTGATGGGAAAAAATACACACAATCAAATCCAGAAAAAATTCAAGAATATAAGATGGATTGTGGAAATCTTATAGCTTTAACATTACTTCAATCAAGATACTTGGATTTAGTTTTTATTTTCTTTCTCTTGTATCTCCTTTCAGTATAGGACTTTGCCCAAGGTTGCATGCCTTAGTTCAGTTGTCGTATGTAGTTCTAGAACTAGAATCGGGTGCGGATCTGATCCCTACTTCATTATCACTCTTTTTAACCCATGTATTCTTCATTTATTCTTTTCTCTCTTCAAATTTTGTATTTCCCTTCTTATCTGCCTTGACATTCTTGTTCTTGTCTACTAGACCTCTCCTATTCGCATTTTAAGGATTGAATAAGGTTCCCAGTCCTCATCCACACCAAAAATGACCATATCAATCGCTCTTATATATCTGCAACATCAAATTAGATAATTTATATGTCGGCCAAATAATGTAGAACACACAAATGAAATGTGTAATACCAGGTTGGCTCAATCTGAACTCCAATGCACATGGAGACCAAAAATTTGTTGGCTAAGACATAGTTTGTACCCAAATCACCACTAGAAACATGAAATACCTCGAAGAATTATAACTTAAACATCTGCACACACCACAATCAACATGATGTCACATAACACAAAGAACACTGTCACACCCAGAAAAATCATCAATGCACACAATGATCAACATAGACCACCAACACAAATAGAACATGATCTAGAAACAACCACAAGCATCATGAATTACTGGAACAACATCTGCAACATCACCACTTAATATAATCTTAATCATTATATTGGACCACTGAACAACACAATCAACTAAATAAATGACCTCAATACCAGATCATTTAACTAGATCAAACCATCATGCGAACCACTAAAACTTCTACTAAATCAACTAGACATACTTACCTCAAAACTCTTTAAACCACAACAACTCAACCCTAAACACATTGGCCAAACCAACTCATTTAATTTGACTGCATTTTTGGAATACAAATGAAGAATATGTTGACATCAATGACAAAATATTGTTCTCAACAATATCAAATATATTTGACACATTCTTAGATGAGAGAATTCATAGTGAAAGAATCAAGGCAAAACCACAAGTCTACTTATCAAATATTAAATTCATTTTCCTTAGAAGTATTCTAAAGGATAAGAATATCTCCATATAGAGGTGGGAATTTGTTGCCTCCAAGATGATGAATCTCAGAGAACAAACTATTCATTGCTACCTCACTGAATCTAGCACTAAGGGTGAGCCAAGTGATACGAGATATAGAACTAAGCTAATACAAGATAGAGGGACCTTCTAGATAGTTCTAGCATCTCTCTATGATGAGGTTGAATACGTGGGAGTAGGACTCCAGTATGACATACTAAAATCCTGTACGGACGAAAATAGAGAACCGTGCAGAGAAGGGACTGACAGTCATATAAATAATGAAAGAAGTACCATAATATAAAAATATAGACAACTAGGAAATAAAGTGAAATAAGAGAAAAGTGGAGAAATAGAAAAAGAATAGGTCCACACTATGAAGCATCTAGCCAGATAAATCTTCTCTAATGCAACATGCACACAAGCTAGAAAGGAAACATGTTTTGGGCTGCTTGGAGACTTGCCTCAGTCAAATCCCTATTTGCGTGTTTCTACCTCCATAGACAACTAGTTAGATTGATAGTATAAAAGATAAATGCAAGATAAGATAAATAATGGAAGAACGATGTGATAAATCCTAATATTCTCAAAGATAGGATAGATAGAATGATAGAAAAATATTACCAAATAGGCTAGAGAAAGCCAAGAGAAATCCAAGAGAGTTGCAAGAGATTAGTGTGAGAGCTTGAGAGTGTTGTAGCAAGATAGAGACTATCATAACAAGTGAGAGACATAGCAATAGAATGTTGTGAGAGCCCAAAGAATGAGAGATCTTTCTTAAGAGAACCAAGAGAGCTTGAATGCAGGGAAAAGAGAGATTTAAAAGAGAAAAGTGGAGGGAAAAGAGGGTTGGCGAGTCATTTGAAATATTTGTGGTCATTTCCACTAACATGCACAAGTGACAAGTGGAAAGGCATACTCATAACCAACATTCGAACATTAAGATGTTGCGAGACGAATGAGCTATGCACAGATGTCTGCGCGACGTGCTAGTGTCTAAACAAATCACGCTCTAAGACAACAAGTGACAAGAGAAATATGCAACTAACGTGACTGATGCCATGAGGGAGCTACTAAAAAGAGGGAGGTCGAGCATCCTGAGAGGGAAAACGCTAATACAAAGGTTGAAGTGAGCCTACTTAGGTGCTATGGCAATGGACGCCAAAAGTGGTCACAAAATATGTAGGTCAAACTATAAAGGGGTGTGCAATTTTTGACACTACACTCCATCATTTGTATAAGTGCATAAAATTGCAAAATAATAGGTTTGAAACACTAGAGAACATTATCGCATTCCATTAGCATGACTGAAAGCAACTTATGACCTCTTGGGTATAGACACTAATACTGAACTCTATTCTATTAAAGAAGTCTACATCCTTAAACATGTAATATTCCACTATCTCTTAGCCCATGGCTTATTTATTATCTTCAATACTCTAATATGAAGGAGATAAGTATGCAACATTCAATTATCTTAAAACAAACATGGTAAAAGAAAATAGCTCTTATTATACTATAATGTTCAAACATTGACTTCTATTCAAGAAATTATTTAGTACAATATTGTCTTAGGATTAACACTAGCCTCACAATTTAATCTCTATTGAATATATATTGATCTCTTAGATTTCCATAAGGTCTCTTCCTAACAACCTCAAAATAATTGTCTTATGAACCATCTAAGAGGGTTTTATGATGCCAATTATATGAAATATGACTATTGTAATTATACATATCAAAAATCTTAAGTGCCCTTCTCTTATATTTATCCTCCTAGTCTTAATTTCCAATTAAGTCTCATTTATTCTTATAGGATATGTCTAGGAACAAACTATTGAATCATTATAAGATGCCTTATTATGCCTACATTTCATTATTGGCATGCTATAAATTGGTAAGAAAAGATACCTTCACACATTAAGCATTACCATTATTATTTAAAGCTCTAAGTAATGTTTCTCTAGCCTAAAGGATATTCTAGATACTTTATTGCTTATATATCGCATGCTTTGATAACTAATCATGATTTAGATAAGAGATATCTATTTTCTTAATTAATAAATCTCATACTAACTTCTATATCTCAATCTCATTAATTCAAAGTCACTAGATCACTAATTACTGAATTACTCCAATCTTTTCACTAACTATGCTAACATAATAATACCAATAACATATTTTATTTTTAAAATAAGTGCCCTTACAAGGGTTCATATAACATACCGAAATAATTAAATCTGCTTGACAATATGAGAGGTGGGATTTGACCTCGTGACAATTAAATTAAAAAGCTAAATACTTGGCCTTTATATCAATATGATAAGAAGAAAGACGTTCTGCGGGATGAAGGTTGCTGCCCCAAAACTGAGGTGTTGTTGAATATCCCCTTGCTCCACGTCTTCAATGTACTCCTTGTAGATATTTTCCCCTTGCCTTTCGTTATGCCTAAGAAGGTTCTAATTGCGAATCAACTTCAACTTCCTTATGCATAGTAATAGTTCCATTTTTGGCTTGCTTGACTATATTGATTCTTGTTTCTTTTTTTGAGTTGCATTTTATTGCAGACTATACATGGAAGCACTTTAGTGATAAACTAAAAATATAATTTTTTAACTTTTTAACTACACTCTCACTTTTGCCACGTAACTTTCCTTACCATAAGATAAGGGAGTTTCTTAGTTTATTTTCACTAATTAAAAACTCACTACTTTCCTCTCATCTTAAAAAAATACGACATCATTAATAAAATATGTGAACTAACTAATTCATAGATACTATTTTTAGTTTATGAATTATTTTTTTATTATTTATAGTCTATATATATATAATTATAATTAAAAGCACTTCTAGATAAATAATTAATAAAGATTTTTATAGTAAAAAATATCATAACATTTAATTCAAATAAAATTTCTAGTTAATTTTATATATATATATATATATATATATATATATATATATTTGAGTTTAAAGAAAAGATTAAATAATTATAATTATTTTATATCTTATAAGAAAAGGTCAAGTTTTGTTGATGAAGAAAACTCTTAGGAATATCAAAGTTGTATATGGTGAAACTATTTGTATTATGTGTGATAATACTGGAGTGCTTTAAACGTTTCAAAGAATCTAGTTACACATTCAAGAAATAAACATATTTAAATCCATTATTATTTCTTAAGGGAGAAGGTTGTAAATTTGGAAGTTATATTGGAATACACTTCTACATAGAGTTGATAGCAAATGTCTTTACAAAGGCATTAGCGAAGGTTAATTTTAAGTATCTCAAGCAAAAGTTAGGGGTTATTGCACTTTATTTTTCTAACTAGATATATTTCCGGTGGTGCATTTTTCTAGAGGAAGACTTAGTGCTTATTCTTGTTTCCTAGATTGATATTGTAGCTTCTCTTAGGAGTAGGAGTGGTGTGACTAATTAATATACTTTTGTCTATCTTTTAGTGTCCCATGTCATTGTTGTCAAACAAGGAGAGAGTTGTTGTGAGTTATTGCATATATTTATTGTGAGATTATGAGAGAGAGAGGTGTTGTGAGATTTTTAGGTTTACATTGGTATTGTTGATTATTAGTTTATTTGTCTTGTCTTCAATGACAAAGAGGGAGATAATTATTAGCATGATCTTTTATAGTTTTCATTGATGTCAAACCTGATTATCTAGATGTCCATACTGGTTCAAATATGCTTTATCAAATCTTGGTTATTTGGATGGATGTTGGTACAGATATTCTTTTGGTATTGGTTCAGTCATCCTATTTTAAGGGTGGTTTGGAATACTTTTGGTGCCGTCTAAATATTTTGTTAATCACTTTGTGGTTTAGTCGATCTGTAATTCTCGCCAAAATATGCTAGAGAATTAAACCAAAATCTACTAACAAAAAGAGATAATTTTTTTCTTTCTTTTAAGATAACAATTACAACTACGCTATTACTAGAATTTATTAATACAATCTTACTACCATTATTCATCAATGCATAGTTAACTATATACATGAATACACAAATCAACAAGAACATACCACTAGAATCATATAACGCAAGTGAAACATCTCTTTAATCTTTAAGTTAACTACATAATAAAACCATATAATGCATCTTGATTCCCTAGGGTATCTCAACGTCATTACTTGACATTAAACTAACACATCATATATTGATCTAGAACACCATATACTATTATCCAACTAAACATTTACTTCCCATGCAAAACATTAGCACATCTACTTAACTCTATTCCCTTTCATAGTCTTTCTATAGTTCATTTTAAGTACCAATTGAATATTTCTAATACACGTCTTTTTTCATTTGGACACTTAACACATCATGAGACTAAATGAATTTATCCTTCTTTTACGAATGGTATTCGATTATTTCCTTAAGTGCAATTGATCAAGAATACTATCCATAGCCATATGCAAGATCATAGTAGGAAGTACTTATCTACATCCAAATAGGATTCCACTATACTAAACAGGTTTGAGAGTCCAATGATTCTACTAGAATAAATACAATGTAATATTTCAATCCCCCAATTTAAACATAGTCTCATTCTCAACATGATAAACATATCTATAATATGAACCACATACCAATGCATCATTTTATAATAGTAACATATTTCTTCTATATCAAGTTCATTTACATAAGAGCACATGGAGCAAGCACATAGTCTCTTTGCTACATCCCATCCTAATTCTTAATAATACAACTTACATAGACACATATTCATATTCCTCATTTACAAGACATCGTAATATGGTAACATCTATAATGCATAGCAATCAGCACCAAAGGACAACTGCATAATTTAAAGAACCATATTTTTATATTAACAACAACTACTCTCTTAGCTTCCATATCTCAAGATATCTAGTCATTGGAGATTAACATCTTTCAAATCAAAGCATATATGATAATTAACATAATCACTGCTATCCATAAAATATACTCAAGACATAGCAAACATATCTCTAAATCATTTACTTCCTTTCTAATCAATAATAACATCAACAATAGAATATCCATTTACAACAATCTTATTCAATATATTTCATTCAGAAACCATCTTACTACATGTTCTATAATACATGAGCTCAATACGTTGATTACATAGTCTTATTTACATTTCCATCTTTCATAACACATGATATCAATTCTGATTACATAAATATGCTCCAAGAATCCAAACTCATGATGAGACACCATAGATCCAAATCCACACATGCTAACATCCAAGAAGAATATCCCAATGGTAGAAGGCATCAAACCACTTGACCATGTGGAACCAAATAGGAACCACCCCCCATGGTAGGAGATGGCATAAGGTTCCAACTCACACTCAATATCTAAGTTGACACCTAACAACCATATGATACAACATGACACTATAAGACTCCAATATAAGAATATAACATCAAAATACATCACATTGCTAAATCAAAGCAATGAACCTCTAAGGACACAATCAACAACAAGGCATATGGATAGTGGACACATTTGGGGTAGATTGTCATCACATGCTATCCTCATGTGGCATCCATCTCCATATTGGAGTCACTCAAGGGAGATCGGGTATATCGCTCCCACTGTCTTCCCAATCTAGGATCCCAAAAACCATCTCCCCAGGTCCATCCAATTGGGGTATACAATAACATATTCTTTATCTTGATTAGGTGAGTTCCTAATTATCTAGCCCACTAATCAATTATTAATAATGTTATCACTTGCAAATTAAACCATAAACTCTTCATGTTGTTCCATACGTCTAGAACCCCTTCCTAGAGATCTAGTGCTCATAACCTAGGTCCAAAACATGCAAGAGCCTACTCTACCAAACATAGACCAAGACCACATGGTAAAAAAAATTACAAGATACATTTTAAAATAACATAAAACGCAACATGGGAAGCATAAAAAAATCATTACAAAACTGATACAACTAAATCATAAATATAACCATCAACATACAACCAACAACCACTTAACAAGGATCAATCCATAAGCTCATAATGCCAAAACACAATAATAAAGAGAGCCTCAATAATTTAAAATACACATAAATAGAAGCATATACATTAATCCAATTATGTAGAAGGATCCTCCACAATGAGGTACAACATAACCTCTCGTTGGAGCTACAATTAACCATCCTCAATAGCAAGGAATCACTCAACTTGCTGGAGAAACATATCAAAACCTCAACAAATAAGCACAAAACAACTTTCTAGAGCCCAAATGGATTCACACATATCACAAATGAATGGAACAGTGCCCCAAAACCATCAGTCATAACAAAACAAGCCTATGGAATAAATACCAAGCAGAGAAATCAACTAAGGGACTCAAAACCAACCTAGAAATCTATTGACACTACTTTGGTGCTATTGAAGCCCATAGTAGAGCTATTGAAATAAGGGACCAACTCATGGAAAATGAGATACATAGATACTCAAATTTACCCTGAGTTGGGCATGGGACTTACAATGGCATTAAAACAACAAAGAAGTTATTAAAAGCCAATAAGAAACCAAAACAAAGCATTGTTAAGGCCAACAATACAATGCATCCAAGAATTCCAACTTATACTGACAATAACTTTCACATAAATGATTACAAACATAGCCACTATACATCTAATAGCACCAAATGGACATAAGACAGGGTATGCAACAACAAACAAACCTCACCAAACCTATCGTTACCATAATGCATTCACAGGCAACTTATAATCAACATATCAACATAGACAAATGACCTTTTTTGGCAATACAACATACAGATTCCTAAAATCATATATAAATATTTTCCCAAAATATTATTCCTAATTACTGATAACAGAATAATCATTCATTCCCAAATCTCCCTAAACAATCTTTTAGCAATCATGAACAAAACATCTCTTTTCAAAAATCAAAATGCAAGAATGGAAAAACATCTCCACCCTGGAAGTAGAGTGATGGTAATGCAATCATAGAAGAGAAAAAATCCAAACCAACAAGCTTTCCCAAATTCAACCCAACCAAGCAATTCTCTCTCCAAGCAATTCTAAAATCTGAAAGATGTAGAAAGATATCTAGAAGAACCCCCACAAAAATGCTCACAAAGACAATAAATAGAATCTCATTCAAAACTACAGAAGCATATCTGTGAATCAAAATATTCAAATAAAATATATTTTATACCAACCCCCCTATCAAAAATTGAGGTAAGAATATAAATTAATATTATTTACTTACCCTCAAATCTCAACCAATAAAATAATACGGTTGGTATAAACATAATATTTAATTACTCAATTAGTAACAAGAGAATGTAATAATAATAATAATAATAATAATAATAATAATAATAATAATAATAATAATAATAAAAAAAAAAAATTAAAGCCCAATAAAATAAATCAAAGGCAATATAAATAAATGCTCCAATTAAACATAAAACCATAATTAACATAAATAAATAAACAAACAATTAAATAATGTTATCCTCACAATCACAACTCCTAAGAGGGCCAATCATAACAAGGGGTAGGTACATGAATAATATAGCAAATAAATAAAACAACAATCCAAATATATAATCAAAACAATAAATAATTAGATAAAAAATAAATAATCCAATAATAAATAAATAATCAATAAAGAAGATAAATAAATAAATGTACAGACAAACATAAAACACATCCAGTAATTAAACAATAAATAAATAATAACCCAATAAATCAAAAGCTCAAATAATAAATTAAAACCAATATAAATAAATAATAAACAACCAATAAATAGATGAACCAAAAATAAATAAATAGATAAGCAATAAACAAATAATTAAATGTACAGATACATATAAATGCTATAGCCATTATAAGTTATACTCAATACCATAAATATCTCCCACATACATATAAAATAATTAAATAAATAAAAAATAAATAAATGGATGTATTAATAAGTATAAATACTCAACTAATATAATTTTACCAATTAATTATTAATTAATTATAAACTTCCAAAAAATAAATGTATAGATATATTGTATTCGTACTAACCATTATTTAATGATTTATGCCAATGGCTATATGTAGTAATTGATTAATTAATTTTCACAATTCCAAATAACCAATAAAATATAAATCCATAAAATAAACATTAATGAGTAATAATTTTCAAAAAATAATAATCATGCATTAATATTAAATATTAATATCATCCATTGATTTAATTTAATATTTATAAACTATATAAACCAATTAATTATTAATTAATAAATAATCACAAACTCACAAGGCATCTTGACATAAGGTTGAACAACATACCACATGACACAAACCAACAACTCAAGCCAAGACACTAATTCACAAGGGTATCAACTTATGCCTAGAGTATGAAAGGGAAACACATGCCATCTCCAACAACTTGCCATTGGGATAAAGACACGCACAGACCTGTGAGACTAGGTGGAGTCGATGTCTCATACCTACAGTCTTGCATGCACCACTAAACACAATACAACATATATACAATGTATATACATCATAAAATATCAAGTAAGTGATAGATAATCACAACATCATGTCATTCTCGCAATGAGTGGTATGACATAGTCTCTAATCACGAAGACACTGGAGAAGACAATCACAAACATTATAGCATCAATCCAGTCATCATAATCATAGAGTAGGGTTAGCGTAATGAAAATCCCATAAGCATTATGATCCATCATGAATAATGATCAAATATAGATCAATCATCATATCCAATACAATCATGAAATAGTTTTAGTACATAAAAAAATACCATAAAATTATCATAAAGTAGACTAAGATAGATCAATATATTGCTTTAATGTACAAAAAGACAAGATGAATCAGGGAGGGGCACTGCATCCTCCCCTCCTTGGGGTTGACTTACTCTTGCAAGTCATCAAGGGTTAAGTTGAAAGTATACACCCAACAACCAAAAACTTCTTAATTTAAACATTTCCTAGCCTAGAGTAAGATAATGACAACAAGAGTGTTCATACTACGCTTCAATTATTCAAGTGAATGCAATACATAAGAGATAAAACAAGTCACAAAACTCTTACTATTTACAATAACCATGCTAAATCCTTAAAATATCTTCAAGAGAAATTTATTTAACCACATTTTGCAGGACAAACTATAATTCCTATCTCTAAGTTAGCATCTATAAGAAAAAATCAGAATAACTCACACCATTCAAGCATGACAACACTCCTTTCACATCTAGTTACATGCAATTAAGAAGGTAAATATGCATTTTACACAATATTTTAATCATAGGAACATTCTTATTTTATTTAAGAAGTCACATGTCATACACCTAAATAAGGAAAATTTGAGTAAACTTCCTTCCAGATCGAATAAGATCAATAGAATCTCACAATCACCAGGAATCTATATCCTATAATCTCAAGGAAAGCAAGATTTTCAGTATCCAAACTTCTCAGTCTCTACCACACTTCAACTACGCTACTTTGATACAGACATTCACACATCTTTCATCCAATCAAGTTATTCAAAAACAATCCGATCCATTAAATATGCATGATATATATTCATAAGCACTCATTGAAGTTATGAAATTAATAGTTCTTTCACATTAAACTATTTCATATGTCACAACCTTCTCAAATCCAAATGCATTTCTATCTAACATTCCATAAAATTGTAAAAGTTACTAGTACATTTCATCTTATTAACATAATTTATTTATTCAACTGATATTGACATTATCTAATTGATCCTTAAGTCTAGTGCACTTCTATGTGGTGTCCTCCATTGCACACACTATCAGAGGTTCAAAATGAACATGATAAAAACAACACTTGACTCACAATGAGGGCCCATAATACTTCAACATTCATAATGACTACTATGGACAACAAAAGAAAGAAATTCAAAGTAAAGATCATTGAATCCAAGATAAAATCATGAAAAGAAAGAAAATTTGATGGCAAAATCAATTAAGAAATAAAGTGTGACAAGTGCCACCATAAGAACAAAATAAATGAAAAAAAAAAAATAGTGGTCAGTCCTAAAGTAAAGGAGTCCAAAAATCAAATTAACTCCAATGATACTTCACACAATTCTCAAAATAACTCAAAATAAATTAACCAACTCATCCAAATCCACATCACGAGGTGACCAATATCAGTCATACCAAACGGAGTAATGACTACACAACACCTTGAATGTGTTAGAGAGTGCATGCCAAACATTTAAAACCATAAGTTTATTTATCTATATACATTTTAATGTAATACAATCCTTTACGATATTTTAGACAGGTATCCTTCATGAAAGATAACATATGCAAGGAGGAATTAAGGTATCTCACACATTCACAAGCAATATAGTCATACATGATTAATGTTCAAGATATCCTATCTATAAATTGATTGTATTTACCATGTTATAATAGAAACAAATGTTAGAGCTTCAATTAATCACTTGATGATATACTATAACATACACCATTTCAAGTTCAATGCTCAATAAATAGCATGTAGATGATCGGAATATTCTACATGATGTCATCAAACAATTTAATCAATCATATATTCACAAAAGTAAATTACTCATAACAAATAAATCTTATTATTTTAGGAAAAATTTAATATCAGATTTCAATCACTCCCACTCCAATCACCTATGATCATTTACCAACATACCCTTAGCTAATCAATTGTCTATACTAAGCATAGAACTAGATATCATAGCCTTACATACATTTTACTTTATCTCCATTTTCATTTAATGTCACGCAAATTCAAGGAAAATTATCATTTAGAGACACAATACAACTTTCGTACAATTTATTATGAATCCATCCTAATAGAATTCATTAAGCAAAAACTTTCTCAAAATTCAAATAAGGTAAGGATAGAACATCTTTACTTAATCTATCCATTTGATCAAGCAAAACCACACAACTCCTACTCAAAGCTGATTTTTATCTTGCCCAACCAAATAAAGGCACAATGGTATGATTTCATTTTCCTATACATGCAATGCACCCATCCTTACTTAATTCAGCACGCATATTATAATATAATCTTTTGACCTATTAGTTCAAAAAAAAATTATACATTATTTATGAAAAGATACTCTATCTAATTAATTCTTCTTAAAACAAATATCATGAATGTAATGCATAAATTTTGATTTTTGATGCAAATTTAGTCCATCCAAACTTCTCTTTTAATGAATTGAAAATTATATTTGCCATTCAGTATCCAAATAGAGAGAAGAGGGAGAAAAGCATTGTCAAACAATCAATATATGCACACCAAAATTGTACGTGGACAATTTGAATTTTTTTGGACATGGCATATTTATCGTGTTAAATAGTTCAAATAACCAGAAGAAAACTAAGAGGGGGGGTGAATCAGTTGTCTTAGATTGCCAGAACATTTAGCAATTAAAACTTTAATAACGAAACCCAAAACATTAATAC
This sequence comes from Cryptomeria japonica, assembly GCF_030272615.1. Lineage (NCBI taxonomy): Eukaryota > Viridiplantae > Streptophyta > Pinopsida > Cupressales > Cupressaceae > Cryptomeria > Cryptomeria japonica. The sequence goes on along the minus strand of NC_081411.1, from coordinate 781,609,790 downwards.
CAGAATGCTTAAACCAAATACTAGAATAGCAGTTAAACCAATTAAGCATAAATAATACTCAGAGAATAAAACCATCCACATGACACCTAGATTTATATGTAGAAAACAAAGTAAAGGAAAAAAACATGGTGGGAAGCCTACCCATAGTCAGATAATACTTTTGCAGTAAGTATGTGAATTACAATCGAGGGGCTTGCACTTGCAAGAAGGCCAACAACCTAGATCATAGTTCTCATCACAAAAGGAGTCTCACTAAGTATATAGAAATCCAGACTACAATATGGAAGAAGGAATGAATTGCAAAGATAGCATCTCTTATGCATGAGTATAGTTCTAGTTAAGCTCAATACCGGAGGACTACATCCTCTTACATAAACCCAAATCGATTTCCAATGATCGACCAAATCCTCTATCTGAATGATATTAGATTATTCACATATTACATATTTAGTTCCCATTCCCTTGACCATAACCATATGATAATCTACAATGAGATCTTACATCTAATATATACAAACCCTCAACCATAAACAATCAAGTCATCCACCAGACAATAAACCAATTACATAATTATAAAACATGTCGGCTTTAGACCAAACAAACAATATCCAACATATATAATATCCTCAAAACACATGGACAAGTCCAATCCACACGTTTCAATAAGTCGGTCCATACCCTAGATCGACCAAGAACCAATATAGGTCCACTAGCTAAAGCAATGATCTCCATCAGCAAAGTCTCGAACATGATCACCAAAAGCATCTTGAATCTCCACCAAAAAATTGCACAAATACTACTTATGCACATCATCAAAGATCTTCATTGGAGCTCTACCAATGAAACCCTCACCAGAACCACAAGCCAAGCTTCCAAACAAACAAGATAGCATCCGATCACCAGACCAAAAAAAACTTACCGAATATGAACATGAGTATCCTCAATAAGGCAATTCCATAACCAAACTATAATGGAGCATACTGGTGTTGACTATTTGGAGGAATTGATTATGTGTTGCATTGATTTTTTGTCATTGATGCCAACACTAGTTGTTTGGATGCTTTACTGGCACACTTCTAGTCTCGGTAGGATGAGTGGTTTCTGGCTGGTTTGAATCCGACATGATCCGGTAGGCTCTGATATGATTTGGTTATCAAATTGGCTTGTTCAAGATACTCATATTCATATTCAGTAAGTTGGTTTTGGTCTGGTGATCGGATGCTATCCTGTTTACTTTTGCTGAAGATCTTTGCTGAATTGCATAAGTGGTTTTGGTGCAACTCCTGGTATGGTTTCAAGATGTTGTTGGTGATCATGTTAGAGACTAGGTGGATGGAGATAATTATTGTAGCCTGTGGACCTCTATTAGGTCTCGGTTGGTCTAGGTTATGGACTAGTTTAATGAAGTGTGTGGATTGGACTTCTCGATACATTTTCGAGATGTCTTATGTGTTGGATATTAATTGTTTCCTCTAAGGCTGACATGTTTTGTAATTATGTATTTGGTTTTTTGTCTGGTGGCTAACTTGATTGTTTATGGTTGACGGTTTTCATATATAGATGTAAGATCTCATTGTAGAATATGTGTGAGAGATATGGGAATGGGATATGGATATATAATGTATGAATAATGTAATATCATTTAGGCAGAGGATTTGGTCGATCATTGAAAGTCAAATTGGGTTTATGTGAAGAGGATTTAGTCCTCAGGTATTGATCTTAATTAGAACTATACCCAGGCGTAGAAGATGTTGTCGGTACTATGGATGTGTTGCATTAATTTTGTCATTCATGTCAACACTTATTCTTATTGAGATCTATGATTATGTTGAACCAGCACATTGTGTTCACTGGCAAAGATCAGTGACTTATGCACAATCATCGGTATATTGTTCATCGGTAGGTTATATGGTTCACTAGCACTAAGGATGACTTGTTATCATTTGGAGATCACTTGACTATATCAAAGAAATGGTTTGGATACTTGGTTTAGGTATTTTGGTTAATGGTCTAATAGGGATGACATATTTGTTGTTACCGTTAGATTGGTCTAGGTTATGGACCAGTATGCGTTATCTATTCGAGATCAGTATGGCATGTTATGGAAATGATTTATTGATTGGATATTGTTGTAAATGTATTGAGCTGACATGATGCATCGCATCTAGACTTTTTTGTAATTGATTTAATTTTAATATTCTTAGTGAGCCGACCTACACATTTGGTCTTAGGTTTTGTTTATATGTAAGATCTCATTTGTGAGATGAGATATGGTATGGTATGTAAGGTTATGGTATGGTATTGTAACATGGTATGTGTGAATATTGAAGATCATATGAGTAGACCATAAGAGAAGGTTCAAGGAAGGTTTGAAGGTGTTTGTCAGAGCTTAACCACTACTGAATCCAGCATTGGAGATGCTATTTTGGGCAGTACATTAATCTATGATTTAACCATCCTGTTGTAGTCATTGCAACTCCCATTTGAGCAGTGTGCTCTAGGTGGTTGGCCTTTTTGCATGTGTAGATCCCATTTGTATACACGTACTATCTGCAGTAGTATCATTTGATTGTGGGTAAGGTTTCCCATCGTGGTTTTTCCCCTTATAGGGTTTCCACATCAAAATCTTTGTGTTATGTGTTGTGGATGTTGTTTCTCTTTCTGTTTCATGCATTAAGTTTCACTAGTATTGATATTAACTATTAATCTGTTAAGCAACATTAAGTTTGGTTTACCGATATCAAGTATTAAGTTGAAGTAATTTATAATTAGGTTGAAATTCATTGAAAACTTATTCATGCCCCCCCCTCTCAGTTTCCCTTCTGATTCCTAACAGATGCTATCTTTGTAGTTCAACCTCTTCTCCAGATTGTAGTATGGATCTGTATGTAGTCAGTGAGACTCATTTTTTTATGACTAGTGCCCTCTAGTCTATTAGCCTTCCCGTAAGTGGAGGCTCCTCAATTGTAATTCACATACTTACTATAAAAGTATTATCATGCTCTGTGAAGTGTACTTGTACCTACAACCACAATGTACTCAATAAATCATTAGAAGCATGGTTAGTTAATTTAAATCAAAGAAAGACAAAACCATAGCTAATCGACTTATTGCCTCCTAGTAAACACGAGTATGAAAAATGATCTCAGATCTGATTATGCATATTCCAGTGACTTGACTACACTTAGATGGAGGATTTGAATGGTCAAAATGCATGATCTTAGCAAGAATAGCATGATTAAGCTAAGATTTAAGCTAAAATTGAGCATGATAACATTGCTAAAGATGATAAGCTATAAGCTAGATGCCTATAGTAACAATGCAAATGATGAATCAAAATGATATGAATTGGGACATGAAATTGAGACCAATATTGCTCCAAAATGAGGTCTATTTATAGGATTTTCCAAGGCTAGGGGTGAGTTGGCAAGAATCAACAGTTGAGATTGATCTGAAGATATCAATGGTTAAATTGGAGGAGATTGGCAAAGGGAGTTGGATTAAAGGGAACATTTGTCATCTCTATGGTGACAAGTGTCGAGAGGCTTCTAGAAGGAGTAGGATGAAAGGGAACACTTAGTGACAAGTGTCACAAAGGTTCTAGAAGATGTTGGATGAAAGGGGACATGGTGGTAGGTAGAATGGGTTAGGTTTAGGAGTGGTCGAAGTTAGGAGAATTTGAATTTAAAAATTCAAATAATATGAAAAGGATAATTAATCTCAACAACTCATAATTGATTTTTTTTAATTAATTAGGTTGGAAGAAATGATTTTGGATGGGGGGAATTAATTAATTTGAATTAATTAATTAAAGGGGTGAAATGAACCTATTAAATAAATCCTTAGATTTATTAATAAGTAGATGAAAAGAGAAATTTAATCAAATTACTTAGTGAATTCAATTAATTATTTTCAGACCAATTTTAGGTGTATACAAGTATTATCTGATTGTGGGTAGGCTTCTCACAATGGTTTTTCCCTTTACTGGGTGTTCCACGTATAAATCTTGGTGTCATGTGGATGGTATTTATTCTATGATTATTGTTTATGCTTAATTGGTTTAACTTCTATTTTGGTATTTGGTTTAAGCATTCCAGTAGTTATGTTTTGGGTTATGGTATTAAAGTTTTAATTGTTGAAGGTTTCGGTAATCTGTGATAACTAATTCAGCCCCCCCTCTTAGTTGTCTTTCAGTTATTTGAATTGGCTAATAATTGGTATCAGAGCTCTTGTCCTCTCTGCAGAAAGATAAAGAACTTGAGGAAGATCCTATGGTGTCTAATAGTTCAAGTTCATCTAGTTCTTCTAGAGCTATCTTTCGAAGAGATATTCTAAGGCTTAATGGAACAAATTACACAATATGGAAGATCCAAATGGAGACTCATCTCAGATGTCTTGGCAAGAAAATTTAAGATATCACATAGAATGGTGTCACACCTCATAATCCAGCATCTGGAAATCCTCCTCTTGAAAAGCTAGATAAGGAGCTTGAGAATGATTGTAGAGCAAGAGAAGCCCTTTTGTGTGTGCTTTCTGATCGGCAGATAATGGGATTATCCAATAAATCATCTAGAAAGGCTATATGGGATAAGATGGAGACTCTTAATGAAGGTGATCCTATAGTGAAGATTGCTAAACTTGATGGTTACTGGGTGAGATATGAAAACCTAAATATGAAAGAAGATGAAAATATTACTTCATTCATGGAAAGGGTAAATGAGATTGTTATGGGAATTCAATGTTGTGGTAGAACTCTAAGTGAAGATGAAATTGTTTCAAAAGTCCTGAGAGCTCTACTATCAGCTTACAATATGAAGGCTACTACTATTAATGAGTTGAGAATAATGGCTAATACATCTATTAGCAGAGAGATCTTGGTTGGGAAATTATCTACTTTTGAGCTTGAAGAATTTGGACCTTCTGGAGCTCTAAAGTCTAAACTGGCTTTTCATGCATCTGCATCATCAAACAGTAAGAAATATTGGAAAGCTTTATATGAAAAGGAATTGGAAGATATGAAGAGAGAAGATGAATAATTTGAGCAACTTGAAGCACTATTTGCTAGAAGAGTACCTAAAGGACCGGTAGGAAGTAAGTATGAAAGAAAAGCACCTTTTAAATGTTTTGCATATAATAAGATTGGTCATTTTGCATCTAGATGTGCTGAAAGGAATTTAAGATTTGAAGAAAGAGTTAGAAGATCATTTAAGCCTAACCCTGGATATCAAAACAAGTATAAGTACAAGGAAAAAAGAGACAAGTCATGCTACATAATTGATGATGAAGGCATTACTGATTCTGATGAAGAATTGGTAGAAGACTCTGCTAGTGGTTCCAGAAATGGGAAGGAATGGGTGTTCCTCGATATCAAGGAAGGTGTTCTAGCATTGGGAGAGAATGTACCTGAAGAGAAGGCACTTGCTGCTAAAATTGAAGATAAGGATGAATGGGTAATAGACAGTGGTTGTTCACATCATATGACTAGAGATAAAGAAAAGTTTCTATCTTTGCAATAATTTGATGGCAGTCTATTTATATTTGGAGATGACAAAGCATGTATGATCAAAGGAAAATGAACTATATCATTGGATGGTAAGAACAATACTGACAATGTTTATTATGTTGAAGGTTTAAGGCATAATCTTTTGAGTGTAGGACAATTGGTGGATAAGAGATTTCAGTTATAGTTCAAGGATGGAAAATACAAAATCATTAACATATCTGGTTTGGAGATTGCAACCGCTACACAGACAAAAGGTAATATATTTCATTTGAATTCTAGTGAGAAGACACGTTTCATTACACAAATTGATGAGAGTTGGATATGGCATAAAAGGCCATGTCATGTGAATTTTGACTGCATTGTAAAGATTAGTTCAACTATTGCAGTTTGAGATATACCTAAGATGTGAAGCCCTATAATCCAGTATGTAAAGAATGTCAAATGGGGAAATAGGTCAAAACCTTTTTTAGAAATATACAAGATAAATCTAATGATGTTCTTGATCTTATAAATACTAATTTGTGTGCCCCTAGTAGAGATAAAAAATTTCAAGGTGATAGATATTTCATGATAATGATTGATGATTTTTCTAAAATGATGTCAGTTACTTTTCTAAAGGAAAATCTTCGGCATTAGAAAAGTTTAAAATCTTTAAGGCTAAAGTGGAAATTGAGAAAAGATTGAAGATTAAGTACTTGAGGTTAGATCATGGTGGAGAATTCACATCCAGTGATTTTAATAACTTTTGTGAGAAGCATGGTATAAGGGGACAATTTTCTGCTCCCGGAACACCTCACTAGAATGGAATTGTGGAAAGGAAGAACAAAACAATCTTGTATGCTACTAGAACTATGATGATTGAAGCTAGTCTACCTCATATCTACTACAGAGAAGTAGTGAGCACAATGATTTATACATTCAATAGAGTACATATCAAAGTAGAAACTGGTAAGACACCTTATGAATTATGGTTTGCCAATACATTGACATTTAAGTATTTTAGAATCTTCGGTAGTAAATGTTATATTAGGAGAGATGATATGACTGGAAACTTTGATCCTAGATGTGATGAAGGCATATTTCTTGGTTATTCTAATGAAAGAAAGGCATATAGATGCTATAACAAGAGATTGCAGACAATTTTGGAGGGTGCTAATATCAAACTGGATGAGTTGAATAAAGGTCAAATCAGAGTTTATGAGAATGAACCGGCGGTGGAAATAATTATATTGGAACTAGTATCACCTTTACTAGAATAAAGTATTGAACTAGTTACTCCGGCAGTATCAAAGAATTCTATAGTAACTCAAGAATAGGGAAGAAGAACAGAGAGTCAGAGGACTCCTAGGTATGTGAGATTGAATCATTCAGAAGATCAAATCATTAGGGATAAGAACAATGGAGTAATGACAAGAAAAATAATAGTAACTAATGAAGTATGTTTAATTTCACAAGTTCAACTGGTATCATTAATTGAGGAATGTAAAGATGAATATTGGTTGAAAGCTATGGAAGAAGAGTTAGATCAGATTGAGAAAAATAACACATGGACTTTGATTACTTGACCTAAAAATAAGAATGTTATTGTAACTAAATGAGTTTTTTAGGGATAAATTGAATGAAGATGGCCAAGTTATAAGGAATAAGACTAGATCGGTTTATAAAGGATATTCTCAGAAGGAAGGAATTGATTATGGAGAGACTTTTACAACTGTAACTAGGATTGAAGTTGTAAGATTATTTCTTGTGTATAGTGCTCATAATAACTATAGGGTTTATCAAATGGATGTTAAGTGTGAATTTTTGAATGGGGATCTTGATGAGGAAGTTTATATTGAGAAACTTGATGGTTTTTCACTATTAGATGATACAAACATGGTTTGTAGGTTAAGGTTCAAGCTTTATATTGATTGAAACAAGCACCTAGCGCTTGGTATGCAAGGTTGGATAAATATCATTTTAAGCTTGGTTTTACTAAGGGTAATGCTGACAATAATTTATATTATAAGATCACTAATGATGATATACTGATTATTGAAGTATTTTTTGATGACATTATTTTTGGAGGTGAATATAAGTTGTGTAAGGGATTTGCTAACAATATGGAGAAAGAATTTGAAATGTCTATGATTGGGGAAATGAAATTTTTCCTTGGTTTGCAGATTATTGAGATAGATAAAGGTATTTTCATCTATCAAAATAAGTATGCTAAGGAATTATTAAAGAAATTTGGTATGGGAGATTCTAAACCGGTAAGTACTCATATGGTTACAAATGAGAAATTGATAAGGAAAGATGTTTCTGCACCGGTAAATCCTACAAGATACAAATTTATGATTGGAGGTCTTCTTTATTTGACTCAGACTAGGCCTGACATAATGAATGTTGTTTGCATTGTATCAAGATTTCAGAGTGATCCTAGAGAAAATCATGAGAGTACGGTGAAAAGGATTTTTAGATAGTTGCAAGGCACAACAAAATATTGTTTGTGGTACCCTAAGGATGATGACTTTACTTTATGTGCATATATAGATGCCTATTGGGCTAGAGATGTTGATGACCAAAAAAGTACTTCTGTTGGAGCTTTATTTCTTGGGAAGAAGTTGGTTTCATGGATTAGCAAGAAACAATCATATACCTCTTTATCTACTATTCAAGTTGCATATGTTGCTGTTGCTACTAACTATACACATGTTTTATGGATGAAGAAAATGTTGAAGGATATAAAGGTGGATTGTAATGGACTAGTAGTTATTCACTATGATAACTTTGTTTCTATTGATATATCAAAGAATCTATTATTTCATTCTCAGACAAAGCACATATCTATGAAGTATAATTTTTTGAGAGTAAAGGTGAAATCAAATGAAGTTAGACTAGTTTATATGAACACTAAAGAGCAAATTGCAAATATTTTCACCCAACCTTTTCCTTAAGAATCATTAGAGTACTTTAGAGATAGATTGGGAGTTTCTACTCTTCCGGTAAAGACTAGATTGATGCATTTTGGCATTGGTCTGGTATGCATTATCAGAGATATTTTTCATTCCAACACAAATGTGGGGATGCTAATGTTCAGGGCGAGTAGTCAGCCTTGAAATTCAGTAGTTTATATTTTTTTTGCTTTGATATTTCTATCAGATTTCTGGCATTCATGTCAAAGGAGGAGAGATATTGATATGAAAAAGAAAACTTAAGGAGTTGTATACATTAGGGGGGAGATTTATGAGCTTTTATGAGATATTATTCACAGGGGGAGTTTGGTCTTTGTTCGAGAACTTCATTGCTACATCTATATGTGGGAAATTATTGGTTGTCTTCTATTGGGGGAGACTTGTTTGATATTTCTTAGTACTCAGATGTTTTTTACATCTAGTGTTGCCATAAATGCCAAAGGAGGCCATTGTTGGCCATTTGGAGGAATTGATTATGTTGCATTGATGTTTTGTCATTTATGCCAACACTATCTGTTTGGATGATTTACTGACACCCTTTTGGTCCTAGTAGGATGAGTGGTTTCTAGTTGGTTTGAATCTGGCATGATCCGGTAGGTTCTGGTATGATTTGGTTATGGAATTTCTTTATTCTTGGTACTCATATTCAAATTTAGTAAGTTGGTTTTGCTTAAGTGATCAGATACTATCCTCTTTGCTTGGAAGCTTGACTTGTGGTTTCGGTGAGGGTTTCACTGGCAGAGGTTTTGCTAAAGATCTTTGATGAACTGCATAAGTGGTCTTGGTACAACTTCTAGTATGGTTTCAAGATGTTGTTGGTGATTATGTTTGATACTTGGTGGATGGAAATTATTGTTTTAGCGTGTAGACCTATATTGGGTCCCAGTTGGTCTAGGTTATGGACTGGTTTAATGAAGCATGTGGATTGCACTTCTCGATACATTTCTAGGATGTCTTATGTGTTGGATATTAATTGTTTGGTCAAAGGGCGACATGTTTTGTAATTATGTATTTGGTTTACTATTTGGTGGTCGACCTGATTGTTTATGGTTGAGGTTTTTCATATATAGATGTAAGATCTCAATGTAGAATATGTGAGAGATATGGGGATGGGATATATATGTAATGTGTGAATTGATAGACTTATAAATCACTAAGAGGGGTAGGGTGAATCAGTGCCAGCAAAAAAAAACCACTTTAAACACCGACCGGTAAACACAATTAACCAACTTGCTAGAAACTATGCATCCAATCCAAAATGATATTAAAGAATCCACAATAAGTAAAACATCCACCATAACACAAGTATTTATATGTGGAAAACCCAATTGAGAAAAGCGACGGTGAGATGGGACTCAAAAGTTAACTATCTATAGTAATAGGAAAATGACCAGTTAAGGTCTACAAAGTGCTCTTCTAGGAGTGAATACTATTAAAGATTCCAAACCCCTATTAGGATTTGTACTGTGTTAAAGGTAGTACCTATTGGAAATTGACACTCTATTGGTTGGTTTCATTATGTTGTCATTGATGGGAACATTATTTTGGGTTTTGGCTTCATAAGGTGTACTGACAAGCACATCATAGACTCTACACCAGCACCGACACCAGCAAGTTAGAATATTTCCTCATTAACCGGCAATACAGGCTGACATGGTATAGAAAAGATCATTAGTATTGGAGGTTGAGACATCTTGTAATGCCCTGCCTGGAAACCCTGAAGGGTTAAAGCTAAAACACTCAAATGGAGTGCAAATTATTATTTTTTTAATATTTTTTTTTTTAATTTAAGACACAACATTAAGATACATTGGAGTTATCTAATGCTTAGATAACATAGTAAAAGACTAAACAAACCTAACGAGTTTCCCAATGTTATTACATAACTTAACACCTAACTCAACTCACAACATTTGATCCAATTAAGCAGGATATCTTAGTTACATGCTATTTCTTGAAACATGGATATAATTTTTTGAATTGACATTATAGAAATTAGAAAACATTCATTTATTATGGTTGAAGATGAGTCTACCATGAGGAAATTTACCCATAGAAGTTAAAACATAGATAACATGTAAATTCATCCATTAAGGTTAAAATATAGATAGCTTGATGACTACATCCATTATAGTTAGAATGAAGCTGATATGATGAAGTTCATTTATTAAGAGTAAAATGTAGATAGCTAAATGAGTTCGTCCAATTTAGTTGAAATATAGCTATTATGATGAACTTCATTTATTAAGATTAAAATGTAAATAACTAAATGAAGTTCATCCATTAGAATTACAATTTAGGTAATATGACGAGTTCATCCAATAATTGTTATCCATTCATTATGTTCAAAACACATGCCAAGCTCCTTATTCCAACGCTTACTATAATTACATCACACTAATGAGTTATTTTCATGCTTCCTTATTTTCATTAACATTAACAGGATACAATTCCTCCATGATCGAATTTATTGCATTTAAGAGACGACTACATACATGCATTACGATAAATCTCATCTAATCCACTTATACATTCTATCAAAATACCATCCATACATGCTAGCACTATCCATGAAACATGAGAGACAAAAGCATCACATAACACATAAATGATCTCAGAGTTCACCCCTAGAGGGCTACATCTCTAGGTCTGCTCACTGCAAGACCCCTCTGATAATTAAATAAGTTAGGGATACATAAGGTTCACATTATTTATGAACGTGCCATCAAGGCGAACCTAAGAAAAATACAAAGGACCACCTCGATCAATAAGTACCTAAATGATCCCTACATAGAAACAGACCCAATTGTACATATTAAAAGGAAGTGCAAAGGTACATTGCCCGACAGTACTCTAACTAGAGACCTAACCCGCTATGGCTAGAGACTGAAGACACAAATAGGTATCCCCATATCAACCATACGACAAGGTCCAAACAAACATATCCAAGCCTTGCCATTACTTAAACAAAAGCGAATACGGAAATTAAACTTGCATAGGCAATAACCGGAAAAGAATAGTCTTCTTTACTATTGGTTTAAATAGTAAAAGTTGATCAAGTTTTCTAAAAGATCTAAGTTATCCAAATTATATTAACAGAAAAATCACCATGACAAGGTGAATACAATACCACAATTGCAATAATGCTATTTGTCTATTTCTCATTACAGTAGATAAAATATAACTAAACCATTTATTTCACTAAATGAAAATATCATTAACTTACCAATTCTCCAAATCAGAACTTTATCAAATTTCCAATAATTCTATTAGCATATTATTTAAATTTTCACAATATCCAATAATAAATATTTCATTTCTAAAATTCCTAGATCACCGATAACATTCAAATCCAATATTAATACATCCATGAATAACAAATTATATGGAAATTATCAACATATATTTTATTTCAAGAAATTTTCCAATGAAAAGATTATTTGGTCTTTTTCCAAAAAGATACTTCCTCATTAAGATGGATACCCAATTTAAGTATTAACTCTTATATACTTATTAACCCGAGGAAATAAAATATAACAATTCATAATTTAATAATAATACCCAGTTTCAAATTAAATATTAATTAATATATATATTATTTTCCATTAATAAAAATATATGTATTAATAATAATTTAATAGTGCACCGTTATCAAATTAAATATTAATTAATATATATTTATTAACCCTCCTTAATAAAATATATATTAATAATATTTAATAATAAATAAATGAAAAAAGATCTATTAAAATAGAATATGTGTAAAACAAATTTTATGTTATATTATCTTTTCTTTTTTTTTTTAAATAAAAAAAAAACCTTTTAAAAATGAATTGGGGAGGCCACTGTAGGGCACACACCCCCCTTCATGGGAGTGGTGGAAGCCACCATAGCTCCCCCCCTACGACCACCACAGTGGGCACAAAGGCCCCTGCGGCCACTACGGACGCTGTGGATGCAGGTCCCTACACCTCGGGCGTAGGGAAACACTACAGCTGCCATGGGCATAGGTCCTTGTAGCCTCTACGGGCGCAAGACCCTGCGGAACTACTGCGAGGAGGAGGGAAGTGGAGGCAGTGGCGTGAGTTGAGCCTCGGCTCCTCCGCCTGCCAAACCCTAGCCCAAACAAAAATTTCAATTCCATTTTTTTTAATTATAAAATTTGATTTTAAATAAAATCTATACCCCAATAAAAGAATACGATAATAACAAACTAAAAAAAACCCCAATTTCTTTCATTCACAATCCCATACAGAGACTAAAATATAATTTTCCAGAATGTTCAAAACAACAATATGGGAAATTTTCCCACCAAGTTCATGATTTGCCAAATACTCCACAACTTTTAGATAGGCAAGATTTGCTCAACCACAAAACCATTTAAATCATCTTGACCCAAAACAACTAATATTCTCAAAACTAAAACTTAAATTTTAAGAACATTGATGGATTTTTAAACCAAAATGTCATGAGGAAGAACCAAACACAACTTTTGATTTAACAATGAAATAAAAAGGTAAACAAGAATCCTACCTCCGTTAGCATTCCTGGCAAGATTTTTGAACAAGAGCCCAACCTGCAGCTGTAGAAAAATCCCTTCTTCCAAAACCTCCAATCTCCATCAAAATAATCTTCTTCTTTTTTTTCCAAAAACAATCAACAACCCCCAAAATATTTTTCAACCTAGGTTAAAAGAATGAAAATTTTGACCTAATTTTCTAATTTTGAATTTAAGCACTTTTTTAAATAAAAAATGAAAATAATCATTCTTTTCAACTATTCAAATAATCTAACTTGCTTTTCTAATTAAAATTAAAATGCTTCTCTCTCATTTAATTTTAATTTTCTCAATATTAACTAAGCTAACATTTATATTTCACAATATTGACGAGGATAATATATTTTAATTAAATTAATCCCAAAATCAATCTTTCACACTCTATCAAATATACATATAAATTAAACTTGTTTTTCTAATAAAAATTGATTTTCTTAAATAAGTAAAATTAACCTTTCTTTTCCAAAATGCAAAAGAGATTAAGTTATTTCTATTTCAAATAACTTTAAATCTTTCCTTTTTAAAATGCATAAACTAATTAATTTCGTTATTTAAAATTAACCATTAAATTAAACTCACTATAAACATAAATAAAGCGATCTTTTTAATTAATGATTAATCATATAAAAAAAACCTATATATTTTAATTCCTCAATTACAAATGCATAAATGAACACATTAAATCAAATTAAATACTTAAACTTGCTACAAACAAACATAAAGCGATCTTTTTAATTAATGATTAATCACATAAAAGAAACTTATTTATTTTAAATTTCTCAATTACCATTGCGTAAATGAACACATTAAATTGGATTAAATACTTAGGATAAAATACTCCATTTTACCACATGCAAGGCACAGAACCCAAGAAAGTCAACCAATCACATGACATGCAAACCCAAACGAAAAGGGAAACCGATGGTCTACACAAGACGCTCACTTGATCATGGCTAAGGCATGATGAGGGTTTTACGACCACCTAATCCAAATTCTAAGGATGAAAGAGGTATACTCAACCTTGCGAATCCAGATGGAGATGAACCTCACACCTAGAAGGTAATGTACCTACAATCTCCTGCAACCATGAGTCACGCAAGAATACATATATATATATTCAATGAAGGTGTTAGCTCGAGATTTATAACAAGAGTTAGGGAAACAATTAAACTTGCATAAGAATCGATGCAAAAGCACAATAAAAGGCACGCACAATATTCATATTATCTAATCTACAACATTACATAATGGTTAATCAACCATCCAAGAATGCCACATAGAAAAAGTCAACCAAGGTCAAACTAGTTTTACAAGGCTGACTAGGGTAGGGGCACTACATTCTCCCCCCTAGGCTCCGACTTACTCCTAGAAGTCATAAGGCTAAGCGGAACTCATGCAACATGTATTAGCCCTGAAACATAATTAACAATTATCAATTTGCACATATGAATCTTCTCACAAACAATTGAAATATTATTGCTAAATCCTCTACGAATGTCATTATCCATTGACAAGATACATCTAAATCCCTACATTTCTTATAACATTCTAGGGAATTATCAATAATCATAGTAGAGATACAAAAAATTTCTTCCTTTCATTACACCAAATTAAAGCATTGAAAGAGATATGCAACAATTACCATACTCATCTATCAAACATGACAAGAAAACACGCCATCATGATCAATTTCTTTTACCAATACATCTTTTTACAAAGCTTCAACGCATAGAACTAGCTTCAAATATGAATTCTTACAACCAAGTTAACATTGCAATAAATAGGAGCAATGTAAATAACTCAATTGTTTACACTTTCTAGGCATATAAAAACATTTCCCAATGACTATGTCCCATAACATAGTGACAAGTTAACACCATTCAATCCATGATTACACATAATAACCATCCACATAACTGGATTGCACAACACAAAAGGGCCACATGTGAGCATGTCTAATGCTCGGTCAAAGATAACATGCACGATCAACATCTCTATGCCTAATCTCAGAACAAATAACATGATCATAAATATCCAACACCTCACTTAAGGGCTTGATGGTGCTAGGGTACACTATAATGGTGCTACCTTCCATACAAGACCCTTGTGAACATCCCTTGTTACGTAAGGTGTTTAGCCTCCAAGAGATAGTCACCACTCATAGGTAGGTAGTGGATCCTAGCTATCCCACAACCTCACATACCCCCACCCTCAAGGTTCCCTACATCTACTTCCTCATATACACTCAACCAAGACCATCTCCTACATTCTTGGAGAGGAATTCACATTCCAACACCAGATCAGGATACAAAAACAACAAGGATAAACCAGTTTAGCCACCAAAGTATGAAAGAGTAAAGCTAGTAATCATCAATTCCAACAGTAAGGCAAGAAAATAATTTGGGAATTGCAACATCAAATCAAGTAAGAACAAGATTGCAAGATAGTGGCTAAACCTTCAAGGTCAAAATAAAATAAATTGCTGGCCCACAAGGAAATAAATAAATAATAAAAAAAAATCATAAGTGCACATTACATCACTATGTGACTAGAAGCTAGCCACCAATGATGAAGGAAGGAATAATCATCTAGCTATTATAGTAGCTCATCATGTGGTGTGGCCTAGTCACACATCCGCATGGCATGGCAGTGTGCACCTCAACATCACCCCACATAAGGTCATCACGTGGCATGGCTCTACCCTAAACCTGTCGGTAGGCTGCATGGTAATGTCTACTACAACCTACATTGTGTCTCAACATGACATGGCAATACTCCAAGCGGAAAAGGCACACAATGGATGTATCCTGCATGGCAGTGTACCTCATCGAAAAGGGCATGTGCAGGTCACACCCCACATAGCGACGTTCCTCTCAGGATACCCACCATAAGCCAGAGGTATACATGGCTAAGGTCTACCCACAATTCTACCAACACTAGTCAATTGGCAGCTCATGTGACAAATAACATGCCTCTCATGAAGACAAGACAATATTCTCCAATAAAATCCATCATTATGCTCAAGAACTATCATCAATTATGCTCAAACAAAGGATAGGAATAGGTTAGCACACATGAACCTCATAAATTGGTTCATCACAAGGGAAAGTATTGAGTACACCTATAATACAATTTCATTATATAACTATATTTTTCTTTGAAATAGGGAAGCTAAAGTTGCTTCACGTTGACATTACTCGTACGTCATTCCATACTATTCAAAGAATGGTGGCTTCTAATACTACCCCTTCACATATTGACTTATCAACAACCCATGGGTTGGCACTTAGTAAGGAAACAAATAAGAAACATCACATAAATAGTATGGTTTCCCCATACTCATAAGCAAACATATCCTCCATGGTTGATTACTTCACCATCCCATGGGCACACATAGCAAGCATGGGTTTCTTACAACAAACAAGGTATAGCACCATTACTGGTTTAGTCACATTTATGAGGGTAATTTTCAATACACTATCATCTACTCAAGAAGGGTTTTACTTATGCTTTCCACATGAATCACTAAATAAAGTTTACTCTAGATACACATATTGTTGGCAAATGCACTCTCCAATGAGATATTGTAGGTGATTGAAGGTTTTGTCATTGATGGCAACCTTACAATCCTATGACACTAGCAAGACAATTTACCGGGACCAGCATGGTCAGACTCTACATTGGCACACAGACCATCGGCAGTGAAAGAAAGTATACCGACATAGAAGCTGACAGGAATTTTTTTTATAATATATTTTATAAATTATTGTAAAATCATTGTAAGTCGACTTGGCAAGTTGTAAAATGACTCATATATATAAGAGATCATTGTAGAACATTTTATAGAGAGATAGAAGGAAGAAGATAGGTGAAATAAGGTAGACCTATTATGCGAATTATAGGTTAAGGGTTTATGTATAAAGCAGAGCTTAAACCGGTACTAGATCTGGCATAGTAGATGCTATTTTGAAGCAGTACAAGACATTGTATTTATATAATCCATTTTGTAAGTCAGTGAGACTTCCCATTTTGTAATTGAGCAGTGAACTCTAGGCACTTGGCCTTCCTGCATGTGCAAGCCCCTCTTATAGCAGTAATATTCTCTTATTGGCCAGTAAGTGAATATTGTGGGTCACAAATCCCACTGAGGTTTTTTCCACACTGGGTTTCCTCATTAAACTATTGCGTTATGGTGTGTTTTTCATGTGGTTGTTGTTATCTCTATTTATTGCATTATTTCTTGTTTATCAATATACAATATTGATATGCTTTACATGTTTTAAGTTAAGAAAATCTTATAACTGGTTAGATACCGATTCACCCCCCCTCTCAGTATCTATGGGAATCCTAACAATTGGTATCAGAGCCTGGTCCTCTATTTTCAGAATCCTAACAGCTTGAGGAAGATCTTGACACCAATAGAGATGGAAAACTTGATGAAGCAATTAGAAGCAGCTCTCTCAGACTATGATACAAAAAAGTTGAAAAATATCAAACTTGAAGATGATCTAAAAGCTGCACATGATATTATTCAAGCACTTCAAGAAAATCTCATCATTGCAAGGAACAAGAGAAGAGAACTTTGTGAAAAGATGCAAAATGAGAATGATGAAAAATAAACTCTTAGTGATCTGATGAATAAGTTGAAACAAGAAAACATGACAACAAAGAATGAGATGCAGGATATGACTATGAGATTTTGTAAAGAAATTGAAGATAGAAAGAAGATTGAAGAAGACTTGAATAGAAGACTGAATGATGCTGCAAATGAAAACACAAGACTTAGTTATGAAAAAGATATGTTGAAGACAGATCTGATGCATGCACAAAATAACTCAAATGAACTCATGAGATAGAAAGGTATCTTGGAAAGAGAACTGGATACTGCAAATCAGCACAAAAAAAATTCAAGAAAAGCTCAGAAGAACTTGGTGACTTGTTGAAGAATCAGAAACTTAATGGTGACACTTGTGGCATTGGCTTTGAAGCTGGTGAAAGCTCTGGTACTGCAAACACACAGGATCAAGGCAAACTGATAAGACAACCTACTAGTTATAAATTTTATGGAAAATGCTTTAACTGTAACAAGTATGGTCATAGAGAAAATCAACGTAGATCTAGAAATTATTAGAGCACTAATACACCCACTGGTCAATGTTCCAAATGCAACAAAGTTGGTCATAATTCAGAGAATTGTAGAATGAATATAAGATGTTATGTTTGTGGAAGATTTGGACACTTATCTAATCAATGCAGAACACAAACCGACATAGGATATGGGAAAGCTATTCAGAAAAATAATGTGACTTGTTATGCTTGTAACAAGATTGGACATATTGCTAAATTTTGTAGAAGCAAGTCCTCACTGGTAAGTAACAAAGGTCCTAGTTTGAAAGGTAAAGAAAAGGTTGAAGAGGTAAAGTAGGAATTCTCAAAACAATTGATCAGAAAGTCAGATCTAAATGGTGATAAGAATACTCCTCCACTGGCAGAACAAAGTAACACTCCATCGGTAGGAGACTCTTCATCTAACTGAAGAAAATTATTTTGAGAGTTTGGCAATCAAATGTGAAAACATGCTATTATTCCCTCGGTTGATGCTGAGAAGTTGAAATTACTTCTATACCGGCAGATAAGTTAAGTTATTACTTAACTGACAAGCATTAAATGTGGTGGTTGGCAAAATTAACATTATAAAACAATGTTTTGGCTCCATTTTCATTTCACTAAGCATTCAAACCTTTGAGAGTGCGAAAATTCTAGAGAAAAGGCATTCCGAGCAAAGAAGTGAAGCAACTCATCAAGAAATCATTCCTAAGGCAGATAAAGGTATTTATAATCATGGCTTCTTCATTTGTTCCTGAATTTATTGTAAATCCCACTGTTGTCTAAGTAATCAAATGCCCTAGACCCGTATTTCAGTTAGTTCCCAAGATTGTGAAGAAAAATGATAATATTGATGCATTTTCTCAAATCCCTAAAGGAGTAGTTTTTGCTGAAGACCCTAGAATGTACATTCATTGTCACATAGAGCAATTAGGTGATGAGGAAATCAAGAGTATGTATAAAACTAAAATTTGTGATAAAACCAGTAATATCAAACTTGAACATAAGATAGTGGAAACCCTAGGTTTCACTAAAATTCTCAGTATTCTAGATTGTCCTAAGGATGTTATAAGGATAGTACTAAGCATGGTACATGGTGCATTCTTCTGGTTGGACTAAATTCACAAAATCACTAAAGAATCAGTAAAAGTTGTGATAAGGTTACCCTCCACCGATAACAGACCTGATAAAACAAAGAAGGTCTCAAATGACCTAGTGATTAACCTAACCGGTGCAACATCTGACAAGAGATCTTTAAGGGTAAATGATGTAATAGATATCAATATCAAATTCATTAGGATGATCTTAGGTTATAAAACCACACATGAAAATAGGCTAAACTTAGTCTCGAGCCTATGCATAAAGAGTGCCTATGACATGGTTAATAATAATGCAAAAATAGATGTGTGCGAATGGCTTAAAAATGAGCTAATTGACAATTTGGGAAAGATTAAGAAAGACAAAAAGGGGACATTCAGATTTGGAAACCTACTTGTTTGTCTAATGCTACACATAACCAAACAAGTACCCAGTATGGGTAACAAAAATCTTGGTTTTGACATACCAATAGGCAAATAGTTGTTAGATTTACTAAACAACATGGGAGAGAACATAGAAAAGAACATAGATGAGTATTTTTAGGCATTGAAGGCTCAGATGAAGACCAAAGTCAGATTGTCACAAGAAATTGTAAACAAGTATAAGGATGAAATTTTTATTTTATAAAGAAGGATGAAATTTGGATGGAGGCAGTTATCCCAAGAACCATTTGGGTTATTGAAATGGGGTATGAAACTGATGACCACATAATAGAAACATATGCAAAAGCCCTCCTAGAAGCACCTAACGAACCTAAGAAGAGGTATTTGGTAGTGCTGAGACTATTGTAAACCAAAGTCAATCAAAGAAAAGGGTTAAGAAGGTTGAAGAAGTAGTTAGAAGAGGATACGGGCAAGCAAAAGCTATTAAGGATGATGTACTCAAACAAACTGGTATTACTGAAGATGAGTTAGAAGCACATCAACCGAAAACTCACCTTTCACTGGTTGGAAATTCTTCAAAAAGTGATATACAAGCTGAATTCAAAAGAGTTGTGAGAAAAAGGAAACCTTCACTGGTATCTACATCTTCTCCTAGAAGAAATAGATCAAAACAATAGGCAGTAAGGCCCACAACTAGGAAATTAACTCCAAGAAGAAGTTAATCCCCAAGAAGAAAACTCAACAAACCATTGCTCCAATTGACAAACTTCTCAATGAAATAACAGAGAATGGAAAGCTGAAAAATATCAACAAATTATATGACTCATTATCAACTGTTGACAATGAAAAAGTTGAAAACAGTGTAATCCTACACTTGGATATTTTCAAGAAATTTTTGATGCAAGTTGTGGATGAATTACTGGTAGAACTATTCAAAAGACTTGAAGCTAGAAGGCAAGCTATTGTAGAGCTTGATAAGAAAATAAAAATTAAAAAACTACTTGTTGTACATCCTGTCAACTCACCAAAAGAGATAGATGATTTGATCTTTGAGGCTAACTAGTCAGTATTTTCAACCGCATACCAGCATGTACCACTTATGGTTGGTAGAGTGAATGAGGTTGCAGAGGAAATAACTAATGCATGGGACATATTCCTTGTAGAGAAGGAAAAGTAGGAAGAATATCAAAATCCTAAACCCATCAAATTATACCAAAAAGATAAGGATAAAGGAAAAGGTAAGGTTGGTGGTCCACCCAACATAAAAATAATAGATAACTTATCCCCACTGCCTCTAGATACTCCACTGGTAGTTACCACTAACAATCAACCGGCTAATGAGAGTATGGGCACATCACATGAGGACACATATCTAGATTTTGAGGTATTATACACAATGAATATTGACACTCACAAAGTCAATATTGTGGTAGATAAGGATTCAAAAGGGAAAATAGATGTGGCAAATGAGCCACCGGTAATAGATAGCACATAAGGTAAACCGATAGGTGACAACACTGAGAAATAGGCTCCCTCACAACAACAGGTTCATGCAGAGACAGTGCCACTAGCAACAGTTGAGCAATCCAAACCTTTGTTTAAAGAAATGCAAACACAAACTGACCTACCAGAGGTCACTACAAGAAAAGAAATTGCTCCCACCGGCGGTATACAGATTGTTGGTTCTTCCACTATAGATCTCAAATCAACAAATGTGAGAGAATTTCTTTTGGATTGTATCAAGAAGATAATAGAGTGTAGTTCACAAGCATACAAAGCAATTGATGACACAATTCCAATTTTGAAAATGATAGCACCTAAGTGCAATGTAGATAATAAAGATTCTTTGAAACAACTTGACACATTGTCTAAGTATATTACTAACAACACTATGACAATTGAACAAATAAAAGAGGAAGCATTCAAGGAAAGACTAGAGAAGGAAAAACACAAATTCTTTGAAGAAGAAATAAAGAAGTGTACAAGATGATTTAACACTCTTTTACCGAAACTATGTAGTACATTGAAGGAATTTAAAACCTTGTATAGAGATACATGTAAAACTAACTTTTTGACAGTTGATATAGACTGGAAGATTAGCAAGATACAGGAAGAAATAAATGAACTAGCTGATAATTTCATCAATTCATCTAAACCATTATTAGTTTTTGAGTAGAAAATAATAGGTTTCGAGGAGGAACTTCTAAAGTTGGAAAGATAAAAGGAGAGAATTAAAGGAAAGGCTAAAGATCTAAAATGGACACTAAATCAAAAACCGAACTACCTCACCTCCTTAAGAAAAGAAATATTTGATGCTTTAATTCAAGGACAAAAAACACCGGTAGAGCAAATGTAACACCTCACCAGTACAATTCAGAGGATGGAAGCCACATTAAAAGATAGAAAACATTTTATTAAGAGCTTGAATCTGGTACTAGCAGATCTTTTTCAGATTGTAACCAACCGGTTACAAGGATAAAGTTGGAAACCACACTCAATTGACACTTTGACAACCTTTGTCATTGATGCCAAAGGGGGAGTAGTGGTATGAGAAAAATAATTAGCAAATGGCTCATCAGCTCAGGGGGAGCACATATTCTTTTGGTACACAATTTTTGGCAAGACAATTCTGGCTAACTCTTTTTGATGACACTTTTTGGATTTTTCTCATGAGTGTTGCCATCAATGCCAAAGGGGGAGATTGTTTGCAAATGCACACTCCAATGAGATATTGTTTGTGATTGAAGGTTTTGTCATTGATGGCAACCTAACAATCCTATGACACCAGAAAGACAATTTACCAGCACCAGCATAGTCAGACTCTACACCTGCACACATACCACCAATAGTGAAAGGAAGTATACCAACACAAAAGCCAACAAGAATTTTGTTTATAATGTATTTTGTAAATTATTGTAAAATCATTATAAGCTGACTTGGCAAGTTGTAAAATGACTCATATATATAAGAGATCATTGTAGAACATTTTATAGAGAGATAGAAGGAAGAAGATAGGCAAAATAAGGTAGACCTATTATGTGAATTATAGGTTAAGGGTTTATGTATAAAGAAGAGCTTAAACCGGTACTAGATCTGGCATAATAGATGCTATTTTGAAGTAGTACAAGACATTGGATTTATATAATCTATTTTGTAAGTCAGTGAGACTGCCCATTTTGTAATTGAGTAGTGAGCTCTAGGCACTTGGCCTTCCTACATGTGCATGCCCCTCTTGTAGCAGTAATATTCTCTTATTGGCTACTAAGTGAATATTGTGGGTCACAAATCCCACCGAGGTTTTTCCCACAATGGGTTTCCTTGTTAAACTACTATGTTATGGTGTGTTTTTCATGTGGTTGTTGTTATCTCTATTTATTGCATTATTTCTTGTTTATTGGTATACAGTATTGATATCCTTTACATGTTTTAAGTTAAGAAAATATTATAACCAGTTAGATACTGATTCACCCCCTCTTAGTATCCATGGGAATCCTAACATGTACTGAAATTATTAACAATTCAAAATACACAAGGAAATAAGATCATTCTGACATCTTTCTCAAATCCACTAAGCATTTGTATTCACATTACTAACTATGCAATTTTCTTTTCCAAAGCAAAAAGCTTTCCTCTTTCAATTACAAGCCAAAAGCAAACATACAATTTCCTATGCGTTATAAAAATTCTTCTTAAATCATTGCATTCTTAGTAGCATTTCTAAAAATCTTATGATCTTAGGAAAGGAGAAGGGAAAAGAGAGTTTGAAAATTAAGCCATTTCCTACGAATACATAAGATCCACAAGGTCACACTATATGCTCAGATATTAGTCTATCATTTTAGTTGCATGGTTTTCATTTCTCTATCTTTTTAGGAGGATGCCAAAACAACCTAACATGAATTTTCCAATTATTATGGTTGCAATAGAATATTCTAGTTTTCCGAACAAGAAATCAAGACAGACAATCTTTCGGTAATACAAGACCTCTTGAGAATACTCACTATTCCTAATTTAATACAAAAACATATCAAAATCTGAAACCTATCATTGAAAATCAAGCTATGACAAGAAGGTAAATGAGGAGCTATCAACTAAATAATACACATTAATGCATACACATCAAACAAGTCTTTCATTCACACTTTCTAAACACAATAAGGCAATTATCTATATCCAAAGGCAAGTTCAAAGGAGCATTGCTAAAAATAGGTCCTCAATCAAACTGGTTTGAAGAAGCACATAAAACAATCTTTCGTGGAACTCATTAATACACTCTCGAAGCTACTATAACATGTTCTCTTTTAGTACTTCTTTTACAAACAATGTAATTTTCACATAACAACAATTCGCATATTAATGCACATTACTTAAGATTGAATTTAATTATGTTACTCCTACGAGACACATGGAAAATTATTTAATGTAAATATACAATTTTCTCCCAATATCCAATATGAACTTTCAAACCAAAGCCCTTTATAATCTAATTAAACATAAGCGTTATAAGGCTCACACAAGGGCTCAAGAAGTCACAACCTTCTCTCGTAAAAGGAAAACTCAAATAAGAGATAATTACACATATCAAAATTTTTTTACTTTCTAGAGAGAGAGACAGGAGGAAGGGTGATAATCATTCAATTTGCTACATATTAAGCATTCCATACCTACCACACTAGTCCTTCAAGAGAACAACACTAAGCTAGATCACAACCTTAAACAAGCACATTTCATACTTTTAGATTCAAGACAACACTAACCATCCCAAATGGATTAGTCAAGGAGTACAATGAATTAATAAGGAAGATACATGTGACTATCTTTTAGAATAAGAGAATTCATAGACCAAGACATCAATAGGCAAACAGAGCTCATATAATCACTCCAAAGAACCCACATTAAGAAGGTGAAAATAGGGTGTGAACACACATGTTACACACAAGTTAAGGTCTGCTCAATCATACTCACACAACAAGGATGACAAAAATACAACATAAGATCGATACAAACCACACCAACTAAGGCCACAAGCAAAACCAGAGATCCCAGTGTTGCAACATGGGCTCTGATACCAAGTGGGCTCTAATACCAAGTGTAATGCCCCACCAGGAAACCTCAAAGGGTTAAAGCTAAAACACTAAAATGGAGTGCAAATATTTTTAAAAAAATAAAATAAAATTTGAGACACAACATTAAGATACATTGGAGTTATTTAATGCTTAGATAACACAGCGGAAGACTAAACAAACATAAGGAGTTTCCCAATGTGATTATGTAACTTAACACCTAGCTCAACTTGTGACATTTGATCCAATTAAGTAGGATATCTTAATTACATGCTATTTCTTGAAACATGGATATAATTTTTTCAGTGAATTAACATTATAGAAATTAGGAAATGTTCATTTATTATGGTTGAAGATGAGGCTAACATGAGAAAATTTTCCCATAGAAGTTAAAACATAGATAACATGTAAATTCATCCATTAAGGTTAAAATATAGATAACTTTATGAGTACATCCATTATAGTTAGAATGCAGCCAATATGATGAAGTTCATTTATTAAGAGTAAAATGTACATAACTAAATGACTTCATCCAATTTAGTTAAAATATAGCTATTATGATGAAGTTCTTTTATTAAGATTAAAATGTAAATAATTAAATGAAGTTCATCCATTAGAATTACAATTTAGGTAATATGACGAGTTCATCCAATAATTGTTATCCATTCATTACATTCAAAACACATGCCAAGCTCCTTATTCCAACGCGTACTATAATTACATCACAATAATGAGTTCTTTTCATGCTTACTTATTTTCATTAACTTTAACAGGATACAATTCCTCCATGATCCAATTTATTGCATTTAAGAGACAACTGCATACATGGATTACAATAAAACTCATCTAATCCACTTATACATTCTACCAAAATACCATCCATACATGCTAGCACTATCCATGAAACATGAGAGACAAAAGCATCACATAACATAGAAATGATCTTGGAGTTCACCCCTAGAGGGCTACATCTCTGGGTTTGCTCAACTGCAAGACCCCTCTGATAATTAAATAAGTTAAGGATACATAAGGTTCACATTATTTACAAATGTGCCATCAAGGTGAACCTAACCAAAATACAAATGACCACCTCGATCAATAAGTACCTAAATGATCCCTACATAGAAAAAGACCCAATTGTACATATTAAAAGGAAGTGCAAAGGTACATTGTCTGACAGTACTCTAGCTAGAGACCTAACCTGCTATGGCTAGAGACTGAAGACACAAACAGGTATCCCCATATCAACTATACGATAGCGTCCAAACAAACATATCCAAGCCTTGCCATTACTTAAATAAAAGTGAATACGGAAATTAAACTTGCATATGCAATAACCGGAAAAGAACAGTCTTCTTTCCTATTGGTTTAAACAGTAAAAGTTGATCAAGTTTTCTAAAAGATCTAAGTTATCCAAATTATATTAACAGAAAAATCACCATGACAAGGTGAATACAATACCACAATTGCAATAATGCTATTTGTCTATTTCTCATTACAGCAGAAAAAATATAACTAAACCATTTATTCCACAAATGAAAATATCATTAACTTACCGATTCTCCAAATCAGAACTTTATTAAATTTCCAATAATTTTATTAGCATATTATTTAAATTTTCACAATATCCAATAATAAATATTTCATTTCTAAAATTCCTAAATCACCTATAACATTCAAATCCAATATTAATACATCCGTGAATAACATATTATATGGAAATTACCAAGATATATTTTATTTCAAGAAATTTTCCAATTAAAAGATTATTTGGTCTTTTTCCAAACAGATACTTCCTCATTAAGATGGATACCTAATTTAAGTATTAATTGTTATATTCTTATTAACCCCAGGAAATAAAATATAACAATTTATAATTTAATAATTTTACCCTGCTTCAAATTAAATATTAACATATATATATATATATATATATATTATTCTCCATTAATAAAAATATATATTTATATTAATAATAATTTAATAGCACACCATTGTCAAATTAAATATAATTAATATATATTTAGTAAACCTCATTAATAAAATATATATTAATAATATTTAATAATAAATAAACGAAAAGGTCTATTAAAATAGAATTTGTGTAAAACAAATTTTATATTATATTATCTTTTCATTTTTTTTTTAAATAAAAAAAAACTTTTAAAAAGGAATTGGGGAGGCCACTGCGAGGCGCACCCTCCCTTCATGGGAGTGGTGGAAGCCATTGTAGCTCCCCCCTGCGGCCACCACAATGGGCACAGAGGCCGCTGCGGCCACTGCGGGCATGAGGAAACCCTGCGACCACTGTGGATGTAGGTCCCTGCAGCCACCGCGGGCACAAGGAAACCTTGCAGCCGCTGTGGGTGTAGGTCCTTGCAGCCTCTGCGAGTGCGGGACCCTACGGAACTACCACGGGGAGGAGGGAAGTGGAGGCGGTGGCATGAGTCGAGCCTTGGCTGCTCCACCCGCCAAACCCTAGCTCAAACAAAAAATTAAATTCCATTTTTTTATGATAAAATTTGATTTTAAATAAAATCTATACCCCAATAAAAAAATAGCATAGTAACAAACTAAAAAAACCCCCCCAATTTCTTTCATTCATAGTCCCATACAGAGACTGAAATATAGTTTTCCAGAATGTTCAGAACAACAATATGGGAAATTTTCCCAGCAAGTTCATGATTTGCCAAATACTCAATAACTTTTAGATTGGCAAGATTTGCTCAACCACAAAGCCATTTAAACCATCTTAACCCAAAACAACTAATATTCTCAAAACTAAAACTTAAATTTTAAGAACATTCATGGATTTTTAAACCAAAATTTCATGAAGAAGAACTAAACACAACTTTTTATTTAACAATGAAAGAAAAAGGTAAACAAGAATCGTACCTCCATTAGCATTCCTGGAAAGATTTTTGAAGAAGAGCCCAACCTGCAGCTGTAGAAAAATCCCTTCTTCCAAAACCCCCAATCTCCATCAAAAATATCTTCTTCTTTTTTTCCAAAAAAAATCAACAACCCCCAAAATATTTTTCAACCTAGGTTAAAAGAATGAAAATTTTGAACTAATTTTCTAATTTCGAATTTAAGCACTTTTTTAAATAAAAAATGAAAATAATCATTCTTTTCAACTATTCAAATAATCTAACTTGATTTTCTAATTAAAATTAAAATGCTTCTCTCTCATTTAATTTTAATTTTCTCAATATTAACTAAGCTAACATTTATATTTCACAATATTGATGAGGACAAAATATTTTAATTAAATTAATTCCCAAAATCAATCTTTCACACTATATCAAATATACATATAAATTAAACTTGCTTTTCTAATAAAAATTGATTTTCTTAAATAAGAAAAATTAACCTTTCTTTTCCAAAATGCAAAAGAGATTAAATTATTTCTATTTCAAATAACTTTAAATCTTTCCTTTTTAAAACACGTAAACTAAATAAATTCGTTACTTAAAATTAACCATTAAATTAAACTCGCTACAAACATAAATAAAGCGATCTTTTTAATTAATGATTAATCACATAAAAGAAACCTATATATTTTAATTCCTCAATTACAAATGCATAAATGAACACATTCAATCAAATTAAATACTTAAACTTGTTACAAACATACATGAAGTGATCTTTTTAATTAATGATTAATCACATAAAAGAAACTTATTTATTTTAAATTTCTCAATTAACAATGTGTAAATGAACACATTAAATTGAATTAAATACTTAGGATAAAATACTCCATTTTACCACATGCAAGGCACACAACCCAAGAAAGCCAACCAATCACATGACACGCAAACCCAAATGAAAAGGGAAACCGACGGACCACACAGGACACTCACTTGATAATGGCTAAGGCAAGATGAGGGTTTTACAACCACCTAATCCAAATTCTAAGGATGAAAGAGGTATACTCAACCCTACAAATCCTAATGGAGATGAACCTCACACCTAGGCGGTACTGTACCTGCAATCTCCTACAACCATGAGTCACGCAAGCATACATATATATATATATATATATATATATATATATATATATATATATTCAATGAAGGCATTAGCTCAAGATTTATAAGAAGAATTAGGGAAACAATTAAACTTATACAAGAATCGATGTGAAAGCACAATAACAGGTACACACAATATTCATATTATCTAATCTATAACATTACATAATGGTTAATCAACCATCCAATAATGCCACATAGAAAAAGTCAACCAAGGTCCAACCGGTTTTACAAGGGGGTGAATTCACAAAGCTGGTTCCCACTTTTGCCAACGAAGGAATTTGGCGAAAGTGGGAACTTTGATTTTCTAGCTGTTCGAGCGAAATAGTGGTATTCGCTTGAACTACCCCTGGGAGTTCGAGCAAACCACGTTGCGGACTTGGGTTCGCTCGAACTACGGGTGACTTTGTACGGGCCAAAATCAAGCCTATTGGTTCGAGCGAATGGGGGTTCGCTTGAACCATAATTGATTCGAGCGAACCCCATTCGCTTGAAGTACTATTCATTCGAACCCCCTAATTTGAGGTTTCTCCCAAAATTTTTCAAAATTCTAAAGAATTAATGACTTCGGAGCTCTGGTTCAAAGCACGAATGAAATAATCTTGATAACCCAAAAATATTAGATTGTAGTACTCAGAGCAAGCTTTCCAACGAGCATAATTTTGTTATATTTTGAATTTATTATGTTCTTGTTTTTTTAATTTTATGGAAAATTGGTTTTTCATCGAACATGAACTTCTCTATTCAACACATTGGGAAAAATAAGAAACTAATTCAAAAAAATTCTAAAAAATATGTATGCCCCTGGTATTGATGTCTTCTTTCTAACCAAAAAAAAAAATAGAATTTTGATTTATATAGAACAAGTTATGTGTTCAAACGTAAACCTATGTCTAAATTATGACTAGTTGGACTTCAAAACTTTATAAAATGAAAAATATTGAGCATATCACTATAAAACCAAATGCAAGCCCTAGATATTGATGTTACAAACCAAAATTTGAAAGAATTGAGTTTTTATCATTTATAGAAAAAAAGTTATACGTTTCAGGAGGCACCTCACTCTTAAAAAATGTAGTTTGTTGTAAAAAACTACTTTTCGAGGGAGATGGAATTTTTTTTTAAAAATCCTTCAAAAAAATTTGAAAAAAATGTATATATAATCTACAAACAAAATGCTAGAAATCACTAATTTACATCATCTCCAAATTTCTAATAGTTTAAAAGTTATAGTTCTCGGAAGTTGAAGATTATTTTAAAAATGTACATCTCAGTGTCAAAAGTGGCAAAAAAGTGGGAACCATTATTGTGAGTTCACCCAAGGCCGACTAGGGTAGGGGCACTACACATCTTGGATCCGACATCAAAAAATAGTTTTTAATACTTATTCATTTATGTTATCTAGTTGGCATGTAATATGATATTGTACATATCTTTGTAAGCCGACATAAGACGTGTAAATTGTATAGGCTATATAGGTCAATCAGATAGATCATTTTGATATAGATATGGATAATAAGTATATGGTTATGGACATGGAAATGTAATATGATGCAAATTTATTATGAGAGACTATGTATGTGAGGAATTCTTTGTAAGGGTTATTCTAGTACTAAGGTTTAGGGTTTTAACCAGAACAGACAAAGCTTAAACCAGAACTGTATTCTGGCATAGGAGATGCTATTTCTTATAGTTCAACATTTCTCTAGATTGTTGTATGGATTTTTATGTAGTCAGTGAGGCTCCTATTATGATTAGCAGTGAGCTCTAGGCTGTAATCCTTCCTCCAAGTCTAGGCCCATCATATATTGTAATATCTCTTCATGTGGCCAGTTAATTGATATTATGGGTCACAAATCCCACCGTGGTTTTCCCTTATTTAGGTTTTCCATGAATAAATATGTGTGTTACGTTTCTCATTTATGTGTTTGGATTATAGGATTCTTTACTTCTTTCAATTTTGTTTATACCGGTATACCAGTTGGTGTATCAATGTTTTGTTAAGATTAAAATCTTCTATTCTGGTATAACACTGATTCACCCCCTCCCTCTCAGTGTTATTGGTTTCCAACAATTGGTGTTAGAGCCTTGTTCCTCGGAGGAAGTTTAACATCTTGAGGAAGATCCTGAAACTAGAATCATTGAATATGGCTTTGGAGAAGTAGCTTGAGATGGCTCTTGAAGATTATGATGCTAAAAGATTGAAGAATTTAAAGCTACAATATGAGTTGAATTCTACTAAGGAATTCATTCTTGTCCTACAAGAAATACTTGCATCTATTGAAGCTAGGAAGAAAGAACTTTTACAAAATCAGGATGATGAAATGAACTTAAACAACAATATAAGAAATTGAGTCAGGAGAACATGGTAATGAAGAATGAAAGGCAAACTATGACTTTGAGGATGTCTAAAGAGATTGAAGACAAAAATAAAAAATGGAAGAAAGTCTTGTTGTATCACTGAAGAACAAATTTCAAGCATGTGGTAGGTTGACTCATGGAAATGAGATATTGAGGTCTGATTTGGTGCAATCCCAGAGTAATAAGCAAGAAATTGAGAGATAAATGATGATACTAAGAGAAGACTTAACTGCTGCAAGTGAGTACAAAGAAAAATTCAAAATCAGCTAAGAACAGCTTCATGACTTATTGAAGAGATAGAGGAAGACTAGAGATGCCAATGGACATGTATTTGAGAAAGCATAGAGTTTCAGTACTACAAATGATGATCAAAACTATAAGGCACCGATAAGACAATTCAATCCTTATAAATTCAATGGTAGATGTTTTGTTTAAAATAAATTTGGACACATGGCTAGGAAATGTAGTGTTGGCATTGCACATTCCAATGAGAATTGTAGATGATTAAAGGTATTGTCATTGATGGCAACCTTACAATCCTATGGCACTAGCAGGCATCAACACCGACAGACTCTACATCAGCACATAGTTCACCAACAGTGACAAAGATGATTGCCGACACCCCAGATGACAAGATTTTGATTATTGCATATTGTATTTAATTATAATATCCTTTTGTAAGCCAACATGGCATATTGTTATAAGACTCATATATAAGTATGAGATCTTGAAGATCATTTTGGATATACACATAGATGATAGATGGATATGATGAGTGAATATTAAGGCAGATTTTGGAGTAAGGTTTATGGTTGTTGTATGAGCTTAAACCTATACTGAACCTAGCATAGTAGATGCTTATTGTAGCAGTACATCACATTGGATTTCCATAATCCATTTTGTAAGTCAGTGAGACATCCTTTTGTAATTGAGCAGTGAGCTCTAGGCAGTTGGCCTTCTTGCATGTGCAGGCACCACTATTTTAAGTAATATCCATTCATTGGCTAGTGAGTGAATATTGTGGGTCACAAATCCCACCGAGGTTTTTCCCACACTAGGTTTCCTCACCATAAATCTTGTGTTATGGTGTGCTTTCTATGTTGTGTTTATTATTCATATTTACCACATTAATTCTTGTTTACCGGTACACTATTTTGGAATGCAATTTATTTAATAAGGTCAAAAAATTTGTTAAATGGTTAGATACTAATTCACCCCCTCCTCTTAGTATCTTTGGGAATCCTAACAATTGGTATCAAAGCTTGATCATCTATTTTTGGAAGCCTAACAACTTGAGGGAGATTCTGACATTGGTATAGATGGAAAGTTTGAGAAAGTAATTGGAAACAACTCTTTCAGATTATGATGTAGAAAAGTTGAAGAATATCAAAATTGAATATGATCTAAAGACTGCACAGGAATTCATTCAAGGACTTCAAGAGAATCTCACTATTGCTAGAAACAAAAGAAGAGAACTTCATGAGGAGATGTAGAGTGATGATGATTAAAAGGAAACTCTTAATGACCTTGTGAACAAGTTGAGACAAGAAAACAGTGCTATGAAGAAGGAGATGCAAGATATGACTATGAGGTTTTGCAAAGACATTCAAGACAAAAAGAAGAATGAAGATGACTTGACTAGAAGACTAAATGATGCTCGAACTGAAAATATAAGACTTAGTCATGAAAATGATATGTTAAAGATAGAATTGATCCACATGGAAAATGATAAAACTGAACTTATGAGACATAAGGGAATCTTGGAAAATGAGTTGGCAACTACAAATCAACACAAAGAGAAATTCAAGAAAAGTTCAAAGGAACTTAATAACATGCTAAAAAATCAGAGACCTGATGGAGACACTAATGGACTTGGCTTTGAAGTTGGTGAAAGCTTTGGTATTGCAAACAATCATGATCATAGTAAACCGGTAAGACAACCTAATGCCTACAAATTTAATGGGAAATGCTTTAACTATAACAAGTATGGTCATAGAGCAAATCAGTGTAGATCTAGAAACCATTAGAACACTAATGCACCCACCGGTCAATATTCCAAATGCAACAAAATTGGTCATAATTCAGAAAATTGTAGGATAAACGTAAGATGTTATGTTTGTAGAAGATTTGGACACTTATCTAATCAATGCAGAACACATACCGGCATAGGATATGGAAAGGCTATTCAAAAAAACAATGTGACTTGTTATGCTTGTAACAAAATTGGACATATTACAAAATTTTGTAGAAGTAAGGTATCACCGACAAATAATAAAGGACCTAGTTTGAAAGGTAAAGAGAAGGTTGATGAGGTAAAGCAAGAATTTTCAAAACAATGGATTAGAAGAGAGATCACAATGTTGATGAGACTATTGCGTCACCGGTAGAATAGAGAATCACTCCACTGACAGGAGATTCTTCATCTAACTGAAAAGAAACCTTTTGTGGGTATGGCAACTAATTGAAAATCATGCTAGTTTACCCTTGGTTGATGGTAAGAAGATGAATTGCTTCTTTACTGATAGATGTGTTAAGTTTCACTTAACTGGAGGAAATTTATTATTGTAGTTGAAGGAAAAGGCATTATAAAGCAAGTGTTTTTCACTCACCGAGCATTCAAATTTCCTAAGAACATGAAAAACCTGAGCGGAGGCATCCATAGCGAGAAGTAAAGAAAAATATTTCAAGCATCCAAACCTAAAGGCAAATTAAGGTATTTATCAATGGCTTCCTCCTCTTCTCTTGAATTCATTGCAAACCCTATTGTTATTGAAGTGGTTAAATGCCCTAGGCCTGTATTCAAGATCATACCCGAAGTAGAGAAGTAGGATGATACCCTAGGTGCATTCTCTAAAATCCCTATAGGAGTTGCATATGCAGAAGATCCTAGGATATACATACATTGTCATATTGAGGAACTAGGTGCTGATGAAATCATGAATATGTATAAGACTATCATTTGTGATGAGAATGGTGTTGTGAAATTGGAAAATAAGATCATAGAAACCCTAGGTTTTGTGGAAATACTTGATATTCCAGATTTCCCTAAGGAAGTTGTGAGGATTGTACTTAGCAGAGTTCATGGAGAACTCTTTTGGCTTGATTCTATCCATAACATCACTAGAGAAGCAGTAAAGGTAGTGAATGGCTTACCTTCCACTGATAACAGGCCTAACAAAACTAAGAAAGTTTCAAATAACATTGTGATGACATTAAATGGTGCAACCCATGATAGGAGATCCTTGAGAGTCAATGATGTGAAAGACATAAATGTCAGATTCATTAGCATGATACTAGGATACAAAACTACACATGCTAGCAGATCGAACTATGTTTCTAGTCTATTTATCAAGAGTGCTTATGATATGGTGAACAGTAATGCTAAGATAGATATATGTGAATGGTTGAAGGGTGAATTGATTGACAACTTGAAGAAAATTAAAGGTGATAAGAAAGGTACTTTCAGATTTGGTAATCTACTTGTGTGCCTAATGCTATATATTACAAAGGAAGTTCCTCGTATAGGTAGGAAATAATTTGGTTTTGACATACCAGTAGGTAAACAACTATTGGATATCTTTACCAGCATGGGAATAGATAGGGAAAACAATATAATTGAATATTTCCAAGCATTTAAGGCTAGAATGAAAATAAGGGAAAGACTACCTCAGAACATTGTTGACAAATATTAGAAAGAAATTTGTTTTGTTATTAATAAAGATGAAATCTAGATGGAGGTAGTGGTTCCTAGAATTGTTTGGGTGACAGAAATGGGTTATGAGGCTACTGTAAACATAATTGAGACATATGCCAAAGCCCTACTTGAAGCCCCCAGAGAACCTGAAGAGAAAATATTTGGTAGTGCTAAAACCATTGAAAGAAAAGTACAAACACTTAAATGAAGGAAGAAAAGAGAGCAATATATCATGAAAGCAACTAAACAGGTGAAAGAGATCAAGGAAAATGTATTAAATATCACCAGTAATAAGGAAAGTGACTTCGAAGGGTTACAACCAGAAGCTCACCTCTTACTAGTTGGAACTTCATCTGATAGTGAAATACCAGCTGAGTTTAAGAGAGTAGAAAGGAAAATAAAACCTTCACCAGTACCCTCTCCTACACCAAAGAAAACAAGAAAGAAACAATAGGAAGCAAGGCCTCTAGCAAAGAAAATGACACCATGGAAGAAGAAAGAAAAATGGGTTATCCCTCCTTTAGACAATCTTCTGAATGAAATAACGGATGATGGAAACTTGTCTAATGTTAGTAAATTGTATGATACTTTTACAAATGAGGAAAAGGAAAGCATAGGAAATAGTATCATTCTACACCTAGATATCTATAAGAAATTTTTGATAGAGGTTGTAGATGATCTACCCAGTGACTTGTATAGACGACTTGATGCCAAGAGACTAGCTATTATGGAATTGGATAAGAAAATAAAACTTGAAAAGATACTTGTTGTACACCCTGTTAAATCAGTAGAAGAAATTGATGAGTTAATAAGTGAAGCTAACAGGACAGTATTTTCTAGTGGTCACCGACATGTATCTTTAATGGTAGCAAAAGTTAATGAA
This sequence comes from Cryptomeria japonica, assembly GCF_030272615.1. NCBI lineage: Eukaryota > Viridiplantae > Streptophyta > Pinopsida > Cupressales > Cupressaceae > Cryptomeria > Cryptomeria japonica. The sequence goes on along the minus strand of NC_081411.1, from coordinate 781,574,156 downwards.
ATCATTGAAGAGACAATAGATAAATGGGATATCTTCTTTATGGAGAAAGAGAAACAAGAACTCAAAAGACCCAAAACTTTCAAGGTAGACAAAAGGATAAGGACAAAGGTAAAGGCAAGGTAGGTGGACTACCCAACATAAAAGTAACAGACAATTTGCCACCACCTCCTCCTATTACTTCACTAGTTGAAATTGTTGACACATCGGCAACTGAGGATATGGAGACTACACATGAGGATACAAATTGTGAATCACAAATCTTGTATACAATGAATATTGATACATAAGAGGTCAATATTATGGTTGATAAGGAAACCACTGATGAAAAGAAAGATGTTTCTATTGAGCCACCAATTGAAAAATATCAAGGTAGGAACACATGAAGAGCCAATAGTTGATAACATTAAGATTGGGGTTTAGACACAACTTGAGCAAACTGAACAATCAGTTGATCCCCTGGTTACTGGAATGGATACTGACAATACCATTAATACAAACATTGAATAACCTATAGAGTTAGAGCAATCAGCTGATAACATAGAGAAACCAATTGAGATACCGGCAGTGGATAGTACAGAGGTGCATACTAAGAAACCGAAAATGAATACCACTAAGACATCATCAGAGAAACCAACAGTAGAGAGAACAGTGAAACCCACTGAGGTACAAGTTGAGAAATAGGGAGAGAAAAAGGTTGAGTCATAGGTTCATGTAGAGACAGTGCCACTGGCAATAGTTGATAAGCCTAGGCCTTTGCTAATAGAAATGCAGACACAAGATGACCTACCAGAGGTCAATACAAGCAAAGAGGTTACTCAGACTAGTGGAATGTAGATTGTTAAGGTAGTTGGACAATCATTTGGTTCTTCCATGACAAAATTCAGACCAACTAATGTGACAGAGGTATTGTTGGATTCAATTAAGATAATCATAGATTGTAATGCACTAGCATATAAAGTTATTGATGATACCATTCCTATTCTAAAATTGATTGCACCCAAGTGCAATATGGACAATAAAGATTATTTAAGTCAATTAGACACATTGTCTAAGTATATCAGCAGTAACATATTGATAGTGGAACAAATAAATGAGGAGACATTTAGAGAGAAAATGAATAAGGAAAATGACAAATTCTTTAATGTGACAATAAAGAAGTGCATGACACATTGACACCCTCCTATGGGCACTAAGAAAAACAATAATGGAGTTTAAGGAGTTTTACAGAGACACATGCAAGACTAATATTTTGACAGTGGATATAGACAAGAAGATCAATAAAGTGTACAAATAAATAAATGATATAGCTAACAACATCATTGGTTCCTTTGAACCAATATCAGTTATAGAGAACCAGATAGTAGGTTTTGAGGAGAAACTTAAAAAATTAGTGAAAGAAGAGGAAAGAATAAAATACAAGGCAAAAGAACTTAAAAGCAGACTCGGTCCCAAATTGGATTACCTCATCTCTTTAAGGAAAGAGATATTAGAGGCACTTGTTCAAGGACTGAAGACACCAGAAGAGAAAATGCATCACCTCACCAGTACCAATCAAAGAACAGAGGCAACACTGAAGGACAATGACAGGTTCACTGAGAGCTTGAAGTTTGTATTAGCAGACCTTTTTTAGATTGTAACCAATTGGTTACAGGGTTCTAGTTGATAACTACACTCAATTGAAATTTTGACAACCTTTTTCATTGATGTCAAAGGGGGAGTAGTAGAGAAGAGAAAAATCCAGTGACTTAGAGATCATCTTCTCAGGGGGAGCACATAGTTTTGGTAAGATTTTTGGACTTCAATTTTTTGATATAATTTTGAATTTTTCTCATGGGCGTTGCCATCAATGCCAAAGGGGGAGATTGTTGGCATTGCACACTCCAATGAGAATCGTAGATGACTGAAGGTATGTCATTGATGGCAACCTTGCAATCCTATGGCACCAATAGGCACTGGCACTGACAAACTCTACACTAATAGATAGTTCACTAGCAGCGACAAAGATTATTATCGGCACCCCAGCTGACAGGATTTTGATTATTGCATATTGTATATAATTATAATATCTTTTTATAAGACGACATGGCATATTGTAATAAAACTCATCATATATAAGTATGAGATCTTGAAGATCATTTTGGATATACACAAATGATAGGATGGATATGATGAGAAAATATTAAGGCAGATTTTGGAGTAAGGTTTATGGTTGTTGTATGAGCTTAAGCTGGTACTGAACCTGGCATAGCAGATGCTTTTTGTAGCAGTACATCACATTGGATTTCTATAATCCATTTTGTAAGTCAGTGAGACTTCCTTTTGTAACTAAGAAGTGAGCTCTAGGTAGTTGGCCTTCCTACATGTGCAGGTACCACTATTGTAAGTAATATCCATTCATTGGCTAGTGAGTGAATATTGTGGGTCACAAATCCCACCAAGGTTTTTCCCACACTGGTTTTCCATGCCAAAAATCTTGTGTTATGGTGTGATTTCTATGTTGTGTTTATTATTCATATTTACTGCATTAATTCTTGTTTACGGATACACTATTTTGGAATACAATTTATTTAATAAGGTCAGAAAATTTGTTAACTAGTTAGATACTGATTCACCCCCCCCTCTCTTAGTATCTTTGGGAATCCTAACATGTAGAAATAGAGAAAATTAGAACCCTAATTCTACTCCTGGTAAATTTTCTAAATACAATAAATTTGGTCATAAGATAGAAGATTGTAGAATGAATGTAAAATGCTATGCTTGTGGAAAATTTGGACATATGGATAATCAATGCAGGTCAAGCAATTTCACTAGTTTTATCAAAGCAATTCAAAAGAACAATGTTACATGTTATGCATGAAATGAAATTGGACATATTGCTAAGTTTTACAGAAGTAGAAATCCATCGGTAGGCAATGGAGGATCAAATGATAAAGGCAAAGAGAAGGTTAGTGAGATCTAACATGGTAACACTTAGAGATGGGTTAGGAAGACTGAAGAACAATCATCAAATGTGAATACCCTGGTTATCTATTCGGCACAAAAGGTTGCTCCTGCACTAGCAGGAAGTTCAATAGGGAACTAAGGTAGATACCTTAGGGGTAGGAAAATTCCATGGAAGATTATGCATATGCCCCTGGAAGAGGTTCTGGAATATGTTCCAGATATTGAAGAGGATTGTCTGGCATTGATATATTTAGAGTGAGATCTGGTATCTTTCATTGACAATCATTTATTTTGACAGAAGATTAGGTTTTTTGTAATGGATAAAAGGTTGATTACACTTCATTGTTAACCACCCAACATTCAGAGTGATTACAAAGAGACATTAGAGTGACTCAGTGCAATTGAAATATTTTTAGAGGAGATCAGATTTCTTCTTGAGCAATCACACCAGCATCTGGAAGGATTTGTTGCAAGTTTTTCACTGGAAGCATTCAACAATATTTTTCTTGAATCATGGAATTTGGATCATCTTCTACTCCAATTTTTGTTGCAAATCCAACTATAGTAGAGGTCAAGGACCACCCCAGGACTATTTTAAAATGCTATCCACATGTGGCTACCAAGGATTATTTGGTTGGAGCATTTTCTTGCGTTTCAGAGGGAGTGGTATATGTGGAAGATTTTAGGGCCTATATTCATTGTCACATAGATGACCTAAGCACTTTAGAGATCAAAGGGATGTATATGAATGAACTCATGGGAGAAGTTGGTAAAATCAAATCAACATATCAACACATCAAAGATCTAGGGTTTACTAATATTTAGAATATTCCAGAATTTGAGGATGAGATAGTCAGATATGTACTAAGCATAGTACATGGGGAATTTATATGGCTGGACCAACCCTACAAGATCACTAAGGAGGCCATCCAAGAAATTATAGGCTTGTCATCAATAGGGAAACATCCAAATAAGAAGGTATTAAATGACTTCATAAGGAAGATCACCTGTGCCACATCAGACAAGAGATCGATGAAGGTGAGTACCATCACTGACAAGGACATCAAGTTTGGAAGCATGATCATATGCTACAAGGTAACTCAATATAACTGACTAAATTCAGTTTCTAGTTCATGCATTTTGTTTGCTTACAAGATGATGAAAGAAAATATCAAGTTAGATCTTTGTGGCTGGATGCTTGAGGAGTTATTGGTCAATTTAGGGAAGATTAAAGGTGAGATGAAGGGAATCTTTCGATATGGAAATTTGTTGGTCAGTTTAATGTTATAATTTTTGAATGATCCCAATTCTGGAAGAAAGCAATGGGCTTTTGACATCCCAATAGGTAGTCAGCTTAAAAAATCAATTGCTGCATTAGGAAGTCTTAGAAATGATAAGGTATGGGGTTACTTTAAATCTTTTCAAAAATCTATGAGGTCTAGAACAAGAGTACCTAAGCATATAGTAGAGAAATACTCTATTGACATATGTTTCATGGTCAAGAAGGATGAGACCCTCATGGAGGTGGTCAAGCCCTGGAAGATATGGATAACAGAAATGGGATATGAGGTATATGCATTAATTCTTGATGCTTATGTGGAGATTTTACTTGATGCTGAAATAGATAAAGTAGAAAAACCTTGTCGAACAACACAACAAAATACTCTCAAGGTTAAAACAGAGTTCAACCGAAGGAAGAGAGAAAAATAAGAAGGTAAGGCGAGCAAGTTTGTGAAAGAAGTTTCTAAGGACATTAAGGCTCTTATTGATGTTGTCCTAGAGAAAGGAAGGAAGAGGAAGGATTTGGTAGTTCACATTGAACCTTTGGTTGCTGAATCTGAATCTAAAGACTGTTAGGTCCCAGAGATAAATAAGAGGGGGAGGGTGAATCAGTTGTCAAATAAATTTAAACCAAAAACTATATAACTAGCTTAATGCTTAATACCGGTAAACCAGTTACATGTGCCAGTAGACAGTGTTAATAGTAAATTATTGTACCAGTAAGGATTAATGCATGAAACATAAACATAAAGTCATCCACAACACATAACATCAATATCTGTACGTGGAAACCCTATAAGGGGAAAAACCATGATGGGAAACCTTACCCACAATCAGATGATACTACTGTAGATAGTAAGTGTACATAAATGGGGTCTGCACATGCAGAAAGGCCAACATCCTAGAGCTCGTTGCTCAATCACAAAAAGGGAGTCACACTGACTATAGTTGGATGGTTAAATCCAATAAGAATGTACTGCAGAAAATAGCATCTTCATTTGTTGGATTTAGTACCCGTGTAATGTTGATATGCTTATACAAAAACCCAGCTTCACCTTCAAATGATGTCTTCATGTATACCTCTTCTTAATCTCGCATATACCTTCACTCAATTCTTTTTCATGTTCCACACCTGATCTTACAAATAAGATCTTACATTTATACCATACCCTAAGACCAATTTTAGTAGGTCAGCTCTACAAGATATTACAATAAAAACATTTTACATACAATATAATATCCAATGTAATAACTGATTAAATATGTTGGCTTAATGCATTTACATCAATAATAAATCATCTCCATATCATGCCATGCTGATCTAGAAAAGATAAACCTGTCAGTGTAACCCTAGATAACCCTGGACCTATTTGTCGGTAAAAGCAAATATGCAAATATGAATATACCAATGATTAATTCTTCAAAATAGAGTGTCCACATGATGTCTTTGATATTATCAAGTTTCTTCCATATCATTCTAGGTACCAGTGAACATTATATCCTGCCGGTGAACCATATACCAGTAACTGTGCAATAGTTACTTGCTTGCTGATGAATGTTGCTGGATCTCCAAAGTGCTTGTTTTTAGTAGGTGTTGACATCATTGACAAAACCATACCAAAATACCAACAATCTCCCCCTTTGGGATTGATGGAAACACAAGATGGAAAAACCATCAAAGTGCCAAAATAGAAATGCCAAATAGCAAAAACCAACAATCTCCCTTAGACAACAATTTCTCCCCCTAGGAGCAACATGTGTTTATCCAAAGATTTATTTTCAATACAAATCTCTCCTCAAAAAGATAATGTGTTTTTTCATAGATATCTCTCCCCCTTTGACATCAAATGCCAAATTTATAAAAATCAAGTTCATACAAAATACCAACTACTCCCCCTGAGAAGTAGCTTCCTCATCAAAGACCGAAGTAAAAGATTTGTCTTTTAATTCTGTCGGTTGATGACAATCATCAACTGTCTAAGTCTCTACTGGTGGTGGTATGACTCCAAGCTGATCTCTGAGATATTCAAAAGTCTCCTTAGGGAAAGGTTTTGTGAAAATATCTACAAGTTGTTCTTTAGTATTCACATAAACCAGTTTTATCTCTTTTTCTTCAACTTTTTCCCTTAGAAAATTAAGTTTGATAGAAACATGTTTTGTTTTAGAATGTAATACTAGATTTTTGGATATATCAATTGCTGCAGTGTTATCACAATATATAGTAATGGGTTCCTTGCATTTTACCTTTATGTCTTTCAACATTTGTTTAAGCCATAGTACCTGTGTACAGTTAGTTGTTGCTGCAATAGATTATGATTCTGCTATTGATAAAGATGTACAACTCTATTTCTTACTCAACCAAGAAACTAATCTTTTTCCAAGAAAGAACGCTCCTCCAGTGGTGCTTTTTCTATCATCCACATCTCCTACCCAATTTGCATCTGTGTATGCACATAGATCAAAATTTTCATCTCTAGGATACCATAATCCAAGATTTGTTGTGCCTTGTAAGTATCGAAAAATCCTTTTTACAGCTGATTCATGATTTTCCTTAGGATTACTTTGAAATCTAGAAACAATACATACTGCATTCATAATATCAGGCCCAGTTTGTGTCAAATACAGTAAACCTCCTATCATAGATTTGTATCTAGTTGGATTAACAGGTGTAGATTCATCCCTTTGAGATAATTTGTCATTTGTAGTCATAGGTGTGCTTACCAGTTTAGAGTTCTCCATCCCAAATTTCTTTAGTAATTCTTTCAAGTACTTGGATTGACTCAACAATATACCTTTATCAGTCTATGAAATCTGCAATCCTAAAAAGAATTTTATTTCTCCAATCATAGACATTTCAAATTCTTGCTGCATTTTAATAGAAAATTTCTTACATAATCCATCTTCTCCTCCAAAGATTATATCATCAACAAATACTTCAATAATCAAGATGTCATCATTAGTTATTTTGTAATATAAATTGCTATCTACATTTCCATTAGTAAAACCAATCTTTAAAAGATACTTATCCAACCTTGCATACCAAGCTCTTGGGGCTTGTTTTAATCCATACAGAGCTTTTCTTAACCTACAAACCATATCATTGTCATCTATCAAAGAAAATCCATTAGGTTGTTCAATATATACTTCTTCTTCAAGATCTCCATTCAAAAATGCACATTTAATATCCATTTGATAAACTTTGTAGTCCTTGTGAGCTGCAAAAGCCAAGAATAATTTGACTCCCTCAATTCTGGCTACCAGTGCAAAGGTTTCATTATAATCAAGTCCTTCTTTCTAAGAATATCCCTTACACACTAGTCTTGCTTTATTTCTGACAACCTTACCATCTTCATTAAGTTTGTTTCTAAATACCCATTTGGTTCTAATTACATTTTTATCTTTAGGCCGAGGAACTAATGTCCAAGTATTATTTTTCTCAATTTGTCCTAATTCTTCTTCCATAGCTTTAATCCAAAATTTATCTTCACATGCCTCATTGATAGATGATGGTTCAATTTGAGAAATAAGACATACCTCTTCATTTGTCAATCTTCCTCTTGTCATAACTCCTTTAAATTTGTTTCCAATTATCTGATCTTCAGAATGATTCAATCTTACATACCAGGGTGTCTTAGTTTGTTGTTGTTCTTCAATTACCATGGAATCCTCTGATGATACCAGGGTAACTGGATCTTTAGGAGGAGGAAGAAAAGTGATATTGATTTAGCACTTGTGACTGGTAATGTTATAATTATTCCACCCCAAACTTGTGCTGAAATTGTTGATGAAATAACTAAGTATGAAATATTGAAAAATATTAAATTATATTATGATCAATTAGAAGTTGATGAGAAAAGAGAGGTAGAGGAAGCACTACTTCTATACTTAGATATCTATAAGAAATCACTTATTGAAATAGAAAATAAAATATTGATAGAGTTATACAACATGCTAGATGCTACAAGGTTATTTGCAATGCAAGAAGACAAACACATCCAAATGCAGGAAGTTTTAGCTATCTGTGTTACCATAGCTCTAGATGAGATGAAGAAGAGAATAGAGGCTGCTAATAGGAAGTTTTTTAACATCAAACATGAAATAAATAGCTTGATGTTAGGGAGAATGAATGAGGTGATAAAGGAAACACAAAAGGCTTGGATTTTTTTTGGGAGAGCACAGAGGATTCTTTACTTCACCGGAGACAAAAACTAAGACTATAGATGCACCGGTTGAAGGGAAAGGGAAAGGGATTATGGGTAATCCACCCACAGTTTTGAAGAACATCAAGATAGTGGATATTGAGCCACTGACTATCACAAATGTACATACACATATTGAGACACCTGTTATTACAGAGAGCATTATATAGGACACTAACACCAATGATATTTGTCCTCTAGATATTAATGTATAGGTTGAGGATAATGTTCCTAGAGAGGAACCAATAGTTGCATAGACTACACCAAGTGGTGAAGCCACTGGCGCAAGTGAGGAAGAATTAAAAGATAAATCACCAAAGAGAACAAGGGATTCTGGTAAGGCACTAGTTTGAAGTCCATCATTGTTGACAATTGACACTTCTCAAGTTGAGAAGAAATCCATCACGGATATGAGTCCCATAGAGATGATGATGGTCACTTAGAAACTAATGAATAAGGGATCCATAGATAAGGGGATATTAGATCAATCAATAATAGTTTTACACAAATTAGTCCTATAATGTAAGATTTAGAATGAAGCAAGCCCTTCCAGTAAACTTAAGGTAATAACATAACACATCTCCAAATATTTTTAATCGTTACAATAGATCTCTAACCGTCAAGCACTTGAGAGATTCATTTTGGCAAAGAGAGCCACTTTTGATGAGATTATTGAGACAGAGAAGAGGAAGATTGAGGAAAAACTTATTCTTATTGAAAATTCTTTAAAATAGGGTGCAAACATATATAGGGTATGTTGAAATATAGAGATTCTTACAGCAAATGTTGATAAGAAGATAAAGGAGTTACAAGAAAAGATTGTTAATATTGCTAATTCTTTTGATGGTCTAACTTCACTGACAACATCCATTGATGGACAAACTTTGACCTTGGAAAACCATATTTCTGCTCTTGAAAAGGAAAGAGATAAGATTATTCAAAGAGCTAGAAGTCTTAGAGCTTTGCTAAGTCCAAGATTGGATTCACTAGGGGTACATAAGAGGGAATGCATGGATATGCTTGGTAAGCCCACACCGAAAGAAGTCACTGAGAAGGATTCACTTGCATATTTATTGAGTGGAGTTGTACCAATCTTCAAAACATTCAAAACCAACTAAGATACCTATGTAGAGCTACTTGAGAAAGCTTACCTCGAAATATTGAAATTGGTCAAGCTCCAATAAGACATTTTTGGAGGTATTCTTTGACATTATTTACAAATCTTGGGCATTGATGTCAAAGGGGGAGTAGTATACATCTTAAAAAGAATAAAGAGGAAAATAATGAAGAGTTACATACAATAGGGGGAGCTACTAAGTTTTTAGAATTTTAGAATTGTAAGTATTCTGCATATCAAGCTCATGCAAATTCAACTCACTGGGAGGAGGGAAGGATGAAATCGACAGCTGAAACCATGACCATTTTTCACATGAGTGTTGCCATCAATGCCAGAGGAGGAGATTGTTTGCAATTGATACTCTATTGCCTGGTTTCATTATGTTGTCATTGATGGCAACATGATTTTGGGTTTTGGCTTCATATGGTGTACCTACTGTCACTTCACTGACTCTACACTGGCACCGACACTGGCACCGATAGGTTAGAAGATTTCCTCAGTAACCGACAATGCAGACTAACATGGTATAGCAAATGTCATCGGTATTGGAGGCAGACACATCTTGGATCTAGCATCAACAAATAATTTGAAATGATTATTCATTTATGTTATATGGCTGACATATAATATGATATTGTATGTATCTTTGTAAGCCAACATAAGGCATGTAAATTATATAGGGTATATAGGCTAGTTAGATAGATCATTTTGATAAAGATATGGATTTTAAGAATATAGTTATGGACATGGAAATGTAATATGATGTGAAATTATTCTAAGTGACTATGTATGTGAGGAATTCATTGTAAGGGTTATTCTAGTACTAAGATTTAGGGTTTTAACTAAAATAGACAGAGCTTAAACTAGAACTATATTCTAGCATAGGAGATGTTATTTCTTCTAGTTCAACACTTCTCTGGATTGTTGTCTAGATTGGTATGTAGTTAGTGAGGCTCCTATTGTGATGAGTAGTGTGCCTTAGGTTGTAAGTCTTCCTCCAAGTGCAGGTCCATCATATATTGTAATTGTATATGGTGAAAATGGATAACAATAATAACGATATTCAAAGGCTAAATGAATTCAAACACAAAACCCTAGCCTAAAAACAACAAAGATCCACCATAACATATGAAGATTACCTAAGACAATGCAAATCCAATGAAATCATAAAGATTATACCATCACATGTCCAATAGGGTTTGGATCTCCATTCTTCCTATCTCCATTGATCTTGCTTGATATATTTGCTCTCAGATTTTATGTGCACAAGAGCTCAACAAAGAACGGAATGTGGTTGCAAGTAGGATCATAGTGTAGTCAAGTGCATAAATTGATTAGGGTTTGATAATGAAGAAAGCATCTCCTTATATAGAAGACACTATATGAAATCAAGGGATAAGATTGAGAGGTGTAAAAGGAGGTCGGCTATGATTAGAGGGTAGGTAAAAGAAATAATAAAATAATGAAAGAGGGTAGGTAGTGTATGAATTAAGAGATGAATGACATGTGTCATAAGTAGAAAAAGCTAATGAATTAATTAAATAAATAAAGATTTATTTAATTAATAGAAGAAGTGGGATAATTAAATAAATAAGATATTTATTTAATTTAGGAAAAGGATAATTTATATAGATAAATGTATTTATTTAAATGGATAAATGTATTTATTTAAATGAGAAATAAGGCTAGAAGAGGATAAATGAATTAATTAAATAAATAAATATTTATTTAATTAATAGAAGAATTAAGCTTAGATAATTAAATAAATAAAATATTTATTTAATTAGACTAGACAATTTTGGGTGTCTACATTTTGCCGCTCTTTGAGACAATGCGGCTTGTCGCGTTGTTTCAAAGAAGATAATATGAACTGATACAGAGTTACCCCAAAAGGGGAATGATATGCCCCCTCGAGAGATTGGATGAAAATGTCTAGAAAGATTGCAGACAATCTCTCGATAAGAAAGAAGGGCTAGAATGGACTGATGAGATAAATTGACAGAGTCACGGAATAATGAAGACTGACTTGGGAAATGAGGGCTAGGACTAGGGTAGTCTATAAGAGAGACCATGAGAAAAATACATCCTCATTGTTATCCACACATCCATGAGAGCAGAGTGCAAAGCGAAAATAGAGTAGCAGCAGTCAGTAGCGATGGCCTTTGTTCACAGATTCGACCGCGTTCGCTGATTTTAGAGGCCAGCAGAGGCAGGAGAGCCGGTAAGTATCGTAAAATCTCCTTGTATTTTGATGCATTTATTGTTGTCATTAATGCATGGTAGATAGGGAAATAAATGCACTTTAGGTTAGGATCCAAAAATGTCAAAAAATGTCCAGGCACGTCTGTGTTGGTGCTAGGCACGTTTATGCTCGCTAGGCACGTCTGTGTTTGTGCCAGGCACATCTGTGTCAGAAAATGCATCTGTGATGAATGCGACTGTGTCTATGATGTGTAGGCACGTCTATGCCAAGAAGGCATGTCTGTGCAGAGCATAGGCACGTCTGTGTCTTTCAGGCGTGTCTGTGTTTTTTAGGTGCGTCTGTGTAGTCTTCAAGCATGTTTATGTAAAAAAATGTGAATTTTTGTCTTCTAGGTCAAATCAGCAATTCTTGGATGAACATACGCTGTCGATTGGATAAGCTGCTAAGAGGATACACTCAAGCAGGTCCTCTAGGGAAGACTAGCAAATAGAGCCAGGATTGACAATTCTGTGATAGAACATACGTTGCCAATTAGAAAACTACTCAAGAGGATTCACTCAAGCAGAGGCCCTAAGATAAGATAGATTAAGGCACTTTGTGATGAATAGTGAATACCAAGATATAGTACTTTGTGATGAACAAGGAGTACTAAAATATGAGCAGCACTTTGTGATGAATAGGGAGTGCAAATGTGAGCAGCACTTTCTGATGAACAGGGAGTGCCAAACACGTAGTACTTTGTGATAAACAAGGAGTACCACAAGGATAAATAGCAACACTTTGTGATGAACAGTGAGTGTCACTAGGATAGATAGCCATATGCACTTAGATAAAAAGTAGCATTTTGTGATGAACATTGAATGTCACGAGGACTAACATGAGTGATTTGCTTGACTGCAGGAGTATTTGCTGATGCTGGAGTCATGGGAGAGATTCCCATCGACATAGAGATTGCGACCTAAGCTGAAATTTGAGGATCAAGCTATGTTCAAGGCTATGGGTCTGAGACATATTCTGTATGTGTCTGAGTTTTGGGCAAACATGGGACTATTGACTGCACTGGCGGAGAGGTGGCACTCTGAGACTTGTACCTTTCATTTGCCGATGGGTGAGATGACAATCACCCTAGAGGATGTATACAGAATCTTGAGGATACTGATCAATGGGGAGATAATTCCCTATGATCAAGATGGAGACAGAGAGGCCCTGAGATGAGTGTTCCGGGACCCAGGACTGGAGATCAGGGCAGGACATGTAGCTTGGGACACTATGACTGCTACAGGATTGGTGCTGCCAGTAGTGATAGGAGGAGCAATCAATGGGTTCATGTGTTTTGATAGAGTGACACGAGGGTTGGCTATGGGCTAGGGAGGAGCATTGGAGACACTAGTGACATAGCACACTAGATATGCCTAGGGACCGTGTGTGCTAGCACACCTGTACTATGAGTTGCATCAATTTATGTACCACAGGTCAGTGGGATTAGGCTGCGGGGTGACATTGTTACAGGTGTGGGCTTACGAGCATCTGCCAGTGATGAGACCAATACATTTCAAAGGCAGAGGTCACGGGCGTAGTTTTGTACACTCATATGACATGATCACATCGTAGCCATGGATTGGCAGGTTAGAGCACTAGCGATGGGTGATTGATGATATTGACATGGTCATGTGGCGGCCATACCTGGGATGTGAGTAGTGGGAGGATGATGTGGTAGAGCTACCTTACACCTTCCAGAGCAGGTACCTGATTGGGCGGATGCCCTATGTACTAGAGAGGCAGCTAGTAGATAGGGTGGGCAGGTAGTTCGGCAGGATCCAGTGGATGCCACGAGGCTCAGGCATGTATGCATGGACTATCAGAGATCAGGCATAGTTTGGACCTCTATTATCATATGATCAGGCTACTACACAGCTCATAGAGATGATTCCCCTATCCTAGGACATGTGGCCAAAGATCGAGGATGCCGAGTACATAGCATACTGGGCCGAGCATCCATTCCCACACTTGACGGATCCAAGAGAGTTAATAGATGGAGATGGTGGTGGGGATGGGGATGATGATGGAGATGATGGTGGCAGAGGCCGATGGAGGAGGAGGGGAGTAGTTGGAGAGAGGAGGGTTGCACCACGGAGTGAGGGTGGAGAGGATAGGCAAGCTCAGGTGGTGAGAGGTCACAGTGGATTACCACTACATGTGCCAGTAGCATAGAGTCCCAGACAGGTGTAGGTATAGGGATAGGTATAGGGACAGGTACCAGTATAGGCACCAGTATAGGCATAGGCATAGGGGCAGGCATAGGGACAGGCACACATACAGGGTGAGCCATAGGGGGTCGAGGCAGAGGAGGATGAGCTAACTGAGCTAAGGGAGATCTGCCAGGGACAAGAAGGTGAGATCTAGGACTTGGAGAGGGAGAGGGATAGGCTTAGGAGGTGGCTTAGAGATACTGAGTGGGAGCGAGGCTAAGCCACTCAGCGCTACACAGAGGCTAAGACATCACTGAGGGCTGGGAGATAGGCAGCAAAGGATATAGGGGCTGGATATGCCTACATCCTACGTGTAGGGGAGGAATGACCGTGTATGCATTTAGGTTTGTTGTTCCCGATCCTAGAAAAGGTAGCACGTATGCACTGCTTTTAGGAAAAGTAGCACGTATGCGCTACATTTAGGAAAATGAGTGCGTACATGCTACTTATAGTAAAATGATCACATACACACTACTTATCCCTAATGGATTGCATACACACTACTTATCCCTAAAGGACCACATACGCAATACCTGTCAAAAAAATGTTTTTAAAAAAAAATTGGTCTTATTTTCCCGTGATAGCCACGTTTTTACTTCCTTTTTTCTTCTTTTTCTTTGCTAAACCATGAACGAGGTTCTATATCTATCCTCCAAACCATGAACGGGGTGCCACATTTCTCCTCCAGACACTATGGATCAAGGTTAGTTTTTGTTAATTTTTATTTTTCTTTCCCATTTGTTTCAAAAATAAGATTCTTCTAACCCACAACAAGAACAACAAAATGCACCTCCTGAAAACCCACAAGATACACCCCCAATTCTTCCTTTTGACCACACACCTGAAACACAAGAGCAATTAATTAATCAGTTAAGGCAAAATACATCTAAAATCAATAGACTGATTGATAAATTGAAAACATCCAAACTTGAGCATCATAAATCCCTCGCCACTAGCCTAGAAACATTAGCTAGTGGTGCCATAGCTATTTCCACACAAATCAGCAAATGGGGAAACTTTAGGGATAGGTGTCATAAATTCTATGTTGATGGGTTTGATAGGAACCAGAAGGGCAACTGAGAGGGGGGGGTGAATCAATTGTCAATGAATTTCAACCCAATTATAACTTAATCTAGCTTAATATTTAATAATGGTAAACCAAACTTAATGTTAGTTAATAGATTAGCAGTTAGTATCAATATAGGTGAAACTTAATGCATGAAATAGAAAGAGAAACAACATCCACAACACATAACATAGATATTTTGACATGGAAACCCTGTAAGGGGAAAAATCACAGTAGGAAACATTACCCAAAATCAGATGATACTATTGCAGATATTATGTGTATACAAATGCGGTCTACACATGTAGAAAGGCCAACTGCCTAGAGCACACTGCTCAAATAGGAGTCACAATGACTAGAATAGGATGGTTAAATCCTAGAATAATGTATTGCTTCAAAGTGCATCTACAATGTTGGATTCAGTACTTGTTTAAGCTCTAATAAACACCTTCAAACCTTCCTTGAACCTTTTCTATGGTCTACTCATATGATCTTCAATATTCGCACATACCATATTACAATACCATACCATAACCATATGTTTATCTCATAAATGAGATCTTACATATATACAAAACCTAAGACTAAATGTGTAGGTTGGCTCACTAGGAATATTACAATTAAATCAATTATAAATAAGTCTTGATGTGATACAACATTTCAGGTCAATACATTTACAACAATATCCAATCAATAAATCATATCCATAATGTGTCATGTTGATATGGAATAGATAATGCATGGTATAACCTAGACCAATCTACCGGTAACAACAAATATATTAACCTGATTAGTAAATCAATAATTCAACATGTCAGCTTAATGCATTTACAATAACAACAAAATCATCTCCAAAGCGTGTCGTGCTGATCTGGAAAGGATAAGCTTGTCGATGCTTATTCTGGACCTATTTGCCAGTAACAATAAATATGCAAATACGAATATATCAATGAACAAATATACAAGACAAAGTGTCTGAATGATGTCTTCAACATAACCAAGTGTTTTTCATGTCATTTCAAGTGTCGGTGAATAATATATCCTGCCGGTGTATCATATACCGATGACTGTGCATAAGTCACTTGCTTGCCGGTGAACATTGCCAATTCTCTAAAGTGCCAAACAAAAATGCCAAATACCAAAAACCAACAATCTCCCAAAAGAGATCATAACCAAAAATCAAAATTTAGATACAGAGAGTAATCAATCTCTCCCAAGGTAACAATCTCTCCCCCTGAGAGTAACATGTGTTTTCCTTGTGTTTTTCCATATCAATCTCTCCCCCTTTGACATCAATTACTAAAGCCAATACAAAAGCCAGGTTCAAGTACAAAATTCCAACCAATTTAGTATACCAACTACTCCCCTTGAGTAATAGCTCTCCTCATCAAAGACAAAGTAAAATATTTCTCTATTAATTTTGTCGGTTGATGACAAAAATCAACTATCTAAGTCTCTACCGGTGGGGGTATGACCCCAAGCTGATCTCTGAGATATTCAAAAGTCTCCTTAGATAAAGGTTTAGTGAAAATATCTACAATTTGTTCTTTAGTATTCACATAAACTAGTTTTAATTATTTTACTTCAACATTCTCTTTCAGAAAATTTAGTTTGATAGAAACATGTTTAGTTTTAGAATGTAGTACCAGATTCTTAGACATATCAATTGTTGCAGTGTTATTGTGTGCATGTAAAATTCATCTTTTAAAAACAAGTAATTAATTAGAAGCAAAAAGGGAAATCACAAATCCCTTCTAATCAAAGAATTTAACAAACTATCAATGGAATGATATAACCAAGCAAAATAGGAATTATAATTTCAATCAATAAAAACTCCCTATTCTGTGACTGCGTAGAACTTCCATTGCTCTTCTCCTCTTCGTGGTATGATGGCTCTCTGATATTGCGCTGGTAACCTGCAAGTGACACAAAGATTCAAAGTTTGTGATTATTAAAAATGGAGATTGGATGCTCAATTTATAGATTTTTGGATGAGATTGATTGAAAGGTGGAACGGATTGATCAAGAGGTGTGAACTCAGGTGAGCTCAAATGAAAATTGATAGTTGAACTGTTGATTGTAGGAGTGAAACTCAATAGATTGAATAGATTAATTGAGTTAACTAATTAAGAAAAAATTGATTGAGGGAAGAAAAAGAATGATTGGAGGAAATAAAGAGGATGACAAAGAAAGCTTAATTTAGAAAAAGCTAACTGAAAGAAGTTGAAGAGATAAATGATTTAATTAATTAATTTAGCATGCGCTTGTATTTTATCTTAGATTTTCAATTTAATCTTTGCATGATATTTATTCAAATAATTGAATTTATTATTTCAATTTAGTATTTGAATATATTTAGAACTCGACTTTGATTTTCAATTTGATTTTTGAAATCATGCACATGTAATTGAATTTGGAAGAATTTAGAAGAATATGAAATTAAATGAAATTAGAATTTGGGGATTTGGAAATGGAAGAATTAATTAGCTAATTAAATAATTTAAAGAAACTATTTAATTATTTAGAAATGTACTTTAATTAAATAATAAAGATTATTTGAATTAAAAGAATCAAATCACAATTAATTAAATAATAAATATTTAATTAATATTTAGAAGAGGGTTGAATGATTAAAGATAGAAATTGAATAATTAGCAATTTATTTAAATAATAAAGATTATTTAAATTGGGGAATTAATTAGAATTAATTAAATAATAAATATTTAATTAATATTTAGAAAATGATTAAATGATGATAGAATAGGAAATAGAATAATTAGTAAGATTATGAGGAAATACGAAATTAGAAGAATAAGATTAATTAACTTAATTAAATAATTAAAGAATTATTTAATTAATTAGAGGAATAATTAGTACATGATCAATGAGACATTTTTAGGTGTCTACATTTGCCCCTCTTTGAGACAAAGTCAGAATGACATTGTTTCAAAGAAAACAAAAAATTTTGCCCCCATATGCCTTGGTACTATTGTGTAATGTAAATACGCCCCCTCGGAAAAGGTGGTCAGAAAATTCCAAAATTGAGACCATGTTTTCGATATTAGTGTAATGAGCAAGCGTGTGAAATTTCATGTGATTTCGAGATCATTTGAGTAGGCTACAAGGTGTTTGAAGCTAGTGAGGACCACGGGCATTGAGGTGTCAAAAAACCCTAATTTTGAGCTATAAATAGAGATTTTTAGGTTTTCATTTGCTCATTTGTACTTTGGTAATTCCTTGGTTTTCTCTACAATTTGTGTGTTGTTTTCTGAGTATTTGATCATCATGGCTAGTTATAGAGCTCGATTACACCTATTTGACATAGTACGTTCATATCAAAGACCTCCTAGGACTAGCGGCATGGTATTTTTCCAATGTTTTTCCTAATTTATGCCTGTTTTATGCCTGTTTAATGCCTATTTTTCAAAAAATTTCCATGATCAATTTTTGCTCTATGTTACGCAATTGCTTGTCGATTTTCATGGATTAGTGTTAAGTGTACCAAAAATGCTTTAAATGCTACACATGCGTTGTAACTGTTACACATTAGTGTTAACATGCCGCATTCATGTATATCATTACGCATAAGTGTTTTTTGTTACGCATGCACCCATTTCATTACGCATTAGCTTTAATTGTTACGCAAGAGTCATATTTCTACCACATAAGTCATAACTCTCATGCATTCATTGTATATGTAATTTTTTGTCATGCATTTGAAAATATTTAAGTTTTTCAGGATTTGATATCTGATATTTTGATCATTTTCTTGTTGCAGGAGAACATTGGAGTGTTATACTACCGACAGAGCAAACCTAGTGGGCTTGATTTTCGAGCTGACTTACCAGATGAGGAGATTTTGCATATCCAGTAGCTTGGTCTATACCATGTTTTACATTTGCTAGAGGTTACAGCCAACAGGGCCATGATTACAGCTTTGATAAAGTAGTGGCACTCTGAGACTTGTTCTTTTCATCTTCCGACTGGTGAGGCATCCATTACCTTAGAGGATGTATGGCGTATATTGCATATTCCCATTCATGGTGAGAGAGTTGTATATGACCATGATGATGGCATTGCTAGACTTTGTGCACTTTTTGAGTGTGAGATTCAAGATTTGCAGATCAGTGGCCATTATGAGATCCCTTGGGCTTGATTAGACTATAATGACCTGACCATTGTATTATGTGGTATTGTCGATGGTTTACTGATACCTAATAGACAAGGTCATGGGTTTCAAATTGGATGGGGCAGAGTGCTCCATGATATGATTGTGCATCATCAATTGTATGCTTGGGGTCCTTGTCTACTTGCCATGTTATATTATCAGATGCATGGTATTGTGTATCTTGGATATCGTTCTATCGTTTGTGGTGTTACTTTGCTTCAGACATGGGCATGAGAGCACATTTCTATTTCGAGGCCTGTTATTCATGTAGACTTGCAACTTGGTGAGCCTTATGCCTTCCATTAAATAGCAGGTATCAGACATAGGGGTTCGAGGATCACCTTGTACTAGAGACATCAGTTTGACATATTGCAGCATTTTATTTGGAGACCTTACTTAGATTGCCCTAGTTGACCTGATGATGTAGTGCACTTGTCTTTTTTTCGATAGAAGAGATATCTTATTGGGAGGACCTTTGAGACCCAGTGGATTATTAAGATGTATCTTCTAGGGCAGGTTCTCAGAGAGTTTGGTGAGGTATAGGTGACAACTGTGGTTACTGCCTATTTTGATCATGTATCACAAGAGGTATCTGATTGGGGTGTGTGCATTCAACCACATGTTTCTTCTATTGATTTTGATTCTCTGGAGCCATTACTCTGGGTTTGGGGTAGAGGTGGAGTGGATCTGGGGATGACGATGGAGTACGATGTGTGGTTTACTAGGCACAGGCTAGTGCCTTCGACCAATCCTACTATTCCTATTATAGCACAGCAGATTCACCATCCTAGATAGCGATTGAGGATAGACATAAGGGAGAGAGCCAAAGGAGATGGTGGAGCTGGGGGAGGAGGTGGTGGAGATGGGGGAGGTGGTGAGGGAGGAGAGGGAGATGAGGGAGATGAGGACATAGACATTGGTGGAGACACCAAGTCTATTAGCAGTGAGGATAGTGATGATTCTTCGGAGTCATCTAGCAGTGAGGGTGGGGATGATGATGAGGGTATGCCAGAGTTGGAGGATTTAACTACTACAGAGGGTGAGATAGGAGAGGTTGGTGATGGGGATGAGTTGCAGACTCTTAGAGCACAGGTCCAGAGCTTGGAGGATGAGGTCGCTAGACAAGATGTCGAACGAGAGACCTACCATGTAGATTATGGTGCCCTTAAGGATGAACGAGTTCATCTCTAGAGGGAGAGAGATGAGGTAGCGTGATGATGTTAGATCACTATGGATGCCTTTGATTAGCTTTTTAGAGTAGGTACAAATCTGCATGACCAGGCAGATAGGTACTTCATTGTTATGCAGGAGGTTATTTATGATAGTTTTGATACTTAATGTTAATTACAAATGCCAAGCTAATAAGATGAGAGGGGGGGTGAATCATACAAACTTAATCTTCCATAAAAACATCAGATTCAACCTTGGTAACATATACTTCAGTGATATAACCAAAACTATTAAACATGCAAACTCAAAAGCATATAAACATCATAAACCTCATAACACCAGATTTAATGTGGAAACCCAAATAGGGAAAAACCACAGTGGGATTTCAGACCCACTAAGAAATATACTCTTCTAGAGTATGCTCGGTTAAAAGAAAATCCTGTTAAAGATTACAAAAACATTGCTAGATGTGACCGGGTTAAGGAATTTCCCTTAGATCTATTAGGATCTTCACCTTGTTAGAAGTGACCTTTTTAAAGGATTTCAAACACTCAATTAGAATATCACCTTGCTGGAGGGTTTTACAAATAAGACTGTTAAGTCCACTTGGTTAAGAGATTTTCTATCACTTCACAAAATAACAGTAATAAAAATCTATTTGCAACTTCACATCTAAAATGCTAAATTAGATTCTTATTTGCTCAATACAATCTAGACATAGAACTAATCTTGTCCATCTGCTGGGCTCTATACTCTGTTATTCAAAATAGATCTTCAAGCTTTTGTGCTCGGTAATCACTATGTAGCATCCATGTGCATACACTTTCTCGCATACATTGTTTATCAACAATTCCCTGTTTATAAACAATTCACCAGCCGCTTAATCTCCTTGATCACATTTCCCATGATCAATCATAGCCATTAGATCTTCAAACTTTGTCCAAGTTCAATGTATCATTTGATCTGAAAATATTTTACCTTGCCTTGGAACTTGCATGCATTTCTTGGAACTTGTGCTAGGGTATTGCGGCTCAATCTAAGCTGTAGATCGTCCTGCCAATTTTCCTTTACCATAGAT
Organism: Cryptomeria japonica; assembly: GCF_030272615.1. NCBI lineage: Eukaryota > Viridiplantae > Streptophyta > Pinopsida > Cupressales > Cupressaceae > Cryptomeria > Cryptomeria japonica. The sequence continues at coordinate 781,552,682 of NC_081411.1, read as the reverse complement.
TCTTTAACAAACTTCATTCACAACATACCAATCATTTAATCATAGCCAGCTCATCATCTTCCTTCATTAAATAATGCTTTTAATCATTTAATGCATTCTGTTACAGCTCCGTTACAACTCGGTAAATACTAAACTTCACTTGGTAGGCATTCTGCCTTCATTAACCGATAGTGATAACCTTAGGGTTTACTGACTAGGTTCCTTAGGGTTTATCAACTAGGTTCTTTGCTCGGTAACATAGTATAGTATTAACCTTACAATAAATAACATATGTATGATATCAAAACAATCTAAACATCATGATCTCATCATTGTCTAACTCGGTAGTATTTGCCCATTGAATAACTTATTCATCCCCTTATTCATCATATTCTTTCTGTGTCTTTTACCGACATCTTTATACTGATCAAATCATATTTCTTAAGATATGGCAATGTCATACTAAATTAGAAAATCAATTTCTTGACATCAATGACAAAATAATAATATTAAGATAGTAAACATCCTTAATCAGTTATATCCATAATCATCAACAACCTTGTCAATATACTTATTGAAATGCCAACAATCTCTCCTCGTCTATTATAATACCAAATGCCAACAATCTCCCCCTTTGGCCTTGATGGCAAAACCAATTGATTTGACCTAATTGATTCAGATTGCTATGAGATTCTGAAATGCTGAAATGGTCTCCCCCTGTCATTAGTCTTCTCCCCCATACATTATACTTCTCCTCTTTTCTCAGTCTTCTCCAGTCTTCTCTAGTCATCTCCCCCTTTGACAACAATGCCAAAAAGTAAAGAACTAAAACATAATCTCTTCATGTATGAATTGATTTCCTGTTGTGATGTATCAACTTAGTCTCGGTCAGAGCATTATGTCTTCAATTCCTATTTCCTGTATTGTTTCCTACACACCTTTAGAAAACCTCCTAAAGTGTGCAAATCAGCATCACCTCCTAAAGGATATTCTGTAGAGTCATCGAATTGATGCTTTCACAAAACTCGATCAGTGAATGGAAGATAGGGGTAGGACCCCTAACTTACTTCTGAGATACTCAAAAGTGTCCCTTGGCAGTGGCTTGCTGAAGATATCTACTATGTGTTCCTTTATGCTAACATACTCCAACACCACTTTCTTCTCTTGACCTTCTTCTCTAAGATAATGATATTTGATAGAGATGTGTTTCGTCTTAGTGTGCATAACAGGATTCTTTGAAATGTTAATGGCACTAGTATTGTCACAGAATATAGTTACTGGCTTGATAACTTTCTCATTTATACCATCCAATATTTGTTTGATCCATGCTATGTTGGTACAATTTAATGCTGCAACAACATATTCAGCTTCTGTTGTTGACTGTGAAACACATCCTTGTTTCTTGCTAAGCCAACTTACTAGTCTTTCTCCTAAAAAGAAAGCTCCTCCACTTGTGCTTTTTCTATCATCAATGTTGCCTGCCCAATCAACATCAATATACACTTTTAAATCAAAGTCATTTATTTTCTGATATACTAAGCCATAATCCTTAGTGCCTTTCAAGTATCTAAAAATTCATTTGATTACTATCATGTGTGTTTCCTTGGGATCTACAGAGAATCTTGCAACTATACCTACTGCATGTGCTATATCTGGCCTACTGTGAACAACATATTGTAGCTTTCCAATCATGGATTGGTAAAGTGTCTCATCAATAGATGCAGATTCATCATTCTTTGATAATTTATAGTTGGTAGTTATAGGAGTACTTACTGGTTTTGAATCCTCCATTCCAAATTTCTTCAAGATTTCCTTTATGTACTTGGATTGAGTAATGAAAATCTCATTTTTCATTTGCAATATTTGTAAACCTATAAAATACTTTATCTCACCGATTAATGACATCTCAAATTCTTTGCTCATTTCATTTCCAAAGTTCTTGCATAAAGAGTCATTTCCACGAAATATAATATCATCAACAAATATGGCTGAGATCAGTATTCCATTTTCATCATTCTTCATGTACATATTGATGTTCTCACTTGTCCTTATAAAACCAATCTTAATCAAATAAGAGTGCAATCTTTCATACCATGCTCTAGGTGCTTGTTTCAAACCATATAATGCTTTTTTCAATTTACATACTTGATTTTTACTCTTGTCTTCAACAAATCCTTCAGGTTGTTCAATAAAAACTTCTTCTTCTAATATACCATTCAGAAATGCAGATTTGACATCCATTTGATATACCTTGAAATTTTTGTAAGCAGCGTATGCCAACAATGTTCTTACTCCTTCTACTCTAGCCATAGGTGCAAAAGTTTCACCATAATCAATTCCTTCTTCATGGGCATAACCTTTGCAAACTAGTCTTGCTTTACTTTGAATGACCTCTCCTTTTTCATTCAACTTGTTTCTAAAAATCCAAATTGTACCGATTACATTTTTGTCCTTTGGTCTTGGGACCAGTGTCCCTGTTTCATTCTTCTTGATTTGATCAATCTCTTTTGTCATAGCATTTATGCAATCTTCACTATTAAATGCCTCTTTCACTATTCCTAGCTCAAATTCATATATTAGACATGTGTTATGTCTCAGTTTGTTCCTTGTCATACCTGGATCATCCTTATCTCCTATAATTTGACTTGGTGCAAGATGTCTTCCAACATATTTGGCTAATACAAGCTCGGTAAGCTCTGTATGATCTTCTTCATCACTCAGTAACTGGGTATTCTCTTCATTTTCTTCAATAGTTTTCTCGGTAAGACTTGTCGGTTGAACATAGACAAATTCATCATAGTCTTCTAGTTCCTTGGAATTTCCTTCATCATTTCTTTCTGCAAATTCATCAATTTTCACATTTGCACTTTCTACTATTTTGTTAGATGATTTGATCAAACATTTAAATGCTTTCCTTCTAGAAGAATAACCAAGAAATTTTCCTTCTTCACTTTTCTGATCAAACTTGCCATTTCTATCATCTTTGTGTACATAGCATCTACTTCCAAAAATTTTGAAATAACTTACACTAGGTTTCATGTCATACTAGATTTCATATGGTGTCTTCATAGTTCCTTTCTTCAGTTGTACTCGGTTCAGGGTGTAAACTGCTGTGTTTATTGCTTCTCTCCAGAATGTTTGTGGCACTTTCTTTTCAATCATCAGGGTTCTGGCACAATCCATAATAGATCTATTTCTTCTCTCAGCTATTCCATTTTGCTGTGGAGTTCTCAGTGCAAAGACTTGTCTTTTAATACCATGATCATTGTAGAATAAGTTGAACTCATAAGATGTGAACTCTCCTCCTCTATCTGATCTAAGACATTTCAGTTATCCTCCTGTTTCATTTTCAACTCTTGCCTTGTACCATTTATACATTTGAAAAGCTTCTGATTTTTCTTTTAAAAACATAACTGACATCATCCTTGAGTAATCATCCACAAATAATATGAAATATTTATCACCATAATAACTTTGAACTTTCATGAGACCACAAATATCAGTGTGCACAAGATCTAAAATTCCCTTAGAAGTGTAAGACTTACTTGTAAAGCTTGATCTTGTCATCTTACCCATTTGGCATCCTTGGCACATAACATTCTCAGGTTTTTCCAAACTTGGTAGACCTCTTACTCGGTGCTTCTTGCTTATTTTGATCAGATTATGAAAATTTACATGACAAAACCTTTTATGCCAGAACTAGGTATCATCTATCTTTCCATACAAACATTTATTTTGAGTTGAGTCAAGGTGAAATGTGTTACCTTTTGTTTGTGTCCTGGTAGTAGCTAACTTTCCATTCTTGTCATGAACTTTGACAATTCCTTTCTGAAATTCTATTCGGTATCCTGTATTGTTTAGCTGTGCTACACTCAACAAATTGTATTTCAAACCTTCAACCCAATAAACATCATTGCATCTTGCATTGTCAAGAAGTGTTATAGATCCTTTACCTTTTGCTAGACATGCTCCATCATTACCAGATCTTACATAACCTCCATCATAATCTTCTAACATAACAAACTTGTGTTTATCACCAGTCATGTGATGTGAGCATCCACTATCTATGATCCAAGAATCATTAGTATTTATGTGAGATATTAGGCCTTTTTCTTCATACCTTTCTTCATCTGATCCATCTTTGATAGCCACATAAATTACTTCCTCTATATCAGTTTCATCTGATTTATCATCATTGGATTCCTCATCAACTATTAAGCATGACTTTCTATCTCTTCTTCTGAAGTCTCGGTGTCCTCTGTAATGATTGTCTTTCTCTATATCATCTTGGTAATCTCTCTTTTTAGTAGAATCTTTATCAAGATAGTTAGAAGCCATGTGTCCTATCTTATCACAATTGAAACATTTCAAAGGTAGTTTTCCTTTATACTTACCTTTTCCTCTCAGTAACCTTCTGGCTAATAGTGCTTCAAACTCTTCTTGCTTTCTAATTTCATCATACAGTTTGTGTACTTCCTCCATGTTCTTACAAAATCTTTCACTTGCTCCACTATGATCCCCTTTAGTGTACTTACTCAATCTATCATTGTAATCATCAGATTCACTAATATGAAAAGAACTAAATGCAGAATCAACTTTATTTACCGATGACCCACTGTTATCAAAGTTACTTAACTCAAATGCATGTAGCTTACCAGTAGTAGCATCTAAAGAAACTAGCATATTAGGTATAGACCTTAATTCATTGATTGCAGAGACTCGGATTACATAAGCCGGTCAAAGGGTTCTTAACAACTTACTTGTTATATCCTTTTCTTCAATAGTTCCACTTGCTTCTTTGATTTGATTGACAATCTCCTTTAGTCTTGTATTGTACTGAGTTATTTTCTCACCTTCATTCATCCTCATAAATTCAAGTTGTCCTCTTAGACTATCCACTTTTTCTCTTTGAACATGTTCATCACCGCCATATACAGATATGAGCTTGTCCCACATTGCCTTCGCATCATTGCAGCCTTCTAGATCATTAAACTCCGAGTTGGTCTTGATGCAGATGTTATTTCAATCATTGCTTGGATATGTTCTTGCTTTCCCTTTATCTCTTCCATTGTCAATGGATAGGTGCTCGGTGTAATGAAATCATTCTCCATATAATATACAGCATATTCTCCAACTCCTGATAGGTGTAGCTTCATCCTTTTCTACCATGTAGAGAAACTTGACTTGTTCAGCTTCGGTGCATCCCTCTTATACATCTTTTGATCTTTGTCTGGTGTACCTTTAAACTTTTCTTCTAGATTCCAAACCTCTGATACCAATTGATAGTTCTAATATTTAATATTAAGTACATATGCCAAGCTAATAAGATGAGAGGGGGGGGGGGGTGAATCATACAAACTTAATCTTCCATAAAAAACATCAGATTCAACCTCGATAACATATACTTCAGTGATATAACCAAAACTCTTAAACATGCAAACTCAAAAGCATATAAACATCATAAACCTCATAACACCAGATTTAACATGGAAACCCAAATAGGGAAAAACCATTGTGGGATTTCAGACCCACTAAGAAATATACTCTTCTAGAGTATGGTCGGTTAAAAGCAAATCCTATTAAAGATTACAAACACATTGCTAGATGTGACCCAGTTAAGGGATTTCCCTTAGAGCTGTTAGGATCTTCACCTTGTTAGAAGTGACCTTGTTAAAGGATTTCAAACACTCAATCAGAATGTCACCTTGGTAGAGGGGTTTACAAATAAGACTATTAAGTCCACTTGGTTAAGAGATTTTCGTCAGTTCACAAAATAACAGTATTAAAAATCTATTTGCAACTTCACATCTAAAATGCTAAAGAAGATTCTTATTTGCTCATACAATCTAGACATAGAACTAATCTTGTCCATCTACTAGGCTCTACACTTTGTTATTCAAAACTGATCTTCAAGCTTCTGTGCTCGGTAATCACTATGTAGCATCACTGTGCATACACTTGCCTACATACATTGTTTATCAACAGTTCCCTATTTATAAACAATTCACCAACCGCTTAATCTCCTTGATCACATTTCCCATGATCAATCATAGCCATTAGATCTTCAAACTTTGTCTAGGTTCAATGTTTCCTTTGATCTAAAAACATTTTACCCCACCTTGGAACTTGCATACATTTCTTGGAACTTGTGTTAGGGTATTGGGGTTCAATCTAAGCTATAGATCTTCCTACCGATTTTCCTTTGCCATAGATTCTTTAACAAACTTCATTCACGACATACCAATCATTTAATCATAGCCAACTCATTAGCTTCCTTCATTAAATAATGCTTTCAATCATTTAATGCATTCTGTTACAGCTCCGTTACAACTCGATAAATACTAAACTTCACTCAGTAGACATTTTTCCTTCATTAACTGATAGTGATAACCTTAGGGTTTACCGACTAGGTTATTTTCTTGGTAACATAGTATACTATTAACCTTACAATAAATAGCATATGTATGATATCAAAACAATCTAAACATCATGATCTCATCATTGTCTAACTTGGTAATAGTTGCTCACTGAATAACTTATCGTCCCCTTATTCATCATATTCTTTCTGTGTTTTTTACCGACATCTTTATACTCATCAATTCATACTTCTTAAGATATGGCAACATCATACTGAATTAGAAAACCAATTTCTTGACATCAATGACAAAATAATAATATTAAGACAGTAAACATCCTTAATTAGTTATATCCATAATTATCAACAACCTTCTCAATATCCTTATTGAAATGCCAACAATCTCTCCTTGTCTGTTATAATGCCAAATGGCAACATTTATTATAGACAGGCATATGAGAGAGCCATCCCTAAGGGTCAGAGAGAGCCTAGCTTCAATGCATTCATGGGGAGGAGATTGAGCAGATCTACTTCACGATGGACTAGCAGTGGTGGCATTATGGGACCACCTCACATCCTGGGGTAGGATCTAGTGGACAAGATCCACCTGCTGATAGAGGCAGTGTTGGTTGATCATGTTATCTGAGATTTTGGGCTTATTTATTGTATTCACACACATTATCATTTTTGAGTTATATATATAGCATGCAGGTTCTGGTAATGATCTATGTATGTTTTTCTTTCCATGTATGCTTTATATGATGTTATGAGTTTTATGATGCATATCTATTTTAATTCTATATGATTCTAAATGCAATGGTAGTACATGCATGTAGTAATGATGTAAATGAAATTTAAATGAATGCAAATGACTCTATCATGAATGCTAATGGAATCTATAATGAATGTTATGCTAATGAACTCTATAATGAAATGCAAGTGAAATGTATAATGAAATGCAAATGAAGTCTATAATAAAATGCAAATGAACTCTATTAATGAATGCTTTTTGTATGATAATAGTTGAACCAATTTCAACTCAGATACATTTTGAAGAAATGTTAGTTAAATGATAGAAAGAAATATCGATGATAGAAAGAATGTTAGAAAGAATGCGATTTAGACAGAAGATGAGAAATCAACAAACTATCAATAAGCAAATGAGATGAACATGAGAATGAAATTGAATTAATCACAAACCTATGTCACATATTTTATTGCGTCAATATATATTCATCACTGAGCCTTATTATTGAACAATGAAGCTTTAGCGCATCAGGGTATAAGGATCCAAGATGCAAAGATATCTCATTGAAGAAACAAACATGTAGCAGACAAGGAGTGAACCCTCCATGTTGGGAATTGCATTAGGGGTCAAGGTATGTGTGGTGATTTCACCTTGATGTGAAGGCTCTTATCACAGACACCCACTAGAGAAATTTCCCTAGAATTTCATCGGTTCACACCACAAACAACAAACAAAGAACAAGATAATGCCCATCATAGCTCCTCTAGTTACTTGTGGATATCCTTGAGTAGCATAGGAACAATATAAGTTGCCAAATGATAAAAGATAAAGACTAACCTGGACAAAATTTGGAAGCTTTACTAACCTTGTGCCTTCGTTCTCAGTTGTTTGATGTCATGGTTAATAATGTCTAATCTCATAAAGTTGTGAACCCCGTTTAAGACTAACATGTCTGATTTTGAGTGTATCCTCTTCTGTTTAAGACAAGATAATGATAACTTTGATATGGATATTATACAATTGATAAGACAGTTGATTGCAGATGTTTGACTGGATAGTCGTATCCTTTGTTAACTTTGTGTGAAGTGTTTGCTAGATATCTGCTAGGGTATTTGTTTCTCACAAGACATTTTATTACAAGTTTTTCTGATTCATTGATTTTTTGATTTTTAGTTCTTTTCCAAGAGTTTTTTGGATTTTGTAGATCAATATTTGAATGTTTTTGATTGATTTATTGAGGATATTATTCAATGTTTTGGATGATTTTTTCAGGATCGTATATGGATTTTTTTGGTTGATCTTTTCAGGATTGTATTTGAATGTTTTTTGGATTTTGTGGTTTTCTTTTTTTTTTGGATTTTGATTTTTTCACTGTTTTTGGATATTTTCAGGACTTTATATGTGTTTTTGGATTTTGTTAGGACTTTATATTATTTTCTTGATTCTTTAAGGACTTTATCTGATTTTTAGGATTTTTTTAGTTATGCCCCTAGTGTGTAGACCTATATGAGATGATGATCTACAGAATGTATGTGGAGACAAATGAATTTTGGACATGATCTATGTGAATGCAATATGCAGGATGAAGATGCATTTCCTATTTGAATAAGGTTGACTATGTTTGTATTATCATTTGAATATACCAATTGAAATGGAGGTGCAAAACATTTCATAGATAAGTGGTCAATCAATCCCTAAGGTCCCTAGGAACATTCATCTTAACACACTTAGTGACGAGGATTTACAAATGGAGATGTAGAAAATGTCCCCATTGGTTCCTAAAACTTTTATCTTCTCTTCCCCATGTGTGTGTAAATAAGTCAATTCCTGCTCTTGTGTTCACTAAAGATCTTCAGCATCCTATATGACTAGCTACATGGTTTATCCTAACTTTAAAAGCATCCCGAATAGAGCCCCATTGCTAGCAAGCCTTAAGAGCTCTGATGAGGTTATAGAATATAGTTTCTCAAATATTGCTCCATTTCCAGTAGGCATTCATAGGCCTGATAGAGTTACTTTCATGTTTCCTTAGTCAAGCTTTTTGTTGCACTTGTATGCATGATATTTCAGTTATATATCATCTCTTTTGCCTTGAGATGGATATTTGGCATAGCTCTTTTTATTTTTATTTTCTTGTCTTGACTTGTAAGTAATGAAACCTACTTGGGTGTGACAATTATAGCAGTGCTGAAGTAGAATTTTAGATATTTCACTAGTCATATGATCAACTAGGTGTCTAGAATGAATTAGAGATCTTCTTAATGTTTGAGATATAGCAATTGATAGATTGTGGGTTAACAAGTCTAAAATAGTGAAATTGCTACCCAACCATAAGTAAAGTGTCGTCACAAGGTAATGTTGAGAATGAATGACCTTAGAACCTCAAAGACTTCATGTTTGAATATCTAAGAAAGGATATGACCCTTGTTTTCCTTAGATGCAAATAGATGATAAACTTGGACAGTTGCCTTGAATGTGATGCATCTAAAAAAAAACTATATGTAATGCAATGTTTTTAAATGATATGATATGCAATGCAAAAAATAGCACCTAAACTATATAGCCCTTAGGTATAATATCACATGTGGTGCATGTTGTTCATAGGGTCAGAGATTTGATCTCCCTCCATGGTAGCCAAATTATATGCTCCATTTCCTATGACTGTTGTTATAATGAAAGGACCTAGCCAGTTAGGTTCGAATTTCCCTGTCCTTTCTTGTTCCACTAGGTTCCTTTGATTCTATTTAAGTACAATATCTCCCACTTGAAAAGTTTATGGGTAGACTCTTTTATTATAACTTCGTCTCAGTCTATTTTGATTACCTTTTAAATGATTGAATTTTGTTTGTCATTTTTCATCAAGGGTCTCGAGTTCTTGCAACCTTGCTACCCTATAGTCTTCTTCTGATATAATGTTCTATAAGGATACTCTTAGAGACGGTATTTCTATTTCAATGGGGAGTATCGCTTCTGTACCATAGACCAAGGAATATGGTGTTTCTCCTGTAGGTGTTCATACTCCTGTTCTATAAGCCTAGAGAGCAAAAATTGACTAGAGACGCCAGTCTCCTCCCGTGTCAGTGACTACTTTCTTAAGAATTTTCTATATTATTTTATTTGTAGCCTCTACTTGTCCATTACTTTGTGGATAATATGGCATGGCAAATCTTTGTTGTATATGAAATTTGTCCCATAATTATTTCACCTCCTGGCTTTTAAATGGATGCCTGTTATCTGTAACAAAGCACATTGGAACTCTGTATCTACATATAATGTAGTTGAGCATGAATTTTGCTATCTATTTTCCAGTAATGTATATTAAAGGAATTGCCTCAACCCATTTGGTAAAGTATTCAATGGCTATCAAGATAAAATTGTGCCCATTGGAAGAAGTAGGGTTGATTTTACCCACTAGATCTAATCCCCATTGTGAAAATGGCCACGGTGATGTGATGGGTTGAAGATCTTGTGCTGGTGCATGAATAAGGTCTCCATGCATTTGGCATTGTTTACACTTTTGTACATACTTGTAAGCATCTTTTTCCATGGTTGGCCAGTAATACCCTATTCTCATACATTCCATCCTGGACTTCTTTTAAAGCAAGGTGTGATTCATTCTCATCTAGAAATCAGAGAAGAGTTCCATCGAAACCCTTTCTATACAAAGTATCAGCTATAATGGTGTACCTAGATTCTTGACAAATAAATGTCTTCTTTTGATTCCTGGATAGATCTGGTGATATGTATTGGGTGTGCAAATATGCATATATTTCATTGTACCAAGATGATTCTGGACCCACAATTGCACATATGTAGGGAGTCTCATATGCAGGTAGCATTAACTATTCTATGATAAACTCAAACTGAGTTTCGTTAGCAGGCATAGTCGGAAGAGATCATATGGTTGCCATTGCATCTACTGCCTTGTTTTGTATCCTTGGGATTTGTTTGAAGGTAATTTTGCTAAAGTGCTCCTTGTAATCTTTGACCAACTTCTTATAAGGCATGAGTTTGTCATCCTTCATGTTGTAATCATCATTGACCTATTTTACAATCAACTATGAATCACCATAGACCTGTAACTCTTTAATTTCCATTGTACAACTGTACGAAGCCCTATGAGGAGACATTCATATTTAGCCATATTGTTGGTGCATGGGAAATTGATCCTAAATGACTTAGGTATAACATCCCCTTGAGGAGTAATGAAGAGAATGCCTACTCCAGATCTGTGACTTGTATATGACCCATCAAAGTATAGTTTCCCCATTACTGAGGCAGTTAATGTAAATAGGGATTCATCTGGAAAGTCTATCAGCAATGGATGACTATCTTGTATAGGAGCCTTTAATAATTGATCAGCTATGGTTTGTCCTTTGATGGCTTTTCTGTCTATGTATTCTATATCAAACATGCTCAAGATCATAACCCAATTAGCCAATCACCCGGTCAATGTTGCTCTGCTCAATAGGTACTTGAGTGGGTCAAAGCGTACAATGAGTTGTACCTTATGACTCAACATGTAATGTTTGAGCTTTTGGGATGTAAAGATTACTGCTAAGTATGCTCGCTCTATGGGGGTATAATTAATTTCATAGCTGATCAGAGTCCTACTTATATAATAAATGGCTCTTTCTTTTCCATTTTTGTCATGTTGTGCCAATAGAGCTCCTAGAGCTAAGTTTGTTGCTGATATGTATAACAATAGAGGTTGTCCTTGAGTAGGAGATATTAACACTAGTGTGTTCAAAAGATAAACTTTTAGAGCTTGGAAAGCTTCCTAGCATTGTTCTGTCCATTTAAAAGTAACTTGTTTACTAAGTAAATGTTGGAATGGGTGACACTTATCTACCAACTGTGCTATGAATCTCCTTATGGATTGCAGTCTTCCTTGTAACCCTTTGAGTTGTTTAAGTGTTTATAGAGGTTGCATATCAATGATTGCCTTGATCTTGGCAGGGTCTATTTCAATTCCTCTGTTTGATACTATAAACCCTAATAGTTTACCTGCTGTTATGCCAAACACACATTTCTTCGGGTTTAATCTGACATTATACTATTCCAACCGATCAAATATCTATGTAAGAACTACAAGGTGACTTTCCCTGGTTTGTGATTTACCAAAAATGTCATCCACATAATCTTCCATTATGTTATGGATCATGTCATGAAACAAAGTTGTCATGGCTCTTTGATATGTTGCTCCATCATTTTTGAGACCAAATGGCATCACATTCTAGTAGTACATTGCCCACAGACATGTAAAGGCCACTTTATGTTGATCTTCTGGTGCAATTTTAATCTAGTTGTATCCTGAAAAACCATCCATTAAGGATAGCATTTCATTTCCAGCTGTTAGGTCAACTATCATGTCGATATTGGGTAGCAGGAAGTCATCCTTAGGACAAGCTTTATTTAGATCTCAAAAATTAGTATAGATTCTTATGCCTCCCATGGGCTTAGTCATAGGTAATAGGTTTGATATCCATCCTACATAGTCAATAGGTCTAATAAAACCTACATCCAACAACTTTTGTATTTCTTTTTTAACCAGTAATGTGATACTTGGATGCATTTTTCTGAATTTTTTCTTGTAAGGTTTAACTCCTAGTATCAATGGTAAGTGATGTAACACTAATTCAGATTCTAAACTTGGCATGTCTGAATAGGACCAAGCAAATTTGATAGGTCATTACTTGAAAAAATGAATGAATTTGTCTTTTTCTTCTTTGCTTAGTGATTTCGCCAGATGGATGTTATGTACAACCTCCCCTTCTGCTATGTTTACTTCTTCTATTTCCTCTATAAGTAATGCTGAACTTTCTCTTTCCATAGGAAGATTACACAAGACACTCTTGTCATTATGGGTAGTTTGATCCTTATCTTCTATTGCAAAATTACTTTCTTCTCCAAAGTATGTCGTTGTATTTAGGTCTATAACAAACCCTGCTTTATGATCGCCTTGTGGAAATCCCTCTCTGACTCCTATAAATTCTAAAATTGCTTCATCATTTTCAAACAAATCCAATGTTGGTTTTCCTTCTTGCCCCCAATAAATCAAGTGTGAAGGTACTAGGGATAAATCATTGTTCCCTTCTTTAGTAGAGTCTGATAACATGAAGACTTGATTGTTTGATATTACACTTTCTGGTGGGGTAGAATCATAGAGTGATAAGAACTTGTAGTCATGAGAGTTTGTCTCACTTTCAATATATGTTTCATTATATGAGCTATCATCACTTATTTCTTCTTGTTCCTATCCCTAATTCTATTGTAGATTGAATGGTCTTCTTTGCACATTAGTGACCCTTCTTAAGCCAGGTATAAGCCTTTGCAATCTTTCTTCGTCTATTTTGTTAGGTTGAGCCTAAGTTGCTTCTCGTGGTAGAAGTAGTGACAATAACCATGGGTAGGAGTCAAGTGGTGGGGGTAATCCTGCATCTGTTGCCACATTAGCCTATACTATTGTGTCAAAAACTGCATCATTTTGTAACTCAGTGATAGGTTCTTGCAAGAGTTGTCTCATGTCTTGCCCATCTAATTCTGCGCTTGGTGATGTAGGTACCTGATTACTTGTTTGAGATGAAGATGGAAGTTCCTATGTGCAAAAATTCCTTTGTGATATGCAATCTAATGGTTTTCTTAGTCAATTTAGTATATTAAGAGTACATTGTCTTGCTTTGGTGATATTTTGTACATGCTTGTATCCCAATCCTTGATTCCCTAGATTATCAATAGGAAAAATAGGTTCTAGTCTTCCTTGTTTCTGTAACCCAAGGCCTATGGTACCATCATATCCATGTCTTTGGAGTATTTTGAATCCATTTCCATACTAATCTATGTTTATTATGGGTTTTTTCATATGATCTTCTTCTCTATATATCCAATGGTTAACATCTTCGTTCAAGGATTCTTCTTGTAAGTCACCCCATCTAATGAAAGAGCATGAATCTATGTATCTGACAATTTCTTTTCCTTTGTCTTGCTTGTGCACTATGGTGTGAGGTTTCCCAAAGGACTTAGGAGAAAGAGACAACTCTTTCCCAATTAAAGTATTTGCAATAGAGTACTCTCCACAACCCATATCCTTTATTTGTAAGCAAGATGTTGTAGGCATAACTTGTTTTGTTTCTGTGATCTTTAATGTTTCTAGCTGTGTAGTGAGAGGTGCGGCTTGATTTATAGGTACCTGATTATCGACACTATCTTTCAGATAATTGCAATGTTGGAATGGATTTGGATCACCATTTATGGTGATTTCAATACCATTATATGGGAATTTGACACACTGATGAAATGTGGATGGTACTACTTGCATGGTGTGGATCCATGGGCGGCCCAATAACATGTTATATCCCAGCTCTCTATCCAAGACTTGAAAAGTGACCTCTATTTTTATTGGTCCTACTTGTATAGGTAATGTTACAATGCCTTTAGATGGACGTTCTTCATCATCGTAAGCCTTGATATTTAACATTTTGGAAGAATCAATGTGAAGTTCAGAATATCCCAGTGCTTTGACCAGCTTTAAAGTACAAATATTGGGACTGGCTCCCCCATCTATGAGTACTCTTCTGATTCTTTTCTTATGAATGTAAGCTTCTAGATGTAGTGGGTCATTATGAAGCAATTTATCACTAGGAATATCTTGTTTTATCAATGCAATACGTGTGCCTTGTGTAAGATTTCCTACCATAGACTGGAAGGCATGTTCATCTATATCTCTGTCCACTACTGAATCTTGAAGTGATTTGTCTAGTATAGCTCTATGATTGGGTGAAATACACAATAGTTTGAATAATGATATATGTGCCAAAGTTTTCTTAAGTTGCTCAACTACATTCTAAGTCCCTACTACTAGTGGTTGATTTTGTGGTATCCCTTGTAAAGTTACCTTTGACCTATGAGTAACCACTGCATAGTCTCTATCTCTAGGACTAATTGTGATTGTAGCAATTGTACCATTTGTATCATAGGCTATTTTATCAAGATTTATGTTAAATCCCTCTTCATAGTCTTGATGTGTATGTTTGACATCCACAATATGTTCTATGAGTTCATCTTCAAACCAACCTGAGTGAGATGGTTGATCATGCCCCCAGTCTCTGAGACAAAGATTTGTATCATCATCATACTTTGGTGCTTCATATATCATGCAAATTTGGTTATCATCTCTATGAGTGTCTTGATATTGGTCCTCTTGATCAGGTGTTTCTTGTGAATCATTGTCTGTTGTATCTCTTGAGCTAATGGCATGAATAGTGTATTCGTATGAGACGTTTGTGTAGTTATTTGTATTGTCTTGGATACCTAATGTGGTAGCTTTTCCCTTATCATTCTTAACAAAAGGATCCTTAAAAATCATACGATTTGTGTTTGCTAAGGTCTTATCCGTATCAATTGTGATGTCCCCTTGGTCTATCATATCTTGGACCAAGTTTTTCAATTTGTAGCAACTTGTCATTTTGTGACCTTTACTCTGATGATAATCGCATAAATCATTGTCATTCCACCATGTGGGTTTGAAAGGACCTGGTTCATATACTCTTACTTCAGGTAAAGTGATCATGTTTGTCTGTATTAACTTTTTGAGTGCTGACTCAATAGGTTCTCCTAAAGGTGTGTAATTTCTTCTTGGAATGATTACCCTGGGGTATCTTGTGTTTGTGTTTTGCATAGCATTTACATTTTATGATGTTGTGTTATTCCCTATATGTGGATTTGTTGACTGAGTCATTCCCAAAAATAAAATGGGTTGAGTTTTGTTTATTGTTCTGGTGTCTACAATACCACCATTGGTCACATTTTTGTTTTTCAACAAATACTTAGATTTGTCATTGTTGTTGGTGTTGCCATACTTAATAAGACCTTGTTCTACTAATCCCTTCTCACATTTGAGAGCCTTTTCTGTGATTTGTTTGAATGTGGTTAAACATTACATTTGTATTGGATATTTAATCTTAGGAATCCAATTTTCTGTAAACATATCCACTTGCTCTATTTCTGGGATAACTGTCTTGCAACTCCTATAGAGAGCCCTCCATCATTGTATGAAGGATGCAAATATTTCATTCTCATATTGTTTAGTGGCACACAAGTCCATCAAAGTAACTGTGGTGTCAATGTTGTGCGAGAAGTTTGCAATAAATTGTTTTGCTAATTCTCCCCATGATGTGATGGTTGGTGGTAAATGTGAAAACCACTCTAAAGCCAGACCTCCTAGACTTTTAGGAAATAATCTCACTAGATAAGTATCTTTTGAGGCAACCTCTATACATGCCATAAAAGGTTCTCTGATATGATCACTAAGATCTCCCTTCCCTCAATATCTATCAAATTTGGGCATTTCAAAATGTTGTGGGAAATGTGACATGTATAATTTGTGATCGAATGGCTAAGGATGTAAGTCCTACATTATGTAGCTCTTTTTATCATTACTAGTTTGAATGGTCATTTGTTGTTTTGGAATATCTGTTTGTGTCAAAGGTATACCTTGTGTTTGTGTATGTCCCACAAAAGGATTTGTGGCTGCATAACTAGGAGGTTGTTAGAAGGTACTGCGATTATAACCTTGTGTGTTGTGCATTCCACTGGGTACTGTGAAATAGCTAATATGTGAACCCATGTTTGGTTGAGTTGTATTTGTTGTATTGGCAATACCTAGATTTGCATTTTGTTGACTATATGTGGATCTCGTAGAATAGGAAACTGGAGGTTGGGTTGCACTTGTTGCTTGTGCTTGAATAGGTGTGGAGACACTTGATATTATCAGTATGCTCTGTGATGGTATACTAGCATTGATCGCTGGGGATGACACACTTGTTTGAAAGTTTGCATTTGTGTTGACATTTGTTTGGATAGGTACATTTTGAGGAAAACTAGAGGTCGTTGCTTGTATTTGTGTCAAGGGTGGTGTTTGATTGTTATCTTGACCTAAATTTTTTCCTGGTGGTAAATTTTTTGTGACATCAAAATCCTCAAGTAGTTTTGCCCCATTTTGCATTAACAACAAAAGATACTTGTCCCCATCGCTATGTATAAGTGCATCTAGTATCATGAGGACATGTGGGTCTTGTTGTGCAGACTCAATTTCTTCCTTTGTCAAATGTTGTTGTAATTCATTTATGGTGGACATTGTCTATGTACCTGAGTGTTGACCTATTGACATGTCCATGTTCCAGGTAGGGTTTATAGACTATGTGTTGTTCAAGTCCATTATTCCTTTCTCTTTTTGTGACCTTGTGACAGGCATCTAAAATTGCTTATATGTAGGTGGTTCTATGCAAGATGATGGCCTAACACTAGACTGTAGACATAAATATGAGGTATGGAAGACTATACTAGACTCTATTGAGGATTTTGATGTGAGACCTTTTTAGCATTTCTAGATTTCTTTAATGCAAGTCTTTCCATTTGTTGATGAAGTTGTTCAACCTCAATCTCTCTATCAATTATATGGGAAATCCTAGACTCAATGTTTATCTCGTGTATGAATACTATATATTGAGGTGCACTTCTTCTTAAATCCCAAGCTAAGCTAGCTAGACCATCAATTATTTCTCATTGACTGCCATTTGGAACTAGATTAGGTTGCTCGAAGGGGAGCAAACCATCACCTGGGAGACCCATGAAGGCACATGCTATGAACCTATAATTTACAATGGACTTAGACATATATGAGGTCTAGATGAAGACGCATATGCTAATGTAGGACTATGCAACTAATATGGATGATAATGCAAAAAGACTTAGGACAATAATGAGGATGTAAGTGGGACCATGAAAAAGATGTAGGATGATAATGAGGATGTAAGTGTGATGATGCTAGAGACTATGTAAGGGATTGCCTATGGTCACAAGTATGTAAGGACTTTTGAGAATCAGTTTCAAAATAGAATTTGTTTTTGGTAACTTCATGTGTAGGACAATGTTTGGTAGTTTTCCAAATCTAAGAACAATTACTGGTAGGTATGTATAGTTGACTGACTCAATTTTTATACAATCTCAGAAAATTCAAAGAAACGTGGGATAGAACCTGAAATAGCCCAAGGGACTAACTCAATACTGGTCTATCACAATGATACATAAAAAAGCATGGAATACAATCTTAGGCTGGATAGTGGACACCATTTAGTGAGGCCGTTACGAAATATCAAGAAAAAATGAACAGATAGAGAGTTTGGCAACACTGGCTCCACTCCATGGCACACACTTCTCGGGCATGCTAGTCTCTCTTACCCCGAAGATCCAAGGATCTTATAGCCAAGGGATTCCTATATCATAGTGTAAGGTACATGAAGGGTATCTATGGGGTACGATCCGCACTCCAGGAACCACTGAATGTAGGATTTTTGGAAACTAAATTGGCTCTTAGTATTAGGTTTTGAGGGGTCTTGATCCAACAATAGATTCTCAGAGAAAGCCACTTAAGGCTTTAGTTGGGCTTATCGGTGCATGGAAGGCCCCCACATACATTGAATTCACTCAACACTCTAGTTGTCTGACTAGTATATATATATAGCGGCTTGAAAAAACAACATGAGATGACACTGGGAGAGATGATATCCCCAACGCATCCCAATTTGAAGTACCTCTATGGGGTGATGAAATCCCTAGTCAAAGATACCCCTCACTACGTAAAATAAAAGAAAATTTGGATGTCATTGTCACCTTCCTTCTTTCTCCCAAGAGCCCGATGGTGGGTAGAAAGTTAGTTAGTGCAATAGTAGGTCCACTCCAGACATAATAACAAGTTCTTTTCCTTAAGAAAATGAAAAAATGATTTAATCTAATGCAGCCTGATTCACGTTCATTTCATAGCCCAAATTTAGGTGTTAGATATGCATGTGCATGTCAATTTTAAACACCAAATCCAAGTTCGAAGGCATACATGTCCATTTTAACCATTTGCTCATTTTTAAGCACCAAAAACCAAGTGTGAGATACACGCATGTCCATTTTAGCCCATGTTTATTTTAAACACCAATAATGAAGTGTGAGATTATCCATGCATGTCTTTTTTAATTGTTGTTGATTTTAAGCACTAAAAATTGAAGTGTGAGATGTGCAGGCAAAATTACTAATCTAATCCTCCCTGTAAATCTACCATAGTCTACAAATAGAAGATTAGTAGTAAAATTAAACTAACAGAAAATGGAAGCCCAAAACTTGACAAAGGCGATTGCATGATACTACCTGAGTGAATGCATGATACTTACAGATCGAATGCGTAAATCTCACAAACTGAATGCGTAAATTTGATAGACTAAATGTGTGACTATATCTGGTCAATTGCATAGCACTAACAAGTCAATTGCATGACATAATGTAGAAAACAACAAAAAAAGTTAAAAACTAAAAAAAATAAAAAATAAAAATAAAAGAAAACTAAACCCTATCAGGAACCTGCAAAACCAATTGTGGATCCCTATCCAAATCCCTCATCATCCATTTGATATTGATTAGATCATATTTAACTATATAAGAAAGAACTAGGCTATTATATCTATCTAAGGCCAATTGCTCTTCTGAATCATGTATCAATTTTTCTGCCTGGAGAACCTTTTGGTAGCATTTAGCTTCTCGTCTTTGTTGTTTCGTCCTTCTTGCACCTGAAATCCTGAACTGTACTTTTTTTGCCATAAACTATATTAATCAAATCATAAAATAAAAGCAAGTTGATCCTGGATTAACCAAATTTGAGTTAGAATTAAACAAAACAGATAATAGATGGAAGAAAAAATTAAACAACAAAGCTTCCTGCGAATGCGTGATCCAGAAAGGATGATTGTGCGATCATGATAGGGCAATTGTGTGACCCTGTCAGAATGAATGCGTGACCCCAAAGGGTCAAATGCATGATCCTATCTATGCGATTTCATTACGATGTCAGCTTGATTGCATGACAGAAAAATCTTTTCTCAAAATTTGTGCAACCTACAAAAAAAAAGAAAAATCTGCACAATCTGCAAAAATCACACAGAACACAAAAAAGGTTAAATTGTTGTTAGTTCATGTCGGGTTCACCAAAATGTGTGCATGTAAAATTCATCTTTTAAAAACAAGTAATCAATTAGAAGCAAAAAGGAAAATCATGAATCCCTTCTAATCAAAGAATTTAACAAACTAACAATGGAATGATACAACCAAGCAAAATAGGAATTATAATTTCAATCAATAAAAACTCCCTATTTCGTGACTGCGTAGAACTTCCATTTCTCTTCTCCTCTTCGTGGTATGATGGCTCTTAGATATTGTGCTGGTAACTTTCAAGTGACACAAAGATTCAAAGTTCCTGATTATTGAAAATGGAGATTGGATGCTCAATTTATAGATTTTTGGATGAGATTGATTGAAAGGTGAAACAAACTGATCAAGAGGTGTGAACTCAGGTGAGCTCAAATGAAAATTGATAGTTGAACTGCTAATTGTAGGAGTGAAACTCAATAGATTGAATAGATTAATTGAGTTAACTAATTGAGAAAAAGCTAATTGAGGGAAGAAAAAGAATGATTGGAGGAAATAAAGAGGATGACAAAGAAAGCTTAATTTAGAAAAAGCTAACTGAAAGAAGTTGAAGAGATAAATGATTTAATTAATTAATTTAGCATGTGCTTGCATTTTATCTTAGATTTTCAATTTAATCTTTGCATGATATTTATTCAAATAATTGAATTTATTAATTCAATTTAGTATTTGAATATATTTAGAACTTGACTTTGGTTTTCAATTTGATTTTTGAAATCATGTACATGTAATTGAATTTGGAAGAATTTAGAAGAATATGAAATTTAATGAAATTAGAATTTGGGGATTTGGAAATGGAAGAATTAATTGGTTAATTAAAGAATTTAAAGAAACTATTTAATTATGTAGAAATGGACTTTAATTAAATAATAAAGATTATTTGAATTAAAAGAATTCAATCACAATTAATTAAATAATTAATATTTAATTAATATTTAGAAGAGGGTTGAATGATTAGATGATTAGAGATAGAAATTAAATAATTAGCAATTTATTTAAATAATAAAGATTATTTAAATTGGAGAATTAATTAGAATTAATTAAATAATATATATTTAATTAATATTTAGAAAATGATTAAAATGATTAAATGATGATAGAATAGGAAATAGAATAATTAGTAAGATTATGAGGAAATATGAAATTAGAAGAATAAGATTAATTAACTTAATTAAAGAATTAAAGAATTATTTAATCAATTAGAGGAATAATTAGTACATGATCAATGAGACATTTTTAGGTGTCTACAGTTATCAGAATAGAGAGTTATAGGTTCCTTGCATTTTACCTTTATCTCCTTCAACATTTGCTTAAGCCATAATACTAGTGTACAGTTAGTTGTTGTTGCAACATATTCTAATTCTGCTATTGATAAATATGTACAACTTTGTTTCTTACTTAACCAAGAAATTAATCTACTTCCAAGAAAAAATGCTCCGCTGGTGGTGCTTTTTCTGTCATCCACATCTCTTGCCCAATTTGTATCTGTGTATGCACATAATTCAAATTTTTCATCTCTAGGATACCATAAACCAAGATTTGTAGTGCCTTGTAAGTATTGGAAAATCCTTTTTATTGTTGATTCATGATTTTCTCTAGGATTACTCTGAAATCTTGAAACAATACATACTGCATTCATAATATCAGGTCTTGTTTGTGTCAAATAGAGTGAAACCTCCTATCATAGATTTGTACCTAGTCGGATTAACAGGTGTAGATTCATCCCTTAGTGATAATTTGTCATTTATAGTCACAGGTGTGCTTACCAGTTTAGAGTTCTCCATCCCAAATTTCTTTAGTAACTCCTTCAAGTACTTGGATTGACTCAAGAATATACCTTTATCAGTCTATGAAATCTGCAATCCTAAAAAGAATTTCATCTCTCCAATCATAGATATTTCAAATTCTTGCTACATTTCAATAGAAAAGTCTTTACATAATCCATCTTCTCCTCCAAAGATTATATCATCAACAAAAACTTCTATAACCAAGATTTCAGCATTAGTCACTTTATAGTATAAGTTGCTATCAGCATTACCTTTTGAAAATCCAATCTTCAAAAGATATTTATCCAATCTAGCATACCAAGCTCTTGGAGCTTGCTTCAACCAATACAAAGCTTTCCTTAACCTACAAACCATATCTTTGTTATCTGTCAAATAAAATCTATTAGGTTGCTCATTGTAAACTTCTTCTTCAAGATCTCCATTCAAAAATGCACATTTAATATCCATTTGATATATTTTGTAGTTCTTGTGTGCTGCAAAAGCCAAGAATAATCTGACTACCTCAATTCTAGCTACCGATGCAAAGGTTTAATTATAATCAATTCCTTCTTTCTAAGAATATCTCTTACACACTAATTTTTAGTTATTTATGATTACCTTGCCATCTTCATTAAGTTTGTTTTTGAAAACCCATTTTGTTCCAATCACATTTTTGTCTTTAGGCCGGAGAACTAATGTCCATGTGTTATTCTTCTCAATTTGTTCTAGTTCTGTAATGCCCCGCCAGGAAACCTCGAAGGGATAAGCCAAAAATACAAGAATAGAGTGCAAAATTTTATTTTTTTTAAGTTACAACACATAAGATGCAACAAGATAACAAAGATTCAGATTACATAGTGGAAGACTTCAACTAACACCTAAAGAGTTTCCCAACGAGATTACTTAAATTTCACAATTCACTTACTCACACAATTAATCCAAAAGCTGAATATCTTACTAATGAGATAATTCAATATCAGGATAATTTCTTTCAAAGGACGGAAATATAAATCACAACAAAGATTCATCCATTAAGATCCATTCATAATCTTCATTCAAGCTTTTCATTTAAAATTACAAACCATACATCTAACATTCTAATACACTAGGATTTCATCATAACATAAGAGATCTTTCCAAGCATATTTAAATTCCTTAACAACAACTGAGTACAATTCATTACTCTAAGTTACGTTCTTTCATACTCCAACTTATTGCATTTTAAAAGACGATTACATACAAGCATCAACGATAAATCACATCTAAAACACTTACTCATTCGATCAACACGGCATTCAAGAAGGAACTGAATATAAGAATTTAAAGTTAATTCCATATATCCAATTAACCATTCTAACCTAAGCTATTCATGCATGATAAAGCTGAATAAAGGAAACATAAGAGAATACATCACATAACACCATAATGATCTCAGAGTTCACCCCTAAAGGGCTACATCTGCGGGTCTGCTCAACTGCAAGACCCCTCTGATAATTAATAAGGTTAAGAATACAAGAGGTTACACTATACAATCCAGCCATCAAGGCGATACATAAACAATATACAAGCGACCGCACTGGTCGATAAATACAAAAATGATCCTTGAAGGGAACAGGATCCAGCTGAACATAATCAAAGCCAAAACAAGAGTCCAGGAGAGCATCCACAAGGCTGAGCCATCACCACCCAAGGTCTAACATGAAACTGACACTCACAAGGGTAGAGACAAAAAGGACGACCCACAAAGGTACTCCTAACAGGACAAAACGACAACACACTAGCGAATGTAGGGACAAGTGTCATCACACAACCTGGTATGGATACCATGGCAAGTCTTCATAGGTCCCGGCCCCATACACTGGGTCACCCTGGCAACCTAATCCGAGCTTCCGGCCCATCCAAGCCTCATGTGGACCCACACATCCTCTCGTGAAGACAAGGATGGTAGTTTGCCATTTTAGGCCTTCTCACAGCATGTCGAATCTATGATAGCACTCGTCTCATGTGTGAGGCACATTAACTTATTTAGAGATTACATTCTAATCTACTTAAAGGTTATCACTTATTAGACTCACTTTCGACGGGTTACCCAGCAGCCACTTTGGGCACGGCCCCCAATCGAAAGCCACTTTCCCATACGACACTATACTATACTCAAACGAACTCAAACCAAAGAATAGACATGGTCAGATGAACGGAGTTCAAGAAGAGAGAAACAATCATCTGGTCAAACATGACCCATAGATGCACACTTACTAACGGTACTCTCACTAGAGACCTGACCAACGACAGTCAACCACAATCATCATTCGACTCACACACAAGGAGGAGATGATCAAAATGACACTACCACAATACAACAGTCAACTCGGAACAGAGGACTGAATCAGGTACCCCAAGTCAAGTCATACGACAGGGTCCTATCAAACAAAGCAAAACATGCCATATCATAATTAAAGGCGAATACAGAAATTAAACTCGCAAAGCAATAATCAGAAAAGAAAATATTTCCTCAAATTGATTTAATCATTAAAAGTCGATCAAGTTTTCTTCAAGATCTAAATCAGCTTACAGCATCTACCTCATCAAGGGATAAGTTGTTCTTGGTTTTCTAACTCCTAAGGTTCCAAGCATCGAACAGGCAAATTAAGCCATAATGAGTTTTTAACCAATTCATATTATTAAATCTCAGACAACCATTAATCAAATAATTAAGATATTTAATCTCCAAAAAACATCATTAAGTAGAATTTTACATCGTATTCCAACGATTTCCAATAACATATTATTCTCTATTATTTTTAAACAATAGTACATCAAACAGCCATCTTCCCTAATCAGCTAGAAGGTAAGATATAAACTTATTAATCCAAGATTGATCCAAAGAACAGCCAATTAATATACGATGACGAAATTATCAATCTTAGAACTTAACTAGAAAAGTACATAAGCCACAAAATGAAATTGAATAATAACTAACTTATAAAATTCCATTATAGAATTACTTAGTATCCAAATTTACATTGATCAAGATATTGCATCTTAATCATGATTATGAGCAATTTAAACTTAGCATTAAAAGTAACTTCCATTAATCATGATATTAAATCATATGCATTTTTTTTTTGAAGTGATAAAAAAAATACATAAAAAAAAACTATTTTTAAAACTTTGCGTTAAACAAAAAACGCGTTTAAAAAAAAAAATTAGGGGAGGCGAGCTGGGAAGGGCCGTGCCCTAACCCTAGCCGCCATCCAACACCAAAACGCAGGGGAGCCCTTATGGGCGGCGCCTCTGCGGTGCCCGCAGGTCCGCGGCTCCCTGCGGCCACCGCGGCCCTGCAGCCACCGCAGAGTTCCGCGGGCATAGACATAGACACCAGCGAGGAGGTGGGGGGAGAAACCAGGGGGAGCGAGCGGGGGCGAGCAGGGGGGATAGGGGAGGAGGAGCGGGTGGAGCTCCGCTCCCCGCCCTCCAACCCCAATCCAACGTTTTTAAAAAAAACAAACAACGCCCAGCCCCGATTCAAACCAAAAACGCCCAATACTTAAATTTGATAATAAATTTTGAATGAAAACGCATGGCTCAAATAATAAGTTCGTTTTAAACGAACTGTGCTTAGCACAGCGCTAATAACATATAAAACCCAGTTCGAAAACTCTCCCATTTTTTTGAAACAACCACAAAATTTGATGATAAATTTCGGTTTAATATAAAATCCGATTTCAACGAAATTAGATTGCCATCAAGATTCTTGATGGAATTCATCCATTCCAAAACAAAAAGGGGGTTTCAAACACCCAAAAGGAAATAAGGAACAACACCACCATCAAAACATTTCCAGCCAAAGGAATCTGAAACCAAATAACATGAAGACATCCAACTCCCATTTCCATTTTAACCAATAACTAAAATTGGGAATTGAATCCTACTTGATCTCGCGTTCCTGGCAAGATCTGCTGAGGAGTCCCAATCTCCAGCTGTCCAAAACCATCTTTCTCCATCCAAAATCCTCCAATTTCATCTCCAAAAATCGTTTTCAACCAAAATACCTCCAAAAATGTCTATCTTCCCATTTTTCCCCAAATTTGGGTTATATGGAAGAGTTGACCCAAAATCTCCATTTTTGGAATAAAAACTCTTATTTACAATTAATTCTCAAAATTTAATTCTTTTCTAGCTAGCAACAAATTAACTTGCTTTCAATTCAAAAATCGATTTTCTCCTTTAATTAAATTTAACCTTTCAATATTCAGAATCCAACAGAATGCAATTAACTCTATTGTGATAACATACAAAACTTTCCTTTTTCAACAGCATATATATATAATGCATTTAATAATCAAAATCAGTCATTTACTTGATTCACTCTCAATATAAAATAAGCAATTCATATCAACAAAAATTGAATAACGAATTCCTGATTAATTTAATCCATTAATCTTCAATGCACAATGCATATTTAATCAAGATAATTACTAAGGACTAATTAATCAAATTTAACCATGCACATCAAGCACGCAAACCGAGAAGGTCAACCAAACAGATGACTCGCAAACCCATACCAAAAGGGGATTACCGACGATGACTAACGATGCTCACTTGAGCACGACTAAGGCCGACTAGGGTCTTACAACCACCTAATCCAACTCTAAGGATTAAAAAGGTACACTCAAACCTGCAATCCAGGTGAAGAAGAACCTCACACTCATGTGGCATTGTACCTGAAATGTCCTGCAACCAAAGATCATACATGCATACATATATACAATTTAATGAAAACGTTAGCTCAATATTGATACCACAAAATAGGTACACTAAACAACTAGCATATAACTAGAGTGAAAATCACATCAACAGCTATGCGTTAAATCAAACACCTGACTATAATCATTATATTATGATAAACTTATCAAGATTAAACCAAGGTTAAAAATAGACTAGGGTAGGGGTACTACAAGTTCCTCTTCCATAGATTTAATACCGTGTTTATCTTCACATGCCTCATTAATTGATGATGGTTCAATTTGAGAAATAAGACATACCTCTTCATTTGCTAGTACCCCTCTTGTCATAACTCCTTGATACTTGTTCCCAATTATCTGATTTTCTAAGTGGTTCAATCTTACATACCAGGGTGTCTTCATTTGTTGTTGTTCCTTAGTTACAGTGGAATTTTTAGATGATACTGGTGTAACTGGATCTTCATTTTGTATTGGTGGATTCAATGTAGGTTCATTTATCAGTATCTCAGTTGCTGGTTTAGAGTCTATATACCTTGAAGTTCCTCTAAACTATTCATCAATCTTCACATTTGTACTCTCAATAATTTTCTGCAATCTCTTGTTAAAACATCTATATGATTTTCTCTTAGATGAATAACCAAGAAATATTCCTTCATCACTTCTAGGATCAAATTTGCCAATATACTCATCTCTTTTAATATATAATTTACTTCCAAATATTCTGAAATATTAAAGAGTGGGAGTAATGTCAAACCATAGTTCATGAGGGGTCTTACCGATTTCACCTTTGATGTGAACTTTGTTGAATGTATAGATCGATGTGTTTACTACTTCTCTCCAATATACATGTGGTAGATTTGCTTCTGATAACATACTTCTAGTTGCATCCAAGATAGTTTTATTTTTCCTTTCTACAACTCCATTCTACTACGGTGTCCGGGGTGCTGATAACTATCTTCTGATTCAATTCACTTCATAGAATGTATTAAATTCCTTAGATGTAAATTCACCTCCTTAATCTGATCTCAGACATTTGATTTTCTTACTAGTTTCATTTTCTACCATTACCTTGAATAGTTTGAACTTCCCAAGTGCTTCTGATTTTTCTCTAAGAAAAGTAACCCAACACATGAACTAGAATAGTCATCAATGATTAGCATGAAATATATATCACCTTGTAAGGTTTTAGTTCTAGTTGGACCACATAAATCAGTGTGAATTAGGTCAAGAGCATTATTGGATTTTTCTAGAATACTTTTAAAAGATGCTCTAACTTATTTTCCAAATTGACATTCCTTACATACCAGATTGTGAGTTTTAACAATCTTAGGTAAGTCTCTAATTGCCTTAGTAGTACTAATTTTTACCATGCAATCAAAATTTACATGACAGAGTCTCTTATTCCATAACCAACTTTCATCAATATGTGCAATCAAGCATGTCTTTTCACTGTTATTCAAATGAAAGATGTTACCTCTAGTTTGATTACTGGTTGCAATTTCCAAACCAGTTCTATTCATAATTTTGCATTTTCCATTCTTTAGTTGTAACTGAAATCCTTTTTCAACTAATTGACCAACAAAAAAAAGATTATGCTTCAAACCTTCTACATAGTAAACATTGTCAGTATTATGCTTACCATCAAGAGATATAGTACCTTTTCCTTTGATCAAATAAGCTTTATCATCTCCAAATCTTACCAGACCTCCATTATACTCCCAGAAGTTCACGAATTTACCTTTATCACTATTCATATGATGTGAACATCCTGAATCAATGATCCATTCATCCTTAACTTCAACTTTAGTTGCCAAGGCTTGCTCTACTGGTTGAACAGTAGGTGTCGGTTGATCTTCTGTTATAGCAACAAAAACCCATCCATTGTCTATCGGATCCTCATCAGAATCATCAATGACTCCTTCATTAGCAAGCTAACAACATTTATCTTTATTTTTCTTAAATTTGTATCTCTGATATTCAGGGTCACGCTTGTATGTTCTTCTAACTTCTTCTCTTAGTCTAGCATGTCTATCAAGGCATCTTGAAGCCATATGACCAATCTTATTATAGTTAAAACATTTAAAGGGTGCTTTATCTTCATACTTACTTCCAACTAGACCTTTAGGCGTTGTCCTTGCAAATAGTGCTTCAAGTTCTTCAATTTCTTTATTTTCTCTCCTTCTTTCCTCAAGTTCTCTTGCATAAAAGGCTTTACATGGTGCAGATGATGTTGATGCCTTAAAAGCTAAATCTATCTTTATAGTAGCACCAAGACCAAATTCCTCAATTTCAAAACTTGAAAGTTTTCCAATCAATGTGTCCCTAGTTACTAATGTATTAGGCATTGTTCTTAACTCATTTATAGTAGTAACTTTCATTTTATATGCTAGTGGAAATCCTCTTAAAACTTTTGAAACAATTTCATCTTCACTTAAGGTTCCTCCACAATATTTAATAGCCGAAACAATTTCATTTACTCTTTCCATAAAAGAAGAAATCCTTTCATCTTCTTCCATTTTCATATTTTCATACCTAACCCGAAAGCTTTCAAGTTTTGCAATTTTGACTATGGAATATCCTTCATTCAATGTTTCCAAATGATCCTAAATAGCTTTAGCAATATACCTATTGGATATTCCCATGATTATCTAATCTGATAATGTGCTCAAAAGTGCTTCTCTTTCTTTGCAATCATTTTCCTCATCTTTTCCTAAGGTAGGTGGATTAGGCTGACTTTGAGTAGGAGCAAAATAGACATTCTTTGTAACATCCTAGATGTCCTTTCCAATGCAATTTATATTTGTCTCCATTCTGATCTTCGATATGCCATAGTTGGTTCCATCAAGTTTAGGATTGTCCTTCCTAAAATAGTTAGTAAACATTGGATCTCCTCAAGCTGTTAAACTTGTGCAAAAAGAGAACTAGGTTCTGATACCAATTGTTAGGTCTCGGAGACAACTGAGAGGGAGGGGGGGGTTGAATTAGTTTTCAAGTAAATTCAAACCAAAAACAACTTAACAAACCTTAATGCTTAATATTGGTAAACCAAACTTTATGTCAGTAGATAGTTTATCAGTTAATTGCAGTACCAGTAAAGATTAATGCATGAAACAGAAAGACAATAACATCCATGACATATAACACCAATATTTGTATGTGGAAACCCTGTAAGGGGAAAAACCATAGTGGAAAACCTTACCCACAATCAAATGATACTACTGTAGATAGTATGTGTATATAAATGGGGTCTGCACATGCAGAAAGGCTAAGTGCCTAGAGCTCACTACTCAAACACAAATAGGAGTCACATTGACTACAATTAGGTGGTTAAATCCAATAATGATGTACTGCTCAAAATAACATCTTCATATGCTGGATTCTATATCGGTGTAGTTCTGATATGCCTTCAAAAAACACCTTATTTCACCTTCAAATGATGTTTGCGTGTATATCTTTTCTTATTCTCTCATATACCTTCTTACAATTCCTTTTCCCAATCGCATATCGATCTTATAAATAAGATCTTACATATATACCATAACCTAAGGCCAATTTTAGTAGGTCATCTCTAAAAGATATTACAATAAAATCAATTACAAGTAAATCAATAACTGATGTAATATCCGATTCAACATGTCAACTTAATGCATTTACAATAACGACAAAATCATCTCCAAAGCGTGTCATGCTGATCTGGAGTGGATAAGCCTATCGGTGCTTATTCTAGACCTATTTTCTGGTAACAGCAAATATGCAAATATGAATATATCAATAAACAAATCTGCAAGACAAAGTGTCCAAATGATGTCTTTAACATAACCAAGTGTTTTCCATGTCATTCCGAGTGTCGGTGTACCATATATTGGTGACTGTGCATAAGTCACTTGCTTGCCGGTGAACATTGCCAATTCTCCAAAGTGTTAGAGTTGATAAGTGTTAATAGGTTTTGACATCAATGACAAAACCATATCAACATAACCAAAATACCAATAACATCATCCAAAAATATTTCCTTTCAGTTTCTTTAATCTTTTTAGCAGTTTTGTTTTTGAGAGATACCAGATATCTTGGCATTGATCATTTCTCTTGCAGAGCTAGATTTGAACTTCATTCTTGTTCATCTTTCTTGTTGTGGATTTGTGTTTCATTTGGATCTATTTATGGCAAGTTATTGCTTCCGGATTGGCCAACAATTTTTGGTTTCCCATGGATGCTTGAGCTTAACGGCTAGTTGGTGTTCCTAAATCTTGCAGAGCAATTCCATGATTTGTGGAGCTGACTTATCATGTGTGGGATGATCTTCGATGCCTGAATGACCCTCTTGTTGGTCTGTGCTTCTTGGTCATTCTTTTTTAGAGTATTTTCATCTCATCTTTGGGTCGACCTATCTAGATGTTTCATTTTCCTTTCTTTGGGGAATGTTAACTTTCTAGGCCAACCCAGATGTTTTCAGATGCTATATAATGATGTATTTGATTGTAGTAGATTGAGTATTCAGGATATATAACAATAAATTGTAATCTAAATCCAATGTTTTCTTTTGGTTTGATGCATACAGGCATATCTCTATAATAAGGTAGTTGTCTGCATGTAAGTCGAATGTTAGTGATAGTTGCATTTCAATCAATGAATTGATCCATGCCTGATCTCACATTCTCTCTCTCTCTCTCTCTCTCTCTCTCTCTCTCTCTTTCTCTCTCTCTCTCTCTCTCTCTCTCTCTTGTGTTGTATTGTGTTGTTTTTATCTTGTTGCACAAACTGAACTTCCTCTTTGGGGACCCTCCTACCCATGGCTACACCAGTTGGAAAGAAAGTGAAGGTTCATCTTGTTGAATATTGTTGTAGGGTGGCGGATTGCAGATCGGACTTGTAGATGCAAAAGACTTTCTCTTATGGCCCAAAGATGTAATGCGAGAGGTGGCAATCAGAGAGATAGTGATACGATAGTGATGGACATGTTGAGGAAGATTTTGACTCTTTTGGATGTTGTTGAGACCGCACAGAGAAGAGGTCGACATATTGAGGATGTACGTCATGAAGAAGAAGAGAAGAATGCTGAACTGAAAGACGATAAAAAAATGATTAGAGATTTGACAAATGTGAACATTAAACCACACTTTAACCCATTGGAGTATACTAGTAATTTGGATTCAGATGATTTGATAGATTGGATTACTGAGATGGAGAAATACTTTGATTTCGAGGGTACCGGTGAAGAGAAGAAGGTGAAATTTTGTTGAACAAATTTGAAGGGACATGCTTCCTTGTGGTGGGAACACTTGCAAACTAATAGCCAAAGGAAAGGAAAGGAAAAAATTAAATCCTTGGATCAGATGGTGAGTAAGTTGAAGGAAAAGTTTTTTTTGCCAGATTATCAAGTCAATTTGTTTCGAAGATTGCAGAATCTGAAGCAGAAAGAATCTAGTGTGAAGGAGTACACTGAGGAGTTCTACAATTTGAATATCAGATCCAGACATGTTGAAGATTAAGTTAAGAATATTATGAGGCATGTTAATGGTTTAAGAGTGTCTATACAAGATGAGATTAGTATGGTCAAATTGCAGAGTATGGAAGAAGCACATCAATATGCCCTAAAAGCTAGAGAAAGAGTGAATAAGAGGAATGAGCGGAGATAGAGGAAAAGGTGGAAGATTTAAAATAGGTAGATACTTTTCACAACAAAATAAAGGCAAGGTAGAAAATAAGAGTGATAAAAATTAAAATTGGAGGAACAAAGGAAATTACTACTGAAATGGTGGACAAGGTGGTTACCAGAATGAAGGTTTTAAGAGAAACGATAAGAGAACATTTACTGGAACCTATTTCAAGTATGATGGAGAAGGACACTGAACATTTGAATGCAGACAAGGGAATAAGAGGATTGAGAATGGTGAAAGAACTGCTTTTGCAGAAGAAGAACCTACTGGATCATTGAACAAACCGAAGAATGGTGAAACTTTGATGATAAGAAGAGCCCTATGCCAGAATGAGATAGATGAGGAACTATTGCAGAGGAATAATTTTTTCTAAACAAGATGTAATGTGGAAGGTAATTATTGTAAGGTTATTATTGATAGTGGTAGTTTAGATAATATGGCCTTGAAGGAGATGGTGAATAAGTTGAAGTTGTAGAGATTGAAACACCCTAAACCCTACCAGATAGCATCGATTTAGGATGATCATATGATATTAGTAAGTGAGAAATGTTTGCTTAAGTTGAAGATAGGAGAATACTATGATGAAGTTCTGTGTGATATTATGCCTATGGAAATTTGAAATGTTCTATTGGTTAGGCCCTAAAAGTATGATAGACAAGATATGAATAATGGGAGAAGGAGTATCTATAGTATTATTGCAAATGGGAGGAAGAAAACTTTGTTTCCTTTGGAGGAAACCCTAATAAGTGATATATGCATGAGTTTCAGAATCTATTTGGTCAATGAGAGAAAGTTTTTGGATAGGTTGAAGAGGGAAAATGTGTATTATGAGTTGATACCTAAGGAACCTAATTTGAAATTGGAGGAAAAACAACCAAAGGAGATAAAAGAGTTGTTGATAGAGTATGGAGATATCATTTCAAATAATGTACTTGATCGATTACCCCATGTGAGAAGCATAAGTCATTGCATGGATTTGATTCTTGGAGCTATTTTACCCAATAAGGTAGCACATCGAATGACATGAATAGGGAATGAAGAGTTCAATATGAAAGTGCAGGAGTTGTTGAGGAAAGGTCTGATCAAAGAATGTTTGCTCCCTTGTGTAGTACCTATTGTGTTGGCACCAAAGAAGAATGGAGAATGGATGATGTGTATTGATTCAAGAGCAATAAACCGAATTACAATGAAGTACAAATTTCCTTCGCCGAGGATGGATGATATAATGGACTGTTTGAGTGAAGATAGATATTTCACAAAGATTGATTTTAAGAGTGGATATCATTAGATTAGAATCAGAGAAGCTGATGAATGGAAGACAACATTTAAGACAAATTTGAAGGATTGTATGAGTAGTTGGTAATGCCCTTTGGATTGACTAATGCATTGAGTACTTTTATGAGATTGCTGAATGAGGTAATGAAGAAATTCTAGGGTAAGTTTGTGATTGTGTATTTAGATGACATTCTAATTTTCAGTAAGACAAAAGAAGAACATTTGTTGGATATGAGACTAGTTTTGCAGATACTAAGAGAAAGAAGTTGTTGATTAATCTGAAAAATGTGTAGTTTCATGAAGGAGGAGCTTGTATACTTGGGTTTTGTGATATCCATAGATGGACTGAAGATGGACCCTAAGAAATTGAAAGAAATTATTGAACTACCTACACCAGAGAGTATTGGAGAAATAAGATTATTTTATGGACTAGCTAGTTTCTACCAGAAGTTAATCATAAATTTCAATGCAATTCGTAGCCCTATGACTGAGTTAATGAAGGGAGACCAGAAGGATTTTAAGTGGACAACTAGAGAAAATGAAAATTTTGAATTGTTGAAGAAAAAGGTGATTGAGTAACTTGTGTTAGCCTTATTAGGTTTCAGTAAACTCTCTTGAGTGGATTGTGATGCTAGTGGAATTGCAATTGGAGCTGTGTTGATGTAGGAAGGAAGACCTGTAGCATATTTCAGTGAGAAGTTGAATGATGCAAGAAGAAGATATTCAGTGTATGATCAAGAGTTGTATGACATAACTCAAGCATTGAATAAGTGGACACACTATTTATTGCCTAAGGAGTTTGTGTTGTACATGGATCATCAAGCTTTACAGTATTTGAGCAATCAAAGTAAGTTGAATCAGAGACATAAGAGATGGGTTGAGTTTATGAAAAGTTATACTTTTGTTTGAAAACACTAGTGTGGGGAGTCAAATAAGGTCATTGATGCCTTGAGTAGAAGAAGAATTTTGATAACAGAGATGAGAGTTGAAGTATTGGGATTCGTTGAATTGAAGAACCTATACGTGAAAGACCCTAGTTTTGCAAAACCTTGGAGAGCTTTCCCTGACCCTATTGTTGTATACCAGATTAAGTGGTAGGATTATTTCATTCAAAATAAGATATTGTTTAGGGGAAATTAGTTGTGTATACCCCAGAGTTCTATGAGAGATAGTTTGATCAAGGCGAAACATAGTGGAGGATTGGTAGGACATTTTCAAATTGATAAGATAGTGTCTTTGGTGAGTGAGAATTACTTTTGGCCCCAGATTCATAAGGATGTCAGAAAATTTGTTCAAAGTTGTAGAATTTGTCAATTTACAAAAGGGAGTAGTCAGAATACTAGATTATATAAGCCTTTGACAATACTAGAGAGACCTTGGGAAGATATAAGCATGGATTTCATATTGGGATTACCAAAGACTCAAAGATGAAATAATTCTATGGTAAAGCCACAGATAGGAGGGTCCTCAAAGAGAAAGTCTAGTCTATGTAGCAAGATCAAAACAACACAATACAATATAAGAGAGAGAGAGAGAGAGAGAGAGAGAGAGAGAGAGAGAGAGAGATACATAGAGAGAGAGAGAGAATGACATATCAGGTGTGGATCGATTCATTGATTCAAATGGAATTGTTGGTAACATTTGACTTACATGTAGGCAACTTCTTTATTATAGAAATATGTCCATATGCATCAATCTGGAAGAAAACATCAGATTCAAATTACAATCTATTGTTCAATATCCTAAATATTAAATCTACTATGATCAAATACATAATTATATATAATCCAAAAAAATCAAGGTCGGCCAAGCAAGTTCGCATTCCCTAAAGAAAGGAAAATGAAATGTTTAGATAGGTTGGCCCAAAGATGAAATGAAAAAACCTCTAAAAAAGAATCACCATGAAGCACAGACCAATAAGAGGGTTAGTCAGACATCGGAGATCATCCCACACATGATACGTCAGATCCACAAATCAAGGAATCACTCCACAAGATCCGGGAACACCAACTAGCCATTAAGCTCAAGCATACGAGGAAAACAAAAATTTGCCAGCCAATCCAGAAGTGATAACTTGTCAGAAAGAGATCCAAATGAAATGCAGATCTAGAAAAATAAATATGAACAAGAATGAAGTTCAAATAGAGCTCCACAAGAGAAATGATCAACACTAAGGTATCCAAGAACTCTAAGAAACAAAACTGCTGAAAAGAACAAAAAAATTGAAAGGAAATATTTTTGGGTGATGCAAGATTGCCAAGAACCAGGGATGCTCCTACATCAAAGATATAATTTTTTAAGTATTAGTCAAATATGTAGAAAAGTATATGAAGTGTTTTTTTTTAGCACTATATGCATGATCAGAAAGGAGAATATTGGTGAAATAGTTGTCAAAGAAGTTCAAACAAGTGGAAATGTATATTATATCAAGAATAGAAAGGAGAATAAGTTCTTTCTAGCGCAAAAGGTAAAGATTGTTCCAAAGAAGTCAAGTGATCTAGAAGAAAGCAAAGAGAAGGAAATAAATGATGATGAAGAAGAAGAAGAAGAAGAAGAGAAATTTCTTGCTATGTATTCTTAGAAGCGTAACTAAGAGAATTAGATAAATGGAGATAAGAAAAAAGGTGTTCAAACAAGAAGGAGGATTGCAGAAGCTCAAGATCAAGATAATTACTATTTTTTGTATATGAAAACGCTCAAGACTTATGAGGAAGAAAACAAAGATAAGAGCTGGGTAAAAGAAATGGAAGAAGAAATAAACCAAATTCAAAAGAAAAAGACTTGAGAGATAGTACCTAGAGCGATGGATAAGAAGGTAATAAGAAGTCAGTGGGTATTCAGGACTAAATTAAACGAGCAAGGATAGGTGACAATGAATAAAGAAAGTATGGTATGTAAAGGATATTCTCAAGTGGAGGGTATAGACTTTGAAGAAATGTTTTCTCTAGTAGCAAGGATGGAAGCTATTTGTCTATTTCTTACATTTTCTACTTACAAGAACTTTAAAGTTTATTAGATGGATATCAAATCAACATTTTTGAATGGAGATATACAAGAAGAAATTTGCATTGAGAAACCATGTGGATTCAAATTGACAGAAGATCCATATATGGTATGCAGATTGAAGAAGGCATTGTATGGATTTAAACATGCACATAGAGCTTGATATGCAAGATTGAACTGTTATTTGCTTCAACAAAATTTCTAGAAAGGTACAATAGTTAGTAATCTTTATTTCAAGATTGATGGAGATAAGTTGTTAATTGTTATAGTTTATGTTGATGATAATATATTTGGAAGAGATGATAGTTTATGTAAAGAATTTTCTAAGGAGATGCAGAAAGATTTTGAAATGTTAATGACTAGGGTGTTACCTTTCTATCTTGGATTGCAATTTATTAAATCAAAAGATGGAATTTTTATTTCTCAAAGAAAGTATGTGAAGGAAATGTTGAAGAAGTTTGGTTTTGATGATTTCAAACCAGATACAACTCCTTTAACTTCTGGATGCAAGTTGAGAAAAGATGACGAGTCTTTAGAGGTTAAACATAAGTAGATATATATGATAGGTGGATTGTTCTATTTGACTTCATCTAGACTAGATATTATGCAGGTTGTTTTTTTGGTTGCTAAATTTTAGACAAATCTAAAGGTGACACATGAGCAAGCTATAAAGAGAAGTTTTAAATACTTGAAAGGTACTATGGATTATGGACTTTGGTATAAAAAAGGTGGAGATTTTATGTTAAAAGCCTATACTGATGTAGATTGGGGTGGAAGCATTGATGACTAGAAGAGTACTAGTGGTGGTGCCATATTTAAGGGAGAAAGTTGCCAAGATGGAATTTTGATTGGAATACATTTATATGAAAGAGAAGGTTGTAAATATTTTCACTAAGGATACATTTTATTTTCTTCAAGTGAATCTTGGGGTCATTTCCCCTCCTTCTAGCTAGGTGCATTATGGGGATACATCTTTCCAAGAGGATCTTTCATTCCTTTTTCTTTCCTGGATCGATTTTGTGACTATTGTCAGGAGGAGCAATGGTGTATATGTTGGGGAGAGATTGAGAAATTTTGATCTTTGAAGAAGAGATTGAGAGAGATAGTGTAGAAATGTGATGTATACGGTTGGAGAGATATTGAGTAGTATTATTCCACCTTTAGGTTTAGGTTTTGTCAAGTGTTGCCATCAATGACAAAGGGAGAGATTGTTGGAAGCATGAGTTGATGTATTGTTGTGGTTTTCACTGACGTCAAACTTGTTGTTCTATATTAGTTCAGAATGTCTATGGTGCATAGTTATCTTGTTCTATTCTTGATGTTGTAGTTGTTACATTGGTTGTTTCTGAATTGCTTGGATCTAATTTTTTTTTCTAATGTTGAGTGTTTTTGTATTATGGATATGATGGTTTTGTGGTACAAAAACATCTTTATGTTCTCCAGGCATTGTGGCATTGATTGTTGCTAGTTGTGAGATTCTATATTAGACCTATCCTTAGGTGTGGGTATGATTTGTGAAAGAATATTTGATATGTTATGGGTTTCACCATAGCATGCGGTGATCCACATTTGAGTTATCTGCATTGGAAAGTATTTTGGTGACTATTAATTTCTTATAAGGATGTGTAGAGTATGGATACATTGTTGCTTATGTTTTGGTGATTGTGGATTGGTGAATCTATCTTTGGAAGTTGTGTTTTGGACCCCTCTTTCTCCTAAAGTGGACCAGTGTATGTATTTTTGGTTCAGAAAGTGTATTTTAATTCAGGACAACTTGGTTTAAGAATTGATGATCTATCTTGTTTATAAGGATGTGTATGATTGAGTTGTGAAAAGGCATTGGAGGAAAGTGTGATGAATGTAGATGTGAGGATAATAAATAAATTTTAGTAAACAAAAGAACAATGATTGTGTTAAAATGATATTCAAATTGTGCTAATACTATGATGAATAATTGAGATAGAGTGTTGGCAGTTGAGATCAGAGTTGTGTGTATTGATGTTGGTCACTTGATACAGAGTTCAACGATAACTTAATGATTAGGAGATCCTTCCTTTTATATCATTTTTGTATCTTTCCTTGACTGCAGTTAGCTTCATGTTTTTTCAAGCCTTTGTATCTTTCCCCATGAGTAGTTAGCCTTGGTGTGCAAGTCTTGAGTAGTTATCCGATATACATAGTGGATATATTTTACAGGAGGTGCTCATCGTGGTTTTTCCCTATTTGGTTTTTCCATGTATAAATATTTGTGTTCATGTGTTGGATGAGTGTTGTTTATTAATTGTTTATGTGATATATTTAATATTTGTTTTGGACCAATTCATCCCCCCTCTTAGCCTTGACTTGGGTTCAACATCTATTGAGCTAGTTCTAGATGTTGATTGCTTCCTCCTAGATATGTGTGTGGCCCATTGTGGGCTATTGCTTGCTGATAACTGAGCTATTTAGGTGGTCCATTATTCTCTTTGTAGGGTTTTCTTCCTATCAAATCTTAAGGGATGCCTTTCAAAATGCTTTGAGATATTTTGTGCTAAACCATTTTGTGGTTCCTTTGTTTAGTATTTTTCTACAATGGCTAGGTATTTCCCCTTTCACAAGGCTTCTAGGTACTTCCAAACCTTTGTGACCTCCCTCCTTGTCTATGAGAATCTCTAATCCTCCCTTGATATAGATTGTCTCTCTTCACGGTGGTTATTCACCCAAAAGGTTGTAGGAAGCCTTTCAAAACCCACTATTAGCTTTCTATTTTCTTGGTTTCTTTATTTTCAACACAAGAATTTTTGTTTGGTTAATTATTTAGGGTTCCTTCCTAAACCGTTGAGTTCCAATAATGTAATGCTAGGGTGTTAGTACCCTTTTTCCCACTAGGTTTTTATTGCTATCAAAAGATTCATTTACAAAAATAATTCTTTTCCTTTTTTTGTTTTGGTGGTGTCACTGTTTGTGAGTTCCTCTCGTTCATTTGCCCAGTTGTCTATTTTGTAACATTTTCAACATCCCTAGGTCTTATCAAATAAAATTAAATATTATTTAGCTACAAGTCATTGAAATATTATCAAATATTTTATCTTAAAACTCTCTATTGTACATAAATTTATTAATGATTCTTAGTGAAAGGATGATCAAATATAAAACAAAACAACAAATGAAAATAGAAGAAACTCTAGGAGTTGATAGAAAACAACTCTACC
This sequence comes from Cryptomeria japonica, assembly GCF_030272615.1. Classification (NCBI taxonomy): domain Eukaryota; kingdom Viridiplantae; phylum Streptophyta; class Pinopsida; order Cupressales; family Cupressaceae; genus Cryptomeria; species Cryptomeria japonica. The sequence continues at coordinate 781,512,937 of NC_081411.1, read as the reverse complement.
ATTGCATGTAGAACCAAGTATGGGTACAACCTCAATAATAGAATCTACAACAAAGCCTATCTCAACAACCACATTGATTGTAGTGGAAGAATCCATGGGTGGGAAAAGGGATTTTGAAAAATTATAATGACACCACTAGGTGGGAGTCATTGTAGTAGTAGACTAATTTTTGTTTAAATATATTAAGATCAAGTAATATTTTATGATTCTTATTTATAAGACTCGAGCAAAAATCAACCATAGGGAAACATGAACCTAAAAGTGTGGATGATTGTCAACAACTAGACATAGGCTTGCAATTATTTAATTAACACCCATATATCATCCCTTAAAAGTTTAAGGATTTGTACGTAGACACTAGATCATAGTGCTTAGTAATTTTACTTAGACTACCCATAATTTTATAAATTAAGGGTTCTAGTTATTAAGTCAGGACTAAAAGTCGATGATTTTGAAGGGTTCAATGTCTATTTGGATTATAAACTCACTAGTCCAAGTGTAATTTCTTTTGACAAATTAACTCAAACATGAAATACTATAAGGTGTGTACATTGAGTCATATATTGTAGCACTAGTGAAAACTCACATGATTTAAGGTGTACAATGGTTGCATTCACTTAGTTATTTTTCATAGTTCAACTATTAATCTATAGAGCTTAAGTTTAAATCTAAAGGGAAGTATGTAGTTTATAGAAATTTTATGGAATACCATGAGTGGTTATATTTTTCTATAAAACTTTTACAAGGGATGGGTTACTTAAGCAACAATCTACTTGGTAAATTCCAAAACAATAATCCATAAATAAGAATTTTTTTTATTGTTTTGGTATTTATTATATTTTGGACAAGAATACTGTGGTGTGTGTAATTGTTGGAATTATGCAGGAATTGACTATGTGTTGTCATTGATGTCAATGCTAGTCTGGTTGGTTACATACCTATTACCATTGGTTACTGACCTATTCCAGTTTTACATGGTTTTGGCTGAGGTTATGAGAGATTTTGATCTGGTATGATAAGATTGCTGGATTCAGTTTTGGATAGTTATTTAGGATGATTATATGATTGTCATATTCAGTTGGTTCACAATTTGGTACTCCAGAAGCTATCATTTATGTTTTGGTTTTTCGGTTCATATCCTTGGTACCGGTTGGTGATATTGGTTGGTGATATTTGATGAAATGGCTAAGTAGTTTTGGTCTAACTACTAGATATGGTTCATAACATGTTTTTAATGGTCACCAAAATTTAATGGTTGGTGAAAAATATGTGAGTAAGAGATCAAGAAGAAATCTACCCTTTCCCTCCAAGGAGAGATGAGAGTTTCACTACAGATTTCCTTTCAAACACTTTTCACGCATTACATTGGAAGAGGGGGGGGGCGAATTCACTAGATTCAATCTCTAAAGAAGAACATAGAATTCTGAATGAAATGAAAATGATAAGTCAATCCCCTCTTCTACTCGAAATGAAAAGTAATTGATTGAATTATGTATTAAGACTAAGTGAAAAGAGATGAAGAACTGATAAAAACTCAAGATCGTAGTGTGGGATGAAGTTGTGCAGTTGGATTTGGTAGTAATATGTTGAGACAAATCCACCCTACGAATTTGAGGAAAAGTTTCCCGAACCATGGTGAAAGTGTACATGGTCCTCTGAAAAATATGTGAAATGAAAATGTATTTTCCACCTCTACAATTTGAGTCCAAATCCGAAAGTATAATTGCACACCTACAACCTACAGACATAAAAGAGAGGAAAAGGGGTTGGGATTAGGGGTTTTCCTTTAGGTCAAGCCCTAGTTTTTGTTGGCATTTTGAGTTTGTTGGAATTTTGCATAGAGATTGCATTAATGATATGTTGTCATTGATGTCAATTCAATCGATACCAGTATTCATGTTATTGTTGATATTGTTGTTTTTGATATTGGCTAGTAATGGGTAAGAAGAGCTTTGTGGAAGATGTTGTAAAACGGTATGTAAAGTTTGTGAGTTCAACCGGTAAACTAGTGTAAATGGTTAAACCTTTCCATGCAATGTAACTGGTAAACCCTTATCAATTGTTAAACCCTAACTGATCAAGTTTGTTGGTTTATTATCTAATAAGTGGTACTGATGGAGACACGTGTGATCATTGTATGAGGATAAGTTCAAATTATTTTGGCACGTTTGTTTATTTTTTAGGGAAGGAGAAAAGTAGATTGCATCTAATGCACAACATGTGATGAGTTACAAAGTCCGATGAAGCAGTGATCATGGAGCAGTTGGAATTTTCTTGAAGAATGTGAAGAGATTGTCATCATTTCTAATGATCAAGATTGTACTAGCTTGTTTGTAATCTCGATGATGAGAATTAAGTTTTTTGTTGTGTTATTGACCTAATTGACTTGTATTTAAGGTCGATGAAGTTGTTTGAAAAGGTTGTTGGCAAGATTGATAGAAACCTGTTGAGTCAGTTGTTGCCTAACTAGTGAATGGATCTGCACTTTGAGTGAAGGCAGATTGAAGCTTAGAAGGATCTGATCAAGCAAATGTACTGCTACTCAAACAAATCAAAGAAAACCTATTGTTTTCTAACAATTGCAACAAAAGTGAAATCCCTTAACTGGGTAAACTCTAACAAGATTGGTTACTCATTAAATCCTCTAACAAGGTGGTCCATTATCTTGGATTCTTAAATCCTCCAATGAGGTTACTCCTAATAGGGTATTGTGCTTTTCATCAAGGCATACTTGTAAATCCCTTAACCAGGTGATTCCTAACCATAATTAGTTATTAACAGGACTTATTGTAAAGCTTTAACATGCTCAGCTCCTAACAGGGCTAACTTCAGAAGAGTTCAGATAGCTATACTTGTGAGTCTCATCTCACCGTGGTTTTTACCTATTTGGGTTTTCCACATATAAAAATTTGTGTCAAGTGGTGAATGCTTTTGTGGTTATGAACATATTTGTTGATTTGATTAACTTTTGATAAGGAATGATAAGTAGAAGTATTGAGAGATGAATATGTTGAGATATGATTAAGCATTTTTTATGTTTACAAGATTGAAGTTGTTTACTGTTAAGTTGTCATAACAGTTAAACCAGTTGATGTCAAGTATTCTTATGAATATCGATCTTGACTAAGATATGTTTACTTTGTGTGACTGAGTTTGAGTTTGGGAACTTTGTATCAATTTTTCAATATACTGATTAACTCCCTCTTCTTAGTATTGTACTGGATACTTATTCTTTCATCATACCATCAATTGGTATCAGATAATTTGAGGTCCTCTTAATCTAAAAGCCTAACAACTCGAGGAAAAGATCTTGTAGATGATGAAGAAAAAAGGTCTGAAGTTCAACAAAGATAAATATAGAATATGGAGTGACAAAATGAATATTTACATTAAGAGTCTTGGTAGTTAGTATTAAGATCATATAAGAACTAAGTATATTGCACCTACTAGAATCCTGACTAATGATTAGAAAAAAGAACAGGAAGAAAATCACCAAGCACTAGAGGCTATTATCAGTTCTCTATCTGATGTTGAATATGTAGATGTTCATGGTCTTGAGACTGCAGATGAAGTGTGGAAAAAACTTGAAAAGATTTATAGCGGTGATGAACATGTTAAGATTTCCAAAGTGGAGAGTTTAAGAGGAAAGTTTGATAACATGAGAATGTCTAAAGGTGAGAATATCCAACAGTATGGTCAAAGGATTAAAGAGATAGTTGGTGAGATAAAGAGTGCAGGAAGGAAAGTGGAAGATGCCATAGTAATTAGTAAGGTACTGAGAACCCTGCTAGCAGTCTATGCTATCTAAGTTGTAGCTATCCAAGAGCCAAAATCCATTGACAAGACAGAGGTAACTCTTGACTCTATTATTGGAAACTTACTGCTTTTGAACAAAATGGCTATGATTATAGTGTACATACATTAGAATATGCATTCAGAGCTTCTATCTCTAACTCATTTGTAAGAAGAAGTAGAGATACCAACCATAGCTATGAATATAGATCTAGCACAGATGTCGAAGATGAAGACAACTTAGTGGAATTTGAAGCATTGTTGGAAAAACAACTACCTAGAGGCACTGGTAAATATAGAGGTAAGCTACCTTTAAAATGTTTTGCATGCAACAAGATTGGTCATATAGAAGCTAATTGCCCTAATGGTAAAAATGAATACAAGAGAGACAAATTTAAGAAGTATAAGGGTAAAGGCAAGAGATATTGTCTTGTAGCTATTGACAGTGGTATGACTGATGAAGAATATGATGATGATGCTAGTGAAGCTATTGTGTTTGTAGCTATTAAGGAAGAAATATTAGATCAGAAGCCACTAGTATCCATAATGGATAACTTTGATGATTGGATCATTGATAGTGGTTGTTCACATCACATGACTGGTGATCAGAGAAAATTTCTTTCCTTGAAGGAATTTGATGGTGGTGTTGTCTAATCTGGTAGTAACTCACCCTGTATGGTTAAACATAAGGGAGTTATTTCTGTTAATGTGAAGAGCAGTGCTGACAATGTCTATTGGGTTGATGGCCTAAAGAACAATCTTTTAAGTGTGGCATAACTTAATGATAATGGATACCCACTAGGTTTTAGAAATGTAATGTGCAAAATATTTGACAACAAAGGTGAATTGATTGCAATTGGGAAATAGACCAAAGGTAATCTATTTCATCTCAATCCTAAAGTTAGCAGCTATTTGACTGCAAAAATAGATGATAGCTAGCTTTGGTGTAAGAGATTTTATCATATAAATTTTGACAGTATTGTTAAAGTAAGCAAGTCTAAGACAGTAAGAGGTCTACCTTAGCGAGACAAATTGGTTAATGCTCTCTGTAAAGAATGTCAGCTAGGAAAGATGACTTCTTCAACTTTCAAGAACAAGTCCTTCTCAGCAAAGCACTCGTTAGATTTGTTTCATACAGATCTATGTGGACTATTAAGAACAAGAAGCATTCAAGGTGATAGATACTTCATGATCTTCACTGATGATTGTTCAAGGATGATGTGGGTCACATTCTTGAAGGATAAGAATGAATCTTTTGGTAAATTCAAGGCATTCAAAGTCTTAGCTGAGAAAGAGAGTGGCAAAAAGATAAAATACCTAAGAATAGATCAAGGCGGTGAAATCACTTATGTGGAGATCACTAAGTATTACGATGATAATGGTATCAAGTGACAAATTTTTGCACCAAGGACACCACAATAGAATGGTATAGTAGAGAGAAACAACTGGTCAGTGGTTGAAGATGATAGGACCATGTTGATACAAGGAGGTGTAGCAAAAATATTTTGGAAAGAAGTTGTAACTACAGCTGCTTACACAATGAACCGAGTTCTGGTGAAAAGAGGTAAGAACAAGACCCCATATGAATACTGGTATGGGAGATCACCTTATGTTAGCTATTTTTAGATATTTGGAAGCAAATGTTTTATTAAAAAAGGTGATTACATAAGAAAGTTTGAAGCTAAGAGTGATGAAGGCATATTTATTGGCTATTCCACAAAGAGTAAAGCCTATAAATGCTTCAATAACCGGACACAAAAAATTGTTGAGAGTGCTAATGTTCATGTAGATGAATGTCCTAAAGTTTCAGAAGGAACTGGTTCTGACAAGAAGGATGAAGATCCATGCATTTTTCTTTTGGAACTTAAAACTGTCAAATCAGAAACTGGTAGAGAAAATCCTGATGTACTTGTTCAACTGAAACAAATAAATTCAAAGGAATATGATAACGAAGAAGATGAACCTGAAGAGAATGGTCATGTTATTCCTAGGTATGTGAGACTGAATCACAATCTTGAATAGATAATTGGAGATAAGGATGTCAGTGTACTAACTAGAAGGAGAATAAGAGAGAACTATTGTATGATCTCCACCTTTGAACCCAGAAGTGCTACGGAGGAATTTGGTGATGATCATTGGTTGAAAGCTATGGAGGAGGACTTGGATCAAATTGAGAAGAAAAACACTTGGACCCTGGTACCTTGACTAGTAAACAAGAATGTTATAGGTACTAAATGGGTGTTCAGAAACAAATTAAATAAAGATGGTGTTGTAGTTCACAACAAGGCAAGATTAGTATGCAAAGGTTATGCACAAGAAGATGGAGAAGATTATGGAGAAAATTTTGCATGAGCAGCAAGACTGGAAGGTGTAAGAACATTACTTGCATTTGCAGCCCATAAGAAGTTCAAGGTATACCAGATGGGTGTTAAGTCTACATTCTTGAAAGGGATACTAGAAGAAGAGGTTTATATAGAGCATCCTGATCATTATGCATTGACAGATAAGGAAGTCATGGCATGCAAATTGCATAAATATTTGTATGGATTAAATCAGGCACCTAGAGAATGGTATGAATGGCTTCATACTCATCTGATGAAGATAGGCTTTGATAGAACTAGTGATGACAAAAACATTTATCTCAAGTCTAAAGGAGATGAAATATTGGTTAGTGAAGTATTTGTAGATGATGTTATATTTGGAGGTAATGATGACATGAGTAATTATTTTGCAGATAAAATGAAGAATGAATTTGAGATGTCATTAGTAGGGGAAATAAAAAAATTCATAGGCTTACAGATCTAGCAGATGAAGAATGGTATTTTCATTACTCAATCCAAGGATGTGAAAGAGTTTTTGAAGACTTTTGGTATGAGTGACTGTAAACTAGTTGGAACCCCAATGATTATAGGTTGTAAATTGTCCAAGGAAGATGCATCTAAGTCTGTAGATGAAAAATAATATAGGTCAATGATTGGAAAATTACACTATGTTGTTCACAGTCGATCGGATATTGCCCATGGATTTGGTATTGTTGCTAGATTTCAGAAGAATCCAAAGGAGGCACATCTAATGGCAACCAAGAGAATTTTTAGATATTTGAAAGGTACTGTTGACTATGGGTTATGGTATTCATATGGTGGAAATTTTGACTTAAAGGCATACACAGATGCTGATTGGGGAGGAAATATTAATGACCGAAAGAGTACTACCAGTGGAGCATTCTTTCTAGGAGAAAGGCTAGTTTCATAGAGTAGTAAAAAGAAGAGTTGTACTTCACAATCTACTGCTGAAGCTGAGTATGTAGAAGCTTATATGAATTGCACACAAGCTATGTGGATGAGACACCTTCTGAAAGGTTTGAAGATAGAAATCTCAGAACCAATAAAGATTTTGTGTGACAATAGAAGTGCAATAAATATTTCTAAAAATCTTGTTATGCACACAAGGACTAAGCACATTGAATTGAAATATCACTTCTTGAGGGAAAACGTTGAAAGTAAAGATTTTATCTTGGAACATGTTTCTACCAAGGAGTAGCTTGTAGATATCTTTACCAAACCTCTACCTAAGACCACTTTCAAGTATCTTAGAAGTCAATTGGGGGTTGTCCCTATTCATGAAGTTAGTTGAGAATGATGCTGATTGCATTAGTCCCTGAACCACTCGCAGAATTTTACATGGATTGATGAAGAAGTGGATGTATTCCACAGGGGGAGCATTGAATTGCAGAATGATGTTGATGCATAGTGCGAGCAGAATTACATGTTTTACTTTCACTTTGACATTTTTGTTAAAGTGGGAGAAGAATTATTTGTCTTATTAGGTGAACCAGTGGTAGGCTAAAGATAGACAACAACAAGGTGAATACTTGGTAATGTAAACTAGGATTCCTATTCACCAATCTCAGCAACAATCAAAGGCGTTGATATTTGTATTGCCATCAATGCCAAAGGGGGAGATTCTTGGTATTTTGAGTTTGTTGGCATTTTGCATAGAGATTAAATTAATCATATGTTGTCATTGATGTCAATTAAATTGGTAACGGTATTCATGTTATTGTTGATATTGTTGTTTTTTATATTGGCTATTAACCAGTAAGAAGAGCTTTGTGGAAGATGTTGTAAACTAGTATATAAAGTTTGTGAGTTGAATCAGTAAACTAGTGTAAAGGGTTAAACCTTTCTATGCAATGTAACTGGTAAACCCTATCAGGTGTTAAACCCTAACTGATCAAGTTTTTTGGTTTATTATCTGATAAGTTGTAATGATGGAGACACGTATGATCATTGTATGAGGATAAGTTCAAATTGTTTTGGCATGTTTGTTTATTGTCTAAGGAATGAGAAAAGTGGATTGCATCTAATACACTTCACATGATGAATTAAAAAGTCCATTGAAGTGGTGATCATGGAGCGACTGGAATTTTCTGGAAGAATGTGAAGAGATTGTCATGATTTCTAATAGTCAAGATTATACCGACTTGTTTGTAATCTTGATGATGAGAATTAGGTTTTTTGTTGTGTTACAAACCTAATTGATCTGTATTTAAGGCTGATGAAGTTGTTTGAAAAGGTTGTTGGAAATATTGATAGAAACCTATTGAGTGTGTTTTTCCCTAGCCAATGAATGGATCTGCACTTTGAGTGAAGGAATATTGAAGCTTCGAAGGATCTAATCAAGCAAATGTAGTGCTACTCAGAGAGATCAAATAAAACCTATTGTTTTCTAAGAATTACAACATTAGTGAAATCCCTTAACTGGGTAAGCTCTAACAAGCTTGGTTACTCATTAAATCCTCTAACAAGGTGGTCCATTAGCTTGGATTCTTAAATCCTCTAGTGAGATTACTCCTAAAAGGGTATTGTTCTTTTCATCAAGGCATATTTGTATATCCCTTAACTGGGTGATTCCTAATTGAAATTAGTTCTTAACAGGACTTATTGTAAAGATTTAATAGGCTTGGCTCCTAGTACGACAAACTTCAGAAGAGTTTAGATAGCTATCATCGTGAGTCTCATCTCACTGTGGCTTTTACCTATTTGGGTTTTCCAAGTATAAACATTTGTGTCAAGTTGTGAATACTTTTGTGGTTATGATCTTATTTATTGATTTGATTAACTTCTGATAAGGCATGATAAGTAGAAGCATTGAGAGATGAATATGTTGAGTTATGATTAAGCATCATTGATGTTTACAAGATTGAAGTTGTTTACTATTAAGTGTTCATAACAGTCAAACCGGTTGATGTCAAGTATTCTTATGAATATCGATCGTGACTAAGACATGTTTACTCTATGTGACTGAGTTTGAGTTTGGGAACTTTGTATCATTTTTTCAATATACTGATTCCCCCCTCCCCCTCTCAGTATTCTACCAGATACTTATTCTTTAATCATACCATCAGTTTTGGAATTAACCAAGTAATGAAATAAATTACTTGCAAGTAAATGTAAATGAGAGACTAAAATTTAAATCACCTCAAGTGAGGTTGTGATACAAATGTTGATAGAATTTCTTGTATGAATTTGATTGTTGAAATGGATCTCTGCTTCAATGGTCTAATCCTTGACTTGAATGCAACACCTAGCCTTGAAGGGAGACTTAAGATGCTCAATGCTTGAATGATCTTGAATGCTTGATGGCCAATTCTCACCTCATTGAAATTATTGAACTCCCCCAAATAAGAGGGAAAATGCAACTTTTAAACTTTTCATTTGGGATTAATGAAATTGATTTTCATCACAAGCTTACATCAGGTAATTTTTCCCACTCACAGTACAATCTTCTATGCAAACTCTGGAAAGGTCCTTCCCTAAAATAGGGAAAGGGTAGGGGTTCCATGCCCATGTCCCTCCCTTTTCTCTAGAGAAGAGTGCAAAAAGGGTGGTGTGGAGGGAAAGGGAGAAGTATTTTTTAGGGGTTGAGTAGTCTCTCATCTCTAATGAGGCTAGGGGATTTGATTTTGCATGCGTGAGGACCCTAATGTGGTCGACAATTGCTAGGGTTGCAATTTTATGATATTATGTTTAGCCCTTACTTTAGCAGGAGAATTAATGTATGCCAATACTATTGGTAAAGTACAAGGAAGCAAGATTCAAAGGACTTTTACCACATCAAGGAGGCAAGATCCGCCAAGCCCTTAGTGGACTTAGGATCTTACAAACTTGACTAACAAAGTAAAAGGGAAGATCAAGAAAGGGAAAACCATGATTGCAAGTAGGAAAGTTCACTTCAGTATGAGTCATGAAATCAAGGATACCAAAGATTACAAAGTGAAACAAATTACACTAAGTAACTCTAAGTATCAAGAAGGAAAATATGAGTGAAGTGTATGCCCTCATGTTAAAGCGATCACACACGCCTTATTGGGAGCGATTTCTTTAAGCTAGGATACACCCAAGAGAGAGAGAAGAAAGGGAGAACATTATTGCAAGGATTCGGTGCCTAATCGAGGAATAAACTTAGGGATAATGAACACAGATCATGAGGTAGTTTTGTTTTCCTCAGGGTCAGTATACTATATGATAACTCATGTATATCATATATATATGTGCATATAATAATCGTCATTCCCCAAAGAAAGAAAACTTCCTTGGAAGAAAGGGAAGATAAGAGTATTTTGAGTCAACATGAAAGAGACCAAAAGAGATCTCAATAGTTTTCATCATCCACAAGTAGACATTGAGGGAAAAATAGAAGAACATGGATACACATAGAAGAATAGCCACAAAAGAGAAAGAGAGGTCAGGGAGAGAAAATCCGTGGTAGTAATGTTGCTAATCTAGCACGACATCCACCTCTTGTTTTTGTTGATCACTATTTTAGGAAGGTGAGGAACATGCCAGAGGAATGACATTGATCATAGCAGATGGAGCTATCACAAGATCCAAATAAGGACTATGCTGATGTGGTAAGTCACTTTGTTTGGTTCTAGGAGCTAGTATTAGGGCTTTTTAAAATTCAGTTGATAAATGCTTGTCAACATGAATATATTCATAATCACTATGTGAATAATTAGGAGTTGTATTTCCATCATGAATAAATTTTTCACACATTTCTTCATCAAAATTTATAGAAAGAGTAGAAATAACATGAATAGGAGTAAAACCATCACTTTTTTTGTGCAACTAAAGATTTAGAGTTATTTGTTGAACATCTTGATTAGGAGAAAAGGGAATCATGTCAACTGTTAGAATTCTAGGAGATTGAATATTTTAAGGGATATCTTCATGATCTCAAACATGACCTCTTCATCAGTGTTCTCTCGTACAACTATTTCTTTGAGTCCTAGTGGAAGGTTGAGAAGAAGGAGGATCATTTGGTGAAGGAGGAATATTCTCATCTTTGATAGTTGAAGGTTTAGGTTTAGGTATTTTAGGTTGAATAAGGGAAGAAGGAGGCCTCTTCTCTTTATAAGAGGAAGTAGGCTGAACTACGCCATATAAAGAAGGAATATTCAGTGTAGGAAGGAGATGAGGTCCATCATGAGGAGGAGGTAGGGTCAAAGCCCTGGAGGAATATTGTTTTGTTTCTTAGGAGAAGGCATAGACACATCCATAGGAATAAGTTGAGGATATTCCTTAGGAAGAAGATTAGTTCTATCCATGAAGGGAAGAACTTCATCTTGAATCATGAGAGGAATGTGAAGTGTTGGGGATCTAAGCTGACTTAAGGATAATATCATATCTTTCTTCCATTTTTGATAATATTGAAAAAGAGAATCACTCCTTGATGGAAGAGATTGAAATTGTTTAGACCAAAAGAAATCAATAGGAATAGTGGGGCTTCTTTCGAATGGTTTAAATAAGCTATGGTTAACAATTATGATTTTGCCATTATGAGGAAATCTCAAACACTTATGTATCAGAGAAATAATAGCCTTCATGGAAGATAGCCAAGGATAGCCCAACTTCACATGAAATTGCTCAGCAGAAGGAATGATAACAAAGTTAATATCAATAGATTTAGTATGAACTTCAACAGGAAGGGTGATAGAGCCAATGGTAGGGCAAGAGAATCCATCAAATAACTTCACAACCACATTAGAGGCATCATATATTGGTTTATAAAATTGTAAAGTGAAAAGATACTCCTCAATAATGACATTAACCATGCAAGAGGGATCAATAAGAGCATCACAAAAAGGTATATCCTTAACCTTTGCAGCTATGTATAAAGGGCCATCGGGTGCTCTAATGGTCTCACTAGGGTCAAATGTAATACAAAGATCCTTAGGCATATCTTGTTTTTCTAAAATATTTACAAAGTTTAGAGCCATAGAAGTGAATTCCTCAGAAGAGAAAGAAGTAGGCACAATCTCAATCACGTTAGAGGTATGAGAAGGCAAGGGATTAGTGAAAATCTTAATATTTTGATTAGGAGGAGCTATTGATTTATTCCCTTTATCATTCACACCTACCAAAGATATAGTATTATTATCAATCAAATCTTGAATCTTATTTTTCAATGTGAAACACTTCTCAGTATCATGACCAGGCTAACGATGAAATTGACAAAATGAATTATTATCAAAATAAGGGGATGCAAGTTTAGAAGGATGAACTAGTTTATAGGAGGAAGTTTGATAACATTTATTTGCAATAACTGAGACATAATACTATGTAAACATTCATTCAAAGGAGTAAATTGTCTTTCTCTTTGGAAGAATTTAGAAATATGAGGCACATGTGTTGTAGCATTCATATTGTTGTTGTTGATTGTATCATTGAACTTGATGAATATTTTTGTTGGTTTGAACTTTGAAAATGGTTGTTGAACACTCTCCCCCTTATCACTTAGAGCCATAGGAGTGGATTGCTCCATTTGGCTCAAATCTAATTGATAATTATCGAGTGTTGCGCACAACTGTGGAAATGAAGTAAACTTAGACAAAAGAAGCTTTGCCCTAATATATTTTTGCAAATTAGAAATGATAATTCTTTGAATATCATTATCTAGTAGAGGAAAAGAAATTTGAGCACACAAATGCTTATATCTACCAATGAAATCAGACACTTTTTCTTTAACACCTTGTTTACAATGCATTAAATCAGTCAACGTGATTTTAGGACCAATGTTGTTTTGAAATTGTGTGATGAAAGCATTTTCTAGTTGTTGAAAAGAAATGATAGAATAAGAAGTCAAAGAGAAATACTATTATAAAGCCTTTTCTCTTAGCGTTCTTGTAAATAGTTTCGGAAGCAATCTTTGATCATAAGCAAAATTAGTACATAAGGTTTGAAATGTTTTGACATGCATAAGAGTATCACCTTTTCCATTATAGAGTTCTAATTGAGGGACCTCAACATGTTTAGGTGGCACAATTTTAACAATATCAAGAGAAAATGGGCTCACAAAATCAAAGGTGGGCACACTAATATTGGATTGACTCATAGAAGCAATTTGTTGTTGTAAGGAAGGCACAGTTTTAGCAAGACTATTAATTGTCACTTCAGTAGAAGAATTGATGCTATACATAGTTGATTGAGAAGGTGGTGTGATGTTATTGAAAGAAGGCATGAACTGAGAATAAGGTGGTGGAATATTATGATAAGTAGGCATAGGTGATGATTGGGTAGGAAAAGGGACACTTAAAGGAGGAACAAAGTTGTTGAATGAATTTCCCCCTTGTGTCACATTGATTGGTTGAGGGATAATAGGAACACTCATTGAAGACATAGGTAAAGATGGAGGATTTAATGAAGAAGAATGATTTCCCCCATGACCAATGGTTGTAGGGATGAAATTTTAAGTTGAAGTAGCCATGATGTTGGAGGTAAAATTATGAATACTAGTCATAAGAGTAGTTAAAGGAATTGAAGGATTGACTTGTGTTGAAGGTTGTGAATAACCAAGGGTTTAGGCACAACTCTTGATAGGAATGACATTAGAATCAATAATATGTGCTATGCCACACAATATATCGATTACATTTTTATCACTTTGAATCATGCATTTAAGGCCTTCAATTAATGGAAGATATTTATTATTAGGGTATTCTTGGGACATCCATTGTTGAAACTTATCAAATTGATTCTCCAATTCAGAAAGTTGATCGATAGAGAACCTAGTTAAAGTTTCTTCTTCATCATGGGATTTATCAATGGGGTAAATAGGCACATGATTAGGATTGGAAAAATTAGCATGATCCTCATTAAAGAAGTCACCCAAATTAGGCTCCATCTCCTCGGTAATTAAACATTGGGAGGCCTTCATTCTAATCCTTCATCTAATGAAGATAGTATAGGTAGAACTAATAGTGGTAAAACCCATGCACTAGAGGGAAAATTTGAATTTTGTATTTTGAATTTTGAATTATAGGAACAAAGCTTACAAAATTGAGTAATGCAAAATTTAAGAAAATAAAGATTTAACAGTTTGAACTTTGTTGGAGAAAGAAAAAGACACAATTGGAATTTTAAAATTAGGACCAAGTGCATACCACATAATTTTAAAATTAACAAAAATTTTAAAATTAGGGCAGACTATAATTAACCTCTTAATTTTAAAAAATTTCTTGAAAATTGAAATGATGAATTTTAGAGGTATTTTCGATTCTAGAGTGATAAAAAATCAACATAATCGGTGAATCTTCTGGATTTAGTCTATTAAATATAGTCATAAAAGTCTCCCAAAATTTTGAGAAAATAGTCGAGGACCGTAGTGGGAATGCACATGGTTCGACTAACTTTTTTCAAAACTTTTAGGGATGAATATTACGATGATTTCAAAGCTAACCCCCCAAAATTGGTGAATTTTATGATTTCTAGATGGGTGAAATTAAGGTTGAAATACAAATATAGGACCCTATTAGGGTTTTGAAGAAAAAGAGAAATTGAATTGCAAATTTTAAAAAGGTCAAACCTACTTGATAGGGACACCTTGGAAAATGTTCAAAAATCAGAATTTGAATGAAATTGATTGAAATTTGCACAAAATCCAATTAAATTTGAAAATTAGTGTTTTATGATCTAACCACTTAGTTTTAAAATTTGAATTTTGGGAAAAGGAGGGAAACTGAAAATTTGAATTGTAGGAATGAAAACAACTCTAAGAACAATCACAAATCTGAAATTTAAATGGAAATCCATTTTTTGCACAACGTCAAGATGATTTTTGAAAATTAGGGTTTTAATAAGTAACCACTTAATTTTGTAAATTTGATTTGCAAATTGAACAAGACAATGAGGAAATTGAGTTTGACAAACAAAACAATTTTTAGATCTAAGTTAACCACAAGCAATTTTTACAAATCACAAGTTCAATGTTAATTATAAAAACTAGCGGTTTTAATGATTTAACCACTAAGTTTGCAGAAAATTTAAACTTGCAAATGAAAACTATGCAATTTTGTTTAGAGGAGAGCATGCAAGACATCGGGTTCACCAAAATATAATGATGGGTGAAAAATGTGGGAATGAGAGATCAAAAGGAAAGCTACCCTTTCCCTCCAAGGAGAGATGAGAGTTACACTATGGATTTCCCCTAAAACACTTTTCATGCATTACATTGTAAGACGTGGGGGGAAATTCACTAGATTCAATCTCCAAAGAAGAAGATAGAATTTTGAATGAAATGAGAATGACAATTCAATCCCCTCTTCTCCTCAGAATGGAAAGTAATTGAATGAATTATTTATTAAGACTAAGTGAAAAGAGATGAAGAACTAATAAAAACTCAAGATCGAAGTGTGGGATGAAGTTGTGCACCTAGATTTGGTACTAATATGTCGATTCGAAGCCACCCTATGAATTTGAGGAAAATTTGCTTGGACGATGGCGAAAGTGTACAAGGTCCTCCGAAAAATCTGCGAAACGAAAAATGTTTTTTCTGCCTCTGCAAATAGAGTCCAAATCTGAAAGTACAACTGCGTACCTACAACCTACACATGGAAAAGAGAGGAAATTGGGTTAGGATTGGAGGTTTCCTTTAGGCCAAACCCCACTTTTGGAATTAACCAAGTAATGAAAGAAAGTACTTGCAAATAAATGTAAATGAAAGAATGAAATGTAAATCACCTCAAGGGAGGTTGTGATAGAAATGTTAATAGAATTTCTTGTATGAAGTTGAATGTTCAAATGGATCTCCTCTTCAATGGTTAAATCCTTGACTTGAATGCAACACCTAGCCTTGAAGGGAGACTTGAGATACTCAATGCTTGAAAGAGATGCTCGAATGCTTGAATTCTCTTGAAGTCTTGATCACCAATTCTCACCTCATTGAACTTCTTGAACTCCCCCAAATGAGAGGGAAAATTAAACTTTTATACATGTCAATTAGGGTTAATGAAACTGATTTTTGTCATAGGCTAACATCGAGGAAGTTTTCCCGCTCACTGCACAACCTTCTATGCAAACTCAGGAAAGGTCCTACCCAGAATAGGGTGGGGATAGGGGTGCCATGCACCTATTATAGGGAGAAAGGGGTGCCACACCCCTATCCTACCCGTTTCTCTAGGGCAGAGTGAAGACATGGTGGTGCGGAGGGTAAGGGAGAAGCAATTTTCAGGGATTGAGCAGTCTTCGGTCTTCGATCAATCTAGGGGATACGATTTCACATGCATGAGGACCCTAATATGGTTGAAAATTACTATGGTCTCAATTTTATGACACTAGAGTGTTGAAAGTGTTATTGACCATTTCCTAATTCTTTGGTGGCTTCGCATTGGCTAGCATGATGATTTGGTGATCCTATTTGGACCTGGTTGGTTATTCTATGTTATTAACACTGAGGGTTTCTACTAGTTGGAATAATATGTTGCATTTGGTATTAGTGTAATTTCAAGTGGATATAATTGTTTGGGAATTTGAATTAGGTGCATGCTATGTAATCTAAATCATAATATTGGCCTGTATGGGTTATGGGTTTAGCATTTAACTGACCTTGTTTATCAAGGTTGGTGATCTGTATATATATAGGTGATATATTCATGTAATTTGTATGGTATGGTTATGTCTACATTATTAGAGAGTGGTTTATGTACAATCAAGGTTATATCATTCAACAATGGTTTGAGGGGAGTTTGGTATTGGAGTTGCTATTTCTACAGTTTATTTCATTTAGATTGTAGTCTGATGTTTATGTAAGTCAGTGAGACTTCCCTTTTGTGTTGAGCAGTGTGCTCTAGGTGGTTGGCCTAATTGCAAGAGCAATCCCCATTGTAATATTTCACATACTATTGCAGAAGTATTTTCTGACTGTGGGTAGGGTTTCCCACCATGGGTTTTCCCTTAACTGGGTTTTTCCACGTCACAAATATTGGTGTTGTGTGTTTTATACTTTTATGCTTTATCCTTAACTATGCTATTTTCATTATGCTCTGGTAGAAGGTTTATATTTTGCAATAATTATTTAAATTTTGGAAACCTAAATCACCCCCCCTCCCTGCCCTCTCAATTTTCCTTTGGTTCCTTCTAAAAGTTAGAATCATAACTTGTTAACAATTAGTATCAGAGCAACTTTCTCTTTGTAGAATCTTAACCTCTTGAGGAGGTCTCATGGCATCAAGCTCTTCATTTAATGCCTACTAGAAGGAGATTCCCAGATTGGATGGTACAAATTATAAATTATGGAAGGAGCGAATGAAGATTCACTTGAGATGTCTTGGAGATGAATTTTGGGAGATAGTAGAAAAAGGATATACACCTCATGATCCTGATTCTGGAAGTGCCACACCTCCTGATGAACAGAAGAGAGATGATAATGACATTAGAGAAAAACAAGCATTGTTAAGTTTTCCTATCTAATGAGAAACTATTGAATGTCATAGAACTCGAAAATGCTAAGCAAAACTGGTTGAAGCTTGAAACTCTATATCAATGCAACCAGGCAGTAAAGATTAAAAAACTTGAAGGTTTCTGGGTGATATATGAAATTTTAAAGATGGAAGAAGACGAGAAGATAAGTTCTTTCATGGATAGAGTGAATGATTTTGTTATGGGAATCAAATACTACTATGGAAAAATTAATGAGGATAAGATAGTTTCAAAAATTTTGAAAGTTCTACCTCTAGCTTACAAGCTGAAGGCTACTGCAATAAATGAACTTTGGAATATATAAAATACTCCTATTGCAAGAGATAAATTACTTGAAAAATTGACTACTTTTGAACTTGAGGAGCTTGGAGATCAGAATGCTACAAAAACAAAAACTGCATTTAAAGCATCAACCTATGGTAAGAAGAAGATAGATTGGAAGGAGTTATATGCTAAGGAGTTGGAAGACATTGAAAGAGAAGACAAAGAACTTGAAGAGTTGGAAGCCCTAATTTCAAGAAGAATCCCTAAAGGACTGGTTGGAAGTAAGTATGAAGGAAAAGTTCCTTTTAAATGTTTTTCATGCAATAAGATTGCTCATTTTTCTTCTAGATGTCCTGAAAGAGCTACTAGGAATCATGAAAGATTTAAGAGAAATTTTAAACCTAATCTGGAATATCAGATCAAACCTAGATACAAAAGGAATAAAGACAAATCATATTATTATGTTGGTGATGATGATTTTGCTGGCTATTTGGTGTAATTTATTATGTGTTGCATTGATGTTTTATCATTGATGCCAACACCGTTCTAGTCCCAGTAGGTTGAGTGGTTTCTAGTTAATTTGGATGCAACACAAACTGGTAGGATCTGATAGAGTCTAGTGATGGAATTGGCTTTTTCATGATACTTATACTCATATTTGGTGAGTTGGTTTTGATCTGGAGATCGGATGCTATCCTGCTTGCTTAGAAGATTCATTTTTGGTTCTAGTAAGCGTTTCACCAATAGAGCTTTTGATGGAGATCTTTGATGAATTTCATAAGTGTTGTTGGTGCAACTTCTGATGGAGTTTTAGGATGTTGTTGGTCACAGTGTTCAAGACTTGGTGGTTGGAGATCATTGCTGATACGTATGGACCTATACTTGGTCCTAGTTGATCTAGGTTATGGACTGACTTTAATGTAACATGTGGATAGGACCTATTGATGTATTTTCAGGATGTCTTATGTCTTGACATTATTTGTTTGGTCTAAGGCCGACATGGTTTGTAATTATGTAATTGGTTTATTATCTGGTGGTCGATTTGATTGTTTTTAGTCAAGGGTTTGTATAAATAGATGTAAGATCTCATTGTAGATCACCATGGTTATTGTTAGAGGTCATGGTCAAGGAATGTAATGCGAGAATAATGTAATATCACTCAGATAAAGGAGTTGGTAGATCATTGGAGATTGAATTAGGTGTATGTAAGAGGATTTAGTCCTCTGGTATTGAGCTTAGTGAAAATTGTACTCAGGCCTAGGAGATGCTATCTTTTGTAGTTCAACACTTCTCTGGATTGTAGTATGGATTTATATGTAGTCAGTGAGGCTCTTTTTGTGATGAGCAGTGTGCTCTAGGATGTTGTCTTTCTTGCTAGTGCAAGCACCTAAATTGTAATTCACATACTTACTCTAGAAGTATTATCTGACTATGGGTAGGCTTCCCACCATGGTTTTTCATTTTAGTGGGTTTTCCATGTACAAATCTTGATGTTATGTGGATGGCTTTTATTCTGTGATTATTGTTTATGCTTAATTGGTTTAACTGCTATTTTGATATTAATCTTTTGGGCTCCGGTATTAAAGTATAAATTGCTAATGGTTCCTATAATTTGCGACAACCGATTCATCCTCCCTCTCAGTTGTCTTCTGGTTATCTAAAGTGTCTAACAATTGGTATCAGAGCTTTGGCTTTCTCTGCATAAATCTTAACCACTTGAGGAAGATCCTATAGTGACTACCAGTTCAAGTTCATCCAATTCTTCTAGAGATATCTTTCGAAGGGATATTCTGAGGCTTGATGGAACAAATTACACAGTATGGAAGATTTGGATGGAGACTAATTTGAGATGTCTTGGCAACGAGATTTTGGAGATAACACAAAATGGTATCACACCATATAATCTGAGATCTGGCGATCCTCCTTCGGCAAACCTGGACAAGGAGCTTGAGAATGATTATAGACCAAGATAAGCCCTATTGTGTGCACTATCTAATTAGAAAATAATAGGACTAATCGATAAATCATATGAAAAGGATATATGGGATAAGTTGGAGAATCTTAATGAAGGTGACCCTAGAGTGAAGATTGCTAAACTTGATGGTTACTGGGTGAGATATGAAAACCTGAAGATGCAAGAAGATAAAAGGATTACTACATTCATGGAAAGGGTAAATGAGATTGTTATGGGAATTCAATGTTGTGGTGGAACTTTGAGCAAAGATGAAATTATTTCTAGATTCCTGAGATACCTACCACTAGTTTAAAAAATGAAGGCTAATTGTACTAATGAGTTGAGAACAATGGCTAATACATCTATCAACAAAGATAATTTGGTTGGGAAACTATCTGCTTTTGAGCTTGAGGAATTTAGACCTTCTGGAGTTGTGAAGCCTAAACCTACTTTTAATGCTTCTACATCTACAACCGGTAAGCAAGATTGGAAAGCTTTATATGCAAAGGATTTAGAAGATATGAAGAGAGTGATGAATAATGATGAACAACAAATACCCTAACCGGTACTGAGAGGGGGGGTGAATCGGTACAGACAAAAGCTTTCTTAATAACTTATCAAGTCAAAACAATATCAACCAGTTGTCTTCATTACTGAACATAACCATGACAATACCAGTTAAACATAGTAAGACTTAAAACACCATATACTGATAAGTCTGAACACTTCAAATACATTCAATACTTGATAACAACTTCACCCATAAACATATGCATGTGGTATACCAGTAATACCATAACCTAATAGCTTTGCATGCATAACTACTAAAACACAGAATACTTAATCATCACATGAAAAATGGACAACTCATGACATAGAGATTTTTCACATGGAAACCCAAATGGGATAAACCACGGTGGGGATGAATACCCACAAGCTTGTTTTGAACTCTTTTGAAGCTCCCTCTGTTAAGAGCCTAGTTTGGTTAAAGACTTTACAGTAAGGTTCTGCTAGGAACTGATCTTGTTAAAGATCACCTGGTTAAGGGATGGCTATATACCCTATTAAAGGTTGAAATCTTGTTAGAGGTTTCCTTGCTAGAGGACTTAAAGAACTCAATGATCTTGAGTCACTTGGTTAAAGGATTTACAATAAGCCTGTTAAAGCTACCCAATAAAGGGATTTTCAAACTATTGAAATGGTTAGAAGACAATAGGTAAAACTCCTATCTGATAAGAACACTGCATGCCAATGCAAATCCTTTTCATTTCCTCTACTCTGCAATCACACTCTGCAGTTTTCCTCTTACTAGTCTAGCAAGTATCTCATTACTTAGATACACACACAACATTTGCTAACAACTTACAACAAAAAACATCATTGACCTTATAGACAACAGTTAGGTCGGTAGCATAAACCCTAAACCCTAAGCATCTTAGGTTTATAATACAAGTGGTCCAATCCTGACTGTCCAAACACTTTGCATAGAGAAATACAATCTTAAACAGATCGCAAGACAATTTGCATCATTCATTCTTCACCACATATGGGAATGAGTAACCCATCACGCTTTCTTCTCACACTGCTAAGAAGAATGTTCATTCCCAAGGTAGACATTTAATGGAATCAATCTCCACATGCAATATCCTCAAGGAAATCCTTCACATGCACAAAACTAATGTGGCACCTCCATCTCATTCTTATCTCTTAGCTAATTCATCAGAGAGGATCATTGGTTGCATTGCACAAGCTGGATTGCCAAATCGGAAACCCTAGAGCTGAGACTACCAACCAGTAGTCACACTTAGTGAAACCCCGACACTGGTTCACAACATCTCTTCATACCTCTTCATACCAGTTCACCAACTTCTTTTAATTTGCCTACCCATTCACTTGTACTTATTAACATCAATGACAACATACATTATCATCATATCAACATGTCAGTTCATCATATGCCAATAATATCCAACAAACTCCCCCTTTGGCATTGATGGCAATAGTGTAGAATTGCAACTGTAAACATCATAGACCAGTGTATTTGCATTAACAGATATCTTTTCCCCATATAACAAATAAATTATCCCCCTTTGATAACAATTCCAAAGTGGAGGCACAAGCTTCCATACTCCACTATGTTGCTCCCCCTATGAAGTAGCATCCCTCAACACATCAATCCTGAAAGATTGTCACTGTAGTTCCTAACTGATGTGGAGCACACAACTTTTAGTTGACTTCATGAAGGGGCAGAACCCCTAATTCACCTCTCAAATAGGTAAATGTGATCTTTGGTAAGGGTTTAGTGAATATATCTGCTAGCCACACCTTACTGGAAACATGTTGAAGTATAACTTCCTTATTCTGAACATTCTCTCTCAAGAAGTGATATTTAAGCTCAATGTGCTTAGTTCTAGCATGTAATACCAGATTCTTGGAAATATTTATTGCACTTGTGTTCTCACAAAATATATTCACTGATTCAGATACAGGTACTTTGAAACCTTCCAATACATGTTTCATCCAAATTGCTTGAGTGCAATTCATAAATGCTGCCACATACTCTGCTTCAGCTATAGACTGGGAAGTACAACTCTACTTCTTACTCGTCCATGATACTAATCTTCCACCAAGAAAGAATGCTCCACCGGTTGTTCTCTTCTAGTCGTCCACATTACCTGCCCAATCAAAATCAGTATACACTTTGAGATTAGAGCCACCATTATATGGATACCACAATCTGTAGTCAATTGTTCCTTTCAGATATCTATGAATCCTCTTGACTCCTACCAAGTGGGATTCTCTAGGACATTTCTTAAAATGAGCTACTATGGCCACTACATGAGCAATATCTGGTCTGTTGTGCACCACATAGTGCAGCTTACCAATCATTGACCGGTACTCCTTTTTGTTTACCAACATTGAATCATCTTCATTAGTCAATTTATAGCTGGTCACCATTAGTGTACCAACCGGTTTGCTTTTTGCCATGCCAAAAGTCTTCAATACCGACTGGGTAACAAAAATACCCTCTTTAATTTGTTGAACTTGTAAACCAATGAAGAACTTTATCTCTCCAATCAAAGACATCTCAAACTCTTTCTTCATTATATCTGCAAATGCATGGATCACTTCATCATCTCCTCCAAAGATTATGCTATCTACAAATACTTCCCAGATTATAATCTGATCACCCTCTAATTTCAAGTAGATGTTTCTATCTTCACTTGTTCTCTGAAATCCAATCTTCACAAGATGAGAATGTAACCATTCATACCATGCCCTAGGTGCTTGTTTCAATCCATACAGGGCTTTGTGTAATCTATAGACCATGTTACTATCTTTTGATAGGGCAAACCCTTTTGGTTGCTCTATATATACTTCCTCTTCAAGGATTCCATTCAAGAATACAGACTTCACATCCATTTGATATACCTTAAATCACTTAAATGCTACAAATACAAGTAGCATTCGAACACCTTCTAGTCTAGCCGTAGAAGCAAAGGTTTCTACATAGTCTTCTCCCTCGTCCTGAGTGTATCCCTTGCATATAAGCCTAGCCTTGTTCCTTATAATTGTACCTTCTTCATTTATCTTATTCCTAAAGACCCATTTGGTACCTATGACATTTTTGTGTTATGGTTTGGGTACCAAAGACCATGTTACATTCTTTTCTATCTACTCTGGCTCCTCTTCCATTTCTTTAATCCAGTCTTGATCTATAAGTGCTTCTTTGGAAGTCTTGGGTTCTAATTCAGAAATCATGCAAGAGTTTTCTTTCACTTTTCTTCTTGTGAGTATCCCTAAATCTTTATCTCCTATGATCTGATTCAGATCCTGATGCAATTTCACATATCTAGGAATGAATCTAGCTAGTTCTTCTTGCTTTTACTCTTCTCCTTCTTCTCTATCTTCTTCTTCTCCTACTGTAGCTTCTACCAGTATAGGAATGTTGAGATCTTTGCTTGTTTCTTTTGTAACCAGTTCCCAGAAAGCTAATCTTGGTTCACCTTCCACTTGCTCGCTGCCTATTCCCTTAGATTTCTCAGGTGATTCATCAACCTTGACATTGATGCTCTTAATAATCTTCTGAGTTCTGTTATTGTAGCACTTGAGAGCTTTTCTCTTAGTGGAATATCCTAGAAATATTCCTTCATCACTTTTAGCATCAAATTTGCTCAAATTCTCACCTCTCTTGATATAACACTTACTCCCAAATACCTTAAAGTAACTCATAGTGGGAGTCTTCCTGGTCTAGTACTCATAAGGGGTTTTATCTTTTCCTTTCTTGATAAGTACCCGGTTCATTGTATAGACTGCAGTGCTCACTACTTCTCTCCAAAAAGTGTGAGCAACCTTTCCTTGGATCAACATTGTTCTCACTGCTTCAACTACAATCCTGATATTCCTTTCTGCTATGCCATTCTATTGTGGTGTCCTTGGGGCAGACAATTGCCTCTTGATACCACTATCTTCACAGTACTTATTGAATTCATCAGAAGTGAATTCTCCTCCCTGATCAGTTCTTAGGCACTTTATCCTTTGGCCACTTTCCTTTTCTACTAATGCTCTAAAGGCTTTGAATTTTCCAAATGCTTTGGACTTGTCCTTCAAGAATGTGACCCACATCATTCTTGAGTAGTCATCACTAAAAATCATAACCAACCTATCTCCCTAAATACTTCTAGTTTTCATAGGACCACCCAAATCAGTATGCACAAGGTCAAGTAAATTTTCTGTTGAAAAAGACTTACCTTTAAAATTCGAGGAAGACATCTTCCCAAGTTGACATTCTCTGCACAAAGAATTCTTAGGTTTGTTCAGCAAAGGAAATAGTCTTACCACCTTGATCTTACCGGCTTTAACAATATTGTCAAATTTCATATGACAGAGTCTCCTATGCCATATCCAACTATAATCAAACTCAGCCATTAGACACTGACTAATCTTGGCATTCAACTATAATAGGTTACCTTAGGTCTGCTTAGCAATGGCAATAAGTTCATTGCTCTTTCCAATTATACTACAGATTCTACCTTTGACCTTCAGAGAGAGCCCTTTGTCATTCAGCTGAGCAACACTTAAAAAGTTATGCTTCAGACCTTCTACCTAGTAGACATCATATGCACTTCTCTTTCCATTCAGTGAGATGGATCCTTTACCTTTTACCAAGCATGGTGCATCATTGCCAAATTTGACAACACCTCCATCATATTCTTCTGGAGACAAAAAATTTCTCTGGTCACCAGTCATTTGGTGAGAACAACCACTATCAATAATCCACTCATTGGAGTTCTCAATGTGAGAGACAAGTTCTTTTTTGTCAGACACTTCTTCCTTTACAACTACAAGCACTATATCTTCACTCTCTTCATCCTCCGATTCTTCATCAGTAACACCTTCATCCACAGCAACAAGACAATTTCTCCTATTTCCTCCTTTGTACTTTCTAAACCTCTCCAGTTAATCCTTATTATCACTATTAGGACAATTAATAGCTATATGTCCTATCTTGTTGCAGGAGAAACATTTTAAAGGAAGCTTACCTCTATATTTACCGGTTCCTTTCGGAATTCTTTTAGCAAGAAGAGCTTTAAACTCCATCAAAATCTCTTCATCATCCATATCTCTGCATTGTCTAGATTCATAATTGGTACTAGTTTCTTTTCCTTTTTTGGAAGGTGCAACAGATGCCCTAAAGGCTTGACTCAGTCTTCTAAACACTGCCATCATAGCTATTCAACTCATATGCAATCAACTTTACAATGATAGAGTCCAAGGATACCTTGGTTTTATCAATAGTCCTTAGTTCCAGGATAGAAGCAACTCTGATTACATAGATCGGTAACAATGATCTCAAAACTTTACTAACAACGGTGGCATCCTCAATCATTCCACCAATGCTTTTGATATCTCCAACCATAGTTTTAATCCTAATGCCATATTTCTAAATGGTCTCTCTTTCAACCATCCTCATGTCTTCAAATTTTCCTCTAAGTCTCTCTTCCTTAGCTTGCTTTGCATGCTCATCACCACACTAAATGGTTTCCCATGCATCCCATACATCCTTAGGAATGCCCTTGTCTTGTACATCAATAAGCTCAAT
Organism: Cryptomeria japonica; assembly: GCF_030272615.1. Classification (NCBI taxonomy): domain Eukaryota; kingdom Viridiplantae; phylum Streptophyta; class Pinopsida; order Cupressales; family Cupressaceae; genus Cryptomeria; species Cryptomeria japonica. The sequence goes on along the minus strand of NC_081411.1, from coordinate 781,487,067 downwards.
ATTTGACAAGCTGCTGATAAGCACTTCCATGACTTGCCCATTTTCTTGAATCTCTCTCTTCTGATCATCGGTCACAGTGCCAGTGGGAATCACATAGGTATTCTCAACATAGCTTTAGTGTTGAGCACCCATACTCTTGATGTAAATATTCATTTTGTTCTTCCATATCTTGAAGTTATCCCTATTGAACTTAGGACCTTCCCTCTTCATCATTATAGCAGGATCTTTTACCTCAAGCAGTTAAGCTTATATCACCAAGGGCCTGAAGTTTCTCTGATACCAATTGATGAATAATGATGAACAACAAATACCCTAACTAGTATGGAGAGGGGGGGCTTAATCAGTACAGAAAAAAACTTTCTTAATAACTTATCAAGTCAAAACAAATACAACCAGTTGTCTTCATTACTAAACTTAACCATGGCAATACTGGTTAAACATAGTAAGACTTTAGACAACATATACTGATAAGTCTGAACACTTCAAATACATTCAATACTTGATAACAACTTCACCTATAAACATATGCATGTGGTATACTAGTAATACCATAACCTAATAGCTCTGCATGCATATCTACTAAAACACAGAATAATTAATCATCACATGAAAAATGCACAACTCATGACACACAGATTTTTTATGTGGAAACCCAAATGGGAAAAACCACGGTGGGGATGAATACACACAAGTTTTTTTGAACTCTTTTGAAGATCCCTCTATTAAGAGCCTAGTCCGGTTAAAGACTTTACAATAAGGTTCTGCTAGGAACCGATCCTATTAAAGATCACCCGATTAAGGGGTGGCTATATACCCTGTTAAAGATTGAAACCCTATTAGATGTTACCTCACTAGAGGATTTGAAGAAGTCAATGATCTTGAGTCACCCAGTTAAAAGATTTACAATAAGCCTATTAAAGCTACCCGATAAAGGGATTTTCCAACTATTGAAATGGTTTGAAGACAATAGGTAAAACTCTAATCTGATAATAGCACTACATGCCAAGCCAGATCCTTTTCATTTCCTCTACTCTGCAATCACACTCTACAGTTTTCCTCTTACTAGTTTGGCAAGTATCTCATCAATCAAATACACATAGAATATTTTCAAGCAACTTACAACAATAAACATCATCGACCTTATAGACAACAGTTAGGTTGGTAGCATAAACCCTAAACCCTAAGCATCTTAGGTTTACAATACAAGCGGTCCAATCTTGACCACCCAAACACTTTGCATAGAGAAATACAATCTTAAATAGACCACAAGACAATCTGCATCATTCATTCTTCACCGCATATGAGAATCACTGACCCATCACATTTTCTTCTCACATCGCTAAGAAGAATGTTCATTCCTGAGGTAGACATTTAATGCATTCGATCTCCACATGCAAGATCCTCAAGGAAATCCTTCACATGCACAAAATTGACATGGCACCTGTGGTGTCCACCCTTGACTTGACTTGTTTGACTAGAGCTGACCTCTAATTCATGTGTGATAGACACTATTGGGCATAGGCTATTTCAGATGATTTTTAGGATGTTGATACTATCATTAATGATCATGTGATTTATTAGACACTATATGCTTATTATGTGATTGACTATCAAAATATTATATTGATCATGTGATTTGATGAGCATAATTGTTGATGGATTTTACATGCCTTACTATAATTGTGAATTATACTAATCATGCACTTGATGATGTTTTTATGTACTAACCATATTTAATGATTATCTATGATGAGTTGATCTTATGGTGTGTTTGATTGTTGTATGATTGTCTTCGGGATAGAGATAATTCCACATCACTCATTGCGAGCGAGATGTGTCATTGCAATTCTCTAACCCTTGTCTGTTATAATATTATATATATATATATATATATATATATATATATATATATATATATATATATATGCATAGGTCATATCATTTCTTTGTGGATGCAGGATTTGCAGGTACTAGACATTGACTCCACTTGGCTCCATAGGTCTGAGCATGTCTTTAAATCCCAATGGTATGTAGTTCGGAGTTGGCACAATTTCCCCTCACATACTCTAGGTCTAAGTTGTTCACTGTGAGTCGTCATGATAGTTAGTAAGCTGGATTTCTTCTATGTTGTGAGTATGTTAGTATTGGCTGATTATTCCTTTTATGTTGAGATTGACTATTTGATTATTGATGCGAGATTAAATAATTAATGATGTTTATTTAATTATTTTGATTAAGAGCAATTTGATTATTTGGTTATCTAATGTTTAATTTAATTTATTGGATTCTTTCCTTTTTGGTTTTTTGATTATTTGATATTTAAATGTTTATTTATTTTAATGATGATTTAATATTTATTTATTTTTTATTGTTTAGCTTATGATGTGTTTTATATTTATTTGTGATTTGACCTTTATTGGTATTTATTTATTTATTTATTTAATCGCCTATGGTTTAATATTCATTTGGCTTTTAATATTTATCTAGTTCATTAATTCATTTATGAGCCTTTGGTTTATTTAATTTAATTTCCCCATTTAATTTATTTAATTGTGGCTCATGTTTTATTTATTAGTTTGACTTTTATATTAAGTGGGTTGCATAAATAATAAAATGATAAAACATTCCCACCAAATTGTAAAATGCATGATTTATATTTACCTTACCTACCCTCTTCTCTTATTGGTTGAATTTAAAAAGGGAGGTAAAATTATATTATATGGTGGGGTTAGTAAAATATATTATAGATTGGAATATTTTGATTGGCTGAGATTAAGGCTAGGGTTTTTGGTTAATGTTTGTCTTTTTATTTTTTTTTCCGTGAAGTTTTCGTGGGTTGGTTCCTCTCTGGAAAATTTTCTCCAGCAAGTTTTCTTCTTGGTTTTGGTTTTCTTCTCTCTTGGATTTTGGTTGGAGCTTGGGTTGGATTTGGTTTGGCTGGTGGAATCTCTTCTTCAGCTTCTTCCATAACACGGGTTGTAGGTTGGAGATGTATTCTACCTTTTTATATTTTATTTTACAGTTTTCCTGTATGCTCCGTGTCTGTAGATTGAATGTGTGAGCTTGGAGAAATGAATCTAAAATTTGTATAGTGAGGAAGGAAATATATGAGGGCATAAATTTGTTGTAAGGTTTTATTCTACAGTTTGTGGGAAATATTTGTATTTCTGGGTTTGCTAAACACCTTTGTGTCTTTCTGAATCTATGTCATGCATGAAGTTTCGATTTAATATTGGCCTTCAAGTGTTTATTATTTATTTAATGTTTAAGTGAGTTTTATTTATTGGGTAATATTATTTTACACATTAAGTAATTAAAAGAGGGGGTAATTTGTATTCTTTTATTTAAAAGTTATTTTCACCCCAAGTCAATGGTTTAATTTATTTTACCTACCCTTGGAATTGATTGGCTGAAAGTTTATGGTAGGTAGAAAATATATTTTATTTTCTTGAACTTTGGGAAGGTAGGTATGGAATATAATATTTTTGAAATATTTTTGTTGCATTATGGTTTTGCTTGGTTTTTTTTTTTGATAAATAGGCCTTCATTTGCTAGTTGCTTGACTGTGTGGTACTATCCGGATTAATTCTTGTACCAGAAGCATTGTTGAGGGTGTTGATGATTTATAGTTTTATATCTGATTTTATTTGATGTATTTTGTTGGTTTCAAGCATATTTACCTTCCTATGTTATTGGGGAAAGAATTGTGGTTACATCCATATTGATGTGCTATGGTTGGTGAGTTGGAAGTGTTGTTGTTTTGGGGCAGCAAGTGAGTTGGCCTTGTTGTGGTTTTACTTTCATTAATGACAACAAATTTAATGGCTTGATATGCCTTTGTTTATTGCTAGCCAAGAGGCTCATTTTGTTATATTGATGTTGTTGTAGCCTTCCATATGTTGTGAGAGTATGTGTGGAAGTTATTGGCTACATTGAGTATTATTTTAATGTATTTATGTTGGTAGAGCCTCTTGTGATGCATTGTTTGGCCATGTTAGGAGGAGTGGGCTTCCTTTTGATGACTGGGGTCATGAGAGATAGGTTGGCATGAGGTTCCTTGTAAGGATGCATGAAGTCTAGACCACTAGGACACATTGGAGTTTTCCATGATTTGTAAACAAGTGATAACATTGATAATGAATTAATTGGGATGGGAAAATTATAACTCACTTAAACAAGATAATGAATAGTTTTGAGCTTCATGACTTATGTCCTAGGGAGGATGTTTTAGGATAAGCATGAGAAGGTTGTGAATATGGTAAGCTAATCTCCCTTGGTCTCTCATAGGTTGAGATGGCTCCACATGTCCATCAGGCTAGTGCCTTGTGTTATTATGTTATTATGTTATGAGGATGGCATGTGATGACACTCCACTCCTACATGTGTTCCCCCTTTATGATTTATGTTTATGATTATTAGATGCATTTATGTCCTAATGAGTTTTATGCCTCTGGGAGATTATTCTTGTGGCTCTATGTGAGTTCTTTCTTGAGAGTCCTTGTTGGTTAGTCTCTTTGGTTTTGAGTGTCAACCTAGATGTAAAGTGTGTGTTGGGACCTTGTGTCATCTCCTAGCATGGGGGGTGGTTCCTTTGGTTCCACATGGTTAGGTGGTTCGTGCTTTTAAACCATTGGGATGTTCCTGTCTTTGGATTCTTCTTGTGTGGATAAGGATGCTTCTTCATATTGTTCATGGATAATAATTGCAGCAAGAATGTAAATGGTTATGTGATTTATGTAATGAAATTCTTATGTAACAGTTGTAAAAGAAGTAATGTATATGAGAAATGACTATGTTTGTTCTAGTTATAATGATGTCTTTTGATTATGGTAGATGATTGTAATGATGAACCTTGAGTGGTGTTGTAACACATTTATATTAAATGAAATGGATGCATGAGATGTGGATAAGTATGGTGGTTTAGATTTTAATGATGCATTTCTTGTTCTTGATAAGCCATGTTAAAAGAAAATGGTGTAAATGTTATGGCAATGGTATTAGATCTGAAATGATGTGTTTAACTAATGATTTAAGTAGAAGAAATGTTATGTCTTGATAGGATGTATGAGTTTGAGTAATTTTGGAAGATATTTTAGGACATGTTTATGAGTTGTGATTAAATAATTTGAAATTATATTATCATACTTCATAGACACTGATCGAATGATTGAATCGAAATCCTATAATGCTTGGGATGTAATTGAAGGTTCCTTATGAAATATTGTATGGATGTTCTTAATGAATGAATTACTAATCTTATTAATGGAAATTACTAGTAAGTGTATGGAAGATGATTAAACAAGTTCTTGTCTTTTAGGAAAGGATTAGAATGTATCATGTGTTATAGTTCAAGAATTATATCTCCATTTGGTGGATGCTATTAGTGGTTATGGAATTAGGATATTGTATCATAGTTTGTGTTGAGATGAATTCATGTAGTTACCTGATTTGTAATGAGATGATTGTTGGTTAATTGATACAGTGTAAGATATTTTATGAGTACTAAATGAGCTATGGGTTAAATGTTTAAGGAGACTTTGTGAGTACTGCATTATGTGCTTCTGGAATCATGATGAAGTAATAAGTATGCTAGGAGCATAGAATTATAACTGACTATGTAGGAGTTAATTGTAAATTGAAATTATGTTAATGCAATGAAAGGGTTAATATTGATATATGGATGGTGATGTTCATAGTCGAAGGTTGGTTAATGGTAATAGGAACATTTGGACTTGGTATATAAAATGAACCTAAGAGAAAAAGGGAAATAGCTATGCATTAAAAGATAGAATCTCATATTAAATGAAAGATTAGGTAGGCTACATATCATGGGTGTTAGGTATTTCTATGTTGCATCTATGTGTGTATAATGATCAAGATTATGAGGTATTGAACTAGAAGAAAGTAAATGCTTATTTCTTATGTAGGTAGATTAAGTAATGGCATTGAGATACCCTAGGGAGTTAGTAGTATTGATTTATTGTATTCTGCTTGCATAATTGTTTGAATAGCTTGAGTGAATTATTCTATGTTCATAACACTTAATTGTTGTTGTGTGCTCACTACATTGCTTAAGTGATGTTATGTGTTGTATTATTTAAAAAAAAATTTAAATTAGCATGTTTTTAGCTATATTTCTCTGGGGTATTTTTGGCGGGCATTACAACACCTCAATCTCATTATTATCTCTTAGCTAACTCATCACAAAGTATCATCAGTTGCATCGCACAAGCTAGATTGCCAAACCAAAAACCCTAGAGCTGAGACTACCAACCGATAGTCATGCTTAGTGAAACCCCAACACTGGTTCACCAACTTCTTTTAATTTGCATACTGGTTCACTTGTACTTATTGAGATCAATGACAACATACATGCTGGTTCATCATATGACAACAATATCCAATAAAGAGAAGATGATGAGTTTGAGAAACTTGAAGCACTATTTTCTAGAAGAGTACCTAAAGGACTGATAGGAAGTAAGTATGAAGGAAAAGCACCTTTTAAATACTTTTCATGTAATAAGATTGGTCATTTTGCATCTAGAATTCTTGAAATGAATTCAAAATTTGAAGAAAGAGTTAAAAGATCATTTAAGCCTAACCCTGAATATCAGAACAAGTATAAATAAAAGAAAAATAGAGAAAAATCATGATACAAAGTGGATGAGGAAGGTATTACTGATTCAGATGATGAACCAGCAGAAGACTCTACTAGTGGATCCAACAATGGGAAGGAATGGGTGTTCTTGGCTATCAAGGAAGATGATCTGGCACTGAAAGAAAATGTACTCGAGGAGAAGGCACTTGCTATGAAAATTGAAGACAAGGATGAATGACTAGAGGTAAAGGGAAGTTTCTATCTTTGCAATAATTTGATGGTGGTCTAGTTAGATTAGGGGATGACAAGGCATGTATGATTAAAGGAAAAGGAACTATATCACTAGATTCTAAGAACAATATTGACAATGTTTATCATGTTGAAGGTTTGAGGAATAATCTTTTGAGTGTAGGACAGTTGGTAGATAAGGGATTTCAATTACAATTCAAGGATGGAAAATGCAAAATCATTAATAGATCTCACTTGGAGATTGCAACCAGTACAAAGACAAAAGGTAATATATTTCAAGTAAGATCTAGTAAGAAGACATGTTTGATTACAAAAATTGATGAGAGATGGCTATGGCATAAAAGGTCATGTCATGTAAATTTTGATTGCATTGTGAAGATCAGTTCAACTAAGGCAGTTAGGGATATACCTAAGATTATGAAGCCCTATAATCTGGTATGTAAAGAATGTCAAATGGGTAAACAAATCAAGACCTCTTTTAGGAGTATACAAGATAAATCAAATGTTGTTTTTTATCTTATTCATATTGATTTTTGTGGCCTTGATAGAGTTAAAAGTTTTCAAGGCGATAGATATTTTATGCTAATCATTGATGATTATTCTAGAATGATGTGGGTTACTTTTCTGAGAGAAAAATCTGAAGCATTTGAAAATTTTAAAATCTATTAGGCTAAAGTGGAAACTAAGATATGACTGAAGATTAAATGTTTGAGATCAGATCATGGCGGAGAATTCACATTTGGTGAGTTTAATAACTTTTATGACAAGCATGGTATAAGAAGACAATTTTGTACTCTCTGAACACCTAAGCAGAATGGATTTGTGGAAAGGAAGAACAAAACTATCTTGGATGCTACTAGAACAATGATGATGGAAGATAGTCTACCTTATATCTATTGGAGAGAACCAGTGAGTACAATGGTTTATACATTCAATAGAGTACATATCAAAGGAGAAATCGGTTAGACACCTTACGAATTATGGTTTGGCATTACACCTACAGTTAATTATTTTAGAATTTTTGGTAGTAAATGTAATATTAGGAGAGAAGATATTATTGGTAAATTTGATCCTAGATGTGATGAAGGCATATTTCTTGGTTATTGTAATGAAAGTAAAGCATATAGATGTTATAACAAGAGATTATGGAGAATTATGGAGAGTGCTAATGTCAAAGTAGATGAGCTGAAAAAAGTCAAATCAAAGTTTATGAGAAGGAACCGATAGTGGAAATCATTATTTTTTAACTGGAAGCACCTTTACCGAAACAAGGAGTTGAACCAATTACTCTAACAACATCAGACTACAATAACTGAAGAACAGGGAAGAGGAACAAAAATTCAAAAGACTCCTAGGTATGTGAGAATGAATCATTCAGAAGATCAAATCATTGGGGATAAGAGCAATGGAGTGATGACAAGAAGAATAATGGCAACTAATTAGGTATGTTTAATTTCACAAGTTGAACCAGTATCAATAATTGAAGAATGTAAAGATGAACATTTGTTGAAAGCTATGGAAGAAGAATTAGATCAAATTGAGAAAAATAACACATGGACCTTGGTTCCCTGACCTAAAAAATAAAATGTTATTGGAACTAAATGGGTTTTTAGGAGTAAATTGAAGGAAGATAGTCAAGTTATAAGGAATAAGGCTAGATTTCTTTGTAAAGGATTTTCTTAGAAGGAAGGAATGGATTATGGAGAGACTTTTGCACCTATAGCTAGGATTGAAGGTATAAGATTATTTCTTTTGTATGCTACCTATAAAAACTACAAGGTTTATCAGATGGATGTAAAATGTGCATTCTTAAATGGGGATCTTGATGAGGAAGTTTATATTGAGCAATCTGATGGTTTTTTACTATTAGATGATACATATATGGTTTTCAGGTTAAGGAAAGCTTTATATGGATTGAAAAAAGCACCTAGAGCTTGGTATGAAAGATTGGATAAATATCTTTTGAAGCTTGGTTTTACTAAAGCTAGTGTCGATAGTAATTTATATTATAACATCACTGATGATGATATACTGATTGTTGAAGTATTTTTTGATGACATTATTTTTGGAGGTGAAGATAACCTGTGCATAGAATTTTCTAAGAATATGGAGAAAGAATTTGAGATGTCTATGATTGGTGAGATAAAAATTTTCTTAGGTTTGCAGATTACTCAGACTGACAAAGGCATTTTCATCTGTCAAACTAAATATGCTAAGGAAATGATAAAGAAATTTGGTATGGGAGATTATAAACCAATAAGTACACTTATGGTTACAAGTGAGAAATTGACAAGAAAAGATGTTTCTGCACCGATAAATCCTACAAGATACAAATATATGATTGGAGGTCTACTTTATTTTAATCAAACTAGGCCTGTCATTATGAATGTTGCTTGTATTGTTTCAAGATTTCAGATTGATCGTAGAGAAAATCATGAGATGGAGGTGTAAACTATTTTTAGATACTTGCAAGGTACATCAGAATATTGTTTGTGGTACCCTAAGGATGATAAATTTACTTTATATGCATACACAGATCTTGACTAGGCTAGAGATGTTGATGACCAGAAAAGTACTTCCGGTGGAACTATCTTTCTTGGAAAGAATTTGGTTTCATGGATCAGCAATAAACAATCATGTACTTCTTTATCTATTGCTGAAGCTGAGTATGTTGTTGCTGCTATTAATTGTACACATTTTTATGGATGAAGCAAATGTGGAAGGATATAAAGGTAGATTGTGATGCATTGGTAGTTATTCACTGTGATAACTCTGGTAGTATTGATATATCAAATAATCTGGTATTTCATTCTAAAAAAAAGAACATATCTATCAAGTATAACTTTTTGAAGGAGAAGGTGGAAGAAAATGAAGTTAGACTAGTTTATGTGAACACTAAAGAGCAGATTGCAGATATTTTCACTAAACCTTTATCCAAGGAATCATTTGAGTACCTGAGAGACAGATTGGGAGTTCTTGACCCTCTAGTAGAGACTTGATTGATTTTGTTTGGCATCAGTCTAACATGCACTATCAGAGATAATATTCATTTCAGCACTAATGTGGGATGCTACTGCTCAGGGGGAGTAGTTACCTTTGTGATTCAGAGGCTTATGTTTTTGCTTTGATATTTTTGTCAGATTTCTAGCATTTATTGAAAAGGGGGAGTGATATTGATGTGAATAAGAAAGAGAAAGTGAAAAAGAAAAAGAAAGGGGGAGTGATATTGTTATTCAGAGATATATGTGGGTGATTGTTGATTGTCTTCCATAGGGGAAGACTTGTTTGGCATTTCTTGGTACTTAGATGTTTTTCACAACTAGTATTGCCATCAATGCCAAAGGGGGACATTGTTGGCTATTTGGTGGAATTGATTATGTGTTGCATTGATGTTTTGTAATTGATTCCAACACTAGCTATTTGGATTCTTTACCGACACTCTTCTAGTCTCGGTAGGTTGGGAGGTTTCTGGTTAACTTGGATCTGGCATGATCTAGTAGGATCCAGTAGAGTCTGGTGATGTAATTGTCTCGTTCATGATACTTATACTCATATTTGGTCAGTTGGTATTGGTCTGGAGACCAGATGTTATCCTTCTTGCTTAGAAGATTGGTTTCTCATTCCAACGAGGGTTTCAACGATAGAGCTTTTGATGGAGATCTTTGATGAATTTCATAAGTGGTGTTGATGCATATTCTGATGGAGTTTTAGGATGTTGTTGGTGATTATGTTTGAGACTTGGCGGTTGGAGATCATTGCTAAAATGTATGAACCTACACTTGGTCCTGGTTGATCTAGGTTATGGACCATCTTTAATGTAACATGTGGATAGGACCTATTGATTTATTTTTGGGATGTCTTATGTGTTGATATTATTTGTTTGGTCTAAGGCAAACATGTTTTGTAATTATGTAATTGTTTTATTATTTGGTGGCCGACCTGATTATTTTTGATAAGGGTAAATGGGTTTTACAAGGACCCAAAACCTAAAGTTTTACAGCAGCCAACCAATAGCCAATTCGACAAGAAACAACAACAAAATAAGGGATCAACCCCGAACATAAATAGAAACCTGATTGTTTGTGGTTGAGGGTTTGTATAAATAGATGTAAGATCTCATTGTAGATCATCATGTTTATTGTTAGAGGTCATGGTCAAGGAATGTAATGTGCGAATAATGTAATATCACTCAGGTAGAGGAGTTGGTCGATCATTGGAGATTGAATTGGGTTTATATAAGAGGATTTAGCCCTCCGATATTGAGCTTAACCAAAACTGTACTCAGGCATAGGAGATGCTATCTTTGCAGTTTAACACCTCTTCGCATTCTAGTCTAGATTTATATGTAGTCAGTGAGGCTCCTTTTCTGATGAGCAATGCGCTCTAGGTTGTTGGCCTTTCTACAAGTGCAACCCCCTCAATTGTAATTCACATACTTACTATAGAAGTATTATCTGACTATTGGTAAGCTTCCCACTGTGGTTTTTCCCTTTACCAAGTTTTCCATGTACAAATCTTGGTGTTATCTGGATGGATTTTATTCTATGATTATTATTTATGCTTAATTGGTTGAACTGCTATTCCATTATTAATGTTTTGGGTTCTGGTATTAAAGTTTAAATTGCTAATGGTTACTATAATATGTGACAATTGATTCACCCCACCCCCCCCCCCCTCTCAATTGTCTTTCGGTTATCTGAACTGTCTAATAGATTTTGGTATTACTAATGATTCTAATGATGATGACCCTATAAGTTGATCTAGTAATGGAAGACCAGGAAAAGATTGGGTCTTTATTGCTATCAAGGATGAGTCTTTGGAACCTATCATTGATACAACTCGTATTGAGGAGAAAGCTCTAGCTGCTAAAATTGAAGAGGAAGATGAATGGGTTATGGACAATGGTTTCTTACATCACATGACTGGTTATAAGAGGAAATTTCTAACTCTACAAGAATTTGATGGTGGACTAGTTGAATTTGGAGACAACAAGGAATGCAAGATAAAAGGAAAAGGAACAATGTCCCTGGATGGTAAGACTAATACTAACAATGTTTATTATGTTGAAGGTTTGAAGCATAATATTTTGAGTGTAGGTTAGATGGTGGATAGAGGATTTTATTTGCAATTCAAAGATGGAAAATATAATATTATCAATAGATCTGGATTGGAAATTGCATCTGGTACTCACACCAAAGGAAATATTTTTCATTTGAACTTTGGTTAGAAGGCTTGCATGATTGCTTAGATTGATGAAAGTTTTTTTTGTCATAAGAGGATGTGTCACGTGAATTTTGATTGCATAGTGAAGATCAGATCAACCTAGGTTGTCAGCGATTCATCCAAGATCATCAAGCCTCATAATTCGATATGTAGATAATGTCAAATGGGTAAGCAAGTTAGAAGTTCTTTTAGAAGCATACATGATAGATCTAATGGAATTCTTGATCTTATTCATACTGATCTATGTGGACCAGCAAGGACTAAATTTTTCAAGGTGATAGATATTTTATGTTTCTTATTGATGATTATTCTAGAATGATGTGGGTTGTCTTTTTGAAAGAAAAATAAGAATCTCTTGAGAAATTCAAAATTTTCAAAGATATGGCTGAGATAGAAACATGATTGAAGATAAAATGCTCAAGACCAGATCAAGGCGGTGAATTTACATCGAGTGAGTTCAACAATTTTTCTGAGAAGAATGGAATCAAAAGGCAATTGTCGGCACCTAGAACTCCACAGTAGAATGGAATAGTGGAAAGGAAGAACAAAATTATCTTAGATGCTTCAAAGACAATGATGATGGAAGCCAAACTACCTGATATTTATTGGAGATAATTTATCAATACTACTGTATACACATTCAATAGAGTACACATAAAAGGTGATACCGATAAGAATCCTTATGAATTATGGTTCGGTCATACTCCTACTATCAAGTATTTCAGAATTTTTGGAAGTAAATGCTATATTAGAAGAGATAATGTATTAGGGAAATTTGATCCTAGATGTGATGAAGGAATATTTTTGGGTTATTCTACTAAGAGAAAAGCATATAGATATAACAAAAGATTGCAGAGGATAATGGAAAGCATAAATGTCAAAGTGGATGAGAAAACCAATAGCCATATCATATCATATGACTATGGACTGGAAGTTGAAATTGTCAGATCAGAGTTTATGCATGAGATTTGTTGATGACATGAAGAATGAATTTGAAATGTTTATGATTGCTGAGATGATTTTTTCTTAGGTTTGCAAATTACTCAGATTGATAAAGGTATTTCCATTTGTCAAACTATATATGTGAAGGAATTTCTTAAGAATTTTGGACTTGAAAACCCAAAATCTGTTGGAACCCCTATGATAAGTGGTTGCAATCTATCAAAAGAAGATGAATCTCCTACAGTGAACCCAAGTAGATGATTGGTGGATTGCTATACTTAACTCAAACTAGACTGGATATAATGAATTTTGTCTACATTGCTTCTAGATTTCAGTCAGATTCAAGAGAAAGTCATGATATTGTTGTTAAAAGGATACTTAGGTATTTGGTAGGAATAATAGATTATGGGTAATGGTATCCAAAGGATGATGATTTCAGATTATGTGCCTATATAAACTCTGATTGAGTAGGAGATGTTGACCAACAAAAGATCACTACAGGTGGTGCATTCTTCCTTGGGAATAAATAGGTCTTGTGGCTTAGCAAGAAACAATCATGCACTTCATTATCTATTGTTGAAGTTGAATATGTAGCTGGTGCAATCAATTGCACTCAAATCTTAGGGATGAAGCAAATGTTGAATGATATATAAGGGTAAGTTGTGATGAGCCTATTATTATTTACTATGATAATATAGCTTCTATTGATATGTCAAAGAATCTAGTATTTCATTCTAAATAAAAACACATATCTATAAGGTATAATTTCTTGAAGGAAAAGGTTGAAGCAAAGGAAGTTAGATTAGATATTCTCACTAAACCATTGCCTAAAGATAATTTTGAATATATTAGAGATGAATTGGGAGTCACCACCCCTCTGGAAGAGACTTAGAGATGTAGGAATCCATCAATCCAGTGAGCTTATCAAAAATATCTACTACTCTAGGTTGATGGGATGATGTTGTTGCCCAGGGGGACTAGTCAGCTATTTGGTTTAGCAATAGTCATTGTGATTGATGTCTAATGGGGATATTTTCTCATGTGAAAAACATAAAATCTTAGGGGGAGAGATATTGTATGGGGGAGAGATATTTCAAATCAATTTTCAGTGATTGTTGGCATTCCTTGGCACTGGGATGTTTCTCACATTCAATGTTGCCATCAATGCCAGAGGGGATGATTGTTGGTATTATGCAGGAACTGATTATGTTTTGTCATTGATGTCAACACTAGTCCAGTTGGTTACTGACTTGCTCCAGTTGGCTGCTGACATATTCTGATTTGACATGGTTTTGGTAGAGGTTATTAGAGATTCTGATCCGATATGACCAAATCATTGGATTCTATTTTGGATGGTTATTTAGGATGATTATATGCTTGTCCTATTTAGTTGGTTCATGATTTGGTACTTCGAAAGCTATCATTTATGTTCTGGTTTGCTAGTTCATATTCTTGGTACTGGTTGGCGATATCGATTGGTGATATTTAATTAAATGGCTAGGTGGTTTTGGTTCAGCTTCTAGAAATGGTTCATAACATTTTGAAGGTGATCTTGATCGTGACCTAATTATTTGGTGGCTTTGCATTGGCTGGTGTGATGATTGGATGATTCTATTTGGATTTGATTGGCTATTCTATGTTATTAGCATTGAGGGTTTCTATCAATTGGCATAACGTGTTGCATTTAGTCTTAGCATAATTTTTCAGTGGATATAATTATTGGGGAATTTGAATTAGGTCGATGCTATGTAATGTAAATAATAATATTGGTCTGGTGGTATCGTGTGATGTAATTTTTGTAATTATGGGTTATGGTTTTGGGGTTTAGCCAATCTTGTTTGTCAAGGTTGATGATTTGTATATATAGGTGATATATTCATGTAATTTGTATGGTATAGTTATGTCTTCATTATCAGAGAGTGGTTTATGTATGAACAAGGTTATATCATTCAGCGAATCTTTGAGGAGAGTTTGGTATTGCAGGGAAGGCATATCATTATCATTTCAAATCCTCCATCTAGGTGTAGTCAAGTCACTGGGATTGCTTATACAACTTTGAGAGCAAATCCACACTCGTATCTCTTGCTTTGTCATGGTTTTACCTTTAGTTGCTTATTATTTGCTAGCGATGCTTGTATTTATGGAAGCGTTGACCCTCAAGATCATATACGATAGTTTTCCACGATGAGTATGGAATTTGTACATGAGGATACCTACTTAATGAGATTATTTCTGAAAAGATTAACTGGACTAGCTATGGAATGGTTCTCCAAACTTCCACCTGGAATCAGATCATTCTCAGAATTGGTAGATAAGTTTGTTTCACAATAATCTTACAACATACAACATGAAGTAACGATGCTAGACCTATGTAACACCAAAAAAAAGAGTGGAGAACATTTCATGACATTTTTACAATGATGGAGATGGTTAGCATCGTAGTATCCTTGTACAATGCCAGAGTACAAAAAAATGGACATATTCATCGACAACCTAAATGATCAAATGGGTTATTATTTTAAAATGCAATAAAATCAAAGTTTCAGAAAGATGATTGATAATGGAATTAGAATGGAAGAAGCCATTATAAAGAAAGGTGAATTGAAAATATATAAAGACAGAGTTCATCCTCGTAACAACACTAATAACAACAACCACAATGATAAGATAAAGTTCTGGAATAAAAATCGTAATGTCGTCAATGATGCAATAGTGGATAACAACAATGTGAAACCAAAGCAACTAGTTTTTAATTTATTGCATCACTCAACAATGGTCCATCAAAACAATCATCACCAAAAAGCAACTATCAAAAATTTATTTTGAAGACAATTTACAAACATTGGTGAACCCCTTGGGTCAGCGCTAAGGATGCTTCTCACAAACAAATTGATTACTTTGCCAGAAGAAAGGAACTACAAACATCAAGTAAAACCACCTTGGTGGAATGATAACCATTATTATCATTTTCATCAAAACAAGGGACATCACACAGATACTTGTCAGCAATTGAAACATGTCATCCAATATTTGATTGATAATGGACTAATAACAGTAGATGGACATACACCAAACAAATCTTAAACATCTTTTAAAACTCCACTTCCAAACTATGAGAAAGGTGAATCATCAACAACAAATAATGGTAAGGGTAAAGCGAAGGTAAACTATGCTCATACATATGATAATGTGTTAAATGTGATTGTAGTTAAAGAAAAGAAAAATCAAGAACCCGCTCATGCTATCACAAAAAGAAAAGCTAAAGTTGTTTTGTCGGGTCCTACGACAAACACATCATCCACTACCAAACAATACAATCTAGTGGATCCATTACAGAAAACACCCACCCAAATATCCATCTTAGAACTCTTAAAGCTTTCACCTAAACAAAAATAAATCCTTCAACGAGCAATAGTAGACACCATAGTGTCTAAAGATCTTTATATCAAAAAATTCCAAACCATGGTGGGACACCTCACAACACATCACTGCTTATCATTCACTGAAGAAGATGACATGTCCCTACAACATCCCCATAACGCTCCCTTGCACATTGAAGTCATCATTCGTAAGATGCGAGTTAAATGCATCCTAATAGATGGAGGATCTGGTTTAAATATTTGCTCTTTGAGTCTAGTCCGTGCTTTGGGTTATTCAAATGATGCAGTTGATCCTCGAAAAAAGATCACCATAAAAGCCTATGATGAGGAAGAGCATTCCTCTAAAGGAATTGTGATGTTAGCATCAGAGTGGGACCTTTGCCAAAAAAGACACAGCATGCCAAGTTCTAGACTTAGATTTATCATATAACATACTCTTGGGGAGACTCTGGGTACATGTAATACAAGTTGTGCCATCAACATATCATCAGTACTTAAAGTTTCCCTATAATGGGAAGGAAATCATGATCTTAGCGGATTCAAATCCATTTCAGTACTGTAGTAATTGTAGACACTTAAAAATAATTATTTTAATTATTTTTAATTCCTCACATAATTAATTAATTAATTGTGTTAATTAAAATTCTTCTCAATATTAATTAAATATAATTAATATTGTCACTATAGCATATGATTTATTTAATAAATCAATCCCTTTCTTTATTCTTCTAAAAAAAATCAAATCCTCACAAATCTTCCTCTTAGCTAATTAATATCAATTAATTAGTTAACCTACATGATTCCTACAATCATCTTCTTAATTCATCATTAACCTAATAAATTCTTCTAGAAACTCCCTAAACTCACTTAACATTATTTTTCTAATGTTGTATTCCCTCCACTCATTCTCTCTCCTAGTCAAATTCTCCTACAAATATAAATCCCACCTAACATTTCCTCTAATCCCCCTCCTAATGAGTTGTTAATGGCTAATCATCATGATTAGCCACAAAGTCAACTCTTTGTCCTTTCATCCAGCCACTAGCTTTAAATGCTCTTTTTCTAGATGAATGTAAGATTTTCGAAATCTCACATTCCTCTAGGCATTTCCCTCTCCCAATGAATTTTTAATTCCTTTTTATTCTTCTAATCCCCATAATATCTATTTTTGGAGAATTTTTAATTCCTCCAATGCATCTTGTAGAGTGTGGAGATACGAAATGCCTTTAAGGCATATTTCTTGGTCTCCACACCCTCTCTTGGAGCTTGTGTGAGCTCACAAGTAAATCTTAGCCATTCATCTTGAATTCATCCTAGCCATCCATTTTCCTCTCCTCTTCCTATAAAATAGGGTTCCATCCCTTCATTCAAAAAACATCTTGAAATCCAATAAGCTTATGCTGCCCCTTTTGAGCCCAGGAAATCATCTTGGCAGCTTGATCATCTCATCCTTATCATTCATCCTAATCATTTGTGCACAATATTGGAGAGCCATCCACATCCAACAATCAAAGGAGCACATCAAGTGGAGCATTATCAAGGGGTGCCATCACTTCATCAAGCTCAATCCAAAGGAGAAGGTAAAATAGCAAGGTGAAATGGTCTTTTAATGATATTTTAGCATTCTACATGTTTATTTCATTATGTTTTGATCAGTTTACCTTTCAAATCTATTTTTCCCTCTTCAGTAATCTCAAACCAATTCAAGAAGTCATTGGTCCTCATAACAGAGAGGCATCATCCTTAAACACACAATCCAAGGAACAATCATTTGCCTCTATTTTGTCAAGTATGGAAAAACAAATGCAGCTAAGAGATAGAGGAAACAGAGAATATTCAATATCTCAATTACCACTTTCTCCTAAATCCTTTGGAAAACCATCAAACTCTAAACAACAACCAATTGTAAAACATCTTCTAATATTTGATGGAGCATTTGTTAGTGTTGGAACTTTATTAGAGGAAACAAAAGATAAAGATGTGCTACAGTGGCTATACAAGGATAATAAGTTCAACAAAAGATCAATAATATATGCATACCTACAGAAAAGTATGGAAAAGGATTTAGGAGCCTTAGAAAGATGGGATACACTGGAACAGGTCCTATAGGGAAAATTAAAAGAAGGTATATCAGAACCTATCCAACCTTACACTCAATGGGCTACAAACAAAACAGGCTTAGGATATGGACAAGTTACTTTACCAGAAGACACATTTTAGTCAACAACAAGAGGAATATGAAAATAGACAAGAACAATTGGAAATTGAAAGAGAAGAAACATCAGCTAAGCAACAAACACAAGCAAACATGAAATGGGAAAAGAAGTAAGCTTCAATTCAACAAGAGAAACAAACTAAAAGCACCTCTCAAGTAGCATTAAATCTCAATCAAAAGAAGGAAGAAGCTAATACTAATCCAAGAGAGCTCATAACAAAGCTGATAGAAGTCAATCTCAGTCTTGAAGAGGTTGAATATGAAAGACAAAAATATATAACAAGAAAAGATGAAGAAACAAATCAAATACTATATGAACAAATCTGCAGATTGTAGGCTGCAAGTGATACAGATTCTAATGAATGGGAATGGGATTCCTATCACTCTAAAGAATCAACTGAAGAAAATTGCTTTGAAGGAGATGTAGGAGTCGATGTAGTTCACATGTATGCAGGGAAAATGTTAGGAACTAGTTCACTTGAATTAGAATCACATTCGGCTAACTTGGACTTAATTGAGGATGATCAAGAACTTCTTGTGTGAGGTCATTCTGATGAGATTACCATTCTAGACCTCGACATACATATTGAAAACTTTGATACATCCATCATGACTCTTGATACTTTTGAAAGATCTCAACTCAATGACCCCCTACCTCTAATCCACCCTAAACTTATTGATTGGGAAAATGAAGGACATACTGCCATTGATATCTTTCCAAATGACCATGCCATATTTGTATATCTTAATGCAATCAAACCCACAACAACTCTCACCGGGAATTTTAGCAACACATCTTCTATTCAAGTGGGTGTCAAATCTCCTAGTCGCAAAAAGAAAATAAAGAAAACAATATCAGTTCTAATGCTGAAAGCCATTTCTTGGCAACATTAGATTAGGAAAAAGTAAAAAGAAAGGAAGCATCTAATGGTGAAAAGCTCCTCAAGGCATCGTAAAATGGGAGATTTGACACTATGCCTACACACTATCAAGAAAGGTCATCAATTTTGATCGAACCAACAGAGGCAGTTAACATTGGAACAATAGAGCAACCAAGGATCCTACATCTAGTGACTTCCCTATCAGAAGAAGAAATGCAACGATATATAGAATTCTTCAAACAATGGCAAATCAATTCTGCTTGGTCATATGCAGACATGCCAGGGTTGGATCCAAAGCTTATTATGCATCACTTGAATGTCAATCCTAGAGCTAAACCAGTCAAACAAAAGTTAAGGAAAATGCATCCACATATCTCTCTCCTGGTCGAAGTAGAACTAAAGAAATAACTGGATGTAGGATTCATCAGACCCGTAGCATATCCTCAATGGGTATCCAACATCGTTCCTATTTCAAAACTAGATAAAAGAATTAAAATATGCACAAACTTTAGAGATCTTAATAATGCATGTCCAAAGGATGACTTTCCTTCACCTAACATTGACATGATTATAGATTTAATTGCTGGACATTCCATGTTTTCTCTAATGGATGGTTTCTTCGGATACAATCAGATTAGAATAGCACCTGAAGATCAAGAAAAGGCAGCTTTTACATGCCTGTGGGGTACTTTCTGCTAGAACGTCATGCCTTTTGGACTAAAGAACATAGGTGCTACATATCAAAGAGCTATGACAATAATATTCCATGACATGATGCATACATTCATGGAAGACTATGTGGATGACATCTTGGAAAAATCATACAACAGAGAAGACCATATAGGAATACTAGAAAAGATCTTTGATAGGTTAGAGTTCAATATAAGCTACGACTCAATCCTAAGAAATGTGCCTTTGGTGTCACTTCAGGCAAGCTATTGGGATACATTATTTTAGCCATAGGTATCGAAGTAGATCCAGCTAAGGTAAAAAAAATCATGGAAATGGCATCTCCCAAGAATATAAGTCAACTCAGATCACTCCAAGGAAGACTCTAGTCAATCAGAAGATTTGTTGCTCAACTAGCAAATAAATGTCAACCATTTACTCATCTATTGCATAAAAATGTTCATTTCAAGTGGGACCATCAATGTGAGAATGCATTCAACAAGATCAAGGCATATCTCATGCAACCACCCATTCTAATATCACCAATTCTAGGAAGCCATTATTACTCTATGTATCGACCACCGAAGCATAATTAGGAGTTCTGCTTGCACAACAGGATAGTGAAGGAAAAGAATGACCCATCTACTGCATCAGTAGAACATTAGTGGGATACGATGTCAACTATTCTCCAACAGAAAAAGCATGCTTGGCACTTATTTTTGCTTCTCATAAATTAAGACACTATCTATTATCTCACTCCATCAAGTTGATAGCTAAAATTGATCCATTGAAGTATTTGCTTAGCAAGGCAACGTTAACAGGACAATTAGCAAAATGGATCATGATCTTGAGTGAGTTTGATATTGAATATGTAGACATAAAAGCTATCAAGGGACAAGTCATCATAGACCAACTAGCTGAGGCACCACTTCAAGATAATCATCCTTTGCAGATTGAATTTCCTGATAAACAGTCACAACAAAAACATGGCAATTATACTTTGATGGTTCATATACACAACATGGATCAAGAGCAGGTATTCTATTAATCACACCATAAGGTCATAAAATCCCAAAAGCATACAAATTAAGCTTTCCATGCACCAACAACACAACACAACAAAATATGAAGCTTTGGTTATAGGTATCAAATGGCTATAGTATGGAACATTACACAACTTCAAGTCTTTGGAGACTCTCAGCTCATCATCAATCAAATCAATGATGATAATCAAAGAAAGGATGAAAAGTTAATGCCTTATTAAAATATGGTTGATGATATCAAGAAATACTTTGTAGAAATAACTTTCCAACAGATTCCAAGGAATGACAACAAAGCAACAAACGCCATAACTACACTTGCTTCTCTACTTCAGACATGGGAAAATCAACAGCATTATGAATTCCTGGTAGAAGAGTTGTTTTACCTTTCTCATAATTGTCCTGATTCCCAAACTATATGTCACCTTGTTGGGCATGATTCCTCCCATTATGGCCAAACTTACATATACCTAAAAGATCATATCCTCCCTCCTGACTTATCAAAAAATCAAAAGAGAAACTTTATTTGCCAATCCTCCCATTATACTCTCGTCGCGGATACCCTATTTAAACGAGGTCTAGACGGTACTCTTTTAAGATATCTCAAACAAGAAGAATCTCAGAAGGCCTTACATGAAGCCCATAATGGCATTTGTGGCACTCATTCAAGTGGTCTTACCCTTTCGAAAAAACTCATACACTTCGGCTATTATTGGCTGACTATGGAACGAGATTCTTTTCAGATAGCTGGAACATGCAAACAATGTCAGATTCATGGGAATTTGATTTATGCACCAACACAAGAACTTCATGCTTTGGCAACATCTTGGCCTTTCTGTCAATGGGGTCTTGATCTAGTAGGAAAAATAAATCCTTCATCTAATGGTCACAAATTCATCCTTGTAGCTACAAAATATTTCACAAAATGGATTGAGGTTGTACCTCTCACAAATATCATAGAAAAACAAATTGTTGCATTTATCTTGAACTACATCATTTGTTTCTATGGAATACCCATGACCATTATCACTGATAATGGGCAACCATTCAAGAATCAGGATGTACAAGAACTATGTGAGAAATTCAAGATCCAACACAGATTTTCCACACCCTACTATCCACAAGGGAATGGGAAAGCAAAAGCATCAAACAAAACTATTTTGAAAACCCTCAAAAAGACAATGAATAATGCTGGAAAAGATTGGCATATTCAATTAAACCCTGCTCTATGGGCCTACCGTACTAGTATCTGCATACCAATAGGTGCCACACCTTTCTCTCTTGTTTATGGATCAGAAGCAATACTACCAATACAAGTAGAGATACCTTCTCTACGAGTATCATTAAAAGGTCTTATTCCATAAGAAGAAGAATGAGTATCTAGACTGCAAGAGTTAGAATTGATCCATGAATGAAGACAAAATGCTTTGATCATTTGAAGGTATATCAGGAAAGAATGTTTCAAAGTTATAATCACAGGGTCAAACCATGAGTCTTTCGAGTAGGGGAACTAGTACTAAAAGAAAATCCACACAACCAGGCATATCGAGAAAAGAAAGGAAAGTTCGAACCAAACTGGTTAGGTTTGTTTGTGATCACAATAGTATTTTGGTCAGAAGCATATTAGCTATCAACACAAGATGAAGATTAGCTTGAAGAACCCATCAATAGCATGCATCTGAAGAAGTTTTATATATGAAAAAGCAGAAAAATCTAAAAATAGTGAAAAAGCAGAAAAATAAAAAAATAGTGAAAAAACAAAAAAATTAAAAAAAGTGAAAAAGTAGAAAAATAAAAGAAAAAGTGAAAAAACAAAAAATTAAAAAAAAATCAAATATGAGAAAAAGTGCAATAAAAATAAATGTTGAAAACATGGCAAACAGGCACTATCTATTAGCTAGCTCTTACATCTATTAGTTCATGCATCTTTCCACTTGCATTCTTTTCCATCAGCATTGTTCATATGCATAATAAATTCTTTGTACATAAACAGTCATCCCGGGTGGCTTCTTGTCATGGTTTCGATCACTGGGTATATCATACTAAATTTGTTTCTAGGCTTGGGGCAAAATCCTGCACCCAGCTAGGGGCAAATTTTTTGATCATTTTGGGCTTAATCAAACAGGTAGAACAAACAGTTAGACAACTCTTATCAAGTGAAAACTGAGACATATCCAACATTCAACACAAGATGAAATTATCAAACATCAAACTATCACAACGTCAGTCTAAAACAAGGACGATATCTTTTGGATAATGATTTTAACATGATTGTTTAACTTTTCTATCTTGATTTTTGCTATCATGATTTCTGAGTGACTCTAAGATGTCTTTGACAAGAGAAACAAGGAAGGAAATGTTGGTATTTGGGTATGGTTTTGTCATTGATGTTAACACCTACTGAAAACAAGCCCTTTGAAGATCCAGCAACATTCACCAGCAAGCAAGTAAATTGTGCAACAATTACTAGAATATGGTTCACCGGTAGGATATAATGTTCACCGTTATTTGGAATGATATGGAAGACACTTGGTAATGTCAAAAACATCATGTGGACACTTTGTTTTGAAGAATTAATCATTGGTATATTCATATTTGCATATTTGCTTTTACCGGCCAATAGGTCTAGCTTATCTAGGGTTACACCGGCATGTTTATTTATGTTTGTGTTTTATGCATTAATCTTTACTCGTATAGCAATTTACTATTAACACTATGTACCAGCGTACTTATCTGGTTTACCGGTATTAAGCATTAAGTTGGTTAATTGGTTTTTGGTTTGAATTTATTAGACAAATGATTGACTCCCCCCTCTCAGTTGTCTCCGGGACCTACCAATTGCTATCAGAGCTTAGTCCTCTTTTGCAGAAGTTTAACAACTTGAGGAGATCCAATGTCTACAAATTACTTCAGGAAGGACAGTCCTAAATTGGATGGAACCAACTATGGAATATGGAAGATTATAATGGAGACACATCTGAATTGCATTGGTAAAGACATCTAGGAAGTTACAAAGAATGGTTATAATGTTGTTGTAGCTGGTGAGACTGCTCCAACTACCTTAGCCAAAGATGAAGAGAATGATTGCAAAGCAAGAGAAGCACTTTTGAGCACATTATCATATCAACAAATCATGGGATTATCAAATAGGTCTACTGCTAAAGCTATTTGGGATCATTTGGAAACATTGAATGAAGGAGATTCCACAGTCAAGATTGCAAAACTTGAAAGCTTTCGAGTCAGGTATGAACATCTGAAAATGGAAGAAGATGAAAGGATTTCTGCTTTTATGGAAAGAGTAAATGAAATTATTTTGGGTATTAAATATTATGGAGGAACTCTGAGTGAGGATGAAATTGTTTCAAAAATCTTAAGAGGTTTGCCACCGGCATATAAAATGAAGGTTACTGCTATAAATAAGTTGAGAACAATGCCTAATACATCAGTAACTAGGGATACATTGATTGGAAAACTTTCATCCTTTGAAATTGAGGAATTTGGTCCTATTGCTACTATAAAAACTGATTTAGCCTTTAAAGCATCAACATCATTTGCTCCATCATTTGACAAATCAGACTAGAGAGCCTTTTATGCAAGAGAACTTGAAGAATCTAGAAAGGAGAATGGAGAGCTTGAAGAACTTGAAGCACTATTTGCAAGAAAAATGCCAAAAGGTCCAATTGAAAGTAAGTATGAAGGTAAAGCACCCTTTAAATGTTTTAACTGCAATAAGATTGGTCATATGGCTTCAAGATGCCTTGATAGACATGCTAGACTAAGAGAAGAAGCTAGAAGAACATACAAGACTAATCCTAAATATCAGAGATACAAATTTAAGAAGAACAAAGACAAATCTTGTTACATTGTTGATGAATGTGTGACTGATGATTCTGATGAGGATCCAGCAGACAATGGATGGGTTTTTGTTGCTATAATAGAAGATCAACTGACACCTACTACTCAACCAGTAGAACAAGCCCTAACAGCTAAAGTTGAAACAAAGGATGAATGGATTATTGACTCCGGATGCTCACATCACATGACTAGAGACAAAGGTCAATTCTTAAACTTTCAAGAATACAATGGAGGTTTAGTAAGATTTGGAGATGACAAAGCTTGTTCAATCAAAGGTAAGGGTTCAATATCTCTAGATAGTAAGCATAACACACACAATGTCTACTATGTTGAAGGATTAAAGCATAATGTTTTAAGTGTTGGTCAATTAGTTGAGAAGGGATTTCAGTTACAATTTAGAAATGGAAAATGCAAATTCATGAATAGAACTGGTTTGGAAATTGCAACTGGTAATTAGACTAGAGGTAATACCAGATTTGGAAATTGCAACTGGTAATCAGACTAGAGTTGTTGAAAGGAAAAACAAAACTATCTTGGATGTAGCAAGAAGTATGTTATCAGAAGCAAATCCACCACATTTGTATTAGAGAGAGGCAGTGAGCACTGCTGTCTATACATTCAACAAAGTTCACATCAAAGGTGAAACCGGTAAGACCCCTCATGAACTATGGTTTGGTAATACTCCTACTCTTAAGTATTTCAGAATTTTTGGAAGTAAATGTTATATTATAAGAGATTAGTATGTTGGCAAATTTGATCCTACAAGTGATGAAGGAATATTTCTTGGTTATTCATCTAAGAGCAAGGCATATAGATGTTTTAATAAGAGATTGCAGAAAATTGTTGAGAGTACAAATGTAAAGATTGATGAACAATTTAGAGGAACTTCAAGGTATATAGACTCTGAACCAGCAACAGAAATTGTGACAAATGAACCTATACTGAATCCACCAGTACAGAATGAAGATCTAGTTACTCTGGTATCATCAGAGGATTCCATAGTAATTGAAGAACAACAACAAACAAAGACACCTCGGTATGTAAGATTGAATCATTTTGAAGATTAGATAATTGGGAACAAATTCAAAGGAGTTATGACAAGAGAAAGATTGGCAAATGAAAAGGTATGTCTTATTTCTCAAATTGAACCATCATCTATCAGTGAGGCATGTGAAGATAAATTTTTTATTAAAGCTATGGAAGAGGAATAAGGACAAATTGAGAAAAATAATACTTGGACATTAGTTCCCTGGCCTAAACATAAAAATGTAATTGGAACCAAATGGGTATTTAGTAACAAACTTAATGAAGATGGTAAGGTTGTCAGAAATAAAGCAAGACTAGTGTGTAAGGGATATTCTTAGAAAGAAGGAGTTGATTACAATGAAACCTTTGCACTGGTAGCCAGAATTGAGGCAGTTAGATTATTCTTGGCTTTTGTAGCTCACAAGGATTACAAAGTTTATCAAATGGATATTAAATGTGCATTTTTGAATGGAGATCTTGAAGAAGTATATATTGAACAACTTGATGGATTTTCTTTGATAGATGACAATGATATGGTTTGCAGGTTAAGAAAAGCTCTGTATGGATTGAAACAAGCCCCAAGAGCTTGGTATGCAAGGTTGGATAAGTATCTTTTAAAGATTGGTTTTACTAAAGGAAATGCAAATAGCAATTTATATTACAAAATAACTAATGATGGCATCTTAATTATTGAAGTATTTGTCGATGATATAATCTTTGGAGGAGAAGATGGATTATGTAAGGAATTTTCTATTGAAATGTCTATGATTGGAGAAATAAAATTCTTTTTAGGATTGCAGATTTCACAAACTGATAAAGGTATATTTTTTAGTCAATCCAAGTACCTAAGAGAATTGCTAAAGAAATATGGGATGGAGAACTCTAAACCGGTAAGCACACCTATGACTACAAATGACAAATTATCTCAAAGGGATGAATCTACACATGTTAATCCAACTAGATAAAAATCTATGATAGGAGGTTTAATGTATTTAACACAAATCGGGCCTGATATTATGAATGCAGTATCTATTATTTCTAGATTTCAGAGTAATCCTAGGGAAAATCATGAATCAGCAGTGAAAAGGATTATTCGGTACTTACAAGGCACAGTAAATCTTGGATTATGCTATCCTAAAGATGAAAATTTTGACTTATGTGCATACACAGATGCAAATTAAGCAGGAGATGTGGATGATAGAAAAAGAACCACTAGAGGAGCATTCTTTCTTGGAAAGAGATTAGTTTCTTGGTTGAGTAAGAAATAGAGTTGTACATCTTTATCAACAACAGAATCAGAATATTTTGCAACAGCAACTAACTGTACACAAGTATTATGGCTTAAGAAAATGTTGAAAGACATAAAGGTAAAATGCAAAGAACCCATTACTATATATTGTGATAACACTGCAGCAATTGATATATCTAAGAATCCAGTATTACATTCTAAAACTAAACATGTTTCTATCAAACTGAATTTTCTAAGGGAAAAAGTTGAAGAAAAGGAGATAAAACTGGTTTATGTGAATACTAAAGAACAACTTGCAAATATTTTCACAAAACCTTTGCCTAAGGAGACTTTTGAATATCTCAGAGATTAGCTTCGAGTCATACCACCACTGGTAGAGACTTAGACAGTTGATGATTGTCATCAACTGACATAATTAAAAAGACAAATCTTTATTCTGGTATTTGATGAGGAAGCTACTTCTTAGGGGAAGTAGTTGGTATTTTTGTATGGACTTGAATTTTGTAGCTTTGGCATTTGATGTCAAAGGGGGAGAGATATCTATGGAAAAACACATTATCTTTTAAGGAGATTTGGTACTGAAAATAAATCTTTGGATAAACACGTGTTGCTCCCAGGGGGAGAAATGGAGATTGTTGGTTTTTGGTATTTGGCATTTCTATTTTGGCACTTTGATGGTTTTTCCATCTTTTGCTGCCATCAATGCCAAAGGGGGAGATTTTTGGTATTTTGGTATGGTTTTTTCATTGATGTTAATGCCTACTGAAAACAAGAACTTTGGAGATTCAGCAACATTCATTGGCAAGCAAGTAAACTATGCAACAGTTACTTGTATATGGTTCACCGGTAGGATATAATGTTCACCAGTATTTGGAATGATATGGAAGACACTTGGTAATGTCGAAAACATCATGTGGACACTTTGTTTTGAAGAATTAATCATTGGTATATTCATATTTGCATATTTTCTTTTACTGGCCAATACGTCCAGGTTATCTAGGGTTACACCGACAGGTTTATCTTTTCCAGATCAACATGGCACAGTATGGAGATGATTTATTATTGATGTAAATGCATTAAGCTGACATGTTTAATCAGTTATTGCATCGGATATTATATTATTTGTAAAATGATTTTATTGTAATATCTTGTAGAGCTGACCTACTAAAATTGGTCTTAGGGTATGGTATAAATGTAAGATCTTATTTGTAAGATCAAGTGTGGAATGCGAAAAAAAATGAATTGAGTGAAGGTATATGTGAGATCAAGCAGAGGTATACATGAAGACATCATTTGAAGGTGAAGGTAGGTTTTGGTATAAGCATATCAACATTACACCAGTACTGAATCCAGCATATGAAGATGCTATTTTGTGTAGTACATTCATATTGGATTTAACCATCCAACTGTAGTCACTATGACTCCCATTTTGTGATTGAGCAGTGAGCTCTAGGCTGTTGGCCTTTCTACATGTGCAGACCCCATTTATGTACACTTACTATCTGTAGTAGTATCATCTGATTGTGGGTAAGGTTTCCCACTGTGGTTTTTCCCCTTACAAGGTTTCCACATACAAATATTGGTGTTATGTGTTGTGAATGACTTTATATTTGTGTTTCATGCATTAATCTTTACCGGTATAGCAATTTACTATTAACACTATCTACCAGCATACTTAACTAGTTTACCGGTATTAAGCATTAAGTTGGTTAATTGGTTTTTGGTTTGAATTTATTAGACAACTGATTCACCCCCTCTCAGTTGTCTCCGGGACCTAACAGGAACAATATATTTTTATTGTCTGCTATCTATAAATTAATCATTAATATATGCAAATTTGTCTTAGGACATGATCATCAGAGTATCATCGAAGACATTTCTGATTTGTGTATTGAAATGATTAATACTGCCTATTTTATGCAAGCAACACTAAGGTCATATTTGTTCAATTATACCTCAATGCTTGTGCTAACTTTCCATATCAAAATCTAGGAAAGCAGTGCTAAGGTCATCATGGTTTAATTATACCATAGATGTTTGCACTTACTTCCCACATTTTTAAAAATCTCAATGATGACAAAACGCAATAACCCAGTGACTGGTTCGGTCATAGCTTTGCATTTAACTTGCATTTCATTCTTGCATGGGATCCCGCATGCTGATTTTATCCAAGGTTAAATCTATCATAGTAATCATCAAGGTATCATCGAGTGTATACGTAATCAAACTAATGACTCATCCCTATCCATATATTGTCAACCTAGTGAAAATTGTATGCTATCCCTACCAACAAAACCAACATCAGCATATCTAAATCTTTTTGCAACTTGATATCAACAAACTATTAGTTCTATATCCAATAAATTTTATCAATCAATCGCATCTAAATCGATTCTCATGTCTTATATAGGATGTATCTTTCATGAAACCATACATTCTGATCATGTCTTATACAAGATATATCATTCCTGAAACTAGACACTTTGATCATCTTTGTCTTATATAGGAGGTGATATTCCTGAACCCAAACCAAATCTCGATCTTATCAATCTAATCAATCAAGCTTTATCAATAATCAATAACCACATCACCGTGATCATAGAGCTCGCATTTTCACCAACCACAGTTGCAAACATCAAATCATTTCTAATCGGGATATCAATTTCACAAAGATTCAAAAACTCCAAGGATCAATTATCTCAATTGATCTCCCAAGGGGGCATCGCATCAGAATTTATCAATCAATAGCTGGGGCATACTATCAAACAAATATCATCATCAAAATGAGATTATTCTTTGAATCAATGCATCATCACACCTCACTTCAAAGAGGGGCAAAATGTATACACCTAAAAATGGTTTGAAGATAATTAATTAAATAAGCAATTATTTAATTAATCCACTTCCTAATTTAATTGAATTCACTAAGCAATTTGATTCAATTCCTCTTTTCATCTATTTATTAATAATTATAAGGATTTATTTAATAGGTTCATTTCAATAGTCCCCTTTGATTAATTAATTCAAATTAATTAATCCTCCCTCCATCTTCAATTAATTATTCTAAACTTCTATTTAATTAAAACAAATTGATTTATGAGTTGTTGAGAATTAATTAGTGTTTTCCCATTATTTGAATTTTTAAATTCAAATTACCCACATGCCTCCTAACTTGTAACCACCTAACCTAACCATACCTCTAACCTATCTCATTCCACCTAACCTTCGGTTTCCCTAACCCTATCCTATCTTGCACATCCTAATCTCCTTATCCTAACCTCCTATGGTGTGGATATTTTCTTCTTGAGACACATGGCACTTTGGCCACATGTCTCCTCTCTTGGACACTTACCCTTTTATGAAAAAAGATCCTTTATACTTGTCACCACAGAGATGAGAAGTATCTCTTCCTCCAACCTCTTCTCCAATGTCCTCCAATTTCACCCTTGATATCTTTAGACTCAATCTTGACCGTTGATTCCTACCACCTCACCCCTAGCCTTGGAAATCCTATAAATATTCCTCATTTTGGAGCAATAAGGATCCCATCTCATTTCATCTTATCCATTGTTACTATAGGCACATCCATTCTACCATATCATTTAAGAATTGTTATTATAGGAAATTGCATCTTAGATTTAGTTTAATTTGATCATTTTCTAGCATAATTGTTGAATCATGTAGCTTAATCAATCTTTTTCATAGCTTAATCATGCATATCATTAGCTTAATTAGTATTTTGGATCAATCTAGCATAATCGATCTCATCTTTAGATATCATTATCATTTCAAATCCTCCATCTAGGTGTATTCAAGTCACTAGGATTACTTATATAGATCTGAGAGCAAATCCCCACTCACATCTCTTAGGAGGTGATAGATTGCTTTGTCATGGTTTTACCTTTATTTTCTTATTGTTTGCTAACCATGCTTGTAATGATCTATTGAGTGTTTTGTGTTGCAGCTGCAGGTATCACACTTCTCACAGAGTACAACACAAAGAGCCCTAGGTATGGTGTCCACAACGAATAAGCCCCTGGCTACGCAGAGACAGAAAGGCCATGTGGGCTTGGCAAAGGCTCCAAACAAATGAGCTTCAGAAACCTAGTTGGTAGATGCCCATACATAGGTTGGAAAATACATGGGCCCACTAGATAGCTTGGAGAGCATTTTGAAATAGACTAGGAGAATTGGGAGCATCTCTATAAGGAAACTCCCATGACATGTCTTCACAACAAAGGAAAGCACCTGCATAGCAAATAAAATTCCTTGTGACAAAAAAATAGCATGAATGGGACATCCTTCAACTATGTGAATGGAGTCTTCCAATGTCATTACTGAAAATGTTGTCCATTGAAAAATAAATAATCACTATATATATAATGGGTTGTTAAAAGAAAAAATATTAGTGATGAAGTATGTGAAGCACTAGATAGATTGAAAGGGATATGTGAGTTGATGATCAAGGGAAAGTACGAAGGATTTTATAGGGAGAAGTCACAAACATTGACAAGAGGAGCTCCACCTTGATGTAACTAACACAATAGGCAATTAGCACAAATCCCTATAGATGGGATAAGTCATATATGACCCCAAATATAAATATTTTAACAACCTAAATCAGTAATGTTAGCCCCAAATTGTGAAATAAAAAAATTAATAAAAAATTCAAATGCAAGTACTGTGGAAACATTATAATCTACCACGTGTGATCTAAAATGATGTAAGATAAAAGAAAAAATATTTACATGAAATATAGCTAAATAGGTTAAATTTTTTTCCCAAAAATGACAAAATTAGCTAATGTGATTTATTATTTTTCACTAATGAATATAGATTATACAAACTATATAAACTATGTATAGATGTATAGATTTGTAAAATTGTAAAGGAGCAATAAATAACTCTCTAGCAACCAAAAACTTATAGAAAATTGACAAATCAACAAATTATTCTAGGGCTTTTGAGACTTTTGCAAGCAATGTTAGGATCATATTTGACTCAGTGTGCTCTAAATGATCAACTACCTTTGGGAATCAACATCTAGCCTAACTTGAAAACCAATTTAGAAGAAGAAAAAATGAATTCTAAGTTCCTTTAGTGCCCTGAACCCATCAATGATCTCAAATTCTCTCCATTTCTAGAAAAAAACATGCTACAATGAAAATAAATTTTCTAGAAATAGCTCAAATTTATGATATAGGAAGGGGTTTTCTTGGCCAAGGCTCTCATACCATGGTGAAATTATGAAAACCCCATAATGAAATTACAAACTTTAAAGGATTATCCCAAATAGATTCCCTCCACAAAAGAATGTTTGAACATGATCTTGCATAATATTGAGCTTGATATTACTAATGGGATAATGAAAATGATATAACTGAGACATGTTTCAATGTACAAGAAATGTGTGATGAGGTAGGATGACAACTACCTTTGATATAGACATTAAATGTATGATGCAAATATTAAATGACCTAAGTGTCTAAAAGTAAATAATGACATATGGTGTC
Source organism: Cryptomeria japonica (assembly GCF_030272615.1). NCBI lineage: Eukaryota > Viridiplantae > Streptophyta > Pinopsida > Cupressales > Cupressaceae > Cryptomeria > Cryptomeria japonica. Next base: position 781,454,227 of record NC_081411.1, on the reverse strand, counting down.
ATTATTAAACAACTTCTAGATAATTACCTAAGAAGAATATTAAATAACAAGTCACATAAAGTAACTTTATGACTTCCAACTTATGGAAACTAATTATTTTGTATAAATAAGTAAGCTCAAGATGTGAATTATGTCCCTTTCAATGGGAATGAGGGTACAAAACCTTATTAGGACATTATGTTCACTCTAACACTCCCCCTTAAGTGCAACTTAGGGAGAACAAATATTATGAAAATGATGCAAGATGAAATTAGGTCTCGACAACTAGGCCATGTTAGGTACCTAGGCACAACTAGTCACACAATTAATCTTTTACAAATAGATAAAAGGAGAAAACCAAGTGGGATAAAACTCCACTTTGGAAAAGAAAATGAAAATAATGTAAAAGTGATAGAAGAAATGATTGATGGAGGTTTCAACATTAATAGCCCATAAGAACTAGACCCATCATGAGAATACAATACAATAACACCTCTAGTTAAGGGAAAGATAGAGACAACATTTTCCCCACTAAAATGATGCATCCTCAAAATCACTAATTTTTTTTGAAGCCAAAAAATGAATCCAATGACAACAAACAAAATGTATTTCCTTGGGAATCAAAATATGCAATCATGGATGTTGAAGAATGTTTATCTTCATGAAGAAGTGAGAAGCAATAAGTCTTATGAAATGGAATCTCTTAAGAAGAATCGATTGCCTCTAATTATGTCTCAATAGAACTAGGAGAAACACCAAACAAGGAAGAAAAAAATGAATTAAGAGAATCGAGATCATCCTCCACTATGAAATCCACAAAGAGGAGAGTGACCCCTCAAATATGTCCTCCAGGCATGTATAAGAATAATAAAATAGAAAATCTAAAATACCTTAAATGAATCCATACTCAAACTATAACTTTGAAATACTAAAATGTGCCCTCAAACCATATTTGGTATACAAGAAAATTTGGTAGAGTGAACAAGAATAATGAAAATATCCATCAATGACTCTTCACAAGGATTCTTTGGAAGTGGAGGTACATTAGCTATCTCTAAAGAAAAAATGGGAACCTCTCAAGGAACCTCATCCTCACCTAATACCTCAAAGTACTCTAAAGTATCAAATTCCCTAATAGTATCACAAGCATTAGGCATTTTGAAGAGTTAATAGGCACATAGAAAGATATAATAGGATCATTTGAGAATGGTTGAATATCAGGTTGTCCATATAACTCCTAGAAATTTTAGTCCAAACAACTTGAGATCACTCAAATTGAATAATGAATTCGAAACTTTCATCATTAAAATTTATAGCAATAACTCTTAAGACATGAACCCTTTTACAATTTTCAAATCAAGCTTATTAGTAGGGGTTCCAAGAAGGGGATTTATATTATTATAAATGTGGTAACAAATGAAGCTATCTACATTGGGTAGTAATTCTATCTCTCCATTGGTTATAGTTCACCCTTTTTACTATGACCAAAGAAGGATGTTCAATGAAAAACCCATTACAAAGTATGATGATTCTTCCAAATCCTAAAGGTAGAACTATCACATGAATATAAAAATAAATGAAAATGAATCCCACCACTATTAATACTTTTGCAACTGATAGATTGTCCATGTAATTAAGGAAGTGATCCAAATTGCAAAAGAACAATAGATAATACTCAGAGTTGAATCTATAAAAATAAAATAGATTCAATGATAGAGCTCCTCAATAGTTTTATAACACTGCAAGAATTGTGGAAATTGGAGATCATGAATAAAAGTTATGAGATTGGGAGTAAAAAAGAGGGTCTACCTGAAGCTACAAAAAAAATTGTTAAACAACAAAATTAGGTAGAATAGCCTGTACCATGGTAGAGTTGCAGAACCATTTTCCCAATGAATATATGGTATGTGAAAAGTGGACTCTAGATGCCCAAGTTATGATCCATCAAAAAAAGTGCTTATATGGAGCCCAAATTGAAAATCATAGTGGCCAAATAAACCCCTAGGCTAGATAGGCCCTAGTCACCAATATGAACACTTGGCTACTCAATTTTTTTTTATCCCTAATGGGTTATCAATTTCAAAATGTTTGGATAGGGCTAAGTGGATGGTGGGGCCTATGGTGGCTACTATAAAAAGGGGACTGGATAGGGCCTACACAAGCAATGAGGCACGGGCTAGGCAAAGGAAAAAATGACCATGTGGGCTTGGCACAGGGTTTGAAAAATTAGGCTCTAAAAATATGGATGATAGATGTGAATGCTTTGGATAAAAAAGAGATGGCCCCATTGGTTAGATGGGACAACATTTGACAATAGAGTGGCATGACTCGAGTCTCACCACTGGAAAACTCCAATGGGAATCCTTTGTAGTGAAGGGAAGAACCTATGTAGCAAAGAAGATTCCTAATGACCAAAAAATGATATGGATGGTTCTTCCTCTAATTGTGTTGATATAGCACCCCCTTAATGTAACTAGTGATAATATTTCCCAATGAAGAATAAAGCCAAATATATGCAATGGGATGATAAAGAAACAAAGACCACCAATGAAGGATGTGAAGCACCACCGTAATTCACATGCTTATGGATGTTAATGACTGGGACTAGTTAAGAAGGATATAGTTGGGAGAAGGCATAGGTGTTGGTGGGAGGATCTCCAATCCAATGTGACACATCAAATACAAGTCCAGGTATAAATATTATAACTGGCAAAACCAATGAGATCACCTCAAATTGGTAAAATAAAAAATTTAATAAACAATTTTGCATGCTAGTGATATGGAAACACACCACTAAACCAAGTGGCATTTGACACAAAGTATGCACATTAAAGACAAAAGGTTTTCTTGAAATATAACCCTATAGGATAAAACATTTACATAAAAATGATAAAATTTCCCAAGGATGCTAAATTTTTATTTTTCTTGTTTGTATAGATTGTATAGACTATACAAAATCTATATATTTGTGTGGATATATACAATTACAAAGGAGTGAAAAAAAACTCTATGGTTAGCAAAATAATGTGAAAAAAACTAATGAATTGACAAGAGTTTTTATAGTTTTTGGGTCTTTTGAACACAATGGTATGGTTGGATTTGACCCAATGTGCTCCAAATTATTAGCTACCTACTAGAATTAACTTCAAAACATAAAAAAATTGGCTAAATTTGTCAAATTTGGATGAAAAAATAAAATATTGACTTTCATTAGTGCACTTGACTCAATAGTGAGCTGAGCTCAGATTCCTTCCAATGCTAGTCAAAATCAACTTTCCATGAAAATATATTTTATAGTAATAGATCAATTTTCTATTATGTGAAGGGGTTTACTTTGCCTAGGCTTTGATACCAATATGAAATAAATAAGTACTCATGATGAAGTTGTAAACACCCCATGAAATTAGTAGCAAAAATCACAATATGACTGACCCTCTAGAAAACATTCAGTCTATGATATAATAAATGATTATGGGATTCATATCTTCCCTTTAATTATTATTAACCTTTTAGTAGCTCCAATGATCAATATTTTATATTTATAAGATTTATAGTAACATTAGTGGCAATTTTTTGGTCAAAATGAATAATTCTATCTAAAAAGGTCTAGAAATGGTTTTGAGACCCAAATTGGCTAGGACCAGAGCCAATGGGAACTTAGTTGATGGGAGAATGGAAGGCTATTCAAATAAACATACTAGGAGGATGGAAGATAATAAGACAATAGGATCTCGAGTGGTGAGAGGATGGAAGATTGTGGAAACACAAACACCAAGAGGAAACAAGTAAATTAAACTTGGTATAGAAGTCCGTATGGGACCCAACATTTTACTAGGATCAAAGGAAATGTCAACTCAAATTACGTGAGGATAGAAGCCAATGGAAACATGGGTGCCATAAAGATGGAAGTTGATAGGACTTGGTCAAAAAGTCGTTGTGGTTCCTGAAATTATGCAAAGACAAAAATATGAAACACTGAAGAGTTAGTCTGTTTTTGGGGATTTTTTCAAATGGGTATTTCATTGAAGGATAGAAAAAGACAACCACAACCACTAGACACAAATTTGAGTATAATAACCCACTAAGGTTCTCAAATCAATTATAATTGATGGGAAATGAAAGGGTTATAAATGTCAACAATTATAATTTTTTTTCTTAGTAATAAATAACGAATATAAAATTAATTAGAACAACCTATAAAATAATGTTTTACCTATTTCTAGTTTACAAATGAAAAAATACATTAAACTAAACATCAATTTACAACACTTTACATCGAAGAAACTTTACAATTTAGTTTCAACTTGATAATATATTGAATCTCATTAACTTAGCCATGACTAATTAAATCAAATCTTCAAAGATACTCCAACTTAAAATAAACCAACAAATATTTCTTCTATGCCAATATACAATCACATCTCAACCATATGATTGTGTGACAATTCAACCCTAAGCTATGGGTCCCATATTAAACTAGTCTTACATAAGAAATATAACACAAAACATGAAGACAAATTACACAACATAGTCAAATAAACATGAGTTTCATAGCTAGATCCACAACACATAAAATAAATTTACAACATACTAATAAGCCCCAAAAATATGCATAGAACAAGGGATTCTACATGAGAATCCTATTATTTGGGAGTAGGAATTCACTCAAATAGAGGATATAAAAACCATACATGCCATCATAATATTGTAAAGCGGAAAATCGTTGTCGAACCCTAGTTGGTCTCCCCTCTTCTAACTCCGAGGAGAGAGAAGGGAGGTTCGCTAGGATTCGATGGGTTTTCACTTAGGGGGAAGACTTTACATTCAAAAGAGGGGTTGAAACTCATAAGATCCAATCCCACACAAGGTAAGATTGGATGCTAGATGAATTTCAAGGTTTTGGAAAGCAAAGCTACCCTCTTTTGTAAAGAATGTTGATTAAGGAAATTAAGCTAAGGATGCATAGAAAGTCATAAAGATTCGCTTATAAACTGAGTTTAGGTTATAGGATGAAGCTGCGGACCTGGAATTAGCAGTAAAATGTCGATACGGCGCTGTCCTGCAAATTTGAGAAAAAGCTGTCGGGACGATGGCGCCCGGCGCCACGGTCCTCCGAAAAATCCGCGAAACGAAGGGGGATCGGTTCGTCTCTGCACAAGGATTCCAGATCTTCAATCTCAGCCGCGTACCTACAACCTACACACAGAAAAGAGAAGACGATGGGGGGTTAGGGATTAGGGGTTTGCCTTTAGGTCAAACCCCAGTTTTGGAATTAACCAAGAAATGAGCAAGAGCTGTAAATGTAAATGACTGTAATGTAAAACAAGTACTAATACCTTGTTCTAAGGATGTTGGTATCCTTATATGCGAAGGTTTAGATGTTGTATGTTTTATTATGTAATAAGTGATCTCCTCTTCAATGGTTGAATCCTTGACTTGAATGCAACACTTAGCCTTGATTGGAGACTTGAAATGATCAAATTGCTTGAATGCTTGAATGCTTGAGTATAGTTTCCACGCCTTTTCCATCATCTCCCTAATGAAAGAGGAAAATGTAGTTTATATACTTGTCATTTAGGGCTGATAGACTAATTTTCCCGACCTTAGGCCGACCAGGGAAGTATATTTCCAAATTGCAATAAAAAAGACCCGATATCACTTAGGAAACTGGGCCCAAAATAGGACCCAGGGACCAGGGCGCTGGGCGCCATGGTCCTGGAGGACCAGGGCGCTGGGCACCTTGGTCCTGAGGGACCAGGGCGCTGGGTGCCCTGGTCCTGAGGGAGCAGGGCGCTGGGCGCTCTGGTCCCACCTCCAGGACAGCGGGGTGCAAAGGAGGTTCAGGCCAAGGTGCATGAAAAATGCAGTTTTCAATGTCGTGAGCAAGTTTTGGGGTCTCCATTCAGGTTGCGTGTTGCGTCGCCATCGTGAAGACCGAAATGCAGTCGAAATTGCAAGTGTCACAATTTTAGGACGCTACATTTAGCCCCCACTTTAGCGGGAGTATGTATGCTCATACTTCCGGTAAAGTACAAGGAAACAACATTGAAAGACTTTCACCACGTCAAGGAGGCAAGACACACCAAGCCCCCAGTGGACTAAGGATCTTATGACTTCGATTGACAAAGTAAAAGGGAAGATCACGAGGGAGAACCATGACTGTCAGTAGTAAGGTTCCCTCACTATGAGTCATGTAAGAGAAATACCGAAAATTTTCAAGGCAAAGCTAAGTTCTCCAAGAAATTTTCAAGTATCGTGAAGGGATAGTCAGGGTGTATGCCCCCCTACGTTAAAGCGATTGCACACGCCTCAACGGGGGTGATTGTTTTAACGTAGTGATACACATAGAAAATGAGAAAGGAAAGGAGCACGTTATCGCAAGGATTTAGCCCCCAAGTATGAGATAAACCCAAGGATAATAGACACAAAACACAAAGCACGAGGTGACTTCGCTTTCCTCGGGGTCAGTATGCTGTATGATAAGTCATGTATATATCATATGTATGTATGCATAATTGTTCTTCATTCCCCAATCAAGGAAGGTCACCTAGAAGAAGGGAACACATGTGTCTTTTGAGTCAACATGAGAGAGACCAAAGAGATCTCAATGCTTTGCATCGTCCTCAAGTAGACAACAATAAGGACAACAAATAGAAGAATGAGAATAACATATAGAAGAAGTAACAAAAGAGAGGGGGAGAGAATCTGCCATGCTAATGTAACTAGTCTAGCACGTCATCTACCCCCCGATCTTGCTGATCAATGTATCGGGAAGGCAGGAAACACGCTAGAGGAGGAACATCCAACACAACAGATGGAGCTATCACAAGATCCAAACAAGGGCTATGTTCATGTTCCAAGCCACATTGTTCTTGTCTAGGAGCTAGGATAAGTGCTTTAGAAAATTCATTAGATAAATGGTTGTCAATATCAACAAGTTCATATTCACTGTCAGAAGCAAGAGGAGTAACATTTTCATCATGAATAACATTTTCATCTATATCATCATCAAGATTTATAAAAATAGGATCTTTAACTCGCACAGGATCAAGACCATCATGCATCTTATGTTTAGGAGATTTAGGCTCAATATCCGGCTGAGGAGAAAATGGAATAATGCTTGTTGCAGGTGTTTTTGGAGATTGTAAGTTTTGAGGAGCGGGTGCTTGAGCCCTAAGACGACGTTTTCGTCGGCATTCGCGTGCAGAACGATTTCGTCTAGTCTTAGTAGGAAGTGGAGAAGATTGAGGAGGAGGAATGTTCTCATCCTTAGCACTTGGGTGTTTAGGTTGTGGTCTCTTAGGCTGGATAATAGGAGAAGAAGAAGGTCTCTTTTCTCTATAAACGACAGGAGGAGGAACTGCTCCATATAAAGGAGGAATTTTTGGTTTAGGGAGAAGACCAAGTCCATCATGACGAGGAGGTATAGGTCTACTCTTAGAAGATTTATCAGGCATAGACATAGTTACATCCATGGGGACGGGTTGGGCATTTTCTTGGGGAAAGACATTAGTTTTGTCTTTCAAAGGAAGAATTTCCTTCTCAAGAATGATAGGAATGTCAAGTTTAGGTGTTCTAGGTTCACTTAGAGATAGGATCATATCTGTTTTCCACTTTTGATAAGATTTGAAAAGATGATCACTTCGCGGAGGAAGAGATTGGAATTGTTTAGGCCAAAAGTAATCAATAGGAACACTAGAGGTTCTTTCAGCTGGTTTAAAGAGACTATGATTGACAGTAACAACTTCACCATTATGGGGAAATTTCAAACACTTATGAATAGGAGAAGCAATAGCCTTCATGGAAGATAGCCAAGGATAGCCAAGCTTCACACGAAATTGTTCGGAAGAAGGAATAATAGCAAAGTTCACATCAAGAGATTTATTATGGACCTCCATAGGCAATGTAATAGAACCAATTGCAGGAGAAGAAAATGCATCAAATAGTTTCACAATCACATCTGTTTTGTCATAGATCACTTGATTCAATTGCAAAGTAAAAAGAAATTCTTCAGTAATAACATTAACCATGCATGAAGTATCAATAAGCACTCCACGGCAAGGTGTATTTTTAACTTTTGCAACTATGTATAAAGGACCATCAGGTGCTCTAATGGTTTCACTAGAATCAAATGTGATGGAAGGTTCTTTAGGGATTTCTTGCTGCTCGACAAAGTTAATCACATTCGGAGTCATAGACACAAGACCATCAGATGAAAGAGAGGAATCATTAGCCTCAATTGCATTAGAGGTATGAGAAGGCAATGGATCAGTGAAAATCTGAAGATTTTGGTTAGGAGGAGCTACAGATGTGTTGCCTTTATCATTCACTCCAGAGACAGAAATAGTATTATTATCAATCAAATCCTGAATTTTACCCTTTAAAGAAAAACATTTTTCAGTATCATGACCAGGCTGACGGTGAAAATGACAAAAATCTTTGTGATCAAAATAAGGTGAAGTAATTTTTGCAGGATCAATTTGTCGAACAGGAGGAAGAGTAAGCACATTTTGTCCCAATAACTTATTCATAATGTCATGCAATGATTCATTCAAAGGAGTATACTTTCTTTCTTTCCTGAAAAATTTAGAAATAGGAGGCACACCTGATGCTGCATTCACATTGTTGTTGATGATGTTTTCATTGAATTTGATGGAATCTCTGTTCGGTTTAAACTTCCCAAATGGTTGTTGACTGCTATCACCCTTATCACTCGGAGCCATAGGATGTGATTGTTCCATTTGACTCACAGTCAGTTGATAATTGTGAAGAGTGGCACACAACTGTTGGAAAGAAGTAAACTCAGAAAACAGAAGTTTGTCTCGAATATCTTTTTGCAAATTAGAAATAAAGATTCTTTGAATATCATTATCAGGCACTGGAAAAGAAATTTGAGCATACAAATGCTTATATCTACCAATGAAATCAGTCACTTTTTCTTTAACACCTTGTTTACAATGCATTAAATCAATCAAAGTAACTTTAGGACTTATATTGTTTTGAAATTGTTGAATGAAAGCATTTGCAAGTTGTTCGAAAGAAATAATAGAATAAGAAGGCAACGAGCAATACCATTGTAAGGCTTTGTCTCTTAATGTTCTAGTGAATAGTTTTGCAAGCAACCTTGAGTCATAAGCAAAATCAGTACAAATTGTTTGAAAAGTCTTAACATGTGTTAGAGGATCTCCTTTACCATTATAAAGCTCCAAATGCGGGATTTCAACATGTTTAGGAGGGATAGCTCGAACAATATCAAGAGAAAGTGGGCTCGCAACATCAAATGTGGGCACACTAAACTTAGATTGATTCATAGAGGCAATTTGTTGCTGTAAAGAAGAGACAGTTTGTGCAAGATTATTAATGGTGGCTTCGGTCGAAGAGTTCATATTAGGTGTGTTAGATTGAGATGGAGGTGTGATGTTATTGAAAGAAGGTAAAGAGTAAGGTGGTGGGACCCTATGATAGTCAACCATAGGGGATGATTGGATAGGAGGAACACTACAAGGAGGAATGGAATGGTTAAATGAATTGCCCCCTTGCGTCATGTTCATTTGTGAAGATGTAATAGGAACACTCATTGAAGGAATGTACGAAGAAGTTGGATTGAATGAAGGAAGAGGATTAATTGAAGAAGAGGGAGGATTGCCCCCATGACTAGTGATCACAGGAGGAATGTCTTGTATAGAGGTAGCCATGATGTTTGATGTAAAGGTAGGTACACTAGCAATAGGAGTGGTCAAAGGAATAGAATGATTAACTTGTGTAGGAGGTTGTGTATAACCTAAGGATTCAGCACAACTCTTCATAGGCATCACATTCGAATCCACAATATGTACGATACCACGCAAAACATCAATTCCATTCTTATCACTTTGAAGCATGCGTTTTAGACCCTCAATTAAAGGAAGAGCTTGACTATCGGGATACTCATGAGACATCCATTGGTGAAAATCGTCAAATTGGTTATCCAATTTCGAAAGTTGTTCAACGGAAACTTCATGGAGAGCTTCTTCATCATTCGGAGGATTGGAGGAATTACCCATGTCCTCGTTAAAAAGGCTACTCAAATTAGGTTCCATCTCCTCAGTAGTTAAACCTCGGAAAGACTTAATTCTACGGCTTCGTCTAACGGGAATAGTGTAAGTAGGACTTGTTGTTGTAAAACTCATGCACTAGAGAGAGAGAAGAGATTTTGATCTTAGAGGTAGCAATTTTCAGTAAAAATAGCCAATTTTCCAGATTTAAGTTGTTAAATGCAATCACAACAGTCTCCCGAAATTTCGGAAAAAATGTTCGGGACCGTGGCGCTCAGAGTGCAACACGGTCCTTGCAACTTTTTTTGAAATTTGCAGGGATGAAAGGTATGATGATTTTAGAGCTAATCTGAAAAAATTGAGGGATTTTACGATCTGTAGATAGGCCAAATTAAAGTTGCAATCTCAGAATTGAACCCTATCAAGATTGTCGAAAAATGCAAAATTTGAATTTTGAAAAAGAGAGGGAAACTGAAATTTTGAATTTTATGATTTTAGAGGGAATGTCAAAAGCAGTGCAAGTTTTGAATTTTAAAAATTGACTCAATTTCACACAAAATTCAATTTTGAAAGCGGAAATCAAGGTTGTTGTAATTAAGCACTTAATTTCAAAAGTCACAAATTGCAAGAATTTGAATAAAGCACTGAAATTTCGAATGAATGCAAACACACTTTTCAGATTTAGGACAGTAAGAACACCATTTTGACACAACATTTCAATTTCAATGATTTTTGAATTATTAGAAGCCTTAAACCAAGCAATCACAAGACCAACTTTGACTGTAATTTTGAAAGTGTTATAATTGACAAAATCAGCCAAAATTCTGGATTTTAGCAGGAAAATACAGCAAGATCTCGCTCCCGAAATTTTGGAAAAAATGTTGGGGACGATGGCGCTCGGAGTGCAACACGGTCCTCGCAACTTTTTTCCAAATTTTTAGGGATGAAAGATATTGTGATTTTATTGCGGAATCCAAAGTTACAGCTGATTTGGAGATGTTTTGATCAGTGAAATTGTCGGACAAAGGTTGAATTAAGAGGGTTTCAAAAATTAGGGTTTTGACATTTAACCACTTAATTTTCAAAATTAAAGTACAGATATGAATTGATAATTTGTAATAGAAAAGCAGATCTGAAGCAAGCATTAATAATTAAACATTTCACAAGCTTAATTTTCAAAAAGAAATTTTAGGGTTTTTATGCAATCACCTCTAAAATTTTGCAAAAGATCAAACATGGAAATGTAATCAAGGAATCAATTTTCAGATCTAAGCATGAAAAATCAGAAAGGATGTTCACGTAAGGTTCACCAAAATGTAAAGCGGAAAATCGCTGTCGAACCCTAGTTGATCTCCCCTCTTCTAACTCCGAGGAGAGAGAAGGGAGGTTCACTAGGATTCGATGGGTTTTCACTTAGGGGGAAGACTTTACATTCAAAAGAGGGGTTGAAACTCATAAGATCCAATCCCACACAAGGTAAGATTGGATGCTAGATGAATTTCAAGGGTTTGGAAAGCAAAGCTACCCTCTTTTGTAAAGAATGTTGATTAAGGAAATTAAGCTAAGGATGCATAGAAAGTCATAAAGATTCGCTTATAAACTGAGTTTAGGTTATAGGATGAAGCTGCGGACCTGGAATTAGCAGTAAAATGTCGATACAGCGCTGTCCTGCAAATTTGAGAAAAAGCTGTCGGGATGATGGCGCCCGGCGCCACGGTCCTCCAAAAAATCCGCGAAATGAAGGGGGATCGGTTCGTCTCTGCAAAAGGATTCCAGATCTTCAATCTCAGCTGCGTACCTGCAACCTACACACAGAAAAGCGAAGACGATGGGGGGTTAGGGATTAGGGGTTTCCCTTTAGGTCAAACCCCGGTTTTGGAATTAACCAAGAAATGAGCAAGAGCTGTAAATGTAAATGACTGTAATGTAAAACAAGTACTAATACCTTGTTCTAAGGATGTTGGTATCCTTATGTGCGAAGGTTTAGATGTTGTATGTTGTAGTATGTAATAAGTGATCTCCTCTTCAATGGTTGAATCCTTGACTTGAATGCAACACTTAGCCTTGATTGGAGACTTGAAATGATCAAATTGCTTGAATGCTTGAATGCTTGAGTATAGTTTCCACGCCTTTTCCATCATCTCCCTAATGAAAGAGGAAAATGTAGTTTATATACTTGTCATTTAGGGCTGATAGACTGATTTTCCTGACCTTAGGCCGACCAGGGAAGTATATTTCCAAATTGCAATCAAAAAGACCCGATATCACTTAGGAAACCGGGCCCAAAATAGGACCCAGGGACCAGGGCGCTGGGTGCCATGGTCCTGGAGGACCAGGGCGCTGGGCGCCTTGGTCCTGAGGGACCAGGGCGCTGGGCGCCCTGGTCCTAAGGGACCAGGGCGCTGGGCGCCCTGGTCCTGAGGGACCAGGGCGCTGGGCGCTCTGGTCCCACCTCCGGGACAGCGGGGTGCAAAGGAGGTTCAGGCCAAGGTGCATGAAAAATGCAGTTTTTAGTGTCGTGAGCAAGTTTTGGGGTCTCCATTCAGGTTGCGTGTTGCGTCGCCATCGTGAAGACCGAAATGCAGTCGAAATTGCAAGTGTCGCAATTTTAGGACGCTACAAATATTATTACACGTGGTTTGTATCTCAAAAGTTATGCAAACATCAACTTCTCTTCACAACTCCAACTATCCACTTCTAGACTCTATAGCCACAATGATAGGTACTCATACCCAAGACCATATTTGATTGTAAGATAAAGGCCTATGTGTTCTTGTAAAAAAAAAATCATTTATGTTGAGTTAATGGTTAACATCATGATAAGTGTAAGTTATTTGAGGAAGTTTTTTATATATTTAATAAATTACTATCTTGAGATGAAATGGGATGTGAGAATTTAAGCTTACTTGTTCCATAAAGTGATGATCATAATAGACTTTTCATAAATTAGTCATTTTCCATATTTATAGTATAACTTTTTTTATCTATTAATTCATGGACAATAATAATTAGATATGGGAGATCATGTAGAATAAAAATACTCTTTTTCTAGGAAAGTAATCTTGTCCAAAAATTGTAGTCTATGCTATAGGTTATGTCTTGTCATTCAAGCAAGTATTTGCATGTTATTTATTTTGAATAACTAATTTGATTAAAAGTAAATTATTATGTTCGATCTCAAGTATGAATTTTCTATTGTTTATGCAATATTTTACAAAATAATTTATCAATATGTAATCACAATAGTTTCACATGTTTTGTCTTATTAGTCTCTAGGGTACATAGATTTTTATTAAGAACAAATAAAATTGAAGCAAGTCCTCAATCAAAAACAAAATCCAAATGCAAAAAGTAATAGATGTAGAAGATAAGAAGTAAAATTGACTCATTGATTCCATGGGATTGATGAATAATGGGCAACAAAAGATCATTCATTTTATTAACCAAATCTTCTACAAAAAAGTATGTGTTTGTTGGGAGGGTCAAACTTGTGACCACAGGCAGCTTTGTTTTAACAACTAACAAACTGGATAGAATGGATTGGGGTGATTTGATATGCCAACCTCCCCCATCGCTCTACTCACTCTTAACCACTAAGCTAACCTCATGTTTCACAATATCACCATGAAATCAAACCTGAAAAGGTAATAATAGTCCATGAAATCAAACCTGAAAAGGTTATAAAATAATGCTTCGTTATAATAAACCATAAGTTCAAGGAAGGCTATAGTTTTAACATGGAAAACCATAAAATAATGCTTGGTTAATACAAATGTTTATACATGGAAAACCCAAATAGATAAAAACCATGGTGAGATGAGATTCACAAGGATAGCTATCTGAACTCGTTTGAAGTTCGCCCTATTAGGAGCCAAGTCTGTTAAAGCTTTACAATAAGTCCTGTTAAGAACTAATTCTGGTTAGGAATCACCCAGTTAAGAGATTTACAAATATGCCTTGATGAAAAGCACAATACCCTGTTAGGAGTAACCTCGTTGGAGCATTTAAGAATCCAAGCTAATGGACTGTTGGCATTCTACACTCTTATGAGAATAGTTGATGTTGTCATTGATGGCAACCATCTGGCAACCAATTGGCATGTCATCGACAATTGGTTTCTACATGTCTGGCATCACAAACTTCATACACTGGCAGGCAATGACATCGATAGACACTTCACCGGCATTCAAATTACATCAGCAACAAAGCATACTAGCACTCCAGCCGACATGGGATAAAGTTTTATTTATATGAATTGTTTTGTAATATAATTATCTTTTGTAAGCTGACATGGTATATTGTAAAAGACTCATATATGTATGAGATGCTATAAGTCATTTTGATATAAGGAACGGTAATAGAAAAATGTATAGGCGAATATTGTATAAGGTGATCTAATTGACAACAAAGGTTTTGGTTATTGATTGAGCTTAAACCGGTACTCAGCTTGGCATGAGAGATGTTGTTTTGAGCAATACATTGTATTGGACTTGTTAATCCATTTTGTAGTCATTGTGACTCTTTATTAAGCAATGAGCTCTAAGTTGTTGGCCTCCCTACATGTGCAGGCCTCTCATTGTAAGTAGTATTTATTCATTGGCCAGTGAGTAAATATTGTGGGTCACAAATCCCACCATGGTTTTTTCCACACCGGGTTTCCTCATTAAATATCTTGTGTTATGGTGTGTTTCTATGTTGTCTCTATTATTTTTGTTTATTGCATTAGTTCTTATTTACTGATACACTATTTTGGGATGCAAAGTTATAAATAAGTTTAATTATTCTTCTAACTGGTTAGACACTAATTCACACCCCCCCCCTCTCAGTGTCTTTGGGACTTTCATTGATTCTAACAATTGGTTTCAGAACCTGGTCCTCTATTTTCAAAAGCCTAACAACTTGAGGAAGATTTAGACACCGGTACTCAATTCTACAATTTTGGAGTATAAGGAGCTATATAGGGAAGCATGTAAACCTCACTATTTGACTGGGGACATTGATAAGGAGATCAAGAAGACACAGAAAGAAATTGATGACATTGTGGAGAATATTATAGGTTCATCCAGACTCATATCAGTTTTTGAGTAAGAAATGGAAGATTTTTAGGAGAAATTAGAAAGACTTGAGAAAGAGAAAGCAAGGATAACATCTAATGCCCGAGAACTAAAAGATAAACTTGGTCTAAGGCTAGATAATCTGATTACTCAGAGAACTGAATTGTCTAAGGCAATAGTACAAGGAGAACAATCACCGGAGCAACAAATGCACTATCTCACTGATATGATCTAGTAGACTGAGGCAACTTTAGATGAAAGCAACAAGTTTATGCAGAGTTGGGATATGATTTTGGTGGACATCTTTCATATTGTAACCAACCAGTTACAAACCTTGAGGTAACAAGTTTTTGTACCCTTTCGATTATTGATGACATCCTTTTTCATTGATGTCAAAGGGGGAGTAGTGGAGAAAAAAATGCATGTGCATGTATAGAGGAGATCACTTGCTCAGGGGGAGCACATCTTTTTGGATTTTAGTTTTTGGATAACACTTTTGATTTTTCTCATGAGTGTCGCCATCAATGCCAAAGGGGGAGATTGTTGGCATTCTACACTCTTATGAGAATAGTTGATGTTGTCATTGATGGCAACCATCTGGCATCCAACTAGCAAGTCACCGACAATTGGTTTCTACATGCCCGACATCACAAACTTCATACACTGGCAGACATCGGCACCGACATTCGGATTACATAGACAACAAAGCATACCAGCACTCCAGCTGACATGGAATAAAGTTTTGTTTATATGAATTATTTTGTAATATAATTATCTTTTGTAAGCCAACATGGTATATTATAAAAGACTCATATATGTATGAGATCTTATAAGTCATTTTGATATAAGAAACGGTAATAGAAAAATGTATAGACGAATATTGTATAAGGTGATATAGTTGACAACGAAGGTTTTGGTTATTAACTGAGCTTAAACTGGTATTGAACCTAGCATGAGAGATGTTGTTTTGAGCAATACATTATATTGGATTTGTTAATCCATTTTGTAGTCAGTGTGACTCTTTATTGAGCAGTGAGCTCTAGGCTGTTGGCCTCCCTGCATGTGCAGGCCCTTCATTGTAAGTAGTATTTATTCATTGGCCAGTGAGTAAATACTGTGTGTCACAAATCCCACCAAGTTTTTTCCCACACCAGGTTTCCTCATTAAATATCTTATGTTATGGTGTGTTTCTATGTTGTCTCTATTATTTTTGTTTATTGCATTAGTTCTTATTTACTGGTACACTATTTTGGGATGCAAAGTTATAAATAAGTTTAATTATTCTGCTAACCGGTTAGACAGTGTTTGACCCCCCTCTTTTAGTGTCTTTGGGGCTGTCATTCATTCTAACATGAACCACCTTGTTAGAGGATTTACTGAGTAACTAAGCTTGTTAAAGCTTACCCAGTTGAAGGATATCACTTCTCCTGTAATTGTTAGAGAACAATAGGTTTTCTTGATCTAACTAAATAGCACTACATTTGTTTGATCAGATCCTTTTAAGCTTCAATCTGCCTTCACTCAAAGTGCAGATCCATTCACTGGTTAGGCAACAACACACTCAATAGGTTTATGTCAATCTTGCCAATAACTTTTACAAGCAACTTTATCAACCTTAAATATAAATCAATTAGGTTCGTAACACAACTAAAACCTAAATCTCATCATCAAGATTACAAACAAGTCAGTACAATCTTGATCGTTAGAAATCATGAAAATCTCTTCACATTCTTCAAGAAAATTCCAACCGCTCCATGATCACCACTCCATCGGACTTTGTAACTCATCACACATTGTGCATAAGATGCAATCCACTTTGCTCCTTCCCTAGACAATAAACAAACTCATCAAAACAATTTGAACTTGTCTCCATCATTACCACTCATTAGATAATAAACCAACAAACTTGATCAGTTAGGGTTTGACAACTGATAGGGTTTACTGGTTACATTGCATAGAAAGGTTTAACCCTTTACACCGGTTTACCGGTTCAACTCACAAACTTAACATACCAGTTTACAACATCTTCCACAAATCTCTTCTTACCGATTACTAGCCAATATATCAAAAACAACAGTATCAGCAATAACATAAATACCATTAGTGCTTAAATTAACATCAATTACAACATATCATTAATGAAATGTATATGCAAAATACCAACAAACTACAAATGCCAACAGTCGATGGTTAAAGTTCTTTTCTAAGAAAGACAAGAACGATGCATGCAACAACTAACTATGAGTTGGAAAACCTTTTGGAAAACAAAAGGCCAATCAATGCAGGAATACACCCATGAGTTTAGAAAATGGGCAATAGCATTGAATGTACCTTTTTATACCCAATATACCCTGCTTAAATATATAGGTGATTTACATTCCTACCTCTAACACACTATCCTCATATTGAATCCTAATAATTTGGATCAAGTATGTGTCCAAGCTATTCATATTGAGTCTAGGGGTAAGAACAACTTTAGTGAAAACTTTGCTAAGAAATCATCCAAGAAAACATTAGAGTGAAAATCAAAGGATAAAGGTAAATGGAAGAGGACAACTACAGTAAAGAAAGAGTATTCTAAGCCTATGCGCTCTCATTTGAAGAAAGAAGGGCATGAAGATGCTAAGTGCTAGAAGTTACATCTGAAACTGAAGCCGAAGCGATATGGAGGTAACAAAGGTCTGAAGAAGACTACTGTGGTGATCCAACAAGATCATTGATGAAGTAGAAGTAGATTTTGTACCTCTGGATATTTGTAGGATTGTGTTAGGAAGTCCATACCTTTTTGATAGATAGGAAATCTTTAATAGGGGTAGAATAAGTATCATTTGTTCAAAGATGGTAAAGAGTACATAGTTAGATCGCATAAAGTCAAAACTAATCTTGCATTAGTAAATGCTAGTCAAATGAAAAGATTAGTAAATGTGATAAAAAATTTGTACTTATGGCTGTAAAAGCCAAGGATAATGATAAATATGAGGCATTTAAGGGGTGTAAACCAGAACGTAAGGCCGAATTGGCCAAAATTGTATCTATATATTATGACCTTTTTCAGGAACCAAAGGGGTTGCCTCCCAGGAGAGAGATCCAGCATGAGATACATTTTCAGCAAGATGTGCCTCTTCGTAATATAGGCATGTATCGCTTATCTATTCTACAGAATGAGGAGATCAAGAAACAGGTTCAAGAGTTGGTTGAGAAAGGAGTAATTTGACCAAGCACTTCTCCATGTGGCTCGCCAATTATTGTAGTGTCAAAGAAGGACGAGTGTTGGAGGATGTGTATTGACTACCATACCTTGAACAAAATCATGCTAAAGAATAGGTATCATCTTCCTCGTATTGATGATTTACTTGATTAATTATAGCATGCAGTTTATTTTACTAAGATGGATTTGCAAAGCGGTTATCATCAAATTAGGATTGCAGAAAATGATGTTTGGAAAACTGCATTCAAGACTAAGCGAGGACTATATGAATGGTTGGTAATGCCTTTTGGGTTGTGAAATGCACCAGCCACCTTCATGCATGTAATGAATGATGTATTTGTAATAGTCTACCTAGATGATATCCTTGCATTCAATAAGTCTTGGGATGATCATGTAAGTCATGTAAAGAAAGTTTTTGATGTTTTGAGAAAATACAAAAATCTATATAAAGATGTCAAACTACAAGTTCACAAAGACATCTCTAGTGTACTTAGGCTATGTCGTAGGGAATGATCAATTGAAAGTCAACCCTGCGAAGGTCAAGGTAATTGTAAAATGGCCTAAGCCAAGTACAGTAATTGAAGTCAAAATTTTCTTAGGTGTTGTTTAGTACTGGAGAAAGTTTATTTCTAACATCTTCTATATAGCATTATCATTGCATGCATTGACAAGAACAAAGACAACTTTCCAGGGGGGAGGACCTCAACAGAAGGTTTTGAACACTTTGAAGGAGAAGTTGAGCACCACACCTATTCTGACTTTGCCAAATTTACAAAAACCATTCAAGATCGAAACCTATGCAAGTGGGATTGCCATGGGAGTAGTTCTAATGCAAGGATGTAAGCCAATATGTTATCACTTTAAAACTTTCACATCTCCTGTTAGTAATTATCCTACTTATGATAAGGAACTTTATGCACTAGTTCAGAGTATTAAAAAATGGAAGCACTATCTACTGGGAATAGAAGCAATAATCCACACTAATCACCAACCACTACAATATTTTCATTCACAATCAAAATTGCAGCAAAGTAGGCACTTTAGGTGGTTGGGATTCCTTCAATACTCTCACTTAATAATTAAGTACAAGAAGGGTGTCCATAATAAGGTACCAGATATGCTTTCTAGACCTCTTGTTATGAATTCTTTGGTTATCCTTCAAGGAAGTTCCATGGTTCATGAAAGTTTTTAAGAAATACATCATGGATGATAACATTGAGGAAATTTATGTAGCTCTATTTGCAAGAAAACAAATACAAGAAAAGAAGTACTATGTGAAAGATAAACTATTGTATAATTTAGGAAAGTTATGCATTTCTAAAGGTGGACAAACACAAGTAGTTAGAGAAGCTCACACATCATTGATTGCTGGACACTATAATGAATCAGTTGCAGAAATATTGTTATTGGCCTCATATGCAGGAAACTATAACTAAATATATCAAAGGATGTATAATGTGTGCAACAAGTAAACCAAGTAACAAGAAGTTGGGGTTGTACACACCTCTTCCTATTCTGTCTCGACCTTGGGAAAGTGTTTTGATGGATTTTTCTAGAGGACTTCCCATGTCTAAAAAGGGACATGACTATCTATTTATGGTAGTTGACAAATTCAAAAAAATGTGCGTTTTAATGTCGTGTAAGAAACAGATCATAACTAAACTGAAAACTCATTTGTACTTCCAATATGTATGGGTCCATTTTGGGCTCCCTAATTCCATTGTATAAGATCGCGATTCTTGATTTCTAGGAGAATTTTGGTCCACATTGTGGGATCTCATGGACACAAAGCTAAAGAAAAGTACAGGTTTCCATCCTCAAACCAACGGGCAAAAAAAAGTGGTAAACAAAACTATTGTACACTTTCTTTGCAGCTACTACAACAAACATCCTAAGCAGTGGGATGAGAGTCTACATTATGTGCAGCATGCCTACAACAATGCAACACATTCTTCTACAAAAAGGTCTCAATTTGAGATATGTTTTGGATGTCTTTCATGAACACCAATGGACTTTGCCTTTGGAAAATATGATGTTAAAGATGGACATCATGATGCAGAGAAGGATTTGAAGCTCATTCAAAAATTCCAAGCAATTCATCAGGAAGTAGAAGCTCAGTTGAAGAAGAGCCAAGCCAAATACAAGGCTCGACATGACAAGCATTGCATAGATCATCATTTTAAGGTTGGCGATCACGTTTGGTTATATATCAACAAGGAAAGGATGCAAGGTGAAGGTAATAATCTTAATCCTATTAGATGTGGTCCCTTTGAGATCATGGAAAAGATCAGTACCAATGCCTTTCGCCTGAGTCTTCCTCCATATATGCAAATTTACTCAATTGTAAATATAGAAAATCTAAAGTTGTACGAGCCTCCAATGATATTGGATGAAGAGGTTGATGTCCAATTTCCTTCTATGGATGATCTATCACCTGAGTATATTGCAGAGCTACCAGAGGATGTCATTCTTGACAGAAATCTCAAATCTTCAAAAAGAGGTGCTATTGAGTACCTTAAGGTTGGATGTAAAGGGATGCATCTTGGAAAAGCACAACAGATGGAGGTTGAAAAAGCGAGGAAGTTGTACCCTCACTTACTTTCCAACTAATCAAGCTTTTGGCAGTCCAAAGCTCTCCAATGGGGAGGATTGATCCAAGAGGATATGCTTTGTAATAGTCTGATATTATTGGCAACAAAAAAATTTGTGATTGTTGGGAGGGTCCAACCTGTGACCACCCATATACAAGATCTACGCTCCACCACTCTACCATGAGATCTCCACTAACTATTTTGGGATGCAGGTTTGTATTAACAACTAACAAACTGCATAGAGAGGATTGGGGTGGTTTGATCCACCAACCTCCCCCATCGCTCTACTCACTCTTAACAACTAACCTACCTGCATGTTTCAGGATATCAAAGGAAAACAATTTAATAGAAGCCTAAATTGATGACATATAACAGTAAATCCCATCAAGAATGGTAATAATAGTCCATCAAATCAAACCTAAAAGGGTTATAAAATAATGCTTGGTTAATATAAACCATAAATTTAAGGGAGGATATAGTTTTAATGATATTTTGTAAAGCCCAAAATTCTAAGTGCCATTATTCTAAAGGGAGTGGGTTTGTTTTGGAAGAATCATTATTGTAAATGGGAGATATGGTTGATTGTCCAAATCATATTGTTTTAAGCCAAATTTGGAAAGAATTTTGTATAAAAGGTGGGTAGCTTAGGAGTTTGAGTTAATGGTGATTTGTGCAAATTTTTTATGGAGTTTGAGTGTTCATCTCTATGCAAGTTGGAAGGCTAATGCCTTTCTATTGCGTTTGAAGGAGAATGACCTTGTACTTATTATAATCAGGAGACTTGTAACTTGTCCAAGTTGAAGACCTTGTAACTATTGTTGGAGCATAATCAAGGATTGATCACTCTACTAGAGAGGGGTCTGGAGATATATCCATATTGGTGACATCTCTCTTCCTTCTCTCTTTGTTAATTCAACGCTTTATTATTTTTATGTTCATTTAAGAATTTTAATTATGTTTTTAAGACCTTCAATTTAATCATTGTAATAATTAATAATACTGTAAAGCGGAAAATCACAATCGAACCCTAGTTGCTCTCCCCTCTTCCAACTCCGAGGAGAGAGAAGGGAGGTCGCTAGGGTTGATGGTTTTCACTTAGGGGAGACTTTACATTCAAAAGATGGGTTGAAACCCACAAGATCCAATCCCACACAATGCAAGATTGGATGCTAAATGAGTTCCAAGGGTCAAGACAGCAAGGCTACCCTCTTTTGTAAAGAATGTTGATAGAAGAATTAAGCTAGGAATGCATAGAAAGTGATAAAGATTCCCTTATAAACTGAGTTAGGGATATAGGATGAAGCTGCGGACCTGGAATTAGCAGTAAAATGTCGATACGGCACTGTCCTGCAAATTTGAGCAAAAGTTGTCAGGACAATGGCGCCCGGTGCCACGGTCCTCCGAAAAATCCGCGAAACGAAGGGGGATCTGTTCGTCTCTGCACAAGGATTTCAGATCTTCAATTTCAGCCGCGTACCTGCAACCTACACACAGAAAAGAGAAGACGATTGGGGGGTTAGGGATTAGGGGTTTGCCTTTAGGTCAAACCCCGGTTTTGGAATTAACCAAGAAATGAGAAATGTTGTAAATGTAAATGACTGTAATGTAAAACAAGTACTAATACCTTGTTGTAAGGATGTTTGTATCCTTATGTGTGAAGGTATAGATGTTGTTGTTTGTTCTATGTTGTATGTTGTAGTATGTGATCTCCTCTTCAATGGTTGAATCCTTGTCTTGAATGCAACACTTAGCCTTGAATGGAGACTTGGAATGAATGCTTGAGTATAGTTTCCACGCTTGTACACATATGTCCCTCTTACCCAAATGGGAGAGGAAAATGTAGTTTATATACTTGTCAATTAGGGTTAAAAGACTGATTTTCCCGACCTTAGGCCGACCAGGAAAGTTAATTTCCAATTTGCAAACAAAAAGACTCGAGACCCCATAGGAGACCGGGCCCAAAATAGGCCCAGGGACCAGGGTGCTGGGCACCATGGTCCTAGGGGACCAGGGCACTGGGCGCCCTGGTCCTGAAGGACCAAGGCACTGGGCGCTCTTGTCCCACCTCCGGGGACAGCAGGGTGCAAAGGAGGTTCAGGCCAGGGTGCTTGAAAAATGCAGTTTTTAGTGTCGTGGACAAGTTTCGGGGTCTCCATTCAGGTTGCGTGTTGCGTTGCCATCGTGAAGACCGAAATGCAGTCGAAATTGCAAGTGTTGCAATTTTAGGATGCTATATTTAGCCCCCACTTTAGTGGGAGTATGTATGCTCATACTTTCGGTAAAGTACAAGGAAACAACATTGAAAGACTTTCACCATGTCAAGGAGGCAACACACACCAAGCCCCCAGTGGACTAAGGATCTTACGACTTCGATTGACAAAGTAAAAGGGAAGATCACGAGGGAGAACCATGACTGTCAGTAGTAAGGTTCCCTCACTATGAGTCATGCAAGAAAAATACGAAAATTTTTCAAGGCAAAGCTAAGTTCGCCAAGAAATTTTCAAGTATCTTGAAAGGATAGACAGGGTGTATGCCCCCCTACGTTAAAGCAATCGCACACGCCTCAACGGGGGTGATTGTTTTAACGTAGTGATACACATAAGAAATAAGAAAGGAAAGGAGCACGTTATCACAAAGATTTAGACCCCAAGTGTGAGATAAACTAAAGGATAATAGACACAAACACAAAGCACAAGGTGACTTCGCTTTCCTCGGGGTCAGTATGTTGTATGATAAGTCATGTATATATATCATATGTATGTATGCATAATTGTTCTTCATTCCCCAATCAAGGAAGGTCACCTAGAAGAAGGGAACACATGTGTCTTTTGAATCAACATGAGAGAGACCAAAAGAGATCTCAATGCTTTGCATCATCCTCAAGTAGACAACACTAAGGACAACAAATAGAAGAATGAGAATAACACATAGAAGAAGTAACACAAGAGAGGAGGAGAGAATCTACTATGCTAATGTAACTAGTCTAGCACGTCATCTACCCCCCGATCTTGCTGATCAACGTTTCAGGAAGGCAGGGAACACGCTAGAGGAGGAACATTCAACACAGTAGATGGAGCTATCACAAGATCCAAACAAGGGCTATGTTCATGTTCCAAGCCACGTTGTTCTTGTCTAGGAGCTATGATAAGTGCTTTAGAAAATTCGTTAGATAAATGGTTATCAACATCAACAAGTTCATATTCACTATCAGAAGCAATAGGAGTAACATGTTCATCATCAATAACATTTTCATCTATATCATCATCAAGATTTATAAAAATAGGGTCTTTAACTCGCACAGGATCAAGACCATCATGTATCTTATGTTTAGGAGATTTAGCCTCAATTTCCGGCTGAGGAGAAAATGGAATAATGCTTGTTGAAGGTGTTTTTGGAGATTGCAAAGTTTGAGAAGCAGCTGCTTGAGCTCTAAGATGACGCTTTCATCGACGTTCGCGTGCAGAACAATTTTTTCTAGTCTTAGTAGGAAGTGAAGAAGATTGAGGAGGAGGAATGTTCTCATCCTTATCACTTGGGTGTTTAGGTTGTGGTCTCTTTGGCTGGATAATAGGAGAAGAAGAAGGTCTCTTCTCTCTATAAAAGGCAGGAGGAGGAACTGCTCCATATAAAGGAGGAATTTTTGGTTTAGGAAGAAGACCAAGTCCATCATGACGAGGAGGTATAGGTCTACTCTTAGAAGGTTTATTAGGCATAGACATAGTCACATCCATAGGAATGGGTTGGGAATCTTCTTGAGGAAAGACATTAGTTTTATCTTTCAAAGGAAGAACTTCCTTCTCAAGAATGATAGGAATGTCGAGTTTAGGTGTTCTAGGTTCACTTAAAGATAGGATCATATCTATTTTCCACTTTTGATAAGATTTGAAAAGATGATCACTTCATGGAGGAAGAGATTGGAATTGTTTAGGCCAAAAGTAATCAATAGGAACGCTAGAAGTTCTTTTAGCTAGTTTAAAGAGACTATGATTGACAGTAACAACTTCACCATTATGGAGAAATTTTAAACACTTATGAATAGGAGATGCAATAGCTTTCATTCAAGATAGCCAAGGATAGCCAAGCTTCACACGAAATTGTTCGGATGAAGGAATAATAGAAAAGTTCACATCAAGGGATTTGTTATCGACCTCAATAGGTAATGTAATAGAACCAATTGCAGGAGAAGAAAATGCATCAAATAATTTCACAACCGCATCTATTTTGTCATAGATCACTTGATTCAATTGCAAAGTAAAAAGAAATTCTTCAGTAATAACATTAACCATGCATGAAGGATCAATAAGCACTCCACGGCAAGGTGTATTCTTGACTTTTGCAACTATGTATAAAGGACCATCAGGTGCCCTAATGGTTTCACTAGAATCAAATGTGATGGAAGGTTCTTTAGGGATTTCTTGCTGCTCTACAAACTTAATCACATTCGGAGTCATAGACACAAGACTGTAAGGTGAGAGAGAGGAATCATTAGCCTCAATCGCATTAGAGGTATGGGAAGGTAATGGATCAGTAAAAATCTAAAGATTTTGGTTAGCAGGAGCTACAAATGTGTTGCCTTTATCATTCACTCCAGAAATAGAGATAGTATTATTATCAATCAAATCTTGAATTTTACCCTTTAAAGAAAAACATTTTTCAGTATCATGCCCAGGCTGACGATGAAATTGACAAAAAGCTTTGTTATCAAAATAAGATGAAGTAATCTTTGCAGGATCAATTTGCCTTATAGGAGGAAGAGTAAGCACATTTTTTTCCAATAACTAATTCATAATACTATGCAATGATTCATTCAAAGGAGTATACTTTCTTTCTTTCTTGAAAAATTTAGAAATAGGAGGCACACCTGATGCTGCATTCACATTGTTGTTGATGATGTTTTCATTGAATTTGATAGAATCTCTGTTCGGTTTAAACTTCCCAAATGGTTGTTGACTGCTATCACCCTTATCACTCGGAGCCATAGGATGTGATTGTTCCATTTGACTCACAATCAGTTGATAATTGTGAAGAGTTGCACACAACTGTTGGAAAGAAGTAAACTTAGAAAATAGAAGTTTGTCTCAAATATCTTTTTGCAAATTAGAAATAAAGATTCTTTGAATATCATTGTCAGGTACTGGAAAAGAAATTTGAGCATACAAATGCTTATATCTACCAATGAAATCAGTCACTTTTTCTTTAACACCTTGTTTACAATGCATTAAATCAATCAAAGTAACTTTAGGACTTATATTGTTTTGAAATTGTTGAATGAAAGCATTTGCAAGTTGTTCGAAAGAAGTAATAGAATAAGAAGGCAACGAGCAATACCATTGTAGGGCTTTGTCTCTTAATGTTCTAGTAAATAGTTTCGCAAGCAACCTTGGGTCATAAGCAAAATCAGTACATATTGTTTGAAAAGTCTTAACATGTGTTAGAGGATCACCTTTACCATTATAAAGCTCCAAATGCGGGATTTCAACATGTTTAGGAGGGATAGCTCGAACAATGTCAAGAGAAAGTGGGCTCGCAACATCGAATGTGGGCACACTAAACTTAGATTGATTCATAGAGGCAATTTGTTGCTGTAAAGAAGAGACAGTTTGTGCAAGATTATTAATGGTCGCTTTAGTCGAAGAGTTCATATTAGATGTGTTAGATTGAGATGGAGGTGTTATGTTATTGAAAGAAGGTAGAGAGTAAGGTGGTGGGACTCTATGATAGTTAGTCATAGGAGATGATTGGACAAGAGGAACATTACAAGGAGGAATGGAATGGTTAAATGAATTGTCCCCTTGCATCATGTTCATTTGTGAAGATGTAATAGGGACACTCATTGTAGGAATGAATGAAGAAGTCGGATTGAATGAAGGAAGAGGGTTGATTGAAGAAGAGGGATTGCCCCCATGATTGGTAACCACAGGAGGAATGTCTTGTATAGAAGTACTCATTATGTTTGATGTAAAGGTAGGTATGCTAGCAATAGAAGTTGTCAAAGGAATAGAATGATTAACTTGAGTGGGAGGTTGTGTATAACCTAAAGTTTCGGCACAACTCTTTATAGGCATCACATTCGAATCCACAATGTGTGCAATACCACGCAAAATATCAATTCCATTCTTATCACTTTGAAGCATATGTTTTAGACCCTCAATTAAAGGAAGAGCTTGACTATCAGGGTATTCATGAGACATCCATTGGTGAAAATCATCAAATTGGTTATCCAATTTCAAAAGTTGTTCTACAGAAACCTCATGGAGAGCTTCTTCATCATTAGGAGGATTAGAGGAATTGCCCATGTCCTCGTTAAAAAGGCTACTCAAATTAGGTTCCATCTCCTCGGTAGTTAAACCTCGAAAAGACTTAATTCTACGGCTTCATCTAACGGGAATAGTGTAAGTAGGGCTTATTGTTGTAAAACTCATGCACTAGAGAGGGAGAAAAGATTTTGAATTTAGAGGTAGCAATTTTCAGTAAAATCAGCCAATCTTCTAGATTTAAGCTGTTAAATGCAATCACGACAGTCTCCCGAAATTTTGGAAAAAATGTCCGGGACCGTGGCGCTCGGAGTGCACACGGTCCTTGCAACTTTTTCCAAAATTTGCAGGGATGAAAGTTATGATGATTTTAGAGTTAATCTGAAAAAATTGAGTGATTTTACGATCTGTAGATAGGCCAAATTAAAGTTGCAATCTCAAAATTGAACCCTATCAAGATTGTCGAAAAATGCAAAATTTGAATTTTGAAAAAGAGAGGGAAACTAAAATTTTGAGTTTTATGATTTTAGAGGGAATGTCAAAAGCAATGCAAGTTTTGAATTTTAAAAATTGACTCAATTTCACACAAAATTCAATTTTGAAAGCGGAAATCAAAGTTGTTGTAATTAAGCACTTAATTTCAAACGTCACAAATTGCAAGAATTTGAATAAAGCACACTTTTCAGATTTATGACAGTAAGAATACAATTTTGACACAAAATTTCAATTTCAATAATTTTTGAATGATTAGAAGCCTTAATCCAAGCAATCACAAGACCAACTTTGACTGTAATTTTGAAAGTGTTATAATTGATAAAATCGGCCAAAATTCTGGATTTTAGCAGAAAAATACAGTAAGATCTAGCTCCCAAAATTTCGAAAAAAATGTCGGGGACGATGGCGCTCAGAGTGCACACGGTCCTCGCAACTTTTTTCCCAAATTTTCAGGGATGAAAGATATTGTGATTTTATTACGGAATCCAAAGTTACAGCTGATTTAGAGATGTTTTGATCAGTGAAATTATTGGACAAAGGTTGAATCAAGAGGGTTTCAAAAATTAGGGTTTTGACACTTAACCACTTAATTTTCAAAATTAAAGCACAGATATGAATTGATAATTTGTAATAGAAGGGCAGATCTAAAGCAAGCATTAACAATTAAATATTTCACAAGTTCAATTACTAAAAAGAAATTTTAGGGTTTTTATGCAATCACCTCTAAAATTTTGCAAAAGATCAAACATGGAAATGTAATCAAGGAATCAATTTTCAGATCTAAGCATGAAAAATCAGAAAGGATGTTCACGTCGGGTTTACCAAAATGTAAAGCAAAAAATCGCAATCGAACCCTAGTTACTCTCCCCTCTTCCAACTCCGAGGAGAGAGAAGGGAGGTCGCTAGGGTTGATGGTTTTCACTTAGGGGAGACTTTACATTCAAAAGAGGGGTTGAAACCCACAAGATCCAATCCCACACAATGCAAGATTGGATCCTAAATGAGTTTCAAGGGTCAAGACAGCAAGGCTACCCTCTTTTGTAAAGAATGTTGATAGAAGAATTAAGCTAGGAATGCATACAAAGTGATAAAGATTCGCTTATAAACTGAGTTAGGGATATAGGATGAAGCTATGGACCTGGAATTAGCAGTAAAATGTCGATACGGCACTGTCCTGCAAATTTGAGCAAAAGTTGTTGGGACAATGGCGCCCGGTGCCACGGTCCTCCGAAAAATCCATGGAACGAAGGGGGATCTGTTCGTCTCTGCACAAGGATTCCAGATCTTCAATTTCAGCCGCGTACCTGCAACCTACACACAGAAAAGCGAAGACGATTGGGGGGTTAGGGATTAGGGGTTTGCCTTTAGGTCAAACCCCAGTTTTGGATTTAACCAAGAAATGAGAAATGTTGTAAATGTAAATGACTGTAATGTAAAACAAGTACTAATACCTTGTTGTAAGGATGTTTGTATCCTTATGTGCGAAGGTATAGATGTTGTTGTTTGTTGTATGTTGTATGTTGTAGTATGTGATCTCCTCTTCAATGGTTGAATCCTTGTCTTGAATGCAACACTTATCCTTGAATGGAGACTTGGAATGAATGCTTGAAGGAATGCTTGAATGCTTGAATGCTTGAGTATAGTTTCCACGCTTGTACACATATGTCCCTCTTACCCAAATGGGAGAGGAAAATGTAGTTTATATACTTGTCAATTAGGGTTAAAAGACTGATTTTCCCGACCTTAGGCCGACTAGGAAAGTTAATTTCCAATTTGCAAACAAAAAGACTCGAGACCCCATAGGAGACCGGGCCCAAAATAGGCCCAGGGACCAGGGTGCTGGGCGCCATGGTCCTGGGGGACCCGGGCGCTGGGCGCCCTGGTCCTGAAGGACTAGGGCACTAGGCGCTCTGGTCCCACCTCCCGGGACAGCAGGGTGCAAAGGAGGTTCAGGCCAGGGTGCTTGAAAAATGCAGTTTTTAGTGTCGTGGACAAGTTTCGGGGTCTCCATTCAGGTTGCGTGGTGCGTCGCCATCGTGAAGACCGAAATGCAGTTGAAATTGCAAGTGTCACAATTTTAGGACGCTACATTTAGCCCCCACTTTGACATAATAAAAAAGAGTTCTACACAAATTGACATAATAAAAAAAGAGAGAAATGATAGAAAGAAGTAGCAATTTGAATCCTCATCAAAAAAAGAGAAAGGTAAAGGAGTAGGATGTGGTTGTGACCCTCATGAACATCTGTCTCTATCTTTTTCATCATCTTCATCCTCTTAATCCTCTTCATCTTCTTCATTTACTTCATTTTCAAAGAAGAAACAACATGTGCAACCCAAATTTAATACACCTTTATTGAAACTTGATTTTAAATTTGATTTGCCAACCTATAATGGAGAACTAGATATAGAGAAACTTGATAATTTGATAGAACAAGTTGAAGTTTATTGTAGGATTCAAAATTTTATTGACGAAGATTCAAAGATCCAATTAGCCACTCTTTGCCGAGGAGGCAGAACCCTAATCTGGTGAGAGAGTATAACTCAGGAAGATCTCAGCCAATATGGGAAAAAATCATTTCTTCTTGGTTTGAGTTTATAGTTGAACTTAAAAAGCAATTTTATCCATTAGGACACATGCAAAAAGAAGTAATGAATTGGCAATCATTAAGGCAAGAGAAAGGACACAGTGTCCAGGAGTATACACAAGAGTTTAGGAAAAGAGCTTTAATTTTGGGTATTCCTTTATACACAAAAGAAACTTTGTTAAAGTATATCATGGCTTTAACCTTGGTTATTTCTTTAACCCTTGCACAAGAGGTTACCCCTTGGGTAAAAGCTTTGTCCATGGGATAACCCTAGCCTAACCTTAACCCTTACCTCCTAGGGTAACCTTGATGTTGTCTTCTCAAACATTTAATGCTTCTTTCATCTCCTATCAAGCAACCTCTTGCTAACAATTGTCACCATTTCATTGGTGAGAATTGTTAACATGGATTGATTAACTTTCAATCCTGGCCCTTGTTAAGATTATTCAATAGTGCCCATCCATTGCCCTATTTTATTTATAAATAGAGCTCTCATTCTCTCAGTTTGATATAGAAGTTTTATGCATCAAACTTATAGTCATTTTACTAAGAATTTTAGCCTCTCTTTGATAAAATCATTTTAATAGAATTTAGAAGCATTTTTATCATCATCTTTATGCTAGTTTAATCATCATAGTTTCAATATCATACATATCTAGGAATACATTCATGCATAATAATCAAACATCACTCGTTCTTGGAGTTGTCATTTCTAGGTCACTTTGCTCAGTGATCTGAGAGAAAAGGTATCGACTTTATGGATCCTGTGAGATAGAAAACAATGGGACACCCCTTGGGAATTTGAGCTATTTTGATATAGTTCCTACAACTTGCACCATGAGTCTCATTGGTGTGTGGGTCATTTTGAATTTGACCTTTACGTTTCCATCGCCCTTATTTCCCACACACAAATGAATTTCAACAAATTTATGCAAGTGTGAAACACTAATTTTATTAATATCTTCAACACACTTTACCTATGATTGTAACTTAGAGTTTTCGTCTTTCATTGTGCTTGTGAGTTCAACTATAAAAGTATAGACCTTGTTTTGAATAATCATGTATAATTAATGACTCCTTCACACAATTTACTTCCACATTTACAAGTATTGAATATTGATTTATATTTTTCTCAAGGTTTTTTTTTCTTTTTTTTCTTTTAATGAATCAATTCTTTGTTGTGTATATGGAGCTAGGAGTTGAACTTCTTAAATCATTTTAAATTTAAAACTTCAAAAAACTACTTAAGGTATACTCTCTTAGACCCTTAATTTATATTTGTATTTTAAATATTCTTTGTTACATTTATATTTGAATTGGTATATAAAATTATTTAAAACATAAAATGCTTCAAACATTTTCTTAATTCCTTTCAAATGCATCCATATATAAATATCATTAAATATGTAACACACCACTAAGGAACCCGAAGGACTAATAACAACTATATATATATGAATGAAACAAGTAAAAAGTAAGATATAAGTATATTATATTTACTACACTTTTTAGATTAAATACAAAATTATAAGTATATTACCAAAATGTCAAAATATTAGTCACTAAAAATGACACTCATTACAATAAGATAAATTCAATGAAGAAATCAACATATCAATTTTTATAATTACAACAAAAGTATTGCTATTATTGAAAAGAGGTACATCCTACATAAGCTTACATTTCATATAGAGGTACATGTCTAACAATAATATATATTTTTATTAGGAATACAACATATAGATCTATATTGTTACAACAAAAACATTGCAATATAGAAAAGAGGTACATCCTTCATAGGTTTGTATTTCATATATAGGTACATCCTCTAACTATTATATATTTTTCTAGGAATAAAAATGAAATTATCATCACATGCAATCAATAGATTACTTTGTAATTGAATTTTTACTTCTAGATAATAGAAGCATGTCTTTGTATATTTGTACAGAATCGATAAGAACTTTGATTACCCTTTGCTTCATTCCTTCATCTTGATATGAAAATCCATCTCCAAATACAAAGAAGCATTGTATTCCTCTATTAAGGTTGAAGCTTAACTTTTTCAAAATTATTGTCTTCTTTCAAAAATTCCCATGTTTTAGTAATTGGTGAATAATATAGTTGATGTGATTTAGTGTCTCTTCTTCTAAAAATTTAGGATGATCCCTCATATAAGAGGAAATGGCTAAGGCTGTTTGTCCATGGAGTTTACCATCCTTCATCAAAATTAAAAATATGTTACTATTAAAAGTATAATATTATTTCAATCACTGAATTAAAAGGGAAAGACAAAAACCTAATAATCAAGAGCATCATCATTTAAGCGTGTACACAACCACATGATCTTGTAGAATCTACATTGATTATTAAATATCTTCTCAATAGTGTTGTTGGCTAAATCAGGGGGTGCCAAGAGAAAAGGATGCAGTGAAAATGGTCCCACTGCTGCAGTTGTGGCTGCAATCTATATGTATTCATCATAGGTTGGAATGTATGTGCTAGCATTCCACCGTGTTTGTTGTATAGTAGCTTCAACATAATCTGCCCACAATCACAATATACTTGAAATATTAAATCCAATTCCTAATTTTTTTTCATAATCGATGTATTCAATTTGATATTGAAAAAAATCACAATAAGTTTATTTATAATTTTTTTAAATAAAGTTTTTAAATATTTTTAAATTAAAATGAATATATATATATATATATATATATATATATTCAATAAAAGTGGACATGCCACTAAACTATTTTTTATTAATATATTTAATTTTCTTTTACAACGGATTCAAAGGGCATACCGGCAGGAAAGAACCTACAAGAAAACCTCTGGTTGTGGCCCAAAAAAGAAAAAACTAAAATAAACTAAATACCCCATATACAAGATTAGTCTAAACCCACCCATTACATAGCTTTAGAGAGGTACATGTCATGTGTCCAGATGCCTTCTAAAACTTGGAGATATAGACACAACCCCATAGGGCCAAGATACCACAGAATTTGAAACTGTAGAAGCAACCTCATAGCGAATAACCAGGCTGCATCAAATCCTCTCAAGATCCCAAAAAAAATTTGAACAATTCATGAGATGTAATTTGCATCAAAAAGAGATATGAACCAAAAAGATACCTGCATTATGTAATCAAGTCAAAAACCAAGAGCTTGAGCTCTCGTAGGGAGGTTCCATGTCCTCTCTCAAAGGAGGGACATTCTGCAAGGGGAATTCCAATCTTGGAGGCATTGAAACCAAAAAACAAAGTGAGAGTAGCGAATATAACGCCATAAGCAAATCCAAAGCCTTATCCACAATCTGAGGTGAAACCCAATCTAATAAGTTTTCAAATGATTTCAAAGTATCTCCCAATCTATCACAGATTAAACCCATTCTCATTTCAAACAATAATTCCCCACACCACCCATTGCCCAAAAGGTTAGAACGAGGAAGAAAGCCCCCATAGTAAAAAGACCCCAGCTCAAAATGATAGCTATCCAATGTAGACCTATCAAGCTCCCAAGTGCATACCGAAGGAAGTATGAACATGGAAACCAAGAGTTGGAGCGAAACCTCATCATACAAAATGTCATAACAAATAGTAAGAAATCAAGACAAAATCTCAAAGCCAGAAAAATTACGAGTCTACAACTAGAGACTCCCCACCAACCTATGTACCTCATAATCCACCTAAGGAGAAAACAAACTAAAAACTTTACCAAACATCTCAGAACTACTTCTTGTATCCTCATCTGAGACCGCATCTTGGCAATCTATAATAACCCTGTATCTTAAAAGAGTAGAAACTTTTGAAATTTGCACACCCAAGAAAGAACCAAAAAAAGCCTTATGCAAAATACAGTATTGATGTCACCTTTTAAAAACATCTATAGAAAAAAATGTGAGCAAGAAGTGACAACACAATTCATGATTACAAATGAAGGCAATCAACAATTTTTAAAGCTCGTAAGAGATATTGTCATAATTGAAACAATAATAGCATAGTACCTTTCGCGGTACTTGGTGGCAGAAGAACATTACATGAAACACCCCATCAGATGCAAGTAAAAGATGCTTACCCAATCATGATCAAAATTCAAGTACCTTGATAGATAACTTCAGATAGATCATAGTAGATATGTCATATCACAACATCGTGCATACCAAAGAATAATAATAAAGAAATGAGAAATAAATGATTACCGTACAGTGTATACTTCAAACGTAAGGGAAAGTGCCAAATCAAATCTCTTCCTCTTATGCAAGAGATATATGTTACCCGCTCATGAAAAGATTACTCATCTAAGCATACTATCAAAAGAAGGCAACTCCTCCTTATTAACAATTAAATGATTAGCATTAGCATCAATAGCAGGATTAGCCAAAAAATCCACCACCTTATTGATTTCTCTAAAACAATGAGAAAGAAGATAATAATCAAAGAACTCTAACTGTTTTAAAATATGATTTAGAACATATTGTAAATGCCAACAATGTGATTTTTTCTTTGAGACACATTGGAAAGTAACCATCGAATCCCCCTCAATGATTAAACGCTTGATGCCCAGGCTAACAGCCATATCCAAGCCAAAGGATAAAGTATACAACTCAACATAATTGTTAGGTTTGAAACCCAAAGCATGACTCTATGCAAGGATTAGATTAGAATCATGATCAAAAATTGCCATGCTAGTACGAGCTGGACCAGGATTACCTCTCGAAGCACCATCATAATTAAGTTTAAAAAGGCCAAAACGAGGAGGTTTGGAAACAACCTCCCTTCTCTTCCTTGTAGTAGAATATTTCTAAGAGACACAACCCTGAGAAGGTATTACTGACAGACCTTTCCAAAACATAGAAATTTTACTATCCCAGTTAGAAAAGGAATTAAGATTATCCAAATTCTTAAAAATTTACGACAAGGCTACCTCAGACATAGAACACTCAATCCTCTCCACAATTTGCAACCATGAAGAACTCTCCTTTCAAAAAAGTTTCCTATTTCTTTCTAACCATATGTTCTAAATAAAAATTGATGGGGCAATAACCCAGAGGCACGCAAAGAAGGATGGAGAGAAAAGGAGAGGCTAGGAGCTGAACTAAGAACTCAAGTCCTTACAAATAACTTAGGATATGCCTAGCTTACCAAATAACCAATACCAACAATCTAAAGAAAAATCACAATGCAAAAAAAGGTGGGATGATGACTTAAGGTGATTATTGCAAAAGATACAAGGAAAAGACACATTAATCCCCAATCTATCTAGCCTTAATCTTGTGAGAACCCTATCCTAAATAGATAGCCAAGGAAAAGTCCGAGATTTTGGAAGACAAGAAACATGCCAAAATAGTTTATATGGCCAAGAGGGGGTAGCAGACCTCAGTTAATTATACCCCTCCTTAGCCGTATACTGCCTAGAGGAATTCTTAGTCCAAATCAGCTCATCTTCCAGATCTAAGAAAATTACCACCCTGCCTTTTAAAGCAAGATCATAATCCTTTTTAATAGCTTGGTCAACATCCAAAAAAACAATAGACTTCCATTTAGCAGTCTTGGGGGGCCCATATGACATAATTTCAAAATAATCAGCTACATTCACACCCCAAAGAGAAACAAAGAGAGGTCTCAGAGGTGACCAATCCCTTATATCATTCATAGGGCTATAAGCATTCCACATCTCCTCCCAGAATCTCATTTTCTGGCCATTATGAACCACCCAAGCAAGGTGAGGTAAAATGACCCCTCTACATTTACAAAAAAAATTCCAAATAGAGGAGCTCAAAGGCAAATTAGAAATAGTGAAAATACTTTCCCTAGGCCCATTGTTCAAATTTTTTGCAAACATAATTTTTGTCCATAGAGAGTTTGACTTGTCATATAGCTTCCAAGACAACTTAGCCCTAGGGCTAAATTTTGATTTTCAAAACTCTGAATCCCTGCCCCACCAATTTCTTTAGTTTGACACACATTCTCCCATTCCAAGAGAGGAATTTTCCTTTTCCCATCCGTGTTACCGTCCTAGAGAAAAGCTCTAAGGGTGGAGTCGAGATCAACAATTACCGCCCTAGGAGTTTTTAGGACCGACATAAGATATATAGGAACAACATTCAATACTGATTTAATGGGAAGGATTTTCCCTGCTAAAGTCAACTATTTATGGTTCCAAGACATAATTAGTTTAGATACTATAGATACAACTTTGTCCCAAAAACCTGATTTTGCCTGGCCCACAAAAAGGGAACCCCAAGATAACTACAAGGAAGGGCCCCCACTTGAAAGCCCCAAAAAACCTATAACCTTTGTTGAACCAAGGGGGAGGTATTCAAAAGAAAATTTTAGACTTAGCCCCATTTACTTTCTGACCAAAAAAGGTTGAATAATTATCAATAATGTTCTTAATTACGTTAGATTTTGCCAATGAAGCATGACCAAAAAGAAAAGTGTCATCCACAAAAAGACAATGAGAAATAGGATGAGGCACATTGGGAATCATAACCCCTCTCCAAGACCCATTTAAAGCAGTAGCCCTTATGGCCCAACTAAAAGCTTCAACCAGCAAGATGAAAAGAAAAGGAGATAAGGGCTACCCTTGCCTTAAACCCTAGGATGAAGAGAAGAAACCACAAGGAGAACCCTTAATTAAGATAGAGAAATGTGTAGAGGAAACACATGCATGAATCCATTTCACCCATGCACTAGAAAAACCCAACTTGATTAAAACCCTCTTTAATGCACCCCATTCTACTCTGTCATACGCTTTCATCATATCTAGCTTAAGTACCATAGTTGGAATTACTTGGGAGGAAATCGAGTGCAAAACCTCATGGGCCACAATTGCTCCCTCAACACTTTCCTTCCCGGGAATAAAACCTCCTTGTTTTGATGAAATTAATTTAGTTAAAAGTTTGGGTAATCTATTCCTTCTTGCTTCTTCCAGGGCCAATATAACATCCTTACCAACAAATTCAGAACATTTCTGAAAAAGCAGTGCAGTAAAACCATCTAGCCTGGGATCTTTATCTGGATCCATAGCAAAAACAACAACCTTGACTTCCTCAAGTATACATTCATATATATCTATATATAATAAAATTAAATAACTCTTAAATAAATAAAATAGTTTGAGACTCATATTATTCAATATTAACATGTACACTAAATTATATTCGTCCTAAAACAAATATTAACTATAAAATAGATATAATTTTATTTAATATACAACATAAACATGAACTAATCTAAACGAAAAATAAATAACAAGATCTCCTTTAAAGATTATTGGTTTTTTACCACCTCAAAAGGTCCTCACAATTTCACGTGGAGAGTCTAGAATTTCTCACTTATGACATAGTTTGACATTTGTTTCGGTTATGGATCTAACAAAACATTAATAAAAGGGGTTAGAAAGTAGACTCAAAGAAATATCTTGGAATTTACTCAAAGAGGTGTAATGTATACCATAGCACGAGAGACACATCTCATGTCATGACTATGAAAAATATCACATAAGCATATATTTATTTTATAAATCTAAAGACATGTCCAAATTTTAAAATATATATTAATATCTACGAATGAAACAATTAAAAGGAAAATATAAGTATATTGTATTTATTACACCTTTTAAGATTAAATACGAAAAAATAAAAATAGTACTCATCAGTGAATGTAAAATTTTAAAACTATAGTTCAAAAATTAAATGAAAAACTAGAACAAGTATTTTAAAAAAACAAATTCAAAAAATTAATTTAAAAAATATATTAAATAAAAAAAAATTAATTTAACTAATCAAGTTTAAAAAATTATCACCCTAGCTCAGGGTGGTGTTGTATTAAAATTTGGAATTTTTTGTATATTAAGTCAAGACTAGTTGGACTATGGTCCCAGGCAAGGCCGGAGGTTTTCTCACCTCCACTCTTTCCTACCGGCGCCCGCACGAGTGGAGTAATGTAAACTTCAAAATAATTAATAAAATTCTTTTCCTCGGCCTCTTACTGATCCAAAAAACAAAAAAAAAAGTTTAAAAAATTAATTTTAAAATATCTTAAAAAGTAAAAAATAAGAAATAGATATCTATAAAACAAAATATTTTTAAAGTAACATAAAAATAAATTTAAGTTTGTGTAATCCTATTAATGTCATTTCTAAAGTATCTTTTATTTATCATTATTTTTATATAATGTATAAATAAAAATAACATTTATACCTTTAATTAAATAATATTTAGGGAAAGTACACATACCATTTTTGTAACAAATGGTATCATGTCAAGTCCTTTCTTTTTAGTGGTCTTACTTGCGAGTTCATGTATTATTTGTTTGAAAAACAAATTCTACATGATTTGGCCAAAGCCATTCTACTATTAGAAAACTCCACTTCGTCTGTCGCACTGACTGCTAATGAATAATATTCAATTGGACATTGTCTAATTGAAATCAAATGAGTGACCCCAAAATTTGCCCACCAATTGCCATAAAGATTAAACTATTAGTTATTAATTAATTTTTTTAAATTAAAATATTACAAATTATGTTTGAAATGTAAATCCCTATAGAAAAATTGTAACAACTAAACTTTTTTGGAACATTTAAAAATTGTTAACAAGAATTGATTTTTTTCTTCTGATTACATCCATGATCTCATCAAGAATACAAATGTCTTGATTTCATAAAATTCAATGCCTGCTATTTCCAAAAACTAACTAGCTATTCAATTTATTGTTTGATTAAACATCACACACACTAAGGCACAGACACACATACACACCATCAATTGAAATTATTTGATTATTTCTTTAATTTTAATCTTTATCATTTAATCTATTGAATTATCATAATTATCTAGAGAATTCCTTCATCTCCATCTTGCAGACAAATTGTAATATATTAAAATACAATTTTGCTAATTCCAAAATCTTCTTATCTTTTAAACATTTTAGCCTCTTCCATAACTTTTTATACTGGAAATGTCACACTTAAGCTCTTAAGTACTTCTCATCACATGTTCCTCCATAATAATGTTTTGGTCATTATCATTATTTCTTTCGCAGAAAAAAAATGCCCACTTTGTCCTTAAAATTCTCCAACACATCTTCCCATAATACAATAGGTAAATATATCATTAATTGTAAATGTTTGAAAAAAAAAACTCAAAATAAATAATGAAAGTTGATAATGAAAGAAAAGACACTTAAAAATTACAGTGTGAGTTATTTGGTTCGCATAAATCTTAAAGATGAAAATAATGTTAAAGCCTCAGAAGTCTGAGTCCTAAAGCTGTAGCATTCAAATTGTTCGTAACATTTCCTGATTCTAACATTATGCCCACACTTCCATCCCACCATCTACATCCATTATTAACTAAACCATTTGGTTAATGGTTTCAAGCATGTAAAATCCATTGCAACGCTATTTTTCTCACAAACAAGATGCCCTCAGATATGTTACCAATTTTAAGAACCTCGAATTCGTTACCAGTATTAAGATACCAATTATAACATTGAGTAATATGTTACAAGTTCCATCACAACTTATATATTTGGTTAGCATTCCAAGTGTTAAAAGAGAAATTTAACAAACCGGTAAACATAATCAAGAGCTGCTTTTATTTTAGCCTGAAAATATCCATCTATTCTGAGGCATTGCAATGCATCAACCATCTCAAGCCGCTCGATCAGATCGCCATCAAATAAGTGTATCATCATTAATGTTTTAGATCATATTAAAGGTCTATCATCATAATAGTGTTTCATGCTTGGATAAAACAATCTAAGCGTATCATCTCACTATTTTCTAGTTAAAGATGATGTTTACCTTAACTTGTTAAAAACATGAATTTTATTTCATCACTATTTTTAAACACCTATTACATATTGACATATATCTATCATAACAACATGTTTATCATTATATAAAAAAATCTAAAGAAAACTTTACAATTTTAATCATGTATAATCATTTTTAATGTTATAATAAAGGCATTGTGAAATATTAATCATAAGAATTTTTGCCTCTCATATATAATTAAAATAAAAATTTGATTTAATTATTATTTAGAAAAATATATTACATATTAACATTTAATTTCTGTAGATATAAAATTTAATTTTCATATATTAAAAAATGGTTCAAGAAATGTTTTTCCTGCTCCGATATGACTGATACGATTAAAATGGGCTTCTAATGGCACCAGTACCACTACTACTGTAGATGCGACCATACACACGTGCTCTTGCTTAAATTAAAGCATTGCGTTGCCCAATTCATTTTTTTATATTTATATTTGTTTGGAGTCCGGGGATATATTCTAAATCATGTTTAAAGAGAAGAGATATATCAATTGTAATTCTTTGGAAAATTTGTCGGTGCTTTAGAATGAACTTACTCTGACTTTAAAGTTTTAGTTATCAAAAAAGTTAAATTTTTATTCTTGATAGAAATAAAGTTAATTTTTTATTTGAGTGAATATAATAAAGATTGTAATTTATTTTTTTATTTTTTTATTTTTATAAATATTGAATAGATTATTCCAGACTGTGTTGTCATGTCATTTAGTTAGACTACATTGTCTTGATTTCTAGGTAGACTCTTTATCCTTCTTGAATAGTTGACTCTTTGTATCTTCTTTTTGCAGTTATCCTTTATTGAACTGCTATTATTTCATGTAATTCTGCTTTGATGATAAAAAACAATTCTAATATAATTTTTTATAAATTGTATTGATAAATGATTAATGAGATTGTATTAAGATTCTTTGTAAAGAAGATTATGGAGTTCAGGAATAGGATGTCCATTCCTCACTAATTAAATTCCTATGGATGGAAAAACTCTTTTATTTATCACACATTTAGCTTTTTTTTTAATTTTAATAATCTATATTGTACTGCTAAAATTAAAAATGATAGTATTTCTTTCAAGTCATGTAATTTTTATAGTTCATAATGTAAGTTCTTTTCATTTCTAGTTTTGAATTGTGCATGATAAGTTTCATCATCAATATTTCAGATCATAATACATGATCCATCATCATAATAGTTTTTTATGCTTGCATAAAACAATTTAAGTGCACCATCTCAGTATGTTTTAAATAAAATATGTACAGGTTAGAATGTTGGAAACATGAACTTTATTTCATCACTATTTTTAAAACACCTATTACATATTGACATATCTATCATCTAAGAACATATTTGTCATTTTATAAAATATCTAAAGAAAAATCTGCAATTTTAAGTATGTATAATGATTTATAATGTTATAAGAAAGGCATTGTGAAATATTAATCATAAGAATCTTTTCTTCTCGAATAATATGGATTTGGAGCCAACGGTGTCGCGAATGAGACTAGGCCCACATCCCAGGGAGTTTAGGGATTTCAGACAGAGTGATAGACCAAGATACTTCACGAATCTAGGCTTCAGAGCATGGTCGAAACCAAAGTGGGCCTTGAGGGAACAAAATAGATCGTCAGGGTTTCAACCCGATGTCAGGAATCTTGACCAATGGACAAGAGATTTTACTAGATCGAGAGGGGAACATCTTCCTAACCTTGGTGATCGCAACACCATTACGCCTGGTGCAAAGACACACTGGCAAAGGGTTTGGGAAAAAGAATGGAGACCTAAGAAGATCCCAAGATCTATGTCGTCTGAGAAGTTTAAACCCAAACCTGATAACAATCACAAGTTGTCATTCTTTCTAGATAGCAAAAGCTGGAGTGACTCAGTGGCTTTTTTCAAAGATAGCGGTTTTCTCTTGAAATGTTTTGGGGATTGGCCGATTATTTGTTGTGTTAAGAAGTGGTGTGAGGAAACATGGCCTTTTAAGGTAGAGATTAAGACTGTGCCAAATGGTTTTTTTCTTGTCATAACAAAAAATAACAAAGACTAGAACTGGGTCCTACATAATGGGCCTTATTTCTTGGGAGGCAAAGGGGTTTCAATAAGAGACTGGGAACCAAATTTTAACCCTATCAAA
Source organism: Cryptomeria japonica (assembly GCF_030272615.1). Taxonomy (NCBI): domain Eukaryota; kingdom Viridiplantae; phylum Streptophyta; class Pinopsida; order Cupressales; family Cupressaceae; genus Cryptomeria; species Cryptomeria japonica. The sequence continues at coordinate 781,412,052 of NC_081411.1, read as the reverse complement.
GCCTTTATGGAGGAGGTTCCAGTTTGGCTGCATCTATACAACCTCCCCAGGGATTACTGGAGTGAGGATGTCTTTCAGATGATTGGAAACAAATTAGGGTTTTACCTTAAATCAGATGAAGCCATCACAAAGAGATATTTTAGGTCTTATGCAAGGATTTGTGTTAGCTAGAAACCCAATTTCCATCTCCTGCCATGGATTGAGATCAATACAAGTGCGGGGAGATGGGTGCAACAGATTGAAGTTAAGGAGACTTTGCAGAAATGTTTGTTCTGTAACAAGCAGGGTCACTCGAAGGAGGTTTGTTTTATCAACCCTAAAGGAAAGCAAATTGAGGACCCATTAGAAGCCAAAGTGGAACATTTTGTTGAGTTACAACAAGAGGATGAATGATTGAATTCTCAGAAGGCAGGGAATTTGCCACCTTCAATGCCTAATTTGGTGAATACTGGGCTCCCTATAGAGGACCCAAAGCTAGATGACAAAGCTGGAGGGACATATTCATCATTTTTTTTTTAATGACCCACTTAACTTAATCCAAAAAAAGCTCAACTGATTTTTTTTTTATGATTACTTATTCCCACTTATTCTTAATTGTGTTTGATTCAATCGCATACTTTGGGCATCTATCCAAATGGGATAGGCATCCATCGAATCGGGATGGGCATCTAACCATACGAGTTAGGCATCTATCCATATGGGACCGGGAGTTTCATCTATCCAATTCGGGATAGGCATCTACCCAAATGGAGTTGGCATCTATTCAAAGAATAGGTAATGCTCTAGCCAGAGACTTTAGACTCATCGAGACCATTCGGGTCCTGAGTCACTCTCTAAAGACTACACTCCCCTACTAGGAATGTATCGAGGGCTCCGTCTTTAGGAGTATATAAAAAATTTAAAACAAACAAGCTTGAGTTCAGCCTCAAAATTTGGCCTAAAGCCTCAGGAAGTCAAGCGAATCCATACGGGATCCCTTTCGAGTATGCATTGAGTTACTTATAATCATCCAATTAGTGTTACTATACCCTTTCATTAAAAGACCAAGGAACTTCAATAAAATATGATCAACTCATCCTTAACCAAATCCTAATCCCCATCCCAGAATGTTTGAGTACAAGGGACAACTCCATCCCTAGACTGCCTACATACCTATTTCGGCATGGGATCAAGGCGTAAAGCATGTAGTTCTAGTTTCTAACTATGGTTTAATGTAAACTATTTGGTGGGTACGTAACCCTTTCTAGGGTCAATGTCCCAGACAGTTTCTCTGTGGTTGCTACCCACGATGGTAGCTCTATAGCAAAAAGGCTCAAGGTAGCCTTTCGCTTGTGGCCTAAGATAACTAATTCTTATTTCCTATTAAATGCATCACCCTTGATCCATTATCATCCACTGAAATCATTAGGATAAAATAAATTTCCAAGATCATAACACACAACCAAAACCTAATGGGGCTTTCTAAGGTTTAACTGAGCGAATGCAAAATTCATTCAAAATTTTATCTTTTTAGATTATCGATCCAAGAGGGATTACCCACCCCTTGGATTTTAACTTCCAAATGACCCTTATTTCTCCCCGACAATTTAGAGGGATGATGCCACAAACATTGCTGTTGCAGCTTTATTAGGTGTTAAGTACAGTAGTTCAACATGACGACATTACCCGTAAGTGTGACCCAGAGGCACCATAGATACCGAATGCCACTAATTTTTGGTTTCAACTACTCTTGTTTAGTTATCTAACTAGGGATTTAACTTTGAATTCATTAATCTTAAATGAAGCAATATACCAATACAATTATGAAAAAGAAACTATTATATACAAGGAATTATCACTTGAATTTAAAAACTAAAGTATAAATTTCACATAATTGAAGGGAACATAAACAAATCGACTACTCGGGAATAGTATTTTCTCTGAAGGAAAATTATGAAAATAATTAAAAATTTGAAAACTTGAACTAAATACATGAAATTACTAATTGCTTGGAAACCATGATACCTTCAAAGATAACTTATGAAAATGATTTGAATTACTTGCAAGATATAATTGTTTTGGAACAAACCATTACACAATAAATATGAATCCTAGTACTGATTTGCTTGAAAGAAAATTAAATGATTGAATAAAAAGACTTTGGAAATGAATTTTAACACCTACTTATTTGAAGTGAAAAGTATTTAATAATAAGCCCAACTAATTCTTCCATATGAAGTAACATAAATTTCATTTACAATGATAACACTACTTTAAATGTGAATCCTAATACTTGAAAGGTACTAAATTGCTTGAAAGAAAATTAAATGATTAAATAGCAAGACTTTGGAAAAGAGTTTAACATTTATCAAACTTAACACATTATACCATAATTTAAATAATTTGAAGGAACTTACATTTCATTTAATAATAAGAAAAATGTTTAATTAATAATAATTTATTTCATATGTTATTTGATCTCTTAATTATAATTCATTGCCAACATATATCCATTTTTATCCCGAATATAAGGATTATATAGCATTTAAATAATTTTTAAAAGTAAAGTCTTATTTAAATAATTAGAGAGCACATGATAAGGTCAAAAGTAAACTTTACCCAACTATCATCCAAATATGAAAAGAAATTAAATCTTTTTGTTTGTTTTTTTTGTTTGTTTTTTTTGTTTTTTTTTGTTTTAATAAAATTTCCAAACACTTAAATTAAGATTATTCTTTTTAATAAATATGATTTAACAAATGATTTTTCAAAATTTATAGAAATGCAAATAAGAAAGTTTAAACACTTTTTAGATAACTTACTAATTATCAAAAAAAGCAATCTTCAACACAATTTTATCCATTAGCATTTTAAATTTTAATCCTCATGTAATTAAATAATAAGTTGATTAAATCATAGGCTCAAAACTATTGGTGCAATTTAAAATCAAGGCTAATAATATCTATTTATAAAATAAGCAATTAATTTAATATAAATATGATTAATTTTAATACAAGACAACATAACAACCAACCAATCAAATCAATGATAAATTTACTATAAATTATTTTTATTTATTTTATCTAAATTTTTGTTTATCAACAAATAGATTACTTAATATTTGTCTTAAATAAAATTATCCTCACAAAATAAATACCCTCATGAATTTAAATTTAAATATGAAGGAAAGAATTTCCTTTTTATTATAGTGAATGCTGAAATTTAAAGTAAAGAAATTAAGTATGCAATCTCAACCCTTAGATTAGATTTAATCTTAGCCCTTAGATGTAAAGTTCACCCACAACCCTAAAATCTTTATACTAATACTAAAATTTAGGGCTTTTCTTTCATTTCATTATTGTGGATCTTGTAGGGAAGAATGGAACAAGAAGAATACATTAAAAAGAGTTCTACAAAATCTACCATGGGAAGGATGGAAGAAGAAAAATGCATTCTGAAGAGTTCTACGAAATCTACCCTGAGGAAGAATGGAAGAAGAAGAATGAATTCAAAAGAGTTCTACGAAAACTACCATGCCTCTCTGCTACTTTGCTACCCTTTGCATCAATCGACTTCCTATTTTGTATAAAACCATCTTAATAGGATAATTTTTCCCATTCTTGTTTGCAGATTAATGTATCCAAATTTATGCAAATTTTTAAAACACTTTTTGCAAGGATTGGATGGCTGATTTTGTGGTAGTTTTTTTTTTCAAGTTTAGTTAGTCTATTTTTATTTTTCTTAGATAAAACTTTAATTCAATTTTTTTTAATTTATTTCATTTTATTATATTTTCATATTAAACTATTTCTATATGAATAAAATTATTTAATTTACTTACATAATAAAATAGACTATTTCTGGAACAATAGATTCAAAAGAAGAATCAACAACTCACTCTGCAGCATCTACAAATTATACTGGATAAGCTACTGCATCATAATAAAATATTGAATCAAAAATATTGAGACCAAAGCTACTGCATCATAATAGAAAATATTGAATCAAAAATATTGAGACCAATGATGCTCGTGCTGATGAAGAACTAGACTTAAGGGGATATTTTAAGATAGTATTTCTAATAATATTGCCTTTTAAGAGAAAAATTGTTAGAATTGCATGAAAAGAGTAAAACCATATTTAATTTGATTTTCATCCCATAGCTTTTCTCTCCCAGATTTACTTTCCATTTCCAATCAATAATTTCTGAGTAATTATTTCTTAGATGAAATTAATTAATTCATTAACTAAGTTTCCCTTCTGAACCCACATATAAATATTAATTACCTCTTTTCCCTTGTTTATAACTAATTAAATTATAAGTTTTAGTGAAAGTAATTGACTAAAAAGTCAGTTCAATTAATACAAATTATTTTGCATGTTCAATTTTAAACAATATATTTTTTTGTAACTAAAGTCAATTGCAATAATAATATTTCATGTGCCAAGCTTCAAAATAGGATAAACTAACATTATTTCATTATTCTCATTTAGTATTAAATTTAATAATAATGGATTGATATCTTCTCTTTTTTTTGTATTTGGAAAATTTAATTTATCATTAAACTATATTAAATTGGGTATTTCAAGATAGATATGCAATGAATCTTTTTCATATATTTTATCAATAAATCTATTTAAAATTTTAATTCATAATTAATATAAATGTTGTTTCCAATGAATATAATCAAACTTTTATGTTTCATGTTATGAATAAATTAAAACACCATTAGCTTTCTTTGAAATAAAATAAGATTGAAAACTCCAAATTTAAAAAATTATTTGGAACCAATAGAAAATCTTAATAATAAATAAACTATATATATATTTCCTTTATAAAAGACTTAAACAATTTTTTTATTTTATTTCCTAAGATATTACAAAGAAATAAATGAAACTTTATATATTGTTTTTGAAATACAACTAAATAATTTTTATAGATCAAACTTCATTAATCATTTGGAGGAAAATTAACTTATCTGATAATGCTCTCCTTTGTTGAAGATCTTCAATCCCTTTGATTTCTTCTTAACTTTTTCTCTTGCTCCCTTTGATCCTTGTCTTGCAACCTGGTATAGATCTCCTCCAAAACCCCTAGAAAGTCCTATTTCCTACAATACAATATGTCTACCAAAATCCTCCTACTACTAACATAATTTGCAAGAATTCAAAACTACTTATCAAAAAAATGAACCCCCTCTTTTCAAAAATCTAGTGTTCAATATATAGAAAAGAGAGTCATTTTCCCACTACCATGTAAATTAATTGGTTTTAAGATTCTTTTCCTAAAATAATCTGATGCAAAAATGACTATTGTCATAGTGGGGGTTACATGAAAAAATTTGAATTTGAGATTCTCTTCTAGAACCTTCTCATTTCCTTCTACAACATGTGCTAAATAACATATTGAAAAAATAAGTAATTTTAAATTAATTTCATGCAAAATGATTGTTCCCATAGTGGCGGTTACATTTGACCATGCATTAAAAATTTGAATTTGAATTTTCTTCCATTTTATCAAATATGAATTTTGCAACTCCTTTGTCATAAAATGGCCATGAATAGAATTATTCTTGTCATAGAATAATTTTGTAACTCCCATGTCATGTATTTGCTAAATATAATATTTATTCCTTAATATTTTGAAATTGAATTTTTTTTTCTAGAATCTTCTTATTTCTCCTACACCACGTGCTCAATTAGAATATTGAGGAAATAAATAATTTCCAAGTAAATTATGACCTCACATGCAAGTCACCATTTATTACTCATTTTTATTTAAAATTTTGACCTTATTTAATTTATCATTTCTAACTCATAAAAGTAATAATAATAATAATAATAATAATAATAATAATAATAATAATAATAATAATATTATTATTATTATTATTATTATTATTATTATTATTATTATTATTATTATTAATAATATTATTATTATTATTATTATTATTAATGATAATAATAATAAGGATGATAAGGATAATAATAGTATTATTAACAAGTTTTATCCAAGTCTTAAAAGAAGGTTATGACAGTTTTATCGACCCTAAAGGAAAGCAAATTGAGGACCCATTGGAAGCCAAAGTGGAACATTTTGGTGAGTTACAACAAGAGGATGAATAGTCAAATTCTCAGAAGGCAAGGAATTTGCCACCTTCAATGCCTGATTTGGTGAATACTAGGCTCCTTGTAGAGGACCCAAAGCTAGATGACAAAGCTGGAGGGACTTATTCATCATCCCACTTTAATACTACATAGCTAGTGGTAGAAACACTCAATAAGGTGGAGGCTAATATGAATGTAGTAGATGCAAGTATTATGGGCTCCCTAATGGTTCGTCCTTTAGAGAGAGAGGAGTTTAAGGCTCAAGAGAAGAGTGACAACTTGAATACTAGTGCAGAGGAAAGGTTAGGAGAAGAGGAAGATTGGGGTTCTTTTGATGAAGAGGATATTCTAGAGTGCCGAACTATTTTGTAATCGGACTCTCAAACTAACAAAGTGGCTATTGAAGAAAAGAAACCTAGGGGTCGTAAACCTAATAGAATTTGGATTGCAATGGTAGGGAATGCCAAAGGTCAGTCTAAACTATCAGTAGGGAAGGGAGTCCCCCTTCCTGAAGGATAATGAAAATCCTTAATTGGAATTTCATGAGCTATAATTCCCTTGACAAGCGTTGTTTGATCAAGAGAGGGCTTGGCTAGGTGAAACCGGATATTGTTTGTCTGCAAGAAACTAAGCTTAGTAGGGAAGATGCAGTGGGTTGGCAGGAAGCTTGGAGTTTTTGGAAAGGTGTTTTTTCAAGTGCAGAGGGTTCATCAGGTTGGCTGGGGATAATCTGGAACCCTAATCTCATCAAGGTCATAGAAATCACCAATTCACACACATTTATAGCTGGACATTTGGAAATAAATCTTGATTATTCTAAGTAATTTTACCCAGGACCTGGTTGTTCTTAGGGGGGATTTTGATGTCATCTTGGATTCTGGAGATAAGAAAGGTGGTAGAGTTGGTATTACTACATCCCAACTGGGTTTCAAAAACTTTATTTGTGATAATGGGTTGCGGGAAGTTAAGAACAACAAAGGGTCTTTCAAATGGATAAATTAGAGGGCTGGTAGGGAACACATTGTTAAGAAGCTGGACATATTTTTCTCGAGGGATAATTGGGCTTCTAAACCGCATTTGTTTGAATCTACAGTTCTACCCATGGTAGCCTCTGATCATTTTCCTATTGAGCTCCTCATTTGTCTAGATTGTGCTCCAATCCAATGTCCTTTTAAGTTCAAAAAAATGTGGCTGTGCCACCCATATTTTGAAGGATTTTGTTTCTTTGACATGGCAGGATGCCCCTATGAGAACTGGTTTGTGGGCTTTTATTTTTTACAAAAAAATGCAATATCTCAAAGGTAAATTAAAGGAATGGAATAGGGTTATGTTTGGAAACATATTTGATAATAGAAGCATGGTTGAGGTAGAGCTTAAGGATTTGGAGTGTTCTATTTTGAACCATGGTATGACTTTGGATGCTTTTAACAAGCAGAATCTTCTAAAATCAAGACTTAAAGAGCTTTTGACTAGGGAAGAAGTTTATTGGAATCAAAAATAAAGGGAAGGTGATAGGAACACAAAGTTCTTTCATAATTTAGTTAAAATTAGGTGATCTTGGAATAAGGTGACAAATATTAGGAATAGGGATATTGCTATTTTGCATGACTTAGAGGAGATAAACAAAGAAGTTGTGGATTTTTTTACTGAGTTATTATCTAGGAACCATAACCTGAACTCTTGACATCAAGAAATTATTTTGAGCAACATTCTAAAGTTAATTTCAAAGAATCAGAACCACTTTTTGTGTAAAATTGTTTCAATGGATGAAGTGAAACAAGTTGTTTTCTTGATTGTGGGTGATAAGGCTCCAAGACCGGATGGTTTTCCTGGTCTCTTTTATCAATAATTTTGGGATGTTGTGAGCCATGAATTATGGCAGGTGGTGGAAGAAGTGAGAGTCAAACTAAAGGTGGTGAAAGAACTAAATTATACTTTTCTTACTTTAATCCCTAAAGTAGAGAAGCCATCCTCTTTTGGATATTTTAGGCCCATTTCTTTGTGTAATGTGATCTATAAGGTGATCACCAAAGTTATCATGAACAGATTGAAAACCTTACTCAAATTTATAATCTCGGAGGAACAAAATTGTTTTGAATTGGGAAGATTAATTGTGGAAGGAATTATAATAGCTCACGAAGCTATTCAATGTATCAAGAAATCAAAGGTAGAGCGAATCCTTTTTAAATTGGATATCAAGAAAGCATATGATATGGTAGATCGGGAGTTCTTATTTTGTTTCCTAGAAAAGTTTGGTTTTTCAACTCATTGGATAAATTGGGTGAAAGCATGCATAAATGGACCATGGGTCTCCGTGTTAGTCAATGGAAGCACTCAAGGATTTTCCCAAGCTTCTAGGGGTCTGAGATAGGGGGACGCTGTTTCTCCCTTTCTTTTTATCATTTTGGCAGAAGTTTTGGGAAGATACATCCAAAAATTAAAAAATGAGGATAGATGGAAGGCTATCTGGGTAGCCAATGGTGTGGATGCTATCACACATCATTAGTTTGCGGATGATACAATTCTATTTGGGGACTCCTCTTTAAAAGAAGCTTGGCCTATAAAAAGAACCCTCGATATCTTCTGTGAGGCATCTAGGCAGCAATTTAATTGGAAGAAATGATATATTTTCTTTTTTAATACTGACTCGAGAAAGAAAATAGAAATTATTAGGATACTAGGAGTTAAATCTGGCACCCTCCCTAGGAGAGTTTTGTGAACACCTTTGTTTGGGGGGCCTAATAGGACATATTTGTGGCAGAGAGTATTTGACAGTTGTGTGAATAAGTTAGAAGGATGGAAATGCAAATAGCTCACCTCTATTGGTTGGTTGTTATTATTGAAATCCATTTTTTCTGCGATGCCCATTTACTCCATGATCTGCTTTAAAATTCCAAAAGTATCAACTAATTTATGAGGAAATGTTTTTGGCACAGGAAGGGGGAACAAGATAATGTTCCCCTGTTTGCATGGGATAAAGTATGTCAACCTCGTATGGCAAGAGGGGTTGGGCTGAGGAAGTCGTTCTTTCTAAATGAAGCAATGGGAGAGAAACTTATATGGCAAATGTATGTAAAGCCAACATATAAATGGGTTCAGATTCTAAAACATAAGTATCTGGAGTCATTAGATGATGAGAGGATTTTTACTATTTGTGAACGTCCTAGAGGATAAAAAATTTAGAACTTTTTATTATCTTGCAGGAAACTGATTACATAACACATTACTTGGCAATTAGGGAATGGGGAGAAAGCCAACTTTTGGACAAATTCATGGGATGGCAGACTAGCTTTATACTTGAAGGAGAACATTAGTATTATTAAACAAGTTATTGAGGATATTTGGCACACAAAAGTTAAGGATTATGTATATGCAGAGTTCTCTTATGTAATTGATGTTTGACAAAGGAAAAATATGGATGAGCTTCTATTATCTCCACAACAAAAGATATGCTTTAGAAACATTATGGATGACTACTCCCCAACTCCTAATGTGAAGGAAGATGTCATCAAATGGTGGGGGTCAAAATTAGGTACATACTCAGTTAAAATTGGCTACAAATAATGTAAAAATTCAATCAAATTGGCCTTCCCAACTATGTTGGAATTGTAAGTGTCTCCCAAAGGCAAGATCTTTTACCTGGTTGGAATTGAAGAGGAGGATTCTGACAGGAGATAGGATGTTGTGTCTAGGTTTCAATGGGCCTTTTCAATGCATCATGTGCAAAGAGCTTGAGGAATCATTAGATCACTTTCTTTTAAATTATGATTTAGCTCAGGGAGTTTGGAGGTTTGTCTTGGTTGAATTAGGATGGTCAGTCCCCCTCCCAGATAATATCACTGATCTCCTTAAGAGTTGGTTCTCAGAGAAGAGAAAATTTGTTCTTTCGAGTGTATAGACGGTCTCGCCTTCCACTGTTATATGGGAAATGTGGAAAGAAGAAATAGGAGAATGTTTCAAGATAAGTGGGAAGGGCTTGACAAAGTGTGCGAGAGAGAGAAACATGCTATTTTTGAAATAGTTTCTTCAGTGACAGTTAATCATAATTATGTGAAACATCCATACAGTTTAGTGGACAATTATATCCTCACCAGGTGGCCTCTTATTCAATCCAAACCCATTTATGGGTTCCCTAGGGTTAATCCTTTGAATGCTCCTCTAGATGGGGAGATAGTGAAATGGTCAAAAACAGAGAAGGGATGGGTGAAAATAAATTTTGATGGGGTGTCAAAAGGTAATCCAGGGACTTTAGGTGCAGGATGTGTGGCTTGTGATGATGAAGGAAAGATCCTCTTTATAGGTGCAATAAGGCTACAATATGACACTAATAATGAGGTAGAGGCTCAAGCAGCCTTACTAGCAGCTGATCTGGTAGAAAATATGAAGGTGACAAAGGTACATCTAGAGGGTGACTCAAAAATTGTAGTCCAGGATTTGATAAAAGGGAATACACCATGTTGGAAATTGAATAAACATATACACAAAATAAGTGAAAAGCTGAAATCTCTCCAAAATTATCGCATCTCGCATGTGAGAAGAGGAGGAAATGTCATTGCGGATGGTCTGTCAAATGAAGCATGTGAGCTTGCACTAGGGGAAGTGAGCTAGCACGACTGCAAGAAAGATATAGTGAGATGGAGTTAAGGCTTCTTGCCAAGTTGGTATGTCAACAAATTCAAATTTGTTTTCAGAAGGCCAACATTTCATCTGAGTAAGGTCACGTAAATGAGCATTTATTGTGGAATGCTTTCTTAAATGGTGGCAGTGGTGGATTTTTTTGTCTTGAATACTAATTTAGGAACCCTCGCACATGTAATGAGAAGAGTATGTAGGTTGGTGAAGATAACTTTTGACAGATTTCATCAAAATTCTCTACAAATTCTCCAGCGAGTACCAAAATGGAGGCCAATTTTACTCTAGTCTTCCAAGCTAAGGCCATCTTTTTGGCCTGACCTGTCCCCTTGAAGAAACTTGAGAATATGTTTCTAGAAAAAGACCCATTATTTTTTAATGAAATTATTTTGGCCTCTTGTGAAGAGGTGGCAGATATAGGCCATAGATATAGATGTAGAGCATATACTTACTCTCTTATCATGGCATTGGGACTGGAGTTGGGATACACTTTTGCAGATGTGAGAAAAGTTTTGAAGAAAATCATTCCATAGGAGTATTTGTTAAGCATGGAGTCCTTGCTAGAATGAGTTATACCAGATTGGGGTTTTAATCTCTCTGAAGGCATCCAAGAGGATAATGGGGAGTTGCAGGTGAGGCACTCTTGAATTCAATTCCTTCACTGCTATGAGGAAGCCCAAGTCCATTTTAGAGATGAAGCAAAGCAAGGATGGGAAGGGTTGGTGATCTTCCTCCAGATTATGGATATCAAATATGTAATTGGGTAGTAGGTTGGGGAGGTGAGATTGGCAAAGGAGATGAGATGCAGGAGGCCGGTTACGAGAAAACTATCGATGGAATTGGCAAGGCAAGGCATAGTGGTTGGTGTGACGAGTGGGAGTGGTGGTGAGATAGAAAGACCACTTTTGTGAGGGTTATTGGCTGAAGATGCAAAAGGAAGAATGAGAGATTCACATGCCTCGGTTGTTAGATGAGGATATCACTAGACCAGGGTACCTCTGGGCACATCTTTTTGTTTAGATAAGTTTTTTAGTTGATAAACTTAAATTTATATTTTTGGTTAAATGGTAACTCTTCGGCCCACTTTGTTTGGCATGATGTATTTTGAATTTCTGTTTCAGATGATGTGGGGGTGGGGTAGGGTTTGAACAGTATACATTTTGGGAAACCATGGTTTTAGATAGTAGGATTGTATGGTGGTTTGGAGTGGTTTGGGGGAGTGGTAACTTCTTTTTGGAAAGTTTGATGCAAATGTACTTTTTAGTTTAAATAAATAAAATATAAATATTACCGATAAAAAAAAGAAATTTTTCTTCTCATATATAATTGAAATAAATACTGTATTTAATTATTATTTAGAAAAATATATTACATATTAACAAATATATAAAATCATATAATAAAAATCTTTAAAAACATTGTCTTAGTGCTCTCATGGTTTCCTTAGATGCAACCATCCACACCTGCTCTTGCTTAAATTAAAGCTTATCGTAAACTGTCTCATCCTCCATTCAATCATTCTTTGCGCCTATTTTCAATTCACTAAATAATTTGTTAATCAATTCATTTTTCTTTTTTAGGATTGAGGGGATATATTCTAAATCATGTGTAAAGTGAAGATATACATATACAAACAATCATAATTCTTTGGAAAATTTGTCGGTACTTTAGAAAGAACTTGCAATAAATAATTATAGCTTAATCTTGTGGTGAATTGGATAGGTATGTTGTGATCATGTAATTGACTTTAAGGTGGTAATTATTTGAGTTAAATTTTTGATCTCAGTAAAAATAAAGTTAATTTTTGGTTTGGATCGACATAAAAAGAATTGTGATTAATTTTTTTCTTATTTTTTATTTTTCAAAATATTGATTTGTTTAAATTTAACATACAAAGATGATTATGTTATTTAAAAAAAATTTAATTGCATATATAGGCATAAACTCTTCAATTTAAATTAACAATTATTTTATAATATTTTATATATATTAATCTTGGTTCTAAGTGTTAGTTTGAGTAGCTTAGAGAGTTGTCATCTCCATTCCCAAAAATTAGTAAATAATTGTTTTTCAGGAATTTTGTTAGAGTCCAGAAAATTATTTAATTAATTAATTGTTTCCTTTAGAGACATCTACCAACCAATTAGTTATGGTTTGTTAGAGTCTAATTAATCTTATCCATTGGTTGAAATTAAATCATGGCCATTGGTTTTTCAATGAGACTAGTATAAAAGGGGATCAATGGGCATTTGGAGAACACACACTTGGGAAGCATTTCCCAAATAAATTTGTAGTCTTAGCAAATAGTTTTACGGCAATAGAAAGGGTGTAGTTATAGCGTTGGAGACAACATGATAAATTGGGAGAAGAGTTTCTGAAGGAGAATAGTGTCAAAGCTATGCCTGTAAGAGGCAAGCAATTTATGTGTCTCTTTATTGGCTGCAGTTTAATAAAATTCCTCATCTAGAATACTGGTTTTCCCTTCAGGGTTTTCCCAGGGACAATTTGTCCAAAAATATCATGTTCATTGTGTTGCATATTTTCTTTCTATGATTTAATTTGTGAAATTGTAGTTGTGTTATTTTTCAACATTTGTTGTAAATTAATTTTTGGTAGTCAAGTAATCCATATAAGATAGGAGACTAAAAACTAGTAGTTGCAATAGAATTTTTACATGGTATCAAAGTTGATCTAAGGGTAGAAAAGGCACAAGAAGAAAATCAAGTGTTTATAAAACCCAGTTCAACCTCTTCAAAATAATTATTATTATTTTTAATTTTTTTGACATGGCCTCAGTAGGTTTAAGAAATCAGGACAAACTGGATGGAGCCTCAAATTTTGGTGTCTAGAAAGCCAAAAAAAAGTTATTGTTGGAAGAGAATGGTATCAAGGAATATGTGACTAGTGTTGTAGCTATACCTTGAGATCCAACACAACTCTTAGCATATAAGAAGGAAGATTCCAAGGGGAGGAGGGTGATTCTTGATGGTGTCAAGGATCATATTGTTCCACATATTGTAGAGTTAGATACAGCGAAGAAAATATGAGATGCCATTCTGAATCTGTACCAAAATGCTACCACTAATCGGAAGTTGATTCTTAGAGAAAAGTTAAGGAATACCCTAATGAACAAGGGAGAAGATGTTACAAGTTACCTCACTAGGCTTAGACTTGTCAAGGATGATTTGGTGGCTATTGGAGATAAACCTAATGATGAAAAGATAGTACGAATAGCCCTAAATGGGTTTACTAAGTAGTGGAATGTCTTCATTCAAGTTATTAATAGACAAGATACCTTACACAGTTAGAATCGTCTAAGGAGAGAATTCACTCAAGAGGAGCCTAGACTAAGTCTTTGCAATGGGACCAATAAAAAAAGTTAGAAAAGTGAGGCAGAATAGGAAAACATTGCCCTAGCAGAAAAAGGGAAAGTAAAGAAGGGGTCTAGCAAAGGATCAAATCCACAAAGTGAAAAGAAGAAGAAGGACCTGTCTAAGATCAAGTTCTATGGATATCATGAGTTTGGCCACTATGTCAGTGATTTACCACAAAGAAAGAAGAATGACAAGAAAGGCAAGAAGTAGATGGCAGCTCTAGCAAATGCAGATGATCTTTCTAGTAGAATGGAGGACGAGTTTGCACTCATAGCTTGTATGGTTAGATCAACCTCACAAAGTGTTTGTTCTGTAGATAGTGGGATATCATTTTATATGATAGGAGTTAGAGAGTACTTATTCATGATGGATTTCATGTGCCAAAATTAGGTATGAACTTATTTTTGTATCTGTTCTTTAGGATAAAGGCTACAATGTACTCTTTAGCAGGATGCATAAGCACAAGGATTGGAAATCACCTCTACCTATTGGAGTTAGGAGTGGTCAACTTTATTGGTTGCAGTTTTATTTTCCTAAGGCACTCATGAGAAGCAGTAGTCTTAGAGATTGAGGAGAGTGATGACATAGGAGTATGGCCCATATACATCATGGAGCATTTAAATTTCTTTGTGATATAGTGATAGGTGTTCCAAAGGTGGGCACATAGCATGATGATGTATGTAAGGGATGTGTGTTGGGGAATTTTCTAAAAGAAAAATTTCCAAGGAGTGACACCAAATCCAAGAGTGTTCTTGATCTAGTAGATTCAGATATATGTGGACCAATGTTGATGAAATATTTTAGAAGATATGAGTACCATGTTACTTTTATTGATGATTTCTCTAGGAAGACTTGGATATACTTCTCTAAGACCAAGGATGAGGTCTTCAATCACTTCCAAGAGTTCAAATCTCTTGTGGAGAATTTGATAGGAAGGAATATAAAGGTTATTTGGTTAGACAATGGAGGCGAGTACAAAAGGAAAGAGTTCCAAGAGTTTTGTACCATGGAATAAATCAAGAGAGATAGGACCGTTCCTTACAACCCAAAGCAAAATGGGTTTTCTAAGAAGAAGAATCATTCTATATTGAAGATAGCAAGGGCTATTCTACATGAACATGACATGCCACATTACTTATGGGAATAGGCATGCAATATGGTAGTATACATACAAAACATGGTTCCATATAAGGTACTGGGGAAGATGACACTAGAGGAAGCTTTCATAGGGAAGAATCTAGATGTCAGTCACTTCAAGATATTTGGAAGTTTGGCATATTGTCACATTCCAAGGGCTACACATTCCAAGATTGATCATACTAGAGAGAGGGGGTACTTTATGGGGTACAGTGAAACCTAAAAGGCATATCAAATATTTATTCCAGGGACTAGGAGGATTATAGTTAGACATGATGTCAAATTCATGGAGGACAAGGCATTTAGGAGGACCAAATATTTTCCAATAGATGATTAGAGTGGGCAACCAACAAAAGATCCAAGGATCATTCAACCAAATCAGGGACAACAAAGTGCAAGTACAATTACTAACACAAGCATAGGCTCAAGCATTGAGAGTTCACAGAATATGGAGCAACAAATGCATAAAGTCCAAGAGATGCATCAAGAAGATATGGAAGTTGATGTTTTATCCTCTGAAGTTGGCAACAGGAACCATGAGGTTCAATAGACACATAGGAATACTCAGGATTTTGTGGGAGCTCCTATGATGATTAATAGACAATGAAGACAACCCGCCAATTTTAATAACTACATGGAATTAGTTAGTCAGCTAGTAGATAGCAAGCTTTCTAGCTATCAAGATGTCCCACATCAACAGTTGTGGTGAGATGTGATGGTTGAGAAATTTACCTCAATATTGCAAAATGATGTATGGGAGGTTATGCCTAGACCAACAGATAGGGCAGTGGTTGGATCACATGGGATCTATAAGATCAAACATGGTTCTTATAGTAGCGTCGAGAAATACAAGGGGTTCTCTTAGAATGAGGGAATAGACTATGAGTCCAAAAATTCACTCTAGTGGCTAGGTATACTTCTATATGAGCTATAATCTCACTTGCAGCACAAATGAGATGGCAGATCCATCAAATGGATGTGAAGGTGGTGTTTCTTAATGGTTAATTGAAAGAGGAGGTATACATAGATCAACCAGAGGGCTATATAGCACACAACAATGAAATCAACATGTACAGATTGAATAGAGCCTTGTATGGACTCAAGTAGGCTCCTAGAGCGTGGTATGAGCAAATTGATAGATACTTGCAAGGAATAGGTTTCATGAAGAGTGACATGGATCCTAACCTCTACTACTTGGTGGTTGTGGGTGAGGCTCTCATTCTTGTTCTATATGTGGATGACTTGTTTGTAACAAGTTCACTGGGGCTCATAAAGGAGTGCAAAAGGTGTTAGATAGTTTAGATAACCAGAAGACAACTGAGAGGGGGGGTGAATCAGTTATCACAGATTATAGGAACAATTAGAAATTTAAAATTTAATACTAGAACCCAAAACATTAATGCCGAAATAGTAGATAAACCAATTAAGCATAAACGATAATCACATAATAAAAACCATCCACATAACACCAAGATTTGTATGTGAAAAACCTGATAAAGTGAAAAACAATGGTGGGAAGCCTATCCATGGTTAGATAATACTTCCATAGTAAGTATGTGAATTATAATAAAGGGAACTACACTTGCAAGAAGGCAAACAACCTAGAGCGCAATGCACATCACAAAAGGAGCCTTACTGACTACATACAAATCTAGACTACAATCTAGAAAAGTGTTGAACTGCAAACGATAACATCTCCTATGCCTGAGTATAGTTTTGGTTAAGCTCAATACCGGAGGACTAAATCCTCTTACATAAACCCAATTTGATCTCCAATGGTCAACCAACTCCTCTGCTTGAATGATATTATATTATTCACACATTACATTCCTTGACCATGATCTCTTACATTAACCATGATGATCTACAATAAAATCTTACATCTATATATAAAAAACCCTCGATCATAAACAATCAGGTTGGCCACCAGATAATAAATTGATTGCATCATTACAAACCATGTTAGCTTTAGAACAAATAAACAATATCAACACATAAGACAACCTGAAAATACATCAATAGTTCCTATCCACACGTTACATTAAAGTCGGTCCATAACCTAGATCAACTGGGACCAAGTATAGGTCCACATGCTTCAACAATGATCTCAAACCACCAAGTCTTGAACACGATCATAGACAACATCCTGAAACTCCACCAGAAGCTAAACCAACACCACTTATGCAATTCATCAAAGATGTCCATCAAAATATTTGTTGGTGAAACCTTCGCCAAAACAAGAAACCAATCATCTAAGAAAGCGAGATAGCATCCAATCTCCAAACCAAAACCAATTGACCAAATATGAGTATAAGTATCATGAACAAGCCAATTCCATCACTTGACTATATCAAAGCCTACCAGATCATGCTAGATCAAAGTTAACAAAAAACCACTAAACCTACTGGGACCAGAAGGGTGTCAGTAAAGCATCCGAACAACTAGTGTTGGAATCAAAGACTAAACATCAATGCAACAAATAATCAATTCCACCAAATGGCCAACACTATCCCCTTTTGGAATTGATGGCAACACTAGATGGGAAAAACATCTAAGCACCAAGAAATGCCAAACAAGTCTACCCCTATGGAATACAGCCAACAAACTCCCACATATAGCTCTGAATATCACTCCCTTTTTCTTTTCTTTTTCTTTTTCTTTTTTACATCACTATCACTCCCCCTTTGACATTAATGCCATAAATCTAACAGAAACATCAAAGAAAAAACATAAGTCTCTGAATCACAAAGCTGACTACTTCCCTGAGTAGTAGCATCCCACAACAGTACCAAAATGAATAGTATCTATGATAATGCATGTCGGAGTGATGCCAAACTACATCAATCAAGTCTCTACCCAAGGGGCAGAAACTCCCAATTTGTCTCTCAGGTACTCAATTGATTCCTTGGACAAATTTTTAGTTAAAATATATGCAATGTGCTCTTTAGTGTTCACATAAACTAGTCTAACTTCATTTGCTTCCATCTTCTCCTTCAAAAAGATATACTTGATAGATATGTGCCTTGTTTTAGAATGAAATATTGAATTGTTTGATATATCATGGTGAATAACTACCAGTGTATCACAATCCACCTTTATATCCTTCAACATTTGCTTCATCCATAAAACTTGTGTATAGTTAGTAGCAGTAGCAACATACTCAGTTTCAATAGTAGATAAAGAAGTACATGACTGTTTCTTGATGATTCATGAAACCATCTTCTTTCCAAGAAAGAAAGCTCTACTGAAAGTACTTTTCCAGCCATCAACATCTACAGCCCAATCAAAAACTCCAATCATAGATTTGTATCTTGTAGGATTTATTGGTGTAGAAATATCTTTTCTTGTCAATTTGTCACTTGTAACCATAGGAGTACTTAATGGTTTAGAATCTCCCATACAAAATTTCTTCAAAAATTCCTTAGCATATTTAGTTTGATAGATAAAAATACCTTTGTTAGTCTGAGTAATTTGAAAACCTAAGAAAAATTTCATTTCACCAATCATAGACATCTCAAATTCTTTCTCCATATTCTTAGAAAATTCTATGCATAACTTGTCTTCACCTCTAATCATTATGTCATCAACAAATACTTCAAAAATCAATATATCATCATCAATGATTCTATAATATAAATTACTATCAGCACTGCCTTTACTAAAACCAAGCTTCAAAATATATTTATCCAACCTTGCATACCAAAGTCTATGTGCTTGTTTCAATCCATATAAAGCTTTCCTTAACCTACAAACCATATTTGTATCATCTGATAGTGAAAAACTATCAGGTTCCTTAATATAAACATCCTCATCAAGATCTCCATTCAGAAATGCACATTTTACATCCATCTGATAAACGTTTTAGGTTTTATAAGTAGCATAGGCAAAAAGTAATATCACAGCTTCAATCCTAGCTACATGTGCAAAAGTTTCTCCATAATCAATTCCTTCCTTTTCCTAATATCCTTTACAAACCAATATATATTTATTCCTTATAAATTGACCATCCTCATTTACTTTATTCCTAAAAATCTATTTAGTTACAATAATATTTTTATTTTAAGGTCGGGGAACCAAGGTCCATGTGTTATTTTTCTTAATCTGATCTAATTATTCTTCCATAGCTTTCAACCAATGTTCATCTTTACATGCCTCAATTACTGATACTGGTTCAACTTCTGAAATTAAACATAACTCATTAGTTCCTAGTCTTCTTCTTGTCATCACTCCATTACTCTTATCCCCAATGATTTGATCTTCAGAATGATTCAATCTCACATACCTAGGAGTCTTTTGACTTTATGTTCCTCTTCCCTATTCATCAGTTACTATAGAATTCTTTGATCTTACCAGAGTAGCTAGTTCAACTCTTTGTTCTGGTAAAGGTGCTACTAGTTCAGATATAGTCATTTTGACTATCGGTTCCTTCTCATAAACACTAATTTGAAATATTCCTTCATCACATCTAGGATCAAATTTCCCAATATCATCTCTCCTGATATAACATTTACTACCAATTTTTTTTGAAATACTTAACTATAGGTATATTGCCAAACCATAATTCATATGATGACTTACTGGTTTCTCCTTTGATATGTACTCTATTGAATGTATAAATGATTGCACCCATTGCTTCTCTCCAGTAGATATGAGATAGACTAGATTCCATCATCACTGTTCTAGCAATATCTGGGATAGTTTTTTTCTTCCTTTCCACAAATCTGTTGGCATTATAACAGACAAGAAGAAGGTTGGCATTCCAATTACAAAGAGATTGTTGGCATTTCAATAAGGATATTGAGAAGGTTGTTGATGACTATGGATATAACTGATTAAGGATGATTACTGTCTTAATATTATTATTTTGTCATTAATGTCAAGAAATTGATTTTCTAATTCAATATGATGTTGCCATATCTTAAGAAGTGTGATTTGATGAGTATAAAGATGTTGGTAAAAGACATAGAAAGAATATGATGAATAAGGGGATAAGTTATTCAATGTGCAACTATTACCGAGTTAGACAATGATGAGATCATGATGTTTAGATTGTTTTGATATCCTACATATGCTACTGTTTGAAAGGTTAATACTATACTATGTTACCGAGCAAAGAACCTAGTCGGTAAACCCTAATGTTATCGCTATCGGTTAATGATGGCAGAATATCTATCGAGTGAAGTTTAGTATTTATCGGGTTACAACTAACCTATAACAAAATGCATTAAATGTTTAAATGTGGTATTTAATGAAGGAAGCTGATGAGGTGGAGTAGATTAAATGATTGGTAAGCCGTGTATGAAGATTGTTAAAGAATCTATGGTAAAGAAAGATCGGAAGCTCAGATTGAACCGCAATACCCTAACACAAGTTCCCAGGTGAAAATGCAAGTTCCAAGGTGGGGTAAAATATTTTCAGATCGAAGGATACATTGAATTTGGACAAGATTGAAGATCTGATGGCTATGATTGATCATGGGAAATGTGATCAAGGAGATTAAGTGGTTGGAAGATTGTTTATAAATAGGAAACTGTTGATAAACAATGTATGCAGGCAAGTGTATGCACAGGGATGCTACATAGTGATTACCAAGCACATAAGCTTGAAAGCTTGTTTTGATAATAGAGTATAGAGCCCAACAGAGGGACAAGATAAGTCCTATGAATTGATTGTATTGAGAAAATAAGAATTTGCTTCAACATTTTTAGTTGTGAAGTTGTAGACATATTTTTATTACTGTTATTTTGAGTAGTAGCAGAAAATCTCTTAACCGAGTGGACTTAATAGTCTTATTTGTAAAATCCTCTAGCAAGGTGACATTCTTATTGAGTGTTTGAAATCCTTTAACAAGGTCACTTCTAAAAAGGTGAAGATCTTAACAGATCTGAGGGAAATCCCTTAACTGGGTCACATCTAGGAATGTGTTTGTAATCTTTAACAAGATTTGCTTTTAACCGAGCATACTTTAGAAGAGTATATTTCTTAGTGGGTCAAAAATCCCACAGTGGTTTTTCCCTATTTGGGTTTCCACGTTAAATCTGGTGTTATATGTTTGTGATCTTATCTATTTATGGGTTTGCATGCATTACTATTTTTCTAATAAGGTTATCGAGGTTGAATCTGTTGTTTTTATTGAAGATTAAGTTTGAATGATTCACCCCCCCTCTCATATTGTTAGCTTGGCATATGTACTAATCATATTTAGTATCAAAACTATCAATTGGTATCAGAGCATTGGACTCTAGAAGAAAAGTTCAAAGGCACTTGAGTTAAACATCCAAAAGATGTATAAGAGGGATGCACTAAAGCTGAATAAGTCAAGTTTCTCTACATGGTAGAAAAGGATGAAGTTGCATCTATCAAGAATTGAAGAATATGTTGTCTATTATCTGGAGAATGATTTCATCACACCGAGCACCTATCCATTGACAATGGAAGAGATAAAGGAAAAGCAAGAACATATTCAAGCAATGATTGAAATAACATCTGCATTGACCGACTCAGAGTTTAATGATCTAGAAGGATGTATTGATGCAAAGGAAATGTGGAATAAGCTCATACCTATGTATGGTGGAGATGAACATGTTCAAAGAGAAAAAGTGGATAGTCTAAGAGGACAACTTGAATCTATGAGGATGAATGAAGGTGAGAACATAACCTAGTATAGTACAAGACTAAAGGAGATTGTAAATCAAATCAAAGGAGCAGGAGGAACTATTGAAGAAAAGGATGTAACAAGTAAGATGCTGAGAACCCTTCTACCTTCCTATGCAATCTGAGTCTCTGCAATCAATGAATTGAGGTCTGTACCCAATATGCTAGTTTCTTTAGATGCTACTATTGGTAAGCTACATGCATTTGAATTAAGTAACATTGATAACAGTGGGTCATCGATAAATAAAGTTGAATCTGAATTCAGTTGTTTTCATATTGATGAAACTGATGATTACATTGATAGAAAGTATAAGTACTTTGAAGAGAATCACAGTGGACCAAGTGAAAGATTTCACAAAAACATGGAGGAGGTACACAAACTGTATGAGGAAATCAGAAAGCAAGAAGAGTTTGAAGCACTATTAGCCAGAAGGCTACCGAGAGGAAAAGGTAAGTATAAAGGAAAGCTACCTTTAAAATGTTTCAATTGTGATAAGATAGGACACATGGCTTCTAACTCTCCTGACAAAGAATCTAGTGAAAAGAGAGATTATCGAGATGACAGACAGAAAGATAATCATTACAAAGGACACCGAGACTTCAGGAGAAGAGATAGAAAGACATGCCTAATAGCTGATGAGGAATCTAATGATGATAAATTAGATGAAACTAATACAGAGGAAGTTGTTTATGTGGCTATCAAAGATGGATCAGATGAAGAAAGGTATGAAGAAAAAGATTTAATATCTCATATAAATACTAATAATTCTTGGATCATAGATAGTGGTTTCTCACATCACATGACAGGTGATAAACACAAGTTTATTAAATTAGATGATTATGATGGAGGCTATGTAAGATTTGGTAATGATGCACCATGTCTGGTAAGAGGTAAAGGATCCATAACACTTCTTGACAATGCTAAATGTAATGATGTTTATTGGGTTGAAGGTTTGAAATACAATTTGTTGAGTGTAGCACAGCTAAACAACAGAGGTTACTGAATAGAGTTTGAAAAAGGAATTGTCAAAGTTCATGACAAGCATGGAAAGTTAGCTGCTACCGGGACACAAACAAGAGGTAATACATTTCATCCTGACTCAACTCGAAATAAATGTCTATATGCAAGAATAGATGATACCTAGTTATGGCATAAAAGGTTTTGTCATGTCAATTTTGATAATCTGATTAAAATAAGTAAGAAGCACCAAGTAAGAGATCTACCGAGTCTTGAAAAACCTAAGAATGCTATGTGCTGAGGATGCCAGATGGGTAAGATGACAAGATCAAGCTTTACAAGTAAGTCCTACACTTCTAAGGGAATTTTAGATCTTGTGCATATTGATCTTTGTGGTCCTATGAAAGTACAGAGTTATTATGGTGATAAATATTTCATATTATTTGTGGATGATTACTCAAGGATGATGTTAGTAATGTTTTTAAAAGAAAAATTAGAAGCTTTTCAAATGTTTAAATGGTACAAGGCTAGAGTTGAAAATGAAACAGGAAGACAATTGAAATATCCTAGATCAGCTAGAGGAGGAGAGTTTACTTTTGATGAGTTCAACTTATTTTGCAATGATCATGGTATAAAAAGACAAGTCTCTGCACTGAGAACTCCACAGTAGAATGGGATAGGTGAGAGAAGGAATAGATCTATTGTGGATTGTGCCAGAACCTTGATGATTGAAAAGAAAGTTCCACAAACATTTTGGAGAGAAGCAATAAGCACAATAGTTTACACCCTGAACTGAGTACAACTGAAGAAAGGAACTTTGAAGACACCTTATGAAATCTGGTATGACAAGGAACCTAATGTAAGTTATTTAAAATCTTTGGGAGTAGATGCTATGTTCACAAAGATGATAGAAATGGTAAGTTTGATCAGAAAAGTGAAGAAGGAACATTTCTAGGTTATTCTTCTTGAAGAAAAGTATTTAAATGTCTGATCAAATCATCTAACAAAATAGTAGAAAGTGCAAATGTGAAAATGTATGAATTTGTAGAAAGAAATGATGAAGGAAACTCCAAAGAACCAGAAGATTATGAAGGATTTGTCTATGTTCAACCGAGAAGTCCTACCAAGAAGACTGCTAAAGAAAATGAAGAGAATATCCAACTACCGAGTGATGAAGAAGATCATACAGAGCCACCGAGCTTGTATTAGCCAAGTATGTCAAAAGGAATCATGCACCAAGTTAGATTATAGGAGATAAGAATGATCCAGTGATGACAAGGAACAAACTGAGACAGAACACATGTCTAATATCTGAATTTGACCTGAGAATAGGGAAAGAGGCATTTAACTATGAAGATTGGATAAATGTTGTGATAGAAGAGATTGATGAAATCAAGAAGAATGACACATGGACACTAGTCCCAAGACCGAAAGAAAAAAATGTAATTGGTACAAAGTGGATCTTCAGAAACAAGCTAAATGAAAAAGGTGAAGTCATTCGGAATAAAGAAAGACTTGTTTGCAAAGGTTATGCTCAATAAGAAGGAATTGATTATGGTGAGAGTTTTGCACCTGTGGCAAGACTTGAAGGAGTAAGAACATTGTTGGCATATGCTACTTACAAGAATTTCAAGGTATATCAAATGGATGTCAAATCTGCATTTCTAAATGGTATATTAGAAGAAATTTTCATTGAACAAGCTGAAGGATTTGTTGAAGGAGAAAATAATGATCAGGTATGTAAATTAAACAAAGCTTTATATGGTCTGAAACAAGCACCTAGAGCATGGTATGAGAGATTGCACTCATATTTGATCAAAATTGGTTTTATAAGAACAAGTGAAAACAACAATATGTACATGAAGAATGATAAAAATGGAATACTAATCTCAGCCATATTTGTCGATGATATTATCTTTAGTGGAAATGACTCTCTATGCAAGAACTTTGGAAATGAAATGAGTAAAGAATTTGAGATGTCATTAATCCGTGAGATAAAATATTTTATAGGTCTGCAGATACTGCAAATGAAAGATGAGATTTTCACTACCCAATCCAAGTACATAAAGGAAATCTTGAAGAAATTTGGAATGGAGGATTCAAAACCAGTAAGTACTCCTATGACTACCAAATGTAAACTATCAAAGAATGATGAATCTGCATCTATTGATGAGACACTTTACCGATCTATGATTGGAAAGTTGCAATATGTTGTTCACAATAGGCCATATATAGCACATGTAGTAGGTATTGTTGCAAAATTTTCTACAGATCCTAAGGAAACTACACATGATGGCAATCAAAAGAATTTTTAGATACTTAAAGGGCACTGAAGATTGTGGCTTAGTATATCGGAAAGGAAATATTTTTGATTTAAAATTTTATACTGATGCTGATTAGGCAGGCAACATTGATGATAGGAAAAGCACAAGTGGAGGAGCTTTCTTTTTAGGAGAAAGACTAGTGAGTTGGCTTAGCAAGAAACAAGGATGTGTTTCTCAGTCAATAGTAGAAGCCGAATATGTTGCTACAGCACTGAATTGCACCAATATAGCATGGATCAAACAACTGTTGGAAGGTATAAATGAGCAAGTTACCGAGCCAGTAACTATATTTTGTGATAACACTAGTGCCATTAACATTTCAAAGAATCCTGTTATGTAGTCTAAGACAAAGCACATCTCTATCAAATATCATTATCTTAGAGAATAAGTTCAAGAGAAGAAAGTGGTTTTGGAGTATGTTAGCACAAAAAAACAAATTGCAGACATCTTGACCAAGCCACTGCCAAAGGACACTTTTGAGTATCTCAGAAGTCAATTAGGGGTCCTACCCCTATCTTCCATTCACTGACTGAGTTCAGTGAAAGCATCAATTCAATGACTCTATAGAATATATTTTAGGAGTTGATACTAATTTACACAATTTAGGAGGTTTTCTAAAGGTGTGTAGGAAACAATAAACAGGGAGCAGGAATTGAAGACAAAATGCTCTAACTGAGACTGAATTGATACATAACAACATGGAATTCACTTCTCAGAGGAAGAAATTATGTTTTTAGTTCTTTTCATTTTTGGCATTGTTTTCAAAGAGGGAGAAGACTAATGTATGGGGGAGAAGTCTATTGACTGAAGGAGAAGACTACATTTCAGAACCGTGGAGAAGACTAATGACAGAGGGAGAGCATTTCAAAATTTCACAGCAATCTGAATCCGAATCAATAAAGTCAAATCAATTGGTTTTGCCATCAATGCCAAAGGCAGAGATTGTTGGCATTATAACAGAGAAGAAGAAGGTTGGCATTCCAATTACAATGAGAGATTGTTGGCATTTCAATAAGGATATTGTGAAGGTTGTTGATGACTATGGATATAACCGATTAAGGATGATTACTGTCTTAATATTATTATTTTGTCATTGATGTCAAGAAATTGATTTTCTAATTCAGTATGATGTTGCCATATCATAAGAAGTATGATTTGATGAGTATAAAGATGTCGGTAAAAGACACAGAAAGAATATGATGAATAAGGGGATAAGTTATTCAATGGGCAACTATTACTGAGTTAGACAATGATGAGATCATGATGTATAGATTGTTTTGATATCCTACATATGCTATTGTTTGAAAGGTTAATACTATACTATGTTACCGAGCAAAGAACCTAGTCGGTAAACCCTAATGTTATCGCTATCGGTTAATGATGGCAGAATATCTACCGAGTGAAGTTTAGTATTTATCGGGTTACCGAGCAAAGAACCTAATCGGTAAACCCTAAGGAACCTAGTTGGTAGTCCTAAGGTTATCGCTATCAGTTAATGAAGGCAGAATGTCTACCAAGTGAAGTTTAGTATTTACCAAGTTACAACCGAGCTATAACAGAATGCATTAAATGTTTACATGTGATATTTAATGAAGGAAGGTGATGAGTTGGAGCGGATTAAATGATTGGTAAGTCATGTATGAAGATTGTTAAAGAATCTACGGTAAAGAAAGATCGGCAAGAAGATCTACAACTCAGATTGAACTGCAATACCTAACACAAGTTTCAAGGTAAAAATGCAAGTTCCAAGATGGGGTAAAACATTTTCAGATCGAACGATACATTGAACCTGGACAAGATTGAAGATCTAATGGCTATGATTGATCATGGGAAATGCGATCAAGGAGATTAAGCGGTTGGAAGATTGTTTATAAATAGGAAACTATTGATAAATAATGTATGCGGGCAAGTGTATGCACAAGGATGCTACATAGTGATTACCGAGCATAGAAGCTTGAAGACCTGCTTTGATAACAGAGTATAGAGCTAGGCAGAGGGACAAGATAAGTCCTATGAATTGATTGTATTGAGAAAATAAGAATCTACTTCAACATTTTTAGATGTGAAGTTGCAGACATATTTTTATTACTATTATTTTGAGAAGTAGAAGAAAATCTCTTAACCAAGTGGACTTAACAGTCTTATTTGTAAAATCCTCTAGCAAGGTGACATTCTTATTGAGTGTTTGAAATCCTTTAACAAGGTCACTTCTAACAAGGTGAAGATCTTAACAGATCTGAGGGAAATCCCTTAACTGGGTCACATATAGCAATGTGTTTGTAATCTTTAACAGGATTTGCTTTTAACCGAGCATACTCTAGAAGAGTATATTTCTTAGTAGGTCTGAAATCCCATAGTGGTTTTTCCCTATTTGGGTTTCCACGTTAAATTTGGTGTTATATGTTTGTGATCTTATCTATTTATGGGTCTACATGTATTATTATTTTTCTGATAAGGTTACCCAGGTTGAATCTATTGTTTTATTAAAGATTAAGTTTGAATGATTCACCCCCCCCTCTCGTATTGTTAGCTTGGAATCTCTACTAATCATATTTAGTATCAGAACTATCAAAATCCATTCTGGTGAGGTGTCTGAGGAGAAGAAAATTGTTTTCTTATCCCATGCTTGTCACAAAAGTTATTAAACTCACCCAATGTGAATTCTCCACCATGATCTGATCTCAAACATTTAATCGTCAGTCCTGTCTCAGTTTCCTCTTTCTCTTTAAAGGTTTAAACTTTTTAAATGCTTTATATTTTTCTCTTATAAAAGTAACCCACATGATTCTATAATAATCATCAATGATTAGCATTGAATATCTATCACCTTGAAAACTTTTGACTCTAGTAGGGCCACACAGATTAGTATGAATAAGATCAAGAACATCATTTGATTTATCTTGTATACTACTAAAAGAGGTTCTGACTTGTTTACCCATTTGACATTCTTTACATACCAGATTATAAGGCTTCATAATCTTAGGTATATCCCTAACAGCCTTACTTGAACTGGTCTTCACAATGCAATCAAAATTTGCATGACACAACCTTTATGCCATAGACAACTCTCATCAATCTACATAATCAAACATGTCTTCTCATCAGAGTTTAAGTGAAACATATTACCTTTTTTCTGTGTACCGGTTGCAATCTCCAAGCCAAATCTATTAATGATTTTGCATTTTACATCCTTGAACTATAATTGAAATCTCTTATCTACCAATTATCCTACACTCAAAAGATCATGCCTCAAACCTTCAACATAATAAACATTGTCAACATGTTCTTACCATCCAATGATATGGTTCCTTTTCCTTTAATCATATATGCTTTGTAATCTCCAAATCTAACTAGACCACCATCAAATTCTTGCAAAGAGAGAAACTTCCCTTTATCTCCAATCATATGATGTGAACAACCACTTTCAATTACCCATTCATCCTTGTCCTCAAATTTAGTAGCAAGTGTGTTTTCTTCAGGTACATTCTTTTCCAGAGCTAGATCATCTTCCTTGATAGCCAAGAATACCCATTCCTTCCCATTACCAGATCCACTAGCAGAGTCTTATACGGGTTCATCATCTGAATCAGTAATGCCTTCCTCATCCATTGTGTAGCATGATTTGTCTTTGTTTTTCTTGTATTTATAGTTGTCCTGATATCCAAGGTTAGGCATAAATGATCTTCTAACTCTTTCTTCAAATCTTTAATTCCTTTCACAACATCTAGATGCAAAATGACAAATCTCATTACATGCAAAGCATTTAAAAGGTGCTTTTCTTTCATACTTACTTCCTATCAGTCCTTTAGGTACTCTTCTAGAAAACAGTGCTTCAAGTTGCTCAAACTCATCATCTTCTCTCTTCATATCTTCCAATTCCTCTGGATATAAATCTTTCCAGTCTTTCTTACCAGTTAGAGATGTAGATTCATAAAAAGTAGGTTCAATCTTCACAGCTCCAGAAGGTCCAAATTCATCAAGCTCAAAAGAAGATAGTTTCCCAACCATAGTAACTCTGTTGATAGATGTATTAGCCATTGTTCTCAACTCATTAATAGAAGTATCCTTTATTTTGTCAGTAACCATCAAGTTTAGCAATCTTCACTATAGGGTCACCTTCATTAAGAGTCTCCAACTTATCCCATATAGCTTTTCTAGATGATTTGTCGGTTAATTATTCTCAACCTTGTTGTCCAGGTTTTCCAAAGGAGGATTGCCAGTTCCTAGATTATAGGGTGTGACACCATTCTGTGTGATCTCTGAAATCTCCTTGCCAAGACATCTTAGATGAGTCTCTATCTGAATCTTCCATACTGTGTAATTTGTTTCATCAAGCCTCGAAATATCCCTTCAAAAGTTAGCTCCAGAATAGCTGGATGAACTTGAATTGTTAGTCACCATAAGATCTTCCTCAAGCAGTTAAGATTTCTGCAGAGAGGACCAAAGCTTTGATACCAATTGTTAGATAGTTAAAACAACTGGAATACAACTGAGAGGGGGGGTGAATCTGTTGTCACAAATTACATGAACCATTAGCAATTTAAACTTTAATACTAGAACCCAAAACATTAATATCAGAATAGTAGATAAACCAATTAAGCATAAACAATAATCAGAGAATAAAAGCCATCCATATAACACCAAGATTTGTACGTGGAAGACCCAGTAAAGGGAAAAACCATGGTGGCAGGCCTACCTACAATCAGATAATACTTTTGTAGTAAGTATGTGAATTACAATAAAGGGGCCTGTACTTGAAGGAAGGCCAACATCCTAGAGCGCACTGCTTATCACAAAAGAAGCCTCACTGACTACATACAAATCTAGACTACAATCCAGAGAAGTATTGAACTGCAAAAGATAGCATCTCTTATGCCTGAGTACAGTTCCGATTAAGCTCAATATCGGAGGACTAAATCCCCTCACATAAAACCAATTCAATCTCCAATGATCGACCAACTCCTATGTCTGAGTGATATTGCATTATTCATACATTACATTCCTTGACCATGACCTCTTACATTAACCATGACGATCTCAATAAGATCTTACATCTATATATACAAACCCTCGATGATAAATAATCAGGTCGGCCACTAGATAATAAACCGATTACATAATTAGAAACCATGTCGGCCTTAGACCAAACAAATAATATCAACACATAAGACAACCTAAAAATACATAAAGAGGTCCTATCCATATGTTACATTAAATCTTGTCCATAATCTAGATCAACTAGGACAAAGTATAGGGTCCACATGCTTTAGCAATGATCTCCAACTACCAAGTCTCGATCATGATCACCAACAGCATCCTAAAAATCCACCAAAAGCTACACCAATACCACTTATGCAATTCATCAAAGATCTCCATCAAAAGCTTTACCAGTGAAAACCTCGTCAGAACTAAAAACCAATCTTCTAAGCAAGAAGGATAGCATCCGATCTCTAGACAAAAATGAACTGATCAAATATGAGTATAAGTATCATGAAGAAGCCAATTTCATCACTAGACTATACCGGAGCCTACCGGATCATGTCGGATCCAAGTTAACCAAAAACCACTCAACCTACCGGGACTAGAAGGGTGTCGGTAAAGCATCCAAATAGCTAGTATTGGCATCAATGAGAAAACATCAACGCAACACATAATCAATTCCACTAAATGGCCAATGAAAGGGACTTTGCGATAGAGTTCAAGATGAAGGATTTGAGGCTTATGCACTAGTTTCTAGGCATGGAGGTATGCCAGACAGATGGAGAGATTTTACTAGGACAAGGAAACTACTACATTGAAATCTTGAGGAGGTTTGAAATGGAAATTCGCAGACCCATGTCTACACCCATGATCATGAATTGGAAGAAGGTAGACTCATCCAAGGAGAAGGATGTAGACCCCACCTTATACAAGTAGTTGATTGGATCTCTCATGCATTTTTCCAACACCAAGATAGATATATCCTTTGCAGTAAACTCTCTTAGTCATTTCATGGTCAAACAAAAGAGAGTGCATTGGAAAATGTCAAAGCATGTGTTGCAGTATTTGCATGGTACAATCGAGTATGCAATTAGATAAGCTTGAGGTGATGGTATTGGGTTGATAGGTTATACTGACTTAGATTGGGCAGGCAGTATAATGGACATGAAAATAAATTCAGGGTGTTGCTTTAGCTTGGGATCAAGAGCTGTCTCTTGGTATAACAGGAAGCAGAAGTTTGTGGCTCTAAGTTCTGGAGAGGCAGAATATGTAGCAGCTAGCATGGTGATGTGTGAGGATATATGGCTTTGGAAGTTTCTAGTAGCCTTTTTTGGTTAGAGAGTTGAGACTATGATGATACACTGCAACAATTAGAGTTGCATCATGTTGTCTGAGAATTTGGTATTTCGTGATAGGTCTAAGCATATAGACATCAAGTATCATTTCATCAAGGATTGTGTATAGCGGGGGATTGCTCAGTTATAATATATACCTATAGATTAGTAGGTAGCAGATATCTTGAAAAAGGCATTTGGGAAGGAAAAATTCATCTTCTTCAGAGATAAGTTGGGTTTCATGCAGAACAACTTCCTCGCTAAGAGGGAGTGTTAGTTTGAGTAGCTTGGGCAACTGTCATCTCCATTCCAAAGAATTAGTAAATAATTGTTTTTGGGGAATTTTATTAGAGTCCAGACAATTATTTAATTAATTAATTATTTTCTTTAGAGACATCTAGCAACCAATTGTTTATGGTTTGTTAGAGTCTAATTAATCTTAGCCATTGATTGAAATTAAATCATGGCCATTGGTTTTGCAATGAGACTATTACAAAAAGAGATCAATGGGCATTTGGAGAACACACACTTGAGAAGCATTTGCAGTCATTGAAAATAAATTTGTAGTCATACAAAAAAATTTTACAGTCATAGAAAATAAATTTGCAGTCTTAGCAAATAGTTTTGCAGTAATAGCAAGGGCTCAGTGATAGCGTTGGAGAAAGTAGGTGTGGAATGTCAGCTGGAGAAATTGGGAGAAGAATTTCTAGAGGAGAACAATGGCAAGCAATTTATGTATCTCTTGATTTGCTGAAAATTAGTAAAATTCCTCGTCTGCATTACTGGTTTTCCCTTTGGGGTTTTTCTAGGGATAATTTGTCCAAAAATATTGTGTTCATTGTAATGCATATTTTTTTTCTGTGATTTTATTTGTGAAATTGCAGTTGTGTTATTTTTCAATATTTGTTATAAATTAATTTTTGGTAGTCAAATAATCTATATAAGATAGGAGATTGATAATCAGTAGATACAATAGAATTTTCACACTAAGTATGATATTACCGTGTCATTTGGATATTTAAGCATACTTATTTAGGATTGGTCTCATTTTGTAGAAATGTTAATATAATTAAACATGGATAAAACGTAAATATTTTGTTAAATTTGGTTTATGATTTAAAAAAAAATCAATTTACCTTTTTTATGTTTATCTTTATTAGTTTCTACAAAGGCAAGATACTTTTGTATTAAGTTTAATTTTGAATTTGATTTATTTATCTTTATTTTAAATCTAAATCTTCAAATTTCAAATTCATATTCAAATTTAAACTTTTGCAATCCTTTATATTAATCATTTTGAAGCAATCTAATACATTTTTCATACACTATGTTGTGATTTCATGATATATAATATAAAATTCAACATGAATTTTATTTTATATGGAGCAATAGTAATCATGCTCAAAAGTGTAATAATTAGAGAGCAAATAAATTTTAAAGACTATAAAAAACAAATGTAGAATAATGACAATTGAGATTGCATTTTATTAGTCAATTCCTACACAACATAGATCAATTTTGTGCATTAGATGAAGTTCATGATAATTGAGATCAAACTCATGGAGCTCGAGATCCATCTACATCAGTCTCTTTATCAATTAAAAGTTTGAAACATTCATCAAAATAAAATAATTAATCATTCAACAATGACAAAATATTCCAATCAACATCTACATCATCTATCATCAATTTTAGAACTACACACATATATCCCTTTATTTAATTTAACACATACATCAATTTCAATTATCTATCCTAGCTCAATTATTAGATTATAATTATTTTTATTTATTTGTTTAATCTAGATTTATTAAAAAAAAGTTTCTTTGCTTATAATATCCATAGATAATGATCTTAATATCTAAAAAACATTTTTCAAAATATACAGTTATTATCATTTTTTGTTAAACATAAATATAACTTCTCACACATATTGCACAACTCATTGTATCTAACCACCTTTCATATATTAAATATAAAATATAAATTCTACTTATTAGAAATATCTAGTTCGTATAAAAATATGTTTATCAAATGGATAACTTCTACATCCCATTCTTAAATTAAAATCATAAAGCATATATACTTATCTCAATGATACGGATCAAATCTAGTCTCCTAAGTAATCGGTAGTCAATTCAACCAAAAGTGAATGAATAAATGCTAGTTTATATCAAAAGTTAAAATGTTTGTGATCAATGTCTTTCTCACCAAAATTATAGATTATTAAAAGTGGACTCTCCTCTTCCTTCCTGTTTGTCGTTCCTGAGATGTGCCCTGTTTAGTGTTTGTGGGCATTCTCTGTTTTTTAATATTCCAATTTATTTTATCCAATCTAATTCAATTACAAGGAGCAAGTGTTTTTTTTCAATTTATTTCATTCATACTATTTGTTTTAACTTTTCTTTCATCTATCTTTTGATTTGTAATATTTAACTATCCACCATTTCATCAATGAAAACATCCAACATATGCCAACTGCACAAACATTAAGCAGATAGAAAGTTTCACGTGGTATTTTTTTATCACTGGACATATGTTAACTGCACATTTACATAGACCAACTGCACATATGCCAACTGCACATTTACAAACAATGTAAGGACAGTAAGGGGTACAAAGTTTCACATGGCAATTTTTTGTCACTGCACATAAGCAAATTCCACATTTACATATGCCAACTGCACATTTACAAACAATTTAAAGACAGTAAGTGGGTACAAAGTTTCACATCACTGCATATGTCAGCTGCACAATTACATATGCCAACTGCACATTTACAAACAATGTCTGGACAGTAAGTGGGTACAAAGTATCACATGTTATTTTTTGTCACTGCACATATGCTAATTCCACATTTACGTATGCCAACTTCACATTTACAAACAATGTATAGACAGTAAGCCCCCGTACAAAGTTTGACATCACTGCACATATGTCAGCTTCACATTTACATATGCCAACTACACATTTACAAACAATGTAAGGACAATAAGCGGGTACAAAGTTTCACATGGTATTTTTTTATTACTGCACATATGCTAACTCCACATTTACATATGCCAACCATACATTTACAAACAATGTAAGGAATTGTAACAAAGGTTAATTACTTGTAGAGTAAGTGGGTACAAACAATATAAAGACAGTAAGCCCGTACAAAGTTTCACGTCATTGCACATATGTCAGCTGCACATTTACATATGACGATTGCACATTTACAAACAATGTAAGGACAGTAACCAATAGGTGCAAAGTTTCACCTAGTTTTTTTTTTTTTTTTTCGTCGCTCCTTCCGATTGGCATAAACGTTTAACGTTATCCTTCCCAGACACAAGTTTCACGTTGTCTTTTCTATTGAATACTATAAATAGCGTTGTAAGCCGAAGACCTAGTGTATCAATTCCTAAGTTCCAGGAAAAGTGTTAAGCGTCAATATTTTTAGCCTGCTTCGCCAATGGCCAGTTTGAAGGGAGACGACAATTCTTCTTCTATTCCAGATAGATCTCTCAACCTCTGGGATGATGATTTTGTCCAATCTATGGAAACACCATATGGGGTAAGTAACTTCTTTACTATTCTCACCAAAGCTTTCCTTTCTAGATTCTTCTGCTACTTTTCTTCCTTGCTGACTGCATTTTTCAGGGATCTGAATACCGAGAACGTCTGGAAACTCTGGTGAAAGAAGTGAAAATCTTGTTAAAAGAAATGAAGACTGGATTAGACGGCGATCTGATCGAGCGACTTGAGATGGTTGACGCATTGCAATGCCTCGGAATAGATCGATATTTTCAGGCTGAGATAAAAGCAGCTCTTGGTTATGTTTACGGGTTTGTTAAATTTTTCTTTTAACATTTGGGTTGCTAACAAAAAATATAAATTACGATGGAAATCGTAACGTAACAGAAAGGTTTGGTTTATAATGGATGCAGATGTTGGGATCAAAGTGTGGGTATAGGATTAGGATCTGGAAGTGTTACGAAGAATTTGAATGCTACAGCTTTAGGACTTACACTTCTCAGGCTTCATCGTTATGATGTATCTGCAGGTACTTTAATTATGTATTTCCATCCTAATGCAAGTTAAAACTATCAAGAACGTATATTGATTTTCTTTTTGTAATATATTTGTACCGAATCCAATAACTCAATGCACTTTTAAAATGTTTTTTCTTTCATTATATACCTTAATTATTTCTTTATTGTGTTCTTGTACATACATACAGATAATTAATCATTTGTTTATGTGTTCTATTGTGAGAAGATGTGTTGGAGGATTTCAAAGACAAAAGTGGGCAGTTCTCTTTCTCGGAAGGAAATAATGATAATAATCAGAACATCATTGTAGATGAACGTGGAATGCGAAGTATTCTCAATCTGTTTAGAGTTTCAAGTGTGGCATTTCCACGAGAAAAAGTTATGGAAGAAGCTAAAATATTTAGCTCAACATATCTTAGGCAAATATTAGAAAAACTTGAAAACACATATAAGAAAAGTTTTCTGAAAGAGGTAATAATTTTTCAATTTAAAAAAAAAATGAATTATTATATTAAGAACGTTCTTAAAACACCCCTTAGTGGATATTTATTAAATTTTATCATTTCAATTTTATAGGTGGAATATGCACTCTTGTATGAATGGACTCGTACTTTTTCTAGATGGGAGGCACTAAATTTCATTGAAATATATGAAGAGGACAATTTGAAGTAAGAGTTACAAATATTTTATCAATGTTTTTTTCAACTTTTCGATTAAAAATAGATTTTAAACTTCTTTAAGCTAATTAAGGGATTTTCATTTTTCAGGTTAAAGGATAGCAAGGTTATTGAATTGGCAAAATTAGATGTCAATATATTACAATTTGTGTACAATATGGAGATGAAAAAAGTCTCTAGGTAATTATCACCATCAAAAAAATTAAATAATACTTTTTTTTTTAAATGATATATTTAAATAATATCAAAACAACAAAAACAATTAATAATGAAAATTTTATAGATATTTATGCAAATATTTAATGTTTGATCTAATCATAAATTAAATGGTTGATTACTTTGTTGATATATTTAAATAGATTCAACCAAGATTTATCATGCATTGAGAACTATTAATTTAAAACATTTGTATTATGTTTAAGAGCATGGATATAGTTAAAAGAAAAAAAAATTTAATTTTGAACCTATCAATTTTTGAATTAGTTATAAAAAAGAAGGTAATAATTTGATTTATTTTTATGACAGTTGGTGGGCAGAATGTGGGATCATGAAATTGATTTCAATTAGACAACGTCCAATGGAATATTATTTGTTAGGACTTAGTGCTACAGATGAAGAGGAATTTTACAGTAGTAGAATGGCTTTTACCAAATCAACAACACTTCTTTCTTTAATGGACGATCTTCTTGATGATTACTTAACATTTGAGCAAGTTGAACTTGTTGTTCAGGCTATTACTCAAGGTTGGGATATTTCTATTGTACAAGATATTCCAGAATTCTAGAATTTTTTTTTCTAACAGTACATGAATTGGCAAATGAGGCAACTGAAAAGCAAGGACGTGACATGATGCCATTTATTACAAAAGCAGTAAGTATACTTTTCTAAACTATAATTTTTTTATTTGCTTCTTTTTTTTCAAATAAAATAATAAGATATATAGTAATAATTAAAAAATACCTTAAATTCAACATTAATAAGGAAAAAAAAATTCATGCGCTATTTTAGTCTAGAATTGTTTTATTTTATGAATATGTTTTAATTTTAATTTTAAAACTATCATTTTATCTTTAAAGTTAGTTTTGGTAATGTATTTTTTCCAATTTTGTATGTAACTTTTAAATATATTTTTAAAAAATCTACATTTATTATTTTAATTAAAAAATAAAATTAAACCTGAATTTTTTATTTAAAAAATATAGTACATGCTATACATTTATATCTAACTTTTAAATGTTTCATTTATAGACATCATGTTATTTTAAAATTTTGAGGTTTTTATATTTAAAAATAAATATTTGTTTTAACTAATTTATATTTCAAATTCATGTCATGAATTACTTCATCCCACCACCAATATAAGTCATATCTCTAGACTTAATTTCAAAGTGTATTTTGGAACTCTGCATTATAGTTAGTTAGAAAAATAAAAAATGGTATCATGAATGAATAATCTTCTAGATTCTCCACTTAATGTGCCTGTTTGAGAAAAGCCTGATACAACATATTTACTATTTAAAATAATGACAATAACAATTAGGATTTTGCAACACCATACAATACCTATCCTAAAAAAGATGGCATATTTAAGATAATATACTAAAATAATACTCATGTTTGCATCACTATGAACTATTGTATAATACTATTTTATTTGAATTTGTTGTTTTTTTATAATACTTGAAAATTTCAATTTCTGTTAGAAAAAAAGTGAAATGAAAGTACACTAAGAATGTAAAAGATATTATTTTGTTTGACAAATTTATTGTGACTACTTTTTAAGATCAAATAAATTATATAAATTATGAAATAAAATTTGAAGATTGAATTATTAATTCAAGTATATTATGATTAAGTGGGCAGATTATGCTGAAGCTAGTTTACAACAAGCACATTGGAACATTAGTAAACATTATCCAACCTATAATGAGTACTTGAAGATTGCATCAACAACTGCAGCAATTGGACCATTATTGTTGCACCCTATTCTCTTGGCAGCCCAACATTTAGAAGACAACACTATTCAGAAGACATTTAATAATCAATGCAGATTCTATGAGCTCATATGGTTGTGTACACGTTTAATTGATGATGTTCATGATTACCAGGTTTTACACTCTCTTTTAAATTTGTGATTAGTTTAAAAATCACATGATATTATACTTACAATATTAGCATATTAACACATTTCTTATGGTAATGAAGGATGATAAACTCTATGGACAAACAAGCTCAGCAATTTCCTGTTATATGATAGATCATCCTGAATGTTCAGAAGAAGAGGCATTAAACAACATCAACTATATGGTTGACCAATTAATTAAAGAATTAACATGGGAATTTCTAAATCAAGATAGTGCTCTGCTTGATTGGGAAAAGATAAGCTTCAACCTCAACAAAGGGTTGCAATGTTTCTATGTATATGGAGATGGCTTTTCAAATCATGACAAAGGAAAAAAGCAGCGGATAAAGAAAATTCTTGTTGATCCAATAAAAATATAAAAAAGGTAGAGCTTCTATTATCGAAAAGCTAAAATCCTACTATATAATATTTATTTGATATATATTCCTATTAAAATTATATAATATATTTATAGAGGATGTCCCTCTTTTCCATTGTAGCAATATTCTCATTCTTACTAGACAATTCTATAACTTGATTTGTTATTGTTACTACACCATCTATATATTGATTTTCAAATTGAGTAATAATATAAAAATATTATTCGAAGAAATATCCCACTAACAAGTCTTCTTATTTTCAGGTTAGAGTGCTACATAAGAAGACACAAAGCCTTGATTCAAAATAGAATGCAATCTATTCAACTTCTACTCTACTATTACTATGACTAGTTTTGTTCCAATTTCAATTTTTTATGGTTTGTGTTTTAGAACTATAATGGGTTGTGGCCCTTCCCCACATATTTTAGTAGAAAACAATTCTATGTAAATCAGTTTATTAAAATTAATGTTCATTTTTAATAATTGGAATATAGTTCCTCATCAAATCACCTTTAAAATAGATTAGAGGAGGATATGAAATGCTATTAAATAAATAAATAAATAAGCATATAAACTGATTTCAAATAAACAAGTGATACATGTTAGAAACACAGTATACTCAGTGCAAGGTTAACTTTTTTGTTGCTTGTCCAATGAAGGTCTAGTAATTGATATGTTTAAATCTAGTTCTTTGGCTCTAATGCACAGACTTCCCTTTGAATCTCTCTAAACTCCTTGAATGCTATAATCATAATTCTATATATATGAAGTAACCTCCCCTCCTTTTAGATGGTTACCTCTAAACTCATTGTAAGGACATCATAAAAGGGGTGATGTCATTATATTTTTGTAAATAATACTTTCAATGCAATGTACAAGAAGATTTTAAATTGTAATTTTCAATCCACGAAAGACCATTCACATTGTGTTGTCTTTTATCTCTTAATTTCTTAAATACTAAATTTATATAAAGATTCTAAAACATAAGATTCATCACTTCTAGAAGATTACAAGGATGAAGTAGTATTTGTAATGTTTATTTTTAGTTAATTTGATTTATCTGGCTCCAATTTTTATTTTTAATTGATGAGAGTAAAAAATTAAAGAAATTTAATTGTAGGGTTATAAATTTGATCAAATAATATTTAATAATTAGGGTTATGTAATCTATCATAAGAACAATTGTCCAAAAATTACATAAGAAATTAATTCTAAAATAAAGTGGCAGATGTTCTCATAAAAAAAGTTGTCATTTATGATGGGTTAATAGATGGCATCATGATAATTGTGGGTTATTTTGAGGACATGATTTTATTTAATTTGAAAATTATTATCTTGGGATGAAATGGGGTGTTAGAATTTATAGCTTATTTGCCCTATAAAGAGATGATCATATTAAATTTTTATATATTACTCATTTTACATATGTCTATTATGTCTTCAGCCATTTATTTTATGTATCAGTTCATGGATAACAATAATTAGATTTGGGAGAGCAAAGGAGAAAAATACTCTTTTTTTATGAAAATAATCTTATCCAAAAATTATAATATATTCTAAAGGTTATATTTTGTCATTCAAGAAAGAATTTGTATGCTATTTACTTCAAATATTAAATTTTATTTAAATAAAAATATTATGCTCTATCCTATGTATGAATTATTTTATTGTTTATGCAATATATTAATAAATAAATTAGGAATAAATAATAATAATAGTATGACATACTTTTTATTGCTAGTCTCTAGGGTACAAAAAATAATTAAATAATATTAGGTCCTAGAGACAACTGAGAGGGGGGGGGGGGGGGTGAATCAATTGTCTAATAAATTTAAACCAAAAACAACTCAAACAACTTATTGCTTAATACCGATAAACCAGTTAAGTATGTCGGTAGACAGTGTTAACAGATAATTGCTATACCAGTAAAGATTAATGCATGAAACATAAACACAAAGTCATCCACAACACATAACACCAATATTTGTACGTTGAAACCCTGTAAGGGGAAAAACCACCATAGGAAACCTTACCCACAATCAGATGGTACTCCTGTAGATAGTAATTGTACATAAATGGGGTCTGCACATGCAGAAGGTCCAACAGCCTAGAGCTCACTGCTCAATCACAAAATGAGAGTCACACTGACTACAGTTGGATGGTTAAATCCAATAAGAATATACTGCACAAAATAGCATCTTCGTATGCTTGATTTAGTACAGGTGTAATGCTGATATGCTTCTTCAGAAACCTAGCTTTACCTTCAAATGATGTCTTGGTCTATAGCTCTGTTTAATCTCACATATACTTTCACTTAATTCTTTTTCGCATTCCCACATTCGATCTTAGAAATAATATCTTACATTTATACCATAACCTAAGACCAATTTTAGTAGGTCGGCTCTACAAGATATTACAATAAAAACATTTTACGAACAATACAATATCTGATGCAATAATTAATTAAAAATATTGGCTTAAAGCATCTACAACAATAATAAATCATCTCCATAGCATGCCATGTGGATCTGGAAAAGATAAATCCGTTGGTGTAACCCTAGGTAACCCTGGACCTACTTGCTGGTAAAAGCAAATATGCAAATATGATTATACCAATGATTAATTGTTCAAAACAAAGTGTCCACATGATGTCTTCGACATTACCAAGTGTCTTCCATATCACTCCAAGTGCCAAAGATCATTATATCCTGTCGGTGAACCATATATCGGTAACTGTGCAATAGTTACTTGCTTGCCGGTGAATGCTGTTGGATCTCCAGAGTGCTAGTGCTTTAGTAGGTGTTGACATCAACGACAGAATCATACCAAAATACCAACAATCTCCCCTTTTGGCATTGATGGCAACACAAGATGGAAAAACCATCAAAGTGCCGAAACAGAAATGGCAAAAACCAAAAATCAACAATCTCTCCAAAAAGCGCATAACCAAAATACATAGAGTAATAGTTTCTCTCAAACAACAATCTCTCCCTCTGGGAGCAACATGTGTTATTCAAATTTCTCTTAAAAGATAATGTGTTTTTCCATAGATATCTCTCCCCCTTTGACATCAAATGCCAAAGTTATATTAATAAAATGAAGTTCATATACAAAATACCAATCAATTCAATATACCAACTACTCCCCCTAAGAAGTAGCTTCCTCATCAAAGACCGGAGTAAAAGGTTTGTCTTTTAATTCTGTCGGTTGATGACAATCATCAACTATCTAAGTCTCTACCGGTGGTGGTATGACTCCAAGCTGATCTTTGAGATATTC
Source organism: Cryptomeria japonica (assembly GCF_030272615.1). Classification (NCBI taxonomy): domain Eukaryota; kingdom Viridiplantae; phylum Streptophyta; class Pinopsida; order Cupressales; family Cupressaceae; genus Cryptomeria; species Cryptomeria japonica. The sequence continues at coordinate 781,370,074 of NC_081411.1, read as the reverse complement.
AAAAGTCTCCTTAGGCAAAGGTTTTGTGAAAATATCTGCAAGCTGTTCTTTAGTACTCACATAAACCAATTTTATCTCTTTTTCTTCAACTTTTTCCCTTAGAAAATTCAATTTGATAGAAACATGTTTTGTTTTAGAATGTAATACGAGATTCTTAGATATATCAATTGCTACAGTGTTATCACAATATATGGTAATAGGTTCCTTGCATTTTACCTCTATGTCTTTCAACATTTGCTTAAGACATAGTAACTATGTACAGTTATTTGCTACTGCAACATATTCTAATTTTGCTATTGATAAAGATGTACAACTCTGTTTCTTACTCAACCAAGAAACTAATCTCTTTCCAAGAAAGAATGCTCTACTAGTGGTGCTTTTTCTATCATCCACATCTCCTGCCCAATTTGCATCTGTGTATGCACATAGATCAAAATTTTCATCTCGAGGATACCATAATCCAAGATTTGCAGTGCCTTGCAATTACCAGAAAATCTTTTTTACTGCTGATTCATGATTTTCTCTAGGATTACTTTGAAAACTAGAAACAATACATACTGCATTCATAATATCAGGTCTGGTTTGTGTCAAATATAGTAAACCTCCTACCATAGATTTGTATCTAGTTGTATTAATAGGTGTAGATTCATCCCTTTGAGATAATTTGTCATTTGTAGTCATAGGTGTGCTTACCGGTTTAGAGTTCTCCATCCCAAATCTCGTTAGTAACTCTTTCAAGTACTTGGATTGACTAAAAAATATACCTTTGTCAGTCTGTGAAATCTGCAATCCTAAAAAGAATTTTATTTCTCCAATCATAGACATTTCAAATTCTTGTTGCATTTTAATAGAAAATTCTTTACATAATCCATCTTCTCCTCCAAAGATTATATCATCAACAAATACTTCTATAATCAAGATGTCATCATTAGTTATTTTGTAATATAAATTGTTGTTTGCATTTCCTTTAGTAAAACCAATATTTAAATGATACTTATCCAACCTTGGATACCAAGCTCTTGGGGTTTGTTTCAATCCATATAAAGCTTTTCTTAACCTGTAAACCATATCATTGTCATCTGTCAAAGAAAATCCATCAGGTTGTTCAATATAGACTTCCTCTTCAAGATCTCCATTCAAGAATGCACATTTAATGTCCATTTGATAAACTTTGTAGTTCTTGTGAGCTGCAAAAGCCAAGAATAATCTGACTACCTCAATTCTAGCTACCGGTGCAAAGGTTTCATTGTAATCAACTCCTTTCTAAGAATATCCCTTACACACTAGTCTTGCTTTATTTCTGACAACCTAACCATCTTCATTAAGTTTGTTTCTAAATACCCATTTGGTTCCAATTACATTTTTATCTTTAGGTTGGGGAACTAATGTCCAAGTATTATTTTTCTCAATTTGTTCTAATTCTTCTTCCATAGCTTTAATCCAAAATTTATCTTCACATGCCTCATTAAAAGATGATGGTTCAATTTGAGAAATAAGACATACCTCTTAATTTGCCAATCTTTCTCTTGTCATAACTCCCTTAAATTTGTTTCCAATTATCTGATCTTCAGAATGATTCAATTTTACATACCGGGGTGTCTTAGTTTGCTGTTGTTCTTCAATTACTGTGGAATCCTCTGATGGTACCGGGGTAACTAGATATTCATTCTGTACTGGTGGATTTAGTATAGCTTCATTTGTCACAATTTCTATTGCCAGTTCAGAGTCTATATACCTTGAAGTTCCTCTGAATTGTTTATCAATCTTTACATTGTACTCTCAACAATTTTCTACAATCTATTATTAAAACATCTATATGCCTTGGTCTTAGATGAATAACCAAGAAATATTCCTTCATCACTTCTAGGATAAATTTGCAAATATACTCATCTCTTCTAATATAACATTTACTTCCAAAAATTCTAAAATACTTAAGAGTAGGAGTATTACGAAACCATAGTTCATGATGGGTCTTACCGGTTTCACTTTTGATGTGAACTTTGTTGAATGTATAGATGGTTGTGCTGACTGCTTCTCTCCAATATATATGTGGTAAATTTGCTTCAGATAACATACTTCTTGCTGCATCCAAGATAGTTCTATTTTTCCTTTCAACAACTCCATTTTGCTGTGGTGTCCGAGGTGCTGATAGCTGTCTTCTAATTCCATTCACTTCATAGAATGTATTAAAGTCCTTAGATGTGAATTCTCCTCCTTGATCTGATCTTAAACATTTGATTTCCTTACCATTTTCATTTTCAACCATTGCTTTGAATAGTTTGAACTTTCCAAGTGCTTCTAATTTTTCTCTGAGAAAAGGAACCCAACACATTCTAGAATAATCATCAATAATTAGCATGAAATATCTATCACCTTGTAAGCTTTTAGTTCTAGTTGAACCATATAAATCAGTGTGAATCAAGTCAAGAGCATTATTGGATTTTTCTGGAATACTTTTGAAACTTGCTCTAACTTGTTTTCCAAATTGACATTCCTTACATATTGTATTCTAAGGTTTCACAATTTTAGGTAGATCTCTAACTACCTTAAAAGTACTCATCTTTACAATGTAATCAAAGTTTACATGATAGAGTCTCTTATGCCATAACCAACTTTCATCTATATGTGCAATCAAGCATGCCTTTTCACTATTATTCAAATGAAATATATTACCTCTAGTCTGATTACCAGTTGCAATTTCTAAACCAGTTCTATTCATGATTTTGCGTTTTCCTTTCTTAAATTGTAATTGAAATCCTTTCTCGACTAATTGACAAACACTTAAAAGATTATGCTTTAATCCTTCAACATTGTAGACATTGTCAGTGTTATGCTTACCATTAAGAGATATTGTACCCTTACCTTTGATTGAATAGGATTTGTCATCCCCAAATCTTAATAAACCTCCATTGTATTCTTGAAAGTTAAAGAATTTACCTTTGTCTCCTATCATATGATGTGAACATCCTGAATCAATGATCCATTCATCCTTTACGTCAACTTTAGCCACTAGGGCTTCTTCTACCAGATGAGCAGTAGGTGTCGGTTGATCTTCTATTATAGCAACAAAAACCCATCCATTGTCTATTGGATCGTCATCAGAATCATCAGTCACACCTTCATCAGCAATGTAACAAGATTTGTCTTTGTTCTTCTTAAATTGTATCTCTAATATTCAGGATTAGGCTTGTATGTTCTTCTAGCTTCTTCTCTTAGTCTAGCATGTCTAACAGGGCATCTCGAAGCCATGTGACCAATCTTATTACAGTTAAAATATTTAAAGGGTGCTTTACCTTCATACTTACTTCCAACTAGACCTTTAGGCATTTTTCTTGCAAATAGTGCTTCAAGCTCTTCAAGTTCTTCATTCTCCTTCCTATTTTCTTCAAGTTCTCTTGCATAAAAGGCTTTCCAATCTGATTTGTCAAATGATGGAGCAAATGATGTTGGTTCTTTAAAGGCCAAATTTGCATTTATAGTAGCAACATGACCAAATTCCTCAATTTCAAAGGCTGAAAGTTTTCCAATTAATGTATCCCTAGTTACTGATGTATTAGACATTGCTCTCAACTCATTTATAGTAGTAACCTTCATTTTATATGCCGGTGGCAATCCTCTTAAGATTTTTGAAACAATTTCATCCTCACGCAAGCTTCCTCCACAACATTTAATACCCAAAACAATTTCATTTACTCTTTCCATAAAAGCAAAAATCCTTTCATCTTCTTCCATTTTCAGATGATCATACCTGACTCAGAAGCTTTCAGGTTTTGCAATCTTGACTGTGGAATCTCCATCTTTCAGTGTTTCCAAATGAACCCAAATAGCTTTAGTAGTAGACCTATCTGATAATCCCATGATTTGTTGATCTGATAAAGCGCTCAGAAGTGCTTCTCTTGCTTTGCAATCATTCTCCTCATCTTTAGCTAAGGTAGTTGGAGCGGTCTAACCAACTACAACAGCAGTATAACCATTCTTTGTAACTTCCCAAATGTCTTTACCAATGCAATTTAGATGTGTCTCCATTTTGATCTTCCATATTACATAGTTGGTTCCATCAAGTTTATGACTGTCCTTCCTGATATAATTAGTAGTCATTGAATCTCCTCAAGTTGTTAACCTTCTGCAAAAGAGGACTAAGCTTTGATGCCAATTGTTAGGTCTCAGAAACAACTGAGAGGGGGGGGGGGGGGTGAATCAGTTGTCTAATAAATTCAAACCAAAAACAAGTCAAACAACTTATTGCTTAATACTGGTAAACCAGTTAAGTATGTTGGTATACAATGCTAACAATTAATTGCTATACCGGTAAAGATTAATGCATGAAACATAAACACAAAGTCATCCACAACACATAACACCAATATTTGTACGTGGAAACCCTATAAGGGGAAAAACCAAGGTGGGAAACCTTACCTGTAATCAGATGATACTACTACAGATAGTAAGTGTACATAAATGGGGTCTGCACATGCAGAAATACCAATAGCCTAGAGCTCACTGCTCAATCACAAAATGGGAGTCACACTGACTATAGTTGGATGCTTAAATCTAATAAGAATGTACTGCACAAAATAGCATCTTCATATGCTGGATTCAGTACTGGTGTAATGCTGATATGCTTCTTCAAAAACCTAGCTTCACCTTCAAATGATGTCTTCGTGTATAGCTCTGCTTAATCTTGCATATACTTTCACTTAATTTTTTTTTGCATTCCCACATTTGATCTTACAAATAAGATCTTACATTTATACCATAGCCTAAGACCAATTTTAGTAGGTTGGCTCTACAAGATATTACAATAAAAACATTTTACAAACAATACAATATCCGATGCAATAATGGATTAAACATGTTGTCTTAAAGCATTTACAACAATAATAAATCATCTCCATAGCATGCCATGCTGATCTGGAAAAGATAAACCTATCGTTGTAACCCTAAGTAACCTTGGACCTATTTGCCGGTAAAAGCAAATATGCAAATATGATTATACCAATAATTAATTCTTCAAAACAAAGTGTCCACACGATGTCTTTGACATTACCAAGTGTCTTCCATATCATTACAAGTGCTGATGATCATTATATCTTGTCGGTGAACCATATATCGTTAACTGTACAATAGTTACTTGCTTTATCCTGCCGGTGAACCATATATCGGTAACTGTGCAATAGTTACTTGCTTTATCCTACCGGTGAACCATATATCGGTAACTATGCAATAGTTACTTGCTTGCCGGTGAATGTTGCTGGATCTCCAAAGTGCTAGTGCTTTAGTATGTGTTGACATCAATGACAAAACCACACCAAAATACCAACAAATAAAAGTAATAAATGTAGAAAATAAAGAAAAAAATGCATTCATTGAGATAATGGTAAACCATAGATCAATAATTTTCATAACCAAACCCTCTATACTTTCAAAGAAAATCCTATAATTATCTGTATGGGTAATGGAAGCAAACGATAATCTTCTACCCCAAGGGTGAATCAATATTTCAAAATAATCTTGATTTGTGCAGGTTATATTTAATAAATTGTCCTAAGAATGACAAGAGGCCAAATCATAACTAGGCTTATAAATATCTGTACCACTAGTTAGGATAGCTCATATTTTATTTATTTTAGGCGCTGAACAATTTCTTAATCCAAACTTGGATCTAAAAACTAGATAAATTGCTTTTTCATAAACTTGGTGTATCAATTCTAGAAAATTAGGTTTGCTACACTTCACTTGAAATAAGTAGCGTACTAATGTTGATACCCTAACTAAATTACTCAAGATCATAGCCTTATCACAACATATTATTATTTTACATAGAGGTTGATTGACATAGTCAAAGGGAAGTATATTGAGATGCATTTCAAAGAGTTAGTATAGTTGAAGAAGGATACTTTTTGTAACGTCCCACCAAGGAAATCTAGAGGACAATAGCTAACTAAACAATTAAACATAGCAATATTTTTGTTTTAAAAAACAAATAACATAACATTACAAACTCAACATGAAAGAAAATATAACGTTTGCACATGTGGAAGATAATAACTCTCCTAACTAAGTCCTCGTGTGTTTTCTTAACATCGCTACCTAAGAAACAAACTAAACTTCATATATAACTGAAACCATAATAATCATCATGACATTGCATTTACAAGAGTAACCTTTCTAATATTTTATTCATTTTAATAACCAATTGAAGTATTCCTATTGTAGTCAGATTATTGTTGTTATACTGGCATTAGCATAGAGCTTTTTCATAGCATCACTATCTACTCTTGCATAGTATTTGCTTATCATATTCAACCATCTTGAATCTCCATATGGCATCCATGGCTAGTGCTAAAAGCTGAGAGCTACACTCATTTGGGACTTGGAGAGGAGAGAAAACAGGGAGAAGCATCAAAAGGCATCATGGAAGCATCTTAGGGAGGCTCTTCTCCTTTCTTTTATTTTGTTAAACTTCTTTCATGCTTTTTGAAATCTCTCTTGATATGTTTGGAATGGTTTTTAGTTCTTTGTTTTGTTTTTATGGTTGAAACTAACTTATTAACATTGAACTTTATTGTTGCCTTGTCCCCATTTCCATGACATCACCTATGATAACCTATGCAAAGATATAATGGTACATCCAATCACATAAGAGTGGTCGATACCAACATTGAACCACTTAACACTAATCTAGAATTAAATTATTTAAATTCCATCAAATTACTTTACATTACATTAATCTCCCTAACAGAGTGTCAAAATTACAATGATAATGAAACAATTAAAGTGGTATAATAACAATGAGAATTAAATGCATAGCATCTCCTAAAACATCACTAAATCATTTTCACCAAGAACTGGGGCAAAACTAGAAATATGATATAAGATCCATCCAACCCACAAACATGTCCACTAGTTGCCACTAGAGGTTGGTAACAACCACCTGACCATGTGGAACCTGTAGTGTGCTAAATTGTACCTGGTTCATTTATGATACTTGTGCATGATGCCTAAGGAATTTATGATGACCCTGTGATCAAAATTATAACATTTTGTCATCGTAAGGCCTTCATTCCAAGGATCATTTCTTAGCCCTACCAACCCTTTGGGGCCTATTCCCGATGGGTGGCAGCACAATGAGGGGATGTCTGCATGCCACACTAACATCTCAAAAAGTGGTTAGAATTTAAAAGTTTTGATGACTCAAATGCACAGCGACACATGTCCCTTGGCTTGTGTCATCTCATAATGGCTCCCTCCATTTTCTTTGAAATAAAAACCCTCTTCAACTCATTTGAAAGGGTTCCCATTTTGGGGTTCTTGGATATCTTGATCTTTGTGCTCTCTCAAGCTCTCTCAAGCTCTCTCAAGAAAAATCAAAGGAGGGTTTGATTTCAAAACTTAATCTCTAATTATTTCACTTTTAGTCATTGGCATTAATAAGTGTATTTACCAATATTCCAATAGTCACTTGCATGCAATAGGAAATAGATTTATTCTTGGATCTATTTATCAATTTATTCCAAGTTATCTTATTTTCCAATCTATACCAATTTGTTTATCCATGGTGGTGGAAACACATAAACATGGGTCTTACTAAGGTAGGCCCCTATACAACCCCAACATTTTCCTTCTTTCTAGTGTGCGCAGGTACAGGTTTAGTCAAGTGCTCGGATTTTGAGATTTAGTGTTTGCAGGACACATAGATGACAACATCGTGCATTGGTGTCTTAGATCCAAACATCTCTCATGTTGTTCATTTGCTTTGTCCTTTCTATTTTATATTTAATTTTAAGGAATATACAGTTCATCTTATTCATATCTTGTGCATTTTGTATTCAATTATTTGTAATTAGTTAGTTTGTTAAATAGTTGGTAGTTTATTTATTTTTGTTATTGTTCTATGTTCTATTTTTAAGAAATAGATACTATTGCCTAACTCTATGTTCTGTTCACCTAGGACACTAGCACGTTGTGCTGCAGTCTGTATTCCACATTGCAGTCTGGGGTCCGGACTATTGTCTCTGTTATAGAACCTCGTAGAGTTTGTCAGAGGTTAGCCTCAGTTCTCTGATAAACCTAGAGCATTCTTTTTATCCCATGGCTTAGTGTTGCGCCTATTCAAAGAGGTAAATGGCTCGATAATTTGCCCTTGTGGGTTCATCATCCTTGAGGTGGCAAATTCATTCCACTACATTTTGGTGAAATTATTGCGAAATGATCTAAATGTTGCATCTCTTCCTTTAGGGGTTTAATGCCTTTAATAAGGCATTCTTGAAATATGACTTTGATATGTTGGATGAAGTCTTAAATGACTTCCTTGATGCACCTCCTCCAAAAATGAGTGCATAGGATGAGTCGCCTTCCTCAATATCCTCGTGCGAAGAGAAAGAATCCATGAATGTCATTGTCATCTCCATAGCCCCTCAAAGGCTTAAGAGACCTTTCTTTCATGTGATGATGGCTAGTCTTTCCACCCCCAAGAAGGTTAAGTCCATTAATGGAAACCCTTTCAAAGGATAAGCTTCTGATTTGTATGCCAGATTTGTGCAATCTAAACAACCATCTTATAACATCATTGCATGCACTTATAACACTCTTCGTAACAAGCAAGTTTCTAGACAAAAACAACAAGTTTCTTTACCACCTTCTCAACTAACTCTTCGTAACACACCTGTACTGGCGGACAAGTGACTGAATAATTATGATCTTATCAAGCAACTTAGGGTTACTCCTAAGATCTCATTGTGAGATTTTCTTAAAACCACCCCAACATACCAAGGTATATTGTAGGAATCTTTGCAAAAGATCTTCATACCTTCCTCTGTGAGACCAGTTGACATGAATCCATTGATGGATCATATTCATGCGGATTTGCCGAATACTACTTTCTATTTGCATGAACTCCCACCAACAAGGTGAGGAATCTAGCAGATCCTTTGATGATTATTGTCCATGTGAATGGTGTGGGTATCATATGAACTCTAGTTGATACTAAATCTACACTTAATATTTAGGGACTAAAATTGCTACCAAAGATCAAGGTAGATCCAAAATCTTTGGCAACGTCCTCTCTGTACATTCAAGGTTTTGACGACTATTGAAAAACCATTGTAGGGACTGTCATACTATCTTTCAAGGTTGGACCGGTAACTATAGCAGCCCTTATGCACATTATGTTAGGCCCTTTATCATACAACCTTCTTCTAGGTATATCTTGGCATCATTCCTTGGGAGTCATATCTTTTATGCTTTATGGAGCAGTGAAGTTCGTAGTTGATAATCGGGTTGTCATAGTTAGGGTTAATCTTGAGGCTATGCAATTATGTCAAATTGCCACAATGGGTGAGGTTGTTTCTGCACTCTCGTTTCATAATTGGGTGCCAATTTATCTTCTTTGGTGATAACTTCTACTTGTGCCACCTCCCCTAAAAAAAAGGAGTGTAAGAAAGCAGAAATCCCTAAGGAAGTCACCGAAAAGGAGAAGTCATCTGAGTCTCTCACAATTGACACTCCTAAGACAAAAATGTTAGAGCCATAGTTTAAAAACCAATCTCCAATAAAATGGTCTTCTCCATCGAGAGTTAATGCATGCTTAGGTGACGACTGGGGATCTTTGGACTTCATTGATTCTCATGTTGGTGAATACAAGGTATGTCTTGTCCACTTTAGTTTTCCAAAGATAGCATTCACTTCGGCTATGATGAAGGATGATTATGCATCCATAAATTCGGGTGACGCTTACCATGTGGATCATCTTTTCTATACCAAACCACCATCAAGGAATGAGCTTAAAGACATCTATGGTCCTGGATACAAGCTGATTTCTTAGCTTGGGTACGATGGAAGGGGTTGTGGGCCTAATGAGAAAGGTATTTGGATCCCTTTAGAGGTCGAACCTTGCTACCACAACACTAGACTAGGGTACCGTCATATGACATAAAAGTTGAAAGCATGGTTGACAGTGAAAATGATTTCAGCCGATCCCCTGCCTTAGAAGCTTATCCATCTAGAACTCATTGATACTAGTGCATCACCTATCGAGATTTCCTTGGAATTATTCCCCTCAGAATAATCCTTGAAGGAATTTCTAGGTGCTTATGAGGAACTACCATCTTATCATCATAAATGTCGATTCCCATATGTATTGAATTCTCAAGCCTGCTTTGGAGAATTTGTTGCACAAGGGGCACCTCTTTCCTGTAATGAATAGAAAGTATATGTTTCTCATCTAAAAGATAGTAGTGCACTACTACATGGGGAGACGACTGACATTGTCATGAGTGATAAGGCTCCCAATAAAGTAATAAAGACTGCAAAGTGCTTGTCCCCTAAAGAATCAAAAGAATATTTCAAGTTGTTACATCAAGTCCCTGAAATATTTGGTTGGTCCTATGAATAGATGCCCAAAATTGATGAGTCAATTTTGTTACACAACATTGTGCTTTATCCTGATGCTAAGCTGACGAAACAAAATATTAGGAAATATGAATCCTGAGGTTGCTTTGTTGGACAAGACTGAGATAGAGAAGCTTTTAAAAGCTAACTTTATCCGACCTATTGACTACTCATCATGGATCTCGAACATTGTACTGGTGAGAAAACTTGATGGGAGAATTTACATTTGCATCAACTTTCAGGATGTGAATGACACATCGCTCAAGGATGAATTTCCTCTCTCGAGTATTGATAAGATCATTGATTTGATTGCTAGGTATGCTTTGCTTTCATTTATGTATGGTTTCTCAGGTTATAATCAAATCCATATTAACCCAAACAATCAGTATAAAACTGTCTTCACTACCCCATTGGGGACCTTTTGGTATGTCGTCATGCCATTCGAGTTGAAAATCATAGGAGCAACCTATAAATTAGCCACGACTTTGATCTTCCATGATTTCATCCATAAGATCTTAGAGGATTATGTCAATGAAATTTTGGTAAAATCCATAGCATGAGGAACACATGTTGAAAACCTACGTCTAGTATTTGAAAGACTTTGGTTGTATAAAATGAGACTAAACCCTCTTAAGTGTGTGTTCGGCATTGACATGGGGAAACTCTTGGGGTTTATCATCTCTCACCTGGGAATTGAAATAGATATATATAATATTGATGGTATCATCAACATGCCTCTACCTAGAAACAACTCTCAGAGATTCGTAGTCTACAAGGGAAAATCCAAACCATTTGTCGATTTGTGGCACAACTGCCTAATTGGACTCTCCCTTTCACATGATTACTAAAGAAGGATGTTCACCTTAAATGGAATGAAGACTATCAAAAGGTTTTTGATTCCATCAAGGATTACTTGGCTAATCCTCCTATCTTGATGTTAGCTATGTCTGATGAACCATTATTTTTTATACATCTCATGCTCTAGTAGTATTGCTAGCTCAATGTGATCATGAAGGTCAAGAGAGAGTTGTCTATTACATTAGTTGAAAATTGATAGATTATGAGACCCAATATTCTGCCATAGAAAAATAGTGCTTAGCTCTCATGTTCGCAAATCAAAAGCTAAGGCATTACATTCTCCATACAGAAACATGGGTCATTGCCAAAAATGACATTCTTAAGCATCTTTTTCTTAAATATAATCTTTCAGGATGGTTGGCTAAATGGGTAATGTTACTCTCTAAATTTGACCTAAAGTTCATCTCTTAGAAGTCAATAAAGGGATAGGTTATCATTGATCAGTTAGTTGACACTCCCTTAAGCAAATATTTTCCCACCTTAGATCTCTTCCCTAATGAGGATGTCTTGATCATTGATCAAGACCCTATGTGGGATATGTATTTTGATGGTTCAAGATGTCAAACTGGTTCTGAAGTAGGTGTAGTCTTTGTTTCACCTGAACGAAAACCGGTTCCTCTTTCATTCCACTTAGAATTTCATTGCAACAATAACATCACTAAGTATGAGGCCCAAATTGTAGGACTTCATGCCATGATTGCCATGGGTGTGACACATATCTGCATCCATGGAGACTCTGAACTCATTGTATATCAAGTGATAGGTGCTTATCGCATGAAATAGTTGAAGTTGTCTTAGTATAAAGATTTAGTTTTGACTATACTAAAACAATTCACTACCTACATGATCGATAGCATCCCCCAGAGAGAAAATTGTCATGTCAATGCAATAGCAAGCACAACTTCCCTTGTAGGCCCTAGTTTTGGTCAGGATGAGTATCACTTTGTGGTGCAATTCCTTCGCTCTCCAACTATTTCAGATAGCGCATATAAAGACAATCTCATATGTTCTCATCTCTACCCAGGAGAATAGTTTGCACATATATTTGATTATCTAAAACTGGAAGTTTTCTTGAAGATGCTAGTAAAATTGTAGGTGCATGAATTCTAAAATTAGCTACCCATTATATTCTCTTATTTGACATATTATACAAGAGGCTATAAAATGGTCTTCTTTAGTGATGTCTAACAATAACCGAGATCCCTATGGCCCTTCAAGAAGCCCACTCAGGTTTAAGAGGTGGTAATTTTTGAGGTAGATATTTGGTGCACAAAATTATTCATATGGGGTAAGTGCACCAAGATGGTGAACAGAAAAGTTGCCACATGCAAAAAAAAAATTAATTTTTCATAACCCATGCATGCTCTAGAAATTCAAAAACGTGCTAGGCTTGGTAACACCAAGCCTAGCCAAAAACTATTAAACAAACAAAAAGTTACTTGAACATTTTATTTTATAGTAAAAAATCAAAAGTTCCTCAAAACCCGTACTAGTTTTGAGGAACATTATATTTTAGAGTGAAAAATCAAAAGTTCCTCAAAACCCATACTGGTTTTGAGGAACATTATATTTTATAATAAAAAATGAAAAGTTCCTCAAAAGAACATTATACATTTTAGAAACCCGTGAGCTATGAAAAACTATAAGTTTTTGTCTTAGTTCTCCATAACCCCTACGGGTTATATAGAACTAGGAACCAAATAGGAAGTGGGGAGAGAGAGAGAGAGAGAGAGAGAGAGAGTAGGGAGTTGGAAGAGAGGGATAGAATAGGATAATCAGAGGGGGACAAAGAGAGAGTTAGAGACAGAGAGAGAAGGGGATAAGAAGAGGGAGAGAGAGAGAGAGAGAGAGAGAGAGAGAGAGAGAGAGAGAGAGAGAGTAGGGGGAGATGGGGTAAGAAAGAGAATAGGATATAGGAAGAGAGGGAGAGAATAGGATAATGAGAGGGGGAGGGAGAGAGAGGGGAAGAGAGAGAAGAGAGGTAGAGGGAGGGCAGAGATAGGGAGAAGAGAGAGAGAGAGAGAGAGAGAGAGAGAGAGAGAGAGAGTAGGGGGAGATGGGGTAAGAGAGAGAATAGTAGATAGGAAGAGAGGGAGATAATAGGATAATGAGAGGGTGAGGGAGAGAGAGGGGAAGAGAGAGAAGAGAGGTAGAGGGAGGGCAGAGAGAGAGAGAGAATGGGATAGGGAGAGAGAGCAGGAGAAGGATGAGAGGGTGAGAGACATGAGGTAGAGAGAGAACAAGAAGGATAAAAGGGTGAGAGACTCGACAAAGAGAGAAGTGTGAGCGGGAGAGTGTTGGGATAGAACTCAAGGAGGATAATTAGGGCTTAGAATAGACAAGTTGAGTGATGGGCAAGGAAGATGAGAGAGGAAAATAAGGGAGACATGCATGTATACAAACATATATACATATATCTATATTAATATATTTATATAAAACTATGGATATGCATACATACATACATAAACACATAATGTATATGTATGTCTATACATATGTGTAATAAATGCTAAGTTTACAAGCATACATTATTATGTCTTCATAACCCATACGAGTTTTGTGAAACACAAAATAATGGTTTTAGTTCTACATAACCCATATGCGTTATGTAGAACTATGAATAGCACTTTTGCATTTACAAAACCCGTGCAGGTTATGAAGAACTATGAATAGTACTTTTTGTTTTTCAAAACCCGTGTGGGTTATGAAGAACTGTGAATAGTACTTCTTGTTTTTCAAAACCCGTATGGGTTTTTGCTTGGTAAAAGGGTTGGATAACGAACCTAAGGCTTGCAAGCCCATTTTCCCCCCATTTTTGTCCATTTACACATTTTTTCATCTTCCAAAATGATCAAGTGGGTATCTCTTAAATTACCACCATAATCTCACATGTCTTCTCAGTTTTCTGACCATATATTTTTTTCTATTGTTGGACAACATTAGCATAGTAAACTTTTATTTTCTTTACCAGCACCTTGATAGTCCTCATAGACATATGTGTACCATTTTTTATATAACTTTTGATATACTTGACGAAATTCAAAATAAATTACATATTATTGTTCTACACTAGATTCTATACACTTTTGAAAAAAAATCATTTTCAATTATTTTGATGCAAGTTATGCCCAGTGCACAAACAGGTACCAAATTTTCAGGATGCAGTCACTTCAAAAAATCATTAAAAAAAAATACTCAATGGAAAATTACAAAAAATAACACAACTTATATATCTCACTCTTACTTATCATCCTACCAAAGGGTTTTGCAAACTAGTAAATCTAACTATATATTTTGTGCAGTGTACAAAAAGAGCTATGTTATATTTTTCTAAAAAAATCAGGAACCCTTTTTCACGCATGAAAGGTTTGACCCTCTTAATTTTATCCAATTTTAAAAAAATTTAGTAGTTTAGAAACTAGATTCAGAGCACTACAATTCTTATTGTTTTCTCAACTACTATTTTTTAGGGCATGATCTTCAAATATCTCTTTGAAGTTTAGGTTAACTCTTCTTTAGAAAAAAAGTGGCCACTTATACCCCCCTTTTTGTTCACCATCTTGGTGCACTTACCATATGAGGTATTATTAGCGAACGATGGAGAAAGATGCATTCGCTTTTATTAAGAAATTCCCTCAATATCAAAAACACAACAACTTGATTCAAGCTCGCACAAGAGCTCCGTAGTGAAGTCTCTAATTGGCCTTTTCAAATTTAAGGACTAGATATTATTGGTAAAATATCTCCTCTGTCATCTAAAGGTCATGTCTTCATTATTACCGTCACAGATTATTTCATGAAGTGGGTCGAAGTGATACCACTATGTTCAACCGTTGACATGATTTATGGTTTTATCATGGATAACATCATTTCTCAATTCAATATACGTGCTACCCACATTTATGATAACGATACGTCATTTAATGAAAATGAAGTCAAGTAGTTCCTTGAGAAGTTCTACATTCAACATTTATTTTCCACTCCTTCCTATCCACAATCCAATGGTTAAGCAAAAGCATCTAACTAAACAATTGAGTAGACTCTTGTGCAAGACTGTCACTAAACATGATAAGGATTCACACTTGCAATTAATTTATGCGTTATCGGCCTATCACATGAGTGTCCATACGGCTACAGAAACAGTGCCTTATAACCTTGTGTATGGCACTCATACCATCATGCCTCTCGAATTAGAGATCTCATCTTTGCATGTCTCCTTAAAAGGGCTTATCGATGATTATTCTTATCACACTCTTCATTTGAATTAGCTAGAGTTGTTAGATGAGCACCATTTGAAGGCCCTTCAAAACCTCCAGGCTTATCAGAAATCTCAATCTCATCAGTATAACCAAAATGCGCTTCTGAGAACATTCAAAATAGGTGACCTAGTCCTCTTTGAGAATGAAATAAATGTCAATGCGCCACCTGACCAATGCGAAAAGTTTAGTCTGAATTGGTTAGGTCCTTGCATCATCACTTCTATATATGATTTTGGTGCCTATGTTTTGTCTTCCATGGATGGCACTCCTCTCAAAGAGCCTATCAATGTTGCACACTTGCATCGGTACTATGCGTAGGAAGATCTATAATATGTGTCTTGCATGTGATGCCTAGTTCCCTATGGCGGCCATGTCTTGATGCATATCCTTTGTCAACACAAGCCTTTGATATTGTGTTCTAAAGTAACAATGCATAGCCATATCCATGTCTGTGTGCATGTGTACATATTCTCTATTCTACAACCCATAAATCATCATAGTATTTCACCATGCATGTATAAATATAGCAACATGTAAATGATGATAGCCATCTAATCTACATCATACATCTCATAAGCATATAATACAAATGAAAACATCCATCCATGATAACACAAGAGAGATGATCAAAATGTCGTATCCCATCATATATATGTATAATATATCATGTACATGTATAGCACTACAAAAATACGTGATGTTTTCATATGTGTCCAATACATTTGTGTACATATCAAAAAAGAATGCTATACACCATATATCTAATCAAAATGTATCAGCCCATTGGTGTTGATGGATCCTTCGCTGATGCTTGTGGACCACGAGCTGGGGGACGTGTCCCTGAGCTGGCTAGCATTGGTGATTCCTACTTTTTCCTTAGAGGCTATCGAATTGAGGTGGACTGTGACCTCACAAATGTAGTGCTCCATGAGTGTAGACCCCTCAACTCTCCTCATAGCACCATAATGGTCTCCCATTGCATCATCATCTCTTCCCGCAGGTCAATCTCTCACTAGCGTGCAACATCTAGATCTGTCATCAGCTGATCCACTTAAGGGAAGTATAGGTGACCCATGACACCCTGTTGCGTGGCATCCAACTTTCAGTGGACGTCATCAACTTGGCTTTGTAGAGCATCATGTACCCTCTCAATAGTCTTAGCTCACATCATTTCCTAGTCTCTCTCTCTTAGGACAGTTTGTACATCCTATAGGGCCTGATCCCATTGCCCCATCATAGTGGCCAACTGTGTTACTCCCTGTACTAGCTCCACTCAATTCTCCTCATAAATTGTCTGCAGTCGTGCTATAGGATCGAACAGATGGATGTGTCATCCTACCACCTAAATGGGTTGATAGGTATCCAGCATAGGATCCCGAAGCTGCACATCTCGGATGATCTCTGCAAGTGACCAATAGACAAAATTCAGCCACTTTTCCACACCCTGTGCAAACACAAAAATTTCCTACTTCAGTACCTTGTCATATAAAAAATATCTATCTCTATGTATGCATATCAAAAGAAGTAAAAATAAATGAATAGAAAATAGCATATGCATACTAGGATCGCCTGCCTACTA
Source organism: Cryptomeria japonica (assembly GCF_030272615.1). Classification (NCBI taxonomy): domain Eukaryota; kingdom Viridiplantae; phylum Streptophyta; class Pinopsida; order Cupressales; family Cupressaceae; genus Cryptomeria; species Cryptomeria japonica. The sequence continues at coordinate 781,352,986 of NC_081411.1, read as the reverse complement.
ATCTAGATCTCATGGAGGATCCTTGTTGGTAGACCCCTCTACACCAACTACAACAGTTGTTGGTGGAACAATTGGTACTGTTGGGAGTACCCGCTTGACCCGTTTATATGGACTGGACTCCTCATCCGCTATTGTTGGCCTTTTCTCTCCTCCTCTGCCTTTGGTGAGCCCTTGGGCTCATCCTCTCCCGGCAGCCATGCATCTCCACCTACTGCATCTAATGGTAGGATCAGTGTTGGAGTATCTCTCTACCACCACTCTGTGAAGTCAAGATTGACTCTAACATCGTTGATATCCAATTGTGGATCGATGTCCTCATTTTCACTACCCTTGGAGCTATCCTGGACATCCCCCATGGTAGGGAGAGGAAGGTCTTGGGGTCTCAGAGTGCTCTTGGCTAATCATGCATAGGTAGGAGTGAGGGGTGGCACTTTCTACACTTGTCCAACTTGTCTCATGGACCAGTGCTAGTAGTAGGTCATCACCATGTAATCGTGCCGCCCAAGTAGAAACTGGTCTCTCTGCATCCGTGTTAGTTGTATTCGGTCTGCAACATAAACTCCCATCTCCTAGTATTGCTACCAGATGACATCTCCAATCTCAAGCTGATCAAATGAGATGCACCAGAAGGTGAGTTCTCTTGTATGCCATGCTCCATGCCATAGAGGATAGGAGTGTGCCCGTGACATGTCCAAGGGCATCGACGTCTTGAATCCTATAGGTCGGGTGCACATGATGTGCTCAAAGGCCCACACCTATAGTAGCATACACATGGTTAGACTATAGTTCTGATAGTGCATGTACTCTGAAAGCTCATAGTATAGATGAGCCAACATGTTGTGGCCCCATGCATATGCAGTCTATCTCTCTTCGATCTCTCTGATATGAGGCACGAACCCTGCTACCATCTCTAATCCCTGACCATCTGTGAGGACCTATAGTGCTATGATCATGATCATGATGCACCAGATAAGGGGAATGACAACTTGGCCCTGGCTAAGTGCTCATAGATACACGTACCATGTGTTGTCGATATGCCGACCCAAGGCCCACTCCTGCTGAGTGATGAGCTCCCGCGATGATAAGATTGTAGTGGTGACGCACTTCCCTCTGATAGGAAGCCACCAAATCTAGTACATGCCCACTAATGTAATAGTGATGTCCCCCATGGGTAGGTTAAATGACATGGTACCCAGCGCCCCAGTCCTCCATCACTTCTCATAGCATGGGGGCTTGAAACTAGAACTTAGGGAGCATGTAAGTCCACCATAGGTTGACCCTTCATAGAAGTCAGTTCTCAGCCTATGTGAGATTCTTCAATATGTCATGTAGCATGTGCAATAAATGCCCCGCAGTATGCCCCCATATCTTAGGAAATCTTTGCACATGTAAACAACATAAATTGTTCCATTAATATCATTCATCATCATTTTCAACAGCTGCTAGCATGCCCAGAAGATGACATTACATCTTCTAGATGCTAGCATCCAGACAAGATGACAATGCATCCTCCAAACATTAGTGATGATCTGGGACAATTACGTGCTACCTATACGGCAATGTGTCTCCTAGATGGCTACATCACGGTCCTGCGAAAAAGACTTAAAAGATGCAAAAATGACAAAAATGAGCATGATTTGAGCCATACCTAGTCAGGCTCCTCGCCCTGCTCCACTATGGTGTGAAGCTCCTCAATCATACTCACACTAAACTCCCATTTGTGAGGCATTTTTTCTCTAACTCTATACAATTTTGAGCTCGAATGCTTGCAATGAATAGTAACAATGACCCTTCCATGGGCCCACTTTTGAGTATATAGGCTAAATTTTCACCCAAAATGGCTTATGCACTCTTTGGTTCAATTTTGGCTCATTTTCCTTCCTGTTTTCCCCACCTTCACTAGGGGGAAAAGACGAGGGGGCATATACTCGCCTACATCTGATTTTTCATTTCTTTCTAGACTAACTTTTGTTAATCATTCTTCTTGCTTGAGTAGCTTCCTTCGTTTTTTGTGCTAACACATTTGTTTATTTTGCAACATGCTCTTTGTCTTTTCAAATGGTACATCTCTTCACCAAAACTTGGGGGCATCATTCATGATCATGGACCTGACTCCTGCGACTTCCACAATGTCTCTGCATTGTATTTGTTGCCTTAGCCACATTTATTGTGCAATGTGAGCTTGGTGAACATGTATTTTAAACTACTTTAGTGAGACTTATCCCTAAGGCTGATCATTCCACTAAAGTGGGGGAAAAATGTACTATCTTATATTGTACCTAGTGCATTTATGACACTTGTGAATGATGCCTTAGGCATTTATGATGATCCTATGATCAAAATTGTAATATTTTATCATCGTAAGGCCTTCATTCCAAGGAGCATTGCTTAGCTCTGCCAACACTTCGACACCTATTCTCGATGGATAAAAATGTGACGTGTGGACGTGTGTGCACCATGCTAACATCTAGGAAAATAGTCAAAATTCAAAAGTGTCAGTGACTCAGATGCACACTAACACGTGTCCCTTGGCCCGTGTCATGTTATAATGGATCCCCCCACTTGCTTCAAATTAAAAATTCTCTTCAAATCATTTGACAAGGTTCCCACTTTGGGGTTCTTGGCTATGTTGATCTTTGTTCTCTCTCAATTTCTCTCAAGCAACATCAACATCAAAGGCAACCTATCAATACCAACATGAAGATTCCTGACCTCATTGTAGCTTATTACCAATTCATCTACCAAGTGAGCTTCATCACGCTCATAGTGTAAAATATAAAGGAGGGTTCACTTTCCAAACTTACTCTCTTTATTTGACTTTCATATAATGTGTCCTTTGCATTAATAAGTGTATTTACCAATATTCCAATATTGATTTGCATGCAATAGGAACTAGATTTCCTCTTGCATCTATTTATCAATTTACCAATTTATTCCAAGATGTATTTTTGTAATCTATACCAATTTGGTTGTTTGTGGCGGTGGAAACACCTAAATGGGGGTCTGTCAGAGGCAGGCCCCTTGACAGCCCGAACATTTTCCCCCTTTCTAGTGTGTGCAGGTACAAGTTTAGTCCAGTGCTTGGATTTTGAGATTTAGTGTTTGCAAGACTCATAGACAATAGTGTCGCAACCTGACATTCATGCACCTTTCTAGAATCCCTGATCTAAGTGTTTATGGTGAAAATGGATACAACTTTATTGAAAGACTAAATGAATTCAACCACAAAACCCTAGCCTAACAACAACAAAGATCCACCATAACATATGAAGATTACCTAAGACAATGTAAATCAAATGAAATCACAAAGATCATACCATCTCATGTCCAATAGGGTTTGGATCTCCATTATTCCTATCTCCATTGATCTTTCTTGATATATTTGCTCTCAGATTTTATATGTGCACAAGAGCTCAACAAAGAACGGAAATGTGGTTGTAAGTAAGGCTTCATCACATATGAACGTTCGAATGCTAGAGTAGTCGGGGAGTCAAGTGATCAGGGTTGATAAATAAGGAAGAATCTCCTTATATAGAAGACACTATAAGAAATAGAGGGATACGATTAAGAGGTGTAAAAGATAAATAGTTGGCTATGATTAGAGGGTAGGTAAAAGAAATAATAAAATAATGAGAGGGTAGGTAGTGTATGAATTAAAAGATGAATGACATGTGTCATGGGTAGAAAAGGTTAATGAATTTATTAAATAAATAAAGATTTATTTAATTAATAGAGGAAGTGGGATCAATTAAATAAATAAGATATTTATTTAATTTAGGAAAAGGATAATTTAAATAAATAAAAGTATTTATTTAAATGAGAAATAAGGCTAGAAGAGGATAATTGAATTAATTAAATAAATAAAGATTTATTCAATTAATAGAAGAATTAAGCTTAGATAATTAAATAAATAAAAATATTTATTTAATTAGACATGACAATTTTAGGTGTCTACATTTTGCCCCTGTTTGAGACGATGCAGCTTGTTGCGTTGTTTCAAAGAAGATAATATGAACTGATACAAAGTTGTCCCAAGATGGAAATGATATGCCCCCTCGAGAGATTGGATGAAAATGTTTTGAAAAGATCATAGACAATCTCTCAATAAGAAAGAAAGGCTAGAATGGACTGACCAGATAGGATAAGGTGATAGAGTTATGGGATAAAGAAGACTGACTCAAAAAATGAGGTTTAGGGCTAGGACTAGGGCTAGGGCAATCTATAAAATAGACCATGAGGGGAAAACATCCTCATTGTCATCCATAAATCCAAAAGATTAGAGTGCATAGAGAGAATAGAGCGTCAGCAATCAACAACGATGGCATTGGTTCACAGATTCAATCGCGTTCGTCGATTTCAGAGGCCACCAAATGCAAGAGAGTCGGTAAGTACCATAAAACCTCCTTGTACTTTGTCACAATAAATGTTGTCATTAATGCATGTTAGGTAGCACAACAAAATGCCTTCTAGAATATGTCAAACAAGGTCAAAAAATGTTGAGGCGCATCTGTGCTAGTGCTAGGTGCATCTAGGTTAGCTAGGCGCATCTGTGTTTGTGCCAGCTGCGTTTGTGTAGGAAAAGGTGTCTATGTCAAATACAAGGACGTTTGTGTTGTGCAGGCGCATTTGTGCAATGTGGGAATGTCTGTGTCCTCTAGGCCGAATCGATAGTTCTGTGATGAACATACGCTGTCGATTGGATAAGTTGTTGAGAGGATACGCTCAAGCAGGTCCTCTAGGGAAGACTAGGATAGCAGATAGGGCTAGGATTGACAATTCTGTAATAGAACATACGTTGCCAATTAGGAAACTACTCCAGAGGATACACTCAAGAAGAGGCCCTAGGATAGCATAGGTCAAGGCACTTTGTGATGAACAGGGAGTACCAAGACATAGTACTTTGTGATGAACATGGAGTACTAATATGAGCAGCACTTTGTGATGAACAGGGAGTGCTAATATGAGCAGCACTTTGTGATGAACAGGGAGTGCAAAGACACGTAGTACTTTGTGATGAACAGGGAGTACCACTAGGATAAACAACAACACTTTGTGATGAACAATGACTGTCACTAGGATAGAGCACCATATGATAGATATAAGCACAAGGATAAAAAGAAATATTTTGTGATGAACAGTGAATGCCACTATAACTGACACAACTAATTTGTTTGACTATAGGAGTACCTACCTATGCTGGAGTCATGGGAGAGATTCCCATCGACTTAGAGTTTACGACCAGAGTTGACTTTTGAGGACAGAGCTGCAATTGAGGTAATGGGTCTGCGATTCATTTTGTATGTGCCTAAGTTTTGGGCAAACATGGGGTTGCTGACTACATTAGCTGAGAGATGGCATTCAGATACTTGCACTTTCCATTCGCCAATAGGTGAGATGAGAGTCACCTTGGAGGATGTATATAGGATTATGAGGATACTGATCGATGGGGAGTTGATTGCCTACGATCGAGATAGAAATAGGGATGCCCTGAGATGAGTGTTTCAAGAACTGGAGATGAGGGTAGGACACGTGGCATGGGATACCATGACATAGACAGGGTTGGCACTACCATTAGTATTGGCAGGAGTGATCAGTGGGTTCCTGTGTCTAGATAGGGCGACACGAGGGTTGGCTACGGGTTGGGAGAGCAGCTTGGAGACACTGGTGACACAGCATACTAGATATGCCTAGGGACCATGCGTGGTGGCACATTTGTACTATGAGCTTCATTAGTTTGTATACCATGGATCTGTAGGATTGGGCTATGGAGTGACATTATTATAGTTATGGGCTTATGAGCATCTACCGATGACCTAACCAATACATTTTAGAGGCAGGGGCCATGGGCACAGTTTTGTTCACTTATATGACATGATTGCCTCGCAACCACAGATCGGGAGATTGGAGCACTGGCGCAGGGTCATCAATGAGATTGACACTGTGGTATGGAGACCATACCGAGAGTGTGAGGAGTGGGAGGATGATGCAGTGGAGCTGCCATACACCTTCAGGAGCAGGTATCTGATTGGGGTGACACCCTATGTATTGGAGAGGTAGTTGGTTGATAGGTTTGGCCGATAGGTGAGATGATAGTCACCTTGGAGGATGTATATAGGATTATGAGGATACCGATCGATGGGGAGTTGATTCCCTACAATCGAGACGGAGATAGGGATGCCCTGAGATGAGTGTTTCAGGAACTGGAGATGAGGGTAGGACACATGGCATGGGATACCATGACATAGACAGGGTTGGCACTACCATCAGTATTGGTAGGAGTGATCAGTGGGTTCTTGTGTGTAGATAGGGCGACACGAGGGTTGGCTGTAGGTTGGGAGAACACCTTGGAGACACTGGTGACACAGCATACCAGATATGCCTACGGACCGTGCGTGCTGGCACATTTGTACTATGAGCTTCATCAGTTTGTATACAATGGATCTGTAGGATTGGGCTACGGAGTGACATTATTATAGGTATGGGCTTATGAGCATCTACCCGTGACCTGACCAATACATTTCAGAGGCAGGGGCCATGGGCACAGTTTTGTTCACTTATATAACAGGATTGCCTCGCAACCACAGATCGGGAGATTGAAGCACTGGTGTAGGGTCATCGATGAGATTGACACTATGGTATGGAGACCATACTGAGAGTGTGAGGAGTGGGAGGATGATGCAGTGGAGCTGCCATACACCTTCAGGAGCAAGTATCTGATTGGGGTGACACCCTATGTACTGGAGAGGTAGTTGGTTGACACCTTCATTAATTTTATCAACCAAATCTTCTACACAATCAATGTAAATTCTACAATTACCTCTATGAGTAATGGAAGTCAAAGAGAATCTTCTACTACAAGAGTGGGTCACACTTCTAGAATAAGTGTTAGGTCTTGGCTACCCAAAGTGGTGATTTTGAAGAATTAAATGAACTATTTAGAAAAAGAATTAATAGATCGACATAATTATGATTTGGAAACTCTCCATTCTTAATACAGAACACAATGTAATATATTCTTATAATAAAGAAAAATTGTTGACATTTTTCAATATACAAAAAAATATTTAAAAATATGATAATATAAATATGATTGTATAGTCTTATTTAAATGCTTTTTATTGTAAAATATAATTTAAATTTTTAAAAAGACTATCACATAATTTCTTTTAATAGATTATCAGAATTTACATGAAAATTTGAATAACACTTCCAAAAAAAATTACTTAACATGCCATATTTAAAACATAAGACATTATAGAAAAAAATGTTATCTCAGTTTCTTGAACCAGTGAAATCCGCCAATCTAATTCAATAACAGGGGTCAATTACTTGCCCCTCCTCCTCTGTGGGCTTTCTCTGTTTTTGTTCCAATTTATTTCATCCACACTACTGGTTTTAACTTTTCTTTCATCTACCTTTTGAGTTGTAATATTCCAACTATCGACCAATCCACTAATGAAAACTCCGGACATATGTTGTGAATACAGCCAACTGCACATTTACTAACAAGGGTACAAAGTTTCACGTGGTCTTTTTGTCCTTCCGATTGACAGCGTAATGTAAGCCACTCACTTTATGCTCTTCCGATTGGTTTTTTTGTCATTCTTTATTGAATCATAAACTTTTCTTTTTACTTCTCTATAAAACTCACATCTTGACAATGATACGGATCAAATCTTGTCTCCTAAGTAATCGGTAGTCAATTCAACCAAAAGTGAATGAAAAAATGCTAGTTTATATCAAAAGTAAAAATGTTTGTGATCAATGTCTTTCTCACCAAAATTATAAATTATTAAAAGTGGACTCTCCTCTTCCTTCCTGTTTGTCGTTCCTGAGATCTGCCCTGTTTAGTGTTTGTGGGCATTCTCTGTTTTTTAATATTCCAATTTATTTTATCCAATCTAATTCAATTACAAGGAGCAAGTGTTTTTGTTTCAATTTATTTCATTCATACTATTTGTTTTAACTTTTCTTTCATCTATCTTTTGATTTGTAATATTTTAACTACCCACTATTTCATCAATGAAAACATCCGACATATGCCAACTGCACAAACATTAAGCAGATAGAAAGTTTCACGTGGTATTTTTTATCACTGGACATATGTTAACTGCACATTTACATAGACCAACTGCACATCTGCCAACTGCACATTTACAAACAATGTAAGGACAGTAAGGGGTACAAAGTTTCACATGGCAATTTTTTGTCACTGCACATATGCAAATTCTGCATTTACATATGCCAACTGCACATTTACAAACAATTTAAAGACAGTAAGCGGGTACAAAGTTTCACATCACTGCATATGTCAGCTGCACATTTACATATGCCAACTGCACATTTACAAACAATGTCTGGACAGTAAGTGGGTACAAAGTTTCACATGTTATTTTTTGTCACTGCACATATGCTAATTCCACATTTACGTATGCCAACTTCACATTTACAAACAATGTATAGACAGTAAGCCCCCGTACAAAGTTTGACATCACTGCACATATGTCAGCTTCACATTTACATATGCCAACTACACATTTACAAACAATGTAAGGACAATAAGCGGGTACAAAGTTTCACATGGTATTTTTTTATTACTGCACATATGCTAACTCCACATTTACATATGCCAACCATACATTTACAAACAATGTAAGGAATTGTAACAAAGGTTAATTACTTGTAGAGTAAGTGGGTACAAACAATATAAAGACAGTAAGCCCGTACAAAGTTTCACGTCATTGCACATATGTCAGCTGCACATTTACGAACAATGTAAGGACAGTAACCAATGGGTGCAAAGTTTCACCTAGTTTTTTTTTGTTTTTTTCTCCGCTCCTTCGGATTGGCATAAACGTTTAATGTTATCCTTCCTAGACACAAGTTTCATGTTGTCTTTTCTATTGAATACTATAAATAGAATTGTAAGCCGAAGACCTAGTGTATCAATTCCTAAGTTCCAGGAAAAGTGTTAAGCGTCAATATTTTTAGCCTGCTTCGCCAATGGCCAGTTTTAAGGGAGACGACAATTCTTCTTCTATTCCAGATAGATCTCTCAACCTCTGGGATGATGATTTTGTCCAATCTATGGAAACACCATATGGGGTAAGTAACTTCTTTTCTATTCTCACCAAAGCTTTCCTTTCTAGATTCTTCTACTACTTTTCTTCCTTGCTGACTGCATTTTCAGGGATCTGAATACCGAGAACGTCTGGAAACTCTGGTGAAAGAAGAGAAAATCTTGTTAAAAGAAATGAAGACAGGATTAGACGGCGATCTGATCGAGCGGCTTGAGATGGTTGACGCATTGCAATGCCTCGGAATAGATCGATATTGTCAGGCTGAGATAAAAGCAGCTCTTGGTATAGGATTAGGATCTGGAAGTGTTACGAAGAATTTGAATGCTACAGCTTTAGGACTTAGACTTCTCAGGCTTCATCATTATGATGTATCTGCAGGTACTTTAATTATGTATTTCCATCCTAATGCAAGTTACAACTATCAAGAACGTATATTGATTTTCTTTTTTTAATATATTTGTACCGAATCCAATAACTCAATGCACTTTTAAAATGTTTTTTCTTTCATTATATACCTTAATTATTTCTTTATTGTGTTCTTGTTCTTGTACATAGATACAGATAATTAATGATTTGTTTATGTGTTCTATTGTGAGAAGATGTGTTGGAGGATTTCAAAGACAAAAGTGGGCAGTTCTTTTTCTCGGAAGGAAATAATGATAATAATCAGAACGTCATTGTAGATGAACATGGAATGGGAAGTATTCTCAATCTGTTTAGAGCTTCAATGGTGGCATTTCTACGAGAAAAAGTTATGGAAGAAGCTAAAATATTTAGCTCAACATATCTTAGGCAAATATTAGAAAAACTTGAAAACACATAAGAAAAGTTTTCTGAAACAGGTAATAATTTTTCAATTTGAAAAAAAAATGAATTATTATATTAAGAACGTTCTTAAAACACCCCTTAGTGGATATTTATTAAATTTTATCATTTCAATTTTATAGGTGGAATATGCACTCTTGTATGAATGGACTCGTACTTTTTCTAGATGGGAGGCACTAAATTTCATTGAAATATATGAAGAGGAAAATTTGAAGTAAGAGTTACAAATATTTTATCAATGTTTTTTCCAACTTTTCGAGTAAAAATAGATTTTAAACTTCTTTAAGCTAATTAAGGGATTTTCATTTTTCAGGTTAAAGGATAGCAAGATTATTGAATTGGCAAAATTAGATTTCAATATATTACAATTTGTGTACAAGATGGAGATGAAAAAAGTCTCTAGGTAATTATCACCATCAAAAAAATTAAATAACACTTTTTTTTAAAAATGATATATTTAAATAATATCAAAACAACAAAAACAATTAATAATGAAAATTTTATAGATATTTATGCAAATATTTAATGTTTGATCTAATCATAAATTAAATGGTTGATTACTTTGTTTATATATTTAAATAGATTCAAACAAGATTTATCATGCATTGAGAACTATTAATTTAAAACATTTGTATTATGTTTAAGAACATGGATACAGTTAAAAGAAAAAAAAAAAATTTTTGAACCTATCAATTTTCGAATTTGTTATTAAAAAGAAGGTAATAATTTGATTTATTTTTATGACAGTTGGTGGGCAGAATGTGGGATCATGAAATGGATTTCAATTAGACAATGTCCAATGGAATATTATTTGTTAGGACTTAGTGCTATAGATGAAGAGGAATTTTACAGTAGTACAATGGCTTTTACCAAATCAACAACACTTCTTTCTTTAATGGACGATCTTCTTGATGATTACTTAATATTTGAGCAAGTTGAACTTGTTGTTAAGGCTATTACTCAAGGTTGGGATATTTCTATTGTACAAGATATTCCAACTAATTTCAAGAGAATTCTAGAATTTATTTTTCTAATAGTACATGAATTGGCAAATGAGGCAACTGAAAAGCAAGGATGTGACATGATGCCATTTATTACAAAAGCAGTAAGTATACTTTTCTAAACTATAAGTTTTTTATTTGCTTCTTTTTTTTCAAATAAAATAATATAATATATAGGTAATAATTAAAAAATACCTTAAATTCAACATTAATAAGGAAAAAAAAATTCATGTGCTATTTTAGTCTAGAATTGTTTTATTTTATGAATATGTTTTAATTTTAATTTTAAAACTATCATTTTATCTTTAAAGTTAGTTTTGGTAATGTATTTTTTCCAATTTTGTATGTAACTTTTAAATATATTTTTAAAAAATCTACATTTATTATTTTAATTAAAAAATAAAATTACACCTGAATTTTTTAATTAAAAAATATAGCACATGCTATACATTTATATCTAACTTTTAAATGTTTCATTTATAAACATCGTGTTATTTTAAAATTTTGAGGTTTTTATATTTAAAAATAAATATTTGTTTTAAATAATTTTTATTTCAAATTCATGTCATGAATTACTTGATCCCACCACCAATATAAGTCATATCTCTTGACTTAATTTCAAAGTGTATTTTGGAACTCTGCATTATAGTTAGTTAGAAAAATAAAAAATAGTATCATGAATGAATAATCTTCTAGATTCTCCACTTAATGTGCCTGTTTTGAGAAAGGCCTGATACAACATATTTACTATTTAAAATAATGACAATAACAATTAGGATTTTGCAACACCATACAATACCTATCCTAAAAAAGATGGCATATTTGAGATAATATACTCAAATAATACTCATGTTTGCATGACTATGAATGAATATTCGATTATAGAACCTAATATCAATAATAGTATATATGTATTATTTTATTTATTTATGAGTTATTTAACTTTAATATAATATTAATTTTTAAGAGTTTATTTTATAGTATTTATTTTATTTGAATTTCTTGTTTTTTTATAATACTTGAAAATTTCAATTTCTCTTAAAAAAAAGTGAAATGAAAGTACACTAAGAATGTAAAAGATATTATTTTGTTGGAGAAATTTATTGTGACTACTTTTTAAGATCAAATAAACTTTATAAATTATGAAATAAAATTTGAAGATTGAATTATTAATTCAAGTATATTATGATTAAGTGGGCAGATTATGCTGAAGCTAGTTTACAACCAGCACATTGGAACATTAGTAAACATGCTCCAACCTATAATGAGTACTTGAAGATTGCATCAACAACTACAGCAATTGGACCATTATTGTTGCACCCTATTCTCTTGGCAGCCCAACATTTAGAAGACAACACTATTCAGAAGACATTTAATAATCAATGCAGATTCTATGAGCTCATATGGTTGTGTACATGTTTAATTGATGATATTCATGATTACCAGGTTTTACACTCTCTTTTAAATTTGTGATTAGGTTAAAAATCACATGATATTATACTTACAATATTAGCATATTAACACATTTCTTATGGTAATGAAGGATGATAAACTCCATGGACAAACAAGCTCAGCAATTTCCTGTTAAGCAGATAGAAAGTTTCACGTGGTATTCTTTTATCACTGGACATATGTTAACTCCACATTTACATAGACCAACTGCACATATGCCAACTGTACATTTACAAACAATGTAAGGACAGTAAGGGGTACAAAGTTTCACATGGCAATTTTTTGTCACTGCACATATGCAAGTTCCGCATTTACCTATGCCAACTGCACATTTACAAACAATTTAAAGACAGTAAGCGGGTACAAAGTTTCACATCACTGCATATGTCAGCTGCACATTTACATATGCCAACTGCACATTTACAAACAATGTCTGGACAGTAAGCGGGTACAAAGTTTCACATGTTATTTTTTGTCACTGCACATATAGTAATTCCACATTTACGTATGCCAACTTCACATTTACAAACAATGTATAGACAGTAAGCCCCCATAAAAAGTTTGACATCATTGCACATATGTCAGCTTCACATTTACATATGCCAACTACACATTTACAAACAATCTAAGGACAATAAGCGGGTACAAAGTTTCACATGGTATTTTTTTATTACTGCACATATGCTAACTCCACATTTACATATGCCAACAATACATTTACAAACAATGTAAGGAATTGTAACAAAGGTTAATTACTTTTAGAGTAGCTGGGTACAAAGAATATAAAGACAGTAAGCCCGTACAAAGTTTCACGTCATTGCACATATGTCAGCTACACATTTACATATGACAATTGCACATTTACAAACAATGTAAGGACAGTAACCAATGGGCGCAAAGATTCACCTAGTTTTTTGTTTTTTTTTTCGTCGCTCCTTCCGATTGGCATAAAAGTTTAACGTTATCCTTCCCAAACACAAGTTTCACGTCATCTTTTCTATTGAATACTATAAATAGCATTGTAAGCCAAAGACCTAGTGTATCAATTCCTAAGTTCCAGGAAAAGTGTTAAGCATCAATATTTTTAGCCTGCTTCGCCAATGGCCAGTTTGAAGGGAGACGACAATTCTTCTTCTATTCCAGATAGATTCTCAACCTCTGGGATGATGATTTTGTCCAATCTATGGAAACACCATATGGGGTAAGTAACTTATTTTCTATTCTCACCAAAGCTTTCCTTTCTATATTCTTCTACTACTTTTCTTCCTTGCTGACTGCATTTTTCAGGGATCTGAATACCAAGAATGTCTGGAAACTTTGGTGAAATAAGAGAAAATCTTGTTAAAAGAAATGAAGACTGGATTAGACGGCGATCTGATCGAGCGGCTTGAGATGGTTGACGCATTGCAATGCCTCGGAATAGATCTATATTTTCAAGCTGAGATAAAAGAAGCTCTTGGTTATGTTTACCGGTTTGTTAAATTTTTCTTTTAACATGTGAGTTGCTAACAAAATATATAAATTAGGATGGAAATCGTAACGTATTCAGGCGATAAAAATCTTTTGATGTTACACAGCTCACTTGTAATTGAAATAGTTTTCCAGTAGATTTTGCATGATTGAATACATTAACAGAAAGGTTTGGTTTATAATGGATTTGAAATAGTTTTCCAGTAGATTTTGCATGATTGAATACATTAACAGAAAGGTTTGGTTTATAATGGATGCAGATGTTGGGATCGAAGTCTGGGTATAGGATTAGGATCTGGAAGTGTTACGAAAAATTTGAATGCTACAGCTTTAGGACTTTGACATCTCAAGCTTCATCGTTATGATGTATCTGCAGGTACTTTAATTATGTATTTCAATCCTAAGGCAAGTTACAACTATCAAGAACGTATATTGATTTTCTTTTTTTAATATATTTGTACCGAATCCAATAACTCAATGCACTTTTAAAATGTTTTTTCTTTCATTATCTACCTTAATTATTTCGTTATTGTGTTCTTGTACATACATGCAGATAATTAATGATTTGTTTATGTGTTCTATTGTGAGAAGATGTGTTGGAGGATTTCAAAGACAAAAGTGGGCAGTTCTTTTTCTCGGAAGGAAATAATGATAATAATCAGAACATCATTGTAGATGAACATGGAATGCGAAGTATTCTCAATCTTTTTAGAGCTTCAAGTGTGGCATTTCCACGAGAAAAAGTTATGGAAGAAGCTAAAATATTTAGCTCAACATATCTTAGGCAAATATTAGAAAAACATGAAAATTCATATAAGAAAAGTTTTCTGAAAGAGGTAATAATTTTTCAATTTAAAAAAAAAATGAATTATTATATTAAGAACGTTCTTAAAACACCCCTTAGTGGATATTTATTAAATTTTATCATTTCAATTTTATAGGTGGAATATGCACTCTTGTATGAATGGACTCGTACCTTTTCTAGATGGGAGGCACTAAATTTCATTGAAATATATGAAGAGGACAATTTGAAGTAAGAGTTAAAAATATTTTATCAATGTTTTTTCCAACTTTTTGATTAAAAATAGATTTTAATCTTCTTTAAGCTAATTAAGGGATTTTCATTTTTCAGGTTAGAGGATAACAAGATTATTGAATTGGCAAAATTAGATTTCAATATATTACAATTTGTGTACAAGATGGAGATGAAAAAAGTCTCTAGGTAATTATCACCATCAAAAAAATTAAATAATACTTTTTTTTTAAAATGATATATTTAAATAATATCAAAACAACAAAAAAAATTAATAATGAAAATTTTATAGATATTTATGCAAATATTTAATGTTTGATCTAATCATAAATTAAATGGTTGATTACTTTGTTGATATATTTAAATAGATTCAACCATGATTTATCATGCATTGAGAACTATTAATTTAAAACATTTGTATTATGTTTGAGAACATGGATACAGTTAAAAGAAAAAAAAAATTTATTTTGAACCTATCAATTTTAGAATTAGTTATTAAAAAGAAGGTAATAATTTGATTTATTTTTATGACAGTTGGTGGGCAAAATGTGGGATCATGAAATTGATTTCAATTAGACAACGTCCAATTGAATATTATTTGTTAGGACTTAGTGCTATTGATGAAGAGAAATTTTACAGTAGTACAATGGCTTTTACCAAATCAACAACACTTCTTTCTTTAATGGACGATCTTCTTGATGATTACTTAACATTTGAGCAAGTTGAACTTATTGTTAAGGCTATTACTCAAGGTTGGGGTATTTCTATTGTACAAGATATTCCAGCTGATTTCAAGAGAATTCTAGAATTTATTTTTCTGACAGTACATGAATTTGCAAATGAGGCGACTGAAAAGCAAGGATGTGACATGATGCCATTTATTACAAAAGTAGTAACTATACTTTTCTAAACTATAAGTTTTTTATTTGCTTCTTTTTTTTCAAATAAAATAATATGATATATAGTAATAATTAAAAAATACCTTAAATTCAACATTAATAAGGAAAAAAAATTTGATGTGCTATTTTAGTCTAGAATTGTTTTATTTTATGAATATGTTTTAATTTTAATTTTAAAACTATCATTTTATCTTTAAAGTTAGTTTTGGTAATGTATTTTTTCCAATTTTGTATGTAACTTTTAAATATATTTTTTAAAAATCTACATTTATTATTTTAATTAAAAAATAAAATTACACCTGAATTTTTTATTTAAAAAATATAGTACATGCTATACATTTATAACTAACTTTTAAATGTTTCATTTATAGACATCGTGTTATTTTAAAATTTTGAGGTTTTTATATTTAAAAATAAATATTTGTTTTAAATAATTTTTATTTCAAATTCATCTGATGAATTACTTCATCCCACAACCAAATTTCAAAGTGTATTTTGGAACTCTGCATTATAGTTAGTTAGAAAAATAAAAAATGATACCATGAATGAATAATCTTCTAGATTCTCCACTTAATGTGCCTATTTTGAGAAAGGCCTGATACAACATATTTACTATTTAAAATAATGACAATAACAATTAGGATTTTGCAACACCATACAATACCTATCCTAAAAAAGATGGGATATTTGAGATAATATACTGAAACAATACACATGTTTGCATGACTATGAATTATTGTATAAATGAATATTCGATTATAGAACCTAATATCAATAATAGTATATATGTATTATTTTATTTATTTATGAGTTATTTTACTTTAATATAATATTAATTTTTAAGAGTTTATTTTATAGTATTTATTTTATTTGAATTTCTTGTTTTTTTATAATACTTGAAAATTTCAATTTCTCTTAGAAAAGAAAGTGAAATGAAAGTACACTAAGAATGTAAAAGATATTATTTTGTTTGAGAAATTTATTGTGACTACTTTTTAAGATCAAATAAAATATATAAATTATGAAATAAAATTTGAAGATTGAATTATTAATTCAAGTATATTATGATTAAGTGGGCAGATTATGCTGAAGCTAGTTTACAACAAGCAAATTGGAACATTAGTAAACATGCTCCAACCTATAATGAGTACTTGAAGATTGCATCAACAACTGCAGCAATTGGACCATTATTGTTGCACCCTATTCTCTTGGCAGCCCAACACTTAGAAGACAACACTATTCAGAAGACATTTAATAATCAATGCAGATTCTATGAGCTCATATGGTTGTGTACACGTTTAATTGATGATGTTCATGATTACCAGGTTTTACACTCTCTTTTAAATTTGTGATTAGTTTAAAAATCACATGATATTATACTTACAATATTAGTATATTAACACATTTCTTATGGTAATGAAGGATGATAAACTCCATGGATAAACAAGCTCAGCAATTTCCTGTTATATGATAGATCATCCAGAATGTTTAGAAGAAGAGGCATTAAACGACATCAACTATATGGTTGACCAATTAATCAAAGAATTAACATGGGAATTTCTAAATCAAGATAGTGGTTTGCTCGATTGGGAAAAGATAAGCTTCAACCTTAACAAAGGGTTGCAATGTTTCTATGTATATGGAGATGGCTTTTCAAATCATGACAAAGGAAACAAGCAGTGGATAGAGAAAATTCTTCTTAATCCAATAAAAATATAAAAAAGGTAGAGCTTCTATTATCCAAAAGCTAAAATCCTACTATATAATATTGATTTGATATATATTCCTATTAAAATTATATAACATATTTATAGAGGATGTCCCTCTTTTCCATTGTAGCAATATTCTCATTCTTACTAGACAATTCTATAACTTGATTTGTTATTGTTACTACACCATCTATATATTGATTTTCAAATTGAGTAATAATATATAAATATTATTCGAAGAAATATCCCACTAACGAGTCTTCTTATTTTCAGGTTAGAATGCTACATAAGAAGACACAAAGCCTTGATTCAAAATAGAATGCAATCTATTCGACTTCTACTCTACTATTTCTATGACTGGTTTAGTTCCAATTTCATTTTTTTATGGTTTGTGTTTCGAAACTATAATGGGTTGTGGCCCTTCCCCACATATTTTAGTAGAAAAAAATTCTATGTAAATCAGTTTATTAAAATTAATGTTCATTTTTAATAATTGGAATATAGTTCTTCATCAAATCACCTTTAAAATAGACTAGAGGAGGATATGAAATGCTATTAAATAAATAAATAAATAAACATATAAACTGATTTCAAATAAACAAGTGATACATGTTAGAAACATGGTATAGTCAGTGCAAGGTTAACTTTTTTGTTGTTTGTCCAATGAAGGTCTAGTAATTGATATGTTTAAATCTAGTTCTTTGGCTCTAATGCACAGACTTCCCTTTGAATCTCTCTAAACTCCTTGAATGCTATAATCATAATTCTATATATATGAAGTAACCTCCCCTCCTTTTAGATGGTTACCTCTAAACTCATTGTAAGGACATCATACAAGGGGTGATGTCATTATATTTTTGTAAATAATACTTTCAATGCAATGTACAAGAAGATTTTAAATTGTAATTTTCAATCCACGAAAGACCATTCACATTGTGTTGTCTTTTATCTCTTAATTTCTTAAATACTAAATTTATATAACGATTCTAAAACATAAGATTCATCACTTCTAGAAGATTACAAGGATGAAGTACTATTTGTAATGTTTCTTTTTAGTTAATTTGATTTATGTGGCTCCAATTTTTATTTTTAATTGATGAGAGTAAAAAATTAAAGAAATTTAATGTTAGGGTTATAAATTTGATCAAATAATATTTAATAACTGGGGTTATGTAATCTATAATAAGAACAATTATCCAAAAATTACATAAGAAATTAATTCTAAAATAAAGTGGTAGATGTTCTCATAAAAAAAGTTGTCATTTATGATGGGTTAATAGATGGCATCATGATAATTGTGGGTTATTTTGAGGACATGATTTTATTTATTTTGAAAATTATTATCTTGGGATGAAATAGGGTGTTAGAATATATAGCTTATTTGTCCTATAAAGAGATGATCATATTAAATTTTTATATATTAGTCATTTTACATATGTCATTTATATCTTAAGCCATTTATTTTATGTATCAGTTCATGGATAACAATAATTAGATTTGGGAGATCAAAGGAGAAAAATACTCTGTTTTTATGAAAATAATCTTATCCAAAAATTATAATATATTCTAAAGGTTATATTTTGTCATTCAAGAAAGAATTTGTATGCTATTTACTTCAAATATTAAATTTTATTTAAATAAAAATATTATGCTCTATCCTATGTATGAATTATTTTATTGTTTATGCAATATATTAATAAATAAATTAGGAATAAATAATAATAATAGTATGACATACTTTTTATTGCTAGTCTCTAGGGTACAAAAAAAATTAAAAATAAAATTGAATCAAGTCCTCAATAAAGCACAAAATACAAATAAATAATGTTAGGTCCCAAAGACAACTAAGAGGGGGGGGGGGGGGGGGGTGAATCAGTTGTCTAATAAATTCAAACCAAAAACAACTCAAACAACTTATTGCTTAATACCGATAAACCAGTTAAGTATGTCGGTAGACAGTGTTAACAGATAATTGATATACCAGTAAAGATTAATGCATGAAACATAAACACAAAGTCATCCACAACACATAACACCAATATTTGTACGTGGAAACCCTGTAAGGGGAAAAAACATAGTGTGAAACCTTACCCACAATCAGATGGTACTACTGTAGATAGTAAGTGTACATAAATGGGGTCTACACATGCAGAAAGGCCAACAGCCTAGAGCTCACTGCTCAATCACAAAATGAGAGTCACACTAACTACAGTTGGATGGTTAAATCCAATAAGAATATACTGCACAAAATAGCATCTTCATATGCTGGATTCAGTACCGATGTAATGCTGATATGCTTCTTCAAAAACCTAGCTTCACCTTCAAATGATGTCTTGGTGTATAGCTCTGTTTAATCTCGCATATACCTTCACTTAATTCTTTTTCGCATTCCCACATTTGATCTTAGAAATAAGATCTTACATTTATACCATAACCTAGGACCAATTTTAGTAGATCGGCTCTACAAGATATTACAATAAAAACATTTTACAAACAATACAATATCTAATGCAATAACCGATTAAAAATGTTGGTTTAAAGCATTTACAACAATAATAAATCATCTCCATAGCGTGCCATGTGGATCTGGAAAAGATAAACCTGTTGGTGTAACCCTAGGTAACCCTGGACCTATTTGTCGGTAAAAGAAAATATGCAAATATGATTATATCAATGATTAATTCTTCAAAACAAAGTGTCCACATGATGTCTTCAACATTACCAAGTGTCTTCCATATCATTCCAAGTGCCAGAGATCATTATATCCTGTCGGTGAACCATATACTGGTAACTGTACAGTAGTTAGTTGCTTTATCCTGCCGGTGAACCATATATCGGTAACTATGCAATAGTTACTTTCTTGTCGGTGAATGATGCTGGATCTCCAGAGTGCTAGTGCTTTAATAGGTGTTGACATCAATGACAAAATCATACCAAAATACCAACAATCTCCCCTTTTGGCATTGATGGCAACACAAGATGGTAAAACCATCAAAGTGCCAAAGCAGAAATGCCAAAAACCATAAATCAACAATCTCTCCAAAAAGATCATAACCAAAATACAGAGAGTAATAGTCTCTCTCAAACAACAATCTCTCCCCCTGGGAGCAACATGTGTTATTCAAATTTCTCTTAAAAGATAATGTGTTTTCCATAGATATCTCTCCCCCTTTGACATCAAATGCCAAAGTTATATTAATAAAACCAAGTTCATATACAAGATACCAATCAATTCAATATACCAACTACTCCCCCTAAGAAGTAGCTTCCTCATCAAAGACCGGAGTAAAAGATTTGTCTTTTAATTTTGTTGGTTGATGACAATCATCAACTATCTAAGTCTCTACCGGTGGTGGTATTACTCCAAGCTAATCTTTGAGATATTCAAAAGTCTCCTTAGGCAAAGGTTTTGTGAAAATATCTGCATGTTGTTCTTTAGTATTCACATAAACCAATTTTATCTCTTTTTCTTCAACTTTTTCCCTTAGAAAATTCAATTTGATAGAAACATGTTTTGTTTTAGAATGTAATACTGGATTCTAAGATATATCAATTGCTGCAGTGTTATCACAATATATGGTAATAGGTTCCTTGCATTTTACCTTTATGTCTTTCAACATTTGCCTAAGACATAGTACCTATGTACAGTTAGTTGTTGCTGCAACATATTCTTATTTTACTATTAATAAAGATGTACAACTCTATTTCTTACTCAACCAAGAAACTAATCTCTTTCCAAGAAAGAATGCTCCGTCGGTGGTGCATTTTCTATCATCCACATCTCCTGCCCAATTTGCATCTATGTATGCACATAGATCAAAATTTTCATCTCTAGGATACCATAATCCAAGATTTGCAGTGCCTTGCAATTACTGGAAAATCCTTTTTACTGCTGATTCATGATTTTCTCTAGGATTACTTTGAAAACTAGAAACAATACATACTATATTCATAATATCAGGTCTGGTTTGTGTCAAATACAGTAAACCTTCTACCATAGATTTGTATCTAGTTGTATTAATAGGTGTAGATTCATCCCTTTGAGATAATTTGTCATTTGTAGTCATAGGTGTGCTTACCGGTTTAGAGTTCTCCATCCCAAATTTCTTTAGTAACTCTTTCAAGTACTTGGATTGACTAAAAAATATACCTTTGTTAGTCTGTGAAATCTGCAATCCTAAAAAGAATTTTATTTCTCCAATCATAGACATTTCAAATTCTTGTTGCATTTTAATAGAAAATTCTTTACATAATCCCTCTTCTCCTCCAAAGATTATATCATCAACAAATACTTCTATAATCAAGATGTCATCATTACTTATTTTGTAATATAAATTGCTATCTGTATTTCCTTTAGTAAAACCAATCTTTAAATGATACTTATCCAACCTTGCATACCAAGCTCTTGGGGTTTGTTTCAATCCATACAGAGCTTTTCTTAACCTGCAAATCATATCATTGTCATCTGTCAAAGAAAATCCACCAGGTTGTTCAATATAGACTTCCTCTTCAAAATCTCCATTCAAGAATGCACATTTAATATCCATTTGATAAACTTTGTAGTTCTTGTGAGCTGCAAAAGCCAAGAATAAACTGACTACCTCAATTCTAGCTACCGGTGCAAAGGTTTCATTGTAATCAACTCCTTCTTTCTGAGAATATCCCTTACACACTAGTCTTGCTTTATTTCTGACAACCTAACCATCTTCATTAAGTTTGTTTCTAAATACCCATTTGGTTACAATTATATTTTTATCCTTAGGTCAGGGAACTAATGTCCAAATATTATTTTTCTCAATTTGATCTAATTCTTCTTCCATAGCTTGAATCCAAAATTTATCTTCACATGCCTCATTAATAGATGATGGTTCAATTTGAGAAATAAGACATACCTCTTCATTTGCCAATCTTTCTCTTGTCATACCTCCCTTAAATTTGTTTCCAATTATCTGATCTTCAGAATGATTCAATTTTACATACCGGGGTGTATTAGTTTGCTGTTGTTCTTCAATTACTATGGAATCCTCTGATGGTACCGGGGTAACTGGATCTTCATTCTGTACCGGTGGATTTAGTATAGCTTCATTTGTCACAATTTCTATTGCCAGTTCAGAGTCTATATACCTTGAAGTTCCTCTGAATTGTTTATCAATCTTTACATTTGTACTCTCAACAATTTTCTGCAATCTCTTATTAAAACATCTATATGCCTTGGTCTTGGATGAATAACCAAGAAATATTCCTTCATCACTTCTAGGATAAATTTGCCAATATACTCATCTCTTCTAATATAACATTTACTTCCAAAAATTCTAAAATACTTAAGAGTAGGAGTATTACCAAACCATAGTTCATGAGGGGTCTTACCGGTTTCACTTTTGATGTGAACTTTGTTGAATGTATAGATGGCTATGCTAACTGCTTCTCTCCAATATATATGTGGTAAATTTGCTTCAGATAACATACTTCTTGCTGCATCCAAGATAGTTCAATTTTTCCTTTCAACAACTCCATTTTGCTGTGGTGTCCGAGGTGTTGATAGACCACATAAATATCTATCACCTTGTAAGCTTTTAGTTCTAGCTAGACCACATAAATTAGTGTGAATCAAATCAATAGCATTATTGGATTTTTCTGGAATACTTTTGAAACTTGCTCTAAGTTGTTTTCCAAATTGACATTCCTTACATATTGTATTCTGAGGTTTCACAATTTTCGGTAGATCTCTAATTGCCTTAAAAGTATTGACCTTTACCATGCAATCAAAGTTTACATGACAGAGTCTCTTATGCCATAACCAACTTTCATCTATATGTGCAATCAAGCATGCCTTTTCACTGTTATTCAAATGAAATATATTACCTCTATTCTAATTACCGGTTGCAATTTCTAAACCAGTTCTATTCATGATTTTGCATTTTCCATTCTTAAATTGTAACTGAAATTCTTTCTTAACTAATTGACCAACACTTAAAAGATTATGCTTTAATCCTTCAACATAGTAGACATTGTCAGTGTTATGCTTACCATCAAGAGATATTGTACCCTTACCTTTGATTGAACAGGATTTGTCATCCCCAAATCTTACTAAACCTCCATTGTATTCTTGAAAGTTCAAGAATTTACCTTTGTCTCCTATCGTATGATGTGAACATCCTAAGTCAATGATCCATTCATCCTTTACTTCAACTTTAGCCGCTAGGGCTTGTTCTACTGGTTGAGCAGTAGGTGCCGGTTGATCTTTTGTTATAGCAACAAAAACCCATCCATTGTCTATTGGATCGTCATCAGAATCATCAGTCACACCTTCATCAGTAATGTAACAAGATTTGTCTTTGTTCTTCTTAAATTTGTATCTCTGATATTCTGGATTAGGCTTGTATGTTCTTCTAGCTTCTTCTCTTAGTCTAGCATGTCTAACAGGGCATCTCGAAGCCATATGACCAATCTTATTACAGTTAAAACATTGAAAGTGTGCTTTACCTTCATACTTACTTCCAACTGGACCTTTAGGCATTTTTCTTGCAAATAGTGCTTCAAGTTCTTCAAGTTCTTCATTCTCCTTCCTATTTTCTTCAAGTTCTCTTGCATAAAAGGCTTTCCAATCTGATTTGTCAAATGATGGAGCAGATGATGTTGATGCTTTAAAGGCCAAATCTACATTTATAGTAGCAACATGACTAAATTCCTCAATTTCAAAGTCTAAAAGTTTTCCAATTACTATATCCCTAGTTACTGATGTATTAGGCATTGTTCTCAACTCATTTATAGCAGTAACCTTCATTTTATATGCTGGTGGCAATCCTGTTAAGATTTTTGAAACAATTTCATCCTCACGTAAGGTTCCTCCACAACATTTAATACCCAAAACAATTTCATTTACTCTTTCCATAAAAGCAAAAATCCTTTCATCTTCTTCCATTTTCAGATGTTCATACCTGACTCAGAAGCTTTCAGGTTTTGCAATCTTGACTATGGAATCTCCGTCATTCAGTGTTTCCAAATGAACCCAAATAGCTTTAGCAGTAGACTTATCTGATAATCCCATGATTTGTTGATCTGATAAAGTGCTCAGAAGTGCTTCTCTTGCTTTGCAATCATTCTCCTCATGTTTAGCTAAGGTAGTTGGTAGTCTAACCAACTACAACAGTAGTATAACCATTATTTGTAACTTCCCAAATGTCTTTACCAATGAAATTCAGATGTGTCTCCATTTTGATCTTCCATATCCCATAGTTGGTTCCATCAAGTTTAGGACTGTCCTTCCTGAAATAATTAGTAGTTATTGAATATCCTCAAGCTGTTAACCTTCTGCAAAAGAGGACTAAGATTTGATTCCAATTGTTAGGTCCCAGAAAAAACTGAGAGAGGGGGGGGGGGGGGGTGAATCAGTTGTCTAATAAATTCAAACCAAAAACAACTCAAACAACTTATTGCTTAATACTGGTAAACCAGTTAAGTATGCTGATACACAATGTTAACAGTTAATTGCTATACCGGTAAAGATTAATGCATGAAACATAAACACAAAGTCATCCATGACACATAACACCAATATTTGTACGTGGAAACCCTGTAAGGGGAAAAACCATGGTGGGAAACCTTACCCACGATCAGATGATACTACTGCAGATAGTAAGTGTACATAAATGGGGTCTGCACATGCAGAAATGCCAATAGCCTAGAGCTCACTACTCAATCACAAAATGGGAGTCACACTGACTATAGTTGGATGCTTAAATCCAATAAGAATGTATTGCACAAAATAACATCTTCATATGCTGGATTCAGTACTAGTGTAATGCTGATATGCTTCTTCAAAAACCTAGCTTCACCTTCAAATGATGTCTTCGTGTATAGCTCTGCTTAATCTCGCATATACTTTCACTTAATTTTTTTTTGCATTCCCACATTCGATCTTACAAATAAGATCTTACATTTATACCATAGCCTAAGACCAATTTTAGTAGGTTGGCTCTACAAGATATTACAATAAAAACATTTTACAAACAATAAAATATCTGATGCAATAATGGATTAAACATGTCAGCTTAAAGCATTTACAACAATAATAAATCATCTCCATAGCATGCCATGCTGATTTGGAAAAGATAAACCTGTCGATGTAACCCTAGGTAACCCTAGACCTATTTGCCGATAAAAGCAAATATGCAAATATGATTATACCAATAATTAATTCTTCAAAAGAAAGTGTCCACATGATGTCTTTGACATTACCAAGTGTCTTCCATATCATTCCACGTGCCGATGATCATTATATCTTGCCGGTGAACCATATATTGGTAACTATGCAATAGTTACTTGCTTGCCGATGAATGTTGCTGGATCTCCAAAGTGCTAGTGCTTTTGTATGTGTTGACATCAATGACAAAACCATACCAAAATACCAACAAATAAAAGTAATAAATGTAGAAAATAAAGAAAAAAATGCATTCATTGAGATAATGGTAAACCATAGATCAATAATTTTCATAACCAAACCCTATATACTTTCAAAGAAAATCCTATAATTATCTCTATGGGTAATGGAAGCAAACGATAATCTTCTACCCCAAGGGTGAATCAATATTTCAAAATAATCTTGATTTGTGCATGTTATATTTAATAAATTGTCCTAAGAATGACAAGAGGCCAAATCATAACTAGGCTTATAAATATATGTACCACTAGTTAGGATAGCTCATAGTTTATTTATTTTAGGGATTGAACAATTTCTTAATCCAAACTTGGATCTAAAAACTAGATAATTGCTTTTTCATAAACTTGGTGTATCAATTATAGAAAATTAGGTTTGCTACACTTCACTTGAAATGAGTAGCATACTAATGTTGATACCATGACTGAATTACTCAAGATCATAGCCTTATCACAACATATTATTAGTTTACATAGAGGTTGATTGACATAGTCAAAGGGAAGTATATTGAGATGCATTTCAAAGAGTTAGTATAGTTGAAGAAGGATACTTTTTGTAACGTCCCACCAAGGAAATCTAGAGGACAATAGCTAACTAAACAATTAAACATAGCAATATTTTTGTTTTAAAAAACAAATAACATAACATTACAAACTCACCATGAAAGAAAATATAACGTTTGCACATGTGGAAGATAATAACTCTCCTAACTAAGTCCTCATGCGTTTTCTTAACATCGCTACCTAAGAAACAAACTAAACATCATATATAACTGAAACCATAATAATCATCATGACATTGCATTTACATGAGTAACCTTTCTAATATTTTATTCATTTTAATAACCAATTGAAGTATTCCTATGATAACCTATGCAAAGATATAATGGTACATCCAATCACATAAGAGTGGTCGATACCAACATTGAACCACTTAACACTAATCTAGAATTAAATTATTTAAATTCCATCAAATTACTTTACATTACATTAATCTCCCTAACAGAGTGTCCAAATTACAATGATAATGAAACAAAGTGGTATAATAACAATGAGAATTAAATGCATAGCATCTCCTAATACATCACTAAATCATTTTCACCAAGAACTGGGGAAAAATTAGAAATATGATATAAGATCCATCCAACCCACAAACATGTCCACTAGTCGCCACTAGAGGTTGGTAATAATCACCTGACCATGTGGAACCTGTAGTGTCCTAAATTGTACCTGGTTCATTTATGATACTTGTGCATGATGCCTAAGGAATTTATGATGACCCTGTGATCAAAATTATAACATTTTGTCATCAGAAGGCCTTCATTCCAAGGATCATTTCTTAGCCCTACCAACCCTTTGCGGCCTATTCCTGATGGGTGGCAGCACAATGAGGGGATGTCCGCATGCCACACTAACATCTCAAAAAGTGGTTAGAATTTAAAAGTTTTGATGACTCAGATGCACAGCGACACGTGTCCCTTGGCTTGTGTCATGTCATAATGGCTCCCTCTGCTTTCTTTGAAATAAAAACCCTCTTCAACTCATTTGAAAGGGTTCCCATTTTGGGGTTCTTGGATATCTTGATCTTTGTGCTCTCTCAAGAAAAATCAAAGGCAAGCTATCAATATCAATATCAAGATTCCCAACCTCATGTCAACTTATTACCAATTCATCTACCAAGTGAGCTTCATCACGCTCGCAGTGCCAAATATCGAGGGTTTGATTTTGAAACTTAATCTCTCATTATTTCACTTTTAGTCATTGGCATTAATAAGTGTATTTACCAATATTCGAATAGTCACTTGCATGCAATAGGAAATAGATTTATTCTTGCATCTATTTATCAATTTATCAATTTATTCCAAGTTATCTTATTTTCCAATCTATACCAATTTGTTTATCCGTGGTGGTGGAAACACATAAACATGGGTCTTACTAAGGTAGGCCCCTATACAACCCCAACATTTTCCTTCTTTCCAGTGTGCGCAGGTACAGGTTTAGTCAAATGCTTGGATTTTGAGATTTAGTGTTTGCAGGAAACATAGATGACAACATCATACATTGGTGTCCCAGATCCAAACATCTCTCATGTTGTTCATTTGCTCTGTCCTTTCTATTTTATATTTATGTTTAAGGAATATACAGTTCATCTTATTCATATCTTGTGCATTTTGTATTCATTTATTTGTAATTAGTTAGTTTGTTAAATAGTTGGTAGTTTATTTATTTTTGTTGTTGTTCTGTGTTCTATTTTTAAGAAATAGATACTGTTGCCTAACTCTGTGTTTTGTTCACCTAGGACACTAACACATCGCGCTGCAGTCTATATTCCGCATTGCAGTCTGGGGTCCGCACTATTGTCTCAGTTACAGAACCTTGTAGAGTTTGTCAAAGGTTAGCCTCAGTTCTCTGATAAACCTAGAGCATTCTTTTTATCCCATGGCTTAGTGTTGCACCTATTCGAAGAGGTAAATGGCTCGATAATTTGCCCTTGTGGGTTCATCATCCTTGAGGTGGCAAATTCATTCCACTACATTTTGGTGAAATTAATGTGAAATGATCTAAATGTTGCATCTCTTCCTTTAGGAGTTTAATGCCTTTAATAAGGCATTCTTTAAATATGACTTTGATATGTTGGATGAAGTCTTAAATGACTTCCTTGATGCACCTCCTCCAAAAATGAGTGCATAGGATGAGTCGCCTTCCTCAACATCCTTGTGCGAAGAGAAAGAATCCATGAATGTCATTGTCATCTCCATAGCCCCTCAAAGGCCTAAGAGACCTTTCTTTCATGTGATGATGGCTAGTCTTTCCTCCCCCAAAAAGGTTAAGTCCATTAATGGAAACCCTTTCAAAGGAGAAGCTTCAGATTTGTATGCCAGATTTGTGCAATCTAAACAACCATCTTATAACATCATTGCATGCACTTATAACACTCTTAGTAACAAGCAAGTTTCCGGACAAAAACAACAAGTTTCTTTACTACCTTCTCAACTGACTCTTCGTAACACACCTGTACTGGCGGACAAGCCACCAAATAATTATGATCTTATCAAGCAACTTAGGGTTACTCCTAAGATCTCATTGTGAGATTTTCTTAAAACCACCCCGACATACCAAGGTATATTGTAGGAATCTTTGCAAAAGATCTTGATACCTTCCTCTGTGAGACCGGTTGACATGAATCCACTGATGGATCATATTCATGCGGATTTGCCGAATATTACTTTCTATTTGCATGAACTTCCACCCCCAAGGTGAGGAATCTAGCGGATCCTTTGATGATTATTGTTCATGTGAATGGTGTGGGTATCATATGAACTCTAGTTGATACTAAATCTACACTTAATATTTAGGGACTAAAATTGCTACCAAAGATAAAGGTAGATCCAAAATCTTTGGCAATGTCGTCTCTATACATTCAAGGTTTTGACAACTATTGAAAAACCATTGTAGGGACTGTCATACTATCTTTCAAGGTTGGACCAGTAACTATAGCAACCCTTATGCACATTATGTTAGGGCCTTTATCATACAACCTTCTTCTAGGTATATCTTGGCTTCATGCCTTGGGAGTCATATCTTTTATGCTTTATGGAGTGGTGAAGTTCGTAGTTGATAACCAGGTTGTCATAGTTAGGGCTAATCTTGAGGCTATGCAATTATGTCAAATTGCCACAGTGGGTCAGGTTGTTTCTACAATCTCATTTCATAATTGGGTACCAATTTTATCTTCTTTGGTGATAACTTCTACTTGTGCCACCTCCCCTAAAAAAAAGGAGTGTAAGAAAGAAGAAATCCCTAAGGAAGTCATTGAAAAGGAGAAGTCATCTGAGTCTCTCATGATTGACACTCCTAAGATAGAAATTTCGGAGCCATAGTTTAAACACCAATCTCCAATAAAATGGTCTTCTCCATCGAGAGTTAATGCATGCTTAGGTGACGACTGGGGATCTTTGGACTTCATTGATTCTCATGTTGGGGAATACAAGGTATATCTTGTCCACTTTAGTTTTCCAAAGATAGCGTTCAGTTTGGCTATGATGAAGGATGATTATGCATCCATAAATTCGGGTGACACTTACCATGTGGATCATCTTTTCTATACCAAACCACCATCAAGGAATGAGCTTAAAGACATCTATGGTCCTGGATACAAGCTGATTTCTTAGCTTGGGTATGATGGAAGGGGTTGTGGGCCTACTGAGAAAGGAATTTGGATCCCTTTAGAGTTCGAACCTTGCTACCACAACACTAGACTAGGGTACCGTCATACGACATAAAAGTTGAAAACATGGTTGATAGTGAAAATGATTTTGGCCAATCCCCTGCCTCTGAAGCTGATCCATCTACAACTCATTGATACTAGTGCATCACCTGCCAAGATTTCCTTGGACTTATTCCCCTCAGAATAATCCTTGAAGGAATTTCTAGGTGTTTATGAGGAACTATCGTCTTATCATCATAAATGTTGATTCCCATATGTATTGAATGCTCAAGCCTGCTTTGGAGAATTTGTTGCACAGGGGGCACCTCTTTCCTGTAATGAATAGAAAATATATGTTTCTCATCTAAAAGATAGTAGTGCACTCCTACATGGGGAGACTACTGACATTGTCATGAGTGATAAGGCTTCCAATAAAGTAATAAAGACTGGAAAGTGCTTGTCCCCTAAAGAATCAAAAGAATATTTCAAGTTGTTACATCAAGTCCCTAACATATTTGGTTGGTCCTATGAATAGATGCCCGAAATTGATGAGTCAATTTTGTTACACAACATTGTGCTTTATCCTGATGCTAAGCTGACAAAACAAAATATTAGGAAATATGAATCCTTAGGTTGCTTTGTTGGACAAGATTGAGATAGAGAAGCTTTTAAAAGCTAACTTTATCTGACCTATTGACTACTCGTCATGGATCTCAAACATTGTACTAGTGAGAAAACTTGATGGGAGAATTTACATTTGCATCAACTTTCGGGATGTGAAGGACACGTCTCTCAAGGATGACTTTCCTCTCTCAAGTATTGATAAGATCATCGATTCGGCTGCTAGGTATGCTTTGCTTTCGTTAATGTATGGTTTCTCGGGTTATAATCAAATCCATATTAACCTGAACGATCAGTATAAAACTATCTTCACTACCCCATTGGGGACCTTTTGGTATGTCGTCATGCCATTGAAGTTGAAAATCACAGGAGCAACCTATAAATTAGCCATGACTTTGATCTTCCATGATTTCATCCATAAGATCTTAGAGGATTATGTCAATGAAATTTTGGTAAAATCCATAGCATGAGGAACACATGTTGAAAATCTACGTCTAGTATTTGAAAGACTTTGGTTGTATAAAATGAGACTAAACCCTGTTAAGTGTGTGTTCGACGTTGAGATGGGGAAACTCTTGGGGTTTATCGTCTCTCACTTGGGAATTGAAATAGATATATATAATATTGATGCTATCATCAACATGCCTCTACCTAGAAACAACTCTCAGAGATTCGTAGTCTACAAGGGAAAATCCAAACCATTTGTCGGTTTGTGGCACAACTGCCTGATTGGACTCTCCCTTTCACATGATTACTAAAGAACGATGTTCACCTTAAATGGAATGAAGACTATCAAAAGGTTTTCAATTCCATCATGGATTACTTGGCTAATCCTCCTATCTTGAGGTTAGCTATGTTTGATGAACCATTATTTTTATACATTTCATGCTCTAGCAGTATTGCCAGCTCAATGTGATCATGAAGGGAAAGAGAGATTTGTCTATTACATTAGTTGAAAATTGATAGATTATGAGACCTGATATTCTACCATAGAAAAATAGTGCTTAGCTCTCATGTTCGCAAATCAAAAGCTAAGGAATTACACTCTCCATACAGAAACATGGGTCATTGCCAAAAATGAAATTCTTAAGCATCTTTTTCTTAAATATAATCTTTCAGGATGGTTGGCTAAATGGGTAATGTTGCTCTCTAAATTTGACCTAAAGTTCATCTCTCAGAAGTCAATAAATGGATAGGTTATCGTTGATCAGTTAGTCGACACTCCCTCAAGCAAATATTTTCCCACCTTAGATGTCTTCCCTAACGAGGATGTCTTGATCATTGATCAAGACCCTATGTGGGATATTTATTTTGATGGTTCAAGATGTCAAACTGGTTCTGAAGTAGGTGTATTCTTTGTTTCACCTGAACGAAAACTGGTTCCTCTTTCATTCCACTTAGAATTTCATTGCAGCAATAACATCGCTAAGTACGAGGCCCAAATTGTAGGACTTCATGCCATGATTGCCATGGGTGTGACACATATCTGCATCCATTGAGACTCTGAACTCATTATATATCAAGTGACAGGTGCCTATCACATGAAACAATTGAAGTTATCTTAGTATAAAGATTTAGTTTTGACTATATTGAAACAATTCGCTACCTACATGATCAATAGCATCCCCTAGAGAGAAAATTGTCATGTCGATGCAATAGCAAGAACAACTTCCCTTGTAGGCCCCAGTTTTGGTCAAGATGAGTATCACTTTGTGGTGCAATTCCTTCTCTCTCAGACTATTTCAAATAGCGCATATAAAGACAATCTCATATGTGCTCATCTCTACCCAGGAGAATAGTTTGCACATATATTCGATTATCTAAAACTGGAAGTTTTCTCGAAGATGCTAGTAAAATTGTAGGTGCATGAATTCTAAAATTAGTTGCCCATTATATTCTCTTATTTGACATATTATAAAAGAGGCTATAAAATGGTCTTCTTTAGTGATGTCTAACAATAACCGAGATCCCTATGGCCCTTCAAGAAGCCCACTTAGGTTTCGGAGGTGGTAATTTTTGAATTAGATCTTTGGTGCACAAAATTATTCATATGGGGTAAGTGCACCAAGATGGTGAATAGAAAAGTTGCCACATGCAAAAAAAAATTTAATTTTTCATAACTCGTGCATGCACTAGAAATTCGAAAACGTGCTAGGCTTGGTAACACCAAGCCTAGCCAAAAACTATTAAACAAACAAAAAGTTACTTGAACATTTTATTTTATAGTAAAAAATCAAAAGTTCCTCAAAACCCGTACTAGTTTTGAGGAACATTATATTTTAGAGTGAAAAATAAAAAGTTCCTCAAAACCTATACTGGTTTTCAGGAACATTATATTTTATAATAAAAAATAAAAAAGTTCCTCAAAAGAACATTATACATTTTAGAAACCTGCAAGCTATGCAAAACTATAAGTTTTTATCTTAGTTCTCCATAACCCCTATGGGTTATATAGAACTAGGAACCAAATAGGAAGTGGGGAGAGAGAGAGAGAGAGAGAGAGAGAGAGAGAGAGAGAGAGAGAGAGAGAGAGAGAGAGAGAGAGAGAGAGAGAGAGAGAGAGAGAGAGAGAGAGAGAGAGATAATAGGATTATGAGAGGGAGAGGAAGAGAGAGAGTAGGGAGTAGGAAGAGAGGGATAGAATAGGATAATCAGAGGGGGACAAAGAGAGAGTTAGAGACAGAGAGAGAAGGGGATAAGAAGAGGGAGAGAGAGAGAGAGAGAGAGAGAGAGAGAGAGAGAGAGAGTAGGGGGAGATGGGGTAAGAGAGAGAATAGGAGATAGGAAGAGAGGGAGAGAATAGGATAATGAGAGGGGGAGGGAGAGAGAGGGGAAGAGAGAGAAGAACATTATACATTTTAGAAACCCGTGAGCTATGAAAAACTATAAGTTTTTGTCTTAGTTCTCCGTAACCCCTACGGGTTATATAGAACTAGGAACCAAATAGGAAGTGGGAGAGAGAGAGAGAGAGAGAGAGAGAGAGAGAGAGAGAGAGATAATAGGATTATGAGAGGGAGAGGAAGAGAGAGAGTAGGGAGTAGGAAGAGAGGGATAGAATAGGATAATCAGAGGGGGACAAAGAGAGAGTTAGAGACAGAGAGAGAAGGGGATAAGAAGAGGGAGAGAGAGAGAGAGAGAGAGAGAGAGAGAGAGAGAGAGTAGGGGGAGATGGGGTAAGAGAGAGAATATGAGATAGGAAGAGAGGGAGAGAATAGGATAATGAGAGGGGGAGGGAGAGAGAGGGGAAGAGAGAGAAGAGAGGCAGAGGGAGGGCAGAGATAGGGAGAAGAGAGAGAGAGAGAGAGAGTAGGGGGAGATGGGGTAAGAGAGAGAATAGTAGATAGGAAGAGAGGGAGAGAATAGGATAATGAGAGGGTGAGGGAGAGAGAGGGGAAGAGAGAGAAGTGAGGCAGAGGGAGGGTAGAGAGAGAGAGAGAGAGAATGGGATAGGGAGAGAGAGCGGGAGAAGGATGAGAGGGTGAGAGACATGAGGTAGAGAGAGAACGAGAAGGATAGAAGGGTGAGAGACTCGACAAAGAGAGAAGTGTGAGTGGGAGAGTGCTGGGATAGAACTCAAGGAGGATAATTAGGGCTTAGAATAGACAATTTGAGTGATGGGGAAGGAAGATGAGAGAGAGGAAAATAAGGGAGACATGCATGTATACAAACATATATACATATATCTATAGTAATATATTTATATAAAACTATAGATATACATATATACATACATAAACACATAATGTATATGTATGTCTGTACATATGTGTAATAAATGCTAAGTTTACAAGCATACATTAATATGTCTACATAACCCATATGAGTTTTGTGAAACACAAAATAATGGTTTTAGTTCTACATAACCCGTATGCGTTATGTAGAACTATGAATAGTACTTTTGGGTTTTCAAAACCCATGCGGGTTATGAAGAACTATGAATAGTACTTTTTGTTTTTCAAAACCCGTGCGGGTTATGAAGAACTATGAATAGTACTTCTTGTTTTTCAAAACCCGTATGGGTTTTAGCTTGGTAAAAGGGTTGGATAATGACCCTAAGGCTTGCAAGCCCATTTTCCCCCCATTTTTGTCCATTTACACATTTTTTCATCTTCCAAAATGATCAAGTGGGTATCTCTTAAATTACCGCCATAATCTCGAACGTCTTCTCAGTTTTCTGACCATATATTTTTTTCTATTTTTGGACAACATTAGCATAGTAAACTTTAATTTTCTTTACCAGCACCTTGATAGTCCTCATAGACATATGTCTACCATTTTTAAAATAACTTTTGATATACTTGACAAAATTCAAAATAAATTACATATTATTGTTCTACACTAGATTCTATACACTTTAAAAAAAAATTCATATTCAATTATTTTGATGCAAGTTATGCCCAGTGCATGAACAGGTACCAAATTTTTTCAGGATGCGGTCACTTCAAAAAATCATTTAAAAATAATACTCAATGGAAAATTACAAAAAATAACACAACTTATATATTTCACTCTTACTTATCATCCTACCAAAGGGTTTTGCAAACTAGTAAATCTAACTATATATTTTGTGCAGTGTACAAAAAGAGCTATGTTATATTTTTCTGAAAAAATCAGGAACACTTTTTTACACATGAAATGTTTGACCCTCTTAATTTTATCCAATTTTAAAAAAAATTAGTAGTTTAGAAACTAGATTTAGAGCACTACAATTCTTATTGTTTTCTCAACTACTATTTTTTAGGGCATGATCTTCAAATATCTCTTTGAAGATCAGGTTAACTCTCTTTTAGAAAAAAAGTGGCCACTTATACCCCCCTTTTTGTTCACCATCTTGGTGCACTTACCATATAAGGTATTATTATCAAATGATGGAGAAAGATGCATTCGCTTTTATTAAGAAATTCCCTCAATATCAAAAAGACAACAACTTGATTCGAGCTCGTACAAGAGCTCCATAGTGAAGTCTCTAATTGGCCTTTTCAAATTTGGGGACTAGATATTATTGGTAAAATATCTCCTCTGTCATCTAAAGGTCATGTCTTCATTATTATCGTCACAAATTATTTCATGAAGTAGGTGGAAGCGATACCACTATGTTCAACTACCGCTGACATGATTTATGGTTTTATCATGGATAACATCATTTCTCAATTCAGTATACGTGCTACCCACATTTCTGATAACGATAC
Source organism: Cryptomeria japonica (assembly GCF_030272615.1). Lineage (NCBI taxonomy): Eukaryota > Viridiplantae > Streptophyta > Pinopsida > Cupressales > Cupressaceae > Cryptomeria > Cryptomeria japonica. Next base: position 781,317,064 of record NC_081411.1, on the reverse strand, counting down.
ATCATTTAATGAAAAGGAAGTCAAGTAGTTCCTTGAGAAGTTCTGCATTCAACATTTATTTTCCTCTCCTTCCTATCCACAATCCAACGGTTAAGCAAAAGCATCTATCTAAACAATTGAGCAGACTCTTGTGCAAGACTGTCACTAAACATGATAAGGATTCACACTTGCAATTAATTTATGCATTATGGGCCTATCACATGAGTGTCCATACGGCTACAGAAACAATGCCTTATAACCTTGTGTATGGTGCTGATACCATCATGCCTCTCGAATTAGAGATCTCATCTTTGCATGTCTCCTTAAAAGGGCTTATCGATGATGACTCTTATCACACTCTTCATCTGAATTAGCTAGAGATGTTAGATGAGTACCATTTGAAGGCCCTTCAAAACCTCTAGGCTTATCAGAAATCTCAATCTCGTCAGTATAACCAAAATGCACTTCCGAGAACATTCAAAATAGGTGACCTAGTCCTCTTTGAGAATGAAATAAATGTCAATGCGCCCCCTGACCAATGCAAAAAGTTTAGTCTGAATTGGTTAGGTCCTTACATCATCACTTCTATATATGATTTTGATGCCTATGGTTTGTCTTCTATGGATGGCACTCCTCTCAAAGAGCCTATCAATGTTGCACACTTGCATTGATACTATGCGTAGGAAAATCTATAATATGTGTCTTGCACATGATGCCTAGTTCCCTATGGCAGTCATGTCTTGATGCATATCCTTTGTCAACACAAGCCTTTGATATTGTGTTCTAAAGTAACAATGCATAGCCATATCCATGTTTGTGTGCATGTGTACATATTCTCTATTCTACAACCCATAAATCATCATAGTATTTCACCATGCATGTATAAATATAACATGTAAATGATGATAGCCATCTAATCTACATCATACATCTCATAAGCATATAATACAAATGAAAACATCCATCCATGATAACACAAGAGAGACGATCAAAATGTCGTATCCCATCATATATATGTATAATATATCGTGTACATGTATAGCACTACAAAAATACGTGATGTTTCCATATGTGTCCAGTACATTTGTGTACTTATCAAAAAAGAATGCTATACACCATATATCTACATCAAAATGTATCAGCCCATAGGTGTTGATGGATCCTTCGCTAATGCTTGTGGACCACGAGCTAGGGGACGTGTCCTTGAGCTGGCTAGTGTTGGTGGTTCCTACATTTTCCTTATAGGCTATCGAACTGAGGTGGACTGTGACCTCATAGATGTAGTGCTCCATGAGTATAGACCCCTCAACTCTCCTCATAGCACCATAATGGTCTCCCATTGCATCATCATCTCTTCCCACAGGTCGATCTTTCACTAGCATGCAACATCTAGATCTGTCATCAGCTGATGCACTCAAGGGAAGTATAGGTGACCCACGACACCCTGTTGCATGGCATCCAACTTTCAGTGGAGGTCATCAACTTGGCTTTGTAGAGCATCATGTACCCTCTCAATAGTGTTAGCTCACGTCATTTCCTAGTCTCTCTCTCTTAGGACAGTTTGTACATCCTGTAGGGCCTGATCCCATTACCCCATCATAGTGGCCAACTATGTTACTCCCTGCACTAGCTCCACCCAATCCTCCTCATACATTGTTTGCAACCGTGCTATAGGATCGAATAGATGGACGTGTCATCCTGCCACCTAAATGGGTTGATAGGTATCCAGTATAGGACCCCGAAGCTGCACATCTCAGATGATCTCTGCAAGTGACTGATAGACAAAATTTAGCCACTTTTCCACACCCTCTGCAAACAAAAAAATTCCCTACTTCAGTACCTTGTCATATCAAAAATATCTATCTCTATGTATGCATATCAAAAGAAGTAAAAATAAATTAATAGAAAATAGCATATGCATACTAGGATCGCCCGCCTACTAATCTAGATCTCATGGAGGATCCTTGTTGCTAGACCCCTTTGCACCAACTATAACAGTTGTTGGTGGAACAATTGGTACTGTTGGGAGTACTCGCTTGACCCGTTTATATGGACTCGACTCCTCATCTGCTATCATTGGCCTGGTCTCTCCTCCTGTGCCTCTGGTGAGCCCTCGGGCTCATCCTCTCCTGGCAGCCATGCATCTCCACCTACCACATCTAATGGTAAGATTAGTGTTGGAGCATCTCTCTACCACCACTCTGTGAAGTCAAGATTGACTCTAACATCATTGATATCCAATTGTGGATGAATGTCATCATTTTCACTACCCTTGGAGCTATCCTGGACATCCCCCATGGTAGGGAGAGGAAGGTCTTGGGGTCTCGGAGTGCTCCTGGCTAATCATGCATAGGTAGGAGTGATGGGTGGCACTGTCTACATCTATCCAACCTGTCTCATGGACCGGTGCTAGTAGTAGGTCATCACCACGTAATCGTGCCACCCAGGTAGGAATTGATCTCTCTACATCCGTGTTAGTTGCATTCAGTCTACAACATAAACTCCCATCTCCCAGTATTCCTACCAGATGACATCACCAATCTCAAGCAGATCAAATGAGATGCACCAGAAGGTGAGTTCTCTTGTACGCCATGCTCCATGCCATAGAGGATAGGAGTGTGCCCGCGACATGTCCAAGGGCATCGACGTCAGGAATCCTATAGGTTGGGTGCACATGATGTGCTCAAAGGCCCACACCTATAGTATCGTACACATGGTTAGACTATAGTTCTGATAGTGCATATACTCTGAAAGCTCATAGTATACATGAGCCAACATGTTGTGGCCCCATGCATATGATGTCTATCTCTCCTCCATCTCTCTGATATGAGGCACAAACCCTACTACCATCTCTAATCCCTGACCATCTATGAGGACCTATAGTTCTATGATCATGATCATGATGCACTAGAAAAGGGGAATGACAACTTGGACCTGGCTAAGTGCTCATAGATACATGTACCATGTGTTATCGATATGCCGACAAAACGCCCACTCCTGCTAAGTGATGAGCTCCCACGATGATAGGATTGTGGTGGTGACTCACTCCCCTTTGATAGGAAGCCACCAAATCTAGTACATGCCCACTAATGTAACAATGATGTCCCCCATGGATAGGTTAAATGACATGGTCCCCAGTGCCCCAGTCCTCCATCACTTCTCGTAGCATGGGGGCTTGAAACTAGAACTTAGGGAGCATGTAAGTCCACCATAGGTTGACCCTTCATAGAAGTCAGTTCTTAGCTTGTGTGAGATCCTTCAATATGTCATGTAGCATGTGCAATAAATGCCCCATAGTATGCCCCCATATCTCAGGAAATCTTTGCACATGTAAACAACATAAATTGTTCCATTAATATCATTCATCATCATTTTCGGCAGCCGCTAGCATGCCCAGAAGATGACACTGCATCTTCTAGATGCTAGCATCCAGACAAGATGATAATGCATCCTCCAGATGTTAGTGACAATCTGGGATAGATGCGTGCTACCTATACGGTAATGTTTCCCTTGGACGGCTACATAACGATCCTGTGAAAAACCCTTAAAAGATGCAAAAATGATAAAAATGAGCATGATTTGAGCCATACCTAGTCAGGCTCCTCACCTTGCTCCATTGTGGTGTGAAGCTCCTCAATCATACTCGCACTAAACTCCCATTTGTGAGGCATTTTTTCTCTGGCTCTATACAATTTTGAGCTCGAATGCTTGTAGTGAATAGTAACAATGACCCTTCCATGGGCCCACTTTTGAGTATATAGGCTAAATTTTCACCCAAAATGGCTTATGCCCTCTTTGGTTCAATTTTGGCTCATTTTCCTTCCTTTTTTCCCCACCTTCACTAGGGGGAAAAGACGAGGGGGCATATACTTGCCTACATCTGATTTTTCATTTCTTTCTAGACTAACGCTTGTTAATCATTCTTCTCGCTTGAGTAACTTCCTTCGTTTTTTGTGCTAACACATTTGTTTATTTTGCAGCATGCTCTTTGTCTTTTCAAATGCTACATCTCTTCACCAAAACTTGGGGGCATCATTCATGATCATGGACCTGACTCCTGCGGCCTCCACAATGTCTCTGCATTGCAGTTATTGCCTTAGCTACATTTATTGTGCAATGTGAGCTTGGTGAACATGTATTTTAAACTACTTTAGTGAGACTTATCCCTAAGGCTGATCATTCCACTAAAGTGGGGGAAAAATGTACTATCCTATATTGTACCTAGTGCATTTATGACACTTGTGAATGATGCCTTAGGCATTTATGATGATCCTATGATCAAAATTGTAATATTTTATCATCGTAAGGCCTTCATTCCAAGGAGCATTTCTTAGCTCTGCCAACACTTTGATGCCTATTCCTGATGCATAAAAATGTGATGCGCGGACATGTGTGCACCATGCTAACGTCTAGGAAAATAGTCAAAATTCAAAAGTGTCAGTGACTCAGATGCACACTAACGCGTGTCCCTTGGCCCATGTCATGCTATAATGGCTCCGCCCACTTGCTTCAAATTAAAAATTCTCTTCAAATCATTTGACAGGGTTCCCACTTTGGGATTCTTGGCTATGTTGATCTTTGTTCTCTCTCAATTTCTCTCAAGCAACATCAACATCAAAGGCAACCTATCAATACCAACATGAAGATTCCTGACCTCATTGCAAGTTATTACCAATTCATCTACCAAGCGAGCTTCATCACGCTCATAGTGCAAAATATAAAGGAGGGTTCGCTTTCCAAACTTACTCTCTTTATTTGACTTTCATGTAATGTGTCCTTTGCATTAATAAGTGTATTTACCAATATTCCAATATTCATTTACATGCAATAGGAACTAGATTTCCTCTTGCATCTATTTATCAATTTACCAATTTATTCCAAGATGTATTTTTGCAATCTATACCAATTTCATTGTTTGTGGTAGTGGAAACACCTAAATGGGGGTCTATCAGAGGCAGGCCCCTTGACAGCCCCAACATTTTCCCCCTTTCTAGTGTGCATAGGTACAAGTTTAGTCCAGTGCTTGGATTTTGAGATTTAGTGTTTGCAGGACTCATAGACAACAGTGTCGCAACCTGGCATTCACACACCTTTCTTGAATCCCTGATCTAAGTGTTTATGGTGAAAATGGAAACAACTTTATTTAAAGACTAAATGAATTCAACCACAAAACCCTAGCCTAACAACAACAAAGATCCACCATAACATATGAAGATTACCTAAGACAATGCAAATCAAATGAAATCACAAAGATTATACCATCTCATGTCCAATAGGGTTTGGATCTCCATTATTCCTATCTCCATTGATCTTTCTTGATATATTTGCTCTCAGATTTTATATGTGCACAAGAGCTCAACAAAGAACGGAAATGTGGTTGCAAGTAAGGCTTCATCGCATATGAATGTTTGAATGCTAGAGTAGTCGGGGAGTCAAGTGATCAGGGTTGATAAATAAGGAAGAATATCCTTATATAGAAGACACTATAAGAAATAGAGGGATACGATTAAGAGGTGTAAAAGATAAATAGTCGACTATGATTAGAGGGTAGGTAAAAGAAATAATAAAATAATGAGAGGGTAGGTAGTGTATGAATTAAGAGATGAATGACATGTGTCATGGGTAGAAAAGGTTAATGAATTTATTAAATAAATAAAGATTTATTTAATTAATAGAGGAAGTGGGATCAATTAAATAAATAAGATATTTATTTAATTTAGGAAAAGGATAATTTAAATAAATAAAAGTATTTATTTAAATGATAAATAAGGCTAGAAGAGGATAATTGAATTAATTAAATAAATAAAGATTTATTCAATTAATAGAAGAATTAGGCTTGGATAATTAAATAAATAAAAATATTTATTTAATTAGACATGACAATTTTAGGAGTCTACATTTTGCCCTTGTTTGAGACAATGCAGATTGTCGCGTTGTTTCAAAGAAGATAATATGAACTGATACAAAGTTGTCCCAAGATGGGAATGATATGCCCCCTTGAGAGATTTGATGAAAATGTTTTGAAAAGATCACAGACAATCTCTCGATAAGAAAGAAAGGCTAGAATGGACTGACCAGATAGGATAAGGTGACAAAGTCACGGGATAAAGAAGACTGACTTGGGAAATGAGGGCTAGGGGCTAGGACTAGGGCTAAGGTAGTCTATAAGATAGACCATGAGGGGAAAACATCCTCATTGTCATCCATACATCCCAAATATTAGAGTGCATAGAGAGAATAGAGCAGCAGCAGTCAGCAGCAATGGCATTGGTTCACAGATTCAATCGCGTTCATCGATTTCAAAGGCCAGCAGATGCAGGAGAGCCGGTAAGTACCATAAAACCTCCTTGTACTTTGTCGCAATAAATGTTGTCATTAATGCATGTTAGGTAGCACAGTAAAATGCATTCTAGAATATGTCAAACAAGGTCAAAAAATGTCGAGGTGCATTTGTGCTGGTGCTAGGTGCGTCTAGGTTAGCTAGGCACGTCTATGTTTGTACTAGGCATGTCTATGTAGGAAAAGGTGTCTATGTCAAATGCGAGCACATCTGTGTTGTCCAGGCGCATTTGTTCAATGTGGGAATGTCTGTGTCTTCTAGGCCGAATCGGCAATTCTATGATGAACATACATTGTCGATTGGATAAGTTGTTGAGAGGATACACTCAAGCAGGTCCTCTAGGGAAGACTAGGATAGCAGATAGGGCTAGGATTGACAATTCTATAATAGAACATACATTGCCAATTAGGAAACTACTCAAGAGGATACACTCAAGAAGAGGCCCTAGGATAGGATAGGTCAAGGCAATTTGTGATGAACAGGGAGTACCAAGACATAGTACTTTGTGATGAACATGGAGTACTAATATGAGTAACACTTTGTGATGAACAGGGAGTGCTAATATGAGCAGCACTTTGTGATGAACAGGGAGTGCAAAGACACGTAGTACTTTGTGATGAACAGGGAGTACCACTAGAATAAACAACAACAGTCTGTGATGAACAATGAGTGTCACTAGGATAGAGCGCCATATGATAGATATAAGCACTAGGATAAATAGAAACATTTTGTGATGAATAGTGAATGCCACTATAATTGACACAACTGATTTGTTTGACTAGTGGTGACACAGCATACCAGATACGCCTAGGGACCGTGCGTGCTGGCACATTTGTACTATGAGCTTCATCAGTTTGTATACCATGGATCTGTAGGATTGGGCTATGGAGTGACATTATTATAGGTATGGGCTTATGAGCATCTGCCCGTGACCTGACCTATACATTTCAGAGGCAGGGACCATGGGCATAGTTTTGTTCACTTATATGACATGATTGCCTCACAACCATAGATCAGGAGATTGGAGCACTAGCGCAGGGTCATCGATGAGATTGACACTGTGGTATGGAGACCATACTAAGAGTGTGAGGAGTGGGAGGATGATGTAGTGGAGCCGCCATACACCTTTAGGAGCAGGTATCTGATTGGGGTGACACCCTATGTATTGGAGAGGTAGTTGGTTGACAGGGGCAGGCAGTTCAGTAGGATTCAACAGATGCCACAGGGTTTCGGGATGTATGCTCGGACAGTGAGGGATCAAGCACACTTTGGGCCATTATTGTCATATGATCAAGTAGTGATGCATCTGGTAGAGATGATTCCGTTGCCTTGGGATATGTGGCCAGAGATAGAGGATGTAGGGATGGATGCAGAGTATACTGCATATTGGGCTGAGCATCCATTTCCTTGACTGACAGATCTAGGGGAGTAGATAGATGGAGATGGCAGGGGGGATGAGGATGATGAGGGATATGGTGGGGGTAGAGACCGATAGAAGAGGCAAGGTGTTATAGGATAAAGGATAGTGGTTCCATGGAGAGAGGGTGGAGAGGAGAGACAAGCTTGCATGGTGAGAGGCAGAGGTGGATTGCTTTTACAGGTCTGAGATAAGTATAGGGATGAGGACAGGGGCAGGGGTAGCCACAAGAGAAGCCATAGGTATAGGGGCATGAGTAGCCATAGGTACAAGGGGGAGAGGAGGAGGACGAGATATTGGATTTGAGGGAGATATACCAAAGACAGGCAGATGAGATCCAAGATCTAGAGAGGGAGATGACTAGACTCAAGAGAGAGCTAAGGGACATAGAGCAGGAGAGAGGTCAAGCTATCCAGTGTTATACCAAGGTTGAGATAGCACTAAGGATAGGGAGGCAAGTGACAGAGGACACAAGAGCTAGTTATGCTTATGTTCTCTAAGCCAGGGAGGAGATAGGCTACTAGAGAGACCTATACTATGGAGTTGTGCCACCAAAGCAGCGGGCTAGGAGCTTCTGTAGACCATCGTGGATAGTGACAACCACTAGAGGGAGGGACAGGAGAGAGGCATCCAGCGGTGGGGTTATGGGTCCTCCACCACCACCAGACAGAGGGGACATGAGAGATGATCTTGGGGTGGGTCCTTCTAGGGCTTAACTCCGTCAAGGCCAGGTGGCTCCGAGGGAGGGAGTTCATCATAGCCTTATAAGGCTCCCTATGTATTAGTCTTGACCATTTTTGTATGATGATGTATACACCTTCGGGTGATTGTAGCCATATGATTTTGACATCATTGTATCATGACACTTATGATTATATATATATATATATATATTGGATGCAAATATGTACATAATGAAATGCAATATTTTTGATCTTTTATGTTTTTAATATGTTATGCCAATGCAAATGTGAATGTATGAAATACAGATGAATATGATAATACAAATGTAAAATGTGCTAATATGTGGTATGTGCAGGATGCGATGCGATTATGATATCTATATATCTGTATGAAATGCTTATATGTGGTAATGCAGGTGCAACTACATGAAATGCAAATTTTTTTGGCATGTCATTATACTCGGTCATGTGATAGCAAGCTACACGAACTCAGGAAGGATGATGGAAGTCAATCAAGAAAGGGGGATGGAAGATAGAAGATATGAAAGTGAAAGAGCTTCTTGTGTGTTATCAGCATTGAGCTTTATTATGGCAAAATAGGTTATGACAATCGAGGCATATGTTCAACCCAGAAAGTCATTGTACCTATTTGCATGGAGATCAGACAATTACAAACAAGGAATACCCCAATTCACACTAGACTCATAGTGTCCTCATATCCTTGGACAAGTCATAGCATTACTAAGAGACAATCCACAGACAACAAAGAAAATAGGTGACAATACCCCATCCTCGCCTTTCTAGTCAACGACATCTTGGAGATAGAACCTCTAGTCAGAGACATCCTAGAAAAGCTAAAAGACATGTCACCAAAAAATTAAAATCAAAAGAAAACCAAGACTCAACACCAACATCCACTGTAGTCCTCAAATTTAGTGTCTCTTGTCACTTGTATAAGTCTATTTGATTGTGGTCACAATGTTTACTTTCACAAAAGGATAGATAGTACTGAACCATAATATTGTCTGAGTCTATTGAAAGATTTGATTTGTTGAAGCCCATTGTTGTTGTTGTGTCTCATTTGAAATTGACTAAATCCATGCAATTGATACTTTATTACGGAGAAGATGAAACTTTATTGAGGATTGGCGATGCAAGTGCTGCTTTATTGTGGATTGTGCACGGATAAACTGAAGAAAGTTGGAAGAAACTATAGTCCTCAGAATGGGAAATGCTCTTAGTTCCACACCCATTACTAGATGTAGGATTTTCCTTAGCCACAGATAGGAGCTGATTTATTATGAATGGAAAGGGGTGAAAAGGGAGGTTTATTATGAATGGCTAACCAATCTTGGGTAGATCAATAACAAGCCATGATGGGAATGGGTAAGGTTTATTGTGGATGGATAGGTTGTGAGTGTGTGCGAAGTGAAGGATGAAATGGAATCTTGAAGGAGGGAGGAGCAATGTCTCAATGCATGGCATCAGTGACCCCGTTTTCACCATGGTACTTGCCCAGGGTGCCATCGAAGTGGTTTTCACCATTGGACAAAATGTTTTTCTATTTACTTTTATTGATTTTTCAATTTTTTTGGTGTCACAAGGTGCCTATTTGCCAGGTTTTCACCAAGTAACATTTTTTTATGTTTATGATTTTTTTGTCTTTTTTTGAATTTTTTGATTTTTTTTGTATTTTTGAATTAGAATATTCTGAAGAGCTATGTGTAAAACCTGTGAAGGTGCATGCTATTGATAGGATCCTCCAAAGGTTCACCCTCTGTGGTTGAGGGATGATATGCATTGGATCCATAGGCTACTGTAATGATGTAAGGACCAAGCCAATTTGGTTCGAACTTGCCCTTCTTCTCTTTGTCTTGCTGATTTTTAGGATTTTCTTTGAGAACTAAGGCACCCACCTCAAATGTATGAGGCTTCACTTTATGATTGTAGCTCCATTGTTCCTTGATTGAATGATGTGTAGCTCAAGTGATTGTCTTCCTTGATGAAGGAACTGAGATAGAATTACTAGCGTGTGGACTACACAAGCTTGTATGCATGTCACCTAAAGAGGTTTGGGCATCCTTGATAACAAAGTCCCTTGAGGAAGCTCCATTAAAGGTCCATGATGTATTGTCAAAAGGGAAAGGATGTGCGGAACAAGTGGATGAGTAATGAAGGCTTATGATTGTGAAAAGAAGTGAAAGTAGCATAGCATGATGGAGACTTAGGATCAATAAGTATCTCTTTTGACTTGAAATTTTAGAACTTTTGCCCCCAGTTATTTTGATATTAGGGGAGAACATCTCTTGTTCTTCTTTCTTCATAGGATTTTTATCCTTGACCTTTATTTTTGTCAAGTCTAATAGATTTTGATTTTGATTTGGACTGAAGGACTTTTCTTTATTTTTGACTTTTAGATTTTTCTTTTCGAAGCTTGATTTTTGATCCCCAATGAGTAAGTGCTTATCTGATTCTTGTTGATCCATGTCTGGAAGTGGAGTGGAAATGGAATGAATGGATAGAATGGTAAAGCTATGTGAGTTCTCAAGAGGGTTGGTGATACGCTCAATAGATTCTTTGTTGGAACCACTCTTAGGACTATTGATATCAAGAGATTCTTGCACCATTAGAGGAGATTTGCATTCAAACTTAGTAGCCACAACACTAGGTGGTTCACACCCAATTCCTTGGTATTGCAAATTGTTTGTAGGTTGTTCTTGTCAACAAAATGGGTTAGGAGATAGTGGGACTTGATCAACATGAAAGATATACTCACCACATCCCATGTCTTTAAACTTGAACTTTTCTTTGATCTCTTCTTGTTTTGATGTAGAAGCTTTTAATGATTCTAGATCCACATATGCTGATGAAGGAATAGCTTCTCTATTAATTGGAATTGTTATTTCAGATCTAGGTCATAGATTGTTGTAATATATGAATGGATTTGGATCTACTTTGACGATCACCTCAACTCCATTGTGTGGAAACTTGATACATCGATGATATGTAGATGGGACTGCCCTCATTTCATGAATCCATGGATGTCATAGCAATATGTTGTACGTGAGATCGAGGTATAGGACTTGACAAACCACATCCTTAGTAATAGGCCCAACTCTGAGAGGTAAGGTGATTGTGCCTTTGGATGAACGCTCTTCATCATCATATGCCTTGATGGTAATTTTGTTTGTAGAATTCACAGCTTTATCAAAATATCCCAATTATTTAATAGTGCTCAATGTACAAATGTTTAGAGTTGCTCCTCCATCTATCAGGACTAGCTTTATTCAATGTTTGTTTAGGAAGGCTTCAATGTGTAAAGGTGCATTATGTGGTTGGCTGACGGAGGTGTCGTCAGCTTCTGTAAATGTAAGAGAGTGTGGAACAGAAAGGTATCGCACCATGGCCTGAAATTGGTTCATGTTAAGATCAGTAGGGATAGTAGTGTCTCTCAAAGTTTTGTTAAGAATGGCTTTATGTGTGGGGAATATGCGTAAAGGCTCAAGGATCGAGATAAGTGTAGGTGTCTTTCCAAATTGTTCTACAAGGTCATACTCAGGCTTGGTCGATGTGCAAGCAATGTTTTTAGCTAGAACACCTTGCACGGTGAATTTACCTTGACGAGTTGTGACATTACATTCAGAGGTTGGTTCAGAAGAAGATCCAATGCCTTTTAGGAAAATCTTGGGTCTTTGGGTAGAATTCTCAGGTGTTTTGTCCTTGATGATAATGGTAGAGACATAATTAACCATCAAAATGTGATTGACAGTTGAATCATAGTTATAGGATGCTCTGTTATAGTTGGTTTGCTCATCTGTGGCTTTAGATTTTTCCTTGTCATGTTTTGGGAATGGTTCCTTAAACATCTCATGTTCTTGATTTGATGAATGCCCTTCAATCTCAATGTCACTTCTATCAATGAGATCTTGTATGATGTTCTTCAGTCGATGACAATTTCCTATTTTATGTCCTTTACTCTTATGAAATTCACAATACTCATCGTCATTCCACCAATTTGGTTTGACCTTTGGCTCGTATGGAGGCAAATCTGGAGTTGTTATTATTTTGTTTGCCACTAGCTTTTTGAAAATTAATTCTAGTGGTTCTCCTAATGGGGTGTACTTCCTTTGTGACTTTGAAGTTGTTTGAGTATTCACCTGATTGTTTGTAGAGATTGATCCCAAAAAAATGATTTTAGGTCACTCTGTATTGGCATCCACAACACCATCATTGATTGTGTTCTTGTTTCTATTATTAAATCTTGGCTTGTCTTTTCCTTTAAAGTCATCCTTGTTTTCTTTGAATATTTTTATGACTCCTTGTTCAATTAGGACTTTCTCTGTTGCCAAGCCTCTTTCAATGATGTCGTTGAAGGTGGACAAACAAGCTTTTCTTAGGTCATAACCAATGTCTTTGTTAACACTCTGGGTGAACATCTCTACCATTTGTTTTTGTGGAATTTCACAAGAGCATCTACTAGCTAGATTTCTCCATCTTTGTAAAAATGATGAAAAAGATTCTCCATCCTTTTGTTTGGTGTTGCACAAAGTAGTGACTGATATGTCTATCTCTATGTTGTATAAGAAATGTTGGATACATGCCTCTGCTAAATCACCCCATGACTTAATTCCAAATGGAAGTTGGGAGAACCATTCCATAGCTTGATCACCTAGGCTCTGTGGGAATAATCTCATCAAATATGTCTCTTTTGCTGCTACCTCAATGCAAGCTATGAAAAACTATCTTATATGTGCCTTAGGATCCCCTTTGCCTCTGCACTTATCAAACTTAGGTGTCACAAAGTGTGTAGGAAATGGAGGCATTGGAATGCTTTTGTCAAATGGATAGGGACATATGTCTCTCATTGTGTATGGTGGCTTCAGTGTATTTATGTCCTCCATTTTCTTTTGTAGGTCATTGATTCGCTCTTCCGAATTGTTCTTAGGTGGAGACCGACTTCTTGGACCATACCCCAAGCCTAAAACACTGGGTGGAGGAGGAGCATGTTGCATATATGGATGGTATTGATCATACACAAGTTCATATGGAGGAGGTCTATATTGATTCTACGTATATGGACCACTTGGTATAGAGTCATGATGAGGAATGGAATATGTGTTTTGTCCATGTATACCATACTCTACAAGCATGTCATGAGTTTGTTCTAGTGTGTTGGCCCCAAATTTGACATGGGGTTTCCTTGTGTCCAAATTTTGAACATGACTTTGGATATCCAATTGCTTTGGTGGTTGATCCTTAGCATTGGTATGTGATTGAGTATATTTTTCTACATAAGACTTCCATAATGGTTTGCGAAGGTGAGTATCATATGCTTGACCATGTGTGTATGGGACCTCTGGTTTTTGAAACAAAGATGATGGTGATTTAGGCACAAGATGTGGTCCTCTATTGCCTCTAGTATTAGGCCTCCTTTGATCCTTGTTGAGGTGAGATTGTTGCAAAGGTCGATTTTCCATTATTTGAGACATGTCAAAATCATGAGGGATCTTGGCTCCACTTTGTGCCATCACTTGTAAGAAATAATGTATATCTCTCCTCATTATTTCCTCAACCAGTCGATTAAAATGGGGATCCATAATGGAGTCTTCCACTTCTGTTGAATGTACAAAAATCTTGTCCATATTGTCATTGTGTGTATCATTGTTGTTTGTAGTATCCATGTTCTCAACATTTGGAATGTTTCTATAGGCATCCATGTTAGGTAATGTGGTATAATCAGAATTGAAAAAGACATCATTATCATACTCATAGGAACTCATGTTTGCAGACTCTTGAGCCTCTTTAGCTTCTCTCCTAGTTTTTTGGGAATGGGTTTCAACCATGAACTAGGTATTGACCAAGATGTGTGAGACTAGATGAAAATGGAAAGAGTATGGAAGATCAAGAGTTGGATGAAATGTAAATGAATCTGAGGTGTACTTGCAATGTCCAAAGTGTAAGACCAAGTATGTATGTAGTAGAGTAGGCGTGGCTTCCAAAGAGATGATAGTTTCTCTTGATAAGGTAAGTTGACCTTGACTCTAAGTAAGACCAAATGAGACCCAAAGGTGATAGACCTTGATGAGGGACCACTTAGCAAAATGTTATTGAATGTAGTGTGTTGACAAAGTATGATGAGGACAAGCAAGTGGCCTTTTGACTCAAGTTTAGACAAATGTAAATGTAATGTAAGGTTTAAAGCAATGATGGACTTTGTGAGACCCAAAGACAGGTTGAATTCTAGATGAAAAACCCAGAGAGATACCTTGGAAGCTCAATAATTCTGAAACTGACTGTTCTTGTTTGTTGGATTGTAAAAGTTTTTCAATTTGTGAAGTTGTTTGATGTGACCAAATCAGAATTTTTTGACTATTTTTCGTGACAAGATGACACAATGTTGATGAGGACTCAATGTTTGTGAGTGTTTAGACTCAAAAATGACTCAAAGAAAAGTGTGTTGTTTGATGTAAAATTGTTTTGCATACACTTGAAGACACAAAAGACATAATGTTTTGATGTTTGATCTTGAATGTTTGAATGTTTAAAAGAAGACAAGCACAATTCTTATGGTTGGCCAGGACAATAGTTGTTGATCCCACATGAGGCTACGCTATTCAGAGAAGATACTTAGATGCTTGACCCCATTGGCTCCACCCTCGACACTCACTTCTTGGGGTAGCCAAGTATCAGTCCCTATGAAAACTCCTCGTGGCGAACTTTGTATCTCTACTAAGAACCGTATGTGTGTGGGCCGCTCTAGAGGTCCGACCTCCTGCCCCAACAACTAGAAGGATTTCGGCTTCTAAAACAAAAAGATGCTAGTAAGGGCATCCACTCGTGTGGCCATACATGCGGCACATTCAGCTCTATAAATAAAGAAGGCTCCCAACTAGTAGGGGTTATGCCCTACAACTGATCAAATAAATTTGATCAAACGGATTTATGGGGAGACATAGTGTTGATATGAACTAATTAGCACACATTATCCATAGTTTTCACCATGGATATAGTTGTTTATAGTGGTTCAGAAGAGGTGGGTTTTCCTCGCTACCACTTGGTTCATTCTCTCCTCACTAGTAGTCCTAATGACTACACGGGGAGATAGGCCCTCTAAAGATTAAACAAAAAGAGCCTATTGCTCAAGACACAAAAGACACTAGTTCAATTTTAGTGCACCAATTGAAGTGTTTGATGATCTATGAAAACAAGGCACATAATAAAGATCAAAAACCCTTGCCAAAATTCTGCAACAAATATTTGTTATTAGTTTTACAATAATACCCCTCCTGCAAGCACACAAGTTAGGTAAATATTAGATCCAAAAGACTTTGAGAAATAGGGGCCTTCAACAATGCATTTTTTTGACCAATTAAAAGATCTAATTCATCATAAAAAAAGACCACTTATAAAATTTCAAGAAATTTCCTAAAATGTAAGAAAATCCAAAAAAATTGCTAATTTGCTCCAAAAAATAATTTTTTATGAAAAATCATAAAAAATTCATATAAAATGCAAAATTGATCCCAAAAATCTGAAATTTTTACTGGACAATCCTGATGGTCTTTCAAACCCACATAAAACAATTCCTGCAACAAATTTGAGTAGTTTGTGAGATATGAACAAAATAATGCAAAACCCTAATTTTCAAAGATCCAATTTTTGAGGAATGATTTTGCATCACATTTAAAATAAAATAAAAATACAGTCTATGTATAAATTAGGGTTCTTTCCAAAAATATAAAAAAATCCAAAAAATTCGCTAGTTTGCTCTCAAAATTAATTTTTCATGAAAATACATAAAAAATTCATTGAAATTTCACCTATGCTTCAAAAACTCTAATTTTTTTATTGAAAATCTCTAATAACATTCTTGAACTTCAAAAACAATTTGCTGCCAAAATTCAAAGTCGTTTGTGAGGTCTGATCAAAACAATGAAAAACCCTAATTTTTTACGATATGATTTTTAAGGAAATATTTTACATCAAAATTAAACTCACAAAGAACAAATCCTGTGTATAATTATGAGATATTTCAAAAAATGTAAGAAAATCCAAAGAATTCGCTCATTTTCTCTCAAAATCAATTTTTTATAAAAATTCATAAAAAAATCATAGAAAATTAAAATATGCTCCAATAGATCTAAATTTTTCTTTGAGAGCTCTTGATACTGTCTTCAACCTACAAAAAAAATTTGGTGCAAAATTTCCAAGTGGTTTGTGAGATATGATTGAATCTCTCCAAGATCTTGATTTTTTGTCCAAAACCCTAGCTGCACAAGGTTATTCTCCAAATTTTTTTACAAAACAGCAATATATGGTTAGGAAAACGTGCAAAAAAAACACATATCTAACAAAAATCCATGTCCCATAGGGCGTGCCAAAATTTTTATGGTGAAAATGGAAACAGCAATATTGAAAGACTAAATGAATTCAACCACAAAACCCTAGCCTAACAACAACAAAGATCCACCATAACATATGAAGATTACCTAAGACAATGCAAATCAAATAAAATCACAAATATTATACCATCACATGTCCAATAGGGTTTGGATCTCCATTCTTCCTATCTCCATTGATCTTGCTTGATATATTTTCTCTCAGATTTTATATGTGCACAAGAGCTCAACAAAGAACGGAAATGTGGTTGCAAGTAGGCTTCATCGCACATGAATGCTCGAATGCTAGAGTAGTCAGCGAGTCAACTGATCAGGGTTGATAATGAAGGAATCGTATCCTTATATAGAAGACACTATAAGAAATGGAGGGATAAGATTAAGAGGTGTAAAAGATAAATGGTCGGCTATGATTAGAGGGTAGGTAAAAGAAATAATAAAATAATGAGAGGGTAGGTAGTGTATGAATTAAGAGATGAATGACATGTGTCATGGGTAGAAAAGGTTGATGAATTTATTAAATAAATAAATATTTATTTAATTAATAGAGGAAATGGGATCAATTAAATAAATAAGATATTTATTTAATTTAGGAAAAGGATAATTTAAATAGATAAAAGTATTTATTTAAATGAGAAATAAGGCTACAAGAGGATAAATGAATTAATTATATAAATAAAGATTTATTCAATTAATAGAAGAATTAGGCTTAGATAATTAAATAAATAAAAATATTTATTTAATTAGACATGACAATTTTACGTGTCTACACTAAGTATCTCTTAGGCTCTCCATTTGCTTTGTCCATTCTGTTTTATAATTTTGTTTAATTAGTATACAATTCATTTTATGTGTATCTTGTGCATTCTGTATTCATTCATTTTTAATTAATTAGTTTGTTAAATAGTTGGTATTTTAGTTATTTGTATTGTTGTTCTTTGTTCTATTTGTAAGAACCAGATACCTTTTCCTAATGGTGTTCTATTTACCTAGGACACTAGCGCACCGCATTGCAATCTATATTTTACACTATTGTCTGGGGTCTGCACTATTGTCTTGATTATAAAACCTCGCATAGTTCACCTTAGTTCTCGAACATACCCATAGCATTCTTTTTATCCCCTGGCTCAGTGTTGCGCATATTCGAAGAGGTAATCGGATGGGTAATTTGTCCTTGTGGTTTCATCATCCTTGAGGTAGCAAATTTCATCCATTACAGAACCCTTAGGTGCACCCCACCATGCTCTAGAGATAAAGATGAGGCCCCACACGACACAGGAAAACTAGGCTGACAAATGAACATTAAAGAAGATACAAAGAGAAAAGGATACATATGAGAAAATATGACTTATGATGAGGTTGTGATGTAGAGGAAGGACAAACTAAAGTGTTTCAATTCATAATGGTAATGGTTTCATAATCTGTCCCTTATAGACACGCTTGGACAGACCTATTGGTGTCTAGACTTTGATCACTATTCAAGGCTTGATCCAACATTACAAGGCAATGTGAACATCATGGTACACTATTCTTGGTCTTGTGACATCAAAACAAGTAAAAATTGGTGGCTTCCAACATTTTCACAGGGTAAAAGCACAAACATGTGTCGCACTTTTATAAAGTAAGTCGCCAGCATAACTAAACTTATTTAACTTCGATGACATAAAAGTGACATTTATAAGTTGAATTTCAAAAGGATGTAAATTGATGAGGTTTATTGGTTAGGTCTTTAGGCTGTATAATTTGATATTCAGATTTCTGAAGATGGACACTCCTATAAAGCGGAAAATCGCGATCGAACCCTAAGTGTTCCCCCCACCACTCCAAGGAGAGAGAAAGGAGGTCACTAGGGTTGACGGTTTTCACTTAGGAGAGACTTTACATTCAAAAGAGGGGTTGAAACCCACAAGATCCAATCCCACACAATGCAAGATTGGATTCTAAATGAGTTTCAAGGGTTGTGACAGCAAGGCTACCCTCTTTTGTAAAGAATGTAGATAGAAGGATCGAGCTAGGAATGCATGTAAAGTGAGAAAGATTCGCTTATAAATAGAGATAGGAATATAGGATGAAGCTGCGGACCTGGAATTAGTAGTAAAATGTTGAGACGACGCTGTCCTGCAAATTTGAGCAAAAGTTGACGGGACGATGGCGCCTGGCATGCACACGGTCCTCCAAAAAATCCATGAAACAAAGGGGGATCTGTTCGTCTCTGCACAAGGATTCTAGATCTTCAATTACAGCCATGTACTTGCAACCTACAAACAGAAAAGAGAGGACGATTGGGGGGTTAGGGATTAGGGGTTTTCCATTAGGTCAAACCCCGGTTTTGGAATTAACCAAGAAATGAGAATGCTGTAAATGTAAATGATTGTAATGTAAAACAAGTACTAGTACCTTGTTGTAAGAATGTTTGTATTCTTACATGTGAAGGTGTAGATGTTGTTGTATGTTGTATGTTGTATGTGATCTCCTCTTCAATGGTTGAATCCTTGTCTTGAATGCAACACTTAGTCTTGAATGAAGACTTAGAATGATCAATTGCTTGAAGGAATACTTGAATGCTTGAATGCTTGAATGTTTGAATGTCGCTTCCGCCTTTTTTTTCCATCTACCAAAATGGGAGAGGAAATGTAGTTTATATACTTGTCAATTAGGGTTAAAAGACTGATTTTTCCAACCTTAGGCCGACCTGGGAAGATTATTTTCCAATTTGCAAACATAAAGACCTGAGACCCAAAAGAGAGCGGGCCCAAAAAATAGGGCCAGGGACCAGGGCGCTGGGCGCCATGGTCCTGGGGGACCAGGGCGCTGGGCGCCCTAGTCCTGAAGCACCAGGGCACTGGGCACCATGGTCCCACCTCCAGGGACAGTAGGGTGCAAGGAGGATCAGGCCAGGGTGCTGAAAAATGCAGTTTTTGATGTCATGAACAAGTTTCGGGGTCTCCATTCAGGTTCAATGTTGCGCCGCCATCGTGAAGACCCAAATGCAGTCGAAATTGCAAGTGTCACAATTTTAGGACGCTACAACTCCTATCTAGTTAAGAAGAATATCTGAGGAGGACCAGAAGGCCTTTTTGGGCCAGGTCAAAGACACAACCCTTGCATCAATTAGTAAGGAGGTTGGGTTTTTTACAAATGAGGTTGTGAGGATGGTGTTGAGATGAGAGTTTTTATGAAATGTTAATAGATACCAAGTTAATGCGAACGTTACATCCTAGTTATTGGTGTCTCGTCTAGACCTCGAAGGAGACAAGGTGGATATGGTGATGATTTTTAGTAAAAGTGACATTTATTAATTTATTGTTTAGTAAAATGAGGTTTAGTTGATGAGTTTAATATTAGTAAATGGAATGATGATCTTACGTAATTAAATGCATTCCTCTTATTCGTTCATCATTTTATATGTTGTAGGAACTATGGATACTAGTTATTCAATGAATCATAGCTTTGGAAGTTATTTGATTGTAATGTAATTTTTATGATTCAGTGTTTGTGTGGTTGGATTATTTAAAAGTTATCTTGGTTATGCTCAAATGGGTATCAAATATTAGTAAGATAGATTTAATTTATTTAACTTTGTAAGGAAAGTAAAGTAACATCATTGAGTAACCTTAGGGGATGGTTCAATGGTCTTCTTCCGCTTGTGAAATTTAGTTTAACCTTATCCATTTACTATTGTGGAATGATTCTTAATGTTATAAAAAAATATTACTCTCTTATTTGTATTTGATTAGTTATATCCTCTAATGCTTCTTGGCAGGGCATTAAACACACACACTCACTCTCTCTCTCTCTCTCTCTCTCACGCACACACACACACACACACAAATATAAATAGATACTCTAAGGCTGGGAATTTTGTCAAAAGGGAGAAATTGAGCTCAAAAAAACCCCTAAAGAAAGGTATGAATAAAAAACCCTCCCTTGCTCTTTCTCACTCTGGGGAATAAAGCAATCACCATTCCTCCCGTATGGATGATTCCATCGAAAGCTCTAAGGATTGTTAAACTAGATTCTCTTTCCCTCGGCATCTAAATATCAATTCTCCCCATCTTAAACTAGATTAAGAGAATCATGATGATGGTGTGGGTCTCGCTAGGGATGTTGCAGTGAATTATTTTAAATTGCATAAGTGACATTTCCATGAAATTAAATAGATGAGCCTCAAGGTAAATTCCATTGAAGCTAGGTTAGATTAGGGCATGAAACATGTGGATTTGTGGGTGGAAAAAGAAGGAAGGAATATGGTGGCTTCTCTTCAAATAGATGTTAAAAACATGGCTAGTTTAAAAATGAGACTATGAAGGGCATATTGTGGCCCTAGAAACAAAAATGGAGGATATTAATTCTAAGCTATTTGAACTTGTTAAGTTTAGTATTAATTTGATTAAAGGGTCAGCAAGTAGAATGATATTCTTGGTTGACAAATTCAAAAGAATGTAGCATCGAAATCACCAATTTATTGATTTTGAGGACAAAGGCAATCATGTTGGTGCTTAAGAGGGAAAAGGGTTGCGTACACGAACTAGAGGCCATATCAAAAAAGTTGTTGACCAGTCATTGAAGGAAATGTATGACATCAAGGAGCTTTCTCAAGAGACTTCTTAATGTTAGGAGTAGTTTGTTGAAATCCTTACAAATCTTAAGTAATTCCTTTTTGGTATTGTTTTTTTTTTTGGCTTAGAGCCTTGTTATATCTAGACCATTTCATTTGTTTCTTTGTTATTGTACCTACATTGTTTTGTTTATATTTTTCTAATGGAAACATTTTTTATATAGGGTTTTAGGTCCCTTCAAAACCTAATTGACCCTTCAATCAGAAACATATTTTAATTACTTATATTCATGCTAAAATAGGTATTAATCAAAAAATGGATATATTTTATTTAATATACAACATAAATATGTACTAATTTTAAAAAATTAAAATCAAGAAGATCTTCTATAGAGATTATATCAAAGCCCTCATATTATTATTATTAGTTGTTTTATCACCTTAGAAAGTCCACACAATAATTATGTCACTTTGATATAATACATATATTGTAAATTTGGTCCTTTGTCAAATGTGGCATTTCACATGGAGAATCAATAATATCTCACTTATTACAAAGCTTAAAATTTTTTCAAGTGATGGATTAAACAAAAGATTATTGAAAGGGGTTACAAAGTAGAATTAAAGAAATATCTTGCAATTTGGTCAAGAGGTGTAACCTTGACAATAGCAAGGGAGACACATTTCATGTCATGACTATGAATAAACTTATACAAAGTATATATTTATTTAATAAATATAAAAAGATCAATATTTATATATATACACATACACGTACACATACACATACACAAACACAAACACATACACATACACATACACATACACATACACATACACATACAAGTACACATACACATACACATACACATACACATACACATACACATACATACATATACAGATACATATTTATATGCATATATGTATACATATACATATGTATATGTATATAAATATATATATATATACATATATATATACATATATATATACATATATATATACATATATATATATTTATATATATATACATATATATGTACATATATATATATATGTACATATATATATATGTACATATATATGTACATATATATATGTACATACATATATATATATATATATATATATATATATATATATATATATATATATATATATATATATATATATATTTGTGTGTGTGTGTGTGTGTGTAAATACATACATATATATGTATATATATATGTGTGTGTGTGTGTGTGCATGTGTGTGTGCACGCACGTGTGTGTGTTTGTGTGTGTGAATGAAACAAGTAAAAAGAATATTATATTTGCTACACTTTTTAGTTTAAATACAAAATATAGAAGAAATATTAATCGCTAATAAATGTAAAATTATTAAAACTATAGTTAAAATTTAAATACAAAATTATAAATATATTACAAAAATTAACTTTGAAGTTGAAATAAGTTATTTAAAGTTTAAGATAATATATAAAAAAATTTAAAAAATTAAAAAAAAATAATTTAATAGTAAAATAAACTAACATTTAATTTTGTGTGTTCTTATTGATATATGTATAAATAAAAATTAAATTTACACATAAATAGATTACTCTTAACATATATCTTATTGATAGATATTTCTAATGTCCTTTTTATTTATCATTTTTTTTATTTAATGTACAAAGAAAAATAAAATTTAAATATTTAGTTAAATAATATTCTGGGAAAGTATACATATCCCTATTGTAATAAATGGTATCATGTCATGTCTTTGGTTTTTAGTGGCCTCACTTGCCAATTCATATATTGTTTGAAAAAATAATTTTACATTTTTTTTATAATTATTTGGAATAGTTTATATCATATAAATATCCCAATCTTGAACTATAGCATTATAAATAAGTTCAAATTGTTGAAGTTTTAAGTAGAAATAAAAAATATCATCCATCAAAGAAACAATTAATGTAGGTTTGGCTAAAGCCATTCTGCTACTAGAAAAACTTCACTTTATTTGAAGCACTGACTCCTAATATATAATTCAATTGGACGTTTCTAATTCAAATCAAATTAGTGACCCTACATTTTGTCCACCATCTTCCAATCAGTGATTTTTCTAGTGGCTAATATTCATCAATTGACTATTTTTTTTAATTTGGAAATCAAAATTTGGCTAATAGTTCAAGTTTTTAGGTGACATATATTGACACATTTTTACAAACTTTTATTTTAGTTTTATTTAAATCACATGAGAATTTATTTTATTAGAATTTTGAACTCAAAGATTCACCAAAAATATTGAGTACATGATTGGATTGGATTTGCCAGAATTTTATAATTTATTATAAAAAATTAAATTAATTCACCAATAATACATCTTAATTCATAGTTACTTAATTAATAGTTACTTTAGGATTTTATCAACAATCTAGTTTGTAATGTTCATGGGGTTGAGTTGCTTTTAAATTGTTGACCTCAATGAAAATCAATGGTATAAAACATGTCAGAAGGGATATTAAATTAATTTAAATTAATGGCAGTAATTAAATAAAGTAATGTCAACCCTTTAAACTCGTCAATGATTTCCATCTTGGGCCTCTACTTTTCTATAAGAATTTAACTATTTGCAAAAGTAACTAATGCATACTTGTATTTTTTCTAATATTCATGAAGATTTTCTACCAAAAAATTTTGATGTAAAAAAATTTGCCAATAAAACTAATATTTTTCTTTTACAAAATAAAAGATTCACCAATAAAAAAAAATTATTTTAATCTTAAATAAATAAATATTTGCCAAGATTTAATATCTTTTTTTAGGAGTGGTTTCTTAAATTTGTCACTGATCTTCATAGAAATTAAATAAATTGTTATTATTTTTTTTTATTTAAAATTTGACACATTAGAAAATATGTTTAAAAGGTAAATCACTATGTAAAATTGTGGAGCTTAGTATTTCCAAAAATTATCTTAATTATTATCAAGAATTGATTTTTTCTTTTGAATTCATCCATGATTAATCATAAAAATAAATATCTTGACTTGATAAAATTTAGTGCATGGTAGTTCATCCAAATACATGGACAAAGTAACTAGCTATTTAATTTATGTTTGTATCTAATATTAAATATTATAAAAATATTTATTTTTCATAATTAATTGAAATTATTTGATTATTTCTTTCATTTTAATCTATATTATTTAATCTATTTGGTTACCATAAATACTTAGATAATTCCTTCATATTCATCATGTAAAAAAACTACACTATATTAAAATTTACTTTCAGTAATTCCCAAATATTCTTATCCTTTAACCTAAAGACAAAATCTGATAATAAACTTAAAGAGTTTAGAAATTTGTTAATAATAAACTTAAACTTAAAGACAAAATCTCATAATAAACTTAAAGAGTTTAGAAATTTGTTAGTAATTTTACTATTAATAAGTCATCACTGAAGGGGACATTACACATACATTCCTAGAATACAAGGAAATGCTATAGTTTTTTGTGGATTTATGATCACATTTTTTAGGTGCTTAAGGAGATTCAAAGGAAAGTGCACACATTATAGTCTTAGAGAATTTGATTTCAATAAATCAATTCTTAGAGGACAAATAACAAAAGCATTGAATATATTGTTCTTTTAAAATAGTATTTGATATCTTTCTCTTGTCCATTATAAGGTTAATTTGGTCAATAAATATGGCTCAAAATGTCAAAATATTAGTCACTAAAAATGACACTCATTACAATAAGATAAATTCAATGAAGAAATCAACATATCAATTTTTATAGTTAAAACAAAAGTATTGCTATTATTGAAAAGAGGTACATCCTACATAAGGTTACATTTCATATAGAGGTACATCTCTAACAATATTATATTTTTTATTAGGAATACAACATATAGATCTATATTGTTACAACAAAAACATTGCTATATAGAAAAGAGGTACATCCTTCATAGGTTTACATTTCATATATAGGTACATCCTTTAACTATTTTATATTTTACTAGGAATACATATAAAATTATCATCACATACAATCAATAGATTACTTTGCAATTGAATTTTTACTTCTAGTCAATAAGAACTTCGATTACCCATTTCTTCATTCCTTCACCATGATATGAAAATCCATCTCCAAATACAAAGAAAAATTGTATTCCTCTATTAAGGTTGAAGCCTAAATTTTCCTAAGCAAACAAATTATTGTCTTCTCTCAAATATTCCCATCTCAGTTCTTTCAATAATTGATAAATAATATAGTTGATGTGATTTAGTGTCTCTTCTTCTGAGCATCCAGGATGATCCCTCATATAAGAGGAAATGGCTGAGGCTGTTTGTCCATGGACTTTACCATCTTTCATCAAAATTGAAAAATATGTTACTATTCAAAGTATACTATGCTTTCAATCTACATCCAATCACTGAATTAAAAGGGAAAGACAAAAACCTGATAATCATGAGCATCATCATTTAAGCGTGTACACAACCACATGATCTTGTAGAATCTACATTGATTATTGAATATCTTCTCAATAGTGTTGTTGGCTAAATTGGGGGCTGCCAAGAGAAAAGAATGCAATGACAATGGTCCCACCATTGCAGTTGTGGCTCCAATCTGTATGTATTCATCATAGGTTGGAATGCATTTGCTAGCATTCCACCATGTTTGTTGTATAGTAGCTTCAACATAATCTGCCCACTATCACAATATACTTGAAATATTAGATCCATTTTCTAATTTTTTTTCATAATTGATGTATTCAATTTGATATTGAAAAAAATCACAATAAGTTTATTTATAAATTTTTTAAACATTTGTAAATTAAAATAAAAAATTATGTATTTATATATTAAAAAATATATTAAATTTAAAAGTATATGTTCATATATATCTATATATAACAAAATTAAATAACTTTTAAATAAATAAAATAGTTTGAAACTCATATTATTCAATATTAACATGTACACTACATTATATTCACGCTAAAACAAATATTAACTTTAAAATAGATATAATTTTATTTAGTATACAACATAAACATGAACTAATATAAACTAAAAATAAATAAGAACATCTCCTATAAAGATTATTGGTATTTTACCACCTCAAAAGGTCCTCACAGTTTCACATGGAGAGTCTAGAATTTCTCACTTATGACATAGTTTGACATTTGTTCAGGTTATGGATCTAACAAAACATTAATAAAAGGTGTTAGAAAGTAAACTCAAAGAAATATCTTGGAATTTAGTCAAAGTGGTGTAACATATACAATAGCAAGGGAGACACATCTCATGTCATGACTATGAAAAATATAACATAAGCATATATTTATTTTATAAACTATATTAAAAAAATTAAATACAAAACTAGAACAAGTATATTAAATAAAAATTTCAAAAAATTAATATAAAAAATATGTTAAATAAAAATAAAATAATTTAACTTATAAGTTTAAAAAATTAATTTTAAAATATCTTAAAAAATAAAAAATAAGAAATAGATATCTATAAAACAAAACAGTTTTAAAGTAATGTAAAAATAAATTTAAGTTTTTGTAATCCTATTAATGCCATTTCTAAGGTATCTTTTATTTATCATTATATTTATATAATGTATAAATAAAAATAACATTTACACATTTAATTGAATAATATTTAGGGAAAGTACACATACCATTTTTGTAACAAATGACATCATGTCACATCCTTGCTTTTTAGTGGCCTCACTTGCCATGAATAATACCCTTATAAATAAGTTCAACTTGATCAAGTGTTAAGTAGTGATCAAAAAGATCATCCATCAAAGAAATAATTTTTAATGATTTGGCCAAAGTCATTCTGCTAATAGAAAACTCCACTTTGTCTTTAGCACTGAGTGCTAATGAATAATATTCAATTGGACATTGTCGAATTGAAATCAAATGAGTGACCCTGAAATTTGCCCACCAACTGCCATAAAGATTAAACTATTAGTTATTAATTTTTTTTTCAAAAAATTGAAATATTACAAATTATGTTTGAAAAGTAAATCACTACAGAAAAATTGTAACAAATGAAGTTTTTAGAACATTTATAAATTGTTAACAATAATTGTTTTTTTTTCTTTTGGTTACATCCATGATCTCATCAAGAATACAAATTTCTTGATTTCATAAAATTCAATGCATGATGTTTTCATATAGAAAAACTCACTAGCTATTCAATTTATTGTTTGATTAAACATCACACACACAAAGGCACACACGTACATACACACCATCAATTGAAATTATTTGATTATTTGTTTAATTCTAATCTATATCATTTAATCTATTTAATTATCATAATTACCTAGAGAATTCCTTCATCTCCATCTTGTAGACAAACTGCAATATATTAAAATCCAATTTTGCTAATTCCAAAATCTTCTTATCCTTTAACCTAAAGAAGAAACAAAATTGTACATTCAATTTAAAAAAGTAAAAAATATTTTAATAGTTCAACTAATAAAAAATAAATGAATACAATATTCTATAACCTTTACCTTGAATTGTCCAAATCATATATTTCTATGAAATTTTGTGCCTCCTATCTAGACAAGGTTTGAGGCCATTCATACAAGAGTGCATACTCCACCTATAAAATTGAAATAATATTATCAAAATGAACACCCAAATAAATTCTCATTCACCAATTTCTATATTAACAACTTTCTTAAATATAATAACTTGTTTTTCATAAATTTTTTTTTAAAATTTATTACCTCTTTCAGAAAAATTTTCTTATATGTATCTTCAAGCTTTTCTAATAATTCCTTAAGATATACAGAGCTAAACATTTCGGCCTCTTCCATAACTTTTTCTCCTGGAAATGCCACACATAAGCTCTAAAGAGATTGAGCATACTTCTCATCGCATGTTCCTCTATAATAATGTTCTAGTCATTATCATCATTTCTTTCACAGAACAGATACACCATAACGATGAAGCCTGAGAAGTCTGAGTCCTAAAATTGTAACATTCAAATTCTTCATAAAATTTCCTGATTCTAACATTATGCCCACACTTCCATCCCAACATTGCATCCATTATTAACTAAACCATTTGGTTAATGGTTTGAAGCATGTAAAATCCATTGCAACGCTATTTTTATCACAAACAAGATGCCCTCAAATATGTTACCAATTTTAAGAACCTCGAATTCATTACCAATATTAAGAAATCAATTATAACATTGAGTATTTCATTCAAGTCATGTAATTTCTATAGTTCATAATGTAAGTTCTTTTCATTTCTAGTTTTGAATTGTGCATGATAATTTTCATCATCAATATTTCAGATCATAATACATGATCCATCATCATAATAGTTTTTTATGCTTGGATAAAACAATTTCAGTGCACCATCTCAATATTTTTTAAATAAAATATGTACAGGTTAGAATGTTGGAAACATGAACTTTATTTCATCACTATTTTTTAAACACCTATTACATATTGACATATCTATCATCTAAGAACATGTTTGTCATTTTATAAAATATCTAAAGAAAAATCTGCAATTTTAATTAAGTATAATGATTTATAATGTTATAAGAAAAGCATTGTGAAATATTAATCATAAGAATTTTTTCTTCTTGCATAATTTGGATTTGGAGCCAAGGGTGCCACGAACGAGACTGGGCCTGCAGTGATAGAGTGATAGACCAAGATACTTCATGAAAGCAGGCTTAAGAGCATGGTCAAAACCAAATTGGGCCTGGGAGGAACAAAATAGATCGTTAGGGTTTGGGCCCAATGTCAGGAATCTTGACTGATGGAGAAGAGATTTTACTAGACTGAGAGGGGAACATCTTCTTAACCTTGGTGATCCCAACACCATTACAACCGGTGCCAAGACAGATTGGCAAAGGGTTTGGGAAAAATAATGGAGACCTAAGAAGATCCCAAGATCTGTGTCATCTGAGAAGTTTAAACCCAAACCTGATAAAAATCACAAGTTGTCATTCTTTCTAGATAGCAAAAGTTGGAGTGACTCAGTGGTTGTTTTCAAATATAGAGGTTTTTTCTTGAAATTTTTTGGGGATTGGCTGGTTGTTTGTTGTGTTAAGAAGTGGTGTGAGGAAATGTGGCCTTTTAAGGTAGAGATTAAGACTATGCCAAATTGTTTTTTTCTTGTCATAACGAAAAACAACGAAGACTAGAACTAGGTCCTACATAATGGGCCTTTTTTCTTGGGAGGCAAAGGGGTTTCAATAAGAGACTAGGAACCAAATTTTAACCCTATCAAAGCCTATATGGAGGAGGTTCCAGTTTGGCTGTGTCTATATAAACTCCTTAGGGAGTACTAGAATGAGGATGTCTTTCAGATGATTGGAAACAAATTAGGGTTTTACCTTAAATTAGATGAAGCCATCACAAAGAGATATTTTAGCTCTTATGCAAGGATGTGTGTTAGCTGGAAGCCCGATTTCCATCTCCTATCCTGGATTGAGATCAATACAAATGTGAGGATTTGGGTGCAATAGATTGAAGTTGAGGACACTTTGGAGAAATTTTTGTTCTGTAACAAGGAGGGTCACTCGAAGGAGGTTTGTTTGATCGACCCTAAAGGAAAGCAAATTTAGGACCCATTGGAAGCCAGAGTGGAATATTTTGTTGAGTTAGAACAAGAGGATGAAAGGTCAAATTATCAGAAGGTAGGGAATTTGCTACCTTCAATGCCTGATTTGGTGAATACTAGGCTCCCTGTAGAGGACCCAAAGCTAGATGACAAAGCTGGAGTGACTTATTCATCATCCCACTTTGATGCTACATAGCTAGTGGTGGAAACACTCAATAAGGTGGAGGGTACTATGAATGTAGTAGATGCAAGTGTTGTGGGCTCCCTAATGGTTCATCCTTTAGAGAGAGAGGAGTTTAAGGATCAAGAGAAGAGTGGCAACCTGAATATCGGTGTAGAGGAAAGGTCAGGAGAGGAGGATGGTCATAGTCCTTGGGAGGAGGAAGAGGAAGATTGGGGTTCTTTTGATGAAGGGGATATTCTAGAGTGCCTAAGTATTTTGTAATCGCACTCTCCAACGAACAAAGCAACTATTGAAGAAAAGAAACCTAGGGGTCGTAAACCTAATAGAATTCAGATTGCAATGGTAGGGAGTGCTAAAGGTCAGTCTAAACTATTAGTAGGGAAGGGAGTCCCCCTTCCTGAAGGACAATGAAAATACTTAGTTGGAATGTCAAGAGCTATAATGCCCTTGACAAGCATCATCTGATCAAGTGATGGCTTGGGCAAGTGAAACTAGATATTGTTTATCTCCAAGAAAATAAGCTTAGTAGGGAAGATCTTACGGTTTGGCTAGGAGCTTGGAGTTTTTGGAAAGGAGTTTTTATCAAGTGCAGAGGGTTCATCGGTTGGCCTAGGGATAATTTGGAACCCTAATCTCACCAAGGTCGCATAAATCACCAATTTGCACACATGGCATGTGTGTAAGGTCCACTCTTTTTGTATTAATTATGTTTTTTTCTGATCAACATTTATGGACCTACGAGAGGCAATTTATAGTTGGACATTTGGAAAAAAATCTCAATTATTTTAAGTAATTTTACCCAGGACCTGGTTGTTCTTGGGGGGGATTTTAATGCCATCTTGGATTCTAGAGATAAGAAAGGTGGTAGAGTTGGTATTACTACATCCCAATTGGGTCTCTAAAACTTTATTTGTGATAATGGGTTGTGGGAAGTTAAGACCAACAAAGGGTCTTTCAAATGGACAAATCAGAGGGTTGGTAGGGAACACATTGCTGAGAAGTTGGACATATTTTTCCTCGGGGGTAACTAGTCTTCTAAACCCCATTTGTTTGAATCTGGGGTTCTACCCTTGGCAGCCTCTGATCATTTTCCTATTGAGATCATCATTTGTCTAGATTGTGATCTGATTTGATGTCCTTTTCAGTTCAAAAAAATGTGGCTGTGCGACCCATCTTTGAAGGAGTTTGTTTCTTTGACATGGCAAGAGGCCCCTATGAGAACTGGTTTGTGGGATTTCTTTTTTTCAAAAAAATGCAATATCTCAAAGGTAAATTAAAGGAATAGAATAGGTTTATGTATGGAAACATCTTTGATAATAGAAGCAAGGTTGAGGTAGAGCTTAAGTATTTGGAGTGTTCTATTTGGAACCATGGTATGACTTTGCATGTTTTTAACAATGAGAAGCTTCTAAAATCAAAACTTAAAGAACTTTTGGCTAGGGAAGAAGTTTATTAGAAGCAAAAATCAAGGGCAGGTTGGCTAAAGGAAGGTGATAGGAACACGAAGTTCTTTCATAATTCAGTTAAAATTAGGTGATCTTGGAATAAGGTGACAAATATTAGGAATAGGGATAATGCTATTTTGCATGACTTAGAGGAGATCAAAAAAGAAGTTGTGGATTTTTTCATCGAGTTGTTATCTAGGAACCAAAACCTGAGCTCTTGACATCAGGAAATTATTTTGAGCAATATTTCAAAGTTAATTTCAGAGAATCGGAACCACTTTTTGTGTAAACTTGTTTCAATGGATGAAGTGAAACAAGTTGTTTAATTGATGGTGGGTGATAAGGATCCAGGACCAGATGGTTTTGCTTGTCTCTTTTATTGATAATTCTGGGATGTTGTGAGCCATGAACTATGGAAGGTGGTGGAATAAGTGAGAGTCAAACTAAAGGTGGAGAAAGAACTAAATTGCACTTTTCTTACTTTAATCCCTAAAGTAGAGAAGCTATCCTCTTTTGGATATTTTAGGCCCATTGCTTTGTTTAATTTGATCTATAAGGTGATCACCAAAGTTATCATGAACAGATAGAAAACCTTACTCAAATTTATAATTTCGGAGGAACAAAGTTGTTTTGATGTGGGAAGATCAATTGTGGAAGGAATTATAATAGCTCATACAGCTATTCATTCTATCAGGAAATCAAAGGTGGAGTGAATTCTTATTAAATTGGATATCAGGAAAGCATATGATATGATAGATCGAGAGTTCTTGTTTTGTTTCCTAGAAAAGTTTGGTTTTTCAACTCAATGGATAAATTGGGTGAAAGCATGCATAAATGGACACTGGTTCTCAGTGTTAATCAATGGAATCCCTCAATGATTTTTCCAAGCTTCTAGGGGTCTGAGACAGGGGGACCCTCTTTCTCCCTTTCTTTTTATCATTTTGGCAGAAGTTTTGGGAAGATAAATCCAAAAATCAAAAAATGAGGATAGATGGAAGGGTTTCTGAGTAGCCAATGATGTGGATGCTATCACACATCATTAGTTTGTGGATGACACAATTCTATTTGGGGACTCCTCTTTAAAAGAAGCTTGACCTATAAAAAGAACCTTCAATATCTTCTATGAGGAATTTGGGCAGCAAGTTAATTGGAAGAAATCATATATTTTCTTTTTTAATACTGACTTGAGAAAGAAAACATAAATTATTAGGATACCGAGAGTTAAATCTAGCACCCTCCCTAGGATATTTTTGGGAACACCTTTGTCTGGGGGGCCCGATAGGACAAATTTGTGGGAGAGACTATTTGACAGTTGTGTGAATAAATTAGAAGGATGGAAATGCAAATAGCTTACCTTTGTCGGTAGGTTGTTATTATTGAAATCAATTTTCTCTGCAATGCCCATTTATTCCATGATGTGCTTTAAAATTCCGGACAAGATTTCTAGAAGTATCAAGTAGTTTATGAGGAATTTTTTTTGGCACAGGAAGGGGGAACAAGATAATGCTCCCTTGGTTGCATGGGATAATGTATGTCAACCTCGTATGGTGAGAGGGGTTGGGCTAAGGAATTCATGCATTCTAAACAAAGAAATGGGAGAGAAACTTATATGATAGATGTATGTAAAGCCAAAATATAAATGGGTTCAGATTGTAAAACATAAGTATCTAGACATGTTAGATGATGAGAGGATTTTTACTGTTTTTGAACCTCTTAGAGGATCAACAATTTGGAATTTTTTATTATCTTGCAGGAAACTGATTACAAAACACATTACTTGGCAATTAGGGAATGGGGAGAAAGCCAAGTCTTGGACAAATTCCTGCAATGGCAGACCAACTTTACATTTGAGGTAGAACATTGGTATTTTTAAACAAGTTAGTGAGGATATTCGGGGTGCAAAAGTTAAGGATTATATACATGCAAAGTTCTGCAATGGAATTGATGTTTGACAAAGGAAAAATATGGATGAGCTTCCATTATCTCCACAACAAAAGAGATGCCTTAGAAACAATCTGGATGACTACTCCCCAACTCCTAATATGAAGGAAGATGTCATCAAATGGTGGGGGTCAAAATTAGGTGCATACTCAGTTAAAATTGGCTACAAATAATGTAAACCTTCAATCAAATCAGTCTTCCCAACTATGTTGGAATTGTAAGTGTCTCCCAAAGGTGAGAGTTTTTACCTGGTTGGAATTGAAGAGGAGGATTCTAAAAGGGGATAGGATGTTGCATCTGGGTTTCAATGGGCCTTTTCAATGCATCATGTGCAAAGAGCTTGAGGAATCATTAGATCACTTTCTTTTAAATTGTGATTTAGCTTAGGGAGATTGGAGGTTTGTCTTTGGTAAATTAGGATGGTCAGTCCCCCTCCCAAATAATATAACTGATCTCCTTAAGAGTTGGTTCTCTGAGAAGAGAAAATTTGTTATTTCGAGTGTATGGACGGTTTCACATTCCACTGTTATATGGGAACTATGGAAAGAAGAAATAGGAGAATGTTTCAAGATAAGTGGGAAGGGCTTGACAAAGTGTGCGGGAGAGAGAAATAGGATATTTTTGAAATAGTTTCTTCAGTGACAGTTAGGGTTAGTGCAAGAAGATGAGTTCACTTTTTGTCCTAAAAGTGGAAGTGTTTTCCTTGATTTTCAGATTTTGTCTCATTTGAGCTTAAATTTTGAAACACTTAGAGATTGAATCTTGGAAGAAGTTAGTACTATAAAAGATAGCCCTCTGAGTGTAATTTCTAAATATGTAATTTATTTTAATACCCACATAATAAAAAATAACTTTTTGAATGGAGTTTTGAAAACTATGTTTTAAAAATGCCTGTTTCAGGATCATACCATGCATGTGTACGACCCACACTTTTTTGACAAAAGTAAAATTATTTTCTCAAACTGTTTTGGGAAATGGTTTGTAACACACTGAAGATTGATGAGCATATTTTTCTGTATTTTTTTTTCCAATATTTTTTTTTAATTAATTTTTTAATGGCCGTAATTATCTTTTTAAAAATTCGACATGTACGACCCACATAATTTGATGTAAACTTAACATTTTTTGATTTTTTTTTTTTTAAATACAAAAGAATTTTGTGTAGATTGATGACATATAATTTTTTTTCCAAAATTCCTTAAAATAAAAAAGTTATTAAATTAACAAAATTAGTTAATATTTCAAATTTATGGACCCGATTTAGTATACATTAAATGAAAAATAGTTAAAATAATCAATTTTTAAATAAATTTACATATTTAGAATCTAGATAGCATAATCTGAAATGGGTTTTAATTTCATATAAAAATTCTCTGATTAGAGGTGCGTAAACTATTTCTGAAGTTCATATTTGTGCTTTCATTCATGGAGATTTGAATTTGTAGGTCCGTGTCTCAGGTGTGGCCATCCCAGGCCTATCCCAGGCCTAATCCTAAGCCAAGTGCTGGGTTGTGGAATCAACTTCCACAAAACGGGGTCCCATTTTCAAGCAAGGGCAGCTTATGGAAAAAAAAGAAAAAATGCCATTTAGAAATGGGCCCCTGTTTTGTTTAAAAGTGGGCCCCCATTTTAGAACAAAACGGGGGCCCATTTTTTTTTGCTTCGGACCCCTGTTACCTTTAGGCTCAGGAGCCCGAAGCATAAACGGGCCCTCGTTTATAAGAGTGCATTTTCCAATGCACAGACGTCTATGAATTTGTGACTCCTTACCTTGCACTTGTCCGTTAACCATAATTATGTGAAACATCTGTATAGTTTGGTGGACATTTCTATTCTTGCGAGGTGGCCTCTTATTCAACCTAGATCCATTCATAGGTTCCTTATAGTTAATCCTTTGAATGCTCCTCTGGACGGGAAGATGGTGAAATGGTCAAAACCTAAGAAGGGATGGGTGAAAATAAATTTTGATGGGGTGTCAAAAGGTAATCCAGGGACTTTAGGTGCAGGATGTGTGGCTTGTGATGATGAAGTAAAGATCCACTTTATAGGCTCAATAAGGCTACAAGATGGCACTAATAATGAGGCGGAGGCTCAAGTAGCATTACTAGCAGCTGATCTGGTAGTAAATATGAAGGTGACAAAGGTACATCTGGAGGGTGACTGCAAAATTGTAGTTGAGGCTTTGATCAAAGGGAATACATCATGTTGGAAATTGAATAAATATATACACAACATAAGTGAAAAGCTGAAATATCTCCAAAATTATTGCATCTCGCATGTGAGAAGAGATGGAAATGTAATTGCGGATGGTCTATCAAATGAAGTGTGTGAGCTCGTGCTAAGGGAAGTGAGCTAGCACGACTACAAAAAAGATATAGTGAGATGGAGTTAAGGCTTCTTGCCAAGTTGGTACATCAACAAATTCAAATTTATTGTCAGAAGGCCAACATTTCATCTAAGTAAGATTTCTTAAATGAGCATTTATTGTGGAATGCTTTCTAAAATGGCAGCGGTGGTGGAGTTTTTTGTCTTGAATACTAATTTAGGAATTCTCATGCATTTAATGAGAAGAGTATGTAAGTTGGTGAAGATAGCTTTTGATAGATTTCATCAAAAAATTTTGCAAATTCTCTAGTGAGCACCAAAATGGAAGCCAATTTTACTCTATAGTCTTCCAAGCTAAGGCCAGCTTTTCGGCTTGACCCATCCCCTTTAAGAAACTTGAGAATATGTTTCTAGCAAAAGACCCATTTCTTTTTAAGGAAATTCAGCTAGCCTTGGGTGAAGAGGTGGTAGATATCGGCCACAGATATAAATGCAGAGTGTATATTTCGTCTCTTATCATGGTGTCGGGACTGGAGTCAGGATACACTTTTGCAAATGTGAGAAAAGTTCTGAAGAAAATCATTCCACAGGAGTATTTGTTAAACATGGAGTCCTTGCAAGAATGAGTTATATTGGGTTGGGGTTTTAATGGGGAGCTGTGGGTGAGGCACTCTTGAATTCAATTCCTTTGCTGCCGTGAGGAAGCTGAAGTCTGTTTTAGAGATGATGTGAAGCGAGGATGGGAAGGGTTGGTGATCTTCATCTAGATTATGGATATCAAATATGTAATTTGGTAGGAGGGTGGGGAGGTGAGATTGGTGAAGGAGATGAGATGCAGGAAGCTGATTACGAGAAAAACTATCGATGGAATTGGCAAGGCAGGGTGTAGTGGGTGGTGTGATAGGTGGGAGTGGTGGTGAGATAGAAAGACCATTTTTGTGAGGGTTAGTGGTCAAAGATGCAAAAGGAAGAACAAGAGATTCACATGCCTCAGTGGGAAGATGAGGATATCAATGGATCAGGGTACCTCTAGGCACATCTTTTTGTTTAGATAAATTTTTTAGTTGATAAACTTAAATTTATATTTTTTGTTAAATGTTAACTCTTCGGCCTTCTTTAATTGGCATGATGTATTTTGAATTTCTACTTCAGATGATGTGGTGGTGGGGTAGGGTTTGACTAGTATACATTTTGGGAAACCATGGTTTTAGATAGTAGTATTGTATGGTGGTTTGGAGTGGTTTGGGGGAGTGGTTTCTTTTTGGAAAGTTTCATGCAACTGTACTTTTGAGTTTAAATAATTAAAATATAAATATTACTGATAAAAATAAAAAAAATTCTTCTCATATATAATTGAAATAAATACTCTATTTAATTATTATTTAGAAAAATATATTACATATTAACAAATCTATAAATTCATATAATAATACTCTTTAAAAACATTGTCTTAGTGCTCTGATGGTTTCCTTAGATGCAACCATACACACCTACTCTTTCTTAAATTAAAGCTTATCATAAATTGTCTCATCCTCCATTCAATCATTCCTTGTGCCTATTTTCAATTCACTAAATAATTTCGTTAATCAATTCATTTTTCTTTTTTAGGATTGAGGGGATATATTCTAAATGATGTGTAAAGCAAAGATATACATATACAAACAATTATAATTCTTTGGAAAATTTGTCAGTACTTTAGAAAGAACTTGTAATAAATAATTATAGCTTAATCTTGTGGTGAATTGGATAGGTATGTTGTGATTGTGTAATTGACTTTAAGGTGGTAATTATTTGAGTTAAATTTTTAATCTCGGTAAAAATAAAGTTAATTTTTCATTTGGATGGACATAAAAAGAATTGTAATTAATTTTTTTCTTATTTTTTATTTTTCAAAATATTGATTTGTTTAAATTTAACATACAAAGATGATTATATTATTTTTAAAAAAATTAATTGCATATATAGGCATAAACTCTTAAATTTAAATTAACAATTACTTTATATTATTTTATATATATTAATCTTTGTTCTAAGTATTAGTTTGAGTAGCTCAGAGAGTTGTCATCTCCATTCCCAGGAATTAGTAAATAATTGTTTTTCAGGAATTTTGTTAGAGTCTAGACAATTATTTAATTAATTAATTGTTTCCTTTAGAGACATCTAGCAACCAATTAGTTATGGTTTGTTAGAGTCCAATTAATCTTATCCATTGATTGAAATTAAATCATGACCATTGGTTTTTCAATGAGACTAGTGTAAAAGGGGATCAATGGGCATTTGGGGAACACACACTTGGGAAACATTTGCAGTGATAGAAAATAAATTTGCAGTCTTAGCAAATAGTTTTGTGGTAATAGAAAGGGTGCAGTTATAACATTGGAGACAACATGAGAAATTGGGAGAAGAATTTCTGAAGGAGAATAGTGCCGAAGCTATGCCAATAAGAGGAAAGTAATTTATGTGTCTCTTGATTTTCTGTAGTTTAATAAAATTCCTCATGTACAATACTAGTTTTCCTTTCAGGGTTTTTCCAGGGACAATTTGTCCAAAAATATTGTGTTTATTGTGTTGCATATTTTCTTTCTGTGATTTAATTTGGAAATTGCAGATGTGTTATTTTTCAATATTTGTTGTACATTAATTTTTGGTAGTCAAATAATCCATATAAGATAGGAGACTAAAAATTAATAGCTGCAATAGAATTTCCACATGGTATCAAATTTGATCTAAGCATAGAAAAGGCACAAGAAGAAAATCAAGTGTTTATAAAACCCAGTTCGGCCTCTTCAAAATCATTATTATTATTTTTTATTTTTTTGAGATGGCCTCAATAGGCTTAAGAAATCAGGACAAACTGGATGGAGCCTCAAATTTTTGGTGTCTAGAAAGCCAAAAAAAAGTTATTGCTAGAAGAGAATGGTATTAAGGAATATGTGACCAATGTTGTAGTTGTACCTTGAGATCCAACACAACTCTTAGTGTAATGCCCCGCTAGGAAACCCGAATGGGATAAAGCTAAAACACACGAATGGATTGTGATAGTTTTTAAAAAAAATTAAACACAACATAATGATACAATGAGATATCAAATTTAGATTACACAACGAAAGACTACAACTAACACCTAACTAGTTTCCCAATGTGATTACTTAATTCTAGATTTAACTTAACTCACACTAATTAATCCAATAAGATGATTAACTTAATGACAAGATAATACTTTAACAAGGATAATTTCTTTCAGTAAGATAAAAATATAGATCACATGATAATGTTCATCCATTAAGATTTATTCATACCTTACGTTCAAGCTTTCATTAAAATATAAGTCATGCATCTAATTTTATAACACACTCAAATTTCATCATAAACTAATGAGATCTTTCCATACATACTTAATTTCCTTAACAATAATTGAATATATTCTATTATTCTAATCTACATTCTTTCATGGTGAACTCACAATAATGGTTCCCTTTTTGCCACTTTTCACATTCAGATGAACATTTTTAAAATAATCTGCAATTTCCAAGAACTATAACTTTTAAACTGTTAAAAATTTGAAGATGATGTAAATTTATGATTTGTAGATTCTATATACATTTATTTCAATTTTTTTTGAAGGATTTTTTAAAAAATTTTCCAGCTCCCTCGAAAAGTAGTTTTTTACAACAAACTACATTTTTTAAGAGTGACGTGCCTCCCAAAACACACAACTTT
Source organism: Cryptomeria japonica (assembly GCF_030272615.1). Classification (NCBI taxonomy): domain Eukaryota; kingdom Viridiplantae; phylum Streptophyta; class Pinopsida; order Cupressales; family Cupressaceae; genus Cryptomeria; species Cryptomeria japonica. Next base: position 781,277,473 of record NC_081411.1, on the reverse strand, counting down.
TTTTCTATAAATGATAAAACTCAAGTCTTTCAAATTTTGGTTTGTAACATCAATATCCAGGGCTTGAATTTGGTTCGATAGTGATATGTTCAATATTTTTCATTTTATAAATTTTTGAAGTCCGACCCATCATAATTCAGACATAGGTTTAAGTTTGAACACATAACTTGTTCTATATATATCAAAATTCATTTTTTTTTTTTGTTAGAAAGAAGACATCAATACCCAGGGCTTAGATGTTTTTCAGAATTTTTTTGAATTAGTTTCTTATTTTTCCTAATGCGTTGAACAGAGAAGTTCATGTTTGGTGAAAAACCAATTTTCCATAAAATTAAAAAAACAAGAACATAATAAATTCAAAATATAACAAAATTATACTTGTTGGAAAGCTTGCTACGAGTACTACCATTTATTATTTTTGGGTTATCAAGATTATTTCAACTATGCTTTGAACCAGAGCTCCGAAGTCATAAATTCTTCAGAACTCTGAAAATTTTTGGGAGAAACCTCTAACAGCATAGTTCGAATGAACAATGCTTTGATCGAATTAGGTTCACTCGAAAAATAAAGGGTTTGAGTGAACCCCCATTCTCTCAAACCCATAGGCCTAATTTTGGCCCATACTTTTTCATAACGGTCAGGTTAGAACGAACCCAACCATTTTTAACTGTCGGGTTTCATTCGAACCCTAGCCGATGCAAATTTTTTTTTTTTCATTTGTGGAGTCGTATAAATGTCCATATTTTTTTTTATTTTTTATCACACAAATGATTAAAATAATTCGCATTTTTGGATGAGAGAAGACATTTGAAAATTAATTTGAGGGCAATAATTTGAAGATATTTGAAGGTTTTTTTTAAAGTATGGGGAACAAGAAGAGAAGACAAAATAATACTTCAAGGAATTATTCTCCCAAAAAGGAAGAAAGATATCGAGAACAAAGAAGACAAAGATATCATGATGCAAGTATGTATTTTTATTTTTATTTCTATTTAATTTTATATGTATTACGTACCAAAAATATTGTTTATTTGTTAGTATTAATTAGTTCAATATTTTTTATCTAATATTTTTAATGAAAATTAATTTAAAAAATCTTAATTAAATTAATTGGAAATAATAGGATTAAAAATAATCTCATTTTAATTGGAAAGCATAATTAATTTGAGATAATATGTGTATTTGCAAATTTCAAATTCCATTAACTTGCTTGTTGTGTAATTGCATTTTTCTCCTATATAATTAAGTCCATTTATAATAGATAAGACCTATTAAGTCATAAAATTAATAAGACCTATTATGTCATAATTTAGGTTCTAACTTATATATATTGAATATTTAAGACATGTACTTAATTTCATGTGATAGGTCCTTTAATATCACATAATATATCTATCTTAAGAGGAGTTAAGTATATTAATGTGAAATGTTTTTGCATACGTGGTCATATTAATTCTAATAATAAGGCCTATTAGGACTATTACATTGATTATAGGTCTTAAATGTGACATAAATTTATAACCTATTACATGTTGAATAATTTAGGTTCTATTTATATGACTTCACGTATGCAAAAAAATTTCAGATTAGGAGGTCTATTATGCAATAATAGGTCTTAAATATACACACATGTGACAAATTATAGTCCACCTACATTATGGTCCATAAAAAAATAATATGAGGTCACCTTTATCGTATGCATGCATCAAAATATGTGTACTTTTAATTTTCAAAATTGGAATTTTTAATTTATCAAAATTTCAATTTATGTGTTATTAGTGAGAGATTGAGGTTTTCAAAATAACTCATCAATATTTATTTCCACTTTATATGTTTATATTTATTTGTTATATTAGCGCAAAAAAAATTTAACATTAACACTATATGTTAGGAATAACATAAATCAATCGATAATAATAAACTAATTATAATTCTTCATGTGTAAATCTAGAATTAAACATTAGAAAAAAATTAAATTAAAATAATTATCATCTTCTTGGAATATTAATTACTGAAAAAAATTTAACTCTAACTCTAAACCTACTTTCACAAGTTAAATAAATTTGAGCCCTAATCCTAACCTAAGAACAAATTGAACTTTAAACCTAAACCTAATTTATGTAGAGTTATAACACTAAGGTCCTGAAAGTAATTAAATTTAATAAACCAAATTGAACCCTAATTTTAACACAAAGCTTTAAGCCAAATTCACCCGTATTCTTAAATCTAATTGAATAATCTATTAATTTGAACCTTACGCCAACTATCAAATTATGTGCATAACGGGCTCGAGAAGAAGGGAGTTCTGAAGTGGGAGTCGAGGCAAATGAACTTGTTGAAGAACACAATATAGTTGATGAACATAGGTTGAAGATTGTCCAAGTTGAACCAATGAAGACCTTTGAAGGAGAGGGGCCAGGCTCCTTACCTCCTACCACTGATATGGATGAGCATATTGTGGATCTAGCTAAATAGGTGAAGAGCAATATTTCTTATAAAAATTTAGATCATTTACTTGAAATGGATGTGGATGAGTTGAAACATCTTAGTCAGGAATCTAGACATACTAAAAGGAGGTCAATGAATAAAAGTGCAAAAGGAATAATGTCTCATTTCAACAATCTTGATACTACACTAGAAAAAGCTCAATTGTTATCAATTGTACTTACTCATAAAGACTTAATAGATCCACTGAAATTGTTGGGTATAGATACAACAAGTCGAAAGAGGAAAACTTCTCAGCTACAAAAATCTATTGTTGATAATTTTAAGAAAGGTTTGGTGAACATTGCTAAAAAATCTCAAAAAATAGATAAGACCATTTCAAGAAGAGTGATGTTGACATCTTTAGTAAATGAAAGATTGCCTCAAAAAAGACAAATCTCTTCACTATCATCTGAGTTTGGTTTTAGTAGAAGGACAATATCTAAATATGTTAAAAGGAGAAAGATTTTTGGATGATACTACCTCAGAAGGGAATTGGGCAACTATGTGTAGAGCTCCTCATTCCGATAGAATTGAAGATGTTGTTAGGAACTTTGTGACAAGTTTTTGGAATGATAATACTCATCCTTCATCAAATAGTAGAGATGTTATCAAGCAAAGGATTGGTCCTGATTGTTATGATCTGCATGTAAAACATTGGATAGAAACAACAAAACATGAATTGTATGTTTTGTTTACTAGAACAAACCCTCATATAAAGACTGGACAAATCATGTTTGAATGGTTAAGGCCATATTATGTGAAGTTAAACAAATTTTTCAAAACTTGTTGTTGTTGTTATCACATCGAATTTGACTTGTACTATCAGGTGTTTCAAAAGATTAGAGAAGATAGTGATGGCTATGAAAATACTCCTCCTAAATGAACAAGTCAATTCATAGAATCCATCTTATGTGATCAATCAGATGATAATGCAACCGGTCAAATAAATTGCATAAGAGGAATTTGTGGAACATGGGTGGACTTGGCTAAATTGCCTTTGAGAGATGAAGATACTAACATGAGGAAGATGGTAAATTGCAAGAGTTACAAGTACAAAAAATTTCAAAAAAAATTTGGAAAGGAATCTACAAGGCTAGATTATGTAGAAGAGGAAATACCTATTGAAACATTTATGGAAAATTTCCGTAAGTTGATAAAACCATACATATGCGATGGGTTTTTTTCCAAGTGGCAAGCATAACAATTTAAAAGATTAAGAGACACTTTCCCACTTGGAACTAGTCTATCTATAGTTGACTTTGCAGAGAATTACTCTTTTGCACATCAAGAAGAGATTCAATAAGAGTATTACTTTTCAAAGCAAATCACTATTTTGGTGCATGTGTGTTATCGACATGCATAGGTGAATTTGGATGGTGTTGATAGTAAATTTGAAAATTGTGTCATTAAGAAAGAGTACCACTTCTATATCAGTGATGATAAGGAGCATGACACATTTTTTGTACAAAATTGCTTTAAGAAGTTTTTTGAATATTGAAAGATAGAGGCATAACAATAGTTAAATATTTTGTTTGGTCTAATGGATGTGCGACACAATTCAAATCTTCAAGGCCATTTTATGCACTATGTAGATATCATCGAAATGACAAAATACCACATGTTTGGAGTTTTTTTGAGAGTGGTCATGGAAAGGGTGAACATGATGCTGTAGGGGCTTGTATAAACTGTGCTCTAAGAAAGCATCAAATAAAGTACATAGGAGATCGTATAGAAGATGCACATGATGTTGTTGAATGGTGTGAGAAACACTTTGAGCAACCTAATTATCCTGGGGAATCATCATCGAGAACATGCAAACTCATTCCATATAGAGTGTTTTGGGAGATAACCGGTACGTGTTCTCTTTTAGTGTTTTATTTAATTTTTTTTAATCTTTTAAAAAATACATGTTCCTAGTTCAAATGTTTCAATTTACCAACTTGATAGATACATATACATTCTTGTACACATGTACATTTTGTAGATGTGGATAGAAGATCAATGCATGGATGCAAGAGCATGGAGAGAACATGATCTTTGCAATGTGTCATGAGTACAGATAATCGCCCATGGACATTATACACTAGGGATTATTCATGGCTTTTTTTTCTAAATGCATTTTTGAAAACTATGTTGATTACAAGAACCAAGAGCTTGGATATGTTAGTGAATGGAAGTTGGTGCCACTAGATGTTTCTGACACATACGAGGATTCAAATGAGTACGAAAAGTTTGAAGACATTCCTTTGATTTCTGGTGATTATGATCATATTTCAGGATTGATTAAAAAAGGTACATATGACATACACATGTAAATATTTCCTTAAAAATGACATGTAACTTAGAATTTATTTAACTTGTGTCAAATTGTAGGAGACATTTTTGCAGTCATAGCAAAAGATGGAAATATAGAAGGTGTTGGTTATTATTTATTGTGTTGCATAGAAGAGAGAAAGAAGATATTGAAATCTGAAATGAGTGATGGAATGTCATTTCCCACAAGTTTGAACTGATTTGAATATGTATGTACAAATCGCTTACGTGGAAATTTTTAATTTCTCACGTTTCTTATATACATGTACATGTAGGCTCAATTGTAGTGCAAGGGACATATTTTAAACAAGTTAAAATTGTTCAACATGGGATTGATTTCACTGAATACCAAATTGACAACAAGTTATATCAGTATAGTCACTTGGTCATTGTTGTTGGCCTAATTTTTCAAACAGTTCCACGTCGACGGTGGTCTCAAAAGTGGAGACTAGATAGTGAAGATCATGACAAAATATTAAGTGTTATTGAAGAGCGTTCTGAACCACTTGATGTTGTATGAACTATATATATTTAGTAATCCAAAGTACACGTGGTTCAACTGACATGAATTGAATTAATACTTGATAAATTCTAGATCTCTTAACTTGTTTTGAAACTTGGATAAATATTTTTTAAGTTTAAATACATGAAATTTTTAATTATATCAAATTAGGATGTATGAAGTTAATTCAAGCATGTACATGTTTAAATGCATGTTTAATTTGTATGTATAAGGTACTGTATCTAAGTCTAAATGCATGTAATTTGTAAGGACCACTAGTTAAAATAATTTAATTAAAAAATTCATATTTAAATTAGAATGTAATATGTACGTGTAAAATTGATATATGGAATTAGGACATGTACATGTTGTGAACTATTTTATTATAGTATACATACCTAGAAGCACATACCATGTGAACTATTTAGTACATGACCTATTAAGTTTAGTTTGTTCATTTGATATTAATTAGTTCAAGTGTGATTTTTATATTGCTCATTAGAGTGTCCATAGACTGTTTTGTTTGAACATGTTCTTTTAAATTTTAATGCATATCTACTGTATGTACATACGTGTTACATGTAGTTTAAAATTTAAATTTTTAGCTCTAACACGTGCATTCTTGATCATATATATATATATATATATAAATTTGAAAGTTTTAGAGAACATACATGCTTTATTGATCATATATATATTTAAAGTGTACACATAAATATTTATAACATGTGCACATGTTATATATATAATACAGTCTAGTCCATCGAACATAAAGTACATATTTAATCTAGCATGTATGTATATAATCTAACATGTACATGTGCATGAAATATATAATCTCTAGTCTAAACTTCATATCACATGATGCAGGATATATATATAATCTAGTCCAGTCCATCGAACATAAAGTACATATATAATCTAACATGTATGTACATGTGCACATGGAATATATAATCTAACATGTACATGTGCATGAAATATATAATCTAGTCTAAACTTCATACATGATGCATGAAATATATATAATCCATATAAAACACAAACCAGGTATAAAGTATAATCTAGTCTAAACTGCATACATGCATGAAATATATATATAATCTGATCAAACACAAACAAGGTATAAAGTATAATCTAGTCTAAACTCCATGTACATGCATGAAATATATATAATCTGATCAAACACAATCCAAGTATCAAGTATAATATAGTCTAACTTAATGTACATGCATAGGAATATATATAATATGAAAGTCTATAAAAAGAAATGTAAATGAGCTATAAAGTCTAGAGCAAATCAACAGGGATCATGTTGGATACGAACTGAATGACCATTTGAGGGAGACTCCTAGTGAGAGTCTAGATGTCCAATAGATCCCTGCAAAACTAGAATTTATTTAAATATTAAATATAGATCCAAGTAGAGTTAAATAAAAATTTAAATATAAATTGTAATGTGCATGTATACATACTTGTACATATATGTACCAAAAACCATAACTAACCTATCCACTAACAACATCTAAAGAATCTCTCCTATGCACATGCTCAAAGCTCAAGGAAGGATTAACATGAGCTAATTGTTATACATACACGTGTGTGTATATGTGTGTGTGTGTGTGTGTGTGTGTGTGTGTATTTAAGTATTAGTCCATGATCAATTTAAATGATCTACAAATTAAAACTTAGAACTAGATTATTTATTAAACATGATCTAGATATATATCCTACAAATTTATAACATGTATACATATCTTCTAAAAATTTAAATGCACATGTAAATGTACATACCTGTGTATCAGGAGTAGGCTATATAGTTTGATCCTGTCTTGTGATCATATTAACAACATCACTCGTGCCTGCATATCTCTCTCTAGTTGTACATATCATTGAGGAGTGCAAGTGGCTAACTAGATGAGTGGGCATTGTGGATGAAGTGTCTGACTATAGTAGCATGTTCATAAACCCAATGTGGCTCAAATATCTTAGCTGCTCCTCAAATGAGTCCAAATCCTTGTCTGTGATATGGACCTAATCAGCTCGTATCTCCTCCTCAAATGAATCCAAGCGGCCCTCATCTGTGATATGGACCTGATCAGCTCATAGCTCCTCCTCTGCAGCAACAAAGTGATTTGTAGGTGGTTCAGTGCTTGGAGCATACGTAGAGTGATGAGAATGTTGTGACTGCCTCAGGGTATGCATCGATGCCACTGTAGCCTGACCATCTCTGAGAATCTTGTCTCTAACATCATCCAATGGTATCCCAGGTCGAGATGAAATAAAACTGTAAGCATGTAGTAGGTCCTCGGCTAAATACTATGACATCTGTACATGTCTACTACCTTCGACTATAGCTGCTACCTCATCTGCGGATGGGATGCCAGCAGTAATATACCGATCATCTGAATCTAAAGCCCCCCTGTGAGTAGAAAATGCATGATCTGTGGATGATCACGAACATGGTCAACTCATCATATATCTGGCCAACCTATCAGATGATATGGTGGTTTCTACTGATGCAATCTATCCAATCCTATCAATTTCTTCTCTCTTAGAAGCAATCACAATGTGATCCACTATGAGGGCCATGGTTGGGACTATTGTAGGAAATCTCTGGCCAACAAGGTCCTTGTGTCTAGGTGGAGCTCTATCATGCCTACGATATGCATCTCTATCAGCAATCCTACACCTCCCCTATCCATAATATCCTGGAATATCAAGGTAGTTTGGTTTCATCTGACAATGAACCTCAGCAAATACCTGTTGTGCAAAATATAATGGTATTTGGTCGTTATTAGGATAATGACCATGGACATCTAAGAAGCATGGGTAAATCAATGATGCAACTTGTGGGTCGATACATCTCATGACCTAATATCCCCTCACATTACTCTTCTCCTGATACTGTGAAAACCATCTCTCCTTGATGGTCTCCTTTGAGACCACCCCCACCACATCAGAAAAAAAATGAGGATCCCTCACCTCACTCCTCAACTGTCTATATATATCCACTATAACCTCAGTTGAGAATCAAGTGTGAAAAACTAAGCGGTCCCTCCATGTCCGCAAACTATCAAAAATGGATGTGCATGTACTCCTATACGTGCCATTAGTACAGGGGTCATCTAATATGGCCCTCAACCTATGTAACTTATGATCACTGTACTAGATAATAGTAGCAATTTCGGGCAAGGGGGGATCCTGTTGTGGAGGATCAACATCATCAATGTGTGGCTCCTGATCAGGAGCTTGCATAGGTGGATCCTGATAAGGAGCCTACGAAGGTATATCTTGGGATGCCATCTATCTAGGTACATGTCATAAAGTTAAAATAAATACATAACCAAAGAGAGAGAGATAATTTTCATGAGTGTGTGTGACAGAGAGAGATTATACATATAAATCTTCATGAGAGAGAGAGATCATTTTCATTTTCAAAAATTTAAATCTTCAACAATACATTAAAAATTCGAATATTTCAGAGAGAGAGAGAGAGAGATAACATATATTTTAGATCTAGAGATAATATATATTTTAGAGAGATAGAGAGATCTAACATGTGTATATTTAAATCTTTGAAATACATAAAAAACTCAAGAACATGATATATAACATGGAATGCAACAAGTCTCTAAACTTTTTGACAATTTTTTTGTTATTGAACTCCATATCTAGAAAAAATAGAGGTCATTGTATTTTTTTAATTTGGGCCCATATGATTATAAAATTATTGAATCTGCAATATGTGATCTTAAGGGGAATGTCATACGACCCCTTAAGAAACTATGTAATGGACTAAGGGGTATTTCATTCACATACAACCCCTTAAGACACTATGTGATGGACTAAGGCATATGTCATTTACACTAGGATTTTATAAGGGGTCATGCATGTGTGACCCCTTAGGACCACATATGACCCCTTAGGACACTATGTGATCCTAAGGGGAATGTCATAGGTACTCTAGGATGTTATAAGGGGTCATATGTGACCTCCTAAGGGGTCACGCATGTCTTAATGCATGTGTGACCCCTTAGGACCACATACGACCCCTTAAGACACTATGTGATGGACTAAGGGGTATGTCATTCCTTAGGACCACATATGACCCCTTAAGACGCTATGTGATGGACTAAGGGGTATGTCATTCACAATGATTTTATAAGGGGTCATATGCAGTTCTAAGGGGTCACACATGTGTTATAACACATGCATGACCCCTTAGGACCACATATGACCTCTTAGGACACTATGTGATCCTAATCGGAATGCCATATGTACACTAGGATGTTATAAGGGGTCATATGTGACCTAACAAGGGGTCACGCATGTGTTAATGCATGTGTGACCCCTTACGACCACATAGGACCTCTTAAGAGACTATGTGATGGACTAAGGTGTATGTCGTTCACACTAGGAGTTTATAAGGGGTCATATGTGGTTCTAAGGGGTCACACAAGTGTTATAACACATGTGTGACCCCTTACGACCACATATGACACCTTAGGACACTATGTGATACTAATGGGAATGTCATATGTACACTAGGATGTTATAAGGCTTCATATGTGACCTACTAAGGGGTCACGCATGTGTTAATGCATGCGTGACCACTTAGGACCACATACGACCCCTTAAGACACTATGTGATGGAATAAGGGGTATGTCTTTCACACTAGTATTTTATAAGGGGTCATATGCGGTTCTAAGGGGTCACGCAAGTGTAATAACACATGCGTGACCCCTTACGACCACATACGACCCCTTAGGACACTATGTGATACTAATGGGAATGTCATATGTACACTAGGATGTTATAAGGGGTCATATGTGACCTACTAAGGGGTCACACATGTATTAATGCATGTGTGACCCCTTAGGACCACATACGACCCCTTAAGACACTATGTGATGGACTAAGGGGTATGTCGTTCACACTAGGATTTTATAAGGGGTCATATGTGGTTCTAAGGGGTCATGCATGTGTTATAACACATGCGTGACCCCTTAGGACAAAATATGACCCCTTAGGACACTATGTGGTTGTAAGGGGAATGTCATTTGTACACTAGGATGTGATAAGGGGTCATATGTGACCTACTAAGGGGTCACGCATGTGTTAATGCATGTGTGACCCCTTAGGACTACATATGACCCCTTAAGACACTATGTGAAGGAGTAAGGGGTATGTTGTTCACACTAGGATTTTATAAGGGGTCATATGTGATTCTAAGGGGTCACGCACGTGTTATAACACATGCATGACCCCTTAGGACCACATATGACCCCTTAGGAAACTATGTGATCCTAAGGGGAATGTCATATGTACACTAGGATGTTATAAGGGGTCATATGTGAGCTACTAAGGGGTCACGCATGTGTTAATGCATGCGTGACCCCTTAGGACAACATACGACCCCTTCAGACACTATGTGATGGACTAAGGGGTATGTCCTTCACACTAAGATTTTGCAAGGGGTCATATGTGGTTCTAAGGGGTCACACATGTGTTATAACACATGCATGACCCCTTAGGACCACATATGACCCCTTAGGACACTATGTAATCCTAAGGGGAATGTCATATGTATAGTAGGATGTTAGAAGGGGTCATATGTGACCTACTAAGGGGTCACACATGTGTTAATGCATGTGTGACCCCTTAGGACCACATACGACCCCTTAAGACACTATGTGATGGACTAAGGGGTATGTCATTCACACTAGGATTTTATAAGGGGTTATATGTTGTTCACGCATGTGTTATAACACATGCATGACCCCTTAGGACCACAGATGACCCATTAGGAAATTATGTGATCCTAAGGAGAATGTCATATGTACACTAAGATGTTATAAGGGGTCATCTATGACCTACTAAGGGGTCATGCATGTGTTAATGCATGCATGACCCCTTAGGACCACATACGACCCCTTAAGACACTATGTGATGGACTAAGGGGTATGTCGTTCACACTAGGATTTTATAAGGGTTCATATGGGGTTCTAAGTGGTCACGCATGTGTTATAACACATGTGTGACCCCTTAGGACCACATATGACCTGTTAGGACACTATGTGATTGTAAGGGGAATTTCATATGTACATTAGGATGTTATAAGGGGTCATATGCGACCTACTAAGGGGTCACGCATGTGTTAATGCATGTGTGACCCCTTAGGATAACATACGACCCCTTAAGACACTATGTGATGGACTAAGGGGTATGTCATTCACACTAGGATATTATAAGGGTTCATATGTTGTTCTAAGGGGTCACGCATGTGTTATAACACGTGTGTGACCTCTTAGGACCACATATGATCCCTTAGGACACTATGTGATCCTAGTGGGAATGTCATGTGTACACGAGTATGTTATATGTGATCCTCTATGGTCCTAAGGGAATGTATAGTGTCATCAGGGGCATATGTGGTCTTAAGGGGTCATGTCGTGCGTGTAATAGGATGTGAAAATAGGTCACATTGTAGAGGATTTATTTTGTCTAATTTGTTTAAATTTGTTATGTAAGTTTTCTAATGTTTTTTAAATTATAATTTATTGATTTTTCTAATGTTTAATTTATTATATTTAGGTTTGTGACATTTTTCTAATTTTCTTTTTTTGCTAATGTTTTTCTATGTTCTAATTTACTACCTTAGTTTTCTATGTTTTTCATAACAATTTTTTAAAATGTTGAAAAAAAAATACATATATACAGTTATGTAATTTTAAAAACAAATTCAAACATTTCAATCAAAACATTAAATTATCAAATATTTTTCTAAAATAATGAAAAAGAATAAATTATCAAACATTTTCCTTAAATGCTGAAAAACAATAAATTATTAAACATTTTTCTAAAATGCTGAAAAACAATAACTATACAATTATTTAATTCAAAAAATAAATTAACAAATAAATTATTTATTAATTTAATAAAAAAAGACATTAGTAAACCAAATAAAGAGTTATTTTGTGCACCTGATATAATAAATGTCAAAAACTAAAATATGAGAGATGCTAGTTGCTACAGACAAAGCACGGTGACATGATGTTGACGACTAGTTTGATCCAACCCCCACTATTTATAAAAGTTTGAAAAACACCTAACCAAAAATGGGTTCGAGTGAATGGGGGGTTCGAGCGAACCCCTTAAAATATTAATATTTTGGTGGGTTTGCTTGAACCAAAAAACCACTCATGGTTCGAGTGAACCCAAGACCGCAAGCTAGTTTGCTTGAACTCGGAGGGGTAGTTCGATCGAATAGGCCTATTTCACTCGAACCCCTCAAAAAATAAACTCCCCACTTTCGCCAAATTCATTCATTGGTGAAAGTGGGAACCAGCTTTGTGAGTTCACCCTGATCCAATTTACTGTATTTAAAAGACAACTACATGCATGCATTTAAAATTACTTTCATCTTATCCTTTATATACATTCTAACATAATGCCATTCATACATGCTTAAACTAAAAAAGGAAACATAAGAGCATAAGCATCACATAACACCAAAATTATATCGGAGTTCACCCCTAAAGGGCTACATCTCTAGGTCTACTTAACTGCAAGACCCCTCTGATCACTAAATAAGTTAAGAATACATAAGGTTCACATCATTTACTATCCTTCCATCAAGGGAAACATCACCAATATACAAACGACCACATCCGTCAATAAATACATAAATGATCCCTGAATAGGAAAGGATCCAACTGAACATAGTAGAAGCAAAAACAAAGGTCCACTAGAGCATCCACAAAATTAAGTCATCACAACCCAAGGTCTAGCATGAAATCAGGTACTCACAAGGGCATAAGCAATAGGATGACTCCACAAAAGTGCTCCTATCAAGACAACACAATGGCACACTAGCCAACATAGGGACAAGTGTCATCACATGACCTGGTATGGTTACCATGGCAGGTCTCCATAGGTTCCACCCCCATACACAGGGTTACTTTGATAACCTATTCCAAACCTCTAGCCCATCCAAGCCTCATGTGGACCCACACATCCTTTCATGAAGACAATGATGATGGTTTGCCATTTTAGGCCTTCTCACAGCATGTCGAGTTTGTGTTAGCACTCATTCCATGTGTGAGGCACAATTATCTTAGTTATTCATTCATTAACTAACTCTCTAATATACTATTAGGTTATCACTTATTAGACACACTTTCGATGGGTTACCCAACAACCACTTTGGGCATGGCCACCAATTGAAAACCACTTTCCCATAAGCCACTAGACTATACTCAAACAAACTCAAAAACCAAGAAATACACATGGTCAAGCAAACAGAGTTCAAAATGGAGGGAAAAACCATTTGGTCAAACATGACTTCATATGAGGTGCACTGACAGATGGTACTCTAACTAGAGACTTGACCAGCTATGGTCAACCACCAAACATCATTTTGACACCTGCATAAAGGATATGACCAATTACAACACCACCACAAAACAACAGTCAAACTTGAGACCGAAGACAAAAACTGGTACCCCAAATCAATTCATATGATAGGGTCCAATCAAACAAAGAAATGCTTGCCATTACTTAAGCAAAAGCGAATACAAAAATTAAAACTTGCATAAGCAATAACCGGTAGAGACAATCTTTTCCCATATTTATTTAAGCATTAAAGTTGATCAAGTTTTCTAAATGATCTAATTTAGATTGCAATTATCTACCTCATCTAGGTACAGGTTGTTCTTGGTTTTGTAACTCACTAAGTTCGTTGCATCAAAACATAACATAATTAAATTATTATGAGTTTTTAAACAAAGTTCACATGAATATAATTAAATAAACACTAACTGAATAAATATGCTATTTAATCTCCAAATAAGACATTGTGGTCATACTGGTTCGAAATTGATTTCTCCAAGTTCATCTTTTCTAGAGCCAAGTTACACTATATAGATCAAGGAAATATATACATATTAGGACCCCAAATATAGACAATCCACTCCCAACTTGACAAATTATTTTTCAAGAGAAACAAAGGATTCAAGATATGATTGAGTGTCTTAATACTCATGTGCTTCAACATGGTATGGTGCCACAAGTTTTTGATGAATTGAATGTCACTAAAATTATAGCTTGAGGAGGTGTTAGCTAGAGAGGAAATCTATTGGAGATAGAAATCTAGAGAGTTATGGCTTTCAGATGGTGACGTGAACACAAACGTTTTTCATTCTTCAACTAAGATTAAAAGATGTAAGAATAAAATATCTTGTATTCAGTGTTAGAATGGGAATTTATTGACAAAGCCAGAGGACATTGCTTCAGAGGCAGTTAGGTTTTTTAAGTCATTATTGTCTTCGGAAAATGGAAATCTTAGCAATGATATTATATCTAATATTCCTCCTTTAGTATCTTTGGAAGACAATAAGATGTTGATGTCTCCCTTTTCCTTAGAAGAAGTTAAGAGTGTTGTCTTTGCCATGAATCCGGATAAAGCTCTAGGCCCAGATGGTTTTACTCCTTTATTTTTTCAGAAATGTTGGGATTTTGTGGGAAATGATGTTTTATTGGCTCTCGAGGAAGCTAGGAGAAATAGGTCTATTTTAAAAGAACTTAATACTATAATGATTGCAATTATTCCTAAAAAAGAGGATACTAAGACTTTTGCTGACTTTCGCCCCATTGCTTTATGTAACACTTTGTATAAGATATTTACAAAGGCAATTTCCCTTAGGTTGGCAAAAATTTTACCTAGGATCATTTCATTAGAGCAAGGTGGTTTTGTTCCCGGAAGGGAGATGACAGAGGGTGCAATTGTAGCACATGAGGTTCTGCATTCTATTTCCACCCAAAGAACCCCAGCCATGATACTTAAACTAGACATGATGAAGGCTTATGATAGAGTAGAGTGGGGGGATTTATGTGTTGTTCTTGAGAAGTTAGGTTTTTCCAAGGCCTGGGTCAAATGGATTGATGCATGTATTTCTTCTGCAAGATTCTCGATTTTAATTAGTGGTTGTCCTTGTGCTTTTTTCACTTCCTCTAGGGGTTTGAGACAGGGAGATCCCCTTTCTCCCTTTTTGTTTATTCTCCTAGCTCAAACCTTTAGTTGGGCTATTAGGGCTGCTAAAGTGGGGGTGCTTTGGAAAGGTATAAGGATTCAGAATATTCCCCAAAGTATTTCTCATTGTCTCTTTACAGATGATACTTTATTGTTTGGACATGCTTCGTTAGTAGAGGCAAAAGTGATTAAAGGAATAATACAAAATTATGCATCGTTTTCTGGTCATAAAGTGAATGGTGATAAATCAAAGAATTTTTTCCTTAATACATCACAACTGGTTCAACATAGGTTGCAATCCTTTTGGGGATTTGAGATTGGAAATCTTCCATGTACTTACCTTGGGATTTCTTTCTTTGTTAAATAGGACAAGATTGGTTTTTGGGATAAGATTATTTTGGTCATTTCTAAAAGAATTCTCTCATGGAATCATATATGGTTAACTTTGGTGGGTAAAATTGTTCTCATCAGGTCTGTTTTGAATGTTGTTCCCATATATCTCATGTCTGTTTTGAAGTCTCCAAAAGCAGCTATTGTTAGTTTATAGGATACTCTTAGAGATTTTCTTTTGAACAATAATAAATATGGCAAGAAGAAACTCCCTTTAGTTGCATGGGATAAGGTATGTTTGCCTAAAGAACTTGGGGGAACAAGAATTCGGAGTCTGGAAAATCAAAATTTAGCCTTAGGTGCTAAGTTGTTTTGGAAATTATATGACAAGCCTAGCTCCTTATGGGCATAGGTTATGTTTGCCAAATATTTAAATAATGGACCAAGAAAGTACATTTTTAAAGTCTCAAATTTGCCTTCGGGTTTTGCTATTTGGAATTTCCTCTGTAAATGTAGATCAATTATTTTGCCTCATCTCTCATGGATTGTTCGTAATGGTAGAAAGGTCAGATTTTGGGATGAAGTATGGAATGGACACACACCTTTGGTGAATATTAGGGATTGGTCTCCTTTGATCACTGTTCTTTCCTCCCTTTGGGGTGTTTTTGTAGCAGATTATTTTGAAATTGTGACTAGTGGACCCCTTAAGCTAGCTAGATGGAAGTCGATTGATTTCTTAGATGTTGATCAAAGCATGAATTCGATTTTCAGAAGATTTTGGGTGATAGAATTGTATTTCTTTCTAATCTTAAGGATGAACTTATTTGGACAAAGAATATTTCTGGTAAGTACACTGTTAAAGATGGTTACAACTCTCTTATGGTTGCTAAAGATGTATCACCTTGGCCTTATAAGTTGTTTTGGCATTCGGCTTGTCTTCCTAAAGCTAGAGCCTTTGCTTGGTTGGCAGTTCAGGATAGAGTCCTTACAAGTATGAGACTAGATAGGCTTGGTATTACTGTTGTTTTCCCTTGTGTCCTTTGTAACAAAAATTTAGAATCTTCTTCACACATGTTCCTACATTGTGATTATGCTTATGAATGTTGGCAGTGGTTGTTTGAGAAGTTAAATATATCCTTTGTTATTCGTAAGGATCTCATTTCCCATTTCAGATCTTGGTCCTTTATGTTTGCCTCATCTTTTTATTCATGCCTTTGGATCATATCTCCATCTATTGTGATTTGGAATGTTTGGCTAGAGAGAAACGACAGGATATTTAAAAAGAAAAGGTCTCTTGTGTCTGAGGTTCTATTAAAAATTGAGTCTTCAATCTCTGAGGTTGCTTTGTCATTTATTTATAAGAATTTGGAAAGTCTTACTTCTTTTTCGCACTGGGATAGTAGAGTTACTAGAGTTTGGAAGCTGCTGTCAGTTTTACCCTCTCATGGTTCAATTTTAAAAAGGAATGATGCAATAGGTAAGAGATGCTCTGCTAGATGGAAAAGGGCACTTTAAACTGAATTTTGATGGGGCCTCTCATGGTAACCCTGGGCTGGCTGGGGTAGGCATGGTAATTTATGATCACAATGCAAATTTTATTCGAGCTAAGTGTCATGCTATTGGTTTTAAAACT
The DNA here is from genome assembly GCF_030272615.1 of Cryptomeria japonica. Lineage (NCBI taxonomy): Eukaryota > Viridiplantae > Streptophyta > Pinopsida > Cupressales > Cupressaceae > Cryptomeria > Cryptomeria japonica. Next base: position 781,260,174 of record NC_081411.1, on the reverse strand, counting down.
AACAATTATGCGGAATTTCATGCTTTGTCTTTTGCATTGGATATGGAAATCTCTTTGGGAATTAAGGACTTAATAATTGAAGGAGATTCTATGGTTATTATTCAATGTGTTATGAAAAAGAAATCGAATTGTTGGAATTTGCAGTATATACTTGATCCCATTTTGCAAAAATTAGAATTGTTTGAATCTTTCTTGGTATCCCAATGTTACAGAGAAGTTAATAAGATTGTGGATTATTTGGCAAATTTAGCCATTGATAGCAATGCTAATCAGCGAGAGGTAGGTTTTGAGGAAATTCCTTCTAGGGTATGGGAAGGTTTGTAGCAATAGTTATATGATTTTCTTGAGTAATGTTTGTTACTACTTATCAAGTTGCCATTAGTTTCATATCCAAAGTCATACTATATGTTCTAGTCGGTTAGTATTACCGAATCATGTAGTCGGTACACTTAGAGAAGTCGGTATGAACAGTCTAGTTGGTTACAAAAGAAAGCAGTCATAGAACACAGTATTCACCAAGCTATTTACAGAGTAAAGTTTCATGGCTACCGAGTGGTAAAGTTAACTCACCGAGTTGATATTCACTGAGTGAAATGTTTTACCAGATACATTGAACCTGGACATGCACATGAAAACATGTTACAATATTGAGGCACGTCTAACCGTTTTTGCATTGGGAATTGCACTATGAGATTGTGTATGATTACAAGGTCAATCTAACCAATGAGATATTTTGTTTAGTTATTCATTCAAAGAATCTTTTGTAAGATCGAAGCAATGAATTAGATCACCGTTGTAAGAGATCTATTTATATAACATGATTCTAGGGTTACATATATGAGATGCAATAAGAGATAATAGAGTGTATGCATGAAGGAAGACTGTTATAGAGACACAAAGAGGTCACCAAGAAGGTTATTAGTGAACAGTCGAAGAAAAGAGTAAACAGAAGGGTTTACCGAGTTTCATTATGGGTTACCGAGGTATGCTACAAGCTAGGTAATCTTATTCAGAGCACATAGAATCTACTTTAGCATTTCAGATGCGAAGTTGCAAATATTTGTAATGATTTTATTGTAATATTTTGAAGTTGTAAGAGAAACCTTTAACAAGGTAAAAGACTCTAACCAAGTCTATAAATTGTAAATCCTTTAACTAGGTGCTAAACTTATATAGTGTTGTAAAAAAATCCTTTAGTAAGGTAGATCTAATTGATCTTGATACTCCTAGCAGGGTAAGCTATCAGAAATAGCTAAATGTAGCTCTAACCGAGAATTCTTTATTATTGCAGTAGTGAAGCTATGGGTGCCATTCCCACCGTAGTTTTTCTCTGTAACCAAGAGTTTCTGCATGACCAAAATATATGTGTTATGGAGTGAATCATGTATGATTGTTATTTGTTGATTATAGTTTTATTTTATGTTACTGCACAATTCTGTCTATGCATAATAGTAAGGTTATTATCAGAGAAAAGTTTTGGAGTACTGATTCACCCCTCCCCTCTCAGTATAGTAGCTTTCTATATTGGGCCTAACAATTTGTATCAGAGCTTGAATCTTGGAAAAGGGTTTAACAACCTAAAGAGAAAGATCTTAGCAATGGAAGGCTACAAACAATCTTGGAGGATTGTGCATCTTCAAGAAGAGCTGGATAATGCAAATCAAGTGATTGCAGACATGTAGAGGCAAATGCAAAAATCTCTTAAAGTAAGGAGAAGATTATCTGATGACTTGTAGGATTCTCAAGAGCTAGTAGAACAAATCGAGACATCATCTGAGAACAGTATATCTGAAGAGACTGAAGAAATGATTCGAATGTTGAAAGAAAAGAAAAAAGCATTGGTTGATCAACTAAAAGCAATGAAAAGAGAACATGAACATTTCAGTACACAAATGACTGAAAATCTAGATGCATTAAGGATAGCTGAGGATAAAGCAAGAAATCTACAAAGAGAGAAACAACAACTTGAAGCTCTGGTATCTGAAAAGGATGATGAAATCATAAGGTTAACTAGTATTCAACAAAATATGGTAGATCAACTAGGTTATGCACATCATGAAGCAATTCTGAAGAATGATGAAAATCAATCATTGAAACTTGAAGTATCAAGGTTGACTGGTGAACTTGAAATAGAAAATAAATCCAAAGAATCATTGGAGAAAAGTTATGAAGCATCAAAGATGTTAGATGAGCAACTGAAAACAAGAAGACTCTACAAAGATGGAGGGCTCGGTTACAAAGGAAAAGACTCTACCGAGAAAGGAATTCATACTACCAAGAGAGGAGAATCATCAAAACAAGCTGGAAAAAGGAATAACATCAAAAGGAAGAAGCTTATTTGCTACTATTGTGGAAATCAAGGTCATACTGCCAACATATGCCAGATCAGAAAAGATAAGAAACCAAATATCTCTATGTCCAATGGATATTGTTATAATTGCAATAAATATGATCACACACCTAATCAATGTACGACAAAGTCTATTAACAACTATCAGAAGGCAAAATTCAAAGGGTACTGTAAAAACTGCAATAGATATGGATATAGTACCGAGAAGTGCTATTTTAAGCAAAAGAACTACATGAAGTATCCACACCGAGCAAACACTGGAGGTTATCGAACTCACATAGATCCTTACCGACAATATGTAGTAGTAGCATGGGATTACAATACAAGGATATGGTGCGAATGTTGTGGAAGATATGGACATATAAGTGCCAACTGTTTTATAAGATTTGGAATGAACAACCAGAGATCATGGAGAAATCCTGGTATGGCATGTTTTCATTGTCACAAAGCTAGACATTTAGCTGGAGATTGCAGAGATCAACTGAGAAGAGACACTGAAGAGATAAAAGAAAACTTCAAGATGATTTGGAAAAAGAAAGAAATTATGTCTGATGAAGAAAGCACCTTACCTACCGAGTTAGGTGCACCTATTTCAAATTAGTCAAGAAAAGGTATGAAGGGATTGCATTCTTTAAAAGTTGAATCATAACAGTTCCTATTCTATTATGTACAAAATTCAAAATCTGCATAGTTAAGATGCAATTAGTCAGTTTATATACTATACAAGAAACCTATCAAGTTGGTGTATACAGGAAACCTGCCAAGTAGGTTAATGAAGCTAAGTTGGGTACTCGGTGAAAACAGAAAATGGAGTAAATCAGTAAAAGGTGAACTAAATGCATTTAATATCTTGACCTAACTTGCATGGAACCCAATAAACTATTTTTGAGTACTTAAAAATATTTTCGCGGTCATTTTCATTCACCCAAGTTTTGGAGAAGCAGAGCAGAGTGAATCAAAGTGATCAAACTTCATTCAAAGAAAATTTCGAGGTATTTACATCAATCTATTCACACTGTTTAGCTGGTTTCCGATCTAGTCAAATTGCTATTGTCTACCAGGTGTGAAGAGTCAGTCACTTGTAAACCCTAAGGATAACTTGTTGAATCTTACCCAAAATCTACCATGGCGCCAAAGATCCAAAACCCTGTAGTTGTCCAAAATGTGGAGAAGCCCTTGCTGAAATATTCCCTAACTCCTAAAGCTGCCATAGAACCGGATGATAAAACTGCATTTTCACTCATCCTGGATCGAGTCTTGTTGGTAGAAGATGTCAGATTCTTTACCAAATGCTATGTTGAGGAACTCAATCATGTAGAGATTAGTGACACATACGATGAACTGTGCACTGATGGCAAACTGGATAGCAAATTTGAGCATATCAGAATCAAGGGATTAACTGAAGCCCTAGTCTATCCCCGTGTGTTCAAAACCCAATGGGTTAAGTTTGTATTGAGAAGAGTACATGATGATTTCATGTGGCTAGAAGAGCAACTGTTCAAGATCATGAAGGAAGTCATTCACCTGATCACCGGATATCCCATCTACGATCATGCTCGTGCACATAAAATGATATCACAAAAAGAGCTAATCAGTCTAACCAGAGTAGAATCCAATTACCAAGGACTAAAATTGAATAAGGTCACTGATGCTGAACTAAAATTTGCAATAAGAGTTATTGGTTACTATTTCTTCCAATCTACAAGGGAAAATAGTGTACCATGTGCTGCAGTGGACCTGACCTACAAAATAGTAAAGAAGGAAATGAAAGTAGACTTATGTGAAGTGCTACTAAAGAACTTATTTGAGAACCTGAACACAATAAGGAAGCCAAAGAAGAACAACTCGGCAAACACACTAAAGTTCGGTTCACTACTTGTATGTATGTTTTTCTATTTTGAGAAGTTCTTTCCCTCAGTTGGTAAAGTAGTATGGGAGCTACACCAACCTATCACCCATCAGATCAATAACTACATCAAGATGTTAGGAGATAAATTTAATGATATCATGAATGATTACTTTAGCAAATTCCAAGAGAAAATGCACAACAGGTACAGGATCCCACCATAGCTGGTTGAAAAATACAAGGACAATATATGTTTTGAAGTCAACACTGATTATTGCTATGTAAATGATGTTGAACCGAGGATTGAATTGTTGCAACCAATGGGTTATGAAATTGATTATGATATCACACAACAACAAATTGATGCCTATCTATCATTTCCAAGGCATGCAACTGAACTAAGGTATGGAACCTATGAAGAGGTGGAGAAAGTAAAAATGAGCATTGTAGTTCCTAAGGCTACAAGAAAAGCTACAAAGATGATAAAGGCTTTATCTAATAAATTTGAAGAAGAATCCTCCTCTACACCTGTCAAAGGCAATCTTGCCATTACTGAGGAAGAACCAGAAGCACAGGAGGCTGCAATAACATTGAGCACACAGTTGCTAAAGGGAAAAGTTCTACAAAGAAAGAAACAGGACATCACAAAGGCCCTACCGACTCCACCAACAAAGCAACCCAACACCAAAGCATTAGCTGTATCACCGAGCAAGAAACAAAAGGCTGTTGCCATTCCTAAGGAAACTAAGACTTACAAGAAATCTACTTGGAGACTCATTTTAGCAAAAGAATTGAGTGATACAGAGTCTGATGATGCAGACAAATTCCAGGCTATGAAAAGCAAAAAGGTAAACATTCACAGTGTTGAAACCTTTTGTGCCAATCTCAAAGAATACAGTGGATTTGTAGGATTCAGATATGTTAAGTATGAGTCTAGGAATAATGATGAGAAACAACAGATTGAAGAAGCTATCATATGTACACTTTTGAAGTTTCAGTTAGCACCATTAGAACTAGCAAAGTCACTTTCGAGTGAACTCTACTCACATATTGACAACAGATGGAAATATGCAATGGATTCAGAGAGACAAATAAGAGAAAGAAGTCTAGTCCATCTATTTCCTAACATGTCCGTAGTTGAAATCAAGGAGCATTTGTCCACATTCAATTCAAAATTTCTTGTGAAATGGAGAACCTTAAAATTGATGAATGGGCTATATATTGATGTGGAAAATGAGACTAAAGCCAAGTGGCGGGAGATCTTCAAACAAAAGGATGCCGATGAAAAATCTCAAATTGAAATTGTTGATGTCACCAAGCAAGATCCAGATGTCACCGAGCAAGGTCTAGACCTGGTTGACACTATACAAATTGATGAAGATGTAATGGATGAAGCAGCACCAGAGCAGGAAATGATTGAAGGCACCACATATGCAAAACTTGTCTCTAGTGAATTTGTCTTAGAACAAGTTCAACCTTATCTGCTGGTGAAGCCACCAATCTCAACTGAAGCTCACAAGGACACCGAGCAAGCTACCGAAGGCAACAAATTTGAAGCTGCAGGTGACACAACCAAAGATGAAACATCTCAAGCATAGATAAGCACTGCAAATATTACAGCCGAGACCCCTAGCACCAAACCACCCAAAGACACTGCAACTGCTGCAGGTATAGACCAAAGTGTTGCATCTACCGAGCAACCTACCGAGGGTCAGCAAGCCTCACAAGAACTTGTCTTAGTGCCACAAACCAAAGAAAAAGAGAAGAAGGTGAGAAAGCATGGTTTTAAATTTGACTTATCTAAACCGATCTTGTTGCCCAATGTAGACATTTCCAAATTGAAAGGGCAAGCACTCACTAAATTTGGTGAATAGTGCAAATCAAAGGCCGAATAGGAGAAGCAACTGGCCATACAAAAAAAGAACAAAGTACTTCAGAAGGTTAGGACACTACTCACAGAAATGCTACCATCAGCAACAGTGTCAACTGATGCAGCCATCCATATTCAGTTGGATGAACTCCTTAATCAGATTGAAACATCTGGAGTTGATGCATCTGAGTACTTAAGCAAGCTAAAGGATAAAGAGCTTACAACAAAAATGATAGAGGAAGTACAAAAATCAATTGCTGTTGGCAAGGTAAAACTTGTCAAATTCATTGTTCAGTTGTCCCCTCAACTCAAGCACATTCTTTATTTATTCTAGAAATTATGTACATTTTCTTTATTTATTAAAGGTATAAAAAATAAAACTGATGCAATTGAGAAAGAGATCACCAATCTCTCATCTAAGTTGACCACTGAGCCTAATTTAGTTCAGAATTTTAACAAAAAGCTACAACAACTCATGGATCAACAGTTAGAAATGAGGAATGAAGAGCATAAAATTAGGATGGATATAATGACCCTTCAAACATTATTCCTTCCTCATCTCTCATCAGTACAGGAGCAGCTGAACTGAGCTACAAGCTTATCAACTACAAAAGAGGGAAGCACTCTTGATGGCTTGATATCACTCTTATCTGATATTCAAGCACAAAACTCCCTTGTGGAAAGTCTCAAGGCCTCACTCTCAGTCACCCTCACCGATGCCCGGACCAAGTATAAGACTATTTTTGATCCGTTACCACATTTGGATGGAAATTAAGTTTTTAATGTTTGTCAAAAAGGGGGAGTAATATTATGATACTACATAGAGGAAAGCCCAGCAAAGGGGGAGTAATTCTACACTTGGAGAGTAGTACAGTTTTGATAACACAATTTTGAGTATTGTATACAAGGGGAGTATACCAAGCAGAATATAGAGAGCACTCAAAGCACACAAGTACAAAATAGAACCGAACATACAAAATTCAGAGTTATGTACAAGATAATGATAAGGGGAGTATATCTACATATACTATTTTATTGACTATTGTACATATTGTCAATTATAGTCATTTTGTCAAGTATATAGTTTTTGAGTTATGACTTTGTAAGTAGTTTTTGTCAAACATCTCAACTAATGTCAAAAGGGGAGATTGTTACTACTTATCAAATTGCCATTAGTTTCATATCCAAAGTCATACTATATATTCTAGTCAGTTAGTATTACTGAATCATGCAGTTGGTACACTCAGAGAAGTCGGTATGAACAGTCTAGTCGGTTACAGAAGAAAGAAGTCACAGAACGCAGTATTCACCGAGCTATTTACCGAGTAAAGTTTCGTGGCTACCGAGTGGTAAAGTTAACTCACGGAGTTGATATTCACTGAGTGAAATGTTTTACAAGATACATTGAACCTAGACATGCACATGAAAATGTGTTACAACATTGAGGCACATCTAACCGTTTTTGCATTAGGAATTGCACTATGAGACTGTGTATGATTACAAGGTCAATCTACAATGAGATATTTTGTTTAGTTATTCATTCGACGAATCTTTTGGAAGATCGAAGCAATGAATCATATCACCGCTGTAAGAGATCTATTTATACAACATGATTCTAGGGTTAGATATATGAGATGCAATAAGAGATAACAGAGTGTATGCATGAAGGAAGACTGTTACAAAGACACAGAGAGGTCAGGTTATCAGTGAATAGTCAAAGAAGAAAGTAAATAGAAGGGTTTACTGAGTTTCATTATGGGTTATCGAGGTATGCTACAAGCTAGGTAATCTTATTCAGAGCACATAGAATCTACTTTAGCATTTTAGATGTAAAGTTGCAGATATTTGTAATGATTTTATTGTAATATTTTGAAGTTGTAAGAGAAACCTTTAATAGGGTAAAAGACTCTAACCAAGTCTATAAATTGTAAATCCTTTAACCAGGTGCTACACTTATATAGTTTTGTAAAAAAATCCTTTAGTAAGGTAGATCTAACTGATATTGATACTCCTAACAGGGTAAGCTATGAGAAATAGCTAAATGTAGCTCTAACCGAGCATTCTTTATTATTGTAGTAGTGAAGTTGTGGGTGCCATCCCCACCGTAGTTTTTCTCTCTAACCAAGAGTTTCTGTGTGACCAAAATATATGTGTTATGGAGTGAATCATGTATGATTGTTATCTGTTGATTATAGTTTTATTTTATGTTACTGCACTATTCTGTCTATGCATAACAGTAAGGTTATTATCAGAGAAAAGTTTTGGAGTACTGATTCACCCCTTCCCTCTCATTATAGTAGCTTTCTATATTGGGCCTAACAATGTTGATGTGAAATTTTATGATGATAATTATTCCTGCTTTCCCCTTTCATTTCAAGTATTCATGTTCGTTGTCTAGAGGAGAGTTTGAGCTCATGGTATTTGATACAATAGTGTTTTTCCAAAGGTTTGTTGATACTTTCTTTTTTGGCAGGAAGGTTTTTGGCTCATGGGATTTGGCACAGGGCTTTGGAAATTTTTGTCTTCTTCCATTGGTAGCAGTTGTGGAGTCTACATTCGAAAATTATCCGATGGGTTTTTTTGGCAAATTGCCATATGGGCTCTATGCAAAACTGATATTATATGTGTTGTGACCGCATTTTGTATGTGGTTTTGGGCAGGGTGCATAAACTAATCTATCAGATACTATAGGTTTATTTTATGAGCTGTGACCAGAGGTTTTCTTCCCAGGGTTCTTTCCTCCGGTATGCTCTTTGAATCCTGTGTAAAAAATAAAAAATATTAATAAAAAAGTTTAGTGGAATAATCCACTTTTATTATTAAAAAAAAAAAATAGAATTTGAAAATTAATTAATGTATATTTGCCACTTATATAATTAATTAATTACAAAATAATCATAAATTATTAATTAATTGCCATATTAACATTTAAATAATATTAAATTATTCTATATTTTAATTGATTAAAAAAATATAAAAGGGTGGGGGAGACGGGGGGGGGGGGTGGTCCCCACGTGGGCCCCCTTGTTAGATCACGCTACCTATGGTAGCACTGATACCAATAGGTAGCAACTGCTACCCTTGGTAGCGTGCTACCTCCCGCGTGGTGGGGGGGGGCTTTTCTCCCCACCACGTGGGTAATTTGCTATTTAACAAAAAATAAAATTATTACTGTTAAAACAACAACTCACAAAATCCAAGTCTCGACAGAGACTTAAAAAAATAATTTCCAAAAAATAATCATTTTTTCTAAAATTTTGCATTTACAGAATAACCCAGAACAAGAAAATTTTCTTTCAATCAAACACCATATTGGCAAAATGAGATTGGTTTACACATATTCAACATCAAATCTGCCAAACCGCCAAACTAAATTTTAATTTAAAACTTATTTAAGAGAAGATTCATTGGAGTTTTAAACAAAATTTCCTCAAGAACAACCAAACCCCAATATTTGATTTTAATTTTTGAAAACCAATTTATACAAGCAAAAATGACATTTGGAGGTTTGATAAGAGAGCAAGGAGAGTTTGAGTCTGTGATTTCAAGGCAACTCTTCTAGTTTCCACACAAAATAAGGATTTATCTACAAACACAATTAGGTTTCTACAAAAACACCAAAAACATTTTTTTTAAAAACAAAGAAACCAATAAAATAAACCAGAGGCCTACTTGGTTTAGCAATCCTGACAAGATTGAAGAAGAGCCCAACTTGCAAGCTCCAAAAATCTCTTCTCCTCCAAAATTCCCAAATTTTTCCATGCAAAAATATTTTCCAAAAAACAACCTCCCAAATTATTTTCCAAAACCTAGGTTAAATAAAATCTCAAAATTCATTCTTTTAAAATATATCAATATATCAAACATTCTTTTTGATTTAAAATTGATTTTCTCAATTAACTGGAATTAACCTTTCTATTTCTAAATGACAACAAGATTAAATTAATTCAATTTCAAATAAATTTAATCTTTCCTTTTCAAAAGCATAAAGAGAATAAATTTAATATTTAAAATTAACCATTTAATTGAACTTGCTACAAACTTAAATTGAGCAATTCCAATTAAGGATTAATCACATAAGAGGAACCTATTTAATTTAGTCTCCAAATATACTAATGCATAAACACACATTAAATCAAATTAAATACTAGGGATTAATTACTCAATTTAACCACACTCTAAACATGCAACCCAATAAAGCCAAGCAGATAGACGACCTGCATACCCAACCAAAGGGAATACTGACAATGACTGATGATGTTCACTTGAGCACGACTATGGTCAAACGAGGGTCTCATGACCACCTAATCCAAATTCTAAGGACCAAAGAGGTACACTCAAACCTGCAAATCCAGGTGGAGACGAACCTCACACCCATGTGGTACTATACCTGAAATCTCCTGCAACCAAGTCATACATGCATACATATATATACTTAATGAAAGTGTTAACCCAAGGTTAATAACACAGAATAGGAGAATTAATAAACTTACATACAAACTGGTGCGAAAACCACATTAAAAGGTATGCACTAAAATCAAAACACCTAACTATAACACTATAATATGATAAACTAACCAAGGTCAAATCGAGATTAGGAATTGATTAGGGCACTGGTACTACATTCTTCCCGCTAGGTTTTGACTTACTCCTGGAAGTCGCAAGGCTAGATGGAGAACATGTCACATGCATTAGCCTTGAAACTCATTCAACAAATATTAAATTGCACATAGGAACCTTTCCATAAATAAATAAAACATTATTGCTAAATCCTTTACAAATGCTATTATCCATTGGCAAGATACATCTAAAACCATACACTTCTTAAAATATTCTAGGAATTCTCCACAATCATAGCAAAGAAACAAGAATTTTCTTCCTTTCATTACACCAAATTAAAGCATTAAAAGAGGTAAGCAATAATTACCATACTCATCTATCAAACATGACAAGAAAACATCCTTTCGTGGAGACAAGGATGGTGGTTTGCCATTTCATGCCTTCTCACAGCATGTCAAGTCTACGTTAGCACTCGTTCCATGTGTGAGGCACAATTATCTTACTTAGTGATTCATTAACTAACTCTCTAATATACTATTAGGTTATCACTTATTAGACACACTTTTGATGAGTTACCCAGCGACCACTTTGGGAGCGGCCCCCAATCGATAGCCACTTTGCCATACGACACTAGAATATACTCAAACGAACTCAAAAACCAAGGAATACAAATGGTCAAGCAAACATAGTTCAAAATGGAGGGAACAACCATTTGGTGAAACATGACTTCATATGAGGTGCACTGACAGATGGTACTCTAACTCAACACCTGACAAGGTATGGTCAACCACCAAACATCATTTGACACCCACATAAAGGATATGACCAGTTACAACACCACCACAAAACAACAGTCAAACTCAAGACCGAGGACAGAAATAGGTACCCAAAATCAATCTATATGACAGGGCCCAATCAAACAAAGGAAGTCTTGCCATTACTTAAGCAAAAGAGAATACAGAAATTAAAACTTGCATAGGCAATAACCGATAGAGACAATCTTTTCCCATATTGATTTAAACATAAAAGTCGATCAATTTTTCTAAATGAACTAAGTTAGATTGAAGTTATCTACCTCATCTAGATACAGGTTGCTCTTGGTTTTCAAACTGACTAAGTTCGTTGCATCAAAACATAACATAATTACGTCATTACGAGTTTTTAAACCAAGTTCACATGAATATAATTAAATAAACATTAACCGAATAAATATTGTATTTAATCTCCAAAAAAAACATCATGGTCATACTGGTTTGAAAATGATTTCTCCAAGTTCCTCTTTTCCACAGCCAAGTTACACTATATAGATCAAGGAAATATATACATATAAGGAACCCAATTATAGACAATCCATTCCCAACTTGACAAATTATTTCCTTATGCACATATAGAAAAAAAATACCAAAATTAAATATTCATTACTATATATTTATTAATCCGTGATTAATAAAATATAAGCAATTAATAATTAAAAGCAAAATTAACAAATTAACTATTTAATTAGAAAAATATGCATTAATAATAAAATAGAATTTGAAAATTAATTAATGTATATTTGCCACTTATACAATTAATTAATTACAAAATAATCATAAATTATTAATTAATTGCAATATTTAAACTTCATTAAAAACTTTAATAAAATTAACATTTAAATAATATTTAATTATTATATTTTTTTTTTGATAAAAAAAATATATTAAAAAAATGATTATAAAAAAATATAAAAGGGGGGGTCGAGGGGGTCCCCATGTGGGCCCCCTTGGTAGCTCATGCTACCTATGGTAGTGCTGCTACCAAAAGGTAGCAGTTCACTACAATTGGTAGCGCTGCTACCAATAGGTAGCAACCGCTACCCTTGCTACCTCCTGCGCGGTGGGCGGGGGGGGTGCGTTTTCTCCCCGCCATGTGGGTGGCTTGCTATTTTTTTTATTTTTAGTTTCTTTTAAAAAAATTTATTACTGTTAAAACAACAACTCACAAAAACCAAGTCTCTACAGAGACTTAAAAATATAATTTCCAGAAAATAATGAGATTTTCTAAAATTGTGCATTTACAGAATAACCCAGAACAAGAAAATTTTCTTTCATTCAAACACCATATTGGCAAAATGAGATTGATTTACACATATTGAACATCAAATCTGCCAAACTCCCAAACTATCAATTTAAAACTTATTTAAGAGAAGATTCATTGGAATTTTAAACAAAATTTCCTAAAGAACAACCAAACCCCAATATTTGGTTTTAATTTTTGAAAACCAATTTATACAAGCAAAAATGACATCTAGAGGTTTGATAAGAGAGCAAGGAGAGTTTGAGTCTATGATTTCAAGGCAACTATTCCATTTTCCACACAAAATAAGGATTTATCTACAAGCACAATCAGGTTTCTACAAAAACACCAAAATAATTTTTTTTTAAACAAGGAAACCAATGAAATAAACCAGAGGCCTACCTAGTTCAGTAATCCTGGCAATTGAAGATGAGCCCAACCTGCAAGCTCCAAAAATCTCTTCTCCTACAAAATCCCCAAATTTTTCCTCTCCAAAAATCAACCTCCCAAATTATTTTCCAAAACCAAGGTTAAATGGGAAAGGTTTGACCAAATTTTTAATTTTTGAATTTACAAAATTTTTATTTTAAAATAAAATCTCAAAATTCAAGCTTTTAAACTATATCAATATATAAAACTTGCTTTTCAATTTAAAATTGATCTTCTCAAATAACTAAAATTAACCTTTCTATTTCTAAATGCCAACAAGATTAAATTAATTCGATTTAAAATAAATTTAATCTTTCCTTTTCAAAAGCATAAACATAATAAATTTAACATTTAAAATTAACCATTTAATTGAACTTGCTACCAACTTAAATTGAGCAATTCTAATTAACGATTTATCACATAAAAGGAATCTATTTAATTTAGTATCCAAATATACTAATGCGTAAACACACATTTAATTAAATTAAATACTAAGAATTAATTACTCAATTTAACCACACACCAAACATGCAACCCAAGAAAGCCAAGCAGACAGACGACCTGCATACCCAACCAAAGGGAATACCGACGACGACTGACGATGTTCACTTGAGCACGACTATGGTCAAACAAGGGTCTCATGACCACCTAATCCAACTTCTAAGGACCAAAGAGGTACACTCAAACCTGCAAATCCAGGTGGAGACGAACCTCGCACCCATGCAGTACTGTACCTGAAATCTCTTGCAACCAAGAGTCATACATGCATACATATGTAAACTTAATGAAAGTGTTTGTCTGAGGTTAATAGCACGAAATAGGAGAACTAATAAAGTTGCATACAAACTGTTGTGAAAATGACATTAACAGGTATGCACTAAAATCAAAACTCTTGACTATAACACTATAATATGATAAACTAGGCATGGTCAAACCAAGATTAGAAATTGACTAGGGTAGGTGTACTACATTTAGTATATAAGATGGAAGATTCCAAGGTGAGGAGGGTGATTCTTGATGGTTTCAAGGATCATATTGTTCCACATATTGTAGAGTTACATACAATGAAGAAAATGTGGGACGCCATTCTGAATCTGGAGCAAAATGCTACCACTAATCGAAAGCTGATTCTTAGAGAAAAGTTAAGGAATACCCTGATGAACAAGGGAGAAGATGTTACAACTTACCTCACTAGGCTTAGAATTGTCAAGGATGACTTGGAAGCTATTGGAGATAAACCTAATGATGACTCGCTAGTACAAATAGTCCTAAATGGGTTTACTAAGTAGTGGGATGTCTTTGTTCAAGTTATTAATGGATGAGATAACTTATCAAGTAAGGATCGACTATAGAGTGACTTCACTCAAGAGGAGCTTAGAATAAGTCTTTGCAGTGGGACCAATAGAAAAAGTCAGAAAAGTGAGGCAGAACAGGAAAACATTGCCCTAGCAGGAAAAGGGAAAGTGAAGAAGGGGTCTAGCAAATGATCAAATCCACAAACTGAGAAGAAGAAGCAAGACCTGTCTAAGATCAAGTTCTATGGATGTCACAAGTATGGCCACTATGTCAGTGATTTCCCACAAAGAAAGAAGAATGACAAGAAAGGCAAGAAGTAGATGGAAGCTCTAGCAAATGTAGATGATCTTTCTATTAGAATGCAGGATGAGTTTGCACTCATAGCTTGTTTGGTTAGATGAACCTCACAAATTGTTTGTTGTATAGATAGTAGGACGTCATTTTATATGATAGGAGTTAGAGAGTACTTATCTTGTTATAAAGAGGAGGACATCAAAATCTAGATTTCTATGGGGAACATGTCCAAACTCAATCTAGTTGGGAAAGGGACTGTTCAATTTCAGAGGGATCTTGGCAAGTTGATTCCCATTCATGATGGATTTCATGTGCCAAGATTAGGTATGAACTTATTTTTCTATCTGTTCTTTAGGATAAAGTCTACAATGTACTATAATAGCAAGACACATGTGTTGATCAAGCACAAGGATTGGAAATCAACTATACCTATTGGAGTTAGGAGTGGTCAACTTTATAGGTTGTAGTTTGATTTCCCTAAGGCACTCATGAGAAGTGGTAGTCTTAGAGATAGAGGAGAGCTATGACATAGGAGGCTGGACCATATACATCATGGAGCATTTAAATATCTTTGTGATATAGTGATAGGTGTTCCAAAGGTGGGCACAAAGCATGATGATGTATGTAAGGGATGTGTGTTGGGGAATTTTCCAAAAGAAACTTTTCCAAGGAGTGACACCAAATCCAAGAGTGTTCTTGATCTAGTACATTCAAATATATGTGGACCAATGTTGATGAAATATTTTAGAGGATACGAGTACTATGTTACTTTTATTGATGACTTGTCTAGGAAGATTTGGATATACTTCTCTAAGACCAAGGATGAGGTCTTCAGTTGCTTCCAAGAGTTCAAAGCTCTTGTGGATAATTTGAGAGGTAGGAAGATAGAGGTTATTTGGTTAGACAATGGAGGCGAGTAAAAAATGAAAGAGTTCCAAGAGTTTTGTACCATGGAATAAATCAAGAGAGATAGGACTATTCCTTACAACCCAAAGAAAAATGGGTTTTTTGAGAAGAAGAATCGTTCTATATCAAAGATAGCAAGGGCTATTCTACATTAATAGGACATGCTACATTACTTATGGGCATAGGCATACAGTATGGTAGTATACATTCAAAACATGGTTCCATATAAGGTACTGGGGAAGATGACACTAGAGGAAACTTTCATATGGAAGAAGCTAGATGTCAGTCACTTCAAGATATTCAGAAGTTTGGCATTTGTCACATTCCAAGGGCTAAACATTCCAAGATTGATCAGACTAGAGAGAGGGGGTACTTTGTGGGGTATATTGAAACCTAAAAGGCATATCAAATATTTATTCCAGTGACTAGGAGGATTATAGTCAAACATGATGTCAAATTCATGGAGGACAAGCATTTAGGAGGACCAAATGATGATTAGAGTGGGCAGCCAACAGAAGCTCCATGGATCATTCAACCAAATCAAGGACAATAAAGTGCAATTATAGTTACTAACACAAGCATAAGCTCAAGTGTTGAGAGTTCGCAAAATATGGAGTAACAAATACATAACGTCCAAGAGATGCATCAAGAAGACATGCAAGTTGATGTTTAATTCTCTATAGTTGGCAACAAGAACCATGAGGTTCAATAGACACATAGGAATACTCAGGAGTTTGTGGGAGCTCCTATGATGATTAATAGACAATAAAGACAACCAACCAATTTTAATGAGTACATGGAATTATTTAGTCAGTTAGTTGATAGCGAGCCTTCTAGCTATCAAGATTTTGCACAACAACAGTTGTGGCAAGATGTGATGGTTGAGAAATTTACCTCAATATTGCAAAATGATGTATGGGAGGTTGTGCCTAGATCAATAGATATTGAAGTGGTTGGATCACACTGGATCTATAAGATCAAACATGGTTCTCATAGTAGCATCAAGAAATACAATGGGTTCTCTTAGAATGAGGGAATAGATTATGAGTCCAAAAATTTACTCTAGTGGCTAGGTATACCTCTATATGAGTTGTGATCTTACTTGCAACACAAATGAGATGGCGGATCCATCAAATGGATGTGAAGGCAGTGTTTCTTAATGGTTAATTGAAAGAGGAGGTATACATAGAACAACCAGAGGTCTCTATAGCACACAACAATCAAATCCACATGTGCAGATTGAAGAGACCCTTGTATTGACTCAAGAAGGCTCCTAGAGCATGGTATGAGTGCATTGATAGATCCTTGCAAGGAATGGGCTTCATGAAGAGTGACATGGATCCTAACCTCTACTACTTGGTGGTTGGGGTGAGGTTCCCATTATTGTTGTATATGTGGATGACTTGTTTCTAATAGGTTCACTGGGCCTCATAAAGGAGTGCAAAAGGTGTTAGATAGTTTAGATAACCAGAAGACAACTGAGAGGGGGGGTGAATCCATTGTCACATATTATAGGAACCATTAGAAATTTAAACTTTAATGCTAGAACCCAAAACATTAATACCGAAATAGCAGATAAATCAATTAAGCATAAACAATAATCACATAATAAAAGTCATCCATATAACACCAAGATTTGTACATGAAAAATCTGGTAAAGCAGAAAACCATGGTGGGAAGCCTACCCATAGTCAAATAATACTTCTACAGTAAGTATGTTAATTATAAGGAAGGGAACTGCACTTGCAGGAAGGAAAACAACCTAGAGCGCATTGCTCATCACAAAAGGAGCCTCACTGACTACATACAAATCCAGACTACAATCCAGAGAAGTGTTGAACTACAAAAGATAACATCTCCTAGGCCTGAGTACAGTTCCGGTTAATCTCAATACCAGAGGACTAATCCTCTTACATTAACCCAATCCGATCTCCAATGATCAACCAACTCCTCTGCCTGAATGATATTACATTATTCACACATTACATTCCTTGACCATGATCTCTTACATTAACCATGATGATCTACAATAAGATCTTACATTTATATATAAAAAACCCTTGATCATAAACAATCAGGTCGGCCACCAGATAATAAACCTATTACATAATTACAAACCATGCCGGCCTTAGAACAAACAAACAGTATCAACACATAAGATAACTCGAAAATACATCATTAGGTCCTATCCACGCATTACATTAAAGTCAGTCCATAACCTAGATCAACCGGGACCAAGTATAGGTCCACATGTTTCAACAATGTTCTCAAACTGCCAAGTCTTGAACACGATCACCAGTAGAATCCTAAAACTCCACCATAAGCTACACCAACACCACTTATGCAATTCATCAAAGATCTCCATCAAAATATTTGCTGGTGAAACCCTTGCCAGAACCAGAAACCAATCTTCTAAGAAAGCGGGATAGCATTTGATCTCTAGACCAAAACCAACTGACCAAATATGAGTATAAGTATCATGAACAAGCCAATTCCATCACTAGACTATATCGAAGCCTACTGGATCATGTTGGATCCAAGTTAACCAAAAACTACTGAACCTACTAGGACTAGAAGGGTGCCGGTAAGGCATCCAAAAAACTAGTGTTGGAATCAATGAATGAACATAAATGCAACAAATAATCATTTCCACCAAATGGCCAACAATCTCCCCTTTTGGCATTGATGGCAACACTAGATGGGAAAAACATCTAAGTACCAAAAAATGCCAAACAAGTCTACCCCTGTAGAGTACATCCAACAAAATCTCACATATAGCTCAGAATATCACTCCCCCTTTCTTTTCTTTTTCTTTTTCTTTTTCACATCAGTATCGCTCCCCCTTTGACATCAATGCCAGAAATCTGACATAAACATCAAAGCAAAAACATAAGTCTCTGAATCACAAAGCTGACTACTCCCCTAAGTAGTAGAATCCCACAATAATGCTGAAATGAATAGTATCTATGATAATGCATGTCGGAGTGATGCCAAAATGCATCAATCAAGTCTCTATCAGAGGGGCATAAACTCCCAATTTGTCTCTTAGGTACTCAATTGATTCCTTGGATAAAGGTTTAGTGAAAATATCTGCAATGTGCTCTTTAGTGTTCACATAAACCAATCTAACTTCATTTACTTCCACCTTCTCCTTCAAAAAGTTATACTTGATAGATATGTGCTTTGTTTTAGAATGAAATATTGAATGCTTTGATATATCAATAGCAACAGAGTTATCACAGTGAATAACTATCGGTGTATCACAATGCACCTTTATATCCTTCAACATTTGCTTCATCCATAAAACTTGTGTACAATTAGTAGTAGCAACAACATACTCAGCTTCAGTAGTAGATAAAGAAGTACATGACTGTTTCTTGATGATCCATGAAACCAACTTCTTTCCAAAAAGAAAGCTCCACCGGAATTACTTTTTTGGTCATCAACATCTGTAGCCCAATCAACATCTCCAATCATAGAGTTGTATCTTGTAGGATTTATTGGTGCAGAAACATCTTTTCTTGTCAATTTCTCACTTGTAACCATAGGAGTACTTACCGGTTTAGAATCTCCCATACCAAATTTCTTCAACAATTCCTTAGCATATTTAGTTTGATAGATAAAAATACCTTTGTCAGTTTGAGTAATCTACAAACCCAAGAAAAATTTCATTTCACCAATCATAGACATCTCAAATTCTTTCTCCATATTCTTAGAAAATTCAATGTATAACTTATCTTTACATCCAAAAATAATGTCATCAAAATTTTTTTCAACAATCAATATATCATCATCAATGATTTTATAATATAAGTTACTATCAACATTGCCTTTACTAAAACCAAGCTTCAAAATATATTTATCCAACCTTGCATACCAAGCTCTAGGTGCTTGTTTCAGTCCATATAAAGCTTTCCTTAACCTGCAAACCATATTTGTATCATCTGAGAGTAAAAACCATCAGGTTGCTCAATATAAACATCCTCATCAAGATCCCCATTTAGAAATGTACATTTTAAAGCCAATCAATAAACCTTTTTAGTTTTTATAAGAAGCATAGACAAGAAATAATATCACAACTTCAATCTTAGCTACAAGTGCAAAAATTTCTCCATAATCAATTCCTTCCTTTTGCTAATATCCCTTACAAACCAATACATCCTTATTCCTTATAACTTGACCATCCTCATTTAGTTTATTCCTAAAAACCCATTTAGTTACAATAACATTTTTATTTTAAGACCGGGGAACCAAGGTCCATGTGTCATTTTTCTCAATCTGATCTAATTCTTCTTCCATATCTTTCAACCAATGTTCATCTTTACATGCATTAATTACTAATACCGGTTCAACTTGTGAAATTAAACATAACTCATTATTTTCCAATCTTCTTCTTGTCATCATTCCATTACTCTTATCCCCAATCATTTGATCTTCAGAATGATTCAATCTCACATACTTAGGAGTCTTCTAACTTGTTGTTCCTCTTCCCTATTCTTCAATTACTATAGAATTTTCTTATGTTACAAGAGTAGATGGTTAAACTCTCTACTTTGTTAAAGGTGCTACCAGTTCAGATATAATCATTTTGACTATCGGTTCCTTCGCATAAACTCTGATTTTACTTTTATTAAGCTCATCTACTTTGACATTTGCACTCTCCACAATTCTCTACAATCTCTTATTATAACATCTATATGCTTTGCTTTTATTAGAATCAAAATGAAATATGCCTTTATCACATCTAGGATCAAATTTCCCAATAACATCATCTCTCCTGATATAATATTTAGTACCAAAAAATTTGAAATACTTAACTGTAGGTGTATTCCCAAACCATAATTCATAAGGTGACTTACCGGTTTCTCCTTTTATATGTACTCTGTTGAATGTATAAACCGTTGTAGTCACTGCTTCTCTCCAGTAGATATGAGGTAGACTAGCCTCCATCGTCATTTTTCTAGGATCATCCAAGATAGTTTTGTTCTTCCTTTCCACAACTCCATTCTGGTGAGGTGTCCAGGGAGCAGAAAATTGTCTTATGATTAGAATCGAATATCTATCACCTTGAAAACTTTTGACTCTAGCAGGGCCACACAAACCAGTATGAATAAGATCAAGAACATCATTTGATTTATCTTGTATACTCCTAAAAGAGGTTCTGACTTATTTACCCATTTGACATTCTTTACATATTGGATTATAGGGCTTCATAATCTTAGGTATATACCTAACAGCCTTAGTTGAACCAATCTTCACAATGCAATCAAAATTTGCATGACACAGCCTTTTATGCCATAAACAACTCTCATCAATCTATGTAATCAAACATCTCTTCTAACCAGAGTTTAAGTGAAATATATTACCTTTTGTCTGTGTACTGGTTGTAATCTCCAAGCTAGATCTATTAATGATTTTGCATTTTTCATCCTTGAACTGTAATTGAAATCCCTTATCTACCAATTATCCTATACTCAAAAGATTATGCCTCAAACCTTCCACATAATAAACATTGTCAGTATTGTTCTTACCATCCAATGATATGGTTCCTTTTCCTTTGATCATAATGCTTTGTAATCTCCAAATCTAATTAGACCACCATCAAATTCTTACAAAGACAGAAACTTCCCTTTATCTCCAGTCATATGATGTGAACAACCACTATCAATTACCCATTCATCCATGTCTTCAAATTTAGCAGCAAGTGCCTTTTCTTTAGGTACATTCTTTTCCAGTGCTGGATCATCTTCCTTGATAGCCAAGAATACCCATTCCTTCCCATTAGTGGATCCACTAGCAAAGTCTTCTATCGATTCATTATCTGAATCAGTAATGCCTTCCTCACCCACTATGTAGCATGATTTGTCTTTGTTTTCCTTGTATTTATAGTTGTCCTGATATCTAGGGTTAGGCTTAAATGATCTTCTAACACTTTCTTCAAATCTTGAATTCCTTTCAGGACATCTCAATGCAAAATGACCAATCTTATTACATGCAAAACATTTAAAAGGTGCTTTTCCTTCATACTTACTTCCTATCAGTCCTTTAGGTACTCTTCTAGAAAATAGTGCTTCAAGTTTCTCAAACTCATCATCTTCTCTCTTCATATCTTCCAATTCCTTTGGATATAAATCTTTCTAGTCTTGCTTACCGGTTATAGATGTAGTTTCATAAAAATTAGGTTCAATCTTCACAACTCCAGAAGGTCGAAATTCCTCAAGCTCAAAAGAAGATAGTTTCCCAACCACAGTAACTCTATTGACAAATGTATTAGCCATTGTTCTCAACTCATTAATAGTAGTAGCCTTCATTTTGTAAGTCAATTGCAGGGCTCTCATGACTTTAGAAACAATTTAATCTTCACTTCGAGTTCCACCACAACATTGAATTCTCAGAACAACCTCATTTACCCTTTCCATGAATTCAGTAATCCTTTCGTCTTCTTCCATCTTCAGGTTTTCATATCTCACCCGGTAACCATCAAGTTTAGCTATCTTCACTATAGGTTCACCCTCATTAAAAGTCTCCAACTTATCCCATATAGCTTTTTTAGATGATTTGTCAGTTAATCATTCTCAAGCTCGTTGTCTAGGTTTTCCGGAGGAGGATTGCCAGTTCTCGAATTATAGGGTGTGACACCATTCTATGTGATCTCTAAAATCTCCTTGCCAAGACATCTTAGATGAGTCTCCATTTGAATCTTTCATACTATGTAATTTGTTCCATCAAGCCTCAAAATACCCCTTCAAAAGATAGCTCCACAATAACTAGATGACCTTGAACTATTAGTCGCCATAAGATCTTCCTCAAGCAGTTAAGCATTCTACAGAGAGGACCAAAGCTTTGATACCAATTGTTAGATAGTTCAAATAACTGGAATACAACTGAGAGGGTGGGGGCTGAATCAGTTGTCACAAATTACAAGAACCATTAACAATTTAAACTTTAATACCAAAACCCAAAACATTAATACCGGAATAGTAGATAAACCAATTAAGCATAAACAATAATCACAGAATAAAAGCCATCCATATAACACCAAGATTTGTACGTGGAAAACCCGGTAAAGGGAAAAACCATTGTAGGATGCCTACCCATAGTTAGATAATACTTTTGTAGTAAGTATGTGAATTACAATGAAGGGGCCTGCACTTGCAGGAAGGCCAACAGCCTAGAGCGCACTGCTTATCACAAAAGAAGCTTCACTGACTACATACAAATCCAGACTACAATCCAGAGAAGTGTTGAACTGGAAAAGATTGCATCTCCTATGCTTGAGTACAGTTCCGGTTAAGCTCAATACCGGAGGACTAAATCCCCTCACATAAACCCAATTCAATCTCCAATGATCGACCAACTCCTATGTTTGAGTGATATTACATTATTCACATATTACATTCCTTGACCATGACCTCTTATATTAACCATGATGATCTCAATAAGATCTTACATTTATATATAAAAACCCTCAACTATAAATAATTAGGTCAGCCACTAGATAATAAACCGATTACATAATTAGAAACCATGTCGGCCTTAGACAAAAAAAATAATATCAACACATAAGACAACCCAAAAATACATAAATAGGTCCTATCCATATGTTACATTAAATCAGGTTGATAACCTAGGTCAAGCAGGACCAAGTATAGGTCCACACGCTTTAGCAATGATCTCCAACTGCCACGTTTCGAACACGATCACCAACAACATCTTGAAAGTCCACCAAAAGCTGCACCAACACCGCTTATGCAATTCATCAAAGATCTCCATCAAAAGCTTTACCCATGAAACCCTCGTCGAAACTAGAAACCAATCTTCTAATAAAGCAGGATAGCATCTGATATCCAAAGAAAAACCAACTAACCAAATTTGAGTATAAGTATCATGAAGAAGCCAATTTTGTCACCAAATTATACCGGAGCCTACAGGATCATGCTAGATCCAAGTTAACCAAAAACCACTCAACCTATTGGGACCAGAAGGGTATCGGTGAAGCATCCAAACGTCTAGTGTTGGCATCAATGACAAAACATCAATGCAACACATAATCAATTCCAATAAATGGCCAACAAAAGGGACATTGCGATAGAGTTCAAGATGAAGGATTTGGGGTGTATGCACTACTTTCTAGGCATGGAGGTATGCCAGACAGATGGAGAGATTTTCCTAGGACAAGGAAAATACTACATTGAAATCTTGAGGAGGTTTGAGATGGAAATTTGCAAACCCATGTCTACACCCATGATCACAAATTGGAAGAAGGTAGACTCATCCAAGGAGAAAGATGTAGACCCCACCTTATACAGGAAGTTGATTGGATCTCTCATGCATTTTTCCAACACCAGGACAGATATATCCTTTGGAGTAAACTCTCTTAGTCATTTCATGCTCGAACCAAAGAGAGTTCATTGGAAAATATCAAAGCATGTGTTGCAGTATTTGCATGGTACGATCGAGTATGCGATTAGATAAGCTTGAGATGATGGCATCAAGTTGATAGGTTATACTGACTCAGATTGGGCAGGCATTATAATGGACATGAAAAGAACTTCAGGGAATTGCTTTAGCTTGGGATCAAGAGTTGTCTCTTGGTACAATAGGAAGAAGAAGTATGTGACTCTAAGTTCTGCAGAGGCAGAGTACATAGCAGCTAGCATGGCGATGTATGAGGAGATATGGCTTCGGAAGTTTCTAGTAGCCTTGTTTGGTTAGAGAGTTGAGACTACAATAATACACTATGACAATTAGAGTTGCATCATGTTGTCTAAGAATCCGGTATTCCGTGATAGGTTTAAGCATATAGACATCAAGTATCATTTCATCAGGGATTGTGTATAGCGGGGGATTGCTCAGTTACAATATATACCTACAGATTAGTAGGTAGCAGACATCTTGAAAAAGGCATTTGGGAAGGAAAAATTCATCTTCTTTAGAGATAAGTTGGGTTTCATGCAGAACACCTTCATTGCTAAGAGGGATTGTTAGTTTGAGTAGCTTGGGCAATTGTCATCTCCATTCCAAAGAATTAGTAAAAAATAAATTTTTTTGGAATTTTATTAGAGTCCAGACAATTATTTAAATAATTAATTATTTTCTTTAGAGACATATAGCAACCAATTGTTTATGGTTTAGTCTAATGAATCTTAGCCATTGATTGAAATTAAATCATGGCCATTGGTTTTGCAATGAGACTATTATAAAAGGGAATCAATGGACATTTGGAGAACACACACTCGAGAAGCATTTGGAGAACACACAGATTTAAAGATAATTAGAAAGCTAAGAAATCTAAGAGAATAATTTACAGTTGAATTTGTTTTGGTGAAGCAAATTTTCTTATACCCGCTGTAAGTCTTTAATTTTTCATATATTTTTTTAATATTAATTTTTTAAAACGGTGTCCCTTTTCAATTATAAACGGAAGGCAAGGCAGAAGGACAGCTAAGAAGTAGGGGGCTATGGGGTGCGGTTTAAAGGGCCCCATAGCCAGTGCCCGCATTTAAGAACAATGTAGGGTCATTTCGATAAGTTGGCAAAACAACCAAAGTGCACATTTAAGAACAATGTAAGGAGTTGTACCAGGAGTCAATTATTAGTAGCGTATGATTACGACATAAAGCACTGTAAGACGATACATGTCTCATGTGGTCTTTCCCACTAATTAGTAGAGTATATGGATTGCCAAAACAGCTAAGTGCGCATTTAAGAACAATATGCAAGTTTAATGTGGTCTTTCCCACTAATTGCGTTGTGAGACGTAAAGCATTGTAAGCCATACAAATTTCACGTGCTCCTTCCCACTCTGCACTATAAATAGCATTGTAAGCCCAAGACCGAATGTATCCATTCCTAAGCTTGAGGACAAGTATTAAGCTTGTGTTCTCCTTAATATTTGCTTCGCCAATGGCCAGTTTGAAGGCAGAAAACTCTTCTTCTTATATACCAGAAAGATCTCTCAATCGGTGGAATAATGATTTTGTGCAGTCTCTGGAAACACCATACGGGGTAAATAACTTGTTACTTAGTATTTATATTCCCATCAGAAGCTTTTCTTTGTAGATTCCACTTGTATTTTTCTTCCTTCCTGACTCTGCATTTTTCAGGGATCTGAATACCGAGAACGTGGGGAAACACTGGTGAAAGAAGTGAAAATCTTGTTAAAAGAAATGCTGACTGGATTAGATGGCGATCTGATGGAGCAGCTTGAAATGGTTGATGCATTGCAATGCCTTGGAATAGATCGATATTTTCAGGCTGAGATAAAAGAGGCTCTTGATTATGTTTACGGGTTTGTTAAATTTGTCTTCTACCAGTTGGATTGATAACAAAATATATAAATGGTGATGGAAATTCTAACATATTACCAGATTGTCAATGTTAGAATTTCTATACAGGCGATAGATATCTTTTAAGGTTACACAGCTCGGTTGTGATAGAAATAGTTTTGCAATGAATTTTAGATGCTTGAAAACATTAACCAAATGGTTTAGTTAATAATGGATGTAGATGTTGGGATGGAAGTGTGGGCATATGATTGGAATCAGGAAATGTTACGAAGAATTTGAATCCTACAGCTTTAGAACTCAGACTTCTTAGACTTCATCGTTATGATGTATCTGCTGGTACCCAGATAGCTTAATATACTTTAATGATCTTTTTCCATCCTTTAAGTTATATATTCAAGTTATTTCATTATCGATCTTGATTATTGATTTTGTGTTATTATTAATCATTTATTTATGTGTTGTACTGTGAGAAGATGTGTTAGAGAACTTCAAGGACAAAAATGGGCAGTTTTTTTCTTGGGAAAGAAATAAGGAGAACATGAGAGAGGAACATGTGATGAGAAGTATGCTCAATCTTTTTAGGGCTTCAAGTGTGACATTTTTAGAAGAAAAAGTTATGGCAGAGGCTAAAATATTTAGCTCTGCATATTTTAAGAAAAGATTACAAAAAATTTGAAGATGCATATAAGAAAAGTTTTCTGAGAGAGGTAATAAATTTGTAAGAAAAAGTTATTAAAATGAGTCATTATATTTTATGAAAGTTGTTATCATAGTATTATTTCAAATTTATAGGTGGAGTATGCACTCTTGTATGAATGGCCTCATACCTTTTCTAGATGGGAGGCAGGAATTTTATAGAAATATGTGAATTGGACAATTCAAGGTGAAGGCTATAAAATATTAAAATGAAAGAAATATTCATATAATGTTAATTAATATTATGAAAACTAAATATTTATATAATAATTTAATGTTTGATCCAATCAGAAATTAAATAGCTTATTACTTTGTCCATGTCTTTTGATCAACTATCATGCATTAAATTTTATTAAATCAAGGTATTTGTGTTCATCATAAATCATGGATGCAATCAAAAGAAAAAATCAATTCTTGATAATAGTTTATACAATGTTTGTCACAATTTTTTCCATAGTGATTTACCTTTTAAACATAATTTGTAATGTAAATCAAATTTATTTTAAGAATAAATAATAGCAATTTGTTTAATTTTTATCGCAGTTGGTGGGAAAAGTCTCTTGTCACTAATTTGATTTCAATTAGACAACGTCCAATTGAATATTATTTGTTAGGAGTGAGTACTACAGATGAAGTGGAGTTTTCTAGTAGCAGAATGGCTTTGGCCAAATCAACAACAATTCTTTCTTTAATGGATGATCTTTTTGATGACTAGTTAACATTTGAACAAGTTGAACTTATTTATAAGACCATTATTCAAGATTAGAACCTTTCTATGATACAAAATATTCCAAGCAATTTTGAATAAATTGTAGACTAAAAAGAAAGGATGTGACATGATGCCATTTATTACAAAAAACTGGTATGTATACTTTTCTAAAATATTCTTTAATTAAATGTGTAAATTTAATTTTTATTTATACATTAAATGAAAATGATGATAAATAATGGAAAAAAAATTAGGATGGCTCTACAAGTTAACAACGATCGGTGACTTCGCGATTGGGCAAATGTTGGGTGGGATGACCTGCCACATGTGCCACAGTGGGTGCTTTCCAAGGGTTGATGGGTGGATAGGGCTCCATTTCTACGAAGGCATCATATAGAGTTTCGTCCGATATCTAAATATTTTCAACGTTTTTTCAAAAGGGTTCCGCAGCATGGAAGGGAAAGCTCTAATAGGCAAGGATCAGATGGATGATACATAAACCGGGGTAGGAAAGCGTTTACTACTCACCACTCCTTTGCTAAAGTGGTAGCCATGGGAATTCCAATGGTGTCTAGGGTATCAAGGTTTATTAACCAATCAAATGGCGCTCATGGCCCTAGGGCATCCGGATCTATTAAACAAATGGATACGGATGTGGTTGTTAATGATAAAGATGCGGGGAGTTCGAGCAATAAAGATCATGTGGAAACTGGTAACAAGGATCATTCTACTCCTTCGAAGGAGGTTTGGTTCCCATGACCTTGTTTTGATTTTTCTGATTCTGTTGTAGTCGATAGGGCTTCCAAGTTGCATTCTGTGGCTATTTTAGGGGAACTCTAGGGTCCTCAGACTAACTTATCCAAATTACATTCTAAATTACGCAAACGTTGGCCTTCTTTGATTTGTTTTCAGTTGTTATCCTCCAATTCCTATGTTTTGGTTTTTGAAACCCCCCATTGCAAGGATGATGTTCTTAAAAGCCCATTTCATTGGTTTGGTAATGTTTTAGTTAGGGTTTTTGTTTGGAAACCCTTCTTTGTGCCGGAATGGGTCAAACCTAATTCTCTTCCGGTTTGGTTTGGTTTGCCTCAACTTCCATTTGAATTTATGGATTCGGAGGTGTTGAAATCAATAGGGGATAATTTTGGTTTTTTTTAACATCTAAATCGGTTCTTAAGGAAGGGAAGGTTCTGGTAAAAATATGTGTTCTAATTTCCCCGACAACAGTGTGCCCAATTTCTTGTAAGATCAAGTCAAATGAAGGCATCTGGAAGCAACCTATTGTGAAAATGAAGGATGAGCTAGTTCAAAATCTGATAATTGTGGATGCTCCTTTGTTTTTTGACTTCCAAAATGTAAAAACTGGTTTAAACAATGAGGTTGATCGAAATATTTCTTCTACTCCAGCCAAAGAATCCTCTCAGGTCTTGGCAGAATCTATTTGTCATGGCAAGAAAGACCTTAACAATGCCACTCAAATAAATCATAATACTCCTGCTAAAGAATCTCCTCAGGTATTAACTAGGTCTGTCTGATATCTCAAGGAGGGACTTAACAATATTGTTCTCCCTAATAGTAGAACTACCATTGTCATTTCTGAAAGTGAGGTGAACATCTTATTTCAGGGTATGGGGACTGTTGGTCATGTTAAAGATGGCATTCCCAATCTGGGTAAACAGTCAGCTCTTCCTCCATTACATGAGTCTTTTGTTTGTTCTGTTAAGGAGGGGGGGTTGGGTGGTAGCGTAGAGGTTGAGGTCATTAATGCTTTAGATTGATCATCTAGTCCTATTGCTACAACTAGGGTAATTGCTCCGGTTGTGCCTAACATTGTTAATCATGATGAAGATGCTTTAATTTAACAAGTCAAAGAGTTACTTCATAATGAGCCTCCTCGGGATAGTACTAAGCCTCAATCTCTACATATTGTTCCAAATGATCACATGGCTCAGCTAGTTGAATAGTTTCTTAAATCCAATAAGGACTTTGCAGAAGATGAGGTCTCGGAAAAGGTAGTGTGCTCTATTGGGAATGATCTAGATTTAATTCATAAGAGTTTGTCTGTCTCCCCTTCCTTAAATCCTTCTGAGGCCCCTATTAATACCTCTTAGGATGATCCAAATGTTGTTCTTCAAAAAGTGACCCTGTCGCATCGGTCATCTCCAGTGAAAACGCCCATTAAATCTTCTATTGCTAAAGTTCAGCTAGATTTCCCTAGAACTATAGTATCTCTTGGAAGGGGTAGACCTCCAAAGAGTCATAAAACTCAGTTGGAAATTGACGCAGGTGTTCAACAAGTTCTGTTGGCCTCTCCTGGTTTCAAAAAGGCAGCCATCTTGAACTTTGGGAATGGTAAAGGTAGTGGGTCATTCAAGTAAAAAAAAAAAGTGTGTTCTTAGCGCTCCAGATACTAGATCCGCTTTGGTCAAGAGAAGCTTACACAAAAGATTTGGCGAGTAATGTTCTTCTCCCATTAGTGAAAAGAGGGGAGAGTCAACCTCCCCTCAAATCCAATGAAGGTTATATTATGGAATATTAGGGGCTTAAATGCCCCTAGCAAGAGATGCTTGATCAAGTCTTAGTTAGATTTGGTTAAGTGGGATTTAGGTTTACTTCAGGAAACTAAAATTTCATTGGAAAACTCAGAATTTGTATTTTCTTCTAGGAAAAAATGGAAGTTTTTTTCTTGTCCAGCTGTTCAGGCTTCGAGAGGTTTAGCGCTGTTATGGAATGATTTTGTAGTTGATGTAAAATTGGTTGCATCTGAGCCTAACTGGATGTTGTCATTAGTCACATTTAGAGCCTCAAGTTTTAAAGTATGGGTGTTCAACATTTATGCCCCCTCAGGTATTTTGGCTAAATATAGGCTATGGAAGGAACTCATTAGGGTGTCTTCCCCCCTTAGGAATTCTTTTATCATTTTTGGGGGAGATTTTAATGCAGTTTTGAATTTAAGTGAAAAATCAGGAGGGATTTACCCAAATAAGAAATCCATGGATGATTTTAATGCATTCATTATTGACTTGTCCCTTTTTGATTGCAAGCCCAATAATGGTCTATTCACATGGACAAATTTGGGGAAAAAATTTTCTTAGATTGCGGAAAGGTTGGATAGATTTTTACTCTCATCCAATTGGTTTGATTCAACCATTGAGTTTTTCTCTTCCATTCTCCCCATGGCTAGATCAGATCATTTCTCGGTGTCTCTAACTATTGTATGGGATAAACCTGGTCACAAGCTTCCTTTTAAATTCGAGCCAATGTGGTTTAGGGACACCTCTTTTCTTCCCCTCCTAAGACAATGGTGGGGAGAGGCTCCTTTCTGTAGCGGTTCTAGAATGTTCCAATTGGTTAAGAAGATTACTTTCTTAAAAAAAAAATATTAGGGGTTGGAACTCCCTTCACTTCAAGAATATTTTTGCAAAAAAACAAAGGGCTTTAGACATGTTAGAGGTCCTCAATAGGCATGTCTTGCAGCATGGTTTGGGCTCTAAGGTAATGGATGAACTCAGGTCTCTTAGGAGTAAGTTAGAAGAAATCTTGGCTAGAGAGGAAGTTTATTGGAGACAAAAATCTCAGGAGTTATGGCTAGCTGATGGTGATAAGAATACAAATTTTTTTCTTGCTAGTACTAAATTGAAAAGGGATAGGAATAGGATTTCTTGTATTTAGGATTGCCAGGGGAATATCCTTTCTGAGGATGGGGATATCTCTAAGGAAGCGGTTAAGTTTTTTAAGAATCTTCTTTCTTTTGAGAATATTGAGGATTCAAACAATATCTCATCTCTTATTCCTTCTCTTGTCTCTCTTAAGGATAGTAGAATGTTAATGTCTCCTTTTTCAATAGAAGAAGTTCGGGGGGTTGTTTTTGCTATGAATCTAGATAAGGCTCCCCGGCCTGATGGTTTTACTCCTTTGTTTTTTCAAAAATGTTGGGAGTTTGTCGGTCAAGATGTCCTTTTGGCTTTAGAGGAAGCTAGGAGGAATAGGTCAATCCTTAAAGAAATGAACACTACCTTAATTGTCATTTTACCTAAAAAGGATGATCCTAAAACCTTCGCAGATTTTCATCCTATAGCTTTATGTAACACCGTTTATAAGATATTCTCTAAAGCAATTGCAATGAGGTCGGCTAAGTTATTGCCAAGAATAATATCCCTTGAGCAAGGAGGTTTTGTCCCTCAAAGGGAAACTCCTAAAGGGGCTATAGTTGCACATGAGGTTCTACATTCGATTTTTGCCCAAAAATCTCTTGCAATGATTCTTAAGTTAGACATGATGAAAGCCTATGATAGGGTTGAATGGAATGCATTAAAATTGTCCTGTCAAGGTTGGGTTTCTTGTTGGCTTGGATAAAATGGATAATGGCTTGCATTTCCTCAGCAAGATTCTCGGTTCTTATTAATGGGTCCCCCTGTGGTTTCTTTCACTCTACTAGGGGTTTAAGGCAAGGGGATCTGCTCTCACCTTTTTTATTTATTCTACTAGCTGAAGTTTTGAGTTGGGCAATTGGCTCAGCTCGTGAGAGTGGTTTATGGAAGGGCATTAAAATTTAGAATTTTGATCAGAGGATCTCTCATTGTCTTTTTGCTGATGACACCCTCCTATTTGGTTGTGCAACCTTGAAGGAGGCTCAGGCTATTGATCAAGTGATTAGGAATTATGTAGCTTTTTCGGGTCAGAAGGTCAATAACAAAAAATCTAAGGTTTTCTTCTTAAATACTCACTCCTTGGTCTAGGATAAGCTTCAAAATTTTTGGGGTTTCCAACTTGGGGATCTTCCCTATACTTATTTAGGTGTTCCTTTTTTTGCTAATAAGGTTAAGGTTAGTTTTTGGGATAAAATAGTATCAGGGGTGTCTGAGAAAATTTTGGCACGGAACCACAAATGGCTTACCATGGCAGGGAGAATTGTGTTGATTAAGTCAGTGTTGAATGTGGTGCCAACTTACTTAATGTCAATTCTCAAAGCTCCAAAGGATGTTATTGTCAGTTTAAAGGATACTCTGAGGTCTTTTCTTTGGAACAACAACAGGGATGGGAAATCTAGGATCCCTCTGTTAGCTTGGGATAAGGTTTGTCTTCCTAAAGAACTTAAGGGATCTGGAGTTCGTAGCTTCGAAAATCAAAATTTGGCACTGGGGGCCAAATTAGTGTGGAAATTGTATGATAATCCAGCCTCCCTTTGGGCTAGAATCATGTTCACCAAGTATCTTTCTAATGGAGATAGGAAGTCTATATTTCGGGCTGAGTCTCTACTTAAGGGGTCGGCCATTTGGAATTTCATGGGAAAATGTACAAGAGTCTTACTGCCGCATCTTTCTTGGGTTGTGCATAATAGTTTGAAAGTTAGATTTTGAGATGATGCTTGGAATGGTCATTGTCCTATGGATTGTATTAGGGATTTGTCACCCTTGAAATCTATTCTTTTGGATAAATGGAGAGCCTACTTATCAGACTATTTTACTGTAGTTCAAGATGGTGATATGGTGATGGCCCAATGGAAGTCGATTGAGTTTCTTCCTATTAGTCCTAGTCTAAAAGCAGATTTTTATTCTACTCTTAGAAACAGAATTATCATCTTATCTGAGCTTGATGATAAGCTGATTTGGACCAAGAACTCTATTGGAAAGTATTCAGTGAAAGATGGATATAACTCCCTTATGCCGACCAAGGATCTCTCTTCTTGGCCTTACAAATTATTCTGGTATCTTGCATGTCTGCCGAAGGTGAGAGCTTTTGCATGGCTTGCTGTTCAAGACAAGGTCCTTACTGGGATGAGACTGGATAGGATGGGTTTATCTGTTGTCTTCCCTTGTGTTCTTTGTAATCAGAAATTGGAATCGTCATCTCATCTTTTCCTTCATTGTGATTTTTCTCTAGGGTGTTGGAATTGGTTCTTCGAGAAGTTAGGTCTCTCTTTTGTTACTAGTGGGGACCTCCTCTCACACTTCAGAGCTTGGCCTCTTTTGTTCTCTTATTCTTTTTATGCCTGCCTTTGGATCATAGCTCCATCGATCATTGTTTGGAACATATGGTTAGAAAGAAATAATAGGATCTTCAAAAAATCATCCACATCACTCTCTGATATCTTAGTTAAGATAGAGGCTTCTATCTCAGAGGTGGCCTTGTCATATATTCATAAGAATTTAGATCATCTGACATCCTTCTCCCATTGGGATGGCATGATCACAAGGACATGGAAATCCCTATCTATTATTCTGCTTCATGGGTTAGTTTCAAAGGGTATGGCTCTTAATAATAAGAGAAATATGGCTACCTGGGTTCCTCCTCCTCTAGGTCAATATAAAATCCATTTTGATGGTGCCTCCAGGGGGAACCCGAGTATGGCGGGAGCTGGTATGGCCATTCTGGATCATAATGCAGTTTTAATATCTGCTCAATGTCATGCCCTTGGGTTTCATTCAAACAACTTTGCTGAATGTCAAGCTCTGTCACTTGGGATTGACATGGCTATTTCCCTTGGGATCAAACATCTTCACATTCAGGGGGATTCAATGGTTGTTATCCAAAGTGTTTTGAATTGTAAAAGTAATTGTTGGCATTTGAAGTATTTAATTGACCACATCTTGAAGAAATTATCTTTTTTTGATACCTATATGTTATCTCATTGTTTTCGAGAGTTAAATAAACTGGCAAATTTCCTGCTAATTTGGCAATTGACTCAACTGCTTTTCATAAGAATGTGGAAATTGGTGATATTTGTCAAGGTGTCCTCCTCAGATATGTGCCTCTTCCCAAAGATTAAGTTCATCTGTTTTGAGTTTCGTCCTCCTTCTCTTATTGAAGTATATAGATTATCCCCTTCTCAGACTTTGTATTGGGTTAGATGGTAATATATGTACTTCTTGAGGATTGGAGAGGCAATAAGTCAAGTGGCAATACATTATAATAAGTTCCTTCTCTTTATCTTCATTTCTTATTGAAGTATACATATTATCCTCTCCCCACTATAGCATGTATCTGTTCTTTTTGTGCTTATAGGAGTCCTTTATTTCTATCTACATTTGAACTACTTATACATCTCTGCTCTTGGGGTAGATGTTAATGCGTGTATTCCTTAAGGATTGGAGAGGTTTGTCCAGTTTATTTTATTCACTCATGAGTTACATATGTCTTGGAGGTATACCTGGATTAAGCAGAAGTATGGGGTGTTTATCCTCGGCATTTTGGCTTATTTTTGTTAATTATGGGTGCTTGTTCTATTATTTGTAAATGTTGTTATTAATTATGCCCTTGTGCCTTATATTGTTCACATTCAGACATAAAAGTTTAAAGTGGTGGTATTCTACTTTGGGACATTGCTTCATTATTTTTACATAATTGTGTATAATCCCAAATAGGGCTCGAGGCCTTTTGCTTCCTCGATCTGGTTAGTCTTATGGTGTGCGGAAATTGTTTTTTATCTTGCTTTATTCTTTGGTGCCACTTTAAGAGTTTTCGTTTCTTATTCATTGGCAAAAAGTTTGTATATGTACGGTGGCTAGAAGATTAATTATAGGAATGCACTTCTATTTTTTGCCTTAGAGGGTGTCTTTATTGAGAGTTATGTTTGCATGTTTTTGGGGTATGGGGGAGTAATCCTTTCTCAAAAATTCATTATTTGTTTCCTCCCTTGTTGTTTTGTACGGTTTTGGTTTCTTCATGTTCATAACGTGGAAAAGTTTGGGATCTCTTGAGAAATGTTTCTCGTGTGGATATCTTGAGTCATTAATTAGCTTGGTTGGCTTTATGCTTCGCATGGAAATTGCAATCATCTTTTAGTAAGATGGCGGCTTTTCTTTCTATCGTGCATTCTTGGTGCCAAGTTTTTTGAAAATGTCATCATTTTTTGTTTACGGTGGCAGCTTGGATAATGACATCATTTTTTATTAGTGTGTTGTCCTCTCATGGTTGTTTTTACTATCTTATGATGACATTGGGTTCTTTTATTCTCCTTGGCTCTTTTGGCTTTGCATTTGTTCTCCTAATGGAAGTAGTGGGTTACTGCATTCTATTGCCCCACAAAAACTATGATTTTCAAGACTCTTTTGTTTTGGACGATGAAAAGCTCAGGCATTTTTTTCAAATTCATTTGGTGGATTTTTCTCTAGCTTTTCACAAAGTTTTGGAAAAACGATGGCTTGTGGATAACCCAGGTTGTTTCCTTGCTGATATTGCATCTCAATTTCTCATTGTATGTATGGATGTGCTTCTGGATTATTCTATGGTTAGGGCAATCTTTTATTCATATTTCAACTCACACTTCTACTCTTCGATTGATTTGGATAATGCTCTCTCTAATTACCACTTTGATTTTGGTGATTTTGAATATGTTGGCTTTATTACTCGTTCTCAATTATTAGCCTCTGGGTAGAATGGGGAACTCCTTTCAATTTTAAGGAATGGGCTTATATCTAATATATATGATGACACATTATTTGAATTGGTAGCCCTTTTAGACTATGTATCACCAGATTGTCTAGCTGCAGTGGTTAATGTTTTTGCAGGATTGCATTTTCTTTTAGAATCAATGTCTAATGTTCGAGCTTTGCCAGTCTGGATTCCTCCTATATAGATGGTGCCTCCTTCCTCTCTGCCATTAGAAGGGCCTAGCTCATGGCTCTCAATTCCTTGACATCATGCTCTTGGGTTTCTGTTTGAGTGCAACAGGTTTTTTGAGCAGGGATATGTTTTCATCTAGTTTTTTCCTCACTTTCGCAAGCATAAATGTTGTTTGTGGGACATAATGGGTGGTTTTCTACATGCCTATTTGGCATTATGGTGTTGAGTGGGTGATATAAAATCTTGTCAAGCATGGAAGCTTTGTGGCTATGTTCCCCCTTTTTACAATTTACTCCTCAAAATTATTTTTTGGGTCTTATGGAGAAAGATACGCATCTTCAAAGAAACATGTAAGGGGATGGTGTTAATATCAAGTATGTAATGGGTTTATGGGGTTTTTTGGATAATGTCAGGTATATCCTGATAAGCTTTGTAACAGGAGGGTGATTAAATTCAAATATGTATTTGGGTATATGGGGATCTAAATTTTAGTTTTTTTCTCTTTTTTGGACCACAACCAGAGGTTTTCTTGCGGGTTCTTTCCTGCTGGTATGCCCTTTGAACCCGTTCTGTATTTTCAAATCTATAATTTAACAAAATATAAGTTTAGTGGCTTGTCCACTTTTATCAAAAAAAAAAAACGGTAACTTAGAGATGACATTAATAGAAAAACAAAAACATAAATTTTGATTTAGGTTACTTTAAAGTTTCTTTTTACATAATTTTTTTTAGTATATTATATTACCTACAAATATATTTTGAACTTAAAATTTAATTTTGACAATATACTTGTTCTAGTTTTGTATATAATTTTTAATTATAGCTTTAAAATTTTCACATTTATTATTGAATAATGTATTTGCTTCTTTTCCATTTAATTTTAAAGTGTATAGTAAATAGAATATGCTTATATCTTATTTTTTAATTGTATTAATTGGAGATATTAATATATATTTTAAATTTTGGATGTACTTGTACTTATACAATTAATATATTCTTTATACGATTATTTTCATAGCCATGACATGAGATGTGTCTCTCTTGCTATCCTTTCTATCCTCAAGGTTACACCTCTTGACCAAATTTCAAGATATTTCTCCTAGTCTACTTTCTAACACCTTTCCTTAATGTTTTGTTAGATCCATAACTTGAACAAATATCAAACTGTTATAAGTGAGATATTATACTCTTCTTCCAAAATGTCACAATTGACAAAGGACCAAATTAAAAATATATGTATTATATTAAATGCACACGACTTTTTTGAGATGGTTAAACACCTATTGACATAATCTCTATAGAAGATATTGTTTGTTAACTAATAAAATTTAGTACATGTTTTTGATTAAGTTAGAAGGGAGAAGGCCATGAACCTAAAAATTTTAGTACATGTTTATGGTGTATATTAAAAATATTTATATTGATTTTATAGTTAATACTCATTTTAGCATGAACATAAGGTATTGCATGTGTTAATATTAAATAATATGTGTCTCAAACTATTTTAATTATTTGATTTTTTTTAACATATGTAAATAAATATTTTAATTTAAATGTAAAAATATATAGATTTAATTATCTATCTATCTATCTATCTATCTATCTATCTATCTATCTATCTATCTATATATATATATATATATATATATATATATATATATATATATATATATATATTTATTGTGATTTTTTTATACAATATCAATATAAATACATAAATTGTGAAATCAAATTAGGAAATGGATTTAATAGTTCACATATATTGTGATGTAGTGGTCAGATTATGTTGAAGCTACTTTACAACAAACAAGGTGGAATGCAAGACAATACATTCCAAGCTATAATGAATACATGCATATTGCAACAACAACTACAACGATGGGACCATTATCACTGCATCCTCTTCTCTTGGCAGCCCCTGATTTAACAGACAACACTATTGAGAAGATATCTAATAATCAATGTAGATTCTACAAGATAATGTGGTTGTGCACACACTTAAATGATGATGCTCATGATTACCAAGTTTGTGTCTTTCCTTTATAATTCAATCATTAGATCTAGATTAAAATGATATTATACTTTCAATATTAACATATTTTCTAATTTTTATGAAGGATGCTAAACTCCATCAAAAAACAACCTCAGCCATTTCTTCTTATATTAGGGATCATCCTAAATGTTAAGAAGAAGAGGCATTAAATCACCTAAGCCATATTCTTGACCAATTACTTAAAGAATTCACATGGGAATTTTTGAATAAGGATAATACTTTGCTTGATTGGAAAAAGATGAGCATCAACCTTAGTAGAGGAAGGCAATGCTTCTTTGTATGTGGAGATAGATTTTCATATCATGATGAAGGAATCAAGAAAAGGGTAATCAAAGTTCTAATTAATCCAATACAAATATTGAAAGATAGACCTTCTATTATCCAAAAGTTGAAATTCAATTACAAACTAATCTCTTGATTGTGTGTGATGCTGATTTCATATTTATTCCTACTAAAATATATAATATTGTTAGAGGATGTACCCCTATATCAAATGTAACCCTGTGGAGGATGTACCACTTTTCTATTATAGCAATATTTTGATTGTAACTATACAAATTTATATGTTTGTTTCCTAATTAACACCCTTGACAAAATGAGTGTTATTTTTTAATAAAAATATTTTGGGTCATATTTAATGACCAAATTAGCCTTATAATAGACCAAAGGAAAATATCAAATGCTATTAACTAAGAAATGAGTAGCTTACTCATATATTTTATATAATCTAATAAAAAATGTTTAAAAGCACAATATATTCAATGCTTGTATAATGATTTTGTTATTTGTCCTGTAAAAATTAGTATCATGAAATAAGGTTCTCTCATACTATAATATACACTTCCCTTTGAATCTCTTTCAACTTAAAAAAAAAAAAGGAAAAGAAAAAAAAGTTGGTCATAAATCCACAATTTCTTTTATAACATCTCCTTGTTTTTCAAGAATATACATCACAACTATGAGCATAAGTCTAGAGAAATGTACCTGAATTTGTATATGTTACAATCTATTTGTATTTGTTTGAAATTTTTAAAAAAGTCAAACCGTGAATCTAACTTGTATGGTAAACAATTTAAAACTATTTAAACAAAATATTTAAAATTGGTATCTTCATCTAATAAAATTTTTGATGTCATTGTGTCCCTTAAAATAAAGCCCAACCCTAGCGAGTTACGCTAATACTTGAGAGTTCAAAAAAATATCAATTTAATAAATCAAAGGTGTGTTTGACCAAAGACTCCCACCCAATAATATATCAAAAGTATGAAATTCTTATTGAAAGAGAGACATTGAATGAAAATAATAACTACAATTTTTTTATTCACTTTAAGAAATAGAAACAAGGTCTCCAAGATTTTGATAGTAAAATAGAATTGTCTTTATTCATCAATTTCTAAATTAAATAACTATCTTTGATATTCATCTGTTATAATGGATAGTTGTACAAATGTCAAGGTATATGTGTATTGTAAAATTAAAAATAAAAATAGTAAGAAATTTATGTTATAAATTAGATGCCATTTTTGAAATAGTATCATGTGTGATTCGAGTAGCTTCTGAAGATGAACAACATCAAGTAAAATAATATGAGCTTAAATTTGAATCTACATAAGCATATTCTAGATCCAAGCATGCCTTTAGTATACTAATAATAATGGGCTTCAACAAAGAAATAAAAAGAGCACTATTTATATCTTTTTCAGATATTGAAATTCTTTTTGAATATTAAAATATGCCAAATCTAAATATATTTGTGTAGAAAATAAGAAAAAATCCAAATAAAACCATATGCAGAAGTCATTACCCATCTAACAAATCCATAGCTGGATAGTTTCGCCCACATTATAAAACTCTTGATGAAAAAGGTGTCCTCATCTTAATAGTATCCAACATGGTGATAAGAATACCAAAGTAAAGCTCCATCTAGGTTGGATGACAAATATTAGTACTCTAGAGCTAATACGAATTCTAGCTATAAATTTTCAATCTTAATTGCCTATGGAAGCTCCTATGATCCCTTTAGCACATATGGTGATATCTTGTCCATGGATTAAGAACAAGCTTAAACCTCAAAATCATGAGGTAGGAAACATAAATCCCAAGCCACATGATAAAATAAAGTTTTCCTTTACTATTAGAGTAGACAAAATCAGCGAGGAGATTTCTAATGCAAAGCTAAGAAACTTTGGAAGAAACCCAATTGTTAGTAGCAACAAAGAAGGAAGACTGAGAGGGGGGGCTGAATCATTCTTCAATGGATATACAAACTTAACTACAAAAATAGATCTGATAAACTACAACAATAATAAAGATAGGCAAATTAATAGCACAACACACAACTCCAAGATTTTGACATGGAAAACCTGATAAAGGGAAAAAACATGGTGGGAACCCACTCATAGTAAGATGATACTTTGTAGTACATATGTGAAAATATTATAATGGGGAATGCATGTGAATCAAGGCACACTATCTAGAGATCACTGCTCAAATACAATGACCTGAAAGGATACAAACCTTAGGGAAGTCTCACTAACTTACAATAAGATTTGGACTACAATCCAAAAGAAATGAACTGAAAGAATACCATCTCTAAATGCTTGATTACAGTTTTGGTTAAGCATAAATATTTTCTCTACAACACTAATTTCTCCTCAATCGCAACACCAGAATATAGATCACTTATTCATACATAAACCTCTCTCTAATAATGCACACAACCTTGATACCTAAATTACATGACAATATCACCTATATATACAATTCAACAACCTTGATAACAAGGTGGGCTAAACCCTCAACTCACAAATAAAAAATTACATCACACGATACAAAGATCAACCATGATAACATATAATGATTTACATGACATAACATGGGCCTAATTAAAATTCCCAAATGCTCAGCTCTACTAGAAATCATGCCAAGAACAACTGGAACACACTAAACCACTAGAAATATTGCTTCATGAAAATCATCACTGGTTCAAAAAAATCACCAAAAATTCACACAATGATAAATGTGGATCACTAAAACAAATAGGACAAGAATAGGAAACACCAACAAGAATGTTAGAATAATCAGGAACAATTTCACCAACACTACTTATCTAATCTTCAATGATCAACATCTGAAAACTCAAGAACACAACCAATCAACAACTGTCACGAAGAAAGATACCTTATGAAGCACCAAATCATGATCCATATAAAATTAAGATACACAATATCATCCCAAACAATTTCCCAAAATCTCAGAAAAAGATTTGATCACACCAAATTATACTTGAGGAAATACTTAACTCTACAAAATAGTGATCAACAAAATAACACTAAAAAATTGGATCATACGATCCTCCTAATCTCCATACACTAGAGAAAATAAAAGTAATATGTTGAAATCAATGAGAAAAACATATCCTAGCATCAATAATGATCAACAATATCCAACAATCTCCCCCTTTGGCATTGATGGCAACATATGAATGTGAAAAATAGTCAATGCAAAAAAAGAAGATATCTCCAACAAAATCCCCCTAAGATAACTTGACATATAAAGAAGTATTTCACATGATATCTCTCCCCCTTTGATAGTAATTCCAAAGATCTCAAATTAGAAAACCAAACTGTCTCTCCCCAAAAATAGAAATATGCATCTCTCTCCCCCTAAAACATAGACTACTCCAGCCGAGGAGCAGCACCAACTCATCAATCTAGATAAAAGGATAAGGCTCTAAAATGCACCGGTTTGATGAAACTCAATGCATCTAGTTATCATTGGGAGGGGTAGATACCCCTAACTTATCTTTTAAATAGATAAATGTATCTGTAGGAAAAGGCTTAGTGAAAATATCAGCTATTTGTTCCTTTGTAGATACATATTCCAACGCCACCTTTTCTTCACTGACCTTCTCTCTCAAGAAATGATATTTGATCAACACATGCTTAGTCTTTGAATGTTGCACCAAATTCTTTGACATGTTGATAGCATTTGAATTATCATAGTATATGATAGTAGACTTATCATAGATAATTATGAGATCCTTCAACATTTGTTTCATCCAAACTACCTAAGTGCAATTGCTATCAACAACAACATACTCAAATTCAACATTAGATAAGAATAGTTAATTTTATTTCTTACTTGCCCATGAAACCAGCTTCTTTCCCAAAAAGAATGCTCCACTAGTAGTTCTCTTCTGATCATCTACATCACTAGCCCAATTAGCATCAGTGTAGGCACATAGCATGAAATCATCATTTCTCAGATACCACAAACCATAATCCACAGTTCTCTTCAAGTATCTGAAAATCCTTTTCACAGTAGTGACATGACTCTCTTTTGGATCAACTTGATATCTATCAGCCATATAGACAATATTCATAATGTTTGGTCTAGTTTGAGTAAGATATAGCAGTCCACCAACCATATATCTATACAAAATCTAATTAGCTTTCGGAGATTCATTATTCTTAGTAAATTTACAACCAGTCACCATTAGAGTTCCAATTAGTTTGGATTCATCTAATCCAAACTTCTTCACCATTTCCTTCACATACTTAGTTTGAGATATAAATATTCCTTTTCTAGTATGTGAAATCTGCAAACCTAAGAAAAATTTCATCTCTCCAATCATAGACATCTCAAATTATTTTTGCATATCACCTACAAACTTCATGATCAAGTTATCATTACCTCCAAAGGTAATATCATCAAAAAAGACTTCAACAATCAAGATGTTCTCATTCTCAATCTTAAAGTATATATTAGTATCAGCAACACCTTTATTGAATCCCAATTTCAACAAATACTTATCTGATCTATCATATCAGACTCTAGAGGCTTGCATCAATCCATAAAGAGATTTATTCAATTTACATATCATGTCTCCATCATTTGATAGTGAAAATTCATTAGGTTGCTCAATGTAAACTTCTTCCTCTAGATCACCATTCAAAAAGGAAGATTTGACATCCATCTAATATACCTTGAGTGACTAAAACTATCGAAGGAGAGTCAGGAACAAACTGAGAAAATTGATATAATCTAGAATAATGATATGTTTTTCCCACAATAATAGTAGACCCATTATGCATTTCAACAATTACCACTGTATCTGGTGTGAACTCAACTCTCTTGCCAGAACCAGTGTGAGTGATCTGATAAAAAGATAGGATATTAGTTAATAAAGATGGAAGACAAAGGACATCTTTAAATGTTCCTTTGCCCACATCAACAAACCCTCTCCCATACACTTCAAGAAGAGTTTCATCACCCATTAGTATGGTAGGTATAGAATATGGCTCTAGAGAGGTGAAATCATCTTCTAAAGAAGCCATGTGGTGCAAAGAACACAAGTCAATTATCCAAGAATTGGGTTCTGATGAACTTTGTTTGACTT
The DNA here is from genome assembly GCF_030272615.1 of Cryptomeria japonica. NCBI lineage: Eukaryota > Viridiplantae > Streptophyta > Pinopsida > Cupressales > Cupressaceae > Cryptomeria > Cryptomeria japonica. Next base: position 781,216,855 of record NC_081411.1, on the reverse strand, counting down.
AATCAGACTCCTTGATATTATTATTTTCAAGAAGATGTGAAAGGTGTTCAATTTGTTTCTTTCAATACTTTTGTTCATCATGACCTGGCCTCTTACAATAAGAACACTTGACCTTCTCCTTCTTAGGTTGTTCACCTTTTGATGAAGATGTATGATTATCTACTTTTCAAGTAGCATATTTCTAATCTTTCTTCTTCTCTCCTTGGTTCTTTTGTTTCTTATCTTTCTTACTATACCCTTTTTATTTTTTTGTTCATTGATTTATAGATAAACCATGTGACTTCGAGGGTTTTATTGTACCCATTTGAACCAATTTATCCTTCTACCTAGTGAGTTCTTTAGAAAATTCATCTAGAGAAGGCATTTTGAATGTGGTGCCTAGGGAATATTTCATAGCATAGAATGTAGAAACAAACACTGAATAGTTAGGACCAATCTTAGAAATAATAATCAAGATCAATTTCTTATCATCTTTCTAAGTTCAACACTATTCCAACTGCAATCTTATAGACTTAAGTTTAGTGAAGAAGTCTTGTATAGTATAAAAATTGGCTGGATTCAACCCTATGAGTTTATTCTCCAACTGATGACCTCTTAGCTCATCCTACCTACCAAAGAGGTTTTCCAAAGTGGTCCACACTGCATTTGGTCTAGTGGTAGATTCAATGTGAAAAAGAAGATCAAGAGAGACTGACATACATAGAGTACCAAAAGCTTCATCACATTTATTAAACCATTTAATATTTTCTGCAACATCTGGAGGTTCAGTTTCAAGTCCCATAGTAACATGATTAAATCTATGTCTTTTCAGATATACTATCACCTTATATTTCCATTAAATGTAATTATATGGTGTTAAAAGTGAAATTGTAGATGCATCCATGATAGCAAAAAATTATATTGCAAAGAATCAGTAAGTGGAAGAAAAAAGACACAAGAGACACCCCCCTTTCCACTAGTCTCAGAAATCATCCGCCCCCAAATATTACAAGGTTAGCACTTTATAATTAGTGCATTTACAAGGATTTTTATCATATTGTAGTTCTTTTAAGGCTTCAATAGACAAAAATTGTAATTATCAACACAAATAATTTTGAGACAAGATCTAAAAAGATTAGCCTTATAAATGCTCAATTCATCTCAATACCTTTCTAACAACTATTAGCTTTTCAAAAATAGAGTTGTGAGGGGAAAGATATGACCGGTTGAAGAGAAAAAGAAGCAGTTGATATGTAACCTGCAATATTTGATAGAAAGAGGCTTAAATGTTTCAATGAAACCCGTAGTAATGTAGAATACTCATTTCCAACTTTCTGTCAAGTATTTGTTTGCAAAAATCTGACACCTGAGGCAAAAGTTATGCAACTTTTAAGAAAGGTTATTGAATTCGTCTGCTAGAAAAATGTCTTAGGCCCTATTCAAATTCGAATTCTACATAAAATATTAAATTTTTTGGAACACCATCAAAAACCCAGAATTTTTTTGATGATGGGAAGAAATCATTAAAAATTATTTTTCCTCAAAATGAATGAAAGCTGGAAATCTAAAGCCGAAATGAGAACAACTCTAGTAAGAAGATTTCACTTTGATTTTTTAATTGTGTTCTCCAAAAGCTAATTTTGGTGAAGTAAAAGTCACCTTTGACTTTCTCAAGCCTTCTGGACACTCTAGAAATGCTTGTTAAGCTTCCAATATTACCAAAAAGCTACAATCAACCAGATCTTACAAGAACACATACATATAAAACCAAATTTAAGTAGAAGCTATTTTCCTTTAAACTATTCTAATTCTCCAGATCACATGAGAATGCAGGAGAAGAGAATACTTGGTTTGTAAGGAAAATATTAGGTATCTAATAGTCTCAAATCTTTCAAATAAATCAGAATAAAATGATGAGCTATACCGGACAACATGATTCTAATAGCATGTTAGATTATGTGAGAAGCAAGAATCGAGCTAGGATATGATGTCACACATAGATCACATGCAACTCCCCAAGCAATAGATGACCAAAGATCAAAATAGCTAAATGAAGTTAATTCTGATATGAGAAAAAATAGAGAAAAATAAGAGAATTTAAAGAACACTCTCACTGAGCTATCACTGAACTAGTGAAGGTGAGAGTATAGTGCTTATTATATAAAAAAATAGTACAATATACATCAATGTTAGGACTCAGAGGCAACTGAGATGGGGGGGTGAATCACTTGTCTATTAATTTCAACCCAAATATAACTTAATCAAATTTGATGCATAATACTGGTAAACCAAACTTAATGTTGGTTGATAGTTTAACAATTAATAACAATATCGGTGAAACTTAATGCATGAAACAAAAAGAGAAATAACATCCACAACACATAACATAGATATTTGTACGTGGAAACCCTATAAGTGCAAAAACCATGGTGGAAAACCTTACCCACAATCAGATGATACTACTGCAGATAGTATGTGTTTACAAATGGAGTCTGCACATCCAAAAAGGCCAGCTGCCTAGAGTTCACTGCTCAATCACAGAATGGGAGTCACACTGACTATGAAATGGATGATTAAATCCAATGATAATGTACAACTCAAAGTGGCATCTTCTATGCTGGATTCAATACCAGTCAAGCTTTGATTGTCTTCTTCAAACCTTACTTGAATCTTCAAATGATGTATGCGTGAGTAGCTCTACTTATTTTTGCATATAACCTTACAATACCTTATTACATACCATACCCATACCATGTTAATCTCACAATTGAGATCTTACATATATACCAAAACCTAAGACCAAATGTATAGGTCGGCTCACTAAGAATATTACAATAAAAATCAATTACAACAAGTCAAGATGTGATGCATCATTTCAGCTCCATAATAATATTAATTGATTAAACCATCTACATAATGTGTCGTGCTGATTTGGAATAGATAATGCATGTCAGTCCATAACTTAGAGAAATTTGTCATTAATAGAAAATATGTCAACCCAATTAGACCAATAATCAAATCTCCATAACCAAGTGTCCAAACCATGTCATTGACATAACCAAGTGATCTCTAGATGATAACAAGTTATCCTCAATACCATTGAACAATATAGCCTACCGGTGAACCAAATATCGGTTATTGTGCATAGGTCATTGAACTTGTCCGTGAACATAATCAAAGATCTCCAGAAGGATAAGTGTTGATAAGTGTTGACATCAGTGAAAAAACCAATGTAACACATTCATAATACCAACAATCTCCCCCTTTCGCATTGATGGCAACACAAGATGGAAAAACCATCTAAGTGCCAATGTGAGAATGCCAAAAACCAAAAACCAACAATCTCTAGAATAGATCAATACCAGAAACTAAAATATAAATGCAGAGAGTAACAATCTCTCCCCCAATGAATAACCTCTCCCCAAAAGAATATGTGTTTTTTCATAGATATCTCTCCCCCTTTGACATCAAATGCCAAAGTAATATAAATACCAGATACAACCAGTTTATAGAACTAACTTATTACAAATACCAACTACTCCCCCTGAGAAGTAGCTCTCCTCCATCAAAGCTAGAAAAAGGATTCTCTGTTGAATTTTGTCGGTCGGATCCCAATCTCCAATTATCTAAGTCTCTATCAGTGAGGGTATAACCCCAAGATGCTCTCTTAGATATTCAAAGGTTTCCTTATGAAAAGGCTTAGTAAAAATGTCTGCAATCTACTCTTTCAAAAAACTGTATTTGATAGAAACATGTTTAGTTTTAGAGTGAAATACCGGATTCTTAGATATATCAATTGCTGCTGAATTATCACAATAGATGATTATAGGTTCTTTGCATTTTACCTTTATGTCCTTCAATAGTTTCTTAATACATAAAACCTAAGTACAATTAGTTGTTGTTGTAACATATCCTGATTTTGTTGTTGATAATGATGTACAACTCTGTTTCTTGATCAACCATGAAATCAATCTGCTACCAATAAAGAATACCCCTCCGGTGGTGCTCTTTTTGTCATCTACATCTCTTGCCCAATTAGCATCGGTGTATGTGCACAACTCAAAATGTTCATCTTTAGGATACCATAAACCAAGATTTCTTGTGCCTTGTAAATACTGGAAAATCCTTTTCACTGTTGATTCATGATTTTCTATAGGATTACTCTAAAATATTGAAACAATACATATGGCATTCATTATATCAGGTCTTGTTTGTGTCAAATACAATAAACCTCCAATCATGTATTTGTATCTTGTCAGATTAATAGGGGTTGAATCATCCTTCAATGATAGTTTATCAGTTGTTGTCATAGGAGTACTTACAGGTTTAGAGTTTTCCATACCAAATTTCTTTGATAATTCCTTCAAGTACTTTGATTGACATAAGAATATACCTTTATTAGTTTGAGAAATCTGTAATCCTAAAAATAATTTTATCTCCCAAATCATAGACATTTCAAATTCTTCCTGCATCTTATTAGAAAAGTCTTTACACAATCCATCTTCTCCTTGAAAAATGATGTCATCAACAAAAAATTCAATAACCTAAATATCTTCATTAGTCACCTTGAATTATAAATTGCTATCAGCATTACCTTTAGTTTAACCAAGCTTCAAAAGATATTTGTCCAATCTAGCTTACCAAGCTCTAGGAGCTTGCTTCAATCCATATAAATCTTTCCTTAACCTTCAAACCATATATTTATCATTTGTTAATGAAATCCATTAGGTTGTTCAATGTAAACTTCCTCTTCAAGATCACCATTCAGAAATGCACATTTAACATCCATTTGATAAACTTTATAGTTCTTGTGAGCTGCAAATGCAAGAAATAATCTAACTACCTCAATTCTAGCTACCAATGCAAAGGTTTCATTGTAATCAATTCCTTCTTTCTATGAATATCCCTTACACACTAATCTTTCTTTGTTTCTGATTACCTTACCATCTTCATTAAGTTTATTTATGAATACCCATTTAGTTCCAATTACATTTTTTTTTTAGGCTGAGGAACAAATGTCCATGTGTTATTCTTTTCAATTTGTTCCAATTCATCTTCCATAGCCTTAATCCAATGTTTATCTTCACATGGCTCATTAACTGATGCTAGTTCAATTTGAGAAATTAACCATACCTCTTCATTTTTCTAGTCTTCCTCTACTCATAACTCCTTGATACTTATTCCCAATTATTCGACTTTCAGAGTGATTCAATCTAACATAGCTGGGTGTGTTCACTTGCTATTGTTCTTCAGTCACTATGGAATTCTCTCATGATGCCAGTGTGACTAGATCAACATTCTATACCAGTCCATTCTATATAGGTTCATTTGTGATTATCTCAACTACCAGTCCAGAGTCCATAGACCTTGAATCTCTTCTAAAGTGTTCATCAATCTTCACATTTGCGCTCTCAATGATTTTCTACAATCTCTTATTAAAACATGTATATTCTTTTCTTTTAGATGAATACCCAGGAAATATTCCTTCATCACTTCTAGGATAAAATTTGCCAATATACTCATCTCTCCTAATGTAACATTTGCTTCCAAATATTCTAAAGTAGTTAAGAGTAGGAATATTATCAAACCATAGTTCATAGGGTGTCTTACCGGTTTCACCTTTGATGTGAGCTCTGTTGAAAGTGTAAACCGTTGTATTCACTACTTCTCTCCAGTATACATGAGGTAGATTTGCTTTTGATATCATGCTTCTAGCTACATCCAGAATAGTTTTGTTCTTCCTTTCCACAACTCCATTTTGTTGAGGTGTCTGGGGTGCTGATAGTTGTCTTCTAATTCCATTCACTTCACAAAATGTATTGAAATCTTTAGATGTAAATTCACATCATTGATTTGATCTTAAACATTTGATTTTCTTACTGGTTTCATTCTCTACAAGTACCTTGAATAATTTGAATTTCCCAAAAGCTTCTGATTTCTCCTTGAGAAAGGTAACCCAACACATTCTATAATAATCATCAATGATTAGCATAAAATATCTCTCCCTGTAGACTTCTAGTTCTTGCCAGACCACATAAATCAGTATGAATTAAATCAAGAACATTATTGGTTTTCTCATAAATGCTTTTGAAAGTTGTTTTTAACTTGCTTTCCAAATTGACATTCCTTGCATACCGGATTGTGAGGTTTTACAATCTTAGGTAAATCCCTTACTGCATTAGTTGTACTAATCTTCAAAAGGCAGACAAAATTTACATGACAAAGTCTTTTATGCCACAACCAACTTTCATCAATATGTGCAATCAAGCATGTCTTTTCAATGTTATTCAAATGAAATATATCACCTCTAGTTTGATTATTGGTTGCAGCTCCCAAACCAGTTCTATTCATGATTTTACATTTACCATTCTTGAATCATAACTGAAATCCTTTTTCAACTAATTGACCAACACTCAAAAGATTGTGCTTAAAACCTTCAACATAATAAACATTGTCAGTATTGTGCTTACCATCAAAATATATAGTGCCTTTTCCTCTGATCAAAAAAGCTTTGTCATCTCCAAATCTTACTAGACCTCCATTATATTCCTGAAAAGATAAGAATTTACTTTTAACACCAGCCATGTGATGTGAACATCCGGAATCTATAATCCATTGATCCTTTTCTTCTATTTTAGCTGTCAGGGCCTATTCTACTGGTGGAATAGTAGGTGTTGGTTGATCTTCATTTATTGCAACAAAAGCCCATCCATTGTCTCCTGGTTCTTCATCAGAATCATCAGTAACTCCTTCATCAACATAGTAACATCATTTGTCTTTATTCTTCTTAAATTTGTATCACTGATATTCAGGGTTAGGCTTGTATGTTGTTTTAGCTTCTTCTCTCAATCTTGCATTTCTATCCGGACATCTAGATGCCATATGACCAAATTTATTATAATTAAAACATTTAAAAGGTTCTTTACCTTCATAATTACTTCCAATAGGACCTTTAGGAATTTTTCTTGCAAATAATGCTTCAAGCTCTTCAAGTTTTTCATTTTCCCTTCTGATGTCTTCAAGTTCTCTTGCATAGAGTGCTTTCCAATCGGATTTATCAACTAATGTCAAAGATGCTATAGATAATGATGCTTTGAAAGACAAATCTATCTTAATTGTAGCAATAGGACCAAACTCCTCAAGCTCGAAAGCTGAAAGTTTTCCAACCAAAGTATCTCTAGATAATGATGTATTAGGCATTGTTCTCAATTCATTAATAGTAGTTACTTTCATTTTGTATACCGATGGCAATTCTCTTAAAATTTTAGAAACAATCTCATCTTCACTTGAGGAACCTCCACAACATTGTATTCCCAAAACAATTTCATTAACCCTTTTCATAAAAGAAAAAATTATTTCATCTTCTTCCATTTTCAAATTTTGATACCTGACCTGGAAGCATTATAGTTTTACAATTTTGACAGTGGTATCACCTTCATTTAATTCTCCAAGTTATCCCAAATAGCTTTAGTAGTAAATCAGTCTGATAATCCCATGATTTGTTGATCTGACAAGGCACACAAAAGTGATTCCCTTTCTTTACAATCATTCTTTTGATCCTTAGCCAATGTAGGTGGATTAGGTGGACCTGGTGTAGGACTAACATAACCATTCTATGTAACATCCCATATGTCTTTTCCAATGCAATTCAGATGCGTCTCCATTCCGATCTTCCATATACCATAGTTAGTTCCATCAAGTTTCAGACTGTCCTTCTTGAAATAGTTAGTTGCCATAGAATGTCCTCAAGTTGTTAAACTTCTGCAAAAAGAGGACTTAGCTCTGATACCAATTGTTAGGACCCAGAGGCAATTGAGAAGGGGGGGTGAATCAGTTATCTATTAATTTCAACCCAAATATAATTTAATCAAATTTGATGCATAATATCGGTAAACCAAACTTAATGTTGGTTGATAGTTTAATAGTTAATAACAATACCAATAAATCTTAATGCATGACACAGAAAGAGAAATAACATCCACAACACATAACACAAATTTTTGTACATGGAAACCCTGTAAGGGGAAAAACCATGGTGGGAAACCTTACCCACAATCAGATGATACTACTGCAGATAGTATGTGTTTACAAATGGAGTCTACACATGCAGAAAGGCCACCTACCTAGAGCTCACTACTCAATCACAGAATGGGAGTCACACTGACTAAAAAATGGATGATTAAATCTAATGATAATGTACTGCTCAAAGTGGCATCTTCTATGTTGGATTCAGTACCAGTTAAGCTCTTATTGTCTTCTTTAAACCTTCCTTGAATCTTCAAATGATGTCTGTGTGAGTAGCTCTTCTTATTTTCACATATAACCTTACAATACCTTATTACATACCATACCCATACCATGTTAATCTCACAATTGAGATCTTACATATATACCAACACCTAAGACCAAATTTGTAGGTCGGCTCACTAAGAATATTACAATAAAAATCAATTACAACAAGTCAAGATGTGATGCATCATGTCGGATTAACAATAATATCAATTGATTAGGCCATCTCCATAACATGCCATGCTTATCTGGAATAGATAATGCATGCCAGTCCATAACCTAGACCAATTTGTCGGTAATAACAAATATGTCAACCCGATTAGACCAATAATCAAAACTCCAAAACCAAGTGTCCAAACCATGTCATCGACATAACCAAGTGATCTCTAGATGATAACAAGTTATCCTCAATGTCGGTGAACAATATAACTTGTTGGTGAACCAAATACTAGTGACTGTGCATAGGTCACTGAACTTGTCGGTAAACATAATCAAAGATCTCCAAAAGGATAAGTGTTGATAAGTGTTGACATCAATGAAAACACCAATGCAACACATCCATAATACCAACAATCAAAGGGGTGTATTAACTCCTATCCCCTATAAAAAGTGGGAGATTTTACCTTCTTTCTAAATGCCAAAACATGTGGGATAACCTCCTCACATAAAGACATGAAAGGAGTTGAGAGAGTTGGCACATAAGGCCAAAAGAGGGTGAGAAAGCCAACAACCCCATAACTCACTTAGGAAATGACAAAGTAGTGGTTATGAGAGGTGTCACAACAAGCCAAAAGAGGATATGTAACTCAACTACCCATGTGAGGTGGACAGTTACACATGTAGTTGAAGTATTTCACCACTTGTCCTCATATAAGCCACTCCTAATAACCTAAGAAAGCTTAAATAATATGTATAGGAAAAATAAATACTCCCTAACATAAGGAAAAATAAAAAACCTACACTACAAATGAAGTGGTAGGAAACAAAGCAAGATTGGTATGTATGGGACACTCTTAGATGGAAGGTATTGATTATGAAGAAAGTTTTGCTCCTGTAGCTAGAATTGAAGTTGCTATATCGCTGCTTGCATATGTTGCTTAAAAGAATTTCAAGGTTTATCAGATGGATGTAAAGTTGGCCTTTTTGAATGATGATCTTGAGGAGTAATTCTACATTATGGAATCAGAAGGATTTTCTTTATCAAAAGAAGGAGACATGGTATGCATCTTGAAGAAACCATTGTATGGACTGAAGCAAGCCCCTAGAGCCTGGTATGCAAGATTAGATAAGTATTTGATGAAGTTGGGATTTGGTAAAGGTTCGCTAATAATAACTTATACTTTAAGGTTGAGAATGATAACATTTTGATTGTTAAATTATTTGTGGATGACATTATTTTTGGAGGAGATGATGATTTGAGTATGAAGTTTGCCGATGATATGCAAAAGGAATTTGAGATGTCTATGATAGGTGAGATGAAATTATTCTTAGGATTGTAGATTACTTAGACTGGTGAAGGTATTTTCATTTCTCAATCCAAGTATGTGAAAGAACTATTGAAGGAATTTGGTCTAGCAGATTCTAAATCTGTTGAAACTTCTATGGTGACTTGATGTAGGTTGTCTAAGAATGATGATCTCAAAAAGTGAATCAGACCTTGTACAGATCTATGGTTGGTGGATTGTTGTACCTGACTCAAACTTGACCAAATATTATGCATGCTATCAATCTTTGTGCCATATTTCAAGATGATACTAAAGAAACTTATGTTACTATTGTGAAGAGGATTTTCAGATATTTGAAGGGAACTGTTGATTATGGATTGTGGTATCCGAAGAATGATGATTTTATGTTATGTGCCTATATTGATGTTGATTGGATAGGTGATGTAGATGAGCAGAAGAGCACTACTAGTCGAGCTTTCTTTTTGGGGAAGAAGTTGTTTTCATGGGCGAGCAAGAAACAAGATGCTATATCTCTATCTACTATTGAAATTTAATACATTGTTGCTACCACAAACTGCACTCAGGTAGTTTGGATGAAACAAATGTTGAAAGACATTAGAGTTGTGTATGATGAGTCTACTATTATTTACTATGACAATTTAAGTGCTCTTAATATTTCTAAGATTTATGTACTACATTCTAAAACAAGGCATATATCAATTAAGTATCATTTCTCAAGGGAGAAAGTTAGTAATGAAGAAGTAAAATTGTGGTATGTATCTACAAAAGATCAGATTGCAGATATTTTCACTAATATTTTGCATGTGGATATATTTGTGTATTTGAGAGATAACCTAGGGGTCTATGCCCCTCCTGATGAGAATTAGGTGCATTGAGATGCATCAAACTAGCGGACTTCATAGCCTTATCTTCTTATCCGAGTTGATGAGCTGATACTGTTACTCAGCCAAAGTAGTTAGTGAGTTGCTCAGAGTTGTGATTATGTTGTTTGGGAGAGAATATTGATCAATTTCTATCTTTGGAATTTTTGTCAAAGGGGGAGAGAAGGATGTGAAAAACTACCTTATCTTTAAGGCTTTGTGTACATGATCTTAGGGGGAGCCTATTGGAGATTTGCTAGTGTTGATTTATTCCATTGCAATGATTTCTTTTTACACTCATATGTTGCCATTAATGCCAAAGGGAGATATTTTTGGATATTGTTGCTACTAGGATATGTTGTTGTCAATGATAAAAACATGTTCCTATATTTTGGTGTTGCAGAGAAATCTTTTGGCGATCCAATGATTGCAATAAGTTGATCTCATTGGTTTATCTATTTGAGATGTCGAATCAACTAGAGATACTTCATTCCTTATTGATTTCATGATGTTTTGTGATGATTTGGTCGAGTTGTGGATTCTGATATGGAGATTGGTTTTCAGTGTTCATGATGTAGCCATGACCCAGTGGATCCTCAAAGAGAGCTGATCAGATCATGAAGAAAATGTAACACAATAGAAGAAAACAAAACACATAGAAATATTATAGAATCAAATATTTGTATCATCATATATTCATCATAGAACATCCAGTAGTTAACCGATTACATGCTAAATTACAATCCATCAAGAAGTCTTAGAGTCATCTAGATCTCTAATCATGAATCTAAAATCACATACTCATTTATTTCCTCACAAATGATCACATAAAACAAAATATATACCCTCCTGAGCATATCTGGGTCGGTTACAAAAGATTACATTACCAAGAAAGGAAAATGAAACGTGTAAATAGGTTCGCCTCAAGAATGAAAAGAAATTCCTCTAGAAAAGAACAACCAAGAAGTGTGGATCAATAGAAAGGTCAATCAACGACTTAGGAACATCTAAGAAGACCCAAAATAGATCCACATGCCAAGAAACTGTTCTAGAAAAGAAGAAATCTCCAACTTAAATGATAAGCCCAAAAACTGCTCTAGAACCTTGAAACAATCAAACCGGAAGCAATATCTTGTGAGAAAAGAATCCAAGCAGATTGAGAATCTGAAATTAAGCACATGAACAAGTTTGGAAACCAAAAATATGATTTGTAATGAAAAGAAAGCAACTACCAGAACACACCAATGGGAACACATAAAATTGCATATTGAACTAAATAAGAACTAAATAAAAAGGAAATATTTTTGGTTGATGCAAGATTGCTCATAAACCAAGGATTCTCTTGCATCAGACACCCCAGGTAAAAAGTGATGTTCCATGAGAAGAAACTCATGAACATTGAAAATGATTCGAGATATAGATCCCACACTCATTTCTGATCCAAACATCCTTCTTATCTACAAATCTCTTCCTTATCTCCTCTGGAACCTCAATCGGGTTCTCTAACTTCCAATTTCATTTATTCTTCTTTCCCTACTTCTTACCAGCACACTGTCTCTGACTAATGCTCTCTTTCTTCTGCAAATTTGATTCATTTCTACCACAAGACTTCATTTGGTTCACTATCACAACCTTACTACCATCTGGTTCTTTATGTCTATCAGACTTATGAACAAGATCTTTCTACAAACTCATGCCACCTTCTGGTACATCCTCTACAACCATTTTCTTGATACTGCAAATGCTCTCAAGACTCAGATTCATCACGTCCTTCTCTTTGTCCTTCAATGAAGCCAATGTGAACTTCTATCCATCCTTCTCAATAGTGATTAGGTTTCTTCTACAGTCATAAATAACTCTTCTATAAAACTACCATGGTCTTCCCAAAAAGACATGATAAGAACTCATAGACAAAATATCACACAAGACCTCATCCCAAAAACTCCTAATATTAAAACTCACCAAACGCCGCTCTTTCACTTCCAACTTTTGATCATCTTGTAACCAACTCACCTTGTAAGGAAAAGGATGCTTAAGCCTTTTCAATCCAAGATTCACTACCATTTCCTCATATACCAAATAATCAGTACTTCCACTATCCACAATAACCTTGCAACACTTACTACCTAATTTGCACATAGATTGGAAAAGACTCCTTCTCTGAGTAGGTCTAGTATCTTCACTACTTTTCTGCATCATGACTCTTTTGAACATAAGAGACTCACCTTTCTCTAGTGCACATTCAGTTTCGCTAACTCCACCTTTTGATTCATCATTTTTCATACAAGTTCTTTCCATTCCCTTCTTACATTCATAAAATCTATTTCCAACTTCTCCACACTTGAAACATTTGCCAAGAAATTCTCTATTGCTACTACCACTGCCTTTCCTCTGTGTTTTATGATCTGGTTCTTTACTCCACTTAAATTTTGATTCTTCTTCAACATTCTTCTTCTCTATACTATCACTCATCTATCCTTTGTATCTCTCCTTCCCTCTAGGGTTATTCTGTTGTCTTCTTCTCACCTTCTCCTCAACCTTCAAAGCATACTGGTAAGCTTCCTGAACTGTAGAAATCCTCAAGATACTCATCTCATCTCAAATTTTAAATGCAAGTCCATTTATGTACCTCACCACCTTTTCTCTATCCATCTCTCTATGTCTAGATTTGATCATCACCCTGTATAATTCCTCGATACTCTTTAACATTCATGTTTCTCTGCTTTAGATTCTACAACTTCTTGAATAATTTCAACTCATAGTCTCCCATAAAAAACTTGTCCTTAAATCTTGTTACCATCTGTCTCCACTGGGTGATCTTTATTTCACCATTCTCCACTCCATCTTTTTGTAGTTCTTTCCACCATAAGATAGTATGCCCTTTCAAATTAGTTTGTTCTAACCGGAGTCTAGTACAGTGGCACTTATAAAATCTTGGTAACTTTGTTTCTAGGATATTGGAATCATGTTTTTTAGTTTTGAAATAAGGACAAGATTCCATTGAGTGTGTGCAAAAATGATTGTAAGGGCCCTAAGAATCTTTGTTTGGCCATTGTTGTCATTTGAGCTCTTAAGGGTGCCAGGTAGAGAACTTAATAGGATAAGATGTTTTTGGGTTAATATAGGTTGGTTGATGTTTATTTGAGGTTTCTAATGTCATATGAGTCATTTTAAAGTGACCAAGTTTGGGTTTGAGCAAATTTTCTCACCTATGAAACAAATTGCAAAAGTTGCAAAAGTTCCTCATAGCAACATTGCAACATTTTTATACACCAATGGCTAGTTAGTTGACACATTCAGTTGTGAGAATATGTAACTACTACAAGGCCACTATAAGGCTTATAAATACCGATGATAATCAGTTGTTGAAGGACTATACGGATTGACACTTCCAAAATAGGGTCATCGAATTTTATAATGGTGTATTACCTTCATTTTTTTTTGATTTGGAGTTTTGAAGTGTTTTAGTTTGTGAATAATCTTTTTTTTTTGTAGGCGAGTTCAAAGGTCCTAAAACTAGGGTTTTGGGAGCAAATTTGCCTCCAACTTAACGTTCCATGGTGGATATCCTCTTTGAACCCTTTTGGAATGCTAGGTTGTTATGTCTAATATGTTTTATTTTTGGTTTTGATTCAAGGGAAGACAAAAAAAAGATTTTCCAACATACCCTAGGCTTGGCACGTTGAGTTGGCAAGCATTAGGAATCATGGATAATAGGCCCTAATAGGGTGAATCTGGTGGGTGGAGGTGAAGCATGATTGGATTGGAATTCCATATGTAAGTACAAACATTAAATAAACATCAGTTCACAAAAGCCAATCGGATTAGTGAAGGAGTTTTAACCAATCCCTACTTTTTAGGCCTAGGAAGGGGTAATTAGGCCTAATTCATCTGGTAAGGGTTAGATATGTTAATGAAAAAACCCACCTCCAATTTGCAGATATTGTATGTAAATCCCAAAAGGGTGTTTGTAATGTAAAATATTTCATAGAGTTTTTAATGAAATTTAGCAGATAAATGCGAATTACCCTGTTGACAGGGCTACTAGAGTTAGGTCTCCTATTAGGCCTAAAAGTGGAGTTTGTTTGTAAAAATTGGAACTAGTAAAGTTCAAAGCTCTTGAGAAAGTTGTATGGTTTTTAATCCATCCAAAATCATCCATTCTTATGTGTGTAGGGCGGGGAATGAAGATCCTGTAGTAGAGGGGTTGAACTCTCAGGTTGAGTATGAGAGGGAGTGGGAAAACAAGGTCTCCTAAGCAATAAAATAAAACTCACAAAACAACAAGTTCGTATCCTAACCTAAGGACCTTGGGAAGGTCAGAGAGGGTAAGTATTGTAGACCCTTGGAGGGTGTGAGGTGTAGAATCATTGGATAGTTCTTGTGTAGCTTGGAGGAGATACCTGGACAATGTGGCACAAATAGGTGAGAGACATCTCAGTCTACATTAATAGTTCACTATATTTATTACTTGTTTTTTTTCATTCACTATCGATTAATGCTTTTCTTTATTTATGCGATGTATTGTGAGAAGATGTATTGGATAAATTCAAGGAAAAAAATGGCGATTTCTTTTTAAGTGGAGAAAATAAAGATGATGACCAGAATAAAAATGAAGAACATGTTATGAGAAGCATGTTAAATATTTTAAGATCTTCAAGTGTGGCATTTCCTAGTGAAACTATTATGGAAGAGGCTAAACTATTTACCTCTGCATATCTTAAGCAAATATTAGAGAAACCTAGTGATACATATAAGAAAAGATTTTTGAAAGAGGTATGTTTTCTTTTATCCAAATCCTTGATTCAAGGAAGCCATTAAGGTAGAGGTGGGAAAACAAAAAATATTTGCATTAAAATTTGTTGATTCATTTTTCATATTTCAAATTTGTAAGTTGAGTATGCACCCTTATATGAATGGTTACGAACATTTTCTAGATGGGAGGCACGCAACTTTCTAGAAATATATGAACTGGATATGTTGAGGTAGATGGGAGGCACACAACATTTTCTAGATGGGAGGCACACAACATTTTTAAGTTTGAATTATTAAGGGATTTTAAGCTTCTTTAAGTTAGTAAGATATTTTTTTAAAAATTTCAGGTTGAAGGATAAGAAGATATTAAAGTTGGCCAAATTGAACTTTAATATATTGCAGTTTACATACAAGACAAAGATGAATAAACTCTCTAGGTATTTATCATAATCAAATTTACGAACGTTAAAATTACTTTATCTTTATATTTTTTTAAATGAGTGAACAAAATATTGCAACAAATAATCAAATGATTATAAAATTATAGAAAAATAAAATTTACATATATTTTACAAGTTGCATGATACTCAATTTTAAAAAAGAATAAGATTCATGAATTCAAAATTGAGCTCTAAATCAAATAGAATTGTGTGCCATGCCATATTGATCAAGATAATTTACAAATCATTATCTGGACAATCAATAGATCAACACTATATTTTATGAATTTAGATAAGACATACTTAAACTCATACTTGAAATAAATTTGTTTAAAATGTGTACTTTCTCTATACTTAGAAGAACTTTATTGATACTAATATTTTTTCTTGTTTAGAAATATATTACATAGGTTAAAATCCAATAAAATCAAACTTGGTTTAAATATGTTTTTCATCACCACTAACAACTTTATATTTGCATAGAATGTTATTATATTTCCTATAAATTAGTGTAAGCTAACAAACAATTCAAATATTGAAGTTTATTGTTGACTTAAAGATGTACCCACACTTAAACAATATAACATTTCTTTTATCTAGGATGTCAAATATTCATCTAATCAAAAAGGAGTTGGGTAGCGCCACAATAGTTATTAATTAATGAAAAGTTAAATAATAAAAAAAAAAATTAATTAAAAGATAATATTTTTAGGGACTTTACAATCCTTTCATATAAATCCATTGTATTCTCTTGTGATTTTATATTATCTAATTTATAAATACTAATCTTCACTGTTTCCAAATTCTTTCATAGGAATAAATTCTTATAAGAAAACTAGAATTTTATAAGTTGGTAGTGATATTCAATCATTATTATAAAGAGAATTTATAGGATTGTGGATTCTTAACTTTGACTTAATTATATGTGTACATATGTGTGTGTATGTGAATATGCATATGTGTATGGGAGTGTGTGTGTGTGTGTGTGTGTGTGTGTGTGTGTGCATGCATGTGTGTGTGTGTGTGTGTGTGTGTGTGTGTGTGTGTGTGTGTGTGTGTGTGTCTATATATATATATATATATATATATTTGTGTGTGTGTGTGTGTGTGTGTGTACACACACACACAAACATATATATATATGTATGTATGTATACACCTAAAAATGGTCTGAAGATAATTAATTAAATAAGCAATTATTTAATTAACCTCCCTCCCCAATTTAAATGAATTCACTAAGCAATTTGATTAAATTCCCCTTTTCATCTACTTATTAATAAATCTAAGGATTTATTTAATAAGTTCATTCCAATAATCCTCTTTAATTAATTAATTCCCCCCGTCAAAATAATATCTTCTAAATCCCCTAATTAATTAAAATAAATCAAATTCATGAGTTGTTGAAATTAATTAGCCTTTTCCTATTATTTCAATTTTTAAATTCAAATTCTCCTAACTTTTAACCACCTAACCTAACCCCTTCGAAACGTAACCCATTCCATTTACCCATGTCCCCTTTCCTTGAACACTTTACCCTTTCATGAGCAAAGCTTTGTGACACTTGTCTCTAAGTGTTCTCTTACATCTAACCTCTTCTAGAAGCTTCTTGACACTTGTCACCATGGAGATGACAATGTTCCCTTTCATCCAACCCCTTCTCCTACCTACCACCAATTGTCCCCTTTCATCCAACCTCTTCTCAACCCACCTCCAATTTAACCATTGATATCTTCAAATCAAATCTCGACCGTTGATTCATGCCACATCATCCCTAGCCTTGGGAAATCTAATAAATAGACCTCATTTTGGAGCACAAAGGACCCTAATTTCATATCATTTTTGCATCCCGGTTGATTCATATCATTTGCATTCAAGAATTGTTACTATAGGCATCTAGCTTCTAGTTTATCATTTCAAGCATTGTTATCATGATCAGTCTTAGCTTAATTGCATCTTCATACTAGCTTATATTCTAGAATAATCATGAAATAATGTAGCTTAATCATGTTATCATTTCTAGATCATGCATCTTCATCATTTAAATCCTCCATTTAAGTGTAGTTAAGTCACTGGAGTTTTCATACCAAGATCCCAGAGCAAAATTCATACTCGCATTTACTAGGAGGTGATAGATCACTTAGCTATGGTTTTGTCTTTCTTTGATTTAATTCAATAACCAGTTGTTGTAATGATTTATTGAGTGCATTGTGTTTGCAGGTACATGTACACTTCACAAAGCATGACATTTTGGCGCCCACCGTTGGGCATAAATAATCATTTTTGGCCTCTCAAGCTTCAACAAACATCTATCTCTGTCCAACCTGCATTAGAATGCCATATGAGTTGATTTTCCAACTCGTACTAACTACCTTTTAGAATGGTATGAAAACTCATCTTGTGTCGTACGAACTAATTCCCTTGTCATATGAAATTTTGACTAAGTGCATTATGTGCCATAGGAACTGATTTGCATTGTCGTACAAGAGCTAAATGTGTGTTGTACAAATTTTTGGCTGTAAAATCCTATGTCGTACAAGTTCATTTTGGTCTCTATGCAAAATCTAAATTTTTGTCGTACTAAGTGGAAAATTGTGTCATATGAGTCTCTGTATCTACAATTTTTAACAGACTGCATGTTAGGGTTTTCTGATTTTAATCCAAACTTCACTAATGCTAACCCTGATTTGTTTGTGAGCTTTTTGACAACATAACTATTTTCTACAGGATTATTGATGAAGATACGCTTGTCAAACACATAATTCAAAAACCAATCAATGACTACTAATGGATCTATTTTTCAAGTTGTTTATGAATCTGACTAAACTTTGTGTATTCATTAAAGTTTTCTAGGGACACTTCAATTTTGCTAAAGGAAATGAACAATCATGTATTTCATGTCTTTGATGATAGGAAAGTATGCTCTCACCTTTCTTAGGTGATTATAAAGATAGACTCATATTTTGCTTTCATTAGTGCATTTCTTTAGTAGGTCTACCCTCCCAAGGAGTAATAACTCTTAGCCATTAAGGTCGGTGAGAGGGGAATGACCTAAGTGGGAATGGCTAATGCCAAGTAATCCAACCCACTATAAAATAAATGTGTTTCTGATGAAAATCAAAGCAACGACAGTGCTTAAGAATAGCATTCCTCCGTACCTTCGGGTATATCAAACCTTGGTTTTCAAGGCTAGGAGACCTCTTAATTGAGTTTATACCCCGATGTGCCTTATGGATCCCTTACTAGTTCTGGTTAAAATAGAAGCTACCCGATTCACCTCCAAAAGAGTGATAATCTTTGTGCAAGAGAGATAGTAACTCTCCCAAGACACTTGCCATATCATGCCCCCATTGGTGTTTGGAGTCAGATAATACGGCATTGAGAATCCATTGTGTGAGACTCAATAGCCGTATTTTGATTAGCTATTGGATGTGTACCTAAGTCAGCAAGCAAAGGTTTTCATTCTCAGCCAAATTCCTTAAAGTTTAGCATGCTTGGAGTCACTTATCATATCATGTGTTTGTTGTGTATTCATCCCTAAATCAACAAATCAGACATCCAAAAATAGGAAGACATAAGAAAAACATTAAACTTTAGTTATAAAAAATTCAACCAAATAAACAATTTTTATCTCTGTTTGGTTATCTATCATACGAGTTAGGTTCTCTGTCATACGAACTTGTTTACATAAAATATTTTGTCATACTACACAAAATCATTTTTCATACTACACAACATCTTATGTAGTACTACACAGAATCTATTGTCGTACTACACAACATCTTGTGTAGTACTACACAAAATATTTTGTCATACTACACAACATCTTGTGTAGTACTACATAGAATATTTTGTCTTACTACACAACATTTTGTGTTGTTCTAAACTACATATCTTGTCACACGAAACTCTACATTTGTCATTCCAAAGCTGTGTCATACATGCTTGTTTCAAATTTTTCATTTCTGCCTGATCAATTTGCAACAAGCATAAACACCTATTATCTGTCAATCTGTTCTTAGATTGTCATCTTGGTTCAATTTGTCAAATTATCATCCGTCAAAATCAGACTCTAGAAAATATACACCTTATGATTTTCAAGTGCTCACCCTCAACAAGTTTAAAATCTAAAAATCTCAAAGTGCATTATAACCCTCTTTGGTAAACTGATCACTCAAACATAGTTTCTCATTAGAATCTATCATCCTTTATCACAAAACTTAAATGTTTGGTCATGATAATCTTGTCCCACATCATAGGATATATTGTTCCTAGTGGACTTAGTTCGTATCAAATCACCATCATTGCACTCCTAAATCAAAGATAGAAAAACTTGCAAAATTTTAATACTTGAATCATCTTTTCGTGTCCTATCATTCTAGCATATATACCTTGACAAGTGATCACTTATTAAAACAGCTTTTAGACAATCAAACCCCTGAAACAAAAATAGAAACATTTGAAATAGCTAAAAACAATATCAACATGACATACCAAAGCAAAATACAAGTAACAAGTCAACATATCAAAGAAATCAAACAAGTTCAAAATCAAAATCCAACTATGTTAAAACCTCACAAGGATTTAAATACATCTCAAAAGAAAGGTGGCTCTTTTATACCTCTTAAAGAGATCCCTAAAGGATTTGGCTAAAGAAGATCAAAATCATACACCTATGTCTAGCAATGGCTCATCCCCCCATAAGCAAATTGATGCTCCAAAGGCATCTATTCATACACCTCCTGAAAGGTTGCAAGAACCTTCCATAGCATCCACACCAAACAATATACCCATCAAGCCTATTTTAGAGGATCCTATTCAAAGCTCATTTCCTTCATATCCAAGCATTAATTTAACACAAAATCCCCATAGCTCTTCCTTGCAAATTGAAGTCCTCATTCATAGAACGCTCGTTAAAGGTGTGCTAATAGATGGGGGAACTGGCTTTAATATTTTCTCTTTGAGTCTTGTCTGTGGTTTGGGTTATTCAGAAGTGTAGCGTCGTAAAATTGTGACACTTGCAATTTCGACTGCATTTGGGTCTTCACGATGGCGGCGTAACGTTGAACCTGAATGGAGACCCCGAAACTTGTTTACGACATCAAAAACTACATCTTTCTGCACCTTGCCCTGATCCTCCTTGCACCCTGCTGTCCCGAGAGGTGGGACCATGGCACCCAGCGCCCTGGTCCCTGGCCCTATTTTGGGCCCGGTCTCTTGTTGGGCATCAGGTCTTCAAGTTTGCAATTTGGAAAATAATGTTCCTAGGTTGGCCTAAGGTTGGAAAAATCAGTCTCCTAACCCTAATTGACAAGTATATAAGCTACATTTCCCCTCACAAAAAAAGGAGGAAAAAACATATGCATACAAGAGGCGGAAGCGATAGGCAAACATTCAAACATTCAAGCATTCAAGCATTCCTTCAAGCAATTGAGCATTCTAGGTCTCCATTCAAGGCTAGGTGTTGCATTCAAGACAAGGATTAAACCATTGAAGAGGAGATCACCTACAACACACAACATACAACATACAACATCATTACACCTTTGCATGTAAGAAGACAAACATTCTTACAACAAGGTATCAGTACTTGATTACATTACAAACATTTACATTTACAGCATTCTCATTTCTTGGTTAAATCCAAAACTGGGGTTTGACTTGAAGGCAAACCCCTAATCCCTAACCCCCCAATCACCCTCTCTTTTCTGTGTGTAGGTTGTAGGTACGTGGCTGTAATTGAAGATCTAGAATCCTTGTGTAGAGACGAATAGATCCCCCTTCGTTTCGTAGATTTTTCGGAGGACCGTGTGCACTCCAGGCGCCATCATCCTGTCAAATTTCACTCAAACTTGCAGGACAACATCATCTCAACATTTTACTGCTAATTTCAGGTCTGTAGCTTCATCTCGTGTCTCTATCTAGGTCTACAAGCGAATCTTTCTTACTTTTACATACACTCCTAGTTCAATCCTTCTATCTACATTCTTTACAAAAGAGGGTATCCTTGCTATCTCAACCCTTGAAACTCATTTAGAATTCAATCTTGCATTGTGTGGGATTGGATCTTGTGAGTTTCAACCCCTCTTTTGAATGTAAAGTCTCTCCTAAGTGAAAACCATCAACCCTAGTGACCTCCTCTCTCTCCTTGGAGTGGGGGGAACACCTAGGGTTCGATTTTCCGCTTTACATTTTGGTGAACCCGACGTGAACATCCTAATTCTGATTATTCATGGTTAGATCTGAAAATTTTTCTTCCTTAATTACATTTCCATGTTTGATCTTTTGCAAATTTTAGAGGTTAATTGCATAAAAACCCTAAATTTTCTTTTTAGTAATTGAGCTTGTGAAATGTCTAATTGTTAATGCTTGTTTTAGATCTACCCTTCTATTGCAAATTATCAATTCATATTTGTGCCTTAATTCTAAAAATTAAGTGGTTAAGTGTCAAAACCCTAATTTTTAACCCTCTTGATTCAACCTTTGACCGATGATTTCACTGATCAAAACACCTCCAAATCGGCTGTAACTTTGAATTTCGCAACAAAATCATAATATCTTTCATCCCTGAAAATTTTGAAAAAAGTTGCGAGGGCCGTGTGCACCCCGAGCGCCATTGTCCCCGACATTTTTTTCGAAATTTTGGGAGCTAGATCTTACAGTATTTTTCGGCTAGAATCCAGAATCTTGGCTGATTTCATCAATTCTAACACTTTCAAAATTAAAGTCAAAGCTGGTCTAGTGATTGCCTGGATTAAGGCTTCTAATCATTCAAAAATTGTTGAAATTGAAATTTTGTGTCAAAATTGTGTTTCTTACTGTCCTAAATCTGAAAAGTGTGTTGGCATTCATTCAAAGTTTCAGTGCTTTATTCAAATTTTTGCAATTTGTGACTTTTGAAATTAAGTGTTTAATTGCAACCACTTTGATTTCCGCTTTCAAAATTGAATTTTGCACGAAATTGAGTCAACTTTTAAATTTCAAAGCTTGCATTGCTTTTAGTATTCCCTCTAAAATCATAAAATTCAAAATTTCAGTTTACTTCTCTTTTTCAAAATTCAAATTTTGCATTTTTTCAACAATCTTGGTAGGTTTCAATTTTGAGATTGCAACTTTAATTTGGCCTATCTACAGATCATAAAATCACTCAATTTTTTCAGATTAGCTTTAAAATCATCATAACCTTCATCTCTAAAAACTTTCGAAAAAAGTTGCAAGGACCGTGTGCACTCCGTTCGCCACGGTCCTCGACATTTTTTTCAAAATTTTGGGAGATTGTCATGATTGCATTTAATAGCTTAAATCTTCTCTCTCTCTCTAGTGCATGAGTTTTACAGCAATAAGCCCTACCTACACTAGTCCTGTTAGACGAAGCCTTAGAATTAAGTCTTTCCAAGGTTTAATTACCGAGGAGATGGAACCTAATTTGAATGGCCTTTCTAACGAGGACACAGGTAATTCCTCTAATCCTCTTAATGATGAAGAAGCTCTCCATGAGGTTTCTGTAGAACAACTTTCGAAATTGGATAACCAATTTGATGATTTTCAGCAATGGATGTCTCAAGAATACCTCGATAGCCAAGCTCTTTCATTAATTAAGGGTCTAAAACGTATGGTTCAAAGTGATAAGAATGGAATTGATATTTTGCATAGTATTTCACACATCGTGGATTCAAATGTGATGCCTATGAAGAGTTGTGCTGAAACTTTAGGTTATACACAACCTCCTACTCAAGTCAATCATTCTATTCCTTTGACAACTTCTATTGCTAGTATACCTACTTTTACATGAAACATAATGACTACTTCAATACAAAACATTCCACCTATGATCACCAGTCATGGGGGCAATCCTTCCTCTTCAATCAACCCTTTTCCTTCATTCAATCCGACTTCTTCATTCATTCCTTCAATGAGTGTCCCTATTACATCTCCACAAATGAGCATGACGCAAGGGGGAAATTCATTCAACCATTCCATTCTTCCTTGTAGTGTTCCTTCTTTCCAATCATCTCCTATGACTAACTATCATAGTGTCCTGCCACCTTACTCTCAATCAATACCTTCTTTGAATAACATAATACCTCCATCACAATCTAACATGTCTAATATGGACTCTTCAACTGAAGCGACCATTAACAATCTTGCACAAACTGTCTCTTCTTACAGCAACAAATTGCCTCTATGAATCAATCTAAGTTTAGTGTGCCCACATTTGATGTTGTGAGCCCACTTTCTCTTGACATTGTTCAAGCTATCCCCCCTAAGCATGTTGAAATCCCACAGTTGGAGCTTTATAATGGTAAAGGTGATCCTCTAACACATGTTAAGACCTTTCAAACAATATGTACCAATTTTGCTCATGACCAAAGGTTGCTTGCAAAACTGTTTACTAGAACATTAAGAGATAAGGCTCTACAATGGTATTGCTCATTGCCTTCCTATTCTATTACTTCTTTCCAACAACTTGCAAATGCTTTTATTCAACAATTTCAAAATAATATAAGTCCTAAAGTTACTTTGATTGATTTAATGCATTGTAAACAAGGTGTTAAAGAAAAAGTGACTGATTTCATTGGTAGATATAAGCATCTGTGTGCTCAAATTTCTTTTCCGATACCTGATAGTGATATTCAAAGAATCTTTATTTCTAATTTACAAAAAGATATTAGAGAAAAACTTCTATTTTCTGAGTTTACTTCTTTCCAACAGTTGTGTGCAACTCTTCCCAATTATCAACTGACTGTGAGTCAAATGGAACAAGCAAATCCTATGGCTCCGAGTGATAAGGGTGATAGTAGTCAACAACCATTTGGGAAGTTTAAACCGAATAGAGGGTTCGTTAAGTTCAATGAAAACATCATCAACAACAATGTGAATGTAGCATCAGGTGTGCCTCCTATTTCTAAGTTTTTCAAGAAAGAAAGAGAGTTTACTCCTTTGAATGAATCATTGCATAGTATTATGAATAAGTTATTGGAACAAAATGTGCTTACTCTCCCTCCTATAAAGCAAATAGATCCTGCAAAGATTAATTCACCCTATTTTGATAACAAATCATTTTGTCTATTTCATCGTCAACCTAGGCATGATACTAAAAAATGTTTTTCTTTAAAGGGTAAAATTCAAGATTTGATTGATAATAATACTATCTCTGTTTCAGGTGTGAATGATAAAGGCAACACATCTATAGCTCTTCCTAACCAAAATCTTAAGATTTTTACTAATCCATTACCTTCTCATACCTCTAATGTGATTGAGACTAATGATTCCTCTTTTGGTCTTGTGTCTATGACTCTGAATGTGATTAACTTTGTAGAGTAGCAGAAAATCCCTAAAGAACCTTCCATCACATTTGATTCCAGTGAAACTATCAGGGCACCTAATGGTCCTTTATATATAGTTGCAAAAGTCAAGAATACACCTTGCCGTGGAGTGCTTATTGATCCTTCTTGCATGGTTAATGTTATTACCGAAGAATTTCTTTTTACTTTGCAATTGAATCAAGTGATCTATGACAAAACAAATGTGGTTGTGAAATTATTTGATGCATTTTCTTCTCCTGCAATTGGTTCTATTACATTACCTATTGAGCTCCATAACAAATCCCTTGATGTGAGCTTTTCTATTATTCCATCATTCGAACAATTTTGTGTGAAGCTAGGCTATCCTTGGCTATCTTCCATGAAAGCTATTGCTTCTCCTATTAACAAATGTTTGAAATTTCCCCATAATGGTGAGGTTGTTACTGTTAATCATAGTCTCTTTAAACCAGCTGAAAGAACTTCTAGCGTTCCTATTGATTATTTTTGGCCTAAACAATTTCAATCTCTTCCACCGTGAAGTGATCATCTTTTCAAATCTTATCAAAAGTGGAAAAAAAGATATGATCCTATCTCTAAGTGAACCTCGAACACCCACACTTGATATTCCTATCGTTCTTGAGAAGGAAGTTCTTCCTTTGAAAGATAAAACTAATGTCTTTCCTGAAGAACATTCCCAACCCATTCCTATGGATGTGACTATGTCTATATCTAATAAACTTTCTAAAAGTAGACCTATACCTCCTCGTCATGATGGACTTGGTCTCCTTCCTAAACCAAATATTCCTCCTTTATATGGAACAGTTCCTCCTCCTTCCTCTTATAAAGAGAAGAGACCTTCCTCTTCTCCTATTATCCAACCTAAGAGACCACAACCTAAACACCCAAGTGATAAGGATGAGAAAATTCCTCCTCCTCAATCTTCTCAACTTCCTACTAAGACTAGATGAAATCGTTCTGCGTGTGAATGTCGACAAAAGCGTCGTCTTAGAGCTTGTGCAGCTACTTCTCAAACTTTGCAATCCCCCAAAACACCTTTAGCTAGTATTATTCCATTTTCTCCTCATCCGAAAATAGGGCCAAAATCTCCTAAGCATAAGATGCATGATGGTTTTGATCCTGTGTGAGTTAAAGATCCTATTTTTATAAATCTTGATGATGATATAGATGAAAATGTTATTCATGATCAAAATGTTACTTCTCTTGCTTCTGATAGTGAATATGAATATGTTGATATTGATAACCATTTATCTAACAAATTTTCTAAAGCACTTATCCTAGCTCCTAGACAAGAACAATGTGGCTTGGAACATGAACATAGCCCTTGTTTGGATCTTGTGATAGCTCCATCTGCTGTGTTGGATGTTCCTCCTCTAGCATGTTTCCTGCCTTCCTGAAATATTGATTAGCAAGATCGGGGGGTGGATGACGTGCTAGACTAGTTTCATTAGCATAGCAGACTCTCTCCTCCTCTCTTGATCTCTTTTGTTACTTCTTCTATGTGTTATTCTCATTCTTCTATTTGTTGTCATTAGTGTTGTCTACTTGAGGATGACACAAAGCATTGAGATCTCTTTTGGTCTCTCTCATTTAGACTCAAAAGACAAATGTGTTCCCTTCCTCTAGGTGACCTTCCTTGATTGGGGAATGAATAAAAATTATGCATACATACATATGATATACATGAATTATCATACAGCATACTGACCCTAAGGAAAGCGAAGTCACCTCGTGATTTGTGTTTTGTGTCTATTATCCTTGGGTTTATCTCACACTTGGGGGCTAAATTTTTGTGATAACGTGCTCCTTTCCCTTCTCATTTCTTATGTGTATCACTACCTTAAAGCAATCACCCCCAATGAGGCATGTGCAATCGCTTTAATGTAGGGGGCATACACTCCCTCCATATCTCTTCAAGATACTTGAAAACTTCTTGGCGAACTTAGCTTTGCCATGAAAATTTTTGGTATTTTTCTTGCATGACTCATAGTGAGGGAACCGTACTACTGTCAGTCATGGTTCTCCCTTGTGATCTTCCCTTTTACTTTTTCAATCAAAGTCGTAAGATCCTTAGTCCATTGGGGGCTTGGTGTATCTTGCCTCCTTGACGTGGTGAAAGTCTTTCAATATTGTTTCCTTGTACTTTACCAGAAGTATAGGCGTACGCTGATACTCCTGCTAAAGTGGGGGCTAAATGTAGCGTCGTAAAATTGTGACACTTGCAATTTCAACTGCATTTGGGTCTTCACAATGGCGGCGCAACGTTGAACCTGAATGGAGACCTCGAAACTTGTTTATGACATCAAAAACTGCATCTTTCTGCACCTTGGCCTGATCCTCCTTGCACCCTGCTGTCCTGGGAGGTGGGACCACGGCGCCCAGCGCCCTAGTCCCTCAGGACCATGGTGCCCAATGCCCTGGTCCCTGGCCCTATTTTGGGCCCGGTCTCTTGTTGGGCATCAGGTCTTCAAGTTTGCAATTTGGAAAATAATGTTCCTAGGTCGGCCTAAGCTCAGAAAAATTAGTCTCCTAACCCTAATTGACAAGTATATAAACTACATTTCCCCTCATGAAAAAAGGAGGAAAAAACATATGTGTACAAGAGGCAGAAGCAATAGGCAAACATTCAAAAATTCAAGCATTCAAGCATTCCTTCAAGCAATTGAGCATTCTAGGTCTCCATTCAAGGCTAGGTGTTGCATTCAAGACAAGGATTCAACCATTGAAGAGGAGATCACCTACAACACACAACATACAACATACAACATCATTACACCTTCGCATGTAAGAATACAAACATTCTTACAACAAGGTATCAGTACTTGATTACATTACAAACATTTACATTTACAGCATTCTCATTTCTTGGTTAATTCCAAAACCGGGGTTTGACCTGAAGGCAAACCCCTAATCCCTAACCCCCCAATTGTCCTCTCTTTTCTATGTGTAGGTTGTAGGTACGCGGCTATAATTGAAGATCTGGGCAGAGATGAATAGATCCCCCTTCATTTCGCGGATTTTTCGGAGGACCGTGTGCACTCCGGGTGCCATCGTCACGTCAACTTTCACTCAAACTTGCAAGACAGCATCGTCTCAACATTTTACTACTAATTTCAGGTCCGTAGCTTCACCCCATCTCTCTATCTCTGTCTACAAGCGAATATTTCTTACTTTTACATACACTCCTAGTTCAATCCTTCTATCTACATTCTTTACAAAAGAGGGTATCCTTTCTATCTCAACCCTTGAAACTCATTTAGAATTCGATCTTGCATTGTGTGGGATTGGATCTTGTGAGTTTCAACCCCTCTTTTGAATGTAAAGTCTCTCCTAAGTGAAAACCGTCAATCCTAGTGACCTCCTTTCTCTCTCCTTGGAGTGGGGGAACACCTAGGGTTTGATTTTCCGCTTTACAAGAAGATGTAGTTGATCCCCTAAAAAAGGTCAAAATTAAAGCATATGGTAAAGAACAACATTACTCTAAAGGCATTGTGATGTTACCCCTCAGAGTGGGACCTTTACAAAAAGACACAACATGCCAAGTTATATACTTGGACCTACCATATATAACATACTCTTGGGAGGACCATGAATACATGACATACAAGATATTCCATCAACATGTCATCAGTGCTTAAATTTTCCCTATAGTGGGAAGGAAATCACAATATCAGCATACTCAAATTCATTGCAATGCTGTAATAATCTGAAATCAGCTCAAGAGGTCATTGTTTCACATAATAGAGAGGTAGCATCTTCAAGCACAAAATCCAAAGAACAATCATTTGCATCAATTTTGTCAAACATGGAAAAAAAAATGCAGTTAAAAGATCGAGGCAATGAATAATATTTGCTATCATAAAAAAACAAATAAGAGCAACTTCAAATTGAAAGGAAAGAAGAATCAGATATAGTAGTTGATGTAGTTCATGCGTATGTAGGGCAAACATTAGGAACTAGCCTACTTGAATCAGAATCACATTCGACTAACATGGACTTAACCAAGGATGATTAGGAACCTTTTATGAGAGGTCATTCTGATGAGAGTATCATTCTAAACATGAAAATACATATTGAAAGCTTTGATATCTCTATCATGACCCCTAATATCTTTAAAACTATTCAACCAGAAGATCCTTTATCCTTAAGCTATCTTGAACCTATGGACTGGGAAAGTGAAGGACATACTACCTTACCTAATGACCATGCCATATCCTTATATCTTGATGAAATCAAACCCGCAACAACTTTCACTAGGGATTCCGCTAACCTATCTTTGAGTCAAGTGGGTACCAAATCTCCTAGTCACAAAATTGAAAATAAAGAAAACAATATTAAGTCTAATGTTGAAAAGCATTTATTAGCAAAATTAGACAGAAAAAGAGTAAAAATAAAGGACGCATCTAATGGTGAAAACCTCCTCGAGGTGCCGGAAGATGGGAGATTTGACACCTTACCTAAAGTTTATCAAGATAAGTTATCTATCCTAATGGAACCAACAGAGGCAGTTATCATTGGCACAACTGATCTACATCTAGCAATCTCTCTATTAGAACTAGCAAGACAAAAATACTTGAAACCATTCAAAAGATGGCAAGTCAATTTTACTTGTTCATATACAGACATTTTAGGGTTCAATCCATATCTTACATCACTCGAATATCAGTCCAGGAGCAAAAATCAATAAAGGAACACAACATGGATCAGGAGTCGGCATTCTACTCATCACACCACAAGGTCATACAATCCTGAAAGCACACAAATTAAGCTTTCCATGTACAAAGAATATAGCAGAATATGAAGCATTGGTAATAGGTATCAAAATGGATATAGAATGGAACATAACACAACTTCAAGTCTTCGGAGACTCTCAGCTCGTCATTAATTAAATCAATGATGACTATCAAACAAAAGATGACAAACTAATGCCTTACAAAAAGATGGTGGATGATTTCAAGAAATACTTTATAGAAATAAATTTCAAACAGATTCCAAGAAATGATAATAAAGAAGCAGATGCCATGGCTACACTTGATTCTTTCCTTTAGACACAAGAAAATCAACAATGTTATGAATTCCTAGTAGAAGAGTTGTTTCATCCCACCTATAATTATCCTGATTTCCAAACCATCTATCAACTTATTGGACATGATTCCTCCCGCTATGGGAGAAACTTACACATACCTAAAAGATAATACCTGACCTCCCAATTTATCAAAGAACCAAAAGAGAAAATGTATTCGCCAATCCTCCCATTTTACTCTCGTCGTGGATACCCTATTTAAACAAGGTCTAGACGGTAATCTCTTACAATGTCTCGAACAAGAAGAATCTGAGAAGGCCTTACATGAAGTCCATAATGGAATTTGTGGCACTCATTGAAGTGGTATTACCCTTTCGAAAAAAATTCATAAGTATGGGCTATTATTGGTTGACTATGGAATGAGATTCTTTTCAGATGGCAAGAACATGCAAACAATGTCAGATCCATGGGAATTTGATTCATGCACCAACACAAGAACCTCATGCTTTAGCAACATCTTGGCCTTTTTGCCAATGGGGTCTTGATCTGCTAGGAAAGATAAATCCTTCTTCATCTAATGGTCACAAATTCCTCCTTGTAGCTACAAAATATTTTACAAAATGGATTGAGGCGTACCTCTCATCAATATCATAGGAAAACAAATTGCTGCATTTATCTTGAATTACATCATCTGTCGCTATGGAATACCAATGACCATTATCACTGATAATGGGTGACCATTCAAGAATCAGGATGTACAAGAGCGATTCGAGAAGTTCAAAATCCAGCATAGATTCTCCACACCATACTATCCACAAGGAAATGGGCAGACAGAAGCATCTAACAAAACTATTTTGAAAATCCTCAAAAAGATAGTGAACAATGCTCAGAAAGATTGGCATATCCAATTAAACCTTGCTCTATGGGCCTACCGCACCAGTATCTACACACCGACAGGTGCCACACCTTTCTCTCTTGTATATGGATCAGAAGCCATATTTCCAATCGAAGTAGAGATACCCTCTCTACGTGTGTCACTAAAAGGTTGTATCCTAGATGAAGAACAACAAGTATCTAGACTACAAGAGTTAGAACTGATCCATGAATGAATACAAAATTCCTTTCATTATTTAAAGTTATATCAACAAAGAATGCGTCGGAGCTATAATCACAAGGTTAAACCATGAGTCTTTCAAGTTGGAGAACTAGTGCTAAAGAAAAATCCATGCAACCAGGTAGATCGAGAAAAGAAAGGAAAGCTTGAACCAAACTAGTTAGGTCCATTTGTGGTCATAACACTATTTGGATCAGGAGCATATCAACTATCAACACAAGACAGGGATCAGCTTGAGGAACCTATCAATAGCATGCATTTGAAAAAAATTGATGTCTAAATAAAAAAAAAATATGAGAAAAAGTGCAATAAAAACAGATGGCGAAAACCTAGAAAACAGGCGCTATCTGTCAGCTAGCTCTTCCATTTATTAGTTCATGCATTTTTTCCACTTGCATTCATTTTCCATCAGCGCTGACCATCCTAAGCATTTGTACATATGTAGGAATTGCATCTACTTTCTCACCATGGTTTGGATCATTGGATATATCATAACAACTTTGTTTCTAGGCTTGGGGCAAAATCCTGCACTTAGCTAGGGGCAAACTCTGGATCATTTTGAGCTTAATAAAACAGGTAGAACAAATAGTTAGACAACTCTTATCGAGCGAAAACTGAGACATATCCAATGTTGAACACGAGATCAAACTATCAAGCTATCACGAAGTCACTCTAAGCACATCACACACTTTAGAATGGATTATATCTTTTGGATAATGATTTTAACATGATTGTTCAACTTTTCTATAATTTTTTTTTGCCATCATGATTTTTGACTGACTCCAAGATGTCTTGGACTAGAGGAACAAGGAAGAAACATGATATTTTTCTTATCTGTTGTCTGAAAATTAATCATTAATATGTGCAAATTTGTCTCGAGACATGATCATTGGAGTATCATTGAAGACATTTCCAATTTGCAAACTAAAATGATTAATATTGTCTATTTTATGCAAGCAACACTCAGGTCATCTCGGTTCAATTATACCTCGATGCTTGTGCTAACTTGCTATATCAAAATCTAGGAAAGAATTGCTCAGGTCATCATGGTTTAATTATACCATCGATGCTTGCACTCACTTCCCACATTTCAAAAAGCTCAATGATTACAAAAATGCAAAATAATCCAGTCACTGGTTCGGTCGTAGCTTTACTATTTCATTTGTATTTTAGCTTGCATTTAATTCTTGCATGGGATCTCGCATGCTCCTTTTATCCAAGGTTAAATCTATCACAAGAATCATCAAAGCATCATCACAAGTGTATACACAATCAGACTAATGACTCATATCTCTCAAGACATTATCAATGAAGCAAAAATCTTATGCTATCTCTCTCAACAAAATCAACATCAGCATATCCAAAAATTTCAACAACTTAATATCAACAAACTGTCAGTTCTTATCTATCAACCTTATCAAATCAAATCAATCAATCAAACCTAATTGATTCTGAATCATGTCTTATACAGGTGTATCCTTCCTGAAACCAGACGTTCTGATCATGTCTTATATAGGATGAATCCTTCGTGAAACCAGACGCTTTGATCATCATTGTCTTATACAAGATGAATCTTTCCTGAAACCAAACTAAATTTTGATCTTATCAATCTAAACAATCGAGCTAATAGAAGAACTCACATTTTCATCAAACCACATTGCAGAAATCAAATCAAATCTATCAGGATATCAATTTTGCAAAGACTCCAAGTATCAATTATCTCAATTGATCTCCCGAGGGAGCATCATCATACCAGAATTTAGCAATCAAGAGCTGGGGCATCCTATCGAACAAATATCATCATCAAACTGAGATTATTCTTTGAATCAATGCATCTTCACACCTCACTTCAAAGAGAGGCAAAATGTATACACCTAAAAATGGTCTGAAGATAATTAATTAAATAAGCAATTATTTAATTAATCTCCCTCCCCAATTTAATTGAATTCACTAAGAAATTTGATTAAATTCCCCTTTTCGTCTACTGATTAATAAATCTAAGGATTAATTTAATAGATTCATTCCAATAATCATCTTTAATTAATTAATTCCCCCTATCAAAATCATTTCTTCTAAATCCCCTAATTAATTAAAACAAATCTATTGGTGTAAATAATTATTCATCATGGATATTATTACACCTTACTTAAGTTTACTTAGGAAATGCATTTCATAGTAGTTTGGGAGACACTTGGGTGTTTGTGCCACATTGGGATAGTGTGTGTAGGAGAAATTCCACCTTTTATGGTGTGATCGTGTTGTTACACTCCACATTCAGTGGGTGATCCACCTCATGTGGACTATTATATTCTTTCTCCTACCTACCCACACCTATTTCCTACCTACCCTTGTTTCTTATTGAGCCACATGTCATGTCTGTGTGCTCACATATCCATATAGCCTTGCCTATATAAGCAAGCTCATATTCATTTTATGTATCGATTGATGATCCAGTTGATCAGTATTTTCTCTTGATAGAGTATACTTTATTTCTATCATATATTTTGTCTCTCTTATTTGTGCTTTCCATTGCCTCTTGATCTTGGCAAAATCTCACAAAATCAAATTCATGAGTTGTTGAAATTAATTAGCCTTTTCCTATTATTTCAATTTTTAAATTCAAATTATCTTAACTTTTAACCACCTAACCTAACCCCTTCTAAACCTAACCCATTCCATTTACCCATGTCCCCTTTCCTTGAAAACTTTACCCTCTGATGAGTAAAGCTTTGTGACACTTGTCACTAAGTGTTCTCTTTCATCTAACCTCTTCTAGAAGCTTCTTGACACTTGTCACCATCGAGATGACAATTTTCCCTTTCATCCAACCCCTTCTCCTACCTACCACCAATTGTCCCCTTTCATCCAACCTCTTCTCAACCCACCTCCAATTTTACCATTGATTCATGCCACATCATCCCTAGCCTTGGGAAATCCTATAAATAGACATCATTTTGGAGCACAAAGGGCCCCAATTTCATATCATTTTTGCATCCCGGTTGATTCATATCATTTACATTCAAGCATTGTTACTATAGGCATCTAGCTTCTAGTTTTTCATTTCAAGCATTATTATCATGTTCTATCTTAGCTTAATTTCATCTTAATTCTAGCTTATTTTTTAGAATAATCATGAAATCGTGTAGCTTAATCATGTTATCATTGGTAGATCATGCATCTTCATCATTTAAATCCCCCATTTAAGTGTAGTCAAGTCACTGGAGTTTGCATACCAAGATCTGAGAGCAAAATTCATACTCGCATTTACTAGGAGGCGATAGATCGCTTAGCTATGGTTTTGTCTTTCTTTGATTTAATTCACTAACCATTGCTTGTAATGATTTATTAAGTGCATTGTGTTTGCAGGTACAGGTACACTTCACAAAGCATGACAATATATATATATATATATATATATATATATAAAATAGGGTTGAATTATGTAGAATTATTTTATTTTGGTTAAATTATTAATCTAATATACTAAATTTGAGTGGTTAAAATGAAAAATAATTATGTATTTAATTATTTGTAAACTTATATTTCTTAACTTTTAGATGTTTTTATTTATGGTAAATGATTTTGACTAGATTTATGGATTGAAAGGGCCAATGCCAAGTAAAGGAACAAGAGATTCACCTTATAAAAGTCAAGAATAATGTGAAACAACAAGATTCAAAAGACTAAGATAAGGCATAATATCGATGTAGAGGAAAACAAAGCCATAGAAAAAGTACCATCAAATAATAGGACCAGCTCCTTAGTTACTTTAAATCCAATTATCTTTTGTTTTTGTTTTTTATTTATTTAACTTAAATTGATTTTCCAAACTAAACCCCATTTGGAAGGGATTAGAGAGGTTACATGAAAAAAAAATTCCTTCCAATTGAGAATAGAGCCAAATAGAGGAACATGAATAATGACCTCAAATGCTCCATTACAATTCTCTTTCAAGGAGGATTCGCTCTTATAAAAAATATTATCCACAATAGGATAGTATATATTTAATAGACCTAATGAGGTGACTTCATGATTGAAAGAAAGATATAAATCTTGGAAATTTTGTGGTCACCCAAGAAAAACAACACTCAACAATAATATGTTATGTCTTAAGACAAATATAATGCATCACAAGGGACACTTCATTATTAAAATAGAATGCACCTAATCTCCATCTTTGAAGAAAGTGTTGTTAAGGAAGAAAGTCACATGCAATGAGTAGGCTATAGGCAAAAATTACCATTACCATATTAATCATTCCCTCAATTTGAGAAGTCAACAATCTTGCTTCTCATATGTTTAAATGCTCTCCCACTCTAAATCATCATCCCCTTCATCTTTTTAATATTGTATCCAAATTACAAATGTTATTAATGTTAATGGAGAGTAATAGTGCATCATAAACTTTGATCTATCTATTTATTTGACTATCTTACCATCTTAAAAATTTAATCATAGTATCAAACATAATATATCATATATCCTTAACACTCTTACATATGTGTGTGTGTATACATATATATGTATATATATATATGTATGTGTATATATACACATATACATATATACACACATACACATATATACATATATACACATATATACATATATACTTATATACATACATATATATACATATATACATATATACACATATATACACATATATATGTATATATATGTATGTATATGTATATACATATCTATGTATATGTATGCATGCATGTATGTATGTATGTTGTGAAATTAAATGTTAGTGTTAACATTGGTTAGAGAATTAATGTTAAGTGTTCACATTTGTTATAATTTGGTTATGAGTTGTTAAGACAATCCATCTATGTAAAGGGAGTTGTTATAAGAGGTATAACAACTCTCCTAATAAAAAATCATATAAATATGTATTAAACAAGAATGTATGACATATAAAAGAAATATATTATTATCGTGTGCAAATATTTTTTTTTTGTTTCTACTCGTATAATAATATTTTCTATTATGGTATGAGAGAAAGTGACAAGGAAGCGTAAGAGAAAATTGTGCTGGATTGTGCGTATTCATTATTGAGAATATCAAGGGAGTGATTTTTCATTTGTAGATAATTTATCTCTAGGGGTATCCTTTGGGATTATATTTGCATTTTATCTCTGATTTTATAGAGACCATTGCAATATTAGAGCATTCTGTGGTTAAGCGTCCATGAAGCCTAAGTTTGAAGCATCAATCTTGTGTTGATGCTATCAAAATACATTAGGAGGAGCTTCTGGATCATACGATCTTATGTGAGCATCATATCTGACAAGATGAGGTAGCTTTGAACCACCTATCATAGTTTGGTTGAATAATATGCAAGATCTGCATGAGTGGTTATTGCCACCTAAGATAAAGGTTCGAATTTTATGTAAAAAATAGAAAGCGAATCTAGTGGATCATTCATTTTGTTGTTATGTGATCTGTGGTTAATCGTAACAAATTTGTTGGTTTGAACTTGTGTGAGGGAAAGTAATAGATAATTTGAAAGTGTTCAAACCCATATGTGGACAAGTTCAGGTTCAGGTTATTCTGAGAGGAGTTAACATTTTTATTCTCAATTAAGACACACAAGAATGATTCAAACAACTGGTCACAGTAATGGAGCATTGTTAGATGATGTTGGTCTTCATAAGAACTGTATTGTGTGTGTGACTACAACAAGCTTGAGGTGTATTAGAGGCTGGAGGACAATCAAAATCTTCTCATTAGTCACCAACGATAGGGTCACACATCAAGCATGGTGACATTTTTTTAGTTTTTGTATTTGCTTCCAGTTGCAAATGGTATGATGTGTGTTTCAGATTTTTGGTTTTCTACTTTACGTAGTGTGTTGGATGCTAGAAGGGGAATTATATAGGAAAGTAGGTAATGTTCATGATCCTCGGACTACAAAGATCCTTTGAATTATGTACTTCATTAGGAGATGATCAAATAGGAAATACATTCACTGGCAATTATGATCATGTGCAACAAGCTCCAAATAACAAGATCCAAACATTGGTATGCAATTTTAAGTGATTTGTTTTCTTTTCAGTGCTCCTGTGTGGTGTGAATAAGCATAAATTTCACATTGTGGGGGGAGGGGGGACATACCATCAATGTTTGATTTCCATTTCAAGCTAAATTAGCTAAATTCAAGGGCAACCTCCCATGACAGTGGTAGTTCCTATGTTGTTTGACATGACATGTCAGTGGTTGACAACAATGACTGCAATTGAGCACATCTGGTTCTCATAGATGTAATGTGAAATCATTACATTTTTTACTTTGTGTGACATATATTTCCTATATTTTCCCTTGATGTTGTAGAAATATAAGCGCCAACGTAAATTAGTTCATGGATTTTGAAAGCGTTTTTGGGAGGATCTAGAAAACCACTCAAGGTGGACAAATGGTGGAGGTTCCTATTTACGTCAATGTTTGTGGTAAGCCTATTTAAAATAATGGGAGGAGAGATCATTTCTTTAGATCAAGGTCATGACACATGCCACAAGGGTGTGCATACTACAGATGTAGGGTATGAGTTCTTACCATGTTCACACTAAGGGGGGGAATGTTGGGAAATTAAATGTTAGTGTTTGCATTGGTTAGAGAATTAATGTTAGGTGTTCATATTTGTTTAATGTTAGGTGTTCATATTTGTTATAATTTGGTTATGAGTTGTTAAAACAAATCATTTATATAAAGGGAGTTGTTATAGGAGGTATTACAACTATCCTGTAATATAGGATATGAAGAATCATATGAATATGCATTAAATGAGAATGTGTGACATATAGAAGAAATATATTATTATTGTGTACAAAATTTCTATCTCTACTCTTATTTTCCACAGACACGCACATATATAAGGATTCTTATATTATTAAGATTGATTATTAGAGTTTTATGATACAAATCCAAACTTACTGACTCCTAAAACTTAGAAAATTCTACTGAGCAACATAATCTCTATTAGTATTAATAACATTTAATGTCAATATTTAATATTAATATCACCCTACTTATTTTCTATGATAATTATAGTGCACTATCTTCTAAAAAGAAAATTCCAAAAGAATCATTAAATAATGTCATCATTTATTATGTCACGATGCACTAAAATGAATATTAGCCACATTGAACATTAATTTTAAATTTATAAAATATATGTCACACAAAAATAAAATAAAATAAAATAAAATGTTACTAATATTTAAAATATTTTTATTTTATTTTATTTAGACAAGATTTGAAATTATATTTGTGAATATTTGATGTATCAATAAAATAAATGTATTTAAGAGAAAGATATAATTTCTATATATCGATACTTTAATTAATTCACTAAAAATATTAACTAGTCTAACATTAAGATAGAAATGTAGAAGAGAAGGTTACTAATATTATATAGAATGATTTCAATAGATTAATAACTCTAATTTTATAATAGTTTGTTTTTCTGGATTCGATTGTGTGTGTTATTTTTCCATCAATGTTTCGAATCACACTCTATGATTCATCATTAGGATGAGAAGAATTCTAAAGATATGAAAGATGTTGAGTTGTAGATTTGAGACAGAATATAAAGAGGAGTGGGTTGTGGGAGGGCACGAGGAATGAGGAGAAAGGAAAAGAAAAAGAGAAAGAAAAAGGACCACCTGAGGGATGGGAGACCAAAAAACTCCAAGGAATAACCACACAAGGAAAAGAAAATCGAAAGCCAAGCAACATAAACAAACAACTAAAAAACAAAAAAGAAAAATAAAGTCAACAAATTAAAAATAGATCAAAACAAAAATAAAAACATATATATATATATATATAAACACTTACAAATATGTGTATAAGCCCATACCTATACCAAAAGGTAGAGAGACGCAACCAAAAATGAACAAAAGCATTAACATAAACAAAAAGCCAAATGCAAATATAAAAATACAAATGCAAAAAATCAATAAACGAATAAATCAATGAAAATATACAAATATGCAAAGAAACCAAAGGGGGAGAGGGAGCCGCACAAATGAAAAAGAAAGAGGGGGAGAAGTCAAGGCGGGGGGTGGGCATGGTACTGGAGGACAGAAAGAAGAGGGTGCCATGAGATGCTGAGGTTTAGCCCATCATTACGATTAAGATTGGAGGGGTGATGGATAATAGCAATGGCCTCTTTAACTTTTCTCTTGAAAAAATTGTTCTCCCTCCACAATATTTGAGTGTCCTCCAAACAAATATGGTGCTTGGTAGTAGACGAATGCTCAGCTAAGGCTGATTGGAGGGCCCGTTCATGCTTAATGTCGGCACAATGCTCTTTAATTCTAGTCATGAATGAACGACCTGTTTCACCAATGTATGGAGTACCAAGAGCATACAATCTTGTAGACACATAACTCTAAGAAGGCATCCCTAGCATCCTTAAGCTGAGGGGTATGCCTCTTAATGGTGGAAACAGGTTTGAAGGTGCACTAGAGACCTTTTTTCCCAAGGTTTTTTGAGATCTTGTGCAATATGCCTTCAACATAAGGGAGAGAGACAAACAGGGCCCGAGATGGCAGGGAGGGCAGGCGATTAGAGATGGAAAGGAAATGAGATTTGGCTTGGAGGAAGGCCCTAGAGATCTGCTTGTTCGAGTAGCCATTCCATTTGAAGACTTGATGAAGATGGGAGAGCTCTTGGTCTAAGTTGTCCTCATCACAAATCCGATGGGCTCTTAATGCCAGGTTTTTAAGAATCCCAACTTTCTGGATAGGGTGGTGATGAGAAGTTGAATGAAGATAAAGGTCAGTGTGGGTAGTTTTGCGTAACACCCAACGACAAAGGGATCCATTTGGCTTCTTACAGATTAAGACATTGAGAAAAGATAAAAGGTTGTTGGATTCAAGTTCTTTGGTGAAGGCAATAGAAGGAGAAATGCTATTGAGGTGAGC
This sequence comes from Cryptomeria japonica, assembly GCF_030272615.1. Taxonomy (NCBI): domain Eukaryota; kingdom Viridiplantae; phylum Streptophyta; class Pinopsida; order Cupressales; family Cupressaceae; genus Cryptomeria; species Cryptomeria japonica. The sequence continues at coordinate 781,176,673 of NC_081411.1, read as the reverse complement.
ATGAAACTCCTCTAACATGTCTAAGCCGTGGGGCCAACAGACATTGGTGTCATCCATGTATCGTTTCCACCACTTTGGCTTGAGGGGGAAAGAATGTAAGGCCACCTCCTCAAAATGCTCCATGAATAAGTTGGCAACCACCGGTGAGAGAGGACAGCCCATGGCTACTCCATCAACTTGTTCATAGATAACACCTTGGAAGGAGAAGAAGGTTGACCTTAAGCAAAGTTCCACCAAACAGGCAATCTCCTCGTTGACCTTAAGCTTCACAATCTCGACAGAGTCTAGGATAGGGACCTTGGTGAAGAGGGACACCACATCGAAGCTTACAAGAGTGTCTTGAGTGTCCAACTTGGTGTCCTTGATAAACTAGACAAATTGGTTGGAATCTTTTATGAAGGAGTTGGAGTTACCAACAAGCGGAGAAATTAATTTGGCAAGAAAAGCGGCTAGCTTTTAAGTCGGAGACCCAATGGTGTCAATAATGGGTCTCAAAGGAATGTTGGATTTGTGAATTTTTGGGACCCCATAAATACGCAAGGTCACTTCCTTAGCATGAACAGGCCCTCAAATCAGCCTTAGCTGAGCATTCGTCTACTACCAAGCACCATATTTGTTTGGATGACACTCAAATATTGTGGAGGGAGAACAATTTTTTCAAGAGAAAAGTTAAAGAGGCCATTACTATTATCCATCACCCCTCCAATCTTAATCGTGATGATGGGCTAAACCTCAGCATCTCATGGCACCCTCTTCTTTCTGTCCTCCAGTACCATGCCCACCCCCTGCCTTGACTTCTCCCCCTCTTTCTTTTTCCTTTGTGCGGCTCCCTCTCCCTCTTTGGTTTCTTTGCATATTTGTATATTTTCATTTATTTATTCGTTTATTGATTTTTTGCATTTGTATTTTTATATTTGCATTTGGCTTTTTATTTATGTTAATGCTTTTGTTCATTTTTGGTTGCATCTCTCTACCTTTTGGTATAGGTATGGGCTTATACACATATTTGTAAGTGTTTATATATATATATATATAAACATTTACGAATATGTGTATAAATCCACTCTCTCTCTCTCTCTCTCTCTCTCTCTCTCTCACACACACACACACACACACACACACATATATATATGTTTTTATTTTTGTTTTGATCTATTTTTAATTTGTTGACTTTATTTCTCTTTCTTTTTTGTTTTTTAGTGGTTTGTTTATGTTGCTTGGCTTTCCATTTTCTTTTCCTTGGGTGGTTATTCCTTGGAGTTTTTTGGTCTCCCATCCCTCAGGTGGTCCTTTTTCTTTCCCTTTTTCTTTTCCTTTCTCCTCGTTCCTTGTGCCCTCCCACAACCCACTCCTCTTTATATTCTGTCTCTAATTTGTAACTCAACATCTTTCATATCTTTAGAATTCTTCTCATCCTGATGATGAATCATGGAGTGTGATTCGAAACGTTGATGGAAAAATAACACACACAATTGAATCCAGAAAAACAAACAATTATACAATATGGATTGTGGAAATCTCATAGCTTTAACTCTAATTTTATAAATAGTGATATTTAGTAGATCTATGAACTCTAAATAAGTATGAAGAGCTTGTAGATATATGTTATTTTTAGACAACGTACGATTGAATATCTTTTGTTAGGAGTCACTATTGCAGATGAGGTTGATTTTAGTAGTAGTAGAATAATCGTGGCGAAAACATCAGTTATTATTACTATTTTGGATGACCTTTTTGATGACTACTTAACCCCTGAGAAAATTGAACTTATTACTAAGTCCATTGTTCAAGGTTGGGATATTTCTCTTATAAAAAATATTCCAAAGATTTTAAAGGCATCTATAGAATTTTGTTTTAAAATGGTGCATGAAATGACAAGCGATGCTACTAAAAAGAAAGGGCCTGTTATGATGTAATTTATCACAAAGACTATAAGTATGCTTCTTCAAAATAACTCTAATTAATAATGTTCTTTCTTTTTAAATCGCAACATAAAAATTAATAAAATGTCATAATCATTATATGTAAATTTTGTAGATTATCTTTAAGAAACAATAAGAAAATTATTTTTGGAATAAATTATCTATATATATAATTATAATTAATTCTTATTTTCAATTAAAAATATCATTCTTTTGAAAATAAATATAATATTCCTTTAAAATTTAAAGTAACCTTTTAAAAAGAAATTAATAATTCTTTTACTTTTTTTCTCATATTAATATTTTTAAACATAAATAACATTTAAATTATTTTAGCAAATGTAACAATATTAATTATAAAGTAGTTTTACCAAATATATAATCTTCTTTGTAGTGAAATATGAGACATTTTATTAGATTGACATATATATAGTGAATTTTAGTATTTGAATGTGATTCAATTTACTAGTTTTACATATATATGTACAATATATTTTATCATTAAATTGTGTTCATTGTATTTCATATTTTTATATCTAATCGTAGTTAGAGTAATAGTTTGAGAGAAATGATATCCTTTAATTTTTTTATTGAATAAATATTCTCAAAGAAATGAATTTTTAGTAAGTAAATGAAATGTGATAAGAGATATATTAATATTTTTAAATGTATTTTATAATTAGATATATTGTGTATCAGTGGACATATTATAATGAAGTTAATTTACAATAAGCACGATGGAATAAAAGTGGATATGTTCCAATTTATAATGAGTATATAAATATTGCTGCAACAATTGTAGCAATTGGACCAATATCATAGTGTTGCAACCCCAATTTCAGAAGAAAATACTATAGAGAAGATATTTCGTAATCAATCCAGATTTTATGAGTTCATATGGCTGTGCACGCATTTAGTTGACGATATTCATGATTTACAAGTTTTGCTATCTTTTTTATTTTATTTTTTGAATAGATAATGATGATAATGTTATTAGGCTTACAATACTAACAATTTATTTTTGGTTCTGAAGGATGATAAACTCCATGGGCAAACATCATCAGCTATTTCCTCCTATATAGCTATTTCCTCCTATATGAAGGATAATCCTAAATTTTCATAAGATGAGGCATTAAATCACATCAATGGACTCCTTAATCAATTTATTAAAGAATTAACATGAGAATTTTAAAATCCAAATAATAATTTGCTTGATTGGGAGGGGTTAAGTTTCAATACAAATAGAGGAATGCAATGTTTTTATGTATTTGGTGATGGCTTTTCCTATCATGATAAAGGAGTCAAAGAGCGGATATTTAAAGTACTTATTGATCTAGTAAAAATATAAAAATGTAGCTAAGAGTTCAAGTCATAAGTCATAAACATTTGATCTCTATTCCTAATAAAATATATTGTATTTTTTTTAAAGAGGATGCACGTCTTTTCTATTGTAAAAATGTTTTCATATAAGTAAGACCTTCTAAATTTATACTAAAGTATACTATACTTTGAGTATACAATTTCATTTGATATAAATAGTTTTATTGAACTTGATGAATATTTTAACTACCAACATTTCGGGCCATATATCTTGATCAAATTACCCTGAAAATAGATCAACAAGTCGGTTGTCAAATGGCACCCTACTTATAAACTTGTCCATTAGATTTTATATGTACTGATAATATGTCATAAATCTCATGTTGAATGCTAATTTCATGCTTTTATTGTTTCTTCAATGGAAGCTTGAGAATTGATCTGTTGAAATCTATTTGTCTAAAACTCTAATGTCTCTTCAAACTTCTTAAACTGTATATTATGAATTGATTGACAAATTACGACTACATAATGTTAGAAGCAAAGAGATAATGTAGAGGTAATTCTCTCTTACTGTAATATCTCTTCAAACTTAAATGCTATTTCAAATGTTAGAAGCAAAGAGATAATGTTTAGGTCTGTTACTTTTACATGCAAGTTAACAATACAAAATATTACTGCCATATCTTCTTATATACTACAAAAGAATATATTTTAAGAAGGATTTTGATGCTTCAGATGAGAAAATTTATTTTGTAAAGGAACTAGGATGTTCCAATCTATTAAAAGTTGAAATTTACATGAAGATAAAAATATAACAATGTAAATTGCAAGCATATGTGTGAGGAACTATTCAGATTTGAAGATATTGTAAGGAAAACTACGGTGCAGAAATGTTCTCCTAATGCCAATTTGCAGATGATGTAAGCAACAATATCTTTCTACTTTCTAAATTGCAGAATCTTAAGATGACTTAAGTAGAAGAATAGAACACATATAAAGATCATACACATAAACACAAAGATTTTTACTATGAGACACCTTTCGGGAAAAAACGCACACACCAAAAACTTGAGTGTCTTCTTTGTATTACAGTAAACAATATTACATACAATTGATAGAAGACCTTTTGCACAAGCTAAGATTGTGCTACAATCAACCCAAATTTCTATCACACATTCCTAATGAATCCTGCAGCAACTTATACACCCAAAATTCATTATGGAATCTAATAGTACAACCGCCACTTCACAAATGGTCAACTAACTCAGCCTTGTCAGTCGTCCATTCGGCAATCATCAAACTATGTACGGACACCACCATACAATGGATGCTACACCATAATCATCATACACCATTCACATAGTATGCTATTGGAAAAATCATACGGGTCAGCATTGGGCAACTACCATACACCACGGTCATCATAGGCCATTCACACCATACCCCATTGGAAACACTATATAGGTCAGCATTTGGCAACTACCGTACGGGTCAATTCAGTATGTACAAGGAAACCAACATATGGTACGTATGGGTCAGTATGTACTTCAACAATCTCCCACTTGCCGAGGTATGTACTGATATCTATGGAGTTGCTCAACAAGACTAATAAGAGTCAGGGGCTTTAAGCCCCATGGAACTTGCGCACCATTTAAACTTAACCATGCTTACCAACTTTGTCAATGCATATGCAACATTCTCCGCAGTACAAACCTTTTCTATCTTTAGCTTTCTATCTTCAACCATGTCACATACAAAGTGATATTGCATGTCAATGTGTTTTTCTCTAGCATGGAAAGTAGGATTCTTCTCCAAATAAATTGCACTCTGCTTGTCACAAAAGATAGTGATTTTCCCTCCATTAAAACCAACATCAAAATAGAAGCGCTTAAACCAAACAACTTTTTGACATTCATGAGCAGATGCTATGTACTCCACCTCAGTTGTAGATAATGCGGCTATGCTCTGCCGTTTGCTCATCTGACTGATGGCACCACCATTCACCATGAACACATATCCACTGGTGCATCTTCTTCTGTCAACATCCCCTGCCCAATCAGTATCCACATAACCTTGAATGATAACTAATGTACTTGATCTAGCTTAGTTATCTTGATAGGAGAAAGCATACTGTGTCACACCCTTCAAATATCTAAGAACTTTTTTCACGACATCCCAATGGGACTTGCCTGGATTTTCCATAAACCGACTCAACACTCCCATTGCTTGGGCAATGTCCAGTCTTGTATCGACCATTGTGTACATGAGGCTGCCAACAACAATTGCATAAGATACCTGACTCATGTCTTCAACCTCATTTGAAGACTTTGGAATGTCATTAACTGACAACTTCGTTCCCTGTAAAACTAGAACTACTTCCTGCTTGCAATTAGTCATGTTGAACCGCGCAAGAATATTGGTAATATATTTGCTCTGGCTGAGCTAAAGTTTCCTACTAGCCATGTCTCTCCTGATTTCCATCCCTAGAATAAATTTAGTTGCCCCCAAATCTTTCATCTCAAATTTCAAGGACAACTAAGATTTTAAATCCGAGATTATTCCCTTATTATTTCATATAAAAAATATATCATCTACATATAGTGCAATAATAAGTATCTGATCATCTCCAATTTTATAGTACACACATTGATCTGATCTAGACCTCATAAAACTTAAAGATAAAACATATGAATCACACTTCTGATACCACATTCTAAGTGATTGTTTCAAACCATAAAGAGACTTCCTAAGCTTACAAACCAAATCTTCTTTACCTTTCTCCACAAATTACTCCGTCTGGGACATATATATTTCCTCTTCAAGATCACCATGTAGAAACATTGTCTTCACATCCATCTGCTCAATTTCAAAGTCATGTGCCACTGCAAGTGACAATAGAAACATAATGGATGTAAGCTTAGCTATAAGAGAAAATATTTCTCCATAGTCAATCCCTTCTTTTTAATAATAGCACTTTGCAACCAGTCTTGCCTTGTACTTGTCAATGCTGCCATCTGAACCATACTTCTTCTTAAATACCCACTTACAGCCAATAGGCTTTCTACCGTTAGGCAAGGGTACCAGATCCTAGGTTCCATTTTTCTCCAATGACTTCATTTCATCTTTCATGGCCTCCAACCAAGAATCTGAATCTGGCATATCAATTGCTTTTTTCACAGTCCTAGGCTCATCAGCATCAGTAAGAAAAGCATAGGCACAATCAACATTCAACATAGTAGTACCTACCAGGTTGCCGCCTCTCTCGTGTGGATCTCCTTACTTTTGTGGTGAGCGTTCATGAGGCTGGACATGAGGTTCATGATCATGTTCTTCTAAACTTGTAGAACTACTTGAGCTCTCCTCATCCTCAGGCATATTTGGGTCCTCAGTCTCAGATACATTCAGGGTTTGTAATATCTCCCTTTTAGAAGTGAAAGGGATTTCAACTACTTCTTTTCCCTTTTTTGTTTTCCCTGGCTACAAATTTGTGGACATAGGTTTCATCTCATGGAAGATAATGTTCCTGTTGTACAACACCTTTTGAGTGAGAGGGTTCCACAGTTTGTATCCCTTCACACCAATGTCGTAACCAATGAAGATGCATTTAACTGCTTTGTTTTCCAACTTTGAACTGATCACATTAGGTACATGAGCATACGCCGCACAACCAAAGACTCATAAATGTCTCAACACGGGCTTCTTACCAGACCATGCTTCCATAGGCATTTTGTCGACTAGTGTTGCAGTAGGAGAATAGTTCAGCAAGTAACATCCTATAGCCACTGCTTCAGCCTAGAACTTCTACTCCAAACCAGCATTTCTCCACATGCTTCTCGCTCTCTCCATCAAAGATTGATTCAACCTTTCAGATACTCCTTTCTGCTACGGAGTATAAGGCATATTTTTATGCCTCTTAATTCCATGATCTACATAAAAAAATTTAAAATCTACATTGCAAAACTCACCACGATTATCTGTTCTTAAAAATTTAATCTTTCTCTCAGTCTGATTTTCAACAAGGCTTTTAAATTCCTTAAAATGACTAAACACTTTTCATTTACTCTTCATAAAATAAATGAATGCTCTTCTTGAATAATCTTCTATAAACAACACATAATATCTTTACTTAGACAAAGAAGGAACATCCATAGGACCAAATACATTAGAGTGAACATAGTCTAGCAAACCAAAAGACTTTTGAGAACTAGAATAAAACTAAACATGGCTTTGCTTTTCATTTATGCAATGTTCGTAGAAATCGAACTCAAGATTACAGTAAATCAGCCCCTCAACCAAGTTTTTATTCTTCAAGGTTTTTAAACCTTTCTCGCCAATATGGCCAAGCCTAAAATGCCAGAGCATTGTTTTTTTTCTGCTAGAAATTTAACTTCCATAGAGTTTACATCATGTGTGCCATAGAAGGTTTTTCAAACTTTATAGAGACACTATTACAACACACAAATTTGGCATCTAATCTATACAGTGTTCCAATGCATTCACCCTTAGCTAAAAAAATAGAACCTCTAGTCATCTTACAAACATCTTGCACAAATGTTACCTAAACTTCGACATCATTCAATTTGCTGACAGAGAATAAGTTCTGAGCTAGACTAGGTATATGAAGTACTCCATCAATTCCCTTTACTCTATCGTCAAGGAAATGGGTTCTGACTCTTCCTCTTCCAACGATCTCCACTGTGGAATCGCTTACCAAAAACACCTTTCTGCCATCGTACGGTTCATACTTTGAGAACCACTCTTTATGAGATGTCATGTGGAATGATGCTCCAGAATCGACCAGCCATACATCATCGGATGCAGGTACTGCCAAGGCCACTACAAAGGCATCAACATCACTCTGAGAAGATTCAGTGTTAGAAGTACACTTTGCCTTGGACTTCTTTCTAGGAGTAGCGGATCTCTCATGTGACTTTGACTTCGTGTCCATCTTCTTTCTTTTATCCTTAGATCTACCTCCGATAATGAGAGCCTCTTTAGCCACCTTAGCAGATTTCCTTTGCATCTCCTCTGACAAAAGTGCAACAACTACTTCATCCATTTTAAATTTGGTAGTATTACTTCCTACGACCATTCCCAAGTGATCCCACAAATTAGGCAAAGAGCTCAGCAATAACATACAACACTCTTCTTCACCAATAGAAGTTCACTATACAATCACCATATTTAACACATTAAGATGATCTGCCACAGATGTTCCTCCATCAATTTTTCAGAGTACAACTTATTTCTCAGGAAGAGCTTGTTTACCAAGGATTTGCGCTGATAAATGTCTCCAAACTTCTTCCACAAAGAATGTGTGGTTTTCTCTTCATGGATATTCAACAGAACAAAATCTGCAAGACTCAATCTTATTAGTCCTCTAGCCTTTCGATCTGCTAGATCCCAATCTTCCTGCTTCACGCTTGGAGGCTTTTTGCCAGACACAACGATCCACAGATCTCTGTCAACCAACATATCTTCAACTTTAAGTTTCCACAACTCAAAGTTTGTGCCATTAGACTTATCAATGTCTATTCTCCCTTACGTGCCAACCATCTCAATTTGCAGACACAACTAATGAACACTTTGCAAACTCCTACTGAAAACAAATTGACACAAAAAACCAACCCTACCCAACAAGGATACCAACAATTGGCGAGGCTCTGATACCACTTGTAAGGAAAGCTATGGTGCGGAAACGCTCTCATAATGCCAATTTGTAGAAGATGTAAGCAACAATATCTTTCTACTTCCTAAATTGCAAAATCTTAAGATGACATTAGCAAAAAAATAGAGAACATATAAAGATCATACACATAAACACAAATATTTTTACCGTGGGAAACCCTTTCGGGAAAAAACCCACACACCAAAAATCTAAGCGTCTTCTTTGTATTACAATAAATATTATTACATACAATTGACAACAGAGTTTTTGCATAGCCTCAGATTGTGCTACAATCAACCCAAATTTCTATCACACATTCCTAATGAATACTACATCAATTTATACACCTGCAATTCATTATGGAATCTAATACTGCAATTGTCACTTCACGAACGGTCAATTAACTCAGTCTTGTCACTCATCCATCCGACGCTCATAAACTATGTATGGACACCACGATATGATAGATGCTATACCGCGGTCATCGTACACAATTCACACCGTAAAGGTCAATATTGGGAAACTACCATACACCATGGTCATCGTAGGCGATTCACACTGTATGTCATTGGAAACACCATACGGGTCAATTCAATACGTACAAGGAAACCAACATATGGTATGTACGGGTCAGTACGTGCTTCAACAGATAACTATAAGAGAGAGACTAATAAAGCTGGAAAAAGAAAAATGGCCTTAAGAAAATGCCACTAAGACCATATATGATGCTATTAGATAATATTAGAGAAACTTAGTATACTAGCAAACGAAATGTTATATGTCTATTACATAAGCGTCATAGAGATAGACAAATTCTCATGTAATACCAAATAATTATATGACGTGATTTGTTCCATGTGAGTTAAATTCCATTTGAATTTTCAAATTTAAATATCTCCATCTTTAAATCGTTATTTTTTCATGTGTTATTTTGAATTTTTTTTAATAAATTTTAAATATTTTATATTGACCTTCTAACCTGTTTTAGTTTAACACTTCTAATTTAATTCATTTAATGTGTGTAATCAAATTAGACAAATATTTAATATAAATTGAAATTTAATTAAAAATTAAATAGATATAAGTGATTTCATTCACATAACATTTATAAACTCAATTAAGTATTCAAATTAATAAATTAAAAACTATTTAAATGATTAAAAAAATTACTTTTTTTCTTAAATGTATAAATAATTTGTTCATTATGTGCTTAATTTAAGTGTTATTATTTAATAACAATGATATATATCATAGACATGAGCTATATGATTTATATTTTACCAAAAATATAATAGAGATCAACATTACTCCAATTCAATATCATCAAATCTCAATTTTTATTACCTCTCATCTAATCATTATTTAGTGGTTAAGAGCATAAGGATAATAAAAAAAGTGTAAATAGTGAGGACAAACACACAAGATAACATAACACTAGATTTTATGTGAAACTCTTAGAAGGGAAAACCACAATGTGAAAGTTACTTGGATATACTGAAAGTTACTTGGATATACTACCCAAACCTAGCCTCACACAAAACTTGGAGTAATTATTCTCTTGTTGGATGATTGCATGGGGAGGTTCTGAGTGTAGCTCATGCTAGAGCTTATCTAGCCTAGGTCAAGCCTTTTTGTTTCTTTGTACATTTGTGGTGAGCTACTTTGGGGGTCTGCAGGTGAGTGTGGGTGGGAATTGTGTATAGGAAAAATATTGTTTGTAGGTATGTTGCATGAGTAGTTTGAGTGGGGTATTCTTTGTGGCGTGGGTGGTAACTGGGCTATATGACCTATTTCTTGGTCCTTTCTTCTTCTATTTTTAAATAAGGGGTGTTCTATGTGGGGATTTTTACACTACCATGAGTCTAGGGGAGGAGTTTATTCTTTCAGGAGAATTCCTTCTTTGAAGATGTGGTGTCAAGATTTGATCAACTCTCTTCTAAACATGAGACTCGATTTAGTTTCTTGATTAAGGATCTATATATGGAAGGGTCTATCAAGAGTGGAGGCCCTAAAATCAAAAGGTTTAATTGCTACTTGCAAGGAAGCCAAGATAGGCCAGCCTATTGGCTCAGCCACATTCAACTACAAAAGATGCGAATTACTTAAGGACCCATTTTTTAATATAGAAGTCTTTTAGAATATGGACCTCTACCATTTTTTGAGCCATGGGTTTGACAAACTTGGAATTCTAAAGGAGATCTAGAGATTATGATAGCAACCAATGATTATTTTATAGTTATTTTCTCTTATTTGGTAGATCATAACAAGCCTTTTGAAGGTGGCCCATATTTTCATAATCAAGTTGTTTTGTTCATCAATCCTTCGCTTGTGGCATTTAATCCAACTATGGATTTTCTAGATTCCTAATATAGGTAAGACTTCCTTGGATCGAGTTATAATTATAGAGTCATGAAATTTTGCACAGGATCAGTCTTCTATTAGGAAAGACATTGGGTCCTTCATTGCAGAAAATAAAAATAATATGATTTCTTGTGCTCATATTTGTATTGAAATTAATTTGAATTAACTACTGCCAGATTCAATAAAAATTTGAGTTGGTTCTACCTTAGGGGTACAATAGCTCGATAATGAAGCTCTACTTTCAAATCTCAAATATGTCATTAATATGAAAATTTATAGAGAAAATGTTATAAATCTATTCCCATAAAAGCCCCTTCTAGAGAGGATCCATCCAATATGACCTCCTCTGTAATCCCAATGAAGGATAAAAGGTGAGGCCCCCATGGTAGAAGGAGAAAAGGATAAATAAGGATTTATTCTAGTGATACCTCATAATAAGGGCAAGAATTCAAGAGAATATTTAATGACATGTATTTTGATGGTATTTTTAATCTCCTTGATTCCCTATAATATTTCAATCAATGTGAAATGAACTTAGAAGGTCTACATACAATTTTTGCACTCTTGGAGTTAGAACAAATAAAGGTGTAAGTGGATGAAAGTCAAATCAATTAGTAGGATAGAGCATTGTGGCTTAGTAGGACACTAATCAAAGTATGGGTGACTTGTGTGATTTGGATCTATCCAAGTCAAATGAGGTACTCAAGGATATATGTCATTAGCTATTAATTCCTCACCTCCCATTGTGGGTGTTTTTATTCAAGATATGACAATAAAACACACAATAGTCTTGTTTTAGAGCATAATAATTTTAAATATAATTTTTCTAAGAAGTCTACAAAGAGTGGAAGAAAGAAGGATCAAGAGAAAATAAAATTGATGGGAGACAATTTAGTGGAATCAGGGTTCATGATCAACATTGACTCCCACTTTTCCAATTTAAAGAAATGACATTCCTCTCATGGAATGCAAGGGGGTTGAAAAAATCCCTAGACAAAAGGTTGCTTGTTGAATACTACAAGATGATAAGAGGAGGGGTGAATTATCTTACACTAAAAATTAATCAAATTTAACCTTTTACTTGACATTGATTCCATCTACCACATGTATGAAAGTAAACAACTAAAACCACAAAAGAAACTACATATGTACTCCCAAAATTTTACATAGAAAAACCAAACTAGGAATGACCATGGTGAGAACTATTTCACTATATGATAATCAAATTACAATGTTTAAGCTTGAGGCCAAGGAGCTCATTTGCCCTAACATGACTCTAAAGACTAAGGCACGTAATCTTAAGAAAAGATACAATAAGGACTTGGACACACTAAAGATCACTTCTTCACTCAAGACAAGATACAAAACCTCTGATAGAGTTGCATCAATGGTATTTCACTACAAAGAACTACATTAGCCAGACTATTAGTCACAGTTCAATATTCAAAACATATCAAAAGTAGTCTTAATTACAACTTTGCTATACTTAAAAACCTCTGCACTACTTGAAATTAACTTCACACACTCCACACAACTTGTCTATATATTTCCCAAATTATTATATCCTTCATATATCATCCATAATCTCAAGAACATCAATTAGGTTGGCCTAACTAGATGTAACATGCAAATACCAAAAAATTGGCACTAAAAAAATCTCCAATGTAATGCAAAAAGAAAAATAAGATGTACAAGTCATGAAACAATATTGTCACACCTTCCTCCCAAATAATTTACCATATATCATCATGCAATTGCATAGACCAAAACATTATAGCTCAAGTGCAAAGGATAAAGTATTTAAGGTACAACAATACAACTGACACCAATTGTTATGCAGACCACTGAGTACACAAATGGATGGCCAAGATAATATATCAGAATTCACAACATTGAATAAATGAGTCACATAACCAAAATACTAGCAAACATGGGAATGCAACACATTCATTTACATTGACACTAAAGAAATCACATAAAATTGTACATCAACTACGAATCCTAGAAGTCACCACCAAAGCTATAAAAAATTCATGATACATATTTATAAGCCTTCTTAAACAGTAGAAAAAGATTGCAATGATTAGAATTGGATGAAGGAAATGAAAGAAGAATTGGATAAGATTGAGAACAATTGGATATGAGAATTAGTTAACAGACTGGAAGACAAGAAAGTGATTAGAACTAGGTGGGTGTTCTAGAACAAGGTGGATGAAGATGGAAAGGTTGTGAGAAATAAAGAAAGGTTGGTATGAATAGTTTATACTCAGATTGAAGGCAATAATTTTGATGACATATGCCTTAGTTGCTTGGATGGAGGTAATAAGGATGTTTTTAGATTTTGCAACTTTTAAGGATTTCAAGGTTTATCAAATGGATGTGAAATGAATAGTTTTGAATGTGGAACTAAAAGATTAAATTTATACTAACCAGCCAAATGGATTTATAGAAAGATAATCTGAACATTGTTTGGAAATTGAAGAAGGCCTTGTATGGATTGAAACAAGCCCCTAGAGATTGGAATGGAAGGTTAGTTACATAATTGATTGATTAGGGTTTCTAGAAGGGTTTGACTGATAGCAATTTATATTTCAAAACCAATCCAAGTAAAATCCTAATTGTGGTAGTGTATGCAGTTGATATAATCTTTGCAGGAAATGAGGGAATGTGTAGAAGATTTGCTAATGAGATGCAGAGGGAATTTGAGTTGTCCCTAATTAGCAAGTTAAATTTCTTCCTTGGTTTGATAGTTAATCAAAATGATAAAGGAATTTTCATTTCTCAGTCTAAATACATCAAGGAATTGTTGAAGAAGTTTGGGTTAGAGAACTCTAAACTAGTGTGTACACCAATGACCACTAGATGAAAGTTGACAAAAGATGATAAATCCCCTAAAGTAGATGCAAGGTTGTATAGATCAATGAATGGAGCACTATGTTAGACAGTTCAGTTAACCGAAAGACAACTGAGAGGGGGGGTGAATCAATTGTAATAGATTACCATAAGCATTACCAATTTAAACTTTAATACCGAAACCCAAAACAATAATACTGGAATAGCAGTTAATCCAATTAAGCATAAACAATAATCATAGAATAAAAGCCATCCACACAACACCAAGATTTGTATGTGGAAAACCTGATATGGGAAAAACCATGGTGGGAAGCCTACCCTTAGTCAAATAATACTTATGCAGTAAATATGTGAGTTAAAATGAAGGGACCTACACTTGCAGGAAGGCCAACAACCTAGAGTACACTGCTCATCAAAAAGGGCCTTACTGACTACATATAAATACAGATTATAATATGGTGAAGTGTTAAACTGCAAAAGATAGCATCTACAATGCTCGAGTACAGTTCTGGTTAAGCTCAATACCAAAAGACTAAATCCTCTTACACAAACCCAATTCGATCTACAATGATTGACCAATTCATTTACCTTACTGATATTACATTATTCACACATTACATTCCTTGACCATGACCTCTTCCATTAACCATGGTGATCTACAATGAGATCTTACAACTATTTATACAAACCCTCGACCATAAACAATAAGGTTGGCCAGAAAACAATAAACCAATTACATAATTACAAACCATGTCAGCCTAAGAGAAAACAGATAATATCACCACATAAGACATCCCATAAAGACAACAATAAGTCCTATCCACACGTTACATTATTGCAGGTCCATAACATAGATCAACCAGAACCAAGTATAGGTCCACACGCTTCAACAAAGATCTCTGAATGCCAAGTCTCGAACATGATCATGAACAACATCCTAAAACTACATCAAAAGCTGTACTAACACCAATTATGCAATGCATCAAAGATCTCCACTAAAAGATCTATCGGTGAAACCCTCATCGAAATTAGAAACCAAGCTTCTAAGAAAGAAGAATACCATCCAATCACCAGATTAAAACCAACTGACCAAATATCAGTATAAGCATTATGAACAAGCCAATTTTATCATCAGATTATACCAAAGCCTATCGAACCATGTCAGATCTAGGTTAACCAAAAACTATTCAACCTACTGTGACCAAAAGGGTATCGATAAAGCATCCAAACAATTAAAGTTGACATCAATGACAAAACATCAACGCAACACATAATCAATTCAACCAAATGGCCAACAATCTCCCCGTTTGGTATGGATGGCAACACTAGATGTGAAAAACATCTAAGTACCAAGAAATGCCAAACAAGTCTCCCCCTATAGAAGATAGCCAACAATCTCTCTCATATATCTCTAAATATCAATATCTCTCCCCCTTTGAATAATATCTCTATAAAGTTCTGCATTTCTTTTTCACATCACTATCTCTCTCCCTTTGACATCAATGATAGAAATCTGACAAAAATATCAAAGCAAAAACATAAGCCTCTGAATCTCAAAGCTGACTACTCCCCCCGAGTAGTAGCATCCCACATCAGTGTCGAAATGAATAGTATCTCAGATAATGCATGTTGGACTGCTGCCAAATTGCATCAATCAAGTCTCTACTAGAGGGGCAGAAACCCCCAATCTATCTATCAGATACTCAAATGATTCCCTGGATAGAGGTTTAGTGAAAATATCTACAATCTATTCTTTAGTGTTCACATAAACCAGTTTAACTTCATTTGCTTCCACCTTCTCCTTCAAATAGTTATACTTGATAGATATGTGCTTTGTCTTAGAATGAAATACCAAATTCTTTGATATATGAATAGCAGCAAAGTTATCACAATGAATAACTACCAGTGCATCACAATCCACCTTTATATTCTTCAAAATTGGCTTCATCCATAAAACTTGTGTATAGTTTGTAGAAAAAGCAACATACTCATCTTCAACAGTCGATAAAGATGTACATGACTATTTCTTGTTGATCCATGAAACCAACTTCTTTCCAAGAAATAAATCTCCACCGGAAGTATTTTTCTAGTCATCAACATCTCCAACCCAATCAATATTTGTATATGCACATAGAGTAAAGTTATCAATCTTAGGGTACCATAAGCCATATTATGATGTACCTTGCAAGTATCTAAAAATCCTTTTCATCACCATCTCATGATTTTCTCTAGGATCATTCTAAAGTATTGAAACAATACAAACAACATTCATAATGTTAGGCCTAGTCTAAGTCAAATAAAGTAGACCTCCAATCATAGATTTGTATATTGTAGGATTTATCATTGCAGAAACATCTTTTCTTGTCAATTTCTCACTTGTAACTATAGCTATACTTACCAGTTTACAATCTCCCATCCCAAATTTCTTCAACAATTCCTTAGCATATTTACTTTTACATATAAAAATACCTTTGTCAATTTGAGTAATCTGCAAACCTAAGAAATTTTTTATGTCACCAATCATAGACATCTCAAATTCTTTGTCCATGTTCTTAGAGAATTCTATGCTAATTTATCTTCACCTCCAAAGATAATGTCATCAATAAATACTTGAACAATCAGTATATCATCATCAGTAATTTTATAATATAAATTATTGTCAGCACTTCCCTGAGTAAAACCAAGATTCCCAAGATATTTATCCAGCCTTTCAAACCAAGCTCTAGGTGCTTGTTTCAATCCATTTAAATCTTACCCTAACCTCCAAACCATATCAATATCATCTGATAGTGAAAAACCATCAAGTTGCTCAATATAAGCTTCCTCATCAAGATTCCCATTCAAGAATGCATATTTAACATCCATTTGATAAACGTTGTAGTTTTTATAAGAAGCATAGACAAGTAATAATCTTATAGTGTCAATCCTAGCTATCGGTGCAAAAGTTTCTCCATAATCAATTCCTTCCTTCTAAGAATGTCCTTTACAAACCAATCTAGCCTTATTCCTTATAAATTCACCATCCTCATTCAATTTATTCCAATAAACCCATTTAGTTCCAATAACATCTTTATTTTTAGGCTAGGGAACCAATATCCATGTGTTATTTTTCACAATTTGATCTAATTCTTCTTCCATAGCTTTTAACCAAAACTTATTGGTGCAGGAGCACCTAGTTGGGTAAAACTCCCATATTTGGGTTTTTCATGCTTGTATGTTTGTAAAGTATTGTTGTAGGTTTTTTTTATTGTTTTAGGTTGTTTTGAGTCATTTGTAGTGGTTTTGATCTCATTTTGGGCTTGAGAGATCAAATCTTGCATTTCAAGCCTTAAGTTGATAATTTTTGGCAAAAATGTGGAAAAGTGCCAAAAAGGTCTCCTAATGGTTTCAAGAGAATTGAAACATGTTTGTTTAGTCTTTTTAAGCATGTCTAAATGGTTTTGGCAAGTTACTAAGGCTAGGATGTCAAAAATGCCTTTGTGAGCAAGAAAAGTTGTCATTTTGCTCAAGAAAGTTGTCAAAAAGGTCATTTTCTTGAAAACTATAATTTAAAAAGTCTCTTGTCCATACATGGGTGTGGAAACCAAATTGAGAAACTATATAAGGACTCTCCTTGCCTTGGGAAAGGTTGGTAATTGTACTTACAAGTGGAACTCAATAGAAATCAAGTGTTTTTTTGGCTTTTATGATTGTTTTCCTTCCTTTCTGAGGGGCAGTCCGTACTATAGTTGTACAATCCATACTGTAAATTTTGGAAAGTTGATATGTTGTTGTATTAAGACTTCTCATGTACTTTTCTCATTGATTTTTCTTTTTCAAAGTGCTTATTCCAAAATTTTTGTAAACTGTGCATCTGTTGCCCTGCTAGGGGTTTGGAGTTGGAAGATGCATCAACTTGGTTGATCCAGGTTTGGGATTCATCCTATGGGTTCTACCAAGTTGATCCATATACATATAATGTATATATCTTTCCTTTTGTGCCAGAATAATGGTTTGAAGATGCTATTGAGTGATTACTAGGCAAGTGTTTGTCATTTGGCTAGTATCTTGATAAAGACTCAAAGTTTGCACTCAAAGGTAATTGAGTGAGAAAATGATTGTAAAAATGGCTTGGACATGTGACCAAGAATTGAAGCATCTTTTTGATGTATTAGAATAGTTTACACCTTTTTAATCTTTCCTTTTTGTAGACAAAATAGTGAGTTCACTATTTTTGGGAAAGTTGTTGTCATTTTGCTTAATGGAATGCTACAAAGTATTAACCACACCTTGTAACACTTAAGAAAATGTAATAGGGATTTGAATTGTTTTGTGGCAGTCCTCACTAAGGTGTAACTCTATCCTAATCTCCT
Source organism: Cryptomeria japonica (assembly GCF_030272615.1). Lineage (NCBI taxonomy): Eukaryota > Viridiplantae > Streptophyta > Pinopsida > Cupressales > Cupressaceae > Cryptomeria > Cryptomeria japonica. Next base: position 781,158,197 of record NC_081411.1, on the reverse strand, counting down.
CATTCTTGCAAGTTCCAAAGACAAACAGGTTGCTGACTGGTAAAGGCAATGAAAAGACAGTGATAGTGACTGTTCTTCTTCTTGTTTGCCAAGTGTATGGCAAAATGTTAGTCCACCAAAGGAAAGGAATGTTTCAATATGATGTGGAAGAGGTAACCAAGTAGTCAAGGACTTTGAAACAAGTTCAAAGGAGTGTAAATATGGTGCAAACCCTCAAAACCCTATAAAACCCTTATTTTATGCCATAAAAGGTGGATAGTCTGAAAACCACTCTAACAGTGAACTAAACCTCAAAAATCCTTGAGAATTCAACCTAAAAAAATCATCCCAAACTTTTTTTGTGGTTAAAATGGCCATCGTTGACCAATGGGAGCAAAAAAGGGCCAATTAGGCCTCCACGAGCTAGTAGCTCTGCTGCATAACACACAAAATTGGCAGTTTTTGTAAAATTGCATGAACCCAGTTGGAAAATGAGTTTTGGGCTTATAAAATAGTATGGGAAAATTCCCAGAAATCCTCCAAATGCTCCTTAGGTCTCCTAAACAATGTGCAACCTATTTTGGGGTAATTGAACCTTATTAGTGAGTTTGAGTAAATTGTGGGTTACAGGCCTAAAACTAGAAGATGAGCATTCCATGAAGAGTTTCACTTTGTTGCCCATGCATTTCCATGTGGAAATCTCCTAGTACACATTGGAGCTGAAAGTTGAAGGCCCCAAGAACCAAGCACAAATAGTTATAGATGGGAGGAACAAGCATTTTGAGTAGTTTTGAAGCATGGGAGTAAGCCATCACCATAAAGGGAGTTTGCTAGGAAAGTAGACCATGGAATCCCTGGCATTACAATAACAAGATAGGTTGAGTAAACATACACATCAGATCCTACAAGGTTTTGGCTTATATATTGATCCTTTTGAGCAAGTTAGCCTTGTGAGCACTTTCCTACCAAGCTCCCTATCATAGTGGTATCAGAGCTAACAAAAGGTTCAGGGGAAAGATACATTAGGAAAACATGGTGACCAATGCAGAATTGGCTAAGAAGGTAGAGGACCAAGAAGAGGAAAATAGGGCACTCAGAGAAAGACTAGACCAACTAGCAATGAGACTAGCTGAAGTAGCAATCAAAACTGAAGAAGTCCAGGATAAGGTTGGAGATCAGGGTAAAATGATGGCAATAGAGGATGAATTCCCCATGCCTGACCCTATCATTAAGAAAGAACCATTCTTGAAAGCCTTGAGAGCTATGAGTGGTAAGACCTTAGAAGTAGTGGCTCTTTTCAGTGGGGAGATGGATCCAGATGCTCGAATAGAGCAGATCGAAGCGTTTGAAAACCATTTTGAGTGTGATGGAGTGACTAAAGAACAAAAGGTCAAGGTGGCAAAATCAAGGCTGAGAGGGGTAGCCTTAACATGGTGGAAGTTCATCCAAGAGGAAAGGGTGAAAGTAGGCAAGCAACCACTATCCACCTGGAAGGCAATGGTAGCCAAAATCAAAGAGACATACCTTCTTGAAGACTATGAGATACAACTTCACAAGAAAAGACAAAACTTGAGACAGAAAGACCTAGAAGTCAGTAGCTACACTGAAGAGTTTCAAAAGTTGTGCATGAGATCCAGAGTAGTGGAGGATGAAAGTATAAAAGTGGCAAGGTACTTGAATGGGTTAAGGTGGAATATCCAGGAAGAGATGAGCTTGTTGTGCCCACAAACTATACACAAGTGCTATCAATTGGCACTTAAGGTGGAAGAGAAGGGTAGGAGAAAGCAAGAACAAAACAATAGAGGCCATGGTAGGGGAATGGATAGTAGAGGCCATAGAGGTAGTTTTGGGGGAATAAGCATAGATCAATGATCCCAGGGAGAGTCCAAGGTTATTGAGAAAAGTGGGGATTCTCAGAGAAAACCCAACTATAGGGGTAGGGCATCAAGCAACCCGGGTAGAGATAGATCTAATGGACCAAGGAGAGGGTCCTACTTCTCAACCATGAAATTCTACAATTGCCAAAAGTTGGGCTACCCTACTTATAGATGCCCAGAGAAGTCTAGTTCATCCTATGGAGGTGAAAAGATAGTAAACTATGTTCAAGAAGATGGATGTAGTTCTAGAAGTTCAGCTTTGAATCACCTAGCTTCAGAAGATGGTGAGAGTTTGATGGTCAAGAGAGCGTTAATGAAGAAGCCACATAGTGCAGAGGCCTCATAGAGAAGAGTATTGTTCAAGATTAAGTGTAAAATCATGGGAAAGGTGTGTAAGGTGATCATAGATTCAGGATCCACATATAACATCATATCAGAAGAAGCGGTAAGCAAATTGAAACTACCTAGGATACAACATGAGGAGCCATACAAAGACACCTGGTTGAATAAGGGACAACATGTGTTGGTAAATGAGCAAGCTTGGGTAGATTTACACATTGGGGGATATGTAGATAGGATCCTATGTGACATCCTTCCTATGGATGCTTGCCACCTGCTATTGGGTAGACCATGGCAATTTGACCAAAAAGCATAGCATGATGGGGAAAGAAACTCCTATTCATTTCAGAAAGATGGAGTAGCATATCAGATCCAATCCCTCATTGAAGAAGGAGAGAGCAGCAACAAAGTGCCTAACATCTTGTTAGTCAATCAGGGGAAGGGGGCATCCTTGCTTAATAGATCTTTGAAGAATAGAAGACTCAAATAAGGACCCATTCACATCAAATTGAGCTAGAACATCTTGGAGAAGGGAGTTGACCATTTGACAAAATTTTAGAGAGAAACCAAATGCTTCAAGAATTGTAAGAATGAAAGGCTATTCTATTCTATCATAAGCTTTTTCAAAATCAATAAGGAAGATGCCAACATGTTGATTGGACACTCTTGCCCATATCACAAGCCTACAACGTGCATCAACTCTCTCTCCTTTGGGGTAAGCCTCAAAATCTGACCTCAAAGGCTCTAGAAGGTGTGACCGGTAGTGTGCTTATGAGTGTATGGAAGAGTCTGCAAATAGAAACATCAAATCATTAGTAATCCATCATTGATCATAATCATCCAACACAAAGACATAATCAATCTATCCTATCAGTCTAATGCTTGATCCCATGCACCCTTTGGCTATCTTGAATAGGGACAAGGGTGCCCTGAGTGGACCAGGCTACCCCCTATGACCGGGGTAATCATAAAAACACTAGAAGAGGGTGAGGGAGTAGGATTTGCACTCATAGTGAAGCCTAAGGAGGAAAAGGTAGAAAAGAAAGTGGAGATACCATGTGAGGTGTAGAAAATCCATGATAACTTCAAAGACATAATCAGTGATGGTACACCTACATCCTTACCACCTCCTAGAGCCATTAGCCATCAAATTGACTTCATTCTTGGAGCCTCTTTGCCCAATAAAGAAGCCTACAAGGTGACCTCTAAACAAAACAAAGAGGTAGCAAGACAAATACAAGAACTCCTAGACCAAGGGCTGATTAGGAAAAGCATTAGTCCTTGTGCAGTACCTACAGTGTTGGCACCTAAGAAGGGTGGTACATGGACAATTTGTACAGATTCCAAAGCCATCAACAAGATCACCATTAGATATAGATTTCCCATACCTAGGATAGAGGATTTGATGGATTGTTTGGGGGGTGCACAATATTTCAGTAAGATAGACTTGAAGAGTGGTTACCATTAGATAAGAATCAAAGAGGGGGATGAGTGGAAGACAACTTTCAAAATAAATGAGGGTCTCTATTAGTGGCTAGTCATGCCTTTTGGACTCTCTAATGCTCCCAGCACATTCATGAGATTCATGAATAAAGTTTTACATGATTTCATTGGAAAATTTGTTGGTGTATTTAGATGACATTCTTATTTTCAGCAAGACTAAGGAAGAACACTTACACAATTTAGCTATTGTTTTGAAACAGTTATCTGATGAACAGCTAACCATAAATCTAGAAAAATGTGATTTCATGCAGCAAGAATTAGTCTATCTTGGCTTTTTTGTAATAGGAGGCAATCTGAAAATGGATCACTCAAAAGTTGCAGCAATAACCATTTGGCCAACTCCTAAGACAGCCAATGATGTCAGAAGCTTCCATGGTTTTGCTCAGTTTTACAGGAAATTCATCAAGGGATTCAGTGAAATTTGTGCTCCAATGTTGGACACCATCAAAGGGGGTGTCAAGGTAAAGTTTCAATGGACAAGTGCAGCCAATAAGGGGTTTGAATTACTGAAAACTAAAGTAGCTACTCAGCCAGTGCTTATTTTACCTAGTTTTGATTAGCTTTTTACTATTGAATGTGATGCTAGCAATATTGTAGTAGGAGCTATTTTAAGTCAAGAAAATAGACCAATTGCATTCTTTAGTGAAAAGTCAAATGATGCAAAGAAAAAGTACTCTTCCTATGATTTAGAACTCTATGCATTAGTACAGGCACTTAGGAAATGGAGATACTATCTTCTTCTTAAGGAGTTTGTTGTTTACATGAATAATCAGGCACTCAGTTTCTTGAACTCACAGGATAAATTGAATCATAGGCATGTTAAATGGGTAGAATATTTACAAGCTTACACTTTTACTCTTAAGCATAAGAAGGGTTAGTTGAATAAAGTAGCAGATGCTTTGAGTAGAAGATTGTTAACTATTCATGAGATTTAAGTTCAAAGCATTGGTAGTGACAGTTTCAAAGATATGTATCCTACTGATTCTGATTTTCCTAAAGAGTATAAAGCTTGTCAAGCTTTTGAGAATAACTTCCATAGTACATATGTTGATTTCACTTTGCACGATGGTTTGTTATTCAGGGGTGGACAGTTGTGTGTTCCACAGGGTTCCATGAGAGAGAACCTCATTCAAGAAAAGCACAATGGGTGTGTAAGTGGACATTTCGGTCTTAAAAAGACTTTAGAACTGGTTCAAATGTTCTATTATTGGCCTAAGATGCAGAGAGACATCAGGAGGTATGTTGAATAGTGCTTGGTATGCCACAAAGCAAAAGGTAACTCCTCTAATGCTGGTTTATATCAGCCTCTTCCCATTCCACATAGGCCTTGGGATTGCATTAGCATGGATTTTGTAGTAGGATTACCTAGAACTCAAGCAGGATTTGATAACATCTTTGTGGTAGTTGATAGATTTAGTAAGATGGCTCACTTCATTCCTTGCAAAAAAACACATGATGCAATTCATATTGCTTATTTATTTTTCAAGGAAGTTGTTAGGATTCATGGGTTGCCTACTAGCATTATATCTAATAGAGATGTTAAGTTTCTTGGTCATTTCTGGAAAACATTGTGGAAGAGATTGGGTACTAATCTCTCTTTTGGTTTAGCTTATCATCCACAAACGGATGGCCAAACTGAATTTGTGAACAGGTCTCTTGGAAACATGCTTAGGTGTTTGACAAAGGAATATGGGCAGAGTTGGGATCAGCTCAGTCATCAAGCAGAATATGCCTACAATGATAGTGTTAACCGGTCTACAGGTAAAAGTCCATTTGAAGTTGTTTATAGTATGCATCCAAGAAGTATAATGGAGTTGAGGGATATCACTAACTTGTAGCATAAGAGTGGGACAGCAGATGACATGGCTCACTCCTTGAGGGAGGTTCATGAGCAAGTGAGACAAGCTCTCCAAGACACCTCTCAAAAAGTCAAGGCAAAAGTGGATGCTACAAAGAGAGATGTACAGTTTGCCATAGGTAACTATGTGATGGTTCATTTGAATAAGGCAAGGCTAAAAAAGGGCATTCCCAGCAAGCTTCAAATGAGGAGAATAGGCCCTTGCAAGATCTTGGCTAAGTATGGACCTAATGCTTATAAAGTTGATTTGCCTACTAATGTTTCTTTGTGCCCCATTTTTAATGTTGCAAACCTGATTGCTTTCAAAGGGAAGCCACCTGAGGAGGTTCAAAGAGTTTCAGATGTTTCTCAATCTCTTTTTGATCTATCTCTCCCTTCTCTTTCTTTTCTCCATGCTGAATAGGTTCTAGACTCTAGAGTTCTAAAAAAGACATGGAATCACTCCTACATGGAGAATATCATCAAGTGGAAGGATCAGCCTATCTCAAAGTCCACTTAGATACCTGAAGCTAACTTTCTAAAACCTGGCATTTCTTCTTCTTTTCTACCCCAAGGAGTCACATGACTTCTTTGTTTTGGGGGGAGTATGGTGCAGGAGCACCTAGTTGGGTAAAACTCCCATCTTTAGTTTTTTCATGATTTTATGTTTGTAAAGTCTTTTTGAAGGTTTTTTTTGTTGTTTTAGGTTGTTTTGAGTCATTTGTAGTGGTTTTGATCTTAGTTTGGGCTTGAGAGATCAAATCTTTCATTTCAGGCCTTGAGTTGACAATTTTGGGCAAAAATGTAGATAAGTGCCAAAAAGCTCTCCTAATGGTTTCAAGAGAATTGAAACATGATTTTTTAGTGTTTTTAATCATTTCTAAATGGTTTAGGCAAGTTTCTAATTCTAGGATATCAAAAATGCCTTTGTGAGCAAGAAAAGTTGTCATTTTGCTCAAGAAAATTGTCAAAAAGGTCATTTTCTTGAAAAATGTAATTTAAAAAGTCTCTTGTCCATACATGGGCATGGAAACAAACTTGAGAAACTATATAAGGCCTCTCCTTGCCTTGGGAAATGTTGGTGATTGTACTTACAAGTGGAACTCAATAGAAATCAAGTGTTTTTTTGGCTTTTATGACTGTTTTTCTTCCTTTTTGAGGGGCATTCTTTACTATAGCTGTACATTCCATACTGTAACTTTTGGGAAGTTGATATGTTTTTTTATTAAGACTTCTCATGTACTTTTTCCATTGATTTTTCTTTTGCAAAGTGCTTATTCAAAAAGTTTTGTAAATTGTGCATCTGATGCGCTGCTAGGGGTTTGGAGTTGCAAGATGCATCAACTTGGTTGATCCAGGATTGGGATCCCTCCTATGGATTCTACCAAGTTGTTCAATGTACATATAATATATATATATTTCCTTTTGTGACAAAAGAATGGTTTGAAGATGCTTTTGAGTGATTACTAGGCAAGTGTTTGTCATTTGGCTAGTATCTTGATAAAGACTCAAAGTTTGCACTCAAAGGTAATTGAGTGAGCAAATGATTTTAAAAATGGTCTGGACATGTGACCAAGAATTTAAGCACCTTTTTGATGCATTATAATAGTTTACACTGTTGTAATATTTCCTTTTTGTAGACAAAACAATGAGATCACTGTTTTTGGGAAAATTATCGTCATTTTGCTTAATGGAATGCTACAAAGCATTAACCATGCCTTGGAACACTTAAGGCAATGTAATAGGGAGATGAATTGTTCTATAGCAGTCCTTAGTAAGGTGTAACTCCATCCCAATGTCCTCATTCCTACAAGTTCCAAAGACAAACAGGTTGCTAACTGGTAAATGCAGTGAAAAGATAGTGATAGTGACTGTTCTTCTTCTTGTTTGCCAAGTGTATGGCAAAATATCAGTCCACCAAAGGAAGGGAAGGTTTCAATTTGGTGTGGTAGAGGTAACCAAGCAGTCAGGGAGTTTGAAACAAGTTCAAAGGAGTGTAAATATGGTGGAAGCCCTCGAAACCCTATAAAACCCTTATTTTATGCCATAAAAGGTGGACAGTCTGAAAACCACTCTAACTGTGAAGTAAACCTACCACTTGAGAATTCAACCTAAAAAAATCATCCAAAACTTGTTTTATGGTTAAAATGGCTATTGTTGACCAATGGGAGCAGAAAAGGGCCAATTAGGCCTCCACGGGCTAACAGCCCTGCTACATAACACACAAAACTGGCAGTTTTTGCAAAATTGCATGAACCCGGTTGGAAAATGAGTTTTGGGCTTATAAAATAGTATGGGAAAATTCCAAGAAATACTCCAAATTATCCTTAGGTCTCCTAAACAATGTGTAGCCTATTCTGGGATAATTGAACTTTATTAGTGAGTTTGAGGAAATTGTGGGTTATAGGCCTAAAACTAGAAGATGAGCATAGAGTTTCACTTTTCTACCCTTTCATTTCCATGTGGATATATCCTAGTACACATTGGAACTGAAAGTTGAAGGCCCCAAGATCCAAGCACAAGTAGTTGAAGATAGGAGGAACAAGCATTTTGAGTAGTTTCGGGACATGGGAGTAAGCCATTACCATAAAGGGAGTTTGCTAGGCAAGTAGACCATGGAATCCTTGGCATTACAATAACAAGATAGGTTGAGTAAACATACACATCAGATCCTATAAGGTTTTGGCCAATACATTGATCCTTTTGAGCAAGTTAGCCTTGTGAGCACTTTCCTACCAAGCTCCCTACCACTTATCTTTACAAGACTCAATTACTGATACCGGTTCAACTTGTGAAATTAAACATACCTCATTAGTTTCTAGTCTTCTTCTTTTCATCACTCCATTTCTCTTTTCCCCAATGATTTGATCTTCAGAATGATTTAATCTCACATACCTAGGAGTCTTATGACTCTCTGTTCTTCTTAGCTATTCTTCAATTACTGTATAATTATCTAATGTTCCCAGGGTAATTGGTTCAACTCTCTATTCCGGTAGAGGTGATATTAGTTCATATATAATCATTTCCACTGTCGGTTCCTTCTCATAAACTTTGTTTGGACTTTTTCTCAGCTCATCTGCTTTGACATTAGCACTCTCCACAATTCTCTACAATCTCTTGTTATAACATCTATATGCTTTTCTTTCATTAGAATAACTGATAAATATGCCTTCATCACTTCTAGGATCAAATTTCCCAATAGTATCATATCTCTTGATATAACATTTACTATGAATAATTCTAAAATGTTTAATAGTAGGTGCATTTCCAAACCATAATTCATAAGGTGTCTTACCAGTTTCTTCTTTGATATGTACTCTATTGAATGTGTAAACTGTGGTACTAACTCCTTCTCTCTAGTAGTTGAGGTAGATTTGCTTCCATCATCATTGTTCTAGCAGCATCCAAGATAGTTCTATTTTTTCTTTCCACAACTCCATTCTACTGAGGTGTTCGGGGAGTAGAAAATTGTCTTCTTATACCATGCTTGTCACAAAAGTTATTAAACTCACTGGATGTGAATTCTCCAACATGATCCAATCTGAAACATTTAATCTTTAATCTTGTCTCAGTTTCCACTTTAGCATTAAAGATTTTAACCTTTTCAAATACTTCATATTTTTTTCTCATAAAAGTAACCCACATCATTCTAGAATAATCATCAATGATTAGCATGAAATATCTATCACCATGAAAAGTTTTAACTCTAATAGGGCCACATAAATCAATATGAATAAAATAAAGAACACCATTTGATTTATCTTGTATACTCCTAAAAGAAGTTCTGACCTATTTACCTATTTGACATTCTTTACATAGTGGATTATAGGGCTTCATAATCTTAGGTATATCTCTAACAACCTTAGTTGAACTGATCTTCACAATGCAATCAAAATTCACATGACACAGCCTTTTATGTAATAGCCAACTCTCATCAATCTCTATAATAAAACATGTCCTCTCACTAGAGTTCAAATGAAATATGTTACCTTTTGTCTGTGTACCAGTTGCAATGTCCAAGCTAGATCTGTTAATGATTTTGTATTTTCCATCCTTGAACTATAATTGAAATCCCTTATCTACCAATTGTCCTACACTCAAAATATTATGCTTCAAACCTTCAACATAATAAACATTGTCAGTATTATTCTTACCATCTAATGATATAGTTCCTTTTCCTTTGATTATACATGCCTTGTCATCTCCAAATCTAACTAGTCCACCATCAAATCCTTGCAAAGATAGAAACTTCCCTTTATCTCACATCATATGATATGAACAACCACTATCAATTACCCAATCATCCTTGCCCTCAATTTAAGAAGCAAGTGCCTTCTCCTTAGGTACATTCTCTTCTAGTACTGGATCATCTTCCTTGATAGCCAATAATTCCCATTCTACCAGTTCATCATCTGAATCGGTAATGCCTTCCTCATCCGCTATGTAGCATGATTTGTCTTTGTTTTTCTTGAATCTATACTTATTCTAATATCTAGGGTTAGGCTTAATTGATCTTTTAACTCTTTCTTCAAATATTGAATTTCTTTCAAGACATCTAGATGCAAAATGATCAATATTATTACATGCAAAACATTTAAAAGGTGTTTTGCCTACATACTTACTTCCTACCAGTCCTTTCGATACTATTCTAGCAAATAGTGCTTTAAGTTGCTCAAACTCATCATATTCTCTCTTCATATCTTCTAGTTCTTTTGTATATAGAGATTTTTAGTCTTTCTTACCAGTTGTAGATGTAGATGCATGAAAATCAAGTTCAGTCTTCACAGCTCCAAAAGATCCAAATTCCTCAAGCTCAAAAGTAGATAGTTTCCCAACCAAAGTATCTATGTTGATATATGTATTAGAAATTGTTCTCAACTCATTAATAGCAGTAACCTTCATTTTGTAAGCCAGTGGTAGGGCGCTTAGGACTTTAGAGACAATTTCATCTTCACTCAGAGTTCCACCACAACATTGAATTCCCATAAGAATCTCATTTATTGTTTCCATGAATGCAGTAATCCTTTCATCTTCTTCCATCTTTAGGTTTTCATATCTCACCTAGTAACCATCAAGTTTAGCAATCTTCATTTTAGGGTCACCTTCATTAAGAGTCTGCAACTTATCCCATATAGCCTTTCCAGATGATTTGTCTATTAATCCCATTATTTGCTGATCAGAAAGTGCACACAAGAGAGCTTCTCTTTCTCTACAATAATTCTCAAGCTCCTTGTCTAGGTTTTCCAGAGGAGGATTGCTAGATCCCAGATTAAAGGGTTTGACACCATTTTGTGTGATCTCCCAAATCTACTTTCCAAGACATCTCATGTAAGTCTGCATCCAAATCTTCCATACTATATAGTTTGTTCCTTCAAGCCTTAGTATATCCCTTCGAAATATAGCTCTGGAAGAACAATGGGAACTTGAACTGTTAGTCACCATAGGATCCTCCTCAAGCGGTTAAGCTTTCCACAAATATGATCAAAGCTCTGATTCCAATTGTTAGACAGTTCAAATAACTGAAAGACAACTGAGAATGGGGGGTTGAATTAGTTGTTACAGATTACTAGAAGCATTAACAATTTAAACTTTAATACCAAAACCCAAAACAATAATACCAGAATAGCAGTTAATACAATTAAGCATAAACAATAATCATAGAATAAAAGCCATCCATACAACACCAATATTTGTACGTGAAAAACCCAGTAAAGGGAAAAACAATGATGGAAATCCTACCCATAGTCAAATAATACTTCTACAGTAAGGATGTGAATTACAATGAAGGGGCTTGCACTTGTAGGAAGTCCAATAGCCTAGGGAACACTTCTCATCACAAAAGGAGCCTTACTGATTACATATAAATCTAGACTAGACAATCCGGAGAAGTGTTGAACTAAAAAAGATAACATCTCCTATGCCTGAGTACAATTCGGGTTAAGCTCAATATCAGACAACTAAATCATCTTGCACAAACCCAATTTGATCTCTAATGGTTGACCAAATCCTCTACCTGAGTGATATTACATTATTCACACATTACATTCCTTGACCATGACCGCTTACATTAACCATGATGATCTACAATGAGATCTTACAACTATTTATACAAACCCTCGACCATAAATAATCAGGTCGGCCACCAAACAATTAACCAATTAGATAATTACAAACCATGTCAGCCTAAGACCAAACACATTATATCAACACATAAGAGATCCTCAAAATACAACAATAGGTCCTATCGACATGTTACATTAATTTTGGTCCATAACCTAGATCAACCGTGACCAAGTATAGGTTCACATGCTTCAGCAAAGATCTGAAAATTCTAAGTCTCAAACATGATCACCAACAACATCCTAAAACTCCATCAGAAGCTACACCAACACCAATTATACAATGCATCAAAGATCTCCACCGAAAGCTCTGTCGGTGAAACCATTGCCTGAACCAGAAACCAAGATTCTAAGAAGAGCATAATAGAATCCAATCACCAGACTAAAATTAACTAACCAAATATGAGTATAAGCATTATGAACAAGCTAATTCCATCACCAAATTATACTGAAGCTTACCGGATCATGCCGGATCCAAGTTAACCAAAAACTACTGAACCTACCGAGACTAGAAGGGTGTCGGTAAAGAATCCAAATAACTAGGATTGACATCAATGACAAAACATCAATGCAACATAATCAATTTGACCAAATGGTCAACATACTATTCTATTTGACTACTATCAAACTGGATATCATGTATGTAGTTTGTTTTGTAGCTAGATTTCACCAAGAACCGTAAGAGTCTCATGGTGTGGCAATGAAAAGAATCTTTAAATATCGAAAAGCAACAAAGGAATTTGGTTTGTGGTACTCTAGAAGTTAAAATTTTATTCGGATAGCTTATATTAATTAAGATTGGGCCAGAAGTGTTGATGACTATTAAATTATACATGGTGGAGCATTCTTTCTAGGCTCTCACTTAGTGCCTTGGTCAAGTAAGAAGCAGGATTCTATCTCTTTATCTACAACTCAAAAAAAATACATTGCAGCATCTTCATGTTGCACATTGATTTTAGGGATAAAGAAGACTTTGAAGGATATTGATGTAACATTTAATGAACCTATCTCTATTATGTGTGATAACACTAGTAGAATAAAAATTTATAAGAATCTAGTGTTGGATTATTGGGCAGATTGTTGGATTTGGTTTATCATTGTTACTGCTAGGATATTTTTCTGTTATTGATGTCAACATATTCTTGTGATTGATTCTGATGAGTTTGGGAAGATTTTTAGGTCTGGTTTTGTAGTTTGGTTATGCTGATCACTCTTTTGTAGAATCTAGTATTCCCCTCAATATATTTCGGTGTGATCAGATCTTGTGCTGAGGTTTTGGGATAATTTTTGGGATGATCTTACGTATCTTCATTTTAGATGGTTCATGATTTTCTGCTCGACAAGTTATCCTTCTTCGTGGCAGTTGTTGATTGGTTTTGTACTTGAGCTTCTAGATGTTGATAGATGAAGATTTGATAAGTGGTGTTGGTGTAGCTATTGGTGATGATTCATATTGATCGTTGTGTGGTTTTTTGGTGTTTTTGTCAATTGGTATTGATTTTCATGTTATGCGGTATTTCTGGTGGTGTAGCATGTTGCAGTTGATCTTGGCGTGATTTCTGGTCGATGTGATTGATTGGAAATTTGAATTAGGTTCATGCTATGTAATGTAAATCATAATATTGGTCTAGTGGTCAATGTTTGTATCATGTGATGTAATTTTTCTAATTGTAAATTGAGGGTTGAGGGTCTAGCCAACCTTCTTATCAAAGTTGATGAATTGTATATATAGGTGAGATTCTTATGTAATTTAGGCATCGATATTGTGTCTACATTATCAAAGGTAGGTCAACATGTGAACATGATATTTATCATTCCGTAAAGTGTTGAGGAGAGATTTGTGTTGCAGAATAGACAATTGTGCTTAACTGGAACTATCATCGGGCATTTGGAGATGTTATTCTTGTAGTTCACTTCTCTTGGATTGTAGTCCAAATCATAATGTAAGTCAGTGAGACTTCCCTGAGGGTTGTAGATTTCTGGGAAAATATCTTGTGAGAAGTGAGCTCTGGGAAGTGTGCCTGAATGCATGTGCATTCTCCATTGTAATATTTTCATAGACTACTACAAAGTATCATCTTACTGTGGGTAGGTTCCCACCATGGCTTTTCCCTTAATCAGGTTTTCCACATCAAAAATCTTGGTGTTGTGTGTTGTGTTATTAATTTTCTTATCTGTTCATTACTGCAGTTTATCAGTTATTGTTTTGGAGTTTCATTTTTGGAACTAGTGAAGATTTATTCACCCCCCTCTCAGTATTCCTTCTTGGTTGTTGCTAGAAATTGGTATCAGAGCTAGATCCGGGATGGCAACTCAAGGTATTCTTTCAAAGAAGGACAACCTAGTGTTTGATGGAAGTGACTATACTTTATGGAAGAGCCGGATGGAGGTGCACTTGAAATTTCTTGGAGAGGATTACTGGAAGATTACTAAGAATGCCTATTTTGTACCTCAGAATGGACCATCCACTCTTGATAAGGTTAAGGAAGTAGATTATAACATCAGGGCAAAGGTAGCATTACTTAGTGCCCTGACTAATTATGAAATGACAAATTTTATGGGACTTCAGACTGCACATGAGATCTGGGAGAAGCTTGAGATCCTCTATGAAGGTTATAGTCAAGTGAAAGTTTCTAAGTTGTAGAGCTTGAAAAGAAAATATGACACATTGAAGATGGGAGATGATGAGAGCATACATTCATACATGGCTAAGGTGAATGAACTTGTCCTTGGTATCAATATTGCAAGTGGAAAGATTGAGGAAGATGAGATTATTGCTAAGGTACTGAGATATTTGAATCTTTCTTATAAACATAAGATTGCAGCTATTGATGAGATCCAAAGTGTCACTATAGTAACAAGAGATGTGTTGGTTGGTAAACTTGTTGCATTTGAGCTGAGCAAATTTGGAGAATCACACAGAAAGTTTGTGACAACATTTAGAGCATCATCATCTATAATAGGTAAGAAAAAATATGATCCCGATGAGTGTAGGATATATAGATATGAAAGAGAAAGAAGAGAGATAGCAGAGCAAGAAATAGAGCTTGATGAGATTGAAGCATTCATTTCCTGAAGATTGCCTAAAGGTGCCAGTAAGTATGATGGAAGGTTTCCCTTGAAATGTGTTTCTTGTAATAAGATAGGACATTTTTCTTCTTGATGTCTGGAGAGGATGGCTAACTATGATAGACATGATAAGTTTGATAATCATGATAGGAATGATAGATATGAGAAGCATGAGAAGTGTGACAAGTCTTATAAGTCTAACCAAAAGTTTAGGAACTGGATGAATTGTTATTATGATGTAGATGGTGTTAAAAATGATGGATCACAAGGAGACGAAGTTGTTTTAAAGAAGATAGACTTGTACCTATTGATTCCACTAGCTTCTTTCTTGAGGAGAAAGCTTTGGTTGTAAAGGTAGAAGAAAAGGATGAATGGGTGATTTATAGTGGTTGTTCACATCATATGATTGGTGATAAAATCAAATTTATAAGAATGGAAAGTTATCATGGTGAAATAGTTAGATTTGAAGATGACAAATCTTGTGTAATCTATGGGAGAGGTTCTATTTCTTTTGATGGTAAGCATAACACTGATGATGTATTTTATGTTGAAGGTTTGAAGAATTATCTTTTGAATGTTAGACAGATGGTTGATAAGGGTTATGATCTACAATTCAAGGATGATAAATGCAAGATCTTGAATGCCTCCAGTATAGAGATTGCATCTGGAACTAAGATTGAAGGTAACATTTTTTATTTGAATGCTGGTGAGAAAAGTTGTTTGATTGCTAACACAGAAGAGAGTTTTTTGTGACATTTAAGGATGAGTTATGTAAACTATTAGAATATTTAATCTTTACTTGGCTTAGGTTTATTTGTATTTAGTTTAGGATATTCCTTTGGAATTCCTACCTGTAATTTGTCCTCTAGTACATGTGTGAGGACAAGTCATTTCTTTTATTTTCCTTTATTAAGGAATATTAGATTTCCTCCATAAGAGGATGTGGACACATGGCACACACATTTTATGAATGGTGGCATTCATAGATTTGGGAGTTACTTTGTAACTCCTCTCCTCATCTCTATTTAAGAGATGTCTCCTCTCTCATTTCTTCTTAATGCCAATATTGTAAAGAGCTTCTCTCTCTCTCTCTCTCACATTTCAGGCATTGCCTCATTCATAATATCACAAGGGATTTTTCTTTGTTTTCCCCTTTCAAAAGTTCTTGTGCCTCCTTCTTCACATTTGGGTGATTGCTCCAAGGTTTTTGCATTTCTCTTGGTAACATTTACTTCATCAATAAACTTACTTGGATTTCATTTTTCTTTCCTTGCTCTTGTATTTCCTTTCATGGTATCAGAGCAGGTTTCTAATCCTTGTTTTAAGTTGACATTGATGAAGGTTACCATTCTGTGGAGTTCACCTTCTTGGAGGCATTCTTGAGAGGAGAAGAAGTTCTTTCTCTAATGTTTTCTATTGTGCAGGTTTTTTTTATTTTAGATTTTAAATTTTTTTTCAAACTTGCTAACAAGTTTGCCTACAGGTTTAATTTATTTTAGATTCTAGTCATTGGAAGGCTTGCCACCAAAGTTTCTTCTTTCTTTTTTTTATTGTCTAGTTTGGAAGGTTTACCACCAAACTCAGCATCCTTAATCTGTTTGGTCGGCTTGCTACCAAACCCATATTATCTATTTTGTTTTGGAAGGCTTGCCACCAAAACTGGTTTATCATTGAGTTGCATTTGTGATTTTCTTGCAGGTTTCAACATTTTTCATTTCGTAGTTTTTTTTTTTCCAGAAGTTTAATATTTATATTATATTCTTTATTCAATCTTTTCATAGTAACATATTCTGAATATCTCATTCCATTTGTTGTCTTCTGTTTACAATAGAAATCATTTTTCAAAGAGTACTTTTTATCTGTATTGTTTATATGTTCATTATAGGTCTTATCTATATCAGAAATTTTCAGAAATTTTCAGAATACTAATTCTTTCTAATCTCATTTTTAGAATACTAACTCTATCTTCATTGTTTCATTTTGATCTATTTCAATCTGATTTAGTTGGTTTCTCTATCTATTTTAACCCTCTTCTTGCAATGCCTTTGCTATCTTGTCATATTTTACTGTTATTTCTGCATCATAATATAATATAGTCTCTGTGACCTCTTTGAACTACAGCGTATCATCTCTGTCTGGATCGTGCACATTTATTTATTTTAACTATTTTTTCTTGCTGCATTTTTTCAATGCCTATTTTGTGTGCTCTATTCCAAATTCGATTTGAAGTGCCCCACACCCATTTGCCCTCTGTGTTGTGTAGCGTTTCCCTGCGCTCCTCCTAACTCTTCTATTTTTGGTTTGCAATGCTTGTACTAACCTTTCATAATGTCTCTACCCTTTCGATTCTTCCTTTCATTTCATCCACGTTTAATCTTTCTTTCTTTCACTTTTTGGAACTTTCAAAAATAAGTTTAACTTATTCGTTCATTCACGCATCTTCTAGTTTTTAAAAAAAAGTTATAAAAGCTAAGTCTAAACTTTTATAGAAATAAGTAAAGTTTATAAAAGCTAAGTCTTTTCTTCTTCATACGTATATCAAAAGCTTTTCAAGTTTTTTAAAGTTTATAAAAAAATTTTAAATAATTTTTTAATATATAAAATTTTAAATAAAGTTTTTTGTTATTTTTAAAATGTTTTTTTACTGAAATAAATTTATTTTATTAATAAGATTCAAATAAAATTAAAGCTTTTTAAAATTTAAAATTTGTTTTTAAAAAAAAATTGAAAATTAACACTCTTTGATAGATAGTTTTTTTATTGTTATTTAAAAAAGAAGAAGTTATTATTTAAGTTTAATCAAGGAGGTTAATTTTTTGTTTTTAATCAAAAGGGGGTAATTTTTTTTACTAATCATTATTTTTCTATCATGTCTATATTAATTCTAGAAATCAAATTAAATAGTTCTAATTATCATTCATGGAAAACACATATCTCGTTTATTTTTCGTTTCAAACACCTTTTGGATGTTGCAACTGATAAAACCTTTGAGCCCGCTATAACTGCTCCTCAAGCTGACCAAGATAGATGGAAGGCTCAAAATGAGGAAGCACTTGGTTTAATTGGTATTTCAATGTTCCTGATTTGTATGTTTTAATTGGAAATTGTACAAAAGTGTATGAAGCTTGGGAAGATTTAAAAACAACTTATGATAGCTCAAATGAATCCCGAAAAATTCAGCTTCAAGATCAACTTGAAGATCTCAGGTATACAGATTTTAAAACCATGGATGAATTCTTATTAAAGTTTGATTCTATTAATAGTCAATTAACTGGTTTAGGAGTTACTCTAGCTGATTTACATTTAATTCATCTTATTCTTAAAAAATGTCTTCCTCGTCAATTTCAGCAATTTATTACGAATATTCATGCTCAACTTGCTATTCCTAGCTTAGCTACTCAATTAACTTATGATATTTTTCATAATTTATTGCATCAAGAGGAAGCTAAATTAATTCAATTTGGTACTCTTAAAAATAGTGAACATGCTTTTATGTCTAAAAACCAAAATCATAAAAATAATTTTAGATCCAATAATAATAATCATAATCATAATAATAATCACAAATCTTCTAATTATCAATCTCATTCTAAATCCTATCATAACAATTCTCATAATAATAATCATAATAATTTGTACAATAATCAAAGGAATAATTCTGAAACAAGACCCCACTGCACATATTGTGGGAAAGATGGACATATTACTAATAATTATTTTAAGAAGCAAAATGGTGAAAAGCCCATGAACCAAAATAATCAAAATAATCAACAACATAAACCTCATTATAAGAAAGGTAATAATAATGGTAATTCATCTCGTCATGCATTTACATGTACTTATAATGTTTCTCAACCACTTGAGTGGATTATTGATTCTGGTGCATCTCAACATGTTACCTCTCATAAAGAATGTTTTGAATCTTTGCATCCTGATACTTCTAATATTCTTGTTCAATTAGCTAATAATCATAGTTGCAAAGTTGAAGCTATTGGTGATGTGAATGTTCCTAATGGGAAATTACATGATGTTCTTTATGTTTCTGAATTAAAATCAAACTTGATTTCAGTTCTTAAACTTTGTCAAGATTATAAGATTAACTTTTATAGGGGCATATGTTATATCATTGATCCAAAAACTAATCATGTTATTGCTACTGCTAAAATGGATAGTGATAACTTATTCAAGTTCTATGAATTTGCTCCTCCAAAGTATTCTTTGCTTACTACTATTGATTTTACTATATGGCATGAAAGACTTGGCCATCTCAATTTTGATTATGTTTCATTGATGCAAAAAGAAAATATGGTTGATGGATTGCCCACTATTGTTCCTTCTCAAATTGTTTGTAATGGTTGCATGAGTGGTAAGATGCATAGGGAACCATTTCCTCATGGTCAATCTTGGAGGGCATATACTAAATTACATCTAATTCATAGTGATCTCTTGGGTCCCATGGAGAATCCCTCCATCCAAGGTTCAAGGTATGCTCTTACCTTTGTTGATGATTTTTCAAGGAGAACATGGATATATTTCCTTCATAGTAAGGATCAAGTGCTTGATGTGTTTACTGCATTTCATATGTTTGTAGAAAGACAATCTAGTTCTAAAGTTAAAATTCTTCGTACTGACAATGGAAGAGATTATGTCAATAATGCATTTAATTCTTACTTGAAATTTTTTGGAATTAAACATGAGCTTACCGTTCCTTATACACCACAACAAAATGGTGTGGTGGAACGAAAGCATAGGACAATTGTTGAAATGGATAGATGTTTATTGCATACAAAAAATATGGATTACAAGTTTTGGACTGAAGCTATGGCTTCTGCAACTTATCTAGTTAATAGAACACCTACCAAAGCCTTAAAGGATAAAACTCCTGAAGAAGCTTGGTCTGGTAGAAAGCCCAATTTGCAGAATTTAAGAATTTTTGTTTCCATAGCTTATGTTCACAAACCTAAGGAGAAAAGAAAAAAATTAGATGCTAAATATTCTCCTTTTATTTTTGTTGGTTATGATGAAAATACTAAAGGTTATAGAGTTCACAATCCTATTACTAACAAGGTAAAAATTGCAAGAGATGTTTGTATTGCAGAAAAAGGCATTCATGATTGTTCTAAAGTGGAGGATGATGAACTTTCTCAAAGTAAAGTTGTGCTTGTGGAGGACCAACCTCCTTCTCTTAACCCTACTCCTAATGCATCTCTTTCTATTCCTTCTAGTGATAGTGATGATGATAATAATAACTCTACTCCCCATGACTCTTCTTCTAGTGATGAATCCATTACTTCTAAAAGAAGATGTAAATGGTTTAAATCTTTAATTCAAGATAGTGATGAATACTTAGCTAGAATGGATAGACTTCAAGATAGAAGAATTAATTATTGTAATTATGCTTTAATGACTACTATTATGAATTCTAATGATCCTAAAATATTTGATCAAGCTAAAAATCAACCACATTGGCAAAAAGCAATGAAGGAAGAATATGATACTTTAATTTCTAACCAAACTTGGGATTTAGTTCCCTTGCCTCATGGTAAAAATCTTGTTTCTTGCAAGTGGCTTTATAAAACTAATTTGAATGCTAATAATCAAGTTAGTAAATTTAAAGCTAGATTAGTTGCTACAGGTTTTTCTCAAATTGAAGGCTTAGATTATACTAAAAATTTTGCTCCTGTTGCTAAAATGCCTACAATTAAACTTGTTCTTGCTTTAGCTTCTAGAATGAATTGGCCTATTCACCAAATGGATGGTAAAAGTGCTTTTCTTAATGGTGATTTACATGAGGAAATTTGTATGTCTCAACCTCCTAGTTTTATTAAAGAAGGTAATGCACACTTAGTTTGTAAATTAAAGAAATCAATTTATGGATTAAAGCAATCTCCTAGGGAGTGGTATTCAAAGATTAATGCATTCTTTCTTTCTCAAGGCTTCATTAGAAGTAAAACTGATCCTAACTTGTATATTAAACATAGTGAAGATGATATTATCATTATTATCTTGTATGTAGATGATTTTATTCTTACTTCAAGTTCCAATACTTTGATTTCTGATATTAAGTTTCAACTTAATCAAAAATTTCAAATGACTGATCTAGGTCTTTTACATTATTTCTTAGGAATGTAAATTTGGCAAACCTCTAAAGGAATTTTCTTATCTCAAAGTAAATATGCTCAGGATCTCATAGATAAGTTTAAGATGATTGATGCTCACCATGTTTCAATCCCTATTGAATTAGGCACTAAGTTAATGCTTGATATGCAAACTCCTCTTGTCAATCCTACTTTGTATAGACAATTAGTTGTAAGTTTGAATTATTTAACTCTTACTAGACCAGATATTGCTTATAGTGTTGGTTTGGTTTCAAGATTCATGTCTAAACCTCAACAAACACACTTTAAAGTTGCTAAGAGAATTTTAAGATATATTAAAGGAACTATTAATGTAGGTTTGTTTTATGATGCAAATTCTGATTTTACTTTAAAAGGTTTTACTGATTCTGATCTAGGTGGAGATCCCAATGATGGGAAATCTACTTGTGGTTATTGTTTTTTTGTTGGTTCAGGAGCAATTTCTTGGAATAGTAAAAAGAAACAATCTACCTCTCTTGGATCCACTGAAGCTGAGTACAAAGGATACACTAATGCTTCCAAAGAAGTCTTGTGGCTTAGAAGACTACTTGAAGATTTGGGTCTACCTCAACATGAACCAACTCCATTGTATTGTGACAACCAAAGTGCCATTTCCTTGGCTAAAAATCCAATTTTCCATGCAAGGACAAAACACATTGCTCTCCAACACCTTTTTATTAGAGGATAAATTGAAGACAAGCAAGTTTCACTCCTCTATTGCAAGGGGGAAGACCAAGTTGTAGATATTTTGACCAAGCCACTTTGTAAAGAAAAGTTCCAATTTCAGTGTAAAAATCTTGGCTTGCAACCCATTGAAGGGTTTGGTGTAAACTCCACAAGTAAAGCTTAAGGGGGCGTGTTAGAATATTTAATCTTTACTTGGCTTAGGTTTATTTGTATTTAGTTTAGGATATTCCTTTGGAATTCCTACATGTAATTTGTCCTCTAGTACATGTGTGAGGACAAGTCATTTCTTTTAGTTTCCTTTATTAAGGAATATTAGATTTCCTCCATAAGAGGATGTGGACACATGACACACACATTTTATGAATGGTGGCATTCATAGATTTGGGAGTTACTTTGTAACTCCTCTTCTCATCTCTATTTAAGAGATGTCTACTCTCTCATTTCTTCTTAATGACAATATTGTAAAGAGATTCTTGCTCTCTCTCTGTCTCTCTCTCTCTCTCACACATTTTAGGCATTTCCTCATTCATAATATCACAAGGGGTTTTTCTTTGTTTTCCCCTTTCAAAAGTTCTTGTGCCTCCTTCTTCACATTTGGGTGATTGCTCCTAGGTTTTTGCATTTCTCTTGGTAACATTTACTTCATCAATAAACTCACTTGGATTTCATTTTTCTTTCCTTGCTCTTGTATTTCATTTCATAAACTTTGATTCATTGATCAAGATCAGTTTACACAAGATGTTAGAGATCTACCTAAGATTGTTAAACCTATTAATTTGGTACGTGTAAGGAATATCAGTTGGGTAAGAAAATAGGGATTTCTTTCAAGAGTAAAAAATATACATATAATAGACTACTAGATCTTGTGCATACTTAACTATGTGGACCTATAAATATTACAAGTGTGTAGGGTGATAGATACTTTATGTTGCTAATTGATGATTATTCCAGGATGATGTGGGTTGTCTTTTTCAAGGAAAAATCAGAAGCATTTGAGAAATTTAAGATATTCAAAGCTAAAGTCGTAACTGAGTCCAAATTAAAGATGAAGTGTCCGAGATCTAATAGAGGTGGAGAATTTTTTTTTTGGTGAGTTCAATTTATTTTGTGAGATGCATGAAATTAGAAGATAACTATCTGCCCCTCGAACCCCACAACACAATGGATTTGTTGAGAGAAATAATCATACTATTTTGGATGTTGCAAGAACCATGCTGATTGATGGAAATGTTTTGAAGGTTTACTGGAGAGAAGCTATTAGCATTGCAGTCTACATATTTAACAGAGTTCATATCAAAGGTGATACCAGTAAGACCCCTTATGAGATTTGGTTTGGTCATGTTCCTACTATGAGATATTTCAATGTTTTTGGTAGTAAATGTTAGATAAAGAGAGATGAAGATATTGGAAAGTTTGATGCTAGAAGTTATGAATGTATCTTTTTGGCATCTTCTACAAAGAGGAAGGCCTAGTTGTGCTATAATAAAAGATTGAGAAAGATAGTTGAAAGTGCAAATGTGAGAGTGGATGAGAACCTTTGCAAGGAGTTTAGATCTTATGGTGATGGTCAACATGTTGTTTTAGCTCCTATTCATCCTGAAGAGCCTAAGAAGAATGATCTAGTAGAGACTATTAATCTAGATGTTGTTGTCATTGGTGATGATATGCAGGAACCTGAAGATCTGAATATTCATAAGACTCCAAGATATGTATGATTGAATCATTCTTAGAATTAGATTATTGGTAATAATAATAAAAGTTTTTAATGACTAGAAGAAGGTTAGTTGCAGAAGAATTATGTTTGATTTCTAAAGTCGAACCTAAAGATGTTGTTGAAGCCTATAAAGATGAAAATTAGATGAGAGGTATGGAAGAAAAATTAGATCAGATTGAAAAGATTAATACAAGGGAACTTGTGCCTAGGACTAAGGATAAAAATGTTATTGGTACTAAATGGGTATTCTGAAACAATTGAATGAAGCTGGTGAAGTATTCAAAAATAAAGCTAGACTAGTCTACATAGGATATTCATAGCAAGAAGGAATTGATTATGAAGAAAGATTTGTTGGTTGCCAGAATTGAAGCTGTTAGAATGTTTCTTTCTTATGCTACTTATAAATATTTCAAGGTATATCAGATGGATGTCAAATCTACATTTTTGAATGGTGATCTAGAGGACAAATTTTACATTGAGAAACCTGATGGATTTTCACTATTAGATGATAAAGACATGGTATGTAAGTTGAGAAAGTGCTTTATAGTTTGAAACAAGCTACTAGAGCCCGATATGCTAGATTAGACAAATACTTGTTGAAATTGGGATTTTCTAAAGGTGTTGTTGATATTAATTTGTACTTTAAAATTGAAAATGATAACATTCTAATTGTTGAAGTCTTTGTTGATGATCTTATCTTTGGTGGTGATGATGATATGAGTATGAAGTTTTTTGGTGATATATAAAAATAATTTGAGATGTCTATGATTGGTGAGATGAAGTTTTTCTTAGGTTTGCAGATTGCACAGATTGAAAAAAGGTATAATCATATGTTAAACAAAGTATGTGAAGGAACTGTTGAAGAATTTTGGACTATATGATTCCAATTGAATAGGAACTCCTATGGTGAATGGTTATAAATTGTGTAAAAATGATGAATTTTGGAAAGCTAATTAGACTTTTTATAGATCTATGGTTGGTGGACTGCTATATCTTACTCAGACTAGGCCTGAAATTATGCATGTTGTGTGTATGGCTTCTAGATATCAAGATAATTTAAAGGAGATTCATGCCACTATTGTTATGATAATATTTAGATATATAAAGGGGACACTGTATTATGGTTTATGATATCCAAAGAATGATGATTTCATGTTGTGTTCCTACACTGATGTAGATTGGGTTGGTGATGTAGATGACTGAAAGAGTACTATCAATGGAGCATTCTTTTAGGAAGAAATAAATTTATTAGGCAAGTAAGAAACAAGATTTACCATCCTTATCTAGTATTGAAGCTGAGTACATTGCTACAACTAGTAATTGCACTTAGATAGTTTGGATGAAGAAAATATTGAAAGATATCAGAGTTATTCATGATGAGCCTATAGTCATTTCATGTGATAATTCTAGTGTTATAAACATATAAAATAATCTATTGCAACATTAAATGACCAAGCATATATCAATAAAATACAATCACTTGAGAGAGAAATTCAGTGAACAAAAGGTGAAGTTGGAATATGTATCTACAAAGGAACAAATTGTTGATATTTTCACTAAGCCGTTGCTTGCAGATACATTTGTCTATTTGAGAGACAAGTTAGGGGTATCCACCCCTCTTGATGAGAACTAGATGCATTGAGTTGCATTGATCTAGTGGATTGCAGAGCCTTCTTTTTTTATCCGGATTCGTGTGTTGGTGTTTCTCCTTTGTTGGAGTAGTCTATTGATTTGGTTGTGTATCCCAAGGGGAAAGAGAATCATGTTTCTATTTTGGGAGAGAGTTTTGTTTTATATTTTGAATATCTTTGGCATTGTTGTCAAAGGGGGAGAGAGATCATGTAAAAAACTACTTTATCTATCTTGATCTTAGGGGGAGTTTGTAGATGGTATCTTCTTTCTATGCATAGATTGTTTTTCACATTCATATGTTGTCATCAATGCCAAAGGGGGAGATTGTTGGATTTGAATTATCATTGCCACTACTAGGATATGTTGTTTTCATTGATGTCAACATATTCTTGTGATTGAATCCAGTGATTTTGAGAATATTTTTTGATCTAGTTTTGTAGTTTGGTTATATTGATCACTATTTTGTAAAATCTAGTATTTCCTCCAGTATATTCTGGTGTAATGAAATATTGTGCTAAGGTTTTGAGATATTGTTTGGGATGATCTTGTGTATCTTCATTTTAGATGTTTTGTGATTTGGTGCTCCGCAAGTTATCTTTCTTCATGATAGTTGCTAATTGGTTGTTTTCTTTATCTTCTAGATGTTGATTGTTGAAGATTTGATAAGTGTTGTTGGTGCAACTATTGGTGATGATTATAAGGTGCTTTATGGTGTTTCCTAGTCATTTCTTATTTTCTTTGGCAATTTGAATTGATCATTGTGCAATTTTTTGGTTGTTTTTGTTAACCACTATTGATTTTTTTGTTATGCGATATTTCTGGTGATGTAGGATGTTGTGGTTGATCTTGGCGTGATTTCTGGTGGATGTGATTATTTGGAAATTTTAATTAGGTCCATACTATGTAATGTAAATCATAATATTTTTTAGGTGGTTGATCTTTGTATTGCGTGATGTAATTTTTTTAATTGTAAATTGAGGGTTTAGCCAACCTTGTTATCAAGGTTGATGAATTGTATATATAGGTAAGATACTAATGTAATTTAGGCATCGATATTGTGTTTTCATTATCAAAGAGAGGTGAATGTGCGAACAATGGATCTATAATTCAGTGAACTGTTGAGGTGAGATTGGTGTTGTAGAGAAAACAATTGTGCTTAACTAGAACTATCATCAGACATTTAGAGATGCTACTATTGCAGTTCATTTCTTCCAGATTGTAGTTTGAATCATATTGTAAATCAGTGAGACTTCTTTGAGGGTTCAAGCCATCTAGGAAAGTATCAGGAGTTTAATTTTTGGATCCAGTGAGTACTAATTCACCCCTCTCTTAGTCTTCCCTCTTGAATGCTGCTAACAATTTATATTAGAGCTAGATCCTCTAGTAGAAACTTAATCGCTTGAGAAGATTTGGGATGGAAGCTCAATGTATTCTTTTCAACAGGTACAATCCCGAGGTTCAATGGAAGTAACTATACTATATGGAATAGCCAGATGGAGGTGCACTTGAAATATCTTGGAGAGGACTACTGGAAGATTAGTAGTAATTCCTATGTTGTTCCTCACAATGGACCATCCACTCTGGATGAGGTTAAGGAAATAGAATATAATATCAAAGTGAAGAAAGCATTACTTGATGGCCTGACAGATTTTGAAATGACAAATTTTATGGGACTTCAAAGAGCACATGAGATCTGGGAGAAGCTTGAGATACTGTATGAAGGTAATAGTCAAGTGAAAGTTGCTAAGTTGCAAAGCTTGAAAGGAAATTGTGAGACATTGAAGATAGGAGATGATGAGAACATACATTCATACATGGTTAAGGTGAATGAACCTGTCCTTGGTATCAGGAGTGCTGGTGAAAAGATTGAGGAAGATGTGATTGTTTCGAAGGTATTGAGATATTTGTATCCTGCTTATAAATATAAGGTTGGCACTATTGATGAGATCCAGAGTGTCACTACAGTAACAAGAGATGTGTTGGTTGGTAAACATGTTGTATTTGAGCTTAGCGAATTTGGAGAATCACATGGAAAGTCAGAGACAACATTTAGAGAATCAACATCTATATCTAGTAAGCAAAAATATGATGTTAGGATAATCAATGAAAAACTAAGAGGGGGGGTGAATCAATTGTTAACAAATTATATTAATCAACCACTTAATAACCTTTAGCCAGAGCACATAAACATTGAATACCAGAATAGCAGAAATAGATACCAATAAGTAATAAAACTAAAGAATGAATCAGAGAACTAACACAATGCAACCATACCACATTACACCATGATTTGTATGTGGAAGACCTGGAAATGGAAAAACCATGGGGGGAAGCCTATGCACAATTAGATGATACTTCTACAGAAAGTATGTGATACAATAAGGGGCGTACACATGCAGGAAGGAACATTGCTAGAGCGTACTGCTCATTACAAAAGAGTCTCACTAACTACACAGAGGTTATAACCACCTCAAAATAATTGGACAACAATCCATAATAATGAACTCCTGGAGAGAGCATCTACCATGCCCGATTACAGTCCATGTTAAGCTCAATAGTGGAGGACTTTGACCTCTTCCTTAAACCCAATTCGATCACCTATGATCGACCAAATATCCTTCACATATGATATTACATTCCATGACCATGATACACTTTTTCCATTCCCATACCATATTGTTACATGATTTACAATGAGATCTTACATCATTTATACAAACCTTAAGGCCTAAACCAATTAGGTTGGCCACCTAAAGATATTACAATAAGATCATTACATACATCCATATTACAATGATATTTAATTTCATCTTAAGACCAAAACAATAATAAACAATCCATAAATCGTCCCAGTAACATGTAGAGAACACGTTAACACGATACCAGTCCATAACCTAGATAAGTACCAGACCTACTCTAGGTCCACCATGCCAAAGAAATGTCTTCAATCAGTTGAGGCATGATCAAGGATTACCTTCTACATCCTAAATTCCATCTATGAGCCACACCAACACCACTTAGCATTCTGTCAAGGTTTCTTAGTAAAAGCTCTGCCAGTTAAACCTTAAACCCATACCGATAAAACAAGATCTTCTACCTGTAACCAAACCTGTCTACCGGTAACCAACCATATCAGCTAGTGTTGACATAAATGACAAAACTTAAATGAAACATATAATCAATTCATCAATATTTCCAACAATCTCCCCCTTTCGCATTGATGGCAACACTAGATGTGAAAATCATCTAAGTACCAAGAAATGCCAAACAAGTCTCCCCCTTTGGAAGACAACCAGCAATTTCCTGTATATAGATTTGAATATCAATAACTCTCCCCCTATGAATAATATCTCTGTCAAGTTATGAATTTATTTACCACATCATTATTTCTCCCCCTTTGAC
This sequence comes from Cryptomeria japonica, assembly GCF_030272615.1. Lineage (NCBI taxonomy): Eukaryota > Viridiplantae > Streptophyta > Pinopsida > Cupressales > Cupressaceae > Cryptomeria > Cryptomeria japonica. Next base: position 781,129,902 of record NC_081411.1, on the reverse strand, counting down.
ATCAATGCTAGAAATATGACAAAAATATCAAAGCAGTAATAGAAACCTTTGAATCTCAAACCTGACTACTCCACCTAAGTAGTAGCATCACTCATGAGTGCCGAAATAAATAATATCTTTGATAATGCATGTCAGACTGATGCCAAACCATATCAATCAAATCTCTTCAAGAGGGGAAGAAACCCCTAACCTGTCTCTCAAATACTCAAATGATTCCTTAGGCAACGGTTTAGTGAATATATCTACAATCTTCTCTTTAGTGTTCACATAAACCAATTCGACTTCCTTTTCTTCCACCTTGTCCTTTAAAAAGTTATATTTTATTGATATGTGTTTAGTCTTGGAGTAAAATACTAGATTCTTAGACATGTCAATAGCTATAGAGTTATCACAGTAGATAACTACATGTTCACTACAATTTGCCTTGATATCGTTCAACATTTGCTTCATCCAGAATACTTGAGTGCAATTAGTTGCTACTACAACATATTCAACTTCTCTAGTAGATAAAGAAATGCCTGACTATTTTTTGCTGATCCATGACACCAATTTCTTTCTGACAAAAAATCTCCACCAAAAGTGCTCTTCTTGTCATCAGTATCTCCTACCCAATCTGAATCTATATATGCACATAAAGTGAAGTTTGTTAGGTCCCAGAGACAACTAAGAGGGGGGTTTAAACTAGTTGTCTAACAAATTCAAACCAAAAACCATTCAACCAACTTAATGCTTAATACCGGTAAACCAATTAAGTATGTCAATAGACAATGTTAGCAATAAATTTCTATACCAGTAAAGATTAATGCATGAAACATAAACATAAAGTCATCCACAACACATAACACCAATAGTTGTACGTGGAAACCCTGTAAGAGGAAAAACCACGGTGGGAAACCTTACCCACAATCAGATGATACTACTGCAGATAGTAAGTGTACATAAATGGGGTCTGGACATGCAGAAAGGCCAACAGCCTAGAGCTCACTGCTCAATCACAAAATGGGAGTCACACTGACTATAGTTGGATGGTTAAATCCAATAAGAATGTACTGCACAAAATAGCATCTTCATATGCTGGATTCAGTACCGGTGTAATGCTGATATGCTTCTACAAAAACCTAGCTTCACCTTCAAATGATGTCTTCATGTATACCAATGCTTAATCTCGCATATACCTTCTCACAAACCTTTTTTGCATTCCACATTCGATATTACAAATAAGATCTTACATTTATACCATAACCTAAGACCAATTTTAGTAAGTCGAGTCTACAAGATATTACCAAAAAAACATTTTATAAATAATATGATATCTGATGCAACAACCAATTGAACATGTCAGCTTAATGCATTTACAATAATAATAAATCATCTCCATAGTGTGCCATGTTGATTTGGAAAAGATAAACCTGTTGATGTAACCCTAGGTAACCCTGGACTTATTTGATAGTAAAAGAAAATATGCAAATATGAATATACCAATGATTAATTCTTCAAAAAAAAGTGTCCACATGATGTTTTTGACATTACCAAGTGTCTTCCATATCATTCCAAGTGCTGGTGAACATTATATCTTGTCGGTGAACCATATACCAGTAATTGTGCAATAGTTACTTTCTTGTCGGTGTATGTTGCTGGATCTCCAAAGTGCTAGTGTTCTAGTAGGTGTTGACATCAATGACAAAACCATACCAAAATACCAACAATCTCCCCCTTTGGCATTGATGGCAACACAACATGGAAAAACCATCAAAGTGCCAAAATAGAAATGCCAAATACCAAAACCAAACAATCTCTCCTAAACAACAATCTCTCCCCCTGTGAGCAACATGTGTTTATCCAAGGATTTATTTTCAATACCAATCTTTCTATCAATCTTTCCTCAAAGATAATGTGTTTTTCTATAGATATCTCTCCCCCTTTGACATCAAATGCCAAAGTTCATATACAAAATACCAATCAATTCAATATACCAACTACTCCCCCTGAGAAATAGCTTCCTCATCAAAGACCGGAGAAAAAGATTTGTCTTTCAATTCTGCCAGTTGATGACAATCATCAACTATCTAAGTTTCTACCAGTGGTGGTATGACTCCAAGCTGATCTCTGAGATATTCAAAAGTCTCCTTAGGCAAAGGTTTTGTGAAAATATCTGCAAGTTGTTCTTTAGTATTCACATAAACTAGTTTTATCTCCTTTTCTTTCACTTTTTCCCTTAGAAAATACAATTTGATAGAAACATGTTTAGTTTTAGAGTGTAATACCAGATTCTTAGATATATCAATTGCTATAGTGTTATCACAATATATAGTAATAAGTTCCTTGCATTTTACCTTTATGTGTTTCAACATTTGCTTAAGCCATAGTACCTGTGTACAGTTAGTTGCTGCTATAACATATTCTGATTTAGCTATTGATAAAGATGTACAACTCTATTTCTTACTCAACCAAGAAACTAATCTCTTTCCAAGAAAGAATGCTCCTCCAGTGGTGTTTTTTCTATCATCCACATCTCCTGCTCAATTTGCATCTGTGTATGCAAATAGATCAAAATTTTCATCTCTAGGATACCATAATCCAAGATTTGTAGTGCCTTGTAAGTACTAGAAAATCCTTTTTATTGCTGATTCATGATTTTCCTTAGGATTACTTTGAAATCTAGAAACAATACATACTGCATTCCTAATATCAGGCTTGGTTTGTGTCAAATACAGTAAACCTCCTATCATAGATTTGTATCTAATTGGATTAACATGTGTAGATTCATCCCTTTGAGATAATTTGTCATTTGTAGTCATAGGTGTGCTTACCGGTTTAGAGTTCTCCATCCCAAATTTCTTTAGTAATTCTTTCAAGTACTTGGATTGACTCAAAAATATACCTTTATAAGTCTGTGAAATCTGCAATCCTAAAAAGAATTTTATTTCTCCAATCATAGATATTTCAAATTATTGCTAAATTTTAAGAGAAAATTCCTTACATAATCTATCTTCTCCTCCAAAGATTATATCATCAACAAATACTTCTATAATCAAGATGTCATCATTAGTTATTTTGTAATATAAATTTATGTCTGCATTTCCTTTAGTAAAACGAATCTTTAAAAGATACTTATCCAACCTTGAATACCAGGCTCTTGGGGCTTGTTTCAATCCATATAGAGCTTTTCTTAGCCTGTAAACCATATCATTGTCATCTGTTAAAGAAAATCCACCATGTTGTTCAATATATACTTCTTCTTCAAGATCTCCATTCAGAAATACACATTTAATATCCATTTGATAAACTTTGTAGTCCTTGTGAGCTGCAAAAGCTAAGAATAATCTGACTACCTCAATTTTGGCTACCGGTGCAAATGTTTCATTGTAGTCAACTCCTTCTTTCTGAGAATATCCCTTACACACTAGTCTTGCTTTATTTTTTACAACCTTACCATCTTCATTAAATTTGTTTCTAAATACCCATTTGGTTCCAATTACATTTTTATCTTTAGGTCGAGGAACTAATGTCCAAGTATTATTTTTCTCAATTTGTCCTAATTCTTCTTCCATGGCTTTAATCCAAAATTTATCTTCACATGCCTCATTGATAGACGATGGTTCAATTTGATAAATAAGATGTACCTCTTCATTTGCCAATCTTCCTCTTGTCATAACTCCTTGAAATTTGTTTCCAATTATCTAATCTTCAGAATGATTCAATCTTACATACCGAGGTGTCTTAGTTTGCTATTGTTCTTCAATTACTGTGGAATCCTCTGATGGTACCGGGGGAACTGGATCTTCATTCTATACCAGTGGATTTAGTGTAGGTTCATTTATCACAATTTCTATTGCTAGTTCAGAGTCTATATACCTTGAAGTTCCTCTAAATTGTTCATCAATCTTTACATTTGTACTCTCAACAATTTTCTGTAATCTCTTATTAAAACATCTATATGCCTTTCTCTTAGATGAATAACCAAGAGATATTCCTTCATCACTTCTAGGATCAAATTTGCCAATATACTCATCTCTTCTAATATAACATTTTCTTCCAAAAATTCTGAAATACTTAAGAGTAGGAGTATTACCAAACCATAGTTCATGAGGGGTCTTACCAGTTTCACCTTTGATGTGAACTTTGTTGAATGTATAGACAGTAGTGCTAACTGCTTCTCTCCAATACACATGTGGTAAATTTTCTTTAGATAACATACTTCTTGCTGCATCCAAGATAGTTCTATTTTTCCTTTCAACAACTCCATTGTGCTATGGTGTCTGAGGTGCTGATAATTGTCTTCATATTCCATTCACTTCATAGAATGTATTAAAGTCCTTAGATGTGAATTCTCCTCCTTGATCTGGTCTTAAACATTTGATTTTCTTATCGGTTTCATTTTCAACCATTGCTTTGAATAGTTTGAACTTTCCAAGTGCTTCTGATTTTTCCTTGAGAAAAGTAACCTAGCACATTCTAGAATAATCATCAATAATTAGCATGAAATATCTATCATCTTGTAAGCTTTTAGTTCTAGCTGGACCACATAAATCAGTGTGAATTAAATCAAGAGCATTATTGGATTTCTCTGGAATACTTTTGAAACTAGCTCTAACTTATTTTCCAAATTGACATTCCTTACAAATTGTATTATGAGGTTTCACAATTTTAGGTAGATCCCTAACTGCCTTGGACGTACTGATTTTTACCATGCAATCAAAGTTTATATGACATAGTCTCTTATGCCATAACCAACTTTCATCTATATGTGCTAAGAGCATGTCTTTTCACTGTTATTCAAATGAAAGATATTACCTCTAGTCTAATTACCAATTGTAATTTCCAAACCAGTTCTATTCATGATTTTGCATTTTCCATTTTTAAATTGTAATTGAAATCCCTTTTCAACTAATTGACCAACACTTAAAAGATTATTCTTTAATCCTTCAACATAGTAGACATTGTCAGTGTTATGCTTACCATCAAGAGATATTGAACCATTACCTCCGATTGAACAGGCTTTGTCATCTCCAAATCTTACTAAACCTCCATTGTATTCTTGAAAGTTCAAGAATTTGCGTTTGTCTCCTATCATATTATGTGAGCATCCTAAGTCAATGATCCATTCATCCTTTACTTCAACTTTAGCCACTAGGGCTTGTTCTACCGGTTGAGCAGTAGGTGCCGGTTGATCTTTTGTTATAGGAACTGTAGATAGGAATTTGGAAATCATCAAAGCAAGTAGCAAATTAGACTAGCTCAATCACGAAAACTAAATTGCAATGACAAATCCTAATAACATTCAATAGAGATATTGAAAACAAGACATTCAAATCAAATGCAAACCATTACAAACATGAATATCTCCTCAAGAATTCTCCATTGTTCTTCTTTCATCTTCCAATTAGTGTGTTTGTGGATCTCACCTATGAATGCAAAGGTATAGCATGAAAGCAAGATTAACAAGATGAGATGACAGCATAAGGATACTAGAAGCGTGATTGATTGGGCCTCCCTAATTGAAGAAATTCATCCAATTTATAGATAAATTGGAGAAAAGACAAGATTACCATGAAGAGATTTGAAAGGAAATTCAAATCAATAATAGCAAAATTATGACAAGTGTATGACAAATTGCTATGCAAGGTGTTATGACAATTTATGACAAATCGCTATGCAAGAAGTTATGACAAGAATTTGAAATAGAAATAGAAATTAGGAAATTATAAATTGATGAAAATTAGGTGGATTAATTAATAATTTTTCATTCATTAATTGACTCACAAAAAGAGAGAATTAATTAGCCAATTAAATAAATATTTAATTGTGACAAGAAGACTTAGGATAAATAAATAAATAATTTAACCTAGAGGGAAAATGACAAACAAGATTAAATGAATAAATCATAAAACCCTAGAAGATGAATTAGAAATGCAAGGATGACAATTAGGTCTTGACAAAAGATAATTGATGTAGGATCGATTTGATCATGATTCTAACTTGATAAATGACCAATGCTGATAAATGATTTGATTGATAAACAATTGAGATTGGTTGACAAATTGACCAATATTGATAAAGACTAATTGATCCAATATTGTTAAAGACTAATTGAGATAGGTGCCAATTGATGAGGAACAATGACTAACTGATCCAAATTGACATGATTGAGAAGGACAATGATCGATGACAAATCAATCGCAAAATGACAAGATTGACAAGGACGAGGATCGATGATGAATCAATCGCAAAACGACAAGATTGAAAATGACCATGATCAATGACAAATCGATCACAAAATGACAAAATTGACAAGGACGAGGATCGATGATGAATCGATTGCAAAATTAATGAGATTGACAAGAGGACATGGATTTATGACAAATCGATCGTAGGATGACAAGATTGACAAGAGGACAAAACCCTAATTCTATCATCAATTAGGATTGAAGATGTCCAAAATGATGACAAATGAACACGCACATTGATATGACAGGATAAGATTGACCGAAATCATGATTGAAGATTGTTATCGACAAGACCTAATTCGAAAGAAAGAAAAATGAAGAATGCAAAAGAAGGACTCGATGCTTGCAAATGATAAAGACCAAGTGTGCAACATAGAAGAAATGTTAATGCAACGCAAAAATCCTAAAATAAGGCAATGCGCAAATGTTAAAGTATGACTCCACAAGCGTTGACCATTTTTAGATGTCTACATTTTGCCCCTCTTTGAGACAATGTGATTCTAAGCATTGTTTCAAAGAACAATAATGAAAAATGCCCCAGAAAATAACGATGACATATGCATGCCACCTCGAGGAATTGGCTGAAAACATCCAGAAAAGAGGCCAATTGATCGATAAGAATGATAGAAAGTGATAGGTTCGAACAGATCCAGAATTGAAGGTCGGATGCATGGATTACAAGCAATGGAAGGTGCAAAAGACCTCGACTAGCATAAGATGGAGAGGGTGCACGTCCATCTAGGCATTGACAAAGATCTATAAATGAGACAAGGAGAAAGAAAAGAGCTCATTTACACTAGCCAAAGTGGAGGAATTGGTGCTGTGGAAAAGAACCCTTGCATAGAGATGGCGAACATTCCAATGGAATATCACCTTGGGGAATGTCTATGCACCTACAGATGACCGGATGATGCAGGAGCAGTGGTATGTATCTCAAAAACCCATATTGTCAATTTCATGAATTTTACTTGCTTGTGGGACATTGCGGGGCCCACAGGGAATGAAAAAAAAGACTTTTGTGCCTATGTGGGCACATTTTATGCTTGTGTAGGATGTTCTGTGCTTTTTTAGGGTACACAGGCATAGCTTGATGCTACACAAGCACAGGATAGGGTACACAGGTGCAATTGTGCACTTAGGACCCTAATTTGACCAAAAATAGCACACAAACGATGTCGAAAAGAGGGATAAGGGTAGAATAGGTCAAAATAGATAAGAAACACATTGATTTGTGCATGAAACAAGGAAATGCAACCCTTAGGAGAAAACCCTAAAACTAACAAAGTGTGCCTCAATTGTTATGCAAAGTCGAGAGTATCCATTGATTACACAGGAGAACAGACCTGACTACTTCATGTTGCGACATAGACTCAGGAGCACAAAAAGAGATACATTAGCAGGACTTGGATTATACTATATTACATTCATGCTCGAGATTAGGGAAAACTCAAGACTACTTACCACATTGGCAGAGCGATGGCATTCGGAGACTTCCTCATTCCATTTGCCGACAGTGGAGGCGACAGTGACACTAGAGGATGTATGGCGTATCCTCTGCATTCCGATTCAGGGGGAGATGATAGAATATGACCCAACGATAGAGAGAGATGCATTGTGCAGATTATTTGAGTGTGATGCAGATGACCTTGATATTGTAGAGAGGGAGATCAGTTGGGAGACCATGGCAACAGAGTATGATCAGCATTATGTAGTGATAGCAGTGGTTATAGCATGCCTATTAGCAGGGGATAGATGAGGACATGGATTCCCTATTGGATGGGGCAGAGTGCTAGAGCGGATGGCGACAAAGGGGATGGTGTATGCTTGGGGACCATGTGTGCTTGCCATGCTATATTTTCAGTTGCATCAGATAGCATATCAGGGGGTGCAGACTTTGAGCTGTGGGGTCACACTGTTATAGGTATGGGCATTTGAGCACATAGCCATATGTCTATTAATTGTAGAGAGATAGGTAGTACCACATTGACCATATGTGTACTGCTATGGGGGTACATTGAGATAGGGTCCATTTGGATACATATTATATTGGCGACATGAGCCAGATAGATTGAGAGAGTTCACATGGAGGCCATATCTGGATTGCCCTAGATGGTTAGATGATAGTGAGGAGCTACCATTTTGCAGACAGGAGAGATACCTGATTGGGTGACTAGTGAACCACTAGAGAGTGATTAAGATGTACCTACCAAAGAGAGTCAGACGACAGTTTGGAGAGAGGCAGGATGTACCGAGAGGGACTGCACACTTTTCCTGATCTCACAGGGAGACAAGTCAGTGGGGGAGGATGATTCAGCCACACAAAGCATATGTCGACTTCACACAACTATAGTAGAGATAGTGGGATTGGAGATCAACTGTGGAGGATGCTAGGATGACAGAGGAGTATGAGCGATGGTTTGCACGACGACGGCCTATGCCATTGATAGATCCTAGGAGATAGGAGGACTTCACACTTGCTGGAGAAGAGGAGGGAGATGATGAGGAGGATGAAAAGGATGGAGGGGATGATGAGGATGGAGATGAGGATGAAGAGGATGAGTCAGTTCCAGTCGATCAGGAATCATTGTAGGATATACTCATAGAGTTGGAGACAGCTAGCATAGAGGAGATGGAGATATGCAGGGCCACCATAGTGAGTCGGCATGATCATATTGCAACATTAGAGAGACAGAATGATATCTTGAGGATAGAGCAAGATTAGTTCAAAGCAGAGATAGCCAGACTGACAGCGGCTCAAGATACAATAGTAGCACAGGCACAGCAAGCAGAGTAGAGAGTGACTGAGTATATTGGGTCAATTAGGGATGCCAGTGCATGTGAGATGGAACAAATGTTGGTAGAGACCGGAGAGGAGATACAACATTGGAGGACACTATATGAGAGTGCAGTTCCACTAGAGCAGAGAGCATCGTCATATCAGGCACGATCGAGGACAGAGAGCAGGCCACATTCTTGGAGGTTAGTGAGCAGCATGGGGGTGAGTGGACCTATGAGACCACCACAGCTAGGACCTGGGATAGGAGGGACATCATCCTTGAGACATGGTAGGGATGAGGAGGATAGAGGGAGCACCCAGTGATAGAGGCACGTGCTCCCTATGACAGAGACATATGTAGTGTGACATTATGTATTCAGCCTGTGAGCCATACTTAGGACAGATAGTCCAATTTCGTACTCCGATATTGTTTTGATATATGATATGATATGGAGCTATATGATGGGATGCAATGTGTTATGGCTTATGTTTACTTTCCATCTATGGATGGCTTATACACTGTTTATGTACCATTGTGGAACATGTATGGATATATTTTGATGCATTTATAATATGAAATGGATAAAATGCTTGATATAATGCAAATGTACTAATCAATGAATGCAGGATGCAGCTTATATTTTTGGAGATTGGAGAACTAGACCGAACTAACTACCCAAATTGATGGAAGAGATGTTACTAAGAAGAAATTAGATAGAAGACAGTTAGAGATGAAGAAAAACTTGCTTTCACCAATGCACAGAAGTAGGTGAGAACCTTTATTTAATGTAGCAAAATGGATGCAGAGCATCATGGCATTGAAGGCCAGAGCTGAAACACAACCCCTTTTGTAAAAGATAGACACATCGCACACAAGGAATGAGTGAAGCATCCTAGGGTGCATACATCAAGGGTCGAGGTATGTGGAGCATTCACAAAGTGAATGTACTTATCACAAACGCCCAATGATATAGTTGCCCCAGTTTGTGACAAACATTCCAAAAACAACAAACACAAAAAAAAACAAAAGGGATCATGAACCATCCCGGTCACTCTAAATCACTCATTGACATCATCAAGCAACATAGGAACATGATCAAAGCCAAAGATAAATTAGTAAAAAAAAATAAGATGCACAAATTCAACCAAGTCAAACAAAGATTCTAATCATCATTGTCAAAAGTGGAACACAAGAATGATCATGCTATCTGGTTCCAGGGAATGTGGTACCCCGTCTAAGATAGGACACAGTCTCGTTTCAAGTATACCACACCCTGTATAAGACCCATGATAGTAGTGACAAGAACAAATGATATTGATGTTGATTGATTGATATGACAATTTTAATCAGTGTGAATGTCTGGTTTGATTGAAAAGTTCATCTGTGAATGCATGATTTTAGTTAAAGCACAGTGTTGTGATTGATTGCCATTGGATGTATGCTCAATGATCTATCTATGCACAAAGGGGATTTTTTTTTTTTGATTTTATCTGACTTTTTAGGGAGTTTTTTCAGGACTTTATTTGATTTTTAGGGATTTTTTCAAGACATTATATGATTTTTTTGGATTATTTTAGGACATTTTTCAAATATTTTTGATTATTTCAAGACATTTTTCAATTTTTTGATTATTTTAGGACATTTTTCAATTTTTTGATTATTTCGAGACATTTTTCAATTTGAAAGCTCCAGTAATTGATCATGACAAGGGGGGCACGTGCACCCAATGAACATTTGAAAGACATATACAACAACCTAGACTGAAATATATGCACAAGGACTGGAAACCTGAGTATGCAAGACAATGATGTTGACCAATCATAGGCCTGGAACAAAACATTAGGTTAGGACAAGGATAAGCATGATAAACCTGCGGAGAGAAAGTATAACTAGGGGTCATGATAGATGATAGAGCAATAATCTTTTACACATGGTGCCTATTTGCCATGTTTTCACCATGGTACTTGCCCAAAGCACCTGTTTGCTAGGTTTTCACTAGAGGGCGACTCATTTTTCTTTACTTTTTTGTTCTTTTTTTTTCACTTGTTGTTTGATTTTTTTGATTTTTTGATCTTTTTGGTTTTTTTATATTTTTTCAGGATCATATTTGAAGAACTACTGACAGAAAACTATGCCTAGTACTTGCGAAGGTGCATGCTATTTACAGGATCTGACAAAGGTTCACCATCTGGGGTTGCAAGATGATATGCCCCTGAGCCATAGGCTGCAGTAACTATGAAAGGCCCAACCCAATTAGGTTCAAACTTGCCTTTGATTATGTCAGTAGATTGTGCATTCTTCGGGTTTTCTTTTAAAACCAAATCTCCCACTTCGAAGTGTCACCCTTTGACCTTCTTATTATAAGAGGGACGAAGATGGTTTTGATATGCTTGCAAATGTGTCAGGGTTGTCTGACATGTCTCATCTAACATCTCAAGCTGGTGCAACCAAGAGACTCTATGCATCTCATCATCAATCAAATGTTGCAAGGAAACACACAAAGAGGGAATCTTCACTTCCAAGGGTAAAATGGCTTCCGCACCATACACCAAGGAATAAGGTGTTGCGCCAGTAGGTGTGCAGATAGAAATGTGATAAGCCCATAGTGCTGGATTCAACTATACATGCCAATCGCAACCAGTGTCATTGACAACCTTTTTTAGGGTCTTAATAATGGTTTTATTTGATGCTTCAGCTTGACCATTACCTTGTGGATAGTAAGGACTGGAGAAACAGTGTTGGATGTGAAAATTTTTATAGTGTTCCTTGACATCTTTATTCTTGAATGGATGGCCATTATCTGTGACAATTGCAAGGGGAGCTCCATATCTGCAGATGATATAATTCAATAGGAATTTTGAAATTGGCACACCAATGATAGAGGTCATAGGGATAGCCTCGATCCATTTTGTAAAGTACTCTATGGCCATGATGATGAATTTGTGTCCATTTGTAGATATCGGGTGAATCTTGCCAATAAGATCCAATCGCCATTGAGAAAAGGGCCATGGAGATATGACAGAATGAAGCTCTTGGGCTAGCGCATGAATGTAATTTCCATGGATTTGGCATTTGTAGCATTTCTTGACAGAATCATGAGCATCCTTTTCCATAGTGGGCCAATAATACCCAGCACGAACCAACTTTTTGGCTAAGCTCAGACCATTGAAATGGCCCCCACATATACCATCATGAACCTCACGTAAAGCCGTTTGTGCTTTGTCAGAATCCAAACACCTGAGGAGGGCGTGGTCAAAGGAATGATGGTAAAGAGTGTCAGCAATGATGACATATTTGACAGTTTGGCGTATGAAGGCTCGACATTGGTTAGAGGAAAGGTTAGGTGGTAAGGTTTGCAATTTCAAATATTGATAGATGTCATTGTACCACGGGGAATTAGGACCAACAAGAACACACATCACATCTGCTATCAAAATTTTTAAAGAAGGGACAAGCAACTATTCGACCAAAAATTCACATTTGTCCATATTATGGGGCATATTTAACATGGAAGCAATAGTGGCCATCACATCTGCTGACTTGTTTTGAATTCTTGGAACTTGACTGAAATGGATAGCCATAAATTTAGTCTTGAAGAAATCTACCATATTCTTGTAAGGAATAAGCTTTTCATCTTTTGTTTCGTAGTCATCATTCACTTGATGGATGACTAACTGAGAATCTCCATAGACTTGCAAATGTGTGATGTTCCAGTGGATCGCTACTCGGAGTCTTGTGACTAGAGCTTCATATTTGGCAATGTTATTGGTACAATGGAAAGTTATTTTGTAGGATTTGGGAATAGCATCACCTTGAGGGGTGACAAACAATATACCTGCTCGGGACCCGAATTTGGTATGGGAGCCATCAAAATATAACTTCCACTCATTAGAAGATGTGACAGCAAAGACTGATTCATCTGGAAAATCCATCAACATTAGATGATCATCAGGAAGAGGTGCCCCTACAAGTTGATCCTCTATGATTTGTCCTTTTATTGCCTTTCTCTCAATGTACTCAATATCAAACTCACTAAGGATCATAACCCACTTGGCTAGGTGACCTATCAAAGCTGCTCTGCTAAGCAAGTATTTGAAGGGATCAATTTTTGCAACTAACAATGTCTGATGATTTAACATATAGTGTTGCAGCTTCTGTGTTGCAAATACCACTACTAAGCATGCCCATTCAATAGTGGAATAATTCAGCTCATAGCCTACTGGTGTCTGACTGATATAATAAATAGCTCATTCTTTGCCTTTCTCATCCTGTTGGGCTAAGAGAACTCCCAGTGTCATTTCAGTTGCAGAGATATACAATATGAATGGCTTCCCTTCTATAGGAGGCATTAAAATAGGTGGCGACAACAAATAATCCTTGAGAGTTTGAAATGCTGATTGACATTGCTCAGTCCATTTAGAAATGACACCTTTATGCAATAAATGCTAGAAGGGATGACATTTGTCTACCAATTGAGCTATAAACTGGCAGATTGACTATAGCTTTCCTTGCAAACTTCTTAGTTGATGGAGATTAGAAGGAGGAGGCATATCCATTATTGCTTTAACCTTGGTAGGGTCAACTTCGATGCCTCTGTGAGAAATAGTGTACCCTAATAATTTGCCAGCTGTGACACCAAAGACACACTTCTTTGGGTTGAGTTTGAGTTTGTAGGTTTCCATTCGGTCAAAGATTGGGCCAAGGATGGCTAGATGACTATCTCTTGTGATAGATTTGCATAATAGGTCATCAACATAGTCTTCCATCAAAGTATGCATAAAATCATGGAAAATTGTCATCATAGCTCTTTGATATGTTGCGCCAGCATTTTTAAGACCAAAGGGCATCACATTCCAGTAGTAAGTACCCCAAGCACATGAAAATGCAGTCCTATGTTGATCTTTAGGAGCAATGCAAATTTGATTATATCCAGAAAAACCATCCATCAATGATAGCATCTCATATCTGGCAGTCATGTCAACTATGATGTCAATATTTGGCAGTGGAAAGTCATCTTTAGGGCATGCTTTATTGAGATCCCTAAAATCCGTACAGATTCTGATACACCCAGTTACTTTGCTAACTGGTACCAAATTTGAAATCTAGCCTACATAATCAATGGGTCTGATAAAGTCCACATCTAATAATTTTTTTAGTTCTACCTTGATCGAGAGAGCCACTTGGGGATGCATCTTTCTGAGTTTCTGTTTGACGGGCTTGGCATCTGATTTTAATGGCAAGTGATGAAGGACTAATTCTGGATCAAGATCGGGCATATCTGCATAGGACCATGCAAAACTGATCTTCTTCTCAAGAAAGAAATTGACAAAATCTATCCTTTCTTGTTTGGATAGAGAAGCAGCAAAATGAATGACTTTAGGGTTGTCCAGTGTACCCAAATTTATCTCTTCGGTCATTTCCACAAGCAATGTTGATTTATCCTGACTTGATAGGGGTATGTCCAATCTTCCACCTTTGGGCACCTCAGAGAGGTTTTCACCAGCAAGTATGTCTTTTACTTTTACTTTTTCATGGTCAGAGAGCGCCTTAGGATTTTCACTCAAAGACCTATTCTTTTGATTTTTTACTTTTTCTTTTTCTTTTTCATTTTTATGACTAGAAGATGGAGTTGACTCCCCAAAATATGTTGTAGAATCTAAATCAATAGAAAATCTTGCCTTATGATCACCTTGTGGTATGCCTTCTCGTAGTCCAAGGAATTCTGCAATTGCTTCGTCATTTTGAAAACAATCCAATGTGAGTGGTTCTTGTTGGTCATGTTAGATAAGCTGTGGATAGATAAGGGGCTTGTCATCATCAGTTTTAAGGAGAGAGAGGGCTGAGATGGTAAAGATGTAAACATCAGTGGTATCACTGTCTGAACTGCTCGTATCTGATTCAGAGCTTGGGTCCCAGAATGACACTATGCAAGCGTTAGGACACGTTTTGGGAGGGGGAGCTATTTCATGTTTTTCTTCCATGGGCAACTCATCAAGGTCAAGGAAAACATTATCAAGGGCATAGGAGCTAGAAGAAAAGGAACTCCACTCCCATTCATTGGAATCAGTTTCAGGTCAGGTATCCTCAGGTGTTGTTTCATCATCAGAGTCATGCCCCTTTCTACACGTGGTCACTTTGGTAGACGAGGGTCCAATTCGCAATGGTACAAAACCTAACCCTAAAGTTGGAGATTGCATCTTGGGTATAATAGGTTCTAGTCTTCCTTTCTTATCAGGGCCCAAGCCATTGCAGGCATCATATCCTTTTTTCTATAGCATATTAAACCCTTTGCCATACCGCTCCATCGGCAACCTGATAGGTGGGATCTTAGTTGGATCCTTATAAAGCCAATATAGGACATCATCATCCAAAGTTTCTTTGTCAAGTTCACCCCATCTTGTAAATGTAGTGGGGGGTTGATATTGAATGACTATCTGAGGTTCCTTTTGCAACAAATGTGGTTTTCCATGTGATTTTGGAGATATCGGTAAATTCCCAATGAGGAATGTTTGAGCCATTGAATACTCTCCGCATCCTTGGTCCTGTATCTTCAATTTTCCTCTAACAACATCTACCAATTCATTAGGATCCACATAATTATGTGAGTGGGCCTCGATATTGACTGGGACTTGTTGCTTCAGGTGGTCTTTTAGATTAGCACAAAATTGAAATGGATTACGATCTCCTGGAATTGTTATCTCAGTCCCATTGTAAGGATATTTTAAACACTGATGATAAGTAGATGGAACTGCTTTCATTGCGTGGATCCACGGGTGGCCAAGAATCATATTGTAAGGGAGATCGAGGTCTAGGACCTGCAAGAAAGTGTTTTCTATCACTAGACCGACTCTGATAGGCAATGAAATTACCCCTTTAGATGGATGCTCAGCATCATCATATGCTTTGATTGTAATTCTTTTGGAAGAATCAATGTCATTTTCTATATAACCAAGACCAATGACTACCCTTAAGGTACAGATGTTAAGACCTGCTATGCCATCTGTCAAGACTCATTGGATCTTACAATTATGGATAATGACTTCAAGATGTAAAGGATCATTTTGAGGGAGCTTATCAGGAGAATATTGTTATCAGAAAAGGCTATGTGTTGGGAAATAGCTAGACATCCAATTCGGGTTTGAAACTGGTCAACATTAATGTCTGCCAAGATAGTGGACTCAATTAAAGCTTTATCTAGGACTACGTAATGCATAGGGGACATTTTCAACAACTCAAGAATTGATATTTGTGCAGGTGTCTTCCCCAGATGATCTAGGAGATTATGCTGACTCATAGGAGTTGATTTGGGAGGAATTGCAGGAGCTCCCTTGAGGACTATTTTGGATCGATGAGTGGTGACTGTGCAAGTAGGATCTTGTCCCTTTATTCTTATGGTGGAAACATACTCATTTGACACTCAAAAACAATTGATGACATTGTTATAACCAGTTTTGGCATAACTAAGATTCGCTATTTGGGTAGAGTTTGAAGAAGATGCTTTACCCTTATCATTATCAAGCAAAGGAGTTTTAAAAATTGTATGATCAGTGTTAGAGGTCATGTTGGGCGGGTCTACCTCAATTACTCCTTGAACTAGCAAGTCTTGAATCATATGTTTCAATTGAAAACACAATGCAGTTTTATGTCCTTTTGACTGATGGTATTCACAATATGCATTATCATTCCACCAATGCGGCTTTACCAATGGTTCTGCTTTGATATCTGGTAACTTGATAAACTTTTCTTGTATTAATTGTTTCATTATTGACTCAATGGGCGCTCCCAATGGCGTAAACCAGCAAGGAGGCCCATCCCTTGATTGGAAAGGTTTGAATTGTTGGTTTTGTTGCTGACCTTGTTGTTGATTCTATTGTTAAGTGTAATGTTGATATGGCGGTTGTTGAGTAACATTGTTTGCTGGTGTTTTATTTTGTTCCATAGTTGACATATTAGGAGCACTCAATTTCTTTATTGTGAATGGAGGTTGATTTGCATTCACCGCTCTTGCGTCAACAACTCCATCATTAGTGACATTCTTGTTTTTGTACCAAAATCTATTTCTATCCCCTGAATTGTTTGTGTTGTCACTGTCTTTGTTGAGCTTAATGATTCCCTTAGCTACAAGAGCAGTTTCAATGTTCATCCCTTTCTTAATGAGTTTCTCAATGGTACTGGGACTTTTCAATTTGAGTTCATACATCATTTCTAGGACCAAAATTTGAATAAATAAATTTACTTGTTGTTCTTCAGGTATATCTAGGGAAGAATGACTATACAAGCTTCGCCATCGTTGCAAGAAAGTCACTAATGGTTCACCTTGCTTTTGCTTGGTGTTGCATAAATCTGACATAGTCATGTCACTGTCAATGTTGAATGCGAAGTGGGATATAAACTTTTGAGCCAATTTTGACCATGTCTTTATGTTCCCTAGCAAATGCAAATACCAATCCATGGCTTGTCTTGTGAGACTTCATGTGAATAAGTGCATCAAATATGTTTCCTCATAACTTACTTCAGTACATGCTACAAAAAATGCTCGAATATGGTCTTTTGGATTGCCATTCCCTTTATTTTTCTCAAAATTAGGTGCCTCAAAATGCTTAGGGAAGGGAGGCATGTACAAGCTCTTATCAAATGGATTAGGACATAAATCTTGATCTGTGTATAATTTCTTTGTCCCTTTGGTTTCCAATGCGTCTACTTGTTGTTGCAACTTCTCAAGCTGTTGTGCAAATGTGTTAGGTAGTGAAGATTTTGGAAGTTCATCATTCACTCTTGGGTGTACTCTTTGTCGATACATCCTGCTATCCATTGGTTGCTGATGCTCAGAAATTGTTGTCTTTGGTGTCTCTAGCATATAAAGGTCTTGATACAGCTCTTGTTGTTGTGGTTGTACCATGCCTTGACCTTGACCTTGTTGTTGCGCTTCTTGTGGTGGGAACATCATTGGTAACCTTGGTTGATATTGCAATTGAGGGTGTTGTTGATATTGCACAGACATCAATTGTGGTTGGGAAGTATGATAACTTGTTTGTCTTGGCACATATTGAGGCACATGTTGTTGTTGATGCTGACGAATCGGAATTTGCTGACTTTGTGCCAATTGTTGTTGTCTCAATGTAAATCCCGTCATCTGCAAAAAACTTTGTTTGGGATGTTTTTGTTGTTTCTCCTTTAGATGGGGTATGGCACTTGCATTGACTTGTTGTGTTGTTTGTCCAATCCACTGTGGTGGTTGCAAGTTTGAATTAACTTGTAATGGTGCAGAAGACACCGCAACATGTTGTTGAATGCGATATTGTTGTTGTTGTGCATTTCTTGTTTGCACATTCGATTGTGCCTTTTGTGTATTACTCAATTGTTGCAACATTTGTTGTTGGTGCAAACCACTATTTGTAGCTCTTTGTGTTGCCATTATCAAAGGATCTGTCACAATATTTTGCATAACAGGTACTTGAGTATGTGGCAAATATATTGAACTTAATGGGACATAGGAACTTTGTTGCACTGTGGAATTGTTTTGGACATTAGTGAGATCAAGCATTCCAGTCATAAAGCTTTCTTGCATCTTAGATTTTGATCCAATTTTATGCATGCAAGGAATCACTTCTTGTTGAGGGACAACTATCAATATTTGTGTGGCCTTCATTTTATCTTGTGTTATAAGTGTTGTATTAAATAACAGATTGTTTATTGTTTCAAATGGTGACTTCTGAGGAATAGTCACTGTCAACGTTTTTGAAGCACGTTTACTCATCAAGGTGTGTTGAGTTTCTCATTGTGCATTTTCTTCATTT
Organism: Cryptomeria japonica; assembly: GCF_030272615.1. NCBI lineage: Eukaryota > Viridiplantae > Streptophyta > Pinopsida > Cupressales > Cupressaceae > Cryptomeria > Cryptomeria japonica. The sequence goes on along the minus strand of NC_081411.1, from coordinate 781,111,101 downwards.
GGATGTGGAGAGAAACTTAACAACTCACCGCCTTGTTGTTTTTGCACATTAATTTGCTCACTTGAGGAGGTCACATTACTCATCATGTCAAGATATTTTTGTGGGAACATCTTAAAGACCTTGTTCAAGAATTTATCCATCTTTTTTGTCAACTTTGGATCTTTAAGGAACATATCAACATCATCGAAAGCATCAGAATCTAATGAAGAATCTGGTAAAACATTTGGATTTATTTCTTGTTGCATGCCTTGATCTGAACCAAATCCTTGTGAAAGAGTTTGTTCCTCATGTAATGTTTGAATTTCATGTTGCAGGTTGGGTTGATTCCAATCAAAAGGTGCATTTCCTCTTGGTGTTGGTGGAACACTCCCATATCTTGGTTTCATGGGTACAAATACTGGTTCATTAAATGGAGGTGGTCCAAGTTGAACCATTCCATATGGTGGCAATGATGTATTTGACGAACCTTCAATTTGTAATGATTGACTAGGTTGCAATTGTGAGTTTGATACATTGTCAATGGGTTGATATGTTGGTTCGCCCATCTTCTTAGATTTTGACCTTGTTTCAACAGGCATGTCACTATGCAAATGCAATATTTTTGGAATTTTTCAAGGATGATGTATGATATGCAACTAAATGCAAACTAAATAGATGAAAATGCAATCTATGGCAAGAATGTAACCTATGTTTTTGGTTGTTTTTCAAGATTTTGGCAAACTTTTTGGAATGAAAACCTAAAAAGAGACCCTTAGGAAATTGAAATGATGTCTAGACCTCAAAAGGACAAAAGGACCAAGTGACAAAAGGACAAAATCACAATGTCTCCCCTATATGCTTGGATACTAAGCTAGGTTTGACCAAATGACATTGATGACAAAAAAAACAAAAGTTTGATAAGGTCTAGACTTCCTAACAATGACTTAGGGTTTATTCAAAGATTTGGATTACTCAAGTATGACAAAACCTAGTTTTTGAGACTACACACAAGAAAGCAATGGTTATGACAATGACTTAGGATATGATATAAAAATGATCTAAAGATATGATATGACAATGCAATGATAAGGATATATGAAAACCAATGACTTGGAATATGTGAAATACAACCTATGCAACCTAAATGGAAATTTGTCTTGGATGTTACAATGAAATGCAAACTTAGGGAAAATGATCTGGGACCTAAGTGCAAAAATGAGGACGCTTGCAATGAAAAAGGACTAAAATGAAAGGAGATGACAATATGCCTTTGGACCTAAGTGAGACTATGCAAAACCTAACCTAAAGTGACATGAATTTTGAAACAAAGACATTTAATGTGTTGACGACCATGTTCAAATGTTGGATGAATACTTGGACAAATTCGGACCTTTGTTTGGATTGTGTTTTGAGTTGAATGTTGTTGATTTTGAAAATCCAAGTTGATTATGAGCACTTTTGAAAGTTTGTTTTTAATTGAACCTTTGACAATCATGGAAAACAAAATGTTTGTTTAACTTTGACTCCAGACAATCAAGCATATTTACAACAACTCCTATGGTTGCCAAGGACAATATCTGTTGAATCCTCTATCCATAAAATACAACACTTAGCTGGATAGCTAGATGCTTGGTAGCACTGGCTCCCCCTTATAGTGCACTCACTTAGTGGGCATACCAAGATTTGAGTTCAAGGGGCATCACTTCCCAAGAACTTGCTATCTCTATCTAAGGAGTACATGAGAGGTGTCTTCAGCATGCGCATATCACAATGCCTGAGCCAATAGATAGAAGGTTTTTGGCATCTAAACAAGATCTTCTAGTAAGGGCATCCGTTTGGGTGGGTATTGATCTGACGAATAAATCATCGCAATACCATTCTAGCACCCATTGTCTACAACTTTCGTTCCATCCACAGTTATTTAGGGTGGTTTGGAAGAGCTTGGTTTTAGCCGTCACTACTTAGGGTCGTTCCCTCTCACCAATGCCTATGCGATGTGCCAAGAAAATCGAGAGGCAGGCCAAATTCTAAGGGTTAAAACATGAAATCAAACTAAAAGCAATCAAAGCATGCATGGTGTTCATTAACCTTTTGGAAACTAAATGTGCAACTACTTTAAACATCACATGCAAAATGTTTTAATAGAAATCTTTGACCACGTCCTGCATAAGATTTGTTAGTAGTTTCAGTCTTAGTCTTCATCACATGTAATGCCAAGGTGTTGCACAAAGAATCAGTACAAAAGAAAACCAGAATATAAGAATAAAATGCAAAACAAAGTAATTTGCAAGTAAAAACACTGATTTTCACCTCTATTTCTAGCCTTACACAGGCACAGAATGTCTTGACACAAGCACAGAATGCCTTGACATAGGTGCAGATTCCTTTGACATAGGCATAGAATGCCTTGACATAGGTGCAGATCCCTTGACATAGGCACAGATCCCTTGACACTGGTGTAGATTTCTCCTACACAGGTGCAGAAGTGCCCAGAAAGCCCTGAGTTGCCTTGTTTCTTGGGTTTTCACCTACAAATCAGCTCAAAAGGCACTCAAAACATGGTTAAATGGTTAGTTCACGTCGGGTTCACCAATTAATGTAGATAGGTATTTGGAAATCATCAAAGCAAGTAGCAAATTAGACTAGCTCAATCACGAAAACTAAATTGCAATGACAAATCCTAATAACATTCAATAGAGATACTGAAAACAAGACATTCAAATCAAATGCAAACCATTACAAACACGAATATCTGCTCTAGAATTCTCCATTGTTCTTCTTTCACCTTCCAATTAGTGTGTTTGTGGATCTCACCTATGAACGCAAAGGTATAGCATGAAAGCAAGATTAACAAGATGAGATGATAGCATAAGGATACTAGAAGCATGATTGATTTGGCCTCCCTGATTGAAGAAATTCATCCAGTTTATAGATAAATTGGAGAAAAGACAAGATTAGCATGAAGAGATTTGAAAGGAAATTCAACTCAAGAATAGAAAAATTATGACAAGTGTATGACAAATTGCTATACAAGGTGTTATGACAATTTATGACAATTTATGACAAATTGCTATGCAAGAAGTTATGACAAGAATTTGAAATAGAAATAGAAATTAGGAAATTAGAAATTGTTGAAAATTAGGTGGATTAATTAATAATTTTTCATTCATTAATTAATTCACAAAAAGAGAGAATTAATTAGCCAATTAAATAAATATTTAATTGTGATAAGAAGACTTAGGATAAATAAATAAATTATTTAACCTAGAGGGAAAATGACAAACAAGATTAAATGAATAAATCATAAAACCCTAGAAGATGAATTAGAAATGCAAGGATGAAAATTAGGTCTTGACAAAAGATAATTTATGTAGGATTGATTTGATCATGATTCTGACTTGATAAATGACCAATGATGATAAATGGTTTGATTGATAAACAATTCAGATTGGTTGACAAATTGACCAATATTGATAAAGACTAATTGATCCAATATTGATAAAGACTAATTGAGATAGGCGCCAATTGTTGAGGAACAATGACTAACTGATCCAAATTGACATGATTGAGAAGGACAATGATCGATGACAAATCGATCACAAAATGACAAGATTGACAAGGACAAGGATCGATGACGAATTGATCGCAAAATGACAAGATTGAAAATGACCACGATCGATGACAAAATTGACAAGGACGAGGATTGATGATGAATCGATCACAAAATTGATGAGATTGACAAGAGGACACGGATTTATGACAAATCGATCGCAAGATGACAAGATTGACAAGAGGACAAAACCCTAATTCTATCATCGATTAGGATTGACGATGTCCAAAATGATGATAAATGAACATGCACATTGATATGACAGGATAAGATCGACTGAAATCATGACTGAAGATTGTTATCGACAAGACCTAATTTGAAAGTGAGAAAAATGAAGAATGCAGAAGAAGGACTCGATGCTCGCAAATGATAAAGACCAAGTGGGTGACATAGAAGAAATGTTAATGCGATTCAAAAACCCTAAAATAAGGCAATGCGCAAATGTTAAAGTATGACTCCACAAGTGTTGACCATTTTCAGATGGCTACAGGAATAAAAACCCATCCATTTTCTATTGGATCCTCATCAGAATCATTAGTCATACCTTCATCAGCAATGTAACAAGATTTGTCTTTGTTCTTCTTAAATCTGTATCTCTAATATTCAAGATTAGACTTGTATGTTCTTCTAGCTTCTTCTCTTAGTCTAGCATGTCTATCAGGGTATCTCAAAGCCATATTAACAATCTTATTGTAGTTGAAACATTTAAAGGGTGCTTTACCTTCATACTTACTTCCAACTGGAGCTTTTGGCATTTTCCTTGCAAATAGTGCTTCAAGTTCCTCAAGCTCTTCATTCTCCTTCCTAGTTTCTTCAAGTTCTCTTGCATAAAAGGCTTTCCAGTCTGATTTGTCAAATGATGGAGCAGATGATGTTGATTCTTTCAAGGCCAAATCTATCCTTATAGTAGCAATAGGACCAAATTCCTCAATTTCAAAGGCTGAAAGTTTTCTAATTAATGTATCCCTAGTTATTGATGTATTAGGCATTGTTCTCAACTCATTTATAGTAGTAACCTTCATTTTATATGCCGGTGGCAATCCTCTTAAGATTTTTGAAAAAAATTTATCTTCACTTAAGGTTCCTCCACAACATTTAATACCCAAAACAATTTCATTTACTCTTTCAGATGTTCATACCTGACTTAGAAGCTTTCAAGTTTTGTAATCTTGACTATGGAATCTCCTTCATTCAGTGTTTCCAAATGATCCCAATTAGCTTTAGTAGTAGACCTATCTGATAATCCCATGATTTGTTGATCTGATAATGCACTCAGAAGTGCTTCTCTTGCTTTGCAATCATTCTCCTCATCTTTAGCTAAGGTAGTTGGAGCAGTCTGACCAGCTACAGCAGCAGTATAACCATTCTTTGTAACTTCCTAGATGTCTTTACCAATGCAATTCAGATGTGTCTCCATCCTGATCTTCCATATCCCATAGTTGGTTCCATCAAGTTTAGGTCTATCCTTCTTGAAATAATTAGTAGACATTGGATCTCCTCAAGTTGTTAAACTTCTGCAAAAGAGGACTGGGCTCTGATACCAATTGTTAGGTCCTAGAGACAATTGAGAGGGGGGGTGAATCAATTGTCTAATAAATTCAAACCAAAAACCATTTAACCAACTTAATGCTTAATACTAGTAAACCAGTTAAGTATGTCGGTAGACAGTGTTAGTAGTAAATTGCTATACTGGTAAAGATTAATGCATGAAACATAAACATAAAGTAATCCACAACACATAACACCAATATTTGTACATGGAAACCCTATAAGGGGAAAAACCATGGTGGGAAACCTTACCCACAATCAGACGATACTACTATAGATAGTAAGTGTACATAAATGGGGTAAACACATGCAGAAAGGCCAATAGCCTAGAGCTCACTGCTCAATCACAAAATGGGAGTCACACTGACTACAGTTGGATGGTTAAATCCAATAAGATTGTACTGCACAAAATAACATCTTCATATGTTGGATTCAGTACCAGTGTAATGCTGATATGCTTCTACAAAAACCTAGCTTCACCTTCAAATGATGTCTTCATATATACCTCTACTTAATCTTGCATATACCTTCTTACAAACCTTGTTCACATTCCACATTCAATCATACAAATAAGATCTTACATTTATACAATAACCTAAGACCAATTTTAGTAGGTCAACTCTACAAGATATTACAAAAAAAATATTTTACAAACAATATAATATCTGATGCAATAACCGATTGAACATGTCGGCTTAAGGCATTTACAATAATAATAAATCATCTCCATAATGTGCCATGCTGATCTAGAAAAGATAAACCTGCCAGTGTAACCCTAGGTAACCCTGGACCTATTTGCTAGTAAAAGTAAATATGCAAATATGAATATACCAATTATTAATTCTTCAAAACAAAGTGTCCACACGATGTTTTCGACATTACCAAGTGTCTTCCATATCATTCCAAGTGTCGGTCAACATTATATCTGGTGAACCATATACCAGTAACTGTGGAATAGTTACTTGCTTGCCGGTGAATGTTGCTAGATCTCCAAAGTGCTAGTGTTCTAGTAGGTGTTGACATCAATGACAAAACCATACCAAAATACCAACAAAGTTATCATCTCTAAAATACCAGAATATCCTCTTTACTACACATTCATCATTTTCTTTAGGATTGTGAGATTTTGCCAAGATCAAGAGCTTAATGAAATGTACAAAATAGAGACACAATATAGGACAAGAATAAACTATATTGTCATCAATAGAAAATGATCAATAATATCAATTATATACAATGTAGATGAGCTTGCTTATATAGGCAAGGCTAGGGATATGTGAGTACACAAACATGACATGTGGCTCAATAAGAAACAAGGGTAGGTAGGAAATAGGTGTGGGTAGGTAGGAGAAATAATATAATAGTCCACATGAGGTGGATCACCCACTGAATGTGGAGTGTAACAACAAGATCAACACCATAAAAGGTGGAATTTCTCCGACACACACTATCCCAATGTGGCACAAACACCCAAGTGTCTCATACCTAAACTACTATGAAATGCATGTACCTAAGTCAACTTAAGTAAGTGTAATAATATCCAAGATGAATAATTATTTACACCAACATCCCCCCTTAAGTGCAACTTAGGGGAATGCACTTAAGTCTACAATGCAACTAAGCAATGCAAGATGGGTCCCAGCAATGAGGCCATGTTAGGTACCCATGTACAAATGCAAATGCATGCAAACCAATGCAATGAAATCTCTCACAAAGTAGGGAAAGAGAGAAAAACCCAGTGGGAAAAAACCCTCCCCGAAAAGAGAGATGAAAAACATACAAGAGAACTCTCATAGAAGAATGTGAAGGACAAAACCCCATGTGAGGAAAAAGTCCCCCCCATACGAGAGAAGAAGAGAAGCTAGGAAGCCCCCCCTCAATGTGGAATCTGCACCAATGATAGAAGCTCAATGTATGAAGAAACTGCTCCACGAACGTCGAACAACATTCCTCCCCTTAGGAAGAAACAAACCAAAGGTGTATCCATGAAGTCTCCCCAATCATGAAGGGAAGATGTATGAAGAAAACTCATGATGAAAGGAATCTCTGAAAACTGCTCAAGTGTCCACATGTCGATGCTAAAAGATACCCACTCCAAAGGTGGTAAATAGTGCCACACTACTAAAAAAGGCACTCCAAGATCTAGTGGAGATGGATGTAGAACATGTCCCAAAGACTCACATGTCTCCTCAAAAAATAAAGAGACCTCCTCCAACTATAGTACATAAGTATCCACAATCATGTCAACCTCGAAAGAATGATCATGTAGAGAATGAACAAGAGGGTCAGAGTGTTCCCTCACAACAATCAAAGACGGATCACCTTCATCAAAGAGAAGATGAATGTCATCAATGATGTCTCCCAAATCTGCAATGTAGGATTCCATAAATAAACCTGCAATGTCTATCAAGTAATCATCCCATGAATCTGAAGCTGGAAGACAATGAATATCCTGTTGCACTGAATCACATGAAGGCAAAATTGTCACACTATCTGCATCATCAGGTGCAATAGGTGATGTGATATCAATATGAGGAGATGAAATATAAGGCTCAAGAATGGGGTCACATGTGAGAATCCCCATGTTCAAGTGGCCAAAGTTCTCCTCAAAATCTGAACCATCACAAGAAGTGTGATCATCATGTGTAGAATCATCAAATGTGAAATCATCATCATCAACAAAATCTGAAAAGGAATATAACTGAGATGCATGATCAACCACCCTAGTCGCAATGATAGCTCTAGTCTCCAAGTCTCTAATGAAAACTGAGTCAGGTGTGAACTCCACAACTCTCTTCATTGTGTCATGTGTGATTTGATAGATAGAAAGGAGATTGTTTGTCAAGTGGGGTACACACAACACATCATTGAAGGAGTTATCCCCAATGTCAATAGATCCTTTCCCGATCACATCCATGTATGTATGATTGCCCATCAAAATCTGTGGCATGGTGCAAGGCTCAAATGTAGAGAACATAGACTACGAAGATGCCATATGATGAGAAGCCCCTAAATCTAGAAGCCATCTCTCTGAATCATGACTGATAGTAGCACATAGAGCTTTTCCATTTCTTGTCCCAAAAGAGTGAGTCTTCCCACTTGTAGAAGCCATGAATGCTTTCCCTTTTCCTTTTGAATGTGAGGAAGTGGAAGTTGATGAATCATCCTTCTTGTAGACTTTAGGCAAATCAATGTTATTCTTTTTTATGATACGTGTGAGCTCATCAATCTTCTTAGAATGGCAACGATGCTCCTCATGACCAATATTTTTACAATAGGCACAAGTAGGTCTCTCCCTCTTTGGTGAATTATCTCTCTTGGAAGAGGATGAATCTCCTTGTTGTGGAGAAGATGGTGCTTTTTCCTTAGGCTTTGATTGACATTTCTTCTTGTTTGAGTTGTCCTTTCCTTGATTTCCTTTGTTCCCTTGATTTGCCGCTAATGCTTGAGACTTGGAAGCCTTAAGAATGCCCATGCTTATCAACTTAGTTTGTTCCATCATCAACATTTCATTGAAGCATCAAATGTAGGCATTGTGTAGCTTGAACCCATTGTCATCCTATGGGTTTGGAAACTAGAAACAAATGCTGCATATTCTTGTGGAAGCTTGCCTATCAAGTTGAATATCAATTGAGTATCCTTCTTATCAATGCCACAATCTTTGAGTTGTGCCCTCAACTCATTTGCCTTGCTGACATAATCTTGTATAGTATCAAAGTTTTTAGGATCTAACATGGTGAGATCACTATCAATTTGATATCCCCTAATCTCATCAACTTGACCATACAAGTCTTGAAACTTTTGCCAAGCATCCTTGATTAGAGTACACTTCTCAATATAATAAATGAGATCCTTTGATACATACTTTCTTAAGGCACCAATTGCCACGATATTTTTAGTGAGCCAATCCAAGTGACCAATTGGATCAACCTTAGGATCAGCGGGAGCAACAATAGTTCCATCAATGTAATGAGTGAGTCCTTTTTCCATAAGTTTACTCCATGCATCAATTTTGCAAGTAGCATAATTATAAGGAGTTAATAGAGGAAACTTAGAAGAACCCATAGCACCAAAAATGAAGGAACACAATAGCACAAAAGCACAAGAGACACCCCCCCAAAAAAGATGATTTTGGCACTTTATATGTAGTGCGTGTACAATAGGCCACTTGCAAACAATGGCAAGGTGGACTTCTGATTTTGTTTTACAACTGCCCCAATAGGCTGAGAACTACAAAGAAAAAGATCAGAAAGATAGATCTATGCAATACAAATGCCAAATTGGCCAAATAAGACCATATGATGAAAGTACAATTTCTACCCACAATTGCTGCAAATTGATAGCATATTCTGAGAGTAGATAAAAAATAACACACTTTCAAAAATAATAGCACTTGAAAAGGAGTTCTTATGAGCCCGAACGGAGACTTGGAAGTTGCAGAAATGGGGATTGGACAGTTATAGTCACCAAAAACTGAGAATTCTGAAAAATCTATCTATCAAAATTAAATAATAATTCCACCATGTGAAAGTACATGAAATTATAGCCTATTTCAAAAAAAATTGCACCAAAAAAGGAGCAAAAATGAGCAAGATATGGCCATTTGAAGTTGAACTGCAAAATCAAAAAGCTCAATGAGAGGGGCCTGCAAATTTTTTAAAAATGATGATGTCAGCAAACTACGGGGTCAAATTTGATGGCTATATGACCATCATGTAAACTTCACCTCCTTGCTGACTGGGCGTCCATACAGTACAGACTGCTGATGTGGCGTGATCTAGTTGGCCGAAAAATATTATGTGGCAGTAGGGAACTCTGACATGGCAGGGTGATTTGGCTGTTGATGTGGCAGTGACTGGGTAGCCAACTAGGTTGCTGACTGGGGACATAGGTGGGCCCTAGTGGCGGTCACAAGAAACTGGCGGGTGGTGCCCGGAAAATGCTGGAGAACCGGCGGCGGTCGCCGGAAGGCGGTGGTGGTTGCCAGCGGGGCTATGTGTGCGCTGCGTGGCGGGGTCCCGGAGACCGCGTGGTGGGGTCCCAGAGACCGCGTGGTGGAAGGTGCAGGGCTGCCTGAGGTTGGGTGCCGGTGGCGAGGTGGCTGCCGGAGGTCGGGTGCCTACGCTGGTAAAAGGGAGTCCGGGGGTCGATGGGGTCTTCCGACGACGGAGGACTGGGCGAAAGCAGCAGCAAACCCCGGACGATGGGAACCGTGAGCACAGTGACCGAAGTAGGTATAGGGTGTAGCTGTCGAGGGGACGGAAGAGATGGCATGGTCACTGGTGGAGAGTATGGGCAGCGGAGATCAGTGGTACCCTGTGGAGTACAAAGGTCACGAGGGGGGTCTGCGGACCCCCCAAAAACAATTTTTTTTTTTTTTTTTTTTTTAATTTTCCAAAAATTTTTTTTACTTTTTTTTTGACGAATTTTTTTTTAATTTTTATTTTTTGGAAAATATAAAAAAAATTTCGAAATTCATACAATAATAGTAAAATTGGCGAAATTTTTTTTTTCACCAAAATAGGTTTACTTTATAACCAAAATTCATGGAAACGGGCTTCTAGACGCAATGGTGAGGTCAGATCTGGTCTAGGACACCTCCAAAAGATGTTTCTCCTTAGATCTACCTCTTGACGTCGCAATAATGCATCTTCAAGACGAATCAATGAAGCCCCAATGGCTCTGATACCATGTGAGATTTTGCTAAGATCAAGAGCTCAATGAAATGTACAAAATAGAGACACAATATAGGACAAGATAATATAGAAAATGATCAATAATATCAAATACATTCAATGTAGATGAGCTTTCTTATATAGGCAGGGCTAGGGATATGTGAGTACACAAACATGACATGTGGCTCAATAAGAAACAAGGGTAGGTAGAAAATAGGTGTGGGTAGGTAGGAGAAATAATATAATAGTCCACATGAGGTGGATCACCCACTGAATGTGGAGTGTAACAACAAGATCAACACCATAAAAGGTGGAATTTCTCCTACACACACTATCCCAAAGTGGCACAAACACCCAAGTGTCTCATACCCAAACTACTATGAAATGCATGTACCTAAGTAAACTTAAGTAAGTGTAATAATATCCAAGATGAATAATTATTAACACCAACAAGGATTACTTTGATATTTTGAAACAGTACTTACTGCATTCATAATATCTGGTCTAGTCTAAGTTAGATATAACAAGCCACCAATCATAGACTTACACCTTGTTGCATTTACTGGTGTAGATTTATCTTTGATACATAATTTCTCACTTGTCACCATAGGAGTACTTACCGATTTGGAATTATCCATACCAAAATTCTTCAATAATTCCCTAAGATACTTAGTTTGACAAGATAAAGATTCCTTTGTGAGTTTGAGTAATCTACAAACCTACAAAAAATCTCATCTCACCAATCATGGATATTTCAAATTCATTCTTCATATTATTAAAAAATTCCAAGCACAATTTATCTTCACCTCCAAAATTGATATCATCAACAAATACCTCAATAATCTGAATATCATCATCAGTGATCTTATAATATAAATTACTATCAGCACTACCTTTAGTAAAACCAAGATTCAAAAGATATTTATCCAATCTTGCATACCAAGCTCTAGGAGCTTGTTTCAATCCATATAAAACTTGTTCAATTTGCAAACCATATCTTTATCATCTACCAGTAAAAATCCATCTAGTTTCTTAATGTATATGTCTTCCTCAAGTTCACTATTCAAGAATGCACATTTAACATCCATTTGATAGATATTATAGTTCTTATAACTTGCATAGGCAAGAAATAGTCTAACAGCTTCAATTCTAGCTACAGGTACAAATGTCTCACCATAATCAATTCCTTCCATTTGATAAGATCCTTTACACACCAATCTAGCCTTGTTTCTTACAACTTGACCATCCTCATTTAGTTTATTCCTAAAAATCCATTTAGTTCCAATAACATTCTTATTTTTAGGCCGGGGAACTAAAGGCCAAGTCTCATTCTTCTCTATCTGATCTAATTCATCTTCCATAGCCTTTAACCAATGTTTATCTTTACAAGCTTCAATAACAAATGTTGGTTCAATTTGAGAAATAATGCATACCTCTTCATTTGTCAGTCTTCTTCTTGTCATAAATATCTTATTCCTATCTCCAATGATTTGATCTTCAGAATGATTTATCTTACATACCTTGGTGTCTTTTGAACTTTAGGTTCACTGTTCTGATCATCACTCATAGTTAAATTTTTTGACTATGCTGGTGTAACTATCTCAGTATCTTGTATCAGTTGAGGGATTGTCGGTTCCCTATCATATGATATAGATTGATTTCTATATTGCTCATCCACTTTAACATTAGTGCTCTCCACAATTTTCTACAATCTTTTGTTATAACATCTATATGCTTTTCTTTTAATTAAATATCCAAGAAATATCCCTATTTATGGTGAAAATGGATAACAATAATAACGATATTGAAAGGCTAAATGAATTCAACCACAAAACCCTAGCCTAACAACAACAAAGATCCACCATAAGATATGAAGATTACCTAAGACAATGCAAATCAAATGAAATCACAAAGATTATACCATCACATGTCCAATAGGGTTTGGATCTCCATTCTTCCTATCTCCATTGATCTTGCTTGATATATTTGCTCTCATATTTCATGTGCACAAGAGCTCAACAAAGAATAGAATGTGGTTGCAAGTAGGATCATAGTGTAGTCAAGTCATTAAGATCATTGATTAGGGTTTGATAATGAAGGAATCATCTCCTTATATAGAAGACACTATAAGAAATGGAGGGATAAGATTGAGAGGTGTAAAAGGAGGTCGACTATGATTAGAGGGTAGGAAAAAGAAATAATTAAATAATAAAGGGGTAGGTAGTGTATTAATTAAGAGATGAATGACATATGTCATGGGTAGAAAAGGCTAATGAATTAATTAAATACATAAAGATTTATTTAATTAATAGAAGGAGTGAGATCAATTAAATAAATAAGATATTTATTTAATTTAGGAAAAGGATAATTTAAATAAATAAATGTATTTATTTAAATGAGAAATAAGGCTAGAAGAGGATAAATGAATTAATTAAATAAATAAAGATTTATTTAATTAATAGAAGAATTAAGTTTAGATAATTAAATAAATAAAATATTTATTTAATGTAGACTGGACAATTTGGGGTGTCTACATTTTGCCCCTCTTTGAGACAATGTGGCTTATCGTGTTGTTTCAAAGAAGATAATATAAACTGATACAGAGTTGCCCCAAGATGGGAATGATATGCCCCCTCGAGAGATTGGATGAAAATGTCTGAAAAGATTGCAGACAATCTCTCGATAAGAAAGAAAGGCTAGAATGGACTGACCAGATGAAGTGACAAAGTCATGGGATAAAGAAGACTGACTCAGGAAATGAGGGCTAGAGTTAGGGTAGGCTATAAGATAGACCACAGAGGAAAATACATCCTCATTGTCATCCATACATCCATGAGAGTAGAGTGCAGAGCAAGAATAGAGCAGCAGTAGTTAGCAGTGATGGCCTTTGTTCACAGATTCGATCGCGTTCGCCGATTCCAGAGGCCAGCAAAGGAAGGAGAGCCGATAAGTACCGCAAAACCTCCTCATACTTTTTTGCATTTATTGTTGTCACTAATGCATGCTAGAAAGTGTAATAAATGTGCTTAGAATAGGGTCCAAAAAAATGTCAAAAATGCACAGGCACGTCTGCGTTGGTGCCAGGCGTGTCTGTGCTCGATAGGCACGTCTGTATTTGAAAATGCATTTGTGCCAAATGTGGCCGCGTCTATGTTGTGTAGGCGCGTCTATGCCAAGAAGGCACGTCTGTGTTGCCCAGGTGCATCTATACAGAGTATAGGCAGGTCTGTGTTTTTCAGGCGCGTCTGTGCAAAACAGGCATGTTTATGTAGTCTTCAAGCGCGTTTATGTCAAGAAAGCGTGTTTATGTCTAAAAAATGTGAATTTGTGTCTTCTAGGTCAAATCGATAGTTCTATGATGAACATAGGTTGTCGATTGGATAAGCTGCTGAGAGGATACACTCAAGTGGGTCCTCTAGGGAAGACTAGAATAGATCAAGGCACTATGTGATGAACAATGAGTACCAAGATAGAGTACTTTGTGATGAACAGGGAGACTAAAATATGAGCAGCACTTTGTGATGAATAGTGAGTGCAAATATGAGTAGCACTTTGTGATAAACAGGGAGTGCCAAACATGTAGTACTTTGTGATGAATAGGGAGTACCACTAGGATAGAAGCAGCACTTTGTGATGAATAGGGAGTGTCACTAGGATAGATAGCAACACTTTGTGATGAACAATGAGTGTCACTAGGATAGAGTACCATATGCACTTAGATAAAAAAGTAGCATTTCATGATGAACAGTGAATGCCACTATGACTGACATGATTGATTTGCTTGATTGCAGGAGTATTTGCCTATGTTGGAGTCATAAGAGAGATTCCCATCGACTCAGAGATTGTGACCTGAGCTGACCTTTGAGGATCGAGCTACGATTAAGGCTATGGGTCTGAGACATATTCTGTATGTGCCTAAGTTTTGGATGAACATGGGATTGTTGACTACACTGGCGGAGAGATGGCACTCTGAGACTTGTACGTTCCATTTGTCAATGGGTGAGATGACAATCACCCTGGAGGATGTATACAGGATTCTACGGATACCGATCGATGGGGAGCTGATTCCATACAATTGAGACGGAGACAGGGAGGCTCTGAGAGGAGTGTTCTGTGAACCAGGATTGGAGATGAGGGTAGGACATGTGGCTTGGGACACCATGACTGCTACAGGATTAGCACTACCAGCAGTGATAGGAGGAGCGATCAGTGGATTCTTGTGTCTTGATAGAGCGACATGAGGGTTGGCTATGGGCTGGGGAGGTGCATTGAAGACACTGTTGACATAGCACACCAGATATGCTTGGGGACTATGTGTGCTAGCACACCTATATTATGAGCTACATCAGTTTGTGTACCATGGGTTAGTGGGATTGGGTTGCAGGGTCACATTGTTATAGGTGTGGGCCTATGAGTATCTATCGGTGATGAGACCGATACACTTCAGGGGCAGAGGTCATGGATGCAGTTTCGTGCATTTGTATGACATGATCACTTCACAGCCACAGATTAGCAGGTTAAAGCACTGGCGACGAGTGATTGATGACATTGATATGGTTATATGGAGGCCATACCTGGGATGTGAGTAGTGGGAGGATGATGCGATGGAGCTGCCCTACACCTTCCAGGGTAGGTATCTAATTGGGTGAACACCCTATATACTAGAGAGGCAGCTAGTGGACAGGGTGGGTAGGTAGTTCGATAGGATCTAGCGGATGCCACGGGGTTCAGGAATGTATGCATGGACTATCAGGGATAAGGTGCAGTTTGGGCCCTTACTATCATATGATCAAGCTGTTACATAGCTAGTGGAGATGATGCCCCTACCTTGGGACATGTGGCTAGAGATCGAGGATGCCGGCATGGATGCCGAGTACATAGCATACTAGGCCGAGCATCCATTCCCACGTCTGACGGATCCAGGAGAGCTACTAGATGGAGATGGTGGTGGGGATGGTGATGATGATGGAGATGATGGGGGTAGAGGCCGACAAAAGAGGAGGGGGGTAGTTGGAGAGAGGAGGGTGGCACCATGGAGGGAGGGTGGAGAGGACAGGCATGCTCAGGTGGTGAGGGGTCGCGGTGGATTACCGCTACAGGTCCCAGTAGCACAGGGGCCCAGATAGGTGTAGGTACAGGGATAGGCACCAGTACAGGCACCAATATAGGCACAGGCACAGGGGCATGGACCCGTACAAGGAGAGCCATAGGCAAAGCCACAGGGGGTTGAGGTAGAGGAGGATGATCTGGCAGAGTTGAGGGAGATCTGCTAGGGACACGTAGATGAGATCTAGGACCTGGAGAGGGAGAGGGATAGGCTCAGGATGAGGCTCAGAGATACTGAGCGGGAGCGGGATCAGGCCATTCAGTGCTACACAGAGGCTGAGACAACACTGAGGGCTGGGAGGTAGGCGGCAGAGG
Organism: Cryptomeria japonica; assembly: GCF_030272615.1. Lineage (NCBI taxonomy): Eukaryota > Viridiplantae > Streptophyta > Pinopsida > Cupressales > Cupressaceae > Cryptomeria > Cryptomeria japonica. The sequence continues at coordinate 781,094,868 of NC_081411.1, read as the reverse complement.
ACATAGGGGCTGGATATGCCTACGTCCTGTGGGCAGAGGAGGAGATTGCCTACTGGTGAGATCTTTATTATGGTGCGGTGCTAGTTGATCAGTGGGCGAGGAGCTTCCATAGACCATCGCGGATAGTGACAACTATGGGAGGGAGCCAGAGGAGACAGGCATCTAGTGGTGGGGTTATGGGTCCTCCACCAGCACCAAATAGAGGAGGCAGGAGGGATGATCCTAGGGTAGGTCCTTCCAGGGCTTAGATTCTGTCGAGGCCAGGCGGCTCCGAGGGAGGGAGTTCATCATAGTCATAGAGGGCTCCCTACGTATCAGTATTGTATCATTTTTGTATGATGATGTAGACACCTTCGGGTGATTGTAGCCATATGATTTTGACATCATTGTATCATGACACTTTATATATATATGAGATGATTCATCTTTGCGGAAGCTATATGCATGTGTACCTATGTGATGTATGTTTCATGATATATGTTTCTATGTGATGGTTATGATATGGATGCAAATATGTACATAATGCAATGCAATATTTTTGGGTTCTTTTATGTTTTCTGTATGATGCAAATGTGAATGTATGTAATGCAGATGAATATGATAATGCAAATAACAATTTACATGATGAAAATGTAAGATTGCTAACACGTGTTGTGTGCAGGATGTGATGGAATTGTGACATCTATATGTATGTATGAAATGCTTAATATGTGGTAATGTAAGTACAACTACATGAAATGCAAATATTTTTGGCATGTCATTATACTTAGTCATGTGATAGCAGGCTACACAGACTCGAGAAGGATGATGGAAGTCAATCAAGAAAGGGGGATGAAAGATAGAATATATGAAAGTGAAAGAGATTCTTGTGTGTTATCATCATTGAGCTTTATTATGGCAAGTAGGTTATGACAATCGAGGCATATGTTCGACCCAGAAAGTCATTGTACCTATTTGCATGGAGATAAGACAGTCACAAACAAGGAATGCCCCAGTTCATACTAGACTCATAGTGTCCTCATATCCTTGGACAAGTCATAGTATTACTAAGAGACAATCCACAAACAGCAAATACAAATAGGTGACGATACCCCATCCTTGCCTTTCTAGTCAAAGACATCCTGGAGATAGAATCTCTAGTCAAAGACATCCCAAAAAAGCTAAAAGACATGTCACCAAAAGATAAAATCAAAAGAAAACCAGGACTCGACAAAAAAATCCACTGTAGTCCTCAAGTTTAGTGTCTCTTGTCACTTGTATAAGGTTTATTTGATTGTGGTCACAATGTTTACTTTCACAAAATGGATAGATAGCACTGAACCATATGTTGTCTGAGTCTGTTGAAAGATTTGATTTGTTGAAGCCCATTGTTACTGCTGTGTCTCATCTGGAACTGACTGGATCCATGAAACTGATACTTTATTGTGAAGAAGATGGAACTTTATTGCGGATCTGTGATGCAAATGCTTCTTTATTGCGGATTGTGCATGGATAGACTGAAGAAAATTGAAAGAAACTGTACTCCTTGAAACATGTGATGCTCTCAGTTCCACACCCATCACTAGACGTAGGATTTTCCTTAGCCACAGATAGGAGCTGATTTATTATGGATGGAAAGGGAGGTGAAAAGGGATATTTATTATGAATGGCTAACCAATCTTGGATAAATAAATAACAAGCCATGATGGGAATGGGTAAGTTTATTATGAATGAATAGGTTGTAAGTGTGTGCAAAGTGAAAGGATGAAAGTGAATCCTGAAGGAGGGAGGAGCAATGTCTCTACACATGGCACTGGTGACCCAGTTTTCACCATGGTACTTGCCTAGGGTGCCACCAAAGTGGTTTTCACCATTGGATGAAATTATTTCTCTTTACTTTTTTTTATTTTTCAATGTTTTTTTTGTTGTCACAAGGTGCCTGTTTGCCAGGTTTTCACCAAGTAACGATTTTTTTGTTTTATGAATTTTTTTTTTTGTATTTTTGAATTTTTGAATTTTTTTATTTTTTTATATTTTTAAAGCTAAAAGACATGTCACCAAAAAGATAAAATCAAAAGAAAACCAAGACTCGACACCAACATCTACTGTAGTCCTCAAGTTTAGTGTCTCTTGTCATTTGTATAAGTCTTATTTGATTGTGGTCACAATGTTTACTTTCACAAAAAGGATAGATAGCACTGAACCATATGTTGTCTGAGTCTGTTGAAAGATTTGATTTTGTTGAAGCACATTGTTCCTACTGTGTCTCATCTGAAACTGACTGAATACATGAAACTGATACTTTATTATAGAGAAGATGAAACTTTATTGCAGATTGGCGATGCAGATGCTGCTTTATTGCAGATTGTGCATGGATAGACTAAAGGAAGCTAGAAGAAACTATAGTCCTTGAAACATGTGATGTTCTCAATTCCACACCCATCACTAGACGTAGGATTTGCCTTAGCCACAAATAGGATCTGATTTATTATGGATGGAAAGGGAGTGAAAAGGGAGATTTATTATGAATGGCTAACCAAGCTTGGGTAGATCAATAACAAGCCATGATGGGAATGGGTAAGTTTATTGTGGATGAATAGGTTGTGAGTGTGTGCAAAGTGAAAGGATGAAAGTGAATCCTGAAGGAGGGAGGAGCAATGTCTCTACGCATGGCGCTGGTGACCCAGTTTTCACCATGGTACTTGCCCAGGGTGCCACCAAAGTGGTTTTCACCGTTGGACGAAATTATTTCTCTTTAATTTTTTTGATTTTTCAATGTTTTTTGTGTCACAAGGTGCCTGTTTGCCAAGTTTTCACCAAGTAATGATTTTGTTGTTTTATAATTTTTTTGTATTTTTGAATTTTTTTGTATTTTTGAATATTTTTGTATTTTTGAATATTTTTTATTTTTTTGTATTTTTGAATTAGGATATTCCAAAGAGCTATGTGTAGAACCTACGAAGGTGCATGCTATTGATAAGATCCTCTAAAGGTTCACCTTCTGTAGTTGAGAGCTCATATGCCCCAGATCCATATGCTACTATAATGATGTAAGGACCAAGCTAATTTGGTTTGAACTTGCCTTTCTTCTCTTTGTCTTGCTGATTTTTGGGGTTGTCTCAGAGAACCAAATCACCTACCTCAAATGTGTGAGGCTTGACCTTGTGATTGTAGCTGCGACTCATTCATTGTTGATAAGCCTTGAGATGATTAAAAATAGTTTGTCTTCGTTCATCCAATAGTTCAAGTTCTTGTAAGCGAGAGACCCTATAGTCTTCATCACTGATAATGTTTTACAAAGAGACTCGTAAAAAGGGTAGCTCTACCTCAATAGGCAAGATGGCTTCAGTGCCGTAGACAAGTGAATAGGGTGTAGCTCCTATGGGTGTGTGAACACTTGTGCGGTATGCCCAAAGTGCAAGATTAAGTTGGATATGCCAATTACGGCCAGCGTCGTCGACTGTCTTTTTTAGGATTTTAAGGATTGTCTTATTAGATGCCTCAGCTTGACCATTACCTTGGGGGTAATATGGCATGGAGAAATGATGGGAAATATGGAAACGGTCACAGAGTTCATGAACATCCTGATTTTTGAGGGGATGCCCGTTATCAGTGATAATGGAAACAGGAATACCGTATTGGCAAATGATATAATTGAGGATGAATGTAGCAATCTGTTTTCCAGTGATTTGTGTGAAAGGCATGAATTCAATCCATTTTTTGAAATACTCTATGGCAGTGATAATGAATTTATGACCATTGGAAGAAGGAGGGTGAATCTTGCCTATGAGATCGAGTCCCCACTGACAAAAGGGCCAAGGAGACGCAATTGGTTGAAGTTCTTGTGCTGGCGCATGTATGAGGTCTCCATGAATTTGACATTGCTTACATTTCTTGACAAGCTGATATGAGTCCTTTTCCATATTGGACAAGGACTCATATGGATGTATATTTGACAAGTGGAATAGCGATCCTCCTATTGAATTTTGGCAACTTTGATTTGTAAGGCTTCTTCTGTCCTTTGAGTGTGGACCTTGGAAGTTAGGAAACCAAGTCCTTTCGAGCATTCCTTTTTGAGAGTCAATTCAGATTGTAAACGTTCAATGATGCCTTCCTTTCATAACCCAAGAGGGCTTTTTCCATCATACCCGAATTTTTGTAGGATCTTGAAGCCTTTGCCATATTTCTCACATGGTAGACTAATGTGATCTTGTATATCATCTTCAATGTCTTTGTAAAGTATTTTGTATAAGTCTTCCTCTTCCAGTTCACCCCATCTTTGAAAGGTAGTAGGGTCCCATTTTAGTACCATGATGGATACTTTCTTGTTAGGATGTGGTCTTCCATATTCTTTTGGTGAACTCATGACTTGTCGTAAGTACATGGTCTAATTTAAAGTGTATTCCCCCATGCCCTTGTCTTGGAATTTGCCTTTAAGCTCACCTTGTTTTGATGTCGAAGGTTTTAATGACTCAAGATCAATGTATGCCGAAGAAGGAATAGCTTCGCGATTACTAGGAATGATGATCTTAGTTTTTGATCTCAGGTTATTGTAGTATATGAACGGATTAGGATCACCGTTAACTATTACCTCCACTCCATTGTGAGGAAACTTAATGCATTGGTGATATGTAGATGGGACAGCCCTCATTTCATGAATCCAAGGATGTCCTAACAATATGTTATAAGTGAGATCTAGATCCAGGACTTGACAAACCACATCCTTCGTGATTGGCCCAACTCTGAGAGGTAAGGTGACTGTGCCCTTAGACGAATGCTCTTCATCATCATATGCCTTGATGGTGATTTGATTTGTAGAATTCATAACTTTATCAGAATATCCCAATTGTTTAATAGTGCTCAATGTACAAATGTTCAGACCAGCTCCTCCATCTATCAAGTCTCATTTTATTTGTTGTTTGTGTATGAATGCTTCAATGTGTAGTGGTGCATTATGTGGCTGACTTATGGAGGCATCGTCGGCTTCTGTGAATGTAAGGGAATGTGGAACGGAAAGGTATCCCACCATGGCTTGAAACTGGTCCACGTTCAGATCAGTAGGAACAACGGTGTCTCTCAAGATTTTGTCAAGTATAGCTTTATGTGCGGGGGATATGCGTAAGAGCTCAAGGATGGAGATGAGCACAGGTGTCTTCCCTAACTGTTCTACAAGGTCATACTCAGACTTAGTTGATGAAGAAGCGGTGTTTTTGGCTGGTGCACCTTGCAAAGTAAATTTACCTCAATGGGTTGTAACATGACATTCAGAGGTTGGTTCAGAAGAAGATCCAACACCTTTTAGGACAATCTTGGGTCTCTAGGTAGAATTCTCAAGGTTTTTATCCTTGACGATAATGGTAGAGACATAATTGTCCATCGAGATGTGATTGATAGTTGAGTCATAGTTGTAGGATGCTTTGGTATAATTGGTTTGATCCTTTGTGGCTTTATCTTTTTCCTTGTCATGTTTTGGGAATGGTTCCTTAAACATCTCATGTTCTTGATTGGAGGAATGTCCCTCAATCTCAACGTCACCTCTATCAATGAGATCTTGTATGATGTTCTTCAGTCGATGGAAATTTCCTATCTTATGACCCTTTCTCTTATGAAATTCACAATACTCATCATCATTCCACCAATTTGGTTTAACCTTTGGTTTATATGGAGGAAAATCAGGAACTGTGATTACCTTGTTTGCCACTAGCTTCTTGAAGACTGACTCAAGTGGTTCTCCCAATGGGGTGTACTTCCTTCATGATCTAGAAGTTGTTTGAGTATTCACTTGATTGTTTGTAGAACTTGATCCCGAAAAGATGAATTTGGGTCATACTATGTTGGTGTCAACAACACCATCATTGACTGTGTTCCTGTTTTTATTCCAAAATCTTGGCTTGTCTTTTCCTTTAAAGTCATCTTTGTTTTCCTTGAATATCTTAATAACTCCTTGTTCAATTAGGACCTTCTCTGTTGCTAAGCCTTTTTCAATGATGTCCTTGAAGGTAGAAAAACAAGCTTTTCTTAGATCATAACCAATCTCTTTGTTAACATTTTGGGTGAACATTTCTACCATTTGTTTTTGTGGAATTTCACAAGAGCATCTGCTAGCTAGATTCCTCCATCTTTGTAAAAATGAAGAAAAAGACTCTCCATCTTTTTGCTTGGTGTTGCACAAAGTAGTGACTAATATGTCTGTCTCTATGTTGTAGGAGAAATGTTGAATAAATGCCTCTGCTAAGTCACCCCATGATTTAATACCAGGTGGAAGTTGGGAGAACCATTCCATAGCTTGCTCACATAGGCTTTATGGGACTAATCTCATCAAATATGTCTCTTCTACTGCTACCTCAATGCAAGCTATGAAAAACTATCTTATGTGTGCCTTAGGATCCCCTTTTCCTCTATACTTATCAAACTTAGGCATCACAAAGTGTGTAGAAAATGGAGGCATTGGAATGCTTTTGTCAAATGGATAGGGACATATGTCTCTCATTGTGTATGTTGGCTTCGGTGTATTTATGTCCTCCATTTTCTTTTGTAAGTCCCTGATTTGTTGCTCCAAATTGCTCTTAGGTGGAGATTGACTTCTTGGACCATACCCTATGCTTGAGGCACCAATTGGAGGAGGAGCATGTTGCATATATGGATGATATTGATCATACACATGTTCATATGGAGGAGGTCTATAGTGATGTTGCATATATGGACCACTTGGTATAGATTCATGTTGAGGAACACCATATCTATTTTGTGCATGTATACCATATTCTACAGGCATGTCATGTTCTAATGTGTTGCCCCCAAATTTGACACGGGGTTTCCTTGTGTCCAAATTTTGAGCATGCCTTTGAATATCCAATTGCTTTGGTGGTTGATCCTTAGCATTGGTATATGATTGAGCATATCTTTTTGCATAAGACTTCCATAATGGTCTGTGAAGGTGAGTATCATATACTTGACCATATGTATGTGGGACCTCTAGTTTTTGAAACAAAGATGATGGTGATTCAGGCACCATATGTGGTCCTCTATTACCTCCACTATTAGGCCTTCTTTGATCCATGTAAGAGTGAGTTTGTTTCCCCGGTCAATTTTCCATTATTTGAGACATGTCAAAATCATGAGGTATCTTGGCTCCACTTTGTGCCATCATTTGTAAGAAGTATTGTCTATCCCTCCTGATTATTTCTTCAACCAATCGATTGAAATGGGGATTCATAATGGATTCTTCCACATCTGCCGAATGTATGGAAAAGTTGTCCATATGGTCATTATGTGTATCATTGTTGTTTGTAGTGTCCATGGTCTCAACATTTGGAATGTTTCTATAGGCATCCATGTCAGGTAATGTGTTATGATCAGTATGGAAAAAGACATCATTGTCATACTCATAGACACTCATGTTTGTAGACTCTTGAGCCTCTTTAGTTTCTCTCCTATATTTTTGAAGATGGGTTTCAACCATGATTTAGGTATTGACTGAGATGTGTGAGACTAGATGAAAATGAAAAAAAAGTATGGAAGACCAAGAGTTGGGTGGGATGTAAATGAATCTGAAGTGTACTTGCAATGTCCAAAGTGTAAGACCAAGTATGTATGTAGTAGAGTAGGTGTGACTTCCAAAGAGAGGATAGTTTCTCTTGATGAGGTAAGTTGACCTTGACTCTAAGTAAGACCAAATGAGACCCAAAGGCGATAGACCTTGATGAGGGACCACTTAGAAAAATGTTGTTGTATGTAGTGTGTTGACAAAGTACGATGAGGACAAGCAAGTGACCTTTTGACTCAAGTTTAGACAAATGTGAATGTAATGTAAGATTTGAATCAATGATGGACTATGTGAGACCCAAAGACAAGTTGAATGCTAAATGAAACCTGGAGAAATGACCTAGGAAGCTCAAGAATTCCGAAACTGACTATGTTTGTTTGTTGGACTGTAAAAGTTTTTTTTTTTCAATTTTGATCATAGACGCACCTGTATACTTCATAGATGTGATTTCTTGATGCAGATGTGGTTCTGTTTAACACAGACGCGCTTTTGAGATTTTTGTCAAATGCACTATTGATTCTGGAAACACAAACGCGTTTCTGCCCTTCACAGATGTGGTTATACAACACAGACGCTATTATGTCAGACACAGACGCATTTCTGCAAAATTTGTACAATTTTTTCCAATTTGTGAAGTCATTTTTCTATGACCAAATCTGACTGTTTGACTATTTTTCATGACAAGAGGACACAATGTTGATGAAGACCCAATGTTTGTAAGTGTCTAGACTCCAAAATGACTCAAAAAAAGTGTGTTGTTTGATGTAAAAATGTTTTGCATACACTTGAAGACACAAAAGACACAATGTTTTCCTATTTGGTCTTGAATGTTTGAATGTTTAAAATAAGTCAAACACAATTCTTATGGTTGGCCAAGACAATAGTTGTTGATCCCACATGGGGTTTTACCCCCGAGGCTATGCTATTCAGAGCGGATACTTAGATGCTTGACCTCATTGGCTCCACCCTTGGCACTCACTTCTTGGGTCAGCCAAGCATCGATCCCCACAAAAACTCCTTGTGATGAACTTTGTATCTCTACTAAGAACCATATGTGTGTGGGCCGCTACCAAAGGTCCGACCTCCTGCCCCAACCACTAGAAGGATTTGGGCTTCTAAAACAAAAAGGTGCTAGTAAGGGCATCTGCTTGTGTGGCCATACATGTGGCACTTTTAGCTCTGTAAATACAGAAGGCTCCTAGCCAGTAGGGGTTATTCCCTACAACTGATCAAATAAATTTGATCAAACGGGTTTATGGGGAGACATAGTGTCAGTATGAACTAATCAGCACACGTTATCCATAGTTTTCACCATGAATACAGTTGTTTATAGTGGTTCAGAAGAGGTGGGTTTTCCTCGCTACCACTTGGGTCATTCTCTTCTCACTAGTAGTCCTAATGACCACATGGGAAGATAGGCCCTCTAAAGATTAAACAAAAAGAGGCTATTGCTCAAGACACAAAAGACAATGATTCAATTTTAGTGCACCAATTGAAGTGTTTGCTAGTCTATGAAAACAAGGCACACAATAAAAATCCAAAAACCCTTGCCAAGGACCTGCAACAAAGAGTTGTTAGTAGTTTGGATTGTTTGAAATGATCACCCCTTCCTGCAAGCACACAAGTTAGGTAAATTTTAAATCCCAAAAGACTTTGTAAAAATAGGGGCCTTGAAAAAAATGATTTTGCTTTCAAGACAAGCCACACCAATTTCATTAGCTAGATCTAAAAATGTTAGCTCAAAATAAACCAGATCTGAAACCTTAAATGTAAAACCCAAAACCAAATCAATAAACCCAAAAGAAAAATAAAAAAATTGAAACCGATGCACATAGATGCGGTTACCTTCAACACAGACATGACTTCCTAACACACGCAATTCTGTGAGACATAGACGTGGCTCCAGAACCCAGATGCGACTTTTGGACATAGACACATCTAAAAACACTGCAGACGCAATTGAGGAACACAAACACGGTTTTCGAAATCTACAAAATAAAATATTGTCAATAACATAGATGCGATTCCAGATGTCGCAGACATGCCTAAAAATCAAAAACATGATTCGAAAGTACGCAGATGCGAAAATATCAAAATGTTGTCAAAAATGTCAGATCTGCAACTTCAAAACACAAAATCTACAACAAGGATGTTAAATGCAAAAAGGGACAAGAGTCCCACCGGGCGTGCCAAAATGTATATGGTGAAAATGGATAACAATAATAACGATATTGGAAGGCTAAATGAATTCAACCACAAAACCCTAGCCTAACAACAACAAAGATCCACCATAACATATGAAGATTACCTAAGACAATGCAAATCAAATGAAATCACAAAGATTATACCATCACATGTCCAATAGGGTTTGGATCTCCATTCTTCCTATTTCCATTGATCTTGTTGGATATATTTGCTCTCAAATTTCATGTGCACAAGAGCTCAACAAAGAACGAAATGTGGTTGCAAGTAGGATCGTAGTGTAGTCAAGTCATTAAGATCATTGATTAGGGTTTGATAATGAAGGAAGCATCTCCTTATATAGAAGACACTATAAGAAATGGAGGGATAAGATTGGGAGTTGTAAAAGGAGGTCAGCTATGATTAGAGGGTATGTAAAAGAAATAATAAATAATGAAAGGGGTAGGTAGTGTATGAATTAAGAGATGAATGACATGTGTCATGGGTAGAAAAGGTTAATGAATTAATTAAATACATAAAGATTTATTTAATTAATAGAAGGAGTGAGATCAATTAAATAAATAAGATATTTATTTAATCTAGGAAAAGGATAATTTAAATAAATAAATGTATTTATTTAAATGAAAAATAAGGCTAGAAGAGGATAAATGAATTAATTAAATAAATAAAGATTTATTTAATCAATAGAAGAATTAAGCTTAGATAATTAAATAAATAAAATATTTATTTAATTAGACTGGACAATTTTGGGTGTCTACAATCCCTTCATCACATCTAGGATCAAACTTCCGAATTGAATCATCCCTTTTGATATAACATTTACTTCCAAAAAAATTTAAATATTTAACAGTAGGTGTTTGTCCAAACCATAATTCATAAGGGGTCTTACCAGTTTCACCTTTGATGTGAACTCTGTTGAATGTGTAGACTATTGTACTCACTGCTTCTCTCTAGTAGATGTGAGGCAATTCGGCTTCCATCATCATAGATCTTGTTGCATCCAAAATGGTTATATTCTTCCTTTCCACTACTCCATTTTGCTAAGGAGTTCGAGCTGCAGATAATTGTTAAATTTATGAGAAGTGAACTCACCGCCTTGATCTGATCTAAGACATTTGATTTTAAATCCAGGTGTCGTTTCCACTTTTTCTTTAAAGATCTTGAATTTCTCAAAGGCTTCAGACTTCTCCCTAAGAAAAGTCACCCACATCATTCTAGAATAATCATCAATAATCTACATGAAATACCTATCACCTTGAAATCTTCAAGTCCTTGCTGGACCACTTAAGTCAGTGTGAATCAAATCAAGTACATCATTAGATTTATCATGTATTTTCTTAAAATAAGTTCTAACTTGCTTTCCCAATTGACATTCCTTACATACCAGATTATGAGACTTCATAATCTTAGGTATATCTCTAACTACCTTTGTTGAACTGATCTTAACAATACAATCAAAATTAACATGACACAACCTTTTATGCGATAACCAAGTCTAAAAAATATGAGAAATCAAACATGTCTTATTACCAATGTTCAAGCGAAAAATATTACTTCCAGTCTAGGTACTGGTTCCAATCTCCAAACCATTTTTGTTAATGATTTAGCATTTTCTATCTTTAAATTGAAGTTGGAAACCCTTATTCACCAATTGACCAGCACTTTGTTGGCATATGTACAGAGTTTGATGACATGATGATATTCTATGTTGGCATTGATGATGTCAATATGCTAAAGTATGAACTGGCATATTAAAGTAAGCAAACTGGCAAGAGAACTGGTATGATGATGTGAACCGGTATATGTGAAAAAGTGAAGTAGTATGTTTGTTCAAAGTGAACGGTATATTGGAATGAGAACGAGTATATGGGAAGTTTTGTATCCGGATTTCATTTGGCATGACTACCGGTTGGTAGTCTCAGCTTCAAGGTCTTCGGTTGATGCATTCCAAGCCTATCTGATTCAACTGATGACATCTTGTGATGAGTTAGCATTGTAATGAAGATTAGATCATGTTGCCACATCAGCCTTGTGCACGTGAAGGATTTCCTTGAGGATCTTGCATGAAGAATATTGATCCTATCCACCTCGGGAATGAGCGAAGTCTTTGTAAATGGTGGAGAGTGTGTGATGGGTTATCAGCTTCCTGAAGCGGAAAAGAATGAACATTGGAGAATGTCTTGAGATTTGTTTAAGACTATTGTATTCAATGTAGTATGATTAATAGTTAGGATTGAACCGACTAAATTGTTAAATATAAATGTTTAGGGTTTAGGGTTTATGCTACTGACCTATTTGTTTCCTATAAGGTCAATGATACTTTTCATTTTGAAGTTGTTGGCAAATGTTATGTGTGTATCCAAGTGAAGAGATACTTGATGCTTGCTAGACCAAAGAAGTGTGTTGATACCTATAAAGTGTGATTACAGAAGCAAAGGAGATAAAGAGGATCTGCCTTGGCATTGTGTGTTGTTATCAAATTAGTCTATTACCTATTGACTTCTACCCATTTCAGCAGTTGGGAAATCCCTTAGCTGGGTAGCTTTAACAAGATTTTGTGTAAATCTTTTAACAGGGTGACTCAATTCAATGAGTTCTTCAAATATTTTTATGAGGTAACCTTTAATAGGGTTCTAACCTTTAACTAGGTATTTAGCCATCGCTTAACCGGGTGATTCCTAGCAGGATCGGTTCCTAGTAGAACCTATTGTAAAAGTCTTTAACTGGACTAGGCTCCTAATAGAGCAGACTTCTGAAAAGTTCAAAGAACATCTTGTGGGTATTTATCCCCACTATGGTTTTTCCTAGTTGGGTTTCCACATGAAAATCAGTGTGTCATGTGTGATGCTTTGATACTTTTCTGTCTAGTGGTAAACCTTGGTGAACAAGAAGACATTATATTTCTGATGATATATTAGTTGTTTATGCATAAGGGTGAAGTGGAAATGTGATATTAAATTGTGGGGAGATCTAAGCATTACTATTTTATGTCTTTCACATTCTTACTGTGTTTTACCAGTAGTGCTCTGATTTAGACTGGTGTTACTATTTACCAGTTAAGTGCAGTCTTTGTAGTCAAACTAGTTTAGGGAAAGCTTTTTTTGTCTATACCGATTCACCCCCTCTTCTCAGTACTAGTTTGGTACTAACTATTCATCATTAATTCATCAATTGTTATCAGAGCATCCTCCAAGTCCTCTATGTTGTAAGCTTAACCACTTGAGGAAAAGATCCTACTCTAATGATGAAGAGGGAAGGTCCAAAGTTCAATAGAGATAACTTTAAGATATGGAAGGACATAATGAAGATCTACATTAGAAGCATGGGTGCTCAACACTGGAACTATGTTGAGAATGCTTATGTTATTTCTACCGGTACTCTCACTGATGATCAAAGAAGAGAGATTCGGGAGAATGGGCAAGTCCTAGAAGCCCTAATCAATCATCTATCTGACATTGAGTTTATTAATGTTCAGGATAAAGATAATCCCAAAGACATATTGGATGCTCTAGAGAATATCTATGGTGGTGATGAGCCTATGAAACAAGCTAAGGAAGAGAGCCTTAGGGGAAAGTTTGAAGACATGCAGATGGTTGGAGAGACCATTCAACAATATGGAATAATAATAAAAACTATTGTTGGAGACATCAAGAGTGTAGGAGGTAAAATAGATGACTCCACTATTGTTAGAAAAGTCTTGAGATCCCTGTTACTAGTCTATGCAATAAGGGTTGTTGTTATTCAAGAGTTGAGGTCTATAGACAAGACAAAGGTATCCCTAGACTCCATCATTGCTAAGTTTACTACATATGAGCTAAATAATTATGATGGCAGTATTCAGAAGACTGAATCAGCCTTTAGAGCATCTGCTGCACCATCTAGAAAGGGAAAAGAACCAAGTACTAGTTGTGAACCAAGATAAAGCAGAGAAATGGATGATGATTAGATCTTGATGGAATTTGAATCTCTTCTTTCCAAGAGACTTCCTAAGGGAACTAGTAAATACAGAGGTAAGCTTCCTTTGAAATGATTTTCTTGCAATAGGGTAGGACACATTTCTGTAAACTGTCCTAATGGTGATAATAAGGACAAACTGGAGAAGTTCAAGAAGTTCAAAGGAGGCATCAGGAGAAACTATTTTGTAGTAGTTGATGAAGATGTCACTGATGAGGAATCAGAAGATGAAGAAACTGAAGACATTGTGTTTGTAGCAATCAAGGAAGATGTGTCAGATAAGAAGGCTCTTGTCTCCTGCTTTGATAATTCCAATGAGTGGATTATTGATAGTGGTTGTTCTCACCACATGACTAGTGGCTGGAGTAAGTTTTTGTCTCTGGAAGAGTATGATAGTGGTGTGGTCTGATTTGGTAATGATGCACCATGTATGGTAAAAGGTAGAGGGTCTATCTCTCTAAATGGAAAAAGCAATGCTGATAATGTGTATTGGGTAGGAGGTCTTTGCCACAACCTTTTGAGTGTTGCCCAGTTGAATGATAATGGACTCACTCTGGAATTCAAAGATGGAGTGTGCAAATTAAAAGGAAAGAGTGGTGAACTGATGGCAACCAGTATGTAGACTAGAAGTAACTTATTTTAGCTAAATGCAAATATCAGTACATGTCTAATGGCTAAGTTTGATGATAGGTAGATATGGCATAGAAGACTCTATCATGTAAACTTTGATAATATTGTGAAGGCCAATAAGATCAAGGCAGTTAGAGGATTGTTTATGCTGAGAAAACTCAAGAATCCTTTGTGTGGAGAGCGTCAACTGGGGAAAATGTCTTCCTCAACCTTCAAAGGTAAATCTTTCACTGCAAACAATTTACTTGATCTTCTGCATATTGATTTGTGTGGTCCTATAAAAACTAGGAGTGTGTAGGGAGATAGGTACTTTATGATTCTTACTGATGATTTCTCAAGAATGATGTGGGTCACATTCTTGAGAGACAAGTATGAAGCTTTTAGAAAATTCAAAGCCTCCAGAGCATTGGTTGAAAAAGAAAGTGGTAAGAGAATCAAATGCCTTAGAACTAACCAAGGAGGTGAGTTCACTTCTAGTAAGTTCAATAATTACTGTGAAGAGAATTCCATCAAAAGGCAACTTCTACCCCCTAGACTCCACAACAGAATGGCCTAGCTGAGAGAAACAACTGGACTATAGTTGAAGTAGCCAGAACAATGTTGATCCAAGGAAAAGTTGCTCACACTTTTTGGAGAGAAGTGGTGAACACTCCAGTCTACACAATGATCTGGGTACTCATCAAAAAGGGTAAGGATAAAACACCTTATGACTATTGGACTGGTAAGACTCCAGTAGTAAGCTACTTTATAGTGTTTGGTAGCAAGTGTTATATCAAGAGAAGTGAACACCAGAGAAAGTTTGATGCAAAATGTGATGAGGCAATATTCCTAGGGTATTCCACAAAGAGAAAAGCTCTCAAATGTTTCTAAAATAGGACTCAGAGAATTGTTGAAAGTATCAATGTTAGAGTTGATGAAACCTCTGAGAAACCTAAGGAAACTGACAATGAGCAAGTGGGAGATTAACCAGTTGTAACCTTTTGGGAACTAGTTGCAAAATAGCCTAGTACAAGCAACAATGCTCCTACACCAATAGATGCTGATGAAGATGAGGATGGAGAAGAAAAGCAAGAGGAAACAACTAAGATCATTCCTAGGTATGTAAAGATGAATCATGATCCAAAGCAAATCATAGGAGACAAGGATGCAGGAATTCTTACAAGAAGAAAGGTCAAAGAAAACTCTTGCATGATCTCTGAATTTGAGCCTAAAACATTTAAAGAGGCACATAAAGATGAAGACTAGATCAAGGCAATGGAAGAGGAACTTGACCAAATAGAAAAGAATGGTACATGGTCTTTTGTACCTAGACCTGAGCATAAAAATGTCATTGGCACCAAATGGGTTTTCAGAAATAAGTTGAATAAAGATGGCACAGTGGTACGAAACAAAGCTAGACTGGTGTGTAAAGGATATGCTCAAGAGGAAGGAGAAGACTATGGAGAAACCTTTTCTCTAGTAGCTATATTGCAAGGAGTTCATAAGCTTCTTGCATATGCATCCTAAGGGATTCAAAGTATATCAAATAGATCTAAAATTTGTATTCTTGAATGGAATACTTGAAGAGGAGGTGTATATAGAGCAACCAGATTGGTTTTCCCTATTAGAAGACGGTGACATGGTGTGTAGGCTACATAAAGCCTTTTATGGATTGAAGAAGGCACCTAGAGCATGGTATGAACACTTGCACTCCCATCTTGTGAAGATTGGATTTGAAAGAACAAGTGAAGATAGCAATATCTATTTCAAGTCAGAAGGAGATCCGATTCTAATCTATGAAGTATTTGTTGATGACATAATTTTTGGTGGAGATAACAAGATGAGTCATGATTTTTCAGATGAGATGAAGAAGGAATTTGAGATGTCACTTATAGGGGAGATTAAGTTCTTCATTGGACTATAGATTTAACAAATGAGAGATGGTATCTTTATCACTCAGTCCAAGTATGTCAAAGAGGTGTTGAAGACCTTTGGCATAGAAGACAGTAAACTAGTTGGTACACCGATGGTGATCGGTTGTAATTTGTCAAAAGAGGATGACTCAGCATTCGTGAATGAGAAGGAATACTGATCAACGATTGGTAAGTTTCACTATATAGTACATAGAAGACCAGACATTGCACATGTAGTAGGCATTACTGCATGGTTCCAGAAAAGTCCAAGAGAATCCCACTTGGTAGCAATCAAGTGGATTCTTAGATATTTGAAGGGAACTATTGACTATGTATTGTGGTATCCATACAGTAATGATTTCAACCTCAGAGTGTTTACAGATGTTGATTAGGCTAGTAATGTGGACGATCAGAAGAGCACAACTGGTCCATTCTTTCTTGGTGATAGACTAGTCTCATGGATGAGTAAGAAGCAGAATATGTTGCAGCATTTATGAACTACACCTAGACAATTTAGACCGGTGTTCCTATTTACTGATGTTACTAATTACCAGTTAAGTGAAGTCTTTGCAGTCAAACTGGTTCAAGGAAACATCAATGATAAAACATCATCTAGTGTTGACATCAATGATAAAACATCAATGCAACACATAATCAATTCATCCATACTGCCAACATATTATCCTCATGAGTGCAAGATATCCAGAGATGAAAGAGAAAGAAGAGATATGGGAGAGAAAGAAAGAGAGCTTGATGAGCTTGAAGCATTGATTTACCAAAGATTCCCTAAAGGTGTCAGTAACTATGATGGAAAGTTTACCCTTGAAATATTTTCTTGTAATATGATAGGACACGTTTCTTCTAGATGTCCATAGAAATTTTTGTGTTATGTCGTATTTCTCATGGTGTAGCATGTTGTGGTTGATCTTGGCATGATTTTTGGTGGATGTGATGATTTGGAAATTTGAATTAGGTCCATACTATGTCATTTAAATCCTAATATTGTTCTCATGGTTGATCTTTGTATCGTGTGATGTAATTTTTGTAATTGTAAATTGAGAGTTGAGGGTTTAGCTAACCCTATTATCAAGGTTGATGAACTATATATATAGGTGAGATACTTATGTAATTTAGGTGTCGGTATTGTTTATGCATTATTAGAGAGAGGTGAATGTGACGACAAGAGATTTATCATTCAGTGAAATGTTGAGGTGAGATTGGTGTTGCAGAGTACACAACTATGCTTAATTGGATCTATCATCAGGCATTTGGAGATGCTATTATTGCAGTTCATTTCTTTCATATTGTAAACTAAATTATATTGTAAGCCAATGAGACTTCCCTATGGGTTGTAACATTCCAATAAAATATCTTTTGAGCAGTGAGCTCTAGGCAGTGTACCTGAATGCATCTTCATTTCCCATTGTAATATTTTATCATACTATTGATAAACTTATAAAGCATTGAGAGGCGGGGGTGAATTAGTGATAGCAAAAATAGTAACACTTTAATAGCAAATCGACAAATACACTTAATCTAACTGCCTTTGTTGAACTGATCTTAACAATACAATCAAAATTAACATGCCACAAACTTTTATGTGATAACCAACTCTAAAAGAATATGAGCAATCAAACATGTCTTATTACCAATGTTCAAGCAAAAAATATTACTTCTAGTCTAAGTATCGGTTGCAATCTCCGAACTAGTTTTGTTAATGATTTAGCATTTTCTATCTTTAAATTGAAGTTGGAAACCCTTATCCACCAATTGACTAGCACTTAAAAGATTATTCTAGAAACCTTCTACATAATAGACATTATCAGTATTATGCTTTCCATCAAGAGAAATAATACCTTTACTTTTGATCATACATGCTTTGTCATCTCGAAATCTGACTTGATTGTCATTGCATTCTTGCAGGAATTTTTATTTTATTTTATCTCCAGTCATATGATGTGAGCATCCACTATCAATTACCAATTCATCTTTGTCTTCAACTTTTGCTGCCAGGGCCTTTTCTTAATTATTCATAGCCGGTTTTAGTTCATCTTCCTTTAAATCATAGAATGCCCATTCCTTTTCATTTCCAGATCCACTAGCAGAGTTTGCTTTCAGTTCATCCTCAGAGTCATCACTTACTCCTTCCTCATCCACTGTGTAGCATTGTTTAATTTCTTGAATCTATATCTATTCTAATTAGGATTAAATTATTTCTTAACTCTCTCTTCACATCTTGCATTCCTTTTAGGACATCTAGATGCAAAATGACTAATATTATTACATGCAAAACATTTAAAAGGTGGTTTTCTGTTATACTTACTTCATGTCAGTCCTTTAGGTACTCTTATAGAAAAGAAGGCTTCAAGTTTCTCAAATTCTTCATCCTCTCTCCTCATATCTTCCAATTCTTTTGCATATAAGGATTTCCAATAAGTTTTTCTGGTAGATGATGATGCATGAAAAGCATGTTCAGATTTTGCAGCTCCAAAAGATCCAAATTCTTCAAGATCAAAAGGAGATAATTTCCCAATCAGAATGTCTATGTTAACTGAAGTGTTTGCCATTATTCTCAGTTCATTAATTATAGTTTCCTTCATCTTGTAAGCCAGTGGAAGGGCTCTCAAGACTTTGGAAAGTATTTCATCTTCACTCAGAGATCCTCCACAACATTGAATTCCCATAACAATCTCGTTTCCTCTTTCCATAAATATAGCAATTCTTTCATTATCTTCCATCTTAAAGTTTAGAAATTTGGACAGTAGGATCATCTTCTTTTAGAGTTTACAATTTATCCCACATAACCTTTGCTGATGATTTATCAGTCAATCCCATGGTTTTATGATCGATTAGTGCACACAAGAGGGCTTCTCTAACTCTCCAATCATTTTCAAAATTCTTGTCCAAGTCTGTAGGAGCAAGATATCTAGATGTTGGATCGTAAGGTGTATATCCTTTCTAAGTGATCTCCCAAATTTCCTTGCCAAGACATCTAAGATGAGTCTCAATTTAGATTTTCCATATCCATTAATTTGTTCAATCAAGCTTAGGGATTTCTCTTATGAAAATAGTTGCCGATGGATTTGAAGTGTTAGCTGCCATAGGATCTACCACAAGTTGTTAAGCTTCTACGAAAGAGGACCAAAGCTCTGATACCAATTGTTAAGATAACCTATGAACAACTGAGAGGGGGGTGTAAATTAGTTGTTAATAGATTATATTAATCAACCCCTTAATAACCTTTAATCGAAGCACATAAATATTGAATACCATAATAGTAGAAATAGATACCAGTAAGTAATAAAACTTGAGAATAAAATGAACAATTAACACAATGCAACCATACCACATAACACCATTATTTATACGTGGAAAACGCAGAAAGGGAAAAACCACAATGGGAAGCCTACCCACAGTCAAATGATACTTCTATAGAAAGTATGTGATACAATAAGGGTCCTAAACATGCAGGAAGGCACATTACCTAGAGCGTACTGCTCATTACAAAAGAGTCTTAGTGAATGCAAAGACGTTATAACCACCTCAAGATAATTGGATAACAAGCCAGAATAATGAACTGCTAGAGATAGCATCTACCATTCCTGATTATAGTCATGGTTGAGCTCACTATCGGAGGCCTTTGACCTCTTCCTTAAATGCAATTCAATCACCTATGATTGACCAAATCTCCTTTGCATATGATATTACATTATACAACAAAGATACACTTATTCCATACTAATACCATACTATTCCATGATCTACAATGAGATCTTACATCATTTATACAAACCCTAAGGCCTAAACCAATTAGGTTGGCCACCTAAAGATATTACAATAAGATCATTACATACATCCATATTACAATGATATGTCATGTCAGCTTAAGACCAAAACAATAATAACCAATCCATAAATTATCTCGGTAACATGTAGAGAATATGTTAACATGATATTGATCCATAACCTAGATAGGTACTGGACCTAATCTGGGTCCACCATGCCAAAGCAATGTCTTCAATTAGTTGAGGCACGATCAACGATCACCTTTTGCATCCTGAATTCCATCTAGAAACCACACCAACACCACTTAGCATTTTGTCAAGGTTTATCAATGAAAGTTTTGTCAGTTAAACCATAAACCCATACCGGTAACATAAGATCTTCTACTGGTAACCAACCATATCATCTAGTGTTGACATCAATGAAAAAACATCAATGCAACACATAATCAATTCATCCATATTGCCAACATATGATCCTCATGAGTGCAAGATATCCAGATATGAAAGAGAAAGAAGAGAGATAGGAGTGAAACAAAGAGAGCTTGATGAGCTTGTAGCATTGATTTACCAAAGATTGCCTAAAGGTGTCGGTAACTATGATGGAAAGTTTACCCTTGAAATGTTTTTCTTGTAATAAGATAGGACATGTTGCTTATAGATGTCCATAGAAATTTTTGTGTTATGTCGTATTTCTCATGGTGTAGCATGTTGTTGTTGATCTTGGAATGATTTTTAGTAGATGTGATCATTTTGAAATTTGAATTAGGTCCATGCTATGTCATTTAAATATTAATATTGTTTTGGTGGTCGATCTTTGTATTGTGTGATGTAATTTTTGTAATTCTAAATTGAGGGTTGATGGTTTAGCTAACCCTATTATCAAAGTTGATGAATTGTATATATAGGTGAGATACTTATGTAATTTAGGCATCGGTATTGTTTATGCATTATTAGAGAGAGGTGAATGTGAGGACAAGAGACTTATCATTCAGTGAAATCTTGAGGTGAGATTGGTGTTGCAGAGTAGACATCTGTGCTTAACTGGCTCTATCATTAGGCATTTGGAGATGCTATTATTGCAATTCATTTCTTTCATATTGTAAACTAAATCATATTGTAAGCCAATGAGACTTTGCTGAGGGTTGTAACCTTCCAAGAAAATATCTTTTGAGCAGTGAGCTCTAGGTGGTGTACCTAAATGCATCTTCATTCCCCATTGTAATATTTTATCATACTACTAATAAACTTATATAGCACTGGGAGGGGGGTGAATCAATGATAGCAAAAATAGTAATACTTTAATTACAGATCAGTAAATACACTTAATCAATTTACTAATGACTTTGCATGTAATCCATAGTGTTATAAAATAATTCACCACAATCAAAACATTCACCATGACACAAATATTTATACATGGTAAACCCAACTGGGAAAACCACGGTGAGATGAAACTCACAAGTTAACTCTTTGTAGAATAGGTAACTAACTAGTTAAGGTCTGCAAATGTTGTATTAGGAGCAGATCCTATTAAAAAAATCAAAGCCCTAATAGGAGATATACCTAGTTAAAGGTAACATCAGTGGAGGATTTAGATCCAAGTTAATTAATCACCTTGTTAGAGGATTTCTACAATGAAGCTTGTTAGAGTTTACCCGACTATGAGATTTAACTTTTGTAGTGACTAGAAAACAACAAGTGGTATGATCTAGGAATAACACAATATGCTTGTTTAGATCATTTTTTTTCTCACTCATTACTACATCACTAACATATTATGTAACTCCTTCAACAAATTGCATCAAATCCAACTCATAACATCACTTGTATCATCTATATCAAATAACTCATCACAATGTCTTTTTATAGATATTAGAATTTATGTCATCTCCTGAACCTTGATACAATTTCCTAAGTTCAGTGAATCTAGACAATCTTCCTTAACATGACACAAATTACTGCCATAGTGTCGGTTGGTGGTAACACATCATAACCGAAAATAACTTATCACACACTCTGATAAATCGGTTAGAACACCGATATTGGTTCAGTGTTGACCGATTCAAACTCACAAACTGATTGTCTCCATGCACCTCGTTGTCTCTCTCTACTACATCTCAAAAATTGTGACAGTGGAACTAATCATAACCGATTACCTTAACTTCATATACCGGTTGTCTACATATACTGGTTTAGACATCTTCATACCGATTGAACTTACTCTATACAAATGCTATTGGTTTTAAATAATACAATGACTTAATAGTATACCAATTTAACCTTAACTAAGATGACTATGACAATCAAAACATATGTGTGCCATCAATGACAATACATAAAGTCATCAAATGCAAAAATCATCATCATGCCAACATTCTCCCCCTTTGGAATTGATGGTAACACTTAGGAAAATTTTGACAACTAAGTGTGCCTACAAAAAATGTACAGACTCCCCCTTAATAGTACATACAAAATTTGCTATTTTTGCCCCCCCTCTCACAACAATGCCAAACAAAAAAGTAAAATGCATACATTACATCAAAAAAATTCATCAAAAATTGCATATATATATAGATATAAGAGTTTTGAAGTCTTTACAATGCAATTCTCAAGAAAATATCACTGAAATTAATCTTCAACTATTCAAGATCATTAACACATGTTTCTAATAGTGTCTCAATGATCTCAACATGTTTCAAACTCTTTGCAGCAAATTATTCCATAGCATCAATAGTACTCATCTTTGAGGTTGCAAAAAATGCATCAGAATCCTTGTATGCCCTCTGCAAGATTTCAACTTTTGGAGTTAGTTGATTCTTTAGTTCCTTCAAGGATCTGATCCACTTCATCTATTCAAAATTATAAACTTCTAATAGGTGTTGTAAGGCATCAACCAATTAGCCAAAATTTAAAGTGGAATCCTGTACTAGTAGGTATGCATGACTTATCCTCTCAAGTTCCTTCCTTGTATCTTCTCTCTTTTTCTTCAAATCAGAATAGAATAATGATACTTTAGATATAGTAGCCATGATTTTACCTCCAGTTTTTATACCGGTTTTTAATAGATTCGGTTCACTGTTAAAGAAATCTTACCTTTATCAATTTCTAAAATCAATATCTTTCCCCTTTTCTTCCTGTAATATTTTTCTGCTAAGGCATGAGCTTCCTCTTCAAATGATTTTAGTTGTTCACTAGCATCAACAACTAACTTTTCAAGCTTAGCAATAGGGGTGGATAGATTACCTATATCAGTCTTTGATAGGAGACTTGACAAAATTTCAATAGTAGTTTGAATGGTCTCTGCTTCTCGTTTCTACTCTTTCAACCTCTTCTTTTGTGCTCTAGATTGCATAATAGTAGCAATCTCAATTAACTTAGAGGCACTTAGATTGTCCATATCTATAGGACCTTTAATACTGATTGAGTAATCCCATCATCCGCTATTGTTTTCTCCTTCTTCTTTGTTTTCTTCTCTTCATCTTCTTTCTCTTCTTTCTTCTTCTATGGTTCCTCTTTTATTATCTTTGTCTATTCCTTCTATGGAGGTAGAATGACTGCTAGTAGTTGACTCTCAACATTGTGTTCTTTTTACGGTGGTGGTTTTATATCCACACTTTGTTCAATAGAGAGTGCTTCCTCTTCTTTATGTTTCTTAACCATATCTCATTTATGTTATTTATCTTTAACCGGTTCAAAATAGATACTGGTTGTATCAATAGTATCCTAAACATCTTCAATTTCATCCACAAAGAATATGATAGGTGGTGAAATAGTGTCACCTTTATCCTTGATAGGGTAGACTACATCCGGTGCACAAATTTCTTTAGTGTCCAGCTCCGATGGAGCTCTAGCATCAGTCTGAGAAGGCATATTTTGATAGTACTCAACTGATCATTCATTCCCTATAAAGCTTTACCTAGCCAATGAGTATCATCCTCAACTTCTTGAATTTTTCCCACCAATAGTTTCATTCTTCTTGATCTTATATGAAATTGTCTTTTATTTTTAGCAAGCATTGCTAATAATTATTCATGAGATAATTCAAGAAAATATTGAACAAAAATTCTATCAATCATCTCTTGCTCCTAATCAATAATCAACTTCCATTTATTTTCAACAATTAAAATTAAAGAATTAGAGATTTCCTTATGAATCTCTTGTGGTAACTGTTCACTCTAAATTTTACTTTGAAAACAAACAACCTTATGGGAAATTCAGTGCTGGGGGACCTATTGTGCGAACTTCACTGAATAACCTTCAGATTTGAGAAGCCATCTCTTCCTTGTGGTTTGGGAAAAGGGAAAGAAGGAAACTTAAAATAAAATGATTTATACTATGGGGGTGATGTGCCAGAACATTTCATAAAAAGAAGATAGCATATAAAACCAAGAAACACATGGTTTTAAAGCCCATTCAACAATCTACATGCCTGAACAGAACTAAAATTAAGATACAATTAACACTCCTTTGAAAAAACATAAAGAAACATATATCATGCATCCACTTGATAACAAGTGTGGAACACAGTTTAATCAACAATGTATTAGATAGATATCTCTAAAGTCATCAAAATACAGGAAAAATCATAGAAAAGCCTATTTAAGAATCCAAAAAGAGGCAATCACAAAGGCCATAGGAACAATCTTGATTTACCTTCCTCTTGGGAAACTATAACAGCAAAAAATTATCTAAGATCTTAATTATTTTTCTTAAAAGTTTTGAACCCTTACAACAAGGAAAAAGCAAGCATAAATAGAGCCCGCGTCTCAGCTAATAGCTCCAAAGTACGCCAAACATGCATAACCACCCTTGAATAGAAAAATCAAGCCGTGTCATTCCGTGAGGTCACACCCAATGAAAGGGCCCTGAGGCTCTGCTTTTACTTGTTTGCAATGATCTTCATATCAGCTCGAATAGAAAATATTTTGCTAACCATAGAAGAAAACACGGCAAGTAGGGAGACCTCTTCTGAAAAACCTCTCCAAAAAGAAACGCATCCTCTAGGATGAAGATGTCGGGTGTCCCTTTCCCATTTCTGTTATAAGGTGGGCCTTGAAAAGGGCCTAGTCAACAAAACCTCTCCATTTGTCATCATCGCGCTACTCCAATCCTAGAACATGAAACACAAATTGCTAGGGGCAATACTGAGATGACACTTGTCCTGTACGCCACGCATTGCTGAAAAGCTAAGAGGGGAAAAAAGGACACTCCTTCCAAAAACTCACCTTGGGGATTTTAATGTGAACATTTCTTGGTGACTAAAAGGGAAAATTCTACCTACAGAATACAGGAACTCAAAATTTCTAGTTTGGAGACCACACTTCATGCTAAGACAGGATGGAGCAAGTGAGAGACCTTCTACAATAACAGCCAATCCTCATCAGAAGGCAATGGTTGCGCATCCAGATTCTGATAGTGTTGATCCAAGGTGATAACCTCACCACATGGCAAGCCTATAGGTTCATCATGGACCAACTTTAAAAGATCATAGAGTTGGGCAAGGGGATGTAGAAGATGCTCTATGACCTTGGCTGAGATAGGGTCATTCAGGTTCTGGATGAAAGATCTATCTTGCTGTAGGTGCTCCATTTGATTTCACAACCGTTCAACCCCTAATATAGAACCATCAATAGAGAAAGGGGAAGGCAAGCCCAATGAAACAAACCTTTCCATATGCTTCTTGATGTCCAAGACAATGATTTGTAATGGCTCCAATATAGCTGATATATGCATGACCATTTTGTGGTGATTGATGAAAGCATTCATCCTTTTGATTAGCTGCTTGTGATCGGCTATTCCCTTCTCTCTCAGTTCATCATATTGAGTTGCATACAACATTTGGATCAAGTCCTAAGCCACTGGGATCTTGGGACCCAAGATAACCATCAGACTATTTACTAGAGCTCTCGCTTCCACACAAAGGGATTGTTCTTCTCGAATGAATCTCAGAACAGGCTGAAGTGAGGGGCCATATTGCTTAATCTTCTCCCAGTGTGAAACATACAATTCTACTATAATTGTCGAAAATTCCTGAGAATCCTGCACTGGGGATGGAATGGTCAGTGATTGCAAGACCTCATCACCTTTTGCAATCACTTCCTATTGTAGTTCCCTGCATTTGTTCTATTCAATAATCATCCGATTCTCTAGAGTGAGGATTGTGGCCTTTCAATCTTGCACCATCTGCTGAAGCTATGATGTTTGATCTTCTTCATGTTAAAAAGGAGCCTCCACCTCTAGAAGGTGCTTATTAGATTGCCTAAGGCTGGCCTCTTTTTCTTTCAGCTCTAGCTCGAACCTCATCTTTTCCTTAGACAACAACACTTGAACCTCACTTAGCTATCAGGCATAATCCTCCTTCAAGTGAATCTCTTCATGCAACTGCACTTGCACTTGAGTATCATCTCTAGAAGTTGCATTTAATTGCTAAATCTCTAAGTTCTTCTCTTGCAACTACTTCAAAGCCACATTTATCATTGCCTTCTAGCCCTTCAACAGAGAGCTCACATTGTTAAAGGTTGAATGCAACATCCCTTTTTCTGAATTGGCTTGGGCCAACAGACTTTGCACACGATTGATTTCTGAGCTCCAGGCCTTATCTTCTTTTCTCTATTGGGTCAGGGATTCTCAGAGATTGGCATTCTCTGCTTGGATCTTTTCCAAATGGTGGCTCTTTCTGATGAAATTTGAAGATACATCTTTTTCAGGTTTCCTCCATCATTTCTATCTTGTCTGAGGTTGTAGCACTTTGAAGGCTAACACTGATAGCATGTAATGTGTAGTCATTTGGTCTCATATGAGACTCTAGCTTGTCAACCTTGGGGAAAAGGTTTCCAAAGAAAAGGCAATCTTTCTCCTCACTGAAATGCATCTATAGATGAGGATGGGCTGGATGGGCACCTTCCTTTTCTTTTCTCTTGCCCATCTTACCAATGCGAGCACTCTTCAAAAAAGCAACTTGTTGTTGGAAATCATCTAGGTTGTCAATAACTTGACCTGCAAAAGCTGTACTCGGCGGGGGGGGGCGCAAAAGGAAACTATGAAATAGGCCCAACGAAAGTAGTCTCAATGGGATGAGCTAGGGCTGATTGGGAAAATAATGGGACGAAAGGGGGAGCTCTTGATGGAAAAGGGCTTATGGATGCTATTCCCATAATCGAAGGAGGGGACTAAACCTAGCATACATGACACGAAGGTTGCTTTAAACATCTACGTGGTAAAATCTATGGGGATAAAAGTAGAGGCCAGGGAAGGAATGGAGGTCTACGGGAATACATCTTGGGTTTTTACTAGCATCCCAATAGGGGCCAAGGTGAGGGTAGTAGGAACTTGAGCTTGCATTGTGGTGATGGGGATAGTAGAAGAAATAACCAGAGAAGGAGACAAGGATAAAGGAGGATGTACCTGAGCCATGGAAGGCACCGACCACTGAAGATTTGAGGATGTCTCTAGGCTTTGAGAAGGTGGACTCCTCCTTGCTGCACTAGGATGTTGCCTTTTCTTCGGAGGGGAGTCACATAACTACTTCTTGGAGCACCTTTTACCTGCCTGGGAATGGGGCCTGCGAGCTGAACTATCTAAGCGAAGGAGAATTTGAGGCTCTGGATCTTGCCCTTCAACACTTATAACCTCTACCCTCTGCTATGAGGCAACCACGGGGGATGAGTCCCCGCGTGAGGAGTTGTCACCTGTCTCATCATCGGATTTATACAAATGACACCATTCTTGCTCAAACCCCTCATCCAAAGGGGCATTTCCAATGTTAGCTCTAGACTAACTCACCTCTTGCCGATAGACCCAAAAGTCTTCCCTCTTTTTCTTGGGCTAGGCTAAAGTTTTCATACTTTCTAGCATCGCTCAGGGAATAGGCTTTGCGGGATTGAATCTTTGCAGGGGCAAATAAAAACTCAACCATGGGGGGTGTCTTAAAACAAGAAAATCATTAGGACCCACATACACACTCGGGTCACCAACTTGGGGGTTTGTATGCTCCTCTCATGAGCTCCAAGGATCATGCTTTACAACATTCTTTCTATTGCTGAGGCAACCATCAGGGTCATAGCTACAAGAATCATAAATAACTACCAGACTGAGTTGTACCATCTTAGACATTAGGACCTCTACAATGTGCCTCCATAATAGAGTGATTTGGCCAATATCCTTGTGATCTTCAGTAATGGAGGTATCATGCTTACCTGCTCCAATAGCCCTTTCAATTCTCACCAACTACCGTGCAATTTTGAGAGCTAAGTTTTTCTCGATAACATAGGTAGGTAGACAGAATGGCTCTTCGGAGAGCCCATGCAGTCAAATGAAGGAAAAGTCATGACCTATGAACCAGGCGTAGGGGGATGCTCATTTTCCATCCAGTTCATCTACACCTGGGAGAAGTGGGCTAATGGTTCATTAGGGATTGAACTAAGATCTTTGAGCACGAGAGTCAAGAAGTCTAAAAACTGATATGTATCGTAAGAGACTAGCAAGAGGGGTGTGCATGTGGACACTGACATTATATTCCCTAACTCATCACAAATATCCAACCACATGAACTGGCTGAATAAAGCTTCATTTTGGTGCAGGAGCGGATGGACTAGAACCACAGAAAACCTGAAGTGACGCAACTATGGAAATTCTGATAATTGCTTAACTATGGCCCTGGCAATAGTGATTGAAAAGTCAAAATGAAAAGGTTCCCTTTGTTTCCTGCACTTAAAGAGAAATCCCATCATTGTGGCTGTAATATCCTTGTCATTATCATAACTACACAGTTAGGCAAGAGTAGAAGAAATGTCCTTGAGATCTTCTTGGCTCAGGTCACTATATGACAGGGGAAATTATGGAAGCTCAGAAGAAAAACTCTGATTGAGCATGCTTTGACATAAGGTCAATATGTCTCTGCTAGTGCTCCAGAATTCCTCCATTGAACTTTCTGAGAAAACCTTTGTCCCTTCAAAAATAGGGCAGCACATCATATCTCTAATATCCTCTAGATATATCACCACCTTTAAGAGGGAGTCATTGATAGAATAGGCGGTGGGGTCGAAAACATCAACGCAAGCCACTATGAGATTAGGGAAATATTGGACCGTGGGAACCACAAATTGGGGGGCATCAAAATTCTAGAAATGAACTGCCATAGATTGAGGCTTTGTTCTATGATTGAGCATTCTAGTGGATGCAGCATCTCTAAGGCTTTTAGGCTGCTTTTGAATCTTGGGCTGAAAAACATTCTCCAAGGAGTCTAGAACAGTGAATGCATTTTGAGTGGTTGTTTTGGTCTTGATCTTTATTCTCGGATACTCTGCCTTTGGGGGAATGGCATCTGAATAATATGAGAGTTCTTCAAAGATGTCCACCCAGAAACCTCCATGAACAAAGCCTGAGGGTGTTGTTTCGGCCTCCATTATAGGCTGTGACTTTCCTTCTTACAAAATTTTCAACAATCTGAGAGGGAAAAGCACTTAGGTTACAATAAGATGATGAAATGAAGAAGAGAGAGTAACTTCACTCTTTAAATGCACTGCGTGCCTATATTTTCACAAAAGTGAATGCTTAATGGCAAGCACCCACCTACATGTGTGCCAACTAATTTTGCAACTGCAATAAGTTCCTAAGGAGGATGAGCGCTGCTAGTCCCACTTCCCAAGAAAGAATTTAGTTAACCCACCATTACTTGAATCCGCTTGAGAAAAAAGGCATGTCCAGACAGATCTTTTCTTTAATCAAGAGAATCAACAGACAGTGAAGCTTGTGCAAGTTGAGAAAGTCCTATGGAGGTTGAGTTTTAAACCCAATGTACCTGTACATACACATGGCATCTTCCTACATTGACTCCTTCTTCAAGGTACCTAGCAAGACATTTCCAACTTTGAATCTAGGCTCATTCTTTGATGTGAATTAATGGAAAAATGATAAGAGCATTGGAGTTTGGGAAGGTTGGCACCTCAAGCATTCATCATCCCGAGTTGTAATTTTGCTATAAATATGTCTTTTCAGACATTCCTTTTGTACGGTGCAAGCTTCAATGACAAAGTTTCTACAACCATGGATACTCCAATTAGGCTTGTCAGTAGGAAAGCGCGCATTGCTTTCTTAGGGAATATCTCTGATCAGAGATTGCAGCTGATGACACAGAGGAAAAATGCTCTAATAATTGCTGCCATTAAGTGGGTCGTCATAGAGGACTTCATTGATAATGTAGATCGGTACTAGGTGAACACAGACATCTGCTCATGCTTTATAGCTTCACTACTAGATTGTGGTCAAGCTGGGCTACTAGCTTTGCAGTTGACCAAGGCTCTCTTTTCCCGAGACTACTTGGGTAGACTGGAGGATGTGATTTCATATCATGTCTCTTTCTACGGGCCCCCACTTCCATCCGACCTGGAAGGGTTTATCACTCACAATGAGGAAGTAGCTTGGCATCTGCTCATCAGTAGGCTGAAAACAATGACATTGTCTTCCCATCGATATCACATTGATCTTGCTACAAAATTCCTTTTGTGTGTCAATCTGATAGTCCCTGTCCCTAAAGATACCAAATGGTATAATAGATTCATGGACTATATCTTCCCTCGGGTTCTGACACCACATAAACGACCAAACCTGGTTGTTGTTTTCCTTCTTGGGGAGCCTGGAAGCAATTTCGACCATGAGTGGTTGGAAAGAGGGGACTCTTCTGATGATGTTGAGGATTCAGACTTCCTAATGGATGAAGACGAGGATGAAGAAGACCAATGAACCAATGATGACATGCCTTTTCTAACTTTTGCTTTATCATTTTGTAAAAAGGAGGGGCCAAGAGCCTACTCTAATTGTAACAGAAATACAAAAATGCTTAATATAACAAACTTTCTTTTTCTTTTCTCAACTTTGGCATTCTTTGTAATTTCTTTTACTTTGGCACTATCTTGGAGAATAAATGAAATAAATTAGGCACTCAAAAGAACTATTCACAATATATACAATATATATACTAAACAAAAAGAGAAAGCTTAGTGAAATGACTTGAGGTGGAAACCATTAACCAAAATCCAAAGGGGGTCTCCATTCATGTCTTCAAGTTCAAATGTGTTGAAACCTTTGCAATTTAGAATGCCGAAAGGCCCTTCCCACATACAATCAAACTTGGAGTGCTAGTCGGGCTTCACTGCCCTTTCATTGTACTTTAGCATGAGGTCCCCAGTGCTGAAAAATCAGATTGGAGCTCTTTTTACTGTCAAACCACCTTTTGATGGTTTTCTACATGTCTTGGAGAGCCGCAAAGGTTATCTCCCTTGCCTCTTCTACCTCCATAATCTCTACTAGTCTTATAGCCATAGGGCCATTCTCAGCCACCTCCATGGACTTCAGTAGCTGCAGGGCTAGGATCTCTAAAGATGTGGGGAAAAGTGAATCTTTTCCATATACCAACTTATATGGGGTGTTTTTTATGTTTTTTTTGGGTGTTATGCAGTATCTCCATAATGCGCTTCTCAAATGATGGTGCCACTCCCTCTTATATTCAAAACCCATCCTTTTAATAAGTTTGATCAAGTTCTTGTTAGTGGAATTATCAAGTCCATTCCCCTGAGGATAGTAATTACAAGAGGTTTTAAGATATATACCTTTGTGGGGGAGAATTGGGTAATTTGCGAGCTGGTGAATGCGTGTGCATTGTCTGATATGATGGTTTTGGGAGAACCGTATCGACATGCTAGGTCTTCTAGGACAACCATCACTTCAGTTTTTGATGAGTTCCTCAAAGAAATGGCTTCGAACCATCTGGTGAAATAGTCATTGGTGGTCAGGATCCACTTGTGTCTGGCCAAACTAGGGGGATTGATCATTCTGATGAAATCAAGACCCCATTGGGCAAAAGGCTCTTCTACTGATACAGGCCTGAGGTGCATTGCGACCCTTTTGCTTTTGCTAGTATAATACTGGCACTCATTGCATTCCCTTACCAAATTGTGTGTGTCCTTGAACATAGAAGGCCAAAAATATCTGGCTTGGGTAATTTTGATAGCAGTTGTAGGTGTGGAGAAATGGCCTCCCGAGGATCCATAGTGGAATTCATGTATGATTTTATCCGCTTGGCTTCAACCTACATAGAGAAGCAAGATTCCATCAAAATTCCTCTTGAAGAATACTTCATCTATCAAATGAAAACCATTTTTTTGGAGCCTGTAAAACCTTCTCTTTATGAAAGGGAGGCCATTGGGAAAAATCCTGATTTTCATGAATTTCTTCCTGGCCTCGATCCAACAAGCTTGTGGAGCATCAAGTTAAAACATAACAGCCTCTTTTGCGGCCACTTCATCTTCATGGGGTTTGCATCCCTGAACTATATATTTGCAAATGTCCCTCCCGCTAATGAGATTTATTTGCTTGACATCGACATCATATTCCAGGGTTTTATTGATCTAGTTTTCATCTTCATGGGGTTTGCATCCCTGAACTATATATTTGCAAATGTCCCTCCCGCTAATGAGATTTATTTGCTTGACATTGACATCATATTCCAGGGTCTTATTGATCTAGTTTTCCCTTTTTTCGGTGATGACACCCTACATAATATATTCCCAGACTGCAAGATGAGCTACGTACACAATAGTTTTATTACAGGTGATGAAATGCCTAAATTTCTTTAGTCCTTTCACTGTAGCTAAGACTTTCTTTTCAACAAAGTTGTAATTGGCCTCATACTCTTTAAGGGTATTTGAATGGAAAGCTATGGGATGCTCACCCCCCTCTTCGACATCATTCTGGGTTAGGACCATGGTGATGCTATATTGGCCAGAGAATACATACATTATGAAGTCTTTTGACATATCTGGGTTAGACAACATGGGGGATGAACATATAGCATCTTTAATTCTATCAAAATCTCTTTTGGCTTCAGGAGTCCATTTGAAATGTATATCCTTTTTAGCATTATGGTGATGGGTCTTATAATTCCTGCAAAGTCCAAAATGAAACGACTAACAAAGTTGACTTTACCTAAAAAAGATTGGACTCTTTTTTTGTTGACTGGAAGGGGGAGCTCTTTTATGGCTTTGACTCTATCTGGGTCAATAGAAAAACCTTCTTTTGATACTATATTCCCAAGCAACTTGCCTTGAGCAACACCAAAGATGCACTTCTTTGGGTTTAGGGAAATCCCAAATTCAAGATATTTTTGGAAAACTAGCTTGAGATGATCAAAATGATCCTCTTGGTACTTGGAAAATATGGTTAGGTCATCTAAGTATATCAAAATGATCCTCTTAATGAGTTCTTTGAAATCCAAATCCATGACCCTATAAAAAATTGCTCCAGTAGTTGACAACCCAAAAGGCATCTTCTGGTATGTGAATGTTCCCCATTTGGTGGTGAACGTTGTCTTGTGTTGGTCTTCTAGTTTTACCAGTACCTGGTTGTACCCCAATAAACTATTGAGCATCAAGAACATTTCTAACCTTGCCGCCATGCTCAATATTTGCTCCATTCATGGCAAAGGGTAGTGGTCTTTGAGAGATGCTGAATTCAGATCTCAAAAATCTACACAAAGCTGGATGTCTCCATTCTTTTTCCTTATGGGCACTAGATTTGATACCCATGAGCTATGTTTTATGGGTTAAATGATCCTTGATTCAATCATCTTCTTCAGCTCCTGAGCAATGAGGGACTTAATTTTTGGGTTGACCAGCCTTTGCTTCTATCGAACTGGCTTAGTTCTGTCTGCTAGCTCAATGGTATGCTGGATGATGCTAGGATTGTATCCTGTTAAATCATCATAAGACCAAGCCAAGATGCCTACATATTCATTAGAGTATTGGGCCAATCAATTTATCCTACCTTCAGAACTCTCCCACATCCTACCGACATATTGACATAATCCCCTTTGCTGGCTATGAGCTTCGGCTTATCATTTTTAGCGTCATCATGGTTGAATAGGTTCTCTAGAGTGATCAAACCATTAGGAAGCTTGTTGGATTTCACCTGGATGATCTGATCTTCGTAGGATTCTTTCACCTTAGGTTGCAGCTGACCTACAAATCCTCCAAAGTTTTGGATGAATAAAGTGATCTTCTCATCGCTCTCAAAATCATGCCAGTGAGTATCATTATCAGGAATAGTCGGGTGGACAACTACACAAACTGCTTTAGAGCTGGTGAGTAAGTCTATGTCAGGGTCAAATTATGATCCGATCATGGCCATCTGATCAATAATAGCATTTAATGTTGGGGGGATGCTTACAATATTGAAATCATCGAAACTCTCTATTAGATCGCACGTTCTAGCATGGTAGGGTCTCATACGGATGTGTTTGGCACTGGATATTCCTCAAACTTGATGGACAACTAGCTCAGAGTTGCCCAAGAACTTCAATTTTTTAATGCCCATCCTTTCCATAAGGTTCATTTAGATAAAATTCCTGCTTGGGTGGAATCTCACCAGTCACTTCTTCATCTTCTAAGAGTTCTACCACTTTTCTTTCCTCATTTTATATAGAAGTGTGAGTAGGCTCGAAATTAATCATGGCCTAGTCAGCTACATGTTCAGCAGGAAGGGTTTCTGAGAGGATTTTTAGCTTGGTGTCATGCTAGGTGTAGAGGATGAGATGGGACAAGTATAAGGACAAATAGCCTCCTATTTTAGCAGTCAAGTTGAGAAAGACAGAGCCCAAAAATAGGAGGGATGTCGATACTCACTACTTCTTGAGACACCGTAACACTAGGACATGCGAATAAGGTCAGAGGAAGGCTTTCAATAAGACATACGGTCTAGACTATTGGTATTTTAGTTATGTTGATATAGGTTTGTCATTGATGTCAACACCTATTGACACATATCAAATCTAGCACTTTGGAGAATTGGCAATGTTCACTGGCAAGCAAGTGACTTTGTGCACAGTCACCGTTATCAGGTTCACCGATGGGATATAATGTTCACCGACACTTGGAATAACATGGAAAAAACTTGGTTATGTTGAACACATTGTTTGGACACTTTGTCTTGGACATTTGTTTATTGGTATATTCATATTTGTAAATTTGTTGTTACTAGCAAATAGGTCCAAAATAAGCACCGACAGGCTTATCTATTCCAAATCAGCATGACATGCTTTGGAGATGATTTATCAATGTTGTAAATGCATTAAGCCGACATGTTGAATCAGATATTGCATCGGTTATTGATTTACTTGTAATTGATTTTATTGTAATAGTTTTTAGAGCTAACCTACTAAAATTGGTCTTAGGATATGGTATATATGTAAAATCTTATTTGTAAGATTGGTATGCGATTGGGAAAAGAAATTGTAAGAAGGTATATGCAAGAATAAGCAGAGCTATACATGAAGACATCATTTGAAGGTAAAAGAAGGTTTTTGTAAAGGCATATCAAAATCACACCGTTACTGAATCCAACATATGAAGATGTTATTTTGAGAAGTACATCATTATTGGATTTAACTATCCAATTGTAGTCAGTGTGACTCCTATTTGTGATTGAGCAGTGAGCTCTAGTGTTTGGCCAAATATGGAAAGCTAATGTACTAAGAGGGGAGGGGTGAATTAGTACTTCAAAACCTTTTTCCAAGAATAACTTTACTGTTATGCATAAACCAAAAACTGTTGCAACATAACATAAAGCTAAAACAAATAAATAACAATCATAAATGATTCATTTCATAACACATATATTTGGGTTACGTAGAAACTCTTGGTTAGAGATAAAAACTATGGTGGGGATGGCACCCACAACTTCACTACTGCAATAATAAAGAGTGCTTGGTTAGAGCTACATGTTCAGCTATTTCTGATAGCTTACCCTATTAGGAGTATCAAGATCTGTTAGATCTACCTTGCTAAAGGATTTTACAACACTTAAACTAAATGTTGCACTTGGTTAGAGGCTTTACAATTTATAGACTTGGTTAGAGTCTTTTACCCTATTAAAGGTTTCTCTTAGAACTTCAAAATATTTCAATAGAACCTTTACAAATATCTGCAACTTTACATCTGAAATGTTTTTGATTAAGTAAAAACAGGTTTTAAGGGACCCGAAACTCGATTACATTCAAAAGATATTCAAGAAGGAAACAAAACAAGACAACTGCAAAAGACCAGCAAAAAAAACTAGCAGCAGAGAAAAGGATAGCAAGAGGCCAGCAAGAAATTGACCCCAAGCCCAAAATTACAAGAAAATTAAAAACTCTTCATAGTTTCCTCAGTATTCTGAACCAAGAGCATCATCGCCTTGGTCGCTTCCCTCAGGTCATTGTTTTCCTGTCCAATCTAACTCTCTTTCATTTTCGTGTCCTTCTCAGCAGTAGTCTGCCTAGTTTTGCACATAGGGTTCTGGTGGGTAGGGATGGAAGTTGGAGCATCTTCTATAATTACCAGGTTCTTCTCATGATTTTTCTTTTCCAAATGATCCACTAGTGCATTCATATTCTGGGAAGAAACTTTAAAGACTTGGAGGCTGTGGTTCATAAGGCTTTTCAGTGCCTTCTCATTACGAGCAATCTGGGTGTTGACATTGTCTTTGTCCTCCTCCACATGTTCTTTCATAGTTCTAATAACATCCTCCAAATGTTTTAGGTCACCTTTTATCAGATCTTTCTCCAGTTAGTCCTCCATCTCCATTTGCTCCTCCACTTCACTATTTTCTATATCCTCATTCTGTTTCCCAGAGTTAGACATCTTAATCAGCTTATTGATCTTATCTTCCAGCTCCCTTTGCTTACCCTACATACTGGTGATGTTTTCAACAACCCATTTCTGAAAATTGAAGAATTCAAGAGTGTAGTTGTGAGCGGTGTCCAAGATGGTATCCACAGAGTCCTTGCTCTATTCAGTCTCCTCAGCATTAGGTTTGTCATACTCCTTAGGATTCAAAGCCTCATTCTCACCTTCCTAACCCTTAGGGTTAGAGTGAGGGTTCTCAGAATTACCTCCTTCCTCCCCTTCACCATAGTTCTCATCCTTCTTTGGCTCCATTTCAATATCAGTGTCCTTATCCTTTTCCTCTTCTTCATCACAATGCACCTCCTTTTCTTCATGCTCTATTTCAACTTTCCTTTTTTTATGGGTAGGGGTGTTGGGCTAATCCCCATTCGAGTCAGAGTCTTTGCATTTCTTAGATATATGAGTGTTAATGATCAAAGGATCATCCTTGATTTCCCTAGCCTTATCCTTAATATGTTCATATATAAGCAGATTGAGTCTGTGGTGAGCTAAAGGATAGGAATTAGGCTTTTTAGCATAGTTGACAAGGTTCTCGTTTAGAGAGGGTGCTAAATAGAAGGGCAAGGATATTTTAGCCCCATGACGGAAATGGTTCAAGATAGCGAAATGATAGTTATAAATTTTTTTAAATCTGCCATCCATAGTCAAATATTCCATTAAAGCCCTAAGAACTTTTTGCCAGAAAGGCTTTACCTGCTGGGGGTGTAGTAGGAGATGTTGTCCTTCATCACAAGCTTGCCCTTCTCATCTTCTGTCTTTGGGAAATTTTTGAAAGCCTCAGCTGCATACTTCCAATCCCTGTAGAATTTAGTCCCCTCCATCTTGAGTCCCATGACCTCTGCAATCAAGTTTTCATCGATTTGCCAAATCTCCCTAAAAAGGGTGGCTATGTTGTTACTCTAGCTTTTAGTGAAACCGTAAGACATAGAGTTTTTACTTCCATGAAGCTTTTCCATATAATTAGTGAAGCCATGTCTGTGGAGCCTTCTCCTAACCTTTCTTTCACTCTTCCAATTCTCGCAACCGGGAGGCTCATTCCTATTTAGGTTACCACCCATTCTGAGCTCCAAGTAAAGATACCCTCTGCTGCAATTCTCAATCCATAGATAAAACTCTGAAGACTTGTTATTTCTGGATTCCCCGTGTAAAGACTCTTTTGTAGTTTTGAAGTTGCTGCTTATGTCCACACAATCCCAGTTATTATTACTATAATCTTTCGCACACATATGATCTTGGTTATGATGCCAAGAAACACTCATAATTTGACAGTTAATCCACCCCCAAAATCTATCCTTGGAACTCCTTCCCCAGAAATAAATCATGAGATTAACTTGACCCATTGATGTGATCAAAGTATAATTTCTCTTTAACCTCCTGTTTGATGTGAGTTTCTCCAATGTATTTGACATCCTTCTCCAAATTGACCCCTTCATTGGATAGGATATCCACAACCTTATTGCCCTCTCTAAAGGTATGAGTTATACTAATGCTAACATAGTTATTTAGAATATCTTTAGCATTTTTAATTAAATTGGTAATATTCCAGGAAACAGAACTAGTACCTTTGAGGACTTGTATGATGTTTCAAGAGTCCCCTTCGAGCCAATTTTTTTTGAATTTGAATTCCTGAGCTAGCTAGAGGCTCTTTAGCATTGCCAGAGCTTCACCCACATGGTTATTTTGGGTCCCAAAATGAGAAGCAAGGGCAGAAATGCAAATTCCTTGAGCATTTCTAATAAATCCTCCTCCACCAGCCTTTCTAGGGTTCCCTTTAGCCGCCCCATCAAAATTAACCTTTATCCAGTCATATTCGGGAAACCGCCATACAATGTTATCTCTCTTCTTATTTTCTGATCTGTAGACCTTATGCATTAGATTCCATTTGGTAAGGATGTCTTTTGCCATATCATTAATATCAGTAATAGACCATTGCTAGTTATTCTTGTGAGGAATGTTGATGTTCTCCTTTATAGGCATACATATTTTTTCAAAGACCACCAGAGTATTACACTTAACTTCACTAAATATCCTATTATTCCTTTCTTTCCAAATGCCCCAGCATATCATGGGAAGGGTCAAAAACCAAAGGTTCTTGATGATTTGGCATTTGGTTGGAAAATTCCATTGCTAGATAATATCCTTAATGCTCTTGTTCATGACCCAATTAATTTTCCATTTTTCCCACATTTTGCACCAAATATCTCAGGTAAAGGAGCAGTGAAAAAAGAGGTGATCAACTGATTCCCCCTCCTTTTGGCAAAGCTCACATCTATTAGGGAATTTGAAACCCCTTTAGATTAAATTGTCAAGAGTAAGGGTACTATTATGAGAAGCAAGCCAAAAGAAAATGTTGACTTTAGGGATCAGAACACTATTCCAAACTTTACTCCAAATGGGATTGCTAGTTTGAGAAAAGGTGTTTTTATAGGCAAAAGCAACTATAAATTCACCTTTAGGATCACTTTTCCAGAGGAAAATATCATCATAGCCTTTGTTAGGGGAAAAGGACAACAACTCCTTCTGGAGAGAGGAAAATCCAAATTGGAGGTCATCAAGCCTAACCCACTTGTCCTCCTTCTAATAGTCACATACCATAAGCCCAAACTTCCTTTTACACTCCTCAATAATTCGACTGTTGTTTTCATCATAAAGGGCTTCATTCTTAGTCTAGGGGTCTTCCCAAAACCTTATTTTGTCACCTTTTCCAAGGACCCATCTAGCCCTAGCTTTTGCCACTTTTATGGATTTGGTAATACTATTCTAGATGAAGGATCCACCAGAGATATCGTCAGAGTTAAGGATCCCTTGGATAGTTTGATTCTAAAAGTATTTGTCAAACCAAATTTGACTCCAATCTTTCTTAGTATCATAGGCTCTCCATAACTGTTTAGTAAGAAGAGCTTTGCTAAAGGTTTTTATAGCTTTAATCCCTAGCCCTCCTTTGTTCTTTGGTCTACACACTTTGTCCCAGACAACCAAGGGTATTCTCTTTTTTTCTTCCACTCTTGACCATAAAAATCTCTTTTGGATTCTTTCCATAGCTTCAGCAAATTTAACCAGGATACCAAACAGGCTGAGTGCATAAATAGGGAGATTTTGAAGAGTAGCTTGAAGGAGCTGCATTTTCCCAGCCTGAGATAACATTGATCCTTTCCATCTAGCAAGTCTTTTATTAATTTTATCAATAAGCATATTCCAAAAGGAATTTGGGGGAGCTAACCCTAAAGGAAGGCCCAGATAGGTGGAAGGGAGCCTTTCCACTTTGCACCTAATAATGTTAGCAATTTTCTGTTGTCTTGTGACTGGAGTATTGAGGAAGTCTATAGCCAATTTGTCCGAATTGACTTGCTGACTAGTAGCCAAAGCATAGGAGTTAAGAGTTGTTTTGAAGGCATCAGCCTCCTTGACCAAAGAATATCCAATGAGGATAGTGTCATCAACAAACTGTTGACGAGTGCAAAAAACATTAGCGGAGGAAGGTTGCAGACCTTTGATAGTTTGCTTTGTTTCAACTTATGAATCAATCTGCTCATACTTTCAGCCAATATGGTAAAAAGGATAGGGGATATGGGATCTCCTTGTCCTAGCCCTCTTGAAGTTTTAAAATTTTTTGTCAGAGATCCATTAATCAGGATAGAAAACATAGGAGTAGTGATCAGTTCTCTGATTATTTTGATTACCTTATCATCAAAACCAAAAGCCCCCATGATTTTGAAGAGAACATCCCACTCAAATCTATCATAAACCTTTTCTAAATCTAGCTTTATCAAGAAACCTTATTTTTTAGCAGTACTGAGGGAATGAATGTTCTCATGAACAAGAATAATTGAGTCGAGAATCTGCCTACTAGGAACAAAACCTTTCTGCTCCTCAGATATGATGAAAGGAAGCACTGCCAAAATTCTAGTGGTCAAAAATTTTGATATAATTTTGTAGAAAGAGTTGCATAGGCTAATTGGCCTAAATTTTCCCATAGAGTCTACCCCAGCAACTTTGGGGATTAAGGCTATAAAAGTGGAATTAAGTTCCTTAAGGATTCTTCTAGATCCAAAGAATTCTTTAAACGCATTAACCATGTCTTCCCCCACAATATGCCAGAACTCTTGGAAGAAAAACATAGGGAAATCATCAGGGCCCGAAGCTTTATCCCCTTGAAATGAGAAGACAACTTTTTTGATTTCTCCAGCAGACGAGATGGCAGTAAGGGCCTTGTTCTGAATAGGGTTAATGACCTTAGGAATAATTTTAACCAAATTGAGTTGATGGGTCTGATCAATGTCCTTGTTACTAGAAAGGAGCTGCTTGAAGAATCTGATAGCTTCATCCCTGATTTCATCCTTATTAAGCAGAGTGCTATTTTCAACAATCGATCTTGTGATTCTATTTGCTTCCTTATGTTTTAGAGAAGTCATGTGGAAAAATTTAGTGTTTTTGTCCCCTGCCTTCAACCATATAGCCCTAGATCTGTGCCTCCAATAGATTTCTTCCCTAGAAATAATGTTGTGGATATTGACTAGAACATCATCTTCCATGGCTTTGGAATACTTTTTGTAGCCTTCTTTCTAGATTGAATTTTTTATCTGGTCCAGTTCCTCTAATTTTTTCTTTGAATCAAAGATACCACCAAAGACCTTCTTGTTCCAAGTCTTAATATTGGTTTTAATGTTTTTAAGTTTTTTGGCAACTTTATCCATGGTAGTTCCATTAACATCAAGATTCCACTAGTTAGCAATAGATTTTTCAAGATTAGGGTGGGAGGTCCACATCTTTTTGAAATGAAAAGGGAATCTATGATTATTCTTAATATTCTCAGCAACAAAAGAGATGGGATAATGATCTGACCCAATTCTATTAATAACAAAAAGGGAGCATCTATGAGAAAGAATCCAATCATTAGAGAGAAGGGATCTATCAAGTCTTACCTGGATGAGATCTTCACCATCTCTTTGGTTAGACCAAGTGTATGAAGCCCCGTTGAGATCCATATCAATGAGAGCATTGTCATTAATAAAGTCCATTAGGTCAGATCTACTGTCTAGTTGAGTTTGACTACCTCCAAATTTTTCAATGTCTTGCAGAGGAGTATTGAAATCTCCCATCACAACCCAGCTATATAGAGGGAATTTTTTCCTTTTATGCTGAACTTTATTCCAAAATTTACTTCTAGCAGATTTGGAGTTAGGGGCATAGATATTAGTGATAACAAATTCCTTACCATCAAAGATGCTTTTAGCTTTTAGGGATAAAATATTGCCATCAACATCAATCATATCTCCAGAGGTTGTCCTTTTATTCCATAATATAGCAACCCCTCCTGAGGCTCCATTCGAGCTACTACCACAAACCCCTCCATTTTTGAAAAACTTTAATTTCTCCACTTTCTCTTTACTCATTTTGGTTTCCTGAACCAGGATAATATCTAGATTTTGATCTAGAATGAGGTTCCTTAATATATCCTGTTTATTGAGACCATTTAGGCCTCTGATGTTCCAAGATATTACTTACATTTGGAAGCCTCAGGGTAGGATTCCTTGATAGTTTGCTGCCTTCCATTAGCTATATTTTTCTTACTCTCCTCATCCCTATGCCATTTCATAGTTTTGCATCCCAGTGGGGATCTTGAAGCCCCAAAATCAGCCTTAGATCTGGTTCTAGTTTTTACTCCATTAGGGCCTCCTACCTTCTTGGTTTTAATTTTCTTTCCATTTCCTATTTTGTTTTCTTCTTGTTGTTCTACTCTAGACTCATCTTGCATGTTGCTCCATAGGTCTTCTCCTTTTTGGGATGAAATGGTCATATCGACTTCTATATTCTGGAATAAGGCATTTAAGTTTGCTTGCAACAACCCAAACTTGTTACTCCTTCCTAGTTTTATTTCATGTTCTTGAAACTCTTCCTCTAAATAAGGTTCATCTTTTTTTGATATAGGTTCATGAAGATCCTTAGGATGAGAGTTAGTGATATTCTCAATCTCACCATCTTCAAGTGTCTCTTCACTGATTTCATTCTCCTTCACCTGTGACTGTAGAGCCTCAAAGGTATTGCCTATTTTGATCTCGAACTCCTTGGTTTCATTCTTTTTATTCCCCTTCAAGGGGGGGTCTTGAGGAGGGTCAGTGCTATTTGCGTTCAGGTGTTCTAGTATATTCACCAAGTTTCCACTTTTTTCTTCTAACTTGTTGCAATCTTTGTTATTATTTTTTTTTTCCATACCGGTTTGTGAATATTTTTTCCTTTCATCACAGGTTTTTTAGGGTGGCTGGGGTAAGCCTTAGCCCAGTGACCTACTTTTTTGCAATAGAAGCACACAAATGGGAGAGATTCAAATTCAACAGCTTGTTCCCATAACCCAAGTTTGGAATTTATGTCAATAGTACTTGGGAGGTCCATATTCTATGATATGTTGATGCAGATGCACGCATACACCAATCTCTTGTGAGTTGCTGTCATTGGGTCTATCACAACAAGCTCCCCAAAGGAGTTAGCGATTCCTGAGAAAACATCCTCCACCCAGTATTCCAATGGCAGCCCAAGTAACCTAACCCACACTGAAGTAGATTCAAAGAAAGAATCATTGAGTTCCATGTTAGGGGACCATTTTCTAATAGAAAGAGAGGATTTACCAAACATCCAGGGGCCACCACTTAACACAACTTCCAAATCTTCCCCACATGAAAAAAAGAAAACAAAAAAGCCTCTAGGTAGGGCAGAGACTTCAACCTATCCTTTCATTCTCCATTTTCTCTTAACAAAGGACCTAACATCCTCAATATTAGGTCAAGGTCCAACAAATTTCCCCACTAGAGAAAGAGTCATTAAAGAGATGCTATGATCAATAACTAAATCAGGAATCTCAATCACAAGTTTACCTATTCTATTATCTGATATATTATTTACAAAGGGGAAAGATGATTTACCAGTCGCATTACCAGAAGCTTGTCTTGCAAAAAGACTATTCCAGGGTTTAGGTATTCGCCCCTCCTTGATATTTTCTGAGTCAATCTTCACTACCTCGGGGCT
The DNA here is from genome assembly GCF_030272615.1 of Cryptomeria japonica. Classification (NCBI taxonomy): domain Eukaryota; kingdom Viridiplantae; phylum Streptophyta; class Pinopsida; order Cupressales; family Cupressaceae; genus Cryptomeria; species Cryptomeria japonica. Next base: position 781,051,145 of record NC_081411.1, on the reverse strand, counting down.
TGAATCTTGAGAATCTTTTAAGTTTTCAGGATCGGGAGGAGGGTCCCATGTTCGTGGGTCCCCATCCTTCCTTCCATCCTCATCATTAGATGCTTGTCCTTGAGCTGTAGTGGAATCAGAACCAGAGGATCCAGCATCGCTGTTCCCTCCATTTCTCGATTTCAAATTTCCCACTACAAATGTTGTTCCCTCCATTTCTCCCTTTTACATCTAAAATGTTATATAGCAGATTCTATGTGCTCAAAATAAGATTACCTTGCTTATAGCATACCTCGGTAACCCATAAAGTAACTCGGTAAACCCTTCTGTTTACTTTGTTCTTTGACTATTCTCTGAAATCCTTCTCGGTGTCCTCTGTGTCTCTATAACAATCATAACACTTAGTGCTTCCTTATGTATCACACATGTCTTGCTTCATACACCTCTATATATCTCTGTCTGTCACATTTTTATCCTTAATCCATGCTAAATAAATAGATCTCTTATGTTGGTGATCTGATTCATTGCTTCGATCTTACAAACATGATTTATCGAATGAATAAGTATATAAAATATTTCACTAGTTAGATGACCTCAAAATCATACACAATCTTTAAGTGCAATTTCCAATGTGATAATAGTTCTATGTTCCTCGATCTTGTAACATGTTTTCCCATGTGTGTCTAGATTCAATGAATCTGGTAACATGTTTCACTCGGTGTATCATTATTTCTACTTGGTAGACATGTAATGATACTCAGTAGACAACTCGGTGTATATTGGGCTCTGTGAATACTTTCTTCTTTAACCGACTATTCTGTGCATACTGACTGAATATTTCAGTAGTAGTAACTGACTAGAGTATATAGAATGACTTTGGATATAAAACTGATGACAACTTGATAAGTTATAAAAATCTCCCCTTTTGACATTAGTTGAGATGTTTGACAAAACTACTTTCAAAGTCATAACTCAAAAAATCTATATACTTACAAAATTTGACTAAACAAATAGTCTATACATTAGTCAATGAAATAGTATATTCAGATATACTCCCCTTATCAATATACTATACAAAACTCTGATTTTGCATGCTTGGTGATCAATGTTCTGTGATAACTACTCAGTTCACTGCTTTGTTCTCTATTCCCTGTCAAAATTGACTCTACATTTGAATGAATACTTTGTTTTTCTTAGTATATACTCCCCCTGTATACTACATTCCCCTATATACTTTGATAAGATACTCACTCCCCCTTTTTGACAAACATCAAAAATTAGTTACCATTCAGTGGTGGCAACTGGTCAAAATGGATTTATACTTTGTCCTTGCATTGGTAAGAGTGGTAGAGAGGGCATCCTTAACACTATCCATGAGAGAATTCTGCACTTGAATGTCAGCTAACAATGAAATGAGTCCATCTAAGGTGCTTCCCTCTTGTTGAGTGGATAGGAATGTAGCTTTGTTGATCTGTACTTGGACAAAGGAAAGATTAGGAAGGAATAATGTTTGAAGTGTCACTATGTCCATCCTTATCTTGTGTTCTTCATTCTTGAGTTCCAATTGTTGAGCCATGAGTCGTTGTAGCTTGGTATAAAAATTCTGAATGGAATTAGGCTCAGTGGTCAACTTATTAGAGAGATTGGTGATCTCTTTCTCAATTGCTTCTATTTTATTTTTGATGTCCTCAATGAATAGAGAGAATGTACAGAGTTTCTGAAATAAATAAAGAATGTGCTTGAGTTGAGTGGTCAACTCAGCAATAAATTTGACAAGTTTAACTTTGCCAATGGAAATAGCTTTCTATACCTCTTCAATCATTTTTGTAGTGAGCTCCTTATCTTTTAACTTTCTCAAATATTCGGATGCATCTACTCCAAATGTCTCTATCTTGGTTAGGAGTTCATCTAGTTGAATGTGGATGGCTGCATCTTTGGTTATGGTAGCTTTAGGTACAATATCGGTTAAGAGTGCTTTTACCTTCTGAAGTACTTTATTTTTCTTTTGAATAGCCATTTGCTTCTCCTGTTCAGCTTTGGCTTTGCATAGTTCACTGAATTCAATAAGTGCTTGCCCCTTTAATTTGGATATATCAACATTGGGCAACACTATTGGTTTTGACAAATCTAATTTGAAACTATGCTTTTTCATCTTCTTTTCTTTACCTTTCATTGGTTGGACTAAAACGATGGCTTGTGAGGCTTTTTGACCCTCAGTAGGTTGCTCGGTAGAGGAAACACTTTGGTTGATTTCTTTAACCTCTTTAGTGTCCTTTGTTGTCTCTGAGCTTGGTGTCTCGGTTGCAACATTTTCAGTGCTGGAAGGAGCTTGAGAGGTCTGTTCTTGAGAAGTACCTTCTCCTATTGTTGACTTGTGACCTTCTGTGTCTTGCTTCGTATCCTTAGGGGCCTCAGTTGAAATAGGTTGATTGACCAGAGGATAGGGCTGAACTTGCTCCAAAACTAATTCATTGGATACAAGTTGGGCATAAGCATTCCCTTCTATCATTTCCTATTCTAGTGCCTCTATATCCATGATATCTTAATCTACTTGTATGTTGTCAGCAGGGTCCTACTTGGTGATATCAGGATCTTGCTCAGTGACATCAACTATTTCAACTTCAGCTTGCTCACCAGCATTCTTGATTCTAAATATTTCCTACCATTTTTCCTTGGTCTCATTCTCTACATCCAAGTAAAGGCCATTCATCAATTTCAAAGCTTTTTTCTTGACTAGGAATTTTGTGTGGTAGTTTGTCAGATGTTTGGTGATCTCATCTACCGACATGTCTGGGAAAAGATGTACCAGACTTCTTTCTCTAATCTACTTTTCTGAGTCCATTACATACTTCCACCAATTATCAATATGCAAATATAATTCATTTGGAAGAGATTTACATACTTCCAATGGGACCAATCGAAATTTCAATAGTGTGTAGATGACCGCTTCTTCTATTTGTCTCTTTTCATCATCAGATTTGGATTCATATTTTACATATCTGAATGATCCAAATCCACCATATTTCTTTAGATTAGCACAAAAATTTTCAACACTATGTACATTTACCTTCTTTCTCTTGACAATCTGGAATTTGCTTGCATCTTCAGATTCGGTGTCACTAGAGTCTTTGGTCAAAATGAGTCTTCGAGTAGATTTCTTGTAATTTTTTGTTACCATTGGTGCTGCAACACTCTTTGTTCTCTTACTTGGTGAAGCTGCAGATGCTCTTGTGTTAGGCTGCTTTGCTGGAGGAGTCGATGAGACCTTTGATGTATCCTGTTTCTTTCTTTTCAACACTTTTCCCTTAGGAAATTTAGTGCTCAGTGTTAAAGCTGCCTCTTGGGCTTTAGATTCCTCTTCAGTAATGGCTATAGTGCCTTTGACAAGTGTGGAGGAAGAATCTTCTCCAGATTTCTCCGTTAATGCCTTTATCATCTTTGTTGCCTTCCTTGTAGCTTTGGGTACTACAATGCTCATTTTTACTTTTTCCTTCACTTCTTCATATGTTCCATACCTTAGCTCGGTAGCATGCCTTGGTAATGTAAGAAATGCATCTATTTTTTGTTGTGTGATGTCAAAATCAATCTCGTAACCCATAGGTGGAAAAGATTGAATTCTTGGTTCCACAACATTCACATAACAGTAATTAGTGTCCACTTCAAAACATATGTCATCTTTGTATTTCTCCACTAGCTTGGGTGGAGTCTGGTACCTGTTATGGATCCTTTCCTGAAACTTGTTGAAATAATCATCCATAATATCATTAAAATTATGACCTAGCTTCTTGATGTAGTCATTGATCTGATGGGTGATTGGTCGGTGTAGTTCCCAAACAACTTTACGAACTGATGGAAAGAATTTTTCAAATTAGAAAAACATGCATATTAATAGTGATCCAAACTTTAGTGTATTGGCCGAATTGTTCTTCTTTGGCTTCCTTATGGCATTCAGATTTTCAAATAGCTTTTTCAGCAACACCTCACATAAATCAAATTTCATACCTTTCTTCACAATATTATATGCTAAGTCTACTATTGCATAGGGTACACTGTTCTCCCTTGCCGATTGGAAGAAACTATAACCTATTACTCTAATGAAAAACTTTAGTTCTGCATCAATGACATTGTTAAACTTCAGTCCTCTACAATCTGATTCTACTCTAGTTAAACTAATCAATTCCTTCTGTGATATCATTTTCTGAGCTCGGGCATGATCATAAATAGGGTAACCAGTGATCAAATGAATGATTTCCTTGGTGATCTTAAACGGTTTCTCTTCTATCCACATGAAGTCATCATGAAATCTACTTAGAACAAACTTGACCCACTAGGGTTTGAATACACGGGGATAGGTTAGGGTTTCAGTCAATCCCTTGATCTTAATGTGCTCATACTTGCTATCCATTTTACCATCGGTGCACAGTTCATCATATGTGTCTTTGATTTCAACGTGACCTAGTTCTTCAACTTGACATTTGGTGAAGAATCTCACATCCTCAACTAATAAAACTCTATCTAGGATGAGTGAAAATGCCATTTTGTCATCCGGTTCAGATGCAATTTTGGGAGTTAAAGAGTATTTCAGTGAGGGCTTTTGATATTCTCAACAACAACGAGATTCTAGATCTTAGGTGCCATTGCAGATTTCAGATAAGAATTAACAAAAGATCCTTAGGGTTTGAATATTTTCAAATGGTAGATGCTTCACACTTAGCAGATAATAACAACTTGATATGATCGGTAAACTAGCTTAACAATGTGTTGAGATTGATGTAAATACCTTGAATTTTGCTTTGGAGAAGGTTTGATCACCTTTGATTTGCTTTGCTCTGCTCTCTTGAAAACTTGGTGAGTGAAAAATGACCACATAAATGCTTTAAGTATAGAATATACCTTATCGGGCTCTGTGCAGGTTAGGTGAAAAACATTAAATGCACTCGGTTCCACTAAACTTTCTTTCCTTTTTGCGCTTTAACTGACTAACTAGACTTTCTTCATTTACTGACTTGACAGTCTTCCTGTATAGTGCTCTGAAAGACTTTGATAGAATTTCAAACCTACTAATACATCTTAGTTATGCAGATTTTGAATTAAGTACATAATTAAATAGGAACTGTTAAGATTTGACGTTTGAGAGAATGCAGTCCCTTCATACCTTTACTGATTAATTTAGAATAGGTGCACCTAACTTGGTAGGTAAGGTGCTTTCTTCATTTGACACAATTTCCTTCTTTTTCTAAATCATTTGTAATTTTTCTTTTATTTTCTCAGTGTCTCCTCTAGGTTGATCTTTGCAATCTCTAGCCAAGTATCCAATTTTGTGACAATGAAAACATGCCATACAAGGATTTCTCCATGATCTTCAGTTGTTCATTCCAAACCTTATAAAGTAGTTGGTACTTATATGTCCATATCTTCCACAACATTCACACTATATCCTTGTATTATAATCCCATGGTACTACAAAATATTATCAGTAAGGATCTATGTGAGTTTGGTAACCTCTATTATTTACTAAGTGTGTAGACCACATATAGTTTTTCTGCTTAAGCCAACACTTCTTGGTACTATGTCCATATCTATTGCAATTTTTATAAAACCCTTTGAATTTGCCATTATGATAATTGTTAACAGACTTTGTCCTACATTGGTTAAATGTGTGACCATATTTATTGCAATTGTAACAATAACCATTAGACTTAGTGACGTTTGGTTGCTTACCTTTTCTAATTTGGCACATGTTAGCAGTATGACCTTGATTTCCACAGTAGTTGCAAATATGATTCGTTCTTTTGATGTACTTCTTGTTTCCAGCTTGCCTTGATGATTCTCCTCTCTCGGTTCTATGAATTCCCTTCTCGGTAGAGTCTTTTCCTTTGTAACTAAGTCCTGCTTCTTTGTTGGGTCTTCTTGTATTCAGCTGCTCATCCAACCTCTTTGATGCTTCATAGCTCTTCTTCAGTGTTTCCTTGGATTTCTTTTCTATTTCAAGTTCATTGGTCAACCTTAATATTTCAAATTTCAATGCTTGATTCTCATCATCTTTCAGATTTGCTTCATGATGTGCATAACCTAATTGATCTAATAGATTTTGTTGAATCCCAATCAACCTTATGATTTCATCATTCTTTTCAGATACTAATGCTTCAAGCTATTGTTTTTCTTTTTCTAGATCTCTTACTTTATCCTCAGCTGTCCTCAATGCATCAAGATTCTCAGTCATCTGTGTGCTGAAATATTCATGTCCTCTTTTCATTACTTTTAGCTAATCAGCTGATGCTTTGTTCTTATCTTTCAATACTCCAATCATTTCTTCAGTCTCTTCAGATATACTATTCTCAGATGATGTTTCAATTTGTTCCACTAACTCTTGAGAGTCCTGCAAATCATCAGATAATCTTCTTCTCACTTTCAATGATTTTTACATTTGTCTTTGCATGTCTGCAATCACTTGATTAGCATGATCCAACTCTTCTTGCAGATACACGATTCTCTGATATTTTTTATAGCCTTCCATTGATAGGATCTTTCTCTTTAGGTTGTTAAACCTTTTTCCAAGATTCAAGCTCTAATACCAATTGTTAGGCCCAATATGGAAAGCTAATGTATTGAGAGGGGAGGGGTGAATTAGTACTTCAAAACCTTTTTCCAAGAATAACTTTACTGTTATGCATAAACCAAAAACTACTACAACATAACATAAAGCTAAAACAAATAAATAACAATCATACATGATTCACTCCATAACAAATATATTTTAGTTACGCAGAAACTCTTGGTTAGAGAGAAAAACTGCAGTGGGGATGGCACCCACAACTTCACTACTACAATAATTAAGAGTGCTCGGTTAGAGCTACATGTTTAGCTATTTCTGATAGCTTACCCTATTAGGAGTATCAAGATATGTTAGATCTACCTTGCTAAAGGATTTTACAACACTTAAACTAAATCTTGCACCTGGTTAGAGGCTTTACAATTTATAGACTTGGTTAGAGTCTTTTACCCTATTAAAGGTTTCTCTTACAACTTCAAAATATTTCAATAGAATCTTTACAAATATCTGCAACTTTATATCTAGAATGTTATTGCAGATTCTATGTGCTCAAAATAAGATTACCTTGCTTATAGCATACCTCGGTAACCCATAAAGTAACTCGGTAAACCCTTCTATTTACTCTGTTCTTTGACTATTCTCTAAAATCCTTCTCGGTGACCTATGTGTCTCTGTAGCAGTCATAACACTTAGTGCTTCCTTATGTATCACACATGTCTTGCTTCATACACCTCTATATATCTTTGTCTGTCACATTTTTATCGTTAAACCCTGCTGTATAAATAGATCTCTTATGTCGGTGATCTGATTCATTGCTTCTATCTTACAAACATGATTTATCGAATGAATATGTATATAAAATATTTCATTGGTTAGATGACCTCAAAATCATACACAATCTTTAAGTGCAATTTCCAATGTGATAATGATTCTATGTTCTTCAATCTTGTAACACGTTTTCTCATGTGTGTCTAGATTCAATGAATCTAGTAACACGTTTCACTCGGTGTATCATTATTTTTGCTTGGTAGACATGGAATGATACTCAGTACATAGCTCGGTGTATACTGGGCTTTGTGAATACTTTCTTCTTTAACCGACTATTCTGTGCATACCGACTGAATATTTTGGTAGTAGTAACTGACTGGAATATATAGAATGACTTTGGCTATAAAACTAATGACAACCTGATAAGTAGTAACATCTAGGGGCTTGGCCTTTCTGCATGTGCAGACCCCATTTTTATACACATACTATTTGCAGTAGTATCATCTGATTGTGGGTAAGGTTTCCCACCATGATTTCCATGTACAAATATTGGTGTTATGTGTTGTGGATGTTATTGTCTTTCTGTTTCATGCATTAATCTTTACCGGTACTACAATTAACTTATAAACTATCTATCGACATAAAGTTTGGTTTATGGGTATTAAGCATTAAGGTTGGTTAAGTTGTTTTTTGTTTGAATTTATTTGACAACTGATTCACCCCCCCTCCCCCCCTCTCATTTGTCTCTAGGACCTAACAGTTGGTATCAAAGCTTAGTCCTTTTTTTGCAAAAGTTTAACAGCTTGAGGAGATCCAATGTCTACTAACTATTTCAGGAAGGACAATCCTAAACTTGATGGAACCAACTATGGCATATGGAAGATTAGGATGGAGACACATATAAATTGCATTGGAAAGGACATCTGAGAAGTTACAAAGAATGGCTATACTACTCCTACTCCCAGTCAGCCTAAGCCACCTACCTTAGGAAAAGATGAAGAAAATTATTGCAAAGCAAGGAAATCACTTTTGAGCGCATTATCAGATCAACAAATCATGGGATTATCAGATAGGTCTACTGCTAAAGCTATTTGGGATCATTTGGAAACATTGAATGAAGGAGATTCCATAGTCAAAATTTCAAAACTTGAAAGCTTCCGGGTCAAGTATGAAAATCTTAAAATGGAAGAAGATGAAAGGATTTCTTCTTTTATGGAAAGAGTCAATGAAAATTTTTTGGGTATTAAATGTTGTGGAGGAACCTTAAGTGAAGATGAAATTGTTTCAAAAGTTTTAAGAGGATTCCCACTGGCATACGAAATGAAAGTTACTACTATAAATGAGTTAAGAACTATGTCTAATACATCAGTAACTAGGGACACATTGATTGGAAAACATTAAGGTTTTGAAATTGAGGAGTTTGGTCCTATTGCTACTATAAAGACAAATTTAGCTTTTAAGGCATCAACATCATCTGCACCATCATTTGATAAATCTGATTGGAAAGCCTTTTATGCAAGAGAACTTGAAGAAAGCAAGAGAGAAAATGAAGAACTTGAAGAACTTGAAGCACTATTTGCAAAAAAAATGCCTAAAGGTCCAGTTGGAAGTAAGTATGAAGGTAAATCACCCTTTAAATGTTTTAACTATAATAAGTTGGCTTCAAGATGCCCTAATAGACATGCTAGACTAAGAGAAGAAGCTAGAAGAACATACAAGCCTAACCCTGAATATAAGAGATATAGATTTGAGAAGAATAAAGATATATCTCGTTATCCTGTTGACAAAGGAGTCACTGATGATTCTCATGAGGATCCGACAGACAATGGATGGGTTTTTGTTTCTATAATAAAAGATCAACTGGCACCTACTGTTCAAACAGTAGAGCAGGCCCTGACAGCTAAAGTTGAAGTAAATGATGAATGGATCATTGATTCAGGATGTTCACATCTAATGACTTGTGATAAAGGTAAATTCTTGACCTTTTAGGAATATAATGGAGGTCTAGTAAGATTTGGAGATGATGAAGCTTGTTTGATCAAAGGAAAAGGTACTATATCTCTTGATGGTAAGCATAATACTGACAATGTTTACTATGTAGAAGGTTTAACGCATATTCTTTGGAGTGTTGGTCAATTAGTTGAAAAAGGATTTCAGTTACAACTCAAGAATGGAAAATGCAAAATTATGAATAGAACTGGTTTGCAAATTGCAATCAGTAATCAAACTAGAGGTAACATCTTTCATTTGAATAATAGTGAAAAGTCATGCTTGATTGCTCATATTGATGAAAGTTGGTTGTCACATAAGAGACTTTGTCATGTAAATTTTGATTACATGGTGAAAATCAGTACTACTAAGACAGTTAGAGATTTGCCTAAGATTGTCAAACCTCACAATCCAGTATGTAAGGAATGTCAATTTGGAAAACAAGTTAGAGCATCTTTTAAAAGTATTCCAAAAAAATCCAATAATGCTCTTGACTTAATTCACACTGATTTATGTGGTCTACGTAGAACTAAAAGCTTACAAGGTGATAGATATTTCATGCTAATCATTGATGACTATTCTAGAATGTGTTGGGTTACTTTTCTTAAAGAAAAATCAGAAGCACTTGGGAAGTTCAAACTATTCAAGGTAATGGTAGAAAATGGAACTGGTAAGAAAATCAAATGTCTGAGATCAGATCAAGGAGGTGAATTTACATCTAAGGAATTTAATGCATTCTATGAAGTGAATGGAATCAGAAGACAATTATCAGCACCCCGGACACCACAACAGAATGGAGTTGTAGAAAGAAAAAATAGAACTATCTTGGATGCAGATAGAAGTATGTTATCAGAAGAAAATCTACCACATATATATTGGAGAGAAGCAGTGATTACAATGATCTATATATTCAACAAAGTTCACATCAAAGGTGAAATCAGTAAGACCCTTCATGAACTATGGTTTGGTATTACACCTACTCTTAAATATTTCAGAATATTTGGAAGTAAATGCTATATTAGAAGAGATGAGTATATTGGAAAATTTGATCCTAGAAGTGATGAAGGAATATATCTTGGTTATTCATCTGAGCAAAGCGTATAGATGTTTTAACAAGAGACTGCAAAAAATTGTTGAGAGTACAAATGTGAAGATTGATGAACAGTTTAGAGGAACTTCAAGGTATATAGACTCTGAATTGGCAACAAAGATACTGACAAATGAACCTACATTGAACCCACCAGTACAGAATGAAGATTCAGTTACACTGATATCATCTAAAAATTCCACTATAACTGAGGAACAACAACAAACGAAGACACCCTGGTATGTAAGACTGGATCACTCTAAAAATTAGATAATTGGGAACAAGTATCAAGGAGTTATGACAAGAGAAAGACTGGTAAATGAAGAGGTATGTCTTATTTCTCAAATTGAACCATCATTAATTAACGAGGCATGTGAAGATAAGCACTAGATTAAAGCTATAGAAGAGGAACTAGAACAAATTGAGAAGAACAACACATGGACATTAGTTCCCCAGCCTAAAGAGAAAAATGTGATTGGAATAAAATGGGTATTCAGAAACAAACTTAATGAAGATGGTAAGGTAATCAAAAATAATGCAAGACTAGTGTGTAAGGGATATTCTCAGAAAGAAGGAATTGATTATAATGAAACCTTTGCACCGGAAGCAAGAATTGAGGCAGTCAGATTATTCTTCGCTTTGCAGCACACAAGATCTACAAAGTATGTCAAATGGATATTAAATGTGCATTTCTTAATGGAGATCTTGAAGAAGAAGTTTACATTGAGCAACCTGATGGATTTTCTTTAACAGATAACAAAGATATGGTTTGCAAGTTAAGGAAAGCTTTGTATGGGTTGAAGCAAGCTCCAAGAGCTTGGTATGCTAGATTGGATAAATATCTTTTGAAGATTGATTTTTCTATAGAAAATGCTAACAAGAAATTATACTATAAAGTGACTAATGATGACATCTTGGTTGTAGAAGTTTTTGTTCATGATATAATATTTGGAAGAGAAGATGGATTATGTAAAGACTTTTCTATTGAAATGTTTATGATTGAAGAGATAAAATTCTTTTTAGGATTGTAGATTTCACAGATTGATAAAGGTATATTCTTGAGTCAATCCAAGTACTTGAAGGAGTTACTAAAGAAATTTGGAATGGAAAACTCTAAACCGGTAAGCACACCTATGACTACAAATGACAAATTATCACTAAGGAATGAATCTACACCTGTGAATCATACTAGGTACAAATATATGATAGCAGGCCTACTGTATTTGACACAAACAAGACCTGATATTATGAATGCAGTATGTATTGTTTCAATATTTCAGAGTAATCCTAAAGAAACTCATGAATCAATAGTAAAAAAGATTTTCTGCTACTTACAAGGCACTACAAATCTTGGTTTATGGTATCCTAGAGATGAAAAATTTGAATTATGTGCATACACAGATACAAATTGGGCAGGAGATGTGGATGACAAAGAAAGCACCACCGGTGGACCATTTTTTCTTGGAAGCAGATTAATTTATTGGTTGAGTAAGAAACAAAGTTGCACATCTTTATCAACAATAGAATCAGAATATGTTGTAGCAACAACTAACTGTACACATGTATTATGGCTTAAGCAAATGTTGAAGGACATAAAGATCAAATGCAAGGAACCTATAACTACCTATTGTGATAATGCTACAACAATTGATGTATCTAAGAATCCGGTACTACATTCCAAAACTAACCATACTTCTATCAAATTGAATTTTCTGAAAGAGAATGTTGAAACAAAAGAAGTAAAACTGGTTTATGTGAATACTAAAGAGTAGATTGCAGATATTTTCACTAAGCCTTTGCCTAAGTAGAATTTTAAATATCTTAGAGATCAGCTTGAGGTCATACCCCCAAAGGTAGAGACTTAGATAGTTGATGTTTGTCATCAACCGGCAGAATTAACAGAAAAATCTTTTATTCTAGCTTTGATGATGAGAGCTACTTCTTAGGGGGAGTAGTTGGTATACTGAATTGGTTGATATTTTGTATTTGAACTTGGTTTTGTAGTAAATTTGGCATTTTATGTCAAAGTGGGAGAGATTATTACTTTGGAGTGAGATGATATTTTTGATTTCTAGTTATGATCTCTTTTCGGAGATTGTTGGTTTTTGGTATTTGACATTTTGTTTTTGGCACTTTACCCAATTTTTCCATCTTGTGTTGCCATCAATGCCAAAGGGGGAAATTGTTGGTATTTTGGTTATGTTCATATGGTTTTATCATTGATGTCAACACCTATTAACACTTATCACCTCTAGCACTTTGGAGAATTGACAATGTTCACTGGCAAGTAAGTGACTTTATGCACAGTCACCAATATCTGGTTCATTGACAAGATATAATGTTTACCGATGCTTGGAATAACATGGAAAACACTTGGTTATGTTGAAGACATCATTTGGACACTTTTTCTTGGAGATTTGTTCATTGATATATTCGTCTTTCCATATTTGCTATTACCGGCAAATAGGTCCAGAATAAGCACCAACGACCTTATCTATTCCAAATCAGCAGGACATGCTTTGGAGATGATTTATCAATTTTGTAAATGCATTAAGCTAACATGTTGAATCGGATATTGCATTGGTTATTGATTTAATTGTAATTGATTTTATTGTAATATCTTTCAGAGATGACCTACTAAAATTGGTCTTAGGATATAGTATATATGTAGGATCTTATTTGTAAGATCGGTATGCAATTGGGAAAAGAAATTGTAAAAAGGTATATGCGACAATAAGTAGAGCTATACACACAGACATCATTTGAAGGTAAAAGAAGGATTTTATGAAGGCGTATCAGAACTACACTGGTACTGAATCCAGCATATGAAGATGCTATTTTGAGAAGTACGTCATTATTGGATTTAACCATCCAATTGTAGTCAGTGTGACTCCTATTTGTGATTGAGTAGTGAGATTTAGGCTCTTGGCCTTTCTGCATGTGTAGACCCCATTTGTATACACATACTATCTACAGTAGTATCATCTGATTGTGCGTAAGGTTTCCCACCATGGTTTTTCCCCTTGCAGGATTTCCACATACAAATATTGGTGTTATGTGTTGTGGATGTTATTGTCTTTCTATTTCATGCATTAATCTTTACCAGTACTGCAATTAACTTATAAACTATCTATCGACATAAAGTTTGGTTTACCAGTATTAAGCATTAAGGTTGGTTAAGTTGTTTTTGGTTTGAATTTATTTGACAACTGATTCAACCCCCCCCTCTCAATTATCTCTGGGACCTACACCCCTACACCAATACTGAATCCACCATAGAAAGATGTTATTTTGAGCAGTACATCTTTATTGGATTTAACAATCCAATTGTAGTTATTTGTGATTGAGCAGTGAGCTCTAAGCGCTTGGCCTTTCTACATGTGCAGACCCCATTTGTATACACATACCATCTGTAGTAGTATCATCTGATTGTGGGTAAGGCCACTGTGGTTTTTCCCCTTATAGGGTTTCCACGTACAAATATTGGTGTTATGTGTTGTGGATGTTATTGTCTTTCTATTTCATGCATTAATCTTTATCGATACTACAATTAACTAATAAACTGTCTACCGGCATAAAGTTTTGTTTATCGGTATTAAGAATTAAGGTCAGTTAAGTTGTTTTTGGTTTGAATTTATTTGACAACTGATTCACCCCCCCCTCCCTCAGTTGTCTCTGGGAAATAACATGGACCATATTCCCATCAAGATGCATAACCCCTCTTTTCAAAGGTTCATACCTGATGTCCAACACCTCAAAGATTTGGTTAGGCATGAAAATGGTTCTGGCCCTAGAATCTATCATGGAATTATGTAATAGTGTATGTCCAACTATAAGGGTAAGGTAAAATGGGTTTGGTTTAGGCTTACCTTTTAGTTGAACTTTAGGGGGGGGGACTTGACTAGTCAACATGACCAGAGAGTGTGGCTTTCCTGTTGTGGGTTGGGAACCCATTTTATTGATCTATGGAGACTTCGGGGTGCTCCCACTTGTATCTTTTTAGCCATTACATAGGGCCTCTTTCCGCCAGTTCTTTTTCTTAGGAATACTCAAGAGATCCCACAAAGAGACATGAGCTAGAGCTTTCTTCAATTGTTCCATCGCATCTACTATTTGAGGTGTGGAAATCTTTGGCTCCTTCAGCTTATAGGGGATGAACTCTTTTCTCCGATTGGTAGAGCTGATCATCAGTCATTTAGGAGATTCTTCTATGAGCATTCCTCTTGAAATACCAACATTCTCCCTGGTGAAATGCCTTTTGGAGTGGAGGTTATAATCCGACTACATGAAGGGGGCTCCCTCCTTTGAAGTGGATGCATTGTTTGTGAGCACAGAATCCACATCCTCCATCCATGAGAAAAGTGCATGGTCTGGGATGATCTTTGTCCCTTGCTACAATGACATACCTTGTATTTGGGAGATAAAATCCACATTATCCATACCTGGAGATGTATACATAGACTCATTTGAAGTCATGCCTAGACTTCTTTGTTATGTGACCTTCTACTGCAAGTTCCCTCTTGGACAATTCGTTAAAGCACTAGGAATTGGTATCATCCACATTGTTACATGGAAAGCACCAGGAATTGGTATCATCCACAAGGTTATTTTGACCCATTGTTAGCTTCTTACCAGTGGTTGGATAGATAGTTTGCAATGGATGTGGGATCAAGATTATTTGTCCATTTGGCTGGAAAGGTTTGTCAGTACGGTGATTTGTATGTTGGTTATGTTGGTATGTAGGTTGATTCCCTTGGAAACTTTGCTGGAATGGAGGTTTGGTAGGTGAGACTTGGGATCTCTTTAGATTGACAATCTCATTGGAAAAGGATCTTAAGAGATTCTTCATATCACTGACCTTAATAGCGAAAGAGGACGGTGGGGGAGTGGGATATGAATATAAAGACTGTGGAGCAGATGTACTAGGAGTGGCTTCTTCTAACACTTGAGGAGATATCTCAGGAAAAACTGGCATGATAGGGCTGGGAGCTAGCTTCCTGGAATCAGTTAGGTTGTTTTCCGCTTGGACTGCTATGTCGAATGCTTATGGGAGTGTATTGCCTCCTAGGGACTAAATAATCACTAATATGTCAGAATTGAAAGCTTTTAAGTATAATACGAAAGCCATATCCATTGGGGGGAAAGCAGATAAAGGTATCCTCTCTCAGGTCCACTGAAACCTTAGATTAAAATCAGTTAGTGCTTCCTAAGGGGCCCTCTTTATTGTGATCAATTAGTGCATCAAAGATGATTTGTCAGCCTTATCAGAGAACCTATGGACAAAATGGTTTCCCAGTTGATCCCAATCTTCTATAGTGTTAGGGCCCAACAATTTGAATCAATCCAAAGCTCATCTTTTGAAATAAGCTACGAGCAACCTTAAGGCCACATTCGGTTTGATAATTCCATGGACAATGCAGATAGTGGCTACATCTTATAAATGCTCCCCAAGAGTTTTATGACATTCTCCAATGAACTTGGGCATGATTTTTAGCATGGCTACAGGTATATCTCCCCAGACCATGGGTGGAGTTGGGGGACTGAGAGGGCTCCCGTTATCCCAGGTCACAAAATTTATGGGGGGAATGTGTACCATGGCTGCACGCATGACTATAGGGAAAGTGGGAAAGCTCTATGAGGATGAAGTTGCAGCTGAATGAACGGTCACCAGAGGTGGTAAGAGAAGATGAGGATTTAAAGCTATCTGACTCCTGGTGATAGACCTATGACTCATAAAATAGCTCAGAGTTATATTTGAACTTGAGGTCCCACCAGGCATGCCAGAAAAAGAATGGTTGACTCTAAATTTTAATTTGAAAACAAACAACCTTATGGGAAATTTAGTGATGGGGGACCTATTGTGCGAAATTCATTGAATAACTTCTGGATTTGAGAAGTCAGCTCTTCCTTGGGGTTTGCAAAAAGGGAGAGAAGGAAACTTAAAATAAAATGATCTATACTATGGAGGCAATGTGTTAGAATATTTCATAAAAAGAAGATAGCATATAAAACTAGGAAACACATGGTTTTAAAGCCCATTCAACAATCTACATGCCCAAACATAACTGAAATTAAGATACAATTAAGATTCCCTTGAAAAAACATAAAGAAACATATATCATGCATCCACCAGATAACAAATGTGGAACATAGTTTAATCGCCAGAGTATTAGATAGATATCTCTAAAGTCATGAAAATACAAGAAAAAGCACGAGAAAAACCTATTTAAGCATCCAAAAAGAGGCAATCACAAAGGCCGTAGGCACAATCTTGATTAACCTTCCTCTTGGGAAACTATAACGAATAAATATTATCTAAGATCTTAATTGTTTTTCTTAAAAGTTTTGAACCCTTACAATAGGGAAAAAGCAAGCATAAATAGAGCCCGCGACTTTGCTAACAACTCCAAAGTATGCCAAACATGCATAACCGCTCCTGAACAAAAAAACCAAGCTGTGTCATTCCATGAGGTCACACCCAACAAAATGGCCCTGAGGCTCTGGTTTTGCTTGTCTGTGATGATCTTCATACCGGCCTGAATAGAAAATATTTGGTTAGTCGTAGAAGAAAATGCGGCAAGTAGGGAAACCTGTTTTGAAAAGCCTCTCCAAAAAGAAACTCATCTGCTAACACAAAGATGCCAGGTGTCCCTTTTCTGTTTGTGTTATAAGGTGGGCCCTGAAAATGGCCCAGTCAGCAAACCCTCTCCATTTGTCATTATCGCGCTACTCCAATCCTCAAATGAGAAACACGGACGGCTAAGGGCAACGTCGAGATGACACTTGTCCTGTACTCCATGCACTGCTGGAAAGCTGAGAGGGGAAAAAAGGATACTCTGACTAAAAACTCACCCCGAGGATTTTAATGTGAATAGTAACTAGTTATATTAACATAGGTAATTGACTACCTCTTGTACCACTTCTTGTTTCTAAAATTCATCAAAAGTATCAAAATATTCTTTTGCATTACTAAGTTTCTTTCTCTTTAATTTTTTCAGAGTCCTCTCAAAATGACTCATTGGTTTGAAAGATGAAATATCAATAGGCATATTTCTTTTGGGATTTCCCCTACTGATTTATATTTCTTACTAGTTTCCTTTAGCTTCTTCTTCTCTTCCTAAGATTCATTATCCTTGGATTCATCTTGTAAGATGAGATGTTTTCCTCTCTATGTAGTGGTAGCTTTCTTATTTGTGTACACTTTAGGTACCGGTTCCTTCTTGGTTTGAACACTCCTTGTTACTCTAGTACTGGTTGACACAAAAGTTGGTTGATCATCTTTCTTCTTCTTCCCTTTCATACTACTGGGTTGTGTTGGTGAAATCCTTTCTTGATAAGTACCCAGTCTTTTCTTCTTTGTATCCTTAGGTGATGCCAGAAGGTTGTTAGCATAACCAATCAGCAAGTCATAACTGACTTCATATCCCATTTGTTCCATTTCTTCTTCTATCGATTCAAAAGCCTCCATAAGGTAGAAATTGGTGGTCACAGTGTAACAGATGTCTTTTTCAAAGTGTTTCACCACTTCATCTAATAACCTTAGTCTCATGCTCATCTTCTTCTGGATTTCATTGAAATACCTATTCATAGCAACTAGGAATGTGCTTTTTACAACCTTCATGCTATTCTTAATCTGGGCTGAGATATGTGTATCATTAGACCATTGTGTATCACCAATACCTTGAATAAAATTCTAAAAATAGAAGAACAAACTGATCAAAAGTTATCCAAACTTAAAATTTTGTTTGTTGTCCTTCTTGACTGATTCTAGATTCAACATTAGCTAACTTCGCATAGCCTCTCACAATTCATAATCTATATTTTCCTTAATCATCCAGTAGGCGACGTGTACCACAGTCGATGGCACACTATTCATCTGGCTAGAATGAAATATCCAGTAACCGATAATCATTCTAGCATATCTGACTACTTCATCTTGAATGTTGCTAATAGATGTGGCATGAGCATCATAAGTGGTCTTCATCAGTTCAATTACAGTATTCTGCAAGATTTTCCTCAATTCAAGAACTTCACCGGTTTGATAAAAACTAGTCACAACATGAATAGCTTCCTTGGTAATATTGTATGACCTATCTAAGTAAATCTTCCGTCCATGGACACGACTACGAATAATACTGACATGTTCTTCCTCAAAATATTCAAGAAAATAGACTGCATTGTGAAAACCCTTTTCATAAACCCTAATATATTCAGGTTTGACCTTCCCGCTTTTGTTGCACGGAGATTTAAGTTGAGAATAGAGTGCCAATGAACGTAGATCCTCAATTTTGCAATCTATATAACTTGACAAATCATCTTTAATCAAAACATCTTGGGGTACTTGAGATAATGCATTATAAGACTCTATCTTATCCGTCCCCATTGAATCCATAGCTTCGGTAGTGATAAAAGGACTTTCTGCTAGTGTAGATGATGATGTCATTCTAAATAATCTTGATTAGAGAGAGATTGACAAAAATACCTTGTTCCCTTCATGCTGCTAGGGTTTCGGGTTGCTCTCTCACTTGCACACTCGATTCACCTTTCCTTAGCTTCAAATCTGATTCAAATTTTTAATCTATAGCACAAATTCATTCTCAATTTGATAACAATTCTCTATTTCACTCTACAAGTGCTCACAAAAAGCTTCTTTAAATGCAGTAGGGTAAGAAAATGATTCAATGAAGCTTCTTTTTATTTACTTTACCAACTAAATTAATTACACTATCGATAGGGTAACAAACCCTAATTACCACTTAACAAACTCACTTATACCGGTAGGCATATCACCTGGTTGGTAATCCTTAGAAAGCCGATAGATAACAATATAAAAAAAAATCTCATATCCCAATTCAAAATGCAAAATTTACTTACTATACATTCTTCAAGGGGTCTGGAAATAGATTTATTGATATGCTCCCCCTAAGCTTAATGAAAAGCTCCATTTTTCGGTGAAGGACTCTCAAAAATAGGTGATGTATTCGATTCTTCTGATGGCTTGTCCTCACTTTTCTTCTTCTAAATTCTATTCATCTCCACTCTAGTTTCTTCAACATCAACCTTCTGCTTTCCTTTTTGATCTACATTGTGACTTACTGGTTGGTTCTTCTTTGTTTAGCAAAACTTGGCAATGTGTCCCAGTTTGTGACAATGATATAAGGCCATCCCAGATGCTCTCTAAGGTCCTACATTACCTTTTCCAGTTCTTCTTTTGTAGTTCATAGCCACATGTCCAAAGTTGTTGTACACTAAGCAAGTCACATTGACTCTCTTTTCCATCTCATAAGGACTAGACCGGTTAAAATAGGGTCTTTGCCAATTTGTGTTCCTTTCGTCACTTATATTCCTTCTTCAGTCACCAATAGGTCTTGGATTCATGTGAGGTGCAGGATTTTTTGCTTCATATCTGCATTCACCTGTCTATGCCCATACATGTTGCATGTATAACAATAAAATTCAAATCTTCTAGGCATATACCTCGTATTAGGTATATAACCAGTATTACCATTAGATCTACTTTTACAAACATTAGCAATATGTCCTGGTTTATGACAGTTAAAGAAAATAGGTTTGTAAGACTTCTTACCAGTAGGCTTCTTAGCCTTAGGAGCAGTTTTACCTTCATGCATGTCACTCATGGTAGTAGAAGATTCACCCTTCTCAAATGTATTGTATCCTATCCTAGATGTATCACATTTCATCCTTTGAAATTGGATCTATTCATCCAGCATAAAAGGAGCTCTTATTGAATTTATCAAGCTTCTCATTGGCTACTGTAAGCTCTTTAGTAACATCTCCGTTCTTTTTCATCAAGGTCTCTCTAAGAGACATTTCTATTTCAAGATCTGATTACAATGCTTATTTTTCTTCTTTCTCCTCATGGCAATGTTCATGCAAGGTTGCCTTCTCCTAATTGACTTTAAGGATTTGATGATCTTTCTCTTTGATCAAGTCTTCAGCTGGCCTCCTAGCTTCAAGTTCCTGACTCATATGGATTGTAATGGCCTCAAGTTCTCTCCTTAGGTTAAGTTTCTCACCATTCAATTTCTCCACTTCTTCAATCAATGCATCAATGTTCGCCTCATCTGAAGATTTGTTGTCAAAGATCTCCAATAATTTCTCAATCAATTCTTTTATTTTTGCTTGTGCAGCCTTGAATCTGCCTCTCAAGGTTTCTAGCTCATCCCTAGTTTCAACAAGGTCTCTAGCTATCTCTCTATAACTCATATCCCCCATAATGGATTTAGGGTTTCCTTCCAAGTAGTTAATCCTTAAGTAATTTAGGCTCTGATACCAATTGATAAACTTATAAAGCACTGAGAGGGGGGGGGAGAATTAGTGATAGCAAAAATAGTAACACTTTAGTTGTATACCGGTAAATACACTTAATCAATTTACTAATGGCTTTGCATGTAATCAACAATGTTATTAAATCATTCACCATAACACAAATATTTATACATGGGAAACCCAACTAGAAAAAACCATGGTGAAATGGAACTCACAAGTTAACTATCTACAAAATAGGTAACTGACTGGTTAAGGTCTACAAATGCTCTATTAGGAGTAGATCTTGTTAAAGATCCCAAAGCCCTATTAGGAGCTATACCTAGTTAAAGGTAACCTAAGTGGAGGATTTAGATCCAAGTTAATGAATCACCTTGTTAGAGGATTTCTACAATGAATCTTGTTAGAGCTTACCCAATTAGGGGATTTAACTATTGTAGTGATTAGAAAACAACAAGTGGTATGATCTAGGAATAGCACATTATGCTTGTTTAAATCCTTTTCTGCTCACTCATTACTGCATCACCGATATATTCTGTAACTCTTTTGTAAATCTCATCAACTCCAACTCATAACATCACTCATATCATCTATATCAAATAAATCATCACAATGTCTTTTTATAGACATTAGATTTCATGTCAGCTCCTGAACCTTGACACAATTTCCTAGGTTAAATGAATCTAGACAATCTTCCTTAACATGACACAAATTACCACCATAGTATCTATTGGTGGTAACACATTACAATTAGTGATAACTCATCACACACTCTGTGAAACCAATTCGAACATTGATATCGGTTGAGTGTTGACCCCTTCAAACTCATAGACCAGTTGTCTCCATGTGCCTCCTTGTCCCTCTCTATTGCATCTCAAAAATGGTAACAGTGGAATTGATCATACCTGATTATCTCAACTTCATATATCGGTTGTCTACATATACCAGTTTAGACATCTTCATACCGATTGAACTTGATCTATACAAATGATATCGGTTAGCAATACAATGACTTAATAGTATACTGGTTTAACCTTAACTAAGATGGCTATGAAAATCAAAACATATGTGTGTCATCAATGACAACACATAAAGTCATCAGATAAAAAAATCATAATCATTCCAACAAATACTATAGGGTATCATCTTACTGTGGGTAGGTTCGCACCATGGTTTTTCCCTTAACTAGGTTTTCCATGTCTAAAATCTTAGTGTTTTGTGTTGTGCTTTAAATTTTCTTATCTGATCATTGCTATAGTTTATTCATTATTTTTTTATAGTTTAATTTTCTGATCTGATGAAGACTGATTCACCTTCCTCCCCTCCCAGTCTTCATTCTTGATTTCTTCTAACATCTAGTACAACATTCTTGAACAAAGAATATATCCATTCAGTATCACTTCTTGAGGTTAAAGGTATTGGATGATGATGTAAAGCTTGAGTATGTAACTATGAAAGAGAAGATTATAGATATATTTGGGAAGGCACTATGAAAAGATACTTTTGAGTATCTCCAACAAAATTTAGAGGTATTAACCCTTTCTAGTTTGAACAAATGTGCATTTGGATGTGTGTTGGTCTAGTGAGTAGATTGGATTTTTTTAATCTAGATTGATGCTTTGGTGTTTCTTGTTAGAGAGAGTAGGAGTGAGTTTCATAGGGGAGTTATGCCTTCCCTTGTCATTATTGTCAAAGGGGGAGAGACCTTGAGAGTTTCAGAGGTTTGTTTTGTTGTGCAGAGATTATTTTGTGTTTGTTGTTAATGGATGTTGCCATAAATGATAAAGGAAGATATTGTTGTAGACTTGGTTTTTGTGGAGGATATGGTTTTGTTCAATAGTTATCATTTATGTCAACATATTCGTTGGCATTAATGTCTCTTTTGTTCTTGATATTGGTGATCTAGAACATGTTTTCCTAAAGTCTTTGGTGCTTTGGAAGACATATTAGTGATCTGGATATTTTAGGTGTTGATCATTGGCATTAGTCTGTATCTTGGTCATATTCTTATTCTTGTTGTTTTGGATGATGGTGTTTGGGTTTGGATTAAGTCTGAAACTTGAGGATGTGTAGTGGCTTGTGGTGTAGCATGTGTATCATGAGTTTTGGGTCTGAAATTTGTAATGAGTGTAATGTGTTGATCTTTTTATTGATGTGTATTGTGGTATGGACTAATAATCATTCCTTCCCATAACCAGAATGTTTAGTGTTGACCTATTTTTAGAACCCTATCTTAGTCGACTCAGAAGACCATTCTTTCCATAAAATAGTATATATATAAGGATGATCTGATTATGTTAAACATAGAATAATTGTGACAAATTTTTTGAAGATATGCGACTAAAAAGGAAAGATATGACTATTGGTGATATGTGAGAGTGTGTTGGTATTGAGGGACTAGAAGCAATCCGACTTTGTAAATTGTGTTTGAGTGGTGGATTATTTCTTTCTTTCTCTCTTTCTTCGGTAGTGAGCCCACCTAGAGTGATTATTATGGCAGTGAGCCACCCTTTGTAAAAATTAACTCAACTGATGTCACCTTAACCGATATTTTTATTGGAAATAAACATTCTCAATGGTTTTTCCATTTTGGGTTTTCCACGTCATATCCGATGTTCATTGTTCTATTTATTGCATGTTTATATTTTCATGGTGTATATATATTATTAGTTTGGATCAAAAGGTGAATATAATAAAAGTAACTATTTTAAGTAATCAAGTGATTCAACCCCCCTCTCAGTTACCTAAATATTCAATAATTTTATATATAATATTAGTTTTGGGATATCTCCATCTCAAGCATAGAGATTTTTGTAGAGATCATATAGCTAGGAGGAGTTCTAGCATAATTTTGGTTGTTATAAGTAGAAGACATTGTTCCCTTTTCCCTTAATTTTAAAGGTGGAGACAACAAATAGTTATATGTGTGTTCCCATAAATGAAAAAAGGGGATATTGTTGGCAATATGTGCAATGTTTGTTGTCATTAATATCAACATGAATCTTTTGCCATTGGTATCAACTTGTGGACAACTTGATGCCCTAGCATACTTATATACAAATGGACAAATATAGTTGAAGACGTTGAGAAAATATGTGAGATCAATATATTTGAGAGAGATAATTTGAGATAGTTGTTGAACACCCAGTAGAACTAAGAGGGGGTTGAATTAGTCCAAAACTTCAAAAACATTTATCAATCAACTTATTTAATATCAACACTTGAATCATTAGCACATTGAGAAGAAACATATAAACACATGAACACCAAATTTACATGGAAAACCCAAATAGGAAAAAAATGTAATGAGAATCTAACTCACAATATGAATAATAATGTTCACAACATTTTAGGCTTGGAGCCACGGACCACCGAAACTTAAAGAACTTGTAGAATTAAGGTGCATTACCTTAGGAAAGATGCAAAAGGACTTGTATAGATGAAGAAAACTTCTTCAGGACAAGATACAAACTGTTATCAAAGGACTCATTATCAATCAAAAACTAATGAAATAGGCAAACTAAATTTGATAAGGATTCTCTTGATCATGAAATTTTCCATGAATAGTAATCAAGTAACCAATAACATGGCAAATATTTATGATGATCTCCACTATCACAACACATTATCTTGCAGAATATATTATCTTCAAACCTCTTCTGACTTTTACATCAACACAAACTCAAATCTACTGGCAAATCATTTGTATACACTTCTCACATAATTTACTTCTCATCCACACATATTATATATGAGATATAAAATTAAAATATTAATCAAGGGTCAGCCAAAATAGAATAAGCAATATTACATAATATAAGACACCTAGACCTAAAATACTTAGATTGGTCCACTTCTAGAGAAATAGGGAATGAAAACATATCATAATACATTATTCCACGAATGATTGAAAATCCAGACATGATAACATTGTTTCCAAAGGATGTTATAAAACATAATGTGTAGATATAATTAACTAGTCAGCCAAATAACCACTACCAGTGCAAAATACTGTATTCAAATATCCACAAACCAAAGTGAGACCAAAATAAATATCTCAACAAATATTCCAACACATACCCAGACTAAAAGAACATGATCCAGTAAACCACATTGTAATTAAGAAAATATTTAGAGGTCACCAAAAGCATTCCAGACCACTCTAAAAATAGGAAGACACAACCAATACCAAAATATTATCCGCTCCAACATCCATCCAGATAACCAAGATTTGATAAAGCATATCTGAACCAATATAGACATCTAGATAATCAGGTTTGATGTCAATGAAAACTATAACAGATCATGTTGACAACAGTTTCCCTCTTTGTCATTGAGGACAAGACCAAGGAACCAATAATCAACAACAACAATGTAAAACTGAAAAAACTTACAACAATTGTCTCTCTCATAATCTCACAATAAATTTATCCAATAACTCACAACAATTATCTCCCCATTTGACAACAATGACATAGGACACTAAAAGATAGACAAATGTATATTAATTGGTCACAGCACTACTCGTGAGAGAAGCATCAACATCAATCTAGGAAACAAGGATAAGCAGTAAGTCTCCCCCCGAAAAGATGCACCATTAGAAATGCATCTAGTTAGAAAAATAAGGTGCAATAACCCCTAACTTTTGCTTGAGATACTTAAAATTAACCTTTGCTAATGCCTTTTTAAAAATGTTTGCTATCTACTCTAATGTAGTAATGTATTCCAATCTAACTTTCTAATCTACAACCTTCTCCCTTAAGAAATGATAATGGATTTAAATATGATTATTTCTTGAATGCATAACAAGATTATTTGAAATGTTTAAAGCACTCCAGTATTATCACACATAATACGAATAGCTTCATCATATACAACTTTTATATCCCTAAGAGTTTGCTTCACCTATAAAACTTGAGTATAGCAAGATGCTCCAACAATATATTTGTCAAGACCTTTTCTTGTAAAATATAAAATCATTTTAATTATTTAATCTTTTATTTAAACTCAAAAAAATATAGATATAAAAAAATCAATAAAGTAGAAATTTTATTTGAATTAAATGTTTTTACTATTTTTACTATAAAAATCTTTATTGATTACTTATTTAAAAGACCTTTTAATTATAAATATATATATAGACTAGAAATAATTAAAAAATCATTCATAAATTAAAAATAGTATCTATGAATTAGTTAGTTCACATATTTTATTAATGATGTCATATTTTTTTAAGATGAGAGGAAAGTAGAAAGTTTGTAGTTAGTGAAAATAAACTAAGAAACTCCCTTATCTTAAGGTAAGGAAAGTTACGTGGCAAAAGTGGAAGTGTAGTTTAAAAGTTAGAAATTATATTTTTAGTTTATCACTAAAGTGCTTTCATGTATAAACTTAAGTATAAACTTAAGTCTGCAGTAAAATGCAACTCAAAAAAAGAAACAAGAATCAACATAGTCAAGCAAGCCAAAAAGGGAGCTATTACTATGCATTGGATGCCACTCGTTGAAGTTGATTTGGAATTAGAGCCTTGTTAGGCATAACAAAAGGCATGAATGGGAGACATTCAACAAGAACTACATTGAAGAAGTACATTGAAGAAGTGATGGGCACAATAAGAGGGGGGATATTCAACAACACCTTAGTTCTGGGGGAGCATCAACAACCTTCTGGTCAGATGAGAAAAGCTACATGGATTTAGTGTCTCATTCATCTTCTATCCGGGTATGTTCTTGCTGATCATAATTTCTAAATCTCTGAAATTTCATATCAGTCAATTCATTATTCTATCTAAGAAGATATAATTCAGAGATTTTTAATGCTCTTAGTTTATAGTTTGATTTCCAGTTCAACCTGAGTATTTTGCTTCATTTAACTCTTTCAATAATTCCATAAAGCGTCATTGACTCTACCAGAGATTGCGTGTAATTTGAAAGAGTCAGCAAAGCATTTAGATGCATGCAATTTGTGTCAAACAGTTAGCGTACCTTATCTGCATATTTCACTGGGCACTTTACCTTCAATGTTGGGGTATTATTTTTCTTTCTCTTGTACTTTGATAGTTCTCCCTTCGATATTACTGGACATCTTCTACATTGCACATCATATAGCGCAAGTCTAATTTTTCAGATTGTTTCATTTAGCAATGCCAATAATGTCAGTCATGTTAGCCGCATATTTCTCGTCACTTCTCGTTTCTGAGCATGATTTGTTTGCACAGTAGTGCACCATGCGAATGTTCGTGTGCAGCTCATCCGTCCCACAACATTTTAATGTTCGAATGTCAGTTTTGAGTGTGCCTTTCCACTTGTCACTTGTGCATGCTAGTGGAAATGGCCCCGAATATTTCAAATTACTCACCAACGTTCTTTTCTTTCCTCTTCTCTCTTTTAAATCTCTCTTTTCCCTACATTCAATCTCTCTTGGTTCTCTCAAGAAAGATCTCTTGTTCTTTGGGCTCTCACATCATTCTATTTCTTTGTCTCTCACTTGTTACAACAGTCTCTATCTTGCTACAAAACTCTCAAGCTCTCACACTAATATCTTGGAACTCTCTTTGCTTTCTCTTGGCTTTCTATAGCCTCTTTGGTAATATTTTTCTATCATTCTATCTATGCTATCTTCGAGAATCTTGGGATTTATCACATCCCTCTTCTATCATTTATCTTATCTTGCATTTATCTTTTATTCTATCAATCTAACTAGTTGTCTGTGAAGGTGGAAACACTAAATTAGGGATTTGACTAAGGCAAGTCCCCTAGCAACCCCAAATATTTTTGCTTTCTGGCTTGTGTGCATGTTGCATTAGAGAAGATTTATCTGGTTGGAGGCTTCATAGTGTGGACCTATTGTTTGTCTATTTCTCCCCTTTTCTCTTATTTGACTTTATTTCCCAGTTGTCTATATTTTTATATTATCGTACTTCTTTCATTTATTTATGTCAGTCCCCTCTTTGTATGGTTCTCTATTTTTGTCCGTAGAGGATGTTAGTGCATCATGTTGGATTCCTATTCTCACATGTTCATCCTGGTCATAGAGAGATGCTAGAACTATCTAGAAGGCCCCTATGTCTTGTATTAGATAGTTCTATATCTTGTATCATAGAACTATCTAGGAGGCCCCTATGTTTCAGTGAGGTAGTGGCAAATATTTTGTTCTTTGAGATTCATCATCTTGGAGGGAAAAAATTCCCACCTCTACATGGATATATGCTTATCCTTTAGAATACTTCTAAGGAAAATCAAATCGATAATTGACAAGTAGAATTGTGGTTTTTCCTTGATTGTTTCACTATGAATGATCTCATCTAAGTATGTGTAAGATCTATTGGATATTATTGAGAACAATATTTGGTCATTGATGTCAACATATTCTTCTATGTATTGTAGTACCGTAGTCAGATTAAATGAGTTTGTTTGTCCAGTGTGTTTCAAGTTGAGTTGTTATGATTTAAAGAGTTTTGAGATAAATATCTCTATGATGTTTCAGATGTTGTTGTGGTAATTCATGATGCTTGTGGTTGTTTCTAGATCATGTCGTATTTGTGTTGGTAGTCTATGTTGATTGTTGTGTGCATTGATGATGGTTTTCTGGGTGTGACGGTGTTCTTCATGTTATGTGACATTCATGTTGATTGTGGTGTGTGGGAATGTTTAAGACACAATTCTTCAAGGTGTTTCATGTTTGCGGTGGTGATTTGGGTAAAGAGTATATCTTAGCCAACATTGTTTTGGTCTGCATGTGCATGGGAGTTCAGATTGAGCCAACTTGTTATTATACATTTCATTTGTGTGTTATGCATTTTTGGCCAACATATAAATTATCTAATTTGATGTTGCAGAAATATAAGAGCGATTGATATGGTCATTTTTGGTGTGGATGAGGACTGAGAATCTTATTCAGTCCTTGAAATGTGAATAGGAGAGGTCTGGTAGACAAGAACAAGAATGTGAAGGTAGATGAGAAGGGAAAAACAAAATTTGAATAGATTAGAGAATAGATGAAGAATACGTGTGTTAAGAAGAGCGATAATGATGCAGGGAGTGGATCCACACTTGATTCTAGTGCTAGAACTACATCTAATAGTTGAACTATGGCATCCGACCTTGGGAGATGGCATATATTGAAAGGAAATACAAGAGAACGAAAATGAAAAATAAATCCAAGTAAGTATGTTGATTGACCTAATGTTACCAAAGTAGAGATCAACTTGAGAGCAATCACCCAAAACTTCTAGAGTTGACACAAGAGCTTTTGAAAGGGGAAAATAAAAGAAAAACCCCTTATGTATTATGAATGAAGGGAAATCCTGAGAGAGAGAGAGAGAGAGAGAGAGAGAGAGAGAGAGAGAGAGAGAGAGAGAGAGAGAAGCTAATTAAAACAATATCCAAAAAAGTGAAGAATGAAAGGAGAAGCATCTCTTAAATAGAGATGAGAAGAGGACATACAATTTTGGTATTATGGTGTGTTGCATTCATTTTGTCATTGATGTCAACACTTGTCAAACACTTGAGAACACTTGGAGATCTTTGGTTATGTTCATCCGCATGTTCAGTGACTTATGCACAGTCACTGGTATTTGGTTAACCAAAAGGTTATATTGTTCACCGACACTGAAGATGATCTGTTATCATCTGGAGATTACTTGGTTATGTCGAAGACATTATTTGGACACTTGGTTTTGGTGATTTGATTATTGGTACAATCGAGTGCATATTTTTTGTTACTAGCAAATATGTATAGGTTATGGACCGGCGAGCATTATCTATTCCAGATCAGCATGACACATTATGGAGATGTTTTATTGATTGGTTATTATTGTAAACGCATTGAGCCAACATCATGTATCTCATATTGATTCATTTGTAATTGATTTAATTGTAATATCTTAGTAAGCTGACTACACAATTGGTCTTAAGTTTTGGTATATATGTAAGATCTCATTTGTGAGATTATGTAGAGGAGTGGAAAAAGGATTGTAATAAGGTATATGAGAATATAAGCAGAGCTATACACATAGACATCATTTGAAGATTCAAGGAAGGTATGGGGAAGACAATTAGAGCTTAACCGGTACTAAATCTAATATATGAAGATGCTATTTTGTGCAATACATTATCACTGGATTTAACCATCCAATTGTAGTCAGTGTGACTCCCATTTTGTGATAGAGCAGTGAGCTCTAGGTAGTTGGCCTTTTTGCATGTGTAGACCTCATTTGTACACACATACTATCTGCAGTAGTATCATCTGATTGTGGGTAAGGTTTCCCACCGTGGTTTTACCCCTTACATGGTTTGCACGTACAAATAGTTGTGTTATGTGTTGTGTATGTTATTCATCTTTCTATTTCATGCATTACACTTTAACAGTATTGCAATTAACTATTAAAATGTCTATCGACATTAAAGTTTGGTTAAGTTGTATTTGGGTTGAAATTAAAAGACAACTGATTCACCCCCCCTCTCCCCCCTCTCTTAGTTGCCTCTGGGTCCTAACAATTGGTATCAAAGCCTAGTCCTCTTTTTGCAGAAGTTTAACAGCGTGAGGAGATTCTATGGCAACAAAGTATTTCAGGAAGGACAGTTTGAAGCTTGATGGAACTAACTATGGTATATGGAAGATTGGAATGGAGACTCATCGGAATTGCATTGAGAAAGACATTTGGGATGTTACAAAGAATGCCTATGTTGGTCCTACACAAAGTCAACTTAATCCACCAACCTTGGCTAGAGATTAGGAGAATGATTTCAAAGCAAGAGAAGCACTTTTGAGCGCATTGTCAGATCAAAAAATCATGGGATTATAAGACCGATCTACTACTAAAGCTATTTGGGATAAATTGGAGACATTTAATGAAGATGATACCACTATCAAAATTGCAAAACTAGAATGCTTCCAGATCAAGTATAAAAATCTGAAAATGGAAGAAGATGAAAGTATTTCTGCTTTTATGGAAAGAGTTAATGAAATTGTTTTGGGTATACAATATTGTGGAGGATCCTTAAGTGAAGATGAAATTATTTCTAAAGTTTTAAGAGCTTTGCCACCGGCATATAAAATGAAAGTAACTGCTATTAATGAATTGAGAACAATGCCTAATGCACCAATATCTAGAGACACTTTGGTTGGAAAACTTTCACCTTTTGAGCTTGAGGAATTTGGTCCTATTGCTACAATTAAGACAGATTTGGCTTTCAAAGCTTCATCATCTACAACATCATCATCATCATCTGAAAAATCTTATTGGAAAGCACTCTATGCTAGAGAACTTGAAGAAATCAGAAGAGAGAATGAAGAACTTGAAGAGCTTGAAGCACTATTTGCAAGGAAAATGCCTAAAGGTCTAGTTGAAAGTAAGTATGAAGGTAAAGCACCATTTAAATGTTTTAACTCCAATAAAATTGGTCATATGGCATCTAGGTGTCCTGATGGACATGCAAGATTGAAAGAAGAAGCTAAAAGAACATATAATCCTAACCCTGAATATCAAAGATATAGATTTAAGAAGAATAGAGACTATCATATTACTATGCTGATGAAGGAGTTACTGATGATTCTAATAAGGAACCGACAGACAATGGATGGGCTTTTGTTGCAATAACAGAAGATCAACTGACACCTACTGTTCAACCGGTAGAGCAAGCCTTGCTAGCTAAAATTGAAGAAAATGATGAATGGATCATTGATTCCAGATGTTCACATCATATGACTGGTGATAAGAGTAAATTCTTAACCTTTCATGAATACAATGGAGGTAATCATGAATAGAACTTGTTTGGAACTTGCAACCGGTAATTAGAGTAGAGGTAATGTCTTTCATTTGAATAACAATGAGAAAACATGCTTGATTGCACATATTGATTAAAGTTGGTTATGGAATAAGAGACTGTGTCATGTAAATTTTGATTGCATTGTGAAAATTAGTACAACTAAGGCAGTAAGGGATTTACCTAAGATTGTTAAACCTCACAATCTGATATGTAAGGAATGCCAATTTGGAAAGCAAGTTAGAGCAACTTTTAAGAGTATTCTAGAAAAATCCAATAATGTTATTGACTTAATTCATACCGATTTATGTGGTCCAGCAAGAACTAGAAGTTTACAAGGAGATAAATATTTTATGCTAATCATTGATGATTATTCTAGAATGTGTTGGGTTACTTTTCTCAAGGAGAAGTCAGAAGCTTTTGGGAAATTCAAACTATTCAAAGTCATGGTAGAGAATGAAACTAGTAAGAAAATCAAATCTTTGAGATCAGATCAAGGAGGTGAATTCACATCTAAAG
Organism: Cryptomeria japonica; assembly: GCF_030272615.1. Classification (NCBI taxonomy): domain Eukaryota; kingdom Viridiplantae; phylum Streptophyta; class Pinopsida; order Cupressales; family Cupressaceae; genus Cryptomeria; species Cryptomeria japonica. The sequence continues at coordinate 781,019,197 of NC_081411.1, read as the reverse complement.
AATTTAATACATTCTATGAAGTGAATGGAATCAGAAGACAATTATCAGCACCTGGACACTCCAACAAAATGGAGTTGTGGAAAGGAAGAACAAAAGTATTTTAGATGCAGCTAAAAGCATGATATGAGAAGCAAACCTACCTCATATGTATTGGAGAGAAGCAATCAATATAGTTATTTATACATTCAATAGAGTTCACATCAAAGGTGAAACCAGTAAGACCCCTCATGAACTATGGTTTGGTAATACTACTACTCTTAAATATTTCAGAATATTTGGAAGAAAATGTTATATTAGGAGAGATGATTATATTGGCAAATTTGATCCTAGAAGTGATGAAGGAATATTTCTTGGTTATTTATCTAAGAGCAATGTATATAGATGTTTTAATAAGAGATTGCAGAAAATAATTGAAAGTGTAAATGTGAAGATTGATGAACAACTTAGAAAGTCTATAGACTCTGAACCGACAACTAAGATAATCACAAATGAATGTACAATGAGTACATCGGTACAGAATGTTGATCCAGTCACACTGGCATCATTTGAGAGCTCCATGGTGACTGAAGAACAACAGCAAGTGAATACACCTAGGTATGTAAGATTGAATCACTCTGAAAGTCACATTATTGGGAATAATTATCAAGGAGTTATGACTATAGGAATATTGGCAAATGAAGAGGTATGTCTAATTTCTCAATTTGAACTAACAACTATTAATGAGGCATGTGATGACAAACATTGGATTAAGGCTATGGAAGATGAATTAGAACAAATTGAAAAGAATAACACGTGGACATTGGTTCCCCAACCTAAAGACAAAAATGTAATTGGAACTAAATGGGTATTCAGAAATAAACTTAATGAAGATGGTAAGGTGATAAAAAACAAAGCAAGATTAGTGTGTAAGAGATATTCACAGAAAAAAGGAATTGATTATAATGAAACCTTTGCACCGGTAGCTAGAATTGAGGTAGTCAATTATTCTTAGCTTTTGTAGCACACAAGAACTATAAAGTAAATCAAATGGATGTTAAATGTGCATTTCTGAATAGTGATCTTGAAGAGGAAGTTTACATCAAACAACCTGATGCATTTTCTTTGACAGATGACAAAGATATGGTTTGTAGGTTAAGGAATGCTTTATATGGATTGAAGCAGGCTCCTAGAGCTTGGTATGCCAGATTGGACAAATATATTTTGAAGCTTGGTTACACTAAAGGTAATGCTGACAACAACTTATATTACAAAGTGACCAATGATGACATCTTGGTTATTGAAGCTTTTGTTGATGATATTATTTTTGGAGGAGAAGATGGATTGTGTACAAACTTTTATAATAAGATGCAGGAAGAATTTGAAATGTCTATAATTGAAGAGATAAAATTATTTTTAGGATTGCAGATTTCAAAGACTGATAAAGGTATATTCAGAAAATAGTCAAAGTAGTTGAAGGAATTACCTAACAAATTTGACATGGAAAAATCTAAATCGGTAAGTCCACCTATGACTACAACTGATAAACTATCATTGAAGGATGAATTAACACCTGTTAATCTAACAAGATACAAGTCTATGATAGGAGGTTTACTATATCTGACACAAACAAGACCTAAAATTATAAATGTAGTATGTACTGTTTCAAAATTTCAGAGTAATCCTAAGGAAAATCATGAATCAGTAGTAAAAAGGATTTTCCGGTACCTACAAGGCACAACAAATCTTGGCTTATGGTATCCTAAAGATGAAAATTTTGATTTTTTTGAATACATAGATGCAAATTGGGTAGGAGATGTAGATGATAAAAAAAGCACAACCAACAAAACATTTTTTCTTAGCAGCAGACTAATTTCATGGTTGAGCAAGAAACAAAGTTGTACATCACTATCAACAATAGAATCAGAATATGTTGCAACAACAACTAATTGTACATGGGTATTATGGATTAAGAAAATGTTTAAGGACATAAAGGTAAAATGCAAAGAACCTATAATCATTTACTGTGATAATATGGCAGCAATTGATATATCAAAGAATCCAGTATTTCTCTAAAACTAAACATGCTTCTATCAAATTCAATTTTCTAAAATAGAATGTTGAAGCAAAAGAAGTGAAATTGGTTTATCTGAATAATAAAGAGCAGATTGCAGATATCTTTACTAAGCCTTTGCCTAAGGAAACTTTTGAATATCTAAGAGAGCATCTTGGAGTTATACTCTCACCGGCAGAAACTTAGACAGTTGGAGCATGGCATCAAACCAATAGAATTAACAGAGAAATCTTTTTCTGGTTTTGATGAAGGAGAGCTCCATCTCAGGGGGACTAGATTGAATAAATGTGGTTATAACAATTTGTATTTTGTAACAAGTTCTATGAACTGATTGTATTTGGCTTTGTATTGCTTTGCCATTTGATGTCAAAGTGGGAGAGATATCTATGGAAAAACACATTATCTTTTTGGGAGAGATTATTCATTGGGGGATAGATTGTTACTCTCTGTATCTATATTTAAATGATCTCTTTGGGAGATTGTTGGTTTTTGGTTTTTAGCATTTCTGCTTTGGCACTTAGATGGTTTATCCATCTTGTGTTGCCATCAATGCCAAAGGGGGAGTTTGTTGGTATTATGGATGTGTTACATTGGTTTGGTCATTGATGTCAACACTTGTCAAACACTTGAGAACACTTGGAGATCTTTGGTTATGTTCACCGGCATGTTCAATGACTTATGCACAGTCACCGATATCTGGTTAATCGAAAGGTTATATTGTTCACCGGCATTGAGGATGATCCGTTATCATCTCAAGATTACTTGGTTATGTCGAAGACATTGTTTGGACAGTTGGTTTTGGTGATTTGATTATTGGTACAATCGAGTTTGCATATTTGTTGTTACTGGCAAATAGGTCTAGGTTATGGACCAACAAGCATTATCTATTCCAAATCAGCATGACATGTTATGAAGATGTTTTATTGATTGCTTATTATTGTAAATACATTGAGCTGACATCATACATTGCATATTGATTCATTTTTAATTGATTTAATTGTAATATCTTAGTAAGCCAACCTACACAATTGGTCTTAGGTTTTGGTATATATGTAAGATCTCTTTTGTGAGATTATGCAGAGGAGTGGAAAAAGGATTGTAATAAGGTATATGCAAATATAAGTAGAGTTATACATGCAAACATCATTTGAAGATTCAAGGAAGGTATGAGGAAGACAATGAGAGCTTAACCAGTACTGAATCAGATATATGAAGATACTCTTTTATGCAGTACATTATCATTGGATTTAACCATCCAATTGTAGTCAATGTGACTCCCATTTTGTGATAGAGCAGTGAGCTCTAGGCAGTTGGTCTTTCTGCATGTGCAGACCCCATTTGTACACACATACTATTTGCAGTAGTAGCATTTGATTGTGGGTAAGGTTTCCCATCATGTTTTTTCCCCTTACAGGGTTTCAACGTACATATAACTGTGTTATGTGTTGTGTATGTTATTTGTATTTCTATTTCATGCATTAAACTTTACCAATATTGCAATTAACTGTTAAATTGACTACCGCCATCAAAGTTTGGTTAAGTTATATTTGGGTTGAAATTAATAGACAACTAATTCACCCCCCTCCCCTCTGAGTTGCCTTCAGGTCCTAACATACAAAGTAACTTCAAAATCTATGAATGCCACCATTCATAATATGTGTGTGAAATGTGTCAACATCCTCTTAAGGAAGACAAACTAAAATTCCTTAATAAAGGAAAATAAAATAAATGACTTGTCCTCACACATGTACAAGAGGACAAATTACATGTAGGCATTGCAAAGGAATATCCCAAACTAAATACAAATAAACCTAATCCAAGTAAAGATTAAGTATTCTAACAACCCACCTTAAGCTTTCCTTGCGGAGTCTACATCAAACCTTTCAATGGGTTGCAATCTGAGATTTTTACAATGAAATTGAAACTTTTCTTTACAAAGTGGCTTTGTTAAAATATCAGCAACTTGATCTTCTCCCTTGCAATATAATGGGTAAGTGCACAAAGTTGTTTCCACTTAGTGTCGAAGTTTTACACTTAGAAAAAAATGCCAAATCGCATGGAACAGATGAGAAGCGAAACGGGATACCGTTTCACATCGGGATCTGGAGCCAAAATTTGAAACAAGATCTTGTTTAGTGTCAGGATCCTGAGCCTAGATCTAAGAAATAGGATACTATTTCAAAAACAAAATGGGATCCCATTCTACAATGAGATCTTGTTTCAAAAACAAAATGGAATCCCATTTCCTTTTAAAAATTTTTTTTAATTTAATTTTTTTCTTTTTTCAATTTAATTTTTTAAAAAAAATTTTAAATTTTTTTTCTATTTTTTTTTATAAAAAATACAAGCTATATATACATGAAATATAAAATTTCATTATAAGTCACATTTCTCTTTCTCTTTTTTTAATTTTCTTATACTTTAAGTTATATTTTATGTATATATTGGTAGGATGTTTGAGAGTGGTTTTAGATCTCTAGGAGTTATAATGCAAATTCTAGATTTTAGAAGATCTTATAAATTTTTATACTTAGTCAAATTTCAGTAATCAGGAGTTCAATATTTGGTAACTCTTTTTATCTCAATCTCTTAATCTTCCTTGAGTTCTAGACTCATCTCCCTCCATATCTATATTCGCAAGATGTTTGAAAGTGATTTTAAATCTGCAGGAATGATTTTTGCAAAGTTGTAAGGCCTTCCCGAAACCAAGCTCTGATTAATTTAGTTGACCATGTTTGACCCTATTAATAAATGCTTTATAATTCAATAGAATGGACTGTGTTAGACAAATAGATTGGTGAGAAAAGTAATTGAACCAAGTTATAGAGTTATTGCACCTTGTGGTGTACATTTTGATGTGTTATGAATTTAAAATCCTAAAAGATCCATTGATTGGATAATCTTGATTTAACGTATGTCAGCTATGTCTGGATGTAGAACTTATATGATTCCGTGATTAGATAACATTGATGAATGTTGATGCTTTATTTATATGCTTTATGATAAAGAACTCTATATGATTCTAGAATAGGATAAATTGGAGATGATGTATGTCATTATTGGATTTGTAGGACTTTATTACGATAATAGAATTAAGATGTATGTTTTATGTGTGGACCAAAATTACGACAATTATGATAATTGCTTATGTTGATTTAATTGGATATGAGATTGATTGAATTGGTCAAAAGAAAATTGTATGCGAAGTGTTTGATGTGTATTCTAATTCATGTGTTTAATATTATATGAGGTTATTGGAAATTACTAATGTGTATTTGAGTGGCACAGGAAAAGATATCCATGTGACCATGGAAATATTATGGAGAACCAAACCTAGACCTATGTATGTTCGTAAAACTAGGGTTTGTCTATTTGGAGAGACAACACCCCATTAGTGACGTATTTTATTTGTAATAGTAAATGATGCATGTGTGTTAAGTGTTATTTAATTGATTTATGTAAATCCCACAAGAGACATGATTTCATGTATAATTTTGTAAAAGTATTTTCTTTGTGTCACTTGACACATTTGTGGATTTATGTTTGAATTTTTCAAATTGTCTCTTGGTGGGAATTGTTTAACTATAGCTTTTTCAATTAATGTGATGTGGTTTCCATAAATGCCTTGGGTAAAGAATCTTTGCGATGGTCAACATAGGTTTGACCCGAAAATAAACTTCAGAGGGGTTAAAAAAGGGTTAAATGGACACCTAGGGGTAGTTTAATAGGGTTTCCTAAAGCCCATAAGGTATACCTAAGGGTTAGGGGTAATTTTAGGTAAGTTACTACTCCCATGTGACCTTTTAGACACCCTAAAAAAGTGACTTTTCTAAGTTGTGCGAAAATTGAACTAGAAGACTTGAACTAAGTTAAAGACCTTCCTTTTCAAATGAGAGTTACCTTTCCCATTTTACCTTACCTTCCCTTTTTAGTTTTAGAAACTTGAGAGAACTCACACTAGTGTCTTCTTAAGCAAGAAAGAGAGATTTTGGGGGTAATCACCCACTCTCCATTTTTGGAGACAAAAGAATTTTGTAAAGAAAAAGATAGAATTTGGTTTGAGAATTTTAGCTAAGGATAGAAAGAGAAGGACCGTGGAATTGGGCTGCTCATCGTCAACAAAACTAGTATACCTTTGGGCAGTTTAAGGTTGGTTGTATTTTGCTTATAATGATTTTCTTATTGCATTGGTTTTGAAAGTAATTTTTGTGTAAAAGACTAGTTTCCGTGCATGTCCTCTTGGAAACTTATTTGGTATTTTATGTTTGTGCATTGTATATGTTTTGGGAGTAATCAAGACCTCCTACTCTTAGGAGAGAGGATGATCTTCTGGGTGGTAGAAGTGATAGCCCTCGAGTGAGAGACTCTCATTATGAGAGTGATCACAAGGGAATTTATGTGACCCTTGCTGCATGGCTTGTTTATGCATTGGGGGTCATAAGGAGGGAAATAAGGCATGAATGCCTTGGGGGGCATAAGGAATAAGGGGTTGATTATGTTATACTTGATGTATTTGGTTTTCCATGAGGTGGCTATGTGTTTTACCATACTTGCAGTCTCCTCAGGGTACTTGGTCCACTACCACCCTTGAAAAGACATCACCAATGTGTGGTGCAGTGTAGCCCGGGTTTGGGAGTGTGTTTGAGTTTGGGTGTATTATGTCTTCTATGTTTGCATGTTTGTTACCTGTCTAGGGCTTGGTTCTCTGAGCTCAGGGGTGGCTACTAGTTAGCCTAGGCTGGGAGGTGAGCACTCCATGGTCATATCCTTTGTTTATATTTGTAGGTTGTCAAAAGAAAATATCAGGACAAGTAGATGTGGCTAGAATTAGTTGTTGCAGAAAAGTGTTTGGATATGTATTATCATTTTCCTCATGTATTAGAAGTGGGAGGCCTATTTGTAAAGTGACAGTGTATCTTGAAGATAGGATTTAAATATTTGTAATAGTCATATAAGTTATATTGCAGAAAAAATGAGAATTTTTTTTGGTTTGGTTGCTAAGTTTTGAAATAAAAAAAAAGATTGCATGTATAAGATAATTTGAAAAAAAAAGAATAGTTGTTATTTCCCTTACACATTTAAATTGATTTATTAGAAAAGAAATGGGCTAGTTATGTTTGCATGTGATAGGCTGGAAATAATACATTTTAGAGCTATGTATGGAAATGCAACACTTAGAATTTAAAAAAAAAAACTGATAATCTAATTATCTGCAGAAAATAAAATCAGAGATTTTATAGCCATCTCTAAAGTTTGAAATTAATAACTTTTAGTTTATCTAGTTGCTGTTAATTTTCAGAAAAATTTGTCATTTGGATAGTTGTTGTAGAATTATCAAACTTTGTTATTTATTTACTGCAGTAATATGTCCTATAGTTAATCAGATTTAATGGAAATGAATAAATTCTAACGATGTTGTTCAAAATTCATCTAATGCTGTTAATAGAAAGAAAATCTTTATTTAGTTAGCCTAATTAATTCCTTTAGCAACTAAGAAATTAATGAAAGAAACTAGATTTAAAGGAAATAGCATTTCACTGCTTTATGATAATTTTTATATAAAAGAAATATATATACCTAGATTTATTATGCTTCAAAAATAAATTTAAGTATACAAATAAATTTATATACATATAAATATATTGGTTTATTGTGTTCATCCTAAAAATATACCTATTTTATAGTATAGGTATATGGGTATATTCATATATATTTATATAAACAGATATACATACATACATACATACATACATACATATATATATATATATAAATATACATATATAGAAATGTGTATATATATATATATATATAGATTTTATTTAAAAAAAAAAAAAAAAAAACACTACAAAATTTTTTTATTAAACAAACTTTTATTCAAAAAAAAAAATAGCATATAACAGGGGGGTTTGAGGGGGGGGGGAATGGCAGTGAAGGAAGCCGCGGCTCCCTCACCCACCACTAAGGGAGTATCCCTCCCTACAGGAACCACAATGAGCGGACAACCACTCACTGTGGGCTGTCCGTAGTGGGCGGGGTAATACCCGCGATTGCGAGCGTTCCACAGTGGGCGGCATGGCCGCCTCTGTGGCGTCCATAGGGGTTTCCCTTCCCTCTGTGTGTGGCGGCTGTTGGGCTTCCCTTTCCCTTCCACCCGTCACCTCCTCACTGTACGCCCTTCGCCTCCCCTTCAATCAAAACACCGCTCATGCCCTCCGCCATACGCCACTTTGGCCCCCTGCATGATACAAAGAATAAAAAAAGCTAAAACCCTAGCCCAGGTAGGGTTAGGGTAAAGTAAAAGAAGGATGAGATTCTTAATTGTAGAACAATTTTAAAGTATATATAATATTCTGTTAGGGTATGAATGGATGATTTTTAAATATGGAAACATATTGATTTTTGTATATAAGTTTTTATATATATATATATGAATGGGTAGGGTAGATCGTAAATTTTATATATATATATATATATATATGAATGGGTTGGGTAGATAGTAAATTTAAGATTCCATTTAGTGTTTATAAAATAAAGAAATACAAGTTTCAATATTTACTTAGTATATTTTAAATAAGTAGTTGGGACATTTATATTTAGAAAGCAAATAATGTTCTATATACATGTGTTTTGAATAAAAATGGCGATAAATAGTTTTTTCTAAAATGTAATTGTAAAGTACATAGTTTAAAACAGGAGTGATATAAATGGTCCATAATGTTAGATTAAATATTTTATTAAGTGTTTATATTTTTTCATAAGTTTTGAAATAAATATATGGGTATATTTTAATAAAAATGTTGTTTCAAGTTGTACTATTATTAGAGTTAATCATTTAGGAAATTTAATTCTGTTGGTAGTTAATTAACTATACGGAATAATTTCAGACCAACTAAATATAGGTTTTAAAGATTAAACCTTATAGAACGATTTTTGTTATGGATTTAATCGACCCTTTTTGTCAATTTAGTATAGACTACCTCTTAATTATGTTTAAATAAAATATAGACATTTCTAAAACTAAGTGCTAGGTCTATTTTAATTAGTTCCTAAAATCAATTAATGAATTTCTGTTGAAGATTAATTATATCTTCGTCAATTATTTTAGAGAGTTTTGATTAAATTAATCTATTGACGCATTTTAATGAGATAATAAAATTTATTCATTTAGTATTCCGCATTTAATTAAATTTATTCGTTCCACTGGATAATGGGAATTATCATAATCGCTATATTAGTATTTTATATTAATTAATAATTCTTTTGGAACATCTTGTTAAGACATCACAACTAATTAAATAATGGATAGTATGTAATTTTAGTAGTTTTTAAAAAAAAAATTTGGTTGTGTTTTTCCATACAGTTTGGGCATGACAAAAGTCTAGAATTTAGGAGATCTTATAAATTTTTATACTTAGTCAAATTTCAGTAATCAACATTTTCTAGCTTTCTTTATCTTTTTTGAGCTCTAGACTCATCCATCTCCATATCACTCTTCCTCTATCCCCTCTCTACCTCTATATCTTACGTTTTTCTCTCTCACATCCCTAAGTCTCTATTATATGTATCCTCTCTCTCTCTACACCTACCCTCACTCCCTACCTATCTCTATTTTTCTACATATATACTTCTCTCTCTCTACTTAACTTTGTTACTCTCCCTACCAACTTATCTTTCTCTACATACATCTCTCTTCCACTCGAGATCTCTCTCTCTCTCTCTCTCTCTCTCTCTCTCTCTCTACCCCTCCCTCCTTCCCTCTCTACTTTTATCTCCCGTCTATCTCCTCTCTACATCTCTATTTCACTCTCTCCTTTTTCTCCCAAAATCTAGACTTATCTCTACCTCTCTCTCACATACTCAACTCTCTACTATATATTTCATCTTTCTCTAAACTTCCCCTTACTCCCTACCTAGATTTATTTCTCCACATACCTTTCACTCCCTCCCTACCAACATCTCTCTCTCTCTCTCTATCTCCCAAAATCTAAAACTATGTCTCTACCTCTCTCTCACATCCTTAACTCTTTACTCTTTATGTCTTCTCTCTTTATACACCTCCCCTTACCCCCTACCTACCTATATTTATCTATATATACATCTCTACCTCTCTCTTAACGTACAATCTCTCTTTCCCAACCAACTTATCTTTCTCTACATATGTCATAATAGGTCCTACTAAGGGGTCTTATGTTGTAATAGGTCCTAGTAAGAGGTATAATATCATAATAGGTCCTTTTAAGGGGTCTTATGACGTAATAGGTCATATTATGACATAATAGGTCATATTATGTCATAATAGTGTTGGGAAAAATGGTGTCTCAACCTTGCATTTATGTGAGGTTACTATTTATAGCAAGTTTTTATTTGAGCACGAAATGGTGCGAAACTCTCCCTGAAGCTTCTGGTTGGCTAGATAAGCATTCCGGTAAAGTTTCGTCGCAAGGTCACAGCTAGTTTTGAAGATATTAAAGTTTTTGTCTTGGAGGGGTGCAATAAAATGTTTAAACTTAATTTTGGGGACTTTAGAGGCTCCGAAATGCCCTGAAAAGTTGCCGTAACCGGCGAAGCGGGTTACGAGGTGATAGAGCACTTCGCAAGCTTTCCGGCGCTTCAAACGGTTCGTCAATCAGACACCCGGTTCTCAAGTTATGGCCTCCGGAAGTTTGTACTCCTGAAATAGGAAAAATAATTTGTATCGAATACATAAATGAGCTGTAAAAGGGAGCGACATGTGTTGATGTGTGCTTTAACATGTCATAGAAAGGAGATAAGGTTGGCTACACCTAATTGGGTGGTTTTAGCCCATGGTTTTGTAATACCGTTTGACGGTTTCTTGTATTGTATCTCCTATTTATGAGGTGTGTGAGATAGAGGTTGTGTGTAAGAGTCTTATGGCTATTGAGTTGCCTCTGAATCTCTGTTTAGTGCTACTCCTGCGAAGAGCTTGCTCTGCAAGTATTTTGTAATCTGTTTTTGATTGCTGAATAAAATATTGAGCTGCTTTTGGAGGGTGGGGTTTTTCTCCCGAAAGGGTTTTCCCCACGTAAATCACTGTGTTGTGGTATGAATGTTATTATATCTATTTCTATTTTCTGTAACTGTTGTAACAATCTGAAAAAGTTTTGCATTACCCTCCTCTCAAGGTTAGTGTAGGAAGTTGTTTTCGCTACTTTACTTCCTTACAAGTGGTATCAGAGCCTGATCACCTTTGGTTTCAATTGTGGGCTGTTGGGTTTTTTTTGAACTAATCCAGATTTGAGTGGGAGCTTGTGCAGAAGACACTTTTTGATCTTGTTGCAGGAATATTCAGATGGCGAGTTCGTCAGGGAGAATAGAGGTGGAGAAATTTAATGGAAGTAATTTTGAGATGTGGAAGCTGAAGATGGAAGATCTGCTAATAGATCGAGATCTTTGGGATGTTGTTGATGCGAATGTCCAAAGGCCCTCAGATCCTACTGCGGCAGCTCAATATGATGTTATGGACCGAAAAGCCAAAGGTCTAATCAAACTGTGCCTGGCAGACTCTTTTCTAATCAATGTCCATGAAGAAAAATCTGCAAAGAAGCTATGGACTAAGCTTGGTGAGATGTATCAAGTGAAATCTTTATTAAATCAAATTTTCTTAAGAAAGAAATTGTATTCCTTGAAGATGGAAGAGGGTGGACGAATTGCAGACCACCTAGAAGCATTCAATATGATTGTGGCTCAATTAGTATCCGTCGGTGTTAAGATGGATGAGGAGGAGAAATGTCAGATCTTGCTTTGTTCTTTGCCTGATTCGTGGGATTCTCTTGTTATGGCTATCGGTAGTACTTCTGTTGTTTTGAAATCTGAAGACGTGGTGGGTGCCCTACTCGGTGAAGAGATGCGAAGGTATCCGTCAGTTCAAAGGAAGCCCTAACCGTTCGTGGAAGACCTAAGGAGAAAGGCAAGAAGAATGAGAAGCGTGGCAAGTCCAAATCCAAAGGGAGATCGAAATCTCCTGGAAAGTCCAAAGTCATTTGCTGGAATTGCGGTAAACCGGGTCACATCCGTAAGGACTGCAAAGGAGAAAAGAAGAAGAAAAAGAAAAAGTTCGATTCTGATTCTGAGTCCGACAAGGAAGATGGCGATGCCTTTATTGCGGCTTTGGCGACTCATGCAGGTAATGATGCCTGGCTAATTGACTCAGGTGCATCTTTTCATATGACTTCCAATAGAGATTGGTTTTCTGAATATGAAGGATTTAATGGAGGTAAGGTGTACTTGGGTGATGATTCACAACTAGACATTGTTGGTCGAGGTAAAGTTAGAATCAGGTTTTCTGATGGTAGAATAAAAGGGATTAATGGTGTGCTGCATATCCCTGGATTAAAACGAAACCTGTTATCTGTGAGCAAACTGATAGATGCAGGTGTGCAGGTAGTCTTTTCTGAAGCAGGATGTAAGATGATTAAGGGTGCTATGGTAGTTGCTAGAGGTGTCAGGTTTGGCACTTTGTATAAGCTTGAAGCATACACTGTTGAATGTAATAGCACTTCTATAAAAAGCAAATTTAAGGATACTTCACTAGAAGATTTGAAGGTTTCACCTTCAGCAGATGGAAATGGTTTTTGGGTACCTAAGGGTGCTCTTTCGTCTGAAGCAAAGTTACCTGCAGAGAAGACTATGTTATGGCACCAGAGACTTGGCCACATTGGAGAAAAGGGTCTAAGGACCTTGAAAAATAAAAACCTTGTTGAAGGTTTGAATGACTGTAACCTTGACTTTGATTTCTGTGAGCATTGCATTTATGGAAAACAAAACCGCGTTCAGTTTTACTCGAGTTCTCATAAAACTTGTGGTGTTTTGGATCTTATCCATTCTGATGTGTTTGGTCCAGTAGATGTCTCTTCGATTGGAAAATCCACATATTATGTTTCATTTATTGATGATTTTAGTAGAAGGACATGGGTTTATTTTCTAAAGAGTAAATCTGAAGTTTTTAGTCATTTTAAAGAATTTAAAGCAATGGTTGAGTTGCAGACTGGAAAGAAAATAAAATGTTTGAGAACTGATAATGGCGGTGAGTTTTGCTCTAATGATTTTGATAGATTCTGTAAAGACTGTGGAATTAACAGGCAGAAGACAACTCCGTATTCTCCACAGCAGAATGGAGTTGCAGAAAGAATGAACAGGACACTGATGGAGAAGGCTAGGAGTATGTTGAGTGGTGCTGGTCTCGAACAAAAGTTTTGGGCTGAAGCTGTTGCCACTGCTTGCTACCTGATTAACAGGTCTCCTACATCAGCTCTTGTTGATAAAACGCCTATGGAAGCATGGTCAGGTCACAAGCCTTCATTGAGACATCTTAGAGTTTTTGGTTGCGAGGCATATGCACATGTGCCAAAGGAGAAGCGAACAAAGTTGGAGAACAAGGCTGTGAAATGTATCTTCATCGGGTATAGTTATGGTGTGAAAGGATACAAGCTTTGGGACCCTGTTGCACAAAAGGTAATTCACAGTAGAAGTGTTATTTTTAGAGAAATTAAGTCTCCTTCTGTTACATTGCAGCCAGAACAGACTAAAAAAGAAGATGTGATTCAACTTCCTTCTACACCTGAAAGAGTTGAATCAAGACCCCTAGATAGGCAAGAATTTGAGGAGAGCTCGTCTAGCTCTGAATCTTCAGAAGAAGAGGAAGAACCTCCAACTCAGCTTGTCCGAAGGTCTACAAGACATAGACAACCACCTGAAATGTATTCACCTGATGATTGGAGATGTATTTTTTCTCTGAATACTAGTGTGGATGAACCGAAATCTGTAGAAGAGGCATTAGGTATGAATGATGCAGAATCCTGGAAGATTGCTATGGAGGAAGAAATGGCAGCTTTGAAAAAGAATGATACGTGGGATCTTGTACCATTGCCTGAAGGACGAAAACCTGTTGGTTGTAAATGGGTGTTCAAGAAAAAGATTGGTTCAGATGGAAGCATTGAGAAGTATAAAGCAAGGTTGGTTGCAAAAGGCTACTCTCAGGTTGAGGGTGTTGATTACGGTGAGATATTTTCTCCTGTTGCAAAAATGACGTCCATTAGATTTTTTCTTTCTATTGCTACTGCTTATGATTTAGAGGTTGAGCAAATGGATGTGAAAACTGCTTTCCTTCATGGTGATTTGGAGGAAGATATTTATATGACACAGCCGGAGCACTATGTGGTGAAAGGCAAAAGTAATTTGGTCTGTAAATTGAAGAAATCTTTGTATGGCCTCAAACAAAGTCCTAGGATGTGGTACCAGAAATTTGATACATATGTGTTGAGTTTGGGATTTGAACGTTCTAAATCAGATCACTGTGTTTATTATAAATCTTATGGTGATCATTTCTTATTCATTGCATTGTATGTTGATGACATGTTATTCATTGGTAAAGGGAAAGGTATGATTTCAGAACTGAAGTCTCAGCTCGCTGCTAAATTTGAAATGAAAGATCTTGGTGCAGCAAAGCACATTCTTGGGATGGAAATTAGAAGAGATAGGGCGAACAGAAAGCTATGGCTAGGCCAGAGTAAGTATGTGAATTCAGTGTTACAGAGGTTCAACATGCAAAATTGTAGACCATTGAGTGTTCCTTTTACAGTTGGAACGAAACTATCTGTTTCAGATTGTCCTACATCCCCATTGGAGATGGAAGACATGAGCAGAGTGCCTTACCAGAGTGCAGTTGGAAGCTTGATGTATGCTATGGTCTGTACTAGACCAGATATTGCCCAAGCAGTGGGAGTACTTTCTAGATATATGTCTAATCCTGGTAGAGTTCATTGGGATGCAGTCAAAAGAGTCTTCAGATATTTGAAGGGTACTTCAGAGTATTCTTTGTGTTATCATGGTAATTCAGTTGGAGACATTACTTCCCTTGATATCCATGGTTATGTGGATTCAGATTGGGCAGGTGATATTGATAGCAGAAGATCCACCAGTGCTTATGTGTTTACTTTGTTTGGTGGTGCAATTAGTTGGATGAGTAAGCGACAGGCTATGGTTGCTTTATCCACTACTGAAGCAGAGTATATGGCAGCTACTCATGCTTGTAAAGAGGCCATTTGGCTTAAGAGACTATGTTCGGATATTGGAATAAAACAAGGTACAGTGACAGTTTACTGTGACAGTCAGAGTGCAATTAGCCTAGCTAAGAACCCGACATTTCATGCCCGGACCAGACATATTGATGTTCAGTATCATTTTGTTAGAGATATGGTCGAAGATGGTAGGGTGAAGCTGGTTAAGGTGGACACTTTGATGAATGTTGCAGATGCTTTAACTAAGGCTGTGAGCACAGAGAAGTTCAGATGGTGTTCAGAGTCTATGGGCCTTATGGCCCCTAGCAATTGATTCATTGTGTTGACATTCCCTTTCGCTCATGCAAGGTGTTCGACAAGTGGGAGATTTGTTGGGAAAAATGGTGTCTCAACCTTGCATTTATGTGAGGTTACTATTTATAGTAAGTTTTTATTTGAGCACGAAATGGTGCGAAACTCTCCCTGAAGCTTCTGGTTGGCTAGATAAGCATTCCGGTAAAGTTTCGTCGCAAGGTCACAGCTAGTTTTGAAGATATTAAAGTTTTTGTCTTGGAGGGGTGCAATAAAATGTTTAAACTTAATTTTGGGGACTTTAGAGGCTCCGAAACGCCCTAAAAAGTTGCCGTAACCGGCGAAACGGGCTACGAGGTGATAGAGCACTTCACGAGCTTTCCGGCGCTTCAAACGGTTCGTCAATCGGACACCCAGTTCTCAAGTTATGGCCTTCGGAAGTTTGTACTCCTCAAATAGGAAAAATAATTTGTATCGAATACATAAATGAGCTGTAAAAGGGAGCGACATGTGTTGATGTGTGCTTTAACATGTCATAGAAAGGAGATAAGGTCGGCTACACCTAATTGGGTGGTTTTAGCCCATGGTTTTGTAATACCGTTTGACGGTTTCTTGTATTGTATCTCCTATTTATGAGGTGTGTGAGATAGAGGTTGTGTGTAAGAGTCTTATGGCTATTGAGTTGCCTCTGAATCTCTGTTTAGTGCTACTCCTGCGAAGAGCTTGCTCTGCAAGTATTTTGTAATCTGTTTTTGATTGCTGAATAAAATATTGAGCTGCTTTTGGAGGGTGGGGTTTTTCTCCCGAAAGGGTTTTCCCCACGTAAATCACTGTGTTGTGGTATGAATGTTATTATATCTATTTCTATTTTCTGTAACTGTTGTAACAATCTGAAAAAGTTTTGCATTACCCTCCTCTCAAGGTTAGTGTAGGAAGTTGTTTCCGCTACTTTACTTCCTTACAAATAGGACCTATTATGTCACAGTGGGACCTATTATGACATAAAAGGTCGTATTATGACATTATAGGTCATAATATGTCACAATAGGTCCTATTATGACATAATACCCCTTAACATGTCCTAGTAAAGGGGTAAAAAGTCATAATAGGTCCTCTTAAGGGGTTTTATGACATAATATGACCTAGATGATGTCATAATAGGACCTATGATGACATAATAGGACCTATTACATCATCGTAGATCCAATTATGTCATAATTAGTCCTTTTATGACATAATACCCTTTAATAGGTCGAACTAAGGGGCATAATGCTATAATAGGTCCTGTTAAGGGGTCTTATGACATAATAGGACCAATTATGACATGGCAGGCCCTCTTAAGGGGTCTTATGACATTATAGGACCTATTATGACATAATAGATCCTATTATGTGATAATTGATCCTATTATGTCATAATAGGTCCTACTAAGGGATCTTATGTCATAATAGGTCTAGTAAAAGGTATAATGTCATAATAGGTCATCTTAAGGGATCTTATGACATAATAGGACCTATTATGTCACAATAGAACCTATTATAACATAAAAGGACCTATTATGTCACAATGGGACCTATTATGACATAATAGGTCATATTATGACATTATAAGTCCTATTATGTCACAATAGGTCATGTTATGACATACTATCTCTTAACAAGTCCTACTAAGGTATATAAAGTCGTAATAGGTCCTCTTAAGGGCGTTTATGACATAATATGACCTATGATGTCATAATAGGACCTATGATGACATAATATGACTTATTTTGTCATCATAGGTCCTATTATGACATAATACCCTTCAATAGGTCCTACTAAGGGGTATAATGTCATAATACATCCTCTTAAGGGGTCTTATGACATAATAGGACCTATTATGACATGATAGGTCCTCTTAAGGGGTATAATGACATTATAGGACCTATTATGACATAATAGATCCTATTATGTGATAATCGACTCTATTATATCATAATAGGTCCTACTAAGGTGTCTTAAGTCATAATAGTCCTACTAAAAGGTATAATGTCATAATAGGTCATTTTGAGGGATCTTATGCCATAATAGGACCTATTATGACTTAATAGGTCGAATTATGTCGTAATAGGACCTATTATGACACAATAGATCTATTATGACACAATAGGACCTATTATGTCACAATAGGACCTATTATGAAACATTAGGACCTATTATGTCACAATGGAACCTAATATGACATAATATGTGTATTATGACATTATAGGTCCTATTACATAATAATTTATAGGATCTTCTAAAATCTAGAATTTCTATTATAACTCCTAGAGATCTGAAACCACTCTCAAACATCCTTCCAATATATGTTATACATGAAATATAACTTAAAGTATAAGAAAGGAAAAAGACAAAGGGAAATGTGATGTAAACTTAAATGTTATATTTCATGCATATATATTTTTTATTTTTTTTTTTAAATTTAAAAAAACTTTAAAAAAATGTATATATAATTTGTTAAAAAGAAAAAATAATAATAATAAAAAAGGGAAACTGGCTCTCATTTGCTTGTGTTTTTAATTATTTTAAAAAATGAAACAAGATCCCATTTCTAGAAATTTCAAACTTTGGTTCGATTGTAGCTTCAGTTTTTGCTTGGGGAATGGCTTGGAGAGCCGACCCTTTGGCTTCGACCTGGTTTGACGTACAACTTGAAGGCTAAATCAATCTTCATATAAAATGATGACTTCAAAAATATATCTGAACACCAAATTTTCAGATTTTTTTTAAACAATAAAAATCCATTATAGTAGAGACTGTCTAGATTCGAAATATGTATTTTAATTAGAAAATCGATCAATATTTTTATTTTTAAAATAATTACTAATGAAAGAGGTTCATACACTTGAAATAACATGGTTTTTAAGTTTTTTAATAACTTTTTGTCTCTATGTTTTTTGAAAAAAAAATTATACGGCATCAAACTAGAGACAATTCTATACAGTTTAAAAGAAAAACCAAAAAATATTAATTTTAGGTCAAATTATGCTTGCCGTACACAATAATTTTTCAAAACAATGATTATGCCCAATAAAAAATTAACAAAAAGAAAATACAAAAAAAATTTCTCACCAAGGGTGAGAGAGTAACAGATCTTTTCCCAAAAGGATTTATATAAATAATTTCATTTAGGTCAAATTATGTTTGTTGTAAACGAGCATGGTATGGTCCTATAAAGTGACTTTTAAACTATAGGTTTTAGTAATGCCTATTCCAACTTGATGTTTAAGATCTAGGTATTAAAATAAATTACATATTTGGAAGGTAGAATTCAAGCCCTACATTTTCTATTACTGAATTATTCCAAGATTCATTCCTTAAGTGCCTCAAATCTTTAGGTCAATTAGGATGAAATTGAAAAAAATGGGGAAAAACTTTCACTTTTTGGCCAAAAAGTGGACACAACTTCTTGCAGCTACCAATATAGAAGTGAAACTTGCTTGTCTTCAATTTGTTTGCATATGTGCAGAGTTTGATGATATGATGAGATTGTATGTTGTCATTGATGTCAATATGTTGAAGTATGAACTGGTATATTGAAGTAAGCAAACTGGCAAGTGAACCAGTATGATGGTATGAACTAGTATATGCAAAAAGTGAACTGGTATGTTGGAGTGTGAACTAGTATATGCAAAGTTTGTATCAGGGTTTCATTTGATATGACTATCGGTTGGTAGTCTCAACTTCAGAGTTTCCGATTGATGCATTCCAAGTCTGTGTGATTCGACCGACGACATCCTATGATGAGTTAGCATTGAAATAAAGATTAGATCGTGCTACCACGTCAGCCTTGTGTGTGTGAAGAATCTGCTTGAGGATCTTACATGAAGAAGATCGATTCTATCTACCTCGGGAATGTGCAAAATCTTAGTAAATGGTGGAGAGCACGTGATCTGTTATCATCTTCTAGAAGAGGTGAAGAACAAACGATGGAGAATGTCTTGAGATTTGTTCAAGATTGTTTTACCCTATGTAATGTGTTTGAATGGCCAAGATTGGACCAACTGTATTGTTAAGTTAGATGCTTAGGGTTTTAGGTTTTGGCCATCGACCTAATTGTTGTCTATAAGGTTGATGATGATTTTTATTTGAAGTTGTTGGCAAATGAATGTATGTGAGGTGATTCTTGCTAGACCAAAGGAGTAATAAGAGATTTGCAGAGTGTGATTGTAGATATAAAGGAACTAAAGTGGATCTGCCTTGGTATTAAGTACTGTTATCAAATCAGTGTATTACCTGTTGACTTCTAACCATTTCAGTAGATGGAAAATCCCTTTACTGGGTAGCTTTAATAGGATTTGTGTAAATCCTTTAACAGGGTGACTCAAAATCATTGAGTTCTTCAAATCCTCTTACAAGGTAACCTTTAACAGGGTTTTAACCTCTAACCAGGTATTTAGCCATTCCTTAACCAAGTGATCCCTAGCAAGATCAGTTCCTAGCAGAACCTATTGTAAAGTCTTGAACCGGACTAGGCTCCTAATAGAGAGAACTTCAAAAGAGTTTAAGAACAACTTGTGGGTATTCATCCCCACCATGGTTTTTCCAAGTTGGGTTTCCACATTAAAAATCAATGTGCTATGTGTGATGCTTTTTCATGTGATGTTTTAGTGTTTTCTGTTAAGCTGTAATGCAAGGTGATCCAATGGTCATTGTATTTATGATGTATTACTTGCTTAAGAATATGGGTGAAGTTGAGATGAGATATTAGGTTTTGAGAAGATCTAGATGTTACCAGTTTATGTCTTTTATAGTCATACTATGTTCTACCAGTAGTGCCTTGATTTAGATTGGTGATATTGTTTACCAGTTAGTGTAGTCTTTGCAGTTTAAGTTGTTTGAGAATTTTTTATCCATACTGATTCACCCTCCCCCTCTTAGTATCTATTGGGTATTTATTGTTCATCATTATTCATCATAATTTTCTCTCTAATAAAGTGGTGTGGGGGATAAATATGTTTCATCATTGTATGAAAGATAGAATTCTTAGCCAAGGCAATGGCACTTTGATTGTCACAACACAAAGGTTTTTGATCCTGTTGAGGTATCCCCAAATCTTCAAGCAATATTCTAAGCCATAAGGCTTCTTTAGAGGCATTAGTGCATCCCTTATATTCATCTTTTGTGCAAACAAGTGAAGTAGACTATTGTTTCTTACTATTCCAAGAAATGACACCTAAAGCAACAAAGAAACAATATCCACAAGTAGATTTATCATCATTGGGATCTCCCCCTAGACCTGAATCAGTAAATCCTTATAAAGTAAAATCACAATTTACATCATAAAATAAACCAACATTAAGATTTCCTTTAATTTATCTCAAAATTATTTTTTTCAAATGTAAAATGAGTTTTTTGGGGTTTAGACATAAATCTAGAAACTAAACCCACACTATAACAAATATCTGGTCTAGTTAGAGATAAATATTATAAACATCCAACTAGTTGTCTATATAAAGTAGCATCAACTAAAGGAGTATTCATATCAAGCATTAAATTTGTGCCTAATTCACACAGAGTAGAAACTTGATTATCATCATTCATTTTAAACTTGTCTAAAAGATCTTGAGCATATTTACTTTGACATAGAAAAATACCATTACTTGTTTGCCAAATTTGCATCCCAAAAAATAGTAAAAATCCTAAATCAGTCATTTCAAATTTTTGATTGAGTTGAAACTTAATCTCAGAAATCAAATTGTTGGAACTTGAAGTTAGAATTAAATCATCTACATACAAAATAATGTTGGCATCCTACACTCTTATGAGAATGATGGTGTTGTCATTGATGGAAACCATCTGGCAACCTTCTGGCATTCATCTGGTAAAGCCACCAGTAGACACTGACACTAGCATAGACATCTACATACATCGGCAGACACTTCACTGGCAGCAACAACAATGCATACCGACACCCCAGCCGATAGGGAATAAACTTTTTTTATTGTATTTAAATATAATTATCTTTTGTAAAGCCAACATGGAATATTGTAAAAGACTCATATATATGAGATCTTATAGGTCATTTTATGTATGAAGGTAAGAGTAGAGTTGTGAATTATGTATAAGGTGATATAAGTGACAATGAAGGTTTTTGGATACAGAATGAGCTTAAACCAGTATTGAACCTAGCATAGTTGATGCTACATTGAAGCAGTACATTGTATTGGATTTTATAATCCAATTTTGTAGTCAGTGTGACTCTTATTGAGCAGTGAGCTCTAGGTTGTTGGCCTTCCTACATGTGCAGGCCCCTTATTGTAAGTAATATTTATTCATTGTCTAGTGAGTGAATATTGTTGGTCACAAATCCCACCAAGGTTTTCCCCACACCGGGTTTCCTCATTAAACATCTTGTGTTATGGTGTATTTTCTATGCTATCTTTATTGTTCCTATTTACTACATTAATTCTTATATACCGGTACACTATTTTGGAATGCAAATTTCTTAATAAGGTTAAATATTCTGCTAATTGATTAGATACTGATTCACCCCCCCCCCCCCCTCTCCATATCTTTTGTACTATCATTAATCCTAACAATTGGCATCAGAGCTTGGTCCTCTATTTTCAAAAGCCAAATAGCTTGAGGAAGATTCTGACACCAATACAGATGGAGAACTTAAGAAAGCAATTGGAAGGAGCTCTTGTAGACTATGATGCAGAAAAGTGTAAGAATATCAAACTTGAAGATGATCTAAGGATTGCACAATAATTGATTCAAGGACTTCAGGAGAATCTTACTATAGCTAGAAATAAAAGAAAAGAACTTCATGAGAAGATGTAGAGTGACAATGATGAAAAGGAAACTCTTACTGAACTTGTGAACAAGTTGAGACAAGAAAACAATACTATGAGATGTGAAATGCAAGATATGACTATGAGATTTTGTAAATACATTGAAGACGGGAAGAAGAATGAAGATGACTTGACTAGGAGACTCAATAATGCTGGAAATGAAAATCTAAGACTCAGTCATGAAAATGATATGTTGAAGACGGATCTGATTCATATGCAACATGATAAAACTGAACTTATGAGACAAATGGGAATTTTGGAAAATGAGTTAGCTACTGCAAATCAACACAAAGAGAAATTCAAGAAAAGTTCAGAGGAACTTGATAATATGTTGAAAAGTTCGAAACCTAATGGAGATACTAATGGAGTTGGATTTGAAGTTGGAGAAAGTTTTAATACTACAAACAATCATGATCACAGTAAACCAGTAAGACAACCTAATGCTTATAAATTTAATGGGAAATTATTTAACTGTAACAAGTATGGTCATAGAGAAAATCATTGTAGATTCATAAACAATTAAAACATCAATGCACCCACCAGTCAATGTTCCAAATGCAACAAAGTTGGTCATAATTCAAAAAACTGCAGAATGAATGTAAGATGTTATGTTTGTGGAAGATTTGGGCACTTATCTAATCAATGCAGAACACAAACTGACATAGGATATGGAAAGGCTATTAAGAAGAATAATGTGACTTCTTATGCTTGTAACAAAATTGGACATATTGCAAAATTTTGTAGAAGCAAGAATTCACCGACAAATAATAAAGGACCCGGTTTGAAAGACAAAGAAAAGGTAGATGAGGTAAAGCAATAATTTTCAAAAGAATGGATTAGGAAGACAGATTAAAATGTTGATGAGACTATTTCTTCACCAGTAGAACAGAGTATTACTCCACCGATAGGAGATTCTTCATCCAACTGAGAAGTAACCCTTTGGGGGTATTGCAACAAATTGAATATCATGCTGATTACCCTAGGTTGATGGTGAGAAGATAGATTTCTTTTGTACCAGCAGATGTGTTAAGTTTTACTTAATCAGCGAGCATTTAATGCAGTTGTTGAAGGAAAGTTCATTGTAAATCATCAGTTTTCCCTCATTTTTGATTCATCGAGCATTCAACTTAGCAGAGAGAATAAAATCCGAGCAAAGACACTCAAGGTGAAGGTGTGAAGAGATTTCTTTTCTAGCATTCAGACATCATCACATAGATAAAGGTATTTTTCAAATGGCTTCCTCTTCAGCTCCTGAATTTATTGTAAACACCGTTACCCCACTATCATGGAAAATGTAAAACACCCTAGACCCGTATTCAAAATTATTCCCAACATAGCTAAACAAGATGATTCCATAGGCGCATTTCCAAATATTCCTAAAGGTGTAGCTTATGCTAAAGACCCTAGGATATACATTCACTGCAATATTGAATTATTAGGATTTGAGGAGTTGTTTAAAATGTTTAGAACCATAATTTGTGATGAAAATGACATTATCAAACCCGAGCACAAGATTTTTGAGACTTTAGGTTTTGTGGAAATTTTGAATATCCCTAAATTTCCGGAGGAAGTAGTGAGAATTGTCCTAAGTACGGCACATGGAGAATTTCTTTGGTTAGACTTAGTATGCAAATTCACCTGACAAGCAATTAGGGTAGTAACTAGTTTACCCTCAATCGGCATCAAACCAAACAAAACTAAGAAGGTTCCTAACAACAAAGTCATGACCTTAACCGGAGGAAGATCTGATAGTAGATATCTAAGAGTAAATGACATCAAGGACATCAATGTGAGATTCATAAGTATGATACTAGGTTACAAGACTACACATGAAAACGGACTTAATTCAGTTTCTAGTCTTTGCATTAATAGTGCTTATGAAATGGTAAACAATAATGCAAAAATAGATGTGTGTGAATGGCTGAAGGATGAACTCATAGATAACTTGAAAAAGATAAAAGGAGACAAGAAAGGAACATTTTGCTTTGGTAATCTCTTAACATGCCTAATGTTGTATTTCACAAAGGAAATTCCCGGTTTTGGACATAAAGACTTTGGATATGACATATCGGTAGGCAAACAATTACAAGAAGCTTTCACCAACATGGGTACTGCTAAGGCAAACAATATAACTTAATATTTCAAAGCTTTCCAAACTAAAATGAAAACTAGAGAAAGAATACCACAAAGTGTAGTGGATAAATATGATAAGGAAATCTTCTTTGTAATCAAGAAGGATGAAACATGGATGGAAGTTGTATTACCTAGAACTGTATGGGTAATAGAAATGGGTTATGAGGTAGATCTCAATACTGCTGAAACTTATACAAAAGCTTTGTTAGATGCACCTAGAGAACCAACAGAAGAAGTTTTTGGTAGTGCAAAAACAATTGAAAGCAATGTGCAAACAATGAAGCAAAGAAAGAAAAGAGAGAAGTACATAAGTGATGCTTCTAATTAGGTAAAGGAAATCAAAGAAAATTTTATGAACATTACTAGTATAATGGCTAGTGAGCTGGAAGGACTACAACAGGAGGCACATATTTCACCGGTTGGCACATCCTCTAATAGTGAGATACCAACTAAATTCAAAAGAGTTTAAAGGAAGAGAAAACCTTCACTGGTACCCTCTCCTCCACCCAAGAGAACAAGGAGTTTAAGGAAGAAATAATAGGTAGTAAGGCAACTGACAAAGAAACTAACTCCCAAGAAGAAACAGAAACAGGTTATACCACCCTTGGATAATTTGCTAAATGAAATAACTAATGACAGTAATTTGGCTAATTTGAGCAAATTGTATAACACATTCAAGGATTCAGAAAAAGAATGAATTGAAAATAGTATCATCTTACATCTAGACATATATAAGAAAGTTTTAATAGAAGTTGTTGATGACTTGCCAAATGAATTATATAGAAGGTTAGATGCAAAGAGGATTGTAGTAATGGAATTAGACAAGACACATAAGGTTGAAAAATTTCTAGCTGTACATCTAGTTAACTCTAAGGAAGAGATTGATGACCTAATTTGTGAAGCTAACAGATCTATTTTTTCTAGTGATCACTAGCAAGTAAGTTTGATGGCTAGTAGAATAAATGAGATTGTAGAGGAAACTCTTGATAAATGGGATATCTTTTTTGTGGAAAAGGAGAAACAAGAAGAATTGAACAGGGCGAAGAAAACATTCAAAGTTTATCAGAAGGATAAAGGGAAAGGTAAAGTTGGTGGAATACCAAACATAAAGATAACTAACAACTTACCACCACCCTTGGATACTGCACCGATACATGTTGATGATCCATCGGTTACTGAAAGTGTAGGTATCACACATGATGGCACTAACCCTGAATCAGAAATTCTATTCACCATGAATGTGGATACTTAGGAAGTGAACATTGTTGTGGATAAGGACAATATAGAGGTTAAGGATAACATTACTAACCGTGCAAACATTGGTGAGCAACCGATAGAAACTGTCGAGGTTGAGATCCAAACAGATCAAATAGAGAAAACACTGCAAACTGAGCAACCATTCGATACTGGAATGAATACTAATGGTAGGATGCTAACACTGAGAAACCTATTGAGACAAAGATACTAGTAGAGAAACCCATAAAGAAACCAACAAAGCAACCAATAGAGGCACGGGTACATATTAAGGTAGTGAAACCGATAATCACTGAGAAACCCAAACCATTGCTACTTGAAATGCAAACTCAGATTGATCCATCGAAGGATAACACAAGCAAAATGGTTACAATTGTTGGAAGCATAGAGGTAATCAAGGTCATTGGTCAGACATGTGGTACTTCATTAAGTGAATTCAGGCCTACTAATGTGACAGAGGTACTCCTGGACTCTATCAAAAAGATAACTAACTATAATGCATTGGATTACAAAGCAATTGATGACACAATACCAATACTTAAGTTGATGGCACCAAAATGTAGTATAGATCATGTAAAGGATTCTTTAGGTGAGTTGGACACATTGTCCAAATTCATTACCGACAATGTAATAATAGTTGATAAGATAAATGAGGACACCTTCAAAGAGAAAATTGAAAAGGAAAAGGAAAAATTATTTGAGGACAAAAGAAAGAAGTGCATAGAACACATTAACACACTTTTACCAGAACTGAATACTACAATTTTGGAATATAAAGAGTTGTACAGAGAAACATGCAAGCCACATCTATTGACAAAGGACATCAAAAAGGAAATAAGAAGAGTACAAAAAGAGATAGATGATATGGCTGATAACATAATTGGTTCATCTGAACCTATATCAGTTATTGAGTAGGAAATAGCAAGATTTGAGGAAAATTTGGAGAAATTTGAGAAAGAAAAAGCAAGGATCAAGGCAAATGCCAGAGAGCTTAAATATAAACTTAGTCCTAAGTTGGATAATCTTATCTCTCTGAGAAATGAGATCTCTAAGGAATTACTTCAGGGAGAAAGATCATTGGAAGAGCACATGCATCATCTCATTAGTATGATCCAACAGACTCGGGCAACCTTAAATGACAGCAATAGATTCATGCAGAGTTTAAATCTGGTTTTGGCAGATATATTTCAGATTGTAACCAACCGGTTACAAACTTTGAGTTGAAATTTTTGCACTCATTTGACAATTTTTGACAACCTTTGTCATTGATGTCAAAGGGGGAGCATTGGACAAAGAAAAATGATTATTCAGAGGAGATCATCTACTCAGGGGGAGCACATATTTTTGGTAACTTTTTGGACTTCACTTTTTGGAAATAGTTTTTGGATTTTTCTTATGAGTGTTGCCATCAATGCCAAAGGGGGAGATTGTTGGCATTCTACACTCTTATGAGAATGATGGTGTTGTCATTGATGGAAACCATCTAGAAACCTTCTGGCATTCATCTAGTAAAGCCACAGGCAGGCACCGAAACCAACATAGACATCTACACACACTGACAGACACTTCACGAGCAACAACAACAATGCATACCGACACCCTAGCCGATAGGGAATAAAATTTTGTTTATTGTATTTGATATTTAATTATCTTTTGTAAAGTGGACATGGCATATTGTAAAAGACTCATATATATGAGATCTTATAGGTCATTTCATGTATGAAGGGAAGAGTAGAGTTGTGAATTATGTATAAGGTGATATAAGTGACAGCAAAGGTTTTTGGATATAGAATGAGCTTGAAATGGTACTGAACTTGGCATAGTTGATGCTACATTGAAGTAGTGCATTGTATTGGATTTTGTAATCCACTTTTGTAGTCACTGTGACTCTTATTGAGTAGTGAGCTCTAGGATGTTGGCCTTCCTGCATGTGCAGGTCCCTCATTGTAGGTAATATTTATTCATTGGCCAGTGACTGAATATTGTGGGTTACAATTCCCACCGGGTTTCCTCATTAAACATCTTGTGTTATGGTGTATTTTCTATGCTGTCTTTATTGCTCCTATTTACTGCATTAATTCTTATTTATCAGTCCACTATTTTAGAATGCAAAGTTCTTAATAAGGTTAAATATTATGCTAACCGGTTAGATACTGATTCACCCTCCCCCCCCCCTCTCAGTATCTTTGGGTCTATCATTAATCCTAACAAATAATAGTCACAATGTCATCTTCACTATGTTTAATATATAAATTTGGATCATTTTTTCTTCTAATGAAACCTCGAGAAAGAAAGAATGCAGTAATATTTGAATACCATTCCCTATAATGTTGTTTTAAACCATAAATTGATTTCTTTAACTTGCAAACCAAATGTTCATTACCTTCCTTAACAAAGCCTAGAGGTCAAGACATAAATTTCCTCATGTAAATCACCATTTAGGAAAGCACTTTTAACATCCATTTGATGAATAGGCCAATTCATATTAGAAGCTAAAGAAAGAACAAGTTTAATAGTAGGCATTTTAGCAACAAGAGCAAACGTTTCATTATAATCTAAGCCTTCAATTTCAGAATAACCTCTAGAAACTAATCTAGATTTAAACTTAATAACTTTATTATTTGCATTCAATTTAGTTTTATATAACCACTTACAAGAAACAAGATTTTTACCTTGAGGTAAAGGAACTAAATCCCAAGTTTGATTTGCAGGGAAGGTATCATATTCTTCTTGCATGGAATTTTTTCCAATGAGGGTGAATTTTAGATTTCTCTAAAGAATTAGGATCATTTAAATTAATAATATTAGATATCAAAGCATAATCACAATAAATAATTCTTCTAGCCTTAATTTTATCCATTATAGCTAAATAATCATCACTTTCTTGAAGCAAAGTTTTAAACCATTTAGGCTTCCTTTTAGAGGTAATAGAATCATCACTAGAAGAGGAATCACAAGGAGTAGAATTATCATGATCATCATCACCATCACTTTTAAAAATAGAGGCATTAGGAGTAGGGTTGAGAGATTGAGTAGGTTTTAGAGAAGGAAGTTTGTCCTCTACAACCAAAACCTTACTTTCAACAAATTCATTATCCTACACATTACAACAATCAAGAATACCATTTTCAGCAATACAAACATCTCTAGAAACTTTAACTTTGTTAGTGATACAATTGTAAACTCTATATGCTTTAGAATGTTCATCATAACCAACAAATATATAAGGATAAGATTTAGAATCTACTTTGTGCCTCTTTTCTTTAGGTTTATGAACATAAGAAATGGAACCAAAAATCCTTAGATGCTTTAAATTGGGCTTTCTACTAGACCAAGCTTCTTCAGGACTTATATCCTTTAAGGATTTGGTAGGTGTTCTATTAATAAGATAACTAGCACAAGCCATTGCTTCAATCCTAAATTTATAATTAATGTTCTTAGCATGCAATAAACATCTAGCCATTTCAACAATGGTTATATACTTCCTTTCTGCTACACCATTTTGTTGAGGTGTATAGGGAATAGTAAGCTCATGTTTAATACCAAAAGTTTTCAAATAACCATTAAATTCATTATTAACATATTCCTTACCATTATCATTTCTAAGGATTTTAAACTTAAAACTAGATTTCCTTTCAACAAATAAATGAAATTCAATAAAAACTTCAAGAACTTGGTCCTTCCTATGAAGGAAATAGATCCAAGTTCTCCTAGAAAAATAATCAACAAATGTAAGTGCATACCTTGATCCTTGGATGGAGGTATTCTCCATGGGTCCGAAAAGGTCACTATGAATGAGATGCAATTTATGATTTACCCTCCATGATTGACCATGAGGAAAAGGCTCCCTATTCATCTGACCACTCATGCAACTTGTGCATACAACCTTAGAAGGAACAATGCTAGTAAATCCATCTACCATATTTTATTTTTGCATCAAGGTAATATTATTAGAATTTATGTAGCCAAGTATTTCATGCCAAACATTAAAATCAATTGTAGTAAGCAAATAATACTTTGAATGAGGAAACTCATAAAATTTGAGTAAATTATCATTGTCCATTTTAGCATTAGAAATAACTTGGCTATGCTTTGGATCAATGATATAACACATATCCTTATAGAATTCAATCTCATAATTTTGGCAAAGTGTTCATGTAAATAATTATTCATCATGGATATTATTACACCTTACTTAGGTTTACTTAGGACAATGCATTTCATAGTAGTTTGGTTATGACACACTTGGGTGTTTGTGCCACATTAGGATAGTGTGTGTAGGATAATTTCAACCTTTTATTGTGTGATCTTGTTACTACTCTATCATATCCACTTATTGTGAAGTTTTAATTCCACCTTTGGTGGGTGTTCCACCTCATGTGGAATATTTTATTGATTCTCCTACCTACCCAAACCTATTTCCTACCAACCCTTTTTTCTTATTGAGCCACATGTCATGTTTGTGCATTGACATATCCATATAGCCTTGCCTATATATGCATGCTCATCTACATTGTATGTAACAATCATTTTTTATCTATTGATGAGAATACAATTTATTCTTGTCCTATATTTTGTCTCTCTATTTTGTACATTTCATTGAGCTCTTGATCTTGGCGAAATCTCACACAAATCTTAGCAACAAAAAGAAAATTTGATTTTAATTTAGGAATATTAAGAACATCATCTAATTTTATATTAGGAACATTGACATCACCAATAGAATCTACTTTACAAGTATAATTGTTAGCAAGTTGAACAAGAATATTCAAATTATTAGGATGCATAGAATAAAAAAATTCTTTATGAGAAGTAACATGTTGAGATGCACCAGAATCAATAATCCATTCAAGAGGCTTTGAAGCATTGTAACTATAAGTAAATGCATGATGAGATGAACTACCATTATTATTACCTTTCTTATAACTAGGTTTATGTTGTTGATTAATTTGGTTCATGGGCTTCACAATCTTCCCCCTTTTCCTTAGATATTGAAATATTTTTAGCATTTACAACTAGTAATAAATTATTGAATAACTACTATTGCATGTGATACTAGAATGGCGATGGCTTCCTTCTTTTTTGGTTACTGTTGCATGTGAGGCCTATGCTTTGCATGTAGCAAAAGGAGTGACAATCTCCTTCATCATGAGTCAAGAGAGAGATTGCCCTGCTTATCTGCATTGAAACTGAAGACTGCTTTAGGTGCGCGGTGAATGAAGCACCGTGAAAAATTGCAGAGGGCTAGGGCATTATGGCAGTGTTTGGGTTTATTTCGGTGGATCTAAGAGCTAGAAGTATGGCTGGTTTACGAATTGCATAGGTAAGATCAGATAACTGGGAGTGTTGCAGTTGGATTCATTGGGTTTTATCCCAATGTCGGGGTCACTTGATGGACTTTCACATGCATATTGGTGATGTAGCTATTATCAAAAGCGTTGGAGCTATTTGGATCCATTTCTACTATGGCTTTATTGTCTGCAAGGCTGGTGCATTTACTCTTTAAGTGAGGGTTTCAAAACTTGGGGTTCGACACTACAGTTGTCATTCAAAGAGGGAAGAGGCTGGTGAATTAAGCGTCGTGGAAAATTGCAAAATGAGATAGAGGCGGCCACTTTAACTCTTTTGCAGTGGCACTGTAGTAGGATTGTTGGTGGTAGGGATTGAATCATTCGATATAAGACGATGAACCCTAAATATAGTGGTGGCCATGGATTATTTAAGCAACGAAAATTAGGCAGCCAATACAGATCACAAGGACACACAGGGGATGGCGGACGGTGATGGCATCTAGGGATATTCGAAGAAACCCCTTAGGAATGGGGGATAGGCAGATGCAATGGGAAGATGTGCCATTTGACGACCATGATTTGGCTCAGTTACAAACTTCTAGTCATTCTCGTTAGTGGGTTGTCAAGGATGGTCATTAGCGTGACTTGTCTTATGACAAATTCCTACCGGCTTCGTCATATTTTTGCAATCTTACAAGTAATTCTATTCCAAAAACTTCGCATTCTTATTATAAATCTTTTGTTCCCAAGGCATTAATATTTCAGGGCATTCTAGGTCCTCCTCCTGTTGATCACCCAAAGACTCCTTTTAAGCATTTTCATTCCTTTTTTGGTTCTAAAAAACCTAGGAAGCATAGATATGTTTCCCCTCAATTGCCATTCGACATTTGTGATGGCTCCCCGTGTTCTAATGGTTTTTCCCCATTAGCTTCTTCTAGATCTCCCTCCCAGGATTGTAATCCTTCCCTCCCATCTTATGTCACCTGGCCAAATAACACTTTGGTTTCTAACCCTCACTTCCGTTCTTCCCCGAATGACATTCATGTTTGTAAACAATGTCCCTTCCATCCAAATCCACTTCCCCATAACTCTCCCTCCACATTTTCCAATTCGATAATGGGTAATCCGCATTCTTCTGTGCACTATAAGGTTATATTTGATGATTACATGATTCAGGACTCTCTGAAGTTATCGTGGTCTACTGCCCCTCATTGGTAAGCTTCTTTCTCTGGTTAATTTTGGTAAATTATTAACATGGGCAAAGTCTAATTGGGATGGTATGAAGGATTTATTTATGTTTGATAAAGATTCTCTATATTTCACTGTGATTTTCAATTATAAAAAGTATAGGGGTTATGTGCATAGATTTAAAGAGTGGTTTTGTTTTAGGATAGGAATTTTTACGTATGCTTGGTCTCCTCATTTTGATATTGAATCGGTGAGGCCACAGTTTATGCCCTTCTGGGTAACTTTCTCGGGTCTTCCTTTGGAGTATCGTGATGTGTATATGGTTGAAATCCTGGCAAACAAATTGGGAATCTTTATTAAGCATGATTTAGTTCCTTTCAAATGACCTCATCTTTCAATTAGGATTTGTTTGTTATTAAATCTATCTAAACCCATTCACTCTGATATTACTATTTGCTCCAAATATGGTGCATGGATTCAACCTGTGGTAATTCAAGATTTGTTCGCTATTCATTCTTGTGCTTCGTTACTTGGCTATTTCACCTCTCAATGTTGTGGTGATTCTGATGCACCTTTACAAGTTTGTTCATTTTTTCATTTGATTTTTGCCAATGTTCATTTTTTTAAAGTAAGAATCATCAGTCTTTGAAGGATCATAATGTTAAGGATTCTGCTCCTTTACCTCTTTCTTTTACATCTGTCGTTCATTTTTCTGGATATACAGTATGTGATGTACCTCTGATGGATTTTACTTTTCTCTGCTCTTTGGCCATGTTCTTCCTTGTTCTATCTGTCATTCGTCAATTTTTTTCTATTTCTTCAAACTTGGTTAAGTTTCTTCCTAGTCCTTTCAAGGATTATTGGTCTTCTAAATTTCATTTTGAATCTTTTATGTTCTCTTTTGCGAGTTTTTTTCAAATTTCTTGTCCTTCGGTTCTGTATCCAAAATTGTTGTTACCTTAAAATGGCTGCACAAATCATTGCTCTGTTAATTCTTCTCCTCATTTTTCTTTTGTGGGTCTGGCAGATGATACCAAAATTGTTCATAGTTTGATTTTTGATAGGGATTCTTTTTTGCCCATTCTAAGGTCTCCTTCTTCTCTTTCCATTTCTGTAGAGAAGATTCAACTTATTGCTTGAGATATTTTATTTTCAATTTCTTTTGATCTATTTGATGAGATTGTTGCAAAGGAATTTCTTGAATTTTATTTTTCTTCTACATCTACCTCTTCGGGGCCTGTCCATGATGGTTGTCATGTTTCCTCTTCTCAGCCAAATTCAATTGAAGGTGTACATGCAGATCTTATTGATAGCCCTTCTTCAACTATTTCTAATGTGTATGGATTTGATTTCTCTTAGAAGTTAGGCTTGGATAAATCTCCTTCTATTTCCACCCTATTGTTAAAACTCCTAAGAAGAGGGGTCAGAAACCAAACTGGCTAAAATCAAGGAGGATATTGGAGCTGGTATTCACTCCACTATTGTACAGAAATTTTCTTCCCAATTCAAAACAAGGAGGGCATGTTGCTCTCCTTGTGATAAATGAGGATTTTATCTTGGAATGTTTGGGACTTAAATGCCACTAACAAAAGGGGAAGGATCAAGAAATTTCTTGATTCTTGAAAAGTGGATATCATCTTATTGCAAGAGTCTAAAATTTCTCAAGATTCTTTTGAAACATAATTTCCAAATGGTCCCTTTGGAAAGCTATTCATGTTCCTTCTTTGGGTGCTTTTGGTGGTCTTATAACTTTATGGAATCATAAATCAATCAAAATTGAGATATTATATTTTTCTTCTCATTGGCAGTTGTTAAAGGTTGACTGGTTTGAAGTCTCTTTTGTTTTGTTTAATATTTATGGTTCGACTTCTCCTTCAGATAAAACTGACTTATGGGATTCCTTATCTGAATTATTTTTATGATATGATGATTTTTTTATTATTCTTGGGGGTGATTTTAATGCTCTCCTTTACTCGGATGAAAAAAGAGGGGGTAATCCTACAACTCAGAAGGTTATTGATGACTTTTATTCCTTTGTACAAGATAGTGCGTTATTCAATATTTTCCCTTCTAATGGTTCTTTCGCTTGGACTAATAGGAGATCTAAATGCTAGATTGCTTCTCTCCTTGACAAATTTCTTATTTCCCTAAACCTATGTTTGAGCAACTTTTCCTTTTCTTCTGAGATTCTTGCCTCCTCAGAATCTGACCATTTCCCAATTTTGCTCAATTTTGATAAATTGGATCATGTTCCCTCTATTAGACCATCTTTTAAGTTTGATAAAATGTGGTTCACACATCCTCATTTTCTTTCTTTATTAAAGCAATGGTGGATAAGTGCTCTTTTTTGCAAAGGTACTAAGATGTTTCAATTTTATTCCAAACTGAAATTTGTGAAATCTCAAATTATGGCTTGGAATAAATTGGTCTTTAAGAATATTTTTCATGAAAAAGAGGCAGTTGCCAATGATTTGATGGTTGTTAATGAGGAGATTATTACACATGGCACTAATTCCTCCACTAATGATGCTCAAAATAAATTGCAAGCTTACTAGGAGATCCTTTTCTCCTGGGTTGAAATCTATTGGCAGCAAAAGTCTTGTGAGGTTTGGCTTAAAGAAGGTGTTAGGAATACTACCTTCTTTGAAGTCGTAGCCAAGCTTAAACAAGCTGCTTCCACAATTTTTAGTATTAATGATTCTAAGTTTGGTTATGTCCTTAATTCTGATCAATAGATTAGAAAGGAGGGGGTGTCTTTTTTTAAGGAGTTGTTATCTCCTTCTTTTTCTTCTTCCTCTATGGATCATGATGTGGTTTTTATTTTAGATTCTATCCACTGCATTGTTTCTCATGAGGATAATGACTTTCTTATGATGCCTTTTTATTTAGATGATCTTCATTTTGTTGGTTTTTCCATGGCCCCTGATAAAACTCTAGGTCCTGATGGGTTTACTATATTGTTCTTTCAGAAATGTTGGGATTTTATTGGTTTTGACATATTAATGGCTTTGGAAGAGTCTAGGAGGGGTGGTTATATCCTTAAAAAATTTAACATCACTTATATTTCCCTTATCCTGAAATCTAAGAATCCCCAAACTTTTGCTGAATTTAGACCCATTTCTTTATAAAACTCTATTTACAAAATCTTCACCAAGGCTATTTATTTAAGACTTAAAATTATCCTTCTTGATATCATCTCTCCTCAACAAGGAGGTTTTGTTCCGGGTCAGGAAACTCATGAGGGAGAAATTGTTTCTCATGAAACTTTACATTCCATAAATTCGTCCAATATCCCAGCTTTTATGGTCAAACTTTATATGATGAAGGCTTATGATAAAGTTTGTTGGGCTTTTTTGCTAAAAGTTTTGAGAAAAATTGGTTTCTCTGAAAGCTGGTGTAAATGGATCAAGAGTTGTATTTCTATTGCTTCATTTTATGTCATCATTAATGGAGCTCCCTCTGGATACTTTTCTTCAACCCAGGGTGTTAGACAAGGAAATCCTTTATCTCCTTTCTTATTTATCATTATGGCCGAAGCTTTTAGTCGATTGGTTATTAAGCAAAGGCATCTGGGATTTTGGCAAGGGGTATTAATTCCTAGCTTTGATATTTCAGTCACTCATAACCTTTTTGCTAATGATACATTTTTATTTGGGTCTTCTTCTATTCAAGAGGCTACTCATATTAAATTTATTCTGGATACTTATACTACTGGATTTGGCCAATAGATTAGCCCCCATAAATCCAAGATCTTCATTTTTAATACTCCTTAGTTGGTGGCTAATAGACTTGTGAATATATTAGGTTTCCCAGTAGAATCTCTTCCTTCTACCTATTTGGGGATTCCTTTCTTTATGGGATCTGCTAAGTCTTCTTTTTGGAATTCGGTTATTGAGAGACTTAAATCTCATATTTCTACTTGGAAGGCTAGGTGGTTGTCTCTTTTAGGTAGGATAATTCTCATTAAAATGATCCTATCTGCCATTCCTAATTACTATATCTCAGTTCTTCAAGCTCCCAGATTAGTCATCTCTCAAATTGAAAAGATTATTCGATCTTTTCTTTGGAAAAATAACATGATAGAAGATAAAATGATTGCACTAATTTCTTTGACCAAGATGTCTCTTTCAAAGCAAGTTAGTGGTGCTAGGATTTAGGACTTATCTAAAAGAAATAGGGGTTTTGGGGGAAAACTAGTTTGGTCTATGTATACTAAGCCCCAATCTTTGTGGTGCCAAATTATGTAGGCTAAGTATTTGCATTCCC
Organism: Cryptomeria japonica; assembly: GCF_030272615.1. Taxonomy (NCBI): domain Eukaryota; kingdom Viridiplantae; phylum Streptophyta; class Pinopsida; order Cupressales; family Cupressaceae; genus Cryptomeria; species Cryptomeria japonica. The sequence goes on along the minus strand of NC_081411.1, from coordinate 780,982,849 downwards.
AGAATCTTGCTAAGATCTTCACAGTTTCTAATCCTCCACAAGGGTATGCTATTTGGAACTTTATGATCTCATGTAGGGAAGTGGTCTCTAATTTTCTCTCCTAGTAGGTCCATTCGGGGGAGGATATTCTTTTTTGGAAAGACTCCTAGAATGACTTTCCCCCCCTTTCTAAACATAATTCTCTTGCTTATGTTTTAGTTGTTCTTTCTCAATCATGGGGAGTTAGATTGGTTGATTATGTAGATAGTGTTGATCTGTTTTCTCACAAGGTATCATGGAAGGATCCTTCTACTCTTCCATTGTCCTTGTAGGAAATTCAAAATTTTAAATCTATTTTGCAAGACCGAGTGGCTTTCCTTTCTAACATCAAAGATCGACTTATTTTGTGCCCTTCTAAATTAGGAAACTACTTTGTTAAAGAAGCATATTTTTTTGTTCAACAAATGGCCAATCAAAATGCTCCTCATCGTGCCTTTTTGTTCTATTGGAATAATTTAGTATTACCTAAAGCTGGTGTTTTTTCCTGGCTCGCGCTGCAAAATAGAATTTTGACTAGTGACCGTTTAGTCAAATTTGATATTGGGGCCTCCTTTTCTTGTGTGCTATGTGGTAAAGCTCTTGTGTGTTATGTGGTAAAGCTCTTGAAGATGTCAATCATCTTTTTCTTCATTGTGAGTTTGCGAGTAGTTGTTGGCATTTTTTCCTCCAAAATTTATCTCTTTCATTCCCTTTATCTTTATCTTTATGGGACATGTTTTAGTCTTGGCCAGTTTTGTATTCGTCTGCTCTATTTGCATTTTTGTGGTTTATAATTCCCTCTTTAACCATATGGGCCATTTGGTGGGAAAAAAAACAAGCACATTTTTAGATGTGACTCATCAGATTTATCAATTGTTCTTGGGATTTTGGAAATAAGTATTATTGAGAAAGTTAATGCTCATGTTTAGAAATATTTTAATATGAATTCAAAGTTCTCTTCCTGGGACAATTTTATGATCTCTTCTTGGAAAAGTATCATTATTCCTGTATCATCTGCCTTTCCAAGAATTCGAGAAATGCCTGTAGACAAAAATTCCATAAAATGGCATCCTCCTAATGCCCCTTTTTGTAAATTGAATTTTGATGGATCCTCCCATGGAAATCCAGGTGATTTGAGAATAGGGATAGTTTTTCATGATCATTTGGGCTTTTTATTAGCATTAAAAGCTATGCCAATTTCTTCTGGCACAAATAATATGGCCAAGGCTTGTGCTCTTTTAGAAGGTCTTGTTATGGCTAAGGATTTGAATTTCAAATGCCTTCACATTGAAGATGATTTGGCTATTGTCATTAATGCTTGCAAGGCAAGAAAAGCTAATAATTGGCATTTTCGGTATATTCTTGAACAAATATGGACTCTTCTTGATATGTTTGAGCACCTCACCATCTCACATGTTAATCATGAAGGTAATGCATTGGCTGATTACCTCGCTAATATGGGTTGTGACAAAACTATTATTGATTCCTCTCGATTGGGGTGTGATTTGATGAGCTTATGAAACCTATTAAGTATAGCCTATAGAGAGTCGAGTATTTATTCTTTTTATTATATGATTGCTCATTTCTACGAGCTGATATTCTCTTCTCTTGGTGAGGTATTTCTTTTCATAATTCCATTTGGTTTTAATTTGAGGAACTTTGCTTTACTCGATTATCCCTTGGCATTTATTAATGATGAGTTGGTTGTTATTGATTTTATTTGTGTGTTTGGTAATCTCTTCTGGTGCGAAATCTGGAGATATTTATTTTCAAATTGGGAATCCATCCTTCATATGCCATTTAAATTTTGGTGTGGCATTGTTTTCATGATTATCTTTGTATGCCACTTCTTTTGGTTTTTCAGATTTATTATGATATATCTCCTCTTTGTTTTCTTTTACGGCATAAAAATTTTGGGCTTCATTTCTTTCTAGCATTTCCACATTCACCTCTTCTCCTTTGGCATTTGTCTATAATGGCGGACTGAAGATCTCATGTCGTTGGTGTCAGTCATGTTTTGGACCCTTGTGTTTCTTGTAAATTCTCTGTGTTTTGTAGTATATATATATTTTGGTTGCAGGTATTTTTTGGTGCAGGGGCATGTCAATTTTGGTTGCAAGAGTTCTTTGTTGCAGGGCCTTCAAGATATCCTAGGAACTTATTTTGTAAATAAGCTTGCATGCTCCTATTCTGTAAAATGAGCTTGCATGCTCCTATTTGTAAATGAGCTTGCATTCTCCTATTTGTAAATGAGCCTGCATGCTCCCTTGTTGATCTCTATTTTGTAACCTAGCTCTGGCTAGAGGATTGTTCACTACTTCTCTTCTATAGTCATGTTGATGAGCAATGACCAGAGTTTTTCTTGCTAGTTCTTTTCTTTGGGAGCTCAATTTGAACTAGTTTTTAAATATATTGTAAAAATTATATATTATTAATAGAATATATCAAGTGGCATTGCCACCTTGCCCAAAAAAACAAAAAACAAAACAATTTGCTTCTTAAAACAATTAGTAGTCACATGACCATCCTTACCACAATACGTACAATGGGGCCTCTTAGAACAATTATTCTTTTGATTATTATATGATTTATAATGAAATTTATTATTAGATTAATGATTATTATTATTATTATTGGATTTGAAATGATTATTATGATTTTGATTTTTAGACATAAAAAAATGTTTACTACTTTTTAGAGTACCAAACTGAATTAATTTAGCTTCCTCATGATGTAATAAATTATGAAAAAATATGATAAGTTAGTTTAGTAGCTAAACTAGGAATAGCAAGTTGAGCATGAATATTAGTAATAAACTGCTGAAATTGACGAGGAAGACATTGTTTAAGAATAAGATGAATTGAATGTATATTAGCTAGGTTAACTCCTAAACAAGTTAATTGACTATTAATAGAATCAAACTTTAATAAGAATTCATCTATGGATTTAAAATCCGTATACCTGACGTCTTTGAGTTGATCTTGAAGTTGAATTTTTTGGGATTCATTTGAGCTATCATAAATAGTTTTTAAAATTTTGCATGCTTCATATGCTTTTGTACAATTTCCAATAAGAACATACAATTCAGGAACCATCGAAATACCAATTAAACCAAGTGCTTCCTCATTTTGAACCTTCCAGCTGTCTTGGTCGGCTTGAGGAGTAGTTATAGTGGGCTCTCAACTTTTATTAGTAGCACCATCCAAAAGGTGCTTGAAATGAAAAATAAAAGAAATATATGTTTTCCATAATTAAAATAGACATGATAGCGAAAAATTGAACAAATTATTATTATTATTGAAAAAATACCCCTTTGATTAAAAAATTGAACCAAAATTTAATAATAACTTTTATAAAAACAGTAAATTTTTTGACAAAAAGTTATTCTCAATATATAATAATAAGTTCAATGTTTTAAAAAACTTTAATTTAATCTAAATAAATTTAATATTAAATAACTTTAAATCTTTATTAACAAAAAATAAAATATTTTATATTAAAACTTTTATTAAAAAACTTGTTATTTTTTAAAAAGATAAACTTTTTAAACTTTTTAAATATTCTAAAGAGATTTATAATTATTTAGAATAAACTAAACTAAACTTTACTCTTTATAGGAAAAAAACTAAGCTTTTATATTAAATGAAGTAGACTTTAAGAAAGGAAACTTTTATACGTGTAAGATAAAAGACTTAAAACTTTAAAGATTAAACTTTTTAATGAATGGAAAGGTAAACCTAGGTGCTCATGCAATGAATAAGTGAAAAGAAAAGAAACATAAAAGATAGAAAAGGATAATCAAGTCATGCAAATACAAAGCCGTTAAAGACAAAGACTTGAGGCAGAGATCTTACAAACAAAGGCTTTGCAAGAAATTTAAAGCAATGTAGACAGATTTACAAGATAAAAAAAAAATAGGTAGAATGTTTATAAATTGAGAAAGACGTTATGAAAATGGGAACCAATGAATGCAAATTTACAGAGGCTAAAAATAGTCAAATAAAGAACTCCAAGAGAGCTAACAGAGACGTGGGATAAGACAGAAGGTAGGAGCTGGCAGAAAGAAAACGTAGAGGACAGAATATATGATTCACCACATACAAATTGCATAAAACATAACAAAGAACAAAGACGTTACAATTTAGAAATGAAATCTTAGTAGAAAATAGAGGCTTCGGTTTGGATTTATTTTTGAAATAGAAGATCGCTCTCAGGGAGATACAAATTTCAGTAGAGGTTGAAGATACAGACATTAATATTTAAATATATTACAGAGATAAATCAAATATTAAAATTTAATGTAAATATAAAGGAGATGTTACATAGAGATTAAATGAAGTAACAATATGATTTTTTCATATCAAAACCGTGCAAGAAGAGGAATGTTAGAACCTAGAGATAAACAGAGAATGTCTTGGCCGCAGGCATTCCAAAACAAGGTAGACAAAATAGGTTTGGCGGCAAGCATTCTAAAACCAAAACTCAAACCAGAAGACTTTGGCGGCAAGCCGTCCAAATCTTTAGAAAAAAAAAAAAAATTAAACTAGAATCAAAATGGATTAGACCTACATGCAAACTTGTTAACAAGTCTGAAAAAAAAAAAAATTAAACTATAACCTGCACAACAAAATGTTAAAGAGAAAACTTCTTCTCTTCTCTCAAAGAGTGCCTCCAAGAAAGGTGAGCTCCAAAATGAAAAATGGCAACCTTCATCAACTTTCACTTAACAAAGATTAGTAACCTAATCTAATACCATGAAAAAAAATACAAGAGAAAGAAAATGAGAAACAAATCCAACTAAGTATGTTGATTGAAGTAATGTTACCAAAGTAGAGAACAACTTGAGAGCAATCAACCAAAACTTCAAGAGTAGACACAAGAGCTTTTGATAGGGGAAAAGAAAAGAAAAACCCCTTATGTATTATGAAGGAAGGAAAAGCCTAAAGCTTGAGAGAGAGAGAGAGAGAGAGAGAGAATCATTACAATAATACCCCAAAAAGTGAAGAATGAAAGGAGAAGCATCTTTTAAATAGAGATAAGAAGAGGAGATACTTAGTAACTGCCAAATTTATGAATGTCACCATTCATAATATGTGTTTGCAATGTGTCAACATCCTCTTAAGGAGGATACACTAATATTCCTTAATAAAGGAAAATAAAAGAAATGACTTGTCCTGACACATGTACAAGAGGACAAATTACGTGTAGGGATTCCAAAGGAATATCTCAAACTAAATACAAATAAACCTAGGCCAAGTAAAGATTAAATATTTTAACACATACACCCCTTATTTGAGGTTTGTACCTATTATCGGCAGGTTGCAGAAGTTGTATTCGATGATTGTAAATGATCTGGAAGGATTTCTGGAAGTGTAAGAGTAGATTTGAGGATCTATAGAAGATTCTTGCATGATTAAGGGTTTCCAAAAGGTTTAGAGAAAAATGTATTTAATGGCTCAGAAAGTTAAGTGTGAGAAAGATGTAAAGGTACTTTTATCACTTTTCTTTCTAGAGAGATGCATTTGAGAAATTCCTGCTAGAGGTTTCCAAGCAATCAAGACTATGAAGGCAATTCAGTGATGGAACCATAATCCAACATATAAGGGATTTATGTTGCAAGATTATGAATTTGATATTTTTGTGTAAGATCTTTAGCTTTATTGTCAGTTTGAGCCAAAAATTGCTTAAAAGATATGGAAGAATGTAGAGCTCTATGCACAAAATATTGGATTTCAACTAAGGTAGTCTAGGAGTACAGAAATAAATAAATACTAGTTGTAGAAGATGTTGAGGGAGTCAGGTGAAAGGAAGAACAAGTTAAGTTAGTAAAGATTGATGTATCTCGTGTTGTTGAGGATATTTTCTTATGTTTCTAGTGGCGATAAGCTTGAGGTAGTGGATGCTATTAAGGATACTTAGATCCTTCGGATCAATCTAGAGGTGGAACTCCTATGGAGTCTGAGGTAGATGCTGAATATATGGTGGAGCAGAGGAAATTGAAGCTATGGCACCTATTTCATTAGCAAGTGGCACTGCAGAGGCAGTGAGAGAATTCTTGGAGGAGGTCCGACATGAATCTTTGAGTTGGAGAATCTTATCAGTTCAGGAAGTACACTCTTTGAGTTTCTTGTGAAGATTGCAGAGGTCCAAACCAAGAAAGGAGTTAGTGGTAAATGGATTCAATAAGTTGATGTGTATGATTACTAGTGATAGAGATTTGTCTGACACTATCTGAAATAAGAATTATTTTCAAAGCATGTTTATCATCTAAGGATATAAAGAAGAAAGTTATGCAACTTTGAAAGAATCTATCAAATATATTTTGGAGTGTTTGAAGTAGTTGGGATAGAAATTTGAGTTCTTCAGAGATATATTCAAGGTTGTGTAGGAGTTAGTTTATTCAACGTCATTCTGTGTTATTTTTGGTATATCTAAGTCAGAGGAGGATTAGTCAGTGCTATGGTTTAGATGTTCATATTTCTAATTTTTTCAAAAGGAAAGAGAGAGCTATGCTGGATATTATTGAGATGTATGTTATATACATTATCTAAGGGGGATAAAATCATGATTTTCATGTGTGATTCTTGCATTGATGTCAAAGGGGGAGAGATTCATGTGAAAAATTATCATATCTTCTATTGATCTAAGGGGGAGATTGTTGAGAGTTATGGTGGATTGTTGGTAGTTTATTTATTTCTTTGCATTGATTGTTTTTCACATTCATGTGTTGCCAACAATGCCAAATGGGGAGATTGTTGGATGTTGTTGAGAACAATGTTTTGTCAATTATGTCAACATATTCTTCTATGTGTTACAATATTTTAGTCAGATTAAATGAGTTGATTTGGTTAGTGTGTTTTAGGTTGAGTTATTGTAGTTTAGAGGGTTTCAAGATAAGTATCTTTAAATGATTCAACAAAATTTGTAGTGGTTCGCATAATGGTTTGATTGAGTTATGTGATATGGTATTGAGGTTGGTTATTCATCTATTTGTGTTGTTCTGTGTTCCAGTATAATGATGAAGATTTTATTAAGTGGTGATGATGTGGATATTGTTGCAGTAATTCATGATGCCTATGGTTGTTTCTGGATCATGTTCTATTTGTGTTGGTGGTCTGCATTGATCATTATGTGCATTGATGATTCTTTTCTTGGTTGGATGGTGTTCTTCATGCTATGCATGACTCATGTTGACTGTGGAGTGTTTAGATGTATAAGGCGTAATTCTTGGAGGTGTTTTGAGTTTACGGTGGTGAGTTTGATACAGACTATGTCTTATCTGACATTATTTTGGTTTGCATGTGCATTTGAGTTCGGATTGAGCTTACCTAATATTACACGTTTCATTTGTGTGTTATGCATTTTTGGGTCGACATGTAAATGATTTAATTTGATGTTGCAAATATACAAAAGCAATTGATGTGGCTATTTTTTGTGTGGATGACAATTGTGGTTGTGTGGACAATTATTATATGCAATTTCCTATGTGCAGGTGAAATATTGATGCTCCAGATTGTTGGTATTTTGGTATGGTTTTGTCATTGATGTCAACACCTACTGAAAACTAGCACTTTGGAGATCCAGCAACATTCACCAGCAAGCAAGTAACTATTGCATAGTTACTGGTATATGGTTCATCGACAGGATATAATGTTCACCGGTACCTGGAATGATATGGAAGACACTTGGTAATGTCGAAGACATCATGTGGATACTTTGTTTTGAAGAATTAATCATTGGTATATTCATATTTGCATATTTGCTTTTACCAGCAAATAGGTCCAAGGTTATCTAGGGTTACACCGGTAGGTTTATCTTTTCCAAATCAGCATGGCACGCTATGGAGATGATTTATTATTGTTATAAATACATTAAGACGACATGTTCAATCGATTATTGGATCGGATATTATATTGTATGTAAAATGTTTTTATCGTAATATCTTGTAGAGCCGACCTACTAAAATTGGTCTTAGGGTATGGTATAAATGTAAGATCTTATTTGTAAGATAGGATGGGAAATGCAAAAAAGAAGTGTGTGAAGGTATATGTGAGATTAAGTAGAGGTATACATGAAGACATCATTTGAAGCTAACGCTAGGTTTTTGTAGAAGCATATCAGCATTACACTGGTACTGAATCCAGCATATGAAGATGCTATTTTGTGCAATACATTCTTATTGGATTTAACCATCCAACTGTAGTTAGTGTGACTCCCATTTCGTGTTTGAGCAGTAAGCTCTAGGCTATTGGCCTTTCTACACGTGCAGACCCCATTTATGTACACTTACTATCTGCAGTAGTATCATTTGATTGTGGGTAAGGTTTCCACATACAAATATTGGTGTTATGTGTTGTCGATGACTTTATGTTTATGTTTCATGCTTTAATCCTTACCTATATATTAATTTACTGTTAACACTGTCTACCGGCATACTTAACTGGTTTGTTGGTATTAAGCATTAAGCTGGTTAAATGATATTTGGTTTAAATTTATTACACAACTGATTCACCCCCCCTCTCAGTTGTCTCCGAGACCTAACAATTGGTATTAGAGCCACATCCTCTTTTGCAGAAGTTTAACAACTTGAGGATATCCAATGTCTACAAATTATTTCAGGAAGGACAGTCCTAAACTTGATGGAACCAACTATGGGATATGGAAGATCAGGATGGAGACACATCTGAATTGCATTGGTAAAGACATTTGGGAAGTTACAAAGAATGGTTATACTGCTACTATAGCTGGTTAGAGTGCTCCAACTACCTTAGCTAAAGATGAAAAGAATGATTGCAAAGCAAGAGAAGCACTTTTGAGTGCATTATTAGATCAACAAATCATGGGATTATCAGATAGGTCTACTACTAAGGCTATTTTGGATCATTTGGAAACACTAAATGAAGGAGATTCCACAGTTAAGATTGCAAAACTTGAAAGCTTCCGAGTCAAGTATGAACATCTGAAAATGGAAGAAGATGAAATGATTTCTGCTTTTATGGAAAGAGTAAATGAAATTGTTTTGGGTATTAAATGTTGTGGAGGAACTTTGAGTGAGGATGAGATTGTTTCAAAAATATTAAGAGGTTTGCCACCGACATATAAAATGAAGGTAACTACTATAAATGAGTTGAGAACAATGCCTAATATATCAGTAACTAGGGATACATTGATTGGAAAACTTTCAGCCTTTGAAATTGAGGAATTTGGTCCTATTGCTACTATAAAAACTGATTTGGCCTTTAAAGCATCAACATCATCTGCTCCATCATTTGACAAATCAGACTGGAGAGCCTTTTATGCAAGAGAACTTGAAGAAACCAGGAAGGAGAATGAAGAACTTGAAGAACTTGAAGCACTATTTGCAAGGAAAATGCCAAAAGGTCCAGTTGGAAGTAAGTATGAAGGTAAAGCACCCTTTAAATGTTTTAACTGCAATAAGATTGGTCATATGGCTTCGAGATGCCCTGATAGACATCCTAGACTAAGAGAAGAAGTGAGAAGAACATACAAGCCTAATCCTAAATATCAGAAATATAGATTTAGGAAGAACAAAGACAAATCTTGTTACATTGCTGATGAAGGTGTGACTGATGATTCTGATGAGGATCTAACAGACAATGGATGAGTTTTTGTTGCTATAAAAGAGGATCAACTGGCACCTACTATTCAACCGATAGAACAAGCCCTAGCAGGTAAAGTTGAAGCAAAGGATGAATGGATCATTGACTTAGGATGCTCACATCATATGACAAGAGACAAAGGCAAATTCTTGAACTTTCAAGAATACAATGGAGGTTTAGTAAGATTTGGAGATGACAAAGCCTGTTCAATCAAAGGTAAGGGTTCAATATCTCTTGATGGTAAGCATCGCACTGACAATGTCTACTATGTTGAAGGATTAAAGCATAATCTTTTGAGTGTTGGTCAATTAGTTGAGAAGGGATTTCAGTTACAATTTAAAAATGGAAAATGCAAAATCAAGAATAGAACTGGTTTGGAAATTGTAATCGGTAATCAGATTAGAGGTAATATCTTTCATTTGAATAATAGTGAAAAGGCATGTTTGATTGCACATATAGATGAAATTTGGTTATGGCATAAGAGACTATGTCATGTAAACTTTGATTGCATGGTAAAAATCAGTACTTCTAAGGCAGTTAGAGATCTACCTAAAATTGTGAAACCTCAGAATACAATTTGTAAAGAATGTCAATTTGGAAAAGAATTTAGAGCTAGTTCCAAAAGTATTCTAGAAAAATATAATAATGCTCTTGATTTAATTCATACTAATTTATGTGGTCCAGCTAGAACAAAAAGCTTACAAGGTGATAGATATTTCATGCTAATTATTGATGATTATTCTAGAATGTGTTGGGTTACTTTTCTTAGAGAAAAATCAGAAGCACTTGGAAAGTTCAAACTATTCAAAGCAATAGTTGAAAATGACACTGGTAACAAGATCAAATGTTTAAGATCAGATCAAGGAGGAGAATTCATAATAATACATTCTATGAAATGAATGGAATCAAAAGACAGTTATCAGCACCTTAGACACCACCACATAATGGAGTTGTTGAAAGGAAAAATAGAACTATTTTGGATGCAGCAAGAAGTATGTTATCTGAAGCAAATCTACCACATGTGTATTGGAGAGAAGCAGTCAGCACTATTGTCTATACATTCAACAAAGTTCACATCAAAGGTGAAACCGGTAAAACCCCTCATGAACTATGGTTTGGTAATACTCCTACTCTTAAGTATTTTAGAATTTTTGGAAGTAAGTGTTATATTAGAAGAGATGAGTATATTGGCAAATTTGATCCTAGAAGTGATTGAGGAATATTTCTTGATTATTCATCTAAGAGCAAGGCATATAGATGTTTTAACAAGAGATTGTAGAAAATTGTTGAGAGTACAAATGTAAAGATTGATGAACAATTCAGAGGAACTTCAATGTATATAGACTCTAAACTGGCAACAAAAATTATGACAAATGAACCTACACCAAATCCATCGGTACAGAATGAAGATCCAGTTACCCCGATATCATCAGAGGATTCCACAGTAATTGAAGAACAACAACAAACTAAGACACCCCGGTATGTAAGATTGAATCATTCTAAAGATCAGATAATTGGAAACAAATTTAAAGGAGTTATGACAAGAGGAAGATTGACAAATGAAGAGGTATGTCTTATTTCTCAAATTAAACCATCATCTATCAATGAGGCATGTGAAGACAAATTTTGGATTAAAGCTATGGAAGAAGAATTAGGACAAATTGAGAAAAATAATACTTGGACATTAGTTCCCTGGCGTAAAAATAAAAATGTAATTGGAACCAGATGGGTATTTAGAAACAAACTTAATGAAGATGGTAAGGTTGTCAGAAATAAAGCAAGACTAGTGTGTAAGGGATATTCTCAGAAAGAAGGAGTTGACTATAATGAAACATTTGCACCGGTAGCTAGAATTGAGGTAGTCAGATTATTCTTGGCTTTTGCAGCTCACAAGGACTACAAATTTTATCAAATGGATATTAAATGTGCATTTTTGAATGGAGATCTTTAAGAAGTATATATTGAACAACCTGATGGATTTTCTTTAACATATGACAATGATATGGTTTGTAGGTTAAGAAAAGCTCTGTATGGATTAAAACAAGCTCCAAGAGCTTGGTATGCAAGGTTGGATAAGTATCTTTTAAAGATTGGATTTACTAAAGGAAATACAGATAGCAATTTATACTACAAAATAACTAATGATGACATCTTGATTATTGAAGTATTTGTTGATGATATAATCTTTGGAGGAGAAGATGGATTATGCAAAGAATTTTCTATTAAAATGCAGCAAGAATTTGAAATGTCTATGATTGGAGAAATAAAATTCTTTTTAGGATTCCAGATTTCACAGACTGATAAAGTTATATTTTTGAGTCAATCCAAGTACTTGAAAGAATTACTAAAGAAATTTAGGATGGAGAACTCTAATCAGTAAGCATGCCTATGACTACAAATGACAAATTATCTCAAAGGGATGAATCTACACTTGTTAATCCAACTAGATACAAATCTATGATAGGAGGTTTACTGTATTTGACACAAACCAAGCCTGATATTATGAATGCAGTATGTATTGTTTCTAGATTTCAAAGTAATCCTAGGGAAAATCATGAATCAGTTGTAAAAAGAATTTTTTGGTACTTACAAGGCACAACAAATCTTGGATTATGGTATCCTAGAGATGAAAAATTTGATCTATGTGCACACATAGATGCAAATTGGGCAAGAGACGTGGATGATAGAAAAAGAACCACTGGAGGAGCATTCTTTCTTGGAAAAAGATTAGTCTCTTGGTTGAGTAAGAAATAGGGTTGTACATCTTTATCAACAACAGAATCAGAATATGTTGCAGTAGCAACTAACTGTACACAGGTACTATGGCTTAAACAAATGTTGAAAGACATAAAGGTAAAATGCAAGGAACCCATTACTATATATTGTAATAACACTGCAACAATTGATATATCTAAGAATCCGCTATTACATTCTAAAACAAAACATGTTTCTATCAAACTTAATTTTCTAAGGGAAAAAGTTGAAGAAAAGGAGATAAAATTGGTTTATGTGAATACTAAAGAACAACTTGCAGATATTCTCACAAAACCTTTTCCTAAGGAGACTTTGAATATCTCAGAGATCAGCTTGGAGTCATACCACCACCGGTAGAGACTTAGATAGTTGATGATTGTCATCAACCAATAGAATTGAAAGACAAATCTTTTACTCTAGCTTTTGATGAGGAAGCTACTTCTCAGGGAGAGTAGTTGGTATTTTGTATGAACTTGATTTTTGTAACTTTGACATTTGATGTCAAAGGGGGAGATATATCTATGGAAAAACACATTATCTTTTTGAGGAGACATTGGGATGAAAATAAATCTTTGGATAAACACATGTTGCTCCCAAGGGGAGAAAATATTGTTTAAAGAAGATTGTTGGTTTTTGGTATTTGGCAATTTGATGGTTTTTCCATCTTGTGTTGCCATCAATGCCAAAGGGGGAGATTGTTGGTATTTTGGTATGATTTTTTCATTGATGTCAACACCTATTGAAAACTAGCACTTTGGAGATCCAACAACATTCATCGACAATCAAGTAACTATTGCACAGTTACTGGTATATGGTTCACCGGCAAGATATAATGCTCACCAGTACCTGGAATGATATGAAAGACACTTCATAATGTCGAAGACATCATGTGGATACTTTGTTTTGAAGAATTAATCATTGGTATATTCATATTTGCATATTTTCTTTTATCGGCAAATAGGTCCAGGGTTATCTAGGGTTACACCGGCAGGTTTATCTTTTGTAGATCAGCATAGCACACTATGGAGATGATTTATTATTGTTTTAAATACATTAAGCCGACATGTTCAATCGGTTATTGCATCGGATATTGTATGTAAAATGTTTTTATTGTAATATCTTGTAGAGCCGACCTACTAAAATTGGTCTTAGGGTATGGTATAAATGTAAGATCTTATTTGTAAGATCGGATGGGAAATGCAAAAAAGAAGTGTGTGAAGGTATATGCGAGATTAAGTAGAGGTATACATGAAGACATCATTTGAAGGTGAAGCTAGGTTTTTGTAGAAGCATATTAGCATTACACTGGTACTGAATCCAACATTTGAAGATGCTATTTTGTGCAGTACATTCTTATTGGATTTAACCATCCAATTGTAGTCAGTGTGACTCCCATTTCATGTTTGAGCAGTGAGCGCTAGGCTGTTGGCCTTTCTGCATGTGCAGACCCCATTTATGTACACTTACTATCTATAGTAATATCATCTTATTGTGGGTAAGGTTTCCCACCGTGGTTTTTCCCCTTACAGGGTTTCCATGTACAAATATTGGTGTTATGTGTTGTGGATGAATTTATGTTTATGTTTCATGCATTAATCCTTACTGGTATAGTAATTTACTATTAACACTGTCTACCGGCATACTTAACTGGTTTATTGGTATTAAGCATTAAGCTGGTTAAATGATTTTTGGTTTAAATTTATTAGACAACTGATTCACCCCCCCTCTTAGTTGTCTTCGGGACCTAACACAGATTGCACAATAACAACATATCAAAGTAGAGTGTGTTGTAGAGTGTGTCGATTGATATATGAGCTAAAATGGAACTATTTCTAGGTATTTTTAGATGCTATTTATTAATTCAATTACTTTAGTTGTCTATTGTAGTATATTTGTAAGGAAGTGAGCCTTCCTCAGAGTGATAGCCCTTATTATAAATTGAGCAATGAGCTCTAAGCAATGTGCCTGAATGCCTATGTATTCCCCATTGTAATATTTCTATACTTCAAATAGGGCATATTAATATTGTGGGTCTCAATCCCATCATGGTTTTTCTCTTAATCAGGTTTCCACATAAAAAATATTGGTGTTGTGGTGTTATCAGTACTTTCTTTATATTTATGTGTTTTCTTTTCTTCATATGTGTTATGTGGTTAAGTGATCAGTTTAATAAAGTTAGAGATTGTGGAACATTGATTCATCCCCCTCTGATTGTTGCTTGATTCCAACAATATCTTGTAATTTTAGTATTCTTCCATATGAAAATTATGTACTTTGTTCACTCTATGCTTTATAGGCATCCTTGTTAGATGTGTAAGACATATTCTTTTAGGCACAATTGGCCAATAATTGCAAGTAATTGACAAATGCATGATGATTTTTGTTTTATTGTTTTTTCTTGGTGCATATTGTGTATTCATTGTGTGTCTTCAATGTGTATTTATTTGTGTGTTTTGAATGGGTGTCAAATATGGAACAACAAGGGAGGGTAAACCTCAACACCTAGTTTACCTACCAATAGTTGGCAAAATCTTTATTTAATCAATATAATTGTATGTTGATTTATTTTCTTACCTCTTTCCATATCATGAAAATAGGACAACACATAGTCATAGGTGATATGCTTGTCATATGTTTCCATGTTGCACCAAATTCCATTACCTGCTAGTTTTCAGTTGCTAGACTTCTTCGTGTAGGATCAACAGTTCTTTGTGTCAAGAACAAATCTGGGGAAGAGTAAATACTTCATGGTTTGGTGGTAAAGTGATTCGATAGTGTTCTATATTGTGGGTTAAGCATGGGAGATAGACGTCGAGAGTCTCTCTCATGATGATATTCAACTTTTTATTTGTTTTCATTGCAAACAGACCCCATGGTCTCTTGTAACTAGAGTAATTTTCTAATATTATGCACATCTCTTGGCTCATGAAATTTAAATGTTGTGTCAATTTATATTAAGAAATGTTTCAATTTTGAGCATAATGGTTTACTTGATAAAGCGTTTTCTTAATTTTGTGTAATTTTTGTTTTATGAAATTTTATTGTAATTATGTAATTTAATGTTCTAATAGTATGTAGGTCATTATGATATTAATCTTTAGTAGTTGATAATAATATGGATTCTTGTTTCTTACTCATCCATAAAACCAATTTATCTCCCAAAAAGAATGCTCTACCACTTGTTTGTTATCAAGACTTCCAACCTAATTGGCATTTGTATATGCTTCAACATGAAATCTCCATTTTTCTTGTACCATAGACCAAAGTATTGAGTCCCTTTCAAATATATGAATATCTCTTTTACTTCTTGATCATGAGTCTGCTGCAGACTAGCTAGAAATCTTGAAACCAAACATAAAGTGTGCATAATATCTATTCTAGAAGCAGTAAGATACAACAATTCTCCAATCATATCTATACTTATATTATAAAAATGTTCAAAGACACATCATCTTTGCCTAACTTGCATCCAATAGCTAAAGGGGTAGTAATAGGTTTTCAAATATCCATATCAAAATTACTCAACATCTCTTTAACATAATTAGATTGAGAAATAAAAATTCTATCATTCAGCTATGTAACTTGAAGTGCAAAAAAAAATGACATTTCTCCAAACATAGACATCTCAATTTAATTTTGCATCTCTTTTACGAATTTTTTGGAACCAAAACATATCATAATACATAATTCCATGAATGATCAGATAATTTGGACATGCTAACACATATTTTGTAAGATGCTACAAAGCATAACATGTAGATATAATCAACTAAATAGCCACAAAATCACTTCCAATGAAACAATCCATGCAAATCTCCACAAACCAAAGTGAGACCTGAATAAACATATCAACACATATCTAAATGAAAAAAACAAGATCCACTAAACAACAATGAAATTAACAACATATTCGAAGGGCACAAAAAACATTCTGGACCACCCTGAATACATTATGACATAAACAACACCAAAAGCGTATCTAGACCAACATCCATCTAGATAAACAAGATCTTAAAAAACATATCTCAACCACTTTGTTTCAAGGAGCTAGATGAATTTTAGTTGTGATTCTTTTTTTATATGTAAGGTTGAAGAAAAATGTCTAAGAGTGAAATAGTATATTTTCTTAACTTTTTCATAGAGTATATATTTGTTTGCATTCCTCTACCTTTCACAATTTGCCTTGTGGTTCTAGAGTTAATTTTTTTAGTCACAAAGGATGCTAGTTCCAATATTTTATGTCATAATAGCTATCACAAGAAATTTTTTATTTGATTATTCTCCAGATTGTTGTATAACATGGTTAATTGTCTCAATGTTCACCAAAATCCTTTACATTCATCTGGAGTAGTAAATATTCTTGTTTGGTCTTCAGTATATTGTTAGTGTAGGTTTTTTTATTTTTTTTCTTATGTTAGTGGGTATTTTTTTTCCTAGACATATATTATTAAGCTTTCTTAGGTTATTCGGAGTCATTAATATGAGGACACTTGGTGAAATAATTCAACTACATGTGTAACTCTCCACCTCACATGGCTAGTTGAGTTACACACCACTTTTTGGCTTGTTTTTCCACCTTTCATAATGACTATTTTGTCAAATCCTAAGTGGGTTATCAGGTATTTGGGTTTCTCACCCTCTTTTAGCCTTATGTGTGAACTTTCTCAACTCTTCTCCTGACTTCATGTAAAAAAGCTATGCCACATGTTTTGGTATTTACCATGAAGGTAAAACCTCCCACCTTTTATGGGGAATAATATTTAATAAACCCCTTGCACATATATGCTATTATTATTATATATAATAAGCATTATACTCTCACCTTCACTAGTTCAGTGATAGCTTGGTGAGAGTCTTCTCAAAATTCTCTTTTGTCTCTATGTTTTCTCTCATATTGGATTGATCTTCATTTAAATATTTTTTATCTTCAATCATTCATTCCTTGGAGTTGCGTGTGATCTATGACGGACATCAAATCCTACCTTGGTTCTTGCTTCTTGCAGGATCTAACATGGTATCAGAGCTGTGTTGTCTTATACATCTCATTATTTTTATAATTTAGTTGAGAGACTTGAGAGTATTAGGTAACTAACATATTCCTTAAAAACTATTTTCCTCTCTTGCATTATCATGTTACCAAGAGAATTAGAATAGTTTAAAGGAAAATAAGCTTCTAGTTAAATCTAGTGTTATATGTATGTGTTCTTGTGAGATCTGGGTGATTGCAGTTTGTTGGTAATATTGGAGGCTTATTTAGCATTTCCTAAGTGTCCAAAAGGCTTGAGAAAGTCAAAAGTGAATTTCCTTTCACCAAAATTAGAGTTTGGAGGACACAATAAAAAAATCAGAGTGAAATTTGTTTACTGGTGTTGTTTTCATTTCGGCTTTAAAATTCTAATTTGCATTCTTTTGAACACAAAATGATTTCTCGGGTTTTGGCATTGTTCCTTGAAAATTGATAGTTTTTGCATCAATTGAGTTTGAATAGAGCATGAATCATTTTTCTAGCAAGCAAATTTTGCAATGCTTATTAAAATTGCATAATTTTTGCCTTGGGTGTCAAATTTTTGCAAATAAGTACTTGACAAAAAGATGAAAATGAGAACTTTCCATTCACATGGGTTTCATTTAATAATTTAGCCTTTTTTCATCAAATATTGCATGTTGAATTGACTAAATTGTTTTTCCTTCCATAGGTCATATCATTCACTTCATAACTCTATTTTTCAAAAACAAATAGTTGTTGGAAAGGTATTGAGAAGCATTGCATAGAAATAAGGCTAATATTTTCGAATTGTATCAAAAAATTATTTTGTTTAGTCATAGAGCCTTAGAAAGCATTGTAATCTGATAAAAAATGTTGTAAACACACTATTTATAAAGTGCCAACCTTGTAACATTTGGGGTGGGGTGTTTTTTGTGACTAGTGGAAAGGGGGGGTGTCTCATGTGTCTTCCTTCTTGAACTTTCCCTAATTCTTTGCAATCTTCTTTTCTACTATCCTAGATGCATTTACAGTTCTTGTTTTAACATCATATAATAATTTTTAATAGAACTATAAGATAATAGTATATTTGAAAAGACATGGATATCATTGTGTTGCTATGGTACTTGAAATTGAACCTAAAAATGCTACAGAAAAGATTAAAATGTTTAATAAATGTGATGAAGCTTTTGGTACTCTGTGTATGTCAGTCTTTCCTGACCTTCTTTTTCACATTGAATTTTCCACTACACCAAATGCAGTGTGGAAAAGTTTGGAAAACCTCTTCTGTAAGTAGGATGAGCTAAGAAGTCATTAGTTGGAGAATTAACACATAGGGTTAAATCCAACCAATTTTTATGCTATACATGACTTCTTCACAAAACTCAAATTTGTAAGATTGAAGTTGGAATAGTGTGGAACTAAGACAAATGATAAGAAATTGATCTTGAGTATTCTTTCTAAGCTTGGTCCTAACTATTTAGTGTTTGTTTCTACATTCTATGAAATAAAATGTGTCCTAGGTACTGCATTCAAAATGCCTTCTCTCGATGAATTTTCTACATAACTCACTAGGGAGCAAGACAAATTGGTTCAAATGGGTACAATAAAACCATATAAGTCACATGCCTTAGATATAAATCAAGGCACAAAAGAACATAAAGGGTCTACTATGAAAGATAAGAAACAAAATAACCAAGCAAAGAAGAAGAAAGCTAAAAAATAAACTTATATTTTGAGGCTACTTAAGTGTATTTTCTCTCCTCATACCTTTGGGTAACCTTGGAGACAAAATAATAAGTTAGTCTATTTTATTTTGTATATTTTTTATTCCAATTAATCTTATTTTTTATACTCTCTACTTGCACTTCATCCAATCTTTGATGAGATAACAATATTATATCACCCTTAATATTGGTATTTCCTAAGGATATTATCATCTTAGGTTATAGAAAAAACCTAATATTTTCAAAATGTATACATAGAGCATAATGAATTAAAGGACATATCTTTTCAAGGAAAAAATTCATTGTAAGATAAGATCCTATGAAATTTATTCCTTAGGGATGTCAAGGAGAAGAGTGAGTTTCTATTTTATCGTATCTATTTCACACCATTCCCTTCAGTTATTTAGAATTAGAATTGTATAAAATTTAAATATATCAAAGATGCCCTCATAAACCTTGTCCTTCCTACTCTAAAATCGATTGACTGGTCTAATAATGCACCAATCAATTATTAGAAATTAAAATTTTCTCCCATCATATCCATAGGAATTCACGGTATTATTCCAAGGGTACACATTCATTTTCCTATGTGATAGGTTGTGGGTAAGTCTTTTGTCCCTACACCCCAATGTCCTGAATAGGGACCAAGAATGCCACTTCCTAAAAGATAGTATATTAGTGATCCTACGAGGATTGATGTACCCATTTTATTAAAGCTAGGTTTTTATCCTACTTGGATTGTCTTTGTTATCAAAACCAATAAAAATATTTAAAATCCGAAATCACTTGCAAACCTTTGATTGTTAGGTACAAACTGATTATTTTAAATATTGAAATATTGCAAAAGGTCAAGAAACCAACCGAGTTAGTGGTCTCCTAGATCCACCTCATTCTAACAATCTAATTCATAATTCACATAATCTTTCAACCTTCCTTGAGGCATTGGATTATTTATTCAATCAACTCATTAATCTAAGCTTTGTGTTTTAGAATCTTTAAGGTAATCCTTCCATTCCAAAACTCTTATTAACCCATTCTAAATTTGTATATTCTTCAAACAAACAAACACCCACACATGGAATGGGTCTTGGTACACATCACATGGGTCAAGGAATTTACCACACTCTAAAGGTATGTCAAGGTACCCCTTCAATTGTATCCATCCATCTTCCTAAGGAAATCATCACCTATTGACCTACCTTGAACCTTGGAACCACTCTATATACACAACCAAAAGAAGGTATGTGTTCTCTTCTCATCATCAAACACCTCACAATGAATTTGTGACCTTGATCACTTAAATCAATCTTAGCCATCAATTTCCTATCCAAAACTCTATATATGTGTCTCATCCTAAGGCATTCAAAGTTATTTATTTGGTAGTACCACTCACATAATATCGTCAACCACCTTGGAGTATAACCACCATAAATTTGTGCAACAAGAATTAGTATTGGTGAGAAATTATTTTTCATTGATGTTTTAATCAATCCTTATGTTTAATTAAATTGTTGCATATATACTTAAATAAATCACTTGAATAGTTTTATCTTGTTGATATATGTTTATATTTGCATTTGCATATATGTTATACAAAATTATAGTATTAATTATAATATAATTTTTAATATTGATAGATATATTTTATGAAGATCTAAGTTATACTAATACATTTATGTAATACAAAATTAGGATATTTTAAGTAAACCATAATATTATATTAGAAAATAATAAAATAGTAAAAGATGTCAAGTTACCATTGTTTTTTATTAGGATAAATAGGTTTTGAGGGGACCAAAAACCCCATACAATAGGTTTTGAAGGGACCAGAAACCCTCAGATTTTTCACAGATCCAAAACCAACAAAGGGATGCTACAGACATATACAAAAATGATAAATAACAACAAAGTGATAGTCATACAAGAAGAATAAAACATTACAACTGTAGTGGTACAAGAGGTTACAAAACAAAGAGCAACCAAAACGAAACAACTGGCAGCTAGACACAAAAGAAAGAAAATACAAACCAAGCTAGCAACAACAACATATCTAAGCCACCTTATATATCTAGGAAACAAAAAATGATAGTTTATCTAGCACCCCTAGCCAAACATCATGGTTTTTCGATGCTCCCTTAACTTGTAACAAAGTCTCTAGCTCACCAACAACAAGACTTGAGCCTAACCAGAAACACAAACTAGCCAAAGTCATAAAAATGCCAGCATCCAACCTATCCATGATAGAAGCAAAATACCAAGGGTTTTTCCAGGCTCCCTTAACCTTGAGAGTAGGTTTATAGAGGCTCCCACAACCAGACTAGGTTTTAAGAAGGCATCCAAAACCTTCAACATAACCAACCATGATGGTATGAAGCCACCAAGAAAAAATATCAAAATTCATATCTACCTTAGTAGGAAATAGGTATCCTCTAGCCACACCCATCTCCCCCTCCATAGAAGACAAGACCACCTTAATAGGAAAAGCCAGAAAAACCCTAAGATGCAAATAAATGAACAAAAAAGGCCATGCCATGAAGCCAATAGAGTTCAAAATAGAAAAAAAAACGTCGTCAAAAAGAGATCCAGGATAACAAAGATCTAAGAAGAGAAGAACTAATAAGGCTCCCTTAACCTTCATCTGGAATAAGAAAATAGGGCTTAACATAAAATTCTTAAAGCCAATAAAATCTACCCCATGGGGTTTATGCAAGCTCCACAAACGCAAAACTCTAGGTTTTAACATGAACTCCAGAACCAACAAATACCAAAAATATCAAGGATAGAGAGTAGCCATCCAAAGTTTCTCCCTACATATAATCAGAGGAGGAAAAGCTAGATGCAACTCCACCTCAATAGACATCTCAACCAACAACCTGTGAGAAAGAAAGCAAAGAGAGAAGCTAGAAGACAAAACAAACCCCAAATCAACCTTTGATCAATAAAAGAGCTAGAAAACTTGAAGATCATCATCATCCAGCAAATCCACAAGGGGCCACAACCCATGATAAAACATAGAACAAAATGAATGCACCCATACTAAACATGATCAGATTTATCAAGCAAAATCGCGATAAAAAACCCACCAAGATCCCAAAGGTGGACTACACCCTAACTAAACAACCCTTTACAAATACCACACACTTCCTAGAACAACATACATCAAGCACATCTCCCATAGAATAGGCCAACCACAGGGGAAAGAGGCGCAATAACAGAGAGGGACAAAATTAAAGTCGCCCCCAAACCCATCTATTCAAGGAATAAAAGCAACGATGCTAGCAGAAACATTGTTCATGGAAAGGATTCTCACCAACACCATCTTCATCCCCATTTGCATCTCCTATATCAGACTCCTCCATAGTAAGAAACCTAGCCCACCCTCTCTTGCCTATTTTCCATCTCCCACTCCCACTCATCTTCTTGATGAAGCTTGTTAATGGTTGTCATTATGAAATTCGTGAAGATAACATTGTTAAGATGCACATCTTTATTAGATTTATGATATAAAAAATTTAATTTATAATTGTATTTTACATTATTTTCTTTAAACATATTTACCCCAATTATATAATGAAAAACAAATTATATAAGCCAATTATCATTTTCTATACCTTTTCCTTATAATTATATTTAAAATTATATAAAACTCTCTTCTCTCTACATAAGAGAGTTGAAATTTTGCAATGAACAGGAAAGGAAGGCATGGTCAAGTGAGGGTTTCGGCACCTGATGACTGAGGTTATGGAGACGAGGATGATGAGGTAGATGGCAAGGGTGGGGGCCTCTTCCCTTTGGCCCATCTTTGCTTCTCAGGTTTTTGCATACTATTGTGTGGCTTGAATAATGTGTGGGTTACGAATGGAGAGGAGGGTGTTTCATTGCAAATAGGTGCTATTGTTTGTTAGGTGTCCAAGTACATGTGCAGTGACGGTTTGAGTTTGGAGGCATGTGTCATGCTTGCCAATGGGTGGTGCAGATGCATTTGGAAGACCAAAGAACTCAATGAAGCTATTAAAGACTTTTGAAGGTCATATGAAGACAAATGAAATAAATTATAATGTCTTATGGCTCATTATGGCCTTTAATGATGAAAAATGTATTAAGTTTGTAATTTGTCCTAAAGGGCTTGGTAAGGACCTTAGGACCAACAAAAAGATGTAATAGGAATTTATGGCTTAGAGAGTCCAAGAAGGTTTAGAATATTTTAAATAAAACATTTCAAGACATTTCATTTCAATAGTTAGGAGTTTTAATCAAATTATGTCATTTTCCATATTTGACAAATTTGAATATTTGAAATAGGTAGTTTTGGGGGGAAATTAGTTTGTAAGAGTTAAATGTTTTAAAAATGAAATGTAACCAATATAATTTGGTTTATATAGTAAGGGAGAAGTCATAAATGGTTGATGAAATGCTTTGTACGGCATATCATGCTGGCGTATGGACTGGGAACCAAGAAATTCAATAAAAACACTGTATTTTCTGCCATTTTTTATGTTTGGTGCATTATAATTTTGATTTTTATTGGTTGTTTTGATCTCCTATACTCTGAGGACTTGTAGTAACTGTTTATACATTGTTTTATGCACTGAAAATTCATTATTGATCTCACTTTGTAATTCTGGGCTGACTGTTAACACATTTTGACTAGTTTTTTATAAAGAAAAGTGATTTTCTAACATGAAGAAGGAATTCCATGATTGAATCAGGCCTATAAATCATGGTGTGTCTCCATTTGACATGTAAAATTATGTTCTAACCTAATAATGTGTAGATAAGTTGAAGAAAAGGATGATCACCATGAGCCAATGAGTGAAAATGCATTGAAAATGCTTGCTAAGGAGCAACGATAGCAAATCTGCCTTAAGGTGTGGTAATTTTTATGATTGAAAGTGTTGATAAATTTCATATAAAAGGTGAATCCAACATCATTTGGATGGTATAGTTTTTTGAAGTGGGGTATTTGCGAAAACTCACTTTTGAGGGTTTGTGAGAGGCTAAACTAGAGATTTTTCATCTAAGAAGGTTAAACCTTGAAAATAATTGCATTTTCCTTAGGTTTGAACCATATTGGATGACTTTTCAGAGTATAAGAATAATGGAGTTAAAACATAATATACTTCCTTTGTTAATTTTCCACTTTTTGGGTCTAAAAATAGTGCATAGTTACAAGACAACATATAGTTTCCAAAACAACCATATGCAGGATTTTTATATACCATAGTAGAAGAAAATGGGTGTCTTAATATCTAATTTATTTGTTTAGTTTTTTGGAAAATTTTGGAGAAAACAATTATTTTTCCTCGCTGTAGGGCTAATTGGGCAACTAGGCCTAGAAGGCTAAAAAGAGGGTTATGCATTTAAAGAAGTTCTTAGGACCACAAAACCAATTTGAAAACCTTATTTGGAGGTTTTGTAAAAATTCCATACCTTTGGAGTCATTTGGAGGAGTGTTGCTTTGCATTTGACCTATTTGAGCGATTTGGGTGCTAGTAGGCCTAGGGGTTTGAACCTTGTATTTCCCTTATAAATATTAAAGGTTTATTTATCCCAACCTTCCCATGCATTAGGTGGTATCAGAGCTTTCGTTAGTAGATATTTAAGGAGGAAAACCAACAAAGTATAACATGGCACCTAAGAACTAAATGGCAAGAGAGATTAAGGTAGTACAAGGTACTAGTATGGAAACACAAGTTTATTTGCCAATCTACCAGGGCAAGACGGAGAGTGAAGAAGTGCTTGGCTAGATAGAGGCACTCAAAAACTATCTTGATCTAGAAGACATAGATGGAGACAAGAAGGTGAAAAAAGAAAAAGCAAGGGTAAGGGGAATAGCCCTTACATGGTGGACAACTATTCAAAATGAGAGAGAGGATAGGGGATTGAATAAAATCTCAGACTAGGAGAGGATGAAGACTATGGTGAGGAGTAAATTTTTGCCATCAAACTTGGCAATCTAGATAAAGACGAGGAGAAAAAACTTGAAACAAAAGGACTTAGATGTAATGTCCTATACTGAACAATTTCACCCCTTGAGCATTAGAGGAGGAGCAGAAGATGAAGATGAGAAGGTGGCTAGATACATAAATGGCCTCAAGTACAACATTTCGGATGAGATAGGGTTGAATATGCCTATAACCCTTGGAGAATGCTTTCAGTTAGCAGTGAGAGCAGAAGAGAAGTTGAAGAGGTAGAATGAAAGGCAAGGAAACAATAGAGGAGGTGGATTCATGAGAGGAAGAGGAGGAAGAACAAATCAGACTTGGGAAGACAAGGATAATGACAAGGGGACTACTTCAGAACAAAGAGGAGGATACAACCATAGAGGTGGAATATTTGGAGTAGGAAGAGGAAGTGAAACTTTCCAAGGCAAGTGTTTCAATTGTAACGAGGTAGGTCATCAATCCTTTAGGTGTCCTAAATGGGTTTAATTTGATTTGGGAAAAGAGAGAAGAGTGGGTTTAACACAAGAAGAAGAGAAGAAGGAAGATGGTGGACCATTGCTAGCATATCCAGAGACATAGGGATAATTCCTTATGGTAAGACAAGGTTAGAAACTACAAGAACCAAAGGTGAACATTTTCAGAACATATTGTTTGTGCAAGGGTAAATTATGTCAATTGATCATAGATTCTAGTTCACATAACAATTTGGTTTCATTTGATATGGTGACTAGGTCGGGATTGACAATAGTGGATCATCCTAACACTTATAAGGCCACTTGGGTTGATCAAGTGTTGAATATGGAGGTTAGAAAGAGAGCTCTTGTTAATTTTTCAATTTGTCCTTATCATGATCAGGTAATGTGTGATATCATACCTATGAGTTGTGGACATATAATTTTGGGTAGACCATGGCAATGGGCAAGAAGAACTCTTCATGATGGTTACTCAAATGCCTATATTGTGCATAAGGGTAGAGAAAGGTATAAGTTACAACCTTTGGATTATAGGAGTAATGACAAGATGGTGATCTATTTTGGAAGCAATAGTCCATTGAATGAGAAGGTTAGAGATGAGTATGCTACTAGTTTGGGGCAGCAAACCCAAGGCAACAAAAAACTGGCTATGATAGAGCAGAAAATTAGTCCTAAAAGAGCAGCTGATTGGGACTTGGAATATGTTCAAATAGGCACTATCAAGTGTCCATTTCAACGTCTGATGAAGGGAGGACAAGTACAGGTGGTGCAACAATCCACAAACCACTATGAAGTAGCAAAAGCCAATGGGGCAGAAAGGCATCAATTTGATCCAAAAATAGGGTCAATTACATTTTGTTTACATTCTAATACTTTTGGCAAAGTGAGTGTAGGTGATGGCACGAAAGAGATCACATTGGGAGACCAATCAATGAGGAGGCATTGGTGAGTTGAAGGAGGAAAACTCAAGCCAAACTCTTGAGACAAGAGGTTTTTCTTTTTGGGGGAGCATGGTGCAGGTGCATTTGGAAGACCAAAGAACTCAATGAAGCCATTAAAAAATTTTGAAGGTCATATAAAGAGAAGTGAAATAAATTATAATGTCTTATGGCCCATTATGGCCTTTAATGATGAAAAATGTAATAAGTTTGTAATTTGTCCTAAAGGGCCTGGTAAGGACCTTAGGACCAACAAAAAGATGTAATGGGAATTTATGGCTTAGAGAGCCCAGGAAGGTTTAGAAAAGTTTAATCAAATTATGTCATATTTCATATTTGAAAAATTTGAATATTTGAAATAAGTAGTTTTGGGGGGAAATTAGTTTTTTAAGAGTTAAATGTTTTAAAAATGAAATGTAGCCAATCTAAATTGGTTTATATAGTTAGGGAGAAGCTACAAATGGTTGATGAAATGCTTTGTAAGGATGATCATGCTGGTGTATGGACTGGGAACAAGGAAATTCAATAAAAGCACTTTATTTTCTGCCATTTTTTAATGTTTGGTGCCTTATAATTTTGATTTTTATTAGTGTTGTTGATCTCAAATGATTTGAGGCCTTGTAGGTACTATGTATAAATTTTTTTATGCACTGAAAATTCATTCTTGATCTCAGTTTTTAATTCTGGGCTGACTGTTAACATATTTTGACTAGTTTTTTATCAAGAAAAGTGATTTTCTAACATGAAGAAGGCATTCCATGATTGAACCAGGCCTGTGAATTATGGTATGTCTCCATTTTACATGGAAAATTATGTTCTAATCTAATAATTTGTAGATAAGTTGAAGAAAAGGGTGATCACCATGAGCCAATGAGTGAAAATGCATTGAAAATGTTGCTAAGGAGCAGTAGTAGAAAATTTGCTTTAAGTTGGGGTACTTTTTATGATTGACAGTATTGATAAATTTCATATGAAAGGTGGATCCAACATCATTTTGATGGTATAGTGTTTGGAAGTGGGGTATGTGAGAAAACTCACTTTTGAGGGTTTATGAGAGGCTAAATTAGAGATTTTGCATCTAAGAAGGTTAAACCTTGAAAATAATTGCATTTTACTTAGTTTTAAACCATATTGGATGAATTTTGATAGTTTGGGAATCAGGGAGTTAAAACATAATATACTTCCTTTGTTAATTTTCCACTTTTTGGGTCTAAAAACAGTGCATAGTTACAAGACAACATATACTTTCCAAAACAACCATATCCAAGATTTTTCTATGTCAAATTAGAGCCAAATGGGTGTCTAAATATATAATTTATTTGTTTAGTTTTTGGAAAAGTTTGGAGAAAACAATTAATTTTCCTCACTGGAGGGCTAATTGGGCAACTAGGCCTAGAAGGCTAAAAAGAGGGCTATAGATTTAAACAAGTTCTTAGAAAAAAAAAACTAGTTTTAACACCTTATTTGGAGGGTGTGTAAATATTCCATGCTTTTGGAATCATTTGGAGGAGTGTTGGTTTGCATTTGACCTATTTGAGCCATTTGGGTGCTAGTAGGCCTAGGGGTTTGAACCTTGTATTTCCCCTATAAATATTAAAGGTTCATTTATCACACCCTTCCTCTGCATTAATAGGTTCCTCTTTGGGATGGGTGGTGTCTTGGTGTAGCCCATCTTTTCTTGGTCCTCTACTTTTGATATTACAGGTTTGACCTTGGAGATATATGGTGGGTGTTGACTCTAAATTTTGCTTTGGGGACGAACAACCTTATGGGAAATTTAGTGTTGGGGGACCGACTCACACAAAGAAACACTGAATGACCTCCAAGATTGAGAAGTCGGTTCTTCCTTGTGTTTTAAGGAAAGGGAGAGGAAACAAATACTTTTTAAGAAAATGAGATGCTAAACACTTAGGCGATACGCCATATCATTAATAAGAAATGAACCAATAGAAATCAAAGAATATTTGTGACTTTTGTAAGCATTTGAGCCAAAGACATACTCAAAACCACAACCAAATTTGCTTGAAAATATAAGGGACACATTCATCACGCATTCACTAGATAACAAGTATAGAAAAACATAGTTTAATCAGTGAAGTCTTAGACAAAATATTCCCAAAGTTTGTCAAAATTTTCAACAATAATAGCACTGGAAAACACTATAAATAGTAAGCCAAGAGAGACATCATAAAGGCCATAGGCACAATCTGAATAATCATTTTATAGCAAATCCAAAATAGTTTTTTAAGGCTGGAAACAAAAGAAAACTCCTACTTAGCAAATTAGATTGTTCTTCTGCCTCTCTAAAAATCCTCTCTTTGCGATAGAGAAATCCCCCCTTAAATATGCCACTGCTTCTAAAAATAACTCTCTTGAAAATCTAAAACTGACACAACCTCCTTGGAATAGAAAAACACGGTGTGTCACAACAGAGGCTTCACCTAGCAAAACAAACCCTGCAACTCAAACTTTTCCTTTAATGGCCTAGAGGTTACCTAGAACTGAAAAGATTTTGTTAGAAGAGAAAGGAGTGTGGAAAAGGGGACCGCTATGAGGAACCGCTTGCAAGCTGCGCAAATGAGTGGGCCCGTCCAGTAAAATAGTAAATAAGTATTGCCATTTGTCACTCTCGTGCTACTTCAAAAATGGGACACCAAAGATGAATTGAGGGAGCAACGTCGGGCCACCAAGTGTCATGCACGCTTAGCCCTACTAGCTAAAGAAAAACAACGGTCACAACCAGGCCTGCCAAGAAACTTACATCGGGGAAAATAAAGGTGAACATTTCCTGGCAACTATCAGGGGGGTTTCTACCTATGGAATAGAAGAACCTAAAATTACTAGTTTGAAAATGAAACCTCAACCCATAATGGGGTGAAAAAGATCAAAAACCTGCTTCAAGGGCAGCCACTCATCCTCTGAGAGCGTAACTTGCGCTTCCAACTCTTGGAAATATTGCTCCAGGCAAATTACTTCATTCAGGGGCAGAGGTACAGGTTCATCTTGGACCTAGTTCAGGAGGGCAAAGAGCTGGGCTAGAGGATGCAAAAGACCTTCCACTTCATTCACTAAAACAGGGCTTCCTAGCTATTGCAGAAAAACTCTATCCTACTGTAAAATCTCGATCTACTGCAATACTTGTTTAGTCCGTAGCACAGAACCATCCACAGGGAAAGGAGAAGGTAAGCCTAGAGAAATAAATTTCTCGACACGCCGCTTAATGTCTGGTATTGAAAATTGCAAAGGCACTAGAGCAACTGACACTTGCATAAATATCCTGTGGTGATTTATGAAGACATTAGTCTTTTTGATTAATTGCCAGCGATCTGCAATCCCTTTGTCCCTAAGCTCTTCCTCTAGAGCAGAATAAAGCAACTGAATAAGAGTTTGGGCTATTGGGAATTTTAGACCGATGATAAGCATAGAATTATTTATAAGATGCCCAGCCTCAGCACAGAGGTATTGCGCATCACTGAGAAATCTTAACACCGGCTGCAAAGATGGGCAGAACTGTGTTACCTTTTCCCAATGAGAAACATATAGCTCCATCAGCATGGTGGAGAAGTCTAGGGCAATCGGCTGAGGGGGTGGGATGCTCATCAATTGAGATATCTAATTATCTTTCCCAACTATTTCCTACTGAAGCTGCTAGATTTTATGTTGCTCAATAGCCACTTGATTTTCCAAAGCTAAGATTTTTGCTTCTCTGATCCTGATGGTCTATTGCAACTGTAATGTATGATTCTGCTCCCATTGCAGAAGAGTCTCCAATTCTAAAACATGCTTACCGGATTGCTCGAGACTTTCTTCTTTTGTTTTCTGTTTGGCTTTGAAAGTTATCCTCTCATCTATCTGTGACACCTGGGCTTCACTCAGTTGAAGGGCATAACCTTCTTTGAGAAGGATTTCTTCATGCAATTACATCTAAACCTGGGCAATATCCCTGCAAGCAGCCTTCAATCATCGTATCTCAGAATCTTTATCTTGTGCTTCCTTCAGGGCTACATTTCTTGTCACTTCCTGACCTTTTAGCTGGGAACCAATGCTGTTAAGGGCCAACTCCAACTTTCCTTTTTTCATGTTTGCTTGAGCTAGCGAGCTTTGCAGATGATTGATCTCTAATACCCGAGCCTTATCTTCCTTCCTTTGCTGGGAAAGGGAATCACGAAGTCTAGCATTTTCTGCTTGGAGCTTATCTAAATGACTTCTCTTCTTAATAAAATCTGTGGACACTGCTTTAGAAGTTTCTTCCATCATCCCAACCTTGTCAGATGTCGTGGCACTTTGGAGGCTAACGCCTATTGCTTGTAACTCATAATCATTGGGCCTCATCTGGGATTTTGGCTTGTCAACCTTGGGAACTAGATTTGCAAAGTAAAGGCAATCTCTTTGCTCGATGAAATAGTTCTACAGGAAAGGATGAGAATGATGAGCACCTTCCTTCTCCTTCTTCTTACTTGACTTATTCAAACCAACGGTTTGGTCATAAATAACCTGCTACTGAAAACTATCCGGGTGATCGATGGCTTGACCTGCGAAAACTGTACTAGGAGGGACAGCGAAAGGGAAATGTGAAAAAGGGGCAGTGAAGGAGGATTGGACCGGATGAGTCACCGCCAGCGGGGAAAATAATAGGACAAAAAGGGAACCCACTAATGGGAAGGAACTGGCAGACGCCGCAACCATACTCTGGGGGGAAAACTCTTCAAAACCTAGCCTGCGCGACATAGGGACCGCTTCTTATGTGGGCAACTAAAAAGTTGTAGGTATGGGGGTTCCGACCAGGAGAGGAGTGGAAGTCTGTGTGAGCACATATTGGGGATTAATCATC
The DNA here is from genome assembly GCF_030272615.1 of Cryptomeria japonica. NCBI lineage: Eukaryota > Viridiplantae > Streptophyta > Pinopsida > Cupressales > Cupressaceae > Cryptomeria > Cryptomeria japonica. The sequence goes on along the minus strand of NC_081411.1, from coordinate 780,951,559 downwards.
ATGTCTGCAGGGGCCAATGTAAGAGTGGTAGGGACTTAGGTTTGCATGATAGGCATGAGAGTAGCTGCAAGAACATCTGAAGAATGGGAAGAAGGGAAAAAGGGACGTACCTGATCAGTTGAAGGCTGCAGCAGCTGAAGATCTATTGATGTATTAGGTGCAATCTCTTTTGACCCACTAAGATATAGCTTCTTCTTTGGGGGGCCCTCAGAGGACTGCTTCTCAGACCTCCTCTTACTAGACTACGAACGAGGTCTGCGAGTTGCACTATCTAGAGAAGGAGGGATTTCTAGCTCTTGCCCTTCAGTATTTATAATCCCAACTTCCTGGTGAGCAGCCATCTTGGGAGATGAGTCCCCTCGTGAGGAACTGTCACCTATCTCATCATCAGATTTATTTACTTTACTCTATTCCTGCGCAAAACACTCATCCAAAGGTGCATTTCTGAGGCTAGTTCTAAGCTGATTCACTTCCTAACGATAGACCAAAAAAATTTCCCCTTTCTTTTTGGGCCAGGATAAAAATTTCATGCCTTCTAACAAAACTCAAGGAATCGGCTTCGCGGGGTTGACTCTTTGCACTGGGGAATAAAATTTTAACCATGAGGGGCGATCCAAAATAGGAAAATCATCAAGACCCACATATTTGCTTGGGTCATCAACCAGGGGGTTGGTATGTTTTGCCCATGAGTCTCAAGGCTCATGCCTCACAGCATTTTTCCTTTTGCTAAAGTAGCCATCAGGGTCATATCTCCATAGGTCATCAATTACTATGAAACCTAGCTGCACCAGCTTTGAAGTCAGGGTTTCCTCAGCTACCTTTCTTCTTACTAGGGTAATTCGGCCAATGGCCTTGTTATCCTCTGTGATGGAAGTATCATTCTTCCTAGCTCCAATCACTTGCTCGACCCTTACCAGCTGCCTTGCCATTTCCAGAGCTAGGGTTCTATCAGTCATGTGAGTAGGTAGTTGGAATGGCTCTTCAGAGAAACCATGCATGCAGATGAAAGAGAAATCTGGGCCCACGAGCTAGTCATAAGGAGGGCATTCATTCTGCATCCAGTTCATTTGGACTTGTGAGAAATGGGTGAGAGGCTCATTGGGAATCACTTCAAAATCCTTGAGTACAAGAGCCAAGAATAAATCAAAAAACTAATAGGATTCATAAGAGGCCAGCAATAGAGGCATCCAAAACGACACCGACAATACACTTCCCATCTCATTGAAATTGGACAAGCGCATGAATTGTGTGTAAAAGGTTTCATTCTGATGCAGAAGTAGGTGCACCAATATTGAAGAGAACCTGAAATGTCAGAACTGTTGGAACTCAGATAATTGCTTGACCATGGCCTTAGTGATAGTCGCGGAGAAGTCAAAATGGAAAGGTTCCCTTTGCTTCCTGCATTTGAAAAGAAAGCCCATCATGGAAGCTGTGATATTTCGGTCGCTATCATGACCACACAGCCAAGCCAGGGTAGATGAAATATCTCTGAGGTCCTCTTATTTCAGATCGATGTATGACAAAGGGAACTTTGGAGGCCCTACTGACAAACTCTGGTTGAGGGCATTCTGACAGAAAGTTAATGCATCTCTCCTGGTGCTCCAAAATTCCTCCATGGATCTCTCCGAGAAAACCTCAATATTCTCCAAGATTGGGGAGCAGAGCATTTCCCTAATGGCCTCTAGAGATATGATCCATTTCAAGTGCGAGCCGTTGACAAAAAATGAGGTAGGATCAAAAACCTCTGCACAAGCAACTACGAGTTCAGGACAGTAGGGAACTGTGGGGATCAAAGATTGGGGAGCACCACTCTTCCAAAAATGCACTGTGATGGAATGAGAATCATTTTTGTGATGCAACATCCTCAAACAAGCGGCCTCTATAAGTTTTTTGGGCTTCTTTTGGATCTCAGGCTCGTAGATGTTTTCTAAGGAATCCAGAACAACCGATGGGTTCCAGGTCGTCGCTTTCTTTTTGGCCTTTGTTTTTGGATAATCCCTCTTTGGTGGGATGGCATGAGAAGAGTAAGATAGTTCCTTTAAAATATCAACCCAGAAACCTCTAGGAGCGGCTTTTGCTAACGAAGCCTCTGAATCCATCAAGGCAGACAATCGGCCTTTCCTAGACTACTATCAGACTGGAGATTGAGAATGGAAACCTACGCATCATCCTCTAGCCTAACTCCTTGGCAACAAAATAAATAGATTGATGACCAGGAGAAACTTTGAGCTTTTAAATGCATAACATGCCTTGTTTTTCATGAAAGCTAAGGCTCGACTGACACGCATGCCAACTAGAATGCCGATGTGATCAACCTTCATGAATGAGGGGAGCCATCATTCCCACTTTCCCAAAAACTACTTGATTGTGTTGGCATTCCTTGGGAAAAGTACCTTGGGCTAAATATTTCTTTAATCAAGAAGATCGGCTAGGGATAATGGCCACGTGAGCTAAAATGAGCTGGCGAAGCTCGCTCATTTAAGGGGGATGTACCTAAAAGTACATATGGCTCTTTGTTTCCATCCATTCTTTTTTCGAAGTGACTGACTAGACACCGATATCTTGGAAATAGTCTCATTCGCATGACGAGAATTAATAGAGGTGTGAGAGAGACATTAAAATGGGGCAAGGGTGAGCTCAAGTTGCCGATTGCTTACCTGCCAATATTTTTGCTATAAATATGTCTTTTTAGACATTTTTTCATCACAATATGAGCTATAACGGTGGAGTTTCTGAAGAAATGGATACTCTAGTTTGGCTCGTCAGCAGAAGGGCGCAAGTCACTTTCCTAGGGAATATATTAGACCAGAGACTGCAAGGGATGACGAGAAGGAAAAATCCATTAATAATTGCTGCCATCAAATGGGTACTTGGGAAAGATTTCATTGGCAATCAAGACTGATATCAGGTGAATACAGATATCTGCTCACACTTCGTGGCTTCTTTGCTGGACTACAGCCAATCTAGGCTACTGATAATGTAGCTGACGCAAGCCCTCTTTCCTTTAGACTATCTTGGGGGCCTTGAAGATGTAGTTGCGTATTATGTACCTTTCCTCGTACTCCCTGTGGCATCTGACTTAGAGCACTTCATCTTTTAAAATGAAGAAGTGAGGTGGTGTCCACTTATCAATGGCTTGAAAACCATGTCACTATCCTCCCACAAGTACCGTGTTGAGCTAGTTGCTGAGTTTCTTCTATGAGTGCATATGATGGTCCCTATTTCGGAAGGCACATAATGGTATACTAGCTTCAGGGACTATATCTTCCCAAGAGTCCTATTGCCTGATCAGCCTCCTAACCTGGTGGTTATATTCATGCATGGGGAGCCTAAGAGTTCTTCTGGTTCGGAATGGCTAGGAGAAGAAGGGGACTCTGATACTGAAGAGGAAGATACTGAGACTAGCCTTCAAGTCCTTGGCAAAGCATGACTTGTGCTGGAACTGATAGATGTAAACAAGAGAGAGGCCAAGGGCCCGCACATTTTGTAACAGTATGAGAAAGACTTAATATAATGATTTTGCTTTTTCTTTATCTAGTCTCTCTTTCTTTTGTGTTGGTGAGCTGAAAATAATTAAAATAAATACACACCACACATATGCACATAATATATACTATTTACATGGAAAAGGGGAAGGACCCTTAATAATAAGGCTTAAGATGAAAATCGTTAACTGGGATGGAGAGGGAGTCTCCATACATGTCCTCTAGCTCAAAGGCATTGAAATATTTACATCCTATGATGTGGAAAGGACCCTCCCATAGGCAGTCAAACTTGGTGTGCTGACTTGGCTTTTCTGTTCTCTCATTGTACTCTAGAACAAGGTCTCCGAGGGTGAATATAACATCAGAACTTTTTTTACTATCGAACCACCTTTTTATGACTTTTTGTCTATCTTGGAGAGTTGTGAAGGCAGCCTCCCTCGCTTCCTCTAACTCCATGATCTCTACTAGCCTTACAGCCATTGGGCCATTTTCGGTGATATCCATAAATTTTAGCAACTATAATGTCGAGATTTCCAGTGACAGAGGAAAAAACGCGTCTTTCCTGTATACCAACTTGTATGGGGAACTCTTGAGAATCTTCTTGGGTGTTATGCGGTCGGCCCATAATGCACTCCTTAGGTGATGGTGCCACTCCCTCTTATATTCCATGCCTATCCTCTTGATAAGTCGGATAAAGTTCTTGTTAGTAGATTCCACCAGACCGTTCCCTTAGGGGTAATGGTTAGAGGAGGTTTTGAGATAAATACCTCTACTAAGAGCAAACTATGTGATCCGCGAGCCAGTGAATGCATGAGCATTATCAGATATAATAGTTTTTTGGGGACTGTGTTGGCAAGTTAGTTCTTCCAAGAAAGATAGCACCTCATATTCAGACGAATTCTGCAGGGGAAGGACTTCAGACCATCTGGTGAAATAGTCTGTGGCGGTCAGGATCCATTTATGTCCGGTTGAGCTTGGGGGACTGATAATCCCGACAAAATCAAATCCCCATTAAGAAAAAGGTTCTTCAATTGACACAGGCCTGAGTGGCATGGCCGCTTTCTTACCCCTCCCCATGTAATATTGGCATTCTTTACATTCTCTTACTAGAGCATGTACATCTTTGAACATGGATGGCTAAAAGTATCCAGCTTTAGTAATTTTGATCACGGTTGTAGGGGCAGAGAAATGACCTCCTGAGGGGCTGAAGTGAAATTCTTTGAGAATTTTATCAGCTTGGTCTTGATCTACACATCAGAGTAGGACTCCGTCCAAGTTTATTTTGAAAAGAATTTCATTTATGAGGCGAAAATTGCTGTTTTGGAGTCGGGAGAATCTCTTCTTGGGAAAGGTCCATGTCTTCATGAAATTTTTCCTTTTGTCAATCCAATTCTTCCTGGGGGTGTCGGGCATAAACAAAACCGTCTCTTCTGAGATGGTTTCGAAAACACGGGATTCACCATCCTACACTATATACTCACACAAACCTCTCCCACGGACCAGCTTTGTGGGCCTAATGTCAACATCATATTCTAAGATCTTAGTGATCCAATTCACTCTTTTTCCGGTGAGGTCGCCCTCCATAATGTATTCTCTTATTGCGGAGTGAGCTACATATAGTGTGGTCTTGTTGTAGGCAATGAAATGCCATAATATTTTCAATCCTTTTACGGTAGCTAAGGCTTGTTTTTCAACAAAGTTATAGTGGAGCTCATAATCTTTGAGAGTTTTTGAATGGAAGGCGATAGGGTGCTCTCCTCCTTTTTGGGTGTCTTTTTGAGTTAGGACCATGGCAATACTATGCTGACCGGAATAGACATACATTATGAAATCTTTCGACATGTCCAGATAAGATAATACTTGGGCTGAACAGATGGCATGCTTTATTTGATCGAAGGCATTTTTGGCTTCAACAATCCATTTGAAATGTACATCCTTCTTAAGCATGAGGGTGATAGGTCTTATTATCATAGTGAAGTCAGAATTGAAACAACTGACAAAATTAACTTTTCCCAAAAATGACTGCACTCCCTTTTTATTGACCAAGAGGGGAAGCTCTTTAATAGCCTTGACCCAATCAGGGTTGATGGAGATGCCTTCTTTAGAAACTATATGTCCCAGCAACTTCCCTTGGGGAACCATGAAAATACACTTTTTTGGGTTCAAGGAGATCCCAAATTCTAGACATTTTTGCAGGACTAACTCGAGATGATCGAAATGATCCACTTGGTGTTTAGAAAACATGGTTAGGTCATCTAAAAATATTAAGACAATCTTATTTATTAGCTCTTTGAAGGCCAGATCCATGGCCCTTTGGAAAGTGCCTCCAGCATTTGACAAGCCGAAGGGAATCTTTTGATATGCAAACATTCCCCACTTGGTGGTAAAAGTGGTCTTGTGTTGATCCTCCATTTTGACATGTACCTGATTGTATCCTGAGAAACCATCAAGCATAGAAAACATTTATGATCCATCTACAGTGCTTAATAATTGCTCCATTGATGGCAAGGGATAATGATCCTTGAGCGATGCTCGATTCAGGTCCAGGAAGTCCACATAGAGTTGAATGTCCCCATTCTTTTTCCTCATAGGGACCAGATTGGATACCCATGTATTGTGTTTTATACGATAAATAATCCTTGACTCGATCAGTTTCTTCAACTCTTGAGCCATGAGGGATTTGATCTTAGGATTAACAGGTCCCTATTTTTGTCGGACTAGCTTAGCTTCATTTATGAGTTCGATGGTGTGGTCAATGATGCTAGGATCGTAACCTTTTAAATCATCATAAGACCAAGCCATGATGCCTTCATATTCATCACAGTATCGAGCCAATTTTGCCCTGTCTTTAGCAAAAATACCTTTGCCCACTTTGAGGATTCTTCCGCATCCCATTGACATTTTAGCATAATCTCCTTTGTCTGCTATGAGCTTCCACTTATCCTTCTTAACATCCTCATGATCAAACAAATTCTCCAAGGTCATCAAACCATTGGGGAGCTTGTTGGATTTTAGCTGGATAATCTGGTCTCCGTAAGCCTCTTTAATCCTAGGTTGCAGGTGGTCAGCAAATTCTCCTGAGCTTTGAATAAACAGAGCAATCTGCTCATTGCTTTCAAATGCCTGCCAATATGTATTATTATCAGGAATATCCAGATGGACCACCATATTGAGTGCTGAATTGCCAGCCAAGAGGTCTACAGTTGGATCAAAATAAGCCCCTATGGTTACCATGTGATCAGCTTCGGTATTTAGTGTCTGGGGAATGCCGGTGATATTGAAAGCATCAAAACTTTCTATTAAATCCCAGACTCTGGAGTGGTAGGATCTCATACGGATGTGATTGGCACTGGATATCCCTTGGACTTGATGTACTACTAATTCGGAATCACCAAAAACTTTAAGCTTCTTGATGCCCATTTTTTCTGCCATGTTCAGTCCTTGAATTAGCCCTTCATACTCTGCTTCATTATTCGAACATGCGAACTATAATCTGAAAGACCTTTGGATTAGATTGCCCACCAGAGGGGTGAGACAAACTCTGACCCCGGAGCCCATTTTGCATTTGGCGTCGTCAAAGTGTACGGTCCATAGTGTTGAAGACAGCTGATCTTTGGAGAAAGGATCTTTGGTGAGTTTTGGGATTAGCTGATCCTCTTCAAAAATGCAATAAGTTCCTAGGCCGGTGGCATGGTAATTAGAGAAGGGATCAGAGTTTATGAACTCATTTATGAAGGCTTCTTGTTCAGGTGGGATTTCCCCGGTCACTTCTTCGTCTTCTAAAAGTTCTACCACCTTTCACTCATCATGGGTTATAGAGGTGTGAGTAGGCTCGAAATTAATAAAGGCTTGGTCATCTATATGCTCGACGTGAAGAGGTTCTAAAAGGATCTTCATCTTAGCGCCATGTCAGGTATGAAGAATTAGGTGGGACCAATCTAGGGACATATACCCTCCTATTTTAGCGGTGAAATCTTGAGACAAACAGAGCCCAAAGACGGGAGGGATGTCGATGACCACTACTTGTTGGGATACTGTTATACTTGGACATGCAAATAAAATCAAAGGGAGGCTTTTGATGAGACCTATCATCTGGACTTTATTCCCATCGAGTTGCATTACCCCTTTACTTAAAGGGTCATACTTAATGTTTAATACTTTAGCAATCTACTTAGGCATGATCATGGTGCTAGCACCAGAGTCTATCATGGAGTTATGCAAAAGTTTGTTTCCAACTATCAGGGTAAGGTAAAAAGGATTTGGCTTAGGTTTACCTTCTCCTTGTGCAGTGGAGGGTGAGCCTTCATTTGTCAAAGCAGCAGGGGAGCATGCCTTGTTAACTGCTGAGTGGCGATCCATTCCATTCATCTGAGAGGGTGGTGGAGCTATCACGACTGTATCCTTTTGATCATGGGACAATGCCTCCCTTAGCTGACTTTTTTGCTCTGGTATACTCAGGAGGTCCCAGAGAGACACATGGGCTGGAGCTTTCTTCAACTGATCTACTACATACAATGCTAGTGGCATGAAAACTCTAGGCTCTTTTAGTTTGTAAGGGATGAATTCCTTCTTGGGATAGGCGGAAATGATCAATGGTGGTTCCAGAGGTTTGTTTATAGGCATTTACCTTATATTACTAGCATCCTCCCCAGTCAAATGGATTTTAGAGAGAAGGTTGTAGTCTAAATGCACCATAGGGGTCCCATTTTTTGAAGTTCCTCCCTTAATAGTTAGTACTGTATCGTCATCCTCCATCCATGAAAAAAGTTCATGATCAGGGGTGATTTCTGCTTCTTGTTGTAATGAGATTCCTTGCATCTGAGCAACATAAGCCACATTATCCATGCCCGGGGATGTATATACGGATTCATCTGGTATTATACCTGAGTTCCTTTGTTCCACGACCTTTTGTTGCAGATTACCCCTTGGGCAATTCTTCGGGGTGTGAGCAATGTTGCATGGAAAACACCAAGAATTGGCATCGTCTGCCAAATTATTCTGACCCACAATCAATTCTCTACCGCCATTTGGGTGGATGGCCTTTAATGGATTAGGGACGGGGACTATTTGGCCATTCAATAGGGGATTTTTCTCAGCCCGATAATTAGGATGTTGATAGGGGGGCCGGTTTCCTTGGAAATTTTGCTGAAAAGGAGGTTTGGTAGGAGAGACTTGGGCCATTTTTAGGTAGATGATTTCATTAGAGAAAGATCTTAAGAGATTTTTCATATCATTGACCTCAGCATCCAGAGAGGTAGAATGGACAGTATTTTGAGGAGTGGGGAACGAATACATAGACTGTGGATTAGAAGTGCTCGGGGTGGCTTCCTCCATTACTTAGGTAGACATTTTGGGGAATACTGGCATTGTAGGGTGAGGTGTGAGCTTTCTAGCGTCGATAAGGTTATTTTCAGCTTGAACCGCTAAGTTGAAAGCTTGCGGAAGAGTGTTACCCCCTAAGGATTGGATCATTATTGATATATCAGAATTGAAAGCTTTTAGATAAAATACAAAGGCCATATCTGTCGGGGGGCAAGCGAACAATGGTATCCTTTGCCAGGTTCACTAGAATCTTAGGTTGAAATCAATTAAGGCCTCTGCGGGAGCTCTTTTGATCATAATGAGTTGGTGCATGAGGGATGATCTGTCAGCTTTGTCTAAGAATCTCTGAAAGAAGAGATCTCCCAACTGATCCGAGTCCCCTATGGTACTAGGGCCTAGAGATCTAAACCAGTCTAGAGATTTTCCTTTGAAAGAAGCTACGAGCAACTGCAAAGCCACATTCTGCTCAGTGATGCCATGTACAGCGCAAACAGTAGCTACATCCTGCAGATGTTCTCCAAGGGTTTTGTGACATTCTCCCATGAATTTGGGAACAGCTTTCAACGTGGCTAGCGGAATGGCTCCCCAAACTATGAGTGAAAATAGAGGGATGAGAGGGCTACCATTGTCCCAGGTCAAAAAATTTTGGGGGGCAATTTGGGCCATTGCAGGGTATATGATGGTGGGGGAACCCTGTCGAAGTGAAACAGAGGTGGAATGGATGGTCACGAATGGAGGGAAAAGAAGATGAGGATTTAGAGCCATTTGATTCCTGGTGACGGGCCTATGACTCATAAACTAGCTGGGGTGTGTTTTTATTTGTTTCAAAGGTAATGGTCCCACAGGGCATGCTAGAAGAAAGAACTATTGACTCTAAATTTTTCTTTGGGGACGAACAGCCTTATGGGAAATTCAGTGTTGGGGGACCGACTCATGCAAAGAAACACTGAATGACCTCCGGGATTGAGAAGCTGACTCTTCCTTAGGTTTTAAGGAAAGGGAGAGGAAACAAATACTTTTTAAGAAAATGAGATGCTAAATGCTTAGCGATACACCATATCATTAATAAGAAATGAACCAACAGAAATCAAAGAATATTTGCGACTTCTATAAGCATCTGAGCCAAAGACATAATCAAAACCACAATCAAATTTGCTTCAAAACATAAGGGACACATTCATCACGCATTCACTAGATAACAAGTATAGAAAAACATAGTTTAATCAGTGAAGTCTTAGACAAAATATTCCCAAAGTTTGCGAGAATTTTCAACAACAATAGCACAGAAAACACTATAAACAGTAAGCCAAGAGAGACATCATAAAGGCCACAGGCATAATCTAAATAATCTTCTTATAAAAAATCCCAAATAGTTTTTTAAGGTTGGAAACGAAAGAAAACTCATACTTAGCAAATTCGACTGTCACAATATGCCACTGCTTCTAAAAGCAGCTCTCCTAAAAATCCAAAACTGGCACAACCTCCTTGGAACAAAAAAACACAACATGTCACAATAGAGGCCGCACCCAGCAAAACAAACCCTGCAACTCAAACTTTTCCTTTAACAGCCTGGAGGTTACCCAGAACTGAAAAGATTCTGTTAGAAGAGAAAGGACTGCGGAAAAGGGGACTGCTGTGAGGAACCACTTGCAAACTACGCAAACGAGTGGGCCTGCCCAGCAAAATAGTAAATAAGCATTGCCATTTGTCACTCTCGTGCTACTTCAAAAATGGGAGACCAAAGACGAACCAAGGGACTAATGTTGGGCTGCCAAGTGTCATGCACACTCAGCCCTGCTGGCTAAAGAAAAACAACGGTCACAACCGGGCTCGCCAAGAAACTTACCCGTCTTTTTTCATTTCCTATTCAGGTGGACCTCTTCCCCATTGAGGTGGGGAGATGGTGTGAGAAGGCCTTTTGGGTAAGGCTACTGCTCGATTTACTAGTTGAGGCTACCTGCCATTACTTTATTGTGGGTCTTCATGTTAAGGTCTGGGCTTTTTTGTCCTTGCTTTCGAGACTTTTTTAGGTTTCGAGGGAGTTGTCCAAAATGCTTGTTGTGATTGTTTTGAATGTTAGGGGAGCCTTTCAAAACCCCCTCATGTTCTCTCAAGTTTTGTTTTCCTTTTCGTGTGTACTAGTTGTGGGAACCTTGTTCTTTTAACAGGCAAGCTGGATGCTACCAATTTTGAAGGACCTAGTCTAGCTAGTTGTGGTTTTTGGTTAAGGGTTAGGTGTGTTGTTGGGAGGATGATTACTTTATTCCAAGTCAATGGGGCCTGGGGAAACCATTTTTTGTTGTCTTTGGGAGCTAGTTTAAAACCCATGATGAAGGTTAGGGGATCCTTTCAAAACCCCATTAGTCCAGACTGTGAGTATATGTTGATCTATTTTAATTTGGTGTTGTGGATGTTGATGGGTGTCAAGATACACCCATGGAATCATCCGTAGGTTAAGGGAGCCTTGTAAAACCCTTGTTTATATTTTAGGGACGTTTTTATGTCTAGTTTGTGGCTTGGTTGCTGGTATGTTGATGTTTTTCTCTTTTAGTAGCGTTGTAATGTGGGTTCTTGATCCTGGCAAAATCTGGGGGTTTCGGGTCCCCTCAAAATGTGTTTACTGTTAATCAAAAATTCTGTTCTCTCCACATAAGTTATTATTTAAAATATCTATGATAAAATAAAAGTCTCATAGATCTATCCAATATATTTATACTAATATATTTATACAACCACATAATTACATATTTATTTATAAATAATATAAAATGTAACAGTATTACACATTATTTAAAATAATAATAAATATATCTCAAATATATAGTTTTGAAAATAAAATTAAACTAATTAATTGTGTTATTCAATTAGAAGTTAATTTTATTTGAAACAGATATTATATTTTAATAGTGTGTTTTTTAAGAAGAATTTTACTTATTTGAGAGTTATTTTATACTTTTAGCTTACTAAGTATATATCATTTGTGTATCAGATGAGACTCCTAATATAACCAGTAAACAATTATATACCATTTTAAAATTATATACAGTTATAAGATTAGATGGCATTTTAATATTTATAAAAAATTGAAATAAACAAACAATTTTTTAATATTACAGTAATAAAAAATTGACTTTTTTCAATATATAGAAACATTTTAAGAAATATGATAAATATGATTGTATATTGATATTTATACACTTTTATTACAAAATATAACTATAATTTTAAAGAAACTACGGCATAATTTTGATAAATAAATTGTCACAATTTATATAAAATTTGAATAACAGAAAAAAAAAATTACTTAACAACCTGCCATATTAAAAACATAGGACATTATTAGAGCGAAATGTTATATGGCATTATCACACCAATGAAATCATGAATCGTGGATTAAGTTAAACCAAATCTGTTAAGCCCGAATAAGTAGCTGTTGGCAAATGAATATGTATCGAAAATTTCGGAGGTTAATTTTGCATCTATTTTAATTCAAGACCACATTCTTTATTCACTTTCTGTTGTTCCTTTTTCCTCCCATCTGATAAAGCAATCAATTCCAATATAGTAGATGTAATTGTCAGTTTATAATACAGTAATCGCACATTAAAAGTAACAATCGTTTTGTGATCAACTGATTTTCATGAACAATACAAATTGTTGTTTTTTTATATGTAGATAAATAATGTGAATATATAAAATAAATGTTAATGTCTATTCATGTAATGTTCCGTGATCGATGTTTCTCAATGTCTTTCTCATGGGCAATGTAGATTTTTTATTTATTTACATTTAAACAAACAATGTGTGTTAATATGTAATAGATGTGGATACCCACTCGTCATAATATTCTGAAAAGCTTGTGGCATCTAAGACAAGAAGATATTGTTGCATCTATTCTATCTAGACAATTCGAATCCATCATCCCTAAAATTGTACAACACATGTGAGGTCACATTCTTTATTCCATTTCTGTTGTTTTCTTTTCCTGCTGTATGATAGAGAAGTCCATTCCACTGATGTAGACAAATAGTTGTGGGTTTATAATATAGTAATAGAATTTAAATCATACATTAAAAGTAACAATGTTTGTAATCAATGTTTCACAATGTCTTTCTCATGGGCATTATAAATTGTTGATTTTTTTTACATGTAAACAAATAATCTTTGTCAATATGTATTTGTCCAAGCAATTAGAATCTATCATCCCAAAACTGTACAACAGGTGTAAGATGACATTCTTTATTCACTGAAGTACACAAATAATTGTCAGTTAATAATAAAGCAGTAGATTTTAAATCATACATAAAAATAACAATATTAGTGATCAATGTTTCATAATGTCTTTCTCATGGGCAGTATAAATTGTTCTTTTTTACATGCAAACAAACAATCTATGTCAGTATGTAATAGATGTTGACATCCACTCGTCATAGTATTCTAAAAAATTTGTTATATCTATTACAACAAGTTATTGTTGCATATATTCAGTCCAAACAATTCCAATCCATCATTCTCAAAACCATACAATATGTGTAAGATCATATTTTTTATATTTTCATTATCAATTTTTAAAAATCTCTCTTACAAGTAGAATTTGAACTCATTGCCTGAACTGCATACAATGACAACAAAAAATCAAATGAACAAACTGACAATTTTTTTTCTTTTTACTTATGATCATGTAAGATTGAATTCCCATACCTAAAATTTTCATTTTGCTCCATTTTATTGTATCCACACGACTTGTTTTAACTCTCGCATCTACCGTTCTATTTTTAATATTCAAAACTGTCCACCAATCCACCTATAAAAATACTGCCAAAACATACATACCTTTGAATTTGTAATATTCCAAACTATAAAAAATCGGTACATATGCCGCCAAAACAGCCAACTACGCTTGTACTAACAGTGTAAGGAGTTGTAACTTGGGTTAATTGTATGGTAAAAAATTGCAGGTGGCCTTTGTATCATTTAGCATTATAAGTCAAGTTGCATCTTTACCCACTTAATTTATTTTAATAAAATATAATCTAAGAAATCGTAATGAGAATAATTATTACTGGCAGGATAGGAATATGATGTAGAACATTGTAAGGTAGTACAAAGTCTCCCATGCTCTTTTATCACTGGGCACCACAAATAGCATTGTAAGCCATACAAAAAGTTTCACGTTTGTCTTTCCGATTGACACGATAAAGCATTTTAAGCCATACAAGTTTCATTGGTGTCTTTCCGATTGGACATTATAAATAGCATTCTAAGCCCAATACCGATTGTATCCATTCCAAATTATTAGGCTTCTGTTCCTCAATAATTTTTGTCTGCTTCGGCAATGGCGAATTTGAAGGGAGACGACACTTCTTCTTCAATTCAAGATAGATCTCTCAATCAGTGGAATAATGATTTTGTGCAATCTATGGAAACGCCATACGGGGTAAACTAGTTTGTTACATAGTATTTCAATTCTCATTAAAGTTTTCCTTTGCAGATTCTTCCTTGCTGATTGTGCATTCTTCAGGGATCTGAATACCAAGAACTTCTGGAAACACTGGTAAAAGAAGATAAAATCTTGATAAAAGAAATGGAAACTGTAGATGGCGATCTAATGGAGTGGCTTGAGATGGTTGATGCATTACAATGCCTCGGAATAGATCGGTATTTTAAGGCTGAAATAAAAGCAGTTTTTTATTATGTTTACGCGTTTGTTAAATTTCTTTTCTAACATCTGTTAACATTTGGAATGCAATCTGTTCAATAACAAGGTGTACCAAGAGAGTGCTTTGAAAAATCTGTTATGGATATTCGAACATATGACTCAATTGTTAATGTTAGAACTTCTATACAGGCGATAGATATCTTAAAAGTGGTAACATATCTGAGTGCAAGGTGGCTGTGAAAAATAGTTTTGGAATGGAACTTACATGCTTCAAAACACAAACAAATGGGTTTAGTTAATAATGGATGCAGATGTTGGGCTGGAAGTGTGGGCATAGTGTTAGAATCCGGAAATGTTACGAAGAATTTGAATGCTACAGCTTTCGGATTCACCAGTCTGTTATGACGTATCTGCTCGTACCCAAATAGCTTAAAATACTTAAAATATATTTTTCCATACTGTGGCCAGGAGAAAAAGTTATGGAAAAAGTTATGGAAGAGGCTAAAATGTTTAGTTCGATATACCTTAAGCAAATATTAAACAAACTTGAAGATACACAAAAGAAAAGCTTTCTGCAAGAGGTAATAATTTTTTTTCAAACAAATTATTATATTCAAGAAAGTTGTCAAACATAATTTAATGAGTTAAGGTAAATTATATTGATTATCATTTTATTATATCAATTTTATAGGTGGAATACACTTTTGTACAAATGGACTTTTACCTTTTCTAGATGGGAGGCACAAAATTACATCCAAATATATGAATTAGACAATTTAAGGTAAAGTTTTATTAAATATTGTTATAAAAAAGTTATTTTCAACTTTTGAATTATTAATAGATTTTAAATTTCTTTAACTTTATTAAGGGATTTCTTTTTCTTCCTTTAGGTTAAAGGATAAGAAGATTCTAGAGTTGGCAAAATTAGATTTTAATATATTGTAGTTTGTATACAAGATGGAGATGAAAAAAGTCTCTAGGTAATTTACGTAATAATTTAGTGTTTAATCAAATTATAAAGTAAATGGCTGATTACTTTGTTGTTATATTTGAATAGATTCAACCAAAATTAGTCATGCATAGAATTTTATGAAATTAAGGCATTTGTTTTCTTAATGAGGTCATAGATATAATTAAGAGAAAACATAAATTTATCTAGATATACAAGTTTATTTCCCTCTTTCCAATATATTTTATCACAATTAGAAGGCCGTGTTGGAACCTTAAATTCTGGAAAATTTAGGGTCCCATTAGTAGAATGATTCTGTGAACACTTCTAAAATACACCCACAAATCCTGATAGAATAAATTTGTAGTCCATTAAGCACCTCAAATATTATGGTCTATATGCCTTCTGCACCTTTGATTCAGTTCCTATGAAATCCATTGAGTAGCTCATAAACTTATGTATTCAAGAAAGAAATCATATCTTTCAAAGAAAATAAAAGTTGACTTATCGACATAAGTTACCTCAATAAGATCGCCTGAAGAGAAAAGGGGTGCATGTTGATCGATACAACTTATACCGATGAATCCTATGGTGGTTTCCTAGGGTGCAAATGGCAGGAAAGGGCTCGATGAGTTACACAGATGAGGATGGTCTAGTTGGGCTCAATGAAGGAAATTCAAGCGGATTATGTTACCTCGAGGAACGCAAAACACCGAGCATGACAAAAGAGAAGCCTAGGGGATTCAAGCATAAGGTGTTATCCCACATTGGTTGTGGGGAGAGAATATTTTGCATTTAAGTACAAAGCCACATACAATGATAGTGTCAAAAGATAAATAGCTTTTGGCATGAAGGAAGCTTGGCGATCCAATGGACCCCATGTGCGCACACACATCCCGAGGAAACCAAAGTTTTATAGATTGGCAAGGATGAGAGCTGAAACATCTTTCCAGATACCGCTGTGACTTGGCAATAGGGGGGGGGGCCAAGTCCAGTGGCAGATCCAGGTGGCGAACAACTGGATCTGTGAGTCAAGCACAACGTGACACGTGGCAGGGCATGAAAGAAACATGAGAGATTTCCATTGATAACTTGTTATCGATCGAACATAAGAGATCGAAGGAAGGTTTTCTTCTTTCACCGAAAGGGGGAATTTTAGTGATACTGGTACAAGGGCCAGATAGTGAAACTGTTTTGATGGAATTCTAACATCAATAAAACAATGGAGAGACTTTGCGAGGAAAGGATTTCATCAATAGCAAGATTCTGATGAAATATTACATCGATGCGAACACCTAAGTAAAGCTTCGACAAAGATGAAGATATCAATGAGATTGAGAGATACGCTGGCGATGATGTCAGTTTCACTGAAGTAAAGAATGACTATCGATCGAATATGATGTTTCGGGGAAACATAAATTGAGTAATTCTGATGCCTGAAGAGATGACCTGACAAGGAAAGCAAGGTGCGGACCATGAAGAAAGACTTATTGGGTAACGTGCATCATCAGAGAAAATTTTTTGGAGTTCTGTCAATGCCCGATGGGCACAATGCCATAGAGGGTTAGAAGGTAGATGTATCAAAATAACTTGTTCCGATGGACGTAAAGGCAAAAGTAAAACCCAACCGAGGGAGGATTCATCGAGATGACTTGGTCCATCGGAAGAGAGATGAATATGTTGTGTCGATGCCTGATGGAATGATTAGGGAGACCTACACCGATAAAGTAAAAAGGACTTCAGATTGAAATATTCAAAGGGACGAAAACCAAAGGCGCTGCACTAATGATAAACATGTTGAGATTAATTAAATTCTTCCACTGGTTAATAAAATATAATGAAACATCCCGAAGGACCTACCTCTTTGGGAAGGCATCTTTTGGTCTCATATATATATAAGAACTTTTATTAGAAGAGGAGATTAGAAGAAGATTTTCAAAATAATAACTTTTGAGACATTTTGTACTTACAGAAACTCGTATCAATATAATTAGTTGCATTTCGTTCTATAGTGTTACAGATTATTACTTTCCTGTAGGCAGTTCTGTTGTGGTGTTATCTCAGAGAGATAAGGTTACCTTAAAATCTTCATAGTGAAGTTTATTTCCTTCTTGTTATCAGTTTGAATAAAGAAGTGCCTATGAAATATAATTGTTCCCTGCATTTCTTCCTTGAGTGGTCTCCTAGGATAGGGGTTAAACTCATTTAGGCAAACTATTGCAAACGTTGATTAAAACAGATCTATTGGAGGAAGAATAACTGACAGATTCATCCAGAGGGTGGGTTTAAACATTGTCCCATAAGAGTTACACGTTAAGTCCTGGTGGAAATTCAGACTCTGTAGCCACTAATCATTCAAGAGTGACAACCTTTTCAGATCAATTACACTTTTACTTTCAAGCATAGAATAGTTTCCATTAGGATATCAGGTAGGAATATGAGTAACATAGGCATTTAGATTTATAGAATAGATTAAAAAAGACGAAATAGCTTCCATTAAATGACAATCTTGAACTCATCTGCTATATCTCTATCCCAGAACCCAATGCTATTCTGATGTAGGAGTCAAGCTTGAGTAAAATCACACAATCTGCTATAAACAACACTAAGTGAACAAATAGTGAATGGGTACACCCGCCTAGGTCTTGTAGAGCCTAAAGTGAGAGAGTTAATAACTCTATAGTTGACCAAGTTAGTTGGGGAATTTAAAGATAGAATTTGGCATATTCTTAGAATCCTCCAATTTGCTGATTTGAGATCCAACAGGTTGAATGAGAACAAGCCATTTTTATATGTTATGTAGTCAATTGACACATATTTGAAACAATTATGTGCATAAACTATGTTGTCACAATATTTTCCACACTTTTTTAAACATTTAAATCTTAATTGTAATTATTAAAAATTATTTATTTTGAAAAATAACAATTTATTCATTTTTATGATAGTTGGTCGATAGAGTCCGGAATCACTAAAATGATTCCAATTCGACAACCTCCAATGGAATATTATTTGTTAGGAGTCGGTGTTGTAGATGAAGTGGAGTTTTACCAAATCAACTACACTTCTTTCTATAATGGATGACCTTCTTGATGATCACTTGACACATGAGTGAGTTGGAGTTCTTCTTAAGGGTAATATTCAAGGTTGGGACGTTTCTATTATTTTTCAATCAGTATAGGAGATGGTGAATGAGGCTACTAAAAAGCAAGGATGCAACATGATGTCATTTATTACAAAAGTAGTATGTATACTTTTTGAAAATATTATTTTAGTAAATGTGTATTTTTTTAATTCATATATTATATGATATAGTAATAAATAAAAATTACCACAAATTCAATATTAAGAAGAACGTAAACTCAAGCTCTAATTTATTTTACTTTAGAATTGTGTCTTTTTAATAATTATATTTTAATCTTAATATGAGGACTGTTTTATATTATCTTAAAATTTATTTTTGGCAATGTATGTGCTCTAGTTTTGTATGTATTATTTTATTGTAAAAATAAAACAATAAATGTGACTCGTTTACTCATATAAATATAATAAATTTTTTGTTGTTATATCTAACATTCTAATTGTTTCTTTTGAAAAGATTAATATATATTTTAAAATTTTGATATCTTTATATTAAAAAGAGAAATAATCATTTTAAAATTATTTGTATTCCAAAATCATGCCATGAAATGCGTTCCTACGACCTATCTAAATGATAGCTCTTGACTTAATTCCAAACTACACTTTTATGTATATGCTTTCTAACCACTTTCTTACATCCATCATATAAAAAAAAAAAAAAAGTGAACCATCTCATGAATAAAAAGTCTTCTAAATTCCCCACTTGAAGTGCCTTTAATAGAAAGGGTTACTCTTCAACATATTTAGTATGTTACTTATTCTTAAAATTTTGAAACATCATACAACACCTAGACCTAACCAAATGAAGATTTTTATATAATCTACACAATAATACCTATGTTAGCATAAATATAAATTATTGCTTGCGTGAGTAGAAACTAATATCAATGTTAATATAGATATTTTATTTAATTTTATTTATTTAAGAATTATTTATATTTATTATCTAAAAGAGGGGTAAAAATTTATTAAATCTTAGAAAGATACAAAACAAGAACGGTGACAAGTCCAATAGAAAACAAATTGCAAAACTCTATCATTTTCCACTAACTGATCTAGTTGAAGAGACATATTTGAGCATTATTGCTCTCTATCCACAATATGCAAACCCTATCCATGATTAGAAGTCCATTTGGCCAAACAATCAGCAACGCCATCATCCAAATGTTAATTTCATTTAGTAAAGTAAGTAAAATGAAATTGCACTAAGAATTTAAAATCAATACAAGAAATTGTTTTATAAGAAAATTTAATTATCAGATTTATTGTGATGATTAAATAGATAAAATGAACTATATAGCTTATGAAATAAAATTAATAGTTCTGTACATTGTGACGTAGTGGGCAGATTATGTTGAAGCTAGTTTACAACAAGCTCATTGGAATGTAGGTCAACACATTCCTACCTATAATGATTACATCAAGATTGCAGCGACAACTGCAGCAATTGGACCATTATTGTTGGATCTTGTTCTCTTGGCAGTCCATGATTTAGCAGACATCACTTTTGAGAAGACATTTAATAATCAATGTAGATTCTATGAGCTCATATGGTTGTGTACACGCTTAATTGACGATGTTGATGATTGCTAGGTTTTGGTCTTTTTCTTTTAAATTGGTATTAAGATCAAAATGCAATTTATGATATTATACTTACAATATTAACATATTAACATATTTCTTATGGCAATGAAGGATGAAAAGCGCTGGACAGGTAGCCTCAGCAGTTTCTTGTTATATGATGGATCATCTCGAATGTTCAGAAGAAGAGGCATTAAACCACATAAACTATAAGGTTTACCAATTTCTTAAAGAATTAACATGGAAATTTCTAAAAGAAGATAATATTTTGTTTGATTGGGAAAAGATAAGATTCAACTTAAATAGAGGATTTCAATGTTTCTATGTTTATGGAGATGGATTTTCATATCATGATAAAGGAAACAAAGAACAGATAATAAAAATCCTTATTGATCCAGTACAAATATAAGAAAGTAGAGGTTCTACTATCTAAAAGTGAAAATCTCATTATGTAAAAGTCATTTGCTATATTCCTACTAAAATTATACTTTTACAGGATGTACCTCTTTTCTATTGTAACAATATTTTGATTGTTACTAGAGAAGTCTATATATTGATTTTTAATTATTACTACACTGATCTATATATAAGTTTTCTAATTGAATAACATTTGATATAAATGATTTTATTGATTATCAATACTTAAGATTATTTTTCTTCATCAAAATGCCCTTAAAATGATTTTAAATAAACAAATAATAGGTTTTTAAAAAACACAATGTACTCAATGCCAATCCAGTTATTTCGTTGATTGTCCAATGAAGGTCTGATTATTGATTTGTTGAATATAATTCTCTTGGACTCTAATACACACGCTTTCCATTGAATCTCTTTAAACTCCTCGAAAACATAAATTTGCGGAAGCTGCCTTTTGCATATAAAGAACAATACAAACTGCAGGCAGATTCGCTGGAAAAGTTTTAAAAAATTATGTTAAGATTATATAGTATTTATGGCTTCAGGGAGATTACGGGGAGGAAGAAAGGAAATATTGTTATGTGAAGAAACAGTATTTGTAATGCTTTTTTAAGTGGAAGGTAAAATTTATATAAAGATTTTTAAATATAATATGCATTATTCTGGAGAGCTTAGTGGGGAAAAGAAAGGGATTATTGTATGGAAGGAAGTAAATATTGTAATGGCATTTTTAGATAAATATGTGAGTTATTTTTTTATTTTAAATTAGTGAGAGTAACAATTTTAAAAAATTAATAAATGGTTTTGAGTTTGATAATACGATAGATTTAATATATTATAATAAAGTAATATTTAATAATTTAAATCATGAATTCTGTTATAGGAACAATACTCAATAAATTATATAAAAGAGATTTATTTTATAATTAAAAGAGCATTTGTTCTTAGAAAGGAGTCATTTATGACAACTTAATAGTTGACATTCGTGATAAGTAGAGGTTATATTAAGGAGACAATTTTATTTATATTATAAATAACTATTTTGACATGAAACTGAGTGCTAGAATTTATGCCTTGTAGGTGCTATAAAGTGTGGATCTTTCTCGACTTTTATATATTAGTCATTTCACATGTAATTTCTACTATAGCTGAAGCTGTGTGTTTAACTACCAAGTTATTAACAACAACAATTTGATTTGGAAGATCAAACGACAAAACACTTATTTTCTGAAAGAAAACTCATTAAAAATTTGTAAACTATGCTAAAGGTTATCCTTTGTCATTCTACCAAGTGTTTGTAGGATGTTTAATTTAAATATTCAATTCAATTTAACTTAAAACATTATGTTCTATCCTATGTATTAATTTTTTATGCAATCTATTAACAAATTATTTAGCTACCAAAATATGGAGAGTAGGAGCTAGAGCAATAGTAGGAGGTATGTTGCTAGGGTTTTATAAAGAGATGGAGAGGCTAATGTAGATGATGTGGCCTATGGGGAGGTGTCTTGCTTGTGGCCTCTACTTGGCTGGGATGTTTGAGCACCTTGTTCTTCTTCCAAGACCTCATATCTGGTTGAAATGTCACTTTATTGATGTGTTGGGTGTTCTTACCCCTGCAATGTGTAGGGAGGTGGAATTGGCCCTTCTTTTGAGGTCTTTTTGGTGTATCTATGAATGACTGCAATGGTGTTCTGCAGATGGACTTTATTGGCGCTCCTCTTTCTCAATTTCTCCATTCACTCCCTGATGTTGTTCTATGAATGGTCAGCATCAGGGCTCCCTTTTCCCAATATCTTCTTTCACCCCCTATTGTTACTGATGTTTGTGTCCATGTGGGGTTTATTGTCTGTGTTCTTGTGTTGGCTACGATAATATGATAAAAACAATAAGGATCTGGTCAACTACTAAGAGGGGGGGTGAAACAGTAGATAGAAAACAAAATAAACTTTCACCAAACTTAATCCCAACTCATAAACAACTTGCAAAAATAAACTAGTTTAGATACTGTACCATAAACTACAATTGCACTGTCAAGCTTTACCCGTTCACCAAAATATAAAAGATACAATGTAACAAATCTGAAACTTGCATACCATTTGACGAAAACATTAAACCACTTTACTATCATCGGTAAAAGCTCATTTTAGATTAGTTCCGGTCGTCTAATCATATCAACCTTATCAAAACATAACCATAAAATCATTCACCACTTGACACAATGGGGATGAATACCCACAAGTATTTTGAACTCTTCTAAAGTTCACCCTGTTAGGAGGCAAGCCCTATTAGAAGCTTATACAATAATGTCCCATTAAGAACAAATCCGGTTAGGGACCGCCCTGTTAAAGGAAATACTCTGTTGGGAGTAACCTTGGTAGAGGATTTCAAATCCAAACTAATGAATGACCTAGTTAAATAATTTAGATAGCAGCAAGCCTATTAAAGCTTACCCGATTAGGGGATTTAAATGTTGTAATGGTTAGAGAGCAACAGGGTCTTTGCTGATCTCCTAATAGCACTATCTTGCTTAGTCAGATCCTTTTTTGCTCCTATCTTCCTACAAAAGATTTTGTAGACACTCCTTTTGGTTTGAGAACAATCACACTACCACACTTACCCAAAATTGCCAACACAATTACAAAAAAAATCATCAACCTTATAAGCAAATACAATAGGTCAGTAACACATCACAAAACCTAAAAATCTCATTAAGATTACAAACATATCAGTTCAATCATGACCTTTATATTACATATTAATCATCTACACATTGTTCTAGACAACTTGAACCGGTCCTGGATCACCGATCATCGAATCCTGTAACACATTATGCATTTTCCACTTCATGCTATGAAATTTCTCATTCCCAAGATAAACAGTTATCTTCACACGCTAAAATCACTTTGAAACTCATCACGTGCATCATGCATACATGGCATCTTCATCTTCGATGACCATTCGATCATAGATCATCATGACCAATTCACCAAGGTCCATCGGTTAGGGTTACTGGTTGATCTCTTTGCTTGAAATACCAATACCAATTTCCAACACTACTTTACAACCGGTTGCACTATTGCATCACTACCAGTTGCTATTGACATCAATGAAAATATTATACTTCATTACTGCAATCTTCATGCAGTGGTGTTTTTGGAGGGTTTTCTACATTTGTTAATTGTCATTGGGCTTTTTCGAATTTTTCCTTTTGGGCTATTGCTAACTAGTTTTCTAGTGGTGGTTGGGGTTTTTCCTAGGATTCCTACCCTATTTATTATACGGTTTAGTGTGTCACTTGCCTATTTGTGTGTGCTTCTATGGTTGGAGATGATGTTTGCAACTCTCTTGTAGTTGTTGCATGGTGTTTGATCTTGTTAGCTCTATGTTTTGGGGGGATTTTAAGTTGTATGGTGGAGTGATGGCTAGTGCTATTCTTAGAGATTCTCTCATGGCTAATGTTGAGGGATTGGTCACTTATCTAGGCCTATTTTTCTGTTAGGGTTCATTGGAGCTATAGATGCTCTATCCTACTTAGCCATTATAGATCTTGTGTGGATTTCCCCTCTCATAGTGGTTTTTCAAATGGCATGTTCTCTTACCTATGGGGGGAGGGTGAACTCACAAAGTTGGTTCCCACTTTTTGCTATGTCCTGATTTTTGTTGAAATCATACATTTTTTTAAAAATATAATGATTTAATCTTTAAGAGGTCCCATTTGAAGTAATTAATTGAAGAGAGTTAAATCAAAGGCTCTTAGATCAAAATTTCTTGGATAGAACCTCTCTACTTCTAAATCATACTTGTAATGGAGTCTCCTTTGCATCTATCAAATGCTAATAAAAAACCAATTTTACATTAACTTTTGGGGGGTCAAATTAATTCATTTAAAAGTTTTTTAAAAAAAAGTATTTAGTCCTTATTATAAGCTTTCCAAATATTATAACTTTTTATATATTTAATGTCATTAATATATTTTTATTTTATTTCTTATGAGTGTAGGTTTTTCACTGAACATGAACTCTTTGTTCAATGCATTGGGAAAAATAGTAAAATAATTCAAAAAAAATCTAAAAAATATCTATGCACTAGGTATTAGTGTTTTTTTTCTAACAAAAAAAAAAGAAAATTGAATTTTGATATACATAGAACAAGTTATGTGTTCAAACGTACACCTATATCCAAATTATAATTAGTCGAACTTCAAAACTTAATAATATAAAAAATATTCAACATATCACTATCAAACCAAGTGCATGCCCTGGGTACTGATGTTACAAACCAAAATTCAAAAGAATTAAGTTTTTATCATTTATAGAAAAAAAATTATGTGTTTTGGGATACACATCACTCTTAAAAAATGTTGTTTGTTGTAAACAACTACTTTTTGAGGGAGATGGAAAAATCACTAAAAAATTTTGAAACAAATTTGCAAAAGATATATTTAGAATCTACAAAAAAGATGTTAAAAATCACTGGTTTATATCATTTTCAAATTCTTAACGGTTTAAAAGTTATAGGTTTCAGAAAGTGAAGGTTTTTTTCAAAATATTCATCTAAGTGTCAAAGTTGGTCAAAAAGTGGGAACCAGTATTGTGAGTTCACCTGAGAGGTCTCCACATCCTATGAGTATAGGTTGAGTTTTGCATAGTAGGCATGCTATAGAGGTTAATGCAACTGCCTAAGTTTTTGATATGAATGGAATCTACTATATTCCATATCCTTCGGTGACCCTCTTTAGTTTTCGTGAGGAAATCCTTTTTCCTACTACTTCCTTTGATGTGGTGCTTGAGGATTTGGAGGAAAGGCTTGGTATTGTGATTAGAATATTTGTGGTCTACTTTGAAGGATGTGTTCTTCCATATGCTATGGAAGACCCTATTGAGGTGTATCTCTCTACAGGATTGGTTCATTTTGTTTCTCTTATCCTTGGTCGTATTGAGGTGGACCTTTTGGAGTGTTTTATGGATTTTGATTCTATTGATGGAAATGTGTTTATGTGCTATTATGGTAGTCATTGATGTCAAACTTGTTGTTCTGGATTGGTCTGGATTGTATGTGGTGTAGATTTCTCTTGTTGTGTTGTTGATGTTGTTGATGTTGTAACTCTATTGTTTGTTCTAGAAGTGTCAAGGTATAAATTTTTTTTGGTTGTGTTGAGTGTTGTTGTTATCCTAATTGCATATAGCTTCGGTATCATGGATATGATGGTTACATGTTGCAAAAAGAACTTTGTAATATACGGATGTTATCACATTGATCATTTCTAGTTGTGAGATTGTATGCTAGACTTATCCTTAGGTCCTGATATAATTTTTGGAAGTGTGTTTGATATGTTACGGGTCTCACCTTAGTGTGTAGAGATCCGAATTTGAGTTATTTGTATTGGAAAGTATATTGTTCATTGTTAATTACTTATAGGGATGCATAGCATGTGGATATATTGTTGATTATGTTCCAGTGATTGCAAATCAATGAATTAATATTTGGAAGTTATGTTTTTGTCCACTCTTTCTCCTAGAGTGGATCAGTGTGTGTAATTTTGGTTCACAAAGTATATTTTCATTTAGGCTGACTAGGTTTAAGCATTGATGATCTATCTTGTATATAAGGATGTGTATGATTGAGTTCTGAAGAGGTTTGGAATGAAAGTGTGATGAATATAGGTGAAAGAATAATCAGCGAGATTCGGTAAAAAGAAGAAGAAGAGTTGAGTTCAAATGATATGCATGTTGTGATAAGACAATGACAGAGATTTGACATAGAGTGTTAGTAGTTAAGATCAAAGTTGTGTGTGTTGATGTTGGTCACTTGATGAAGAGTTCAAGGAGAGATTCATGATTAGGAGATCCTTCTTTTCATATCATTTTTATATCTTTTCATGAGTGTAATGTGTTTTAGTTTTGGGATGTCCTTGATATAGAGAGTCTTGGAACTTGATCCAATTCCCCTTCTAGATTGATTTGTCTTACTCAACCCTTCAACTACTCAAGCCCATCCAATGGCACTTACTAGGGGATTTTATATTGAGACCTCCAAGGTCTGAACCACTTTGGCTTTCCTCCAAGGTTTACCCACTAGGCTTAGACAATCAAACTCCTCCGATTGAGGTTGCCACCTCAATCTCCACACACCACTCCTAGGCTCCAACAACTCTTGCAAGGATCACAACACTCCAACCTCATTCAATAGACTCATGGTACATCTACATAGTGTCTTTAAAGTCTCTTGAGTCTTTTAGCATAACCAAACCCATCATCATGGTTTCCTAGACTTTCTTGGTCTCTACTAGGCTCAAATAGGCCTAATTGGATTAGCCCCCCTGTTGGCGGTTTTACGGACATAGTTTGAAAAATTCCCCAAAAAAGCTACAAATAAATTATGGATTAGAGTACCCTTTTCCGATTTATATACAATATTGGAAAATGGAATTTGGTTTATCTGTACACATGGGGATTCGAATACTGCACTAATTTCAAGGGTTTAGGCCTCACCAAGTGACTTGGAAAGATGTGCTTCAACACCTTCACCAGTCACAAAATCTGCTAAAAAAAAATTATGATTATTGAAGGGCATACTGAGGGCTTCCCAACCATGTGATTTTTTTTCTTGCACTAATCCTCATGTTCTCTTAAAACACACTTCTTATGCTGTCGTAACATACCTACTCCCAGCGGTGAGCCTAGGGCTTCATTGTCTCTCCAACACCGAGTCTTGCAAAGAAATAAAACCATATCTTAAAACAATATGTACAGAACTTGACCTAGCATTCCTCTTTATTTCAATAGGTGCCATCAATGAATGCTTAGGTTAGAGCCATTTTTGCTCTTAAACCATACTTGCAAGGGTTTTCCACCTAGTTGCAAAGAATGGATGATATGTCTACAACTAAGGAAAATAAGTCCTACAAATCAAGCTTACTAGAAAGTAAATTCAATGAACACTCATTCTCTACAATGAGATTATACAATCAAGTCCGTACTAGACCTACAAAGCAATGAAAACTCAATAAAACAATCAAACGATAAAGAAAACATGATTGTTTCAAAAACAAAAAACTTGTTCTTGCATTCCAAATTCTCCAAACCATACAATGAAGTTTTTTTTGGCTTATATACTTTTGGTTCAATCAAATTTGCAATGCCATCATCCAAAAATGCAACTTTTGCAAAAATTGGAAAAATGTTGCTCAGCAACTTTTTACATCTTTTGACTCCTAAGATGCAAATTTTCATTCTAATGCATTCCAAGGCTCTTGAAGGTCCTCAAAAACCCTAGAAGACCTAAACACAATGCAATAGACCCCTATTACATGATAACAATCATCTGGAGTACTACTCCTATGATCTACCTTTAGCATTTCAACTTCTCAAGCTAACAACATCTTGAACACAAATGACACAATCCAAAGCTTGGACAAAACAACCATGGCTCTACTGAGTCCCAAATGGTTGGTCCATTATTATATAATTTAAACAACACAAAAAACTTGAAAGAAAACAAAATTTCTTTCTTGGAGTGTTAGGTGCCTTGCACCATACTCCGTTGGGACAAAGAACTCAAGTCCCTTCAGTTAAGAGGTCTACAATCTCCACTCCATGATGAAGTATATCTGATTCTGACATCCACATAGCATCTGAATCAGGTTGCCCTTCCCACTTGACAAGATAGTTCTTGTAGGGTGCTTTCCTTGTCTTCTTTACTACCTTGGTGTCCAAGATACTCTCCAACTTGACCGGTTGGCTTGGTGGCAAATCACTCACCCAATCTTCATTAACCTATGGTGAGATGTCCAACTAATGTGTTTGTGATTATCCCTTGTATGGATAAAGATCACATACATTGAAGATAGGAGATATACCCAAGGTCGAAGGAATTTCAACTCCATATGCATTATGTCCATATTTGTGCACCCCCTTAAGAGGTCCAATTTTCTTCATCATTAGCTTGGTAGGCTACCATTTTGGAAGTCTCTCCTTTCTTAGGTATGCTAGCAATAAGTCTCCCACTTTAAATTGTACATTCCTCCTTGTTTTATCAGTTTGAACCTTATATTGCTTAAAATTTTGTTGTAAGGGCTATCTTACCTTATCATGCACTTCTTTAATAAATTCAACAAATTTCTCACTGTTAGGATTCCTAAAGATACTAAGAGGAGGAGGAGGGGGAGGGGTTGAATCAGTATCTAACCAGTTTATGAGTTTAATTGAATTAAAACATGTAAAGCATATCAACGTACCAGTAAACCAAAAATAATGCATTAAACAAGAATAACAACAACCACATGAAAAGGACACCATAACACAGTAGTTTAATGAGGAAACCTTGGTGGGATTTGTGACCCACAATATTCACTTACTGGCTAGTAAGGAAATATTACTGTTTTACAAGAGGGGCCTCCACATGCAGGAAGGCCAAGTGCCTAGAGCTCACTGTTCAATTACAAAGGAAGTCACACTGACTTACAAAAATGGATTATACAAATCCAATGTCTTGTATTGCTTCAAATTAGCATCTGCTATGCCAGATCCAGTACTGGTTTTAGCTCTGCTTCATACATAAACCCTTAAAAAATAATTTGCATATTAGGTCTTCTTAATTTTGCCTATCATATTCAATTTAAATGTTCTAAAATGATCTCATACATATATGAGTTATATTAAAACTTTCCATGTTGCCTTACAATGATTTTACAATTAATTACAAAATATATTATCAACAAAATTCTTGTCGGCCAGAGTGCCGGTATCCATCCTTTCACTACTGGTGTTCTGTGTGCCGGTGTAGAGTTTGTCATTGTTGGTGCCGGTATATTTGTCTTATTAGTATAATATGATTGCAAGGTTGCCATCAATGACAAAACCTTCAATCACCTACAATTGTAGTGTGCATTTGCCAACAATCTCCCCCTTTGGCATTGATGGCAACACTCGTGAGAAAAATCAAAAAGTGTCCAAAACTGACATCCAAAAATAGTCTTCAAAAAATGTCTTACCAAAACTGTATACCTTACCAAAACTATATGCTCAAAACTGTGTGCTCCCCCTGAGAAGATGAACCATTTTCCTCCTTCCTCTACTCCTCCTTTGACATCAACGACAAAGGTTGTCATTCGCTGTCAGTGGAGTCCTGCCTAGTTTCTTGTAACTGGTGGGTTACAATCTGAAAAATGTCTATCAAAACTAGATTTATTCCATTGCTGAATGTTTTGCAATCTTTTATGGCTTCTTTAGTCCTCTGCAATGTACCGGTGAGTATGTGCATTTTCTCTTCTGATGTCTTTAGTCTGGGAACTAGAGCCTCAGATATTTATTTTCTCAAAGAAATAAGGTACTCTATTCTTGGACCAAGTCTGCATTTTAAGTCCTTTGGTTAGTCCTTTATTCTTTGTTCTTCATTTTCCAGTTTCTTGGTTTTCTCTTCCTCCTCTGCAATTTTCTTCTCTATTTCCAAAAATGAGTCTGATGTTCCAATTAGATTATCAGCAATATTATTAATCTTGTCCTATGCTTTTCTGATTTCTTTGTCAAGATCCTCTGTTAATACATCCATTTTGCAAGTGTCCCTATACAATTTCTTGAAGTCAAAAATGATTTCACTGAGTTCCGGTAAAAGAGTATCTATTTCCTCTTTGTTCTTATTCACAATTTCCATAAAGAATTTTTATTTCTCTTTTATCTTTCTTTCCTTAAATGTATCCTCATTTATTTTGTCTAGTGTTATTAGGTTGCTAGTTATATACTTAGACAATGTGTCTAATTGGCTCAAAGAATCTTTATTGTCTATGTTACACTTTGGAGCTATCATCTTCAAAATTGGTAAAGTCTCATCTATAGCCTTATAGGCTTGTGCATTGCACTCTGTTATTTTCTTTATGTAATCTAATAAGACCTGAGTTACATTAGTAGGTCTAAATTTTGTCATGGTTGTTCCAGATGTTTGTCCAATAGTTTTTACAATCTATAATCTATCCATTGTGGTTATAGCTTTTCTTTTCTCTTTCTCTAGAGGATCTGTTTGAGTTTGCATTTTGGGCTGATGGTACTATCTTTGTCTGTACCTGTGCTTCAACCTGTACCTGTGAATGAGCCTATTTCTCTACCTGTTTCTCTATGTTGTCCACTGCTAGTTTTTCCTCTATGTAGCCTGTTGTCGGTGACTCAACTAGTTTTTTAGTTTCAGTAGTTGCCAGTGGCTCAGTGGATGCATCAATATCCACATCTATGTTGTTTGCCTTACCAGTGTCCAGGGGTTCACTTGATCCTTCAGTTTGTTTTAGTTCCCCAATTTCAATGTTTTCTACTACAATATTTCCTGTCGGTGGATCTGTTGCCACATCTGATTTCTTAGTTGATTCCTTATCCACCACAATATTGACTTCCTGAGTGTAAATATTCATTGTGTATAACACCTCAGAATCAGGATTTGTATCCTCATATGGTGTGTCCATACTCTTAGTTGCCGGTTGATTGTCAATAGTGTCTACCGATGGAGTATTTAGAGGCAGTGGGGGTAAGTTGTCTGTTATCTTTATACTGGGAGGTCCACGTACCTTACCTTTTCCTTTGTCCCTGTCCTTTTGATAAACCTTGAAGGTTTTAGGTTTTTGATACTCTTCCTATTTCTCTTTTTCTACCAGGAATATGTCCCAAGCATATGCTATTTCCTCTATTACCTGATTCACTCTTCATGCCATCAGTGTTATATGTCAGTGAGTAGTTGAGAATACTGAGCAGTTAGCCTCAGAGATTAATTGATCTATCTCATCAGGTGAGTTCACAGGGTGTACTGCAAGTAGTTTTTCAATCTATATTTTATTATCTAGATCAACAATAGCTACTCTTCTAGCTTCTAGTCTATTATATAGATCTGTTGGTATTTCATCAACAACTTGCATCAAAAATTTCTTGAAAGTATCTAAGTGTAAGATTGCACTATTCTCTACCTTTTCTTTGTCATCAGTGGACAGTGTGTCATATAATTTGTTGATGTTCTTCAACTTTCCATCCTCTGTAATCTCACTAAGAAGTTTATCAATGGGACCAATAGTTTGTTGTGTCTTCTTGGGAGTCATCTTCTTCTTCTTTGGATTTAATTTCTTTGTTGGGGGCCTTACTACCTGTTTCTTCTGTCTTGTCCTCTTTGGTGTAGGAGAAGGTGATGATGAAGGTTTTCTTTTCATTTCAACTCTCCTAAATACAACAGGTATGTCACTTTCTGAAGAAGTTCTAACCGATGAAAGGTGAGTTTCTGGTTGAAGTGCTTCCAACTCACTTTTAGTTATATCGGTTTGTTTTAGCCCATCTTCTTTAATAGCTTTTGCTTGTCGGGTTCCTTTTCTAATAGTTGCCTCAACCTTCTTGACTCTTTTCCTTGATTGAATTTGGCTTTCTATAGTTTCAGCACTACCAAATACTTTTTCTTTTGGTTCATTAGGAGCTTCTAGGAGGGCTTTTGCATAAGTTTATATTATGTTTTCATCAGTCTCATACCCCATTTCAGTTACCCAAATGGTTTTAGGAATAACTACCTCCATCCAAATTTCATCTTTCTTTATCACAAAATAGATTTCCTTTTGGTACTTATCCACAATATCTTGTGATAACCTTAGTCTTTCTTTCATTTGAGGCTTTAGTGCTTGAAAGTGCTCATTTATGGTTTTCTCCCTATTCTCTCCCATATTGTTCAACAATTTTGATAGTTGTTTTCCTACCGGTATATCAAATCCAAAATCTTTGGCACCAATATCAAGTACTTGTTTGGTTATGTATAGCATCAAACAAACAAGTAGGTTTCCAGATCTGAATGTTCCTTTCTTTTCCCTTTTGATCTTTTCTAGATTGTCTATTAGCTCATCTTTAAGCCATTCACATATGTCTATCCTTGCATTATCATTTACCATATCATAGGCTCTTTTAATACATAGGCTAGAAAGTGAGTTTAACCTATTTGCATGTGTAGCCTTATAACCTAAGATCATACTAATAAATCTGATATTTATATCCTTTACATCGTTTACCCTTAGTGATCTCTTATCAAATGTTGCACCGGTTAGGCTTGTTACTAAGTCATTTGAGACCTTCTTAGTTTTGTCAAGTCTAGTGTTGGTGGAGGGTAACCCTGTTACTGCCCTTACTGCTTCTTTTGTGATCTTGTGAATAAAGTCTAACCAGAAAAATTCACCATGTGCCCTACTAAACACAATTCTTATGATATCCTTGGGGAAATCTAGGATACTAAGAATTTCAATGAAACCTAGGGTTTCTATTATCTTGTGTTTAGGTTTGACATTTCCAGATTCATCACAGATTACAAACTCATACATATTTTTAATTTCATCATCACCTAGTCCATCAATATGACAATGTATATACATTCTAGGGTCTTCGGCATATACTACTCCTTTAGGGATTTGGGAGAATGCACCTATGCTATCATCTTTTTTAGCAATTTCGAGAACTAGCTAAAAAATGGGTCTAGGTCACTTAACAACTTCAACAATAGTAGGGTTTGCAATAAATTCAGGAGTGGATGAAGATGCCATAGCTATAAATACCTCAATCTGCCTTAAGGATGAATGCTTTGATGGATTTCTTCACTTCTTTGCTTGGAATGCCTTTGCTTGGGAATTTTCACGCTCTCGAAGATTTGAATGCTCGGTGAATAAAAAATGGCCAAAACACTTACTTTATAATGTTATTTTTTGCCAACTACCACATTTAATGCTTGCTCGTTAAGTTACAACTTAACTCATCCATCGGTATAGAAGTAATTTCAACTTCTCACCATCAATCAAGGGAATAATAGCATGTATTTCATTTGTTGCTAAACCCTCAAAGGATTTTTCTTCAGTCAGATGTGGAGTCTCCTGCCGATGTAGGAGTAATCACATCAACATTCTAATTTGATGTTCTAATTCATTATTTTGAAAATTCTTGCTTTACCTCTTCAACTTTTTATTTACCTTTCAAACTAGGACCTTTGTTATTTGCCAGTGATGCCTTACTTCTACAAAATTTAGCAATATGTCCAATCTTGTTACAAGCATAACAAGTCACATTGTTCTTTTGAATACCTTTCCCATATCCTATGTCGGTGTGTGTTCTACATTGATTAGATAAGTGCCCAAATCTTCCACAAACACAACATTTCACATTCATTCTGCAATTTTCTGAATTATGACCAACTTTCTTGCATTTAGAACATTGACCGGTGGGTGTATTAGTGTTCTGATTTTTTCTAGAGCTACACTAATTTTCTTTATGACCATACATGTTACAGTTAAAGCATTTGCCATTAAATTTATAAGCATTTGGTTGCCTTACAGGTTTGCTATGATCATGTGTGTTTGCAGTACCGAAGCTTTCCCCAACTTCAAAGCCAAGGCCATTAGTGTCACCATTAGGTTCTAATTCTTTAGCATGTCACGAAGTTCTTCTGAGCTTTTCTTAAATTTCTCCTTGTGTTGATTTGTAGTAGCCAGTTCTCTTTCCAAGATTCCTTTATGTCTCATGAGCTCATTTGTGTCATTTTGTGTATGCATCAGATCTGTCTTCAACATATCATTTTCATGACTAAGTCTTGTGTTTTCATTTGCAGCATCATTCAGTCTTCTAGTCAAGTCTTCTTCATTTTTCTTCCTATCTTCAATTTCTTTGCAAAATCTCATAGTCATATCCTACATCTCATTTTGTGTTGTACTGCTTTCTTGTCTTAGTTTGTTTACCAGATCATTAAGAGTTTCCTTTTCATCATTCTCATTCTGAATCTTTTCACAATGTTCTCTTCTCTTATTTCTTACAATGGTAAGATTTTCTTGAAGTTCTTGAATGATATCTTGAGCAGCCTTTAGATCATCTTCAAGTCTGATATTCTTCACTTTTTCTGCATCATAGTCTAAAAGAGTTGTTTTCATTTGTTCACTCAAGCTTTCCATCTCTATCGGTGTCAAGATCTTCCTCAAGCTGTTTGTCTTTTGAAAATAGAGGACCAAGCTCTGATACCAATTGTTAGGATTTTGAAAGATACTAAGAGGGGCGGGGCGGGTGAATTAGTATCTAACCGGTTTATGAATTTACTTGAATTAAAACATGTAAAGCATATCAATACTATGTATTGGTAAACCATAAATAATGTAGTAAAAAAGAATAATAACCACATGAAAATCACACCATAACATAGTAGTTTAACGAGGAAACCCAATGTGGGAAAAACCTCGGTGGGATTTGTGACCCATAATATTCACTTACTAGCCAATAAGGGAATATTACTATTTTACAAGAGAGGCCTGCACATGCAGGAAGACCAAGTGCCTAGAGCTCACTGCTCAATTACAAAGGAAGTCACACTGACTTACAAAAAAGGATTATGCAAATCCAATGTCTTGTACTGCTTCAAATTAGCATATGCTATGCCAGATCCAGTACCGGTTTTAGCTCTGCTTCATACATAAACCCTTAACCTATAATTCACATATTAGGTCTGCTTAATTTTTCCTATCACATTCAATTTAAATGTTCTACAATGATCTCGTACATATATGAGTCATATTACAACTCGCCATGTCGGCTTACAATGATTTTATAATTAATTACAAAACATATTATCAACAAAATTCCTGTCAGCTAGAGTGCCAATATCCATCCTTTCACTGCCAGTGTTTTGTGTGCCATTGTAGAGTTTGTCATTTTCGGTGCTGGTATATTTGTCTTGCCGGTATCATATGATTGCAAGGTTGCCATCAATGACAAAACCTTCAATCACCTACAATTAGAGTGTGCATTTTTCAACACTCACCTTGTGCACTCTTAGGTGACATATAGCTAAGATCTCTGAGCTGTAATATGCCCCTAGGATGAAATCCATACACTATCTCAAAGATACTTTTACCCGTGCTTCGGTTCACTGAGTCATTGTATGCATATTTTGCCTGACCGAGTACTAAATCCCAACTCTTCCCATGTTGTTTTGTAAGACATCTTAGCAAGTTACCCAATGATCTATTGACTAACTCTGTTTGACTATCTGATTCAGAATGATAGGTAGATGAAAAGGATAACTTGGTGCCCAACTTTCTCCAAAGTGTCCTCCAAATGTGGCTTAAAAATTTCACATATCTATCACTAACAATGCTGATTGGAAGACCATGAATTTTAACTATCTCCTTTAAAAAGAGGCTTGCAATATAGGTGGCATCATTGGTGCTCTTGCAAGGGAGGAAATGTGTCATTTTGATGAACCTATCTACCACCACATACACACTATCAAATCCCCTTGGAGTTCTTGGCAAGCCTAATATAAATTCCATGCTCAAACATTCCCAAGGCATCTGAGGTATAATCAAGGGTTGATATAGACCTGCATTACTTGATGATCCTTTTGCTCTTTGGCAAATTGCAAATTTCTCTACAAACCTTCTCACTTCTAATTACAACTTGGGCCAATAGTAAAACCTACCAATTTGCTCAAAAGTCTTATCTATGCCAAAATGACCTCCTAGACATCCTTGATGCTTCTCTTGGATAATATTTTGGCTCATAGAACATTGAGGTATGCAAAGAAGATGACCTTTGAATAGAAAACCCTCCTGTATCATATATTTTGAATAAGAGACATGTGAGGTGTTAGAAAATTCATAACAAACACTATATATCTCTACAAAATCCTTATCATCCTTGTAGAGGTTTTTTAATTCACTCAAACCCACACTTTGCAATTGTATCTCCTACACAGTCATGACCCTCCTAGTCAGTGCATTCTCTACCTTTTTTTTTGTTCCCTTCTTGTGTTTGATAGTGAAGGTATAGGATTCGAGGTATTCAACCCACTTTAGGTGTCTCTTGTTCAACTTCTCTTGCCCATTGGGAAAAATAAGGGCATGGTTGTCAGTGAAAACTACAAACTCTTTGGGCAACAAGTAATGACACCACTTCTTCAATGCTTGTACCATTGTATACAACTCCAAGTCATATGTGAAGTATGTTTGCTTAGCTTCATTCAACTTCTCTGAGAATAAAGCTATAGGGTGACCCTCTTGGCTTAAAACTATCCCTATTGCCCTTTGGCTAGCATCACATTCTACTATAAACAACTGATTTAAATCAGACAATCTAAGGGTTGGCAGTTCTCCTATCTTATCTTTCAACATTTCAAACCCCTTATTGTCTTCCTCTATCTACTTAAAGTGGCATTGAATCCCTCCTTTAATGGTCTTGATTATAGGAGCACAAACATGGCTAAATTTTCTCACAAACTTCCTATAAAAAGATGCCATTCCATGAAAAATTCTAAGATCACTTATGCCCCTATGGATAGGCCAACTAAGTATTTCTTCCACCTTGGATCCATCTTTGAACATACTTGAGAAATAAAAAAACCAAAGTATATACTAGCTCTCTTTTCAAAAGCTCACATTTTTTAAGGTTGAATTTGAGTTGAGCCTTCTTCAACTTCTTCAAGACCATCTCCACATGCTTAAGGTGCTCCTCCTTGGACATGCTTTAGATTAAAATTTCATCAAGATACACATTAACAAATCTACCAATAGACTAAACTAAGACTTCATTCATGAGCCTTTGGAAGGTACTAGGTGCATTGGTGAGGCCAAATGGCATCACCAACCACTCATATAGGCCTGCATTGGTTCTAAAGGATATCTTCCATTCATCTCCAACTCTGATTCTGATCTCATGATAACCAGACTTCAAGTCCACCTTTGTAAAGTAGCTTGCACCTCCTAGATTATCCAATAGGTCCTCAATCATTGGCATGGGAAATCAGTACCTTATAGTAATCTTATTGATTGCTCTTGAGTTAGTGCACATCCCCCATTTACCTCCTTTTTTAAGAACTAACACGGTAGGAACAACACATGGACTCAAAATCTTCTTGATAAACCCTTTTTCTAAGAGTTCTTGCACTTCTTTGGCGATCTCTTCATTTTGACTAGGTGTCCTTTTATAGGCAGCTTTGTTAGGCAAATTTGCCCTTGGTATTAAGTCTATTTGATGGTTTACATCTCTCAATGGAGGAAAAGAATCAGGCATGTTATCTCCTATAACTTTTGTATATTTCTTTAGTAGATGTTGCACCTCTTGAGGCACTTCACTCATTGGATCTGCCTTAGCTTCATCTCTAGGCTTCAGCACTATAGCATGGCCTTAATGACCTTCTTTCTTTAACACTTTCATAAACTATTTACCTCTCATCGACATCACACTTGATCCTATTTTCTTTCTATCTTCTGGATCAGGTAGGGTATCCATTTGGTACTTCTTCCCATTCTTGGTGATGAGATAGTTATTCTTTTCTCCATCATGACTAGCTCTCACATCGTATTGCCACAGATGGCCCAACAACAAATAACAAGCATCCATAGGCAATATGTCACATAATAATTTGTCTTTATACTCACCAATTTCAAATTCCACGCATGCTTGTTCATCAACTAAGACATGTTGACCCTGGTTGAGCCATGATACCTTGTAATGAGTAAGATGAGGCAATCTTTTCAATTTGAGTTTATCCACTATTTCAACTGAGACAATGCTCTCAATGGAACCTAAATCTACAATCACCTTACAAATCTTCTCATGTGACTTACAAGTGGTCGTAAACAAACTTTTCCTCTATGGTGGCTCTTGAGCTTGGTGTATCTTGAGCATTTTTTTCTCATCATTAAGTTTTCTCCATCTGCCACTGGCCCTTCCTTGGTGATTGGAGAGGTCTCACTTTGAGTGTCCTCCTCTTGCACCAATTGAGTTCTTCTTTCACTAAACTTGAGTCTTCTCTCAGGCACCTACTAATGGTATGTCCAGCTTGATTGTAGTAATAGCACCTACTGGTGAAGACTATATTTCCTCTCCTTGAGCTTCCAAACCTGCCCCTAAAATTGCTCCTTCCTCTAAAGGATCCTCTCAATGTTCCTCTTTGTGAGTCTCCACTGCCTTCTTGGTTTGCTGCTTTTCATTTCTTGATATTTACTTCCCTCTACCAAAGGTTCCTCTACCTCTAAAATTCTTACAACCTCTAGGTTTCTGATTTTGTTCACTTCTCCTCTGCCCTTAATATCAACTTATGGACAGTGTCTGGTGTGAGGATACTTATCTCATCTTGTATGTTTTGTCTAAGGCCATTCATGTACCTGGCCAATTTCTCCACTTCATTCTCATTCTTCATAGCCTTCAAATGAAGTTTGTGTAATTCCTCAGTGTATGCATTGACATCTAACTCCCTTTGTTTAAGATTTTGCAGTCTCTTGTGGATTTGAACCTCATAATCCCATGGTAGGAATTGAGCGTTAAGCCTTATCTTCATATGTTCCCATGAGGTTACATTGCATCATGTTCCACCAAACTAATGTCGATCCTCTCAAACTTGACTTGGCCACATTGACTCTTTTCTGCTTTGCTACCTCCTTATAATCAAGGTGATTATTTAGAGCCTCTATCCAATCTAACAACTCTTCTCCATTGAGATTTCCTCCATAGGTGGCTAATCCATCCAAGTTATCTTTGGAGATGGATTTTACTGTATCCAAGAATAGATTTTGGTCTTGAGGCATTGCTACTGCTACTTTCTCCTCTCCATCTTCCACTTATTCATTAGTCTCATCTCCCCATTCTGTCTTAACCTTCCCCTTCTCCTTCTTAACATCTATGGTTCCTCTACTTCCTTCTGCATCCTTCAATCCTTCTATCATCTCTGCCACCATCTGTTGGATGGCTTCTGGAGTCATTGCCTTTGGACACATTGAACTTTCTTCTGATTCTTCACAATCTGACATACACCAAATCTTTCAAAGAATGGATCTGATACCACTCTGGTGCAGAGAGTCTTGGAGCTTGATCTAATTCACCTTCTAGATTGATTTGTTTTACTCAACCCTTCAACTACTCAATCCCATCTAGTGGCACTTAGTAGGGGTTTTTCTATTGAGACTTCCAAGATCTGAACCACTTTAGCTTTCTTCCAAGGTATAGCCACTAGTCTCAGACAATAAAATCCTCCTATTGAGGTTGCTACCTCAATCTCCACACACCACTCATAGGCTCTAACAACTCCTGCAAGGATCACAACACTCCAACATCATTCAATGGACTCAAGGTATGTATATATAATATCTTTAAAGTCTCTTGAGGCTTTTAGCATCACCAAACCCAACACCAAGGTTTCCTATCCTTTCTTGGTCTCTACCAGGCTCAAATAGGCCTAATTGGATTAGCCCTCCCTTTGCAGTTTTAGGGATTAGAGTACCCAAGCTTCCCAAAAAATCCACAAATAAATTATGGATTAGAGTACCCTTTTCTGAGTTATAGAAAATATTAGAAAATGACATCTAGGTTATCTGTACACATAGGTTTTCCAATACTGCACTAATTTCAAGGGTTTAGGCTTCATCGGGTGACTTGGAAAGATGTGCTTCAACACTTTCACCAGTCAGAACATCTACTCAAATTTTTTTGGATTATTCAAGGGCATAATCAAAGCTTCCCAACCATGTGACATTTTTTCTTGCACCCATCCTCATGTGCTCTTAAAAAATAATTCTTTTGCTCTCCTAACTCACCTACTACCAGTGGTGAACCTAGGGATTCATTGTCTCTCCTCCACAGGATCCTACAAAGGAACAAAACCTATTCTAAAACTATGTATAGACACTAACCTATCATTCCACTTGATTTCAATAGGTGCCATCAATGAATGCTTAGGTTAGAGCCATTTTTGCTCTTAAACCCTACTTGCAAGGGTTTTCCATGTAGTCTCAAAGAATGGATGTTATCTCTACAACTAACGACAATCAGTCCTACAAACCAAGATAACTGGAAAGTAAATTCAATGAAAACTCATTCCCTACAATGAGATTATATAATCAAGTCCACACTAGATCATAGAAAGCAATGAAAACTCAATAAAGCTGTCAAACGGTAAAGAAAACAAGATTGTTTCAAAAATCCAAAACTTGTTCTTGCATTCCCAATTCTCCAAACCATACAATGAAGTGTTTTTTGGCTTATATATTGTTGGTTCAGTTGGTTCAACAAACTTTGAAAATCTATCATCCAAAAATGCAACTTTTGCAAAAACTGCAAAAATGTTGGTCAACAACTTTTTACATCTTTTGACTCCTAAGATGCAACTCTTCATTCTAATGCATTCCAAGGCTCCTGAAGGTCCGCAAACACCCTAGAAGACCTAAAGAAATAAAATATACCCCTATTACATGATAACAATCATCTGGAGTACTACTCTTGTTATCTACCTTTAGCAATTAAACTTCTCAGGCTGACAGCATCTTAAACACAAATGACACAATCCAAAGCTTGGACAACACAACCATGGCTCTACTAAGTCCCAAATGGTTGGTCCATTATTACAACATTAAGAAAACACAAAAAAAATCAAATAAAACAAAATTGCATGCTTGGAGTGTTAGGTGCCTTACACTAGTCCTCTTTGTATCTTGCCCCATGAGTAGTTAGCCTCGGTGTGCAATTTTGGAGCAATTGGCTCTTTTTTTTGTAATCTGAAATACATAGTGGATATATTTTATGAGTTGGTGTTCAATGTGGTTTTTCCCTATTTAGGGTTTTCACGTAGAAATCTTGGTTTTTATGTGTTAGATGAGTGTTGTTGATTAATTGTTTCTATGCTAAATTTAATTTTTATTTTGTATTGATTCACCCCCCTTCTTAGTCTTGCCTTGGGTTCAACAATTGGTATCAAATAAATGTTCCCCTTGAGTATGCTTAATTTCTTGAGGTACATCTAGTATGTAATGGGAGATTTATTACAAAGTTCCTATCTATGATTGTACAAATTTTACATACCGGGAGGAGAGAATAGAGGAGCATTTGGAGACATTGCAGAATGGTATTTGGGAAATCATTCAAACTAGATATACCCCTCTACTAGGTGGTTCTTATATTGTAGATGAGATAAAGTTGAATGAGGCTAATCCAAAGGCTATAAATATTATTTTTAATTGTATAAGTGATTCAATTTTTTGAAGAGTAAAAGGATGCAAGGAAGTGAAAGCCATATAGGAAAAACTATGTTTAGCATATGAATGAGATTCAAGGAAAAAGAAGGCATGTTTGATGAATTTGAAGCTGAAATTTGAGTACTTGATCTTGCTAATGGAATTAGTGATACTAGTGGACATTTGGAAGAATGTGTTGTTGTTCATAAGATCTTGCTGACTTTGCCTAATTTGTACAAGTCACAAAAATGTGTTATACAAGAGACCAATTATTTAAGTATACCATTGATCGGCTTATTGGAACCTTAGTAGCCAATGAGACTTCAAAATTAGTGCAAGAGAAGAGAGAAAAGAGAGAGGCAACATTTAATGTTTCAAGACTTGATGACTCGAAATGCAATAGAGATCTAAATAAAGCTAAAGAATTTTTTTTGAGAAGATTGTAGCGAGGCACTAGAAAATACAAAGGTAAGTTACCTCTGAAATGTTTTTCTTATGATAGAATTGGACATTATGCTTCTAATTACATTTACAGAGAGACTATAAGAAACTATATGATGATGATAAGAAGAAAAAGTTTAAGAGATGCACTTTTAATAGAGGAGATTAAAAGGGCTTATGTTCTATTAAGGAACATACATTAGAAGATGAAGTTGATGATGATTGGAATGAAGAATCTCTATTTCTAGTAATTGAGGATAAGAAGAATATTTTGGAGAAACTAGAAGAATAGAAATTAGTTAAGAATACATTGCATGCTATTATAGAATTGAGTACATGGATTATAGACTCTGGATGTTCAAATCATATGACCAATGATAAAGATAGGTTTATTAATCTCAAAAAGTGTAATGGAGGATAAATGAAGTTTGTTGGAGAAGAAGGTGTAACCATTTGAGGTATTGGAAGATTTTTTATTGATTGTAATAATAAAATTGATGATGATTATTATGTTGGAGGATTAAGATTGATGCAAGAGCATCCTTGGTTCTTGGCAATCTTGTATCACCCAAAAATATTTCCTTTCAGTTTCTTTAATCTTTTTAGCAGTTTTGTTTATGAGAGTTACTAGATACATTGGCATTGATCATTTCTCTTGTGGAGATGGATTTGAACTTCATTCTTGTTCATATTTCTTGTTGTAGATTTTCATTTAATTTGGATCTCATCCTGGCAAGTTATCGCTTTTAGATTGGCCAGCAATTTTTGGTTTCCCCTAGATGCTTAAGCTTAATGGCTAGTTGGTGTTCCTAGATCTTGCAGAGCAATTCCATGATTTGTGGAGTGGACTTATCATGTGTGGGATGATATTTGATGTGCGGCCCCTCTTTTTGGTTTGTGCTTCATGGTGATTCTTTTTAAGAGTATTTTCT
This sequence comes from Cryptomeria japonica, assembly GCF_030272615.1. Taxonomy (NCBI): domain Eukaryota; kingdom Viridiplantae; phylum Streptophyta; class Pinopsida; order Cupressales; family Cupressaceae; genus Cryptomeria; species Cryptomeria japonica. The sequence continues at coordinate 780,908,652 of NC_081411.1, read as the reverse complement.
TCTCATCCTTGTGTCGACCTATCTACACGTTTGAATTTCCTTTCTTTGGGGAATGTGAACTTTCTAGGACAACCTGGATGTTCTCAGATGCTATATAATGATGTATTTGATCATAGAAGATTCAATATTTAGGAAATAGAACAATAGATTATAATTTGAATCCAATGTTTTCTTCTAGATTGATGCATATGGGCATATCTCTATAATAAGGCATTTGTTTGCATGTAAGTCAAATGTTACTGATAGTTGCATTTGAATTAATGAATTGATCCATGGCTGATCTGGCATTCTCTCTCTCTCTCTCTCTCTCTCTCTCTCTCTTGTGTTGTATTGTGTTGTTTTGATCTTGTTGCACAAACTAAACTTCCTCTTTTTGAACCCTCCTACCCATGGCTGTACCAGTTGGTATCAAAGAGAAGGCTCATCTTGTTGAATTTTGTTGTAGGGTGGCAGATTGTGGATTAGACCTACAGCTGCAAAGGAATTTCTCCTATGGCCCAAAGACATAATGCGGGAGGTGGAAATCAAAGAGATATTGATATGATAGTGATGGAAATGTCGAGGAAGATTGTGACCTGTTTGGATATTGTTGAGACCACATAGAGAAGAGGTCGACATATTGAGGATGTAAGTCATGAAGAAGAAGAGAAGAATGTTGAACCAAAAGATAGAGGTCAACTTGAGCTGGTGCAAGATGAAAAAAGATTGATTAGAGCTTTGACAAATGTGAACAGTAAACCGCACTTTAACCCACTAGAGTATAGTGGTAATTTGGATTCGAATGAGTTGATAGATTGGATTACTGAGATGAAGAAATACTTTGATTTTGAGGGTACCAGTGAAGAGAAGAATGTGAAATTTTCTTGCCCAAAGTTGAAGGGACATGCTTCCTTGTGGTGGGAACATTTGCAAATTGATATGCAGAGGAAAGGAAAGGAAAAAATTAAATCTTGGGATCAGATGATGAGTAAGTTGAAGGCAAAGTTTTTGTTGGTGGATTATCAAGTCAATCTGTTCTGAAGATTGCAAAATCTGAAGTAGAAAGAATCTAGTGTGAAGGAGTACACTGAGGAGTTCTACAAGTTGAATATTAGATCCATACATGCTAAAGATGAAGTTGAGAAGATTATGAAGTGTTTTAATGGTTTAAAAGTGATTATAAAAGATGAGATTAGTATGGTGAAATTGCAGAGTGTGGAAGAAGCTTTTCAGTATGCCCTAAAAAATAGAGAAAGAGTGAATAAGAGGAATGAGTAGAGACGAAGAGGAAGAAGTGGAAGCTTTAAAAGAGGTAGATCCTTTATTGAAAGTGGCAGGTCCTTTTTGGAACAGAATAAAGCCAAGGTAGAAGGTAAGAGTGATGAAAATTAAAACTGGAGGAACAAAGGAAATTACTACTGAAATGGTGGACAAGGTGGTTACCAGAATGAAGGTTTTAAGAGAAACAATAAGAGAAAGTTTACTGGAACCTATTTCAAGTATGATGGAGAAAGAAACTGATATTTTGAATGCAGACAAGGGAATAAGAGGACTGAGAATGGTGAATGAACCACTTTTGTAGAAGAAGAACCTACTAGATCATTGAACAAACTGAAGGATGATTAAGATTTGATGATAAGAGGAGCCCTTTGCTAGAATGAGATAGATGAGGAACTATTGCAGGGGAATAATTTGTTTCAAACAAGATGTAATATGTAAGGTAAGTATTGTAAGGTTATTATTGATAGTGGCAGTTTAGATAATTTTGCCTTGGAGGAGATGGTGAATAAGTTGAAGTTGTAGAGATTGAAACACCTTAAACCCTACTAGATAGCATGGATTGCGGATGATCATAAGATCTTGGTAAGTGAGAAATGTTTGGTTAATTTGAAGATATGAGAATACTATGATGAAGTTCTGTGTGATATTATGCCTATGGAAGTTTGCCATGTTTTGTTGGGAAGGCCCTAAAAGAATAATAGACAGGCTATGTATGATAGGAGAAGGAATATCTATAGTATTGTTGCAAATGGGAGGAAGAAAACTTTGTTGCCTTTGGAGGAAACCCTAATAAGTGATATATGCATGAGTTTTAGAATCTATTTGGTAGATGAGAGAAATTTTTTGGATGGGTTGAAGAGTGAAAATGTGTATTATACGTTGATACCTAAGGAACTTGATTTGAAATCAGAGGAAGAACAACTGAAGGAGATAAAGAGTTGTTGATAGAGTATGAAGACATTTCAGATAATGTTCCTGATGGATTACCCCCTCTGAGAAGCATAAGTCATTGCATGAATTTAATTCCTAGAGCAAGTTTACCTAATAAGGTAGCACATCAGATGACATAGACAAGGAATGAAGAGTTGAATAGGAAAGTGCAGGAGTTGTTGAGGAAAGGTCTGATCAAAGAAATTTTGATCCCTTTTGTAGTATGTGTTGTGTTGGCACCAAAGAAGAATAGATAATGGAGGATGTGTACCGATTCAAGAGTAATAAACCAAATTACAATGAAGTATAGATTTCCTTTGTCGAGGATGGATGTTATAATGGATTGTTTGAGTGAAGATAGATATTTCACAAAGATTGATTTTAAGAGTGGATATCACTAGATTAGAATCAGAGAAGGTGATGAATGAAAGATAACATTCAAGAACAAATTGCGAGATTGTATGAGTGGTTGGTAATGCCCTTTGGATTGACTAATGCATCGAGTACTTTTTATGAGATTGTTGAATGAGGTATTGAAGATATTCTTGGGTAGGTTTGTGATTGTATATTTAGATGACATTCTAATTTTTAGGAAGACAAAAGAAGAACATTTGTTGCATATGACACTATTTTTGCAGATATTGAGAGAAAGAAGTTGCTTATTAATCTGAAAATGTTAGTTTCATGAAGGAGGAGCTTGTATACTTGGGTTTTGTGATATTTACAGATCGACTAAAAATGGACCCTAAGAAAGTGAAAGAAATTGTTGAATGACCTATACTAGAGAGTATTGGAGAAGTAAGATCATTTTATGGACTAGCTAGTTTCTACTGGAAATTCATAAAAAATTTCAATGCAATTTGTAGCCCTATGACTAAGACAATGAAGGGAGACTAGAAAGATTTGAAGTGGACAACTAGAGAAAACCAAATTTTTGAATTGTTGAAGAAAAAGGTGATTGAGTAACTTGTGTTATCCTTATCAGATTTTAATAAAGTCTTTCAGGTGGATTGTGATGCTAGTGGAATTGCAATTGGAGTTGTGTTGACCTAGGAAGGAAGACCTATAGCATATTTTAGTGAGAAGTTGCATGATGTAAGAAGAAGATATTCAGTGTATGATCAAGAGTTCTATGACATAATTAAAGCCTTGAAGAAGTGGACAAACTATTTATTGCCTAAGGAGTTTGTGTTGTACACGGATCATCAAGATTTATAGTATTTGAGCAATCAAAGTACATTGAATAAGAGACATATGAGATGGGTTGAATTTATGCTGAGTTATAATTTTGTTTTAAAACACTGGAGTGGGGAGTCAAATAAGGTTGTTGATGCCTTCAGTAGAAAAAGAAATTTGATAACAAGGATGAGAGTTATAGTTTTGGGATTTGTTGAATTGAAGAACCTATACGTGAAAAGACCCTAATTTTGCAAAACCTTGGAGAGCTTGTCCCGAACCTGTTGTTACAAACTAGATTAAGTGGTTGGATTATTTCATTCAAAATAAGATATTGTTTAGGTGAAATTAGTTGTGTATACCCCAGAGTTCCATGAGAGACAATTGTTGGTATTTTGATGATGTTTGTACTTAGTTGTGATTGTCATTGATGGACACACACTTATTGAGTTATTCTCAACCAGTAGTATGGCATGTATTGTTCAAACCGGTTTTATATGCCAATGTATGCATAGTCCTTGTTTGTAGAAGACTATCGGTATTTGCAGAAGGAGCTTACCGGTCAAAGCATGACCGAGGACCTCAAAGCAGTACGAGGAACTGAAGCAGTACAAGGACCCCAAGTGGTAGTCAATCTTTATAAGACCGGAACACTATATTCCAATTTATGAGTCTTTGTTTGTAAATCGATAATTGGTATACTTTCTTTTGTTCACCGACAAACTTGTAAACTGTAATGATTTATCATCCACTGACACCAATGTGGTGATTTTGTGTCATGTTACAAATTATGTCTAGATGCATTGTACCTAGGAAATTATAATCTAATCTCATTGGACCAACATGAAATCAGATTCCTATATGAGGACATCATGTCTAGGGTTTTGAGAGTGTTGTGTAACAAGATTAGGTCTTTGCAAAAAGTATCTTGCGATAGAGATTGAATGTGTGAAGGATAAAAGACTCAAGTAATACTACAACACATTAACAGAGCATAATCAAATATCTAAACTAGCATTTTGTGCTAATTTGTCTATCACTTACTTGTTGATTATTAATCTCTTCGACAAGTCATAAACCCTTAATTGGGTAGGCTCAGTTAAGCCTATTATAAATCCTCTAACAAGGTGGTTCACAGTTGTGGATCTAAAATCCTTTAACAGGGTAGTCTTTAACAGGACTTATCTCCTAACAGAGATTAGGATTCCTAACAGGATCTATTCTGGTGAAGAACATTGTAAGGCCTTAACCAATCTGACCTTAACCGGTTTGGTTGCTATTTTGCAAATAGTAGACTTGTGATTTTTACTCACCATGGTTTTTCCCATTTGGGTTTCCATGTCAAAATATCTTGTGTTATGGTGATTGTGTTATTGTGAGTGAATGCTTTATTTTCTATTTGGCTTGTTTGTTTATTAACTAGTTTAATATTTAAAGGGCTATACTGGTCTGCAGTAAAATTGTTTAAGTGTTTGGTAAGGTTGTTGGGTGTACTAATTCACCCCCCTCTTAGAATTCATCAATTGGTATCAGAGCCAACATTTCTTTAAGGCTAACCACTTGAAAGGAGATATGGGGGAATATAGCATGAGGGAACTCACTCATCATCTAGTTGAATCGGAGAGAGCGCATGATGAACTTAAAGTCAAGTATAAAGCCTCTTTAGCCAAACAAAGAGAGCTTGCTGAGCAAATGCTGGAAATTACTGAAAATAGCTCTTCTGATGTAGTTGACATGGATGCCTTAGTCGAACAAGTGGAGTAACTGAATGAGTCCAAAACTAACCTAAGGAGGGAGCTGGAAGGACAGACCATTAGGATGAGTCAAGAACTTGAAAAATGAAGAAACGTTGAGGATCTAGTGAAGGACAAGGAGCACGAGATCTTTAAGTTGAATCTATTAGGTCTTGGAGACAACTAAGAGGGGGGGTTGAATCAGTTGTTAAATAAATTCAAACCAAAAAAAAATTAACCAACTTAATGGTTAATACCGGTAAACCAGTTAAGTATGTTGGTAGATAGTTTTAACAGTTAATTGCTATACTAGTAAAGATTAATGTATGAAACATAAACACAAAGTTATCCACAACACATGACACCAATATTTGTACGTGGAAACCCTGTAAGGGGAAAAACCATAGTGGGAAACCTTACCCGCAATCAGATGATACTACTGTAGATAGTAAGTGTACATAAATGGGGTCTACACATGTAGAAAGGCCAACAACCTAGATTTCACTGCTCAATCACAAAAAGGGAGTCACACTGACTAGAGTTGGATGGTTAAATCCAATAAGAATGTATTGCATAAAATAGCATCTTCATATGCTAGATTCAGTACTAGTGTAATGCTGATATGCTTTCACAAAAACCTAGCTTCACCTTCAAATGATATCTTCATGTATAGCTATGCTTAATCTCGCATATACCTTCACACAAATTTTGTTTGCATTCCACATTCGATCTTACAAATAAGATCTTACATTTATACCATAACCTAAGACCAATTTTAGTAGGTTGGCTCTACAAGATATTACAATAAAAGCATTTTACAAACAATATAATATCTGATGCAATAACCAATTGAACATGTTGGCTTAATGCATTTACAACAATAATTAATCATCTCCATAACGTGCCATGCTAATCTGGGAAAGATAAACCTATTGGTGTAACCCTAGGTAACCCTTGACCTATTTGTCGGTAAAAGCAAATATGAAAATATGAATATACCAATGATAAATTCATTAGGATAAGATGTCCACATGATTTCTTCAACATTACCAGGTGTCTTCCATACCATTCCAAGTGTCAGTGAACATTATATCCTACCAGTGAACCATATACCAGTAATTGTGCAATAGTTACTTGCTTGTCGGTGAATGTTGTTGGATCTCCAAAGTGCTAGTGTTTTAGTAGGTGTTGACATCAATGACAAAACCATACCAAAATACCAACAATCTCCCCCTTTGGCATTGATGGCAACACAAGATGGAAAAACTATCAAAGTGCTAAAACAAAAATGCCAAATACCAAAAATCTCCAAAAAGATCATAACCAGAATACAAAGAGTAATAGTCTCTCCTAAACAACAATCTTTGCCCCTAGGAGCAACATGTGTTATCCAAAGTTTTTCAATACCAATCTGTCATTTAAAAGATAATGTGTTTTTCCATAGATATCTCTCCCCCTTTGACATCAAATGCCAAAGTTACAATAATAAAACCAAGTTCATATACAAAATACCAATCAATTCAATATACCAACTACTCCCCCTGAGAAGTAGCTTCATCATCAAAGACCGGAGTAAAAGATTTCTTTGTAAATTCTGTCGGTTGATGACAATCATCAACTATCTAAGTCTCTACCGGTGGGGGTATGACTCCAAGCTGATCTCTGAGATATTCAAAAGTCTCCTTAGGCAAAGGTTTTGTGAAAATATCTGCAAGTTGTTCTTTAGTATTCACATAAACTCGTTTTATCTCCTTCTCTTCAACTTTTTCCCTTAGAAATTTCAGTTTGATAGAGACATGTTTTGTTATAGAATGTAGTACAGGATTCTTAGATATATCAATTGTTGCAGTCTTATCACAATATATAGTAATAGGTTCCTTGCATTTTACCTTTATGTCTTTCAACATTTGCTTAAGCCATAGTACCTATGTATAGTTAGTTGTTGCTGCAACATATTATGATTCTGCTATTGATAAAGATGTACAACTATGTTTCTTACTCAAACAAGAAACTAGTCTATTTCCAAGAAAGAATGCTCTACCAGTGGTGCTTTTTCTATCATCCACATCTCCTACCCAATTTGCATCTATGTATGCACATAGATCAAAATTTTCATCTCTAGGATACCATAATCCAAGATTTGCAGTGCCTTGTAAGTACTGGAAAATTGTTTTTACTACTGATTCATGATTTTCTCTAGGATTACTTTGAAATATAGAAACAATACATACTGCATTCCTAATATCAAGTCTGGTTTATGTCAAATACAGTAAACCTCCTATCATAGATTCGTATCTAGTTGGATTAACAGGTGTAGATTCATCCCTTTGAGATAATTTGTCATTTGTAGTCATAGGTGTCCTTACTGGTTTAGAGTTTTCCATCCCAAATTTCTTTAGTAACTCTTTCAAGTATTTGGATTGACTAAAAAATATACCTTTGTCAGTCTGTAAAATCTGCAATCTTAAAAAGAATTTTATCTCACCAATCATAGACATTTCAAATTCTTGCTACATTTTGATAGAAAATTCCTTACATAATCCATCTTCTCTTCCAAAGATTATATCATCAACAAATACTTTTATAATCAAGATGTCATCATTATTTATTTTGTAATAGAAATTGTTGTCTGCATTTCCTTTAGTAAAACCAATCTTCAAAAGGTATTTATCCAATCTTGCATACCAAGCTCTTGGGGCTTGTTTTAGTCCATATAGAGCTTTCCTTAACCTGCATACCATATCATTGTCATCTATCGAAGAAAATCCATCAGATTGTTCAATGTATACTTCCTCTCAAGATCTCCATTAAATTTGTTTCCAATTATCTCATCTTTAGAATGATTCAGTCTTACATACCAGGGTGTCTTAGTTTGTTGTTGTTCTTCAATTACTTTGGAATCCTCAGATGGTACCGGGGTAACTCAACCTTCATTCTATACTGGTGGATTTAGAGTAGGTTCATTTGTCAAAAAATTTGTTGCCGGTTCAGAGTCTATATACCTCGAAGTTCCTTTGAATTGTTCATCAATCTTTACATTTGTATTCTCAACAATTTTCTGCAATCTCTTGTTAAAACATCTATATGTTGGCAATATTGCATTATAATAGACAATGAAAGATTGTTGGCATTTCATAAGGATATTAAGAAGGTTGTTGATAATTATGGATACAACTGATTAAAGATGTTTTACAATCTTGATATTATTATTTTGTCATTGATGTGAAGAAATTGATTTTCTAATTCAATATGATGTTGCCATATCTTGAGAAGTATGATATGAAGATTATAAAGATGTCAGTAAAAGACACAGGAAAGAATATGATGAATAAGGGGATGAATAAGGTATTCAATGGGAAACTACTACCAAGTTAGACAATGATGAGATCATGCTGTTTTATATTATTTTAACATCATACATATGTTTTAAATTGTACAGGTTAATACTATACTATGTTACCAAGCAAAGAACCTAGTCGGTAAACCCTAAGGAACCTAGTTAGTAAACCCTAAGGAACCTAGTTAGTAAACCCTAAGGTTATCGCTATCAATTAATGAAGGTGGAATTTCTACCAAGTGAAGTTTAGTATTCACCGAGTTGTTACCGAGTTGTAACCTAGTTATAACAGAATGCATTAAATGTTTACATATGGTATTTAATGAAGGAAGCTAATGAGCTAGAGCGGATTAAATGATTGGTAAGCCGTGGAAGAAGTTTGTTAACGAATCTAAGGTAATGAAAAGTCGGCATGAAGATCTATAGCTCAGATTGAACCACAATACCCTAGTACAAGTTCCAAGACTATTATGCAAGTTCCAAGGCAGGGTAAAATGTTTTCAAATCGATAGATGCGTTGAACCTGGACAAGATTGAAGATCTGATGGCTATGATTGATCATGGGAAATGTGATCAAGGACATTAAGTGGTTACTTAATTGTTTATAAATAGGAAACTATTGATAAACAATGTATGTGGGCAAGTTTATGCATAGGGATGCTACATAGTGATTACTAAGCATAGAAGCTTGAAGACCTGTTAGAATAACAGAGTATAGAAGCCCAATAGATAGACAAGATTAGTTCTATGTATAGATTGTATTGAACAAATAGGAATCTGCTTTAGCATTTTAGATGTGAAGTTGCAGATAGATTTTATTACTGTTATTTTGTGAAAGTGACAGAAAATCTCTTAACTAAGTGGACTTAACAGTCTTATATGTAAACCCTCTAGCAAGGTGACATTCTAATTGAGTGTTTGAAATCCTTTAACAAGGTCACTTCTAACAAAGTGAAGATCCTAACAGATCTGAGGCAATACCCTTAACCGGGTCACATCTAGCAATGTGTTTGTAATCTTTAATAGGATTTTCTTTCAACCGAGCATACTCTAGAAGAGTATATTTCTTAGTGGGTCTGAAATCCCATAGTGGTTTTTCCCTATTTGGGTTTCCACGTTAAATCTGGTGTTATGAGTTTTATGTTGTTCATATTCTTTTGAGTTTGCATGTTTAACAATTTTGGTTATATTACTGATATATATGTTACTGAGGTTGAATCTGATGTTTTTATGGATGATTAAGTTTGTATGATTCACCCCCCCTCTCATCTTGTTGGCTATTGGATCTGTACTTATATTAAGTATCAAAGCTATCAATTGGTATCAGAGCTTTGGACTCCAAAAGGAAAGTTTAAAGGCACTTGAGTTAAAGACCCAAAGATGTATAAGAGGGATACACCGAAGCTAAACAAGTCAAGTTTCTCTACATGGTAGAAAAGGATGAAGCTACATCTATCAGGAGTTGGAGATTATGTTGTATACTATCTGGAGAATGATTTTGTTGCACCAAAAACCTATCCATTGACTATGGAAGAGATAAAGGGAAAGAAAGAACATATTCAAGCAATGATTGAAATAACATCTGCATTGACTGATTCAGAGTTTAATGATCTAGAAGGCTGCAATGATGCAAAGGCAATGTGGGATAAGCTCATATCAGTATATGGAGGAGATGAACATGTTCAAAGAGAAAAAGTAGACAGTCTGAGAGGACAACTTGAATCTATGAGGATGAATGAAGGTGAGAACATAACTCAGTACAGTACAAGACTAAAGGAGATTGTCAATCAAATCAAAGGAGCAAGTGGAACTATTGAAGAAAAGGATATAACAAGTAAGTTGTTGAGAACCCTTCTACCAGCTTATGCAATCTGAGTCCCTGCAATCAATGAATTGAGGTATGTACCTAATATGCCAGTTTCTTTGGATGCTACTATTGGTAAGCTACATGCATTTGAGTTAAGTACTTTTGATAATAGTGGGTCATTGGTAAATAAAGTTGAATCTGCATTTAGTTCTTTTCATCTGAATGAATCTATAACACTTCTTGATAATACAAGATGCAATGATGTTTATTGGGTTGAAGGTCTAAAATACAATTTGTTGAGTGTAGCATAGCTAAACAACATAGGTTACTAAATAGAATTTCAGAAGGGAATTGTCAAAGTTCATGAGAAAAATGGAAAGTTAGCTGCTACTAGGACACAAACAAAGGGTAACACATTTCACCTTGACTCAACTCGGAATAAGTGTTTGCATGCAAAGTTAGATGATACCTGGTTATGGCATAAAAGGTTTTGTCATGTCAATTTTGATAATCTGATCAAAATAAGTAAGAAACACAGAGTAAGAGGTCTACTAAGTCTTGAAAAACTTGACAATGCCATGTGTCGAGGATGCCAGATGGGTACGATGACAAGATCAAGCTTTACAAGTAAGTCTTACACTTCTAAGGGAATTTTAGATCTAGTGCACACTGATATTTGTGGTCCTATGAAAGTTCAAAGTTATTATGGTGATAAGTATTTCATATTATTTGTGGATGACTATTCAAGGATGATGTTAGTAATGTTTTTAAAGGAAAAATCAAAAGCTTTTCAAATGTTTAAATGGTACAAGGCAAGAGTTGAAAATGAAACAAGAAGACAACTGAAATGTCTTAGATTAGATAGAGGAGGAGGGTTCACATCTGACGAGTTCAACTTATTTTGCAATGATCATGGTATTAAAAGACAAGTCTCTACACTAAGAACTCCATAGTAGAATGGAATAGCTGAAAGAAGAAACAGATCTATTGTGGATTGTGCTAGAACATTGATGATTGAAAAGAAGGTGCGACAAACATTCTGGAGAGAAGCAATAAGCATAGTTGTTTACACCTTGAACTGAGTTCAATTGAAGAAAGGTACTTTGAAGACACCATATGAAATCTGGTATGATAAGAAACCTAATGTTAGTTATTTTAAAATCTTTGGAAGTAGATGCTATGTTCATAAAATGATAGAAATGGCAAGTTTGATCAGAAAAGTGAAGAAGGAATGTTTCTAGGTTACTCTTCTAGAAGCAAAGCATTTGAATGTTTGATCAAATCATCTAACAAAATCTTAGAAAGTGCAAATGTGAAAATTGATGAATTTTTAGAAAGAAATGATGAAGGAAATTCCAAGGAACTAGAAGACTATGATGAATTTGTCTATGTTCAACCAAAAAGTCCTACCGAGAAGACTGTTGAAGAAAATGAAGAGAATATCCAGTTACCCAGTGATGAAGAAGATCATACAGAGCCTACCGACCCTGTATTAGCCAGGTATGTCAGAAGACATCATGCACCAAGTTAGATTATAGGAGATAAGGATGATCTAGTGATGACAAGGAACAAATTGAGACAGAACACATGCTTGATATCTAAATTTGAACCAAGAATAGTAAAAGAGGCATTTAACAGTGAAGATTGGGTAAATGCTATGATAGAAGAGATTGATCAAATCAAGAAGAATGATACATGGACACTAATCCCAAGACCAAAGGACAAAAATGTAATCGATACAAAGTGGATTTTCAGAAACAAGCTAAATGAAAAAGGTGAAGTTATTCGAAATAAAGCAAGACTAGTTTGGAAAGGTTATGCTCAAGAAGAAGGAATTGATTATGGTGAAACTTTTGCACCTATTTCTAGACTTTAAGGAGTAAGAACATTGTTGGCCTATGCTTCTTTCAAGAACTTCAAGATATTTCTAGACTCTTATTTGATTAAGATTGGTTTTATAAGGATAGGTGAGAACAACAACATGTACATGAAGAATGATGAAAATGGAACACTGATCTTAGCCATATTTGTTGATGATATTATATTTTGTGGAAATGACTCTTTATGCAAGAACTTTGGAAATGAAATGAGCAAAGAATTTGAGATGTGATTAATCGGTGAGATAAAGTATTTTAAAGGTTTACAGATACTACAAATGAAAAATGAGATTTTCATTACTCAATCCAAGTACATAAAGGAAATCTTGAAGAAATTTGGAATGGAGGATTCAAAACCAGTAAGTACTCCTATGACTACCAACTACAAATTATCAAAGAATGATGAATCTGCATCTGTTGATGAGACACTCTACCGATCCACGATTGGAAAACTACAATATGTTGTTCACAGCATACCAGACATAGCACATACAGTAGGTATAGTTGCAAGATTCTCTGTAGATCCTAAGGAAAGACACATGACAGCAATCAAAAGAATTTTTAGATACTTGAAAGGCACAAAGGATTATGGCTTAGTATATCAAAAAGGAAATGATTTTGATTTAAAAGTTTATACTGATGCTGATTGGGCAGGCAACATTGATGACAAAAAAAACACAAGTGGAGGAGCTTTCTTTTTAGGAGAAAGACTAGTAAGTTGGCTTAGCAAGAAACAAGGATGTGTTTCACAGTCATTAGTAGAAGCTGAATACGTTGCTACAGCATTGAATTGTACCAACATTGCATGGATCAAACAACTATTCAAAGGTATAAATGAGAAAGTTATTGAGCCAATGACTATATTCTGTGACAATACTAGTGCCATTAATATTTCAAAGAATCCTATTACACACTCTAAGACAAAGCACATATCTATCAAATATCATTATCTTAAAGAAGAATCTCAAGAGAAGAAAGTGGTGTTGGAATATGTTAGCATGAAGGAGCAAATAGTAGATATCTTCACCAAGCCACTACCAAAGGACACTTTTGAATATCTCAGAAGTAAGTTAGGGGTCCTACCCCTATCTTCTACTCGCTGACCGAGTTCGGTGAAAACATCAATCTGATGACTCTAATGAATATCTTTTGGGAGTTGATGCTGAGTTATACACTTTAGGATGTTTTATAAAAGTGTACAGGAATTAATACAGGAATTCTTTAGGGAACAGAAATTGAAGACAAATGCTCTGACCGAGACTCAATTGATACACAACAGCAAGAAATCACTTCTTACAGAAAGAAATTATGTTTTAGTTCTTTACTTTTTGGCATTGTTGTCAAAGGGGGAGAAGACCTACAAAGGGGGAGAAGACTACTATAAAGGAGAGAGGATTGAGAGAATACCTATCAGGGAAGAAGACTAAGAGAAAAGTGAGCAGACTATAGATTGGAAAGAAGACTAAAAATAGGAGAAGTCTAATGTATGGGGGAGAGCATTTCAGCATTTCAGAATCACAAAAATCGAAATCTATTAAGGTCAAATCAATTGGTTTTTCCATTAATGCCAAAGGGGGAGATTGTTGGCAATATTGCATTATAATAGACAATGAAAGATTGTTGGCATTTCATAAGGATATTGAGAAGGTTGTTGATGATTATGGATAAACCTGATTAAAGATGTTTTACTATCTTAGTATTATTATTTTGTCATTCATGTCAAGAAATTGATTTTCTAATTCAGTATGATGTTGCCATATCTTGACAAGTATGATATGAAGATTATAAATATGTCGGTAAAAGAAATAGGAAAGAATTTATGATGAATAAGGGGATGAATAAGGTATTCAATGGGCACTTACTACCAAGTCAGACAATGATGAGATCATGATGTTTTAGATTGTTTTAACATCATACATATGTTGTAAATTGTAAAGGTTAATACTATACTATGTTATCAAGTAAAGAACCTAGTCGGTAAACCCTAAGGTTATTGCTATCAGTTAATGAAGGAGGAATGTCTACTGAGTGAAGTTTAGTATTCACCGAGTTGTTACCAAGTTGTAACCGAGCTATAATAGAATGCATTAAATGTTTACATATGGTATTTAATGAAGGAAGTTGATGAGTAGGAGTGGATTAAATGATTGGTAAGCCGTGGAAGAAGTTTGTTAATGAATCTAAGGCAAAGAAAAGTTGGCATGAAGATCTACAGCTCAGATTGGACCGCAATACCTTGGCACAAGTTCCAAGACTATTATCCAAGTTCCAAGGTGGGGTATAACATTTTCAGATCGAAAGATGCATTGAACCTGGACAAGATTGAAGATCTGGTGGCTATGATTGATCATGGAAAATGTGACCAAGGAGATTAAGCAGTTACCTAATTGTTTATAAATAGGAAATTATTGATAAAGAATGTATGTGGGCAAGTGTATGCATAGGGATTCTACATAGTGATTACCAAGCATAGAAGCTTGAAGACCTGTTGGAATAACAGAGTATAGAAGCCCAACAAATAGACAAGATTAGTTCTATGTCTAGATTGTATTGAACAAATAGGAATCTGCTTTAGCATTTTAGATGTGAAGTTGCAGATAGATTTTATTACTGTTATTTTGTGAAAGTGATAGAAAATCTCTTAACCAAGGGGACTTAACAATCTTATATGTAAACCCTCTAGCAGGGTGACATTCTGATTGAGTGTTTTAAATCCTTTAACAAGGTCACTTCTAACAAAGTGAAGATCCTAACAGATCTGAGGGAAATCCCTTAACTGGGTCACATCTAGCAATGTGTTTGTAATCTTTAACAGGATTTTCTTTTAACCGAGCATACTCTAGAAGAGTATATTTCTTAGTGGGTCCGAAATCCCACAGTGGTTTTTCCTTATTTGGGTTTCCATGTTAAATCTGGTGTTATGAGGTTTATGTTGTTCATATGCTTTTGAGTTTGCATGTTTAATAGTTTTGGTTATATTACTGATATATATGTTACCGAGGTTGAATCTGATGTTTTTATGGATGATTAAGTTTGTATGATTCACGCCCCCCCCTCTCATCTTGTTGGCTATTGGATCTATACTTATATTAAGTATCAGAACTATCACTATATGCCTTGCTCTTAGGTGAATAACCAAGAAATATTCCTTGATCACTTCTAGGATCAAATTTGCCAATATACTCATGTCTTCTGATATAACATTTACTTCCAAAAATTCTGAAATACTTAAGAGTAGGAGTATTACCAAACCATAGTTCATGAGGGGTCTTACTAGTTTCACCTTTGATGTGAACTTTGTTGAATGTATAGATCGATGTGTTGACTGCTTCTCTCCAATACACATGTGGTAGATTCGGTTATGATAACATACTTCTTGGTGCATCCAAGATAGTTTTGTTTTTCCTTTCAACAACTCCATTCTATTGTGGTGTCTGAGGTGTTGATAGTCGTCTTCTGATTCCATTCACTTTAGAGAATGTATTAAAGTCCTTAGATGTGAATTCTTCTCCTTGATCTGATCTTAAACATTTGATTTTCTTACCGGTTTCATTTTCAACCATTGCTTTGAATAGCTTGAACTTTCCAAGTGCTTCTGATTTTTCTCTGAGAAAAGTAACCCAACACATTCTAGAATAATCATCAATAATTAGTATGAAATATCTATCATGTTGTAAGATTTTAGTTCTAGCTAGACCACATAAATCAGTTTGAATCAAATCAAGAGCATTATTGGATTTTTCTATAATACTTTTGAAACTAGCTCTAACTTTTTTTCCAAATTGACATTCCTTACAAATTGTATTATGAGGTTTGACAATTTTAGGTAAATCTCTAACAACCTTAGAAGTACCGATCTTCACCATGCAATCAAAGTTTACATGACAGAGTCTCTTATGCCATAACCAACATTCATCTATATGTGCAATCAAGCATGTCTTTTCACTGTTATTCAAATGAAAGATATTACCTCTAGCCTGATTACCGGTTGCAATTTCCAAACCAGTTTTGTTCATGATTTTGCATTTTGCATTTTTAAATTGTAACTGAAATCCTTTCTCAACTAATTGACCAACACTCAAAAGATTATGCTTTAATCCTTCAACATAGTAAACATTGTTTGTGTTATGCTTACCATCAAGAGATATTGTACCCTTACCTTTGATTGAACAAGCTTTGTCATCTCCAAATCTTACTAAACCTCCATTGTATTCTTTAAAGTTCAAGAACTTACCTTTGTCTCTTGTCATATGATGTGAGCATCCTGAGTCAATGATCCATTTATCCTTTACTTCAACTTTAGCTGCTAGGGCTTGTTCTACTAGTTGAGCAGTAGGTGTCGGTTGATCTTCTGTTATAGCAAAAAAACCCCATCCATTGTCTGCCTGATCCTCATCAGAATCATCAGTCACACCTTCATCAACAAAGTAACAAGATTTGTCTTTGTTCTTCTTAAATCTGTATCTCTCATATTCAGGATTAGGCTTGTATGTCCTTCTAGCTTCTTCTCTTAGTCTAGCATGTCTATCAGGGCATCTCGAAGCCATATGACCAATCTTATTGCAGTTAAAACATTTAAAGGGTTCTTTACCTTCATACTTACTTCCAACTAGACCTTTAGGCATTTTCCTTGCAAACAGTGCTTCAAGTTCTTCAAGTTCTTCATTTTCTTTCCTATTTTATTCAAGTTCTCTTGCATAAAAGACTTTCCAATCAGATTTGTCAAATGCTGGAGTAGATGATTTTGATTCTTTAAAGGCCAAGTCTATCTTAATAGTAGCATCAGGACCAAATTACTAAATTTCAAAAGCTGAAAGTTTTCTAATCAATGTATCCCTAGTAACTGATGTATTAGGCATTGTTCTCAACTCATTTATAGCAGTAACCTTCATTTTATATGCCGGTGGCAATCCTCTTGAAACTTTTGAAACAATTTCATCCTCACTTAAGGTTTCTCCACAACATTTACTACCCAAAACAATTTCATTTACTCTTTCCATAAAAGCAGAAATCCTTTCATCTTCTTCCATTTTCAGATGTTCATACCTGACTCGGAAGCTTTCAAGTTTTGCAATTTTAACTGTGGATTCTCCTTCATTCAGTGTTTCCAAATGATCCCAAATAGCTTTAGTAGTAGACCTATCTAATAGTCCCATGATTTTTTGACTCTCCTCATCTTTAGCCAAGGTAGTTGGACTGGGATGACTAGGTACAACAACAGTATAACCTTTCTTTGTAATTTCCCAGATGTCTTTTCCAATGCAATTCAGATGTGTCTCCATTCTGATCTTCCATATGCCATAGTTGGTTCCATCAAGTTTAGGACTATCCTTCCTTAAATAATTAGTAGACATTGGATCTCCTAAAGCTGCTAAACATATGCAAAAGAGAACTAAGCTCTGATACTAATTGGTAGGTCCCAGAGATAACTAAGAAGGGGGGGGGGGGCGGGGAATCAGTTGTCAAATAAATTCTAACCAAAAATAACTTAACCAACTTAATGCTTAATACCAGTAAACTAGTTAAGTATGCCGATAGATAGTTTTAACAGTTAATTGCTATATCGCTAAAGATTAATGCATGAAACATAAACACAAAGTCATCCACAACACATGACACCAATATTTGTACATGGAAACTTTGTAAGGGGAAAAACCACAGTGGGAAAACTTACCCACAATCAAATGATACTATTGTAGATAGTAAGTGTACATGAATGGGGTCTGCACATGCAGAAAGGCCAACAGCCTAGAGCTCACTGCTCAATCATAGAAAGGGAGTGACACTGACTACAGTTGGATGGTTAAATCCAATAAGAATGCACTGCACAAAATAGCATCTTCATATGCTACATTCAGCACCAGTGTAATGCTGATATGCTTTCACAAAAACCTAGCTTCACCTTCAAATGATATCTTCATGTATAGCTCTGCTTAATCTCACATATACCTTCACACAATCCTTTTTCGCATTCCACATTTGATCTTACAAATAAGATCTTACATTTATACCATAACCTAATACTAATTTTAGTAGGTCAGCTCTATAAGATATTACAATAAAAACATTTTACAAACAATATAATATCCGATGTAATAACCAATTGAACATGTCAGCTTAATGCATTTACAACAATAATTAATCATCTCCATAGCGTGCCATGCTGATCTAGAAAAGATAAACCTGCTGGTGTAACCCTAGGTAACCCTGGACCTATTTACTAGTAAAAGTAAATATGCAAATTTGAATATACCAATGATTAATTCATTAGGATAAGATGTCCACACGATGTCTTCGACATTACCAGGTGTCTTCCATATCATTCCAAGTGCCGGTGATCATTATATCCTACCGGTGAACCATATACCACTAACTATGCAATAGTTACTTGCTTGTCGGTGAATGTTGCTGGATCTCCAAAGTGCTAGTGTTTTAGTAGGCATTGACATCAATGACAAAACCATAGCAAAATACCAATAGAATCAAGAAATTGGTACCATTACTGCTTATCTGCAAGAGGGTAAGGAAGAGAAAGAAGAAATGCAAGTAGAACTCAATGCAACCATTTCTCAGAATGAAGCCCTAATGAAGACCAACGAAGCTCTTTCTAAAGAAATTGCTTAGATGAGGGAGATACTTGCCAAGTTCAGCCTAAGCTCTACAAAATTGGACCAACAGATGGAATCAATGAAGCCACTAAGGGATACCACGAAACTTGGTTTCTCTGCATATGAGAAAGGTGAATCCTTTGGAACAAGGATTGATGCACCAAAAGAGCAACCGATACTTGAGAACAATAGCAAAAGAAAAGGTAAGTCAAAGTTCAAACCTATATGCTTTAACTATCATAAGGAAGGACATACTACCAATGTATGGAGGAGTAAGACTTGTAATAATTTTCCTTACATGCAAAACAATGTGTATGACCACAAGGCTAGAAGTGGTAGATTTAATGGTCATTGTTATGCATGCAACAAGTTTTGGAATAGATAATTTGAGTGTAGATCAGTTTTGAACAACCCTAGAGGTATGCACCAAGATCAAAAGGAGTTGTCCAAGAACCTCTTATGAATTGGAACCCAAACCAATATAGAACCTATGACCACTGGTCGAATGGTTATGGAGCAATAAACAGCTAGAGTGCGTGATCTGTCATGGTAGCAGTCACATTGCTGCAACATGTAGGAGAAGGAATGGAAAGGTGAACACCAGACCATGGAGAGCACCTAGTATGGTATGTTATCATTGACACAAACTGGGATATCTTCCCAAATCATACAAACTGAGATAGAATCCATCGGAAGACAAACTGGTCAACCCAGAAGGTAAAGGAAAGGTCGATGTTGAAACCGTTCAGGAAAATATGAATAAAACCTGGAAAAAGAAATTTGAAGAGAAGCCAAAAGATGTACCAGTTTCCACACCCAATGTGGAGACCCTTGAATTGACAAATTGAGCTTTGAAAAGCTAAAGGGGGAACATATTGGTAACAATGTTTTGAACCCTTGGAGTATATCGGTAAAGTGTTGTATTAGTATTGGTTACCTATTGACTGACAAAAGAAGTGAAGTGGTAAAAGATAAAATTAGGGCTTGTACCCTAATGGTGATTCATTTATTAGGGTAGGTAGGAGCATGTATAAAGGTGACTCTTGTAGTCATTTTTACATACCTATTTTCGAAGAAGCATTTGTCTAACTTGAGTAGCACAACAAAAGCGATGAATCTTGCATTCGAAGAAATCTAGAAATAAATCTTGTGCAAAACCCAGCAGTCACTTCAATCTATCCAGAGTGTAGGTCAAAGTGGTAAAGAAATCTTTTGGAGAAGTATATTGTGCTCGACATTGGTGAACCCTAGTTCGGAGTGAAAATGTATTTTTTGTCGAATCACTCTTATCATTCAAAATTATTTAGACATTGCTTCTACATCCAAAGTCTCTTATAGTTTTTCCGCACTCGAGGAGTCATCCAAATCTCTTAGTAAGAAGTTTAATTACAATGCCCTATCTCAAATTCCCGCCAGAGTCATTGTCGAAGGGGATATTTCTGGTTATATTGATTGCAGACTAGAAGACTTAGGGTCTCTAGTGATTCACTCCCAGTTGAGTTTTTTTTGTGGAAAAGATAAGAAGATTAAACCAGAGTACAGTGTGATTGAGAAGAAGAAATTCAACAATGCAGTATATTTTGTTGAGGAATTCACAAAAGATCATATAAGAATTATTCTTAGTAGGGTTCATGGTGAAAAGATGTATCCTAAGAGAACCCATGATATCACACCAGAGGCAATCTAT
Organism: Cryptomeria japonica; assembly: GCF_030272615.1. Lineage (NCBI taxonomy): Eukaryota > Viridiplantae > Streptophyta > Pinopsida > Cupressales > Cupressaceae > Cryptomeria > Cryptomeria japonica. Next base: position 780,888,237 of record NC_081411.1, on the reverse strand, counting down.
GTCGTGACCTATTTCTGCAATACTGGAGAAGTCCATGTTCTTTGTAAGGTCACAAAAGCCAAACTAGAAAAGCTCACGGGTTATATGAGTGACAAGTGGGTACTGACTATCAACACCATTAGAGATGACTTGGTGAAGTATGTGTGCATTGTGATCAGGTATAGAGTATTCTATGCCAATAGGATGAATTTTGTTCCTATAGCTATGGTGAATGCCACTTATCGAATGATCAAGGAAGATGCAGAGTACAACTTGTGTACCTACATGCAAAAACAACTCATGGAGAATTTGAAATCCATCAAAGAGGACAAGGACTAAGGTTCAAGTTTGGTCAACTACTTGTCGGGTTGTTTTTCTACTTTCAAGGGTATTTTCTGGGAGTTGGTGATGTTGAATGGTCAACTAACCTACCAGTTAGAAGACAAATCAAGTAGAGTTTGCAAGCAGTGGGATCTACTTATCTGGAGATTTTGAATAGGTATTTTGATGAGTTCAGATTAAAGATGAAATAGAGAACAAGGCTATTAGGTGACCTGGTTAAGAATTTTTAAGAAGATATTTGTTTCATGATCAAAGTGGATCATTGCATCATGGAAGTGGTTAAGCCAAGAAAAGAGGAAGTTGAGCCTATGGGATATGAAGTGGTGAATGATATACTCATTGGGAATGCCTCTACCCTACTTGCTTCACCATTTGATCCAAAGAAGAAGAGGACCAGTACTTACTCTGAGAGAGCTAATCCTATTGAGGTACTGAAGTAGAGGAAGAAGAAAGTGGTGCCATCGGCATCGACACCGGTTACATCTGCTGCTAGTCCAAAAGTGACTAAGAGGTCACCAGCAAACAAGAAACCAGAGGTTATTTTTCCAAAGGTATTTGAGGGGAAGACGAAAACCAAGAATGGAGCATATGATTCAGTAGATACTAAATCAGAATATGAAATGAACAAGATAAGGAAATCGGGTAAGAAGATCAAGCTAATCAGTAATCTAATTGTAACCTCTGGATCGGTAAATTTAGACATTGCTTCTTACAAGCCTATGACACCTTATCAAAGGACTATAAAGAATATTAGAAGGAAACGTCTTGATGATCTAACATATTATTTTGATGATCTTAATGATACTGAAAAGTAGGAGGTAGAGCAACAACTCATTAAGTATTTATGTGATAATGATTGGTCTCCAACCGATATTAAACTTATAGTTTGTAATTCTTTGTATTATTCTTTGGACAGTAAATGGCACATTGTCATTGGAAAGGAGCAAGCAATTAGGGAGAAATTTTTGCTCAATATTTCCTAGATACTTCCAATTCTGAATTATTTGAGATTCATGATCGGTACAAAGGCACCTTTCTTATGAGAAGGAGAAGACTTTAGTTACTTGGAGGTAAAATCTTTGAAGTAGAAAAGGACACTCATTTGCAGGCTCAAGAAGTTGTCAAGATGCAAAAGGTATCTAAAGAAAATCTACAAGTTGAACAAGTGTCTGACCTATAAAAATCAAAACTAGATGAAACCTTCAATGATCAAGGAGAAAGAGTAGTTGAGAAAAATGATTCTATCGATGTGGATGCATTAGATGATAAAGGTACTAAACCAGAGAAATCAGAGAGAAAGTGGAGAAGGAGAAAGAAGAGAAAGACAAAGCAAAGAAAGACAAAGCACATAAGGAGAAAGTGGAGAAGGAGAAAGTGGAGAAGGAGAAAGTGGAGAAGGAGAGAGTGGAGAAGGAGAAAGAGGAGAAGGAGAAAGTGGAGAAAGAGAAAGTAGAGAAAGAGAATGCAGAGAAAGAGAAAGTGGAGAAGGAGAAAGTGGAGAAGGAGAAAGTGGAGAAGGAGAAAGGAGAGAAAGAGAAAGTGGAGGAAGAGAAAGCGGGGAAAGAGAGAGAGAAGAAGGAAAAAGTGGAGAAGGAGAAAGCAAAGAAGGAGGCCAAGGAGAAAGAAGAGCAGGAGAAGAAGAGACAAGAGGAGATCAAAGCAAAGGAAGGTGGATAGACTTCCGAGACTCCCATGGCAACTAGAGATCATGTTCAAGCTAAACAGGTTGATCCCATCGGTCACAGTGAATTGACTCTTGCCTGTCTTACCAAATCTGTAGATGAAAATGAGCTACTTAGAAGTATTCAACTTGCTCAAGAAATATTGGAGGAACTAAGAAAGAAGAAAGAAAAATATGTTATTCAACTTGTTGTTCATACTCTTTCAACCTTAGTCCCTGAGACTTATCTTTCCGATATCAATTCCTCACTGGCCTAGTTGAAGCTTCTATGCACAATAGTCGGTGATCAAGTGAAATCATTGGAAGATGTTTCCTGGGCTATTGCAGAGAAAAAGCATGAAAAGGCACTAAAAGTTGCATTGGTGAACCAATTTAACAAAGAAAGAGACAAGATAATCCATCAGAGAGATGATATCAGTCTGGCAATGGCTGAAGGACATAAACTTTTGAGCAAAATCTATCAACCTGATCTATTTTGTTATGATGCTATGAAGAGGAAAGCTCAACTCCAATTGGAATTAAAGTAGTATATGAAGACCTTCAAAGTGCCATATGGTTCCTTCACAGTGTATGCGCAGACTGTACAGACTGGTAGACAACAGACTGCCTTGATTGATTCAAAGATCTGCAATCAGACTCAAAACTTGCAGGAGGTTCAATTGCTTTTGTTACCTAAGTTGCAGATTCTTCAGAAGTTCTTTTTGACCATGGAAGCCATTATTGTTACTTAGGAATTGAGCACTATTCATGCCATGGAGGAGTTAGCATTCGAGATGAAGAATCAGAGTGAAATTGTTGCCTCACTCCTAGATACTTAGTCTACAGACATGAAGGAATTTCTGAAAAACTTTAAATTCATTTTTGAAAAGCTTTACTCATTATTGTCATAAAAATATACTCCATTTTTATGTTATGCAATATGATTTTGGTAAATATTTGTGGCATGTTTGCATTCCTTTGTCATTGTCGGCAAAGGGGGAGTGCTATTGATTGAAAATTTTATGCAAACAAAACTAGTACATTCTTATAATTTTGTCAAAGGGAGTAGTGTATATGCTCAGGGGGAGTAATTTTGGTTATGGAATCATTTTTGTTTTTTAAGCACTTAGATGTCAAATTTTGCAAATGGAAATAGTACATGCTTGTAATTTTGGCAAATGCAGTAGTGTATATGCGTAGGGGGAGTAATTTTGGTTATCGCATCATTTTTGTTTTGTAAGCACTTAGATGTCAACTTTTCCTAAGTGTTGCCATCAATTCTAAAGGGGGATATTATTGGCATTTTGATGATATTTGTACTTAGTTGTGATTGTCATTTATGGACACACACTTATTGAGTTATTCTTAATCGGTAGTATGTGATGTATTGTTCAAACTGGTATTATATGCCAATGTATGCATAGTCTTTGTTTGTAGAAGACTACTGGTGTTTGTAAAAGGAGCTTAATGGTCTAAGCATGATTGAGGACCTCAAAGTGGTATGAGAACCTCAAGCGGTATGAGGACCCCAAGCGGCAACCAATCCTTTTAAGATTAGAACACCATGTTCTAGTTTACTAGTCTTTGTTTGTAAACTGGTAATTGGTATACTTTATTTTGTTAACCAATAAAATTGTAAAGTGTGATGAGTAATTATCATCCACCGACATCGATGCGATGGTTCTGTGTCATGTTACAAATTGTGTCTAGATGCACTGCACCTAGGAAATTGTAATCTAATCTCATTGGACCGACATGAAATCAAATTCCTATATGAGGACATCATGTCTAGGGTTTTGAGTGTGTTGTGTAAGAAGATTAGGTCTTTGCAAAAATTATCTTGTGACAAAGATTGAATGTGCGAAGGATAAGAGACTGAAGTAATGATGCAATGCATTTATAGAGCACAATAAAGGATCTAACTAAGAATATTATGCTACTTTGTAGATCATTTAATTGTTGATTACTAATCTCTTTGACAAGTCAGAAAACCTTAACCGGGTAGGTTCAGTTAAGCGTGTTCTAAATCCTCTAACAAGGTGGTTCACAGTTGTGGATCTAAAATCCTTTAACAAGGTAGTCTTTAACAAGACATATCTCCTAACAGAGATCAGGATTCCTAATAGGATCTGTTATGGTGAAGAACATTGTAAGGCCTTAATCGGTGTGGCCTTAACCGGTCTGGTTGCTATTCTATAGATAGTAGACTTGTGAGTTTTATTCACCCTACTTTTTCCCATTTGAGTTTCCAGGTCAAAATATCTTGTGTTATGGTGATTGTGTTATTGTGGGTGAATTATTTATTTTCTATTTGGCTTGTTTGTGTGTTAACCAGTTTATCGTTTAAAGGGCTATACCGGTCTGCAGTAAAACTGCTTAAGTGTTTGGTAAGGTTTTTGGGTATACTAATTCACCACCCCCACTCTTCATATTCATCAATAGTTTGATCAAGGTCTTGACTGAGAATTACTTCTGGCCTCAGATTCATAAGGATGTCAGGAAATTTGTTCAGAGTTGCAGAAATTGTCAAGTTACAAAAGGAAGTAGTCAAAATACCAGATTATATAAGCTTTTGACAGTACTAGAGAGACCTTGGGAAGATATAAGTGTGGATTTCATATTAGGATTACCAAACAATCAAAGAGGAAATGATTATATGGTACAACCATAGATAGGAGGGTCCCTAAAGAAGAAGTTTGGTTTGTGCAACAAGATCAAAACAAAACAATGCAACATAAGAGAGAGAGAGAGAGAGAGAGTTATAGATCAATTGTGGATCGATTCATTGATTCAAATACAACTATTGGTAACATTTGACTTACATGTAGGCAACTATTTTATTATAGAGATACGTCCATATGCATTAACCAAGAATATCCTAAATACTAAATCTACTATGATCAAATACATAATTATATATAATCCAAGAACATCTGGGTTGGCCAAGAAAGTTCGCATTCCCTAAAGAAAGGAAAATAAAATGTTTAGATAGGTTGGCCCAAAGATGAAATGAAAATCCTCTGAAAAAGAATCACCACGAAGCATGAACCAACAAGAGGGTCAGTAAAGCATTGAAGATCATCCAACACATGATAAGTTAGATCAACAAATCAAGGAATCACTTCACAAGATCTGGGAACACCAACTAGCCATAAAGCTCAAGCATCTGGGGGAAATGGAAAATTGCCAACCAATCCAGAAGTGATAACCTATCGGAAAGAGATCCAAATGAAATGCAGATCTAGAACAAGAAAGATGAACATGAATGGAGTTCAAATCTAGCTTGACAAGAGAAATGATCAACGCCAAGGTATCCAGGAACTTTTAGAAACAAAACTACTGAAAAGAATAAAAAAATTGAAAGGAAATATTTTTGGGTGATGCAAGATTGCCAAGAACAAGGGATGCTCCTGCATCAAAGATGTAATTTGTTAAGTATTAGTCAAATATGTAGAAAAGGATATGAAGTGTTGTTTTGTATCACTATATGCATGATCAGAAAGGAGAATATTGATGAAAGAGTTGTCGAAGGAGTTCAAACAAGTGGAAATGTATAATATATCAAGAATATAAAGGAGAATAAGTGCTTTCTAGCGCAAAAGGTTGAGATTGTTCCAAAGAAGTCAAGTGATCTAGAAGAAAGAAAAGATGAGGAAATAAATGATGATGAAGAAGAAGAAGAGAAATTTCTTGCTAAGTATGCTTAGAAGCATAACTAAGAGAATCAAAGAATTGGAGGTAAGACAAAAGGTGTTCAAACAAGAAGGAAGATTGTAGAAGCTCAAGATAAAGATAGTTACTATTTTTGTACATGGCAAAGCTCAATACTTATGAGGAAGTAAACAAAGATAAGAGTTGGGTAAAAGAAATGGAAGAATAAATAAACCAAATTCAAAATAACAAGACTTGGGAGCTACTACCTAGACCGTGTTGGCATTCTATTCTCTTATGAGAATAGTTGATGTTGTCATTGATGGCAACCAACTAGCAATCATCTGTCCACCCACCGATAGTTACCGGCACCACCAATAGACTTCTACATCCATCGATAGGCACTTCACCAACAGCAGCTACAATGCATAATGACACTCAAGCCGACATGGAATAAACTTTTGTTTATTGTTTTATAATGTAATTATCTCTTGTAAAAACCAACATGGCATATTGTAAAAGACTCATATATATGTATGAGATCTTATAGGTCATTTTGAGATATATGAGAGAGAGAGGATACGTGATATTTTGTATAAGGTGATATAGTTGACAATGAAGGTTTTGGTTATAGACTAAGCTTAGACCGGTATTGAACCTAGCATAGTTGATGCCGATCTGAAGCAGTACATTGTATTGGATTTTAATAATCCATTTTGTAAGTCAGTGAGACTTTTGTTTTTTAGTTGAGAAGTGAGCTCTAGGCTGCTAGCCTTCTTGCATGTGCAGGCCCCTCATTGTAAGTAATATTTATTCATTAGCTAGTGTGAATATTGTGGGTCACAAATCCCACCAAGGTTTTTCCCACACTAGGTTTTCTCATTAAATATCTTGTGTTATGGTATGTTCTTTATGCTGTCTCTATTATTCTAATTTTTTGCATTAATTCTTATTTACCGATACACTGTTCTAGGATACAAAGTTCTTAATAAGTTTAAATATTCTACTAACCACTTAGACACTGATTCACCCCCTCCCCTCTCAGTGTCTTTTGGACTATCATTTATTCTAACAATTGGTATCAGAGCTTGGTCCTCTATTTTCAAAATCCTAACAACTTGAGATAGATTTTGACACCGGTATAGATAAAGAACTTAAGAAAACAATTGGAAGGAGCTCTTGTAGATTATGATGTAGAGAAATTGAAGAATATGAAACTTCAAGATGATCTAAGGACTGCACAGGAATTCATTAAAGGAATTCAGGAGAAATTTTCTATAGCACAAAATAAAAGAAAAGAACTTCATGAGAAGATGTAGAAAGATGATGATGAAAAATAAATTCTTAGAGAACTTACAAACAAGTTGAGACAAGAAAACAATAATATGAAGAATGAAATGCAAGATATGACTATGAGGTAATGTAAAGACATTGAAGATAGGAATAATAATGAAGAAGACTTGACTAGGCGACTTAATGATGCTGGAAATGAAAATATAAGACTTAGTTATGAAAATGATATGATGAAGATAGATTTGATTCACATGCAACATGATAAAATTGAGCTTATGAGACAGATGGGAATTCTATAAAATGAGTTGGCTACTACAAATAAACACAAAGTCAAATTCAAGAAAATTTCAGAGGAGCTTGATGACATGCTGGAAAGTCAGAAAGCTAATGGAGATACTAATGGACTTGGATTTGAAGTTGGAGAAAGTTTCAGTACTGTAAACAATCTAGATCAGAACAAACTAGTAAGACAACCCAATGCTTATAAGTTTAATGGAAAATGTTTCAATTGCAACAAATATGGTCATAGAGAAAATCAGTGTAGATTTAGAAATAATCAGAATATTAATGCACCCATCAATCAATGTTCCAAATCCAACAAAGTTTGTCATAATTCAAAAAATTACAAAATGAATGTGAAATGCTATGTTTGTGGAAGATATGGACATTTATCTAATCAATGCAGAATACAAACCGACATAGGATATGGAAAGGCTATTAAAAGGAATAATGTGACTTGTTATGCTTGTAACAAAATCAGAGATATTGCTAAATTTTGTAGAAGCAGGACTTCACCAGCAAACAATAAAGGATCCAGTTTGAAAGGCAAAGAAAAGGTAGATGAGGTAAAGAAATAATTTTCAAAACAATGGATTAGGAAGAGAGATCAGAAAGTTGATGAAACTATCTATATACTGGTAGAACAAAGTAATCCTCCATCGATAGGAGATTCTTTATCCAACTGAGAAGTTACCCTTTGGGGGTATTGTAACAAGTTGAAAATAATGCAGATTACCCTCGGTTGATGGTGAGAAGATAGATTTCTTGCTTACCGGCAGATGTGTTATGTTTTCACTTAACTAGTGAGCATTTAATGTGGTTGGTGGAATATATTTCATTATAAATTAGTCGACTTCCCTCATTTTCGACTCACTAAACATTCAAATTATCAGAGAGTGCCAAAACTGAGCAAAGGCATTCAAGGTGAAGGTGCAAAGCAATTTCTTCAAGCATTCAGAATATTTTCAAGTAGTAAAAGGTATTTCTCAATGGCTTCTTCTTCTGCTCCTGATTTTATTCCGAACCCTACCATTGTGGAAAATGTGAAATGCCCTAGGTTCGTATTTAAGATAATTCCCAAATTGCGAAGCAAGATGACTCTGTAGGGGCATTTTTGAATATTCCTAAAGGTGTAGCATTTGTAGAAGACCCTAGGATTTATATACATTGCAATATAGAAGAACTAGGTTCTAAAGAATTGATGAAAATGTTTACTAAGGTAATTTGTGATGAACATGGTGTTGTTAAACCTGAACATAAAATTGTGGAAACTCTAGGTTTTGTGGAGATACTGAACATCCCTCAATTTCAAGATGAAGTAGTAAGGACTGTACTGAGTAGAGCACATGGAGAATTCTTATGGCTGGATTCTATCTGTAAAATAACTTGGCAAGCAATTAGGGCAGTAACTGGTTTACCCTCAACTGGTAGTAGACTTGATAAAACTAAGAAGATTCCTAACAACAAAGTGATGAGCCTAACCGGATCAACATCTGACAATAGATCACTAAGAGTAAATGATATTAAGGACATCAATGTGAGATTTGTAAGTATCGTGCTAGGATACAAGATAAGACATGCAAATAGGCTAAATTTAGTTTCTAGTCTCTGTATACATAGTGCTTATGAGATGGTAAACAACAATGCAAAGATAGATGTATGTGAATGGATAAAAGATTAAAGGAGATAAGAAAGGGACATTTCTCTTTGGAAATCTTTTTGTATGTTTAATTTTGTTTTTCACTAAAGAGATCCCCGGTAAAGGACCTAAAGACTTTGGTTATGATATACTGATAGGAAAACAATTACAGGAAGCTTTTATCGGCATGGGAACTACTAGGGATAACAATATAATAGATTACTTCAAAACATTCCAATCTAAAATGAGAACTAGAGAAAGGATGACATAGAATGTAGTAGACAAATATGACAAAGAAATATGTTTTGTTATCAAAAAATATGAGACATGGATTGAGGCAGTACTCCCTAGGACTATCTGGTTGACCGAAATGGGATATGAAGTAGATCTTACCATTTTAGAGACTTATACCAAAGCTTTACTGGATGCACCAAGAGAACCATCAGAAAAGGTCTTTGGTAGTGCTGAGACTATTGAAAGTGATGTAAATGTGTTGAAGGAAAGAAATAAAAGAGAAAAATACATTAGAGAGGCTTCTAATAAAGCTAAGGAAATCAAGGAAAATGTAATGAACATTAGTGGCATATTGGCTAGTGAGCTTGAAGGACTTCAACCAGAGGCACATATTTCACCGATTGACACATCTTTTGGAACCGACTGTGAGAAAGCATCAGAGTTTAAAAGAGTTGAAAGGAGGAAGAGAAAACCTTCACCATTACCCTCTCCTTCACCTAAGAGAGCAAGGACTCCGAGAAAGAAACAGTAAGCAGTAAGAGGGTCGCCTAAGAAATTAATACCAAAGAAGAAACAGAAACCGGTTACCCCTTCCTTGAATGATTTGTTGAACGAGATAACTGATGATGGTAATTTGGCTAATGTACACAAACTATGTAATATATTTAATGATTCTAATAGGAAAGAATTGAGAATAGTATTATTTAACACTTAGAGACATATATAAGAAGATTCTAATTAAAGTTGTGGATGATTTACCTAATGAACTATATAGAAGATTGGAAGCAAAAAGGATAGTAGTGAAGGAATTAGACAAGAAGCTGAAAATTGAGAAACTTCTAGTTGTACATCCTGTTAATTCAAAAGAAGAAATTGATGAATTAATTTCAGAGGCTAACCTATCTATTTTTTCTAGTAGGCACTGGCAAGTATGTTTGATGGTAGGAAGAGTAAAAGAGATTGCAGATGAGATTGTAGATAATTGGGATATATTTTTTGTGAAGGAAAAACAAGAGGAAATGAACCAACTGAAAAAGACATTCAAAATGTATCAGAAGGAAAAGGACAAGGGAAAAGGAAAAATTGGTGGTATTCCAAACATCAAGATTACTGACAATCTACCACCACCTTTGGATAATGCACTGGTACACACAGATGATTCACCGGTTATCAACACTTAAGGTATTATACATGATGACACAAATCCTGAATCTAAGATACTCTTTACCATGAATGTGGATACTCAAGAAGTAAATATTGTTGTGGACAAGGATAATTTAGAGGTTAAGGAAGACATCATTGACAGTGGAAACATGGCAGAAAAACTAGTAGAAATGGTTGAAGTTGAGATCCCAACCCAAAGAGAGTAACCGTCAGATACAGGAAAACCTACTGAAGGTATAGATGTTGGCACAGCGCCACCAAAGATAGAGATACTAGAAATTAATCAATCTAAGGAAGAGGTACACATAGAGAAACCAAAAATCACTAAGACATTAAAACAGTCTGAGAAACCTTTGCAAGTTCAGATGCAAACCCACACTGATCCACCAGAGGTAAATGCAAGTAAAATGGTTACAACTGATGGAAGCTCAGAGGAATTTAAGGTAATTGGTCAGACATCTGACACATTAGCAAGTGAATTCAGACCTACCAATGTTATAGAGGTACTTTTGGATTCAATCAAATAGATAACGGATTTCAATGCATTGGCCTACAAGTCAATTGATAAAACTGTACCTATTCTTAAATTGATTGCATGAAATTGTAACATAGATCATATTAAGGATTCTTTAGGTAAATTGGACACATTGTCCAAATTCATTCCTAACAATGTAATAACCATTGATAAAGTGAATGAGAACACAATAACAGAGAGAGTTGAAAAAGAGAAGGACAAATTATTTGAAGACACCATAAAGAAGTGCATAGAACACTTGAATACATTATTACCGGCACTTAACTCTACAATTTTGGATTACAAAGAGCTATACAGGGAAACAATAAAACCTCACTTTCTAGCAAAGGACATAAACAAGGAGACCAGTAGAACACAAAAAGAAATCAATGACATAGCTGATAATATAATTGGTTCATCCAGACATGTTGTTCACGAAAACTGATTAACCCTGTTGTTCACCAAATTTGGTTAACCCAAGTTCACCTACAAATCAATCTATTAGAAAGCCAATCTCAATCAATGAAACACTTCAGGGCTTGGAAAACATAACATAGGATCCTAATGATCCTCCTACACTTTAGGTTCTGCTAGACCTAGAGGGGGACACCCTTTGATGCATTGAATTAGACTCATTTACCGACATATGATAGCATCAATAAAAAAAGATAGATCTCATGAAAGGTCCAAAAACAAGGAGGGTATTGTAGATAGGCTAAATCTACATTGACAACTCAACATGCTTGGACATGAGATAGGTGGAGCAATTCCACAAAACATAAAACAAAGAAAGATATTCTGATGTTGGATTTTAAAATGATCTCTGAGAATTCTCAAAATTGCAAGACCAGTGCCTTATCCAAGGGCAACAGAGTTGTACATCAAACTGTAAATGAAAACTCTCAATGCAAATTCATCTTCATCATGAAATATTTCTGCATTAATACCTTACATAAATGCATTGCTAAGCTCCTTCACAAAATAATCAGATATTGAAAATATACTCCATTATTCATGATTAATTATAGAATTTAAATTCTTCCTTGAAGAATCCCTGCAAACAATGACAACAATCCCCTTGAGATGAAAAATTTCAAGCCTCCTTGAGGATTTAATTTGAAACAAAGAAATATATATCTCAGAGACAATTTTTGTGTGAATTTGTGCATGCCATTACATACACAAGAACCTGCAACTAAGAACACCTACAACAAGAATTAAAATCCATTACTGAAAAAAAAGAACTGCCCTATACAATCTGCAAGAAAAACTCAGAATTGGAAACCATGAAAATCTGGAACATTTCTCAAAATTTTTGGAACCTTTACAATTGAGAAGAAATGGGAATAAGAAGAGGAGGGGAAAAGATCAGATTTGCATAATACACTGCCAAGTGTCCCATTTCTCCAATTGAATATTTTCCTTTCTCCTTCCCTATGGAAACTACTCTCTACATATCTCATATTTTTTGAAACAAACTTCATGACTGGATTCCTCATTCCGACAGCTTTCCGGTGATATATAATGCTTGCATATTTGGCCAACAAATACCCCTCAAGCGAATTAATCTCTGAATGCACCTGTGTCATTTAAAATTTTGAATTTTTTATATAGTTGGAACTACATATTTAATTTTATTTTTTTGCCTGATTTTTGGCCTGACACCCTACCACGTGTTAGCCTGTGATTTGCTGATGGGGTCCACTAGGTGCCACCTCACTGATTCGCCATATCATATGCAATTTCACCACCACCTGTCTGCCATGTCATCGGCATGTCATCGCCATATCATCACCATGTAAGTGGGACCCACGAGCTAGACCGCCACTTGGACCTGCCACATCACCTTTCGCCATTTCATGAAGGGTAATGGGTGTGCATCTTTGCCTTGCAAAACAACTCCAACCATAGATCTTCGACGAACTTGCACGATCTTTGATCCTTCACTTTTCTGCACTTGATTTTTCCCATTTTATGATGGTTAAGTTTCACACATCTTTCCTTCACAAGATTGCATGCACTGTTAGATCTCCTACAACTTGCTCACCAGTTAAGTCACCCTATTACTGCAAAATTTTCCTCAAGAACCGTGCACATGGTGGGGTCCACCTGGTCGCCACTTGGCCTCCATGGTCACCTCAAGAAATGCACCCATGCATGTGGGGTCCACCTGGTCACCCAACCGGCACCATTCCTCAAAAGCCTCAAGCTTTTGACACTATGCTTGTGTGGAGTGTTCCTTTTAAATATCAAATATTTTCATCACCACCAATGTGGGATAATGCATTTTCCCTGAAACTGTGCATTTTGAAGGTTTTACCTAAGTTTTAATGGCTGCCTTTCTTTTGAATGCATGTGATGATAGTTGTAACACCATTTTGAAATTGCATTAATTTCAAAACTCATTTAACATCATGCAAAGGGAGAATTGTAATTTCACCATTTGCATTCGCTTTGGTTTTAGACACCTCCTCCATCATGCTCTGCACAGGGAGGAAAAGATGCATTTTTAAATACCTCATGATAGGGAGAATTGGCCTTACACCTACCATTTAGCCCTTGCTTGAAAACTTTGTGCTTTAACCTTGCCCCTTCATCCACGTAGGGAGGAGGGAAGAATGCAATGACTGGAATTTTCTTGCAAACTTTGTAATGTGCCCCTCCTCTTTAACAAACCACACAGGATGAATTTGTTGGAAGACTTTAGAAAATCCCATGCCATCTCCATAATACCACGTAGCATGCACATGCAAGGAAATGGCAATACACCAAGAAATGTATTCGCTGGATTTTATGAAGTCTTCTCAGAGCCAAACTTCATGCAGGGAGGATTGAGCATGCATCAATTGCATATCATTGAAAATTTATGTGGCCTCCAAACACCATGTAGGGAGAAATTAGCTTCATATCTGCTACTTTGCATTTATTGAAATCTTCTACAGCTACTATTTGTATTTGCTTTAAAGGTTTCCGTAGCTGCTATTTGCATTGGTTTGGAACTTCATTTTAATCCTGTCAAAGGCATTTGCTGCTAATGCAATTTACCTTGGAGTTTATGCCTGGCAATGTTTTATGTGGAGAGGGTAATTTGGCAAAGTCATGGAATTTGGGCTTTACACCTTGCAATTGAATTTTGCTTATGGTTTCCAATGCCTTAACCAACAACCACACAAGGAAGAGGCCTTGCACTACATCTGCTAATTAAATTTTTTGGAGATTTTTAATGCCTTCAAATTCCTTTCAACCATGCGGGCCAAACACCTACCAATAGCATTTCCCTGAAAGTTTATAATGCCTCTTTTGTTAACTGCCAATTTGCAATTTGGTTTAGTAAATGTGCCTCTTTATTGTGAATGCACAGGAGATGAATTTTATCATCATCACTCTTATAACATGTCTCATAATCAAAATGAAAATTTAGATATTCTAAAAATCTCTCAGTGAACCAAGTCGCCAATAAAATAATATTGCAAGGGCATGAGCCAGGTCGAGCCCCAAAGTGGGTCTGACTAATTTTTTTTTTGTTTTTATGCAATTGACCTTTGAAATGCCTCTCGAACCTTAAACATACCTCTAAAATCGATCGACACCATTTTCAGATCATTAAATTGAGTTTTGCAACTTCCAGGCGCCTGCGCCACATTTTCGCATTTAATCACGAAGACGTAATTTTCAAACTGATCAAAACACCTTTCTGTACTTTGCTAATTGACAGGTGTGTACTCTGATATACAAACATGAACTCTACCAAGCGGTTTCTCAAGACAAATCCTGAGTGAAGAAATATTAATGGTCAAAGGTGACCAATTGGCTTTGTCAACACTACAGACCTGATTAAGTCAATGCGTAAGTAACTCATTATGCCTTTCTTAAAAATATCAAACGGTCTCCGTAGACCGTGAAATCTGAGGTATAGGTACCTTGAAGTACAGATCAAATCTTAGATTACTTAGTTCGATCGGGAAGCTAACTGGGTGCAAATTGTACGCTCATGAAAATAGCAACTTTAACTTATGTAGCAATGAAAGTACAGAACACTAAAAAAGATGGCTCAAGAAACCCTTTTGAAAACTGATCAAACAGATTCGCAGGAGCTTGAAATTTGAAACATAGCTTATCTTTTCTACCAACGATAGCCCAAAAAAACATTCTGATATGACACTCACCGAGGCAACTTTTACACTCATGCAAAATAGGGCTCCGACTAGGTCCTTAAACAGGGACTTGTCAAACCACACAAACTGCAAACAGATTGAGCTTGCCAAACTAAGCAAATGCATTTATGAAAACTTGAAATTTTGCACGGAGCCACACTTTTATGCATATAATTCAATCCACTTTGAATTTCATCATGACGAGAAATGAGGAAAAAGTTATAAGAGCTCAAAGTAGGCTAGTTGGTAGAATCTACATTTGCACCTAAAATGCACTTTCAGCTCACCCCTTGAAATGGGTACCTGATAAACTGATCCAAAATGAAAACTAAAAGTTTCCCAACACTTCATTAGCTAAATGAAAGGTGTAGAACAAGTTTCCAAAGCCTTACCCTTTGAAAATCAAATGGCTCCATTTTATCCTCTCTCTAACTAGGACATTCAAACTGACTCATTTTATGATCATTTGGAAATGCAGAGAATTTTTTTGAAATGGGCCTCTCAAATTCACTCAAATCGGTACTGAACCTTGCATAGTTGACAACAAAGTTTTTTGTTATAGACTAAGCTTAAACCGATACTGAACCTTGCATAGTTGATGTTGATCTGAAGTAGTACATTGTATTGGATTTTGATAATCCATTTTGTAAATCAGTGAGACTTCTCTTTTGTAGTTAAGTAGTGAGATCTAGGGTGCTAGCCTTTCTGCATGTGCAAACCCCTCATTGTAAGTAAGATTTATTCATTGGCCAGTGAGTGAATATGTGGGTTGCAAATCCCACCGAGGTTTTTCCCACACCGAGTTTCCTCGTTAAATATCTTGTGTTAGGGTTTGTTCTCTATGCTGTCTCTATTATTCTTATTTGCTGCATTAATTCTTATTTATCGGTATATTGTTCTGGGATACAAAGTTCTTTATGTTTAAATATTATGCTAACAGGTTAGACACTGATTCACCCCACCTCTCAGTGTCTTTGGGACTGTCATTGATTCTAACAGACCCATGGATAAGAAGGTAATAAAAACTAAGTGGGTATTCAGGACTAAATTAAATGAGCAAGGATAGGTGACAAGGAATAAAGAAAGGATGGTATGCAAAGGATATTCTCAAGTGGACGGTATAGACTTTGAAGAAACGTTTTCTCCAATAGCAAGGATGGAAGCTATTTGTAGATTTCTTGCATTTTCTACTTACAAGAACTTTAAAATTTATTAGATGGATATCAAATCGATATTTTTTAATGGAGATATACAAGAAGAAGTTTGAATTGAGAAACCATGTGGATTCAAATTGACAGAAGATCCATATATGGTATGCGGATTGAAGAAGGCATTGTATCAACTTAAACATCCACATAGAGCTTGATATGCAAGATTGAATTATTATTTGCTTCAACAAAATTTCAAGAAAGTTACAATAGTTAGTAATCTTTATTTCAAGATTGATGGAGATAAGTTGTTAATTGTTATAGTCTATGTTGATGATAATATATTTGGAAGAGATGATAGTTTATGTAAAGAATTTGCTAAGGAGATGCATAAAGAATTTGAAATGTTAATGACTGGGGAGTTACCTTTCTATCTTGGATTGCAAGTTATTAAATCAAAAGATGGAATTTTTATTTCTTGGAGAAAGTATGTGAAGGAAATGTTGAAGAAGTTTGGTTTTGATGATTTCAAACTAGATACAACTCCTTTAACTTTTGGATGCAAGTTGAGAAAAGATGATGAGTCTTTAGAGGTCAAACATAAGTACATATATATGATAGGTGGATTGTTGTATTTGACTTTGTCTAGACTAGATATTATGCAAGTTGTTTTTCTGGTAGCCAAATTTTAGACAAATCTAAAGGTGACACATGAGCAAGGTATAAAGAGAATTTTCAAATACTTGAAAGGTACTATGGATTATTGACTTTGGTATAAAAAGGGTGGAGATTTTATGTTAAAATCCTATACTGATGTAGATTGGGGTGGAAGAATTGATGATGAGAAGAGTACTAGTGGTGGTGCAATATTTAAGGGAAAAAGTTGCTAAGAAGGAATTTTGATTGGAATACATTTCTATGAAAGAGCAGGTTGTAAATATTTTCACTAAGGATACATTTGAGTTTCTTCAAGTGAATCTTGGGGTCATTTCCCCTCCTATCTAGGTGCATTATGGGGATGCATCTTTCCAATAGGATCTTTCATGCCTATTTCTTTTCCTAGATCGATTTTGTGACTGCTCTCATGAGGAGTAGTGGTGTGTTTAGTGTTGTTGTAACCTTTTTACTTGATGAAAAAGGGGGAGAGATTGAGAAAGTTTGATCTTTGGAGAAGAGATTGAGTTAGGAGTTTTAAGATTGATATTGAGAGAGAAAGTGTAGAAATGTGATGTATATGGTTGGAGAGATATTGAGTAGTATTATTCCACCTTAAGGTTCAGGTGTCATCAAATGTTGCCATCAATGAAAAAGGGAGAGATTGTTGGAAGCATGCGTTGATGTATTGTTGTGGTTTTCATTGACGTCAAACTTGTTGTTCTAGATTGGTTCAGAATGTCTATGGTTCATAGTTATCTTGTTGTGTTGTTGATGTTGTAATTGTTATATTGGTTGGTTAGGAATTGCTTAGATCTAGAATTTGTTGCTAATTTTGAAATTTGTTGTTATATACATTGGATATAGTTTTTATATTATGGATATGATGGTTCTATGGTACACAAACATATTTTTGTCCTCCAGGTGTTGTGGCATTGATTGTTTCTATTTGTGAGATTCTATATTAGACCTATCCTTAGGTGTGGGTATGATTTGTGAAAGAATGTTTGATATGTTACGGGTTTCACCATAGCATGTGGTGATCCATATTTGAGTTATTTGCATTGTAAAGTATGTTGGTGTCTATTAATTTCTTATAAGGATGTGTCGAGTATGGATATGTTATTGCTTATGTTTTGGTGATTTTTGATTGGTGAATTGATATTTAGAAGTTGTGTTTTGGCCCCCTGTTTCTCCTAAAGTGGATCAGTGTATGTATTTTTGGTTGAAAAAGTGTATTTTAATTCAGTCCAACTTCATTTAAGCATTGATGATCTATCTTGTATATAAGGATGTGTATGGTTGAGTTGTGAAAAGGCATTGGTGGAAAGTGTGATGAATATAAATGTGAGGATAATCAATAAATTTTAGTAAAGAGAAGAACAATAATTGTGTAAAATTGATATTAAAATTGTACTAAGAATACGATGAATATTTGAGAAATGAGTGTTGGCAGTTGAGATCAGAGTTGTGTGTGTTGATGTTGGTCACTTGATATAGAGTTCAAGGGGAACTTAATGATTAGGAGATCCTTCTTTTTATATCATTTTTGTATCTTTCCATGAGTGTTGTTAGCTTCAAGTTTTGTCAAGTCTTTGCATCTTTCCCCATGAGAAGTTAGCCTTGGTGTGCAAGTCTTGAGTAGTTACCTCTTTTCATTGTAATCTAATATACATAGTGGATATATTTTGTGAGAGGTTCTCATCATGTTTTTTCCTAATTTGGGTTTTCCATGTATAAATATTTGTGTTCATGTGTTGGATGAGTGTTGTTGATTAATTGTTTATGTGATAAATTTAATATTTGTTTTGGACCAATTCATCCCCCCTCTTAGTCTTGCCTTGGGTTCAACATCTATTAAGGTGGTTATAGATGTTTATTGCTTCCTCCTAGATATGTGTGGCGTCCATTGTGGGCTATTGATTGCTGATAACTGACCTATTTAGGTGGGCCATGATTCTCTCTTTTAAGGGTTTTCTTCCTATCAAATCTTAAGGGATTCCTTTCAAAACCCTTTGAGATATTTTGTGCTAAACCATTTTTTGGTTCCTTTGTTTAGTATTTTTCTAGAATGGCTAGGTATTTCCCCTTCCACAAGGCTTCTAGGTACTTCCAAACCTTCGTGGCCTCCCTCCTTGTCTATGAGAATCTCTAATACTCCCTTGATAGACATTGTCTCTGTTCAAAGTGGTCCTTCACACAAAGGGTTGCAGGAAGCCTTTCAAAAGCCACTATTAACTTTCTATTTTCTTGGTTTCTTTATTTTCAACACAAGAATTTTTGTTTGGTTAATGATTTAGGGTTTCTTCCTAAACCGCTGAGTTCCAATAATGTAATGCTAGGGTGTTAGTACCCTTTTTCCCATTAGGTTTTTATTGCTATCAAAATATTCATTTGCAAAAAGAATTCTTCTCATTTTTTTGTTTTGCTTATATCACTATTTGTGGGTTCCTCTCGTTCATTTGCCTAGTTGTCTATTTTGTAACATTTTCAACATCTTTAGGTCTTATCAAATAAAATAAACATTATTTAGCTACAAGTCATTGAAATATTATCAAATATTTTATCTTACAACTCTCTATTGTACAAAAATTTATTAATGATTCTTAGTGAAAGGGTCATCAAATATAAAACAAACAAAAAAATGAAAATAGAAGAAACTCTAGGATTTGATAGAAAACAACTCTACCATTGCATGTAGAACCAAGTATGGGTACAACCTCAATAATATAATATACAACAAATCCTATCTCAACAACCAGATTGATTGTAGGGGAAGAATCCATGGCTAGGAAGGGGGATTTTGAAAAATTATAATGACACCACTAGGTGGGAGTCATTGTAGTAGTAGACTAATTTTTGTTTAAATATTTTATTATCAAGTAATATTTTATGATTCTTGTTTATAAGACTCGAGCAAAAATCAACCATAGGGAAACATGAACCTAAAAGTGTGGATGATTGTCAACAACTAGACATAGGCGTGCAATTATTTAATTAACACACATATATCATCCCTTAAAAGTTTAAGGATTTCTATCTAGACACTAGATCACAATGCTTAGTAATTGTACTTAGACTACCCATAATTTTATAAATTAAGGGTTCTAGTTGTTAAATGAGGACTAAAAGTCGATGATTTTGAAGGATTCAATGCCTGTTTGCCTTATAGACTGACTAGTCCAAGTGTAATTTCTTTGAAAAATTAACTCAAACATGAGATACTATAAGGCATGTACATTGATTCATATGTTGTATACTAGTGAAAACTCACATGGTTTAAGGTGTACAATGGTTGCATTCACTTAGTGATTTTTCATCGTTCAATTATTAATCTACAGAGATTAAGTTTAAATATAAAGGTAAGTATGTTGTTTTATAGAAACTTTATGGAATACCATGAGTGGTTATATTTTTCTATAAAGCTTTTATAAGGGATGGGTAACTTAAGCAACAATCTACTTGGTAAATTCCAAAAAAATAATCCATAGAGAAAAAATAATTTATTATTTTGGTATTTATAATATTTTGGACAAGAATACTGTAGTCTGTGTAATTGTTGGAATTATGCAGGAATTGATTATGTATTGTCATTGATGTCAACACTGGTCTGGTTGGTTACTTACCTATTCCAGTTGGCTGCTGACCTGTTCTAGTTTGACATGGTCTTGGCTGAGGTTATTAGAGATTCTGATCCGGTATGATAAGATTGTTGGATTCGATTTTGGATAGTTATTTAGGATGATTATATGATTGTCATATTCAGTTGGTTCACAATTTGGTGCTCCAGAAGCTATCATTTATGTTATGGTTTTTCGGTTGATATTCTTTGTACTGGTTGGCAATATTGGTTGGTCATTTTTGATGAAATAGATAAGTGGTTTTGGTCTGGCTTCTAGAAATGGTTCATAACATGCTTGTAATGGTCACCAAAATTTAATGGTGGGTGAAAAAGATGTGAATTAGAGATCAAGAGGAAATCTACCCTTTCCCTCCAAGGAGAGATGAGAGTTTCACTATGGATTTCCCTTCAAACACTTTTCACACATTACATTAGAAAAGGGGGGGGGGGGATTCACTAGATTCAATCTCTAAAGAAGAAGATAGAATTCAGAATGAAATGAGAATGATAAGTCAATCCCCTCCTCTACTCAGAATGGAAAGTAATTGATTGAATTATGTATTAAGACTAAGTGAAAAGAGACAAAGAACTAATAAAAACTAGATATTGGAGTGTCAGATGAAGTTGTGCAGCTGGATTTGGCAGTAATATGTTGAGACGAATCTGCCCTATGAATTTGAGAAAGTTTCCTGAACCATGGTAAAACTTTACATGGTCCTCCGAAAAATCTATGAAATGAAAAGGTATTTTCCACCTCTACAAATGGAGTCCAAATCTGAAAATACAGTTGAGCACCTGCAACCTACACACAAAAAAGAGAGGAATAGGGGTTGTGATTAGGGGTTTGCATTCAGGTCAAACACCAGTTTGGAATTAACCATGTAATGAAAGAAAGTACTTGCAATTAAATATAAATGAAAGACTAAAATGTAAATCACCTCAAGCGAGGTTGTGATAGAAATGTTGATAGAATTGCTTGTATGAAGTTGACTGTTGAAATGGATCTCCTCTTCAATGGTTGAATCCTTGACTTGAATGCAACACCTAGCCTTGAAGGGAGACTTGAGATGCTCAATACTTGAAAGGGATGCTTGAATTTATTGGCATATGCACACTCCAATGAGACATTGTAGGTGATTGAAGGTTTTGTCATTGATGGCAACCTTACAATCCTATGACACCGACAAGGCATTCTACCAGCACTAGCAAGATCAGACTCTACACCGACACTCAGACCATCAGCACTGGCAGTGAAAGGAAGCATACTGGCATAGAAGCCGAAAGGAGTTTTGTTATTAATATATTTTGTTTATTATTGTAAAATCATTGTAAGCCGACTTGGCAAGTTGTAAAATGACTCTTATATAAGAGAGATCATTGTAGAACATTTTGTGTAAGTAATAGGAATATAATTAGGCAAAATAAGGTAGACCTATTATGTGAAATATAGTTAAGGGTTTATGTAAGAAGTAGAGCAGAAACTAGTACTAGATCTGGCATTATAGATGCTACTTTGAAGCAGTACAAGACACTAGATTTATATAATTCATTTTGTAAGTCAGTGAGACTTCCTATTTTGTATTTGAGCAATGAGCTCTAGGCACTTGGCCTTCCTGTATGTGCAGACCCCTCTTGTAGTATTAATATTCTCTTATTGGCCAGTAAGTGAATATTGTGGGTCACAAATCCCACCAAGGTTTTTCCCACACCAGGTTTCCTCATTAAAATATTGTGTTATGGTTTTTTTTTCATGTGGCTTCTTTTGTCTATGTTTATTGCATTAATTCTTGTTTACCGATACATAGTTTTAATATGTTCTACATGTTTTAAGTTAAGAAAATCATATCACCGATTAGATAGTGATTGACCCCTCCTCTTAGTATCTATTGGAATCCTAACAACTGGTATCAAAGCTTTGTCCTCTATTTTCAAAAGCCTAACAGTTTGAGGAAGATCTTGACACCAGTAGAGATGGAAAACTTGAAGGAGCTCTCTTAGACAATGATGTATAAAAATTGAAAAATATCAAACTTGAAGATGATCTAAAGGCTGCTCAGGATATCATTCAAGCAATTCAAGAAAATCTTACTATTTCAAGAAACAAGAGAGGAGAACTTTGTGAAAAGATGCAAAATGAGAATGATGAAAAGGAAACTCCTAATGATATGATAAACAAGCTAAAGTAAGAGAACATGACAACAAAGAATTAGATGCAGGATATGACTGAGATTTTGTAAAGAAATTGGAGATAGAAAGAAGAATGAAGAAGATTTGACTAGAAGACTAAGTGATGTTGCAAATGAAAATAGAAGACTCAGTTATGAAAATGATATGTTGAAGATAGATCTGATGCACACTCAGAATGACTCAAATGAACTAATGAGGTAGAAAGAAGTCTTAGAAAGAGAACTAGATACTACAAATCAACATAAAGAGAAACTCAAGAAAAGATCAGAAGAACTTGGTAACTTGCTAAAAAATCAAAAACCTAAAGGTGACACTTGTGGAATTGGCTTTGAAGTCGGTGAAAGCTCTGGTACTGCAAACAAATAGGATCATAGCAAACTAGTAAGACAACCTACTGCTTATAAATTTAGTGGCAAATGCTTTAACTATAACAAGTATGGTCATAGAGGAAATCAATGTAGATCTAGAAATTATCAGAATACCAATGCACCCACTGGTCAATGTTCAAAATGCAACAAAGTTGGTCATAATTCTGAGAATTGCAAAATGAATGTAAGATGTTATGTTTATGGAAGATTTGGACACTTATCTAATCAATACAGAACGCAAACTGGCATAGGTTATGGAAAGGGTATTAAGAAAAATAATGTTACTTGTTATGCATGTAACAAAATTAGGTATATTGCTAAATTCTACAGAAGTAAGGCACCACTAGTAGACAACAAAGGTTCTAGTTTGAAAGAAAAAGAAAAAGTTGAAGAGGTTAAGAAAGAAATTTCAAAACAATGGATCAAGAAATCAGAACTGAATGTGGATAGGAATACTCCTCCACTGGTAGGACCAAGCAACACTCCACCGACAGAATAGAGTAGCACTCCACCGATAGGAGTCTCTTCATCAAATTGAAGAAATTTCTTTTGAGGGTTTGGCAATCAATGAGAGATATGCTATTATTCCCTCAGTTGATGGTAAGAAGTTGAATTTACTTCCATACCAGTAGATGTATTAAGTGATTACTTAACCAGCATGCATTAAATGTGGTAGTTGGTAGTTTGACATTATAAATTAATGTTTTTGGCTCCATTTCACTTCACCGAGAATTCAAACATTTGAAGAACGTGAAATTTCCAGAGCTAAGGCATTTCAAGCAAAGAGGAAAGACATTTTAGCAATCAATCCTTCCAAAGGTAGAAAAAGGTATTTATAATCATGGCATCCTCCTCTGTATGTGAATTCATAGCAAACCCTACTATAGTCGAGGTAATTAAATGCCCTAGGCCCATATTTCAGCTAGTTCTCAAGATAGCTAAAAAAGATGATAATATTGGTGCATTTTCCCAAATCCCAAAAGGAGTTGTTTTTGTAGAAGACCCTAGAATTTATATCCATTGGCATATAGAAGAATTAGGAGATGAAGAAATCAAAAACATGTACAAGACCGTCATATGTGGTGACTTCGGAAATGTAAAACCTGAACACAAAATTGTTGAAACCCTAGGATTCACTGAGATCCCCTGCATTCCAGAATTTCCTAAGGAAGTTATTAGGATAGTATTAAGCAGGGTACATGGTGAATTTTTCTGGCTAGACTCAATTCACAAAATCACTAAGTTGTGAAAGCTATAACAGGGTTACCTTCCACTGGTAACAGACCTGACAAGACAAAGAAGGTCTGAAATGACCTGGTAATGAACCTAATAGGTGCAAAATTTGACAAAAGGTCCTTGAGGGTTAATGATGTAACCACATAAATGTAAGATTCATTAGCATGATTCTAGGTTAAAAAACAACACATGCAAACTGACTTAACTTAGTTTCTCGTTTATGCATAAAAAGTGTACATGATATGGTAAACGAAAATGTGAAAATTGATGTATGTGAATGGTTAAAGGATGAATTGATTGACAATTTAGGGAAGATCAAGAAAGATACGAAAGGAACATTTAGATTTGGTAACTTACTTGTATGCTTAATGCTACACATAACCAAATAGGTGCCCGGTATAGGTATCAAGAACCTTGGATTTGACATACCAGTATGGAAACAGTTATCAGACTTGTTCAACAACATGGGTGAAAGAAAAAAAAAGAATATTGATGAGTATTTTCAAGCACTAAAGGCGAGAATGAACAATGAACAAAAGAGTCAGGCTGTCATAGGAGATTATTAACAAATACAAAGATGATATATGTTTTGTGATTAAAAAGGATGAGATCTGGATGGAAGCAGTTATCCCAAGAACAATTTGGGTTATTGAGATGGGTTATGAGACCAATGATCACATCATTGAAACATATGCAAAATTCCTCCTGGAAGCACCCAAGGAACCTAAGGAAGAGGTATTTGGTAGTGTTGAAACCATTGAAAGCCAAATTCAATCTAAAAAGAGAGTAAAGAAAGTAAAAGCAACTCTGAGAAGAGGTTCAAGGCAGGCTAAGGCTATCAAAGAAGATGTACTGAAACAAACTGGTATCATTGAAGATGAGTTACAGGCACAACAACCAGAAACTCACCTTTCACTAGTAGCAACTTCTTCATAGAGTGACATGCCAGCAATATTTAAAAGAGTTGTAAGGAAAAGACAACCTTCACCAATAGCCACACCTTCACCTAGAAGAACCAGGCAAAAACAATAGGTAGTGAGGCCCCTGATCAAGAAATCTACTCCTAAAAAGAAAAAGTTGACACCAAAGAAAAGGACTCAACAATATATTTCTCTGATTGACAGACTATTGGATGAAAAAGTTGACACCAAAGAAAAGGACTCAACAACAATAGGTAGTGAGGCCCCTGATCAAGAAATCACAGAAGAAGGAAAACTTAAAAACATCAACAAACTATATGACTCACTATTAGTTGATGATAAAGAAAAGGTTGAAAACAGTGTTATTTTACACTTGGATATCTACAAAAAGTTCTTAATGCAAGTTGTAGATGAACTACCTAATGAACTATTCAAGAGACTGGAAGCAAGAAGACAATCTATTGTAGAACTTGACAAGAAAATTAAAATTGAAAAATTACTTGTTTACCCAGTTAGCTCACCAAAGGAAATAGATGATCTAATTGCAGAAGCCAACTGGTCAGTATTTTCTACTGCACACCGGCATATTGCACTAATGGTTGGAAGAGTAAATGAGGTTGCAGAAGAAACTGAAAATGCATGAGATATATTCCTTGTTGAGAAGGAAAAATAGGAAGAGTATAGAAACCCTAAACCAATCAAGGTATATTAGAAAGATAAGGATAAGGGTAAAGGAAAGGTTGGTGGTCCTTCAAGAATCAAAATAAGAGATAACTTATCCCCACTGCCTCTAGTTACTCCTCCAGTAACAACAACTGAAAATCAACTGGCTGATGAGAGTATGGATATAGAGGATACAAATCCTTATCTTGAGGTCTTATATACAGTTGGTGTTGATACTCAAAAGGTCAACATTATGATAGATAAGGATACAACCGGTAAGATAGATATGGCTAGTTAGGCATCGGTAGCTGACAACATTGATAACACTGAAGGAAAAGAGGTAGATGATAGCACAGATCAACAAACAAAGAGACAAGCAGAGCAACAGGCTCCGGAATAGCAATAGGTTCATGTGGAAACAGTGCCACTCGCAATAGGAGATCAACAAAAACCTTTTCTTAAGGAAATGGAAACACAAACTGACCTACGAGAGGTCACTACAAGAAAGGATATTGCTCCCACTAGTAGAATTCAGAATGTTGGTTCCTCCACTGTAGGATTTACATCAACAAATGTAACTGAAGTTCTTTAAGATTCAATAAAGAAAATAACTGATTGTAGTTCATAGGCATATAAAGCTATAGATGACACAATTCTAGTTTTGAAGATGATAGCTCCAAAATGCAATGTAGATAATAAGGATTCTTTGAGTCAACTTGACACTTTTTCTAAGTATATTACTGACAACACAGTGATAGTTGAACAAATAAAGGAAGAGGCATTCAAAGAGAGGTTGGAAATTGAAAAACAAAAACTCTTTGAGGATCAAATAAAGAAGTGTACTAGGGAATTTGACACACTTCTACTAGAACTATGTACCACACTCAAGGAGTTCAAAACTCTACACAAAGATACTTGCAAGACAAAATTTTTGACAGTTGACATAGACAAGAAAATGAGCAAGGTACAAGAAGAAATAAATAAACTTGCTAACAATTTTGTTAATTCACTTTATACATTATCAATTTTTGAGCAAAAGATAACTAGTTTTGAGGAAGAATTACTGAAGCTAGAGAGAGAAAACGAGAGAATAATAAACATGGCTAAGAATCTGAGATTAAGACTAAGTCCAAGACTCGACTATCTAGCATCCCTGAGGAAGGAAATATCTGAGGCACTAGTACAAGGATAGAAAACAATGGCAGAGCATATGCAACACCTCAACTGTACAGTTTAAAGAATAGAGGCAGCAATAAAAGATAGTAGGAAGTTTTTGGAAAGCATAAATTTGGTTTTGGCAGATCATTTTCAAATTATAACCACCAAGTTACAAGGTTGAGACAAAAAACTACACTTTATTAATACTTTGACAACCTTTGTCATTGATGCCAAAGGGGGAGTAGTAGTATGAGAAAATAATCAGCAAAAAACTTATCTGCTCAAGGGGAGCTCACATATTTTTGGTACACAATTTTTGGATTACAAGTTTTGGATACACTTTTTGAATTTTCTCATGAGTGTTGCCATGAATGCCAAATGGGGAGATTGTTGGCATATGCACACTCCAATGAGACATTGTAGGTGATTGAAGGTTTTGTCATTGATGGCAACCTTACAATCCTATGACACCGACAAGGCATTCCACTGGCACTAGCAAGATCAGACTCTACACCGACGCTCAGACCATCGGCACCAGCAGTGAAAGGAAGCATACCGGCACAGAAGCCGATAGGGATTTTGTTATTAATATATTTTGTTTATTATTGTAAAATCATTGTAAGCCGACTTGGCAAGTTGTAAAATGACTCTTATATAAGAGAGATCATTGTAGAACATTTTGTGTAAGTAAGAGGAATATAATTAGGCAAAATAAGGTAGACCTATTATGTGAAATATAGGTTAAGGGTTTATGTAAGAAGCAGAACAGAAACCGGTACTAGATCTAGTATTATAGATGCTACTTTGAAGCAGTAAAAGACACTAGATTTATATAATCCATTTTTTGAGTCAGTGAGACTTCCTATTTTGTATTTGAGCAGTGAGCTCTAGGCACTTGGCCTTCCTGCATGTGCTTGCCCCTCTTGTAGCAGTAGTATTCTCTTATTGGCTAGCAAGTGAATATTGTGGGTCACAAATCCCACCGAGGTTTTTCCCACACTGGGTTTCCTTGTTAAAATATTGTGTTATGGTGTGTTTTTCATGTGGTCACTTTTGTCTATGTTTATTGCATTACTTCTTGTTTACCGATACACAATTTTAATATGTTCTACATGTTTTAAGTTAAGAAATTCATATCACCAGTTAGATACTGATTCACCCCCCCTCTTAGTATCTGTGGGAATCCTAACAAAATTATTAAATGATTTTAAATGCTTGATGACCAATTATTGCCTCATTGAGCTTCTTGAACTACCCCAAATGAAAGGGAAAATGAAACTTTTATACTTGTCATTTAGGGTTAATGAAACCAATTTTCGTCACATGCTGACATTGGGGAATTTTTTCGCTCACTCCACAATCTTCTATGCAAACTTAGGAAAGGTCCTACCCCAAAATAGGGGAGGGACAGGGGTGTCATGCCCATGTCCTGCCCTTTTCTCCAAGGCAGAGTGTAGACAAGGTGGTGTGGAGGGCAAGGGAGAATTAGTTTTTAGGGGCTAAGAAGTCTCTCATCTCTGATCAGGCTACTGGATTCGATTTTGAATGCATGAGGATCCTAATGTGGTTGACAATTTCTAGGGTTGCAATTTTGTGACACTACATTTATCCCTTATTATAGCCAGAATATGAATGTATGCCAATACTGTTGGTAAAGTACAAGGAAGGAAGATTGAAAGGAATTTTACCACATCAAGGAGCAAAGATGCGCTAAGCCCCCAGTGGACTTAGGATCTTATAAATTCGACTAACAAAGTAAATGGAAAGATCAAGAAAGGGAAAACCATGACTACAAGTAGCAAATTTCCCCTCACTATGAGTTATGAAAGCAAGGATACCAAAGATTACAAAGTGAAACAAAGTACACTAAGTAACTCTATGTATCAAGAAGGAAAATATGAGTGGAGTGTATGCCCCCATGTTAAAGAGATTGCACACACCTTATCGGGAGTGATTTCTTTAAGGTAGGATACACAAAAGAGAGAGAGAAGAGAGGGAGGATGTTATCACAAGGATGTAGTCCCCAATCAAGGAATAAACTCAAGGATAATAAACACAAATCATGAGGTAGTTTCATTTTCCTCAAGGTTAGTATGCTATATGATAACTCGTGTATATCATATATATATGTGCATATAATAATCGTCATTCCCCATAGAAAGGAAACTTCCTTGAAAGAAAGGGAAGATAAGAGTATTTTGAGTCAACATGAAAGAGACCAAAAGAGATCTCAATGGTTTGCATCATCCTCAAGTAGACATTGAGGGAAAAATAAAAGAACATGGATATACATAGAACAATAGCCACAAAAAGCAAGAGAGGAGAGGGAGAAAAAATCTGTGGTGGTAAGGTTTCTCATCTAGCATGACATCCACCTCCTGTTCTTGCTGATCACTATTTCAAGAAGGTGAGGAACATGTTAGAGGAAAGACATTGAGCATAGTAGATGGAGCCATCACAAGATCCAAACAAGGACTATGCTCATGTGGTAAGTTACTTTGTTTGGTTCTATGAGCTAGTATTAGGGCTTTTAAAAAATTAGTTTATAAATGCTTGTCAACATCAACATATTCATAATCACTATCAGAAGCATTAGGAGTTGTATTTCCATAATGAATAACATTTTCACTCATTTCTTCATCAAAATTTATAGAAAGAGGAGAAAGAACATGAATAGGAGTAAAATCATCACATGTTTTGTGCAACTTATGATTTGGAAATGTTGGTTGAACATCTTGACTAGGAGAAAAGGGAATTCTATCAACTGTTAGAGTTCAAAAAGATTCAATAATTTGAGGGATAGCTTCACGATCTCGAATACAACCTTTTCATCGACATTCTCTCGCACAACAATTTCATCAAGTCTTAGTGGAAGGTTGGGAAGGAGGATCATTTGGTGAAGGAGGAATATTATCATCTTTGATATTTGAAGGTTTAGGTTTAGGTATTGTAGGTTGAATATGGGGAGAAATAGGCCTCTTCTCTTTATAAGAGGAAGGAGGAAGAACTTGTTAGGAACCGGAAGGACAACTAAGAGAGGGGGGGTGAATTAGTTGTCAATGAATTTCAACCCAATTATAATTTAATCAAACTTAATACTTAATACCTGTAAACCAAACTTAATGTTAGTTAATAGATTAGTAGTTAATATCAATATGTTGAAACTCAATGCATGAAACAAAAAGAAAACAACATCCATAACACATAACACAAAGATTTTGATGTGGAAACTGTTGGCAGTGGGCCAGCATCTCTCGTAGGGATTCGCGACATGGTTTAACAGCCTCCTATGGATTCTATAAGTCTAGTGGTTGTATCAAACATTGACAGGTCGATCTTTTGGTACAATGACAACCCTAGCCTGTAACAAGTGGTATCAGACCTTGGTCAGAGGTTCGAATCATGCAGGCTGCAGTGAGTGATGCTAGGAGGGGATTGTTGGCAGTGGGCCAATGTCCCTCACAAGGATTCACGACATGGTTTAACAGCCTCCTATGGAATCTATAAGTCTAGTGGTTGTATCGAGCATTGATAGGTCAATCTTTTGGTGCAACGGCAACCCTAGCTTGTAACACAAACCCTGTAAGGGGAAAAACCACGATGGCAAACCTTACCCACAATCAGATGATACTAATGCAAATATTATGTGTATACAAATGGGGTATGCACATGTAGAAAGGCCAACCACCTAGAGCACACTGCTCAAATGGGAGTCACAATGACTACAGTAGAATGGTTAAATCCTAGAATAATGTACTCCTCAAAATAGCATCTCCAATGATGTATTCAGTACCGATTAAGCTTTGATAAACACCTTCAAACATTCCTTGAACCTTCTCTATGGTCTGCTCATATGATCTTCAATATTCGCACATACCATGTTACAATACCAGACCATAACCATATCATATATATATCTCATCTCACAAATAAGATCTTACATATATACAAAACCTAAGACCAAATGTCTAGGTCGGCTCACTAAGAATATTACAATTAAATCAATTACAAATAAGTCTATAAGCGATGCATCATGTTGGCTCAATACATTTACAACAATATCCAATCAATAAATCATTTCCATAATGTGTCGTGCTAATCTAGAATAGATAATGCATACTGGTCCATAACCTAGACCAATCTATCGATAACAATAAATATGTCAACTCAATTAGATCAATAACCAAAACACAAAAAAAAACTATCCAAACCATGTCTTCTATAGAATCAAGTGATCTCTAGATGATAACAAGTCATCATCTATGTTGGTGAACCATATAACCTTTCGGTGAGCATATACTGATGATTGTGCATAAGTTATTGACCTTTCCAGTGAACACAATGTGCCGGTTCAACAGTAAACCAACATAACTATAGTGCCCAATCAACAATGTAGATCTCCATAAGGATAAGTGTTGACATTAATGACAAAACTAATGCAACACATCCATAATACCAACAATCTCCCCCTTTGGCATTGACGACAACACTAGATGGAAAAATCATCTAAGTGCCAAAATAGAATGCCAAAAACCTAAAACCAACAATCTCTAGAATAGATCAATACTAGAAATCAAAATCAAAATACAAAGAGTATTTATCTCTCCCTCAATGAATAATATCTCCAAAAGAATAATTTTTTTCCATACATATCTCTCCCCCTTTGACATCAAAAGCCAAAGCAATTAAGAATAAATACCAAAACATACAACCAACTACTCCCCCTAAGAAGTAGCTCTCCTCCATCAAAGCTTGAAAAAAGATTTCTCTGTTAGTTCCTGTTGGTCTGATACCAATCTTCAATCATCTAAGTCTCTGTTGGTGAGGATATTACCCCAAGCTTCTCTCTGAGATATTCAAAGGTTTCCTTAGGAAAAGTCTTTGTAAAGATATCTGCATTCTTCTCTTTAGTATTCACGTAAACCAATCTTACTTCTTTTTCTTCAACATTCTCTTTCACAAAATTATATTTGATAGAAACATTAGTACATTTGGGCCTAATTTTCGACGGCTAATTGTTGGAAGTCCGATGACAACACGTCAGACTTCCGACAAATGTAACCATTGAAAACTTGTCATCGGTCTTCCCGATGATGACATTTGCATCGGGAGTCCGATGGTGTTATGAACTCTTCTAACGGCTGCTATATTTGCTCCTTCAACCAAAAATATCAATGGATTATAGTTGAAATTCCGACGGCTACTATGTTTCCTCCTCGATGACTATCCGACAAGGAAGTGACGTCGGACATAAAACATCCTTGTCAGATGTTTCTTTAGTTGTCATCGAAATTCTGACAGTATCAGATGTTGAGGGTTAGGCAGCTTTTCCATCGGTGCATGAAAGCATTGAATGAGTTCTACTTTAAAAAATTGCATAAGTTTTTTTTAATTTATTTGATTCAGTGTTATTTGCAAAAAAAGATTATCAATGATGTTTCATTTCTCCAAGAATTATCTAGGATCTTTCCGTTAGATAATATGTAACATCCAATGACTAAATTTTTTCTTTACAAATGCTTATTTTATTTAATTATCATTTGAGCGTGAATTATAATTTATATCTGTGCAGAAGTAGAAGATACAAGCTTAAGACTCATGTGCAAGTAATTTTCGTAAAAGAAAACAAGCAGGCATTATCTTGAATGACATGGAAACAAGCTCATCGGCTGCCTAGAAGAGAGCAATTGGAGAAAAGCAGAGGAAAGTGTTAAAGGGTGGTAAATGCATACATATTATGCAATACAAACAAACAATGTCTAGAGTGTGTGATGTGACGTCTCTAATTTATGTCCGGAGGGACTAACTAGTTTTGGAGTTCCTAGGAAACCTATTGGGCTAGGCTTGGAGGAAATCAATGTGTTCATGCAAGGACCACCTTTTTTCTATTATGAGAATGATGCTTTTGCACCAAAGGATATTTGGAAGGAAATATCTAACAATTTCTATAGTGTGGAACCAGAGTTGGTGGACTTGAAGTAAATTTTAGCTTCCAGAAGACCAAGAGGTTATGTACACAATCTCCCAATAGAAGGGCAATTTCATGCATTACCTCTCCCCCCATGACTATTCAAGAAGCACTTCCTCAAACAAAGGACTATTGGCCTCTGTGGATCAAAGAAAAAAATTGAAGCATAGACTCTAGATGATGTGGTGGTGTCCTTCGTGAGGAACTTTGCACTATAATTAAAAATTCATGAGAGAACTGCAAGATAGTGAACATAAATACATTTTGAAAAGTGTGAAGAATGGAACTTGGTTTGGGTGGGGCCAGGTCAGGTTTCTCCTCTAGAGGTTGACGAGATAGAAATCATATTAGGATTTGAAAAATATCACACTTGTGGAACTTTGTGTGTGACTGGTCGATTGTGTTGTTTGGGTAATGCATTCCAACTAGATACAGTTGCATACCATTTATCTATTTTGAAAGCCTTTTATCCTGATGGCATTAAATTAAAGTTCTTTCTCTATTTTTTGGTGATCTCTAGAGAAGAGGTTGCTTTGCATTGACCTAGGATACATTTAACTTGTGTTGTATCTGCAAAAATATGTATCCTAGGTCGATGCAATGCAACCTCTGCTCCACCAATACCACATAATAAAGAAAATACTTTAATTTAATGCCATCAATATAAAATGATTTCAAGACATATAAATGGTATGCAACTATATCTATTTAGAATGCATTACCCAAATAGCACATCGATCAGTTGCACATGAAGTTCCACAAGTGTGATCTTTTTCAAATCCTAATATAATTTCTATCTTGTCAACCTCTAGAGGAGCCACCTGACCTGGACCCACCTAAACCAAATTCCATTCTTTGCACTTTTCAAGAATGTATTTATGTTCACTATCTTGTAGTTTCCCTCGTTAATTTTCAATTATAGTGCAGAGTTCTTCATGAAGGACACCACCACATCATCTAGAGTCTATGCAATTTTATTTTTTTCTTTGATCCCATGGAGGCCATCCTTTGTCTGAGGAAGTGCTTCCTCAATAGTCATGGGGTGGAGAGGTAATGCTTGAAATCACCCTTCTATTATAATATTGTGTACATAACCTCTTGGTCTTCTAGAATCTGAAAAGTACTTTGAATCTACCAACTCTGGTTCCACACTATACAAATTTTTGGATATTGTCTTCCAAATATCCTTTTGTGCAAAAGCATCATTCTATAATAGAAAAAAGGTGGCACTTGCATGAACACATTGATTTCGTCCAAGCATGGCCCAATAGGTTTCCCAGGAATTCCTAAACCAATTAGTCCCTCTAGACATAAATTAGAGACGTCACATCACACACACATCAGAAACACATCATTATCCATAATAGAACAAATCACCATAATAGGCTATTATAAAGTATCTATACAAAAATATGAAAGAATATTAAATTACCATTACAAACCCATAAGCCATTAAATAGTGAAAATAGATATTAATTTGTAAATGTCTACCTACAAACACCACAACCATAACCAAAACAAAAATAAATCTTATCCACAAAAACTAAGTAGCTTGCATGGCAAGGGGCATGATGCCCTTGCAAACGAACTTGAGTTGATACCAGGAGGTCTTCCAATCTTCTTACGTAGAGGCCAAAATATTGTATTAACTTTTAATATTCAGAAGAATATCCTCTACCTCCCTATAGTTATCTGAAACCTTCACCACCAAATCAAGCTTCTGAGAGTCTTCAAACAGTCTCACCATGCTGGTGAGTTGCAAGTATACAACATCTCTCAGATGGTCGAAC
The DNA here is from genome assembly GCF_030272615.1 of Cryptomeria japonica. Classification (NCBI taxonomy): domain Eukaryota; kingdom Viridiplantae; phylum Streptophyta; class Pinopsida; order Cupressales; family Cupressaceae; genus Cryptomeria; species Cryptomeria japonica. Next base: position 780,853,614 of record NC_081411.1, on the reverse strand, counting down.
CATTTCTTAATTTTGTTCTTCTAATTAGTCAATGGATTTAGTTGCATGTACATGTTTTCTATTTGAAGCCTTTTGTTTCCTTCTGCATCATTCTTCATGTCTATAGTATTGGATAGTTGTACAATTTGTGACGCTATAATATCTATGTGACCCTTAATATCCTTAGTATATTTAGGCCATTGCTTTTAAAACATGTATGCTACCACTACATCCTTCACACTTTCCCAAAAAAAAAATTGTTCTTTCTTGTAGTTGGATATGTGTTGTTGCACATCTAATCACCAAAACTTCTAGTCTTTTCTCTTTCACCTTCTTCTCTACATCCTTCAAAACTTTGGCTTCCAATTTGAAAGCACGTTCCTTAAATCCATTAAGCATCAATTGTATTTTCTCTGCACATGACAAAGACTCATCCAAAAATACTTCTAGAAGTCCTTCATGAAGGACTTTTAATGCATCATTAATAAGTTATGAGGCCTATATTTGAGACTTAGTAAAATTCTTGTGAGTAGAATGGTGAAGTATATCACCCAAACAAATCATATGCAAGGGAGACAATCACTTAAGGTCCATCTGCTCTTGAGACATTGATTCCCACTTTAGCATGTCCCATCCTAAATATCCCCTAGGCATGTTTTTCTTCGTGCCCACTTTGATTCTACTCACATCATCTTGAAATATGCATTTTAAACTCCTTCCTCAACCTTTGTTCAATTTTAAGTCCTGATTGACAAGACTAGCATGCCTTAGGTGCCCTACTACTCATGATTGGGACCCAAAATATGATCCCTTATTTCTTGCCTCATGTGTGCGAAAAACAAATTAGCTTCATGTCAATCGGCTCCAAAAATTCAAACACTTTGTGTATGATTAGGTATTAAAGGAAGCCTACCCTTTCATTTCAAGGGGTCTACCTACAATTCAAGTAATCTCTTAATTATAAAATCAATTCAATTTTGAGTGAACAAGAAATCAAACATTCATCAAGCATTGATGGAGAATTCAAGTTAAAACACAACATTCATGATCAATAGTCTGCATGACATCCTAAAACCTTGTGTGAGGATTCAAGAAAGATTCATCAAGGTATCATGTTCAATTTTAAGCATTTTTAGGTTAGATATATCCTTTCCCTCAAAAATAAAACATTATACTTCAAGGTTAATTCACAACCCAAGATTTGACCTAGGAAAGCCCCCATCAACAAACCTATTTTCGTCATTTTGTGTCTAGGAAATAGATTCAAGAGTTACGTGTGAAGAATTCAGCAAAGTAAATGATGACAATCAAACTCAAATTTTGATGGCATGAAAAGCAGAAGACTAGGCCAGTTCACACCTCCTAGTCCCAAAATTTTTTGACAACCTTTTAATAGTAGATTTTGTGTACCATCCTAATCCCAAAATTATTCATTTTTTCTACATCTGACAGGTGGAGGATCTAGTCAATCCACACCTCCTAGTCCCAACAATTATGCTTGAACACTCTGTCACAAGAGAAGAGACATGACTTCTAGGTATACTAAGGAGATGCTTACTATTAGTCATATGATAAGAGAAAAGAGAAGAAACGTGAATACTACTAGCTAACAAGTTTGGTAATGTTGGGTGATTCATGCTACATCATGGATTTCATTGGATAGCAATTTGTGTTATGCTAGATGATCCATGATAGAGAAGATTAACAAACAAAGCCATTTGTTTGCAAGGCAATCCAAAAACTCTACTACAAAATGGTTGCTATAGTGACACAAAAGACAAACAACAATAATAACCAACACTTGCAAAGGTGTAAATGACAACAATGATCACACTAGCATTAATCCATGATATTCCAAGTAATGAATTTAAAAAAAATAATAACCATTCCCTAGGGGGTGCTATGTAACACAACACTTCTAGTTTGAGGATATAACATAAATGAATTAACACGAGAAAAAAGGAGAGCTCATATGCCTCCCCTTAAGATGTCAACATACCTCTAGGTTGATATCTTAAGGTACATAGCGATCAAGGATAAGCACCTTCAACACCAAGAAGATACCTTTAATAAACGTACATTCATTCCAAGCTAGGAAAAAGATACTTGTACATGCCTCATTGCTATAAGAAAGGAAGAGATAGTTGTAAAAGAGATATTTTTCAACAAGTGTAAAGGGATCATTTTAAAGAGGGAGGAAGAGATCTTTTCCTAAAGATGTCTACCTCCAAAAATAAAGGAGATATTTAATAAAGATATAATCTTTTAATTTAAGAAATGGGCAGGAGATTAAGAATAAAAACCTTCCATGTTGCTAGGAAATGGTATCCTTGATGCAGGATTGCACACTTTCTATCACTAAGGAGAGATCGTTCATAAAATAAATACCATTTCAAGAAAGAAAGAGGTCCTAATCAAGGAACACACATGTCCAAGAAAGGAGAGAATTTGGATTGAGGAAAATTCTATGCAAGAAAGGATATCAAGTTATAAAAGATAAAAATCAACAAAGGTAAAGTGGATCCTTAAAAAGGAGGAACAATTGACAACTATTATTCTTGCTCCACAATGTAGAAACAAGACGAACTAGGCTATTACATTTCCTCCCAAGTATGATTGCAAATGAAATCATAGTACCATGAATGACAATGATCGCCTAATAGGTACTTAGGCTACCGATGTTATATAGCAAGATAAAAACATAATAGGTTATAAATGTCATTTAGAAGGGATATGATGAGTGTATAACTCATTGTCACTTATTATTTAAATGTTACTAGAACTACAATAAGTTGTTGAATTTTAATCTCCAAATCATGACATTCATTAGTGGAATAGTTGATGATGCTTGAAAAAAAGATTGTCCTAATTTTGTTTATGGTTTTTTCTTCAATTTTTCAAGGGAAGAGTAATAAAGTTGGCTTTAAGAAACTCATACAAAACTATCTCTTCTTGTGATTAAAAGTTGTTGGAAAAGTCATAGATATATTAGACAATGGAGGAGGGGATGTCAACAAACGAGGAGGATAGAAACCTAAATCTTCTTCAGAAAAATGTAATGTATATTTCTCATGAACCTCCACACTTTATTGCATACATCTTAAATCATGTCCATTGCATCCATGTGTATAATTAAATGTGGTATTTAAATCATGTCTAGAGGAGTGTTTTCATTCGTATTTTGAAAGTTTAAAGATCCTCAACCATCATCAAGACATGTGTTGGAAGAAAAGGCTGGATTAGATTTAGAAGAAGCTTGGATAATTGACACATACAACTCTCTTGAGACTTCATATTTGGATAGAGGGACCTTATATCAGATTAGATAAGGCATGAGAGTGATATATGTATTAGTGTAATTATTATACTTTTTGAATATTTATCCTTGGTATAATATTGGAAATAGTATCTTATACTAATTAGGGAGTTGTAATTAGGATATTATTTTCCCATTTTTAGTTGTTGATCTCATTATTTAAGACACAAATGATTTTCATAATTTCTTTTCTTTATGTGGAATATATATCTAATGTAATTATTTATATTTTTAGTAAGAAAACAAATTTATTGTAGTAATCATGTGGTTTTTTAATTTTATCTCTTGTCTAAGAGAAAGTATTGAAGATCATAACTCCAACATGGATTTATTTTGGATGAGTAATGTTGGTGTTTACATCGGTAGACTTGAGCATAGCTTAATCATGTTCTTCAAACCTCTTCTTTCATTGTAATTTTGAGATATATGCTTCAATTAGTAACTGTCTAATGTCTTCAGAAAATCAGTAGCATATCTCTTGGTAGTCAAACTATGTAAAGATCCTATGATTGCATTGGAACTGGTTTATAATAAGATTTGAATGGGCTTGTAGCTGTAATATGTTTTCAGAGGTTGCATGACATGTTTGACAAAATGTCAATAATCTTCTGAAGTCTGATTTTGATACATTATTGTGACAGTCCATGTAATTTTACATTAGCTTCCTATAACATGTATTTATGACTATCAATGAGGCATTTGTTTGATTTAGATATGAAATAAGAGGAATTTGAGGTTGCATCATCATACACCCATTTTCTGAGGACTCTTGCCAATTGTTTGACATAATGTCCACAAGCTAAACATTCCGATTTTGAGTCTAATTTTATGTTAGATCATCATAATTTGATTGTATATGCATTCTTGGCTATCATTCTTTCACTTGCAGTCCATTGTAGTTTTATATTTATGATAAATATGTTATGGTTCACCTCTATACCAAAGTGAAAACTTCTGAGACATCAGTCTGCATAACACACAATAGTAGTGAACAACATAACATGTAGACTTGATAGCAAATATTCCTTATTTTGCAGTCATCATTGGACAAGGGATATTACACAATCATACTAAATAGATTTCAAACCCTATAATTCATATACAGAACAACAAATTTGGACTCAAGAGCTTCTAGAGTAATTTTCGAGGTTAAATGAATCTATGAACAATAGTTTAAACATGAATCATGTTTATTTACAATATGAATATTATTTTATGTTGTGATTAATGTCTTAGGCATGGACAATGTTTTAGGTGTGAATAATGTTTTCAAGTATGAATAGGTTTTTTTGGTAATGAAGAGATTTTCAAGGGGCTATGAATAATGGTTTAAGCCTTGTGTAGTTTTTTCAGGATTTTTTTGCTTGCCTAAAGGAATAGTTTCATGAAAATGGACATCAATTGGGAATACGATATCCAAATTTTAAAAAATAAATAGACATTGGAATGTTGATTCTATGATATAAAACATCTTTAAAACATGTACCCTGGCAATTGCAGCTACGCCATGTGACAAAATTCCTCTATAAATTTATCCTATGATAGATGTTCATACCTTGTTCCAAAACTTCCAATTTCTGTGAGGCAGTCTGTCAAATAATCAGCATGCCATTTCAAAGCTCCCATTTTTGCATAGGTTGAGGGATGTTGACAGAGCTTTACACTTGCACCCAAGCCAATGGAGAATCGGATACATCACTATCTGTAGGTGCAAAATAGATGGGTGATCAATACTAATGAATGAAAGAAGGGGAATGAAGTCTATTGGTCATTAGCCCCTGGTAGCATGCCCTATTCCATGAGCCAACATTGCTCCCATTTTCACATAGGCTGGGGGATGTTGGTAGAGCTTTACACCTACTCTATTCCATGAGCTGACATTTCTCCCATTTTTCCAAACCCTATTCCATGAGCCAACAATGCTTTGAGCTAGCATTAACTGGTCAAAATGATTCATGTGTGTCATCCAAAACCTACAGTATGCTTACTCTGGGTAGGAGCACATTTTTGGGCCAACAATGTGAGAATGGGAAGAGGCCACAAAAATGATTTCAAATGTCTTGGTCTTTTTTTTTTCTTTAAGTAATGCGTGCGGTCATCATAATTTTGATGAATGCGGGAACTTTTTGTAAAAAGGAACAAATTTCATTGCCAATTCCTTCTCTGTCGAAAATAGATATTGAATTATATTTAGAATTCTGACGAATGCAGGCAATTTTTCAAAAAAAAATCAAATTTGTTCACAATATACCTTCTCCGTTGGAAAACTCCGTCAGAATTTTAGGCCAAATGTATTAGTGAAACATGCTTAGTCTTAGAGTGAAATACCAGATTCTTTGATATATCAATTATTGTTAAATTGTCATAATAAATGATTATCAATTCTTTGCATTTTACCTTTACGTCCTTCAACATTTTGTTAATCCATAATACCTGAGTATAGTTAGTTGATGCTACAACATATTCTGATCCTGTTGTTGATAATGATGTACAACTCTACTTCTTTCTTATCCATGAAATCAATCTGCTACCAAGAAATAATGCTCCGCTAGTGGTACTCTTTCTGTCGTCTACATCTCCTTCCAAATTTGCATTGGTGTATGCAAATAAATTAAAATATTCATCTTTAGGGTACCATAAACTAAGATTTGTTGTGCCTTGTAGATATGGGAAATTCCTTTTTACTGTTGATTCATGATTTTCTTTAGGATTACTCTGAAACCTTGAAACAATACATACTGCATTCATTATATTAGGTCTTGTTCATGTTAAATACAGTAAACCTCCAATCATATATTTTTATCTTGTTAGATTAATAGGAGTTGAATCATCCTTCAATGTCAATTTATCAGTTGTAGTCATAGGAATACTTACCGATTTAGAGTTTTCGATACCAAATTTATTTATAAGTTCCTTCAAGTATTTTGTTTGACATATGAATATACCTCTATCAGTTTGTGAAATCTGCAATCCTAAAAATAATTTTATCTCCCCAATCATAGACATTTTAAATTATTCATTCATCTTGTTAGCAAAGTCCTTACATGATTTATCTTCTCCTCCAAAAACAATATCATCAATAAAAACTTCAATAACCAAGATGTCATCATTAGTCACTTTGAAATATAAGTTGTTGTCAGTATTACCTTTAGTGTAACCAAGCTTCAAAAGATATTTGTCCAATCTAGTATACCAAGCTTTAGGAGCTTGCTTCAATCCATACAAAGGTTTCCTTAATCTGCAAACCATATCTTTATCATTTGTCAACAAGAACCCATCAGGTATTTCAATGTAAACTTCCTCTTCAAGATCACCATTCAAAAATGCACATTTTACATCCATCTGATATACTTTATAGTTCTAATGAGCTGGAAATGAAAAATATAACCTAACTGCCTCAATTCTAGCTATCGGTACAAAGGTTTCATTATAATAAATTCCCTCCTTCTATGAATAACCTTTACAAACTAATCATGCTTTGTTCCTAATTACCTCACCATCTTTGTTAAGTTTATTTCTAAATACCCATTTAGTTCCAATTACATTTTTGTCTTTAGGTCAGGGAACTAATGTCTATGTATTGTTCTTTTCATTTTTTTCTAATTCATCTTCCATTGCTTTTATCCAATGTTCATCTTGACATGCTTCAATAACATGTGCTGGTTCAATTTGAGAAATTAAGCATACCTCTTCATTTGCCAGTCTTCCTCTTGTCATAACACCTTGATACTTATTCCCAATTATCTTATTTTCTGAGTGATTCAGTCTTACATACCTGGGTTTATTCACACTCAAGCAAAGGAGTTCACAGATCACTGGAGATCGAATTGGGTTTATATAAGAGGATTTAGTCCTCTGATATTGAGCTTAACTGGAAGTGTACTAAGACATAGGAGATGCTATCTTTTGTAGTTCAACACTTCTCTAGATTCTAGTTTGGATTTATATGTAGTTAGTGAGGCTTCTTTTGTGATGAGCAATGCACTCTAGGCTACTGGCCTTTTTACAAGTGCATGCCCCTCAATTGTAATTCACATACTTACTGTAGAAGTATTATCTGATTGTGGGTAGGCTTCCCACCATGGTTTTTCCCTTTAATGGGTTTTCCACGTACAAATCTCAGTGTTATTTGAATGGCTTTTATTCTATGATTATTGTTTATGCTTAATTGGTTGAACTGCTATTCTGGTATTAATATTTTGGGTTCCATTATTAAAGTTTAAAATGCTAATGGTTACTGTAATCTGTGACAATTGATTCACTCCCCCCCCTTTCAGTTGTCTTTTAGTTATCTGAACTGTCTAATAGATTTTCATATTACTGATGATTCTCATGATGATGAACCTGTAAGTTGATCAAGTAATGGAAGATCAAGAAAATATTGGGTCTTTATTGCTATCAAGGATGAATCTCTGGAACCTGTCATTGATACAACTCGTACTAAGGAGAAATCTCTAGCTGCAAAAATTGAAGAGAAAGATGAATGGGTTATGGACAGTGGTTTATTACATCACACGACCAGTTATAAGAGGAATTTTATAACACTACAAGAATTGGATGGTGGACTAGTCAGATTTAGAGACAACAAGGCATGCAAGAGAAAAGGAAAAGGAACAATATCCTTGGATGGTAAGACTAATACTAACAATATTTATTATGTTGAAGGTTTGAAGCATAATATTTTGAGTGTAGGTTAGATGGTAGATACAGGATTTCATTTGCAATTAAAAGATGGAAAATGAAAGATTATCAATAGATCTGGATTGGAAATTGTATCTGGTACTCACACCAAAGGAAATATTTTTCATTTGAACTCTGGTGAGAAGGATTGCATGATTGCTTAGATTGGTGAAAGTTGTCTTTGTCATAAGAGGATATGTCACGTAAATTTTGTTTGCATAGTGAAGATCAGTTCAAACCAAGCTATCAGAGATTTTCCCAAGATCATCAAGCCTCATAATCCGGTATGTAGATAACATCAAATGGGTAAGCAAGTTAGAAGTTCTTGTAGAAGCATACATGATAGATATAATGGAATTCTTGATCTTAGTCATACTGATCTATGTGGACCAGCAAGGACTGAAGTATTCAGGGTGATAGATATTTAATGTTTCTTATTGATGATTATTCTAGAATGATGTGGGTTGCTTTTTTTAAAGAAAAATAAGAATCTCTTGAGAAATTTAAATTTTTTAAAGATATGGTTGAGAGAGAAATAGGATTGAAGATAAAATGCTTAATATCAGATTAAGGCAGTGAATTTACATCCAGTGAGTTCAACAATTTTTCTGAGAAGAATGGAATGAGAAGGCAATTGTCTACACCTAGAACACCACAGTAGAATGGAATAGTTGAAAGGAAGAACAAAACTATCTTAGATGCTTCAAGGACAATGATGATGGAAACCAAACTGCCCAATATTTATTGGAGAGAATTTGTCAATACTACTTGTATATGGTGAAAATGGATAGCAATAAACAACAATATTGAAAGACTAAAATGGATTCAACCACCAAACCCTAGCCTAACAATGAACAAAGATCCACCATAACATATGAAGATAACCTAAGACAATGCAAAATAACTCAAAAAAATCACAAAGATTATACCATCACATGTCCACTAGGGTTTTGATCTCCATTCTTCCTATCTCCATTGATCTTGTTTGATATGCTTGCTCTCAGATTTTTGTATGCACAAGAGTTCAACAAAGAACGGAATGTGGTTGCAAGTAGGATCGTAGTGTAGCCAAGTCCTCCAAAATTAGTCATTAGGGTTTGATAATGAAGAAAGCATCTCCTTAAATAGAAGACACAATAGAAAATGGAGGGTTAAGATTGAGAGGTGTAAAAAGAGAGGTCGGCTAGGATTAGAGGGTAGGTATAAGAAATACCAAAATAATGAAAGGGGTAGGTAGTGTAGGAAATAAGAGATGAATGACATGTGTCATGTGTAGAAAAGGTTAATGAATTAATTAAATAAATAAAGATTTATTTAATTAATAGAAGAAGTAGGGCAATTAAATAAATAAAATATTTATTTAATTTAGGAAAGGGATAATTTAAATAAATAAATGTATTTATTTAAATGAGAAATAAGGCTAGAAGAGGATAAATGAATTAATTAAATAAATAAAGATTTATTTAATTAATAGAAGAATTAAGCTAAAGTAATTAAATAAATAAAATATTTATTTAATTAGACATGACAATTTTAGGTGTCTACATTTTGCCCCTCTTTGAGACAATGCGGCTTGTCGCGTTGTTTCAAAGAAGATAAGATGAACTGATACAAAGTTGCCCCAGGATGGGAATGATATGCCCCCTCGAGAGATTGGATGAAAAAGTCTGGAAAGATTGCAGACAATCTCGCGATAAGAAAGATGGGATAGAATGGACTGATTGGATAAAGTGACAAAGTCACGGGATGAGGAAGACTGACTCGGGAAATGAGGGCGAGGGCTAGGGTAGGCTATAAGATAGACCACGGGCAAAAGACATCCTCATTGTCATTCACACCCTTACGAGATCACAGTGCAGAGCGAGAAAAGAGCAGCAGCAGTCAGCAGCGATGGCATTCGTTCATAGATTCGACCGTGTCCGCCGATTCCAGCGACCAGCCGATGCAGGAGAGCCAGTAAGTACCCGAAAACCTCCTCGTACTTTCACGCATTTCAAGTTTTGTCATTAATGCATGTTTAGGAGCAATAAATGCGCTAGAAATAGGGTAGTTTAAAAGTGCAAAAACGCGCAACCGCATCTGTGTCAGCGCCAGGCGCGTCTGTGTCCAACAGGCGCGTCTGTGTCGAGTCCAGGCGCGTCTGTGCCTGGAACCGCGTTTGTGTTGAATGCGGACGCGTTTGTGAAATGTAGTAGCGTCTGTGCTTTTGAATAGCGTTTATGTCATGCAGGAACGTCTGTGTTCCCTGGTCGCGTTTATGTCTGGCATAGGCACGTTTGTGTTTAGAAAGCGCGTCTGTGTTGCAGAGGCGCGTTTATGCAGTCTATAAGCGCGTTTATGAGTTAAAAGCGCGTGTGTGTTGAAAAAGTGCGTTTATGTGTTTAAATGCATGGTTTTAGTCCTTTAGGTCAAATCGGCAGTTCTGTGATGAACATACGCTGTCGATTGGATAAGCTGCTGAGAGGATACACTCAAGCAGGTCCTCTAGGAAGATTAGGATAGATCAAGGCACTTTGTGATGAACAGGGAGCACCAGGATATGCAGCACTTTGTGATGAACAGGGAGTGCGAATGTGAGTGACACTTTGTGATGAACAGGGAATGTCACACACGTAGTACTTTGTGATGAACAGTGAGCACTACTAGGATAAATAGCAACACTTTGTGATGAACAGTGAGTGTCACTAGGGTAGATAGCCATATGCATTTGGGTAGCGAGTAGCATTTTGTGATAAACAGTGAATGCCACGATAACTGACAAGATTGATTTGCTTGACTGCAGGAGTATTTGCCGATGTTGGAGTCACGGGAGAGATTCCCATCGACTCAGAGACTGCGTCCAGAGTTGTCCATCCAGGACATGATTTCCATTGAGGAGATGGGTCTCACATATATGCTCTATGTGCCTGAGTTTCGGGCAAACATGGGGTTGCTGACTGCATTGGCCGAGAGATGGCACTCAAAGACATGCACGTTTCACCTGCCGATGGGTGAGATGACAGTGACACTGGAGGATGTATATAGGATATTACATGTTCCTATTGATGGAGAGTTGATCCCCTACGACCGTGACGGTGACAGGGAGGCCTTGAGATGGGTTTTTCAGGATCCAGAGTTGGAGATGAGAGCAGGGCATGTAGCCTGGGACACCATGACTGCCACAGGATTGGCATTGCCGGCAGTTATTGGGGGAGTTATCAGTGGATACCTGTGTCCAGACAGGGCCACACGAGGATTGGCAGTGGGCTGGGGAGGGGCCTTGGAGACGCTGATGGCAGAGCACACTAGGTATGCATGGGGGCCATGTGTCCTAGCACATTTGTACTATGAGCTGCATCAGTTTGTATACCACGGATCAGTGGGGCTGGGCTGCGGTGTGACTCTATTGCAGGTGTGGGCCTATGAGCACCTTCCAGTGACAAGGCCGATTCATTTCAGAGGCAGAGGACAGGGACAGAGTTTTGTTCATTTGTATGCCATGATCACATCCCAGCCTCGGATTGGGAGATTGGAGCACTGGAGGAGAGTCATTGATGACATTGATATGGTGATCTGGAGGCCGTACCTGGGGTGCGAGGAGTGGGGGGACGATGCACTGGAGCTGCCCTACACCTTCCGGAGCAGGTACCTGATTGGGCGGACGCCCTATATATTAGAGAGACAGCTGGTGGATAGGGTATGCAGGCAGTATGGCCGGATTCAGAGGATGCCCCGAGGCTCGGGTATGTATGCCCGTACTGTTAGAGATCAGGTGCAGTTTGGCCCACTGCTATCTTATGATCAGGCAGTGATGCAGCTAGCAGAGATGATGCCGATGCCATGGGACATGTGGCCAGAGGTAGATGATGCAGGGATGGACGCAGAGTACTTTGCGTACTGGGCAGAGCATCCATTTCCGAGGTTGACAGATCCGGCATAGCCAGTGGATGGAGAGGGTGGAGGAGATGATGATGAGGGAGGAGGGGATGCAGGTAGGGGCCGGCGGAGGCGGAGGGGAGTGGTGGGAGAGAGACGGGTAGCACCTCGGAGGGAGGGAGGTCAGGAGAGAGCAGCTCCAGTGGTGAGAGGACGGGGTGGACTGCCCCTACAGGTGCCAGCAGCACAGGGTCCCAGAGAGGGACAGAGACAGGTACAGCCAGAGGGACAGAGACAGGTACAGCCACAGGTACCTATACAGGCACAGGGACAGGTGCAGGCAGAGGCACAGGGACAGGCACCTGTAGAGGAGGAGCCACAGGCAGGGGCGGAGAGCGGAGACTCCGAGGAGGATGAGGTGGTGAGGCTGCGGGAGATCTGCCAGGGCCAGGCAGATGAGATTGAGGATTTGGTTCGAGAGAGGAACCACCTCAGGATCAGGGTCCGAGATACAGAGCGAGAGAGGGATCAGGCCATCCAGAGATATACCGAGGCCGAGACAGCTCTGAGGGCAGGTAGGTGGGCAGCAGAGGATGCAGGGGCAGGCTACGCCTATGTTTTGCGAGCGGGAGAGGAGATCGCCTACTGGAGGGATCTATATTATGCAGCCGTGCCAGCAGAGCAGCGGGCTAGGAGCTTCCAGAGGTCGTCGCGCACAGCGACGGCTACGGGAGGGAGCCGCAGGAGACAGGCATCCAGCGGTGGGGTTATGGGGCCTCCACCACCACCAGAGGGACAGGGGGATCTAGGGGCAGGGCCATCTACAGCTCAGACTCCGTCGAGGCGAGGTGGCTCCGAGGGAGGGAGTTCCTCATAGCTATAGTGGGCTCCCATTGTATCAGTAGATGTATCATTGTTGTATTGTAGACACCTGCGGGTGATTCTTTTGTAGACATATGATTCTTTTGACATCATTGTATTATGACACATTTGATTGATTATATATATGAGATGATTCATCTTTTGCGGCAGCTATATGCATGTGTACCTTATGTGATGAGATGTTCTTATGTGATGCATGTTTTATGATATGGATGCTTATATGATGCAAGGCCATATATTTTTGTTCTTTTATGTTGTATATGTGATGCATGATGCGAATGAAAATGTATGTGATGCAAATGATTATTTACATAATGAAAATGTGAGATGTGTTAACATGTGTTGTATGCAGGATGTGATGCCATTATAATATCTATATGTATGAAATGCTTATATGTGGTGATGCAGGTGCAACTATATGAAATGCAAATGTTTTTGGTGTGTCATTATACTCAGTCATGTGATAGCGGGCTACGCGGACTCGAGAAGGACAATGGAAGTCAATCAAGAAAGGGGGATGGAAGACAGAAGATATGAACGTGAAAGAGCTTCTTGTGCGTTATCATCATTGAGCTTTATTATGGCAGAATAGGTTCTGACAATCGAGGCATATGTTCGGCCCAGAAAGTCATTGTACCTGTTTGCATGGAGATAAGACAGTCACAAACAAGGAATGCCCCAGTTCACACTAGACTCACAGTGTCCTCATATCCTTGGACAAGTCATAGTATTACTAAAAGACAATCCACAGACAGCAAATGCAAATAAGTGATGATACCCCATCCTCGCCTTTCTAGTCAAAGACATCCTGGAGATAGAATCTCTAGTCAAAGACATCCCGGAAAAGCTAAAAGACATGTCACCAAAAAGATAAAAAAGAAAACCAAGACTCGACACCCACATCCACTGTAGTCCTCAAGTTTGTGTCTCTTGTCACTTGTTTAAGTCAAATTTTGATTGTGGTCACAATGTTCACTTTCACAAAAAGGATAGATAGCACTGAACCATATGTTGTCTGAGTCTGTTAAAAGATTTGATTTTGTTGAAGCCCATTGTTGTTGCTGTGTCTCCTTGGAAACTGACTGAATCCATGAAACTGATACCTTATTGTGGAGAAGATGGAACTTTATTGCGGATCTGCGATGGAAAATGTTGCTTTATTGCGAATTGTGCGCGGATAGACTGAAGAGAGCTGAAAGAAACTGTATTCCTCGAAACATGTGATGTTCTCAGTTCCACACCCATTACTAGACGCAGGAATTGGCCGTAGTCACAGATAGGATCTGATTTATTATGGATGGAAAGAGAGTGAAAAGGGAGGGTTTATTATGAATGGCTGACCAATCTTGGGTAGATCAATAACAAGCCATGATGGGAATGGGTAAGTTTATTGTGAGTGAATTGGTCGTGATTGTGTGCGAAGTGAAAGAATGAAAGGGAATCCTGAAAGAGGGAGGAGCAAAGTCCCTACGCATGGCGCTGGTGACCCAGTTTTCACCATGGTACTTGCCCAGGGCGTCACCGAAGTGGTTTTCACCGTTGGACGAAATTATTTCTCTTTTTTTTTTTTTTTTTTTTTTTTTTTTTTTTTTTGTGTTTTTGCATTAGGATACTCAAAAAGAGCTTATGTGTAGAACCTGCGAAGGTGCATGCTGTTGATAGGATCCTCCAAAGATTCACCTTCTGTAGTTGAGAGCTGATATGCCCCAGATCCATATGCTGCTGTGATGATGTAAGGACCAAGCCAGTTGGGTTCAAATTTGCCCTTCTTTTCTCTATCTTGCTGATTCTTGGGGTTCTCTCTGAGGACTAAGTCACCTACCTCAAATGTGCGAGGCTTGACCTTGTGATTGTAACTGCGACTCATTCGTTGTTGGTAAGCCTTGAGATGATTAAAAGCAGTGTGTCGTCGTTCCTCCAGCAGTTCTAGTTCTTGTAAGCGAGAGACCCTGTAGTCTTCATCGTTGATTATGTTTCTCAAGGAGACCCGTAAAGAAGGTAACTCGACCTCAATAGGCAAGATGGCTTCAGCACCATAGACAAGTGAGTAAGGTGTAGCTCCTGTAGGTGTGCGGACACTGGTACGATAGGCCCAAAGTGCGGGATTGAGTTGGACATGCCAGTTACGGCCAGCGTCGTCGGCTGTCTTTTTAAGTATTTTGAGAATTGTTTTGTTAGACGCCTCAGCTTGGCCATTACCTTGGGGGTAATATGGTGTGGAGAAACGATGAGAGATATGGAATCGCTCACAGAGTTCACGAACATCCTGATTCTTGAAAGGACGCCCGTTGTCGGTAATAATGGAAGTAGGAATCCCGTATCGGCAAATGATGTAGTTCAGGATGAAAGTAGCGATTTGTTTCCCAGTAACTTGCGTGAGAGGCACGGCTTCAATCCACTTTGTGAAATACTCTGTGGCTGTGATAATGAATTTATGTCCGTTGGAAGAAGGAGGGTGAATCTTGCCTATGAGATTGAGTCCCCACTGACAAAAGGGCCAAGGAGATGCAAGTGGCTGTAGTTCTTGTGCTGGTGCGTGTATGAGGTCTCCATGAATTTGACACTGCTTACACCTCTTGACAAACTGATATGCATCTTTTTCCATAGTAGGCCAGTAGTATCCAGTCCTGATGAGTTTCTTGGCCAAGGTAGGACCACTAGTATGCAGACCACATATCCCTTCGTGCACTTCTCGTAACGCAATCTGAGCTTCGTCACTCTCTAAACATCTAAGGAGGGTGCCATCTAGACCTCGTCGGTATAGGATATTAGCTAGGATAACGTATCGGGAGGATTGGCGGATGAAAGTGCGGCGTTGGTTGTTCGATAAATCGGGAGGTAAGATGTTGTCGCGAAGGTATGTGAATATGGAACCATATAACTGGGATTCAGGACCAACAACACATATCATTTCCGTGAGAGTGATCTCATATGACGGAATCAGCAGGTTGTCAACCAGGAACTCATAACAGGTCTCATTTTGTGGTAGGTCAATGAGTGAAGCAATTGTAGCCATGGCATCAGCAGCGCGATTCTGTTATCTTGGTATCTGCTCAAACTCTATCTTTGCAAAGTGTTGTTTCAGATCATCTACCAGTTGTTTGTAAGGCATTAGCTTTTCATCTTTTGTTTGATAATCATCAGTTGCTTGACGGATGACAAGTTGAGAATCGCCAAAAACACGAAGTTCCTGGATCTTCCACTGAACTGCAATTCTTAACCCCGTTGTTAATGCCTCGTATTCCGCTATATTGTTGGTGCAAGGAAATGATAAGCGGTATGACTTTGGTATAGAATCGCCTTGGGGAGTTATAAAGAGTATACCCGCTCCTGCCCCGTGCTGTGTGTATGAGCCATCAAAGTATAGTTGCCATGGCTTTGCAGGTGATATTGTTAGAATGGACTCATCTGGAAATTCTGACTGTAGAGGAACATCATCTATCATGGGAGCATCTGCCAGTTGATCTGCAATGGCTTGTCCTTTGATTGCTTTTCTGTCCACGTATTCAATGTCGAATTCACTCAAAATCATTACCCACTTGGCCAGTCGCTCAGTAAGTGTAGCTTTGTTGAGCAGATATTTTAGTGGATCAATTCTGGCAATCAACTTGGTCTTGTGAGTGAGCATATAATGTCGTAATTTTTGTGAAGCGAAGACCACAGCGAGACATGCACGCTCAATTGGTGTGTAGTTGAGCTCATATCCCACCAATGTGCGACTGATATAGTAGACTGCTTTTTCCTTGCCGTCAGGTATTTGCTGTGCTAGTAGTGCCCCCAGTGCTGTTGGAGTAGCTGATATGTAAAGTAGCAATGGTTGATTCGGAATTGGTGGCATCAAAACTGGCGGGTTCAAAAGATAGTCTTTAAGTGCCTGAAAAGCCTGTTGACAGTTCTCGTCCCATTTGAACTTAATGTTTTTGTGTAGCAGGTGCTGGAAAGGATTACACTTATCTGCAAGTTGTGCTATGAATCTTCGTATGGACTGGAGTCTCCCTTGTAAAGACCGAAGTTGACTGATATTCTTGGGTGGCGGCATGTCCAAGATAGCCTTGACTTTTGCTGGATCCGCTTCTATTCCTCTTTTAGACACAATGAATCCTAGGAGCTTCCCGGAGGTTACTCCAAAGACACATTTCTTTGGATTTAATCTTACCTTGTATTTTTCCAGCCTATCAAAAGCAACTGAAAGTATGTCCAAGTGTGTATTTCTGTCTATTGATTTAACCAAAAGGTCGTCGACATAATCTTCCACCTTTACATGCATGAGATCATGGAAGATAGTCGTCATGGCTCGTTGATATGTGGCACCTGCATTTTTCAGCCCAAAGGGCATGACATTCCAGCAGAAGGTTCCCCATGGACAAGTGAATGATGTTTTATGTTGATCTTCAGGTGCAATCCTGATCTGATTATATCCAGAGAATCCGTCCATTAAAGATAACATCTCATGGCCTGCTGTGAGATCAACAATTAAATCAATGTTTGGTAATGGGAAATCATCCTTCGGACAAGCCTTGTTGATATCCCTGAAGTCTGTACATATTCGGATGCTGCGATCTGGTTTGCTGACAGGTACTAAATTGGAGATCCATTCAGGATAATCAATTGGGCGTATGAATCCGACATCTAGTAATTTCTCCAGCTCTGCCTTGACTAATAATGCCACCTGTGGATGCATTTTTCTCAATTTCTGTTTTACTGGTTTTGCCCCCGGTTTGACTGTTAAATGATGCATTACTAAGTCGGGGTCTAGTCCAGGCATATCAGCATAAGACCATGCGAAGTTGACTTGTCGTTCCTTAAAGAAGCTTATGAACCTTGCTTTCTCGGCCTCTGTCAATGATTGAGCCAAAAATATGTTGTGTGGAACCTCTGCTGTACCAATGTTTGTCTTTATAGTCTCCTCTACCAACATGGATGATTTTTCCTCGTATGATGCGGGGAGAATGTCAAGCCTTCCATCTTCGGGCGCCTCAGAGAGGTTTTCACCCTCAGATACGTCCTTTCTTTTTACTTTTTTAGAGTCAGAGAGCGCCACAGTGTGGTTTTCGCCATAAGACCCTTGTTTTGTCTTTATTTTCACATTTTTGCGACTAGAAGGCCCGACACCCTCACCAAAGTATGCCATGTTATTTAGCTCTATGGCGTATCCTGCTTTATGGTCTCCAAGAGGAAGATCATCGCGAATGCCAAGATAATCCACAATAGCTTCGTCATTTTGAAATGTATCGATCTGTGGTGGTCCATCCTGATCCCAGTCAATGAGTTGGGGGTGAACGAGGGGAAGGTCTTTAGTGTTTTTAGAATCCGCAAGGCTAATAGTGAAGATGTGGTTATATTCAGGTATGTCAAGGTAGTCATCGAGGTCGTCAATGGCACTCTCCTCATCAGTGTCGATCGTGAGTGAGTCCAAATTATCATCACTAGTAGCACCCTCAGGGACAGGTGTCCTCATCCTATGTGATCCTGACCTAGGGCCCTGAAACGAAGCTTGTGCGGGATCCTTATGGGTCGGTTCTTGACCAACTCTGAATTTCTTGTAAAACTCCTCCTCCTCTGTAGGTTCATCTGGCTCTCTAAATGTCTCATTAAGTTCATAATCGCTGGAGGATTTGTCTGAACCCCATTCCCACTCATTGGAGTCTGTGGAATAATTATCCTCTTGTTGAACTTCAGCCACTTTGACTCGCCATATCTGTTTTGTTCTCTTGTGTTGAATCTTGGGGTTTAGAAAACCAAGCCCCTTAGAGCGTTCCCTTCTTGTAGTTAGCTCAAGTTGTAGAGGCTCCATGACACCTTCTTTGCGTAGTCCGAGAGGACTTTTTCCATCATACCCGAATCTCTGCAGAATTTTGAAACCTTTACCATAGTTTTCACAGGGTATTATAATTTGATCATGTGTATCATCTTCAGCGTCCTTATATAGCATTTTATATAAACTTTCTTCCTCTAGTTCGCCCCATTTTTGAAAGACGGTAGGATCCCATTTGAGGAGCATGATGGAGATTTGCTTATTTGGATGTGGTCTCCCATATTCCTTGGGGGAGTTCATGACTTGTCGTAAGAACATTGTTTGATTCAGAGTGTATTCTCCCATGCCTTTGTCTTGAAACTTGGCTCTAAGTTCACCTTGTTTGGATGTCGAGGGCTTTAATGACTCAGGATCAATATATGCTGAAGAAGGAGTAGCCTCACGATTGCTGGGAATGATAATCTCAGTATGTGATCTCAAGTTATTGCAATATATGAATGGATTTGGATCACCATTGACCGTTACCTCGACTCCATTATGAGGAAATTTTATGCACTGATGGTATGTTGATGGGACCGCTCTCATTTCATGTATCCATGGACGTCCTAGCAATATGTTATACGTGAGGTCTAGATCCAGGACTTGACAAATCACGTCCTTTGTTACTGGCCCTATTCTGAGTGGTAAGATGACCGTGCCCTTGGACGAGCGCTCTTCATCATCATAAGCCTTAATAGTGATTTGGTTTGTAGCATTCACAGCTTTGTCAGAATATCCCAATTGTCTGATGGTGCTCAATGTACAAATATTAAGACCTGCTCCTCCATCTATCAGGACTCGTTTTATTCGGTGTTTATGTATGAAGGCTTCAATATGTAGAGGTGCATTGTGAGGCTGACTTATGGAGGCGTCATCGGCTTCTGTAAATGTGAGGGAGTGTGGAACGGATAGGTATCCCACCATGGCTTGAAACTGATCCACGTTTAGATCCGTAGGGACAGCAGTATCTCTCAAGGTTTTGTCAAGGACAGCTTTATGTGCAGGAGATATACGTAAGAGCTCAAGAATAGAGATGAGTGCGGGTGTTTTCCCTAATTGCTCTACAAGATCGTACTCAGGCTTAGTTGACGGAAGATTGGTATTCTTAGAAGAGGTTCCTGGCAATGTGATCTTACCTCGACGGGTTGTAACATGACATTCAGAGGTAGCTTCGGATGAAGATCCCACACCTTTTAGGACAATTTTAGGTCACTGAGGAGGATTCTCAGGATTTTTATTTTTGATAGTAATGGTAGAAATATGATTGTCCATTGAGATGTGATTAATAGTGGAATCATAATTGTAAGATGTTCTGGTGTAATTGGCTTGATCATCTGTGACTTTGCCTTTTCCCTTGTCATGTTTTGGGAATGGTTCCTTAAACACCTCATGCTCTTGGTTAGATGAATGTCCCTCAATCTCAATATCTCCTCTGTCAATGAGATCTTGTACAATGTTTTTCAATCGATGGCAATTACTTGTCTTGTGACCCTTGCTCTTATGAAATTCACAATATTCATCATCATTCCACCAATTCGGTTTTACCTTTGGTTCATATGGAGGAAAATCTGGGACCGTGATCACTTTGTTTGCTACAAGCTTTTTGAATACTGATTCAAGTGGTTCTCCCAATGGAGTGTACTTCCTTCGTGGTCTAGCAGCCGTTTGATTGTTCACTTGATTGTTGGTAGAATTTGATCCAGAAAAGATGAACTTTGGTCTCACTGTGTTAGCATCAACAACACCATCATTAACTGTGTTCTTGTTCTTGTTCCAAAACTTTGGTTTGTCTTTTCCCTTAAAGTCCTCTTTGTTTTCTTTGAATAGTTTGATAACTCCTTGTTCAATTAAGACTCTTTCTGTTGCTAGGCCCTTTTCAATGACATCCTTGAATGTAGACAAACAAGCTTTTCTGAGATCATAACCAATAGCCTTGTTAACATTTTGTGTGAACATTTCCACCATTTGTTTTTGCGGGATTTCACAAGAGCATCTGCTAGCTAAGTTCCTCCATCTTTGCAAAAATGACGCAAAAGATTCTCCTTCTTTTTGTTTCGTATTGCACAAGGTAGTAACTGAGACATCTGTTTCAATGTTGTAAGAGAAATGTTGAATGAATGCCTCTGCCAAGTCACCCCATGACTTAATACCAGGAGGTAATTGAGAAAACCATTCCATCGCTTGATCTCCTAAGCTCTGTGGGAACAACCTCATTAAGTATGTTTCTTCTGCCGCTACCTCAATGCAAGCTGTGAAGAATTGTCTTATGTGTGCCTTGGGATCTCCTCTCCCTCTATATTTGTCAAATTTCGGTGTTGCAAAGTGCGGAGGGAACGGAGGCATTGGAATGCTCTTATCAAAGGGATAAGGGCATATATCTCTCATAGTATATGTGGGTTTTGATGTGCCCATGTCTTCCACTTTCTTTTGTAGATCTCTAATTTGTTGCTCCAAATTATTTTTGGGAGGAGATGGATTTCTCGTAGCATATCCCATGTTTGAAACACCCATTTGAGGAGGAGCTTGTTGCATGTATGGATGATACTGATCGTAGACATGTCCATATGGAGGTCTATATTGTTGCGACATGTATGGAGCACTTGGCATAATTTCTTGTTGAGGAACCCCATATCTGTTTTGTGTGTATAAACCATATTCCATGGGCCTTTCATTTTCCATTGTGTTGCCCCCAATTTTGGCATGAGGTCTCCTTGTGTCAAAATTTTGAGGAAGTCCTTGAGTATCCATTTGTCTTGGTTGACCCATATCTTGAGCATGTGTTTGAACATAAGGCCTCCATGATGGTCTTTGAGTGTAAGTATCGTGCATTTGAGCTTGTGTATGTGGGATTGCTGGTTTCTGAAGCAAAACTGATGGTGACTCCGGCATCATATTATTTGGTCCTCCACTATTTGGTTGAGTTTGTTGTGAAGGTCTACTTTCCATAAGTTGAGATAAGTCAAAATCATGTGGTATCTTAGCTCCACTTTGTGCCATCATGTTTAGAAAGTATTGACGATCTCTCCTCATTATCTCTTCAACCAATCTATTGAATTGAGGATCCATTATAGATTCTTGTATGTCTGCTGATAGTATTGAAGAATTGTCCACATTATCATTGTGTGTAGCGTTGTGTATAGCGTTTGCGCTTTCCATATTTGGATTGTGTCTATAAACATTCATGTCTGGTAATGTAGTGTGCTCAGGATTGTAGAAGACATCATTGTCATACTCATAAGAACTCATGTTTACGGGTCCTTGAGCTTCTTTAGCTTTTCTCCTAGATTTTTGAAGACGGGTTTCAACCATGAACTAGGTGTTAGACCAATATGTGAGAGACTTAGATGAAAATGACAAGAGTATGTAAGACCAAGAGTTGTATGGAGTGTAAATGAATCTGAAGTTTACTTGCAATGTCCAAAGTGTAAGACCAAGTATGTATGTTGTAGAGTAGGTGTGACTTCCAAAGAGAGGATAGTTTCTCTTGATGAGGTAAGCTGACCTTGACTCTAAATAAAACCAAATGAGACCCAAAGGTAAGAAACCTTGATGAGGGATCACTTAGCAAAGTGTTGTAGTATGTAGTGTGTTGACAAAGTATAGTGAGGACAAGCAAGTGACCTTTTTGACTCAAGTTTAGACAAGCATGACTGTAAAATGAGGTATGAAGCAATGATGGACTGTGTAAGACCTTAGAATAGGCTGAATGCTAGATGAACCTGAAGAGATAACCTAGGAAGCTCAAGTGTGCCGAAACTGATTTCTTTGTTTGCTTGACTGTTAAACTTTTTTCAAATCCTGACACAGACGCCTCTGTATACTTCACAGACGCGGTTTTAAGACACAGACGCTATTCTGTTTGACACAAACGTGATTCTGAGATTTCCTGTTGATGTTTGCTAAGACTGACAGATTTTTGCAATTGTGGACACAGACGCGCCTGTATACTTCACAGACGCTATTTCCAGACACAGACGTGTCTCTGTTCGACACAGACGCTGATAAAAACACAGACGCTATTCTGTACTTCACAGACGCGTTTATCAGACACAGACGCGGTTTTAACAGACACAGACGCGTTTCTGTAATCTTAGTGCAATCTTTCCTATCTGTGAATTTGTTTTGCTGTGACCAAATCTGATTTTTTGACTGTTTTTCGTGACAAGAGGACACAGTGTTGATGACCCAATGTTTGCAGACTGTTTAGACTCCAAAAAGTGTGTTGTTTGATGTAAAAAGTTTTTGCATACACTTGAAGACACAAAAGACACAATGTTTTGCTGTTTTGTCTTGATTGTTTGAGTGTTTATCATAAGTCAAGCACAATTCTTATGGCTGGCCAGGACAATAATTGTTGATCCCACATGGGGTTTTACCCCCGAGCCTACGCTATTCAGAGCGGATACTTAGATGCTTGACCTCACTGGCTCCACCCTCGGCACTCACTTCTCGGGTCAGCCAAGCATCAGTCCCCATGAAAACTCCCCATGGCGAACTTTGTATCTCTACTAAGAACCGTATGTGTGTGGGCCGCTACCAGAGGTCCGACCTCCTGCCTCAACAACTAGAAGGATTTGGGCATCTAAAACAATGAGGTGCTAGTAAGGGCATCCGCTCGTGTGGCCATACATGCGGCACTTTCAGCTCTGTAAATACAGAAGGCTCCCAGCCGGTAGGGGTTACGCCCTACAAATGATCAAATAAATTTGATCAAACGGGTTTATGGGGAGACATAGTGTCGGTATGAACTAATCAGCACACGTTATTCATAGTTTTCACCATGAATACATTTGATTATAGTGGCTTGGAAGAAGATGGCTTTTCTTTTGCTACCACTTGGGTCGTTCTCTTCTCACTAGTAGTCCTAATGACCACACGGGAAGACAGGCCCTCTAAAGAATAAACACAAAGAGCCTATTGCTCAAGACACAAAAGACAATGGTTCAATTTTAGTGCACCAATTGAAGTGTTTGCTAAGCTATGAAGACAAGGCACACAAATAAAATTACAAAACCCTAGCTAAGGCCCTGCAACAAAATTGTTAGTAGTTTGGGTTGTTTCAAATGATAACCCCTTCCTGCAAGCACACAAGTTAGGTAAATTTTAAGAAAACCCAAAAAGACTTTGTGAAAAGGGGCCTTCAACAAAAACGTATTTGTCTCCAAAGCAAGCTGCACAAACCAGGTTAGCTAGATCTGCAAAGGTTAGCCAAAAATAAACCAGATCTGAAACCCTAAGTACAAAACCCGAAAACCCGAATCGAAAAACTTGAAAAAAATTTTGCAAAACAGAATGCACAGACGCTGTTATACCAGACACAGACGCGTCTGTCCGACACAGACGCGGCTCTGTGATTCGCAGACGTGATTTCAGAACACAGACGCCTTTTTATTCTGCAGACGCGATCAGAGGGTTCACAGACGCGATTCGGGATCACAGACGCGACTTTCGGAAACCTGCAAAAATAGAAAATGACAGAAACACAGACGCGATAAAAGATGTCACAGACGCCTCTGAAATACAAAAACGCGATCCGAACACTCGCAGACGCGAAAAAAACCTAAAATGTCGTCGAAATCGTCCGATCTGCAACTTCAAAAATGCAAAATCTGCAACAAAATGTTAAATGCAAAGGGACAAGAGTCCCACCGGGCGTGCCAAAATGTATATGGTGAAAATGGATAGCAATAAACAACAATATTGAAAGACTAAAATGGATTCAACCACCAAACCCTAGCCTAACAATGAACAAAGATCCACCATAACATATGAAGATAACCTAAGACAATGCAAAATAACTCAAAAAAATCACAAAGATTATACCATCACATGTCCACTAGGGTTTTGATCTCCATTCTTCCTATCTCCATTGATCTTGTTTGATATGCTTGCTCTCAGATTTTTGTATGCACAAGAGTTCAACAAAGAACGGAATGTGGTTGCAAGTAGGATCGTAGTGTAGCCAAGTCCTCCAAAATTAGTCATTAGGGTTTGATAATGAAGAAAGCATCTCCTTAAATAGAAGACACAATAGAAAATGGAGGGTTAAGATTGAGAGGTGTAAAAAGAGAGGTCGGCTAGGATTAGAGGGTAGGTATAAGAAATACCAAAATAATGAAAGGGGTAGGTAGTGTAGGAAATAAGAGATGAATGACATGTGTCATGTGTAGAAAAGGTTAATGAATTAATTAAATAAATAAAGATTTATTTAATTAATAGAAGAAGTAGGGCAATTAAATAAATAAAATATTTATTTAATTTAGGAAAGGGATAATTTAAATAAATAAATGTATTTATTTAAATGAGAAATAAGGCTAGAAGAGGATAAATGAATTAATTAAATAAATAAAGATTTATTTAATTAATAGAAGAATTAAGCTAAAGTAATTAAATAAATAAAATATTTATTTAATTAGACATGACAATTTTAGGTGTCTACACTACTATATAAACTTTCAACAAAGTGTACACATAAAAGGTGATACCAAAACGAATCCTTATGAATTATGGTTCGGTCATGCTCCTACTATCAAGTATTTCAGATTTTTTAGAAGTAAATGCTATATTAGAAGAGATAATATATTAGGGAAATTTGATCCTAGATGTGATGAAGGAATATTTTTGGGTTATTCTACTAAGAGAAAAGCATATAGATGTAATAACAAAAGATTGCAGAGGATAATGGAAAGCATAAATGTCAAAGTGGATGAGCAAAGCAATAGTAATATCAGATCATATGACTATGGAATGGAAATTGAAATTGTCACATCAGAACTGGTTGTGCAAGAAACAGTTCATAGCATTGATCAAGTTTATCCGGTAACATCAGGAAAATTCCACAGTAACTATTTTAAGTATTTTAAGTTGAATCATTCTGAAGATCAGATCATTGTAGATAAGAGGAAAGGTGTGATGACAAGAAGAAGGTTAGTTATTGAGGAGGTATATTAAATTTCTCAAATTGAATCAGAATCATTTATTGAAGCATGTAAAGATGAGAATTGGATGAAAGTAATAGAAAAGGAATTGAATCAGATACAATAGAATAACACGTGGGAATTGGTTCCTAGGCCTAAAGATAAAAATGTTATTGGAACTAAATGGGTTTTCAGGAAAAAATTAATTGAGGAAGGTTGGGTTGTAAGAAACAAAGCTAGATTGGTTTGCAAAGGTTACTCACAACAAGAAGGAATTGATTATGATGAAACTTATGCTTTGGTTGCAAGGATTGGAGCAGTAAAACTATTTCTTCCCTATGTTGCAGACAAGAACAACAAGGTATCTCAAATGGATGTCAAATATGCATTTCTAAATGGATATCTTGAAGAAGAAGTCTACACTAACCAACCTGATGGATTTTCATTATTAGAGGACAAGGACATGGTTTGCAAATTGAAGAAATCCTTATATGGATTGAAACAAGCCCTAGAGCTTGATATGTTAGATTGGATAAATATCTTTCAAAGCTCAGATTAAGAAAAGGTAATAATGATAGTAACTTATATTATAAGATTAAGCATGATGATATACTGATCATTGAAGTCTTTGTTGGTGATATCATTTTTTGAGGAGAAGAAAGTTTATGCATGAGATTTGTTGATGACATGAAGAATGAATTTGAAATGTCTATGATTGATGAGATGAAATTTTTCTTAGGTTTGTAGATTACTCAAACTGATAAAGGTATTTCCATTTGTCAAACTAAATATGTGAAGGAATTTCTTAAGAAATTTGGACTTGAAAACTCAAAACCTGTTTGAACCCCTATGATAACCGGTTGCAAACTGTCAAAAGAAGATGAATCTCCTAGAGTGAACCCAAGTAGATACAAATCAATGATTGGTGGATTACTATACTTAACTAAAACTAGATTGGATATAATTAATGTTGTCTACATTGCTTCTAGATTTTAGTCAGATCCAAAAGAAAGTCATGATATTATTGTTAGAAGGATACTCAGGTATTTGGTAGGAATAAAAGATTATGGGTTATGGTATCGAACGGGTGATTATTTCAGATTATGTGCCTATATAGACTCTGATTGGGCAGGAGATGTTGATGAATGAAAGAGCACTACATGTGGTGGATTATTTCCTAGGAAGAAATTGGTCTCATGTCTTAGCAAGAAACAATCATGCACTTCATTATCTATTGTTGAAGTTGAATATGTAGCTACTACAACCAATTGCACTCAGATATTAGGGATGAAGCAAATGTTGAAGGGTATATAAGGGTAAGTTATGATGAGCCTATTGTTATTCATTGTGATAATATAGCTACTATTGATATGTCAAAGAATATGGTATTTCATTCCAAACAAAAACACATATCTATAAGGTATAATTTCTTGAAGGAAAAGGTTGAAGCAAAGGAAGTCAGATTAGTTTATGTAACCACTAAGGAACAAATTATAGATATTCAACTAAACTATTTCCTAAATATAATTTTAAATATATTAAAGATGAATTGGGGGTCACCACCCCTCCAGAAGAGACTTAGAGATGCAGGGATCCATCAATCTGGTGAGCTTATCAAAAATATCTTATCCTCCGGGTTGACGGGATGATGTTGTTGCCCAGGGAGACTAGTCAAATGTTTGGTTTGGTATCGGTCATTCATCATTGATGTCTAATTGGGGGAGTTGCTTATGTGAAAAACATAAAATCTTAGGGGGAGAGATATTGTATGGGGGAGAGATATTTCAAATCCGTTTTGGGAGATTGTTGGCATTCCTTGGCACTAGGATGTTTTTAACATTCATTGTTGCCATCAATGCCAAAGGGGAAGAATGTTGGCATTATGTAGGAATTGATTATGTGTTGTCATTGATGTCAACATTGGAACAGTTGGTTACTAACCTACTCCAGTTGGCTGGTGACCTGTTCTGATTTGACATTGTTTTGGCAGAGGTTATTAGAGATTTTGATTTGATATGATTAGATCATTGGATTTAGTTTTGGATGGTTATTCAGGATGATTATATACTTGTCATATTCAATTGGTTCGTGATTTGGTTCTCTGAAAGCTATCGTTTATGTTTTGGTTTGCCAGTTCATATTCTTGGTACCAGTTGGCGATGTCGATTGGTGATATTTAATGAAATGACTAGGTGGTTTTGGTTCAACTTCTAGAAATGATTCATAACATTCTGAAGGTGTTCTTGATCGTGGCCTAATTTTTTGGTGTCTTCGCATTGACTGGTGTGATGATTCGGTGATCCTATTTGGATATGATTGTCTATTCTATGTTATTAGCATTGAGGGTTTCTCTCTGTTGGCATAACCTATTGCATTTGGTCTTATCATAATTTTCAGTGGATATGATTGTTTGGGAATTTGAATTAGGTCCATTCTATGTAATATAAATAATAATATTGGTCTGGTGGTATCGTGTGATATAATTTTTGTAATTATGGGTTATGAGTTTAGGGTTTATCCAATCTTGTTTGTCAAGGTTGATGATTTGTATATATAGGTGATACATTCATGTAATTTATATGGTATGGTTATGTCTGCATTATCAAAGAGTGGTTTATGTATGAACAAGGTTATATCATTCATTGAAGCTTTGAGGAGAGTTTGGTATTGCGGAGTACACATTTATGCATTAGGAGATTTTATTTCCATAGTTAATTCACTTTGGATTGTAGTCCAATGTTTATGTAAGTTAGTGAGACTTCCCTTTTGTGTTGAGCAGTGCGTTATAGGCAGTTGGCTTGATTGCAAGAGAAATCCCCATTGTAGTATTTTGCATACTGTTGTAGAAGTATTATCTAACTATGAGTAGGGTTTCCTACAATGATTTTTCCCTTAACTGGGTTTTCCACATCAAAAATATTGGTGTTGTGTGTTATGTACTTTCATGGTTTATCTTTCACTATGATGTTTTCATTGTGATCCAGTAGAAGGTTTATAATTTGCAATAATTGTTTAACTTGTTGAAAACTGATTCTCCCCTGCTGTCATTTTTCCTTTGGTTCATTCTAACAATTGGAATCAAAAATTGTTAACAATAATTTGCCTCCAAAATTACTAGCTAATATAGGGTTCTAGAACATCATAGAATTAGAGTTAGAATCTAAAATATTCATTAACACTTTTGACAAAGAATCAAGCATGTATAAATAAGAGAGAGAAAAAACCATTAAGTATCTATTAGAAATGAGTCATTTTAAGCCTAACTCTATCACATTTTTTCATTCATTTTCATAGTGAAGAAAAAAAGTGGAACCTTTTGGATGTGTGTTGAATATAGAGATTGGAACAAGAAGTTCCCAATATTGAAGGAATGAATTGAGGTTTCCTCGAACTAAACAAGCTCTTATTATTGAAAAGTATTGGATGTTATGATTCTTTGATAACCTAAATAATTCAAAGATGTATCCAAAGGAAATAAGGGGAAGATACCAATATTTTAACTAATAATTCTAGATCTAAAAATTAAATGATGAAACTATTTCTAGTCACTATTAGAAAGTGTAAACGGGTGGTACAAAAGTTTCCCTAATGATATTATTGACATATGGGAAGATCAAATAAGTATTTTTGGTTCACAATATATGGATGTGATTAATCCTAAATTTACTATCCTTGAGCTCACAACCATCAAGAAGGGTGTGAATTAACTAAAGATATATTTTAATGTTGGAGTCATATTGATAATGAGGAATGCAAAACTAACATTAAGGCCAAATGATTCCATCTCATGTGCTCCTCATTGTAGTTTATTCAAAGAAAATATTAAATGCTACCTTAGAGATAAGAATCCATAGACTCTTAAAGAAGCATATGTCATTGCCATCAATATTGGGAGGAACATGAATTAATTTGGTAAACACATAAAGAAGTAATATATCAATACATATCTACATGATAGAAAGAAACCATTCAAGCTACTAATTACTACTAAAAAATGAGATGAGATGATAGGTATAGTGAAAGGTTTATCATGCATGGTAAAAATAAACATGGAGGGACTACCAAATAAAAATATTGTAGATCATTTGAATTAAAGAAAATATTTAACCAATAATACCAATAACTATGAGAATTCTAAAAGGACATAAAAATATAGAAAACAGGAAGCCCCCTAATAAAAAGAATTTTGATTAAAAAAAAAGGTGGCTTCAAATCCTCTCTGGGTGTATCATACCCATTATTGATGTTTGCAATATGTGTTGTCATTATTGATGTCGTCTTGATGTCAACCTATCATACTTAGAGATAGATTTGTGTAGAGATGGCTTGGAGCAAGAGGAGGAAAATAGAAATGGTGTAATAAAAATTTGAGAGAGAGGGTTCAACAAAGATGAAAACATGGGTTCAACATGTTTGAGGCAAGTCTATTCAAAAGACCAAGAAGATGTATCTATGACAGTATGACAATCCAAATGAGTAGTATGTACTTGGTTTAAGTTAACATGCTTTATACATTTGACGAGGAATGAAATCCATTTGATTGATTTCTCTAAGGTCTTAATAGTGTACTCTCATAAGTATGTGAGTTGATATATAGGTCTACATTCCTCCACCTTACATGGCTTGAAATTGTATTTTTGAAGATAACTTTGTCAATCTAAGGTTCCTACTTCCATTATTTCAGGATATATTTCTACATTAAAAGTTATATTTGATTGTTGTCAAAGCTATTAGATTGAGGAGGACATCACACATACATACACATACACACATATATATACATACACACACATACACATACATACATACATACATATAAACACACATACACACACATACACACGCACATGCATATACATAAATACACACACATACAAATATACATACAGACATACACACACATATATACACATACACACACATATATATGTATATATGTGTGTATGTAAGTATGTATGTATGGATGGATGGATGTATGTATGTATGTACACACATATGTACATATATGTATGCTTGTGTATGTGTATGTGTATGTGTATAATTTTTAATGGTTTAATAGTAAGGATAATAAGAAAATTGATGTTTTTTGTTATGGAGTTCTCTTTTTATTAAGTAGATTAAAAATATTTAAGTCTAATGGTCATTTAAAATAATTTTTTAGACATAATTTGGATAATTGTGTGCCTAATGTGAATTATAAGTATGTCTTGTAGTTTCTCGTGTGATCTAAAAGATTGATAAACCAAGTATAATGAAAAAATATACATACATTTGTAAACAAAAAAATACATAACAAGCAATATATTTATTTTTTAAACCAAAAGAAAAAGGGGAAGAAATTATTACATACCTCGAATATGGGTGACAACCCTTTCATATTTTTGGCCGAGCCACTAAACCACCCATCTGCTAAATGGTAGATGCTAAGAAATTCACAACACATATAATAAAATGGTTTGGACAAACTAGGTTTGGTCGAAACGGCTTGAGTCAAAATGGTTTTGGTCGAACCTATTTCTACCAAAACTTCTTTTCCATTAGGATACTAATGCTTCTTCATAAATATTTAATGTACCTTCCCTTCCATTAGTTACTTGTCTACAATCATTGATTATGAAAATAGAAAAAGTGCACATACTAAATGATAAACCTCCTTAATACCATTCCAACATTGCAAGAATCTTGAAAATTAGACGTTGTAGAAAATTAATGAGTTCGAGAGTCCAAAAGGAAAGCTCAAATTCAAGGTATAAAAATTTTAACAAACAAATAAATTGTGTTGAGTAACCCACACCATGATAGAGTTATTAGAAACCTTCTAATGATATATGGTTTACAAAAAATTGACTGTAGATGCCCAAGTTATGCTTCATAAATGAATTTCCTATATGGACACCAATAAAGAATCAAGGGAACCAAAAAACCTTTTGGCCAGATAGGCCCTAGTCACCAATATAACCACTTGGCTCCTAAAATAAAAAATTAGCCCAGATGGGGGTTGTTTTCTAAAAATGCCTAGATAGGTCTAAGTGAATGGTAGGGCTCATGGAGGGTATTGTACAAAGAGCCTTGGATATGGTGTGCACAAGGAATAAGCCCCTAGCTATGCAAAGAGAAAAAGGTCACGTGGGTTTGGCAAAGGCTCCAAAAAAATGAGCTTCAAAAACCTAGTTGGTATATGCTCATACGTAGGTTGGAAAATACATGGGCCCACTAGTTAGCTAGGAGAGCATTTTGAAATAGAGTGGAAGAATTGGGAGTGTCTCTATAAGGAAACTCCCATGAGAAGTCTTCACAACAAAGAAAAGCACCTGCATACCAAATAAAATTTCTTGTGACAAAAAAATAGCATGAATGGGACATCCTTCGAATATGTGAATGGAGTCTTCCAATGTCATTACTGAAAATGTTGTCCAATGAAAAATAAATAATCACTATCTATGTAATGGGTTGTTAAAGGAAAAAATAGTAGTGATGAAGTATGTGAAGCACTTGATAGATTGAAAGGCCTATGGGAGTTGATGATCAAGGGAAAGTATGAAGGATTTTATAGGGAGAAGTCACAAACATCGACCAGAGGAGCTCTAACTTGATGTGACTAACATAATAGGCAATTGGCACAAATCCCTATCGATGGGATAAGTCATATATGACCCCAAATATAAATATTTTAACCACCTAAATTAGTAACATTAGCCCCAAATGGTGAAATAAAATAATTAATATAAAATTCAAATGCAAGTACTGTGGAAACATTGTAATCTACCACGTGTGATAAAAAATGATGTAAGATAAAAGAAAAAATATTTACATGAAATATAGCTAAATAGGATAAATTGTTTTCCCAAAAATGACAAAAAATAGCTAATGTGAACTATTATTTTTCACTAATCAATATAGATTATACAAAGTATATAGAATATGTATAGATGTATAGATTTATACAATTGTAAAGGAGAAATAAATAACTCTCTAGCCACCAAAAACTTATAGAAAATTGATGAATCAATAAATTATTCTAGGTTTTTGGGACTTTTGCAAGCAATGTTAGGATCATATTTGACTCAGTGTGCTCCAAATGATCAACTACCTTTGGGAATAAACATCTATCCTAACTTGGAAACTAATTTAGAAGAAGCAAAATTAATTATTAAGTTTCTTTAGTGCCCTCAACTCAATAGTGATCTCAAATTCTCTCCATTGCTAGCAAAAATCATCCTACAATGAAAATCAATATTCTAGCAATAGCTCAATTCTATGATATAGGAAGGGGTTTACCTGGCCAAGGCTCTCATACCATGGTGAAATAACAAAAACCCCATAATAAAATTACAAACTTTAAAGGATTAACCCAAAAAGATGCCCTCCACAAGATAATGTTTGAATATGATCTTGCATAATATTGAGATTGATATTACTAATGGGATAATGAAAATGATATAAATGAGACATGTTTCAATGTACAAGAAAGGCGTGATGAGGTAGGATGACAACTACCTTTGATACAAATATTAAATGACCTAAGTGTCTAAAAGTAAATAATGGCATATGGTGTCATTATTAAACAAATTCTAGATAATGACCTAAGAAGAATACTAAATAACAAGTAACATAAAGTAACTTTATGACTTCCAACTTATGGAAACTCGTTATTTTGTATAACTAAGTAAGCTCAAGATGTGAATTATGTCCCTTTCAATGGGAATGTGGGTACAAAACCTTATTAGGACATTCTATTCACTCTAACACTCCCCCTTAAGTGCAACTTAGGGAGAACAAATATTATGAAAATTATGCAAGATGGAATTAGTAAACCAAGTGGGATAAAACTCCTCTTTGAAAAAGAAAAAGAAAATAATGTAAAAGTGATTGAAGAAGTGATCTATGGAGGTTTCAACATAAATACCGCATAAGAACTAGATCCATCATGAGAATATGATACAATAATGCCTCTAGTGAAGGGAAAGATAGAGACAACATTTTCCCCACCAAAATGACATGTCCTCAAAATCACTAATTTCTTTTTGAAGCCAAAAAATGAATCCAATGACAACAAACAACATGTATTTCCTTGGGAATCAAAATATGTAATCGTGGATGTTGAAGAAACTTTATCTTCATGAAGAAGTGAGAAGCAGTAAGTCTTATGATGTGAAATTTCTCAAGAAGAATTGATTCCCTCTAATTATGTCTCATTAGGACTAGGAGAAATGCCATACAAGGAACAAACAAATTAATTAGGAGAATCAAGATCATCCTCCACTATTAAATCCACAAAGAGGAGAGTGACCCCTCAAATGTGTCCTCCAGACATGTAGAAGAATAATAAATATCTAAAGTCTAAAATAGCTAAAATGAATCCATACTCAAACTATAACTTTGAAATACTGAAATGTGTCCTCAAACCATATTTGATATATAAGTAAATTTGGTAGAGTGAACAAAAATAATAAAAATATCCATCAATGACTCTTCACAAGGATTATTTGGAAGTGAAGGTACATTAGCTATCTCTAAAGAAAAAATGGGAACCTCTCAAGCAACCTCATCCTCATCTAATACCTCAAAGTACTCTAAAGTATCAAATTCCCCAATAGTATCACAAGCATAAGGTATTTTGAAGAGTTAATAGGCATGTAATGCCCATACCCTAGTCGGACTTTTAAAACCCGTTTAACCTTGATTGACTTCCTAGGTGGCATTCTTGAATGGTAGATTAACCGATATGCAATGTGTAGTTAGATAATATAAATAAATTGTGCATACTTATTATTGTGCTTTTGCATCGATTTTCATGTAAATGTACTTGTTCCTGACCCTTGTGATAAATCTTGAGCTAACGTCTTCATTGAATATGTATTTGTATATGCATGCTAGTATGAATACATGGGTGCAAGAGATTTGCAGGTACAACATCGCTTAGGGCAAGGTTCATCTCCTTTGGAATTTGGAAGGTTGAGTATGCTCTTTCATCTTTTGAATTCGGATTTAGTGGTCATATAACTCTCGTCTTGCCTTAGCCATGGTTAGGTGAGCATCGTGCGTGGATTCATGGAGCTTGCATTTCATTGGGATGCGTGTAGAGAGACTTGGAGGACTTCCTCGATTTGCATGCCTTGCGCAAGGTAAGCGAGGTTTGTGATCCTAAGTATTAAATTCAAATTTATGAGTAGACGAGCACATTAGAAATTTAGAAATTTAAAAGGGTAGCTTCTTTTATATGATTAATCATTAATTTAAGAAATTGCCTTAAATTATTAATGTAGCAGGCTTAAGGTATTTAACTGGGGTTAGTGTGCTCATTTACGCATTTGTAACTTTTATGCATTTGTAGTTGAGAAATTTGAATAGACAAGACTCTTGCATTAGATTAGTCATTTATTTAAAAATGTCGCTTTATTATGTTATAGCGAGTTAATTTAATAGCTAATTTTAAAATAACGAATTTATTGAGTTATGCATTTTAGAAAGGGAAAAATTTTAGAGTCATTGGAGAGATAGAATTAAATTACTCATTTTCGCATTTTTTGGAAGAAAAGGGGTAAATTATTATTATTTAAATGAAATTATTTTCTCTTTACTTGTAAAGTCGACATAATATAAAAGTTTGATTTTTAGAAAATTATGCTAATCGAAACGCCTTATCCGGCCAATAGTTCCAAAATAAAATTGTAGAACTAAATCGATATTGAGAAATTAAAAATTAAAAAAAAAAGAAATAGAAGCACTATAATTTTAATAAGGAAAATAAATGAGATGTGTTAAATAAGGTAAATGAATGACTTCCATTTTATTTTTCATTCATTTTATTTCAAAAATAAATACCTAATTTTGAAATTGAAATTAGGGCAAAAATTAGGGTTTCTTTTTTAATCTTGTTTGATAAGCATTTTGGGGCTCCTTCTTGGCCTTTGGTTTTATTTTGGAAAAAGATGGTTCTTGCAAGGGAGATTGGGGATTTTGGAGAGGGATGAGGAATGAGAGCAGCTGATTTGGGAGCTCATCTTCATCAAAATCTCTTCCTGGAAAGCGTTTGGAGGTAAGAAATTTTAATCTCCCCTTTTGTTTATTGTTATGCCCTCCATGAAATGCTGGAAAGACAGAGAGGATTGCTACCCATGAATGTTTTTTTTTAGATTTAGTTTCCAGCTGGTTGGTTGCTAAGAGAAATCTAAAAATCTATTTTAGGACTGTAAAAAATGGGGTTTTATTTGTTTTTTTTCATTTTCATTTGGGGTGTTTTGTTCATGACATTCAAAAAAAAAATACATATAAAAATTGCTGGGAATGCTCCTTTCTTTCTGTCTCAGGCTGTGTGAGTGCACTGAGAATCTTATTATTTCTTTTATCTTTTTTTTCAGACTGTATTCCAACGGATTTAACAGATATATTTTAAAAGAAAAAAAAAAATTTAAAAAAAAAGTGGGTTTTATGCCCCCACGGCATTGCTACCAGTTGGTAGCGATCTGCTACCAAATGGTAGCAGCACTACCTTTGGTAGCGCCCTGCTACCATTTGGTAGCAGCGCTACCAAAAGGTAGCTAGGCTGCCAACGATGGGGGAGGGCCCACGTGGATGTCCACGTGGGTACCCTCTCCCCTGTTTTTTTTTGAGATTTAAAAATAGATTATTTTATTTGTTTTATGTAATTATTATTATTTTATTTTATATAATATTTTTTTTAAAAAAAAAGGGGTTCAGTTTGATGGATTTTTAATTATTAATTGTTTATTATTTTATATAATATGTTTAGAAGAAAAAAAAAAGGAGATATATGCATGATACATATAAAAAAAAGAATTCGGTTTATTTAGTGAATTAAAAATTAGTTTAAGGGATTTGGATATAGTTGCTTTGATATTAAGTAATTTTTAAATTTAGTATCTTATTTAATTTCAAACTAGTAAATAATATATTTGGAATTTGAGAAAGCAACATTTAGTAAATCTTTACGCTAATACGCATTTTTAAATATAGTTAAATTATCCAAACCATAAACTCGACCGACAATTGTGGATAGAGATGACATGGGTAAACAAATGCATCTTCCGGGTGATGTCCTTGCAGTTTAAATTGTTGTAATTAAATTGGTTAGTTTATAGTAAGACTTGATATGCTAGTTTTGGTCATAAGTCAATCAAAACCCTAGTTAGGGTACCGTCAAACAATAGAATTTTGGTTTGTTTGTCTTCATTGTTATGTTTTAATTTGAACCGTTTTTAAAAGGGATCACTATGTAATAAACTAACGAGGTAGAGGTGGAATAGTGTATGTGTTCGCCTAAAAGGCAAGATTGTAAAGACATGTAAATATGTAACCTTAACTATATTAATTACCAAAAGGGTCTTGCAGTTGAGCAGACCCGGAGATGTATACCATCTGGGGTGAACTCCGAGATCATATTCTGTGTCATGTGATGTTTATTGCGTACTTTGTTTTATGTTTTAAATTATCTTGAATGGTTGTACTCTTGCAAAGTGTATGGTGTAAATTAAATGAATTCAAATTTAAATGTATAACATTTTTCATATGGATAGACGCAGTTATTTAAGTTCATAAAACGTTGTGAATTATGAATATGGCATGGTATTTAAATATTGAAATTAAAGTGTGAAAAAAAAAAAAAGTAAATTGGTAATGTAAATTTAAATTGTAATAGTGGCAGAAATCTAATTAGAATTACTTCATTGGATTAATTGTTAAAAAGTATGTTAATTGGAATGAAGGAAAAAAGGGGGAAACAAAGTTAAAAAAATTATGTCACAATTCTTGGATTGAAATTTAAAGGAAGAACATCATAGAAATATCTATCCTTTTTCCTTAGTAAATGAATCATGCCATGTCAGTTATGTTTCATTACATTGGTTAGATTTGTTGAGTTATTTCACGCTTAATCTTAACAATAATCCTCCTCCGGATTAATTTGTTAATCGTGTGGACTCAATCAAATATTCATGTTGTATATTGAATGAATACGCTTGGTAATTTATGTTGTAATTTTGAATCAATAACCCTCACCAGATTACTTCTAAAACCGGGGGAACCCAACTAGAAAACCCTTATGTTAATCTTTATAAAAGGAATCCCTCATGTTGGCTAAGATTGATCTAGAATGGAAAATGTCATGTTAATTATGTTTCATTATATTGGATATAGTTGTCTGGTCAAATACGTTTAATCTTAACAAATCAACCTTACCGAAATTTAACTTGATAATTGGTGAAACTCATTTAGGCAATTACCTTCTTACCCTTGTAAATGAACATCGTCATGTTAATTGTAATTCACTTTATCAAATGAAATTACTTAGTTGTTTACATTTTAATCCTAACAAATATTCTTTATCAGATTAATTTCATACAAGAGTGAACTCAACTAGTAACTATATTTGTAACCTTAAATAACGAATCCCTTATGAATGCTGAAATGGATCTAAAAAAGGGGAAGTTTTGGTATAGTTATGTAAACCTTAATCTTAATATATGTACCATCTCATATTAACTTCATTTATAAGAAGAGATATGCAAAAAGATAATTGTATTCTAATCCTAATAGAAGAACATCACTATGGTCTGATTATTCAAACCTTGAGATGATGAATGTAATCTCGTTAACGATACTTTAAATTGAAGGATGCTCTCGGGGGTTCTAATGCATATCCAACTTAATGAAGTTAGTCCATTTATTGCATTATTAAAAATTCAAATGAGATCTATGGCTACTCATACTTTACCCTTCATATAAGCACTACAACTCATTAGTTGAATATGCATGAAACCAAATGAGGGGACTTCACTCTATTAATTGTGGCCAATCCTTAAGAAACGAAAATTCTTCTTATCAACCATGCTTGTTAATATTTAAGAAATATATATCAAATGTGGGTGAGTATTATAAAATCAAATGAAGGAATCCTCGTTTAACTAATCGTAGCTTAACCCTAAAGGAATGAATCTCATTAAGCACATTTATAGCATTAAAGGATGATGTCAAGCGAGGATGGTTACCTTAAAACTCTAGTGAATGAACTTGGCTACATTTAAAAAGCTTGAACCCATTTGGAGACCTACTAATGTAATTATGAATTAAAGTGCAATGAATAAATAACTTCTCAATGGCCTCCTAACCATCAAAGTAATTGAACGCTTCCTAAAGATATAAGGTGTTAAACCATTGAACACATATTTAATCAAGAACTATGCATTACCTCGTAATTAAGTTATCCAGTTTAACGGATCTAATGACGCAAGTAGAGTTAAGTGTAAGGTTGTGTAATCGCGTTAGGAAACTCCTTAGGATTGGCTGAGCCTTCCGCTGTGATATCTAGTTGTCAGATAATCTCCATTGTATTTTAATGTCGTGTCTAATAATGAATTGAGTTAACTTCAATTTATCTTAATATTGTAACCTCTTCATTAACACTCTTAATTATTATTAAAAAAAAAAAATTTACACTCTATTTGAGTGTTTTTAATTTAAACCCATAGGGGTTTCCTGGCGGGGCATTACACTTGGTATCAGAGCCCATGTTGCAACACTGGGATCTCTGGTTTCACTTGTGCTCTTAGTTGGTGTGTGTGTGTGTCTACCTTATGTTGTATGCTTGCCCACCTTGTTGCGAGGGAGTGATTTGTCAAACCCTACTTGTGTGTAACATGTGTGTTTTCACCTTATTGATGTGGGTATTTTGGAAATAATTATGGGTGTTTTGTCTGTTTATTGAGGTCTTGATCTATGACTTCACTTACTTTAAAAAGGATTCGAATGTACCTTTGTTCTTGCTTTGTTTTACTCTTTTGACTAATCCATCTAAGTTGGTTGTTAATATCTTGAACCTAAAAGTACGAAATGTGTTTGTTGGTGGTTTTGGCTCTATCTTCATGATTGTCCACTTGAAAGACTAGTATGGCAAATGTTAATGCTTATCATGTAGTACATTGAGTGATTATGACTCATCTCCTTTTCTCTCTCTAAGTAAATTAACAGGAATTGAATGTGTAGTTATCTTTTATGTAAGTTTTCTTATTGCAAGAGAAAGGATGATATATCTTGAGCCTTGTGTGAACCTTATAACGTTTTTGTGCTTTAGATTGTGAAAAGGATTGATTTAGGAGTTAATTTTTGGATAATGATAGAAAATTGTATGGTTGCATTAAAGGGTGCTCCAGGTGCTTGATAGGAGTAACATAATCAAATTTCATCTTAAGTAAGGTGCTTCAAATGCGTATAGTTGATTTTGTGCAAATTGCTTGATGTGAAAGGAAAACCAAAAGAGGACATACTGTAGTAGCTTCAAGAGTAAATTGATGTGCTCCTCAAAAGATTGTTTTATGTGCTTATTCAACTAGTGTGATTAGGACCTATTAAATGACGCACCATTTAACTTGTTTTGGGATTTAGATAACTACCTTATTATGCCTCGAAAGGAGTAAATAAGAGACTTGATTGATTTGTATGCACTAAATGTGTAAAATCTAGTAGATAGCCCTTCATTACCTCCTTGTCGTATTATAAATTTTCAATGTTAGATTTTATGTGTTATTGTATTGTATTGCATTACGAATAGTGATGGTGTTCTAGAAGACTTGTATTACAAAAGAAAAATTGATTGTTTTGAATTCTTGTTCGGAAAACTAGAACATTATAGTGCAGCAATAATGATTAGAAATGTCATGTTAGGATGTTTTGGAACCTTCCTAAAGGATAGAAAAATGAAAACCGTGCAACTCAAATGATAAACTTATGTTCGAGCATATGGAGTGATTTTGAAATTCCTGTGTATTCGTAGGAAATAGTTGATTTCCCAACTCTCTTCCTCCTCTCGTTTAAAATATAGGAATTGTTGTTTTTGAAACACTATTTAGAATGCAGTGATTTAAGAAGAAGTTTTGCTATAATGCATGTGAAATTTTATGTTGCTTTGGGCTTCTAATTGAAAGGGGAAAGTTTTCATCTTGAAAAGGGAAATTGCATAGTTATTGATGTGAATGAAAATGCTTAGGGAAGATTGAGAAAGATATTAGAATGATGTTATCTCGTTGTGTAAATTTGAATTGTTGAAAATATCAGTACGTGGATCTAGAGTAAACTTTGTTTGGTGATTCATGTGTAAAGCATAAACAAAGCTTCCCTTAAGTATATGTTAGCAGAATGTAAAGTACTCCCCGTAAATGTGACTAAACCGGTAATAGTGCTATTCTGTGTGTGTTGTGAGAAAACCCGTACTTGCTTTGTGTGCCCATGGGATGGTGAAGTAATCAACCATGGGGAATGTGTTTGTTTATGAGTATGGGAAACCATACCTATCTATGTGATGTTGCTTGTTTGTTTCCCTTACTGAGTGCCAACCCACGGATTGTTGATAAGTCAGTATGTGAAGGGGTAGTAGTAGAAGTCACCGTTCCTTGAATAGAATGAACAGCGTACGAGTAATGTCGACGTGAAGCAACTTTAGCTTCCCTATTCGAGGAAAAGCATGGTTTTGTAACGAAACTATAACATAGGTGTACTCAATACTTCCCCTTGTGATGAACCGATTTATGAGGTTCATGTGTGCCAGCCTTATTCCTATCCTTTATCTTGAGCATATAGATGACAGTTTTTGAGCATATTATTGGATTCCATTGGAGCATTTGTTGCCTTGTCTTCATGAGAGGTGTGGTACTTTCTTGCATATTGGAGCATTTGTTGCCTTGTCTTCATGAGAGGCGTGGTACTTTCTTGCATATTGGAGCATTTGTTGCCTTGTCTTCATGAGAGGCGTGTTATTGTTCTCCATAAGTTACCAACAGGCTAGTGTTGGTAGACTTATGGGTAGACCTTAGCCATGTATACCTCTGGCTTACGGCGAGTATCCTGAGAGGAACATCGCTATGTGGAGTGTGACCAGCGCGTGCCTTATCCGCGGGGTACACTGCCATGTGAGATACGTCCATTGCGTGCTTTGTCCGCTTGGAGTATTGCCATGCCATGCTGAGACACGATGCGGGATGTAGTAGACATTTCCATGCGGTCTACCGCTATGTATTGGGTAGAGCCATGCCACGTGACGACGTGATGCGGGGTGATGCCGAGGTGCACACTGCCATGCCATGTGGATGTGTGACTTGGTCACACCACATGATGAGCTACTAGGGTAGCTAGATGATTGTTCCTTCCTTCCTCGTTGGTGGCTAGCTACTAGTCACGTAGTGATGTAATGTGCAATTATGATTTTCTTGTAATTATTTATTTATTTCCTTGTGGGCGAGCAATTTATTTTACCTTGACCTTGACAGTTTAGCCACGATCTTGCGATCTTGATTTACTTGATTTGATGTTGCAAATCCAGAGATTATTTTCTTGTTTTATTGTTGGAATTGACAATTATTATCT
Source organism: Cryptomeria japonica (assembly GCF_030272615.1). Classification (NCBI taxonomy): domain Eukaryota; kingdom Viridiplantae; phylum Streptophyta; class Pinopsida; order Cupressales; family Cupressaceae; genus Cryptomeria; species Cryptomeria japonica. The sequence continues at coordinate 780,811,817 of NC_081411.1, read as the reverse complement.
TTAATCTATTGTACTTTAGTGGCTAAACCGGTTTATCATTGTTGTTTTCGTATGCTGGTCTTGTGTTGTAATGTGAATTCCTCTCCAAGAACGTAGGAGACGGGCTTGGATGAGTGTATACGAGGAAGTAGACGCAAGGAACCTTGAGGATGGAGGTATGTGAGGCTGTGAAAACAGCTAAGATCCACTACCTACCTATGAGTGGTGACTATCTCTTGGAGGCTAAACAGCTTACACAACAAGGGATATTCACGGGGGACTTGTATGGAAGGTGGCACCGCTATGGTGTACCCTAGCACCATCAAGCCCTTGAGTGAGATGATGGATATTTGTTGATCATGTATGTATTCTGAGAGCAGACATAGAGATGTGGATCATATATGTTACCTTTGACCGAGCATTAGACATGCTCACATGTGGCCTATTGTGTTGTGCAAACCAGTATTGTGGATGGATATTATGTGTAATCATGGATTAAATGGTATTAACTTGTCACTATGTTATGGGGCATAGTCATTGGAAAGGATCTTGTATGTCTGAAAAATGTAAACAATTGAGTTCTTATGTTGTTCTTATTTGTTGAGAAGTTAACTTGGCCCTGGAAATTGTTTTATGTGAAACTAGTTCTATGTGATAAAATCTTGTGAAAGAGAGGAATTGATGGAACAAATTGACCTTGAGAGCCTGTTTCCTTGTCATGATTGATAAATGAGAAGGATAACTGTGTCTATGTGTATTTTAATTGCTTTAATTTGGTGTAATAAGGAGGGAAAAGTCTCGTATCTTTGCTATAATTGTGTGAAAATTATAGAATATTTGAAGGTGTGAATGATGTTAGATGCATTTTTATTGGTGAATAATGTTTTAAATTGTTGACAAAATAGTTGTTTGTGTAAATTGATAATTGTTAATTGAGTTTAGGGACTAATAAGTGTTGCAGGACTTCCGTTTAACTTTGCGACTTCCAGGAGTAAGTTGGAACCTAGGGGGGGAGAATGTAATGCCCATACCCTAGTCGGACTTTTAAAACCCGTTTAACCTTGATTGACTTCCTAGGTGGCATTCTTGAATGGTAGATTAACCGATATGCAATGTGTAGTTAGATAATATAAATAAATTGTGCATACTTATTATTGTGCTTTTGCATCGATTTTCGTGTAAATGTACTTGTTCCTGACCCTTGTGATAAATCTTGAGCTAACGTCTTCATTGAATATGTATTTGTATATGCATGCTTGTATGAATTCATGGGTGCAGGAGATTTGCAGGTACAACATCGCTTAGGGCAAGGTTCATCTCCTTTGGAATTTGCAAGGTTGAGTATGCTCTTTCATCTTTTGAATTCGGATTTAGTGGTCATATAACTCTCGTCTTGCCTTAGCCATGGTTAGGTGAGCATCGTGCATGGATTCGTGGAGCTTGCATTTCATTGGGATGCGTGTTGAGAGACTTGGAGGACTTCCTCAATTTGCGTGCCTTGCGCGAGGTAAGCGAGGTTTGTGATCCTAAGTATTAAATTCAAATTTATGAGTAGACGAGCACATTAGAAATTTAGAAATTTAAAAGGGTAGCTTCTTTTTTATGATTAATCATTAATTTAAGAAATTGCCTTAAATTATTAATGTAGCAGGCTTAAGGTATTTAACTGGGGTTAGTGTGCTCATTTACGCATTTGTAACTTTTATGCATTTGTAGTTGAGAAATTTGAATAGACAAGACTCTTGCATTAGATTAGTCATTTATTTAAAAATGTTGCTTTATTATGTTATAGCGAGTTAATTTAATAGCTAATTTTAAAATAACGAATTTATTGAGTTATGCATTTTAGAAAGGGAAAAAATTTAGAGTCATTGGAGAGATAGAATTAAATTACTCATTTTTGCATTTTTTGGAAGAAAAGGGGTAAATTATTATTATTTAAATGAAATTATTTTCTCTTTACTTGTAAAGTCGACATAATATAAAAGTTTGATTTTTAGAAAATTATGCTAATCAAAACGCCTTATCCCGCCAATAGTTCCAAAATAAAATTGTAGAACTAAATCGATATTGAGAAATTAAAAATAAAAAAAAAAAGAAATAGAAGCACTATAATTTTAATAAGGAAAATAAATGAGATGTGTTAAATAAGGTAAATGAATGACTTCCATTTTATTTTTCATTCATTTTATTTCAAAAATAAATACCTAATTTTGAAATTGAAATTAGGGCAAAAATTAGGGTTTCTTTTTTAATCTTGTTTGGTAAGCATTTTGGGGCTCCTTCTTGGCCTTTGGTTTTTTTTTGGAAAAAGATGGTTCTTGCAAGGGAGATTGGGGATTTTGGAGAGGGATGAGGAATGAGAGCAGCTGATTTGGGAGCTCATCTTCATCAAAATCTCTTCCTGGAAAGCGTTTGGAGGTAAGAAATTTTAATCTCCCCTTTTGTTTATTGTTATGCCCTCCATGAAATGCTGGAAAGACAGAGAGGATTGCTACCCATGAATGTTTTTTTTTAGATTTAGTTTCCAGCTGGTTGGTTGCTAAGAGAAATCTGAAAATCTATTTTAGGACTGTAAAAAATGGGGTTTTATTTGTTTTTTTTCATTTTCATTTGGGGTGTTTTGTTCATGACATTCAAAAAAAAAATACATATAAAAATTGCTGGGAATGCTCCTTTCTTTCTGTCTCAGGCTGTGTGAGTGCACTGAGAATCTTACTATTTCTTTTATCTTTTTTTTCAGACTGTATTCCAACGTATTTAACAGATATATTTTAAAAGAAAAAAAAAAAAAAATTTAAAAAAGTGGGTTTTATGCCCCCACGGCATTGCTACCAGTTGGTAGCGATCTGCTACCAAATGGTAGCAGCGCTACCTTTAGTAGCGCCCTGCTACCATTTGGTAGCAGCGCTACCAAAAGGTAGCTAGGCTGCCAACGATAAGGGAGGGCCCACGTGGATGTCCACGTGGGTACCCTCTCCCCTGTTTTTTTTTTAGATTTAAAAATAGATTATTTTATTTGTTTTATGTAATTATTATTATTTTATTTTATATAATTTGTTTTTAAAAAAAAAAAGGGGTTCAGTTTGATGGATTTTTAATTATTAATTGTTTATTATTTTATATAATATGTTTAGAAGAAAAAAAAAAGGAGATATATGCATGATACATATAAAAAAAAAGAATTCGGTTTATTTAGTGAATTAAAAATTAGTTTAAGGGATTTGGATATAGTTGCTTTGATATTAAGTAATTTTTAAATTTAGTATCTTATTTAATTTCAAACTAGTAAATAATATATTTGGAATTTGAGAAAGCAACATTTAGTAAATCTTTACGCTAATACGCATTTTTAAATATAGTTAAATTATCCAAACCATAAACTCGACCGACAATTGTGGATAGAGATGACATGGGTAAACAAATGCATCTTCCGGGTGATGTCCTTGCAGTTGAAATTGCTGTAATTAAATTGGTTAGTTTATAGTAAGACTTGATATGCTAGTTTTGGTCATAAGTCAATCAAAACCCTAGTTAGGGTACCGTCAAACAATAGAATTTTGGTTTGTTTGTCTTCGTTGTTATGTTTTAATTTGAACCATTTTTAAAAGGGATCACTATGTAATAAACTAACGAGTTAGAGGTGGAATAGTGTATGCGTTCGCCTAAAAGGCAAGATTGTAAAGACATGTAAATATTAAAACCTTAACTATATTAATTACCAAAAGGGTCTTGCAGTTGAGCAGACCCAGAGATGTAGCCCATCCGGGGCGAACTCCAAGATCATATTCTGTGTCATGCGATGTTTCTTGCGTACTTTGTTTTATGTTTTAAATTATCTTGAATGGTTGTACTCTTGCAAAGTGTATGGTGTAAATTAAATGAATTCAAATTTAAATGTATAACATTTTTCATATGGATAGACGCAGTTATTTAAGTTCATAAAACGTTGTGAATTATGAATATGGCATGGTATTTAAATATTGAAATTAAAGTGTGAAAAAAAAAAAAGAAAACTGGTAATGTCAATTTAAATTGTAATAGTGGCAGAAATCTAATTAGAATTACTTCATTGGATTAATTGTTAAAAAGTATGTTAATTGGAATGAAGGTAAAAATGGGGAAACAAAGTTAAAAAAATTATTTCACAATTCTTGGATTGAAATTTAAAGGAAGAACATCATAGAAATATCTATCCTTTTTCCTTAGTAAATGAATCACGCCATGTCAGTTATGTTTCATTACATTGGTTAAATTTGTTGAGTTATTTCACGTTTAATCTTCACAATAATCCTCCTCCGGATTAATTTGTTAATCGTGTGGACTCAATCAAATATTCATGTTGTATATTGAACGAATACGCTTGGTAATTTATGTTGTAATTTTGAATCAATAACCCTCACCAGATTACTTCTAAAACCAGGTGAACCCAACTAGAAACCCCTTATGTTAATCTTTATAAAAGGAATCCCTCATGTTGGCTAAGATTGATCTAGAATGGAAAATGTCATGTTAATTATGTTTCATTATATTGGATATAGTTGTCTGGTCAAATACGTTTAATCTTAACAAATCAACCTTACCGAAATTTAACTTGATAATTGGTGAAACTCATTTAGGCAATTACCTTCTTACCCTTGTAAATGAACATCGCCATGTTAATTGTAATTCACTTTATCAAATGAAATTACTTAGTTGTTTACATTTTAATCCTAACAAATATTCTTTATCAGATTAATTTCATACAAGAGTGAACTCAACTAGTAACTATATTTGTAACCTTAAATAACGAATCCCTTATGAATGCTGAAATGGATCTAAAAAAAGGGAAGTTTTGGTATAGTTATTTAAACCTTAATCTTAATATATGTACCATCTCATATTAACTTCGTTTATAAGAAGAGATATGCAAAAAGATAATTGTATTCTAATCCTAATAGAAGAACATCACTATGGTCTGATTATTCAAACCTTGAGATGATGAATGTAATCTCGTTAACGATACTTTAAATTGAAGGATGCTCTCGGGGGTTCTAATGCATATCCAACTTAATGAAGTTAGTCCATTTATTGCATTATTAAAAATTCAAATGAGATCTATGGCTACTCATACTTTACCCTTCATATAAGCACTACAACTCATTAGTTGAATATGCATGAAACCAAATGAGGGGACTTCACTCCATTAATTGTGGCCAATCCTTAAGAAACGAAAATTCTTCTTATCAACCATGCTTGTTAATATTTAAGAAATATATATCAAATGTGGGTGAGTATTATAAAATCAAATGAAGGAATCCTCGTTTAACTAATCGTAGCTTAACCCTAAAGGAATGAATCTCATTAAGCACATTTATAGCATTAAAGGATGATGTCAAGCGAGGATGGTTACCTTAAAACTCTAGTGAATGAACTTTGCTACATTTAAAAAGCTTGAACCCATTTGGAGACCTACTAATGTAATTATGAATTAAAGTGCAATGAATAAATAACTTCTCAATGGCCTCCTAACCATCAAAGTAATTGAACGCTTCCTAAAGATATAAGGTGTTAAACCATTGAACACATATTTAATCAAGGACTATGCATTACCTCATAATTAAGTTATCCAGTTTAACGGATCTAATGACGCAAGTAGAGTTAAGTGTAAGGTTGTGTAATCGCGTTAGGAAACTCCTTAGGATTGGCTGAGCCTTCCGCTATGATATCTAGTTGTCAGATAATCTCCATTGTATTTTAATGTCGTGTCTAATAATGAATTGAGTTAACTTCAATTTATCTTAATATTGTAACCTCTTCATTAACACTCTTAATTATTATTAAAAAAACAAAAATTTACACTCTATTTGAGTGTTTTTAATTTAAACCCATAGGGGTTTCCTGGCAGGGCATTAGAAGGCACATAGAAAGATATAATAGGATCATTTGAGAATGGTTGAATATCAAGTTTTCCAAAAAACATCAGAACACTCAAATTGAATAGTGGATTCCAAACTTTCATCATCAAAATGCATAGCAATAACTCTTAAGACATGAACCCTTTTGCAATTTTCCATTCAAGCTTATTAGTAGGGGTTCCAAGAAGGGGATCTATATTAATATAAATATGGTAACAAATGAAGCTATCTACATTGGGTGGTAATTCCATCTCTCTATTGGTTATATTTCACCCTTTTTACTATGACCAAAGAAGGATGTTCAATGAAAAACCCATTACAAAGTATGATGATTCTTCAAAATCCTAAAGATAGAACTATCACATGAATATAAAAACCTCCAAATATGATCTAAAGAAATGAAAATGAAGCTCGCCACTATTAATACTTTTGCAATTGATAGATTTTACATGTAATTAAGGAAGTGATCCAAATTGGAAAAGAACAATAGATAATACTCAAAGTTGAACCTATAAAAATAAAACTGATTCAATGATAGAGCTCTAGGATAGTTTTATAACACTGCAAGAATTGTCAAAATTGGAGATCATGAATAAAATTTATGAGATTGGGAGTAAAAAAATGGGTCTACTTGAAGCTACAAAAATATTGTTAAACAACAAAATCAAGTAGAATACCCTGTACCATGGTAGAGTTGGCAAAACCATCTTCCCATTGAATATATGGTATGTGAAAAGTGGAATCTAGATGCCCAAGTTATGCTCCATCAAAAAAAGTTCTTATATGGAGCCTAATTGATAATTATGGTGGCCAAATTAACCCCAAGGCTAGATAGGCCCTAGTCACCAATATGAACACTTGCCTACTCAAAGAAAAAAATTATCCCTAATGGGTTATCGATTTCAAAATGTTTGGATAGGGCTAAGTGAATGGTGTGGCCTATGGTGGCTACTATAAAAATGGGATTGGATAGGGCCTACATAGGCAATGAGGCATGGGCTAGGCAAAGGGAAAAATGACCATGTGAGCTTGGCACAGGATTTGAAAAATTAGGCTCCAAAAATATGGATGATAGATGTGAATTCTTGGGATAGAAAAGAGATGGCCCCATTGGTTAGATAGGACAACATTTGACAATAAAGTGGCATTACTCAAGTCTCACCAGTAGAAAACTCCAATGGGAATCCTTTGTAGTGAAGGGAAGAACCTATCTAGCAAAGAAGATTCCTAATGAGCAAAAAATGATATGGATGGTACTTCCTCTAATTGTGTTGATATAGCACCCCCTTAATGTAACTAGTGATAATATTTCCCAATAAAGAATAAATAGCCAACATATATGCAATGGGATGATAAAGAAACAAATACCACCAATGAAGGATGTCAAGCACCACTATCATTGACAGACTTATGGATGTTAATGGCTGGGACTAGTTAAGAAGGATATAGTTGGGAGAAGGCATAGGTGTTGGTGGGAGGATCTCCAACCCAATGTGACAGGTCAAATACAAGTCTAGGTATAAATATTATAACTGCCAAAACCAATGATATCACTTCAAATTGGTAAAATAAAAAATTTAATAAACAATTTTGCAAGCTAGTGATCTGGAAACACACCAGTATAACAAGTTGGATTTGACACAAAATACGCACATTAAAGACAAAAGGTTTTCTTGAAATATAACCCTACAGGATAAAACATTTACATAAAAATGATAAAATTTCCCAAGGATGCTAAATTTTTATTTTTCTTATTTGTATGGATTGTATAGACTATACAAAACCTATATAGTTGTGTGGATATATACAATTACAAAGGAGTGAAAAAAAACTCTATGGTTAGCAAAACAATGTGTTAAAAGCTAATGAATTGACAATAGTTTCTATAGTTTTTGGGTCTTTTGAACACAATGGTAGGGCTGGATTTGACCCAATGTGCTCCAAATTATTATCTACCTACTGGAATCAACAACTATCTAACTTGAAAACCTTAAAAATTGGCTAAAGTGGTCAAATTTGGATGAAAGAAAAGTAAATTTTGAATTTCATTAGTGCACTTGACTCAATAATGAGCTCAAATTCCTTCCAAAGATAGTCAAAATCAACTTTCCATGAAAATATATTTTATAGTAATAGATCAATTTTCTGGTATGTGAAGGGGTTTACTTGGCCTAGGCTCTCATACCAATGTGAAATAAAAAAGTACTCATGATGAAGTTGTAGACACCCCATGAAATTAGTAGCAAAAATCACAATATCGACAACCCTCTAGACAAAATTTAGTCTATGATATAATAAATGATTATGGGATTCATATCTTCTCTTTAATTCTTATTAAAAAACAATTATAGCCTTTTTGTAGCTCCAATGGTCAATATTTGATATTTATAAGATTTGTTGTAACATTAGTGGCAATTGTGTGGTCAAAATGAATAATTCTATCTAAAAAGGTCAAGAAATGCTTTTGAGATCCAAAATTTGGCTAAAGCCAAAGTCAATGGGAACTTAGTTGATAGGAGAATGGAAGGTTATTCAAAGAAACATACTAGGAGGATGGAAGATAATAAGACTTGGTCTAAAAGTCCCTATAGGACCTAAAGTTTAGCCAAGACCAAAGGCAATAGGAACTCGAGTGGTGAGAGGATGGAAGATTGTGGGAACACAAACACCAAGAGGGAACAAGTAAATTAAACTTGGTATAGAAGTCCCTATGGGACACAACATTTTACTAGGATCAAAGCAAATTTCAACTCAAATGACATGAGGATTGAAGCCAATGGAAAAATGGATGCCATAAATATGGAATTTGATAGGACATGGTCAAAAAGTCCTTGTGGTTCCCAAAATTATGCAAAGACGAAAAAATGAAACACTAAAGAGTTATCCTTTTTTGGGGGATTTTTTCAAATGGGTATTTAATTGAAGGATAGAAAAAGAGAACCACAACCACTAGACACAAATTTGAGTATAATAACCCACTAAGATTTTCAAATCAATTATAATTGATGGGAAATGAAAGGGGAATAAATGTCAACAATTATAAAAAAATTTCCTAGTAATAAATAACTAATATAAAATTAGTTACAACAACCTATAAATTTTTTTTTTACCTAGTTCTAGTTTAGAAATGAAAAAATGCATTAAACTAAACATCAATTTACAACACTTTACATCGAAGAAACTTTACAATTTAGTTTCAACTTGATAAGATATTGAATCTCGTTAACTTAGCCATGACTAATTAAATCAAATCTTCAAAGATACTCCAACTTAAAATAAACCAACAAATATTTCTTCTAAGCCAATGTACAATCACATCTCAACCATATGACTGTATGATAATTCAACCCTAAGCTATGGGTCACATATTAAACTAGTCTTACATAAGAAATATAACACAAAACATGATGACAAATTACACAAATAAACATGAGTTTCATAGCTATAACCACAACACATAAAATAACTTTACAACATACTAATAAGCCCTAAAAATATGCACAAACAAGGGATTCTACATGAGAATCCTACTTTTTGGAAGTAGGAATTCACTCAAATAAAGGATATAAAAACCATAGATCCCATCATAAGATTATTACATGTGGTTTGTATCTTAAAAGTTATTCAAACATCAACTTCTCTCCACAACTCCAACTATCCACTTCTAAACTCTATAGCCACATTGATAGGGTACTCATACCCAAGATCATATTTGATTGTAAGATAAAGGCCTATGTGTTCTTGTAAAAAAAATTTCATTTATTTTGATTTAATGGTTGACATCATGATAAGTGCAGGTTATTTGAGAAATTTATTTATTTATTTGATAAATTAGTATCTTGAGATGAAATGGGATGTGAGAATTTAATCTTACTCATTCTATAAAGTGATGAACATAATAGACTTTTCATAAATTAGTCATTTTCCATATTTATAGTATATATTTTTTATCTATTAATCCATGGACAATAATAGTTAGATATGGGATATCATGTAGAAAAAAAATACTCTTTTTCTAGAAAAGTAATCTCATCCAAAAGTTGTAGTCTATGCTATAGGTTATGTCTTGTCATTCAAGCAAGTATTTACATGCTATTTATTTTAAATAATTAATTTGATTAAAATAAAATTATTATGTTCGATCTCAAGTATGAATTTTCTATTGTATATGCAATATTTTACAAAATAATTTATCAATATGTAATCACAATAGTATCACATATTTTGTCTTACTAGTCTCTAGGGTACACAGATTCTTATTAAGCACAAATAAAATTGAAGCAAGTCCTCAATCAAAAACAAAATCCAAATGAAAAAAGTAATAGAGGTAGAAGATAAGAAGTAAAATTGACTCATTGATTGATGAATAATGGGCAACAAAAGATCATTGATTTTATTAACCAAATCTTCTACAATTTCAATGCAAACCCTATAATGACCTCTAAAAGTAAGGGAAGTAAAAAAGAGTCTCCTACCCTAAGAGTGGATCACACATCTAGATTATGTGATGGTTCTAAGCTACCCAAAGTGGCAATTTTGAAGAAAAAAATGGAGCACCTAGAAAAACAAACCATAGATGAACCCAATTATGATTTGGGAATTCTCCATGCTTAATTTGGAGTATAATGTAATATGTATTTTACTACTCTCTTTTATAAATTTGTGTACTTTAAATGCAAGGAATAGTACTAAGAATGAGAGGAGGCCAAATAAAAAGTAGGCTCATAATCTCAACAACTGTTTGATCCATGCTTGGTTCAATAAAATAAATACTTACTTCTGCAAGGTTTGATGTCTCAAGCATAGACAATTAGATTTTCTACCTTTCAATTGAAATGAATAGTCTATCAATGGCAATACCATGACTCAATTACTTAAGGACATAGCCTTATCACCACATATGGTATGTTTGAGATGCATTTCAAAGAGTTAACAAAGTTGAAAAAACAATTTTATACACAAATATATTATCGTTTATTATATAAGATTTAAATATTTATAAGAAAAAATGAAATAATAAAATAATTTTTTAATATTATAATAAATAAATATTATTGATATTGTTTAATATATCAATAATATATTAAACAATCAATTTTTGTTTGTTCCTTTTTCTATTGTGCGATAAAAACAATCAATTCTGGTGAAGTAGACGAATAATTGTCAGTTTATAACAATGTTTGTGGACATCGTTTTCTCATAGACAGTATGCAATGGATTTTTCTATATATAGACAAACGATTTGTGCATGTTTTCTTTGTGACAACTGTGTCAATCTGGCTTGGAATTTGACGGTCACCCCTATCTGTCATATGAATTTTTTATGATGGTTTAGTCATTTCAATGCCTTTCATTTGACGTTTTAAGAAAAATATTAACTGTCAAAAAATATAAAAGTAGAATATTGAATCCAAAATCATTGTCTTAATGAAAAAATAATGATGAATTAGTAATATATGCAAACATCTTAAATTTACTAAATAAGTTTCAAAATTAATACACTAATATATATTAAATGATAATCAATTAATAATTACTAATTTAGTAATAATAAACATTAAAATTTTAAAATTATATATGTTATGACAAGTTTCTATAACAATCTTATTAAATATATTAAAAAAATTAAATTGACTAAGTTTCTAAATTGATATATGAAAAAATAGAATATATTATAAAAAATCATATTAAAATATTTTATCAATTATATTCTATCATTTCAATTATGACAAGTTTCTAAATTCATATGAAAAAATAGAACTATTCTAAAAAATCATATTAAAATATTATAAAATTAGAAACAACTACATCCTTACATATTCTAAATCCTTCCATTTCAAAATATTCTAAATAAATTTGTATTTTTATAATAAACATTCTAAACTAATATATATATTACCTATTATATTTTTTTATGGTTTATTTATAATTTGAAGTGTCATCTATATGGTTTTAGAAAAAAATAGCATGTCAATGCATACGTTATACTAATTTTTTAAGTTGTCAAATACGGTTCAAAAGTGAAAAAATGGCCATTTTGCCTGTCAAATTCCAGGCCTAGTGTCAACAAAAAAGTTCGATATTATCGGCAACAAAAAAGTATGTGTTTCTTGAGAGGGTCGAACCTATGACCATAGGCAGCTTTGTTTTAACAACTAACAAACCAATAGAATGGATTGGGGTGATTTGATATGCCAACCTCTGCCATCAAACTACTCACTCTTAACCACTAAGCTATAGGCATGTTTCACAATATCACCGGAAAACAATTTAATAGAAGCCCAAATTGATGCCATATAATAGTAGATCTGATCAAGGAAGGTAATAATAGTCCATGAAATAAAACCTAAAAAGGTTATACAATAATGATTGGTTAATATAAACCATAAATTCAAGGGAGGTTATAGTTTTAACATGGAAAACCATAAAATAATGCTTGGTTAATACAAATGTTTATACATGGAAAACCCAAATAGATAAAAACTATGGTGAGATGAGACTCACAAGGATAACTATTTGAACTCTTCTGAAGTTTTCCCTATTAGGAGCCAAGCCTGTTAAAGATTTACAATAAGTCATGTTAAGAACTAATTCCGGTTAGGAATCACCCGGTTAAGGGATTTACAAATATGCCTTGATGAAAAGCACAATACCCAGTTAGGAGTAACCTCGTTGGAGCATTTAAGAATCCAAGCTAATGGACTGTTAGCATTCTACACTCTTATGAGAATAGTTGATGTTGTCATTGATGGAAACCATCTAGCAACCAATTGGCATGTCACTGACAATTGGTTTATATATGTTTGGTATCACAAACTTCATACATCAGCAGGCATCGGCATTGACAGGCATTGACACTAGCATTTGGATTACATCGGCAACAAAGCATACTGACACTCCAGCCAACATGGGATAAAGTTTTTTTTATATGAATTATTTTGTAATATAATTATCTTTTGTAAACCGACATGGTATATTGTAAAAGACTCATATATGTATAAGATGTTATCAGTCATTATGATATAAGGAACGATAATAGAAAAATGTATAGGCGAATATTGTATAAGGTGATATAGGTGACAACGAAAGTTTTGGTTATTGACTGAGCTTAAACAGGTACTGAACCTGGCATGAGAGATGTTTTGAGCAGTACACTATATTGGATTTGTTAATCCATTTTGTATTCAGTGTGACTCTTTTTTGAGCAGTGAGCTCTAGGCTGTTGGCCTCCCTGCATGTGCAGGCCCCTCATTGTAAGTAGTATTTCTGCATTGGCCAGTGAGTAAATATTGTGGGTCACAAATCCCACTGAAGTTTTTCCCAGACTGATTTTCCTCATTAAATATCTTGTGTATGGTGTGTCTCTATGTTGTCTCTATTATTTTTATTTATTGCATTAGTTCTTATTTACCGATACACTATTTTGGGATGCAAAGTTATAAATAAGTTTAATTATTCTTCTAACTAGTTAGACACTGATTCACCCCCCCCTCAGTGTCTTTGGGACTATCGTTGATTCTAACAATTGGTATCAGATCCTGGTCCTCTATTTTCAAAAGCCTAATAGTTTGAGGAAGATTCTGACATCGGTACTCAATTCTACAATTTTGGAGTATAAGGAGCTATATAGGGAAGCATTTAAACCTCACTGTTTGACTGGGGACATTGATAAGGAGATCAAGAAGACACAGGAAGAAATTGATCACCTTGCAGATAATATTATAGGTTCATCCGGACTCATATCAGTTTTTGAGCAGGAAATGGCAATTTTTTAGGAGAGATTAGAAAAACTTGAGAAAGAGAAAGCAAGGATAAGGTCAAATGCCCGGGAACTAAAAGATAGACTTGGTTTGAGGCTGGATAATCTAATTACTCAAAGAACTAAATTGTCTAAGGGAATAGTACAAGGAGAACAATCACTGGAGTAACAGATGCACTATCTCACCGGTATGATCTAGCTGACTGAGGCAACTTTAGATGAAAGCAACAAGTTTATGTAGAGTCTGAATATGATTTTGGTGAACATCTTTCAGATTGTAACCAACTGGTTACAAAACTTGAGGTAAAATTTTTTTGTACTCTTTTGATTATTTATGACATCCTTTGTCATTGATGTCAAAGGGGGAGTAGTGGAGAGAAAAATGCAAGTGCATGTATAGAGGAGATCACTTGCTCAGGGGGAGCACATCTTTTTGGATTTTAGTTTTTGGATAACACTTTTGATTTTTCTCATGAGTGTTGCCATCAATGCCAAAGGGGGAGATTGTTGTCATTCTACACTCTTATGAGAATAGTTGATGTTGTCATTGATGGCAACCATCTGGAAACCAACTGGCAAGTCATCAATAATTGGTTTCTACATGACCGACATCACAAACTTCATACACCAATAGACATCGACACCAGGAGACACTTCAATAGCATTCATATTACATCGGCAACAAAGCATACTAACCGACATGGGATAAAGTTTTGTTTTTATCGATTGTTTTGTAATATAATTATCTTTTGTAAGCCAACATGGTATATTGTAAAAGACTCATATATGTATGAGATCTTATAAGTCATTTTGATATAAGGAATGATAATAAAAAAATGTATAGACGAATATTGTATAAGGTGATATAGTTGAGAGCGAAGATTTTGGTTATTGACTAAGCTTAAACTGGTACTGAACCTGGCATGAGAGATGTTGTTTTGAGCAGTACATTGAATTGGATTTCTTAATCCATTTTGTAGTCAGTGTGACTCTTTATTGAGCAGTGAGCTCTAGGTTGTTGGCCTCCCTACATGTACAGGCCCCTCATTGTAAGTAGTATTTATTCATTGGACAGTGAGTAAATATTGTGGGTGACAAATCCCACTAAGGTTTTTCCCTCACCAGGTTTCCTCCTTAAATATTTTTTGTTATGGTGTGTTTCTATGTTGTCTCTATTATTTCTGTTTATTGCATTAATTCTTATTTACCGGTACACTATTTTGGGATGCAAAGTTATAAATAAGTTTAATTATTCTGCTAACTGGTTAGACACTATTTCACGCCCCCCTCTTAGTGTCTTTGGGACTGTCATTGATTCAACCAAAAACAATTACAATACAAGTGAAATCCCTTAACTGGGTAAGCTAGCTTGTTAGAGCTTACCCGATTAAGGGATTTCACTTGTGTTGTAATTGATAGAAAACAACAGGTTTTCTTGATCTATTTGAATAGTACTACATTTGCTTGATTAGATCCTTTTAAGCTTCAATATGCCTTCACTCAAAGTGCAGATCCATTCACTGGTTAGGCAACAACACACTGAATAGGTTTCTGCCAATCTTGCCAACAACTTTTACAAGCAACCTCATCGAATTTAAATACAAATCAATTAGTTCAATAACACAACTAAAACCTAATTCTCATCATCGAGATTATAAACAAGTCGGTACAATCTTCATCATTAGAAATCATGACAGTCTATTCACATTCTTCATGAAAATTCCAACCGCTCCATGATCACTGGTCCATTGGATTTTGTAACTCATCACGTGCTGTGCATTAGATGCAATCCACTTTGCTCCTTCCCTAGACAATAAGAAAACACACCAAAACAATTTAAACTTATCCTCATAATCACACGTCTCTCCATCATTACCACTCATTAGATAATAAACCAACAAATTTGATCAATTAGGGTTTAACAACTGATAGGGTTTACCGGTTGCATTGCATAGAAAGGTTTAACCCTTTACACTGGTTTACCGGTTCAACTCACAAACTTAACATACCGGTTTACAACATCTTCCACAAATCTCTTCTTACCTGTTACTAGCCAATATATCAAAAACAACAATATCAACAATAACATAAATACCATTATTGGTTCAATTGATGTCAATGACAACATATCATTAATGCAATCTATATGCAAAATGCCAACAAACTACAAATGCCAATAGTCGATGGTTAAAGTTATTTTCCAAGAAAGACAAGAATGATGCATGCAACAACTAACTATGAGTTGGATAACCTTTTGGCAAACAAAAGGCCAATCAATGCAGGAATACACCCAAGAGTTTAGAAAATGGGCAATAGCATTGAATGTACCTTCGTATACCCAAGATACCCTGCTTAAATAAATAGGTGGTTTACACTCCTACCTCTAACACACTATCCTCATATTGAATCCTAGTAATCTGGATCAAGTATGTGTCCAAGCTACTCATATTGAGTTTAGGCGTAAGAATAGCTTTAGTGAAAACTTTGCTAAGAAATCATCCAAGAAAACATCAGAGTGAAAATCAAAGGATAAAGGTAAATGGAAGAAGATGACTACAGTAAAGAAAGAGTATTCTAAGCCTATGTGCTCTCATTGTAAGAAAGAAGGTCATGAAGATGCTATGTGCTGGAAGTTACATCTGGAACTAAGGCTGAAGCGATATGATGGTAACAAAGGTCTGAAGAAGACTACTGCGGTGATCCAGCAAGATCTTGGATTTGATTCTGGAGATGAAACTCAGATAGTTGGTATTGCTAATTTCATTGATGAAGTAAACGTAGATGTTGTACCTTTGGATATTTGTAGGATTGTGTTAGGAAGTCCATATCTTTTTGATGGATAGGAAATCTTTAATAGGCATAGAATAAGTATCATTTGTTCAAAGATGGTAAAGAGTACATAGTTAGATCACATAAAGTGAAAACTAATCTTGCATTAGTAAATGCTAGTCAAATGAAAAGATTAGTAAATGTGACTAAAAAATTTGTACTTATTCTTGTAAAAGCCAAGGATATTGATAAATCTGAGGCATTTAAGGGGTGTAAACCAGAACATAAGGCTGAATTGGTCAAAATTGTATCTACATATGATGACCGTTTTCAGGAACCAAAGGGGTTGCCTCCCAAAAGAGAGATCTAGCATGAGATACATTTGCAACAAGACGTGCCTCTTCCCAATATAGGCATGTATCTCTTATTTGTTCTACAGAATGAGGAGATCAAGAAATAGGTTCAAGAGTTGGTTGAGAAAGGAGTAATTTGACCAAGCACTTCTCCATGTGGCTCGCCAATTTCCCTAGTTCCGAAGAAGGACGAGTCCTGGAGGATGTGTATTGACTACCACACCTTGAACAAAATCATTCTAAAGAATAGGTATCATCTTCCTCGTCTTGATGATTTAATTGATTAGCTATAGCATGCAGTTTATTTTACTAAGATGGATTTGCAAAGCGGTTATCATCAAATTATGATTGCAGAAAATGACATTTGGAAAACTGCATTCAAGACTAAGAAAGGACTATATGAATGGTTGGTAATTCCTTTTGCGTTGTGTAATGCACCAACCACCTTCATGCATGTAATGAATTATGTATTTGTAATAGTCTACCTAGATGATATCCTTGTATTCAATAAGTCTTGGGATGATCATGTAAGTCATGTAAAGAAAGTTTTTGATGTTTTGAGAAAAGAATAAATGTATATAGAGATGTCAAACTGCAAGTTCACAAAGACGTCTCTAGTGTACTTAGGCTATGTCGTAGGGAATGGTCAATTGAAAGTTGACCTTGTGAAGATCGAGGTAATTGTAAAATGGCCTAAGCCAAGTATAGTAATTGAAGTCAAATTTTTCTTAGGTGTTGTTCAATACTGGAGAAAGTTTATGTCTAACTTCTTCTATATAGCATTTTCATTGCATGCATTGACAAGTACAAAGGCAACTTTTCAGGGTGGAGGACCTCAACAAAAGGTTTTCAACACTTTGAAGGAGAAGTTGAGCAACACACCTATTCTGACTTTGCCAAATTTAAAGAAACCATTCAAGATCGAAACCTATGCAAGTGGGATTGCCATGGGAGTAGTTCTAATGCAAGGATGTAAGCCAGTATGTTATCACTCTAAAAATTTCACATCTCCGGTTAGTAATTATCCTACTTATGATAAGGAACTTTATGCAGCAGTTCAGAGTATTAAAAAATTGAAGCACTATCTACTGGGAAAAGAAGCAATAATCCACACTAATCACCAACCACTACAATATTTTCATTCACAATCAAAATTGCAGCAAATTAGGCACTTTAGGTGGATAGGATTCCTTCAATAATTCACTTAATAATTAAATACAAGAAGGGTGTCCATAATAAGGTACTAGATATGCTTTCTAGACCTCTTGTTATGAATATTATGGTTATCCTTCAAGGAAGTTCCATGTTTCATGAAATTTTTCAAGAAATATGTCATGGAAGATAACATTGAGGAAATTAATGCAACTCTATTTGCAAGCAAACAAATAGTAGAAAAGAACAACTATGTGAAAGATAAACTATTTTATAATTTAGGAAAGTTATGTATTTCTAAAGGTGGACAAACACAAGTAGTTAGAGAACCTCACACATCATTGATTGTTGGACACTTTGGCATTAACAAAATAATGAATTAGTTGCAAAAATATTGTTATTGTCCTCATATGCAAGAAACTATAACTAAATATATCAAAGGATGTATAATGTGTGCAACAACTAAACCAAATAACAAGAAGTTGGGGTTGTACACACCTCTTCCTATTCCATCTCGACCTTGGGAAAGTGTTTCGATGGATTTTGTTGGAGGACTTCCCATGTCTAAAAAGGGACATGACTATCTATTTATGGTAGTTGACAAATTCAGAAAAATACGTGTTCTAATGCCATGTAAGAAACAAATCTTAACTAACCTGATAACTCATTTGTACTTCCAATATGTATGGGTCCATTTTGGCTCCCTACTTCCATTGTATAAGATTGAGATTCTTGATTTCTAGGAGAATTTTAGTCCACATTGTGGGATCTCATAGATACAAAGCTAAAGAAAAGTACAGGTTTCCATCCTCAAACCAATGGACAAACAAAAGTGTTAAACAAAACTATTGTACACTTTCTTTGCGGCTACTACAACAAACATCCCAAGTAGTGGGATTAGAGTCTACATTATGTGCAGCATGCCTACAACAATGCAACAAACTCTTCTACAAAAAGGTCTCCATTTGAGATATGTTTTGGATATCTTCCACGAACACCAATGGACTTTGCCTTTGGAAAATATGATGTTAAAGATGGACGTCATTATGTAGAAAAGGATTTGAAGTTCATTCAAAAAGTCCAAGTAGTTCATCAGGTAGTAGAAGCTCAGTTGAAGAATAGCCAAGCCAAATACAAGGCTCGATGTGACAAGCATTGCATAGATCATCATTTTCAGGTTGGCGATCATGTTTGGTTACATATCAGCAAGGAAAGGATGCAAGGTGAATGTAATAATATTAATCCTATTAGATATGGTCCCTTTGAGATCCTAGAAAAGATCGCTACTAGTTCCTTTCGCCTGAGTCATCATCCATATATGCAAATTTACTCAATTGTACATATAGAAAATCTGACGTTGTACGAGACTCCAATGATATTAAATGAAGAGGTTGATTTTCAAGTTCCTTGTGTTGATGACCTTTCACCTAAGTATATTGCAGAGCTGCGAGAGGATGTCATTCTTGATAGAAATGTCAAATCTTCAAAAAGAGGTGCTATTGAGTACCTTAAGGTTGGACGTAAAGGGATGCATCTTGGAAAAGCACAATAGATGGAGGTTGAAAGAGCGAGGAAGTTGTATCCTCACTTACTTTCCAAGTAATCAAGATTTTGGAAGTCCAAAAGCTCTCCAATGGGGAGGATTGATCCAGGAGGATATGCTGTGTAATAGTCTAATATTATCAACAACAAAAAAATATGTGATTATTGGGAGAGTCGAAGCTGTGACCACCCATATACAAGATCTATACTCCACCACTCTACCACGAGATCTCCACTAACTATTTTGGGGGGCAAGTTTGTTTTAACAACTAACAAACCACATAGAGAGTATTGGGGTGGTTTGATCCACCAACCTCCCCCATCGCTCTACTCACTCTTAACGACTAAGCTAGCTACATGTTTCAGGGTATCAATAGAAAACAATTTAATAGAAGCCTAAGTTGATGACATATAATAGTAAATCCAATCAAAGATGGTAATAATAGTCCATCAAATCAAACCCAAAAGGGTTATAAAATAATGCTTGGTTAATATTGAAAGGAAATTCGTAGCCAACTTTATGACAATTTCCACATAACCCAAATTTAGATTTTAACCAAATCAACACATAAGATCCACATGCAAAGAATAGACAACATACTCACAAAATGTGACACAAGACATACCTTGGGAAAACCCTCATGAGGGAAAAACCCAGCCTCCAAAAGCATCATCCACCATGTATTATCAGCAATGCGTCCATTACAATACAACTATGGAAAGCCTTCAAAACCCAAGCCATAACCAAGCACTCCATGTGTTCAAGCATGAATCCACACATCCCATGCCATGCTTCCTTCTTCACAAATGCTAACCTGGCTTCATATCCCAAACAACTACCCTTGTGGTACTTTTATAGAAACAAGCAACCACAAAACAACTAAGTGGTATTACATCAAAACCATGTGCCCAAAACCATGTGACAATAAAATAATATTTTCCTTACCAACCTTTTAATGTTTTCCTTAACTACCCATGACCCACATTTAATATTGGGTACTTTATCACAATTACATTCCCCAACATAAAATAACAATACCAATGTGTCAATACAACTCATCAAGTGGTTACAAGAATATCCAAAAGGATCTCTACATGTTGCACGTCTATCTAGGTGCTCCTAGGTGCAACAATACAATGATATTACAATTTAATTCTTTGTCCACCTCACACAATAATAAAACAATACAATAATAAACCATTATTATGCAAGGTGTACAACACCATTTCCCAACATTCTCCCACTTGTTGTATACATTGCATAAGGGCCAAGAAGTAATCTGCCAAATGAACAAGAGATTGATCTCTCCATGCACATATACCATCATGGAATCCAAGTGCTCCATGTGCTCAACCAAGATACCTACAACAAGAACAAAGTGACCACCATCTCATACATGAATGCTCCCACCCTCCATCATGCCACTGCCACTGGACATGAAAAGGCCATCCAAAGAGAAAGCCACACAACCTGTCACAACAAATGATAAGTCCTGCACCAACTGATATCTGAACACAAACACTAATCCAAAGGTATCCAATGCAAGAGTAGCTCTTTTACATAGCTGAAACAACACCCATATCAAGTGCTAACACATCAACTATACATGCCTCCTAGGCATACAATCAAGTGAATAACATTTCATCAACATATGCAACTTGTAACATGCAACCACAAATCCTAAGTGCAATACATGCGACGTATGTACACCAAAGAACTCCCACTGCATAGGTAATGTCAATATCAGAAATGAATCCACTAAAAACACATCATAGAAGTGTAACCATGTAGTATCAAGAACATCCACATCATATGAACATCAAAACTGCAAGTACCACTCTCACACCATGTCTCCAACATTCTCCCATGTTCTCCACACCAACAAAAGAAAGAGATAAAGGAACCACCATGTCGTCTCCCACATGACATATCATGAATACAAAGACTAATAAGCACATAGCTCCAAACAACCTCCAACCAATGTAATGTGAATACAAACATCCAGGAAGATAATCGAAACAAAGAGAGAATCACTGTAAACCAAAACTTGTAGTATGTCCTTCTACAAACACGTCTAAATAAGTCAAGTATGATCTCCTCCATAGAACCCCAAATGAGAAGAATAACAACACCCAAAAACACCATTCAATCCCTTGGATCAAACAAACATATATATCATGTAAACAACATGGATGTAAGCCTCCCATAACCAAGAAGATCAAACTAAATATCCATTCCCAAACCATAGGAATATGCCCAATAAACCATCTCCCAAACAAATATCAATGACTACCACCATCATAATAATAACTCAAATGCACAAGGAGATAACCAATGCCATACATCTCTCAAATGAATCCTCCAAAACTAACCATTAATCCATAGCTCAAGATCCATATCTATGAAAGATAGCATAAACACAATGCACCTAAAAGGATCAATGGGCTATACCTCTCAAGTAGTAAACTACCAAGTAGACCAAGAGTGGGGAATGAGAATGCTCACCAAGTCATCATGACTCATACTAAGAACACTCTCCTCTCAAGTCCATAAACCAGGTGAATGCTCCTTGGACTTCCTGCTGAAACCATAAACCATTCCAACATATGTCTCTAATCACAAAAGACTACTAGCATCACCAACATCCTCCAAGTATCCATGAGTACCTATATCCAATCAATCCATGCCAAACTCCAAATGCAACATAGCATTACCATGAAGTAATCAAGCAAATGATCATGTACCCAATACAAAGAGAACTACCAAGATCAATGTCAAAGCTCCAACCGCAGAATCAGGAACATAACATGACAACATGATCTAATCCATCTCAACCAAAGAGATAACATGCTCCATATGAACATATCAAAATAACCATATCATGGCAAAACTCTAATCTAGAATCAAGAGTGCACCATGACATAATATCAACCATCCAATCAAATAAGGACAACATGTCAAATGAAAGCATAAACCACATCTCAACCAAGGACTCCTTGAGCCCTCAAGATGCAAACATCCTCAAATATCATGAAGATCACCATCTCCTACTAGTGAACCAACAAATGTGAAAGACCCTTCTGCAGCAACAGGATCTAAGGCATCTTCCAAACATCTGCACACTAAGAAGATCATCCACCATCCAATGGTGAATACACATCACTGCCACAAGCTCCCACTAAACTGTGGTATCAAGCTCTCCAAAGCATCGTGATAACCATCTCCTAAATGAAGATCATCCAGGTCTACACACATACAACTAAAAAGTCAATAACATCAAGCAAACCATGAACTCCATCTCAAGAAGATACAAAACCACCAACAAACAATCAGGATCAAATCCTACACCGCCACATCATCACTGTCAAAAGCTCCCATTAAAAGTGTAATCAAGCTATCCATGACAATATGATTAAACCATCCTCTAACCATGAGAATCAACCAAGAACAACTAACAATCAAAGAACTCAAAGTGCACATCATGAGCTCCCTAAAAGCCAAATAAACCATGATCCTCAAACAAGAAGATAAACTGCCATATCAATCAGGAATCCAAATCAAAAGATCATCAATTAAAGCACCTGCAAATTCAACCATGTCATGCCAATGTCCCTAAACACAAGGAACAACCATGGCATCATGATCATCTCCATGAAAACAAGCATCTAACTCTCAATGTGTCCAACCTGTCAGCATCACATAGTCAACCATGTAGGTCCCCCATCATGACTGTACCTGGTAACAACATCTCTCCTCCTCAACATGATAACAAATCAACAAACCAATGACTAAAACAAGCCACCAAATCTGAATATGCATAAACAATGAAGGATCTATGGGCATAGACAACCCATATCCAAGTCATAGGTGAAGTCCTGTAAGTAAAGACAACTCACAAAACTGCACAACTTGTAGACCAATCAATGCAACATACATACTCAAACTAAAATTGATATCCATGTCACCACAAGAGTAATCAAGATACAACATCGAGTATACAATGACATCAAATCCAAATCTCCATTATGTAGCATGCCATAAACTCATCATGTCACCATAGTCAAAAGAACCCATAATCAACTCAAGTCTAAATATCAGCATATAAATCATTCCAAATCTGCCCCAAACCTGAGTCAAACTGTAGTGCTCTCCAAGAGCTTTCCATCGACTATTCGAAGTCCAAAATATGACTCCGTATGCTCAAGTTATGACCTCTCAAAGCCATAAAGGTACCTGTCACTTCCAGCTGACATTTCACTTCCCAAACAGTAAAATCTGGAAAAACTAATGATAAAAACATGAAGTTCGTTCAACCACCTTTCCAATGACTATAAGAAGTCGAAAAACTGACATCATATGCCCGAGTTATGCTCAGTTGAAGAAAAACAGCCAATTAGGCTATAAACACAAGTCTGGACTCCAAAATAATTGCTCAATATGCCATAATAAATAATTTTACATTTTCTCCCATTATGCCAAAAAATCCAATTAAAAATTCCCCCGGGTCGGCCCTTGGCCAAACCCCTTCGAAAAATAAATACATGGCACAATAATAAAATTTCCATGACATATACAATAAATATTACATGGCAAATATATAAAAATTTGGGCAGATTTTTAATTTAAAAATTGTTGTAAACCATTATTATGCAAGGTGTACAACATAGAGAGTAATGTTGGGAAATGGTGTTGTACACCTTGCATAATAATGGTTTATTATTGTATTGTTTTATTATTGTGTGAGGTGGACAAAGAATTAAATTGTAATATCATTGTATTGTTGCACCTAGGAGCACCTAGATGGACGTGCAACATGTAGAGATCCTTTTGGATATTCTTGTAACCACTTGATGAGTTGTATTGACACATTGGTATTGTTATTTTATGTTGGGGAATGTAATTGTGATAAAGTACCCAATATTAAATGTGGGTCATGGGTAGTTAAGGAAAACATTAAAAGGTTGGTAAGGAAAATATTATTTTATTGTCACATGGTTTTGGGCACATGGTTTTGATGTAATACCACTTAGTGGTTTTGTGGTTGCTTGTTTCTATAAAAGTACCACAAGGGTAGTTGTTTGGGATATGAAGCTAGGTTAGCATTTGTGAAGAAGGAAGCATGGCATGGGATGTGTGGATTCATGCTTGAACACATGGAGTGCTTGGTTATGGCTTGGGTTTTGAAGGCTTTCCATAGTTGTATTGTAATGGACGCATTGCTGATAATACATGGTGGATGATGCTTTTGGAGGCTAGGTTTTTCCCTCATGAGGGTTTTCCCAGGGTATATCTTGTGTCACATTTTGTGAGTATGTTGTCTATTCTTTTGCATGTGGATCTTATGTGTTGATTTGGTTAAAATCTGAATTTGGGTTATGTGGAAATTGTCATAAAGTTGGCTGCGAATTTCCTTTCAAGATCCAGGAGGATTGATCCAGGAGGATATGCTGTGTAATAGTCTGATATTATCAACAACAAAAAAATATGTGATTATTGGGAGAGTCGAAGCTATGACCACCCATATACAAGATCTATACTCCACCACTCTACCACGAGATCTCCACTAACTATTTTGGGGGGCAAGTTTGTTTTAACAACTAACAAACCGCATAGAGAGTATTGGGGTGGTTTGATCCACCATCCTCCCCCATCGCTCTACTCACTCTTAATGACTAAGCTACCTACATGTTTCAGGGTATCAATAGAAAACAATTTAATAGAAGCCTAAGTTGATGACATATAACAGTAAATCCAATCAAGGATGGTAATAATAGTCCATCAAATCAAACCCAAAAGGGTTATAAAATAATGCTTGGTTAATATAAACCAGAAATTTAAGGGAGGATATAGTTTTAACGATTATTTTGTAAAGCCCAAAATTCTAAGTGCCATTATTTTAAAAGGGAGTAGGTTTATTTTGGAAGATTCATTATTGTAAATGGGAGATATGGTTGATTGTCCAAATCATATGGTTTTAAGCCAAATTGGGAAAGAATTTTGTATAAAAGGAAGGTAGATTAGGATTTTGAGTTAATGGTGATTTGTGTGATTTTTTTATGGACTTTGAGTGTTCATCTCTATGCAAGTTGGAAGGCTAATGTCTTTCTATTGCATTTGAAGGAGAGGGACCTTGTACTTATTATAATCAGGAGACTTGTAACTTGTCCAAGTTGAAGACATTGTAAATATTGTTGGAGCATAATCAAGGATCGATCACTCTACTAGAGAGGGACCTGGAGATGTATCCATATTGGTGACATCCATTATCAATTCATGTTCTTGTCTTCTCTCTTCCTTCTCTCTTTGTTAATTCTTTGCTTTATTAGTGTTGTGTTCATTTAAGAATTTCAATTATGTTTTTAAGACCTTCAATTTAATCATTGTAATAATTAATAATACATGTGCAATAGTCATAGATCATAATGTATCAGATCTATTTTGTAAAACCACTAATTACAGATCAAGTAGTATCAGAGCAGTTCAACAGGAAAAATTTCAAGTGTTGGATGCTGACCAAATTGAAATTAAAGTGAGGAGAAAAATCTACTATTTGAATTAAGTACAAATTATTTTATAAAACCACTAATTATAGATCAAGTGGTATCAGAGCAGTTTAAAAGGAAAAATTGCAAGTGGTGGATGTTAACTGGATTGAAATTAAAGTGAAGAGAAGGTGCACTTGAAGAGTTTAATCTAGAGATCAAATCAAGGCGAGTTACTCAAAGATCAACCATGGCACAACCAAGAGAAGGAAAATGTCCTAGTCCTGAATTCTTTGAGAATGAAGAACAATTCTATAAAGCATTCTTAGACATGAAAATGATGGTGAAAGAGTTCTACACAGACCGACATAATAAAAATGAGAGAAATGATAGAAAGAAGTAGCAATTTGAATCCTCATCAAAAGATGACAAAGGTAAAGGAGTAGGATGTGGTTGTGACACTCATGAATGTTCATCTCTATCTTTTTCATCCTCTTCATCCTCTTCATCGTCTTCATCTTCTTCATTTACTTCATTTTCAAAGAAGAAACAACATGTACAACCCAAACTTAATACACCTTTATTGAAACTTGTTTTTAAATTTGATTTGCCAACCCATAATGGAGAACTAGATGCAAAGAAACTTGATAATTGGATAAAACAAGTTGAAGTTTATTGTAGGATTCAAAAGTTTACTGATGATGCTTCAAGGATCCAACTAGCCACTCTTCGCCTAGGAGGCAGAACTCTAATCCGGTGGGAGAGTATAATGCAGGAAGATCTCAGCCAATATGGTAAAATCATTTCTTCTTGGTTTGAGTTTATAGCTGAACTTAAAAAACAATTTTATCCATTAGGACACATCCAAAAAGAAGTAATTAATTGGCAATCATTAAGGAAAGAGAAAGGACAAAGTGTCCAGGAGTATACACAAGAGTTTAGGAAAAGAGCTTTAATTTTGGGTATTCCTTTATACACAAAAGAAACTATATTAAAGTATATAGGTGGATTGCATGAGAATTTGAGGCATATCATACTTATGTTTAATCCAACTAACCTTTATGAAGTTAGTTTACAAACCATTCATCTTGAGACAAACTCAAGGAATAGCCATTATAGTTTTTTAATGGATAGGCTTTTTGAGGTATGTCATTTTTGAAGCGATGTGGAGGTAACCAGCTTGGATGCCAAATTTGCAGAGGTAACGAATGTATGTCATCTTCAAAGCCAAAAAAAAACACAAAAACTAAAAGTATAGTGCTTACTTTTTCAAATGAACTCCTTCAGCTACCTTTGGATTGATAATTCTTCTCAAATAAGTACAAAATATTCAAAAATATTCTCTTGTTGTTGAAAGCTCGAGGACTATTTTTTTTCCTTTTTGACAAAATGGATTTGAATGATAAAATCCAAGGATCATAAAATGCTCTGATACCAACTAATGTGTGATTTATCCATGAGTTGATACCAGCTAATGTGGAAAGAGGCAAGCTAACCAATATTGATAGTAATAAAATTAAATTTATATTTTAAATTATGGATCAAAAGTAAATATGTTTGTTATTAATGTTTGACAATGTATTATTTAATGGAAGTATCAATTATTAAAATCAAAAAGTTTCTAGTAGAAATTTCTATATATATAGAAATGTTTCTCTATGTAATAGATTCTTATAGGTAGTAATGAAATAATGTTCAAATTTTTAATTATACATAGAAAATAAAAATGTTTTTGATAAAATTTCATAATTCTTTTTTTATTAATAGTATAAATTGTTAAAATTGGAAAGTTTCTAATACAGATTGTGATATATAGACAATTTTTTTTTATGTGACAACTTTATCAATATTTAATATATGTTTATATATATTATTAAAACTAAGTTTATATTTTTCATTATGGATTAGAAAAAAAAAAATTAATCAAATTTTCAGGATCTGTCTCTTATGAAGAGTATAGATTTTTAAGAGAGTTTCCTATATAAATAGTATTGAAATTTGATTTATATTTCTAGTTATATCTCAAAATTAAAATTGTTTATGATCAATGTTTCACAATGTATTTCTTTACAAGATTATAAATTGATTAAATTGTCGAGTATACATTGTCTTCTGGTACCAATAATTTTTAAAATGTTTGATATACATAGACAATATTCTTTACTGAATGTAGAGCATTTCATTTTATTTCTCTCTAAAGTTCAAATGTTGACCATGATATGGATCAAATCTATTCTCCTGTGTAGTCGGTAGTCAATTGTACCAAAATTAGATGAATAAGTGCTAGTTTATATCAAAAGTAAAAATGTTCATGATCAATTTTTCACAATGTCTTTCTCACCAAAATTATAAATTGTTAAAAGTGGCAAATTTTAAAGAAATTTCTTCAAATGTTAAGTACGTCAATATATAAAAAGTATTTATAAATAACAGTGAAACAAAGTTTCTAACTCCAATCATTAAATTTAAAATGAAAGTATTTGTGATCAATATTTTAAAATATCCTTCTTATTGATACTTTAAATTGTTAAAAAGTGAGATTTTTTAATAGGTTTTCTCATATAGGGACAAAAATGTTTCTATTGTGACAAATGTATCAATCTATAATGGGTTTTTGCAAATAGTGACATAATAGAGATTATATATTTTCTGAAATGACCCATTAACTTTATTTTATCTTAGAAAATAATGAAACAATGTTGTAGATGTATAAATATGACCACTTTCTTAAAATAGATATTTAATATTCATTTTAACCCCATTCTTCTTATTAATTAAATTTTATTTAATTAATTTCTTTATATCCATCTATTTGATTAAATAAATTACTTAATTTATTTAATTAAGTTCACCTAAGCCTTTTCTAGCCTTTGAGTAAATAAATCCCTTTATTTAATTAATTCCCCTTTCTCCCTTTTTAATTAAATTTGCATTTAATTAAATTGATCTTGTAAATAAATAAATCTAATTTATTTAAAAATCTCCCCGCTTGCATTTTCCTACATCTCCCACTTGCCTCCTGAACCCCTTCTAGATTCTTCTAATCCCTTCCAATTTAGCCTAATTAATCTCCTAATTATTGTCACAATCCTAAGAAAAGATAAGTCCCTTCTCAAAACCTCCAAAGTCTTTGAACTGCATTAAACGCTTTATGTCTTAAAAAAGATAACTCTCAAAGTCTTCCAAACCATTTAAGGCTCTTACATAACCATTAATGGTTAACTCAACCTTCT
The DNA here is from genome assembly GCF_030272615.1 of Cryptomeria japonica. Classification (NCBI taxonomy): domain Eukaryota; kingdom Viridiplantae; phylum Streptophyta; class Pinopsida; order Cupressales; family Cupressaceae; genus Cryptomeria; species Cryptomeria japonica. The sequence continues at coordinate 780,782,650 of NC_081411.1, read as the reverse complement.
TGCATGATTAGAGACTTTCTCTCTAACTCAACCCTCATCTAACGCAAGGGTCTCATCAACCTTTCATGGCTTTAACATTGGTTATTTCTTTAACCCTTGCACAAGAGTTTACCCCTTGGGTTAAAGCTTTATCCATGGGATAACCCTAGCCTAACCTTAACCCTTACCTCCTAGGGTAACCTTCGTGTCTTCTCAAACATTTAATTCTTCTTTCATCTCCTATCAAGGAACCTCTTGTTGACAATTGTCACCATTTCATTAGTGAGAATTGTGAACATGGATTGATTAACTTTCAATCCTGGCCCTTGTTAAGATTATTCAATGTTGATCATCCATTGCCTTATTTTTTCTATAAACAAAGCTCTCATTATCTCATTTTGATATAGAAGTTTTATGCATCAAACTTATAGTCATTTTACTAAGTATTTTAGCCTCTCTTTCATAAAATCATCTCAATAGAATTTAGAAGCATTTTAATATCATAAAATATCATAGAATTTAGAAGCATTTTTATCATCATCTTTATGCTAGTTTAATCATCATAGTTTCAATATCATGCATATCTAGGAATGCATTCATGCATAATAATCAAACATCACTCATTCTTGGAGTTGTCATTCCTAGGTCACTTTTCTCAGTGATTTGAGAGAAAAGGCATTGGCATTATGGATCCCGTGAGATAGAGTACAATGAGACACCCCTTGGGAATTTGAGCTATTTTGATATAGTTCCTATAACTTGCACAAGGAGTCTCATTGGTTTGTGGGCCCTTTTTAATCTGACTTTTACATTTCTTTCGCCCTCATTTCCCAAACACATATGAATTTCAACAACTTTATGCAAGTGTGAAACACTAATTATATTAATATCTTCAACACACTTTACCTATGATTGTAACTTAGGGTTGTCATCTTTCATTGTGCTTGTGAGTTCAACTATAAAAGTATAGACTTTGTTTTAAATAATCATGTATAATTAATGACTCCTTCACACAATTTACTTCCACATTTACAAGTATTAAATATGCTAAAAATTCTTTTCCCAATGGCAAAAAAATGTGCCAAGAAGGCTAATTTTTTCTTCCACTCATTCATATGCATCGTTCAAACTATCTGAAATTTGTACATTGCATGGATTCATGCAAACCCAAAGGAGTGAAAAAAATCTATATAGCAATTAGAAAAGGTATCAAATATTGATGAACTAGTAGACATTTATAGGGTTTAGGCCTTCTCAAGTGATGGTGGGGTTAGATTCAACCTAATGTGCTCCAAACAATCAACTACCTCCAAAAATCAATAACTAACCTTAATTGCAAACTTTAAAAAATTGAAAAAAATTTGTCATAGTGGATGAAACAAAGGTCCATTCTAACTTTTTTTGGTTCCCTTGACTCAATTTTGAGCTTAGATCCCCTCGAATACTAGCCAAAATTAACTTGTAATAAGTCTATATTCTAGTAATAACTCAATTATTTGATATGGGAAGGGGTTTACTTGTCGAAGGTTTTGATACCATATTGAAATGATAAGGGAGCCATAACATGATGTTGTAGACACCACAAGAAATCATTTACAAAAATCATAATAGGGATGACCCTCTAACAAAATTGAGTCTAAAATATAATAATTTATAATGCAATTCATATCCTCCATTGTACACATGTTAAATATATTTTCAAACCCTTTCTAGAATACCATGGATCAATATTTGGTGGTTACAATATTTTTTGTACCATTAATGGAAATTATTTCATCAAAGCACATAAATATATCTAAAAATTATAGAAATCCTTGTGAGACCCAAAATTTTGCTAGGACCAAAGGCAATAGGAACTTAGGTGCCAATAGTATGAAAGGCTATAGGAATATAAACAATGCGATGAAAAAAGACAATAAGGCTTTCTCTAAAAGTACTTATGGAACTAGAAGTTCCACTTGGACCTAAAGCAATAGGAACCTAGGTGATGAGAGAATGGAAGGCTATGGGAACACAAAAACAAAGAGGATAGAAGCCAACGAGAGTTGGTAAAGAAGACCATACGTGACCCAAAGTTTCTAAAAGATCAAAGGCAATGGCAAGTCAGATTAGGTCAGCATATAGACTTATAATTTGGGAACACAAACACTACAATGATGGAAGGAAATTGGGATTAGTCAAAAATTCCTCATGGGACCAAAAATTCTACCATGACTAAAATATGAAACACTCAAGAGTTAGTCATTTTTATAGAATTTTTGAATTGGTATTTCCTCGAGGGCTTCACTTAGTGAACTTGGGTTATAGCACGTACATTCATGGCATACTAAAGAGTCCCCCTATTTTCAAAAATTATTTTCCTAAACTCCATTTTTTTCAACCCTTCAAATACACAATCTAAATTAAAAGACTCCTATTTTTTGCAAAATATCATACTTTTCATAGCTCAAATTCAAAACCCCCCTATTTTCACCGATAGGAAATATATTGTACCCTCATTTTTTGGATATTAAACCCCCCAATATGAATGGATGTGATAGAATATTGCCTAGACAATGAAGCCCCTATGGGTATTTCATTCAAAAGTAGGAAAGAGTATAATAAACCCACTAAGATTTCTTAAATGAATTATAGTTCACTGGAAATGATGGGGGCATGCAATTAGAAGTCTTTTTCTTTTTAATAAATATATAATATAAAATTACTTACAACAACCTATAAACAGATTTTTATCTGGTTCTAGTTTAGAAAATTAAAAAAATACATTAAAATATACATCCATTTACAACACTTTACATTAAAATAATTTGCTACGATTTAATTTTAACTTGACAAGATCTTCACTCTCATGAATTTCATCATGAATTGTTAGGGAGAATATTCAAAGATACTCCAACTTGAAATAAACCACCAAATCTTTCTTCTAGGCTTACGGATGATCACCTCCCAAATGCATGATTGTATTACAATCGAACCCCTATCTATGTGTCACCTATTAAACTAGGCTCACAGAGAAAATATAAAACAACATAATAAACAAATGATGCCACATAGTCACACAAACATGAGTTTTACAACTATTCACAACATATAACATAACATTATGACATACTAATAAACCCCAAAAATATGCACAATATAAATCATTTTACACAAGAGTCCTATTTGTTGGCAGTGGGGACTCACTTGAATTGATGATATATAACCCATACATCCCGTCATAAGATTCTTACATGTTTTCCGTATGTGAAAATTTATACTAACATCAATTTCTCTCCACAACTCCAACTATTTCTAAACTATATAGCCACAATGATAGAGTATTCATACCCAAGATCATATTTATTTCTAAAATAAAGACATAGGTATTCTAATAAAGGAGTTATCATCTATGATGAGTTCATGGTTGACATCATTTTGAGGAAAAGATTTTATTTATTTTATAAATTACTTTCTTGAGATGAAATGGGATGTTGGAATTTATGCCTTATTTGGTGCTATAAAGTGATGGTCATATTATAATTTTATATATTAGTGATTTTCCATATATTATACTATAGCTTGAGCCATATTTTATCTATTAATGCACAGACAATACTAATTAGATTTGGTAGATCAAAGGATAAAAGTACTCTTTTCTATGAAAGTAATGCCATCCAAAAATTGTGTTGTATCCTAAAGGCTATGGCTTGTCATTCTAAAAAGAATTCATGTGCTATTTATTTTAAATATCTAATTTGACTGAAATAAAATTATTATGTTTAGATCTTATAGATCATTTTTTTATTGTTTATGTAATATTATACAAAATAATTTATCAATAAGTAATCACAATGACATAAATTATTTTTTACCCTGCTAGTCTTTTAGGTACAAAGACTTATTAGATTTATTGATAACAAATAAATAAGAAGTGCTCAATCAAAATTAAAAAAATAAATGATTAAAATAAAACAAGAAAAATAAGTTCTATGACCATGCCATTGACATAAATTGGACAACAATTGATCATTAATTTTATCAACCAAATCTTCTACACAATCAATGTAAATTCTACAATTATCTCTATGAGTAATGGAAGTCAAAGAGAATCTTCTACCACAAGAGTAGATCACACTTCTAGAATAAGTGTTAGGTCTTGGCTACCCAAAGTCACAACTGATCATTAATTTTATCAACCAAATCTTCTACACAATCAATGTAAATTCTACAATTATCTCTATGAGTAATGGAAGTCAAAGAGAATCTTCTACCACAAGACTGGATCACACTTCTAGAATAAGTGTTAGGACTTGGCTACCCAAAGTCATAACTCATCATTAATTTTATCAACCAAATCTTCTACACAATCAATGTAAATTCTACAATTACCTCTATGAGTAATAGAAGTCAAAGAGAATCTTCGACCACAAGAGTGGATCACACTTCTAGAATAAGTGTTAGGTCTTGGCTACCCAAAGTCATGATTTTGAAGAATAAAATAAACTAACATAATTATGATTTGGAAACTCTCCATTCTTAATACAGAACACAATGTAATATATTCTTATATTAAACAAAGATTGTTGACATATTTCAATATACAAAAAAATATTTAAAAATATGATAATGTAAATATGATTATATAGTCATATTTAGATGCTTTTTATTGTAAAATATAATTTAAATGTTTAAAAAAACTATCACATAATTTCTTTTAATAGATTATCAGAATTTACATGAAATTTGAATAACACACCAAAAAAAATAAAAAAATTACTGAACATCATATTTAAAGCATAGGACATTATAGAGAAAGCGTAAAGTAAGCCACTCACTTTATGCTCTTCCGATTGACTTTTTGTCATTCTTTATTGAATCATAAACTTTTCTTTTTACTTCTCTATAAAACTCACATCTTGACAATGATACGGATCAAATCTAGTCTCCTAAGTAATCGGTAGTCAATTCAACCAAAAGTGAATGAATAAATACTAGTTTATATCAAAAGTAAAAATGTTTGTGATCAATATCTTTCTCACCAAAGTTATAAATTGTTAAAAGTGGACTCTCCTCTTACTAACAAGGGTACAAAGTTTCACGTGGTCTTTTTGGCCTTCCGATTGACAGTGTAAAGTAAGCCACTCACTTTATGCTCTTCCGATTGTCTTTTTGTCATTCTTTATTGAATCATAAACTTTTCTTTTTACTTCCATATCAGACTCACATGTTGACAATGAGGGATTTAATTTAGTCTCCTAAGTCGTTGGGATTTAATCTAGTCTCCTAAGTAGTCGGTAGTCAATTGAACCAAAAGTGAATGAATAAAAAAAAGTTGTCCAGATAGATCTCTCAATCTCTGGGATGATGATTTTGTCCAATCTATGGAAACACCATATGGGGTAAGTAACTTCTTTTCTATTCTCACCAAAGCTTTCCTTTCTAGATTCTTCTGCTACTTTTCTTCGTTGCTGACTCTGCATTTTTCAGGGATCTAAATACCGAGAACGTCTGGAAACTCTGGTGAAAGAAGTGAAAATCTTGTTAAAAGAAATGAAGACTGGATTAGATGGCGATCTGATCGAGTGGCTTGAGATGGTTGACGCATTGCAATGCTTTGGAATAGATCGATATTTTCAGGCTGAGATAAAAGCAGCTCTTGATTATGTTTACGGGTTTGTTAAATTTTTCTTTTAACATTTGCGTTGCTAACATAATATATAAATTATGATGGAAATTGTAACGTATACCTGATTGTCAGTGTTAGATTTTCTATTCAGACGATAAATATCTTTTGATGTTACACAGCTCACTTGTGATAGAAATAGTTTTGCAGTGGATTTTGCATGATTGAATACATTAACAGAAAGGTTTGGTTTATAATGGATGCAGATGTTGGGATGGAAGTGTGGGTATAGGATTAGGATTTGGAAGTGTTACGAAGAATTTGAATGCTACAGCTTTAGGACTTAGACTTCTCAGGCTTCATCGTTATGATGTATCTGCAGGTACCCAAATAACGTAATCATTTGGAAGTGTTACGAAGAATTTGAATGTTACAACCATCACATAATGTATATTGATTTTTTATTTTTTTGTAAATATTTGTACGGAATCCAATAACTCAATATACTTTTAAAATGTTCTCTCTTTTATTATCTACCTTAATTATTTCTTTATTTTGTTCTTGTACATACATACAGACAATTAATGATTTGTCTATGTGTTCTATTGTCGGAAGATGTGTTGGAGAATTTCAAAGACAAAAGTGGGCAGTTCTTTTTCTCGGAAGGAAATAATGATAATAATGAGAACATCATTGTAGAGGAACATGGAATGCGAAGTATTCTCAATCTCTTTAGAGCTTCAAGTGTGGCATTTCCAAGAGAAAAAGTTATGGAAGAAGCTGAAATATTTAGCACAACATATCTTAGGCAAATATTACAAAAACTTGAAAATACATATAAGAAAAGTTTTCTGAAAGACGTAATAATTTTTCAATTCTAAAAACAAATGAATTATTGTATAAAGAATGTTCTTAAAACACCCATTAGTAGATATTTATTAAATTTTATCATTTCAATTTTATAGGTGGAATATGCACTCTTGTATGAATGGACTCGTACCTTTTCTAGATGGGAGGCACTAAATTTCATTGAAATATATGAAGAGGACAATTTGAAGTAAAAGTTAAAAATATTATTATCAATGTTTTTTCCAACTTTTCAATTAAAAATAGATTTTAAACTTCTTTAAGCTAATTAAGGGATTTTTATTTTTTAGGTTAAAGGATAGCAAGATTATCGAATTTGCAAAATTAGATTTCAATATATTACAATTTGTGTACAAGATGGAGATGAAAAAAGTCTCTAGGTAATTTTCACTATCAAAAAAATTAAATAATGATTTTTTTTTAAGTGATATATTTAAATAATATCAAAACAACAAAAAAAATTAATAATGAAAATTTTATAAATATTTATACAATTATTTAATGTTTGATCTAATCATAAATTAAATCGTTGATTGTTTTGTTGATATATTTAAATAGATTCAACCAAGATTTATCATGCATTCAAAACTATTAATTTAAAACATTTGTATTCTTTTTAAGAACATGGATATAGTTACAAGAAAAAATTCATTATTTTGAACCTATCAATTTTGGAATTAATTACTAAAAAGAAGGTAATAATTTGATTTATTTTTATGGCAGTTGGTGGGCAGCGTGTGGTATCATGAAATTGATTTCAATCAGACAACGTCCAATGGAATATTATTTGTTAGGACTTAGTGCTACAGATGAAGAGGAATTTTATAGTAGTAGAATGGCTTTTACCAAATCAACAACACTTCTTTCTTTAATGGACGATCTTCTTGATGATTACTTAACATTTGAGCAAGTTGAACTTGTTGTTAAGGCTATTACTCAAGGTTGGGATATTTCTATTGTACAAGATATTCCAACTGATTTCAAGAGAATTATAGAATTTATTTTTCAAACAGTACATGAATTGGCAAATGAGGCAACTGAAAAGCAAGGACGTGACATGATGCCATTTATTACAAAAGCAGTAAGTATACTTTTCTAAAATATGAGTTTTCTATTTTCTTCTTTTTTTTCAAATAAAATATTATATGATATATAGTAATAATTAAAATATACCTTAGATTCAACATTAATAAGGGAAAAAAAAACTCGTGCTATTTTAGTCTAGACTTCTTTTCTTTTATGAATATGTTTTAATTTTAATTTTAAAACTATTTCATTTTATCTTTAAAGTTAGTTTTGGTAATGTATTTTTTCCAATTTTATATGTAACTTTTAAATATATTTTTTAAAAATCTACATTTATTATTTTAATTAAAAAATAAAATTACACATGAATTTTTTACTTAAAAATATAGTACATGCTATGCACTTATATCTAACTTTTAAATGTTTCATTTATAGACATTGTGTTATTTTAAAATTTTAAGGTCTTTATATTTAAAAATAAATATTTGTTCTAAATAATTTTTATTTCAAAGTCATTTCATGAATTACTTCATCCCACCACCAATCTAGGTCACATCTCTTGACTTAATTTCAAAGTGTATTTTGGAAGTCTACATTATAGCTAGTTAGAAAAATAAATGACAATAATAATTAGGATTTTGCAACACCATACAATACCTATCCTTAAAAAGATGGGGTATTTGAGATAATGTATTGAAATAATACTCATGTTGCATGACTATGAACTATTGTATAATTGAATATTCGATTATAGAACCTAATATCAATATTAGTATAGATGTCTTATTTTATTTATTTATGAGTTATTTTACTTTAATATAATATTAATTTCTTTTAGTTTATTTTGTTTGAATTTTTTTTTTTTTTTTATAATACTTGAAAATTTCAATTTCTCTAAGAAAGTGAAATTAAAGTACACTAAGCATGTAAAAGGTATAAGATATATTATTTTGTTTGACAAATTTATTGTGACTACTTTTTAAGATCAAATAAAATATATAAATTATGAAATAAAATTTGGAGATTGAATTATTAATTCAAGTATCTTATGATCTAGTGGGCAGATTATGCTGAAGCTAGTTTACAACAAGCATGTTGGAACATTAGTAAACATGCTCCAACCTATAATGAGTACTTGAAGATTGCAGCAACAACTGCAGCGATTGGACCACTATTGTTGCACCCCATTCTCTTGGCAGCCCAACATTTAGAAGACAACACTATTAAGAAGATATTTAATAATCAATGCAGATTCTATGAGCTCATATGGTTGTGTACACATTTAATTGATGATGTTCATGATTACCAGGTTTTACTCTCTCTTTTTTAAATTTGTGATTAGTTCCAAAATCACATGATATTATACTTACAATATTAGCGTATTAACATATTTCTTATGGTAATGAAGGATGATAAACTCCATGGACAGACAAGCTCAACAATTTCCTGTTATATGATAGATCATCCTGAATGTTCAGAAGAAGAGGCATTAAATGACATCAACTATATGGTTGACCAATTACTTAAAGAATTAACATGGGAATTTCTAAATCAAGAAAGTTCTTTTCTTGATTGGGAAAAGATAAGCTTCAACCTCAACAAAGGGTTGCAATGTTTCTATGTATATGGAGATGGATTTTCAAATCATGACAAAGGAAACAAGCAGCGGATAGAGAAAATTCTTGTTGATCCAATAAAAATATAAAAAGGTAGAGATTTTATTATCCAAAAGCTAAAATCCTACTATATAATATTTATTTGGTATGTATTCCTATTAAAATTATATAATATATTTATAGAGGGTGTCATTCTTTTCCATTGTAGCAATTTTTTTTGTTCTTACTAGACAAGTCTATAAATTGATTTTTTATTGGTACTACACCATCTATATATTGATTTTCAAATTGAGTAACAATATATAATTTTTATTTGAAGAAATATCCCACTAACAAGACTTCTTATTTTCAAGTTAGAGTGTTACATAAGAAGTCACAAAGCCTTGATTCAAAATAGAATGTAATCTATTTGACTCCTACTCTACTATTTCTATGACTGGTTTTGTTCTAATTTCAATTTTTGATGGTTTGTGTTTCAGAACTGTAATGGGTTGTGGCCCTTCCCCACATATTTTAGTACAAAAAAATTCTATGTAAATCAGTTTATTGATATTAATGTTCATTTTTAATAATTGGAATATAGTTCTTCATCAAATCACCCTTAAAATGGACTAAAGGAAGATATGAAATGCTATTAAATAAAAAAAACAACAACTTATAAACTAATTTCAAGTAAATAAGTGATATATGTTAGAAACATGGTATACTCAATGCAAGGTTAACTTTTTTGTTGTTTGTCCAATGAAAGTCTAATAATTGATATGTTTGAATCTAGTTCTCTGGCTCTAACTATAATCATAATTCTATATATATGAAGTAACCTCCCCTCCTTTTAGATGGTTACCTCTAAAGTCATTGTAAGGACATCATAAAAGGGGTGATGTCACTATATTTTTGTATATAATACTTGCATTGATTACAGGGAGGAAGTAGTATTTTTAATGTTTCTTTTTAGTTAATTTGATTTATGCTACTTCAATTTTTATTTTTAATTAATGAGAGTAAAAAATTAAAGAAATTTAATTGAAGGGTTATAAATTTGATCAAATAATATTTAATAATTGGGGCTATGTATTCTATCATAAGAACAATTGTCCATAAATTATATAAGAAATTAATTCTAAAATAAAGTGGTAGATGTTATTTATGATGAGTTAATAGATGGCATCATGATAATTCTGGGTTATGTTGAGGACAAGATTTTATTTATTTATGATAATTTTGGGTTATGTTGAGGACAAGATTTTATTTATTTTGAAAATTATTATCTTGGGATGAAATGGGGTGTTAGAATTTATAGCATATTTGTACTATAAAGTTATGGTCATATTAAATTTGTACATATTAGTCATATTTTACATATGTCTATTATATCTTAAGTCATCTATTTTAACTATCAATTCATGAATAACAATAATTAGATTTGGGAAATCAAAGGAGAAAAATACTCTTTTTTTTATGAAAATAATCTTATCTAAAAATTATAATATATGCTAAACATTATATTTTGTCCTTCAAGAAAGAATTTGTATGCTATTTGCTTCAAATATTAAATTTGATTTAAATAAAAATATTATGCTTTATCCCATGTATGAATTATTTTATTGTTTATGCAATATATTACTGAATAAATTAGGAATAAATAATAGTAATAGTATGACATACTTTTTATTGCTAGTCTCTAGGGTACAAAAATTAATGATAAAAAAGAAAATTGAAGCAAGTCCTCAATAAAGCACAAAATACAAATAAATAAAAGTAATAAATGTAGAAAATAAAGAAAAAAATGCATTCATTGAGATAATGGAATTGGTGAATAATGGGCAACCATAAATCAATAATTTTCATAACCAAACATTCTATACTTTCAAAGAAAATCCTATAATTATCTCTATGGGTAATAGAAGCAAATGATAATCTTCTACCCCGAGGGTGAATCAATATTTCAAAAAAATCTTGATTTGTGCATGTTATATTTAATAAATTATCCTAAGAATGACAAGAGGCCAAATCATAACTAGGCTTATAAATATTTGTACCACTAGTTAGGATAACTCATAGTTTATTTATTTTAGGGACTGAACAATTGCTTAATCCAAACTTGGATCTACAAACTAAATAATTAGATTTTCATAAACTTGGTGTATCAATTAAAGAAAATTAGGTTTGCTACACTTCACTTGAAATGAATAGTGTATTAATGTTGATACTATTACTCAATTACTCAAGATCATAGCATTATCACAACATATTGTTATTTTACATAGAGGTTGATTGACAGAGTCAAAGGGAAGTATATTGAGATGCATTTCAAAGAGTTAGTATAGTTGAAGAAGGATACCTTTTGTAATGGCCCACCAAGGAAATATAGAGGACAACAACTAACTAAACAATTAAACATAGCAATATTTTTGTTTTGAAAAACAAATAACATAACATTACAAACTCAACATGAAAGAAAATATAACATTTGTACATGCGTAGAAGATAATAACTCTCCTAACTAAGTCCTCATGCATGTTCCCAAACATCGCTACCTAAGAAACACTCTAAACATCATATATAACTCAAACCATAATAAACATCATGACATTGCATTTACATGAATAAAATCTCTAAAATTTTATTCATTTTAATAACCAATTTAAGTATTCCTATGATAACCTATGCAAAGATATAATGATACATCCAATCACACAAGAGTGGTCGATACCAACATTGAATCACTTAACACTAATCTAGAATTAAATTATTTAAATTCCATCAAATTACTTTACATTACATTAATCTCCCTAATGGAGTGTCCAAATTACAATGATAGTGAAACAATTAAAGTGATATAATAACAATGAGAATTAAATGCATAACATCTCCTAATACATCACTAAATCATTTGCACTAAGAACTAGGGGAAAACTAGAAATATGATCTAAGATCCATCCAAACCACAAACATGTCCACTAGTCCCCACTGGAGGTTCGTAACAACCACCTGGCCATGTGGAACCTATAGTGTCCTAAATTTTACCGGGTGCATTTATGACACTTGTGCATGATGCCTAAGGCATTTATGATGACCCTGTGATCAAAATTATAACATTTTGTGATCGTAAGGCATTCATTCCAAGGATCATTACTCAACCCTACCAACCCTTTGGGGCCTATTCATAAAGGGTGGCAGCGTGATGAGGGGATGTCCATGTGCCGCACTAACGTCTCAAAAAGTGGTCATAATTCAAAAGTGTTTCTGACTCAGATGCATGCCGACGCGTGTCCCTTGGCCCACATTGTGCCATAATGGCTCCCTGCGCTTTCTTTGAACTAAAAACCCTCTTGAACTCATTTGAAAGGGTTCCCATTTTGGGGTTCTTGGATATATTGATCTTTGTGCTCTCTCAAGCTTTGTCAAGCTCTCTCAAGAAACATTAAAGGCAAGCTATCAATACCAACAACAAGCTTCCTGACCTCATCTCAATTTATTACCAATTCATCTACCAATTGAGCGTCATCACGCTCGCAGTGCCAAATATCAATGAGGGTTTGATTTCCAAACTTACTCTCTCTTTATTTCACTTTCATGCAATGAGTCCTTTGCATTAATAAGTCTATTTACCAATATTCCAATATTCACTTGCATGCAATAGGAATTAGATTTCTTCTTGCATCTATTTATCAATTTACCAATTTTTTCCAAGTTATCTATTTTTCCAATCTATACCAATTTGGTTGTTCGTGGTGGTGGAAACACATAAACATGGGCCTAAGTAAGGTAGGCCCCTATATAGCCCCAACATTTTCCCCATTTCTAGTGTGCACAGGTACAGGTTTAGTCAAGTGCTTGTATTTTGAGATTTAGTGTTTGTGGGACTCATAGATGTCAACACCACACATTGGCATCCCAGATCCAAGCATGTCTCACATTATTCATTTTCTCTATCCTTTCTATTTTATATTTATGCTTAAGCAATATACAGTTCATCTTATTCATATCTTGTGCATTTTCTATTCATTTATTTGTAATTAGTTAGTTTGTTAAATAGTTGGTAGTTTATTTATTTTTGTTGTTGTTATGTGTTCTATTTTTAAGAACCAGATACCATTGCCTAACTCTTTGTTCTACTCACCTAGGACACTAGCACATCAGGATGCAGTTTGTATTCCACACTGTAGTCTAGGGTCCACACTACTATCTTGGTAACAGAACCTTGCTGAGTTTGTCAGAGGTTCTCCTTGGTTCTCTGACAGACCTAGAGCATTCATTTTATCCCTTGGCTTAGTGTTGCACCTATTCAAAGAGGTAAATGGCTTGATAATTTTCCCTTGTGGGTTCATCATCCTTGAGGTGGCAAATTCAATCCACTACATTTTGGTTAACTTGATGTGAAATGATCTAAATGTTAAATTTATTCCTTTAGGAGTTTAATGCTTTTGATAAGGCATTCTCAAAAGATGACTTCGATATATTGGATGAAGTCTTAAATGACTTCCTTGATGCACCTCCTCCAAAAAGGAGTGCAAAGGATCAATCACCTTCCTCAAAATCCTCGTGCGAAGAGAAAGCATCCGTGAATGTCATTGTCATATCCACAACCCCTCAAAGGCCTAAGAGACCTTTCTTTTATGTGATGGTGGCTACTCTTTCCTTCCCCAAGAAGGTTAAGTCCATTAATGGAAAGCCTTTCAAAGGAGAAGCTTCCAATCTGTATGCCAAATTTGTGCAATCTAAACAACCGTATTATAACACGATTGCATGCACATATAACACTCATAATAACAAGCAAGTTCCTAGACAAAAACAACAAGTTTCTTTACCACCTTCTCAACTGACTCTTCCTAAGGTGCCTATACCTATGGACAAGTGACCAAGTAATTATGATCTTATCAAGCAACTTAGGGTTACTCCTAAGATCTCATTGTGGAATTTTCTTCAAACCACCCCAACATACCAAGGTATGTTGTAGGAGGATTTTCAAAAGATCATGCTACCTTCCTCTGTGAGACCGCCTAGCGTGAATGCATTGATGGATCATATTCATGTGGATTTGCCGAATATTACTTTCTATCCATATGAACTTCCACCCCCAAGGTGAGGAATCTAGCGGATCCTTTGATGATTATTGACCATGTGAATGGTATGGGTATCACATGAACTCTAGCTGATACTAGATCTACACTTAATGTTTGGGAACTAAACTTGCTACCAAAGGTCAAGTTCGATCCAAAATCTTTGGCAGCATCCTCTCTGTACATTCAAGGTTTTGACAACTGTTGAAAAACCACTATAGGGGCTATCATACTATCCTTCAAGGTTCGACCGGTAACTATAGCAACCCTTGTGCACATTATGCTAGGGCCTTTATCATACAACCTTATTCTAGGTGTATCTTGGCTTCATGCCTTGGTAGTCATATCTTCTACGCTTTATGGAGCGGCGAAGTTCATAGGTGATAATCGGGTTGTCATAGTTAGGGCTAATCTTGAGGCTATGCAATTATGTGAAATTTCTGTAGTGGGTCAGGTTGTTGCTACATCCTCATTTCATAATTGGGTACAAATTTTATCTTCTTTGGTGATAACTTTTTCTTGTGCCACCTCCCCTAAAAAAATAGTGTAAGAAAGAAGAGATCCCTAAGTTGCTCAAAAGGAGAAGTCATCCGAGTCTCTCATGATTGACACTCCTAAGACAGAAATGTCGGCGCCATGGTTTAAACAGAAATCTCTAGTAAAATGGTCTTCTCCATCGAGAGTTAATGCATGCTTAGGTGAAGTTTGGGTTTCTTTGGACTTCACTAATTCTCATGTTGGTGAATACAATGTAGATCTTGTCCACTTGACTTTTCCAAAGATAGTGTTCACTTTGGCTATGAAGGATTATTATGCATCCACAAAATTTGGGTGACACTTACCATGTGGATCATCTTTTCTATACCAAACCACCATCAGGGAATGAGCTTCAAGACATGAAGGTATTGTGGGCCTAATGAGAAAGGTATTCAGATCACTTTAGAGGTCAAACCTCACCACCACAACACTAGACTAGGGTACCATCATATGAGACAAAATTTGAAAACATGGTTGATAGTGAGCATGATTTCGGTTGATCCCCTGCCTCTGAAGCTTATCCATCCAGGACTCATTGATACTATTGCATCACCTACCGAGAATCCCTTGGACTTATTCCTCTCAGAATAATACTTGAGGGAATTTCTAGGTGTTTATGAGGAGCTGCCCTCTTATCATCATAAATGTCGATTCCCATATGTCTTGAATGCTCAAGCCTACTTTGGAGAATTTGTTGTAGAGGGGGCACCTTTTTCCTATAATGAAGAGAAAATATTTGTTTCTCATCTGAAAGATAGTAGTGCACTCCTACATGGGGAGACTACTGAAATTGTCATGAGTGATAAGGATCCCAATAAAGTAATAAAGATTGGAAATTTCTTGTCCCCTGAAGAATCAAAAGAATATTTCAATTTATTACACCAATTCTATGACATCTTTGGTTGGTCCTATGAATAGATGCCCAAAATTGATGAGTCAATTTTGGTACACAACATTGTGCTTAGTCTTGATGCTAAGCTGGTGACACAAAATATTCAAAATATGAATCCTAAGGTTGTTTTGTTGGACAACACTGAGATAGAGAAGCTTTTAAAAGCTAACTTTATCTGACCTATTGACTACTTGCCATGGATCTTGAACATTGTACAAGTGAGAAAACCTGATAGGAGAATTTGGATTTGCGTCGACTTTTAGGATGTGAATGAGGCATCTCTCAAGGATGACTTTCCTCTCTCGAATATTGATAATATCGTCGATTCAACCACTGGGTATGCTTTGCTTTCATTTATGTATGGTTTCTGGGATTATAATAAAATCCACATTAACCCGGACGATCAGTATAAAACTACCTTCACTACCCCATGGGGGACCTTTTGGTATGTTGTCATGTCATTTGGGTTGCAAAACACAAGAGTAACCTATGAATAAGCCATGGCTTTGATCTTCCATGATTTTATCCATAAGATCTTAAAGGATTATGTCAATGACATTTTGGTAAAATCCCTAGCATGAGGAACGCATGTGGAAAATATACGTCTAGTCTTTGAAAGACTTTGGTTGTATAAAATGAGACTAAACCCTCTTAAGTGTGTCTTCGGCATTGACATGAGGAAAATCTTGGGGTTTATCATCTCTCACTAGAGAATTGAAATAGATATAGATAATATTGAGGCTATCATCAACATGCCTCCATCTAGAAACAACTCTCAGCTCCATAGTCTACAATGGAAAATCCAAACCATTCATCGGTTTGTGGCACAACTAGTTGATCAGACTCTCCCTTTCACAAGATTACTGAAGAAGGATGTTCACTTTAAATGGAATGAATACTATCAAAAGGCTTTCAATTCCATCAAATATTACTTGGCTAATCCTCCTATCTTGATGTCGGCTATGTCTGATGAACCTTTCTTTTTATACATCTCATGCTCTAGCAGTATTTCTAGCTCAATGTGATCATGAAGGTCGAGAGAGAGTTATCTATTACATTAGTTGAACATTGATAGATTATGAGACCCGATATTATTCCAAAGAAAAATAGTGCTTAGCTCTCATGTTCACAAATCAAAAGATAAGGCATTACATTCTCCATGCAGAAACATGGGTCGTTGCCAAAAATGACATTCTTAAGTATCTTTTTGTTAAATCTAATCTTTCAGGATGGTTGGGTAAATGGGTAATGCTGCTCTCTAAATTTGACCTAAAGTTCATCTCTCAAAAATCAATAAAGGGATGGGTTATCATTGATCAGTTAGTCAACACTCCCTCAAGAAAATATTTTCCCACCTTAGATCTCTTTCCTGATGAGGATGTCTTGGTCATTGATCAAGACCCTATGTGGGACATGTATTTTGATGGTTCAAGATGTCAAATTGGTTCTAAAGTAGGTGTAGTCTTTGTTTCACCTGAATGAAAACTGGTTCCTTTTTCATTCTACTTATAATTTCATTGCACCAATAACATCGCTAAGTACAAGGCCTTAGTTGTAGGACTTCATACCATGATTGTCATGGGTACTCCAAACTCATTATAAATCAAGTGACAAGTTCCTATCGCATGAAATAGTTGAAGTTGTCTCAGTATAAAGATTTAGTTTTGACTATACTGAAACAATTTGCTACCTACATGATCAATAGCATCCCCCAGAGATAAAATCGTCATGTCAATGCAATGATAAGCACAACTTCCCTTGTAGGTCCTGGTTTTGGTCAAGATGAGTATCACTTTGTGGTGCAAGTCCTTCACTCTCTGGCTATTTCAGATAGCGCATATCAAGACAATCGCATATGTGCTCATTTCTACTTAGGAAAACCGTTTGCACATATATTCGATTATCTAAAGACATGAAGTTTTCCCAAAGACACTACTAAAAGTTTACATTCGTGAATTTTAAAATTAGCTACCCATTATATTATCTTATTTGACATATTATAAAAGAGGTTATATAATGGTCTTCTTTTGTGGTGTCTAACAATAGTCGAGATCCCTATGGCCCTTCAAGAAGCCCACTTAGGTTCTCGAGGTGGTAATTTTTGTGGTAGATCTTTGGTGCACAAACTTATTCATATGAGGTATTATTAGCAAACAATGGAGAAAGAATCATTCACTTTTGTTAAGAATGCCCTCAATATCAACAACACAACAACTTGATTCAAGCCCCCACATAGGAGCTTCATAGTCAAGTCTATAATTGGTCTTTTAAAATTTGGAGACTAGATATTATTGGTAAAATATCTCCTTTGTTGTCTAAAGTTCATGTCTTCATTATTACTGCCACAGATTATTTCATGAAGTGGGTCAAAGCAGTAGCACTACGTTCGACTATCGCTGACATGATTTATGGTTTTATCATGGATAACATCATTTCTTGATTCAGTATATGTGCTACCCTCATTTCTGATAATGATACATTTTTTAAGAACAAGGAAGTCAAGTAGTTCCTTGAGAAGTTCCGCATTCAACATTTTTTTTCCACTCCTTACTATCCATAGTCCAATGGTCAAGCAGAAGCATCTAACTAAACCATTGAGAAAACTCTTGCAAAAGACTGTCACTAAACATGATAAGGATTCACACTTGCAATTGATTTATGCGTTATGGGCCTATCGCACAAGTGTCCGTATGACTATAGGAACAATGCCCTATAACCTCATGTATGGCACTAACACCATCACACCTCTCAAATTAGAGATCTCGTCTTTACATGTCTCCTTAAAAGGGGTAATCGATGATGACTCTTATCAGACTCTTCATCTGAATCAACTAGAGTTGTTAGATGAGCACCATTTGAAGGCCCTTCAAAGCCTCCAGGCTTATCAGAAATCCCAATCTCATTAGTATAACCAAAATGCACTTCTCAGAACATTTTAAATAGGTGACCTGCTCCTCTTTGAGAACTAGATAAATGTCAATGCGCCGCCTGACCAATGCAGAAATTTTAGTCTGAATTGGTTAGGTCCTTACATCATCACTTCTATATATGGTTCTGGTGCCTATGGTTTGTCTTCCATGGATAGCACTCCTCTCAAAGAGCCTATCAATGATGCACACTTGCATAGATACTATGGGTAGGAAAATTTATAGTATGTGTCTTACACGTGATGCCTAGTTCCCTACAACGGTCACGTCCTAACGCATATCCTTTGTCAGCACAAGCCTCTGATATTGTGTTATAAAGTTACAATGCATAGCCATACCCATGTGTGTGTGTGTGCATGTGTACATATGCTTTATTCTACAACCCATAGATCATCATAGTATTTCACCATGCATGTATAAACATAACAACATGTAAATGAAATCATGATAGCCATCTAATCTACATCATACATCACATAGGCATATAATACAAATGAAAACATCCATCCATAATCACATAAGAGATATTTGATCAAAATATCATATCCCATCATATATATGTATAATGTATCATGTACATGTATAGCACTACAAAAACACATAATGTTTTCGTATGTATCCAATACATTTGTGTACATATAAAAAAAGAATGCTATACATCATATATCTACATCAAAATGTATTAGCCCATTAGTGTTGATGGATATTACCCTGATGCTGGTGGACCATGACCTAGGGGACATGTCCTTGAGCTAGCTGGTGTTGGTGGTTCCTACTTTTTCCTTAGAGGCCATCGAACTGAGGTGGACTATGGCCTCATAGCTATAGTCCTCCATTAGTGCAGACCCCTCAACTCTCCTTGTAGCTCCATAACGGTCTCCCACTACATCATCAGCTCCTTGCATAGGTCGATCTCTCACTGGTGTGCACCATCTAAATCTATCATCAGCTGACACACTCAAGGGTAGTCTAGGTGACCCACGACACCCTATTGCACGACATCCAACTATCAGTGGAGGTCATCAACTTGGATTTGCAGAGCATCACATACCCTCTCGACACTCTCAGCTCACATCATTGCCTAGTCTCTCTCTCTTAGGATAGTTTGTACCTCCTTCAGGGCCTGATCCCACTGCCCCATCAGAGTGGCCAACTATGTTGCTCCCTACACTAGCTCCACTCGATCCTCCTCATACGTTGTCAGAAACCATGCTACAGGATTGAACAGATAGACGTGTCGTCCTTCCACCTGAATGGGCTGATAGGTATCCAGCATAGGACCCCAAAGTTGCACATCTAGGATGATCTCTACAAGTGGCTGGTAGACAAAATTTAGCAACTTTGGCATGCCCTTTGCAAACACAAAAGTTTCCTGCATCAGTACCTCGTCATATAAAAAATATCTATCTCTATGTATGCGTATCAAAAGAAGTAAAAATACATGAATAGAAAATAGCATATGCATACTAGGATCACCTACCTGCCCATCTAGATCTCATGGAGGAGCCCTGTTGCTAGACCCCTTTGCACCAACTGCAATTGTTGTTGGTGGAACAACGCATACTGTTGGGAGTACTTGCCTGACCCATCTATATGGACTTAGACTCTTCATCCGCTATCATTAGCCTAGCCTCTCCTCCTCTGGCTCTAGTGAGCCCTCAAGCTCATCCTCTCCCAGTAGCCATGCATCTCCTCCTATTGCGTCTGGTGGGAAGATTAGTGTTGGAGAACCTCTCTACCACCACTATGTGAAGTCAAAAGTGACTCAGACATCATTGATATCTATTTGTGGGTCAATGTCATCATCGTCACTACCCTTGGAGCTATCATGAACATCCCCCATGGTGGGGTGAGGAAGGTCCTAGGGTCTCAGAGCAGTCCAGGCTGATTGTGCATAGATAGGAGCAATGGGTGGCACTATTTGCACCTATCCAAATTGTCTCATCGACTATTGCCAGTAGTAGGTAATCACCACATAATCTTTCCACCCAAGTAAGAATCGGTCTCCCTGCATCTGTGGTAGTTGCATTTGGTCTACAACATAGACTCCCATCTCCCGGTATTGCTACCAAATGACTTCGCCAATATCAAGATGATCAAATAAGATGTGCCAAAATGCGAGGTCTCTTGTATGCCACACTCTACAGCATAGAGGATAGGAGTGTGCTCGTGACATTTCCAAGGGCATCGGTGTTGGGAATCCTACATGTCAAGTGCACATGATGTGCTTAAAGGCCCATACCTATAGTAGCGTACACATGGTTAGACTATAGTTATGATAGTGTACGTACTCTGAAAGCTCATAATATAGATGAGCCAACATGTTGGGGCCCCATGCATATATGGTCTATCTCTTCTCCATCTCTCTAATAAGAGGCACGAACCCTTCTGCCATCTCTAATCCTCAGCCATATATGAGGACTTGTAGTGCTAGGATTGCAATCATGATGCATTAGACAAGGGGAATGATGACTTGGCCCTGACCAAGTGCTCATAGATACATGTACCATTTGATGTCGATACACCGACCTAAGGCCCACTCCTGCTGAGTGATGAGCTCCCGCGATGATAGGATCTTGGTGGTGACTCACTCCCCTCTTATGGGAAGCCATAGGATCTAGTACACATCCACTAATGTAACAGTCATCTCCCCCATGGGTTGGTGAAATGACATGGTACTTAGCATCCTAGTGCTCCATCACTTCCCGTAGCATGGGGGCATGAAACTAGAACTTAGGGAGCATGTAAGTCTGCCATAGGTCGACCCTTCATAGTAATCGGTTCTTAGCCTGTGTGAGATCCTCCAATATGTCACTTAGCATCTGCAATAAATGCCCCACACTATGCTCCCACATCTCATGCAATCTTTGCACATGTAAACAACTAAAACTATTCCATTAATATCATTCATCATCATTTTTGGCAGATGCTAGCGCACCTAGAAGACAACATTGCATCTTTTGGATGCTAGCATCCAGACAAGATGAGAACACATCCTTTGGATGTCAGTGACTATCTGGGACATATACGTCTTAGTCAGATGGTAATGTGTTCCCTGGACACCTACACTGCGGTCCTGCAAAAAACTCTAAAATGATGCAAAAAAATGACAAAAATGAGCATGATTCGAGCCATATCTAGTCAGGCTCCTCACCCAGCTCCACTACAGTGGGAAGCTCCTTGATCATACTTACCCTAATCTCCCATTTGCCAAGAATTTTTTCTCTAGCTCTGTACAATTCTGAGCTTGAATGCTTGCAGTGAATCGTAACAATGACCCTTCCATGGGCCCACTTTTCAGTATATAGGTTAAATTTTCACCCAAAATGGCTTTTTCCCTCTTTGGGACAATTTTGGTTCATTTTCCTTCCTATTTTCCCCACCTTCATTAGGGGAAAATGACGAGGGGGCATATACTCACCTACATCTGATTTTTCATTTCTTTTTACTAACACTTGTTAATCATTCTTCTCACTTGAGTAGGTTCCTCCATTTTTCATGCTAACACATTTATTTGTTTTGCAGCATGCTCTTTGTCTTTTCAAATGCTACATCTCTTCACCAAAACTTGGGGGCATCGTTCATGATCATGGACCTGACTCCTACGACTTCCATAATGTCTCTGAAGTGTATTTATTACCTTGGGTGCATTTATTGTGCAACATGAGTTTGGTGAACGTGTATTTTAAACTACTTTAGTGCGACTAATCCCTAAGGTTGATCATTCAACTAAAGTGGGGGAAAAATGAACTATCCTATATTGTACCTGGTGCATTTATGAAACTTGTGAATGAAGCCTTAGGCATTTATGACGACCTTGTGATCAAAAGTGTAATATTGTGTCATCATAAGGCCTTCATTCCAAGGAGCATTTCTTAGCCCTGCCAACACTTTGGCACGTATTCCTGATGGATGACAACATGACACGAGGATGTGCATTCACCGTGCTAGCGTCTAGGAAAGTGGTCAAAATTTAAAAGTGTCAGTGACTCAGATGCACATAGATGCATGTCCCTTGGCCCGCATCATTCCATAATGGCTCCTTGTACTTGCTTCAAATTAAAAAATTTCTTCAAATAATTTGAAAGGGTTCCCACTTTGGGCTTCTTGGCTATCTTGATCTTTGTGCTCTCTCAACTTCTCTCAAGAAACATCAACATCAAAGGAAAGCTATCAATATCAACATCAAGATTCCTGGCCTCATGGAAACTTCTTACCAATTCATCTACCAACTGGGATTCATCATGCTCATAGTGCCAAATATGAAGGAGGGTTTTCTTTCAAAACTTACTCTCTCTTTATTTCAATTTCATGTAAAGTGTCCTTTGCATTAATAAGTCTATTTACCAATATTGCAATATTCATTTGCATGCAATAGGAATTAGATTTCCTCTTGCATCTATTTATCAATTTACCAATTTCTTCCTAGTTATCTATTTTTCCAATCTGTACCAATTTGATTGTTTGTGGTGGTGGAAACACCTAAATGGGGGTCTGTTTGAGGTAGGCCCCTTGACAACCCCAACATTTTCCCCCTTTCCAGTGTGCATAGGTACAAGTTTAGTCTAGTGCTTGGATTTTGAGATTTAGTGTTTGCAGGACTCATAGACGATAGTGTTGCATTCTGGTGTTCATGCACCTCATTGGCATCCCTGATCTAATAATCTCTTAGGTTCTCCATTTTCTTTGTCCTTTCTATTTTATATTTTGGTTTAATTAGTATACAATTCATCTTATGCATATCTTGTGCAGTCTATATTCATTTATTTTTAATTAATTAGTTTGTTAAATAGTTGGTAGTTTAGTTATTTGTACTATTGTTTTGTGTTCTATTTGTAAGAATGAGATACCTTTTCCTAACTATGTTCTATTCACCTAGGACACTAGCACACCACGTTGCAATCCATATTTTGCACTGCAGTCTGTGGTCCACACTATTGTCTCCATTACAAAACCTCATAGAGTTCACCAAAGGTTCGTCTCAATACTCTGATAGATCCATAGCATTCTTTTCATCCCCTGGCTAATCGTTGCACCTATTCGAAGAGGTAATCAAATGGATAACTTTCCATTGTGGGTTCATCACCATTGAGGTAGAAAATTCCATCCATTACAAAATGCTTAGGTGCACCCCACCATGCTCTAGACATAACCACGAGGCTCCACATAACACAAGAAAAATAGGTTGACAAACGAACATTAAAGAAGACACAAAGAGACAAGGATACATATGTGAAAACATGACTTATGATGAGGTTTTGATGTAGAGGAAGGACACACTAAAGTGTTTCAATTCTCAATGGCAATGGTTTCATAATCTGTCCCTTATAGACACCCTTGGACACACCTATTGGTTTCTAGACTTTGATCACTATTCAAGGCTTGATCCAACATTAAAAGGCAATGTGAACATCATGGTTCACTAGTCTTGGTCTTGTGACATCATTACAAGTACAAATTGGTGGCTTCCAACATTGTCACAGGGTAAAAGCACTTACATGTGTCACACTTTTATAAAGGAAGTGGCCAACATAACTAAAACTTTTTAACTTTGATGACATAAAAGTGACATTTATAAATTGAAATTCGAAAGGATGTAAACTGATGAGGTTTATTGTTTATGTCTTTAGGCTGTATAATTGGTTATTCATATTTTTGAAGATGGGCACTCCTATCTAGTTCGGAAGCATATATGAGGAGGAGCAGAAGGCCTTTTTGGGCTTGGTCAAAGACACAACCCTCGCATCAATTTGTAAGGAGGTTGGGTTCTTTACAAATGAGGTTGGGAGGATGCACTTGCTGGGATGAGAGTTTTTGTGAAATGTTAATAGATACCGAGTTAATGTTAATATATACCGAGTTAGCACGAACATTACATCCTAGTTTTTGGCGTTTCTTCTGGACCTCGGAGGAGACAAGGTGGATATGGCGATGAATATTAGTAAAAGTGAAATTTATTAATTTATTGTTTAGTAAAATGAGGTTTATATGATGAGTTTTATATTAGTAAATGGAATGATGATCTTACATAATTAATTACATTTCTGTTATTCGTTCATTATTTTATATGTTGTAGGAACTATGGATACTAGTTATTCAATGAATCATAGCTTTAGAAGTTATTTGATTGTAATGTAATTTTTATGATTCTGTGTTTGTGTGGTTGGATTATTTAAAAGTTATCTTAGTTATGCTCAAATGGGTATCAAATGTTAGTAAGATAGATTTAATTTATCTAACTTTGTAAGGAAAGTAAAGTAACACCATTGAGTAACCTTAGGGGATGGTTCAATGGTCTTCTTCCACTTGTGCAATTTAGTTTAACCTTATCCTTTTACTATTGTGGAATTCTTCTTAATGTTTAAAAAAACTATTACGTTGTTATTTGTATTTCATTAGTTATATCCTCTAGGGTTTCTTGGTGGGGCATTAAAATATGTATGTGTGTGTGTGCATGTGTGTTTGTGTGTGTTTATATTTGTCTATGTGTGCGTATACATGTATACATATAAACACACACTCACACACCCCCTTCCCACACACACACACACACACATAGACATACATACATAAATACGTACATACACACACACACACATACATACATACATACATACATACATACATACATACATACATATATACATACATGCATACATACATATATAGAGGAATACTCTGAGGCTAGGGCTTTGGTCAAAAGGGAGAAATTGATCTCAAGAAAACCCCTAAAGAAAGGTAAAAATAAAACACCCTCCCTTGCTCTTTCTCACTCTGGGGAATAAAGTGACCACCATTCCTCCCTTATGGATGATTCCATCAAAAGCTCTAAGGATTGGGAAACTAGATTTCCTTTCCCTCGACATCTAATTATCAACTCTCCCCATCTTAAACTAGATTCAGATAATCATGATGATGGCATGGGTCTTGCTAGGGATGTCGCAGTGAATTATTTTAAATTGCATAAGTGGCATTTCCATGAAATTAAATAGATGAGCCTCAAGGTTAATTTTATTGAAGGGTCAGTGCAAGAAGATGAGTCCACTTTTTGGCCAAAAAGTGGAAGTGTTTTCCCTGTTTTTCAGATTTTGTCTCACTTGAGCTTAAGTTTTGAAACACTTAGAGATTGAATCTTTGAAAAAGTCAGTAATATAAAAGATAGCTCTCTGAGTGTACTTTTCAAATATGTAATTTATTTTAATACCCACATAATAAAAAATAACTTTTTGAATGGAGTTCTAAAAACTATGTTTTAAAAATGCCTGTTTCAGGACAATACCATGCATGTGTACGACCCACACTTTTTGACACAATTAAAATTATTTTCTCAAACCATTTTGGGAAATGGTTTGTAACACACTGAAGATTGATGAGCATATTTTTCTGTATTTTTTTTTCAAATTATTTTTTTTAATTAATTTTTTAATGGCCGTAATTATCTTTTTAAAAATTTGACGTGTACGACCCACATGATTTGACATAAACTTAGCATTTTTTGAATTTTTTTTTTTTTAAATTGAAAAGAATTTTGTGTAGATTGATGACATATAATTTTTTTTTCAAAATTCATTAAAATAAATAAGTTATTAAATTAAGAAAATTAGTTAATATTTCAAATTTATGAACCTGATTTAGTATAAATTAAATGAAAAATAGTTAAAATAATCAATTTTTAAATTAATTTACATATTTAGAATCTAGACAGTATAATCTAAAATGGGTTTCAATTCCGTATAAAAATTCTTTGATTAGAGGCACGTAAACTATTTCATTTCATCGTATTTGTGCTTTCATTCATGGAGCTTTGAATTTGTAGGTTCATGTCTCAGGTGTGGCCATCCCAGGCCTATCCCAGGCCTAATCCTGAGGCAAGTGGTGGGTTGTGAATGCATAATGGGCCCCTGTTTTATAAACGGGGTCCCGTTTATAAAACAGGGGCCGGTTATTTAAATAACGGGCCCCCGTTTTTAAAATGGGGACCCGTTATTTAAATAACAGGCCCTCGTTTCTAAATAACCGTTACTGTAAAAAAAAAAATAGATTGCATCAATTTTCCACACTATCATTGAAATCCGTACTGACAAAGATTTTTTACATCATTTGGCAGTACTTTTTAATATTTTTTACACGATTTTTTGAAGAACTCAATAAAAAAAATTATCTTTTGAAGACGAGTTTGTAAAAATGGGTTCTAAGCAACGTCAAAAGAAAAAAAAGAGGACAATGACAGTGGAAAAAATTCAAGCACAAAGAGAGAAGGAGGCAAAATGCGAAAGAGATCAAAGATCACAACAATGACAATTGAATAACACTTCTGAAGCATCTAGTTCAGTGCCCGTTGTAGATGAGACCATTGAAGACATCATGATGGATGCAAGAAATGTAGAACCACACATGGGTATGACTGTTGATGCAAATGTTGATGTCGATGCGAATCCTGGTATGTTTTTAAATCCTGATGACTATGATGCCAATCAAATTGCTGATTTAAATGAAGCTGGATATAAATTTCATACACCAATACGAAAAGAAATAAAAATTGAAAATATTACACCACCATCTCTAAAAGAAAATGAATGTAATTTGTTTACTATTGATAGCAATGTGCTAGATAATCTTAATGGGTTAGTTTCTTGGAGACAAATCAGAACACATGCAAATAGATTATATAAACAATTTTTCTATAATAAAAAGTTAGGATTCCAATGTCAATTAATGCTACAATTAATAAAAATGTTAAAAATGCATAAAGTCATGAAAAAAATAGGTATTTATGCAAAACCAAAAAGAAAAGATGAATCATATAAGCAAGTTGTATCTACTGTTTCCAGTGCCATCGATTCTATAGGAAAAACAAGTCGATCTAAAGATAAGAATGCAGCACGTAGAGTTATAACGACTGCTATAGTTGACAAAATGATTGTTAGTAAAAGAATGTTAAGTGATATCAGTGGCTATTTGAACTTACATCATAGAACCTTGTCAAGAGTGGCCAAAAGAAGAGACACAATTGAAATTGATCCACTAAACCATTGTTGGAGTTTTAGTGGTAGACTTCAAAGGTCAGACATGAAATTAAATGATGAAACTAAACAATTAATTGCAAAATTTTGGCATGATAACACTAGAGTTTCATCAAATGCTAGAGATGTTTTAAAGTTAAGGGTGGGATCAAAAATTCGTGATCCTCATCCAAAACATCTTCTTGACATGACTCAAACTGAATTCTTTAAAAAATTTAGTGATGAATCTGTGTTAATGAATTTATGAATTAGTCAAAGATCATTTGAAAAATGCAAACCCTGGTATGTTAAAATCAATAAACAAAGAATATCTTGTTGTTGTAAAACTCATGTCCAGTTTCGTTACTA
Organism: Cryptomeria japonica; assembly: GCF_030272615.1. NCBI lineage: Eukaryota > Viridiplantae > Streptophyta > Pinopsida > Cupressales > Cupressaceae > Cryptomeria > Cryptomeria japonica. Next base: position 780,754,767 of record NC_081411.1, on the reverse strand, counting down.
TTCTGATGTTTTTCGATATATTCATTGTATGTTGCATGGTAATGATCTTGTGCAGGATTGTGGTGTTTATGTTCCACTTGAAACTATAAAAGATTTTATTGGAAGTTTATTTTGTAAACCACCTAATGAAAAATTATTTCTTTCCAGTTCATGCATTTATGGTCTTTGCAATTTATGTGGGAACTATTCTTCGATAGGTGAATGTTTGCATGAACATGTTTCATCTGAGTTTGGACAAAAAATGGTTGATGTTAGGAGATTTAAAAATATAGAATACCCTCTAAAGGATGGAAAGATGGGGAAACGTTTAGAATTGATTACAGAATAGAATAGTGTGAATGCATTTATTAGTGAGTTTAAAACTCATATTGTTCCAAAATATGTGAAACATTCCCAACATGCCCGATGGCTTGATGGACAGTTTCGCATATGCAAGAACACATTTCCAGTTGGAACAATAGTATCAGTTGTGGATTTTGCAAAAAATTATACTCTAAAACCACAAGAGGAAACTCAATCACAATACTACAACTCAGTGCAAGTGGCCATATTTGTGCACATTATATATAGACATGACCATGACAGTACAGAAGATAAAGAGAAAAATTTTGAGGGAGTATCATTTCTATGTTAGTGATAATCGATTACACTCTTCAGAGTTTGTCCAACATTGCTTCGAGGTATTTTATGATAATCTTAAGGAAAGAGAAATTGACATGAAACAACATATGATATGGTCAGATAACTGCACTGGACAATTCAAAAATGCAAGAATGTTTTATTGGCTATGCAAAGTTCACAAGATAACCAATGTCCAACATTTATGGAGTTTTCTTGAAATGGGACATGGTAAGGGGGAACACGATGGAGCCGGTGCCTATATAAAAAGAGCTCTTGCTAGAGAACAATTGAAATTTGAGGATGCAGTGAAATTCAGAGATGTTGGTGCAGTTGTAGATTGGTGCAATTCAAAGTTGTCAAAAGGATCAACTGAAAACTCTGCAATTCAACGTTTCTTCTGGTTGATAGAGGAAGATAGTATTCCTATTCGGCATGATTGTAATACCATCATTGGATCAGCTAAATGGCATTCATTTAAGAGTTCTAATTCAAACACATGGACTATATTCACAAGGCAACTTGCTTGCTTTTGTCAATTTTGTGTTTCCGGAGATTGGGAATTTTGTGAGAATAAAGAATGGGTTGAAGAATGGCAACAAAGATCATTGACACCCATAGATGCAAATGATCCGCATGAAAGAACTGATGAAGATATGGATCAAATGTTTGCATCAAATGACTATGATCGCATTTCAGATCTTATACAATAAGGCAAAATTATTTTTGAAATTTGTTTTGATTTATTAAATAGTACATAAATTTATGAAATCTTACAGTGTATATTTTTGTTTTTATTTCTCATTAAATATTAAAATAAAATTGTTTTGTGCACAGGACATGTCTATGCTGTTGTTGCACCAGAGGACAATGAAGAGGGGACAGAGTATTGGTTGGCTTGATGTGTAGAGCCAAAACATAAGCTAACTACTCCTCGAGTAGATGATGATGGTTATGACTATCCAACAAGATCTGTGGTTGTTGTTGGCACTTGGCTACACAAATATCTAACAAGAAAGAATGGATTGCCCACATTTGAAGATTATGAATTAGAGAAGAAGATTATACATTACTCGCATTTGGTAGTGGCAACTAATATAAAATTGGATAGATATCGTGGCAGGCCTGCTAATAAACAATTATGGACTCTCTCTATGGAAGAGCACGAGACAATTATAGATGCTTTGCAAAAGAGAGAGGATGCAGATGGTATAACGGAATGAATCTAGTAAAATTTTGTTTCAGGTCTACCACAAGTAGAAGGCATCAATGAAAACAAAGTTATTTAAATAGACTGTTTATTTTATTTTAGATATGTCTTCTTGATTCCATTTTGTGTACAATATACATAAATGAGAGACTACTGGTCAAATTTATGAATGAGATAATTATGTTTTAATCAAGTTCTATTCATTATATTTGTTAAATGATACTTTTTAATTTAGAATATGTTATAATTATAAGATATGTTTCGATACTTAGTTCATGATGTATGCACATTTAGTTTATCTAATCACAAGAACTATTTAAATGAAATTCCAAAAATAAAATTACAAGTCCACATAATGCCTATAAAGTTGTTTAAGCACAACTTCCATAAATAAAATTTCAAGTCCACATAATATATAAAGTATGCACAAAATTTCAAGTCCACATAATTTCAAGTCAATATATATGATCTAATGTGCACATAATTTCAAGTCCACATAATATCTAATGCGCACAATACACATAAAGTATGCACATAATATATATGATCTAATCCTATTATGAAACTATCCATATATATAAAGTATGTGTGTGCACGTGTAAACAAATATGTAAAGCTCGTAAAATAGTACATATCAGAGCCAAATAAACAGTAAAATTTCAAGTCCACATAATCCATATAATATCTAATCCATATATATGTCTAGATGGTAACATGATGTTCACTCCACCTAATATCTAATGTGTACAAAATATATAAAGTATGCACAAAATATATATGATCTAATCCTATTATGCAACTATCCATATATATAAAGTATGTGCACGTGTAAACAAATGTGTAAAGTCCATAAAAAAGTACATATCAAAGCCAAATAAACAGTAAAATCTAAGTGCTATCATCAATAACATCTCGTGGTCTCTTGTCCCCGAGACGTGGTCCAGATCCACCTGTCTCATGCTGTACAATAAAAAAATAATATTAAAATATTACTTGAAATTAACTATTAAAAGAATCATTTATCAAATATAGTAGAATTCGTAAATTAAGTTACAAACTTACCATATGCTCATCAGATCATGTAGCAGTATCTCTCTTGTCCCTGGGACGTGGTCCAGATCCACTTGTCTCATGTTGTACAATAAAAAAATAATATTAAAATATTACTTGAAATTAACTATTAAAAGAATCATTTATCAAATATAGTAGAATTCGTAAATTAAGTTACAAACTTACCATATGCTCATCAGATCCTGTAGCAGTATCTCTCTTGTCCCCGGGACGTGGTCCAGATCCACCTGTCTCATGCTGTACAATAAAAAAATAATATTAAAATATTACTTGAAATTAACTATTAAAAGAATCATTTATCAAATATAGTAGAATTCATAAATTAAGTTACAAACTTACCATATGCTCATCAAACCCTCTAGCAGTATCTCCTCTAGCAGTATCTTGTGCAGTATCAACACCAAATGCAGTGGTAGCTAACTCCTGTACAAGGTCAAATTCAAAGTGTCAAATTAAATCTTAAATTAAGAGTCAAAATAAGGTCAAATTAAGTATTAAATATTAATACCTCAAAGGATGTCAATGTGTGTTCAAATTGGCTCTGATCAAAATTATGAGGATAACCTATCCTAATGGTAGTGTCCACCTGCATACATGCATTTAATGAAATCATATTTAATGAACACTGTAGCATCCTAAAATTGTGACACTTGCAATTTCAACTGCATTTGGGTCTTCACGATGGCAACGCAACACTGAACCTGAATGGAGACCCCGAAACTTGTTCATGACATCAAAAACTGCATTTTTTAGCACCTTGGCCTGATCCTCCATGCACCCTACTGTCCTTGGAGGTGGGACCATGGCGCCCAGCACCCTGGTCCTTCAGGACTAGGGCACCCAGCGCCCTGGTCCCCCAGGACTATGGCGCCCAATGCCCTAGTCCTTGGCCCTATTTTGGGCCCGACCTCTTTTGGGTCTCGGGTCTTTATATTTGCAAATTGGAAAATAAACTTTCTAGGTCGGCCTAAGGTCGGAAAAATTAGTCTTCTAACCCTAATTGACAAGTATATAAACTACATTTCCCCTCTCAAAAAAGAAGATGGAAAAAAGGTAGAAGCGATACTCAAACATTCAAGCATTCAAGCATTCAAGCATTCCTTCAAGCAATTGAGCATTCTAAGTCTCCATTCAAGGCTAAGTGTTGCATTCAAGACAACGATTCAACCATTGAAGAGGAGATCACATACCACATACAACATACAACATACAACAACATTTACACCTTTGCATGTAAGAATACAAACATTCTTACAACAAGGTATTCGTACTTTATTACATTACAATCATTTACATTTACAACAATTTCTGATTTCTTGGTTAATTCCAAAATCGGGGTTTGACCTAAGGGCAAACCCCTAATCCCTAACCCCCTAATCGTCCTCTCTTTTCTGTGTGTAGGTTGCAGGTACACGGCTGTAATTGAAGATCTGGAATCCTTGTGCAGAGACGAATAGATCCCCCTTCGTTTTGCGGATTTTTCGGAGGACCGTGTGCACGTCGGGCACCATCGTCCCATCAACTTTCACTCAAATTTGCAGGATAGCACCGTCTCGACATTTTACTACTAATTCCAAGTCCGCAGCTTCATCCTATATCCCTATCTCTATTTATAAGCGAATATTTCTCACTTTTCATGCATTCCTAGCTTAATCCTTCTATCTACATTCTTTACAAAAGAGGGTAGCCTTGCTATCTTAACCCTTGAAACTCATTTAGAATCCAATATTGCATTGTGTGGGTTTGGATCTTATGGGTTTTAACCCCTCTTTTGAATGTAAAGTCTCCCCTAAGTGAAAACCGTCAACCCTAGTGACCTCCTTCCCTTCTCCTCGGAGTGGTGGGGGGAACACTTAGGGTTCACTCGCGATTTTCCTCTTTACATTTTGGTGAACCCGATGTGAACATCCTTTCTGATTATTCATGGTTAGATCTGAAAATTGGATGCCTTGATTACATTTCCATGTTTGATATTTTGCAAAGTTTGGAGGTTAATTGCATAAAAACCCTAAATTTTCTTTTTAGTAATTGAGCTTGGGAAATGTTTAATTGTTAATGCTTGTTTCAGATCTACCCTTCTACTGCAAATTATCAAATCATATCTATGCTTTAATTTTGAAAATTAAGTGGTTAAGTGTCAAAACCCTAATTTTTAAAACCCTCTTGATTCAGCCTTTGACTGATGATTTCACTGATCAAAACAACTCCAAATCAGCTGTAACTTTGGATTCCGCAATAAAATCATAATATCTTTCATCCCTGAAAATTTGGAAAAAAGTTGCGAGGACCGTGTGCACCCCGAGTGCCATCGTCCTCGACATTTTTTCCAAAATTTCGGGAGTTAGATCTTACTGTATTTTTCTGCTAAAATCCAGAATTTTGGCTGATTTCATCAATTACAACACTTTCAAAATTAAAGCTAAAGTTGGTCTAGTGATTGCTTGGACTAAGGCTTCTAATCATTCCAAAATTGTTGAAATTGAAATTTTGTGTCAAAATTGTGCTTCTTACTATCCTAAATCTGAAAAGTGCGTTGGCATTCATTCGAAATTTCAGTGCTTTATTCAAATTTTTGCAAGTTGTGACCTTTGAAATTACGTGTTTAATTGTAGCAATCTTGATTTCCACTTTCAAAATTGAATTTTGCATGAAATTGAGTCAACTTTTAAATTTCAAAACTTGCATTGCTTTTGGTATTCCCTCTAAAATCATAAAATTCAAAATTTCAGTTTCCCTCTCTTTTTCAAAATTCAAATTTTGCATTTTTCAACAATCTTGGTAGGGTTCAATTTTGAGATTGCAACTTTAATTTGGCCTATCTACAGATCGTAAAATCACTCAATTTTTTCAGATTAGCTTTAAAATCATCATAACTTTCATCCCTACAAATTTCAAAAAAAATTGCAAGGACCATGTGCACTCCGAGTGCCACGGTCCCTGACATTTTTTCTGAAATTTTGGGAGATTGTTGTGATTGCATTTAACAGCTTAAACCTAGGAGATTAGCTGATTTTACTGAAATTTGCTACCTCTAAATTCAAAATCTTCTCTCCCTCTCTAGTGCATGAGTTTTACAACAATATGCCCTACTTACACTATTCCCGTTAGACGAAGCCTTAGAATTAAGTCTTTCCAAGGTTTAATTACCGAGGAGATGGAAACTAATTTGAATAGCCTTTTTAACGAGGACACTGGTAATTCCTCTAATCCTCCTAATGATGCAGAAGCTCTCCATGAGGTTTCTGTAGAACAACTTTCGAAATTGGATAACCAATTTGATGATTTTTGACAATGGATGTCTCAAGAGTATCCCGATAGTCAAGCTCTTTCATTAATTGAGGGTCTAAAATGTATGGTTCAAAGTGATAAGAATGGAATTGATATTTTGCGTGGTAGTGCACACATTGTGGATTCGAATGTGATGCCTATGAAGAGTTGTGTCAAAACTTTAGGTTATACACAACCTCCCACTCAAGTCAATCATTCTATTCCTCTAACAACCTCTATTGCTAGCATACCTACTTTTACATCAAACATAATGACTACTTCTATGCAGGACATTCCCCCTATGATCACCAGTCATGGGGGAAATCCTTCCTCTTCAATTAACCCTCTTTCTTCATTCAATCCGACTTCTTCATTCATTCCTTCAATGAGTGTCCCTATTACATCTCCACAAATGAACATGACGCAAGGGGGCAATTCATTCAACCATTCCATTCCTCCTTGTAGTGCTCCTCTTTTCCAATCCTCTCCTACGACTAACTATCATAGTGTCCCACCACCTTACTCTCAATCAATACCTTCTTTCAATAACATAATACCTCCATCCCAATCTAACACATCTAATATGAATTCTTCGACTGAAGCGACCATTAACAATCTTGCACAAACTGTCTCTTCTTTACAGCAACAAATTGCCTCTATGAATCAATCTAAGTTTAGTGTGCCCACATTTGATGTTGCGAGCCCACTTTCTCTTGACATTGTTTGAGCTATTCCTCCTAAACATGTTGAAATCCCGCATTTGGAGCTTTATAATGGTAAAGGAGATCCTCTAACACATGTTAAGACTTTTCAAACAATATGTACCGATTTTGCTTATGACCAAAGGTTGCTTGCAAAACTGTTTACTAGAACATTAAGAGATAAATCCCTACAATGGTATTGCTCATTGCCTTCTTATTCTATTACTTCTTTTGAACAACTTGCAAATGCTTTTATTCAACAATTTCAAAAAAATATAAGTCCTAAAGTTACTTTGATTGATTTAATGCATTGTAAACAAGGTGTTAAAGAAAAAGTGACCGATTTCATTGGTAGATATAAGCATTTGTATGCTCAAATCTCTTTTCCAGTGCCTGACAATGATATTTAAAGAATCTTTATTTCTAATTTACAAAAAGATATTCGAGACAAACTTCTGTTTTCTGAGTTTACTTCTTTCCAACAATTGTGTGCAACTCTTCACAATTATCAACTGACTGTGAGTCAAATGGAACAAGCAAATCCTATGGCTCCGAGTGATAAGGGTGATAGTAGTCAAAAACCATTTGGGAAGTTTAAAATGAATAGAGAGTCCATTAAATTCAATGAAAACATCATCAACAACAATGTGAATGCAGCATCGGGTGTGCCTCCTATTTCTAAGTTTTTCAAGAAAGAAAGAAAGTTTACTCCTTTGAATGAATCATTGCATAGTATTATGAATAAGTTATTGGAACAAAATGTGCTTACTCTCCCTCCTATAAAGAAAATCGATCCTACAAAGATTAATTCACCCTATTTTGATAACAAATCTTTTTGTCAATTTCATCGTCAACCTGGGCATGATACTGAAAAATGTTTTGCTTTAAAGGGTAAAATTCAAGATTTGATTGATAATAATACTATCTCTATTTCTGGTATGAATGATAAAGGAAACACATCTGTAGCTCCTCCTAACCAAAATCTTAAGATTTTTACTGATCCATTACCTTCTCATACCTCTAATGTGATTGAGACTAATGATTCCTCTTTCTCATCTGATGGTCTTGTGTCTATGACTCCGAATGTGATTAACTTTGTAGAGCAGCAAGAAAACCCTAAAGAACCTTCCATCACATTTGATTCTAGTGAAACTATCAGGGCACCTGATGGTCCTTTATACATAGTTGCAAAAGTCAAGAATACACTTTGCTGTGGAGTGCTTATTGATCCTTCGTGCATGGTTAATGTTATTACTAAAGAATTTCTTTTTACTTTGCAATTGAATCAAGTGATCTATGACAAAACAGATGTGATTGTGAAATTATTTGATGCATTTTCTTCTCCTGCAATTGGTTCTATTACATTACCTATTGAGGTCCATAACAAATCCCTTGATGTGAGCTTTGCTATTATTCCATCTTCCGAACAATTTCGTGTGAAGCTAGGCTATCCTTGGCTATCTTCCATGAAAGCTATTGCTTCTCCTATGCATAAATGTTTGAAATTTCCCCATAATGGTGAAGTTGTTACTGTCAATCATAGTCTCTTTAAACCAGCTTAAAGAACTTCGAGTGTTCCTATTGATTACTTTTAGCCTAAACAATTCCAATCTCTTCCACCGCGAAGTGATCATCTTTTCAAATCTTATCAAAAGTGGAAAACAGATATGATCCTATCTCTAAGTGAACCTACAACACCCAAACTTGATATTCCTATCATTCTTGAGAAGGAAGTTCTTCCTTTGAAAGATAAAACTAATGTCTTTCCTCAAGAAGATTCCCAACCCACTCCTATGGATGTGACTATGTCTATGTCTAATAAACTTTCTAAAAGTAGACCTATACCTCCTCGTCATGATGGACTTGGTCTCCTTCCTAAACCAAATATTCCTCCTTTATATGGAGCAGTTCCTCCTCCTTCCTCTTATGGAGAGAAGAGACCTTCCTCTTCTCCTATTATCCAGCCTAAGAGACCACAACCTAAGCACCCAAGTGATAAGGATGAGAACATTCCTCCTCCTCAATCTTCTCCACTTCCTACTAAGACTAGATGAAATCATTCTGCACGTGAACGCCGACGAAAGCGTCATCTTAGAGCCCAGGCAACTGCTTCTCAAACTTTGCAATCCCCAAAAACACCTTCAACAAGCATTATTCCATTTTCTCCAAAATCTCCTAAACATAAGATGCATGATGGTCTTGATCCTATGCGAGTTAAAGATCTTATTTTTATAAATCTTGATGATGATATAGATGAAAATGTTACTTCTCTTGCTTCTGATAGTGAATATGAATATGTTGATGTTGATAACCATTTATCTAACGAATTTTCTAAAGCACTTATCCTAGCTCCTAGACAAGAACAACGTGGCTTGGAACATGAACATAGCACTTGTTTGGATCTTGTGATAGCTCCATCTGCTGTGTTGAATGTTCCTCCTCTAGCGTGTTCCCTGGCTTCCCAAAATATTGATCAGCAAGATCGGGGAGTAGATGACGTGCTAGACTAGTTTCATTAGCATAGCAGACTCTCTCCTCCTCTCTTTTGTCACTTCTTCTATGTGTTATTCTCATTCTTCTATTTGTTGTCCTTAGTGTTGTCTACTTGAGGACGATGCAAAGCATTGAGATCTCTTTTGGTCTCTCTCATGTTGACTCAAAAGACACATGTGTTCCCTTCTTCTAGGTGACCTTCCTTGATTGGGGAATGAAGAACAATTATGCATACATACATATGATATACATGAATTATCATATAGCATACTGACCTCGAGGAAAGCGAAGTCACCTCGTTCTTTGTGTTTTGTGTCTATTATCCTTGGGTTTATCTCACACTTGGGGGCTAAATCTTTGTGATAACGTGCTCCTTTCCCTTCTCATTTCTTATGTGTATCACTACCTTAAAGCAATCACCCTTGTTGAGGTGTGTGCGATCTCTTTAACGTAGGGGGGCATACACCCCATCTATCCCTTCAGGATACTTGAGAATTTCTTGGCGAACTTAGCTTTGCCTTGAAAATTTTTGGTATTTTTCTTACATGACTCATAGTGAGGGAACCTTACTACTGACAGTCATGGTTCTCCCTCATGATCTTCCCTTTTACTTTATCAATCGAATTCGTAAGATCATTAGTCCACTGGGGGCTTGGTGTATCTTGCCTCCTTGACGTGGTGAAAGTCTTTCAATGTTGTACTTTACCGAAAGTATGAGCATACGCTTATACTCCCGCTAAAGTGGGGGCTAAATGTAGCATCCTAAAATTGTGACACTTGCAATTTCGACTACATTTGGGTCTTCACAATGGCGATGCAACACTGAACCTGAATGGAGACCCCGAAACTTGTTCATGACATCAAAAACTGCACTTTTTAGCACCCTGGCCTGATCCTCCTTGCACCCTGCTATCCCTGGAGGTGGGACCATGGTGCCCAGTGCCCTGGTCCCCTAGGACTATGGCGCCTAGCGCCCTGGTCCCTAGCCCTATTTTGGGGCCGGTCTCTTTTGGGTCTCGGGTCTTTATGTTTGCAAATTGGAAAATAATCTTTCTAGGTTGGCCTAAGGTCGGAAAAATCAGTCTTCTAACCCTAATTGACAAGTATATAAACTACATTTCCCCTCTCAAAAAAGAAGATGGAAAAAAGGCAGAAGTGATACTCAAACATTCAAGCATTCAAGCATTCAAGCATTCCTTCAAGCAATTGAGCATTCTAAGTCTCCATTCAAGGCTAAGTGTTACATTCAAGACAAGGATTCAACCATTGAAGAGGAGATCACATACCACATACAACATACAACATACAACAACATTTACACCTTCGCATGTAAGAATACAAACATTCTTACAACAAGGTATTGGTACTTTATTACATTACAATCATTTACATTTACAGCAATTTCTCATTTCTTGGTTAATTCCAAAACTGAGGTTTGACCTAAGGGCAAACCCCTAATCCCTAACCCCCCAATCATCCTCTCTTTTCTGTGTGTACGTTGCAGGTACGCAGCTGTAATTGAAGATCTGGAATCCTTGTGCAGAGACGAACAGATCCCCCTTCATTTCGCGGATTTTTCGGAGGACCATGTGCACGCTGGGCGCCATCGTCCTGTCAACTTTCGCTCAAATTTGCAGGACAGTGCCATCTCGACATTTTACTACTAATTCCAGGTCTGCAGCTTCATCCTATATCCCTATCTCTATTTATAAGTGAATCTTTCTCACTTTTCATGCATTCCTAGCTTAATCCTTCTATCTACATTCTTTACAAAAGAGGGTAGCCTTGCTATCTTAACCCTTGAAACTCATTTAGAATCCAATCTTGCATTGTGTGGGATTGGATCTTGTGGATTTCAACCCCTCTTTTGAATGTAAAATCTCCCCTAAGTGAAAACCGTCAACCCTAGTGACCTCCTTCCCCTCTCCTCGGAGTGGTGGGGGGAACACTTATGGTTCGATCATGATTTTCCACTTTACAAACACATATATGTGTACTAAATAATTTCAAGTTAAGTTACAATATTGTAAGAGTTCATATTTAATTTAAGAATTATAAGATACATACCATAGATGGTGTCACAATAGTCAGACCCTCTTCTCGATGTGATGTAGAGGGTCCCTCATGACTTGAATCCTGGAGAAAGAAGCATTCAATGTATCAACATGAAAATTTATATAGTATATGATGATAACATATTAACTTAAAAAGATCTAGTACAATGTCTAGATAGAAATTTATACTATACCCCATAAGGTGTGCCGAGTTGTGTTCCAGTAGATGCAATATTGACTATAATATTAGGCGTAGTCCTTATCTACATAAACAAAATTTATTTAATGAAGTATTAGATTGTATAAAAAAAGAGATGCACTTAGTTTATACCTATATTTAATGAAGTACATAAAAAGATTGACATGTACATGTATATATATCTATACCTAGTCAAGATGAACATCTGAGCAAAGAAAATCCATATAAGATGTCATCATACTATCATCTGTTGCATCATGCTCATCTGGAACTGAAGTAGATCCTGCAGTAGTAGTAGGACCTACACACGTCTCATGACAACTCGAACACATATGTGGCATCCATTGAGGAGCATATGCCATGTGAGCAGCTTGCTCACTCAGGTTACCTGTGAGGGAAGTCAAAGCATCTAATGTCGAAATGAATGATGTATTTTGGACATTTGCAGGAATCGATGGAGCAACAAGTGGAACTATGGGTGGATCCGGTAGGGGATTATTACTCCGTGCCCCTAATCTATGCTGTGGCATTCCACGACCAACACTCTGGAATGACTTAATATCAAAATAATTTGGTTTTTGGTTCATTACAAACTCACAGTATAATTTCTTCAAAAAATAAAAAGGGACCTCATAATTACGATGTGGTGGATAATCAAAAACCATCCACCATCTATCCCAAAAGTATCTAGCCATTTCTAGATGCACACACCACCTAATTGAAATTCTTTTCTGGTTAGGTTGCATTGGTTCTCTTGTTTTTGGGTTGGTAAAATATGGAAATAAATGAGTTTTGGTTATTTTCAAATCAGTGATTTGTCTATAAGTTAAACCATCGGCATAAAAATCATGCAACTCTTTTCATCATCTATGAATTGATCTAATTGAGAATCAACAGATCTAACTGACTCGACAACAGTTTGCATTGATTTTGCAAACTCTACAAGATGGGGTGGCGTGACTTGCTCATTTTGGATAGCAGTAATGTTTTGTTCAATCACTTGTAGGTTTTCATTAATTCATTCTCTTAAATGAATTTCATCCAATCTAGGGGGTTGTGGTGGTGGTGGTGGTGGTGGTGGTGGAGGTGGAGGAGGAGGAGGAGGGGGTTGTGGTGGGGGATTTTCACCTAATAGTTCATCTATGTCAAAGACATCCATGATAGCAAAGAACTCCTGCATATATAAAGATATACATGAATTATATACAACTCTATGTCAAAGAAGAATCTATTTTACTAAATTAGAAAAAAACATTTATAAATAGTAACATTTCTATGTTGTTGAATGAGATACACATGAAATATATAATATAATATTGAACTTAAAAAAATATACATGTACATAATATTGAATCTTGAAATATAAAATTTGCGCACAAAACTTAATAAAAACTTTCAATGAAACATCATAAATCTACTATATATTCAATTTAATAAATTCATTTCTTGTAAAATGCATCAACTATTAAAATCAATATAAAATATTTCATACATAAGATCAATAAAGAAGTGAGAAATAAGATGATCCTCCTTCTAGTGTAAGAATATATAGCATGGAAACAATATTACTAAGACAACATAATATTTTGTTAACTTTAACTTAAAGTTATTTTGAAAAATGCACGTGTGTGTTTGGATGCTCCATATTTATAGTGTTTTAGTGTACACATGATAATTTATTAGAATTCAATTACATAGTTTTGAGATAATTGCCATCAATTCATATTACATTGATTAGTCTTCAGACAATCTTAAAAAAAAACTAATCTCCCATGACTATAAATGACATACTTAAAACATATTATATTCTAAGTGGTTGCCATGTAAAGACAAAACATCAAAAGTTTTCAAGAGTTAAGCATATTTCACCATTAAATTTCTCCCATAATCAAATCTACACAAGATTATAATTTACAAAACCTTCAAAAAATATTATTTCCTATAAATCATTTATTATAAAACTCCGCAATCATTTGTTTTCATATATAATCTTTCTATAAAATTTAAGATATCAATCCATACACAAATTCTCTTACAAAGTTGAATAAGAAATGAAACTCTTACATAAAAATCAACACAACATGCCAACAATTAAAAACAAAATTAACCTTGCAATATTTACTTTTAAAATAATCAATTTCAACAATATTTTACACATGCATTTATAATTATCAACTAGAATATTATTTTGACTAACATTCCAAATAAAATTCCCAACATACTATATGATCCTCATTAATACGCATCCATAATATTTCTTTAACGGATACATCTCCTTCAAATCATCACATCGTAATGCTTTTTATTTTAATAATTGAAAGCTTTAGGAATGCGCTCACGCACAAAGGGGTCCACTATCATACTTGCAAGCACTTAATTATTAAGTCAATGAACAAACTACAACTCAATGAAGCTAAAAAAGTGATGCAAGCCTATTTTTAAATATCCCAATTCCTTTCGTTGACCTAATACTTTTAGTGGCAACCATTTTAAAATTTCGTATTAATCAAAGAGAATATTTTAGGGAAAAAATGCAGTGTTGGCACTTTATGAAAATAAAGGTTTTTAAGACTCTAGAGACTTGTTCGTCACAATATTTTATTGTTTAATATGCAAAATTTTGAAAGATTTTGATATGTATAGACAAATTAAATTTTTCATATAGTTAGAGGTGAAATCAATTTTGAATTCTACCTCAATGATTGAGGGGATCTTACAATTTTGACTTTAAATATAGCTTCATTTATACTCTTTCATAAATAAACTAAAATAGAAGCTATAAATAATTGCTAAATTCTAGCAATATATGTGTATACAAGCAAGCATAAAAAATAGGATGTAAGGTGCTTAAATTGGCAACATAACATTGCATTACAAGAGTTCTTGAAAATAGCTCATATAATGATTTATTTATAGTCATGAAGGATAGAGGATTAAATACTAAGATTGTTTTGAGAGATCAATGGAGTAGATTGATTGAAAGGATTGTGTGCATTAGAAGCTTCCAAGTGGCAACTTAAATGTTTCGTGCACATGAGGAGTTCATGATCCAAGAAATTTTTGAGGAAAAGGTCTTCTTAGGGGCGTATACACCAAGATGTTGTAAAAAAAGGTAGCCAAATGACCAAAAAAAGATAAACACGAGTGCGTTATTGGGAAATTCATTTAACGCATTTGAGGTCTTTTTTGTAGTGTTTTTTTCTTACACTATCCTAGGCTTGTTTACACTATCATAGGTTCATTAGGACTATCCTAGGTTCATTAGGATTGTCCCAAGTTCATTATGGCTTTCTTAGGCTCATTAGGACTTTCTTAGGTTCATTAAGACTGCCCTACATTCATTAGGATCATTTGAGGCTCATTGGGACTATCATATGTTCATTGTGATTGTCCTAGGTTCACTAATTTAATTCATTTGTTCATTAGGACTATCTCACGTTCTCAAATAGCTTCAACTAATATCTTAAATTAACTATTTTAAAAAAAAATAGCTCCTTAACAATTTAATATTATATACAATCGAATATGATTTCAACTTCAAACCTTGTGCACCTTTTAAAACCAAAAGATGTTGTTAAAACCATTCTTCTAATATTAGCTTAATCATAACATAATCTAATAAATCTTCCTCAAAATATCTACCAACTTCAAATCATATATTAAATCTTTTATAATATAAATTACATTCTAGATATACCAATATACTTCTAAAGATATTCAAAATACTTCTTGGGAATTATATTTTTCAAATCTTTCGAATGTATATATAATTAGCACCCCATTTAGAAAACTCATTATCAATCGACATTATAAATCAAGAATATTTTTTATTTTGTATTAATGAATTATATATTTGGCATATTAGCTTCCTTTATGAACCTATGTAAACCAAACTCCAATTTTAGTAACTTATCTAGCTTTGCTCTAAAATTGTGTCCATAATTGATCCTTTTATACCATCACATGACATAATAGGACCATAATAGGACCTTTATGCCATGACATGGCATAAACCTAAGCCTAAACTTTCATATCTAAAATTTGAAGAGTAATGTTAATTAATTTTAAGGTTATACTATTTAGTGGTAACTTTTGTATTGCCTAATGAGGATTAAGAACAATTTAGGTACATATGTTTGGTTTTATTTCAATTTCATTTTTGAACGTTTTTGTTTTTGTTTCCATTTCATTTTCAGTTTTTTGTTTGTGTCGATTTCATTTTGTTAATTATCTAGGTTTGGTTTTGGTTTCTAAATTTGTTGATTACGGTTTAGGGTTAAGTGTTCAAAAATATTTTAGATCAAAATCAAGAATTTGCAAATATAAAAAATAATTTATTTATATGCTACTATTAAAAAAAACTAAAATAATTAAAAAAAAACTAAATAATACACAAAAAAAAATATATATATACAAGAAAATTATGAAATGTGAAAATAGATGACTGAATGTGTATCTGGGATAGTGGTGGAGGCTTGAAGTGGAAACCACAGCATAGGGGCCCATTTTTGATCTCCTCTTGTCAACTAACTGTAACGGTGAAAATGAAAAATTGTCCAAAAAAATGGTAAAAATAGAATTTCAAAACGGGCCCCTGTTTTTTAAAAACGGGCCCCCGTTTTGTTTATAAACGGGGGCCTGTTTTGTCCATAAACGGGGGCCCATTTTTTAGAAAACGGGGGCCCATTTTATTTGGCTTCGACACCCCATGACCTTTCAGCTCGGGAGGCCGAACCATTAATGGGCCCCCATTTTGTGGAGCGCATTTTCCAATGCACAGAATTCCGCTAATTTGTGACTCATTAGCTTGCACATACCCTGAAGCTAGGTTGGATTAGGGCATGGAGCATTTGGATTTATGGGTGGACAAAGAAGGAAGGAATATGGCAGCTTCCCTTCAAAAATAAATTACAAATGTGGCTAGTTTGAAAATTAGACTATGAAGGGCATATTGTTAAGTTTAAAAAGGAGGATATTTATTCTAAACTGTTTGAACTTGTTAAGTTTAGTATTAATTTGATTAAAGGGTCAGCAAGTAGAATGATATTCTTTATTGACAAATTTAAAAGAATGTAGCATGGCAACACCCAATTTATTGATTTTGAGGACAAAGGAATCATGTTGGTGCTTAAGATGGAAAAGGGTTGTGAACATGAACTAGAGGCCATATCAAAAAATTTGTTGACCAATCATTGAAGGACATGTAGGACATAAAGGAGCTTGCTCAGGAGACTTCTGAATGTTAGTACTAGTTTGTTCAAATCCTTACAAATCTTAAGTAATTCTTTTTTGGTATTGATTTTTTATTTTGGCTTAGGGCCTTGTTGTGTGTAGACCATTTCATTTATTTCTTTGTTATTGTGCCTGCATTGTTTTGTTGATATTTTGCTAATGGAAACATTTTGTATATAGGGTTTTAGGTCCCATCAAAACCTATTTGAGCCTTTAATCAGAAACACATTTTAATTACTTATATTCATGATAAAATAGGTATTAAACAAAAAATGGATATAATTTTATTTAATAAACAACATAAATATGTACTAATTTTTAAAAATTAAAATCAACAAGCTCTTCTATAGAGATTATATCAAAGCCCTCATATTATTATTAGTAGTTGTTTTATCACCTTAGACTATCCTCACAATAATTATGTCACTTTGATATAATACATATATTGTAAATTTGGTCCTTTGTCAAATGTGGCATTTCACATGGAGAATCGATTATATGTATATATATATATATATATATATATATATGAATGAAACAATTAAAAAGTAAGATATAAGTATATTATATTTACTACAATTTTTAGATTAAATACAAAATTATAAGTATATTACCAAAATTAACTTTTAAGTTGAAATAAATTATTTAAAGTTTAAGATAATATATTAAAAATTTAAAAAATTAAAATAAATATCTATAAAATAAAATAATTTAATAGTAAAATAAACTAACATTTAATTTTGTGTGTTCTTATTAATAAATGTATAAATAAAAATAAAATTTACACATAAGTAGATGTCTCTAAACAGATACCTTATTGATAGATATTTCTAACGTACTTTTTATTTATCATTGTTTATATTTAATGTACAAACAAAAATAAAATTTACATATTTAGTTAAATAATATTCTCGGAAAGTATACATATCCCTATTGTAATAAATGGTATCATGTCATGTCTTTGGTTTTTAGTGGCCTCACTTGCCAATTCATATATTGTTTGAAAAAATAATTTTATATTGTTTTTATAACTATTTGGAATAGTTTATATCATATAAATATTTAGTACATGATTGGATTGGGTTTGTCAGAATTTTATAATTTATTATAAAAAATTAATTTAATTCACCAATAATACATCTTAATAAATAGTTACTTTAGCATTTTATCAACAATCTAATTTGTAATTCTCATGGGGTTGATTTGCTTTTAAATTGTTGATTTCAATGAAAGTCAATGGTATAAAACATTTTTTGGGCCCCATGAGTATTACAAATTTTACTTAATGGCAGTAACTAAATAAAGTAATGTCTACCCTTTAAACTCATCAATGATTTCCATCTTGGGCCTCTACTTTTCTATGATAATTTAATTATTTGCAATAGTAACTAATGCATACTTGTAAAATTGTGGGCCTTAGTCTTTCCAAAAACTATCTTAATTATTATCAAGAATTGATTTTTTCTTTTTATTTCATCCATGATTAATCATGAAAATAAATATCTTGACCTATAAAATTCAATGCATGGTAGTTCATCCAAATACATGGACAAAGTAACTAACTATTTAATTTATGATTGTATCAAATATTAAATATTATAAAAATATTTATTTTTCATAATTAATTCAAATTATTTGATTATTTCTTTCATTTTAATCTATATTATTTAATCTATATGATTACCATAATTACCTATATAATTCCTTCATATTCATCATGTAAAGAAACTACAATATATTAAAATTTACTTTCACTAATTTCCAAATATTCTTATCCTTTAACCTAGAGAAAAGACAAAATCTTATAATAAACTTAAAGAGTTTAAAAATTTGTTAATAATTCAACTATTAATAAGTCATCACTGAAGGGACATTACACATACATTCCTAAAATACATGGAAACATTATAATATATTGTGCTTTTAAAATTTTGTATTAGATTATATAAAACATACGAGTAAGTTAATTCTTTCTGAGCTAATAGTATTTGATATCTTTCTCTTGTCCATTATAAGGCTAATTTGGTCAATAGATATGGTCCAAAATGTCAAAATATTAGTCACTAAATTTGACACTCATTACAATAAGATAAATAAGATAAATTCAATGAAGAAGTCAACGTATCAATTTTATAGTTACAACAAAAGTATTGCTATTATTGAAAAGAGGTACATCCTACATAGGGTTGCATTTCATATAGAAGTACATCCTCTAACAATATTATATATTTTTATTAGGAATACAACATATAGATCTATATTGTTACAACAAAAACATTGCAATATAGAAAAGAGGTACATCCTTCATAGGTTTACATTTCATATAGAGGTACATCCTCTAACTATTATATATTTTATTGGGAATACAGATGAAATTATCATCACATGCAATCAATAGATTACTTTGTAATTGAATTTTTACTTTTAGATAATAGAAAGTCCGTCTTTCTATATTTTTACTGGATCAATAAGAACTTTGATTACCCTTTGCTTCATTCCTTCATCATGATATGAAAATCCATCTCCTAATACAAAGAAGCATTGTATTCCTCTATTAAGGTTGAAGCTTAACTTTTCCAGTAATTGGTGAATAATATAGTTGATGTGATTTAGTGTCTCTTCTTCTGAGCATTCAGGATGATCCCTCATATAAGAGGAAATGGCTGAGACTGTTTGTCCATGGAGTTTACCATCCTTCATCAAAATTAAAAAATATGTTACTATTCAACGTATTATATTATTATTTCAATCTAGAATTAAAAGGGAAAGACAAAAACCTGATAATCATGAGCATCATCATTTAAGCGTGTACACAACCACATGATCTTGCAGAATCTACATTGATTATTGAATATCTTCTCAATAGTGTTGTTGGCTAAATCGGGGGCTGCCAAGAGAAAAGGATGCAATGACAATGGTCCCACCGCAGCAGTTGTGGCTGCAATCTGTATGTATTCATCATAGGTTGGAATGTATTTGCTAGCATTCCACCGTGTTTGTTGTATAGTAGCTTCAACATAATCTGCCTACTATCACAATATACTTGAAATATTAAATCCATTTCCTAATTTTTTTTCATAATCGATGTTTCCAATTTGATATTGACAAAAATCACAATAAGTTTATTTATAAATTTTTAAAATAAATTTTTAAAATATTTTTAAATTAAAATGAAAATTTATGTATTTATATATTTATATATATATAAAATATATAAAAATTAAAAAGTGTAAGTTTATATATATATCTATATATAAAAAAATTTAATATCTCTTAAATAAATAAAATAGTTTGAGACTCATATTATTCAATATTAACATGTACAATACATAATATTCATGCTAAAACAAATATTAATTTTTAAATAGATATAATTTTATTTAGTATACAACATAAACATGAACTAATCTAAATGAAAAAATGTTATGGATCTATCAAAACATTAATATAAGGGATTAGAAAGTAAACTTAAAGAGATGTAACCTTTACAATAGTAAGGGACACACATCTCATGTCATGACTATGAAAAATATCACATAAGCATATATTTATTTTATAAATCCAAAGATGTGTCCAAATTTTAAAATATATATTAATATCTATGAATGAAACAATAAAAAAGGGAAATATAAATATATTGTATTTATTACACCTTTTAAGATTAAATAAAAATAAAATAAAAATATCATTCTTTAGTTAATGTAAAATTTTAAAACTATACTTCAAAAATTAAATACAAAACTAGAACAAGTATATTAAAAAAAATAACTATTAAGTTTCAAAAAATTAATTTAAAAAATATATATATAAAAAAATTAATTTAACTTATAAGTTAAAAATAATAATTTTAAAATATCTTAAAAAATGAAAAATAAGAAATAGATATCTATAAAACTAAATAGTTTTAAAATAGCATAAAAATAAATTTAAGTTTGTGTAATCCTATTAATACCATTTCTAGGATATCTTTTATTTATCATTATTTTTATATAATGTATAAATAAAAATAACATTTACACATTTAATTAAATAATATTTTGGAAAGTACACATACCATTTTTGTAACAAATGGCATCATGTCACGTCCTTGCTTTTTATTGGCCTCACTTGTTAGTTCATGTATTGTTTTAAAAACAAATTCTACAATTCTTTTAAAATTGTCTGGAATATTTTGTATGAGAGAAATATCCCAGCCATGAATAATAGCCTTATAAATAAGTTCAACTTGTTCAATTGCTAAGTAGTCATCAAAAAGATCATCCATCAAAGAAATAATTTTTAATGATTTCGCCAAAGCCATTCTGCTACTAGAAAACTCCACTTCATCTATAGCACTGACTGCTAATGAATAATATTCAATTGGGCGTTGTTGAATTGAAATCAAACCAGTGACCCTAGAATTTTCCCACCAACTGCCATAAAGATTAAATAATTAGTTATTAATTTTTATTTTTTACACTTAAATATTACAAATTGTTTGAAAAGTAAACTGCTACAGAAAAACTAAGCTATTCAATTTATTGTTTGATTAAACATCAAACACACAAAGGCACGCATGCACATACACACATCAATTGAAATTATTTGATTATTTCTATAATTTTAATCTATATCATTAAATCTATTTAATTATCATAATTACCTAGAGAATTCCTTCATTTCCATCTTGTAGACAAATTGCAATATATTAAAATCCAGTTTTGCTAATTCCAAAATCTTCTTATCCTTTAATCTGAAGAAGAAACAAAATCCCATGATCAATTTTAAAAAGTTAAAAATATTTAAATAGTTCAACTAATAGAAAATAAATAAATACAATATTCTATAACCTTTACCTTGAATTGTCCAATTCATATATTTCTATGAAATTTCGTGCCTCCCATCTAGAGAAGGTTTGAGGCCATTCATACAAGAGTGCACACTCCACCTATAAAATTGAAATAATATTATCAAAATCAACACCAAAACAAATTCTTGTTCACCAATTTCTATCTAACATCTTTCTTAAATATAATAACTTATTTTTTATAACTTTTTCTTTAAAAATTTATTACCTCTTTCAGAAAACTTTTCTTATATGTATCTTCAAGCTTTTGTAATATTTGCTTAAGATATAGAGAGCTAAACATTTTAGCCTCTTATATTACTTTTTTCCCTGAAAATGCCACACTCAACTCTAAAGAGATTGAGCATACTTGTCATCGCATGTTCCTCCATAATAATGTTCTGATTATTATCATTATTTCCTTCAGAGAAGAAAAACTGCCCATTTTTGTCCTTAAAGTTCTCCAACACATCTTCACACAACACAACAAAAAAATAAATCATTAATTGTAAATGCTTGAAAAAAAAAAAATACAAAATAAATAATCAAAGTTGATAATGAAAGAAAAGGCACTTTAAAAATATATTGAGTTATTTGGTTCGCATAAATCTTAAAGATGGAAATAATGTTAAAATATGTTTTTTGATGGTTATAACTTGGATATGTACCTTAAGGCTGAAAAACCATATTTAAAGTTTGGGAAGTCTGACTCCTAAAGCTGTAGCATTCAAATTCTTTGTAACACTTCCGGATCCTGATCTTATGCCCACACTTCCATCCCAACATCTGCATCTATTATTAACTAAACCTTTTTGTTAATGTTTCCATTAAATGTAATGCTAAACTATTTCTATCACAAACGAGCTGTGTAACCTCGAATTCATTACCAGTATTAAGATATCAATTCTAACATTGAGTAATATGTTACAAGTTCCATCACACCTTATATATTTTGTTAGCACTTGAAATATTAAAGGAGAAATTTAACAAACCGGTAAACATAATCAAGAGCCTCTTTTATCTCAGTCTGAAAATATCGATCTATTCCGAAGCATTGCAATGCATCAACCATCTCAAACCGCTCAATCAGATCACCATCAAATCCAGTCTGCATTTCTTTTAACAAGATTTTCACTTCATTCACCAGTGTTTCCACACTTTCGCGGTATTCAGATCCCTGAAAAATGTACAATCAGCAAGGAAAAAAACATACCAGAAAAATCTACAAAGAAATAGTAATAATATTTAAGAAGTCATTTACCTCGTATGGTGTTTCCAAAGACTGCACAAAATCATTATTCCACTTATTGTGAAATCTTTCTGGTATATAAGAAGAAGAGTGTTCTATCTTCAAACTGGCCATTAATGAGAACGCAAGCTTAATACTAGTTCTGAATGGTTTAATAGTTGGCCATGAGCTTAGAATGCTATTTATAGTGCAGAGTGGGAAAGAGTACGTGAAATTTGTATGGCTTACAATGCTTTAGGTATTAGTGGGGAGGACCACATGAATGATTTTGTCTTTGAAAGTCCCTCATCCCTTATCTTCTCCTGTCTGCTCCCCACACAAGTTGCTCCATGACCACGACAAAGGATTGAATTGTCTCCATCAATTATTAAGTATGTTGAACATACCTAAAGTATGTTGAACATATTAAAAATGATAGTATTTCATTCAAGTCATGTAATTTCTGTAGTTCATGATGTAAGTTCTTTTCATTTCTAGTTTTGAAGCATCATCTCAGTATTTTTTAAATAAAATACGTACTTTAGAATGTTGGAACCATGAACTTTATTTTATCACTGTTTTTCAAACACCTATTACATATTGACATATCTATCATCTAAGAATATGTTTGTCATTTTATAAAAAATCTAAAGAAAACTTGCAATTTTAATTATGTATAATCATTTATATTATTAAAAAACCTTGTGAAATATTAATCATAAGAATTTTTCTTTTCATTTATAATTGAAATAAAAACTATATTTAATCATTATTTAAAAAAATATATTACATATTAACAAATTTATAAAACCAAATAATAAAACTCTTTAAAAAAACTTAGATGCGACCATCCATACCTGATCTTGCTTAAAATAAAGCTTATCGTAAATTGTCTCATCCTCCATTTAATCATTCTTTGCAGCTATTTTTAATTCACTAAATAATCTCATTACACAATTCATTTTTCTTTTTTTAGGAGTCAAGGGATATATTCTAAATCATGTGTAAAGAGAAGATATATATTTAAACAATTATAATTCTTTGGAAAATTTGTTGGTGCTTTAGAAAGAACTTGCAATAAATAATTATAACTCAATCTTGTGGTGAATTGGATAGGTATGTTGGATAGGTATGTTGTGATTGTGTAATTGACTTTAAGGTGATAAAGTGTTATGGATATCACAATTTTGGCCACCATGTTAGTGATTGCCCACAAAGGAAGAAGAATGACAAGAAAGGAAAGAAGTAGATGGTAGCTCCAACAAGTGTAGATGAGCTTTCTAATAGAATGAAGGATGAGTTTGCACTCATAGCTTGTATGGTTAGATCAACCTCACAAAGTGTTTGGTCTATAGATGGTGAGACATCATTTTATATGATAGGATTTAGAGAGTACTTGCCCAATTATAAGGAGGAGGACATCAGAATCCTGATTTTTACGGGGAACATGTCCAAACTCAATCTAGTTAAGAAAGAGATTGCTCAATTTTAGAGGGAGACTGGTAAGTTGATTCCCATTCATGATGCATTACATGTGCCAAGCTTATGTATAAACCAAATTTGTGTATTTGTTCTTTAGGATAAAGGCTACAATGTATTCTTTAGAGGGATGCATGTGCTGATCAAGCATAAGGATTGGAAATAACCTATAGAAATTGGAGTTAGGAGAAGTCAGCTTTATAGGTTGTAGTTTGAAACTCCTAAGGCACTCATGAGAAGCAGTAGTCTAAGAGATCAAGGAGACCTGTGGCATAAGAGGATGGGCCATATACATCATGGAGCACTTAAATTGCTTTGCGATATAGTGATAGGTGTTCCAGAGGTGAGAACAAGGCATGATGATGTATGTAAGGGATGTGTATTGGGGAAGTTTGTGAAAGAAACTTTTCCAAGAAGTGACACTAGATCCAAGGGTGATATTGATCTAGTAGATTCAGATATATGTGGACCAATGTTGACAAAGTCTTTTAGAGGATACGAGTACTATGTTATTTTTATTGATAATTTCTCTAGGAAGACTTGGATATATTTCTTTAAGAGCAAGGATGGGGTCTTTAGTCACTTCCAAGAGTTCAAATCTCTTATGGATAATTTCACAGGAAAGAAGATAAAAGCTATTCGGTCAGAGAATGGAGTCAAGTACAAAGGGAAAGAGTTCCATGAGTTTTGTACCATGGAAGGAATCAAGAGAGAGTGGACCATTACTTACAACCCATAGAAAAATGGGGTTGTTGAGATGAAGAATCGATCTATATCAGAGTCAGCAAGGGCTATGCTACATGTCCAGGACATGCCACATTAAACTTATGGGCAGAGGCATCCAGTATGGTAGTACACATACTAAATAGGGTTTCGTATAAGGTATTGGAGAAGATGACACCAGAGGAAGCTTTCACAAGGAAGAAACCAAATGCCATTCACTTCAAGATATTTGGAAGTTTGGCATATTGTCACATTCCAGGGGCTACACGTTCCAAGATAGATCAAACTATGGAGAGGGGGTACATTTTGGGGTATAGTGAAACCTAAAAGGCATATGAGATATTTATTCGAGGGACCAGGATGATTATAGTTAGCCATGATGTCAAATTCATGGAGAACAAGGCATTTAGGAGGAAAAAATATTTTCCAATAGATGATCAGAGTGGGAAGCCAACAAAAGCTCCAAGGATCATTCAACTGAATCGGGGACAACAAAGTGCAAGTACAATTACTAGCACAAGCATAGGCTCAAGTGTTCAGAGTTCAGTGAATATGGAGCAACAAATGTAGAAATTCCAAGAGATGAATCAAGAAGACATGCAAGTTGATGTTTCATCCTCTATGGTTGGCAGCAGGAATTGTGAGGTTCAATAGATACAAAGGGATACTGAGGAGTTTTTGGGAGCTACTATGATGAGTGATAGACAATAGAGACAACCAACTAATCTTAATGACTATATGGCATTAGTTAGTCAATTAGTAGATAGCAAGCCTTCTAGCTATCAATATGTCACACAACAATAGGTGTGGCGAGATGCAATGGTTGAGAAAATTAGCTCAATAGTGCAAAATGATGTATGGGAGCTTGTTCTTAGACCAATAGATAGGATAGTGGTTGGATCATGATGGATCCATAAGATCAAACATGGTGCTCATGGTAGCATCGAGAAATACAAGGCAAGGTTTGTGGACAAGGGGTTATCTTAGAAGGAGGGAATGGACTACAAGGAGACATACACTCCAGTGGCCAAGTATACTTTTATACGAGCTGTGATCTCACTTGCAACATAGATAAGATGGAAGATCCATCAAATGGATGTCAAGATGGCATTTCTTAATTGTGAATTGAAAGAGGAGGTATACATAGAACAACCATAGGGCTTTGTAGCACACAATAGTGAAACCCACATGTGCAGATTGAAGAGACCTTTGGATGGACTCAAGCAGGCCCCTAGAGCGTGGTATGAGTGCCTTGATAGATACTTGCAAGGAATGGGCTTTATGAAGTCTGGGGTGGATGGTAACCTCTACTACTTGGTGGTTGGGGTTGAGTTTTGTTAGGGTTTCAAGCAGATCTGAAGCAAATATGAACTAACAATTATATGCAAATTTAAATACAAAAGATAAAGAAATAAAATAGGACACAGATAACATGGAGATTTAACGTGGTTCACCTAGAATGGGTTATGTCCACCATACACAGTCGTCCAATCTTTCTTATTATCCAACAAAAATAGTACATCAACCTTACAATGCCTTAAGCATCTCAGCCGCTTATAACATGCATTTTTAGTGAAACAAACAAAGTCGACCTTTTTAGGGTTTTATTACAATGTCGATTTTCATCAACGAAAAATGGCGAGGATACATACTCAGTGTACAATACTTTG
This sequence comes from Cryptomeria japonica, assembly GCF_030272615.1. Taxonomy (NCBI): domain Eukaryota; kingdom Viridiplantae; phylum Streptophyta; class Pinopsida; order Cupressales; family Cupressaceae; genus Cryptomeria; species Cryptomeria japonica. The sequence goes on along the minus strand of NC_081411.1, from coordinate 780,727,997 downwards.
TTGATCAGTCACCACATTTCAACAATCTCCCACTTGGAGACTGATCAGGCTCCACACCAAACAATCTCCCACTTGGAGACTGATACTACACGACACCACTGTGCATGTAACATCCGCTGGATAAAACACTAGGACTCGACTGGTATAAATTCCACAATTATCAATCAAGAAGACCAACAAAAACTGATGAAGAAATCAGCTTCTCATGTGGAACTGCCTTTGTGAACATATTGGTAGGATTCTCAATTGTGTGAATCTTCTCAAGCTGTAACTGACTCTCCTCCAAAATAGTTCGGATGAAGTGGTACCTGAGCTGAATGTGCTTTGTCCTTGAATGAAAAATAGAGTTCTTCGCAAGATGAATGGCACTCTTCTATTAGTATACAATGGGCTATCTTCTTGTGTCTGACCCAATTCCTCTAGAAAACATTGCAACCAAATCATCTCCTTGCTGGCTTTTGTAGTAGCAACATACTCAACTTCAGTGGTTGAAAGTGCAACAACCTTTTCCAGCCTAGAAATCCAACTGACTGTAGTTCCCCCTATATTAAAAACATACCCTGTAGTACTCCTCCATGAATTAATATCACCCACCAGATTAGAGTCAACAAATCCACTTAGAGCAGCATTAGATCCTTTGAAACATAATGCCTTCATAGTAGTTCCTCTCAAATACCGAAGAATCCATTTCACAGCATTCCAATGTTCCATACCCAGATTACTCATAAACCTGCTCACAACTCCCACTGCATGTGAAATATCTGGCCTTATGCATACCATTGCATACATCAGACTCCCAACAGCTAATGAATACAGGATGTTAGACATTTTATTAACCTCTTCCTGTGCCTTTGGGCACATCTCCTTTGTCAATTTGAAATGACTAGCCAAAGGTGTACTAACTGCTTTTGCATCCTGCATGAACTAAATCTTTTCAACACCTTCTTTATATACTCACTTTGGGACAAATTCAAGGTTCTATTTTTCCTGTCTCGTGTAATCCTCATACCGAGAATTTGTTAGCTGCACCCAAATCCTTCATAGAAAATGACTTGGCTAATTTCTTTTTAAGATCATTTATATGTTGCATGTTAGACCCAACAACAAGCATGTCATCAACATAAAGCAACAGGATAATATAACTACCATTATCAAATCTCTTAAAATATACACAATGATCAGAATGACATCTATGATAACCATGTTCATCCATGAAACTATCAAATTTTAAATACCATTGTCAGGGTGCTTGCTTTAGGCCATACAGACTTTTCTTCAACCTGCACACCAAGTTCTCCTTACCTTTGACCTCATATCCCTATGGTTGCAACATGTAAATTTCCTCCTCCAAATCTCCATGGAGAAAAGTTGTTTTGACATCTAATTGTTCAAGATGTAAATCATCTGCAGCCACAAGACTAAGTATAGTTCTAATTGAAGTCATTTTTACAACTGGAGAAAATATTTCATCATTTTCTATACCCTTTTTCTGTGTAAAACCTTTTACCACAAGTCTGGCCTTAGATCTTTTCTGACCTCCTTCCTCCTCCTTCAGCGGATAAACCCATTTGTTAGGCAAGGCTCTTTTTTCTGCAGGTAAAGGGACTAAGTCCCAAGTCTTATTTTTCATCAAGGAGTCCATCTCCTCTTTCATGCCTAGCTCCCACTATTGTTTGGCATCTACCTGCATTGCTTCTTCATATTCTTCTGGTTCACCAGAATCCATTAATAAAATAGAATACAAAGAAGGAGAAAATATTTCAGGGGGTTTACTTGTCCTCATAGAATGTCTAACACTTGTAGGAGTTTGTGGGACAATCTATTGTTGCTAAGCATTAGGTACCTGTGGCATTTCATTTTCAAGAATCTCATCCAACACCACATATTCTTGTTTGTCCTGTTCATGCTTCTTTTCCTGCATCTGTTCTTTATACATAACCTTCTCATTGAATATAACATCTTTACTTCTAATTATTTTCTTATTTTCAAAATCCCATAATCGATAGCCATATTCATCTATCCCATATCCAATGAAGGTATATTTCTGAAATTTAGCATCAAGCTTGGTTCTATTTTCTTTATCAACATGGACAAAAGCTTCGCAACCAAAATTTCAAAAAAAAGAATAATTTACCTTTTTACTAGTCCATGCCTCCTCTGGAATACCACCATCCAAAGGGGTTGAAGGTCCTCTATTTATCAAATAGACAACAGTATGTACAACATCTGCCCAAAAATGTAAGGGCAATCTAGCATGCAATCTCATGCTTCTTGCGTGTTCCATGATAATTCATTCTCTCTGACACACCATTTTCCTGTGGAGTTCCTGGAACTATCTTCTACTTTCGAATCCCATTTAAGGAGCAGTAATATTCAAATGTTTTTCTACAATATTCACCTCCATTATCCGATTTGAGACACTTCAACTTTTTTCCTGTCTCATTCTCAACAAAAGCTTTCCATTTCTTAAAATTTTTGAAAAACATCTGATTTTTGTTTTAGGAAATATACCCATGTTTTTCTGGTTGAGTCATCAATAAAAATAACATAATAACAAGAGCCACCAAGAGATGATACCTGAGCCGCTCTCCATACATTTGAATGTACAAGCTCTATCTTTTCACTCTTCTTCTCTTTCCCAACCTTGAGAAATCTGACTCTTTTTTGTTTACCATAAACACAGTTTTCACAGAACTCTCAATCAATCTTCTTTAGTCCTAGAAATAGATTTTTGGAGTGAAGGGTTTTCATCCCTTTCTCACTCATGTGCCCAAGCCTATGGTGCCACATTATCGAATCTATTCTTGCAACATTTATTGTTGTTGTCCTTGTAGTAACTTTATCTGTAGCAGCTAAGGTAGAGTAAGTGTTACTAGTACATAGATATAATGTGCCTACCTTCGCACCTTTAGCTACTACTAATGATCCTTTAGTGACCTTCCACATACTGTCTAAGAAAGTAACTATGCAACCTTCACTACCTAGTTGCCCTGCTGAAATTAAATTTCTTCTTAAATTAGGAACATATCTTACCTCCTGTAGAAACTAGTCATTACCATTCTGCAACTTGATCTTTATCTTTCCTTTTCTAACAATTTGACAAGGCTCATCATCACCCAAATATACCTATCCAAAATCACCTTGAACATAATCTAGAAAATATTTTCTATGGGGTGTAGCATGAAATGAAGCCCCAAAATCTATTACCCAGGAATCATTAACATTATCCAAACATAAGATTAAAGTATCTTGTAAAGTATTACTTGCAATATTAGCTTCCTTACTATCATTTTCATTTTTGTCTCCTTCTTTGTTTTTCCAAGACCAATAGTCTTTCTTGAGATGACCAGGCTTTCTGTAGTACCAACAATATTTCTTTCCTCTAGATTGAGAGCATCCTTTCTTTGACTTCCCTCGTGACTTCTCATTCCCAGGGCCTTTTCCTCTTTCCTTTGATCTTCCTGTATTCTCCACATTCAAAACACTACCCGATGATGTTCGAGTCTCACTTGTGCTTTTCCTTCGTATTTCCTTGCTTAGGATAACACCAACAATATCATCAAATACCAGAGTATTTTTACCAGAGATAGAGTTACTTACAGCCATAACCAAGCTATTCCAGCTTTCTGGCAAAGAACATAAAATCAAGAGAGCCCTAACCTCTTCTACAAAGGTAATTTTTACCGAAGACAATTGACTGGTAATTGTATTAAAATCATTTAAGTTCTTTGCTGCAGGTCCTCCCCCACTTATTTTCAAATTAAACAAATGCTTCATAAGAAATACCTTATTCAAAGCCAAGGGTTTCTCATACAACTTAGCCAATGTTGCCATCAAATCTACAACCATTTTTGCTTCTATTATATTGAATGTTACAGATGGCACAAGGCACAATCGAATGGATCTCAGTGCCTTTCTATCTAAAATGTCTCACTCTTCATCTGATATTGTGGTCGCTTTCTTTGCCTTTCCTTCCAATGGCCACCAAAAATCTTTTTGATACAGGTAATCCTCCATCTACATTTTCCATAACTGATAATTCTAGCCGTTAAACTTTTTGACCTTGAATTTGGAATCCTCCATTGCTCCCACTCAAATCTGAAAGTCCTGCCAATTTATCAAAAACCTCGCTCTGATACTAATTGTTAGGGTTTCAAGCAAATCCGAAGCAAATATGAACTAACAATTATATGCAGATTTAAATACAAAAGATAAAGCAATAAAACAGGACACAGATAACACAAAGATTTAACGTGGTTCACCCAAAATGGGTTACGTCCACCATACACAGTCGTCCAATCTTTCTTATTATCTAGCAAAAATAGTACATCATCGTTACAATGCCTTAAGCATCCCAGCCACTTATAACATGCATTTTTAGAGCAACAAACAAAGTCGACCTTTTTAGGGTTTTATTAAAATGTCAGTTTTCATCAACAAAAAATGGCGAGGATACGTGCTCAGTGTACAATACTTTGCTGATCAGTCACCACATTTCAACAGAGTTTATCATGTTCTTGTTCTATATGTGGATGCCTTGTTTCTAATAGGTTCAATGGAGCTCATAGAGGAGTGCAAAAAGGACCTTGTGACAGAGTTCAAGATGAAGGATTCGGGACTTATGCACTAATTTCTAGGCATAGAGGTATGACAGATAGATGGACAAATTTTCCTAGGACAAGGAAAAAACTGCATTGAAATCTTGAGGAGGTTTGAGATGGAAATTTGTAGAAGCATGTTTACACCCATGATCACCAATTGGAAGAAGGTAGACTCATTGAAGGAGAAGGATGTAGACCCAACCTTATATAGGTAGCTAATTGGATCTCTCATGTATTTGGCCAGAACCAAGCCAGATATATCCTTTGTAGTAAACTCTCTTAGTTAGTTCATGGTCAAACCAAAGAGAGTGCATTGGACATTGTCAAAGCATGTGTTGTGGTATTTGCATGGTATAATTGAGTATGGGATTAGATATTCTCAAGGCGATGGTATCAGGTTAATAGGCTATATTGACTCAGATTGGGCAAGTAGTACAATAGACCAGAAAAGTACTTCAAGGTGCTACTTTATCTTGGGACTAGGAGTTGTATCTTGGTACAACAAGGAGTAGAATTTTGTGGCTCTGAGTTCTGCAGAGGTAGAATATATAGTAGCTAGCATGGCAATGTATGAGGCAATATGTCTTCGTAAGTTGCTAGTAGGCTTGTTTGGTTAGAGATTTGAGACTACGATGATACACCACGACAATCAGAGTTGCATCAAGTTGTCTGCAAATTTGGAATTTCATTATAGGTCTAAGAATATAAACATCAAGTATCATTTCATTAGGGATTGTGTATAGTGGGGGATTGTGCAGTTACAATATATACTTATAGATCAACAAGGTAGCAGACATCTTGACAAAGGCATTTGGGAAGGCAAAATTCATCTTCTTCAGAGATAAGTTGGGTTTCATGTGGACTACTTTCCTCGCTAAGAGGGAGAGTTAGTTTGAGTAGCTTGGGCAGTTGCCATCTCAATTCCAAAGAATTAGTAAATAATTATTTTTCTAGAATTTTGTTAGAGTCCGGACAATTATTTATTTAATTAATTGTTTCCTTTAGAGACATCTAGCAACCAATAATTTATGGTTTGTTAGAGTCTAATTAATCTTAGCCATTGATTGAAATTAAATCATGACCATTAGTTTTTCAATGAGACTAGTATAAAAGGGGATCAATGGGCATTTGGAGAACACACACTTGATAAGAATTTGTAGTCATAGCAAATAAATAAGCAGTCTTAGAAAATAGTTTTGCAGTAATAGCAAGGGCGTAGTGATAGCATTGGAGACAACAGGAATGGATCAAACTTTGAGAAAAAATTATGAAAGTTTTATCTGCATTTCAAAACCCAAGAAACTGTAGAATGGATTCAATTCACTTCTATGCATAGAGATCCTTAAAATGACAAAGAATGCGAAAGGGAAAAGAAATAACATAACAACCACCCTGAACCCTGTAAATTAGTGAGATTTCACACCAAAAGCCATTTTAAAATATTTTCTTACCATGATGAAGTAAAATGTTGTAAGGTTCAGTCAATCTAAAATGTTGGACAAAATTTTCTTACAAAACTTAAAAAGAGATGTGTAGGCTCAATTAGTTGCATGTATAATACTATCTAGACGATCATTGCATCTGTGAGCGTGAGGCTAGTGCTCTTATTCCTTAGGATTTATCCATAGGATATCTCGGTAAGGTACTTGTCTTTTTGCCATTAGATATATACAAATGAGAAAAATTCATTGACTCCCACATGCCATCTATCAAATAGATTAGAGTTCATGAGACTGTAAATGTGAAACCATGAAAATTGGCTAACCTGGAGATTCTGCTCAAATTATGCATGCAAAATAACTCACCAACAAACATAAATTTTCCTTCAATGCTAGTCTCCAACACTCGAGATAGATCAATAGTATATTCAAAAGGAGGAGATGTAAATGAGTGGATGTAAGTTACTCTTTATAGTTTTCAAAACCACTCAGCCAACTTATAAAGATAGTCGCATACCATTAGAAAAGTGTATATGCTTCATTCCCTTTTTAACTGCCAATTTTTTTTTAGCTGGTAGTACTATGGGAGTAGTAGTCACTTTACTCCACTCTCTACAGTCAGTGAGGATGTCAAAATAAATGATAAAGCTTTTAATTGGTAAAGTTACTTGTCATAGAGGGAGAAATCTATTGAATTAATTAAATAAATAAAAATTCATTTAATTAATAGAGGAAATGGAACCAATTAAATACATAAAATATTTATTTCATTTAGGGAAACAATAATTTAAATAAATAAAAACATTTATTTGAATAGGGAAAGGATAAAAAAGACTTAGTTAATTAATTAAATAAATTAAAATATTTATTTAATTTGGCCAAGACAATTTTAAGTGTTTACATTTTGCCCCTCTTTGAGACAATGTAGCTTATTGTGTTGGCTCAAAGAAGATAAGAAAATTGATATTGTAAAGTTTGTCATAGGAGGAGAGTGATATGCCCTCTCGAGAGAATGGGTGAGAAATTCTAAAAAAATTGCAAGGAATCTCTCGATAATAAAGAAAGGCCAGAAGGGACAACGATATTTAAGGTAAAACTACATATATGAAGTGATGGCATGTATAGGCTTGGCCTTAGTGCTTCTATGTTTAGGAAGGCTAAAATCAATAGTTTTGTAATACACATACGCTCTGGATTGGATAAGCAACACATAGGATGTACTGCCATGTGATAGACATGTGCATTAGGAATAGAGCCTAATGACCAAGACCATATGATATACATAAGCACCACTAGGCTAGGATAGGATAAGCGATACTATGTAATAGATATGAGTACTACTAGAACTGATGTGATTGATTTTGGTATGATTGTAGGAGTATCTATCCCCATTGGACTTGCGTGAGAAATTCCCAAAGACATAGCAGCTACGACCAAACTTGACTGTTGAGGATTGAGCAACAATAGAGGCCATGGGTCTATTACATTACATTCATGCCTGAGATTTAGATGAAAATAGGATTGCTGATTGCTCTTGTAGTGAGATGGTATTTCAAGACATGCTCTTTTAGGGGAGCAGATGCAGGATCTAGGGGTTGGGCCTTTGTGAGTTCAGATTCCTTTGAGGCCTACCAACTCTATGGGAGGGAGATCATCATAGCTCTTTCTCATCCATTTTGTATTACTTTTGTATGATGATGTAGACACCTTTGAGTGATTTTGTAGTTCTATAACTTTTGATATATATGAGAGATGGTCTATTAGTGGTGATTATGTACATATGTTTTATGTTATGCGTTTACTTATGATGTTATACTTATGATGTGATGCAATGTTTATATATATATATATATATATATATATATATATATTTCATATTTTTATATGTTTATATGATGCATGATGATGGTGTAATGTTCTTGTATATGGTGAAAATTGATGATTATAAGCTATTGTAAGACCTCAAAGATTCAACCACAAATATTCTAAGTCTTACAATGAAACATTCACCAATACCAATAGAGATACCTAGGATCATGTAAATCAACCAATTAACAATATTATCATTCACATGTCAAGTAGGGTTTCAATTTCCGTTGTCTCCTATCTCCATTGATCTTATTTGATGTATAGTTTCTCTTAGATTTAATATCTGCATAAGAGCTCATCAAATCATGAATTGTGGTTGAGGATGCTTGATCTTAAGAAGGCTTGATTGCATAAGATTGATTAGATGCATTGATTAGGGTTGATAATGAAGGAAACATCCTCTTATGTAGAAGACACTTTAGGAAATTGAGGGATAAGATTAAAAGGTGAAGAGGATAAATGGTCAGCTAAGATTGAAGGGTAGGTACGAAAATAACTAAGAGATAAGTAGCATGTGTCATAGAGAAAAAATATAATGAATTAATAAAATAAATGAAGATTTATTTAATTAAAAGAGGAAGTGGAATCAATTAAATAAATAAAATATTTATTTAATTTAGGAGAAAGATACTTTAAATAAATAAAAGTATTTATTTAAATGAGGAAATTCTTAGAAAAAGATAAATGAATTAATTCAATAAATAAAGATTTATTTAATTAATTGAAGACTTAGTGTAAAATAATTAAATAAATAGAAATATTTATTTAATTAAGCAGGATAATTTTAGGTGTCTATAGTTCCTATTTATGATAATGCAAATATTCTAGACTATGATGAAATATGATGAATACAATATGATAATGATGTTTATATGATGTGCTAACAAGTGATGTGTGCAGGATGTGATATTATGTACATGGAAATGATATGATATATGTAATTATTATATTGATATGCAAGATGAATGCAATTATTATTCCTATCTATATGATATGCATGATGTAAACTAACATGTGATGATGCAAATGAATGTTACATGAAATGCAAATATTTTTGGTGTGTCATTATACTCAGTCCTATGATTGCAGGCTACAAGGATGCAAAGAAAGGTGATGGAGGAAAAAACATAAAAAGGAATGGAAGGTAGAAATGTGGAGGTGAATGAGCGTCTTGTGCTATTATCATCATTGAGCTTTATTATGGCAAATATATTGTGACCATCTACATATATGTTCGACTTAGATAGTCATCATATGATTTTCCTGGAGATTATATAGTTCCAAACGAGGAATGCCCTAGTTCACACTAGACTCACAATGTCCTCATATCCTTTAATAATCCACAAATAGGAAAATAAGTGAACATACTCCATGCTCGCCTTTCTAGTCAAAGACATCCTAGAGATAGAATCTCTAGTAAAAGACATCAAGGAAAAGATAAAAGACATGTCACCATAAAAGATCAAATCAAAATAAATCAAAGAGTTGACACCAATATACAATCAAATCCTTAAGTTATTAGTATTTCTTGCCACATATGTTAACATGTTTGATCTAGTCACAATGTTGTCATCCTGATAAAGGATAGATAATGTTGAAAAATCCTATTATAGATAGTCAAAGCCTAGCGGAAGATTGATTTGTTGAAAGCTCAGTGCTACTTGTGTGTCATATGAAATTTACGTATTCCATGAAACTGATACTTTATTGCATAGAAGAACAAAACAATTATTGCAGATGGGCGATGCAAGTGATTGCTTATTGTGGAATGTACATGTACATATAATCATAAAATTGAGAAAATAAAAAAATATATACCTCTTCTATCTCTTCTTCTAATGTATCATTGGGTGCACTTATCATTCATGTAAATGATCCTAGCTATCATTGTACATGTACAAGAAAAAAGATGTTGGACTTGATCAATCTAGATGAATGTGTATAATCATAATAATTTAACAAAATAAAATCCAAACCATGCTACAATATCTCATGTAGGCTCTTAAGAATATTATACCTTGATTAAAATTATGCTCAATTACCTTTTTCCAATTAGGTGTCCACGAGAATGGCCTTTGAAAAGGAGAAATCCAATCTACACATGACATACCCTAAAAGAGTAACGTAATTAATATACACAAACATATAATGTTAGCATAAAGTTAACTAATAACAATTCAAATGAGATTCATATCGAAGACAAACTATAAAGAAGATGTGTACAAAGAAGAATATCATATATCTTTCTAGGCCAAATGAAATGGCTATAGCAATGGCATCATGAACCTGTCAAAGATGGTCTACAGTCAACACTCGTCAAACCCCAAACAAAGATACATTAAAAATTTACGATACAATATAAAATATTAAGTTAAGTTTAAGGTCTTATTCTATTTTGACATGAATTGTAATTTTTTTTACCTCTGATGAAGATACAGGTGCAAGAGTTGTGGTAGGTGTGGAGGATGATGCACAATTTTTTTCTACATCCTTAAATACATAATGATTTCATTAGTTTAATTTGAACTAAAATTAAAAATCTATTTAAACTTGGAAATTTGAAGTATTTCATAAATAAAATATTATAAATTTAAATCAAAATGGCTGACTAGAAAATATTTTCTATAGTAGGTCATTTGTCAGGGCCACATAATCTGGTCCACCAACCTAACAACTAGCCCTAAAATGTATACACTCATGATAGCTCAATCCATTTGCATGGAAATGGTATCTACACCATAGCATAAATTGTAGCAAGTGATGCATTGGTGACCACTAGGCATGCTAGAAGTAGGTGGTCTCATTGTAGCACCATCTTTTCCTGCTACATCATCATGTGCTCATGCACCATCATCTAGGCCAAGAGGATAAGTGTCCTATGTTAGATGATGGTGTCAGCCAATGTGGTAGCTGCCTAAAGATTATCCATCTCTATAGACTCATTTACAACTATAGGGAATGTCACATGTACAAAGGATTTCACAGCTAGTGGAACCCGATTCTAGGTGTTCCATATGTTGGCAACAACAATGAAGGAAAAATGAGAGGGGGGGCTGAATCAATTTTCACCAGATTGAACAAATTAGGCACAATCTTACATCTGATCAACTACAACAAGAATAAAGACAAAGACAATAACAACAACATACATAACACCAAGATTTTTGACATGGAAAACACAGTTAAGGGAAAAACTACGGTGGAAACCTACCCACAATAAGATGATGATCTATAGGAGTATGTTTAAATATTACAATGGGGAATACACAAGCATTCAAGGACACTACCTAGAGCTCACTGCTCAAAATATGATGACCCAAAAGGATCCAACACTTAGGGAAGGTTCACTAGCTTACAATAATCTTCGAACTACAATCTGAAATGCATGAACTACAAAGATTACATCTGCTAATGCTTGATAGCACTTCCAATTAAACTCATTTGTCTGCTCTGCAACATTCTTTTCTCAATACATCACACTGATAGAGAAATTCTCTTATCCGCACATACACCACTCTTTGATAATGCAAAAATAACATCGATGACCAAATTACATGAATACAACTTCTATTTATCCAATTCAGCAACCTTGATTAGAAGGTCGGCCAAACTCACAACCCTTAATTACAAAATTACATCACACGATACATAAATCAACTACTAGACCAATGCAATGATATAGATACCATAACATAGTCCTAAATTAAATCTCCAAACACGCATCACTAATAGAAATCTTTCCAAGATCAATCACAACACGTTAAACCACCAAAAATAACGCATAACATTAAGAATATCAGCAGATCAGAAAAATAATCAATACTATGCACATGGATCAATGTGGACCATTAAATAAAATAGGACATGATCATAAAACACTAAAAAGCACATTAGAACCATCCACAGTAGCTCCACCAACACCACTTATTTAAATCTTCATCGATCAACATGCTAACACATCAACAACAATTTACACTAAAAAGATAACTTGTGGAGCACCCAATCATGAACCATCTGAAATGAACATACACATGAAAATCCAAAACATTCTCCCAAATCTGTAGTCAAAGATATGATCATACCCGATCACAACAAATAAAATAACAGACTATGTCAACCACGGAATAGAAAGACCAACCTCAAACCGGATCAAATTATATGATCAAGTAAATTTTTGGATCACTAAAACCAATAAGGAATGAAGTATATTAGCATCCCAAATAGATAAACCAACTAAATCAACTCATTGCAAATACCGGATCACCAAACAACTCTTTGCAACACCAAAACACACAAATATGTTGACATTAATGACAACATATCTTAGCAGCAACAATATCTAACAATCTCCCCCTTTGGCATTGATGGCAACATATGAATGTGAAAAAAAATCAATGCAAAGGAATGAATCAACACCAGCAAACTACAACAACGTCCCCCTAAGACCATGCACATAAAGCTCCAAATATAAGATAGTATTGTTAGACAACTTAGATAACTAGTGAACAACTGAGAGGAGGGGATTAAATCAATTGTTAATAGATTATACAAATTTAAGCATTAAAACCTTATTACCGGAATACATAAACCAAATACCAGAATAGAAGATATAATAGTTAAGCACAAATATAATCTATAGAACATTTACCAACCATCCACAAAAGATAACACCAAGATTTGTACGTGAAAAACCCGGTAAAGGGAAAAACCACTATGGGAAGGCTACCCACAATCAGATAATACTTCTATAGTAAGTATGTTATTACATAAAGAGGGGCATGCAATACTAGGAAGGACAACAACCTAGAGCATACTACTCATCACAAAAGGAACCTCACTAACTACAAAATAAATCGAGACTACAATTCGAAAAGAAGAATGAACTGCAAGAATAGCATCTCTTATGCCTGAATATAGTTTTGGTTAAGCTCAGAATAGGAGGTCTTAAAACTCTTTCACCATCCCAGTTCGATCAGCTATGATTGACCAAAACCTCTTCATATGATTACAACCTTAATCGCACACAGATAAACATATATCCCAAAAACCCACGATATACAAAGAGATGTTACATCATATTTATACCAACCTGAGACCTAAACAATTAGGTTGGCCACGTAAAAGATAATACATTAAATTCATAACATTAAACTACAATTCAATGATCAACCAAGTCGGCCTAAGACCGAAACAACATAATCCAATCAATAGATCAAACGAGAAAAGCATCAAGATCATCCACCAACATGTTACATAAACCGGTCCATAACCTAGCCAAATATGATAGCATTAGGTCCGGACACAAATCCAACACCACCAATCAACAAGAATATGAACAAGATAACCAATAGAATCCCAAAATCCATCAAGAAGCCACACCAACACCACTTATGGCGTGCATCAAAAGATCTTGAATAAAGCTCTGCCGGTAGAACCCTTACCGGTGACCAAAAGCCTTACTAGAACAAATGACAGCTCATGAGTAATCAAATCCGGAACCAACTGATCATGATACACATATGAATAGTATGAATGATAGATCCAAACCAATTCCACAAATTGAAGCATATTGGAGCATACCAGATCAATATCATAATCCAACTGCTCTATCAAAAACCAGTAGCCAACCAAAACAATCGATGTTGCCATCAATGACAAAACATCAATGCAACACATAATCAATTCATCCAATTTTCCAATAATCTCCCCCTTTGGCATTGGTGGCAACACTAGATGTGAAAAACATCCAAGTGCCAGGAAATGCCAAACAAGTCTCCCCCAAACAAAGATAGCCAACAATCTCCCATAAGATAATATTACAAAGAAGTTATCCCTATTAAGCTTTGTTTTTTACATATATCTCTTTGGCATTGATGGCAACACTATATGGGAAAAACATCCAAGTGCTAGAAAATGCCAAACATGTCTCCTCCAAAGGAAGACAACCAACAATCTCCCATAAGATGATATTACAATGAAGTTAACAAACTCCCCCTGTGAATGATATCGTTGTTAAGATCAATTTTTCAAATATATCTCTCCCCCTTTGACATCAGTGCCAAAAATCTAAAATGAACATCGAAGAAAAATTATAAATCCACTGAACCACATAGCTGACTACTCCCCCTGAGTAGTAGCACCAACACATCAATCTAGAATGAATAATAGCTCTGTAAGTATATACAGGACTGATGCCAATGAGCATCACTCAAGTCTTTATAGGAGGGGCATAAACCCCCAATCTGTCTCTGAAGTACTCAAATTATTCCTTAGGCAAAGGTTTAGTGAAGATATCTACAATCTACTCTTTAGTGTTCACATAAACCAGTCTAACTTCATTTGCTTCCACCTTCTCCTTCAAAAAGTTGTAATTGATAGATATGTGTTATGTCTTAGAATGAAATATCAAATTCTTTGATATGTCAATATCATCAAAGTTATCACAATAAATAACTACTGGTTCATTACAGTCCACCCTTATATCCTTCAACATCTGCTTCATCCATTTCATTTGTGTACAGTTAGTAGTAGCAACAACATACTCACCTTCAAAAGTAGATAAAGAGGTACATGACTGCTTCTTGTTGATCCATGAAACAAGTTTCTTTCCAAGAAAGAAAGCTCCACTGGATGTGCTCTTCTAGTCATCAAAATCTCTAGCCCATTTGCATTTGTATGTGCACATAGTGTACAATCATCATTTTTAGGATACCACAAACCATATTCAATTGTTCCTTGCAAATAGCTGAAAATTCTTTTCACCATACTCTCATCATTCTCTTTAGGATTACTCTGATATCTTGATACAATACAAACTAAATTCATTATATCTAGTATAGTCTGACTTAGATATAACAAACCTCCAATCATAGACTTGTATCTTCTAGGATTTACCGATGTGGATGCATCTATCTTAGTCAATTTATCACTTGTAACCATAGGTGTACCAACCAGTTTAGAATTTTCCATACCAAATTTCTTCAACAACTCCCTAGCATACTTAGTTTCGCAGATGAAAATACCTTTATCAGTCTGAGTAATCTGAAAACCTAAGAAAAATTGCATCTCCCCAATCATAGACATCTCCAATTCATTCTTCATATTATCAAAGAATTCCATACATAACTTATCGTCACCTCCAAAAATGATATCATCAATAAAGACTTCAACAATCAATATGTCATCATCAGTTATCTTATAATATAAATTACTATCAGCATTACATATAGTGAAACCAAGATTCAAAAGATATTTATCCAATCTTGCATAGCAAGCTCTAGGGGCTTGTTTCAATCCATATAAAGATTTCCTTAACCTGCAAACTATATATTTGTCATTTGAAAGTGAAAATCCATTAGGCTGCTCAATTTAAACTTCCTCTTCAAGATCTTCATTCAGAAATGCACACTTATCGTCCATTTGATAAACCCTATAGTTCTTATGGGCAGCATAAGTAAGAAATAATCTCACAACTTCAATCCTAGCTACCAAAGCAAAAGTCTCATCATAATCAATTCCTTCCTTTTGAGATTATCCTTTACAAACCAATCTAGCCTTATTCCTTACAACTTGTCCATCTTCATTTAATTTATTCCTAAAAATGCATTTAGTCCTAATAACATTCTTATTTTTAGGTCGGGGAACTAAACTCCATGTATTATTCTTTTCAATTTGATCTAATTCCTTTCCATATCTTTTATCCAACATTAATCTTTACATGCTTCAATAACTAATGTTGGCTCAATTTGAGAAATTAAACATACCTCATCAGCTGCAAACCTTCTTCTTGTCATCACTCCTTTATTATTGTCTCCAATGATATGATCTTCTGAATGATTCAACCTAACATACTTAGGAGTCTTCTGATTTTCTGTTCCTTTGCTGTAATCTTCAGTTAGTGTTAAATTTTTTTCTACTGCCATAGTAACTGGTTCAACATTTTGTTCCAGTGTAGGTGCTACCGGTTCAGTTACGATCATTTTCACTACCAGTTCTCTCTCATAAGTTTTGATTTGACTTCTATTCATCTCATCCACCTTGACATTAGTGCTCTCCATAATTCTTTGAAATCTTTTGTTATAACATCTATATGCTTTGCTTTCATGAGAATAACTAAGAAATATCCCTTCATCACATCTAGGATCAAACTTTCCAATGGAAACATCTCTTTTGATTTAGCATTTACTACCAAAGATTCTGAAATACTTAACTGTAGGTGTATGATCAAACCATAACTCATAAGGTATCTTACCAATGTCTCCTTTGATATGAACTCTGTTGAATATGTATACTGTCATGCTCACAACTTCTCTCTAGTAGATATGAGGCAAATTAGCTTACATCATCATAAGTCTAGCCACATCCAAGATAGTTTTGTTCTTCCTTTCCACAACTCCATTCTGCTGAGGTTTTCGGGGTGCAGATAACTGTATCCATATCCCATTCTTTTCATAATAACTATTAAATTCACTGGATGTGAATTCTCCACCTTTATCAAACCTTAAGCATTTAATCTTTAAACATGTCTATGTCTCAACTTTATCTTTAAAGATTTTAATTTTTTTGAATTCTTCAGATTTCTCCATTAGAAAAGTTACCCACATCATTCTAAAATAGTCATCAATGATTAGCATAAAATATATATCACCCTGAAAACTATTGATTCTAGCTGGACCACATAGATCAGTATGAATAAGATCAAGAACATCATTAGATTTGTCTGGTATACTCTTGAAAGAAGTTCTGACTTGATTTCCCATTTGACATTCCTTACATACTGGATTATAGGGCTTCACAATCTTAGGTATATCTCTAGCTGCCTTAGTAGAATTGATCTGTACAATGCAATCAAAATTCACATGACACAATCTCTTATGCCATAGCCAACTATCATCAATTTTTGCAATCAAACATGTTTTCTCACCAAAATTTAAATGAAAGATGTTACCTTTAGTTTGAGTATCGGTTGCAATCTCCAATCTAGATCTGTTGATAATATTGCATTTTACATCCTTGAACTATAACTGAAATCCCTTATCAATGAACTGCCCTACACTCAAAATATTATGCCTTAAACCTTCAGGATAATAAACATTATTAGTATCATTCTTACCATCTAATGATATAGTTCCTCTTCCCTTGATCATGCATGTTTTCTCACCTCCAAATCTAACCAAACCACCATCAAATTCTTGCAAAGATAGAAACTTCATTTTATCTCCAGTCACATGATGTGAACATCCACTGCCTATCACTCATTCATCCTTGTCTTCAAATTTAGTAGCAAGGGGATTTTCTTTAGGTACCAAATCGTCTTCCTTGATAGCCAAAAGACCCATTCCTTTCCATTGTCGGATCCACTAGCTGAGTCATGTGTCGATTCATCATTAGAATCAGTCACACCTTCCTCATCCACATAGAAGCATTATTTGTCTTTGTTCCTCTTGTGCTTATGCTTGTTGTGATAATCATCATTAGGTCTAAAAGATATTCTAGCTCTTTCCTCAAATCTTAAATTCCTTTCAGGACATCTAGATGCAAAATGACCTATCTTATTACATGTGAAACATTTAAAACGTAATTTTCCTTCATACTTACTTCCTACCAGACCTTTAGGTACTTTTCTAGCAAATAGGGCTTGAAGTTGCTCAAACTCTTCATCTTCTTTCTACATTTCCTCCAGTTCCTTAGCATATAAGGCTTTCCAATCAGTCTTGCCGGCAGATGATGTAGATGCATGAAAAGCAAGTTTAGATTTTGCAACTCCAGAAGGACCAAATTCCTCAAGCTCAAAAGTAGATAACTTCCCAACCAAGGTATCCCTATTAAGAGAGGTGTTTGCCATTGTTCTCAACTCATTAATTGCAGTAGCCTTCATCTTATAAGCCACTAGAAAATATCTCAATACTTTAGAAACCATTTTATATTTGCTTAGAGATCCCACACAACACTGAATTCCTAGAACAATTTCATTTACTCACTCCATACAAGCAGTATTCCTTTCATCTTCTTCCATCTTCAGGTTCTCATATCTCACTTGATATCCATCAAGTTTATAATTTTTATAGTAGGGTCACCTTCATTGAAATTCTCCAATTTGTCCCATATAACCTTTGCAATTGATTTGTCTATTAGTCCCATAATTTGCTCATCAAAAAGTGCACATAAAAGGGCTTCTCTAGCTCTACAATCATTTTCAAAGTCCTTATCCAAGCCTACAAAAGGAGGATTGGCAGATGCCAGATTATGATGTATATATCATTTCTCAGTAATCTCCCAAATCTCCTTACAAAGACATCTCAGATAAGTCTCCATCTGAATCTTCCATACACTATAATTTGTTCCATCAAGCCCAGGAGTTTCTCAAAAAAATAGTTGCAGATGAACTTGATAAACTTGAACTATCAGATGCCATAGGATCTTGCTCAAGAGATTAAGCTTCTGCAGAGAGGAGTAAGCTCCGATACCAATTGTTAGACAACTCAGATTATCAATGAACAATTGAGAGGGAGGGGTGAATCAGTTGCTAACATATTATAGAACCTTAATCATTAAAACCGTATTACCAGAATACAGAAACCAAATACCAAAATAGCAGATATAATAGTTAAGTACAATATAATCCACATAAAATTTATGAACCGTCCACAAAAGATAACACCAAGATTTGTTCGTAAAAATACCAGCAAAGGAAAAAACCATGGTGGGAAGCCTACCCATAGTCAGATAATACTTCTACAATATGTGATTACATAAAGAGTGGCCTGCACATGCAAAAAGGCCAACAACCTAGAGTGCTCTTCTTATCACAAAAGGAGCTCACCAACTACAAAATAAATCTAGACAACAATCGGAAAAGAAGAATGAACTGCAAGGATAGCATCTCTTATGCCTAAATATAGTTCTGGTTAAGCTCAATACTAGACGTCTTAAACCTCTTTCACCAACCCAATCCAATCACCTATGATTGACCAAAACCTTTGCATATGATTACAACCTTATTCGCACATAGATAAACCTATATCCCCAAAACCCATAATCTACAAAGAGATATTACATGATTGGTGAGATGGAATTTTTCTTAGATTTGCAGATTACTCAGACTAATAAAGGCATTTTCATCTGTCAAACTAAATCTACTAAGGAATTGATAAAGTAATTTGGTACTAGAGATTGTAAACTGCTAAGTACACCTATGGCTACAAGTGAGAAATAAACAAGAAAAGATGTTTCTGCATTGATAAATCCTACAAGATACAAATCTATGATTGGAGGTCTACTTTATTTTACTCAGACTAGGCCTGGCATTATGAATTCATTTGTATTGTTTCAATATTTCAGAGTGATCCTAGAGAAAATCATGAGATGGAGGTGAAAAGGATTTTTAGATACTTGCAAGGTACATCAGAATATGGTTTGTGGTACCCTAACGATGATAACTTTACTTTATGTGCATACATAGATGTTGACTAGGCTGAAGATGTTGATGACTAGAAAAGTACTTCTGGTGGAGCTATCTTTCTTGGAAAGAAGTTGGTGTCATGGATCATAAAAAAATAGTCATTTACTTCTTTATCTATTGCTGAAGATGAGTATGTTGTTGTAGCTACTAACTGTACATAATTTTTATGGATGAAGCAAATGTTGAAAGATATAAAGGTGGATTGTGATGCACTGGTATTGATATATCAAAGAATCCGGTATTTCATTCTAAAAAAAAGTACATATCTATCAAGTATAACTTTTTGAAGGAGAAGGTGGAAGAAAATGAAGTTAGACTAGTTTATGTGACCACTAAAGATAAGATTGCACATATTTTCACTAAACCTTTATCCAAGGAATTGTTTGAGTACCTGAGAGATAGATTGGGAGTTTCTACCCCTCTGGTAGAGACTTGGTTGATGTTCTTTTCCATTAATCTGACATTCACTATCAAAGATACTATTCATTCTGGCACTAATGTGGGATTCTACTGCTCAGGGGGAGTAGTAAGCTTTGTGATTCAGATTCTTATGTTTTTGCTTTGATATTTCTATTAGATTTATGGCATTTATGTCAAAGGGGGAGTCATATTGATGTGAAAAAGAAAGAGAAAGTGAAAGAGAAAAAGAAAGGGGAGGTGATATTGTTATTCGAAGCTATATACATGTGATTGTTGGTTGTCTTCCACATGGGGAGACTTGTTTGGTATTTCTTGGTACCTAGATGATTTTGACATCTAGTGTTTCTGTCAATGCCAAAGGGAGAGATTGCTGGCTATTTGGTGCAATTGATTATGTGTTGCATTCATGTTTTGTCATTGATGCCAACACTAGCTGTTTGGATGCTTTATTGGCACCCTTCTAGTCCTGGTAGGTTGAGTGGTTTCCGGTTAACTTGGATCCAACATGATCCAGTAGGATCTAGTAGAGTCTGGTGATGGAATTATCTTGTTCATGATACTTATACTCATATTTGGTTAGTTGGTTTTGGTGTGGAGATCAGATGCTATCCTACTTGCTTAGTAGATTCATTTTTGGTTCCGACAAGGGTTTCACCGATAGAGATTTTGATGGAGATCTTTCATGAATTGCATAAGTGGTGTTGGTACAACTTCTGATGGAGTTTCAGGATGCTATTGGTGATCATGTTTGAGACTTGGCAGTTGGAGATCATTGCTGAAATTTATGGACCTATACTTGGTCTCGGTTGATCTAGGTTATGGACCGGATTTAATGTAACGTGTGGATATGACCTATTGATGTATTTATGGGATGTCTTATGTGTTGATATTATTTGTTTGGTCTAAGGCCAACATGTTTTATAACTATGTAATTGGTTTATTATCTGGTGGTTGACTTGATTGTTTTTGGTCGATGGTTTGTATAAATAGATGTAAGATCTCATTGTAGATAATCATTTTTATTGATAGAGGTCATTGTCAAGGAATGTAATGTGCGAATAATGTATTGTCACTCAGGCAAAGGAGTTCACAAATCGCTGGAGATCGAATTGGGTTTATATAAGAGGATTTAGTCCTCCAGTATTGAGCTTAACCAGAAGTGTACTGAGACATAGGAGATGCTATCTTTTGTAGTTCAACACTTCTTTGGATTCTAGTCTAGATTTATATGTAGTTAGTGAGGCTCCTTTTGTGATGAGCATTGCGCTCTAGGCTATTGGCCTTTTTACAAGTGCATGCCCCTCAATTGTAATTCACATACTTATTGCAGAAGTATTATCTAATTGTGGGTAGGCTTCCCACCGTGGTTTTTCCCTTTAATGGGTTTTCCACGTACAAATCTCAGTGTTATGTGAATGGCTTTTATTCTGTGATTATTGTTTATACTTAATTGGTTGAACTGCTATTCTGGTATTAATATTTTGGGTTCCATTATTAAAGTTTAAAATGCTAATGGTTACTGTAATCTGTGACAATTGATTCACTCCCCCCCTCTCAATTGTCTTCCGGTTATCTGAACTGTCTAATAGATTTTCATATTACTGATGATTTTGGTGATGATGAACCTTTAAGTTGACTGAGTAATGGAAGATCAAGAAAATATTGGGTCTTTATTGCTATCAAGGATGAATCTCTAGAACCTGTCATTGATACAACTCGTACTAAGGAGAAATCTCTAGCTGCTAAAATTGAAGAGAAAGATGAATGGGTTATGGACAGTGGTTGCTTACATCACATGACCGATTATAAGAGGAATTTTATAACTCTACAAGAATCGGATGGTGGACTAGTCAGATTTAGAGACAACAAGGCATGCAAGAGAAAAGGAAAAGGAACAATATCCTTGGATGGTAAGACTAATACTGACAATATTTATTATGTTGAAGGTTCGAAGCATAATATTTTGAGTGTAGGTTAGATGGTGTATATAGGATTTCATTTGCAATTCAAAGATCGAAAATGAAAAATTATCAATAGATATAGATTGGAAATTGTATCTGGTACTCACACCAAAGGAAATATTTTTCATTTGAACTCTAGTGAGAAGGATTGCATGATTTCTTAGATTGGTGAAAGTTGTCTTTGTCATAAGAGGATATGTCAAGTAAATTTTGTTTGCATAGTGAAGATCAGTTCAAACCAGGCTATCAGAGATTTTCCCAAGATCATCAAGCCTCATAATCTGGTATGTAGAGAACATCAAATGGGTAAGCAAGTTAGAAGTTCTTATAGAAGCATACATGATAGATATAATGGAATTATTGATCTTAGTCATACTGATCTATGTGGACCAGCAAGGACTGAAGTATTCAGGGTGATAGATATTTAATGTTTCTTATTGATGATTATTCTAGAATGATGTGGGTTGCATTTTTTAAAGAAAAATAAGAATCTCTTGAGAAATTTAAATTTTTTAAAGATATGGTTGAGAGAGAAATAGGATTGAATATAAAATGATTAATATCAGATCAAGGTAGTGAATTTACATCTAGTGAGTTCAACAATTTTTCTGAGAAGAATGGAATCAGAAGGCAATTGTCTGCACCTAGAACACCACAGTAGAATGGAATAGTTGAAAGGAAGAACAAAACTATCTTAGATGCTTCAAGGACAATGATGATGGAAGCCAAACTGCCCGATATTTATTGGAGAGAATTTGTCAATACTACTATATAAACTTTCAACAAAGTGTACACATAAAAGGTGATACCAAAATGAATCCTTATGAATTATGGTTCTGTCATACTCCTACTGTCAAGTATTTCAAAATTTTTAGAAGTAAATGCTATATTAGAAGAGATAATATATTAGGGAAATTTGATCCTAGATGTGATGAAGGAATATTTTTGGGTTATTCTACTAAGAGAAAAACATATAGATGTTATAACAAAAGATTGTAGAGGATAATCGAAAGCATAAATGTCAAAGTGGATGAGCAAAGCAATAGTAATATCAGATCATATGACTATGGATTGGAAATTGAAATTGTCACATCAGAACTGGTTGTGCAAGAAACAGTTCATAGCATTGATCAAGTTTATCTAGTAACATCAGGAAAATTCCACAGTAAATATTTTAAGTATTTTAAGTTGAATCATTCCGAAGATCAGATCATTGCAGATAAGAGGAAAGGTGTGATGAGAAGAAGAAGGTTATTTATTGAGGAGGTATATTAAATTTCTCAAATTGAATTGGAATCATTTATTGAAGCATGTAAAGATGAGAATTGGATGAAAGTAATAGAAAAGGAATTGAATAAGATAGAATAGAATAACACGTGGGAATTGGTTCCTAGGCCTAAAGATAAAAATGTTATTGGAACTAAATGGGTTTTCAGGAAAAAATTAATTGAGGAAGGTCGGGTTGTAAGAAACAAAGCTAGATTGGTTTGCAAAGGTTACTCACAACAAGAAGGAACTAATTATGATGAAACTTATGCTTTGGTTGCAAGGAATGGAGCAGTAAAACTATTTCTTCCCTATGTTGTCGACAAGAACAACAAGGTATCTCAAATGGATGTCAAATATGCATTTCTAAATGGATATCTTGAAGAAGAAGTCTACACTGTCCAACCTGATGGATTTTCATTATCAAAGGACAAGGACATGGTTTGTAGATTGAAGAAAGCCTTATATGGATTGAAACAAGCCCCTAGAGCTTGATATGCTAGATTGGATAAATATCTTTCAAAGCTCAGATTTAGAAAAGGTAATAATGATAGTAACTTATATTATAAGATTGAGCATGATGATATACTAATCATTGAAGTCTTTGTTGATGATATCATTTTTTGAGGAGAAGAAAGTTTATGCATGAGATTTGTTGATGACATGAAGAATGAATTTGAAATGTCTATGATTGGTGAGATGAAATTTTTCTTAGGTTTGTAGATTACTCAGACTGATAAAGGTATTTCCATTTGTCAAACTAAATATGTGAAGGAATTTCTTAAGAAATTTGGACTTGAAAATCCAAAACCTGTTTGAACCCCTATGATAACCGGTTGCAAACTATCAAAAGAAGATGAATCTCCTAGAGTGAACCCAAGTAGATACAAATCAATGATTGGTGGATTACTATACTTAACTAAAACTAGATTGGATATAATGAATGATGTCTGCATTGCTTCTAGATTTTAGTCAGATCCAAAAGAAAGTCATGATATTATTGTTGGAAGGATACTCAGGTATTTGGTAGGAATAACAGATTATGGGTTATGGTATCGAACGGGTGATTATTTTAGATTATGTGCCTATATAGACTCTGATTGGGTAGGAGATGTTGATGAACGAAAGAGCACTACATGTGGTGGATTATTTCTTGGCAAGAAATTGGTCTCATGTCTTAGCAAGAAACAATCATGCACTTCATTATCTACTATTGAAGTTGAATATGTAGCTGCTACAACCAATTGCACTCAGATATTAGGGATGAAGCAAATGTTGAAGGGTGTATAAGGGTAAGTTATGGTGAGCCTATTATTATTCATTGTGATAATATAGCTACTATTGACATGTCAAAGAATATGGTATTTCATTCCAAACAAAAACACATATCTATAAGGTATAATTTCTTGAAGGAAAAGGTTGAAGCAAAGGAAGTCAGATTAGTTTATGTACCCACTAAGGAACAAATTATAGATATTCAACTAAAATGTTTCCTAAATATAATTTTAAATATATCAAAGATGAATTGGGGGTCACCACCCCTCTAGAAGAGACTTAGAGATGTAGGGATCCATCAATCCGGTGAGCTTATCAAAAATATCTTCTCCTCTGGGTTGACGGGATGATGTTGTTGCCCAGGGGGACTAGTCAAATGTTTGGTTTGGTATCAGTCATTTGTCATTGATGTCTAATTGGGGGAGTTGCTTATGTGAAAAACATAAAATCTTAGGGGGAGAGATATTTCAAATCTGTTTTGGGAGATTGTTGGCATTCCTTGGCACTAGGATGTTTTTAACATTCATTGTTGCCATCAATGCCAAAGGGGAAGAATGTTGGCATTATGTAGGAATTGATTATGTGTTGTCATTGATGTCAACATTGGTCCAGTTGGTTACTAACCTGCTCCAGTTGGCTGGTGACCTATTCTGATTTGACATGGTTTTGGCAGAGGTTATTAGAGATTCTGATCCGGTATGATTATATGCTTGTCATATTCAATTGGTTCATGATTTGGTTCTCTGAAAGCTATCGTTTATGTTCTGTTTTGCCAGTTCATATTCTTGGTACCAGTTGGCGATGTTGATTGGTGATATTTAATGAAATGACTAGGTGGTTTTGGTTCAACTTCTAGAAATGATTCATAACATTCTAAAGGTGTTCTTGATTGTGGCCTAATTTTTTGGTGGCTTCACATTGGCTGGTGTGATGATTTGGTGATCCTATTTGGATATGATTGTCTAGTCTATGTTATTAGCATTGAGGGTTTCTATCTGTTGGCATAACGTATTGCATCTGTTGGCATAACGTATTGCATTTGGTCTTATCATAATTGTCAGTGGATATAATTGTTTGGGAATTTGAATTAGGTCCATTCTATGTAATATAAATAATAATATTGGTCTGGTGGTATGTGTGATATAATTTTTGTAATTATGGGTTATGAGTTTAGGGTTTATCCAATCTTGTTTGTCAAGGTTGATGATTTGTATATATAGGTGATACATTCATGTAATTTATATGGTATGGTTATGTCTGCATCATCAAAGAGTGGTTTATGTATGAATAAGGTTATATCATTCAGTGAAGCTTTGAGGAGAGTTTGGTATTGTGGAGAACACATTTATGCATTAGGAGATTTTATTTCCATAGTTAATTCACTCTGGATTGTAGTCCAATGTTTATGTAAGTTAGTGAGACTTCCCTTTTGTGTTGAGCAGTGCGTTATAGGCAGTTGGCTTGATTGCAAGAGCAATCCCCATTGTAGTATTTTGCATACTATTGTAGAAGTATTATCTAACTATGAGTAGGGTTTCCTACAGTGATTTTTCCCTTAACTGGGCTTTCCACATCAAAAATATTGGTGTTGTGTGTTATGTACTTTCATGGTTTATCTTTCACTATGATGTTTTCATTGTGATCCAGTAGAAGGTTTATAATTTGCATTAATTGTTTAACTTGTTGAAAACTGATTCCCCCTGCTATCAGTTTTCCTTTGGTTCATTCTAACAATTGGAATCAAAACTTGTTAATAGTATTTTGCCTCCAAAATTACTAGCTAATATAGGGTTCTAGAACATCATAGAATTAGAGTTAGACTCTAAAATATTCATTAACACTTTTGACAAAGAATCAAGCATGTATAAATAAGAGAGAGAAAAAACCATTAAGTATCTATTAGAAATGACTCATTTTAAGCCTAACTCTATCAAATTTTTTCATTCATTTTCGTAGTGAAGAAAAAAAGTGGAACCTTTTGGATGTGTGTTGAATATAGAGATTGGAACAATAAGTTCTGAATATTGAAGGAATGAATTGAGGTTTCCTCGAACTAAACAAGCTCTTATTATTCAAAAGTATTGGATGTTATGATTCTTTGATAACCTAAATAATTCAAAGATGTATCCAAAGGAAATAAGGGGAAGATACCAATATTTTAACTAATAATTCTAGATCTAAAAATTAAATGATGAAACTATTTCTAATCACTATTAGAAAGTGTAAATGGGTGGTACAAAAGTTTTCCTAATGATATTATTGACATATGGGAAGATCAAATAAGTATTTTTGGTTCACAATATATGGATGTGATTAATCCTAAATTTACTATCCATGAGCTCACAACCATCAAAAAGGGTATGAATTAACTAAAGATATATTTTAATGTTGGAGTCATATTGAAAATGAGGATTGCAAAACTAACATTAAGGCCAAATGATTCCATCTCATGTGCTCCTCGTTGTAGTTTATGCAAAGAAAATATTAAATGCTACCTTAGAGATAAGAATCCATAGACTCTTAAAGAAGCATATGCCATTGCCATCAATATTGGGAGGAACATGAATTAATTTGGTAAACACATAAAGAAGTAATATATCAATACATATCTACATGATAGAAAGAAACCATTCAAGCTACTAATTACTACTAAAAAATGAGATGAGATGATAGGTATAGTGAAAGGTTTATCATGCATGGTAAAAATAAATATGGAGGGACTACCAAATAAAAATATTGTAAATCATTTGAATTAAAGAAAATATTTAACCAATAATACCAATAACTATGAGAATTCTAAAAGGACATGAAAATATAGAAAATAGGAAACCCCCTAATAAAAAGAATTTTGATAAAAAAAAAAGGTGGTTTCAAATCCTCTCTGGGTGTATCATGCCCATTATCGGTGTTTGCAATATGTGTTGTCATTATTGATGTCGTCTTGATGTCAACCTATCATACTTAGAGATAGATTTGTGTAGAGATGGCTTGGAGCAAGAGGAGGAAAATAGAAATGGTGTGATCAAAATTTGAGAGAGAGGGTTCAACAAAGATGAAAATATGGGTTCAACATGTTTGAGGCAAGTCTATTCAAAAGACTAAGAAGATGTATCTATGACAGTATGACAATCCAAATGAGTGGTATGTACTTGGTTTAAGTTAACATGCTTTATACATTTGATGAGGAATGAAATCCATTTGATTGATTTCTCTAAGGTCTTAATAGTGTACTCTCCTAAGTATGTGAGTTGATATATAGGTCTACATTCCTCCACCTTACATGGCTTGAAATTGTATTTTTGAATATAACTTTGTCAATCTAAGGTTCCTACTTCCATTATTTCAGGATATATTTCTACATTAAAAGTTATATTTGATTGTTGTCAAAGCTATTAGATTGAGGAGGACATCACACATACATACACATACACACATATATATACATACACACACATACACATACATACATACATACATATAAACACACATACACACACACATGCATATACATATATACACACACATACACATACACATATACATACAGACATACACACACACATATACACATACACACACATATATATGTATATATGTGTGTATGTAAGTATGTATGTATGGATGGATGGATGTATGTGTGTACACACATATGTACATATATGTATGCTTGTGTATGTGTATGTGTATGTGTATGTGTATGTGTATGTGTATAATTTTTAATGGTTTAATAGTAAGGATAATAAGAAAATTGATGTTTTTTGTTATGGAGTTCTCTTTTTATTAAGTAGATTAAAAAAATTTATGTCTAATGATCATTTAAAATAAATTTTTAGACATAATTTGGATAATTGTGTGCCGAATGTGAATTCTAATTATGTCTTGTAGTTTCTCGTGTGATCTAAAAGATTGATAAACCAAGTATAATGAAAAAATATACATACATTTGTAAACAAAAAAATACAAAACAAACAATATATTTATTTTTTAAACCAAAAGAAAAAGGGGAAGAAATTATTACATACCTCGAATATGGGTGACAACCCGTTCATATTTTTGGCCGAGCCACTAAACCACCCATCTGCTAAATGGCAGACACTAATAAATTCACAACACATATAATAAAATGGTTTGGACAAACTGGGTTTGGTCGAAACGGCTTGAGTCAAAATGGTTTTGGTCGAACCTATTTCTATCAGAACTTCTTTTCCATTAGGATACTAATTCTTCTTCATAAATATTTAATGTACCTTCCCTTCCATTAGTTACTTGTCTACAATCATTGATTATGAAAATAGAAAAAGTGCACATACTAAATGATAAACCTCCTTAATACCATTCCAACATTACAAGAATCTTGAAAATTAGACGTTGTAGAAAATTAATGAGTTTGAGAGTCCAAAAGGAAGGCTCAAATTCGAGGTATAAAAATTTTAACAAACAAATAAATTGTGTTGAGTAACCCACACCATGATAGAGTTATTAGAAACCTTCTAATGATATATGGTTTACAAAAAATTGACTGTAGATGCCCAAGTTATGCTTCATAAATGAATTTCCTATATGGACACCAATAAAGAATGAAGCGAACCAAAAAACCATTTGGCCAGATAGGCCCTAGTCACCAATATGACCACTTGGCTCCTAAAGTAAAAAATTAGCCCAGATGGGTCTAAGTGCATGGTAGGGCTCATGGAGGGTATTGTACAAAGAGCCTTGGATATGGTGTGCACAAGGAATAAGCCCCTAGCTACGCAAAGAGAAAAAGGTCACGTGGGTTTGGCAAAGGCTCCAAAAAAATGAGCTTCAAAAACCTAGTTGGTATATGCTCATACGTAGGTTGGAAAATACATGGGCCCACTAGTTAGCTAGGAGATCATTTTGAAATAGAGTGGAAGAATTGGGAGTGTCTTTACAAGGAAACTCCCATGAGAAGTCTTCACAACAAAGAAAAGAACCTGCATACCAAATAAAATTTCTTGTGACAAAATATAGCATGAATGGGACATCCTTCGAATATGTGAATGGAGTCTTCCAATTTCATTACTGAAAATGTTGTCCAATGAAAAATAAATAATCACTATCTATGTAATGGGTTGTTAAAGGAAAAAATAGTAGTGATGAAGTATGTGAAGCACTTGACAGATTGAAAGGCCTATGGGAGCTGATGATCAAGGGAAAGTACGAAGGATTTTATAGGGAGAAGTCACAAACATCGACCAAAGGAGCTCTAACTTGATGTGACTAACATAATAGGCAATTGGCACAAATCCCTATAGATGGGATAAGTCATATATGACCCCAAATATAAATATTTTAACCACCTAAATTAGTAACATTAGCCCCAAATGGTGAAATAAAATAATTAATATAAAATTCAAATGCAAGTACTGTGGAAACATTGTAATCTACAACGTGTGATAAAAAATGATGTAAGATAAAAGAAAAAATATTTACATGAAATATAGCTAAATAGGATAAATTGTTTTCCCAAAAATGACAAAAAATAGCTAATGTGAACTATTATTTTTCACTAATCAATATAGATTATACAAACTATATAGAATATGTATAGATGTATAGATTTATACAATTGTAAAGGAGAAATAAATAACTCTCTAGCCACCAAAACTTATAGAAAATTGATGAATCAATAAATTATTCTAGGGTTTTTGAGACTTGTGCAAGCAATGTTAGGATCATATTTGACTTAGTGTGCTCCAAATGATCAACTACCTTTGGGAATAAACATCTATCCTAACTTGGAAACTGATTTAGAAGAAGCAAAATTAATTATTAAGTTTCTTTAGTGCCCTTGACTCAATAGTGATCTCAAATTCTCTCCATTGCTAGCAAAAATCATCCTACAATGAAAATCAATATTCTAGCAATAGCTCAATTCTATGATATAGGAAGGGGTTTACCTGGCCAAGGCTCTCATACCATGGTTAAATAACAAAAACCCCATAATAAAATTACAAACTTTAAAGGATTAAACCAAAAAGATGCCCTCCACAAGATAATGTTTGAATATGATCTTGCATAATATTGAGATTGATATTACTAATGGGATAATGAAAATGATATAAATGAGACATGTTTCAATGTACAAGAAAGGTGTGATGAGGTAGGATGACAACTACCTTTGATACAAATATTAAATGACCTAAGTGTCTAAAAGTAAATAATGGCATATGGTGTCGTTATTAAACAAATTCTAGATAATGACCTAAGAAGAATACTAAATAACAAGTAACATAAAGTAACTTTATGACTTCCAACTTATGGAAACTCGTTATTTTGTATAACTAAGTAAGCTCAAGATGTGAATTATGTCCCTTTCAATGGGAATGTGGGTACAAAACCTTATTAGGACATTATTTTCACTCTAACACTCCCCCTTAAGTGCAACTTAGGGAGAACAAATATTATGAAAATTATGCAAGATGGAATTAGTAAACCAAGTGGGATAAAACTCCTCTTTGAAAAAGAAAAAGAAAATAATGTAAAAGTGATTGAAGAAGTGATTTATGGAGGTTTCAACATAAATACCCCATAAGAACTAGATCCATCATGAGAATACGATACACTAATGCCTCTAGTGAAGGGAAAGATAGAGACAACATTTTCCCCACCAAAACAATGTGTCCTCAAAATCACTAATTTTTTTTTGAAGCCAAAAAATGAATCCAATGACAACAAACAACATGTATTTCCTTGGGAATCAAAATATGCAATCGTGGATGTTGAAGAAACTTTATCTTCATGAAGAAGTGAGAAGCAATAAGTCTTATGATGTGAAATTTCTTAAGAAGAATCGATTCCCTCTAATTATGTCTCATTAGGACTAGGAGAAATGCCATACAAGGAACAAACAAATGAATTAGGAGAATCGAGATCATCCTCCACTATTAAATCCACAAAGAGGAGAGTGACCCCTCAAATGTGTCCTCCAGACATGTAGAAGAATAATAAATATCTAAACTCTAAAATAGCTAAAATGAATCCATACTCAAACTATAACTTTGAAATATTGAAATGTGTCCTCAAACCATATTTGATATACAAGTAAATTTGGTAGAGTGAACAAAAATAATAAAAATATCCATCAATGACTCTTCACAAGGATTATTTGGAAGTGAAGGTACATTAGCTATCTCTAAAGAAAAAATGGGGACCTCTCGAGAAACCTCATCCTCATCTAATACCTCAAAGTACTCTAAAGTATCAAATTCCCCAATAGTATCACAAGCATAAGGTAATTTGAAGAGTTAATAGGAACATAGAAAGATATAATAGGATCATTTGAGAATGGTTGAATATCAGATTTTCCAAAAAACATAAGAACACTCAAATTGAATAATGGATTCCAAACTTTCATCATCAAAATGCATAGCAATAACTCTTAAGACATGAACCCTTTTGCAATTTTCCAATCAAGCTTATTAGTAGGGGTTCCAAGAAGGGGATCTACATTAATATAAATATGGTAACAAATGAAGCTATCTACATTGGGTGGTAATTCCATCTCTCTATTGGTTATATTTCACCCTTTTTACTATGACCAAAGAAGGATGTTCAATGAAAAACCCATTACAAAGTATGATGATTCTTCAAAATCCTAAAGATAGAACTATCACATGAATATAAAAACCTCGAAATATGATCTAAAGAAATGAAAATGAAGCCCGCCACTATTAATACTTTTGCAATTGATAGATTTTACATGTAATTAAGGAAGTGATCCAAATTGGAAAAGAACAATAGATAATACTCAAAGTTGAACCTATAAAAATAAAACTGATTCAATGATAGAGCTCCAGGATAGTTTTATAACACTGCAAGAATTGTCAAAATTGGATATCATGAATAAAATTTATGAGATTGGGAGTAAAAAAATGGGTCTACTTGAAGCTACAAAAATATTGTTAAACAACAAAATCACGTAGAATACCCTGTACCATGGTAGAGTTGGTAGAACCATCTTCCCATTCAATATATGGTATGTGAAAAGTGGAATCTAGATGCCCAAGTTATGCTCCATCAAAAAAAGTGCTTATATGGAGCCTAATTGATAATTATGGTGGCCAAATTAACCCCAAGGCTAGATATGCCCTAGTCACCAATATGAACACTTGCCTACTCAAAGAAAAAAATTATCCCTAATGGGTTATCGATTTCAAAATGTTTGGATAGGGCTAAGTGAATGGTGTGGCCTGCAATGGCTACTATAAAAATGGGATTGGATAGGGCCTACATAGGCAATGAGGCATGGGCTAGGAAAAGGGAAAAATGACCATGTGGGCTTGGCACAGGATTTCAAAAATTAGGCTCCAAAAATATGGATGATAGATCTGAATGCTTGGGATAGAAAAGAGATGGCTCCATTGGTTAGATGGGACAACATTTGACAATAAAGTGGCATGACTCAAGTCTCACCACTAGAAAACTCCAATGGGAATCCTTTGTAGTGAAGGGAAGAACCTATGTAGCAAAGAAGATTCCTAATGAGCAAAAAATGATATGGATAGTACTTCCTCTAATTGTGTTGATATAGTACCCCCTTAATGTAACTAGTGATAATATTTCCCAATAAAGAATAAATAGCCAACATATATGCAATGGGATGTTAAAGAAACAAATACCACCAATGAAGGATGTGAAGCACCACTGTGACTGACAGACTTATGGATGTTAATGGCTGGGACTAGTTAAGAAGGATATAGTTGGGAGAAGGCATAGGTGTTGGTGGGAGGATCTCCAACCCAATGTGACAGGTCAAATACAAGTCCAGGTATAAATATTGTAACTACCAAAACCAATGACATCACCTCAAATTGGTAAAATAAAAAATTTAATAAACAATATTGCATGCTAGTGATCTGGAAACACGCCAGTATAACAAGTGGGATTTGACACAAAGTATGCACACTAAAGACAAAAGGTTTTCTTGAAATATAACCCTATAGGATAAAACATTTACATAAAAATGATAAAATTTCCCAAGGATGCTAAATTTTTATTTTTCTTATTTGTATGGATTGTATAGACTATACAAAATCTATATAGTTGTGTGGATATATACAATTACAAAGGAGTGAAAAAAAACTCTATGGTTAGCAAAACAATGTGTTAAAAGCTAATGAATTGACAAGAGTTTCTATAGTTTTTGGGTCTTTTGAACACAATGGTAACACTGGATTTGACCCAATGTGCTCCAAATTATTATCTACCTACTAGGATCAACAACTATCTAACTTGAAAATCTTAAAAATTGGCTGAAGTGGTCAAATTTGGGTGAAAGAAAAGTAAATTTTGAATTTCATTAGTGCACTTGACTCAATAATGAGCTCAGATTCCTTCCAATGCTAGTCAAAATCAACTTTCCATGAAAATATATTTTATAGTAATAGATCAATTTTCTGGTATGTGAAGGGGTTTACTTGGCCTAGGCTCTCATACCAATGTGAAATAAAAAGGTACTCATGATGAAGTTGTAGACACCCCATGAAATTAGTAGCAAAAATCACAATATCGATGACCCTCTAGACAAAATTTAGTCTATGATATAATAAATGATTATGGGATTCATATCTTCCCATTAATTCTTATTAAAAAACAATTATAACCTTTTTGTAGCTCCAATGGTCAATATTTGATATTTATAAGATTTGTTGTAACATTAGTGGCAATTGTGTGGTGAAAATGAATAATTCTATCTAAAAGGGTCAAGAAATGCTTTTGAGATCCAAAATTTGGCTAAGCCCAAAGTCAATGGGAACTTAGTTGATAGGAGAATGGAAGGTTATTCAAAGAAACATACTAGGAGGATGGAAGATAATAAGACTTGG
Source organism: Cryptomeria japonica (assembly GCF_030272615.1). Taxonomy (NCBI): domain Eukaryota; kingdom Viridiplantae; phylum Streptophyta; class Pinopsida; order Cupressales; family Cupressaceae; genus Cryptomeria; species Cryptomeria japonica. The sequence goes on along the minus strand of NC_081411.1, from coordinate 780,693,857 downwards.
TCTAAAAGTCCCTATAGGACCTAAAGTTCAGCGAAGACCAAAGGCAATAGGAACTTGAGTGGTGAGAGGATGGAAGATTGTGGGAACACAAACACCAAGAGGGAACAAGTAAATTAAACTTGGTATAGAAGTCCCTATGGGACCCAACATTTTACTAGGATCAAAGCAAATTTCAACTCAAATGACATGAGGATAGAAGCCAATGGAAAAATGGATGCCATAAATATGGAATTTGATAGGACATGGTCAAAAAGTCCTTGTGGTTCCCAAAATTATGCAAAGACGAAAAAATGAAACACTAAAGAGTTATCCTTTTTGGGGGGATTTTTTCAAATGGGTATTTAATTGAAGGATAGAAAAAGAGAACCACAACCACTAGACACAAATTTGAGTATAATAACCCACTAAGATTCTCAAATCAATTATAATTGATGGGAAATGAAAGGGGAATAAATGTCAACAATTATAAAAAAAATTCCTAGTAATAAATAACTAATATAAAATTAATTACAACAACCTATAAATTTTTTTTTTACCTAGTTCTAGTTTAGAAATGAAAAAATGCATTAAACTAAACATCAATTTACAACACTTTACATCGAAGAAACTTTACAATTTAGTTTCAACTTGATAAGATATTGAATCTCGTTAACTTAGCCATGACTAATTAAATCAAATCTTCAAAGATACTCCAACTTAAAATAAACCAACAAATATTTCTTCTAAGCCAATGTACAATCACATCTCAACCATATGATTGTATGACAATTCAACCCTAAGCTATGGGTCACAAATTAAACTAGTCTTACATAAGATATATAACACAAAACATGAAGACAAATTATAGAACATAGTCAAATAAACATGAGTTTCATAGCTATAACCACAACACATAAAGTAACTTTACAACATACTAATAAGCCCCAAAAATATGCACAAAACAAGGGATTCTACATGAGAATCCTACTTTTTGGAAGTAGGAATTCACTCAAATAAAGGATATAAAAACCATAGATCCCATCATAAGATTATTACATGTGGTTTGTATCTTAAAAGTTATGCAAACATCAACTTCTCTCCACAACTCCAACTATCCACTTCTAAACTCTATAGCCACATTGATAGGGTACTCATACCCAAGATCATATTTGATTGTAAGATAAAGGCCTATGTGTTCTTGTAAAAAAAAATTCATTTATGTTGATTTAATGGTTGACATCATGATAAGTGCAGGTTATTTGAGGAATTTATTTATTTATTTGATAAATTAGTATCTTGAGATGAAATGGGATGTGAGAATTTAATCTTACTCATTCTATAAAGTGATGAACATAATAGACTTTTCATAAATTAGTCATTTTCCATATTTATACTATATATTTTTTATCTATTAATCCATGGACAATAATAGTTAGATATGGGATATCATGTAGAAAAAAAATACTCTTTTTCTAGAAAAGTAATCTCATCCAAAAGTTGTAGTCTATGCTATAGGTTATGTCTTGTCATTCAAGCAAGTATTTACATGCTATTTATTCTAAATAATTAATTTGATTAAAATAAAATTATTATGTTCGATCTCAAGTATGAATTTTCTATTGTTTATGCAATATTTTACAAAATAATTTATCAATATGTAATCACAATAGTATCACATATTTTGTCTTACTAGTCTCTAGGGTACACAGATTCTTATTAAGAACAAATAAAATTGAAGCAAGTCCTCAATCAAAAACAAAATCCAAATGAAAAAAGTAATAGAGGTAGAAGATAAGAAATAAAATTGACTCATTAATTGATGAATAATGAGCAACAAAAGATCATTGATTTTATTAACCAAATCTTCTACAATTTCAATGCAAACCCTATAATGACCTCTAAAAGTAAGGGAAGTAAAAAAGAGTCTCCTACCCTAAGAGTGGATCACACATCTAGATTATGTGATGGTTCTAAGCTACCCAAAGTGACGATTTTGAAGAAAAAAATGGAGCACCTAGAAAAACAAACCATAGATGAACCCAATTATGATTTGGTAATTCTCCATGCTTAATTTGGAGCATAATGTAATATGTATTTTACTACTCTCTTTTATAAATTTGTGTACTTTAAATGCAAGGAATAGTACTAAGAATGAGAGGAGGCCAAATAAAAAGTAGGCTCATAATCTCAACAACTGTTTGATCCATGCTTGGTTCAATAAACTAAATACTTACTTCTGCAAGGTTTGATGTCTCAAGCATAGACAATTAGATTTTCTATCTTTCAATTGAAATGAATAGTCTATCAATGGCAATACCATGACTCAATTACTTAAGGGCATAGCCTTATCACCACATATGGTGTGTTTGAGATGCATTTCAAAGAGTTAACAAAGTTGAAAAAAATAATTTTATACACAAATATATTATATATGATTTAAATATTTATAAGAAAAAATCAAATAATAAAATAATTTTTTAATATTATAATAAATAAATATTATTGATATTGTTTAATATAAAAAAAAAATATTGTAAAATATAACTACGTTTTGAAAAAGACCACCACATAATTTTCCTTAAAAAAGAATAAAAAAGAATTAACGGGCCATGTTAAAAAGTTATCTCAGATTCTTGAGACAATGAAGTCCTGGATAGTGGAGTTAGCATAATAAGAAGTTAGAGTTCCGAAGAGTTAGCATCTATTCAGTCTAAGACCACAAAACTGTACGACAGGTGTGAGACGATGTTCTTTATTCAATTTTTGTTTGTTTCTTTTTCTACTGTGCGATAAAAACAATCAATTCTGGTGAAGTAGACGAATAATTGTCAGTTTAGAACACAGTAATCTTCCACTAAAGTAACAATGTTTGTGGACATCGTTTTCTCATAGACAGTATGCAATGGATTTTTCTATATATAGACAAACGATTTGTGCATGTTTTCTTTGTGACAACTGTGTCAATTAGGTTTGGAATTTGACGGTCACCTCTATCTGTCATATGAATTTTTTATGAAGGTTTAGTCATTTCAATGCCTTTCATTTGACGTTTTAAGAAAAATATTAACTGTCAAAAAATATAAAAGTAGAATATTGAATCCAAAATCATTGTCTTAATGAAAAAATAATGATGAATTAGTAATATATGCAAACATCTTAAATTTACTAAATAAGTTTCAAAATTAATACACTAATATATATTAAATGATAATCAATTAATAATTACTAATTTAGTAATAATAAACATTAAAATTTTAAAATTATATATGTTATGACAAGTTTCTATAACAATCTTATTAAATATATTAAAAAAATTAAATTGACTAAGTTTCTAAATTGATATATGAAAAAATAGAATATATTATAAAAAATCATATTAAAATATTTTATCAATTATATTCTATCATTTCAATTATGACAAGTTTCTAAATTCATATGAAAAAATAGAACTATTCTAAAAAATCATATTAAAATATTATAAAATTAGAAACAACTACATCCTTACATATTCTAAATCCTTCCATTTCAAAATATTCTAAATAAATTTGTATTTTTATAATAAACATTCTAAACTAATATATATATTACCTATTATATTTTTTTATGGTTTATTTATAATTTGAAGTGTCATCTATATGGTTTTAGAAAAAAATAGCATGTCAATGCATACGTTATACTAATTTTTTAAGTTGTCAAATACGGTTCAAAAGTGAAAAAATGGCCATTTTGCCTGTCAAATTCCAGGCCTAGTGTCAACAAAAAAGTTCGATATTATCGGCAACAAAAAAGTATGTGTTTCTTGAGAGGGTCGAACCTATGACCATAGGCAGCTTTGTTTTAACAACTAACAAACCAATAGAATGGATTGGGGTGATTTGATATGCCAACCTCTGCCATCAAACTACTCACTCTTAACCACTAAGCTATAGGCATGTTTCACAATATCACCGGAAAACAATTTAATAGAAGCCCAAATTGATGCCATATAATAGTAGATCTGATCAAGGAAGGTAATAATAGTCCATGAAATAAAACCTAAAAAGGTTATACAATAATGATTGGTTAATATAAACCATAAATTCAAGGGAGGTTATAGTTTTAACATGGAAAACCATAAAATAATGCTTGGTTAATACAAATGTTTATACATGGAAAACCCAAATAGATAAAAACTATGGTGAGATGAGACTCACAAGGATAACTATTTGAACTCTTCTGAAGTTTTCCCTATTAGGAGCCAAGCCTGTTAAAGATTTACAATAAGTCATGTTAAGAACTAATTCCGGTTAGGAATCACCCGGTTAAGGGATTTACAAATATGCCTTGATGAAAAGCACAATACCCAGTTAGGAGTAACCTCGTTGGAGCATTTAAGAATCCAAGCTAATGGACTGTTAGCATTCTACACTCTTATGAGAATAGTTGATGTTGTCATTGATGGAAACCATCTGGCAACCAACTGGCATGTCACCGACAATTGGTTTATATATGTTTGGCATCACAAACTTCATACATCGGCGGGCATCGACACTGGCAGGCATTGACACTAGCATTCAGATTACATCGGCAACAAAGCATACTGACACTCTAGCCGACATGGGATAAAGTTTTTTTTATATGAATTATTTTGTAATATAATTATCTTTTGTAAACCGACATGGTATATTGTAAAAGACTCATATATGTATAAGATGTTATCAGTCATTATGATATAAGGAACGATAATAGAAAAATGTATAGGCGAATATTGTATAAGGTGATATAGGTGACAACGAAAGTTTTGGTTACTGACTGAGCTTAAACAGGTACTGAACCTGGCATGAGAGATGTTTTGAGCAGTACACTATATTGGATTTGTTAATCCATTTTGTATTCAGTGTGACTCTTTTTTGAGCAGTGAGCTCTAGGCTGTTGGCCTCCCTGCATGTGCAGGCCCCTCATTGTAAGTAGTATTTATTCATTGGCCAGTGAGTAAATATTGTGGGTCACAAATCCCACTGAAGTTTTTCTCACACTGATTTTCCTCGTTAAATATCTTGTGTATGGTGTGTCTCTATGTTGTCTCTATTATTTTTATTTATTGCATTAGTTCTTATTTACCGATACGCTATTTTGGGATGCAAAGTTATAAATAAGTTTAATTATTCTTCTAACTAGTTAGACACTGATTCACCCCCCCCCCCTCTTAGTGTCTTTGGGACTGTCATTGATTCTAACAATTGGTATCAGATCCTGGTCCTCTATTTTCAAAAGCCTAATAGTTTGAGGAAGATTCTGACATCGGTACTCAATTCTACAATTTTGGAGTATAAGGAGCTATATAGGGAAGCATGTAAACCTCACTGTTTGACTGGGGACATTGAAAAGGAGATCAAGAAGACATAGGAAGAAATTGATGACATTGTAGATAATATTATAGGTTCATCTGGACTCATATCAATTTTTGAGCAGGAAATGGCAATTTTTTAAGAGAAATTAGAAAAACTTGAGAAAGAGAAAGCAAGGATAAGGTCAAATGCCCGAGAACTAAAAGATAGACTTGGTTTGAGGCTGGATAATCTAATTACTCAGAGAACTAAATTGTCTAAGGCAATAGTACAAGGAGAACGATCACTAGAGTAACAGATGCACTATCTCACCGGTATGGTCTAGCTGACTGAGGCAACTTTAGATGAAAGCAACAAGTTTATGTAGAGTTTGAATATGATTTTGGCGAACATCTTTCAGATTGTAACCAATCGGTTACAAAACTTGAGGTAACATTTTTTTGTACTCTTTTGATTATTTATGACATCCTTTGTCATTGATGTCAAAGGGGGAGTAGTGGAGAGAAAAATGCAAGTGCATGTATAGAGGAGATCACTTGCTCAGGGGGAGCACATCTTTTTGGATTTTAGTTTTTGGATAACACTTTTGATTTTTTTCATGAGTGTTGCCATCAATGCCAAAGGGGGAGATTGTTGGCGTTCTACACTCTTATGAGAATAGTTGATGTTGTCATTGATGGCAACCATCTGGCAACCAACTGGCAAGTCATCGATAATTGGTTTCTACATGACCGACATCACAAACTTCATACACCAATAGACACCGATACCAGGAGACACTTCACCAGCTTTCATATTACATCGGCAACAAAGCATACCAACCGACATGGGATAAAGTTTTGTTTTTATGGATTGTTTTGTAATATAATTATCTTTTGTAAGCCAACATGGTATATTGTAAAAGACTCATATATGTATGAGATCTTATAAGTCATTTTGATATAAGGAACAATAATAAAAAAATGTACAGATGAATAGTGTATAAGGTGATATAGTTGAGAGCGAAGGTTTTGGTTATTGACTGAGCTTAAACTGGTACTGAACCTAGCATGAGAGATGTTGTTTTGAGCAATACATTGAATTGGATTTGTTAATCCATTTTGTAGTCAGTGTGACTCTTTATTGAGCAGTGAGCTCTAGGTTGTTGGCCTCCCTGCATGTACAGGCCCCTCATTGTAAGTAGTATTTATTCATTGGACAGTGAGTAAATATTGTGGGTGACAAATCCCACTGAGTTTTTTCCCTCACCAGGTTTCCTCCTTAAATATTTTTTGTTATGGTGTGTTTCTATGTTGTCTCTATTATTTTTGTTTATTGCATTAGTTCTTATTTACCGGTACACTGTTTTGGGATGCAAAGTTATAAATAAGTTTAATTATTCTGTTAACTGGTTAGACACTATTTCACGCCCCCCTCTCAGTGTCTTTGGGACTGTCATTGATTCAACCAAAAACAATTACAATACAAGTGAAATCCCTTAACCGAGTAAGCTAGCTTGTTAGAGCTTACCCGATTAAGGGATTTCACTTGTGCTGTAATTGTTAGAAAACAACAGGTTTTCTTGATCTATCTGAATAGCACTACATTTGCTTGATTAGATCCTTTTAAGCTTCAATATGCCTTCACTCAAAGTGAAGATCCATTCACTGGTTAGGCAACAACACATTGAATAGGTTTCTGCCAATCTTGCCAACAACTTTTACAAGCAACCTCATCGAATTTAAATACAAATCAATTAGTTCAGTAACACAACTAAAACCTAATTCTCATCATCGAGATTACAAACAAGTCGGTACAATCTTCATCATTAGAAATCATGACAGTCTATTCACATTCTTCATGAAAATTCCAACCGCTCCATGATCATCGGTCCATTGGATTTTGTAACTCATCACGTGTTGTGCATTAGATGCAATCCACTTTTCTCCTTCCCTAGACAATAAGAAAACACACCAAAACAATTTAAACTTATCCTCATAATCACATGTCTCTCCATCATTACCACTCATTAGATTATAAACCAACAAATTTGATCAGTTAGGGTTTAACAACTGATAGGGTTTACCGGTTGCATTGCATAGAAAGGTTTAACCCTTTACACTGGTTTACCGGTTCAACTCACAAACTTAACATACCAGTTTACAACATCTTCCACAAATCTCTTCTTACCTATTACTAGCCAATATATCAAAAACAACAATATCAACAATAACATAAATACCATTACTGGTTCAATTGACGTCAATGACAACATATCATTAACGCAATCTATATGCAAAATGCCAACAAACTACAAATGCCAATAGTCGATGGTTAAAGTTATTTTCCAAGAAAGACAAGAACGATGCATGCAACAACTAACTACGAGTTGGATAACCTTTTGGCAAACAAAAGGCCAATCAATGCAAGAATACACCCAAGAGTTTAGGAAATGGGCAATAGCATTGAATGTACCTTCTTATACCCAAGATACCCTGCTTAAATAAATAGGTGGTTTACACTCCTACCTCTAACACACTATCCTCATATTGAATCTTAGTAATCTGGATCAAGTATGTGTCCAAGCTACTCATATTGAGTCTAGGGGTAAGAATAGCTTTAGTGAAAATTTTGCTAAGAAATCATCCAAGAAAACATCAGAGTGAAAATCAAAGGATAAAGGTAAATGGAATCTACAGTAAAGAAAGAGTATTCTAAGCCTATGTGCTCTCATTGTAAGAAAGAAGGTCATGAAGATGCTATGTGCTGGAAGTTACATCTAGAACTAAGGCTGAAGCGATACGATGGTAACAAAGGTCTGAAGAAGACTACTGCGGTGATCCAGCAAGATCTTGGATTTGATTCTGGAGATGAAACTCAGATAGTTGGTATTGCTAATTTCATTGATGAAGTAGACGTAGATGTTGTACCTTTGGATATTTGTAGGATTGTGTTAGGAATTCCATATCTTTTTGATAGATAGGAAATCTTTAATAGGCATAGAATAAGTATCATTTGTTCAAAGATGGTAAAGAGTACATAGTTAGATCGCATAAAGTGAAAACTAATCTTGCATTAGTAAATGCTAGTCAAATGAAAAGATTAGTAAATGTGACTAAAAAATTTGTACTTATGCTTGTAAAAGCCAAGGATATTGATAAATCTGAGGCATTGAAGGGGTGTAAATGAGAACATAAGGCCGAATTGGTCAAAATTGTATCTACATATGATGACCTTTTTCAAGAACCAAAGGGGTTGCCTCCCAAAAGAGAGATCTAGCATGAGATACATTTGCAGCAAGACGTGCCTCTTCCCAATATAGGCATGTATCTCTTATTTGTTCTACAGAATGAGGAGATCAAGAAATAGGTTCAAGAGTCGGTTGAGAAAGGAGTAATTTGACCAAGCACTTCTCCATGTGGCTCGCCAATTTCCCTAGTTCCGAAGAAGGACGAGTCCTGGAGGATGTGTATTGACTACCACACCTTGAACAAAATCATGCTAAAGAATAGGTATCATCTTCCTCATCTTGATGATTTAATTGATTAGCTATAGCATGCAGTTTATTTTACTAAGATGGATTTGCAAAGCAGTTATCATCAAATTACGATTGCAGAAAATGACATTTGGAAAACTGCATTCAAGACTAAGCAAGGACTATATGAATGGTTGGTAATTCCTTTTGGGTTGTGTAATGCACCAACCACCTTCATGCATGTAATGAATGATGTATTTGTAATAGTCTACCTAGATGATATCCTTGTATTCAATAAGTCTTGGGATGATCATGTAAGTCATGTAAAGAAAGTTTTTGATGTTTTGAGAAAATAATAAATGTATATAAAGATGTCAAACTGCAAGTTCACAAAGACATCTCTAGTGTACTTAGGCTATGTCGTAGGGAATGGTCAATTGAAAGTTGACCTTGTGAAGATCGAGGTAATTGTAAAATGGCCTAAGCCAAGTATAGTAATTGAAGTCAAATTTTTCTTAGGTGTTGTTCAATACTGGAGAAAGTTTATGTCTAACTTCTTCTATATAGCATTTTCATTGCATGCATTGACAAGTACAAAGACAACTTTTCAGGGTGGAGGACCTCAACAGAAGGTTTTCAACACTTTGAAGGAGAAGTTGAGCAACACACCTATTCTGACTTTGCCAAATTTACAAAAACCATTCAAGATCGAAACCTATGCAAGTGGGATTGCCATGGGAGCAGTTCTAATGCAAGGATGTAAGCCAGTATGTTATCACTCTAAAAATTTCACATCTCCAATTAGTAATTATCCTACTTATGATAAGGAACTTTATGCAGCAGTTTAGAGTATTAAAAAATTGAAGCACTATCTACTAGGAAAAGAAGCAATAATCCACACTAATCACCAGCCACTACAATATTTTCATTCACAATCAAAATTGCAGCAAATTAGGCACTTTAGGTGGATGGGATTCCTTCAATAATTCACTTAATAATTAAATACAAGAAGGGTGTCCATAATAAGGTACTAGATATGCTTTCTAGACCTCTTGTTATGAATATTATGGTTATCCTTCAAGGAAGTTCCATGTTTCATGAAATTTTTCAAGAAATATGTCATGGAAGATAACATTGAGGAAATTAATGCAACTCTATTTGCAAGCAAACAAATAGAAGAAAAGAACAACTATGTGAAAGATAAACTATTTTATAATTTAGGAAAGTTATGTATTTCTAAAGGTGGACAAACACAAGTAGTTAGAGAACCTCACACATCATTGATTGTTGGACACTTTGGCATTAACAAAATAATGAATCAGTTGCAAAAATATTGTTATTGGCCTCATATGCAAGAAACTATAACTAAATATATCAAAGGATGTATAATGTGTGCAACAACTAAACCAAATAACAAGAAGTTGGGGTTGTACACACCTCTTCCTATTCCATCTCGACCTTGGAAAAGTGTTTTGATGGATTTTGTTGGAGGACTTCCCATGTCTAAAAAGGGACATGACTATCTATTTATGGTAGTTGACAAATTCAGAAAAATATGTGTTCTAATGCCATGTAAGAAACAAATCTTAACTAAACTGACAACTCATTTGTACTTCCAATATGTATGGGTCCATTTTGGCTCCCTACTTCCATTGTATAAGATTGAGATTCTTGATTTCTAGGAGAATTTTAGTCCACATTGTGGGATCTCATAGATACAAAGCTAAAGAAAAGTACAGGTTTCCATCCTCAAACCAATGGACAAACAAAAGTGTTAAACAAAATTATTGTACACTTTCTTTGCGGCTACTGCAACAAACATCCCAAGTAGTGGGATTAGAGTCTACATTATGTGCAACATGCCTACAACAATGCAACACACTCTTCTACAAAAAGGTCTCCATTTGAGATATGTTTTGGATATCTTCCACGAACACCAATGGACTTTGCCTTTGGAAAATATGATGTTAAAGATGGATGTCATTATGCAGAGAAGGATTTGAAGTTCATTCAAAAAGTCCAAGCGGTTCATCAAGTAGTAGAAGCTTAGTTGAAGAATAGCCAAGCCAAATACAAGGCTCGACATGACAAGCATTGCATAGATCATCATTTTCAGGTTGGCGATCATGTTTGGTTACATATCAGCAAGGAAAGGATGCAAGGTGAATGTAATAATATTAATCCTATTAGATATGGTCCCTTTGAGATCTTGGAAAAGATTGCTACTAGTTTCTTTCACCTGAGTCATCCTCCATATATGCAAATTTACTCAATTGTACATATAGAAAATCTGAAGTTGTACGAGACTCCAATGATATTAAATGAAGAGGTTGATTTTCAAGTTCCTTGTGTTGATGACCTTTCACCTAAGTATATTTCAGAGTTGCGAGAGGATGTCATTCTTGATAGAAATGTCAAATCTTCAAAAAGAGGTGCTATTGAGTACCTTAAGGTTGGACGTAAAGGTATGCATCTTGGAAAAGCACAATAGATGGAGGTTGAAAGAGCGAGGAAGTTGTATCCTCACTTACTTTCCAAGTAATCAAGATTTTGGAAGTCCAAAAGCTCTCCAATGGGGAGGATTGATCCAGGAGGATATGCTGTGTAATAGTCTGATATTATCGACAACAAAAAAATATGTGATTATTGGGAGAGTCGAAGTTGTGACCACCCATATACAAGATCTATACTGCACCACTCTGCCACGAGATCTCCACTAACTATTTTGGGGGGCAAGTTTGTTTTAACAACTAATAAACCGCATAGAGAGGATTGGGGTGGTTTGATCCACCAACCTCCCCCATCGCTCTACTCACTCTTAACGACTAAGCTACCTACATGTTTCAGGGTATCAACAGAAAACAATTTAATAGAAGCCTAAGTTGATGACATATAATAGTAAATCCAATCAAGGATGGTAATAATAGTCCATCAAATCAAACCCAAAAGGGTTATAAAATAATGCTTGGTTAATATAAACCAGAAATTTAAGGGAAGACATAGTTTTAACGATTATTTTGTATAGCCCAAAATTCTAAGTGCCATTATTTTAAAAGGGAGTAGGTTTATTTTGGAAGATTCATTATTGTAAATGGGAGATATGGTTGATTGTCCAAATCATATGGTTTTAAGCCAAATTGGGAAAGAATTTTGTATAAAAGGTAGTTAGATTAGGAGTTTGAGTTAATGGTGATTTGTGTGATTTTTTTATGGACTTTGAGTGTTCATCTCTATGCAAGTTGGAAGGCTAATGTCTTTCTATTACATTTGAAGGAGAGGGACCTTGTACTTATTATAATCAGGAGACTTGTAACTTGTCCAAGTTGAAGACCTTGTAAATATTGTTGGAGCATAATCAAGGATCAATCACTCTACTAGAGAGGGACTTGGATATGTATCCATATTGGTGACATCCATTATCAATTCATGTTCTTGTCTTCTCTCTTCCTTCTCTCTTTGTTAATTCTTTGCTTTATTAGTGTTGTGTTCATTTAAGAATTTCAATTATGTTTTTAAGACCTTCAATTTAATCATTGTAATAATTAATAATACATGTGCAATAGTCATAGATCATAATGTATCAGATCTATTTTGTAAAACCACTGATTACAGATCAAGTAGTATCAGAGCAGTTCAACAGGAAAAATTTCAAGTGTTGGATGCTGACCAAATTGAAATTAAAGTGAGGAGAAAAATCTACTATTTGAATTAAGTACAAATTATTTTATAAAACCACTAATTATAGATCAAGTGGTATCAGAGCAGTTTAAAAGGAAAAATTGCAAGTGGTGGATGTTAACTGGATTGAAATTAAAGTGAGGAGAAGGTGCACTTGAAGAGTTTAATCTAGAGATCGAATCAAGGCGAGTTACTCAAAGATCAACCATGGCACAACCAGGAGAAGGAAAATGTCCTAGTCCTGAATTCTTTGAGAATGAAGAACAATTGTATAAAGCATTCTTAGACATGAAAATGATGGTGAAAGAGTTCTACACAGACCGACATAATAAAAATGAGAGAAATGATAGAAAGAAGTAGCAATTTGAATCCTCATCAAAAGATGACAAAGGTAAAGGAGTAGGATGTGGTTGTGACACTCATGAACGTTCATCTCTATCTTTTTCATCCTCTTCATCCTCGTCATCATCTTCATCTTCTTCATTTACTTCATTTTCAAAGAAGAAACAACATGTACAACCCAAACTTAATACACCTTTATTGAAACTTGATTTTAAATTTGATTTGCCAGCCCATAATGGAGAACTAGATGCAAAGAAACTTGATAATTGGATAAAAGAAGTTGAAGTTTATTGTAGGATTCAAAAGTTTACTGATGATGCTTCAAGGATCCAACTAGCCACTCTTCGCCTAGGAGGCAGAACTCTAATTTGGTGGGAGAGTATAATGCAGGAAGATCTTAGCCAATATGGTAAAATCATTTCTTCTTGGTTTGAGTTTATAGCTGAACTTAAAAAACAATTTTATCCATTAGGACACATCCAAAAAGAATTAATGAATTGGCAATCATTAAGGAAAGAGAAAGGACAAAGCGTCCAGGAGTATACACAAGAGTGTAGGAAAAGAGCTTTAATTTTGGGTATTCCTTTATACACAAAAGAAACTTTATTAAAGTATATAGGTGGATTGCATGAGAATTTGACGCATATCATACTTATGTTTAATCCAACTAACTTTTATGAAGTTAGTTTGCAAGCCATTCATCTTGAGACAAACTCAAGGAATAGCCATTATAGTTTTTTAATGGATAGGCTTTTTTAGGTATGTCATTTTTGAAGCGATGCGGAGGTAACCAGCTTGGATACCAAATTTGCAGAGGTAACGAATGTATGTCATCTTCAAAGAAAAAAAAAACACAAAAACTAAAAGTATAGTGCTTACTTTTTCAAATGAACTCCTTCAGCTACCTTTGGATTGATAATTCTTCTCAAATAAGTACAAAATATTCAAAAATATTCTCTTGTTGTTGAAAGCTCGAGGACTATTTTTTTTCCTTTTTGACAAAATGGATTTGAATGATAAAATCCAAGGATCATAAAATGCTCTGATACCAACTGATGTGTGATTTGTCCAGAAGTTGATACCAGCTAATGTGGAAAGAGGCAAGCTAACCAATATTGATAGTAATAAAATTAAATTTATATTTTAAATTATGCATCAAAAGTAAATATGTTTGTTATTAATGTTTGACAATGTATTATTTAATGGAAGTATCAATTATTAAAATCAAAAAGTTTCTAGTAGAAATTTCTATATATATAGAAATTTTTCTCTATGTAATAGATTCTTATAGGTAGTAATGAAATAATGTTCAAATTTTTAATTATACATAGAAAATAAAAATGTTTTTGATAAAATTTCATAATTCTTTTTTTATCAATAGTATAAATTGTTAAAATTGGAAAGTTTCTAATACAGATTGTGATATATAGACAATTTTTTTTTATGTGACAACTCTGTCAATATTTAATATATGTTTATATATATTATTAAAATTAAGTTTATATTTTTCATTATGGATCAGAAGAAAAAAAAAATTAATCAAATTTTCAAGATCTGTCTCTTATGAAGAGTATAGATTTTTAAGAGAGTTTCCTATATAAATAGTAATGAAATTTGACTTATATTTCTAGTTATATCTCAAAATTAAAATTGTTTATGATCAATGTTTCACAATGTATTTCTTTACAAGATTATAAATTGATAAAATTGTCGAGTATACATTGTCTTCTGGTACCAATAATTTTTAAAATGTTTGATATACATAGACAATATTCTTTACTGAATGTAGACCATTTCATTTTATTTCTCTCTAAAGTTCAAATGTTGACCACGATATGGATCAAATCTATTCTCCTGTGTAGTCGGTAGTCAATTGTACCAAAATTAGATGAATAAGTGCTAGTTTATATCAAAAGTAAAAATGTTCATGATCAATTTTTCACAATGTCTTTCTCACCAAAATTATAAATTGTTAAAAGTGGCAAATTTTAAAGAAATTTCTTCAAATGTTAAGTACGTCAATATATAAAAAGTATTTATAAATAACGGTGAAACAAAGTTTCGAACTCCAATCATTAAATTTAAAATGAAAGTATTTGTGATCAATATTTTAAAATATCCTTCTTATTGATACTTTAAATTGTTAAAAAGTGAGATTTTTTAATAGCTTTTCTCATATAGGGACAAAAATGTTTCTATTGTGACAAATGTATCAATCTATAATGGGTCTTTGCAAATAGTGACATAATAGAGATTATATATTTTCTGAAATGACCCATTAACTTTATTTTATCTTAGAAAATAATGAAACAATGTTGTAGATGTATAAGTATGACCACTTTCTTAAAATAGATATTTAATATTCATTTTAATCCCATTCTTCTTATTAATTAAATTTCATTTAATTAATTTCTTTATATCCATCTATTTGATTAAATAAATTACTTAATTTATTTAATTAAGTTCACCTAAGCCTTTTCTAGCCTTTGAGTAAATAAATCACTTTATTTAATTAATTCCCCTTTCTCCCTTTTTAATTAAATTTGCATTTAATTAAATTGATCTTGTAAATAAATAAATCTAATTTATTTAAAAATCCCCCCGCTTGCAATTTCCTACATCTCCCACTTGCCTCCTGAACCCCTTCTAGATTCTTCTAATCCCTTCCAATTTAGCCTAATTAATCTCCTAATTATTGTCACAATCCTAAGAAAAGATAAGTCCCTTCTCAAAACCTCCAAAGTCTTTGAAGTGCATTAAACGCTTTATGTCTTAAAAAAGATAACTCTCAAAGTCTTCCAAACCATTTAAGGTTCTTACATAACCATTAATGGTTAACTCAACCTTCTTGCATGATTAGAGACTTTCTCTCTAACTCAACCCTCATCTAACGCAAGGGTCTCATCAACCTTTCATGGCTTTAACATTGGTTATTTCTTTAACCCTTGCACAAGAGTTTACCCCTTGGGTTAAAGCTTTATCCATGGGATAACCCTAGCCTAACCTTAACCCTTACCTCCTAGGGTAACCTTCATGTCTTCTCAAACATTTAATTCTTCTTTCATCTCCTATCAAGGAACCTCTTGTTGACAATTGTCACCATTTCATTAGTGAGAATTGTGAACATGGATTGATTAACTTTCAATCCTGGCCCTTGTTAAGATTATTCAATGTTGATCATCCATTGCCTTATTTTTTCTCTAAACAAAGCTCTCATTATCTCATTTTGATATAGAAGTTTTATGCATCAAACTTATAGTTATTTTACTAAGTATTTTAGCCTCTCTTTCATAAAATCATCTCAATAGAATTTAGAAGAATTTTAATATCATAAAATATCATAGAATTTAGAAGCATTTTTATCATCATCTTTATGCTAGTTTAATCATCATAGTTTCAATATCATACATATCTAGGAATGCATTCATGCATAATAATCAAACATCACTCATTCTTGGAGTTGTCATTCTTAGGTCACTTTTCTTAGTGATTTGAGAGAAAAGGCATTGACTTTATGGATCCCGTGAGATAGAGTACAATGAGACACCCCTTGGGAATTTGAGCTATTTTGATATAGTTCCTATAACTTGCACAAGGAGTCTCATTGGTTTGTGGGCCCTTTTGAATCTGACTTTTACATTTCTTTCACCCTCATTTCCCACACACATATGAATTTCAACAACTTTATGCAAGTGTGAAACACTAATTATATTATTATCTTCAACACACTTTACCTATGATTGTAACTTAGGGTTGTCATCTTTCATTGTGCTTGTGAGTTCAACTATAAAAGTATAGACTTTGTTTTGAATAATCATGTATAATTAATGACTCCTTCACACAATTTACTTCCACATTTACAAGTATTAAATATGCTAAAAATTCTTTTCCCAATAGCGAAAAAATGTGCCAAGAAGGTTAATTTTTTCTTCCACTCATTCATATGCATCGTTCAAACTATATGAAATTTGTACATTGCATGGATTCATCCAAACCCAAAGGAGTTAAAAAAATCTATATAGCAATTAGAAAAGGTATCAAATATTGATGAACTAGTAGACATTTATAGGGTTTAGGCCTTCTCAAGTGATGGTGGGGTTAGATTCAACCTAATGTGCTCCAAACAATCAACTACCTCCAAAAATAAATAACTAACCTTAATTGCAAACTTAAAAAAATTGGCAAAAATTTGTCATAGTGGATGAAACAAAGGTTTGTTCTAACTTTTTTTGGTTCCTTGGACTCAATTTTGAGCTTAGATCCCCTCAAATACTAGCCAAAATTAACTTGTAATAAGTCTATATTCTAGTAATAACTCAATTATTTGATATGGGAAGGGGTTTACTTGTCGAAGGTTTTGATACCATATTGAAATGATAAGGGAGCCATAACATGATGTTGTAGACACCACAAGAAATCATTTACAAAAATCATAATAGGGATGACCCTCTAACAAAATTGAGTCTAGAATATAATAAATTATAATGCGATTCATATCCTCCATTGTACACATGTTAAATATATTTTCAAACCCTTTCTAGAATACCATGGATCAATATTTGGTGGTTACAATATTTTTTGTACCATTAATGGAAATTATTTCATCAAAGCACATAAATATATCTAAAAATTATAGAAATCCTTGTGAGACCCAAAATTTTGCTAGGACCAAAGGCAATAGGAACTTAGCTGCCAATAGTATGAAAGGCTATAGGAATATAAACAATGCGATGAAAAAAGACAATAAGGCTTTCTCTAAAAGTAATTATGGAACTAGAAGTTCCACTTGGACCTAAAGCAATAGGAACTTAGGTGATGAGAGAATGGAAGGCTATGGGAACACAAAAACAAAGAGGATAGAAGCCAACGAGAGTTGGTAAAGAAGACCATACATGACCCAAAGTTTCTAAAAGATCAAAGGCAATGGAAAGTCAAATGAGGTCAGCATATAGACTTATAATTTGGGAACACAAACACTACAATGATGGAAGGAAATTGGGATTAGTCAAAAATTCCTCATGGGACCAAAAATTCTACCATGACTAAAATATGAAACACTCAAGAGTTAGTCATTTTTATAGAATTTTTGAATTGGTATTTCCTCGAGGGCTTCACTTAGTGAACTTGGGTTATAGCACGTACATTCATGGCATACTAAAGAGTCCCCCTATTTTCAAAAATTATTTTCCTAAACTCCATTTTTTTCAACCCCTCAAATACACAATCTAAATTAAAAGACTCCTATTTTTTGCAAAATATCATATTTTTCATAGCTCGAATTCAAAACCCCCCTATTTTCACCGATAGGAAATATATTGTACCCTCATTTTTTGGATATTAAACCCCCCAATATGAATGGATGTGATAGAATATTGCCTAGACAATGAAGCTCCTATGGGTATTTCATTCAAAAGTAGGAAAGAGTATAATAAACCCACTAAGATTTCTTCAATGAATTATATTTCACTGGAAATGATGGGGGCATGCAATTAGAAGTCTTTTTCTTTTTAATAAATATATAATATAAAATTACTTACAACAACCTATAAACATATTTTTTTCTGGTTCTAGTTTAGAAAATTAAAAAAATACATTAAAATATACATCCATTTACAACACTTTACATTAAAATAATTTGCTACGATTTAATTTTAACTTGACAAGATCTTCACTCTCATGAATTTCATCATGAATTGTTAGGGAGAATATTCAAAGATACTCCAACTTGAAATAAACCGCCAAATCTTTCTTCTAGGCTTACGGATGATCACCTCCCAAACACATGATTGTATTACAATCGAACCCCTATCTATGTGTCACCTATTAAACTAGGCTCACAGAGAAAATATAAAACAACATAATAAACAAATGATGCCACATAGTCACACAAACATGAGTTTTACAACTATTCACAACATACAACATAACTTTATGACATACTAATAAACCCCAAAAATATGCACAAAATAAATCATTTTACACAAGAGTCCTATTTGTTGGCAGTGGGGACTCACTTGAATTGATGATATATAACCCATACATCCCATCAAAGATTCTTACATGTTTTCCGTATGTGAAAATTTATACTAACATCAATTTCTATCCACAACTCCAACTATTTCTAAACTATATAGCCACAATGATAGAGTATTCATACCCAAGATCATATTTAATTCTAAAATAAAGACATAGGTATTCTAATAAAGGAGTTATCATCTATGATGAGTTCATGGTTGACATCATGATAAGTGTGGGTCATTTTGAGGAAAAGATTTTATTTATTTTACAAATTACTTTCTTGAGATGAAATGGGATGTTGGAATTTATGCCTTATTTGGTGCTATAAAGTGATGGTCATATTATAATTTTATATATTAGTGATTTTCCATATATTATACTATAGCTTGAGCCATATTTTATCTATTAATGCACGGACAATACTAATTAGATTTGGTAGATCAAAGGATAAAAGTACTCTTTTCTATGAAAGTAATGCCATCCAAAAATTGTGTTGTATCCTAAAGGCTATGGCTTGTCATTCTAAAAAGAATTCATGTGCTATTTATTTTAAATATCTAATTTGACTGAAATAAAATTATTATGTTTAGATCTTATAGATCATTTTTTTATTGTTTATGTAATATATTACAAAATAATTTATCAATAAGTAATCACAATGACATAAATTATTTTTTACCCTGCTAGTCTTTTAGGTACAAAGATTTATTAGATTTATTGATAACAAATAAATAAGAAGTGCTCAATCAAAATAAAAAAAATAAATGATTAAAATAAAACAAGAAAAATGAGTTCTATGACCATGCCATTGACATAAATTGGACAACAACTGATCATTAATTTTATCAACCAAATCTTCTACACAATCAATGTAAATTCTACAATTATCTCTATGAGTAATGGACGTCAATTAGAATCTTCTACCACAAGAGTAGATCACACTTCTAGAATAAGTGTTAGGTCTTGGCTACCCAAAGTCACAACTGATCATTAATTTTATCAACCAAATCTTCTACACAATCAATGTAAATTCTACAATTATCTCTATGAGTAATGGAAGTCAAAGAGAATCTTCTACCACAAGAGTGGATCACACTTCTAGAATAAGTGTTAGGTCTTGGCTACCCAAAGTCATAACTGATCATTAATTTAATCAACCAAATCTTCTACACAATCAATGTAAATTCTACAATTACCTCTATGAGTAATAGAAGTCAAAGAGAATCTTCTACCACAAGAGTGGATCACAATTCTAAAATAAGTGTTAGGTCTTGGCTACCCAAAGTCATGATTTTGAAGAATAAAATAAACTAACATAATTATGAGTTGGAAACTCTCCATTCTTAATACAGAACACAATGTAATATATTCTTATATTAAAAAAAGATTGTTGACATTTTTCAATATACAAAAAAATATTTAAAAATATGATAATGTAAATATGATTATATAGTCATATTTAGATGCTTTTTATTGTAAAATATAATTTAAATGTTTAAAAAGACTATCACATAATTTCTTTTAATAGATTATCAGAATTTACATGAAATTTGAATAACACACCAAAAAATAAAAAAATAAAAAATTACTGAACATCATATTTAAAGCATAGGACATTATAGAGAAAAATGTTATCTCAAATTCTTGAGCCAGTGAAATCCGTCAACCTAATTCAATAACAAGGGGGCCCTCCTCCTCTGTGGGGCTTTCTTTGTTTTTGTTCCACACTACTTCTTGTAACTTTTCTTTCACGCGGTCTTTTTGGCCTTCCGATTGACAGCGTAAAAAAAGCCACTCACTTTATGCTCTTCCGATTGTCTTTTTGTCATTCTTTATTGAATCATAAACTTTTCCTTTTACTTCCCTATCAGACTCACATGTTGACAATGAGGGATTTAATTTAGTCTCCTAAGTAGTTGGGATTTAATCTAGTCTCCTAAGTAGTCGGTAGTCAATTGAACCAAAAGTGAATGAATAAAAAAAAATTTGTGATTAATGTCTTTCTCACCAAAATTATAAATTGTTAAAAGTGGACTCTCCTCTTCCTTTGTGATCAAATATTTCAACTATCCACCATTCCATTAATGAAATCTTCAGACATATGTCAACTGCACAAACAGTAAACGGATACAAACAATGTAGAGCAAGTGCCGACCGTACATTTTACAAACAATGTAAGGACACTAACCACAATCAATTACTTGCAGAGTAAATGGGTGCAAAGTTTCACGTGGTTTTTTTGTGTTTTTTTTCCGTCACTAGTCAATACAAAATGTTTCACATTTTCTTTCCGATTGGCATAAAAGTTTAACGTTATCTTTTTGTTTTTTTCGTCACTAGTCAATACAAAATGTTTCACATTTTCTTTCCGATTGGCATAAAAGTTCAACGTTATCCTTCCCAGACACAAGTTTCACGTGGTCTTTTCTAATGAATACTATAAATAGCGTTGTAAGCCGAAGACCTAGTGTATCAATTCCTATGTTCCAGGAAAAGTATTAAGCCTCAGTATTTTTAGCCTGCTTCGGCAATGGCCAGTTTGAAGGGAGACGACAATTCTTCTTCTATTCCAGATAGATCTCTCAATCTCTGGGATGATGATTTTGTCCAATCTATGGAAACACCATATGGGGTAAGTAACTTCTTTTCTATTCTCACCAAAGCTTTCCTTTCTAGATTCTTCTGCTACTTTTCTTCCTTGCTGACTCTGCATTTTTCAGGGATCTGAATGCCGAGAACGTCTGGAAACTCTGGTGAAAGAAGTGAAAATCTTGTTAAAAGAAATGAAGACTGGATTAGACGGCGATCTGATCGAGCGGCTTGAGATGGTTGACACATTGCAATGCCTCGGAATAGATCGATATTTTCAGGCTGAGATAAAAGCAGCTCTTGATTATGTTTACGGGTTTGTTAAATTTTTCTTTTAACATTTGGGTTGCTAACATAATATATAAATTATGATGGAAATTGTAACGTATACCCGATTGTCAGTGTTAGATTTTCTATTCAGGTGATAAATATCTTTTGATGTTACACAGCTCACTTGTGATAGAAATAGTTTTGCAGTGGATTTTGCATGATTGAATACATTAACAGAAACGTTTGGTTTATAATGGATGCAGATGTTGGGATGGAAGTGTGGGTATAGGATTAGGATTTGGAAGTGTTACGAAGAATTTGAATGCTACAGCTTTAGGACTTAGACTTCTCAGGCTTCATCGTTATGATGTATCTGCAGGTACTCAAATAGCGTAATCATTTGGAAGTGTTACGAAGAATTTGAATGTTACAACCATCACATAACGTATATTGATTTTTTATTTTTTAAAAATATTTGTACTGAATCCAATAACTCAATATACTTTTAAAATGTTCTCTCTTTCATTATCTACCTTAATTATTTCTTTATTGTGTTCTTGTACATACATACAGACAATTAATGATTTGTTTATGTGTTCTATTGTCGGAAGATGTGTTGGAGAATTTCAAAGACAAAAGTCGACAGTTCTTTTTCTGGGAAGGAAATAATGATAATAATGAGAACATCATTGTAGAGGAATGTGGAATGCGAAGTATTCTCAATCTCTTTAGAGCTTCAAGTGTGGCATTTCCAAGAGAAAAAGTTATGGAAGAAGCTAAAATATTTAGCACAACATATCTTAGGCAAATATTACAAAAACTTGAAAATACATATAAGAAAAGTTTTCTGAAAGAGGTAATAATTTTTCAATTTTTTTAAAAAATGAATTATTATATTAAGAATGTTCTTAAAACACCCGTTAGTAGATATTTATTAAATTTTATCATTTCAATTTTATAGGTGGAATATGCACTCTTGTATGAATGGACTCGTACCTTTTCTAGATGGGAGGCAGTGAATTTCATTGAAATATATGAAGAGGACAATTTGAAGTAAAAGTTACAAATATTATTATCAATGTTTTTTCCAACTTTTCAATTAAAAATAGATTTTAAACTTCTTTAAGCTAATTAAAGGATTTTCATTTTTCAGGTTAAAGGATAGCAAGATTATCGAATTGGCAAAATTAGATTTCAATATATTACAATTTGTGTACAAGATGGAGATGAAAAAAGTCTCTAGGTAATTATCACTATCAAAAAAATTAAATAATGATTTTGTTTTTAAGTGATATATTTAAATAATATCAAAACAACAAAAACAATTAATAATGAAAATTTTATAAATATTTATGCAATTATTTAATGTTTGATCTAATCATAAATTAAATGGTTAATTGTTTTGTTGATATATTTAAATAGATTCAACCAAGATTTATCATGCATTCAGAACTATTAATTAAAAACATTTGTATTCTTTTTAAGAACATGGATATAGTTAAAAGAAAAAAATCATTATTTTGAACCTATCAATTTTGGAATTAATTACTAAAAAGAAGGTAATAATTTGATTTATTTTTATGGCAGTTGGTGGGCAGAGTGTGGTATCATGAAATTGATTTCAATCAGACAACGTCCAATGGAATATTATTTGTTAGGACTTAGTGCTACAGATGAAGAGGAATTTTATAGTAGTAGAATGGCTTTTACCAAATCAACAACACTTCTTTCTTTAATGGACGATCTTCTTGATGATTACTTAACATTTGAGCAAGTTGAACTTGTTGTTAAGGCTATTACTCAAGGTTGGGATATTTCTATTGTACAAGATATTCCAACTGATTTCAAGAGAATTATAGAATTTATTTTTCAAACAGTACATGAATTGGCAAATGAGGCAACTGAAAAGCAAGGACGTGACATGATGCCATTTATTACAAAAGCAGTAAGTATACTTTTCTAAAATATGAGTTTTTTATTTTCTTCTTTTTTTTCAAATAAAATATTATATGATATATAGTAATAATTAAAATATACCTTAGATTCAACATTAATAAGGGAAAAAAAAACTCGTGCTATTTTAGTCTAGAATTCTTTTGTTTTATGAATATGTTTTAATTTTAATTTTAAAACTATTTCATTTTATCTTTAAAGTTAGTGTTGGTAATGTATTTTTTCCAATTTTATATGTAACTTTTAAATATATTTTAAAAAAAATTACATTTATTATTTTAATTAAAAAATAAAATTACACATGAATTTTTTACTTTAAAATATGGTACATGCTATACACTTATATCTAACTTTTAAATGTTTCATTTATAAACATTGTGTTATTTTAAAATTTTGAGGTCTTTATATTTAAAAATAAATATTTGTTCTAAATAATTTTTATTTCAAAGTCATTTCATGAATTACTTCATCCCACCACCAATCTAGGTCACATCTCTTGACTTAATTTCAAAGTGTATTTTGGAAGTCTACATTATAGCTAGTTAGAAAAATAAATGACAATAACAATTAGGATTTTGCAACACCATACAATACCTATCCTTAAAAAGATGCGGTATTTGAGATAATGTATTGAAATAATACTCATGTTGCATGACTATGAACTATTGTATAATTGAATATTCGATTATAGAACCTAATATCAATATTAGTATAGATGTCTTATTTTATTTATTCGAGTTATTTTACTTTAATATAATATTAATTTCTTTTAGTTTATTTTGTTTGAATTTCTTTTTTTTTTTATAATACTTGAAAATTTCAATTTCTCTAAGAAAGTGAAATTAAAGTACACTAAGCATGTAAAAGGTATAAGAGATATTATTTTGTTTGACAAATTTATTGTGACTACTTTTTAAGATCAAATAAAATATATAAATTATGAAATAAAATTTGGAGATTGAATTATTAATTCAAGTATCTTATGATTTAGTGGGCAGATTATGCTGAAGCTAGTTTACAACAAGCACGTTGGAACATTAGTAAACATGCTCCAACCTATAATGAGTACTTGAAGATTGCAGCAACAACTGCAGCGATTGGACCACTATTGTTGCACCCCATTCTCTTGGCAGCCCAACATTTAGAAGACAACACTATTCAGAAGACATTTAATAATCAATGTAGATTCTATGAGCTCATATGGTTGTGTACACGTTTAATTGATGATGTTCATGATTACCAGGTTTTACTCTCTCTTTTTTAAATTTGTGACTAGTTCCAAAATCACATGATATTATACTTACAATATTAGCGTATTAACATATTTCTTATGGTAATGAAGGATGATAAACTCCATGGACAGACAAGCTCAGCAATTTCCTGTTATATGATAGATCATCCTGAATCTTCAGAAGAAGAGGCATTAAATGACATCAACTATATGGTTGACCAATTACTTAAAGAATTAACATGGGAATTTCTAAATCAAGAAAGTTCTTTGCTTGATTGGGAAAAGATATGCTTCAACCTCAACAAAGGGTTGCAATGTTTCTATGTATATGGAGATGGATTTTCAAATCATGACAAAGGAAACAAGCAACGGATAGAGAAAATTCTTGTTGATCCAATAAAAATATAGAAAGGTAGAGATTTTATTATCCAAAAGCTAAAATCCTACTATATAATATTTATTTGGTATGTATTCCTATTAAAATTATATAATATATTTATAGAGGGTGTCGTTCTTTTCCATTGTAGCAATTTTTTTTGTTCTTACTAGACAAGTCTATAAATTGATTTTTTATTGGTACTACACCATCTATATATTGATTTTCAACTTGAGTAACAATATATAATTTTTATTTGAAGAAATATCCCACTAACAAGTCTTCTTATTTTCAAGTTAGAGTGTTACATAAGAAGTCACAAAGCCTTGATTCAAAATAGAATGTAATCTATTTGACTCCTACTCTACTTTTTCTATGACTGGTTTTGTTACAATTTCAATTTTTGATGGTTTGTGTTTCAGAACTGTAATGGGTTGTGGCCCTTCCCCACATATTTTAGTACAAAAAAATTCTATGTAAATCAGTTTATTGATATTAATGTTCATTTTTAATAATTGGAATATAGTTCTTCATCAAATCACCCTTAAAATGGACTAAAGGAAGATATGAAATGCTATTAAATAAAAAAAACAACAACTTATAAACTGATTTCAAATAAATAAGTGATATATGTTAGAAACACGGTATACTCAATGCAAGGTTAACTTTTTTGTTGTTTGTCCAATAAAAATCTAATAATTGATATGTTTGAATCTAGTTCTCTAGCTCTAACTATAATCATAATTCTATATATATGAAGTAACCTCCCCTCCTTTTAGATGGTTACCTCTAAAGTCATTGTAAGGACATCATAAAAGGGGTGATGTCATTATATTTTTGTATATAATACTTGCAATACAATGTACAAGAAGATTTTAAATATTAATTTTCAATCCACTAAAGACCATTCACATTGTGTTGTCTTTTATCTCTTAATTTGTAAAATACTAAATTTAAATTAAGATTCTAAAACATAAGATTCATCATTTGTAGAAGATTACAGGGAGGAAGTAGTATTTTTAATGTTTCTTTTTAGTTAATTTGATTTATGCGGCTTCAATTTTTATTTTTAATTAATGAGAGTAAAAAATTAAAGAAATTTAATTGTAGGGTTATAAATTTGATCAAATAATATTTAATATTTGAGGCTATGTATTCTATCATAAGAACAATTGTCCATAAATTATATAAGAAATTAATTCTAAAATAAAGTGGTAGATGTTCTCATAAAAAAAGTTGTCATTTATGATGAGTTAAAAGATGGCATCATGATAATTCTGGGTTATGTTGAGGACAAGATTTTATTTATTTATGATAATTTTGGGTTATGTTGAGGACAAGATTTTATTTATTTTGAAAATTATTATCTTGGGATGAAATGGGGTGTTAGAATTTATAGCGTATTTGTACTATAAAGTTATGGTCATATTAAATTTTTACATATTAGTCATATTTTACATATGTCTATTATATCTTAAGCCATCTATTTTAACTATCAATTCATGAATAACAATAATTAGATTTGGGAGATCAAAGGAGAAAAATACTCTTTTTTTTATGAAAATAATCTTATCTAAAAATTATAATATATGCTAAACATTATATTTTGTCCTTCAAGAAAGAATTTGTATGTTGTTTGCTTCAAATATTAAATTTGATTTAAATAAAAATATTATGCTTTATCCCATGTATGAATTATTTTATTGTTTATGCAATATATTACTGAATAAATTAGGAATAAATAATAGTAATAGTATGACATACTTTTTATTGCTAGTCTCTAGGGTACAAAAATTAATGATAAAAAAGAAAATTGAAGCAAGTCCTCAATAAAGCACAAAATACAAATAAATAAAAGTAATAAATGTAGAAAATAAAGAAAAAAATGCATTCATTGAGATAATGGAATTGGCGAATAATGGGCAACCATAAATCAATAATTTTCATAACCAAACCTTCTATACTTTCAAAGAAAATCCTATAATTATCTCTATGGGTAATAGAAGAAAACGATAATCTTCTACCCCAAGGGTGAATCAATATTTCAAAAAAATCTTGATTTGTGCATGTTATATTTAATAAATTATCCTAAGAATGACAAGAGGCCAAATCATAACTAGGCTTATAAATATTTGTACCACTAGTTAGGATAACTCATAGTTTATTTATTTTAGGGACTGAACAATTGCTTAATCCAAACTCGGATCTACAAACTAAATAATTAGATTTTCGTAAACTTGGTGTATCAATTAAAGAAAATTAGGTTCGCTACACTTCACTTGAAATGAATACTATATTAATGTTGATACTATTACTCAATTACTCAAGATCATAGCGTTATCACAACATATTGTTATTTTACATAGATGTTGATTGACAAAGTCAAAGGGAAGTATATTGAGATGCATTTCAAAGAGTTAGTATAGTTGAAGAAGGATACTTTTTGTAACAGCCCACCAAGGAAATATAGAGGACAACAACTAACTAAACAATTAAACATAGCAATATTTTTGTTTTGAAAAACAAATAACATAACATTACAAACTCAACATGAAAGAAAATATAACATTTGTACGTGCATGGAAGATAATAACTCTCCTAACTAAGTCCTCATGCATGTTCCCTAACATCGCTACCTAAGAAACACTCTAAACATCATATATAACTCAAACCATAATAATCATCATGACATTGCATTTACATGAATAAAATCTCTAAAATTTTATTCATTTTAATAACCAATTTAAGTATTCCTATGATAACCTATGCAAAGATATAATGATACATCCAATCACACAAGAGTGGTCGATACCAACATTGAACTACTTAACACTAATCTAGAATTAAATTATTTAAATTCCATCAAATTACTTTACATTCCATTAATCTCCCTAATGGAGTGTCCAAATTACAATGATAGTGAAACAATTAAAGTGATATAATCACAATGAGAATTAAATGCATAACATCTCCTAATACATCACTAAATCATTTGCACTAAGAACTGGGGGAAAATTAGAAATATGATCTAAGATCCATCCAACCCACAAACATGTCCACTAGTCCCCACTGGACATTCGTAACAACCACCCGACCATGTGGAACCTATAGTGTCCTAAATTTTACCGGGTGCATTTATGACACTTGTGCATGATGCCTAAGGCATTTATGATGACCCTGTGATCAAAATTATAACATTTTGTGATCGTAAGGCATTTATTCCAAGGATCATTACTCAGCCCTACCAACCCTTTGGGGCCTATTCCCGAAGGGTGGTAGCGTGATGAGGGGATGTCCATGTGCTGCACTAATGTCTCAAAAAGTGGTCATAATTCAAAAGTGTTTGTGACTCAGATGCGTTCCGACGCATGTCCCTTGGCCCATGTTGTGCCATAATGGCTCCCTACGCTTTCTTTGAATTAAAAACCCTCTTGAACTCATTTGAAAGGGTTCCCATTTTGGGGTTCTTAGATATATTGATCTTTGTGCTCTCTCAAGAAACATTAAAGGCAAGCTATCAATACCAACAACAAGCTTCCTAACCTCGTGGCAACTTATTACCAATTCATCTACCAATTGAGCTTCATCACACTCGCAGTGCCAAATATCAATGAGGGTTTGATTTCCAAACTTACTCTCTCTTTATTTCACTTTCATGCAATGAGTCCTTTGCATTAATAAGTCTATTTACCAATATTCCAATATTCACTTGCATGCAATAGGAATTAGATTTCTTCTTGCATCTATTTATCAATTTACCAATTTTTTCCAAGTTATCTATTTTTCCAATCTATACCAATTTGGTTGTTCGTGGTGGTGGAAACACATAAACATGGGTCTAACTAAGGTAGGTCCCTATATAGCCCCAAAATTTTCCCCATTTTCAGTGTGCATAGGTACAGGTTTAGTCAAGTGCTTATATTTTGAGATTTAGTGTTTGCAGGACTCATAGATGTCAAAACCGCACGTTGGCATCCCAGATCCAAGCATGTCTCACATTATTCATTTGCTCTGTCCTTTCTATTTTATATTTATGCTTAGCCAATATACAGTTCATCTTATTCATATCTTGTGCATTTTGTATTCATTTATTTGTAATTAGTTAGTTTGTTAAATAGTTGGTAGTTTATTTATTTTTGTTGTTGTTATGTGTTCTATTTTTAAGAACCAGATACCATTGCCTAACTCTTTGTTCTACTCACCTAGGACACTAGTACATCGAGATGTATTTTGTATTCCACACTGTAGTCTAGGGTCCACACTACTGTCTCGGTAACAGAACCTTGCAGAGCTTGTTAGAGGTTCTCCTTGGTTCTCTGACAGACCCAGAGCATTCGTTTTATCCCCTGGCTTAGTGTTGCACCTGTTCAAAGAGGTTAATGGCTTGATAATTTTCCCTTGTGGGTTCATCATCCTTGAGGTGGCAAATTCAATCCACTACATTTTGGTTAACTTGATGTGAAATGATGTAAATGTTAAATTTATTCCTTTAGGAGTTTAATGCTTTTGATAAGGCATTCTCAAAAGATGACTTCGATATATTGGATGAAGTCTTAAATGACTTCCTTGATGTACCTCCTCCAAAAAGGAGTGCAAAGGATCAGTCACCTTCCTCAAAATCCTCGTACGAAGAGAAAGCATCCGTGAATGTCATTGTCATCTCCACAACCCCTCAAAGGCCTAAGAGACCTTTCTTTTATGTGATGGTGGCTACTCTTTCCTTCCCCAAGAAGGTTAAGTCCATTGATGGAAATCCTTTCAAAGGAGAAGCTTCCAATTTGTATGCCAAATTTGTGCAATCTAAACAACCATATTATAACACCATTGCATGCACATATAACACTCGTAATAACAAGCAAGTTCCTAGACAAAAACAACAAGTTTCTTTACCACCTTCTCAATTGACTCTTCCTAAGGTGCCTGTACTGGCGGACAAGTGACCAAGTAATTATGATCTTATCAAGCAACTTAGGGTTACTCCTAAGATCTCATTGTGGAATTTTCTTCAAACCACCCCGACATACCAAGGTATGTTGTAGGAGGATTTTCAAAAGATCATGCTACCTTCCTCTGCGAGACCGCCTAGCGTGAATGCATTGATGGATCATATTCATGTGGATTTGCCAAATATTACTTTCTATCCGTATGAACTTCCACCCCCAAGGTGAGGAATCTAGTGGATCCTTTGATGATTATTGACCATGTGACTGGTATGGGTATCACATGAACTCTAGCTGATACTAGATCTACACTTAATGTTTGGGAACTAAACTTGCTACCAAAGGTCAAGTTAGATCCAAAATCTTTGGCAGCATCCTCTCTATACATTCAAGGTTTTGACAACTATTGAAAAACCACTATAGGGGCTATCATACTATCCTTCAAGGTTGGACCGGTAACTAAAGCAACCCTTGTGCACATTATGCTGGGGCCTTTATCATACAACCTTATTCTAGGTGTATCTTGGCTTCATGCCTTGGGAGTCATATCTTCTATGCTTTATGGAGCAGCGAAGTTCATAGGTGATAACCGGGTTGTCATAGTTAGGGCTATTCTTGAGGCTATGCAATTATGTGAAATTTATGTAGTGGGTCAGGTTGTTGCTACATCCTCATTTCATAATTGGGTACAAATTTTATCTTCTTTGGTGATAACTTTTTCTTGTGCCACCTCCCCTAAAAAAATAGTGTAAGAAAGAAGAGATCCCTAAGTCGCTCAAAAGGAGAAGTCATCCGAGTCTCTCATGATTGACACTCCTAAGACAAAAATGTCGGCGCCATGGTTTAAACAGAAATCTCTAGTAAAATGGTCTTCTCCATCAAGAGTTAATGCATGCTTAGGTGACATCTGGGGTTCTTTCGACTTCACTGATTCTCATGTTGGTGAATACAATGTAGATCTTGTCCACTTGAGTTTTCCAAAGATAGCGTTCACTTTGGCTATGAAGGATTATTATGCATCCATAAATTTGGGTGACACTTACCATGTGGATCATCTTTTCTATACCAAACCACCATCAGGGAATGAGCTTCAAGACATGAAGGGATTGTGGGCCTAATGAGAAAGGTATTCAGATCCCTTTAGAGGTCGAACCTCACCACCACAACACTAGACTAGGGTACCATCATATGAGACAAAATTTGAAAACATGGTTGATAGTGAGCATGATTTCGGTTGATCCCCTGCCTCTGAAGCTTATCCATCCAGAACTCATTGATACTATTGCATCACCTATCGAGAATCCCTTGGACTTATTCCTCTCAGAATAATCCTTGAGGGAGTTTCTAGGTGTTTATGAGGAGCTGCCCTCTTATCATCATAAATGTCGATTCCCATATGTCTTGAATGCTCAAGCCTACTTTAGAGAATTTGTTGCAGAGGGGGCACCTTTTTCCTATAATGAAGAGAAAATATTTGTTTCTCATCTGAAAGATAGTAGTGCACTCCTACATGGGGAGACTACTGAAATTGTCATGAGTGATAAGGATCCCAATAAAGTAATAAAGATTAGAAATTGCTTGTCCCCTGAAGAATCAAAAGAATATTTCAATTTTTTACACCAATTCTGTGACATCTTTGGTTGGTCCTATGAATAGATGCCCAAAATCGATGAGTCAATTTTGGTACACAACATTGTGCTTAGTCCTTATGCTAAGCTGGTGACACAAAATATTCAAAATATGAATCCTAAGGTTGTTTTGTTGGACAAGATTGAGATAGAGAAGCTTTTAAAAGCTAACTTTATCCGACATATTGACTACTCACCATGGATCTTGAACATTGTACAAGTGAGAAAGCCTGATAGGAGAATTTGCATTTGTATCGACTTTTAGGATTTGAATGAGGCATCTCTCAAGGATGACTTTCCTCTCTCGAATATTGATAATATCGTTGATTCAACCACTGGGTATGCTTTGCTTTCGTTTATGTATGGTTTCTGGGATTATAATAAAATCCATATTAACCCGGACGATCAGTATAAAACTGCCTTCACTACCCCATGGGGGACCTTTTGGTATGTTGTCATGTCATTTGGGTTGAAAAACACAAGAGCAACCTATGAATTAGCCATGGCTTTGATCTTCCATGATTTTATCCATAAGATCTTAGAGGATTATGTCAATAACATTTTGGTAAAATCCCTAGCATGAGGAACGCATGTGGAAAATATACATCTAGTCTTTGAAAGACTTTGGTTGTATAAAATGAGACTAAACCCTCTTAAGTGTGTCTTCAGCATTGACACGAGGAAACTCTTGGGGTTTATCATCTCTCACCAGAGAATTGAAATAGATATAGATAATATTGATGCTATCGTCAACATGCCTCCATCTAGAAACAACTCTCAGCTTCATAGTCTACAATGGAAAATCCAAACCATTCATCGGTTTGTGGCACAACTAGTTGATCAGACTCTCCCTTTCACAAGATTACTAAAGAAGGATGTTCACTTTAAATGGAATGAATACTGTCAAAAGGCTTTCGATTCCATCAAAGATTACTTGGTTAATCCTCCTATCTTGATGTCGGCTATGTCTGATGAACCTTTCTTTTTATACATCTCATTCTCTAGCAGTATTTCTAGCTCAATGTGATCATGAATGTCAAGAGAGAGTTATCTATTACATTAGTCGAACATTGATAGATTATGAGACCCAATATTATTCCATAGAAAAATAGTGCTTAGCTCTCATGTTCGCAAATCAAAAGATAAGGCATTACATTCTCCATGCAGAAACATGGGTCGTTGCCAAAAATGACATTCTTAAGTATCTTTTTGTTAAATCTAATCTTTCAGGATGGTTGGCTAAATGGGTAATGCTGCTCTCTAAATTTGACCTAAAGTTCATCTCTCAGAAATCAATAAAGGGATGGGTTATCATTGATCAGTTAGTCAACACTCCCTCAAGCAAATATTTTCCCACCTTAGATCTCTTTCCTGATGAGGATGTCTTGATCATTGATCAAGACCCTATGTGGGACATGTATTTTGATGGTTCAAGATGTCAAATTGGTTCTGAAGTAGGTGTAGTCTTTGTTTCACCTGAATGAAAATTGGTTCCTTTTTCATTCTACTTATAATTTCATTGCACCAATAACATCGCTGAGTATGAGGCCTTAATTGTAGGACTTCATACCATGATTGCCATGGGTGTGAGACATATCTACATCCATGGAGACTCCGAACTCATTATAAATCAAGTGACAGGTTCCTATCGCATGAAATAGTTGAAGTTGTCTCAGTATAAAGATTTAGTTTTGACTATACTGAAACAATTTGCTACGTACATGATCAATAGCATCCCCCAGAGATAAAATCATCATGTCGATGCAATGATAAGCACAACTTCCCTTGTAGGTCCTGGTTTTGGTCAAGATGAGTATCACTTTGTGGTGCAAGTCCTTCGCTCTCTGGCTATTTCAGATAGCGCATATCAAGACAATCGCATATGTGCTCATTTCTACTTAGGAGAACCGTTTGCACATATATTTGATTATCTAAAGACATGAAGTTTTCCCGAAGACGCTACTAAAAGTTTATGTTCATGAATTTTAAAATTAGCTACCCATTATATTCTCTTATTTGACATATTATAAAAGAGGTTATATAATGGTCTTCTTTTGTGGTGTCTAACAATAGTCGAGATCCCTGTGGCCCTTCAAGAAGCCCACTCAGGTTCTCGAGGTGGTAATTTTCATGGTAGATCTTTGGTGCACAAACTTATACATATGAGGTATTATTAGCAAATGATGGAGAAAGACTCATTCACTTTTGTTAAGAATGCCCTCAATATCAACAACACAACAACTTGATTCAAGCCCCCACATAGGAGCTTCATAGTCAAGTCTCTAACTGGTCTTTTAAAATTTGGGGACTAGATATTATTGGTAAAATATCTCCTCTGTCGTCTAAAGGTGATGTCTTCATTATTACTGCCACATATTATTTCATGAAGTGGGTCGAAGCAGTAGCACTACGTTCGACTACCGCTCACATGATTTATGGTTTTATCATGGATAACATCACTTCTCGATTCAGTATATGTGCTACCCTCATTTCTAATAACGATACATTGTTTAAGAACAAGGAAGTCAAGTAGTTCCTTGAGAAGTTCCGCATTCAACATTTTTTTTCCACTCCTTATTATCCATAGTCCAATGGTCAAGCAGAAGCATCTAACTAAACCATTGAGCAGACTCTTGCAAAAGACTGTCACTAAACATGATAAGGATTCACACTTGCAATTGATTTATGCGTTATGGGCCTATCGCACAAGTGTCCGTACGACTATAGGAACAATGCCCTATAACCTCATGTATGGCACTAACACCATCACGCCTCTCAAATTAGAGATCTCATCTTTGCATGTCTCCTTGAAAGGGGTTATCGATGATGACTCTTATCAGACTCTTCATCTGAATCAACTAGAGTTGTTAGATGAACACCATTTGAAGGCCCTTCAAAGCCTCCAGGCTTATCATAAATCCCAATCTCGTTAGTATAACCAAAACGCACTTCTCAAAACATTTTAAATAGGTGACCTGCTCCTCTTTGAGAACCAGATAAATGTCAATGCACCACCTGACCAATGCGGAAATTTTAGTCTGAATTGGTTAGGTCCTTACATGATCACTTCTATATATGGTTCAGGTTCCTATGGTTTGTCTTCCATGGATGGCACTCCTCTCAAAGAGCCTATCAATGTTGCACACTTGCATCGATACTATGAGTAGGAAAATTTATAATATGTGTCTTACACATGATGCCTAGTTCCCTACAACGGTCATGTCCTAATGCATATCCTTTGTCAACACAAGCCTCTGATATTGTGTTATAAAGTAACAATGCATAGCCATACCCATGTGTGTGTCTGTGCATGTGTACATATGCTTTATTCTACAACCCATAGATCATCATAGTATTTCACCATGCATGTATAAACATAACAACATGTAAATGAAATCATGATAGCCATCTAATCTACATCATACATCATATAGGAATATAATACAAATGAAAACATCCATCCATAATCACATAAGAGATATTTGATCAAAATATCATATCCCATCATATATATGTATAATGTATCATGTACATGTATAGCACTACAAAAACACGTAATGTTTTCATATGTATCCAATACATTTGTGTACATATAAAAAAAGAATGCTATACATCATATATCTACATCAAAATGTATTAGCCCATTAGTGTTGATGGATATTACCCTGATGCTGGTGGACCACGACCTAGGGGACATGTCCCTGAGCTGGCTGGCATTGGTGGTTCCTAATTTTTCCTTAGAGGCCACTGAACTGAGGTGGACTATGACCTCGCAGCTATAGTCCTCCATTAGCGCAGACCCCTCAAATCTCCTCGTAGCTCCATAATGGTCTCCCATTGCATCATCAGCTCCTCGCATAGGTCGATCTCTCACTAGTGTGCACCATCTAAATCTGTCATCAACTAACGCACTCAAGGGTAGTCTAGGTGACCCACGGCACCCTGTTGCATGACATCCAACTATCAGTGGAGGTCATCAACTTGGATTTGCAGAGCATCATGTACCCTCTCGACACTATTAGCTCACATCATTGCCTAGTCTCTCTCTCTTAGGATAGTTTGTACCTCCTTCAGGGCCTGATCCCACTGCCCCATCAGAGTGGCCAACTATGTTGCTCCCTGCACTAGCTCCACTCGATCCTCCTCATACGTTGTCCACAACCATGCTACAAGATTGAACAAATAGACATGTCATCCTTCCACCTGAATGGGCTAATAGGTATCCAGCATAGGACCCCAAAGCTACACATCTGGGATGATCTCTACAAGTGCCTGGTAGACAAAATTTAGCAACTTTGGCATGCCCTCTGCAAACACAAAAGTTTCCTGCATCAGTACCTCATCATATCAAAAATATCTATCTCTATGTATGCATATCAAAAGAAGTAAAAATACATGAATAGAAAATAGCATATGCATACTAGGATCACCTGCCTTCCCATCTAGATCTCATGGAGGAGCCCTGTTGCTAGACCCCTTCACACCAACTACAACTGTTGTTGGTGGAACAACCCATACTATTGGGAGTACCTGCTTGACCCATCTATATGGACTCAGACTCCTCATCCACTATTGTTAGCCTGGCCTCTCCTCCTCTGCCTCTGGTGAGCCCTCAAGCTCATCCTCTCCCAGTAGCCATGCATCTCCTCCTGTTGCATCTGGTGGGAAGATCAGTGTTGGAGAATCTCTCTACCACCACTATGTGAAGTCAAAAGTGACTCTGACATCATTGATATCTATTTGTGGATCAATGTCGTCATCGTCACTACCCTTGGAGCTATCGTGAACATCCCCCATGGTGGGGCGAGGAAGCTCCTAGGGTGTCAGAGAACTCCAGGCTGATCGTGCATAGATAGGAGCAACGGGTGGCACTGTCTACACCTATCCAGATTGTCTCATCGACCAGTGCTAGTAGTAGGTAATCACCACATAATATTTCCACCCAAGTAGGAATCGGTCTCCCTGCATCTATGGTAGTTGCATTTGGTCTACAACATAGACTCCCATCTCTCGGTATTGCTACCAAATGACTTCACCAATATCAAGACGATCAAATAAGATGTGCCAGAATGTGTGGTCTCTTGTATGCCACACTCTGTGGCATAGAGGATAGGAGTGTGCCCGCGACATTTCCAAGGGCATCAGTGTTGGGAATCCTACAAGTCAGGTGCACATGATGTGCTCAAAGGCCCATACCTATAGTAGCGTACACATGGTTAGACTATAGTTATGATAGTGTACGTACTCTGAAAGTTCATAATATAGATGAGCCAACATGTTGGGACCCCATGCATATACGGTCTATCTCTGCTCTATCTCTCTAATAAGAGGTACGAACCTTTCTGCCATCTCTAATCCTCGGCCATATATGAGGACTTGTAGTGCTAGGGTCACAATCATGATGCATTAGACAAGGGGAATGATGACTTGGCCCTGACCAAGTGCTCGTAGATACACGTACCATTTGTTGTCGATACACTGACCTAAGGCCCACTCCTACTAAGTGATGAGCTCCCGCGATGATAGGATCATGGTGGTGACTTGCTCCCCTCTGATGGGAAGCCATAGGATTTGGTACACATCCACTAATGTAATAGTCATCTCCCCCATGGGTTGGTGAAATGACATGGTACTTAGCATCCCAGTGCTCCATCACTTCTCGTAGCATGGGGGCATGAAACTAGAACTTAGGGAGCATGTAATTCCACCATAGGTCGACCCTTCATAGAAATCGTTTCTCAGCCTGTGTGAGATACTCCAATATGTCACTTAGCATCTACAATAAATGCCCCACACTATGCTCCCACATCTCATGCAATCTTTGCACATGTAAACAACTAAAACTATTCCATTAATATCATTCATCATCATTTTTGGCAGACGCTAGCACACCTAGAAGACAACATTACACCTTTTGGATGCTAACGTCTAGACAAGATGAGAATGCATCCTTTGGACGTCAGTGACTATCCAGGACATATACATCTTAGTCAGATGGTAATGTGTTCCCTGGACACCTACACTACGGTCCTGCAAAAAACTCTAAAAAGATGCAAAAAAATGACAAAAATGAGCATGATTCGAGCCATACCTAGTCGGGCTCCTCACCCAGCTCCACTATAGTGGGAAGCTCCTTGATCATACTTACCCTAATCTCCTGTTTGCCAATAATTTTTTCTCTGGCTCTATACAATTCTAAGCTTGAATGCTTGCAGTGAATCGTAACAATGACCCTTCCATGGGCCCACTTTTGAGTATATAGGTTAAATTTTCGTCCAAAATGTCTTTTGCCCTCTTCGGGACAATTTTGGTTCATTTTCCTTCCTGTTTTCCCCACCTTCATTAGGGGAAAATGACGAGGGGGCATATACTCGCCTACATCTGATTTTTCATTTCTTTCTACTAACACTTGTTAATCATTCTTCTCACTTGAGTAGGTTCCTCCATTTTTCATGCTAACACATTTATTTGTTTTGCAGCATGCTCTTTGTCTTTTCAAATGCTACATCTCTTCTCCAAAACTTGGGGGCATCGTTCATGATCATGGACCTGACTCCTATGACTTCCATAATGTCTCTGAAGTGTACTTATTACCTTGGGTGCATTTATTGTGCAACATGAGTTTGGTGAACATGTATTTTAAACTACTTTAGTGCGACTGATCCCTAAGGTTGATCATTCAACTAAAGTGGGGGAAAAATGAACTATCCTATATTGTACTTAGTGCATTTATGAAACTTGTGAATGAAGCCTTAGGCATTTATGACGACCTTGTGATCAAAAGTGTAATATTTTGTCATCGTAAGGCCTTTAATTCCAAGGAGCATTTCTTAGCCCTGCCAACACTTTGGCGCATATTCCCGATGGATGACAACCTGACACGAGGACGTGCGTTCACCGTGCTAACGTCTAGGAAAATGGTCAAAATTTAAAAGTGTCAGTGACTCAGATGCACATAGACGCATGTCCCTTGGCCCGCGTCATGCCATAATGGCTCCTTGTACTTGCTTCAAATTAAAAAATCTCTTCAAATCATTTGAAAGGGTTCCCACTTTGGGCTTCTTGGCTATCTTGATCTTTGTGCTCTCTCAAGTTCTCTCAGGAAACATCAACATCAAAGGAAAGCTATCAATACCAACATCAAGATTCCTAGCCTCATGGAAACTTCTTACCAATTCATCTACCAATTGAGATTCATCATGCTCATAGTACCAAATATGAAGGAGGGTTTTCTTTCGAAACTTACTCTCTCTTTATTTCAGCTTCAGGTAATGTGTCCTTTGCATTAATAAGTCTATTTACCAATATTTCCATATTCATTTGCATGCAATATGAATTAGATTTCCTATTGCATCTATTTATCAATTTACCAATTTCTTCCTAGTTATCTATTTTTCCAATCTGTACCAATTTGATTGTTTGTGGTGGTGGAAACACCTAAATGGGGGTCTGTTTGAGGTAGGCCCCTTGACAACCCCAACATTTTCCCCCTTTCCAGTGTGCACAGGTACAAGTTTAGTCTAGTGCTTGGATTTTGAGATTTAGTGTTTGCAGGACTCATAGACGATAGTGTCGCGTACTGGCATTCATGCACCTCGTTGGCATCCCTGATCTAATAATCTCTTAGGTTCTCCATTTTCTTTGTCCTTTCTATTTTATATTTTGGTTTAATTAGTATACAATTCATCTTATGCATATCTTGTGCAATCTATATTCATTTATTTTTAATTAATTAGTTTGTTAAATAGTTGGTAGTTTAGTTATTTGTACTATTGTTTTGTGTTCTATTTGTAAGAACGAGATACCTTTGCCTAACTATGTTCTATTCACCTAGGACACTAGCACACCGCGTTGCAATCCATATTGTTCACTGTATTCTGCGGTCCACACTATTGTCTTGATTACAAAACCTCACAGAGTTCAGCAAAGGTTCATCTCAATACTTTGATAGATCCATAGCATTCTTTTTATCCCCTGGCTAATCGTTGCACCTATTCGAAGAGGTAATCAAACAGATAATTTTCCCTTATGGGTTCATCACCATTGAGGTAGAAAATTCCATCCATTACAAAATGCTTAGGTGCACCCCACCATGCTCTAGACATAACCACGAGGCTCCACATAACACAAGAAAAATAGGCTGACAAAGGAACATTAAAGAAGACACAAAGAGACAAGGATACATATGTGAAAATATGACTTATGATGATTTTTTGATGTAGAGGAAGGACACACTAAAGTGTTTCAATTCTCAATGGCAATGGTTTCATAATCTGTCCCTTATATACACCCTTGGACACACCTATTGGTTTCTAGACTTTGATCACTATTCAAGGCTTGATCCAACATTAAAAGGCAATGTGAACATCATGGTTCACTAGTCTTGGTCTTGTGACATCATAACAAGTACAAATTGGTGGCTTCCAACATTGTCATAGGATAAAAGCACTTACATGTGTCACACCTTTATAAAGGAAGTGGCCAACATAACTAAAACTTTTTAACTTTGATGACATAAAAGTGAAATTTATAAATTGAAATTCAAAAGGATGTAAATTGATGAGGTTTATTGTTTACGTCTTTAGGCTGTATAATTGGTTATTCATATTTCTGAAGATGGACACTCCTATCTAGTTCGGAAGCATATATGAGGAGGAGCAGAAGGCCTTTTTGGGCTTGGTCAAAGACACAACCCTCGCATCAATTTGTAAGGAGGTTGGGTTCTTTACAAATGAGGTTGGGAGGATGCACCTGCTGGGATGAGAGTTTTTGTGAAATGTTAATAGATACCGAGTTAATGTTAATAAATACCGAGTTAGCATGAACATTACATCCTAGTTTTTGGCATTTCTTCTGGACCTCGGAGGAGACAAGGTGGATATGGTGATGAATTTTAGTAAAAGTGACATTTATTAATTTATTGTTTAGTAAAATGAGGTTTATATGATGAGTTTTATATTAGTAAATGGAATGATGATCTTACATAATTAAATACATTTCTGTCATTCGTTCATTATTTTATATGTTGTAGGAACTATGGATACTAGTTATTCAATGAATCATAGCTTTAGAAGTTATTTGATTGTAATGTAATTTTTATGATTCAGTGTTTGTGTGGTTGGATTATTTAAAATTTATCTTAGTTATGCTCAAATGGGTATCAAATGTTAGTAAGATAGATTTAATTTATCTAACTTTGTAAGGAAAGTAAAGTAACACCATTGAGTAACCTTAGGGGATGGTTCAATGGTCTTCTTCCACTTGTGCAATTTAGTTTAACCTTATCCTTTTACTATTGTGGAATTCTTCTTAATGTTTAAAAAAAATATTACGTTGTTATTTGTATTTGATTAGTTATATCCTCTAAGGTTTCTTGGTGTGTGTGTGTGTTTGTGTGTGTTTATATTTGTCTATGTGTGTGTATATATGTATACATATAAACACACACTCACACACCCCCTTCCCACACACACACACACACACACATAGACATACATACATAAATACGTACATACACACACACATACATACATACATACATACATACATACATACATACATACATACATACGTACGTACATACATACATACATACATACATATGTACATGCATACATACATATATAGAGGAATACTCTGAGGCTAGGGCTTTGGTCAAAAGGGAGAAATTGATCTCAAGAAAACCCCTAAAGAAAGGTAAAAATAAAAAACCCTCCCTTGCTCTTTCTCATTCTGGGGAATAAAGTGATCACCATTCCTCCCTTATGGATGATTCCATCAAAAGCTCTAAGGATTGGGAAACTAGATTTCCTTTCCCTTGACATCTAATTATCAATTCTCCCCATCTTAAACTTGATTCAGATAATCATGATGATGGCATGGGTCTCACTAGGGATGTCGCAGTGAATTATTTTAAATTGTATAAGTGGCATTTCCATAAAATCAAATAGATGAGCCTCAAGGTTAATTTTATTGAAGCTAGGTTGGATTAGGGCATGGAGCATTTGGATTTGTGGGTGGACAAAGAAGGAAGGAATATGGCGGCTTCCCTTCAAAAATAAATTACAAATGTGGCTAGTTTGAAAATTAGACTATGAAGGGCATATTGTGGCCCTAGAAACAAAAAAGGAGGATATTAATTCTAAACCGTTTGAACTTGTTAAATTTAGTATTAATTTGATTAAAGGGTCAGCAAGTAGAATGATATTCTTTATTGACAAATTTAAAAGAATGTAGCATGGCAACACCCAATTTATTGATTTTGAGGACAAAGGCAATCATGTTGGTGCTTAAGATGGAAAAGGGTTGTGTACATGAACTACAGGCCATATCAAAAAATTTGTTGACCAATCATTGAAGGACATGTAGGACATCAAGGAGCTTGCTCAAGAGACTTCTGAATGTTAGTAGTTTGTTCAAATCCTTGCAAATCTTAAGTAATTCTTTTTTGGTATTGCTTTTTTGTTTCGGCTTAGGGCCTTGTTGTTTGTAGACCATTTCATCTATTCCTTTGTTATTGTGCCTGCATTGTTTTGTTGATATTTTGCTAATGGAAACATTTTGTATATAGGGTTTTAGGTCCCTTCAAAACCTATTTGAGCCTTTAATCAGAAACACATTTTAATTACTTATATTCATGATAAAATAGGTATTAAACAAAAAATGGATATAATTTTATTTAATAAACAACATAAATATGTACTAATTTTTAAAAATTAAAATCAACAAGCTCTTCTATAGAGATTATATCAAAGCCCTCATATTATTATTAGTAGTTGTTTTATCACCTTAGACTATCCTCACAATAATTATGTCACTTTGATATAATACATATATTGTAAATTTGGTCCTTTGTCAAATGTGGCATTTCACATGGAGAATCGATTATATATATATATATATGAATGAAACAATTAAAAAGTAAGATATAAGTATATTATATTTACTACAATTTTTAGATTAAATACAAAATTATAAGTATATTACCAAAATTAACTTTTAAGTTGAAATAAATTATTTAAAGTTTAGGATAATATATAAATTTTTTTAAAAATTAAAATAAATATCTATAAAATAAAATAATTTAATAGTAAAATAAACTAACATTTAATTTTGTGTGTTCTTATTAATAAATGTATAAATAAAAATAAAATTTACACATAAGTAGATGTCTCTAAACAGATACCTTATTGATAGATATTTCTAACGTACTTTTTATTTATCATTGTTTATATTTAATGTACAAACAAAAATAAAATTTACATATTTAGTTAAATAATATTCTGGGAAAGTATACATATCCCTATTGTAATAAACGGTATCATGTCATGTCTTTGGTTTTTAGTGGCCTCACTTGCCAATTCATATATTGTTTGAAAAAATAATTTTATATTTTTTTTTATAACTATTTGGAATAGTTTATATCATATAAATATTCAATACATGATTGGTTTGGGTTTGTCAGAATTTTATAATTTAATATAAAAAATTAATTTAATTCACCAATAATACATCTTAATTAATAGTTACTTTAGCATTTTATCAACAATCTAATTTGTAATGCTCATGGGGTTGATTTGCTTTCAAATTGTTGACCTCAATGAAAATCAATGGTATAAAACATTTTTTGGGCCCCATGAGTATTACAAATTTTACTTAATGGCAGTAACTAAATAAAGTTATGTCTACCCTTTAAACTCATCAATGATTTCCATCTTTGGCCTCTACTTTTCTATAAGAATTTAATTGTTTGCAATAGTAACTAATGCATACTTGTAAAATTGTGGGCCTCAGTCTTTCCAAAAACTATCTTAATTATTATCAAGAA
This sequence comes from Cryptomeria japonica, assembly GCF_030272615.1. Classification (NCBI taxonomy): domain Eukaryota; kingdom Viridiplantae; phylum Streptophyta; class Pinopsida; order Cupressales; family Cupressaceae; genus Cryptomeria; species Cryptomeria japonica. Next base: position 780,650,245 of record NC_081411.1, on the reverse strand, counting down.
TTGATTTTTTCTTTTTATTTCATCCATGATTAATCATGAAAATAAATATCTTGACTTATAAAATTCAATGCATGATAGTTCATCCAAATACATGGACAAAGTAACTAGCTATTTAATTTATGATTGTATCAAATATTAAATATTATAAAAATATTTATTTTTCATAATTAATTCAAATTATTTGATTATTTCTTTCATTTTAATCTATATTATTTAATCTATATGATTACCATAATTACCTATATAATTCCTTCATATTCATCATGTAAAGAAACTACAATATATTAAAATTTACTTTCACTAATTTCCAAATATGCTTATCCTTTAACCTAGAGAAAAAAAAAAATATTATAATAAACTTAAAGAGTTTAAATTTTTTTTAATAATTCAACTATTAATAAGTCATCACAGAAGGGACATTACACATACATTCCTAAAATACATGGAAACATTATAATATATTGTGCTTTTAAAATTTTGTATTAGATTATATAAAACATATGAGTAAGTTAATTCTTTCTGAGCTAATAGTATTTGATATCTTTCTCTTGTCCATTATAAGGCTAATTTGGTCAATAGATATGGTCCAAAATGTCAAAATATTAGTCACTAAAATTGACACTCACTACAATAAGATAAATAAGACAAATTCAATGAAGAAGTCAACATATCAATTTTATAGTTACAACAAAAGTATTGCTATTATTGAAAAGAGGTACATCCTACATAGGGTTGCATTTCATATAGAAGTACATCCTCTAACAATATTATATATTTTTATTAGGAATACAACATATAGATCTATATTGTTACAACAAAAACATTGCAATATAGAAAAGAGGTACATCCTTCATAGGTTTACATTTCATATAGAGGTACATCCTCTAACTATTATATATTTTATTGGGAATACAGATGAAATTATCATCACATGCAATCAATAGATTACATTGTAATTGAATTTTTACTTTTAGATAATAGAAAGTCCGTCTTTCTATATTTTTACTGGATCAATAAGAACTTTGATTACCCTTTGCTTCATTCCTTCATCATGATATGAAAATCCATGTCCTAATACAAAGAAGCATTGTATTCCTCTATTAAGGTTGAAGCTTAACTTTTCCAGTAATTGATGAATAATATAGTTGATGTGATTTAGTGTCTCTTCTTCTGAGCATTCAGGATGATCCCTCATATAAGAGGAAATGGTTGAGACTGTTTGTCCATGGAGTTTACCATCCTTCATCAAAATTAAAAAATATGTTACTATTCAACGTATTATATTATTATTTCAATCTAGAATTAAAAGGGAAAGACAAAAACCTGATAATCATGAGCATCATCATTTAAGCGTGTACACAACCACATGATCTTGCAGAATCTACATTGATTATTGAATATCTTCTCAATAGTGTTGTTGGCTAAATCGGGGGCTGCCAAGAGAAAAGGATGCAATGACAATGGTCCCACCGCAGTAGTTGTGGCTGCAATCTGTATGTATTCATCATAGGTTGGAATGTATTTGCTAGCATTCCACCGTGTTTGTTGTATAGTAGCTTCAACATAATCTGCCCACTATCACAATATACTTAAATATTAAATCCATTTCCTAATTTTTTTTCATAATCGATGTATTCAATTTGATATTGACAAAAATCACAATAAGTTTATTTATAAATTTTTAAAATATTTTTAAATTAAAATGAAAATTTATGTATTTATATATTTATATATATAAAAAATATATAAAAATTAAAAAGTGTAAGTTCATATATATATCTATATATAACAAAATTTAATATCTCTTAAATAAATAAAATAGTTTGAGACTCATATTATTCAATATTAACATGTACAATACATAATATTCATGCTAAAACAAATATTAACTTTTAAATAGATATAATTTTATTTAGTATACAACATAAACATGAACTAATCTAAATGAAAAAATGTTATGGATCTAACAAAACATTAATATAAGGAATTAGAAAGTAAACTCAAAGAAATATCTTGGAATTTTTTCAAAGAGATGTAACCTTTACAATAGCAAGGGACACACATCTCATGTCATGACTATGAAAAATATCACATAAGCATATATGTATTTTATAAATCCAAAGATGTGTCCAAATTTTAAAATATATATTAATATCTATGAATGAAACAATAAAAAAGGGATATATAAATATATTATATTTATTACACCTTTTAAGATTAAATAAAAATAAAATAAAAATATCATTCACTAGTTAATGTAAAATTTTAAAACTATACTTCAAAAATTAAATACAAAACTAGAACAAGTATATTAAAAAAAATAACTATTAAGTTTCAAAAAATTAATTTAAAAAATATATATATAAAAAAATTAATTTAACTTATAAGTTAAAAATAATAATTTTAAAATATCTTAAAAAATAAAAAATAAGAAATAGATATCTATAAAACTAAATAGTTTTAAAATAGCATAAAAATAAATTTAAGTTTGTGTAATCCTATTAATACCATTTCTAGGATATCTTTTATTTATCATTATTTTTATATAATGTATAAATAAAAATAACATTTACACATTTAATTAAATAATATTTTGGAAAGTACACGTACCATTTTTGTAACAAATGGCATCATGTCACATCCTTGCTTTTTAGTGGCCTCACTTGTTAGTTCATGTATTGTTTTAAAAACAAATTCTACAATTTTTTTAAAATTGTCTGGAATATTTTGTATGAGAGAAATATCCCAGCCATGAATAATAGCCTTATAAATAAGTTCAACTTGTTCAATTGTTAAGTAGTCATCAAAAAGATCATCCATCAAAGAAATAATTTTTAATGATTTCGCCAAAGCCATTCTACTACTAGAAAACTCCACTTCGTCTGTAGCACTGACTGCTAATGAATAATATTCAATTGGGCGTTGTTGAATTGAAATCAAACCAGTGACCCTAGAATTTTCCCACCAACTGCCATAAAGATTAAATAATTAGGTATTAATTTTTATTGTTTAAACTTAAATATTACAAATTGCTTGAAAAGTAAATCGCTATAGAAAAACTAAGCTATTCAATTTATTGTTTGATTAAACATCAAACACACAAAGGCACGCATGCACATACACACATCAATTGAAATTATTTGATTATTTCTATAATTTTAATCTATATCATTGAATCTATTTAATTATCATAATTACCTAGAGAATTCCTTCATTTCCATCTTGTAGACAAATTGCAATATATTAAAATCCAGTTTTGCTAATTCCAAAATCTTCTTATCCTTTAATCTGAAGAAGAAACAAAATCCCATGATCAATTTTAAAAAGTTAAAAATATTTAAATAGTTCAACTAATAAAAAATAAATAAATACAATATTCTATAACCTTTACCTTGAATTGTCCAATTCATATATTTCTATGAAATTTCGTGCCTCCCATCTAGAGAAGGTTTGAGGCCATTCATATAAGAGTGAATACTCCACCTATAAAATTGAAATAATATTATCAAAATCAACACCAAAACAAATTCTTGTTCACCAATTTCTATCTAACACCTTTCTTAAATATAATAACTTATTTTTTATAACTTTTTCTTTAAAAATTTATTACCTCTTTCAGAAAACTTTTCTTATATGTATCTTCAAGCTTTTGTAATATTTGCTTAAGATATAGAGAGCTAAACATTTTAGCCTCTTACATTACTTTTTCTCCTGGAAATGCCACACTCCAAATTCTAAAGAGATTGAGCATACTTGTCATCGCAATTTCCTCCATAATAATATTCTGATCATTATCATTATTTCCTTCAGAGAAGAAAAACTGCCCATTTTTGTCCTTAAAGTTCTCCAACACATCTTCACACAACATCAGTGAGTTATTTGGTTCGCATAAATCTTAAAACCATATTTAAAGTTTGGGTACCTGCAGATACAACATAACGATGAAGCCTGAGAAGTCTGAGTCCTAAAGCTATAGCATTCAAATTCTTCGTAACACTTCCGGATCCTGATCCTATGCCCACACTTCCATCCCAACATCTGCATCTATTAATAACTAAACCTTTTTGTTAATGTTTCCATAAAATGTAATGCTAAACTATTTCTATCACAAACGAGCTGTGTAACCTCGAATTCATTACCAGTATTAAGATATCAATTCTAACATTGAGTATTATGTTACAAGTTCCATCACACCTTATATATTTTGTTAGCACTTGAAATATTAAAGGAGAAATTTAACAAACCGGTAAACATAATCAAGAGCCTCTTTTATCTCAGTCTGAAAATATCGATCTATTCCGAGACATTGCAATGCATCAACCATCTCAAACCGCTCAATCAGATCACCATCATATCCAGTCTGCATTTCTTTTAACAAGATTTTCACTTAATAAGTCCATTCCTCACTAGTTAAATTTTAATGGATGGAAAAACTCTTTTATTCATCTCATATTTAATGTTTTTTTTAAATTGGATAGAAATGTATCATTTTTTGAAATTTTAATTATGTGTGTGTGTGTTTGTGTGTGAGTTTGAAAATTAATATGTTTGTATTATTGTTTATTTAGATTTATGTTTGGAATGTTTTAATATAATAATATATTTGATAAATGGTAATTATCATATTAATCGTGTTTCATAGTTCATAGTTCAATTTTTATTGTTTTGATTTCATCTTTATTTACATTTTATTTTTGTGTATTCACCTTTGATCTCAAGATCATCAATCTAGTTTAATGGTTCATAAGATAACCCAAAATTTTAAATGTTCAAATTTGAACATTTACTTTTCTACCTCCTTTTACTTATCATTATAAACATAAATAAAATATGTTGAACTTATTAAAAATGATAGTATTTCATTCAATTCATGTAATTTCTATATTCATAATGTAAGTTCTTTTCATTTCTAGTTTTGAACTGTGCATGATATTCAAGATATTCAAAAATGGTTAAAGGAATGGTTTTAAAATGACTAGCAAAACTTTACTCATATGTGATGTGGACTTCTAATGGCAGTAGTACCAGTACTACTGTAGATGCGACCATACACACGTGCTCTTGCTTAAATTAAAGCATTGCGTTGCCCAATTCATTTTTTTATATTTATATTTGTTTGGAGTCCGGGGATATATTCTAAATCATGTTTAAAGAGAAGAGATATATCAATTGTAATTCTTTGGAAAATTTGTCGGTGCTTTAGAATGAACTTGCAAAAATAAATAATTGTTACTCAATCTTGTAGTGAATTGGATAGGCATGTTATGATTGTGTAATTGATTTTAAAGTGTTATTTATTTTTATTTTTGATAGAAATAAAGTTAATTTTTGATATAAGTGAATATAATAAAGATTGCAATTTATTTTTTTATTTTTTTTAAAATATTGAATAGATTGTTTAGACTGTATTGTCATGTCTTTTAGTTAGACTACATTGTCTTGACTTCTAGTTAGACTCTTATCCTTTTGGAATAGACTATTTCAAACTGCATTGTCTTGAATTCTAGTTAGACTACATTGTCTCGACTTCTAGTTAGACTCTCTATCCTTCTTGAATAGTTGGTGCTTTCTATCTTCTTTTTATTTCCCTTTTGCAGTTCTCCTCCTTTTTTGAACTTCTATTATTTAATGTAATTCAGGTATGATGATAAAAAGTAATTCTAATATTTTTTTTTTATAAATTGCACTGATAAATGATTAACGAGATTGTATTCAGATTCATTGTAAAGAAGATTATGGAGCTCGGGAATAAGTCCCTTCCTCACTAATTAAATTCCTATGGATGAAAAAACTCTTTCATTTATCACACATTTAGCTTTTTTTAAAAATTGGATAGAAACATATCATTTTTTAAAATTTTAATAATCTATATTGTAATGCTAAAATTAATATGTTTATATTATTGCTTATTTAGATTTACCTTTGGAATTTTTTAATATAATAATATATTTGATAAATGATAATTTTCATATTAATTGTGTTTCGTAGTTCATAGTTGGGTTTTTATTGTTTTGATTCATCTCTATTTACATTTTACTTTTGTGTATTCACCTTTGATCTCAAGATCATCATTCTATCTTAATAGTTCATTTTATTATTGACCTATTTTAATGTTGAGGCATGTTAGGATGACCCAAAATTTTAAATGTTTGAATTCAAAAATTTACTTTTCTACCTCCGTTTACTTGTCATTATTTAAACATACGTAAAGTATGTTGAACATATTAAAAATGATAGTATTTCATTCAAGTCATGTAATTTCTATAGTTCATGATGTAAGTTCTTTTCATTTCTAGTTTTGAAGCATCATCTCATTATTTTTTAAATAAAATACGTACCTTAGAATGTTGGAAACATGAACTTTATTTTATCACTATTTTTCAAACACCTATTACATATTGACATATCTATCATCTAAGAATATGTTTGTCATTTAATAAAAAATCCAAAGAAAACTTGCAATTTTAATTATGTATAATCATTTATAATATTATAAAAAAAACCTTGTGAAATATTAATCATAAGAATTTTTCTTTTCATATATAATTGAAATAAAAACTATATTTAATCATTATTTAAAAAAATATATTACATATTAACAAATTTATAAAACCAAATAATAAAACTCTTTAAAAAAACTTAGATGCTTTAAACAATTATAATTCTTTGGAAAATTTGTTGGTGCTTTAGAAAGAACTTGCAATAAATAATTATAACTCAATCTTGTGGTGAATTGGATAGGTATGTTGGATAGGTATGTTGTGATTGTGTAATTGACTTTAAGGTGCTAATTATTTGAGTTAAATTTTTAATCTCATAAGAATAAAGTTAATTTTTGGTTTGGATGGACATAATAAGAATTGTAATAAAGTTTTTTCTTATTTTTATTTTTCAAAATATTGATTTGTTTAAATTTCACATACAAAGATGATTATATTATATAAATTTTTTTAATTGCATATATAGATATAAACTCATAAATTTAAATTAACAATTGCTTTATGTTATTTTATATATATTAATATTGGTTCTAAGTGTTAGCTTGAGTAGCTCAGAGAGTTGTCATCTCCATTGCCAAGAATTAGTAAATAATTATATTTCAAGAATTTTATTAGAGTCCATACAATTATTCAATTAATTAATGGTTTCCTTTAGAGACATCTAGCAACCAATTAGTTATGGTTTGTTAGAGTCTAATTAATCTTAGCCATTGTTTGAAATTAAATCATTGCCATTGGTTTTTCAATGAGACTAGTATAAAAGGGGATCAATGGGCATTTGTTGAACACACACTTGAGAAGCATTTGCAGTGATAGCAAATAAATTTGCAGTCTTAGCAAATAGTTTTATAGTAATAACAAGGGTGCAGTCATAGCATTGGAGACAAGAAGACAAATTGGGGAACAGTGCTAGAGCCTTGCCAGTAAGAGGCAAGCAATTTATGTATCTCTTGATTTGCTAAAGTTTAATTAAAATTTCTCATTTAGAGTATTGGTTTTCCCTTTGGGGTTTTTCTATGGAGAATTTGTCCAAAAATATCGTGTTCATTGTGTTGCATATTTTCTTCCTATGATTTTATTTGTGAAATTGCAGTTGTGTTATTTTTCAATATTTGTTGTAAAGTAATTTTCAATAGTCAAATAATCCATATAAGATAGGAGATTAATAATTAGTAGCTGCAATAGAATTTTCACATGGTATCAGAGTTGATCCAAGGGTAGAAAAGGCAAGAATCATTATTATTATTTTTTAGTTTTTTTAGATGGCCTTAGTAGGTTTAAGAAATTAGGACATATTGGATGGATCCTCAAATTTTGGTGTCTAGAATGCCAAAATTTCTTTATTGCTAGAAGAGAATGGTATCAAGGAACTTTTGACCATTTTTGTAGCTATACCTTTAGATCCAACACAACTCTTAGCATATAAGAAGGAAGATGCCAAGGTGAGGAGGGTGATTCTTGATGGTGTCAAGGATCATATTGTTCCACATATTGTAGAGTTATATACAATGAAGAAAATGTAGGATGCCATTCTGAATCTATACTAGAATGCTACCAGTAACCAGAAGTTGATTCTTAGAGAAAAGTTAAGGAATACCTAGATGAACAAGGGAGAAGACATTACAAGTTAACTCTCCAGGCTTAGACTTGTCAAGCATGAGTTGGCAACAATTGGAGATAAACCTAATGATGATGAGCTAGTACTAATATCCCTAAATGGGTTTAATAAGAAGTGGGGTATCTTCATTCAAGTTATTAATGGATGAGATACCTTATCGAGTGAGGATCGACTGTGGAGTGAATTCACTCAAGAGGAGTTTAGACTAAGTCTTTGCAGTGGGACCAATAAAAAAAGTCAAAAAAGTGACACAGAATAGGAAAACATAGCCCTAGCGGGAAAAGGGAAATCAAAGAAGGGGTCTAGAAAATGATCAAATCCACAAAGTGAGAAGAACAAGAAGGACCTATCTAAGATAAAGTGTTATGGATATCACAATTTTGGCCACCATGTCAGTGATTGCCCACAAAGGAAGAAGAATGACAAGAAAGGAAAGAAGTAGATGGTAGCTCCAACAAGTGTAGATGAGCTTTCTAATAGAATGGAGGATGAGTTTGCACTCATAGCTTGTATGGTTAGATCAACCTCACAAAGTGTTTGGTCTATAGATGGTGAGACGTCATTTTATATGATAGGATTTAGAGAGTACTTGCCCAGTTATAAGGAGGATGACATCAGAATCCTGATTTTTATGAGGAACATGTCCAAACTCAATCCAGTTAAGAAAGAGATTGTTTAATTTTAGAGGGAGACTGGTAAGTTGAATCCCAATCATGATGCGTTGCATGTGTGAAGCTTATGTATAAACCAAATTTTTTTATTTGTTCTTTAGGATAAAGGCTACAATGTATTCTTTAGAGGGACACATGTGCTGATGAAGCATAAGGATTAGAAATAACCTATAGAAATTGGAGTTAGGAGAAGTCATCTTTATAGGTTGCAGTTTGAAACTCCTAAGGCACTCATGAGAAGCAGTAGTCTAAGAGATGAAGGAGACCTATGGCATAAGACGATGGGCCATATACATCATGGAGCACTTAAATTGCTTTGCGCTATAGTGATAGGTGTTCCAGAGGTGAGAACAAGGCATGATGATGTATGTATGGGATGTGTATTGGGGAAGTTTATGAAAGAAACTTTTCCAAGAAGTGACACTAGATCCAAAGGTGATATTGATCTAGTAGATTCAGATATATGTGGACCAATGTTGACAAAATCTTTTAGAGGATACGAGTACTATGTTATTTTTATTGATAATTTCTCTAGGAAGACTTGGATATACTTCTTTAAGACCAAGGATGGGGTCTTTAGTCACTTCCAAGAGTTCAAATCTCTTATGGATAATTTCACAGGCAAGAAGGTAAAAGTTATTCGGTTAGAGAATGGAGTCAAGTACAAATGGAAAGAGTTCCATGAGTTTTGTACCATGGAAGGAAGCAAGAGAGAGTGGACCATTACTTACAACCCATAGAAAATTGGGGTTGTTGAGATGAAGAATCGATCTATATTAGAGTCAGCAAGGGCTATGCTACATGTCTAGGACATGCCAAATTAAACTTATGGGCAGAGGCATCCAGTACAGTAGTACACATACTAAACAAGGTTTCGTATAAGGTATTGGAGAAGATGACACTAGAGGAAGCTTTCACAAGGAAGAAACCAAATGCCATTCACTTCACGATATTTGGAAGTTTGGTATATTGTCACATTCCAAGGGCTACACGGTCCAAGATAGATCAAACTATGGAGAGGGGGTACGTTGTGGGGTATAGTGAAACCTAAAAGGCATATGAGATATTTATTCCAGGGACCAGGACTATTATAGTTAGCCATGATGTCAAATTCATGGAGAACAAGGAATTTAGGAGGACAAAATATTTTCCAATAGATGATCAGAGTGGGAAGCCAACAAAAGCTCCAAGGATCATTCAACTGAATCGGGGACAGCAAAGTGCAAGTACAATTACTAGGACAAGCATAGGCTCAAGTGTTGAGAGTTCACTGAATATGGAGCAACAAATGTAGAAAGTCCAAGAGATGAATCAAGAAGACATGCAAGTTGATGTTTCATCCTCTATGGTTGGCAGCAGGAACCGTGAGGTTCAATAGATACAAAGGGATACTAAGGAGTTTGTGGGAGATCCTACGATGAGTGATAGACAATAGAGACAACCAACTAATCTTAATGACTATATGGTATTAGTTAGTCAATTAGTAGATAGCGAGCCTTCCAGCTATCAATATGTTGCACAACAATAGGTATGGCGAGATGCGATGGTTGAGAAAATTAGCTCAATAGTGCAAAATGATGTATGGGAGGTTGTTCTTAGACCAATAGATAGGATAGTGGTTGGATCATGATGGATCCATAAGATCAAACATGGTGCTCATGGTAGCATTGAGAAATACAAGGAAAGGTTTGTGGACAAGGGGTTATCTTAGAAGGAGGGAATGGACTATAAGGAGACATACGCTCCAGTGGCCAGGTATACTTTTATATGAGTTGTGATCTCACTTGCAACACAGATAAGATGGAAGATCCATCAAATGGATGTCAAGATGGCATTTCTTAATTGTGAATTGAAAGAGGAGGTATACATAGAATAACCAGAGGGCTTTGTAGCACAAAATAGTGAAACCCACATGTGCAGATTGAAGAGAGCTTTGGATGGACTCAAGCAGGCCCCCAGAGCATGGTATGAGCACCTTGATAGATACTTGCAAGGAATGGGCTTTATGAAGACTGGGGTGGACGGTAACCTCTACTACTTGGTGGTTGGGGTTGAGTTTTGTTAGGGTTTCAAGCAGATCCAAAGAAAATATGAACTAATAATTATATGCAAATTTAAATACAAAAGATAAAGAAATAAAACAGGACACAGATAACATGGAGATTTAACGTGGTTCACCCAGAATGGGTTATGTCCACCGTACATAGTTGTCCAATCTTTCTTATTATCCAGCAAAAATAGTACATCAACCTTACAATGCCTTAAGCATCTCAGCCGCTTATAACATGCATTTTTAGGGAAACAAACAAAGTCAACCTTTTTAGGGTTTTATTACAATGTTGGTTTTCGTCAACAAAAAATGGCGAGGATACGTACTCAGTGTATAGTACTTTGCTGATCAGTCACCACATTTCAACAATCTCCCACTTGGAGACTGATCAGGCTCCACACTGAACAATCTCCCACTTGGAGACTGATACTACATGACACCATTGTACATGCAACATCCACTGGATAAAACACTAGGACTCGACTGGTATAAATTCCACAATTATCAATCAAGAAGACCAACAAAAATTGATGAAGAAATCAGCTTCTCATGTGGAACTGCCTTTGTGAACATATTGGTAGGATTCTCACTTGTGTGAATCTTCTCAAGCCGTAACTAACCCTCCTCCAAAACAGTCTAGATGAAGTGGTACCTGAGCTGAATGTGCTTTGTGCTTGAATGAAAAACAGAGTTCTTCGCAAGATGAATGACACTCTGCTATCAGTATACAATGGGCTATCCTCTTGTGTCTGACCCAATTCCTCTAGAAAACATTGCAACCAAATCATCTCCTTGCTGGCTTTTGTAGCAGCAACATACTCAGCTTCAGTGGTTGAAAGTGCAACAACCTTTTGCAGCCTAGAAATCCAACTGATTGCAGTTCCCCCTATAGTAAAAACATACCCTATAGTACTCCATCATGAATCAATATCACCCACCAGATCAGAGTGAACAAATCCACTTAGAGAAACATTAGATCCTTTGAAACATAATGCCTTCATAGTAGTTCCTTTCAAATACTGAAGAATCCATTTCACAGCATTCCAATTTTCCATAATCGGATTACTCATAAACTTGCTCACAACTCCCACTACATGTGCAATATCTAGCCTTATACATACCATTGCATACATCATACTGCCAACAGCTGATGAATATGGGATGTTAGACATTTTATTAACCTCTTCCTATGCCTTTGGGCACATCTCCTTAGTCAATTTGAAATGACTAGCCAAAGGTGTACTAACTGCTTTTGCATCCTGCATGTTAAATCTTTTCAACACCTTCTTTATATACTCACTTTGGGACAAATTCAAGGTTCTATTTTTCCTATCTCGTGTAATCCTCATACCAAGAATTTGCTTAGCTGCACCCAAATCCTTCATAGCAAATGACTTGGCTAATTTCTGTTTAAGATCATTTATATGTTGCATGTTAGACCCAACAACAAGCATGTCATCAACATAAAGCAACAGGATAATATAACTGCCATTATCAAATCTCTTAAAATATACACAATGATCAGAATGACATCTATGATAACCATGTTCAACCATGAAACTATCAAATTTTAAATACCATTGTCAGGGTGCTTGCTTTAGGCCATACAGACTTTTCTTCAACCTGCACACCAAGTTCTCCTTACCTTTGACCTCATATCCTTGTGGTTGCAACATGTAAATTTCCTCCTCCAAATCTCCATGGAGAAAAGCTGTTTTGACATCTAATTATTCAAGATGTAAATCATCTGCAGCCACAAGACTAAATATAGTTCTAATTGAAGTCATTTTTACAACTGGAGAAAATATTTCTTCATAATCTATACCCTTTTTTTGTGTAAAACCTTTTACCACAAGTCTAGCTTTATATCTTTTCTGACCTACTTCCTCCTCCTTCAGCCAATAAACCCATTTGTTAGGCAAGGCTCTTTTTTCTGCAGGTAAAGGGACTAAGTCCCAAGTCTTATTTTTCATCAAGGAGTCCATCTCCTCTTTCATGCCTAGCTCCCACTATTGTTTGGCATCTAACTGCATTGCTTCTTCATATTCTTCTGGTTCACCAGAATCCGTTAATAAAATAGAATACAAAGAAGGAGAAAATCTTTCAGGGGGTCTACTTTTCCTCATAGAACGTCTAACACTTGCAGGAGTTTGTGGGACAATCTATTGTTGCTAAGCATCAGGTACCTGTGGCATTTCATTTTCAGGAATCTCATCCAACACCACATATTCTTGTTTGTCCTGTTCATGCTTCTTTTCTTGCATTTGTTCTTTATACATAACCTTCTCACTGAATATAATAGCTTTACTTCTAATTATTTTCTTATTTTCAAAATCCCATAACCGATAGCCATATTCATCTATCCCATATCCAATGAAGGTACATTTCTGAAATTTAGCATCAAACTTGGTTCTATTTTCTTTATCAACATGGACAAAAGCTTCGCAACCAAAAGTTTTTAGAAAAGAATAATTTACCTTTTTACCAGTCCATGCCTCCTCTGGAATATGACCATCAAAAGGGGTTGAAGGTCCTCTATTTATCAAATAGACAACAGTATGTACAACATCTACCCAGAAATGTAAGGGCAATCTAGCATGCAATCTCATGCTTCTCGCGTGTTCCATGATAATTCATTCTCTCTGACACACCATTTTCCTATGGAGTTCCTGGAACTATCTTCTTCTTTCGAATCCCATTTAAGGAGCAGTAATATTCAAATGCTTTGCTGCAATAGTCACCTCCATTATCCAATTTGAGACACTTCAACTTTTTTCCTGTCTCATTCTCAACCAAAGCTTTCCATTTCTTAAAAGTTTCAAAAACATCTGATTTTTGTTTCAGGAAATATACCCATGTTTTTCTGGTTGAGTCATCAATAAAAATAACATAATAACAAGAGCCACCAAGAGATGATACCTAAGCCAGTCCCCATACATTTGAATGTACAAGCTCTAACTTCTCACTCTTCTTCTCTTTCCCAACCTTGAGAAATCTGACTCTTTTCTGTTTACCATAAACAAAGTTTTCGCAGAACTCTAAATCAATCTTCTTTAGTCCTGGAAATAGATTTTTGGAGTGAAGGGTTTTCATCCCTTTCTCACTCATGTGCCCAAGCCTATGGGGCCACATTATTGAATCTATTCTTGCAACATTTATTGTTGTTGTCCCTGCAGTAACTTTATTTGTAGCAGCTAAGGTAGAGTAAGTGTTACTAGTACACAGATATAACATGTGCCTACCTTTGCACCTTTAGCTACTATTAATGATCCTTTAGTGACCTTCCACATACTATTTGAGAAGGTAACTATGCAACCTTCACTACCTAATTGCCCTGCTGAAATTAAATTTCTTCTTAAATTAGGAACATATCTTACCTCCTGTAGAAACCAATCATTACCATTCTGCAACTTGATCTTTATCTTTCCTTTTCCAATAATTTGATAGGGCTCATCATCACCCAAACATACCTATCCAAAATCACCTTGAACATAATCTAGAAAATATTTTCTATGGGGTGTAGCATGAAATGAAGCCCCAAAATCTATTACCTAGGAATCATTAACATTATCCAAACATAAGATTAAAGCATCTTGTAAAGTATTACTTGCAATATTAGCTTCCTTACTATCATTTTCATTTTTGTCTCCTTCTTTGTTTTTCCAAGACCAACAGTCTTTCTTTAGATGACCAAGCTTTCCACAGTACCAGCAATATTTCTTTCCTCTAGATTGAGAGTGTCCTTTCTTTGACTTCCCTCGTGACTTCTCATTCCCAGGGCCTTTTTCTCTTTCCTTTGATCTTCCTCTATTCTCCACATTCAAAACAATACCCGATGATGTTGGAGTCTCACCTGTGCTTTTCCTTCGCATTTCCTCGCTTAGGATAACACCAACAATATCATCAAATACCAAAGTGTTTTTACCAGAGATAGAGTTACTTACAGCCATAACCAAGCTATTCCAGCTTTTTGGCAAAGAACATAAAATCAAGAGAGCCCTAACCTCTTCTGCAAAGGTAATTTTTACCGAAGAAAATTCACTGGTAATTGTATTAAATTCATTTAAGTGCTCCACTACAGATCCTCCCTCACTCATTTTCAAATTAAACAAATGCTTCATAAGAAATACCTTATTCGAAGCTAAGGGTTTCTTGTACAACTTAGCCAATGTTGCCATCAAATTTACAGCCATTTTTTCTTCTGTTATATTGAATGTTATAGACAACGCAAGGCACAATCGAATGGATCCCAGTGCCTTTCTATCTAAAATGTCCCACTCTTCATCTAACATTGTGGTCACTTTCTTTGCCTTTCCTTCCAATGGCCACCACAAATCCTTTTGATACAGGTAATCCTCCATCTGCATTTTCCATAACTGATAATTCTGGCCGTTAAACTTTTTGACCTTGAATTTGGAATCCTCCATTACTCCTACTCAAATCTGAAAGTCCTACCAATTTATCAAAAACCTCGCTCTAATACCAATTGTTAGGGTTTCAAGCAGATCCAAAGCAAATATGAACTAACAATTATATGCAGATTTAAATACAAAAGATAAAGAAATAAAACAAGACATAGATAACATAGAGATTTAACATGGTTCACCCAAAATGGGTTATGTCCACCATACATAGTCGTCCAATCTTTCTTATTATCCAGCAAAAATAGTACATCGACCTTACAATGCCTTAAGCATCCCAGCCACTTATAACATGCATTTTTAGGGCAACAAACAAAGTCAGCCTTTTTAGGGTTTTATTACAATGTCGATTTTCATCAACAAAAAATGGCGAGAATACGTGCTCAGTGTACAGTACTTTGCTAATCAGTTGCCACATTTCAACAGAGTTTATCATGTTCTTGTTCTATATGTGGATGCCTTGTTTCTAACAGATTCAATGGAGCTCATAGAGGAGTGCAAAAAGGACCTTGCGACAGAGTTCAAGATGAAGGATTTGGGACTCATGCACTAATTTCTAGGCATAGAGGTATGATAGATAGATGGACAAATTTTCCTAGGACAAGGAAAAAACTGCATTGAAATCTTGAGGAGGTTTGAGATGGAAATTTGTAGAAGCATGTTTACACCCATCATCACAAATTGGAAGAAGGTAGACTCATCGAAGGAGAAGGATGTAGACCCAACCTTATATAGGTAGCTGATTGGATCTCTCATGTATTTGGCCAGCACCAAGCCAAATATATCCTTTGCAGTAAACTCTCTTAGTTAGTTCATGGTCAAACCAAAGAGAGTGCATTGGATAATGTCAAAGCATGTGTTGTGGTATTTGCATGGTATAATTGAGTATGGGATTAGATATTCTCAAGGTGATGGTATCAGGTTAATAGGTTATATTGACTCAGATTGGGCAGGTAGTACAATAGACTGGAAAAGTACTTCAAGGTGCTACTTTATCTTGGGACCAGGAGTTGTATCTTGGTACAATAGGGAGCAAAAGTTTGTGGCTCTGAGTTCTGTAGAGGTAGAATATATAGTAGCTAGCATGGCAATGTGTGAGGCAATATGTCTTCGTAAGTTGCTAGTAGGCTTGTTTGGTTAGAGATTTGAGACTATGATGATACACCACAACAATCAGAGTTGCATCAAGTTGTCTGCAAATTTGGTATTTCATTATAGGTCTAAGAATATAGACATCAAGTATCATTTCATTAGGGATTGTGTATAGTGGGGGATTGTGTAGTTACAATATATACTTATAGATCAATAAGGTAGAAGACATCTTGACAAAGGCATTTGGGAAGGCAAAATTCATCTTCTTTAGAGATAAGTTGGGTTTCATGCGGACTACTTTCCTCGCTAAGAGGGAGTGTTAGTTTGAGTAGCTTGGGCAGCTGCCATCTCCATTCCAAAGAATTAGTAAATAATTATTTTTTTGGATTTTTGTTAGAGTCCAGACAATTATTTATTTAATTTATTGTTTCCTTTAGAGACATCTAGCAACCAATAATTTATGGTTTATTAGACTCTAATTAATCTTATCCGTTGATTGAAATTAAATCATGGCCATTAGTTTTTTAATGAGACTAGTATAAAAGGGGATTGATGGACATTTGGAAAACACACACTTGATAAGAATTTGTAGTCATAGCAAATAAATAAGCAGTCTTAGCAAATAGTTTTGCAGTAATAGCAATGGCGTAGTGATAGCGTTGGAGACAATAGGAGTGGATCAAACTTTGAGAAAAAATTATGAATGTTTTATCTGCATTTCAAAACCCAAGAAACCGTAGAATGGGTTTAGTTCACTTCTATGCACAGAGATCCTTAAAATGACAAAGAATGCGAAAGGGAAAAGAAATAACATAACAACCACCCTGAACCCTGTAAATCAGTGAGATTTCACACCAAAAGCCATCTTAAAATATTTTCTTACCATGATGAAGTAAAATGTTGTAAGGTTCAGTCAATCTAAAATGTTGGACAAAATTTTGTTACAAAACTTAAAAAGAGATGCGTAGGCTCAATTAGTTGCATGTATAATACTATCTAGATGATCATTGCATCTGTGAGCGTGAGGCTAGTGCTCTTATTCCTTAGGATTTATCCATAGGATATCTCGGTAAGGTACATGTCTTTTTTCCATTAGATATATACAAATGAGAAAAATTCATTGACTCGCACATGCCATCTATCAAATAGATTAGAGTTCATGAGACTGTAAATGTGAAACCATGAAAATTGGCTAACCTGGAGATTCTGCTCAAATTATGCATGCAAAATAACTGACCAACAAACATAAATTTTCCTTCAATGCTAGTCTCCAACACTCGAGATAGATCAATAGTATATTCAAAAGGAGGAGATGTAAATGAGTGGATGTAAGTTACTCTTTATAGTTTTCAAAACCACTCAGCCAACTTATAAAGATAGTCGCATACCATTAGAAAAGTGTAGATGCTTCATTCCCTTTTTAACTGCCAATTTTCTTTTAGCTAGTAGTACTATGGGAGTAGTAGTCACTTTACTCCACTCTCTATAGTTAGTGAGGATGTCAAAATAAATGATAAAGTTTTTAATTGGTAAAGTCACTTGCCTTTATACAACGTTTCTCAACATAATTAAATAAAATAATTTATTAATTTAGTTTTTTAGGAAGATCTACTTACTAGGGTGGAAAAACATACTCGATACAAAACTTCACAGGCTACTAAGGGCTCATTCCCTTTGGTGACTTGTTTAGAGGAAATTATTATAGTTAATGTGGTAAACGATTTGATGGATGAAGTTATTATAGGAATGGATAACTGTTTTTTTATAAAAAAAATTGTTTTTACTTTAGTATTGATAAATTTAGAAAATGGATGAATTTATTTCGAAGTTGAAAACTAGGATAATGATAAGTGCTATAGATGCCTTCTTTTTTTCTTAATAAATAAAATCTTATACAAGTATTAATGGAAGGCCACTTGTCCATTGATAAAAGTTTCATAAATATATGTATTTTTTATGCTAATGGAATCATAGATGTGATTCTTTTACAAATCTTGGTTTAGTTGCCCCTATCTAGATATGGTTACTAGGAATACCTTTGGAGTTTTAGAGTTATAGAATATTTCAAAGTATACCTAATGCTTCTAGGCATGTGCTAGCTATATACAAGGTTACCCAACAAAGACCTAAACTACTTTTGCAAGAAAGTGCATTAATGTGACTATGAATACTATGCTTCCTCTTCATATAATCTTGAATTTTAATTATGGTAAATGGGTTCATCCCATTGTTTATGAAAATAGGAGATTATTTTGTTAGAACCATACGCAATATGGAAATCTAAGTGATAGATGTAGGAAACCTCCATCAAAGAAAGAGAATCATAAAAGTAAGGGTATTATAATCATTTATGTGTAAGGTGAAAATGGAATGATAAAACTTGTAAAACCAACAAGTGGTTGTGAAGTTTCTTGATCACATGAAGATTGATTGATTGTTGATTATGTTGTTGGATTAGGGTTTAGAAAGGATGAAGGAATCCTCTTATATAGAAAACATCTTAGAAAATGAAGGGATAGGATTAAGAGGTGAAAGGATAAATGGTTGGCTAGGATTAAATGGTTGGTAAGGAAAATTATAAAATATTAGAAAGGTGGTGATGATAAAATCAAGAGTTAATGACAAGTGTCATACAGGGAGAAATCTAATGAATTAATTAAATAAATAAAAAATCATTTAATTAATAGAGGAAACGAAACCAATTAAATACATAAAATATTTATTTCATTTAGGGAAACAATAATTTAAATAAATAAAAACATTTATTTGAATAGGGAAAGGATAAAAAAGACTTAGTTAATTAATTAAATAAATAAAAATATTTATTTAATTTGGCCAAGACAATTTTATGTGTTTACATTTTGCCCCTCTTTGAGACAATGCAGCTTATTGTGTTGGCTCAAAGAAGATAAGAAAATTGATATTGTAAAGTTTGTCATAGGAGGAGAGTGATATGCCCTCTCGAGAGATTGGGTGAGAAATTCTCAAAAAAGTGCAAGGAATCTCTCAATAATAAAGAAAGGCTAGAAGGGACAACGATATTTAAGGTAAAACTACATATATGAAGTGATGGCATGTATAGGCTTGGCCTTAGTGCTTCTATGTTTAGGAAGGCTAAAATCAATAGTTGTGTAATACACATATGCTCTAGATTGGATAAGCAACACATAGGATGCACTGCCATGTGATAGACATGTGCAATAGGAATAGAGCCTAATGACCAAGACCATATGATATACATAAGCACCACTAGGATAGGATAGGATAAGCAATACTATGTAATAGATATGAGTACTACTAGAACTGATGTGATTGATTTTGGTATGATTGTAGGAGTATCTATCCCCATTGGAGTTGCGTGAGAAATTCCCAATGACATAGAAGCTATGACCAAACCTGACTGTTGAGGATTGAGCAACAATAGAGGCCACGGGTCTGTGACATTACCTTCATGCCTGAGATTTAGATGAAAATAGGATTGGTGATTGCTCTTGTAGTGAGATGGTATTTCAAGACATGCTCTTTTAGGGGAGCAGATGCAGGATCCAGGGGTTGGGCCTTTGCGAGCTCAGATTCCTTTGAGGCCTACCAACTCTATGGGAGGGAGATCATCATAGCTCTTTCTCATCCATTTTGTATTAGTTTTGTATGATGATGTAGACACCTTCGAGTGATTTTGTAGTTGTATAATTTTTGATATGTATGAGAGATGGTCTATTAGTGGTGATTATGTACATGTGTTTTATGTTATGCATTTACTTATGATGTGATGATTCTATATGATTTATGAGATCTATGATGCTTATAAAATCTATACCTTTGATGTGATGCAATGTTTATATATATAAATTTTTCATATTTTTTATATGTTTATATGATGCATGATGATGGTGTAATGTTCTTGTATATGGTGAAAATTGATGACTATAAGCTATTGTAAGACCTCAAAGATTCAACCACAAATATTCTAAGTCTTACAATGAAACATTCACCAATACCAATAGAGATACCTAAGATCATGTAAATCAACCAATTAACAATATTATCATTCACATGTCAAGTAGGGTTTCAATCTCCATTGTCTCCTATCTCCATTGATCTTGTTTGATGTATAGTTGCTCTTAGATTTAATATCTGCATAAGAGCTCATCAAATAATGAATTGTGGTTGAGGATGCTTGATCACAAGAAGGCTTGATTGCATAAGATTGATTAGATGCATTGATTAGGGCTGATAATGAAGGAAACATTCTCTTATATAGAAGACACTTTAGGAAATAGAGGGATAAGATTAAAAGGTAAAGAGGATAAATGGTCAGCTAAGATTGAAGGGTAGGTATGAAAATAATTAAGAGATAAGTAGCATGTGTCATAGAGGAAAAATGTAATGAATTAATAAAATAAATGAAGATTTATTTAATTAATAGAGGAAGTGGAATCAATTAAATAAATAAAATATTTATTTAATTTAGGAGAAAGATATTTTAAATAAATACAAGTATTTATTTAAATGAGGAAATTCTTAGAAGAAGATAACTGAATTAATTCAATAAATAAAGATTTATTTAATTAATTGAAGACTTAGTGTAAAATAATTAAATAAATAGAAATATTTATTTAATTAAGCAGGACAATTTTAGTTGTCTATAGTTCCTATTTATGATAATGCAAATATTCTAGACTATGATGAAATATGATGAATACAATATGATAATGATGTTTATATGATGTGCTAACAAGCGATGTGTGCAAGATGTGATATTATGTACATGGAAATGATATGATACATGTAATTATTATATTGATATGCAAGATGAATGCAATTATTATTCCTATCTATATGATATGCATGATGCAAACTAAATGTGATGATGCAAATTAATGTTACATGAAATGCAAATATTTTTGGTGTGTCATTATGCTTAGTCCTATGATTGCAGGCTACAAGGATGCGAAGGAAGGTGATGGAGGAAAAAACATAAAAAGGAATGGAAGGTAGAAATGTGGAGGTGAATGAGCATCTTGTTCTATTATCATCATTGAGCTTTATTATGGCAAATATATTGTGACCATCTACATATATGTTCGACTTAGATAGTCATCATATCATTTGCCTGGAGATTATATAGTTCCAAACAAGGAATGCCCTAGTTCACACTAGAGTCACAATGTCCTCATATCCTTTAATAATCCACAAATAGGAAAATAAGTGAACATACTCCATGCTCGCCTTTCTAGTCAAAGACATCTTGGAGATAGAATCTCTAGTAAAAGATATCAAGGAAAAGATAAAAGACATGTCACCATAAAAGATCAAATCAAAATAAATCAAAGAGTTGACACCAATATACAATGAAATCCTTAAGTTATTAGTATTTCTTGGCACATATGTTAACATGTTTGATCTAGTCACAATGTTGTCATCCTGATAAAGGATAGATAATGTTGAAAAATCCTATTATAGATAGTCAAAGCCTAGCGGAAGATTGATTTGTTGAAAGCTCAGTGCCACTTGTGTGTCATATGAAATTTATGTATTCCATGAAACTAATACTTTATTGCATAGAAGAACAAAACAATTATTGCAAATGGGCGATGCAAGTGATTGCTTATTGTGGAATGTACATGTACATATAATCATAAAATTGAGAAAATAAAAAAATATATACCACTTCTATCTCTTCTTCTAATGCATCATTGGGTGCACTTATCATTCATGTAAATGATCCTAACTATCACTGTACATGTACAAGAAAAAAGATGTTGGACTTGATCAATCTAGATGAATGTGTATAATCATAATAATTTAACAAAATAAAATCCAAACCATGCTACAATAACTCATGTAAGCTCTTAAGACTATTATACCTTGATTAAAATTATGCTCAATTACCTTTTTCCAATTAGGTGTCCATGAGAATGGCCTTTGAAAAGGAGAAATCCAATCTACACATGACATACCCTAAAAGAGTAACATAATTAATAGACACAAACATATAATGTTAGCATAAAGTTAACTAATAACAATTCAAATGAGATTCATATTGAAGACAAACTATAAACAAGATGTGTACAAAGAAGAATATCGTATATCTATCTAGGCCAAATGAAATGGCTATAGCAATGGCATCATGAACCTGTCAAAGATGGTCTATAGTCAACACCCATCAAACCCCAAACAAAGATAGATTAAAAATTTAAGATACAATATAAAATATTAAGTTAAGCTTAAGGTCTTATTCCATTTTGACATGAATTGTAATTTTTTTTACCTCTGAAGAAGATACAGGTGCAAGAGTTGTGTTAGGTGTGGAGGATGATGCACAATTTTTTTCTACATCCTTAAATACATAATGAATTCATTAGTTTAATTTGAACTAAAATTAAAAATCTATTTAAACTTTGAAGTATTTAATAAATAAAATATTATAAATTTAAATCAAAATAGCTGACTAGAAAATATTTTCTATAGTAGGTCATTTGTTAGGGCCACATAATCTGGTCCACCAACCTAACAACTAGCCCTAAAATGTATGCACTCATGATAGCTCAATCCATTTGCATGGAAATGGTATCTACACCATAGCATAAATTGTAGAAAGTGATGCATTGGTGACCACTAGGCATGCTAGAAGTAGGTGGTCTCATTGTAGCACCATCTTTTCCTGCTACATCGTCATGTGCTCATGCACCATCATCTAGGCCAAGAGGATAAGTGTCTTATGTTAGATGATGGTGTCAGCCAATGTGGTAGCTGCCTAAAGATTATCCATCTCTATAGACTCATTCACAACTATAGGGAATGTCACATGTACAAAGGAGTTCACAGCTTGTGGAACCCGATTCTGGGTGTTCCATATGTTGGCAACAACAATGAAGGAAAAATGAGAGGGGGGGCTGAATCAGTTTTCACCAGATTGAACAAATTAGGCACAATCTTAGATCTGATCAACTACAACAAGAATAAATACAAAGACAATAACAACAACATACATAACACTAATATTTTTGACATGGAAAACGCAGTTAAGGGAAAAACTATGGTGGAAACCTACCCATAATAAGATGATTATCTATAGGAGTATGTTTAAATATTACAATGGGGAATACACAAGCATTCAAGGACACTACCTAGAGCTCACTGCTCAAAATATGATGACCCAAAAGGATCCAACACTTAGGGAAGGTTCACTAGCTTACAATAATCTTCGAACTACAATCTGAAATGCATGAACTACAAAGATTGCATCTATTAATGCTTGATAGCACTTCTAATGAAACTGATTTGTCTACTCTGCAACATTCTTTTCTCAATACATCACATTGATAGATAAATTCTCTTATTCGCACATACACCACTCTCTGATAATACAAAAACAACATCGATGACCAAATTACATGAATAGAACTTCTATTTATCCAATTCATCAACCTTGATTAGAAGGTCGGCCAAACTCACAACCCTTAATTACAAAATTACATCACACGATACATAAATCAACTACTAGACCAATGCAATGATATAGATACCATAACATGGTCATAAATTAAATCTCCAAACATGCATCACTAATAGAAATCTTGCCAAGATCAATCACAACACGTTAAACCACCAAAAATATCGCATAACATTAAGAATATCAACAGATCAGAAAAATAATCAATACTATGCACATGGATCAATGTGGACCATAAAATAAAAGAGGACATGATCATAAAACACTAAAAAGAATGTTAGAACCATCCACAATAGCTCCACCAACACCACTTATTTAAATCTTCATCGATCAACATGCTAACACATCAACAACAATTTACACTAAAAAGATAACTTGTGGAGCACCAAATCGTGAACCATCTGAAATGAACATACACATGAAAATCCAAAGCATTCTC
Source organism: Cryptomeria japonica (assembly GCF_030272615.1). Taxonomy (NCBI): domain Eukaryota; kingdom Viridiplantae; phylum Streptophyta; class Pinopsida; order Cupressales; family Cupressaceae; genus Cryptomeria; species Cryptomeria japonica. The sequence continues at coordinate 780,625,998 of NC_081411.1, read as the reverse complement.
CCAAATCTGTAGTCAAAGATATGATCATACCCAATCACAACAAATAAAATAACAGACTATGTCAACCACGGAACAGAAAGACCAACCTCAAACCGGATCAAATTATATGATCAAGTAAATTTTTGGATCACTGAAACCAATAAGGAATGAAGTATATCAGCATCCCAAATAGATAAACCAACTAAATCAACTCATTGCAAATACCGGATCACCAAACAACTCTTTGCAACACCAAAACACACAAATATGTTGACATCAATGACAACATATCTTAGCAGCAACAATATCTAACAATCTCCCCCTTTGGTATTGATGGCAACATATGAATATGAAAAACAATCAATGCAAAGGAATGAATCAACACCAGCAAACTACAACAACATTCCCCTAAGACCGTGCACATAAAGCTCCAAATATAAGATAGTATTGTTAGACAACTTAGATAACTAGTGAACAACTGAGAGGAGGGGAGTAAATCAATTGTTAATAGATTATAGAAATTTAAGCATTAAAACCTTATTACCAGAATACATAAACCAAATACCGGAATATAAGATATAATAGTTAAGCACAAATATAATCTACAGAACATTTACCAACCATCCACAAAAGATAACACCAAGATTTGTATGTGAAAAACCTGGTAAAGGGAAAAACCACGATGGGAAGGCTACCCACAGTCAGATAATACTTCTATAGTAAGTATGTTATTACATAAAGAGGGGCATGCATATCTAGGAAGGACAACAACCTAGAGCATACTACTCATCACAAAAGGAACCTCACTAACTACAAAATAAATCCAGACTACAATTCGAAAAGAAGAATGAACTGCAAGAATAGCATCTCCTATGCCTAAATATAGTTTTAGTTAAGCTTAGAATAGGAGGTCTTAAAACTCTTTCACCATCCCAATTAGATCACCTATGATTGACCAAAACCTCTTCATATGATTACAACCTTAATCGCACATAGATAAACATATATCCGAAAAACCCACGATGTACAAAGAGATGTTACATCATATTTATACCAACCTGAGACCTAAACAATTAGGTTGGCCACCTAAAAGATGATACATTAAATTCATAACATTAAACTGCAATTCAATGATCAACCAAGTCAGCCTAAGACTGAAACAACATAATCCAATCAATAGATCAAAAGAGAAAAGCATCAGGATCATCCACCAACATGTTACATAAACCGGTCCATAAACTAGCCAAATATGATAGCATTAGGTCCAGACACAAATCCAACACCACCGATCAACAAGAATATAAAAAAGATAACCAATAGAATCCCAAAATCCATCTAGAAGCCACACCAACACCACTTATGGCGTGCATCAAAAGATCTTGAATAAAGCTCTGCTAGTAGAACCCTTACCAATGACCAAAAGCCTTACTAGAAGAAATGACAGCTCATGAGTCATCAAATCCGGAACCAACTAATCATGATACACATATGAATAGTATGAATGACAGAACCAAACCAATTCCACAAATCAAAGCATACTGGAGCATACTGGATCAATATCATAATCCAACCGCTCTATCAGAAACTGGTAACCAACCAAAACAACTAATGTTGCCATCAATGACAAAACATCAATGCAACACATAATCAATTCATCCAATTTTCCAACAATCTCCCCCTTTGGCATTGGTGGCAACACTAGATGTGAAAAACATCCAAGTGCCAGGAAATGACAAACAAGTCTCCCCCAAACAAATATAGCCAACAATCTCCCATAAGATAATATTACAATGAAGTTAACAAAATCCCCCTGTGAAAGATATCCCTGTTAAGCTCTATTTTTTACATATATCTCTTTGGCATTGATGGCAACACTATATGGGAAAAACATCCAAGTGCCAGAAAATGCCAAACATGTCTCCCCCAAAGGAAGACAACCAACAATCTCCCATAAGATAATATTACAATGAAGTTAACAAAATCCCCCTATGAAAGATATCCCTGTTAAGGTCTATTTTTTACATATATCTCTTTGGCATTGATGGCAACACTATATGGGAAAAACATCCAAGTGCCAGAAAATGCCAAACATGTTTCCCCCAAAGGAAGACAACCAACAATCTCCCATAAGATGATATTACAATGAAGTTAACAAACTCCCCCTGTGAATGATATCGTTGTTAAGATCAATTTTTCAAATATATCTTTCCCCCTTTGACATCAGTGCCAAAAAACTAAAATGAACATCAAAGAAAAATTATAAATCCATTGAACCACATAGCTGACTACTCCCCCTAAGTAGTAGCACCAACACATCAATCCAGAATGAATAAGAGCTCTATAAGTGCATACCAGACTGATGCCAATTGGCATCACTCAAGTCTTTATAGGAGGGGCATAAACTCCCAATCTGTCTTTGAAGTACTCAAATTATTCCTTAGGCAAAGGTTTAGTGAAGATATCTACAATCTACTCTTTAGTGTTCACATAAACTAGTGTGACTTCATTTGCTTCCACCTTCTCCTTCAAAAAGTTGTAATTGATAGATATGTGTTATGTCTTAGAATGAAATATCAGATTCTTTGATATGTCAATAGCATCAGAGTTATCACAATAAATAACTATTGGTTCATTACAGTCCACCCTTATATCCTTCAACATTTGCTTCATCCATTTCATTTGTGTACAGTTAGTAGCAGCAACAACATACTCAACTTCAAAAGTAGATAAAGAGGTACATGACTGCTTCTTGTTGATCCATGAAACAAGTTTCTTTCCAAGAAAGAAAGCTCCACTGGATGTGCTCTTCTAGTCATCAACATCTCTAGCCCATTTGCATTTGTATATGTACATAGTGTAAAATCATCATTTTTAGGATACCACAAACCATATTCAATTGTTCCTTACAAATACCTGAAAATTCTTTTCACCATACTCTCATGATTCTCTCTAGGATTACTTTGATATCTTGATACAATACAAACTACATTCATTATATCCAGTATAGTCTGAGTCAGATATAACAAACCTCCAATCATAGACTTGTATCTTCTAGGATTTACCGATGTGGATGCATCTATCTTAGTCAATTTATCACTTGTAACCATAGGTGTACCAACCGGTTTAGAATTTTCCATACCAAGTTTCTTCAACAACTCCCTAGCATACTTAGTTTGGCAAATGAAAATACCTTTATCAGTCTGAGTAATCTGAAAACCTAAGCAAAATTTCATCTCCCCAATCATAGACATCTCCAATTCATTCTTCATATTATCAAAGAATTCCATACATAACTTATCCTCACCTCCAAAAATGATATCATCAATAAAGACTTTAGCAATCAATATGTCATCATCAGTGATCTTATAATATAAATTACTATCAGCATTACATATAGTGAAACCGAGATTCAAAAGATATTTATCCAATCTTGCATACCAAGCTCTAGGGGCTTGTTTCAATCCATATAAAGATTTCCTTAACCTACAAACTATGTATTTGTCATTTGACAGTGAAAATCCATTAGGCTACTCAATTTAAACTTCCACTTCAAGATCTTCATTCAGAAATGCACACTTATCATCCATCTGATAAACCCTGTAGTTCTTATGGGCAACATAAGTAAGAAATAATCTCACAACTTCAATCCTAGCTACCGAAACAAAAGTCTCATCATAATCAATTCCTTACTTTTGAGATTAGCCTTTAAAAACCAATCTAGCCTTATTCCTTACAACTTGTCCATCTTCATTTAATTTATTCCTAAAAATGCATTTAGTCCCAATAACATTCTTATTTTTAGGTCGGGGAACTAAACTCCATGTATTATTCTTTTCAATCTGATCTAATTCCTTTCCATATCTTTTATCCAACATTAATCTTTACATGCTTCAATAACTGATGTTGGCTCAATTTGAGAAATTAAACATACCTCATCAGCTGCAAACCTTCTTCTTGTCATCACTCCTTTATTATTCTCTCCAATGATATGATCATCTGAATGATTCAACCTAACATACTTAGGAGTCTTCTGATTTTTTGTTCCTTTGCACTGATCTTTAGTTAGTGGTAAATTTTCTGCTACTACCATAGTAACTGGTTCAACATTTTGTTTCGGTGTAGGTGCTACCGGTTCAGTTATGATCATTTTCACTACCGGTTCTATCTCATAAGTTTTGATTTGACTTATGTTCATCTCATCCACCTTGACATTAGTGCTCTCCATAATTCTTTGAAATCTTTTGTTATAACATCTATATGCTTTTCTTTCATGAGAATAACCAAGAAATATCCCTTCATCAAATCTAGGATCAAACTTTCCAATCGAAACATCTCTTTTGATTTAGCATTTACTACCAAAGATTCTGAAATACTTAACTACAGGTGTATGATCAAACCATAACTCATAAGGTATCTTACCAATGTCTCCTTTGATATGAACTCTGTTGAATATGTATACCATCATGCTCACAACTTCTCTCTAGTAGATATGAGGCAAATTAGCTTACATCATCATAAGTCTAGCCGCATCCAAGATAGTTTTGTTCTTCATTTCCACAACTCCATTCTGCTGAGGTTTTTGGGGTGCAGATAACTGTATCTATATCCCATTCTTTTCATAATAGCTATTAAATTCACTAGATGTGAATTCTCCACCTTTATCAGACCTTAAACATTTAATCTTTAAACATTTCTATGTCTCAACTTTAGCTTTAAAGATTTTAAATTTTTTGAATTCTTCAGATTTCTCCATTAGAAAAGTTACCCACATCATTCTAGAATAGTCACCAATGATTAGCATAAGATATATATCACCCTGAAAACTATTGATTCTAGCCGGACCACATAGATCAGTATGAATAAGATCAAGAATATCATTAGATTTGTCTTGTATACTCTTGAAAGAAGTTTCGACTTGATTTCCCATTTGACATTCCTTACATACCAGATTATAGGGCTTCACAATCTTAGGTATATCTCTAGCTGCCTTAGTAGAATTGATGTTTACAATGCAAACAAAATTCACATGACACAACCTCTTATGCCATAGCCAACTGTCATCAATTTTTGCAATCAAACATGTCTTCTCACCAAATTTCAAATGAAAGATGTTACCTTTAGTCTGAGTATCGGTTGCAATCTCCAATCTAGATCTGTTTATAATATTGCATTTTCCATCCTTGAACTATAACTGAAATCCCTTATCAATGAACTTCCCTCCAATTAAAAGATTATGCCTTAAACCTTCAGGATAATAAACATTATCAGTATCATTCTTACCATCTAATGATATAGTTCCTCTTCCCTTGACCATGCATGTTTTCTCACCTCCAAATCTAACCAGACCGCCATAAAATTCCTGCAAAGATAGAAACTTCATTTTATCTCCAGTCACATGATGTGAACATCCACTGTCTATCACTCATTCATCCTTGTCTTCAAATTTAGTAGCAAGGGGATTCTCTTTAGGTACCAGTTCATCTTCCTTGATAGCCAAAAAAACCCATTCCTTTCCATTGTCGGATTCACTAGCTGAGTCATGTGCCGATTAATCATCAGAATCAGTCACACCTTCCTCATCCACATAGAAGCATTATTTGTCTTTGTTCCTCTTTTGCTTATGCTTGTTCTGATAATTATCGTTAGGTCTAAAAGATATTCTAGCTCTTTCCTCAAATCTTGAATTCCTTTCAGGGCATCTAGATGCAAAATTACCTATCTTATTACATGTGAAACATTTAAAAGGTGATTTTCCTTCATACTTACTTCCTGCCAGACCTTTAGGTACTTTTCTAGCAAATAGGGATTCAAGTTGCTCAAACTCTTCATCTTCTTTCTACATTTCCTTGAGTTCCTTAGCATATAAGGCTTTCCAATCAGTCTTGCCGGCAGATGATGTAGATGCATGAAAAGCAGGTTTAGATTTTGCAACTCTAGAAGGACCAAATTCCTCAAGCTCAAAAGTAGATAACTTCCAAACCAACGTATCCCTATTAAGAGAGGTGTTTTCCATTGTTCTCAACTCATTAATTGCAGTAGCCTTCATCTTATAAGCCACTAGAAAAGATCTCAATACTTTAGAAACTATTTTATATTTGCTTAGAGATCCCACACAACACTGAATTCCTAGAACAATTTCATTTACTCACTCCATAGAAGCAGTAATCCTTTCATCTTCTTCCATCTTCAGGTTCTCATATCTCACTTGATATCCAGCAAGTTTATAATTTTTGATAGTAGGGTCACCTTCATTCAAATTCTCCAATTTGTCCCATATAGCCTTTGCAATTGATTTGTCTGTTAGTCCCATAATTTGCTCATCAAAAAGTGCACACAAAAGGGATTCTCTAGCTCTATAATAGTTTTCAATGTCCTTATCCAAGCCTACCAAAGGAGGATTGGCAGATGCCAGATTATGATGTATATATCCTTTCTCAGTAATCTCCCAAATCTCCTTACAAAGACATCTTAGATAAGTCTCCATCTGAATCTTCCATACACTATAATTTGTTCCATCAAGCCTAGGAGTTTCTCCAAAAAATAGTTGTAGATGAACTTGATAAACTTCAACTATCAGATGCCATAGGCTCTTCCTCAAGAGATTAAGCTTCTGCAGAGAGGAGTAAGCTTCGATACCAATTGTTAGACAACTCAGATTATCGATGAACAACTCAGAGGGAGGGGTGAATCACATGCTAATAGATTATAGAACCTTAATCATTAAAACTATATTACCAGAATACATAAACCAAATACCGAAATAGTAGATATAATAGTTAAGTACAATATAATCCACATAAAATTTATGAACCATCCACAAAAGATAACACCAAGATTTGTATGTAAAAATACCAGCAAAGGAAAAAATGATGGTGGGAAGCCTACCCACAGTCAAATAATACTTCTACAGTATGTGATTACTTAAAGAGTGGCCTGCACATGCAAAAAGGCCAACAACCTAGAGTGGAGTGCTCATCACAAAAGGAGCTCACCAACTACAAAATATATCCAGACTACAATCAAAAAGGAAGATTGAACTGCAAGGATAGCATCTCTTATGCCTAAATATAGTTCTGGTTAAGCTCAATACTAGAGGTCTTAAACCTCTTTCACCAACCCAATTCAATCATCTATGATTGACCAAAACCTTTGCATATGATTACAACCTTATTCGCACATAGATAAACCTATATCCCCAAAACCCATGATCTACAAAGAGATATTACATCATATTTATACCAACTCGGGACCTAAATAATTAGGTCGGCAACCTATAAGATAAACGAATAAATTCATTATATAAATCTGCAATCCAATGATGAACCAAGTTAGCATAAGACCAAAACAAAATAATCCAATCAATAGATCCAACCAGAAATGCATCGGGATCATCCACCAACACCTTACATAAACCAGTCCATAACCTAGCCAAATAAGATAGCACTAGGTCCGAACCCAAATCCAACACAACTAATCAATAGGAATATGAACAAGATAACTAACACCATCTCAAAATACATCTAGAAGTCATGCCAACAACACTTATCAAGTGCATCAAAAGATCTTCAACAAAGCTCTGCATGTAGAACCCTTACCGGTGACCAATAGGCTTACTAGAACAAATGATACCTCCCGAGTCATCAAATCCTAAACCAACTAATCATGATATAAATTTGAATAGAAAGAATTATAGATCCAAAGATATTCCACAAACTGAAGCATACCGGAGCATACCAGATCAATATCATAATCTAACCATTGTACTAGAACCTACCAAAAACCAATAAGCAACCAAAACAACTGGTGTTGCCATCAATGAAAAAACATCAATGCAACACATAATCAATTCCTTTAATTTTCCAACAAGTTTTTCACATGCTTCTCTCCCCCTTTGACAACAACTCCAAAGCAAATACAAATTATGCTTCTCTCTCCCTTTACAAGCTGATTTCTCCACAAAACTCATCTTCTAAGAAGGACAAATCGCTCCCCCTTAGGATAAAATCACAACTCAATCCATCAGAACCAGACACTGACTACTCCGTCTAAGTAGTAGCACAAAATCATCAACCCAAATAGAGGATAAGGTTCTGAAATCCATCGGATTGATGTAATTCCATGCATCTAGTTCTCAAAAGGAGGGGTAGAGACCGTTAACTTGTCTCTCAAATAGACAATTGTATCTACAAGAAAATCTTTAGTGAAAATATCTGCAATCTAATCCTTTGTATATACATATTCCAATTTGACTTCCTCATTATTGTCTTTCTCCCTTAAGAAAAGATACTTTATTGACACATGCTTTGTTTTAGAATGCAGCACTAGATTCTTTGAAATATTGATAGCTCTTGAATTATCACAATATTTAACAGTAGGCTTATCATACACAACTCCAATATCCTTCAACATTTGTTTCATCCAAACTACCTGAGTATAATTACTAGCAACAACAATGTACTCATCTTCAGTAGTAGATAGAGATAGAACATCTTGCATCTTGTTGGATCAATAAACCAACTTATTTCCCAAAAATAAATTTCCATCGGTAGTTCTCTTTTCGTCATCAACATCACCTACCCAATCAGTATCAGTATAGGCTCAAACCATAACTCATAAGGTATCTTAGCAATGTCTCCTTTGATATGAACTCTGTTGAATATGTATATTGTCATGCTCACAACTTCTCTGCAGTAGATATGAGGCAAATTAGCTTACATCATCATAAGTCTAGCCGCATCCAATATAGTTTTGTTCTTCATTTCAACAACTCCGTTCTGCTAAGGTTTTCGGGGTGCAGATAACTGTATCCATATCCCATTCTTTTCATAATAACTATTAAATTCACCGGATGTGAATTCTCCACCTTTATCAGACCTTAAACATTTAATCCTTAAACATGTCTATGTCTCAACTTTATCTTTAAAGATTTTAAATTTTTTGAATTCTTCAGATTTCTCAATTAGAAAAGCTACCCACATCATTCTATAATAGTCATCAATGATTAGCATAAAATGTCTATCACCCTGAAAACTATTGATTCTAACAGGACAACATAGATCAGTATGAATAAGATCAAGAACATCATTAGATTTGTCTTGTATACTCTTGAAAGAAGTTCCAACTTGATTTCCCATTTGACATTCCTTAAATACCATATTATAGGGCTTCACAATCTTAGGTATATCTCTAGCTGCCCTAGTAGAATTGATCTTTACAATGCAATCAAAATTCACATGACACAACCTCTTATGCCATAGCCAACTATCATCAATTTTTGCAATCAAACATGTCTTCTCACCAAATTTCAAATGAAAGATGTTACCTTTACTCTGAGTATCGGTTGCAATCTCCAATCTAGATCTGTTGATAATATTGCATTTTCCATCCTTGAACTATAACTGAAATCCCTTATCAATGAACTTCCATACACTTAAAAGATTATGCCTTAAACCTTTAGGATAATAAACATTATCAGTATCATTCTTACCATCTAACGATATAGTTCCTCTTCCCTTGCTCATGCATGTTTTCTCACCTCCAAATCTAACCAGACCACCATCAAATTCTTGCAAAGATAGAAACTTCATTTTATCTCCAGTCACATGATGTGAACATCCACTGTCTATCACTCATTCATCCTTGTCTTCAAATTTAGTAGCAAGGGGATTTTCTTTACGTACCAGTTCATCTTCCTTGATAGCCAAAAAAACCCATTCCTTTCCATTGCCGGATCCACTAGCTGAGTCGTGTGTCGATTCATCATCAAAATCAATCATAGCTTCCTCATCCACATAGAAGCATTATTTGTCTTTGTTCCTCTTGTTCTTATGCTTGTTGTGATAATCATCATTAGGTCTAAAAGATATTCTAGCTCTTTCCTCAAATCTTGAATTCCTTTCAGGACATCTAGATGCAAAATGACATATCTTATTACATGTGAAACATTTAAAAGGTGATTTTCCTTCATACTTACTTCCTGCAAGACCTTTACGTACTTTTCTAGCAAATAGGGATTCAAGTTGCTTAAAATCTTCATCTTCTTTCTACATTTCTCTAAGTTCCTTAGCATATAAGGCTTTCCAATCAATCTTGCCGATAGATGATGTAGATGCATGAAAAGAAGGTTTAGATTTTGCAACTCCAGAAGGACCAAATTCCTCAATCTCAAAAGTAGATAACTTCCCAACCAAGGTATCCCTATTAAGAGAGTTGTTTGCCATTGTTCTCAACTCATTAATTGCAGTAGCCTTCATCTTATAAGCCACTGGAAAAGATCTCAATACTTTAGAAACTATTTTAGATTTACTTAGAGATCCCACACAACACTGAATTCCTAGAACAATTTCATTTACTCACTCCATAGAAGTAGTATTCCTTTCATCTTCTACCATCTTTAAGTTCTCATATCTCACTTGATATCCATCAAGTTTATAATTTTTGATAGTAGGGTCACCTTCATTCAAATTCTCCAATTTGTCCCATATAGCCTTTGCAGTTGATTTGTCTGTTAGTCCCATAATTTGCTCATCATATAGCCTTTGCAGTTGATTTGTCTGTTAGTCCCATAATTTGCTCATCAAAATTTCCATTGGTAGTGCTCTTTCCGTCAGCAACATCACCTACCCAATCAGTATCAGTATAGGCTCAAACCATAACTCATAAGGTATCTTACCAATGTCTCCTTTGATATGAACTATGTTGAATATGTATACCATCATGCTCACAACTTCTCTCCAGTAGTTATGAGGAAAATTAGCTTACATCATCATAAGTCTAGCCGCATCCAAGATAGTTTTGTTCTTCATTTCCACAACTCCATTCTGCTAAGGTTTTCGTGGTACAGATAAATATATCCGTATCCCATTCTTTTCATAATAACTATTAAATTCATCGGATGTGAATTCTCCACCTTTATCAAACCTTAAACATTTAATCTTTGAACATATCTATGTCCCAACTTTAGCTTTAAAGATTTTAAATTTTTTGAATTCTTCAGATTTCTCCATTAGAAAAGTTACCCACATCATTCTAGAATAGTCATCAATGATTAGCATAAAATATATATCACCCTGAAAACTATTGATTCTAGTAGGACCACATAGATCAGTATGAATAAGATCAAGAACATCATTAGATTTTTCTTGTATACTCTTGAAAGAAGTTCCAACTTGATTTCCCATTTGACATTCCTTACATACCATATTAAAGGGCTTCACAATCTTAGGTATATCTATAGCTGCGTTAGTAGAATTGATCTTTACAATGCGATCAAAATTCACATGACACAACCTGTTATGCCATAGCCAACTATCATCAATTTTTGCAATCAAACATGTCTTCTCACCAAATTTCAAATGAAAGATGTTACCTTTAGTCTGAGTATCGGTTGCAATCTCCAATCTAGATCTGTTGATAATATTGCATTTTCCACCCTTGAACTATAACTGAAATCCCTTATCAATGAACTTCCCTAACACTTAAAAGATAATGCCTTAAACCTTCAAGATAATAAACATTATCAGTATCATTCTTACCATCTAATGATATAGTTCCTCTTCCCTTGATCATGCATGTTTTCTTACCTCCAAATCTAACCAGACCGCCATCAAATTCTTGCAAAGATAGAAACTTCATTTTATCTCCAGTCACATGATGTGAATATCCACTGTCTATCACTCATTCATCCTTGTCTTCAAATTTAGTAGCAAGGGGATTTTCTTTAGGTACTAGTTCATCTTCCTTGATAGCCAAAAAAACCCATTCCTTTCCACTGCCGGATCCACTAGCTGAGTCATGTGTCGATTGATCATCAGAATTAGTCACACGTTCCTGATCCACATAGAAGCATTATTTGTCTTTGGTCCTCTTGTGCTGATGCTTGTTGTGATAATCATCGTTAGGTCTAAAAGATATTCTAGATCTTTCCTCAAATCTTGAATTCCTTTCAGGACATGTAGATGCAAAATGACCTATCTTATTACATGTGAAACATTTAAAAGGTGATTTTCCTTCATACTTACTTTCTGCCAGACCTTTAGGTACTTTTCTAGCAAATAGGGATTCAAGTTGCTCAAAATCTTCATCTTCTTTCTACATTTATTTGAGTTCCTTAGCATATAAGGCTTTCCAATCAGTCTTGCCGATAGATGATGTAGATGCAGGAAAAGCAGGTTTACATTTTGCAACTCCAGAAGGACCAAATTCCTCAAGCTCAAACGTAGATAACTTCCCAACCAAGCTATCCCTGTTAAGAGAGGTGTTTGCCATTGTTCTCAACTCATCAATTGTAGTAGCCTCCATCTTATAAGCCACTAGAAAAGATCTCAATACTTTAGAAACTATTTTATATTTTCTTAGAGATCCCACACAACACTGAATTCCTAGAACAGTTTCATTTACTCACTCCATAGAAGTGGTAATCCTTTCATCTTCTTCCATCTTTAGGTTCTCATATCTCACTTGATATCCATCAAGTTTATAATTTTTGATAGTAGGGTCACCTTCATTCAAATTCTCCAATTTGTCCCATATAGCCTTTGCAGTTGATTTGTCTGTTAGTCGCATAATTTGCTCATCAAAAAGTGCACACAAAAGGGCTTCTCTAGCTCTACAATCATTTTCAATGTCCTAATCCAAGCCTGCCAGAGGAGGATTTGCAGATGCCATATTATGATGTATATATCCTTTCTCAGTAATCTCCCAAATCTCCTTACAAAGACATCTGAGATAAGTCTCCTTCTGAATCTTCCATACACTATAATTTGCTCCATCAAGCCTAGGAGTTTCTCCAAAAAATAGTTGTAGATGAACTTGATAAACCTTAACTATCAGATGCCATAGGATCTTCCTCAAGAGATTAAGCTTCTGTAGAGAGGAGTAAGCTCTGATACGAACTATTAGACAACTCAGAGGGAGGGTTGAATCAGTTGCTAAGAGATTATAGAACCTTAATCATTAAAACTGTATTACCAGAATACATAAACCAAATACCGGAATAGCAGATATAATAGTTAAGTACAATATAATCCACATAAAATTTATGAACCATCCACAAAAGATAACACCAAGATTTGTATGTAAAAATACCAACAAAGGAAAAAACCATGGTGGGAAGCCTACCCACAGTCAGATAATACTTCTACAGTACGTGATAACATAAAGAGTGGCCTGCACATGCAAAAAGGCCAACAACCTAGATGACACTGCTCATCACAAAAGGAGCTCACCAACTACAAAATAAATCAAGGCTACAATCAAAAAAGAACAATGAACTGCAAGGATAGCATCTCTTATGCCTAAATATTGTTCTAGTTAAGCTCAGTACCAGAGGTCTTAAACCTCTTTCACCAACCCAATTCAATCATCTATGATTGACCAAAACCTTTGCATATGATTACAACCTTATTCACACATAGATAAACCTATATCCCCAAAACCCACGATCTTCAAAGAGATATTACATCATATTTATACCAACTCAGGACCTAAATAATTAGGTCGGCAACCTATAAGATAAAAGAATAAATTCATAACATAAACCTGCAATCCAATGATGAACCAAGTTGGCCTAAGACCAAAAAAAAATAATCCAATCAATAGATCCAACCAGAAATGCATCGAGATCATCAACCAACACCTTACATAAAACAGTCCATAACCTAGCTAAATAAGATAGCATTAGGTCCGAACCCAAAACCAACACAACTGATCAATAGGAATATGAACGATATAACTACCACCATCTCAAAATACATCTAGAAGTCATGCCAACACCACTTATCAAGTGCATCAAAAGATCTTCAACAAAGCTCTGCACGTAGAACCCTTACTGATGACCGAAAGGCTTACTAGAACAAATGATACCTCCCAAGTCATCGAATCCTAAACCAACTAATCATGATATAAATTTGAATAGAAAGAATTATAGATCCAAATATATTCCACAAACCTAAGCATACTGGAGCATACCAGATCAATATCATAATCCAACCACTATACTAGAACCTACCAAAAACCAGTAAGCAACCAAAACAACTGGTGTTGCCATCAATGAAAAAACATCAATGCAACACATAATCAATTCCTTCAATTTGCCAAAAAAATTTTCACATGCTTCTCTCCCCCTTTGACAACGATTCCAAAGCAAATACAAATTATGCTTCTCTCTCCCTTTACAAGCTAATTTCTCCACAAAACTCATCTTCTAAGAAGGACAAATCGCTCCCCCTTAGGATAAAATCACAACTCAATCCATCAGAACCAGACACTGACTACTCTGTCTAATTAGTAGCACAAAATCATCAACCCAGATAGAGGATAAGGTTCTGAAATTCATCGGATTGATGCAATTCCAGGCATCTAGTTCTCAAAAGGAGGGGTAGAGACCCTTAACTTGTCTCTCAAATAGACAAATTTTTCTACAAGAAAAGATTTAGTGAAAATATTTACAACCTGATCCTTTGTATATACATATTCCAATTTGACTTCCTCATTATTGACTTTCTCCCTTAAGAAAAGATACTTTATTGACACATGCTTTGTTTTAGAATGCAGCACTAGATTCCTTGAAATATTGATAGCTCTTGAATTATCACAATATTTAACAGTAGGCTCATCATACACAACTCCAATATCCTTCAACATCTATTTCATCCAAACTACCTGAGTATAATTACTAGCAACAACAATGTACTCATCTTCAGTAGTAGATAGAGATAGAACATTTTGCATCTTGTTGGATCAATAAACCAACTTATTTCCCAAAAATAAATTTCCATTAGTAGTGCTCTTTCCATCATCAACATCACCTACCCAATCAGTATCAGTATAGGCTCAAACCATAACTCATAAGGTATCTTAGCAATGTCTCCTTTGATATGAACTCTGTTGAATATGTATACTGTCATGCTCACAACTTCTCTGCAGTAGATATGAGGCAAATTAGCTTACATCATCAGAAGTCTAGCCACATCAAAGATAGTTTTGTTCTTCATTTCCACTACTCCATTCTGCTGAGGTTTCCGGGGTGCAGATAAATGTATCCGTATACCATTCTTTTCATAATAACTATTAAATTCACTGGATGTGAATTCTCCACCTTTACCAGACCTTAAACATTTAATCTTTAAACATGTCTATGTCTCAACTTTAGCTTCAAAGATTTTAAATTTTTTGAATTCTTCAGATTTCTCCATTAGAAAAGTTACCCACATCATTCTAGAATAGTCATCAATGATTAGCATAAAATATATATCACCCTGAAACCTATTGATTCTAGTAGGACCATATAGATCAGTATGAATAAGATCAAGAACATCATTAGATTTGTCTTGTATACTCTTGAAAGACGTTCTGACTTGATTTTCCATTTGAGATTCCTTACATACCATATTATAGGGCTTCACAATCTTAGGTATATCTCTAGCTGCCTTAGTAGAATTGATCTTTACAATGCAATCAAAATTCACATGACACAACCTCTTATGCCATAGCCAACTATCATCAATTTTTGCAATCAAACATGTCTTCTCACCAAATTTCAAATGAAAGATGTTACCTTTAGTCTGAGTATCGGTTGCAATCTGCAATCTAGATCTATTTATAATATTAGATTTTCAATCCTTGAACTATACCTGAAATCCCTTATCAATGAACTTCCCTAACACTTAAAAGATTATGCCTTAAACCTTTAGGATAATAAACATTATCAGTATCATTCTTACCATCTAATGATATAGTTCCTCTTCCCTTGATCATGCATGTTTTCTCACCTCCAAATCTAACCAGACCACCATCAAATTCTTGCAAAGATAGAAACTTCATTTTATCTCCAGTCACATGATGCGAACATCCACTATCTATCACTCATTCATCCTTGTCTTCAAATTTAGTAGCAAGGGGATTTTCTTTAGGTACTAGTTCATCTTCCTTGATAGCCAAAAAAACCCATTCCTTTCGATTGCCGGATCCACTAGCTGAGTCGTTTGCTGATTCATCATCAGAATCAGTCTCACCTTCCTCATCCACATAGAAGAATTATTTGTCTTTGTTCCTCTTGTGCTTATGCTTGTTAGGATAATCATCATTAGGTCTAAAAGATATTCTAGCTCTTTCCTCAAATCTTTAATTCCTTTCAGGACATCTAGATGCAAAATGACCTATCTTATTACATGTGAAACATTTAAAAGGTGATTTTCTTTCATACTTACTTTCTGCTAGACCTTTAGGTACTTTTCTGGCAAATAGGGATTCAAGTTGCTGAAAATCTTCATCTTCTTTCTACATTTCTTTGAGTTCCTTAGCATATAAGGCTTTCCAATCAGTCTTGCCGGTAGATGATGTAGATGCATGAAAAGCAGGTTTAGATTTTGCAACTCCAGAAGGACCAAATTCCTCAAGCTCAAAAGTAGATAACTTCCCAACCAAGGTATCCCTATTAAGAGAGGTGTTTGCCATTGTTCTCAACTCATCAGTTGTAGTAGCCTTCATCTTATAAGCCACTAGAAAAGATCTCAATACTTTAGAAACTATTTTATATTTTCTTAGAGATCCCACACAACACTAAATTCTTAGAACAATTTCATTTACTCACTCCATAGAAGCAGTAATCCTTTCATCTTCTTCCATCTTCAGGGTCTCATATCTCACTTGATATCCATCAAGTTTATAATTTTTGATAGTAGGGTCACCTTCATTCAAATTCTCCAATTTGTCCCATATAGCCTTTGCAGTTGATTTGTCTAGTAGTCCCATAATTTGCTCATCAAAAAGTGCACACAAAAGGGCTTCTCTAGCTCTACAATCATTTTCAATGTCCTTATCCAAGCCTGCCAAAGGAGGATTGGTAGATGCCAGATTATGATGTATATATCCTTTCTCAGTAATCTCCCAAATCTCCTTCCAAAGACATCTCAGATAAGTCTCCATCTGAATCTTTCATACACTATAATTTGGTCCATCAAGCTTAGGAGTTTCTCCAAAAAATAGTTGTAGATGAACTTGATAAACTTGAACTATCAGACACCATAGGATCTTCCTCAATAGATTAAGCTTCTATAGAGAGGAGCAAGCTCTGATACCAACTGTTAGACAACTCAGATTATCGATGAACAACTGAGACGGAGGGGTGAATCTGTTGCTAACAGATTATAGAACCTTAATCATTAAAACTGTATTACCAGAATACATAAACCAAATACCGGAATAGCAGATATAATAGTTAAGTACAATATAATCCACATAAAATTTATGAACCATCCACAAAAGATAACACCAAGATTTGTATGTAAAAATACCAGCAAAGGAGAAAACCATGGTGGGAAACCTACCCACAGTCAGATAATACTTCTACAATATGTGATTACATAAAGAGTGGCCTGCACATGCATAAGGGCCAACAACCTAGAGCGCACTACTCATCACAAAAGGAGCTCACCAACTACAAAATAAATCAAGACTACAATCAAAAAAGAAGAATGAACTACAAGGATAGCATCTCTTATGCCGAAATACAGTTTTGGTTAAGCTCAGTACTAGAGGTCTTAAACCTCTTTCACCAACCCAATTCAATCATCTATGATTCACCAAAACCTTTGCATATGATTACAACCTTATTCGCACATAGATAAACCTATATCCCCAAAAACCACGATCTACAAAGAGATACTAAATCATATTTATACCAACTCGGGACCTAAATAATTAGGCCGGCAACCTATAAGATAAAAGAATAAATTCATAACATAAACCCGCAATCCAATGATGAACCAAGTTGGCCTAGGACCAAAACAAAATAATCCAATCAATAGATCCAACTAGAAATGCATCGGGATCATCCACCAACACCTTACATAAACCGGTCCATAACCTAGCCGAATAAGATAGCATTAGGTCCGAACCCAAATCCAACACAACTGATCAATAGGAATATGAACAAGATAACTACCACCATCTCAAAATACATCTAGAAGTCATGCCAACACCACTTATCAAGTGCATCAAAAGATGTTCAACAAAGCTCTGCACGTAGAACCCTTACTGGTGACCAAAAGGCTTACTAGAACAAATGATACCTCCCAAGTCATCAAATCCTAAACCAACTAATCGTGATATAAATTTGAATAGAAGGAATTATAGATCCAAAGATATTCCACAAACCGAAGTATACCGGAGCATACCAGATCAATATCATAATCCAACCATTGTACTATAACCTACCAAAAACCAATAAGAAACCAAAACAACTGGTGTTGCCATCAATTAAAATTCCTTTAATATGCCAACAAGTTTTTCACATGCTTCTCTCCCCCTTTGACAACAATTCCAAAGCAAATACAAATTATGCTTCTCTCTCCCTTTACAAGCTGATTTCTCCACAAAACTCATCTTCTAAGAAGGTCAAATCGGTCCCCCTTAGGATAAAATCACAACTCAATCCATTAGAACCAGACACTGACTACTCCGTCTAAGTAGTAGCACAAAATCATCAACCCAGATAAAGGATAACGTTCTGAAATCTATCGGATTGATGTAATTCCATGCATCTAGTTCTCAAAAGGAGGGGTAGAGACCCTTAACTTGTCTCTCAAATAGACAATTGTATCTACAAGAAAAGATTTAGTGAAAATATCTCCAATCTAATCCTTTGTATATACATATTCCAATTTGACTTCCTCATTATTGACTTTCTCCCTTAAGAAAAGATACTTTATTGACACATGCTTTGTTTTAGAATGCAGCAGTAGATTCTTTGAAATATTGATAGCTCTTGAATTATCACAATATTTAACAGTAGGCTCATCATACACAACTCCAATATCCTTCAACATCTGATTCATCCAAACTACCTAAGTATAATTACTAGCAACAACAATGTACTCATCTTCAGTAGTAGATAGAGATAAAACATCTTGCTTCTTGTTGGATCAATAAACCACCTTATTTCCCAAAAATAAATTTCCATTAGTAGTGCTCTTTCCATCATCAACATCACCTACCCAATCAGTATCAGTATAGGCTCAAATGATAACTCATAAGGTATCTTACCCATGTCTCCTTCGATATGAACTCTATTGAATATGTATACCGTCATGCTCACAAATTCTCTCCAGTATATATGAGGCAAATTAGCTTACATCATCATAAGTCTAGCCACATCCAAGATAGTTTTTTTCTTCATTTCCACAACTCCATTCTATTGAGGTTTTCGGGGTGCAGATAACTGTATCCGTATCCCATTCTTTTCATAATAACTATTAAATTCACTGGATGTGAATTCTCCACCTTTACCAGACCTTAAACATTTAATCTTTAAACATGTCTATGTCTCAACTTTAGCTTTAAAGATTTTAAATTTTTTGAATTCTTTAGAATTTTCCATTAGAAAAGTTACCCACATCATTCTAGAATAGTCATCAATGATTAGCATAACATATATATCAGCCTGAAAACTATTGCTTCTAGCAGGACCACATAGATTAGTATGAATAAGATCAAGAACATCATTAGATTTGCTTGTATACTCTTGAAAGAAGTAATGACTTGATTTCCCATTTGACATTCCTTACATACCATATTATAGGGCTTCACAATCTTAGGTATATCTCTAGCTGCCTTAGTAGAATTGATCTTTACAATGCAATCAAAATTCACATGACACAAACTCTTATGCCATAGCCAGCTATCATTAATTTTTGTAATCAAACATGTCTTCTCACCAAATTTCAAATGAAAGATGTTACCTTTAGTTTGAGTATCGGTTGCAAACTCCAATCTAGATTTGTTGATAATATTGCATTTTCCATCCTTGAACTATAACTGTAATCCCTTATCAATGAACTTCCCTACACTTAAAAGATTATGCCTTAAACCTTCAGGATAATAAACATTATCAGTATCATTCTTACCAATTAATGATATAGTTCCTCTTCCCTTGTTCATGCATGTTTTCTCACGTCCAAATCTAACCAGACCACCATCAAATTCTTGCAAAGATAGAAACTTCATTTTATCTCCAGTCACATGATGTGAACATCCACTGTCTATCACTCATTCATCCTTGTGTTCAAATTTAGTAGCAAGGGGATTTTCTTTAGGTACCAGTTCATCTTCCTTGATAGCCAAAAAAACCAATTCCTTTGCATTGTCGGATCCACTAGCTGAGTCGTGTGCCCATTCATCATCAAAATCAGTCACACCTTCCTCATCCACATAGAAGCATTATTTGTCTTTCTTCCTCTGATGCTTATGCTTCTTGTGATAATCATCGTTACGTCTAAAAGATATTCTAGCTCTTTCCTCAAATCTTTAATTCCTTTCAGGACATCTAGATGCAAAATGACCTATCTTATTACATGTGAAACATTTAAAAGTTTATTTTCCTTCATACTTACTTCCTGCTAGACATTTAGTTACTTTTCTAGCAAATAGGGATTCAAGTTGCTCAAAATCTTCATCTTCTTTCTATATTTCTTTGAGTTCCTTAGCATATAAGGCTTTCCAATCAGTCTTGCCGGTAGATGATGTAGATGCATGAAAAGTAGGTTTACATTTTGCAACTCCAGAAGGACCAAATTCCTCAATCTCAAAAGTAGATAACTTCCCAACCAAGGTATCCCTATTAAGAGAGGTGTTTGCCATTGTTCTCAACTCATCAATTATAGTAGCCTTCAACTTATAAGCCACTGGAAAAGATCTCAATACTTTAGAAACTATTTTATATTTTCTTAGAGATCCCACACAACACTGAATTCCTAGAACAATTTCATTTACTCACTCCATAGAAGCATTAATCCTTTCATCTTCTTCCATCTTTAGGTTCTCATATCTCACTTGATATCCATCAAGTTTATAATTTTTGATAGTAGGGTCACCTTCATTCAAATTCTCCAATTTGTCCCTCATAGCGTTTGCAGTTGATTTGTCTGTTACTCCCATAATTCGCTCATCAAAAAGTGCACACAAAAGGGCTTCTCTAGCTCTACAATCATTTTCAATGTCCTTATCCAAGCCTGCCAAAGGAGGATTGGCAGATGCCAGATTATGATGTATATATCCTTTCTTAGTAATCTCCCAAATCTCCTTACAAGGACATCTCAAATAAGTCTCCATCTGAATCTTCCATACACTATAATCTGTTCCATCAAGCCTAGGAGTTTCTCCAAAAAATAGTTGTAAATGAACTTGATAAACTTGAACTATCAGATGCCATAGGATCTTCCTCAAGAGATTAAGCTTCTGTAGAGAGGAGTAAGCTCCGATACCAACTGTTAGACAACTCAAATTATCGATGAACAACTGAGGGGGAGGGGTGAATCAGTTGCTAACAGATTATAGATCCTTAATCATTAAAACTATATTACTAGAATACATAAACCAAATTCCACAATAGCAGATATATTAGTTAAGTACAATATAATCCACATAAAATTTATGAACCATCCACAAAAGATAACACCAAGATTTGTATGTAAAATACCAACAAAGGAAAAAAACAGTGTGCGAAGCCTACCCACAGTCAGATAATACTTCTACAGTATGTGATTACATAAAGAGTGGCCTACAGATGCAAAAAGGCCAACAACCTAGAGCACACTGCTCATCACAAAAGGAGCTCACCAACTACAAAATAAATCAAGACTACAATCAAAAAAGAGGAATGAACTACAAGGATAGCATCTCTTATGCCTAAATACAGTTCTGGTTAAGCTCAGTACCAGAGGTCTTAAACCTCTTTCACCAACCCAATTCAATCATCTATGATTAACAAAAACCTTTGCATATGATTACAACCTTATTCACACATAGATAAACCTATATCCCCAAAACCCATGATCCACAAAGAGATATTACATCATATTTATACCAACTCGGGACCTAAATAATTAGGTCGGAAACCTATAAGATAAATGAATAAATTCATAACATAAACCTGCAATCCAATGATGAACCAAGTTGGCCTAAGACCAAAACAAAATAATCCAATAAATAGATCCAACCAGAAATGTATCAGGATCATCCACCAACACCTTACATAAACGAGTCCATAACCTAGCCGAATAAGATAGCCTTAGGTCCGAACCCAAATCCAACACAACTGATCAATAGGAATATGAACAAGATAACTACCACCATCTCAAAATACATCTAGAAGTCATGCCAACACCACTTATCAAGTGCATCAAAAGATCTTCAACAAAGCTCTGCATGTAAAACCCTTACTGGTGACCAAAAGGCTTACTAGAACAAATGATACCTCCCGAGTCATCAAATCCTAAACCAACTAATCGTGATATAAATTTGAATAGAAAGAATTATAGATCCAAAGATATTCCACAAACCAGAGCATACCAGATCAATATCATAATCCAACCACTGTACTAGAACCTACCAAAAACCAGTAAGCAACCAAAACAACTGGTGTTGCCATCAATGAAAAAACATTAATGCAACACATAATCAATTCCTTCAATTTGCCAACAAGTTTTTCACATGCTTCTCTCCCCCTTTGACAACAATTCCAAAGGAAATACAAATTATGCTTCTCTCTCCCTTTACAAGCTAATTTCTCCACAAAACTCATCTTCTAAGAAGGACAAATCGCTCCCCCCTAGGATAAAATCACAACTCAGTCCATCAGAACCAGACACTGACTACTCCGTCTAAGTAGTAGCACAAAATCATCAACCCAGATAAAGGATAAGGTTCTGAAATCCATTGGATTGATGTAATTCCATGCATCTAGTTCTCAAAAGGAGGGGTAGAGACCCTTAACTCATCTCTCAAATAGACAATTGTATCTACAAGAAAATATTTAGTGAAAATATCTGCAATCTAATCCTTTGTATATACATATTCGAATTTGACTTCCTCATTATTGACTTTCTCCCTTAAGAAAAGATACTTTATTGACACATGCTTTGTTTTAGAATGCAGCAGTAGATTCTTTGAAATATTGATAGCTCTTGAATTATCACAATATTTAACAGTAGGCTCATCATACACAACTCCAATATCCTTCAACATCTGTTTCATCCAAACTACCTAAGTATAATTACTAGCAACAACAATGTATTCATCTTCAGTAGTAGATAGAGATAGAACATCTTGCATCTTGTTGGATCAATAAACCAACTTATTTCCCAAAAATAAATTTCCATTGGTAGTGCTCTTTCCATCATCAACATCACCTACCCAATCAGTATCAGTATAGGCACATGGCAGGATATCATCACTGTTTGGATACCATAGGCCAACATTAACAACCCCCTTCAAATATCTAAAATCCTCTTCAAAATAATAACATGTCTCATTAGGATCATCTTGAAATATAGCACAAAGACAAACAACATGCATAATATTTGGTCTAGTCTGAGTTAAGTACAACAATCCACCAACCATAGATCTATACAAATTCTAATTAACTTTCTGAGATTCATCATTCTTAGACAACTTGCATCTAGTCAACATAGGAGTTCCAATAGGTTTGGAGTCATCTAGCCCAAACTTCTTCAATAATTCCTTCACATACTTAGATTGAGAAAGGAAAATACCTTTACTAGTCTGAGTAATATGCAATTATAAGAAGAATTTCATCTCACCAATCATAGATATCTCTAATTATTTTTGCATATAATTAGAAAACTTCATACTCAGATCATTATATCCTCCAAAAATGTTATCATTCTCAACTTAAAAGTATAAGTTACTATCAATAGTACCTTTACAGAATCCCAACTTCAACAAATACTTATCCAATTTAGCATACCAGGCTCTAGGGGCATGCTTCAGTCCATACTATGTTTTCTTGAATTTCCATACCATATCTCCTTCATCTGATAAATTAAATCCACCTGGTTGCTCAATGTAGACTTCCTATTCAAAATCCCCATTCAAAAAGGCTGACTTGACATCCATCTAATATACCTTGAAATTATTATAAGTAGCATATGCAAGAAGCAATCTAACAACTTCAATTATAGCTACTAGAGAAACAGTATCCTCATAGTCAATTCCTTCCATCTAAGAACACCCTTTGCATACTAATCTTGTTTTGTTTTTGGCAACTTCATTGGCTTCACTCAGTTTATTTTAGAACACTTGTTTTGTTCCAATCACATTCTTGTCTTTAGGTCTTGGAGCAAGGTCCCAAGTATTATTTTTCTCAATCTGATTCGGCTCTTCTTCCCTTGCTTTTATCCAATTCTCATCTTTACATCCTTCTGTAACATCTTTAGGTTCAATCTTTGAAATCAAACATATCTCTTTAGCAAAAATACTGCTCCTAGTCATCACAGCTTTATTTTTATCACCAATAATCTCATTTTCTAAATGATTCAATCTTAGATACCTCTGAGTCTTCTGATTGTTCTGATTGTTAGGCTCTAGAACTTCTTCACTGGTAGCAACAATATCCAGATTACCTGTCTCCACTGGATCATTCTATTTTAGGATTTCAGTTTGTGTTATGTTTCAAACAACATCTTCATCATCAAAATCATATCCACATGCTCTAATCCATTTTCCAATACATTCATCAACCTTCACACTTGCACTTTCCACTATCTTTTTCAACCTCTAATTGTAACACTGGTAGGCCTTTCTCTTAATAGAATATCCCAAGAAGATTCCTTCATCACATCTTGCATTAATCTTTCCTACATCCTCATCTCTTTTGATATAACATTTACCTCTAAAAATTGTGAAATATCTAATTGTAGGAACATGAACAGACCATGGCTCATAAGGAGTTTTACTAGAATCACCTTTTATATCCACCTGGTTGAATATGTAAATAATAATGCTAACAACTTCCCTCCAAAAGGTTTGTGGAACATGTCGTTCAGTCAGAATAGTCCTGGTAGCATCCAAAATAGTTTTGTTATTTATTTCAACAACTCCATTCTACTGAGGAGTTCTAGGAGTAGATAACTATCTTCTAATTCCATTCTTCTCAGAAAATGTATCAAATTCTCCTTATGTAAATTCTCCTCCTCTACCAAATCTCGGGCACTTTAGTTTCAACTCTATTTCAGTCTCTTCTCTAGATTTAAATATCTTGAACTTCTCTAATGCTTCTGATTTCTCCCTTAGAAAGGTAACCCACATCATCCTAGAATAATCATCAATTAGTATCATTGAATATATGTCACCCTGCATGCATCTCACTCTAGTAGGACCACACAGGTCAGTATGAACAAGATATAACAATCCATTAGATGAATACAACTTACTCTTAAATGTAGTTCTTGTTTTCTTTCCAATCTGACATTCCTTACATACGGGATAAGCAGGCTTCACAATCTTAGGTAAATCTGTAATAGCTTGAGTAGAACTTATCTTTATAATGTAATTAAAATTAACATGACACATTCTAAGCAATGAAAAAAAATTTCTCACTAGCATTCAAGTGAAATATATTACCTTTAGTCTTAGTCCTTGATGCAATCCTTACACTGGAGACATTTAATCTTGCATTTTCCATTCTTGAATTGCAAATCATATCCCTTGTGAAATATCTATCCAACACTCAAAAGATTATGCTTCAAACCTTCAACATACAAGACATCATCAATATTATGCTTACCATTCAAAGATATGAAACCTCTACCATGAATCACACAAGCTTTATCTTCTCCAAATCTTACTATGCAACCATCATACCTTTAAATACTCAAAAAATTTCTTTTATCACCTGTAATATGATGTGAACAACCATTGTCAATCACCCATTCATATTTCTCTTTAATCTTTACAGCCAACGCTTTCTCCTCAATAATTCAGCTTGTATAATTCACTAGTACTTGATCATCTTTCTTGATAGGAATAAATAAAAAATTGTCTTTTGAATTCCCATTCATCTATCACACCTTCATCTGTAGCATAATAGCATCTCTTCTAATTTTTGAACTTTCAGTAGGGCTTATAGAGGTTATCATCCTTATCATGCCTCTCATATCTATCATACTTATCAAATCTATCATGTCTTTCATGCTTATCATATCTCGATATTCTCTCAAGGAACCTAGAAGCAAAATTTTATATCTTATTACAAGAGAAACATTTCAAAGGTAACTTTCCATCATACTTACTAGTTCCCTTAGGCAATCTTCAAGGAATAAGGGCTTGAAGCTCATCCAATTCTCTTTCTTTCTATTCCATCTCTCTCTTTTCTCTTTCATATTTGGATACCCAACATAAAATTTCTCTCGGATCATACTTCTTCTTGCCGGATACAGAGGCTTTAAATGTAGTATCAGATTTACCATGTGATTCTCCAAATTCTATCAACTCAAATGCAACAAGCTTTCCAGCCAACATATCTCTAGTCATGGTAGTCAGGCACTGGATTTCATCAATAGAAGCCACTTTATGTTTATAAGTAGGAGGCAATGATCTTAGCACCTTAGCAACAATCTCATCTTCTTCAGGAGTTTCACCGACACATCTAATGTTCATGACAAGCTCATTGACCTTAGCCAAAAACAATGTTATGTTTTCATCTTCTCCCATCTTCAATGCTTCAAAATTTCTTTTCAAACTCTGTAACTTAGCAACTTTAACTTGTGCATCTCCTTCATACAAGGTCTCTAGCTTCTCTAGATCTCATGTGAAGTTTGCAAACCCATCACATTAATAATTTTAGAATCAATCAAGGCACTCAAGGATTCTTCCTTAGCTCTTATGTTTGTTAGAATGAATCGGAGGAAAATTGAGAGGGGGGGGTGAATTGGTTTTCCACAAGTTAAACAATTATTATACATTATAAACCTTCTACTAGAGCAAAATGAGAACAACACAATGAAATATAAAGAATGAGAGTATGCAAAACACAACACCAATACTTTGACATGGAAAATCCGGTGAAGCGAAAACCCATAGTGGGAAACCCTACCCACAATCAGATAATACTTCTGTAACAGTATGTGAAAATATTACAATGGGGATTGCACTTGCAATTAGGCCAACTGCCTAGAGGAAACTCCTCAACACAAAGGGGAAGTCTCACAGACTTACATAATCATCCGACTACAATTTGGAGGAAATGAACTATGGAAACAACATCACCTAGTTTTTGGTTACATTTCCAGTTAAGCACATTGTATGCAACACAACTGGAGGACTAAATCCTCATATAACTTTATCAACAACCTCTATCAACCTTGCAAACCTTATTTTGCATCTACATATATTCATTAATAACTCATCTATGGATCCAATCCATCTATCATTGATTCATTCATTCATGATCTACAATGAGATCTTACATTCATATTTATATGTTACATAGACCTAAACAAGTAGGTCAACCACCTTAATATAAATTTATCATTATATAATGCATAAAAAAGTAATTGGATCACAACCAATATCGACCAAGGACCCAAATAACATTCTCAAATCATCAAACACTTCTAGAGAGGATTCAATATCAACTACAACACGTTGCACCAACCTCAAGAAAAACCCTCAATATCAATAACATAGAATATCTTACCGGACCTGGAAATGGGATCATGAAATCTTCATGCTAGCCAATGCGAAGCCACCAAGCAATTGGGACATGATCAAGAAAACCTTTAGCACATTAAGAACCATTTCTAGAAGCCGCATCAAAACCACCTAACCAAATATCACCAACTGGGACCAAGAACATCAACCGACAGTCTAGAGCATAATCAATAAGCTCCAGAGCATCAAATCATGAGCCAACTAAATATGAAATACATATAATAATCATGAATATCCTTCCAAAACCGAAGCCAACAATGTAAACATACCATAGCAGAATCTCTAATCACCTCTGCCAAAACCACGTCTAACCGAAGTAGGTCAACAACCAACCAAAATAGTGTTGACATCAATGACAACACATAATCAATTCTTGCATATTGCTGATAATCTCCCCCTTTGGCATTGATGACAACACTGAATGTGAAAAACATCCAAGTGCCAAGGAATGTCAACAATCTCCAAGAAACTCTCTCCTAAAAACTATGAAATGTTAGTAGTTAAAATCAAACTCTCAAACAGTCTTCCGCAAGGAAGAACAACAAAAATCTCTCCAAAGATAACAACAAAAGAACAGATTGATCTCTAACTAATCTGATATATCTCGTTTTCACTTTTTTGCAATATCTCTCCCCCTTATTGGAATATGTTTTTTATTTTTCACATGGACATCTCTCGCCCTTTGACATCAATGTCGAAGGGTTGATACCAAGGTATTGAACCAATCAACTAACTACTCCTCCTAAGTAGCATCACCATATCATCAACCTGGATCAGAATATATCTTTTATAAGCTCACCGGATTGATGCATCTCTGTATTTGGGTTAGTGCAAGAAGCTGAGTCCACTTTTTGGGCAAAAAGTGGAAGTGTTTTCCCTGATTTTCAGGTTTTGTCTCATTTGAGCTTAAAATTTGAAACACTTGGAGATTGAATCTTTGAAAAGGTCAGGAATATAAAAGATATCCCTCTGATTCTACTTTCCAAATATATAATTTATTTTAATACCCACATAATTAAAAAAAACTTTTTGAATGGAGTTCTAAAAACCATGTTTTAAAAATGTCTGTTTCAGGACAATACCATGCATGTGTACGACCCACACTTTTTGACACAATTAGAATTATTTTCAAAAACCATTTTGGGAAATGGTTTGTAACACACTAAAGATTGGTGAGCATATTTTTCTATATTTTTTTTTGTAAATTAAATAGAAAATAATTTTGTGTAAATTGATGACATATAGTTTTATTTTTCCAAATTCATTTAAATAAAAAAGTTATTAAATTAACAACATTAGTTAATATTTCAAGTTTATGGACCCGATTTAGTATAAAATAATTGAAAAATAGTTAAAATAATCAATTTTAAAAAGAAAATACACATTTTGAATCTAGACAATATAATTTAAAACAGGTTTTAATTTCATATAAAAATTCTCTAATTAGAGGCATGCAAACTATTTTAGAAGTTCATATTTGTGCTTTTGTTCATGGAGATTTGAGTTTGCAGGTCCATGTCTCAGGTGTGGCCATCCCAAGCCTATCCTGAACCTAATCCTGAGGCAAGTGGTGGGTTGTAGAATCAACTTCCACAGAATGGACCCCCATTTTGAAAACGGGGGCCCATTTATGAAATGGGGGCCCGTTCCTATTTTAACCATTGGTTTTCGGAATGGGGGCCCATTATATAAATAACTAGGCCCCATTTTGAAAATCGAGGCCCATTCCTAAAATTATTGTTACTGTCCAAAAAAGTACAGATTGCATCAATTTACTAGATTATCGTTGGAATCTGTACTGACAAACATTTTTTATAGCATTTGGCACTACTTTTTTTTAATCCTTTTTACACAAATTTCAGAAGAACTCAGTAAAAAGAAATGCTATTTTTTGAAGAGGAGTTTGTAAAGATGGGTTCAAAGCAATGTCAAAAAGAAACAAAGGAAGACAATGATAGCAAAAAAAATTCAAGCACAAAGAGAGAAGGAGGCAAAACGCCAAAGAGAACAAAGATCACAACAACGACAATTGAAGAATACTGAAGCATCAAGTTCAACGCCCATTCTAGATGAGACCATTGAAGAGATCATGATGGATACAAGCAATGTAGAACCAAAAATGAGTATGATTGTTTATGCAAATGTTAATTTGGATGTGAATCCTGGTATGTTTTTAAATCCCCAAGACTATGATGCAAATGTTAATTTGGATGTGAATCCTGGTATGTTTTTAAATCCCCAAGACTATGATGCCAATTAAATGCTAATTTAAATGAAGCTAGATATAAATTCAATACACCAATACGGAAAGAAATTAAAATTAAAAATATTACACTACCATCTCTGAAAGAAAATGAATGTGATTTGTTTACTATTGATAGCAATGTGCTAGATAATCTTAATGGGTTAGTTTCTTGGAGACAAATTAGAACACATGCGAACTGATTATATAAACAATTTTTCTATAATAAAAAGTTAGGATTCCAATGTCAATTAATGCTACAATTAATAAAAATCTAAAAAATGTGTAAAGTCATACAAAAATAAGGTATTTATGCAAAACCAAAAATAAAAGATGAATCATATAAGCAAGTTGTATCTACTATTGCCAGTGCCATCAATTTTATCCGAAAAACAAGTCAATCTAAAGATAAGAATGTGGCACGTACAATTATGACAACTGCTATAGCTGACAAAATAATTGTTAGTAAAAGAATGTTAAGTGATATAAGTGGCTATTTAAACTTACATCATAGAACCTTGTCAAGAGCAGACAAAAGAAGAGAAACAATTGAAATTTATCCACTAAACCATTGTTGGAGTTTTAGTGGTAGACTTCAAAGGTCGGACATGAAATTAAATGATGAAACTAAACTATTAATCGCAAAATTTTGGCATGATAACACTAGAGTTTCATCAAATTCTAGAGATGTTTTAAAGTTAAGGGTGGGATAAAAAATTCATGATCCTCATCTAAAACATCTTCTTGACATGACTCAAACTGAATTCTTTATAAAATTTAGTGATGAGTCTATGTTAATGAATTTACGACCTAGTCCAAGATCATTTGAAAAATGCAAACCCTGGTATGTTAAAATCAATAAACAAAGAATATATTGTTGTTGTAAAACTCATGTTCAAACTTTTTACTATTAGGATGTTTTTCGATATATACGTTGTATGTTGCATGGTAATGATCTTGTGCAAGATTGTCGTGTTTATGTTCCACCTGAAACTATAAAAGATTTTATTGCAAGTTTATTTTGTAAACCACCTAATGAGAAATTATTTCTTTCGAGTTCATTCATTTATGGCCTTTGCAATTTATGTGGGAACTATTCTTTGATAGGTGAATGTTTGCATGATAATGTTACATCTGAGTTTGGACAAAAAATGGTTGATGTTAGGAGATTTAAAAATATAGAATACCCTCTAAAGGATGGAAAGATGGGGAAATGTTTAGAATTGATTACAAAACAAAATACTGTGAATGCATTTATCAGTGAGTTTAAAATTTATATTGTTCCAAAATATGTGAAACATGCCTGATGGATAGTTTCACATATGCAAGAACACATTTCCAGTTGGAACAATAGTATTAGTTGTGGATTTTGCAAAAAATTATACTCTAAAACCACAAGAGGAAACCCAATCACAATAATATAACTCATTGTAACTTGCCATATTTGTGCACATTATATATAGACATGACCATGGCAGTACAAAAGATAACATAAATTTTTTGAGGAAGTATCATATCTATTGATAGTTCTGATACTAAATGTAAGCACAGATCGAATAGCCAACAAGATGAGAGGGGGGGGGGCTGAATCATACAAACTTAATCTTTCATAAAAACATCAGATTCAACCTCGGTAACATATATTTTAGTAATATAACCAAAACTGTTAAACATGGAAACTCAAAAGCATATAAACATCATAAACCTCATAACACCAGATTTAATGTGGAAACCCAAATAGGGAAAAACCACTATGGGATTTCAGACCCACTAAGAAATATACTCTTCTAGAGTATGCTCAGTTAAAAGCAAATCCTGTTAAAGATTACAAACACATTGCTAGATGTGACTTGGTTAAGGGATTTCCCTCAGATCTGTTAGGATCTTCACCTTGTTAGAAGTGACCTTGTTAAAGGATTTCAAACACTCAATTAGAATGTCACCTTGCTAGAGGGTTTTACAAATAAGACTGTTAAGTCCACTCAGTTAAGAGATTTTCTGTCACTTTCACAAAATAACAGTAATAAAATCTATCTACAACTTCACATCTAAAATGCTAAAGCAGATTCTTATTTGTTCAATACAATCTAGACATAGAACTAATCTTGTCTATCTGCTGGGCTTCTATACTCTGTTATTCAAATAGGTCTTCAAGCTTCTATGCTCGGTAATCACTATGTAGCACCCCTATGCATACACTTGCTTGCAAACATTGTTTATCAATAGTTTCCTATTTATAAACAATTAGGTAACCACTTAATCTCCTTGATCACATTTCCCATGATCAATCATAGCCATCAGATCTTTGATCTTGTCCATGTTCAATGCATCTTTCGATCTAAAAATGTTTTACCCCACCTAGGAACTTGCATATATTCCTTGGAACTTGTGCCAGAGTATTACGGTTCAATATGCACTATAGATCTTCATGCTGACTTTCTATTGCCATAGATTCATTAACAAACTTCATGCACGACATACAAATCATTTAATTACTTTCATCTCATCAACTTCCTTCATTAAATAACACATGCAAACATTTAATGCATTCTATTAGCTCGGTTACAACTCGGTAACAACTCAGTAAATACTAAACTTCACTTGGTAGACATTCCGCCTTCATTAACCGATAATGATAACCTTAGGGTTTACCGACTAGGTTCTTTGCTTGATAACATAGTATAGTATTAACCTTTACAATTTGCAACATATGTATGATGTTAAAACAATCTAAAACATCATGATCTCATCATTGTCTGACTCGGTAATAGTTTCCCATTGAATACCTTATTCATCCCCTTATTCATCATATTCTTTCCTGTGTCTTTTACTGACATCTTTATAATCTTCAAATCATACTTGTCAAGATATGGCAACATCATATTGAATTAGAAAATCAATTTCTTGACATCAATGACAAAATAATAATATCAAGACAGTAAACATCCTTAATCAGTTATATCCATAATCATCAACAACCTTCTCAATATCCTTATGAAATGCCAACAATCTTTCATTGTCTGTTATAATGCAATATTGCCAACATCTATGTTAGTGATAATAGATTACACTTGTCAGAGTTTGTTTAGCATTGCTTAGAGGTATTTCATGATAATCTAAAGGAAAGAGAAACTGACATGAAACAACATATGATATGGTCAAATAACTACACTGGACAATTCAAAAATGCAAGAATGTTTTATTGGCTATGTAGAGTTCACAAGAAAACCAAAGTCCAACATTTATGGAGTTTTTTTTAAGTAGGACATGGTAAGGGGGAACACGATGGAGCTAGTGCCTGTGTAAAAAGAGCTCTTTCTAGAGAAAAATTAAAATTCAAGGATGAAGTGAAATTAAGAGATGCTCGTGTAGTTGTAGATTGGTGCAATTCAAAGTTGTCAAAAGGATCAACTGAGAACTTTGTGATTCGATTTTTCTTCTGGTTGGTAGAGGAAGATAGTATTCCTATTTGGTATGATTGTAATACCATCATTGGATCAGCTAAATGACATTCGTTTAAGAGTTCTAATTCAAACACATGGACTATATTCACAAGGGAGCTTGCTTGCATTTGTCATTTTTGTGTTTCTGGAGATTGGAAATTTTGTGAGAATAAAGAATGGGTTGAAGAATGGCAACAAAGGTCATTGACACCCATAGATGCAAATGATCTGCACGAAAGAAGTGATGAAGATATGGATCAGATGTTTGCATCAAATGACTATGATCACATTTCGTATCTTATACAACAAGGTAAAATTGTTTTTGAAATTTGTTTTCATTTATTAAATAGTACATATATGAAATATTACAGTGTATATTTTTGTTCTTTATATCTCATTAAATATTAAAATAAAATTGTTTTATGCATAGGACATGTCTATGATGTTGTTGCACTAGAGGACAATGAAGAGGGGACAAAGTATTGGTTGGCTCGATGTGTAGAGCCAAAACATAAGCTAGCCACTCCTTGAGCAGATGATGATGGTTATGACTATCCAATAGGATCTGTGGTTCTTGTTTGCACCTGCCTACACAAATGTCTAACAAGAAAGAATGGATTGCCCATGTTTGAAGATTATATATTAATCACATTTGGTAGTGGAAACTAATGTAAAATTGGATAGATATCATGGCAGACCTACTAATAAACAATTATGGACTCTCTCTATGGAAGAGCATGAGACAATTATAGATGCTTTGCAAAAGAGAAAGGATGCAGATGGTATAATAGAATGAATATATACAAGTAAGTTTTAATTTGAACCCTTAATCCACCTCCCTTTTAAAAGTCATGATATCTATTTTATATAGCATTTTAAATCATGCATCCTAATTATAAAATCTAATCTAGTAATTTTGTTTCAAGTCTACCACAAGTAGAAGGCATCAATGAAAACCAAGTTATTTGTGCATACTTTATGTTTAATTTTGAATAATTATAAGTAAGTTAAAGTTTTGTGCCCTTAAGGCAACTCCCTTTTGAGAGTCATGATGTACGCTTTATGCTGTATTTTAAATTGAATGCATCTTCATTATAAAAAAAAATCATATGTATATATTTTTTTCCAAGTCTCTAAGAGTAGACTTGGCCTGAATGACTACTACTATTTGTGCATATTTTATGTTGTATTTTGAGAGATATATCCTTATTATTATAATTTAAATAGACTATTTTTTATTTTATTTCAGGTCTTCCACATGTACATGGCATGAATGAATACTATTATTTGTGCATTTACAAATATGTTTAAGGTTAAATTTTTACAATTTACTTGAGTAAAGTAATATTCTTGCACTAGAATGTTGAATTATGATTCTGTATTTTATATGATATGTTTTTTTTGCAGGTCGCTTAGGAGATGAAGTCAAAGATTTTAGATAGGTCTTTTTTATTACACTTTGTGTAATATACATAAATGAGAGACTATTGGTGAAATTTATGAATGAGATAATTATGTTTTAATCAAGTTCTATTCAATATATTATATATTATATGGGGTAAATTTAATTTCATACATAGCACACTAGTTCTACTTGTTGGAACCCATCATACCACCTTCTTTGTTTCTTACACTTTTCTCTTATCATCATTGTTATTGAAATGGTAATTATATATTTAAACCTATGTTTCGATACTTTTCTCTTATCATCATTATTATTGTAATGGTAATTATATATTTGATTATAAATTTTGCATATCTATGATGATTAATACTTTTTAATTTAGTTTAAAACATTTTATAATTATAAGATATGTTTTGATACTTTGGTCTTATCAGTATTGTTAGTTGATGATGTACACCTTTATTTCATCTAATCACAAGTTTTATAAATAAAAGTCCATAAATAAAATTTCAAGTCCACATAATCCATATAATATCTAATCCATATATATCTGGATGGTAACATGATGAACTCCACATAATATCTAATGTGCATATATATATGTAGTCCAAAACATATATTTGATCTAATCCTATTATGCAACTATCCATATATATAAAGTATGTGCATGTCCAAGACAATATATACAATGTTAAAAAATAAGTACATGTATAAAGTCCATAAAAAAGTACATTTCTTATAAAATAGTACATGTACATCATATCAGAGCCAAATAAATAGTAAAATCTAAGTGATATCATCAATAACATCTCATGGTCTCTTCTCCCTAGGACGTGGACTAGATCGACCTATCTCATATTGTACAAGGAAAAAATAATATTAAAATACTTGATTAACTATTAAAAGATAATCATTTATCAAATATAGTTGGAATTCATAAATTAATTTACAAACTTACCATATGCGTGTGCACATCAACTCTAGTAACTTTTTCTGTATGTAATATATGCTCAGGAGTTGTGCCATCCTGTATACAAGATAAGAAACATGATATAATGAACATGAGCACATACACAGGTTTTTATTTCTTTATTAAATAAAAATGAACATTTATAATTTGATTAAATAATCATATAATAAAATATCTTACATACGGTTTCTCATCTCCTCTAGCAGTATCTTGTGCACCTTGACATGTATGCACATTGAAATCAATGCCAAATGTAGTGCTAGCTAAGTCCTATACAAGGTCAAATTCAGAGTGTCTAAATGTCAAATTAAGAGTCAAAATAAGGTCAAATTAAGTATTATATATTAAGACCTCAAAGGATGTTGATGGACGTTCAATTTGGCTCTTATAAAAATGATGAGGATAACATATTCTGATAGTAGTGTCCACCTGCAAACATGCATTTAATGAATTCATATTTATTGAACATATATATGTGTATTAAATAATTTCAAGTTAAGTTACAATGTTGTAAGAACATATTTAACTTATGAATTATAATATACATGCAATAGATGGTGTCACAGTTGTCACACCCTCTTCTTGATATGATGTAGAGGCTCTCTCATGACCTGAAGCCTAGAGAAAGAAGCATTCAATGTGTCATGAAAATTTATATAGTATACGATGATAACATATTAAATTAAAAATCTAGTACAATGTCTAGATACAAATTGATACTATACCCCAAAAGGTGTGCCAAGCATGTAGGAGTAGATGCAATATTGACTCGAACATTTGGTGTAGTCCTTATCTACAAAAACCAAATTTATTTAATGAAGTATTAGATTGTATTAAAAAAAGACATGCATTTAATTTATATATTAACATGTACATGTATATATACCTAGACCTGCTCAAGATGATCATCAGAGCAAAGAAAATCTATATATGATGTCATCATAGTATCATCTGATGAATCATGCTCAGCTCCAACTGAAGTGGATGTTGGAACAACAGTAGGACCTACACACATCTGATGACAAATCATAAACATATGTGGCATCGGTCGAGGAGAAGATGCCATGTGTGCAGCTTGCTCACTCAGGTTACCTGTGAGGGAAGTTAAAGAATCTAATGTTGAAATAAATGATGTATTCTGCACATCTAGAGGAATCAATGGAAAAACAAGTGGAACCATGGGTGGATCTGGTAGGGGATTATTAGTGCGTGCCCCTAATCTATGATGTGGCATTCCACCACCAACACCTTGAAATGACTTAATATCAAAATAATTTTGCTTTTTGTGCAATACAAACTCAGTATAATTTCTTCAAAAAAATAAAAGGGACCTCATAATTACGATGTGGTGGATAATCAAAACCATCCACCATCTATCCCAGAAGTGTCTAGCCATTTCTGGATGATCACACCACCTAACTGAAATTCTTTTCTGGGAAGGTTACATTGATTCTTTTATTTTTGGGTTTGTAAAATATGGACATAAATTAGCTTTGGTTATTATAAGATCAATGATCTACCTATAAGTTAATCCATCAGCATAAAAATCATGCAAATATCATCGTCATCTATAAAATTGATCTAATTGAGAATCAACTGATCTAACTAACTCGACAACAATTTGCATTGATTTTACAAACACTAGACAATTGGGGGGGGGGGGGTGTGATTGGCTCATTTTGGATTGAAGTAATATTTTGTTTAATAACTTTTAGGTTTTCATTAATTCTTTCTCTTAAATGAATTTCATCTAATCTAGTGGGTGGAGGTGGAGGTGGAGGTGGAGGAGGAGGAGGAGGGGGTTGTAGTGGGGGATTTTCAACTAACAATTGATATATTTCAAATACATCCATCATAACAAAGAGCTCCTACATATATAAAGATACACATTCAAATTATAAACCAACTCTATGTCAAAGAAGAATCTATTTTAGTTTTAAAAAAAGCATTTATAAATAGTAATTTCTATGTTATCGAATGAGATGCACATGAAAAATAATATAATATTGAACTTAAAAAAATATACATGTACATATTATTGAATCTTTAAATATAAAATTTGCACAAAACTTAATAAAAAAATTCATTGAAACTTCATAAATCTATTATATATTCAATTTAATGCATTCATTTCTTGTAAAATGCATCAACTATTAAAATCAATATAAAATATTTCATACATGAACTTGTAAAAAAAGTAAAAATAAGATCAACATATATAAAGTAAAATATAATAAATAATTTTTCACAATTATGGTAAACATGAAGAATTAGTACTTTGTGTTGGAATAGTACTAATATATTATATTGTAACCTCTCTAAGTGGTCATTTACTAAGTAAACATGTTGAATTTGTACTTCAGTGTTGGAGATGAGTTAGATCATGAAGTTGGAAATTCAAGAAAATCATGTCATGTGATGGCATAATAGGACTTATTATGCTGTCATGGCATAATAGGACTTATTATGCTGTCATGGCATGATAATAGGTCCTATTATGCCATGATGGGATATAATAGGTCCTATTATGCCATGACATGGCATAATAGGTCCATAATTGGTCCTATGATACCATGACATGGCGTAATAGGGCCATAATAGGACATTTATGCCATGACGTGGCATAAATGGTCCTATTGTGCCATTTCATGGCATAATAGGACCTATTATGGCATGTCATGGCATAATAGGTCCTATTATGCCATGATGGCATGATATAATAGGACCAACTATGGACCTATTATGCAATGACATGGCATAATAGGACATATTAT
The DNA here is from genome assembly GCF_030272615.1 of Cryptomeria japonica. Lineage (NCBI taxonomy): Eukaryota > Viridiplantae > Streptophyta > Pinopsida > Cupressales > Cupressaceae > Cryptomeria > Cryptomeria japonica. The sequence goes on along the minus strand of NC_081411.1, from coordinate 780,587,678 downwards.
GCCATCATGGCATAATCCGTCATATTAAATGGCATAATAGGTCCAAAATTGGTCCTATCATACCACGAAAAGACATAATTGGACCATAATAGAACCTTTATGCCATGACATGGCATAAATGGTCCTATTGTGCCATTTCATGGCATAATAGGACCTATTATGGCATGTCATCATCATGGAATAATACGACCTATTGTTCCATAATCATCCCTTAACCTAGCTACTTGTTCCTTATCATCCTTGTCATCCTTGTCATTTCAATAACCCACCTTCTAAAAATTGTCATCCTTGCTTCTTTTTTGAGTTGTCAAACTTCTCTTCATCTAATACATATTCAAGTTATGCTTACTTCTCTAGCTCTATTGATTCTTTCATTATTTTTTTAAGTCAAACTTTCATCCATCCTCCCACCTTATTTCTCTATCCTTGATTCCTTCTAAATATTTTCACCTGATAACATGCTAAATATTTCCCATCAAAGTTTGAGAATTAGAATTTCCTTCGAAATGGTATTAGGTATGAATCAAGCCTAAACTTTGATATGTAAAATTTGAAGAGTAATGTTAATTACTTAAGGTTATATATTTGGATTTCCCTCTTCTAAAATAAATTTTTATTTACGCCAATGTCCAGTAGATCAAATTGTGGTTTTAATTATGGATTTTGTCTAATCCATAAAATTTAAAACATCTCGCCTATTTTTTTGACTTCCCATAACCCACTAGAATAGCCCAAAAGGCCACATGGTCACCTAAAAATGATCAAAGGCACTAGAAAGGCACCAATAAATAATAGGGGTAACTTTTATATTTCGTAATGAGGATTAAGAACAATTTTGGTAAATATGTGATTTAAGGAATTGGAATGGTGGCTTGCTAGAAGTGGTTAAATTTTTTCATTTGTTTGTTGAAAGGCTCAATATCTAAAAAAATAATTCCTAGAAACATTTAACCTAAGTCTCACAAATTCAATATTGAAAGATTCAAAGTCCATTTTAAATTTACTATAGTGGATCAAATATTACTACAACTAAAGTCTCTTGATGTCTCAGTAGTTTTCACCATGGATTTCATGAATTCATTGACTATCTTCCATGTAGATGGTGATGTGATTGGTGAGAAAATTAACATATCTTAATGGAAAGATCTTTATAGTTCTAGTATGCTTTTTGATGTCAGGATTACATTTTTGAGACAACATGGTGCAACATGCAACATTTTTTATAATGGCATAATAGGTCCTACTATTCCATGACATGGCATAATAGGTCAATAATTTGTCCTATCATACCATGACATGACATAATAGGACCATAATAGGACCTTTATGCCATGACATGGCATAAACAGTCCTATTGTGCAATTTTATGGCATAATAGGACCTATTTTGGCATGTCATAGCATAATAGGACCTATTATGCCATGATGGAATAATAGGTCCTATTGTACCATGTCATGGTATGACAGGACCAACTATGGATCTATTATCCAATGTCATGGTATAATAGGACATATTATGCCATCATAACACAATGTGTCCTATTATGTCATGACATGGCATAATAGGTCCATAGTTGGTCCTATCATACCATGACATGGCATAATAGGAATATAATTTTCCATCATGGAATAATGTGTCCTATTATACCATGTCATGGAATCATAGGACTTACTATATTCTTATTATGCCCTGACATGCCTTAACATGACATGATGGCATAATATGTCCTATTATACCATGACATGCCATAATAGGTCCATAATTGGTCCTATTATGTCATGTCATCAAATAATAGAAAAATAGTTATCAGATCTATAATAATTTAAATATGTCAATGGCCAATTCTTAATGAATATTCTTGTTTTGAAGGTCTCATTAAGAAATTGGGGATATTATACAAGAGGGGAGAATTAAATCCCTCTAATATTTGTGTATAAACTACAAAGCCTTTGATTTACCAAATGGAATATCTAAGTTGGGTCATCATGAATGAGGACCCTTGAGGTTTACATTTAGATCTATGGATGACCTTGACCTTGGTAGCCCACCAGTTCCATGTGTAAGAATATATGTGTTAATATTGAGTTCACACCAGTGGGGTGAATGAAGTTACAATGTTAGGACTTTTAACATAGAGGAGGAGCACTTGGTCAAACAAGTTGATAATCATTATAAAGTGAAAGAAAAAAAGAAAAAAAACTATTGAGATTGAGACAGAAAAATTATGATAACTCATACACTAGCATCTCTTTCATAATCTTTAATAGACATGATTACAAATAAGTTACTTAGCAATATTTATGCTCAATAGAATATAGTTCATTTTCTTTATTCGACACATTTAAGAGGTCATAGTTTTACTTTATTATGCCATATCATGGTATAATAGGACATATTATGCCATGGTGACATGATATGTCCTATTATGTCATGACATGCCATAATAGGTCCATAATTGGTCCTATTATGCCATGTCATGGCATAATACGTCCTATTATGCTAGGACCTATTATGCCATGACACATGCCATGATATTTCATTTTGGTTTTGATTTTGGTACATCCATTTAGTTTTGGTTTGGTTTCTATTTGGCTTTGGTTTTGATTTCCATTTAGTTTTAGTTTAGTTTCAATTTCGTTTTGGTTTTGATGTTTGTGAGATATCTCATATCTTGTAAATTTGATATTTTGTTTTGTTAACTATCCAGATTTGGTTTAGATTTGTAAATTTCTTGATTTTGGTTTAGGGTTTAGGGTTAACTATTGAAGAATATTTTAGATCAAAATTAAGAATTTATAAATGTAAAAACAAATTTACTTATAGGCCACTTTAAAAAAAAACTTAAATAATACCAAAATAAATTAAATAATACTCCAAAAATAGGAAAAATATACAAGAAAATTAAAAAATGTGAAAATGGATGATCGAATGTGTACCTAGGATAGTGGTGGAGGCTTGAAATGGAGACCATAGTACGGGGCCCCATTTTATATCTCCTTTTCTCACTACAGTTGCAGTTAAAAATGCCCAAATTCCCCCCCCCAAAAAAGGTAAAATCGGGTTTAAAAACGAGGGCCTATTTTTTAAAAACAAGACCTGTTTCGTTTTCAAGTGGGCCTCCATTTGAGAAAAAAAATGGGGGCCTGTTTAGTTTTGCCTCAGGCCCTCATTACTTTTTGTCTCAGGGGACCGAAGCAAAAATGGGCCCTCATTTCTAAGAGCACATTTTACAATGCATGGACTTCCACAAATTTGTGACCTATTACCTTGGACTTACCCATCTCTAAGTCTCTTTCGGAGGGGTGGTGACCCCCAATTGATTTCTAAGATATTCAAAAGTATCTATAGGCAATGGTTTTGTTATAATATTTGCAATCTGTTCTTGAGTGGGCACATATACCAATCTGACTTCCTTTGCTTCAACCTTTTCTTTCAAGAAATTATATCTTATAGATATGTGTTTTGATTTGGACTTAAATACTGGATTCTTTGACATATCTATAACAGTTGTATTATCACAATGAATAAGAATAGGCTCATCATAAATTACCCTTATATCCTTCAACATTTGCTTCATCCACAAGATTTGAGTACTATTTGTTGCACCAACTACATATTCAGCTTTAGTAGTAGGTAATGAAGTGCATGATTGGTTTTTTCTAAGCCATGAGACTAATTTCTTCCAAAGAAAGAATATACCACTTGTATTTCTCTTCCAGTCATCAACATCTCCTATCTAATTTGAGTCTGTATAGGCATATAATCTAAAATCATCATCCTTTGGATACTATAACCCATAATTTGTTGTTCCTTTCAAATATCTAAATATCCTTTTACAAGCAATATCATGATTTTCTCTTGGATGAGACTGAAATCTAGAAGAAATGTAGACAAAATTCATTATATTTGGTTAGGTATGAGTTAAGTATAGTAGTTTACCAATCATTGATTTGTATCTAGTTGAGTTCACTATCAGAGATTTATCTTTCTTTGACAGTTTGCAACCGGTTATCATAGGGGTTCTAACTAGTTTTGAGTTTTGAAGTGCAAATTTCTTTAGAAATTATTTCACATATTTAATTTGACAAAGGGAAATACCTTTATCAGTTTGAGTGATCTACAAACCTAAGAAAAATTCCATCTCACTAATCATAGACATTTTAAATTTATTCTTCATGTGAAAATGTAATGCATAGATATTCTTCTCCTCTAAAAATGTTATTATCAACAAAGACTTCAATGATCAATATGTCATCATTCTAAAACTTTTAATAGAAGTTGCTATCAACATTACCTTTGCTAAATCTGAGCTTCAAAAGATGTTTATCCAATCTAGCATACAAGGTTGTAGGGTCTTATTTCAATCCATATAAGGATTTTCTCAATCTGGAAACCATGTCCTTGTCCTATGGTAGTGAAAATCCATCATGTTTCTCAATGTAGACTTCTTCTTCAACATCTCCATTTAGGAATGCACATTTGACATCCATTTGATATACCTTGTAGTTCTTGTGTGCAACATAGGCAAGAAATAGTTTTACTGCTTGAATCCTTGCAACTAGGGCATAAGTTTCATCATAATCAATTCCTTCTAGTTGTGAGTATCCTTTGCAAACCAATCTAGCTTTGTTTCTTACAACCTTTCCTTCTTTATTTAATTTATTTATGAATACCCATTTAGTTCCAATAACATTTTTATCCTTAGGCCTAAGAACCAATTATGTTGTGTTATTTTTTCTATCTAATTGAATTCCTCTTCCATTTCTTTCATATAATTCTCATCTTTACTTGCTTTAATAATTGATTCCAATTCAATTTGAGAGATTAAATATACCTCTTCATCTGCTAACCTTCTTATTGTCATCACACCTTTTCTCTTATCTCCAATGATTTGATCTTCAAAATGATTCAACTTTACATACCTGGGAGTCTTTGGATTATCTTGACTTTCTGACTCTTTATACTCTTCAACAGTTACTGCGGAATTTTCTGATGTTACCAGAGCAACTGGATCGATGCTTTGATTTGATTCTTACATTATTGGTTTTGATATGACAATCTCATCTTTCGATCCATAGTCATATTGTATATGGCAAAAATGGATAACAATAATAACGATATTGAAAGGCTAAATGAATTCAACCACAAAACCCTAGCCTAACAACAACAAAGATCCACCATAACATATGAAGATTACCTAAGACAATGCAAATCAAATGAAATCACAAAGATTATACCATCACATGTCCAGTAGGGTTTGGATCTCCATTGATCTTGCTTGATATATTTGCTCTTAGATTTTATGTGCACAAGAGCTCAACAAAGAATGGAATGTGGTTGCAAGTAGGATCGTAGTGTAGTCAATTGATCAAGTAGTTAGGGTCTAATAATGAAGGAAGCATCTCCTTATATAGAAGACACTATATGAAATGGAGAGATAAGATTGAGAGGTGTAAAAGGAGGTTGGCTATGATTAGAGGGTAGGTAAGAGAAATAATAAAATAATGAAGGGGGTAGGTAGTGTATGAATTAAGAGATGAATGACATGTGTCAAGGGTAGAAAAGGTTAACAAATTAATTAAATAAATAAAGATTTATTTAATTAATAGAAGAAGTGGGATAATTAAATAAATAAGATATTTATTTAATTTAGGAAAAGGATAATTTAAATAAATAAATGTATTTATTTAAATGAGAAATAAGGCTAGAAGAGGATAAATGAATTAATTAAATAAATAAAGATTTATTTAATTAATAGAAGAATTAAGCTTAGATAATTAAATAAATAAAATATTTATTTAATTAGACTGGACAATTTTAGGTGTCTACATTTTGCCCCTCTTTGAGACAATGCGGCTTGTCGCGTTGCTTCAAAGAAGATAAGATGAACTAATACAGAGTTGCCCCAAGATGGGAATGATATGCCCCCTCAAGAGATTGGATGAAAGTGTGTGAAAATATTGTAGACAATCTCTCGATAAGAAAGACGGGATAGAATGGACTGACCGGATAAAGTGACAGAGTCACGGGATAATGAAGACTAACTCAGGAAACGAGGGCTACGGCAGTCTATAAGATAGACCACAAGGGGAAAACATCCTCATTGTCATCCACACATCCATGAGAGTAGAGTGCAGAGCGAGATAGAGCAGGAGCAGTCAGCAGTGATGGCCTTTGTTCACAGATTCGACCACGTTCACCGATTTCAGAGGCTAGCAGAGGCAGGAGAGCCGGTAAGTACCACAAAACCTCCTTGTACTTTGTTGCATTTATTGTTTTCATTAATGCATGCTAGATAGGGTAATAAATGCGCTCAGAATAGGGTCCAAAAAAATGTCAAAAATGTCTAGGCGCATCTGTGTTGGTGCCAGGCGCATCTATGCTCGCTAGGTGCGTCTGTGTTAGAAAACACGTCTGTGCCGAATGCGACCGTGTCTGTGCTATGTAGGCACATCTATGCCAAAAAGGCATATCTGTGATGCCCAGGTGCGTCTATGTAGAGCATAGGGACGTCTGTGTAAAATAGGCACGTTTATGCAGTCTTCAAGTGTGTTTATGTCCGGAAAGCACGTTTGTGTTCAAAAAAAGTGAATTTGTGTCTTCTAGGTCAAATCGGCAGTTCTGTGATGAACATACACTGTCGATTGGATAAGTTGCTGAGAGGATACACTCAAGCAAGTCCTCTAGGGAAGACTAGGATTGCAAATAGGGCTAGGATTGACAATTCTGTGATAGAACATACATTGCCAATTAGGAAACTACTCAAGAGGATTGACTCAAGTAGAGGCTCTAGGATAAGATAGATCAAGGCACTTTGTGATGACCAGTGAGTACCAAGATATAGTACTTTGTGATGAATAGGGAATACTAAAATATGAGCAGCATTTTGTGATGAACAGTGAGTGCAAATGTGAGTAGCACTTTGTGATAAATAGTGAGTGCAAAAACACGTAGTACTTTGTGATGAACAGGGAGTACCACTAGGATAAATAGCAACACTTTGTGATGAACAGTGAGTGTCACTAGGATAGATAGCAACACTTTGTGATGAACAGTGAGTGTCACTAGGATAGAATGCCATATGCACTTTAGATAAAAAGTAGCATTTTGTGATGAACATTGAATGCCACGATGACTGACATGATTGATTTTCTTGACTGCAGGAGTATTTGCCTATGTTGGAGTCATGGGAGAGGCAGTTAGTGGACAGGGTGGGCAGGCAGTTCGGTAGGATCCAGCAAATGCCATGGGGCTCAAGCATGTATGCACGGACTATCAGAGATCAGGCACAGTTTGGGCCTTTATTATCATATGATCAGGCCATTACATAGCTAGTGGAGATGATGCCCCTACCCTAGGACATTTGGCCAGAGATCAAGGATGTCGGCATGGATGTCGAGTACACAGCATACTGGGCTGAGCATCCATTCCCACGCCTGACGGATCCAGGAGAGCCACTAGATGGAGATGGTGGTGGGGATGGTGATGATGATGGAGATGATGGTGGTAGAGGCTAATGGAGGAGGAGGGGGATAGTTGGAGAGAGGAGGGTTGCACCGTGGAGAGAGGGTGGAGAGGACAGGCAGGCTCAAGTGGTGAGGGGTCATGGTGGATTACCGCTATAGGTGCCAGCAGCACAGGGTCCCAAATAGGTGCAGGTATAGGGATAGATACAGGGAAAGGCACTAGTACAAGCACCAGTACAGGCATAGGCACAAGCACAGGGGTAGGAACCCATACAAGGGGAGCCACAGGGGGCTGAGGCAAAGGAGGATGAATTGACAGAGCTGAGGGAGATCTGTGAGGGATAGGCAGATGAGATCCAGGACCTGAAGAGGGAGAGGGATAGACTCAGGAGGTGGCTCAGAGATACTGAGTGGGAGCAAGACCAGGCCATTCAACGCTACACAGAGGCTAAGACAACACTGAGGGTTGGGAGGCAGGCAGCAGAGGACACAGGGGCTGGATATGCCTATTTTCTGCAGGTAGGGGAGGAGATTGCCTACTAGCGGGATCTCTATAATGATGCAGTTCCAACTTATCAGCGAGCGAGGAGCTTCCATAGACCATCGTGGACAGCGACAGCTATGAGAGGGAGCCAGAGGAGATAGGCATCTAGTGGTGGGGTTATGGGTCCTCCACCACCACCAGATAGACGGGATAGGAGGGATGATCCTGGGGTGGGTCCTTCGGGGGCTCAGATTCCATCGAGGCTAGGTGGCTCTGAGGGAGGAAGTTCATCATAGCCGTAGAGGGCTCCCTATCTATCAGTATTGTACCATTTTTGTATGATGATGTAGACACCTTCGGTTGATTGTAGCCATATATATTTTGAAATCATTTTATCATGACATTTTATATATATATGAGATGATTTTTCTTTGTGGCAGCTATATGCATGTGTACCTATGTGATGAGATGTTTCATGATGTATGTTTTATGTGATGGTTATGATATGGATGCAAATATGTACATAATGACATGCAATATTTTTGTTCTTTTATATTTTTATATGTTATGCAAATGCAAATGTGAATGTATGTAATGGAGATGAATATGACAATGCAAATGTAAATTGTGCTAATAGGTGTTGTGTGCAGGATGTGATGCAATTGTGCTATTTATATGTATGTATGGAATGCTAACATGTGATAATGTAGGTGAAACTACATGAAATGCAAATGTTTTTGGCGTGTCATTATACTCAGTCATGTGATAGTAGGCTACATGGACTTGAGAAGGATGATGGAAGTCAATCAAGAAAGGGGGGTGAAAGATAGAAGATATGAAAGTGAAAGAGCTTCTTGTGCGTTATCATCATTGACCTTTATTATGGCAAGTAGGTTATGACAATCGAGGCATATGTTCGACCCAGAAAGTCATTGTACCTGTTTGCATGGAGATAAGACAGTCACAAACAAGGAATGCCATAGTTCACACTAGACTCATAGTGTCCTCATATCCTTGGACAAGTCATAGCATTACTAAGAGACAATCCGTAGATAGCAAAAGAAAATAGGTGACGATGCCCCATCCTCACCTTTCTAGTCAAAGACATCCTAGAGATAGAATCTCTAGTCAAAGACATCCTAGAAAAGCTAAAAGACATGTCACCAAAAGATAAAATCAAAAGAAAACCAAGACTCAACACCAACATCCACTATAGTCCTCAAGTTTAGTGTCTCTTGTCACTTGTATAAGTCTTATTTGATTGTGGTCACAATGTTTACTTTCACAGAAAGGATAGATAGCATTGAACCATATGTTGTCTGAGTTTGTTGAAAGATTTGATTTGTTGAAGCCCATTGTTGCTGCTATGTCTCATCTGAAACTGATTGAATCCATGAAACTGATACTTTATTGTGGAGAAGATGAAACTTTATTGTGGATCTACGATGCAGAGGCTGCTTTATTGTGAATTGTGCGTGGATAGACTGAAGGAAGCTAGAAGAAACTGTACTCCTCGAAGCATGTGATGTTCTCAGTTCCACACCCATCACTAGACGTAGGATTTGCCTTAGCCATAGATAGGATCTAATTTATTATGGATGGAAAGGGAGGTGAAAATGGAGGTTTATTATGAATGGCTAACCAATCTTGGGTAGATCAATAATAAGCCATGATGGGAATGGGTAAGTTTATTATGAATGAATAGGTTGTGAGTGTGTGCAAAGTAAAAGGATGAAAGTGAATCCTGAAGGAGGGAGGAGCAATGTCTCTACGCATGGCGCTAGTGACCTAGTTTTCACCATGGTACTTGCCCAGGGCGCCACTGAAGTGGTTTTCACCATTGGACGAAATTATTTCTCTTTACTTTTTTTCGATTTTTCAATGTTTTTTTTTTTTTTTGTATTTTTGAATTTTTTGATTTTTTTGTATTTTTGAAATTTTTGATTTTTTTGTATTTTTGAAATTAGGATACTCTAAAGAGCTATGTGTAGAACCTGCAAAGGTGCATGCTATTAATAGGATCCTCCAAAGGTTCACCTTCTGTAGTTGAGAGCTGATATGCCCCAAATCCATATGTTGTTGTACTGATGTAAGGACCAAGCCAATTTGGTTCGAACTTTCCCTTCTTCTCTCTGTTTTGCTAATTTTTGGGATTTTCTCTGAAAACCAAATCACCTACCTCAAATGTGTGAGGCTTGACTTTGTGATTGTAGCTGTGACTCATTTGTTGTTGGTAAGCCTTGAGATGATTAAAAGCATTTTGCCTTCATTCATCCAGTAGTTCAAGCTCTTGTAAGCGAGAGACCCTATAGTCGTCATCACCGATGATGTTTTGCAAAGACCTATAAAGAGGGTATCTCGACCTCAATAGGCAAGATGGCTTCAGTGCCATAGACAAGTGAATAGGGTGTAGCTCCTGTAGGTGTGCGGACACTTGTGCGGTAGGCCCAAAGTGCAGGATTAAGTTGGATATGCCAATTACAGCTAGAGTCGTTGACTGTCTTTTTGAGGATTTTGATTATTGTCTTATTAGACACCTCAGCTTGACCATTACCTTGGGGGTAATATGGCATGGAAAAATGATGGGAAATATGGAAATGGTCACAAAGTTCATGAACATCCTGATTTTTGAAGGGACACCCGTTAGCAGTGATAATGGAAATAGGAATACCGTATTGGCAAATGATATAGTTGAGGATGAACGTAGCAATCTATTTTCCAATGACTTGTGTGAGAGGCATGGCTTCAATCCATTTTGTGAAATACTATATGGCAATGATAATGAATTTATGACCATTGGAAGAAGGAGGGTGAATCTTGCCTATGAGATCGAGTCCCCACTGACAAAAGGGCCAAGGAGACTCAATTGGTTGAAGTTCTTGTGCTGGCGCATGTATGAGGTCTCCATGAATTTTACATTGCTTACATTTCTTGACAAACTGATATGAGTCCTTTTCCATATTGGGCTAGTAATAGCCAGTCCTAATGAGTTTCTTGGCTAAGGTAGGACCACTAGCATGTGGACCACATATCCCTTCATGTACTTCATGTAACGCAATCTGAGCTTCATCACTTTCTAAACATCTAAGAAGAGTGCCATATAGACCTCATTGGTATAGGATATTAGCTAAAATGACATATCGAGAGGATTGGTGAATGAAAGTGCGACATTGGTTATTTGATAGATCAAGAGGTAGGGTATTGTCACGAAGGTATGTGAAAATGGAACCATAAAACTGGGACTCGGGACTGACAACACATATCATCTCAGTAGGAATGATCTCATATGAAGGAACCAAAACGTTATCCACCAAGAACTCATAGCGGGTCTCATTTGGAGGTAGATCGATCAATGAAGCAATTGTAGCCATGGCATCTGCAGCATGATTCTGCTCTCTTGGTATCTGCTCAAAATCTATCTTTATGAAGTGTTGTTTCAAGTCATCCATCATTTGTTTGTAAGGCATTAATTTTTCATCTTTTGTTTGGTAATCATCAGTTTCTTGATGGATTACAAGTTGAGAGTCCCCAAAAACACAAAGTTCTTGGATCTTCCACTGAACTACAATCCATAATCCAGTTGTTAATGCCTCATATTCTACTATATTGTTAGTGCAAGGAAATGATAAGCTGTATGATTTTGGTATAGAATCCCCTTGAGGAGTAATAAAGAGGATGCCAACTCCTGCCCCATGCTATGTGTATGAGCCATCGAAGTACAGTTGTCATGGCTTCGCATGTGACATTGTTAAAATGGATTCATCTAGAAATTTTGAACTTAGAAGAACATCATCAATGATGGGAGCATCTGCTAATTGATTTGGGATTACTTGTCCTTTTCTTGCTTTTCTGTCCACATACTCCATGTCAAATTCACTCAGGATCATTACCCATTTGGCTAGTCACCTAGTAAGTGTTGCTTTATTGAGAAGGTATTTCAACAGATCAATTCTTGCAACCAACTTAGTCTTATGAGTGATCATGTAATGTCATAATTTCTGCGAAGAAAAGACCATGATGAGACATGCATGCTCAATTGGTGTGTAGTTTAGTTCATATCCCACCAATGTGTGACTGATATAGTATACTGCTTTTTCTTTGCCCTTAGCAATTTGTTGTGCTAAGAGTGCCCCCAGTGCTCTTGGAGTAGCTGATATGTATAGTAATAGAGGCTGATCTGGAACTAGTGGCATCAAAACTGGTGGATTCAAAAGATAATCTTTGAGTGTTTGGAAAGCTTGTTGACAGTTATCATCCCATTTGAATTTGATGTTTTTATGTAGCAAGTGCTAAAAAGGATTACACTTATCTGCAAGTTGCGCTATGAATCTTCGTATGGACTGGAGTCTGCCTTGTAAAGATTGAAGTTGACTGATATTTCTTGGTGGTTGCATCTCCAAGATGGCCTTGACTTTTGCTGGATCAGCTCTGATTCCTCTTTTGGATACAATGAATCCTAGGAGCTTCTCGAAGGTTACTCCAAAGACACATTTCTTAGGGTTTAATTTGACTTTGTATTTTTCCAACCAATCAAAGATGACTAAAAGTATGTCCAAATGTGTATTTTTGTCTATTGATTTGCCCAAGAGGTCATCGACATAATCTTCCATGGTTATGTGCATGAGATCATGAAAGATAGTAGTCATGGCTTTTTGATATGTAGCACCTGCATTTTTTAGCCCGAAGGGCATGACATTCCAGTAGAAAGTTCCCTAAGGACAAGTGAATGATGTTTTGTGTTGATCCTTAGGTGCGATCCTTATTTGATTATAACCAGAGAATCCATCCATCAACGATAACATTTCATGACCTACAGTGAGATCAACAATCAAGTCAATATTTGGTAATGGGAAGTCATCCTTTGGACAAGCTTTATTGATGTCTCTGAAATCTGTACATATTCTGATGCTGCGATCTGGTTTACTAATAGGCACTAAGCTGGAGATCCATTCAGGATAATCAATTAGGCATATGAATCCGACATCCAATAATTTCTCAAGTTCTGCTTTGACTAGTAATGCCACTTGTGGATGCATCTTTCTTAATTTCTGTTTCACTGGTTTTGCCCCCGGTTTAACTGTCAAATGATGCATTACCAAATCTGGATCTAATCCAGGCACATCAGTGTATGACCATGCAAAGTTGATTTGTCATTCTTTGAAGAAACTTATGAATTTTGACCTTTTTGACTTCGTCAATGATTGAGCCAAGAATATGTTGTGTGGAACCTCTTCTGTACCAATGTTTGTTTTGATAGTCTCTTCTACCAACATGGATGACTTTTCCTCATATGATGCTAGGAGAATGTCGAGCCTTCCATCTTTGGGTGCCTTAGAGAGGTTTTCACCCTCAGATACATCCTTTCTTTTTACTTTTTTGGGGTCAGACAACGCCATAGTGTGGTTTTCACCATAAGACCCTTGGTTTGTTCTTATTTTCACATTTTTGCGACGAGAAGGTCCGACACCCTCACCAAAATATGCCATGCTATTGAGTTCTATAGTGTATCCTGCTTTATGGTCCCCAGGGGGAAGATCATCTCATATGCCAACATAGTCAATAAAAGCTTCATCATTTTGGAATGTGTCAAACTGTGCAACTCCTTCATGATCCCAGTCAATGAGTTGGTGGTGAACAAGGGGAAGGCCTTTAATGTCTTCGAAGTTAGTGGGGGTAAGAGTGAAGATGTAGTTATATTCAGGTATGTCAAGGTAATTATCGAGGTCATCAATGGCACTCTCCTCATCAGTCTCGATCGCGAGCGAATCCAAATTATCATCACTAGTAGCACATTCTGGGACAGGTGTTCTTATCCTATGTGATTTCAACCTAGGACCTTGAGACAAGGACTGTGTGGAATCCTCATGGGTTGTTTCTTGACCAACTTTGAACTTTTTATAAAATTCCTCTTCTTCTGAGGGTTCATCTGGCTCTCTAAATGTCTCGGTGAGCTCGTAGTCACTGGAGGATTTATCTGAACCCCATTCCCATTCATTGGAGTCTGTGGAATAGCGATGCTCCTGTTGAATTTTGACAGCTTTGATTTGTAAGGCTTCTTCTATCCTTTGAGTATGGACCTTGGAAGTCAAGAAACCAAGTCCCTTCGAGCGTTCCTTTTTGAATGTCAATTTGGGTTGTAAAGGTTCAATGATGCCTTCCTTTCGTAACCTGAGAGGGATTTTTCCATCATACCCGAATTTTTGTAGAATCTTGAAGCCTTTTCCATATTTCTCACATGGTAGACTAATGTGATCTTGTGTGTCATCTTCAATGTCTTTGTAAAGCATTTTGTATAAGTCTTCCTCTTCCAGTTCGCCCCATCTTTGAAAGGTAGTAGGGTCCCATTTGAGTGTCATGATGGATACTTTCTTGTTAGGATGTGGTCTTCCATATTCTTTTGGGGAACTCATGACTTGTTGTAAGTACATGGTCTGATTTAAAGTGTATTCCCCCATGCCCTTGTCCTGGAATTTGCCTTTAAGCTCACCTTGTTTTGATGTCGAAGGTTTTAATGACTCAGGATCAATGTATGCCGAAGAAGGAACAACTTTGTGATTACTGGGAATGATGGTCTCAATTTTTTATCTCAAGTTATTGCAGTATATAAATGGATTAGGATCACCGTTAACTATTACCTACACTCCATTGTGTGGAAACTTAATGCATTAGTGATATGTAGATGGGACTGCGCTCATTTCATGAATCCAAGGGCGTCTTAGCAATATGTTATAAGTGAGATCTAGATCTAGGACTTGACAAACCACATCCTTCGTAATTGGCCCAACTCTGAGAGGTAAGGTGACTGTGCCCTTGGACGAATGCTCTTTATCATCATATGCCTTAATGGTGATTTGATTTGTAGAATTCACAGCTTTATCAGAATATCCCAATTGTTTAATTGTGCTCAATGTATAAATGTTTAGACCAACTCCTCCATCTATCATGACTCATTTTATTCGATGTTTGTGTATGAAGGTTTCAATGTGTAGTGGTGCATTATGCGGCTGACTTACGGAGGCATCGTCAACTTCTGTGAATGTAAGGGAGTGTGGAATGGAAAGGTATCCCACCATGGGTTGAAATTGGTCCACGTTCAGATTAGTAGGAATGGTGGTGTCTCTCCAGATTTTGTCAAGAATGGCTTTATGTGCAGGGGATATGCGTAAGAGCTCAAGGATGGAGATGAGCGTGGGTGTCTTCCCTAACTATTCTACAAGGTCATACTCAGGTTTGGTTGATGAAGAAGTGGTGTTTTTAGTTGGAGCACATTGTAAAGTGATTTTACCTTGATGGGTTCTAACATGACATTTAGAGGTAGGTTCAGAAGAAGATCCAACACCTCTTAGGACAATCTTGGGTCTCTGGGTAGAATTCTCAGGGTTTTTGTCCTTGATGATAATGGTAGAGACATAATGGTCCATTGAAATGTGATTGATAGTTGAATCATAGTTATAGGTTGCTCTAGTATAGTTGGTTTGATCCTTTGTGGCTTTAGCTTTTCCCTTGTCATGCTTTGGGAATGGTTCCTTAAACATCTCATGTTCTTGAATGGATCAGTGTCCCTCAATCTCAATGTCACCTCTATCAATGAGATCTTGTCTGATGTTCTTCAATCGATGACAATTTCCTATCTTATGACCCTTGCTCTTATGAAATTCACAATACTCATCATCATTCCACCAATTTGGTTTAACCTTTGGTTCATATGGAGGAAAATCTGGAACTGTGATTACCTTGTTTGCCACTGGCTTTTTGAAAACTGACTCAAGTGGTTCCCCCAATGGGGTGTACTTCCTTCATGATTTAGAAGTTTTTGAGTATTCACTTGATTGTTTGTAGAGCTTGATCCCGAAAAGATGAATTTGGGTCGCACTGTGTTGGCATCAACAACACCATCATTGACTGTGTTCTTATTTTTATTCCAAAATCTCGACTTGTCTTTTCCCTTAAAGTCATCTTTGTTTTCCTTGAATATCTTAATGACTCCTTGTTCAATTAGGACCTTTTCTATCGCTAAGCCTTTTTCAATGATGTCCTTGAAGGTGGACAAACAAGCTTTTCTTAGATCATAGCCAATGTCTTTGTTAACATTTTGGGTGAACATCTCTACCATTTGTTTTTGTGGAATTTCACAAGAGCATCTACTAGCTAGAGTCCTCCATCTTTGTAAAAATGATGCAAAAGACTCTCCATCTTTTTGCTTGGTGTTGCACAAAGTAGTGACTGATATGTTTGTCTCTATGTTGTAGGAGAAATCTTGGATAAATGCCTCTGCTAAGTCACCCCATGACTTAATGCCAGGTGGAAGTTGGGAGAACCATTCTATAGCTTGATCCCCTAAGCTTTGTGGGAATAATCTCATCAAATATGTCCCTTCTGTTGCTACCTCAATGCAAGCTGTGAAAAATTGTCTTATGTGTGCCTTAGGATACCCTTTTCCTCTATACTAATCAAACTTAGGCATCACAAAGTATGTAGGAAATAAAGGCATTGGAATGCTTTTGTCAAATGCATAAGGATAGATGTCTCTCATTGTGTATGTTGGCTTCGGTGTATTTATGTCCTCCATTTTCTTTTGTAAGTCCCTAATTTGTTGCTCCAAATTACTCCTAGGTGGAGATTGACTTCTTTGACCATACCCCATGCTTGAGGCACCAATTGGAGGAGGAGCATGTTGCATATATGGATGATATTGATCATACACATGTTCATATGGAGGAGGTCTATAGTGATGCTGCATATATGGACCACTTGGTATAGATTCATGTTGAGGAATGCCATATCTATTTTGTCCATATATACCATATTCTACAGGCATGTCATGTTCTAATGTGTTGCCCCCAAATTTGACACGAGGCTTCCTTGTGTCCAAATTTTGAGCATGCCTTTGAATATCCAATTGCTTTGGTGGTTGATCCTTAGCATTGATATGTGATTGAGCATATTTCTCTGCATAAGACTTCCATAATGGTCTTTGAAGGTGAGTATCATATGCTTGACCATGTGTATGTGGGACCTCTGGTTTTTGAAGCAAAGATGATGGTGATTCATGTATCATATATGGTCCTCTATTTCCTCCACTACTAGGCCTCCTTTGATCCATGTTGGAGTGAGTTTGTTGCAAAGGTTGATTTTCCATTATTTGAGACATGTCAAAATCATGAGGTATCTTGGCTCCACTTTGTGCCATCATTTGTAAGAAGTATTGTCTATCCCTCCTCATTATTTCCTCAATCAATCGATTAAAGCAGGGGTCCATAATGGATTCTTCCACATTTGCTAAATGTATGGAAAAGTTGTCCATATTGTCATTGTGTGTATCATTGTTGTTTGTAGTGTCCATGTTCTCAACATTTGGAATGTTTCTATAGACATCCATGTTAGGTAATGTGTTATGATCAGTATTGAAAAAGACATCATTGTCATACTCATAGACACTCATGTTTGTGGACTCTTGAGCCTCTTTAGTTTCTCTCCTAGATTTTTGAAGACAGTTTTCAACCATGAACTAGGTATTGACCGAGATGTGTAAGACTAGATGAAAATGGAAAAAGTATGGAAGACCAAGAGTTGGATGGAATGTAAATGAATCTGAGGTGTACTTGCAATGCCCAAAGTGTAAGACCAAGTATGTATGTAGTAGAGTAGGTGTAGCTTCCAAAGAGAGGATAGTTTCTCTTAATGAGGTAAGTTGACCTTGACTCTAAGTAAGACCAAATGAGACCCAAAGGTGATAGACCTTGATGAGGGACCAATTAGCAAAGTGTTGTTGTATGTAGTGTGTTGACAAAGTATGATGAGGACAAGCAAGTGACCTTTTGACTCAAATTTAGACAAATGTGAATGTAATGTAAGATGTGAAGCAATGATGGACTTTGTGAGACCCAAAGATAGGTTGAATGCTAAATGAAACCTAGAGAAATAACCTAGGAAGCTCAAAAATTCTGAAACTGACTGTGTTTGTTTGTTGGACTGTAACAATTTTTTTTTTTTCAATTCTGATCATAGACGTGCCTGTATACTTCACAGACATGATTTCCTGACACAGACGTGGTTCTGTTTAACATAGATGTGTTTCTGAGATTTTTGCAAAGTGCACTATTGATTCTAGAAATACAGATACATTTTTGCCCTTCACAAACGCGGTTATACAACACAGATGCTATTATGTCAGACACAGATGTGTTTCTGCAAAATTTGTGCAAATTTTTTGAATCTGTGAAGTCATTTTGTTGTGACCAAATCTGAATGTTTGACTATTTTTTGTGACAAGAGGACACAGTGTTGATGAAGACCCAATTTTTGCAAGTGTCTAGACTCAAAATGACTCCAAGAAAAGTGTGTTGTTTGATGTAAAAAAAAAATGCTTTGCATACACTTGAAGACAAAAGACACAATGTTTTGCTATTTGGTCTTGAATGTTTGAATGTTTAAAATAAATCAAGCACAATTCTTATGGCTAGCCAAGACAATAGTTGTTGATCCCACATGGGGTTTTACCCCTAAGGCTACGCTATTTAGAGTGGATACTTAGATGCTTGACCTCACTGGCTCCACCCTTGGCACTCACCTCTCGAGTTAGGCAAGCATCAGTCCCCATGAAAACTCCCCATGGTGAGCTTTGTATCTCTACTAAGAACCATATGTGTGTGGCCCGCTACCAGAGGTCCAACCTCCTGCCCCAACAACTAGAAGGATTTGGGCTTCTAAAACAAAAAGGTGCTAGTAAGGGCATCCGCTCGTGTGGCCATACATGTGGCACTTTCAGCTCTATAAATATAGAAGGCTCCCAGCCGGTAGGTGTTATGCCCTACAACTAATCAAATAAATTTGATCAAATGGGTTTATGGGGAGACATAGTGTCGCTATGAACTAATCAGTACACGTTATTCATAGTTTTCACCATGAATACAGTTGTTTATAGTGGTTTGGAAGAGGTGGGTTTTCCTCACTACCACTTGGGTCATTCTCTTCTCACTGGGAGTCCTAATGACCACACGGGAAGACAGGCCCTCTAAAGATTAAACAAAAAGAGCCTATTTCTCAAGACACAAAAGACAATGATTCAATTTTAGTGCTCCAATTGAAGTGTTTACTAGTCTATTGAAAACAAAGCACACAATAAAAATCCAAAAACCCTTGCCAAGGACCTACAACAAAGAGTTGTTAGTAGTTTAGATTGTTTGAAATAATCACCCCTTCCTACAAGCACACAAGTTAGGTAAATTTTAAATCCAAAAAGACTTTGTGAAAATAGGGGCCTTAACCAAATGATTTCTCTTTCAAGACAAGCTGCACCAATTTTGTTAGCTAGATCTGAAAATGTTAGCTCAAAATAAACCAGATCTGAAACCCTAAATGCAAAACCCAAAATCAAATCAATAAATCCAAAAACAAAAATTGAAACCGATGCACACAGATGCAGTTAACTTCGACACAGACATGACTTTGTGATGCAAACATGGTTCTGTGAGACACAGACGCAACTTCTGGACATAGATGCGTCTAAAAACACCACAGACGTGACTGAGGAACACAAACACAATTTTTGGAATCTGCAAAATAAAATACTATCAATAACATAGATGCAATTCTAGATGTTTCAGATGTGTCAGAAAATCAAAAACGCGATCCAAAAATATGCAGACGTGAAAATATCAAAATGCTGTCGAAAACGTCAGATCTGCAACTTCAAAACACAAAATCTATAACAAAATGTTAAATGCAAAAAGGGACAAGTGTCCCACCGGGCGTGCCAAAATGTATATGGTGAAAATGGATAACAATAATAACGATATTGAAAGGCTAAATGAATTCAACCACAAAACCCTAGCCTAACAACAACAAAGATCCACCATAACATATGAAGATTACCTAAGACAATGCAAATCAAATGAAATCACAAAGATTATACCATCACATGTCCAGTAGGGTTTGGATCTCCATTCTTCCTATATCCATTGATCTTGCTTGATATATTTCCTCTCAGATTTTATGTGCACAAGAGCTCAACAAAGAATGGAATGTGGTTGCAAGTAGGATCGTAGTGTAGTCAATTGATCAAGTAGTTAGGGTCTGATAAAGAAGGAAGCATCTCCTTATATAGAAGACACTATATGAAATGGAGAGATAAGATTGAGAGGTGTAAAAAGAGCTCAGCTATGATTAGAGGGTAGGTAAGAGAAATAATAAAATAATGAAGGGGGTAGGTAGTGTATGAATTAAGAGATGAATGACATGTGTCATGGGTAGAAAAGGTTAATGAATTAATTAAATAAATAAAGATTTATTTAATTAATAGAAGAAGTGGGATAATTAAATAAATAAGATATTTATTTAATTTAGGAAAAGGATAATTTAAATAAATAAATGTATTTATTTAAATGAGAAATAAGGCTAGAAGAGGATAAATGAATTAATTAAATAAATAAAGATTTATTTAATTAATAGAAGAATTAAGCTTAGATAATTAAATAAATAAAATATTTATTTAATTAGACTGGACAATTTTAGGTGTCTACACATATGATCGGATCTGATTGTTGTTTTTCTCATCCACTCTGACATTTGTGCTTTCCACTATCCCTTTGTCATGCCCAAAATTTAGGGCAAGAATGGGACAATTTTTTTTTTTTAATTCCAACTTAATAACATTAAATTGCCATTATGAAATGTACTATCAAGTTTGTCCTAACTAAGTGTGAGTTAACTCTAACCACTCACTCG
Organism: Cryptomeria japonica; assembly: GCF_030272615.1. NCBI lineage: Eukaryota > Viridiplantae > Streptophyta > Pinopsida > Cupressales > Cupressaceae > Cryptomeria > Cryptomeria japonica. The sequence continues at coordinate 780,567,002 of NC_081411.1, read as the reverse complement.
AGTAGCAAATATAATTTAAAACAAATGCGGAATACTAAAGGTATTAAATTATGAATTCACCGATTTTAGTCATTAACTAATTAAAAATGATTAATTGATGAAGATAAAATTAATCTCCCATAACCAATAACTATTTGAGGAACTAATTAATATAATTCTATATATAGTCTATAAATGACTAATAATAATAAAACCATATTTTAACCAAATTCGGCTAAAGGGTCAAATAATTCATTTAAAATATATTTTCCTATAGAGTGAAAATAATTTCCATAACCAAAATAATCTTATCCTATTATTTGTTAAGTTTCTAAAAGATTAACTTCAAGTATTTTTAACTTTTAAACATATTGTTTTACAATAATCTCATATGTTTATTAAAACATAAATAAAGTGTAGAACACCTAATTTAAATATTTGATGTACCATTTTCCCATAAACAATATTATTATTAAAAATCTAAATTAAAGTAAACATTAATATATATAATAAATTATTAAAAATTCCTTAATATATATAATTAAATTATATATAATTTTCCTTAAACAAAAATGAATACGACTTTCCCAAATCACTCATATTATTTTAAATCTCTCTATATTTATAAATATATTTATATATATAAATACATTTATATATATAAATATATTTATATATATAAATACATTTATATATATAAATATATTTATATAACTAAATGTAGATATATTGTTTCTTCATTATACAATACCCATGCAAACCCTAAATCTCTTTATTAATAAAGAGATAACCCCCTTTTTTTTAATTTCTTCATATCTTATTTTCCACATTACCCTAGCCCTAACTGGCTAGGGTTTTATTTCATTTTTTATTTTTCTTGTTGGTGCAGGGCCGAGCACTGCTGGGTTGCGGCAGTGATTTTTTTGTGTGAGGCAATGGGGGTTCCAGGCCCCATCACTGTGCGACCAAATAGTTGTGCGCAGGCACCGCCCAGTGTGTGCACACACAGTGGTGGCGTGTGGCGCTGGCCCACTATGTGTTCACATAGCGGTGGCGCTTCGGCACCACCCACTATGTGACCACACAGTGGTGGCGCTTCGACACTGCCCAATGTGTGTTCATACAGTGGCGGCCCACAGGCTGCCCACTGTATGCACACACAGTGAGGTTTAGCCCTCCGAAACACTGGTTATTATTATTATTATTATTATTATTATTATTATTTATTATTTTCTTTTTATTTAGTATATAATTTTTTTTTATATATATATATATATATATATTTTTCTTTTTTTTTCTTTTTTGTATAATTATAATCAATTTGTAAATATCTTGATAAAGTAATTTTATTTTCTACAATGCCAAAATATACTATTATAATCTGAATTTAAACAATGTGTGTTTTTTTTTTGTTGTATTTTATTTATCAAATCAGAGCTAGACTATTTATTTTCTACAATTATTTAAATGACAGATTTAAATAACTTGTCCAGCAAATTTATTTTCTCCAATTATTTAAATGACAAATTTAGATAACATATCTAACAAATATAAATAAATAGGCTATTCTTTCAACTTTAGAATTTTCTATCTACAAAAGTGTAATTAACAAAATTGAGTGAACTTAATTTGGTAACTTAATTAAATCTGTACTTCATTAAATAAAACCTTAGATTTATCTTCTACATAAAGTAAATGACAGAATTAAAATAATTTTATACAACAACTATAAAAGCATATTTTTATATAGACTAGATAAGCTATCCACCTTAGATTTTAATGTCTGCAATACATGAAAGAGATAATTTCCAGAACTATATTGTACTATACTGCATTTGCTGAAAACATAATTAAATTATTTATTTTTCAGCCTACCATAAGCATGCATTTCTAATTTATTCCTTCCCTGGTTTATTTTATTTTAAATACATAAGAATGAAGTAAATTCCTTGCCTATTCAATTTATCATAAATACATCAGATAAAATTTTCTTTTGAACTTTGGAAAAACTAATTTAGGAACACTCATTTCTTTAATGCAATAAATAGCATAATAAAATAGTACAACTTTTTTTAAAGTATTTCAAAGACACTATTGTCACTTTACAATGGGTCTCTAATTTCTAATAAATGAGGATTTTTTTATTCAAATAATAATTACATTTACAAATAATTTCCTGCAACAAATAACTCCTGCAACCTTCCACTTGTCCTATTCTTTTCTTTTGACAACCTTTATTTTAAATCAAAGCTATGACCATGGAGTGTTCACCTCCCAGCCTAGGCTTACTAGTAGGCACCCCCGAGCTCGGAGAACCAAGCCCTAGATGGGTAACACACATGCAAACAAAAAAGACAAGGGAAAACACAATCTCAAACACAATCCCAACCGACTACACTGCACCACACATTTGTGATGTCTTTTCAAGGGTGGTAGTGGACCAAGTACCCTCAGGAGACTACAAGTATGGTAAGAGTAATAGCCACCTCATGGAAAACCAAATAAATCATAAGTATAACAACCCCACATTTCCTTATGCCCCCCAAGGCATTCATGCCTTATTTCCCTCCTTATGACCCCCAATGCATAAACAAGCCATGCAGCAAGGGTCACGTAAAATCCCTTGTGATCACTCTCATTATGAGAGCCTTTCACTCGAGGGCTATCACTTCTACCACCCACAAGACCATCCTCTCTCCCAAGCACATAAAATGCCAAACAAAAGTAAAACATAAAACACCAAATATTTTTCCAAGGGAAATATGCAAGAAAACAAGCCTTTTACACAAGCAATTCTTTCAATACAACATGCAATATGAAAACTCTACAAGAAAGGTACAACGAACCTTCAACTACCCAAAGGTATGCTAGTTTTGTTGAGGAAGAGCAGCCCAATTTCACAAGTCTTTCCTTTCTACCCTTAGCCCAATTCTTAATTTCAAAATCTTATTTTTTTTCATTCAAAAATCCTTGTCTCGAAAAATGGAGAGTGGGTGATTACCCCCAAAATCTCTCATTCCTGCTTAAGAAGACCCTAGTGAGAGTTCCCACAAGTTTCTAAAACTGAAAAGGAAAGGGATCTCACATCCAAAAGGAAAGTTTACAACTTAGATGATCCTTCTAATTTCAATTTTCGCATAACTTAGAAAAGTCACTTTTTAAGGTGTCAAAAAGGTCACATGAGAGTTGGTACATGCCTAAAATTACTCCTAACCCTTCGGTATACCTTATGGGCTTTAGCAAGCCCTATTAAACTACCCCTAGGTGTCCATTTAACCCATTTTAAACCCATCTGAAGTTAATTTTTGGGTCAAACTTAAGTTGACCATCCCAAAGATTCTTTACCCAAGGCATTTATGGAATCATATTAAATTAATTGGAAAAGCTATAGTTAAACAACTCCCTCCAAGAGACAAATTTAAAAACTCAAACATAAATCAAAACATGTGTCAAGTGACATAAAGAAAATACTTTTACAAAATTATACATGAAATCTTGTCTCTCGTTGCATTTACACAAATAATCAAAATTCAATTTAACATTCATGCAACAATCATTTTCATGAATAAAATACGATACAATGGGCTATTGTCTCTCCAAATAGACAAACCCTGGTTTTATGAATGCACATAGGTCTAGGTTTGGTTATCCATGATATTTGCATGGTCACATGGATAATTTTCCTATTCATCTCAATTACACATTAGTCATTTCAAATAACCTCATATAATACAAAACACTTGAATAAGAATACACATCAAACACTCTACAACCAATATACACTTAATCAAATCAATACACTTTATATCCAACAAATCCACATAAACAATCATCATAATTCTCATAATTTTGATCAACACATAAAACATTGTTGGTGTAAATAATTATTCATCTTCGATATTATTACACTTAAATTTACTTAGAAAATTGATTTCATAGTAGTTTGGGTATGAGACACTTGGGTTTTTTGTGCCACATTGTGATAGTGTGTGTAGGAGAATTTCCACCTTTTGTGGTGTTGATCTTGTTGTTACACTCCACATTCAGTGGGTGATCCACCTCATGTGGACTATTATATTGTTTCTCCTACCTACCCACACCTATTTCCTACCTACCCTTGTTTCTTATTGAGCCACATGTCATGTTTGTGTGCTCACATATCCATATAGCCTTGCCTATATAAGCAAGCTCATATTCATTGTATGTAATGAATGCTTAATGATCCAATTGATCATATTTTTCATCTTGATAGAATATAGTTTATTTCTATCATCTATTTTGTTATCTCTTATTTGTGCTTTTCATTGCCTCTTGATCTTGGAAAAATCTCACATGGTATCAGAGCCATTAGAGTGTCATTGGTTTGCTAAATGAGAGAAATTTGATGCTATTTGGGGTTTGCATTTTTGAATTTTCTATTGGAGGTTGTTATTGAAGCTTGATGGATCAAATATGAGGTTACCATTAGATTGAGGAGGTACAAGAAAGTCAATTTTACCTTTTGTTTCATTCAAATCAGACTTCAGAGGCCAAACCTAGAGGCATTTGAAGTTTGAATCTACGACAGAAATTTTCCAGAAATTATAATTTTGCAGGCGATTTTGAAATAGTGATATCTAACTCATCCAGACTCATTTTTTTGAGAAATGTTTTTTGTTTTGGGGTAGAATTTTGTGATCTGTACAGTGGTATAGAATTTTTTTGATTTTTGGATACAGGTTTTTCAAAAATTGCGAAATCCCGATTTTTACAACTTTGGAGGCTTCATTTGGGCTCATATGGACTCCTTTTCAGGTGCCATTTTTTTTGAAAGTGCATATTTTTTCATATACTTTCATAATCTACCATTTGTTTGTAGTAATTTTAAGTAGAAAATGTACTTTCATTATTTGGCCATTTTTGGCATATTTGGTACTTGCATTTTGCTTGGATCTCAGTTTAGATCACTAGCCATATTTGTTGAAGTCTCTTAGATCTCATTTTGAGAAGTTATAAATTGAAATCAAAAGTCCACTTAGCCTTGTTTTTCAAGTGGCATATTGTACATGCACTACATATAAAGTGCAAAAATCATCATTTTTTGGGGGGTACTTTGGTTGAGTGAATTTGGAGGCATGTCTCTTGTACTTTTGTACTCTTGTGTTCCTTCCTTTTTGTTGCTATGGGTTCTTCTAAGTTTCCTCTCTTAACTCCTTATAATTATGCTACTCGGAAATTGATGCATGGAATAAACTTATGGAAAAAGGACTCACTCATTGCATTGATGGAACTATTGTTGCTCCTGCTGATCCTAAGGTTGATCTAGTTGGTCACTTGGATTGGCTCACTAAAAATATCATGGAAATTGGTACCTTAAGAAAGTATGTATCAAAGGATCTCATTTTTCATATTGAGAAGTGTACTCTAATCAAGGATGCTTGGCAAAAGTTTCAAGACTTGTATGGTCAAGTTGATGAGATTAGGGGATATCAAATTGATAGTGATCTCAGCATGTTAGATCCCAAGAACTTTGATACTATACAAGATTATGTCACTAAGGCAAATGAGTTGAGGGCACAACTCAAAGACTGTGGCATTGATAAGAAAGATACTCAATTGATATTCAACTTGATAGGCAAGCTTCCACAAGAATATACAGCATTTGTTTCTAGTTTCCAAACCCATAGGATGGCAATGGGTTCAAGCCACACAATGCCTACATTTGATGCTTTCAATGAAATGTTGATGATGGAACAAACTAAGTTGATAAGCATGGGCATTATTAAGGCTTCTAAGTCTCAAGCATTAGTGACAAATCAAGGGAACAAAGGAAATCAAGGAAAGGACAACTCAAACAAGAAGAAATGGCAATCAAAGCCTAAGGACAAAGCATCATCCTCTCCACAACAAGGAGATACATCCTCTTCCAAGAGGGATAATTCACCAAAGAGGGAGAAACCTACTTGTGCCTATTGTAAAAAGTTTGGTCATGGGGAGCGTCATTGTCATTTTAAAAAGATTGATGAGATCACACATATCATCAAAAAGAATAACATTGATTTGCCTAATGTCTACAAGAAGGATGATTCACCAAATTCCACTTCCTCACATTCAAAAGGAAAAGGGCAAGCATTCATGGCTTCTACAAGTGGGAAGACTCACTCTTTTGGGACAAGAAAAGGAAAAGCTCTATGTGCTACTATTAGTCATGATTCAAAGAGATGGCTTCTAGATTCAGGGGCTTCTCATCATATGGCATCTTCATAGTCTATATTCTCTACATTTGAGCCTTGCACCATGCCGCAGATTTTGATGGGCAATCATACATACATGGATGTGATTGGGAAAGGATCTATTGACATTGGGGATAACTCCTTCAATGATGTGTTGTGTGTACCCCACTTGAAAAACAATCTCCTTTCCATCTATCAAATCATACATGGCGCAACTAAGAGAGTTGTGGAGTTCACACCCGAGTCAGTTTTCATTAGAGATTTGGAGACTAGAGGTATCATTGTGAATGGGGTGGTTGATCATGCATCTCGGTTATACTCTTTTTCAGATTTTGTTGATGATGATGATTTCACATTTGATGATTCTACACATGTTGGTCACACTTCTTGTGATGGTTCAATTTTTGAGGAGAACTTTGGACACTTGAACATGGGGATTCTCACATGTGACCCCATTCTTGAGCCTTGTATTTCATCTCCTCATATTGATATCACATCACCTATTGCACCTAATGATGTAGATAGTGCGACTGTTTTGCCTTCATGTGATTCAGTGCAGTAGGATATTCATTGTCTTCCAACTTTAGATTCATGGGATGATTACTTGACAGACATTGCAGGTTTATTTATGGAATCCTACATTGTAGATTTGGGAGACATCATTGATGACATTCATCTTCTCTTTGATGAAGGTGATCCTTCTTTGATTGTTGCGAGGGAACACTCTGACCCTCTTGTTCATTCGCTACATGATCATTCTTTTGAGATTGACATGATTGTGGATACTTATGTACAACAGTTGGAGGAGGTCTCTTTATGTTTTGAGGAGACATGTGAGTCTTTGGGACATGTTCTACATCCATCTCCACTAGATCTTGGAGTGCCTTTTTCAACAGTGTGGCATAGTTTACCACCTTTGGAGTGGGTATCTTTCAGCATCGACATGGGAACACTTGAGCAGTTTTCATAGATTCCTTTCATCATGAGTTTTTTTCATACATCTTCCTTTAATGATTGGGGAGACTTCATGGATACACCTTTGGTTTTGTTTCTTCCTAAGGGGAAGAATGTTGTTTTCTGTTTGTGGAGCAGTTTCTTCATACAATGAGCTTCTATCATTGGTGTAGAATCCACATTGAGGGGGGGTTTCCTAGCTTCTCTTCTTCTCTCATATGGGGGGGACTTTTTGCTCACATGGGGTTTTGTCATTCACATACTTCTATGAGATTTCTTTGTATCTAGCTTTCATCTCTCTTTTGGGGGAGGGTTTTTTCCCATTGGGTTTTCCTCTCTTTCCCTGCTTTGTGAGAGATTTCATTGAATTGGTTTTCATGCATTTGCATTTGTACATGGGTACCTAACATGGCCTAGTAGCTAGGACCCATCTTGCATTGCTTAGTTGCCCTTAAGGGGGGGTGTTGGTGTAAATAATTATTCATCTTCGATATTATTACACTTACTTAAGTTTACTTAGGAAATGCATTTCATAGTAGTTTGGGTATGAGACACTTGGGTGTTTGTGCCACATTGGGATAGTGTGTGTAGGAGAATTTCAACCTTTTATGGTGTTGATCTTGTTATTACACTCCACATTGAGTGGGTGATCCACCTCATGTGGACTATTATATTGTTTCTCCTACCTACCTACACCTATTTCCTACCTACCCTTGTTTCTTATTGAGCCACATATCATATTTGTGTGCTCACATATCCATATAGCCTTGCCTATATAAGCAGGCTCATATTCATTGTATGTAATGAATGCTTAATGATCCAATTGATCATATTTTTCATCTTGATAGAATACAGTTTATTTCTATCATCTATTTTGTTCTCTCTTATTTGTGCTTTCCATTACCTCTTGATCTTGGCAAAATCTCACAAACATACATCCTATTTCTATCATTATAGTAAAGTCCTGGAAATCCAATAATGACATATATCATCACAAATTCATCCTATTCAAAAATCATGTAAGCATCAACATAAAGCAATGATATCTAAATCATGGAATCATATAAGTTCTAAATCTATAATGCATAAAAATAAAGCATCCATAATAGTCTCAACATAAAAATCACTAAAAATGCCAAACTGAGTTAGGGTAGGGCCTCACACCCTCCCCCTCTAGGCATGAACTTCCTCCTGGAGTTCATCAAAAAGATGGGGGTACTCTGATCTCATATGTGCTACGTCCTCCCATGAAGCCATAACCTCATCATAGCAATCCCACTGGACCCTAACCCAGTCCAGCTCTCAACCTCAAAGGGGAGCGTCCGGCGTGCCAAAATGTGAATGGGCTCCAAAGCTAGCTATCCATCTAACTCCACCTACAAGGCATCCCAATCTAAAATATGAGACTCATCATAGATATATTTCCTCAAAAATGATACATGAAACACATCATGGATGTGTGATAGGCTAGGTGGCAATGCTAAAAGGTAGGCAATTAGTCCTATCCTCTCAAGGATCTCAAATGGTCCTACAAAATGAGTTGCGAGCTTAGAACCCTTTCCATAATGGATTGGACTCTTATGCAGTCACACTCTCAAAAAGACCCTGTCTCCAACCAAGTAGCTACGATCTATCCTCTTTGTATCAGCATATTTCTTTTGTCTATCCTGAGCCTCTTTAAGACGTTGCCTAATCAAATCCACCTAATTTTCCATATCCTGAACTATCTCTAGGCCAATAGCAACTCCATCCTCTATGTGGTCCCAACTCAATGGTGTCCTGTAAGGCCTGTCGTATAATGCCTGATAGGGTGGCATCCCCAAAGAAGTGTGATACCCATTGTTATAGGCAAAATCCACTAAGGGAAGGTACTCTTCCCATCTAGTCTGATGATCCATGATGTACATACGAAGCATATCCTATAAAACCTGATTAACCCTCTTTGTCTGACCATCCGTTTCTAGGTGATAGGCTGTACTGAAATTGAGCTTAGTGCCCATAGCTACCTATAATGCCTTCCAAAAGGAAGAAGTGAAGAAGGAATCCTTGTCAGAAATAATCTTGCATGGAACGCCATGAAGTCTGATAATGTCTCACAAGAACACCTATGCTACTGCTGGTGCTGTGAAGGTAGTTCGAATTGGTGAAAAGTGAACCACTTTGGTCAACTTGTCAACTGTCACTAAGATGGCATCATTGCAGCGAGAAGACATAGGAAGACTAATGATAAAATCCATGGATATAGTATCCCACTTCCACTCTAGTATATCATGAGACTGGAGTAACCCACCTAGATGGCGGTGCTCTGTCTTTACTCTCTGACACTCGAGGCAACGGGCTACTAACTCAGTAATGAGCTACCACATTCTTGGCCAATGATATAGCTATCTCAAGTCAGCAAGCATCTTCTTAACTCTGGGATGTGCTGCATAAGGAGCTCTATGAGCCTCCGTGACAATGAACTCTCACAATCCCCTAGAAAAAGGTACATAGATGTGCCCTCTATGGCGTAATAGTCCATCAAACTCTAAAGAATAATGCACATATGTCCCCTCTAGAGTACCCTGAGACCGAATCACCTGACAAACATCTGGATACCATCCATCCTCTGGCAAATGCTGTAATATACAGTCTCTCAAACACGTGCCCATAGATATGGTGTATACCTTGTGACATCTCCTACTCAAAGCATCCGCAACTACATTTTCCTTTCCTTTGATGTAGTGAATGTCAAAATCATATTTGCACAAGAACTCCATCCATCTCCTCTGTCGTACATTAAGGTTCAGCTGAGTGAAAATGTACTGTAGACTCTGATGGGCAGAATGCAGCTCAAAATGATGACCTAGAAGGAAGTGTCTCCACCTCACAAGTGCATGCACTACTGCTGCAAGCTCAAGGTCATGAGTAGGATAATTAAGTTCATGAGTCTTAAGTTTCCTAGACTCAAAAGCTATAGCCCTACCATCTTGCATAAGAACTGCTCCTAAACCCTCTAGGGAAGCATCTATACAAACCATGAAGTCAGCTGAGGGATCTGGTACTACAAGGATAGGTGTGCTAGTAAGTGCCTTTTTAAGCTCTTGAAAGGCCCTCTTGCACTTCTTTGTCCACTCAAATTTCTTCCCTTTATGGTGAAGAGAAGTAATAGGATGAGCGACTCTAGAGAATCCCTCAACAAAGCATCGGTAATAACCTACTAAGCCCATGAAGCTCCTGACCTCTATAACAATGGTTGGTGCTAGCCAATCCATAATAGCTCTGATCTTTGATGGGTCTACTGAGATCCCATCACTGGAAATAACGTGCCCAAGATACTTGACCTCTGATCGAAAGAAAGCACACTTTGACAAACTGCCAAAAAACTGATTGTCTCTCAAACACTACAAAACCTATCTTAGGTGCTCCTCACACCCCTCATTTCGAGAATATATCAATATATCATCGAGGAACACAATCACAAAGTGGTCCAGAAATGTGTGGAATACCCCATTCATGAGGCTCATGAAAACAGCTGGAGTAGTCGTAAGACCAAATGGAACCACAATGAACTCATAGTGGCCATATCTAGTGTGAAATGCGGTCTTGTGGATATCACTTTCCACTATTCTCAGCTGATGGCATCCTAACTTCAAATCAATTTTGGAAAAGACTTTGGCACCCTGAAGTTGGTCAAATAAATCATCGATTCTGGGTAATGGATATCGATTCTTGATAGTTACTTTGTTTAATTGGTGATAATCCATGCATAATCGAAGAGATCCATCCTTCTTCTTTACAAAGATGACTAGTGCACCCCATGGGGACACGCTAGGATGAATGTGCCCCTTCTGAAGGAGTTCCTCAAGCTGCATCTTGAGCTTATTAAGCTCATTTGTGGTCATCCTATAAGGTGCTCTGGAAATTGGCTCAGCTCCTGGTACAAGGTCTATATGAAAATCAATCTCTCTACGGGTGGCATTCCAGGTAACTCTGAAGGAAACACATCTAAAAATCCCTTAAGGATAGGATGGTTGTCAAGTGATGTTTCCTTTTCATCCTCTTCTCCTCGATCACTGATACTGATGGCAAAAAGCTAACATCCCTTTCGCGTGCTCTGCTTAAGTTGCATTGCGGAAATCATACAGAGAGACACGGGTCTCTGAATCCCTGTGATAACTACGAGTGAGCCATGATCATCCTCACATTTGATCTTTTTCAGGCGGTAATCCATCTTGGCCCTATGGGCATAAAGCCAATCCATGCCAAGTACGATACCATAAGATCCAAGTGGTGTTACTCTAAGGTCTACTAAAGTGGTGGTCTTGCCAATCTGTAGCTGACATGCCCGAACCTTTGATTCCACTAACACTCTAGCCCCTGAAGCTAACTCCACTTCCCAATTGACACCCTGTCTACTTGCCACTAGCCTGCAACGCTCCACAACGAATGGAGATATAAAGGAGTCAGTAGATCCTAAATCAAATAATATAGATACACTATTACCTTTGATCATACCTGTAGCCTCAATGATCGTGGCCTAATGCTCAACCTAGCGGTTGTCAACCGCTATGAAAACTCTATGGGACCTACCCATATCACCAACTATAGGCTCTGAAGCGGCCATCCTCTAATTTCCTACCATCTGACCCTAAGACTACCACTGCTTGGGCTTTGTGCCCTACTGATACTGTGGAGGCTTTGCCTTTGGTTCTGTTGTGACTGTTGTAGAGGAGGGGGTTTGGTGAACCCCTGTGAGTTTTGGTTATTTCCCTTCCAATGTGGTTTCTGAAATCCATATGTTTGGGGTGTAAGGTTTCAGCTCTGGAACTGATCCCTAGTATCGTGTGGTATGACCTAAATCTCTTCTGCTATTAGTACCTTCCCCATGGCAACCCGAAGGCTCCCTAGAGAGGACATCCTCACTGGTCCTTCTATGCCAACATTTAGCCCTCTGCTGAAATGGTTAATAAGAAGTTTCTCTTCCTTTAGATAGTCCACATATGGCAAGAGCTCAAAGAATTTTCTCTCATACTGGGTCACTGAGAGACCCTTCTACTAAAGTTCATGGAACTCATCTATCCTATGCTATCTATAATGTTCTAACAAGTACCTCTCCCTAAATCACTTTGTAAATATCTCCCATGTGAGACTATTAGGGACTAAGCCACACTTATATTCCTCCTATCTCCACCATGTGGAGGTCATTCCTCTCAATAGATGGACTACTACACGTGCCTTTGGATTGCTCTTGTAAGAGCATAATGCAAACCACCTCTCAAGGCTCAAAAGCCAAGCCTCAGCTTCTACCCCGTTGGTAGATCCCCCAAAAGACGGTGGCTGGAGGTGCATAACCTCCCTGATAAGAGCCCTTGGCTCCCAATGAGCTCTCTCATAATACACTGGCTTTTCCCCTGGAGGTAGTCCTGGTAGGTGCACAGACTCTAGCTCATTCCCACCCTGATTCTCTACGGGAATAGGAGGTGGACTCCCGCTCCATTCCCTATCAGCCGATCTATGACTCCTTGAGTTCCGATTTTCAGCATGATGATCCCTGGCTGGAATCCTATCCTGGACTATACTAATTAGGTTCTGGATTGTTTCTAAGATGTTTCAGTTTGCATCAACCGGTTGTCCAGGAGGAGCCTTTGGGTTCACTTTCGGAACCGATTTCTCCCTATCTACCTCTTTGCGCATTATGCATACATGCCTAGGACCCCTTCCACGCTTGCGAGCTTGTCGCGTAGTTGGAGGCATCCTAAGAGAAAAATAAAATATTTAATTAATTAAATTTAAATATCCTAGAAAATCAATGTAATAAAATTAATTAAATAATTAAAGCGAAATGTAAAGGAGAAAGGTTCCTAGTGTTGGAAGCCTTGCTCTAATACCAAAATGTCATGCCCAAAATTTAGGGCAAGAACGGGATAATTTTTTTTTTAAAATTCCAACTTAATAACATTAAATTGCCATTATGAAATGTACTATCAATTTTGTCTTAACTAAGTGTGAGTTAACTCTAACCACTAACTCAAGTAGCAAATATAATTTAAAACCAATGCAGAATACTAAAGGTATTAATTTATGAATTCACCAATTTTAGACATTAACTAATTAAAAATGATTCATTGATGAAGATAAAATTAATCTCCCATAACCAATAACTATTTGAAGAACTAATTAATCTAATTCTAACATATAGTCTATAAATGACTAATAATAATAAAAGTGTATTTTAACCAAATTCGGCTAAAGGGTCAAATAATTCATTTAAAATATATTTTCCTATAGAGTGAAAATAATTCCCATAACCAAAATAATCTTATCCTATTATTTGTTAAGTTTCTAAAAGATTAACTTCAAGTATTTTTAACTTTTAAACATATTATTTTACAATAGTCCCATATGTTTATAAAAACATAAATAAAGTGTAGAATGCCTAATTTTAACATTTGACCTACCATTTGCCCATAAACAACATTATTATTAAAAATCTAAATTAAAGTAAACATTAATATATATAATAAATTATAAAAAATTCTTTAATATATATATTTTTCCTTAAACAAAAATTAATTCGATTTTCCGAAATCACTCATATTATTTTAAATCTCTGTATATTTATAAATATATTTATATATATAAATACATTTATATATAAAAATATATTTATATAACTAAATGTAGCTATATTTTTTCTTCATTATACAATACCCATGCAAACCCTAAATCTCTTTATTAATAAAGAGATAACCACCTTTTTTTAATATCTTCATATCTTATTTTCCACATTACCCTAGCCCTAACCAGCTAGGGTTTTATTTCATTTTTTTTTTCTTGTTGGTGCAGGGCCGAACACTGCTGGGCTATGATGGTAAATTTTTTTGTGTGAGGCAGTGAGGGTTCCGGGTGCCACCACTGTGTGAGCACACAGTGGTGCGCGGGCATCGCTCACTGTGTGCCCACACAGTGGTGGCGTGGGGCGTCAACCAACTGTGTGTTCACACAGTGGTGGTGCTTTGGCACCGGCCACTATGTGTTCACATAGTGGTGGTGCTTCGACGCTGCCCACTGTGTGCACACACAGTGGGGTTCAACCCTCCGAAACCCTAGTTTTTATTATTTTGTTTTTTGATTTATTATATATATATATATATTGTATAATTATAATCAATTTGCAAATATCTTGATAAAGTAATTTTATTTTCTACTCTGCCAAAATATACTGTTATAATCTGAATTTAAACAATGTGTGTGTGTTTTTTTTGTTGTATTATATTTATCAAATCAGAGATAGACTATTTATTTTCTACAATTATTTAAATGACAAATTTAAATAATTGTCCAACAAATTTATTATCTCCAATTATTTAAATGACAGATTTAGATAATAGATCCAGCAAATATAAACAAATAGGCTATTCTTTCAACTTTAGAATTTTCTATCTAAAAAAGTGTAATTAACAAAATCGAGTGAACTTAATTTGGTAACTTAATTAAATCTATAGTTCATTAAATAAAACCTTAGATTTATCTTTTGCATAAAGTAAATGATAGAATTAAAATAATTTTACATAGCAACTATAAAAGTATATTTTTATATAGACTAGATAAGCTATCCACCTTATATTTTAATGTCTGCAATACATGAAAGAGATAATTTCCAGAACTATATTGTACTATACTGCATTTGCAGAAAATAGAATTAAATGATTTATTTTTCAGCCTACCATATGCATGCATTTCTAATTTATTCCTTCCCCGTTTTATTTTATTTTAAATACATAAGAATGAAGTAAATTCCTTTCCTATTCAATTTATCATAAATACATCAGATAAAATTTTCTTTTGAGCTTTGAAAATCTAATTTAGGAACACTCATTTCTTTGCTACAATAAATAGCATAATAAAATAGTAGAACCTTTTAAAACATATTTCAAAGACACTATTGTAACTTTATAATGGGTCTCTCATTTCTAATAAATCAGGACTTTTTTTTTCAAATAATAATTACATTTACAAAACATTTCCTACAACAAATAACTCCTACAACCTTCCACTTGTCCTATTCTTTTCTTTTGACAACCTACATTTTAAATCAAAGCTATGACCATGAAGTGCTCACCTCCTAGCCTAGGCTAACTTGTAGCCACCCCTGAGCTCGGAGAACCAAGCCCTAGATGGGTAACACCCATGGAAACACAAAAGACAAGGGAAAACACAATCTCAAACACAATCCCAACCTGGCTACACTGCACCACACATTTGTCATGTCTTTTCAACGGTGGTAGTGGACCAAGTACCCTGAGGAGACTGCAAGTATGGTAAGAGTAATAGCCACCTCATGGAAAACCAAATACATCATAAGTATAACAACCCCGCATTTCCATATGCCCGCTAAGGCATTCATGCCTTATTTCCCTCCTTATGATCCCCAATGCATAAACAAGCCATGCGGCAAGGGTCACATAAAATCCCTCATGATCACTCTCATTACGAGAGTCTCTCACTCGAGGGTTGTCACTTCTACCACCCACAAGACCATCCTCTCTCCCAAGAGTAGGAGGCCTTGATCACTCCCAAACACATAAAATGCCAAACAAAAGTAAAACATAAAACACCAAATATTTTTCCAAGGGAAATATGCAAGAAAACAAGCCTTTTACACAAGCAATTCTTTCAATACAACATACAATATGAAAACATTATAAGAAAGGTAGAACCAACCTTCAACTACCCAAAGATATGCTAGTTTTGTTGAGGAAGAGCAACCCAATTCCACAAGTCTTTCCTTTCTACCCTTAGCCAAATTCTTAATTTCAAAATCTTTTTTTTTTTAATTCAAAAATCCTTGTCTCCAAAAATGGAGAGTGGGTGATTACCCCCAAAATCTCTCATTCTTTCTTAAGAAAACCCTAGTGATAGTTCCCACAAATTTCTAAAACAGAAAAGGAAAGGTAGGAGAAAATGGGAAAGGGATCTCACATCCAAAAGGAAAGTTTACAACTTAGATGATCCTTCTAATTTCAATTTTGGCACAACTTAGAAAAGTCACTTTTTAAGGTGTCAAAAAGGTCACATGAGAGTTGGTACATGCCTAAAATTACTCCTAACCCTTAGGTATACCTTATGGACTTTAGCATGCCCTATTAAACTACCCCTAGGTTTCCATTTAACCCATTTTAAACCCATCTGAAGTTAATTTTTGGGTCAAACTTAAGTTGACCATCCCAAAGATTTTTTACCCAAGGCATTTATGGAATCATATTAGATTAATTGAAAAAGCTATAGTTAAACAACTTCCTCCAAGAGACAAATTTAAAAACTCAAACATAAATCAAAACATGTGTCAAGTGACACAAAGAAAATACTTTTACAAAATTATACATGAAATCTTGTCTATCGTTGGATTTACACAAATAATCAAAATTCAATTTAACATTCATGCAACAATCACTTTCACAAATAAAATACGATACAATGGGGTGTTGTCTCTCCAAATAGACAAACCTTGGTTTAACGAATGCACATAGGTCTAGGTTTGGTTCTCCATAATATTTCCATGGTCACATGGATAATTTTCCTATGCATCTCAATTACACATTAGTAATTTCAAATAACCTCATATAATACAAAACACTTGAATAAGATTACACATCAAACACTCTACAACCAATATACACTTAATCAAATCAATACACTTTATATCCAACAAATCCACATAAGCAATCATCATAATTCTCATAATTTTGATCCAGACATAAAACATACATCCTATTTCTATCATCATAGTAAAGTCTTGCAAATCCAATAACGACATATATCATCACAAATTCATCCTATTCAAAAATCATGTAGAGTTCTATATCATAAAGCATATAAATGAAGCATCAACATAAAGCAATGTTATCCAAATCATGGAAACATATAAGTTCTAAATCCATAATGCATAAAAATAAAGCATTCATAATAGTCTCAACATAAAAATCACTGAAATGCCAGACTGAGTCAAGGTAGGGCCTCACACCCTTGCAATCTTTTATTAAAGCATTTGTATGCTTTTCTCGTTGTAGAATAGCCCAAGAATATTCCTTCATTACATCTAGGATCAAATTTCCCTATTCTATCATCTCTTCTGAAATAGAATTTACTTCCAGAAATTATGAAATAATTGACAGTATGAGTATGAACGAACCATAATTCATAAGGAGTCTTATCAGTATTACCTTTTATGTGTATTCTATTGAAAGTGCAGACTGTAATATTTACAGCTTCTCTCCAATATATATCAGACAATTTGTCTTCCATTATCATTATCCTTGCAACATCTACAATAGTGTTGTTCTTTCTTTCCACTAATCCATTCTACTATGGAGTTCTAGTTGTAGATAATTGTCTTCTGATTCCATATTTCCAACAAAAATTGTTGAATTCACTTGATGTAAATTCACCACCTTGATCTGATCTTAAGCATTTTATCTTCAATCTTGTTTCTATCTCAACCATAGCTTTGAATATTTTTTATTTGTCAAGGGCTTCTGATTTTTCTTTCAAAAATGGAACCCACATCATTCTAGAGTAATCATCAATAAGAAACATAGAGTATCTATCTCCTTGAAATCTTTTAGTCCTTGCTAGACCACATAGATCAGTGTGACTAAGATCAAGAATTTCATTAGATCTATCATGTATGCTTTTGAAATAAGTTCTGACTTTCCTACCCATTTGACATTCTCTACATACCACATTATGAGGCTTGATAATCTTGGGAAAATCTCTGACACTCTTGGTTGAATTGATTTTTACTATGCAATCAAAATTCACATGACACATCCTTTTATGCCATAGCCAACTGTCATCAATCTAAGCAATCAAGAAAGTCTTCTCACAGGAGTTCAAATGAAAGATATTTACTTTGTTTGAGTTCCAGATGCAATTTCCAATTCAGATCTATTGATAATCTTACATTTTCCATCTTTGAATTGCAAATTAAATCCTTTATCCACCATGTGTCCTACACTCAAGAGATCATGCCTCAAACCTTCAACATAATAAACATTTTCAGTATTGTTCTTACCATCCAAGGATATTGTTCCCTTTCCATTGATCTTGTATGCCTTTTTGTCTCCAAATCTGAATAGTCCACCATCAAATTCTTGTAGAGTTAGGAATTTCCTCTTATCACTGGTCATGTGCTGTGAGCAACAACTTTCTATAACCCATTCATGTTTCTCTTCAATTTTAGCAGCTTGTGCTTTCTCCTCAGTATGATTTGTATCATTGACAAGTTTCGGAGATTCATCCTTGATAGCAAGAAAGACCCAATCTTTTCCAATACTTGAGCTTCGATTACTAGATCCACTTACAGGTTCATCATCATTAGAATTACCAGTAATACCAAAATCATCATCACCAGCATAGTAACATGGTTTGTCCTTATTATTTTTATATATAGGTTTGATCTAATATTCTGGATTAGGTTTATAATTCCTCAAAAGTATTTCATGATTCCTTGAAGCTCTTTCAAGACATCTAGAAGCAAAGCGACCAATCTTATTGCATGAAAAAAAATTTAAATGGAACTTTTCCTTCATACTTACTTCCAACTAGTCCTTTAAGAATTGTTAAGGCAATTAGGGATTCCAATTCTTCAAGTTCTCTATTCTCTATTTCAATGTCTTCCATCTCTTTAGCGTATACCTCTTTCCAATCTATCTTCTGCTTACTAGAGGTAGGTGCTTTAAATGCAGTTTCTATTTTAGTAGCATTCTGATCTCAAAGCTCTTCAACTTCAAAAGCAGTCAATTTCCCAAGTAATGTATCTTTGTTAACAAGCTATTGGACATTGTCTGAAGTTCATTTATTGCTATATCTTTTATTTTCTAAGTCTGAGGTAAAACTCTTAGAATTTTTGAAACAATCTCGTCCTCATTAACTATTCCACCAGAACATTTGACACCCATAACAATCTCATTCACTTTATCCATGAAAGAACTTATCTTTTCATCTTCTTCCATCTTGAAATTTTCATATCTCACCTGGTAACCTTCAAGTTTTGCAATCTTTACTGCTTGATCACCTTCATATAGAGTTTCAAGCTTCAACCAGATCTGCTTTGCATTTTCCAGCTCTATGACATTCAATAATTTTTCATCTAATAGGGCACTTAACAAAGCTTATTTTTTTCTGACATCATTATCAACATTCTTGTGTTCATCGACAGGTGATAGAGTTACAGAACAAGGATCATGAGGTGTATAACCTTTTTCCATTATCTCCCATATCTTAGCTCCAAGACATCTAAGATGAATCCTCATTCCATCCTTGCATAATTTTTAATTTGTATCATGAAATCTGGGACTCTCCTTCTGGTAGAAATTAGATGAAGAACTTGATGCCATCAAATTCCCTCAAGTGGTTAGGCTTTTGCGGAGAGGACCTTTCTTTGATACCAATTGTTAGAATGAATAGAAGGAAAACTGAGAATGGGGGGGGGGGTGAAACAATTTTCCACAAGTTAAACAATTATTGCAGATTATAAACCTTCTACTGGAGAAAAATGAGAACAACACAATGAAAGATAAAGCATAAGAGTACACAACACACAACACCAATATTTTGACGTGGAAAACTCGGTGAAGGGAAAAATCATAGTAGGAAAACCTACCCACAATTAGATAATACTTTTTCAATAGTATGTGAAAATATTACAATGGGGATTGCACTTGCAATCAGGTCAACCACCTAGAGGAGACTCCTCAACACAAAAGGGAAGTCTCATAGACTTACATAATCATCAGACTACAATCCAGAGGAAATGAAATATGGAAATAGAATATCCTAATGCTTAGTTACAGTTTTGGTTAAGCACATTGTCTGCAACACAACCGAAGGACTAAATCCTCACACAAATTGGTCAACAACCTCTATCAACCTTGCATACCTTATTTCACATCTACATATATTCACTAAACCTCATATCTATGTCCAATCCATCCATCATTCATTCATTCATGATCTACAATGAGATCTTACAATCATATTTATATGTTGCATAGACCTAAACAAGTAGGTTGGCCACCCTAATATAAATTTATCATTACAATGCATAAAATAATAATTGGATCACAACCCATGTTGGCCAAGGACCCCAATGACATTCCCAAATCATCAAATACTTCTAGAGAGGATTCTGGATCAACCACAACATGTTACACCAACTGAGAAAAACTCTTAGTGTTAATAACACAGAATATCCTACAAGACCCAAATAGGATCAACAAATCTTTAGGATCAAAAATGTGAAGCTACCAAACAATTGGGACAGGATCAAGAACACCTTTAGCACATTAAGAACCATTTCTAGAAGTCCCATCAAAACCACCTAACCAAATTATGCCAACTGGGACAAAGAACATCTACCAACAGTCTAGAAAATAATCAATATCTTTCGAAGAACAAAATCATGAACCAATTGAATATGACATACATATAATCATCATGAATATGCTTCCAAAACCGAATCCAACAATCTGAACATACTAGAGAAGAATCTCTGATAACCTCTGCCAAAACCATGTCCAACTGGAGCAGGTCAGCAACCAACCGGAATAGTGTTGACATCAATGACAACTCATAATCAATTCCTCATATTGTCAACAATATTATGTTTATCATCCTTGATCTCAACAATAGTTATCGATCCATTATGAGGAACATTGTAGACATTCTTTGTAATCATCCAATAGTCATCTCCAATACACTTCAGATGAACTTCCATCTGGTCCTTCCAAACAATATAATTGCTTCCAACAAATCTATGACTCTCTTTCTTAAATACATCAGTTACCATCCCGGATCTCCTCAAGCGATCAAGCTTCTTCTGGAGGATCTAGCTATGATACCAATTATTGGCAACAATAATGAAGGAAAGCTAAGAGGGGGGTGAATTAGTTTTCACCGGATTGAACAAATTAAGCACAATCTTAGATATGATCAACTACAACAAGAATAAAGATAAAGACATAACAACAACATACATAACACCAAAAAATTTGACGTGGAAAACTTGTTTAAGGGAAAAACCATGGTGGGAATCTACCCACAATTAGATGAAACTCTGCAAAATTATGTGTAAATATTACAATGGAGAATGCACATACATTCATGCACACTCCCTAGAGCTCACTGCTCAAAATATGATAACCAAAAAGGCTCCAACCCTCAAGGAAGGTTCACTACCTTACAATAATGTTCAAATTACAATCCGGAATGCATGAACTGCAAAGATAACATCTACTAATGCTTGTTAACAGTTTTGATTAAGCTCATTTGTCTGCTCTACAACAATCTTTGCTCAATACACCACACTAAAAGATAAATTCATTTATTCACACATACGCCACTCTCTAATATTGCAGACACAACATTGATGACCAAATTACATGAATACAACTTCTATTAATACAATTGATCAACCTTGACTAGATGGTTAACCAAATCCATAGCCCTTAATTACTAAATTACATCACAAGATACATAAATCAACCATCAAACCAATACAATGATATAGATATCATAACATGGTCCTAAATAAAATCTCCAAACATGCATCACCACCGTAAATCTCACAAAGATAAACCACAACATGTTACACCACCAAAAATACTACATAACACAAAGAATATCACAGGATCAACAAAATCATTAATACCACACACAATGATCAATGTCAAGCATCAAAACAAATAGTACATGATCGGGAAACATGAACACGAACATTAGAACCATCCACAATAGCTACATTTATAGACACCTAAAATTTGCACAACAAATTAAATAAATTTTATTCATTTAATTATTCTTAATTCTTCCAATTAATTATATTGAGATTTAATTAATATCCCTACTCTTATAATTAACTTATTAATCAAATTAAACATTTGATTAAACCTCTTTCTTCTAAAACCTAATCCATTAATTAAACTAAGGTTTGATTAAAACCCTTAGCCATTTAATTAAATATATCTAGTGTATTTAATTAAGATCCTCTTTCCCATTTAATTAAATCCCCCTTCTAGCCCATTTAATTAAATTTACATTTATTTAATTCCCCCCACTTTCAAAATCTTACAAATGCAAGTTGCAAACAATAATTAAAATAAAATAATTTTATTTTAATTAAATCCTATTTTCCCTCACCCACTTGCCCTTTCCTACATCTCTCACTTGTTTCCTAATTATCCTTCTAAAAACCTCCTAGTCCCATCCTAATCATGTCCTTTCCCTAAATTTGAGGAGCTCACTTCTCAAATCTGGATAAAAGTCTTCTAAATTCAAACTTCATTCCTTCAACAAGTTAATTTGTCGAGTTCCCCAGATTAGGAAGGACTCTAACAAATTTGTCCCCAAATTCCTCCTAACCGTTAAAGGTTAACTCAACCTTCCCACATAGTTAGAGACTTTATCTCTAACTTAACCTTCATCTAACTCAAGGGTCTCAGCAAGCACTCATGGATTTGACACTAGTTATCCTATTAAACCTTTCACAAGAGTTTACCCCTTGGGTAAAGTCTTTATACACTGGTTATCCACTAACCTAACTATAACCTTACCTCCTAAGGTAACCTTTATGTCTCCTCGGGCATTTAATTCCTATTGCATCTCCTCTTAAGCCCTCTGAAGGTGACACTTTTCAACTTGAGATTGGAATAAATCCCTCACATGGATTGATAACTTTCAATCCTATCCCTTGTTGAGATTATTTAATCACAACCCTCCATTACCCTATTTTCCCTATAAATAGAGCCCATTCATTCTTCAAAATAATCAAGTCATTGGTGCATTAAACTTATAGTCATTTTGTAGGTTAAGGAGCTCTCTTTGTTATCTTCAAGTTCATCAATCTTTTATCGCATAGAATTTTAGTTTCATTTAGCTTAAACGCATACCCTTTTCTAGCTTAATTAACTCATCTAATAGCATTTAATATTCAATTTGGAATTAACCTAGTTTCATATCTTCATCATCTTGAGCATTTAGTCTTGCATTTTGCATTTCATCTTAATCCATCATCTTAGCTTTTAGTAGGATATTAGTTGCATCCATTTTTATTCTATAATCATTTAAATGTCATTCTCTAGGTTGTCATCTTGAGGATCAAGTCCTCTTCCGACCTTGAATCTTAGAGATCTTTAAAGATAGAGGAGCATGGGATGACTTTAAAGAGTTTAGATTCATTTCACTTTTTTTGATTGATTTCTAACTCTAATGTGATGTTTCTTGTTTATGTTTGAAGTGTTCTTCTCTATTACAGGTTGATACCACATTCCAGGCATACAACACCAACACCACTTATTCAAATCTTCATCAATAAGCACGCTAACACTTAGGAACACTCATCAACAACAATTTAGACTAGAAAGATAACTTGTGGAGCACCAAATCATGAACCATCTAAAATGAAGATACACATTAATATCCAAAACATTCTCCCAAATCTGCAACCAAAGATATGATCATACTGGAGCACAACAAATCAAATACCAGACTCTATCAACCACTGAATAGAAAGACCAAACCTTAAACCAGATCAAATGATATGATCAAGTAAACTTACAGATCACTAAAGCCAATAAGAAATGAATTATTTCAGCATCCCAAACAGATAAACCAACATGTCAACTCACAACAAACACTGGATCAACAAACCACTCTCTGCAACACCAAAATACAAGATTACGTTGACATCAATGACAACAACATATCCTAGCAGCCACAATATCCAACACCATACCTATCAAGCCCTTGTTATATCTTGGGCAGAACCTCTACATCTACCCTAGAAGTCCCTCATATCCAAATAATTAGGGATCTCATTCGAAATAAACTTGCAGTATATTTTTCTCAAAATATATAAAGGCATCTCAAGGTTATTGCAAGGAGGTTAGTCAAAGAAAATCCACCACCTATCCTAAAATTGGGTTTTTATGCCCACGTGATTGCACCAATGTATAATAAACCTCTTTGAATTAAGAGGTAGGGTCTCCTGGGTTCAAGGATCAGTGAAAAGCACACATATTTAGATTTTCTTATTTCTTTATTTCTAACTGCATCATATGTGAGAACTTGTGCATAATAGTTGTGACTATTGGGAAAATAGTGTCTCAACCTTGCATTTACATAAGTTACTATTTATAGTAAATATTTATTTAAGCACAAAATAGTATGAAATTCTCCCAAAAGCTTTTGGTTGGCTAGATAAGCATGTCGATAAAGTTTCATCACAAGATCATAACTAGTTTTGAAGATATTAATTTTTTCATTTTGGAGGGGTGCAAATAAAGGTTTAAACTTAATTATATAGATTATAGACCCTCCTAAATAACCTAAAAAGTTGGCATAAATGATGTATCAGTTTACGGGGTGATAGAAAACTTTGCAATCTTTCTCACGTTTCAAATGGTTCATCAATTGGACACATAGTTCACAAGTTATGGCCTCCAGAAGTTTGTACTCCTGAAACAGGAAATATAAAATGTATTAGACACATAAATGACCTGTAAAAGTGAGAGACGTGTGCATCTAGAAGGGAGATAAGGTCGGCTACACCTTATTGGCTGGTTTTAGCCCATGGTTTTGTAATACTGTTTGGTGGTATCTTATATTGTATGTCCTATATATGAGGTGTGTGAGATAGAGGTTGTGTGTAAGAGTGTTATGGCTATTGAGTTACCTCTAAACCTCTTATTAGTGGTACTCCTACAAAGAGCTTTCTTTTCAAGTATATTGTAATTTATTTTTGATTGCTGAATAATAAATTGGGTAGCATTTGGAGTGTGGGGTTTTTCTCCCAAAAGGATTTTCCCCATGTAAATCACTCTGGTATGGTTTGAATGTTATTATGTCTATTTCTATTTTTTGTAACTATTGTAATGATCTATAAAAGTTTTTGCATTACCCTCTTCTCATAGTTAGTGTAGGGAGTTGTTCCACTACTTAACTTCCTTTCAGCAACATGATTTTCTATATGCATCCCATTCAATGACTTGTTTTTAAACTTTTTCCACACTATCCATCATTGTTTCTAGGGCTTGGGCAAGGTCTACTTGGTGTTGGTGTCCTGATGCTTTTAGTCTAGACACTAGGTTGCTAATGGTCAATTTATTTTGGGCTAGTCTACCTTCAAAATACTCTTGTGTGGTTTGGGAAGGGTTTATTAGAGGATTAGGAGGATTACGAGGTATATTTTGTTAAGGGGGGTTGTCTTATTGAGCATTTGATATCAAATTTACAAAATAACATAAAATTAATAAAATTTTTAAAAACCATAGAAAAATTCAAAATAGAAAACAATAAAAATACATATATGAATTGTAAATTCACCCCTCCAATGATGTGGAATTTTGATTTGGCTTGTAAGAATCAAATTGAGATTTGTTTTTATGCTCTATAGTTTGGTTGTTTGTCATTTTTGGTGGAGGTTGCAGGTAGAATGATCCTAGTCACTTTTCCAGAAAAAAATATAATTAGAAAAATGTGATCAAGTTACTAATAATATTAATAAATCTGATTGGGAGCATGCATAGCCCAAAAGGAAATTAATGATATTGCTATCAACTTGATAGGTTCATCAAATTCAATATTAGTAATTGAACAGGAAATTGCAGGATTTGAAGGAAAAATAGAAAAACTTGAGAAAGACAAGGAAAGGATGAAGTTTAAGGCAAAAGAACTTAAGTACAGACTAAGTCCCAAACTAGATATCCTCATCTCTTTGAGTAAAGAGATTTATGAGGCTCTTGTTCCAAGACTTAAGACACGAGAAGAGAAAATGCAATTTCTCATCGGTACAATTCAGAGAACAAAAGCAGTAATAAAGGATAGTGAGAGGTTCAGCAACAATCAGAATGTTGCCTTAGTAGAAATTTATCAAATTGTAATCAACCGGTTATAGGGAGCTAGGGAGGAACTACATTAAATTGACATTGAATGACAACCTTTGTCATTGATGCCAAAGGGGGACTGGTTGAGGATGAGAAAAAGGATAACATAAGAAATCATCTGCTTAGGGGGAGCACACAGAGCACACATTTTGATAGTTTTGGTAAGACATTTTTTTTGGAGAACAATTTTTGGATTTTTCTCATGAGTGTTGCCATCAATGCCAAAGGGGGAGATTGTTGGAAAATGCACACTCCAATGAGAAATTGTAGGTGATTGAAGGTATTGTCATTGATGGAAACCTTACAATCCTATGGCACTAGCAGACATAGACATAAACACTGGCATCCGCAACGACAAAGATGTTCATCGGCATCTTGGTCGACAAGATTTTATTTATTGTATTTTGTAATTAATTGGAATATCTTTTTGAAAACCGACAAGGAAAGTTGTAATATGAGTCATATAAATATGAGCTCTTGTAAATCATTTAGAAGAAGTAGATATTGTTAGATTATTGCAGAACTAAGATGCAAATATTAAGGCATAGTCTGGAATAAGGCTTTGGCAGTTGTATGAACTTAAACTTGTACTGAACCTGGCATAGCAGATGCTGATCCGAAGCATTACATGACATTGGATTTTCATAATCCACTTTCGTAAGTCAGTGAGACTTCTCTTTTGTATTTAAGCAGTGAGCTGTAGGCAGTTGGCCATCCTGCATGTGCAGGCCCCTATTGTAATAATAATATTCCCTTATTGACCAGTAAGAGAATATTGTGGGTCACAAATCCCACCAAGGTTTTTCCCACACCGGGTTTCCTTGTTAAAAATATTGTGTTATGGTGTGCCTTTTATGTTGTGTTTATTGTTCTTATTTTCTGCATTAATTCTTGTTTACCGGTACACAGTTTTGGAATGCTTTTCATTTAATAAGTTAAGAAAATCCATTAACCGGCAAGATACTGATTCACCCCCCCTCTAAGTATCTTTGGGAATCTTAATAGTATGTATATATGTACATATACATACATACATACATACATACATACATACATACACACATACATATATGTGTGTGTATATATATATGTATGTATATATATATATATATATACATACATACATACATATATACATATATGTATATATAGATATATATATGTATGTATGTATACATACATATATATATATACATATATATAAATATACATGTATACATACATATATATATATGTGTGTGTGTGTGTGTGTGTGTGTGTGTGTGTGTGTGTGTGTGTGTGTGTGTGTGTGTGTGTGAATTAATTAATATTTATTTTGTTAATGGCTAGGATAGGGTAAAGTCAAATGTAGTTGAGCATGGATAAATATATGTGTTTACATTTTCCCCTCTTTTAAATGTTATCATGACTATAAGAAACAACATTCTATTAAATAAAAATAAAACATAATGGGTACAATTATATAAGGACTAGTGGCATGATGCCTTTATCACTAGAAGTATGAGGGTAGGTCACAAGGAGGTAGCTTGCTATGCCTTCTTGAGCGGATACAAAAGATTCAAGAACATATTTTCTCTCAAAATTATGGGAGGGTTAGAACATGGAAGAATAAAATGATAGAAAGAGCTATGGATAGTGGAGAGATGGATAAAGAGAAAAGATGAATGATGATAGTCATTCTATAATGATGTCAACAACCTGAATTTGATATTGTAATTAACAATATGCACCAAGGTATAAAAAACTAGGGTGATTATGTTCCAAGCATATGATCAAAAGGTTAACATCAAATATATGCCTTATAATACAATGATTCCCTTGTTGTAATATAGATTAAAGAACATGATAGATGCAAATAATAAAAATACATATAATCAACAAGCAAGCATGTATAACAAACCTAAAATAAACTGGTATTTTACTTATAATAAAGCTTAGAATTGATTGATTGATGATGATAATGATGATGATAGAAATGTTAACAATAAGAATAATGCATATCCTATGACTATGTTGTTAAAAATAACAACATAAGGATTGGGAATGATTCATTGATGTATCCCTATGATAATAATTATATTGAAGTGGATTAATAGATCACTAGCTCACTTGGGATCAAGTTATTGGGATGCTTTTAATGATGCACTAGATTGCATGATGGACATATAGATTAGGATTGATTGCATTTGTATGGAGGGTTTTTGGGATGTTTGTATTGGAGAGATAGAGGGACGATAAATGGATTGAATGACATGGGATCATATGGACGATTAGGTATAAGAAATTATACTGGATAGGATGGCTAGGATAGTGGAATGGATGGGATTAATACCAAGGATAATTAAGCCTTGATGAAAGGAAGAAAGAATCTAGAGGGGTTTCTTAGGCAGGAGATGGGGGATTTAATGGATGGATAGATGGTGATAAGATATAAGAGGATATTAGATGGAGGATAGGATAATAGAGCTCTAGGGACTATGTTAAAAAGGAGTGGAGGGTGATGTATAAGAGGGGTGATAGTTATGATACTTAATGTTAAGTACAGATGCCAAGCTAATAAAATGAGAGGGGGGGGTTGAATCATACAAACTTAATCTTCCATAAAAACAATAGATTCAACCTCGGTAACATATACTTCAACAATATAACCAAAACTACTAAACATGCAAACTCATAAGCATATAAACTTCATAACACTCATAACACCAGATTTAACGTGGAAACCCAAATAGGGAAAAACCACTATGGGATTTCGGACCCACTAAGAAATATACTCTTCTAGAGTATACTCGGTTAAAAGCAAATCTTGGTAAAGATTACAAACACATTGCTAGATGTGACCTGGTTAAGGGATATCCCTCAGATCTGTTAGGATCTTCACCTTGTTAAAAGTGACCTTGTTAAAGGATTTCAAACACTCTATCAGAATGTCACCTTGCTACAGGGTTTTACAAATAAGACTATTAAGTCCACTCGGTTGAGAGATTTTTTGTTACTTCACAAAATAATAGTAATAAAAATTTATCTGCAACTTCACATCTAAAAATGCTAAAGAAGATTCTTATTTTCTCAATACAATAGGACTTATCTTGTCCATCTATTGGGCTCTATACTATGTTATTCAAACAGGTTTTCAAGCTTTAGTGCTCAGTGATCACTATGTAGCATCCCTATGCATACACTTGCCCACATACATTGTTTATCAATAGTTCCTTATTTATTAACAACTTGCCAACTACTTAATCTCCTTGATCACATTTCCCATGATCAATCATAGCCATTAGATCTTCAAACTTGACTAGGTTCAATGTATCCTTCGATCTAAAAACATTTTACCCCGCCTTGGAACTTGTATACATTTCTTGGAAATTGTGCTAGGGTATTGCAGTTCAATCTGAGTTGTAGATCTTCTAGTCGATCTTCCTTTTCCATAGATTCTTTAAAAAACTTCATGCACGGCATACCAATCATTTAATCATAGCCAACTCATCAACTTCCTTCATTAAATAATTCTTTTATTCATTCAATGCATTATGTTATTACTCGGTTGCAACTCGATAAATACTAAACTTCACTCGGTAGACATTCTGCCTTCATTAATCGATAGCGATAACCTTAGGGTTTACCAACTAGGTTTCTTAGGGTTTACTGACTAGGTTCTTTGCTCAGTAACATTGTATAGTATTAACCTTACAATCAATAACATATGTAAGATATCAAAACAATTTAAACATCATGATCTCATCATTGTCTAACTCGGTAATAGTTGCCCATTGAATAACTTATTCCTCCCCTTATTCATCACATTCTTTCTGTGTCTTTTATCGACATCTTTATACTCATCAAATCATACTTCTTAAGATATGGCAACATCATACTGAATTAGAAAATCAATTTCTTGACATCAATGACAAAATAATAATATTAAGACAGTAAACATCCATAATCAGTTATATCCATAATCATCAACAACCTTCTCAATATCCTTATTGAAATGCCAACAATCTCTTACTGTAATTGGAATGCCAACAATCTCCCCCTTTGGCATTGATGGAAAAACCAATTGATTTGACCTAATTGATTTGGATTGCTGTGACATTCTGACATGTTGAAATGCTCTCCTCCTGTCATCAATCTTCTCCCCCATACATTAGTCTTCTCCCTTTTTCTTCAGTCTTCTCCCCCTTTGACAACAATTCCAAAAAGTAAAGAACTAAAACATGATTTCTTCCTGTATGAAGTGATTTTATGTGTCAACTTAGTCTCGGTCAGAGCATTTTGTCTTCAATTATTGTTCCCTATATTTGTTTCCTACACACCTTTAGAAAACATCCTAAAGTGTGTAAATCAACATCAACTCTTAAAAGGTATTCTGTAGAGTCATCGAATTGATGCTTTCACCAAAATCGGTCAGTGAATGGAAGATAGGGGTAGGACCCCTAACTTACTTATGAGATACTCAAAATTGTCCCTTGGTAGTGGCTTGGTGAAGATATCTACTATTTGTTCCTTTGTGCTAACATACTCCAACATCACTTTCTTCTCTTGAGCTTCTTCTCTAAGATAATGATATTTGATAGAGATGTGCTTTGTCTTAGAGTTCATAACAAGATTCTTTGAAATGTTAATGGCACTAGTATTGTCACAGAATATAGTTACTGGCTTGGTAACTTGCTCATTTATACCTTCCAACAGTTGGTTGATCCATGCTATGTTGGTACAATTCAATGCTGCAGTAACATATTCAACTTCTATTGTTGACTATGAAACACATCCTTGTTTCTTGCTAAGCCAACTCACTAGTCTTTCTCCTAAAAAGAAAGCTCCTCCACTTGTGCTTTTTCTGTCATCAATGTTGCCTGCCCAATCAGCATCAGTATAAACTTTTAAATCAAAATCATTTCCTTTCTGATATACTAAGCCATAATCTTCAGTGCCTTTCAAGTATCTGAAAATTCTCTTGATTGCTATCATGTGTGTTTCCTTAGAATCTGCAGAGAATCTTGCAACTATACCTACTGCATGTGCTATGTCTGGCCTGCTGTGAACAACATATTGTAGCTTTCCATTCATAGATTGGTAAAATGTCTCATCAATAGATATAGATTCATCGTTCATTGATAGTTTATAGTTTGTAGTCATAGGAGTACTTACTAGTTTTGAATCCTCCATTCCAAATTTCTTCAAGATTTCTTTTATGTACTTGAATTGAGTAATGAAAATCTCATCTTTCATTTGCAGTAATTGTAAACCTATAAAATACTTTATCTCACCGATTAATGACATCTCAAATTCTTTGCTCATTTCATTTCCAAAGTTCTTGCATAGAGAGTCATTTCCACAAAAGATAATATCATCAACAAATATGGCAGAGATCAGTATTCCATTTTCATCATTCTTCATGTACATGTTAATGTTTTCACTTGTTCTTTTAAAACCAATCTTGATTAAATAAGAGTGCAATCTTTCATACCATGCTCTAGGTGCTTGTTTCAAACCATATAAAGCTTTGTTCAATTTACATACCTGATCTTTATTCTTGTCTTCAACAAATCTTTCAAGTTGTTCAATAAAAACTTCTTCTTCTAATATACCATTTAGAAATGTAGATTTGACATCCATTTGATATACCTTGAAATTTTTATAAGCAGCATATGCCAACAATGTTCTTACTCCTTCAAGTCTTGCCACAGGTGCAAAAGTCTCACCATAATCAATTCCTTCTTCTTGGGCATAACCTTTGCAAACTAGTCTTGCTTTATTTCTAATGACCTCACCTTTTTCATTCAACTTGTTTCTAAAAATCCACTTTGTACCGATTACATTTTTGTCCTTTATTCTTGGGACTAGTGTCCATGTGTCATTAATCTTAATTTGATCAATCTCTTATGTCATAGCATTTATCCAATCTTCAATGTTAAATGCCTCTTTCACTATCCTCGATTCAAATTCAGATATTAGGCATGTGTTCAGTCTTAGTTTGTTCCTTGTCATCATTGGATCATCCTTATCTCCTATAATTTGACTTTATGCATGATGTCTTCTGACATACCTGGCTAATACATGCTCGGTAGGCTCTGTATGATCTTCCTCATCACTCGGTAACTGGATATTCTCTTCGTTTTCTTCAACAGTTCTCTCGGTAAGACTTGTCGGTTGAACATAGACAAATTCATCATAATCTTCTGGTTCCTTGGAATTTCCTTCAACATTTCTTTCTACAAATTCATCAATTTTCACATTTGCACTTTCTACTATTTTGTTAGATGATTTGATCAGACATTTAAATGCTTTACTTCTAAAAGAATAACCAAGAAATGTTCCTTCTTCACTTTTCTTATCAAACTTGCCATTTCTATCATCTTTGTAAATATAGCATCTACTTCCAAAGATTTTAAAATAACTTACATTAGGTTTCTTGTCATACTAGATTTCATATGGTGTCTTCAAAGTTCCTTTCTTCAATTGTACTCGGTTCAAGGTGTAAACTACTGTGCTTATTGCTTCTCTCCAAAATGTTTGTGGCACTTTCTTTTCAATCATTAGTGTTCTGGCACAATCCATAATAGATCTATTTCTTCTCTCAGCTATCCCATTTTGTTGTGGAGTTCTCAGTGCAGAGACTTGTCTTTTTATACCATGATCATTGCAAAATAAGTTGAACTCATCAGATGTGAACTCTCCTCCTGTATCCGATCTAAGACATTTCAGTTGTCTTCCTGTTTCATTTTCAACTCTTGCCTTGTACCATTTAAACATTTGAAAAGCTTCTAATTTTTCTTTTAAAAACATAACTGACATCATCCTTGAATAATCAGCCACAAATAATATAAAATATTTATCACCATAATAACTTTGAACTTTCATATGACCACAAAGATCAGTGTGAACAAGATCTAAAATTCCCTTAGAAGTGTAGGACTTACTTGTAAATCTTGATCTTGTCAGTTTACCCATTTAGCATGCTCGGCACATAGCATTCTCAGGTTTTTCAAGACTCAGTAGACCTCTTACTCAGTGCTTCTTGCTTATTTTGATTAGATTATCAAAATTTACATGACAAAACCTTTTATGCCATAACCAGGTATCATCTATCTTTGCATACAGACACTTGTTCTGAGTTGAGTCAAGGTGAAATGTGTTACCTTTTGTTTGTGTCCTGGTAGCAGCTAACTTTCCATGCTTGTCATGAACTTTGATCATTCCTTTCTGAAATTCTATTGGTATCCTATATTGTTTAGTTGTGCTACACTCAACAAATTGTATTTCAAACCTTCAACCCAATAAACATCATTGCATCTTGCATTGTCAAGAAGTGTTATAGATCCTTTACCTTTTACCGGACATGGT
The DNA here is from genome assembly GCF_030272615.1 of Cryptomeria japonica. NCBI lineage: Eukaryota > Viridiplantae > Streptophyta > Pinopsida > Cupressales > Cupressaceae > Cryptomeria > Cryptomeria japonica. The sequence goes on along the minus strand of NC_081411.1, from coordinate 780,533,584 downwards.
GCATCATTACCAAATCTTACATAGCCTCCATCATAATCTTCTAATGTAACGAATTTGTGTTTATCACCTATCATGTGATGTGAGTATCCACTATCTATGATGCAAGAATCATTAGTATTTATGTGAGATATTAGGGCTTTTTCTTCATACCTTTTGTTCATCTGATCCATCTTTGATAGCCACATAAACTACTTCCTCTATATCAGTTTCATCTGATTTATCATCATTGAATTCCTCATCAGCTATTAGGCATGATTTTCTATCTCTTCTTCTAAAGTCTCGGTGTCCTCTGTAATGATTATCTTTCTGTTTGTCATCTCGGTAATCTCTCTTTTTAGTAGAATATTTGTCAGGATAGTTAGAATCCATATGTCCTATCTTATCACAAATGAAACATTTCAAAGGTAGTTTTCCTTTATACTTACCTTTGCCTCTCGGTAACCTTCTGCCTAATAGTGCTTCAAACTCTTCTTGCTTTCTAATTTCCTCATACAGTTTGTGTACTTCTTCCATGTTCTTGCAAAATCTTTCACTTGCTCCACTATGATCCCCTTTAGTGTACTTACTCATTCTATCATTGTAATAATCAGATTCACCAATATGAAAAGAACTAAATGCAAACTAAACTTTATTTACTGATGACCCACTAGTATCAAAATTACTTAACTCAAATGCATGTAGTTTACCAATAGTAGCATGTAAAGAAACTGGCATATTGGGTACAGACCTCAATTCATTGATTGCAAAGATTCGGATTGCATAAGCTGGTAGATGGGTTCTTAACAACTTACTTGTTATATCCTTTTCTTCAATAGTTCCACCTACCCCATTGATTTGATTGACAATCTCCTTTAGTCTTGTACTATACTGGGTTATGTTCTCACCTTCATTCATCCTCATAGATTCAAGTTGTCTTCTTAGACTGTCCACTTTTGCTCTTTGAACATGGTCATCTCCACCATACACAGATATGAGCTTGTCCCACATTGCCTTTGCATCATTCTAGCCTTCTATATCATTAAATTCTCAGTCAGTCATTGTAGATGTTATTTCAATCATTGCTTGAATATGTTCTTGCTTTTCCTTTATCTCTTCCATTGTCAATGGATAGGTGCTAGGTATAATGAAATCATTCTCCAGATAATATACAGCATATTCTCCAACTCCTAATAGGTGCAACTTCATCCTTTTCTGCCGTGTAGAGAAACTTGACTTTTCAACTTTGGTGCATCCCTCTTGTACATCTTTGGATCTTTGCCTCAAGTACCTTTAAACTTTTCTTTCCGAAGTCCAAAGCTCTGATACCAATTGATAGTTCTGATATTTAATGTTAAGTACAAATGCCAAGCTAATAAGATGAGAGGGGGGGTGAATCATACAAACTTAACCTTCCATAAAAACAATAGATTCAACCTTTGTAATATATACTTCAGCAATATAACCAAAACTGCTAAACATGCAAACTCATAAGCATATAAACATCATAACACTCATAACACTAGATTTAATGTCAAAACCCAAATAGGGAAAAACCACTATGGGATTTCAGACCCACCAAGAAATATACTCTTCTAGAGTATGCTTGATTAAAAGAAAATCCTGTTAAAGATTACAAACACATTGCTAGATGTGACCTGGTTAAGGGTTTTCCCTCAGATCTATTAGGATCTTTACCTTGTCAGAAGTGACCTTGTTAAAGGATTTCAAAACTCAATCAGAATGTCACCTTGCTAGAGGGTTTTACAAATAAGACTATTAAGTCCACTCGGTTAAGAGATTTTCTATTACTTCACAAAATAACAGTAATAAAAATCTATCTGCAATTTCACATCTAAAAATGCTAAAGCAAATTCTTATTTTCTCAATACAATAGGACTTATCTTGTCCATCTGCTAGGCTCTATACTCTGTTATTCAAATAGGTCTTCAAGCTTCAGTGCTCGGTGATCACTATGTAGCATCCCTATGCATACACTTGCCCACATACATTGTTTATCAAAAGTTCCTTATTTATAAACAACTTGCCAACCGCTTAATCTCCTTGATCACATTTCCCATGAGCAATCATAGGCATCAGATCTTCAAACTTGACTAGGTTCAATGTATCATTCGATATGAAAATGTTTTACCCTGCCTTGGAACTTGCATGCATTTCTTTGAACTTGTGCTAGGGTATTGCAGTTCAATCTAAGTTGTAGATCTTCCTACTGATATTCCTTTGCCATAGATTCTTTAACAAACTTCATGCACAACATACCAATCATTTAATCATAGCCAGCTCATCAGCTTCCTTCATTAAATAATGCTTTTATTCATTCAATGCATTTTGTTATTACTTGGTTGCAACTCAGTAAATACTAAACTTCACTTGATAGACATTCTACCTTCATTAATTGATAGCGATAACCTTAGGGTTTACCGACTAGGTTTCTTAGGGTTTACCGACTGGGTTCTTTGCTCGGTAACATAGTATAGTATTAACCTTACAATCAATAACATATGTAGGATATCAAAACAATCTAAATATCATGATCTCATCATTGTCTAACTTAGTAATAGTTTCCCATTGAATAACTTATTCCTCCCCTTATTCATCACATTCTTTCTGTGTCTTTTACCAACATCTTTATACTCATCAAATCATACTTCTTAAGATATGGCAACATCATACTAAATTTCTTTGCCCTTCTATCTTGCTTCTTCTCTTAATGAGAGCTTGGCTGACCACATTAAAAAACCTAGCTCCTACCCTCTTGCGAACCAGGGTCTCATTCAGCTGATTTATGAATACATGAAGAATAAGACTAGGGCAACAAAGGATGACCCTTTAATTCTCAATGCTCAGACTTTTGAAAAAAGCATAGACTCTGTGTCAACTGAGGAGACCAAAACCCCTACCCATAAAAAATGGAAGATTATTGTCCAGGAAGAAACAAATGTGTTTTGTGAGGAAGAAGAGGGAAAAAATAATGAAGAAATTTCTGAAAAGGAGATCAATAAGGAGGAGGAGTATGGGGAAGGAGAGGAAGGGGGCAATTCTGAGAATTGTCAACATAATATTGAAGGCTCTGAAGCCTAAGGAAGGTGAAAACCCTAATGCGGAGGAGATGAAACAAAGAAAGGATTCTACGGAAACCATTCTGGATACTGCACGCAGGTTAAACATTACGAGCATGCAGGTTAAACAAAGGGAGTTGGAAGTTAAGATCAACAAGTTTATCAACATGTCTGATTCTGGGAAGCAACACGAGGAGATGGAGAATAGTGAAGTGGAGGAGGAAATGGAAATGGAAGACTGGAAGGAGAAAGACTTGATTAAAGGCAACCTGAAACACCTGGAGGACATCGTCAAAATTCTGAAGGAACAGGTGGAGGAGGATAAGGACAATGTCAATGCCCGGATGGCTAGAAACCAGAAAGCTCTGAAAACCCTTATGGATCATAGCCTCCAGGTTCTAAAAGTCTCCTCCACGAACATGAATGCATTGGTGAATCACCTAGAAAAGAAAAATGAGGAGAAGAACCTGGTGGTTATTGAAGATGCTCCTACTTCCAGCCTAAGCCACCAGACCTCTAGACGCAGAACCAGGCAGACTATGGCGGAGAAGGAAATGAAGATGAAAGATAGCCAGACTGCTCAGGAAAATACTGATTTGAGGGAAGCGGCAAAAGCTATTATGCTTTTGGTATAGGATACAGAAGAAACCATGAAGAATTTCTAAATTTTGTCTTTTGCGAGGCTTGGGGCCAATTTCTTGCTGGCCTTTTGCTGTCCTTTCCTTTGTTGCTGGTCTTTTTGCTGGTGTTTTGCTACTATTGTATTTTGTTACTATATTGAATATCTTTCTTACGTATCTGGGTTTTGCGTCCCTTAAAACCTATTTTTAATTAATCAAAAACATCATACTGAATTACAAAATCAATTTTCTGACATCAATGACAAAATAATAATATTAAGACAGTAAACATCCTTAATCAGTTATATCCATAATCGTCAACAACCTTCTCAATATCCTTATTGAAATTCCAACAATCTCTTATTGTAATTGGAATGCCAACAATCTCCCTTTGTTTATTATAATGCCAACAAGGGGTGGATGGTATAGGAAGTAAGTTTTTTTTTTTCTCTAATTTACGTGTGGATATTTTACCACTAGCATTATAAATATCAAAGGTGGAAAGGATGGTAGAGAGTACAAAGGATATGGGATGAAGGATATAGGAGGATGTGGATAAGATGTGGTAGGTAGGATAGTGTAGATGAAGCTTTCCCCCAAGTCTAAAGTTAAAGAGTATGGGTGATTATACATGGTCCATGTTTGCTAATATTTATTCATGGTACTTTCCTAAGGTTCCAATAGAATAGTTTTTTCCATTGGATGAATTACAATTTGTCTTTACCTTTTTCTTTTTCTTCGATATTTTAAATATGGTATGGAATGGGGGTGAGGATGAGGATGTGAGATTGATGATAGTTTTATGGGGAAGATAGTAGATGACTAATAGGGGGATATAGGAGGTACTTTACCATTTAGTTCCTATTGATGGTGGTGATAGCACAACCAACTTTGAGTAAACAAATATTAGTTAATCCTCTAGAAAAGAAAGAGATCCTATTACAAGGTTTTTTTATAATCAATTATTCATTGTGTTGGGTAGGTAAGTGGTCTATGTAATTAGTCCAATAAGGGTCCATTTCTATTTAATTAAAATCCAAATTTGTATAACATAGATCCAATTTTAGATTCAATTTATAGCTTCTAGAAATAAAGATTCATTCAATGGTGCATCTCATTTCAACTAATTTTATTTCAAATCAATAACCTTTCTTCATGCATGCCATAAAATTAAGTACATATAAATGTTGAACTTGCTGTTGGTAACTTAAAGATATTTAAATGAATTAATATAAAGAAAATATAAAAGAACGGGGTAAAAAAATTCATAGATAATAGACAAAAGTAGATTTCATTCCATTTGTTAGATTTGAAAGATTAGGAAAAACTAATAATCCAATGCCATGATGATCACTATTCACACAGTCATACACAACATCAAAACATGAACCAAAGGAAATTTAGAACATAATAGTTCTCAAGTTGCATCAAATCATTTAACCAAAGTAATGCACTATTTTGAGATGAGACTCCATGCCGAGACAATATCAAATCATTTATTTTACTAGTTTTTTGAATTTAGACAAACAAAATAAAATATACCATCACAATGATTAGAATACCTTTAACAATGTAGGTGTAATCCTTTGATAAAATTATAGCAAGATCTCATAGAATCTAGTAGAGCATTCAGATTGGTCTCCATTTAGTTCTGAGGAGAAAGACCCCTTAACCCTCCTATTAGGCTTCCTTTCACCAACCCATGGTGTTTGTACTATCAAGCTTGATTCCTTGGCTTTGGCTAATAAAATTTCTAGGTTGGTATAGACAATTGAAAGACAGGATGTTATTACTTCGTGGTTCCTTGCCTAGCTGAGTGTGTCCAAGAAGAAGAACAATAGGTTGGAAGAAGTGGTAGAGTCGAAGACTCATGGTGATAGTTGGGAATTGGATGAGAATGACAACAAGGTTTGGAAGGCTTCCAATGACATGACCAAAAAATTCAAAAAGTGGGAGACTGTGGAGGAGAAACTTAAGGATCTATTGGTTAACATATTGGTCTTTAAAATTTGATCTTTAATTGGACTCTATACCCACAAAGAAGACCAATGAAAACAAGAAAACTTGCAATGTTGTTTCCCTCTAAATTTTTAATAAAGGTACAACTCCCTTCTCAAGATATGCTTGAGATGTAACTCTTTCACAGAGCCAACAAGGATAAAACAATGTAAAACAAAGAATCAACACTATTTTAAGGCTGACATTAGGGATTGACAATCAAAGTTGAACTTGGCCATAGATTGGCTAACTTAAGAATTTCAAAGAAATGACAACATGAGCTATTTCCACTTAGCTTGTTGGACTTCAACATGACTTCTAGAATTGACAAAAAACTCCAAAAAGGCTTGGGAAAGATAACTTAAATAAATTTCACTCAACTTAAACATGACAAGGTAAGACTAAAATTGAACTATGACTAAAATTTAGACAACATGATCTCAATGTGAATATTACCCAGAGGAATGAGAGGAAAGCCATGATTGAGGTTAATGAAAATCATGAAGCACTAAGAAGAAAAGTAGAGGAAATGACTAGTTTGAGCTAGCAAATTAGGATCAAGAATTCAACCTCTCTGCATGTAATCCAAGAGGAGATAGAACGTAGGAAGGTGAAGAGAAAGAAACATCTGGAGTTTCTTTCTGTGGCATTGAACCCCTTCACCTCTGTTGTCAAGGTACTCTAGATTTGGTTACTTTGGCCTCTAGGAAAGATTCTAACATAAGTCTATATTTTCTTGAGAAAGAAAGTTTTGTGCCACGAATGGAAAGATGATAATAACCCCACTCAGTAGGGAATTCCTCCATGTCTTTGGTGGGTGGTTGGTTGTTTGTTTTATTTTTTTGTCCCTTTGTATAGTTGTTTTGTCTTGGCTATTTGCTGGTTTTTTGCATTTTTAGGTCTTACTTGTAGTTCTTTGGTTGGGTGTGCACTCCTCGTGCGCCTCAAATAGGTTCTCTAAAGTATTTAGGTAAAAATTTTATATCTTTCTCCCTTTAATTATTCAAAACTTATCTAGTGACTCTTAAGTCACTATCTTGTGGAAATGGTTGTCAAACTCCTTCATTATCTTAATAAGTGACTCTACTAATGAAGATATTTCCTAAATGTACTCAAGAGATCTAAAATGAACATTTTGATCTCACTCATTTCTAGGTTAACTCAACCTATTTGTTGATGAGTTTTCTTTGTTGGATATGAGGTCCCTCATATTTGGTCTGACCAATGAAACTTATTTTTTTCTTTTTTTAAAAATATAGATTTCCTAGTTGAAAAACCAATACAAATGATATAATTTTGAATCTTCATATAAAAACATCATATCATGAAATAAATCAAGCTTATGGTTAATTTTTAGATAGGGTGAGATCAAATTAGGTAAATAAATATTTAAACTTAATTACCTAAGGTAGAATATGAAAAATGATGATTAATTTAATGAGATGCTATAAATATAATCAAATAATAATACAATATTATTTAATTTTAGAAAGAAAAGAAAATAAGTAATCAAATACAAATGATCCGTTATTTAAAGGAAATACACATGATGAGTTGAAAGTTGATGTGCAAATTTTAGTTTTCTAAATATACAAATGTATATTGTAAAGGGATACTTAATTTTTTAGAAAATATTCTTATGGTAAAAAATATGGATACACACTTGCAACATTAGATGCCAAGTCATGGTGCAAAAAAGAACTCAAACTGTTAATTCTATCTAATTATCTCACAAAATGTTTTTTAGTAGCACATACTAATCACTATAAAAGTGTGATAAAAATGTTTTTTAGTAGCACATACTAATCACTATAAAAGTGTGATAAAAATGTTTTTTAGTAGCACACACATCCTCGTCGTTTGTTCTTCTCTTTGAGAAATATCCAAAGAGAATTGAAATTTGTCCTTTTCTAACTTGTTGACAAGGTATTAACTAGATTTTGGTATTGCCTCTACACATTATTCTTTCTCTTATTGTCTTAATATCTCTTAAATTATCACCTTCTTGTTTTGTTAGGAGTGCCTCGTATGTGATGAATGAATCTCTTTGTGGTTCATTTATACATACATTTTTTTTAAGTATTATTGTATTTATGCCACATAAATTTTGAGTTTATATGGTATTAAAAGTTATAGAAACCATGCTAATTTTCTTATTCGTCAAATATAGATGCTTAATGGAATTTAGTAATTTAGTGAAAAGGAAATTGAATATAAATATTATGTTGATTTTGATAGAGTTTATTGTGTTTTTGTTTAATATTCCTTCGGGACAACTAAATCTACACATGAAATTCTTGTCTTGCCATATGTTTAACAATCTTAAGGCCATGAATTAATTTATAGATGAAATCAAATACATATGAAATATATCTATCCATAAGAAAAAAAATTAAAGCTTGACACTTTTTACCACATTGCCTACTTATATAGAACAAAAAAAGAAATGGAGAAATAATATCACTTTTGATTGAAAAACATGTAATTAACTAAGTCAATACATAATTAATATGTAATGTTATTTTAGTTGTACACAAACAAGAAAAATATTGGTTCAATTCTAAGACTTTTGCAGAATTTATGATCATGGGTAAAATAAATTTTAAACTTAGACTAGCAAGAAATACTAAATAATTTTTTTTGATTTGTTTTATATTTTCAAAATATTTATGTCTACTCAAAATTATTTAGTTTGTAATATTCTTTAAAATCATACTTTTTTCTAAAATTTCAATGAATTTATTTTTGCAAAATAATTATCAAAATTTTATCAAATAAAAAGTTTTAGAAAAAAATTAAAGCTATTTTCCTTATATTTTTTAAATTTTTTTCCATTGTAATGCTGTTTTTAACTTCAATTTACAATAATGATTGATTCTAAGGAAAGCTTGTGGACTGACATTGTTTAGGAAATCTCACAAACAAAATAAATATATGTATATACCTTCCTTAGCTATGGTTTGACTAACGCCGTGAAACGATGTGCTACGAAAACCTAATATGCTGCTCATAACTTAGTAGAGAGACAACTTCTTTCATGCCTCCTCTGAAAATGGCATGGAAATAGAGAATAAAAAGCTCTTTCCTTTATCTAAACCCTATTTGAAAGCTCTCAATTTGGCACAGGCAGGGAGGATGTTGCTAGAGAGTGTGGAGTCTGGCAAAATCCTTTTCAACAAACGCATTTTCTGCATATTTTACGACCACGTCATTCTTTGAGGCATCTCGTTAAATATTTCATGTGCCTTGTCTATGCTTCCAGATTTTACATGCATGTCTTTCAGAGTATTTGCATCAGTTATTCAAAACAATTTGAAAATTTAAACTTCAGGTGGCATTAATGGGGACAGGTAACGATGAACAAGATGGGTTAGAGGGGTTCATACCAGCCATGGAAAGTTAACGGCTGTAATTATTTTGGTTCCAAAAGTGCATTGTTGCGTATTTATAATTTTTGTGTTATACAATAGTGAGGGATAGCAGTCATAGCGTTTCTACAGATTTTTATAGTCATTTTATGTCTATTTTATAGTTATTTTATTCGTAACATGAAAGTTATTGAAAGTTATTGATCGTATAATAGCACTTTTGGAGTCAGATTAAATACATCCAAAATTAATGGTAATTATTTTTCAAACAAAAATAAATCGAAATAAACATTAAAGAGGCCACAACACACCTAAACAGTCAAACCTTAATGTGTACTGTTTAAAACTGACCACCTAATCTACACGCAAGGCATTACATGCATGAAGAAACCAATATGCAAGGCAACCATAACAGTCTTTAATTCATTCACTTCCCCTTGTTTATTATTAATTCTTTTGCTTTCTGTTAGATTGATCCATCTTTATCTCTTTTTTTTTGGCTTTCTTCCCCTTGTTTATTATTAATTTTTTTTTGCTTTCTGTTAGATTGATCCATCTTTATCTCTTTTTTTTTTGCTTTCTGTTAGATTGATCCATCTTTATCTTCAGAGGGATGTTTTATTTTTTTATTTATATTCTCTGTTCTTACCTTTCCCATTCTGCTATCTGGTTAGCTTAAGTTATTCATTCTATTTTATTTTGCACAATCAATACTTTTAGTTGGTGTTGCAGTGTAGAGTATGGATTTCTAATTTACTTCTGCCGACTACAAATGGAAACCGCACATTAACTACAAAGAGAAATGTTAATGCTAGCAACGATCTTATATTTTTTACACATAAATAATTATTATGGTTATGGTGACTTTTATAATATTAAATTACTGATTTGGAAAGACCGTAATCTTTTTCAAAAAAAGTTCATCTCACCAATAAACATCTATGTGATGCCTGACCTTTTTACTTGCATGATTCACACTTATTTTCCAAAGTCTTCTTGCATTGTGTTGGTGCTCAAATCAATAGATTGGAAAAGTTCTAAGGTTATGCCAGATCCTATCTTCGAACCTTCCAATTGATTAGGCCAACTAATGGAATGAACCAGTTAGGTTGCTAACTCCCTCACTTCGGAATGTAGACGGGTAGTGTTTTCTACCTCTTTTATTTATCTCAGAATGGCATATGTCTTTCGAAAAAATTATTTTACTATTCTGATTATTTTAGCTTCTCAGAATTCTTCATTATCTTTTATAACTGATTAACTCTTGCTTCAATTTGATTATTTCTTACTCCTATTAACATAGAAATGAAACTGAAATAATGTGGATAATCATTTGATTGTTCTCCAATTGAAATTTGTATGCAATAGACCAGTGTTAATTACCCAACCCTCAATGTTACAATTAGATATCTTCAATTACAATTAGTCTGATTGAATTTAACTCTTGCATCCAAATAAAATGCAAATAGCCGCCTTTTGTATATTTTTCTAACTTGCAATTATAATATAAAATAACAACCACTTACTTTAAATGGAATGATTTAAGATATCAACCACTTACTTTAAATGGTTATAAAGAGAACTGATTTGAAGAGAAGTTTTGCTACAACACAATTGAAAAGAAGGAACACTGATTGTATTTTATTTATTCATATCTGATAGTATATTACATCCTATTTGTATTGTAAAATCTGACTTTAATCTCTTTAATAAATTAAAATACTCTAACTTTAATCTCTTTAATCTTTATATTTCGTGAAGATAGTTATAATAATAGTTCTCTTCTCCTAGAAACTTCATGTCTGCACATTTTAATTCTCATGAAATAATTTTCCTTTGATGGAATTTTAAAATTCTTAATAAAAGATATATGAAAATAATTTATTATTATTATGGCAAAAATTTCATCCTAATAGTATTAATGTCTTGACTCGATCAATTTGTAAAACCCTTTTTTCCTTCAGGTGAAAAGAATATAATTTGTTAGGCTCTTGTATTTTTCACTTACCAAAATCAAGATGAGAGTATCTTCATCTTTCACTAATATATCTTTTTCATAAAATGTTTTCCCACTATTTTCCCTCCTCGAAAATTACTAACTTCACCGTAAAAAAAGAATTGATAATTCACCCAGTGTCTGCATTCTTCACTTTCACCTGTCCATAAATGAAATAGAAATATAGCACTTTAAAATGAATTTCCCCACGCAATGAATTTATCGTATTCTTAACACGCTTCATTGGAATGGAATTTTGGACTCAAAGCGATAGTATTAGTTATTCCAATGAGGTATGGGCCCACTGTTGAAAGTTTTTGATATATATTTGACGCAGATAACACCTTTTGTCAATACAGATGGTCTTGTGATTTCAATAAGATTAGGGTTTTCAATATCTGCATTTAGTTACTGCACCTCACGCTTGGCTTATGCCAAGGTTCTCCGTTCTATGCCACTTTACACCCTAATTAGGGAAACATCCATTGTTGCTAATGTATTCCATGATAATCATCACTTTTTAATCATCTCCCGATAGTTTAAATAGTGCCAATAAAACATTGAATTGTGTCCTTCCTTTAGATTCTCGATGAAACACTATACTTCTATAAGACGAATCTTGTGTTTAGTAGATGTTTGGTCTCTCATTGCTATCATATCACTTTTTCTTGGTAATTTTAAAAATAATATCTAATCTGCGCGTCTCCGTTTCAGAGTTAACGATGTCATGGATTAAAGAAGTACAATACTTATTAGATTTATTTGCAAACTGTAATTTTCTCCGGTACCTGGAAGTAATTTAAAGTTTGAACCATATTTTGCAAGTGACTGCTTGCTGCACTGTAAAAATTTCATCGAAATTCCAGCCTCAAAATTCTTTACTCTTAATTCATTGTGGAGCCATGTCTAGATGAAATCAGTCAAGTGGTGGAGGACTTTTACTTGCATTTGCAAACAGGTTATATAGTTCCCCATTCTTTGAACAAAACTTCTGTCTCCATGCCATTCCCTCCTGGTGTGAGCTTCCTCAGAGTTTCAATACGAGCCTGCACAGTCCCTTTTCTTTGGTTTTTCTGATCATCTTAAGTCTTTTAACAAGTAATATTGGCCACCATCTTTTATATTTATCTTCATAGACTGCGTTGATCGCCTTTCTCTCATAAAGACTTTTCTTCGTATTTCTCCAGCAAACCTTATCACAAACTACATCGGGACTTTGCTGATCGGGAGGACATTTTATTTTTACCTTGATTAAGGAGGTTACTCCGATGAGAGTTTGAAAAGAGTGGGTCCACCAGTTTGCAATTTTTTATTTAAATCATTTCTAATGATCAAAAGAGCTCCCATTTGATATTAAATGTTTTCTACTAAATTTCGTGTGTTCTTCTTTTAATCCTCCAAATCACTTTTCATTTTGTCAAGATGATTTTATTTTTCTAACTTGCTCCAAACACTCTCTCATTATTTATATTTTAGTCATTTCCAATAAATATTATTATTATACCATTATATGATTTATATAATAATAATTAGATTTAAGTTATGACTATAAGCTGAGAAGTAGGTGGGGTCCCCATGTGGGACTGTATGTTAGGCTCTACCCTCATCGGAGCCACATTTACCCCATACACTGCAGTCATTTGAAACCTCAAAAGTTTGATTTAAATTATCAAGCTTCTTGAAAAGCAAAAATATTTACCTCATTGATGTCTTTCATTAATGAACTTGTAATATTAACAACCTCACTTGATGGTCAAATAAACCATTCTTCTCAAACTGATGCTTCATATCTTGTTCTTATGTATTTTGCCAATAAATCCATTTGAACAGATGACAGGAACAATTCAGAACAAATTTATGATCATGAACTGATTTAAACATTATCGTTCTTATGTATTTTGCCAATAAATCCATTTGAATAGACGATAGAAACAATTCAAAACAAATTTGTGATCATGAACTGATTTAAACATTATCAAATCGTCATTCTGAAATTTTCTGAAAAATGTTCAATTATGATTGTTTGCATCAGGAATCAATAGGGATACTCTATTGAATTTCCCGTCGGGGTCAGGATTCATGCTGTATTAAACATGACTCGTAAATCTTGTATGTGTTATACATCTTCTGAATACTTAATTATTTGCTTGACAAATGAATTGTATTTAAATAGTAAATATCCACTTTTATTTAACAAAGATATTATTAATTATTTTCAATGTGAATCATATGAACATGCATTTTAGGACTGTAAAATTAGTTCTATCAGTTGAATTACTCTACCAAAACTCAATTAATGACTATTCCATTATGGACTTCTTGTCCGGACATATTCGGAACTATATGTTTATCTCTCTTTCTATCTAATGCTCATTGTTTTATATATTTGCAGAATCTATTTAAGATCAAGTATGAGAGTATGTATACTCTTTTCTTTTTAGGTAAATCTTTTATTTGAGTTGAAACAATAAATGCATTAAGCAAGTAAAAATAAATGAAATTATTCTAAACGCTTATAAATTGTAATATTTATTGAAATAAATCTAGTGATCTTATATAAATTTCAGTTCAAGCCTCTAAAAAGAACCCTTTTTTGTTTGTTTGTTTAGTGATCTTATATAAATTTCAGTTCAAGCCTATAAAAAGAACTTTTTTTGTTTGTTTGTTTATTCCTTTATTTACAAAGAGATACTCTATAGATATTTGTATCCCATTAATTATTGAAGGAACCAAAGAATACACTTGCAATTTTGCGTGGTTGCAATTAGGAACAACCTTAAAATAAATTCATTTACTACACTCAAGATGTGACATAATACAATGAGTAGCTAAATATATATATAAAGACTATTTTAATACAAAAGCATGATTTTGTATTATGGAAGTAGATCATTTACTACATACACTATAAAATAACTCTTAAGCTCCCATTTCAAAATAATCATGTGATCCTCAATAGAGGTTTTCCAAAAGTGAAAAATATATAATAAAGGGCTTACTCTTCTATTGCACAATAACACTCTTTAACAAAGCACATTAAAATATCCCTTAAAATACCATCTCAAAACAATAATACAAGATAATAGGAAAAGTACAAAAAAGGGGCTTGCTCTCCACCCTACCTTAATGGCATCATGGAACCTTGTGGGCTCTAGCGGTACGCCAAAGCAAAAAAATATTATAGACCCATGCCAAATTCATGGAGTTTACTCATATACCACAAAAATTTTGGATTGGTTGAAGCGACCATAATACTAAGAGGGGGAGATGAACCAATATTCCATCGATTAGAAAATTTTTCTCACAAATTCTAAACCTGTTACTAATATATCAATTTCATCAATTAAGCATATCAACATGAAATAGCAAATGTAGAATAAATATGAAAGTACAACCACAAAAGGAACACTGCATTTTATACGTGAAAAACCCAATTGGGAAAAAATACGGAGAGTGTTAACTCTCAAGATAATATACTTCTAGTTATATGGTGTTTACAAAAGGGTGGCTTGCTATGAGATGGATCACTCCTAGATTACAAAATCATCTCTTTACTGAAATGCTCATTGCAATAAATGAAAAATGAATGCAAGAAAGTTGCATCTCCAAATGCATGAAAATTAGTTCCCGATTAAGCTCATATTAGAACTCACCAAACTTACAGTAGATCTAGTAAAGGATCTCTATAACATTGATCACAAACACCCACAACAGATCTGGTGAAGGATTACTGCACAACTCTATCTAACCACTCACTTGCAACATATCCAGCAAGGGATTACTGCAACACTGTTCGCACTCTAACTCTGTTCCAACTACTTCACTGCCAGTACTTCACACACACCTTACACCATACACACTTACTATTGCCAAATGAATATACACACATATATATACCAAACAACTTACAGAACAAAATAATATGTCAACCAAGCATAATTAATTATGTTTCCCAGATCAATTCATTATCCAATAAAGCCTTAATAAAAAACATGATAACCAAGTCAACCTTTCCAAGATATCTCCATGCTTCCTTTACACATTTCACTTGCCAATGTATATCCCTTGAACACTCAAATAGAACAAGGGTCAACCAGACCCATATATATGGAGTTAGAAGCATAAAACACTAAGCACAACAACTCCAAACTCTAAAATACAGATACCACACATACCACAAATATTCAACCACAAAATGTGAAAGATACAATTGATATAACTAATGCTGATGATACTGAAGCACACATAGTAGACACTAAGATAACATAACTTAGGATTCTAGAGATGAGGGTCTTTAGGAAATGACTCCAGTAGATCATCTATGCCTTACTGCATCATATCTCATACATACCTATCTTCCAACTATACTAAAATTGCAACAACAAAACATACACTATCTTCATATATCATCTAGACCAAACCATACAACTAGATTTGACATCAATGACAACAATGACAATATTCACACAAATCTGACTATCTCCCCCTTTGTCACTGATGGTAAAACATCTGAAAAAAAATATATCTACATACAAATCAGCCTAATTCATATATCTCCCTATTTATCCTATTAAAAAACTTTTCTCCATTTTCCTTTCTCTCACTTTGACATCAATGTCATAGGATGCCAAAATTGTGTACCAACCCAAAAGTAATGCCAATTTCCCTTCTTCAGAAAGATTACCTTTTACTTCTTTTTCAATTATAGAACAAGAACCTCCAAAGAGTGCACAACTAATTTAGTGCTAACTAATAAACTTTTGCACTCTACTAGCAAATCAACATCATGAGAAAAGTTGTCTGAAGTAGATTGATTCTACTCATATTCAATTGCACTATCAAGGAATGCTGAAAAATACTCCAATTTTGCCTCAACAAATTCTTTCACTTTCCAGAAAATGGTCATATAATATTCTCTTTGTCTTAGCAAAAAAAATAGTTTAGCCTGAAGAGAATTCACCTTTTTCCTCTACTCTCCATCCTTATTACTCAAAAAATCAAGTCTTACCCAAAGCACTTAATTCATCTTCAACATCATTAATATTATCTTTATTCTTCATTGCACCTATCAACCATGAAAGACAGTACCTGTAGACTTTTCTTGCACTGTAAATACAACCTTTTATCTCACCAATACATACAAATAGGGCACTCTGTGCATCATTGGACTCCTTTAAGAAATTTTGCATATCAACACCTTTTTCTTCTAAAACTTTAGTATCAACATTTTTCTCAACCAATTTTTCCTTAACAATCTCATACAAGGATTCTGGAAGCATATTACTAACATCTTCAATTTTGACATTGTTCTTAACCAAATAATTTATTAGAACATTTTCAATCCTATCCGGCTCAGCAGAAGTCAACCATATCTTACCAATCTTTGATCTCATCCCTTTAGTGCTGCCAATAATTTCTAGCAAGTTAGATTCATCATTAGATTCTCTTGATTTATTCTCTACAACAACCAACTCTCTTAGCCATAGGAGATTCTGAATCCTCAATTATTACATTTTTTTCTTTTTGGTCCTTCTTACTCCTTTTAGATTCTGAGATGCTAATAGATATAGTCTCTCTCATTTTCCTCTTATCGGAGGAAGAATCTTCTCCACCAAAACTGGTAGAAGGGTATACTGGGTCAACACTCCACATATCTAGAAAATATTTGAAATAAACACTACATGCCTCTACTATCTTCTCCAAACTATTCAAATATCTCAAGGATTTTATTGCAACTAGGACACTAGACTCCCATATCACATTCTCTTCATATCCAATAAAGCCTTAATCAAAAACATGATCACCAAGTTGGCCTCTACAAGATCTCTACATGCTTCCTTTATACATTTCACTTATTGATGCATATCCCTTGATTACTAGAATAGAACAAGGGTCAACCAAACCCATAGATACAAAATCATAAGCACAAAACTCTAAGCACATCAACTCCAAACTTCAACATACATATACCACACATACCACAGATATCAGACCACAAAATCTAAAGATACAATCGACATAATTGATGCCACTGATACCAAAACACATCCAATTGAAACTAGGACTTTTACATTCAATGACATTTCCATAGACACTGAGAGGTGGGGGGGTGAATTCATGTCTAACCCGTGGTTGGAATATTTAAACTTATTAATAATTTTTCCACCCAAAACAGTGTACCGGTAAACAAGAATTAATGCAATAAACAAAAATAATAGAGACAGAATATAAACACACCATAACACAAGATATTTTAACGAGGAAACCCAATGTGGGGAAAACCTCAATGGGATTTGTGACCCAAAATATTTACTCACTGGCCAATGAATAAATAGTACTTACAATAGGGGCCTGCACATGGAGGGAGACCAACAGCCTAGAGCTCACTGCTCAAAGAAGAGTCTCACTGACTAAATAATGGATTATTAGATCTAATACAATGTACTACTCAAAATAGCATCTCTAATGCCAGGTTCAGTACTGGTTTAAGCTCAGATAGATACCATAACTAGAAACCTTCACTGCTACTAAACAACTATCTTCTATCATCTCTCTCGCATTCCTTACAAAATGATCTATAAGATCTCATACATATATGAGTCTTTTACAGTATATCATGTCGGCTTATAAAAGATAATTAAATTTACAAAACAATTCATATAAACAAAAATTTATCCCATGTCGGTTGGAGTGCCGGTATGTTTTGTTGCCGATGTAATCTGAATGGCGGTGAAAGCACATGTCGGTGCTGGTGTCTATTGGTGTATGATATATGTGATGTCGGGCATGTAGAAACCTATTGATGGTGGGTTGCCAGTTGGTTGCCATCAATGACAACATCATCTATTCTCATAAGAGTGTAGAATGTAAAAGTATAAGCAATTTTCAATTTGAAAACAAGTTATATATGAAATACAATATAGTGTATTTATTTCTTTTATTCACAATGTAATATGTTTGATTGTTATTTCCTACAGATGGAGAGAGAACATTAATTGATTCTGTAGACACCCAAAATTGTCCAGTCTAATTAAATAAATACTTTATTTATTTAATTACTTTAGCTTAATTCTTCTATTAATTAAATAAATCTTTATTTATTTAATTAATTTATTTATCCTCTTCTAGCCTTATTTCTCATTTAAATAAATACCTTTATTTATTTAAATTATCCTTTTCTTAAATTAAATAAATATTTTATTTATTTAATTATCCCACTTCCTCTATTAATTAAATAAATCTTTATTTATTTAATTAATTCATTATCCTTTTCTACCCATGACACATGTCATTCATCTCTTAATTCATACACTACCTACCCCTTTCATTATTATATTATTTTCTCTACCTACCCTCTAATCATAACTGACCTCCTTTTACACCTCTTAAACTTATCCCTCCATTGCATATAGTGTCTTCTATATAAGGAGATGCTTTCTTCATTATCAAACCCTAACTACTTGATCAATTTGACTACTTGGTATATGGGATCCTACTTGCAACCACATTCCATTCTTTGTTGAGCTCTTGTGCACATAAAATCTGAGAGCAAATACATCAAGCAAGATCAATGGAGATAGGAAGAATGGAGATCGAAACCCTATTGGACATGTGATGGTATCATCTTTGTGATTTTGTTTGATTTGCATTGTCTTAGGTAATCTTCATATGTTATGCTGGATCTTTGTTGTTGTTAGGCTAGGGTTTTTATGGTTGAATTCATTTGGCCTTTCAATATCATTATTATGGTTATCCATTTTCACCATATACAGATTCCGATGTCCTTCTCCAAGCAAATGAATTGGGTTATATAAGATAATAGGAAAGACCAAGAGTTGCCTTGGTCAGTTATGTCCTTTGGACATAACTGATCAAGATAACCCTTGATCTCATCATATCATTACCTAACCGACATGATGCTAATTAACCTGATATAAATAGGTGCCTTTACGTGATTCATATTAACCGATTGTTATTGGTGTAAATGCATAACCCAATAATATGTATCGGTAACTAAGGCATCCTTAACCAATTCCCAATCGATGGCAGTTAAACAAGCCCAGTATATTAATTGGAGCATTACTAATCACATCCAATAATATATCGGTGGCATCTTTATTAAGTGCAAATAGATAGTTATGAAGGAGTTCGATAGATCATGATATATCAATATATATTAATATACATATGAAGTAATTATTATTACTTCATATATATATTCATACATATTCATACATCTTCAAGATCGAACATATATATATATATATATCTGCATTAATGCTATCTGATGAAAAGGGGTTTGTATCAATTTTATCTGACTGATGCTATTTATATCAACACTCCCTCTTAGCTAGGGAAGATAAAGTCATAATGTCTAGCATCTTATTTCTCATGATGGTCAGGATTCCTTATGGAATCTTATAATCTCACTCTTCATAGGATCATATGAAGTATCACTTAAACACATGATACAAGAGGTCCATTATTTTGAGATGACATGATATCACCTAACCACGTGATATTAGTATTTCCTAAACACACAATACTTAAGGATAAACATATGAAAATAGTTAAATCTTCAACTTATCCAAGTTGTGGTAAGTGCACTAACATTTCATTCAAATGTTATACCACAACACAATCATGGTACATCCGTGACACACTAGAGATCCAACATGATAACTGGTTTTAACATTATAAGATCGTCACCTTACAATGTCTACATACAAGTGTTCATTATTTGAGAGATCGTCACCTCTTGGATATGAACACAAGGGGTTAAACCCATAAAAGTCCTATCTCGACAAAGAATTTTACACATTAAACATCTTATAGATATGCAAGTACAAATTAGAACAAATTACCTTTCTATCATACCTAAACCTTTTCTAAAGTGATCAAACTTCACTCTGGAAAGTGGTTTGGTCAGAATATCTGCAGTCTGATCTCCTGTACTAACATATTCCAATTTGATCACATTTTTGTCTACCATGTCTCACACATTATGGTATGGAATCTCTATATGCTTTGATTTGTCATGAAATACTGGATTTATAGAATGCTTTATGCAGCTCTGGCTATCACAATGGATGACAGTGGGTTTCATGGGTTCACCAAATAATCCCACAAGAAACTTCCTAAGCCATACTGCCTCTTGAGCAGCCATGGAAGCTGCAATGTACTCAACCTCGGTGGAACTCTGAGCTACAAAAGACTAGTTTCTACTGATCCAAGATATTATGGCTGAACCTAAACTGAAGCAACACCCTGAAGTGCTTTTCCTGTCAGTCACACTCCCAACCCAATCTGAGTTTGTAAATCCATGTAGGTGTAGATCAACTTTCTCATATTTGAGACCAAGGTTTAGAGTACCTTGTAAGTATCTCATAATATGTTTCACTGCAATCAAGTGGATTTCCTTAGGCTCACACATAAACTGACTTAAGGCATTGACCGCATAACAAATATCTGGCCTTGTATTCACTAGATACACTAGGGACCCAATCATCTATCTATATAGAGTAGGATTAGTGGATTGTGACTCTACTCCTGCTTCCTTAAGTTTATGTAAATTTGTTTCCATGGGAGAGGTCATAGGTCTATAGTTATGCATTCCGAATCTCTTCAAAATATCCAAGGTATACTTTCCTTGGTTTAGTATAATGTTTTTAGAAGTTTGCCATATTGCCTAACCTAGGAAGTAATGAAGGAATCCCAAGTCCTTCATATCAAATTCTTTAGATAAATCTTTCTTGCATTGATCTATAAGGTGATCTTCTCCTGTGATTACTAAGTCGTCAACATATAGAATCAATATTAACATATCACCTTTATTTTGTTTGTAGTAGAGATTTGGATCTACATCATTTTTAGAGAAGCCTAGTTTAGAGAGATAGGTGTCAATTCTTTCATGCTAGGCCCTGGGAGCCTATTTAAGCCCATAGAGAGCTTTCTTGAGTCTACACACATGAGACTCTACAACCTCAATTTCAAATCCTTCAGGTTGTTCTAGGTAGACTTCTTCTGAGATCTCACCATTAAGAAATGTTGTCTTAACATCCATTTGGTGCACCTTCCACCCTTTTGCTGCTGTAATGGCTATTACTGTTCTTACTGAGGTATCTCTGGCTACAGGTGCAAAGGTTTCTTCATAATATATCACTTCCCTTTGAGAGAACCCTCTAGCTATAAATTTGGCCTTGTGCTTTTCAATATTGCCATCTGCAGCATGTTTGATTTTAAAAAGCCATTTAGATGAAACAACAGATTTCTTAGTAGGCCTAGGAAAGATCTCCCAAACATCATTCTTCATAATGGACTAATACTCTTCAGACATGGCATCCTTCCATACTTGATGTTTAAGTGCATCTAATACAATGTTTGGCTCAGCTTTAGAGAGATCATTCATAAGAGCAACATAGCTAGTGAATTTATTAGGTCTTTTGCTTTCCCTGAAGGTTCCCGAAGGAGCAGCAAACTTTTGAGCTTCTGCTATAGTCTTGGTGGCCCGTAGTGGTCTTTTCTTGAGGTTTTCTCTAGGTGGGTTTGGAGTTTCACCTATAGTTTCCTCAAGATTCTCCCTCTGAAGCTCAGGAGTAGGATCTTCTTCTATGTTAGGAGTGGGGATATAGATTTTAGGCTCTATTGTATTTAGGGCTCTTTTGAAGGCTAAATCTTCTTCAAAGATTACATCCCTACTAAGTTCAATATTTCTCTGACCATGTATATATATTCTATAGGCCTTGGATGTTTCACTATATCCTACAAGTATTCCCCTTTTTTCGGAAGGTTCTAGTTTTAGTCTTTTCTCTTTAGGTACATGTATATAGACAAGACACCCAAATATCCTAAGGTAGCTAATATCTGTCTTTAGTTTGGTAAATACTTCCTCAGGATTTTTATCTTCAAGATGTGAGTGAGGACATTTATTTTGTATATACACAATAGTGTTAGTTGCTTTTGCGCAAAGATTGATATTTAGATTCTGATCAAGAATCATGGTTTTGGCAACTTCTACAATTGTCCTATTTTTCCTCTCAGCTACCCCATTTTGTTGAGGATTATAAGGTATTGTTAGCTCCCTCTTAATCCTTGAGTTTTTACAAAAATCTTTAAATAATTCTGATGTGTATTCCCCCCCATTATCAGTCCTTAGTATTTTAATTTTATTTCCCGAGTAGTTCTTTGTTAGTGATTTAAACTCTTTAAACCTACTAAGGATATCTTCTGATTCTTTACACTTCATAAAGTAGATCCATGTTTTCCTAGAGTAGTCATCAACAAATACTACATAATACAAACATCCTCCTAGAGAGGGTACGGACATGGGTCCATATACATCAAAATGAACTAACTCTAAAACTTTGCTTGTCTTCCTAGTACTATTATGGAAGGCACCCTTGACATTTTTACCTAGGGTACACCCCTTCCATGCCTCTGAATGATATTGCTGCAAATTAGGTAAACCTGTGACAAGGTTTCCCATAGATGATAAAGCTCTATAATTCAGGTGGCGTAGTCTTCTATGCCATACTTCATTTGCATTTGTTGCTTCATGAATTAGGGCTAGGTTGGGCTCTATGCATAGCTCATATAGATAGCCTTGTCTTTGATCAATGACTTTAGCTTTCATGATGGAAGAATTTCTTGGTCAAGCCAACACCTTATTCTCCATGAAGGTTACTCTATATCTGTTATCTTCAAGGGCGGATATGGAGACTAGATTTCTCTTGATGTTGGGGACATATAGTACTCGTTCAAGTTGCAATGATATGTCTGTCTTCAGTTTGATGATGCAAGAACCAATTCCTCTAATTGGATGTGAGGAATCATCTCCCATAGTTACTTCCTCATCATTCTCCTTTGTCATGGAGTCTAGCACTTCTCTAAACCCTGTAATGTGTCTGGATGAGCCACTGTCGATCACCTAGGAGTTAGAATTTTTTATAAGAAACAACATTTTTTAAGAGTGATGTGTATCCCGAAACACATAATGTGTTTTTTATTAATGATAAAAAATTAATTCTTTTGAATTTGGTTTGTAACATCAATACCTAGGGCATGCACTTGGTTTGATAGTGATATGTTGAATATTTTTTATTTTATTAAGTTTTGAAATTTGACTAATTATAATTTGGATATAGGTGTACGTTTGAACGCATAACTTGTTCTATATATATCAAAATTCAATTTTCTTTTTTTTGTTAGAAAGAAATCACCAATACCTAGTGCATATATATTTTTCAAAATTTTTTTGAATTAGTTTACTATTTTTCCCAATGCATTGAAGAAAGAAATTCATGTTCAATGAAAAACCTACATTCATAAGAAATAAAATAAAAATATATTAATGAAATTAAATATATTAAAAGTTATACTATTTGGAAAGCTTATAATAAGGACTAAATACTTAAAGATAAAAACATTTAAAATGAATTAATTTGACCCCCCAAAAGCTAATGTAAAATTGGTTTTTTATCAACATTTGATAGATGCAAAGGAGACTCCATTGCAAGTATGATTTAGAAGTAGAGAAGTTCTATCCAAGAAATTTTGATCTAGGAACCTTTGATTTAACTCTCTTCAATTAATTACTTTAAATGGGACCTCTTAAAGCTTAAATCATTATTTTTTTTTTTTAAAGTATGATTTCAGCAAAAATTAGGACGTACCAAAAAGTGGGAACCAGCTTTGTGAGTTCACCCATAGCTTAGGATTATGAAGATAAGAATCTTCCATAAATTACCCCAATAGATCATATATGCCTTACTACATCATATCTCATACATACCTATCTTCCAACAATACCAAAACTACAACAACAACAACATACACTATCTGCATATATCATTCAAACCAAACTAGATAATAGGATTTTACATCAATGACAACAATGACAATATTCACACATCTAACAATAAAGACCAAACTAGATAATAGGATTTTACATCAATGACAAAAATGAAAATATTCACACAAAGCTTTTGCTATTGTTCGGAGCCTTTTATGGTATGGCCCATTTCCTATGACTGTTTGGAGCCTTTTCTGGTGTGCCCCATTTTCTGCTATTCGATGACTAGGAGAATAATGGGTGGAGAAAAGAATAGGCAAGAACCATTTACTTTCGAGAAATGGAGGAGAAACAAGGATATGTGGTAGGAAGTCATTGATGGGGGAATTGTCCCGTTCCTAGATCGATTTCATAGCCCTTCTCCTTTGCTCATTGAGGCCTTGTCAAGGGGTGGAAAAAAGGGAGCCAAAGGACTTATGGAGTCGAGTATCAAATTGATGAAACCTTAGTGGCGACGGTCACTAGTCTAGTGATGACTGGCAGAATATTTTATAGGGATAGGAAAACTTGGGAGGAGAAAATGATGAGTTTCTTTGACAAAGACAAGGAGCCCTCTAAAGTCACCAAGATGGTTGATGGCAGCTACAACAGAAAAGATCTTATGGCTCCCTGGGCTGACATGGCTGAGTTCATAATGAGGTATATTACTCTCTATGGTAGATATGCCAACATTTTTTCCTATCATTTTACCCTATTTGAATCATTTTAAGCATGGTAAAATCATTTTTGTTCCTGTCTATCTAGCCTCCTCTTTAGAAAATAGCCTAGAAAAATATTTGGAAAATCCTAACAAGCCTGTTCTCCACGAAGGGCTTATTGTCCTCATAATGGAGTAGGCTAAGTCCCTTGAAGTTGTACCCTCTCTAACTCAGACTGGCCATAATACTAATATCCAGGATGTCTCTGACTCAGATAGGGATTTGTAGGATTGTGGGGGTGCCATTCCTCTTGATGACCCTGCTTATAAACTTGTGGAAGAAGGGGAGATAATGGTCACTCCTAGGATGTTTAGCAGTACGAATCCTCCTAGATGGGTGGCCAGCAAATATAATTCCACTAGCAAACTGATTTCTAAGGCCGATCCCTTCCCTAAAAAGAAGAAGGTGGTGGCTAAGGACTATGATCCAAAGAATTTGGATTAGGAAATAAAATTGGACATCCCCATCAACGTCCTAAAAGAAAAAAAGGGGACCATGGCCAAACAAGAGAACAATGGGATACAAAGGACTCGTAATCTGATGAAACTGGTAATGGAAGCTACCAGAAGCCATGAGAGCTGTTGGAAGTGGGTGGAGCGAGAAATTGATACCCTCAAAGTGGGGGTTAAAGAGATTATTAAAATTTTCATTGCTTCCCCTGAGCCCAACAAATCAAAGACACTCATGATTATGACCCAAAAGCTTTCCCAAGACATCGAGGTGATGAAATGCAATCACGAACATAGAATTGAAAAAGTGGAATAGTCTATTGTGGAGATAAAGAAAAGCCCCAAGAACTTGGTTGACATAAGCAAAGAAGCCATGAACAACAGCATAGAGGGGCTTGAAAAGATCAATGTCATGGTTGTTGATTATAGTGAACTGGTGAAAGATCTTGGAAGGGAAGATATGGTTGCTGAACATAATAAAAATATTGGTCCTAGTTCCAGAACCAGAAGTAGGAGCAGCAACAAGGGTACCTCCAGATTCATTATGGAGGAGCTAGAGGAAATCAACAAGATTTCTATCAAGAAACAAGGATCTGGTGGACTCTCTTAATTGAGGGTTTTCTTTTTTTTTTCTTCTTTGTCTGCATCTCTTTTTCTTTCATGACTATTCGAGGGTGCTCCCCTATTTTGATGTTGGTTCATGTCTGTTTGGCTGATGACTGGTTTATGTAAAACTTTTGGTTTTGGGTCCATGTAAAACCCATTTATCTTTATCAAAAACAAAAAATACCAAAGATAACATAATATAAAAAAAATCACATGATCACTACAAGATTGACAAATCTAAATATACGACTCACTCCACATCCCATATTATATTTAGTTCCTACCAAATTATAGATGAACCTTTCATATCTATCACAATCTTACAACACATAAAGAAAAGGGATACATGAAGTAGAGGAGACTTATCTATCCAATCGTATGCATCATTGACCTCCATATCTACATGCAAGAGCTCTGTCCTTCTCTCAAATATAGCTTATTTCCTCAAAATATTCCAAGAGTTATCCAAAATGAAGAAGTGGGTAACAACTCAATCTCCCTTCACAAATACAATATAAGGGAGATTAACTTTGAAAACTTGGATAAGGAGGTGACTCTTATCACCTTTGCATCCACACCTCCATGAGGTCTATTCCTCATTTAAGAGGGGACACAAACTAGGATAACCCAACCTTGAATTCTTCCCTCATAAATGAGGTAAGGGGGTACAGTTGGTACTCTCAACCCATCTGTCCTCCAAACTTGTCACTCATATTAATTAGTACTTTTAAAGTGTGAAATCAAGTCCTAGGGTCTATATTGCATGTCCAATAGATCCCCACCTCAAGAGTATAGATGTTAGGGGTCTATTTTTGCATCTGAAACGTGGAAGCTGACTCAAAAAATCTCATTAAAAACCCACAATAATTATCCACTTAAACACATCTATATCCAATAATAAGCCCTCATATATTTATATGAAAAAAAGGGTTGCACTTTTAACTTCTCAAAGAGGTAATTGTCTTTACCTAGATGTTTCTCCTTTCTTCTATTGTTTCTATTACTTTCTTGCACAATGTGCAATCATAACTTATAGTTAGACCATAATAGAAATCATCATTAGTTATTAATGAAATTCTTGTATCTTTAATTGTAAGCCATTTTCCAGCTAATCAATGTTCGAATTATTACATGATATAGCAATGAATCTTTTCATTTCAAAACATACCTAGTAATTTACAAGTGCATACATATTAATTACATTAAATAAGTATGATAAGACATAATGTTCACAATGAAATACATTCATAAATTTGGTTCAAATTTTATCATAATTAAATAAATTCTTCTCATGGTATTCATAAATTAAAAATAGACACACAACTCCACATTTTTACTAATGACATCAAGAGCATTACCAATGTGACACACACAAAATCACTTTATTTATGATATTCAATCTAAATAATCAGATATGCATACAACCTATTAAGGTTGTATTAATCTCATGCAAGGTAGGTTGTTGTTAATGGTAAAAATGGAAACAACAATATTGAAAGACTAAATATATTCAACAACAAAACCCTAGCCTAACAACAACAAAGATCCACCATAACATATGAAGATTACCTAAGACAATGCAAATCAAATGAAATCACAAAGATTATACCATCACATGTCCAATAGGGTTTGGATATCCATTCTTCTTATCTCCATTGATCTTGCTTGATATATTTGCTCTCAGATTTTATGTGTGCTCAAGAGCTCAACAAAGAATGTAAATGTGGTTGATAGCTTGATCGCATATGAAAGTTCGAATGGTAGAAGGCTTCAAAGATCGATTAGGGTTGATAATGAGAGAAGCATGTTCTTATATAGAAGACACTGTAAGAAATGGCGGGATAAGATTGAGAGGTGTAATGATAAATGGTCAGCTAGGATTAAAGGGTAGGTAGAGAAAATAAGAAAATAATGAGAGGGTAGGTAGTGTAGGAACTAAGAGATGAATGATACATGTCATAGGTGGAAAAGGTTAATAAATTAATTAAAAAGTTTTATTTAATTAACAGATGAAGTGGGATCAATTAAATAAATAAAAATATTTATTTAATTTACAAAAGGATAATTTAAATAAATAAATGTATTTATTTAAATGAGAAATAAGGCTAGAAGAGAATCAATGAATGAATTAAATAAATAAAGATTTATTTAAGTAATAGAAGAATTAGGATAAAATAATTAAATAAATAAAGATGTTTATTTAATTAGACAGGATAATTTTAGGTGTCTACAGTTGTTACACACTAAGTTTCACTTAAGGAGGTTGGGGGGGGGGGCAGGGAGCTATTGCTATAATTAAGTTATTATACCTTACATGTTATTCTCCTATGTGCTAATTACATTTATCATTTAAGCTTACCTAGGAACCACATAGGACATTTATAGCTTTAGTGGACTTATCACATCATCACTTTTCACCTCATGTGGAACTTACACCTTTAGTGGTTTTATCATCTTATCACTTTTCCACCTTAGGTGGATGATAAGTTACCATTTTATGTATCATGTCATAAGATTAAAAAACTTGACATAATCTTATTTAGTACCATGTCTCACCCTGGTCTACTTAATCAAGGGGTTTACTTTGTACTCTCATTCATTCCATTACTATATTCTGTTATATGTTGATAGGAATACAATTTATTATTGCCATATTGATCTTCTCTTGTTTTTGTAATATTTTATAAAATAGTAAAACATATCAAATTGAAATCTTTAAAATTAAAATATTAGAAAATATTGAAACTTATCAAATCTTTATATGAAAATAGATGTGCACCATTACACTAAAATATGGACTTTGTATGATAATTGTTAGGACCCAAAGGCAACTAAGAGGGCGGCAGGTGGGGGGGGGGGGTGTGAATCAATTGTCTATTAATTTCAACCCAAAATATAACTTAATAAAACTTGATACATAATATCGGTAAACCAAACTTTATAGTGATTAACAGATTAACAGTTAATATTATTACTGGTGAAACTTAATGCATGAAACAGAAAGAGAAACAACATCCACAACACATGACACAAAGATTTGTACGTGGAAACCCTGTAAGGGGAAAAACCACAATGGGAAACCTTACCCACAATCAAATGATACTACTGTAGATAGTATGTGTATACAAATGGGGTATGCACATGCAGAAAGGCCAACCACCTAGAGCTCACTACTCAATCACAAGATGAGAGTCACACTGACTACAATTGGATGATTAAATCCAATGATATTGTACTACTTAAATAGCATATCCAAGGATGGATTCAGTACCGGTTAAGCTCTGATTATCTCCTTCAAACCTTCCTTGAACCTTCTCTATGGTCTGCTCATATCATCTTGAATATTCACACATACCATGTTACAATACCATAACCTTACATGTCTTTTTTTTCTTCCATCTCACAATTGAGATCTTACATATATACCAAAACCTAAGACCAAATGTGTAGGTTGGCTAATTAAGATAATTACAATAAAATCAATTACAAGTTGTTGTTAAACAGATTTGTCTTTCATTATGTAATTAAATAACATTAGTGTGAAACACAAAAAAATAGACAATTTCTCCTACAAAACAATTGGAAAACCATTTAATTGATTAACCTCTGAATTTAGCTATAGCTCCCTCTAGTTAATGTTCATTTGGCTCCAAATTACATACAATCAATGGAATGCTTTTCACCAGAAAGCAATTAAAGGCAGTTGCATACACCAGTCAATACAAAATGAATGCAGGTACTGATCCATATATAATTTTATATATAAAGCCGACAGACTTCATATGATCACTAAAACAAAATGAAAAGGCTTCCAAAATTAATCTAGCCAATAACCTTCTACATATATAAAAAGTATAACAGCTGGCACAGAAATCAACTTTGAAATCAAACACACAGATTTGAAATTGAAAATAGTTGTTAAAAAGATTCACATTCATAGATGTTCCTCCACTTTCTTCATACACAAAATGTATTTAACTAGTCTTAAAGCCAGTCTTTTCAAAAAATTAGCGAACCCCGACAAAGTCATTACACCAGATACTTATAGGTTAGATAACCCAATAGTTTTTAACCAAAGTAAAATTAACTCATAAGAGTTAATGGAAATCAACCCTAACTACAATAATTGAATTTTAAAGAAAATAACTAGACTTGCTGGCAAACAACTGCCAGCAATGCTAGTCGTGCAGACTGCTCTGTTTTGGTGTTATTGCTTGGATTAGTGTCTTGGGCAGACACCATCAATGCCTTGGCCACACTCCATTCTCAATGTACCTTTGAAAACTCCTGGATTACCATTACATGCAGCTAACTGATATGAATAACTCTCTGCTTCCAAAGCTCCTTCTTCCTCTTTACCATTTGCACTTTATCCCTATGAGAATCTAGATGATCGATGCACATGGTGAGCATTGATTCCACTTTAGATATCCATGTGAAATCTTCCATAGACAAGGTTTTCTCCATCTTAATTTGCCTAATGTTACTGCTGAATTGGTTAATCATTTCTGTGGTGTCCTCCAAAGTTTCACTGCCTTCCTTAATTAATTGAACATCTACACACCACAAGTCCTTCTGCATGGTTGTCCTTAGGGCTGTTAATTCACTGTGCAGGTTGGTTGACTCATTATAACCCTGCTCAATAATTTGATTGTGCCATTTGATACTCTCTTTACAAATGAACATGACATCTTCATTCAGGCCTGACACTTGGTTTTTAGCAAGAAAATTCATTAGACTATAACGTTGGATATCCTGCATCTACTTTGAAATCACAGTCCATTTAGACTTCTCTTTTTGCCATCAGACCAAGTCGATATCTAAGGTTTTGGTGACCTCATTGGCATCCTTAAAAATTTGAACCAAGTCAATTATGTAATTGGTTGCCTGGCACATGATTATGGTGAGCCATTCTGAGAAACCTCGGAGATCATCCTGTTCCGTTGAACTTCATCAAGGAATTTTTTATTGCTAGGTGATTTTGGACTAAAAGGTCCTGAATGTTGTGATAATGGCAATGGGTTGTTCTACAAGGTGTGGATATATTGAGATATTTGTGTCAAACTCTGTTTCAACTCAGCCTTGTCACTTTCATCCTTCTAGGTATGGGAGATGATTCGTTTGGTACAAGTCTCTAGGTGTTTAACATCCACAGCTTTGATTCTGATTCCCAAATCTATCTATTCCACAACATAATCCATTTCTGAGGCCATAGTAGCATCTTTGTTAGGCCTGGGTCTAGTGATATCCGTAGTCCAATGCTTCTTATTGTCATCAAAGTCAATCATTGACTCTGGTTTTAACTTTTTATGCTTCATAGACCTTCATAGGCATTTGCTTACAACGTCCTCCATTGATACTGAAATTGAAACTACATTCCTTTTTCTGGACATGGAGTCATTTAGCCATTTTGGTGCTAGAGTTAGCTCCTTTGAGGACATGGATGAAAACCTTGCTGAGGATAGGGGAGTGGTATGACTTACATGAGACTAAATCTCAAGTGTTCCTGAATCCTGAAAAATAGTATCAATGTCAATTGAAAGCTTGTCTACTTCGGAAACAGGGGATGTCATTTTGCTCGGTGTTTCTTCTGGATCCAAATCCAGAATGAGGTGAGAAGCTGGTGGTTTGAAACCCTTCTTGGATCTTGATTTGGTTACCCGACCAGCAATAGGAAATTCGACCCCGATGCTAGGTTTCTCCTCCTTAATCCTTCCCTATACTTTCCCTGCATCAGAAATAGGAATGTTAGTCACAGCAAAAATTTTATTCACAGTATTCCTCTTCCCACTGTTGCTTCTTGTGCTAGTGGTTCACGCTGGGTGAGAATGATGACCCCTCAACCAATTTTCTATCCTCTGGATTACACCAAAAGTGCATGTTTGAACATTGTCACTCATCTTCTTGTTCCAATCTGTTTCCGGAAGAGGTTCATTATGAACCCGTCTCATAAACTCAAAGTCAAGTGTATCCTCATCATCACTAGTGACACTTGAAGTATCCATGGGTAACCATATCATGAATTTGCTTCAAAGTTAGTCTTGACATGCTCCTTCTCCATACTTCAAATTCATCTTGATAGTCCTCCCAATAATCTTCCAACTGAGAGACATGTTGATCAAACACCGCTTTC
Organism: Cryptomeria japonica; assembly: GCF_030272615.1. NCBI lineage: Eukaryota > Viridiplantae > Streptophyta > Pinopsida > Cupressales > Cupressaceae > Cryptomeria > Cryptomeria japonica. The sequence goes on along the minus strand of NC_081411.1, from coordinate 780,501,810 downwards.
TTTACATACTGAGGAATGAAACCCCTATTGGCAAAGTTATCCCTCTTTACAAAGGACTTCAAATGAAACTTTTTAAATTCGAGTTCAAGGTTCAATGAATCAGAAACTGATCTACAGCTATAATGTCCTAAATCAATGGGAAAAATCCCACTTGTGTCAGAGTCCTCACCATAATCTTTGGCCACATAAGCAAGCTATCTAGATACCTCAATCAATATGCAAGATTCTTAGACGTACCTAGCAAGCCTAAAGGGCTCACCCTTAAATCCTCTGACTCTTAAATAAGTGAAATGGTTGAACTGTATGAAGAAACTGCCATATACATTGACAAGTTCAACTGCTTCCACGGACATTCTTTTATGCAAATTTCCCCACAACTCGAAGGTTAGCCTTCCAGTGAAAACATCATTCCAATGGAGGTAATCAACAACATGCCCTTTTAAGGTTAAACTAGGATTATACTCATAAATTCTCATACCTTGAACCCATTTTACATGTGACAACCCGAACCACTCTCTGACACAGGCAAGCATGTATAGTAGATAGGACGACATATAAAAATTGGACATTCCAAGATAGTTACTCAAACCCTCATGTAATCTTTCTGTGATAATAGTTCCCCAATCAATAAACCGATTTTTATCTAGAGTAACCTGGATGAAGAAATACATCCGGTCTTCCCAGTAAAAAGAATGAGAATTACCTTTTACCCTTCTCAGTATTATGAGCACATCTCGGATTACTAGGATTAAGTGTTCACGAGTTAAGGGTCTCGGTAACCTCGAGCCTCCCTTTTGGAATTTAATTAGCCAATTTCGAGCAATCATTGTTCTATAATACTGCTTCTTCTCAGAGAAGATCTCGTATGATTTACCAATGGTCCAGTCTTCATAGGGTTCCCGGTTTGGGATACCCATAGCTGCCATTACCATCTGTCTGTCAATAGACAACAAAAATTCACCATCGTTTCTCCTTATGCACCTATTGCCCTTGTCATAATGATTCATACACTCTAAGACTAATTTTGGACAAGGAATAGTAGTGGGGAAGCAGCGGCTTCCAATAAACTGCTTTGAGCCACATCTTTCATCATGTCTACAGTTGAATTTTTAATTCTCCCCATAAAGACCTCTAAATCTAGTTGAACCAGGGCTGTGTCTCCCAATTCTGATAAAGAGCTTACAAGGGAAGACGGGCTCACCAATTTGGGTAAAAAAGGCCTCATCTTCTGGTTCGTGGTTTTTGCCAAATTAACCCCAGGGGAAGAAGGAAATTGAACACAAAACAAGCAGCTAAAGAACACCCAGATCTTTTAAAACAAACTGCAGCAATTTAGAAAATTATTGAACATACCTTCCTTTGCTCTCTGTACATGCTTATCGCTGCCTAATTTTCCCACTCCAAAAACTCCTTCCCCAAAATCTTCTCACGAAAAATAATACTTTTGATGAGACAACTTACTTAGTTTTAAAGTAGAGAAAATCTTACCCATCATTACTAAATCTACCCGTATTACTCCTTGTTCGTGTGAAGTTACTTTGAAATGATTATGTTGTGATTCTCTTTAATCGTTAAGTCACCTATCTTCTAACATTGCCAATTTTCACACATACTTGCCATAAATGGTAGATTTCAAATCACTGGAAGAAGAATATTCTTTCCTTCGATGGTCGTCAATCGAGTTCTAAAAACCTGCACCATCACCACATGGCAAGTCACATGCCTTCTGAAGAACTCATACATATAACTTATAACCTTACATGAACACCACAAAAAAAACATTAACATGATGAATGTTGAACTTGAACCTTGAACCAAAATGGTTCAAGTTCAAGGTTCAAAGAATGCGAAACGTCGATAAGACTAGCAAAGCATAAAGTTGCATGGGAAGAAAGGATGCTCAAAACAATGCTCATTGAACTTTGAACCTTGAACCAGAAAGGTTCAAGTTCAAGTTCAAGTTCAATACAATGAAAACTAACAAGGACCAAAAGACAAGAGTAAAATTTAAACAAGCTTTCGACCAATGAACTAGACCAGCATGAATAAAAATAGGGGTGCATATCGAATGGAAATTTGTATATGGGCCCAATAGTGGCTCTGCGTGGGGACCGGGTGTCATAAGATACCAAGCAATGAATCATAGGATCTCTGGTTCACAGCATAACTGACTAAGGATCTACCTATAACAAAACGAACATACCTAAACTAGCACAACAAAATAAAAATGTACAAGTCAATAGGGGATGCCTGTTTAAAATTGATACAATTTTAAATCCTGCCCATTATAGGATAGGGAAAGCTTAAAACCATCTTGATAAGCAAGTTTAAAAGAATTGGGCCCCTTTTCCTTGTAGGTCACATAAGGTCCTTTCCATAGCGTCTCAAATTTTCCATGAGCACCTTTCGGTTCTTTTCTTTTATCCCATAATAACACTAGGTCTCTTTTCATGAACTTCCTGGGCCTCACCTTCTTATCAAAAATCTTTTTAAACTTCATCTGATGCTCTATGATCCTGTCAACCATCTTTTCTCTCTCTTCTTCAATTTTGGTTAGATACATGACCTGCTTTTCGAGAGAACTCTAAAAAAATGCATCTTCTATCACCGTCTGCAGTTTAGAAGCAGCTAATTCTAATAGAAGAGAGACTTGCACACCAATTCCATAAACCAGCTCAAATGGTGACATCCCTATGGCCTAATTTGTTGAAGTTCGATCCGCCCATAGTGCTTCATGTAGCTTCTTATGCCAATCCTTGAAATTTTCATTGACTAACTTTTTCATAATATTAATCAAGTTTTTGTTACTAGATTTTGCTTGACCGTTACCCTGCGGATAATAATCAGAAGCGTGTGCCAAGGCAATTCCATGGTCATAGCAAAGCAAGCTCAATACTGATGAAGAGAAATTTGATGCATTATCTATGACTATTTTATGAGGAACTCCAAACCTGACTAGAATATTCTCCTTAAGAAATGTACACACAATTTCTGAGGTAGTTTTTCTTATAGGGGTAATCCTCCACCCATTTGGTGAAATAATCCATTGCTGTTAATATGTGGGTGTGCCCTGCACTAGAACTAGGATTCAAAGGACCAATAAAATTGAGCCCCCACTACTTAAATGGTTCTTCAGTCACCACAGGCCTTAAAGGCAAGGCGGCCAATTGGGGTTTACCAGTAAAAAGCTTGCATTTCTCACACCTCGCCACCCAAGAGTATGCATCCTGAAACATCCCTGGCCAATAATAACAATTTCACAAGATTTTGTATGCAGTAACCATAGAAGAAAAATGACTACTACATGCTTCATTATGGAAAGCTTTTAATAGAGCTTCTTGATGCGGCTTATCCACACATCAGAGAAAAGTGCCATCCAAGCCCTTTTTATACAATATGTTATTCGAGAGAACATACTTCGTAGCTTTCAACCTCAAATTCATTTTCTCTCTTGGAGAAAGATAATCTGGACAGTCCCCATATGTAAGATAATACGCCACATCAGTGAACCATGAATCTTGATGATCGATGAATAGAGTTACAGGTAAATTGCTATCCTCTTTGAACTCATTTTCAGCCATCAATCTATAGAGGCCTTGTCCTCTGACTAGTTTAGTGGGCTTGATATCTAAATTGAATTCCTGTATCTTGGAAACCCAAGATGCTCTATTGTTGATGCCAACATCCTGTTGAGTTAAAATAGCCTTCACTGATGTATTAGGAACAAGGACAATTGCATGCGAGTGAAGTATATAATACCTGAACTGCTTAATGGCCTTAAACACTGCATAAGTGTGCTTCTCTATCTATGAGTATTTCAACTCATGCTTCTTCAGGGGAACACTCATAAATGAGATTGGCACTTCCTCATTATCTTTGCCTTTTTGTACCAAAATCCTGGACATAGTATGGTCTGATGCATAACAATAAATAATAAAATCTTTATTAAAGTCTGGATTTACTGGGGTGGGCGCATGTGCAATTGCCTTTTTAATCTCTTTGAAAGCTTTTCTGCCAACTTCATTCCACTTAAAGCCTACGTTCTCACTCATCATATTCACAATGTATTTGGTAGTCTCAGCAAAGTCAGGAATAAAGCATCTGAAGAAGTTCACCTGTCCAAAGAAAGACCTCACTCCATTTCTATTTGAGGGAAGACCAAGCTATTGTATTGCCTTTACTCTCTGAGGATCAAATTTCACTCCTTCCTGTGAGACAATGTGCCCCAAAAGTTTTCCCTCCGTAACACCAAAAACAAACTTTTTAAGATTTAAGGATACCCCATGCTCTCTGCATCTCATTAAAACTTTCCTCAGGTCTCGCACATGATGTTTCCTTTTACTGGAGAATCTAGTTAAATCATCCAAATACACCAGAATAATCTTATCCTTCAAATGTCCAAAGGAAAGGTCCATCACTCTTTGAAAAGTAGCTCTTGTGTTAGTCAACCCAAAAAGCATCCTATTATAAGCAAAGGTGCCCCAGGGAGTTATAAAGGCTGTCTTGTGTTGATCCTTCTCAGCAACACTAATTTGATTATATCTAGAAAAACCATCCAACATAAACATCATTTGTAACCCAGAAATAGTTTGTAAAATATGATCCATCGCAGGCAGGGGATAATTATCTTTCAAACTTGCTTGATTTAAATTTCTAAAATCAACATAGATTCGTATCTCAACATTCTTCTTCCAGATAGGAACTATGTTCATAACCCAGGTAGAATGATGTATAGGATAGATAATTCAAGCCTTCAACATTTTGTCAACCTCATCAAAAATTGCTTCTGCTACCTTGGGATTAAAGTTTCTTAACTTCCGTTGGAATGGACTAACACCTCGTTTTAAAGAAATTTGATGCTGAAACTTACCATCCCTAAAGTTCTTCAAATAATCATAGCTCCATGCAAAAAACATCTTTAAACTCTACCAGTAAATCAATGAACTTCTTTCTTTCCACTTCTGTATAGCATTTTCCCAAATTAACCAATTTAGGATCCTCATCAGTACCAATGTTAATTTGCTCATACTCCCTAGAGCTCTGAGTCACAGGGGCTTCTTTATCCCCTTGGTTGACATACCCATCTTTCCTGTCAAAGAGATGTTCAAGAGAAACTAAACCTTTTGAAATTTTATTTCCCTTCAACTGCAACACCCTGTCATGTGCTTCCTCTTGCATATTAGGAGAAAACTCCTTACAACTCTCCACCGACCCTTCATAAAACAAGGATGTGAAAATGTCAACACATTGCAAAAAGCTCTGAATTTGCTTATCATTTTGAAACACCTACTAGGATTTTGAATTATCTAGCACACTAGGTCTATAAACCAGTTCAACCCTATATGTATCAGTTGTGAAATCTGGGTGTGGAACCAATAGGGCTGCAGATACCACCAAAGAATCTACCTTCAAATTAAATTCCCTAGGAACAACTTCAATTGAAAAAGAATCAAAGGCCTCAATCTCATCCCAAACATGATTTCTATAGCGTCTTAATCTCTCATTTTTGACAACAAATAAGCCCCTCACCTGCTTCACAATAAGTTTTCTATCACCCTTCACCCTTAACATATTAGTTTGTAACCTCTTTGCTTGATCTAGACCTAATAGCAAGGCCTCATACTCGGCCATATTATTTGTGTTTTGGAAATCCAGCTTAAAGGAATAAGAAATAATCTCTCCACGAGGGGACACCAAAACGACCCTAGTACTTGATCCTAAAGATGAACAACTACCATCAAATTCCATGGACTAGAGTCCATTTGACCTACCTGCACCTAGTAAAATATTCTCATCTTGATGGCCAGTCATTATCATGTAATTGCCAAAGCCACAATCTTGATACAAAATTTGAGCTTTCGGATCATTAGAGGGAAAAACTATGTATTTAGCCTTCATTTCAGGGTGCAAAAGGACTCTCTATTTCCCAACTGAGATTGTCACTTGAGACTAGTCCATCTTAATCTCCCCTCCCATGTCTTTACAAAATGTGCAACTCAACAACTTACCATAGCTAGTAGGAATGTCAGCCACTAGGATTGTCAACTTAATTCTCTTGGCAGGATGTGCAACTAAGGCAACCTGCGCATCTTTAATTTGTCCTAATAAAGGAACCTGCTTGGAGTCCATGGAATAAAACTTGCCAAAGGTCTGTGTTAGGGTCAAACCTAAAGCTTTTGCTACAGCCAAAGGTATGATGTTATCGGATGCTCCCGAGTCAATTATGCAATTACTCAACTTGTGCCCATTAATATACAAGGACACATAGAAAGATTCTAGTTTACTTTCAAGGCTAGGTTCAAGGAGGTCATCTTGCAAAGGGGAAGACCTTGATGAGCTCTCAAGGGTTACTTGAGCAGTACTGACATCAGCATGTGCTCATGGAACAGTATTCATAGGTGTCTGGGCTTCGCTAGCTAAGGCATAGTTATCATCCCCTTTAACAAATTCAACTAATCTATCAAGTTCCCATGGGTTCAACTTCAAATACTAAGCTGGAGAAATCTGAACATGAGATGTTTTACAGAACTCAATGATATCAAAAGGGTTAGTAAAGGAATGAGAACTTAAAGGAGCAACATCTGGAACCACTTTTGACATACTTCCATGATGGGTTAAGATTTCTTTTCCCTTCTCCGAACTGTGTATGGGTGTTGCAACATTTTGAGATTTCAAATTCTGTTGAGTTCTTGTAAGAATTACATATGAAGAATCCTCCAACGATACCAAGATCTTTCCTCCCCTCTCTAAGTCAGAGACATATTCCATAAAATGAATTTTACAGTCGCCAGGCATAGTTTGAGAGCTTACTTCATCCCTTTCTAAGATTGTTTCTCCTCTATTGATCATTTGAGAAAAATGAACCATCTTGGGGCATGAAGATCCATCATGTTCTTCAGTTAAATGGAACACACAAGAATTTATTTTGAGTGGTGGTGCCTCAATAGCAAGTCTTTGCTAGACAGGGGGTAATTGTAATTGTCTTTCTGCACCCCCTACCTATTGGTTAGGATATCTCCTGGGAAGGTCTTGATATGGTTGGGAATAGGAAGTATTTGCTTTAGGAGTCTATCTCTTCAAGGCAATTACATCATTCATTAACTGTTGAATGACAGGATCTGAAGAAGAAGCAGGCTGTGCATTGGATGTTTGCACTTCACATTTCCAATCCTAGATTTTGTAATTCTTCAAAGATAGGATTGGAAACCCCCCCTCTCCTCTAGGATCTGGTATACGGTCTAGGGTCCACTATGGAACAATCAGGGCAACAAACATCTGGGAATTTGGAATTGATTATCAGGGAAATGACTAAAGAAGACCCTAGGAACCACTATTCTTTCAATGACTAACTTAGGCTGAATCGATTGTCTTTCAATTTCACTAAGAAGAGCACTGATTCTATCATATTCTGCCTGACTTCCTCTATGTCTCCAAGCTAGAGGATCCAACTCTGAGGTAATGTTACTTTGTTCCTCTTGTACCTAGTTTAAATTTGGTTGCAAGAAAGGCAAGAACCCTTCAAGAGGCAAATCCATTTATAGTAAACAAAGTATACTATAAAGACGATTTGGTTTCGCATTTCAATTTTTCTCTTCACTCCCTAGCAGAGTCCCCAAAAATCTGTTGGTAAATAGATTTGTCTTTTGTTATGTAATTAAATAACATCAGTGTGAAACACAGAAAAATAGATAATTTCTCCTACCAAACAGTTGGAAAACCATTTAATTGATTAACCTTTGAATTTAGGTATAGCTCCCTCTAGTTAATGTTCATTCGGCTCCAAATTACATACAATCAATGGAATGGTTTTCACTAGAAAGCACTTAAAGGCAGTTGCATACACCAGTCAATACAAAATGAATGCAAGTACTGATCCATATATAATTTTATATATAAAGCCGACAGACTTCATATGATTACTAAAACAAAATGAAAAGGCTTCCAAAATGAATCTAGCCAATAACCTTCTGCATATATAAAAAGTATAACAGCCCTTTCTTCAAAATAGACTTGCATAGAAATCAACTTTGAAATCAAACACACGGATTTGAAATTGAAAATAGATGTTAAAAAGATTCACATTCATAGATGTTCCTCCACTTTCTTCATACACAAAACGTTTTTAACTAGTCTTAAAGCCAGTCTTTTAAAAAACTTAGCGAACCCTGACAAAGTCATTCAACTAGATACTTTTAGGTCACCAGACCCAATAGTTTTCAACCAAAGTAAAATTAACTCATAAGAGTTAATAGAAATCAACCCTCACTACAATAACTGAATTTTAAAGAGAATAACTAGACTTGCTAGCAAACAACTGCCAGCAGTGCTAGTCATGCAGACTGCTCTGTTTCGGTGTTATCACTTGGATTAGTGTCTTGGAAAGACACCATCACCATCTTGGCTGCACTCCATTCTTGATGTACCTTTGAAAACTCCTGGATTACCATTATGTGCGGCAAACTAATATGAATAACTCTCTGCTTCCAATGCTCCTTCTTCCTCTTTACCATTTGAACTTTATCCCTGTGAGAATCTAGATGGTCAAGGCACACGGTAAGCATTGATTCCACCTTAGATATCCATGTGAAATCTTCCACAAACAAGGTTTTTTCCATCTTAATTTGCCTGATGTTACTGTTGAATTGGTTAATCATTTCCGTGGTGTCATCCAGAGTTTCACTGCCTTCTTTAAGTAATTGAACATCTACACACTGCAAGTCCTTCTGCATGGTTGTCCTCAGGGCTGTTAATTCACCGTGCAGGCTGGCTGACTCATTATAACCTTGCTCAATAATCTAATTGTGCCATTTGATTATCTCTCTTTGCAAATGAACATGACATCTTCATTCAGGCCTGACACTTGGTTTTCAACAAGAAAATTCATTAGCCCATAACGTTGGATATCCCGCATTTGCTTTGAAATCACAGTCCACTTAGACTTCTCTTTCTGCCATGAGACCAAGTCAATATCTAAGGTTTTGGTGACCTCATTGGCATCCTTAAAAATCTGAACCAAGTTAGTTATGTAATTGGTTTCCTGGCACATGATTGTGGTGAGCCATTCTAAGAAAACCTCAGTGATCATCCTATTTTGTTGAACTTCATCCAGGAATTTCTGATTGCTAGGTGATTTTGGACTAAAAGGTCCTGAATGTTGTGATAATGGCAACAAGATATTTTATAAGGCATGGATATATTGAGCCATTTGTGTCAAACTTTGTTTCAACTCAGCCTTGTCCCTTTCATCCTTTCAGGTACGGGAGATGATTCATTCGGTAGAAGTCTCCAGGTGTTTAACATCCACAACTCTGGTTCTAACTCCCAAATCTATCTGTTCCATAGCATAATTTGATTCTGAGGCCATAGCAACATCTTTGTTAGGCTCAGGTCTAGCGATATCTGCAGTCCAGTGCTTCGTATTTTCATCAAAGTCAATCATTGACTCTATTTTTATCTTTTTAGGCTTCACAGACCTTCCCAGGCATTTGCTTACAGCATCCTGCATTGATATTGAAATCGGAACTACATTCCTTTTTCTGGAGATGGAGTCATTTAGCCATTTTGGTGCTAGAGTTTCTCCTTTGAGGACATGAATGAAAACCCTGCTGAGGACGGGGGAGTGGTATGACCTACATGAGATTGAATCTCAAGTGTTCCTGAATCTTGAAAAATTGTATCAATCTCAATTGAAAGCTTGTCTACTTCTGGAATAAGGGATGTCATTTTACTTGGTGTTTCTTCTGGATCCAAATCTAGAATGAGGTGAGAAGCTGGCAGTTTGAAACCCTTCTTGGATCTTGATCTAGTTACTTGACCAGCAACAGGAAATTCAACCCTGATGCTAGGTTTCTCCTCCTTAATCCTTCCCTGTACTTTCCTTGCATGAGAGATAGGAATGTTAGTCATAGCAAAAATTTTATTCACAGTATTCCTCTTCCCACTTTTTTTTCTTGGGCTGGTGGTTTTCTCTAGGTGATAATGACGACCCCTCAACCAATTTTCTATCCTCTGGATTACACCAAAAGTGCATGTCTGAACACTATCACTTATCTTCTTGTTCCAATCTACTTTCGGAAGAGGTTCATTATGAACCCGTCACATAAACTTAGAGTCAAGTGTATCCTCATCATCACTGGTGACACCTGAAGTATCCATGGGTAACTTCATATCATGAATTTGCTTCAAAGTTAGTCTTGACCAACTCCTTCTCCGTACTTCAAATTCATCTCGACAGCCCTCCCAATAATCGTCCAACTGAGAGACATGTTAATCAGACACCGCTCTCTTTACATACTGAGGAATGAAACCCCTACTATCAAAGTTATCCCTCTTTACAAAGGACTTCAAATTAAACTTTTTAAATTCGAGTTCAAGGTTCAATGCATCAGAAACCAATCTACAGCTATAATGTCCTAAATCAATGGGAAAAATCCCGCTTCTGTCGGAGTCCTCACCATAATCTTTGGCTACATAAGCAAGCTGTCTAGATATGTCAATCAATATTCAAGAGTCTAAGATGTACCTAGGAAGCCTAAAGGGCTCACCCTTAAATCCTCTGACTCTTAAATAAGTGAAATGGCTGAACTGTATGAAGAAACTACCATATACATTGACGAGTTCAACCACTTCCATGGACATTCTTTTATGCAAATTTCCCTGCAACTCGAAGGTTAGCCTTCTAATGAAAACATCATTCCAACGGAGGTAATCAACAACATGCACTTTCAAGGTTAAACCAGGATGATACTCATAAATTCTCATACCTTGAACCCATTTTACATGTGACAATCCAGACCACTCTTTGACACAGGCAAGCATGTATAGCAGATAGGATGACATATAAAAATTGGACATTCCAAGATAGTTACTCAGACCCTCATGTAATCTTTCTGCGATAATAGTTCCCCAATCAATAAACCAATTTTTATCCAGAGTAACCTGGATGAAGAAATACATCCAGTCTTCCCAGTAAAAAGAATGAGAATTACTTTTTACCCTTCTCAGTAGTATGACCACATCTCGGATTACTGGGATTAAGTGTTCATGAGTTAAGGGTCTTGGTAACCTCGAGCCTCCCTTTTGGAATTTAATTAGCCAATTTTGGGCAATCACTGTTCTATAATACTACTTCTTCTCAAAGAAGATCCCGTATGATTTACCAATGGTCCAGTCTTCATAGGGTTCTCAGTGTGGGATACCCATAGCTGCCATTACCGTCTGTCTATCAATAGACAACAAAACTTCACCATCATTTCTCCTTATGCACCTGTTGCCCTTGTCATAATGATTCATACACTCTAAGACTAATTCTAGACAAGGAGCAGTGGTGGGGAAAGCAGCAGCTTCCAATAAACCACTCTGAGCCACATCTTTCATCATGTCTGTGGTTGAATTTTTAATTCTCCCCAAAAAGACCTCTAAATCTAGTTAAACCAAGGTTGTGTCTCCCAATTCCAGTAAAGAGCTTACAAGGGAAGACGGGCTCACCAATTTGGGTAAAAAAGGCCTCATCTTCTGGTTCGTGGTTTTTCCCAAATTAACCCCGGGTGAAGAAGGAAATTGAACACAAAACAAGCAGTTAAAGAACACCTAGATCTTTTAAAACAAACTGCAGCAATTTAGAAAATTGTTGAACATACCTTCCTTTGCTCTCTGTACACGCTTATCGCTACCTAATTTTCCCACTCCGAAAACTCCTTCCCCAAAATATTCTCACAAAAAAAATACTTCTGATGAGACAACTTACTTAGTTTTAAAGTAGAGAAAGTCTTACCCATCATTACTAAAACTGCCCTTATTACTCCTTGTTCATGTGAAGTTACTTTGAAATGATTACGCTGTGATTTGCTTTAACTGTTAAGTCACATAGCTTCTGACATTGCTGATTTTCACACATACTTGCCATAAATGGCAGATTTCAAATCACTAGAAAAAGAATATTCTTTCCTTCAGTGGTCCTCAATCAAGTTCTGAAATCTGCACCATCATCACGTGGCAAGTCACACACCTTCCAAAGAACCCAAGCATATAACATAGAACCTTGCATGAGAACCACAAAAAAAACATTAACATGATGAATATTGAACTTGAACCTTGAACCAAAACGGTTCAAGTTCAAGGTTCAAAGAATGCAAAATGCCGGTAAGACTAGCAAATCTTAAATTTGCACGGGAAGAAAGGATGCTCAAAACAATGTTCATTGAACTTTGAACCTTGAACCAAAAAGGTTCAAGTTCAAGTTCAAGTTCAAGTTCAATGCAATGAAAACCAACAAGGACTGAAAGACAAGAGCAAAATTTAAACAAGCTTTCGACCAATGAACTAGACTAGCATGACTACAAATATGGGTGCATATCGAGTGGAAATTTGTATATGGGCCCAACACAACTAAGCCAAGATGCAATGCATTATGTCAGCTCAACAACAATACCAATTGATTAAATCATCTCCATAACATGTCGTGCTGATCTAGAATAGATGATGTATGCCAGTAACAGCAAATATGTCAACCCGATTAGACCAATAACCAATTCACCAAAACCAAGTGTCCAAACCATGTCTTTAACATCACCAAGTGTTCTCCAAATGATAACAAGTCATCCTTAGTGCTGGTGAACTATATAACCTGTTGGTGAACCAAATACTGGTGACTGTGCATAAGTCATTGAACTTGCCAGTGAACATAACCAAAGATCTCCAAAAGGATAAGTGTTGATAAGTGTTGACATCAATGACAAAACCAGTGCAACATATCCATAATACCAACAATAATATTTAAGAAAATACAAAAACAAATCAGATCTAAATCTTTAATTGAAGTATTGAAATATATTAGAAACATAAGGGAACTTTATATCAAAGCATATGTACACCATTACAATAATGCAGGAACCTTTATATTAGAATGTAACAAAGTACTAAAACATATCAAATCCTTATATAAAACATATCCAGTCCTTATATCATAGCATATCCAATCTATATATAAAAATAGATGTGCACCATTAAAATAAAATGTAGACTTTACATGAAGATATTTTAGAAAATACTAAAACATATCAAATACAAATATTTAAATAAAGATTCTTTTTTTTTTTTTGAATATGCATGCACTATATTAATAATATAAAATAGGATACATATTCACAAAAAAAAGGTGGGTGGTAGAGAAGCACACCTCAAAATTCCACATGGGGCTAGACAAAAAATAAACTTAAAAAAGTTGAATGAGCCTAGCCCAGAATAACATCAACAAATAAAAAAACAAAGAAAAGACCCTCATGTTACCAAAGCAATACACATAGAAGGTAGAGGATCACGGTCATTTAAAGGACCCCACCCAAAATTAGGGGCAGGGGTGACGTTGGGAGGAGTCTAGCCGCTGTGCTCTGTATCAATTTATTTCTCTTTATCTTCTTCTTCATTTCTGTGGGGAGAAATGGCCACTTCCAACTGTGGGAGACTCTTACGAGAGGGCCATCTAGAGTTAGCAAGAGGGTTGGCACTCAACCACCCAGAAGCAACACCACCAAGAGAAACCGCTCCTCCCAAAGCCCACCCATGGTCATCTCGAGGAAGAGAGGAGTGAGAATGCCTACAAGGGAGATAAATCCACATAGAACCATGCAAACCCTATCGAGAGGCATGAGAGGGGTTGTGCCACTGGCCCCGAGGTGGTGATCAAGTGCATGAGGAAGTGGGCTGTGGTGGAACACGAGCCATAGTGTAAGGAACATTAGCCTAGTGGTCGAGGAGATCCTACAGGTGAGAAACTTCTAGTGCAACTTTGTTTTATTGCACATGTATCTATAAAAGCACATTAGAGAATATAGTAGCTTTATAATATAATGAAACATATTTATCCATTTTTGTAAGAAAAAAAATGCAAGAATTTCTATCTTTGCAGATATGAAATAGAATCTCCACCAATGTGCAAAAGCTAGGAAAATTCGGGGGGAAAACCAGGAGAGTGGCCCAAACGAAACATATGCCATGAAAAGGGTTCTGTTTGGAAAGGCCGAAAGAAATCATGAATCCACTGCCAAAACTATTGGTCTCTGAAACATAACCAAAAGAGGTGTTGGAAAGATTCAGGCTGCCCACAGAAAGGGAAATGAAGGTCAACAACCCTAAGATGAATAAGTTGCGACCCCACAGGTAAGCCTTGGAACAAAATACACCAAGAAAAGTGGGCAAGCTTTGACTATATTCTGGAAAGCTTTGACTCTATCAAAACATATGTGAATCTTTACAATTAAATTTTAAACCTTTAATGAAAATGCTAGAAATAGAGTATCATTGATAATTGCATGGTCAAAGTTTTCAAATGGCAATCAAGATATGTGGGCCATTACAGAAGCTGTTGGAACTTTATATCAAAATAGATGTGCACCATTACACTGAAATGTGGACGTTACATGCAATTGCTTTTGAAAATATGAAAAATATCAAATCTAAATCTTTAAATGAAATTTTTGAAAATTATTGAAAACAAAATGAATCTTTATGGAAAAATCATTGTAATATTTCAATTAAAATAGATCTAGACCATTGTAATAATACCAAAACCTTTAAATTAAAATATTACAAAGTATTGAAATATATCCATTCTTTATATCAAAACAAATGTGAACCATTACAATGAAAATTAGACTCTAACTAAAAATATTTTAGAAAATACTAAAACACATCAAATCCAAATATTTAATTAAACATATTGGAAAACATTAAAATGAAAAAGTAAAAACACAATGTTATAATAGACCTTTATCAATACAACACTACAAGTAATTTTAACTCAAAATATTACAAGGTATTGAAACATATACAGTCCTTAAATCAAAACATATGCAAGTCACTACAATTCAATATAGACCTTTGATGAAAATTCTACAAACAGAGAATCACTAATAATTGTGTGGTCCAATTTTTTAAACACACATCAAGATAAAGGAAGGAGAATTAGAATAAATTGGTAGATTGGACCATTATACCAACTATTGAATCTTTATATCAAAATAGATGTGCACCATTACATTGAAATGTGAACTTTATATGAAAATATTTTAGAAAATACTAAAACATATCAAATATAAACCTTTGAATAATGATATTGAAAATATTAAAAACATATGAAATATTTATGTCAAAATAGATGTAATATTTCTATCAAAATAGATGTACACCATTATAATAATACAAGAACCTCTAAATTGAAATATGATAAAGTACTACAAAAAAATTCAATCTTTATATCAAAATGGATGTGCACCTACATAATTTAAAATTATAACAAATTTTTGAATGGAGCATGGGAGTGAAAGCAAGAGTGGAGCTAGGTTTTTGGGGGAGATTTCAAAGAACTCTAAAGAGGGGGATGCAGAGGAAGAGGCTGATGGCCTGGTCATTGTTGTCATTTCATCCTTCGCCTGGTTGGGTTTCGCCCATTTGTTCATGTCATGGCATGCATCTGTGGCCCTTTGTTCCTGCCTTGGTTCAGTCAAGCTCTTTCTTGGAATCTTGTTATTTGCCCTATTTCGAGGCCCTGCATTGCCTCTCTATTTCTTCTGTGCTTCACTTTATTTAAGTTGAGTGGCTTCCTTTTCTATTTTGTATGATCTCCTATTCCTTCTACCTATTTTTATTTTGGTGCCTCTTTGGATGGCATGATTCATGCATTTTCAGCCTCGTTCTTGGCTCACAATTCCTGGGCATTCTTCTTTCCATATACCTCTATTTAATTGACACATTAGGGGAATGTTGATTTCTTTGTTGTAGCTGGCTCTCTGAGGAGGTCTTTTTGGGTGAGGTCCTATTTTTTATGTAGGATTCGTTAGGGGATTTCATTCCTTAGGGGTTGATGCTTTATGGGGTTCTTCATTTGGGGTTATCTGTGTCCCTCTTATATATTAATTTGGTGGCATCATTGTTAAGGTTTGGTCCCTTTATGGTTTCTTTGTGGCTTCTACAGTCCCTATGGGGGTCTGACTTCTTTCTCATCTTTGGGCTTGGTGCTTCTCTAGTTAAATATTTTTCTCTCAGCTTATTAATGTTATATCTCTGGTTTGATTCCTTTTAGGTCCTATTGAGGTGGAGAGCCCATTGGGGGGGTGGACCACACTAATACATTTGGTCTATATTTTCGATGGAGGTTTCCGATAGAGAAGGTATATTGTGATGAAATTTGATTTTTTTTGAAAAAATGCCTGAATTCATCGGAATTCTGACAGTAATTTGACATTTGCTTTCGACAGAGAAGGCATTAGCAATGAATTTTTTTATTTTTTTCAAAAAGTGTCTGCATTCATGGGAATTTGGATGATAGTGGGTATTACTTAAAAAAAAAAGAGGGCAAGTCATTTGTGCATTGTTGCAATCCCGCACAGGCGTTCACATTGACTTCAACTACCGACTTGTGTTGCATTGCAAACATCATTTACTAGTTTTTAGTAAATTGAATATCTCCTCCCACTTAATTAATCAGCTTGCTAGAATAAGCAAGCAGGGAACCCACTATTCAAACTGGGTGGGGGGTGAATTCTAGTTGAAATAGGTGGACATGGAATCGAAGAAGTTGTAACGTGTAAACAATTAGTTTATGGCCATAAAATCTAGTTTCAAACTGAGTGAAAGCAATAATTCATTCTCACTTGAGAGCCAATTGGACTAGAACCAATTTCAAACCCGCACAGGTAGATTCTTCACCTTAATTTCATCATGCAAAAACTTACACCATTCCTTTCAAGAGATTCTACAACTTTTGCTTTTATACATGCTACCTATGCTTGCATTCTTATGGGATATTGACTAGTTGTGGAAGCAACTACTATCTATTGAAGGGAAATTCCACCTATAGAATTGTAGGGGTATGAGAAACTATGATCTATGGAAGGGGCCGATTAGACCTTCTAGACCTTCCTTCCCAGAATCAATATTGTATTCTCGATGGATATAACTCCCTGATTAGTTGAGGGTTGCTTCAAGAAAGTTGTGCTTGGAACTAGGTAAGGCTCTCTACAATAATGGGACTACTATCCCATAATCCATATAGTTGGGCTCGACTAGAGCCATAATCCTTCATGCATGAAAATCTAGGATCGACTAGTCAGTCATTCAATTAAGGTGTTTGTGTTTGCCAAATACCATGCCCAAATAGGTTAGTCATCATCTTAAAGTAAGCATACTAGAATCTCCACATTCACTTCATTTTTTTCCTCTTGCCACTTTCTAGCCAACATGCCTAATGTGGTCATGCCTATGTGCCACCCTTAGGTACACATGGTAGGTCTGATATTATTCATATGTGAGTAGACATTAGAGACATTTAGCATGCTTTCTAATTTATTTTTTAAGGTTTGTGTTGTGTCGCAATGAGAGCATGATATTAGTATAAAAGACAGGTTTCTACACTACAAAATTTGGGTTCAATTTAACATACACTTAATTAAACTTAATTTGGGATTATATGATGTCACACACAATGAGGATGGATCATCCATCCCCTAGTTCTTCAATAGGAGAACATTCACATGAGAAACAAGAAGAGTCATATCACTTTGAGAGATTTCACCAAGATGAGTAGCTCGAGTATGGACCTCAAATCTTACAAGCCTTATAGAATTTGATAGGTGTGATATAGGATAGGTTTTCACCCACAATAGAGGAACCTCATGAGGATCCACTTGTAGTGGAGGAGCATATACTTTCATTTTGGGAGCTTATTAGGAGTTCACCTTCAATATGGGAAATACACATAGAGGAGATAGAATATTGATCAATATACATTACCTAGCCTTATCATGCATAAATACAAGAGGTACAGACTATAGCAAGCACATATCATGAGCCAAAGCATCATATTAGAGAGTTTCTTCATCTCCAATCCTCTAAATTTTTAAGATCCACAAATGGGGTTGACGCTAAGTCTTGGTTACTTAGCTTGGACTTATGCTTTGGGTTGCATCTATAAGTGACCAACCTAAGGGCATAATTTGCAATACATTTTTTGAGAGGACTTGCTTCCACCTTGTGGTACTTGGAGGATAAAATGCACCAACTCGCATTAGAAACCCTCTCATGGGATACCATTTTGGAGTGCTTCAAAGTGTGTTCTATTTCAAAATATTTTTGACAGAGATGCATAGATGAGTTTCACAATTTACATAATGAGGTTTCATAGTGGCTCAACATGAGAGTTAGTTTTTGGAGTTCTTGTAGTTTGTAGATTACATTCAAGACAAGTTACTTGTCAATTATTTCATTACTAGGGGTGGAAAGCCCAAAATTTCAGTTTTCCTACACATGGCCAATCCAAATAACTTTAGGGTTGCCATGGAAAAGTATCTTATAGAAAAGGAGGTACATGGGAGGACACATGGCCAATCCAAATGACTTTTGGGTTGCAACTGAACTATAGGATTCATTCAAGTCTAGTTTTGACATTTCCTAAATTTATGTTTGATTCTCCTCCACATTCCTTCACTTGATGTCTATGTCTTCAATCTAGTGGTTTGTACTGTTCTATTTGTATTTGGTTTCTTTTGTCTAAATTTGAATAAAATCCTCTATAAATAAAGAGGCAATGCAATCTATTATTAATCAATCAATAAAATCTATTTTTCTATGTTGTAATATTCCTCCTCTGCTTTCATTTAAACCATCTAATTAGAATAGGAATTCATAGATCACTACAAGGCATTTCCTTTCTTTGCTATTTCATTCCTTTTTATGTATGTCATGATTTTGGTGGTCTTCAAAGGTTGTTGGAACTAGCAAATTGACCATTAGTCCATGATCATCGAGGTTGTAGGTATGATTAATAGTGAATAAGTTAGTGTAACATTTGATTTTAGGGAATCTTATTCTTTTATTTTCCCATTTATAATGGAGTGTTGCAATCTAGTGGGCATCTACATAGGATAATAGGTGGAAGGTTGATTTATTCTTAGGGGATCACAAGGTGGTGGTAGATTTAGTGGCTAGGGTTTTCCAATTGGCTTTCAGGTGCATCACCATGTATTAGTGTATCTTTGAATTAAACCCTTGGGATCCTACAACATAGTATTTGACATGGATTGGCTTGATGCACATTAGAGTATGGTTGATTCTATCTATAAGGTGAATAAGTGTTTTTGATGATCGTGGCATGATGATTATGATTTCAAGGGTGCATAGACCCATATCTCTTCATTTTTCTATGTAGTTCAAGTAGAGACTGCATAAGGGATGCTATATGTTTCTCACATTATGGCTCTAATCAAACCCATATCTCTTAATTAATATTTACATTTATGAAGTTTCTTCTTTGTTATAATAAATTTGTGCATCTTTCATGGTGATTGAGGTTAATAATGAACATGTGAATGCATAGTAGTAGTTGTTCTAGAGCTTTCCTTGGTCTCATTTTCATGTTAGAATTGGGAATTTTTGCATGATAAATTATTTACATACAAGGTTATTTCTATATTTTGTTGATAATGTGGGTTTAGGAAATACTGATGATTCATTTTCTCATAGCCTCTTTATATCTTTTGCAATTTATTTTAACTTTTTAGCTTAGGCAGATTGAGAAATCAACATTTCAACTTGATTAGTGATATTTTCCCCTTGAACAAACTGGCCACATGAACACTTTGTTATCTTGTATAATTGTGAATGGATTGATAGTGAAAAGGAATGGTGATGCGGAGAATCTAATAAACTCAACCAATTAGGGAGATATTTCTCCCAACTCACCTATTCAATTAAATGTCAACCCTTCACTGACTCACAAGACCCCTCACAAGGCCACAAGTTACTCAAAGATTTCAATACCCCAAAACACACCCATACTCACCAAACCTCACCCAGCCATTGAATCACACTCAAATAGGAAAAATAAAAATTTCTAAGTCACAATACAACTCTCCAACATTCAATCACCACCAACACCCTAAACCCTTCCTCCTTCAACTGGGTCTTCTAATCCCCCCTAGTACTCAACTCACAAAACGTATTAGATATCCAAAAACCAATGTACTTTTGGACACTCTTACAAGGACCACTCAACATATACCACCATGGGTCTTTACCCTCCCAACCACCCAAAGGTCAAAGGAAGATTCACTACTGCAACACTCACTTTTTGTGACAGTCTCAACCACTTAGGACAGTCACTTCTTTCATGTCCATTCTTCTTCACAACACTCTCTAACATTAATTATGATGATAGTGTACCTCCTTAAACCTTCCACCAACACAAAAATCAATACCAAACTCCTACCCAATCTTACTAATGGACTAACTTAACTCACTATCAAATTGTGATAGTCAATGCAAGGTTTAGGACAGCCATACACCCTCATGGATTGATAGGATTTTTTGGTCACCAAACACTTAAATTATGTTTATAACTCCCTCAAAAATTCATCAATCCCCTAAAAATACCATTCAAGGACCCTTGAGTCAATTACACCATGCAAACTCAATATATACACTATGTTCTTAGATTAAGACACAAAAATCAACACCTTCCACATATTTGCACATGTTAAAATGCTCACGAGAACCTGCAATGATTAACAGAAAAAAATAACATGATTTTATGGGTCATCCCCTTCCTTGAAATGGATTTATCAACATGGAAATGACCCCTAATGCAGTTTAATTTGCCTCAAGTTACCCTAGACTAGGTTTTTTACAATTTTCACCAATTTGGCTATAACTTTTGCAATACAGAATGAAACAAGATGAAACCAATAGGAGATTGAAGAGGATTGACTCCTATAACACATTAAAGAGATTTTTCAAGAAAAATAACATTCTAAGGAATGCCAAACTCCAATATAGAAGTTTGCAATGTTAAAGAACTCAAAAATTGCAGGGTAAAACTGAGATATTCTTTAATTGTGCTTAGTTACAATGCTCAACCAACCCTTGGTCATGGAGAGTGCCTTATTAAACAACTCCAAATCCTCCCTCAATTGTTATAACCACCTTGTAAACTTGTCTCAACAAACTAGCACCTAATTTCTCATAAAATGCACAAAACGTTGCTCTAACAATGGGCGAGCAGCGAGAAAATAGAGTGGAGGTGAATTTGATTTTAAGACAGAGCGGGAATCTCTATAACTAGGTGGATCAAGGTAAGGAAAACTCTCAAGATTGCCTAGATTCCCTTGAAACAACCAGAAAGGACTCGGTGGATGGGGACCCACAAGTAGGCAACAAGCCCATCAATCCTGGTGGAAAAAATGATGAATCATGTGAGGAAGGCACTCCTGGTCTGGTCTCAGTGTGGAGGGATAGTGGAAGGTCTTGGACTTCTCTATTTAGGGTCAAACCAAGTGGAAAGTCCTCACTCCCCCCAGCTAGCAATATCTCAAACCTAGAAAAGGGGAGATTGGCCATTGAAATCCCAGACCCTGTTATTGACCATAACATTAACCTTATGGTAATGACAATGGTAGGAAAATTTCTGGGGCGTAGGCTAAATATTGATATTGTTAGGGCTTTTGCTAAACATAAATGGTTGCTGAAAGGACAAGTGGAGATTATAACTATGCCAAAAGGGGCTTTGTCTTTGGCATTCTCATACAAGGAAGATATGTAAAGGGTTCTTTGTGATGGTCCTTGGTTGATTGGTAAAGCTACGCTAGCTCTAAAAAAATGGGCACCTCAGATGGCACTCAACAAATCCCTTTTTGTCCAAGCGTTGGTCTGGGTTAGATTGCCACAGCTTCCCTTATAATTCTGGGTGGAAGATGTGTTTAAAGGAATTGCTAACTCATTTGGTGAACTCCTTTCTATGCACCCCATAACTGTGGCTAGAAGAAGACTTAATTTTGCCAAAATCTATGTTGGTGTTACATAAGGAACATACATGCCTCTATCCATTGAAATCAACTCTTGACTGGGAAAATGGAACCAACCTTTGGAATATGAAAGCATCCCCTTCACTTTCTTTCATTGTAAAAAAGTGGGACATATAGCAAGGAAATTCCCTCTACAGATATCCATAGTGAAAGAAAAGAAAGAGAGGACGTTACAGTGGACGTTACAGATATTCTGGTCCTCTTCAAGACTTCTCTCTTTTTCATTATTCTTCATTAGTCTTGAAGAGGACCAGAATATTATTATCCCACACATAGCAGAGAACCACACTGATATTAATGAGGATATACCAGATATACCTTTAAATGATAAAGGTAAAATGAACCAAACAGGTAAAGGTGTTAAAGGTCAAAATGATACCAATTAGGAGGATCAAAAGAGTGATAACCTAGAAGAAGGAGAAATACAAGTAGTAATAAAAAACAATGAGGAAGATGATTCAAACCACATTGTAGAAAAGACCAATGGAGAATGCTTTAACAATGACTTTGAAGAATCCCAACAGTGCGTTATCCTTGGAAGTATCTCACTATTAGGATCACAACAATCTGTAGATACAGTTCAAGAAACCAACCATCTATCACCTATGGCCTCAGTTCCTAAAGAAAGATGGGAAGATGATGATGTTGGGGAGAAGAATACAACTGCTCTGGAAGAATATTGCTATATGAATGAAGGAGTAGATAGAAAGAGAGGGAGAAAAAAAGGGCCTAAGGCCAAACCCCAGGCTAACTCAGTCAAAACAAGATCCCATAGTAAAGCTGACATGGGTTTCATCCCATCTCCTCCAGGAAGGAAAAGAGCAAGCCAGATCAGAGATCAAGAGGCTAGCAAGAACATAGCAAATGGTACTCAAATGACCATCCATGAGGTATGTTCCCTACCCAAGAAATAAAAATAATCTCATGGAATATACATAGACTGAATAGCCCACATAAATAGGATGTTCAAAAAAATTTAGCTAGAGATCATAGACTGGACATCATTATTATCCAAGAAACTAAAATGAGTAATGAGAAAGTTGAAAAAATTAAGCTTTTTAAGTATGTTGAAGTTTGCGGGGGAAGCTCATACGGTGCCTCAGGGGGTATAGCTATTTTTTGCAAGCTTAAGTGGGTGTCTAGGTAGTGGGTCACATAAGATAGCAATCTGGCTTTCATTAGGTTTAATCACATTTAGGATGGCACATCCTTACTTCTTACCAATATTTATGCCCCTAATAATCGCCTTGGTAGAAGCAAATTCTGGAAAAAACTAGAGGCTATTAGGGCCCTTTACAAAGATGATATGTGGATCATTATGGGAGATTTAAATACTCCTCTCCATGATGATGAGAAGTTTGGAGGTGTCCCCTCTCAATTGGATAGTAGAATGGATCTTTTAACATTATCAATAATCAAGGCCTAGATAACATTGATCTCCAGGGTGCCAAGTTTCCCTAGTCGAATAGAAGGATGGGGGATGATCTCATTCAAGTAATACTTGATAGGGCCCTCATCTCTAATGAATGGTTTAACCACTATCAATGCTCCCTCTCAACTATCTTCTATATAGGGTCTGACCACTTCCCTGTAATCTATACTATAGCTAACACCAATGTTAAAAGAAATTTCCCATTCAGATTTGAAAGAATGTTGGTGGACCACTCTAACCTTGCAAAATCCATTGCAAAGTGGTGTTTTATTGAGGTCAAAGGTACAACTATGTATAGAATTACTAAGAAACTTATAAATGTAAAGGACAACATCAAGAATTGGAATAAAAAGGTTTTCAGTGACCTGTTTGCTGCCAAAACTAAAACTCAGATGGAACTCAAAGAAATGCAGGATAAAATCTAAATTCGCAAATGCAAGGAAGTATCGATCAATGAGGAAAATGACGCTCTAATGAATTACCATAGGATTATCAGAAGAGAGGAAGAATTTTGGAAACAAAGATCTAGATCCCTATGGCTAAAAGTAGGGGATAGAAACACTAGATTATTCCATATGACTGTGTTAAAACACAAAGCAGCCAACAAAATATCTAAGTTAAAAAATGGGGAAAATGAAATTAGGAAGGATGAGGATATTGTGAAGGAAGCCAAGAATTTCTTTACCTCTATGCTCTCGGCGGACCATGGTCTGAATGGTCAATTTTAGAACACTATCATTGACTTCATCCCTCCTATCATTAGAAAGGAGTAGAACAAGCATCTTGTGGCTATCCCCTCTGAGGAAGAAGTCAGGAAAGCTATCTTTTCTTTGGATGGGAACAAGGCCCTGGGCCTAGATGGATTTCCACTTTTCTTCATTCAAACTTTCTAGGACATCCTCAAAGCTGATGTGGTCAAAGGTGTGCAAGAGTTCTTTGGAGCTAGAAGAATCTTAAAGCAACTTAATGCTAATTTCCTAGTTCTCATTTCCAATTGCCTGGGTGTGGACTCTATGGATAAGTTTTGACCAATAAGTCTTTGCAATTCCTTCTACAAAATCATCTCAAAGGTGGTTACCTATAGGCTGTTAAGGATTCTTCCCGTGATTATTTCACCCCAGCAGAGTGGATTTCTTCCTAGAAGACAAATCCTTGATTCCATCATTGCTATCCATGAAAATATTCATTCATTGGTGGACTCAAAAAAACAAGGATTTCTGATGAAGCTGGACCTGTCTAAAGCCTATGACTGGGTGGACTGGAGTTTTTTGGGCAATGTGTTGTCTGCTTTTGGTTTTGATGGGAAAGTCATTAATTTGATTAACCAACTCATCTCCACCCCTTCCTTTTTGTTCATTGTCAATGGAGTTCCTTCCACCTTCTTTAAATCCTCTAGAGGTATTCGACAGGGAGATCCTATATCCCCCATACTCTTCATTATTCTAGAGAATGTCTAGGCAGATTTATCAACAACTCTATTTTTGAAGGTCTCCTCTGTGGTATTTCACCTTCCTCGAGCTTTAGAGCTTGCACCCACCAATAGTTTGTGGATGATACCATTCTAATGGGTACCTCCACCATCAAAGGAGGCTCCAATTTTAAACACCTTCTTAACACCTTCAGTATGTCTACGAGTCAAACTATTAACTGGGAGAAAAGTTATGTTTTTTTCTTTAATAGCCCTAAAGATAGAAAGAATAGATTGGCTCGGATCCTTGGTTTTCAATTGGGTAAGTCTCCTATTGTATACCTCGGCTTGCCCTTGGGTTTGAAACCTTTGGAGTTCTTTTGGAATTCTCTTGTTGATATATTAAGCAGAAAGCTAGCATGATGGAAAGGAACCCTTCTTTGTCAAGCAGGGAAAATCCAACTTTTAAAATCTTCCATCCAGAGCCTTCCATTTTATGCCTTAAGCCTTTTAAAATCCCTGGTAAATTTGTTGATGCCATGGAGAAAATCTAGAAAGCTTTACTGTGGTCAGGAGTGGAGGAGAAGAATGAAATTGCCCTCATTGCCTAGGAAAATATTTGTAAACCTAAAAAGATGGGAGAATTGGGACTTAGGAATATCAGAATTTTGAACAAAACTCTTCTGGCGAAACAAATCTATAGGACTTATCAAGGAAGAGGGGAATGGAATGAAATTTGGAAGGCTAAATAACTAAGGAATTATCCTACCATTAAGGAGTTCCTGGTTTCAGTTTAGATTCCAAGTGGTTCCTTCATTTGGAATAGCATTACCTAGGATAAAGATATTGCTCTTCTCGGTAGCGTCTCGACCATTGGCGATGGAAGGAAGGTGAAATTTTGGGATGACACTTGGATTGGAGGGGCCCCTCCTAATAAGATGAGCACTCAAACACTCATCCAAAATTGCAAAGAGAAGATAGGCACCAAAGTCAAAGTCTATTGGAGAGACCATTCTTGGGTAGATCTCACTTACATTGATCCCAAACTCAAGCAGATTAACTTATTGATCAACCATGCGATGTTAAATTTGGGAAGGAAAGACCAAATGGTGTGGTGTGGGACTTTTTCTAAGACATAATCCATCTCTTCTGTTGTCCTTTCACTAGCTCAATCCCAAGTTCCTACTTCATGTTGGGCCAAGGCTTGGCATCATGGTTTGACTCCCAAAATTAATATCTTTATGTGGATCCTCTTGCAAAACAAAATTTTGACTACTGACAACTTGAGAAAGAGGGGCTTCTCTTTAACAAATATCTGTTACCTTTGTTTGAATAATGAGGAATTAGTGAACCATATCTTCTTACACTGTCCTTATTCCACTTCTATTTGGGGTATGTTTTTTCAAATGTGGAGACTAAATTGGGTGTTCCAGGAGGAGATACAAGATTGCTTTGGGAACTAGCATTTCTCCACCAATAACATTACCATAAGAAATATTTGGAACTTCTCCTTTGCCCATATCCTCTAAGGATATGGAGAGTGAGAAATAATAGAATTTTTTAGGAATGAAACTAACACCCCAGAAGTGGTTTGGTTCAAAATTAAAAAAATTTGTGTTGATAATGTGATGATTAGGGGAGTGTAGTATTGTAGCAACAAGGAGGATTTTGATGTTCTCAAAAGATGGAATATCCCTGCCTCTTTGAGTGCTGACATTAACCAAATCAAAAGAAGCCTATGTTGCTAGTCTTTCCCCCCCAATGAGTGGTTCAAGGACAACTTTGATTGGGTGGCTAAAGGAAACCCAAGCCCGACTGGTTGTAGTTGCATCATTCGTAATGGGGTTGGCTTATGTACATGAGAAGTTGCCTATCCTTTAGGCATTCAAACCAATCATTTAATGAAAGATATGGGGAAACTTCAAGCTTAAATTAGCCTACAAGTTAGGGGTTAATTTTCTTTGGTTGGAAGGTGACTCTAAAAAACATAATTAAATGACTTATTGTAAATCATCAACCCTCATGGACCATCAAGAACATCATTGACTTTTCTAGAGATCTGCTAAAGGGGCTTAAGAAATGCCAAATCACACAAGTCTTTAGAGAGACTAATTGAACTGCAGACTGGGTGGCCAACGCAGTAGTATGGAGTGAAACTATAATTACCTGGAATGGTGAAAGGGATCTACCATGTGCTGATATAGTTATTTATGAAAGATTACATGGTAAGCAGTGATAGATTTAGTATCATTTCCCGAAGCGAAAGACAATGTCGTGGCAATAGGCATTGGATCTGTAGGTTACCGAGGAGGAAGTAGAGTCATCATTGTAGTGTAATATTTCATGCTTTATGGGAAATTTTAACCCTCCCCAACAACTACATTAGAAAGCTCTATAGTAATCGAAGTGGCTCTCACAGAGACTCTGTCAAGAAAAAAGTTATCGGTTTGAAGCTTCGGATTGAAATTAACACAACCATAGGAGCTAAAATGAAGAGAATGGAGGTGACTACCATTGAGAAATGGAAGAGTCATTTGTAGGTCTGGAGCATCCTCCATGTTGCTAGGATGATGAAATTTATGGAGAAAATGGAGGAGAAACGACCTGAAATCACCAATATTTTCAAGAAGGGTTGGAATGAAGGGACTCTCACCATCGGAAATAGGAAGATTAAAGTGACCAAGACAATGATAGCAGAGGCCACTAGCATTCTGATGGAGGGCATCAATTTTTACAAGGACAAAAAAATCTCTGATGTTGCTATGAAGAAGTTCCCAAAGAATGAGGAGGAAAGGGCTAAGCTAGTGAAGGGCAGCCACACCTAATTTTTGCCTAAGGTAATCAAATTAATTTGGCTAAAGGTTGTACTTTCTATTATGAATTTTATCATAGTTGATGGTAGATATACTAGGGTTTATAGCTACCACTTTGTTCTACTAAATCATTTTAGGCACAAGGATAAGATTTCTCTTCCCTACTATCTTTTTTGCTCCCTTAATGAGGGGATTAAGGATGCCATTTCCAATCCCCACATTAAACCACCAATGCATGAAGGATTGGTGGTGATTCTATATAATCACATCAAGAACATGACCATCTAGATGAATATTGTAGAGACTTCTGACTTGGATGAATATTTTGATGAGTTGGAAATGGAAGAAGGTCATGGCTATTATACAGAAGCAGAGACTGAAGATGATCCCCAAATGGCCGAACCAAGTAGACAAAAGAAAAAATTGAAACAAGGGAGACAAAATAGAGGGTTTGGTAAAAAAATCTAGAGAGGTGAGGATGATATTTGAAATGCGGAGGAGGAAGGGACTGACAATGACATGGACACTAGAAGCAAGGAGGGTCAAACCCAAGTGAACCTCAAACAAAAAAAGAAGAATTCAAAAGGTAGGGAGGTGGAAGAAAGGTTACCTCTTAGGTCTGATTTAAAGAAGAAGAGAATCATGGAGGAGGACACAACAATGAAAGATGATCAAAACACTGAGGATAGAGAGGTTAGTCTGAAGGTCAATCTTAATACCATGGATATCAAGAACCAAGAAGATCATCAAGTGGACATAGGCCTTTGCATAAATAATGGGATAGAGAACTTCAAACAAGCGCTCTACTAGATTCAAAAGGAAATCGAGGGCATAAAATTCAAGCAAGCCCATGAAGCTAGGAAAATTAAAACCTTATAGGCCTTAGGTTCCTAAATATTCAACTCCCTCCCAGAATGTCTAAGTGAGCTAACCAAGGTGATTGGCAATGCAGAGAATATTATAAATGCCAACCACAATAGTTTTACTTGCCTGGAAAATAGAGCAAATGCTACTAATCATAGACTGGATGGTATTGAGAACACACTTAAAATAATTGGGGAGCAGAGCCACAGGATCCTAAAGGCTACCTCGGCAAGCATGAAAACCCTCATCCGCAAGCTGGCGATCTACCAAGGGGAAACAACTGTGGAGGGTATTATTGAGGTCAAAGATGACACCACTAAGGATAAGGAAACTGGGCTCAGAAGAAGAACCAGAGCCAGTACTAAAAGGATACAAAATGAGAGCAAATAAATAGAGGACATCCAGCGGGCTGTGGAAACTTTGGATCAGTTGGAGCTGGAAGCGACGGAGATGCTTCAAAATTTGACCTAAGCCCAGGCTTTTGTTGGTCATTTTTCGTTTTTAGTCTATTTTTATCTTTTACTTGCTAGTATTTTGTACACCAATTGTCTTTAGTTTAGCTATGTGGCAATGCTTATCTTTTGATCTTCCTTCTGTACTGGGTTTCAGGGACCCATCAAAACCTATTTTCCCTTAATCAAAAACAATGTTGAAAATATTAGCAACTTTGTCAAAAGTTGTTCCTAGACTCAACCAAAGATCACTATGACTAAAAAATGATATAAATAGGTTCAAATTGGTCTATAAGACCTTTATATATCATTAAACATCACATTTGACCCACTGAGACACATTTGCAACATACTGACAATTTTGACAATATTGATCATCATGACCCCCACTAGGACTCAATAGACCATCTAATGGTCTTAATGACATTTATTACATGAAATATGGTCTTCTAATACCATATTAATAACCAAACTCAAAAACCTTGACCTATTACTAAATTGGCTTCATGGTGGCCATCATGTGAACCTAGGTGCTCTTGCCCAAAAGGATGATATGATATGGTGGAGAGAAATACAAGGGGGGAGTGGTAGGAAATGTTAAGGGTAGTTGGTACGTGGAGAAAGGGGAGGGAATGAGATGTGTGGAGAAATCAAGACATAAGGGATATAAATGATGGAAGAAGGAGATAAGTGGGGGGGGAAAGAGGTTTAGGATGTGGGTGGTAAAAGGCGTTGGAGTTAGGATATGTCGGGGAAAAAAGTGGAGTGGGATGTTATAAGGGGGTAATGAAAGGGTAAAGGGGATGAAGGTGATAATGGGAGTTATAAGGGGCAAGGAAAAAGGGTAAGGGGGTAGGGTGGTAGGTTAGGATAGGGATATGATATGTGTAGGCTAGGATGGGGGTAGGTGATAAGATGGAAAGGGTAGGTTAATAGGTGTGTGGTAGAGGTAAGCTTAGGGAAATAAAGGAAGTAAGACTTATGGGATGTGGGTTGGAATAGGTGATTTTAGGGGAATAAAGGGGTAGGTATTGTGGAGGGGCATGTGAGATATAAGGTATGAGGGGAAGGAAGATGCTATGATAGAATAGGGGTAGCGGTAAGATGGAGTGAGATGAGGGTGTAAAATGGAAGGGTAGAACTCATTATTTCATATTAGAACATCAACCACATTGATTAGGCAAGTCAAATAAGGTCTCTCCAATGTTTAGGATACACAAGGGCATCATTAGTCATGTAAGTATGCATGAGCATGGGAATGGATGATTATTTTCCTTTTAGACTAACTTGGGTCTATGACTAGCTTGGGTCTATGACTCTCAATGGATATATCACTTGCTCTAAATCACCACAAAGCAATTAGATATGTTTTGAGATGAAAAAGAAGAGAAATGGTTTTGGTTCAATTTGCATAATTTCTATGTTCAATTAAGTTAATTTGGTATATTATACTGAAACGTGATTTCATAAATAAAATTTCAACTTCTATATAACTAGTTTTATAGCCCGATTTGTTTGCCTGTGAAGAAAGACCATGTCAGACAATATCAATGAACAACAAAATAAGGAGACAATTGCTAGATTGTGGTCTAACTTGAAAATAAAAGGTGATGGAAAATGTTATTGTCCATGTAAAATTTGTAAGGGGTTAAAGACTAGAAGACTTCTAATCAAAACAACTAAGAAACATTGCTGTCTGCATGGTCACATTGAAGGTGGACATGATTATCATCCATTTCTAAGTTTTTCATTATATCATTTTAACAATTTATATACATAAGAAATCACTTAATGATGAGATCATGATCATGGTTTATTTATGTTTATCAATTTAATATAGGTCGAGCACCCCAGAGCACATGATATGGATCAACACAACCCACCGAATATGGTATTCGAAGTGGAGGAACATGGACGTGTGAATATCAAAGTGGAAGATAATGATCCCATGGATGATGACGATCATGAGCCACAAAACACAATTGAAGATGATGGTACAAATACATTGATCCATGACACATTTAGTACTGGTGCACTTGATCATGATGATGAACATGACCTTGATGTTGTTCATGATGTCCCTCAACTTGAGAAGGCATGTGAGGCCCTTTACGAAGGCTTCCAGATAACTTTTCTCTTTGTTGTATTGTTGTTGGTGAAATTGAAGGTTATGAATGGTTTATCCAACATAACAATATCACGTATGTTAAGGGATGTCATATATGTCATTATAGTTAATAAACACTGAATCATGTGGTACCATTAATATTCTTTAGATTAACAAATTGTGTAATTTTTTGATAGATTGATAGGTGAGTTTTTGTTACCACCATCAAATATTATACCTCTCTCATACGGAGAATTATCTACCATTATGAAAGATATTGGAATGGAGTATCAAGCAATAGATGCTTGTCCCAATGATCATATTATATATCACAAATAACATGAATTTTGAATTGAATTCCCTGAATGTCATATCAGTAGATATTGAATAGATCAAATAACAAAAAGGGTTCCTTGCAAGGTT
This sequence comes from Cryptomeria japonica, assembly GCF_030272615.1. Classification (NCBI taxonomy): domain Eukaryota; kingdom Viridiplantae; phylum Streptophyta; class Pinopsida; order Cupressales; family Cupressaceae; genus Cryptomeria; species Cryptomeria japonica. Next base: position 780,470,460 of record NC_081411.1, on the reverse strand, counting down.
CTTCACTATATTCCCATTATTCCTTTTATGCAATGATTATTCAAATGCACTAGCTTGGCACAATTTATGGATTACCATGCACACAATAGAAGTCAAGATGACATTATTCAAATGCCTGTGGATGGTTCAACATTTATGGACATAGAGGAAAAGGGGCCACACTTTAAACAAGAACCTCATTATCTAAGGCTTTCATTGGCAGTAGACGATGTCAATCCATTTGAAGAGTTGAGATTTGTTTACTCAGTGTGGCATTTTTTTGTTATCAACAATAACATTCCTCCATGGATTTCAATAATGAGGGAGCACATAATGTTTTGATTAATTAAAAAATAGGTTTTTAGGACTAAGAAGAATAGTGCTTTAAAGTTCGCATACAAAAAGACTGGCCAAAAGACCAGTAGATAGAAAGAACAGCTTAACAACAAAAAACAACAAAGAAACAGAGAAGGCACTACACAATAATTTTCTTCATCAAATCCTCCATCTTAATCACCAGCTTGTCATAGGTGGCCCCGACAACTTTCAGGTCTTCCAGATCCTTGTTCGGTTTCTTTTCCTTCCTCTTGCCTCTAGTGTGAGTTCGGGGACCTTGAGCTTCCCCTGTTCCTTCAGCTTCCAGGTCTATGTCCTAGATTTCCTTTTCTTCATCCAGTTTTCCGATGAGGGTGTGGGTGTTGTTAGCTAAGATCTTCAGGATACTTAGGCTCTATTCAACAATGTTCTTTAGACACTCCCCAATTTTACCAATTTTGGTAACGGTGTCCGAGAGGGTTTTATCGCTAGTGTCAGCAAGGCTCTTCCTTTCCAGCAAATCCTTCTCAATCTTCTCAAACCTAGGGTTAAAAGCATCTATGATGTCTTTAGCTTTGGCAATGGTGTTTTTCAGGTCCTCAATATAGTCGGCCATAGTGTTCCCTTCCCCAGTATTAATGGTTTCCAGGATCAAGACTCTGTTGCAGAGTTTTTTGTTTTCATCCTCAGCTTTCTTGTAGCCATTAATGAGCCACTCCATAGTTTCTATGAAACCATGCAAACCCTCAGGAGGAGGACCAGATGTGGGGGTAGCTTTTCCAGGGGTAACCTATTCCTCTTTAGGGAAGTGGAGGGCAGAAATTGTATCAGCAGCCCTAAGAGTCTCTTCCATGGTCTCCTTTTCCAGACTCTAATCAACTTCTAGGGCCTTAGCTTGCTTGTCGGCTATCGGGTCCTTACCAGTCTCCTCTTTCTTCTTGTGCTTTTTCTTGGTCTAGGTATGGTCTTTTGTTTTCTTCTTTGGCAACCCTTTAGGGTTCTCCTTTTCAGAGTCATTTGAGTACTCCTTTTGCGAAGAGATGTTGATCAGGGGTCTACTTTTTGGCTTTTTGCCCTTAGAGGAAGAGGGTCTTGTTTTACTGTATTTCCTCTTCTTCCCACTTTCATACTCTGAGACATTAGTGCTATCCTCTATGTCAGTTGAAGAGTCACTGTAGGATTCCTCCTCCTTAGAAAAGGTAGAATCAAACATCTCTTCCTCAGAGTCTGTGGAGGGCTACATCCAAGCTATTTGGTTGGCTTTTAAATGGTCATAAATTAGGACCATTAGGCCTTGGTGCATAGCAAAATCACCTAGAGGATTCTCTTTATAGGCCTTGAGGGATGCATTCATCAAGAAAATCAGGAAATAAGGGAAATTAACCTTATCATTGTGCCTAAAGTGGTTTAACAGAACAAAGTGATAACCATAAACTTTCATAAGCCTGCCATCTAGAGTGATATAATGCATTAAAACAAAGAGGATTTCCCTCCAGGGTTTGGCAAAATCCCTAGGTGGGTAGTAGGTTTTGCTCAACTTTAGCAATCATTTTTTCTCTTTCTCCATTTCTGGGCACATTTCAATAGCTTCCCTACTAACCTTCCTATCTCTGTAGAAGTTGCAGCCTTCCCTTGTGAGGCCCGTAGCTTGAGCAATTAAGCTTCATTGATTTCAACCATTTGATTGCCCATTTTTAACATGCCCTTCTTCAAGTTCTTGCAGAAAAGACTGGCAACCATACCATCTCAACCATGGAGTCTCTCCATGAAGTTCGAGAGACCACTTTGCTGTAGTATACCACAAACCTCTTCCTTCTATTTCCATTCTTTACAACTACTTGGTTCATATATCCTCCTATTTCCACCCATGTTATCGTTGCCCATGGTCAAATTTTGAAGCTTGCAGAACAGATAAACTAGAGAGCTTTTAGGAACTATAATAGTTACCTAGAAAGTGTGAGAGTTAATGGCATTGATGTTAGAATGAGTGATGTTCCCATTATTATAGTAACTCGAAGTACTCACATTAGTACTTTTCATAATTATCTTGTCCATTAAGAATCTTTGGAGTGCTTCTATATCTCTCATTACTAATGATTTGTCTGATGTCTTCAGGGAGTCCGCACTCACCCATCCACATGGTAATTTCCTCACTTTTAACTGCTGCATTGGCAGCCCAGTCAGCAGAGTTGTTGGCCTTCGGGTAGATGTGGGATATATGGCAATTTTTAAAGGTGCTAATAAGATCAATAGCAGAGGTGATTATGTTGTGAATCGACCATGAAGGTTTGAGGGAGCACATAATGTTGGAAATTATTGTTCCACGTATAATATCATTTAATAGTCATCTACATTTAATTATAAATATTGCATTAAAATGGTCATAATAATTATGTAATGTTTTTGTTCATTTGATTAGGTAAGTACCAAGTTAAAGATATGAATGCATATATTGAGCCTCTTATCAATGAGTTGTTGGATTTATGGAATGGTGTCACTATGTATGACGTCTCTAGAACAATAGGACAAAGACAATTTCAATTCCATGTGATGCTTGTATGGACAATACATGATGCCCCAGGGCTAACACATTTTTGTGGTATGTTATAGTGTTCAAGTTGTGCATGATAATTATAATTAAAAAAATTAACATATTTAATCCAATTATACATTATCTTGTAGGTCTTCAAAAAAAGGAAAAATTTGCATGTCCAGTTTGTGGTCCGAAGATGAAATCTCATCATTCAAAAATTTTATGAAAGAAGGTTTTTAATGAGTATAGGCACTTTCTCATGAAAAATCATAAGTATCAAAATACTAAAAAACATCTTTTCAATGGGAAAGAAGAGAATATATCAAAGCCATGAAGAATGACACCTCACCTGTGGAAGTTGGAATATAATAGAATTAATCATCAACAAAAATTCATTCCATCTAATGGTTTATGTCATAAAGCATCTTTTCTATTGTGCTTTGTTTACTAATGATGTGATTGATGATCATGAAGGTCATCAAGTCATACATGACCACCTTCCTAAGGGACTAAAAAGTTATCCCCAACAATTTAGTAGGTTGCCCTACTAGGAGAAGTTACAAATTGTGCATTTGTTTAATACTATGCATATTGGAAACAATATAATAGAGACATTATGGAAAATATTGGATGGAAGTCGTGACAAAGAAAAAATTGTCAAAATTTGTAGTGACATTCAGGATTCCAATCATGTAATGAAAAATGCCATTCAATCAAATAGCCATGGAGACCACATTAATATAAGTAACCTTCCTTGTTTATTAAAGGACCAGCAAAGCAATGCTATAAAAGAAGTCATATGAAAACTTTAGTTTCCCATAGGATTTGCTACGAGCATAAACAATCTCATATCAAAGAAACATGAATTTGGGCTAGGGATGAAAATGCATGATTGGAATACCTTCATTAAGGTAATTCATGTTCTTTTGTTTTTACTATATATTTGTATACTGTGCATGTACTTTTCATTGTATTATGTTAGGAAAAAATGAAAAGATAATTTTATAATTGTTGCAGTATGTTGTACCTCTATCCCTCCCAGACAACTTTGACAATAATGTCAAGCAAGTCATATATGATCTTGGAAAATACATAAGGTAAGTAGTGATATTTGTTTAGTTTGTTGTATACATATTATTTTTGAGATTTGTTTTACTTGTTATGTAATATATTTTTTTGCATCTTGAATATCTTGTAGGTGGTTGTCATGTAAACAAATCCATAAAGAAGATATAAAATATTAGAAGAGAAAAATTCCTCATCTAATGTGTGAAATGCAAAAGTGTGTACCGTCAACTTTTTTCAATGCATAAGAACACTACCTCATACACCAAGTTGAGGAGATTGAATTGTGTGGATATGTACACACTAGGTCAATGTGGATGGTTGAGAGGCACTTGAAATTTTTGAAGGATTTGGTTTGACAAAGAGCACATCCTGAGGGTTCTATGGTGGAGGGATATATGGTATATCAGACTATGGTGTACATTTCTAAATATCTTCCCAAGTTTGAAACAAACATCCACATGGATCGCATTTGGGATCCCAACCCCATTAACAAATTTGAAGGGGAGTACTTGATGGGGAAAGGTAGATTGAGGAAAGTGAGAGGTAATTATAAGATGTTATTGTATTTAATTAATTCTTAATCTTCAAAATAAATCGGTTGTAAGACATCTATTTATTTTTTGTACAGTTGGTCGAGAGTGGGATGCACTACATTTATATATTGCAAACAATCTTGATTGGATGACAGTATGGATTGAACGTTGTCAACATTCTGCTCGCACATTAACATGAGAAGGTGTGGCTTCATTGGTTAAAGAAGATCATCCTAATGGAGATTCCAATGTTACGCAAAGGGAAATTGATTTAGCATATGGTTTAAGAGATAAACAGGTATGTATAAATTTATTAATCACCCATATTTTTATCAACTCATGATGCAATAATTTTTACATTCTTGCCATATCACAGGTTAAACACCACAACGCTATGTGCTGCAATGGTCATAAATTTTGTATCAAAATGTTGGATGACACAAAGAAAACTTGTGATTCCAGGATAACTACAACTTTGAGGTGACAAATATTTCATTGAGAAATGACATACATTGTCAAGAGTCTCAAAATCAATAATATGGCATTTTGGATGATATACTTGAGTGCGACTTTAATTCCTTCTAATTAGTTTTGTTTGTTGTCAAATGGTACACGCTATGATTGAATAAAAATGATCCTGATAGAGCTATTATTGACCATGATAATGGTTTTAAAATGGTTAATACAAGGTCATTTGAACCAGTTGGGGATGAGCCCTATGATCTTTCAAGCCAATGTGAGCAGGTATTTTGCTCAGAGGTTTCACATAAACTGGGTTGGTCCTTTGTTGTTAGACATGATCCAAGAGGAAGGCCAATAAAGTATAATGTGATGGAAGAAGAAGATATCAAAGAACTAGAAGATGATGTAGATGATGATCACGATCAACAGTTACTCAATGATGATGAAGAATAAGAAGTTGATGATGATGATGATGATGATGATAATCATGATGATGATGATGATGATGATGATGATGATGATGATGATGATGATGATGATGATGATGATGATGATGATGATGATGATGATGATGATGGTGATGCTCATGCTCATGCTGATGCTGATGCTGATGCTGATGGTGATGCTGATGGTGATGGTGATGGTGATGGTGATGGTGATGGTGATGGTGATGGTGATGGTGATGGTGATGGTGAGGATGACGATGATGAAGATGATGAAGATGATGATGGTGGTGGTGGTTGTTAGGACCATGGAATGACAACTGAGAGGGGAGTGAATCAATTGTCAATAAATTATAACCCAAATGATAATTATTCCAACTTAAACTTATTGCTAGTAAACCAAACTTAACTGTTGGTAACAAAGATTAATAGATATAGTAGTACCAGTTTAGCTTAATGCATGAAACAGAAATAGAAACAATATGCACAACACATAACACAAAGATTTTGACATGGAAACCCAGCAAGGGAAAAACCATGGTGGGAAACCCTACCCACAATCAGATGATACTACTGTAGATATTATGTGTATACAAATTGGGTTTGCACATACAAAAAGACCAACTGCCTAGAGCTCACTGCTCAATCATAAAATAGGAGTCACACTAACTACACAATTGGATGGTAAAATCCAATGATAATGTATTGCTCAAAATAGCATCTCCAATGTTGGATTCAATACCGATTAAGCTCTAAACATGAGTTTGAAAACACCTTCATAACCTTCCTTCAACCTTCAAAAATGTCTACGTGATTTGCACAAGGATCTGCTTATTTTCACTCTTCAATAGTCGAACACACTCATACCCTAAGCATATCCCGATCTTCAATAAAAATCTTACAATCATTTATACAAAAACTAAGACCAAATATATAGGTCAGCTCACTAAAGATATTACAATTAAATATAAGTCTTGATGCGATACAACATGTTGGCTCAATACATTTACCATAATAACCAATCAATAAACAATCTCAATAATGTCTCATTCTTGATCTGGAGTATCAGTCCATAACCTAGACCTATCTACCAGTAAAGGCAAATCTATCAACCCGATTAGATCAATAAGAAAAACACCAAATCCAAACTACCAATCCATGTCTTCAACATTACCAAATGATCTCCAAGTTATCATCATTGTTGGTGAACCATATAACCTACTGGTGAACACATATCGGTGACTATACATAAGCCACTAACAATACCGATGAACATAATGTAAACCTCTAAGAAGATAAGTGTTGACATCAATGACAAAACCAATGCAACCCATGATGAAGTCATCCGTAATACCAACAATCTCCCCCTTTGGCATTGATGACAACACTAGATGGAAAAATATCTAAGTGCCAAAAATAGAATGCCAAAAACATGAAACCAATCAATCTCCAAAAGATAGATCATTACAAAGTTTGTTATACATATATCCAAAGGGTATATCTAGTCTCCCCTAATGAATAATCTGCCCCCCAAGGAATATTGTTTTTCTAGAGATATCTCTCCCCCTTTGACATCAAATGCCAAAGCATTTAAGAAATAAAACATAACATTCTACCAACTACTCCCCCTGAGAAGTATCTCTCCTTCATCAAAGTTGGAAAAAGATTTTTCTATTAATTCCTGTCGGTTTGATGCCAATCTTCAACATCTAAGTCTCTAGCAGTGGGGAAATTACCCAAAGCTCCTCTCTGAGATATTTAAATGTTTCCTTAGGCAAAGGATTTGTAAAGATATGTGCAATTTTCTCTTTAGTATTCACATAAACCAATTTCACTTCATTTGCTTCAACATTCTCTTTCAGAAAATTATACTTCATAGAAACATGCTTTGTCTTAGAGTGAAATACTGGATTCTTTGATATATTAATTGTTGTTGAATTATCACAATAAATGATTATTGGTTCTTTGCATTTTACCTTTATGTCCTTCAACATTTTCTTAATCCATAATACCTGAGTACAATTAGTTGTTGCTGCAACATATTCTGATTTTGTTGTCGATAATGATGTACAAGTCTACTTCTTGTTGATCCATGAAATCACTCTGCTACCAAGAAAGAGTGCACCGCCAGTGGTACTCTTTCTATCATCTACATCTCCTGCCCAATTTGCATCGGTGTATGCACATAAATCAAAATTTTCATTTGTAGGATACCATAAACCAAGATTTGTTGTGCCTTGTAGGTACCGAAAAATCCTTTTAATTGTTGATTCATGATTTTGTTTAGGATTTCTTTGAAATCTAGAAACAATACATATTACATTCATTATATAGAGTCTTGTTTGTGTCAAATATAGTAATCCTCCAATCATATATTTGTACCTCGTCGAATTAATAGGAGTTGAATAATCCTTCAATGTCAACTTGTTAGTTGTTGTCATAGGAGTACTTACTAGTTTGGAATTTTCCATACCAAATTTCTTCAAAAGTTCCTTCAATTACTTTGTGAGACATATGAATATACCTTTATCTATTTGTGAAATATGCAAACCTAGAAATTTTTTTATCTCTCCAATCATATACATTTCAAATTCTTCCTGCACCTAGTTAGCAAAGTCTTTCCATAATCCATCTTCACCTCAAAAGATGATATCATCCAAAAAGACTTCAATAACCAAAATATCATCATTGGTAACCTTGTATAACAATTTTTTGTCAATGTTACCTTTTGTGTAACCAAGCTTCAAAATATTTTTATCCAATCTAGCATACCAAGCTCTAGGAGCTTGCTTCAATCCATATAAAGCTTTCCTTAACCTGCAAATCATATCCTTATTATCTGTCAAAGAAAATCCATCAGGTTGTTCAATGTAAACTTCCTCCTCAAGATATCCTTTCAAAAATGCATATTTTACATCCATTTGATAAACTTTATAGTTCTTATAGGCTGTAAATGCAAGAAATAGTCTAAGTGCCTCAATTTTGGCTACCGATGCAAAGGTTTCATTATAATCAATTCCTTCTTTCTATGAACAACCTTTACAAACTAATCTTTCTTTGTTCCTAATTACTTCTCCATCTTCATTAAGTTTATTCCTAAATACCCATTTAGTTCCAATTACATTTTTGTCTTTAGGCTGGGGAACTAATGTCCAAGTGTTGTTCTTTTCAATTTGGTCTAATTCATCTTCGATTGCTTTTATCCAATGCTCATCCTTACATGCTTCATTAACATATGCTAGTTCAACTTGAGAAATTAAGCATACCTCTTCATTTGCCAGTCTTCCTCTAGTCATAACACCTTGATTCTTATTTTCAATTATATGATTCTCTAAATGATTCAATCTTACATACCTGGGTTTGTTCTGATTTACATTCATATGCTATTGTTCTTTAGTCATAGTTGAGTTTTCTGATGATGCCGATGTGAATGGATCTTCATTCTGTACTAGTGCAATCTGTGTCAGTTCATTTATAATCATTTCAACTGTCGGTTCTACAGATCTTGAATCTCCTCTAAAGTGTTCATATATCTTCACATTAGTGCTCTCAATGATTTTTTGTAACCTTTTATTATAACATCTATATGCCTTACTTTTAGATGAATAACTAAGTAATATTGTTTTATCACTTCTAGGATCAATCTTGCCAATATACTCATCTCTTCTAATATAGCATTTGCTTCCAAATATTCTGAAGTACTTAAGAGTAGGAATATGACCAAACCATAGCTCATAAGGGGTCTTACCGGTTTCACTTTTCATGTGAACTATGTTAAAAGTATAAACCGCTATATTCACTACTTCTCTCCAGTACACATGAGGTAGATTTTCTTTCATTAACATTGTTCTTGCTGCACCAAGAATAGTTCTTTTCTTCCTTTCCACAACTATAGTCTACTGGGATGTCCAGGGTGCTGATAGTTATCTTTTAATTCCATTCACTTCGGAGAATGCATTAAATTCTCTAGATGTAAATTCTCCTCCTTGATCTGATCTTAAACATTTGATTTTCTTGTAGGTTTCATTCTCTACCATTGCCTTGAATATCTTGAATCTTCCAAAAGCTTCTGATTTCTCCTTGAGAAAAGTAACCCAACACATTCTAGAATAATCATCAATTATTAGCATAAAGTATCTATCTCCTTGTAGACTTCTTGTTCTTGCTGGGCCACATAAATCAGTATGAATTAAATCAAAAATACTATTGGACTTCTCAGTAATGCTCTTAAATTTTGTTCTAACTTGCTTTCCCATTTGACATTCCTTACATAGCAGATTTTGAGGTTTCACAATCTTAGGTAAATCCCTTACTTCCTTAGTTGAATTGATCTTTACAATGCAATCAAAACTCACATGACACAGTCTTTAATGCCACAACCAACTTTCATCAATGTGTGCAATTAAACATGTTTTATCACTGGTATTCAAGTGAAAGATATTACCTTTAGTCTGATTACCAGTTGCAATCTCCAATTCAGTTCTATTTATGATTTTTCATTTCCCATTCTTGAGTTATAACTGAAATCCTTTTTCTACTAACTGACCAACACTCAAAAGATTATGCTTTAAACCTTGTACATAATAAAAATTGTCAGTATTATGCTTACCATCCAAAGATCTAGTGCCTTTTCCTTTGATTAAACAATCTTTATCATCTCAAAACCTTACTAGACCTCCATGAATTTCATGATAAGATAAGAATTTGCTTTTATCACTAGTCATATGATGCAAGCATCCACTATCTATAATCCATTCATCATTTTCTTCAATTTTTGTTGCCACTGCCTGCTCTACCAATTTGACAATAGGCATCGGTTGATCTTCTTTTATTGCAACAAAAGCCCATTGGCTATCTACTGGATCTTCATCTAAATCATTTGTAACACCTTTATCTGCATAGTAACATGACTTATCTCTATTTTTCTTAAATCTATATCTCTGATATTCAGGGATAGGTTTATATGATCATTTTGCTTCCTCCCTTAGTCTTGCATGTCTATTAGGACATCTAAATACCATATGACCAACTTTATTGCAATTAAAACATTTGAAAGGTGCTTCACCTTCATACTTACTTCCTGTTGGACCTTTAGGCATTTTCCTTGCAAATAGTGCTTCAAGTTCTTCATTTTCTCTCCTCATATCTTCAATTTCTTTTTCATAAAGTGTTTTCCAATCACTTTTGTCAGATGATGATGATGTTGATGCTAATGATGATTATTTAAAAGTTAAATCAATTTTTACAGTAGCAACAAGACCAAATTCCTCAAGCTCAAATGTTGAAAGTTTTCCAACGAAAGTATCTCTAGAAACTGAAGTATTAGGCATTGTTCTCATTTCATTAATAGCAACCACTTTCATTTTGTAAGCCGGTGGCAATGCTCTTAAAAATTTAGACACAATTTCATCTTCACTTAAGGATCCTCCAGAACATTGTACTCCTAAAACAATTTCATTAACTCTTTCCATAAATGCAGAAATTCTTTCATCTTCTTCCATTTTTAATTTTTCATACCTGACCCGGTAACATTCCAGTTTTGCAATCTTGATAGTGGTATCTCCTTCATTCAATGTTTCTAGATTATTCCAAATAGCTCTAGAAGTATATCAGTCTTATAGTGTGCTCATAAGTGCTTCTCTTGCTTTGCAATCATTGTCCATGTCCTTAGCCAATTCTAGTGGATGAGGTTCATTTGGAATAGGAGCAACATAGCCATTCTTTGTAACATCCCATATATCTTTTCCAATGCAATTCAGATATGTCAATAAACTATAAACCAAATGATAATTATCCCATATTCTTTGTAACATCCCATATAGCCATTTAGAGTAGGTCAATAAATTATAAACCAAATGATAATTATTCCTTCTTAAACTTAATGTCGGTAAACCAAACTTAAGTGTTGGTAAAATAGATTAACAGATATAATAGTATTAGTTTAGCTTAATGCATGAAATATAAATAGAAACAATATCCACAACACATAACACAAAGATTTTGACGTGTAAACCCGGTAAGGGAAAAACCACAGTGGGAAAACTTATCCACAATCAGATGATACTACTGCAGATAGTATGTGTATACAAATGAGGTCTACACATGTAGAAAGGCCAATTGCCTAGAGCTCACTGCTCAATCATAAAATAGGAGTCACACTGACTAAACAATTGGATGGATTCAGTACCGGTTAAGATCTGAACATGAGTGTCAAAACATCTTCATAACCTTCCTTCAACCTTCAAATAATGTTTGCATGATTCGCATAGGGATCTGCTTATTTTTGATCTTCAATATTCATACAAACTCATATCATAATCATATCCTGATCTTCAATAAGATCTTATAGTCATTTATACAAAACCTAAGACCAAAGGTATAGGTCAACTCACTAAATATATTACAATGAAATGAATTAAAAATAAGTCTTGATGTGATACAACATGTCGGCTCAATACATTTACCACAATAACTAATCAATAAACAATCTCCATAACGTGTCATGCTGATCTAGAGTACCGGTCCATAACCTAGACCTATCTGCCGATAAAGGCAAATCTGTCAACCCGATTAGACCAATAAGAAAAACACCAAATCCAAACTTCCAATCCATTTCTTTGACATAACTAAGTGATCTCCAAGTTATCATCGCTGTCGGTGAACCATATAGCCTACTGGTGAACACATACTGGTGATGTGCATAAGCCACTAACCATATCGCTAAACATAATGTTAACCTCCAAGAAGATAAGTGTTGACATCAATCAAAAAATAAATGCAACACATGATGAAGTGGTGATGATGATGATGATGATGATGATGATGATGATGATGATGATGATGATGATGATGATGATGATGATGATTATGATGATGATGATGATGATCATGATGGCGATGATGCTCATGATGGTCATCATGATGAATGAAATGTATGAGGTATGTGATTAGTATATTATCTATTCAATATTGATTTCTTGATAGAATTTTTTTTGACTTATATGGTTACATAATTAATTCTTTATGTTTTGAATTCTAATGCCATTACATGATGCACCTTTTAATGCTTTTAATTCATGTTCCATGACCTCTACCAGTTCCTTATAGTATAACTATGCCACCTCAAGGAGATGGAGATAGGGAGAGTGACTATTTATGTGAGATTTTTTAAATTTTGTGTTTATTTATGAAATTTGGATTGTTTATTAGCTATGTGATGGATTACATGTTTATGATGATACATGTGACATTTTTTGAACTTTGTGTTTTTTTATAGAATGTGGATTGTTTATTACCTATATGAATGATGGTGATTTATGATACATATGTGATGGATTACAGGTTTATGATGACACATATGTGATGCTAATTATGATACTCAATTACATATATGATGATACATCATGTGATGCTTATGATGCTTATGATACATATGTATTTATTGTTTATCAACTTTAAGATGTAATGCTTATGATGCTTAATTGATGTTACTAATTTCATGTATAGTCCCTATGTGATGTTGTCACCCTTGGTGGGAACAGGTCAATGACTATAGACATCATCAACCCTTTATTTGAGGATCCTGCATAGTCTACACAAAGTAAAGGTAAGGAATTAAAAAATTTATAATGATTATGATGACAACATCTTTTTTAATTATTTAATACTCATTTTGTCTACAAAGTTCATGTTGTTCATGTTGTGTACTATGTATTTTTTAGCTAACATAAGATAATTGAATTACATGCGCAAGAACCTAAACCCCTTTGACGAGGATCCTGCACAGTCTCATGGATCGATAGGTATAAGTCAATACACCCTATAGAAACAATTTTTTTTTAAAAATTACTTGGGTAACAAACTTCCTCAGTTTTTCAAACCTCAACATTACCAACAAATCTAATATAGTTATCAACACTTGAGGCCCCAGTTGGAATTATTCAAATTTTAATCTCAACATCAACTTTAGGGATGGCTTCTTCATCAAGATTACCCTCATTTGCAAAATATCTCTCTCATTACCAACTAACTCTCTCATTTGATGGAGTGCAGGTACCACCAAATAGGTATTTGTCAAATGTGTCTTTCTTTGAGTGAGGGAAATGCAAGAATAGAAAATGAAAGTGAGACATGTAGTAGGTCTACAATAGGGAGATCAACTAGAGATCAAAAGATTAGAAGAAAATTCAATAAACGCATGAAATTTTTCCTTTCTCAAGGGGGGTCATGTTGTTATGATGATGAGACCAAAGGTGACATTGAGGTGCCTTTGAGGTACAAACATCTACAAAAACAACGGGTATCCAACAAACTTCCTCCAATAAATACTAATTTTTGTGTTAACGATAGGATATATCGCATAGCACCTTCATCGTTACATGGTTTGGTCCTATTTTCCATGGATGGCATAAAGGTCTATTACGACAAAGTTTCTGAATTGATGGAGTTTGTTGAACCTTGTTACAATTACAATAATTGGATATAGATTGTTCCATATAAAAAAATATGCGTAGGTAGGCACTGTCAACAAATTATATACAACAGAAAGATAATAATCAAATTAAATGAGTGGCTATATGCATTGGTGGAAGGCCAAAAGAAACAGGGAATATTGTAGGTTTTATAAATAGTATGTGACCTGCGTCAACTAATAAACAACCCAATTGCATATTTGAGGCACAAGAGGGAAATCATGTATTTGTATGTGCGATAAAATCAATAAGTGCAGGGGAAGAGCTTCTAATCGATTACAATTTGAATCATATAGATACAAACAAAGTTACTATCATGGGGTTGCTACATGCTATATACCATTTAAATTAACCAGCCTCCAATTAATGACTCCAATATACCATTTTATTATGAAGTTTTTTGCTAAGTCTATTGGTTTAATTTTTCTAATGTTTTTTATATTTTTTCTTTGTTACGGGGTGACATGGTCCCATCACATAGCATAGATAGGGATGTAGGTCATGAGACTTCTACCAAGTAGGTGAACCTCATTGTAATTGTACAAATGAGATAGAAGCAAATGGTTACATTATTATTTTCTTTTTTTGAGTGTTTTTGACTAATTTGTAATTGTTAATGATATTCTTGTCATAGACGGATATTTGAGGAAAGGGAAATGGAGCTGCAGTACCTAAGCACCTCTCTAGGGATGTGGACTCAATAGGATTAAGTGATGATGACCCTGGAAATTCCAAAAACCCTATGGAATTGATAAAAAAGACTGTTAGAAAAATTAGTAGAGAGATTATTTCTTTGGCATCCGTGGAGCCTCAAACTGATGAGATACGAGAGAGGGTACAAAAATTGATTCGGACAATAGACAACTTGGAAATAAGCAGTATTAAAAGCTTTAATTATAACAAAAGTTCGATAATGGTTTATATTTTATACTCCTTTATGTCATTAACTAAATAATGTACGTGTTGTTTTTACATAAATTTATGCATCCTCATGAAATTGGTGGCCATGATCAGGGTGTTGTAGGTAGTTCAGGTGATGATGATTTTCTTGGCTTATCACTTACTTGGCTTATCACTTTGAGTATGCAAAATACATCATACTTGATACTGTCAATGTTCATAATAAATGTTCATCCTTGTTTACAATTCTTGCACTTTTTATATATTTAATGTTTTATATATTTAATGTATTATTCTTTAGGTGTTGTCAATGTTCCTGTGCAAATTCCACTGGTGCCTCATCAGAGGTTAGCCCCACCTATATTGTAGACTGTAATGTTGGCAACACGTAGCATGCAGACATCCTCTACTGCATGCCATATTGGCCCGCCCATTATTGGTAGATCCCTCTTTTTCTCTATCTGTTGTTGTGTTTATTTCCTTTCAAGCGTTCTTTCTTAGGGGCATTTCATAGTGGATTCATTTTCTACAGAAGGAGATACACATGAGGATGCACTAGAGGTGACTACTACTGATAACATACCATCATTTCCTGGATCTTCTTGTATTGCTAGTATAGGAACGTTGTAGGCCACATTGGTGGTGAGCGATGAAGAAATGATTCCCTTT
Source organism: Cryptomeria japonica (assembly GCF_030272615.1). Classification (NCBI taxonomy): domain Eukaryota; kingdom Viridiplantae; phylum Streptophyta; class Pinopsida; order Cupressales; family Cupressaceae; genus Cryptomeria; species Cryptomeria japonica. Next base: position 780,455,087 of record NC_081411.1, on the reverse strand, counting down.
AAGATACAGAAGGTTCCACGTAATTTAAAACTATTATTATATAGTCTAATTGTAATTTACTTTCTAATCACTCATTTTGGACTAATGATCCCATGAATTTTCTGCAGGAAATTATATTTTTTATAAAAATATTAGTGACATTGCATTGCAGATATTTGGGCCCACCATACGTAAAAGGTGGAACATCATATGTGAACTAACCCTAATCCACTATTTTGATTTCATATCATTTCAAGAATAATTTTCCTTTGATCCATTTCTTAAACTATAATAAATGTAGCTTCAGTTCATTTCTGAATCTAACAGGTTTGTTTTTGCTTTAAAATATGGAATGACCAAGAAAAAGGGTTAAAAGATGAATTGACAAACTATAGGGTTGAGTCATTTGGAATTGACACCTTTGACAAAACCAAGTTCCTTGAAAAAGTTGGCACATATCTAAAGCATGTGAGGGACCAATACAGGACCCATTTAGAGAAGAACCTAAAGTACGAGCGTTCCCCATGATTCTAGAGAGGGAGTGGAAGGACCTAATTTTGGATGCCAAGGAGAGAATTGAAAGGAAAATGGGTAATATACCACCAGATGGCAAAAGAAGTTACGAGATACTATTATGAATGTAATTATGTACTAGTTTTCTCTTTATATTTATATAATCTAACATATTTTAAACTTTTCATAGACTGAGTGACATATCAAAGGCAACCAAGTCAAGACAATAAAAGCACGGGCAATACAAACTCGGCTTTGGTGGTTATATGAAACTTGTTGCATGAATTGTAAGTATTAGTAAACGAAATATTGCATCAAAATATTTATAAATTGCAAACAATTTTTTTTTTATCAAACAATGCAAGCAAAATTCATGATACCAAGAAAAAATGTAGGGTGATTGGGTATGAGAATTGAGTGGGCAAACACAAGATTCTGGTGCATCCATCACACAGGTAAATAAGCTAAATGAAAATTGTTTCAAATTGAATACTTTACCAATAATCTAATTGATGTTGAGTTCCAACACAAAGTGACTATATTTTTTTTTACATAAGAAAGAAATGATAATGATGTGCATGACATTGGAATGCAGCCTGCTAATCATGAAACACCACCTACACATGAAGGTCCAGATGTGCATCCTAGTAGTGGAGGTATTCATTTTCTATTCAAATTTATTTTTGTAATTATTAATACAATTAAACATCTTAATTCATAATTAGAGTAGTAATTAATGTAACCCTTTTTGTTAATATTTTAGAGCATGTAGTCGATGGTGACCAAGTGGAGCATGATCCAGGTACACAACATCAGGAACGTGATGTTCCCCAATCACGTAAAGATGACCACTGCTATTCCTTTAAACAAATATAATTTCAATTGGTGTTCAACATTAACGTAACCTTTAGTATTTCAACTCCAAATGATCTAGAGGGTGTTCAACATGTTGAGGCTAAGACTAGACAAAATTATGTGGCCCCATCAGGTAAAGAGCGCAACAGTTATGTTCTCTAAATTAATGACATACTTGTACCAATAATAAAAAAATGTTCTGAATTTAATCCATTTCTTTGTTATTGCAGAGGACCCCCCTTCGCTTCAGTGTCCTCGTCCTTAGTATAGGACTAGGCATACATAAGGATCACAAGTAGAGGGTGGAACAACTGAACAGGGAGGAAATGATGAAGAAAACAATGTTCCACTTATTATTTTCATAGATTCAAAGAAAAAAAAGAAAAAAGAAAAGAAATGATTGTAATCTACCTTATTTCATAATGACTGATTTTTATGTGTTAATGAATGTAATTATGTGCTAATGAATGGCTATGAATGATATGTGTTAATTAATATTGATGAATGTTGCGCGTTAATTAATTTTAATCAATTTTATGTGTTAATTAACGTTATTTGATATTAATGAATGAATGTTAGATGTTAACGGGGAATTTAGAGTGATGTTAGGGGGGGGAAGGGGATAAATGAGCTTCCACCTTCACGTGGTTGGCCCTATTAAGTAGACAATATTAAAATATTCTTGAAACCAAGCGAAGCTCAATAAGATAACACACTTTTCAACATTTCATTATGTTGCACAGTTAATCTTATTGAATAATATATATTGAATCTTAATTGCAGGGTCTAATAGAGACAACACAAACAACAACACCACAAGTAGTTGGGTATAATGAACTCCCATATTGTCTTGTATGTACACTAAAAGTATGAGTTTCTTCTAGTGTTGATACCCATGGTGGGACTGCAAAAGTTATGAATATGCCTCATCCTTGTAAGTTTTTTTATTACTTGAAATTTTCTTTAGCATTTTGTTACTTCATGAATGAGATGTTTCCAGATGTCTATTCCATGAATACCTCTCTCTTGTATGCTTCATGATCGATATGTCTTTCGCATGTCCACCCCATGAGAACCGTTCTCATATATGCTTTTACCTTATGTGTATTTGTGTATCACTTCATGGTTTACATGTGTGATTCATGCCTTGCATGTATTCATATGTATGGTTTGTGCTTTACATAGCTCCTTCATGCCTTATGAGCATTACTTGATGCCTTGTAGTCTTCTCAAAATATTGCAAAATCATTCAACAAGAAAAAGATTAGTACACACTACATACCAAAATAAATTAGATCTCCCTCTTTATTTCCTCACTTTGCTCCCTATTTTCTTCCTCCCTTCTTTATCACTTCCCTTTTTCTTTATTTTTCCTTGATATAACTAACGTTTTCTCCTTAATGTTCTTCATGAATCCAAAGACTCCTCTACACTCCACACTTTACATCCATGGCAACTACCTCCATATATATATATATATATATCAACCTCATTTGAAGACTTTGAATCTGCTTTACCCAGTTTTGCTTCACATTTCTCTTATGTGACAACAAAATGTGAGGATTTAAGAGAAGCTTCAAATCATAATAGCCCTTAGCATTGGTTCAGAAAGAGTCTCATACTATGCCTCCTAGATTGGATGGCTTTGATCCTCATCACACTATTCATCTTTTTCCTCCTCACTGGATTGTTTGCACTCGTGATGATAAAATTGTGAAGATTATATTTCAACAATTTTTCAGTTTTTTTTTCTCGCTTCTGATTCAATGAGAATCGGTTAAGATATGCTTTCGATGAAATATTTGTGGCCACCTTTGGTCAATGAAAATAAATGTATTGTCATGTATAAAAGAGAGGATGGATGGTGGGCACATTGTCCCACAAAGAGATATTTAATACAATATATATTAAGATGTACGGTCTAAAAAAGTCCACAATATATATTAAACCACCATATGAAATTGAAGAGTAGAAAGTCAAACTTTCCTATCCCTAGAATATTGTGCCTTGTTACACAATATGAATAGAACCTTAGCATCATTGATCATACTCACCACTTTTTATTTTAAAATTTAAAAGCAACATCCGCCTCATTTCTAATGTTGGTAAGGTTCACTATTTTCAAAAGAGTATTAGATAAAGATTTGATGGAACAAAATTGACAGAAGAAAATAATAACAACATTATATTTTAGATGTTAAATGTTTTTTAATATATATTTTCTATATGATAATTAATATTTTTGGAGTAGTTAAGGATAAGGAGATCATCCTTCTATTTGATAGTCTATCGCCATCCTTATGTTATATTGTACTTTTGTTCTAGGAAAGATTTTGATCTTTTGTAATTAGTGTGGTTTTTTTAAGGTGACTCTTTATATGTCCTAAAATCGTATGAGCCTAATAGCTTCTACTCTTGTTGATAGTTTTGTGGCTCTGAACAATGCCTCCTTTGAAGAAGCATGATCCTTGTAATATTGGCCTTCTCTGTAATTTTGGCCTTCCATGATGTGAAAAGAGGTTATGTTATGAATAATGGTCCAGATGATTTAGTTATTTCTTATTATGTTGAGTATGAGTAAATTTGGGCTTCCTTGGCTATGGTCACTATTTTCTACTAACTATTGTGATTTAGTGTGATTTGAGCATGGACTTCAAGTAATCAAGAGGGTGGAAACAATCTTCAAGTGTTAGGGGGTACACGGCCTTGACCAAGGGATGAAAGTATTAGGAAAGTAAAAGTTATTCATGTGTGGATCAATGTATCATTCACCTATTAATTCCTAGCAACATTCTCAAATAAACAAGCAAAGAGGTATGTTGAGTGCATATATACATTTTAGTGTTGCCATGATATATAAGTAAGATATCAAACATGTAAATTAGATTGATTTTCAATTTCATTCATAGATATTAGATCTTCCTTGTGGATTTTTGAATGTATAATATCTATTTGATTTCAATATCTTTATTGCAAGTACTATTTTTAGCATGAAACTCCACTCATTGAGGTCTCTTACTAAATGCAAGTCACTTATTCGATCAATGATGATACATTTTGCATGCATTTTATGTGGAAATCTTATTAATAGCTATGGTTGGGTTGTTCATTGTTTTGTGAAAATATATACAAGTAGATTGGGACATTGGAGTTATAAACACCACAAATTGTGTTTGAGATCATTGTCCTAATTGTAATAGTCAATCACCATTGGCCCAAGGCCACACCAACATCATTGTGACACCAAGGTTTGTGCATATTGGTGTAAGGGCTACTCTTAGGATATTTCGTTACCATTACATATCCACACTTGGGGTTTCCAAACACAACTTGTTTGAGTAGGCAATATCACTAGTAAAATTGTGATTGTTAAAATTGGTACCCTTAGGACAGTCATTAGTATTTTCTCTATGGAACTTGTTTATGGCTTCTAAATTCTTCTATGGGGTGTGTAGGAGTCCCACACATCTCTTCCAACATTCCATCCAAGGCACTTCACTCTCACCTATCTTATATTACACTTTCTATATGCTACTATCCTAGAGGTTCGATACATGATGAATATTAGACCAATCAATCAAATCTAGCATGTGTCTCAGAGGTTTTGGAGACCTACAAGAAAAAGAAATGAAAATACATATTTACAAGAGTATTTACAACCAGTGGTGTGAGTCTTTAATGGTAAAAAGGCCAAAAATACATTTTTTTCCCACTTATTGGAAACCCTAGTGAGGGTTTTGATAGTTTTTGGAAAAATAGTGATATCTTCTTCAAATTTCAATGGATCTTAGTGCTACGAAAGATGAAATGAAGGTAATTCACTTCTCTACCATATCCAATTGACTTCTAATGAAAATATGATTAATTTCACCATTAAAAATAATGAGAATCAAACTGAAACGTTTTTGTATGAACAAAAATCTCCAACTTCATTTAGTAAAACTTTCAAAATTCATCAACCCAAACATGGGTGGTGTGAAAAAGTACTATTTATACACATCCAAGTGGCTTAAAATCTCAAACTACCAATTACAAACCTCCCAACCAAATTTTAAAAAGTTGTCATGACAATAATGACAACTTTTTACAATTTTTACAATTTTTGCCCAAAGGACCTCAAACTTTCCCAATTAGGTCCAAATACATCATAATGGCCCCAAATGGCCTTATCTACATGAAATAACACACACAAAAAAAAAAAACCTCAAATTTTGATAGTTTTGGCCAAACCTAGGTCCCTAGGGTGCTCCTACACCATCAAACCATGGCAAAAGACAAATGTGTTTTGGAAGTTGTAATGAGACAAGCTATACATATTTATACCTCTCAAAAAAGAATAAAATACCACAAATCTCATTATTGATAAGAAAGTGTTCAGTGATTCATAGAGTTCCCCCAAACCGTTCAACAAATAAATTTAATAATCTCTCCATTGGCCTATCCTCAAGTGACAAACATAATAGGCAAGTTGAGAAACCATTCTATACTGTGAAATAAAAATTCATACCTTTTACATTGGTGAGATATGAAATTGGGCTTGTAAAATGTTTTGCAAAACCATCCCATGTTTTCACCTTTATTTGTTTTGTGAATTGGAGCTTGGTCTAGGAGGTTAGACAAGTTGTTTTGTAGGTTGTAGCAATAATAAAGTGCTAGAGGAATTTAGAGATAAGTATTCTTGTAACCCATTTAAAGGAATAACACAAGCCTTGTTCTCTTTGGTGTGGTTTTTTTCTCACAAGGATTTCACCATGCCAATCACATTTTCTTGAAAAATTCTAAGGCCCTTTTAACAAACCCATCCTATGCTTATCTTGAAATCATAACACTTCATGAGGTGATAAAAACTATGAGTTTTAGGGGTGGGTACGTTGAGAGTGTCATCTAGTGTTGGTGTAGCATTTAGGTCCATATTCAAAGATTTCAAATAAAAGAGGACTTTGGAGCCGTCAAGTCCATATTCAAAGATTCCAAGTTTGAGATCCTTAATAATTCTCATTCTTCTCAAGGTTCCTAAGTAGCAGATTTGTAATGTCATATGTTGATTTATTATGATGGTTTTAGGATCATTGCTTCCTACTAGATGATTGAAATAATGTCAAATTTAAGTATATTATATTGATCTTGTTTTGATTATCAACATTATTATATGATTCCATGATGCAAATTGAGTGGGGTATTCTTTAGGGGGTAACTAGTACTGGTTAATGGTCATGTTTTATAGATATGAGCATAATCATGTACTTTATATCACTTGAAAATTGTATGATTTAAGAGTCATTATTATCATGAGAGTTGTAAGAATCAAAATTGTGTTTATAACACTTGGGAGATCACATAAGTGTGGTAGAGATAATCCATTGATGAAGCATATAGACTAGTTTTACTTTTATCACTATTTTAAAATCAACATTGGTTTATTGGTTATAAATGGACCTTTTGTTTTAGCTAGGTCATCGTCTCTATTTCACCCAAGTGGGTGGTAGCCGATGAGAAAAATGTGTGGGGTAAATGGACCCTAGAAAGGGTTTCATACCCACTCCTTTATATACCATCATGTTAGATGGGTTTTTAATAGTTTCAAGAACTATGAAGTCTATGTGCCTTCACATAGGCAAGGCCATCTATGATGAGCCCCCGAGACACTAGGTCTGGCCCTTAGGTTTTGCAATTCTAAGTTTGGTTTAGTCTCGCCACTCCTTCAAAATCTCATGTATTCTCTATTTATCTATGCTCTCTTGATTCAGTTGTGCTAGCTTTTTGAAATGGATTTCTCTATCCTTTCTATCAAATCACTTTATCAATGTCTCGTTGAAATCTTCTAAGGTAGTGATTGAATCTTTCTCTTGGGCCATTATGCCATGATACTGCCATTTGTGATTCATCCCCTCAAGATGCAAGTTGGCAAACTTGATGGCCTCTTCTTCAAACTTAGGATTCAAAAGGAAACATGCATCCATTTTTTGCAACCAAGCTCTTGTTGAAGAGCTATCAGATACAGTAAAGGTGGGAATGGTGATCATTCGAAAATAATGTTGATGTCCTTTTGGGGCTACTCATCACATCTTCTCCTCCTATGCCCATTCCTTGTCTTCATCTCATACTATTTTCTAAAGAAAGTGTCTCTTCATATGCCAACACTTAGGACATTGTATTTATCATGGTCTTGTCATTTCATCTCACTGATTGGGTTTCTCTTCTTCCGTTGGTGATGACCCTTCCCTTTTTCCAAAAAATTGGCTTTAAAGGCTCTTGTATTTGGGTTAGCTAATTTCCTATCACCACAAGATCTGCTCCCTTTGATCCCATTTTTAATAGGTTTACTAGTACTTAGTGGTTCATAAAGTTCTCTTAGGAGTTGGACCATCTCAACCACGGTGTGCCTCATATTAGTTTGAAACCAGTGCCCCTCATATTAGCTTGAAACCTATGCCCCCTACTAGTAGCTGATGGGGATAGAATACCATTTGTTGTACATATCAATGAGGTGTGCTTTACATCTAGATAAGGAGAACCACTCCTGGATATACTTTAGAGAGATGGTGTATGTATAGAGATAGTTGGTAACTATATATATATATATATACATATATATATGTATATATATATATACATATATATATATACATATATACACACACACACACACACACATATATATATATATGTATATATATATATATATTTGAATAACACTCCTGGCAACCATAGCCAAGGTATATGTAGATCAATGAGGACACCACCTGAAATAGACTGCAGACAACACCCACCCTCCAGCTTGATACACTAGTATTCAGGAGGATCTATACTATGGAAAACACCTCCACTCCAGTAAGTCAAACCACCTACCTTACCCTACTACAGTCACAATATACAATAATCAAATTGACCGGTTTCTTACCCCCTGCTACACTTATAGTATAGAATAATCAATTTTTTATTTTTTTTAAATAAATAGCCATCAGAATTCTGACGGCAACTAAACTTTGCACCGACGACCAAACCGTTAGACCAAGAGCATTCTCGTCGGTGCAAAGTTTCTGGTAGCCATCAGAATTCGGACGCCAACTAAAGAAACATCTGACGAGGATGTTGTATGTCTGAAGGCACTTCCTTGTCGGACGATCGTCGATGCATATTTTTGGGGAGTGTCAGAATTTTGATGTCCATCCGATGACATTTTTAGTCGGAGGAGCGATCATGGCCATCATCGGAAGGGTTCACGATGTCGTCTGAATTATGATGTTAAATGGCATCGTCAGGAAGTTCGATGACGAGTTTTTAATGGATTCATTTGTCGACAGTCCGACGAAAATTAGTCAAAATTCCAACAATAGGTTGCCAAAAATTAGCCTTGAATGTACTAGTGCCAAGGTTTGGCTTTTTTCCTTAATTACTTCCTCTTAGCTAATCCTATTGAGGTGGAGAGTGGTTTGGTGGGTGATGTTGGTAAGAGTTTCATAGGGGCTTTTGATGACCTAGTTTTTGTGGGAGGTTGTCATGCTATTGTTATTACCTTTCTTTATCTTCTCTATCATTTCTTTCCTATGGAGGTGGAGACTTTTGTTGGATCTTGTTTGCTTGGTGACTAACAAGTTTGTGTTTTAGCACTAGTTAAAGATTTCGGGAGCCTTTCTAAAACCCATTCTAGAAAACTTTTTATTTTCTTTTTTTCTGTCTCTAGATTTGGAAGTTATGGTGGCCTTTTCAAAACCAGTTGTTATGGTGAAGGGATCCTGTGTTTTCCCTTTGTTAAAAAATCACAGGTTATGGGAACCTTGCAAATCCCATGTTTTAGGTTATGGGATCCTAGCAAAACCCTTTGTCTTTGTCCCTTTGAGCCCTTAATGGCTTAATTACATAGAATTTTTTGTCAGTTCTTTGATGCCTGATTGGCTATTGTGTGGTTATTGTTAGTCATTGATTTATTTTTTGCAGCGTTTCATTTGGGGTTTTTGGATTCAATCTAATTCTAGAAGGTTTCGACTCCTTTCAAAACTTGATGTAAGTGGTTTTGGGTCTCCTCAAAACCTATTTGACCCTTAATCAAAAACATATGTGCACCAAAATAGTTACTTGTGAACTTTAAATGTAAAATATTTTAGAAAACTTTAAAACATATTAAATCCAAATCTTTAAATAAAGATATTGGAAACATATGAAATATTTATGTCAAAATAGATGTAAACCATTACAACAATATTAAAACATTTAAATCATATTTTTACAAAGTATTGAAACATATCCAATCCTTATATCAAAACATATCCAATCCTAGTATGAAAACATTTCTCTCTTTGATAGTCCCATGACAACCTTTCTTATCTAACCCTTTTTCATTCTTTCAATAGAAAAAAAAAATGTAGGCCTTTGATGAAAATGCTAGAAATAGAGTATCATTAATAACTGCATGTCCAAAGTTTACAAATACACATCAAGATAATGGAAGAAGAATCTAAATAAATCGATATAGTGGACCATTACAATAACTATCAAAGTTTTATATAAAAATAGATGTGCACCATTACTCTAAAATGTGGACTTAATATGAAACTATTTTAGAACGTACTAAAGCATATGAAATTTAAATCATTAAATAAAGATATTGAAAAATATTAAAAAAAGATAGAATCTTTATGTCAAAACAAATGTAATCTTCTATCAAAATAGATGTACACCTTTACAATAATGCAACAACCTCTAAATGTAAGTATTACAAAGTATTAAAATATATGCAATTTTTATATCAAAACAAATGTGCACCATTACAATGAAATGTAGACTCTCTATGAAACTATTTTGGAAAATACTTAAACATATCAAATCAAACTCTTTAAATAACGATATTAAAAAATATTAAACAAAAATGAAATCTTTATATCAAAATAGATGTACAGCGTTACAACAATTACAAAAACTTTTAAATCAAAATATTATAGAATACTGAAACATATCCAATCCTTATATCAAAATATATACAACCCTAATACCAAACCATATGTGAATCATTGCAATTAAATGTAGAACTTTGATGAAAATGGTAGAAATAGAGAATCATTAATAATTGCACGGCCAACCCTTTTAAACGCACATCAAGAAATAACTCGGTAGAGTGGGCCATTACAGCAACTGTTATCTGTCGGATGCCCTTCTAAATCTACTTTGCCCGTACAAAATAGTGTGTTCATACTATTCAGTATAGTGAAGTGTAGTAATCATGACATAATGTGTGTCGATTAGAGTTAAAAATCCGATTTGATGTTTCAAGAATCTTTGATGGTGTAAACGTTATTTTTCTTGCAACAGATACACTTTATAATTGCACGACCCAATTTTCCAAACGCACATGAAGACAATGGAAGGAGAATCGGAACAAATCTGTAGAGTGGACCATTACAGCGACTGTTATTTGTCAAATTCTACGTTTGTCCAAAGGAAATAATGCACAGATCATACATAATGGACAAGAAGCTGTCTCGAATGATTCTACATTTAGTAGAGTGAATTGTACTAGTCAGAATATGTTTATCGATTAGAGGTTAATTATCAGATTTGATGTTTCAAGAATATTTCATGGTGTAAACATAATTTTTTTTATTGGATAAGAGCTAAAGTAAATCTAATAAATCAGATTTGATGTTTCAAGAATATTTGATTGTGTAAACATAATTTTTCTTATTGGATAAGAGCTAAAGTAAATCTAATAAATCAAATTACAGCTACACGCTTATAGACATGAACAATCAAGACACTAGACAACTGAAGAGAACAAACAAATATGGCTCAACAGCGCATACAAAACAAAATAATTCAGCTATATACATTTTTTTTTAGGAACAGTATATCGTGTAACTATAATATAATTATTATTACAGGACTTAAGTAGAGTTAGTTTTTTAGAGTCTACAGAAATTTCAATAATGTTGTAAAAGCAATCATTCTAACAAGTGCGACATAGTGGTCAGTACTTGCCTTGTTAATTTGTAGTTGAAATAGTAATTTATTAATTGTAATTAATATATTGTTTAATTTAATTTAATTTATTTTATATTATTTATCTTTCTTTTTAATTTGTAGTTGAAATAGTAAATTACTAATTGTAACCATTTAATTTAATTTATTTTGTTTTATATTATTTATCTTTCTACAATTGTGTTGTCTTAAATGTATAATTATAAAATATTTTGTAAATAACACATTAAATCTTAGCCGCATTAACTCTAATCATAATATCAACCATAACCTTAATACTAATTAAACCATAATCCTACAATTTGTTACTTTAATTTGTCTTATTACATTATTATGAAAATATAAATATTAATTTTATTTTTTTAATAATTTTCTCTTAATTATACATGTTGAAGATAAATTCAAAAATATGTAAAAATATATTATAGTGTAAAAATTTAATGTTATTTATAATGTCAAATATAAATTAAAAATAAGACCTTTTAATGAAGAATAATAATAATAGCAATCTAAAAAAAATCACTCAATCAAACAATTAATAGTTTTATTAATATATAAATAATAAACAATTAATAATTTTCACTAAAGCAAATCTTATTAAATATTAAAATCAATCTATATTCCAAATACTTTTTTATAAGTTCTTGTTTATAATTTTTTTTTTTTAAAGTTACAAATAACTAAATAAAATTAATGATAAAATATATACACATTTTAATTGTTCATAAAGTTAAATTAAATTTAAAAATTTAGGAAAAGAATCAAGTAATATAATAATATCGATTAAAATTTAGTAAAGATACTAAATGAAATGTCATTTGTTAAAGTGAATTAAATTTGGCCCTAACACATGAGATTTTTTAGGGGAGCGTGAGACATTTTGGACCATAATCTATCCGCCTCCTGAAAGTTTAAGGAAACAAACATCAAAAGAAAAATATTTTTTGTAATTTTTAATGTTAAAAATTGTACGACTAGGATTTGGTAAATAAAAAGATTGAAAAAATTAAAAGTTAAAACTTGTTTGTGATTGGTTCACATTAACTTTTTTAATAACTAGTTAGCTAGAAAAACAAAAAAGTCATTAAAATAGTATTGCCTAACGGCAAGTACTAATAAAGAAAAACAAAAGCATCAATTATTAAGGTTGCCTATTAGCGTACAAGCAATCGTCTTGCAAACTGTATTGTTATTTCAATCCCATCAACTTCAATATGTCAAAATAAAATCCTCTACTTCTCATTTTTTTATTGCATCAATTCCACGTCAAGGGCATTTATATCCTCTTGATGGATCGACCATGTTTCACAAAAAAGCAATTTACAGTTGTCCAACCTGATCCATTACTCACATAGTTATGTTCCACTAAGTTTTTTGTCATGGAATGGGAACACTGATTTCAAGGTTGGGGTACATGGCCTAAGTTTAGTGACAACAAGAGAATAGAGAGGATGGGGAGGGGAGGCGGGGGGGGAGGGAGCAAGATGGTAGGGGAGAGGTGCAAATTTACATGTAGTACTTGAAAAATTAATTATAAAAATATGTATAACTATATACAATAACTATTAAAGGGATGAGTAAAAACATCGCAATGATTGCATTAAACTTTGAACATAATTTATAAGTAGAAAGATTGTGTTGGAGTATCTTTAAAGGATCTAGCTCTAAAGAAAGTAAAAGCTCTAATTGTACACCTACCATTTTAGTTCAAGGTATGGAAAAAATAGCATAAATCTATTTCAATTTTGTTATCATGAAGAACATCTTTGTATGTATAATAACCACCCTAGATGATCTTTTATTTTTTAACAAGCATAAGAACCATGTAAACTAAAATAATAATATCTCTTCTATCATGTATTGGTAACAATTACAAGTTGATACAAATGTTGGTATAGGGAAACACATTGAAAAGACACTTTCTAGATTGCCTAAATTGGATGAAACCATAACCCAATACAAAACAATAAAGGAAAATACCTTCAAAATAGAGTCAAAATGATCAGTATAGGTAGGAAACACAGATTTTGGTTTAAATTATTGTATATGACAATGCAAGTTTGATGTAACTAGAATATATGTTGTAGGTTTGAAACATACACATTCTAGATTCAAACAACCTCTTAAAGCCCCTAAGACTCACTCTATGCAACCACGTTTAACCACAAATGATGCCAAAAAACCTAAGATAGACACAATGATAACAAACAATCAAAAAAACATCAAAATTAGTTTGCAAGTCTCGTTCATCCAAAGTTTAGGGATATTTGGGGGTCTCTTGAATGTTACAGTGTCCCTTCTAGCATTTTGAACACAAATAACTTTTGAGAAATGTCCCTTGGTGAGGAAATGACTCAGAGATGGCGGAGGAAAGTTGGTATTGGTTAAGGGATGGTGAACGGACATTCCCCAGGGGTCCCTACATCTGAAGGATGTCCACATCTTGGAAAAACTTGCACTGTCAAGGGGATGTGTCCCCATGGAACATTGTCACATAGATTCATTAAAGACATTGGCTTATATATTTTCCAATCAATCAATTTTATGAGAAAAAGCTTCTAACACATATCAAAAATCATGAATGGATGCCAAGTGTCAAATTGATAGCTCAAGGAAGCATGCACACTATGATTAAGAGATGAATACTCATAGAGAAGCACATGAAACTACAAAACTAGAACCATGCATCAATCGAAAGAATAAAAGCAATAGAAATTATACAATAGCTTCGAAATCCATTGAACATTTTTTTCAAATACCTAGAGTATAAATCCACCATTGTAAATTCAATATAGGAATAAACCTTCTAAGCAAGTTTCATAGATACTACAAATCACAAGGAAATCAAAGTGCATGAAGAAGAAGTTAATCTTAAATGACATGGTTGTAATCATCTTGTCAATGTCATTTGAAGGAGTCCTAGTATAATTTTTGTAACCCTTCATGAATAAGGAGTTATGGTCAAATATTTTGTGCAATTTCTTTAGATCAATGTTGTTTTTTAAATGATCTTGAAGGGCAGTGAACATGTTGGCAATTTTCAGTGGTAGAATAGAAAAAAATGTATCCGATTTATAATTTAAAAGGGATTTGGAAGCACAATTTCAAAAACATGGTGTCAAACTTATAAAGTAATTTGAGGACAACATTTTTAACAAACATGGAGGACACTTAGAAAGGTAGAGGTTTCTAGAACCACAATTTTCCATGACCAAGTATATGCAAAGTAATAAAATAAATGCAAAGGAAAGCAATAGTCTAAAGATGCGGGAATGAGGATAGAACCAAATTATGTGTTTAATTGATTTTTCTTTGGTACATAAGCAACAAGAAGCTAAAATAAATTGACTTTTTTTAATAGGTAGTTCGAAGGGCTACAATTTTCAGGCCACAAGTTGGGATTGAGCATTATATTTGGACTTCAATTTTTAAGCTTAATTATTACTTCCTTAACTAGGTAAATTGACAATTCTATTTAGTCCTATGGTGGGGTAAAAGAGTTATTAAATGAATCATATATTTGGTAGTGCCCCTCCTTGATTCCTCTTTCCTTTTTGTGCATCGATAGACTATATTGGGATAGCTTAGAATATTTTGTGATGCTATGATTGGATTTACTTTTGATTTTGATGGTCCATTGTTGATGATAGATATATTATATTTGCACTTGACATTAGGATTTTATGAGGATGATGATGGACTCTTATTTGATGATCTATATGTACTCATTTCACATGCATGGTTAATATTTGTTTATGGTGATTTGATGATATTTTATGATGTACTAACCTTAATTCATGATTATATTGGGTACAATGATGTTGATGATAGTGCTTGATTGTTTCGACTATCTTCTAAGTGCATTCGTGATAGAGATGATGTCATATCACTCATTGCGATCATGATATGATGTTGTGATTCTCTTCACTTGCATGTTTATTTACATTATATGTATTAGTGGTGACAATTTTGCAAGTACCAGACATCGTCTCCACTTGGCTCCACAAGTTTGAGCATGTCTTTATCCCAATGGCAAGTTGATCAAAGATGACATGAAATCCCATTCTACACTCTAGGCTTAAGTTGGTACTCGATCAGTCTTAGTTTTATTGTTAGAGTTGCCTAGTGGTATTTTATGTTACCCTATGTTTGATTGTCTTGAGATATTGTGATTATTAGTTAATTAATTATTAATTAATTAAATTGGCTCATATAGTTTATAATAATAAATTAATTCAATAGTTGATATTAATATTTAACATTAATGTGCGATTATTATTAATGGGATTATTATTTATTAATGTCATTTTGTGGATCATAGTATTTGACATTTATAATTATGCATGAAATATTATTTATTTATTTATTATATTTCATATGCATGTGGGTAAGATAGTAATGGTATTGAGTTTAAATTATATTGGCTGGAGTATTTTTTATATCTATTTGTACATTTAATTATTTTTTTATTATGTATTTATTTATTTATTATTGGCTAGAGAATTTATAAGTATCTATACAATTAATTAATTGTTTATTATTTATTTATTTATTTATTGTTAGCTTATCTATTTTTTGGTTATTTATTTGTTATTATTTATTTACTTACCCCTTGTTATGATTGGCCCTTTTGGGAATTGTGTTTGTGGTATAATATTTGTATGCAGGAAAAGTGGGTCAATAGAACTTAAAATGTGAAAAATGAAGCCTAAGGAGCCCTGTCCACACACCCAGAAGACTTCTTGGTGCAAGCTATGGAGTCATGAAGTATGACTCAGCTTCCCAAGGTTGGTTCCATGGTTTTCTATCTCACAAGGTCCCTCAAACCAATGTCTTTGCTCTTAGATCATTGAGCAAAGTGGTTTAGGGATGACAAATGCAAGAACAAGGGATGCTTTGGTTGATTTTAAGATGAGAAGGAAACCTATCTATGCATGATCCTATAAATGAAATGAAGTAGATTATAAGATGACAAGATTAGTAGTGATACTATCCTAACATGATATACTAGTTATATAGTTAAGCTATTTGATAAAAGAAGCAATCTAAAATGGTTATTAGATTAATTCTTATTTGCAAAGAGAGAGACTAAATGTGATAAAATTGAGCATAATTATGATACTAAGAGCTTGCATATATGAAAATGGAGGAATAAGAGCTCTATTTATAACAAAAATATGGCAATGGATGGCCAGGATTGAAAGAGTTAATCAAGGGTTGAGTTTGAAAGTTGCTCAATCCATGTTCACAATTTTCACCAATGAAATGGTGACAATTGGCAACATACGGTTGGTTGAGAGGAGATGTAAGAAGTATTAAATGTTTGAGAAGACCTAATGGTTACCTTAGGGGGTAAGGGTTAAGGTTAGGTTAGAATTACCCATTGGATAAAGCTTTTACCCAAAGGATAAACTCTTGTGCAAAGGATTAAGGACTAACCATGGTCAAAGCAATAAATGCTTGATGAGACCCTTGGGTTACATGGAGGTTGAATTTAGAGAAAGTCTTTAATCATGTTGGAGGGTTGAGTTAACCATTAATGGTTTGGAAGACTTTCAAAGTTAAGTTGTTGAAGCCTTTAATGGTTTTCAAATGCTTTGAGGGTTTGAGAAGTGACTTCCCCTTGCTTAGGGATGTGACAATATTTAGGAGATGGGTTAGGCTAATTTAGAAGTGATTAGAAGAGTCTAGAAGGGGGTTAGGAATAGGGTCTAGGAGGCAAGTGGGAGATGTAGGATTTTGCAAGTGGATGGAGAAATAATAGGATTTAATTGAAATAAAGTTAATTTAATTCAGTTTGGTTGCAATTTGGGAAATTAAATAAATTAAATTTATTCAATTTAGAGTAAACTATTTAATTAAATTTAAATTTAATTAAAAAGTGGATAGAAGGGATTTATTTGAATAAAATGATTTATCCCATTAAATGGTAAAAGAGGTTTAGTGAATTTAATTTAAGTAAATTGAAGAATTTACTTAATTAAATAGAGGAATGTGAGTGATTCAATTAAATTGGATTTAATTAAATAAAGGAATGAACATAAGATATTCATTTAGGAATATGGTCATTTTTATATGTCTACATTTTACCCCTCTTTGAAGTGATGTATGTGCACATGTTAATTCAAAGAAAATGATGTGTCGTTGTGATTTATGATCAATTTTTATTTTTTTTGTCGTTTTGAGATATGCAATGCCCTAGTTTTAATAATCGATGTTGATAATGCCCCCTCGGGAGATGAATCAATTTTTTTGAAAATTTAGTTTAATTTGATAATTTTGTTGCCATTTTAAAATTTTGTCAATGTGGAATGTGAGAAGTTGATTCATCTCCCAATAAATAATGTTTGTTAGGGTTAGATGGAGATGATGAGCAAGTTACATGCCCCATCTCCAAACCCTAATTTCAATTCACCCTATAACAGGGGAAAAGTGCATTGTTTTGTCTCATTTGTGCTTTGTTAACTTTGGAGAGAGTGATTTTTGGAGAAGAGTCAACATGTCAATTCCGTATTCTACTCATCGATTCGAGTGTGTGCGGAGGTATCAGAGGCCCGCCACATATGGACCACTGGTAAGTCAACCTTTTGACCCTTTTTGGATTTTTGATTTTGTTATTTTGGTACTTTTTTTTGAATTTTCTATGTGGATTTTACGATTTAGCATGTCGTGTTGAAAGCGTAGCGCATACAAAAAATTTCGTAGTACGTAGGGTCCAGTGAATAGGGTAGCATCCAAAATTATTAGGCTAGCGCATAGTTAGGTTAGGGTAGCGCTTCGGGATAGATTAGCGCACCGGGTGCATAGGCTAGCGCAGAGGGTAAAAAAGGTAGCGCGTAGAGTAAACCTAGTGCATAGGGCTTGTAGGAGGTCACATGGGTAGGGTTAGATAGCGCGTAGGTGTAACCTAGGGCATGGGGTTAAATGTGTATCACATGAAGGGGATAGAATAGTGCATAGAGGGTCTCAGCACATAGGGTTTTTTAGAGGGCACTTGCAAAGAAAATGATAGCACGTAGGGTTTGTTTAGCACATAGGGTTGGTCAAGTAGTGCGTAGACAAAACAACATAGTGCGTGAGATGTAGTTTGGCGCTTGGATAGGATAGGTTAGCGCATATAGGAAAATTTGTTCATTAAAGTGGGATTTTGTGAATGAGAAAATTTTCTAGGTAATCTCAGGTTTGCCGGGATAAGTGAACTTTTGCCAGTTTCTGTGTCTGTTGTCCTTGATATGTCCAATATGAGTTCTGATACAACTTGTTTTGTTTTGTGATGTTGCAAGTTGATAGTGATTTTGATATGATTTTGGATATTTTGTGGAACTTGATTTAAATGTGTTTAAAGTTTTTCAAGTTTTGGATATGAATATGTTTGATATGAATTTGTGGAGCTTGAGTTGTGTCACAAGCTGATATGGAACTTGAGTTGTGTTACAAGTTGATGTGATTTGATGAATTGATATGATTTTGATTTTGATATCCATGTGTTGATGAGGGAACTGATATTGGACTTGCATTGTGTTTGACAGGAGTGTCTTGGTGTGCTGTAGTCGTGTGAACGATTTTTGAGACTGTTGTCATTGATACCATGATTGACACAGGGAGACAGGGATATTATTGACAGGTGTGGTTTGACCTCTTTGCTAGAGATGCCCTAGTTTATTGTAAACCGAGGTTTGTTGATAGTGTTGGCAGAGAGGTGGCATAGCGACACGAACACCTTTCATTTAGCTACAGGTGAGATGACAGTGACACCTGAGGATTGCTACCAGATTCTGTAGATTCCTGTAGTAGGTGCACTAGTACCATATGAGCAGATAGAGGAGGGTGGGACCGAGGCATTGCACCGGATTTTTTTTAGGATGATACCCTTTGCGGGTATGAGATCCCATGGTAGGATTTTTTGGATTTGGATTGTGCTCCCTTGCCATCAGTTCTAGCAAGTTTCATTGGTGGTTTTCTATGTCTCGACCATAAGTCGAAGGGATTTTTCATTGGATGGGGTTTAGTGCTGGAGGAATGGTGACACATGGTCATCGCTTTGCATGGGGATAAGCTATGCTTGCCCATCTATACAGGGATCTTCATGAGGTAGTGTACTTGGGATACGATAGTTTATCAGCTGGTGTGACACTTCTCCAGGTATGGGCATGGGAACATATTCTCGTAGCTAGGCCATTGGTACATAGGGATAGGCCTGTTAGATGTCCTTATGCATATGGGTACAGGGGGATAGTTGTCCAGCGCAAGCTGGGCAAATTAGAGCATTGGAGGAGAGTGTTGGATGACATTGATACGATCGTCTAGTGACCCTATATAGGTTGTGAGGTTTGGGTTGAGGATGGGATGGAGATGTCGCATGTCTTCATGTCCAAGTATCTAATAGGGTGGATGCCCTTTTTTATAGAGAGATTTTTGCCTAGTTGGGTGTTGCAGCAATATGGGCAATAGTAGGGCATACAACAGGGAGCATGCCTATATGCACGATGGAGACAAGACATTCCAGATTGGGGTCCCATGATTGACAACACGACGGTGGTAGAGGAGTTCTTTTAGTTAGACTGCTAGATTTGGGATTATGCCCCTGAGATCATGGATGTAGGGATGACTCATGAGTTTGTAGGACTGTTTGCAGCACGGGCAATAGCCAAGATATCTGATCTAGTTGAGATGATTCCAGTATTCGATGATGATGAGGAGGTAGATGAGGGAGGGGGGGATGGAGGAGGAGGGGATGGAGGAGTTGATAGAGGAGGTGGGAGAGGTCAGTGAGCAGTTAGAGGGAGATTGGAGTTGAGGAGGAGAGTAGATAGGGATGGAGACGGTGGTAGGAGGGTGATATGGGCAGAGAGAGTTGTCCAGTGGGTGGTCTTGGATAGAGGGAGAGGGGGTTTGGCGATCAAAGCTGGAGAGGAGGAGTTGGTGGAGGAGGTGATAGCAGTGGTTGGTAGGTATGAGGATGTGTGAAGACTGACTCAGAGGAGGAGATCAAATATATTACCTCCGCCAGCATCGAGGATAGGTAGAGGGACAGGGGGTACCCTTTCACAGGTACCCCTACAGATGTGGATTCCAACACATGCGGAGGACGCACAGATTAGATCATTGCACTTGTCAGTGTAGTAGTTGTAGGCACAGATGCTGACACAGCAACGTCAGATTACATAGCTGACCACAGAGCGTGATATTGGGATAAAGTGGTGAGGTTGAGCAAAGGAGCTCGTAGTGAGTTTGTAAAGAGTGGTAGTAGGTGCTCTGATGAGAGACACCTTGAGAGAGCTGGCTTTGAGAGTCAAGGAGGCAGAGCATTATAGGAGACATTATGAGGATGCGGTGCCCAGGGAGTGCCGAGTGCAGAGTTTCACGCAGTCAAGATTGAGTCGATCTCAAGAGACTGGTTCGCAGTTAGAGAGCAGAGGCATGATAGGGCCTTTGAGACATGATCCACCTAGAGATCCAGGGGCTGGGACATCTACTACGAGACCATCTCCCTCAAGAGATAGTAATACCTAAGAGACATTGTCTCCATTGTATTTTTTATCATTGTTTTTGTTGTACTGGGGATAGACATGATAGATATTGTATATTGATCATTTTTTGATATACATATATGACACCATTTTCTTTGATCTTCATGTGATGGGTTATGGATTTATTCTTTTTATATGCTTGTTCTTATTCTATGATGATGCAATGCTTAGATAGATGTATATGATGTGAATGCATGATGTTATGAGATGTATCTTGAAAATGAGATGTATGATATGATATGCTATGAGATGTATCTTGAAAATGAGATGTATGATATGATATGCTGTGAGATGTATCTTGAAAATAGGATGTATGATATGATATGCTATGAGATGTATCTTGATATGCAACTAATTGTAAAATGATATGTAACTAATTGTAAAATGATATGCAACTAATTGTTTCTAAGCATCCTCATTCTGTATTTGTCATCCGATATAGACACATGTTATTTTCTTTCGATATATGTATCATCATTGAGCCTTGATTGATCTTGGGATATGTTGAAAATTTATACAAGCATAATGGTATAAATAAACCATGATGACCTGAGAAAAATTTAAATGATGTTTGATTTTGCAAGATAGCACAAGTGTCAAGGTATAATTGAACCAGGATGACTAGAGTGCGGATTGCGTATAAACAGACAAGATTAAACCATGTGTATGCGTAAAGTAGAATCATGTCTTCAGTGATGTGTTTTGAATCACGTCTCAAGACAAGTATCTACACAATACAAATGATCGCCTCACAAACAAAAGACTAAGAAAAATATTGGAGTTTCCTGATGTTCTCTAGCTTTGAAGCATTGTGGAAAAAATTTAGAAAATCCAATAATTCAAAAAGTTCAAATGCAAAAATAGTCAAAACTTTATGCAAAATGCAACATGTGATACTTTAGAAAATAATCCATTGTATTTCTTTTGTGATTCTTGTTTTAGCGATCAATGTTTTGCTTTATGATTTGTGTGAGTTTTTGGGTTGTTGGATATGATGTTCTTAGTTTGTAAATAGTCTTGATGGTCTGAACATGCTACAAGTACTTGACGATTATTGCCCCTAGCTAAGTGTACCTCTTGATGCGGGTATGTATAGTGATTACCAAGCCATGGTGAGATGTGGTGAAAGGATAGACGAATACATCAGGATAGTGACTACACTAAGTATGTCCTGAATGGATATTTGTGATAAAATGTTGGGCGATGGCTGATAGTTCTTTCTTATAGAGATAAGGATATGGATATAGATAGAGGAGATGTTCTTTCACAATAGCGTATGTTACCAAGTTTTCACCAGTTGCTTTTTGTAGCGTCCTAAAATTGTGACACTTGCAATTTCGACTGCATTTCGGTCTTCACGATGGCGACGCAACACGCAACCTGAACGGAGACCCCAAAACTTGCTCACGACACTGAAAACTGCATTTTTCAAGCATCGTTGGCCTGAACCTCCTTGCACCCCGCTGTCCCGGAGGTGGGACCAGAGCGCCCAACGCCCTGGTCCCTCAGGACCAGGGCACCCAGCGCCCTGGTCCTCCAGGACCATGGCGCCCAGCGCCCTGGTCCCTGGGTCCTATTTTGGGCCCGGTTTCCTAAGTGATATCGGGTCTTTTTGATTGCAATTTGGAAATATACTTCCCTAGTCGGCCTAAGGTTGGGAAAATCAGTCTATCAGCCCTAATTGACAAGTATATAAACTACATTTTTCTCTCTCATTTGGCATATGAAGAGGATATGTGTACAAAGCGTGGAAACTATACTCAAGCATTCAAGCATTCAAGCAATTGATCATTCCAAGTCTCCATTCAAGGCTAAGTGTTGCATTCAAGTCAAGGATTCAACCATTGAAGAGGAGATCACTTATTACATGCTACATACTACAACACACAACATCTAAACCTTTGCACATAAGGATACAAACATCCTTAGAACAAGGTATTAGTACTTGTTTTACAATACAATCATTTACATTTACAGCACTTGCTCATTTCTTGGTTAATTCCAAAACCGGGGTTTGACCTAAAGGCAAACCCCTAATCGCTAACCCCCCAATCGTCTTCGCTTTTCTGTGTGTAGGTTGCAGGTACGCGGCTGAGATTGAAGATCTGGAATCCTTGTGCAGAGACGAACCGATCCCCCTTCGTTTCGCGGATTTTTCGGAGGACCGTGGCGCCGGGCGCCATCATCCTGACAACTTTCTCTCAAATTTGCAGGATAGCGCCGTATCGACATTCTACTGCTAATTCTAGGTCCGCAGCTTCATCCTATAACCTAAACTCAGTTTATAAGCGAATCTTTATGACTTTCTATGCATCCTTAGCTTAGTTTCCTTAATCAACATTCTTTACAAAAGACGGTAGCTTTGCTTTCCAAACCCTTGAAATTCATTTAGCATCCAATCTTACATCGTGTGGGATTGAATCTTATGAGTTTCAACCCCTCTTTTGAATGTAAAGTCTTCCCCCTAAGTGAAAACCCATCGAATCCTAGCGAACCTCCCTTCTCTCTCATCGGAGTTAGAAGAGGGGAGACCAACTAGGGTTCGACCGCGATTTTCCGCTTTACGTTTTGGTGAACTCAGCGTGAACATCCTTTCTGACTTTTCATGCTTAGATCTAAAAAAAAATGGATTACATTTCCATGTTTGATCTTTTGCAAAATTTTAGAGGTGATTGCATAAAAACCCTAAAATTTCTTTTTAGTAATTAAGCTTGTGAAATGTTTAATTGTTAATGCTTGTTTCAGATCTGCCCTGCTATTACAAATTATCAATTCATATTTGTGCTTTAATTTTGAAAATTAAGTGGTTAAGCGTCAAAACCCTAATTTTTGAAACCCTCTTAATTCAACCTTTGTTTGACAATTTGACCGATCAAAACATCTCCAAATCAGCTGTAACTTTGGATTCTGCAATAAAATCACAATATCTTTCATCCCTGAAAATTTGGAAAAAAGTTGCGAGGACCATGTTGCACTCCGAGCGCCATTGTCCCCGACATTTTTTTCAAAATTTCGGGAGCGAGATCTTGCTGTATTTTCCTGCTAAAATCCTGAATTTTTTGCTGATTTTATCAATTTTAACACCTTCAAAATTACAGTCAAAGTTGGTCTTGTGATTGCTTGGTTTAAGGCTCCTAATCATTCAAAAATTGTTGAAATTGAAATTTTGTGTCAAAATTGTGTTCTTACTGTCCTAAATCTGAAAATTGTGTTTGCATTCATTCAAAATTTCAGTGCTTTATTCAAATTCTTGCATTTTGTGACTTTTGAAATTAAGTGCCTAATTACAACAACTTTGATTTCCGCTTTCAAAATTGAATTTAGCGTGAAATTGAGTCAATTTTTAAATTTCAAAACTTGCACTGCTTTTGACATTCCCTCTAAAATCATAAAATTCAAAATTTCAGTTTCCCTCTCTTTTTCAAAATTCAAATTTTGCATTTTTCGACAATCTTTATAGGGTTCAATTTTGAGATTGCAACTTTAATTTGGCCTATCTACAGATCGTAAAATCACTCAATTTTTTCAGATTGGCTTTAAAATCATCATACCTTTCATCCCTGCAAATTTCGAAAAAAGTTGCAAGGACCGTGTTGCACTCCGAGCGCCATGGTCTCGGACATTTTTTCCGAAATTTCGGGAGACTGTTGTGATTGCATTTAACAGCTTAAATCCAGAAGATTGGTTGATTTTACTAAAAATTGCTACCTCTAAAATCAAAATTTTCTCTCCTTCTCTAGTGCATGAGTTTTACAACAATAAGCCCTACTTACACTATTCCCGTTAGACGAAGCCATAGAATTAAGTCCTTCTGAGGTTTAACTACCGAGGAGATGGAACCTAATTTGAGTAGCCTTTTTAACGAGGACATGGGTAATTCCTCTAATCCTCCTAATGATGAAGAAGCTCCCCATGAAGTTTCTGTTGAACAACTTTCCAAATTGGATAACCAATTTGATGATTTTCACCAATGGATGTCTCATGAGTATCCCGATAGTCAAGCTCTTCCTTTAATTGAGGGTCTAAAATGTATGCTTCAAAGTGATAAGAATGGAATTGATGTTTTACGTGGTATCGCACACATTGTGGATTCGAATGTGATGCCTATGAAGAGTTGTGCTGAATCTTTAGGTTATACACAACCTCCTACACAAGTCAATCATTCTATTCCTTTGACCACTTCTATTGCTAGTTTACCTACCTTTACATCAAACATCATGGCTACCTCTATACAAGACATTCCTCCTGTGATCACTAGTCATGGGGGCAATCCTCCTTCTTCAATTAACCCTATTCCTTCATTCAATCCGACTTCTTCATTCATTCCTTCAATAAGTGTTCCTATTACATCTTCACAAGGGGGCAATTCATTTAACCATTCCATTCCTCCTTGTAGTGTTCCTCCTATCCAATCATCCCCTATGGTTAACTATCATAGGGTCCCACCACCTTACTCTTTACCTTCTTTCAATAACATCACACCTCCATCTCAATCTAACACATCCAATATGAACTCTTCGACTGAAGCGACCATTAACAATCTTGCACAAACTGTCTCTTCTTTACAGCAACAAATTGCCTCTATGAATCAATCTAAGTTTAGTGTGCCCACATTTGATGTTGCGAGCCCACTTTCTCTTGACATTGTTCGAGCGATCCCTCCTAAACATGTTGAAATCCCGCATTTGGAACTTTATAATGGTAAAGGAGATCCTCTAACACATGTTAAGACTTTTCAAACAATATGTACTGATTTTGCTTATGACCAAAGGTTGCTTGCAAAACTATTCACTAGAACATTAAGAGACAAAGCCCTACAATGGTATTGCTCGTTGCCTTCTTATTCTATTACTTCTTTCGAACAACTTGCAAATGCTTTCATTCAACAATTTCAAAACAATATAAGTCCTAAAGTTACTTTGATTGATTTAATGCATTGTAAACAAGGTGTTAAAGAAAAAGTGACTGATTTCATTGGTAGATATAAGCATTTGTATGCTCAAATTTCTTTTCCAGTACCTGATAATGATATTCAAAGAATCTTTATTTCTAATTTACAAAAAGATATTCGAGACAAACTTCTGTTTTCTGAATTTACTTCTTTCCAACAGTTGTGTGCCACTCTTCACAATTATCAATTGACTGTGAGTCAAATGGAACAATCACATCCTATGGCTCCGAGTGATAAGGGTGATAGCAGTCAACAGCCATTTGGGAAGTTTAAACCGAACAGAGATTCCATCAAATTCAATGAAAACATCATCAACAACAATGTGAATGCAGCATCAGGTGTGCCTCCTATTTCTAAATTTTTCAGGAAAGAAAGAAAGTATACTCCTTTGAATGAATCATTGCATGATATTATGAATAAGTTATTGGGACAAAATGTGCTTACTCTTCCTCCTATACGACAAATTGATCCTGCAAAGATTACTTCACCTTATTTTGATCACAAAGCTTTTTATCATTTTCATCGTCAGCCTGGTCATGATACTGAAAAATGTTTTTCTTTAAAGGGTAAAATTCAAGATTTGATTGATAATAATACTATTTCTATTTCTGGAGTGAATGATAAAGGCAACACATCTGTAGCTCCTCCTAACCAAAATCTTCAGATTTTTACTGATCCATTACCTTCTCATACCTCTCATACCTCTAATGCGATTGAGGCTAATGATTCCTCTTTCTCATCTGATGGTCTTGTGTCTATGACTCCGAATGTGATTAACTTTGTAGAGCAGCAAGAAAACCCTAAAGAACCTTCCATCACATTTGATTCTAGTGAAACCATTAGAGCACCTGATGGTCCTTTATACGTAGTTGCAAAAGTTAAAAATACACCTTGTCGTGGAGTGCTTATTGATCCTTCGTGCATGGTTAATGTTATTACTGAAGAATTTCTTTTTACTTTGCAATTGAATCAAGTGATCTATGACAAAACAGATGTGATTGTGAAATTATTTGATGCATTTTCTTCTCCTGCAATTGGTTCTATTACATTGCCTATTGAGGTCCATAATAAATCTCTTGATGTGAACTTTGCTATTATTCCTTCTTCCGAACAATTTCGTGTGAAGCTTGGCTATCCTTGGCTATCTTCCATGAAAGCTATTGCTTCTCCTATTCATAAGTGTTTAAAATTTCCCCATAATGGTGAAGTTGTTACTGTCAATTATAGTCTCTTTAAACCAGCCGAAAGAACCTCTAGTGTTCCTATTGATTACTTTTGGCCCAAACAATTCCAATCTCTTCCTCCGCGAAGTGATCATCTTTTTAAATCTTATCAAAAGTGGAAAACAGATATGATCCTATCTCTAAGTGAACCTAGAACACCTAAACTTGACATTCCTATCATTCTTGAGAAGGAAATTCTTCCTTTGAAAGACAAAACTAATGTCTTTCCCCAAGAAGATTCCCAACCCGTCCCTATGGTTGTGACTATGTCTATACCTAATAAACTTCCTAAGAGTAGACCTATACCTCCTCGTCATGATGGACTTGGTCTTCTCCCTAAACCAAATATTCCTCCTTTATATGGAGCAGTTCCTCCTCCTTCTTTTTATAGAGAGAAGAGACCTTCTTCTTCTCCTATTATCCAGCCTAAGAGACCACAACCTAAACACCCAAGTGCTAAGGATGAGAACATTCCTCCTCCTCAGTCTTCTACACTTCCTACTAAGACTAGACGTAATCGTTCTGCATGGGAACGCTGACGAAAGCGTCGTCTTAGGGCTCAAGCAGCTGCTTCTCAAACTTTACAATCTCCAAAAACACCTTCAACAAGCATTATTCCATTTTCTCCTCAGCCGGATATTGAGCCTAAATTTCCTAAACATAAGATGCATGATGGTCTTGATCTTGTGTGAGTTAAAGATCCTATTTTT
Organism: Cryptomeria japonica; assembly: GCF_030272615.1. NCBI lineage: Eukaryota > Viridiplantae > Streptophyta > Pinopsida > Cupressales > Cupressaceae > Cryptomeria > Cryptomeria japonica. The sequence goes on along the minus strand of NC_081411.1, from coordinate 780,427,354 downwards.
ATAAATCTTGATGATGATATAGATGAAAATGTTATGCATGATGAAAATGTTACTCCTCTTGCTTCTGATAGCGAATATGAACTTGTTGATGTTGATAACCATTTATCTAATGAATTTTCTAAAGCACTTATCCTAGCTCCTAGACAAGAACAATGTGGCTTGGAACATGAACATAGCCCTTGTTTGGATCTTGTGATAGCTCCATCTGCTGTGTTGGATGTTCCTCCTCTAGCGTGTTCCCTACCTTCCCGAAACATTGATCAGCAAGATTGGGGGGTAGATGACGTGCTAGACTAGTTACATTAGCATGGCAGATTCTCTCCCCCTCTCTTTTGTTACTTCTTCTATATGTTATTCTCATTCTTCTATTTGTCGTCCTTAGTGTTGTCTACTTGAGGACGATGCAAAGCATTGAGATCTCTTTGGTCTCTCTCATGTTGACTCAAAAGACACATGTGTTCCCTTCTTCTAGGTGACCTTCCTTGATTGGGGAATGAAGAACAATTATGCATACATACATATGATATATATACATGACTTATCATACAGCATACTGACCCCAAGGAAAGCGAAGTCACCTCGTGCTTTGTGTTTTGTGTCTATTATCCTTGGGTTTATCTCACACTTGGGGGCTAAATCTTTGCGATAACGTGCTCCTTTTCCTTTCTCATTTCTTATGTATATCACTATGTTAAAACAATCACCCCCGTTGAGGCGTGTGCGATCGCTTTAACGTAGGGGGGCATACACCCTGTCTATCTTTTCAAAGATACTTGAAAATTTCTTGGCAAACTTAGCTTTGTCTTGAAGATTTTTGGTATTTCTTTTGCATGACTCATAGTGAGGGAACCTTACTACTGACAGTCATGGTTCTTCCTCGTGATTTTCCCTTTTACTTTGTCAATCGAAGTTGTAAGATCCTTAGTCCACTGGGGGCTTGGTGTATCTTGCCTCCTTGACGTGGTGAAAGTCTTTCAATGTTGTTTCCTTGTACTTTACCGGAAGTATGAGCATACATACTCCCGCTAAAGTGGGGGCTAAATGTAGCGTCCTAAAATTGCGACACTTGCAATTTCGACTGCATTTCGGTCTTCACGATGGCGACGCAACACGCAACCTGAATGGAGACCCCAAAACTTGCTCACGACACTAAAAACTGCATTTTTCAAGCACCGTTGGCCTGAACCTCCTTGCACCCCACTGTCCCGGAGGTGGGACCAGAGCGCCCAGCGCCCTGGTCCCTCAGGACCAGGGCGCCCAGCGCCCTGGTCCTCCACGACCATGGCGCCCAGCGTCCTGGTCCCTGGGTCCTATTTTGGGCCCGGTTTCCTAAGTGATATCGGGTCTTTTTGATTGCAATTTGGAAATATACTTCCCTGGTCGGCCTAAGGTCAGGAAAATCAGTCTATCAGCCCTAATTGACAAGTATATAAACTACATTTTTCTCTCTCATTTGGCATATGAAGAGGATATGTGTACAAAGCATGGAAACTATACTCAAGCATTCAAGCATTCAAGCAATTCATCATTCCAAGTCTCCATTCAAGGCTAAGTGTTGCATTCAAGTCAAGGATTCAACCATTGAAGAGGAGATCACTTATTACATGCTACATACTACAACACACAACATCTAAACCTTTGCACATAAGGATAGAAACATCCTTAGAGCAAGGTATTAGTACTTGTTTTACATTACAGTCATTTACATTTACAGCACTTGCTCATTTCTTGGTTAATTCCAAAACCGGGGTTTGACCTAAAGGCAAACCCCTAATCCCTAACCCCCCAATCGTCTTCGCTTTTCTATGTGTAGGTTGCAGGTACGCGGCTGAGATTGAAGATCTGGAATCCTTGTGTAGAGACGAACCGATCCCCCTTCGTTTCGCGGATTTTTCGGAGGACCGTGGCGCCGGGTGCCATCGTCTCGACAACTTTTTCTCAAATTTGCAGGACAGCGCCGTATCGACATTCTACTGCTAATTCCAGGTCCGCAGCTTCATCCTATAACCTAAACTCAATTTATAAGCGAATCTTTATGACTTTCTATGCATCCTTAGCTTAATTTCCTTAATCAACATTCTTTACAAAAGAGGGTAGCTTTGCTTTCCAAACCCTTGAAATTCATTTAGCATCCAATCTTACATCGTGTGGGATTGAATCTTATGAGTTTCAACCCCTCTTTTGAATGTAAAGTCTTCCCCCTATGTGAAAACCCATCGAATCCTAGTGAACCTCCCTTCTCTCTCCTCGGAGTTAGAAGAGGGGAGACCAACTAGGGTTCGACCGCGATTTTCCGCTTTACACTTTTATTGTACCTTTTTATTTGTTTTTTCTTGATTTTTTGATTTTTTGACTTTTTATGTGCATTAGACTACTCAAGTGTAGTATCTCTTTAGATGGATGCTATTAGTTGGTTTGTCAAGCACATCTCCTTCTGAAGTTGTTACCTGATAAGCGTCTGATCCATAGATTGTTATGATGACATAGGGACCTAACCAATTAGGTTCAAATTTCCCTTTCTTTTCTCGATCTTGTTGATTTCCAGGATTTTCCTTGAGTACTAGGTCACCAACTTAAAAAATCTGGGGAATGACTTTGTGGTTGTAGCTTCTACACATACATTATTGATATGCTTTGAGATGAGTGTAGGCACATTGGCGTCTTTCATCTAGAAGTTCAAGTTATTGCAGTCGATTAACTCAGTACTCTTCATCTAGGATTAAGCCTTTCAAAGAGACTCTGAGAGAGGGGATTTCTACCTCTAGGGGTAAAATAGCTTCCGATCCATATACCAATGAGTATGGTGTTGCTCTTGTATGTGTGTGGATGCTAGTTCTATATGCCCAAAGTGCTAGATTAAGCTACACATGCCAATCTTTGCCTCAATCATTCACTATCTTCTTTAAAAATTTTAATATCGTTTTGTTGGATGCTTCTACTTGGCCATTTCCCTGTGGGTAGTATGGTGTAGAGAAACGATATTGGATTTTGAATTTTCCACATAGTTCTCGGACATCTTGGTTTTTTAAAGGTCACCCATTGTCTGTGATGATGGAGCTTGGAATACCATATCTGCAGATTAGATAATTAAGGATAAAAGAGGCAATTTGTTTCCCAGTTATTGTGGTCATGGGGACTACTTCTATCCACTTGGTAAAGTATTATGTTGCAGTTATAATGAACTTGTGTCCATTTGAAGATGAAGGATGAATTTTGCTAAGTCTAGTCCCCACTGATAAAAGGACTAGGATGTTGTGAATGGTTGCAGTTCCTAGGTTGGTGCATGTATAAGATTGCCATGGATCTGACATTTAGGACACTTTTTTGCTAAGTAATAAGAATCTTTTTCCATTGTAGGCCACTAGTATCCCATCCTTAGAATATTTTTAGCAAGAGTAGTACCACTAGAATGGGTGCCACAGATACCTTTGTGAAGCTCATGTAAAGTGGAGTCAGATTCATTGCGATGAAGGCAATGAGGAAGAGTACCATCGAGACCTCGACGGTACAAAGTATCAGCAGTAAGGGTATAACGGGCAACTTGTCAAATAAAGTTACATTTCTGGTTTTGGGACAAGTTAATGGGTAGGATATTGGTCTTAAGATACTCATATATCACTCCATATAAGGGGGAGTCTAAACCAGTTAAGGCGTAGATAACATGGGATTCTGAGTGGTTATAGGCTGGGGAGAACAATTGGTCTACTAGAAACTTGTAACGACTCTGTGGTTCTGGAATTTGTAGGAATGAAGTGATAGTAGCCATTGCATCGACTGCTTTGTTGTTCAACCTTGGTATTTGCTTGAAGGTGATGTGTACAAAATATTGCTTGAAGTCATCCACTATTCACTTATAGGGTAGCATCTTGTCATCCTTTGTCTGATAGTCATTGTTGATTTGATTGATGACTAATTGTGAGTCTCCATAGACCTTTAACTCTGTGATTTTCCATTCTACGACCATTTTGATGCCTATAACCAATGCCTCATATTCAACCACATTATTTGTGCATAGGAACATAAGCCTATATGATCTTGGTATAGTGTGTCCTTTAGGAGTGATGAATAGAATGCCAGGACCTGAACCATGTTGTGTGTAGGATCCGTCAAAGTATAGGATCCATTGTTTGGTAGAGATAGAAAGAATGTCCCTGTCTGGAAATTCAATCTCCATAGTCTATTTTCTCGGTAGTGGTGCTTCTATTAGTTGATCTTCTATTACTTGTCCCTTGATAGCTCTTCGCTCCATATAGTGGATATCAAATTCACTGAGAATCATGACCCATTTAGCCAATCAGCATATAAGAGCTTATTTGGTGAGTAAATATTTTAGAGGATCAATTTTTGCAACTAGCTTAATTGTGTGAGCTAGCATGTAGTGGTAGAATTTTTGAGAGGCGAAGACCATAGCTAAATAGGCTTTCTCAATAAAGGTGTAATTTAGCTCATAGCCGTTCAATGTCTTGCTGATGTAGTATATTGCTCATTCCTTGCCTTGTTGATCTTTTTGTGCTAACAGTGCCCCTAGAGATTTATCTATTGTCGAAATGTAGAGAATAAGTGGCTTTCTTGCTATCAGTGGTACCAGAACTGGTGAGTTCATCAGATATTGCTTGATTTGATAGAAGGATTTGACACACTTGGCTTCCCATCTGAATGGTACATTTTTATGTAGTAAATGATTAAATGGGAGACTTTTATTTGCTAGTTGAGCGGTGAATCACCTGATTGATTGGAGTCATCTTTCTAGCAACCTGAGCTGGTTGATGTTCTTTGGTGGTGGCATTTCCATGATCGTTTGTACCTTTGCTGGATCCACTTCAATTCCCTTTTATGAGACTATGTAGCCTAACAATTTGTCTAATGTAACCCCAAAGACACACTTCTTAAGGTTGAGCCTGACTTGGAAATTTTCCAATCGTTCAAAAATATTTTCTAAGATGCTTAGGTGTTTTGCTCTAGAGAAGGATTTAGCCAGTAAATCATCCACATAGTCTTCCATGGAGGTATGCATCATATCATGAAAGATTGTTGTCATTGCTCATTGATAAGTTGCTCCTACATTCTTTAAGCCAAAAGGCATGACATTCCAATAGTACGTTCCCTAAGGATAGGTGAACGTTGTTTTACCTTGATCCTCTGGAGCGATCTTGATTTGGTTATATCCCAAAAAAATGTCCATTAGTGATAACATTGCATGGCCTACTGTGAGGTCTACAATTATGTCAATACTTGGTAAAGCAAAGTCATCCTTTGGACAGGCGTTGTTGACATCTCTAAAATCTGTGCATATTCTGATACTGCCATTTGGTTTTGAAACTGATACAATGTTGGAAATCCATCTGCATAGTCGATGGGTCGGATAAATCATAAATCCGACATCTAATAGTTTCTTTAGTTTAGGTTTGACCATGAGCACCACATGTGGATTCATCTTTCATAGTTTTTTCTTAACCGGTTTAGCTCCTGCAGCCATAGACAAGTGATGCATGATTAATTGTGGATCAATCTCAGGAATATCTGTGTATGCCCAAGCAAAGTTGGTTTGCTTTTCTTTAAAAAATTTGATAAACTCTGATCTTTCTGCTTCTGTCACAGATTTTGCAAGGTGTATATTTTTGCCTGCTTCTGTAGTACCAATGTTGATTGATTGAGTGGGCTCAATCAATATGGGTGATCACTCATGAAAATGTTTAGGAAGAGTGTCAAGTCTCCCATCTTTAGGTGCCTTAAAAAGGTTTTCACCCTCAGATGCATCCTTTATTTTTACTTTTTGTGATCTAGAGCTGCCATTGACTAGTTTTCAGCATTTGATCTTTTATTTGGTTTATTTTTGTGACTGAGAGACTTGGCACTCCCTTGGTTGTAGACAGCGTTAGTTTGTTCACTAGTAGAGCCTATTTCCAAGTTAATGGTACATGGGTAGTGAATAATAAATTCATTGTTTGGGAAAATTGGTATATCATGTATTTCAGGTTCATCTCAGTCAATGAGGTCAAGAAAGACGGGTGGTAAGGAATCATTTGGTGGATCAAGTTCTTCTGCGGTAAGTGTTAGGATAGAGGTTTCATTGTGATTGGTTTGGGTGTTAAAGAAGTCCAGGATTGCGTCAAGGTATTCGATGGTATCATCCTCCATATAGACTTGTTCATAATGTTGCTACTTGTTTTCCTTAGTGTCATAGATATTCTGTGGTCCAAATTCAAGTAGCCTAATTTCTATGCTATGTTCTTCTTGAAAAAGGGATATAGAACTAGTATTTTTCAGTGGTATCTTTAGTAGCATTTGAGTAACTACCCCATTCATATTCATTGGAATCAGTCTCAGAGGTATCATCCCAGATCTTTTCAGTGTTGTGAATAGGTATGTTGAATGGAGAAAATAGATCTTTGATAATTGATACTATTCTGCTAGCTTTCTCTGATTTTGCATGAGATTCTGCTTCTATTCTTTGCATTTGTTCATAGACTGTTTCTTCTCAGGGAGGAATGATGTTTCCCTAAGGTGATTCAACTTTGTTGGATATTTGTTCTTGAATATGATTGACTTTTGTAGATGTTGTCTTCTTATGAATGGTGGACTCCCCTTGATGTTGCCCTGAGGTGATTCAACTTTGTTGGATATTTGTTCTTGAATATGATTGACTTCTATAGATGTTGTCATATTATGAATGGTGGACTCCCGTTGATTTTGCTTCCTTTTGTGATGTTCACGTTCTTTATGGATTGTCTCTATTGACTCAAACAATGTTTCTTGCTAGGATTCTTCTTTGTATTTCTTCTTTGCTTTCCACTGAGGTTTTTGATATTTGCATGGTATCTTCTTTGGTAGTAGAGTGAATTCAAAGCCCAATTCTTTTTTGTCTTTAATAAATTGTGAAGGAGGATCCAATGGTTCTATGACACCTTCCTGACACTTACCAATAGGTCATTTGCTATTGTATCCCATTTGCTGCATGATTAAGTAACCTTTTCCATATAGGTGTGTGGGTATAGCTACTTCCACAGTAGCTACTCTATCTTCTTCCTCATCTTTGTATAGCCAACTAAGGATATCCTATTCCTTGGATTCATGTGCTAAAGTACCGAGTTGAATGAATGTGCCATAAAACTTGGTGATGGGCTGAGTTGCTTGATGTGTTGTTGTTGTAGGTAATCCATGAGTTCTAGGTGATGTGGGTAAGCTAGTGAAACACATGGGTTCCAAAGAGTATTCCCCCATGCCTTGTTCTTTGATTTTCATTTTCTACTTGAAATCTCTAAGTAATGATTTAGACTTCTCTTGTTGAAGAATTGGTGCAGAGGGATTTTGTTTCTCTCTATTATGTGGAACCAAACTGTCCTAGGCTGCCCCCATTGCATTACAATGTTGAAATGGATTGTGATCTGTAGATATAGAAACCTCATGCCCATTATAGGGGAATTTGACACACTGGTGATATGTAGAAGGCACTTCTTGCATTTCATGTATCCAAGGTCAACCTAATAAGATATTGTATGTGAGGTCTATGTCTAAGACCTGGCACATAGTATCTCTTTGTATTGGTCCAACTTGAATCGACAACACCACTGTTCCTTTAGAGGATCTTTCTTCATCATCATATGCCTTTATAGTAATCTTTTTGCATGGTTCAATAGACTCCTCTGAGAAGCCTAATGCACAGATAAGTTTTAAGGTACATATATTAAGCCCAACTCCTCCATCTATCAATACTCATTTCACTCGGTGTTTATAGTCAATGACTTCAATATGGAGACGAGTGCTATGTGGATGACTTAATGAGATATTATCATGCTCTAAAAAAGTGAGATTATGAGGTCCTATCATATGAGCGACCATGGCTTGGAATTTTTCGGCATCCAGATCTTGAGGTACATTTGTTTCCAATAGCGCTTGTTCCAATATGTCTTTGTGTTTTGGCGAAAGTTTTAGTAACTCCAATATAGATATTTGAGTAGGAGTTTTGTGCTGTTAGCTGACTAAATCATATTGAATTTTGCGTATAGCATTTTTTGTTGATGTATGTCCCTTCAAGACATATTTTTGAGCTCTTGTTGTTATGTTGATAGATTCATGATCACATTGATCTCAAATTGTGTTGACATTGACTTGATTGTCTTCAGCTGATATATGATTGATGGTGTTATTGTAGATGTGATTGATACGAGCTCCATGTGTATCATTTGAGGTAAAAGCTCCATCCTTGTTGTAATTTGGAAGAGGATTCTTAAAGGCTCCATGGTCACCATTTGTCTTGAGACCATCCACCGTTAAATCACCTCTATCAATCATGTCCCGAACAATGTTTTTCAGTCTCATGCAATCATTTGTTTGATGACCTTTGTTGCGATGAAAATCACAAAAGTGCGAGTCATTCCACCAAGGTGGTTTGATTTGTGGTTCATAGTTGCTGATTGCTGGTAAAGAGATAATTTTGTTTGCCAGGAGTTCTCTGAATGCTGACTCTAGTGATTGTCCCAATGGTGTGTAGACACATTTTTTGAAATTGTTGGTGTTACCTCATGAATTGTTATTAGGTCCTCGATTTGCATGATTGTTTTGAGCATTATTGGTGTTGTTTGTGTTGGGTTGACCTTGATTGGTATTTGGTGTGTTAGTGTCAGGGTTAGCACCTTTGGGGTTCTTTTTAGCTTGAGGATTTCCTGATAAGGCGAGCACGAGTTGTTTAGATTTTGGATCATGTTGTTCATTGCCTCCCTCATTTCCATTGTTTTTGTTTCTAATCTAGAATTTGGATTTGTCTAAGTTGTTGTTGTTTTGGTTATTGTAATTTGATGAACCTGTTCCTTCTTTGAAGAATTTTAGCATTCCTTTCTTGACACATGCTTCTTCTACTTGAATGTCATTTTCAATTAGTTTAGCGAAAGACGATATGCATTGGAGCTTTAGCCTATAACTCATCTCACTATTCAAGTTATCGATGAAAATTTCCATTTTCTCCTTTTCAGGAATATCCCAAGGATATCGTGAAACCATACGCCGCCAATGTTGAAGGAATACCATGAATGTTTCATTGTTTTTCTATTTTGTATTACAGACATCTAGCATGGTAATAGCATGTCAAATGTTATAGGAATATTGAGTTATGAATTTGTTGACTAGTTCATCAAATGATCTGACAGGAGGTGTGATTTTGGATAAAAATTCCATTGTTTGTCCTCCCAAACTTCTTGGGAATAACCTCATCAAATAAGTGTCATCGTGAGAAAATTCAAGACTCATGGTGCAGAATTCTCGAACATGATCATGAGGATCACTTTTCCCATCGTATTTGTCAAATTTTGGAACATCTGAGTTTGGAGGAAAAGGGACCATGTGCAATCTCCTGTCAAAAGGATAAGGACAAATTTCATTTAGTGAATACCATACTATTGTCCCTTGTTGCATGTCTTGCATTTGTCTTTGTAACATTTGCATTTGTTGAGTAAGGGCAACCAAAGGCACATTGTTTTGCCAAGGGAAGACTTCTTCCCTTGCATTAATCCTGTGTTGAAATGGTGTATGGAATGATATATTTTGCTCAGGGATGTATTGCTTAGGGATGTTTTGCGTTGGTGTATTTTGTTCTAGTATGTTTTGTTCAGGAATATCTTGCTCAGGGTCACATGCTTCCCCTTCTCATTGTCATTCTTGATATTCGTAATGTTGAGATCTTGTTCTAAACATGTCTATGTCAAAGTCTTTAGGAAGTTCAACCCTTTTGCTTGTAAGCATGAGTAGGTATTTTTCCTTGTCATTTTCCATGAGTCTTTCCACAAGTTTTTGAAATGAAGCACTCTTTTGACATTCTTGAAGAAGTTCCTCAGAAATTTCAAGGTCCACTATATTCTGATGCTTGAAAGGATTTGATAATCTTCAATTCATGCTAGATTCTATTTGCATTTTGCTTTGTTTGTTTTGTTGAGAGTAAGTAACAACAGGCATCTAGTAGAAGCTTTCTATGATAAAGGGGATAAAATCCTCTTTGATGTGTTGCTTAGGGGTTGGTGGCTCAAATTGGGGTATGTTGTAAGTGATGCACTCATCGGGAAATAATGCAAGATTGATCTTTCCTCCATGGTTTATGATTTGACTGAATGCAGATTTTTGACAATATGCCATAGTCTTTAAAGGTTCTTTGTCAAATTCGTTGGATTTGTTCTGGATACAGAGTCATACGTGATGAAGAAATGTTCGATGAGATTTGAAGAGTTGAAGATTGATGTATAAAACTTTATTTCTTTTGGTAAATTTGGAAAAAATTGGTTGTTGTTTCTTCAACTTAGTATTAGGATAAATATTTTTTCTTCTCAGAATATGAGGATTAGTCATGCATAAGTGATTAATCATTTTGTTTGAGTTGCTTTGGATTTAGTTTATCTTGTTTTGAAGACTCAAGTTTTACTTTATCAAAGTGAAGGTTTAGATGCCCCCTCACAACAAAGTGTGTCAAATGATATGGATAAAGTTTCCTGATATGGAAACTTGATTTGACAACTTGAATTTTTTTGGAACAAGTGTTTTTGGGATAAAATCTGTGAGATAAGAAAGGACCTATTTGTCACTTGTGATGATATTTCCCAATTTTGATAGGATAGATATGTTTATCACGCAATCAGTTTTGGATGTTTGGACAACTTTTGTTTGACTAGAAATTTGCTCTAGAAATAGTTTTCAATACTCTGTTTTTGATAATCTATTTTGACAAAAAATGAAGCTGATGAAAGAAGGTTTCCAAAAATATTTTCAAAAATTTCTAAATTTATCTCTATTTTGCCCCCTATTTTTCTGGTTTTGATCACGTGCTAAAACAAAGACCCTATGTGCTACAAAATTTTCTCAAAGCGCTAAGGAAAATACCCCACACGCTAAGTTGCCCCAATCTATGCACTAACTATTTCTGATAGTAAATTTGGTTTCTAATTTGGTTTCAAAGTATCACGCACTAATATGAGCCACTGATGCACTAATGTTTGTGCCTCATGCGCTAAAGTTAGACTTCCAAGAACTAAGCTGATGTTTCGACGTGCTAAGCTATTTTCTGGAAGTGCTAACTGTTACTGTTGCTTCTAAATTTTTGCGAGGCGCTACTGTGAAAACTTGATGTGCTAAGGATAGATTTTGATGCACTAAGGTATGGATGACATGTGCTAAGATGTTTCTCTTATGCACTTAACTGCCCTGGTTTGATTGTTTTCTGTGATTTTTTTTTTTTTTGCCTTAAGTTTTTAATGTTGATGGATGATTTTCTGAAGTAACAAATGCAAACACAACACAAAATGCATAACTATTTTTGCCTAATCTAAACAATAAGTGTATATTCTGTGAGGATGTGTTCAAATCCCCAATGTTTCAATAGGTTTGGTTACAAATAATACACTTGAAAAAGACTCTTTATTCAAGGGTCGTAAGTAATACCATAGCCCACTAGTCTCGATACTCCGTTAGCTCAAACAACTATGTCACCCCCTAGAGGGTGCCCCTTTTTTTGCCTTTTGCCAAAAATTAACTCAAGGTGAATTGCTTCACAATTGAGTAGTTATCTTGGGAGATATATTGTGAGTAATCTTGGGGGCAGATTCTTCCCCACCCTTGCACTATGATATTACAAATATTTGGTTACTGATTTGGCTCAAGGTTTCTAATGCTAAAGTTCATAATCAAGCTTCTTGTTTGGCCGTTAGTGATAAACTCCCTCAGGAGGCTTCCCAACCTTTAGAACAAAGACTTTACATATCTCAAAGATACTGGGGGAAGGCTAATCATTGCGCACAACCATTGAAAAGGACTTTTGTCACTTTCCACTTTTGATTATGGTGTGTTGAAATACTTGGCGTCAAAGTCGTTTCCCTCTTAGGTCATTCCCTTCACACTGGCCACGAATGGCTTTAAGAGTTTTTCAACCCCTCAGAAAGGCAGGCCTGCTAAAGGATGTAAATGCAATATGACTGAAAGCGTAAGAGTAGGTTGGCTTTTTGATCACCCAGTTAAGGGGAGAGCATATACCTTCTACTTTCGAGACAAGGAAAAAAAGGTTCTTTTTTCCTTTAAAGTCAATTATTTGATAAGATCTATATGGAAATGTTGCTCCATGAAAACATGGCATTCCTTTTATCTTTTCAATGCAATGGTTTTCTGATCTATTGAAAAGAAATGGTCAACAAAGCAAAATTTTGATCTTGGTAGTCAACAAAAGAAATTGATTAAAGGGGAAGAACTTTCATCTTTGATTGCAAGTGACCTCTGAACTTGTGTGATTCTTTACTTTGCACAAATTAAAATGAATACTTTTATGCACCAAAGGCTGGTGAAGTTATTTTTAACCCTTTTGATTGTAAAACTTTGAAAATTTGATTTGTTTCTTTTAGAGCCCAAATTGAGAATTTTTCTCCTAAAAAAGCAAGAAAAGATTGTTTTTGTGGTTCTTTCTATTTGCCCAAAATAAAGGTGAGTTCAATTTTATTTAACAAGAATTAAAAGACTATAAATTCTAACTAACTTAACTAAGTTAGTAAAAATTTAAATTATTTATTGCTCTAAAAATAACACTAAGCTCATCCCTGCAATAAGATGTTAGAATTCCTGAAAAATATCAACTCAAAGCGGTTAAAAAGATTTTAGATTTGGTGGACTTATACAAGTCTAACTTTAGGTTCGGTTACAGTTTTATTTTTTATTTTTTGTCTCTGATGCACTACAGAACAGACTGTATGCTACAGGAGGACTTTGATATGCTATCTGACAGGCTTAATGCATGGCTTTCTTTCCTAGATGCATTGCTCTATTTTTTGGATGCGCTGCTCTATTTTTCTTTCATGCCGAGACCTACAGGAAAAGCTAGTAAGGGCAATGTGCTAATCTAAGAACTTTATGTGGTAGAGTATAAACCCAATGTGCTAAACAGAATATAGGATGTGCTATAATGTTAGCGAGATGCGCTACAAAATATGCTCCACACGCTAATTCCTGTTTCCCGTGTACCTGCAAAAGTGGTTAGATTCAAAAACTGATTTGGTATATGGGGTTGGGCTCCATGGTGGGCACCAGAAATGTATGTGGGAAAAGTGGGTCAATAGAACTTAAAATGTGAAAAATGAAGCCTCAGGGACCTTGTCCACACACCCACACGACTTCTTGGTGCAAGCTATGGAGTCATGAAGTATGACTCAGCTTCCCAAGGTTGGTTCCATGGTTTTCTATCTCACAAGGTCCTTCAAACCAATGTCTTTTCTCTCAGATCACTGAGCAAAGTGGTTTAGGGATGACAAATGCGAGAACAAGGGATGCTTTGGTTGATTTTAACATGAGAAGGTAACCTATCTATGCATGATCCTACAAATAAAATGAAGTAGATTATAAGATGACAAGATTAGTAGTGATACTATCCTAACATGATATACTTGTTATATAGTTAAGCTATTTGATAAAAGAAGCAATCTAAAATGATTATTAGATTAATTCTTATTTGCGAAGAGAGAGACTAAATGTGATAAAATTGAGCATACGCATGATACTAAGAGCTTGCATATATGAAAATGGAGGAATGAGAGCTCTATTTATAGCGAAAATAGGGCAATGGATGGCCAAGATTGAAAGAGTTAATCAAGGGTTGAGTTTGAAAGTTGCTCAATCCATGTTAACAATTTTCACCAATGAAATGGTGACAATTGGCAACATAGGGTTGGTTGAGAGGAGATGTAAGAAGCATTAAATGTTTGAGAAGACCTAATGGTTACCTTAGGGGGTAAGGGTTAATTTTAGGTTAGGATTACCCATTGGATAAAGCTTTTACCCAAAGGATAAACTCTTGTGCAAAGGATTAAGGACTAACCATGGTCAAAGCAATAAATGCTTGATGAGACCCTTGGGTTACATGGAGGTTGAGTTTAGAGAAAGTCTTTAATCATGTTGGAGGGTTGAGTTAACCATTAATGGTTTGGAAGACTTTCAAAGTTAAGTTGTTGAAGCCTTTAATGGTTTTCAAAGACTTTGAGGGTTTGAGAAGTGACTTCCCCTTGCTTAGGGATGTGACAATATTTAGGAGATGGGTTAGGCTAATTTAGAAGTGATTAGAAGAGTCTAGAAGGGGGTTAGGAATAGGGTTTAGGAGGCAAGGTGGAGATGTAGGATTTTGCAAGTGGATGGAGAAATAATAGGATTTAATTGAAATAAAGTTAATTTAATTCAATTTGGTTGCAATTTGGGAAATTAAATAAATTAGATTTATTCAATTTAGGGTAAACTATTTAATTAAATTTGAACTTAATTAAAAAGTGGATAGAAGGGATTTAATTGAATAAAATGATTTATCCCATTAAATGGTAAAAGAGGTTTAGTGAATTTAATTTAAATAAATTCAGTAATTTACTTAATTAAATAGAGGAATGTGAGTGATTCAATTAAATTGGATTTAATTAAATAGAGGAATGAACATAAGATATTTATTTAGGAATATGGTCATTTTTATATGTCTACAATATTGTTTAATTGTTTATTTATATTATTATTTATTTATATATACATAGATTTCGACAAGGAGAATGATATGTGCAAATCTATCTAAATTAGATTAGCAGCGGTTAAGATAATCCCAAAATATATCGCCCTTCATTCTGCTAATGGTTGGTGGAGACAGAAGCTTGAGATAAAAAGAGAGTTTTTTAATTTCTCTAGGTGCGATAGTAAGATGCATGGTGTTGTGAATTGCAGACCGTTTGTTAGAAAAGAGAGGAACCCCTTAAAAAAACTAGCACAACTATGGAGGAGGAAACCATAGAAAACAGTTAAGAATTTAGTTGTTAACCAAGAAGAACCATCTCTACAACAAAAACAAAATGGACCATCTTCAGCGACATGTGGGGGTGCAAATCCACAATTAGACAATAGGTACGCAAACATCCCTATAGAACTAGTAGCAGGAGGGGAGCCCTCCAAATAGACAGAGACAGGAGAAAAGATAGGAGAAGTGGACCCATCATCCCCTAAAATATTTATGTTTAACAAAGGTTTATCTGATACAAAGTTTGAACTAGACAAGGACCTTGAGGAAGAATTTTTTCAGGAGAATGCCTTGGAAAACGTGGATCCGAGGTGTATTAGTCAATCGGCGAACATCCTTTTGGGAAAGGCTAAGGGACTCAGAGGAAGGAAAAACAATTGACAAAAGAGGGAAGAAAGTGCCAAAGAGAAGGGAATAGTTAGCATTTTTTATTTTATGAGGAAAGCTAAGGGAGAAGGGCTCTCCCTTGGAAAAAGATGAAGATCACCACCTAGAATGTCAGGGGCCTATCAACTCTTGACAAAAGATGCTTGGTCAAATGAGTGTTGGTTAGATGTAACAGTGATATAATTGCAATTCAGGAAATAAAAATTGATTGTGATAAGGCGGATCATTTTATTAAGTCATGTAAGGTATATGAAGGTATCTTCCAAGAAGCAATTGGGATAGCTAGAGGGTTGGGTGTGATGTGGAACCCTTCTTAGGTTAAAGTATCACTCTTGGAGAAAGATAAAAATTAGATGTTATGCAAAGTTTACTACTTGAAGTAGAATGTGAACTTCCCCTTAATTAACGTAAATGGACCAACGAAAACTCTGGAAAAGGCTCAAGTGTGGTAGGTCCTTACGAATAAAATTTCAGTTATGGGTAGTGACAAGATAGTAGTGGTTGGTGACTTTAACACCCTACTAGATTTGAGAGAGAAATAGGGTAGTCTGAGGATGCCAAATAAGGTAATTGAAGATTTTAGAGAATTTGTCAAGCATAATCATTTGATGGATGTGGTCCCTAAGAATGGGACCTTCACGTGGACCAACCAAGGAGAAAATGTTGCTCACATATCAGAATGGATGGATAGGCATTTTATAGGAGAAGCATGGATGGAGTCGTCCTTTCAGGTAGAAGCTTATATCCTTCCAATCTCTTTGTCTGATCACTTCCCTATAGAACTCAAATTGAGTGAGGCCCCAATCAAAGGAAGTAGCAGCTTCAAAATCTTGAGCATGTGGTGGAGAGACCCTGAATTCATTTCTCTTCTTCAAAAATGGTTGATAGAAAGCAACATATAGAGGGGAACTCCGAGCTACACTTTTGTGAAAAGACTAAAATTTCTAAAAGAAAAGATTAAAAAATGGAATATAGACTCATTCAAAAATATATTTGCAGAAAGGAATAGAATAGAGGAAGAATTAAATCAAATAAATTTGATCACTATAAATTTAGGAATGTCAAATGATTTATATCATAGGGAAGCTGCACTCAAACAAGAATTGGCAGAAATTCTTCTAAGAGAAGAAAGCTTTTGGTGAGACAAATCAAGGGAGATTTGGATCAGAGAGGGTGATGTGAACACGAAGTTCTTCCACACATCGGTAAAAGAAAACAGGGTCAAAAATAGAGTTTTTGAGATTACAGACTAGGATGGTAATAGGCACTTTACTCCCGAAGCCATCAAGGAAGTAGTTGTCACCTTCTTTAGAAACCTACTTGGGGAAGCAGGGGAGAACAAGTTGCATTACTTCTAAACTATGGAATGTATTCCAAAAGAGATCTCAGAGGAACATAACAGAAAGCTATGCAATCCATTCACGATGGAGGAAGTCAAGAAGGTTGTCTTTGACCAACATCCAAATAAAGCTCTGGGATCTGATATTTTCTGATTAGTGGAAGACTTCAGGAAATAGGGGAAGTTTGTTAAAGAGATCAATCATACCAATATAGTGTTGATACCAAAAAAGCAAGAATTCTCTTCAATCACAAACTTCAAACTGATATCTTTATGCAACTCTCTATACAAAATCATATCTAAGGCCTTGGTCAACAGACTCAAACCAAATTTGCAGAGAATAATCTCACTGGAGCAACATGGTTTTACTTTGGGGCACAAAATTATGGACAACATCATTTTGGCAGCAGAAACTATCAATTCAATGCACTCATCCAAATTCCAAGGTATGGTCGTTAAACTAGACGTGTCCAAAGCTTATGATCGAGCGAAATGGGGATTTTTATTGGAGGTTCTTAGAATGTTCAGATTTGATAGAAAATGGCTAATATGTATTGTCCACTATATATCATCCATTAATTTTTTAATATTGGTCAATGGTTCCACATGTGGCTTTTTTCAAGCTTCTAATGGGCTTCGACAAGGAGATCCTTTATCACCATTTCTTTTTGTTCTTATGGCAGAAGTCCTTGGTAGGCATATCAAAAATAAGGTTGGGCTAGGTACCTGGAAAGGATTTCTTATCCATGATAGATTGCCTCCGATCTCCCATTCGCAATTTGTGGACGATACTATTCTCTTTGGTACATTATCAGAAAGAAAAGCTCACATCATCTAGAGAGTGGTAGAAGATTATGAAATAGATTTTGGATAGAGTATGAATAGGAAAAATTCAAGGATATATTTCCTTAATACAAATAAGAGTACTCAGGAAAAGATAGTAAGGGTGTTGCAATTAGGCCTGGGTACCTTTCCTATTCAATATCTTGGGGTCCCTTTATTTGCAGGTAGATTGGATAATAGACTATGGGAGGAAGTAGTCAACAAATGCAAAATCAAAACTGCCCTCTAGAAGAACAAGTGGCTTTCACAGGTGGGTTGCATTCAGATGATTAAATCAGTGTTAGCCGTTGTCCCCATTTATTACATGTCATGCTACACGAATCCACACAAGGCCTTGTCAGCATTGGATGGCCTACTAAAAAGTTTCATCTGGGAAGGCTTGCGAGAGGAAATAAAGATCCCTTTGATAAATTGGGACTCAACTTGCTTTCTCAAGGTTGACAAAGGAATAGGTCTTAGGAAGATGAACCTGCAGAACTTGGCTCTAGGTGCGAAACTCGCGTGGAAGATGTACATCAACCCTAAAAAAGGCTAGTGTAAGTTGATGTCATTCAAATACATGGATTAAAATGAGCCAGAAAGAATCTTCACCATGGCTAACTCAATTGGTGGATCTCCAATTTGGGAGTTCATTTGGGAGAGCCGCAGGATCATAATAGAGCACCTGTCATGAAATTTAGGTGATGACCGCAAGGCTAAGTTTTGGAGGGACTCATCGAATGGAGATAAGGATCTGGAGGATGAGTTTGATGATCAAGATTGGATTAATGAAGTGGAAGCTTCTATGGGCATTTTGGTGGTAGATTATGTAGAGGAGGGTAGCCCAAACAATCCAATAAAGTGGAAAAGGGTTGGTGAACTACGAAATGCAAATAGTATGAAGGTGGCCGAAATCCTCAAAATTAGGGTAGTACACATGGGAGGCAGAAAAGACACCCTCATATGGAATGCAGCTAAATCAGGTTCATGTAAGGTTAGCGTAGGATATGAGTTACAAAGAAAGAAGCCGAAAGATAGAAATTGGCCTTATTCTTTATGTTGGGATAAATGGGTGTTACTGAAAGTAGGGGCTTTCCTTTGGATTGCCCTACATGGAATATTCCTGATGAGTGATAGATTGAAAATAGTAGGTATTGTAAGGCCTAGCAAATGTTGTCTCTGTAAAAACAAGGAAGAAACAGTGGATCACCTTTTGTTCAATTTTTTTTATGCAAGGAAGGATTGGCTGAATATGCAGCTTCAAAACTATATGGCTTATAACTGTACATTTAAAGACTTCATTTTTTCTTGGCTGACGGGGGGCAAGCATTCAAAATGGGGAAGCTTGTGGATCACTATCCCATCATTGGTAGTCTGGCACATGTGGAAGGAGAGAAACAGGAGGATTTTTAGGGAGGAAGAGATGGATATCAATATCCTACTCAATAAAATTTAGGTGGCTATAGAAGAAACAATTAATGACAAGATTTTTGGTAGCAAATTCAAATTCTACTCCAAGTGGGATATGGAAATGGAATTAGTCTGGAAATTTAAACAAAGGAGTAGTCATTATCAAGGAGGCAAATCAATTGAACAAAGCAAGGTCAAGTGGAAGCCCCCACTTAGCAGCTGGAAAAAATTGAATTTTGACAGAGCCAGTAATGGTAACCCAGGTGCTTCTGGTTATGGAGTGGTTGTAAGAGACAAGGAAGACAACTTAGTGGGGGCAATTTGTGGCCATGCAAGGTTAGTCTCAAATAACGTAGCAAAGATCACAGCTTTAGATGAAGGACTCAAATGGACAACAACAAATGGCATCCAAAATGTGGTGATCGAAGGGGACTCCAAAGTCATTTTAAGCGGGATTATCAATAATCAGTTTACAAATTGGCATTTAAACAATTGGATCCCTAGAATATACAGGCACCTACCAAAGCTCGTAGACTATCAAATCCAACACACATACCATGAAGGTAACCAAGTGGTGGACCTCCTTGCTAATCATAGGATAGTTCAATCTTTACCAACAGTCATATCTCCTACAAATGTAGGGAATGGAGATATCCAGCAAAGATTGCTTGAGGACAAATCCCACATTCCCAGGATTAAAAAAGGATGAAATCTATGGCCTCTTTTTGTTATCGGGATAAGAGAGGTATTCTCTTATCTTTTTTCTCACACGGTCGGGCAGTCATCTATGACATCCTTTTTTTGGTTTTGAATCCGGTGTGAGGTAGAACTTGGAAGTGGTTAAGGATCGGGAGTATAGTATATTTAGGCCTATTTATAGCAAAGAGAAGGAAATGCAGTGTGTGGATTTCCAATTTGGCAAAATAGTGCACAAATTTCATCTTAGTTGCCTCTGCTATGAGGAGACACTGGAGGCCCAGTGCAAACGCCTATTTGATATAGACATTGAGGGGCAAAGAGTTATTCAGGGTGTGCTTGATGATGCTTTCAGTGAAGATAGGCATTGGTGCGACGGATATGTCTATGAGATCATTTTGTGACTGTTGGTTGATGTCCATCTGTTGAAGGAAGCCTATGTCGAGACACTGGTAGGCTTTGTGCGGGAAGAAGATGTGGAAGCAGTGCTGGGAGCAGTGCTGGAAGTGGATGAGGAGTGGGCCAGCATACTTGGACCTTATTTCAACCTAGTGGCCATTCTCTCAGATGCGGAGTGTTCAGACCTAGAAGACGAAATCCGTCTACTAGTCGAAGCTCTTAGAATGAGGAAAGTCAAATTTATGGCAAAAGCATGGGAGGTCTTCTGAGTTGGAGTTAGGAATGCAGACCTGGACCCGTTTAGAAGGATGATGTTGCAGGAAGATGGGTGGCTATCGGAAGGTAGTATCGACAAGGTGGTGACCATAGGCTTGCAGACGACCACCATATTTAGGCTTATGCAATCTGATAAAATGTCTCTATTTAAGTAAGTTAGTTTGGAATGTTTTGTGAACAATCATATGTAAGCTCTATTCCAGATAAATATAGGGTGCTATCCCCATCTTGATAGCACTTGATGATAAAATAAAAAATAAAAAAAAATAATAAAAAAAAACATTTATTGGACTTTTGATTTATTTATTTATTATTTATCTTACCTACCCTCTCTCATTATTTGTTGTGAGGTTGGAGATTGTAATAGTGTTATTTTATATTATTGTCATTTTATTTTCAAGATGGTTCGTAAGAAATATATTATTTTGGATTATTTTGATCGATCCTTTGATTTATTGGGTTTATATTACTAAGCCTTTATATTTTATTTTATTGGTTATTTTTATCTAATTTTCATTTTTTCATTTGGTTTGATTATTTATCTATTATTTAATTATTTACTCTACCTTCCCTATTTTATTATTGGTTGAGATATTCGGGTAAGTTAAGTAATATTATTTCATTTTTTTTACCTCGAATTTGAGTGGGGTTGGTATGAAATATTATATTTCTAATTATTTTGATTGGCCATCATGTTCCATGGATTTTCAATGGAATTCTATTTATTTGGTTTTCTGAGATTGTTGTGGTGTGGCCTTGGTTGGAAAACTTTTTCCTTGTTTTAAGATTTTGGGATTTTTGGTTTTTCAGCTTGGAGTTGGGATTGCGCTTCATTAGATTATTTTCTTTCCATAACTTCTAATACCAGGTTGGAGATCTACTCCTTTTGTTATTGAAATGGATTATTTGTAAAAGATTGTCTGTGGGAATAAGAAATTGGTGTTGATGTTAAATTAATTATATTGTTTAATAATATACTATGGGGACTATTGTATTATGTGATTATCTTTTCTAGAAATGTTTGTCGTGAATTTTGGATGGATGGATTGCTCGTGTTTTTTTGGCTAATTCAATTTATTTCATGTTGTGACTTATTTACGTCTCATTTTTGTTAAGTCCAACTTTGGATTAAGTGTCTAGTTTTTTTTTCTAGCATGGTTGAATGTTTCTAGACTATTTTGAGACCTTTTTGTGCTCTATCTTATTTGCACTTTTGTATTAATTGTATGCATTATATATGCACTACCTTGTTTGGTATTTGTGTTGTTTAAATTAGTATATGCATTGCAGAGTCCTATGTATGTGTTGCAAAAGTTTTTGAATGTAATGTAATGTTGTTTGTATGTGCTAAATTGTTAAACAAATGCACTTTCTTTATTGGCATAAGCATTTCACTATCTCTTATATGCATTGAGATAGTTTGCATAGGCACTAGACTGTTGTGTTTTATGTATTGAGTCATCTTAGCTTTTTGTTCTTCTAGTTTTGCCAGTCGAGTGGCTACCCGTTTGGTTTTTTTTTAGTTTTCTGATGTTGTTTTGGTAATGATTTATTGATTTGAGATGATTAATTGTGCTAATGGATTCAGAAAGATGAGAGATTCCTTGTTGTTATTCTTTGGGCTCATATTAGATGCTTTTGATAATGAAATTCTTGATTTTTGATGATTCTTGGTTGCCTATGTAAGGCTTTGATTTTGCAATATGTTGTTCATTTTATTGAAGATTATTATTTGATGTATAAACTTGGTTATATAGTTATGATGTATTGATAGCCCATGTTTTATGTGACTTGCATTGTTGTCATCCTAAGGTCTAGGTGCATGCTAGGGGGAGTGCACTTCCAAGTGAGTGATTGGGGTCATGGGGAGTAGACAACCAGGTTACTTGGGGTCTAGACTACCAGGATATCTCATTGGGAGTTTATCTTGTAATCAGGTGATAATTTAATTAGTTGCTTCTAGGAAGGTTGGGTAATAGTAATTCACCATAATAAGATAAGAAATGGTTTGTGGCCTCAATGTAAATCCCTGGGGTGATCCAGGTAAGTTAATCTGCCTTACTCCTTCAAGTTTGAGATGGATTTGCATGGGCATTACATATGTCAGGAGAGGATACCAAGTTCTCATTATGGCTACATGTGATGACACTCCTTCCCTACATGTAGGTCCTAGCACCTTGAGTCTTGATTTGATGTGTTGCCTCTGGAGATTTTATATTGGAAGTCTCTCTTCTTTATGTTGTAGACATGTGATTCATTCCTTTCATTCATGGTGGTTTCATGTGATATCATATTGAGTCCTTTGGTTGTTAGGTGTCAGCCTAGATTTAGCGTGAGAGTGGGATCTTGTGTTATCTCCTAGCACAAGGGGTGGTTCCTTATGGTTCCACATGGCTATGTGTTTTGATGCCTTCTTCCATTGGGATGTTCTTCTTGGATGCTTGCATGCATGGGTTTGGATTCTTGTTCTTCATCATGCGGATATTGTATGGAGTTGATATATATATATATATATTTAGAGTTCAAATATTGTATCATGATGATTTGTAATTTTAGAGAAAGATATTGAACAATTGTATCATGTGTTATCATGTATTAGATATTCATTATGTAATGTTAGATTATGAGATCTATGTAGAAAGAGAGAGTTAGTACTTATGCACTTGTATGGCATTTGGAATCGTGAGATGAATTTGTTATGTATAGTTTAATGGTAAGGAATAGCACTTGTAGTTATAACTCTTATTTAAGAAAAGGGAAACTTTCTAGATGAATGTATTATATTGTATGGGTAAATTTATCTAGTTTATGTTAGGGAAATGCAATGAATCTTAAAGGATATTCTAGTCTTACTAAGGAAATGGGTAAAGATCATGTGTAATTGTTGTATTGGGATTATGTGTTGAATAGCTATATATTTACTTATGTATGGAAAGAGAGTTGTATTTGAGCTTGAATTCATTGGATCATGGTAGGAAATATGAAGTTATGTGTATGTGTCGATATGATCTTGATAAGTTGTAAGAAATGACGTTGAGGTACCCTAGGGAAAGATTAATTATAGA
Organism: Cryptomeria japonica; assembly: GCF_030272615.1. Taxonomy (NCBI): domain Eukaryota; kingdom Viridiplantae; phylum Streptophyta; class Pinopsida; order Cupressales; family Cupressaceae; genus Cryptomeria; species Cryptomeria japonica. Next base: position 780,404,181 of record NC_081411.1, on the reverse strand, counting down.
TTTGTGTTTATTTCAACTTGTATATAATGGTTTTATGTTTATGTTCATGATGGAAATATGTATATCTTGTTAATGGATGTTAAATGCATACAAATGGCTAGTTGTATATGTTGCATTAGTAGATGTTTTTAATAAAAAAAATCTCTACTTGAATGTTAGTTGGTGTATTTTTCTAGGGTATTTTGGTAGGCATTAAATATTTTATAGATTACCTTAAGGGAGGATAACTTTATGTTTCAAACATTACTTCATCTCTAATATTTCAAAAAGATAGCATGACAATGAGATGACAATAGATTGAAGAGTATGAGGTATGAAATTTTCTCAACTTTTAGAATTGATTAGATATCAATTAGAAAAAAATGAATTGATCTTTGAGATTCTATTGAGATTTCCATCTAAAACTAGTACCATCCCACATATCCTAGAATACATGGCTTCCTTAACAAAAAAATGCTTACCTTCAAATCTCTTGGCGATACTTGTGGATTTAATATCTCAAGGTAAGATGGTTGTACCAAATGAAAGAAACACGAATAAATATTCACTAAGATATTAGTCATAACAATAAATATTCTTGAAGGTGGTTTAGTAGTAATGCAACCAAGACATGGGTCCCTTGCCAAGTAGCCTAGTCATCTAGAAAATAAATCACAACAAAATAACTAACTTGTAGATAACACATTTCATTTCTTTTATTCAATATAAATTACAATATTAGTTTTAATATAACAACATCTACTTCATGTCCATTCCAACATCATGATTCTAAACCAACTAGTCTCATTTATATATTTAGTTGCCTTCATGTTTATGGTAGCCAATATTATTTCTCATATTTTTTAAATATGTCAATCATTGTGTTTTGGCTTGGTCTTCACTTCTTTGTTAAGCCAATACAATTCTTTGTAAGACAATTCACCAAATATTTCCACCTCACTAGGAATTCTTGTTTGATTTCATCAAGGCTTGCCTGACTGTTATAAAATATTAAGTTTTACACTTATCATATGTTCCATCACCATGAAAAACCATTGTATTAAAAAAAATTAAGCTCTTTTCCTTCCATTTAAACATAGGTTCTTAAATTACAATAAAATCATTTAGGCCTTCAATGTACTAAGATTAATTTGTATTATTAGACTTTTGACCCATCCTTTGAATCATTTTCTTCTTGCTTTATTAGAGTATCATGCTTCATTGGGAACCAAAAAAATTCCATTTAGTGGGGGTATTTCCATTTCATTAAGAAAAAAATGCTCTCCTATTTTTATAAATTCAATGATGAGCAACTTTTTTAGTGATCTATAAAGAAATTAGAACATAATTGAGAGTGCTTATGTTCCAAGAACTAATCCAAGTTTCAATTGTGTGAAAAAAATTATTTAAATTGTTATGGGTATTTCCAACTATTATGGGAATATATTCAAACCTTTAAGAATTTCTCTACTTTGTTGTTGTTGAAAATCTCATGAGTAATAAGAACTATCAACTTTTAGGGTGTTCCTTATCCATATGGAACTCTATGAATGTTACCAAGTGATGAATCCTCATTAGAGATAGTGAAGCAAATAACAATAATTTATTTAATAATGAGTTGTAATGAGATGAGGTAAAATATCCATTCATATATTAATGTGTAGACTACTAATTTATAAAGGATAAATACAAATATCAGTTGAAATAAGTTTATAAAAACTTCATAACCCTAAAATAAATAATGTAATAAACCATGATTATGCTATCCTTCGATAACATTCCCCCCTTATTGCATCATTCCTATAAATGTACCCTATCAACATAAATTTAACCTAGCCTTAACGTTTACATCACAAAAATTATAAATTATGTAAAATAAATACATTATTTAGAAAATATTTCCTTGAATAAAATATCTTGAATGAAGTGGAGCTCCATCAAGATATCTCATGGCCCTAAAAAAAATTATACCTTCTAGATGAATTCTTGAGTTATTAATTCCAAACTCTTGAATCATATATTCTTAAACTATTTGACAATAACCCATATTACACTTGATAGAGCTCCATCAAGTTTCTTAATGACCATGAGAATGTTATAGTTCTCAATCATATTCTCATAACCTCATTAAATAATAATCCATATTTACCTTAACACCAAATCTTGTACCTACCTCAAAAAATAAAACTTCACAGTACATGTACTTTTCATATCAATCAAGACAAATAAGGAAATCAAGAAAAACTAGAACAAAAAATGATTCTCATGAAAAAAACCATGCCAAAGTGAGAATCTAACATGAGATGTTGAAAATTCCTCCATCCTCTGGTGCCAATAGTCTCCAATATGGCATGAACAAGCTTTGATTCACCTAGTGAAACAATATTTTCACCAAATAAACTTGACTTAATTGGATTTAGATTTTGTGGCTCAATTTGGGGAGTTTCATGATGCCTCAACATCTCCATAATCTCAATAAAATTCTTTACTGCCACATCCTTGTTGATCTTTAAATTATGTGCTAAAGTAGCCATCATGTGGAAGTTTTACAAATATAGGATTGTGATCTGAAAAATAATGTTTGTGTTTAAGAGAAGTCAATTCTTCTCATTTTGGGATGTTGAGAGAGAGAGAGAGAATATAACAATCTAATTCAATGCATAAAAAAATTAACGAGATTTCTTTTTAATGAAGAATAATGAAACTCACAATGACCATTGAATCATGAAGATTTTAAAGAGAATGTACATGATTTAAAGTCTTGATTTATAATTGTAGTATTAAGAACTATAAAACATTGATTAAGACAACAAAGGACAAATATTTCTACATAAATTGGGCACAAATTACCATATACTCTTCATTGTTGAAGGGAGACCAACTTACAAAAGACCATAATAGCATAGTTTAAAATATCCAAATCTCTCCACAAGAGGAAATTCCTAAGGCTCTATGGGAAAGGATGCTCGTATTATCTCATAAAAACTAGAAATGATATTGAACACTCATTACATAAAGAAACTATTAATTTATAGACCAGTTGATTTTGTAGTCACAACGAATATTCTAAATGCTGCTAAATGTATTTTGGGCCTCTTGTTATATGCAGATATAAATGGTAGACATGTATTCTTCACTAGTGGTAGAAATTATAGTTATTTCTTGTTTTCCCATGGGATGCTTGAGATAAAGTTAGTGCAAAATATGAACCAATGATTCAACTCAAAATATATCATATTCTCCCTTGCTAGCATTGTGTTGATACACATCTTGTTGTGTTTCTTCCCATGATAGTTCCACTTGCCTGTTATTTAAACCTTTAATGAATAGCATATTTTTATTATGTGCTTTTCTTAACGATCTCCAAAAATTTGTACTCATGTGACCATTAGCACAACATGAAATGACCCTCCTACAAAAAGTTATCACGGCCCTTAGTTAATTTGAGCACATGCTAAGCCACCAGATGTATTTTTGGAAAAGTGTATAGAAGAGATAAATCTTTATAATAAAAAGAACGTGTGCCAAGATAACATACATCCCTCTTCTAAGGGGCATCTTACTTGCCAAAAAATAAAAATATGATGCCCCTTCAGAAGGATATCTCTCACCTAGACAAAATACTATCATTATTTTTGTACATGGTTCAAGCATAGAACTACAAAATATAAACTCTCTTTACATTTCTAGTGACATGCATGTGAACCTTTACGTATGATGATTGAACCCAACATCTCTAGTTGCACATAGAAATTAAAAATTAAAAAATGGAATTCAATTAAAAATACAATATTCAAAACTACAACTTCTAAGGGGTGAGCTAAAGGTATGCCCACTCAAACTTAGAAGGTTGGTCCTTTTTCTTTAGGGCTTCAAAAATATTATCTAGATCAGTAATATCTTTGAAGTGGAAACTATTAAGATATTGCACTATTAATATCATTTGAAACTTGAGTTGTGCAAATGGTTTGAAATCCCCTCACTTACTAAACACTTTGTGTCTGTCTCATACCCTAAAATATACCTTGATTTTTCTACTTGCCCTTAAGTAACTCTTGGATTTAGTCCTCTAAGAGGACTATAATGTTTTCCACCAAAGGAGAAGGGATTCTTGATTGGACTAGATATCTAATGTTTCCCTTAAGTTCCTTCACTACCTATTATAGGAGTTTTAGATTAAAATTACATTATAAGGTGATCTAATCGCAGTTTAAGAACTCATTGACTTTTGTAGCTTCTTATCTTGTATTTTCAACATTGGACACCTATAGGGTCTTATTTAAAGCACACCATATATTTAACACCAATAAATTTGAGATTGAAACTTTTTGTGTAAAAAAAGAGTGTTTGATCAATTGTCATGCTCACATTGGCACTCAAAGATTGAGAATCAAAGATAAATTTTAGTGCCAAATTTAGATTATAGGTTGTTTCTATTATGTAAACCCAAAATCAAAATTATAAATGCTGCAACATCAAGAGGAAATTCAAATCTTTGGAGCCCTAGGAAAATTATTTCTTGACATGGGAAATTTGTTTCACTTTTAGTTCTTAGTGTAACTACTACTATAGATATTTAGATTTAGATAGACTCTTATGGATATGGGTCAATTGTCATATTATCTCCTAAAAATTTTGGTCAGCCCTATCTTTTCTCCACTTTCAATGTGTCAACTGGGGATTTCACTTTTTGTTTGCACTTCAATCATTTGGTCCTATTTGAATTTCAAAGCTCCTTTTGTTAGTTACCCCTAGAGTTTAGTTGTTAAATTTATTGTTTAAGAATATTTATCTTTATTTTCAAGAAAGAGCCAATCCGCAATGCTTTTGACATGTTCTATCTCATACCTGATCTTATCTCCAATCTTTAGCTAAGATTGAGGAAGTCTGTAGTGATAGACTTTTTGTGTCTCCTCCATTAACTTCGAGTTGTAACGATGCCCAACCTACCCTATATTTATCTTAACAACATGGATGGATTACTCTTGAGATCGCATTCGCTCCAAGGGCTTTATCTTTACTTGCATCATATAAGCCATTATTGAGTATTGTTGAGAATGATTACACATAGATCTCATCTAGGGAGTGACAAATAATTTTTCTTTTTTGATCCTCTACGTTTATAAATGAGCCTCAATAGATTTACTTTTATTCTTCTACTTTTATAAATGAGCTTCAAGAGATTTACTTATAATTTCAATTTGTTGGTTGAAATGGATAGGGGATTAAATAAGCTCTCCTAAAACAAAAGAGCCTATAGAAAATTATAAGGAATTATCACTTGTTGCTATGAACTAACAAAATATGTGTTATCTCCCTAAAAGTTCTTAGGGTTTAACAATATTTCAAATGTTAAATTAACTAGGTTATGTAAAATTGTAAAAGTTCTTAGGGTTTAACAATATTTCAAATGTTAAATTAACTAGGTTATGTAAAATTGTAAATCCTAGTGCTATTCATCAATTATGTGTTCCAATTTGTTGTTCCCTTCCTATAGCCTTTAGTCAGTCACTTAAGTTACAACTTAAGTGTCCAAAAATGTCAAACTAATTAAGCCCTCGACCTTGTATCTTTCATTCTTTAGCAGCTATGAAATCATTCAGTATTCATGCCTTAGTATATTCTCTAGTAAAGATAAGAATTGTTTAATTATCTTACAAATGTCTACATCATGATTTTTTTTCAAGCTCCTTCTACATAGAGTCTCTGGTGCAGCCACGACAAGAGAGTCCTCAAACAAAATAGTTTGGACCATGCAACAAGAGTTACATAGCGAAAAAAATGCAATTGTGATGGAGGCAATGTAGATTAGACTCTATAATATCATAAAAATCAATTACAAAATACCAACAATATGTGGGATTAGAAGATTTTGTACGCAGGCCTAATTACATACATGCTCAATTACAATATCTAGGATCAAGGAAGAATGTGAGCCAACTCCGAAACTCCTAACCTTCAGATTTATGTTCTATGTTCTAATAATTATCTCTACATGCTGAATTAATTTGATTTATATGGCCAAAAATGATCCACATCGATCGAAGATGAAATAAATGCCAAAGAATAGAATGTAACATGAAAACAACAAGGTCAAACTTAACCAAAGAGATCCCTCTAAAAAATCATAAAATGAAGTGTAGACCCAAGGGAAGGTCAGCCACATGCCAAGTAATGTTGGAAATAGCAAACTGAAGCTCCACAAGCTACAAAAGATATATGCAAGATTCTCCAATAGAAAATAGGTCCAAGTGGTTCTAGTGCTCCAAGCTAGAAAACTATCTCAGATTCTAGAAGCAATAACTTGCTAGAAAAAGGTTCAAACATCCCATGGACTTAGGATAAGGTAGATGAACATATCCATGAACAAAATATATCTCCACAAGCTCTGACGAGCAAATGCAAAGAAACATAGAAAGAAATGTTGAAACTACAAAACAAGAAACTAAATGAAAAGAAAATGTTTTTGGTTGATGCAATATTTCCATGAACTAGGGATGCTCCTACATCAAACATTCGAGGTTGTTGAAAAAGTGAGTCTCTCACTTTGCTAGGGTCTGAGGAAAACCAAGATGGTCTACCTCTTTCTGAGAAATCCACGATGAATTTTCAACTAGTCTGCCTTTCCACTTCTCAAGATACTCTATGTATTGGTTTCTTTTGGTGCTATGCCTAATCATACTATAGTGTCATAAAATTGTGACCCTAGCAATTTATGACTACATTAGGTTCCTCATGCATGTGAACTCCTCTAGCCTGATCAGAAACCAGAGAGTGCTCAGCTTGCAAAAACAACTTATTCCTTGGCCTCTGCATCACTCTGTCCGCACTCTATCCTGAAGAAAGGGGTAGAATAGGGGTGTGGTGGATAGGGGTTTTCTTCCCTTTTCCTCCCAAGATAGGGGCATGGCACCCCTATCTCTGCCCTATTTTGGGGTAGAACCTTCCTAAAGCATGCATTGTGGGTTGTGCAGTGAGCGAGAAATCTCCCCGATGTTGGCCCATGATGAAATTCAAATCTTTCAAACATGTATTTAAGGGGGCATTCACTCTCTCATTTGCATAAGTTAAACAGGTGGAATTTTGGTAAGGTCAGAAGTGCACAAGAGCATTCAAGAATTCCAACATTATTTTCTAGCATTGAGCATTCTCAAGTCTCCCTTCAAGGCTAGGTATTGCATTCAAGTCAAGGATTCAACCATTGAAGAGGAGTTTGATTTCAAAATATAATTCCATACAAGAATTTCTATCAATATTTCTACTACAACCTCTCTTGAGGTGATCTACAATTCAGTCTTTCATTTATATCTACTTGAAAGTACTTTCTTTCATTACTTGGTTAATTCCAAAAATAGGGTTTGGCCTAAAGGAAAACCCCCAATCTTAACAAATTTCCCTCTCTAATCTATGTGTAGGTTGCAATTGCACTACTATACTTTCGGATTCAGGCTTTATTTGGAGAGGAAAAAAACCCTTTTCATTTTGCGGATATTTCAGACGACCATGTACATTCCTACCACGGTCTAGACAAATTTTTATCAAATTTGCAAGGCAACTTCGTCTCGACATTTTACTATCAAATCCAAGTGCACAGTTTCATCCCATATTTAGATCTCAAGTTATAATCAATTCTTTGTGACTTTTGCACTACATAATTCAATCAATTTCCTTTCCATTTCAAACAAAGGAAGAAGGGGTCATCCTAACATTCTTAATTCATTCAGAAATCAATCCATCATCTTTGTGTGGAGATTGAATCTAGTGAATTATCCCTTATCTTCCTAATGTAATTGTGAAAAGTTCTTGAAGGATAATCAATAGTGAAACTCTCATCTCTCTTTCAAGGAAAGGGTTAGTTTTCCTTTTGATCTATCACTCATCATTTTCCCACCATTACATTTTGGTGAACCCGAAATGTTCCATGCTTTCCTTTGAACAAAATTGCATATTTTTCATTTGCAAGTTTAAATTTATTGCAAACTTAGTGGTTACATCATAAAAGACCCTATTTTTTAAAATTGAACTTGTGATTTGTAAAAATTGCTTGTGGTTATCTTAGATTTGAAAATTGTTTTGTTTTTCAAATTCAATTTCCTCATTGTCTTGTTCAATTTGTAATTAAAATTTATAAAATTAAGAGGTTACTTGCTAAAACCCTAATTTTCATAAATCATCTTGAACTTGTGCAAAAATTAGGGTTTGATGACCTAATTACATGGTTAGGTCATCAAACCCTAATTTTTAAAATTAATTGGATTTTGTGTGGATTTTTAAATCAATTTCATTTACATTCAGATTTCTAAACAAATTTCAAGGTGTCCCTATCCATTAGGTTTAACCCTTTTCAAAATTGCAATTCAATTCCTCTTTTTCTTCAAAACCCTAGTAGGGTCCTATTTTCACCTTTGTGCCTTCATTTTTCCCATCTAGAGATCGTTAAATTCACCAAATTTTTGGGGTTATCTTTAAAATAATCCTAATATCTACCCCTAAAAATTTTGAAAAAAGTTGGTCGGACCATGTTCTCACCACGGTCCTCGCCTTTTTTCCCAAAATTCTGGGAGACTATTATGACTCTATTTAATAGCCTAAATCTAGAAGATTGGCAGATTTTATCGATTTTTGAACCCTCTAGAATCGAAAATACCTTCAAAATTCAACATTTCAACTTTCAATTTTTTTAAAAAAATTAAGAGGTTAATTATAGTCGGTGCTGATTTTAAAAGTTTTAAAGTTAAGATTAAGTGGTATTCCCTTGGCCTTAATTTTAAAATTCCAATTTTCTTTCATTTTTGTAAATTGTGTCATCCACTTCCTCCAACAAAGTTAAAATTGTGTAATTATTATTTTCTTAAATTTTGCATTACTCGATTTTGTAAGCTTTATTCCACAATTCAAAATTCAAATTTTCACTCTAGTGCATGAGTTTTACCACTATTAGTCCTACCTATCCTATCCCTGTTAGATGAAGAATTATAATGAAGGCTTCCCAAGGTTTAATTATCGAGGACATGGAGCCTAATTTGGGTGACTTCTTTAATGAGGATCATGCTAGTTCTACCCATCCTAATCATGTACCCATTGATGGATCTCATGATGAAGAAGAAGCTTTAAATAGGGTTTCTTTAGATCATATTTCTACATTGGACAATCAATTTGATATCTTTCAATAATGGATGTCCCAAGAATACCCTCATAGTGAAGCTCTTCCATTAATTGAAGTTCTTAAGAATATTCTTCAAAGTGATAATAATGGAATTGATATATTGTATGGCATTGCACATATTATTGATTAATGTCATGTCTATCAAGAGTTGTGCCGAAACCCTAGGTTACTCACAACCTTCAACACAAGTCAATTCTTCTATTCATTTGACCAATCCTATGACTAGTATATTAGGATAACTAGTGAACAACTAAGAGGGAGGGGGTGAATTAGTTGTTAACAGATTATAACTTTTAATCCACAATACACCCTTAAAAAAAATCAAGTATCAGTAAAGCACATACAGATGCATGTAGGAACAGATGCTAATAAACAATACAACTTAACAATTAAACAAATAATCAATGCAAAGAAACCATACCACATAACACCATGATTTGTACGTTGAACACCCAAAAAGGAAAAAACCACGGTGGGAAGCCTACCCATAGTCAGATGATACTTCTGCAGAAAATATGTCTTACAATGAGGGGCCTGCACATGCAAGAAGGCACACTGCCTAAAGCATACCGCTCATTACAAAAGAGTCTCACTAACTACAAAGAGGCTAAAACCATCTCAAGATAAATGGACAACAATCCACTAAAGTGAATTGCCAGAAATAGCATCTACCATGCCTGATTACAGTCCTAGTTAAGCCCAATGCCAAAGGACTAAATCCTCTTTTGAATCCAATTTGATCACAAATGATCAACCAACTCCTCTTCCTGAATGATATTAAAATATTCGCACATTAAATTCCTTGACCATGACCTTTTCATAACCATGATACACTACAAAGAGTTTCTACCTCTTATTTATACAAACCCTAAGGCCTAAACCAATTAGGTAGGCCACCTAAAAGATATTACAATAAGATCATTACATAATTCCATATTGCATTGATATGCCATGTCGGCTTAAGATCAAAACAACAATATCAAATCCATAAATCATCTTGAAACATCCCCGTAACGTGTAGAGTACATGTTAGCATGATATCGATCCATAACCTAGATAGGTACTAGACCTATTCTGGGTCCACCCCACCAAAGCAATGTCTTCAAGTAGTTGAAGCATGATCAAAGAACATCTTCAGCATCCTGAAATCCATGTAGAAGTTGTACCAACACCAATTATGCATCCTATCAAGATTCCTTAGTGAAAGCTCTGTCGGTAGAGCCTTAAACTAATGTTGGTAAGGGTTTACCAAAGTGTATGATAGCATCCGATTACTAAGCCAATTCCAATTGACCAAGACATTCTCATGGAGCATATAACACATGTAATCAAACATACTTCACTAATCCAAACATGTCGGAAGTGTCCAACAAATAATCTCTTTTGTCAGTAACACTAGATCTTCTACAAATAACCAAAACCTATCTACCGATAACCAACCATAATAGCTAGTGTTGACATCAATAACAAAACATCAATGCAACACATAATTAATTCATCCATAATGCCAACATAGTATTCCTACTTTCACATCCAACATCATGGCTACATCAACTCAAAATGTCATTCCTACAACCATAGGTCATGGGGGAAATCCCTCTTCTTCATTTAATCCTTCATCATTACCTGTTTCTTCCATGAGTATTCCTACTGTTCCTCAACCAATCAATGTGACACAAGGGGGAAATTCCCTCAACAACTTTATTCCTCCTTTAAGTGTCCCTTTTCCTACCCAGTCATCACCAATGCCTACTTATCATAGTGTCCGACCACCTTATTCTCAGTCCATGCCTTCTTTGAACAACATCACACCACCTTCTCAATCACCTATGTCTAACATGAATTCTTCTACCGAAATGACAATCAACAATCTTTCCCAAATTGTGTCTTCCTTACAACAACAAATTACTTCTATGAGTCATCCAAGTTTAGTGTGCCCACCTTTAATGTTGTGAGCCCACATTCTCTTGATATTGTTAAAGTCATGCCACCTAAACACGTTGAGATCCCTCAATTGGAACTCTATAATGGAAAAGGTAATCCTCTTACACATATCAAAACATTTCAAACCTTGTGTACTGATTTTCCTTATGATCAACGATTGCTTGTAAAATTGTTTACAAGAACACTAAGAGATAAGGCTTTACAATAGTATTGCTCTCTATCTTCCTATTCTATCACTTCCTTTCAAAAAATAGCAAATTCTTTCATTCAACAATTTCCAAACAAAATTGGTTCTAAAATCACTTTGTTTTATTTAATGCATTGTAAAGAAGGTGTTAAAGAAAAAGTGATTGATTTCATTAGTAGATATAAGCTTTTGTGTTCTCAAATTTCTTTTCATGTGCCTGATAATGATATTCAAAGAATTTTCATTTCTAATTTACAAAAAGATATCAAGGAAAATCTTGTTTTGTCTGAGTTTACTTCCTTTCCGTAGTTGTGTGCAACACTCCATAATTATCAACTAGTTGTGAGTCAAATGGAGCAATCCACTCCTATGGCTCTAAGTGATAAGGGGGACAGTATTCAACAACCGTTTGCAAAGTTCAAACCAATAAAAATATTCATCAAGTTCAATGATATAATCAACAACAACCATGTGAATGCTACAACAAGTGTGCCTCCTATTTCTAATTTTTTCCAAAGAGAGAGGCAGTTTACTTCTTTTAATGAATATTTGCATAGTATTATGTCTCAGTTATTACATAGAAATGTTATCAAACTTCCTCCTATAAAAAAAGTTGATCCTTCCAAACTTGCATCTCCTCATTTTGATAACAATTCCTTTTGTCAATTTCATCATCAACCTGGTCATGATACTATGAAATGTTTTGAATTGAGAAATAAGGTTCAAGACTTGATTGGTAATAATACTATATCTATGGTGGGTGTGAATGATAAAGGAAACAAATCAGTTTCTCCTCCTAATCAAAATCTTAAGATTTTCACTAATCCCTTGCCATCCCATACCTCTAACATAATTGAGATTGTTCTCGATTCTCTCTCTTCTAAAACATTCATCTATATGGCTCCAAATTTGGTTAATATGGTAGAAACACAATATTCTCCTAAGGATCCTTGTATTACATTTGACCCTAGTGAGAACATTATAGCACCCGATGGCCCTTTATACATAGTTGCAAAGGTTAAGGATATCCCTTGTTGTGGTGCCCTGATTGATCCATCTTGCATGGTTAATGTCATAACTCAAGAGTATCTTTTCACCTTATGACTGCATGAACCACTATATGATGCTCTAATGTAGTTGTGAAGTTATTTGATGTCTTCTCTTATCCTACCATTGGTTCTATCACTCTTCTTGTTAGTGCTCATGATAATTCCATGGATGTTTACTTGGTTATCATACCTTCTTCTAAGAAATTTTGTGTGAAGTTGGGCTATCCTTTGCTATCTTCAATCAAGGCTATTGCTTCTCCAATCCACAAGTGTCTTAAATTTCCTCACAATGGAGAAATCATAACCATGAACCATAGCTTATTTTGTCCATTAGAAAGAAGCCCTAGTGTTCCTATTGATCTTATAAAAAATGGAAGAATGATATGATCTTATCCTTAAGTAAACCTAGATCACCAACACTTGACATTCCTATTATTCTTCAAAATGAGGTCCTTCCTACACCTAGTATTCCTCCTTTTTATAGTACAGTTCCACCTCCTTCCTCTTATCAAGAGAAGAGATCTACTTCTCCTATTGTTCAACCAAAATGACCTCAACCTAAACCTTTCTCTATTAAGGGGAACACCATTCCTACTTCTTCAAGTGTTCCTCCTCCTTCTCAGCCTTTCGCTAAGAATTGATAGAATAGTTGTGCGAGAGAACGCCAATGAAGATGTCATGTTCGAGCTCATGAAGCTATCCCTCAAAATATTCAATCTCCTCAAACCCCAATAGTTGACATGATTCCCTTTTCTTTTAAGAAAGATGGTCAACCAACTCATAAGATGCATAAAACATGTGATGGTTTTACTCCTATTCATGTTATTTCTCCTCTTGCTTTAAAATTTGATGAATAAATAGGTGAAAATGCTATTCATTATGGTAATACAACTCCTAATGCTTCTAACAATGAGTATGAGTATTTTGATGTGGACAAGCATTTATTGGATGAGTTATCACAAACCCTAATCCTAGCTCCTAGAATCAAACAAAGTGACTTACAACATGAGCATAGTCCTTGTTTGGATCTTGTGATAGCTCCATTTGTTGTGCTCAATCTCTCCTCTGGCATGTTTCTCGCCTTCCCAAAATAGCGATGAGCAAGATTAGGAGGCAGACGTCGTGCTAGATTAGCAATATTAGTACTGCAGATCTTTCTCTTTTATGACCATTCTTCTATATGTATCTATGTTCTTCTATTTCCCCCTTAATGTCTACTTGGGGATGATGCAAAGCATTGATATTTCTCTTGGTTTCTTTCATGTTGACTCAAAATACATCCTCTCTTCCCTTTCTTCTAAGGTAGTGTCCTTCTTTGGTGAATGAAGATTATTATACACATATACATACATGATCTACATGAGTTATCATACTTTTTGGATTCCCAAAGATACTGAGAGTGGGAGGTGAATCAACATTTGACCAGTTTATGAATTTTCCTGAATTATAACATGAAAAGCATTTCAAAACTGTGTACCGGTAAACCAAAAATAATGTAGTAAATGAGAACAACAACCACAACAATAAAGACACACCATAACACAATATTTTTAATGAGGAAACCTGGTGTGGGAAAAACTTCGGTGGGGTTTGTGACCCACAATATTCACTTACTGGCCAATAAGAGAATATTACTGATACAATAGGGGCCTGCACATGTAGGAAAGCCAAGTGCCTAGAGCTCATTGCTCTGTTACAAAAGAAGTCACACTGACTTACAAAAATGGATTACACAAATCCAATATCATGTACTCCTTTAGATTAGTATCTAATATGCTAGATTCAGTACCGGTTTAAGCTCTACAATAATCATAAACCCTTATCCAAAATCTACCTTACAATTCACACATTAGGTCTGTAATAATCCTTCCATACTTACATCCTAAATGACATACAAGACCTCATACTTATATGAGTCATATTACACTCCACCATGTCGGCTTACAAAAGGATATTACAATTAAATACAAAATATAATTAAACAAAATTCTTGTTAGCCATGGTGCCGGTAATCTTTCTTTTTGGTGCCGGTGAATTGTATGCCGGTGTAGAGTCTGCTAGTGTCGGTGCCTGTCGGTATCATATGATTGTAAGGTTTCCATCAATGACAATACCTTCAATCACCTACAATTTCTCATTGGAGTGTGCATTTTCCAACAATCTCCCCCTTTGGCATTGATGGCAACACTCATGAGAAAAATCCAAAAAGTGTCCAAAAAGAATTTGCCAAAATTGTCTTACGAAAACTGTGTTATAAAAATGTGTGTTCCCTCTAAGCTGATGATATCTTTCTTCTTATAATTTTTCTCATCTCCACTACTCCACCTTTAAAATCAATGACAAAGGTTGTCATTCACTGTCAGTGGAGTGTGGTTCCTGCCTAGATCCTTTTAATTGATGGGTTACAATCTGATAGATGTCCACCAATGCAAAATTTTGACTTTTGTTGAACCTCTCATTGTCCTTTAATGTTGCTTCTCTTCTCTGAATTGTACTGGTGAGTATGTGCATTTTCTCTTCTAGTGTCTTAAAACCTAGAACCAGAGCCTCAGAAATTTCTTTTCTCAAAGAAATGAGGTAATCTAGTTTAGGGCCTAGTTTGCATTTTAAATTCTTTGCCTTATGCTTTATCTTTTCTTTATCTTTTTCTAACTTCTCAATTTTCTCCTCAAGAACTACAATGTTCTTTTCAATTTCCAAAAATGAATTTGATGTTCCTATTAAATTGTCAGCAATATTGTTGATTTTCTTTTGAACTTTGCTGATCTCTGAATCTATGTCCTCTGTCAAAATATCAGTTTTGTAGGTATCTCTGTACAGTTTCTTGAAATCCAAAATTGTTTCTCCTAGTGCTAGTAATATGGTGTCTATTTGTTCCTTATTCTTCTTCACTATTTCCTCAAAGAATTTTTCTTTCTCCTTATTGATTTTCTCTTTGAATGTGTCTTCATTTATCTAGTCCAGTGTAATTAGATTGCCGGTTATATATTTAGATAATGTGTCTAATTGGCTCAAGGGATCTTTATTATCTATGTTACACTTTGGAGCTATCATTTTCAAAATTGGTAATGTGTCATCTATAGCCTTGTAAGTTTGTGCATTACACTCTGTTATTTTCATTATTAAGTCCCAGAGTACCTCTATCACATTTGTTGGCTGAAAATCAATCATTGATGTGTCAGATGACTGTCCAACTGTCCTCACAATCTGTAGTCCACTAGTTGTAGTGATAGCTTTTCTTTCCTCTTTCTCAGGAGGATCTGTTTGAGTTTGCATTTCCACTACTAAAGGTTTGGGCTTTTTAGATGAAGGTGGCATTGTCTTTGTTTGAACCTATGACTCTAACTATTTCTCTGCTTTTGTTTCTATTTGTTTCACTATGCTCTCATCTGTCGGTTTCTCTGTATACACCTCTGTACTGTCCACTGCTGATATCTCAACCAGTTTCTCTATGTTGTCAGCTGGTTGCTCTAGCTCAATGGGTTTAGTATAAGTCACCATTCCAGTAGACAGGGGATCAACTGATTGTTTAGTTTGTGTCTCAACCCCAATCTCAATATCTATAGCTAGTGGTTCAGTAGATGCAAGAGTATGCACATCTATGGTCTCTACCTTTTCAGTGTCTAGGGGATCATTTGATTCTTCAGTTTGTTGTTGTTCCCCAATTCCAATGTTATCAATTCCAACATTTTCTGCCGGTGGCTCTGTTGCCACATCTATCTTCTCAGTTTGCTCCTTATCTACAACAATATTTACCTCTTGGGTGTCTATGTTCATAGTGTACAAAATTTTAGATTTTGGATTTGTATCCTCATGAGGGGTCTCCATACTCTATGTTGTCGGTTCTGTGTCAACAGTTTCTATCAGTGGAGTATCAAAAAGAGGTGGGGGCAAGTTATCAGTTATCTTTAGGCTTGGAGGTCCACCTACCTTACACTTCGCCTTATCCTTATCCTTTTGGTAGACTCTGATAGTCTTGCGTCTTTTAAGTTATTCTTATTTCTCCTTTTCAACAAAGAATATACCTCATGAATCTGCAGTTTCTTCAGTGATTTCATTCACTCTGACTGCCCTTAGTGCTACATGTTGGTGACCGGTTGAAAATACTATCTAGTTGGCCTCACTGATTAATTCATCTATCTCTTTAGTGGAGTTCACTGGGTGAACTACAAGTAATATTTCTATCTTTATCTTTTTATCCAATTCAACAATATCTACCCTTTTAGCTTCTAGTCTTCAGTATAAATCATTGGGTATATCATCAACAATTTCCATCAGAAATTTCTTGTAAATGTCTAAGTGTAGAATTACACTATTCTTTATGCTCTCTTTATCATCATTAGAAAGTGTGTTATATAGTTTGCTAATATTTTTCAATTTTCCATCCTCAGTTATTCATTTAGAAGTTTGTCTAGTGGAGCAATAGCCTGTTTTACCTTCTTTTTCTTTAGAGTTAACTTCCTAGCTGGAGGCCTAACTACCTATTGCTTTTGTCTAGTTCTTCTGAGTGTAGGTGAGGGTGCCAGTGAGGGTTTTCTTTTCCTTACTACCCTTTTGAATTTAGACGATATATCACTTTCAGAAGAAGTTACAACCGGTGAAAGATGAGCTTCTGGTTGAAGTCCTTCCAACTCACCTTCCTTGATACCAGTTTTGTTAAGTACATTTTCTTTAATTTCTTTAGCTTGCTTGGAACCTCTCCAAACTATTTGTTTAGTTTTCTTGACTCTTTTCTGATATTGGATGCCACTCTCAATTGTTTCTGCATTGCCAAAAACTTCCTCAGATGTTTCTTTTGGTGCTTCAAGGAGGGCTTTTGCATAAGTCTCAATGATGTTATCATCTATTTCATATCCCATTACGGTTACCCAAAGAGTTCTAGGGATAACTGCCTCCATCTAGATTTCATCTTTCTTAATTACAAAGCATATCTCCTTTTGATATTTGTCAACAATTGCTTGAGATAGCCTTATTCTTGTCTTCATTCGAGCCTTTAGTGCTTGAAAATATTCATTTATATGTTTCTCTTTGTCATCTCCCATGTTGTTCAATATGTCCAACAGTTGCTTTCCTACCAGTATATCAAAACCAAAGTCTTTCTTTCCAATACCGAGTACTTCCTTGGTAATTTATAGCATTAAACATACAAGCAGATTTCCAAATCTTAAAGTTCCTTTCTTATCACCTTTGATTTTCTTCAGGTTGTCTATCAATTCATCTTTAAGCCATTCACATACATCAATTCTTTTATTGTCATTTACCATGTCATATGCACTTTTAACACATAGGTTGGATACTAAGTTTAACCTATTTGCATTTGTAGCTTTATAGCCAAGAATCATACTGACAAATCTGACATTGATGTCCTTCACATCATTGACTCTTAGGGATCTTTTGTCAAATGTTTCACTGGTTAAGTTTATCATAGTGTCATTTGAAACTTTCTTAGTTCTGTTAGGTCTGCTACCGATGGAAGGTAGGTATGTTACTGCCCTATCTGCTTCTTTAGTGATCTTATGGATGGAATCCAACAAAAATAATTTTCCATGTACTCTTCTTAGGACTATTCTTATCACATCTTCAGGAAAATTAGGAATGCTTAGAATATCCACAAAACCTAGGGTTTCCACTACTTTGTGTTCCAGTTTGATATTACCATTTTCATCATAGATTACAGTCCTATACATGTTCTTGATTTCATCATCTCCTAATGCATCAATATGACAATGTATATACATTCTAGGATCCTCTACATAAACTACTCCCTTAGGTATTTGTGAAAATGCTCCTAGGGTAGCATCCTTCTTCACAATTTCGGGAATCAGTTTGAATATGGGTCTAGGATGCTTGATAACCTCAATCACAGTAGGCTTTGCAATAAATTGAGGTGCATATGAAGAAGCCATGGTTATAAATACCTCAATTTGCCTATAGGATGAGTGCTTGGAAGAACTGCTTCACTTTTCGCTAAGGATGCCTTCACTCTGAAATTTTCGTGGTCTCGAAGATTTGAATGCTCGGTGAATGAAAAAGGAGCCTAAACACTTACTTTATAATTTTATTTTCTCCAACTACCACATTTAATGCTTGTTGGATAAGTCAAACTTAACTCATCTACTGGTAAAGAAGTAATTTAATTTCTCACCATCAACCGAGGGTATATTAGCATGTTTCTCAATTAGTTGCCAAACCCCCAAAGGGTTTTCCTTCAGTTATATGAAGAGTCTCCTGCCGGTGGAGTGATACTCTATTCTGCCGATGGAGGATTATTCCCATCAACATTCTGATCTGACTTTCTGATCCATTGCTTTGAGAATTCTTTCTTTACCTCTTCAACTTTTTCTTTACCTTTCAAACTCGGTCCTTTGTTATTTGTCGATGATGTCTTACTTCTACAAAATTTTGTAGTATGTCCAATTTTGTTACAAGCATAAGAAGTCACATTGTTTTTTTGATTAGCTTTCTCATATCCTATGCCGGTATGTGTTCTACATTGATTAGATAAGTTTCCAAATATTCCACAAACATAACATCTTACATTCATTTTGCAATTTTTTGAATTGTGACCAACTTTGTTGCATTTAGAACATTGATCGGTGGGTGCATTAGTGTTTTTATAATTTCTAGATCTATACTGATTTTCTCTATGACCATAATTGTTCCAATTAAAGCATTTCCCATTAAATTTGTAAGCATTAGGTTGTCTTACCGGTTTGCTATGATCGTGGTTGTTTGCAGTACTAGAGTTTTCACCAACTTCAAAGCCAAGGCCATTTGTATCACCATTAGGTTTCTGATTATTTAGCATGTCATCAAATTCTTCTAAATTTTTCTTTAATTTCTCCTTGTGTTGATTTGTAGTAGCCAACTCCTTTTCCAAGAAATTTTTATGTCTCATGAGTCCAATTTTGTCATGGTCTAAGTGAATTAGATCTGTCTTTAGCATATCATTCTCATGACTGAGTCTTAGATTTTCATTTGCAGCATCATTGATTCTTCTAGCCAAGTCATCTTCATTCTTCTTCCAATTTTTAGTCTCTTTGCAAAATCTCATAGTCATATCTTGCATCTTATTCTTCATTATATAGTTTTCTTGTCTCAGTTTGTTCACCAGGTCATTAAGAGTTTCTTTTTCATCATCATCATTCTGCATCTTTTCACAAAGTTCTCTTCTCTTATTCCTTACAATAGTGTGTTAGCATTTGGCATTGTAACAGACAATGGGAGATTGTTGGCATTTCAATAAGGATATTGAGAAGGTTGTTAATGATTATGGATATAACTGATTAAGGATGTTTACTGTCTTAATATTATTATTTTGTCATTGACGTCAAGAAATTGATTTTGTAATTCAGTATGATGTTGCCATATCTTGAGAAGTATGATTTCAAGAGTATAAAGATGTCGGTAAAAGACACAGAAAGATTATGATGAATAAGAGGATGAATAAGGTATTCAAAGGGAAACTATTACCAAGTCAGACAATGATGAGATCATGATGCTTAGATTGTTTTGACATCATACATATGTTGTAAATTGTAAGGTTAATACTATACTATGTTACCAAGCAAAGAACTTAGTTGGTAAACCCTAAGGTTATCTCTATTGGTTAATGAAGGCAGAATGTCTACCGAGTGAAGTTTAGTATTTACTGAGTTGTAACTGAGTTGTAACCGAGCTGTAACAGAATGCATTAAATGTTTACATGCATTATTTAATGAAGGAAGCTGATGATCTCGAATTGATTAAATGATTCATATGTCATAAATAAAGTTTGTTAAGAATCTATGGCAATGGAAGATCAGTAGGAAGATCTACAGTTCAGATTGAACTACAATACCCTAGCACAAGTTCCAAGAAATATATGCAAGTTCCAAGGCAAGGTAAAACATTTTTTAGATTGAAAGATGCATTGAACCTAGTCAAGCATGAAGATTTATGATTGATCATGGGAAATATGATCAAGGAGATTAAGCGGTTAGCTAATTATTTATAAATAGGGAATTGTTGATAAACAATGAATGCGGGCAAGTGTATGCACAAGGATGCTACATAGTGATCACTGAGCATAGAAGCTTGAAGACCTATTTGAATAATAGAGTATAGAAGCCCAGTAGATGGACAAGATTAGTTCTATGTCTAGATTATATTGAGAAAATAAGAATCTACTTTAGAATTTTAGATGTGAAGTTGCAGATAGATTTTTATTAATATTATTTTGTGAAAGTGACAGCAAATCTCTTAACCGAGTGGACTTAATAGTCTTATTTGTAAATCCCTCTAGCAAGGTGACATTCTAATTGAGTGTTTGAAATCATTTAACAAGGTCACTTCTAACAAGGTGAAGATCCTAATAGATCTAAGGGAAATCCCTTAACTGGGTCACATCTAGCAATGTGTTTGTAATCTTTAACAGGATTTGCTTTTAACCGAGCATACTCTAGAAGAGTATATTTCTTAGTGGGTGTAAAATCTCACAGTGGTTTTTCCCTATTTGGGTTTCCACGTTAAACTTGGTGTTGTGAGGTTTATGATGTTTATATGTTTTTGAGTTTGTATGTTTAGCAGTTTTGGTTATATTACTGAAGTATATGTTACCGAGGTTGAATCTGATGTTTTTATGGAAGATTAAGTTTGTATGATTCACCGCCTCCTCATATCTTGTTGGCTATTGGATCTATACTTACATTAAGTATTAGAACTATCAATTGGTATCAGAGCTTTGGACACCAGAAGAAAAGTTTAAAGGCACTTGAGTTAAAGATCCAAAGATGTATAAGAGGGATGCACCAAAGCCGAACAAGTCAAGTTTCTCTACATGGCAGAAAAGGATGAAGCTGCATCTATCAGGAGTTGGAGAAGATGTTGTATACTATCTAGAGAATGATTTTGTTACACCGAGCACCTATTCATTGACAATGGAAGAGATAAAGGAAAAGCACGAACATATCCAAGCAATGATTGAAATAACATCTGCATTGATCGACTTAGAGTTTAATGACCTAGAAGGCTGCAATGATGCAAAGGTAATGTGGGATAAGCTCATATCTATGTATGGAGAAGATGAACATGTTTAAAGAGAAAAAGTAGATAGTCTAAGAGGACAACTTGAATCCATGAGGATGAGTGAAGGTGAGAACATAACTCAGTATAGTACAAGACTAAAGGAGATTGTCAATCAAATCAAAGGAGCAAGTCGAACTATTGAAGAAAAGGATATAACAAGTAAGTTGTTAAGAACCCTTCTACCGGCTTATGCAATCCGAGTCTTTGTAATCAATGAATTAAGGTTTGTACCTAATATGCCAGTTTCTTTAGATGCTACTATTGGTAAGCTATAGGCATTTGAGTTAAGTAACTTTGATAATAGTGGATCTTCAGTAAATAAAGTTGAATCTACATTTAGTTCTTTTCATCTTGATGAATCTAATGATTACAATGAAAGAAAGTGTAAGTACTCTGAAGGAGATCATAGTGGAGCAAGTGAAATATTTCGTAAGAACATGGGAGAAGTACACAAATTGTATGAGGAAATTAGAAAGCAAGAAGAGTTTGAAGCACTATTAGCTAGAAGGTTATTGAGAGGCAAAGGTAAGTATAAAGGAAAACTACCTTTGAAATGTTTCAATTGTGATAAAATAGGACATATAGCTTCTAACTGTCCTGACAAAGATTCTACTGAAAAGAGAGATTACTGAGATGATAGACAGAAAGATAATCATTACAAAGGACATTGAGATTTTAGAAGAAGAGATAGAAAGACATGCTTAATAGCTAATGAGGAATCCAACGATGATAAATTAGATGAAACTGATATAGAGGAAGTAGTTTATGTGGCTATCAAAGATGGATCCGATGAAGAAAAGTATGAAGAAAAAGCAGTAATATCTTACATTAACACTAATGATTCTTTGATCATAGATAGTGGATGCTCACATCATATGACAAGAGATAAACACAAGTTTGTTATATTTGAAGATTATGATGGAGGCTATGTAAGATTTGGTAATGATGCACCATGTCTGGTAAAAGGTAAAGGATCTATAGCACTTCTTGATAATGCAAGATGCAATGATGTTTATTGGGTTGAAGGTTTGAAATACAATTTGTTGAGTGTAGCACAGCTAAACAACACAAGCTACCAAATACAATTTCAGAAAGGAATTGTCAAAGTTCATGATAAGAATGGAAAGTTAGCTACTACCGGGACACAAACAAAAGGTAACACATTTCACCTTGACTCAACTCGAAATAAATGTCTGTATGCAAAGATAGATGATACCTGGTTATGGCATAAAAGGTTTTGTCATGTGAATTTTGATAAACTGATCAAAATAAGTAAGACGCACCGGGTAAGAGGTCTATCGAGTCTTGAAAAACCTGAGAATGCTATGTGCCAAGGATGCTAGATGGGTAATATGACAAGATAAATCTTTACAAGTAAGTCTTACACTTCTAAGGGAATTTTAGATCTTTTGCACACTGATCTTTGTGGTCCTATGAAAGTTCAAAGTTATTATGGTGATAAATATTTCATATTATTTATGGATGACTATTCAAGGATGATGTTGGTAATGTTTTTAAAAGATAAATCAGAAGCTTTTCAAATGTTTAAATGGTACAAGGCAAGAGTTGAAAATGAAACAGGAAGACAACTAAAATGTCCTAGATCAAATAGAGGAGGAGAGTTCACATCTGATGAATTCAACTTATTCTGCAATGATCATGGTATTAAAAGACAAGTCTCTGCACCGAGAACTCCATAGCAGAATGGAATAGCTGAGAGAAGAAACAGATCTATTCTAGATTATGCTAGAACACTGATGATTGAAAAGAAAGTACCACAAACATTTTGGAGAGAAGCAATAAGCACAGCAGTTTACACCCTGAACCGAGTACAATTGAAGAAAGGTACTTTGAAGACACCATATGAAATCTAGTATGATAAGAAACCTAATGTAAATTATTTTAAAATCTTTGGAAGTAGATGCTATGTTCACAAAGATGATAGAAATGGCAAGTTTGATCAGAAGAGTGAAGAAGGAACATTTCTAGGTTATTCTTCTAGAAGCAAAGCATTTAAATGTCTGATCAAATTGTCTAACAAAATAGTAGAAAGTGTAAATGTGAAAAATTGATGAATTTGTCTATGTTCAACCTACAAGTCTTACCGAGAAGACTGTTGAAGAAAATGAAGAGAATATCCAGTTACTGAGTGATGAAGAAGATCATACAGAGCCTACCGAGCCTGTATTAGCCAAGTATGTCAGAAGACATCATGCACCAAGTCAGATTATAGGAGATAAGGATGATCCAGTGATGACAAGGAATAAACTGAGATAGAACACATGTCTGATATATGAATTTGAACTGAGAATATTGAAAGAGGCATTTAACAGTGAAGATTGGATAAATGCTATGACAGAAGAGATTGATCAAATCAAGAAGAATGACACATGGACACTAATCTCAAGACCGAAGGACAAAAATGTAATCGGTACAAAGTGGATTTTCAGAAACAAGCTAAATGAAAAAGGAGAGGTCATTCGAAACAAAGGAAGACTAGTTTGCAAAGGTTATGCTCAAGAAGAAGGAATTGATTATGGTGAACCTTTTGCACCTATTGCTAGACTTGAAGGAGTAAGAACATTGTTGGCATATGCTACTTTCAAAAACTTCAAGGTATATCAAGTGGATGTCAAATCTGCATTTCTGAATGGAATATTAGAAGAATAAGTTTTTATTGAACAACCTGAAGGATTTGTTGAAGACAAGAATAAAGATCAGGTATGTAAATTGAACAAAGCTTTATATGGTTTGAAACAAGCACCTAGAGCATGGTATGAAAGATTGCACTCTTATTTGATTAAGATTGGTTTTATAAGGACAAGTGAGAA
Organism: Cryptomeria japonica; assembly: GCF_030272615.1. Taxonomy (NCBI): domain Eukaryota; kingdom Viridiplantae; phylum Streptophyta; class Pinopsida; order Cupressales; family Cupressaceae; genus Cryptomeria; species Cryptomeria japonica. The sequence goes on along the minus strand of NC_081411.1, from coordinate 780,379,959 downwards.
CAACAATATGTACATGAAGAATGATGAAAATGGAATACTGATCTCAGCCATATTTGTTGATGATATTATATTTTGTGGAAATGACTCTCTATGTAAGAACTTTGGAAATGAAATGAGAAAAGAATTTGAGATGTCATTAATCAGTGAGATAAAGTATTTTATAGGTTTATAGATACTGCAAATGAAAAATGAGACTTTCATTACTCAATCCAAGTACATAAAGGAAATCTTGAAGAAATTTAGAATGGAGGATTCAAAACCAGTAAGTACTCCTATGACTACCAACTGTAAATTATCAAGGATTGATGAATCTGCATTTGTTGATGAGACACTTTACCCATCCATGATTGGAAAGCTACAATATGTTGTTCATAGCAGACCAAACATAGAACATACAGTAGGTATAGTTGCAAGATTCTTTTCAGATCCTAAGGAAACACACATGATAGCAATCAAAAGAATTTTTAGATACTTGAAAGGCACTAAAGATTATGGCTTAGTATATCAGAAAGGAAATGATTTTGATTTAAAAGTTTATACTGATGCTAATTGGGTAGGCAACATGATGATAGAAAAAGCACAAGTGGAGGAGCTTTCTTTTTAGGAGAAAGACTAGTGAGTTGGCTTAGCAAGAAACAAGGATGTGTTTCACAGTCAACAGCAGAAGTTGAATACATTGCTGTAGCATTAAATTGTACCAACATAGCATTGATCAAACAACTATTGGAAGGTATAAATGAGAAAGTTACCGAGCCAATAACTATATTCTATGACAATACTAGTGCCATTAACATTTCAAAAAATCCTATTATGCACTCTAAGACAAAGCACATCTCTATCAAATATCATTATCTTAGCAAAGAAGCTAAAGAGAAGAAAGTGGTGATGGAGTATGTTAGCACAAAGGAACAAATAGAAGATATCTTCACCAAGCCACTACCAAAGGACACTTTTGAATATCTCAGAAGTAAGTCCTACCCCTATCTTCTACTCACTGATCAAGTTCGGTGAAAGCATCAATTTGATGACTCTATCAAATATCTTTTAGGAGTTGATTCTGACTTACACACTTTAGGATGTCTTCTAAAGGTGTATAGGAATTGTTACAGGAAATAATATAGGAAACCATATAGGGAACATGAATTGAAGACAAAATTCTCTAACTGAGACTAAATTGACACATTACAACAGGAATTCACTTCATATAGGAAGAAATTATGTTTTAGTTCTTTACTTTTTGGCATTGTTGTCAAAGGGGGAGAAAACTGAGAAAGGGGAGAAGATGGAAGACTGAAGATTGGAAAGAAGACTGAAAAAAGAGGTGAAGTCTGATGTATGGGCAAGAAGTCTGATGACAACAAGAGAGCAATTCAGCATTTCAGAATCACAACAATCTGAATCTTTTAAGGTGAAATCAATTAGTTTTGCCATCAATGCCAAAGGGGGAGATTGTTAGCATTTGACATTATAATAGACAATGGGATATTGTTGGCATTTCAATAAGGATATTGAGAAGGTTGTTGATGATTATGGATATAACTGATTAAGGATGTTTATTATCTTAATATTATTATTTTGTCATTGATGTCAAGAAATTGATTTTCTAATTCAGTATGATGTTACCACATCTTCAGAAGTATGATTTCAAGAGTATAAAGATGTTGGTAAAAGACACAGAAAGATTATGATGAATAAGAGGATGAATAAGGTATTCAAAGGGTAACTATTACTGAGTCAGACAATGATGAGATCATGATGTTTAGATTGTTTTGACATCATACATGTGTTGTAAATTGTAAGGTTAATACTATACTATGTTACCAAGCAAAGAACCTAGTCGGTAAACCCTAAGGTTATCACTATTGGTTAATGAAGGCAAAATATCTACTGAGTGAAGTTTAGTATTTACTGAGTTGTAACCGAGTTGTAACCAAGCTGTAATCAAATGCATTAAATGTTTACATGCATTATTTAATGAAGGAAGTTGATGAGTTGGAATTGATTAAATGATTGGTATGCCGTAAATAAAGTTTGTTAAGAATCTATGGCAATGGAAGATCGACAGGAAGATCTATAGTTCATATTGAACCACAACACCCTAGCACAAGTTCCAAGAAATATATGCAAGTTCCAAGGCAAGGTAAAACTTTTGAGATCGAAAGATGTATTGAACCTGGTCAAGCATGAAGATCTGATGGCTATGATTGGTCATGGGAAATATGATCAAGGAGATTAAGCGGTTAGCTAATTATTTATAAATAGGAAACTGTCGATAAACAATGAATGTGGGCAAGTGTATGCACAGGGATGCTACATAGTGATCACTGAGCACAGAAGCTTGAAGACCTGTTTGAATAACAAAGTATAGAAGCCCAGTAGATGGACAAGATTAGTTTAATGTCTAGATTGTATTGAGCAAATAAGAATTTTCTTTAGCATTTTAGATGTGAAGTTGCAAGTAGATTTTTATTACTATTATTTTATGAAAGTGACAACAAATCTCTTAACCTAGTGGACTTAACAGTCTTATTTGTAAAACCCTCTAGCAAGGTGACATTCTAATTGAGTGTTTGAAATCCTTTAACAAGGTCACTTCTAACAAGGTGAAGATCCTAATAGATCTGAGGGAAATCCCTTAACCGGGTCACATCTAGCAATGTTTTTGTAATCTTTAACATGATTTTCTTTTAACCAAGCATACTCTAGAAGAGTATATTTCTTAGTGGGTCCGAAATCCCATTGTAGTTTTTCCCTATTTGGGTTTCCACATTAAATCTGGTGTTATGAAGTTTATGATGTTTATATGCTTTTGACTTTGTATGTTTAGCAATTTTGGTTATATTACTGAAGTATATGTTACCGAGGTGGAATCTGATGTTTTTATGGAAGATTAAGCTTTTATGATGCACCCCCCCCTCTCATCTTGTTGGTAATTGGATTTGTACTTACATTAAGTATCAGAACTATCATAGTGAGATTTTCTTGAAGTCCTCGAATGGTACCCTGTGCGGCCTTTAGATCATCTTCAAATTTTATATTTTTCACATTTTCTGCATCAAAGTCTGAAAGAGCTATTTCTAATTGCTTTCTCAAGTTTTCCATCTCTATCGGTGTTAGAATCTTCCTCAAGTTGTAAGGCTTTTGAAAATAGAGGACCATGATCTGATACCAATTGTTAGGATTCCCAAAGATACTGAGAGGGGGGGTGAATCAATATCTGACCGGTATATGAATTTTCTTGAATTATAGCATGAAGAGCATTTCAAAACTATGTATTGGTAAACTAAAAATAATGTAGTTAATGAGAACAACAACCACAACATGAAAGACACACCATAACATAATATTTTTAATGAGGAAACCCGGTGTGTGAATAACCTCAGTGGGATTTGTGACCCACAATATTCATTTACTGGCCAATAAGAGAATATTACTGATACAATAGGGGCCTGCACATGTAGGAAAGCCAAGTGCCTAGAGCTCATTGCTCTGTTACAAAAGAAGTCACACTGACTTACAAAAATGGATTACACAAATCCAATATCATGTACTCCTTTAGATTAGTATCTAATATGCTAGATTCAGTACCGGTTTAAGCTCTACAATAATCATAAACCCTTATCCAAAATCTGCCTTACAATTCGCACATTAGGTCTGCAATAATCCTTCCATACTTACATCCTAAATGATCTACAAGACCTCACACTTATATGAGTCATATTAAAATCCACCATGTCAGCTTACAAAAGGATTTTACACTTAAATACAAAATATAATTAAACAAAATTCTTGTCGGCCATGGTGCCAATAATCTTTCTTTTCGGTGTTGGTGAATTGTATGTCGGTGTAGTGTTTGTCTGTGCTAGCACCTGTCGATATCATATAATTGTAAGGTTTCCATCAATGATAATACCTTCAATCACCTACAATTTCTCATTGGAGTGTGCATTTTCCAACACATACAACATGTTGACCCTGAGGATAGTGAAAGTACCTCATCTTTTGTGTTCATTATTCTTGGGTTTATACCTTGATTGGGAGCTAAATCCTTGCGATAACGTGCTCCCTCTCTTCTCTTTCTCTTCAGTGTATCCTACCCTAAATAAATCGCTCTTGATAAGGCATGTGTGATTGCTTTAACGTGTGGGAATACACTCCACTCATACTTTCCTTCTAGTGATATTTAGAATTGCTTAGTGAATTTTGCTTGGCTTTCTAATATTTTGTATCCTATATTTCATGACTCATAGTGAGGGGAACTTTTCTACTTGTAGTCATGGTTCTCCCCTTCTCGATCTTCCCTTTTACTTTGTCAATCAAAGTTGTAATATCATAAGTCCACTGGGGGCTTGACACATCTTGCCTCCTTGACATGGTGAAAGTCTTTCAATCTTGTTTCCATGTACTTTACTGGTAGTATTGGCATACATTTATACTCCCACTAAAGTGGGGGATAAATGTAGTGTCATAAAATTGTGACCCTAGCAATTTATGACTGCATTAGGGTTCTCACGCATGTGAAATTGAATCCTCTAACCTAATTGGAGACTGAAGAGTGCTCAAATTGCAAAAACAAATTCTTCCTTGGCCTTTACATTACTCTGTCCACACTTTGTCCTAGATAAAGGGGTAGCATAGGGGCATGGTACCTCTTTCCACCCTTGGATAGGGGTGTGGCACCCTTGTCCTCCCAAGATAGGGGCATGGCACCCATGTCCCTGCCTTATTTTGGGGCAAGACCTTCCTAGAGCATGCATTGTGGGTTGTGCAGTGAGTGGGAAATCTCCTTGATATCATCCTATGACAAAATTCAAATCCTTAAAACATTTATTTAAGGGGTCATTCTCTCTCTCATTTTCTTTAGTTCAATAGGTGGAATTTTGGTAAGGTCATAAGCGATCAAGAGCATTCAAACATTCAAGCATTCAACCATTCTTTCCTAGCATTGAGCATTCTCAAGTCTCACTTCAAGGCTAGGTGTTGCCTTCAAGTCAAGTATTCAACCATTGAAGAGGAGATTGATTTCAACATATAATTTCATACAATAATTTCTATCAACATTTCTACTACAACCTCCCTTGAGGTGATCTACAATTCAGTCTTTCATTTACATTTATTTGCAAGTAATTTCTTTCATTACTTGGCTAATTCCAAAATTGGGGTTTGACCTAAAGGCAAACCCCCAATCCCAACACATTTCCCTCTCTTTTCTATGTGTAGGTTGCAAGTGTGTAGCTATACTTTTGAATTTGGGCTTGATTTGCAGAGGTGAAAAAACCATTTTTGTTTCATGGATATTTCAGAGGACTGTGTATATTCCCGCAATTGTTCAAACAACATTTCATCAAATTTGTAAGGTGACTTCGTCTTGACATTTTACTACCAAATCCAAGTGCACAACTTCATCCCATACTCAGATCTCAAGTTATAATTGATTCTTTGTGACTTTTGCACCACATAATTCAATCAATTTCCTTTCCATTTCAAACAAAAGAAGAAGGGGTCATCCTAACATTATTAAATCATTCATAACTCAATCTATCATCTTTGTGTGGAGATTGAATCTAGTGAATTATCCCTTATCTTCCTAATGTAATGGTGAAAATTTCTTGAATGATAATCAATAGTGAAACTCTTATCTCTTTTTGAGGGAAAGGGTTAGTTTTCCTCTTGATCTATCACTCATCATTTTCCCACCATTACACCTATTATCTAAAATGTCTTCAATCTGATCTGATTCCCTCTAGGATATCTTCTTCTCAAGTCTACTACATTGTTCTCACTGAATTTTGTCTCATGGTACTAATGTAGATTAGCAATTTTGAATAAAGGTTAAATTTCCAAACTATCCAGTAACTCTACTTCATTTGCATTTTCGGAACAAAATTTCTTCAAGATCTTAAAAGGTCCAAACTTCCTCATCTGCAACTTGTTATAGGTACCAACTAGAAATCGCTCTTTTCTCAAATATGCCATTACTTGATCACCAACATCAAATTCCTTTTCTCCTTTTCTCATTTTCTTTCTCCTTATATTTGTTGTTCATGTCTTCTAATTTTTTTTTGACTTGTGTATGTACTATCTTCATGTGCTCTATAAATTCTTCCACTTCTGCACTCCTTCTATCTTTATTACTGATGTCTCTTAGTTCTCATATGCCTCCATGGCGTACTTTGGTAACAATCTCAAAAGGATTTATTTTTATACTAGTGTTCACTTAGTTATTGTAGGCAAATTCTGCTTGTGCAAGAATCAAGTCCCAACTTTTGATCTTCTCTTCAACTAGGCACCTCAATAAATTTGCCAAACTCCTATTCACTACTTCTTTCTATCCATCAGTCTATGGGTGAAAAGTAGAACTGAATTACAAATCTCTCTTCATCTTATTCCAAAGTGTTCTCCAATAATACCCAACAAACTTACTGTCTCTATCTGAAACTACTCTTAGGTAATCCATGTAATCTCAGCACTTCCTTGAAAAATAGGTCAAAAACATGTACTACATCTATTGTCTTCTTAGAGGGTATGAAAAGTTCCATCTTTGAGATCCTATCTAATATGAAAAAATATAGAATCATTTCCTCTTTGTGTCTTAGGGAATCTGAGTATGAAATCCATGCTTATGTCCTCCCAAGGTCTCTCTGAAATTGTCATAGTCTTATACAATCCAACATTCTAACTACTACCTTTTGCAAGTTGATGAGTTCTACAACTCTGCACAAATTTCCTGGCATCCTTATGAAGTTGAGGCCAAAAGTAGTTCCCACTAATAAATGCAACTATATTGTCCACACCAAGGTGTCCTGCTAATCCTCGACTATGCTTTTCCTTTATTAGACCCTCTCTCATAGAACTCCTAGGTATACACAATTCAACTCCTCTAAACAACATCTTATCTTGAATGAAATATTCCAACCACTTAATTCTATCCACATAACCGGTTCCTTACAAGATTTCCAAGGTTCTGCAAAATTTGAGTCATCCTGATACAAGTTCTTCAATTCCTCAAAACCCAACACTTCCACTCTCATCTTTGTCAGCAAGTTCCTTCTTCTACTCAAGGCATCAACAACTTTATTTGACTTCCCACTTATATGCTTCAAAAAAAAGGTATAACTCTAAAATAACTTTACCTATCTCATGTGTCTTTGATTCAACTTATTCTAACTATTCAAATACTATAAACATTGATTATTGGTGTACACCGCAACCTCCTTAGGAAATAAATAATGTCTCCACTTCTTCAATGCTTGAATTATGGTGTAAAACTCCTCATCATACACTAAATATATCATCCTTGCATCATTTAACTTCTCATTTAAATAATCTACTGGTCTTCCTTCCTCACTTAACACTACTCCAATTGCATTCCCACTTCCATCATAGTCCACTTGAAATACTTTGCTAAAATCCAGTAAAGCCAATACAGGCTGCTATGTCACCTTTCGCTTCAACAATTCAAAGCTCCTATTTTCTCTAGTTTTCCACTTGAAATAATTTCTATCTCCTGTCATGTTTCTTTTGTCATACAAATACAACCTAAACTGAAATTTATGATAAACTTTTGGTAGAAAATAGCCAATCCATGAAATGATCTTACCTCTCCAATGCTTTCTGATGCAGGTCATTCAATAATTGCTTTTTATTTTTTTGAGATCCATCTTGAATCCATCCACAGATATCACAAATCATAAATAAACTAAATCTTACTACATGAAACTCCACTTCTTAATGTTTATCAACAACTTCTCATCCCTCAACCTCTAGAAAACTTATTTAAAATGAAACAAATGCTCTTCTTTTGTCTTATTCAAAATCAAAATTTCATCCTGTAGAGCCCCTCCCCGATCAAGCTCTGGTTAACTTAGTTGACCATGGTTGACCGTATTAATAAATACTATAATTCAATAGGATGGGCTATGTTAGATGGATAGATTAGTGGGAAAAATAATTGAACCAGGTTGTGGAATCATTTTACCTTGCAGTGCACATTTTGATGTGTTATGGATTTAGATCCTATATGATTCATTGATTTGATAATCTTGATATGACATGTGTCAGCCATCTCAAAATTTGTAGTATTCCATTATGATATTAGAAAACATGGATGCATGTCGTATTAATGATTGAGTTTCATGAGGATCATGATGATGCCTTTTGAGTAAATTGCTTTATGTGGATTTTATTGGATAAATGATAAATTGATCGTTATGATTGAAATTGTATGCAAAGTGTCTGAATTGTATTATTTTCATATGTTGATATGAAATATGATTATTTGGGGTTACTAATGTGCAAAGTGAGATGTGCAAGAAAACTAATCCATGTGACCATGGAAACTATTTGGAGAACCGAGCCTAAACCTATGTGCATTTGTGAAGCCAAGGGTTGTCTATTTGGAGAGACAACACCTCGTGTGTAAATGTGTTTTAATTTGTAAATGTTTATGCTTGGATGTGTGTCTAATTTGAAAATTGTTTAATTTATTAATTCCAAAAAAAAGGGACATTGCCATGTGCATTTAAGTGATGTGTAATTTTGTGGTGTCACTTGACACAGGTGTTGTAAAGTGAGTTGGTAGTGACATGTCCCTTGGAAGGAATTTGTTTTACCAATGCATTTTTCAAATATCCTAGTATGGTCCCAAGAAAGTCTTGGATAGGGAGCCATTAGGAAAGCCAGCTTAGGGTTGACCCATAGGTAAACTTTGGGTGAGTTTCTAGAGGGTTAAACTAACTCCTAAGGTCAAGTTAGGTGTAATGCCCCACCAGGAAACCCTGAAGGGATTAAGCTAAAACACATGAATGGAGTGCAATAATTTTATTTTTTAAAGTTAAACACAACCTAATGATACAATGAGATATCAAAGAACAAATTATACAGTAGAAGACATCAACTAACACCTAAAGAGTTTCCCAACGCAGTTACTTTATTCCAAATTTAACTTAACTCAAGACAAGATAATACTTATACAAAGAATAATTTCTTTCATTAAGACTAAATCATAGGTAACATATGAATACATCCATTAAGGTTAAAATGTAGCTAATATCAAGATTGAAAATGTAAATAACCCAAATGAAGTTAATCCATTAGAATTAAAATTTAATCATACCTTTCGTTCATATTTTTCTTATTAAAATTTGAGTCACGCATCTAATTAATAACACACTTGAATTTCACCATAACTAACGGGATCTTTCCATGCATACTTAATTTCCTAAATATATTCCATTATTCCAAACTAAATTCTTTCATGATCCAATTTACTGCATTTAAAAGACATGCATTTACGATTAATTTCATCTAATCCACTTCACACATTCTAACATAATGCCATTCATGCATGCTAAAACTAAAAAAGAAAACTTAAGTACAAAAGCAACACATAACACCAAAGTGATCTCGGAGTTCACCCCTACAGGGCTACATCTCCGGGTCTGCTCAACTGCAAGACCCCTCTGTTCATTTAAATTAGTTAAGGGTACATAAGCTCCACATCATTTACATTCCTACCATCGAGGTGAATCATACCAATAAACAACTGACCACATCGGTCAATAATTACATCAATTATCCCTACATAGAAACGAATCCAATTGAACACATTTAAACTGATACAAGGTCCACTGCCTGAAAATACTCTAACTAGAGACTTGACCCGCTATGGTCAACCACAAGTCAACACTTGACATTCACATATAGAACAAGACCAGTCAAAACACCATCACAAGGCAACAACCAAACTTGAAATAGAAGACATAAACAGGTACCCCAAATCATCCAACAACAGGGTCCAAACAAATATATCAACATAGGACACAATGACAACTCAACCAGAATTGCAATAAAATTAAACTTGACTGATAACACCATCTACACAAGATCCTATTACAGGCAATCTTTTCTTTAAACAATCAAGAACATAATTAAATAGATTTTTCCAAAAGACAAGGAAATACAACTATATTAATAAAACCATCTCATCATTTTTCCAATAAAGTTAAATAAATTCACATATGAATTAACTCCTAATATATTTCCAATAAGAATATCGAATTTAAAATTATAAGCTTTTTTTAATTTTTAAAAATTACAAAATTCTAAATTTTTTATTCATGTAACAAAAATCTTTAAATTGACAAATAAAAATTAAACAACTATATATATACATATATATCTATTTAAATATACATATATATATTAACACATTATAATTATTTTAATATTATTTATTTATTATTTATTTCATTTTTTTATATACAAAAAAAAACTAAATAACAAATAAAATAATAAATAAAATTTAAAAATAAAAAATTACATTTAAACTCTAAAATAACTACCCTAAGGAAACGTTGCTGCCATATGGCAATCAACGCTACCCTTGGGTAGCGTTGTTGCCCTATGGTAGCACACGCTACCTATGGGTAGTGTTGCTACCCTAAGGCAGCAGCCGCTACCTTTGGGTAGTGCCGCGTGGGTAGAGGCAATGCCTCCCCACGAAAATTAATAAATTAATAAATTAATTATATATATATATATTTATGTATTTTTAAATAAAAATTTTAACATTAATTTCAATAAAAACAATATTTTTCCAATAATTCCATTTTCACATAATTTAATCTTCATTTTTTTAATTTTTTTTTTTATTTAATTAACCCAAATAAATTTAATGTATAATTAAATTTATTTTCTTAAGGTAATAAAAACCATTTCATAGAGATTCCATAAATAAACAAAACTTTCATAACTAAAAATCAAATGAGAGAAGTTAATTTCTTAGATAAATACCCTTTTTCACCAATCTTGCAATTCTCCATGCATCATAAAATCTTGACAAATTTTCTATAATAATTTTCCTAATTTTCCCAAAATTACATTCTTCCCATAAACTAGAAATACACATCAGGCATGAATTTTTAAAACAAAACTCAAATTCACCAGAAGAGGGTTTTGGGTTTGACAATAATTTACACACACATCATTCAGAGAGAAATGGAAGAAATATAATTATTTTCTAAAAATCAAGAATCAAAGAAGCCACCCAACCTGGTATTGCTTTCCTGGAAGAATTCAGTAGAAGAGCCCTAATCTTTTCCACAAGCTTCCAATAAATTTCTTCACCTAAATCCTTGACCTGTTTCCTGTGTATCTAAAATAAAGACCTATTCCCTATTTAAACTAAAATTCTAGGTTCAATAGCTTTTCTCAAAAACCTAAATTTAGAATAAAAGTAATTTTATTTTATTTTCTAATTTTATAACAAAAGACAAGCTAACATGCAATAATTAAAAATCATTATTCTTTCTTTTCTTTTCTCATGCAAATTAATTAATTTTGTAAATAAATAATTTAAACAATACTTTAATTCCAATTAATTCTTTTATTCATTTTTTTTTTTAATTTATTCTTTTATTTATTTATTTAAAATTCTAGGACCAATAAATATAATTAATCTAATTTATTTTTCCACTAAAAATTTAAATAAAAATATATTTCTAATATCATGCAGCTTGCAACTTAATTTAATTAGATAATTAATTAAGTTTATGGAATTATCTCATAGTTGAATTGTTTATGCATTGAGATTATAAATTTAGTTAATTAAAAGAAATGCTTTTCTCCCTCATTTAATTTTTAATTAACAAAGCTAATAGTTGCATTTCACAATATTAATGAGGGTAAAATATTTTTAATTAAATTAAATTCTCAAAATCAATCTTACACACTATATAAAATAAATATGAATAAAACTCACTTTTCTAATCAAAATTGATTTTCTTCAATAATTAAAATTAATCTTTCTATTCCAAAAAGCAAAAGAGATTAAATTATTTCTATTTCGAATAAATGTAAATCTTTCCTTTTTAAAATGCATAAACTAAATAAATTCGTTATTTAAAATTAACCATTAAATTAAACTCGCTACAAAAATAAATAGAGCGATCTTTTTAATTAATGATTAATCACATAAAAGAAACCTATTTATTTTAATTCCTCAATTACTAATGCGTAAATGAACACATTAAATCAAAATAAATACTTAGGGTTAAATACTCTATTTACCACACACCAAGCATGCAAACCAAGTAAGCCAACCAATTACCCAATCCGCAAACCCAAATGAAAAGAAAACTGACGGAACACAAGCGACGCTCATTTGAGTATGACTAGGGTAAACTGAAGGTTTTACGACCACCTAACCTAAATTCTAAGGACAAAAGAGGTATACTCAACCCTGCGAATCCAAGTGAAGATGAACCTTACACCTAGGTGGTACTGTACCTACAATCTCCTGCAACCAAGAGTTAGACAAGCATACATATATATATATATATATATATATATATATATATATATATATATATATATATATATATATATATATATATATATATATATATATATATATATATATATAATGAAGATGTTAGCTTGAGATTAATAACAAGAACCAAGAGGATAGTTTAAACTTACATAAGAATCAATGCGAAAACACATTAACAGATACTCACAATAATCATAATATCTGACTAAACATTACCTCGTGGTAATTCAACCATTCAAGATTGCCACATAAAAAGTCAACCAAGGTCAAACTGGTTTTACAAAGCTGTCTAGGGTAGGGGTACTACATTAGGGGCATTTTTAATGGGCCATATAATGTACCTATGGATGAAGGCCAATTTTAGCCATGTGTCCACTCCCTAGGGACTATTTAGTCACCCAAAAAGTTGAGTTTTTCAAGATGGCCGAATTTCAACTTTTGAGGATCTTACCTAGGTTAGACAACCTTCCTCATGAGTGATATTACTCTTCCCCATTCTTTTACCTTTTTGAGGTGCCTTGTCTAGAGAGCTTGTAAGGTGCTTGGAAGACCAACCTATGAATGTCCCTCACCCTTCCCAAGAGGATTGGAAAGAGTGAGGAGTGTCTTCTTAGGGAATGGTTTGGGAGGGAGAAGTTTGATCACCCACTCTCCATTTTTGGAGACACGGATTCTTGAAAAGTTTGGGTTTTTTTTTTGGATATGGAAGTTTGGGTTAAGTATTGAGAAGGAAAAGATAGTGGATTTTGGTAGCTCTCCTACAACTTTTATTCACCCATTTGTAGTTTTAAGGTTGGTTGAATACTCCCTCATGTATGTTGTTTTGTAAATTTGAATAGATTGTTTGTTGTTTTTCATTGTTGTTTTCTTAGTAAGCATAGGAAGATGTTGAGTTCTTCCTTGTGTATTTTATTGCATGTATTTATGTTATTGTTTTGGGTGTTTCAAGGCCATACATACCCTTGGGAGGGTAGAGTGGCCTTGGGGTGAAGGGTTGTTTGACAGCCTAAGATTTTAGAGGCTTTCTTTGGAAGAGAGTGATACACAAGGGATTATGGGACCCTTGATGCATAGTGTTTTGTTTAAGAAATGGGGGTTATAAGGGGACTTTGTTGGCTTGTATGCCTTGGAGGACATAAGGATTTGTTGGGACAATTTTGGAACTTGTGGTTACTCTTCTTGGATGTCTTACAAATGAAATATGTCCTCCTGCTTGTAGATTTCTCCTCTAGGTATTTGGTCTTCCTTCACCCCGCAAGTTATAGTCACTAAGTGACTTTGTCCATCCTTGGGTTGGGAGTGTTTGTGTTGTGTTTTCCTCTTGCTTATGTGTTTATGCTTGAGTGTAACCCATTTATCCTTGGTTCTCCTATCTCGGGGGTGGCTTCTTGTAAGCCTAGGTTGGGGGTGAGCCTCCATGGTCACAAACTATAATTTTTATTTACAGGATCACATTTAGGTTGAAAGGATGGAGATGAGCTAGATCTCCTAAAAAATGGATTTTAAGGATGCTGAAAGTGTACCCCTTTGTATCTACCTATTTCATCTTGTTGTATTTAGTCTCTTCACTAAAAATGTAAAGAGGGAAAGGCTCTTATGTATCTCCTTGTGAATAATGTATTTCTAGTAAAAGAAAGAGAGATGCATTTACATTTTGTTTTATTCATGATTGATTAGATTGGAATCAAAGGAGCATTCAATAAAATACTTCTATTATGCTATTGAAAAAGAGCATTTTGATTGTTGGTTCATTAACTTTGTCAAAGATTGAAAAAGGTTTAACAAACATACTTATAAAAGTTAGTTTCAAGTTTAAAGGCAGAATGGGAAATATTTATGTTTGATTCATTCGTTATCATCTCAGTTTTATTATTATTTTCTGGTTAAGAAGGAGAGAGTAGAATATAGTTGCAGAAAATGAATCTCATATTTAAAATGGTGTTTATTCTTGTTGCATAATGAAATATTTCTATTACTAAAAGAGTCAATGTTGTTAAGATAAATTAAGATTTTGGAAATAGAACGAACTACATATTGAATTCATGTATTATTTATTTATCTGTAAAGACACAGTGTTGGTCAAAGGAATGTATCATTTATGTTGATAAAATAAAGTTCAGTTCATTAACTAGAGCTATTAAATTTCATTCTGGAATAAAAGTTTGATGTAGCATATCTTCTTTATTAGTTTCTATCATTTAATAAATTTGGAAAATAACAGAGAGGTTACCCTTAAGAGAATACCATGAATTTAGTTGTAGATCTCTTCATGTTTAAAATCTTACATATATATATATATATATATATATATATATATATATATATATATATATATATATATATATATATATATATATATATATATATTCAAGTAAATCAATATTGTGCTACTAAACCCCAATCTGCAATAGAATAGTTTAAAACAGTGAATAAATAAATTTTTTCAACTATATAAATCTATTTGTGTATTAAAAGTAAAGCTAGTATTACTGGTTAATATAAACCATTCTGGAAAAGAAAAAGAAATGTGTATACTTAGTAATTACATGTCTCTACTCAAAGATATATATAAAATAAAACATGAATCTGTTAAACAAAATAAACTGGTTATTCTCTTAGAAAAAAATGCATATTTACATTAAATATAGATATCTATCTATCTATATATAATAAAACATGAATCTATTAGACAAAATAAACTTGTTATTCTCTCAGAAAAAAGTACATACATATATATATATATACATAATAAAACATGAATCTATTAAACAAACTAAACTAGTTATTCTCTCAGAAAAAAATAAAAAAATACATATATATATTTACTTGCAAATCAAAACTTTTAAATAAATGTATATATACCAAAAAAAAAATTAAAAATAAAAGGGGGTTTTGATGGTCACCCTTGCTGGGTCATGGCAGTCACCTATGGTGGCACCGCTAGAGTCATTTGTGCCATCATAGACTGTGATGGACACCACAGTCAATGGCACCGCCACAGCTGGTGGCAGACACCACCATGGACACCACCATATATGGTGCCCCCATAGAGTATGGTAGACGCCACATTATGTGATGCTGCCACAGAGCATGACACCCCCCCTGTCCATAAAACCCTCCACCATCTCACTCCTCTCTGCCATGATAAGTTTTCTTCACCACTATTGTTCATCCATATCTACAATAAAAAGAAAATGATCCACCATGAAAATATTTCATGCTGGAACCCTAATCCGACTTAGGGTTAATGGGTTGGTAAAAAAAAAGAGGAAATAGAAGAGATTCGATTCTTCATTTAAAAAAAAAGAAAAGAAAACCCTAAATAGGGTTAACCCAATAAGAATGTAATTTTGAATAGGGTTTTATTTTAAAAAGTAAAATGGGGGGGAGCCCCATTTCAAATTAGGGAAGATTTAGAATGAATTAAGGTATTCATATTTTTATCTTAGGAGGTTTTAAAATATAATGAGGCATTGATATATTCCTCAAGGAGGAATTCATAACAACTTGATTTAAATTATATAAATATATTGTGGGAATTTTAATGGTAAATATAACTAAATAGAATAATTTAATGTAGGTTATTAAATGATTGTTTGTAAGGGAGTATTGTAGTGGGATAATATATTATTTTAAAACAAGATAATGGACTTTGATCTTACAAATTTGTTTAACCCAAGTGGAACCTTTTATTAAATAATCTAATTATTATAATGGCATTTGACACTTTATTTTTTTTATTTGCTCAATTAATTAATATTAATATATCAAATTTGTATTAATATTGATTTAATGGATTCTAGAATTATGTAAGTTATAAAAAAAAAAGAGATTTTATTATTAATGATTCGGGGAAATCTTGATATTCTTTTACTTAGATAATTAATTGATACAAATTCAAGAATTGTATTAATGTTAATTTAGCGGAATTTGGACCAATTAATATTGTAAAATGTAATTAAAACTAGAGGATATTTGAGCGAACTTATTTCATATTGAAAAGGAAAATTGTCCTTATAAAATTAAATTATTCTTCTTTTGATAATGGGAGTTATTGTGATTGTTACATAAAATAAAAAACTGATTTGATCGATTAGGAGTTAGAGATAAGACCTAAGTCTTCTAGTTAAATCATATTACATCGCTCACTTTAGAAACCCATTCTTAGTGTCTAATAAGAATTCCTTAGATCAACATATTAAGTTGTCACATCTAAATTAATGTAGGTCTCTAGTAATTAAGTGTTTATAAAAAAAAAAAATGTTGTTGTGTTTTTTGCCCAAAAGTTTGGGCATGACACATCCAAATACACAATAACAAACTTACCCAAGAATTTCTTCAATACCTCATTCATCAACCTCATGAAAATTCTTGATACATTAATAAGTCCAAAAGGCATCACCAATCATTCATGCAATCCTTCATTTGACTTGGATGTTGTCTTCCACTCATCTCCTTATTTGATTCTAATCTTATGGTATCCACTCTTCAAGTCTATCTTTTTGTAGTATCTTGCTCCACTCAAACAATCCCTTATGTCATCCATCCTAGGAAAAGGAAATTGATGCTTCATCATGATCTTATTTATTGCTCTAGAGTTAGTACACATTCTCCATTTTTCATTCTTCTTAGGTGATAACACTATTGGTAAAGTACAATGACTCAATCTTTCTCTAATCAAACCTTTCCTCAAAAAATCATGTACTTGTCTATTAAGCTCCTCATTTTCTGTCGGTGTCATCTGGTGTGCTTCTTTATTAGGCAAACTAGCTCTAGGAATCAGGTCCATACAATGACTGATACTTCTCACAAGGTGTAATCCATTAGGTACACTATCTGAAATGATATCTCCATACTCTGTCAGCAACTCCTTTATTTCTTTTGGTTGTTCTCCTTCATGCTCTAGATCTTGAGTCTTTTTAGGAACTAAGGAAAAACACACATTCTCATGTCGCATCCCATCTAGGAATTTCCTTCCATCCACCAAACAAATTCTAGCACTAGTACAAACTTCAGGTTTCTAAGGTTCCTCTAAGGGTAACAAGGTCCACTTCATCCCATTTGCAACAATATTGTATATGTTGTTTCTACTGTCATGTATTGTTTTTCTATCATACTCCCAAGGTCTACCTAACAAGATATGAAAAATATCCATA
The DNA here is from genome assembly GCF_030272615.1 of Cryptomeria japonica. Taxonomy (NCBI): domain Eukaryota; kingdom Viridiplantae; phylum Streptophyta; class Pinopsida; order Cupressales; family Cupressaceae; genus Cryptomeria; species Cryptomeria japonica. Next base: position 780,362,472 of record NC_081411.1, on the reverse strand, counting down.
GGCATATCATACAAAATTTCATCATGATAAGATCCAATCTTCAATTTCACCAAAAATTCCTCACTTGTATCTTGTGATCATCCTGAATCCATGCTATTTGATAAGGCTTAGGGTGCTTCTATCTCTTCAAATTTGTCTTATTCACCATCTCCTCTAAAACAACATTATCTGAATTACCACAATCAATAATAACTTTACAACACTTACTGGATACCTTACATCTAGTCTTGAACAAATTCCTCCTCTGTAAGGGCTCTTCATCATCTCTAGTATGACACAAATCTCTCCTCATCACTAGCAATTCTCCATCTTCCAGTTTATTAGGTAATCTGGTATGGTCTTCTTGTACTAATGTTTCTCTTCCAATGTTCTCTGCCTTCTTACATTCAAAAGCATGATGTCCTCCTCCTCCACACTTAAACAAGGTTCCTCTAAACACTCTTTTATCCTATCTTTTGTCATATTTTCCATCACACTAATTCCAGTATCTATCAGGTTCTCTTCTTTGATAAAAAAATTTATCATCCTTCTGATATGAACTTCCATCCCTTCTAACTTCCTTGTCTTTATTCAAATATGCATAGGGTCTTCTTCCTTCGAAATAGTTTCATCCTCCTTGAAATCTTCCTCTGAGAAACCTTCCACCTCTACCTCTTTTCTTTTTCTCAAGTCTTTTGTTCAAATTCTCCTCCACCTTCAAGGCATATTGGTAATCTTCTTCAACACTCTATAGCTTGATTAGACTAAGTTCATCCTATATGGACATCTGCAACCCATTCAGGTATCTAGAAACTTGTTTGATCTCATCATCAGTATGTTTAGATCTAATATTCAACTTGTAGAATGCTTCAGTATACTTCTACACACTAGACTCCTTCCACTTCAAGTTTTGCAACTTTTGAAATATATTCACTTGATAATCAACTAGCATGAACTTTGATTTGAACTTGCTAAACATCTACTCCCAATAATTAATCTTCTCTTTTCCTCTTCTTTGTGACCTGTCTACTTGCAAATGTTCCCTCCAAAGAGATGCATGTCCCTTCAACTTAGGGAAATAAAATATTACCTTCCTATCTTTATTGGTTCTTTCAAAATCAAAATACTTTTCCATCTCCGTGATCCAATCTTGGAATTCATCTGAATCCAACTTTTCATCATAATCTAGTGGGGTAAAATGTGGTTTGGTATTTGCTCTAGATAGTGCTCTTATAAAACTTTCTTCAACCAGATCATTCATTGGATGATTTGCTTCTTATTTTCCAACTACCTCTTCTTCTTCATCCTTACTTACATATTCAATATGTTGACCTCTTTGAGCTAGGCCATTTCAATAGCTTCCAATCAAGCTGCAATTCCTCTCAACATTTCCATCACAATAGGGTCTGCATTTCCATGTGCTCCACCAACTCTAGAATTTCTCTAAGCCATATGTATGATAGTCCTCTATAACTAAAGGTTAGATCATCAATTTTTCCACCCCACAAAAAAATTCTTAAAGGACTCCATAATCTCTAGAATGAAAACTCGCTTTGATACCACTTGGTATAGTCACGAAAGGAAATTCCTCAAAGAGAATAGTCCAGACCATGCAACAAGAGTTACATAGTAGAAACAACACAATAGTGATGGAGGAAATGCATAATAGACTATAATATCATGATAATTAATTATAAACTACCGACAACATGCAAGCTTACAAGATTTGGCATCCAAGTCTGATTAAATACATGCTCTATTAGAATATCCAGGCTCAAGATGCGAGCCAACTTCAAAACACCTAACCTTTAGATTTATCCTTTATGTTATAATAATTATCTCTATATGCTCAATTACATTGATTTATATGGTCAGGAATGATTTGTGTGGGCCTAAAATGAAACAAATACCAAAAAACAAGATGTAATGTGAAAACAACAAGATCAGCCTCCGCCAAAGAGATCCCTCTGGAAAATACTAGAATGAAGTGCAGATCTAAGGAAAGGTCAGCCACACACCAAGGAACATTGGAAACAATGAATTGAAGCTCTGAAAGCTACGAAAGAGATCCACAAGATTCACCATTAGCAAACAGGTCCAAGCAGTTCCAGTGCTCGAAGCCATAAAATTGTCTCAGATTCCAGAAGAAATAACTTGCTGAAGAAAGGTCCAAACATCCCTTGAACTTAGGATAAGGAAGATGAACATGTCCATAAATAAAATCCATCTTTGTAAGATCTAGTGAGAAAATGCAAATAAATATAGAAGGCTATGTGTAGGATCATTGTGGGCCAAACAAGCCCTTAAGTGGTAATGAAAATTAAAAAAACAGACTTAGGCAACTTCACATAAAAATTTCAATAAGCTACCAACATTATTTTAAAAATATGTAACAATAGAACTTGTATAAAATTGAATGTAGTTTCTAGACTACTATTTATTCTCTATAAATAAATAAACCTATTTGATGAAAATTTGAAATTTCAATGTAGTAGTACTAAAATTTTAGGAAAAAAATACGAAGTAGGTGTTTGTCTGACCACCCTAACCACAATCAAATCATAACATTTTTTTATAAAATTTTATATATAAGTATAAGACTCATGTCTAGATGTGACACATATTTTTTAATTTATTTTTAAATAAATAATTAATTATGATTTTTTTACTATAGCTTTTAAAAAATATAAAAAATTATTTTCCTAACCACCATAACTTGGCCAAAACTCTAGGAAATTAAATTTTTTTTTCATCCTAACTACAAAACAAGAAAAAACTAAAAAAGAAATGTTTTTTGGTTGATGCAAGATTTCCATGAACCAGGGATGCTCCTATATCAGTCTCCTACCCAACGAAAGCACACTATTAGTTGAATGGTTTGTTTGGTGCTCACCTTTCTTTCTTTCTATTAAGTCTTCACTCCTTTCGCCACAAAATGCTACCATGTGGTTGACTCAGATCCTCCTACTCATTCACAAGTATATCAATGAGAATCACATCTTTGTCACAAAAATAACGGGTGATTGCACAACTTGGCCCATGTTGAATTATTTGATCCAATGAAGTGAAGGTATTTTTGTTTTAAATGTAAAACTCTAAAGGCTTTCAAGATTGCATCTACGCTATTCAATTAATTAAATCAATGAATCAAATTCAAATCTTCGGGAATGGATAGTTACAACCATCTATCTCATGTGTATGTCATTAATAGCACCCTAGATGAATAAATACTAATTCAAGCTAGGATTTTTATATTTAATTACAAAATATTTAAATTATTTTTTTCTTCGATGAAGAGTTTGTTGCATCCTATTGTCAAAAGTAAGTTGAAGATTTGATTTCTATCACAATTCAAGGTTCCTTCATGTGATAACAAAATGTAAGTCAAATTCTCATAACTTGTGTCTTATTTTTCTTTGAAGAAGGATAATTATATGTCCTTTAAGTTGGCTGAATAGAATTTTTGGATTGGGTCAGCTAAATTTTATGTAAGGCTATATTTTTCAAAATCATTGAAAACCCTAGTTGTCCTAATTTACCTACAAAACCCTATATTAACACAATGAAAAAATCTTTAAGGTTACAAAGAGAAAATTGCATGAGGACATTCTTATTGCATATAGTGCAAATAGTGCAGAGATGTCATCAATAAGAAGGCTGAAGATTCTAAAATCCTTGAGGATTTTCTAATCAAATAGTGCAAATAGTGCATAGATGTCATCATTCCTCTAACTAACTTCTCCCTTTTTAGGAAAAGGATATAACAAAGATAAAGAAAAAAGTCCTCATTTGCAACATATAGAGATACAACTTAGGAAAAATGATCATGCCTAATTCATTAATAAATTTTCACCTAATTAGAGCCCTATTTGAGGCCTATAACCTAGATGGAAGGGCCATATATAGTAAAAAGGGGAAGACATTGATGAAGCTTAATAGATCAATAATTTGTGATGTGTTCATAGTAAACACTAATGTTGTGTTTCCCATTAATATTGACTCTTTAAAAAGAAAGTTTGATAAAATAACTAGAGTATACATGATGAGTAGGCTTAAAAAATTTAATCCTACAAAGATGAAAGCGAGGAGAAGAAACTAACACTAGACATGCATCCCCCTTACTATCATGACATTTTTGTGATATTTCAAAGACACTATTTTTCCTTGTGTCATGTTATGCAAGTAGAATATGAAATGAGAATACCCAAACATATATCCATGATGGTAGTTGATAAGCAAAGAGATCAAAGTAAGCCCTTTGACTTCGTAAGGTATGTAGATAAAATTATCCAGAAGTCCTTGATTGTTGTAACGAGAGATCCTAAAAGGGTCGACTTCAAATGGTACTCTTTACTAATTTATATAATTTTATATGCTAGATTAAATATTTGGTGAGAACCGTTTAAGGTTAGGCCCAAAAATGGCAATGAAGAGCTCTTAGTCCAAAATGTACATTTGATTGAGGCATTGTCCAACCTTAGACTATGTACTTTTTGAAATCTATTTTGTCAAGAAAATACTTTTTTGGCCTATCGAGGAGGTAGACAATAAATTGACATAAAAAGATAGGCTATGTCAAGACCTAAGGCATTTTCACTTGAGACAAAGATATCACACAATTTGGGAGACTAATTCTTTTATAGGGAGAATATAGTTATAAGATGTTATGGTCATCAATTTTAAGAAACCATCATATCTCTCTTTGTTACTTTATCTACTTCTCTCTCTCTCTCTACTGGGATTTGAACCTATAGCTCAACTTCTCCCTTACTCCCTCCCTTTTTTTATGTCCCTCTTTATACATCTCTCTAGACCTATCTCTCCAACTCTCTTTGAATCCCTCCTTCCTTCTCTCTTTGTCAAGCTCCACACTTATATTTCCACATCTTCATCACTCCCTCCTATATCTCACACTCTCTCCCCTAAAATATATATTTGTCTCTCTATCTATCCCTTCATTCCTACTTCCTTCCCTACTCTCAATCTCAACCTTCTCTATCCCCAATCCCTCTACATATCTCTATATATTTCTCCCTCTTTGCTCTCACACTCTCTCTATTTAACTTTCCCTTCCTCCCTATCTCTCTTATTCTCCCTCCCACCTTTCTTTCCTCTCTATTTTTCTTAATCTTAAGAGCTTTGTATTTTAGTGAACCAAATCAATCTTATACAACTTGGCTTTCTTCCAAGGTTTCATATTCATGTTAGTGTTTCTTAGACCTATACTTTATTGATATTTACCTCTCAATTTTTATTTAAACTCTCACATGACCAATTCTTGATTTATTTTATATTGTTATATTCATATTCTATTATCTTAATTTTGAACTAAATTTTAGTTACCCATCCTTGGAAACCACATTATAATTATATTTTAACATTTGATACATCATTGATATTTCTATTTTTTCAATATGAAAGAACACAATGTTTATTTAGTTCTCCTCTCTCTCTCCTTCTGTCCCTCATTATATATTTTTCTCTCTATGTCTTTCCCCATATCATTTTCCCTCTCAACCTCCTTTTACCTCTCCCTATCTCTCTCCCTATATCACTCACTATGTACCTCTCTTTCTCCCTTTATCTTCCCCATCTATCTTTTTTTAATTTCATATCCATCTCTAGATATGTAAACCTCTTTCTAAACCTATATATCCCTCTCTCTCCCCATATTACTATTTCTTTCTATATCTCTCCACTTATATCTCTAGTTGTCTCCCTCCCTATCCCTTTATTTATCTATATTCTTCTGTATCTCTATCTCTATCTCCATATCTCTCTCACCCATACACATAGGGTCACTATTTCTCCCTCCCTATCTTTATCTCTCTATGTTTAGATATCTTTGTTACAAGCTAGTGTTTCCGTTGTACCAAAATATTGACATATCAATGCCTGATACAACCACTATAATTATAGAATCCACAGGAGGCTATGAAATCATGTCACAAATCCCCACGAGGGACACTGGTCCACTACCAAAAATCTCCCTCCCAACGTCACTCATCATGGCCTACGTGATTCAAACTTGTGACCAAACTCTGATACCACTTGTTACAAGCTACTATTGTCATTGCACCAAAAGATTGACCTATCAATGCCTGATACAACCATTAGACTTATAGAATCCATAGGAGGCTGTTAAACCATGTTGTGAATCCCCATGAGGGATGCTGGCCCACTACCAACAATCTCTCCCTCTACGTCCTCCTCTTCCCATCATTCCCTCTTTATATATTTCTCTATTACTCATCTATATATTTTTTTGATATCTCTCCCCTTGTTTATATATCTCTTACCCTTTGTATCTCTATCTCTTTATATCCCATTTACTAATACACGTACATGCACATACTCCCGATTTCTCCTTCCCTCCCCATCAACAAAATTCAGAGGGAAAAGATACCACACATACTTCATTAAGAAGTAAGACCCAAATACAATAACATGTAAAATTCTAAATTAGAAGGATAATAAAGAGCTATTACCAATAGGGAGAGATATGTATATATTAAAATATAGTTAGGGAGGGTCGACAAAGAGATGGAAAGGAAGAGATAAATATATAATTATAAACATAAATAATGAGAGAGGGAGAGATAAGGATATAGAAAGATAATGATAAAATTAATATTTAAGGAGCTCAATATAAGGGTAAAGTATTGGAAACAATGGATCACTAAGAGGGAGGTGAATCAATGATTTAAATAGTCTTTACTTAATCTAAGCTATACCAATTCAATATGACATACACAAGATGCAAATCGGTTACCAAAGCAATGAAAATAGTGTGTGTAGGAGAAATAACTAAAGGATTAATACATCACACACATGAAGATGCAACACATAACACTAGATGTACAAGGAAAACCCAATGTAGGAAAAACATCGGTGAGAATAGCTACTAGAGATCTTCTGCTCCAATCCAGCCTCATAATGAAAAGATCTGATTACAAATTTTAGGGCACCAACCCAAGGAGCACCAACCCCTACATAATTTATAGCCTACAACTTGAAGGAGCTACAACCCCTACGCTAAGCACCTACTCAGTGAAAATAATATGACAAAATCAAATATACAAATGGGATCTTTGTTGCAAATGAAGTTTTGCAACCCTTCAAAGCTCTACACTACTGATTTCTATCTTACTAGTTTGAACCAGCTCAACACACACTACAACTTAGCCTTTCCATTGGTTCTAATTCTTCTTAATCTTCTCTCCCTTTGTTCTGATGGATTCAAATCACACTTGGTCACTCTCTATTAGGTACTGCTTCTTTTAGTTTGTCACCTCAAAATTCTATGCTCACTCTACCAGTTTGTTCCTTACACCAGTTTTCTCTACTTCTCCTTACCAGTATAATCCTCACTCACAAACACTTCAAGTGTCTATCTCTTTAGCTCCCAAACAACAATTTTACACTCTTCTTTTACCCTTTAGTAGCAACAACACTAACTATCTTAGGTCACCATATTTAAACTGAAGCTTTCCTTCCTAAAACCAATTCAAACAAAGGGTGGCTAGGGTTTTCTTCTACCGACCAAATATGCATCCAATCTAATCCAATCTACCTTGGATCACACACCTGCATTGGAGGAATAAGCCATCATGCATTTTGAATCTGTCCAAATTATGTTTGCCAAAAAATAGCAAACCCGACCATGATTCTTGGCCTTGAAATATGTCAACTCATTTATGACCTAGTTGTTTCCTTCTCGAGGTCCTCTTACAATCCGATTTCCTTTCTTTGATCCAGGTGCCACCAACTTCTTAATCTTTCTCTGTCATTCATTCTTCCTCAAGCTGCACCAACTAGTTATCAACCCATGATTTGTGGTTGTTTCATTTAATGTTGACTAACTGCTCCAACAACCATTCCGATGGAAACTTCATTGACCTCTTCATGCTCGTCACCTTAGCTTCATGTGGCATGACATTGACATACACTCAGCTCACCAACACAAGGTTGGTTTAAACTTGATCATTCAAAAAACTCATACTAACACAAGTCCTTATTGATGAGACCTTCTCTTTCTACTAACCAGTAGTGTACACTACACTGGTAGCACAAATTCACCTCTAGTGGTTTGTGATCTCTTTGTCACTCTGCCTCTTTATCACAAACATAATCACAAGCAAATATCCAACCTTTATACTAGTCATAACTTGTCATGCCAACAAACAACTTTATATCACCTCTTACCGATTATGTCATTGATAGTCTCAATACCTTCTTGTCTTCCACCATATCGGTTGACAAGCCTTCATGTTAATCTTCCTTATGCCAGTTCAATCTTCTTCATACCCGTTTTGTCATATCTCTACTGGTAGCCTACAATACCAGTTGACATCAATGACAAATCAATGCCAACAATCTCCCCCTTTGGCATTGATGTCAACATTATCTATTCTGGTTTCATCTGTTATGGTTTCTCTCCCTATTTGATAGAAATGGAAAAGAGAACCTTAGTCTGAAATGAATAATCTTATTTAGGAGCATCCCCAGTTCACAACAATCTTGCATCAACCAAAAAAAAAACATTTTCTTTTCTATTTTATTTTTGTTTGCACTTTCATTTTTCCTTTATGTGTGTCCTGGTTTTGGCTCACTAGTTCCTGTGGAGTTGGATTCTACTTGAAGACTTGATCATTTTTCTTTCTTTCAAGCTGCATCTCATTTGGATCACTTTCCGGCAAGATATCACTATCGGTTTCCTTGACAGTTTCTTGTTACGAGTTGTTCCTTTGTTACTAGTTGCCTAAGACCTATTCTAGTGATCTACTAGAACCCATTCCGAAGCTTGCAGAGCCTTGGATGTTGAACTTGATGTTTCTTGGCATGTGGCTGACCTTCCATGTTTCATCCTTTGGATTTTCTAGAGGAATCTCTCGGTGGAGGCCGACATTGTTCATTTTGCACATTAGGTTTTGTTCTTCAGGTTTTGATCCTTTTTGGGCTGACCATATCCTTTAGATCGATATATATATTTGTAATCATACTTTAGAAGGCAATCAATTAGGAATCAAGGAGTATCAGATAGGTAGATTGTGCCTAGAAGATAGATTTTTCTATTCAAGGTCCTAGTGTGACCTATTCTACCAGGCCTGTGTGTCGGTATGTTGTAACCCGGTTGTTATCGGTTGGATGTAATTAACTTTCATGCAATAAAATTATCTATTATGCATTGCCTCTATCATATCTATGTGATTCCATTATGTTTACTCTTGTTGACTTGTTTGGACTGATCTCCTTGAGGTCTCTCCTCACCGATGACTAAATCAAGTGGTATCAGAATGAAGTTTGTTCTAGAGGTTGCATGTCCTAAATCTTTTTCTACGGTTGAAGATTATGGATCTGACCTGCAATTGCAAAGGACTAGCATGGATCAATAGTGCAAAGAGGAACTAGGAATGGTGGAGCATGTGGGAATACAGACCCTGATGTAATGGAGATGTTGTGAGGAATAGTAGCTCGGTTAGAAGCCATGGAGATAGCCCAGAGAAGAGGTCGGCATATTGAGAATGTGACCAAACATGAAGGAGAAGAAGCCTCGGCAAAACAAGTTAACCTACTAGTAGTTGATCCAGAGGAGGAAATATTTTTAAGGGTTTTGAGTAGGGTGAATGCTAAACCTCATTTTACCCCACTGAAATATGATGGGAAGTTAGATTCAGATAAATTGATGGATTGGATATCAGAGATGGAGAAGTATTTTGACTTTGAAAACACTACAGAAAAGAGGAAGGTGAAGTATGCCTATACCTAGTTGAAGGGCCATGCATCTCTTTGGTGCGAGCACTTGCAAGTTGATAGACAAAGAAGAGGTAAAGAAAAGATTAAGACATGGGATAGGATGATTGCTATGTTAAAATCAAAGTTTGTCCCAGAAAATTACCAAGTCGATTTGTTCTGAAAGTTGTAGAATCTGAGACAAAAGGAATCTAGTGTGAAGGAGTACACTGAAGCATTTTACAAGTTGAACATTAGAATTAGAGATGTTGATGATGAAATTGAACAAATTGCAAGATATTTGAATGGATTGTGGATGTCTATACAAGAGGAACTCAATATGATCAAATTAGAGAGTGTTGAAGAGGCTTACAAGTATGGAATAAAAGTTGAAGAGAAATTTAATAAAAGGCATGAGAAGAGACAAAGAGGTAGAGGTGGAAGGTTTACTACAGGAATATTTCAAGGAGGAAGAGGATACACCAGAGGAAGAGGAACTAGTACAGATCAAAACAAGGACAAGGAAGAGAGAAAGGAAGGTAATTCATACTGGAAGGATGATAGAAATTTCTATCGAAGGAGAGAACTGGATGGTTACCGAAATGAGAACTTTGGAAGACAAGACAAAAGGACATTCAGAGGAACCTGTTTTAAATGCGGAGGAGAAGGACACTGTGCATTTTATTGTAAGAATTTAGAGGCTACTAGAAGAGTGGTAGTGGTGGAGAAACCCACTGGATCAGACAATAAACCAAAAGATGGAGAACTATTGATGGTAAGGAGAGCTTTGTGTCATACCGGAGGAGATAAAGAACCCTTGCAAAGGAAGAACCTATTCAAGACTAGATGTAAGGTATCCCATAAGTGTTGTAAAGTTGTTATTGATAGTGGTAGTTCATATAATCTTGTTTCAAAACAGATGGTGAATAAATTGAAATTGGAGAGATTGAAACACCCTAAGCCTTATCAGATAGTATGGATTCAGGATGAACATAAGTTATTCATGAGTGAACACTATTTAGTAAAATTGAAAATTGGGAATTATCATAATGAAATTTTTTGTGATATTATGCCTATGGATATTTGTCATCTTTTATTGGGAAGGCCATGGTAGTTTGATAGATAGGCAATACATGATGGGAGGAAGAATACATACACTATTGTGGCCAATGGGATGAAGGAAACCATGTTTCCTTTGGAGGAACCTTTGAAGAATGAAGTCGGTACAAATACCAAAATCTGCCTTGTAGATGGAAGGAAGTTCATGGATGGATGAAGACATGAGAATATGTGTTTTTCCTTAATTCCTAAGAAGACTAAGAGATCATAACTGGAAGGAGAACACTTAGTAGAGATAAGAGATTTGTTGGAATAATATGGGGACATCATTTCAGATAATGTACTTGATGGATTGCCACCTATTAGAAGTATTAGTCATTGCATGGACTTTGTTCTCGGAGCTAGTTTGCCTAACAAAGCTGCACACCGGTAGAGATTGAAGAACTGAATAGACAAGTGCAGGATCTATTGGAGAAAGGTTTGATCAGAGAAAGTTTAGCCCTTGTACAGTACCACTGGTATTAGCACTTAAGAAGAATGGAGAATGAAGGATGTGTACCGATTCAAGAGCAATAAACAAGATCACAGTGAAATACCGGTTTCCCTTGCCTACGATGGATGACATAATGGACTGTTTGAGTGGAGCAAAGTACTTTGCAAAGATAGATTTGAAGAGTGGATATCATCAGATTAGGATCAAAGAAGGTGATGAATGGAAGACAACATTTAAGACAAACAAAGGACTATATGAATGGTTGGTGATGCCTTTTGGACTAACTAATGCATCGAGTACTTTCATGAGGTTGATGAATGAGGTCTTAAGGAAATTCTTGGGTATGCTTTTTATTGTGTACTTGGATGAAATTTTGATTTTTAGTAAAACAAAAGAGGAGCATTTGTTGCAGTTAAGATAAGTTTTGTAGAGGTTGAGAGAAGAAAAGTTACTGATCAATATCAAGAAGTGCACTTTCATGAAGGATGAGCTAGTCTATTTGGGCTTTGTGATATCTAAGGATGGTTTGAAGATGGACCCTAAGAAACTGAAAGCCATTGTTGAGTGGCATACACCAAAAAGCATTGGAGAGGTAAGATCATTTCATGGATTGCCTAGTTTTTATCGAAAGTTTATCAAAAATTTTAGTTCAGTTTGTAATCCTATGACTGAAACCATGAAGGGAGATTGGAAGGAATTCAAGTGGACCACTAGAGAAAACAAAAGTTTTGAGTTGTTGAAACAAAAAGTGACTGAGCAACCTATGTTGGCTTTATCAGATTTCAATAAGGTATTTCAAGTGGATTGTGATGCAAGTGGAACAATAATAGGAGAAGTTTTGAGTCAAGAAGGGAGAGCAATAGCATATTTCACTGAGAAATTGAATGATGCCCAAAAGAGATATTACTTGTTGCCTAAGGAGTTTGTGTTGTATACAGATCATCAAGCTTTACAATATTTGAACAGTCAGAGTAAGTTGAATCAGAAACATATGAGATGGGTAGAGTTCTTGAAGAGGTACACCTTTGTGTTCAAACATAGAAGTGGGAAATCTAACAAAGTTGTTGATGCATTGAGTAGGAGAAGGAATTTAATGACAGAGATGAGAGTTATAGTATTAGGTTTTGAAGATTTGAAGACCTTGTATGACGAAGACCCTGACTTTGCAGAACCTTGGAAAGCATATAGAGAATCGGTTATGGTTGATAGGATCAAATGGTTGGATTACTTCATTCAGGATGGGATGCTATTTAAGGGAGTTCAGTTGTGCATACCTAAAAGTTCCATGAGAGAGAACTTGATTAAATAGAAGCATAGTGGAGGTTTAGTTGGACATTTTGGCATTGATAAAATAGTTGCATTGGTGAGTGAGCTTTACTTTTTGCCCCAAATTCATAAGGATGTTAAGAGATATGTGCAAAGTTGTAGAGTTTGTCAAGTTGCAAAGGGTAGTAGTCAGAATGTGGGATTGTATAAACCTTTGACAGTACCTGTAAGACCTTGGGAGGATATAAGTATGGATTTTGTACTTGGCCTACCTAAGACACCAAGAGGGAATGATTCTATATTTGTGGTAGTGGATATATTTTCAAAGATGGCTTATTTAATACCCTATAAGAAGACATTAGATGCATTTCATGTAGCAGACCTATTTTTTAAGGAAATTGTAAGATTGCATGGATTATCTAAGAGCATAGTTTCAAACAGGGACACTAAGTTTGTTGGCTATTTTTGGAGAACACTTTGGAAGAAGATGAAGATAGATTTGAAGTTCAGTTCTACTTTTCATCCACAGACTGATGGATAGACAAAAGTATTTAACCAGAGTTTGGGAAACCTATTGAGATGTTTAGTGGGAGATAAAATTGTAAGTTAGGATTTTATCCTTGCATAAGTAGAGTTTTCCTATAACAATTCAGTGAATAGAAGTACTGGAAAAAAACTTTTGAGATTGTTACCAGAGTGCATCTTAAAGGAATAGAAGAATTGAGAGACATTAGCAGTGAAGACCAGAAGAGTTCAGAGGTAGAAGAATTTGTAGATCACATGGCAGCATTGCATATTCTGGTTAAACAACATTTGGAAGACATGAATACAAAATACAAGGAGAAAGCATATGAGAATAGGAGACATAAATAATTTGAAGTTTGCGATGAAGTGATGGTCTATTGAAGAAAAGAAAGATTCCCAGATGGAACCTATAATAAGTTTGAGATGAATAAGTTTGGACCCTATAAGATCTTGAGAAGGTTCAGTTCTAGAAATGCATATGAGGTGGAGCTACTAGATAGTCTGAGTATTTCACCTATATTCAATATTAAAGATCTTCATGAGTACCATGAACCAAAATTTAGTGAGAACAATATTGCAAACTTGTAGAAACAATTGCCCCAGAATGAACCATATCAGATTGAAGATATTTTGGATAGTAGGATTGGGTGTAGTACCCGCAGTAGTCAGTACAAAGAATATCTTGTGAAGTGGAAGAACAAACCAGTAGAGGATTCATCTTGGATTTCTCAAGCAAAGGTAGACCATCTTGGTTTCCCATTGACCCCAACAAACTGAGAGGCTCACTTTTTACCAACCCTAGATGTTTGATGCAGGATAATCCCTGGTTCACAGCAATCTTGCATCAACCAAAAAAAACATTTTCTTTTTTATTTTGTTTTTTGTTTGCAATTTTAGTTTTCCTTTTTGTGTGTCCCAGTTTTAGCTCATCGGTTCTTGTGGAGTTGGATTCTACTTGAAGACTTGATCATTTTTATTTCTTTCAAGCCACATCTTAATTGGATCACTTTCTGGCAAGATATCGCTACCGGTTTCCTTGATAGTTTCTTGTTACCGATTACTTGAGACCTATTCTAGTGATCTACCAGAACCCATTCTAAAGCTTGTGGAGCCTTTGACATTGATCTTGATGTTTATTGGCATGTCACTAACCTTCTACCTTTCATCCTTTGGATTTTCTTGAGGAATCTCTGGGTGGAGACCGACCTTGTTCATTTTGCATGTTAGGTCTTATTCTTCGGGTTTTGATCCTTTTTGGGCTGACCAGATCCTTTGGATCAATATATATATTTTTAATCATGCTTTAGAAGGAAATCAACTAGGAATCAAGGAGTATCAAATAGATAGCCCATGCCTAGAAGATAGATTTTTCGATTCAAGGTCCCGATGTGACCTATTCTACTAGGCCTGTATGTTTGTATATGGTAACCTGGTTGTTACCAGTTGGATTGAATTAAATTTCATGCAATAAAATTATTTGTCATGCATCACCTCCATCAGATTTGTGTGATTCCATTGTGTTTACTCTTTTTGACCAGTTTGGACTGATCTCCTCAAGGTCTCTCCTCGTCAATGACTGCATCATAATCTCTCCCTTGGCTACACTTGGCTAGGACACAATCTCCCCCTTTGTCCATGCTTCATGATTCAAGAGTCATAAGATAGTAACAATGGTTGGATCCCCCTAAATCATACATCCTCCTATGCATTTAAGTGTTGCCGAATGGTGGGACAACTCCCATCTTTTATCTCAAATACTCAAATGGACCCAAAGGAAGTGGCTTGGTAAATATGTCAACAATCTACTCACCACTTGGAACATATTTAACTATGATCTTGTTGTCTTCTACCTTCTCCCTCAAGAAGTGATACTTTATTGGAATGTGTTTTGTTCTTGAGTGCATTACTGGATTCTTGGAGATGTTGATTACACTTGAGTTATCACATTGGATTGGAATAGGATATAGTATCTCCACTTGTATGTCCTTCAATGTTTGCTTCATCCATAGCACTTGTGAGCAACATGTAGTAGCAACTATATATTCAGCCTCAGTAGTAGATAATGACACCGAGTCTTTCTTATTCTTGTGCCATGATACCAATTAGTCTCCTAAATAGAAAGCACCTCTACTTGTAATTTTTTGGTCATCAATACTTCCTTCCTAATTTGCATCAGTATAAGCCTGCAAAGAGAAGTCTCCTTTCTTGAGATACCACAAGCCATAGTTGATAGTTCCTTGCAGATACCTGAAGATTCTTCTAACTACATTTAGGTGAGACTATTTAGCAGCAACTTAGAATCTTGCTACCATGAAAACAACTTGTACAATATCCGATCTAGATGTTAAATATAATAGACTACCAATTATAGACCTATACAGTGTTTTCTCAACTTCCAATGACTCATCTAGTTTTCTCAACTTACAACCGGTGACCATGTTAGGATTCCTAAAGATACTGAGAGGGGGGAAATCAATATCTTGCCGATTAACAGATTTTCTAAACTTATTAAACAAATTGCATTCCAAAATAGTATAATGGTAAACCAGGAATAATGCAATAAATAAGATCAATAACCACAACATAAAAAGCACACCATAACACAATATTTTTAACAAGGAAACCCAGTGTGGGAAAAACCTCAGTGGGATTTGTGACCCACAATACTCACTCACTAGGAGATAAATGAATATTACTTACAATAGGGGCTTGCACATGCAAGAAGGCCAACTGCCTAAAGCTCACTGCTTAATTATAAAAGGGAAGTCTCACTAACTTACAAAAATGGATTATGCAAATCCAATATCATGTACTGCTTCAGTTTAGCATCTGCTATGCCAGGTTCAATACTAGTTTAAGCTCATACAACTTCCATAAACCTTATTCCAAAATCTACCTTATTATTTGCATGTTCGCATCTTTCTATTATATTCCATACATTCCTTACATAAATGATCCTACAAGATCTCATACTTATATGAGTCCTATTACAATTCACCTTGTTGGCTTACAAAAATATTTTACAATTAAATACAAAATAAAATCCTATCGGCTAGGGTGTCGGTAATCATTTTTTCCAGTGTTGGTGCCTATGTTGGTGTCTGCCAGTACCATAGGATTGTAAGGTTGCCACCAATGACAATACCTTCAATCACCTAAAATTTCTCATTGGAGTGTGCATTTTCCAACAATCTCCCCCTTTGGCATTGATGGTAACACTCATGAGAAAAAGTCAAAATTGTATCCAAAAATGTGTCTTACCAAAGCTATGTGCTCCAAAATTGCATGCTCCCCTTGAGCAGATGATCTCTTTTGTCAATTATTTTTCTCATTCTACTACTCCCCCTTTGGCATCAATGACAAAGGCTATCAATTAATGTCAATTGAGTGTAGTTCTTGTCTCGATCCATGTAACTAGTGGGTTATAATATGATATAGATCCGCTAATGCAAAATTCAAGCTGTTAGTGAACCTCTAACTATCCTTCAATGCTTCTTCTGTCCTTTGGATGGTACTAGTGAGTATGTGCATTTGCTCTTCTGGTGTCTTAAGTCTTGGAACAAGAGCCTCTAAAATCTCTTTTCTCATGAGGATGTCTAGTTTCAGACCAAGTCTGCATTTGAGTTACTTAGCCTTGTATTTTATTCTTTCCTTCTCCTTCTCCAATTTCTCAAGTTTCTCCTTAAAACATGCTATCTCTTTCTCTATAACTGATATGGGTTCTGATGAACCAATGAGATTGTCAGCTATATCATTTATTTCTTTTTGTGCTATGTTGATTTCCTTGTTAATGTCCACTGTCAGAAGATCAGTCTTGCAGGTGTCTCTATACAATTCCTTAAATTCTGTTAAAGTTTTGTTTAGTGCTAGTAGAAGGGTGTCAATGTGTTTTGTGCACTTCTTTATTGTCTCTTCAAAGAATTTTTCTTTTTCCTTGTTCATTTTCTCACTGAATTTCACCTCATTAATCTAATCAACTGTCAAAAGATTATCGGTGATGTACTTAGATAGTGTGTCTAATTGACTCAAAGAATCTTTATTTTTCACATTGCATTTAGGTGCAATCAATTTCAATAAAGGAATTATGTCATCAATATCCTTATATGCATGTGCATTACACTATGATTTTCTTGATGGAATCTAGTAAAACCTCTGTACATTTGTCAGTCTGAATTTTGTTAGGGAGGAAGCAGAAGATTGTCCAACTACCTTAACGATCAGCAATCCATCGGTGTGAGTAACCTCTTTGCTTATGTTGACCTCTGGTAGGTCAGTTTGAGTATGCATTTCTACTAGCAATGGTTTAGGTTTCTCAGCTATTATCGGTGGCACAATCTCTGTCTGAACCTTTTCCTCTTCATGTTTTTCAGAATGTACCTTTGTCGGTTTCCATGATCATGTCTCAGTGTTTTCTACCAATTTTTCTGTAAGTACCTTGGAATTGTCTACTACCGGTATCTCAATAGATTTATCAGTAGCCAGTTGCTCAGTAGGTTTTTCAGTTTGTACATCAGTAGTATCTATCTTTCTAGTATCCAGGGGATCAATTGATAGTTTAGTGTGTGTTTCAATCCCAATCTCAATGTTTCCAACTATATCCTCAACATTTGTCTCAATTGCAATGTGCTCAAGTGGTGGCTTTTGTTGTTCTCAAATTCTGATTCTCTCTCCTTTCCTCCCTGTAAGAAGATTTGATAACTTTATTTGCATATGAAGAGGGGACCAAGTAAATAGAATTCTAGAATAACATATAACAAGGTTTCAACAAAACCTTCTACACTTTGAACTTTCCAAATCTCAGGTGGGTATACCTTTTGTGAATACTTTCACACTTTTAAATTGAGATCCATAGTAAACCAATGCTAAAAACCTATGGATTTCATCACCTCAATGGAACTGAAACATTAAAAGAAAAACTTATGTTCATTTTAAGTATTCATCCTTAAGAAAGATAGATAGAATTCCATTACTGATATCAGTGCCTTATCTAGGCTACATAGTCACCAAAATCAAGAGTTTTAAAAAAACTGAACATTCTCATACATTTCATCATTTTGGCTTTCATGGACCCCATACATGCCTAACATATACATAGGTTCTTTCCTTTCAACTAAAATAGTTCATCAGATTCAAAGAAGCATACAATTTATCTACTGATAAAAATATTTCATGCAATTTAATCCCTCTCCTGAAGAGAAAAGACAGAAATATGTCTATAAGATTGCCTTGCAATCCATGCTCATTTGAACAACCCTAAATTATCCAGATGAAACCAAGAAACTAATGAATGCACACTAGAAGAGAAAGAAGATTTTAGGCCTAAAACTTCGATCTGTATATTCATATTCATTCTTGAAAATGTTACATAATTCAAAGTAATCTCTCAGAGAACTAGAAAAAACCCTACATATATTTCAATAGAGTTCCTTTACAAATTCTTCTGATCCCCTTTTCTTAAGTCCTGGTATCCATTTATAACAATATGGATGCATACAAGCTTCATAAATTCCTAAGAATAGTTTTTTACAACTGCAATTTCTTTCAATAAGAAGCTACATGTCACTTTCAATCCCAGCGGCCTTTCCAGTTTGTTTCTCCACTATAGCATCTTCTAACTATTTTGGGACTTCCTCTTCTTACACCACATACTTTTTGGTCCACTCTTAGAACACATCACGAGTAGGCCATGAGAAACTAACAATTTTTTCTTTCAACTTAACTAACCTTTTCCAAGAGTTTCTCACTTTCTTAACCTCTGATTCCAAAAAATCGTAGTGTGACTTTATCTTCTCTATTTCTTCAATTGTCTTAACAAACAAGGATGTGTTATCTATATTAATAATTTCATTCACCCTTAGAGAAAACTTAGCTCCCAGCTCATTGGTGTAGGAGCAGCCTTCCAAACTCTTTCTCTTTCTTTTTCTTGTCAGTGATATGCTTCTTATGAAGCCTTGTACATGAATAAGAGCTATGAGCTCATGTGTGCTAGACTAGGTCCAAGTTAGGGTCCTAGTGGAGATCTTAGGGGTCATTAGTCAAGATTATGATTTTCTTGAAAATGGAGGTTATGTGTGTCTTGGAAGTGTTTAGGGGTCCTTTCTAACATGATGGTGTCCTTAGGTTGGCCCATTATGGGTCTAGGAGTCATAAAAAGCAACATTGGGAAAGTTGCTCAAAAGTTGCAAAAGTTGCATGACAACTTTTACAATCTGATGGGTTGAGGTTTGGGATAGACTATCCTAATCTATGCTCCTGGATCCTTTCCTTGGATAACTTGGTGTTATTCTCACACCCAAGGGTCTCTAGGACTTCCTTTTCTTGAGTAATCCCCTGACCTTGCCCATTCCACCCACCAATGAGTTTCTTTGCTGCTCCTTAGGTCTCACCTACTCGTGAGACTCAAAATCCCTTACTATGGCTAATAAGGGCTAATGTTTTTCCACACCTTACAAGGTCTTAGAAAGGTTTCTTCTAGTCTATTTCATGGTCAATCCACCCATTTATGAGCTCCCAAGAGGATTCAAGATTCTAACCCCTTACCGATTTCACAAATTTGGGTTTTTGTCTTCAAAAAGGGCTACAAGGACTAGGACCAATTAGGCCTCCTAACTGGTCTTCTAGGGCTTCCTCTCACAAATGATGCACAAACAACCCTAACTCCCAAAATGGACTACCATTCAATTGGCAAGGGCTCAAGAATTTTCTAGGTTTTGGGCCTCCAAGTGGCCGTACAGTGCCTAGGGCAAAATTTGGGGTTTTACAAGGGTTTTGTGAGGGTTTTGTAGTCTGCCAAGGTCACAGAGAAGGTTTTGAGTATTTTCCACATTGTTTGGATTGGTGGAGTCTCCTCCTTCACACAAGTTCTGATTCAAACACTCCTCTACACTTCCTCCAAAGGATTCCCTCTCCACTATTCAACCTTGCTTTCCAAGACCTCTGCAATCTGACCTCTCCTAACCGGGCACTGTCTAGTCTCGCCTAGGAGTAGGTCTTTTCTTGGCCTTACTACATTTTAAAGGGCCCTTCTTGATTAGGACTAATGTAAAGGGTATTCACATCCATTCCCCATGGTTTCATGGTGTTTCCACAATAGGGAATGGAGTTAAGACTTCATTTACACAATCCTATCCAAAACTAAATAGTGAGAAGATAGTTTACAGACTATTTACACACACACTCAATCTGCAAATAAAAACCTAAAATAATTGCTTTAAGTGAAATTTTTTACACCATGAAAAACTTTCCACATAGATTCAGGTGTTTCTCAATCCATTGACTTGCTTGCTTTCTTCGTTTAAACTGACTGGTAACAGTTTTTACAGTCTTAGTCTAGTCTCTTTTCTAGGGCCATACAAAGTGTGACATCCAACCCTTTGATTTAGGGTTTTTAAGTACTTATACTACCTATACCTCAATCTATGTTCCCAAAACTAGGGTTTTCCATGCTAGCCTAAAGAATTTGACATTATGGTGGAAAAGTTGCTTGACAACTTTTACAAGTTGTCATGCAACTTTTGCAACTTTTGAGCAACTTTCCCAATGTTGCTTTTTATGACTCCTAGACCCATAATGGGCCAACCTAAGGACACCACCATGTTAGAAAGGACCCCTAAACACTTCCAGGACACACATACCCTCCATTTTCAAGAAAATCATAATCTTGCCTCATGACCCCTAAGATCTCCACTAGGACCCTAACTAGGACCTAGTCTAGCACACATGAGCTCATAGCTCTTATTCATGTACAAGGCTTCATAAGAAGCATATCACCAATAAGAAAAAGAAAGAGAAATATTTTGGAAGGGTGCTCCTACACCACTCATCAAGCCATACTTGTTTGTCCTTCAACTGATTTGGACTAACAAAACCCCCAGGAAATAATTCAAACTTATGCTCAATATATTCCTTCCTATATAAGTTGGCTTTTCTCTCTACACCAGCCCTTCCTTCTACTAGCCTAGTCATGTCTTTTGCTAACTCACATGTGGATTTAATAATGGCATAAGATCCTACCTCATCATAGGATGCACACAAAATTTCTAGATCCACTTCTCTAGGCATTCACTTATTCAAAATTGGCTCCAGAGTAGCCTTGTCTTCATTCAACTCACTCAAAATATCCAAAATTATTTTTATGTTAGTGTGCACAATGGGAGATCCAACTGTATTAGCAAAACTCAAAACTGTGGCCTTTACCTTTTCTTCATATTTATTTGCAAACGGGGCTTGAGCCTATTTTAACTTTTCCAATTCATGTTGAATGGTCTCAGCTGGTTGAAAACTAGAAGATATAGGAGAAGGGGGAAATTCAATGATGGGACTGGTGGGTGGAGGTCTTGCTGGAGAAGATGCAATCATTAGAGTAGAGGACTCACCTTTTTGGTATTGTCTTACCAGTTGACTCTGTAATCTAGCAATGACGCTATCCCTATTGGCTACCTCCCATTTGGCTTCATTATAGGCCTTTAGAATTGTTTCTAATTTTATTTGGAGTTCAGGTCTCTCCTTAGCTTCTTTCTCAACTAGTGCCACACTGAATTTTGTAGTTTCTAGAACTGTACTGGTAGCTTCCACCACCCCTATATCCTGTACTCTTTTAACAATCATCCCTCTAAGGTAACTAGATTCTGAGGAATCCTTACGTCTTATATTCTCTTCCTTCTTTGAGGACCACATGACCAAAGAAGCATTATCCTTGCTGAATGTCACTCCTTCCATAGGCTTTTTCTCTTTTCTGACTGCTTCAAGTACCAAGGCATCTACTATATCCCATTCAAGGAGGATTAGAACACCAGCCTTTGATACCATTTCTCTCCCCTTTTCAAGAGTAATGGCTTTGAATTCTACAATCATTTCTTGCTTCACCTCCTCCTCTACTATAGTTGCATCTTAGTGAGGTTGCTCACTCTTTCTCTTTTCACACCTTTCCTTGAATTTCTCAAATTTTTGCTTCTAGACAAATTGCATGAAGGCCCATGTTGTGACAAATTTACTATCAGCCAGGAACTCCTCACTGGCTTTCTTGATAGCAGGGTCTAGCTCTTTACATTTGAACTCATATATAGTTAAGTTCATCTTGGCACTAGGTGGCTCTTTAGGAATTCCCTCTTGTGTTTCCTCATATGTGTAGGCAATCTCCCCAAGACTTCCTAACTACAACAATTTCTCTATCGCTACCTGTTCATCTCCCACATGGATAGTAGATTAGGATGGAGAATACAAAGGTTCACCTATTTGCACTTCTTTCCCCACCCTTTGCCTCTTAGGGGAATCTCAGATGTCAATGACATCTTCTATTGCTATCTTCCCTCTTGAAGTAGAGGGCTCACCTATTACTGGCACCAACACACTGTATCTTGCCTTCTTATGCATCACATAATCACCCAGAGGGATGGCTATAGCAAAGGCAGGCTTGGCTAAAACTAATTTAGCATTTTCAAGATTACTCCTTATTATTGCTTCCTTTTTTTCCTTCAAGGTTTGCATCAAGTCTTCAAAGTAAAGAATTAAGAATTTAACCTTTTCCTCAAAAAAATTAAAAATAGACAAAGATTCATAACCACTATCAAATTGGTGAATGAAGTCAAGGGCCTTCTTGGATGCCACCCACTTTTCTTTCCTCAATTCCTGCTGATCCAAATTGAATTCATTTCTAATCAGATCCTTAGGGAAATGAAATTGGTGTGGCCTTCCTTTACATACTAGTCTTTTTCTAAACATGCCATTGAAGAAATCTTTAGGGTTAGCAAACCTTGATACTGTAGTAGACAACCTATATGGTTGAAAGAAATCATCAAAGTATTTCCAACCACCCTTGGTGATTACAAATTGATGAGCAATGGTGATAGTTGGAAAAATTGTCCCTTTTCCCCTATTTGATAACTCTAACTCTTGAACACCTCCAATTTGCCTCAAGATCTCTGCAATTCCTATCTTCAATGGGACTTGATAGTGAAATAAATATGGAGTAACCCTGAAACCATAAACTTTGAAAACTATAGGGACAGGGTATAAGTATATGTCACCCCAATTGTGCACAATCTTGATACCTTCAGCAAATTCCTGAGGCTTGAGGAATTCTAAGAGAGCCTTTGGGATCCTAGGGTTTTGTTGTCATAAGATAATCCTAAGTCTAGATGCAAAGCAACTATCAAACTTCAAGCAACTAGCATCCTCTCTATCCCAAGACAAAATAGTGCTCCACAATTGTACAAGCATCTCTTCACCATCCTTTTCCTTAACTAAATCCATTTCGTTGGCAAAATAATCAGCACCTTTAAATGAAAACATATGCATGAGAAGAGAATACCACCCAAAAGGTCTATCTACCTTACCATTTTTAATCCCTATTAGTCCTCCATGGATTACATCAGTGAGATAAGGTCCATAATCAAATGTTACTCCTAGAGAGGGGTTAAAAAATTTGTGCTCTCATTAGCATGTAGTGAGTTGGCATGGTGGTTTCAACATCTTCCCCAAAAATCTAATAAAGTGACCAATACATCCCTTTAGCCCTCAGAGTAAACAAATTCAGAGAGAAGGGTTCCATGGTACTAGGGCCCACAACAGTTAGCCCTCCTATTTTGACAAAAAATTCCTTCAATGGTCCACTCCTGAGGTGATCTCTCTACACATTGTAAACCTGGGCCAATGTATCAAAATTTATGGGCTCCAAATAACTAGACACCACACTAAGCTTAAACACTTTCCTAAACTCATCATCAATGATCTCAATTAAGGCTCCCCAGTTCACATTTCTCACACATTTAGCAACCAGGTCATAATTACTTGCAATTTGGGTCAATAGATCTACATCCATAAAAACCCCAGGGACTATGAGCTTTCCCACATCTAATTCCCATATACTATTCATCAGAGCAGAGGCATGTCTTTGACCAAAACCCACCTTGAAAAGTCCCAGTCCATATATCCCTATCTGTGGATCCCTCAACCAATTCCATTTGTCAAACAAACCATCTCCAATTCTCAAACAGGGCCCTTGGGCAGTATTCTTTAATTTTGGATGCAATATTTGTAGACATTGTTAATTGCTCCAAAAAATCATCACATATTGCTCTTTCCTTGTAATTCACATTCCCTGTGAGATCCCTTCTTGTTGCCATCTAAAATTGCAGTTATATCAATTAAAATTTGGACAAACTTCTAAGAAAAACAAGCATGCAATGATACTAATTCAGTCTATAACTAACAAGCAATATGTAGAGACTCATTACTTGCTTGAAGAAATTTTCTCTGTGCACTGGCTCCGCTACAAAAATCTTCAAAATGATGTTGATGTTAAGTTCATGTGAAGCTTAATACAACAACTGAGCATTGAATTGAAGCATTAAAACCACATGCTTCGACAATCAATTCAGAATTGAATTTGCAATTGAATTCAAAAAATGGCTCCAAGGGATCACAAAATTTTCTGTGTTTCAACTTTCACTATTTCATAGAGGTAAAAATCCTCGCACTTTTTCATCACGAAACAATGACATCCTTTAGATCCTGAGAAACCTACACACCTTTTACCTTACCTGGGTCAAGCTGCTTAAAACCGGGCCCCACTTTCTTTTCGCTTCTTCACAAAGGCTAAACCTCGCGCATTTCTTTCATGCAAAATAGCGTCATTCATCAGATCTTTTACCATCCGCTCAACCTTTACTCCACACAGTGACCACTTGTCTTTTCAATAACTACATGGAGTTATTACTGCTAATGGTCTTCGCTACTTCACAGAGTTTAAAGACCTCGCATCTTTGGGCCGCAAAACAACGCCTGTCATTGGATCCCTCTTGAGATGTGCAACCTTTAACACTCTTAATCCTTTGAAGTGGGCCCTCCGCATGGAATCCACCTACCTTATTTAGCATTGTTAGATAACTCTTAAGTGTCAATCATTTGTTTGTTCAAGAACTCCCATCAGGCTCCACATGTAGACTGCCAGTTAACCAAAGAGGGCCCTACACTATCCTTAGGAGCCACGTGTTATGTTGATGAGTCACCCTGCTGCCCTACCTAAATGTCCAATTGTATTTCGACATCACTGGTCATGTAACCACCAGCTCACTTGGCTACTTCATGAAGAGTAAACCTCATGCTACTTCACTTAGTGAAACAACATGGACCGTCAGATCCTTTTTGAGATGCACCTTTTTTACTTTCCTTGTCACCATTAAGTCAGGCCCATTACCTTTTTGCCACTTCATGAAAGGTAAAATTTGCACATCTTTCCTTCATAATCCAATGCAGACCACCTAATCAACTTTGAGTTGATCAGTCTTTAACCACAGGATCTTCTTACTTCTGGGGCCCACCATCTTTTTGTCATTTCGTGAAGCATAAAACCCCAACAACTTTTCTTTGTGAATCAACACGAACTATTAGATTCTTTAAGAGATGATCATCTGTTAGCCCTTTCGTGACCACCTTACCCAGGCCCGCTACCTTTTTGCTACTTCACAAAAGGTAAACTTCAGGCTAATTTTGGCTACGAATCCACGTGCACCATCGGATCAACTTCAAACATGCGTGTTCTTTATGGGGCCTGATAAGGAACTCAAAACTTAGGAAAAGGGCGCAAAAAATAAAAATTAACAGAAACCCACCCTAGGCAAAAGATAAAGGGGTAACCCCTTCACAACGGACTGACCCTTCCACTTAAGTGGAAAAAGTAACATCGAAAAAGAACATAGGGACTCCATGACATAGCAAGGGTAAATTTCAAAAACCCTAAACCTTTTTTGACTAGAAAACTTAGAGGCAATATAAAGTGCTAAGCACAATTTTGCAAATTTTAGCCGATTATGGAACAAAATCACCCAAGGTTCAAAACAATGATAACAACAGCTCTGATTGGGGATGGTTGATCATAAGATCAACACAAGAATACATAAAACTCTAGAGAACATACTAAAAACAAGCCCAAAAATGACAAACAGAAACAAACCTAATTATATACAAACTAAGACCTACTATGCATGGACTCAAGAGAAGTAATGCTTTAGGAATTGTCCATGCACTCGAAATTCCTGTACCTCACCATTCATTGTTTCCAAAAAATATGAATCTTTTCCATTCAAATCACAAACAATAGAAGGGCCCATAGTGACTCAAATTTCTTATGTTTTCCTTTATCTTGCCCTTTTGCATTCCATTGAAGAACCATGTCACCAATTTGAAACTTCCTCAGTGTGGTTCTTTTGTCAAACAAATACTTGGATTGCAATTGGATCTTCAAATTTCTTTTATGGGCCAAAGTCCTCATTTCCTCCATTTCCACCATATGAATCATTCTATCTTCCATAGGTTCAAATAACTCCATATCCTCAGCTTGCAAGAACTTGTATACAGGAAGAAGATTATTGATTGGCACCGTAGATTGCATGCCATAAACCAATTCAAAAGGTGACACACCAATTGCCTTCTTGACAGTAACCATGTCTGCCCATAGGGCCAATTTCAATTTCTAGTCCCAAGATCTCTTGTTCTCCTCAAGGATTTTCTTAATAATATTCAAAAGGCTCTTATTGTTGGATTCAACTTGCCCATTACCCTAAGGATGATATGGTGAAGAATAAGACATAATTATTCCATAAATGGTGCAAAATTTAGTGAACTCCTCTGATCTAAAACTCATGGCATTATCCATTACCAGTTTCACAGGAACACCAAATCTAGTTATAACATTATCCATCAGGATTTCAATAACAACTTTACTAGTGGCTCTTCTAGTGGGTATAGCTTCAATCCACTTAGTGAAATAATTAGTGGCCACTATGATCCACTTATGACCTCTTCCTGATTTCTCAACTATTTCCCCAATAAAATCAATGCCCCATTGAACAAAAGGGGCTTCCACTATAACTAGGTTGAGAGGCAAATCTCCCTCATACTTCAATTTGGAAGAAAATATTTGGCATGGATCACACCTCCGAACATGTTCATTGGCATCTTTGAACAAAGTAGGCCAATAATATCTAGCTCGAACTATCTTACCAACTATAGTCTTAGCAGAGTAGTGACTGCCACTTACTCCATCATGCATTTCAGTTAACATCTTCTTATCTTTGGATTTGTCTAAGCACATCAACAATGCCCCATCTCTATTTTGCCAATATAAATCACCCTGAATAAGGACATACTTTTGAGATTTTAGTCTCAATGTCCTTCTCTGGTTGTGAGTCATTCCTTCTGAATATATTGCATCCTACTATCTCTTAGTACCAGGGTTGTGTCTCAATACTTGTGACTAGGATGTTCTTAATTTCAACATTATTCACCTCAACATCAAGAAGGCTAGATTCAACCATTAGCTTAGCAAGACCTAAACCTCTTACCAATTTAGTAATTTTAATCTCTAGATCAAACTCTTGAATTTTGGTTATCCATCTGCACCTTTTACCAGTGACCTCAGACTGAGATAAAATGTCCTTGACAGCTACATGTGGGACATAAGCAATTACTTATGCATTCACAATATATGGCCTAAATGCTTTTACAACTTTAACCAAATCATATGTTTTCTTCTCCATGATTTCATATTTTAGCTCTGCAGCATGTAGAGATTTACTATAAAAAGCTATAGGGTGTTCATGTCCTTCATTATCCTTTTGTAGAAGAACTGCAACCACTGTATGATCAGAAGCAAAAGAAAATAGAGAAAAGGGCTTACTGTAATTAGGGGACTTCAACACTGGTGCCTCATGGATAGCCTTTTTAATTTCACCAAAAGCCTTTGAAGCTTCTTCATCCTAGTAAAAATTTGTATCTTTCTTAAGCAATCTAACAATAGGCTTAACTATCTCTGCAAAATTGGCAATGAACCTTCTAACAAAATTTACCTTGCCTAAGAAAGACTGGATACCTTTGACACTCTTTGGCTCAGGTACATTGTTTATAGCTTCAATTCTCTCAGGGTCTATTCTAACCCCTTCCTTGTAGACAATATGCCCAAGCAACTTTCCTTCAATGACAACAAAATGACACTTTTTTGGATTTAAAGAGACACCAAATTCCAAAGCTTTATTGAAAACCTTTTCCAAGTGTCCACAGTGGTCATCCACCCTTTTGGAGAAACATGTTGGCTCATCTTGGTACACAACCATGATAATGTTAATGAATGACTTGAAAGCTACATCCATTGCTCTTTGGAAAGTAGCTCCAGCATTTTTTAAACCGAAAGGCATTCTTACATAGACATATGTTCCCCAAGGGGTGGTAAATGTTGGCAAAAGCACACTCCAATGAGAAATTATAGGTGATTGAAGGTATTGTCATTGATGGCAACCTTACAATCATGTGATACCGGTAGGCAGACATAGGCATTGGCATCGGAAAACTCTAAACCGGCATACAGATCATCAACACCAAAAGAAAGATTACCGGCACCTTGGCCAACAAGAATTTTGTATAAATATATTTTGAAATTGATTGTAAAATCTTTTGTAAGCCGACTTGGCGGATTGTACTATGACTCATATATGTATGAGATCATTGTAGATCATTTAGGTGATATACAGAGAAGTAGATTGAATGATTAATGTAGACCTAATATGTGAATTGTAAGACAAATATAGGATAAGGGTTTATGTATGTAGTAGAGCTTAAAAGGGTATTGAATCTAGCATAGTAGATGCCATCTAAAGTAGTAAAAGACATTGGATTAGTATAATCCATTTTGTAAGTCAGTGTGACTTCTTTTTGTAATTGAGCAGTGAGCTCTAGACACTTGGCCTTCCTAAATGTGCAGGCCCCTATTGTAAGTAGTAATATTCTCTTATTGGCCAGTAAGTGAATATTGTGGGTCACAAATCCCATCGAGGTTTTTCCCACACTGGGTTTCCTCATTCAAATATTGTGTTATGGTGTGTCTCTCATGTTGTGGTTGCCATCCTTATTTACTGCATTATTTTTGGTTTATTAGTACACAGTTCTGATATGCTTTTCATGTTATAAGTTAAGAAAATTATTATACTGGTCAGATACTGGTTCACCCCCCCTCTGAGTATCTTTGGGAATCCTAACAATTTGTATCAGAGCCTGGTCCTCTATTTGAAAAATCCTAATAGCTTGAGGAAGATCTTGACATTGGTAGAGATGGAAAATTTGAGAAAGCAATTGGAAACAACTCTTTCAGACTATGATGCAGAAAAAGTAAAGAATATCAAACTTGAGGATGATCTGAAGGCTGTACAAGATATTATTCGAGTAATTCAAGAAAATTTCACTATAGAAAGGAATAAGAGAAGAGAACTTTGTGAAAAGATGCAGAATGATAAAGATGAAAAGGAAACTCTTAATGATCTAGTGAACAAACTGAGACAAGACAATAGTACAATGAAGAATGAGATGCAAGATATGACTATGAGATTTTGTAAAGAAATTGAAGATAGAAAGAAGAATGAAGATGATTTGGCTAGAAGACTAAATGATGCTGGAAATGAAAACACAAGACTCAGTCATGAAAATGATATGTTGAAGACAAATTTGAGGCATACACAAAATGACAGAACTGAACTCATCAGACAGAAATAAATGTTGGAGAATGAACTAACTGCTACAAATCAACACAAGGAGAATTAAAGAAAAGTTTAGAAGAGCTTGTTGACATGCTGAAGAATCAGAAACCTAATGTTGCTACAAATGGCATTGGCTTTGAAATTGGTGAAAGCTCTGGTACTACAAACAATCATGATCATAGTAAACCGGTAAGACAACCTAATGCTTACAAATTCAATGGGAAATTCTTTAACTATGACAAGTTGGTCATAGAGAAAATTAGTGTAGATGCAGAAATTATCAAAACACTAATACACTCATCAGTCAATGTTCTAAATGCAACAAAGTTGGTCATAATTCAGAAAACTATAGAATGAATGTAAGATGTTATGTTTGTGGAAGATTTGGGCACTTATCTAATCAATATAGAACACATACCGGCATAGGATATGGGAAAGCTATTCAGATAAACAATGTGACTTGTTATGCTTGTAACAAAGGTCCTAGTTTGAAAGGTAAAGAAAAGGTTGAAGAGGTAAAGCAAGAATTCTCAAAACAATGGATCAGAATGTCAGATCAGAATGTTCATGGGAATACTCCTCCACTGGTAGAACAAAGTATCACTCCATCGACAGGAGACTCTTCATCTAATTGAAGGAAAATCCTTTGGGGATTTAGCAACAAACTAAAAAAACATGCTAACATACCCTCAATTGATGGTGAGAAGTTAAAATTACTTCTTTACCGATAGATGAGTTAAGTTGTGACTTAACTGGCAAGCATTAAATGTGGTTGTTGGAGAAAATAACATTATAAAGAAAGTGTTTTGGCTCCTTTTTCATTCATCGAGCATTCAAATCTTTGAGAGCATGAAAATTCCCGAGCAAAGGCATCCTTAGTGAAAAAGTGAAGTAGTTCATCCAAGCACTCATCCTTAAGGAAGATTAAGGTATTTATAACTATGGTTTCCTCATCCACACCTGAATTTATTGCAAACCCTACTATGATTGAAGTTATCAAGCGCCCTAGATCCATATTCAAACTTGTTCCCGAAATAGAAAAGAAAGATGATACCCTAGGTGCATTTTCTCAAATTCCTAAGGGAGTAGTATATACTGAAGATCCTAGGATATGGATACATTTTCATATAGAGGAATTAGGAGATGATGAAATCAAGAACATGCATCTAACTGTGATTTGTGATGAATCTGGAAATATCAAACCTAAACATAAGATAGTGGAAACCCTAGGTTTTACTGAAATCCTTAGTGTCCCCGATTTTCCCAAGGATGTTATAAGGATTGTGCTAAGAAGAGTGCATGGTGAATTCTTTTGGTTGGATTCAATCCATAAGATCACCAAAGAAGCAATAAAGGTAGTAATAGGGCCACCTTCCACTAGTAGCAGGCCTGACAGAACAAAAAAGGTCTCTAATGACACAATAATGGACCTAACTTGTGCAACATTTGACAAGAGATCACTTAGAGTCAATGATGTGAAGGACATAAATGTCAGATTTGTTAGTATGATTTTAGGCTACAAGGTTACACATGCAAATAGGTTAAACTTAGTATCTAGCCTATGTATTAAAAGTGCATATGACATGGTAAATGATAATGCTAGAATAGATGTGTGTGAATGGCAATGCTAGAATAGATGTGTGTGAATGGCTTAAAGATGAATTAATAGACAATCTGAAGAAGATCAAAGGAGATAAGAAAGGAACCTTTAGATTTGGAAATTTACTTGTATGTTTAATGTTGTATATTACTAAGCATGTACCCAGTATTGGTAGGAGAGATTTTGGTTTAAACATACAGGTAGGAAAGCAACTTTTGGATACACTAAACAACATGGGAGATAACAGGGAGAAAAAAATAAATGAACATTTTCAAGCATTAAAAGATCAAATGAAGACTAGAACAAGACCGTCACAGGTAATTATGGATAAATATCAAAAGGAAATATGTTTTGTAATTAAGAAAGATGAAATCTAGATGGAGGCAGTTGTCGCTAGGACTATCTAGGTAATTGAAATGGGCTATGAAATAGATGATAACATCATATAAGAAACTAATGCAAAAGCCCTCCTTGAATCACCAAAGGAACCCATTGAGAAAGTCTTTGGAAATGCAGAAACAATTGAAAGTGGAATTCAGTC
Organism: Cryptomeria japonica; assembly: GCF_030272615.1. NCBI lineage: Eukaryota > Viridiplantae > Streptophyta > Pinopsida > Cupressales > Cupressaceae > Cryptomeria > Cryptomeria japonica. The sequence goes on along the minus strand of NC_081411.1, from coordinate 780,330,754 downwards.
AAGAAAAAGGGTTAAGAAAGTTGAACAAACTCTAAAGAAGGGAACCCGATAGGCAAAGGCAATTGAGGAAGATATTTTGAAACAAACCAGTATCAAGGAAAGTGAGCTAGAAGGACTTCAACCAGAATCTCATCTTTCACTAGTTGGAACTTCTTCTAAGAGTGATATATCGGTAGTATTCAAAAGGGTAGAAAGGCCCTCACCCACACCCAAGAGAACCAGACAAAAGCAACAGGCAGTGAGGCCTCCAATAAAGAAGTTGACTCTTAAGAAGAAAAAGGTAAAACAAGACATTTCTCCACTAGATAAGCTCTTTAGTGAAATGACAGAGGATGGAAAGTTGAAGAACACTAGCAAACTATATAATACACTTTCCGCTGATGATAAAGAGAGCATAGAAAATAGTGTAATTTTACACTTGGATATTTACAAGAAATTTTTGATGGAAATTGTTGATGAAATACCCACTGATCTTTACAGAAGACTTGAAGCTAGAAGGGTAGCTATTGTTGAGCTAGATAAGAAAATAAAAATTGAGAAATTACTTTCAGTTCACCCAGTGAACTCACCGGAAGAAATTGATCAATTAATTCGTGAGCCAACTGGACAATATTTTCAAATAGTCACCGACATGTAGAACTGATGGCAAGAAGAATGAATGAAATTTCAGAAGAGACTGTGGACCAATGGGACATATTCTTTGTTGAAAGAGAGGAACATGAAGAACTAAAAAGACCCAAGACTATCAGTGTATATCAAAAAGATAGGGATAAGGGGAAAGGTAAGGTAGGTGGACCTCCAAACCTTAAGATAACTAACAACTTACCCCCACCTCCTTCTGATACTACACCAGTACAATTAGATGACACTCAACCCACTACTGAGAGTATGGAGACTCCTCTAGAGGATACAAATCCTGAGTCTAAAATTTTGTATACCATGAATATTGATACACAAGAGGTGAATATTGTGGTAGATAAAGAAACCATTGAGGATAAGAAGAAAGATGTGGATACTAAGCCACCGACTATAGATGTGGAAATTAATGTTAGCATAGAGACAGAGAAACTGACAGAGGACTTTACTAAGAAACAATCAGAGAAATAGGGAATGAATAGTGTAGAGGCAAATACATAGAAACTGAAAGTACATTTAGAGACTAAATCTATGAAACTGGCAGTTGAGAGCTCAGAGAAACCATCTGAGGCACTAGAACATAAACAGATTGATGTACAAGTTCAAACTGAGATAGTGGCACCTATAAAAATTGAAAAACCAAAACCTTTGCTAATAGAAATGCATACCCAAACAGATCATCCTAAGAAAGAGGAAAGAAAGGTTATTACTATAATCAGCAGCATGGAAATTGTAAACATAGTTGGATAGACATCTGGTACTTCTATAGCAAAATTCCTACCTACAAATGTAACAAAGGTCTTATTGGACTTAATAAAGAAAATCACAGAGTGTAATGCACAAGCCTATAGGGCTATTGATGATACAATCCCCATTCTTAAATTGATAGCACCCAAGTGCATTGTGGATAATAAAGATTCTTTAGGTCAACTAGACACAATGTCTAAATAGATCACCGACAACATTTTGACAGCTGATCAAATAAATGAGAACACAGTTAAGGAGAAAATGAATAAAGAGAAAGAGAAATTCTTTGATGAAACAATAAAGAAGTGCATGGGACACATTGGCACCCTTTTACTAGCACTAAACAAAACAATAATAGAGTTTAAGGAACTCTATAGAGATACATGCAAGACAAATGTTCTCACAATAGATATAGACAAGGAAATAAGTAAGGTACAAAAGGAGATTGACAATATAGCCGATAACCTCATCGGTTCATCTAAGCCATTATTAGTTACAAAGAAGAAGATACACAGTCTCGAAGAAAAACTTGAGAACTTTGAAAATGAGAAAGACAAAATAAAAGGGAAGGCAAAAGACCTTAAATGAAAACTCACCCCCAAATTGGAGTACCTCATGTCTTTGAGTAAAGAGATCTCTGAGGCACTTGTTCAAGGACTGAAGACATTGAAGGAACAAATGCATCACCTCACTAGTACTATTCAAAGGACAGAACCTGCACTGAAAGACAGTGAAAAGTTCACTGAGAGTCTAAATTTGGTATTAGAAGAACTCTTTCATATTGTAACCCACATGATACAAGGATCCAGGTAGGAAACACACTCCACTGATAGGGAATGACAACCTTTGTCATTGATGTCAAAGGGGGAGTAGTGAGATGAGAAAAATGATCAAAATAGGACATCATCAGCTCAGAGGGAGCATGGATTTTTGACAACATAGTTTTGGTAAGAAATTCTTTTTGGACATCATTTTTGGACACTTTTTTTATATCTCATGAGTGTTCCCATCAATGCCAAAGGGGGAGATTGTTGGCAAAAGAATACTCCAATGAGAAATTCTAGGTGATTGAAGATATTGTCATTGATGGAAACCTTACAATCATGTGATACTAGTAGGCAGACACAAGCACCGACATACAAATCATCGACACCAAAAGAAAGATTACTGACGCCCTGGCCAGCAAGAACTTTGTATAAATATATTTTGTAATTAATTGTAAAATCTTTTGTAAGCCAACTTGGTGGATTGTAATATGACTCATATATGTATGAGATCATTGTAAATCATTTAAATTATATACAGAGAAGTAGATGGAAGGATTAATGTAGACCTAATATGTGAATTGTAAGGCAAATATAGGATAAGGGTTTATGTATGTAGCAGAGCTTAAATCGGTATTGAATCTAGCATAGTAGATGTTGATCTTAATCAGTACAAGACATTGGATTAGTATGATCCATTTTGTAAGTCAGTGTGACTTCTTTTTGTAATTGAGCAGTGAGCTCTAGGCACTTGGCCTTCCTGCATGTGCACACCCCTATTGTAAGCAATAATATTCTCTTATTGGCCAGTAAGTGAATATTGTGGGTCACAAATCCCACTGAGGTTTTTTCCCACACTAGGTTTCCTCATTAAAATATTGTGTTATGGTGTGTCTCTTATGTTGTGGTTTCTATTCTTATTTACTACATTATTTTTGGTTTACTAGTACATAGTTTTGATATTCTTTTCATGTTATAAGTTAAGAAAATTATTATACTGGTCAGATACTAATTCACCCCCCCCTCTTAGTATCTTTGGGAATCCTAATAGTAAAAATAGTCTTGAACTATTCAGATTCTTTCACTAATACTTGGTTATATCCTTAGAACCCATCCATCATAGACAACATGTCACAACTGGTTACTCTCTGCAACATTGCTTCCATATTGAGAGAAGAATAATTTTCCTTCAAAGAAGCAACATTTAAGTTTCTAAAATCAACACAAAGCCTTATGTCCGCATTCATCTTTTTAACTAGGACCAAATTAGACACCCATGATGAATGTCTTATAGGCTTGATGATCCCCCCTTCCCTCAACTTGGTTAACTCTTGTTGCATTTTAATTTCCAAAATGGGGTTGATAGGTCTTTGTTTCTGTCAAAAAGGCTTAGCATCTAAAAGCAAAGGGACTTCATGCTAAAACAGATCTTGTCTATATGCCTTCAGGTCTTCATAAGACCAAGCAAAAACATGCTTATATTTTTTCAATAAATTGATAAGGTTAACTCTGATGTGAGGAGACAAGTTTTTTCCAATATATACCAACTTAGGGGATGATTTTGTCCCCAAGTTCACTTCCTCCAATTCATCTAACTTGGTGGTTGACTGCTGATGCAAATGACTATCATTGTGACTGAACATACCTTCCAATTCTACTAATCCTTTAGGTATTTCATTAGTTTCTAACTGAACCATGTCATTTCCAAACAATGTTTCTCAATCTTCCAGCACCTCTACCAATGCATTGCAATCAATTTTTTGTCCATCATAGTCATCAATGTATTGTATGAATCTGAGAATGTCTTCATCATCCATAAACACTTGCCAATTATATACATTATCAGGAATAGCAGGCCTAGCTTTTATCTCAACTATGGATACACCAATTAGTGTTACATCATCATTCTTTAATGCAACTTTTGCTAAGAAATCAGCCATGATGTTTTTTGATCTTTCTATCCAGTTAATAGAGAAAGCACAAAAATGTTCAATCACATCCCAAACAACATGTTTATACCTTTTCAGATGATCATTCTTAGATGCATACTTAGATCTAACCTAAGAAACAACCAACTCTGAATCCCCAAACACTGTTAACAATGGAATTCCATGACTTTTAGCAATTTCAAGCCCCAATAACAAGGCTTCATATTCAACAGTGTTATTTGTACACTGGAAAGCTAGCAAAAGAGAGTATTTGAAAGTTATACCTGATGGAGACAGAAAAAGAACTCCTACTCCAAATCCTTCTTTACAACAAGCTCCATCAAAGTACATGTGCCACAAACCATGCTACTGAGATTCCAATTCAGTCACAATAGAATCAGTATTTTTTAACTAAGGTAAAATTGGTTGTATTCTAAAATTGTCAAGATCCAAATCAATCATATAGTTTAAGATATTAGGGTCTATCTTCTTAATTACCCTAGGGGCATGTGGTTCTCTATACAATTTAACCTAGCTTTCATTTATTGGGATTTTAGCATAGGACAGATCCAACTGAACATTTCCACCTACTGTTTCAGCCCATTGTCTAGATAGTAGCATGCCATAATGGGGTTTTGTGTCAGTTACAATGACATCCATCTTATGTGTTGCTTCAGGAAACACTGCTATTTTTACCTCCACATCTTTCATTGTACCTATTATAGGTAATTCTTTGTTATCCATAGCATAACACTTTCCATACATAGTACTTACTCACATTCCTAATTCTTTCATGACACCATATGGCATCACATTTGCAGCAGCACCAGAATCTATCATGCAATTCTTAATTAGTCTATTATTCACTACTAAAGTTACATAGAAAGGATCAACCTGTGAAGGTTCTTGAGTAATAGTTGTTCCCACATATACTTCTGGAGTTTGCAACTCATGATCTTTTTCATCTTTCATGGTAGTTGTAGGCAAAGTTGCACTATTATCAGATATCTTAGAAAATAAAGACAAAGTAGCTTCTCTATGTTCTTTTATTTTCAATAATTCTACCAATGGAACTGTAACCTTCATTTGGGTTAGAGTTTGAGTCATATCAAAAGGGGGATTGCTAATTAATTCAGTATTAATTTTATCTTTCTCTACCTTAGCCTAACTTGCCTTCTTCACTGTAGTAGTCCCTTGTATATCACCAGTAGCATTATTATCCACACCCTTGGCTATATCTTTAAATAGGTCACTCTTTACTTGACCATCTCGAGGAAAGGTGCCATTACTTGATGTCCTCTTCTGAGATACTTCCTTTATGAACATTGAGCTAGGTTCACTCTGATCTCCATCCTTTTTACTACTTCTCAAGTTGTAATTATGCTTGGCTTTGGCTATTGCAGCCTTAGGAAGATTTCTTACCTCTTCATCACTCAGTCTTCGGAGATGAACTTCTTCATCTTCAATGGTTACCACATTCAAAGTAGGATGCTAGTCAAGTGTCAATTGCCCTTGGTAACATTAATTATTATTTAGCACATCACATTCACTAGATTCACTTTGTGAAGATTCCTCATCACTTTCAATAATAGTTTCAAACATACTAATATCAGGCTCACTCTCTTTTCTCATCGATTCTTCAAGGGCTTGAGCTACAACACATTTATGAGGAGAATATCATCCATCACAAGCCATGCATCAAGGAGTATTTTCCATATTATGAACATTTCCTCCTTTCAAGGGATCTGGGGTATCTTGACTCTAAGTGTTTTTTGGCTTATCATTTTGAGGTTTGGCATTCTTCCAAGTAGTGTTGTAAGGTATGTCATGTAATCTAGGAGGCCTATCTTGCCAATTGTAATGAGGCTTATCATTTTTACTTACCTTAGCAGTAAGATCTTTCATGGCATTCATCAACTTCTCTATTTTGTCATCCTCCTTGGCAACTTTATTTGGTTGTTGTTTTGATTCTTTCCATAACCTTCAATCAGTTCTCCTTCCTACTTTTCCAGATGCTTTCCTATTACTTTCTACATTAATGAAAATCCTAAAAGCATCCCTTAGATTATATGGGTTCTTATCCCTTAGAATATAGGCCATTTTAGAATAAAAAGTGTGTTGACTTGAATTTCATCCTCAAAATGTTACCTGTAATAAGTTAGTTTCACAAAATACAAATGGAAATGCACACAAGAAATCCAAACTCAACCAATGAAACTACATGAAATACATATGAAATAAAATATTAATATTACCTTCATGGCTTATGTCTCGTTGTGTCCTAATTCCACTATTCCTGGTTGCAGATGGTGTGATTTCAAACAATGCACTAATGGCTTCCAAGATGGCATATGAAGAATGGATTGATAACTTGTAGTTAACTGATACTATGATATGCAAATACTAAATGATTATGCTAAAATGATATATGATAATTGCTATTGCTATTTGCTTCAAAACTAAAACTCATGGATGCATATGATTAGCTTGCAAAATGCACTTGAAGTCTCTTGAAGTCTAACTATCTCTCTACTGAAGCTCTTGATTTTATAGACTTTGAGAGGATGAGATGATGTGGCTTAGATCAATGATCATGATCAGATCTACAGATTTGGATGGTTGTGAGCAAAGGTGAAGGTTGAGAGAAAGGGGGAAGGAGAAGACAAGGTACACTCATCTCACCTTGACTGGGTTACTCACTGAGAGAATCTAGGGATGGTTGGAGGAAATTTAGGCATGAGAGGACAAGTGGACTCAAGTCCTTCCTAAGATGTAGAGGGTGTTGGAGAGAATATAGGAAATGGTTATGAAATATGTGTACATACACAATATTCATTGAATTTTGGAAGTTGGAGATAAATGATGAATTAATATTTAAGAAATATTAATTTCATTACCACATGATGGATGAGTTGGCAAAGGGAAGATGAAGTGGAGATGAAGGGTGAGTTCGATAAGAAAGATTAAATAATTTAAGAAATTATTTAATATTTGAGACTATATGATAGGAGAATAACTATTAAATATTAGATATTTAATTGTTTGGAGAAGATAATTAAATATTAGATATTTAATTAATTAGAGGAATAGGATAAATGAATTAATTAATAAAATATTAATTAATAGAAAGACATGAAATTGAATTAAATAAATTAATCTTTTCAAATTAACTATTTAATAGAAGAATAATTATTAAATAAATATAAAATATTTATTTAATTGCTGATAGTCATTTTTATGTGTATACATTTTGCCCCTCTTTGAAATAATGTCAAGACAACATTGTTTCAAAGATTAAATCAAGTCTCGATAATGCACCTGATAGAGATAAAAAAATCTTGATTGTGTGCCCCCTCAGGAGATTGATCGTGAAATTGTCGAAAATTTTGTTTTGAACGATTGATCTCATGATAATTGATAAAAATTTAGTCGATTAAATTAATTTGTAAAAAAAAAATTAAATTGCCCCATTTAAAATTAATTACTCTTTAAATAGTAAATATAGAATTAACCAAGGCTAATTTTAATTTCATTGTTATCCTTGTCAGCTTGTGGAGAAAATATTCTTGCCGAGGTGGCGAAATGGTAATTCCTGTGGAGAATCATCTATTTGAACATGTTCGGCATTATCAGCGACCTATCAAGCATGGATATCCAATAGGTATCTTATCCCGATCAATTAGGATTAGCGCAAATGCATGTTTTAGTGCAAATGTCTATTTTGTTGGTGCATATGTTAAAGTTGTTAGCACTTATGCATAGGATAGCACAAATGCATTGTTTGTTAGCGCTTGTGCTCAAAAAGGTTGTGCTTTTTCATGGGTTAGGGCATATGCTTGTAGATTTAGTGCATTTGTTCAAAAAGATAGCACAAATGCAATTTTTTTAGTGCAAATGCTCAATAGGATAGCGTTTTTGCTCAAATTTGATGTTTTTGATAAGTGCAAAGGTTAAAAATCACTTTGATGATTAGATTTAATGTGTTTAATATGCATTGATGATGAAATAGGGTCTTGATTGAGTGATTGTGTGATTCATAGATCAATAGATAACGTTGATTGTTGGATTGATTGATAGGATTGCTTTGATTAGCTTGATTGATAGAGTAGCTTTGATTAGCTTGATTGATAGATTAATAGATGGCATTGATTACTGGATTGATTGATAGGATTGATTTGATTAGCTTGATTGATAAAGTAGCTTTGGTTAGCTTGATTGATAGATTGGCTTTGATTAGCTTGATTGATAGAGTAGCTTTGATTAGCTTGATTGATAGATTAGCTTTGAAAAAACTGATTTAGTTTCTGATGTAAGAGCTTAGCAGAGTTTTGAGTGAACTTAGTGTTTGATAGAAAACCATGATTGATAGATTTTAAAATGTTTTGATAGCGTAAATTGATTCAATTTGATTTGATAGATAGATAGATGATGATTTGTTTTTGATTTGATAGATAGATTGATTTGATGATTCAATTTTGATTTGATAGATAGATTGATTTGATGATTGAGTTTATTTTTTTTTTAAAATAGGAGAAACTTGATGTTCTCCAATGTCGGGAGAAATTACTGGCAGTGCGTCATTTAGTTCTAGAGTTGACCCAGGCTGAGATTAGACATATAGATTCCTGTGGTTTATGCCATTTATTGTATATGCCTGAGATTACACATAATAGAGGATTATTGACGATGTTGGCCAATAGATGGCACAACGAGCATAACACTTTCGACCTGCCAACAGGTGAGATTAGTGTGACTCTTGAGGATGTCTATAGGATTTTGCATATCCCAGTGACTAGCAAGCTAGTGTAGTATGATTATCCGGATCGGGTTGGGACAGTCGTGTTTTCTAATGAGAGCATTAGTAGAGGAGAGATCCGATGGGTAGATATGGTGATTTGTTATGAGGCTCTTCCTGTGATTCTGGCTAGTTTGATTAGAGGGTTTATATGTCCTGATAGGAGATCATGAGGCTTTTTCATTGGATGGGGTGAGATTCTCTTGAGTATGATGTAGCATCATACTCAATATGCTTGGGGTGTTTGCATGTTGGCACACTTATATCATGATCTTCACCAGGTAGTGTATGATGAGAGTGAGAGTTTGTCTACAGGATGCACTTTATTGTAGATCTAGTGTTGGGAGCACATTGCTATTACTTGGCCTATCCATCATAGATTTCGAGGAGAGAGGCAGCCATATGTATATTTCTATGTAGGTATCCTTACTTAGCATAAGTTGGGTAGGATGGAGTATTGGCATTGGGTGCTTGATTCATTGGATAGTATTACTTGGAGACCATATGTTGATTGTGAGCCATGGATGGATGATGCATAGACATTACCATTTATCATGCAGAGTAGATATCTCATTGGTTAGACACCTTTCATTATTGAGCGGCAATTGATTGGTTGCATTTTGAGACAGGTTGGTATCATCCAGCCTATGCCTACTAGTGTGACAATATATGCTCGGTGGTATAGAGATATGCGAGATTGAGGACCTTATTTGTCATTTGAGATTGCTCGTGCAGAGTTTGTTACTACTCTAAGAGTGGCTTATGATATGAGATTACACATTCTTGATACTATAGAGTATGCCTAGTACATATTAGCTCATCCATTTCCTCATATTACTAATCCAGCAGATCCTCCTCCTAGCTCAAGAGATGATGATGATGATTTAGATGATCTAGTTGTTAGGAGACACAGATGAAGACAATAGCTTAGAGTTTCTCATGAGGCTGGGGGAGGTGGAGATGATGGTGGGGATGGAGATGGTGGTGGTAGGATACCTGGACGGAGGGGAGGTCGACTGAGAGTCCGTGGAGGACCAGTTGGTAGGATTGAGAGAGCATGTCCTATGGGTGGGAGAGATGTTGGACAGATTAGGAGGGAGCATGGTAGGGAAGGCATGAGATCACCGAGAGGATTGCCATTGATAGGAGGCAGGGTGAGTAGACTAGATGGGGGTTGTGGGAGAGGTATTGATTTTGGATAGATTCAGCCAGATCCTAGGGTTATTGCAGTGCACGGTGGAGATGATGAGGATCTTGAGGTTCATGTTCCCCTGATTAGACGATGGGTTCAGAGAGTTACTTGAACTGAGATTCCAGCAGTTGGATAGGTTGGTGGTGAGGGGATTGGGGTTCATGCACCATGACAGGATTTACAAGAGCAAGTTACACTAATGCATGATATGCTAAAGCAGGATGCACTAGAACATGATGTACTAGGGTAGGATAGTATAGATAGTCTAAGAGAACAGATTGATTAGCTTTGAGCACAGGTGCAAACTCTTATGACTTAGAGGGATAGAGCTGTTAGGAGACAACAGGATACTCAAGGCCTTCTTAATCACATTCAGGAGGTTGGATTGGATACTCTTTTGACTGACACTATTAGAGCATTAGTTTGGACTGGGAAGGAGAGTTCCCACTAGCGATGACAATATGAGGAGGCAGTTACAAAGAGCCATAGATCCAGTAGTTATCATACCAACATGTTGTTGGATACTAGTAGTGGTGGGGTCATGGGACCTCCTCATAGGAGTGGTGATCATGGGAGACAGGCATCTAGAGGATCTTCTCACCCACAGCCATAGAGATAGACAAACTTAGGTGGTAGTGGTACAAGACAACTGTGACTTGATTTGGAGCATTTGTATTATTTATTTGATATCATCATATACTTGGACTCTTATTGTTTAATGATGATCTATATGCAGACATGTATTCTATATGATGATGATGATTTATATGCATGTATGTTTTTATTTGATTATGATCTATATTTTTTGATTATATGGATGTAGTGATTATATGGATGCAATGGTTATATGGATGATGATGATGCTTTATATGATGATTCCATGATAAATGTTTTTGTTGATTTTTTATTTTGATGATCTTGGATGCAGAATGAAAATGATTTGTATGTTAAATGATGCAAATGTAATGATCTATATGGAATGCAAGTGAATGATTGATGTGGTTTATTTTATGATGATGCAAATGATCTACATGAAAAAAAATTGTATGTTTTTATATGTAATACTTATGATGATTATGAATCTATATGAAATGTTTTTGATTTTGATATGTAATGTTTATGAATCTAATGATGATACACTACATGATGAATGAAATGCACTTAATTGAATGCCAATTAATGCAATGATAAAATGCAACTAAATGAAATTAATGATGATTAAAATGATTCTAAGAAATGAATGCACCTATAATGATTAAATGCAAGTTGTTTTTGTTTGTCCAAGTATAATCATACCTTATTTATGACCATTGATCTATTAATGAAATGATATACTTATAATGCAACTAAATAATGAGCTAATCCAAAATCATCTAACTAAAAATTGTACTACCATTCTTCATATGTGATCTTGTAATAGTGCTTGATTTCATCATTGAGCATTAAATGTTGTAAGAAAATACAAGAAACTTGACATAATGATTTAAGATGACCTAAGTATTCCTTACATGGATTGTCATATAGCAAGTTAATACAAGCAACTTGATATAATGGATCAAACTGACCTGAGTATTGCTTGCAGAATAGACAAGGATTATCTCCTTTCATGCATGACTTGGAACATCCTTCTTGATCTTTTGTTGATCATATCCTAAGACAAGTTCATACCATAGTAAGAGATAAACCACAAACAACAATCAAATAAAAATAATCATGCCCCATCATAGCTTCTCAAGTCATGGACATCATTGAGTTGCATAGAGTATATGATTAGCAGTAAAATCAAGATATAAACACTGAATCTTGTATGTCATTCACGTGTTCTTATGGTCATTAACTGATATAATAATCTTGATGAATGATCTTTGATAGTCCTTTGTTACTTGTTAGTTGGTTCTTCAGTTTCTAATTTGGATGATTCAATTGTTGATGTAATGCCTTGATTTTTGGTGCTTTGTTGCTCATTATCTATTTCAAAACCCTAGGTGTTTTTGGTTTTTTTTAATGTTTTTTTTATGATTTGGATTTTCAAAGATTTAAAAGATCACCTTAGCAAAAGGAATTTGGATTTTTCCCCTAGTGCAAACAAAAATTTATTATGGATGTATGAATTGATCAAGATCCAAACCATGGAGGAATACAAATGCATATTGATTGATTCTGATAAGGTCCAAGATAGTGACTACGACAAGTATGTCAAAGATTGATAAATGTTGGTAGGCTGCATATTTTTTGCTAAATGGTTCAGAGCAATGGATGCAAAATATGGAATGGATAAGCTAAAATATATGGAAGTGATAGATGCGATAGGATGGAGTGGATAGGTGTGCAAAGCGATCTCATAGATGGAGGAACCTACTTTTTAGATAGCACCTATTTACCAGGTTTTCACCATCTAAATTTATTGCATTTTTTGGATTTTATATGCTTTTTATTGATTTTTTTAGGACTGTATATCTCAAGCATAAAATTTCTTGAGATGGATAGAATTGATAGGTTGATCAAACCAATCACCTTTAGGGGTAGATAACTTGTATGCTCCTGATCCATATGTTGCTACTACGACAAAATGTCCTAACCAATTTGGTTTAAATTTTCCCTTCTTTTCCCAATCTTGCTGATTTCTTGGATTCTCCCTTAGAACTACATCTCCAATTTGGAAAATACGTGGCTTGACTCTATCGCTATAGCTTCTTGCCATTCTTTGTTGGTATACTTTCAAATTTTTTGTTTCATTTTGGCGACGTTCCCGAATTAGTTCTAGTTCTTGGAGTCGAGAGACTCTTTGTTCTTCTTGTGGTATAAGACCGTGCAAGGATACTCGTAGAGAAGGTATCTCTACTTCTATATATAATATAGCTTTTGATCCATAGACCAAAAAATATGGATTTACCCCTGTTGGAGTGTGGACGCTATTTTGGTATACCCAAAGAGCAAGATTTAGCTGAATGTTCTAATCTTTTCCAGCTTCATTGGTTGTTTTCTTCAAGATTTTCAAGATACTTTTGTTTGATGCTTCAACTTGACCATTACCTTATGGATAATATGGAGCAGAGAACCTATGTTGGATATGAAATTGTTCACATAGCTCTTTTACATCTTAATTTTTGAATGGTCTTCCATTATTAGTGATAATGGTCATAGGAACTCCATAGCGATAGATTATGTAATTCAAAATGAATGATGATATTTGTTTGCCTGTCACTATTGTTAAATGCACTGCTTCAATCCACTTAGTAAAATATTCAGTAGCAATCAAAATGAACTTATGTCCATTAGAAGATGAAGGATTGATCTTTCCTACCAAATCAAGGCCCCACTGTGAAAATGGCCATGATCCCATCATAGGATATAACTCTTGTGCTGGTGCATGAATGAAATTTCCATGGATCTGACATTGTTTACATTTTCTAGCATAGGTGAATGAATCTCTTTCCATAGTAGGCCAAAATTAACCCATACAAATAAGTTTCTTATCCAATGTTAAACCACTTGAGTGTGTACCACAAATACCCGCATGAATGTCATTAAGAACTCTCTCAGATTCATCTTTTTCAAGACATCTCAACAATGTACCATCTAGACCACGTATATATATGGTATCAGCAATAATAGTGTAGCGAGAGGACTGGTGGATAAATTTTCTTCGTTGATTATGAGATAATTCAAGAGGAAGGATATGATCTTTCAAATATTAGTAGGTTTGATTGTATAATGATTGACTGGTTCTTGATATATGGCAAATTTGATAGGTATGCTAGGATTGGATGGTAGGGGTTAAGATATCTTCCATGAGAAATTTGTAACGCTATTGATTCTCTTTATTTTGCAAGAGAGATGCTATTGTAGCCATTGCATCTGTTGCTTTGTTCTCATTTCTGGGAATCTGGGTGAATGTGATTTCTTTAAAGTATCCTTTAAATTCCTCCACTAGCTATTTGTATGGCATAAGCTTATCATCCTTTGTTTGATATTCATCATTTATTTGATTAATTACAAGTTGTGAATCACCATAGACATGTAGTTCTTTGACATTCCATTCAATGGTCATTTTGATCCCTATAGCCAATGCTTCATACTCTATAGTATTATTGGTGCATGGAAATCACAGTCTATATGATTTCAGAATTGTGTGTCCTTGAGGTGGGAAGAAAAAGATTCCTACACCTAATCCATATTGAGTATAAGCTCGCCATCAAAGTACAATTCCCAAAAGTTTGTACTTACTGTCAAGATATCTGCATCAGGAAATTTGATATGCAAAGGCATGTTATTTTGTAAAGGTGCATCAACCAATTGATCAATGATGACTTATCCCTTGATAGCTTTCCGATCAACATATTCTATGTCAAATTCACTCAATATCATAACCCATTTGGATTGTCTCCCTATCAATGTAGTTTCACATAATGAATCAACATATAATGTTGTAGCTTCTGAGTGGCAAATACAACTGCTAGACATATCTTTTCAATTGAGGAATAATTTTATTCATAGCCAACAAGCATTCTACTGTTATAGTAAACTACTCTTTCTTTTCCTTCATCATCATGTTGGGCTAGGAGAGCACCTAATGATACACTTGTTGTTGAGACATAGAGTAACAATGGTTTCCCTTTGGTTGGTGATATCAGTACTCGAGGACTCATAAGATATTCTTTTATTTGCAAGAAAGATTTTTCACATTTTAGATCCCATTTGAATGGAATATTTTTATGTAGAAGATGGGTAAATGGAAGACACCTATCGGCCAACTGAGAAACAAATCTCCTGATTGATTGCCCCCTTCCTTGTAAAGATCACAATTGAATTATGTTCTTAGGTGACTCCATCTCCATGATAGATTTAACTTTTCTAGGATCTACTTCAATGCCACGAGATGATATAATGTACCCAAGGAGCTTTCCAGAGGTTACACCAAATGCACATTTCTTTAGATTTAATCTCAATTGATATCTTTCTAGCCTGTCAAAAATCTTGCTTAAAATGTTCAAATGTTCTTTTCTTGTGTGAGATTTTGTAAGTATGTCATCAACATAATCTTCCATAAATGTGTGCATCGTATCATGGAAAATTGTCATCATAGCCCTTTGATAAGTCGCTCCTGCATTCTTAAGCCCAAATGACATAACATTCCAGCAATATGTTCCCCATTCATAGGTGAAAGTTGTTTTCTCTTGATCTTTAGGTGCTATTATTATTTGATTATATCCTAAGAAGCCATCTATTATTGAAAACATCTCGTGTCCTATTGGCAAGTCCACTATGATATCAATGTTTGGTTGCGGGAAATCATCTTTTGGACATGCTTTATTAAGGTCTCTAAAATCTGTAGAGACTCTTATGCTCTTGTCTGGTTTTGATACTGGTACAATACTTGAAACCCATTCTGGATAAGCAACTGGTCTTATGAAACCCACTTCTAATAGTTTCTTCAGCTCAGTCTTTACAAGAAGAGCAATGTGTGGATGCATCTTTCTTAGCTTCTACTTAACAGGTTTTTCTTTTAAATCCACATTAAGATGATGTAGATAAGATCAAGATTAAGTCCTGGCATATCTGCATAAGACCAAGCAAAATTTATTTGTCTTTGCTTAAAGAATTCCATGTATTCTTTCTTCTCTCTTTCTGATAATGAGGCAATAAAATGAAGTATTTTAGGATCATTTGATGTATCAATGTTTATGCTTCTGTTGGTTCTCTTAGGATAGCAGATCTCTCTTGAAAATATGTAGGAAGAATGTCAAACTTTCCATCTTCTGGCACCTCAAGGAGGTTTTCACCATCAGATATGTCCTTTGTTTTCTCTTTTGATTGATCTAATGTTGCCATGAAATGGTTTTCAACAATAGGTCTCTATTCTTGTTTTATTTCTCTTTTGTGACTAGAAAATTTGGCATTCTCTTGACTATGAGAAACATCACTTGATTCTACAATGGAAAATATCTTAGTTGGGATGGATTCAATAGCATTAAGGTACACAGCTAAGTCATGATCATTGGAAAAGACATTCAGTTTGGGGTTTTCTAAATTATCCTAATCAATTAAATCAGGATGAAGAAGGGGTAAATTGTAATCGCTGTCATTAGGTGTGTCAACATTCATGACATAATGATCATAGTTTGGCATAGAATAGGTATTGTTTAAATGTTTTCGAGAATTGTCTTTCCCAAGCGTTTCCAAATTAGTCTTAACAAAACTAATATTAGCATTGTGTAGTTCACACTCAAGTGGCTCTTCAACTGACATTTGTCCCTTAAATGAATGGATTATGTCCACACGCACATCTTTAACACTACATATTCCTTCTTGATTGACCTCATCTGTATTTCGGAGTTGACATACTTGTGTATGTGATAAAGAGAATTCTTTTGCTAGATTTTGTCTTCTTTCAAATTCAACTTCTTCTGGACTAATAGTCAATCCAACTTGACTATCTCTTAATTCTTCTATGGTTCTTGCACATCTGATCTTTGTTTGCACTTCTTGTGGCTTTGCTTCTTTGTCTATATATTTCCCTTTTCTTTTTGCATATGCCTATTTTCTTTGAATTCTGACTCTCTCTTGTCTTCTTTCTAACTTCATCTTTTGTTCTACAATAGACAAGTCTTCTTTCATGATAGCTGCTTGATCTTCATTGTTTTCCTTACTTGTTGTAGTAGATAAGACATCTAGACCCCATTCATATTCATTGGAATCTATCTCTGAATCTTTATCTAAGATTACTCCTCTATACCATACTAGAATGTAATATGGTGTAAAAAGTTCTTTGATTTCTGTCATCTCTATTTTTACTGCTTCTGGAACATCTTGTTCAAATTTTGCCTTTGTTTGTATTTTCAGAACTTGTTGACAAGATTTTTCTTCACCTTGGATGATAATCTCCTCCTCTTTCTTTTCATGTTCTTCTTGCTTCTTTTGTTTATTGGTTACTATTTCGACTGCTTGATGTATCTTTTCTTGCCAATTTTCTTTAGAAACCGATTTCTTTCTCCATTTTTTCTGTTGATGATTATGTTGCTTTTGATTAGACTTTAGATATCCCAGCCCAGATTTATCTTCTATGGATTGTGAGTGCAGAGAAATAGGTTCTGAAATACCTTGATGTTGCTTACCAATTGTTCCTTTTCCTTCATATCCCATCTTTTGCATGATCTCATATCCTTTTCCATATTGTTTTATGGGAATATTGACTTCTGCTGTCATTGCTATAGTTTTGTCTTCATCCTTGTATAACTAACCAAGAATGTCTTTGTCTTCACTTTCCTCTGTAAGAGTTCTAGCACTAACAAATATTCCTTTAAACATATGTTTTGATCTTTCTGATGTCCTTGATTGAATATCTATAGGCTTTCCATATGACTTAGGGGAAAGTGGAAAATTATGCAAAGAATATTTTCCCATTCCTTCATCATTTAACTTGAGCTTTTCTTCAAAAGTTTCCCATAACTTTGCATGAATTTCTTTGGTAGGATATACTGAATCTTTGTTATGTGGAACTCTTATATCTTGTGTTGGCTTCAAATTATTGCAATATTGACTGGAATCTACAATTATAGTGATTTCTTTTACTTCATGAGGAAATTTCTCACATTGATGATATGTAGAAGGAACTGCTTGCATCTTATGAATCCATGGCCTTCCTAGAAGAATGTTGTAAGAGAGGTTCAAATCTAAAACTTGACACAATGTATCCTTTTCCATAGGTCCTATCCTTATTGGTAGTGTTGGTATTTTGGTATGGTTTTGTCATTGATGTCAACACCTACTAAAACTCTAGCACTTTGGAGATCCAACAACATTCACCGGCAAACAAGTGACTTTTGCACAGTCACCGGTATATGGTACACTAATATGATATAATGATCATCGGCACTTGGAATGGATGGAAAACACTTGGTTATGTTGAAAACATCATTTTCACATCTTGTTTTGGAGAATTGGTTATTGGTATATTCACATTTGCATATTTACTATTATCGGCATATAGGTCCAGGGTTACACTAGTAGGTTTATCTTTTCTAGATCAACACGACACACTATGGAGATGATTAATTATTATTGTAAATGCATTAAGCCAGCATGTTCAATCTGTTATTGTATTGGATATTGTTTTGTTTGTAAAATGCTTTTATTGTAAATATCTTGTATAGTCAACCTACTATAATTGGTCTTAGTTTATGGTATAAATGTAAGATCTTATTTGTAAGATCAAATGTGGAATGCAAAAAAGGATTGTGTGAAGGTATATGCGAGAATAAGCAGAGCTATACATGCAAACATCATTTGAAGATTGAAGGAGGGTTTTCTTGAAGATAATCAGAACTACAACAGTACTAAATCTAGCATATGAAGATGTTATTTTGAGCAGTACATTCTTATTGGATTTAACCATCCAACTATAGTCAGTGTGACTCCCATTTTTGTGATTGAGCAGTAAGCTCTAGGCGCTTGGCCTTTCTACATGTGCAGAACCCTTTTATGTACACTTACTATCTACAGTAGTATCATCTGATTGTGGGTAAGGTTTCCCACTGTGGTTTTTCCCCTTATAGAGTTTCCACATACAAATATTGGTGTTATGTGTTGTGGATGACTTTGTCTTTATGTTTCATGCCCTAATCCTTACCAGTATAGCAATTAACTATTAAAACTGTCTACCAACATATTAAACTGGTTTATCAGTATTAAGCATTAAGTTGGTCAAGTTGTTTTTTGTTTGAATTTATTTGACAACTGATTCACCCCCCCCCCCTCTCAATTGTCTATGGGACGTAACAATTGGTATCAGAGCTTAGTCCTCTTTTGCATAAGTTTAACAACTTCAAGAGATCCAATGTCTACTAACTATTTTAGAAAGGATAGTCCTAAACTTGATGGAACCAATTATGGCATATGGAAGATCAGAATGGAGACACATCTAAATTGCATTGGAAAGGACATCTGGGATGTTACAAAAAATGGTTATACTACTCCTACTCTTTGTCAACCTAATCCACCTACCATGGGAAAAGATGAAGAAAATGATTGCAAAGCAAGAGAAGCACTTTTGAGTGCATTATGAGATCAACAAATCATGGGACTATCAGATAGGTCTACTGCTAAAGCTATTTGGGATCATTTGGAAACACTGAATGAGGAGATTCTATAGTCAAAATTGCAAAACTTGAAAGCTTCCGAGTCAGGTATGAACATCTGAAAATGGAAGAAGATGAAAGGATTTCTACTTTTATGGAAAGAGTAAATGAGATTGTTTTGGGTATTAAATGTTGTGGAGGAACCTTAAGTGAGGATGAAATTGTTTCAAAAGTTTTAAGAGGATTTCCATTGGCATATAAAATGAAAGTCACTGCAATAAATGAGTTAAGAATAATGCCTAATACATTAGTAATTAGGGATACATTGATTGGGAAACTTTCAGCTTTTGAAATTGAAGAATTTGGTCTTGTTGCTACTATAAAGTTAGATTTGGCCTTTAAAGCATCAAAATCATCTGCTCCATCATTTGATAAATCTGATTGGAAAGCCTTTTATGCAAGAGAAATTGAAGAAAGCAGGAAAGAGAATGAAGAACTTGAAGAACTTGAAGCACTATTTACAAGGAAAATGCCTAAAGGTCCAGTTGGAAGTAAGTATGAAGGTAAATCACCCTTTAAATGTTTTAACTGCAATAAGATTGGTCATATGGCTTCAAGATTCCCTGATAGACATGCTAGACTAAGAGAAGAAGCTAGAAGAACATATAAGCCTAATCTTGAATATTAGAGATACAAATTTAAGAACAATAAAGACAAATCTTGTTACATTGCTGATGAAGGTGTGACTGATGATTCTGATGAGGATCCAACAGACAATGGATGGGTTTTTGTTGCTATAAAAGAAGATCAACCAACACCTACTACTAAACTAGTAAAATAGGCCTTGGCAGCTAAAGTTGAAGTAAAGGATGAATGGATCATTGATTCAGGATGATCACATCATATGACAGGAGACAAAGGTAAATTCTTGAACTTTCAAGAATACAATGGAAGCTTAGTGAGATTTGGAGATGACAAAGCTTGTTTAATCAGAGGTAAGGGTACAATATCTCTTGATGGTAAGCATAACACTAACAATGTTTACTATGTTGAAGGATTAAAGAATAATCTTTTGAGTGTTGGTCAATTAGTTGAGAAAGGATTTCAGTTACAATTCAAAAATGGAAAATGCAAAATCATGAATAGAATTAGTTTAGATATTGCAACCGGTAATCAAACTAGATGTAACATCTTTCATCTGAATAACAATGAAAAGACATGCTTGATTGCTCATATTGATGAAAGTTGGCTATGGCATAAGAGACTCTATCATGTAAACTTTGATTGTGTGGTAAAGATCAGTACTATTAAGGCAGTTAGAGATTTACCTAAAATTGTCAAACCTCACAATACAGTATGTAAGGAATGTCAATTTGGAAAAAAAGTTAGAGCTAGTTTCAAAAGTATTCCAGAAAAATCCAATAATGCTCTTGATTTGATTCACATTGATTTATGTGGTCCAGCTAGAACTAAAAGCCTACAAGGTGATATATATTTCATGCTAATCATTGATGACTATTCTAGAATGTGTTGGGTTACTTTTCTCAGATAAAAATCAGAAGCACTTGGAAAGTTCAAACTGTTCAAAGCAATGGTAGAAAATGAAACCGGTAAGAAAATCAAATGTCTAAGGTCAGATCAAGGAGGAGAATTTACATCTAAGGAATTTAATACATTCTGTGAAGTAAATGGAATCAAAAGATAGCTATCAGCACCTCAGACACCATAGCAGAAAGGAGTTGTTGAAAGGAAAAACAAAACTATCTTGGATGCAGTAAGAAGTATGTTATCAGAAGCAAACCTACCACATGTATATTGGAGAGAGGTAGTTAGTATAGCATTCTATACATTCAACAAAGTTCACATCAAAGGTGAAACTGGGAAGAGCCCTCATGAACTATGGTTTGATATTACTCCTACTCTTAAATATTTCAGAATTTTTGGAAGTAAATGTTATATTAGAAGAGATGAGTATATTGGCAAATTTGATCCTAGAAGTGATGAAGGAATATTTCTTAGTTATTCATCTAAGAGCAAGGCATATAGATTTTTTAACAAAAGATTGCAGAAAATTGTTGAAAGTACAAATGTAAAGATTGATGAACAATTCAGAGGAACTTCAAGGTATATAGACTCTGAACCGGCAACATAAATTTTGACAAATGAACCTACACTAAATACACCAGTATAGAATGGAGATCTAGTTACCCCGGTATCATCTGAGGATTCCAGAGTAAATGAGGAACAACAACAAACAAAGACACCCCAGTATGTAAGACTGAATCATTCTGAAGATTAGATAATTGGAAACAAGTTTAAAGGAGTTATGACAAGAGGAAGATTGGCAAATGAAGAGGTCTGTCTTATTTCTCAAATTGAACTATCATCAATTAATGAGGCATGTGAAGATAAACACTGGATTAAAGCTATGGAAGAAGAATTAGAACAAATTGAGAAGAAAAACACTTGGACATTATTTCCTCGGCCTAAAAATAAAAATATAATTGAAACCAAATGGGTATTCAGAAACAAACTTAATGAAGATGGTAAGGTTATCAGAAATAAAGCAAGACTAGTGTGTAAGGGATATTCTCAGAAACAAGGAATTGATTATAATGAAACCTTTGCATCGGTAGCTAGACTAGAGGCAGTTAGATTATTCTTGGCTTTTGCAGCACACAAGAACTACACAGTGTATCAAATAGATATTAAATGTGCATTTTTTAATGGAGATCTTGAAGAGGAAGTTTACATTGAACAACCTGATGGATTTTCTTGGATAGATAACAAAGATATGGTTTCCTGGTTCAGAAAAGCTTTGTATGTATTAAAGCAAGCTCCAAGACCTTGGTATGCAAGATTAGATAAGTATCTTTTAAAGATTGGTTTTTCTAAAGGTAATGCAGACAACAATTTATATTATAAAGTGACTAATGACAACATCTTGATTATAGAAGTATTTGTTGATGATATAATCTTTGGAGGAGAAGATGGATTATGTAAAGAATTTTCTATTAAAATGCAGCAAGATTTTGAAATGTCTATGATTGGAGAAATAAAATTCTTTTTAGGATTGCAGATTTCACAAATTGATAAAGGTATATTCTTGAGTCAATCCAAGTACTTAAAAGAGTTACTAAAGAAATTTGTGGTGGAGAACTCTAAACTGGTAAGCACACCTATGACTACAAATGACAAACTATCACTAAGGGATGAATCTACACCTGTTAATACAACTTGATACAAATCTATGATAGGAGGTTTACTGTATTTAACACAAACCAAACCTGATATTATGAATGCAATATGTATTGTTTCAAGTTTTCAAAGTAATCTTAGAGAAAATCATGAATCAGCAGTAAAAAGGATTTTTCGGTACTTACAAGGTACTATAAATCTTGGATTATGGTATCCTAGAGATGAGAACTTTGAATTATGTGCATACATAGATGCAAATTAGGTAGGAGATGTGGATGATGGAGCATTCTTTCTTGGAAATAGACTAGTTTCTTGGTTAAGTAAGAAACAAAGTTGTACATCTTTATCAATAGCAGAATAAGAATATGTTGCAACAGCAACTAACTATACACAGGTACTATGGCTTAAGAAAATGTTAAAAGATATAAAGATAAAATGCAAGGAACCTATTACTATTTATTGTGATAACACTGCAGCAATTGATATATCTAAGAATCTGGTATTACATTCTAAAACCAAACATGTATCTATCAAACTGAATTTTCTAAGGGAAAATGTTGAAGCAAAGGAAATAAAACTAGTTTATGTGAATACTAAAGAGAAGATTGTAGATATCTTTACTAAACCTCTACCTAAGGAGACTTTTGAATATCTCAGAGATCAGCTTGGGGTCATACCCCCACCGGTAGAGACTTAGGAAGTTGATGATTGTCATCAACCGGCAGAATTAATAGAAAAATCTTATTCTAGCTTTGATGGTAAGCTACTTCTCAGGGGGAGTAGTTGGTATACTAAATTGATTAGTATTTTGTATATGAACTTGGATTGATAAGAACTTTGGCATTTGAAGATTGTTGGTTTTTGGTATTTGCCATTTCGGTTTTTGGTACTTTGATGGTTTTTCCATCTTTTGTTGCCATCAATGCCAAAGGGGGAGATTTTTGGTATTTTGGTATGGTTTTATCATTGATGTCAACACCTACTAAAACTCTATCACTTTGGAGATCTAGCAACATTCACCAGCAAACAAGTGACTTTTGCATAGTCACAGGTATATGGTACACTGATAGGATATAATGATCACCAACACTTGGAATAACATGGAAAACACTTGGTTATGTTGAAAACATCATTTTGACATCTTGTTTAGGAGAATTGGTTATTGGTATATTCACATTTACATATTTTCTATTACCGACAAATAGGTCTAGGGTTACACTGGCAGGTTTATCTTTTCCAGATCAACACGACGTGCTATGGAGATGATTAATTATTGTTGTAAATGCATTAAGCTAACATGTTCAATCGATTATTGCATCAAATATTGTTTTGTTTGTAAAATGCTTTTATTGTAAATATCTTATAGAGCTGACCTACTATAAATTGTCTTAGGTTATGGTATAAATGTAAGATCTTATTTGTAAGATCAAATGTCAAATGTGAAAAAGGATTGTGTGAAGGTATATGCAAGAATAAGAAGAGCTATACATGCAGACATCATTTGAAGATTGAAGGAGGGTTTTGTGAAGACAACCAGAACTAGAATGGTACTGAATCCAGCATATGAAGATGCTATTTTCAGCAGTACATTCTTATTGGATTTAACCATCCAACTGTAGTTAGTGTGACTCCCATTTTTGTGATTGAACAATGAGCTCTAGGCACTTGGCCTTTCTGCATGTGCAAACCCCTTTTATGTACACTTACTATCTGTAGTAGTATCATCTGATTGTGGGTAAGGTTTCTCACCATGGGTTTTCCCCTTATAGGGTTTCCACGTACAAATATTGGTGTTATGTGTTGTGGATGACTTTGTCTTTATGTTTCATGCACTAATCCTTACTAGTATAGCAATTAACTATTAAAATTGTCTACCGACATATTAAACCGGTTTACTGGAATTAAGAATTAAGTTGGTCAAGTTGTTTTTTGTTTGAATTTATTTGACAACTGATTCACACCCCCCCTCTTAGTTGTCTATGGGACCTAACAGGTAGCACAACAGTTCCTTTAGAAGAATGTTCTGCTTCATCATAAGCCTTGATGGTTATTTTCTTTTTTGGGTCTACTACATTCTCTGAATATCCCAAAGCTTTTATCAAACTTAATGCACAAATGTTTAAGCTAGCTCCTCCATCTATGAGCACATGTTTGACACAAGTTTTATTTATGGAGACTTCAACATGTAAAGGAGCATTGTGAGGATGTTGTAAGGATGCGTCATCATTTTCAAAAAATGATAAGCAATGAGGAGCTATGAGGTGTCCTACCATGTTTTGGAACTGATCTACATCCAAATCTTTTGAAACTATTGTTTCCACTAAAGCTTTCTCCAAAATTTCCTTATGCATAGGTGAAACCTTGAGAAGTTCTAAAATTGATATTTGAGCAGGTATTCATTGTAATTGCTCCACTAAATTATATTGTTGTGGATTAGGTGTTGGTTCTTTTGCTATACCTAGAAAGGTAACCTTTTCTTTGCTTCTCGTGATAACATTTATTCATTCTAAAGATGAATTTTTGTTAATTGAAGTTTTGAAAGCCAAGTGTGATTCATTTGTCTTATGGCTATCCACTATAATGATTCCATTATCGATTAGATCTTGGATAAGGTGTTTCAATCTTTGACAATCATTTGTTAGGTGTCCTTTATTCTGATGATAATTGCAAAAATGATTGTCATTCCACTATTTGGGCTTGACTGGTGGTTCATAACTTCTTGCTTCTAGCAAAACAATCAATTTGTTAGCAAGCAAAATTTTTAGAGCTCATTCCAAAGATTCTCCAATGTTTGTGAATTTCCTCCACGGATTGGAGAAAAAGGACTTGGCTTTATTGTTTTCTAGATTGTTATTGCTTGGGATTTGACTTGATAGATTGAAAATTGGTTTTTGTTTTATAGTACTATTATCGTCATTCTCTTCATTGTTGACATTCCTATTCTTTGACCAGAACTTGGGTTTGTCATTGTTGTTGTTGTTGTTGTTGTATGAATTATTGTAAAGTTTTATTTCTCCTTTCTTTACCATTGCGCTCTCTATTTTCAGACCGTTCTTGATCATTTTGGCAAAAGAGGGAGGACATTGCATCCTTAGTTGATAACTCATTTCATTGATAAGATTATCAATGAATATGTCCATTTTTTCTTGATTAGGTACATCTCAAAGATACCTATTAAACATGCATTTCCATCATTGTAAGAAAATCATAAAGGATTCACCATTCTTTTTTTTAACATTGCAAAGATCAAACATTTTTATTTCATTCCTTATATTGTAGGAATATTGTGAAATAAACCTATTCACAAGTTCTTCAAAGGATTTGATTCCGGATGGTAATCTTGAAAACCACTCCATTGATTGTCCATTTAAACTCCTAGGAAAAAGATGCATAAGGTAGGTTTCATCATGAGAAAATTCCATGCTCATAGTACAAAAATCCCTAATATGATCTTGAGGATTAGATTTTCCATTGTATTTGTCATATTCAGGAATCTCGCAGTGTTGCGGAAATGGTATGATATTCAGATTTTTGTCAAAAGGATATGGGCATATATCTTCTAATGAATATTTCTTGGAGCTTGTCCCATTTTGCATGTCTTGTATCTATTGTTGTAGAGTTTGTATTTATTGAGTAAGGTTTGACAATGGATTATCCACATAGTTTCGCCTTGTTTCTTCATGAGATCTCTTATCACTACGCTCTTTTCTTGTGTCATCATTTTCTTTCCTTGTTTCTTCATGACTTTCTTATTTACATCCTCATTATTTGGATCATCTGTGTTTTGGGTGTTACTTGCCTCCACATCTTGTTTGAAGCTTTCTATGTTAAAGTCTTGTAGTAGTTTAGCTCCAGATTTTGCCAACATCAAGAGATATTTTTCTTTTTGTTTTGCTAACAATTTTTCCATTAGCCTATCAAATTTGAAATCTTGCTCAAGGTCTCTAATGGTGCTATTGATTGCTTCTTCATCAATAGTGGTAAATCCAAAAGTGTAGAATAGAGGAGTATCGTCTTCCTCCATTTATTGTTGTTTTCTAAGTTGCTCATGTTGGGCTCTAGTCCAAACTGGCATGTGATTATTTCAAAAGTTGTTGAAAGTTCCAAAGGACAAAGTCAATAGGTGATTATTGGTTTAGGAAGATATGCTTTGTTGATCTTACCACTATTGTTTCTTTATTGGGATAAAGCGTCTCTTTGTTGAAAGGCACATCTTTGTAGAGTTTCACCATCAAATTCCATACTGCAACCACGTAGGTAGTGACGAAAACGATGTAGGAATGTCCTATGTTTCAATAAGATCTTGTGATTGATCTACAAGAATCTTATCCTTTTTTGAGTAGCTTTATAGCTAGGTTTTCTTTTCTTGAGGTGATACTTAAAAGTCATATAAGCATTTGGCAATTCATAAGTTTGTTTGATTCCAATGTTGGTGCGATTCTGGTTTTGATATAACCTAGGTTCAAAATAGGAAAGATATATCCAAGATTAGGAAACTAGTATAGTTTGATCAAGCTTCGTGATAGAGGATTTGATTATCCTGATGAGAAACTTGACAAGGATGTTGATTTTTACACTTAAGATGTTTGAATCAATAGCTTGTTTAATGTTGATGTTTATAGAACCTTTTGGATATAACCTGTTGGATTAGTGACCTAGTTGTTTGAGCTAGTTTGAAAATACATGATACTTTAGAGACAAAACCTACTTCAAGAATTATTTTGATATTTGATGTTTTGATATTTTGATTTGGCAAGTGTTGGAAAGTTTTTGTATTCCCTTTTCAATCAAAGTTTTTTAGTAATTTGTTGGATTTTTGCTCACTTGTAGATGATAATTTTCTTCAATTTTTGACCATTTGGAACATGTTACAAACATAGAAGACATAGTGTCTAATAAATAAAATGCACAAGCAAGTACAATCCCTATGGCAGGCTAAGACAATAATTGTTGAATCTCACATGGGGTTTCCCTCAAGGCTACGCTATTCGAAGAGGATATTTAGATGCTTGACCCCACTGGCTCCACCCTCGGCACTCACATCTTCGGGGCAGCCAAGCACTAGTTTCCATGAAAACTCCCCATGGAAAACTTTATATCTCTACTAGGAACCATATGTATGTGAGCCACTTCAGAGGTCCAACCTCCTGTGCCAACAACTAGAAGGATTTTGGCAACTAGTACAAGTGGTTTTTAGTAAAGGCTTCTGGTCATGTGGCCATACGTGCAGCACTTTCAGCTCTATAAATATAGAAGGTTCCCAGCCTATAGAGATTATGCTCCATAGGGTTTATGGGGAAGCATAGTGTCGGTATGAACTTATCAGCACATGTTGTTTGGGACTTTCATCACAAACATGATTTATTTATAGTGGATTAGAAAGACTCGGTATTAGCCCGTTTCCACTTTAGGTCATTCCCCTCTCATTGGCCCCCTCAAGATAGCTCAGGAAGGCAAGCCCTCTAAAGGATTTAATTGCTTGAAAGTAAAGAAAGTGTAAAAGAGTGGGTTTGGCTTTTTGGTCACCCAATTAAGGGGAGAGAATATACCGACCACTTTCGAGACATGGAATACAAGCATTCTTTTTAACCTTTTCAAAGCAATTGTTGGCTAAGTCCTATTTGGAGATGTTGCTCCAACAAGCATGGTGTTCATTTTAGCCCTTTTAAAAGTCTATGTGCAACTTTTTTGGAGAAAATACTAAAATGCAAGTTGCATTTTATCAATTCATCCTCTTAGTTAAACTAGATGAACAAGATATGATATATTACTTCCCAAATGAAGATTTTTATTTAACTAGATGATGAAATGCATAAAATTTGCCTTAAATGCCATCTTGCACATGCATGTTAGTAATCTAAAAAAATTGATTTCTTGGACATTCAGACTTGCAAGAAAATTTTGTCAGTTTTATAAACAAAAGCACTAATCTAACATATGCACTATCTTTTTGCTCAAAAGCACTAACCTGGAGATCAAAAGCACTAACCTAGACTACAAAAGCATTGCTCTGTGGATACAAAAGTGTGATTTCTTTGACATATGCACTAACCTAGGGCAGAAATGTGTGAACCTATAATGCAAATGCACATATTTTAAGACAAAAGCACTAACCTAGAATGCTCATGCCCTAACCTATAGTGCAAATGCGCTAACCTAGAAGGTAAATACGCTAACTTGCAGAACAAAAACACTGTAAAAATATACACATGCATGAATCTGCATTACAAATACGTTAATTTAACTATTTATGAGATTTTTAAAATTATATGCGAGGTTTATGAGCCCCATAGTGGGCGCCAAAATGTTTCAACTTGAATTTCATCCTCAGAATGTTACCTATAATAAGTTAGTTTCACAAAATACAAATGGAAATGCATACAAGAAATCCAAACTCAACCAATGAAACTGCATGAAATACATATGAAATAAAATATTAATATTACCTTCATGGCTTATGTCTCATTGTGTCCTAACTACACTGTTCCTGGTTGCAGATGGTGTGCTCTCAGACAATGCACTGATGGCTTCCAAGATGGCATATGAAGAATGGACTGATAACTTGTAGTTAACTGATACTATGATATGCAAATACTACATGATTATGCTAAAATGATTATGCTAAAATGATATATGATAATTGTTATTGCTATTTGCTTCAAAACTAAAACTCATGGATGCATACGATTAGCTTGCAAAATGCACTTGAAGTCTCTTGAAGTCTAACTCTCTCTCAACTGAAGCTCTTGATTTTATAAACTTTGAGAGGATGAGATGATGTGGCTTAGATCAGCGATCATGATCAGATCTATAGATCTAGATGGTTGTGAGAAAAGGTGAAGGTTGAGAGAAAGGGGGAAGGAGAAGACAAGTGTCACTCATCTCACCTTGACTGGGTTGCTCACTGAGGGAATCTAGGGATGGTTGGAGGAAATTTAGGCATGAGAGGACAAGTGGACTCAAGTCCTTCCTAAGATGTAGAGGATGTTGGAGAGAATATAGGAAATGGTTATGAAATATGTGTACGTACACAATATTAATTGAATTTTGGAAGTTGGAGATAAATGATGAATTAATATTTAAGAAATATTAATTTCCTTATCCACATGATGGATGAGTTGGCAAAGGGAAGATGAAGTGGAGATGAAGGGTGAGTTGGATAAGAAAGATTAAATAATCTAAGAAATTATTTAATATTTGAGACTATAGGATAGGAGAATAACTATTAAATATTAGATATTTAATTGTTTGGAAAAGATAATTCAATATTAAATATTTAATTAACTTGGTTTATAAGAATAATTAAATATTAGATATTTAATTAATTAGAGGAATAGGATAAATGAATTAAATAAATTAATCTTTTCAAATTAACTATTTAA
This sequence comes from Cryptomeria japonica, assembly GCF_030272615.1. Lineage (NCBI taxonomy): Eukaryota > Viridiplantae > Streptophyta > Pinopsida > Cupressales > Cupressaceae > Cryptomeria > Cryptomeria japonica. The sequence goes on along the minus strand of NC_081411.1, from coordinate 780,301,035 downwards.
TAGAAGAATAATTATTAAATAAATATAAAATATTTATTTAATTGCTCATAGCCAATTTTATGTGTATACAAAAAGCATTATAATAAGTGTTCAGACACATATTATCATCTAATCTCATCAGTAGGTAAAGCCTATGCATTGCTTTTTGAAATCTAGCATTGAAATCTATGACAATCTCATTGTCAAACTTTCTAATATTATTGAACTCATTGATCATGAAGCTCACATTTGTTTTATCACCATATTGTTCCTAGAAGAAATTCTTAAAATCCTCCCAAGAACTGATGCTATTCACAGGAAGACCTTTATACCAATCCCTTGCATCATCTACCAAGGATTGTACAAATAGTTTCGTGATGACATCTTCATATACAATTTCATAATCATTTATCAAGTCACCAAATGATTTTAGATGCTCTTCTACATTGATTGCATTATTACCAGCAAATTTGTGTAGCCTATCTCTTAATTTAGTAGGAACATGGTTAGGATACCCTAGGATTCCATCAAAAAATAGCTGTCTATATAATTCCAAGTTAATGGGTCTTCTTTGGAATGGATTAGCATTAGAGTTATTACCCATATTCATTCTCACATTGGAACAATGAGTCAAAGGGGTTTTGCTACCTTGATTATTAATAGTAACTTGATTAGCTGGAGGAGTGCTCATAGGTAAGGTTGACTGAATCTTTGCTGGAGGGAGTGAAACAGGCTAAGGTAAAGGTTTACTTAAGTTTGTTGAAGGAAAAATTATAGGAGGAGCCTTTAGATAATTAATTTTCCATTTAACCTCTTGCTTGGTTGCTTCTAATTTAGTTTTCTCTAATTCCCTTTACAGGTCTTCTTTTTCCTTTCTCATTCTTTCTATTTCTTTCTCATGTGCAAACAACATGTGAGAAACTTCTACTATAGTTTTATACCCAGACCCATCTTCCATACATTTCTATTTTCCTTTGTCAACAACATTCTTAATAGGTTGTGGGTCACTAAGGACCTCCCTACATGGTTGCACAACAGATTTATATGCAGGGTTAATTTTGGCAACTAAATTTTCTCTGATACTGGTCCTTCATCCTCACTCTTAGCTTCTTCTTAGGTGAATAGTTCAAGATCAACAATCTGTCTTAAAAGCCTATCCCTCTCAATCAATTTAGCTTTCACCTCCTTTTCCTTATTTTCTTCCTTTTGTGCTCTAAGGGAAATTAAGTGATGGACTCTTCTATTGAGAGCCTCAATTTCTTGGGACACCTTATCTTCATTAGGGAAGATTTCCCCAGAATCTAACACATTGACTTGGTCGATATCAATTAAAATAATATTCCCATCTATAGTTCTTGGTATAGAGTCCATCTTCATATTAGAGCTATTCCTATCCTTCCTAGAGATAGTAGTATGAGAAATCTTTTGATTCAAAACTGGGACATCCTCATTATTACCAAACAAACTAGAATGGAAACCCAAAATGTCTTGCTCAGATTCATGGGAAGAAGAATTTGAATTTGCATATATGGGCCTATCAGATAACTTGCCCGTATGAATGCTCTTTTATACCCATGCAACACTAGATGGCTCATGTGCAATTGATATTTTCTGGTCTCTCCGTGCCTGTTCAGGTAATCCCTCTTGCAATGTCTCTTGACGATGTTTCCTCATAAATGACCTGGTGTTTCTTCCTCTCTGCATTATACATGTTTCTCTTAAAAGAGGTATACTTATTCAATAGCACTAGTTATACTTGTCAGAGTCGACGCCCACAGAAAATGTGGGAAAATAAGAAAACAAGTTTTGACAAATCACTTGCAAAGATTTAGATAACAGGAAGATTTTTAGAGAGAAAGAGATGACACAAAATGAAACTTACCATAATCTACCACAAACACACATAGATCTAACAAACTTCTGAGCTAATACAAGCACCAATCTATAACATAGATACACACTATGACTCTCCCCACCAGAGTCGCCACTTTTGTTGTTCTCAAATTCTGAGTCTCTCTCCTTTCCTCCCTGTAAGAAGATTTGATAAATTTGTTTGCATATGAAGAGGGCACCAAGAAAATAGAATTCTAGAATAACATATAACAAGGTTTCAACAAAATCTTCTACGCTTCGAACATATCCAAAGCTCAGGTGGGTATACCTTTTGTGAATAGTTTCACACTTTTAAATTGAGATCCATAGTAAACCAATGCTAAAAACCTATGGATTTCATCACCTCAATGGAACTGAAACATTAAAACAAAAACTTATGTTGATTTTCAGTATCGATCCTCAAGAAAGATAGAAAGAATTCCATGACTGATATCAGTGCCTTATCTAGGCTATAGAGTCACCTAAATCAAGCAAGAGTTTTCAAAAAACTGAACATTCTCATACATTTCATCATTTCAGCTTTCATGAACCCCATACATGCCTAACATTTACATAAGTTCTTTTGTTTCAACTAAAATAGTTCATTAGATTCAAAGTAGCATACAATTGATCTACCGACAGAAATATTTCATGCACATTTAATCCCTCTCCTAAAGACAAAAGCCATGAATATGTCTATAAGATGGCCTTGCAATCCATGCTCATTTGAACAACCCTAAATTATCCAAATGAAACCAGGAAACTAATGAATGCACACCAGAAGACAAAGAAGGTTTTAGGCCTGAAGCTTCGATCTGCATATTCATATTCATTCTTGAAAATGTTACATAATTCAAAGTGATCTCTTAGAGAACTACAAATAACCCTAGATATATTTCAACAAAGTTCCTTTACAAATTCTTGTAATCCCCTTTTCTTAAGTCATGGTATCCATTTATAACAATATGGATGCATACAAGCTTCAGACATTCCTAAGAATAGTTTGTTGCAACCACAATTTCTTTCAACAAGAAGATACATGTCACTTTCAATCCCAGTGGCCTTTTTAGTTTGTTGCTCCACTGAAGCATCTTCTAACTATTTTGGGACTTCCTCTTCTTGTACCTCATACTTTTTGGTCTACTCTTGGAACACATCATCAGTAGGCCATGAGAAACTAACAATTTTTTCTTTCAACTTAACTAACCTTTTCCAAGAGTTTCTCACTTTCTTAACCTTTGATTCCAAAAAATAGTAGTGTGACTTTATCTTCTCTATTTCTTCAATTGTCTTAACAAACAAGGATGTGTTATCAATATTAATAGTTTCATTCACCCTTAGAGACAAGTTAGCTCCCAGCTCATCAAACCATACTTGTTTGTCCTTCAACTGATTTGGACTAACAAAACCCTTAGGAAATAATTCAAACATGCTCAATATATTCCTTCTTGTACAAGTTGGCTTTTCTCTCTACACTAGCCCTTCCTTCTACTAGTCTAGCCATGCCTTTTGCTAACTCACATGTGGATTTAATAATGGCATCAGATCCTACCTCATCATAGGATACATACATAAGTTCTAGATCCACTTCTCTAGGCTTCCATTTATTCAAAATTGGCTCCAGAGTAGCCTTGTCTTCATTCAACTCACTCAAAATATCCAAAATTATTTTCATGTTAGTGTGCACAATGGGAGCTCCGACTGTATTAGCAAAACTCAAAACTATGGCCTTTACCTTTTCTTCATATTTATTTGCTAACAGGGCTTGAGCCTATTTTAACTTGTCCAATTCATGTTGAATGGTCTCAGCTAGTTGAAAACCAGAAGATATAGGAGAAGGGGGAAATTCAATGATGGGACTGGTGGGTGGAGGTCTTGTTGGAGAAGATGCAATCATTAGAGTAGAGGACTCTCCTTTCTGGTTTTGTCCTACCAGTTGACTCTGTAATCTAGAAATGATGCTATCCCTATTGGCTACCTCCCCTTTGGCTTCATTATAATCCTTTAGAATTGTTTCTAATTTTATTTGAAGTTCAACTGTCTCCTTAGCTTCTTTCTCAGCCACTGCCACACTGAATTTTGTAGTTTCTAGAACTGTACTAGCAGCTTCCACCACCCCTGTGTCCTGCACTCTTTTAATAATCATCCCCCTAAGGTAACTGGATTCTGAGGCATCCTTCCTTCTTCTATTCTCTTCCTTCTTTAAGGACCACATGACCAAAGAAGCATTATCCTTGTTGAATGTCACTCCTTCCATAGGCTTGGTCTCTTTTATGACTACTTCAAGTACCAAGGCATCTACTATATCCCATTTAGGGAGGATTAGAACACTATCCTTTGATACTATTTCTCTCTCCTTTTTATGACTAATGGCTTTGAATAATGCAATAATTTCTTGCTTCACCTCCTCCTCTACTATAGTTGCATCTTTGTGAGGCTATTCACTCTTTCTCTTTTCACACCTTGCCTTGAATTGCGTAATTTTTTTCTTCCAGACAAATTGCATGAAGGCCCCTATTGTGACAAAGTTCTTATCATCCAAGAACTCCTCACTGGCTTGCTTGACAGTAGGGTCTAGCTCTTTACCTTTGAACTCATCTATAGTTAGGTTCATATTGACACTAGGTGGCTCTTTAGGCATTCCCTCTTGTGTTTCCTCATATGTGTAGGCAATCTTCCCAAGACTTCCTAACTACAACAATTTTTGTGTCACTACCTATTCATCTCCCACATGGATAGCAGATTGGGATGGAGAATACAAAGGTTCACCTATTTGCACTTCTTTCCCCACCATTTGCTTCTTAGGGGAATCTTGGATGTCAATGACATCTTCTATTGCTCTCTTCCCTCTTCAAGTAGAGGTCTCACCTATTACTGGCACCAACACACTGTATCTTGTCTTCTTATGCATCACATAATCACTCAAAGGGATGGCTCTAGCAAAGTCAGGCTTGGCTAAAACTAATTTAGCCTTTTCAGGATTACTCCTTATTATTGCTTCCCTTTTTTCCTTTAGGGTTTGTATCAAGTCTTGAAAGTAAAGAATTAAGAATTTAACCTTTTCCTCAAAAGGATTAAAACTAGACAAAGGTTTATAACCACTATCAAATTGGTGAATGAAATTAAGGGCCTTCTTGTATGCCACCCACTTTTCTTTCCTCAATTCTTGCTCATCCAAATTGAATTCATTTCTAATTAGAGCATCAAGGAAATGAAATTTGTGTGGCCTACCTTTACATACTGCTCTTTTTCAAAACATGCCATGGAAGAAATCTTTAGGGTTAGCAAACCTTGATATTGCAATAGACAATCTATATGGTTGAAAGAAATCATCAAAGTATTTCCAACCACCCTTGGTGATTACAAATATATGAGCCATGGTGACAGTTGGGAAAATTGTCCCTTTTCCCATATTTGATAACTCTACCTCTTGAACACCTCCAATTTGCCTTAGGATCTCTGCAATTCCTATCTTCAATAGGACTTGATAGGGCAATAAATATGGAGTGCCCCTGAAACCATAAACTCTGAAAATTGTAGAGACATGGTATAAGTATATGTCATCCCAATTGTGCACAATCTTGATACCTTCAGCAAATTACTTAGGCCTAAGGAATTCTAAGAGAGCCTTTGGGATCCTAGGGTTTTGTTGGCATAAGAGAATCCTTAGCCTAGATGAAAAGCATCTATCAAACTTCAAGTAGCTGACATCCTCTCTATCCCAAGACAAAATTGTGCTCCATAATTGTACAAACATCTCTTCACCATCATTTTCCTTAACTAAACCCATTTCATTGGCAAAATAATCAGCACCTTTAAACAAAAACATATGCATGAGAAGAGAATACCACCCAAAAAGTCTATCTAACTTACCTTTTTCAATCCCTATTAGTCCTGCATGGATTGAATTAGTGAGATAAGGTGCATAATCAAATGTTACTACTAGAAAGGGGTTTAAAATCTGTGCTATCATTAGCATGTAGTGAGTTGGCATGGTGGTTTCAACATCTTCCCCAAAAATCTGACAAAGTGACCAATACATCCCTTTGACCCTCAAAGTAAAAAAATTTAGAGAGAAGGGTTCCATGGTACTAGGGCCCACAACAGTTAGCCCTCCTATTTTGACAAAAAAATCCTTCAAAGGGCCACTCCTGAGGTGATCTCTCTGCACATTGTAAACCTAGGCTAGTGTATCAAAATTTATGGCTTCTAAAAAACTAGACACCTCATTGAGCTTAAACACTTTCCTAAACTCATCATCATTGATCTCAATTAAGGCTCCCCCATTCACATTTCTCACACATTTAGGAACAGGGTCATAATTACTTGCAATTTGGGTCAATAGATCTACATCCATAAAAACCCCAGGGACTATGAGCTTTCCCACATCTAATTCCCATATACTATTCATTAGAGAAGAGGCATGTCTTTGACCAAAACCCACCTTGAAAAGTCCCAGCCCAGATATCCCTATCTGTGGATCCCTCAACCAATTCCCTTTGTTAAACAAACTATCTCCAATTCTCAAATCAGGGGCCTTAGGTACTAATTCTTTAATTTTGGCTACAACATTTGTAGACATTGTTAATTGCTCCAAAAAATCATCACATATTGCTTTGTCCTAGTAATTCACTTTCCTTGTGAAATCCCTTCTTGGTGCCATCCCAGAATTGCAGTTATATCAATTAAAATTTTGACAAACTTCCAAGAAAAATAAGCATGCAATGATAATAATTTAGTCTGTAACTAACAAGCAATACGCAGACACTCACTACTTGCCTCAAGAAATTTTCTCTATGCACTAGTTCCTCTACAAAACTCTTCAAAATGAAGCATATGTTTAGTTGATGTGAAGCTTAATATGGCAATTGAGAATTGAATCGAAACATTAAAACCACATGCTTCTGCAATCAACTCAGGATTGAATTCGCAATTAAATTCAAAAAATGGCTCCAACTGATCATAAAATTTTCTAAGTGTTTCACCTTTCGCTATTTCATAGAGGTTAAAATCCTTGCACTTTTTCATCACAAAACAACAACGTCATTTGGATCCTGAGAAACCTGTACACCTTTTACCTTACCTGGGTCAAGCTACATAAAATTGGGCCCCACTTTCTTTTTGCTACTTCACGAAGGGTAAACCTCACGCATTTCTTTTATGTGAAATAACTCCATCTATCAGATCTATTGGTATTTTGGTATGGTTTTGTCATTGATGTCAACAGCTACTATCACTTATCAACTCTGCCATTTTGGAGAATCAACAACATTCACCGACAAGCAAATGACTTATGCACAGTCACCAGTATCTGGTACACCAACAGGATATAATGTTCACCAGCACTTGGAATGGAATGGAAAACACTTGGTTATGTCGAAGAGATAATTTGGACACTTTGACTTGAAGATTTGTTTAATGGCATATTGGTATTTGCATATTTATTGTTACCGACAATTAGGTCTAGGTTATACACCGATAGGTTTATCTTTTCTAGATTAGCATGACACACTATGAAGATGTTTTATTATAGTTGTAAATGCATAGAGCTAACATGTTGAATTAGTTATTGCATTGGATATTGTTTTATTTGTAAATTGATTTTATTGTAATATCCTTTAGAGTCGACCTACTAAAATTGGTCTTAGGCTATGATATAAATGTCATATCTTATTTGTAAGATCGAATGTGAAATGCAGAAAAGAATTGTGTGAAGGTATATGCAAGATTAAGAAGACCTATACATGCAAACATCATTTGAAGGTTGAAGGAGGGTTTTGTGAAGACAATCAGAACTATACCAATACTGAATCCAACATATAAAGATGCTAATTTGAGTAGTACATTCATATTGGATTTAACCATCCAATTGTAGTCAGTGTGACTCCCATTTTGTGTTTGAACAGTGAGCTCTAGGCAAATGACCTTTCTGCATGTGCAGACCCCATTTGTATACACTTACTATCTGTAGTAGTATCATCTAATTGTGGGTAAGGTTTCCCATCATGGTTTTTCGCCTTATAGGGTTTCCACATACAAATATTGGTGTTATGTGTTGTGGATGACTTTGTCTTTTTGTTTCATGCATTAATCTTTACTGGTATTGCAATTAACTGATAAGACTATCTACCGGCATAAAAGACTGGTTTATCGGTATTAAGCATTGAACTGGTTAAGTTGTATTTGGTTTGAATTTATTTGACAACTGATTCACCCCCCCCCCCTCTTAGTTGTCTCTGGGACCTAACAATTGGTATCAGAGCTTAGTCCTCTTTTTGTAGAAGTTTAACAGCTTGAGGAGATCCAATGTCTACTAACTATTTCAAGAAGGACAATCATAAACTTGATGGAACCAATTATGGTATATGGAAGAAGATGAAAGGATTTCTGCTTTTATGGAAAGAGTTAATGAAATTGTTTTGGGTATTAAATATTATGGAGGAACCTCAAGTGAAGATGAAATTGTTTCAAAATTTTTAAGAGTGTAGCATCCTAAAATTGCGACACTTGCAATTTCGACTGCATTTCGGTCTTCACGATGGCGACGCAACACGCAACCTGAATGGAGACCCCAAAACCTGATTATGACACTAAAAATTGCATTTTTCAAGCACCCTGGCCTGAACCTCCTTGCACCCTGCTGTCCCGGGAGGTGGGACCAGAGTGCCCAGTTCCCTGGTCCTTCAGGACCAGGGCGCCCAGCGCCCTGGTCCCTGGGTCCTATTTTGGGCCCGGTCTCTTTTGGACTTCGGGTCTTTTTGTTTGCAATTTGGAAATTAACTTTCCCTGGTCGGCCTAAGGTCGGGAAAATTAGTCTATTAGCCCTAAATGACAAGTATATAAACTACATTTTCCTCTTTCATTCGATATGATGGAAAAGGCGTGGAAACTATACTCAAGCATTCAAGCATTCAAGCATTCCTTCAAGCAATTGATCATTTCAAGTCTCCATTCAAGGCTAAGTGTTGCATTCAAGACAAGGATTCAACCATTGAAGAGGAGATCACATACTACTACAACATACAACATACAACATCTAAACCTTCGCACATAAGGATACAAACATCCTTAGAACAAGGTATTAGTACTTGTTTTACAGTCATTTACATTTACAGCAATTGCTCATTTCTTGGTTAATTCCAAAACCGGGGTTTGACCTAAAGGCAAACCCCTAATCCCTAACCCCCCAATCGTCTTCGCTTTTCTGTGTGTAGGTTGCAGGTATGCGGCTGAAATTGAAGATCTGGAATCCTTGTGCAGAGACGAACAGATCCCCCTTCGTTTCGTGGATTTTTCGGAGGACCGTGGCGCTGGGCGCCATCGTCCTGACAACTTTTGCTCAAATTTGCAGGACAGTGCCGTATCGACATTTTACTGCTAATTCTAGGTCTGTAGCTTCATACTATATCCCTAACTCAGTTTATAAGCAAATCTTTATCACTTTCTATGCATTTCTAGCTCAATTCGTCTATGCACATTCTTTACAAAAGAGGGTAGCCTTGCTGTCTTAACCCTTGAAACTCATTTAGCATCCAATCTTGCATTGCATGGGATTGGATCTCGTGGGTTTCAACCCCTCTTTTGAATGTAAAGTCTCTCCCCTAAGTGAAAACCATCAACCCTAGTGAACCTCCCTTCTCTCTCCTTGGAGTTGGAAGAGGGGAGAGCAACTAGGGTTCGATCGCGATTTTCCGCTTTACATTTTGGTGAACCCGACGTGAACATCCTTTCTGATTTTTCATGCTTAGATCTGAAAAAATTGATTACATTTCCATGTTTGATCTTTTGCAAAAATTTAGAAGTGATTGCATAAAAACCCTAAAATTTCTTTTTAGTAATTAAGCTTGTGAAATGCTTAAATGTTAATGCTTGTTTCAGATCTATCCTTCTATTACAAATTATCAATTCATATTTGTGCTTTAATTTTGAAAATTAAGTGGTTAAGTGTCAAAACCCTAATTTTTGAAACCTTCTTGATTCAACCTTTGACTGACAATTTCACTAATCAAAACATCTCCAAATCAGCTGTAACTTTGGATTCCGCAATAAAATCACAATATCTTTCATCCCTGAAAATTTGGAAAAAAGTTGTGAGGACCATGTGCACTCCGAGCGCCATCGTCCCCAACATTTTTTCCGAAATTTCGGGAGCGAGATCTTACTGTATTTTCCTGCTAAAATCCAGAATTTTGGCTGATTTTATCAATTTTAACACCCTCAAAATTACAGTCAAAGTTGGTCTTGTGATTGCTTGGATTAAGGCTTTTAAACATTCAAAAATCATTGAAACTGAAATTTTGTGTCAAAATTGTGTTCTTACTGTCCTAAATCTGAAAAGTGTGTTAACATTCATTAAAAATTTCAGTGCTTTATTCAAATTCTTACAATTTGTGACTTTTGAAATTAAGTGCTTAATTACAACAACTTTGATTTCCGCTTTCAAACTTGAATTTTGTGTGAAATTGAGTCAATTTTTAAATTTCAAAATTTGCATTTCTTTTGGCATTCCCTCTAAAATCATAAAATTCAAAATTTCAGTTTCCCTCTCTTTTTCAAAATTCAAATTCTGCATTTTTCGACAATCTGGGTAGGGTTCAATTTTGAGATTGCAACTTTAATTTGGCCTATCTACAGATCGTAAAATCACTCAATTTTTTTAGATTGGCTTTAAAATCATCATACCTTTCATTCCTGCAAATTTCGAAAAAAGTTGCAAAGACCGTGTTGCACTCCGAGCGCCACGGTCCCGGACATTTTTTTTGAAATGTCGGGAGACTGTCGTGATTGCATTTAACAGCTTAAATCTAGAAGATTGGCTGATTTTACTGAAAATTGCTACCTCTAAAATCAAAACTTTCTCTCTCTCTCTAGTGCATGAGTTTTACAACAATAAGCCCTACTTACACTATTCCCGTTAGACGAAGCCGTAGAATTAAGTCTTTCCGAGGTTTAATTACCGAGGAGATGGAACCTAATTTGAATAGCCTTTTTAACGAGGACATGGGTAATTCCTCTAATCCTCCTAATGATGAAGAAGCTCTCCATGAGGTTTCTGAAGAACAACTTTCGGAATTGGATAACCAATTTGATGATTTTCGACAATGGATGTCTCATGAATACCCCGATAGTCAAGCTCTTCCTTTAATTGAGGGTCTAAAACGTATGCTTCAAAGTGATAAGAATGGAATTGATATTTTGCGTGGTATTGCACACATTGTGGATTTGAATGTGATGCCTATGAAGAGTTGTGCTGAAAATTTGGGTTATACACAATCTCCTACTCAAGTCAATCATTCTATTCCTTTGATGACTTCTATTGCTAGCATACCTACCTTTACATCAAACATAATGACCACTTCTACACAAGACATTCCTCCTGTGATCACCAGTCATGGGGGCAATCCTTCTTCTTCAATTAACCCTCTTCCTTCATTCAATCCAACTTCTTCATTCATTCCTTCAATAAGTGTCCCTATTATATCTCCACAAATGAACGTGATGCAAGGGGGCAATTCATTTAACCATTCCATTCCTCCTTGTAGTGTTCCTCTTGTCCAATCATCCCCTATAATTGACTATCATAGAGTCCCACCACCTTACTCTTTGCCTTCTTTCAATAACATAACACCTCCATCTCAATGTAACACACCTAATATGAACCCTTCGACTGAAGCGACCATTAACAATCTTGCACAAATTGTCTCTTCTTTACAGCAACAAATTGCCTCTATGAACCAATCTAAGTTTAGTGTGCCCACATTTGATGTTGCGAGCCCACTTTCTCTTGACATTGTTCGAGCTATTCCTCCTAAACATGTTGAAATTCCGCATTTGGAGCTTTATAATGGTAAGGGTGATCCTTTAACACATGTTAAGACCTTTCAAACAATCTGTATTGATTTTGCTTATGACCAAAGGTTGCTTGCAAAAATGTTCACAAGAACATTAAGAGACAAAGCCCTACAATGGTATTGCTTGTTGCCTTCTTATTCTATTACTTCTTTTGAACAACTTGCAAATGCTTTCATTCAACAATTTCAAAACAATATAAGTCCTAAAGTTACTTTGATTGATTTAATGCATTGTAAACAAGGTGTTAAAGAAAAAGTGACTGATTTCATTGGTAGATATAAGCATTTGTATGCTCAAATTTCTTTTCCAGTGCCTGACAATGATATTCAAAGAATCTTTATTTCTAATTTACAAAAAGACATTCGAGACAAACTTCTATTTTCTGAGTTTACTTCTTTCCAACAGTTGTGTGCAACTCTTCACAATTATCAACTGATTGTGAGTCAAATGGAACAATCACATCCTATGGCTCCGAGTGATAAGGGTGATAGTAGTCAACAACCATTTGGGAAGTTTAAACCGAACAAAGATTCCATCAAATTCAATGAAAACATCATCAACAACAATGTGAATGCAGCATCAGGTGTGCCTCCTATTTCTAAATTTTTTAAGAAAGAAAGAAAGTATACTCCTTTGAATGAATCATTGCATAGTATTATGAATAAGTTATTGGAACAAAATGTGCTTACTCTTCCTCCTATAAGGCAAATTGATCCTGCAAAGATTACTTCACCTTATTTTGATAACAAAGCCTTTTGTCAATTTCATCGTCAGCCTGGGCATGATACTGAAAAATGTTTTTCTTTAAAGGGTAAAATTCAAGATTTGATTGATAATAATACTATTTCTGTTTCTGGAGTGAATGATAAAGGCAATACATCTGTAGCTCCTCCTAATCAAAATCTTCAGATTTTCACTGATCCATTACCTTCTCATACCTCTAATGCAATTGAGGCTAATGATTCCTCTCTTTCATCTGATGGTCTAGTGTCTATGGCGCCGAATGTGATTAACTTCGTAGAGCAGCAAGAAAACCCTAAAGAACCTTCCATCACATTTGATTCCAGTGAAACCATCAGGGCACCTGATGGTCCTTTATACATAGTTGCAAAAGTCAAGAATACACCTTGTCGTGGAGCGCTTATTGATCCTTCGTGGATGGTTAATATCATTACTAAAGAATTTCTTTTTACTTTGCAATTGAATCAAGTGATATATGACAAAACAGATGTGATTGTGAAACTATTTGATGCATTTTCTTCTCCTGCAATTGGTTCTATTACATTGCCTATTGAGGTCCATAACAAATCCCTTGATGTGAACTTTGCTATTATTCCTTCATCCAAACAATTTCGTGTGAAGCTAGGCTATCCTTGGCTATCTTCCATGAAAGCTATTGCTTCTCCTATACATAAGTGTTTGAAATTTCCCCATAATGGTGAAGTTGTTACTGTCAATCATAGTCTTTTTAAACCAGCTGAAAGAACCTCTAGTGTTCCTCTTGATTACTTTTGGCCTAAACAATTCCAATCTGTTCCTCTGCAAAGTGATCATCTTTTCAAATCTTATCAAAAATGGAAGACAGATATGATCCTATCTTTAAGTGAACCTAGAACACCTAAACTTGATATTCCTATCGTTCTTGAGAAGGAAGTTCTTCCTTTGAAAGATAAAACTAATGTCTTTCCTCAAGAAGATTCCCAACCCATCCCTATGGATGTGACTATATCTATATCTAATAAACTTCCTAAAAGTAGACCTATACCTCCTCATCATGATGGACTTGGTCTTCTTCCTAAACCAAAAATACCTCCTTTATATGGAGCAGTTCCTCCTCCTTCTTTTTATAGAGAGAAGAGACCTTCTTCTTCTCCTATTATCCAGCCTAAGAGACCACAACCTAAACACCCAAGTGATAGGGATGAGAACATTCCTCCTCCTCAATCTTCTTCACTTCCTACTAAGACTAGACAAAATCATTCTGCACGTGAACGCCGACGAAAGCGTCGTCTTAGGGCTCAAGCAGCTGCTTCTCAAACTTTGCAATCTCCAAAAACACCTTCAACAAGCATTATTCCATTTTCTCCTCAGCCGGACATTGAGCCTAAATCTCCTAAACATAAGATGCATGATGGTCTTGATCCTGTGTGAGTTAAAGATCCTATTTTTATAAATCTTGATGATGATATAGATGAAAATGTTATTCATGATGAAAATGTTACTTCTCTTGCTTCTGATAGTGAATATGAACTTGTTGATATTGATAACCATTTATCCAACGAATTTTCTAAAGCACTTATCCTAGCTCCTAGACAAGAACAATGTGGCCCGAAACATGAACATAGCCCTTGTTTGGATCTTGTGATAGCTCCATCTGCTGTGTTGGATGTTCCTCCTCTAGCGTGTTCCCTGCCTTACCGAAACATTGATCAGCAAGATCGGGGGGTAGATGACATGCTAGACTAGTTACATTAGTATAGCAGATTCTCTCCTCCTCTCTTGTGTTACTTCTTCTATATGTTATTCTCATTCTTCTATTTGTTGTCCTTAGTGTTGTCTACTTGAGGACGATGCAAAGCATTGAGATCTCTCGATCTCTCTCATGTTGACTCAAAAGACACATGTGTTCCCTTCTTCTAGGTGACCTTCCTTGATTGGGGAATGAAGAACAATTATGCATACATACATACATATGATATATATACATGACTTATCATACAGCATACTGACCCCAAGGAAAGCGAAGTCACCTCGTGCTTTGTGTTTTGTGTCTATTATCCTTGGGCTTATCTCACACTTGGGGGCTAAATCCTTGCGATAACATGCTCCTTTCCTTTCTCATTATTATATGTATCACTACCTTAAAGCAATCACCCCTGGTGAGGCGTGTGCAATCGCTTTAACGTAGGGGGGCATACATCCCATTCATATCTTTTCAAGATACTTGATAATTTCTTGGCAAATTTAACCTTGCCTTGAGAATTTTTTATATCTTTCTTACATGACTTATAGTGAGGGAACCTTACTACTGACAGTCATGGTTCTCCCTCGTGATCTTCCCTTTTACTTTATCAATCGAAGTCGTAAGATCCTTAGTCCACTGGGGGCTTGGTGTGTCTTGCCTCCTTGACGTGGTGAAAGTCTTTCAATGATTGTTCCTTGTACTTTACTAGAAGTATGAGCATACATACTCCCGCTAAAGTGGGGGCTAAATGTAGCATCCTAAAATTGTGACACTTGCAATTTCGACTGCATTTCGGTCTTCACGATGGCGACGCAACATGCAACCTAAATGGAGACCCCGAAACCTGATTATGACACTAAAAACTGCATTTTTCAAGCACCCTGGCCTGAACCTCCTTGCACCCTGCTGTCCCGGGAGGTGGGACCAGAGTGCCCAGCGCCCTGGTCCTTCAGGACTAGGGCACCCAGTGCCCTGGTCCCCAGGACCATGGCGCCCAGCGCCCTGGTCCCTGGGTCCTATTTTGGGCCCGGTCTCTTTTGGACTTCGGGTCTTTTTGTTTGCAATTTGGAAATTAACTTTCCCTGGTCAGCCTAAGGTCGGGAAAATCAGTCTATTAGCCCTAAATGACAAGTATATAAACTACATTTTCCTCTTTCATTCGATATAATGGAAAAGGCGTGGAAACTATACTCAAGCATTCAAGCATTCAAGCATTCCTTCAAGCAATTGATCATTTCAAGTCTCCATTCAAGGCTAAGTGTTGCATTCAAGACAAGGATTCAACCATTGAAGAGGAGATCACATACTACTACAACATACAACATACAACATCTAAACCTTCGCACATAAGGATACAAACATCCTTAGAACAAGGTATTAGTACTTGTTTTACAGTCATTTACATTTACAGCACTTGCTCATTTCTTGGTTAATTCCAAAATCGGGGTTTGACCTAAAGGCAAATCCCTAATCCCTAACCCCCCAATCGTCTTCACTTTTCTATGTGTAGGTTGCAGGTACGCGGCTGAAATTGAAGATCTGGAATCCTTGTGCAGAGACGAACAGATCCCCCTTCGTTTCGTGGATTTTTCGGAGGACCGTGGCGTCGGGCGCCATCGTCCCGACAACTTTTGCTCAAATTTGCAGGACAACGCCGTATCGACATTTTACTGCTAATTCCAGGTCCGCAGCTTCATACTATATCCCTAACTCAGTTTATAAGCGAATCTTTATCACTTTCTATGCATTTCTAGCTCAATTCCTCTATGCACATTCTTTACAAAAGAGGGTAGCCTTGCTGTCTTAACCCTTGAAACTCATTTAGCATCCAATCTTGCATTGCGTGGGATTGGATCTCATGGGTTTTAACCCCTCTTTTGAATGTAAAGTCTCTCCCCTAAGTGAAAACCATTAACCCTAGTGAACCTCCCTTCTCTCTCCTTGGAGTTGGAAGAAGGGAGAGCAACTAGGGTTCGATCGTGATTTTCCGCTTTACAAAGAGGATTTCCACTGGCATACAAAATGAAAGTTACTGCTATAAATGAATTAAGAATAATGTCTAATACATCAGTAACTAGGGATACATTGATTGGAAATTTTTCAGCTTTTGAAATTGAGGAATTTGGTCATGTTGCTACTATAAAGAAAGATTTAGCTTTTAAGGCATCAACATCATCTGCACCATCATTTGACAAGTCTGATTGGAAAGCCTTTTATGCAAGAGAACTTGAGGAAAGAAGGGGAGAAAATGAAGAACTTGAAGAACTTGAAGCACTATTTGCAAGGAAAATTCCTAAAGGTCTAGTTGGAAGTAAGTATGAAGGTAAAGCACCCTTTAAATGTTTCAACTATAATAAAATTGGTCATATGGCTTCTAGATGCCTTGATAGACATGCTAGACTAAGAGAAGATGCTAGAAGAACATACAAACCTAACCTTGAATATCAAAGATACATATTTAAGAAGAACAAAGACAAATCTTGTTATCTTGCTGATGAAGGAGTGATTGATGATTCCGCTGAGAATCCGATAGATAATGGATGGGTTTTTGTTGCTATAACAGAAGATCAACTGACACCTACTGTTCAACCGATAGAACAGACCTTGGTAGCTAAAATTGAAGTTAAGGATGAATGGATCATTGATTCAGGATGCTCACATCATATGACTGGTGATAAAAGTAAATTCTTGACTTTTTCAAGAATATAATGGAGGTCTAGTGAAATTTGGAGATCATAAAGCTTGTTTGATCAAAGGTAAAGGTACAATATCTCTTGATGGTAAGCATAATACTGACAATGTTTACTATGTTGAAGGTTTAAAGCATAATCTTTTGAGTGTTGGTCAATTAGTTGAGAAAGGATTTCAGTTACAATTCAAGAATGGAAAATGCAAAATCATGAATAGAACTAGTTCAGAAATTGCAACCCGTAATCAAACTAGAGGTAACATCTTTCATTTGAATAACAGTGAAAAGACATGCATGATTGCACATATTAATGAAAGTTGGCTATGGTATAAGAGACTCTGTCATGTAAATTTTGATTGCATGGTAAAAATCAGTACTACTAAGGCATTTAGAGATTTACCTAAGATTGTCAAACCTCACAATACAGTATGTAAGGAATGTCAATTTGGAAAACAAGCTAGAGCTTCTTTTAAAAGTATTCGAGAAAAATCAAATATTTCTCTTGAATTAATTCATACTAATTTATGTGGTCCTGCTACAACTAAAAGTTTGCAAGGTGATAGATATTTCATGCTAATCATTGATTACTACTCTAGAATGTGTTGGGTTACTTTTCTCAAAGAAAAATCAAAAGCACTTGGGAAGTTCAAACTGTTCAAAGCAATGGTAGAGAATGAAACCGGTAAGAAAATCAAAAGTTTGAGATCAGATCAAGGAGGAGAATTTACATCTAAGGAATTTAATGCATTCTGTGAAGTGAATGGAATCAAAAGACAACTATCAGCACCCTAGACACCATAGCAGAATGGAGTCATAGAGAGGAAAAACATAACTATTTTGGATGTAGCTAAAAGTATGTTATCAGAAGCAAATCTACCACATGTGTATTGGAGAGAGGTAGTAAGCACAACAGTCTATACTTTCAACAATGTTCACATCAAAGGAGAAACAGGTAAGACCCCTCATGAACTATGGTTTTGTATCACTCCTACTCTTAAATATTTTAGAATATTTGGAAGAAAATACTATATTAGAAGAGATGAGTACACTGGTAAATTTGATCCTAGAAGTGATGAAGGAATATTTCTTGGTTATTCATCTAAGAGAAAGGCATATAGATGTTTTAACAAAAGATTGCAGAAAATTGTTGAGAGTACAAATGTGAAGATTGATGAACAATTCAGAGGAACTTCAAGGTATATAGACTATGAACCGGCAACAAAAATATTGAAAAATGAACCTACATTGAACCCACCAGTATAGAATGAAGATCCTGTTACACCAGTATCATCAGAAAATTCCAGTGTAACTGAGGAACAATAGCAAACAAAGACACCTCAATATGTAAAATTGAATCACTCTGAAGATCAAATAATTGGAAACAAGTATAAAGGAGGTATGACAAGAGGAAGACTGGTAAATGAAGAGGTATGTCTTATTTCTCAAATTTAACCATCATCAGTTAATGAGGCATGTGAAGATAAACACTGGATTAAAGCTATGGAAGAAGAATTAGGGCAAATTGAGAAAAACAACACTTGGATATTAGTTCCCTGGCCTAAAGACAAAAATGTGATTGGAACCAAATGAGTATTCAGAAACAAACTTAATGAAAATGGTAACGTAATAAAAAATAAAGCAAGACTAGTGTGTAAGGGATATTCTTAGAAAGAAGGAATTGATTATAATGAAACCTTTGCACCGGTAGCTAGAAATGAGGTAGTCAGATTATTCTTGGCTTTTGCAGCACACAAGAACTACAAAGTATATCAAATGGATATTAAATGTGCATTTCTGAATGGAGATCTTGAAGAAGAAGTTTACATTGAACAACCTAATAGATTTTCTTTGACAGATAACAAAGATATGGTTTGCAGGTTAAGGAAAGCTTTGTATAGGTTGAAGCAAGCTCCAAGAGCTTGGTATGCAAGATTGGATAAGTATCTTTTGAAGATTGGTTTTTCTAAAGGTAATGCTAATAGCAACTTATATTATAAAGTGACTAATGATGACATCTTAGTTATAGAAGTTTTGTTGATGATATAATCTTTGGAGGAGAAGATGGATTATGTAAAGACTTTTCTATTGAAATGCACGAAGAGTTTGAAATGTCTATGATTGGAGAAATAAAATTCTTTTTAGGATTATAGATTTCACAGACTGATAAAGGTATATTCTTGTGTCAATCCAAGTACTTGAAGGAGTTATTAAAGAATTTTTGGATGGAGAACTTTAAACCAGTAAGCACACTTATGACTACAAATGAAAAATTATCACTAAGGGATGAATCTACACATGTTAATCCGACTAGGTACAAATCTATGATAGGAGGTTTATTGTATTTGACACAAACAAGACCTAATATGATGAATGCAGTATGTATTGTTTCAAGATTTTAGAATAATCCTAGAGAAAATCATGAATCAATAATAAAAAGGATTTTCTGGTACTTACAAGGAACTACAAATCTTGGACTATGGTATCCTAGAGATGAAAACTTTGAATTATGTGCATACATAGATGCAAATTGGGCAGGAGATGTGGATGATAGAAAAAGCACCACCAACGAAGCATTTTTTCTTGGAAGTAGATTAATTTATTGTTTGAGTAAGAAACAAAGTTGTACATCTTTATCAACAGTTGAGTCAAAATATGTTGCAGCAGCAAATGGGTTAAGCAAATGTTGAAGGATATAAAGGTAAAATGCAAGGAACCTATTACTATCTATTGTGATAACACTGTAGCAATTGATATATCTAAGAATCTAGTACTACATTCTAAAACCAAACATGTTTCTATCAAACTAAATTTTCTAAGGGAAAATGTTGAAGCAAAAGAAGTAAAAATGGTTTATATAAATACTAAAGAACAGATTGCAGATATTTTCAATAAACCTCTGCCTAAGGAGACTTTTGAATATCTCAGAGACTAGCTTGGGGCTTTACCCCCACCGGTAGAGACTTAGATAGTTGATGATAGTTATCAACTAACATAATTAACAGAGAAATCTTTTGCTCTGGCTTTCATGGAAAGCTACTTCTTAGGGGGAGTAGTTGGTATACTGAATTGGTTGGTATTTTGTATCTGAAAAATGGTCTTTATATTGCTTTGGTATTTGATGTCAAGGGGGGAGAGATTGGTATGGAAAAACACAAGGAAAACACATGTCACTCCTAGGGGGAGAGATTGTTATTTTGGAGAGACTAATTACTCTTATCTGTATTTTGATTTTTGGTTATGATCTTTTTTGTGAGGTTGTTGGTTTTTGGTATTTGGCATTTCTATTTTGGCACTTTGATGGTTTTTCCATCTTGTGTTGTCATCAATACCAAAGGGGGAGATTGTTGGTATTTTGGTATGGTTTTGTCATTGATGTCAACACCTACTATCACTTATCAACTCTGGCACTTTGGAGAATCATCAACATTCACCGGCAAGAAAATAACTTATGTACAGTCATCGGTATCTGGTAGACCGATAGGATATAATGTTCACTGGCACTTGGAATGGCATGGAAAACACTTGGCTATGTCAAAGACATCATTTGGAAACTTTGTCTTGAAGATTTGTTTATTGGCATATTGGTATTTGCATATTTGTTGTTACTGGCAATTAGGTCCAGGTTATACACCGGCAGGTTTATCTTTTCCAGATCAGCATGACATGCTATGAAGATGTTTTATTATTTTTGTAAATGCATCAAGCTGACATGTTGAATTAGTTATTGCATTGGATATTTTTTTATTTGTAAATTGATTTTATTGTAATATCCTTTATAGCCGACCCACTTAAATTGGTCTTAGGTTATGATATAAATGTAAGATCTTATTTGTAAGATCAAATGTGAAATGCAGAAAATAATTATGTGAAGGTATATGCGAGATTAAGCAGAGCTATACATTAGACATCATTTGAAGGTTGAAGGAGGGTTTTGTGAAGATAATAAGAACTACAGCGGTACTGAATCTAGCATAGAAAGATGCTAATTTGAGTAGTACATTCATATTGGATTTAACCATCCAATTGTAGTTAGTGTGACTCCCATTTTGTGTTTGAGAGTGAGCTCTAGATGCTTGGCCTTTCTGCATGTGCAGACCCCACTTGTATACACTTACTATTTGTAGTAGTATCATCTGATTGTGGGTAAGGTTTCCCACCGTGGTTTTTCCCCTTACAGGGTTTCCACGTACAAATATTGGTGTTATGTGTTGTGGATGACTTTGTCTTTTTTTTTCATGCATTAATCTTTACTGGTATTGCAATTAACTGATAAAACTGTCTACCGACATAAAAGACTAGTTTACCAGTATTAAGCATTGAATTTGTTAAGTTGTTTTTGGTTTGAATTTATTTGACAACTGATTCACCACCCCCCTCTCAGTTGTCTCTAGGACCTAAAAAGATCTTTTACCATCTGCTCGACCTTTAGTCAACATGGTGACCGCTTGTCTTTTCAATAACCGCATGGAGTTATTACTGCTAATGGTCTTTGCTGCTTCGTGAAGTTTAAAGACCTCGCATCTTCAGGCTACGAAACAATGCCCGTCATTGGAACCCTCTTGAGATGTGCAACCTTTAACACTCTTAATCCTTTGAAGTGGGCCCTCTGCACGGAATCCACCTACCTTATTTAGCACTTGTAGATAATTATTACGTTTCAGTCATTTATTTGTTCAAGAACTCCCATCGAGCTCCACATCTGGACTACCATGTGTTCCCCTTTACCATAAATTTCAACACCATCACCGCTTAACTGAAGAGGGCCCTACACTAGCCTTAGGAGCCATGTGTTCTACTGATGAGTCACCCTATTGACCTAGCTAAATGTCCAACTATATTGCCACATCACTGGTCATGTAACCACCAGCTCACTTCACTTAGCGAAACAAACCGGACTATCAGATCTTTTTTGAGATGCACCTTTTTAAATTTTGGTGTCACCCTTAAGCCGGGCCTATTACCTTTTTGCCACTTTGCGAAAGGTAAACTTCACACATCTTTCCTTCATGAACCAACATAGACCACCCGATCAAATTTGAGTTGATCGGTCTTTAACCACAGGATCTGCTTACTTCTGAGGCCCACCAGCTTTTTGCCATGTTGTGAAGCATAAAACCCTGACAACTTTTCTTCATGAATCAATGTGAACCATTAGATTCTCTAAGACATGATCATCTATTAGCCCTTTAGTGACTACCTTACTTGGGCCCGCCACCTTTTCACTACTTCATGAAAGGTAAACTTCGGGCTACTTTCAGCTGCAAATTCACGCGCACCATCGAATCAACTTTGAATTTGCGTGTTCTTTATGGGGCCCAATAAGGAACTCAAAACTTAGGAAAAGGGGGCAAAAAATAAAAATTAACAAAGACCCACCCTAGGTAAAACATAAAGGGGGAACCCCTTCATGACGGACCGACCCTTCCACTTAAGTGGAAAAAGTAACATCGAAAAAGAACACAGGGACTCCAAGGAATAGCAAGGGTAAATTTCAAAAACCCTAAACCTTTTTTGACACGAAAACTCAAAGGCAATATGAAGTGCTAAGCACAATTTTGCAAATTTTAGCCAATTATGGAACAAAATCACCCAAGGTTCAAAATAGTTATAATAGCTTAGTTGCCACATTTCTCTTCTCAGCTATTTCCTTATCAACCACAATGTTGACTTCTTTTGTGTCAATATTCATGGTATACAACACCTCTGAATCAAGATTAGCATCCTCATGTATAGTTTCTATACTCTCCACATTATTTGTTACTGGTGGTGTATCAATAGTTTGTGCTGGTGGAGTATCAGAAGGAGGTGGGGGTAAGTTATCTATTACTTTTATGCTCGGAGGACCACCTACCTTGCCTTTACCTTTATCTTTTTCCTTTTCCTTTTGATAGACTTTGAAAGTCTTTGGTCATTTGAGTTCTTCTTTCTTTTCCTTCTCTACAAAGAAGATATCCCATTTGTCCGTTGTCTCTTCAGTGATCTCATTTACTCTACCAGCCATTGATGCTACATGTTGATAATTGGTGGAAAATATTGTCCTGTTTGCTTCACTTATCAGTTCATCAATTTCTTTTGCTAATCTTACTAGGTGAACTGCAATTAATTTCTCTACCTTAATCTTCTTATCTAGTTCCACAATTGCTAACCTTTTTGCATCTAACCTTCTATACAAGTCACTAGGTAGATCATCTACAACTTCTATCAAAAATTTCTTATAAATATCTAAGTGTAGAATAACGCTGTTTTCTATGCTTTCCTTTACTTCATTAGTGAAAGTGTTATACAACTTGTTGACATTTGACAAGTTACCATCTTTAGTTATTTCATTCAAAAGGTTGCCGAAGGGAGGGACAACTTGTTTTACCTTTTTCTTCTTGGTTGTTATTTTCTTTGCTGGAGGCCTTACTACTTGTTGTTTCTATCTTGTTCTCTTAGGTTTAGGAGCGAGTACTACTGAAGGTTTTCTTTTTCTTACTACCCTTTTGAATTCAGCTGATATTTCACTATCAAAGGAGGTACCAACCAGTGAAAGATGTGTTTCCAGTTGTAATCCTTCCAAGTCACTCTCCTTAATACCAGTCATATTCAATATATCTTCCTTGATTTCGTTTGCATGTTTGATTGCGTTTCTAATTGTTTTTTCTATTTTCTTTATTCATTTATGTGACTGAACTTTGCTTTCAATGGTTTCTACATTTCCAAATACTTCCTTTGTTGGTACTTTAGGTCCTTCTAGAAGGGCTTTTGCATAAGTTTCTATTATGTTTTCATCAGCCTCATAACCCATCTTTGTAACCCAAACTATCCTCAGAACCACTGCCTCCATCTAGATTTCATCCTTTTTTATAACAAAACATATCTCATTCTGATATTTATCCACTATGGATTGAGATAGTCTTTCCCTAACTTTCATTCTAGCCTTCAGTGCCTGAAAGTGTTCAATTATGTTTGTCTCCCTATCATCTCCCATGTTATTAAGAATATCCAAAAGTTGTTTTCCTACCGGAATGTAAATCCAAAATCCTTTCTACCAATACCGGGAGCTTCCTTGGTGATATATAGAAATAGACATACAAGTAGTTACCAAATCTGAATGTGCCTTTCTTGTCACCCTTAAGTTTCTTCAAATTGTCTATTAGCTCATCTTTTAACCACTCACAAATGTCAATCTTTGCATTACTATTTACTAAGTCATAAGCACTCTTGATACATAAACTAGAAATAGAGTTTAATCTATTAGCATGTGTAGCTTTGTATCCAAGAATCATGCTAATGAATCTTACATTCATATCCTTTACATCATTGACTCTTAGGGATCTCTTGTCAAAGGTTGTGTCAGTTAGGGTCATTACAGTGTCGTTTGTAACCTTTTTAGTCTTATCAGGCCTACTATCGGTGGAAGGTAAGCCTGTCACTGCCCTAACTACTTCTTTTGTTATCTTATGAATGGAATCTAGCCAAAAGAATTCCCCATGAACTCTGCTCAATACAATCCTTATAACTTCTTTGGGAAAATCAAGAATGCTAGGTATCTCCATAAAACCTAAGGTTTCAACTATCTTGTGTTTCGGGTTTGCATTACCATTTTCATCACATATTATTGTCCTATACATATGCATAATCTCATCAGCACCTAATTCTTCAATATGACAATGTATGTAAATTATAGGATCCTTAACATAAGCAACTCCTTTGGGTATTTTAGAAAATGCTCCTAGGGTATCATCCTTCTTCGCTACTTTGGGAATGATTATAAATACAAGCCTAGGGAATTTAATCACTTCAATTACTATAGGGTTTACAATGAATTCAGGTACAGAGGAGGAATCCATTGTATAAATATCTTAATCTGCCTTTAGGTTTGAATGCTTGAATGATTTACTTCACTTCTCATTGTGGATGCCTTCGCTTGGGTTTTTCGTGCTCTAAGGAAGTTTGAATGCTCGGTGAATGAAAAAGAGTGAAAAACACTTGCTTTATAATTTCATTTCCTTCAACTACCATATTAAATGCCTAGCGGTTATGTGAAACTTAACACATTTGTTGGTAAAGAAGTAATTCAACTTCTCACCATCAACCTAGGCTAAACTAGCATATTTTTCAAATCGGTGCCATACCCCCAAGTGATTTGTTTTTAGTTAGATGAAGAATCTCTTGCTGATGGAGTGATACTATGTTCTACCAGTGAAGGAATAGCTTCATTAACATTCTAATCCAACTTTCTAGTCCACTGTTTTGAAAATTCTTGCTTTACTTCTTGAACCTTCTCTTTACCTTTCAAACTAGGTCCTTTGTTATTTGTCGATGATGCCTTACTTCTACAAAATTTCACAATGTGTCCAATCTTGTTACAAGAATAACAAGTCACATTATTTTTCTGAATAGATTTTCCATATCCTATGCTGACATGTGTTCTACATTGATTAGATAAGTATCCAAATCTTCCACAAACATAACATCTTACATTCATTCTGCAGTTTTCTAAATTATGACCAATTTTGTTGCATTTAGAACATTGACCGATGGGTGCATTGGTGTTATGATAGTTTCTAGATCTACATTGATTCTCTCTATGACCATACTTGTTATAGTTAAATTATTTCCCATTAAATTTGTAGGCATTAGGTTGTCTTACCAGTTTATTGTGATCATGATTGTTTGCAGTACCGATGTTTTCACCAACTTCAAAGCTGAGATCATTAGTATCTCCATTAGGTTTCCTATTGTTCAGCATGTCATCAAGTTCTTTTGAACTTTTCTTGAATTTTTGCTTGTGTTGATTTGCAGTAGCCAACTCATTTTCTAAGAAATTTTTCTATCTCATGAGTTTAGTTTTATCATGCTCCAAGTGAATCATATTTGTCTTCAACATATCATTTTCATGAATGAGTCTTACATTTTCATTTCTAGCATCATTGATTCTCCTAGTCAAGTCATCTTCATTCTTTTTTTGGTCTTCAATGTCTTTACAAAACCTCATAGTCATATCTTGCATCTCATTCCTCAAGGCCATGTTTTCTTGCTTCATCTTTCTTACAAGATCACTAAGAGTTTCTTTTTCATCATCATCACTTTTTATCTTCTCATGAAGTTCTCTTCTTTTGTTCCTAGCAATAGTGAGATTTTCTTGAAGTCCTTGAATGATTTCCTATGTAGCCTTCAGATCATCTTCAAGTTTCACATTTTTCAACTTTTCTACATCATAATCTGCAAGAATTATTTCCAGTTACTTTCTCATGTTTTCCATCTGTACCTGTGTCAAAATCTTCCTCAAGGTGTTAGGCTTTTGAAAATAGAGGACTAGACTTTGATACCAATTGTTAGGATTCCCAAAGATACTGAGAGGGGGGGGAATCCATATCTTGCCAGTTAATAGATTTTCTAAACTTATTAAACAAATTGTATTCCAAAATAGTGTATCGGTAAACTAGAAATAATGCAGTAAATAAGATCAATAACCACAACATAGAAAGCACACCATAACACAATTTTTTTTAACGAGGAAACCTGGTTTGGGAAAAACCTCGGTGGGATTTGTGACCCACAATATTCACTCACTAGGCAATAAATGAATATTACTTACAATAGGGGCCTACACATGCAGGAAGGCCAACTACCTAAAGCTGACTACTTAATTACAAAAGGGAAGTCTCACTGACTTACAAAAATGGATTATGCAAATCCAATATCATGTACTACTTCAATTCAACATCTGCTAAGCTAGGTTTAATACAAGTTTAAGCTCATACAACTTCCATAAACCTTATTCCAAAATTTGCCTTATCATTCGCATGTTTGCATCTACCTATTACATTCCATACATTCCTTACATAAATGATCCTACAAGATCTCATACTTATATGAGTCCTATTACAATTCACCTTGTTGACTTACAAAAAGATTTTACAATTAAATAAAAAATGAAATCCTATCGGTAGGGGTGCCGATAATCATCTTTTCTAATGTCGGTGTTAGTGCTTGTGTTGGTGTCTATCGATGCCATAGGATTGTAAGGTTGCCATCAATGAAAATACCTTCAATCACCTACAATTTCTCATTGGAGTGTGCATTTTCCAACAGACCATGGGAGTAGTTACCAGTTTGTTGTCCTCCATTTGAAATTTCTTCAGCATGTCTTTTGCATACTTGGTTTGGGAGATGAAAATTCCTTTCTCCTACTATGAGAGCTGCAAACCAAGAAAATAGGACAATTCACCTAGCATAGACATCTCAAATTCTATCTTCATCTAGTCTGCAAATTCTTTGCACATGGTGTCCTTGTCTCCACCAAAGATAATAATATCATCCACATTTACAACCACTATAATCATGTGATCTCCACTTCCCTTAACATATAGGTTAATGTCATCATTCCCTTTGTTAAATCCTTGATCCTTCAAGTATTTATGCAATCGGGAATACCATGCTCCAGGAGCCTACTTCAAACCATACCAAGCTTTCTTGAACTGGCATACGAAACTCTCATCATCATGCAAAAGATAACCCTCTAGTTGTCCCATAAAAACCTCTTCCTCAAGGTTACCATTCAAAAAGGCAGATTTGACATCCATTTGGTAGACCTTGTAACCTTTATAGGCAGAGAAAGATAAAAACATTCTTATTGCCTCTAACCTAGCAACCGATGCAAAGCTTTCTTCAAAGTCAATACCTTCCACTTGAGCATACCCTTTATAGATCAACCTTTCTTTATGCTAGATTATCTTGCCTTCTTCATTCATCTTTTTCCGGTAGACCCACTTGGTACCTATGACATTCTTGTCTTCTAGTCTAGAAAGAAGTTCCCATGTTTGATTATTCTCAATTTGTGTCAACTCTTCATCCATGACATCTACCCATTTTTCACTTTTTCTAGCTTCATCAAAAGTTTTGGGTTCAAGCTCTGTCATGAGGAAGAAATTTACCTACTAATCATTCTAGGCTAGTCTTCTTCTGGTTTGCACACCTTCATTTTTATGTCCTACGATCTTTTCCTCCGGATGGTTCTTCTGCACATACCGGTTGGAGTTCTTGCTTGGTGCTTCCTCTACTAGTCCATGGTGCAGGAGCACCTAGGACTTAGGCTCATAGTCCTATAATTCTGGCTTGTATTGAACTTAGCCAAGTTATATTTCTAATAAGGACTCTAGGAGGGTCCAAGGTGTGTGTGTAATGTTTGATTTGAGTCAAGTGTACACCTAGTTGTCTTAGTTTCCTTTCTAGGTTTGCACTTTCTGAGTAGGTGGTAGCTTGAGTAGGTTAATGGCCTTCTTAATGGTCAAAAGAGGCATAACTTGGTGAGAGCATTATAGAGGTTTAGAATATTCTTAGGAATGTTGAAAAATACATGAGTAATGACTTGTAATAGGTTGCTTAAGATGAAAAGACAAAATGTGGAAAGTTGTAAAAGTTGTCATGACAACTTTGGTCCTAAAAGAGCTTAGCAGTGGAGTTAGGGTTATCACTTTGACCTAGGATTCCTCCACACATGGGGAAGACTATTTAAACCTCTTTTTTCATGGTTACCAAGGTTGGAAGTTTGATTTTGTATGAATGACAATCTAAAACCACTCATTTCCGGACTGTTTCACTATTTTTGTCCTATTTTGCATAAATGTGAATACAAATGGATTGAATCCATTGATCCAATTTTTGGTAGAAGTTCTTTCATGTGTTTTAGTACTATTTTGTTCATTTCATTCTTTGTAGATAGTATTTGTTAGTACTTTTATTATTTTTGTTTTTAATCAACCAGTTTTGCCTTGTAAATAGCAAATTTGTGTAAAATGGTTGCCCCATAAAATACCTTTGTGATACCATCATGACCTATTGGTAAATGGAAGGAAACCCTATGTATAGTGTAAATATGTAGGGAGGAGTTCTAGAAGTAGAGTTCATCATAGTTGCCACCTTGTTCCAGGCGAGTCCAAGATCAACCCGTTTAGAGAAAATAGGGTGTAAATTGAATGCATATTGTAGGAGTGAATACAAAACCTTAACAAAATTATTTGGGATGGTTCATGAGGTCCATACAAAGTTGAAACTAAAAGGAAAATCCTTGATAAGTCCTTTATATGCCTATTTCATAAAGTTGGATAGTCATTGCCAGTTAAGGCCTAGAAACCCTAGCCAACCCTCATGTTTGGGTTAGGGCACTGTACGGTAAGTTGGACAGCTAAAAATTACAAAATATCTTGAGGATGGGTGATTGATTGAAGAAAAATAAAACTCTTTGCAAGGTCTTTTGGACTATAAAACCAAAAACCCCTAAAAACCGGATTTAGGAGGCCTAATTGGGGCTCATCCCTCTAGCCCTATTTCTAGGCAAATTTATGAAACCAATAAGGAAGATAGAGATTGAAAAACCTCAAATGGACCAAATTGAATTAATTACATGGAAAATGCCACCTCCACACCTCTACAATGACTCACAACAATATGAGGGATAAAAGTGATAAATTGATAAGTTGGTGTCAATATTGCAGGATTGAACATATGGGAAACACAATGAAATGGTAGGGTTCTTAGTCAAACACTTGTTGCAAACACCTTGAGATTAGAAAAGAGAAAGTCCTACTAGATATTAGGAAGGACTTGGAGGTCTTGGAGCATATCTAGACCTATTGAGGTTGGTGGAATTGAGCAACACCAACTAGGTGAAGTGTGAGCAAGCTGGGTCAACCCTATCAAATTGGTATTAGAGGCTATAAGATTTGGGCTAGGAGAGTAGATGTCCTTAGTGGAATATGTAGGAGACAACACCATGGTGACCAATGCAGAGTTGGCAAAGAAAGTGGATGATCAGGAGGAAGAGAATAGACTCCCGAAGGAAATTTTGATAGAATTGGAAGGTAAGCTTGGTGAAATTGGAGCCAAGGTAGATGAAATGTTGGTAAAGGTTGAAGGGATAGAAGGGAAGGCTAAAGAGGTGTCAGAAGTAGACAAAGTACCTAAACCTGATCCTATTTTAGAACAAGAACCTTTCCTAAAGGAATTGAAAGCCTTAAGTGATAAATCACTAGAAGGATTGCCATTGTTCACTGGTAAGATGGAAGTAGAAGTGGTTCTAGAATGGATAGAGGGTATGGAGAACCATTTTGAATGTGAAGGCATAACTGATTCTCAAAGAGCCAAAGTGGCCAAGTCTAGGATGAGGGGAGCCACTCTCACATGGTAGAAATTTGTGCAGGATGAGAGGAAGAAAGTAGGTAAAACTCCCATCTCTTCTTGGAAAGGGATGTTAGTCAAAATCAAAGAAGCCTATCTCCGAGATGACGATGAAGTGAAGATTCATAGGAAAAGACAAAATATAAGACAAAAAGACCTTGATGTAAGTTGTTATATGGAGGAGTTTAACAAAATTAGTCTTAGATCTCATCCGGTGGAAGAAGAAAGTCTTAAGGTTGCTAGGTACCTAAATGGATTGAGATGGAACATCCAAGAGGAAATCAGTCTAATGAGCCCAAAGACAGTTCATAAACACTATCAAGTTTCCCTTAAAGTGGAAGAAAAATTAAAAACAAAATATGATTCAAGTAGTAATAGGGGAAAATGTAGAGGAAAAGAAAATAGAGGCCATAGGGGAGGATTTGGAGGAAGAAACTTAGAGCAAAGAACACAAGGTGAGTCTAAACTCACTGAGCAACAAGAAGGTGGCACTGGTAAAGGAGGATTCAATAGAGGAAGGGGTTCAACCAGTGGTTTTATAGGAAGGTCTAGTGGATAAGGTAGATGTTACTCATATTTGGCCTCAATGAAGTGTTACCATTGCAATCAGCTTGGTCATCCAGCATAGGTGTCCAAAGAAGGGATCATTGTCACAAAGTAGTGAAAGGAGAGTGAAATATCTTCAAGAAGAGACTTCAAGAAGCAAGACTTCAGAGGTTTCCTTATAATCAAAGGTAGGTGACAACCTGATGTTAAGAAGAAATTTGATAAAATAAACTATCAGAGAAGAGCCTAGCCAAAGGAGATCATTGTTTAGGATCCAATGCAAGATTATGGACAAAGTTTGCAAAGTAATCATTGAACTAGGGTCAACAAACAACATTGTGTTAGAAGAGGCAGTGAGTAAGCTTAAATTACAAAGGGTACCTCACAACAACTCATATAGGGTCACTTGGTTGAGCAAGGGCCAACATGTCCTAGTCAATGAGCAAGCATGGGTGGATTTCACCATTGGGAGGTATAAGGGCAAAGTGTTATGTGATGTCCTACCCATGGATGCATACCATCTTCTATTGGGAAGACCATGGAAATTTGATAGACAAGCTATTCATTTTGGTTCCAAGAATGCATATTCATTCAAGAAAGATGGAGTCACATTCAAGATTCAATCTATCCTTGAGGAAGGTGAAAAGAGAGCAGCAATTCCTAATGTCCTCTTAGTGAGTGAAAAAAAGTTCTTGAACACACTTGAGGAAGGTGAAGGTATAGGATTTGTATTAGTAATGAAACCTAAAGAGGAAGACAAAAAGGAGAAACCAGGTTTGCCAATAGAGGTTCAAGACCTATTGAAACAGTTCAAAGGGATAGTGAATGATGGACAACCAGCCACCTTACCTCCTAAAAGAGCCATAATCCATGAAATAGACTTCATACCTAGAGCATCCTTACCTAACAAGGAAGCTTACAAAATGACTCCCCAATAAAATGTTGAGATTGCCAAAAAAATCCAAGAGCTTTTAGACCAAGGCCTAATTAGGAAAAGCATTAGCCCTTGTGTTGTACTTACTGTTTTAGCCCAAAAGAAAGGTGGTACTTGGAGATTGTGCACTAACTATAGAGCTATAAATAGGATCACCATTAGATATAGTTTTCCAATTCCTAGAAGAGAAGACCTAATGGATTGTTTAGGGGAAGCCAAATACTTTACCAAGATTGACCTTAAAAGTGGATACCACCAAATTAGGATTAAGGAGGGTGGTGAATGGAAAACAACATTCAAGACAACATAGGGTCTTTCTGAATGTCTTGTAATGCCATTTGGCTTATCTAATGCTCCAAGAACCTTCATGAGGCTCATGAATGAGGTGATGAAAGACTTCATAGGTAAATTTGTGGTGGTATATCTAGATGATATTCTCATTTTCAGTAAGGATAGGGCAGATCATATTAATCATTTACAAATTGTGCTACAAAGATTATATGAAGAGATGCTAACCATGAACTTGAACAAGTGTGAATTTTTTTAAAAGGAGTTGGTTTACCTTGGGTTTGTGTTGTCACATGGGAATCTCAAGATGGATCCTAGCAAGGTTGAAGCCATAGTAAATTGGCCTATTCCTAAGTCAGCAACAAAGGTGAGAAGCTTCCATGGACTAGCTCAGTATTACAGGAAGTTCATTAGGCAATTCAATGCTATATGTGCACCAATGTTGGATACTATTAGAGGTGAAATGAAGGGAAATTTTCAGTGGAATGAACAAGGAAATAGAGGTTTTGAAACGTTGAAAGAAAAGATAGCCACTCAACTGGTGTTGGTGTTGCCTAGTTTTGAGAAACTCTTCGCAATGGAATATGATGCAAGTAATGTTGCAGTAGGTGTTGTCCTAAGTCAAGAAGAAAGACTAGTAGCTTTCCATAGTGAGAAGATAAGTGATGCAAAGAGGAAATACTCCTCATATGACCTAGAGTTATGTGCCTTAGTGCAGGCTTTGAGGAATTGGAGACACTATCTCCTTCCTAAAGAATTTGTAGTCTACACAGACAATGAAGCTTTAAGCTTTCTAAACTCACAAGACAAACTTAGTCACAAACACATGAAGTGGGTAGAGTATATGCAAGCCTACACATTCACAATAAAGAATAAAAAAGGTCAACTAAATTGGCTTGCTGATGCATTGAGCAGGAGACTCTTGACAGTCCAAGAAATTCAATTAAGAAGCATAGGTGTTGATAGTTTTAGAGACCTATACCTGGATGATGAAGACTTCTCAAATGCCTAAAAGGTATGCAAAGAGTATCAAAATCATTTTCATAGTGAGTATTCATATTTTACCTTGCGAGATGGGTTATTGTTTAGAGGAGGACAAATTTGTGTGCCTAGAGGGTCAATGAGAGAAAATCTCATACAAGAGAAGCATAATGGAAATCTTAGTGGTCATTTTGAAGTCAACAAGACTCAAGAGTTAGTTCAAAGGTATTACTATTGGCCTAGGATAAATCAAGATGTTAGGAAGTATGTGGAAACTTGTATTGTTTGTCAAAAGGCCAAGGGCACTTCTTCAAATGCCATTTTATACCAGCCTCTTCCCATACCAAATAGATCTTGGCAGTGCATTAGTATGGATTTTGTAGTAGGTTTACCAAGGACAAAGCAGGGATTTGACAACATTTATGTCATAGTGGATAGGTTTAGTAAGATGGCTCACTTTGTACCTTGTAAGAGTACTCATGATGCATGTCATATAGCTCATTTGTTCTTCAAGGAAGTGATAAGGATACATAGTTTACCCATGAGAATTGTTTCAGATGGGGACTCAAAGTTCATAAGTCATTTTTGCAAGACACTTTGGCAAAATCTTGGCACCAACTTGTCTTTTGGATCAACCTACCATTCACAAATAGATGGGAAGACCGAAGTGGTTAATAGAAGCTTAGGAAACTTATTGAGGTGCCTTACCAAGGAGTATGGTCAAACATGGGATCAAGTGTTATCACAAGTTGAATATGCTTACAATGACAGTATAAATAGAACCATAGGCAAGAGTCCTTTTGAGGTGGTCTATGGTCTTCACCCAAGGGGTATATTGGAGTTAAGGGATTTAGGAAATGCAGCAATAAGAACTAGATATGCTGAATATTTCCTCAGTCAATGAAAGAGGTACATGAATCAATCAAGAAAACATTGATGGAGAACTGATGCAGAGATCTTGTGCCTAGCTCTCCAATTCACCCTTATTCACCCCAACTCCTCAACTCCCCTTCCACTCAAGCTCCTCCAAGGTAACTTGTTAGGGTACACTCCTTAAACCTCCAAGGTCTAAAATACATTGGCTTTCCTCCTAAGTATAGCCTCTTGAGGTTTCTTGTTGGTTTTGACCCCAAATCTCTGATTTTGAGATGGTCTCCTACTAGTTTCCCAAAACTCCAGCTAGGCTCCAAAGACCTCCACCAAGGATCTTCACTCTAACCATGTTTAAATTTTGTGGTTATGTTTTTTAGGTATTTTCAAGGTCATTTTATTCATTATAAAGGTCTGCACCTTCCTCCCAATCCCTAGGATTTCAACTTACTTCTACTGGCTGCTATTAGGCCTAAATGACTAGCCCTTCATGGACCTTTTTTTGGTCTTTTCCCCAAAAATTTCCTAACAACCCCTAGATATTTTTACATATTTAGATACCCATTTGGAATTTCAACAATATCACAAATTTTCCCATCTATTTTTGTCATACAACTAGGGTAACTCAAAATGAGCTATTTTTAAGGGGTTTAGGGCTTCCAAGCAGTTTTGGAAGATGTGCTCCAAACTCTTCACCAATAAAAATCTACAACCAGAAAAATCTTGGGTTCTTTTAGTACACCCATATATTTTCCAAAAAACTATGTGTTGCTGGGGTATCACTTCTCCATGGCACTGAAAATGAGCAATCTCTGCTGCCCCTACACACTAGATACAAGCTTGTGTGTTATACATCTCACCCATTCTCCTCCTTGTGGCTTGCAAAAACACAAAACACCTACTATAAAACTATTTAGAGAGCCTACCCAATCCATCCAATGGATTGAAACTTGTGCCATTCATGGATGCTTAGGTAAAATATATTTTTATAATCAAAACCCCAAATTTCAAGGGTTTGTGAGCAACTTTCACAAAAATAGTGATAACTTTTGATTCAAAGCACTTTAGACCTTCATATTATACTTGTTGGAAAGGTAAAACAAATTTATAACTTAATATGCTACTATGAGAACCATACCAGACCATATAGGTTGTACAAAATTATAAATTCAAAGAAACAATAGTCCAAATGTGAGAAAAAGCATAGGAAACCCTTGGCAAATGAATTGAATGCAAACCAAAAGTTGGTTAACCTCATATTGGAGATTTTTAGAAGGTTTTATACACAATTTAAAGTTGGTTCCAACCAACTTCCAATGCCATTTCCTTCATGGACAACTTTTGCCTAAAAAATGCAAAAGTTGTCATGACAATTTTGACAACTTTTACCTATGAGTGCAAAAACACACTCCAAGACTATCAAGGCCTTAAAAATCACTCAAATGGAATCCTAAAATGTATTTAAACCACTTTCAAACATTCTAGAAAGTTTCTAGGCATCCACCTGGTACAAACCAAAAATTGACATTTTGACAATATTTCAGGATAATGACAATTTTGGGTCCTGAGCACAACAAAAGTGTGGAAAACCAAACTATGTCTTCAAAAAGAATCATAGGACTTATTCCAACTTTTTACAACATAAAATAACTTGAAATCACACAAAAACTCTAAACTACAAGAAAAGACAACTTGAGCTAGGTGCCCTGCACCATACTCCCCTGGGGCAAGGAACTCAAGTCCCTTGAGTTATTAGGTTTGCTAGTTGCACTCTATGATTACTTATGTCAGATTTTGACATCCACATAGCCTCTAAATCAGGTAGACCTACCCACTTCACAAGGTAATGTTTGTAGATGCCCTTTCTTGTCTTCTTGATCACCTTGGTATCCAAGATGCTTTCCAGCTGAACCGATTGACTAACTAGTAAATCCTTCACCCAATCCTCTATAGATTGAAATGTGGTATCAATATAAGAGGTATAAGATTCTCCTTTATAGGGATACAAGTCACAAACATTGAAAATAGGAGATATGGCCAAAGAAGGAGGTAGTTCAACTTCATAGGCATTTTGGCCAAACTTATGCACAATCTTGAGTGGCCCAATCTTCTTCATCATCAACTTGGTTGTATGTCCTTTTGGAAGTCTTTCCTTTCTAAGATAATCCAAAACTAAGTCTCCAACCTTAAATTGCAAGTTCCTCCTTGATTGATCAACTTGTTCCTTATATTTTTCTGATTTTCATTGCAAGGACTGTTGTACTTTGTCATGAATTTCCTTAATGCCTTAAGCAAAACTCTCTCCTTGATCACTCTTATGGGTCATTGTAATAATATCACTAAGTTATAAGACACCTCTAGGATGAATTCCATAAACAATTTCAAAAGGACTTCTACCTATGCTCTAGTTGACTGAATCATTTTATGCATACTCTGCTTGGCTGATCACCAAGTCCCAAGTCTGACCATGCTGCTTAGTGAGACACCTTAAGAGATTACCCAAGGACCTATTGACAACCTCAATCTAACCATCTGATTATGGATGGTAGGCAAATGAAAATGAGATTCTAGTACCCAACTTATTCCATAAGGTTCTCCAGAAGTGACTCAAAAACTTAACATCCCTATCACTCACAATGCTCACTAGAAGTCCATGGATTCTTACTCTTTCTTTGAAGAAAAGACCTACAATATAGGTGGCATCATTGGTACTCTTACAAGGGATGAAGTGAGCCATTTTTCTGAACCTATCTACCACCACATAAACACTATCAAATCCTATTGGTGTTCTTGGTAAACCCAACACAAAATCCATGCTCAAACATTCCCAAGGCCTTTGGGGTATGACTAAGGGCTGATATAAACCTGCATTACTTTCTGATCCTTTTTCTCTCTGACATATGGCACATTGTTCAACAAATCTCCTTACTTCTGATTGCAACTTGTGCCAATAGTAGAACCGACTAACCTACTCCATTGTTTTATCATTGCCAAAATGACCTCCTAGACCCCCTTGATGTTTCTCTTGAATGATGTTTTTTCTCATAGAGCATTGGGGTATACAAAGGAGATGTCCTTTAAACAAAAACCTTCCTGTATCATATACTCTGAGTAGGAAACATGAGAAGTGTTAGAAAAATCAGAACATGTAGCATATATATCAGCAAAATCTTTGTCTTCTTTGTAGAGGTCTCTCAACTCCTCCAACCCCACACTATGCAATTTAATCTCTTGTATGGTCATGACTTTCCTACTGAGTGCATCAAAAACTTTATTTAAGGTGCCCTTCTTATGTTTGATAGTGAAGGTGTAAGATTGTAGGTATTCTGCCCACTTGAGGTGCTTCTGATTTAACTTCTCTTGTCCATTGAGAAAACTAAGGGCATGGTTGTTAGTATAGACCACAAACTCTTTGGGCAGAAAGTAATGATGCCACTTCTTCAAGGCTTGCACCATGACATACAACTCCAAGTCATACACAGAGTACTTTTGTTTTTCTTCATTCAACTTTTTAGAGAAAAAGGCTATGGGAAGACCCTCTTGACTCAAAACAACCCCTATTGCTCTTTGACTAGCATCACACTCAACTATAAATAACTGATTGAAATTAGGTAACCTAAGGGTAGGTAACTTAGCTATGTTCTTTTTGAACAACTCAAATCCCTTTTGGGCCTCCTTTGTCCACCTGAACTGACACATGACTCCCCCTTTGATAGTATTGAGCACAGGAGCACACACATGACTAAAGTTTCTTACAAACTTCCTATAGAAGGATGCTAACCCATGAAAACTCCTAACATCACTAATATTATTCGGTGTAGGCCAACTAAGGATTGCCTCAACCTTACTAGGATCTATTTTTAGACAACTTTGTGAAATGACAAAACCAAGATATACAAGTTCAATCTTGAGAAACTCACACTTTTCAAGGTTGATTTTGAGTTGTGCCTTTTTTAGCTTCTTCAAGACCATCTCCACATCCTTGAGATGTTCTTCTTTGGACTTGCTAAAGATTAGAATATCATCAAGATACACAATCACAAATTTACCTATGTACTCAGCCAAAACATCATTCATGACCCTTTGAAAGGTGCTAGGTGCATTGGTAAGGCCAAATGGCACGACCAACCACTCATAGAGGCTGGCATTGGTCCTAAAGGCTATCTTCCATTCATCCCCTAGTCTGATTCTTATCTGATGATAACCTAATTTTAAATCCACCTTTGCGAAGTAGCTTGCACCCCCAAGATTGTCCAACAAGTCTTCTATCCTTGGCATAGGGAACCGATACCTTATAGTGATCTTATTGATTTCTCTGGAATCTATACACATTCTCCATTTTCCCCCTTTCTTGGGTGCTAAGACAATAGATACAACACATGGACTCAAACTCTTTTTAATGAATCCTTTTTCTAAGAGCTCGTGCACTTTTTTGGCAATTTCTTCATTTTGACTAGGTGTCATTTTGTAGGCAGCCTTGTTAGGCAAACTTGCCCATGGAATCAGATCTATTTGGTGATTTACATCCCTAATTGGTGGAAAATAATCAGGTAGATCTTCTCCTATTACTTATGCATATTGTTTGAGTAGACCTTTCACCTCTTGTGGCACTTCCTCCATTGCATCTTCCTTACCTTCTTCACTAGGTTTGAGCACAATAGCATATCCTTGATCTCCTTGTTTCATCACCTTAAGAAACACTTTACCACTCATCATCATCACACTTGATCCCAATTTTTTTCCTCTTTTCGATCAGGTAATGGATCCATTTGATACCTCTTACCATTCTTGATAATGATATAGCTATTTTTTTCTCCATCATGTTGAGCCTTTACATCAAATTGCCATGGATGTCCCAATAGCAAATGACAAGCATCCATAGGCAATATATCACATAAAATCTTGTCCTTATACTCACCCATCTCATAGTCTACCCATGCTTACTCATCAACTAAGACATGTTGGCCCCGGTTGAGCCATGACACCTTGTAGGGAGTGAGATGTGGCAAGCTCTTTAACTTGATTTTATCCACCATTTCAGTTGAAACTATATTCTTAGTTGAACCTGAGTCTACAATCACTTTGCAAATATTTCCTTGAGACTTACAAGTTGTTCTAAACAAACTCTTCCTTTGTGGTGGCTCTTGAGCTTGAGGAATCTTCAACAAAGACCTTCTTAGCATTAAACTTTCACCATCTATCACTGGGCCTGCCTTGCTGAGAGGGGAAGACACACTTTGATTGTCTTCTTCCTACACTAATTGTGTTCTTCTCTCACCCATGTATGAGTGTGAAGAGCTGGTTGCTTTCTCTGGACACCTTCCCATTGTGTGGCCAACTTGATTACAATTGTAACATCTACCAGTGAAAATTGAATTTCCTCTTCCTAAGCTTCCAAATCTGCCACTAGAATTGTTTCTTCCTCTGAAGGATCCTCTAAATGCCCCCCTTGAAGAGTCTCCACCAACTTCTTGCCTTGAGTTTTCTTCATTCCTTGATGTTTTCTATCCTCTATTAAAAGTGCCCCTTCCTCTAAAGGATCTGCCAGCTCTAAACTTTTGATTTTGTTCACTCCTCCTCTTGATTTTGTCTTCTACCCTTAATGCTAACTGAAAACACTTATGAATAGTATCAGGAGTAAGGATACTGATTTCATCTTGTATATTTTGTCTCAATCCATTCATGTATCTAGCCAATTTTTCTACCTCATTCTCATGCTTCTTAGCTCTAAGGCTTAGTTTATGGAATTCCTCCATGTAAGCATTGACATCTAGCTCCCTTTTTTTTAGATTTTGTAGTCTCTTATGAATTTGAACTTCATAATCTCCTAGAAGGAATTGTACCTTAATTCTAATCTTCATACGCTCCCATGAAGTTATCTTCTTTTTGCCTTCTTGTATCCTTTCTTCTTGCATCATATTTCACCAAACCAATGCTAATCCTCTCATTCTTGATTTGGCCACATTAAATCTTTTCTCTTCTGCTACCTCTTTGTAATCAAAGTGATTATTGAGAGCTTCTATCCAATCTATCAACTCTTCTCCATTGAAGTTTCCTCCATATGTGGGTAATCCATCTAGATTGTCCTTAGAAATGGATTTGACTGCA
The DNA here is from genome assembly GCF_030272615.1 of Cryptomeria japonica. Classification (NCBI taxonomy): domain Eukaryota; kingdom Viridiplantae; phylum Streptophyta; class Pinopsida; order Cupressales; family Cupressaceae; genus Cryptomeria; species Cryptomeria japonica. The sequence goes on along the minus strand of NC_081411.1, from coordinate 780,261,288 downwards.
TCTAGGAATAATTTTTGGTCTCGAGGCATAGCTACTACTACTGGTTCCTCTCCATCTTCCACTTCTTCAACAGTCTCATCACCCCATTCTATCTTAACCTTTCCCTTCTCCTTCTTTGCCTCTCCAATTCCTCTACGTCCTTCTGTATCCTTCAATCCTTCTATCATCTTTGCCACCATCTGTCGGATGGCTTCTAGAGTCATTGCCTTTGGAGGCATTGAACTTGCATCTGATTCTTCAAAATCTGACATACACCAAATCTTTCAAAGAATGGCTCTGATACCACTCTGATGCAGAAATCTTGTGCCTAGCTCTCCAATTCACCCTTACTCACCCCAACTCCTCAACTCCTCTTCCACTAAAGCTCCTCCAAGGTAACTTGTTAGGGTACACTCCTTAGACCTCTAGGGCCTAAAATATATTGGCTTTCCTCCTAGGTATAGCCTCCTAAGGTTTCTTGTTGGTTTTGACCCCAAATCTCTAATTTTGAGATGGTCTCCCACTAGTTTCCCAAAACTCCAGCTAGGCTCCAAAGACCTCCGCCAAGGATCTTCACTCTAACCATGTTTAAATTTTGTGGTTATGTTTTTCAGGTATTCTAAAGGTCATTTTATTCACTATAAAGGTCTGCACCTTCCTCCCAAGCCCTAGGATTTCAACTTACTTCTACTGGCTGCTATTAGGCCTAAATGACTAGCCCTTCTAGGACTATTTTTTAGTCTTTTCCCCAAAAATTTACTAACAACCCCAAGATATTTTTACATATTCAGATACCCATTTGGAATTTCAACAAGATCATAATTTTTCTCATCTGGGTTTGTCGTACAACTAGGGTAACTCAAAATGAACAATTTTTAAGGGGTTTAGGGCTTCTAGGCAATTTTGGAAGATGTGCTCCAAACTCTTCACCAATCAAAAACTACAACCAGAAAAATCTTGGATTATTTTAGTACACCCATATACCTTTCCAAAACAATATGGGTTGCTAGGGTATCACTTCTCCATGGCATTGAAAATGAGCAATCTCTGCTGCCCCTACACACTAGCTACAAGCTTGTGTGTTATTCATCTCACCCATTCTCCTTGTTGTGGCCTGAAAAAACACAAAACACCTACTCTAAAACTATTTACATATCCTACCCAAGCCATCCAATGTATTTCAACTTGTTCCATTCATGGATGCTCAGGCAAAATACATTTTTACAATCAAAACCCCAAATTTCAAGGGTTTGTGAGCAACTTTCACAAAAATAGTGATAACTTTTGATTCAAAGCACTTCAGACCTTCATATTATACTTGTTGGAAAGGTAAAAAAAATTTCTAACTTCCTATGCTACTATGAGAACCTTACTATACTATACATGTCATACAAAATCAGAAATTCAAAGAAAAAATAGTCCAAATGTGAGAAAAAGCATAAGAAACCCTTGGCAAATGAATTGAATGCAAAGAAAAAGTTGATTAACCTCATATTGGATATTTTTAGAAGGTTTTATACACAATTTAAAGTTGGTTCCAACCAACTTCCAATGCCATTTCCTTCATGGACAACTTTTGCCTAAAAAATGCAAAAGTTGTCATGATAATTTTGACAACTTTTACCTATGAGTGCAAAAACACACTCCAAGGCTCACAAGGCCTTAAAAATCACTCAAATAGAATCCTACAATAGATTTAAACCATTTCCAAACATTCTAGCAAGTTTGCAGGCATCCACGTGGTACAAACCAAAAATTGACATTTTGACAATATTTAAGGATAATGACAATTTTGGGTCCTGAGCACAACAAAAGTGTGGAAAACCAAACTATGGCTTCAAAAAGAATAATAGGACTTATTCCACCTTATTAAAACATAAAATAACTTGAAATCACACAAAAACTCTAAAATGCAAGAAAAGACAACTTGAGTTAGGTGCTCTGCACCAAGAACACAAGTAAAATCAAGAAAAAAGTTCATGAGAGAAGGAAGAACCTACAATTCCAAGTAGGTTATCTTGTCATGGTGCACCTTAACAAGGAAAGGCTACAAAAATGAGTACCTAATAAGTTGCATATGAGAAGGTCGGGTCGATGTGCCATCCTAGCCAACTATAGAGAAAATGCATACAAGGTGGACCTACCTAGTGAAATAGGACTGTCACCAGTTTTCAACATAGCAGACTTAGTTGCTTACAAAGGGCCAAATCTAGGTTTAGATTTTAGTCACTCAAAGGTATCAGATGATGTAAATAACCTTCAAACACTAGCAAAACCAATTCCAAAGGCTGAAAAGTTATTGAATTCAAGGATCACTAAGAAGACAAGACACCAAACTTTTTGGGAGCACCCAATCAAGTGGTAGGGTATGGATGATTTTGAGGCTACATGGGTGCTTGAGATAGAGTTTGTGAAGTTAGGCATTGATCATAATCTGATCCCCAAAGAGGTGACCTAATTTTATTTTATTTGGGAGAATGGTGCAGGAGCACCTAGGACTTAGGCTCATAGTCCTTCTACAATTTTCTCTTATACCAACCTTAGCCAAGTCAGGTTTCTAATTAGGACTCTAGGAGGGTCCAAGGTGTGTGTGTAATGTTTGATTTGAGTCAAGTGTAGGCCTATTTGTTTTAGTTTCCTTTCTAGTTTTGCACTTTGCAAGTAGGTGGTAGCTTGAGTAGGTTAATGGCCTTCTTAATGGTCAAAAGAGGCATAACTTGGTGAGATCATTAGAGAGGTTTAGAATATTCTTAAGAATATTGAAAAAGACATGAGTAATGACTTGTAATAGGTTGCTTAAGATGAAAAGACAAAATGTGGAAAGTTGTAAAAGTTGTCATGACAACTTTGGTCCTAAAAGAGCTTAGTGGTGGAGTTAGGGTTATCACTTTGACCTAGGATGCCTCCACACATGGAGAATACTATTTAAACCCCCTTTTGCATGGTTACAAAGGTTGGAAGTTTGATTTTGTATGAATGACAATCTGAAACCACTCATTTTCGGACTATTATCACTATTTTTGTCCTATTTTGCATAAATGTGAACACAAATGGATTGAATCCATTGATCTAATTTTGGTTAGAAGTTCTTTGGTGTGTTCCAATACTATTTGGTTCATTTCATGCTTTGTAGATAGTGTTTGTTAGTACTTTTATGGTTTTGTTTTCAATCAGCCAGTTTTGTCTTGTAAATAGAAAATGTGTGTAAAATGGTTTCTCCTTAAAATCCATTTGTGATACCATCATGAAATTTTGGGACATGGAAGGAAACCATATGTATAGTTTAAATATGTAGGGAGGATTTCTAGGAGTAGATTTAATCATAGTTACCACCTTGTTCTAGGCGAGTCCAAGAGTAACCCGCTTAGAGAAAACAGGGTGTAAATTGAATGCATACTACAAGGGTGAATACAAAACATTAACCAAATAATTTGGGATGGTTCATGAGGTCCATATAGAGTTTCAAATGCAAGTAAAATCCTTGACAAGTCTATTAGATTCCCATTTCACAAAATTGGATAGTCACTACCGGTTAAGGCCTAGAAACCCTAGCAAACCCTCACTTTTGGGTTAGGTCACTATACGGTAAGTTGGAAAGATAAAAACTACAAAATATCTTGAGCATGGGTGAGTGATTGAAGAAAAATAAAAATCTTTTCAATTTCTTTTGGACCATAAAACCAAAAACCCTTAAAAACCAGATTTAGGAGGCCTAATTGGGCCTCATCCTTCTAGGCCTATTTCTAGGCAAATTTATGAAATCAATACGAAAGATAGAGATTATAAAACCTAAAATGGAACAAATTGAATTCATTCCATGGTAAATGCCACCTCCACACCTCATCAATGACTCACAATAGTATGGAGGAGAAAAGTGAGAAAATGATAAGTTGATGTCAATATTGCAGGATTGAGCATATGGGAAACACAATGAAATGGTAGGGTTCTTAGTCAAAGACTTGTGACAAACACCTTGAGATTGGAAAAGAGAAAGTCCTAGAAAAGATTGGGAAGGACTTGGATGTCTTGGAGCATAAATAGACCTGGTGAGGTTGGTGGAATTAAGCAGCACCAACTAGGTAAAGTGTGAGCAAGCTGGGTCAACCCTATCAATCTACTTTTAGATTGATCTTCATGCTCATCATCTAAAACATCAATATAGGGTGTCAGTGTAGATTCTTTTTTATTTAGGTCTCCATCTATTCTCAAATTTATATTGTCAAACATTTTTCTCAAATTCTTGTTGTAGCATTTGTAAGCTTTACTCTTGGTTGAGTAACCCAAGAAGATTCCTTCATCACTTTTGGAATCAAAACTTCCTAACCCATTTGCATCCCTCTTGATGAAACACCTACCTCCAATCACTCTAAAATTCTTGAGTGATGGTTTTTGGTTGTACCATAACTCATAGGGAGTCATTCTATTGTTTACTCTTAGTTGTACCCAGTTTAATGTATAGACAACAGTATGAATTGCTTCCTTCCAGTATGTATCTAGTATGCTAGCCTCATTTAACATTATTTCTAGCCATTTCCTTTACTTTCCTATTCTTCTTCTACACCATTCTATTGTGGTGTTCTTGTTGTTCAATATTGTCTCTAGATTCCTTGTTTCTCATAGTAGTTAATAAACTCACTTGAAGAATATTCTCCACCCTGGTCTAATCTTAAACACTTTAACTAGTGTCCACTATCATTTTCAACCAACCTTCTAAAAATCTTGAATATTTCAAATGCCTATGATTTTTCATGCAAAAATGTCACCCAATTCATCCTGGAGTAGTCATCAATGAATAGCATGAAGTATCTCTCACCAGTCAGAGCCCTTGTCATTGATGGTCCACACAAATCTGTATGTACTAACTCCAGAGGTCTTGAGGTATTATACTCTTTTTTTGCAGCTCACTCTGATTTGCTTACCTCTGATGCATTGATCACAAAAGGTACTTGTTGGTTTAGTTATTTGTGGAATGTTTCTTACATACCAGTTCTTTCTTATCTTCACCAGATTGTCAAAATTCACATGGCCTAATCTCCGGTGCCACAACAAACTTTCATCAACTTGTCCCATCATACATTGGGACTCATAGCATTCTATCAGATTGTAGACATTACCATCTATTCTCTTTCCTTCTGCCACAACTTGAGTGATACTCTACTTTCTTATCTAACAACCTGTAGAATCAAATGTGAACTTGTACCCTTTGTCACACATTTGACTGACACTTAGGAAATTATTATCTAGTACCTCCACATAGTATACATCATGAGCCTTAATCTTTCCATCAATATTCAATGTACCATGACCTTTAATCTTGATGGAGGAGTTTTCACCAAAATGAACAGAACCACCATTCCAATCATCAAGTTTGATAAACTTTTTCTTGTCTCCAGTCATGTGATTTGAGAAACCACTATCAACTACCTATAAATTATTCCTTTCAACATGTAGAGTAGTCTACACAATCCTTCTTGACACTATCTTGTTCTTCTCCTTCTCTATCCAGTCTTGTTTCTCTTCTTTCTTCTCCTCTTTTGTAATCATGTGTTTCAGTTTAGTCTCTATCTTTTGATCCGGTATAGTTTTATTTTTCTCATTAGTTCTGAGCATACGATGCCTTGCTATGTGACCAAAATTTTGACACTTATAACATCTTACATTAGTATTGAAAGATATATCCAAAACATTCTTGTAGGACATCTGCACACTTCTCCTTCACTCAACTCTTATGACCAAACTCACTGAAATTATAGCAAGTGACATTTGTACCTTGTAATGCAGCGAATGAATTTATACTCTCAAAACTGTGATTTACATTCATTTTCCTATAGTCTGCCATTTTAGGACCAAAATTATTACACTGGTGACAATAACGATGAAAGTTTGGAACATACCGGTTAGATTGTCTTAGTCCTGCAAATGACTGCCTCAGCGGGGCTCTTCCTTTTATACTATTAACTCTGGTGAATCCATCATGATCAACTCTTGCATTTCTCCTTGGATCTGCATGTCATTGCATTCAATATGGTCTCTGGTTCATTGATTGTGTATATCAGTTTGTGTGGAGATTCTTAACAGCATCTCCATATTTCTTCTTTCCTATATCTTTACTTACGGTGAATGTATTCTTCTCTTCACTTTCATTTGAAGAAGTAAACAATATCTCCTTACTAGATGTGTCTTTTCTATTTGAACTTTGACCCTCTTGAAATCCTAAGCCACCGGTATCCTTAGATTGCTTCTATTTGCTCAACATCTTGTCTAAAGCTTTCATGTTGCCTTTGTATTTGCTTCTCACTTTCATTTCTTCCTTGTTTTTCTCTAATTCCTTTCAGAGCTTGACAATTTCTTCTTCTAGGTTCTAATGCTCCTTCTCCTTTTTACTCAACCCGGTGCTAGTAACTTAACAGATCCTCTTAGCTTCTTCAAATTGAATTTTTAGATCTGCAATTGTTTTCTTGGACTCTTCAAAATATTTCTCCAAAATCTCTTATTCTTTAGCTATAGCCTTTTTTACCTTCAAATCTCTTCTTGTTTTCTTTAGCTCTTCCAAGGCACTGATGAGCTCTGCTTCAATATCTACTTCTCCTTCTTTTTGTTCCTCTTCTCCTTCTTGAGGTACCAGAACCTCTTGGGCCATGAAAAGGGTCGCACTAACATAATCTTCACTGCAACAGTCATTTGAGACACTTTCCTCATCGGTGGTATCATTTTCATGTGTAGAGACTATTCTACTTCTGGTTGCCTCTTCTACCATATCGGTAGACATTCATCTTCTTGTCTTTACCGTATGATCTGCTACCACTTTATTGATAATCTTCATTCATATCACCATAGGGACATTTGGTAGCAAAATGTCCAATATTTCCACAGTTGAAATAGTTTAGAGGTAGCTTGCCTTTGTATTTCCCTGAACCCATCTTGAGTCTTCTGACAACGTTTGCCATGTTATCATCAAAGTCTTGACCAGTTTGATCATGAGAAGACTCTTCTTTTTCTTTTCTTGTTGTTTTAAATGCAACTTATTTCTTCATAGCCTCAGTACCATCAGTCCTCATTTCATAAGCAGTTAGGGAACCATATAGCTCATCCATTATAAAGACTTTCAGATCCTTTACTTCTTCTATTGCAAAAACCTTTGTATCATACTTGGGTGTAAGGGATCTAAGTACTTTTTTCACTACCACCTCATCTTTTATTTCTTCTCCAATCCCTCTAATGGTGTTTTTTGTTTCATAAATTCTTTGGAGATAGTCATCAATCTTCTCTTCATCTTTCATCTTCAAACCCACAAATTGTTCTCTCAATGTCTGTAACTTGGCTTCCTTGAATTTAGCATCGCCTTCAAATATTTTTTGCAACTTATCCCAATTTGCTTTGGCAGATGAGTAGTGCATGACCTTAACAAACTCATTATCAGATAGCCCACTAAGAATAGAATTCTTTCACTTAGCATTGTTCTCATATTCCTTCATAGCATTTGGATTAGTAGGAGGATTGTTAGGGACAATATACCCATTCGCAAGCAACATCCATACATGACAACCTAGAAAGGACAAATAGGTTTCCATTCTTCTACTCCAAAAGGCATAGTTGACACCATCAAACATAGGGGGCTTTTGAGGAGGTTGATTCATTTCTTTCCATTGTGAATACTTGACAGGATCTACCCAAGCTTGATAAATCTTTGACAAAATAGGGTACCTAGGTTCTGATACCAATTGTTGGACATAATGGATCACTGAGAGGGGGGTGAATCAGTGATTTAAATAATTTTTAATTAATCAAAGCTATACAAGTTCAATATGAGATACACATGAAAGGAAATAAAAGAGCAAGGAAAGGAAAATTAATCCAAGAAAGTTTATGATGAAGTAATTGTTACCAAGAGAAAAGCAATAAACTTGGAGCATCACCCAAATGAGAAGAAGGAGGCACAAGAACTTTTGAAAGGGGAAAAGCAAAGAAAAACCCCTTGTGATATTATGAATGAGGCAATGCCCAAAAATGAAAGAGAGAGAGAGAGAGAGCAAGAAGCTCTTTACAATATTGTCATTAAGAAGAAATGAGAGAGGAGGCATCTCTTAAATAGAGATGAGGAGAGGAGTTACAAAGTAACTCCAAATCTATGAATGCCACCATTCATAAAATGTGTGTGCCATGTGTTCACATCCTCTTATGGAGGAAATCTAATATTCCTTAATAAAGGAAAATAAAAGAAATGACTTGTCCTCACACATGTACTAGAGGACAAATTACATGTAGGAATTCCAAAGGAATATCCTAATAAAAATAAACCTAAGCTAAGTAAAGATTAAATATTCTAACACCCCCCCTTAAGCTTTACTTGGGGAGCTTACATCAAACCCTTCAATGGGTTGTAATCCAAGATTTTTACAATGAAATTGGAATTTTTCTTTACAAAGTGGCTTGGTCAAAATATCTGCAACTTGGTCTTCCCCCTTGCAATATAGGAGTGAAACTTGCTTGTCTTCAATTTGTTCTCTAATAAAGTGGTGTTGGAGAGCAATGTGTTTTGTCCTTGCATGGAAAACTGGATTTTTAGCCAAGGCAATGGCACTTTGGTTGTCACAATACAATGGAGTTGGTTCATGTTGAGGTAGACCCAAATCTTCAAGTAATCTTCTAAGCCACAAGACTTCTTTGGAAGCATTAGTGCATCCTTTGTACTCAGCTTCAGTGGATCCAAGAGAGGTAGATTGTTGCTTTTTACTATTCCAAGAAATTGCTCCTGAACCAACAAAGAAACAATAACCACAAGTAGATTTCCCATCATTGGGATCTCCACCTAGATCGGAATCAGTAAAACCTTTTAAAGTAAAATCAGAATTTGCATCATAAAACAAACCTTCATTAATTGTTCCTTTAATATATCTTAAAATTCTTTTAGCAACTTTAAAGTGTGTTTGTTGAGGTTTAGACATGAATCTTGAAACCAAACCAACACTATAAGCAATATCGGGCCTAGTAAGAGTTAAATAATTTAAACTTCCAACTAATTGTCTATACAAAGTAGCATCAACAAGAGGAGTTTGCATATCAAGCATTAACTTAGTGCCTAATTCAATAGGAATTGAAACATGATGAGCATCATTCATTTTAAACTTATCTATGAGATCTTGAGCATATTTACTTTGAGATAGGAAAATTCCTTTAGAGGTTTGCCAAATTTGCATTCCTAAGAAATAATGTAAAAGACCTAAATCAGTCATTTGAAATTTTTGATTAAGTTGAAACTTAATATCAGAAATCAAAGTATTGGAACTTGAAGTAAGAATCAAATCATCTACATACAAGATAATAATTATAATATCATCTTCACTATGTTTAATATACAAGTTAGGATCATTTTTACTTCTAATAAAGCCTTGAGCAAGAAAGAATTCATTAATCTTTGAATACCACTCCCTAGGAGATTGCTTTAATCCATAAATTGATTTCTTTAATTTACAAACTAAGTGTGCATTACCTTCTTTAATAAAACCAGGAGGTTGAGACATATAAATTTCCTCATGTAAATCACCATTAAGAAAAGCACTTTTAACATCCATTTGGTGAATAGGCCAATTCATTCTAGAAGCTAATGCAAGCACAAGTTTAATTGTAGGCATTTTAGCAACAGGAGCAAAAGTTTCATTATAATCTAAGCCTTCAATTTGAGAAAAACCTCTAGCAACTAATCTAGCTTTAAATTTAGTAACTTGATTATTAGCATTCAATTTAGTTTTATAAAGCCACTTGCAAGAAACAAGATTTTTGCCATGAGGCAAGGGAACTAAATCCCAAGTTTTGTTAGAAATTAGAGTATCATATTCTTCCTTCATTGCTTTTTGCCAATGTGGTTGATTTTTAGCTTGATCAAAGGTTTTAGGATCATTAGAATTCATAATAGTAGTCATTAAAGCATAATTACAATAATTAACTCTCCTAGCTTGAAGTTTATACATTCTAGCTAAGTATTCATCACTATCTTGAATTAAAGATTTAAACCATTTAGGTATTCTTTTAGAAGTAATGGATTCATCACTAGAAGAAGAGTCATGAGGAGTAGAGTTATTATTATCATCATCACTATCACTAGAAGGAATAGAAAGAGATGCATTAGGAGTAGGGTTAAGAGAAGGAGGTTGGTCCTCCACAAGCACAACTTTGGTTTGACCAAGTTCATCATCCTTCACTTTAGAACAATCATGAATGCCTTTTTCTGCAATACAAACATCTCTTGCAACTTTTACCTTGTTAGTAATGGGATTGTAAACTCTATAACCTTTAGTATTTTCATCATAACCAACAAAAATAAAAGGAGAAGATTTAGCATCTAATTTTTTTCTTTTCTCCTTAGGTTTGTGAACATAAGCTATGGAACCAAAAATTCTTAAATTCTGCAAATTAGGCTTTCTACCAGACCAAGCTTCTTCAGGAGTTTTATCCTTTAAGGCTTTGGTAGGTGTTCGATTAACTAAATATGTTGCACAAGCCATAGCTTCAGCCCAAAACTTGTAATCCATATTTTTAGCATGCAATAAACATCTAGCCATTTCAACAATAGTCCTATGCTTCCGTTCTGCCACACCATTTTGTTGTGGTGTATAAGGAACGGTAAGCTCATGTTTAATTCCAAAAGATTTTAAATAAGCATTAAATGCATTATTGACATATTCTCTTCCATTGTCAGTACGAAGAATCTTAATTTTAGAACCAGATTGCCTTTCTACAAACATATGAAATTCAGTAAAAACATCAAGCACTTGATCCTTACTATGAAGGAAATATATCCATGTTCTCCTTGAAAAGTCATCAACAAAGGTAAGTGCATACCTTGAACCTTGGATGGAGGGATTTTCCATGGGACCCAAGAGATCACTATGAACGAGGTGCAATTTAGTGTATGCCCTCCAAGATTGACCATGAGGAAAGGGTTCCCTATGCATCTTACCACTCATGCAACCATTGCAAACAATTTGAGAAGGAACAATAGTAGGCAATCCATTAACCATATTTGCTTTTTGCATTAGTGAAATATAATCAAATTGAGATGGCCAAGTCTTTCATGCCATTTAGTAAAATCAACAGTAGTAAGCAAAGAATACTTTGGAGGAGCAAATTCATAGAACTTGAATAAGTTATCACTATCCATTTTAGTAGTAGCAATAACATGATTAGTGTTTGGATCAATGATATAACATACGCCCCTATAAAAGTTAATCTTATAATCTTGACAAAGTTTAGGAACTGAAATCAGATTTGATTGTAATTCAAGAACATAAAGAACATCATGTAATTTCCCATTAGGAACATTCACATCACCAATAGCTTCAACTTTACAACTATGATTATTAGCTAATTGAACAGGAATATTAGAAGTATCGGGATGCAAAGATTCAAAACATTCTTTATGAGAAGTAACATGTTGAGATGCACCAGAATCAATAATCCACTCAAGTGGTTGAGAAACATTATAAGTACATGTAAATGCATGACGAGATGAATTACCATTATTATTATTACCCTTCTTATAATGAGGTTTATGTTGATTATTTTGATTATTTTGATTCATGGGCTTTTTACCATTCTGTTTCTTAAAACAATTATTAGTAATATGTCCATCTTTCCCACAATATGTGCAATGGGGTCTTGTTTGAGAATTATTCCTTTGATTATTGTGATTATTATTATGATTATTATTATGAGAATTATTATGATAGGATTTAGAATGAGATTGATAATTAGAAGATTTGTGATTGTTATGATGATTATTATTATGATTATGATTATGTTTATTATTATTGGATCTAAAAGTATTATTATGATTTTGATTTTTAGACATAAAAGCATGTTCACTACTTTTAAGAGTACCAAATTGAATTAATTTAGCTTCCTCTTGACGCAATAAATTACGAAAAATATCATATGTTAATTGAGTAGCTAAGCTAGGAATAGCAAGTTGAGCATGAATATTCGTAATAAATTGTTGAAATTGACGAGGAAGACATTTTTTAAGAATAAGATGAATTAAACGTAAATCAGCAAGAGTAACTCCTAAACCAGTTAATTGACTATTAACAGAATCAAATTTTAATAAGAATTCATCCATAGTTTTAAAATCCGTATACCTTAGATCTTCAAGTTGATCTTGAAGTGGAATTTTTCGGGATTCATTTGAGCTATCATAAGTAGTTTTTAAAATTTCCCAAGCTTCATGCGCTTTTGTACAATTTCCAATTAAAACATACAAATCAGGAACCATTGAAATACCAATTAAACCAAGTGCTTCCTCATTTTGAGCCTTCCATCTATCTATGTCGGCTTGAGGAGCAGATGTAGCAGGTTCAAAAGTTTTATTAGTCGCAACATCTAAAAGATGCTTGAAACGAAAAATAAAAGAAATATGTGTTTTCCATGAATGATAATTAGAACTATTTAATTTAATTTCCGGAATTAATGTAGACATGATAGCAAGATAATGATTGAAAATAAAAAAATGCCCTCTCTATTAAAAAAACTGATTAAAGAACGAAAATTAACTTCCTTGATTGAATCAAATTTCAATAGCTTTTTTAAAAATTAAAAAAATGTTTTTGTAAAAATATTAAAAAAATATTATTTTAAAATAACAAATTTAAATTTAGATACTTAATTTTAATTGAACAAACTTTAGATTAAAATTTTTTTAAATTTTTATTTTCAAATAACTTTAAAATTTTAAAAAAATAAAATAAATAAATTATATTTGCTTTAAAAATTCGATGAATACAACTTAAGATTTAAAAAAATTAATTTTAATTATATGAAAAACTTGATAACTAATTTTTTTTGCGTTATTAATCTTTATATAGAGACTATTTTTTTAAAAAAGAAATAACACAAGATTGATAAAATTTAATATCAAACTAAGCTTGATTTAAATAAAATAAGGCTTAAAAACCTTTTAAACTTGTCAGATGACAGACGACTGCAGAGACGTTTTTTTTTTTAACTTGATATCTAAAATGATGGCGATACTCTGCAGAGGCGTTTTTAACAGGTCGAAGGGTTTGGAATACCTGAGCTTCGGTTACCTTGGGCCTCAGCACCCTACTACTATATGCCACAAGTACAAGGTTTAATGGAGATACTTGATAGAAATTGGGTGGATTTATACTGTTGGACTCCTACTGCAAGCTCAATTTTTAGGTTACAGAGAGACCGCGACTATTGGGCTTTGATTTTTGAACCACTCAGAGAGTTCTGGCTGGAAAATGTTGAACCTGCAGGACAAGCTCGAGAAACTTATGGGAAAGATAATGTCTATCAATATTTGGAATAGCTATCGGATTGGGAAGGGGGAATGCTGTTTGTCGTGGTTTAACGGCAAACGACAATGCCTGTTCCTTTGCTTATATATTTTCTCTAATTTGTTTCGCTGACGATATCCTTATGTGCTTTAAACCCTAATAGTCATTATATAGCATGAATCTTCCAGGGATCTGCACGGATTCGTTCTCCAGATCGCAGCATGAGGGAATAGACTCAAACCCTAGCAAGCTACTACCAGAAAAGCCTTGGAACCGCGCTGCTAGTGCAAAGCTGATACCACACGGATTCGAACCCGCGACCTGCGTCCCTCGACAAAAACAAATAGTTTGCTAAGCGGAAGGCACAGAGATTTCCGTCTCCTCTGTTAACACACAGAGACGAAGGGATATTGTGGGCTTATTTTGCTGACAGAAGCTCTTTTTTTTTTGTTTCTGGTTATTTTTTTGCATGTTATTTTTTTGCTTGTAGATGTAAGGAAATAAGGAAATAAAAGTTCTTATCCAACTGACAAATAGAGCTTGAATGTATACAGAATATCTAATGCTTGATAGTTCAGGTGTAACAAGAATGTATACAGAATATACAGATTAGAGAGTCTGATAAAAAAAATATATATTTACAGAAGACTCTGTTTTATGTGCTTATAATACCAACAGAACTGATGCTACAACATTTAACGGATTACCAGAAGTTCGAATAAATATATTTTCTTTTGTAATCTTCTTCTTCTTGGTTTTAAAGTATTGCAGAGGACAAATAAATAATCCTGAGGTTTGATATTGTAGAAGACCGATGGGAGAATGGACAAGACTTCCTTTAAAGTGTTTTTTTTTTAATCTTCTTTATTGTTTGAAGAATTTGAGACTAAGAAACCCAACTGACTTAGATATATAGATATTAAAGTTGAAGGAATTATGAAAAACAAAACAGATACTAACATACAAGAAGAACAAATTTAAATTTAAATAAAGAATATCCTTTTTATTTATCAATAACACCTGCAAATAAAGATGTTAGGACTAAATGGCAGATTTAAACAAATTGAATCAGAATAGTTGTAAGCAAGAAAAAGAGTTAAAATCTGCAAGTGAATCAGAAATGAAATTTAATAATAAATTAGTTTTGGCGGCAAGCTGACCAAATAAATTAAGAAGACTAAGTTTGGCGGTAAACCTTCCAAACTAAATGAATATGAAATCTAAAATATGCAGGAAAAGAAGTTAGCACCGGAGTTTTGGCGGCAAGCCTTCCAAAACTTTAAAAAATAATTAAATTTAAACTAGAGAGAAGGAACTTTGGTGGCAAGCCTTCCAAAGCCCTTTTTTTTTAATAAAAACTAACTAGAATAGGAGATTAAACCTGCAGGCAAACTTGTTAACAAGTTTGAAAAAAAAGGTTAAAATTTGAAACCAAAACCTGCACAATAGAAAATATTAGTAACAGAACTTCTTCTCCTCTCAAGAATGCCTCCAACAAGGTGAACTCCATTGAATGGTAACCTTCATCAATGTTAACTTAAAACAAGGATTAGAAACCTGCTCTGATACCATGAAAGGAAATAAAAGAGAAAGGAAAGGAAAATTAATCCAAGAAAGTTTATGATGAAGTAATTGTTACCAAGAGAAAAGAAATAAACTTGGAGCATCACCCAAATGAGAAGAAGGAAGCACAAGAACTTTTGAAAGGGGAAAAGCAAAGAAAAACCCCTTGTGATATTATGAATGAGGCAATGCCCAAAAATGAAAGAGAGAGAGAGAGAGAGCAAGAAGCTCTTTACAATATTGTCATTAAGAAGAAATGAGAGAGGAGGCATCTCTTAAATAGAGATGAGGAGAGGAGTTACAAAGTAACTCCAAATCTATGAATGCCACCATTCATAAAATGTGTGTGCCATGTGTTCACATCCTCTTATGGAGGAAATCTAATATTCCTTAATAAAGGAAAATAAAAGAAATGACTTGTCCTCACACATGTACTAGAGGACAAATTACATGTAGGAATTCCAAAGGAATATCCTAATAAAAATAAACCTAAGCTAAGTAAAGATTAAATATTCTAACAACACAAGATGCAGACCGGTTACTAAAGCAATGCAAATAATGTGTATAGCAAAAATAACTAAAGGATTAATACATCACATGCATGAAGATGAAACACATAACACCAGATGTATGAGGAAAACCCAATGTGGGAAAAACCTCGGTGAGAATAGCTGTTGGAAATATTTTGCTCCAATCCAACCTCACAATGAAAAGATCTGATTACAAATTTTAGGGCACTAACCCAAGGAGCACCAACCCCTACATAATATATAGCCTACAACCTGAAGGAGATACAACCCCTACACTAAGAACCTACTTAGTGAACATAATATGAAAAATCAAATATACAAATGGGATCCTTGCCGCAAATGAAGTTTTGCAACCCTTCAAAGCTTTGCACTACTAGTTTATATCTTCCTAGTTTGAATCAACTCAACACACACTACAACTTAGCCTTTCTATTACTTCTAATTCTGCATTCTCTCCCTCTATTTTGCTACATTTAAATCACACATGGTCACTCTCTATTGGGTATTGCTTCTTTTAGTTTTTCACTTTTGTATTCTATGCTCACTCTATCAGTTTGTTCCTTACACTAGTTTACTCTGCTTCTCCTTACCGGGGAAATCCTCTCACAAACACTTCAAGTGTTTATCTCTTCGGCTCTCAGACAATAATTTCACACTCTTTTTTTACCCTTCAACAACAACAACACTAACTGTCTTAGGTCGCCATATTTAAAGTGAAGCTTTCTTTCCTAAAACCAATTCAAACAAAGGGTGGCTAGGTTTTTCTTCTACCGACCAAATATGCATCGAATCTGATCTGATCCACCTTGGATTGCACACCTACATTGGAGGAATAAGACATCATGCATTTTTCATCTGTCCAAAGTATGTTTGCCAAAAAACAGAAAACCCGACGATGATTTTGGGCCTTCAAATCTGTCGACTCATTTATGACCCAGTTGTTTCCTTCTTGAGGTCCTCTTGCAATTCGATTTCCTTGCTTCATTCAAGGTGCCAACAACTCCCTGAGCTTTCTCTATTGTTTAGTCTTCCTCAAGCTACATCAATCTATTATCGACCCATGATTTGTGGTTGTTTCATTTAATATCGACTAACTACTCCAACAACCATGTTGATGGAAACTTCACTGACCTTTGCATGTTTGCCACCTAAGCTTCATGTGGAATCACATTAGCATATTCTCAACTCACTGACACAAGGTCAGTTTAAACTTGATCATTCAAAAAACTCATATCGGCACAAGCCCTTACCGGTGAGACCTTCTACTACTGATAAGCAATAGTGTACACTACACATGTAGCATAACTTTACCTATGGTGGTTTGTGATCTCTTTGTCACTCTACCTCTTATCACAAACATTATCACAAGCAAACAACTAGCTTTTATACCAGTTGCAACTTGTCATGCCAACACACAACTTCATATCACCTCTTACTGATTATGTCACTGATAGTCTCAATACCTCCTTGTCTTTCACCATACTGGTTGACAAGCCATCATTTTAATATTCCTTATGCCAGTTCAATCTTCTTCATACTGGTTTTTCCATATCTCTAATGGTAGCATGCAATACCGATTGACATCAATGATAACTCAATGCCCACATAAAGAGACATGGGGAGACAAGAGGACAGAGATAAAGAAAGGGAGAGATACAAGTTGAAATATAGATAAATAGAAATACCTAGAAAAAAGATAGACACAAATATATAGATATAGATATTAGCATCTAGGAAGAGAGAGGAAAAAAGAGAGAAAAAGGCAAAATGAGAAGGGCGGATAGAAAGAGGCAGATATATCTAGAGATTAAAAATTAGAGAGGAAGAGAGAGATATAAATGAAGATAGAGAGAGGAGACAAAAAGACAAAGAGATAGAGAGAGATAAAGACATCTAGATAAATATTTAGAGAGTAGACTAGGGTAGATAGAAAGACATAGAGGGAGATATCAAGAAGATAGGATAGAGATATTGAAAGAAAGAGGAATATGGATAGATAGAGAGATGTAGATTTTATGATAGTGTAAAAAGGAGAAATATAGAGATGGAGGGATAGATTTAAAGGGAGAGAGAAAGAGGGAGATACAAAGAGATGTAGAGAGGTATATGGAGAAGGATGGAGGGAGAGAGCTAGATATATATATATATATATATATATATATATATAGAAAGAGAGAGGTACATAGAGAGGGTAAGAGAGGAAGAGGTAGAGAAATATATTAATCAAGTATAGAGGAAGAGATAAGTAATACCCCTCCTATCCACTCCTTTGTATTTCATACTTCTTTATATGGATTAAGCTTTGTGCTATGGGTTCTATCTCTTACAGTTAGGTGTGGAATCCTTTTGTGTTGCTTAATCTTTCTTTGGACTCTTCATTATTGTAGTGTAGGTGATTTAGAGTATTTATCTTATGCCTTGATTTGGTACATATTCATGACTATTATAAGATTACTAATGTGTTTGACTATTTCATGGTGATTTGATTATATTGATGCATTGAAATGTGTGCTTTCTTCTTGGGCTAGTTTGTGAGGACCGCTACATGTTTTACATGGGATACTTGATTAATTGGGTTGTTGCTATGGCATAATGTAAACTTGCTAAGATTTATGGCTGAGATAGATCAATGCTATGATTTAGTATTGCCATATGATAGATGTGGATATAAATGTTGACTTGAGTAATGAATGGAATGAGATATATGATGTTTACTAGACTAGTTGATTAAATATAATGAATCATATTTTTTGATATTTTGACTAGATGAGATATCAAGTTACTAAGAATGTGATGATGTTGACCTTGTTCAAGGAATATAATTATATGCTCAGTGTTGCAAAGGTAAAATATTGATGATGTTATTTAATTTAGTTAATTAGGTTAAATTATTATCATGGTGTTAATTCATAGTTAGATGTGAAAGGGATGATATTGTATCACTTGTTTCTAAGAGGCATATGATGTTAAGATTTTCCTTCAATGGTTTGAGTTAATTTGATAGCACACTAGAAAAAAACCTAAGCCAAAACATATGTCCCTAGATTAGGGTGATTTCATATTTGAATTATTTAAAATATTTTATACTTTTAAGCCCCGACTATCACATTTTTCTAGCTTTTAGATACCCATTTGTCATGTCGAGTTGGACCATAATGATTGTATGTGCATAGTCAGTCATATTTGTATCATCAGTAATTAATGTGCATATGTTCAATGGTAATTCAATAATTTGGTGTGGAATAGGTCTTATTTGTGTTGTCAATAATATAAATTAAATTATTAATATTGGGGGTTGTTTGAGTAGTTTATTTTATATTTGGATTTTAATTTGATTTGATTATCATTTTATATCCCTCTCCAAAAGTAAGTTTATATTGTGAAATTACATTCTCTTTCTAAAAATTAGTATATTTTCATACTCTTCTCTCTAAAAAGCCTCCCATGAACCCATTGTGATGGTGGATCTTGGATAAATTTGGAGAGAGCTTGTGGGCATTGAATGGAATGATTTTTATTGATGGAGACTTGTTGCTATCCAATTTGTGAAGGCATTAGTGGATCGTACAATCTGTAGTTTGTTCTTGAGTGATTATTCAACATGAAGTAGGTGTTGGCATTATGATGCATTTTGTATGATTGGTGAAATGGTTTTTATTGTTGGCAACATCATCTTCTAAGTCTCCACAATCCATCGGTAAAGAAGTAAAGGGTAACTAGTGAACAACAAGAGTCCTTATTCCTATCAACAGTGAGTAGACTAGTATAAAGGGGTTAACATGCTACATAGTGACTAGACCGGTATACAAGGGTTAACCGAGTAAGCAATGAGTAGACCGGTCTCTAAGAGGTAACTGACTAAGCAGTAAGTAGACCAATATACAAGAGGTAATCGATTAGGTAAAATTGGACTAGTACAAAGGCGACAACCGGCAATATAGTACACTCAACCAACAAGCTTAGAAACATCCAGATAACACCAAGTTAAACTGGTAGTCTTCCCTTTTCAACTGGCAAGCTTATCAGCATGAATAGTTGTCTTGATTGATATTCTTGGAGTGATTTTTGGAGAGTAATTTGAGGAGCAATAACAAAATTTTGAATCTGCTTTTTGGAGGGAAAGTTGGCACCAAAATTAAAGGTTGATATATACAAATCATTCATTTTTGATTGTGCTGTTGTCAATGTAAAAAAGATCTGAGTGAATGTAAACAGGGGGAGAAAAATAGAGTGCAATAAATAGAGGTATGAATTAGTGAAGCTGACACTGATCAGAAGAACAAAGAATGCAAAGTGGATCTATGAGACAGAGGTAGTGTCATCAGACAGATCAATCATATTTATTTCCTTCTAACAATTGTAGCATTGTAAATCCCTTAACAAGGTGAATCTTAACCGGTTCTTTATGTAAAATCTTTTAACCGAGTCACTTAAAATATAAAGTTGTAAAATTCTCTAGCAAGGTGAAATTTAACATGCTCTAAGCTATTCTTAACTGAATACTAGTCACTTCTAATAGGGTGATATTCTCAAAAAGAATTGGTTGTAACCTCTTAATAGGGCACTCTTTTTCATTGCAATAAAAGAAATTGTAGGTTATCTCCATTGTGTTTTTCTCCCTCTAACTTAGGGTTTCCACATATAATTGCTACTGTTATGTGATGCTTATTTGTGCATGCAAATCTCTTTACTTTGATGTTCTTTGCTTTCATGATTTATGTGATGCTTAAGTTAATTTGGAAGGATAGTTGCAGTCCGGTCAGTTTGAATGTTTAAATTGTGTATAAACTATTTTGATTGATTCACCTACCCCTATCACTCATTGATTAATACTAACAATTGATATTAGAGCTTTGGTCCTCTGAAGAAAATCTTGACAGCTTGAGGAAAAGATCATGGAGGAATATTGGTATTAGAAGCAGATTGATGAAACTAATGAAATTATTTCTCACTTGAAAGAGAGATTGAGAAAACCTCTTTGCTAAAAGAAAGGAACAATCTCTACAACTAAATGAGAGTTGGGATATCATAGATCAACTCTCTAAATAGAGTGAATCTGAAAAAGCAGAAGAAGTAGTCTTAGAACTGATGGAAAAGAATAAGAAGCTGACTGAAGAAATCACATATCTAAAAAGATAGCATGAAAATTAGGACCTGGGAATGACTGAAATACTAGAAGCTAGTAGGAGAGAAAATGAAAGAAAAAGAAATGCAAAAGAAGCTTTGTCATGAGCTGATAAAGCCAAAAGGCTTGCTGAAGAAGCCCTAAGAGAAAATGATGCAATCATCATTGAAAAATATGAAGAAATTTGAATTCTCACTAAGGATAATAAATACATACACGAGCATCTGTATGATAATGCAGAGGAAAAGGAGAAGATGATGAAAGAGATCTAACAACTCAAAAATGAGTTGAAACTACAAATGAGAGAAATGAAAAGTTGAGGAAATTTAATGAAAGATCTTAGAAGATAGATGTGATGGTATGATGAAAGAATAAGGATCTAGTTAACTACTGAGAGTGGGGTTGAATCAGTAGATAGAAAACTAATATAAACTTTTACCAATCTCAAAATCAACCTCTTAAAGAAAACTCAGAACTGACAAGTAAAACCACTGAACTACAAATGCAATATCACTATAAAGTTAAACCGGTTGACTATTATAACAAATTAACAGTAAAACAACTTGAAACTCACAAGCATCCAAATACTTTACTGACATAAGTAAAACTTCATTTCAGATTGATGCAGGTTAACATAACATATCAAAGTGGATTTAGCAGTTAAGCAATTCAACCATAGTAAACATAACCACAAAAACATTCACCACTTGACACAATATTTTTAACATGGAAACCCAAATGAGAAAAACCACAGTGGGGATGAATACCCACAAGTATTTTGAACTCTTCTGAAGTTCACCCTGTTAGGAGACAATCCTATTAAAGATTTACAAAAATTCCTATTAAGAACAGATCTTGTTAGGGACCACTTGGTTAAGGGATTTGAAATCCAAGCTAATGGATGACTTGGTTAGAGGATTTGAATAACACTAATCTTGTTAGAGCATACCCTACTTTAACTATTGTAATTATTAGAAAACAACAAGTGTTTGCTGATCTATTTGAATAGCACTACACTTGCTTGTTCAAATCATTTTCATCCTCCTATCTGCCTTTACACAAACTGCAGATACATCATCTAGTTTGGCAACCACACTCTCACTCGCAACTACAAATTGCCAACTTTGAATCAAATGAACTCATAAACCTTATAAACAAATCACTAGGTCAGTAACACAACACAAACCTAATGGTCTCATAGAGATTACAAACAAATTGGTTCAAGTATAACCATTGGATTACATAATAATCTCTACACATCATTCAAGATAGCCTTGACTGCTCTTTGATCACCGCTTCATCAAACTCTGTAACTCATCAAATGGTTTTTATTACATGCAATATACTTTCTCATTCCCAAGATAGAAATGATTATCTCAACATGCCAAAAATCATTTGAAACTCTTCTCATACAACATGCATACGTGTCATAATCATTACCGCTCATCAACAGATCATAAACCAATACAACCAATTAACCAAACTTCATCAGTTAGGGTTTATCATATCAACAGGTAGGGTTTACCAGTTGATCTGACCATTTCTTAACAATACCGGTTTCTTCCACAAACTCACCTAACAGTTGCAGTTCCCTTCACTAGCTCTTCCTATCGGTTATAAAACAACATCATTACCAATTAATTGACATCAATGACAACATAACATTTGATTAATGCAATCCTCATGCAAATGCCAACAATCTCCCCCTTTTGCATTGATGACAATACAAGTATCAATACCCTTGATTGCTATGATTGTGAATAGGAATCCTGGTTTAAATTTTACCATGTACTCTCCCTGTCTTTAGCTAGTGTAGACACCCAAAATTGTCATGTCTAATTAAATAAATATTTTATTTATTTAATTACTTTAGCCTAATTCTTCTATTAATTAAATAAATCTTTATTTAATTAATTCATTTATCCTCTTCTAGCCTTATTTCTCATTTAAATAAATACATTTATTTATTTAAATTATCGTTTTCCTGATTAAATAAATATTTTATTTATTTAATTGATCTCATTTCTTCTATTAATTAAATAAATCTTTATTTATTTAATTAATTCATTAACCTTTTTCACCCATGACACATGTCATTCATCTCTTAATTCCTACACTACCTACCTCTTTCATTATTTTATTATTTCCTCTACCTACCCTCTAATCCTAGCCGACCTCCTTTTCACACCTCTCAATCTTATCCCTCCATTTCTTATAGTGTCTTCTATTTAAGGAGATGCTTCCTTCATTATCAAACCTTAATCAATCATCCTAATCAACCTAGCTAATCATTTTATGCACTTGACTACACTACGATCCTACTTGCAACTACATTTCGTTCTTTGTTGAGCTCTTGTGCACATAAAATTTGAGAGCAAATATATCAAGAAAGATCAATGGAGATAGGAAGAATGGAGATAAAAACCCTATTGGACATGTGATGGTATAATCTTTGTGATTTCATTTGATTTGCATTGTCTTAGGTAATCTTCATATGTTATGGTGGATCTTTGTTGTTGTTAGGCTAGGGTTTGGTGGTTGAATTCATTTAGCCTTTCAATATTGTTATTATTGTTATCCATTTTCACCATACACATTTTGGCACACCCCGTGGGACATGGATTTTCTTAGATCTGTGTTTTTTTGCAGATTTTTCTAACCCTATATTGCTGTTTTGTAAAACAATTTGGAGAATAACCTTGTGTAGCTAGGGTTTTGGACCAAAAATCAAGATCCTGGAGAGATTTGATCATATCTCACAAACAACTAGGAAATTTTGCACCAAATGTTTTTTGCAGGTTGAACAAAGTATTAGGAGCTCTCAAGAAAAAATTCAGATTTTTTTGAGAACATTTTCATTTTCTATGAATTTTTTATGATTTTTCATAAAAAATAATTTTGAGAGAAAATGAGAGAATTTTTCAGATTTTCTTACATTTTTGGAAATCTCTCATAATTATACATAGGATCTGTTCTTTGTGATTTTAATTTTGATGCAAAATATTTCCCTAAAAATCGGATCTTTAAAAATTAGGGTTTTTCCTTATTTTGATCATATCTCAGAAACGACTTTGAATTTTGGAATTAAATTTTTTGTGCAGGTCAGAAAAAGAACCAGAAGGGTCAAATACAAATTTTAGATTTTTTGGATCTAGTTTGCAATTTATATGAATTTTTTATGATTTTTCATAAAAAATTAATTTTGAGAGTAAATTAGCAAATTTTTTGGTTTTTCTTACATTTTTGGAAATATCTCATAATTATACATAGGATCCAATCTTTGTGATTTTAAATTTGATGCAAAATAATTCCTCAAAAATCAGATCTTTAAAAATTAGGGTTTTGCATTCTTTTACTCATATCTCACAAACTGCTTTGACTTGTTGTGGAAATTTTTTTATGCAGGTTTGGAAGACCATCAGGACTCTCTAGTAAATATTTCAGATTTTTTGGATTGATTTTGCATTTTATATGAATTTTTTATGATTTTTCATAAAAAAAATAATTTTTGGAGCAAACTAGCAAATTTTTTGGATTTTCTTACATTTTTGGAAATCTCTTGATATTTTATAGATGGTATTTTTTTATGATGAATCAAATCTTTGAATTGGTTAAAAAAATGCATTGTTGAAGACCCCTATTTCACAAAGTCTTTTGGATCTAAAATTTACCTAACTTGTGTGCTTGCAGGAAGGGGTGATCATTTGAAACAATCCAAACTACTAACAACTCTTTGTTGCAGGTCCTTGGCAAGGGTTTTTTGGACTTTTATTGTGTGCCTTGTTTTCATAGACTAGCAAACACTTCCATTGGTGCACTAAAATTGAATCATTGTCTTTTGTGTCTTGAGCAATAGACTCTTTTTGTTTAATCTTTAGAGGGCCTGTCTTCCCGTGTGGTCATTAGGACTACTAGTGAGAAGAGAATGACCCAAGTGGTAGCGAGGAAAACCCACCTCTTCTGAACCACTATAAACAAATGTATTCATGGTGAAAACTATGAATAACGTGTGCTGATTAGTTCATAGCAACATTATGTATCCCCATAAACCCGTTTGATCAAATTTATTTGATCAATTGTATGGCATAACCCCTACCGACTAGGAGCCTTCTGTATTTATAGAGCTGAAAGTGCCGCATGTATGGCCACACAAGCAGATACCCTTACTAGCACCTTTTTGTTTTAGAACCCCAAATCCTTCTAGTTGTTCGGGCAGGAGGTTGGACCTCTGGTAGTGGTCCACACACATACGGTTCTTAGTAGAGATACAAAGTTCACCATAGGGAGTTTTCGTGGGGATTGATGCTTGGCTGACCCAAGAAGTGAGTGCCAAGGGTGGAGCTAGTGAGGTCAAGCATCTAAGTATCCACTCTGAATAGCATAGCCTCAAGGGTAAAACCCTATGTGGGATCAACAACTATTGTCTTGGCTAGCCATAAAAATTGTGCTTGACTTATTTTAAACATTCAAACATTCAAGACCAAACAGCAAAACATTGTGTCTTTTGTGTCTTCAAGTGTATGGAAAACAATTTTACATCAAACAACACACTTTTCTTGGAGTCATTATCATTCTAAGCACTTGCAAACATTGAGTTCTCATCAACATTGTGTCCTCTTGTCACGAAAAATAGTCAAACATTCAGATTTGGTCACAACAAACAACTTCACAAATTGGAAAAATTTTACAGTCCAACAAACAAGAGCAATCAGTTTCCGAATTCTTGAGCTTCCTAGGTTGTTTCTCGAGGTTTCATTTAGCATTCAACTTGTCTTTGGGTCTCACAAAGTCCATCATTTCTTTACATCTTGCTTTACATTCACACTTGTCTAAACTTGAGTCAAAAGGTCACTTGCTTGTCCTCATCATACTTTATCAACACACTACATACAACAACATTTTGCTAAGTGGTCCCTCATCAATGTCTCTTACCTTTGGGTCTCATTTGGTCTTACTTAGAGTCAAGGTCAACTTACCTCATCAAGAGAAACTATCCTCTCTTTGGAAGTCACACCTACTCTACTACATACATACTTGGTCTTACACTTTGGACATTGCAAGTACACCTCAGATTCATTTATATTCCATCCAACTCTTGGTCTTCCATACTTTTTCCATTTTCATCTAGTCTCACACATCTCTGTTAATACCTAGTTCATGGTTGAAACCCGTCTTCAAAAATCTAGGAGAGAAGCTAAAGAGGCTCAAGAGTCCGCAACCATGTGTTCTTATGAGTATGACAATGATGTCTTTTTCAATACTGATCATAACACATTACCTGACATGGATGCCTATAGAAACATTCCAAATGTTGAGAACATGGACACTACAAACAACAATGATACACACAATGATGATATGGACAACTTTTTAGTACATTTAGCAGATGTGGAAGAATCCATTATGGACCCCTGCTTCAATCGACTGATTGAGGAAATAATGAGGAGAGATAGACAATACTCCTTACAAACGATGGCACAAAGTGGAGCCAAGATACCTCATGATTTTGACATGTCTCAAATAATGGAAAATCGACCTTTGAAAGAACCTCACTCCAACATGGATCAAAGGAGGCCTAATAGTGGAGGAAATAGAGGACCACATCTTGTGCCTGAATCACCATCATCTTTGTTTCAAAAACCAAAGGTCCCACATACACATGGTCAAGCATATGATACTCACCTTCACAGACCATTATGGAAGTCTTATGCAGAAAGATATGCTCAATCACATACCAATGCTAAGGATCAACCACCAAAGCAATTGGATATTCAAAGGCATGCTCAAAATTTGGACACAAGGAAACCCCATGTCAAATTTGGGGGCAACACATTAGAACATGACATGCCTGTAGAGTATGGTATACATGGACAAAATATATATTTCGTTCCTCAACATGAATCTATACCAAGTGGTCCATATATGCAGCATCACTATAGACCTCCTCCATATGAACATGTGTATGATCAATATCATCCATATATGCAACAAGCTCCTCCTCCAATTGGTGCCTCAAGCATAGGGTATGGTCCAAGAAGTCGATCTCCACCTAAGAGCAATTTGGAGCAACAAATCAGGGACTTACAAAAGAAAATGGAGGACATAAATACACCGAAGCCAACATACACAATGAGAGACATATGTCCTTATCCATTTGACAGGAGCATTCCAATGCCTCCATTTCCTACACACTTTGTGATGCCAAAATTTGATAAGTTTAGAGGAAAAGGGGATCCTAAGGCACACATAAGATAGTTTTTCATAGCTTGCATTGAAGTAGCTTCAGAAGAGACATATTTGATGAGATTATTCCCACAAAGCTTAGGTGATCAAGCTATGGAATGGTTCTCTCAACTCCCACTTGGTATTAAGTCATGGGGTGACTTAGCAGAGGCATTTATTCAACATTTCTCCTACAATATAGAGACAAACATATTAGTCACTACTTTATGCAACACCAAGCAAAAAGAGGGAGAGTCTTTCGCATCATTTTTACAAAGATGGAGGAATCTAGCCAGCAGATGCTCTTGTGAAATTCCACAAAAACAAATGGTAGAAATGTTCACACAAAATGTTAACAAAGACATTGGCTATGATCTAAGGAAATCTTGTTTGTCCACCTTCAGGGACATTATTGAAAAAGGCTTAGCAACAGAAAAGGTCCTAATTGAGCAAGTAGTCATTAAGATATTTAAGGAGAACAAAGATTACTTTAAAGGAAAAGACAAGCCAAGATTTTGGAATAAAACAAAGAACATAGTCAATGATGGTGTTGTTTATGCCAATACAGTGCGACCCAAATTCATCTTTTCGGGATCAAGTTCTACAAACAATCAAGTGAATACTCAAACAACTTCTAGATCACGAAGGAAGTACACTCCATTGGGAGAACCACTTGAGTCAGTCTTCAAAAAGTTAGTGGCAAACAAGGTAATCACAGTTCTAGATTTTCCTCCATATGAACCAAAGGTGAAACCAAATTGGTGAAATGATGATGAGTATTATGAGTTTCATAAGAGCAAGGGTCATAAGACAGGAAATTGTCATCAACTGAAGAACATCGTGCAAGATCTCATTGATAGAGGTGACATTGAGATTGAGGGACACTCATCCAATCAAGAACATGAGATGTTTAAGGAGCCATTCCCAAAACATGACAAAGGAAAAGCTAAAGCCATAGATGACCAAGCCAACTATACCAGAGCATCCTATAACTATGATTCAACCATTAATCACATCTCGATGGACAATTATGTCTCTACTATTATCATCAAGGACAAAAATCCTAAGAATCCTACTCAGAGACCCAAGATTGTCCTAAAAGGTGTTGGATCTTCTTCCGAACCTACTTCTGAATGTCATGTTACAACCCGTTGAGGTAAAATCACTTTGCAAGGGGCTCCAACCAAAAACACTACTTTCTCGTCAACCAAGCCTGAGTATGACCTTGTAGAACAGTTAGGGAAGACACCCACGCTCATCTCCATCCTTGAACTCCTTTGCATATCCCCCACACATAAAGCTATTCTTGACAAAATATTGAGAGACACTGCCATTCCTATTGATCTGAATGTGGACTAGTTTCAAGCAATGGTGGGATACCTGTCCGTTCCACATTCCCTTACATTCATAGAAGCCGATGACACCTCTGTAAGTCAGCCACATAATGCACCGTTACACATTGAAGCCTTCATACACAAGCATAGAATCAAATGAGTCCTGATAGATGGAGGAGTAGGTCTAAACATTTGTACATTGAGCACTATTAAACAATTGGGATATTCCGACAAAGCTATGAATTCTACAAACAAAATTACTATCAAAGCATATGATGATGAAGAACGTTCATCCAAGGGTACAGTCACCTTACCTCTCAGAGTTGGACCAGTTACAAAAGATGTGATTTGTCAAGTCCTAGACCTAGATCTCACATACAATATATTACTAGGACATCCTTGGATTCATGAAATGAGGGCAGTACCTTCAACATATCATCGATGCATCAAGTTTCCACATAATGGAGTTGAAGTGACCGTCAAAGCTGACCCAAATCCATTCATATATTGCAACAATCTACGACCTAGATCAGAAATAACAATCCCAGTCAATCGAGAAGCTACTCCTTCATCAGCATATGTGGATCCAGAATCCTTGAAAGCTTCTACATCAAAACAAGTAGAGATAAAAGAAAAGTTCAAGATTAAAGATCTGGGATGTGGTGAGTATATCTTTCATGTTGATCAACTCCCACTATCTCCTAAGACATTCAGTCGACAAGAACAACCTACAAACAACTTGCAATGCCAAGGAATTGGGTGTGAAGCACCTAGTGTTGAGGCTACTAAGTCTGAATGCAAATCTCCTCTAGTGGTGCAAGCATCTCTTGATATCAATAGTCCTAAGAGTGGTTCCAGTAAAGAATCTATTGAGTGTATCGCCAGCCCACTTGAGAACTCAAATAGCTTTACCATATCATCTGCTCATTCCATTTTCACTCCTCTCCTAGACTTGGATCAACAAGAATCACAAAAGCCTTTACTTATTGGGGATCAAAAATCAAGCTTTGAAAAGAAAAATCTACAAGTCAAAAATAAAGAAAAGTCCTTTAGTCCAAATCAAAATCAAAAGCTACAGGACTCTACAAAGATCAAAGTCAAGGATAAAAATCCTATGAAAGAAAAAGAACAAGAGATGATCTCCCCTAATATCAAAATAACTGGGGGCAAAATTTCTACAATTTCAAGTCAAAAAGCATACTTGTTGATCCTAAGTCTCCATCATTCCATCCTACTTTCACTTCTTTTCTCAATTATAAGCCTTCATAGCTCATCCAATTGTTCCACACATCCATTCCCTTTTGGTGATACTTCATGGACCTTTAATGGAACTTCCTCAAGGGAATTTGTTATTAGGGATGCCAAAACATCTTTAGGTGACACGCATATGGGAAAATGTAGTCCACACACTAGTAATTCTATCTCAGTTCCTTCATCAAGGAAGATAGTCACTTAAGATACACATCATTCAGTCAAGGAACATTGCAGCTACAATCATAAAGTCAAGCCTCACACATTTGAGGTAGGTGACTTGGTTCTCAAAGAAAATCCTAAAAACCAACAAGACAGACAGAAGAAACGCAAGTTCAAACCAAATTGGCTTGGTCCTTACATCATTATAGCAGCATATGGATCTGGTGCATATCAGCTCTCAACTATAGAAGGTGAACCTTTGGAGGATCCTATCAACAACATGCACCTTCATAGGTTTTACACATAGCTCTTCAGAGTATCCTAATTCAAAAATACAAAAAAATCAAAAAAATCAAAAAATACAAAAAAAATCAAAAATTTAAAAAATACAAAAAAATCATAAATTTCAAAAATACAAAAAAATCAAAAAATTCAAAAATACAAAAAAATTATAAAACAACAAAATCATTACTTGGTGAAAACCTGACAAACAGGCACCTTGTGACAACAAAAAACATTGAAAAATAAAAAAAAGTAAAGAGAAATAATTTTGTCCAACAGTGAAAACCACTTTGGTGGCACCCTAGGCAAGTACCATGGTGAAAACTGGGTCACCAGTGCCATGCGTAGCGACATTTCTCCTCCCTCCTTCAAGATTCACTTTCATCCTTTCACTTTGCACACACTCACAACCTATTCGTTCATAATAAACTTACCCATTCCCATCATGGTTTGTTATTGATCTACCCAATATTGGTTGGCCATTCATAATAAACCTCCCTTTTCACTCCCTTTCCATCCATAATAAATCAGATCCTATCTGTGGCTAAGGAAAATCCTACGTCTAGTGATGGGTGTGGAACTGAGAACATCACATGTTTCAAGGAGTACAGTTTCTTCCAGCTTCCTTCAGTCTATCCGCACACAATCCACAATAAAGCAGCATCTGCATCATAGATCCACAATAAAGTTCCATCTTCTCCACTATAAAATATCAGCTTCATGGATTCAATCAGTTTCAGATGAGACACAATAGCAACAATGGGCTTCAACAAAATCAAATCTTTCAACAGACTCAGACAACATTATGGTTTAGTGCTATCTATCCATTTTGTGAAAGTAAACATTGTGACCACAATCAAATAAGACTTATACAAGTGACAAGAGACACTAAACTTGAGGACTACAGTGGATGTTGGTGTCGAGTCTTGGTTTTCTTTTGATTTTATCTTTTGGTGACATGTCTTTTAGCTTTCTTAGGATGTTTCTGACTAGAGATTCTATCTCCAGGATGTCTTTGACTAGAAAGGCGAGGATGGGGTATCGTCACCTATTTTTGTATTTGCTATCTGTGGATTGTCTCTTAGTAATGCTATGAATTGTCCAAGGATATGAGGACACTGTGAGTCTAGTGTGAACTGGGGTATTCTTTGTTTGTGACTATCTTATCTCCATGCAAACAGGTACAATGACTTTCTGGGTCGACCATATGCCTCAATTGTCATAACCTACTTGCCATAATAAAGCTCAATGATGATAACACACAAGAAGCTCCTTTCACTTTCATATCTTCTATCTTCCATCCCCCTTTCTTGATTGACTTCCATCATCCTTCTTGAGTCTGTGTAGCCTACTATCACATGACTGAGTATAATGACACACCAAAAACATTTGCATTTCATGTAGTTGCACCTGCATTACCACATATTAAGCATTTCATACATACATATAGATATCACAATTGCACCATATCCTGCACACAACACATGTTAGCACATCTTACATTTTCATCATGTAAATAGTTCTTTGCATTATCATATTCATCTGCATTACATACATTCACATTTGCATCATGCATACACATATAAAACATAAAAGAACAAAAAAATATTGCATTGCCTCATATACATATTTGCATCCATATTATAAGCATCACATAAAACATACATCATGAAAAATCTCATCACATAGGTACACATGCATATAGCTGCCGCAAAGATGAATCATCTCATATATATAATCATAAGTGTCATGATATAATGATGTCAAAATACATATGGCTACAAAATCACTTGCAGGTGTCTACATCATCATACAAAATGGTACAATACTGATACATAGGGAGTCTATGGATACGATGAACTCCCTCCCTCAGAGCCAGCTGGCCTCGACAAAGTCTGAGCCCTAGAAGGACCTACCCTAAGATCATCTCTCCTGGCCCATGTGTCCCCTATAGCCACCCCTCATGTCGCCCTATCCAGATAGAGGAACTCACTGATAACTCCTGCCAACATTGTTGGTAGTGCTAATCCTATCCATGTCATGGTATCCCATGCCACATGTCCGACCCTTATCTCCAATCCTAGATCCTAGAACACTCGTCTCAGTGCATCCCTGTCTCTGTCTTGATCGTAGGGTACTAACTCCCCATCGATCGGTATCTGTAGAATCCTGTATACATCCTCTAGGGTGACTGTCATCTCACCCATTGGCAAATGAAAACTACAAGTCTCTAAGTGCCATCTCTCAGCCAGTGCAGTCAACAATCTCATGTTCATTTGAAACTCAGGCACATAAAGAATATGTCTCAATCCCATAGCCTCAATCGCAGCTCGGTC
Organism: Cryptomeria japonica; assembly: GCF_030272615.1. Taxonomy (NCBI): domain Eukaryota; kingdom Viridiplantae; phylum Streptophyta; class Pinopsida; order Cupressales; family Cupressaceae; genus Cryptomeria; species Cryptomeria japonica. The sequence continues at coordinate 780,229,209 of NC_081411.1, read as the reverse complement.
GTCGACTGTCAACTCAGGTCACAACCTCTGAGTCGATGGGAATCTCTCCCATGACTCCAACATAGGCAAATACTCCTGTAGTCACACAAATCAATCATCTCAGTCCTAGTGGCACTCCCTGTTCATCACAAAGTGCTATTCATATTTTAGTACTCCTTGTTCATCACAAAGTACTATATCTTGGTACTCACTGTTCATCACAAAGTGCCTTGATCTATCTTATCCTAGGGCCTATGCTTGAGTGAATCCTGTTGAGTAGTTTCCTAATTAGAAACGTGTGTTCTATCATAGAATTGTCAATCCTAGCCCTATTTGTTTTCCTAGTCTTCCCTAGAGGACCTTCTTGAGTGTATCCTCCAGTAGCTTATCCAATCAACAGCATATGTTCATCATAGAATTGCTTATTTGACCTAGAAGACAAAAATTCACATTTTTGGATGCATTTTCTTGACATAAACATGCATTTATTACATTACCTAGCATGCATTAATGACAACAATAAATGCATCAAAGTACAAGGAGGTTTTGTGGTACTTACTGGCTCTCCTGCCTCTATTGGCCTCTGGAATCGACGAACACGATCGAATGTGTAAGCCATTGCCATCACTGCTGACTGTTGTTGCTCTATCTTGCTCTGCACTCTGCTCTCGTGGATGTGTGGATGACAATGAGGATGTCTTTTGCCCGTGGTCTATCTTATAGCCTACCCTAGTCCTCACCCTCGTTTCCTGAGTTAGTCTTCTTTATCTAGTGACTTTGTCACTTTATCTGGTCAGTCCATTCTAGCCTTTCTTTCTTATCGAGAGATTGTTTGCAATCTTTTCAAAAAATTTCATCCAATCTCTCGAGGGGGCATATCATTCCCATACTGGGGCAACTCTGTATCAATTCATCTTATCTTCTTTGAAACAACACGACAAGCCGCATTGTCTCAAAGAGGGGCAAAATGTAGACACCCAAAATTGTCATGTCTAATTAAATAAATATTTTATTTATTTAATTACTTTAGCCTAATTCTTCTATTAATTAAATAAATCTTTATTTATTTAATTAATTCATTTATCCTCTTCTAGCCTTATTTCTCATTTAAATAAATACATTTATTTATTTAAATTATCCTTTTCCTAATTAAATAAATATTTTATTTATTTAATTGATCTCATTTCTTCTATTAATTAAATAAATCTTTATTTATTTAATTAATTCATTAACCTTTTCCACCCATGACACATGTCATTCATCTCTTAATTTCTACACTACCTACCTCTTTCATTATTTTATTATTTCCTCTACCTACCCTCTAATCCTAGCCGACCTCCTTTTTACACCTCTCAATCTTATCCCTCCATTTCTTATAGTGTCTTCTATTTAAGGAGATGCTTCCTTCATTATCAAACCCTAATCAATCATCCTAATCAACCTAGCTAATCATTTTATGCACTTGACTACACTACAGTCCTACTTGCAACCACATTCCATTCTTTGTTGAGCTCTTGTGCACATAAAATCTGAGAGCAAATATATTAAGCAAGATCAATGGAGATAGGAAGAATGGAGATCAAAACCCTATTGGACATGTGATGGTATAATATTTGTGATTTCATTTGATTTGCATTGTCTTAGGTAATCTTCATATGTTATGGTGGATCTTTGTTGTTGTTAGGCTAGGGTTTGGTGGTTGAATTCATTTAGCCTTTCAATTTTGTTATTATTGTTATCCATTTTCACCATAAACAACTAGTAACTAGCTATAGACCTTCTCTCTGTCAATAATACAATTCTTCTCCCCCAGAATCACATAGTACTTCTCCCCTTTTGATAATAATGGCAAAGTGAAAGTAAAACATTGAATATCAAACTTCACTATTCAGCATCAACAACCTGCAACTTGATGCTCCCCCTATGGAATAACTCCACTCTACACCAATCCTGCTATAAACTTCTGCAAGTAGCTCTGAGACTGATGTATTCTACATCATTCTCAATTGACCTCATGGAGGGGTACAACCCCTAGCTGACCTCTAAGATACTCAAAAGTAGTCTTAGGAAAATGTTTAGTAAAGATATCTACAAGCTGCTCCTTGGTAGAAACACGCTCCAATATCACATTTTTACTCTACACTTTCTCCCTCAAGAAATGATACTTAATTCAATATGATTGGTTCATGCATGCAAAATAGGGTTCTTGGAAATATTTATGGCACTGGTATTGTCACATAATATCTTTACAAGTTCTGTAAACTTAATCTTGAAACCTTCCAAACTGTGTCTCATCTAGATAGCCTTGGTACAAATCATATAAGTTGCAACATACTCAGCTTTAATAGTAGACTGTGATATACAACTCTTCTTCTTGCTACTCCATGAAACAAGTCTTCCTCAAGGAAGAATGCTCCATCGGTCGTGCTTTTCCTATCATCAACATTACCTACCCAATCTGCATCTGTATACACCTTCAAATCAAGGTTACCTACATATGGATACCATAATCCATAGTTAATAGTACCTTTCAAATATTTGAATATCCTCTTCGTTGCTATCAAATGTGTTTCCTTTGGATTCTTCTGAAATCTGGCAACTAGACTAACTACATGAGCTATATATGGTCTACTGTGAACAACATAGTGAAATTTCCCAATCATTGACTTGTACTCCTTTTCATCAACATATGTGGCTTCATCTTCCTTAGACAATTTACAACCTATGACCATTGGTGTCCCAACTGGTTTACAGTCACTCATACCAAATCTCTTTAATACCTCTTTCACATATTTAGACTATGTGATGAAAATACCACTCTTCATTTGTTGTATTTGCAAGCCTATGAAATTTTTTTATCTCTCCCACTAGAGACATTTCAAACTCACTTTTCATTTCATTTGCAAAGTCATTCTCATGTCATCATTGCCTCCAAATATGATATCATCTACAAACACCTCACTAACTAGTATCTTATCTCCTTTAGATTTGAGATATATGTTGTTGTCTTCACTGGTTCTCTGAAAACCTATCTTCATTAGGTGTGAATGAAGCCTCTCATAGCATGCTCCTGGTGCTTGCTTTAACCCTATTTTGACTTGAATTTCATCATCAAAATACTACTTGCAACATGTTACTTTCACAAAATACAAAGGAAATGCTATAGGAAATCCAAACTCAACCAATGCAACTACATGAAATTGATATTAAACTAAAAATACAATTTCTTACCTTCATGATTTAAGTCTCATTCTATCCTCACTCCATTATTCCTGGTTGCAGATGAAGTGCTCTCAGACAAGCACTAATAGCTTCCAATATGGCATATGAAGAATGGACTGATAACTTATAGTTAACTGATACTATGATATGCAATGCTAAATGATTATGCTAATTGTTTCAAGATAATAACTCACAGATGCATGTTTTCACAAATTGTTAACTTGAAAACTCACTTGAAGACTAACTTGAAGACTAACTCTTTCTCAACTCAAACTGCCTCATTTATAGACTTTTGAGAGGATAAGATGATGTGGCCTAGATCAACAGTCATGATCAGATTTGTAGATTATGGATGGTTGTGAACAAAGGTGAAGGTTGAGAGAAAGGGGGAAAGAGAAGACAAGTGTCACTCATCTCACATTGACTGGGTTGCTGATTGAGGGAATTGAGGGATGGTTGGAGAATATTTAGGTATGAGATAACAAGTGGACTCAAGTCCTTCCTAAGATGTAGGGATGTTGGAGAAAATATAGAAGAAGGTTAGGAAATATGTGTACGTACACAATATTTCATTTATTTTGGAGGTTGGAGATAAATGGCTAATAAATTATTTATTTATTTTAATTTTGTTGAATTAATTTAGCCACATGATGGATGAGTTGGCAAAGGATAGATGAAGTGGAGATGGAAGGCTAGGTGGAAATGAATTAAATAATTTTAGGAAATCATTTAATATTTGAGACTATAGGATAGAAGAATAACCATTAAATATTATATATTTAAATGATTGAGGAATAATTAAATATTAGATGTTTAATTAATTGATTTAGAGGAAAAGGATAAATGAATTAATTAATAAAATGTTTCAATTAAATTAAGTAATAGAAAGATATGAAATGAATTAAATTAATTAATTTTTTCAAATTAACTATTTAATAGAAGAATAATTATTAAATAAATATAAAATATTTATTTAATTGCTCATAGCCATTTTTATGTATATACATTTTTCCCCTCTTTGAAATGATGTCGAGACAACATTGTTTCAAAGATTAAATCAAGTCTTGATAGTGCATCTGATGGAGATAAAAGATCCTGATTGTGTGCCCCCTTAGAAGATTGATCGTGAAATTGTTAAAAAATTTGGATAAGCGATTAATCTCATGATAATTGAAAAGGTCCTTCAATTAAATTAATTTGTGAAAAATAAATAAAATTGCCCCATTTTAATAGCTTTAATTACCCTTCCAAATGGTAAATATAAAATTAACCAAAGGTAATTTAATATCATTTGCATCATTGTGAGCTTTTGAAGAGAATTGTCTTTGGTGAGGTGGCGAAATGGTGATTCCATTCGAGAACTATCAATTTGAGTGCATTCGACAATATCAACAACCTCCTGACTATGGTTATCCAGTATGTACCTTATCCCAAGCTGTTTTGCAACTTGTTGTACGATTTCCTTGTTTTTTGACACGTGAGGCTATTTTGAATTTTTTTTGATTTTCAGCTTTATGTTTTAATGCTTTCGATTTGCATGTTAGCACTTTTGTGTTGGATGTTAATGATTTTGATAGTTTTAGCACATTCATTTGTTTTGTTCATGCCTTTGTGATTTATGTTAGCACTTTTGTTAAGTTAGTGCTTATGCTTTGAGTGTTTGCGCATATGTAAAAAAGTGTAGTGCATATGACTGTTTCATGCTTTTGTTCCAAGGGTTAGTGCTTTTGCAAAAAAGGTTCATGCATATGTGTGTTTCAGAACTTGTGTTTAATAGAATAGTGTTTTTGTTAAAAAGATTATCCCTTTGGTTTTAGATGAATTTGTTTGATGTTGTTCATCTTAAAATTCATTTTGATGATGATTAGATTTAGGCATTTTGATGCACAATTGTGATTGATAGGTATTCGATTGATGTCTTGATTGATAGATTTGATAATGTTGATTGATAGGATAAATGATTGATTGATTTGATTTGATTTGATTGGTAAATTAATAGATTAGCTCTAAGAAACCGATGTAGTTTCTGATGAAGAGAATTGCAGAGTTTGATTGAACTCATTAATTGATAGAAAACCATGATTGATAGTTTTAGGTTGATTTGATAGCCTGATTTGCTTCATTTGAAAAGATGTACCAATTATTTATGTGATAGATTAGCGATCTCTTTGATTGGATAGATAGATGAATGATTATTGATAAAGATCAAATTCTTTTATTAAATAGGAGAAACTCGATGTTCTCCAATGTCAGGAGAAATTCTTGGCTATGTGCCACTTAGTGCGAGAGCTTACACATGCTAAGATTAGACACATAAATGCCTATAGATTATGCCACTTGTTATATATGCCTGACATTACCCATAATAGGGGATTTTTGACTGCCTTAGCAAAGAGATGGCATAGCGAGCATAACACTCTCCATCTACCCACTAGTGAGATTAGTTTGATGCTCGAGGATGTGTACATGATTCTTCACATCCCTATGACTGGTGAGTTAGTCTAGTATTATTTTCAGGATCGTGGAGGGACAGAGGCTTGTAGAGCCATGTTTGGTGATGAGAGCATTTCTAGAGGAGAGATCTGATGGGAGGATATGATAATGTATTACGAGACTCTCTTGGTGATTGTTTTATTGGTGGATTCATCTGTCCAAATAGGAGATCTCAAGGTTTTGTTCTTGGTTGGGGTGAGATTCTTCAGAGCATGATGTAGCATCAGACTCGATATACATGGGGTGTTTGTATGCTTCCTCATTTGTATCATGATCTCCATTAAGTTGTTTATGATGAGAGTGCTTTCCTATTAACAGGATGCACACTTTTACAGATTTGGTGCTCGGAGCACATTTCTATTACTGGACCTATCCATCATAGATTTCGTGGTTAGAGGCAATCATATGTCTATTTATATGCAAGTATCCCTACTCAGCATAAGCTGGGTAAGATGGAGTATTGGTGTTGGGTTCTGGATTCACTAGATAGTGTTATTTGGAGACCTTATATCGATTGTGATCCATGGATGAATGATGCACATACATTACCATATATTATGCAGAGTAGATATCTCATTGGTCGGACTCCATACATTATTGAGTGGTAGTTGATTAGTCTTATTTTGAGACAGTTTGGTATCATTTAGCACATGCCTACTGGTGTCATGATATATGCATGACGGTACAAGGATAGGCGAGATTTGGGACCATCTTTGTCTTTTGAGATAGCGTAGGCAGAGTTTTTGGCTACTCCTAGGGTGGCTTATGATTTGAGATTACACATTCTAGATCTCGGGGTGACTGCAGATTATGCTTAGTACATGCTTGCACACTCGTTTCCTCATATTATCGATCCATCAGATCCTCCTCCCAGCTTAGGAGATAAGGAGGATGATTCAAATTTTCCCATCATTAGGAGACAGAGATAGAGATGAGAGCTTAGAGCTTCTCAAGAGGCTGAAGGTGATGGAGATGAGGGAGGAGATGTAGGCAGAGGTGGTAGGATACCCAGATGGAGAGAAGGTCGATTGAGAGTCCGTGGAGGACCTTTTGGACATGTTGGTAGGATTGGGAGACCACTTTCCATGGGTGGGAGAGATACAGAATGAATTGGGAGGGATACTGGTAGGGCAGGTATGAGATCAATGAGAGGGTTACCCTCTACAAGAGGAGGTAGGATTAGTGGACTAGATGGGGGTTGTGGGAGAAGCATTAGTTTTGGTCATATTTAGCCAGACCCTTGGGTTATTGTAGCTCATGGTGGAGAGGATGAGGATCTAAAGGATCATGTTCCACTTATTAGACAATGGGTTCTAAGAGATACTTGGGCTAAGATTCTAGCAAGTGGATAGGGAGGTGGAGATGAGGGGATTTAGGGTCATGTTCCTCAGTAGGATGTGCTAGAGTAGGATAACTTGGAGAGTCTTAGAAAATATATAGAGAAGCTTAGAGAATAGGTATAGACACTCATGACAGAGAGGGACAAGGCTATTAGGAGACAATAGGATACTCAGGGTCTCCTTGATCACATTCAGTAGGTTGGATCGCACACTCTCTCAGCTGATACCGTTAGAGCACTAGTTCAGGCCATGAAGGAGACATCACATTGGCAACGATTATATGAGGATTTACTCATAAAGATCCAGAGGATAGGTAGATATCATACCACTGTGAGGATGGATACTAGCAGTGGTGGAGTCATGGGACCTCCTCAGAGGAGTAGTGATCCCCTGAGACAGACATCTAGAGGATCTTCTCACCCACGGCCACAGAGACAAACATAGTCAGGTGGTAGTGGTACATGACAACCTTGACTTGATTTATATTGATGACGCACTTGTATTTCTGATCTAATATCATTGTATGCTTGGATTGTTTATTGTTTTATGATGATCTATATGCAGACATGGACTTTATATGATTATCTGTTATTATGCATGTTACTCTATATGACGATGATCTATATGCATTGATTACATGGATGATTTTCTTTTCTTTCTACGGTGATGATGTTCTATATGATGCAATGATGAATGCTTTTGATTTTTATTTTATTTTAATGATCATGGATGGAAATGAAAATGATTACTAACTTAAATGACGCAAATGCAATGATCTATATGGGAATGCAAATGAATGAGTGATTTTATTTGTTTTTTAATGTGTAGGATGATGTAAATGAAAATGATAAACATGAAATGTTTTATTTTTATTTTTATATGTAATGCTTATAATGATTATGAAGCTAAGTGCAAAAATACAACTAAATGATCTTAATGAACTTCAATGATAATGCAAATAATAATGATGATATACTACATGATTAATGAAATGCACTTAATGGAATAAAAACTAATGCAATGATTGAATGAAACTAAATGAAATGGATAATAATTAAAATGATTCTAAAAATGAATGCACCTACAATGATCAAATGCAAATTGTTTTTGTTTGTCCAAGTATACTCAATCTTTATTTATGACCATTGATTTCTGAATGAAGTGATATGCTTATAATGCAATTGACAATGAATGCTTATAATGCAAATGAATAATGAGCTAATCTAAAAATGATCTAACTAAAAATGATACTACCATTCTTCATATTTTTGTCTTGTAACAGTTCTTGATTTCATCATTGAGCTTTAAAATGTTGTAAGAAAATACAAGTAACTTGACATAATGATTCAAGCTGACCTAATTATTTCTTACATGGATTTTGATATAGCAATTTAATACAAGCAACATGATATAATGTATCAAGATGACCTGAGTATTTCTTACAGAACATACAAAGATTATCCCCTTTCATGCATGACTCAGAATTTCCTCCATGATCTTTCGCCGATCATATCCTTAGACAAGTACATATCTTAATAAGAGATAAACCAAATATAGCAATCAAAGAAAATAATCATGCCCCATCATAGCTTCTCTAGTCATGGACATCCTTGAGTCGCATAGAGTACATGATTAGCAATAAAATCAAGATATAAAAGCTGAATCTTGTAGGTCATTCACATGTTCTCATGGTCATTAATTGGTATAATCATCTTGATGAATGATCATTGATAATTTTTTATTACTTACTAGAGGAAATATTTGTAAACTGAGTTTCATGATTCAATTGTTACAAAATGCCTTGATCTTCATTGCTTTGTTGCTCGTTATTTGTTTCAAAATCCTAGGTGTTTTTGTTTTTTCTAAGTTTTCTGAATGTTTTGTTTTTTTAAAGATTCTGTAATGCCCCTACCCTAGTCGGACTTGTAAAACCCATTTGACCTTGGTTGACTTCCTATGTGGCATTCCTGAATGGTAGGTTAACCGTGATGCAATGTGTAGTTTAGATAATATAAATAATTGTGCATACTTATTATTGTGCTCTTGCATCGATTCTTGTGTAAATGTAATTGTTTCCTAACTCTTGTGATAAATCTCAAGCTAACGCCTTCATTGAATATGTATATGTATATGTATGCTTGCATGAATTCATGGGTGCAAGAGATTGCAGGTACAACACCGCCTTGGGCGAGGTTCATCTTCTTTGGGATGTGCAGGGTTGAGTATACCTCCTTCATCCTTAGGATTCAGATTTGGTGGTCATAAAACTCTTGTCTCGCCTTAGCCATGGTCAGGTGAGCATCGCGTGTGTGGTTCATGGGGCTTTCTTTTCTTGCATTGGGTTGCATGTCATGTGATTTGGTGGACTTCCTCAGTTTGGGTGCCTTGCGCGGGGTAAGTGGAGTTTGTTACCCTAAGTATTTAATTCAATTTAATGAGTAGAAGTACGCACTAGTATTTTGGAAATTTAAAATAGGTAGTTTCTTTTATATGAATAATCGTTAATTTAAAAAGAGATCGTTTTAATTATAATTGTAGCAAGCTTAAAGCATTTTAATTGAAATAATGTGTTCGTTTATGCATTAAAAGTTGAGAAATTAGAATAAATAGGATTCTTTCGTTAGATTAGTCATTTATTTAAAAAGGTTACTTTATTATGTTATAGCGAGTTAATTTAATAGTTAATTTTAAAATAACGAATTTAATGAGTTATGCGTTTTAGGAAGGAAAGATTTAAAGTCATTTGGGAAATAGAAATAAATTAATCATATTCACATTTGGAAGAGAAAAGGGTAAATTTTATTATTTAAAGAAAATTATTCTTTTTACTCGTAAAGTTGATTTAGTATAAAAGATTGATTTCTGGAAATTTAAATTAATCAAAATGCTTTACCTTGGTCAATAGTTTCAAAATATAATTGTTGGTTGAAGTAATATGGAGAAATTTAAAATTAGAATTAAATAAGAAATAGAAGCATGTTAATTTTAATTAGAATTAAACAAGTTAGATTTATTGAGTATTGGAAAATAATGCTTTCCATTTTCATGTTTCTTTATTTTCAAAAAAAAATAAATGCTTAAATTCGAAATTGAAAATTAGGGCAAAAAGGAGGTTTCTGATTTAACCTAGTTTTGAAATGTTTTTGGGGGTTCTTTCTTTTGGTCATTTTTTTTTGGAAAAAAAATGGTTTTTGGAAGAGGGATTGGAGGTTTTGGACAAAGATGGAGTTTTAGAGCAGCAGATTTGGGAGCTCTTCTTCAAAAAATATTTTTCCCAGAATGCGTCTTGAGGTAGGAATCTGATCAAGAGCTTGATTAAAATGTTTACAAAAAAAAGAGGGTTTTGTATTTCTCTTCTTGCAACATTGGTTTTTAGATTTTCCATTGATGTTGTGAGTAAGTTTCATTGTAGAAAATTGTTAAAGATTAGTTTTGTTGGATCTTGTATGAGAAGAGAGCTTCCTTGTGCCAAAGATTTGCTTAATGGGAGGGTTATTCAACCATTCTTTCTATTACTTTGAAACCCTTGTCATTCAAAAAAAAAGGGAGAAATGGTTGTGACTGTGATTGTTTTCAAAAAATGGGGTTTGCTGGAAAATGTTTTTAAGTCTGTGTTTTAGACTGTGTGGGTTATTTTGGAGAGTTATTCATCTTTTTATCAGTATTTACATATACTAGTTTTAAAAAAAAATTTATATTCAATAAGTAAAAATAATGTTTATGGGAGTATTTCATGACTGTGAAGATTTCTTTTGACTACACATTTTGGCAGTTTGTTGGGTCTGTTAATGTCATTTTAACAGAAAATTTAAAAAAAAAAAAAAGAAAAATAAAATTATTATATTGCCCCCCCATACGGCTGGGAGGAAATGGGTTACCACGGTAGCCCTGCTACTAGTTGGTAGTAGCACTACCATTGGTAGTGAACTGCTACCAAATGGTAGCAGCGCTACCAGGGGTAGCGGCCTGCTACCATTTGGTAGTAGCGCTACCAATGGTAGCGTGGGCTACCAAGGGGGCCCACGTGGGGTTCCACGTGGGTAACCCCAATTTCAATATGTTTTTTTTTTTAATTTTTATTTATTAGTTTTTTTTTTTATTGTTTTAAAAGAAAGAAAAAAATAAAACAGTAAATTAAGGATATGATAATAAATAAAAAGAAAAGAAATTATAATGATTTTATATGGAGTTTTTAATTATTTAAATTTAGACTTTTTCTTCCTTATTTATTTAATATTATTCAAGTTGAGTGACAAATAATATTTGGAATTTAGAATATTGAAAATTTGATAACTCATATAGTAATATATATTTTTGGTACACTCTGATTTATATAACTGGCATTAATAATTATTAATTATAAACTATGGTTAAATGTGGGTGTTTAATAAATGATATTTTAGGTAATTCTTATATCAACATATAATATTAATTATATGTAGCTTCTTGGTCCCTTTGTAATGAATACTATCAGTGAATTAACCTTTAGTGCTTAGATGATAATTTTAATCGGTTAGATATAAATTGAGATTCACGTATACTTGTTTTATATATACGCAAGGGATTTATAAATCATTGGGGGGTGTTTTCTTTTCATTTCAAAGGTTTTTTTTTTAGTATATTTTCTTTGATTAGGGCATAGATGTGTTTCTAGAGCGGGGTACTAGTGTATAGTTCTAGACCAATATGTCAGTGATGTTATCTAAGGATTAAGTAACATATCTGGACGAGTGATGCTTGCATTTATGTGAACTTGGTTGGAAAACTTGTAGAGACGTATTTATGGACCAAGGTGGTCATTTGTATACTGGATGTGTTCGTCTAAGTGGCAAAGATGTAAAAGACTTATAAATTATGTATTCCTAATGATATAATACCATAGGGGTCTTACAGTTGAGCAGACCCGGAGATGTAGCCCTTTAGGGGTGAACTCTGAGATCATATCTGTGTTATGCGATGTTTTAGCTTCCTTTGTTTCATGCTTTAAGTTATCATATATGGTTGTTATCTTGTATAAGTGTATGATGGAAAATTAACGAATTTAAATCAAAGAGCATAAAATTATTCATCTTGACAAATGTAGAAATCAGGTTCATGAAAGACTGTAAATGAGATTATGGAAAAGTATTTTGAAAATGTGAATTAAAAGTAGTCTTAGTGAAAAGAATCTTGCTGGGTTACATTATTGGATTAACTTGTTATTAAGCATATAAATGGAATGAATGTGAAATGGGAAACAAAGTTTGAATTAATGTTATAATTCTAAGTGAAGTTTTAAGGATGAACCTCATATAGATATTTACCTTTTTACCGTAGTAAATGAGTAACACCGTGTTAATTACATTACACTATATTGGATGAATTTGCTTAGTTATTTCAAGTTTTAATCTTATCAAATAATCCCTAACGCAACTATTTATCCATAATTATAACTCTAATAAAAGAATCTCTTAAGATTGCTAGAAATGAACTAAAATGGGAAGTATTTGTATAGTTGTTTATATCTTAATCTTAGTAAATGTATAATTCATAATAACCTCATTTAACTAAAGGAGTGACATGCAATAAGATAGTTACATTCCAATCCTAATGGAAGTACGTCACTATGAACTTATATTTTAATCCTGTAATGATGAATTCCATCCTGGTAACTATATTTTAATTTAAAGAATGAACGCATGTGTTCCTAATACATTTTCACCTTAATGAATTTAGTCATTTCACCTTAATGAATTTAGTCATCTTTTAGCATTATTAAAACTTCAATGAATTCTATCGCTACTCACATTTTATCTTTCATAAAAGAACTACAACTCATTAGTTGGCTATGCATGAAATCAAATGAAGGGACCTCACTCTATTAATTGTAGTTTAATCCTTAATGAATGTATCTCATCTTATTAGCCATACTTTTAATATTAAAGGATGATATCAATTGTGAATGGATACCCTAAACCCAATGAATGAACTTCATTATATTAAATGCTTGAACCTATTGGGAGGCCTCCTAATGAAATTATGAATTAAAGTCATTGAGAAAATAACCTCTCGATGGCCTCCCAACCACCCAAAGTAAATGAACGCTTCCTAAAATTCTAAGATGTCATATCATTGAACATATATATAATCATGTCTTAAGCATTATCCCACAATTAGGATATCCAGATTAATGGATCATTTGATGCAAGTTGAGTTAGGTGTAAGGTTATGTAATCGCGTTGGGAAACCTCTTAGGATCATTTAGCCTTCCACTGTGTTATCTAAGTTTTCAGATAACTCCAAATTATCTTAATGTTGAACTTTTCATCAACGCTCTTAATTATTATTTTTTTTAAAAAATATTTACACTCGAATTGAGTGTTTTTAACTTAAACCCTTAGGGGTTTCTTGGCGAGGCATTACAGATTCAAAAGATCACCTTAGAAAAAGGAATTAGGATTTTTCCACCAGCGGAAACAAAAAATTATTATGGATGTACGAATTGATCAAGATCCAAACCATGGTGGGATACAAATGCAGATTGATTGATTTTGATAAAATCTAAGACAATGACTATGACAAGTATGCCAAAGATTGATAACTATTGGTAAGTTTCATATTTTTTGCTAATGGTTCAGAGAAATGGATGTGAAAGATGAAATGGATGAGTTAGATTGATGGAAGTGGTAGATGTGATAGGATGGAGTGGATAGGTGCACAAATTGATCTCATATATGGAAGAGCTCACTTTTTAGATAGTGCCATTTTACCAGGTTTTCACTAGCTAAATTAATTGCATTTTTTCTATATTTTGATTTTGTTTTCTTCTTTTCTACTATTTTATGCTTTGTAGGGATTTTCTGCTCTTCTGATTTTTACTGATTTCTTCAAGACTTTATATGCTTTTTATTGATTTTTTCTAGGAATTTATATCTCAAGCATATAATTTCTTGAGATTGATAGAATTGATAGGTTCATGAAACCAATCACCTTCAGGGGAAGATAACTTGTATGCTCCCGAGCCATATGCTGCTACTATGACAAAATGACCTAGCCAATTTGGTTCAAATTTACCCTTCTTTTCTCGGTCTTGCTGATTTCTTGGATTCTCCCTTAGAACTATATCTTCGATCTGAAAAATGTGTGGCTTGACTCTATGATTATAGCTTCTTTCAATTCTTTGTTTATATACCTTCAAATTATCTATTGCATTTTGGTGACGTTCCTGGCTCAGCTCAAGTTCTTGAAGTCTAGAGACTCATTGTTCTTCTTCTGGTATAAGACCTTTCAAGGAAACTTGTAGAGAAGGTATTTCTACTTGTATTGGTAATATGGCTTCTGACCCATAGACTAAGCAATATGGAGTTGCCCCCATTGGTGTGTGGATACTGGTTTGATATGCCCAAAGAGTAGGATTTAGATGAATGTGCTAGTCTTTTCTAACTTCATTGACTATTTTCTTCAAGATTTTAAAGATAGTCTTGTTTGATGCCTCAGCTTGACCATTTCCTTGTGGATAATATGGATTAGAAAACCTATGTTGGATATAGAATTTCTCACATAGTTCCTTCACATATTGATTCTTAAATGATCATCCATTATCAGTGATAATGGTCATAGGAACTCCATAGCGATAGATTATATAATTTAAGATGAATGATGATATTTGTTTTCTTGTCACTTTTGTCAAAGGTACTGCTTCAATCCATTTAGTAAAATATTCGATAGCAATCAAAATGAACTTATGTCCATTAGAGGATGAAGGTTTTATCTTACCTACCAAATCAAGGCCCCATTGATAAAATGACCATGATCCTACCATAGGATACAACTGTTGTGTTGGTGCATGAATGAGATTCTCATGGATCTAGCATTGTTTGCATTTCTTGGCATATGAGAATGAATCTCTCTCCATAGTAGGCTAATAGTAACCCATACAAAGAAGTTTCTTAGCCAGTGTTAATCCACTTGAGTGTGTGCCACAAATGCCTATGTGAACTTTGTTAAGAACTTTCTCAGATTCTTCTTGTTCGAGACATCTCAATAAAGTGCTATCTAGACCTCCCCTATATAAGGTATCAACAATAATAGTATAGCGAGATGACTAATAGATAATATTTCTTCTCTAATTATGAGATAGGTCAGGAGGAAGGATATTCTCTTTTAAGTACTGATAGGTTTGGTCGTATAAGGATTGATTGGTTCACAATATATGACAAATCATGTAGATATGTAGGGATTGAATGGTAGGGGTTAAGATATCTTCCACTAGGAATTTGCAACACTATTGATTCTCCTAATTTTGCAAGAGAGATGCTATTGTAGCCATTGAATCTATTTTTTTATTCTCATTTCTTGGGATTTGAGTGAATGATACTTCTTCAAAGTGTTCTCTAAACTCTTCTACGAACTATTTGTAGGGCATAAGCTTGTCATCTTTAGTTTAATAATCATTATTTATTTGATTGATAATAAGCTATGC
This sequence comes from Cryptomeria japonica, assembly GCF_030272615.1. Classification (NCBI taxonomy): domain Eukaryota; kingdom Viridiplantae; phylum Streptophyta; class Pinopsida; order Cupressales; family Cupressaceae; genus Cryptomeria; species Cryptomeria japonica. The sequence continues at coordinate 780,213,714 of NC_081411.1, read as the reverse complement.
ATCACCATAGACATGTAATTCCTTGATATTCCATTCAATAGCCATTTTGAGACCAATAGTCAATGCTTCATATTCTATAGTATTGTTTGTGCATGGAAACTGCAGTCTATATGATTTTGGAATTGTGTGTCCCTAAGGTGAGATGAACAAAATTATTGCACCTAATCCATTGTGTATAAGCACCATCAAAGTACAACTCCCAAAATTTTGGACTGATTGTCAAAATGTTTGCATCAGGAAATTCAATATGAAATGGTATGTCATCTTGTAAGGGTGCTTCAGCTAATTGATCAACAATGACCTATCCTTTGATAGGTTTTCAATCAACATATTCTATATCAAACTCACTTAGTGCCATAACCCACTTTACCAATCTTCCTGTCAAAGTTGACTTGCTTAGCAAATACTTTATTGGATCTATCTTTGCTATTAGTTTCACAAAATGAGTCAGCATATAATGTTGTAGCTTTTGAGTTGCAAATATAACTACTAGGCATGTCTTCTCTATTGATGTATAATTTAATACATAGCCAACAAGTGTTCTACTAATGTAATACATTGCTCTTTCTTTTCCTTCATCATGTCATGTTAGGGGAGCTCCTAATGATACATTTGTTACTGAGATATAAAGTAACAATGGTTTCCCTTTGATTGGTGATATAAGTATTGAAGGATTCATGAGATATTCTTTGATTTTCATAAAAGCCTCTTCACACTTCTGATCCCATTTGAATGGAACATTCTTATGTAAAAGATGAGTGAATGAATGAAATTTGTTTGCTAATTGAGAGACAAATCTTCTAATTTATTGCAATCTTCCTTGTAAAGAATACAATTGACTTATGTTCCTAGGTGACTCCATTTCCATGATAGCTTTGACCTTTTCTAGATCTATTTCAATTTCATGAGCTAATATAATATACCCAAGAAGTTTTCCAGAGGTTACTCCAAATGTAGATTTCTTTGGGTTTAAGCTTAGTTGATATCTTTCAATCCTATCAAAGATCTTGCCCAAGATGTTCAAATGTTCTTTTCTTGTATGAGATTTTGCAAGTATATCATCTACATAGTCTTCCATAAATGTATGCATCAGATGATGGAAAATTACTGTCATATCCCTTTGATAAGTTGCTCCTGCATTCTTAAGCCCAAATGGCATAACATTCTAGTAGTAAGTACCCCATGGACAAGTGAATGATGTCTTTTCTTGATCTTCAAGGGTAATTCTTATTAGATTGTATCCTGAGAATCCATCCAAAAATGAAAACATCTCATGTCCTACTCATAAGTCCACAATTATATCAATGTTGGGTAGTGAGAATTCATCTTTGGGACATGCCTTGTTCAAATCTCTAAAATCGGTGCAAACTCTTATGCTTTTATCTAGCTTTGACACTGGCACAATTCTTAAAACCCATTCTAGATAGGCAACAGGTCTTGTGAAACCCACATCTAATAGTTTCTTTAGCTCATCTTTTACAAGGAGAGCGATATGTGGATACATCTTCCTTAGTTTTTGTTTAACTAGTTTTGTTTCTAGATCTACATTGAGATGATGCATGATAAGATCTGGATTAAGTCCTAGCATGTCTGCATAGGACCAAGCAAAATTTATCTATCTTTGTTTGAAGAATTCTATGTATTCTTTCTTCTATTCATCTGATAATGATGGAGCAGAATGAAGTATCTTGGGATCCTTTGGTGTGCCAATGTTTATTGCTTTTGTTGGTTCTATTAGAAAAGATGATCTCTCCTAAAAATATGCAGGGAGGATGTCAAAATTTCCATATTTTGGCACCTCAAAGAGGTTTTCACCATCACATACATCCTTTTTTTTCCTTTTGATTGATCTAGTGTTGCCATGAAATGGTTTCCAACACTAGGTCTTTTTCCTTGTTTTATTTCAATTTTGTGACTAGAAAGTTTGGCATTCTCCTGAGTGCAAGAAATGTTGCTTAATTCCATGATGGAATATATCTTAGATGTTATGGGTTTGAAAACATTAAGATACATAGCTAGGTCATGGTCATTGGAAAAGACATCCAATTTAAGGTTTTCTAGGTTATCCCAATCAATTAGTTCTGGATGAAGAAGGGGTAAGTCATAATCATCATCCTTGTTAGGTGCTTCAAGGTTCATTACATAATATTTATAATTTAGCATATAGTAGGTAATGTCATAGATAGAATGATCTTGAGGATAGTTTCTTTGAAGTGTTCTCCAGTCAATTCTAACAAAATCAGTATTGGTATTTTGTAGTTCACACTCAAGTGACTCTTCATTTGACGTTTGTCCCTTAAACGAATGGATTATATCAACATACACATCTTTATTACTGCAATTTCTTCTTGATTAATTTTAATATATTCATTTGTATTTTTATGTTGACATACCTGTGTACATGATATAGAGGATTCTTTTGCTATCTTTTTTCATCTCTCGAACTCCGCTTCTTCTAGACTAATAGTCAATCCTACTTGACTATCTCTTAGTTCTTCTATGGTTCTTCCATACCTTGGTACATCTTGCTCCTCATTTGATAGAAATTTGATATTTCATGATGCTTGATCCATATCTGTTTGTGCTTCTTGTGGTGTTACTTCTTGGTCTTTTTGATACTCTTTCTTTTGTTATTTTGTATATGCCTCTTTTCTCTAAATTTTGAGTTCTTCTTGTCTTCTTTCTAACTCTATCTTTTGTTTTGTAAAAGACAAGTCTTCATTTTTGATAGATGCTTGCTCTTCATTATTTTCTTCACTTGATATACTAGATGATACATTTGGACCCCATTCATATTCATTTGAATCTATCTCTGAACCATTGTCTAGGATTACACCACCATACCATACAGGAATATTGTATGGTGCAAATAGTTTTCTGATTTCTGCCATCTCTACTTTTACTACTTCTGGAATATCTTGTTCAGGTTTTGCATTTTCTTGTATTCCTTGAACTTGTTTACAAGATTCTTCTTCTCTTTTGATTGTAAGTTCTTCTTATTGTTTCTCATATTCTTCTTGGTTTTTCTTATTGGCTACTATTTTTGCTGCTTGATGTAGCTTTTCTTGCCATTGTTCTTCTTTAGGGATTGATTTCTTTCTCGACTTTGGATGTTGATAATTATGTTGCTTTTGATTTGGTTTTGAATATCTAAGTCCTGATTTATCTTCTTTAGATTGCGAGTGAGGACAAATAGGTTCTGAAATACCTTGATGTCATTTACCAATTGGTCCTTTTCCTTCATATCCCATTTTTTGCATGATCTTATAATCATTGTCATATTGCTCTATGGGAATATTGATATTGACTTCTGCAATTGTTTCTATAGTGTCATTTTCATCTTTTTACAACCAACCAAGAATGTACTTGTCTTGACTTTCTTCTGCAAGTGTCCCAGCTCTAACAAATGCTCCATTAAACATTTCTTTTGATCTTTCTAAGATCCGTGGTTGAACATTTGTAGGCTTTCCATATGATTTAGGTGAAAGTGGAATATTATGCAAAGAATATTTTCCCATTCCTTCATCATTTAATTTGAGTTTTTTCTTGAAGGTTTCCCATAAATTTTCTTGAATTTATTTGGTAGGATATACTAATTCTCTATTATTGGGAACTCTTGTATCTTGTGTTGGTTTCACATTATTGCACTATTGGCTTGAGTCTGCAATTATAGTGACTTCTTGACCCTCGTGAGGAAACTTTACACATTGGTGATATGTAGAAGGAATTGCTTGCATGTTGTGAATCCATGGCCTTCCCAAAATAATGTTATAATAGAGATTCAAATCTAAAACTTGACATAATGTATTCCTTTCCATAGGTCCTATTTTGATTGGTAACACCACAGTTCCTTTAGAAGAACTCTCCTCTTCATCATAAACCTTAATGGTTATTTTCTTCTTTGGATCTACTGCATTTTCTAAATATCCCAAAGCCTTTATTAAACTTAATGCACAAATATTTAAGCCAACTCCACCATCTATGAGTACGTGTTTGGCACGACTTTTATTAATGGTGGCTTCAATATGTAAGGGAGAATTGTGAGGATGTTGCAAGGATGCGCCATCATTTTCAGAAAATGATAAGCAATTAGGGGATACAAGGTGTCGCACCATGTTTTGGAACTGATCTACATCCAATTCTTTTGAAACTGTTATTTCTGTTAGAGCTTTTTCCAAAATTTCCTTATGCATAGGTGAAACTTTGATTTCCAAAATTGATATTTGAGCTAGTATTCTTTGCAATTGTTCCACTAAGTTATATTATCATGAAGTGGAGGTTGATTCATTTGTTATACTTGGAAATGTGACCTTCACTTTGCTTCTCATAATAACATTGATTGGTTCTGAAGGTGTGTTCTCTTTAACGATGATGACATTTACCACATCATCATATATATAAGTGTAGTTCACTTTGGCTTTGCCTTTGTCATCTTTTGATTTAGATTGTTCACCTTTTTCATATTTTGGAAGCGGAGTTTTTAAGGCTAGGTGTGATTTGTTTGTCTTATGACTATCCACTGTGATAGTTCCATTATCGATTAAATCTTGGATAAGGTGTTTCAATCTTTGACAATCATTAGTTTGGTATCCATTATTGCAATGGTAATTGCAAAAATGATTATCATTCCACCAATTTGGTTTGATTTGTGGTTCATAACTTCTTACTTCTAGTAAAATAATTAGTTTGTTCACAAGAAGAGTTTTCAAAGGTGATTCTAAGGGTTCTCTAATGTTTGTGAATTTCTTATGAGGATTGGAGAAGAAAGTCTTGGATTTATTGTTTTCTTGATTGTTATTTCTTGGGATTTGACTTGATAGATTAAAGATTGATTGTTGTTTTATAGCATTACTATCGTCATTTCCTCCATTGATGACATTCCTATTCTTTGACCAGAACTTGGGTTTGTCATTGTCATTGTTGTTGTTGTAAGAATTATTGCAAAGTTTTAGCTCTCCTTTCTTTACCATCGCGTCTTCTATTTTTAGACCATTCTCAATCATCTTGGAGAAAGAAGGAGGACATTTCATTTTTAGATGATAACTCATTTCATTGATAACATTATCAATGAATATATCCATCTTTTCTTGACAACATACATCTCTTGGATACGTATTAAACATTTGTTTCGATCACTACAAAAAGATCATAAAAGATTCACCATTATTTTGTTTAAGATTGAATAAATCTAGCATTGTTATCTCATTCCTTACATTGTAGGAGTATTGTGAAATAAACCTATTCATGAGTTCTTCAAAAGATTTGATTCCAGATGGTAATCTAGAGAACCATTCCATCGATTGTCTATTTAAACTCCTAGGGAATAGACACATCAGATAAGTTTTGTCATGTACAAATTCATACTCATAGTACACAGCTCCCTAATGTGATCTTGAGGATCATATTTTCCATCGTATTTATCATATTTAGGGATCTCGCAATGCTATGGAAATGGTATCATATTCAAACTTTAATCAAAAGGATACGAGTAGATATCTTCCAATGAATAATTCTTGGATCTTGTTCCATTCTACATATCTTGTATATGTTGTTGTAGAGTTTGTATTTTTTGAGTGAGATTTAACAATGGATTATCCATACGGTTTCTCCTTGTCTCTTCGTAAGTTCTTCTATCACTATGCTCTCTTTTTGTGTCATCATGTTCTTTTCTTGTTTGTTCATGACTTTCTTTGTTTATATCTTCTTTATTTGGATCATTTGTGTTTTGAGTATTACTTGTTTCCATATCTTGTTTCAAGGCTTCTATCTTAAAGTCTTGTGGCAATTTAGCTCCTGATTTTGCCAACATCAAAAGATATTTTTCTTTTTGCTTTGCTAATAATTTTTCTATTAGTCTATCAAATTTGAAATCTTGCTCAAAGTCTCTAATGGTGTTATTGATTGCTTCTTCATCAATAGTTGTATACCCAAAAGTGTGGACTGTTGAATTATCTTCTTCTTCCATTTGTTTTTGTTTTTTTCTGAGTTGTTCGTATTGAGCTCTAGTCCAAATTGACATGTGATTGTTTTCAAATTTTTTAATTTTTCTAAAGACAACTCAATAGGTGATTATTGGTTTAGGAAGGTATGATTTGTTGATTTTACCACTATTGTTTGTTCATTGTGATAATGCATTTTTTTGTTGAAAAGAATGTCATTGCAAAATTTCTCCATCAAATTCTATCCCACAGCCATGTAAATAGTGATGAAAATGGTGTAGGAATGTCCTATGTTTTAATAAGATCTTGAGATTGATATACAAGAATCTTATCCTATTCTGAGTAGCTTTTTAATTGGGTTTTATTTTTTTAAGGCGATAATTAAAAGTCATATAAGCATATGATAGTTTACAAGTTTGCTTGATTCCAATGTCAGCACAATTCTAATTTTGATATTAACCTAGGTTCGAAATAGGAAAGATATATCCAAGTTAATGAACACAAGGTGGATTGATCAAGTTTCATGATAGAGGATTTGATATATCCTGATGAGAAATTGAAAATGATGTTGATTTTTGTACTTAAGATGTTTGAATCAATAGCTTGTTGAATGTTTTATTCTTATGGAAACCTTTTTGGAAATAGCATGTTGGATTGGTGACTCTATTATCAAACTAGTTTGAAAAATGTGTGATAGTTTAAAGACAAATCTACTCAAGGAGTGTTTTGATACCAACTTTGAAATTTGGGTTTGATATGCTTTGTCTCAAATGTGAGAAAGCATTTGTGCTAATGTTTTTGGTCAAAAGTGGTAACTTATGGGATAAAAGCATTATTTTATTGCTTGAAAGCATTATTTTCAATTTTTCCAGCAAGTTGTTGGATTTTTGCTCATTTTTAGATGATGACTTTCTTCAATTTTTGACCATTCTGAGCATGTTATAGACATAGAAGACACAATGTTTGAAAAACCAAATGCACAAGCAAGTATAAATCTTATGGCAGACTAAGACAATAATTGTTGAATCTCACATGGGGTTTCCCCCGAGGCTACACTATTTAAAGTGGATATTTAGATGCTTGACCCCACTGGCTCCACCCTCGGAACTCACTTCTTTGGGGAAGCCAAGCACCAGTTTCCATGAAAACGCTCCATGAAAAACTTTATATCTCTACTAAGAACCATATGTGTGTGAGTCACTTCAGAGGTTTGACCTTTTGTGCCAACAATTAGAAGGATTTTGGCAACTAGTACAAGTGGTTTTTAGTAAAGGTTTATGTTCATGTGGCCATACATGCAACACTTTCATCTCTGTAAATATAGAAGATTCCCAACCTATAGAGGTTATGCTCCATAGGCTTTATGGGGAAACATAGTGTCAGTATGAACTGATCAGCACATGTTGCTTGTGACTTTCATCACAAGAATGATTTATTTAGAGTGGATCGGAAGGGCTTGGTATTAGCATGTTTCCACTTTGGGTCATTCCCCTCTCCTCAAGGCAGCTCGGGAAGGTAGGCCCTCTAAAGTTTACACATAAAACAAAGTAGGTCTGGTTTTCTTATCACCTTATGAGGGTGGGAGCATACTTACCTACTAATTCTTCAAGCACGGAAAACACAAGTTTATTTTAGCCTTCTAAAGTCTATGTGCAACTACTTTAAAGAAGTCACTCAAAATGCAAGTTGCATGCTATCAATTTATCCCCTTAGTTAAGCTAAATGAGCAAGATATGATGTGTTACTTTCCAAAATTAAACTCTTAATTAACTACATGAAGAAATGCATGAAATTTGCTTAAAAGTAATCCTGCACATAGATATGTCAGTAGTTTGAAATTTTTTAATTCTTGGATATTCAGACCTGTAGGAAAAGTTTGTTAGTTATAAATAAAAGCATTGTCCTAACAAATGCATTGTCTTTCACCTTGAAAGTGCTAACCTAGAGGAAAAAAGCATGAACCTATGATACAAAAGTGTTTCTCTTCAGACTAAGAAGTAAGAAATCACTGACAAAAGCACTAACCAAAATGACACATACGCTAACCTGTGGGACAAAAGTGCTACTCTGAGGATTAAATGCATTGATTTGCAGACAAAAGCGCTAACCTAAATGACACATGTGCTAACCTATAGGAAAAAAGTTTTAAACTATTAAATAAAAGCATTGGTAGAACTCACAAAGGCATGAATCTAGATTACAAATGTGTTAAATTTGTTTTTGTGAGAACTAGATAGGATATTAGAAAGATATATGTGAGGCTCCAGCCCCATGGTCGGCGCCAAAATGTGTCGACTTGAAATTCATCATCAGAATACTACCCACAACATGTTAGTTTCATAAAATACAAAGGAAATGCTATAGGAAATCCAAACTCAATCAATGAAACTAAATGAAATTGATATTAAAATAAAAAGACTATTTTTACCTTCATGATTTAAGTCTCATTGTGTCTTAACTCCACTGTTCTTGGTTACAGATGATGTGCTTTCAGACAAGCAATGATAGCTTCCAAGATGGCATATGAAGAATGGACTGATAATTGATAGTTAACTGATATTATGATATGCAAGGCTAAATGATTATGCTAAATGATTATGTTAATTTCTTCAATATAGAAAGACACAAATGCATAAGTTTTCACAAATTGTTAACTTAAAAACTCACTTGAAGACTAACTTCAAGACTAAATCTTTCTCTACTCAAACTCCCTCATCTATAGACTTTTCAAAGGATAAGATGATGTGGCCTAGATTAACGGTCATGATCAGATCTGTAGATTTGGATGGCTATGAAAAAAGGTGAAGATTGAGAGAAAGGGGGGAGGAGAAGCAAAGTGTCACTCATCTCACCTTGGCTAGGTTATTGATGTTGGTATTATGTGAACCGGTATGAGGACATAATGACATTGTGTGTTGTCATTGATGTCAATATGATGAAGAGAAGAGAACCGATATAACACTATGAACTGACATTTGTGCCAAAGTGAAGCGGTGTGCTTGTTCAAGGTGAACTGACATATGGTTATGGGAACTGGTACATGGAAGTATTGTATGACTACCAATTGGTAGTCTCAACTTCAGGGTTTCCGGTTAAAGTGCTTCAAGCCTGTTTGGCTCAACTGGTGACTTTGTGTGATGAGTCAGCATGATAACAAAGAATAGATCATGTTTCCATGTATGCCTTATGTGCATGAAGGATCTTGCATGAAGGATATTGTTCCTATCTACCTCGGGAATGTGTGAAGTCTGTAAACGGTGATAACGTGTGATGGGTTATCAGCTGCCATGAAATCAGTGGAAAATGAACGATCAAGATCAATGCAATGTGCTCAATGATCAGGATTGAACCATTTGAATTCCTTAACCTAATAGGTTCAGGGTTTGTGCTACCAACCTATTTGTTTTCCGATAAGGTCGATGTTGTGATTCTTTCTAGGGTTGCTGGCAAAAGTTGTGTTTGTGTATCCAAGAGAAGAGATATGTGATTCTTGCGAGACCAAAAGAGAGAAGTGATACTTGCAGAGTGTAAGTGTAGAAGGTGAAGAGGAGCTTAAATGGATCTGCATTGGCATTGAGTGCTATTACTAGATCATTGTAATACCTATTGATCTCTAACCACTTCAACAGTTGAGAAATCCCTTAACAGGGTAGCTTTAACTGGCTTGTTGAAAATCCTTTAACATGGTGACTCAAAACCCTTGAGTTCTTGAAATCCTCTAATAAGGTAACCTTTAATAGGGTTTAACCCTTAACCAGGTATTCTAGTCATCCCTTAACTAGGTGATCCCTAACAGGATTAGATCCTAACAAAACCTATGGTATCAGTCTTTAACTGGACAAGGCTCCTAACAAAGCGAACTTCTAAAGAGTTCAAAAACAAGCTTGTGGGTATTCATCCCCACCGTGGTTTTTCCCAGTTGGGTTTCCACGTGAAAAATATGTGTGTCATGTGTGATGTCTTCTTTATGTGATGCTATGTTGTTTTCTATCAAGTAGTGAATCATGTTGATCTAGTTGCTTATATGTATATCTTTGATGGTAGATTACCTATTCATGCATTAGGGTGAAATGGAAATGAAGTGTTAGATTGTATGAGAAGATAAGTGTCAATTGGATTATGCTTGTCTCAATTATTATGGGTTTTACCGATTGTACTTTGTTTAAGGACTGGTGTTACTGTTTGTTTATCAATGCACAATGTCTGCTAACAAACTAGTTTAAGAGTGTGTTTTTGTCTATACTGATTCACCCCCCCCTCTCAGTACTGGTTTGGTACTAGTCATTCATCATTGAGTTATCAATTGGTATTAGAGCATCCTCCAGGTCCTCTATGTTATAACCTTAACTGCTTGAGGTAAAGATCCCAGTCTAATGATGAAGAGGGAAGGTCCAAAGTTTAACAGAGAAAATTTTAGTAAATGGAAAGACAGAATGAAGATATACATCAAAAGCATGGGTGCTCAACACTAGAGCTATGTTGAGAATGCCTATGTTGCCCCTACCAGTACTCTCACCGATGACCAAAAGAGAGAGATGCAGGAGAATGGGCAAGTCATGGGAGCCCTAATTAGTAGTTTATCTGACATTGAGTTCATTGATGTCCAAGATAAGGTAAATCCCAAAGAGGTATGGGATACTCTTGAAAATATCTATAGCGGTGATGAGCATGTAAAACAAGCTAAGGAAGAAAGCCTTAGAGGGAAGTTTGAAGACATGTGGATGGTTGAAGGTGAGACCATTCAATAGTATGGAATAAGAATCAAAACCATTGTTGGAGATATCAAGAGTGCAAGTGGTAAAATGCAAGATTCCACTATGGCAAGCAAAATCCTAAGATCCCTATTGCTGGTCTATGTAATAAGGGTTGCTGCTATTCAGGAGTTGACATCAATAGACAAGACTAGGGTATCCCTAGACTCCATCATTACAAAGTTGACAGCCTATGAGCTAAATAGTTTTGATGGCAGTGTTCAAAAGACTAAATCAGCTTTTAAAGCTTCTGTTGTACCATCCAGAAAAGGAAAAGAAGCTAGCACTAGTGGTGAACTAAGACAGAGTAGAGAAATGGATGATGAGGAGATTCTGATGGCATTTGAAGCTCTCCTTGCTCAGAAACTTCCTAAAGGAAGTGGCAAATATAGAGGTAAGCTTCCTTTGAAATACTTTTCTTGTAACCAGATAGGACATATTGCTGTTAACTGTCCTAATGGCGACAACAAGGACAAACTAGAAAGGTTCAAGAAATTCAAAGGAGGAAACTGGAGAAACTATTTTGTGGCAGTTGATGAAGTCATCATAGATGAGGAATCTAAGAATGAATAAAATGAAGATATTGTGTTTGTTGTTGTTAAGGAAGATGTGTCAGACAAGAAGGCTCTTATCTCCCAGTTTGATAGTTCTATTGAGTGGGTCATTGACAGTGGCTGTTCTCACCATATGACTAGTGACCGGAGCAAGTTTCTATCCTTCGAAGAGTATGATGGTGGTGTGGTTCACTTTGGCAATGATGCACCATGTATGGTCAAAGGTAGAGGATCCATCTCTCTGAATGGAAAGAGTAGTGCTGACAATGTGTATTGGGTTGATGGTCTCAAACACAACCTTTTGAGTGTTGCCCAGCTGAATGACAGTTGTCTCACTCTGGAATTCAAGAATGGAGTGTGTAGAATTAGAGGAAAGAATGTTGAATTGGTGGCCACCAACATGCAAACCAAAGGTAATCTATTTTAGTTGAATGCAAATATAAGTACATGTCTTATGCTTAAATTTGATGATAGCTGGATATAGCATAGGAGACTTTGCCTTGTAAACTTTGATAATATTGTGAAGGCTAGTAAAATCAAGGGAGTTAGAGGGTTGCTGGTGCTAAGAAAACTAGATAATACCTTGTGCAGAGAGTGTCAATTGGGGAAAATGTCTTCTTCAACCTTTAAAGGTAAATCTTTCACTACTGACAATCTGCTTGATCTTGTGCATACTGATTTGTGTGGTCTTATGAAAACTAGGAGTGTGTAGGGTGATAGGTACTTCATGATTCTCACTGATGACTGCTCAAGAATGATGTGGGTCACATTCTTGAAAGATAAGTCTAAAGCTTTTGTAAATTTCAAAGCTTTCAGAGCATTAGTGGAGAAGGAAAGTGGTGAAAGGATCAAGGAAGGGAATTCACTTCCAGTGAATTCAACAAGTACTGTGAAGAACATGGCATCAAGAGGCAACTGTCTACCCCCCGGACTCCACAGTAGAATGGCCTAGCAAAGAGGAATAACCAGATTGTGATTAAAGCAACTAGAACCATGTTGATTCAAGGAAAGATAGCTCACACCTTTTGGAGAGAAACGGTGAGCACTGCAATCTATAAAATGAACTGGGTACTCATCAAGAAAGGTAAGGATAAAACTCCTTATGAGTATTGGACTAGTAAGACACCTATGGTTAGCTACTTTAGAGTGTTTGGTAGCAAATGTTACATCAAGAGGAGTGAACACAAGAGCAAATTTGATGCTAAATGTGATGAGGGAATATTCCTAGGGTATTCCACCAAGAGAAAAGCTCTCAAGTGTTTCAATAAATGGACTCAAAGAATTATGGAAAGAATCAATGTAAGAGTTGATGAAACCTTTGAGAAAAATGAGGAAACTAGTAGTAAGCAAGTAGTAAATGAACTGGTTGTCAGTCAACCAAGTACCAGTAATAGTGTTCCTACACCGACAGATGTAGATGCTGATACTGATGGAGATGAGGATGAAGAAGAAATGCAAGAGGAATCTATCAAGACCATTCCTCGGCATGTCAAGTTGAATCATGATCCTAAGTAGATCATAGGAGATAACGATGTAGGAATCCTTACAAGAAGAAAGGTCAAAGAAAACTCATGTATGATCTCTGAATTTGAGCCTAAATAATTCAAAGACGCACATAAATATGAAGACTAGATCAAGGCAATGGAAGAGGAACTTAACCAGATAGAGAAAAATGGTACATGGTCTTTGGTACCCAGATCAGAGCATAAAAATGTCATTGGTATGAAATGGGTCTTTAGAAATAAGCTGAATGAGGATGGCATAGTGATTAGGAACAAAGCTAGATTGGTGTGCAAAGGATATGCTCAAGAAGGAGGAGAAGACTATGGAGAAACCTTTGCTCCTATAGCCAGATTGGAAGGAGTTCATATGCTTCTTGCATATGTAGCTTTTAAAGGTTTCAAAATATATCAAATGGATGTAAAATATACATTCTTAAATGGTGTACTTGAAGAGGAGGTGTATATAGAGCAACCAGATGGGTTTTCCCTATCTGAAGATAGTGACATTGTATGTAGGCTACATAAAGCCTTATTTGGTCTAAAGTAGGCACCTAGAGCATGGTATGAACGTCTGCATTCCTATCTTGTGAAGATTGGATTTGAGAGAATAAGTGAAGATAGCAATATCTACTTGAACTTTGAAGGAGATCAGATCTTGATCTAGGAGGTATTTGTTGATGACATTATCTTTGGTGGAGATGACAAGATGAGTCATGAGTTTGTAGATGAGATGAAGAAAGAGTTTGAGATGTCACTCATAAGGGAGATTAAGTTCTTCATTGGACTATAGATCCAGTAGATGAAAGATGGAATCTTCATCACTTAGTCCAAGTATGTCAAAAAGGTGTTGAAGACCTTTGGCATGGAAGATAGCAAACCGGTTGGTACACGGATGGTGACTGGTTGTAAACTATCCAAAGAGGATGAGTCAGCAATGGTTGATGAGAAGGAATACCAATCAATGATTGGTAAGTTGCATTATGTAGTGCATAGAAGACCAGATATTGCACATGTAGTAGGCATTACTACAAGGTTCCAAAAAAGCCCAAGAGAATCCCACTTGGTTGCAGTCAAGTGGATTCTTAGGTATCTGAAGGGAACTGTTGATTATGGATTGTGGTATTCATATAGTAAGGATTTCAACTTAAAAGTATATACAAATGCTGATTGGGTAGGTAATGTAGATGATCAGAGAATAACAATCGGTGGTGCATTCTTTCTTTGTGGTAGACTTGGTCTCATGGATGAGTAAGAAGCAGAGTTGTATCTCTCAGTCTACAGCGGAAGCAGAGTATGTTGCAGCTTTCATGAACTGCACTCAGATGATTTGGATGAAGCATGTATTAAATGGCTTCAAAGTTCCTGTATCTGAACTGGTAATTATATTTTGTGACAATACTAGTGCAATTAATATCTCCAAGAATCTAGTTTTACATTCTAGAACCAAGCACTTTGAGTTTAAGTATCATTTCTTGAAGGAAAAGGTTTAGAACAAAGATATTGCACTAGAGCATGTTTCCAGTAAGGAGTAGTTAGCAAACATATTCACCAAGCCTCTCTCAAAGGCTACATTTATGTACTTAAGAGGTGAATTAGAGGTGTTTCCCCTTCAGGAGGTAAACTAAAAGCATATGCTCCACATCAGTCAGGTATTGCATAGTCAAATTTATTTTGGATTGATGTGTTGAAGGATGCTACTCCTCAGGGGGAGCAGGATAATGGAATAAGGAAGCTTGTGCCTCCACTTTGGCATTGTTGTCAAAGGGGGAGAAGATGTGAAGCAGAGAAGATATCTACAGAAATTGGGGGAGAAGATGTGAAGCAGAGAGATATCTTTGTATTTTGCCATCAATGCCAAAGGGGGAGATTGTTGGCATTATGTGAACCGGTATGAGGACATAATGACATTGTGTGTTGTCATTGATGTCAATATGATGAAGAGAAGAGAACCAGTATAACACTGTGAACCGACATTTGTGCCAAAGTGAAGCGGTGTGCTTGTTCAAGGTGAACCGACATATGGTTATGGGAACCGACACATGGAAGCATTGTATGACTACCCGTTGGTGGTCTCAACTTTAGGGTTTTTGGTTGGAGTGCTTCAAGCTTGTTTGGCTCAACCAGTGACTTTGTGTGATGAGTCAACATGATAATGAAGAATAGATCATGTTTCCACATATGCCTTATGTGTGTGAAGGATCTTGCATGAAGGAGATTGTTCCTATCTATCTCCAGAATGTGTGAAGTCTATAAACGGTGATAACGTGTGATGGGTTATCAGCTGCCATGAAATCGGTAGAAAATGAATGATGGAGATCAATGCAGTGTGCTTAATGGTTAGGATTGAACCATTTGAATTCCTTAACCTAATAGGTTTAGGGTTTAGGGTTTATGCTACCGACCTATCTATTTTCCTATAAGGTTGATGTTGTGATTCTTTCTAGGGTTGTTGGCAAAAGTTGTGTGTGTGTATCCAAGAGAAGAGATACGTGATTCTTGCCAGACCAAAGGAGAGAAGTGATACTTGCAGAGTGTAAGTACAGAAGGTGAAGAGGAGCTTAAGCAGATCTGCATTGGCATTAAGAGCTATTACCAGATCATTGTAATACCTATTGTTCTCTAACCACATCAATAGTTGAGAAATCCCTTAGCAGGGTAGCTTTAAGCAGCTGGCTGGAAATCCTTTAACAGGGTGACTCAAAACCATTGAGTTCTTGAAATCCTCTAACAAGGTAACCTTTAATAGGGTTTAACCCTTAACCAGGTATTCTAGCCATCCCTTAACTGGGTGATCCCTAATAGGATCAGTTCCTAACATAACCTATTGTATCAGTCTTTAACTAGACAAGGCTCCTAACAAAGCGAATTTCTAAAGAGTTCAAAAACAAGCTTGTGGGTATTCAACCCCATCGTGGTTTTTCCCAGTTGGGTTTCCATGTGAAAAATATGTGTGTCATGTGTGATGTCTTCTTCATGTGATGCTATGTTGTTTTCTATCAAGCGGTGAATCATGTTGATCTAGTTGCTTATATGTATATCTTTGATGGTAGATTACCTATTCATGCATTAGGGTGAAATGGAAATGAAGTGTTAGATTGTATGAGAAGATAAGTGTCAACTGGTTTATGCTTGTCTTAGTTACTCTAGGTTTTGCTGGTTGTACTCTGTTTAAGGATTGGTGTTACTATTTGTCTGTCAATGCATAGTGTCTGCTAACAAACTTGTTTAAGAATGTGGTTTTATCTGTACTAATTCACCCCCCCCTCTCAGTACCGATTTGGTACTATTTGTTCATCATTGAGTTATCAATTGACTGAGGGAATCTAGGGATGATTGAAGAAGATTTAGGCATGAGAGGACAAGTGGACTCAAGTCCTTCCTAATATGTAGGGATGTTGGAGAGAATATAGAAGAAGGTTAGGAAATATGTGTACGTACACAATATTTCATTTATTTTGGAGGTTGGAGATAAGTGGCTAATAAATAATTTATTTATTTTAATTTTGTTGAATTAATTTAGCCACATGATGGATGAGTTGTCAAAAGAAAGATGAAGTGGAGATGGAAGGCTAGGTGGAAATGAATTAAATTATTTTAAGAAATCATTTAATATTTGAGACTATAGGATAGAAGAATAACCATTAAATATTAGATATTTAAATGATTGAGGAATAATTAAATATTAGATATTTAATTAATTCATTTAGAGGAAATGGATAAATGAATTAATTAATAAAATGTTTCAATTAAAATTAATTAATAGAAAGATATGAAATGAATTAAATAAATTAATCTTTTCAAATTAACTATTTAATAGAAGAATAATTATTAAATAAACATGAAATATTTATTTAATTGCTCATAGTCATTTTTATGTGTATACAAACCCATATAGTGCCTTGTGCAATTTGCATACCATGTCTTTTTCATCAGTCAAAACATAACCATCTGGCTGCTCAATGTATACTTCTTCTTTCGGTATTCCATTCAAAAATGTTGACGTCATCACATCCATCTGATATACTTTGAATTCCTTATATGCTAAAAATGCAAGTAAAGTCCCGACACCTTCCAGCCTAGCAACTGGTGCAAAAGTCTCACCATAATCTTCTCCTTCTTCTTGTGCATAACCTTTGCAAACCAATCTAGCTTTGTTTCAAACTACTACACCATCTTCATTTAGTTTGTTCCTGAAAAACCCACTTAGTACCTATTACTTTTTTATTCACTGATCTAGGTACTAGGGTCCATGTGTTTTTCTTCTAAATTTGATCAAGCTCCTCCTCCATTTCTATAATCCAATGATCATCTCCAAATGCTTCCTTAGTAGTTCTAGGCTCAATAGTGGATATCATGTAAGAATTTTCTCTAATTCTTCTTCTGGTTAACACTCCATTATCCTTATCTCCAATAATCTAGTCAGGATTGTGATTGAGTCGCACATACGTCAGAATAACATGATCATTACCTTCAAGTTCTTCTACTTCATTATCATCTTCTTCTGAATCTACCTATTCTGGTTGAACTGGTACAACAACATTCTCTTTACCAATTTCAGGTTTCACCAGTTTTGGTTCCAAAAATAGAATGCAAGGATCTTCATCTTTTTTCTCCAAACTGGTTTCCCCTAAGATTTCAGGATACTCATCCACTCAAATATAAGTACTCTCAATGATTCTTTGTGTCTGGTTGTTATAACATTTGTAGGCCTTACTCTTGGTGGAGTAACCAAGAAATATACCTTCATCACTTTTATCCTCAAACTTACGAACATAGTCACCTCTCTTAATACAACATTTACTACCAAATATCTTTAAATAACTGACATTAGGTGATCTACCATACTAGTATTCATAAGGAGTCATAGTGTAGACATTTGTGTTGATAAATTCTCTCCCAAAAAAAATTGCTACACCTTTGTATCAACATTGTTCTAGCAGCTCCAACAATTGATCGGTTTTTCCTCTCTATAATATCATTCTACTATGGTGTCCTCGGTGTAGAAAAATGTCATTTGATACCATTTTATTCACAATATCTAGTGAATTCCCTAGAAGTAAATTCACCACCTTGATCACTCCTTAGACACTTTATCTTCTTACCACTCTCCTTTTCAGATAGGGCCCTGAATGCCTTGAACTTACTAAATGCTTATGTTTTATCCTTCAAGAATGTGACCCACATCATTCTTGAGCAATCATTAGTGAAGATCATAAAACATCTATCACCTTGAATACTTTTAGTCCTTATTGGTCCATAGAGGTTTGTATGAACCCAATCTAACAGATGTTCTACTGAAAAAAAATTTCTCTTAAAAGTTGAGGATGACATCTTTCCCAATTGACATTCCTTACATAGAACATTAACCCATTTTTCCAACTAAGGCAAACCTCTCACTATCTTGGCCTTACTCACTTTAACAATGTTATCAAAATTTATATGACAAAATATCCTATGCCAAAGCAAACTATCATCTACTTTAGAAATTAAATAGTTGTTGACTTTAGGATTTAGGTGAAATAGGTTACCTTTAGTCTGCTTTCTAGTTGCAATCAGTTCACCTTTGCTCCCATAGATTTTGCACATACCATTCTTAAACTCCAATGGATATCCTCTTTCATTGAGTTGAGAAACACTCAAAAGATTATGATTTAATCCTTCAAAGCAATAGACATTATATGCACTACTCTTATCACTAAGAGAAATAGTTCCCTTACCTTTTACCATGCAGGGTGAGTCATTACCAAGTCTCACAACTCTGCCATCAAATTCATTCAAGGAATGAAATTTGCTCTGGCCACCGATCATGTGATGTGAATAACCACTATCAATGATCCAATCATCAGAACTATCCATGCAAGAAACTAATTCTTTCTGATCAGATGTCTCCTCTTTAATGGCTGCAAAAACAATATCTTCATTAGCATCACCCTTAGATTCCTCATTAGTGATACCACCATCAGCTGCAATAAGACAATCTCTTTTATGTTTTCCTTTGTACTTCTTGAACTTCTCTCACTTGTGGTCATTGTCACCATTAGGATAGTTAGTTGGAATGTGTCTAATCTTGTTGCATGCAAAACATTTCAAAGTTAATTTACCTCTATACTTACCAGTACCTTTGGGCAACTGCTTTGCCAACAATGCTTCAATCTCAACCAAAATGTCTTCATCATCAACTTCCTTTACTGGATTTAGATTCATAACTGCGACTGACATCTCTACTTTTCCTCATAGATGGGTTATAAACTGAAGCTCTAAATGTGGATTTAGATTATTGAACACTACCATCATAACCATTGAATTCAAAAAGCAGTAAGCTTACCAATGATGGAGTTAAGGGTTACCTTAGTTTTGTCAATAGACTTTAGCTCCTAAATGGCTATAACTTGAATAGCGTAGACTGGTAGAAGGGTTATCAATGCCTTGCTAACCACTATGGCATCTTCCACTTTACCACCAACACTCTTGATCTACCAACTATCTCTTTTATCCTATAACCATACTATTTAATATTCTCACCTTTAACCATCTGCATGTTATCAAATTGTCCTCTTAGAATCTCTTCTTTGGAAACCTTCACATGTTCATCATTGCTATAAATCTCTTCAAGTTTCTTCCATACCTCATAAGCAGTTTCCAAACCATGGACATCTACATATTTTACATGCTTGATTATTTTCTTGTTGCTCTTTCTTCTGATCATCACTCATAATCCCACTAGGTGCAACATATTGAGTACCAATATGTTCCAAGTATTGACTTCTTAGACTCTTAAAATAAATTTTCATTCTATCACTCCATTTCTATAGTTCTCTCTATTAAAATTTGGACCTTCCTTCTTCATCATGTTCTAGAAGATCTTTACCTCAAGTTGCTAGGCTTAGACCTTAGGGGACCTGAGAAGCTCTGATACCAATTGATGGTATGATGAAAGAATAAGAATCTAGTTAACTACTAAGAAAACTGATATAAACTTTTACCAATCTCAAAATCAACTTCTCAAAGAAAACTCAGAATTGACAAGTTAAACCATTGAACTACGAATGCAATATCACTGTCAATTTAAACCGGTTGACTGTTATAACAGATTAACAGTAAAACAACTTGAAACTCACAAAAATCCAAATACTTTACTAAAATAAGTACAACCTCATTTCAGATTGCCTCTGGTTAACATAACATATCAAAGTGGATTTAGCAGTTAAGCAATTGAACCATAGTAAACATATCCACAAAAATATTCAACACTTGACACAATATTTTTGACATGGAAACCCAAATGGGAAAAACCACGGTGGAGATGAGTACCCACAAGTATTCTGAACTTTTCTAAAGTTTTCCCTATTAGGAGCCAAGCCTGTTAAAGCTTTACAAAAATCCCTGTTAAGAACAGATCCTATTAGGGACCACCTGGTTAAGGGATTGACTATAATGACCTATTAGAAGCAATACCCTGTGAGGAGTAACCTCAGTAGAGGATTTGAAATCCAAGCTAATGGACCACCTAGTTAGAGGATTTGAATAACTCTAAGCTTGTTACATCTTACCTAGTTAGGGTATTTTAATTATTGTAATTGTTAGAAAATAACAGGGGTTTGCTGATCTATTTGAATAGAACTACACTTTCTTGTTCAGATCATTTTCATGCTCCTATCTACCTTTACACAAATTGTAGATACATCATCTGGTTCGACAACAACACTCTCACTCTCAACCACAAATTGCCAACTCTGAATCAAAACAACTCATTGACCTTATAAAAAAATCACTAGGTCAGTAACACAACACAAACCTAATTCTCTCATAGAGATTACAAACAAATTGGTTCAAGTATGACTATTGGATTATATAATAATCTCTACACATCATTCAAGATAGCCTCGACTGCTCCTTGATCACCGCTTTATCAAACTTTGTAACTCATCACATGGTTTGCATTACATGCAATGTACTTTCTCATTCCCAAGATAAAAATAGTTATCTCAACATGCCAAAAATCATTTGAAACTCTTCTCATACAACATTCATATGTGTCCTAATCATTATCAGATCATAAACCAATACAACCAATTCACCAAACTGTTGGCCATTTGGTGGAATTGATTATGATTTGCATTGATGTTTTGTCATTAATGGCAATACTAGTTGTTTGGATGCTTTACCGACACCCTTCTGGTTGTGGTAGGTTGAGTAGTTTTTGGTTAAATTGGATCTAGCATGATCTAGTTGACTCCGGTATAATCTGGTGATGGAATTTATTTGTTCATAATGCTTATACTCATATTTGGTCAGTTGGTTTTGGTGTGATGATTGGATGTTATCCTGCTTGCTATGAATATAGGTTTCTAGTTCTAGCAAGGGTTTCACCGATAGAGCTTTTCATGGAGATATTTGATGCATTGCATAATTGGTGTTTGTGTAGATTTTGATGGAGTTTCAGGATGTTGTTGATGATCATGTTCAAGACTAGGCATTTAGAGATCATTGTTGAGGTGTGTGGACCTACACTTGGTCCCAAGTGATCTAGGTTAGGGACCGACATTAATGTAATGTGTGGATAGGACCTATTGTTGTATTTTAGGGATATCTTATGTGTTGGATATTATTTGTTTTGGTCTAAGGCCAACATGGTTAGTAATTATGTAATTGGTTTATTATCTGGTGGTCAACTTTGATTGTTTATGGTTGAGGGTTTTTATAAATAAGATGCAAGATCTCATTATAGATCATCATGGTTATTGTAAGAGGTCATGGTCAAGGAATGTAATGTGCAAATAATGTAATATCATTCAAGTAGAGGAGTTGGTCAATCATTGGAGATCGAATTGGGTCTGTAAGAGGATTTAGTCCTCTAGTATTGATCTTAACCAGAACTGTACTCAGGCATAGGAGATGCTATCTTTTGCAATTCACCACTTCTCTGGATTGTAGTCTAGATTTGTATGCAGTCAATGAAGATCCTTTTGTGATGAGCAATGTGCTTTGGGTTGTTGGCTTTCCTACAAGTGCAGGCCCCTTCATTGTAAATTCACATACTTACTACAAAAGTATTATCTGACTTTGGTTAGGCTTCCCACTGTGGTTTTTCCCTTTACTGGGTTTTACACGTACAAATCTTGGTGTTGTGTGGATGGATTTTATTCTATGATTATTGTTTATGCTTAGTTGGATTAATTGATATCCCAGTATTATTATTTTAGGGTTCTGGTATTGTTGTTTTAAACTACTAATGCTTCCGGTAATCTGTGACAACTTATTCAGCCCCCCTCTCAGTTGTCTTCTAGTTATCTGAACTATCTAATAATTGGTATCAGAACTTTGGTCCACTTTGCAGAAAGCTTAACCACTTGAGGAAGATCCTATGGTGACTAATAGTTCAAGTTCATCCAATTCTTCTGGAGCTATTTTTTTAAGGGATATACTGAGGCTTGTAGGAAAAAACTATATAGTATGGAAGATTTAGATGGAGACTCATTTGATATGTCTTGGCAAGCAGATTTGGGAGATCACACAGAGTGGTGTCACACCCTTAAATCTGAGATATAGCAATCCTTCACTGCCGAACCTAGACAAGGAGCTTGAGAATGACTATAGAGAAAGAGAAGCCCTCTTGTGTGCACTTTCTAATCAGGAAATTATGGGATTAACTAACAAATCATATAGAAAGGCTATATGGGATAGGTTACAGACTCTTAATGAAGGTGACCCTACAGTAAAGATTGCTAAACTTGATGGTTACTAGGTGAGATATGAAAACCTGAAGATTGTTATGGGAATTCAATGTTGTGGTGGAACTCTGAGTGAAGATGATATTGTTTATAAAGTCCTGGGAGCCTTACCACTGGCTTACAAAATGAAGGCTACTACTATTAATGAGTTGAGAACTATTGCTAATACATCTATCAATGGAGATAATCTGGTTGGGAAACTATCTGCTTTTGAGCTTGAGGAATTTGGGCCTTGTGGAGTTGTGAATACTAAACCTTCTTTTCATGCTTCTACATCTGTAACTAGTAAGTAAGATTGGAAAGATTTATATGCAAAAGAACTAGAAGATATGAAGAGAGAAGATTATGAGTTTGAGAAACTTGAAGTACTATTTGCTAGAAGAGTACCGAAAGGATAGGTAGGAAGTAATTATGAAGGAAAAACACCTTTTTAAAGTTTTTCATGTAATAAGATTGGTCATTTTGCATCTAGATGTCCTTAAAGGAATTCAAGATTTGAAGAAAGAGTTAAAAGATCATTTAAACCTAACCTTTGATATCTGAACAAGTATAGATTCAAGAAAAACAAAGACAAATCATGCTACATAGTAGATGAGGAAGGCATTACTGATTTAGATGATGAACCAATAGAAGATTCTACTAGTGGATCCAGCAATGGGAAGGAATGGGTATTCTTTGCTATTAAGGAAGATGATCTGACACTAGAAGAGAATGTACCTAAGGAGAAAGCACTTGCTGCTAAAATTGAGGATAAGGATGAATGGGTAATTGACAGTGGTTATTCACATAATATGACTGGAGATAAAGGGAAGTTATTGTCTTTGCAAGAAATTGATGGTGGACTAGTTAGATTTGGAGATGACAAGGCATGTATGATCAAGGGAAAAGGAACTATATCATTAAATGGTAAGAACAATACTGACAATGTTTATTATGTTGAAGGTTTGAAGCATAATATTTTGAGTGTAGGACAATTGGTAGATAAGTGATTTCAATTACAATTCAAGGATGGAAAATGCAAAATCATTAATAGATCTAGCTAGGAGATTTCAACCGATACATAGAGAAAAGGTAACATATATCATTTGAACTCCAGTGAGAAGACATATTTGATTCAACAAATTGATGAGAGTTGGTTATGGCATAAAAGGCCATGTCATGTGAATTTTGATTGCAGTGTGAAGATCAGTTCAACTAAGGTTGTTAGAGATATACCTAAGATTATGAAGCCCTATAATCAGGTATGTAAAGAATGTCAAATGGGAAAATAGGTCAGAACCTCTTTTAGGAGTATAAAAGATAAATCAAATGGTGTTCTTGATCTTATTCATATTGATTTGTGTCACCCTGCTAGAGTTAAAAGTTTTCATGGTGATAGATATTTCATGCTAATCATTGATGATTATTCTAGAATGATGTGGGTTACTTTTTTGAGAGAAAAGTCTGAAACATTTGAAAATTTTTAAATCTTTAAGGCAAAGTGGAAACTGAGATAGGATTGAAGATTAAATGTTTGAGATCAAATCATGCTGGAGAATCCACATCCAGTGAGTTTAATAACTTTTGTGAGAAGCATGGTATTAGAAGACAATTTTCTATTCCCCAGACACCTCAGCAGAATGGAGATGTGGAAAGGAAAAATAGAACTATCTTTGATGCTGCTAGAACAATGATGATGGAAGTTAATCTACCTCATATCTACTAGAGAGAAGCAATTAGTACAATAGTTTATACATTGAACATAGTACATTATAAAGGAGAAACTGATAAGACACCTTATGAATTATGATTTGGCAACACACCTATAATTAAGTATTTTAGAATTTTTGGTAGTAAATGCTATATCAAGAGAGATCATACTACTAGGAAATTTGATCCTAGAAGTGATGAAGGCATATTTTTTGGTTATTCTAATGAAAGAAAAGAATATATAGGTTATAACAAGAGATTGCAGAGAATAGTGGACAATGCTAATGTCAAAGTAGATGAGCTGAGAAAAAGTCAAACAAAAATTTATGAAAAGGAACCGGCAATGGAAATTATTATATCTCGACTGGTAGCACCTTTACCAAAATAGAGAGTTGAACCAGTTACTCTAGCAACATCAGAGCATTCTATAGTAACTAAAGAAAAGGGAAGAGGAACAGAGAGTCTGAAGACTCCTAGGTATGTTAGATTGAATCATTCTAAAGATCAAATTATTGGGAATAAGAGAAATGGAGTGATAACAAGAAGAAGACTGGCAACTAATGAGGTATGTTTAGTTTCACAAGTTAAACCGGTATTAGTAATTGAGGTATGTAAAGATAAATTCTAGTTAAAATCTATGGAAGAAGAATTAGATCAGATTGAGAAAAATAACACATGGACTTTGGTTCCCCGACCTAAAAATAAAAATGTTACTAGAACTAAATAGGTTTTTAGGAATAAATTGAATGAGGATGGAGAAGTTATAAGGAATAAGGCTAGATTGGTTTGTAAATGATATTCTTAGAAGGAAGGAATTGATTATGGAGAAACTTTTGCACCGATATCTAGGATTGAAGTTGTAAGATTATTTCTTGCCTATGCCACTTATAAAAACTACAAGGTTTATTAGATGGATGTTAAATGTGCATTCCTGAATGGGGATCTTGATGAGGAAGTTTATATTGAGCAACCTGATGGTTTTTCACTATAAGATGATACTGATATGGTTTGCAGGTTAACAAAAGATATATATGGATTGAGACAAGCACCTAGAGCTTGGTATGCAAGGTTGGATAAATAGCTTTTGAAGCTTGGTTTTACTAAAGGCAATGTTGACAGTAATTTCTATTATAAAATCATTGATGATGATATACTGATTGTTGAAGTATTTGTTGATGACATTATTTTTGGAGGTGAAGATAAATTATGCATATAATTTTCTAAGGACATGGAGAAAGAATTTGAGATGTCTATGTTACTACTTACTAAGTTGCCATTAGTTTTATGTCCAGAGTCATTCTATATACTCTAGTCAGTTACTACTACCGAAACATTCAGTCAGTAAGCACAAAGCAATCAGTTATAGAAGAAAGTAGTCATAGAGCCCAGTATACACCGAGCTATCTACCAAGTAACACTCTATGTCTACCGAGAAGTAATAATGATAAACTAAGTTGATATACACCGAGTGAAATGTGTTACAAGATCAAAGAACAAAGAACCATTATCACATTGGAAATTGCACTTAAAGATTGTGTATGATTTTGAGGTCATCTATCCAATGAAATATTTTGTATGGTTATTCATTCGATAAATCACATTTGTAAGATTGAAGCAATGAACCAGATCACCGACACAAGAGATCTATTTATACAACATGAATTGGGATCAAATGTGTATATGTGTATGAGTGTGAAGATAGACATATGTGAAAAGAAACATCATGGAAAAGCACTGAGTATTATGACTGTAACAGAGACATAGAGGTTACCAAGAAGGATTTCAGAGAACAGTCAAGGAACAAAGTAAATAGAAGGGTTTACTGAGTTACTTTATGGGTTATCGAGGTATGCTATAAGTAGGGTAATCTCATTTTGAGCACATAGAATCTGCTATAACATTTTAGATGTGAAGTTGCAAATATTTGTAAAGATTTAATTGTAATATTTTGAGTTGTAAGAGAAACCTTTAACAGGGTAAAAGACTCTAACAAAGTCTATAAATTGTAAAGCCTTTAACCAGATGCAGCATTTAGAATAAGTGTTGTAAAATCCTTTAGCAATGTAGATCTAACGATCTTGATACTCCTAACAAGGTAAGCTATCAGAAATAGCTAAACATGTAGCTCTAACTGAGCACTCTTTATTATTGCAGTAGTGAAGTTGTGGGTGCCATCCCCACTGCAGTTTTTCTCTCTAACCAAGAGTTTCTGAGTAACCAAAATATATGTGTTATGGAGTGAACCATGTATGATTGTTATTTATTTGTTTTAGCTTTATGTTATGTTACAGCAGTTTTTGGTTTATGCATAATAGTAAAGTTATTATTCAAGAAAGGATTTGAATTACTGATTCACCCCTCCCCTCTTAGTACATTAGCTTTCCATATTGGGCCTAACAATTGGTATCAGAGCTTGAATCTTGGAAAAGGGTTTAATAGCCTAAAGAAAAAGATCTTATCAATGGAAGGCTATAAACAATCTCGGAGAATTGTGTATTTGCAAGAAGAGTTGGATCATGCTAATCAAGTGATTGTAGACATGCAAAGACAAATGCAAAAATCATTGAAAGTTAGAAGAAGATTGTCTGATGATTTGCAGGACTCTCAAGAGTTAGTGGAATAGATTGAGACATCATCTAAGAATAGTATATCTGAAGAGACTGAAGAGATGATTGGAGAACTGAAAGAAAAGAACAAAGCACTGACTGATCAACTAAAAGCAATAAAAAGAGGACATGAACATTTTAGCACATAGATGACTGAAAATCTTGATGCATTGAGGACAACTGAGGATAAAGTAAGAGATCTAGAAAGAGATAAACATCAACTTGAAGCATTAGTATCTAAAAAGAATGATGAAATCACTAGGATGACTGGAATACAAAGTAATCTGTTAGATCAATTGGGTTATGCACATCATGAAGCAAACCTGAAGGATAATGAGAATCGAGCATTGAAACTTGAATTATCAAGGTTGACCGATGAACTTGTAACAGTGAAGAAATCCAGAGAAACACTAAAGAAGAGTTATGAAGCATCGAAGATGTTGGATGAGCAATTGAATACAAGAAGACCCGACAAAGATGCAGGACTCGGTTACAAAGGAAAGAAACCTATTTGCAACTACTATGGAAATCAAGGTCATACTGCCAACTTGTGTCAAATCAGAAAAGGTAAGCAACCAAATGTCACTAGGTCTAATGGTTATTGTTACAATTGCAATAAATATGGTCACACATCTAACCAATGTAGGACAAAGTCTGTTAACAATTATCAGAAGGCAAAATTCAAAGGGTTTTGTAAAAATTGCAATAGATATGGACATAGTACCGAGAAGTGTTGGTTTAAGCAAAAGAACTATATGTGGTTTGCACACCAAGCAAATGCTAGAAGCTACCGAACTCACACAGGTCCTAACCGATAGTATTCTACAATACCATTGGATTACAATACAAGGATATGGTGTGAATTTTGTGGAAGATAAGGACATATAAGTGCCAACTACTTTATAAGGTTTGGAATGAACAACCAAAGATCATGGAGAAATCCTGGTATGGCATGTCTTCATTGTCACAAAGTTGGACACTTGGCTAGAGATTGTAGAGATCAACCTAGAGGAGACACTAAAGAAATAAAAGGTAAATTATAGATGATTTAGAAAAAGAAGGAAATTGTGTCAAATGAAGAAATCACCTTACCTACCGTATTAGGTGCACCTACTCCAAATTAATCAGTAAAGGTATGAAGGGACTGCATTCTATCAAGGTTAAATCTTAATAGTTCCTATTTTATCATGCACTTAATTCAAAATCTACATAGCTAAAGATGCATTAGAAAATTTGAAATTTTATCAAGTCTTTTGGAAGCTTGTCTAGTCAGTAAATATAGGAAGTCTGGCTACTTGGTAAAAGCATAAAATGGAAGTGGTACCGAGTGCATTTAATGTCTTTTGACCTAACTGCATGAAGCCTGATAAGGTATATTGTATACTTAAAGCTTTTATGCGGTCATTTTTCACTTACCAAGTTTTCAAGAAAGTAGAGCAAAGCGATTCAAAGGTGATCAAACCTCCTCTAGAGTGAAATTCAAGGTATTTACATCAATCACAATGCATTGTCAAACTAGTTTACCGATCATATCATTTGTGAATATTAGTTTTATATTTTCTAAGTGGGAAACGTCTGTCATTTAAAAGTTTTCAAACCCTAAGGATCTTTTGTTAAAGTATTTATCTGAAATCTACAATGGCACCTAAGATCTAGAAGCTCATTGTTGTTAAGAATATTGAAAAGCCCTCATTGAAATACACTCTAACTCCCAAAGTAGCATTTGAACCGGATGATAAAACTGCATTTTCACTCATTCCAAATAAAGTTTTACTAGTTGAGGATGTTAGATTCTTCACTAAGTGTTGTGTTGAGGAACTAGGTCATGTTGAGATCAAGGACACATATGATGAATTGTGTACCGATGGGAAATTGGATAGCAAGTATGAACACATTAAAATCAAGGGATTGACCGAAGCCCTAACCTATCCCCATGTCTTCAAACCCTAGTGGGTCAAGTTTGTTCTGAGTAGAGTTCATGATGATTTCATATGGTTAGAGGAGCAACCATTCAAAATCACCAAAGAAATTATTCATTTGATCACCGGTTACCCTATTTTTGATCATGCCCGAGCTCAGAAAATGATTTCACAAAAGGAATTGATCAGTTTAACCAGAGTGGAATCTAATTGTAGAGGACTGAAACTAAACAATGTCATAGATGCAGAGCTTAAGTTTTCCATTAGAGTAATAGGTTATTGTTTCTTTCAATCGGTAAGGGAAAATAGTGTACCTTGTGTAGTAGTCGATTTAGCATATAAAATTGTGAAGAAAGGAATGAAAATTGATCTTTGTGAAGTATTGTCAAAAAACTTGTTTGAGAATCTAAAGACCATAAGGAAGAAGAAGAAGAACAACTCGGCTAACACACTAAAGTTTGGATCAGTGTTAGTATGCATGTTTTTCTATTTTGAGAAATTCTTTCCATCAGTCGGTAATGTAGTTTGGGAGCTACACCGACCAATCACCCATCAAATCAATGACTTCATCAAACATCTAGGTGATAACTTTAATGATATTATGGATGGTTATATTAGCAAGTTTTAGGAAAAGATGCATAACAGGTATAGAATTCCACCCTAGTTAGTAGACAAATACAAGGATGACATATGCTTTGAAGTAGACACCGACTATTGCTATGGAACTGAGAACTCAATCTTTGCCACCTATGGCTTATGAGACTGATTTTGACATCACACAATAATAGATAGATGCTTTTCTTACATTACCAAGGCATGCTACCGAGCTGAGATACGGTACATATGAAGAATTTAAAGAGAAAGTTAAGATGAGTATTGTAGTACTAAAGGCTACAAGGAAAGCAACAAAAATGATCAAGGCATTAATAGAGAAATTTGGAGAAGGTTCTTCCTCCACACCTGTCAAGGGCACTATAGTCATCATAGAGGAGGAATCTAAAGCCCAAGAGGCAACTATTACATTGAGCACCGAGTTGCCTAAAGGGAAAGTTTTGAAAAGGAAGAAATAGGATACATCAAAGGTATCACTGAATCCTTCAGTAAAGCGCCCAAACACAAGATCATCTGTAGTGTCACCGAGTAAGAAACCAAGGAACGTTGCCGCACCAAAGGTAACAAAAAATTATAAGAAATCTACTCGGAGACTTATTTTGACTAAAGAGTCCAGTGACACCGAATCTGAAGATGCAAGCAAGTTTCAAATTATCAAGAGTAAAAAGGAAGAAGTACAGAGTGTTGATAACTTTTGTGCTAATCTGAAACAATATGGTGGATTTGGATCATTTAGATATGTTAAGTATGAATCCAAATCTAATATAGAAAAGAGACAAATAGAAGAAGCTATCATCTGCACTCTTCTGAAATTATGATTGTTCCCATTGGAAGTAACTAATTATCTTCCAAAAGAATTGTATTTGCATATTGATAATAGGTGGAAATATGCCATGGACTCAGAAAAGAAGATGAGAGAAAGAAGTCTAGTACATCTCTTTCCAGACATGTCAGTAGATGAAATAAGTGAACATCTAAAAAACTACCACTCAAATTTCCTAGTCAAGCAAAGAGCCTTGAAATGGTTTTTATTTGGATGTAGAGAATGAGACCAAGGAAAAAGGGCAAGAAATCTTTCGAATCAAGAATGATGGTCAGCAAGTTGAAGTTGAAATAGTTGAAGTCATCGAGCAAGATCCTGATATCACCGAGCAAGACCTTGCTAACACTATACAAATTGATGAGGATATCATGGACACCAAGGGACAAGAATAGGAAATGATAGAAGGGAATGCATATGCCAAATTGGTATCTAGTGAATTAGTTTTCGAACAAGTTCAGCCCTATCCTCTGGTCACTCAGCCTATTTCAACTAAGGCCCCTCAAGATACTGAATAAGGAACAGAGGGTCATAAGTGTGCAGAAGGAGAAGCTACTTCTCAGGCCATCGGGGAACAAACCTCTCAAGCCCCTTCTAGCACTGAAAATGTTACAACTGAGAACCCAAGCACAGAAGCACCGAAGGAGAAACTAGAGGCTACAGGAACTGACAAAAGTGTTTCCTCTACTGAGCAACCTATCGAGGGTAATCAAGTCTCCCAAGCCATTGTATTAGTTCAACTAATGAAAGCTAAAGAAAAGAAAATGAAAAAGCATAATTTCAAATTAGATTTGTCAAAACCAATAGTGTTGCCGAATGTAGACATATCCAAATAAAAAGAGCAAGCACTCATTGAATTTGGTGAACTATGCAAAGCGAAAGCAGAATAGGAGAAACAAATGGCTATTCAAAAGAAAAAAAAAGTACTTTAGAAGGTGAAAGCACTATTAACAAATATGCTACTTGAAGCTATAGTGACAATAGATGCAACCATCCATATTCAATTGGATGAACTCCTAACTAAAATTGAGACATCTGGGGCAGACACATCTAAATATTTGAGCAAGTTAAAGGACAAAGAGCTCACTGCTAAAATGATTGAAGAGGTACAGAAAGCTATTGCTATTGGCAAAGTAAAACTTGTCAAATTTATTGCTGAGTTGTCCCCTCAACTCAAGCATATTCTTTATTTATTTCAGAAACTCTGTACATTCTCTATTCATTAAAGATATCAAAAATAAAACAGAAGTGATTGAGAAAGAGATCATTGATCTCTCAAATAAGTTGACCACTGAGCCAAATTCTATTCAGAATTTCTATACCAAGCTACAAAAGCTCATGGCTCAACAATTGGAACTCAGGAATGAAGAGCACAAAATAAGGATGGACATTATGACTCTTCAAACCTTATTTATTCCACACTTGTCCTTTGTCCAAGAGCAGATCAACAAGGCCACCTCCCTATCCACTCAACAAGAGGGAGGCACCTTAGATGGACTAATTTCACTGTTAGCTGACATTACAGCTCAGAATCCACTCATGGATAGTGTCAAGGATGCCCTCTCTGCCGCTCTCACTGATGCAAGGACAAAGTACAAATCCATTTTTGACTAGTTGCCTCCACTGAATGGTAACTAAGTTTTGATGTTTGTCAAAAAGGGGGAGTATAGTATCAAAGTATCAAAGGGGGAGTGTAGTATACAGGGGGAGTATACTGAGCAAAATAGAGTATCAAATGCATAGTTAATTTTGATAGGGAAGCAGTGAACCGAGCAGTGAACCGATATAGAACATTGATCACCGAGCATGCAAAATCAGAGCTATGTACAATATATTAATAAGGGGAGTATATCTAAATATACTATTTTATTGAAAAATGTATATACTGTCAATTTAGTCAAATTTTGTAATTATATAGAATTTTTGAGTTATGACTTTGAAAGAAGTTTTTTCAAACATCTCAACCAATGTCAAAAGGGGAGATTGTTACTACTTACTAAGTTGCCATTAGTTTTATGTCTAAAGTCATTCTATACACTCTAATTGGTTACTATTACCAAAACATTTAGTCGGTAAGCATAGACCAGACAGTTATAGAAGAAAGTAGTCATAGAGCCCAGTATACACTAAGATATCTACCGAGTAACTCTCTATGTCTACCAAGCAGCAATAATGATACATTGAGTTGATATACACCGAGTGAAATGTGTTACCAGATTCATTGAACCTAGACACACATGTGGAAACGTGTTACAAGATCGAGGAACAAAGAACAGTTATCACATTGGAAATTGCACTTAAAGATTGTGTATGATTTTGAGGTCATCTATCCAATGAAATATTTTGTATGGTTATTCATTTGATAAATCATGTTTGTAAGATCAAAGTAATGAACCAGATCACTGACATAAGAGATCTATTTATGCAACATGAATTGGGATCAAATGTGTATATGTGTATGAGTGTGAAGATAGCCATATGTGAAAAGCAACATCATGGGAAAGCACTGAGTGTTATGACTATTACAGAGACACAAAGGTCACTGAGAAGGATTTCAAAGAACAGTCAAGGAACAGAGTAAACAGAAGGGTTTACCAAGTTACTTTATGGGTTACCAAGGTATACTATAAGGAAGGTAATCTCATTTTGAGTACATAGAATCTACTATAACATTTTAGATGTGAAGCTGTAGATATTTGTAAAGATTTTATTGTAATATTTTGAGTTGTAAGAGAAACCTTTAACAGGGTAAAACACTCTAAAAAAGTCTATAAATTGTAAAGCCTTTAAACAAGTGCAGCATTTAGAATAAGTGTTGTAAAATCCTTTAGCAAGGTAGATCTAATGATCTTGATACTCCTAATAGGGTAAGCTATTAGAAATAGCTAAACATGTAGCTCTAACTGAGCACTCTTTATTATTGTAGTAGTGAAGTTGTGGGTGCCATCCCCACCATAGTTTTTCTCTCTAACAAAGAGTTTTTGCATAACCAAAATATATGTGTTATGGAGTGAATCATGTATGATTGTTATTTATTTGTTTTAGCTTTATGTTATGTTACAATAGTTTTTGGTTTATGCATACAGTAAAGTTATTATTCAAGAAAGGATTTGAAGTACTAATTCACCCCTCCCCTCTTAGTACATTAGCTTTCCATATTGGGCCTAACAGTCTATGATTGGTGAGATGAAATTTTTTTTAGGTTTGTATATTACTCAGACTGTCAAAGGTATTTTTATCTATCAAAATAAATATGCTAAGGAATTGTTGAATAAATTTGGTATGGGAGAGTCTAAACCGGTAAGTACACCTATGGTTACAAGTGAGAAATTGACAAGGAAAGATGTTTCTGCATCGATAAATCCTACAAGATACAAGTCTATGATTGGAGGTCTACTTTATTTGACTCAAACTAGGCCTAAAATTATGAATGTTGCTTGTATTGTTTGAAGATTTTAGAGTGATCCTAGAGAAAATCATGCGATGGCGGTGAAAAGGATTTTTAGATACTTGCAAGGTACATCTAAATATGGTTTATGGTATCCTAAGGATGAAAACTTCAATTTATGTGCATATACATATGCTAATTGGGCTAGAGATTTTGATGATCGGAAAAGTACTTCTGGTGGAGCTTTCTTTCTTCGAAAGAAGTCAGTTTCATGGATCAGCAAGAAATAGTCATGTACTTCTTTATCTACTATTGAAGCTGAGTATGTTGATGCTGCTACTAATTGTACACAATTTTTATGGATGAAGCAAATGTTGAAGGATATAAAGGTATATTTTGAAGCATCGATAGTTATTCTTTGTGATAACTCTATTGCTATTGATATATCAAAGAATCTGGTATTTCACTCTAAGACAAAGCACATATCTATCAAGTATAACTTTTTGAAGGAGAAGGTGGAAGCAAATGAAGTTAAACTGGTTTATGTGAACACTAAAGAACATATTGCAAATATTTTCACTAAACCTCTATCCAAGGAATCATTTGAGTACTTGAGAGATAGATTGGGGGTTTCTACCCCTTCGATAGAGACTTCATTGATGTGGTTTGGCATTAGTTCGGTATGCATTATCAAAGATACTATTCATTCTGACACTGATGTGGGATGCTACTACTCAGGAGGAGTAGTTAGTTTTGAGATTCAAAGGCTTATGTTTCTGCTTTGATAATTCTATCAGATTTTTGGCATTGATGTCAAAGGGGGAGAGATAGTGATGTGAAAAAGAAATTCAGAACTTTTAAAGAGATATTATTTAGAGGGACAAAGACATTGATATTTAGAGCTATATGCACGAGATTGTTGGTTGTCTTCCACAAGGGGAGACTTATTTGGAATTTCTTGGTACTTAGATGTTTTTCACATCTAGTATTGCCATCAATTCTAAAGGGGGAGATTGTTGGCCATTTTGTGGAATTAATTATGTGTTGTGTTGATGTTTTGTCATTGATTTCAACACTAGCTGTTTGGATGCTTCACCAAACTTCATCAGTTAGGGTTTATCATATCAACAAGTAGGGTTTACCAGCTGATCTTACCATTTCTTAGCAATATCGATTTCCTCCATAAACTCACCTATCGATTGTAGTTCCATTCACTAGCTCTTCCTACCAGATACAAAACAACATCATTGTTGGTTAATTGACACCAATGACAACATAACATTTCATTAATTCAATCTTCATGCAAATTCCGACAAGATGAACAATTAAAATCTCAGAGGAGAACAAAGGAGACAACTGGTCTTGGTTACTCCAATACAGGTCCTATGAAGATTGGAGAATCATCTAAATCCAAAAGGATGAAGGATGATAAAAGAAACAATTCAGGAATGAAAGGTATGAATTTTTCTAAATCTTCTTGCAATCATTGTGGTAAACTAGGTCATAAGTCTAATGTCTATAGAAATCAATTGGTTAGTTAAAAGAAGTCTTTCACCTTTGATGGTTATTTCAATAATTGTCACAAGTATGGTCACATTGCTTATGAGTGTAGATCTCGATCTAGTAGCATGTAAAATAGAAGAAGCCTTAATGTATCTTTCTTTACATGCAATAAACATGGACACAAAGTTGAAGAATGCATGTTCAAGTCAAATGTATCAAGATCACCATTCAAACCGATTAGCCCTAATAAAAGGAATAATCAGTTCAATGCCACCTATTCCACTTGTGGTAGTTTTGGTCATGGTGTAGCAAATTGTAGAATGAGAATAGGTCAGATAAATAATGTAAGACCATGAAGGACAACTAGTATGGTATGTTTCAATTTCCATAAGATTGGTCACTTAGCCAAAGAATGTAGGAACCGATCTTATAACTGGTCAGAAGACAAGAACCAGTTTGGCAAGAAGAAAGGGGGAAATGACCTGAAAGGAAAGAAGACAATTGAAGAAGTGAGGAATGAAATGAAAAATACATGGATTAAGAAGGAAGAAAGAAAAGAAGGAGAAAATCATTCTGAAACTAAGTCATCATCCACCGGTTATGACAATTCCTCTTCAAACTAGGCATATCAATGCTCAAGAGGAGCACATATGGTAAGATCATTATTTAATCCCCTCGACCGATATGAGGTTATGTCTATCTACATAGTTTAGATGCATAAAAGTTTGTTTAAAGCTCTTTTTCAGTAAATATTTTGAGGGTTAGTGTAAATGTTGTTTGTGTATCGGTAAAAAGTAAATTGGTGTAACTTAAGTTGTAAATGGTCAAAATTACACAAACTAGCCATTGAATTGAAGCGCCGATAAACCTTAATGGATAAATAAAGAAATTTCAATACATTTCATTTATCCTGCTTTATTGTGAACATTCTTGAGCTCTCATGCGACCTAAGGTGATCAAAATATTGCTAGTGCTATTTGTGTGAAGTGATCAAGCAGCGTGATAGTGGTGATTGGCAATTCTAGAGGAGAAGGTATTCTAGGTATTCAAACCCTATTTTGAATAATTTGTTTGAAGTTAACCATGGTAGCTTCTATATTGACTCCTCTATTGGTTGAAGCAATTAAGGAACCATAACTCGAGTTCAAAATTCATCCTATGAAAGCTAGAGAGGTTGACATGACCGGTGCCCTATCATCTATGCCCTCCGATGTGTTACTAATTGAAGATATTCACTCCTTCATCCATTGCAAGCTTGAAGAACTTGAAGACAAATTTATTCGAAGTGAATTCAAAGGGTTTTGTAATCATGATATATTGAAGGCAGAATATTTGCATTTGAAGACCAAGGGTTTGTCGAATGCTATTGACTTTCCCAATCAATTTCATGTCGATTAGGTTAGGTATGTATTAACCAGAGTACATGATCAATTTCTATTGTTGGAAGCTGAAACCGATCAAGATTACAAAGGATGTAATTCAAAGCGTAACAAGGTTTAGCACAATCGGTGAAGAACTAACCCTAAGAAAAATATCATCCATCAAAGTCACCCGATTGACTCAATCCTAATGTGATAGGAGAAAAATGACAATCACTCATATTGAGGATACAGAAGTGAGGTTTGCTTCTGCAGTGTTGAGTTATAGGGTCTATCAATCAAGCAGCATGAATAGTGTGCTGAGTGGTGCTATACATGCAACCTTTCAAATCATCAAGGAGGATGTAACATATGATATTTGTGAGATGATTAGAAGTCAATTTCTGGTGAACATGGATCAAATTAAGAAGGACAAGAGACAATCATTCAAGTATGACTCATTACTGGTATGTATATTTTTCTATATGTAAAATTTATTTCCTGGTAAGGGCAATGTTGTGTGGTCGAAGGATAAACCTATCATGGTTCAGATAGGTGAAATGATTAGGGATTTAGGTGATAAGTTTGGGCAAACAATATGGGGATATTTTAAAGAATTCCAAATTAGAATGCACAAAAGAGAGAGAATCCCAACCGGTATAGTTCAGAAGTATAAGGACAACATTTGTTTTCTTGTTGACATTGTTTTTTGTATCATTCTTGTGGTTCAACCTATAACATTTTGGATACCTACTATGGGTTATAAGGTCAAGGCAGACATTACTAATGTGTATGCAAACATGTTATTGTCTAAAATAGTATACAAAAAAGCAAAGAAATTTGGAACTTATGAGGAGGCAAGCTCCAAAATAAAACAAGAACTTAAGGAGCCAATCATACAAAGGAAAGTAAGGAAACAAAAAGTATGGAGGTGAAGCATCTAGTTCCATTGGTACTAGTGAACAAATAGGGTCCAAATCAAACAAAGTTAAAGAACAAATAGGGAAAAAGAAGAACATGTTGAAGGCAAAACCCATAGGTACTGCAACCAGCAAGTCAATGTCATACATAAAAGAAAAGGAAATAGATACTCATGCATCTTCCCCAGGTAAAGATAGATTGGTAGGATTAACATATACAATAAAGAAAAAGTGTGAAGGGATTGTTGACACAAAGGCTAATAAGAAGCCCAAGAAGGATGGAAAGGAGGGTGATAACATTGACACCCAATCTGATGTGGAAATAAAAGAAGTAAAAAAAACTAGTAGCAATTTACTTCCAACTGTTGATGAATTGGTCTAGGGATCAAAGAGTTTGGAGGTCTATCTAGTGTTGGGAGAAGATATCCTCTCTATAATGAGGAGGACAAAAGAAAAATTGAAGATGCACTTATGTGGAACATGCATAAGTTCTACAGAACTCCCAGTGAACTATATGGAATAGTTCCATCAAACTTGCAAAATCAAATTGAAGGGAGATGGAAAACAACTTTATCTATTGAGAAAGAGCATAGGATAAAAGAACTCTTGGAAGTGCAACATGAACTTGATTATAATAAAGCAACTATACTAGCAGAAGCATGCATTCAACACTTTAAAATAAGGAACATGATAGGGAGAGTGGCCACATGAGATGTCTAAGGTGTGCATGATGAGGGTGTTGCCTTATGACAAACAATCTTGAGCTGGCAAAAGGAAGCTAAAGAAGAAATAGAAAAGGGAACAAAATAGGACCAAGGTGCAGCTGCCCTTGACAAAGCAAAAGGTAAAGATAAAGAATCTACTGAAGGTTTTGATGTTTTCGCAGTTGATGATATCATCAGTAATGTTGTGTCATATATTCCTAATCTAACAAAGGATGTAGAGCAACCAATTGAACACAAATCAACTGTTGAAACTATTGATATTGGTGTTTCACCGATAAAGGGAACCACTCAAACTAAGCATCCTACTGAAGATGAAGTTATAGTTGAAGATATACCTTATGAAGATACACCTCACAGAACTTCGGTAACAATAAATCCTACTGATAATGAACCCCTTTTGTCTGAAAAAGGTGCAAAGGAATGAAATCCTAAGGTGATAACTACATCAATACCACCTGTTGAAGAATCAAAGAAGAAGGAAATCGAGGAGAAGGAAGAAAAATAGAAGGAAGTAGAAAAGAAGCAAGAAGAGATAAAGGAAACAAAGGAGACCAAGAAAACAATAATGGACACTCCTCCGGTAAAGAGGAAGTTAGATTTAGAAAAGTAGAGTGAAAAGAAGAAAGATAAATTCACCATCATAGCCAAATCTGAGGTTAAGGATGAACTAAATGATGAAGAAATGAAGGAGGAAGAAGAGGAAGAGTCTGTAATCGACATAAAGAAGATGAACCCAAAATAATTAATGAAAGTTTCTAAAAAAGTGAAACTTCAAGTTGAAAAGGTAAAACTTAGAACAAAGAAAAAAAAGACCAAAATTTTTAATACCAGTAAAAAACCATTATGTCTAATCTTTCTCCTAACATTGTTATTGATGAAAATGCACCCATCATTGATCAATTGGGAACTCTTGTCAAAGAAATCGGTTCAGAGGCAACCGATTTGGAGAAAGTTGCAGTTATACAGTATGAAACAAAGAGAGGTGAAAAATTAATGGAACACATATTAGCTGGCAAAGGTTCTCTATCTACCAGCACTGAAGAGGTCAAATCCATACTACATGAAGTTGGCCAATTATTGGTCAATTCATCAAGTTTCACCAATTTAATCAAAGATCTTGAAGATAAAATAGCTCAGACTCAAATGGAAATCCAAGATCTGATACACTCTTTTGATCCTCTAACAAGCTCTACAATGACCTTTAGTAGAAACGCCAAATAGTTAACTCATGAAATCAAAAAGTTAAAAGAGGAGGAGGATAAATGAGCTCTTAATCTACTAGAGTTATAGTGCTACCTTGCACTAATCATTGATTTAATGAAAAAGAATATGAAAGAAGTAGAAAGCCTGATAAGTGCACCTAACTATAATTCAATAGATGAAATGGAGGATTTTGTTACAATTTTGCATGGACACTTCAATGCCATGAAATAGGTGAAGCCTTCATGGAAATCCTCTTTGCAAGCTACTAAAGAAAATTTCAAAGAAATTTTTTCTTTACTTTCATGAATCCTTTTGTATATTCTTTTCCATTGATGTCAAAAGGGGGAGTTTTTATATGTACACAAGGTAGAGAATTGACACATTCATGACTACTTTGCAATGTTTTCCATCAATTCCAAAGGGGGAGTTTGTTGGAATTATGATGCACTTTGTATGATGGGTGAAATGGTTGTCACTGTTGGAAACATCATCTTCTAAGTCTCCAACATCCATCAATAAAGAAGTAAAGGGTAATTGGTGAAAAACAAGAGTCCTTATTCCTATCGGTAGTGAGTAGACCAATATACAGGGGTTAACCGGCTAAGTAGTGACTAGACCAGTATACAGGGGTTAATTGACTAAGCAATGAGTAGGCAAGTATACAGGAGGTAACCAGTTAAGTAGTAAGTAGACTGGTATACATGAGGTAATCGATTAGGAAGAATTGGACCGATACATAGGCAACAACTGACAATAGAAGAGTCTCAACTGATAGACTTAGAAACATCCAGATAACATCAAGTTAAACTGGCAGTCTTCCCTTTTCAACTGGTGA
The DNA here is from genome assembly GCF_030272615.1 of Cryptomeria japonica. NCBI lineage: Eukaryota > Viridiplantae > Streptophyta > Pinopsida > Cupressales > Cupressaceae > Cryptomeria > Cryptomeria japonica. The sequence continues at coordinate 780,173,659 of NC_081411.1, read as the reverse complement.
GCTTATCGGCATGAATGAATATCTTGACCAATATCCCTGGAATGATTTTTGGAGAGTAATTTGAGGCACGATAACTAAATTTTGAATCTATTTTTTGGAGGAAAATTTGGTGCCAGATTTAAAGGTTAATATATACACATCATTCATTTTGATTATGTTGTTGTCAATGTAAAAAAGATCCGAGTGAATGTAAATAGGGGGAGAAAAATAGAGTGCAATAGATAGAGGTATGAATCGGTGAAGTCGACACCAATCAGAAGAACAGAGAATGCAAAGTGGATCTATGAGATAGAGGTAGTGTTATCAGATAGATCAATCATCTTTGTTTCCTTCTAACAATTGTAGCATTGTAAATCCCTTAATAGGGTGAACCTTAATTGGTTCTTTATGTAATATCTCTTAGCCGAGTCACTTCAGATATGAAGTTGTAAAATCCTCTAGCAAGGTGAACTTTAATAGGTTCTAAGGTATTTGTAACTGGATACTAGTCACTTCTAACAGGGTGATGTTCTTAGATAGAACTAGTTGTAGGCTCTTAATAGAGCACTCTTTTTCACTACAGTAAAAGAGATTGTGGGTTATCCCCACCGAGGGTTTAGTGTTATGTGATTCTTATTTGTGCATGCAAGTTACTTTACTTTGATGTTCTTTTCTTTCATGATTTATTCAATGCTTAAGTTAATTTGGATGGATAGTTGTAGACCGATTAGTTTGAATGTTTGAATTGTGTATAAACCGTTTTGACCAATTCACCCCCCCCCCTCTCAGTCACCAATTAATGCTAATAGTAGGCTCTCTCCATTTATTATTTTCTATTTAATTCAATTCTTATTTAATGTTAATGATGTATTATGAGATTATTTTAGAGAATGTTTTTTCATCATTTTACCTCTCATGTGTTTGATTGATGATTTGAATGAATGTTGGGATTTTGATGTGAAAATGGGGTGTCAATGGGGAATTTTTTATCATTTTTTTGTGAGTTTCTTCTATGGGTATTTCTTATATTTTTTTGAGGTTTCATGAGGTGGTTCTCAAATGGTTTGGTCTTTAATTTGACCTCCAATGCCTCATTTTTGTCAAATTGTATGCCCTACTTAGCCTCCCAAAGCTAGCTATGTTTTTTGACATAGAATGCCACATCTCCTATGTAGAAATATGGTTTATTTGATGCCCACAATGACACAATTGATGCCCAAAGTGGTGCATTTGATCAAAAGTGTGGCACTTTTGATCAATATTGGTCAGTAGACCCTCTTTGGCATTCTTTTGTCTCTCTATTGATTCTCGGTACCTAATTTATTCTTATGTGAATGAATTATGATGGATTTGGTATAATTGTTTCCTATTTCAGTATAATTTGTATTTTTATTGTTGATTTGGAATCAATCTCTAATGGGATTCTTGACTCAAAAACCTAAATGTTGCTTCTTGAGTATGACCTTTGTTGGCATTTTTCGATTGTTGGCATTTTGCATATAGATTACATTAATAATATGTTGTCATTGATGTCAATTGAATTGGTGAACGGTATTCATGATATTGCTGATGTTATTGTTGTTATTGCTATTGTCTTGTAACTGGTATATGGTAGTTTGTAAGTTGAACCGGTGTAAAGGGTTAAACCTTTCTATGTTATGTAACCGATAAACCCTACTGTTTGTTTTCTGTTAAACCCTAACCGATCAAGTTTGTTGGTTTAAGATCTAATGTTGAGCGGTAATGATGGAGACATGTGTGATCATTGTATGAGGATAAGTTCAGATTGATTTGGCAGGTTTGTTATCTTGGAAAGGAGAAAAGTGGATTGCATCAAATGCATAGCATGTGATGAGTTACAAGTCCGATGAAGTGGTGATCATGGAGCGGTTGGAATTTTCTTGAAGAATGTAAAGAAATTGTTATGATTTCTAACGGTCAAGATTGTACTAACTTGTTTGTAATCTTGATGATGAGAATTAGGTTTTTGTTGTGTTATCGACCTATTTGATTTTATATTTAGGGTTGTTGAAGTTGTTTGTAAAAGAGTTGGAAAAGTTGGCAGAAAATCAGTTGAGTGTGTGTGTAGGGGAAAAAGCGAGACTAGGTCAACATGCCCCAATCCTACCTTTTGACACACATTATGGAATACGAAAGAGCCTAGAGATATCACACAATTGGCTACTTATTTTTGTGAAAGAGAGAGCCATGGGATATCTATTAAGATTTCTATTCCTTTGTTGAAATTGGAAGATCAAATGATGCAAGTTCAAACCCTAATCCCAAAATGCAAGTATGAACTAATAACAAGATTGCAGAATTGAGATTAAACAATGAACAACTGTAAATACAAGGATGAAATAAGAATGTAGATGTGTACCCGAAGTCAAAATCGGACTGAAAATGTGTGGGACAGGGGTGCAGGCGCCACTGTCCCGATTCTGTCCTAAAAAAACTGCACCGAAAACTGTTGTTTTGCACTCTGGAACACTGTCGAAAATTGTCGAAAAGCTGTCTGTCCGGAGGACCAGGGCACCCAGCGCCTCTGTCCTAGGGACCAGGGTGCCCAACGCCCCTGTCCTGGCAGGACCAGGATGCCCAGCGCCCCTGTCCCAGTCTTCTGCTCTGCAATTTGATGCAGAGTGCTGTCTCGACCTGTTCTCTCCGGATTTGTATCCTGCGGCGTTGTCCGAGTCCTGAAACCTGCACTGATATCTGAAAATGGGATGGTGGCTATATAGGGTTTTGCCTTAGTCAAACCCCCACTTCGGTGATTTCTACCTCCATGAATAGCCAAGTTGTTTTGTAAAATGTATTGTGCGTGCAGACCTAGTGTGTGTGCAAGGTCCTAAAATGCAAGAAAGCAAACTAGAGCAACCTAGAAAGTAAACCCTAATTGCTTGTAAATGACAATGTAAATGCTCTAAATCAAGATGCAAAGTGATCTAAAGCATGAATAAAGGATATATTGAAGCTTATGCAAAGACATGAAAACAACATGAAATCATACCCAACCCTCAAGGGAGGAGTACAAGCCAATCTTCAGTCGGTAATCTCCTATTGTTCTTCAATGTCTTCCAAGCCCTAAATGGATGAATGAAATTGATAAATGCTTGATAGAAGGATGTTGAATATTGTTGAAGTCTTCAAAGATCTGCTCTTTCGCTGCATATGAGGTTCTTGAAAACAAAATTCAGATCCGGATCCCTTCAAATGAAGAAAGAGAGCTTTTATGTATGAAACCCTAGGTCGTAATTTCATCTTTTGGCCGACCTAGAGATTGAATATCTAGCCAATTTCTTGGGGTTAAGCTTTATTTTATGATTGGATCGCGCTCCTAAAATTTTGGGAAAAATGTCCGGGACCATGTGCACTCCGGGTGCCACGGTCCCTACAACTTTTCACGAAATTTTCAGGGCCGTCGGATATGATGATTTTAGAGAGAATCCCGAAGTTACAGGTGATTTCGAGATGTTTTGACCCCCGAAACCAAGCCCCCAAGTTTGAAATAGGACTTAATTAGGGTTTTTGATTGAGTGATGTATTGGAGGAATAAAATGAAAAGGGCACACTTTTAATGAAAGGGCCCAACTTTATGATGTGGAAGATGATGAAATAGAACCTTAGACTTAATTAATTTGATTAATTAAGTGCTAAAGGAGAAATGCAATGCAAAATGTAAAATGCACTAAGGCAGGTGCTAAACTAGGTGTGAAATTGTACCACCCTAGCAGGTGCGTACAATTTACGATGCTACATTTAGCCCCCACTTTAGTGGTCATATAAGTACTACATGCATATGCAAGCTAAAGTATAGAAAAGTAAACATCATTTGAAAAAGGATATATCCATAAGTTGTCAGACGACGCCCCCAGCGGTATCTGCAGTACATAGTTAGGAACCGCACCCTACAAAACACACGTTAGATCACAAAATCACCTAATGCTTACTAAGGAAAGTGATGAAATCTATGAGTAGCTATATGCCCCCCCCTATTTCGACTTGCTTATTAGGGAGGTGAAACAGGGTAGCATGTTTACTTGCGACAAATTATGTAAGAGAGTATTGATGAGGAACGTTCACTGAATAGGCTTCATCAGAGCACTTTTTGGAACATTCCGAGAGTAGGGGAATGAAAATATGATTCCGACACAACAAACGGCTCAAAAATCACATCTCCCAAACCCAAGTTATGAAAAAATGAATGATAGAGGAAAATTAGGGTTTCAAAGGTAAAGATAAAGAAATGAAAGTATATACCTTGAAAGTGACATGTGCATTTGTCACTTTGTTGTTTTCTGAATATTGTTCATTGCAGCGGAGCCCACATAGCGATTATCATGCCTTCACGATGACTGGAGCATCCCATGGGGATTGAGATCCTATGCCAGGCCATGATCGACGACGAGCCACTGGACGAGGTGAGTTGGCTGAACGTTTGACTTTTGATTTTTTGCATTTTGACTTTTTTGTGATCGTATGTGGGCCTGGAAGGCTGACCCGGGGCCCACCCAGGGTGCCATGGTCCCTGTGGGGTGCCCTGGTCCCCCCAGGGCACCATGGTCCCTTTAGGGCGCCATGGTCCCTGACAGGGCGCCATGGTCCCAATCAGGGTGCCATGGTCCCTGATAGGGCGCCATGGTCCCAATCAGGGCTTGGCGAGGGGTTTCAGGGTTGGCATATGATGTTCGATAGTTTTCATGAGCGATTTTGATGATCGAGTACTGATTATGGTTATGTTTTTGTGTTGCAGGGTCTCCCATACATGAGAGAGCATACGGCGGGACATATTCTTCGCAGTTTGCGAGATCAGATTCTGTGGCTAACTCAGGCAGAGAGAGACACATTATCGATCATGGGGTTATGGCACGTGATCCTCATGCCAGCCATTCGGTTCCATCCTGCGATGCTGATGGCATTGATGGAGCGATGGGATCCTGACACATGCACATTTCATCTTCCGGTAGGGAAGCTAATGGTTACACTCGAGGATGTGTACCGTATACTTCATCTTCCTATCAGAGGAGTGACTGATCAGTCAGTGAAGGATCATCAGAGAGAGCAGGTGTATTGCATAGGGAGAGTCATGCCGAGCAAGACAAGAGGTCACATCATGGTCAGCTGGCTCTTACATCCTACAGGGGAGGTACCCCTTCTGAGACGCCTTATGATCGCCATCATAGCACTAGCCGTCTGCCCTAATGGGCGAGGGACGCACATGCATGGGGGTCTCACATGGTGTATCAGAGCAATGGAGAGACATAGGAGAGTGTATGCTTGGGGTCGAAGTATGCTTGCACATCTCTATCACGACCTTGAGGAGTATGTATTTGGACAGGGTTGCAGTTTGATGACATGCACACTTCTACAGGTGTGGATTTTAGAGCACTTCACATGCACTAGGCCTGTTGGCTTTCCGCTGAGTACGGCTAGCGAGCGACCTAGGGTGTTTGCTTATCCACTTACCAGCGAGTGGAGATTTGGAGATTTGTTATATTGGAGAGTGATTTTTGATAGACTGACAGCCGAGATGACAGTGTGGAGACCCTACCTGCGGATGTACAGATGGGATAGGATGGAGAGATAGTTAGCATGCCTACAGAGGAACTGCCTACTGCAGGGATGATATTCACACATCATAGTCCCTTTCTACTTTGACTGAGTACGGAGGCAGTTTGGGCTAGAGCAGTGTGCTCCAACCGATGTGCCCATCTATACTCGACACTCATGGGTCCTTCCCAGACCTAGAGCAGTAGTGAGACCGACGATAGATGACATCGAGACTATAGATATAGAGGGATCTGATTAGGATGTAGTCACTGATTACTCTGCAGAGCCTAGAGAACAGCGCAGGTATGTTTCATGGTTTATGAGATCATATCCAGGTCCTATCTTTCCACCAGATCATCCGATAGGCCATCCAGGCCCATGGAGACATGGAGACCGAGACGGGGACCAGGGATCTAGGTCAGAGGAGCCAGAGGAGGGAGAGGGTCATGAGGAGATGGGAGATCCTGATCCACCTACAAGCGATCAGCCCAGCACCGAGGAGGAGGAGAAGGACATAGATAGAGATGAGGACGAGGAGGACGATGAGGAGGATGCAGATGAGGATGAGGAGGACGATGAGGAGGAGGATAGAGATGATGAGGAGGAGTCAGATGCAGCTCCCCACCATTCAGGAGATGATACCATAGCTCTAGATCCTCCTCTTATTCCCCAACAGGGGAAACATGAGGCGATACAGAGACCTATTCCTAGTACCGTCCATCCTAAACCTGTCGTGCACAGATTAGTTGAGCGAGGGGAGCCTAGTAGATCCCAGGCACAAATGCTACCGTATCATGATCCCTATTGGCGTGAGGGAGACCCAGGTATAGTAGTCTTATATTGATTGATTAATGTTTTGATGATATAGAATGGTACTAACAAAAATCTGTTCTACTGCCATAGCTAATGTGCAAGAGTGGCGTTCCCTAATTTAGCAGGCAGTGATAGACATTTCCACGATAGCACAGATCTCCAGTTCCTCACAGATTGCTTATAGGCCTCAGGGGAACGCAGGTCGGCATGAGGACTTGTTTTCCCCATTCTGAGTACAGGTAGACATATGGAGGGAGAGAGAGAGAGTCCTATCAGAGGACCTTCAGTGGGCACAGCGAGATCTAGCAGCAGCTCAGGCTGAGGCTACCACCTATCGCGCGATCCTTATGGATACGGATCATAGGAGTTCCTCTCGGAGTCACTCACGGTCTGTATCGCGCTACACACCCATGGGTCCACCTTCACGGCCAGATAAGGAGGGAGCATCCAGTCGACACTCTCTAGCCACTAGCCCTAGAGATAGGAGATGATGTAGGAGAGGTCACATTTTGGATGTACAGTGACCTATATTTGTATACGATCCACATATATATATGTATATATAAATGCTTCTCTTTTGTCTCAAATGTGTTATCTTTAATTCTTAAAACAATGTATATTTTGCTTTGATTAAATCTAATACATTTGGTAAATGTATATGTATGTTCAGAATTTAATTTCCATGTGATTGATTTCTCAATGCTCCATGATTAAATCGATACATGTGTGACTTAATTAAAATATTTAATCAAGTACTACATTGATGATAGGGAAGAAATATGCATTAAGTCTAAGAATCATATAACTAATGTGATTTAATTTTGAACATAAACACAACATGATACAATTCTACTTAACACATAAAGACACTGTATAATATGCTAGCATAATGGAAAAATCTTTTACAATTTACATAAATGAATTCAAGACAAGCTATAAAGTAAAGAGACGCGCTTGTCAGGAACGAAGCAATATAGATTAAACATCATAACATTTAATTCTATTTTGCTTTAATTAAGAGATACTAACATATTATCCAATGTTGAAGAATTGAAAAGAAGATAGATGAGGAACGAAGAATTAAGCATAATATCTACGCAAGTGCATAGCATTGATAGGTTCTTTAAGAGGCGTACCATCTACATCCGCTATTTTGTAAGCACCTGATCCATAATCCTCAATAACGATGTATGGTCCAAGCCAATTAGGACTAAATTTTCCCTTTTCTGCAAGTAAGGCATTCACATTGCGCTGATTCTCATAATGGACTAAGTCACCTACTGAGAAGGAATGTTGAATAACCTTATCATTATAGCTTCGTTGTAGAGTTTTGTGATACGCTTGAACATGCTCGAGAGCGTTTATACGCTATTCATCAAGCATCTCAAGCTGTTGAAGTCGTTGTTCTCTATAAGAGTCATCATCTACTATACCTTTGAGAGAAACCCTAAGTGATGGAATCTCTAACTCTAAAGGCATAATAGCGTCAGCACCATAAACAAGATTATAAGGAGTAGTTCCCATAGCAATTTGTACACTTGTTCGGTAGGCCCAAAGAGCATAGATTAGCTGGTTACTCCAATCCTTACCATGCTTATTCACGGTTTTGCGAAGAATTTGTTCAATTATCTTATTGGATGATTCGGCTTGACCATTTGATTGAGGATAGTATGGTGTAGAAAATCGATGTTTGATATGATACTTCTCAAGGAATTTCTTCACGTCCTTGTTCTTAAACGATGTCCCATTATCTGAGATAATAGTGGAAGGTATCCTGAATCGAGAAATGATGTTTTCTAGAAGAAATTGACAAATCACTTCAGCAGTAGTAGAGCGAAGGGGAATAGCTTCTACCCACTTCGTAAAGTAATCTGTTGCAGTTATAATGAAGGTGTGTCCTTGAGATGGAGGAGAGATTTTACCAATAAGATCCAAACCCCATGCAGAGAAAGGCCAAGAAGCTACTTGAGAACGAAGTTCTTGGGCAGGAGCATGAATCAGATTATTGTGTTGTTGACATTGATGACATTTTTTAACAAATGAAAAGGAATCCTTCTGCATAGTTTGCCAATAGTATCCCATACGAAGCAATCTATGAACCAAGGATTTGCCCCCAAAATGCCCCCCACAAGCACCTGAATGTGCCTCTTCAAGAGCAACAGGGATTTCTGATTTGTTAAGACAGTGAAGGAGAAGACCATCATAACCCCTTCGGTAAAGGACATTAGAAAGAATGATATATCTAGCAAACAGCTTGCGGATTCTAGCCCTAGTGTTTCTATTAGTGGAATCAGGAAAGGTACCATCGGTCAAATATCTTATGATATGCGAGTACCATTCGTCTGAGTCTATAAAGTCACAACATGTTACCAAGCTAGAATCGTCTACAATAGCTGGAGAAATAAGGTTATGAATAACAAATTTAAGGTCAACCATAGGGTCCTCTAAAGATACTAGAGAAGCCACACATGCCATTGCATCCGCATGTCAATTATCTTTTTGAGGAATAGGTTCCATGGTATAAGAATCAAATTTTTGTAATAAAGAGATGGCAAGGTCTTTATATTGTGATAATTTGTCTTGTTTTGCTTGATATATTCCTGTTACTTGTCTTATAATAAATTGCGAATCTCCATAGATATGTATGTGTTTTATGTTCAGAGCCAAGGCTGCTTTTATTCCCGCTATAAGAGCGTCATACTCAGCAATGTTATTGGTACACAAGAAATTTAGGCGATAGGATAAGGGAATAGGTTTCTTTGTAGGAGAAATCAGAACAACACTTGCCCCCGATCCCGTACGACACTTAGAGCCATCAAAGTATAACTCCCAAGTTTCATCTTTCTCTATAGAAAGAATAAAGTCATCGGGAAATGACTCAGGGTTAGGAAAGGAGAAAGGTGAAAGGGCCTCAACTAAGTGATCAGTCAACGCTTGTCCTTTAATTGCTCTTTGTGAAACAAATTTAAGGTCAAATTCAGTTAACATCATAACCCACTTAGCTAGGCATCCTGATAAATTAGTTTTAGAGAAAAGATGCTTCAAAGGATCAAACTTTACCATGACGTGGACTTCTAAATTTAAAAGATAATGTCTCAATTTCTGAGTCACAAACACCAAGGCCAAGCATTGTCTTTCTATCGCAGAATATTGGGTCTCATAATCGAGTAAGGTACAACTTATGTAATAAACCGGACATTCCTTACCATCTTTATCATGTTGTGCCAACAATGCTGTGAGAGCATGAGAGGAAGCAGCTGTATATAGAAGGAAGGGTTTAGAAGGTTCGGCCGGTTGAAGAATAGGAGGACTAGCCAAATACACTTTTAAATCTTCAAATGCTTGATGACAATCTTTGTTCCATTGAAAAGTGATATCCTTTTTAAGAAGTTGAGTAAAAGGAAAGGTACGATCCACAAGTTGAGACATGAACCTATGAATGGCTTGAATCTTTCCTTGTAAGCTTTTAAGTTGAGACACATTTCTAGGAGGTGGCATGTTGACAATAGCATCTATTTTCTTAGTGTCCACCTCAATCCCACGATGCGAAACTATGAATCCTAATAGTTTTCCACTATCCACACCAAAAACACATTTTCGGGGATTCAAGCGCATGTGATATTTATGAATTCTTTCAAAGATTTGACGAAGGACTTTAATATGATCCATGTGAAGAAAGGATTTGGCTAAAATATCATCAACATAATCCTCTAAAATCTTATGCATATAATCATGAAAGATAAGGGTCATCGCTCATTGATAAGTTGCACCAGCATTTTTAAGTCCAAAAGGCATCATTATCCAACAAAACATACCCCAAGGAGTGGTGAAAGTGGTTTTGAATTGATCTTGAGGGTTAATAAAAATTTGATTGTATCTTGAAAAACCATCCATGAAGGATAACAAGGCATGTCCTGCCGTAGAATCAACTATCATGTCAATGTTTGGAAGAGGGAAATCATCTTTCAAGGAAGCTTTATTCAAATCTCGAAAGTTAGTACACATCCTTATTTTGTTATCTGGTTTAGCCACAGCGACAATATTTGAAATCCATGGGGAATAGTCAATAGGGCGGATAAATCTAGCCTCCAATAGCTTTTCAATCTCAGCCTTAACAAGCAAAGCCACCTTAGGATTCATTTTTCGAATCTTTTGTTTCACGGGCTTAGCATCAGGAACTAAGACAATATTATGAGTGACAATCTTAGGATCTATACCAGGCATGTCAGAGTATGTCCAGGCAAAGATCTCGGGGAATTCGTACAATAAATCTTCATATTGTTTATGTTCCTCTTCATCCAAACATTTCCCCATTTTAATAACTTTCTCTTTATTGCAAGGGTCCATCTTAACATCAGTGGTATCACTTATGAGAAGATTAATTTGTTGAGGAGTGTCCTTTAACTAAGGGAATTCTTTCACAATCTCGTCATTATCAATCTCTTTTCCAAAATAGGCTTCAGTGTTCAAACAATAAGGGAGTCCCCTATTGTGATGATAATGAGGAAGAGTGTCATAGGCTCCCAAGAACTCAGCTAAAGCATCGTCGGTAGGGAAGATATCCAAAGCATAGGCACACGAAGGATCCCCATCAATATACTCGAGGTGTTGTATTGATAGAGATGTAGAAATAGCATTCACACTAATGCATGGTCTTTTAGAAGCTTTAGTATGTTTGCAGGGATTATAGCCAAGTCCAAAGGCATAATTGTGAAAATTAGTCTCTAGAGGAACTCTTATCCCTTGTTCATGAGCACCACAACCTTTTCCATGATACCCATGCTTAGCAAAAATGTGAAAACCACGACCATAATGATCAGCCATTTCAGGAAGAGAAGGTGGTTTTTCATAAGACAAAGAATCAAACTCTTCATAATTAGAGGTGTGAGGAGAAGAAGTTTGAGAAGCGGCCACAAAATTATTACTCGTAGATTCAGGTAAGGTTGATTGATTTTTAGCTTCTTCCTTCTTTTCAACTTTAAGCTCTCTAGAAGGAACCTTATATTCACCTACAAACGTGGGATTAAAATCAAGAGATCCCCAATCGTCTTCTTCGAGGATCTTCTCGGGATCAAAATCCTTCTTATGTGTAGTTTCAAGTCAAGAAGAATCTTCTTCAGGAGCTCCCAACTCATCCAAAGAGTTTTGATCATCGGAGAGTAAGGATTCATCAATAGGTTTCTTGTTTAAAGAATCATCACTAGACGAGGATGGCTTAGAAGAACCCCCTTTAGAAGTAGATGTTTGTAGACAAGCTTGAAAATTAGTATCACCTATCAAGGTATATGTCTTATTGTCATAGATGAATTTAACTTGTCTATGCAATGTAGAGGGGACAACTTGCATGCTGTGAATCCAAGGCCTCCCTAATAACAAGTTATATGTTAAATTTCCCGATATAACATGGATAGGAGTAGGCAAAGTAACAGGTCCTGCTGTGAGAGGTAGGGTGATAATTGTTTATGGTGAAAATGGATAAGAATAAACAACAATATTGAAAGGCTAAAATGAATCCAACCACTAAACCCTAGCCTAACAATGAACAAAGATCCACCATAACATATGAAGATAACCTAAGACAATGCAAAATAACTCAAAATCACAAAGATTATACCATCACATGTCCAATAGGGTTTTGATCTCCATTCTTCCTATCTCCATTGATCTTGCTTGATATATATTTGCTCTCAGATTTTTATATGTACAAGAGCTCAACAAAGAACGGAATGTGGTTGCAAGTAGGATCGTAGTGTAGCCAAGTTGCATGAAAGATCATTAGCATGTATCATTAGGGTTTGACAATGAAGAAAGTATCTCCTTAAATAGAAGACACAATAAGAAATGGAGGGTTAAGATTGAGAGGTGTAAAAAGAGAGGTCGGCTAGGATTAGAGGGTAGGTATAAGAAATACCAAAATAATGAAAGAGGTAGGTAGTGTATGAATTAAGAGATGAATGACATGTGTCATGTGTAGAAAAAGATAATGAATTAATTAAATAAATAAAGATTTATTTAATTAATAGAAGACGTAGGACAATTAAATAAATAAAATATTTATTTAATTTAGGAAGAGGATAATTTAAATAAATAAATGTATTTATTTAAATGAGAAATAAGGCTAGAAGAGGATAAATGAATTAATTAAATAAATAAAAATTTATTTAATTAATAGAAGAATTAGGCTTAGATAATTAAATAAATAAAATATTTATTTAATTAGACATGACAATTTTAGGTGTCTACATTTTGCCCCTCTTTGAGACAATGCGGCTTGTCGCGTTGTTTCAAAGAAGATAAGATGAACTGATATAGAGTTGCCCCAGAATGGGAATGATATGCCCCCTCGAGAGATTGGATGAAAATGTCTAAAAAGATTGCAAACAATCTCTCGATAAGAAAGACGGGATAGAATGGACTGATCAGATAAAGTGACAAAGTCACGGGAAGAAGAATACTGACTCGGGAAATGAGGGCGAGGGCTAGGGTAGGCTATAAGATAGACCACGGGAAAAAGACATCCTCATTGTCATCCACACCCTTACAAGAGCATAGTGCAGAGCGAAAAAAAAGAGCAGCAGCAGTCAGCAGCGATGGCTTTGGTTCATAGATTTGATCGCGTTCGCCGATTCCAGCAACCAGCAGATGCAGGAGAGCCGGTAAGTACCCGAAAACCTCCTCATACTTTCACGCATTTCAAGTTTTGTCATTAATGCATGCTAAGTAGCAATAAATACGCTAGGAATAGGGTAGTTGAAATATGCAAAAATGCACAACCGCATCTGTGTCAGTGCCAGGTGCGTCTGTGTCAGACAGGCGCATCTGTGTCGGGTCCAGGCGCGTCTGTGCCTGGAACCACATTTGTGCTGAATACGGACGTGTTTGTGAAATGTAGAGGCATCTGTGCCCTGTAGGGGCGTTTATGTCATGCAGGGACGTCTGTATTCCCTGGTCGCGTTTGTGCATGGTATAGGCACGTTTATGTTCAGAAAATGCGTCTGTGTTGCAGAAGCGCGTTTGTGCAGTCTAGAAGCGCGTTTGTGAGTTTAAAGCGCGTGTGTGTCAAAATGCATAAGTTGTGTCTTTTAGGTCAAATCGGCAGTTCTGTGATGAACATACGCTGTCGATTGGATAAGTTGCTGAGAGGATACACTCAAGCAGGTCCTCTAGGAAGACTAGGGTAGATCAAGGCACTTTGTGATGAATAGGGAGCACCAAGATAGGTAGCACTTTGTGATGAACAGGGAGTGCGAATGTGAGTAACACTTTGTGATGAACAGGGAATGTCACACACGTAGTACTTTGTGATGAACAGGGAGCACTACTAGGATAGATAGCAACACTTTGTGATGAATAGTGAGTGTCACTAGGATAGGTAAGCGTATGCATTTAGGTAGCAAGTAGCATTTTGTGATAAACAGTGAATGCCATGATAACTGACATGATTGATTGGTTGACTGCAGGAGTATTTGCCTATGTTGGAGTCACGGGAGAGATTCCCATCGACTCAGAGGTTGTGACCAGAGTTGTCGATCCAGGATAGGATTTCCATTAAGGAGATGGGTCTTACACATGTGCTATTTGTGCCTGAGTTTCGGGCAAACATGGGTTTGCTGACTGCGTTGGCTGAGAGATGGCACTCTAAGACGTGCACGTTTCATCTACCGATGGGTGAGATGACAGTGACGCTTGAGGATTTTTACAGGATTTTGCATATTCCGATCGATGGAGAGTTGATTCCATATGATCGAGATGGTGACAGGGAGGCACTGAGACGGGTATTCCAGGATCCCGGGTTGGAGATGCGAGCAGGTCACGTAGCCTGGGATACCATGACCGCCACAGGTTTAGCTTTGCCAGCGGTTATTGGAGGAGCTATTAGTGGTTACTTGTGTCCGGACAGAGCGATATGAGGATTGGCAGTTGGCTGGGGAGGGGCATTGGAGACACTGATGACTGAGCACACCAGATATGCATGGGGGCCATGTGTCTTGGCACATTTATACTATGAGCTGCATCAGTTTGTGTACCACGGATCAGTGGGCTTGGGCTGCGGAGTGACTCTCCTTCAGGTGTGGGCATATGAGCACCTTCCCATCACACGGCCTATTCACTTCAGGGGCAGAGGGCATGGACGGAGTTTCGTGCATTTGTATGATATGATTACATCACAGCCTCAGATTGGTCGACTGGAGCATTGGAGGTGCGTCATAGATGACATTGACATGGTTATCTGGAGGCCATACCTGGGGTGCAAGGAGTGGGATGACGATGCATTGGAGCTACCCTATGCATTCAGGAGCAGGTATCTGATTGGGCAGACTCCCTACATTCTGGAGAGGCAGCTTGTTGACAGGGTATGCAGACAGTTTGGTAGGATTCAGCGGATGCCACGAGGCTCGGGCATGTATGCCCATACAGTCAGAGATCAGGTACAATTTGGGCCACTGTTATCATATGATCAGGCCGTGACACAGCTGGCAGAGATGATGCCATTACCATGGGATATGTGGCCAGAGGTAGAGGATGCAGGGATGGACGCAGAGTACTCTGCGTATTGGGCAGAGCATCCCTTTCCGAGATTGACAGATCCGGGAGAGCTGCTGGAGGGAGAGGTAGGAGGGGATGATGATGATGATGGTGGAGGAGATGGAGGCAGGGGCCGACGGAGGCAGAGGGGAGTGGTGGGAGAGAGGCGAGTAGCACCTCAGAGGGAGGGAGGATAGGAGAGACCAGCCCAGGTGGTGGTGAGGGGTCGGGGTGGATTGCCCCTACATGTACCAGCAGCACAGGGTCCTAGAGCATAGGGACCGAGACAGGTGCAGGGACAGGGACAGGTGCAGAGACAGGTACTTATTCAGGCACCTAGACAGGTGTAGGCGGAGGCACAGGTACAGGCACCTGCAGAGGAGGAGCCACAGGCAGAGGCTGAGGGTGATGATCCTGAGGAGGATGAGCTGCTAGGGCTGAGAGAGATCAACCAGGGCCAGGCAGACAAGATTGCAGATTTGGAGCGGGAGAGAGATCGCCTCAGGATCAGGCTCAGGGACACAGAGCGGGAGAGAGACCAGGC
The DNA here is from genome assembly GCF_030272615.1 of Cryptomeria japonica. Taxonomy (NCBI): domain Eukaryota; kingdom Viridiplantae; phylum Streptophyta; class Pinopsida; order Cupressales; family Cupressaceae; genus Cryptomeria; species Cryptomeria japonica. Next base: position 780,158,247 of record NC_081411.1, on the reverse strand, counting down.
CATCCAGAGATATACTGAGGCCGAGACAGCTCTGAGAGCAGGGAGGCGGGTAGCAGAGGATGCAGGGGTAGGCTACGCATATGTGCTGCGAGCCGGAGAGGAGATTGCCTACTGGAGGGATCTGTACTATGGTGCCATGCTAGCGGATCAGCGGGCGAGGAGCTTCCATAGATCGTCGCGCACAGCGACGGCTACGGGGGGGAGTCGTAAGAGGCAGGCATCCAGCGGTGGGGTCATGGGTCCTCCACCACCACCAGACAGGCAGGGGGATCCTGGAGCGGGACCATCTAGAGCTCAGACTCCGTCGAGGCCAGGCGGCTCCGAGGGAGGGAGTTCATCATAGCCATAGAGGGCTCCCCTTTGTATCAGTATATGTACCATTTTTGTATTGTAGACACCTGCGGGTGATTTTGTAGCCATATGATTCTTTTGACATCATTGTATCATGACATTTTTGATTATATATGAGAGATGATCCATTTTTGCGGCAACTATATGCATGTGTACCTTATGTGATGAGATGTTTCTTATGTGATGCATGTTTTATGATATGGATGCTTATATGATGCAATGCAATATATTTTTGTTCTTTTATGTTGTATATGCGATGCATGATGCAAATGTGAATGTATGTAATGCAAATGAATATGATAATGCAAATGATTATTTACATAATAAAATGTGAGATGTGCTAACATGTGTTGTATGCAGGATGTGATGCAATTGTGATATCTATATGTATGTATGAAATGCTTATATGTGGTGATGTAGGTGCAAACTATATGAAATGCAAATGTTTTTGGTGTGTCATTATACTCAGTCATGTGATAGCGGGCTACGCGGACTCGAGAAGGATGATGGAAGTCAATCAAGAAAGGGGGATGGAAGACAGAAGATATGAACGTGAAATAGCTTCTTGTGCATTATCATCATTGAGCTTATTATGGCAGAATAGGTTATGACAATCGAGGCATATGTTCGGCCCAGAAAGTCATTGTACCTGTTTGCATGGAGATAAGACAGTCACAAACAAGGAATGCCCCAGTTCATACTAGACTCACAGCGTCCTCATATCCTTGGACAAGTCATAGCATTACTAAAAGACAATCCACAGACAGAAAATGCAAATAGGTGACGATACCCCATCCTCGCCTTTCTAGTCAAAGACATCCTGGAGATAGAATCTCTAGTCAGAGACATCCTGGAAAAGCTAAAAGACATGTCACCAAAAGATAAAATCAAAAGAAAACCAAGACTCGACATCAACATCCACTGTAGTCCTCAAGTTTAGTGTCTCTTGTCACTTGTTTAAGTCTTATTCGATTGTGGTCACAATGTTCACTTTCACAAAAAGGATAGATAGCACTGAACCATATGTTGTCTGAGTCTATTGAAAGATTTGATTTGTTGAAGCCCATTGTTGCTGCTGTGTCTCTTCTGAAACTGACTGAATCCATGAAACTGATACTTTATTGCGGAGAAGACAAAACTTTATTGTGGATCTGTGATGCAAATGTTGCTTTATTGCGGATTGTGTGCGGATAGACTGAAGAAAGCTGGAGGAAACTATACTCCTCAAAACATGTGATGTTCTCAGTTCCACACCCATCACTAGACGTAGGATTTTGCCTTAGCCACAGATAGGATCGGATTTATTATGGATGGAAAGGGAGTGAAAAAGGAGGGTTACAGATGGCCAACCAATCTTAGGTAGATCAATAACAAGCCATGATGGGATTGGATAATTTTATTATGGATGAATAGGTTGTGAGTGTGTGCAAAGTGAAATGATGAAAGAGAATCCTGAAGGAGGGAGGAGCAATGTCTCTACGCATGGCGCTGGTGACCCAGTTTTCACCATGGTACTTGCCCAGGGCGCCACTGAAGTGGTTTTCACCATTGGACGAAATTATTTCTCTTTACTTTTTTCGATTTTTTCAATGTTTTTGTGTCACAAGGAGCCTGTTTGCCAGGTTTTCACCAAGTAACGATTTTTTTTTGTTTTATAATTTTTTTTTTTGTATTTTTGAAATTTTTTGATTTTTTTGTATTTTTGCATTAGGATATTCCAGAAAATTATGTGTAGAACCTGCGAAGATGCATATACTGCTGTAATGATGTAAGGACCAAGCCAGTTTGGTTCGAACTTGCCCTTCTTATCGCTATCTTGTTGATTCTTGGGGTTCTCTCTGAGTACTAAGTCACCTACCTCAAATGTGTGAGGCTTGACTTTATGATTGTAACTGCGACTCATTCGTTGTTGGTAAGCCTTGAGATGATTAAAAGCAGTGTGCCTTCGTTCTTCCAGCAGTTCTAGTTCTTGTAAGTGAGAGACCCTGTAGTCTTCATCATTGATTATGTTTCTCAAGGAGACCCGTAGAGAAGGTAGCTCGACCTCAATAGGCAAGATGGCTTCAGCGCCATAGACAAGCGAGTAGGGTGTAGCTCCTGTAGGTGTGCGGACACTTGTGCGGTAGGCCCAGAGTGCAGGATTGAGTTGGATATGCCAGTTACGGCCAGCGTCGTCGACTGTCTTTTTAAGGATTTTGAGAATTGTTTTATTAGACGCCTCAGCTTGGCCATTACCTTGGGGGTAATATGGTGTGGAGAAACGGTGGGCAATATGGAAGTGCTCACAGAGTTCACGAACATCCTGATTTTTGAAAGGACGCCCGTTATCAGTAATAATGGAAGTAGGAATCTCGTATCGGCAAATGATGTAGTTCAGGATGAAAGTAGCGATTTGTTTCCCAGTAACTTGTGTGAGAGGCACAGCTTCAATCCACTTTGTGAAATACTCTGTGGCTATGATAATGAATTTATGTCCATTGGAAGAAGGAGGGTGAATCTTGCCTATGAGATCGAGTCCCCACTGACAAAAGGGCCAAGGAGATGCAAGTGGTTGTAGTTCTTGTGCTGGTGCATGTATGAGGTCTCCATGAATTTGACACTGCTTACACTTCTTGACAAACTGATATGCATCTTTTTCCATAGTAGGCCAGTAATATCCAGTCCTGATGAGTTTCTTGGCCAAGGTAGGACCACTAGTATGCGGGCCACATATCCCTTCATGCACTTCTCGTAACGCAATCTGAGCTTCGTCACTCTCTAAACATCTAAGAAGGGTGCCATCTAGACCTCGTCAGTATAGGATATCTACTAAAATGACATATCGAGAGGATTGCCAAATGAAAGTGCGGCGTTGATTGTTCGATAGATTGGGAGGTAAGATATTGTCGCAAAGGTATGTGAATATGGGACCATATAACTGGGATTCAGGACCAACAACACATATCATTTTCGTAGGGGTGATCTCATATGACGGAATCAGCAGGTTGTCTACCAGGAACTCATAGCAGGTCTCATTTTGTGGTAGATCAATGAGCGAAGCAATTGTAGCCATGGCATCAGCAGCGCGATTCTGTTATCTTGGTATCTGCTCAAACTCTATCTTTGCAAAGTGCTGTTTCAGATCATCTACCAGTTGTTTGTAAGGCATTAGCTTTTCGTCTTTTGTTTGATAATCATCAGTTGCTTGACAGATGACAAGTTGAGAATCCCCAAAAACACGAAGTTCTTGGATCTTCCATTGAACTGCAATTCTTAGCCCAGTTGTTAATGCCTCGTATTCCGCTATATTGTTAGTGCAAGGAAATGATAAGCGGTATGACTTTGGTATAGAATCACCTTGGGGAATTATAAAGAGTATACCTGCTCCTGCCCCGTGCTGTGTGTATGAGCCGTCAAAATATAATTGGCATGGCTTTGCAGGTGATATTGTTAGAATGGACTCATCTGGAAATTCTGACTGTAGAGGAGCATCATCTATCATGGGAGCATCTACCAGTTGATCTGCAATTGCTTGTCCTTTTATAGCTTTTCTGTCCACGTATTCAATGTCGAATTCACTCAAAATCATTACCCACTTGGCCAGCCGCCCAGTAAGTGTAGCTTTGTTGAGAAGATATTTTAGTGGATCAATTCTGGCAATCAACTTAGTCTTGTGAGTGAGCATATAATGTCATAATTTTTGTGAAGCAAAGACCACAGCGAGACATGCACGCTCGATTGGTGTGTAGTTTAGCTCATATCCCACCAATGTGCGACTGATATAGTAGACTGTTTTTTCCTTGCCATCAGGTATTTGCTGTGCTAGGAGTGCCCCCAATGCTGATGGAGTAGCTGATATGTAAAGTAGCAATGGTTGATCTAGAATTGGTGACATCAAAACTGGCGGGTTCAAAAGATAGTCTTTGAGCGCCTGAAAAGCCTGTTGATAGTTCTCATCCCATTTGAACTTGATGTTTTTGTGTAGCAGGTGCTGGAAAGGGTTACACTTATCTGCAAGTTGTGCTATGAATCTTCGTATGGACTGGAGTCTCCCTTGTAAAGATCGAAGTTGACTGATATTCTTGGGTGGCGGCATGTCCAAGATAGCCTTGACTTTTGCTGGATCAGCTTCTATTCCTCTTTTAGACACAATGAATCCTAGGAGCTTCCCGGAGGTTACTCCAAAGACACATTTCTTAGGATTTAATCTTACCTTGTATTTTTCCAGCCGATCAAAGACAACTAAAAGTATGTCCAAGGGTGTATCTCTGTCTATTGATTTTCCCAAAAGATCGTCAACATAATCTTCCACTGTTATGTGCATGAGATCATGAAAGATAGTAGTCATCGCTCGTTGATAAGTGGCACCTGCATTTTTCAGCCCAAAGGGCATGACATTCCAACAGAAGGTTCCCCATGGACAAGTGAATGATGTTTTATGTTGATCTTCAGGTGCAATCCTGATTTGATTATATCCAGAAAATCCGTCCATTAAAGATAACATTTCATGGCCTGCTGTAAGATCAACGATCAAGTCAATGTTTGGTAATGGGAAATCGTCCTTTGGACAAGCCTTGTTGATATCTCTGAAGTCTGTACATATTTGGATGCTGCGATCGGTTTGCTGACAGGTACTAAATTGGAAATCCATTCAGGACAATCAATTGGGCGTATGAATCCGACATCCAATAATTTCTCCAGCTCTGCCTTGACTAGCAATGCCACTTGTGGATGCATTTTCCTTAATTTCTGCTTTACTGGTTTTGCCCCCGGTTTGACTGTCAAATGATGCATAACCAAATCCGGATCCAGTCCAGGCATATCAGCGTATGACCATGCAAAGTTGATTTGTCGTCCCTTAAAGAAGCTTATGAATTTTTCTCTCTCGGCCTCTGTCAATGATTGAGCCAAAAATATATTGTGTGGAACCTCTGCTGTACCAATATTTGTTTTTATAGTCTCCTCTACCAACATGGATGATTTTTCCTCGTATGATGCTGGGAGAATGTCGAGCCTTCCATCTTCAGGTGCCTCAGAGAGGTTTTCACCCTCAGATACGTCCTTTCTTTTTACTTTTTTGGAGTCGGATAGCGCCACAGTGTGGTTTTCGCCATAAGACCCTTGTTTTGTTTTTATTTTCACATTTTTGCGACTAGAAGGCCCGACACCCTCACCAAAGTATGCTATGTTGTTGAGCTCTATGGCGTATCCTACTTTGTGGTCTCCAAGGGGAAGATCATCTCGAATGCCAAGGTAGTCGATAATAGCTTCGTCATTTTGAAATGTATCAAATTGTGCTGGTCCTTCATGATCCCAGTCAATGAGTTGGGGGTGAACAAGGGGAAGGTCATTAGTGTTTTCAGAGTTTGCTGGACTAAGAGTGAAGATGTGGTTATATTCAGGTATGTCAAGGTAATCGTCGAGGTCATTGATGGCACTCTCCTCATCAGTTTCGATCGTGAGCGAATCCAAATTGTCATCACTAGTAGAGCCTTCTGGGACAGGTGTCCTCATCCTATGTGATTTTTACCTAGGACCTTGAAACGAAGCTTGTGCGGGATCCTTATGGGTTGGTTCTTGGCCAACTCTGAATTTTTTGTAAAATTCCTCCTCCTCTGTAGGTTCATCTGGCTCTCTGAATGTCTCTTTAAGCTCATAATCACTAGAGGATTTGTCTGAACCCCATTCCCACTCATTGGAGTCCGTGGAAGGATAATCTTCTTGTTGAACTTCGGCAACTTTAATTTGCCATACCTCTTTTGTTCTTTTATTATGTAGTCTGGGATTCAGAAAACCAAGCCCCTTGGAGCGTTCCCTTCTTGTAGTTAGCTCATGTTGTAAGGGCTCCATGACACCTTCTTTGCGTAGTCTGAGAGGGCTTTTTCCATCATACCTGAATCTTTGCAAAATTTTGAAGCCTTTGCCATAGTTCTCACAGGGTATAATAATCTGATCATGTGTGTCCTCTTCAACGTCCTTATATAGCATTTTATATAAATTTTCTTCCTCTAGTTCACCCCATTTTTGAAAGGTAGTAGGATCCCATTTGAGCATCATGATGGAGATTTTCTTGTTAGGGTGTGGCCTCCCATATTCCTTGGGAGAGGTCATGACTTGTCGTAAAAACATTGTCTGATTCAGAGTGTATTCTCCCATGCCTTTGTCTTGAAACTTGCCTCTAAGTTCACCTTGTTTGGATGTCGAGGGTTTTAATGACTCAGGATCAATGTATGCCGAAGAAGGAGTAGCCTCACGATTGCTGGGGATGATAGTCTCAGTATGTGATCTCAAGTTATTACAATATATGAATGGATTTGGATCACCAATGACGGTCACTTCAACTCCATTGTGAGGAAACTTAATGCACTGATGGTATGTTGATGGGACTGCCCTCATTTCATGAATCCAAGGACATTCTAGCAATATGTTGTATGTGAGATCAAGATCTAGGACTTGACAAACCACATCCTTTGTGACTGGCCCTATTCTTAGTGGTAAGGTGACCGTACCCTTGGATGAGTGCTCTTCATCATCATAAGCCTTGATGGTGATTTGGTTTGTAGAATTCACAGCCTTGTCAGAATATCCCAATTGTCTTATGGTACTCAAGGTACAAATATTAAGACCTGCTCCTCCATCTATCAGGACTTGCTTTATTCGATGTTTATGTATGAAGGCTTCAACATGTAGAGGTGCATTATGTGGCTGACTTATGGAGGCGTCATCGGCTTCTGTGAATGTGAGGGAGTGTGGAACGGATAGGTATCCCACCATGGCTTGAAACTGGTCCACGTTCAGATTAGTAGGGATGGCAGTATCTCTCAAGATTTTGTCAAGGATAGCTTTATGTGCAGGAGATATACGTAAGAGCTCAAGAATAGATATGAGCGCAGGTGTCTTCCCTAGTTGTTCTACAAGGTCGTACTCAGGCTTGGTAGATGAAAGATTGGTATTCTTAGTAGAGGCACCTGGCAACGTGATCTTACCTCGACGGGTTGTAACATGACATTCAGAGGTAGATTCGGATGAAGATCCCACACCTTTAGGACAATTTTGGGTCTTTGAGAAGAATTCTCAAGATTTTTATTTTTGATAGTAATGGTAGAAATATAATTGTCCATTGAGATGTGATTGATAGTAGAATCATAATTGTAAGGTGCTCTAGTGTAATTGGCTTGATCATCTGTGACTTTGCCTTTTCCCTTGTCATGTTTTGGGAATGGTTCCTTAAACACCTCATGCTCTTGGTTAGATGAATGTCCCTTAATCTCAATATCTCCTCTGTCAATGAGATCTTGTACAATGTTTTTCAGTCGATGGCAATTACCTGTCTTGTGACCCTTGCTCTTATGAAACTCACAATACTCATCATCATTCCACCAATTCGGCTTAACCTTTGGTTCATAAGGAGGAAAATCTGGAACTGTAATTACTTTGTTTGCTACAAGCTTTTTGAATACTGATTCAAGTGGTTCCCCCAATGGAGTGTACTTCCTTTATGGTCTAGAAGTTGTTTGAGTGTTCACCTGATTGTTGGTAGAACTTGATCCAGAAAAGACGAACTTGGGTCTCACTGTGTTGGCATCAACAACACCATCATTAACTGTGTTCTTGTTCTTGTTCCAAAATTTTGGTTTGTCCTTTCCCTTAAAGTCCTCTTTGTTTTCTTTGAATAGTTTGATAACTCCTTGTTCAATTAAGACCTTTTCTGTTGCTAGGCCCTTTTCAATGACATCCTTGAATGTAGACAAACAAGCTTTTCTGAGATCATAGCCAATAGCCTTATTAACGTTTTGTGTGAACATCTCCACCATTTGTTTTTGTGGGATTTCACAAGAGCATCTGCTAGCTAAGTTTCTCCATCTCTGTAAAAATGTTGCAAAAGATTCTCCTTCCTTTTGTTTAGTATTGCACAAGGTAGTAACTGAGACATCTGTTTCTATGTTGTAGGAGAAATGCTAAATGAATGCCTCTGCTAAGTCACCCCATGACTTAATACCAAGAGGTAATTGAGAAAACCATTCCATAGCTTGATCGCCTAAGCTCTGTGGGAATAACCTCATCAAGTATGTTTCTTCTACCGCTACCTCAATGCAAGCTGTGAAGAATTGTCTTATATGTGCCTTGGGGTCTCCTCTCCCTCTATATTTGTCAAATTTTGGCGTTACAAAGTGTGGAGGAAATGGAGGCATTGGAATGCTCTTATCGAAGGGATAAGGGCATATATCTCTCATAGTATATGTAGGTTTGGATGTACTCATGTCCTCCACTTTCTTTTGTAAATCTCTTATTTGTTGCTCCAAATTATTTTTGGGAGGAGATTGATTTCTTGTAGCATACCCCATGTTTGAAACGCCCATTTGAGGAGGAGCTTGTTGCATGTATGGATGATACTGATCGTAGACATGTCCATATGGAGGTCTATATTGTTGTGACATATATGGAGCACTTGGCATAACTTCTTGTTGAGGGACCCCATATCTGTTTTGTGTATATAAACCATATTCAATAGGCCTTTCATTTTCCATTGTGTTGCCCCCAATTTTGACATGAGGTCTCCTTGTGTCAAAATTTTGAGGATGTCCTTGAGTATCCACTTGTTTTGATTGATTCATACCTTGAGCATGTGATTGAGCATAAGGCCTCCATGATGGTCCTTGAGTGTAAGTATCATATGTTTGAGCTTGTGTATGTGGAATTGATGGCTTTTGAAGCAAAACTGATGGTGACTCAGGCATCATATTATTCGGTCCTCTATTTCCTCCACTATTTGGTCTCTTTTGATCCATGTTAGGTTGAGTTTGTTGTGAGGGTCGACTTTCCATAAGTTGAGATAAGTCAAAATCATGCGGTATTTTAGCTCCACTTTGTGCCATCATGTTTAAAAAGTATTGACAATCTCTCCTCATTATCTCTTCAACCAATCTATTGAATTGAGGATCCATTATGGATTCTTGTATGTCTGCTGATAGTATTGAAGAGTTGTCCACTGTGTCATTGTGTGTAGCATTGTTGTTTATAGTGTTTGTGCTTTCCACATTTGGATTGTGTCTATAAACATTCATGTCTGGTAATGTAGTGTGCTCAGGATTGTAGAATAGATCATTGTCATACTCATAAGAACTCATTTTTATGGATTCTTGAGCTTCTTTAGCTATTCTCCTAGATTTTTGAAGGCGGGTTTCAACCATGAACTAGGTGTTAGACCAAGATGTGAGAGACTAGATGAAAAATGACAAGAGTATGGAAGACCAAGAGTTGTATGGAGTGTAAGTGAATCTTGAGGTGTACTTGCAATGTCCAAAGTGTAAGACCAAGTATGTAAGTAGTAGAGTAGGTGTGACTTCCAAAGAGAAGATAGTTTCTCTTGATGAGGTAAGCTGACCTTGACTCTAAGTAAGACCAAATGAGACCCAAAGGTAAGAAACCTTGATGAGGGACCACTTAGCAAAGTGTAGTTGTATGTAGTGTGTTGACAAAGTATGATGAGGACAAGCAAGTGACCTTTTGACTCAAGTTTAGACAAGTATGAATGTAAAATGAGATGCGAAGCAATGATGGACTGTGTGAGATCCAAGAACAGGCTGAATGCTAGATGAAACCTGAAGAGACAACCTAAGAAGCTCAAGTATGCCGAAACTGATTTTCTTTGTTTGCTTGACTGTTAAAGTTTTCAAATCCTGACACAGACCCCTCTGTATACTTCACAGACGCAATTCCCAGACATAGACGCCTCTCTGTTTGACACAGACGCTGATAAAAACATAGACACTATTCTGTACTTCACAGACATGCTTATCTGACGCAGACGCGGTTAAAACAGACACAGACGCATTTTTGTAACCTTAGTGCAATTTTTTCGATCTGTGAAATTGTTTTCTTGTGACCAAATCTGACTGTTTGACTGTTTTTCGTGACAAGAGGACACAATGTTGATGACTCAATGTTTGCAAACTGTTTAGACTCCAAAAGTGTGTTGTTTGATGTAAAAAAAATTTCTGCATACACTTGAAGACACAAAAGACACAATGTTTTGCTGTTTTGTCTTGAATGTTTGAGTGTTTAGCATAAGTCAAGCACAAATCTTAGGGCTGGCCAAGACAATAGTTGTTGATCCCACATAGGGTTTTACCCCTGAGGCTACGCTATTCAGAGCGGATACTTAGATGCTTGACCTCACTGGCTCCACCCTCGGCACTCACTTCTCAGGTCAGCCAAGCATCAGTCCCCATGAAAACTCCCCATGGCAAACTTTGTATCTCTACTAAGAACCGTATGTGTGTGGGTCGCTACCAGAGGTCCGACCTCCTGCCTCAACAACTAGAAGGATTTGGGCATCTAAAACAAAGAGGTGCTAGTAAGGGCATCCGCTCGTGTGGCCATACATGCGGCACTTTCAGCTCTGTAAATACAGAAGGCTCCCAGCCGGTAGGGGTTACGCCCTACAAATGATCAAATAAATTTGATCAAACGGGTTTATGGGGAGACATAGTGTCGATATGAACTAATCAGCACACATTATTCATAGTTTTCACCATGAATACATTTGATTATAGTGGTTCGGATGAGGTGGGTTTTCCTCGCTACCACTTGGGTCGTTCTCTTCTCACTAGTAGTCCTAATGACCACACGGGAAGACGGGCCCTCTAAAGATCAAACAAAAAGAGCCTATTGCTCAAGACACAAAAGACAATGATTCAATTTTAGTGCACCAATGGAAGTGTTTGCTAATCTATGAAAACAAGGCACACAATAAAATTACAAAACCCTAGCTAAGGCCCTGCAACAAAATTGTTAGTAGTTTGGGTTGTTTCAAATGATTACCCCTTCCTGCAAGCACACAAGTTAGGTAAATTATTAGAAAACCCAAAAGACTTTGTGAAAAGGGGCCTTCAACAAAACGTTTTTTTTTGCCTCCAAAGCAAGCTGCACAAACCAGGTTAGCTAGATCTACAAGCGTTAGGCGAAAATAAACCAGATCTGAAACCCTAAGTACAAAATCCGAAAACCCGAATCAAAGAAAAATTGAAAAATTGCAAAACAGAATGCACAGACGCCTTTATACCAGACGCAGACGCGTCTGTACAACACAGACATGGTTCTGTAGTTCACAGACGTGATCAGAGGTCACAGACACGACTTTCGAGTGCAGACGCGATAAGATCCAGCACAGACGCGGTTAAAATTCTCAGATGCGATTCCAGAAACCTGCAAAAAAAATAAAAATTGGCAGAAACACAGACGCGATTCTCGATATCGCAGACGCTTCTGAAACACAAAAACGCGATCCGAACACTCGCAGACGTGAAAAAACCTAAAATGTTGTCGAAAACTATCCGATCTGCAACTTCAAAAATGCAAAATCTGCAACAAAAATGTTAAATGCAAAGGGACAAGAGTCCCACCGGGCGTGCCAAAATGTTTATGGTGAAAATGGATAACAATAAATAACAATATTGAAAGGCTAAAATGAATCCAACCACTAAACCCTAGCCTAACAATGAACAAAGATCCACCATAACATATGAAGATAACCTAAGACAATGCAAAATAACTCAAAATCACAAAGATTATACCATCACATGTCCAATAGGGTTTTGATCTCCATTCTTCTTATCTCCATTGATCTTGCTTGATATATATTTGCTCTCAGATTTTTATATGTACAAGAGCTCAACAAAGAATGGAATGTGGTTGCAAGTAGGATCGTAGTGTAGCCAAGTTGCATGAAAGATCATTAGCATGTGTCATTAGGGTTTGACAATGAAGAAAGTATCTCCTTAAATAGAAGACACAATAAGAAATGGAGGGTTAAGATTGAGAGGTGTAAAAAGAGAGGTCGGCTAGGATTAGAGGGTAGGTATAAGAAATACCAAAATAATGAAAGAGGTAGGTAGTGTATGAATTAAGAGATGAATGACATGTGTCATGTGTAGAAAAAGATAATGAATTAATTAAATAAATAAAGATTTATTTAATTAATAGAAGAAGTAGGACAATTAAATAAATAAAATATTTATTTAATTTAGGAAGAGGATAATTTAAATAAATAAATGTATTTATTTAAATGAGAAATAAGGCTAGAAGAGGATAAATGAATTAATTAAATAAATAAAAATTTATTTAATTAATAGAAGAATTAGGCTTAGATAATTAAATAAATAAAATATTTATTTAATTAGACATGACAATTTTAGGTGTCTACAATAATACCTAATGAAGTCTTAGCCACATTGTGAAAGCCATGAATGGGATGAGAGTCAGGCTCAATAAGAGACGTATCCACATTCATCTTATGCAATAGATTAATGCTACACACATTAAGGCTAGAGCCATTATCTACTAATGTTCGCCTTATAGTAGTGTCTTTCATGATAACCACAATCATCAAGGGATCATATTGTTGTTGAATTTCACTAGTAGGCAACTCATCTTGGGTAAACACAATTTGAGCTTTAGGATTCATCATAGAGTTAACCAAAGACGCTATATTACTAGATGTACTCTGTGGAGGAACATTCAAATCTTTCAAGGCATCTTGTAACATTCCATGATGAGCGGAAGAAGTTTGAATCAAATCCCAAAGGGATATCTTAGCAGGGGTAGCTTTAACTTGTTCTATGAGATCATATTCCTTACCCATAACTTGCGAAATATGGGGAGCTTGTGGAAGAATTGGTTGAGGATTAGGAAGAGAAACTGGAATAACAGGAGGAGGATTAGGTTGCCTATTATTTCTGGCATGATAAGTATGGGCAACCGCATGATAACTCTCTCTAGTTATTTGCTTGGCATAACTATAAGGACTTATAGGTTTTCTTCCTTGCATAGTGATAATTGGTTTATTCGGAGTATGAAAGGAATCATGATCATATCCTCCTTGGACAGTAAGGAGAGGTGATTGAAAGGTGGGAGAAGGATAAGCACCTTGGACTTCAAAGAGAGGCTTGTTATGTTCATTCAAGTTTATCATGTTAACCAATTTAGAGGTCTTGTTCTTGTTTAAAGATTTCGATAAAGCCACAAAGTCATCAAGAGCATCATCCAACAAAGCATGATCATATCGGTTAAAAGGTTTATCTTTTGATTCAAAAGGAGACATCTCCTCATAGAGGGGATTATTGAAAACAACCATGTTACTAGATTCAGGGGAAGAGTGGATAGGAATGTATCCTTGAGAGGAGTCATTCGACTTATCTTTCCCATCACACCTAAATGGCATAGTAACAAGGTTTATGAGTTTTTGGTAAAATGAAGGTTTGGCATCTTTAGGGTTCAAAAACTCATCTAAAGCTTCATCTAATTCATCTTGGCTATACTCATAATAATCATCAAAAGCATGAACATTTTGCAACTAAAAATCTGACATTTTGAAAAGATTGCATAAAATTTAACTACACAATGCAAAGAAACACACTTTTTTTTTTTTTCTTTTTCTTTTTAATGAAAATGAAATGAAAACACACTAAATCTAGATCTAGATCTAACAAATGTAATGCAAGAGGAAGCAATGATAGATTCACGTCGGGTTCACCAAAATGTGTAGGGGAAAAAGCGAGACTAGGTCAACATGCCCCAATCCTACCTTTTGACACACATTACGGAATACGAAAGAGCCTAGAGATATCGCACAATTGGCTACTTATTTTTGTGAAAGAGAGAGCCATGGGATATCTATTAGGATTTCTATTCCTTTGTTGAAATTGGAAGATCAAATGATGCAAGTTCAAACCCTAATCCCAAAATGCAAGTATGAACTAATAACAAGATTGCAGAATTGAGATTAAACAATGAACAACTGTAAATACAAGGATGAAATAAGAATGCAGATGTGTACCTGGAGTCAAAATCGGACTAAAAATGTGCGGGACGGGGGCGCGGGCGCCACTGTCCTGATTCTGTCCTGAAAAAATTGCACCGAAAACTGTTGTTTTGCACTCTCGAACATTGTTAGTAATTGTCAAAAAGCTGTCTGTCCGAAGGACCAGGGTGCCCAGTGCCTCTGTCCCAGGGACCAAGGCACCCAGCGCCCCTATTCTAGCAGGAACAGGGTGCCTAGCGCCCCTGTCCTAGTCTTCTGCTCCGCAATTTGATGCAGAGTGCTGTCTCGACCTGTTCTCTCCGGATCTGTATCCTGTGGCATTGTCTGAGTCCTGAAACCTGCACTGATATCTGAAAATGGGATGGTGGCTATATAGGGTTTTTCCTTAGTCAAACCCCCGCTTCGGTGATTTCCACCTCCACGAATAGCCAAGTTGTTTTGTAAAATGTATTGTGCCTACAGACCTAGTGTGTGTGCAAGGTCCTAAAATGCAAGAAAGCAAACTAGAGCAACCTAGAAAGTAAACCCTAATTGCTTGTAAATGACAATGTAAATGCTCTAAATCAAGATGCAAAGTGATCTAAAGCATGAATAAAGGATATATTGAAGCTTATGCAAAGACATGAAAACAACATGAAATCATACCCAACCCTCAAGGGAGGAGTACAAGCCAATCGTCGGTAATCTCCTATTGTTCTTCAATGTCTTCCAAGCCCTAAATGGATGAATGAAATTGATAAATGCTTGATAGAAGGATGTTGAATGTTGTTGAAGTCTTCAAAGATCTTCTCTTTTGCTGCATATGAGGTTCCTGAAAACAAAATTCGGATTCGGATCCCTTCAAATTAAGAAAGAGAGCTTTTATGTATGAAACCGTAGGTCGTAATTTCGTCTTTTGGCCGACCTAGAGATTGAATATCCCACCAATTTCTTAGGGTTAAGCTTTATTTTATGATTGGATCGTGCTCCTAAAATTTCAGAAAAATGTCCGGGACCATGTGCACTCCGGGCGCCACGGTCCTGACAACTTTTCACCAAATTTTTAGGGCCATCGGATATGATGATTTTAGAGAGAATCCTGAAGTTATAGGTGATTTCGAGATGTTTTGACCCCCAAAACCAAGCCCCCAAGTTCGAAATAGGACTTAATTAGGGTTTTTGATTGAGTGATGTATTGGAGGAATAAAATGAAAAGGGCACACTTTTAATGAAAGGGCCCAACTTTATGATGTGGAAGATGATGAAATAGAACCTTAGACTTAATTAATTTGATTAATTAAGTGCTAAAGGAGAAATGCAATGCAAAATTTAAAATGCACTAAGGCGGGTGCTAAACTAGGTGTGAAATTGTACCACCCTACCAGGTGCATACAATTTACGACGCTACAGTGTGTGATTTCCAAACTGGTGGATGGATCTGCAATTTGAGTAAAGGAAGATTAAAGATTAAAAAGGATATGATCAAGCAGATGTAGTGCTATTCAGACAAATCAAGAAAACCTATTGTTCTCTAACAATTACAGAAGAATAGAAATCCCTTAACCAGGTAAGCTCTAACAATATTGGTTACTTATTAAATCCTCTAATAAGGTGGTCCATTAGTTTGGATTCTCAAATGCTCCAATGAGGTTACTCCTAAGAGGGTATTGTGCTTTTCATCAAGGCATATTTGTAAATCCCTTAACTGGGTGATTCCTAACTGGAATTAGTTCTTAACAAGACTTATTGTAAAGCTTTAACAGGGTTGGCTCATAACAGGGAAAACTTCAGAAGAGTTCAGATAGCTATCCTTGTGAGTCTCATCTCACCGTCATTTTTACCTATTTGGGTTTTCCATGTATAAATATTTGTGTCAAGTGGTGAATGCTTTTGTGGTTATGATCTTATTTGTTGATTTGATTGACTACTTAACTATTTTTATAAGGCATGATAATTGGAAGCATTAAGAGATGAATATGTTGATATTTGATTAAGCATTGTTGATGTTTACAAGATTGAAGTTTTTTACTGTTAAGTTGTCATAACAGTCAAACTGGTTGATGTTTGTTGATGTTGAGTATTGATCTTGATAAGTGAAAGTTTACTTTGTGAGTTTGAATTTTATTTTGGGAATTTGTATCAGTTTTTTCAGAATACTAATTCACGCCCCCCCCTCCCCCGCTCAGTATTCTACTAGGTACTTATTCTTTCATCATAGCATCAATTGGTATCAGAGCATCTCTGGTCCTCTTTAACCTAAAGCCTAACAACTTGAGGAAAAGATCTTGTAGATTATGATGAAGAAAGAAGGTTTGAAGTTCAAAAAAATAACTATAGGATATGGAGTGACAAAATGAATATTTACATTAAGAGTCTTGGTAGTCAGTATTGGGATCATCTAGAAACTAAGTATACTACACCTACTGGAACTTTGACTGATGATTAGAAGAAAGAACGACAAGAGAATCATCAAGCATTAGAGGCTATTATTAGTTCCATGTCTGATGTTGAATATGTAGATGTTCATGCTCTTGAAACTGCATATGAAGTGTGGGAAAAATTTGAAGAGATTTATAGTGGTGATGAACATGTTAATATTACTAAAGAAGAGAGTTTAAGAGGAAATTTTGATGGCATGAGAAAGTCTGAAGGCGAAAATATCTAGCAGTCTGGTCAAAGGATTAAAGAAATAGTTGATGAAATAAAAATTGCAAGAGGGAAAGTGGAAGATGCCACAGTAGTTATTAAAGCATTGATATCCCTGCGATCAGTCTATTCTATTCGAGTTGCAGCTATTTAGGATCTGAAATCCATTGACAAGACAAAGGTATCTCTTGACTGTATTATTAGCAAACTTACTTCTTTTGAGTTAAATGGCTATGATTGTAGTGTACAAAAATCAAAATCTGCATTCAAAGCCTCTGTCTCTAACCCATCTGTGAGAAGAAGTAGAGATAACAACCATAGCTATGAATCTAGATCCAGCAGAGATGCTGATGACGAAGACAGTTTAGTGGAGCTTGAAGCATTGTTGGAAAAATGACTGCCTAGAGGTACTGGGAAATACAAAGGTAAGCTACCGTTGAAATGTTTTTGTTGCAATAATATTGTTCATATAGAAGCTAATTGCCGTAATGGTGAAAATGAATACAAGAGAGACAAATTTAAGAAGTATAAGGGTAAAGGCAAGCGAGATTATCTTGTTGCTATTGACAGTGGTATTACCGATGATGATGCTAGTGAAGATATTGTGTTTGTGGCTATTACGGAAGAGACATCTGACCAGAAGGCTCTAGTATCTAGGATGGATAACTCTGATGATTGGATCATTGATAGTGGTTGTTCACATCAACTGACTAGTGATCAGAACAAATTTATTTACTTGAAGGAATTTGATGGCAATGTTGTCAAATTTGGCAATGACTCACCCTATATGGTTAAAGGCAAGGGAGTTATTTCTCTTCATGGGAAAAGTAGTGTTGGCAATATTTATTGGGTTGAAGATCTAAAGCTCAATCTTTTGAGTGTGGCATAGCTAAATGGCAAAAGATACCCACTAGAATTTAGAAATGGTAAGTGCAAAATCTTTGACAACAAAGGTGAATTGATTGCAATCGGTAAAGAGACCAAAGGTAATCTATTTTATCTTAATCCAATAGTTAGCAACTGTTTGATTACAAAGATAGATGATAGCTGGCTTTGGCATAAAAGATTTTGTCATACAAATTTTGACAATATTGTTAAAGTGAGCAAGCCTAAGACTGTAAGAGGTCTACCTTAGATAGACAAACTGGTTAATGCTCTTTGTAAAGAATGTCAGTTAGGAAATATGACTTCTTCTACTTTCAAGAGAAATTCCTTCTCAGTAGAGCACTTGTTAGATTTGGTTCATATAAATCTATGTGGACCAATAAGAACTAGAAACATTTCAGGTGATAGATATTTCATGATCTTCACTAATGACTATTCAAGGATGATGTGGGTCACATTCTTGAAGGATAAGAATGACACTTCTGGTAAATTCAAGGAATTGAAAGCTTTAGCTGAGAAAGAGAGTGGCAAAAAGATAAAATGTCTAAGAGTAGATCAAGGTGGTGAATTCACTTCTTAGGAATTCACTAAGTAATGTGATGAGAATGGTATTAAGCGGCAACTTTCTACACCAAGGACACCATAGTAGAATGGTATAGCTGAGAGGAACAACCGATCAGTGCTTAAAGTAGCTAGAACTACGTTGATACAAGGAAATGTGGTGAAAAATTTTTGGAGAGAAGCTGTAAGTACAACAATGTACACAATGAACCAGGTTTTGGTGAAAAGAGGTAAGGACAAGACACCTTATGAGTACTGGTATGGAAGATCACTCGATGTTAGCTATTTTAAGATCTTTGGTAGTAAATGTTTTATCAAAAGAGGTGATTACATAAGAAAGTTTGAAGCTAAGAGTGATGAAGGCATATTTCTTGGATATTCCACCAAGAGTAAGGCCTAAAAATGATTCAACAACTAGACACAGAGAATTGTTGAGAGTGTTGATGTTCATGTAGATGAATGTCCTGAAGTCTTAGAAGGAACTAGTTTAGAGAGAAAGGATGAAGATCCTTGCATTTTTCTTTTGGAACCTGGAACTATTAAATTAGAAACCAGTAAAGCAAATCTTGATGTACTTGTTCAACCAAAACAAATAAATTTAGAGGAAGAAGACAATGAAGAAGTTGAACCTAATGAGAATGATCATGTTATTCCTATATATGTGAGGTTGAATCATAGTCCTGAGCAGATTATTGGGGATAAGGATGCTAGAGTACTTAGTAGAAGAAGAATTAGAGAGAACTCTTGCATGATCTCCACCTTTGAACCAATAAGAGCTAAGGAGGAATTTGGTGATGATCATTGGGTGAAAGAAATGGAGGAGGAATTGGATCAGATTGAGAAAAACAACACTTGAACCCTGGTACCCCAACTGGTAAACAAGAATGTCATAGGTACTAAATGGGTGTTCAGAAACAAGTTAAATGAAGATGGTGTCATAGTTCACAATAAGGCAAGATTAGTGTGCAAAGGTTATGTGCAAGAAGAAGGTGAGGATTATGGAGAAACTTTTGCACCAATAGCAAGATTGGAAGGAGTAAGAACATTACTTATATTTGCAGCTCATAAGAAGTTCAAGATATACTAGATGGATGTTAAGTTTTCATTTTTGAATGGAATATTAGAAGAAGATGTTTATATAGAGCAGCCTGATGGTTATGCATTGACAAATAAGGAAGACATGGTATGCAAATTGCATAAATCTTTGTATGGCTTAAAGAAGGCACCCAGAGCATGGTATGAAAGGCTTCATACTCATCTGATGAAGATAGGCTTTGCAAGAACCAATGATGATAGTAACATTTATCTCAAGTCTCAAGGAGATGAAATATTGGTTAGTGAAGTATTTGTTGATGACATTATATTTGGAGGTAATGATGTCATGAGAAATAGTTTTGGAGATGAAATGAAGAATGAGTTTGAGATGTCATTAGTAGGAGAAATACAAAAATTTATAGGCTTTGAGATACATCAGATGAAGAATGGTATTTTCATTACTCAATCAAAGTATGTGAAAGAGGTTTTGAAGACTAACCAGTTGGAACTCTAATGATTATAGGTTGTAAATTGTCCAAGGAAGATTCATCTAAGTCTATAGATGAAAAGGAATGCAGGTCCATGATTGGAAAATTACACTATGTTATTCACAGTCAACTGGATATTGCCCATGCAGTTGGTATTGTTGATATATTTCAGAAAAATCCAAAGGAAGCACATCTGATAGGAACCAAGAGAATTTTTAGATATCTAAAAGGTACAGTTGACTATGGGTTATGGTATCCATATGGAGGTAATTTTGATTTGAATGCATACACTGATGCTAATTGGGCAAGAAATATTGATGATCGGAAGAGTACTTCTAATGGAGCATTCTTTCTAGGAGGAAGGGTAGTTTCATGGAGTAGTAAAAAGTAAAGTTGTTCTTTAGAATCTACTACTGAAGTTGAGTATGTAGCAGCTTATATGAATTACACACAAGCTATTTGGATGAGGCACATTTTGGAAGTTTTTAAGATGAAGATCTTATAACCTATAAAGATTTAATATGATAATACAAGTGCAATTCATATTTCTAAGAATCTCATTTTGCATGCAAGGACTAAGCACATTGAATTGAAGTATCACTTTTTGAGAGATAAAGTTCAAAGTAAAGATGTTATCTTAGAGCATTTTTCTACCTAGGAGTGGCATGTAGATATCTTTACCAAACCTCTACCTAAGACAACTTTTGAGTATCTTAGAAATCATTTGGGGGTTGTCCCTTCATGAGGTCAATTTAACATGATGCTGATTGCATCAGTCCCTCAATTCCCTGCAAAATCTTTCATGGATTGATTTTTTTGGAGTGGATGTATTCCACAGGGGGAGCATCAAGTTGTAGTATGTTGATGCACAATGAGAATTTGGATTTATATGTTTTACTTTCATTTTGGCATTTCTATCAAAGGGGAAGAATAATTATGTGATTGAGCAGAAGAATTATGTGTCTAATTAGGTGAACCAGTGGTAGACTGAATACAGACAAAGCATGGTGAATACTTGGTAATGTAAACTAGAATTCCTATTCACTAATCCATAGCAGCAATCAGACGTGTTGATATTTGTATTTCTATCAATGCCAAAGGGAGAGATTGTTGGCATTTTCAGATTGTTGGCATTTTGCATATAGATTGCATTAATGATATGTTTTTATTGATGTCAACTAAACTGGTGAATGGTATTCATGATATTGTTGATGTTATTGTTATTATTGCTACTGTCTTGTAACCAGTATGATAAACTTTATGGAAGATGTTGTAAACTGGTATATGGTAGTTTGTAAGTTGAACTAGTGTAAAGAGTTAAACCTTTCTATGTTATGTAACCGGTAAACCCTACTGTTTGTTTTATGTTAAACCCTAATTGATCAAGTTTGTTGGTTTAAGATCTAATATTGAGTGGTAATGATGGAGACACATGTGATCATTGTATGAGGATAAGTTCAGATTGATTTGGCATGTTTGTTATCTTGGAAAGGAGCAAAGTGGATAGCATCAAATGCATAGCGCATGATGAGTTACAAGTTTGATGAAATGGTGATCATGGAGTGGTTGGAATTTTCTTGAAGAATGTGAAGAGATTGTTATGATTTCTAATGGTCAAGATTGTACCGACTTGTTTGTAATCTTGATGATGAGAATTAGGTTTTTGTTGTGTTATCGACCTAGTTGATTTTGTATTTAAGGTTGTTGAAGTTGTTTGTAAAATAATTGGAAAAGTTGGTAGAAAACCAGTTGAGTGTGTTGCTGCCAAACTGGTGGATGGATCTGCAATTTGAGGAAAGTCAAATTGAAGCTTAAAAAGGATTTGATCAAGAAGATGTAGTGCTATTTAGATAGATCAAGAAAACCTATGGTTTTCTAACAATCACAACAAAATAGAAATCCCCTAACTGAGTAAGCTCTAACAATCTTGGTTACTTGCTAAATCCTCTAACAAGGTGGTCCATTAGTTTGGATTCTCAAATCCTCCAATGAGGTTACTCCTAACAGGGTATTGTGCTTTTCATCAAGGCATATTTGTAAATCCCCTAACCAGGTGATTCCTAACCAAAATTAGTTCTTAATAGGACTTATTGTAAAGCTTTAACAGGCTTGTCTCCCAACAGGGCAAACTTCAGAAGAGTTCAGATAGCTATCCTTGTGAGTCTCATCTCATCATGGTTTTTACCTATTTGGGTTTTCCATGTATAAATATTTGTGTCAAGTGGTGAATTATTTTGTGGTTATGATCTTATTTGTTGATTTGATTAACTAGTTAACTATTCTAATAAGGCATGATAATTGGAAGCATTGAGAGATGAATATGTTGATATTTGATTAAGCATTGTTGATTTTTACAAGATTGAAGTTGTTTATAGTTAAGTTGTCATAACAGTCAAACCGGTTGATGTTGGTTGATGTTGAGTATTGATCTTGATAAGTGAAAATTTACTTTGTGAGTTTGAATTTGAGTTTGGGAGTTTGTATCAGTTTTTTCGTATACTGATTCACCCCCCTCTTAGTATTCTACCAGATACTTATTATTTCATCATACCATCAATCTTGTTATGTATTGAGTATGTGACTTCTTGTGATGTTTTCATGATGATTAGCATGTGTATATATGACTTTTTGCACTCATGTATGATAGTTTGAGTAATATTTATTTATTCTCTAGATGAGGCATTAATGGTTGTATACTAAGTTGCTATTGTTGTTTGACATGTGCATTTCAAGGTGTAAAGAATCGATGGTTCTTGTTATGCAAAATTGTATTAATGTTTGAATACTTTCTTGATATCATAAATATATGCTTCTATCATATTATATGGTTGTATTTCATTGTGGGATCAAGTGGATTCATTCTCTTGGTAGCTAGACAAATCGACTATGCCTTATTTTATGATTAAGAAATTGTGTAAAGGGGATATATTTTGATATTAAGATTATGAAAAGTGTATCATTACTTTGTGTTCATTTTGATAGCTCATTCAATTGAATGGGATGAGCCTAGGACTAAGTAATAAATTGGGTTTAAGGAGTGGCTCCTAATGTTCACCCAACCAAAAGTGGTACATGGGGAATCATGTTGGGGAGTTTCTTAATCAAGTGATAACTTAATAATAAACTTGGGATGGGATTAAAAATTAGTAAGAGAAAAGTGGTTCCCCAAGAATTTTCGTACATGTAGGCACTGGTTTATACCTTAAGTGGTTTTCCTACATATGTGGCTCTAATTGTTGTATGATCATCATTCTTGTGTATGTGAGAGAATGCTTCAGTTTTGTGTGGTGAGTCCTCACGAGCACACATTAGGACACTCACTATAGTAGCACTCTAGTATCTAGGTCCTGATAACTTAGTAGTACCCTATGGATTTACTATTGCTAGATATTTTGGTTATCTGATTGTGATATGTGTCGTATGGTAATTTGGTGTTTCTCTTGTGGGTGCCTCTTTGTTCTTATTGTTGCCAAATAAGCATACTTCCTTGTTCTTTTGGTATTTTACTTGACTACTTTAGCACATTCTCTTCCTTGATTGTTGGAATTATCATATTGATGTCTTTTTATGAGTCTTGTTGGTTCTTCTATTTATTGTAACTATTGGCATTTGAGACTCATCCGATAGGGCAAATTGAATTTAGGGTTGTCATTGATGGAAACTCATCTTTAGGTTCTGATAATTCTCATTGAGATTCATTGTTTTATCATTTTTATTTGGTTGGGATAACTAGTATACACTACACATAAATGATATATACATTTTTCTTTATCCTTAATGACCGGTTAGTCTTGGTACCGATAATGTACATTTGGAACTCGGTTAAGTATAGGACCCAACTAAGATATCTTGTGACCTTGATAATTTCCTTTGTGGAATTTTTGACATCATGTGTAGGTCGACATGGTCATTGAGATTATGCATGATATACCTTGTGATCCAAAAACCAACAGGTTATAATTCTTCATTGAGGGTGACATATTCAACAAGTTAAAAGGGTATTTAAAGATATCTTTTAGAAATAGATTTCATGTTAATGAGAATTCAATTTTGGATGTGAATCAGTTATGCATTTTCGTCAATGAGAGGAAGCTTTAGTGTGTAGTTTCACATGTGTAATCTCAACTGCTAGTAGAACATAGTACAAGTAAACCAGTTCATAGAGAGAGTTGACAAAGCATAAATCGAAACATAATCAACATGGCTAGATGCAATCAATAAGTTCATTTTTGTTTGTAATCATTGTATATTGTTGTGTAAGTCAGTGAGAGTTTTGTTTGAGCAGTGAGCTCTAGGTGTTTGGCCTAATTGCATGTGCAATCCCCTCCATGTAATATTTGTATACCTTGATCAAGTATATAGATATTGTGGGTATCAACCCCACTGTGGTTTTTCACTTTGCAGGGGTTTCTACGTATAAATATTGGTTTTATGGTGTTGCTTCTTTATGTTTTATTTGGTTTATGCACTTTAATTTTATTTACTATTAACCGGTTCATATGCAATAAGTTCATAAATTTGTTTACCAATAGAAAACTGATTCACCCCACCCCCCCCTTAGATTTTTTGGATTCCAATAGTTGATATTAGAGCTTAGTTCCTCAGAAGAAGTTTAACCACTTGACAAAGATCCAGAACTTAGAATCAATGGAAACTGGTTTGCACTAATAACTTCAACTTTCTCTTAAGGATATTGATAATGAGTAGATGGAAAATAGTAAATTAAAGAATGAACTAATGCAAGATAGAGAACACATCATTTCATTGCAAGGAAAGCTTTCAGTTGTTCAAGACAAGACAAAGGAACTTTGTGATCAATTGCAAAATTTGCGTAGTGATGAGGAAGATGCTATGAAGGATCAATCTCAGAAAATCACTCAAGAGAACACTATCTTGAAGAATGAGATGCAAGCCCTTACCATGAGAATATGAAAGGAGATTGAAGACAACAAGACGAATGAAGATAACCTATCTCAAGAATTGAAGGACATATCTGATGAATGCAACAAATTGATGCATGAGAATGATAAATCAATGATGAATGGATAGTACCAAACCGGTACTAAGAGGGGGGGTGAATCAGTATAGGCAAAAGCTTCAAACTCTTCTATCGGTTTGTCAGTAGACACTATGCATTGATAGACAAATAGTAACATTGGTCTTTAAATAGACTACAATCGATGAAACCCAGAATAACTGAGACGAGCATAAATTGGTTGACACTTATCTTCTCATACAATATAACACTTCATTTCCATTTCACTCTAATGCATGAACATATAATCTACAATCAAAGATATACATATAATAGCTAGATCAACATAATTCACTGCTTGATAGAAAACAACATAGCATCACATGAGGAAGACATCACATATGACACATATTTTTCACATGTAAAGCCAACTGGGAAAAACCACGGTGGGGATGAATACCCACAAGCTTGTTTTTGAACTCTTTAGAAGTCTGCTCTATTAGGAGCCTTGTCTGTTTAAAGACTGATACAATAGGTTCTATTAGGAACCGATCCTATTAGGGATCACCTAATTAAGGGATGGCTAGAATACCTGATTAAGTGTTAAACCCTATTAAAAGCTACCTTGTTAGAGGATTTCAAGAACTTAATGGTTTTGAGTCACCCTGTTAAAGGATTTACAACAAGCCAGTTAAAGCTACCCTATTAAGCGATTTTCCAACTGTTGAGGTGGCTAGATATCAACAGGTATTACAATGATTTGGTAACAGCACTCAATGCCAATGCAGATCCACTTTAGCTCCTCTTCACCTTTTTCACTTACACTTTGCAGGTATCACTTCTCTCCTCTAGTCTGGCAAGAATCACATATCTCTTCTCTTGGATACACATACACAACTTTGGCCAAAAACCTCAGAAAGAAACACAACATTGACCTTATAGGGAAAATAGATAGGTTGGTAGCATAAACCCTAAACCCTAAACTTGTTAGGTTAAGGAATTCAAATGGTTCAATCCTGACCATTGAGTACACTGCATTAAATGCAACAGTCATGATCCAATCTCAAGACATTATCCATCATTCTTTTTGCACCGAATGCATGGCGGTTGATAACCCATCACATGTTGTCACAATTTATAGACTTCCCACATTCTTGAGGTAGATAGGAACAATCTCCTTCATGCAAGATCCTTCACACACACAAGGCTTGAAGGACTTCAACCAGAAATCCTGAAGTTGAGACTACCAACCGGTAGTCATACAATGCTTCCATGTGCTGGTTCCCATAACCATATGCTGGTTCACCTTGAACAAACACATCGCTTCACTTTGGTACAAATGTTGGTTCACAGTGTTATACCAGTTCTCTTCTCTTCATCATATTGACATCAATGACAACACACAATGTCATTATGTCCTCATACCAGTTCACATAATGCCAATAATCTCCCCCTTTGGCATTGATGGCAATATAAAAAGATATCTCTCTGCTTTGCATCTTCTCCACCAATTTCTACAGATATCTTCTCCACTTCAAATCTTCTCCCCCTTTGACAACAATGCCAAAGTGGAGGCATGAGCTTCCCTGTTCCATTATGTTGCTCCCCTTGAGAAGAAGCATCCTTCAACACATCAATCCAAAAAAAAAAATGACTATACAATACCTGACTGATGTGGAGCATATGCCTTTAGTTTACTTCCTAAAGGGGCAACACCCCTAATTCACCTCTTAAGTACATAAATGTAGCCTTTGGGAGAGGATTGGTGAATATGTATGCTAACTACTCCTTACTGGAGACATGTTCCAGTGCAATCTCTTTGTTCTGAACCTTTTCCCTCAAGAAATGATACTTAAGCTCAAAGTTCTTGGTTCTAGAATGTAAAACCAGATTCTTTGAGATGTTAATTGCACTAGTATTGTCACAAAATATACTTACTGGTTCAGAAATAGGAACTTTGAAGCCATTTAATGCATGCTTCATCCAAATTGTCTGAGTGTAGTTCATGAAAGCTACAACATACTCTGCTTCTGCTATAGGCTGAGAGATACAACTCTTCTTCTTACTCATCCATGAGACCAGTCTATCATCGAGAAAGAATGCACCACCGGTTGTGCTTTTCCAATCATCTACATTACCTACCCAATCAACATCTATGTACACTTTCAAGTTGAAATCCTTGCTATATGGATAACACAATCCATAATCAACAGTTCCCTTCAGATACCTAAGAATCCGCTTGACTGCAACCAAGTGGGATTCTCTTGGGCATTTCTGGAACCTTGCAATAATGCCAACTGCATGTGCAATATCTGGTCTACTATGTACTACATAATGCAACTTACCAATCATTGATCCGTATTCCTTCTCATCAACCAATGCTGAGTCATCCTCTTTGGATAGTTTACAACCAGTCACCATCGGTATACCAACCGATTTTCTATCTTCCATGCCAAAGGTCTTCAACACCTCTTTGACATACTCAGACTGAGTGATAAAGATTCCATCTTTCATCTGTTGGATCTGCAGTCCAATGAAGAACTTAATCTCCCCTATGAGTGACATCTCAAACTCTTTCTTCATCTCATCTACAAACTCATGACTCATCTTGTCATCTCCACCAAAAATAATGTCATCAACAAATACCTCATAGATTAGGATCTGATCTCCTTCAGACTTCAAGTAGATATTGCTATCTTCACTTGTTCTCTCAAATCCAATCTTCACAAGATGGGAATGCAAGCATTCATACCATGCTCTAGATGCCTGTTTTAGACCATATAGGGCTTTATGTAGCCTACACACCTTGTCACTATCTCCAAATAGGGAAAACCCACCTGGTTTCTCTATATACACCTCCTCTTCAAGTACACCATTTAGGAATGCAAATTTTACATCCATTTGATATACTTTGAATCCTTTAAAAGATGGATATTGAAGAAGCATATGAACTCCTTCCAATATGGCTACAAGAGCAAAGGTTTCTCCATAGTCTTCTCCTTCTTCTTGGGCATATCCTTTTCACACCAGTCTGGCTTTATTTCTAATCACTATGCCATCCTCATTCGGCTTGTTTCTAAAAACCCATTTGGTACCAATGACATTTTTATGCTCCGGTCTGGGTACCAAAGACCATGTACCATTTTTCTCTATTTGGTCAAGTTCCTCTTCCATTGCCTTGATCCAGTATTCATCTTTATGTGCCTCTTTGAATGATTTAGGCTCAAATTCAGAGATCATACATGAGTTTTCTCTGACCTTTCTTCTTGTGAGGATTCCTGCATCCTGCTTAGGATCGTGATTCAGCTTGACATACTAAGGAATGGTCTTGATAGATTCCTCTTGCTTTTCTTCTTCATCCTCATCTCCATCAGTATCAACATCTAGATCTACCAATGTAGGAACACTGTTACTATTACTTAGTTGACTGATAATCAGTTCCCAAAAGGTTACAATTAGTTCATTTACCATTTGCTCACTGCTAGTTTCCTCAGTTTTCTCATAGGTTTCATCAACTCTTACATTGATGCTTTCCATAATTCTCTAAGTCCTATTATTGAGACACTTGAGAGCTTTTCTCTTGGTGGAATACCCTAGGAATATTCCCTCATCACATTTTGCATCAAATTTTCTCTGGTGTTCACTCCTCTTGATGTAACATTTGCTACCAAACACTCTAAAGTATCTAACCACAGGTGTCTTACCAGTCCAATACTCATAAGGAGTTTTATCCTTACCTTTCTTGATGAGTACTTGGTTCATTATGTAGACTACAGTGCTCATCGCTTCTCTTCAAAAGGTGTGGGCTACCTTTCCTTGAATCAACATAGTTCTAGCTACTTCAACCATAGTCTGGTTATTCCTCTCTGCTAGGCTATTCTATTGTGGAGTTTGGGGGGAAGACATTTGTCTCTTGATGCCATGTTCTTCACATTACTTGTTGAATTCACTGGAAGTAAATTCCCCTCCTTGATCAGTTCTCAGGAACTTAATTCTTTTACCACTTTCCTTCTCTACTAATGCTCTGAAATCTTTGTGATAACTCAATGATGAATAGATAGTACTAACTTGATACTGAGAGGGGGGGATGAATCAGTGCAGACAAAAATATAGTTCTAAATTGGTTTGATAGCAGACACTTCAAATGACTGGCAAAAACTGACACTGGTTTGAAACATAGTGCAATCAGTAAAGCTAAGAATGACTGAGACAAGCATTAACTGATTACTCACTTAGCCTTTCACTCAACTCAAGACTACACTACAATTTCACCCTTATGCATATATAGGTAATCTATCATCAGACGATAATAACAGCTAGTTCAACATGTTTTATTGTTAGGCATAAAACACAGAACCATCATATGCTTGACATACAATAGCAAAGCATCACAAGATAAAAGCATCACACATGACACACATATTTTTGACGTGGAAACCCAACTGGGAAAAACCACGGTGGGGATGAATACCCACAAGATATTTTTGAACTTTTTAGAAGTCTTCTCTATTAGGAGCCTTGTTCAGTTAGAGACATTACAATAGGTTCTTCTAGGAACCGATCCTGTTAGGGATCACCCGGTTAAGGGATGGCTAGAATACCTGGTTAGGGGTTAAACCCTGTTAAAGGTTAACATGTTAGAGGATTTCAAGAACTCAATAGCTAAAGGATTTCAAACTCAATAGCTTTGAATTACCCTATTAAAGGATTTACAGTAAGCCAGTTAAGGCTACCCTGTTAAGGGATTTTCCAACTGTTGAGGTGGTTAGAGATCAACAGGTATTACAATGATCTGGTAACAACACTCAATGCCAATGTAGATCCACTCAAGCTCCTCTTCACCTTCTACACTTACACTCTGTAGGTATCACTTCTCTCCATTTTGGTCTGGCAAGAATCATGTATCCCTTCTCTTGGATACACACACACAACTTTTTTGCCAATGACCTTAGAAAGAGACACAATATCGACCTTATAGGAAAATAGATAGGTCAGTAGCATAAACCCTAAACCCTAAACCTGTTAGGTTAAGGAATTAAAATGGTTCAATCCTGACTGTTGAGCACACTGCATTAAATGCAATAGTTCTTGATCCAATCTCAATACATTCTCCAACGTCCATTTCCACTGATTTTGTGGCAGCTGATAACCCATCACATGTTATCACCATTTTACAAAATTCTCACATTCCTGAGGTAGATAGGAACAATATCCTTCATGCAAGATCCTTCATGCGCACAAGGCTTACATGGCAACATGATCTATTCTTTGTTACCATGCTAACTCATCACACAAAGTCACCGGTTGAGCCACACAAGCTTGAAGCACTTAAACCTGAAACCTTGAAGTTGAGACTACCAACCGGTAGTCATACAACACTTCCATGTGCCAGTTCCCATAACTATACACTGGTTCATCATGAACAAACACACTACTTCACTTTGGCACAAATACCGGTTCACATTGTTCTACCGGTTCTCTCATATGCTGGTTCTCACTTCTTTAGCATATTGACATCAATGGTAATATACAATGTCATTATGTCCTCATACTGGTTCACATAATGCCAACACTTTTAACTTTACAAAAGCTTCAGACTTATCTTTCAAGAATGTGACCCACATCATTATTGAGCAGTCATCAGTGAGAATCATGAATTACCTATCACCCTGCACACTCCTAGTTTTCTTAGGACCACACAAATCAATATGCTTAAGATCAAGCAAATTGTCAACAGTGAAAGGTTTACCTTTAAAGGTTGAGGAAGACATTTTCCCCAATTGACACTCTCTACACAAGGTATTATCTGGTTTTCTTAGCACTGACAACCCTCTAATTGGCTTGATCTTACTAGCCTTCACAATGTTATCAAATTTTACATGGCAGAGTTTCCTATGCCATATCTAGCTATCATCAAATTTAGCCATAAGACCAATTCACCATTCTTTCCTTTGATTCTGCACACTCCATTCTTGAATTTCAGAGTGAGACCACTGTCATTCAACTGGGCAACACTTAAAAGGTTGTGTTTGAGACCATCAACCCAATACGCATTGTCAGCACTACTTTTTCCATTCAGAGAGATGGACCCTCTTTCTTTGACCATGCATGGTGCATCATTACCAAAGTGAACCACACCACCATCATACTCTTCCAAGGATAGAAACTTACTCCAGTCACCAATCATATGGTGAGAAAAACCACTATCAATAATCCACTCATTGGAATTATCAAACTGGGAGACAAGAGTCTTCTTGTCTGACACATCTTCCTTGATAGCAACAAACACAATATCTTCATTTTCTTCATCTTTGGATTCCTCATCTATGACACTTTCATCAACTGCCACAAAATAGTTTCTCTAGTTTCCTCCTTTGAATTTCTTGAACCTTTCCAGTTTGTCCTTGTTGTCACCATTAGGATAGTTTACAACACTATGTCCTATCTGGTTATAAGAAAATCATTTCAAAGGGAGCTTACCTCTGTATTTGTCGGTTCCCTTAGGAAGTTTCTTAGCAAGAAGAGCTTCAAATGCCATCAGAATCTCCTCATCATCCATTTCTCTACTCTGTCTTGGTTCACCACTAGTGCTAGCTTTTTTTCCTTTTCTGGATGGTACAACAGAAGCATTAAAAGTTGATTCAGTCTTTTGAACACTGCCATCAAAACTGTTTAGCTCATAGGCTATCAACTTTGCAATGATGGAGTCTAGGCATACCTTCGTCTTGTCTATTGATCACAGCTCCTAAATAGCAGCAACCTTTATTGCATAGACTGGTAATAAGGATCTCAGGACATCAATAAACTCTTTGGGATTTACCACTACCATAGATATTTTCAAGAGTATCCCATACCTCTTTGGGATTTACCTTATCTTGGACATCAATAAACTCAATGTCAAATAAACTACTAATTAGGGCTTCCATGATGCCCATTCTCCTGCATTTCTCTCTTTTGGTCATCGGTGAGAGTACCGAAAGGAGCAACATAGGCATTCTCAACATAGCTCTAGTGTTGAGCACCAATGATTCTGATGTATATCTTCATTATGTCTTTCCCTATACTGAAATTTTCTCTGTTAAACTTTGGACCTTCTCTCTTCATCATTAGACTGGGATCTTTACCTCAAGTGGTTAAGATTATAACACAAAGGACCTAGAGGAGGCTCTGATACCAATTGATAACTCAATGATGAATGGATAGTACCAAACTAGTAGTGAGAGGGGGGGTGAATTGGTACAAGAAAAAGCTTCAAACTCTTCTACCGGTTTGTCAGCTGACACTGTGCATTGGTAGACAAATAGTAACACCCGTCTTTAAACAGAGTACAACTGGCAAAACCTAGAATAACTAAGACAAGCATAAACTAGTTGACACTTATCTTCTCATACAATCTAACACTTCATTTCCATTTCACCCTAATGCATGAATAGGTAATCTACCATCAAAGATATACATATAATAGCTGGATCAACATGATTCACCACTTGACATAAAACAACATAGCATCACATGAGAAAGACATCACATATGACACACATATTTTTCACGTGGAAACCCAACTGGGAAAAACCATGGTGGGGATGAATACCCAAAAGATTGTTTTTGAACTCTTTAGAAGTCTGTGCTATTAGGAGCCTTGTCTGGTTAAAGACTGATACAATAGGTTTTGTTAGGAACCGATCCTATTAGGGATGACCCAGTTAAGGGTTAAACCCTATTAAAGGTTACCTTGCTAGAGGATTTCAATAACTCAATGGTTTTGAGTCACCCTATTAAAGGATTTACAACAAGCCAGTTAAAGCTACCCTATTAAGGGATTTTCCAACTGTTGAGGTGGCTAGATATCAATAGGTATTTCAATGATCTGGTAACAACACTCAATGCCAATGTAGATCCACTTTAGCTCCTCTTCATCTTCTGCACTTACACTCTCTAGGTATCACTTCTCTCCTCTAGTCTGGCAAGAATCACGTACCTCTTCTCTTGGATAGACACACACAACTTTTGCCAACAACCTCAAAAAGAAACACAACATCGACCTTATAGGGAAAACAGATAGGTCAATAGCATAAACCCTAAACCTGTTAGGTTAAGGAATTTAAACGATTCAATCCTAACCATTGAGCACACTACATTAAATGCAACAGTCTTGATCCAATCTCAAGACATTCTCCATCATTCATTTTCCACCGATTTCATGGTGGCTGATAACCCATCACACGTTATCACTGTTTGCATACTTCGCACATTCCCGAGGTAGATAGGAACAATCTCCTTCATGCAAGATCCTTCATGCACACAAGGCTTGAAGCACTTCAACCAGAAACCTTGAAGTTGAGACTACCAACCGGTACTCATACAATGCTTCCATGTGCTGGTTCCCATTACCATATGCTAGTTCACCTTGAACAAACACACCTCTTCACTTTGGCACAAATGCCAGTTCACAATGTTATGTTGTTCTCTTCTCTTCATCATATTGACATCAATGACAACACACAATGTCATTATGTCCTCATACCGATTCACATAATGCCAACAGAGAATGACATGTTGAAACTTGAGTTGATCCAGTCATGGAACAATGTATAAGAATATGAGAGATAGACCATAATCATGAGAGATGATTTAGTCACTGCAAATGAGTAAAAGGACAAATTAAAAGCCATTGCTATAAAACTTGATGAACTACTGAAGAGTTAGAGAGATGATAATGACAAGAGAGGTCTTGGTTATGAAGAAGGAGAAAGATCTGGTATTGAGTAACAAGATCAATCATCTAGTCAGAAGCAAAATCATACCAATAATCAAAATCATAAATCATCAGTAAGACAACATAATGCTCACAAATTCAATAGTACATGCTTTTTCTACAATAAATATGGTCATATAGAAAGTCAGTGCAGGAATAGGAATAATCAAGAAAATGCATCACTCACCGATCTTGGAAATGTAAGATGTCATGCATGTAGTAGATTTGGATATATGGCTAATCAATGGAGATCATAGGGAAATCTAGGAAATCAAGGGTTTAACAAGGCAATTTAGAAGAACAATATTGTCTGCTATGCATGCAACAAGATTGGACATATTGCTTGTTGGTATTATGGATGTGTTGCATTGGTTTTTGTTAGGATTCCCAAAGATACTTAGAGGGGGGCGTGAATTAGTATCTAATTGGTTGATGGATTTTCTCAACTTATTAAATGAATTGCATGCCAAAACAGTGTACCGGTAAACCAAAAATAATGTAGTAAATAAGATCACAAAACACAACATAGAAAGCACACCATAATACAATATTTAAATGAGGAAACCCTATGTGGCAAAAGCTTCGGTGGGATTTGTGACCGTCAATATTCGCTCACTAGCCAATAAGTGAATATTACTGATACAATATTGGCTTGCACATGCAGGAAGGCCAACTACCTAAAGCTTACTGCTTAAATACAACAAGGAAAGTCTCACTGACTTAAAAAAGTGGATTATGTAAATCCAATGTCATGTACTGCTTTGGTTCAGCATCTGTTATGCCAAGTTCAGTACCGTTTTAAGCTCATACAACTTTCAAAACCCTATTCCAAGGTCTGCCTTAATATTCACATCTTCTTATTAAATTCCTTCCATATATTTCACTTCTTACAAATGATTTACAAGATCTCATACTTATATGAGTCCTAATACAATTCACCTTGTCAGCTTACAAAAATATTTTACAATTAAATACAAAATACAATAAACAAAATCATGTCGGTTAGGGTGCCGGTAAACATCTTTGTCATTGTCGTTGCCGGTGTCTACCAGTGCCATAGGATTGTAAGGTTGCCATCAATGACAATACCTTCAATCACCTACAATTTCTCATTGGAGTGTGCATTTGCCAACAACTTTGTCATTGATGTCAACACTTATCAACAATTATCTTTCTAGAGATCTTTGGTTATGTTGAACCAGCACATCATGTTCACCGGCATGTTTAGTGACTTATGCATAGTCACTAGTATTTAGTTCACTAACGGGTTTTATTGTTCACCAGCACTAAGGATGATCTATTATCATCTCGAGATTACTTGGCTATGTCAAAGACATGGTTTGGACACTTGTTTTGGTGATTTGGTTATTGGTCTAATCAAGTTGGCATATTTGTTGTTACCAGCAAATTGGTCTAGGTTATGGACCGACATGCATTATCTATTCCAGATCAGCACAACATGTTATGGAGATGATTTATTATTATTGTAAATGCATTGAGCCGACATGATGCATCACATATTGATTCATTTGTAATTGATTTAATTGTGATATTCTTAGTGAGCTGACCTACACATTTGGTCTTAGGTTTTAGTATATATGTAAGATCTCATTTGTGAGATTATGTGAAGAATGGAATGTAATATGGTATGGTAAGGTTGTCATATTTGATATATGTGAATATAAGAAGAGCTACTCATGCAGACATCATTTGAAGATTCAAGGAAGGTATGAAGGAGATAATCAGAGCTTGACCGGTACTGAATCCAACATATGAAGATACTATTTTGAGTAGTACATTATCTAGGATTTAACCATCCTACTATAGTCATTGTGACTACCATTTGAGCAGTGAGCTCTAGGTAGTTGGGATTTCTATATGTGCAGACCCCATTTGTACACACATATTATTTGCAATAGTATCATCTAATTGTGGGTAGGGTTTCCCACCATGGTTTTTCCCCTTACATGGTTTCCATGTACAAATATCTATGTTATGTGTTGTGGATGTTGTTTCTCTTTCTGTTTCATGCATTAAGCTTCACCGGTACTATTATTAACTGTTAAACTGTCAACCGACATTAAGTTTGGTTTATCGGTACTATGCATCAAGTTTGATTAAGTTATATTTGGGTTGAAATTAATAGACAACTGATTCACCCCCCCTCTCAGTTGCCTCTGGGTCCTAGCAACTTGAGGAGATTCTATGGCAACTAACTATTTCAGGAAGGACAATCTGAAACTTGATGGAACCAACTATGGCATATGGAAGATCAGAATGGAGACACATCTGAATTACATTAGAAGACACATATGGGTTGTTACAAAGAATGGCTATGTTGGTCCTACACAGAGTCAACCTAATCCACCAAACTTGGCTAAAGATCGGGAGAATGATTGCAAAGCAAGAGAAGCACTTTTGAGCATATTGTCAAATCAGCAAATCATGGGATTATTAGACCAATCTACTACTAAAGCTATTTGAGATAAATTGGAGACATTGAATGAAGGAGATACCACTGTCAAAATTACAAAACTGGAATGCTTCCAAGTCAGGTATGAAGATCTATAAATGGAAGAAGATGAAAGAATTTTTTCTTTTATGGAAAGAGTTAATGAAATTGTTTTGGGTATACAATGTTGTGGTCGATCCTTAAGTGGAGATGAGATTGTTTCTAAAGTTTTAAGAGCATTGCCACTGGCATACAAAATGAAATTAATTGCTATTAATGGGTTGAGAACAATGCCTAATTCATCAGTATCTAGAGACTTTGGTTGGAAAACTTTCAGCTTTTGAGCTTGAGGAATTTGGTCCTGTTGCTACAATTAAGATAGATTTAGCCTTCAAAGCATCATCATCATCATCTGCAGCATGTTGGGACTCATTAAAATTGAGTCAATTTTAGAGTCCCATTTCAAAATTTTGCTCTGCATGTCAGAAAAGTACGTAAATGAGTCAGTTTGAAAGGACTAGTTAGAGAGGGTAAAGTGGGGCCAGTTGATTTTCAAGGGGTAAGGCTCAGGATTCATGTCCTACACCTTTCATTTGGCCTATGAAATGATGTGAAACTTTCAGAATTCAGTTTGGATAAGTTTATGAGGTACCCATTTCGAGGGGTGAGCTGAAAGTGCATTTTAGGCACAAATGCAGATTTTATTGAGTAGCCTACTTTGAGTGTTTACATCTTTCGTCCTATTGACCATCATGGAGAAATTTAAAATGAATTGAATTGTATGTATAAAAGTGTGCCTCTATGCAAAATTTCAAGTCTTCATGAAATCATTTGCTCAGTTTTCAGAGCCAAATCAGTTTGCAGTTTGTGTGGTTTGACAAGGCCCTATTTCGACAGCTAGTCGGAGCCATGTTTTGCACAAGTGTAAAAGTTGCCTTAGTGAGTGTCATGTCAGAATGTTTTCTCTGGGTTATTATTGATATAAATGACAAGTTATTTTTCAAATTTCAAGCCTCTGCCAATCCATTTGATCAGTTTTCAAAAGGGTTCATTGAGTCATTGTTTTCAATGATTCGTACTTTCAGTGCTATATCAGTCAAAGTAGCTATTTTCATGAGCACACCATTTGTACCCAGTCAGAATTTTGGTCTAACTAAGAATCCAAAAGTTTAATGTGTACTTCAAGGTACCCGTGTTTCAAATTTTGAGGGCCTACAGAGGTCATTTGATATTTTTGAGAAAGGCATCATGTGTTGCCAGAACATTGACTTCATCAGGTCCACAGTGTTGACAAAGCTAGTTGGTCATTTTCACTGATTAATATCTCCTCGCTCGGGACTCATTTTGAGAAACCGTTTGGTAGAGTTCATCCTTGTATTTCAGAGTACATGCTTGTTAGATGGTGAGATCTAGAAAGGTGTTTTGACAGATTTGAAAATTACGTCTTCGCGATTAAATGCAAAAATGTGGCATAAGTGCCTGAAAGTTGCAAAATGCGGTTTAATGGTTCGGAAATGTTGACGATCATTTCCAGAGGTATGCTTGAGGTTCGTGAGTCATTCTAGAGTTTAGTTGCATGAAAATGAAATTTTTTTAGTCGGACCCACTTTGGGGCTCGACCTGGCTCATGCTTGTGCACTAATTTTTGTGGTGAACTGTTCTTATTTCATGGCATGCAATCTCCCATTTGACAAATGATGATGCTAGAGAAAGTTGGAGACTAGATGTTTGTTAGTCTAATAATTGTGGAGAGATTTCAGATATAGATATGGAGAATATGGCCCTTCTTGTCTAGAACCTGGAATGTGTATGGTCTAATAGTCAACAAGAGCATCAGGATCTAGTCCTCAAGTAGATATCTTTAAAAATTCCAAAAGGATGGTTGATTGTTATTGATAAAATGAAAATTCTCAGTTACAAATCAATTTTCCCCCACACATGGCATGGTAAAAGGCTTATTTAAACATGGAGCAATGAAATTGGGAAATGAATGCCAATCATATCCTCCAGTTCCCATGTGTGGATCCTCTGAGTTGCAGGCGAGGCAATACAGCAACAGTAAAAATATTCAAGCAAATGCATATCGGCGGGTTGAATGCCCATCTCCAATGGCATGTGATGATAGGTAGAGGGTGTTGATGTTCTTAGCAAATGCAAATCAATGACATGTCCTCCTTCCCTTGCGTAGTGTTCAGCAAGGCATTAAACCCCAACAACCTTACCTTCTCCTTTGGTCACGTGGGGTTTTCTTTTTAAAATAGCAAAGTGCAATTGCAATGGTGGCGTAATGCCCAGCCAGCTCCTCCTTGCTCCGTTTGAGGTGGAGTTTGAAGAAGGGAGCATGTAGAAGCCTCCATGCATAAGGAAACTAGAAGGCTTAAATCCTTGCTAGCATTTACCCTCCCCTACATGCAGCTCACGTGGTATGCAAAGGGAGCTGCAAAGGACCTCCAAGGCTTCTATGTGGAGATTGGAGAGGGAGCTGCAAAAGATTTCCAAGGGGAACATATAACGTGGTGGAGAAGGCAAAATAGTTACCAGCAATCATAGAAAATGCTATGGTAAATGATGTTTTAAAACTTAAATCAAATACAAAGGCATTGAATATGGATGGAGTGGAGTTTGAGATTTTGTATCACCTCCCAAGCTTGTGCATTGGCCAATGTAAAGGAAATGATCTTCTGCATGGCATGATAAGAGAGCAGCGTTAAAAATGTTTCAAGCAAATAAACTGTAGTAGTATCCTCCATCACGTAGTCTCCCATCCTCTCTTTGTTGTGCGTAGCATGTGAGAAAGGCAATGTAAACTCCAAGCAATGCATTTGGTAGTTGTAGAGAAAACCTTCAAAACGTTCTGTTCCAGGCATAAGCCTTAATCCCACATTGGCTGGGCGAGTATGTTTTTTGGTATTTAAGTATAAGGCCTTACACAAGTATAATGTCAAAGCCTCAAGGCTTTTGACAAATGGTGCTCATTGGGCACCCAAGTGGACTCCACG
Source organism: Cryptomeria japonica (assembly GCF_030272615.1). Lineage (NCBI taxonomy): Eukaryota > Viridiplantae > Streptophyta > Pinopsida > Cupressales > Cupressaceae > Cryptomeria > Cryptomeria japonica. The sequence continues at coordinate 780,119,320 of NC_081411.1, read as the reverse complement.
CACATGGGTACGAATCCCAAGGTGATCGAGAAGCTGACAAGTGGTGACATGTGGACCCCATTCATAGATGGTTCCCGAGCTAGGTGAAATTTTGTAGAGGAAGACCAACTTAATGGGTGAGTAGGTTAGAGAAGATTGACAGTCGACACAACTTCATGAAGGGGAGATGCACACAAGTTAAGCCTCACGAAATGGCAAAAAACCCAGGCTCAATGAAAGGAGTTAAAGACCATGCAACTTTGGAACATCCAATGACTCGAGTGATTTTGGAGCCTGAAGTTGCACGCCCATTAGCCATTATGAAATGGCAAAATCTAGGTGACGAGTCCAAGTGGAAAGACAACTCATAGGTCATTTGAGGTGGCAGTGACATGGCACACAGTTGGTGCACAGGTGGCAGTCCAATGGCGCTGAGGTGGCGATGATGTGGCCGATAAGTGAGCAGACACGTGGCGGTGATGAGGTGTCATCCGAGGTGGTGCCCAATGGACCCCATCGACCAATCAGAAACTGTCATGTGGCAGGGCATCAGGGCACAAAAGGAGCCAAAAATGAAAATTAAAATCAGTTAAATGTATAGTGCAAACTATATTTAAAAAATGAAAAATTTAAATGATTGTGCACACATACATGATTAATTCGCCCAGAGGTCCATGTTTGGTCAAAATGCTAAGTATCATATATCACCGGAAAGCTCTCGGGATAAGGAATCTAATAAGAGAGTTAATTTTAACAAATTTTGGATATTTTGGGAGAATTTTTCACGGGAAAGAGGAAGAAAATGAATTTCAATTGGAAGAGAAGACACTTGGCAATTTCGGTTGCAGACCTAATCTTTTCCCTCTTCCTTCTTATTCCAATTTTCTTCTCATTGTAAGTGATGCAGAGCATCTTACAAACCAAATGATCAATAGGATCCTTTATGATCCTTTCAACATTCATTCAATAATATCTTTGAACAAAGGCAACTTATAAAGAAAACCACAACATTGCTGTCTTCAAGACAGTCTTTAAAGATTGAATTATTTGACCAACCAAAACTCCAAACCAAAATTTCTGGAAAATACAATGTTTGTAGATAACTACATTATATATCATCTTATAAAATCTTAAGGTCTGATAATCTCATTTGATTTCCCAAATAATTATTTTTCAGACTATAAATTCTGATCCATGTCTCTGTCATAATCCAGATTTAAAACTCCAACCCCTGCTTAGGGCATCATATATCTTTCTCAAAACAATTTCAAATGATACCAAACCAATTCCATCTGAAGAATATATGAATCTTGTTTTTGAATATGTAAACTATTTATTTTTACCAATCATAAATAATTATACCATCACAACTCTTTTCCTGCAACTCCATTGAAGAGGGTTTAAAACCAGTCTTCATTAAAAATGTCATAGATTCCACAAATCATCATGAAATTGAACCAAACCAAAAGGAAATGAAATATTACTCAAATATATTTCCAATGAATATAATTAGAGTTCTTTAATCTTCCATATGCATTCTTACCACGCATTTCACTATGACTGTTCTCAGAAATCCTGAATCTGCAAATACTAACTTTCACGAAAAATATCATAACTTCCTCCATAGTTAATAAAAATTGATCAAACCAAAAGTATAGGAAAGAGGATTCAATATACTATCTAACCATTACTATATTATAGGGTTTCCAGGCCGTACATGTCCGTACAAGGCCTGGAAACAACAACTTAACAAAAAAAAAAAACCAATCAAAATAAGAGATTCAAATTCACTCAATTGCTCCAAAATGTTCTCCTCTTTCTCTATTCTCTCCAATATGATTTGGTTCGACCAATACATCATATTTATACATATTTAGGTAGTTAGAAACCACTTAACCACCCTTATGACCTTTCATCTTCCTTTTGACAACTTTTAATGCCTTTTTGCATTGTTTCATGCTTTACAATTTTTATGCATTTTGACAACTTTTATGACACTTAATAAAAATGACTCCACACTTTGTAAAATCACCCTAGACATGTCCAAATAACCTATTTAAGACCTTTTACATGATTTTTAGCCTTTATTAGACATTCTTTCATATTTTTGTCTTCTTGATCAAACTAGGACCTTAACATAACAATATTAACAATGTCATATAAATGGCTTCACATAGCCTTACATTTAGACTCAAATACATCACAAATGAATCAAATATATTTTAATACATGATATAAGGACTCTTAAACTCATTTATCTCTTGTACTTTAGGTGCCTCTGCACCAGTAAGGGTTCCAGAAATTTGGAGAATGGCTCCATATTTTCATGGTTTCCAATTTTGAGTATTCTTGAAGATTGTATAGGGCAGGGCTTTCCTTTAAGTAATGGAGTTCAATTCTTTGCTATAGGTGTTCTTAGTTGCAGGTTCTTGTGTATGTAAGGCATACACAAATCCGTATAGAATTTGTGTCTGAAATGTAATCTCATTTTATCCAAATTTGATTCTTAAGGAGGATCAAGTTGGTCATGAGCAGTTGTGTCTATGAGTGTAATGTTGGTTTGTAGGTAATCTTCAAGGAAGATTTTAAACTTGTTTATGTTTTTGGATCTGATATTTTCTATGGATGAGCTGAGTAATGCATTTATGCAAGGTATTAAATGCAGGAATACTTAAGAATTAAGATGGATCTATAGTAAGTTTTCATCTATAGTTTGATTTGTGACTCTATAGCCCTTGGATAAGGCATTGTTCTTGCAATTAAGGGGATTCTCAAACCAATCAAAAATCCAATCAGAATATCTTTAGTTTATGTTATGTTTTGAAATGTTTCATATATCTCATGCTCCAACATAGTTAAGTTTTATGTGTAGATCTAGCCTATCTGCAGTAAACTACTTGTTATAAAGCCATGGTGAGAGCTATATGTTAATGTTGATGCTATCATAGGTGTGTAATAGGTTTAATTCTAAGCATCAAAGGTATACCCACCTAGGTTTTGTAGAGCCTGAAGAGTAGAAGGATTTAGATCCTTGTCATGTTGTCCAAGCCCTGAGGTTCTTCATAGATTGAATTGGCTACTTCATAGATCAATTGCAAGTGTGCTTGGGTTAATCAGTTTTGATGAACAACACAGCATCTTCATCATCATTTGAGAAATCTGATTGGAAAGAACTTTATGCAAAAGAACTTGAAGACATCAGAAAGGAAAATGAAGAACTGGAAGAACTTGAAGCACTATTCGCAAGAAAAATGCCTAAAGGTCCAGTTGGAAGTAAGTATGAAGGTAAAGCACCATTTAAATGTTTTAACTACAATAAAATTGGTCATATGGAATCTATATGTCCTAATAGACATGCAAGATTAAGAGAAGAATCTAAAATAGCATATAAGCCTAACTATGAATATCAGAGATACCGATTCAAGAAGAATAGAGACAAATCATGTTACTATGTTGATGAAGGAGTTACTGATGATTCTGATGAGGAACCGATAGACAATGGATGGGCTTTTGTTGTAATAACAAAAGATCAACCAACACCTACTATTTCATTAGTAGACAAGGCACTGGCACCTAAAGTTGAATAAAAGGATGAATGGATTATAGATTCTAGATGTTCACATCATATGACTAGTGATAAAAGTAAATTCTTAACTTTTCAGGATTACAATGGAGGTCTAGTAAGATTTGGGGATGATAAAGCTTGTTTGATCAAAGGAAAAGGTAATATAGCTTTTGATGGTAAGCACAATACTAACAACATTTATTATGTTGAAGGTTGGAAGCACAATCTTTTAAGTGTTGGTCAATTAGTTGAAAAAGGGTTTCAGTTACAATTCAAGAATGGTAAATGTAAAATCTTGAACAAAACTGCTTTGGAAATTGCAACCTGTAATCAGACTAGAGGTAATATCTTTCATTTGAATAACAATGAGAAGACATACTTGATTGCACATATTGATAAAAGTTGGTTATGGCATAAGAGCCTTTGTCATGTAAATTTGGATTGCATTGTAAAGATTGGTACAACTAAGGCAGTAAGGGATTTACCTAAGATTGTAAAACCTCACAATCCGGTATGTAAGGAATGTCAATTTGGAAAGAAAGTTTGAACAACTTTTCAAAGTATTCTAGAAAAATCCAATAATGTTCTTGACTTAATTCATACTAATTTATGAGGTCTGACAAGAACTAGAAGTCTACAAGGAGATATATATTTTATGCTAATCATTGATGATTATTCTAGAATGTGTTGGATTACTTTTCTTGGGGAGAAATCAGAAGCTTTTGGGAAATTCAAATTATTCAAGGCAATGGTAGAGAATGAAACCAGTAAGAAAATCAAATGTTTAAGATCAAATCAAGGAGGGGAATTCACATCTATGGAATTTAATATATTTTGTGAAGTGAATGGAATCCGAAGATAGCTTTTAGCACCTCAAATACCCCAGTAGAATGGAGTTTTGGAAAGGAAGAACAAAACTATTCTGGATGTAGCTAGAAGCATGATATCAGAAGCAAACCTACCTCATGTGTATTGGAGAGAAGCAGTGAATACAATGGTTTATACATTCAACAAAGTTCACATCAAAGGTGAAACCGGTAAGACCCCTCATGAACTATGGTTTGGTAAGACTCCTACTCTTAAATATATCAGAATATTTGGAAGCAAATGTTATATTAGGAGAGATGAGTATGTTGGTAAAGTTGATGCTAGAAGTGATGAAGGGATATTTCTTGGTTATTCATCTAAGAGAAAGGCATATAGATGTTTTAATAAAAGATTGCAGAAAATCATTGAGAGTGCAAATGTGAAGATAGATGAATAGTTAAGAGGTAATTCAAGATCTGTAGATTCTGAACCAACAATTGAGATGATCATAAATGAACCTACATTGAGTACACCAGTACAGAATGTAGATCCAGTCACACCAGCATCATCAGAGAATTCCATAGTGACTGAAGAACAACAACAAGTGAACACACCCAGGTATGTAAGATTGAATAACTCTGAAAGTCAAATAATTGGGAATAAGTATCAAGGAATTATGACAAGAGGAAGACTGTCAAAATAAGAGGTATGTTTAATTTCTCAAATTGAGCCAACATCTGTCATTGAGGCATGTGAGGATAAACATTGGATTAAAGCTATGGAAGATGAATTAGAACAAATTGAAAAGAATAATACATGGACATTGGTTCCCTGGCCTAAAAATAAAAATGTAATTGGAACTAAAGAGGTATTCATAAAAAATGTTAATGAAGATGGTAAGGCAATCAGAAACAAAGCAAGATTAGTGTGTAAGGGATATTCGCAGAAAGAGGGAATTGATTACAATGAAATCTTTGCACCGGTAACTAGAATTGATGCAGTCAGACTATTTCTTGCATTTGTAGCACACAGGAACTATAAAGTATATCAAATGGATGTTAAATGTACATTTTTGAATGGTGATCTTGAAGAGGAAGTTTACATTGAACAACTTGGTGGATTTTCTTTGACAAATGACAAAGATTTGGTTTGCAGGTTAAGGAAAGCTTTATATGGATTGAATCAAGCTCCTAGAGCTTGGTATGCTAGATTGGACAAATATCTTTTGAAGCTTGGTTACACTAAAGGTAATGCTGACAACAACTTATATTTCAAAGTGACTAATGATGACATCTTGGTTATTTAATTTTTTGTTGATGATATCATTTTTGGAGGAGAAGATGGATTGTGTAAGGATTTTTCTAATAAGATGTAGAAAGAATTTGAAATGTATAGGATTGGGGAGATAAAATTCATTTTAGGATTCCTAATTTTATAGATTGATAAAGATATATTCATATGTCAATCAAAGTACTTGCAATAACTACTAAAAAAATTTGGTATGGAAAACTCTAAACCGGTAAGTACTCCTATGACTACAACTGATAAACTATCATTGAAGGATGATTTAGCCCCTCCAATAAGATATAAATCTATGATTGGAGATTAACTATATTTGACACAAACAAGACCTGATATTAAGAATGCAGTATGTATTGTTTCAATATTTCAAAGTAATTCTAAGGAAATCATGAATCTGCAGTGAAAAGGATTTTCCGATATTTACAAGGCACAACAAATCTTGACTTATGGTATCCTAAAGATAAAAATTTTGATTTATGTGCATACACCGATGCTAATTGGGCAGGAGATGTAGATGATAGAAAGAGCACCACCGGCGGGGCATTCTTTTTTGGTAGTAGATTGATTTCATGGTTGAGCAAGAAACAAAGTTGTATATCATTATCAACAACAGAATCAGAATATGTTGCAGCAACAACTAATTGTACTTAGGTATTATGGATCAAACAAATGTTGAAGGACATAAAGGTTAAATGAAAAGAACCTATAATCATCTATTGTGATAATTCAGTAGCAATTGATATATCAAAGAATTTGATATTTCACTCTAAAACTAAACATGTTTCTATCAAATACAATTTTTTGAAAGAGAATGTTGAAGCAAAGGAAGTGAAATTGGTTTATGTGAATACTAAAGAGTAGATTGTAGATATCTTTACAAAGCCTTTACCTAAAGAATCCTTTGAATATCTTAGAGAGCAGCTTGGGGTAATACCCTCACTGGTAGAGACTTAGACAGTTGCAGATTGGCTTCAGACCAACAAAAATTAACAGAAACCTTTTTTTCTGACTTTGATGGAGGAGAGCTACTTCTCAGGGGGAGTAGTTGGATAAGTTGGTATTTGTAATTAGTTCTATGAACTAGTTGTATCTAGTTTTTGTATTGCTTTGGCATTTGATCTCAAAGGGGGAGAGATATCTATGGAAAAACTTTGTATTTAGTAATCATTATCCTAGAGGGAGAGATATTCTATAATTGATCTCTTCGGGTGATTGTTGGTTTTTGGTTCTTGGCATTCTAACTTTGGCACTTAGATGTATTTCCATCTTTTGTTGCCATCAATGCCAAAGTGGGAGATTGTTGGTATTATGGATGTGTTTCATTGGTTTCTTCATTCATGTGAACACTTATCAGCACTTATCTTTCTGTAGATCTTTGGTTATGTTGAACCTACACATCATGTTCACTGACTTGTTCAGTGACATGCACAGTCACCGATATTTAGTTCACTGGCAGGTTTTATTGTTCACCGGTAGTGAGGATGACCTATTATCTTCTGGAGATTACTTGGCTATGTCAAAGACATGGTTTAGACACTTGTTTTGGTGATTTGGTTATTGGTCTAATCGAGTTGGCATATTTGTTGTTACCTGTAAATTGGTCTAGGTTATGGACCGACATGTGTTATCTATTCGAGATCAGCATGACACATTATGGAGATGATTTATTATTATTGTAAATGCATTGAGTCGACATGATGCATCACATATTTATTCATTTGTAATTGATTTAATTATAATATTCTTAGTGAGCTGACCTACACATTTGGTCTTCGGTTTTGTTATATATGTAAGATCTCATTTGTGAGATTATGTCAAGAATGGAATGTAATATGATATGGTAAGGTTGTGATATTCGATATATACAAATATAAGTAGAGCTACTCACACGAACATCATTTGAAGATTGAAAGAAGGTATAAAGGAGATCATAAAAGCTTAATCGGTACTGAATCCAACATATGAAGATGCTATTTTGAGCAGTACATTATCTAGGATTTAACCATCCTACTGTAGTCATTGTGACTCCCATTTGAGCAGTGAGTTCTAGGCAGTTGGCCTTTTTGCATGTGCAGATCCCATTTGTACACACATACTATCTGCAGTAGTATCATCTGATTGTGCGTAAGGTATCCCACTGTGGTTTTTCCCCTTATAGAGTTTCCATGTACAAATATATGTGTTATGTGTTGTGGATGTTGTTTCTCTTTTTGTTTCATGCATTAAGCTTCACCGGTACTATTATTACCTGTTAAATTGTCAACCGACATTAAGTTTGGTTTACAGGTACTATAAATCAAGTTTGATTAAGTTATATTTGGGTTGAAATTAATAGACAACTGATTCATCCCCCACTCCTCGCAGTTGCCTCCGGGTCTTAACATTGCTAAATATTGTAGGAGTAAGAACCCTTTGGTAACTAATGGAAATGAAGATGATAAGGGAAAGGCAAAGGTAGTAGATATCAGAAATTAACATGAGAAAAGGGGTTAGGAGATCATACAAACAACCAGAAAAATAATCGGTAGAGCCATCAGGTCCTACATCAGAACAGGAACAACCAATAACTAAGGCACTCTACCTTGGAGGTAGGAAAGTCATTGAAGATCATGCAAACGTCCTAGATTAGATTTGTAGTTAGATAATTCTGATTGTAGATGGATACTCAGGTGATTTCAAGTGTTTATCAAAACTTATATGTAGATTATTGGATCTGATCAGTTTTCCTAGAAACATTTATGACAATGGAAAATTAGGGTTAATGGCGATAAAAGGGAAAATGTTAATTTTTTTCTTCACACAAAGATCGATCATTCTGAAGATTTATTTCTAGAGCATTTCCAAAGTCCAAAGTAGTTTGTGCAAGCTTCTACACTGTAAGGCGATTTCATCATCTAGTAAAATCTTGAGGTATTTATCATTTGTAGAAACCCTAGTTTGATACTTCTTTGATAATCATGGCTTCTTCATCAAATTTCAATAATCCTTTGGTGGTGGAAATCAAGGACCACCCTTGTCCTAAATTTAAGAAGCACCCTTGTAAGTCACTTTTGGATGATCCATTAGGAGCATTCTTGACTATCTCCCTTGGTGTTCTTCATATGAAAGACATTAGGTCATATTGTTGGCATTATGTTGTCATTAATGTCAACCAGTATAGGGGAGATGTATGTGATTTGTTGTCATTAATGTCAACTAGTATTTCTATCATGGATGACAACCAATAGTGTGTGCATTTGAGGCCAACCGGTATGCAAGGTAGAGTCACTGGCATACAGGTTGTTGTTGAGAATGAAGAAACTGATACCCGGTGAACAAGTGGATGAAAATGTTAGTATACATGTTTTATACCAACTAGTAAGATGATGACCAGTAAGATTGCAGAGTGCACAAGTCACCGATATGCTACTATGATGCCATTTAGTAGGACTCTCATAGGTAAATGATGTTGTCCCTAGAAGAAGACAAGACTGAAGAAGGAATGTTGCCTAAGGACTGTAGGTAAATTGCATTTGCCCAATAACAGGGAAGTCACACCATTGGCCAGCAGATGAAATAGATCCTCTCCCACTAGCGATTGGCATAATGTGAACCCTGATGTATCTACCTCCACTGACCAAATGATATGTGTGAGCCTCTAGCATGTGAGATCAATGATGTACACCTGATCAATAGAGTAAGAAGATGAGCTACCAGAACAAACAAGGAGTGATGAGTTTGTTACTTTTACAAACTAGTTGAGAAGTGAACCGGTTTGATGTAGATGAATCTCTACAATTGCACACATAGAGCTATCATGGTTTAGATGGAGATTGTTGTTACCACCAGTGGAGATGGTTGGAGGACTGATAGCATGAGGTTATCAAGGCTCCCAATTGGTAAACAAGGATACTGGCATGCAACAAAGTGTACTAAGAGACAAAAGTGAAATTCTCTCAATCAGTTGAAGAACCACATGGTGAGTCACCCTAGATAGTTGTTGAGAACTGGTATGTGTGATGATCGGGCTAACATGATCTACCGGCACAAGGAAGGTTCAAGGTTGAAGATAGACTGGTTAGGGTATAACCGATAGGATTTGTGAACCAGTAGATGAACCCAATTATGTGTTTGGTTGGTGATCCTGTCTAAACTGACATAGATGTCTAGCTAAGGTGGATACCTAGAGTAATGGCACATGGAGTTAAAGTGACAAGCATGCATGCACAGGTCAGCATGGTGTATCAGTGAAGTGTCTGTCAGTGAGATAGATGGTTGTAGGTCAACATTTATATTGATTACATAATTCATGGGATGTGTAGCAGAGGTTTGTGGCTCGAGATCAAACAAACAACCAAGATACAAGTCAAACTGATTGAGAAGATTGAAGTAGGTGAAGGAAACTGCCAAACCTTTCTTGGTGATCGACCAAGAGATTAGCCGATAGATTAAATACAGATTGCTAACTATAGAAGGCATTTTTTGGAAGGCATGATAATGATGGTGCTAATTGATCAATTGCAAATCATAAATCAAGGAGATGAGATCCTATCAAATCTAATTAGATATGATAATTCATGTTGGTGTAAGAAGAAATGCTAAGGCGTGGAGTTTGAACTGAAGCTTTGGTGGGAAAACTCACATATATGTACGCAGGCCAAAGATAGGAATGTTGTTGCTGCTGCCATATGATAGAGTGACGAAGTGAAGAGAATCATTTTCAGTCAAGTGCTCAATGTCAATTATAGAAGAGACCGAGACTAAGTGGGTGAGAGAATCAGATTGAAGAGTTCAACTAGAAAGAGTAAGGCAACTGATGGAAGAGTTTAGCAAAGGTTTAACTGGTAAGGCCAAAGCAACTGGTAAACTACAAATGTGCATCAGTGAAGACAACTAGTAGTGGTAGAACTAGCACAAAGGCAACTAAGAGTGAAGTGGTGGAGAGTGAATGTTAGAAGGGAGCCAACCAAACTAAAGCAAAGTAGAAGGAGAAGAGACAGAGAACAAGGAACCAGGAACCAGTTGTAGAGGCAAATAACCAGTAGAGTCTGAACTGGTGTATTAGCAGCATCAGGTGGAGGTGAGTAGAGAGAGGAGGTGAGAAGAAGGAAGGAGAGGATAGAAAACTAGCAAAGAACTAGATAAAGACAAAGTGACATAAGGAAGTAGAGGAATCGACAGATAAGATAGAGGAGAAGTAAAACCATAGGGTGAAGTGTATGCAGTGGTTACAAGACTCACTTGTATCTGGATAATTACTTTTGTATTTGATAATATTCATTATAAATCACTGAGTTGTTGCTCAGTGCAGGGGTTGGTGCTCCTTGGGGTGGTGCCCTAAATCAGGGGTTTGTGCTCCTTGGGTTGGTGCCCTAAATTATGGGTTTGTGCTCCTTGGGTTGGTGCCCTATATCAGGGATTGGTTCTCCTTGGTTTGGTTCCCTAAATCAGGGGTTGGTCTCCTTGGGTTGGTGCCCTAAATCGGGAGTGGTGCTCCTTGGGTTGGTGCCCTAAATGTTGTAACCAAATGTTTCATTGTGAGACTAGATTGAAGGAATAGACTCTAACAACTTTTCTCATTGAGGTTTTTCGCATCTTGGGTTTTCCTTGTCTATACTAGTTTCATGTGATGTGCCTTTGTGTGATTGCATTGTGAAGTATTGCATTATATTATCGATAGGTTTACTTGTGTTTTCTTTGCTAACCAGTACTCACTCTTAGGATCAAAAGTAGAAAGATTTTTTCAAAACCACTGATTCACCCCCCTCTGAGTGGTACATTGTCTTCAACAATTGGTATCAGAGCCTAGGTTCCCAGTTAGATAAGCTTTCTCTAGCTTGGGTAGATTCTGGTATTAGGACACAATGGTTAAGTTTAAGTCAAAACCAACTCTAGTGTTTAATGTGTTTAATTATTCCATTTGGTGTTGAAGAATGGAAATCTATCTATCCTCTTTAGGTTATGATGTTTGGATGTAAGTTGTTAATGATCTCCCTAGTCATGTCAGTCCTCGCACTAGTTCAAAAGAAGAAAGAAGATACTAGTGTAATGATGAAGTAACGAAGGCTATACTTTGTGGACTCTCATATGATGTTTCCTCGTAGGTGGACAGATGCAAATTGACAAAGAGTTTAAGGGATAGGTTGAAAAAGCTTTATGGAAATGAACCTAGCATTGTAGAAATAATTTATGGAAGAAAGAAGATCAATGAAACAAACACATGTGCAAATGATGAAGATAGATCAGCCAACTATTGCAGAAATGATGAAGAAGGAATCCAACTCTTCATGGATCAAGAGATAGAAAGTGAGGAGCACACATCAAAAGGTGACAATTTAGATAAATCCAATCGACAAGTTGTGTTTGGGAGTGATAGGGAAAACGAAGTCAAAGTTAACCTTGAAGGTGAACTGGTAAGTGCACTAGAAGAACTGTAAAATGTTAGAAATGAATTTAAGAATTATAAAAAACCAGTTCATGATGAATGCAATTAGTTGAGAATATGTCTTGAGGAATCAAACAAGAACATTATCTTATTCACAACTCAACTTGAAGAGGCCAAAGGTATGGATGATTCTTTGAAATTAGTCTTGGATGCCAAGGAGAGAAGATGTAAGGAGTTGTAGCTAGAAGTGGAGACAAAGGAGAAAGAATGTCAGGACCTAAATGGAGAAATTTAGAGCAGTAGGAAAGACCCTGAGAAGTGTCAAGATAAGCTCAAGTTAAGGATCTAGTATGATGGCAGCATTGAAGCCTTGGGCAAAATTTTGAGTAAAAAAAAAACTCCAAGGATATCGGAGGATTAGGATATGCTACCGGTGAAAGCTCCACAAGCATGGATGTCTCCCACAAGGAAAGTCAGTTTGTCTCCTCTAATGGAGATAATACAGTTCAGACCTTCATAGTTCAAAGTGCACCAAGAAAGAAGGTTGACCTAACTACAACTGGGAAGAAGAAATAGTGCAGATCCTAAAGGAAAATGAAAGATAAGAGAAGATAGGCTCACCAGAAACAAGAATACAAGAAGGAAGCCTAAAATATCCCCCACTAGTGGAAGACAAAGAGATGTTGTACCCCGGAGAAGTAGAGGTGAAAAAGCCAAACTGGTCAGATCACCTCATGTTTGGTAGAATGAATTTCTAAGTAATAAGTATTAATTCTCCAGTTACTATTTTGCTTGTAAAGGATATGGCCATAGGGAAGAGGAATGTAAAATGATGTCTAGGAATAGAAAAGGTGTTTTTCCTAGAAATAGAAACTCAGGTTGTAAAAGATGTAATGCATTTGGGCATAGAACATCAGAATGTAGAAACATGCATAAGCTTACCCTAGGTTATGCTAACTAGAGTCCATTTTATGCTTCAAGAAATATAAATTAAATGTGTTATAAATGCAATGGATCTAACCATAGAAGTAATAAGTGAACGAAAAAGATGATTTGTGCACATGGCAACTAACATAACAACTATGCTAAAAGGAGAACCACTCCTGCAAGATCAAGAAGTCAATTGAAATTGGTTGCGGGCTACAATGGCATGACCCTAAGAAGAAGATCAAACTGGTCTGATAGAAGGTCTTCCAATCATCCATTTGGGATGAATGCAGTATGCTTCTATGGCAATGTATCTAGTTATACTATAGAATATGGTAAAGCAAAGACCTATCAGTAGAAGAAGATGAGACCTTTTCCAAAGGCTACAAATGAGAAGAGGAGGGAGTCCAAGTAGGTATGGAGGAAGAAGGAAGAGAACATGACCATGGACTAGCAATGTGAATTCAATGCATAAGTGATATCTCGTGAAGTTTAAAGGATATGTAGATCCTTAGAGGGAGCTACATGTTGATCAGATCATTCACCTCCAATGTTGAGAAGGACAAAGATTAAGGACGGGTAGTTATCAACATGAGGGAGAAGTTGAGATAAAAAAAAATGTATGCAATTAGTATCTTGGTTACACATTCACATGGGTGAGATGAATCACTACTACAAGTGTCAAAGTGGGATGAGACACCAGAAGGAGGGCCAGTGGACAAAGTATGCTAGTAGAAGTATTTGGATTGGTATAGTAAACTGACATGTGCAACATGTTGCCAATAGGGATGGTTACCGGTAGTGAATAACATGTGTTGCAATGCATTCTGATAACATTGTAGTGGTTTTGATGGCTTGGAAAGAAGAAATTTTCCTTGGGAAATATTGAAGAAGCATTATCTAGAAATGTGTTGAATTGGTAATTGATCTCATGTGTACACATCCTAATGAGTCAATTGGATGGATAGGTGACACACTACTAATGTAGGTTGGTATTGTAGTCATGGAAAAGGATGTCACAAGATTGTGATGGACATCATGGAAGTGGTAAATCATATACAGTTCATAGATGGTCACTTATACCGGTGCAAGGTGTATATTAAAGCACCGGATTAAGACCTGACATGTTAAGAAGACCAGAGATCTGTGGTTTAGGGGGAGTTCATAGTCATACCCTCTTATTGATATCAGACATACTGAACACTGTGGTAGATCGTGTTGATACTGGTATGTCAATGACTTTGGGAAGGTGCTTATTCAATTTGTCTATCTATCAAAGTCACAGTCAAGTTACCCGGGAGTCTAATAGAATATGAAAAGAATGTGCTCATTTGTCATTCAGCCACTAGGTGATAGGAAGTGAAGTCTAGGTTACAAGTAGAACAACTTGTAAAGTAGGAGAAAATGACTCACTTAACTAGTTGTGAGCACAAAGAGGGAGAGTTACTTGCATAGGGGGAAAATATATCATATTGGTACCTGAATTCTACTAACATGTTGGTGTCAATGCAACCTCCAAAGATTAAGAGTGTACCATTAGTATTAGACTGGTATATAGGATTGGATTTAGTTGGTGTCTGAACCCTCCATCTCAAGTGTTGTTGTTTGAGATGATGTAATGCATAGTGGTAGAAAATGGAGAAGTAACCAATAGGAAGAGGAAAAATTAAAAATTAAAAAAATAATGCATGTTTTATACTAGATGTCACTGCCCTTTTCCATTGTTGTCAAAGGGGGAGAGAGTGTCTATAGTATGTTAGATACTACATGTGTTGACATCAATGCCAAAGGGGGAGATTGTTGGCATTGTGTTGTCATTGATGTCAACCAGTATAGGGGAGATGTATGTTCTATGTTGTCATTGATTTCAACTAGTATTTTTGTCATGGATGACAACTAGCAATGTGGATAGTTGAGGCCAACCAGTATGCAAGCTAGAGTCACCAGTATACAAGTTATTATTGAGAATGAAGAAATAGTACCTAATGAACAAGTGGATGAACATGTTAGTATACATGTTGGAACTAACCAGTAAGATGATGACTGGTAAGATTGCAAAGTGCAGAGGTCACTGGTATGCTAGTGTGATGCCATCTAGTAGGAATCCCATAGGTAAATGATGTTGTCCCTAGAAGAAGAGAAGTATGAAGAAGGAATGTTGCCTGAGGACTGTAGGGAAATTGTATCTACCCAATAATAGAGAAATCACACCATTGGCTAGCATATGACATAGATCCTTTCCCATGGATGATTGGTAGATTATGAACCATGATGTATCTACCTCCACCAACCGAATGATATGTGTGAGCCTCTAGCATGTGAGACTAGTGATGTGAACTTGATCAACAAACTAAGTAGATGAGCTACCAGAACAAACAAGGAGTGATGACTTTGTCACTTTGTCAAACCGGTCATAAGTAGATGAATCTCTACAGTTGCACACTTAGATTTATCGTGGTTCAGATGTAGATTGTTGTTGCCACCGATGGAAATGGTTGGAGGATTTATAGCATGAGGTTATCAAGGGTCCCAACCAGTAAACAAGGATACTGACATGCAACAAAGGGTAGTGAGAGAAAAAAGTAAAATGCTCTCAGTCAATTGAAGATGCACATGGTGAGTCACCCTAGATAGCTACTAAGAACCAGTCTGTGTGATGACTAGGATGACATGATCTACTGGCACAAGGAAGGTGCAAGGTTGATGACAGACTGGTTAGGGTATAACTAGTAGGGTTTGTTAACTGGTAGATGAACCCTGTTATGTGGTTGGTTAGTAATCATGTTTGAACCAACACAGAGGTCTAGCTGAGGTGGATACCGATAGTAATACCATGTGGAGTTGAAGTGGCAAGCATGCATGCACATGTTGGCGTGGTGTGTTAGTAAAGTGTCTATCAGTGAGATAGATGGTGGCAAGTCAACATTTATATTGACTGATTGAGTAGATTGAAGTAGGTGAAGGAAACCACCAAACCTTTCTTGGTGATTGGGCAAGATATCAACCAACAAATTAAATGCAGATTGCTAAATATAGGTGTGTTTTACAAGGCATGATAATGATGTTGTTGATTGATGAGTTGCAGATCATCAATCAAGGAGATGAGATCCGATCAGATCTAATTAGATATGATATGTCATGTTGGTCAAAGAAGAAACCCTAAGGCACAGAGTTTGAAGTGAATATTTGGTGGGAAAACTCACATATATGTACAAAGGCTAAAGATAGGAATGTTGTTGTTGCTGTTGTATGATAGAGTGAAGAAGTGAAGAGAATCATTTTCAGTCAAGTGCTCAAAATTGATCAGAGAAGAGACTGAGACTGAGTGGTGAGAGAATTAGGTTGAAGACTTCAACCAGCAAGAGTAAGGAAATTGGTGGAAGGGTTTAGTAGTAGTTTAATTGGTAAGGCCAGAGCAACTAGTAAACTACAAATGTGCATCAGTGAGGACAACTGATAGTGGTAGAACTAGCACAAAGGAAGCTGAGAGTGAAGTGTGGAGAGTGAATGTCAGAAGAGAGCCAACAAACCTGAAGCAAAGTAGAAGGAGAAGAGACAAAGAGTAGGGAACCGGTAATTTGTTGTAGAGGTAGATAACCGGTAGAGTCTGAACTGGTGTATTAGCAACATTAGGTGGAGGTGAGCAGAGAGAGGAGGAGAGAAGAAGGAAGGAGAGGATAGAAAACTAGCAGAGAAAAGAAAAAAGGCAGAGTGATAGAAAGAAGAGGAGGAATCAACTAGTAAGGTAGAGGAGAAGTAAAACCATCAGGGTGAAGTGTATGTAGTGGTTACAAGACTTACTTGTATCTAGATAATTACTTTTATATCTGATGATATTCATTGTAAATGACTGAGTTGTGTCTCGGTGCAGGGGTTGGTGCTCCTTTGGTTGGTTCCCTAAATAAGGGGTTGGTGCTCCTTGGGTTGGTGCCCTAAATGAGGGGTTGGTGCTCCTTGGGTTGGTGCCCTAAATGAGGGGTTGGTGTCCTAAATTAGGAGTGGTTCTCCTTGGGTTGGTGCCCTAAATTTTGTAACTGAATGTTTCATTGTGAGGCTGGATTGGAGTAGTAGACTGCAATAGCTTTTATCAGCGAGGTTTTTCCCATCTTGTGTTTTCCTTGTATATACTAGTTTCATGAGATGTGACTTTGTGTGATTGTAGTGTGAAGTCTTCCATTATCTCATCGATAGGTTTTTTAGTCCCAACTGGTGCTAAGAGGGGAGGGGTGAATCAACACTTTACCAGTTTTGCATAATTAAAACTTTTAACTCAAGTCTGCACTAACTTAATATTCATCAATATAAATAGTTACTGTAGATGAATATACATGCCTCAAAAGATACACTATGACACCAATATTTATCTCATGAAAACCCAAATGGGAGAAAACCATGGTGTGAGTAGGAACTCACAAAATTTGTACTCTTCTGGAGTACGCCTAGTGAAGAGTCATCCATGTTAGGAGATTAGAAAGACACTATTAGGTGTCACTTAGTTCAGGGATTTTATTTAAGGTTTGTCAATGCCTTTACCCTGTTAAAGGTAGCCTAGTTAAAGGACTTAGGACTATCAATGAAGTTGTCACCCAGTTAAGGGATTTTACAAAGGGACTTGTCAAAGTCCACCCAGTTAAGGGACTTCAGTTGCAATGGTTAGAAAGAAACAAAAAGATGATTTGTTGAAGTAGCTACTGATAGCTTGATCAGATCACAATGACAATTATACTCTATCCACACTGGTTGTGTCTTCTCTGCACAGCACCACTTTTATGCTTATACCTTCGACTTTGCACTTTTTCGGTCTTTTGATCCTCTACTTTGCACTCTGTCAGTCCTCTTACCCTCAGCTCTACACTTTGTCAGTCTACCTCATACACTCTTTGCTTTGCTAAATATTTTAGCACTTCCTCAAACTCAACTTTGTACTTTTTGGATCACCTTGCACATGATCTTTACTTTGCAAATTTAACAATCAAGAATATTTTCAATGAACTCAAAATATATTACATTATTTTTCGTCACCTTCAGGTGTTTCCTTAATAAATGCAATCATAGATTTTGGTAGATTTAGAATTCAAATCTTCCCACTCTTGCTCTGCATACAATGCAACAATTCCACCAACCACTCAACCAATTCTACCACCACATCCCCCAAAAATAGTGACTTCTTGGTCAGGTTCAGTCTTATAAATGCAAACAAGAAAATCCGCAAGTAATCATGGCTTAATTGCATGATGACTGAATTTGACTTCACCAACCTTTATTTTGACATAGACACATGCTCACCAACTCACCTTTTGCCACCACAATTGAATAACTAATCACAACTCTGAGATTTATGGTGATCACCTATGTTCCTTCTGCCTCACTGGTGTACCTGTATACCACTGCACTCTACATTACCGATTCATCCTTTGATTGTCAGTTTGTTGTGTTTACATAAAAACTCTTTTCTTGTTTGTCAATGAGGTTTCAATTTACATACAACCTCAAGCCTTCTTGCCTAGGTCACCTTTTGTGACTTGATCATCATCAAAATGACCAACCTAAAGATCTGACCTCAACACCAATCTTCTTGAGTGACAAACCAATTAGCTTAGTCTATCTTCCCTTGACCTGATTTGAACCTTAGTCATCTCTTATGTTATTTCAATGTATTTACAAGTCACCACCTTAACTACTGAGATACACCACTCTACCGATACCACTCCACCGGTCAGTGTTAGATATCAATGACAAGTCTCAGCGCATATACCGGTTCTTTGGATTAACCAGTTTTGTCAATGCCAACAATCTCATCCTTTGGCATTGATGGCAACACTTTAGAATCTGTCTTATTAGTTGCATGTACTTTCTTCATTTCTTTCTTTATTTCTATACCAGTTATTACTTCTATTCCGAGTAATGAATATCTCCCCCTAACACTGGTAATACTTTGTTTCAACAACTTTAGCTCAATCACTACTTACCAATGGTCAAACAATAATCATATCTCCCCCTTTGATAACAATGCCAAAGATGTATTTCAGTACACTAATCAAGACTACTCCCCCTAAATAGAGTAGTCCACACTTATCAATCTAGTCTTAGATATTTTTCATAAAAATATCATACCAGATTGATATAGAGCCCCTTTTACTTATTTTACTGCATGTAGGGGCATCACCCCTAGCTTACCTCTGAGGTATTCAAAGGTAGCCTTCTGTAGTGGCTTGGTGAAGATATCAACCACCTTCTCTTTTCTTTGTATATACTCCAACCTCACTTCCTTTTCTTGAACATGTTCCCTTAGATAGTGATATTTGATAGCTATATGCTTTGTCTTGAAATGCATCACCAGATTCTTGGATATGTCGATGGCACTGGTGTTGTCACAGTGAATCACTAGCGGTTCAATCACCTTTTCTTGGATACCTTCCAATAATTGCTTGATCCATACTATTTGTGTGCAGTTGATTGTAGTAGCCACATACTTTTCCTTAGCTGTGGAATGGGAGATGCAATTTTGTTTCTTGCTTGTCCATGAGACAATCCCATTTCTAAGAAAAAATGCACCTCCACTAGTGTTTTTTCTATCATCAATGTTTTGTTCCCAATCTGAATCAATGAAGACACTTAAGCTGAAGTCTCACTTATTTGGATACCAGAGACCATACTCATCAGTCCCCTTTAGGTATCTAAATATTCTCTTGATTGCCACCATATGAGTCTCTTTCAGATTTATAGAAAATCTGGCAACCAAGCCAACACCTTGTGCTATGTCCAGTCTACTGTGTACTGCATACTGCAACTTACCGATCATGGATCGGCAAAGTGTCTCATTTACTTCATGATCCTCATCATTTTTGGAGAGCTTGCAACCTAAAACCATTGGAGTTCTAACAGGTTTGCAATCTTCCATTCCAAAAGTCTTCAAAATTTCCCTTATATACTTAGTTTGGCTAATGAATATGCCATTCTATAGCTATGAGACTTGTAGGTGGATGAAATTTTTTATCTCATCAATCATGGACATCTCAAATTATTCCTTCATTTGTTTTGCAAAACCTTTGCTCATCTCATCATTCCCTTCAAATATAATGTCATCTACAAAGATTTCATCAATTAGATGTTTTATTTCTTCTCTAGTTTTCAAATACAGGTTACTGTTATCACCGGTTCTCTTGAACCCTATGCTTAATATATATGATTGGAACCTCTCATACCAAGCTCTTGGTGCTTGTTTTATCCCATATAGAGCCTTTTGCAACCTACATACCATATTTATTCCATCCTCAGATGTGTAGCATCCTAAAATTGTGACACTTGCAATTTCGACTGCATTTGGGTCTTCACGATGGTGACGCAACACAGAACCTGAATGGAGACCTCGAAACTTGTTCATGACATAAAAAACTACATTTTTCAGCACCCTGGCCTGATCCTCCTTGCACCCTATTGTCCCTGAAGGTGGGACCATGGTGCCTAGCGCCCTAGTCCTTCAGGACCATGGTGCCAAGCGCCCTAGTCCCCCAGGACCATGGCGCCCAGTGCCCTGGTCCCTGGCCCTATTTTGGGCTTGGTCTCTTATGGGGTTTCGGGTCTTTAAGTTTGCAAATTGGAAAATAAGGTTGCTATGTCGGCCCAAGGTTGGAAAAATCAGTCTTTCAACCCTAATTGACAAGTATATAAACTACATTTCCCCTCTCAAAAAGGGTAGATGAAAGGAGGAAGGACATATGTGTACAAGACACAGAAACGATATTCAAACATTCAAGCATTCAAGCATTCAAGCATTCCTTCAAGCAATTGAGCATTCTAAGTCTCCATTCAAGGCTAAGTGTTGCATTCAAGACAAGGATTCAACCATTGAAGAGGAGATCACTTACAACATACAACATACAACAACATTTACACCTTTGCATGTAAGAATACAAACATTCTTACAACAAGGTTGCAGGTACGCGACTGTAATTGAAGATCTGGAATCCTTGTGCAGAGACGAATAGATCCCCCTTCGTTTCACAGATTTTTCAGAGGACCGTGTGCACGCCGGGCCCCATTGTCCCATCAACTTTCACTCAAATTTGCAAGACAGCGTCGTCTTGACATTTTACTACTAATTCCAGGTCCGTAGCTTCATCCCATATTCCTATCTCTGTTTATAAGTGAATCTTTCTCACTTTTCATGCATTCCTAGCTTAATCTTTCTATCTACATTCTTTAGAAAAGAGGGTAGTCTTGCTGTCGCAACCCTTGAAACTCATTTAGAATCCAATCTTGCATTGTGTGGGATTGGATCTTGTGGGTTTCAACCCCTCTTTTGAATGTAAAGTCTCCCCTAAGTGAAAACCGTCAACCCTAGTGACCTCCTTTCTCTCTCCTTGGAGTGGTGGGGAGAACACTTAGGGTTCGAACGCGATTTTTCCACTTTACATTTTGGTGAACCCGACATGAACATCCTTTTTGATTATTCATGGTTAGATCTAAAAATTGGCTTCCTTGATTACATTTCCATGTTTGATCTTTTGCAAATTTTAGAGGATAATTGCATAAAAACCCTAAATTTTCTTTTTAGTAATTGAGCTTGCGAAATATTTAATTGTCAATGCTTGTTTCAGATCTACCCTTCTATTACAGATTGTCAATTCATATTTGTGCTTTAATTCTGAAAATTAAGTGGTTAAGTGTCAAAACCCTAATTTTTAAAACCCTCTTGATTCAACCTTTGACCGATGATTTCACTGATCAAAACATCTCCAAATCCGCTGTAACTTTGGATTCCGCAACAAAATCATAATATCTTTCATCCCTAAAAATTTGGAAAAAAATTGCGAGGACCATGTGCACCCCGAGGGCCATCGTCCCCGACATTTTTTTGAAATTTCGGGAGCTAGATCTTACTGTATTTTTTTGCTAAAATCCAGAATTTTGGCTGATTTCATCAATTCTAACACTTTCAAAATTAAAGTCAAAGTTGGTCTAGTGATTGCTTGGATTAAGGCTTCTAATCATTCAAAAAATTATTGAAATTGAAATTTTGTGTCAAAATTGTGTTCTTACTGTCCTAAATCTGAAAAGTGTGTTGGCGTTCATTCGAAATTTCAATGCTTTATTCAAATTCTTGCAATTTGTGACTTTTGAAATTAAGTGTTTAATTACACCAACTTTGATTTCCGCTTTCAAAATTGAATTTTGCGTGAAATTGAGTCAATTTTTAAATTTCAAAGCCTGCATTGCTTTTGGTATTCCCTCTAAAATCATAAAATTCAAAATTTCAGTTTCCCTCTCTTTTTTCAAAATTCAAATTTTGCATTTTTCAACAATCTTGGTAGGGTTCAATTTTGAGATTGCAACTTTAATTTGGCCTATCTACAGATCATAAAATCACTCAAATTTTTCAGATTAGCTTTAAAATCATCATAACTCTCATCCCTAAAAATTTTGAAAAAAGTTGAGAGGACCATGTGCACTCCGTTCGCCATGGTCCCTGATATTTTTTTTGAAATTTCGGGAGATTGTCATGATTGCATTTAACAGCTTAAATCTAGGAGATTGGCTGATTTTACTGAAATTTTCTACCTCTAAATTCAAAATCTTCTCTCTCTCTCTAGTTCATGAGTTTTACAACAATAAGCCCTACTTACACTATTCTCGCTAGACGAAGCCTTAGAATTAAGTCTTTCCAAGGTTTAATTACTGAGGAGATGGAACCTAATTTGAATAGCCTTTTTAACGAGGACATGGGTAATTCCTCTAATCCTCCTAATGATGAAGAAGCTCTCCATGAGGTTTCTGTAGAACAACTTTCGAAATTGGATAACCAATTTGATGATTTTCAACAATGGATGTCTCAAGAGTATCCCGATAGTCAAGCTCTTTCATTAATTGAGGGTCTAAAATGTATGGTTCAAAGTGATAAGAATGGAATTGATATTTTGCGTGGTATTGCACACATTGTGGATTCAAATGTGATGCCTATGAAGAGTTGTGCTGAAACTTTAGGTTATACACAACCTCCCACTCAAGTCAATCATTCTATTCCGTTGACAACTTCTATTGCTAGCATACCTACCTTTACATCAAACATAATGACTACTTCTATACAAGATATTCTGCCTATGATCACCAGTCATGGGGGAAATCCTTCCTCTTCAATTAACCATCTTCCTTCATTCAATCCAACTTCTTCATTCATTCCTTCAGTGAGTGTTCCTATTACATCTCCACAAATGAACCTGGTGCAAGGGGGCAATTCATTCAACCATTCCATTCCTCCTTGTAGTGCTCCTCTTTTCCAACCATCTCCTATGACTAACTATCATAGTGTCCCGCCACCTTACTCTCAATCAATACCTTCTTTCAATAACATAATAGCTCCACCCTAATCTAACACGTCTAATATGAACTCTTTGACTGAAGCGACCATTAACAATCTTGCACAAACTGTCTCTTCTTTACAGCAACAAATTGCCTCTATGAATCAATCTAAGTTTAGTGTGCCCACATTTGATGTTGTGAGCCCACTTTCTCTTGACATTGTTCGAGCTATCCCTCCT
Source organism: Cryptomeria japonica (assembly GCF_030272615.1). Classification (NCBI taxonomy): domain Eukaryota; kingdom Viridiplantae; phylum Streptophyta; class Pinopsida; order Cupressales; family Cupressaceae; genus Cryptomeria; species Cryptomeria japonica. The sequence continues at coordinate 780,095,838 of NC_081411.1, read as the reverse complement.
AAACATGTTGAAATCCCACATTTGGAGCTTTATAATGGTAAAGGTGATCCTCTAACACATGTTAAGACTTTTCAAACAATATGTACCGATTTTGCTTATGACCAAAGGTTGCTTGCAAAAATGTTTACTAAGACATTAAGAGATAAGGCCCTACAATGGTATTGCTCGTTGCCTTCTTATTCTATTACTTCTTTCAAACAACTTGCAAATGCTTTCATTCAACAATTTCAAAACAATATAAGTCCTAAAGTTACTTTGATTGATTTAATGCATTGTAAACAAGGTGTTAAAGAAAAAGTGACTGATTTCATTGGTAGATATAAGCATTTGTATGCTCAAATCTCTTTTCCAGTGCCTGACAATGATATTCAAAGAATCTTTATTTCTAATTCACAAAAAGATATTCGAGACAAACTTCTGTTTTCTGAGTTTACTTCTTTCCAACAGTTGTGTGCAACTCTTCACAATTATCAACTGACTGTGAGTCAAATGGAACAAGAAAATCCTATGGGTCCGAGTGATTAGGGTGATAGTAGTCAAAAACCATTTGGAAAGTTTAAACCGAATAGAGAGTCCATTAAGTTCAATGAAAACATCATCAACAACAATGTGAATGCAGCATCAGGTGTGCCTCCTATTTCTAATTTTTTCAAGAAAGAAAGAAAGTTTACTCCTTTGAATGAATCATTGCATAGTATTATGAATAAGTTATTGGAACAAAATGTGCTTACTGTCCCTCCTATAAAGCAAATAGATCCTGCAAAGATTAATTCACCCTATTTTGATAACAAATCTTTTTGTCAATTTCATCGTCAACCTGGGCATGATACTGAAAAATGTTTTGCTTTAAAGGGTAAAATTCAAGATTTGATTGATAATAATACTATCTTTGTTTCTGGTATGAATGATAAAGGCAACACATCTGTAGCTCCTCCTAACCAAAATCTTAAGATTTTTACTGATCCATTACCTTCTCATACCTCTAATGTGATTGAGACTAATGATTCCTCTTTCTCATCTGATGGTCTTGTGTCTATGAATCCGAATGTGATTAACTTTGTAGAGCAGCAAGAAAACCCTAAAGAACCTTCCATCTCATTTGATTCTAGTGAAACTATCAGGGCACCTGATGGTCCTTTATACATAGCTGCAAAAGTCAAGAATACACCTTGCCGTGGAGTGCTTATTGATCCTTCATGCATGGTTAATGTTATTACTGAAGAATTTCTTTTTACTTTGCAATTGAATCAAGTGATCTATGACAAAACAGATGTGATTGTGAAATTATTTGATGCATTTTCTTCTCCTACAATTGGTTCTATTACATTACCTACTGAAGTCCATAACAAATCCCTTGATGTGAACTTTGCTATTATTCCTTCATCCGAACAATTTCGTGTGAAGCTAGGCTATCCTTGGCTATCTTCCATGAAAGCTATTTCTTCTCCTATTCATAAATGTTTGAAATTTCCCCATAATGGTGAAGTTGTTACTGCCAATCATAGTCTCTTTAAACCAGGTGAAAGAACTTCTAGCATTCCTATTGATTATTTTTGGCCTAAACAATTCCAATCTCTTCCACCGCGAAGTGATCATCTTTTCAAATCTTATCAAAAATGGAAAACAGATATGATCCTATCTCTAAGTGAACCTAGAACACCCAAACTTGATATTCCTATCATTCTTGAGAAGGAAGTTCTTCCTTTGAAAGATAAAACTAATGTCTTTCCTCAAGAAGATTCCCAACCCATTCCTATGGATGTGACTATGTCTATGTCTAATAAACTTTCTAAAAGTAGGCCTATACCTCCTTGTCATGATGGACTTGGTCTCCTTCCTAAACCAAATATTCTTCCTTTATATGGAGTAGTTCCTCCTCCTTCCTTTTATAAAGAGAAGAGACCTTCCTCTTCTCCTATTATCCAGCCTAAGAGACCACAACCTAAACACCCAAGTAATAAGGATGAGAACATTCCTCCTCCTCAATCTTCTCCACTTCCTACTAAGACTAGATGAAATCATTCTGCATGTGAATGTCGATGAAAGCGTCATCTTAGAGCTCAAGCAGCTGCTTCTCAAACTTTGCAATCTTCAACAAGAATTATTCCATTTTCTCCAAAATCTCCTAAACATAAGATGCATGATGGTTTTGATCCTGTGTGAGTTAAAGATCCTATTTTTATAAATCTTGATGATGATATAGATGAAAATGTTATTTATGATGAAAATGTTACTTCTCTTGCTTCTGATAGTGAATATGAATTTGTTGATATTGATAACCATTTATCTAACGAATTTTCTAAAGCACTTATCCTAGCTCCTAGACAAGAACAATGTGGCTTGGAACATGAACATAGCTCTTGTTTGGATCTTGTGATAGCTCCATCTGCTTTGTTGAATGTTCCTCCTCTAGTGTGTTTCCTGCCTTCCCAAAATATTGATCAGCAAGATCGGGGGGTGGATGACATGCTAGACTAGTTTCATTAGCATAGCAGATTCTCTCCTCCTCTCTTTCTTTTGTTACTTCTTCTATGTGTTATTCTCATTCTTCTATTTGTTTTCCTTAGTGTTGTCTACTTGAGGATGATGCAAAGCATTGAGGTCTCTTTTGGTCTCTCTCATGTTGACTCAAAAGACACATGTGTTCCCTTCTTCTAGGTGACCTTCCTTGATTGGGGAATGAAGAACAATTATGCATACATACATATGATATACATGAATTATCATACAACATACTGACCTCGAGGAAAGTGAATTCACCTCGTGATTCATGTTTTGTGTCTATTATCCTTGGGTTTATCTCACACTTGGGGGCTAAATCTTTGTGATAACATGCTCCTTTCCCTTCTCATTTCTTATGTGTATCACTACCTTAAAGCAATCACCCTTGTTGAGGCATGTGCGATCGCTTTAACATAGGGGGGCATACACCCCGTCTATCCCTTCAGGATACTTGAAAATTTCTTGGCGAACTTAGCTTTGCCTTGAAAATTTTTGGTATTTTTTTTGCATGACTCATAGTGAGGGAACCTTACTACTGATAGTCATGGTTCTCCCTCATGATCTTCCCTTTTACTTTGTCAATCGAAGTTGTAAGATCCTTAGTCCACTAGGCGCTTGGTGTATCTTGCCTCCTTGACGTGGTGAAAGTCTTTCAATGTTGTTTCCTTGTACTTTACCGAAAGTATGAGCGTACGCCTATACTCCTGCTAAAGTGGGGGCTAAATGTAGCATCCTAAAATTGTGACACTTGCAATTTTGACTGCATTTGGGTCTTCATGATGGCGACAGAACATGAAACCTGAATGGAGACCCCGAAACTTGTTCATGACATCAAAAACTGCATTTTTCAGCACCCTGGCCTGATCCTCCTTGCACCCTGCTGTCCCTGGAGGTGGGACCATGGCGCCTAGTGCCCTGGTCCCCCAAGACCATGGCGCCCAGCACCCTGGTCCCTGGCCCTATTTTGGGCCCGGTCTCTTATGGGGCTTCAGGTCTTTAAGTTTGCAAATTGGAAAATAAGGTTGCTATGTCGGCCCAAGGTCAGAAAAATTAGTCTTTCAACCCTAATTGACAAGTATATAAACTACATTTCCCCTCTCAGAAAGGGTAGATGAAAGGAGGAAGGACATATGTGTACAAGACATGGAAACGATATTCAAACATTCAAGCATTCAAGCATTCAAGCATTCCTTCAAGCAATTGAGCATTCTAAGTCTCCATTCAAGGCTAAGTGTTGCATTCAAGACAAGGATTCAACCATTGAAGAGGACATCACTTACAACATACAACATACAACATACAACATTTACACCTTCGCATGTAAGAATACAAACATTCTTACAACAAGGTTGTAAGTACGCGGCTGTAATTGAAGATCTGGAATCCTTGTGCAGAGACGAACATATACCCCTTCTTTTCACAGATTTTTTGGAGGACCATGTGCACGCCGGGTGCCATCGTCTTGTCAACTTTCGCTCAAATTTGCAGGACAGTGTTGTCTCAACATTTTACTACTAATTCAAGGTCCGCAGCTTCATCCCATATTCCTATCTCTGTTTATAAGTGAATCTTTCTCACTTTTCATGCATTCCTAGCTTAATCTTTCTATCTACATTCTTTACAAAAGAGGGTAGTCTTGCTGTCACAACCCTTGAAACTCATTTAGAATCCAATCTTGCATTGTGTGGGATTGGATCTTGTGGGTTTCAACCCCTCTTTTGAATGTAAAGTCTCCCCTAAGTGAAAACCGTCAACCCTAGTGACCTCCTTTCTCTCTCCTTGGAGTGGTGGGGGGAACACTTAGGGTTCGATCGTGATTTTTCTGCTTTACAAGATGCAAACCATTACGATTTTTCTATGTATACTTCTTCCTCTAAAACACCATTCAAGAATGTCAATTTGGCATCTATAGTCACATAAATCTATCCATTTTAATTAAATGAATATTTTGTATTTATTCGATTAAATACCCACTAGCCAATAGTTAATTAAATTAATATTTAATTAATTCATCTTCAAATCATTCTCCTATTAATTAAATAAATTATTCAATTTTTAATTAATTCATTAAACCAAATTCATAGTCAATTAAATGAGTAAAATCTTATTTATTCATTTCATCCCCCTTTCCTCTTTTATATAAATTAAATAAAGCATTTATTTAAATAATTATTCCCCCCCCCACTTGCATTTTCCTACAAATGCAAGTTGCAACCACAAGTTGAAATAAATTAATTTTATTTTAATTAAAATCCTATTCTCCCTCACCCACCAAATCCACTTGCAATCCTAAACCCCCTTTTAGATTCTTCTACCCCCTTCCTAATTAGCCTAAACCATCCCCTAATTATTGTCACATTGCTAAGCAACTTGGAGTCACTTCTCAAAGACTTCAAAGTCTTTGAAAAGCATTTAATGCTTTGTGTGTTCAACAAATTAACCTCCAAAGTTTTCTAAACCATTTATGGCTCTTACATGACCATTTATGGTTAACCCCTAACTCAACCCTCATATGACTCATGTGTCTCCTCAAGCATTTATTGCTTTGACCATGGTTATCCCTTTTAGCTTTGCACAAGAATTTATCCATTGGATAAAGGCTTTTATTCTTTGAATAAAGAATTTATTCACTCAACCCAACCTTGACCTTAACTCCTAAGTTAACTCTCAGGTCAAGTCAAGCATTTAATGCTTATTCCCTCTCCTCTCAACCTATCTCATATTGACACTTGTCATCTTGGGATTGGGTTGAAAGCCTTCACATGGATTGAATATCATTCAATCCTGACCCTTCTTGAGATTACTCAATCTCAACCAACCATTGCCCTATTTTCACTATAAATAGAGCTCTCATTCCTCATTTTCATATCCTCAAGCATTTAGCATTCATAGTCATAATCCTAAAAAATTGTATGCATTTAATCTATAGTGAATTTTAGAGAGACCATTTAGCATAAATCACATATATTGTCATTTTGGACTAAAATAAATCTTAGTTCATTTCATAATATATCTAATTAGTTTGTTTTACACTTGCATAGCATAATTAATCATCTACAATCTTGAACCTCTATAAGCATCCATAGTTCAAAAAGCTACTGAGAGTTACACTAATTTGGAACTTAGAGAGGAGAGGAACAAAGGAGAAGGAACTAAGAGCATGTTAGAAGGCACTTGGAGATGCCTTGTGATATTTGTTTCCCTAGTTAAATACTTTAGCATGTTTTTAGTGTCTCTTTTGATATGCCTTCTTAGATTAGTTTTTGGTTGAATAACACTAACCTTTGATCCTTGTTTGTTGTTGTTTTGTGTGTTATTTGACCACAGGCTTTAATCTAACACTTGTCCATTTCGCAGAGCATCATTTGGTAAACCCGATGTGAATCCAACACCCAACAACATTTTTTGTTTACAAAACTAACTTTTTGACGTTTAACTTGACACATAGGTCACCTTTTGGCTCTTTTGCTCGTGCTTTAGCGCTATTGCAATTTGATATTCTAGCACTATTGTATCTACAATAACATTATTGACTCAAATTTAGTGCTATTGTCTGTATATTAGTGCTTTTGAGTATTAAGTAGCACTTTTGTCCATGTTTTAGCGCACTTGTTCTAGCAGTTAAATTTTTTAGTTTAGTGCTTTTTTTAACATTTTAGGGTGTTTGTGTTAAGTAGCGCTTCTGTTTTCACACAAAGTAGCGCTATTGTAACAGAATGTTGTAAAAAAGCTCATGTAATAAATAAAAAATTCTTAGGCTTGTGGAAGCCCACCTTATGGTCGGATTTTACTAACTTTTTGCTTCATGTGCAGGTTTAAAACTAACCCTGTTTATTACTTAAAATCAAAAAAAAAAAAACTTTCATTTAGTGGTCTAAAAACACAATTTTGTTTACTTGCAAGTTAGGAAACAAATCTTCATTTGGTGCTCTAAAAATCAAAACCACAAATTTGCTTTCATTGCAAGTTAGGGATACACTTTATTTTGGTGCTTAAAACAAAACAAAGACAAATTTTCTTTCTTGCATCAAACTTAAAAAATCACAATCCACACTTCAATTTTTTGTGCAAGTAAAAAGAACAACCAACTTGTTTCAATTTTACAAAATGATTTGCTTCATGCATACGTGTTTCAATTTTAGTTGACCGGGATTTTGAATTCTAGTTTACTCAAACATATTGCCTTTGAAGTTAAAAAAAACAAAAAAACATCATGGTTGTTGGAGCAACATCTCCAATTAGATAGAAAATCATTGCAATAACAATTAAAAAGAACAAGTGTATTTTGTGTTTGGCATACTTGTGCAAAAGAGTTTGGTTGAGTGGTCCTACTTCTAACACACACTATCCTCTCTCATGGCTTTCGTGGTCCTAGGTGCAAGAGAAAAGTGTTAGTAACACTCAAGTTTTATCTTCTAGACACATCACTCTTGGAAATGACCTCGTGCAGTAAATCCTTCAAGCCTCTATAGAAATCGGGTCAGAGCAAAAGTTGTAGTCTTGGGTATAGTTGTTCCTACAGTGTAACTTGCTGAAAGGACAAATGGGCCCCACCACAAGTTACAAGGCTCTTAAGTGAGTCACTGTAGAATGAACTTATATCCAAAAACATCAAAAATTACTAAACACCTTTAAATTAGTAGGCCACCCATTCTATTGATTGAGGATATTTGTGATAAATTTAGTGCAAGAGCATAGATGGTTTTGCTCCCAAGATACTCACCATACATATTTCCTTGAGTAGAAACATAGCTTTTTGAAAAGTCACTTGTGGCTTGGTGAAAGTGGTGACTCCCCCATCATAGGGATCATCTATTTGTTATGCTCATGCAAGACTTAGTATATCACATCCTTACTTGCCACGACGGGATTCATAAGGTATGTAGTACCAAAGTCAAAGAAATATCAAGATGTGGGCAGAAATTATCGCAACTGGCCATTTGACCTTAGGGATAAAAAGTGTTTGAAATGTTTCCATTTTTTGATCAAGACTAGTGAAAATTGAGTCGACTTCAGACTTTGGAAAAACACCTAAAATACATTTAAAGGAAAGGGTCATACAAAGTTCAAAAGATTGGGTTGATCTAGACCCATACTTACTTGTGCCTTTTGAGGCAACATTCTTGTGTTTGTGTGCTTGCTTTGTTTTCTTGTCAAAGAAACCTCATAAGAATCCAAAATCCAACACAAGTAGTCATCCAACACACACATTTTAAAAGCACAAAAGATCAAAAATCAAGAGCAACAACAAAAGTATCAAACTACATGACCATTCTTCACATCTTGAGAAAGAAGATTCTTCATCAACACCTCAGCTTGAAGAGAAGACCATTGAGCTCAAAGGCTTTAATCAAAAGGAGGAAATTCTTCTATCTTAATAGACAAATCTTTGTCTCTCATAGAATCTTCTTATGTTGCATGTGTCTTTACCTTCAAGGGAAAACAAATGAATTTGATCAAGAGTCATTGAACCACAAAGCTTTTATGCAATATCGAGCTTTGAGTTATCACAAGAACAAAGGAGGCAAAATTAATCCTGATTTCTTTCCCAACATTTTGATCACATATAACGTAGCTCAGGAAGAAGCACCAACTCTTGAAAGAGAAGAGGAAGAATTTGTCCCATATGTGGCACAAAACTTTTATTGAAGTTAAACATTTCATCCATTATCATATCCATATCTCATCAAATCCATTCCAACTCTCAAAATATCAAGAGGTTTTTGTCCTAAGTTCTATTTCGATATTGCTTGAATCAAACACAAACACATCACTTTTTAGAGTGTCTCTACATCTAGGATAAACTCATCCTAAGAGACATTTCTACGCAGGTTAAAACTAGTCTATGAGTGCATCCTCTCATTACTAGGTAGTTGAGTTTGTAATACATCTTAGATTTCTCTAAACCTTATCACATCAAACTTTATCAAAAACAACAAGCAATTTCAAGGAAGAACTTTGGTAGCATCTACCTTTGGTGCTAGATATTCATATGCAAAACACTTCACCAAACATCAATCTTTCATTTCATCACCAACTCATCATCATTTTCATCAAACTTCAACAAAAACATAAACAAAATGGCTCATACTAGATCTAGGTCTAGACAACAAGAAATTGAAGAGGAAGAGGAGGAAAATCTTAATGAATTCCAAGAAGCCCTTGGAGGAAATGCAAATGATGACAATCCAAGTACTCCTACTCCTGCAACAATAGAAAGGGTGCAACACAACCCTCTCTTTAATAGACTTTTTGACGAAATACTCAGGAGCAATGTGGATGCTCACATTTTAAAACTTGCTCAAGAGGGGGTTAAACTACCCTTTGACTTTGACGTTGCACAACTAAGACAAGCATCAGAATGCCAAAGTCATAATGAGGATGAAAGAGGTCAAGATCACATCGGATATAACCTTCATCAAGGTAATCCCCCACCTCCTCCTCCTGCAAATGAAATAGACATGTTGTGGCAACAAGTCAAGAATCTCACCCAACAACTTCACAGTGGTGTAAAAACTAATCAGTTTTCACTTAACGACATTTGTCCCTATCCCTTTGATAGGAATCTTCATATGCCACCTTTTCCACAAGGGTTTGAAACACCCAGGTTTGAAAAGTATAGAGGAAAAGGAGATCCTTGTGATCATGTTAGAGAATTCCATTCAGCTTGCCTCGAAGTGGCATACGAGGATACATACCTAATGCACCTTTTTTCCCAAAGCTTGGGAGGAACAACCATGTCATGGTTTTCTTGATTACCAGGTGCCATTAAGACATTTGAAGAACTCATCCAGAAGTTCCTGACACATTACTCACACAACATTGAATGTGATATCACAATGGCTGACCTATGTAACACTAAACAAAAACCAAGTGAGCTATTTTCAGTCTTCTACAACAATGGCATCAAATGTCGAGCAAATTCTCTCTCCAGTTACCTGAACAAGAACTAGTGGAAATATTTATTTCCAACTTAAATGATGAAATGGAATTTCACCTAGACATAAAAGACACAAATTCTTTCAATGACATGATCACAAAAGGCTTGAAATGTGAGCGGGCTCTCATCAAGAAAGGAATTATCAAAATCTACAATGAACCAAAGGATGGCCCTCACCCATGCTTCAATAGTGACAAGCCTAACATTTGAAACAAAAACAAAAACATCATCAACAATGGGGTTGTGGATGCAAGAACTATCAAAAGTGTGCAACCAGTGGTCTGATTTATAGGATAGAACCCCCCACCCAAGAATAACACAGTTGCATCTCCAAATAAAGGCCGCACCACATCTCAAGATGAACCTAGACAATGTAAACAAAATTTTAAACCAAGGTGAACATACACTCCCTTAGGGGAACCCATCGAAATAGTGTTACGTCGGTTGGTTTCTCAAAATCTAGTTACGTTACCCAAAATATCAAATTATGAATCTCAAGTCAAACCTTCATGGTGGAGGGATAGTGAACATTACAATTTCCATCAAGGGAAAGGGCACAAGACAAGCAATTGTCATAGATTGAAAGATCTTATTCAGGATCTTATTGACTGAGGTGAAATCAAAATCAAAGGACATGACCCAAAGACAACAAACAATGATCATCTCATGTTTAAAAATCCACTTCCATCACAGGATCAAAGGGGTCCTTCCACTTCAAGGAGAAACATAGATACCACTAATTATATGCAAGCCACATATAATTACATTTTGAATCGCCTATATGATGCTAGTGAACAGATTGCAATTGCCCCATCAAGGCTAAAAATACAAGAAAAACCATCCACAACACCAATCAACCCACCAAACAAACCAGTAACCCCATCAACAGTAGCAATAACATCAATAGCACTAGTCACAGCAACAACTGTATCAGAACTCACATTGGTATCGACAACACTGGCAATTCCAGCAAAAGCAATAAAGTCACCACTACCTATACTCCCCGTATCGGATTCATTGATCCCCATAATCCTTCCTGCAGCACCGATCATTTCATCCAGAATGGTACATCAGCCAATCACACCTACAGTATTTAACTCAAAAGACATCCCAGTATGGTATAGTAATCGGCTACTGGAAAGTGACTCAGAAACTGACTCACATGAGTGGGAATTTGATTCCATATAGCTTAATACTTTAGATGAGGAAGACACATCACCACCTCCACCTCACAAAGACATCCCTATTTATGGAGAAGCACAGATAAAGACCTCTTGGGTTCCTGAGATGGAAACATCTTCCACAGACCCTACATCACATCCTATGCCTGATTCTGACATGGATAGTACCATCAATGACCTTCACCACAATGTCTTAACCCTCACTGACACATCTAATAAACTTAACCTAATCAATGAGGTAATTCCCATTATCCATCCTAAAATCATTGAATGGAACCAACCTAATCCCCCATGTCTTGACCTTTTCCAAAATGATGAGGTGATCATTGAATTTTTGGAACTACAGGATAATATACCAAGCGAGGATCACAAAGCTAGATTCGCCATTGAACTTAATAGCACAACATACTTTGGGGCAGATGCCAAACCTTTCAGCTGCAAAAATATAACAATAAAACATGGATCTTCTAGTGAAAACCACACTATGGCGCTGTTTGATCCCACAAAAGTAAAAAGAAAGAGCGTATCCAATGGTGAAAACCTCTTTGAGGCAACAGAGGATGAAAGGTTTGACATTCTCCCTTCTCGTACACAACAGGAATGATCGACAATTCTCATTAAGGAAACAAAAGAATACAATGTGGGGACTCCTGAAACTCCTCACCACATACATCTGGCATCTCTTTTAACTCCAGAAGAACAACCTAAGTTTGTAGAGTTCTTGCAGAAACATCAAATCAACTTCGTATGGTCATACACAGACATGCTTGGGCTTGATCTTGATTTAGTCATGCATCACTTCACTATAGCAAAAGGAGCCAAACCTGTCAAGTAGAAACTTTGCAAGATGCATCCTCAGATTGTGGTATTAGTCAAAGCAAACTGAAGAAACTCCTAGATGTTGGTTTTATTAGACCAATTAATTATGCAGATTGGATATCCAATATTGTGCCTATCGAAAAACCAAATGGGTGCATTCGTATCTATACTGAGTTCAAAGATCTGAACAAAGCATGTCCTAAAGATGATTTCCCCTTACCAAACATCGACATAATAGTGGACCTAACAGTAAGACATGCCATACTTTCACTCATGGATGGCTTTTTGAGATACAATCAGATAAAGATCGCACCAGAGGATCAACATAAGATGGCCTTCACATGTCCATGGGGAACATACTGCTGGAATGTAATGCCTTTTCATCTAAAGAATGCAGGAGTGACCTATCAATGAGAAATGACCACCATCTTCCATGACATGATGCATACCATAATGGAAGATTATATTGATGACTTACTGGCAAAATCACTCACAAGAGAAGGTCATCTAGAAATATTAGAGAAAATCCTTGACTGCCTGGAACAATATCATGTTCGACACAACCCAAAGAAATGTGTCTTTGGAGTAACCTCAAGGAAGCTTCTAGGATACATTGTCTCAAGAAAAGGTATTGAGGTGGACCCAGCAAAAGTCAAGGCAATCATGGACATGCCACCACCAAAGAACATCAATCAGCTAAGGACATTACAAGGGTGACTTCAATCCATCTGAAGATTCATTGCACAACTAGCTGACAAGTGTCACCCATTTACACACCTGCTACATAAAAATATCTGCTTTTAGTGGGATACCAGATGCCAACAAGCATTCTAGATGCTTACAAGCATTCTAGATGCTTACAAGCATTCTAGATGCTTACAAGCATTATAGATGCTTAAAGACTATCTCATGAATACACCATTGCTGGTCCCACTAGATCTAGGTAGGTATTTACTACCCTATATATCAACAACAAATACAACATTGAACGTACTATTGGCACAACACAATGTAGAAGGGAAAGAGTGTGCTTTTTACTACATCTCTCATACACTGGTTGGCTATGAACTCAATTACACACCTATTGAGCGAGCTTGCCTAGAAGTAATCTTGGCAGCTACTAAACTGAGGCACTATCTATTGACACATAAAGTACAGCTCATTGCAAAGATTGATCCACTCAAATACTTACTCAGCAAAGCTGTATTGAATGGCCGCTTGGCCAAATGGGTAATGATTCTAAGTGAATTTGACATCAAGTATGTGGACCATAGGGCTATCAAAGGGCAAGTTATTGTAGATTAGTTGGCCAATGCACCACTCATAGGAAATCATCCTCTCATTTCCAATTTTCTAGATGAAGAGATATTCATGATCACAACAACACAACCATGGAAACTATACTTTGATGGTTCCTACACTAGGCATGGCTCGACAGCAGGCATTCTATTTATCACACCTCAAGGTGATAGCATCCTGAAGTCTTACAGGCTCACCTTTGCATGCAGAAACAACATAGCAGAGTATGAGGCCTTGATCACGAGAGTCAAATTAGCCATACAATGGAAGTTACAAGAACTACAAGTATATGGTGACTCCCAACTAGTCATTCGACAAGCAACAGATGAATATCAAACCAAGGATGACAAACTCATGTCATACAAACAAATGGTGGACAAATTAAAAACATCGTTCACTACTATCATCTTTGAGTAGATACCCAGAGATTAGAATCAAACTACTGACGCTATTGCTACCATTGCATCTCTCCTAGCTCTTCCACAAAATTCAATACACTACGAGTTCTTGGTAGAACAACTTTGGATTCCTGGTTATGACATCCCCAAATCTAAGATGATATGTCACCTTGTCAGTTCCAAATCCCCATGGTATGGTGAGTTCTACACTTATCTCCATGATCACACACTTCCTCCTAACCAATCGAATAACCAACATAAAACTTTCATTCACCAAACTGCTTGATATACCATTATTGTTGAAACCCTATACTGACATAGTCTTGATGGTACCCTCTTTCAATGTCTAAAATAGGATGAGATAATAAAGGCTTTGGAAGAGGTACATGAAGGAATTTGTGGAACTCACGCAAGTGGTTTGTCACTAGCCAAGAAACTCATGCGCACTGGATACTATTGGCCATCCATGGAAAAAGACTCCTACTACTTTGTCAGAAAGTGCAAGAAATGCCAAGTTCATGGAGACTTGATACATGCACCAGCATAGGAATTACAACCAATCACAACACCATGGCCTTTTTGTCAATGGGGCCTTGACCTTGTGGGTAAAATCCATCCATCTTCATCCAATGGCCACAAATTCATTATTACTGCCACCAAATACTTCACAAAGTGGATCAAAGTTGTTCCACTTACCCAAGTCACTAGCAAGTAGATGGCCTCATTCATCCTTAATTACATCATCTGTAGGTATGGTGTACCCATGTCCATCATCACAGATAATGGTCTTCCTTTAAAAAATCAGGATGTTCGTGAGCTCTGTGAGAAATTCCACATCCAACACTGCTTTTCCACTCCCTATTACCCACAAGGCAATGGTCAGGCTGAAGCATCAAACAAAAACATATTAAGAATCCTTAAGAAGACATGTTCAATTGAATCCAGCACTATGGGGATACTGAACTAGCATTCGAACCCCTACAGGAGCAACTCCCTACTTACTAGTCTATGGCACAGAAGCTATCTTACCTATTGAGGTCAAGATACCATCTCTACGCATTTCCTTGCACAATATCATAGATGATAAAGCATATAGAGTATCTCATCCCCAAGATTTAGAACTACTTGATGAGAAATGACAATCTGCATACTATCACCTCAAGGCCTATCAGCAACGCATGAGTAGAAGTTGTAATCATCGGGTTAAACCTTGTACATTCGAGGTAAGTGATCTTGTTCTTTGAGAAAATCTTGGTAACCAACCCAACTGAGAACATCAGGAAAAGTTTGAATCAAATTGGCTGTGTCCATATGTTATCACTATTGTATTTGGCTTTGGGGCCTATCAATTGGCTACTTTAGAAGGTGAACCACTAGCAGATCTGATCAACAGTATGCGCCTCAAACAGTTTTATACATGAGCTGCACAGAGCATCATGCTCCCATACATACTGGAAAAACACCAAAAAACATTCAGATAAATGTCTTGAAGAAAATACAAAAATATCACAATAGTAAAGAAAAAATCATACATCCAAATGGTGAACAACCACTCCGGTGGCACCTTGGGTAAGTGCGATGGTGAAAACCTGGTAAATAGGTGCCACTCGTAAAGGCTATGGCTCCATTGTCTTTCAGACTTGTTGTGATCACATTCACAACATTCACTCCTCCATCAGTCCAAAACCATAGCTTGTTATTGATCTGCAATCAAGGATAGTACTTCATGCGTCTCGTATCCTACTTTTTCATAGTCATATCTAAACTAGGGGCAATGCCCTAAATCTAGTTGATGGAAGTGGATACTACATTGTTTTGTGATTCATTGAGTTCTACATTCAAAATTGTCTCTCAAAATACCAAAAACATTCAAAACAATCATCACATTTACCAAAAACATTGAAAAAATTGCTTCAGAAAATTTAAAAAACACCAAAACTATCTCACAAAATCCAAAAACATTAGAAAACATCAAACAAACAAAAACATGGCAATGCACTGCACATATGTTTTTCAAAGTAGATACCAAACAAAACATTGTGAAATACTACAACGATGACCACTTATCCGATCAACCAAACAATCAACATTGACACGCAAACTATCTTAACAAGGATGCATCCTTCCTTACCAAAACAAATTCAAGATGACATTTTCTTTGACAAGAAAATTTTGTTTAAGCTATCAAGTAGTTGGTTGATTTGAAGGTTATTCATTCAGGTTCCTACAACATTGTTTGTGTATCTTCTATGAATTATTTTGAAGTACTGGGGCATGTACTAATGGTGTATATGTGGGAAGTTCACTAAGCTATGTGATCTTATGTGAAATACAGTCATATATCAACTACGGCTTGCTGACTACAATGTATACCTCAACCATATTAGCATGAACCATTATCGAGGGTCCATATTCTTTTACTTGTTATATATGATTTTTGCCTACAGGTACAATGCTCTATCCTTGGTTCCTACTACCTCATCCAAACTTGATAATGGATTATCTCTGATTATAGTATGAACTTGTCTTAGGATATGGTTGGCACAAGATCAAGGAGGATGTTCCAAGTCATGCATGAAAGGAGATAATCCTTGTCTGTTCTGCAAGCAATACTCAGGTCAACTTGATCCATTATATCAAGTTGCTTGTATTAACTTACTATATGAAAATTCATGTAAGAACTACTTAGGTCATCTTGAATCATTATGTCAAGTTGCTTGTATTTTCTTACAACATTTTAAAGCTCAATGATGAAAATAAAGCACTATGGATCCTCATTCATCTCATCTGTTTATATGGCATTTCATTGCATATCGCCCATCCATTTACTCATTCATTATTCATATACATAGTTTTGTGTGCAAGTGTGAACAAAATTAATGTGAACAACTATTTGAAAATTAAATTGGTCTTGGATACAATCATGACAAAGTACTATGATACATCATCATTTCATCATGCAAAGTCTAAACAACCTTGCATTCATCTATCATGATCATATCATCATCATTACATTTAGTTGCATTTGCATCGAGTGCCTTTCATATCATTTATTGACATTAGTCTTATTATATCATTTCATCATTGCATAAATCATGACATTTAGATTCATTCATATAATAAATTGTCCTTGATTGTATTATCCATTACTATGCATTCATTTAGTGTCAGTTACCAATCATCATTTACCATCATTTATCATCATTTATCATTGCATACATCTATTTATCTATCCCTTAGTTAAGTGAATTCATTTATCCATTTAGTATATTTTCATACTCATTCAATTCATTTCTTTTATGATTCATTACCAACATGCATTCATTCTACTTTTTAATTGCATTAAGGTGCAGTTACCCATGAGTTGCATTATCATTTCACATCATATTTTTCACCATTTAGACTCATAGATAAAACCATTTGTTTCCACATAGGTTCATATACATTATCCATATACGTTCATTTAGAAATCATCATTTCAACATTTGTACTTTACATTTGTTACATTCATCTAACCAACTTCTAGATGCATTTACATATATAAATCATTCATTTACCACATTAAATCCTAAAACCATTGCATATCATTATCTCATTGTCTCATCAAAATCCAAACAACCATCATAATCATCACTTTATTATGCATACATAATCATCATGGCACTACATACATAAGGCATTACATCATTAACACATCATGCACACATATATAAACTTGCATATACATCATTAGCATCATGTCATACAATATGCATATAGACATCATGTAGGCATAAATCATCATAAAAACAAGCATATAGGAGTCATCTCCTAAAAACACATACATATAGCAAGTATAAAGTATCCATCTGAGCATAAAACCATAAAATCATCATCCTGCATAAACATCCATACATGTCATCAAAATGTACATCCGCACAAAATATGGGATCTCTTCATATATCATATCATATCGCCAAAAATATACATGTATCAGAGTACAATGAAGTCCAAAACATTGGCTACCAATAGCCATCCAAGGTACAGTCCAAATGATAAAATAAATGCATACAAAATGCTCTCTCAAATGCCACTCTAACTAGATGCTGCACACCCATCTCTACCTACTCCCCCACTAGCCCCTGCACCACTTGATCTATCTCTCTAGGCAGGACCCATCACACCACCACTGCTCTGCATCCTCTGAGACCACTCTGATCTTGTCTGCCACATCTAAGAATAGCTTAGTGCCCATCGACTAGATGGCACCTCCTACTTGTATAGACCCCACCAATAATCCACCCCTACACATGCTCTCCATACCTCCCTTGCCAATGCCTCCACAAATGACCCCTATCCTTGTACTCCCTCCAAGGCCTGCACTCTCTCCTACAACTGGATCACCCTATCCATGACATGATCTCTCTCCCACAACACCATAGTCAGCTCTGACTCTCACGCAAATAGCTGCACATCTCTAGCTGCCACCTTTGCCTCCAAATCCTCTATGCGAGTCTACAAATATCCTATCATATGATCATGTAGATCTCCACATGTAACTCCTTCCCCCATATCCATAGGTGCCTCCCCAGTGGCTCCCTCTCCTATGGCTCCCTCCCCTATATCCATAGGTGCCTATCCCTCACCTACATCCCTACCACCTAATCTCATGCCTCCCTACATCAAAAGTCCTTGAGATAGCCACAATGGCTACCCACCTCTCCCTCTCTGCTGTAATTGACCACCACCCCCAACTCCACCTCTGAATCTGCCACCTCCTCCAAAACCACCACCCCCTCCTCCTCCTCCTCCATCCCCACCACCACAATCTCCATCACCACCATCTCCTCTCCCCCATCCACCTACTACTCTACAACCTCCTCTCCTCCTCCATGTCTGTCCCCTCTCCTCCTCAGAATTTGGAATTGGCTCTACCGGATCTGATATCCAAGGAATTGAATGTGCCATAATATACTGTGTGTACTCCTTAGACACCCCTACATCTACCATCCTCGAGCGCATATTCCATGGTCTGGCCTGTAGCGTCCAAAACTCTGATAATGCCTGATCATATGGTACTACTAGCCCCCACAGGTACCTCTCTCGGACCACCTGGCATACTCTCCAGATCCCCTAGGCAATCCCTACCTCTGCCTAAACTGTCTCAAAACTCTACCTAGAAGTTGTCTCTCCACATTGTAGGCTGTCCTACCAATGAGGAATCGAGTCATAAAAACATATGACAACACCTCCACATCATCCTCCCATGGCTCACACTCAATGTACGACCTCCAGATCACTGTATCCAAGTCATCCAGAGCCTGCCACCACCACTCTAACTTCCCCAAGTGGGGCTGACTCATCATCCCTCCATAGATGTATACATAGGGTTGATCCACTGCTCAGAATCTCAAACTGACTAGTCGGGTAAATGGTAAATGCTCCCATGCCCAAATATGTAGTAGCGTGATACCCACTCCAAAAAATCCCATCCCTCGATATGCTACCTCATGTAGCTCCTGATATATGTGCGATAGCATGCATGGTCCCCATGCAAATCAAGTCCCCTCTATGATCATCTACTTGATCACCTAACACCAACCAATGGCAAGTCCATGCGATCATTTATCTTGACACAGTAGTCCCCCAACAATACCTGATAGCACTACTGGTAATGGCTCATACAATGTGGCTATGTCCTCCCAGGCTATCGATCCATCATCAATATACACATCCTCCTCAAACAATCTTTGCACTGCTAGGGTCCCCCATGCTCAGTCATAGCTCACCAGCTCTCCTTGGATAGGAATGTGCAGGATGCACCATACATCCTCTAGAGTCACTATCATCTCTCCCTGCTCTAAGTGAAACATACATGTATCACTATGCCACCACTCTGCCAATGTTGTAATCAAATTGTGATTCATCTAAATCATGGGCATATTCATCACATTGTACAGGCCTGTCGCTACAATGCAATCCACCTCGACCTCTGTCAACCGATTGCGCAACACTTGTGTGGTGGGATAACTCTCACGCAACTATAAGACGTGAAGATCCTCCTACACAAGTACATCAACCATCATCATCAGTTGTTTTATTTCAAAATTTCTTAAGTTTAAACCTAGACTATCAATAGATACTTTGATCAAGTATCTTTGGGTCTCAATAGGTAAGGAATCATGGCACACCTAGACTTCAACAGACATTTATCCTAATGACCTAAGTCTCATCAGGGCTGCTATGGTTCAAAACAACTCTCACCTCATCTCTCCATCCATCTATCATTGGCATCGGGAAATTTTTGTTCAAACAAACTGGGGCATCTATTTTCCTACACAAAAGTGCTATCCTGCACACAACAGTGCTAATCACCCAACAAAAGCGCTCAATCAACTAGGCAATAGTGCTGAAACAACAATAGTGCTATATTAACTACACAATAGCACTATATTAGCTATTCAATATCACTAACCTTGACAAAAACACTAAAACCACTATGCAATAGTGCCATAGTGGCACAATAGTGCTTATTAAATTAACAACAATGCCAAAACACAATTTTAGCGCTATTGTGTTGACTCAACTTGGACCTAGCTAAAAACATATTAAAAATGCACAAAAATAAAAATTTCAAATTCACATACCACTGGTCTGTAGTCGTCTGGCTGCTGGAATCAATGGATGCACTCTAATCGGTGCTCTATGATGGGAACCGACATCCTGATTGTTGATTGCTCCTCCAAAAAGTCAAAACCAGAGCTCAAATTTCACTATGATTGTGAATACAAATGAGCCTATTTTCACCCCTTTCTCCCCATATAAACCCTTCTCTGTAACCCTAATTTTCCCTTGCTTACCATCGTGGTCCCCATGAACTTACCGAGCCTCCCATTTCTTCATTTTATCTCTGATTTATTCTACTTTTCACCAGTATTGCTAAAATCTTCTCTTGTACCACCCTGCCAATTTTTATTCTTTTTCAAGAGATCGCTTGATTTTTCAAAATTTTCGGCCCATCTCTTGAGGGGGCACACCATGATAGTTTTGATACTTAACGTAAGTACAAATCCAATAGCCAACAAGATGAGAGGGGGGGGGTGAATCATACAAACTTAATCTTCCATAAAAACATCAGATTCAACCTCGGTAACATATACTTCAGTAATATAATCAAAACTGCTAAACATGCAAACTCAAAAGAATATAAACATCTTAAACCTCATAACACTAGATTTAACATGGAAACTCAAATAGGGAAAAACCACTGTGGGATTTCAGACGCACTAAGAAATATACTCTTCTAGAGTATGCTCGGTTAAAAGCAAATCTTGTTAAAGATTACAAACACATTGCTAGATGTGACCCGGTTAAGGGATTTCCCTTAGATCTATTAGGATCTTCACCTTGTTAGAAGTGACCTTGTTAAAGGATTTCAAACACTCAATCAGAATGTAACCTTGCTAGAGGGTTTTACAAATAAGACTGTTAAGTCCACTCGGTTAAGAGATTTTCTATTACTTTCACCAAATAACAGTAATAAAAATCTATCTGCAACTTCACATCTAAAATGCTAAAGCAGATTCTTATTTGTTCAATATAATCTAGACATAGAACTAATCTTGTCCATCTGCTGGGCTTCTATACTTTGTTATTCAAACAGGTCTTCAAGCTTCTGTGCTCGGTAATCACAATGTAGCATTCCTATGCATACATTTGCCCGCATATATTGTTTATCAATAGTTCCCTATTTATAAATAATTAGCTAACTGCTTAATCTTCTTGATCACATTTCCCATGATCAATGAAAGCCATCAGATCTTCAAACTTTGACTAGGTTCAATGTATCCTTCGATTTGAAAACATTTTACACTGCCTTAGAACTTGCATACATTTCTTGGAACTTGTGCTAGGGTATTGTGGTTCAATCTGAGCTGTACATCTTCATGTCAATTTTCCTTTTCCATAGATTCATTAACAAACTTCATGCATGGCATACCAATCATTTAATCAGTTCCAGCTTATTAGCTTCCTTCATTAAATAATGCATGTAACCATTTAATGTATTCTGTTATAGCTCGGTTACAACTCGGTAACAACTCGATAAATACTAAACTTCACTTGGTAGACATTCTGCCTTCGTTAACTGATAGAGATAACCTTAGGGTTTATCGACTAGGTTCCTTAGGGTTTACCGACTAGGTTCTTTAGGGTTTATCGACTAGGTTCTTTGCTCAGTAATATAGTATAGTATTAACCTTACAATTTACAACATATGTATGATGTTAAAATAATTTAAACATCATGATCTCATCATTGTCTGACTCGGTAATAGTTGCCCATTGAATACCTTATTCATCCCCTTATTCATCATATTCTTTCCTATGTCTTTTACCGACATCTTTATACTCTTCAAATCATACTTCTCAAGATATGGCAACATCATACAGAATTAAAAAATCAATTTCTTGACATCAATGACAAAATAATAATATCAAGATAGTAAACATCTTTAATCAGTTATATCCATAATCATCAACAACCTTCTCAATATCCTTATTGAAATGCCAACAATCTCCCATTGTCTGTTGTAATGTCAAATGCCAACAATCTTCCCCTTTGGCATTGATGGAAAAACCCATTGATTTGACCTTAAAAGGATTCAGATTGCTATGATTCTGAAATGCTGAAATGCTCTCTTGCTGTCAACAGATTTTCTCCCCCATACATTAGACTTCTCCTCTTTTCTCCAGTCTTTTCAATTAGTCTTCTCCCTATTATTCTTCTCCCCATTTGACAACAATGCCAAAAAGTAAAGAACTAAAACATAATTTCTTCCTATATGAAGTGATTTCCTGCTGTTGTGTATCAACTAAGTCATAGTCAGAGCATTTTGTCTTAAATTCCTATTCCTTGTATTGTTTCCTGTATTATTTCCTGTACACCTTTAGAAAACATCCTAAAGTGTGTAAATCAACATCAACTCTAAAAAGATATTCGATAGAGTCATTGAATTGATGCTTTCACTGAACTCGGTTAGTGAGTAGAAGATAGGGGTAGGACCCCTAACTTACTTCTGAGATATTCAAAAGTGTCCCTTGGTAGTGGCTTGGTGAAGATATCTGCTATTTGTTCCTTTGTGCTAACATATTCCAACACCGCTTTCTTCTCTTGAGCTTCTTCTCTAAGACAATCATATTTGATAGAGATGTGCTTTGTCTTAGAGTGCATAATAGGATTCTTTGAAATGTTATTGGCACTAGTATTGTCACAGAATATAGTTATTGGCTCGGTAACTTTCTCATTTATTCCTTCCAATAGTTGTTTGATCCATGCAATGTTGGTACAATTGAATGTTGCAGCAACATATTCATCTTCTGTTGTTGACTATGAAACACATCCTTGTTTCTTGCTAAGCCAACTCACTAGTCTTTCTCCTAAAAAGAAAGCTCCTCCACTTGTGCTTTTCCTGTCATCAATGTTGCCTACCCAATCAGCATCAGTATAAACTTTTAAACCAAAATCATTTCCTTTCTGATATACTAAGCCATAATCCTCTGTGCCTTTCAAGTATCTAAAAATTCTTTTGATTTCTATCATGTGTGTTTCCTTAGGATCTGCAAAGAATCTTACAACTATACCTACTGCATGTGCTATGTCTGGTCTGCTATGAACAACATATTATAGCTTTCCAATCATAGATCAGTAAAGTGTCTCATCAACAGATGCAGATTCATCATTCTTTGATAATTTACAGTTGGTAGTCATAGGAGTACTTACTGGTTTTGAATCCTGCATTCCAAATTTCTTCAAGATATCCTTTATGTACTTGGATTGAGTAATGAAAATCTCATTTTTCATTTTCAATATTTGTAAGCCTATAAAATACTTTATCTCACCGATTAATGACATCTCAAATTCTTTGCTCATTTCATTTCCAAAGTTCTTACAGAGAGAGTCATTTCCACAAAATATAATATCATCAATAAATATGGCTGAGATCAGTATTCCATTTTCATCATTCATCATGTATATATTATTGTTCTCACTTGTCCTTATAAAACCAATCTTAATCAAACAAGAGTGCAATCTTTCATACCATGCTCTAGGTGCTTATTACAGACCATATAATGCTTTATTCAATTTACATACTTGATCTTTATTATTATCTTTAACAAATCCTTTAGGTTGTTCAATAAAAACTTCTTCTTCTAATATTCCATTCAGAAATGTAGATTTGTCATCCATTTGATATACCTTGAAGTTATTGAAAGCAGCATATGCCAACAATGTTCTTACTCCTTCAAGTCTAGCCACAGGTGCAAAAGTTTCACCATAATCAATTCCTTCTTCTTGAGCATAACCTTTGCAAACTAGTCTCGCTTTATTTTGAATGACCTCTTCTTTTTCATTTAGCTTGTTTCTGAAAATCCACTTTGTACCGATTATATTTTTATTCTTCAGTCTTGGGATTAGTGTCCATGTGTCATTGTTCTTGATTTGATCAATCTCTTCTATCATAGCATTTATCCAATCTTCACTGTTAAATGCCTCTTTCACTATTCTCAATTCAAATTCAGATATCAAACATGTGTTCTATCTCAGTTTGTTCTTTGTCATCACTAGATCATCCTTATCTCCCATAATCTGACTTGGTGCATGATGTCTTTTGACATACTTGGCTAATATATGCTCGGTAGGCTTTGTATGATCTTCTTCATCACTCGATAACTGGATATTTTCTTCATTTTCTTCAACAGTTCTCTTGATAGGACTTGTCGGTTGAACATAGACAAATTCATCATAATCTTCTGGTTCCTTGGAATTTTCTTCATCATTTCTTTCTAGAAATTCATCAATTTTCACATTTGCACTTTCCACTATTTTGTTAGATGATTTGATGAGACATTTAAATGCTTTTCTTCTAGAAGAATAACCTAGAAATGCTCCTTCTTCACTTTTCTGATCAAACTTGCCATTTAACTATAAATAGAGCTCTCATTCCTCATTTTCAAATCTTCAAGCATTTAGCATTCATAGTCTTAATCCTAAAAACTTGTATGCATTTAATCTATAGTGAATTTTAGAGAGAGCATTTAGCATAAATCACATATATTGTCATTTTGGACTAAAATAAATCTTAGTTCATTTCATAATATATCTAATTAGTTTGTTTTACACTTGCATAGCATAATTAATCATCTACAATCTTGAACCTCCATAAGCATGCATAGTGTAAAAAGTTGTTGAGAGCTACACTAATTTGGAACTTGGAGAGGAGAGGAACAAAGGAGAAGGAGCTAAGAGCATGTTAGAAAGCATTTGGAGATGCCTTGTGATATTTGTTTCCCTAGTTAAATACTTTAGCATGTTTTTAGTGTCTCTTTTGATATGCCTGCTTAGATTAGTTTTTGGTTGAATAACACTAACCTTTGATCCTTGTTTCTTGTTGTTTTGTGTGTTATACGACCACAGGCTTTAATCTAACACTTGTCCATTTCGCAGAGCATCAACATCCATTAAGTAAACTTTGAAATTTTTCTAAGAATCATAGGCCAACAAAATTCTGACCTCTTCCAGCCTGGCCACCAGTGCAAAGGTTTATCCATAGTCCAAACCATCTTCCTGAGCATAACCTTTGTAGACTAATCTTTCTTTATTTCTTACCACTTGACTGGTTTCAGCCATTTTGTTTCTAAATACCCATTTTGTACCTATTACATTCTTTTTTCCCAGTCTGGGCACTACAGTCTTAAGTTTCATTTATCTCAATCTTCTCCAATTCCTCCTCCAAGGCTTTGATCCAGTCATCATCTTTTAGAGCCTCCTTTTCTATTTTGGGCTCAATTATGGAGAGAAGACATGCATTCTCTCTTTTTCTTCTTCTAGTCAGTACTCTTGCATATTTTTCACAAATGATATTTTTAGTGGAGTCATTATTTCTGACATACTTTGCTAGTACTATTTCATTTATTGGAGCTTCTTCTACTGGTTGTGAAGGTTCTACTTCACACACTTCTTCATTTTCTACTACAACATGATTCTCTTCAACAAGATTCTCTTTAGTAGGTTTGACCAGTGTAGTGTACTTGAATCCTCTATAATCCTCTGGTTCACTCTTGCTATCATGTTCATTTTTCTCAGAGAACTCATCTACTCTGACATTTGCATGTTCCACAATCTTACTGGTCCTTTTGTTCAAACACTGATATGGTTTAGTCTTTGTGGAGTAACCTAAGAAGGTTCCTTCATCACTCATGGGATAAAATTTTCTAGAGTACTCATCCCTCTTTAGATAGCACCTCCTTCCAGATACTTTGAAATAATAGACATTAGGTGAGTATCCACACCATAATTCATAGGGAGTTTTATTTGTCCCTTTCTTTACCTATATCTGGTTCAAGGTGTACACAATAGTTCTCACTACTTCTCTCCAAAAGATATATGGAATATCCTTATGTATCATCAGAGTCCTTGCATAATCAATAAGATTTTTGTTCCTTCTTTCAACAACCCCATTCTGCTGAGGTGTTCTAGGTGGAGACATCTATCTCACAATCCCCTATTCTTCATAGTAATTCATAAATTCTTGAGAGGTGAACTCACCTCTATCTGATCTTAGATATTTTAGATTCTTGCCAATTCCTCTCTCTACTCAAGCCTTGAAGAATTTAAACATGTGAAAGGCTTGAGATTTTTCTTTCAAGAATATAGCCCACATCATTCTTGAGAAGTCATTCATAAACAACACCAAATACTGATATCCATAGAAACTCTTGGTTCTCATAGGACTAGATAGGTCTATATGAACTAATTCTAGCACATTTTTAGATAAAAAATATTTGCTGTTGAAACTAGACCGGATCAACTCTCCTATTCGACATTCTTTACACATAGCATTTTCAGGTTTCACAATATTAGGCATACCTCTGACACACTTCGTCTTATTGAATTTTGCTATGCTATCAAAGTTAACATGACATAGTCTTTTGTGCCACAACCAACTATCTTCTTTCTTTGTCATTACAAAACTACCTATGGTGCTATCTAGGTGAAATAGATTGCCTCTAGATTGTTTATCGGTAGCAATTAGACTTCCTAATTTGTCATTTATTTTGCATATTCCTTCATTGAATTCTAACTAGTAACCCTTATTGTTAAGTTGTGAAACACTTAAAAGACTATATTTTAGCCCTTCTACCTAATAAACCTCTTCACAATTTGTTTTATCATTTAGGAATATGGATCCCTTACCTTTTACTACATAAGGAGCATCATTTCTGAATCTCACCATTCCTCCATTGCAATCCTCCCTGCTAAGGAATTTGTTTCTGTCACCAGTCATGTGGTGAGTGCAACCTTTATCAATTACCTAGTCTCCACACCAGTTTGAACTAGAAACTACTGCCATATCACCTTCCTTTGTATTGTCTTCCTTTACTACCACAAATGCAATTCCATCTCCACCACATCCTTCTGATTCTTCATCAATAACTCCTACAAGATAACACTCCTTCTTGTTCTTGTCCTTGTAGCTTCTGAAGTTATTCTTTCTATCATTTTCAAGACATCTAGATGCAATATGACCTATTTTATTATAGGAGAAGCACTTCAAGGGAAGTTTACCTTTATACTTTCCTTTTCTTCTTGGGAGTTTTCTTGCCAATAGAGCTTCAATCTAATCTTCTTCCTATTCTTTAGATAAAAGGTTGTTATTTTCATGAGAATGATTGGTTCTTATAATAGAACTACTCCTAGTTTCTTTTCTTCTCCTTGTTGGTGCATGCATCATGGAAGCTTTGAAGGAAACATCAATCTTTGGTACATTATTATCATAGTTGCTCAATTTGAAGACATTCAACTTTCCAATCAATGAATCAAGTGAAACATTAACTATTCCCAAGGATTTGAGTTCCTGAATTGTAGAAACTCTTATGGCATATTGTGATAGAAAGGTCCTCAAGATTTTGCTAACAACATAATCTTCTTCAAGATTTACTCCAACATTTATGATGGAATTTACTATTAGAAGCTAGGGTTTCCATTGCACCAAAAGATCAATTTGTCAATGCTCGATACAACCACTAGACTTATAGAATCCATAGGAGGCTGTTAAACCATGTCGCGAATCCCTACGAGGGACACTGGCCCACTACCAACAATCCTCCTCCCAGCATCACTCACCATGGCCTACATGATTTGAACCTATGACCAAGCTCTAATACCACTTATTAGAATCTAGGGTTGTTGTTGCACCAAAAGATTGACCTGCCAATGCCCGATACATCCACTAGACTTATAGAATCCATAGGAGGCTATTAAACCATGTCACAAATCCGTATGAGGGACATTGGCCCACTACCAACATTTACTACATCCTTTATCTTTTTACTATATTGTTCTATATTTTCTCCTTCTTACATCCTCATCTCATCAAATTTTCCTCTCAAGCTGTCCACTTTAGCCTTTCGAACATGAGGATCTCCTCGATAACCTGTCTTCAACTTATTCCACACCTGAAAAGTTATTTTCAAATCTTGAACCTTCGCATACTCATTATCAGAAAGAGTGCTAGCAATCAGATCCATAGTAGTAGTATTGTCTTGCCTCTCTTTGATCTAAGCTAGAGTGAGAACCCCTAAAGGTTCATTGTACTCTATGATTAAATGATTCTAGTAATGTTCTCCTAGGGTTCTTAGATAAAGTTTCATTTTGCCACACCATAAGGTGTAATTTTTATTAGAGAACTTAGGACCCTCCTTTCGCATCATCTTGGATCTTTCCTTAAGCTATTAAGCTTCTTCTGAATCTAGGGACCATAGCTCTGATACCAATTGTTAGTCCCAACCGATGTTGAGAGGGGAGGGGTGAACCAGCAGTTTACCAGTTTTGCATAATTAAAACTTATAACTCAAGTATGCACTAACTTAATACTCATCAATATAAACAATTATTGCTAAAGAATATGTATCCATGAAAAGATACACTGTGACACCAAGATTTATCTCGTGGAAACTCAAATGGGAGAAAACTACGATGTGAGTAAGAACTCACAAAATTTGTACTCTTCTGGAGTATGCCTGGTGAAGAGCCATCCCTATTAGGAGATTACAAAGACACTGCTAGGTGCCACCTGATTAAGGGATTTTATTTAAGGCCTATCAGTTCCTTTACCCTGCTAAAGATAGTCTGGTTAAAGGACTTAGGAACATCAATCAAGATGTCACCTAGTTAAGGAATTTTACAAAGGGACCTATCAAAGTCCATCTAGTTAAGGGATTTAAGTTGAAATGGTTATAAAGAAACCAAAAGATGATCTTCTGAAGTAGCTATTGATAGCTTGATCAGATCACAATTAAAATCATACTCTACCCACACTGGTTGTGTCTACTCTGGACAACCCCAGTTTTCTTCTTATACCTTTGACTTTGCACTCTATCGATCTTCTAATCCTTGACTTTGCACTCTACTAGTCCTCTTACCCTTGGCTTTGCACTCTGTCAGTCTACCTCATACACTCTCTTCTCTGCTAAATCTTTTAGCACTTCCTCACACTCTACTCTGCACTTTTTGGATCACCTTGCAAATGATTTGTACTTTACAAATTTTATGATCAAAAATATTTTGAATAAACTCAAAATACATTATACATTCTTTGCCATCACCTTTAGGTGTTTCCTTAATCATTTGCAATCACAAATTTTAGTAGAGTTAGATTTCAAATCTTCCCACTCTTGCTATGTACACTATGCAATAATTTCGCCAACCACTCAACCAATTCTGGCACCACATCCCCCAAACATAGTGACTTCTAGGTCGGGTTCAGTCTTATAAATGTGAACCAGAAAATCTGCAAGTAATCATGGCTTAATTGCATGATGAATGAAGTTAACCTCACCAACTTTTAGTTTGGTGTATACACAAGCTCACCAACTCACCTTTTGCCACCGCAACTGAATAACCAATCATAGCTCTAAGAGTTATGGTGATCACCTATCTTCCTTTTGCCTCACTGATGTATCAGTATACCACTGTGCTCTACATTACTGGTTTATCATTTGATTATCGGTTTGTTATGCTTATATCAAGTCTCTTTTCCTATTTGTCAGTGAGGTTTCAGTTTGCATACAACCTCAAGCCTTCTTTCCTAAGTCACCTTTTGTGACTTCATCATTATCATAATGACGAACCTTAAGATCTGACCTCAACATCGATCTTCTTGAGTGATAAACCGGTTAGCTTAGTCTATCTTCCCTTGAGCTGATTTGAACATTGGTCATCTATCTCTTGCATTGTTTCCATGTGTTTACAAGTCATCACCTTTACTATTGAGATACACCACTCCATCGATACCACTCCACTAGTCAGTTTTAGACATCAATGACAAATCTTAGCACATATATCAATTCTCTGGATTAACCAGTTTTGTCAATGCCAACAAGGTTTACTTGTGTTTTCTTTCCTAACTGGTACTCACTCTTAGGATCAAAAGGTGAAAGATATTTTGGAAACCACTAATTCACCCCCTCTTAATGGTACATTATGTTCAACACATACATCTATCATGACATAGAGGAGCTTGGAGGTTATTAAATATCCTACATATTCACAAAGAATTTGATTACCGAACCATTTGAAGCTAGAATTTGCCCATTTATAGAGGAAGGGTTTTACCTAGTTTATGGACTTTTAAAAATTTGATGAAGCTGAATGGGTTCAATATATACGCAGTCGTATTCATGGAGAATTCATTTGGTTGGATTGAACCTACAAGATCACTAAGGAAGTTGTGTCGACTTGAATTTCATCCTCATAATGTTACCTGCAATAAGTTAGTTTCACAAAATACAAATAGAAATGCATACATGAAATCCAAATTCAACCAATGAAACTACATGAAATACATACTAAAATAAAACATTATTTTACCTTCATGATTTATGTCTCATTGTGTCCTAACTCCACTGTTCCTAGTTGCAGATGGTGCACTCTTAGACAATGCACTGATGGCTTCCAAGATGGCATATGAAGAATGGACTAATAACTTGTAGTTAACTGATACTATGATATGCAAATACTACATGATTATGCTAAAATGATTATGCTAAATGATTATTGCTATTTGCTTCAAGCTTAAAACTCATGGATGCATATGATTAGCTTGCAAAATGCACTAGAAGTCTCTTGAAGACTCTTGATTTCTAACTCTCTCTCAAATGAGGCTGTTGATTTAATAGACTTTGAGAGGATGAGATGATGTGGCATAGATCAACGGTCATGATCAGATCTGCAGATTTGAATGGCAATGAGCAAAGGTGAAGGTTGAGAGAAAGGGGGAAGGAGAAGACAAGTGCCACTCATCTCACCTTGACTAGGTTGCTGACTGAGAGAATCTAGGGATGGTTGGAGGAAATTTAGGCATGATAGGACAAGTGGACTCAAGTCCTTCCTAAAATGTAGGGGGTGTTGGAGAGAATATAGGAAATGGTTATGAAATATGTGTACATACACAATATTCATTGAATTTTATAAGTTGGAGATAAATGATGAATTAATATTTAAGAAATATTAATTTCCTTAGCCACACGATGGATGAGTTGGCAAAGGGAAGATGAAGTGGAGATGGAAGGGCGAGTTGGATAAGACAGATTAAATAATTTAAGAAATTATTTAATATTAGAGACAATAGGATAGGAGAATAACTATTAAATATTAGATATTTAATTGTTTGGAGGAGATAATTAAATATTAGATATTTAATTAACTTGGTTAGAGGAATAATTAAATATTATATATTTAATTAATTAGAAGAATATGATAGATGAATTGATTAATAAAATATTAATTAATAGAAAGACATGAAAATGAATTAAATTAATTAATCTTTTCAAATTAACTATTTAGTAGAAGAATAATTATTAAATAAATATGAAATATTTATTTAATTGCTCATAGCCAATTTTTATGTGTATACAGTTTGCCCCTGTTTGAAATAATGTCAACACAACATTGTTTCAAAGATTAAATCAAGTCTCAATAGTGCACCTAATAGAGCTAAAAATCCTGATTGTGTGCCCCATTAGGAGATTGATCGTGAAATTGTCAAAAATTCTATTTTGAACGATTGATCTCATGATAATTGATAAAAATTTAGTCAATTAAATTCATTTGTTAAAAAACAAATTAAATTGCCCAATTCGAAATTAATTACTCTTCAAATAGTAAATATAAAATTAACCAAGGCTAATTTTAATTTCATTGTTGTCCTTGTCAGCTTGTGGAGAAAATATTCTTGCTAAGGTGGGAAAATGGTGATTCCTGTGGAGAATCATCAATTTGAGCGTGTTCGACATTATCAGCGACCTGTCAAGAATGGATATCCAGTAGGTATCTTATCTTGAGCCTTGTTTGCAAGTTTTCCTTCAAATTTTTATGTTTTAGGCATGTTTTTAAATTTTCAAAAAAAAATTGAATTTTTTCGGTGTTAGCTTAGCGCAAATGCAATTTGTTTTAGCGCATATGCAATTAGGATTAGCACAACTGCACATTTTAGTGCAAATGTCTATTTTGTTAGTGCATATGTTAAAGTTGTTAGCACTTATGCATAAGATAGCACAAATGCATCATTTGTGTGCGCTTTTTCTCAAAAAGGTTGTGCTATTGCATGGATTAGCATGTATGTGTGTAGATTTAGCGCATTTGTTAAAAAACATAGTGCATATGCACTAGGTTAGCACAAATGCCTTTAGATTTAGCGCAAATGCTTAATAGGATAGTGCTTTTGCTCAAATTTGATGTTTTTGATAAGTACAAAAGTTAAAAATCACTTTGATGATTAGATTTAACATGTTTAATACGCATTGATGATGAAATAGGGTTTTGATTGAGTGATTGCGTGATTGATAGATCAATAGATAGTGTTGATTGTTGGATTGATTGATAGGATTGCTTTGATTAGCTTGATTGATAGAGTAGCATTGATTAGCTTGATTGATAGAGTAGCTTTGAAACAATTGATTTAGTTTCTGATGTAAGAGCTTAGCAGAGTTTTGAGTGAACTCAGTGTTTGATAGAAAACCATTATTGATAGGTTTTAAAATGTTTTCATAGTGTAAATTGCTTCAATTTGATTTGATAGAGATATTGATTTAGTGATTTAGTTTTGTTTTGATAGATAGATTGACTTGATGATTCAATTTGGATTTCATAGATAGATTGATTTGATGATTCAGTTTTGATTTGATAGATAGATTGATTTGATGATTTAGTTGATTTCACTTGAAAAATAGGAGAAACTTGATGTTCTCCAGTGTCAGGGGAAATTACTGGCAGTGCATCATTTAGTTCTTGAGTTGACCCAGGATGAGATTAGACATATAGATGCCTATGGTTTATGCCATTTATTGTATATGCCTAAGATTATGCATAATAGAGGATTATTGACGGTGTTGGCCGAGAGATGGCACAATGAGCATAATACTTTCCACCTTTCGACAGGTGAGATCAGTGTGACTCTTGAGGATGTCTACAAAATTTTGCACATCCTAGTGACTAACGAGCTAGTGCAATATGATTATCAAGATTGGGTTAGGACAGAGGCTTGTAGAGTTGTGTTTCCTGATGAGAGCATTGGTAGAGGAGAGATCCGATGGGTAGATATGGTGATGTATTATGAGGCTCTTCTTGTGATTCTGGCTAGTTTGATTGGAGGGTTTATATGTCCTGATAGGAGATCACAAGGCTTTTCCATTGGATGGGGTGAGATTTTCTTGAGTATGATGTAGCCTCGTACTTGATATGCTTGGGGTGTTTGCATGCTAGCACACTTATATCATGATCTTCACTAGGTAGTGTATGATGAGAGTGTGAGTTTGTCTACAAGATGCACTTTATTGCAGATCTAGTGCTAGGAGCACATTGTTGTTACTCAGCATATCCATCATAGAGTTCGGGGAGAGAGGCAGCCATATGTATATTTCTATGCAGGTATCCTTACTCAGCATAAGCTGGGTAAGATGGAGTATTGGCATTGGGTGCTTGATTCATTGGACAACATTACTTGGATACCATATGTTGATTGTGAGCCATGAGATGGATGATGCATAAACATTACTATTTATCATATAGAGTAGATATCTTATTGGTCATACACCTTTCATTGTTGAGCGATAGTTGATTGGTCACATTTTGAGATAGTTTGGTATCATCCAGCCTATGCCTACTGGTGTGATGATATATGCTCAACAGTACAGAGATAGGTGAGATTGGGGACCTTCTTTGTCATTTGAGATTACTCATGCAGAGTTTGTTGCTACTTCGAGAGTGGCTTATGATATGAGATTACACATTCTTGATCCCAGGGTTACTACAAAGTATGCCTAGTACATATTAGCTCATCCATTTCCTTGTATTACTGATCCAGCAGATCCTCCTCCTAGCTCTGGAGATGATGATGATGATGATTCAGATGATCCAATTTTTAGGAGACACAGACATAGATGAGAGCTTAGAGCTACTCATGAGGCTAGGGGAGGTGGTGATGATGGTGGGGATGGAGGTGGTGGTGGTAGGAGACCTGGATGGAGGGGAGGTCGACTGAGAGTCCGTGGAGGATTGTTTGGACTAGTTGGCAGGATTGAGAGAGCATGTCGTATGGGTGGGAGAGATGTTGGATAGAGTGGGAGGGAGCATGGTAGGGCAGGCATGAGATCACCGAGAGGGTTGCCATTGATAGAAGTTTTGGTGAGTGGATTGGATGGGGGTTGTGGGAGAGGTATTGATTTTGGACAGATTCAGCCAGATCCTAGGGTTATTGCAACACATGGTGGAGATGATGAAGATCTTGAGGATCATGTTCCCTTGATTAGACAATAGGTTTGGAGAGTTACTCGGATTGAGATTCCAATAGTTGGACAAGTTGGCGGTGAGGGGATTAGGATTCATGCACCATAGAAGGATTTACTAAAGCAGGTTGCACCAGTGCATGATATGCCAGAGCAGGATGCACCAAAGCATGATGTGCCAGGGAAGGATACTATAGATAGTCTGAGAGCACAGATTGATCAGCTTCGAGCAGAGGTGTAGACTTTTATGACTGAGCGGGATAGAGTTTTTTGGAGACAATAGGATACTTAGGGCCTTCTTGATCACATTCAGCAAGTTGGATCAGGGACTCTCTCAGCTGACACTGTTAGAGCATTAGTTCAGGCTGGGAAGGAGACTTCTCACTGGCGATGATGATATGAGGAGGCAGTTATAGAGAGCCAGAGAGATAGTAGTTATCATACCACCATGTTGATGGATACTAGTAGTGGTGGGGTCATGGGACCTCCTCAGAGGAGTGGTGATCATGGGAGACAGGCATCTAGAGGATTTTCTCACCCACAGCTATAGAGATGGGCAAAGTTAGGTGGTAGTGGTACAGGACAACCGTGACTTGATTTGGAGCATTTCTATTATTTATTTGATATCATTGTATACTTGGACTTTATTGTTTTATGTTGCAGACATGGACTCTATATGATGATCTTTTATTATGCATGTTATTCTATTTGATTATGACGATGCTTATATTCTTTGATTATATGGATGTAATGATTAGATGGATGATGTTCTATATGCATGTTACTCCTATTTTATGATGATGATTTATATGATGATTCGATGATAAATGCTTTTGTTGATTTTCAATTTTGATGATCTTGGATGCACATGAAAATGATTACTAACTTAAATGATATGAATGTAATGATCTATATGGAATGCAAGTGAATGATTGATGTAGTTTATTTTATGATGAGAATTGTTTTTGTATTTTTATATGTAATGTTTATGAATCTAAGTGCAAAGATGCAACTAAATGATCGTTAATGGAATGATAAAGCAAATAATAATGATGATACACTACATGATGAATGAAATGCACTTAATTAAATGCAAACTAATGCAATAATAAAATGCAACTAAATGGAATAGATGATGATTAAAATGATTCTAAAAATGAATGAACCTATAATGATTAAATGCAAATTGTTTTTGTATGTCCAAGTATACTCAATCTTTATTTATGACCGTTGATTTGTTAATAAAATGATATGCTTATAATGCAATTAAATAATGAGCTAATCCAAAATCATCTAACTAAAAATTGTACTACCATTCTTCATATGTGATCTTGTAATAGTGCTTGATTTCATCATTGAGCTTTAAATGTTGTAAGAAAATACAAGAAGCTTGACATAATGATTCAAGATGACCTAATTATTCCTTACATGGATTTTGATAAAGCAAGTTAATACAAGCAACTTGATATAATGGATCAAGCTGACCTAAGTATTGCTTGCAGAATAGACAAGGATTATCTCCTTTCATGCATGACTTGGAACGCCCTCCTTGATCTTTTGCCAATCATATCCCAAGACAAGTTCATACCATAGTAAGAGATAAACCACAAACAACAATCAAAGAAAATAATAATGCCCCATCATAGCTTCTCTAGTCATGGACATCCTTGAGTTTGCATAGAGTACATGATTAGAAACAAAATCAAGATATAAACACTGAATCTTGTATGCCATTGACATGTTCTTATGGTCATTAACTAATATAATCATCTTGATGAATGATCTTTGATAATCCTTTGTTACTTTTTAGTTGATTCTTCAGTTTTTGATTTGCATGATTCAGTTGTTGATGTAATGCCTTGATTTTTGTTGCTTTGTTGCTCATTATCTATTTCAAAACCCTAGGTGTTTTTTTTTTTTTTATGTTTTGGATTTTCAAAGATTAAAAAGATCACCTTAGCAAAAGGAATTTGGATTTTGCCCCCAATGGAAACAAAAATTTATTATGGATGTATGAACTGATCATGATCCAAACCATGGAGGAATACAAATGCAGGTTGATTGATTCTGATAAGGTCCAAGACAGTGACTACGACAAGTATGTCAAAGATTGATAAATGTTGGTAGGATGCATATTTTTTGCTAAATGGTTCAGAGCAATGGATGCGAAAGATTGAATGGATAAGATAAAATATATGGAAGTGATAGATTCAATAGGATGGAGTGGATAGGTGTGCAAAGCGATCTCATAGATGGAGGAACCTATGTTTTAGATAGTGCCTATTTACTAGGTTTTCACCATCTAAATTTATTGCATTTTTTTGGATTTTATATGCTTTTTATTGATTTTTTTTAGGACTGTATATCTCAAGCATTAAATTTCTTCAGATGGATAGAATTGATAGGTTCATCAAACCAATCACCTTTAGGGGTAGATAGCTTGTATGCTCCTGATCCATATGTTGCTAATATGACAAAATGTCCTAACCAATTTGGTTCAAATTTTCCCTTCTTTTCCTGATCTTGCTGATTTCTTAGATTCTCCCTTAGAACTATATCTCCAATTTGGAAAATGCGTGGCTTGACTCTGTGGTTATAGCTTCTTGCCATTCTTTATTGGTATACTTTCAAATGTTTTGTTGCATTTTTGTGACGTTCCTAAATCAGTTCTAGTTCCTGGAGTTGAGAGACTCGTTGTTCTTCTTCTGGTATAAGACCATGCAAGGATACTCATAGAGAAGGTATCTCTAGTTCTATAGGTAATATAGCTTCTAATCCATAGACCAAACAATATGGAGTTGCCCCTGTTGGAGTGCAGATGCTAGTTGAGTATGCCGAAAGAGTAGGATTTAGCTAAATGTGCCAGTCTTTTCTAGCTTCATTGACTATTTTCTTCAAGATTTTCAAGATAGTCTGGTTTGATGTTTCAGGTTGACTATTACCTTGTGGATAATATGGAGTAGAGAACCTATGTTGGATATGAAACTATTCACATAGGTATTTTACATCTTAATTTTTGAATGGTCTTCCATTATCAGTGATAATGGTCATAGGAACTCCATAGCGACAAATTATGTAATTCAAAATGAATAATGATATTTGTTTTCCTGTCACTATTGTTAAAGGCACTGCTTCAATCCACTTAGTAAAATATTTAGTAGCAATCAAAATAAACTTATGTCCATTAGAAGATGAAGGATTGATCTTTCCTACCAAATCAAGGCCCCACTGTGAAAATGGCCATGATCCCGTCATAGGATATAACTCTTGTGCTAGCGCATGAATGATATTTCCATGGATCTGACATTGTTTACATTTTCTACCATAGGTGAATGAATCTCTTTCCATAGTAGGCCAAAAGTAACCCATAAAAATAAGTTTCTTAGCCAATGTTAAACCACTTGAGTGAGTATCTCAAATACCCGCATGAATGTCATTAAGAAATCTCTCAAATTCATCTTTTTCAAGACATCTCAACAATGTACCATCTATACCATGCCTATATAGGATATCAGCAATAATAGTGTAGTGAGAGGACTGACAGATAAAGTTTCTTTGTTGATAATGGGATAATTCAAGAGGAAGGATATGATCTTTTAAATATTGGTAGGTTTTACAATATGATGATTGACTGGTTCCTGATATATGGCAAATTCAATAGGTATGTTAGGATTGGATGGTAGGAGTTAAGATATCTTCTAGGAGAAATTTGTAATGTTGTTGATTCTCTTTATTTTTCAAGAGAGATTCTATTTTAGCCATTGCATCTGCTGCTTTATTCTCATTTCTGGGAATCTGGGTGAATGTGATTTCTTTAAAGTGTCCTTTAAATTCCTCCACTAGTTGTTTGTATGGCATAAGCTTATCATCCTTTATTTTATATTCATCATTTATTTGATTAATGACAAGTTGTGAATCACCATAGACATGTAGTTCTTTGACATTCCATTCAATGGCCATTTTGAGCCCTCTAGCCAATGCTTCATACTTTGCAATATTATTTGTGCATGGAAATTGTAGTCTATATGATTTTGGAATTGTGTGTCCTTGAGGTGTGATGAACAAGATTCTTGCACCTGATCCATATTGAGTATAAGAGCCATCAAAGTACAATTCCCAAAAGTTTGTACTTACTATCAAGATATCTGCATCAGGAAATTTGATATGCTAAGGCATGTTATTTTGTAAAGGTGCATCAGCCAATTGATAAGTGATGACTTGTCCCTTGAAAGCTTTCCGGTCAACATATTATATGTCAAATTCACTTAGTATCATAACCCATTTGGCTAGTCTCCCTACCAATGTTGACTTGCTCAACAAATATTTGAGAGGATCTATCTTTGCTATTAGTTTCACAGAATGAATCACTATATAATGTCATAGCTTCTGAGTGGCAAATACAACTACTAGACATATCTTTTCAATTGAGGAATAATTTAATTCATAGCCAACAAGAGTTCTACTGATATAGTAAACTACTCTTTCTTTTCCTTCGTCATCATGTTGGGCTAGGAGAGTGCCTAATGATACACTTGTTGCGGAGATATAGAGTAACAATGGTTTCCCTTTGGTTGGTGATATCAGTACTGAAGGACTCATAAGATATTCTTTTATTTGCAAGAAAGCTTCTTCACATTTTAGATCCCATTTGAATGGAACATTTTTATGTAGAAGATGGGTAAATGGAAGACATCTATCGGCCAACTAAGAAACAAATCTCCTAATTGATTGCAACCTTCCTTGTAAAGATCGCAATTGACTTATGTTCTCAGGTGACTCCATCTCCATGATAGCTTTAACTTTTCTAGGATCTACTTGGATGCCACGAGTTAATATAATGTACCCAAGGAGCTTTCCAAAGGTTACCCCAAATGCACATTTCTTTGGATTTAATCTCAATTGATATCTTTCTAGCCTATCAAAAATCTTGCTTAAAATATTCAAATGTTCTTTTCCTGTGTGAGATTTTGCAAGTATGTCATCAACATAATCTTCCATAAATGTGTGTATCATATCATGGAAAATTGTCATCATAGCCCTTTGATAAGTCGCTCTTGCATTCTTAAGCCCAAATGGCATAACATTCCAGCAATATGTTACCCATGCACAAGTGAAAACTATTTTCTCTTGATCTTTAGGTTCTATTCTTATTTGATTATATCCGGAGAAGCCATCCATTAATGAAACATCTCGTGTCTTGCTGACATGTCCACTATCATATCAATGTTTGGTAGTGGGAAATCATCTTTTAGACATGCTTTATTTAGGTCTCTAAAATCTGTACAAACTCTTATGCTCTTGTCTGGTTTTGATACTAGTACAATACTTGAAACACATTCTGGATAAGCAATTGGTCTTATGAAACCCACTTCTAATAGTTTCTTCAGCTTGGTCTTTACAAGAAGAACAATGTGCAGATGCATCTTTCTTAGCTTCTGCTTAACAAGTTTTTCTTTTAAATCCATATTAATATGATGCATGATAAGATCGGTATTAAGTCCTGGCATATCTACATAAGATGAAGAAAAATTTATTTGTCTTTGCATAAAGAATTCCATGTATTCTTTCTTCTCTCTTTCTCATAATGAGGCAGCAAAATGAAGTGTTTTAGGATCATTTGATGTATCAATGTTTACTACTTCTGTTGGTTCTATCAGGATAGAAGATCTCTCTTGAAAATATGCAGGAAGAATGTCAAACTTTCCATCTTTTGACACCTCAAGGAGGTTTCCAGCATCAGATATATCCTTTGTTTTCTCTTTTGATTGATCTAATATTTCCATGAAATGGTTTTCAACAATAGGTCTCTTTCCTTGTTTTATTTCACTTTTGCAATTAGAAAATTTGGCATTCTCCTGACTATGAGAAACATCACTTGATTCTGCAATGGAAGATATCTTAGTTGGGATGGGGTCAATACTGTTAAGGTACATGGCTAAGTCATGATCAATGGAAAAGACATTCAATTAGGGGTTGTCTAAATTATCCCAATCAATTAATTCAGGATGAAGAAGGGGTAAATTGTAATCACTGTCATCATTAGGTGTTTCAACATTCATGACATAATGATTATAGTTTGGCATAGAATAGGCATTGTTTAAATGTTTTTGAGAATTGTCTTTCCCAAGCATTTCCAAATTAGTCTTAACAAAATTAATATTAGCATTGTGTAGTTCACACTCAAGTGGTTCTTCAACTGACATTTGCCCCTTAAATGAGTGGATTATGTCCACACGCACATCTTTAACACTGCAAATTCCTTCTTGATTGAAATCATCTGTATTTTGGAGTTGACATACTTGTGTATGTGATAAAGAGGATTCTTTTGCTAGATTTTGTCTTCTTTCAAATTCAACTTCTTCTGGACTAATAGTCAAGCCAACTTGACTATCTCTTAATTCTTCTATGGTTCTTCCACATTTGATCTTTGTTTGTGCTTCTTGTTGCATTGCTTCTCTATCTTTGTCTTTCCCTTTTCTTTTTGCATACGCCTCTTTTCTCTGAATTCTGACTCTCTCTTGTCTTCTTTCTAACTTCATCTTTTGTTCTATAATAGAGAAGTCTTCTTTTGTGATAGTTGCTTGATCTTCATTATTTTCCTTACTTGATGTAGTAGATAAGACATCTGGACCCCATTCATATTCATTGGAATTTGTCTTCGAATCTTGATCTAAGATTTCTCCACTATACCATACTGGAATGTCATATGGTGCAAAAAGTTCTTCGATTTTTGTCATCTCTATTTTTACTATTTCTATAATATCTTATTCAAATTTTGCCTTTGTTTGTATTTTTAGAACTTGTTGACAAGATTTTTTGTCACCTTGGATGATAATCTCCTCCTCTTTCTTTTCATGTTCTTCTTGCTTCTTTTGTTTATTGGT
Source organism: Cryptomeria japonica (assembly GCF_030272615.1). Classification (NCBI taxonomy): domain Eukaryota; kingdom Viridiplantae; phylum Streptophyta; class Pinopsida; order Cupressales; family Cupressaceae; genus Cryptomeria; species Cryptomeria japonica. The sequence goes on along the minus strand of NC_081411.1, from coordinate 780,054,993 downwards.
TACTGTTTCGGCCGCTTGATGTAGCTTTTCTTGCCAATTTTCTTCTTTAGAAACTGATTTCTTTCTCCATTTTTGTTGTTGATGATTATGTTTCTTTTGATTAGACTTTAGATATCCCAGCCCAGATTTATCTTCTATGGATTATGAGTGGGAACAAATAGGTTCTGAAATACCTTGATGTTGCTTACCAATTGGTCCTTTTCCTTCATATCCCATCTTTTGCATGATTTGATATCCTTTTCCATATTGTTTTATGGGAATATTGACTTCTACTGCCATTTATATAGTTTTGTCTTCATCCTTGTATAACCAACCAAGAATGTCTTTGTCTTCACTTTCCTCTGTAAGAGTTTCAGCACTAACAAATGTTCCTTTAAACATATGTTTTGATCTTTCTGATAGCTTTGATTGAATATCTATAGGCTTTCCATATAACTTAGGGGAAAGTGGAAAATAAAGCAAAGAATATTTTCCCATTCGTTCGTCATTTAACTTGAGCTTTTCTTCAAAAGTTTCCCATAACTTTTCTTGAATTTCTTTGGTAGGATATATTGATTCTCTATTATGTGGAACTCTTGTATCTTGTGTTGGCTTCAAATTATTGCAATATTGACTGGAATCTGCAATTATAGTGATTTCTTTTCTTTCATGAGGAAATTTCACGCATTGATGATATGTAGAAGGAACAACTTGTATCTTGTGAATCCATGGCCTTCCTAGAAGAATGTTGTAAGAGAGGTTCAAATCTAAAACTTGACACAATGTATCCTTTTCCATAGGTCCTATCCTTATTGGTAACACAACAGTTCCTTTAGCAGAATGTTTTGCTTCATCATAAGCCTTGATGGTTATTTTCTTTTTCGGGTCTACTGCATTCTCTGAATATCACAAAGCTTTTATCAAAATTAATGCACAAATGTTTAAGTCAGCTCCTCCATCTATGAGCACATGTTTGACATGATTTTTATTTATGGAGACTTCAACATGTAAAGGAGCATTGTGAGGATGTTGTAAGGATGCATCATAATTTTTAGAAAATGATAAGCAGTGAGGAGCTATGAGGTGTCCTACCATGTTTTGGAACTGATCTACATCCAAATCTTTTGAAACTGTTGTTTCCACTAAAGCTTTCTCCAAAATTTCTTTATAAATAGATGAAACCTTGAGAAGTTCCAGAATTGATATTTGAGCGGGTATTCGTTGTAATTGCTTTACTAAATTGTATTGTTGTGATGTGGATGTTGGGTCTTTTGCTATGCCTAGAAAAGTAACATTTTCTTTGGTTCTTGTGATAATTAATTGGTTTTGAAGATGGATTTTTATTAACAATGATCACATTTACCACATCATCATATATATAAGTAAAATTAACTTTGGCTTTTCCTTTGTCATCTTTTAATTGGGACGATTCACCTTTGTCATAATTTGGAAGTGGAGTTTTAAAAGCCAAGTGTGATTCATTTGTCTTATGGCTATCCACTGTGATGGTTCCATTATCGATTAGATCTTGGATAAGGTGTTTCAATCTCTACTAGTCATTTGTTAGGTGTCCTTTATTCCGATGATAATTGCAAAAATGATTGTCATTCCACCAATTGGGCTTGACTGGTGGTTCATAACTTCTTGCTTCTGGCAAAACAATCAATTTGTTAGCAAGCAAAGTTTTTAGAGCTCATTCCAAATATTCTCCAATGTTTGTGAATTTCCTCCGCGGATTGGAGAAAAAGGACTTGGCTTTATTGTTTTCGAGATTGTTATTGCTTGGGATTTGACTTGATAGATTGAAAATTGGTTTTTGTTTTATAGTACTATTATCATCATTCTCTTCATTGTTGACATTCCTATTCTTTGACCAGAACTTGGGTTTGTCATTGTTGTTGTTGTTGTTGTTGTTGTATGAATTATTGTAAAGTTTTATTTCTCCTTTCTTTACCATTGCGCTCTCTATTTTCAGACTGTTCTTGATCATTTTGGCAAAAGAGGGAGGACATTGCATCCTTAGTCGATAACTCATTTCATTGATAAGATTATCAATGAATATGTCCATTTTTTCTTGATTAGGTACATCTCGAAGATACCTATTAAACATGTGTTTCCATCATTGTAAGAGAATCATAAAGGATTCACCATTCTTTTTTTTAACATTGCAAAGATCAAACACTTTTATTTCATTCCTTATATTGTAGGAGTATTGTGAAATAAACCTATTCACAAGTTCTTCAAAGGATTTGATTCCGGATGGTAATCTTGAAAACCACTCCATTGATTGTCCATTTAAACTCCTAGGAAAAAGATGCATAAGGTAAGTTTCATCATGAGCAAATTCCATGCTCATAGTACAAAACTCCCTAATATGATCTTGAGGATTAGATTTTCCATTGTATTTGTCATATTCAGGAATCTCGCAATGTTGAGGAAATGGTATCATATTTAGATTTTTGTCAAAAGGTTATGGGCATATATCTTCTAATTAATATTTCTTGGAGCTTGTCCCATTTTGCATGTCTTGTATTTGTTGTTCTAGAGTTTGTATTTGTTGAGTAAGGTTTGACAATGGATTATCCACATAGTTTCTCCTTGTTTCTTTGTGAGTTCTCTTATCACTATGCTCTTTTCTTGTGTCATCCTTTTCTTTCCTTGTTTCTTCATGACTTTCTTTGTTCACATCTTCATTATTTGGATCATTTGTGTTTTGGGTGTTACTTGCCTCCACATCTTGTTTCAAGATTTCTATGTTAAAGTCTTGTGGTAGTTTAGTCTCCAGAGTTTGCCAACATCGAGAGATATTTTTCTTTTTGTTTTGCTAACAATTTTTCCATTAGCCTATCAAATTTTGAAATCTTGCTCAAGGTCTCTAACGGTGCTATTGACTACTTCTTCGTCAATAGAGGTAAATCCAAATGTGCGGAATATAGGGGTATCTTCTTCCTCCATTTGTTGTTGTTTTCTAAGTTGCTCGTGTTGGGCTCTAGTACAAACTAGCATGTGTTGAAAGTTCCAAAGGACAAAGTCAATAGCTGATTATTGGTTTAGGAAGATATGCTTTATTGATCTTACCACTATTGTTTGTTCATTGGGATAAAGAATCTCTTTGTTGAAAGACAAATCTTTGTAGAGTTTCACTGTCAAATTCTATACCGCAACCATGTAGGTAGTGATGAAAATGATGTAGGAATTTCCTATGTTTCAATAAGATCTTGCAATTGATATACAAGAATCTTATCCTTTTCTGAGTAGCTTTATAACTAGGTTTTCTTTTCTTAAGGTGATACTTAAAAGTCATATAAGCATTTGGCAATTCACAAGTTTGTTTGATTCCAATGTTGGTGTGATTCTAGTTTTGATATAACCTAGGTTCAAAATAGGAAAGATATATCCAAGATTAGGAACCTAGTATAGTTTGATCAAGCTTCGTGATAGAGGATTTGATTATCCTGATGAGAAACTTGACAAGGATGTTGATTTTTGCACTTAAGATGTTTGAATCAATAGCTTGTTGAATGTTGATGTATATAGAACCTTTTGGGTATAACCTGCTGGATTAGTGACCTAGTTGTTTGAGCTAGTTCAAAAATATGTGATAGTTTAGAGACAAAACCTACTTCAAGAATTATTTTGATATTTGATGTTTTGATATTTTGATTTGGTGTTTCAAGTGTTGGAAAATTTTTGTATTCCCCTTTTCAATCAAACTTTTTCAGTAATTTGTTGGATTTTTGCTCACTTGTAGATGATAATTTTCTTCAATTTTTGACCATTTGGAACATGTTATAGACATAGAAGACACAATTTCTAATAAATAAAATGCACAACCAAGTATAATCCCTATGGCAGGCTAAGACAATGATTGTTGAATCTCATGTGGGGTTTCCCTTGAGGCTACACTATTTAAAGTGGATATTTAGATGCTTGACCCCACTGGCTCCACCCTTGGCACTCACTTCTTTAGAGTAGCCAAGCACTAGTTTCCATGAAAACTCCCCATGGCAAACTTTATATCTCTACTAAGAACCATATGTATGTGAGCCACTTCAAAGGTTCGACCTCCTGCACCAACAAGTAGAAGGATTTTGGCAGCCAATACAAGTGGTTTTTAGTAAAGGCTTCTGGTCATGTGGCCATACATGTAGCACTTTTAGCTCTATAAATATAGAAGGTTTCCAGCCTATACAGGTTATGCTCCATAGGGTTTACTAGGAAGCATAGTTTCGGTATGAACTTATCAGCACATGTTGTTTGGGACTTTCATCACAAACATGATTTATTTATTATAGATTGGAAGGACTTGGTATTAGCCCATTTCCACTTTAGGTCATTCCCCTCTCACTGGCCCCCTGAAGGTAGCTCGAGAAGGCAGACCCTCTAAAGGATTTAATTTCTTGAAAGTAAAGAAAGTGTAAAAGAGTGGGTTTGGCTTTTTGGTCACCCAATTAAGGGGAGAGCATATACCTACCACTTTCGAGACACGAAATACAAGCATTCTTTTTAACCTTTTCAAAGAAATTGTTGGCTAAGTCCTATTTGGAGATGTTTCTCCAACAAGCATGGTGTTCATTTTAGCCTTTTTAAAAGTCTATGTGCAACTATTTTGGAGAAAATGCTAAAATGCAAGTTGCATGCTATCAATTCATCCTCTTAGTTAAACTAGATGAACAAAATATGATATATTACTTCTCAAATGAAGATTTTTAATTAACTAGATGATGAAATGCATAAAATTTTCCTTAAATGTCATCCTGCACATGCATCTTAGTAATCTAAAAAATCTGAAGTGCTAATCTAACATATGTGCTATCTTTTTATTCAAAAGCACTAACCTGCAGATCAAAAGTGCTAACCTAGACTACAAAAGCGCTACTCTATGGATACAAAAGTGAGATTTCTTTGACATATGTGCTAACCTAGGGTACAAATGCGTGAACCTATAATGCAAATGTGCAGATTTTAAGACAAAAGCGCTAACCTATAGTGTAAATGCGCTAACCTAGAAGGCAAATGCGCTAACCTGGAAAACAAAAGCACTATCAGAATTCACACATGTGTTAATCTGCATTACAAATGCGTTAATTTAACTATTTGTGAGATTTTTAAAAGTATATGTGAGGTTTATGAGCCCCACGGTGGGCACCAAAATGTGTCAACTTGAATTTCATCCTCAGAATGTTACTTGCAATAAGTTAGTATCACAAAACACAAATGAAAATGCATACAGGAAATCCAGATTCAACCAATGAAACTACATGAAATAAATACTAAAATAAAACATTATTTTACCTTCATGATTTATGTCTCATTGTGTCCTAACTCCATTGTTCCTAGTTGCAGATGGTGTGCTCTCAGATAATGCACTGATGGCTTCCAAGATAGCATATTAAGAAGGGATTGATAACTTGTAGTTAACTGATACTATGATATGCAAATACTACATGATTATGCTAAAATGATTATGTTAAATGATTATTACAATTTGCTTCAAGATTAAAACTCACGGATGCATATGATTAGCTTGCAAAATGCACCTGAAGTCTCTTGATTTCTAACTCTCTCTCAACTGAAGCTCTTGATTTTATAGACTTTGAGAGGATGAGATGACATGGCTTAGATCAACGGTCATCATTAGATCTACAGATTTGAATGGCTGTGAGCAAAGGTGAAGGTTGAGAGAAAGGGGCAAGGAGAAGACAAGTGTCACTCATCTCACCTTGACTGGGTTGCTGACTGAGAGAATCTAGGGATGGTTGGAGGAAATTTAGGCATGATAGGACAAGTGGACTCAAGTCCTTCCTAAGATGTAGTGGGTGTTGGAGAGAATATAGGAAATGGTTATGGAATATGTGTACGTACACAATATTCATTGAATTTTGGAAGTTGGAGATAAATGATGAATTAATATTTAAGAAATATTAATTTCCTTAGCCACATGATGGATGAGTAGGCAAAGGGAAGATGAAGTGGAGATGGAAGGGTGAGTTGGATAAGAAAGATTAAATAATTTAAGAAATCATTTAATATTTGAGACTATAGGATAGGAGAATAACTATTAAATATTAGATATTTAATTAACTTGGTTAGAGGAATAATTAAATATTATACATTTAATTAATTAGAAGAATATGATAGATGAATTAATTAATAGAAAGACATGAAAATGAATTAAATAAATTAATCTTTTCAAATTAACTATTTAGTAGAAGAATAATTATTAAATAAATATGAAATATTTATTTAATTGCTCATAGCCAATTTTTATGTGTATATAGAAGTCATCAAGAAAATCACCTTCTTGCATAAGGTTGGAGGTCTACTTGGCCCTAGGTCTAAACTGTGAGGCCCTACCCCGAGCCATCATAGAATTTTAGTTATTTTTATGTTAGACCTATTATTGATACTATATTTTGATGCATTATGGACATATATTTTATATGATCTAGTTTTTTGGATAATATTGATATGATTATGTCATTTACTTTGATTTGCAGTACTTTAGCTATCCAATTTTTAACTACCCTACTCATGACCTTGAGCTTGTAGCAGTGGTGCATGCACTTGTGAGGTGGAGACATTTTCTTTTGGGTCATCATTTTGAGCTTCATTTAGATCATCAGAGCTTGCAGTACATATTCACTCAGCCTAATCTTAATGCTTGTAAGAGGAGATGGATGGAGTTTTTATGTGAGTATGATTTTGATGTTCACTACGTCAAGGGGAAGGAGAACATAGTTGGAGATGCCTTGAGTAGAAGACGTCATGAGATATGCTCCATGTCTTTGGACATAGATTTGAGAGGTCGTATATTGTAGTAGCTACTAGAGGATGAGTGGTATTTAGAGGTATGTCAGGTAGTCTGATCTCCAGAGACCCTGGAAGGGAAGTTTGTAGACTATTCATTAGAGTCTAATGGACTACTACGCAATAGAGGGTGCATCTATGTACCTTCTTCTAGAGGATTTTGTTATTTTATTATGTTGGAGGCTCATAGGGCTCCTTATGCAATGTATCACAGAGTTAAGAAGATGCATGCATATTTGAGATAGTTATATCATTGGCCAGGTATGCAGCAATTCATTGTTGTACTAGTATCCTGATGCCTTGAGTACCAAAGAGTCAAGGTGGAGCACCGCCATCCAGGTGGGTTGCTCCAGTCTCATGCAATACCAGAGAGGAAGTGGGATACTATATCGATGAAATTTGTCATTCGTCTTCCTATGTCATCATGTCATCATGATTCCATCATGGTGACAATTGACAAGTTGACCAAAGTGGCCCACTTCTCACTAGTTTGGACTATGTTCACAACACCGACAGTGCCATAGGCATTCTTGCAGGATATTGTTAGACTTCATGGCATTCCATGAAATATTATCTCAGATAGAGATTCGCTCTTCACTTATTCCTTTTGGAAGGCATTTCAAGAAGCAATGGGTACCAGACTCAACTTTAGTATAGCCTATCATCCAGAAATGGATGGACAAACAAAGAGGGTAAACTAGGTGTTAGAAGACATGCTCCATATGTACGTCATGGATCATCAGTCTAGATGGGAAGAGTACCTTACTTTGGTATATTTTGCCTATAATAATGGGCATCACACTTCTTTGGTGATGCCACCTTTTCAAGCTTTGTACGACAGACCTTGCAGGACATGTTTGAGTTGGGACTGCATTGATGATAGAGTAGCTATTGGTCCTTAGATAGTTTGTGATATGGAGTAGCAGGTGGATTTGATTAGACAACACCTTAGAGAGGCACAAGATAGGTAGAAGAATTATGTAGATGTGAAGAGGATAGAACATAGCTTCATGGTTGGGGATAGAGTCTTCTTGAGAGTACGACCACATAAGATTCTAATCTATTATGGAAAGGGTTGTAAGCTCATACCTCACTTTATCAGACCATTTGAGATCCTTGAGAGGATAGGATGAGTTGCATATCATCTAGCTTTGCCATCTAGCCTATCATGTATCTATGATGTGTTTCATGTATTTGTTATGAGGAAGTACATTTATCATGAGTCATATTCTAGATTGGGATGCCTTGGAGGTGGAGTCTGATGGGCATTTAGCTTTGGAGCCCATCCACATTTTGGCTCACCGGACGCTATCTCTTCGAGGTCGAGAGCTAGACCAGGTTAGGGTCCAGTGGGAATGTTATGACAACGTTACGACATCGTGGAAGGATGTAGCACATATGAGATCTCAGTACCCCCATTTTTTTGATGAACTTCAAGAGGAAGTTCATGCCTAGAGGGGGAGAATGTGAGGCCTTATCCTGAGCCGCCATAGCATTTAAATTATTTTCATGTTAGACCTATTATTGATACTATATTTTGATGCATTATGGACATAGATTTTATATGATCTAGATTTTTGGATAACATTGATATGATTATGTTGTTTACTTTGATTTGCAGTACTTTATTTTGATGCTAGAAATTATGGATGCATTCTCTATAAATGATTTAATTCCATGATGATTATGATGATGCCAAATGTTTAGTAGATTATTTTATGTGGATATTATTAGATAATTGGAAACTTGATTATTATCATTGAAATTGTATGTCATGTTTGAATTGTATTCTTTTCATATGATAATATTATATGTGATTTTTGGAATTACTAATGTACAAAGTGAGATGTGTAGGAAAATTATTCCATGTGACCATGGAAACTATTCAGAGAATCAAGCCTAGACGTATGTGAGTTTGTGAGGCCAAGGGTTGTCTATTTGGAGAGACAACACCTCATTTGTAAATGTGTTTTAATTTGTAAATGTTTATGCTTGGATGTGTGATTAATTTGAAAATTGTTTAATTTATTAGTTCCAAAAAAGGGAGATTTCCATGTGTATTTTAGTGATGTGTAATTTTTTTGTGGTGTCACTTGACACATGTGTTGTAAAGTGAGTTGGAAATGACATGTCCCTTGGAAGGAATTTGTTTTACCAATGAATTTTTCAATCATCCTAGTATGGTCCCAAGAAAGTCTTGGATAGGGAGCCATTAGAAAGGTCAACTCTGGGTTGAACTATAGGTAAACTTTAGGTGAGTTTTTAGAGGGTTAAACTAACTCCTAGGGTCAAGTTAGGGGAATTTTTAGTGGGCCATATGATGTACCTATGGATGAAGGCCAAATTTATCCATTTGTCCACTCCCTAGGGATTGTTTAGTCACCCAAAAGTTGAGTTTTCCAAGTTGGCCGAATTTCAACTTTTGAGGATCCTAACTAGGTTAGAAAACCCTCCTCATGAGTGACATTTCTCTTCCCCATTCCTTTTACCTTTTTGAGGTGCCTTGGCTAGAGAGTTTGTAAGGTGTTGGGAAGATCAACCTATGAACATCCCTCACCCTTCCCAAGAGAATTGGAAAGAGTGAGGAGCATCTTCTTAGGGAATGGTTTGGGAGGGAGAAGTTTGATCACCTACTCTCTATTTTTGGAGACATATTTTATTGAGAAATTGGTCTTGTATTTGGAGGTTTTTGGGTTAAGTCTTGTGAAGGAAAAGATAGTGGATTTGGACAACTCTTCCCTATTTTTTTGTGTTATTGAGGTTTTATGTTATTATTTTGGGAGTTTTCAAGGCCAAACTCACCCTTGGCAAGGTAGAGTGGCATTAGGGTGAAGGGTTGTTTGACAACCTATGAGTGTAGAGACTCTCTTTGGAAGAGAGTGACTCACAAGGGATTATGGGACCCTTGCTACATAGTGTTTTGTTTATGCAATGTGGCTCATAAGGGGAGTTTGTTGGCTTGTATGCCTTGGGGGACATAAGGAATTATTGGGACAAGTTTGGAACTTGTGGATGTGCTTCTTGGTAGCCTTACTATGGCATTATGTTCTCCTACTTGCATAATTCTCTTCTAGGTATTTGGTCCACCTTCACCCTAGTTGAAAAGTCACATAAGTGATGTTGTTTATCCTTGGGTTGGGAGTGTTAATGTTGTGAGTTTTCTTGCTTGCATGTGTATTGATTGTGTGTCTCCCATTTAGCCTTTGTTCCCCTAGCTTGAAGGTGGCTTCTTGTAAGCCTAGGTTGGGAGGTAAGCCTCCATGGTCACAACCTAAAAGTTTTTATTGAAGGTTTGCTTGGGAAAAGATTGGAAGGGAAGCTATGATTGATCCTATTATTGTTAATTTGTATTTAGTTGCAAAAAATAAAATAAATGTATTTGGGAAGCCCTTATTTAGTAGAAATGGGAGGCTAGGTTTTGTATCTACCTATTTGTAAAAGAAATACCATGATGTATTCAATGTATTTATTTGACTAAGTTTTATCATGAAACAAGATGTATTTTTTATTAGATTATGATCTTGCAAAGAAAGAATAAAATTTGAAGTTATTTCTCTATAGATATTTGAGCTATTCTTTATTGGTATTTTCTTCTTGGAATAGATTATAAATGAAATTTATTTCTACCTACTAGCTATTGTAAAAAGAAAGGAAATAAATAAAATGTTGTAGTGCAGTTATTAATAAAAGAAATGAAATATTTCTTATGTCTATAGTTTAAACACAAAATAAATAAATAGAAATTTTAGAGTTAATATTAATCTGCTTTACATCTTGCTACTATTGATAAAAAAATAAATTAGATAAAGATAGTTGTAGTTGTTAATAATTTCTATTACTGTCATAATTTTCCTAATCTGAAAATACATGCATAGTAGAAAGTAAACAAATCTAGATCTGGTTATTTTAAATGATTAGTTAACTATGTGTTTTGATAGAAGGCAAATTTATTCTATTCTGTTTATTTAATCATATCCTACTCTAAGTTAGGAAATGCTGAGTGAATCATTTAAGAATATAAGTATATACATATATACATTCTCCAATATATATACATATATATATATATGTATGTATATATGTATATATATTTATATAAATATATATATATATATGTATATATATATATATTTATATATATTTTTGATATATTATATTCTGAAAATGAAATATGTGGTAATTTATATTTTTGGTTCATTCCATATAAATCTACATGTTCACACAGTCATATATATATTTTAATGATTTTAAAACTATAATATATATAGAGAGAGAGGAAATTAACTATGGATGTCTACGAGCTCCTTGTGGGTGCATCCACAAGGCAGCTCAAGCCGCACTATGGGCCGTGACCCATAAGGATGGCCTCAGCCACCACTGTGGGCCGCGACCCATAAGGCACCCGCGGCCGCCACTATGGGTCGCGACCCACAAGGGCGCCCGCAGCCGTCCTATGGGTGGCCACCCACAACAGTCACCACCTCCAACTTCAATTCCTGTGGCCTCCCTTTCAGTCTTCCCTTCGGCCTCCCCGAATCTCTTTGGCCTTGGTTAACCCCCATCACCTGCACACACATACATAGAAAAAATTAATAACAAGCAGCCCTAACCCAATTTCAGGTTAGGGTTAGCTTGATAAAGAGAATTTAAAAAAAAAAAAAAAAGGGAATTTAGTTATAGAGTTTACTCAACCCTAGTTAGGGTTCAAAATATTTAATTAATATATATTGAAGTTAAGTTAAAATCTCTTTTGTAAATTTAAGTATTGGATTCTATTAAAAAAAATATTTTTATTTAAACATATTAGGTCAATAGTTGATATTTAATATCTAGGGGGAATTAAAATATGTCTTTAATATGAAACAAATTTATCAAATAAATATTATTTCAATTTGGTTAACTTAATTAGTCTAATTTAAAAGCGTATTCACATTTGCTCAATTAATTATTTTTAATATAAGTTAACATTATTTTATTTAGCCCTTGAGTATTTAAATACCATTGAGATAATTTATATCTCTTGATTTATTATTGGAGTATTTTAATTAGAGGAAATTAATTAATTTAGTTTAAATAATTGATTAAGTTGTGACGACCCTCTTGGGGAATAATTAGTCTACCTTAAATGTTGACTCTAAAATGATGGAGTTGATTAAATCAACTTTAGGAAACCATTCTATTTAATCCTACGTTAACCTTTAGTTAAGACAAAACTTATTTATTCCATTTTAAACATAGAGCATTTTGTGTTTTTATGATGTTTTTAAAAAAAATTGTTGTTCCGTTTTTGCCCAAAAAGTTTGGGCATGACATAAACTCTCCAATGTTGAACTCTGCAAACTCATCAATGCCACCTTCGATGAACAATTGATGAGGGTTGATGACATAAGGGACATTGATGTCAAATTTGTAGCAATGGTAATTAGATACAAAGTTTACTAGTCAAACTAGCTGAAATCTATCTTTGGTAATAACATTCTTATTTCCCATCAAATGGTGAAGGAGGATGCACACTATGACCTATGTAGTGTGATGTTGAAGGAGTTAATGACAAACCTTTAGTAAATAAAATAGGACACAAAAAATACTTTTCGGTATGGATCTTTTGTTATATGTTTAGCATTCTAATTTTTGAATACAGTTCCTAGTTATGGTAAAATATAGTGGGCTTTTGGTATATCGGTTGCTACTTAGATAGCCCAAATTTTGGATAGCCAAGGAGGTAAATAGAAAAAGGCCAACTTATGGGCATTTTTCAAAAAAATTTAGAAAGAAATAAAAAATAGGGCTAGGATCCCTAAATCAATTGTAGAAAATTATAAAGACACTATTTGTTTAATGGTAAATAAAGACGAGTGTATGATGGAGGCAATCTAGCCTAGAATGGTCTAGATTATGTTGATGGGATATGAGGTGGACAAGGCCACACTAGATGCATATGCACAACATTTACTGCAAGCACCAATTGATGAAAAGGAAGAAACATTCGGCACAACCCAGGAGAAAGGCTTAAAAGTTCACCAGGAACAAGTTTCTCTAGCAATAAGAAGAAAAATGACCAAGGTTGCCATGAAAAATTTAATAAGTGAAGGTCATGACAAGGTTAAAGTTGAACAAAAGGTCAAAATTACTGAATCCCAAATAAAGGAAGAGATGAAATAGAAGAGAAAGAAAGAAAGGGAAGCTAGAAAGGTGGCTCAGGCCACTCCAAATGTGGTCCTGATTACTAATGAGACTTCAAAACAATGAGAAGCACCATTTGGTGAGCTTGTTAGTCCTAAGATGATAGAATCAATGAAAAGAAAATAGAAGGCAACTAGGCAGTATATGACAGTTTCTTCAAAGGAGACCGAATTAGATGAAGAAATCAAGGAAGCTCCAAAGAAGAAAGGTGTTTTTGCAAGGGTTGTGAGGGGAAAGAAGGAAGAGAAGAAGAAAGAACCAGCTAAGGATCCTCTTTGGAAAATACCCAAAATAACCATTGTACATAAATAGAAGCCAAATTATGATGAGCAGTCTAAACTGGAAGCAAAAAGGAGAATCGGTATGAAGAAACTAGATGCTGAAGACATCATTGATCAAATTATCAATGATGGAAATATGGATAATATTTCTATATTCTTTGATGATTTTGATGATAAAGATAAGATGCAGTTAGATGAAGCTATTCTTTTATACCTTGATTCTTTCAATAGAGCATTGATTGAGAGAAAATTTTGCCTAAGGAACTATATGATAAATTAGAGGTCAGAAAATTACATGCTCAAACTCTGGACCAACAAATAAAAGAGAAAGAATTAGGTGTCCATCAATAACCCCACTAGAGATAGTAGATTTAATAAATAAAATAAGTTCATCATAATTGAATCCAAAACATCAGATAAATAACTTGATGTTAGAAAGATTTGAGGAAATCCGGAAAGAGACAATTGATATTTGGGTTAGAATTCTTTTTAGTCTAGGATATGAGTTGAGAGTCAATTTTGTTCAATCAAAAAATATACAATTACTACTGGACAAGAAACCAAAAAAAATGGATGAACAAAATGTAAATACTAATCAACCAGTTAGCATTCCACCGATTACTACTGAATCGACTAGTGAGTCCAATTTTGGAACACTAGATACCCCGACAGAAAATGTACAAGACATAGAGGCTAATGTTAAAAAAGAAAATGATACTAATAATAAAGTTGTTGAGGAAGCACTGGAATAGGATAAGGCACCAACTAATGAAGCCACTAGTGCACAGGAAATAAATGATACAGTGAATAAATTTCTTGCAGACAAAGACAAGGAAACTATGACATAGTTTTCTTCAGGCTTGGCAATTGACACATCATCCATAGCCAAAGGAAATATATCACAATTTTCTATCATTTTTGACAAGACTTATCATATGATGCCTCCAAAAAACAAAATTTTGCCCACTATAGCACTCCAGGCACAAGCTACTTAGGAATTGGCCTAGGAGGAATCAAAAGACAAAGAATTGATTAAGAACACTTTTGAAGTTTTGAACCGGTTAGTACCTAATTTCTAGGCTTAGGAGAGTGCAAGATCATCTGGTAAATTAAAGGAGATCATTAATTTCATTCCTAAGCATTATGATTATTTGCTTAAGATTTCAATAACTGGGGCTAAGGATAAATTTGTTGAAGCTCAGAAGCAAACATTTTTGCAAATGATTGCATCCGAGAAGGGTAAACTCCAAATTTTCTAACAATCCATTGATGTAGCATTGGCACACAGAGGAAAAGTTTACAAGGATTGTCTATATTTTTCAAAGCTTACAACCTTCATAGACAAGAAAATCTTAGATTGTAAAGATAATTTGATTCAAATTTCTAATTCTTATTACTTGGTTGTAAACCTAACCAGTTCTTTGCATGGTCCAACTTTGGCAGTTATGGATCAAATTTTGAAATTAGAGAAGGAAAGGGACAACATAATAAAGCGAGCAACTAAGCTCCAAAATTTCATAGGTCCTCAACTTGATAACTTATTATTTCATAAGATTGAATGTATATATAACATGTAGAAGGAGGATCCAATAGAATCTGAGGCAACTCAATACTATGCAAGTCTCTTGAATGGATTCACCTCCATTCTTGATTCTCTTAAGAAGGGTTGGGACACATACTTCTCATTTTTGAAGACTATGTATACTGATATTTTGAAGCTTGAGTAGAACTAGCATGTGTACATATCTATACAAAATTCTTTGTGGGCACCCACTTTGTCATGTCAAAGGGGGAGGAATACAGTGAAAAATGTATATATAGATCAGGGGGAGTATATCAGATGTTTATAGAAACATGAATCTACAGGTTAGGGGGACCACTTAGGGATGACATCATTTTTAACATGGGTGTTGCCATCAATGCCAAAGGGGGAGATTGTTAGCAATTAACACTCATATGGTAAGGAAAATTGCATTTAGGGTTGTCATTGATGGCAACTCATCTTTAGGTGCTGATAATTCTCATTAGGATTATCATTTTTCTTTGGTTGGTTCAATTGGTATACACTACACATAATTGGTATAGTCTTGGTACCGATAACGTGCATTTGGAACCCGGTTAAGTATAGGAATTGGCTAAGATATCTTGTGACCTTAAAAATTTATTTCCTAGAATTTTTAATAGCGTGTGTAGGCTAACATGGTCATCGATATTATGCATAATATAACTTGTGATCCGACAACTGATAGGTTATAATTCTTCATTGAGGTTGACATATTCAACAAGTTAAAAGGATATTTAAGGAGATCTTTTAGAAATGGATTTTATGTTAATGAGAATGTGATTTTGGTTGCGAATCAGTCTGAAATTCATTGTATGCATTTTGGTCAGCGAGAGGAAGCTTTAGTGCACAGTCTCAATCAGTAGCAAAACAAAGTTCTAGTAAACCAGTTCACATAGAGAGTTGACAAAGCCTAAACAAGAACTTATCCAACATGGTTAGATGCAATCAATAAGTTTATTTGTTTTGTAGTCATTGTATATTGTTGTGTAAGTCATTGAGACTTCTGATTAAGTATTGAGCTCTAGGTGGTTGGCTTGATTGCATGTGCAATCCCCTCCATGTAATATTTGTATACCTTGATCAAGTATATAGATATTGTGGGTATCAGCCCCACCGTAGTTTTTCCATTTAAAATGTTTTCCACTTATAAATATTGGTGTTATGGCGTTCCTTCTTTATGTGTTATTTGGTTTATGCACTTTAATTTTATTTACTGTTAATCGATTCATATGCAATAGGTTCATAAATTTGTTTACCGGTAGAACACTGATTCATCCCCCCTCTTAGTGTTCTTGGATTCCAGCAGCAACACCTCACTAAGGAACCCCAGAGGACTAACAACTAACAACTAAAACAACATAGAAATACTTTTTTAAAAATATAATACATTAGATCTTTTAACTTGTCATATAATTAACCATTACAATGCACAAGTGGAAGTTAAACATACATTAAAAAATATCTCCTCTATGAGTTCCCTAACATTGCTACCATGAAACACACTAAATATCAACTAACATACATAAATAATTAATTAAATTACTATATTACATAACATAGTTAGCAATTATCATCTACAACTAGGTTCATTTTAAGCACCAAACTCAAAAGTCTCTATTAAAACCATTCAACATGAAATAAGACAAGACATACAATCACATATTGGTAGACAGTACTAACACTGATCCAACTAAAACTATTCCATCATTACATAATTATATCAATCTTACCTATATCAATCCAAACTACATCAATCTCCCTATGGAGTTTTCAAGAATGAATAATAGTATAATTATAATGGTTCTCAATAATACATATCACATTACATTTATATTTACTAAATAATGCTTAACTAAAAGATAGATGTACTAGAATGAAGAAAATAAGATCCTTTCCAATGCACACAAACAAGCCACCGGTCTCCAATGGAGGTTGGCAACAACCACCCAACCATGTGGAACCCTCATGGCTACCACACCATGCTAAGAAGATAGAAACCATGCCCAAAATACAAAAGACAACAAGAAAAGGAAACTATGCCTACTATCAAGTATAACACCAAACATCTATAAGAATAGAAGGCAAACACAAGTATAAAGCCCAAACAAGGACAAATATGGAAAATGACCAAGATCCACCAGAGGCTTTTACTCATAGCCAAATAGGAAAGGATACTAGAGTACAAGAAGGATAGAGAATCATTGTATAGCCTCAACATGAGGTACCCTAGCAACCTCTCTAGTCCTTGACCCCCATTTGATAGATCATGCAAAATAGAAATAGTCATTTCATGAAAACAAGTAGGTTCGATTATGACAGGTCAACTTCCCTTAGAATGCCAAGACTTTGCACTCCCATTCTTAGTCTATACAAGCATTCAAGGCCATGGGAAGGGAACCATATCATCTTATTAATGTGTTTTAACCCAATTTATTAATTAGGTTATCATTTTATTAGGAAATTCTTCAATGAGTTACCTTGGTAGCCTCTTTAGGGTCATGACCCCAATTGAGAGCCACTCTCCCTTAATGCACTTAGTTACCTATACCCGATGGTTTGATTTGAGGAATCACAAGGCATTAAGTAAATAAACATGTCATATAGAACATTCATGAATCTATAATTAGGAATTTAAAGACAAAATTATCAACATAGACCTCTCTAGGTGTTATCATTAAAGATTTAGCCATGAAACAACATATGAATGCAAAATCAAATGGATTATTTTAAAAAAAAGCATATAAAAGGGAATATAATCACCAAACCAATGAAAATAAAATTAATAAGACCTAAAACACATGATTGACATAGCACAAAACCAAATTGAGCCTTAGAATAACCCGAGAACCAAACCAAGACCACACAACCAATAAAAAACACAAAATTATCTCATGTGCACTTGATCTAATTTGTTGTGAAATTGATATAATTATCTATGCAATTTATCTAATTTATATGTAATTGATCTAATTTTATGCACAACTTCAGCCTAAAGTTGTGCATTTGCATGCTAAAGTTGTGCACTTGTAGCTTAAAGTTGTGCACTTGCAAGGACATCTAATCGAGCATCGTAACAACCCAAGAGGCAAAATCAAAGAAAAACCCATTTGAGGGGTGCTTAATATCTTCCTAGAAACCCCAAAAAATCAACTATAATATAATTTAATAAGGATCTAAAAAATTAAAACACAAAAATAGCCCTTAAAACTCAATGAATTGAAAGAGGCAATCTCATTCTATTGGCAAATGCACACTCCAATGAGAAATTGTAGGTGATTGAAGGTATTGTCATTGATGGAAACCTTACAATCCTATGATACCAACAAACACCAGCACTGGCAGACTCAACACCGGCACACAGATCACCACCACCAAAAAGATTGATCACCGACACCACGACTGATAGGAATTTTGTTTAAATGTATTTTGTATTTAATTGTAAAATATTTTGTAAGCCGACTTGGGGGATTGTAATATAACTCATATAAGTATGAGATCATATTTCAAGGGATCAATTTTTGCAACCAACCATGTTTGGTGATTTAACACATAGTGTCAGAGTTTCTGTGTTGCAAATACCACTGCTAAGCATGCCCGTTCAATAGTTGAATAATTCAGCTCATAGCCTACTAGTGTCCAGCTGATATAATAAATAGCTCACTCTTTGTTGTTCTCATCTTGTTGGGCCAAGAGAACTCCTAGTGTCATTTCAGTTGCAAAAATATACAATATAAATGGCTTTCCTTTTATAGGAGGCATTAGAATAGGCCGCGACAACAAATAGTCCTGGAGAGCTTGAAAGGCTGATTGACATTGCTCAGTCCATTTAAAAGTGACTCCTTTATGCAATAGATGCTGGAATGGATGACATTTGTCTGCCAACTAAGCTATAAAGTGACGGATTAACTGGAGCTTTCCTTGCAGACTTCGTAATTGTCAGAGATTGGAAAGAGGAGGCATATCCATTATTGCCTTAACCTTAGCAGGGTCGACTTCAATGCATTTGTGAGAAACAATGTACCCTAGTAATTTGCCAGCTATGACACCAAAGACACACTTCTTTGGATTGAGTCTGAGCTTGTAGGTCTCCATTCGGTCAAAGATTGGGCCCAGGATGGCTAAATGACTATCTCTTGTGACAGATTTGCATAATAAGTCATCAACATAGTCCTCCATCAAAGTATGCATGAAATCATGAAAAATTGTCGTCATCACTCTTTGATATGTTGCACCTGCATTTTTAAGACCAAAGGGCATCACATTCCAGCAGTAGGTACCCCAAGCATAGGTGAATGCAGTCTTATGTTGGTCTTCAGGAGAAATGCGAATTTGATTATAGCCAGAGAAACCATCCATCAATGAGAGCATCTCATATCCAGCAGTCATGTCAACTATAATGTCAATATTTGGCAGTGGAAAGTCATCTTTAGGGCATGCTTTATTGAGATCCCTAAAATCTGTATAGATTCTGATGCCCCCAATTACTTTGCTAACTGGTACCAAATTTGAAATCTAGTCTGCATAATCAATGGGTCTAATAAAGCCCACATCTAGTAATTTTTTCAGTTCCACCTTGACCAAAAGAGCCACCTGGGGATGCATCTTTCTAAGTTTATGGTTGATAGGCTTGGCATCTGCTTTTAATGGCAAGTGATGAAGGACTAATTCTGGATCAAGGCCAGGCATATCTGCATAGGACCATGCAAAGCTGATGTTCTTCTCAAGAAAGAAATTGACAAAATCTATCTTTTCTTGTTTTGATAGAGAAGCAGCAAAATGAATGACCTTAGGGTTGTCAGGTGTACCCAAATTGATTTCTTCGGTCATTTCCACAAGCAATGTTGATTTATCCTGACTTGATAGGGGTATGTCCACTCTTCCACCTTTGGGCGCCTCAGAGAGGTTTTCACCCATAGGTACATCTTTTATTTTTACTTTTGTATGATCAAAGAGTGCCTTACGGTTTTCACTCAAAGACCTATTCCTTTGATTTTCTACTTTTTCTTTTCTTTTTTCATTTTGATGACTGGAAGATGGAGTTGACTCCCCAAAATATGCTGTGGAATCCAGATCAATAGCAAATCCTGCCTTATGATCACCTTGTGGTATGCCTTCTCATAGTCCAAGGAATTCTACAATTGCTTCATCATTTTGAAAACAATCCAATGTGAGTGGTTCTTGTTGGTCATGTTGGATAAGCTGGGGATAGATGAGGGGCATGTCATCATCAGTTTTTTAGGAGAGAGAGGACTGAGATGGTAAAGATGTAAACATCTATTGTATCACTCTCTGAACTACTCGTATCTGATTCAGAGCTTGGGTCCCAGAATGACTCTATCCAAGCATTAGGACATGTTTTGGGAAGGGGAGTTATTTCATGTTTGTCTTCCATAGGCAAATTATTAGGGTCAAGGAAAACATTGTCAAGGGCATAGGAGCTAGAAGAAAAAGAACTCCACTCCTATTCATTGGAATCAGTTTTGGGTCAGGTATCCTCAGGTGTTATTTCATCATCAGAGTTATGCCCTTTTCCACATGTGGTCACTTTGGTAGATGAGAATCCAATTTGCAATGGTACAAAACCTAACCCTAAAGTTGGAGGCTGCATCTTGGGTATAACAGGTTCTAGCCTTCCCTTCTTGTCCAGACCTAAGCCACTATAGCCATCATATCCTTTCTTCTGCAGCATAGTAAATCCTGTGCCGTACAATTCCACTGGCAACCTGACAGGTGGGGTCTCAGTTGGATCCTTATAAAACCAATCTATGACATCATCATCTAAGGCTTCTTTGTCAAGTTCACCCCATCTTGTAAATGTAGTGGGCGGCTGATATTGAATAATTACTTAAGGTTCCTTTTGCAACAAATGTGGTTTGCCATACAATTTTGGAGATATTGGTAAATTTTTGATGAGGAATGTTTGATCCATTGAATATTCTCCACATCCTTGGTCCTGTATCTTCAATTTTCCTTTGACAACATCTAACAATTCATTAGGATCCACATAATTAGGTGAGTGGGCCTCTCTATTGACTGGGACTTGCTGCTGAGGGGAATCCTTTAGAGTAGCACAAAATTGAAATGGATTAGGATCTCCTGGAATTGTTATCTCAGTTCCATTGTAAGGATATTTTAAACATTGATGATAGGTGGATGGAACTGCTTTCATTGCATGGATCCATGGATGGCCAAGAATCATATTGTAAGGGATATCGAGGTCTAAGACCTGCAAGAAAGTGTTTACTGTCACTGGATCGACTCTGATAGGTAATGTAATTATCCCTTTAGATGGGTACTCAACATCATCATATGCTTTGATTGTTATTCTTTTGGAAGAATCAATATCCTTTTATGTATAACCAAGGCCAATGACCACTCTCAAGGTACAAATATTAAGACCCGCTTCGCCATCTATCAAGACTCGTTAGATTTTGCAATTATGGACAAAGACTTCAAGGTGTAAAGGATCATTGTTAGGGAGCCTATTAGGTGAGATATCATTATCAAAAAATGTGACATTTTGGGAAATAGCTAGATGTGAAATTCGAGCTTGAAATTGGTCAACATCAATGTCTGTTGGGATAGTGGACTCAATTAAAGCTTTATCTAGGACTGGATGATGCATAGGGGACATTTTCAACAACTCAAGGATTGATATTTGTGCAGGTGTCTTTCCTAGATGATCCAAGAGATTATACTAACTTGCACGAGTTGGTTTGGGAGGAACTGCAGGAGCTCCTTTCAGGACTATTTTAGATCGACAAGTGGTGACTGCGCAAGAAGGATCTTGTCCCTTTATTCTTAGGGTGGAAACATACTCATTTGACGTGTGAAAACAATTGACGACATTATTATAACCAGCATTTGCATAATTTGTTGTTTTTGTAGAGTTTGAAGAAGACGCTTTACCTTTGTCATGATCAAGAAAAGGAGTTTTGAAAATTGTATGATCAGTGTTAGAGGTCGCATTGGGTGGATCTACCTTAATTACTCCTTTCTCTAACAAGTCTTGAATCATATGTTTCAATTGAAAACATGATGTGGTTTTATGTCCTTTTGACCGATGGTATTCATAATATGCATTATCATTCCACCAATGCAGCTTTACCACTGGTTCTGCCTTGATATCTGGTAGCTTGATAAATTTTGCTTGTATTAATTATTTCATTACTGACTCAATAGGCTCTCCCAATGGCGTAAATTGTCAAGGAGGCCCATCCCTTGATCGGAAACATCTTCATTGCTAGTTTTGTTGCTGACCTTGTTGTTGATTATATTGTTGACTATATTGTTGAGGATGTTGTTGGTAGTGCGGCTATTGAGTAACATTGCTCGCTGGTGTTTGATTTTGTTCCATAGTTGACATATTAAGAACACTCAATTTCTTGATTGTGAACGGGGGTTGATTTACATTCACCGCTCTTGCATCAACAACTCCATCATTAGTGACATTCTTGTTTTTATACCAAAATCTATTTCTGTCCCCTGAATTGTTTGTGTTGTCACTATCTTTATTGAGCTTAATGATTCCCTTAGCTACAAGAGTAGTTTCAATGTTCATCCCTTTCTTAATGAGTTTCTCAATAGTACTGGGACTTTTCAATTTGAGTTCATACATCATTTCTAGGACCAAATTTTGGATAAACAAATTCACTTGTTGTTCTTCAGGTATATCTAGGGAAGAATGACAATACAAGCTTCACCATCGTTGCAAGAAAGTCACTAATGGTTCACCTTGCTTTTGCTTGGTGTTGCATAAATCTGACATGGTCATGTCACTATCGATGTTGAATACAAAGTCAGATATAAACTTTTGAGCTAGTTCTGACCAAGTCTTTATATTTCCTGGCAGATGTGAATACCAATCAATGGCTTGTCCCGTGAGACTTCGTGCAAATAAGTGCATTAAATATGTTTCATCATAGCTCACTTCAGTGCATGCCATGAGAAATGCTCGAATGTGATGTTTTGGATTGCCATTCCCTTTATATTTCTCAAAATTAGGTGCCTCAAAATGCTTAGGGAATGGAGGCATGTATAAGCTCTTGTCAAATGGACTAGGACATAAATCTTGATCTATGTACAACTTCTTTGTTCCTTTAGTTTCTAATGTGTCAACTTGTCGTTGCAACTTCTCAAGCTATTGCACAATTGTATCAGATTTTGGAGGTCCATCATTAATCCCAATGGGTACTCTTTGTCGATACATCATGTTTCCAATTGGTTGTTGATGCTCTGAAATTGCCGTCTTTGGTGTCTTCGGCATATAATGTTCTTGGTACACTTCTTGTTGTTGTAGTTGTACCATACCTTGATATTGACCTTGTTGCTATGCTTCTTGTAACCTAGGTTGATATTGCAATTGAGGGTGTTGTTGATATTGCACAAGCGCCAATTGCGGTTGTGAAGTATGATATCTTGTTTGTCTTGCCACGTATTGAGGCACATGTTGTTGTTGATGCTAATGAATCTGAATTTGCTAACTTTGTGCCAATTGTTGTCATGGTGTAAATCCCATCATTTGCAAAAAACTTTCTTTGGGTGGTTTTTGTTGTTTCTCCTTAAGATGGGGTATGGAACTTGCATTAACTTGTTGTGTTGTTTGTCCAATCCATTGTGATGGTTGCAAGTTTGCATTAACTTGTAATGGTGCAGAAGGCACTACAACTTGTTGTCGAGTGCAATATTGCTGTTGTTGGGCATTGTTTGTTTGCACATTCGATTGTACCTTTTATGTATTACTCAATTGTTGCAACATTTGTTGTTGGTGCACACCACTATCCATAGCTCTTTGTGTCACCATTATCGAAGGATCTATCACAATAGTGTTTGGCAAATATATTGAGCTTAATGGGACATAGGAACTTTGTTGCATTGTGTAATTGTTTTGGACATTGGTGATATCAGGCATTCCAGCCATGAAGCTTTCTTGCATCTTAGATTTTGATCCAATTTTATGCATGTAAGGAACCACTTCTTGTTGAGGGATAGTTGTCAATATTTGCATGGTCTTTGTTTGATCTTGTGTTACAGGTGTTGTGTTGAATAATGGATTATTTATTCTCTCAAATGGTGACTTTTGAGGAATAGTCACTGTCAATGCCTTTGAAGCACATTTACTCATCAAGGTAGATTGAGTTTCTTGTTGCGTATTTTCTTCATTTGGATGTAGAGAGAAACTTAATAGCTCATCACCTTTTTGTTTTTGCACATTGATTTCCTCACTTGAGGAGGTCACATTATTCATCATGTTAAGATATTTTTGTGGGAACATCTTAAAGACCTTGTTCAAGAATTTATCCATCTTTTTTGTTAATTTTGGATCTTGAAGGAACATGTCAACATCATCAGAAGCATTGGAATCTGATGAAGAATCTAGTTGGACATTTGGATTTGCCTCCTATTGAATGCCTTGATCAGAACCAAATCCTTGTGAAAGAGTTTGTTCCTCATATAATGTTTGAGTTTGAATGTCATGTTGCAGGTTTGGTTGATTCCAATCGAAAGGTGCATTTCCTATTGGTGTTGGTGGAACACTCCAATGTCCTGGTTTCATAGGTACTGTAGACACCTAAAAATGGTCAACGCTTGCAGAATCATACTTTAACATTTGTGCATTGCCTCATTTTAGGTTTTTGTGTCGCATTAACATTTCTCCTATGTCACCTAAAAATGGTCAACGCTTGCAGAATCATACTTTAACATTTGCGCATTGCCTCATTTTAGGTTTTTGCATCGCATTAACATTTCTCCTATGTCACATGCTTGATTTTTATCATTTGCGAGCATCGAGTCATTCTTCTACATTCTTCATTCCTCTCATCTTCGAATTTGGTCTGGTCGACAACAATCTTCAGTCATGATTTTGGTCGAACTTTGTCCTTGTCAATCTTGTCATATTGCGATCGATTCATCATCGATCCTTGTCCTTTTCAATCATGTCAATTTGGTCAATTTGTCATTTATTTTTGTCAACCAACCTCAATCAAATCATTTATCAACACTGGTCATTTATCAATTCAAAATCATGATCGAATCGATATCAACTATCCTTTGTCAAGACCTAATTGTCATCCTTGCATTTCTAATTCATCTTCCAAGGTTTTATGATTTGTTCATTTAATCTTGTTTGGCATTTTCCCTCTAGGTTAAATAATTTATTTTATTTATCCTAAGTCTTCTTGTCACAATTAAATGTTCATTTAATTGGCTAATTATTCCTCGTGAATTAATTAATAAATGAAAAATTATTAATTAATTTTACCTAATTTCTAATTTCTTAATTCCTAATTTTCTTAATTTCTCTTTTTCTAATTTTCTAATTGTCTAAATTATTAATTTCAATTTCCTCTTATTTCTCTCCTAATTTCATGGGAATGACATAGAAATTTGTCATAATTGACAATCAATCAATTCTTGACATAGAAATTTGTCATACATTGTCATAAATCCTTGCATAGCAATTTGTCATAGACATGTCATAATTTTGCTATTCTTGATTTGAATTTCCATTCAAATCACTATCATGCTAATTTGTTCATCTCTCCAATTTTTCTATAAATTGGATGAATTTCTTCAATCAAAGTCCCTGGCCCCTAATCAGATTATCGAATTTCTAATCAACCAAGCTTCGAGTACTTTTGAGCAATTTTCTTACCTACTTGCTTTCAATCATGTATGTGCACTTGTAGGTGAAATCCACAACCAAACTATTTGAAGAGGAAAGAAGAACAATGGAGCCGCATGAAGGAAGCATTCATATCCACATATGGTTTGCATAGTATTTACTTATGAATGTTTTATCTTTATGTCTTTATTGAGTGTGTCTTTATGATTCCTAATTTCCTAGCTGACATTAATTGGTGAACCTAATGTGAACACTAACCATCTAACCCCTTAACTATGTTTTTGAGTGCTTTCAAGTTGATTTGCAAGCCAAAAACCCAAAAACAGGGTCATGCAGGGTTTTCTGGGGACTTCTACGCCTGTGTGAGACAACTTGTGCCTGTGTCAAGCAACTTGTGCCTATGTTGAAGACATTCTGTGCCTGTGTCATGACTTTTGTGCCTGTGTCATGACTTCTGCGCCTGTGTAAAGTCCAGAATAGAGGTAAAAATGTAGTGTTTTACTTGAAAATTGTCTTGTTTTTGCATTCTATTTTTTATTTTTTGGTTTTTGGTACTAATTATCTATGCAGAATCTTGGCATGCACATGGAAAAGACAAAAAATCAAACTACTAACATGTTTTATGCAGAATCAATAGTCAAAGAATAAACACCTCAAACTTCTAACTTGGGTTTTGTAGGTTGCCTTGGAGAAACAACTAAACTTGGTGTTTGTCTTTAATGTTTTAGGCACCTAGTGATTTCTAAATAGGTTGGAATGAACATGTTTTTGCTTTGATTTTTGAGTGCGACATTGGAGTAGGAGAGTATGCTCTCATCCTTCTTAGGGTGATCAGAAATCCAGATCTTCGATACCATGCTCATTGTTTTGATTGTGTGTCACCTTTAGAGGGCCTGCCTTCCTGACCATTTGCTTTTGCAAGCAAGTGATAATCATGAGAAGGGAACGAACCAAAGTGAGTACGGCTAGAATACCTTGGCATTCTAACTCACTATAAACAAATACCTGATGAGTGAAAGCTTTGAAGGAAGGGTTACGTGGGAATTGTAGTTACTTGGGAAGTGATGACCCTTGAACTCTTTCTCATATCAACATCTAAGTAGGGCCTCATGGGTCTAAATCGTGCTTGTGTGACTACATTTTTTTGGTATCTTGGTGGGCTTAATGTCTCAATCATGCTTGCATGACATCAAGGAGTAACACTTAACAGAAATCCTTACTAAACACCTTGTTTTAGAGGCCAAAAAACCTTTGTAGTTGCTTGAGAAGGACAAGTTTAGATACTTGGAAGAGATACTAAGTTTGTCATGGGGAGATTTCCATGGGGACTAATTCTTGGCTGCCCTAAGAAGTGAGTGTCATGGAGGGGAGCCCGTGGGGTCAAGAATTTATGTATTCTCCTTGAATCCCATAATGAGTCTACCTCTCAAGTACCTAATGTCCTTGCCTACCATAAGAAATGTGGGAATGAGCATGATTGTCTTGAGTCTAAGTGGAAATATCTTGTCTTCTTTGCTTGTCAAAAGTTGAATTGCATCTCATTTCAAAAACAAGACAAATTGATTCAAAACAAGGGTAAACACAAGAACATTTTATTCAACAAAGTTCAAAACACATCTTCAAACATGGTTCTCAAACATTGTTGCAAAATCTTGTCTCAACATGCATGTCACTTAGATTTAGGTTCATCCTAGGTTAGCATTTTGCAAGTCATTGTAAACTACCAAGGTTAAGTTTCATCTAGGTTATACTCCTTTGCATATCAATAAGAGTCACCCATTTGCATATGTCCTCTTGCATTAGAGTAATACCATTGTCATACATTCATATTTTCATACCCTAGGTTTTTTCATTAAGCTTAGGTCATTATCATATCATATTAGGGTCATTTGCATAGTAATTGTCCCTTTGCATATAGTGTCAAAACTAGGTTTTGTCATACTTGAGTAATCCAAATCTTTGATAAACCCTAAGTCATTGTTAAGAAGTCTAGACCTTATCAAACCTTTTGTCCTTTTTTCATCATTGTCATTTCATCAAACCTAGCTTAGTATCCAAGCATATAGGGGAGACATTGTCATTTTGTCCTTTTGTCACTTGGTCCTTTCGTCCTTTGAGGTCTAGACATCATTTCAATTTCCTAAGGGTCCCTCTCTTAGATTTGCATTCCAAAAAGTTTGTCAAAATCTTGAAAAAACAACAAAAACATAGATTGTATTCTTGCCATAGATTGCATTTTCATCTATTTAGTTTGCATTTAGTTGCATATCATACATTATCCTTGAAAAATTCCAAAAAAAATATTGCATTGCATAGTGACATGTCTATTGAAACAAGGTTCCAAGCACCAATGATGCAACAAAGTTTGACATATCAACCGACAATGCAATCACAATTCTATCCAACCCAACAACAAGGCAATATTGATCAAACTTTTTATGATGAAACAAGTCTCCAAATACAAAAGCTAGAGGAGAAACTAGCTCAAGAACAAGAGATTTTGGAACAAAGAGTGAAAAACATTGAGAAGAATAGATCACAAACGTCCAAAATGTTTCGAAAGTTTCCAGGTCAAAATCCAAAGATTGAGCCAATTGATGTAAGATCTCTTCTTGAATGATCAGACATACCAGCTCTCCTCTCCCAAATAGAGATGATGAAACAATTTCAAGAAAAGAGACAACAACATTATGTGCCTTCACAACAAGAACAAGAAGTTGTTTACTATCAATCAGATTTTCAACCATCACAATCAATGGTTCAACCAATTGTTCAACATATACAACCAATACAACCAATGGTCCAATTTCAACAATATGTCCAACCAACTATACAATGTCAATAAATGGTTCAACCAATGGTGGAATATCAATGTCAACAACCCCAACCAAACATTCAAAAACAAAACTTGCAACATGCATCAAGCCAAATTTTGAACATGTCAAACCAATTGGATCAACATCTAGTTCGAAATCAAAACATGACATCAAACCAGAACCAACTCCTTGCCAAACACGTTCAAATTCCAGATACAACCATGTCAAAACCTCGAAAGAAAGGTGGCTTTATTGCAATGCTCTTCAGGAAATTACCAAGTGAGTTCTTTGAGGAAGATCAAAATAATACACTTATGTCTAGCAATGCCTCATCCCTTCGCAAGCAAATTGACTCTCCAGTGGCATCTATCCCTACGCCTTTAGAAGTTTCACAAGAACCTTCCATATTGTCCTCATCAAACAATACACCCAAGGATGCAATTATCCAAGAGCTATCAATAATTGATTGTCAAGATAATCCAATTCATGATGTACATCCTTGTCATGTTTTAGAAATACTAGACCCAATGCCATCATGCACTTTATTGCTATTACCTATTTTAGAGGACCCCATTCGAAGTCCCTCTTCCTCATGTTCAAGCATTGATTCCTTGCCAAAATCCATCACAAATGTTCAAAGTGCATTTCCTTCATGCCAAAACATTGATTCCTTGTCAGAATCCCCCATGCATATCCAATGTCCAACCCCATGTCAAGAGGATAATTTAGAGCATGAAGAAACGTGTCTTAAAATAGATCAAGATCAAGATCCCAAAACCTTATCATCCCATCCAATTTTTGACCAAGACCCCATGTTCCTAGACATTCATGGTGATTCCCCTATTCTTGTCCATCCTATCCAAAGCCTTATTGACACTCCATTCCTAGAGCAAGATCAAGATATCCCAGTCCATCCAATCCCAAATGATCCCCTTCCATTTCATGAACACAATGTCCTTTCAAATCCTATTGACATTCCACTTCCTGAGAAAGATCAAGATATCCCTTCCATCTTTTCTGATGATCCCATTAAAAGTCAAGAGAAAAGCACCTTTAAAGAGGAATCCAATGATCTTCCTCCTTGTCAAGATCAAATTATCCTTCCAAATTCATTTCCAATAGAAGACCCTATCATTCCTTCAGATCCTCCACAAGATCCACGTGTTCCTCCATCTCCTTGTCCTAATGCTCCATATACACTCCAAGATATCATTTCTTTTGATGATCCCATTATTTCTCCCATTCCATCTCTTGAAGAGCCTATCATTGAACCATGTCCACTACACAATCCTAGTCCCCCTCATGATCCTGATACCCCTCATGATTCTAATGTGTCAGCGCAAGATGTTCATGAACCCTCGACATGCATAATGGGTTCTTCTACTTTGGTGCAATCTGAGCCACTTCAAGATCTCATTATTTCTCTCATATCATATCCACCTCAAAATGGGCTCGCATCTTCTTGCCAAAGCAAAGAGTATCCTATTAGTCAAAATATTGTTAAAGGCAAAGGGGTAGACCTTCACAAGAAAGAACCCCTTCATATCAAAGAGTATACTAATGGTCATGGCTACAGAGCTCACACTCAAGGCATTGGTATCCCTTCAAAGTCAAAATCCAAATGTCCACCTTCCCCATCATCGCTTCCATCCATTCTAGGTCCCTATATCCCTCCATCTCCTATGCAACATCAACAAAGGCACACATCTTGGAGAACCTTCCATCCATCCCACATGCCTCCATATCATTCCCATCCACACCGACATTCATTCCCTCTTCCAAGAAATTTGGATGCCAAGTATAAGCATCATAAGTCTAGCAATCCACATGTATTCAAGGATCAACATGTCCAATATAATCGACATGTCAAAACAAAGAACAATATGATCTATAAAGAAAAAAATATATCCAAAAGGCCACAATGGCCCACTGAGAAAAATAAAGGAAAGTCAAAATATATATGGGTTCCTAAATCCCTTATGCAAGCAATGCACTCCAAGGAACCACAAAAGCATGAAAAATCAAAAACCATGTGGATCCCCAAGAAGCTCCTTGAAGCACAAAAAGAACAACCCAGATTGGCATCTAAAATTGTTGTTTCTCCATCCAAACCTTCCAAGTCTATTTCTCCACCACCGTCTTCATCCATTTCACCTTCCAAGTCTATTTCTCCACCACCATCTTCATCTGTTTCACCACCGTCTTCATCCGTTTTGGGCCCTTATGTCCCAAAATTCCAAGCTATTCCTCCATCCAAATCTCAATATCCAAAACCCACTCTTCCTCCATCAGTCCATCACCCCTCAAGGTGTGTGCCAATGTCGATCTTGCCAACATTTCTATCCACTCAAGCACAGTTCTTCCAATACCCTATCCATTATCCAATGCATATTTTCCATCCTTCGATCCCTTTGATCCAATCCTTTGCATAAATCCTTGCCTTAGTTTCATCTCATTTTCCATGTCCTTATCCTACCAACGTCTTTGAGCATACTTTTAAAGGTCATGGTCCATTTTTTTTTCAAGGCTACTATCCAAACAAAAAGATGTCTGAGTCCTTCTTCCATCCCCTATCATGTATCCATCTTCTATTGAAAAAGTCAAAATACAAAAACAAAAAAAAAAGTGAAAAAAAAAAGACAAAAGAAAAAAAATAAAGAAAAATAATTCGTCTACTGGTGAAAACCTGCCAAACAGGCACCTTGGGCAACTACCATGATGAAAACCTAGCAAACAGGCATCATGCGTAATCTATGAACTTCTTGCACACCACACTTGGGGGCAGGTTTCCTATCATATCCTTTTGTCCTTCATTGTTCCATTATCCTATCGAACCCATGTCATACTCCTTCATATCCTATTGCCCTTCATTATCCTATCGAACCCCTATCATTACCCTCCATTATCCTATTGTCCCTCATGTCCATTTCCTTTTTCCACCTTTGATCTTGACAAGGCTGAGGATCTTCATGAGCATCATGTATCTTGTTTGTAGCTTTTAGTCTATCATAGCTTTTGGTCATTTATCCATTTGCTTATTATAACCTTTCATCCATATTCCCTGGCTTATTGCAACTTTCTACCACTATCTCATATCCCATCCCTTCCTTCAGTCCATGTCCCTTATCCATTCTTGGTCTTGCTTATCCTATCCATATCTTATCACTATCATATACAAAACATGTTTTTCAAAACCTCTTGACATGTCCCTCATGCCATGTTCCTGCTTTACATGGTCATATCCAATCTCTTGTCCCATCACACAATAGCCCTTGAAAATTTCATCTGCATTGTCTCCATAATAAAAGGCCTTTGTCTTCCCTCTATCCACCATCATTTCAGTGAGCCTATTTATTCACCTATCATATTCCTTGCCTTGCTAGACACTGGGGGCAATAATCCATAAAAATTGAAAAATGTCCTGAAATAAAAAATCAAAAAAATCATAAAATGTCCTGAAAAAAATGTCATAAAAATTTAAAAATGTCCTAAAAAAATCTCATAAAAATTTAAAAATGTCCTGAAAAAAAAATCTCTAAAAATTGAAAAATGTCCTGAAAAACATCATAAAAAAAAATTGAAAAACATCCTGAAATAATCCAAAAAAATCAAATAAAGTCCTGAAAAAAATGAACACAAAAAAATTTCAAAACATTAAAATCCAAAAAACAAGCATTTTGCAATAAATAACCCATCTGTGCATAGATCGATCGCTGAGTATACATCCAACAACTCGCAATCCCACACTGTGCTTTCCTGAAATCATGCATTCATAGATGAACTTTTTCGATCAAACGAGACATTCAAGCTAATCAACATTGTCTTATCAATCGAATATCACCTTCAAAATCATTTGTCCTTGTTACTACTATCATGGGTCTTATATAGGGTGTGGTATACTCGAAACCAGACAACATGATCATCCTATCAGCACTTTCAACTTTTGATAATAAAGATCAAGATGTTTGTTTGACTTGTTGGAATTCGTGAGTCTTATCTTTTTATCTTTTTATTTTCAATCATGTTCCTATGTTGCTCGATGATGTCACTGAGTGATTTAGAGTGACCAGGATGGCTCATGGTCCCTTTCTTTTTTGATTGTGATTATTGTTTGTCTGTGATGTGTCTATCTTTTGCAAATAGGGTTGCATTTCAGCTCTGGCCTTCAATGCTATGATGCTACGCATCCATTTTGCTATATTAAAATAAAGGTTCTCACCTACAAAGTGCATTACTGAAAGCAAGTTTTTCTTCGTCTCTAACTGTCCTCTGTCTCATTTCTTCTTACTAACATTTCTTCCATCAGTTTGGATAGTCACTTCAGTCTAGTGCTCTGATCTCCACACATATGCTGCATCTTGCATTCATTGGTTAGTACATTTGCATTTATATCAAACATCATCTCATGCATTACATCAAACATTTTATCCATTTCATATTATAAATGCATCAAAAATACATAAAAATGTCTCCATATATGTTCATAAATAGTGCATAAGTCATTAATACATAGAAAAATAACTACAAATCATAACACATGGCATCCCATCATATCGATGCATATCATATCATATCACAATAATATCAGAGTACAAAATTGGACTGTCTATCCTAAGTATGGCCCGCAGGCTGACTACATAATATCAAACTACATATGTCATCCATCTATCATAAAGGAGTACGTGCCTCTGTCACTGGGTGCTCCCTCTGTCCTCCTCATCCCTACCATGTCTCATGGATGATGTCCCTCCTGCTCCTGGCTGTGGTGGTCTCATATGTCCACTCACCCCCATGCTGCTCAATGACCTCTTAGAGCGTGCCCTGCTCTCTATCCTCGACTGTGCCCGATATGAAGTTGCTCTCTACTATGGTGGAATGACACCCTCATATAATGTCCTCCAATGGTGTATCTCCTCTCCAGTCTCTACTAGCATCTGTGCCATCTCCCGTGCACTGGAATCTCTAATCGACCCAATGAACTCAATGACTCTTTGTTCCTCTCGTTGTGCCTGCGCTATTGCTGTATCTCACTCTGTCCTCAAGATGGCATTCTGTCTCTCCAATGTCGCAATGTGATCCTGCTGACTAGCTATGGTAGCCCTGCACATCTCCATCTCCTCTCTGCTAGCTGTCTCCGGCTCTATAGGTATATCCTGCAATGCCTCCTGATCACCTGAGTCTGGCTCATCATCATCATCCTCCTCCTCCTCATCTCCATCCTCATCATCCTCCTCCTCCTCCTCATCGCCATCCTCATCCTCCTTTTCCTCCCCATCTCCCTCCTCCTCTCCAGCGAGTGGGAAGTCCTCCTATCTCCTAGGTACTAGAATGTCCGGATCTGTCAATGGCACTAGCCATCATCATGCAAACCATCTCTCATACTCCTTTGTCATCTCGACATCCACCACATCTGACCTCCAACCCCACTATCTCTGTTGTAGCTATGCAAAGTTGGCATATGCTATGTGTGGCTGAATCATACTCCCCCACTGACTCATCTCTCTGTGCGATCGAGCAAACTATGCCATCCTCCTGGGTACATCCTGCCTCTCTCCAAACTATCATCTCACTCTCTCTGGTAGGTACAACTCAATCACTCTCAAGCGATTCACTGGTCGCCCAATCAAGTACCTCTCCTATCTACAATACAGTAGCTCATCACTATCATCTGACGATCCAAGGCAATCATGATATGGCCTCCATGTGAACTCTCTCAGTCTATCTAGCTCATGTCGCCAATATAATATGTATCCAAAAGGACTGTGTCTCAGTGCTCCACCATAGCAGTACACATACGGTCGATTTGGTACGACTTGTCTCTCTGTAATCGGTCAACATATGGCTATGTGCTCGAATGCCCATACCTGAAGCAGTGTGACTCCACAGCTCAACGTCTGCACTCCCTCATATGCTATCTGATGCAGCTGAAAATATAGCATAGCAAGTACACATGGTCCCCATGCATACACTGTCCCCTCTGTCGCCATCCACTCTAGCACTCTTCCCCATCCAATAGGGAATCCATGTCCTCATCTGTCCCCTGCTAGTAGGCATGCTATCACCACTGCTATCACCACATATCACCGATCATACTCTGATGCCATGGTATCCCAACCAATCTACGTCACACTCAAACAATCTGCACAATGCATCTCTCCCTGTCACTGGGTCATACTCTACCATCTCCCCATGTATCAGAATGCAGAGGATACGCCATACATCCTCTAGTGTCATCGTTGCCTCTCCAGTCACCAGATGGAATGAGGACATCTCTGAATGCCATCGCTCTGCCAATGCGGTAGGCAATCCTATGTTTGCCCTAATATCGGGCATGAATGTGACATAATATATCCCAAGTCCTGCTAATGTATCTCTATCCGTGCTCCTGAGTCTATGTCGTACCATGAAGCAGTCCGGTCGGTTCTCTCGCGTGATCAATGGATACTATCAACTCTGCATCACAATTGGGGCACATTTTTGTCAGTTTTAGGGTTTGCTCCTACGGTTTGCATTTCCTCATTTTCATGTCCAATCAGGGTGTTTTTCATCTAATCTGACCTATCCTACCCTTATCCCCCCTTTTCGGATCATTTTGCATGCAGGTTTTGACCAAAATTAGGGTTTACATTGCATAATTGCGCCTGTGTCAAGGAACCTACACATGTGTCAGGTAACCCGCACCTGTGTCTCCCTACACAAGTGCAGAAGACCCTACACAAGTGCAGGATTCACCCTACACAAGCGTAGGAGTCCTTTTTTGCATCCTCTGTGGGCCCCGCAATGTGCCGTAAGCAATCAAAATTCATCAAATTGCAAACATGGGTTTTTGAGATACATACCGCTGCTCCCGCGTCGTCTGGTCATCTGAATGTGCGTACACATTCCCCGAGGTGATTCACCATTGGAATGTTCACCATCTCTCTGCAAGTGTCCTTGTCCAGAGCAACAAATCCTCCTCTTTGTCTGGTGCAAATGAGCTCTTTTCACTCTCTTAGTCCCATTTATAGATCTTTGTTAGTGCCTAGATGGACATGCATCCTCTCCATCTTATGCTGGTCATGGTCTTGTGCACCTTAAATTGCTTGTCCTTCATGCATCTGGTATCCAATTGTCAGTCCGTTCAATCCTATCATTTTTATTGATCAATTAGCCTCTTTTCTGCATGTTTTCAGCCAATTCCTCGAGGGGGCATGCATATGTCATTGTCAGTGTCTAGGGCATTTTCATTATTGTTCTTTGAAAAAACGCTTAAAATTGCATTGTCTCAAAGAGGGGCAAAATGTAGACACCTAAAAATGGTCAACGCTTGCAGAATCATACTTTAACATTTGCGCATTGCCTCATTTTAGGTTTTTGCGTCGCATTAACATTTCTCCTATGTCACCTAAAAATGGTCAACGCTTGCGAAATCATACTTTAACATTTGCGCATTGCCTCATTTTAGGTTTTTGCATCACATTAACATTTCTCCTATGTCACGTGCTTGATTTTTATCATTTGCGAGCATTGAGTCATTCTTCTACATTCTTCATTCGTCTCATCTTCGAATTTGGTCTTGTCGACAACAATCTTCAGTCATGATTTTGGTTGATCTTTGTCCTTGTCAATCTTGTCATATTGCAATCAATTCGTCATCGATCCTTGTCCTTTATAATCATGTCAATTTGGTCAATTTGTCATTGATTTTTGTCAACCAACCTCAATCAAATCATTTATCAACATTGGTCATTTATCAATTCAAAATCATGATCGAATTGATATCAACTATCCTTTGTCAAGACCTAATTGTCATCCTTGCATTTCTAATTCATCTTCCAAGGTTTTATGATTTGTTCATTTAATCTTGTTTGGCATTTTCCCTCTAGGTTAAATAATTTATTTTATTTATCCTAAGTCTTCTTGTCACAATTAAATATTCATTTAATTGGCTAATTAATCCTCCTTGTGAATTAATTAATAAATGAAAAATTATTAATTAATTTTACCTAATTTCTAATTTCTTAATTCCTAATTTTCTTAATTTCTCTTTTTCTAATTTTCTAATTTTCTAAATTCTTAATTTCAATTTCCTCTTATTTCTCTCCTAATTTCATGGGAATGACATAGAAATTTGTCATAATTTGTCATAATTGACAATCAATCAATTCTTGACATAGAAATTTGTCATAAATTGTCATAAATCCTTGCATAGCAATTTGTCATAGACATGTCATAATTTTTCTATTCTTGATTTGAATTTCCATTCGAATCACTATCATGCTAATTTGTTCATCTCTCCAATTTTTCTATAAATTGGATGAATTTCTTCAATCAAAGTCCCTGACCCCTAATCAGATTATTTAATTTCTAATCAATCACGCTTCGAGTACTTTTGAGCAATTTTTTTACCTACTTGCTTTCAATCATGTATGTGCACTTGTAGGTGAAATCCACAACCAAACTATTTGAAGAGGAAAGAAGAACAATGGAGCCGCATGAAGGAAGAATTCATATCCACATATGGTTTTCATAGTATTTACTTTTGAATTTTTTATCTTTATGTCTTTATTGAGTGTGTCTTAGGATAGATCATTAAATTTAGTTTTCGTGATTGGGCTATGATTAGTTTTTATATGTTTGTGATGATTCCTAATTTCCTAGCGTATAGGCACAAACATTGGTTCATATAATGGAGGTGGTCCAAGTTGAAGCATTCCATATGGTGGTAGTGATGTGTTTGATAAACCTTCAATTTGTACCATTTGACTAGTTCGAAATTGTGAATTTGATATGTTGTCAATGGGTTGATATGTTGGTTCGCCCATCTTCTTAGATTTTGACCTTGTTTCAACAGGCATGTCACTTATGCAAATGCAATATTTTTGGAATTTTTAAAGGACAATATATGATATGAAACTAAATGCAAACTAAATAAATGAGAATGCAATCTATGGCAAGAATGCAACCTATGTTTTTGGTTGTTTTTCAAGATTTTGACAAACTTTTGAATGCAAATCTAAAAGAGACCCTTAGGAAATTGAAATGATGTCTAGACCTCAAAGGACAAAAGGACCAAGTGACAAAGGACAAAGTGACAATGTCTCCCCTATATGCTTGGATACTAAGCTAGGTTTGACCAAATGACAATAATGACAAAAAGAGAGAAGGTTTGATAAGGTCTAGACTTCTTAACAATTACTTAGGGTTTATCAAAGATTTGGATTACTCAAGTATGACAAAGCCTAGTTTTGACACTATATGCAAAGGGACAATTGCTATGCAAATGACCCTAATATGATATGATAATGACCTAAGCTTAATGAAGAGACCTAGGGTATGCAAATATGAATGTATGACAATGGTATTACTCTAATGCAAGAAGACACATGCAAATGGATGACCTTTATTGATATGCAAAGGAGTATGACTTAGGTGAAACCTAACCTTGGTACTTGACAATGAACTTTGCAAAATGAAACCTAGGATGAACCTAAATCTAAGTGACATGAATGTTGAGACAAGATTTTGAAAAATATTTGACAACCATGTTTGAAGGTGTTTTTGAATTTTGTTGGATGAAATATTCTTGTGTTTAACCTTGTTTTAAATCAATTTGTCTTGTTTTTGAAATGAGATGCAATTCAACTTTTGACAAGAAAAGAAGACAAGATACTTCAACTTAGACTCAAAACAATCATGCTCATTCACACATTTCTTATGGTAGGCAAGGACATTAGGTACTTGAGAGGTAGACTCATTATGGGATTCAAGGAGAATACATAGATGCTTGACCCCACGGGCTCCCCTCCATGACACTCACTTCTTAGGGCAGCCAAGCATCAGTCCCCATGAAAATCTCCCCATGGTGAACTTAGTATCTCTTCCAAGTATCCAAACTTGTGCTTCTCAAGCAACTAGAAGGATTTTTGGCCTCTAAATACAAGGTGTTTAGTAAGAATTTCTGTTAAGCGTTACTCCTTGGTGTCACGCAAGTGTGATTGAGACATTAAGCCCACCAAGATACCAAAAAAAATGTAGTCACGCAAGCATGATTTAGACCATGAGGCTCTGCTTAGATGTTGATATGAGAAAGAGTTAAAGGGTCATCAATTCCCAAGTAACTACAATTCCCACGTAACCCTTCCTTCAAAGCTTTTTCTCATCAGGTATTTATTTATAGTGAGTTAGAATGCCAAGGTATTCTAGCCATACTCACTTTGGGTCGTTCCCTTCTCACGATTGTCACATGCTTGTAAAAGAAAATGGTCGGGAAGGCAGGCCCTCTAAAGGTGACACACAATCAGAAACATGAGCATGATATCAAAGATCTAGATTTCTGATCACCCTAAGAAGGATGAGAGCATACTCTCCTACTCCAATGTCAAACTCAACAATCAAAGAAAACATACATTCATTCCCTCCTATTTAGAAATCATACTAGGTGCCTAAATATTAATTACAAACACAAAGTTTAGTTGTAGTCCAAGGCAACCTGCAAAACCCAAGTCAGAAGTTTGATATGTTTAGTCTTTGACTATCGAACCTGCATAAAGCGTGTTAGTAGTTTCATTTGTTGTCTTTGTCATGCGTATGCCAAGGTGCTCCACAAAGAATCAGTACCAAAAACCAAAAGGCAGAAATAGAATGCAAAACAAAACCATTTGCAAGTAAAAAACATTGCCTTTTACCTCTGTTTCTAGCCCTACACAAGCACAAAATGTCTCACACAGGCACAGAATGCTTGACACAGGCATAGATTGTCCTTGACACAGGCACAGAATGCTTGACATAGGCACAGAAGTTCCTAGAAAACCCTGCATTACCCTGTTTCTTGGGGTTTTGACCTGCAAATCATCTCAAAAGCACTCAAAAGCATGGTTAGGGGGTTAGTTCATGTCAGGTTCACCAATTAATGTAGCTAGGAAATGTGGAAATCATCAAAGCAAATCAATATTAATCATAGCTCAATCACAAAAGCTCAAATACAATGATGAATCCTAATTACATCCAATGAAAACATGAAAACAAGATATTCAAGATTGAAAACTAAGCAAACCAAATGCAGACCTGAATGGCTCCTTCATGTGGCTCCATTGTCCTTCTTTCTTCTTCAAATAGCTTTTTTTGTGGATCTCACCTACAAGTGCATACACATGAGATGAAAGCAAGTAGACAAGATAGTAGTGCAACAATACTCAAAGCGTGATTGATTCGACAAAGTGATTAGTTGGGATTGAAGAAATTCATCCAATTTATAGACAAATTGGAGAAAAGATCAAATTAGCATGATTCAATTCGAATGGAAATTGCAAATCAAGAATGACAAATATGACAAATTATGACAAATTTGCACTTTCTATGCAAAAATTGATTGATTGTCAATTATGACAAGATTATGACAAATTTCTATGTCAAAATTGATTGATTGTCAATTATGACAAATTATGACAAATTGAAATGTCATTCCCATGAAATTAGGAGAAAAATAGGAGAGAATTGAAAATTAGATGAAATAGAAATTAGGAAATTAGGAATTAGAAATTGGGAATTAGAAATTGATGAAAATTAGGAAATTAGGAATTAGGAAAATTAGAAAATGAGGAAATTAGGAATTAGGTAAATTAATTAATAATTTGTCATTTATTAATTAATTCACAAAAAGAGGAATAAGTTAGCCAATTAAATAAACATTTAATTGTGACAAGAAGACTTAGGATAAATAAATAAATTATTAATCCTAGAGGGAGAAATGATAAACAAGGTTAAATGATTAAATCATGAAACCCTAGAAGATGAATTAGCAAAGCAAGGATGAAAATTAGGTCGTGATTGAAGGATCAATTTGATCATGATTCTGACTTGATAAAAGACCAATGCAGACAAATAATTTGATTTAGAAATGTGCCAATTGATGAGGAACAATGACTAATTGATCCAAATTGACATTATTGAGAAGATGATGACAATCGATGACAAATCGATCGCAAAATGAAAAAATTGACAAGAGGACAAGGATCGATGACAAAATAGATTGCAAGATGACAAGATTGAAAATGACCATGATCGATGACAAATCGATCGCAAGATGACAAGATTGAAAATGACAATGATTGATGATAAATCGATCACATGATGATAAGATTGAAAACAACAATGATCAAGGACAAATAAATCGCAAGATAACAAGATTGATAAGAGGACAAAACCCTAATTAGGATTGATGATGTCCAAAATTCAAAATCATGACTGAAGATTATTGTCGACAAGGCCAAATTTCGAAAGAAAGACAAATGAAGAATGCAGAAGAATGACTTGATGCTCACAAATGATAAAGACCAAGTGCAAATCATAGGAGAAATGTTAATGCGATGCAAAAACCCTAAAATAAGGCAATGCGCAAATGTTAAAGTATGACTCTGCAAGCGTTGACCATTTTTAGACATCTACAGTCATCAATGATTACCATGAAATATCTATCACCTTGCAAAATTTTAGTTCTAGCTAGACCACGTAAATCAGTATGAATTAAGTCAAGAGCATTATTTGATTTTTTTGGAATACTTTTAAAAGTAGCTCTAACTTGTTTTCCAAATTGTCGTTCCTTACATACTGTACTGTGAGGTTTGACAATTTTAGGTAAATCCCTAACTACCTTAGTAGTACTGATTTTTACCATGCAATCAAAATTTACATGACAGAGTCTCTTATGTCATAGCCAACTTTAATCAATATGTGCAATCAAACATGTATTTTTACTGTTATTCAAATGAAATATATTACCTCTAGTTTGATTACCGGTTGCAATTTCCAAACTAGTTCTATTCATGATTTTGCATTTTCCATTTTTGAATTGTAACTGAAAACCTTTTTCAACTAATTGACCAAAACTCAAAAGATTATGCTTTAAACCTTCAACATAGTAAACATTGTTAGTATTATGCTTACCATCAAGAGATATTGTACCTTTACCTTTGATCAAACAAGCTTTATCATCTCCAAATCTCACTAAGCCTCCATTATATTCCTGAAAGTTCAAGAATTTACTTTTATCTCCAGTCATATGATGTTAGCATCCTAAATCAATGATCCATTCATCCTTAACTTCAACTTTAGCTGCTAGGGCTTGCTCTATCAGTTGAATAGTAGGTGTCAGTTGATCTTCTATTATAGCAACAAAAACCCATCCATTCTCTGCTGGATCTTCATCAGAATCATCAGTCACTCCTTCATCAGCAAGATACCAAGATTTATCTTTATTCTTCTTAATCTATATCTCTAATATTCAAGGTTAGGCATGTATGTTCTCCTAGCTTCTTCTCTTAGTCTAGCATGTCTATCAGGGCATCTAAAAGCCATATGACCAATCTTATTATAGTTAAAGCATTTAAAGGGTGCTTTACCTTCATACTTACTTCCAATTGGACCTTTAGGCATTTTTCTTGCAAATAGTGCTTCAAGTTCTTCAAGTTCTTCATTTTCTCTCCTGCTTTCCTCAAGTTCTCTTGCATAAAAGGCTTTCCAATCAGACTTGTCAAATGATGGTGCAGATGATGTTGATGCCTTAAAACCTAAATCTATCTTTATAGTAGCAACAGGACCAAATTCCTCAATTTCAAAACCTGAAAGTTTTCCAATCAATGTATCCCTAGTTACTAATGTATTAGGCGTTGTTCTTAACTCATTTATAGTAGTAACCTTCATTTTATATGCTGGTGGCAATCCTCTTAAAACTTTTGAAACAATTTCATCTTCACTTAAGGTTCCTCTACAACATTTAATACCCAAAACGATTTCATTATCTCTTTCCATAAAAGCAGAAATCCTTTCATCTTCTTCCATTTTCAGATTTTCATACCTAACCCAGAAGCTTTCAAGTTTTGCAATTTTGACTGTGGAATCTCCTTCATTCAATGTTTCCAAATGATCCCAAATAGCTTTAGCAGTTGATCTATCTGATAATCCTATGATTTGTTGTTCTGTTAATGTGCTCAAAAGTGTTTCTCTTGCTTTGCAATCATTTTCATCTTTTCCCAAGGTAGGTGGATTAGGTTGACCAGGAGTAAGAGTAGTATAGACATTCTTTGTAACTTCCTAGATGTCCTTTCCAATGCAATTTAAATGTGTCTCCATTTTTATCTTCCATATGCCATAGTTGATTCCATCAAGTTTAGGACTGTCCTTCCTAAAATAGTTAGTAGACATTGGATCTCCTCAAGTTGTTAAACTTCTGCAAAAAGAGAACTAGGCTCTGATACCAATTGTTAGGTCTCAAAGATAACTGAGGGGGGGGGGGGGGGGGGGTGAATCAATTGTCTAATAAATTAAAACCAAGAACAACTTTACCAACTTCATGCTTAATACCGGTAAACCAGTTTTTTATACCGGTAGACAGTTTTATCAGTTAATTATAATACCAGTAAAGATTAATGCATGAAAAAAAAGACAAAGTCATCCACAACACATAACACCAATATTTGTACGTGGAAACCCTCTAAGGGGAAAAACCACTATGGGAAACCTTACACACAATTAGATGATACTACTGCAGATAGTATGTGTATACAAATGGGTTCTGCACATGCAAAAAGGCCAAGCACCTAGAGCTCACTGCTCAAACACAAATAGGAGTCACACTAACTACAATTGGATGGTTAAATCCAATAAGGATGTACTACTCAAATTTGCATCTTTCTATGTTGGATTCAGTACCA
Source organism: Cryptomeria japonica (assembly GCF_030272615.1). Taxonomy (NCBI): domain Eukaryota; kingdom Viridiplantae; phylum Streptophyta; class Pinopsida; order Cupressales; family Cupressaceae; genus Cryptomeria; species Cryptomeria japonica. Next base: position 780,012,043 of record NC_081411.1, on the reverse strand, counting down.
GTGTAGTTCTAATTGTCTTCACAAAAAACCTTCTTCAACCTTCAAATGATGTCTGTGTGTATAACTCTTGTTATTCTCACATATACCTTCACACAATATTTTTTTCACATTCCACACATGATCTTACAAATAAGATCTTACATTTATATCATAACCTAAGACCAATTTTAGTAGGTCAGCTCTAAAGGATATTACAATAAAATCAATTTACAAACAAAACAATGTCTGATGCAATAACTGATTCAACATGTTAGCTTGATGCATTTACAACAATAAAGAGACATCTCCATAGCGTGTCATGCTTATCTAGAAAAGATAAACCTGCTAGTGTATATCTTGGACCTATTTGCCGATAACAACAAATATGCAAATATGAATATGCCAATGAACAAAACTCCAAGAGAAAGTGTCCAAACAATGTCTTCGACATAACCAGGTGTTTTCCATGCTATTCCAAGTGTCGGTGAACATTATATCCTTCCGGTGTGCTAGATACTGGTGACTGTGCATAAGTCAGTTGCTTGTCAGTGAATGTTGTTGATTCTCCAAAGTGCTAGAGTTGATAAGGTTTAGTAGGTGTTGACATCAATGACAAAACCATACCAAAATACCAAAAACCCACACCTAGGAGAACAAGACAAAAGCAATAGGCAGTTAGGCCTCCAGTTAAGAAGTTAACTCCAAAGAAGAAGAAGGTAAAATAGGTTATTGCTCCACTGGATAAACTTTTAAGTGAAATAACAAAGGATGGAAAGTTGAAAAACATTAGCAAACTGTATAAGACACTTTCCACTGATGATAAGGAAACTGTAGAAAATAGTGTAATTTTACACTTGGACATATACAAGAAATTCTTGATGGAGATTGTTGATGAAATACCCACTGATCTATACAGAAGACTAGAAGCTAGAAGGGTAGCTATTGTTGACTTAGATAAAAAGATAAAAATAGAAAGATTGCTTGCAGTGCACCCAGTAAATTCCACTGAAGAAATAGATCAACTATTTAGTGAAGCCAACTAGATAGTATTTTCAACTGGTCACCGGCATGTAGCATTGATGGCAGGAAGAATGAATGAATTTTCTAAAGAGACTGTGGATCAATGGGATATATTCTCTATTGAAAAGGAGAAACAAGAAGAACTTAAAAGACCTAAGACTATCAGAGTCTATCAAAAGGACAAGGAAAAGGGGAAAGGTAAGGAAGGTGGACCTTCGAACCTAAAAATAACTGATAAATTACCCCCACCTCTTTCTGATACTCCACAGGTAGAAACCATTGATAATCAACTAGCTACATAGACTATGGAGACTCCTCAAGAGGATACCAATCTTGAGTCTAAAATTTTGTACACTATGAATATAGACACCCAAGAGGTAAACATTGTGGTGGACAAAGAGACCATTGAGAATAAGAAGAAAGATGTGGCTACTAAGTCACTGAGTGCAAATGTTGAGATTGGAGTTAGTGATACTATAAATATAAGCACAGAAAAACCTACTCAGACAGAGAAACTGATAGAGGACACCACTGGGAAACCATCAGAAGCACTGGTAGATAAAACTGAGAAACAATCAGAGAAACTGGCAATGGACAATGCAGAGGTGAATACAAAGAAACCGGTAGTGCATACCGAGACTTCATCTAAAAAATTGGCAATAGAGAGCATAGAGAAATACTCTAAGGCACAGGTTGAGAAATAGGAACAGAAATAGGCTGAGGTACTGGTTCAAACTGAGATAGTGCCCCCAACAACAGGTGAAAAGCCTAAACCTTTTCTAGTTGAAATGCAAACACAAACTGACCTACTAGAGGTCGAAACAAGCAAAGTTATTACTAAAACCGATAACATGGAAATTGTAAAAATAGTTGGGCAGACATCTGGTACTTCAATGATAGAGTTCAAACCAACAAACATGACAGAGGTATTATTAGATTCCATTAAGAAGATCATTGAGTATAATGCATAAGCCTATAAGGCTATTGATGACACAATTCCTATTCTTAAATTGATAGCACCCAAGTGCATTGTGGGAAGTAAAGATTCTTTAGGTCAACTAGACACATTGTCTAAATACATCACCGATAACATTTTGACAGTTGATCAGATAAATGAGGACACATTCAAAGAGGGAATGATTAAAGAGAAAGAAAAATTCTTTGAGGAAATAGTGAAGAAGAATAAGGAGAAAATGGAAACCTTATTATAGGCACTAGGGGAAACAATTTTGGATTTCAAGAAATTGTACAAAGATACTTGCAAAACTAATATTTTGATAGAGAACATAGATTCAGAGATCAGCAAAGCTCAATAAGAAATTAACAATATTGCTGACAATTTAATAGGAACATCAGATTCATTTTTGGAAATTGAAAAGAACATTGTAGATCTTGAAGAGAAAATACAGAAGTTAGAAAAAGACAAAGAAAAGATAAAAGTTAAGGCAAAGGATTTAAAATGCAAACTAGGTCCTAAACTAGATTACCTCATTTCTTTGAGAAAAGAAATTTCTAAGGCTCTGGTTCTTGGTCTTAAGACACCGGAAGAGAAAATGCACATACTAATCAGTATAGTTCAGAGAATAGAAGCGACATTAAAAGATAGCAAAAGATTTAGCGACAGTCAGAATTTTGCATTGGCGGATATCTATTAGATTGTAACCCACCAGTTACAAGGATCTAGGCAGGAACCACACTCCACTGACAGTGAATGACAACCTTTGTCATTGATGTTAAAGGGGGAGTAGTGGAAATGAGAAAAAATATCAAAACAAAGACATCATTAGCTCAAGGGGAGCATACATTTTTGACAACACAGTTTTGGTAAGATATTTTGGCAGATTATTTTTGGACAACATTTTTGGACACTTTTTGGATTTTTCTCATGAGTGTTGCCATCAATGCCAAAGGGGGAGATTGTTGGAAAATGCACACTACAATGAGAAATTGTAGGTGATTGAAGGTATTGTCATTGATGGCAACCTTACAATCCTATGATACTGACACGCACCAGCACTACTAGACTCAACACCGGCACACAGATCATCGACATCAAAAAGATTGATCACTGACACCATGGCCGACAAGAATTTTGTTTAAATGTATTTTGTATTTAATTGTAAAATATTTTGTAAGCCAACTTGGTAGATTGTAATATGACTATTATAAGTATGAGATCATTGTAGACAATTTAGAGATAGAAGATGGAAAGATTAATGCAGATCTAATATGTGAATTATAAGGTAGATATTGGATAAGGGTTTATGTATATTGTAGAGCTTAAACCAATACTAAATCTAGCATAGTAGATGTTGATCTAAAGTAGTAGAAGACATTGGATTTGGATAATCCATATTTTTAAGTCTGTGAGACTTGTTTTGTAATTGAGAGGTGAGCTCTAGGCACTTGGCCTTCCTGCATGTGTAGGCCCGTATTGTAAACAGTAATATTCCCTTATTGGCCAGTAAGTGAATATTGTGGGTCACAAATCCCACTGAGGTTTTTCCCACATCGGGTTTCCTCATTAAAAATACTATGTTATGGTGTGTCTCTTATGTTGTGGTTATTGCTCTTATTTACTGCATTATTTTTGGTTTACCGGTACACAGTTTTGATATGCTTTTCATGTTATAATTCAATTAAATTCTTATACCGGTCAGATGCTAAGTCACCCCCCCTCTCAGTATCTTTGGGAATCCTAACACATTCAAACTAGAACCAGTAGTGAAATACAAATTCCCAATTGAAATCCAATTATCCACATCCACAATAAATTCTTTCAAACAACAATTAAATAGAAAATCATGGGAATAAGAAACCCCTACCTCAAATCTTGGAAAATAAAGGAAATAGATGAGACCTTACACACAAATCTTCCAAAATAAAAAAGAACTCCAATCAACAATCAATCCAATTCTACGAAAATCCTCTCCAAAAAATCAAAATCTCCTCAACAACCAAGCCAAAATTTGCAAGATCTTCACATAAATCTCCATACCAAAACCTCCTCCCATAAATTCCCAAAAAAATTTGCAACAAGAAGCCCCAATATTCCAAAAATAAATAATAAATTTCCCTCAAAAAATGTTTAGGAATGTAACCATTCCAAACAACACATTAACCAAAAAAATAAAATAATAAAATTTTATTTAATAAGTAATTTATTAATCAATTCTTCAAAATTCAACTAACTTGCACTAAAATACATGTTATATATTTAATATTCAACTACCCCAACAAACATAAAATACACCTGCATTATTAATAGTCCCGACACACATAGATAATCAGGATTTGCTGATGCTACTTCCTAGTTAATTTATCTGTTATAATTGATTTGTAAGGTAGTGAGCCCTCCTATGGTTGTAGCCCTTCTTTGTTTGAGCAGTGATCTCTAGGCAGTGTGCCTGAATGCCTGTGCATTCCATTGTAAAACTTATATTTTAGTATACTCCTCTTGTGGGTCTCATCCTCACTGTGGTTTTGCCCTTTATTGCGTTCTCCATGTATAAAATATTGGTGTTATGGTGTTGTGGTTATTTGCTTTATGTTCTTGCATCTCTTTTTTGTTCATATGTATTAAGTGGTTGAATACGTAGTTAAATAAAGTTAAAAATTGCAGAATAGAGATTCACCCCCTCTCTCAGTGCTCCTTGATTCCAACAATTGGTATTAGAGCCTATTTCCTCAAAAAAAGTCTAACAACTTAAGGAGGATCAGGGAAGGTGGTGCAATGGATTTCAGTTGTCTTCAATATTAGCTTCTTGTTGTGCTTCAATATCTTGATTAGTCCAAATTTGAAGTCAAGGAACTAAAAGAAAACCTTAATGATGTTGAGAATTTGTTTCTATAATGGAAGGATAAACTAAATAAGTCTAGGAAAAAGAGAAAGGAACTTATTAATTAGCTAAATTAGAAAGAAAGCCAAAGTGTAGATGATGGTCCCTTAAGTCAAGATTTGAAAGAGAAAACAAAAGAATGTGAGAATCTTGCTAGAGATAATGCAGTCCAAAAAAATGACTCAGAATCTATAGTAATAAGGCCGACAAAGGAGATTGAGGGAAGAAAGAAGAATGAAGACAACCTTAATCAATCCTTGAAAGAAAGATTTGATGAATGTTGTAGAATCAATTATGAAAATGATCAACTAAAGTTTGAATTGCAACAATACAAAAACAATGAAGGAGAGCTTGAAAGGTAGATTGTCATTCTTAGGGATGAAGATGCTACTGCAAATGAGTACAAGGAAAATTTCCAAATTATCTTAGAAAAACTTGATGAGCTACTGCAAAGTCAAAAGAATAAAGATAACAAGCCAGGTCTTGGATATGAGGAAGGAGAAAGCTCTAGATCTGGTCAAAGCAATTCTAAGTTAGATCATCGAATGAACAAAGCTAAAAGGTCTTTGGTAAGGAGACCTAATGCTCAAAAGTTTAATGGTAACTATTTTGTTTGTAATAAATATGGTCATAAAGCTAGTAAATGGCATAAATAGGATGAATCAAAATAGTCCATCTTTTTTTGATCAATGTTTCAGTTACAACAAATATGGTCATAAATCAAGTGAATGTAGAAGTATGACAAATAACTCTTTCAATAGAAGGAATGTTAGATGTTATGCTTGTGGAAGGTTTGGTCATATTTATAATCAATGTAGATCAAAAGGAAATCAAGGAAATTATAGGCTTACAAAGATAAATGTTGTGTGCTATGATTGCAAAAAATTTGGTCACATTGTAAAATTTTGTAGAAGCAAGAATATGGATAGGAAGGGTCTGACAGACAAGAACAAAAATGTGCAAAAAGATGAAAATGAAAAATGAAAGTTAATTGTGGATGAGATCAAAGATTAGATGAAGAAGACATGAGTGAAAAAGAGTAACGATAGTGCATGAAACAAATCTACATCTAAATTTGGTGTTGTAAATTCCTCTAAGAACTAGTTTAAGCCCTCTGCCCTAGGGAGAGTTTTCAAGAAAACAATTTCCTACCCTTCCCATAGTTGGTGCCAAAATGCGGTAGATTGTCAGTAGTTGCATTTATGTATTTTAGATCATCTGGAAGGATTTTCAAAAGTATTTGAGTAGAATTGGAGATCTACATGAGAATCTTTGTGGATCAGTCTATGGCAACATGGTATCCAAAAGAGTTAAGGCAAGTTATTACATCAAAAATTTATAACTGTGAATGATAAAATGCAACCTTTACCTTTCATTTGTCACTTTGCATTCTATGAGAAAGAGTACAAGTGAGCTCCGTGAGATAGATTTCTGAAGTGATTGAAGAGTGAAGGCAATTTGGTGTGAAATCCCTAATTTGATGAAGTAAGGTATTTCTTTGTGAGGTTTACAAATTTATATCTCTGCAATGGATACACCTTTTATAGTTGATATAGCTAAGAGGTCTTAGCCCAAATTCAAAAAACACCCTCTCAAATTAGTAGAAGGTGATCCTCTAGGAACATTTTCATCTATTCCATATGACATTCTTCATTTATAGGACATTAGGGAATACATACATACTAATATTGAAGAATTAGGAGGATCCTAGTTGTTGAATTTGTACACCAATCACATATAAGGAGACGATTTTAATATCAAGCCAAAATTTAATGCTCTGAAGGAGAAGAACTTTACGTAGGTCATTCAGTTTCTAGTGTTTGATGAGAATGAGTGGATCTGTTATGTTGTGAGATGAATTTATGATGAATTCATGTGGCTAAACCAACTGTTAAAAATCATGAAGAATGCAATCAAAATTGTAATAGGTTTAAGCTCATCCAGTGTTTTACATGCATTCCAATCTATGAAGAATCAAAGGGTCATAGATGCAACTGGTTCTAGGTTTGATGAAAGAGCTATGACAATAAATGATATTATTGAGTTAGATATGAATTTTTTTGTACTATGATTATCAGATAGAAGGTTTATCACTCTAGCTGGGAGAATTTAGTATCTGGTACAACTATGTATGTTCCATATAAGATGGTGACTAAAAACAAGGAGTATGATCTATCTGAGCTACTCTAGAGCCATCTTATAGATAATTTAACAAGTGTAAAGAAGGACAAGAAGAATGTATTCAAGTATGAAACCTTAATCTTATATATCTATTTTATGAATGAGGTTATGTGTATTAGTAATATATAATGGAAAAGTGATAGACCGGTGGCAGTCCAAATTAGAGATCTTATATAGTATTGGAGACAAAAAGGAGCAAAGAGATGCACTCTAGTACAAGGACAAGCCAAGGAAAGAATCCCTAAATCTATAGTGGAGAAGTACAAGGACACCATATGCTTCATAGTAGAGATTTATCAATACCTAATGAAAGTGGTAGAACCTCAAACTATATAGATCATGCCCATGGGGTATGAGGTTGATGAGAAAATGTTGGAGGTGTATGCGCAAAATTTGTTGAGTAATCTTATTGATGCTTTAAAAGAGATATCTGGTAAATCTAATAAAAAGGACATGCAATTGCATAAGCACTTCAAGAAGCCAGAAATAATCCAAAAAATGAGAAAAGGAGGTGGAGCACTATGCAGAGAGCATTGGCATTACTACCAAAGTAGTTAAGGAAGATAGGAAGAGGAGATTGAAAGATGAAGAAGGAAGGATAGTAAAGATGAGTTAGTTAGTCTGACAGCTTCCTCCATCATATCTAGATCAAACATGATCTCTACACCCTCCTCTAATTCTCAAAATCTAGCCATCTTAGGAAAACCCCAAGCCAATCCATTCAGTAGAGAAGGGAAGAGGAAGAAGGATAAAGGAACAAGAGTGTATATTATTGTGGAAAATGATGAAGAGGCTGAGTTTGTTGAAGCAGCAAAGGAGATAAAGAAAAATGGAACTAAAGCTTCAAAAGTGTCTAAGGACAAGCCCTTTGATATGTCTATTGAGGATGTTGAAATATCCATCAAGAAAATGAAAGCTAGCAAGAAGATGAAGCTAGATCCATCTGATATGTCTATTGAAAATGTAAAAAAATATCTTACTGTTCAAGATAATCTCAAGAGGATCCTATTGGTGGTGAGTCATCTATTCCAAAAGCTTATGGGATGCAATCTAAAGATGAATAGGTTGAAGTGAATGTCATTTTTTCTCTAGATGAATGAGAGTTGAGTAAAGGTGGTGATGAGCTGGTGAAAGTAGATACAATTCAGGATACTGAAAATCCTCTATTAGAGTTAGCTAATATAGTCGAGGATACTCAAAATACTCTATTAGAGAAAAGGTATTCTTAGAGAAGGACAAGCAAAGGCTAGATTATCTTGAGTTGATCCAAATACCTATCAATATAGCCACTCTTTCTCCTATTAAAAAATTGCAAATTACGTCATTTTCTCAAGCCAAAGCAAGGGAGGAGATGTTGAAGTCACATATTGAGGATAGTGAGATACTTACTCTTGCATCTAATGTCTTGGAGAGGATCATGCCTTCATATTCCAAGATCATATTGTTGGCATTATACACTCAAATGAGAATGGTTAATATTGTCATTGATGGAAACCAACTGGTAATAGGGTTCAAAGGTTCTACAGGCAACAGACTTCACCTACCGACACCGACAGTCACTACAAGGGTTATTCACATCAGTATCCAGTTACAACAGTAGCAGATTATACCAATAGTCCAAGCCGACTTGGAAATAATATTGTTTATGTGAAATGTATTATAATGTAATATTATATTTGTATAGTCGACATGATGTATTGCAAAGACTCATATATGTATGAGATCTTGTAGGTCATTTTGTGAGTAGGTATATGTGAAGTAGTTGTATGTGAACTAGGAAATGCAATGTATGTATGATACCAAATAAATGTATATGCACTTCGATATATTTATCTTCAGAGAGAATAAGAAGTAGAGAAGAGCAAAGAATGGTTCTGGTAAAGATATCATACAAAGTTTAAACTGATACTAAATCCATTATTGCAGATGCTATTTTGAGCAGTACATTGTTATTGGATTTAACCATCCAATTGTGTAGTCAGTGAGACTGCATTTTTATTGTTGAGCAGTGAGCTCTAGGTAGTTGGCCTTCTTGCATGTGCAGGCCCCTATTGAGTAATATTTATTCATATTGGCCAATGAGTAAATATTGTGGGTCACAAATCCCATAGAGGTTGTTCCCTTACCGAGTTTCCTCACCAAAAATATCTTTGTTATGGTGTGCATTGATGCTCATTCTTTTGTTTCTCTTTACTACATTATTATTTGTTTACTGGCATATTAATTTGGGTTGTAAAGTTGCAATTAAGTTTAAATCTTTCATCTACCGGTCAAACACTAATTCACTCCCCCCTCTCAATGTCTTTTGGATTAACCAAATATATAGCAATTAGTATCAGAGCCTCATCCTCTATTTGCAAAAGCCTAACATCTTGAGGAAGATTATGAAACTGGTTGAAGATTTTGATGTATAAAAATTGAAGAATATTGAACTAGAAGATGAACTTAGATCTACTCAGGAATTCATCAAATCACTTCAAGATAACCTGGTCATAGCAAAGAATAAAAGAAAAGAATTACATGTGCAACTGCAAAATCAAGATGACGAGGAAAAGGAAACTCTCAGAGATATTGTAGAGAAAATGAGACAATAGAATAGTAACATGAGGAATGGGATGCAAGATTTAACCATGAGACTATGTAAGGATATTGAAGATAGAAAGGGGAATTTGGAATATTTGGCCAGAAGACTTAATGAAAGATCAAATGAATCTCTAAGGCTTAGTTATGAAAATGATATGCTTAGAACAAATTTGATTCACATGCAACATGAGAAAGAGGAACTTATGAGACAAGTTATTACTTTGGAAAGTGAGTTGGTCACTGCAAATGAATACAAAGACAAATTCAAGAAGAGTTCAAACAAGCTTGATGATATGCTGAAAAGTCAAAAACCTGACGGAAAAATAGTTGGACTTGGATTTGAACATGGAGAAAGTTTTAGAACTACAAACAATCATGATCATAGAAAACCGGTAAGGCAACCTAATGCTTATAAATTTAATGGAAAAAAGTTTTAATTGCAACAAATTTGGTCATAGAGCAAATCAGTGCAGATTTAGGAATAATTAGAATACAAACTTACCCACTGGTCAATGTTCCAAATGAAATAAAAATGGTCATAACTCAGACAATTGTGGTAGATTTAGTCATTTATCTAATCAACATAGAAATCAAATCAGTCAAGGTTATGGAAAAGCTATTCATAGAAACAATGTAACCTATTATGCATGTAACAAGATTGGACATATTGCAAGATTTTGTAGAAGCAAGAATGTATCGACCAACAACAAAGGATCTAATGACAAAGACATATAAAAGGTAAATGAAATCAAGCAAGAATTTACTAAACAATGGATCAAGAAGAGAGATTAGAGGAATGATGAATTTGTCTTTGCACTGGAAGAACAGAGAAATCCTACACCATTAGGAGATTCTTCATCTAACAAAGGAATAATACTTAGGGGTAAGGAAACTAATTGAAGATCATGCATTTACCCTCAATTGGTGGTGAGAAGCCATATTTCTTCTTTACCGGCACATATATTGAGTATTCACTGTTAGGATTGATGATAGTCCCAAAGATACTGAGAGGGGGGGGTGAATCAGTATCTAACTAGTTAACAGATTCTTTAACCTTATTAAGTATTTTGCATTCCAGAATAGTGTACCGGTAAACATGAATTAATGCAGTAAATAAGAACACAAAAGACAACATAGAAAGCACACCATAACACAATATTTTTAATGAGGAAACCTGGTGTGGGAAAAACCTCGATGGGATTTGTGACCCACAATATTCACTCACTGGACAATGAATGGATATTACTTACAAGAGGGGCCTGCACATGCTGGAAGGCCAACTGCCTAGAGCTCACTGCTCAATCACAAAAAGGAAGTCTCACTAACTTACAAAATGGATTATGAAAGTCCAATAAAGTGTACTACTACAAAATAGTATCTGCTATGCCAGGTTCAGTACTGGTTTAAGCTCATACAATAACCATAAACCCCTATACAAAATCTACTTTAATATTTGCTTATCACTTCTACCATGATATGTCCATCCATCACTATTCTCCTCTCTTACAAAATGATTTACAAGACCTCATACATCAATGAGTCTATTACAATATGCCATGTCGGCTTAGAAAAGATATTACAATTAGATACAATAAACAAAACTTTATTCCTGTCGGCTGGGATGCCAGTGAACATTGTTGTCATTGCCGGTGAAGTGTCTGCCAGTGTCGGTGGTAGTGCCTGAAGATATCCACAAGGTTTCCGGTAATTTTCCATCAATGACAACACCTTCATTCACCTTCAATTCTCATTGGAGTGTGCAATGCCAACAATCTCCCCCTTTGGTATTGATGGCAACACTCATTAGAAAAATCCAAAAATTGTATCCAAAAATGAAGTCCAAAAAGTTAACCAAAAAATGAGTGATTCAAAATGTGTGCTCCCCCTAAGAAGATGATCTCCTCTGATGACCATTTTTCTCTGTCCTACTACTCCCCCTTTGACATCAATGACAAAGGTTGTCAAAATTTCCAAATGAGTGCAGTCTTCAATTTCAACCTTGTAACCGGCTGGTTACAATCATGAATAAGTCTGCTAAAACCAAATTCAAGCTCTGAGTAAACATGTTACTATCCTTCAAAGCTACCTCTATTCTCTAAATAGTACTGGTGAGATGATACATTTCCACTTCTGGTGTCTTTTGTCCTTGAATTCATGCCTCAGGATCTCCTTCCTTAGAGAGATGAGGTTATCTAACTTTGGACTAAGTCTACATTTTAGCTCTTTGGCTTTTCCCTTTAATATTTCCTTCTCTTTCTCTAACTTCTCCAGTTTTTCCTCAAATCCAACAATTTCTTGTTCAATAACTGATATAGGTTCAAATGAACCAATGATATCATCAGCTATGTCATTAATCTCCTTTTGAACTTTGTTGATTTCCTTGTCAATATCCACTGTCAAAAGATTTGTCTTACAAGTGTCTCTGTACAGTTCCTTGAACTTCGTAATTGTTTAATTTAGTGCTGGTAAAAGAGTATCAATGTGTTCCATTCACTTCTTTATTGTTTCCTCAAAGAATTTCTCTTTTTCCTTCTCCATTTTCTCCTTAAATGTTTCTTCATTTATTTGATCTACAGTCAGTAAATTACCAGTAATATATTTAGACAATGTGTCTAACTGACCTAAAGAATCCTTTACCTGATCTAAATTGCATTTTGGTGCAATCAAATTAAGAATAAGAATTGTATCATCTATTTCCTTATAGGCCAATACATTATAATCTGTAATTTTCTTTATTAAATTCAAGAGTACTTCAGTCACATTGGTGGGTCTAAATGTTGTCATTGAAGTACTAGATGACTACCCAACTATCTTCACAATCTTTGTGCTACCGGTATGAGTAACCAATTTTCCTGAATCAACCTCTAGTGGGTTAGTCTATGTCTGCGTTTCCACTAGCAAAGGTTTTGACTTTTCAGTGGTTGCCGGTGGCACTGTATTAGTGTGTACCTGTGAATCAACCTATTTCTCTGCTTGTGTCTCTACTCATTTTATAGTGTTATCTGCCTGTATCTCTATCTATTTTTCTAAATTGTCCACTACCAGTATCTTAGTTGTTGTCTCTGTTGGTTTCTCATTTCTTGCATCAGTGTTATTAGTAACCATGCCACTAACTAAGCGATCAACTGAATGTTCAGTTTGCTCAGACCTCTCTGTTTGAGTCTCAACCCCAATCTCAATGTTTTCAACCGGTTGCTCAGTAGCAACATCATTTTTCTTTTCCTTAGTGCTTTCTTTATCAACTACAATATTAACCTCCTAAGTGTCAATGTTCATCGTGTACAAAATTTCAAACTCAGGGCTTGTATCCTCATGTGGTGTTTCCACATTCTCAGTAGCTGATGTATTGTTAGTCTATACTAGTGGAGTAACTGAAGGTGGTGGTAGGTTATCAGTCACTTTTATATTGGGTAGTCCACATACCTTGTCTTTTCCCTTGTCCTTTTGATATACCTTGAAAGTTTTAGGTATGTTCAGTTCTTCTTGTTTTTCTTTCTCAACAAAGAAAATGTCCCGTTTGTCAGTTGTCTCTTCTGAAATTTCATTAACTCTCATGGCCATTAGGCTCCCATGCCAATGTTTGCTTGAAAAGACTATTCTGTTTGCTTCACTGATCAATTCATTAATTTATTCAACATATTTTACCAGATGTACAGCTAGAAGTTTCTCAGTTTTAATTTTCCTATCTAGCTCCATAATTGCTAACCTCTTAGCATCTAACCACCTATACAATTCACTAGGTAAATCATCTACAACTTCTATTAACACTTTCTTATAAATTTCAAGATGTAGAATGATGCTATTCTCTATACTTTCTTTTTCCTCATTTGTGAATGTATCATACAATTTTATTACATTGGATAAATTTCCATCATCTATTATTTCATTCAACAAGTTGTCCAGTGGTGGAATGACCTATTTTTTCTTTCTCCTGTTAGGTGTCAGCTTCTTAGCTGGTGGCCTCACTACCTATTGCTTCTACCTTGTTGTCCTTGTTTTCTTGGGAGAAGGAGAGTGTACTGGTGATGGTTTTCTCTTCCTATCAACTCTTCTAAACTCAGTAGGAATTTCACTATTAGATGATGTACCAATTAGTGAGAGATGTGCCTCTAGTTGTAATCCTTCTAAGTCACTTTCCTTTATTCCAGTTATGTTCATGATATTTTCTCTTATTTCCTTAACTTGCTTGGATACACTCCTTATGTATTTTTCTCTTCTCTTTCTTTGTTTTAATGTTTGTACACCACTTTCTATAGTTTTTGCACTTCCAAAAACTTTTTCTTTCAATTCTCTAGGGGATTCTAATAGGGCTTTGGCATAAGTTTCAATGATGTTTACATCTGCCTCGTATCCCATTTCTGTTACCCATATAGTTCTAGGAAGAACTGCCTCCATCCAGATTTCATCCTTCTTGATTACAAAACAAATTTCCTTCTCATATTTATCTACAATGATTTGTGGTAATCTTTCTCTTGTTTTCATTTTTACTTTGAATGTTTTGAAGTACTTAGTTATATTGTTATCCTTATCTGTGCCCATACCAGTGAAGATATCTAGCAGTTGTTTGCCTACCGGTATATCATAACCAAAGTCTTTCTTACAAATATTGGGAACCTCTTTTGTAAGATACAACATTAGACATACTAAGAGATTGCCAAAACGAAAAGTACCTTTCTTGTCTCCTTTTATCTTCTTTAGATTATCAATCAACTCATCTTTTAACCACTCACATATATCTATCTTTGCATCACTGTTAACCATATCATATGCACTTTTAATACAAAGACTGAAAATAGAGTTGAGTTAGTTTGCATGGGTGGCCTTATAACCTAAAATCATACTTATGAATCTAACATTCACATCTTTTACATCATTCACTCTCAAGGATCTACTATCATAGGTTGCTCCTGTTAATGTCATCACTATGTTATTAGGAACCTTTTTAGTTTTATCTGGCCTACTACTAGTGAAGGGTAATCCAGTCACTACCCTAACTACTTCCTTAGTGGTTTTACAAACAGAGTCTAGCCAAAAGAATTCACCATGAACTCTACTAAGCACAATCCTTACTACCTCCTTAGGAAATTTTGGGATGTCAAGGATTTCCACAAAACCTAAAGTTTCAATAACCTTATGTTCGGGTTTCACTTTTCCACTTTCATCACAGATATCATTTTTATATATTTTCAATATTTCTTCTGAACCTAATTCCTCAGTGTGGCAATGAATATAGATTCTAGGGTCTTCTACATATGCAACACCTTTTGGGATTTTTGAAAAATCTCCTAGGGAATCATCTTGTTTGTCTTTCTTGGGGATAATCTTGAAAATGGGTCTAGGGCATTTAACCAACTCTATAATAGTAGGGTTTGCAATAAATTTTGGAGTAGAGGAGGAAGCCATTGATAAATACCTTAATTTGCTTGATAGGTTTGGATGCTTGAAAGAGTTTGCTTCACTTCTCGCTTTGGATTCCTTCGCTCAGATTTTCGTGCTCTTAGGAAGTTTGAATGCTCGGTGAATGAAAAAGAGGGAAAATCAAAGATTTATAATGTCTTTTCCTCCAACAACCATAATAAATGCTCATCGGTTAAGTGAAACTTAACACATCTACTAGTAGAGAAGAAATCCATCTTCTCACCATCAACTAAGGGTAAACTTGCATGATTTTCAATTTACTGCAATACCCCCAAGGGTTACTTTTCAGTTGGATGAAGAGTCTCCTGTCGGTGGAGTAATACTTTGTTCTACTAGTGAAGGAATAGTCTCATCAACATTTTGATCTGTCTTTCTAATCCATTGTCTTGAAAATTCTTGCTTTACCTCATCAACCTTCTCTTTGTCTTTCAAACTGGATCCTTTATTATTTGTCGGTGAAGTCTTGCTTCTAAAAAATTTTGCAATATGTCCAATCTTGTTACAAGAATAACAAGTCACATTGTTTTTTTGAATAGCCTTTCCATATCCTATGTTGGTTTGTGTTCTATATTGATCAAATAAGTTCCCAAATCTTCCACAAACATAACATCTTACATTCATTCTACAGTTTTCTGAATTGTGACCAATTTTTCTGCATTTGGAACATTGACGAGTGGGTGCATTAATTTTCTAATTGTTTCTAAATCTACACTGATTTTCTCTATGACCATCCTTGTTACAGTTAAAGCATTTCCCATTAAATTTGTAGGAATTAGGTTGTCTTACTAGTTTACTGTGATCATGATTATTTGCAGTACCAAAACTTTCACCAACTTCAAATCCAAGTCCATTAGCATCTACATTAGGTTTTTGACTTTTCAGCATACCATCAAGTTCTTCTGAACATTTCTTGAATTTCTCTTTATGTTGATTTGCAGTAGCTAACTCATTTTCCAAAAATTCCTTTTGTCTCATAAGTTCAGTTTTATCATGTTCCATGTGAATCAGATCTATTTTTAATATATCATTTTCATGACCGAGTCTTAGATTTTCATTTCTAGTATCATTGAGTCTCCTAGTCAAGTCATCTTCATTCTTATTTCTATTTTCAATGTCTTTACAAAATCTCATAGACATGTCTTGCATTCCATTGCTCAAGGTCATGTTTTCTTGCCTCATCTTGCTTACAAGATCATTAAGAGTTTCCTTTTCATCATCATTACTGTGCATCTTTTCATAAACTTCTTTTCTCTTAATTTTAGCAATAGTGAGATTCTCTTGAAGTCCTTGAATGAATTCCAGTGCAGTCCTTAGATCATCTTCAAGTTTGATATTCTTCAACTTCTCTGCATCATAGTCCACAAGAGCTCCTTCTAATTGCTTTCTTACATTCTCCATCTGTACTGGTGTCAAAATCTTCCTCAAGATATTAGACTTTTGAAAATAGAGGACCAGGCTCTGATACCAATTGTTAGGATTGATGATAATCCCAAAGATACTAAGAGGGGGTGGGGGTGAATTAGTATCTAACTGGTTAATAGATTCTTTAACCTTATTAAGTATTTTGCATTCCAAAATAGTGTACCGGTAAACATGAATTAATGTAGTAAATAAGAGCAGTAAAGACAACCTAGAAAGCACACCATAACACAAGATGTTTAATGAGGAAACCCGGTGTGGGAAAAACCTCAGTGGGATTTGTGACCCACAATATTCTCTCACTGGTGAATAAATGGATATTACTTACAAGAGGGGCCTGCACATGTAGGAAGGCCAACTGCCTAGAGCTCACTACTCAATCACAAAAAGGAAGTCTCACTGACTTACAAAATGGATTATGAAAATCCAATATAGTGTACTACTACAAAATAACATTCGATATGCCAAGTTTAGTACCAATTTAAGCCCATACAATAACCATAAACCATTATACAAAATCTGCCTTAATATTTTCTTATCACTTCTACCATCATATGTCCATCCATCACTATTCTCCTCTCTTACAAAATGATTTACAAGACCTCATACATATATGAGTCTATTACAATATGTCATGTCATCTTACAAAAGATATTACAATTAAATACAATAAACATAACTTTATTCCTTTCGGCTGGGATGTCGGTGAAAATTGTTGTCGCTGCCAGTGAAGTGTCTACCGATGTTAGTGCCGATGCCTGAAGATATCCACAAGGTTTCCAGTAAGTTGCCATCAATGAAAACACCTTCAATCACCTTCAATTCTCATTGGAGTGTGCAATGCCAACTTTAACTTCACTGGAGAAGCATTTAATGCGGTTGTAAGTTAACATTTTAGTTGTAAAGCACTTAATTTTCTCATTTTGACTTACCAAAGCATTCAAGCATTTGAAGAGCATGAAACTTGACCACCAACATTCTAGAAGTGAAGCAGCAAAGATTTTCAGGACATCCAAGGTTTTCACTTGCATTCGATAATCAAACGTATTTATCTTACGAAATGGCTTCTTCATCCTCCGTTCTTGAATTCATTGCAAACAATACTATTGTGTGTAGGTCCAGGAGACAACTAAGAGGGGGGGTAAATCAATTGTCTAATAAATTCAAACCAAAAACTTATTAACCAACTTAATGCTTAATATCGGTAAATTAGTTAAGTATGCCGGTAGACAATGTTAATAGAAAATTGTTGTACTGGTAAGAATTAATGCATGAAACATAAGCACAAAGTCATCCACAACACATGACACCAATATTTGTATGTGGAAACCCTGTAAGGGGAAAAACCATGGTGGGAAACCTTACCCACAATCAGATGATACTACTGTAGATAGTAAGTGCACAAGAGGGGTCTGCACATGCAGAAAGGCCAATAGCCTAGAGCTCACTGCTCAATCACAAATGGGAGTCACACTGACTATAGTTGGATGGTTAAATCCAATGAGAATGTATTGCACAAAATAGCATCTTCATATGCTGGATTCAATACCAGTGTAATGCTGATATACTTCTATAAAAACCTAACTTCACCTTCAAATGATGTCTTCATGTATATCCCTGCTTGATCTCACATATAGCTTTCCTTAAATCCTTTCGCATTCCACACTTGATCTTACAAATAAGATCTTACATTTATACCATACCCTAAGACCAATTTTAGTAGGTCGACTCTACAAGATATTACAATAAAAACATTTTACAAACAATACAATATCTAATGCAATAACGGATTGAACATGTCGGCTTAATGCATTTACAACAATAATAAATCATCTCCATAGTGTGCCATGCTGATCTGGAAAAGATAAACCTACCGCTGTAACCCTAGATAACCTGGACCTATTTGTTGATAAAAGCAAATATGCAAATGAGAATATATCAATGATTATTACTTCAAAGTAAAGTGTCCACATGATGTCTTTGACATTACCAAGTGTCTTCCATGTCAATGCAGGTAACGGTGAACATTATATCCTACCGGTTAACCATATACCAGTAACTATTTACATAGTTTACTATTTGCCGGTGAATGTTACTGGATCTCCAAAGTAGGTGTATTTAGCAGGTGTTGACATCAATGACAAAACCATACCAAAATACCAATAATCTCCCCCTTTGGCATTGATGGCAACACAAGATGGAAAAACCATCAAAGTGCCAAAACAGAAATGCCAAGTACAAAAACCAACAATCTCCATTTCTCCCCTTGGGAGTAATATGTATTTATACCAAACTCTCATACCAATCTCTCCTCAAAAAGATAATGCATTTTTCATACATCTCTCCCTAATGTTTTTCCATATATCTCTCCCCCTTTGACATCAAATGCCAAAGTCAGAAAAAGTCAAGTTCATACAAAATACCAACCAAGTCAATATACCAACTACTCCCCCTAGTAGGTAGCTTCCTCATCAAATACCAGAATAAAAAATTTGTCCATTTAATTTTGCCAGTTGATGACAATCATCAACTGTCTAAGTCTCTACTAGTGGAGGTAAGACTTTGAGCTGATCTCTGAGATACTCAAAAGTTTCCTTAGGCAAAGGTTTTGTGAAAATATCTACAAGCTGTTCTTTAGTATTTACATAAACTAGTTTTATCTCCTTTTCTTCAACTTTTTCCCTTAGAAAATTTAGTTTGATAGAAACATGTTTTGTTTTAGAATGTAATACTGGATTCTTAGATATATCAATTGCTGTAGTGTTATCACAATATATAGTAATAGGTTCCTTGCATTTTACCTTTATGTCTTTCAACATTTTCTTAAGCCAAAGTACTTGTGTACAATTTGTTGCTACTGCAACATATTTTGATTCTGCTGTTGATAAAGATGTACAACTGTATTTCTTACTTAACCAAGAAACTAATCTCTTTCCAAGAAAGAATGCTCCTCCAGTGGTTCTTTTTCTATCATCCACATCTCCTACCCAATTTGCATCTATGTATGCATATAGATCAAAATTTTCATCTTTAGGATACCATAATCAAAGATTTGTTGTGCCTTGTAAGTACCGAAAAATCCTTTTTACTGCTGATTCATGATTTTCCCTAGGATTACTCTGAAATCTAGAAACTATACATACTGCATTCATAATATTAGGTCTAGTTTGTGTCAAATACAGTAAACCTCCTATCATATATTTGTAGCTAGCTAGATTAATAGGTGTAGATTCATCCCTTTGAGATAATTTGTCATTTGTAGTCATAGGTGTGCTTACCGGTTTAGAGTTCCCCATCCCAAATTTTTTAAGTAGTTCTTTCAAGTACTTAGATTGACTCAAAAATATGACTTTATCAGTCTATAAAATCTGCAATCCTAAAAAAAAATTTATTTCTCCGATCATAGGCATTTCAAATTCATGCTGCATTTCAAAGAAAATTCTTTGCATAATCCATCTTCTCCTCCAAAGATTATATCATCAACAAATACTTCCATAATCAAGATGTCATCATTAGTTACTTTGTAATATAAATTGCTATTTGCATTTCCTTTAGTAAAACCAATATTTAAAAGATACTTATCCAATCTTGCATACCAAGCTCTTGGAGCTTGTTTTAATCCATATAGAGCTTTTCTTAATCTGCAAACCATATCATTGTCATCTATCAAGGAAAATCCATCAGGTTGTTCAATATAGACTTCCTCTTCAAGATCTCCATTCACGAATGCACATTTAATCCATTTGATAAACTTTGTAATCCTTGTGAGCTGCAAAGGCCAAGAATAATCTAACTACCTCAATTCTGGCTACCGGTGCAAAGGTTTCATTGTAATCAACTCCTTCTTTCTGAGAATATGCATTACACACTAGTCTTTTTTTATTTCTGACAACCTTACCATCTTCATTGAGTTTGTTTCTAAATACCCATTTGGTTCCAATTACATTTTTATTTTCAGATCGGGGAACTAATGTCCAAGTATTATTTTTCTCAATTTGTCCTAATTCTTCTTCCATAGCTTTAATCCAAAATTTATCTTCACATGCCTCATTGATAGATAATGGTTCAATTTGAGAAATAAGACATACCTCTTCATTTGCCAATCTTCCTCTTGTCATGACTCCTTTAAATTTGCTTCCAATTATCTGATCTTCAGAATGATTCAGTCTTACATACTGGGATGTCTTAGTCTGTTGTTGTTCTTCAATTACTGTGGAATCCTCTGATGATACCGGAGTAACTGGATCATCATTCTGTACTAGTGGATTTACTGTTGGTTCATTTGTCATAATTTCTATTACCAGTTCAGAGTCTATATACCTTGAAGTTGCTCTGAATTGTTCATCAATCTTTACATTTGTAATCTCAACAATTTTCTATAATCTTTTATTAAAACATCTATAAGCTTTAATCTTAGATGAATAACCAAGAAATATTCCTTCATCACTTCTAGGATCAAACTTGCCAATATACTCATTTCTTCTAATATAACATTTATTTCCAAAAATTTTGAAATACTTAAGAGTAGGAGTATTACCAAACCATAGTTCATGAGGGGTCTTACTGGTTTCACCTTTGATGTGAACTTTGTTGAATGTATAGACAACAGTTCTTACTACCTCTCTCCAGTACACATGTGGTAGATTTGCTTCTGATAACATACTTCTTGTTGCATCCAAAATAGTTATGTTTTTCCTTTCAACAACTCCATTCTATTGTGGTGTCTGAGGTGCTCATAACTGTCTTTTGATTCCATTTACTTCATAGAATGTATTAAAATCTCTAGATGTGAATTCTCCTCCTTGATATGATCATAAACATTTAATTTTCTTACCGGTTTCATTTTCAACCATTGCTTTGAATAGCTTGAACTTCCCAAGTGGTTCTAATTTTTCTCTAAGAAAACTAACCCAACACATTCTAGAATAATCATCAATAATTAGCATGAAATATCTATCACCTTGTAAGCTTTTAGTTCTAGCTGGACCACATAAATCAGTGTGAATTAAATCAAGAGCATTATTGGATTTTTCTGGAATGCTTTTGAAACTAGCTCTAACCGGTTTTCCAAATTGACATTCCTTGCAAATTGTATTATGAGGTTTCACAATTTTAGGTAGATCTCTAACTGCCTTAGAAGTACTAATTTTTACCATGCAATCAAAATTTACATGACATAGTCTTTTATGCCATAGCCAACTTTCATCTATATGTGCAATTAAGCATGCCTTTTCACTATTATTCAAATGAAAGATATTACCTCTAGTCTGATTACCGATTGCAATTTCCAAACCAGTTCTATTCATGATTTTGCATTTTCCATTTTTAAATTGTAACTGAAAACCTTTCTCAACTAATTGACCAACACTTAAAAGATTATGTTTTAATCCTTCAACATAGTAGACATTGTCAGTGTTATTTTTACCATCAAGAGATATTGAACCCTTACCTTTGATTGAACAAGCTTTGTCATCTCCAAACCTTACTAAACCTGCATTGTATTCTTGAAAGTTCAATAATTTACCTTTGTCTCTAGTCATGTGATGTGAGCATCTTGAGTCAATAATCCATTCATCCTTTGATTCAAATTTAGCTGCTAGGGCTTGTTCTACTGGTTGAGCAATAGGTACTAATTGATCTTCTGTTATAGCAACAGAGACCCATCCATTGTCGGATGGATCCTCATCAAAATCATTAGTCACACCTTTATCAGTAATGTAACAAGATTTATCTTCGTTTTTCTTAAATCTGTATCTCTGATATTCAGGATTAGGTTTGTATGTCCTTCTAGCTTCTTCTCTTAGTCTAGCATGTCTATCAAGGCATCTTGAAGCCATATGACCAATCTTATTGCAGTTGAAACATTTAAAGGGTGCTTTACCTTCATACTTACTTCCAATTGGACCTTTTGGCACTTTTCTTGCAAATAGTGCTTCAATTTCTCCAAGCTCTTCATTCTCCTTCCTAGTTTCTTCATGTTCTCTTGCATAAAATGCTCTCCAGTCTGATTTGTCAAAGGATGGAGGAGACGATGTTGATGCTTTGAAGGCCAAATTAGTTTTTATAGTAGTAATAGGACCAAATTCCTCAATTTCAAAAGCTAAAAGTTTTCCAATCAATGTATCCCTAGTTACTGATGTATTAGGCATTGTTCTCAACTCATTTATAGTAGTAACCTTCATTTTATATGCTGGTGGCAAACCTCTTAAGATTTTTGAAACAATCTCATCTTCACTCAAGGTTCCTCCACAACATTTGATACCCAAAACAATTTTATTTACTCTTTCCATAAAAGAAAAAATCCTTTCATCTTCTTCCATTTTTAGATGTTCATACCTAACTTGGAAGCATTCAAGTTTTGCAATTTTCACTATGGAATCCCCTTCATTCAGTGTTTCCAAATGATCTCAAATAGCTTTTGCAGTGGATCTATTTGATAATCCCATTATTTGTTGATCTGATAATGTGCTCAAAAGTGCTTCTTTTGCTTTGCAATCATTTTCATCATCTTTAGCTAAAGTAATGGGAGCAGTCTGACCAGCTACAATGGTAGTATAACCATTCTTTGTAACTTTCCAGATGTCTTTACCACTGCAATTCAGATGTGTCTCCATTCTAATTTTCCATATCCCATAGTTGGTTCAATCAAGTTTAGGACTATCCTTTCTGAAATAATTAGTAGACATTGGATCTCCTCAAGTTGTTAAACTTCTGGAAAAGGAGGACTAGGCTCTGATACCAATTGTAGGTCCTGGAGACAACTGAGAGGGGTGGGTGAATCAGTTGTCTAATAAATTCAAACCAAAAACTTATTAACCAACTTAATGCTTAATACCGGTAAATTAGTTAAGTATGCCGGTAGACAATGTTAATAGAAAATTACTGTACTGGTAAGAATTAATGCTTGAAACATAAGCACAAAGTCATCCACAACACATGACACCAATATTTGTACGTGGAAACCCTGTAAGGGGAAAAACCACAATGGGAAACCTTACCCACAATCAGATGATACTACTACAGATAGTAAGTGTACAAGAGGGGTCTGCACATGCAGAAAGGCCAACAGCCTAGAGCTCACTGCTCAATCACAAATGGGAGTCACACTGACTACAGTTGGATGGTTAAATCCAATGAGAATGTATTGCACAAAATAGCATCTTCATATGCTGGATTCAGTACCGGTGTAATGTTGATATGCTTCTACAAAAACCTAACTTCACCTTCAAATGATGTCTTCATGTATATCCTTGCTTGATCTCGCATATACCCTTCCTTAAATATTTTTCGCATTCCACACTTGATCTTACAAATAAGATCTTACATTTATCCCATACCCTAAGACCAATTTTAGTAGGTCGGCTCTACATGATATTACAATAAAAACATTTTACAAACAATACAATATCTGATGCAATAACTGATTGAACATGTTGGCTTAATGTATTTATAACAATAATAAATCATCTCCGTAGCGTACCATGCTGATCCAGAAAAGATAAACCTGACAGTGTAACCCTAGATAACCTGGACCTATTTGCTGGTAAAAGCAAATATGCAAATGAGAATATACCAATGATTATTACTTCAAATTAAAGTGTCCACATGATGTCTTTGACATTACCAAGTGTCTTCCATGTCAATGCAGGTATCGGTGAACATTATATCCTACCGGTTAACCATATACTGGTAACTGTTTGCACAGTTTACTGTTTGCTGGTGAATGTTGCTGGATCTCCAAAGTAGGTGTATTTAGTGGGTGTTGTCATCAATGACAAAACCATACCAAAATACCAACATTATGAAAAATATCAAGCATCCTAGACTTGTCTTCAAAATAATCCCTAAGATAGCAAATTTGGATGACTCCATTGGTGCATTTTTGAAAATTCCAAAGGGAGTCACATTTGTGGAAGACCTTAGGGTATACATTCACTATAACATTGAAGAATTAGGGTTTGAGGATTTAAAGAAGATGTTCATGAATGTTACCACTGAAAAACAAGGTATAGTCAAACCAGAACACAAGGTTATTAAAGATTTACGGTTCATTAACATCCTTTACATGCCTAAATTTTTAGATGAGATTGTCCGTTATATTCTTGGAAGAGTTCACGGTGAATGTTTATGGTTAGATTTAGTTTTCAAGATCACTAAGGAAGAAATTAAGGTTGTTACTGGTTTACCTTCTATCGACACTAGGTTTGATAAGAAAAAAAAAATTTCCAAACAAAGAATTTATGAACCTAACCAGCACAACATTAGATAACAGATCACTTAGGGCTAGTGATATAACTACTAACAATTTCAAATATGCTAGTATGGTTATTGGATACAAAGTTGCTCATACTAATAGGCTGAATTATGTTTCAAGTTTATGCATTTATAGTGCCTATGGGATGATTATGAATAATGCTAAAATTGGCATCTGTGAATGGCTGAAAGATGAACTATTAGAAAATTTGGATAAAATTAAAGGTGATAAGAAGGGAACTTTCAAGTTTGGGAATTTGATTGTATGCTTAATGCTATATTTCTCAAAGGAGATTCCTAGTATTGGACACAAGGACTTTGCCTATGATAATTCTATTGGAAAACAGATTAAGGAGGCAATTATCGGCATAGGTTTCGATGGTGAGAAATAGGTAAAAGACTATTTCAAGGACTTTCAAGCAAAAATGAGACAAAGGGAAAGGATTCCCCAAAGAATTGTTGACAAATATGACAAACAGATATGCTCTGTGATTAAAAGAGATGAAGTATGGATGGAGGCAATTAGACCTAGAATTGTCTTGATAATAGAGATGGGCTATGAAGTGGACTCACACATTGTGGAATCTTATGCCAAGATACTCCTAGATGCTCCACCGGAACCCACTGAGAAGATATTTGGTAATGTTGAAACTATAGAGGATGATGTTACTATGCAGAAGAAAAGGAAGAAAAGAGACAAAGTAATTAAATATGCTTCAAAGTTTGTTGAAGCCATTAAGAAGGGCTTGTTGAAGCTTGATCCAATGAGAGGTGTTGCTGAACAAGAAATAAAATCAGAATAGCAACTAGTAGCACATATTTCTCCTATGGCTACCTCATCTGATTCTGACAATGACAAGGCTGCAGAATTCAAAAGGGTGGATAGAAAGAAAATAAAACCCCCACTGGCACCAGCTCCATCAAAGAAGAAATCTAGAACACTTAGAAAGAAATAATAGGTTGTGAGAGAGCCTAGTGGTCAGAAGAAGAAAGTCATACCAAAGAAGCAACCAGAACAAAAGGAAGAAGACACTCTTTCACCGAAAGAGATAATAAACGAAATAACTCAGGAAGGAAATCTTAGTAATGTTAGTAAGTTCTATCATTCTTTTATTGATTCTGATAAGGATACCATTGAGGAGAGCATTATTTTGTATCTAGATATATATAAGAAGGTTCTTATTGAGTTTATAGATGTTCTTCCTAATAATCTATACTTGAGA
This sequence comes from Cryptomeria japonica, assembly GCF_030272615.1. Lineage (NCBI taxonomy): Eukaryota > Viridiplantae > Streptophyta > Pinopsida > Cupressales > Cupressaceae > Cryptomeria > Cryptomeria japonica. The sequence continues at coordinate 779,986,128 of NC_081411.1, read as the reverse complement.
CTCGAAGCAAAAAGAATGTCAATTATGGAGTTAAATAAGAAATTGAAGGTTGAGGCACTTTTAGCGGTTCATCCTATTAATTCTAAGCAAGAAATAGATGATTTAATATCTGAAGCTAACATGATTATTTTTGTGAGTGGTCACTAGCAAGTTAGTCTTATGGTCAGAAGAGTAAAAGAGATAGTAGATGAAACAACTGATAAGTGGGTTATATTCTTTGTTGCGAAGGAGAAAAGGGAAGAGAAAGATAGATAGAAAGTTGATAAATAATTTACTAAAGTATATCAGAAAGTAGATAAGGTTAAGAGTAAGGTTGGTAGTGTACCTGACATCATAGTTAAGGAAAACTTACCGCCACTAGCATAGGAAACCCCACCGGTAGTATCAAAGGCACTGGTAGAAATGGAAAATGAGCCCGAAGAAGAGAAGTCAGAGGAAGTGAAAGAAGATGATATTGAGCCCAAGTCAAACATTCTATTCACAATGAATGTTGACACTCAAGACATCAATATTGTATTGGACAAAGAAATTGTAGAGGAGAAGAAATCTGAAGCTATAAATGTTGAGATCTCTAAATCACTAGTCAAGACTATTGACACTCAGCAGAATATTGAGATACTGGCAATAGTCAAAAAAGAACCAGAACAAACACAATCTGAATCATCAAAGAATAAGAATGAGAATAAGAGTGAAAATAAAGAAGAGAAAGTGGATAAAGAAGAGGTTAAGGTAACTGAATAGGTATCTAGAGAAGAAAAGAAAATTATTGCAGAACCTAGCACTCCTCCCAGTACTTCTACTCTGGATTATAGACCAACAAATGTTACTGATGTATTATTAGATTCCATAAAGAAGATAGAAGAATGCAATGCCTTCACATTTAAGGCTATTGGTGATTCTTTACCAATTTTGTAGACAATTACACTGGCATGCAAGGCTTGTCACATTGTTGGGTCTATAGGTAAATTGGGCACATTGTCCAAATTCATTTCTTCTAACATTCAAAATGTAGATAAGATAAATGAGGAAACCATTCAGGAAAGAGTTAATAAGGAGAAGGATAAATTCCTTGACAAAAACAATAAAGGATTGCACACATTAGATTGATTCATTGTTACCGGTAGTGAATTCCACCATTCTAGAATACAAGGAATTGTATAGTGAAGCATTCAAACCTCATCATCTAACAGAAGATATTGATGAGAAAATAAGGAAAAAATAGAAAGAGATTGATGACATTGCTGACAATATGATTGGTTCTTTAGAACTCACATCATTTTTGGATCAAGAGATGGCTATTTATGCAGACAAGATTGAGAAATTAGAAAGAGAGAAAGCAAGGTTGAAGATGAAAACCCAAGAGTTAAAGAACAAACTTGGTCCTAGATTGGATAACTTGTTAACACACCAAAATGAGCCATCTAAGGCAACTATTCAAGGAGAAAGATCACCAGAGAAATAGATGCATTATCTCACTAGGGTGATCTGATAGATAGAGACAATAATTTCTGATAGTACAAAGTTTTTGCAAGGTCTTAAGTTGGTTTTGGCAGACATTTTTTAGATTGTACATAACCGACTATAGGCATCTAAGTAATTTTTAAATTTTTTATTATTTTGACATCGTTTGTCATTGATGTCAAAGGGGGAGTGGTGTAATGAGAAAAATATATAGAAGGAGATCACTTGCTCAGGGGGAGCACTCTCAGTTTTTTGACTTCAAATTTGGATATTAGTTTTGATTTGCTCATGAGTGTTGCCATCAATGCCAACAGTGGAGATTGTTTGCATTATACACTCAGATGAGAATGGTTGATGTTGTCATTAATGGAAACCAACTGGTAATAGGGTTCAAAGGTTATACTGGCAATAGACTTCACCTACTGACAACGATAGTCACTACAAGGGTTATTCACACCGACATCTAGTTACATCGGTGGGAGATTATACCGGTAGTCCAAGCTGACTTGGAAATAATATTGTTTATGTGAAATGTATTGTAATGTAATATTATATTTGTATAGCCGACATGATGTATTGTAAAGACTCATATATGGATGAGATCTTGTAGATCTTTTTGTGAGTAGGTATATGCGAAGTAGTTGTATGCAAAGTAGGTAATGAAATTTATGTATGATACCGGATAATTTTATATGCACTTTGATGTATTTATCTTAAGAGTAAATAAGAAGAAAAGAAGAGCAAAGCAAGGTTTGGGTAGAGGTATCAAATAGAGCTTAAACCAGTACTAAATCTAGCATTGCAGATACTATTTTGAGTAGTACATTGTTATTGGATTTAACCATCCAATTGTGTAGTCAGTGAGACTCCATTTTTATTGTTCAGCAGTGAGCTCTAGGCAGTTGGCCTTCTTGCATGTGCAGGTCCTTATTGTACTGAGTAATATTTATTTATATTTTCTAGTGAGTAAATATTGTGGGTCGCAAATCCCACCAAGGATTTTGCCTTACCGGGTTTCCTCACCAAAAATATCTATTTTATTGTGTAGATTGAAGCTCATTCTTTTGTTTCTCTTTACTACATTATTATTTGCTTACCAGTATATTAATTTGGGTTGTAAAGTTGCAATTAAGTTTAAATATTTTATCTACTGGTCAAACATTGATTCACCCCCCCCCCCTCTTAGTGTCTTTGGGATTAACCAAATATCTAATACACATAAGATACAACCTCTGGTCAGCTGAGAAGCCTAATAGATTTTGTAATGACTCACTTTAAATCATTTAAAAACTCTACTGAGGTTAAGCTCATTGAATAATATGATTACAAATGATAGAATCTTATTAGACACCTTCATAAACAGTATTCAAAAATTATTTATCACAAGAAGGAAGTTTCTACAAGTCATGCATGTTGGCATTATGTTATCATTGATGTCAACCGGTATGGAATGATCACCCGTAAGTAAGAAGTCTTGATCAGTATGCAGCATAGGTGTGTAGAGAGGTTTGTTGAGCTGTCATATTGATGTCAACCGGTATGAAGGAAGCTAAATGCAAGTTGAAAAACAAGGTGTGTTGTCGGTTCATATGGAATGTATCATCTATTGATAAATAGTCCACCAGTAAGCAAGCAAAGGATAACAAGGATGTGATCATTGGTATATAAAGAGAAGTTTAATGTAACTTGTAAATGGACTTAGTGGATGGACCAATGTATTTGATGGTAGATCAATTTGATCCACTGATAGAGAAGAGGTTAATAGGTATGAAAGTCCACAGGTGAGGTTAGGTTATAACGGCAAGGTAAGTTGAACTGGTAGTGTGTCTTGGTTGGTAAATGATGCCAAACTAACATAGTAGACCAAATAGAGGTGGATGTCGACAAGGATGACTGGTGTACACCAAGTGGCAAGCATGCAGAGGTCGATGAAGTGTCCATCGACATGGTAGTTGGTAAGTAGGTCAACATTAATGAAGAGCCCACATATAATGGGTTGGGGGTAGGACGTTGCAGCTCAAGGATGATAGAAAGGCAATATTATTGTTCTAATCTTGCAGGACAATTTGATCCTTGTGCTCGTTGGTTGAAGGAAATAGTTGAAGCATTAATGGTGATGAATAGGGAAAGGATGAAAAACAAGTTGCAGATGGCTAAACATAGATAGAGTGCACAAAAATTATCTGAAATGGTGGTGCTAATTGATGTGGTGCAGACAATCTATCAAGCAGTTAAGATCTGATCAGATTTTATATGGATTGAGTTGGTGGAGAAAAACCCTAGCACACAATTGTTTGAATATTATTTTTGGTGGGACCATTCACGTATAAATATGTAGAATGAAGACTAAAGAAGTTGATGCTAGATTCTAGTCGTGAGAAAAGTGAGTGTCTAAGAAAGTAGAGAGAAATCAATTTGAGAGATATTTTACTGAAGATCAGTGTCAGAGTGTTAGCAAGTTGAACCGGTAAGAGGTTCTAACCAGTAGAAATAGAGTAATCGGTGAACTATTATAGTCTTAATAGTCAAGCGTACCTGTAGGGATTGAATAATTAGGAAGACATATAGGTGTGATATTGTGTAGGGTGATGATCAAAGGAAGAGAAGAAAGGAAGAAGAGTGATTGGTAAGGGACAAGAGAGAGTAATTTGATAACTGGTAGTAAAAGAACTGATGAAGCAAAGAAAAGTTTTTACCGACAGACAAAAGTTCACTAGGTGTAACAAAATATCATTTGTAACAAGGCTAAAACATTATTCTAATTTCATTTATTATATTAAACCAAGTTGCTGCTTGGTGCAAGGGTTGGTGCTCCTTGGGTTGGTGCCCTAAATTATTATAACATGTTGTTTCATTGTGAGGCTGGATTGCAGCAGTAGACTCCAATAGCTTTTCTCACCGAGGTTTTTCTCATACTAGGTTTTCCTCATATATCTCATGTTGAGAGTTGTGCATTTGTGTGTTTGCCTCTTTAATATCCTCTCTTATCTTACCGATTTGATTACTTAGTGCCTAGGTTGTTAACCAGTACTCAAGGCTTGGTTTAAAAGGTAAATATTTCTTAAGAACCACTGATTTACCACCCTCTCATTGGTACATTGTGTTCAACAATTGGTATCAGAGCACTAGTTTCCTGGTTGGTAAAAGATTTGTCTAGCTTGGGTAGATTCTAGTCTAAGAACACAATGGCTAAGAGTGTGTCTGCCTCCTCCAAATCCCATATGTTTGATGGAAATAACTATGCCTTCTGGAGCATAAGAATAGAGACTAATATTTCCTCTCTTGGTTTTGATGTGTGGATGTTTGTTAAGAATGGATACACTATCCCTAATGCTCCTCCTACTGATTTGGATGGTAAGAGGAAATATGAAAACAATGCTAAAGCAAAGAATGCCATTCTAAGTGGGTTGTCAGAAAATGAGTTTATCAAGGTCATTCATTGCTCCTCTACCAAGGAGAGTTGGGATAAATTGTAGAGATTGTTTGAAGGAGATGTCAAAGTCAAGGAAGCCAAACTACAGGCTCTAAGATGTCATCTTGAAGGCCTGAAGATGAGAGAAGAAGAAAAGATTATAGACTATCTTCACAGGGTAGATGAAACTATGAATGCTATCAGAGGGCTAGGAGAAGATGTAGTAGATGAAGTTGTCAAGAAGGTTCTCAAATCACTCACTTCCAAATATGATACAAAGGTCTCTACTATTGAAGAAGCCAAGGATCTTAAAATACTTTAAATGGATGAGTTATTTGGCTCCTTAACTGCATAGGAGATGAGGACAACTGATGAAGGAACCTCTAAGAGAGAGGCTTCTTTCAACTCCATCAAAAAGGGCAAAGAAGAAGTTGTGCATGGAAAATCTAGCGAGGACTTTGTTGCAAAAGTGGCAGATTTTGTGAGGAAGCTTAAGAGAGGATCTAGTAAGTACAAAGGTAAACTACCTCTCAAATGCTCTAACTATGGAAAAATAGGATACTTTGTTGCTAATTCCCCCTATGGTGACAATGATGGAGAAGACATACAAAGAACTGATAGATATTCAGGCAAGAACAAAGAGAAGAAGGTTTATCAGGAAGGAAGAACGAGCTACCTGTTGGTCTCAAATTCTGATTTCCTTATTCTCTCTACAAGAATTCTCAAGTCTCTACTTCTTATGGAGAGAAACAATAGGAAACTGAAACAAACAACAACATATATCAAGGTTTATACAAAAACCTTCTACACTTCAAGCTTTCACTTAGCTTAGGTGGGTTTACCCTTTGTGATTACTTTTCACAACTGTGATTAAAAAATTATAGAGAAGACTAGTGCACCCATTCAGAAAACCTTATCACTTTGAACATAAATGAATATAAAAGAAAGACTTGTAATCATTTTTTGTTTGATCACCAAGAAGGTTATAGAACCTAGAAAACCTATATCAGTGCCTTATCCTAGGATTCAGAGTCACCTAAGCTATACAAGAATTCTAAATTTGGACATTTCAATACATTCTATCACTTCAAATTCATTAAATTAATATATGCCTGACATATATGTAATTTTTTCCTTTATGCTAAACCTATTCATCAAATTCAAGCAGAAAACACTATTGATTCACTAACAGAGGGGTTCTACATATATTTAATTCCTCCCCTTGAGAGAAAAACCTAAAATACCTTTGTAAGATTGCCTTGCAATCCCTATCCAATCAAATAACCCTTGATTATTTAAGAAGAACGTAGTAAATCAATAAATGCATGCAAGAAGATAACATAAATGTGAGCTCAAAATGATCTCATCTGTATATTGATATCCATCATCAAATTCTACATCTAACTCAAAGTGATCTTCCAAAAATCAGAAAAGGCCCTAAATATATTTTGCCAGAGTTCTTTTACAAAATTCTTGAGATCCTCCTCAAATGAGAATGTTAGGTCTCGGAGACAACTAAGAAGGGGGGGGGAGGTGAATCAGTTGTCTAATAAATTTAAACCAAAACCATTTAACCAACTTAATGCTTAATATTGGTAAACCAGTTAAGTATGCTGGTAGACAGTGGTAACAGTAAATTGCTTTATCGGTAAAGATTAATGCATGAAACATAAACATAAAGTCATCCACAACACATAACACCAATATTTGTACATGGAAACCCTGTAAGGGGAAAAACCACAGTGGGAAACCTTACCCACAATCAGATAATACTACTGCAGATAGTAAGTGTACATAAATGGGGTTTGCACATGTAGAAAGGCCAATAGCCTAGAGCTCATTGCTCATTCACAAAATGGGAGTCACACTGACTACAGTTGGATGGTTAAATCCAATAAGAATGTACTGCACAAAATAGCATCTTCATATGCTGGATTCAGTACCAATGTAATGCTGATATGCTTCTACAAAAACCTAGCTTCACCTTCAAATGATGTCTTCGTGAATACCTCTACTTAATCTCTCATATACCTTCTCATAATTCTTCTTCACATTCCACATTTGATCTTACAAATAAGATCTTACATTTATATCATAACCTAAGACCAATTTTAGTAGGTCGGCTCTACAAGATATTACAATAAAAACATATTACAAACAATATAATATCTGATGCAATAACCGATTGAACATGTCAGCTTAATGCATTTACAACAATAATAAATCATCTCCATAATGTGCCATACTAATCTAGAAAAGATAAACCTGCCGGTGTAACCTTAGGTAACCCTAGACCTATTTGTCGGTAAAAGCAAATATGCAAATATTAATATACCAATGATTAATTCTTCAAAACAAAGTGTCCACATGATGTCTTCAACATTACCAAGTGTCTTCCATATTATTCCAAGTGTCGGTGATCATTATATCCTATCGTCGAACCATATACCAGTAACTGTGCAATAGTTGCTTGCTAGTGAATGATGTTGGATCTCCAAAGTGCTATTGTTTTAGTAGGTGTTGACATCAATGACAAAACCATACCAAAATACCAACAATCTCCCCCTTTGGTATTGATGGTAACACAAGATGGAAAAACCATCAAAGTGCCAAACAGAAATGCCAAAAACCAAAACCAACAATCTCTCCTAAACAACAATCTCTCCCCCTATGAGCAACATGTGTTTGTCCAAAGTTTTTATTTTCAATACCAATCTCTCTATCAATCTCTCCTCAAAGGATAATGTGTTTTTCCATAGATATCTCTCCCCTTTGACATCAAATGCCAAAGTTCATATACAAAATACCAATCAATTCAATATACCAACTACTCCCCCTAAGAAGTAGCTTCCTTATCAAACACCAAAGTAAAAGATTTGTCTTTCAATTCTGGTAGTTGATGACATTCATTAACTGTCTATTTCTGTACCGGTGGTGGTATGAATCCAAGCTGAACTCTGAGATATTCAAAAGTTTCCTTAGGCAGAGGTTTTGTGAAAATATCTGCAAGTTGTTCTTTAGTATTCATATAAACTAGTTTTATCTCTTTTTCTTCAACTTTTTCCCTTAGAAAATTCAGTTTGATAGAAACATGTTTTGTTTTAGAATGTAATACCGGATTCTTAGATATATCAATTGCTGTAGTGTTATCACAATATATAGTAATAGGTTCCTTGCATTTTACTTTTATATCTTTCAACATTTGCTTAAGCCATAGTACCTATGTATAGTTAGTTGCTGCTGCAACATATTTTGATTCTGCTGTTGATAAAGATGTACAACTCTGTTTCTTACACAACTAGGAAACTAATCTCTTTCCAAGAAAGAATGCTTCGCTGGTGGTGCTTTTTCTATCATCCACATCCCCTACCCAATTTGCATCTATGTATGCACAGAGATCAAAATTTTCATCTCTAGGATACCATAATCCAAGATTTGCAGTGCCTTGTAAGTATCGGAAAATCCTTTTTACTACCGATTCATGATTTTCCTTAGGATTACTTTGAAATCTAGAAACAATACATACTGCATTCATAATATCAGGCCTGGTTTGTGTCAAATACAGTAAACCTCCTATCATAGATTTGTATCTAGTTGGATTAATAGGTGTAGATTCATCCCTTTGAGATAATTGGTCATTTGTAGTCATAGGTGTGCTTACCAGTTTAGAGTTCTCCATCCCAAATTTCTTTAGCAATTCTTTCAAGTACTTGGATTGACTAAAAAATATACCTTTATCAGTCTATGAAATCTGCAATCCTAAAAAGAATTTTATTTCTTGAATAATAGACATTTCAAATTCTTGTTGCATTTTAATAGAAAATTCCTTACATAATCCATCTTCTCCTCCAAAGATTCTATCATCAACAAATACTTCTATAATCAAGATGTCATCATTAGTTATTTTATAATATAAATTGCTATCTGCATTTCCTTTAGTAAAACCAATCTTTAAAAGATACTTATCCAATCTTGCATACCAAGCTCTTGGGGCTTGTTTCAATCCATATAGAGCTTTTCTTAACCTGCAAACCATATCATTGTCATCTGTCAAAGAAAATCCATCAAGTTGTTCAATATATACTTCCTCTTCAAGATCTCCATTCAAAAATGCACATTTAATATCCATTTGATAAACTTTTTAGTTCTTGTGAGCTACAAAAGCCAAGAATAATCTGACTACATTAATTCTAGCTACCGGTGCAAAGGTTTCATCCTAATCAACTCCTTCTTTCTGAGAATATCCCTTACACACTAGTCTTGTTTTATTTCTGACAACCTTACCATCTTCATTAAGTTTGTTTCTAAATACCCATTTGGTTCCAATTACATTTTTATCTTTAGGCCGAGGAACTAATGTCCAAGTATTATTTTTCTCAATTTGTCCTAATTCTTCTTCCATAGCTTTAATCCAAAATTTATCTTCACATGCCTCATTGATAGATGATGGTTCAATTTGAGAAATAAGACATACCTCTTCATTTTCCAATCTTCCTCTTGTCATAACTCCTTTAAATTTGTTTCCAATTATCTGATCTTCAGAATGATTCAATCTTACATACCGAGGTGTCCTAGTTTACTATTGTTCTTCAATTACTGTGGAATCCTCTGATGGTACCGGGGTAACTCGATCTTCATTCTATACTGGTGGATTTAGTGTAGGTTCATTTGTCACAATTTTTGTTTCCGATTCAGAGTCTATATACCTTGAAGTTCCTCTGAATTGTTCATCAATCTTTACATTTGTAATCTCAACAATTATCAGCAATCTCTTATTAAAACATCTATATGCCTTGCTCTTAGATGAATAACCAAGAAATATTCCTTCATCACTTCTAGGATCAAACTTGTCAATATACTCATCTCTTCTAATATAGCATTTACTTCCAAAAATTTTGAAATACATAAGAGTAGGAGTATTACCAAACCATAGTTCATGAGGGGTCTTGATGGTCTCACCTTTGATGTGAACTTTGTTGAATGTATAGAAAACAGTGCTAACTAGTTCTGTCCAATATACATGTGGTAAATTTTCTTTAGATAACATACTTCTTGCTACATCCAAGATAGTTCTATTTTTCCTTTCAACAACTCCATTCTGCTGTGGTGTCCAAGGTGTTGATAAATGTCTTTTGATTCCATTCAATTCACAGAATGTATTCAAGTCCTTAGATGTGAATTCTATTCATTGATCTGATCTTAAACATTTTATTTTCTTATCGGTTTCATTCTCAACCATTGCTTTGAACAGTTTGAACTTTCCAAGTGCTTCTGATTTTTCTTTGAGAAAAGTAACCCAACACATTCTAGAATAATCATCAATAATTAGCATGAAATATCTATCACCTTGTAAGCTTTTAGTTCTAGCTGGACCACATAAATCAGTGTGAATGAAATCAAGAGCATTATTGGATTTTTCTGGAATACTTTTGAAACTAGCTCTAACTTGTTTCCCAAATTGACATTCCTTACAAATTGTATTATGAGGTTTCACAATTTTAGGTAGATCTCTAACTGCCTTAGAAGTACTAATTTTTATCATGCAATCAAAGTTTACATGACATAGTCTCTTATGCCATAACCAACTTTCATCTATATGTGCAATCAAGCATGGCTTTTCACTGTTGTTTAAATGAAACATATTACCTCTAGTCTTATTACCGGTTGCAATTTCCAAACCAGTTCTATTCATGATTTTGCATTTTCCATTTTTAAATTGTAACTGAAATCCCTTCTCAACTAATTGACCAACACTTAAAAGATTCTTCTTTAATCCTTCAACATAGTAGACATTGTCAGTGATATTCTTACCATCAAGAGATATTGAACCCCTACATTTGATTGAATAGGCTTTATCATCTCCAAATTTTACTAAAGCTCCATTGTATTCTTGAAAGTTCAAGAATTTACCTTTGTCTTGTGTCATATGATGTGAGCATCCTGAGTCAATGATCCATTCATCCTTTACTTCAACTTTAGCTGCTAGGGCTTGTTCTCCTGATTGAGCAGTAGGTGCCGATTGATCTTCTATTATAGCAACTAAAACCCATCCATTTTCTACTGGATCCTCATTAGAATCATCAGTCACACCTTCATCAACAATGTAACAATATTTGTCTTTGTTCTTCTTAAATCTGTATCTCTAATATTAAGGATTAGGCTTGTATGTCCTTCTAGCTTCTTCTCTTAGTCTAGCATGTCTATCAAGGGATCTCGAAGCCATATGACAAATCTTATTGTAGTTGAAACATTTAAAGGGTGCTTTACCTTCATACTTACTTCCAATTGGACCTTTTGGCATTTTCCTTGCAAATAGTGCTTCAAGTTCTTCAAGCTCTTCATTCTCCTTCCTAGTTTCTTCAAGTTCTCTTGCATAAAAGGCTTTCCAATCTGATTTGTCAAATGATGGAGTACATGATGTTGATGCTTTAAAGGCCAAATCTATCTTTATAGTAGCAACATGACCAAATTCCTCAATTTCAAAAGCTGAAGGTTCTCCAATCAATGTATCCCTAGTTACTGATGTATTAGGCATTGTTCTTAACTCATTTATAGCAGTAACCTTCATTTTATATGCTGGTGGCAATCCTCTTAATATTTTTGAAACAATTTCATCCTTACTCAAGGTTCCTCCACAATATTTAATACCCAAAACAATTTCATTTACTCTTTCCATAAAAGCAAAAATCCTTTCATCTTCTTCCATTTTCAGATGTTCATACCTGACTCGAAAGCTTTCAAGTTTTGCAATCTTAACTGTGGAATCTCCTTCATTCAATGTTTCCAAATGATCCCAAATAGCTTTAGCAGTAGACCTATCTAAAAATCCCATGATTTGTTGATCTGATAATGTGCTCAAAAGTGCTTCTCTTTCTTTGCAATCATTCTCTTCATCTTTAGCTAAGGTAGTTGGAGCAGTCTGACTAGCTACAGTAATAGTATAACCATTCTTTGTAACTTCCCAGATGTCTTTACCAATGCAATTCAGAAGTGTCTCCATCCTGATCTTCCATATCAAGTTTAGGATTGTCCTTCCTAAAATAATTAGTAGACATTGGATCTCCTCAAGTTGTTAAACTTTTACAAAAGAGGACTAAGCTCTAATACCAATTGTTAGGTCCTAGAGACAACTGAGAGGGGGGGGGTGTGAATCAGTTTTCTAATAAATTTAAACCAAAACCATTTAACCAACTTAATGCTTAATACCGGTAAACTAGTTAAGTATGCCGATAGATAGTGTTAACAGTAAATTGCTATACCGGTAAAGATTAATGCATGAAACATAAACATAAAGTCATCCACAACACATAACACCAATATTTGTATGTGGAAACCCTATAAGGGGGAAAACCATGGTGGGAAACCTTATCCACAATCAAATAATACTACTATAGATAGTAAGTGTACATGAATGGGGTCTCCACATGTAGAAAGGCCAACAACCTAGAGCTCATTGCTCAATCACAAATTGGGAGTCACACTAACTACAGTTGGATGGTTAAATCCAATAAGAATGTACTGCACAAAATAGCATCTTCATATGTTGGATTCAGTACTGGTGTAATGCTAATATGCTTCTACAAAAACCTAGCTTCACCTTCAAATGATGTCTTCGTGTATACCTCTACTTAATCTCACATATACCTTCTCACAATTCTTCTTTGCATTCCACATTCGATCTTACAAATAAGATCTTACATTTATATCATAACGTAAGACCGATTTTAGTAGGTCGGCTCTACAAGATATTACAATAAAAACATTTTACAAACAATATAATATCTGATGCAATAACTGATTGAACATGTCAGTTTAATGCATTTACAACAATAATAAATCATCTCCATAACGTGCTATACTGATCTGGAAAAGATAAACTTGCTGGTGTAACCCTAGGTAGCCCTGGACCTATTTTCCAGTAAAAGCAAATATGCAAATATGAATATACCAGTGATTAATTCTTGAAAACAAAGTGTCCACATGAAGTCTTTGACATTACCAAGTGTCTTCCATATTATTCCAAGTTCCAGTGATCATTATATCCTGCTGGTGAACCATATACCAGTAACTGTGCAATAGTTACTTGCTTGTCAGTGAATGCTACTAGATCTCCAAAGTGCTATTGTTTTAGTAGGTGTTGACATCAATGACAAAACCATACCAAAATACCAATAGAGAAGAATAGAGACTAAGAAGAAGATGGAAAAGATTAGGTTTGCAACCAAAATTGCTAGATGCCTTCTTCCCTAACTGAAAAGTATTTCCTTCTCCTTTTCATGGAAACTACTCTCAGAATGTCTGAGATCTATTGAAACAAAATTCATGTCTGGATTCCTTTTCTCGAGGGCTTTCCAACCGTATACAATACTTGCCATTTTGGGCAAAAATTAGCCTTTGAGCGAATTAATCACTCATGTGCCTCTATCATCTAAATTTTTTGAATTTTCTATATAGTCTCAACTATATATTTAATCTGATTTTAATTTTGATTTTTATCTAATTTTGGCCTTGTTTGTTATCTAACACCCTACCACGTGGCAGCCTAAAATTTTCTCGCAAGGTCTACTAGTCACCACCTGTCTGTCGGGTCTCCCACGTGTTCACCACCTCAGTAATCTACTCTCAGTCTTTCAGTGGAATTTCTTCTTCGGCAAGCAGTCTATAGGTCTCATCGAAGAAGCACTTTAAACAAAACCATCGGGCCCACCACAGACCGCCACCTTAGTAGTCTAGTCTCAGTCTTTTGGTGGAATTTATTCTTCGACGAGCGGTCTATAGGTCTCATCAAATAGACACTTTCATCGAAACCATCAGGCCCACCACGGACCACCACCTTGAGTGCCATGTCACTACTCCATCATCACCACTCGGACCTACCACTAGATTGCCACCTTACTGGGACCCGCTTGCTGGACCACCATCAGACCCACCACATCACCTTTTGCCATTTCATGATAGCTAATGGACATGCATCTTTGGCTCATGAAATCACGCTGGTCGTCGATCTTTATGGAACTTTCTCACTCTTTAAGTCTCTCTTTCTCTGCAAAATTTTCCTAGGGAACCATGCCCGCGTGAGTGGGGTCCCACCTAGTCACCACTTGGCCATCCTTGGTCACCTCAAGAAGCATGCTCACATGCGTGGGGTCCACCTTGGCACCCAATTGGCACCTTGTGTCAAAAACCCAAAGCTTTGACACTATGAATGAATACAAATCTTTTAGGAACACCAAAACTTGGAACATTATTCCTCACTTCACACTTAGTTGCAACATTACAAACACTACGATAGGAGACACTGGTGGATGCAAGTCTTTTAGGAATATCATATCTTAATTTTTTCTCTATGTCCATGGCTATCTCAAATGCCTGATGCAATGTCTTTGGCTATTTATCCCTCAACCTGTAACTCATCTTACTTCCAAAGGCATCCAAATAAATCACTAAAGACACTTCATCATTTAGTTTATACCCTTGTAGGATCTCAGCCAATGCTTTGGAGAATCTGACATTGAAGGTCGACACTAACTCGCCTTCCTCAATTCTGATCTCCATCAATTTCCTTAGTGCATCATTAAAGTTTATTCTCTCAGCAATCTCCTCAAGAAAAGATGCAACTAATTCTCCCCATGAGTGGATAGAAGCTATCTACAAAAATGAGAACCAAATCATGACATCCCCTTTCAAGCTCTGCACAAACAACTTTATGCAAACATCCTTATGATAGATCTCATAATCATTCATTAAATCAACAAATTTTTGCACATGCACTCTTGCTAATAGTAACTGGTCCCCATTAAACAATGGTAAATGCTTCCTAATATCACTTGGAATCTGATTCGGGTAACTAGCTATGCCATCAAAATAAAATGCACATAACCTTTAATAGAGAAATTTCTATAGCAATCCATTACTATCTGCAATCTCTATTACTCAAAATATTTCACCCATGCTTTAATTGAAAATTTTCAAAATAGGAAATATGTGAAGTATGAATTTCTTTTCCTTTTCATGGTGACCTTTTCACCTAATAAGGAACAAGTAACTACCTCAACAATGAGGAATACCTAGAGTCAATTTGCTATTGTTGTTCACTTCACTTCTGACTGGAATTTTGAAGAACTCCTCCAAATCTCAGGTTCATTCTTAGAGAGTCACCAACTCCCTGAAGAGGAAAAAATCTAACCACTAATCTACACTCTGAAACACTTTCATATTTCTAGGTCTCACCACACATAGCAGAGTCACTTAATAATTTTCTTATTTTCAAAGCAATAAAATATCCAGGACACACTTTCAAATCTGAAAATGGCTTTCTGATTTGTACACTTCTAAGACTCTTACCCAAATGAATTTTGGCCAGACTCATGGGTTTCACTTAACAAAATTTTTACATCATTCTCCCTAGCAGAGTCACCATTTTTGTTGGTCTCAAATTCTAATTTCCTTATTCTCTCTACAAGAATTCTCAAGCCTCTGCTACTTATGGAGAGAAACAATAGGAAACCGAAACAAAAGACAACATATAACAAGGTTTATACAAAAACCTTCTACACTTCAAGCTTTCACTTAGCTTAGGTGGGTTTACCCTTTGTGATTACTTTTCATAACTATGATTGAAAACTTAAAAAGAAGACCAGTGCCAACATTCTACAAACCTTATCACTTTGAACATAATTGAATATAAAAGAAAGACTTGCAATCATTTTGTGTTTGATCACCAAGAAGGTTATGGAACCTAGAAAAACTATACCAATGCCTTATCCTGGGATTCAGAGTCACCTAAGCTATACAAGAATTCTGAATTTGGGCATTTCAATACATTCTATCACTTCAAATTCATTAACTTAATATATGCCTGACATATATGTAAGTTTTTCCTTTATGTTAAACATGTTCATCAAATTCAAGCAGAAAACTCTATTGATTCACTAACAGAGGGGTTCCATGTATATTTAATTCCTCCCCTTGAGAGAAAAACCTAAAATACCTCTGTAAGATTGCCTTGCAATCCCCATCCAATCAAATAACCCTTGATTATTTAAGAACATAGTAAATTAGTAAAAGCATGCAAGAAGACAATAGAAATGTGAGCTCAAAATGATCTAATCTATATATTGATATCCATCATCAAATTCTACATCTAACTCAGAGTGATCTTCCAAAAATTAGAAAAGGCCCTAAATATATTTTGCCAGAGTTCTTTTACAAAATTCTTGAGATCCTCCTCAAATGAGAAGAATAGAGACTAAGAAGAAGAGGGAAAAGATTAGGTCTACAACCAAAATTGCAAGATGCCTTCTTCCCTAACTGAAAAGTATTCTGTTCTCCTTTCTATGGAAATAACTCTCAGAAAATTGGTGATTTGTTGAAACAAAATTTATGACTGGATTCCTTGTCTCGAGGGCTTTCCAATGGTATACAATACTTGCCATTTTGGACAAAAATTAGCCTCTGAACAAATTTATCACTCATGTGCCTTTGTCATCTAAATTTTTTGAATTTTCTATATAGTCTGAACTATATATTTAATCTGATTTTAACTTTGATTTTTCTCTAATTTTGGCCTTGTTTTTAATATAATGCCCTGCCACGTCGCAGCTTGTGATTCACTCGCAGGGTCTACCAGTCGCCACTAGTCTACCGGGTTTGCCATGTGTCTGCCATCTTAGTAGTTTGGTCTCAGTCTTTTGGTGGAATTTCTTCTTTGATGAGCGGTCTATAGGTCTCATCCAATAGGCACTTTCATCGAAACCATCAGACCCACCGTGGACCGCCACCTCAGTAGTCTGGTCTCAGTCTTTCGATGGAATTTCTTCTTCGACGAGCGGTCTATAGGTCTCATCGAACATGCACTTTCATCAAAACCGTTGGGCCCACCATGGACCGCCACCTTGAGCACCATGTCACTGCTCTATCATTGCCACCCGGACCTACCATTGGACTACCACCTAACCGGGACCCGCCTGTTGGACCGCCATTGGACCTACCACATCACCTTTTGCCATTTCATGATTGCTAATGGATGTACATCTTCAGCTCACAAAATCACGTCGATTGTCAATCTTCATGGAACTTGCTCACTTTTTAAGTCTCTCTTTCTCTATAAAATTTGCCTCAGGAACCATTCCTGCATGGGTGGGGTCCCACCTGGTCACCACTTGGCCCTCCTTGGTCACCTCGAGAAGTGTGCCCATGCATGTGTGGTCCACCTTGGCACCCAATCGACACCTTGTGTCAAAAGACAAAAGCTTTGACACTATGAATGAGTGTGGCTTTAGTTATAAACATCAAAAATTACATTTCCCAGTAAATGTGGGATAAATACTCAAGCCTAGGACTGCAAATTTTAGCAATTTCTATGTAGCTGCCCTCTTCTTTGGCGCCTTGCTTAGGGGTTTCGATGTCTTTTCAACCACTGTGGCCTATGAAAGGAGGATTGGTAATACACCTGCTAATTGCAACTTGTTTATGAAATTTTTGCAACCTACACCACTCCACATGAACTACCAGTTACCATTTGCAGAAAGTATTTTTGTTTTCCTTCACATTTGCAGGGAGGACTTTGGCAAAGGATCGTAGGACTTGGTTGATACCTCTGCAGATACATTTGATTGGATGTAACTTTAGTATTTCCCCATGAGTCTATCATCATACCACATAAAGGATGCTGCTATTAAAGCATTTACTTGAAAGATTCAATGGACCTTCTCCAATCTACAGCAGAGAGAGAAGAATGGTTGTTTGCATGCCACGTAGAGACTGCCATTTGTATAGTTAAAAGCCTCTGCATTCTTTCAATGCAAGGAGGGAGGTCTGCATTAAATCACCCATTTGCTTGGAATTTTAAACGCCCTTCTCCAAACACTAGGCTCATGGCAAGGAAGAGTGGAGTTACACCTAGCAATTGCAATTTATATTAGGTTTCATTGGCCCTTCTCATTGCCAATGGCATTTGCTGCAACTTAAAAAAAAACTCCCCATGCACTCTCCCACTCTTCATGCTAAACTCCACATAGGGAGGAGGAAACAAGGTTGTGGAGTTCGGCTTGCACCTACCAATGGCATTTGTTATTATTTTTTCCTTGCTAGAATGGTTCTCACCCAATGTAGCTTGTGCTCGAGTCAAAGCACCTCCAATTAATGCATTTTTCCAATCATGCTTTCCCCGAGCTCTCTCCATTCCATACTCCATTCCTATATAAACCCCTCCTAAAGCTCCCCATTGCAATCCTTCCTTGCCCATTTTCTTAACTGCATGCTCAAGGGTGTGCTTTGTTATACTTCCTTTGTGCCAAGCATCATAAGTCTCCTTTGCAATCACATGGGAAGCACCCACAGTTCCAATTGTTAGAAATCCATCCACTATTCAATTCAGTAAGGGATTAACCATATCCACAAATACTCCCAAAGTAGGTGACTTCACATTAGCAGAAACCATTCCATATGGCATCTTGCAATATTTTCTTATTATTACCCTCCTTTGCAATCTTGACAATATGGACTCTCAACTTGATAATGTTATTGCCCTTGTCTATCTGGTTGAAGATGCATATGTCTCCTCTCTAGAAACTGTTTTGAACTGAAAATTGCATCCATCTATAAATGACAAGTACACTAAAGTCACCTCTCACCATCCTACTGGTGAACTATAGTCAAGTTGGCATTGATATACATTACCATGAAAAGACCATTTTACCGTAAAATTAATGCACGGGCATGAACCAGGTCGAGCCCCAAAGTGGGTCCAGCTAAATTTTTTTTTGTTTTCATGCAACTGGCCCCTAAAATGCCTTAAGAACCTCAAACATACCTCTAGAAATGATCGACATCATTTTTGGATCATCAAACTAAGTTTTACAACTTTCAGACACTTACGCCACATTTTCGCATTTAATTCCGAAGACGTGATTTTCAAACCGGTCAAAACACCTTTCTAGACCTTGCCATCTAGCAGGTGTGTACTCTAATATACAAGCATGAACTCTCACAAGAAGTTTTTCAAGATGAATCCTGAGTGAAGAGATATTAATTGTCAAAAATGACCAACTAGCTTTGTCAGCACTACAGACCTGATGAAGTCAATGTTCAGCCAACACATGATGCCTTTTAAAAAAATATCAAATGACCTCTGTAGAACCTCAAATATGAGACATAGGTACCTTTAAGTATATATCAAATCTTAGAATACTTAGTTCAACCAAAATACTGACTGGGTGTGAGTGGCATGCTCATGAAAATAGCAACTTTAACTGATACGACAACAAACGTACGTATCACTGAAATAGATGGCTCAAGAAACCCTTCTGAAAACCGATCAAACCAATCGGCAAGAGCTTGAAATTGGAAACTTAGCTTTTCATTTATACCAAAAATATCCTAGAACAAACATTCTGGCATGACATTCACTGGGGCAACTTTTACACTTATGCAAAACAGGGCTTCGACTAGTAGCTGAAACAGGGACTTGTCAAACCACACCAACTGCAAATAAATTTGGCTTTGAAAACTGAACAAATGGATTCATATGGACTTGAAATTTTGCAAGATAACTCAAATTTATGCATAGAATCCAATCAATTTTTAATTTCATCATGATAATCAATAGGGCATAAGATATAAGCACTCAAAGTAGGCTACTCAATAAAATCTGCATTTATGCCTAAAATGCACTTTTAGCTCACCCCTCGAAATGGGTACATGGTAAACTTATTCAAACTGAATTCTAAAAGTTGTGTATCACTTCATAGGCCAAATGAAAGGTGTAGGACACAATTCCCAAGCCTTACCCTTTGAAAATCAATCGGCTCCATTTTACCCTCTCTCTAACTAGGTCATTCAAACTGACTCATTTGGAAAAGCAAAGCAAAATTTTGAAATGGGCCTCTAAACTTGACTCAATTTTAATGAGTCCCAACACTACTAGAAGAAGAATAGACTATACACCATTGAGGATGATGCTAGAGATGAAGAGAGTACATCAAAGGATGACTGTTGTGAGGGAGAGATTATTTAATCTTTTCATGGCGGCAGATGAACTGGTCAATGAAGAAGAGGAAGATGAAGATATTGAGGCTGAGGTGGATCTAGAAGGAGAACTCATTATTACAATTGAAGATTTGAGTTAAAAAAAGAAAAGAACTCAAGAAGGTCAAGCATGCTACTGCAGAAGAGAAAAGTCTTTTGAGAAAATCCCTGGATGAGTCTAATCAAGTAGTATCTGACTTGAAACTTCAGTTGGAAGAGGCCAAGAGGATATGTGAAGTCACATCCAATGACTTGCTAAAAATGGAGAAGGAGCATCTAGAAGAAGAAATTGTAAAGCTTTGAAAGGAGCTTGAAAAGAGAAAGGAAGAACTGAAAATGAGAAGCAAGTATAAAAGTAGCTCTGAAGCCTTGGACAAAATGTTGAGAAAAAAAAGAAATTAAAAGATACTGGTGGCTTAGGATTTGAAGAAGGACAAAGTTCAAATGACAAAGACATATCTAGTAAGGATACACAATTCACGTCTTCAAGTGATGGTAAAGAGAAGAAAACTTTCATCGTAAGTAAAGATATTGGTAGGAAGACTTGTGCAGAAGCTACCCTATAAACTGGTATGCTCAATCTATGAATTCCAAACCACACTAGACTACAGATCCTAGGAGTAGGCAAAGGCTAATCATAAAGGGTTCACCAAAGTCGGCAACATTAGAAGAAACCACTCGGGAAGACAAATATTTGTAGACCCAAGGCAATCAAACCAGTATGTACCAAAATTTCATAGTTATTGTTATCGGTGT
The DNA here is from genome assembly GCF_030272615.1 of Cryptomeria japonica. Classification (NCBI taxonomy): domain Eukaryota; kingdom Viridiplantae; phylum Streptophyta; class Pinopsida; order Cupressales; family Cupressaceae; genus Cryptomeria; species Cryptomeria japonica. Next base: position 779,965,472 of record NC_081411.1, on the reverse strand, counting down.
AACAAATTTGATCATAGGATAGTTGATTATAGATTGATGAATAAGCCCACTATGAGTTATGAAAGTAGAAATTTCTTTTCTGTACACTGGGAGATGAATATCATCTGCTATCAATGCAATGGTTTTGGTCATAGGAGTTATGAGTGTAGGAGAAGTCAACCGATTTCCTACAATAAGTTTTCAAACTGATTTTTAATATGAATATTGTTGGTCTCAATTTCTGACTACTTGGTTTTCTCTTCAAATCTTTTGCCTTTGTTTACAAAAGAAGAGAACAGAAAGAAAAGGAAACATGACAACAATTAATGAGGTTTATAAGGAAAAAACCTCCTACACTTCAACCTTTACAAAGCTTAGGCGGTTGAACATAATTGTGACTACTTTCTCACAACCTAGTAGATGGTTTACAGAGAACCAGTGCAAAATTCTACAAACTTCTTCAATTTAGTTCAACCAAACATGAATGAAATATTTGTTTTGATTATATGGGACCACAAAGATGTCACAAATACTATCAATTTAAATCAGTGCCTTATCTAGGCATCAAAGTCATAGAAAACTAGACAGAAATTTGACAATAGAATTCATACACATACCACTATTTTGACCTATTAAATCTGTATACACCTGACATACATAGACTTCCAATGTGTACTAGACCTAGTCATCAAATTCATGTGAATATACTAGTATCAATGAAGATGAATTAAGTATATTTAATTTTCCTCGAGAAGAAGACATAAAACATTCCCATTAATTACCTTGCAAATCATTTAACTAAACAATCCTTGATTATCTAATTAGAAATGAAAACCAACATGCAAGCATAAAGACAACACAAATATGAGCTTGAAATATTTTTTGATTGTATATTATTTCCTCATCAAAGATTACAGAGATATAAGAATGACTCAAAATGTCAAAATTAAAGTCTGCATATATTTTTGCTAGAGCTTTGCTACAAGAAATCTAGTGATCTCCATCTAGGTAGTCCTAGTATCCTTTTATAAAACTTTGGATGCAACAAGCTTTGGACTTCCTTAGAAGAATATTCCTATCTTAACCATAATTCCCTCCAAAAGTTACACCGATTACAAAACTCTGACTGGGGTAGGAGCATAACTGATTTTGGAATGTACTCTTCCATAAATAATTAGTTATCCAGTTGGAAAATGGCCAACTAGCCTCTCTATATTTACAGATTAGGTGCCAGGTGTTTTCAATCCTTCAAGGTTCTAATTACCCAAAAAATCTGTTGCAAAAAAACAACTGCTTCAAGATGCCTCTAAACTACCACATGTTGGAGCATCAGTGGGATCTTCTTGTTCTCCTATCTATTTCAAAACATACTTACACTCCTATTATTTGAACATCTCATCATCGGGCAAAGGAGAGCTGATAATTTTTTGCTTTTGTTTATTCAAAATTTTCCATGTCACCCTTAGTTGTTTAACCTCCTTCTCAAAAAGGCCAAAATGTTATTTTACCTTTTCAATTTCTTCAATAGTTTGAATAAACAAAGAAGTATCATCCATGTTTATAACATTATTTATTCTTTGAGATAGTCTATGACCTATCTCCTCAATCCACACTTCCTTATTTTCAATTTTATTTGCACATAAGAAGCCTCTAGGAAACAATTCAAACTTTTCATTGGCATATTCCTTTCTAATTAGATTTACCCTTCTTTCAATATTTACTCTTTCTACTGCAATCCTAGACAATTCTTTTGCTAATTCATAAGTAGATATGATTACATCATCAACATCTACTTCTTCCTAAGATGATGAATATATGGACTCCAAGTCCACCTCTCTAGCAATCCATTTTTCTAAAACTGGTTCCAAAATAGCTTTTTCTTCCTTCAAAGAATCCAAAAGAGTCATTATTCTTTTCATTTTGAAATAAATAATTGTTGCCGCAACAATATTAGCAAATTTCAAAATGGTGCCTCTGACCTTTTCTTCATATTTATTTGCAAATATTAATTGAGGCTACTTCAATTTTTCAATTTCATCTTGAACACTTTCTGTTGACTTGAAGCTAGGAGTCATAGGGGAAGGAGAAAATTCAATAATAGGACTAGAAGGGGGGGGCCTATTAGGAGAAGAGGCAATCATTAATTGAGAGGACTCACCCTTATGTTGTTGTCCATCCAATTTACCCTTTAACTCTACAATGGTGTTGTCCTTGGAAATTATTTCAAGCTTTGCATCATTATAGGCCTTAAGGACTACTTCTAATTTTACTTGAAGATCAACTTTCTCTTTTGCCACCTTCTCAGCCAATGCCATTCCAAATTTAGCAAACTCTAAAGTCATACTAGTAGCTTCGATTACTCTTGTATCTTTGACTCTCTTTAATATCATACTCCCTGAGTAATCAGATCCTGAGGATTCTCTCCTTCTATTCTCTTATCTTTTTAATGACCACATCACTAAAGCTGCATGGTCATTACTATAAACTATCCCCTCCAAGGGTTTTGTTTCTTTTCTTACTGCATTAAAAATTATAGCATCTGCTATATCCCATTCTAGGAGAATTAACACTCTAGCACTTTCAATCAATTTTCTCCCTTCCTCAAGGGTAATTACCTCAAATTCTTTCAGCATTTCTTGCTTTATTTATGCCTCAATAGTAGATGGATCTTTATTTGATTGTTCAATTTTTCTTTTTTCACATCTTTCCTTTAATTGATCCATGTGCTTTCTCCAGACAAATTGTAAAAAGTATCCTAGCTTCACAAAATTGTCATCGTCCAAAAATTCATCACTGGCCTATTTTATAATAGGAACCAATTCCCTTCCAGCAAATTCCTTAGTAGTTAGATCCATCTTAGCACCTACTAGCTCCTTTGGCATTCCTTCTTGCAACTCTCCATAAGTAAAAGAAATTTTCCCCAGGCTTCCTAATTGCATTAGTTTCTCAGTAATGACTTGCTCATCACCTATATGTGATGGGGATTGAGAAGGTGAATACAAATATTCACTTGGTTGTGCCTCTTCTTCCAATCTCTACCTGTTTGGGGAGGCTTGGGACTCAGTAGCATCCTCCATTGGCCTTTTTCTCTTTGATGTGGAAGGTTCATCCCTCCTAGGCATCACCACATTATAGCTCGATTTCTTATACATTACATACTCTCCAAGGGCAATAATCTTAGCAAAAATGGGTTTGGTCAAGATGAGCTTGGCCTTTTTAGGATATGCCTTTATTAATCCATCATTTTTCTCATTCAAAGTTTGCATGGCATCCTCAAAATACTCTATCAAAAAATTTATCTTCTCCCCAAATGGGTTAAAACTCTTCAATGGATCATAATTTTTATCAAAATGTTGGTCAAAATCAAGAGTTTTCTTAAATATGAACCATTTTTCTTTTCTCACCTCTTTCCCTGCCAGATTAAACTCATTCCTTATCAAATCCTCAGGGAAGTGGAATTGATGAACTTTTGCACCATGCCAGATCTTTTCTCTAAACATACCATTGAAAAAATCCTCTAGATCAACAAATCTTGCAACTGTTGTTGGCAATCTATATGGCTTGAATAATTTATCAAAATGTAGCCAACCCCCTTTAGTAAAAACAAATTGGTGTGCCATGGTAATGGTTGGAAAAATTGTTCCTTTGCCCTTGTTTGTTAATTTCGCTTCTTGCAGACCCCCAATCTGCCTTATCATTTCAGCAATACCTATTTTAAAAGGGACCTAATAAGGGATGATGTATGGGGTTCCCCTAAAGCCATATACCCTAAAAATAGGAGAACCAAGATATAGAATTATATCACCCCAATTATGCACAATTTTAATGTCTTCTGCAAACTCCTTGGGTCTGATAAATTGAAGGAGAAATTTTGGGATCATGGGGTTCTCTTGACAGAGAAGAAATTGTAGCTTCGATGCAGAACATCTATCAAATTTCAGATAACTATCATCTTTTCTATCCCAAGATAGATCTGCACTCCATAATTGCATGAGCATTTCTTCACCATCTTTTACTCTCAATAGGTCCATATCCTTTAGAAAATATTCTGCACCCTTGAACAAAAACATGTGCATTAACATAGAATACCAACCAAAAGGTCTATCGACTTTGGCATTATTGATCCCAATCAAACTCTCATGGATGACTTTTACAAGATAGGGTGCAAAGTCATAAGCTACTGCTATAAATGGATTAAGAATTTGTGCCATCATGAGCATGTAGTGAGTAGGCATATCATTTTCTGCATCTTCTCCAAAAATTTAACATAGAGACCAATATACTCCTTTAGCCCTCAAAGTGAAGAAATTCATAGGGAAAGGTTCAACTGTATTAGGCCCTACCAATGCTATTCCTCCTATCTTTGCAAAGAATTCCCTCATGGGTTGACTTCTAAGATGGTCCTTTTGAGAATCGTAGACTATCTTCAACAATTCAAAATTAATAGGCTCTACATAATTTGAGGATTCATTTAGCCAGAATACCTTTCTAACCTCATCGGTTGTAATTTCAATCAAGGGGCATCCACTTATATTCCTTACAATCATGGTGATAGGGTCATAGTTCTTCACAATCTGCATCAATAGATCAATATACACAAAGACTCCAGGGACCACCAATTTCCCAAAATCTAATTCCCATAGACTATTTGTAGGAGCAGGTGCATTTCACTGACTAAACCCTACCCTGAACAAACCTAGACCAGACATGCCTATCTGAGGATCCCTTAACCAACATCCTTTTTCAAACAGACCATCACCAATCTACAGGTGAGATGACTTGGACACAAGTTCCTTTAGTTTGGCAAAACTATTTGTGCAGTGAACCAACTGCTCTAGAAAATCATCACAGATAGCCCTTTCCTGATAATCTATTTTTCCTTTGAATTCCCGTTGTGGTGACATTTTAACAATCTAGGATTTATCTTACTTCAACTTTTACTCAAACAACCTTTTAGAATTTCAGAACCAAACAATACCAACACACAAGCAGAAATTGCAAATAACAATCGCAGAACAACTTACTTGTCGCCTGAAAACTCACAAAAGCTACACACTTTGTCTTTGCTAACCTTTGTGAATGTCTTTTATAATTAAAATCTCAAAACAAGGTTTTATGAAGCAACCTCAATGACAAATCAGCATTAATTCTCATCAATGAAGCCACACGCTCTGCAATTAATTTATTTGAATTTCAAAATTTCCACTCCAACAAACCAAAAGGGTTTCTTTAATATGCTTTTCCCTTCAATCGTCGATCCGTGAAGAGTAAAAGGACTTGCAACTCTTCATCACGATCTAGTGACAACCGTTATATCATGCAGATTTAACACACCTTTTAACCACCTAAGCTTTCAAAGAGGGCCCACCATTCATCATTTGCTTGCCTTCTATCACTGAGTCAGGATGGGTAAAAGGACATGCATCTTCCCATCATGGTCTCACGACCACCATTGATTTCCCTTGGATATGATAACAGTTTAAAATGCATTAACAACTCATAGTTGTTGGGCCCACCATTCAATCGCTGATCTATGAAGAGTAAAAGGACTCGCAACTCTTCATGGTAGTCTAGCGATAATGGTTGGATCAAATCCTTACCACTTGAACTTTAAGATCCTTCCATCGCTTAAGTGTCACCACTTAACCGCCACCACTGGATCTCTGATCAGCCCCACCACTAGTGGCTTGTTGCTTAGTCACAATGGGTATTCAATGCACAACTTCCCTTTGTGGTATCACAACTACTATTGGATCAAATCAGACCTGCCTAACTTTTAAGAACCCGATGCATACATTGAAAAATCATACTTAGGACTTATAGAAAAATAAAGCACTCCAACTTTGGAAAAAATAAAACCCACCTAGGCCCATGAGTTAAATGGCCCCTTTCAACTAAGTGGCAAAAAGGGAATGATTTAAAAGACCTTTCTTAGGACTAGAGACATAAAGGTTTATTTTATGATTTAAATTATTAAACCCAAAACCCTTAGAAGTCATTGATTTGTAGACTTAGAACATTTGAAAGATTACATAAACTTTAGGGATATCAGGAATATTTTACCACCATCCAAAATAATAATAACAATGGCTCTGATTGGGGATGGTTGGACGTGAGATCAATGCAAGAAACTAGCAAAACTCTGGGACGCAAACCAAAACAAAACCCTAACCAAAGGAAACCTAATATATGCAAATTTTATAGCTAGTGTGCATGGATGAAATGAGTTATGAGAAGTAGTGCTTCAGGAATTGTCCATGCACTCACAATTTATGTAGCTCACCATTCATCTTTTGTAACAAATATGAGTCTTTTCCATTGACATCAAAGACAATCAAAGAGCCTATCCATAATGATTCAAACTTCTTGTGCTTTCCCTTATCTTGTTCTCTAGCATTCCACAAAAGAAACATATCACCAATATGAAACTTTCTGGTTGTGGTCCTTTTGTCAAAAAGATATTATGACTACAACTGAATCTTCAGATTCCTTTTATGAGACATAATTCTCATTTCTTTCAATTCTACCTATTGGATCATTCTTTCCTCCATAGGTTCAGACACTTCCAATTCTTCATCTTGCAGGAATTTGTATATAGGGAGGAGATTATTTATAGGTACCCTAGTCTGTATTCCATATACCAATTCAAATGGAGATGTACCAATGGCCTTTTTCATAGTAACCATATCTACCCATAAAGCTAGCTTGAGATTCTAATCCCAAGATCTCTTATTTTTCTTAGGAATCTTCTTAATGATGTTCAGGAGGCTTTTGTTGCTTGATTTTTCTTGGCCATTGCCCTATGGGTGGTATGGTGAGGAATATGACATGATAATTCCATAACTTGTACAAAATTCTATGAATTACTATGACCTAAAGTACATAGAATTATCCATAATCAACTTCACATGCACACCAAACCTTGTCAATACATTATCCATTAAAAATTCAATAACAACTTTACTAGTTGCCTATTTGGTAGGTATGGCCTCAATCCATTTTGTGAAGTAATATGTGGCCACCAAGATCCACCTATGACCTTGGCTTTATTTTGTGTTATCTCTCCAATGAAATCAATGCCCCATTGAACAAAAGGGGCCTCAACTATAACAGGGTTAAGTGGCAGAGCACCCACATACTTCAATTTGGAAGAAAATTTCTAACAAGGGTCACATTTTTGGACATATTTGTGAGTATCCTTAAACAAGGTACGCCAGTAATATCCTGCCTTGATTATTTTTCTGGTAGATGTCTATGCTAAGTAGTGACCTCCACATACTCCATTATGCATCTCTGTCAGAACCTTTTGAGCTTGCGAATCATCTAGACACATCAATAATGCCCCATCTTTGTTTCTCTAGTATAGGTCTCCCTGAACAAGAACATATTTTTGTGACTTCATCTTTTGTGTTCTCTTTTGGTTATGGGTCATTCCCTCTGGACAAGTTGCATTTTTCAAGAAATACACAATCTCTTAATACCATGGTTGTATTTCAATGCTAGTGACCATATCCTCTTCAGTTTAAACATTAGTGATGTCAATGTTCATAGGATTTGACTTTGTCATTAGTTTGGTCAAGCCTAGTCCTCTTACCAGTTTTGTGATTTTGATCTCAAGATCAAACTCCTATATCCTATTTATCCACATGCACCTTTTACTAGTAACTTTAGACTGGGATAAAATGTCTTTGATAGCTGCATGTGGGACATAGGAAATAACTCTTGCATTCACAAGATAAGGCCTAAATGCTTTAACAACCTTGACCAAAGCATATGCCTATTTTTCCATAATCTCATATTTTAACTCAGCAGCTTGCAAGGATTTACTATAAAAATCAATTGGATGCTCATAACCTTCATCATATTTCTGAAGCAAGACTACTGCTATTGTGTGGTAAGAAGTAAAGGAAAACAATGAACAAGGCTTACTGTAATCATGAGATTTTAGCCAAGGCTTCCACAATAGCCTTTTTAATCTCGTCAAAGGTCTGTGCTGCTTCCTCATCCCAAGAAACCTTAGCATCCCTTTTCCGTAGCTTAACAATAGGCTTAACAATCTCGACAAAGTTGGCTATAAACCTTCTGACAAATTTACCTTACCCAAGAAGGACTAAATTCCTTTAACATTCATTGGTTGAGGCACATTGTTAATAGCCTCAATTCTCTCAGGGTCAATCCTGACTCCTTCCTTGGAAACAATATGTCCTAATAGCTTTCCTTTAGCTACAACAAAATGGCATTTTTTGGGATTTAGAGACACACCAAATTCCAAGGCCCTACAGAATACTTTTTCTAGATGACCACACTGATCATTTGCCTTCTTTGAAAGACATGTAAGATCATCCTGGTAAACAACCATTAAAATGTTAAAAAATTATTTGAAGGCTACATCCATAGCCCTCTGAAAGGTTTCCCCAGCGTTCTTTAAACCAAATGGCATCCTCAAATAAACATAGGTTCCCTAAGGGGTAGTAAAAGTAGTCTTGAACTACTCAGACTCTCTTACCAATCCCTGATTGTAACAAGAGAAGTCATCCATCATTAATAATAGGTCATGCCCAGTGACCCTGTGTATCATAGCTTCGATATTTGGTGATGAGTAGTTTTTCTTAAGAGAAGCAACATTCAAATTCCTAAAATCTACACAAAGCCTTATGTCCCCATTCTTTGTCTTGATAGGAACTAGATTGGATACCCATAATGAATGCCTTATAGGCTTTATAATTCCCCCTTCTCTCAGCTTGGTTAGTTCTTGCTACATTTTGGGTTCCAAGAGGGGGTTGATAGGTCATTACTTTTGTCTAAAAGGCTTAGCATCAGGATGCAAAGGTATTTCATGCTGAAATAAATCTTGTGTATATGCCTTCAAGTCATCATAAGACCAATAAAAAACATGCTTGTACTTTTTTAGTAGATTAATGAGGTTGGCCTTGATAGGGGGAGGCAAATTTTTCCCAATATACACCAACTTAGGGGATGATTCTATCCCTAAGTTTACCTCTTCTAGTTCTTCCAACCTAGTAGATGACTTCTGGTGTAAATGACCATCACTATAGTTGAACATACTCTCTAGTTACACTAGTCCTCTGGGTATCTCATTAGTTTCTAGTTGAACTATGTCATTTCCAAAAACTGTTGCTTTCTGATCTACTACTTCTACCAATGCATTACAATCGATTTTTTGGCCTTCATAGTCAATAATGCATTGTACAAACCTGAGTATATCATCATCATTTTTGAACACCTACCAGTTATATGCATTGTTTGGAATAGAAGGTTTGGCCTTGATCTCAACTATTTATACTCCAGTTAATGTTACATCATCATTTTTCAGTGCAACATTAGCTAAAAAGTTTGACATAATATTTTTTGACCTTTCAATCCAATCAATTGAAAATGCATAAAAATACTCAATCACATCCCAAACAGCACACTTATACTTTTTTAACCTGTCATTCTTAGATGCATATTTTTCTCTGATCTGAGAAAGCACATGTTCTCAATCTCCAAAGAATCTTAACAACCAAATCCCATGTTTCTTACAAATTTCCAACCCCAATAATAAGGCCTCATACTCGGCTATATTATTTGTGCATTGAAAAGCTAATAGAAAGGAGTATTTAAATGTAATACCTGATGGGGAAATAAAAAGTACTCCTGCTCCAGATCCTTCTTTGGAAAAATCTCCATCAAATTACATCTTCCATAGGCCTTCCTATTGAGATTCCAACTCACTAACAATAGGGTCTATATTTTTTAGCTGAGGCTGGATTGGTTCAATTCTAAAGTTGTCAAGGTCCACATCAATCATGCAATTAAGCATTTTAGGATCTATTTTCTCAATGACCCTTGGGGCATGTGGTTCTCTATATAATTTCACCTAATTTCCATTCACTGGGATGGTTGCACATGAGAGATCTAGTTGGACATTTCCTCCAACTATTGCAGCCCATTGTCTAGATAAAAGCATTCCATAAGGGGGGTTGGTGTCAGTTACTATGGCATCCATCTTATAGGTGGCCTCAGGGAACCTTGCTATTTTCACCTCTACATCTTTCATTGTACCCACAACAGGTACTTATCTATTATCCATACCACAATGCTTCCCATACAAGATACTTACTAACAATCCCAGCTCCTTCATGACCCAATTCGACATCACATTTGCAGAAGCCCCTAAATTTATCATTAAATTTTTTATTAGTCTATTGAATGTCATATAAAAAGGATCAACTTGGGAAGGTTCTTGAGTAATTATGTTTCCCACATAAATTTCTAGGATTTTTTGTTCTTGATCCTTTCTCTCCTTTTTAGTACCTTATGGTGAAGATGCATCTGCATCTGATATACTAGAAAGCAAAGAAAATACTGTGTCTCTATGTTCTTTTATTTTTAACAGCTCTATCAGTGGTACTGAAACTTTTATCTAGGTTAAATCTTGAGTCATATCAAATGCAAAACTAATATAAGACTCAGAATGGGCTTTAACCTTATCTCCTTTTTGGTGATTTTTCTTCTTATCAGCAATGGTCTCAAATGAATTACCAGTTGCACTAAATTTCTCAATTTTCCCTGAAGTGTTTGAATGATCCTTTTTAGCATGACCATCTATGGTAGAAGTCTTACCATAAACCACCCTTTTCTGAGAAACTTCTTTAATAAACATGGAACCAAGCTCACCCTGATTCTCATCATTCTTTCTACTTCTCAATTTATAGTTATGTTTGGCCTTATCTATTGCATCTTTGGTGAGGTTCTTCACTTCTTCCTCACTAGGCCTTCTAAGATGAACTTCTTCATCCTCAATTGTTACCACATTTGGGGTAGGATGTCAATCAGTTGTTAACTACCCATGGCAATTTGCATTGTTTCTTAATGCATCATACTTATTTGCTTCTTCCTGTGAAGACTCATAGTCACTTTCAACAATGGTTTCAAACATATTTACTATAGGCTTATCCTCATTCTAATATCTCAATTCACCCTCACTCCTCATAGATTCATTTAAAGCATGAGCCACAACACATTGGTAAGGGGAATGTGTCCCATCACATGCTATACACCAAGGAGTATTCTCCACATTATGCACATTTCCAACTTTTAAAGGGCCAGGAGTATCATGATTTTGTGTACTTCTTGGCTTGTCTTGCATAGGTTTTCCATTTTTCCAAGTAGTATTATATGGCATATCATGTAACCTGGTAGGCCTATCTTGCCAATTGTAATGAGGTTTATCATTCTTACTCACCTTTGCAGTAAGGTCTTTCACAACACTCATCAATTTTTCAATCTTATCCTCTTCTCTAGAGGCCTTATTTGGTTGTGGATTTTGCTCTTGCCATAGTCTGCCATTAGTTCTTCTTCTCACTTTGCCTAATGATTTCCTATTACTTTCCACATTTATAGCATTTCTAAAAGCATCTCTTAGACTATGTGGGTTTTTATCCTTGAGGATATAGGTCATCTTTAGGTCAAAGGTATTATAATAGGTGGTTAAACATACATTTTCATCTAACCTCATCACTTGAAATAATCTATGCATTGCCTTTTGGAACCTTGCATTAAAGTCTAATGTAGCCTCATTATCAGATTTTATGATATTATTAAACTCATTGAGCATGAAGCTCAAATTTTTCTTGTCCCCATATCGCTCTTGAAAGAAATTATTTAATTCTTCCTAAGAACTTATGCTATCTGTACCGATCCCTGGCATCTTAAACAAGAGATTGCACAAACAATTTCATGATCACATCCTTGTTTGCAATCTCATAATCATTAATCATATCACCAAAATACTTTAGATTCTCCTCTGCACTTATGGCATTGTTTCTAGCAAATTTCTGAAGTTTGTACCTCATTTCAATAGGGACATGGTTTGGATAAACTAGGATCCCATCAAAGAAAATTTGTCTATACAATTCAACATTGATGGGTCTTCTCTAGAACTGGTTACTAGCATAATTATTCCCAGTGTTCATTCTTGAACTTGGACCACCGACTCGAGGAACCTGGTTACTCTAGTTGTGGGGCAGTCCAAGAGGTATTTGACTTACTGGAGTAGTATTAAAAGAAAAGGCAGGGTTACTTTGGTTAACATGGGTATATTGGTTCACAGGTGGAATAGTATTATGTTAGGAACCAGAAGGCAACTGAGAGGGGGGGTGAATCAATTGTCTATGAATTACAACCCAATTATAACTTAATCAAATTTGGTACTTAATACCAAAAAACTAAACTTAATGTTAGTTAACACATTAACAGTTAATATCAATGCCGGTGAAACTTAATGAATGAAACAGAAAGAGAAACAACATCCACAACACATAGCACAAATATTTTAACGTGGAAACCTTGTAAGGGGAAAAACCATAGTGGGAAACCTTACCCATAATTAGATGATACTATTGTAGATAGTATGTATATACAAATGGGGTCTGTACATGCAGAAAGACCAACTGCCTAGAGCACACTGCTCAAATGGGAGTCACAATGACTATAGTAGGATAGTTAAATCCTAGAATAATGCACTCCTCAAAATAGCATGTCCAATGCTAGATTCAGTACTGGTTAAGCTCTAATAATCACCTTCAAACCTTCCTTGAACCTTCTCTATGGTTTGGTCATATGATCTTCAATATTCACACATGCCATGTTACAATACCATACCATATCCTTACATACCCTATCTCTTCTATCATCCCACAAATGAGATCTTACATATATACAAAACCTAAGACCAAATGTGTAGGTCGACTTACTAAGAATATTACAATTAAATCAATTACAAAAAAGTCTAGATGTGATGCATCATGTTGGCTCAATACATTTACAATAATATCCAATCAATAAATCATCTCCATAATGTGTTGTACTAATCTGGAATAGATAATGCATACCAGTCCATAACCTTGACCAATCTACCAGTAACAACAAATATGTCAGCCCGATTAGACCATTAACCAAAATGCCAAAACCAAGTATCCAAACCATGTCTTTGACATAATTAAGTGATCTCCAAATGATAACAAGTCATCCTCAGTGCTGGTGAACAATATAATGGACAATATAATGGTGAATGTGCATAAGTCACTGAACTTGCTCGTGAACACAATGTATCAGTTCAATAGTAAACCAATATAACCATAGTGCCAAATCAACAATGTAGATCTCCAGAAGGATAAGTGTTGACATCAATGACAAAAATAATGCAACACATCCATAATACCAACAATCTCCCCCTTTGGCATTGATGGAAACACTAGATGGAAAAAAATCCAAGTTGCAAAATAGAATGCCAAAAACCAAAAACCAACAATCTCTAAAATAGATCAATACCAGAAATCAAAATCAAAATGCAGAGAGTATATATCTCTCCCTCAAAGAATAATGTCTCCAAAGAATAATCTCTCCCCCTAGGATAATGTTTTTCCATAGACCTCTCTCCCCCTTTGACATCGAATGCCAAAGCAAATAAATACCAGAACATATAACCAACTAATATAACCAATTAATATAACTAACTACTCCCTGTGTGAAGTAGATTTCCTCCATCAAAGCTGAGAAAAAGATTTCTTTGTTAGTTTCTTTCAGTTTGATGCCAATCTTCAACTATCCAAGTCTCTAGTGGTGGGGGTATTACTCGAAGCTTCTCTTTGAGATATTCAAAAAAATTCTTAGGAAAAGGCTTAGTAAAGATATCTGCAATCTACTCTTTAGTATTCACATAAACCAATCTTACTTCTTTTGCTTCAACATTCTCTTTCTGAAAGTTATATTTGATAGAAACATGCTTAGTCTTAGAGTGAAATACCAGATTCTTTGATATATCAATTGCTATTGAATTATCACAATAAATGATTATAGGTTCTTTGTATTTTACCTTTATATCCTTCAACATTTTCTTAATCCATAATACATGAGTACAATTAGTTGCTGCTACAACATATTTTGATTCAGTTGTTGATAATGATGCACAACTCTGCTTCTTGATCAACCATGAAATCAATCTACTACCAAGAAAGAATGCACTACCAATGGTACTCTTTTTGTATTCTACATCTCTTGCCCAATTTGCATTTGTGTATGCACATAAATCAAAATTTTCATCTTAAGGATACCATAAACCAAGATTTATTGTGCCTTGTAGATATTGGAAAATCCTTTTTACTGCTAATTCATGATTTTGTTTAGGATTAGTCTAAAATCTTGAAACAATACATATTGCATTCATTATATTAGGTCTTGTTTGTGTTAAATATAGTAAACCTCCAATCATAGATTTGTATCTTGTCGGATTACCAGGAGCTGAATCATCCTTCAATGTCAGATTATCAGTTATAGTCATAGGAGTACTTAGCGGTTTAGAGTTTTCCATACCAAATTTCTTCAATAGTTCATTCAAGTATTTTGTTTGACATATGAATATACCTCTATCAATCTATGAAATCTATAATCCTAAAATGAATTTTATCTCCCCAATCATAAACATTTCAAATTATTCCTACATCTTGTTCACAAAGTCTTTACACAATCCATTTTCTCCTCCAAAAATGATATCATCAACAAAAAATTCAATAAACAAGATGTCATCATTAGTTACTTTGAAATAGAATTTGTCGTAATTACCTTTAGTGTAACCAAGATTCAAAAGATATTTGTCCAATCTAGCATACCAAGCTCTAGGAGCTTGCTTCAATCCATACAAAGCTTTCCTTAATCTACAAACCATATCCTTAACATTTGTCAATGAAAATCCATCAAATTGTTCAATGTAAACTTCCTCTTCAAGATCGCCATTTAGAAATGCACATTATACATCCATCTGATATACTTTATAGTTCCTATGAGCTAGAAATGCAGGAAATAATCTAATTGCCTCAATTGTAGCTACCGGTACAAAGGTTTCATTATAATCAATTCCCTCTTTCTGTGAATATCCTTTACACACTAATCTTGCTTTGTTGCTGATTACCTTACCATCTTCATCAAGTTTTTTATTTCTGAATACCCATTTAGTTCCAATTATATTTTGTCTTTAGGCTAGGGAACTAATGTCCATGTATTGCTCTTTTCAATTTATTCTAGTTCATCTTCCATTTCTTTAATCCAATGTTCATCTTGAAAAGCTTCAATAATAGATGTTGGTTCAATTTGAGAAATTAAGCATACCTCTTTATTTCCCAATCTTCCTCTTTTCATAACATCTTGATAATTATTCCCAATTATCATATTTTCTAAGTGATTCAGTCTTACATACCTGGGTTTATTCACATGTTGTTGTTCTTCAGTCACTATGGAATTCTCTGATGATACTGGTGTGACTAGATCCACATTTTGTACTGGTTCACTCTGTATAGAATCATTTATGATCATCTCAACTACCGGTTTAGAATCTACAAACCTTGAATTTCCTCTAAAGTGTTCATCTATCTTCATATTAGCACTCTTAATGATTTTCTGCAATCTTTTATTAAAACATCTTTATGCCTTTTTCTTGGATGAATAACCAAGAAATATTCCTTCATCAATTCTAGGATCAAATTTACCAATATACTCATCTCTACTAATATAACATTTTCTTCCAAAAATTCTAAAGTATTTAAGAGTAGGAGTATTACCAAAGCATAGTTCATAAGGGGTCTTACCGGTTTCATCTTAGATGTGAACTCTATTGAAAGTGTAAACCACTATATTCATTGCTTCTCTTGAATACACATGAAGTAGATTTGCTTCCAATATCATGCTTCTATTTGCTTCTAGAATAGTTTTGTTCTTCCTTTCCACAATTCCATTTTGCTGAGGTGTCTGAGGTGTTGATAGTTGTCTTCTAATTCCATTTACTTCATAGAATGTATTAAATTCTTTAGATATAAATTCACCTCCTTGATCAAATCTCAAACATTTGATTTTCTTACCAGTTTCATTCTCTACCATTGTGTTGAATAGTTTGAATTTTCCAACAGCTTTTGATTTCTCCCTGAGAAAAGTAACCCAACACATTCTACAATAATCATCAATAATTAGCATAAAGTATCTATCTCCCTGAAGACTTCCTGTTCTTGTTGGACCACACAAGTCAGCATGAATTAAATGAAGAACATTATTGGATTTCTCATAAATACTCTTAAAAGTTGTTCTAACTTGCTTTCCCATTTGACATTCCTTACATACCGGATTGTGAGGTTTCATAATCTTAGGTAAATCCCTTACTGCCTTAGTTGAACTGATCTTTACAATGCAATCAAAATTTACATGACAAAGTCTCTTATGCCATAACAAATTTCATCAATACATGCAATCAAGCATGTCTTATCACTATTGTTCAAATGAAAGATATTACCTTTAGTCTAATTATTGGTTGCAATCTCCAATCCACTTCTATTTCTGATTTTTCATTTACCATTCTTGAACTGTAATTGAAACCTTTTTTCAACTAATTGACCAACACTCAAAAGATTATTCTTTGAAGCTTCAACATAATAAACATTGTCAGTATTGTGATTACCATCCAAAGATATAGTGCCTTTTCCTTTGATTAAACAAGCTTTATCATCGCCAAATCTTACTAGACCTCCACTATATTCCTGAAAAAGATAAGAAAATAATATTATCACTAGTCAGATGATATGAACATCCAAAATCTATAATCCATTCATCCTTTTCTTCAATTTTAGCTACCAGGGCCTACTCTACCGATGGAACATTAGGTATTGGTTGATCTTCTTTTATTGCATTGAAAGACCATCCATTGTCTGTCGATTATTCATCAAAATTATCAGTAACTCCTTCATCATCATAGTAACAAGATTTGTCTCTGTTCTTCTTAAATCTGTATCTTTGATATTCAGGGTTAGGCTTATATGTTCTTTTTGCTTCCTCTCTTAGTCTTGCATGTTTGTTAGGACATCTAGATGCCATATGACCAACTTTATTGCAATTATAATAGACAAGGAGAGATTGTTGGCATTTCAATAAGGATATTGAGAAGGTTGTTGATGATTATGGATATAATTGATTAAGGATATTTACTATCTTAATATTATTATTTTGTCACTGATGTCAAGAAATTGATTTTCTAATTTAGTATGATGTTGCCATATCTTGAGAAGTATGATTTGATGAGTATAAAGATGTCGGTAAAAGACATAGAAAGAATATGATGAATAAGGGGAGAAATAAGTTATTCAATGGGCAACTATTACCGAGTTAGACAATGATGAGATCATGATGTTTAGATTGTTTTGATATAATACATATCTTATTGATTCTAAGGTTAATACTATAATATGTTACCGAGCAAATAACCAAGTCGGTAAACCCTAAGGAACCTAGTTGGTAAACCTTAAGGTTGTCTATCAGTTAATGAAGGTGGTATGTCTACTGAGTGAAGTTTAGTATTTACTGAGTTGCAACCGAGTAATAACAAAATGCATTGAATGAATAAAAGCATTATTTAATGAAGGAAGCTGATGAGCTAGCTATGATTAAATGATTGGTATGTCGTGAATGAAGTTTGTTAAAGAATCTATGGAAAAGGAAAATCGGCAGGAAGATCTACAGCTCAGATTGAACCGCAATACCCTAGCACAAGTTCCAAGAAATGTATGCAAGTTCCAAGGCAGGGTAAAACATTTTCAGGTCGAAGGATACATTGAACCTGGTCAAGGTTTGGAGATCTGATGGCTATGATTGATCATGGGAAATGTGATCAAGGAGATTAAGTGGTTGGTGAATTGTTTATAAATAAGGAATTGTTGATAAACAATGTATGCGGGCAAGTGTATGTACAGGGATGCTACATAGTGATTACCGAACATAGAAACTTGAAGACCTATTTGAATAATAGAGTATAGAGCCAAGCAGATGGACAAGATTAGTCATATATTGTATTGAGCAAATAAGAATCTACTTTAGCATTTTAGATGTGAAGTTGCAGATAGATTTTTATTACTGTTATTTTGTGAAGTAACAAAAAATCTCTTAACCGAGTGGACTTAATAGTCTTATTTGTAAAACCCTCTAGCAAGGTGACATTTTGATTAAGTGTTTAAAATCCTTTAACAAGGTCACTTCTAACAAATTGAAGATCCTAATAGATCTAAGGGAAATCCCTTAACTGGGTCACATCTAGCAATGTGTTTGTAATCTTTAACAGTATTTGCTTTTAACCGAGCATACTCTAGAAGAGTATATTTCTTAGTGGGTCTAAAATCCCATAGTGGTTTTTCCCTATTTGGGTTTCCACGTTAAATCTAGTGTTATAAGTGTTATGTTGTTTATATACTTTTGAGTTTGCATATTTAGCAGTTTTGGTTATATTACTGAAGTATATGTTACCGAGGTTGAATCTGATGTTTTTATTGAAGAATAAGTTTGTATGATTCACCCTCCCCCCCTCTCATCTTATTAGGTTGGCATCTATACTTAACATTAAGTATCAGAACTATCAATTAGTATCAAAGCTTTGGACTCTGCAAGAAAAAGTTTAAAGGTACTTGAGAGAAAGATCTAAAGATGTATAAGAGGGATGCACCAAAGCTGAACAAGTCAAGTTTCTCTACATGGCAGAAAAGGATGAAGCTACACCTATCAGGAGTTGGAGAATAAGTTGTATATTATGTGGAGAATGATTTCATCACATCGAGCACCTATCCATTGATAATGGAAGAGATAAAGGCAAAGCAAGAACATATTCAAGCAATGATTGAAATAACATCTGCATTGATTGATTTAGAGTTTAATGATCTAGAAGGCTGCAATGATGCAAAGGCAATGTGGGACAAGCTCATATCTGTGTATGGTGGAGATGAACATGTTCAACTTGAATCTATGAGGATGAATGAAGGTGAGAACATAACCCAGTAAAGTACAAGACTAAAGGAGATTGTCAATCAAATCAAAGGAGCAGGTGGAACTATTGAAGAAAAGGATATAACAAGTAAGTTGTTAAGAACCCTTCTACTAGCTTATACAATCCATGTCTCCACAATCAATGAATTGAGGTCTGTACCCAATATGCCAGTTTCTTTAGATGCTACTATTGGTAAGCTTCATGTATTTAAGTTAAGTAACTTTGATAATAGTGGGTCATTAGTAAATAAAGTTGAATCTGCATTTAGTTCTTTTCATATTGGTGAATCTGATGATTACAATGATAGAATGAGTAAGTACACTAAAGGGGATCACCATTGAGCAAGTGAAAGATTTTGCAAGAACATGGAGGAAGTACACAAACTATATGAGGAAATTAGAAAGCAAGAAGAGTTTGAAGCACTTTTAGCCAGAAGGTTACCGAGAGGCAAAGGTAAGTATAAAGGAAAACTACCTTTGAAATGTTTCAATTGTGATAAGATAGGACATATGGCTTCTAACTGTCCTGACAAAGATTCTACTGAAAAGAGAGATTACTGAGATGATAGATAGAAAGATAAGGATTACAGAGGACACCGAGACTTCAGAAGAAGAGATAGAAAGTCATGCTTAATAACCGATGAGGAATCCAATGATGATAAATCAGATGAAACTAATACAGAGGAAGTAGTTTATGTGGCTATCAAAGATGGATCAGATGAAGAAAGGTATGAAGAAAAAGACCTAATATCTCACATAAAAACTAATGATTCTTGGATCATAGATAGTGGATTCTCACATCACATGATAGGTGATAAACACAAGTTTGTTATGCTAGAAGACTATGATGGAGGCTATGTAAGATTTGGTAATGATGCACCATGTCCGATAAAAGGTAAAGGATTCATAACACTTTTTGACATTGCAAGATGCAATGATGTTTATTGGGTTGAAGGTTTGAAATATAATTTGTTGAGTGTAGCACAGCTAAACAATACATGATACCGAATAGAATTTCAAAAAGGAATTGTCAAAGTTCATGACAAGCATGGAAAGTTAGCTACTACCAGGACACAAATAAAAGGTAACACATTTCACCTTGACTCAACTCAAAATAAATGTCTGTATGCAAAGATAGATGATACCTAGTTATGGCATAAAAGGTTTTGTCATGTAAATTTTGATAATTTGATCAAAATAAGTAAGAAGCACCGAATAAGAGGTCTACCGAATCTTGAGAAACCTGAGAATGCTATGTGGCGAGGATGCTAGATGGGTAAAATGACAAGATCAAGCTTTACAAGTAAGTCTTACACTTCTAAGAGAATTTTAGATCTTGTGCACAGTGATCTTTGTGGTCATATGAAAGCTCAAAGTTATTATGGTGATAAATATTTCATATTATTTGTGGATGACTATTCAAGGATGATGTCAGTTATGTTTTTAAAAGAAAAATTAGAACCTTTACAAATGTTTAAATGGTACAAGGCAAGAGTTGAAAATGAAATAGGAAGACAACTGAAATATCTTAGATTAGATAGAGGAGGAGAGTTCACATCTGATGAGTTCAACTTATTTTGCAATGATCATGGTATAAAAAGACAAGTCTCTACATCGAGAAATCAACAACAAAATGGAATTGCTAAGAGAAGAAACAGATCTATTGTGGATTGTGCTAGAACCCTGATGATTGAAAAGAAAGTGACATAAACATTTTTGAGAGAAGTAATAAGCACAACAGTTTACACCCTGAACCGAGTACAACTGAAGAAAGGAACTTTGAAGACACCATATGAAATCTGGTATGACAAGAAACCTAATGTAAGTTATTTTAAAATCTTTGGAAGTAGATGCTATGTACACAAAGATGATAGAAATGGCAAGTTTGATCAAAAAAGTGAAGAAGGAACATTTCTTGGTTATTCTTCTAGAAGTAAAGCATTTAAAGTCTGATCAAATCAACTAACAAAATATTAGAAAGTGCAAATGTGAAAATTGATGAATTTGCAGAAAGAAATGATGAAGGAAATTCCAAAGAACTAGAAGATTATGATGAATTTGTCTATGTTCAACTGAGAATTCTTACCGAGCAGATTGCTAAAGGAAATGAAGAGAATATCTAGTTACCGAGTGATGAAGAAGATCATACAGAGCCTACCAAGCCTGTATTAGCCAAGTATGTCAGAAGACATCATGCATCAAGTCAGATTATAGGAGATAAGGATGATCCAGTGATGACAAGGAACAAACTGAGATAGAACACATGTCTAATATCTGAATTTGAACCGAGAATAGTGAAAGAGGCATTTAACAGTGAAGATTTGATAAATGCTATGATAGAAGAGATTGATCAAATCAAGAAGAATGACACATGGACACTGGTCCCAAGACCGAAGGACAAAAATGTAATCAGTACAAAGTGGATTTTTAGAAACAAGTTGAATGAAAAAGGTGAGGTCATTCAAAATAAAGCAAGACTAGTTTGCAAAGGTTATGCCCAAGAAGAAGGAATTGATTATGGTGAGACTTTTGCACCTATGGCAAGACTTGAAGGAGTAAGAATATTGTTGGCATATGCTACTTACAAGAATTTCAAGGTATATCAAATGGATGTCAAATCTGCATTTCTGAATGGTATATTAGAAGAAGTTTTTATTGAACAACCTAAAGGATTTGTTGAAGACACGAATAAAGATCAGGTATGTAAATTGAACAAAGCTTTATATGGTTTGAAACAAGCACCTAGAGCATGGTATGAAAGATTTCACTCTTATTTAATCAAGATTGGTTTTATAAGGACAAGTGAAAACAACAACATGTACATGAAGAATGATGAAAATGGAATACTTATCTCAGCCATATTTTTTGATGTTATTATCTTTTGTGGAAATGACTCTCTATGCAAGAACTTTGGAAATGAAATGAGCAAAGAATTTGAGATGTCATTAATCATTGAGATAAAGTATTTTATAGGTTTACAGATATTGCAAATGAAAGATGAGATTTTCATTACTCAATCCAAGTACATAAAGGAAATCTTGAAGAAATTTGGAATGGAGGACTCAAAACCAGTAAGTACTCCTATGACTACCAGCTATAAACTATCAAAGAATGATGAATCTGCATCTGGTGATGAGACACTTTACCGATCCATGATTGAAAAGTTGTAATATGTTGTTCACAGCAGGCCAGACATAGCACATGCAGTAGGTATAGTTGCAAGATTCTCTACAGATCCTAAGGAAACACACATGATAGCAATCAAGAGAATTTTTAGATACTTGAAAGGCACTGAGGATTATGGCTTAGTATATCAAAAAGGAAATGACTTTAATTTAAAAGTTTATACGGATGCTGATTGGGTAGGCAACATTGATGATAGGAAAAACACAAGTGGAGGAGCTTTCTTTTTAGGAGAAAGACTAGTGAGTTGGCTTAGCAAGAAACAAGGATGCATTTCACAGTCAATAGCAGAAGCTGAATACGTTGTTGTAGCATTGAATTATACCAGCATAACATGGATAAAACAACTGTTGGATGTAATAAATGAGAAAGTTATCGAGCTAGTAACTATATTCTGTGACAATACTAGTGCCATTAACATTTCAAAGAATCATGTTATGCACTCTAAGACAAAGTACATCTCTATCAAATATAATTATCTTAGAGAAGAAGCTCAAGAGAAGAAAGTGGTGTTGGAGTATGTTAGCACAAAGGAACAAATAGTAGATATCTTCACCAAGCCACTACCAAGGGACACTTTTGAGTATCTTAGAAGTAAGTTAGGGGTCCTACCCCTATCTTCTACTCACTGATCGAGTTCAGTGAAAGCATCAATTCGATGACTCTACATAATATCTTTTAGGAGTTGATGCTAATTTACACACTTTAGGATGTTTTCTAAAGGTGTGTAGGAAACAATATAGGGAATAGGAATTGAAGACATAAATGCTCTGACCAAGACTAAGTTGACACATAACAGCAGGAAATCACTTCATACTGGATGGAATTATGTTTTAGTTCTTTACTTTTTGGCATTGTTGTCAAAGGGGGAGAAGACTGAAGAAAAGAGGAGAAGACTAATGTATGGGGGAGAATTTTAATGATAGGGGGAGAGCATTTTAACATTTTAGAATCTCACAACAATCATAATTAATTAGCTCAAATCAATTGGTTTTGCTATCAATGCCAAAGGGGGGGATTGTTGGCATTATAATAGACAAAGAGAGATTGTTGGCATTTCAATAAGGATATTGAGAAGGTTGTTGATGATTATGGATATAACTGATTAAGGATATTTACTATCTTAATATTATTATTTTGTCATTGATGTCAAGAAATTGATTTTCTAATTCCGTATGATGTTGCCATATCTTGAGAAGTATGATTTGATGAGTATAAAGATGTTGATAAAAGACACAGAAAGAATATGATGAATAAGGGGAGAAATAAGTTATTCAATGGGCAACTATTATCGAGTTAGACAATGATGAGATCATGGTGTTTAGATTACTTTGATTTCATACATATGTTATTGATTGTAAGGTTAATACTAAACTATGTTACTGAGCAAAGAACCTAGTCGGTAAACCCTAAGGTTATTGCTATCGGTTAATGAAGGCGGCTTGTCTACCAAGTGAAGTTTAGTATTTACTGAGTTGCAACCGAGTAATAACAAAATGCATTGAATGAATAAAAGCATTATTTAAAGGAGGAAGAAGATGAGCTAGCTATGATTAAATGATTGGTATGTTGTGAATGAAGTTTGTTAAAGAATCTATGGCAAAGGAAAATTGGTAGGAAGATCTACAGCTTAGATTGAACCGCAATACCCTAGCACAAGTTCCAAGAAATGTATGCAAGTTCCAAGGCAGGGTAAAACATTTTCAGATTGAAGGATACATTGAACCTAGTCAAAGTTTGAAGATCTGATGGCTATGATTGATCATAGGAAATGTGATCAAGGAGATTAAGCGGTTGGTGAATTGTTTATAAATAAGGAACTGTTGATAAACAATGTATGCGGGCAAGTGTATGTACAGGGATGCTACATAGTGATTACGGAGCATAGAATCTTGAAGACATATTTGAATAACAGAGTATAGAGCCCATCAGATGGACAAGATAAGTCCTATATTGTATTGAGCAAATAAGAATTTGCTTTAGCATTTTAGATGTGAAGTTGTAGATAGATTTTTATTACCATTATTTTGTGAAGTAACAAAAAAGCTCTTAACCGAGTGGACTTAACAGTCTTATTTGTAAAACCCTCTAGCAAGGTGACATTTTGATTAAGTGTTTGAAATCCTTTAACAAGGTCACTTCTAACAAAATGAAGATCCTAACAAATATGAGGGAAATCCCTTAACCGGGTCACATCTAGCAATGTGTTTGTAATCTTTAACATGATTTTCTTTTAACTGAGTATACTCTAGAAGAGTATATTTCTTAGTGAGTCCGAAATCCCATAGTGGTTTTTCCCTATTTGGGTTTCCATGTTAAATCTGGTGTTATGAGTGTTATGTTGTTTATATACTTTTGAGTTTGCATGTTTAGCAGTTTTGGTTATATTACTAAAGTATATGTTACCGAGGTTGAATCCGATGTTTTTATGGAAGAATAAGTTTGTATGATTCACCCCCCCCCCCTCATCTTATTAGCTTGGCATCTGTACTTAACATTAAGTATCAGAACTATCATCTAGATGCCATATGACCAACTTTATTGCAATTAAAACATTTAAATGGTGCTTTACCTTCATACTTACTTCCAACTGGACCTTTAGGCATTTTCCTTGCAAATAGTGCTTCAAGTTCTTCCATTTCTTCATTTTCCCTTCTTATATCTTCAAGTTCTTTTGTATAAAGTCCTTTCCAATCAGATTTGTCAAATGATGATGATGATGATGTTGCAAATGATGATGCTCTAAAGGCTAAATCTATCTTAATAGTAGCAATAGGACCAAATTCCTTAAGCTCAAATGTTGAAAGTTTTCCAACCAAGGTATCTCTAGATACTGATGTATTAGGCATTGTTCTCAACTCATTAATAGCAATTACTTTCATTTTGTATGCTAGTGGAAATGCTCTTAAAACTTGCAAAATAGTTTCATCTTCACTTAAGGATCCTCCACAACATTATATTCCTAAAACAATTTCATTCTCTTTCCATAAAAGCAAAAATTCTTTCATCTTCTTCCATTTTCAAATTTTCATACCTAACCCGGAAACATTCCAGTTTTGCAATTTTGATAGTGGTATCTCCTTCATTGAATGTTTCCAATTTATCCCAAATAGCTTTAGTAGTAGATTAGTTTGATAATCTCATGATTTGCTGATCTTATAATGCACTCAAAAGTGCTTCTCTTGCTTTGCAATCATTTTCTTGATCTTTACCCAATGTTGGTTGATTAGGTTGTTTCGATGTAGGACCAACATAGCCATTCTTTGTAACTTCCCATATGTCTCTTCCAATGCAATTCAAATGTGTCTCCTTTCTGATCTTCCATATACCATAGTTAGTTCCATCAAGTTTCAGACTGTCCTTCCTAAAAATGTTTGTTTCCATAGGATCTCCTCAAGATGTTAGGCTTTTGCAAAAAACTGGACTTAGCTCTGATACCAATTGTTAGGAACTAGAAGGCAACTAAGAGGGGTGGGGGTGAGTCAGTTGTCTATGAATTACAACCCAATTATAACTTAATCAAACTTGATACTTAATACCAATAAACCAAACTTAATGCCAGTAAACAAATTAACAATTAATATCAATATCGGTGAAACATAATGTATGAAATAGAAAGAGAAACAACATCCACAACACATAACACAAAGATTTTAATTTGGAAACCCTGTAAGGGGAAAAACCATGGTGGGAAACCTTACCCACAATCAGATGATACTACTGCAGATAGTATGTGTATACAAATGGGGTCTACACATGCAGAAAGGCCAACTACCTAGAGCACACTGCTCAAATGGGAGTCGCAATGACTACAATATGATGGTTAAATCCTTGAATAATTTATTGCTCAAAATAGCATCTTCAATGTTGGATTTAGTATCGGTTAAGCTCTGATAATCACCTTCAAACCTTCCTTGAACCTTCTCTATGGTCTACTCATATGATCTTCAATATTCGCACATACCATGTTACAATACCATACCATAACCTTACATACCCTATCTCTTCCATCATCTCACAAATGAGATCTTACATATATACAAAACCTAAGACCAAATGTGTAGGTCAGCTTACTAAGAATATTACAGTTAAATCAATTAGAAACAAGTCTAGATATGATGCATCATGTCAGCTCAATACATTTACAACAATATCCAATCAATAAATCATCTCCATAACGTGTCATGTCGATCTGGAATAGATAATGCATACCGATCCATAACCTTGACCAATCTGCTGGTAACAAGAAATATTTTAAACCGATTAGACCATTAACCAAAATACCAAAACCAAGTATCCAAACCATGTCTTTGACATAATTAAGTGATCTCCAGATGATAAAAATTCATCCTCGATGCCGGTGAACAATATAACCTACCAGTGGACATTATACCGGTGAATGTGCATAAGTCATTGAACTTGTTGGTGAACACAATGTGTCGGTTCAATAGTAAACCAATGTAACCATAGTGCGAAATCAACAATGTAGATATCTAGAAGGATAAGTGTTGACATCAATGACAAAACTAATGCAACACATCTATAATACCAACATATTCATGGGCATGTTTGGTTGAATTTTCATTATAGAGTGTGAAGTATGTTGAGTCATGGGGTTGCTCTGCTCTATTGAAGGGAAAGTTATGGGAGGGGATTTTAGGTAGTCAATTTTTCTTCGAAACTTAGCATTCTGCAGATTTTCCTTCTCTTTTCTCGTTCTCTCTACTTTAACTTCATCCAAAGACATTCCATGAGGTATTGTTCCACTTCCTGATACTACGTTTGTAGTTTTGGAACCAGATCTAATCTCTACAACCTTTTGTTTTCCTTTGTCAGTAGTGATTTTGGTAGGTTGTGGATCACTTTGAACCTCCCTATTAGTTTGCACAACAATTTTGGGTGTAGGACTAATCTTGGTAGTCAAATTTCCTCTAATAACAGGGCCCTCTTCCTTACTTTTAGGATCTTCTTGAGTGATAAACTCAAGATCTGCAATCTATCTCAACAACCTATCTCTCTTAATAAGTTTTTCTTTAGTTTCATTTTCCTTCTCCATCTCCTTTTCTTTTTTTAAGGAAATTAACTTTTGGACTCTTTTATTGAGAGCCTCAATTTCCTAGGAAACCTCATCAGGTCTAGAAATATTTCCTCTGAATCTGATATATTGACATGGTCAATATCCATCACTCACATTTCCATCTATAGTTTGGGGCAAAGAATCTATCCTAGCATTAAAGCTATTCCTATCTCTCCTAGAAATGCTAGTATGAGACAATCTTTGATGAAAAGTTTGAATATCCTCATTATTACCAAACAGACTGGTATGAAACCCCATAATGTCTTATTCAAATTCATGAGATGATGTATTATAATTTTCATACATTGGTCATCCAGAGGACTTACCCATATGGCTTCCTTTCTTTCTGCATGAAGCATTAACTGGTTCATGTATAGTTGTTTCTCTCTGGCCTTTTTGGACTGACTCGGGCAATCCTCCTTGCAACTTCTCTTGAGGATTCTTCTTTATGTAGGACCTGGTGTCCCTTCCTCTCTACACTATGTGAACTTCCTTGAAGTGATATGTGATTATATAAAAAGAGAACATGTTTTTTTTTTTCTTTCAGAGTCATCACCCGATTGCTTGGGAATTTAAAAGTATTTTGAACATAATAGCTCACTCACAGGCAACTACATAATGAAAATGATACTCTCAGAGAAATATTTGAACAATTTTGGGATGGGTTAAGACAATTATAAGGACTTGGGTAAACGCAAGGTAGATAAATTTTCACGGAGACCACAGAATACTCAATTTTAACAACTTAGGAAATATAGACATTGATCTGCATTAGACAACTTATCTTATATGACTCTCCCCAGCAGAGTCGCCAATTCTTATTGGTCTCAATTTTTGACTACTTGGTTTTCTCTTCAAATATTTTGCCTCTATTTACAAAAGAAGAGAACAACAAGAATAGGAAACAAGACAACAATTAATGAGCTTTATAATGAAAAAACCTCCTACACTTAGAGCTTTACAAAGCTTAGGTGGGTGAACCTAATTGTGACTACTTTCTCACAAACTAGTAGATGGTTTACAAAAAACCAGTGCAAATTTCTGCAAACTCTTTCAATTTAGTGAAACCAAACATGAATGAAACACTTGTTTTGATTATATGGGACCACAAAGATGTCAAAAATACTAGAAATTTAAACCAGTGCCTTATCTGGGCATTAGAGTCATAAAAAATGAGACTGAAATCTGACAATAGAATTCATACACATACCACTTTTTTGATCTTTTAAATCTATATACACCTAACATACACAAACTTCCAATCTCTACTAGACCTAGTCATCAAATTCATGTGAATATACTAGTATCAATGAAGATGAATTAAGTATATTCAATTTTCCTCTTTGAGAAAAAGACTTATAACATTCGCATTAATTACCTTGCAAATCATATAGCTAAAAAATCATTGATTATCTTATTAGAAATGAAAACCAACATACAAACATAAAGACAACACAGATCTGAGCTTGAAATTATTTTTGATTGTATATTATTTCCTCATCAAGGATTACAGAGATATAAGAATGACTCAAAATCTCAAAAACAAAGTCTGCATATATTTTTGCTATAGATTCGCTACAAAAAAAATTGTGATCTCCATCTAGGTAGTCCTGGTATCCTTTTATAAAATTTTGGATGCAACAAGCTTTGGACTTCCCTAGAAGAATATTCCTATCCTAACCATAATTCCCTCCAAAAGTTACACCGATTACAAAACTGCGACTAGGGTAGGAGCATAACTAATTTTGGAATGTACTCTTCCACAACTAATTAGTTGTCCAGCTTGAAAATGACCTACTAACCTCTCTATATTTACAAATTAGGTGCCAGGTGTTTTCAATCCTTCAAGGTTCCAATTACCCAAAAAAACTGTTGCAAAAGACCAACTACTTCAGGATGCCTGTGAACTGCCACATGTTGGAGAATCGGTGGGATCTTCTTGTTCTCCTGTCTCTTTCAAAACATACTTACTCTCCCATAATTTGAACTTCTAATCATCGGGCCAAGGAAAGCTAATAATTTTTTGCTTTTATTTATTCAAACTTTTCCATGTCACCCTTAGTTGTTTAACCTCCTTCTCCACAAAGCCAAAATGTGATTTTAACTTTTCAATTTCTTCAATAGTTTGAATAAACAAAGAAGTATCTTCCATGTTTATAACATTATTTATTCTTTGAGATAGCCTATGACATAGCTCCTCAATCCACAGTTCCTCGTCTTTAATTTTATTTGCACTTAAGAAGCCTCTAGTAAACAATTCAAACTTTTCATTGGCATATTCCTTTCGGAATAGATTTGCACTTCTTTCAATATTTACTCTTTCTGTTGCAAACCTAGACAAGTCTTTTGCTAATTCATAAGTAGATTTGATTGCATCATCAACATCTACTTCTTCCTAAGATGATGAATATATGGACTCCAAGTCCACCTCTCTGGCAATCCATTTTTCTAAAACTGGCTCCAAAATAGCCTTTTCCTCCTTCAAAGAATCCAAAAGAGCCATTATTCTTGTCATGTTTAAATAAACAATTGATGCCCTAATAGTATCAACAAATTTCAAAATGGTGCCTCTGACCTTTTCTTCATATTTATTTGCAAATAGTGATTGAGCCTAGTTCAATTTTTCAATTTCATCGTTAACACTTTTTGTTGACTGGAAGCCAGGAGTCAGAGGGGAAGGAGGAAATTCAATAATGGGACTGGAAGGAGGGGGCCTAACAAAAAAAGTGTCAATCATTAATTGATAGGAATCACCCTTATGTTGTTTCCTTTCAATTTACCCTTTAACTTTGCAATGGTGTTGTCCTTGGAAGCGATTTCAAGCTTTGCATTAATATAGGCCTTGAGGACTACTTCTAATTTTACTTGAAGATTAGCTTTCTCTTTTTCCACCTTCTTGGCCATTGCCATTCCAAATTTAGCACTCTAAAGTCATGCTACCATCTTTGATTACTCCTATATCTTTGACTCTCTTTACTATCATACCCCTTGAGTAATTAGATCCTAAAGATTCTCCCATTCTTCTATTCTCTTTTCTTTTTAATGACCACATCAACAGAGCTGCATGGTTATTACTATAAACTAACCCCTCCAAGGTTTTTGTTTCTTTTCCTACTGCATCAAAAAGTATAGCATCTACTATAGCCCAGTCTGGGAGAATTAACACTCCAACACTTTCAATCAATTTTCTCCCTTCCTTGGGGGTAATTACCTATTTCAACATTTTTTGCTTTATTTCTGCATCAATAGCAGATGGGTCTTTATTTGATTGTTCAATTTTTCTTTTTTCACATCTTTCCTTGAACTGATCCATGTGCTTTCTCCAAACAAATTGTAAAAAGGCTTCTGAATTCACAAAATTGTCATCATCCAAAAATTCATCACTAGCCTATTTTATAATAGGATCCAATTTCCTTCAAGAAAATTCCTCAGTAGTTAGATCCATCTTAGCAAATGTTGGCTCCTCTGGCATTCCTTCCTACAACTCTCTATAAGTAAATGAAATTTCCCCCATGCATCCTAATTGCATTAGTTGCTTAGCAACGACCTACTCATCAACTATATGTAATGGGGATTGAGAAGGTGAATACAAAGATTCACTTGGTCGTGCCTCTTCTTCCAATCTTTGCCTCTTTGGGGAGGCTTGGTACTCAAGAGAATCCTCCATTGTCCTTTTTCCCTTTGATGTGGAAGGTTCATTCCTCCTAGGCATCACCACATTATAGCTTGATTTCTTGTACATTATATACTCTCCAGGGGGAATAATCTTAGAAAAAATGGGTTTGGTCAAGATGAGCTTGGCCTTTTCAGAATCTGCCTTTATTACTACATCTTTTTTCTCATTCAAAGTTTGCATGGCATCCTCAAAATAATCTATCAAAAATTTTATGTTCTCCCCAAATGGGTTACAACTCTTCAATGGATAATAACTTTTATCAAAAGGTTGGACAAAGTCAAGAGTTTTCCTAAATACCAACCTTTTTTTTTTTTCTCACCTCTTGATCTACCAGATTAAACTCATTTCTTATCAAATCCTTAGGGAAGTGGAATTGATGAAATTTTGCACCACACCTGACCTTTTTTCTAAACATACCATTGAAAAAATCCTCTAGATCAGCAAACCTTGCAAATGTTCTTGGCAGTCTATATGGCTTGAATAATTTATCAAAATGTAGCCAACCCCCTTTAGTAATAAGGTGTGCCATGGTAATGGTTGGAAAAAAATTTCCTCTACCCTTATTTGTCAATTCTTCTTTTTGCAGACCCCCAATCTACCTTATGATTTCAGCATACTTATTTTCAAAGGGACCTGATAAGGGAGCAAGTATGGGGTTCCCTTGAAGCCATATACCCTAAAAATAGTAAAACCAAGATATAGAATTATATCACCCCAATTATGCACAATTTTAATGTATTCTACAAACTCCTTGGGTCTGATAAATTCAAGGAGAACTTTTGGGATCCTGGGGTTCTCTTGACACAGAAGAATTCTTAGCTTTGATGCAAAACATCTATCAAATTTTAGATAACTAGCATCTTCTCTATCCCAAGATAGATATGCACTCCATAACTGCACGAGAATGTCTTCACCATATTTTATTCTCAATAGGTCCATATCCTTTGCAAAATATTTTGCACCCTTGAACAAAAACATGTGCATTAACATAGAATACCAACCAAAAGGTCTATCCACTTTTGCATTATTAATCCCAATCAAACCCTCATGGATGACATTTGCAAGTTAGGGTGCAAAATTATAAGCTACTGTTATAGATGGATTAAGAATTTGTGCCATCATGAACATGTAGTGAGTAGGCATATCATTTTCTGCATCTTCTCCAAAAATTTTGACACAGAGACCAATATACTCCTTAAGCCCTCAAATTGAAGAAATTCATAGGAAAAGGTTCAACTATACTAGGACCTAGCAATGTTAGTCCTCATATCTTTGCAAAAAATTCCCTCATGGGTCGACTTCTAAGATGGTCCTTTTGAGCATCATAGACCTTCTTCAACATTTCAAAATCAATAGGCTCTAAACAATTTGAGGATTCATTTAGCCAGAATACCTTTCTAACCTCCTTGGTTGTAATTTGAATTAGGGGGCCTCCACTTATATTCCTTACAATCCTGGTGATAGGGTCATAGTTCTTCACAATCTAGGTCAACAAATCAATATCCATGAAGACTCCAGGGACCACCAATTTCCTGACATCTAATTCCCATAGGTTGTTTGTAGGAGCAGGAGCATTTCACTGACTAAAACCTACCCTAAACAGACCTAAAATAGACATGCCTATCTCAAGATCCCTTAACCAATATCCTTTGTCAAACAAACCATCACCAATCTGTAGGTGAGAAGACTTGGGCACAGGTTCCTTTAGTTTGGCAGAACTATTTGTTGACTAAACCAACTACTCTAGAAAATCATCGTAGATATCCCTTTCCTGGTAATCTATTTTTCCTCTGATTTCCTGTCGTGGTGCCATTTTAACAATCTAGGATTTATCTTACTTCAAATTTTACTCAAAAAACCTTTCACAATTTCAGAACAAGACAATACCAACACACAAGCAGAAATTGCCAATAACAATCACAAGAACAACTTACTTGTTGCCTAAGAAGTTACAGAAGCTACACACTTTGTCTCTACTAACCTCCCTGAATGTCTTTTACAATTAAAATCTCAAAACAATGTTTTATGAAGAAACCTCGATAGGAAATCAGCATTAGTTCTCATCAATGAAGCCATGCGCTCTACAATTAATTTATTTGAATTTCAAAATTTTTGCTCCAATAGATCAAAAGGGTTTCTTTAGTATGCTTTTCACTTCAGTTTCTGATCAACGAAGAGTAAAAGGACTTGCAACTCTTCATCATGGTCTAGCAACAACCGTTAGATCATGCATATTTAACACAACTTTTAACCACGTACGCTTTCGAAGAGGACCCACCATTCATCATCTGGTTGCCTTTTGTCATTCATTCATGATGGGTAAAAGGACATGCATCTTCCCATCATGGTCTAACGAGCACCATTGATTTCCCTTGGATCTAATAATAGTTTAAAATGCCTTAACAACTCATACTTGTGGGGTCCACCATTTAGTCTCTGATTCGCAAAGAGTAAAAGGACTCGCAACTCTTCATCGCATTCTAGCGACAACCATTAGATCAAATCCTTATCACTTGAACTTTAAGATCCTTCAATCTCTTAATTGTCAGCACTTAACCACCACCATTGGATCTCTGACCGGCCCTGCCACTAGCGGCTTATCGTTGAGTCATAGTGGGTATTCAACAAAGAACTTCCCTTTGCGGTATCATGATCGCCGTTTGATCAAATTAGACCTATCTAACTTTTAAGAACCCAAGGCATATGTTAAAATATCATACTAAGGACTTACAGAAAAATAAAGCGCCCCAAATTTGGAAAAATAAAACCCACCTAGGCCCATAACTTAAATGGCCCCTTTCAATCACATAAAGACTCTTCTAGCTAAGTTGCAAAAAGGGAACAATTTAGAAGACCTTTCTTAGGACAAGAGACATAAAGGTTTATTTTATGATTTAAATTATTAAACCCGAAACCCTTAGAATCCATTGATTTGTAGACTTAGAATATTTGAAAGATTGTAGAAACTTTAGGGATATTAGGAATATTTTAGCACCATCCAAAATAGTGATAAAAAATATGAAGTGTTATAACTATCATGAGTTTGGACATATTGCAAAGCATTGCAAGAATAGGAAAATCAAGTAGAAGAAGACAACTCTTAATCAGGAACTGGTAGCCAAACTGAAACATAAATTTGCAACTGACAAGAATAAGGAACTCAACTAGTTTAGGTTCATAAAGACAAGGTCAAAGAATAGTCAAGCCTAATTATGCAAACTGCCCTACAAGTAGAAAGATG
Organism: Cryptomeria japonica; assembly: GCF_030272615.1. Taxonomy (NCBI): domain Eukaryota; kingdom Viridiplantae; phylum Streptophyta; class Pinopsida; order Cupressales; family Cupressaceae; genus Cryptomeria; species Cryptomeria japonica. The sequence continues at coordinate 779,931,467 of NC_081411.1, read as the reverse complement.
AAATCTATGGGTAGTGGATAGTGGTTGTTCCAGCCATATGACTGGAGATAAGAAGAAATTCATCAAGTTTGAATATTGGAATGGTGGATCAGTGAGGTTTGGAGACAACTCATCAATCAAGATAAAGGGAAGAGGTACTTTGAATATTGATGGAAAATTGAAGGCATGTGATGTATATTATGTGAAAGGGCTAAAACACAATTTGCTGAGTGTGAGCCAAATGTGTGACAATGGTTATAAATTCACCTTTTACTCTACTGGTTGTCAGATAAAGAAGAAGAGTACTGGTCAGGTTGTAGTAGAAGGTAAGAGAACATATGGAAATGTATACAATTTGAAAGAGTGCTTTGAATCCCAATGCATGTTGGGACAAGTGGATGAGAGTTGGTTGTGGAACAAAAGACTAGGCCACATAAACTTTGATATCCTAGTCAAAATAAGCAAGAAGGGTTTTGTGAGACACATACCAGAGACCAACAAATCAGTAAGCATATTTTGTGATGAATGTGTAAAAGGAAAGAAAACTAAGGTGACCTTTCAGACTAAAGAATATAATACTTCCAAGCCACTTGAACTTGTGCACACTAATCTATGTGGTCCAACTAGGATAAGAGCTCTTTCTGATGAGAGATACTTCATGCTCTTCATTAATGACTACTCAAGAATGACATGGGTAACCTTCCTCCATCATAAATCATGGGCATATGGGAGATTCAAGATCTTCTAGAAGATGGTAGAGAAGGAAAGTGGTTACAAACTAAAATGGCTAAGATCTAACTTGGGTAGAGAGTTTACATCTAATGAATTTGAGGACTACCATGAGAGACATGGAATCAAGAGACAATAATCAGCTTCATGGACACCACAAAAAAAGGGAGTGGTAGAAAGGAACAAAATAATTGTCAAAGAGATGGCTAGAACCATGTTGAATAAAGAAAACATATCGGACATGTACTGGAAGGAAGCAGTACATACCACAGTGTACACTATAAACTAGGTTCAATTGAGAACAAACAACAATATTATACCTTATGAACTATGGTATGACCATAAATCATCAGTCAAATGCTTCAAAGTATTTGGAATTAAATGCTTTATCAAGAGAGACATGGATGGATTAGGTCTTTTTGATTCCAAGAGTGATGAAGGTATCTTCCTAGGTTACTCAACTCACAATAAGGCTTATAAATGTTACAACAAGAGACTGAGAAGAGTCATTGAGAGTGTGAATGTTAGAGTTGATGAAGATCTACATAGAGGAAGACAACAACAAGACAATTGATATGATGATTTTGGTGATAAAAAAAAATGTAGTTCAGAGTGACAACGAACTGGAAGATGGAACTAGTAAGTCCCCTAACTCGTATGTGCAGAAGAATCACCCAGAAGAGAAGATCATAGGAAATAAGTATGATGGTGTGCAAACAAGGAGAAGACTATCCAAGAACAATGAGTAGGTAAACTTCTACCTCATGACATAAATGGAACCCAAAACCTTCAATGAGGCTAGCAAGGATGAGAAGTGGATGGATGCCATGGAAGAAGAATTACAACAGATTGAGAAGAACAAGACTTGGGAATTAGTCCCCAGACTGACAGACAAGAACATCATTAGAACCAAATGGGTCTACTAGAACAACATGAATGAATAATGTAATATTGTTAGCCATAAAGCTAGACTTATGTGCAAGGGTTACTCATAGGTTGAGGGCATTAATTTTGAAGAAACATTTGCACTAGTAGCTAGATTAGAAGAAATTGGGATGTTTCTAGTGTTTTTAGCTTACAAAGGAATAAAGTGTATCAAATGGATGTAAAATAGGCCTTCGTTAATGGAAATTTGGAAGAATAAGGGTACATGGAGCAATCAGAAGGGTTTCTATTACATGATGATGAAACCTTTGTGTGTCGGTTGAATAAATCCCTATATGGTTTAAAGTAGGCTCCTAGAGCATGGTATTAAAGGCTAGATAAGTACCTGAAGGAGAAAGGATTCAAATAGAGGAGTGCTGACAACAATTTATACATCAAAGCAGATGGAAACCACATGATCATTGTGGTTGTACATGTAGATGACATCATTTTTGGAGGCAACAAGGACACTCTTTGTAGAGATTTTGCCGATCAGATGCAATTAGAGTTTGAGATGTCAATGCTTGGAGAGTTGACATACTTTCTTGGTTTGTAGATATCACAACTAGATAAGGGAATCTTCATCTCACAAACCAAGTATGCAAAGGACATGATAAAGAAGTTTCAAATGGAGGACTACAAAGTAGTGAGTACCCCCATGGTGATTAGATGCAAACTGAGCAAGAATGATGAGTCATCGGTAGTGTATTAGACCTTGTATAGATCCATGATTGGAAGTTTATTGTATCTAACTTCCTATAGATTGGATATAGTGTAGGTAGTATGCATGGTGGCTAGATTTCAAGCAACACCTAAGTAGTCACATATGAATGCAGTTAGGAAAATCTTTAGATATCTACAAGGGACACTCAATCATGGTCTATGGTACCCGAAGAAATGGGAATTTACCTTGGAATCATACGTTGATGCTGATTGGGTAGGTTGTATTGATGAACAAAAGAGTACAAGTGGTGATTCATTCTTCCTAGGTGACCGGTTGGTCTCATGGCATAACAAGAAGTAGGATTTAGTCTCCCTATCAACTATGAAACATAATATATTATTGTTGCCACATGTTTCTCTCAAGTGCTTTGGATGAAGTAGACCCTCAAGGATATACAGGTGGACAACTCTGATCCTATTCCCATCTGGTGTGACAATTCAAGTTCCATCAACATATCAAAGAACCCAGTTATGCACTCAATATGTCCCTACCAGTGAACAAGTAGTAGACATCTTCACCAGACAGTTACCAGTAAGAACTTTTGAGTATTTGAGATACAAGTTGGGAGTTTTGTCACCTACCATATGCACTTGAAGTTATGAAGAAATATATGGTCCAGGGTGAGTTCATAGTTATATCTATATTGCTAGCCACAGGGGGAGTTTAAGTTTTCATGCAATTGTACCGGTTCTAATCACAAAGAGAAGATTTAACAAAGGGGGAGCATACACATTCTAACTAGTGGAGAATGAGTTAAAGGGGGAGAATGAACTAAAGGATGCATGGAGGACTATCAAACCCTTTGTCATTGTTATCAAAGGGTGAGAAATTTACTAGTGTGGAGACTTGTAGGTGTGTTGACATCAATGCTAGAGGGGGAGATTATTGTTGTTATGTTGTCATTGATGTCAAACAATATGGAATGATCACCAGTAGGTAAGAAGTCTTAACTGATATGCATGATAGGTGTGTAGAGAGGTATATTGAGTTGTCATATTGATGAGTTATCATATTTATGTCAATTAGTTTGAAGGAAGCAAGATGGAAATTGACAAACAAGGTGTGTTGTCACTACACATGGAATGCATCATCTACTAGTAAATAGTCCATTGGTAAGAAAGCAAGAGATAACACAAATGTGATCACCGGTATACAAAGAGAAGTGTAATGCAACTGGTAAATGGACTTAGTGGATGGATTGGTGTATTTGATGGCAAATAAACTTGATCCATTGGCAGAGAAGAGGTTAGGAGGCATGATGGTCCATCATTGAGGTTAGGTTATATTGGCAAGGTGAGCTGAACCGGTAGTGTGTCTTGGCTAGTAAATGATGCTAAACCGACATAGAAGACCAAACAGAGGTGGATGTCGACAAGGATGATAGGTGGCAACCATACAGAGGGCAGTGAAGTGCCCATTGACATGGTAGCGGGTAAGTAGGTTGACATTAATGAAGAAACCACATATCATGGGTTGATAAAAGGATTTTGTGGCTCCAGGATGAAAGAAAGGTAATTTGATTGATCTGATCTTGCAAGATAATTTGGTCCTTTAACTCATTGGTCAAAGGAAATAACTGAAGCATTAATGATGATAGATAGAGAAAGGCTAAAAAATAAGTTGTAGATGACTAAACATAGATAGTGTGCACATAAATCATAAAAAATGGCAATGTTGATTGATGTGGTGCAGACTATCTATCAAGGAGTTGAGATCCAATCAGATTTGATATGGATTGAGTTGGTGGAGAAAAAACCTAGTGCGCCACCATTTGAATATTGTTTTTTCACATGAATATTCAAGTATAAATATGCAGAATGAAGACTAAAGAAGGTGATGTTGGATGTCAGTTGTGAGAAAAGTGAGTGTATGAGCAAGTAGAGAAAAATCCATTTGAGAGATATTTCACTGAATATCAAAGTGTTTGAGTGTTAGTAGGCTAAACCGATAAGAGGTTCTAACTGGTAGAAATACAGTAACCAGTGAACTGTTATAGTCTTAACAGTCAAGGATAATGGCAGGGATTGAATAGTTAGGAAGGCATCCAAGTGTGATATTGTGCAGGGTGAGGATCAGAGGAAGAGAAGAAAGGCAAAAGAGTGACTGGTAAGGGATGAGAGAGTAATTTGATAACTGATAGTAAAAGAGCCAGTGAAGTGGAGAACAATTGTTACTAGTAGACAGAAGTTCACTAGGTGTTATAAAATATCATTTGTAAAAAAGCTAAAACAATGTTCTAATTTCATTTATTGCAATACACCAAGTTGGTTCTTGTTGTAGGGGTTGGTGCTCCTTGGGTTGGTGTCCTAAATCAGTAGGGGCTGGTGCTCCTTGGTTTGGTTACCTATGTCATTGTAACATGTTGTTTCATTGTGAGGCAAGATTGGACTAGTAGACTCCAACAACTTTTCTCACTGAGGTTTTTTCCATACTTGGTTTTCCTCATATATCTGGTACTGAGATTTGTGTATTTGTGTGCTTGCCTCTTTGATATCCTCTCTTATCTTATTGATTTGATTTCTTAGTGCTTAGGTTGTTAATTGGTACTCAAAGCTTGGTTTAAAAGGTAAAGATTTCTTAAGAACCACTAATTACTAGTTTGATTTCTTAATGCTTAGGTTATTTGTATTGGAGGCCAACATATGTTGGATCCGGCATTGGTAATTGATTTTAATGTTTATGCATTTATGTTATCTAGATGACATGTAATTTGATATTGTATATATCTTTGTAAGCCGACATAAGGCATGTAAATTTGTATAGGGTATATAGGATAGTTTGATAGATCATTTGATATACATATATAAGAGACATATGATAGGAGATTATGGATATGTCAATGAAATATGATGCAAAATATATAAGAGAGATCATGTATGTGAGGAAATTCATGTAAGGGTTATTCCAATAAAGGGTTTAGGGTTTTAGACCAAAACAAAACAGAGCTTAAACTGGAACTGTATTCTAGCATAAAAGATGCTATCTTAGTAGTTCACACTTCCACGGATTGTAGTCCAAAATTTTATGTAGTTAGTGAGGCTCCTTTTATGATTGAGCAGTGTGCTCTAGGCTATAAGCCTTCCTGCAAGTGCAGGCCCCTCATATTTTGTAATATCTCTTCATATGGCTAGTGGATTGATATTGTGGGTCATAAATCCCACCCTATTTTTTCCTCTTTGAGGTTTTCCATGTATAAATATGTGTGTTATGGTTCTCATTTATGTGATTAGATTATTGGTTGATTTACTTCTTTCAATTCTGTATGTACCGGTATATTGGTTGGTGTATGCATGTTTTAATAAGGCTAAAAGTTATCATTCCCGTATAACACTGATTCACCCCTCCCCACTCAGTGTTATTGGTTTTTAAAAATTTGTATCAAAGCCTTGTGCCATGGAGGAAGTTTAACAACTGGAGGAAGATCCTGAAATCGGAATCCAGGGATATGGCTTTGGAGAAGCAACTTGAGATGGCACTTAAAGATTATGATGCTAAAAGGTTTAAGAACTTAAAGATACAAGATGAATTGGATTCTACTAAGGAATTCATTCTTTTTTTACAAGAGAGGCTATCATCTATTCAAGCTAGGGAGAAGGAACTTTTGCAAAGTCAAGATGATGAAGAGAAAAATGTACTTAAGGAACAATGTCAGAAATTGAGTCACGAGAACATGGTTATGAAAAATGAAATGAAAGTTATAATTATGAGGATGTCTAAGGAGATTGAGGACAGAAAGAAGGAAGAAAATCTTGCTATATCCTTGAAGAGCAAATTTGAAGAATCTGATAGATTGGTTCATGAAAATGATATGTTGAGAACTGATTTGGTACAATCCTAGATTAATGAACAAGAGCTTGAGAGACAAATGATAATTCTGAGAGAAAATTTAACTACTACAAGTGAGTACAAAGAAAAATTCAAGATTAGCTCAGTACAACTAGATGAGTTATTGAAGAGACAAAGGCAGATTGGAGATTCTAGTGGACTTGGATTTGAGCAAGGACAAAGTTCTGGTACTACTAATGAAGATCAAAAACATAAGGCACTGGTAAGACAATTTAATGCTTATAAATTCAATGGTAGATGTTTTGTTTGTAATAGATTTGGTCACATGGCTAGGCAATGTAGAAACAAAGCAAATCAGAAACTTGATCCTACTCCTGGTAAAAATTCTAAATGAAATAAGTTTGGCCATAAAACAAAAGATTGTAGAATGAATGTTAAATGCTATGCATGTAGAAAATTTGGACATATGGCTAATCAGTGCAGGTCAAGCAATTTCACTAGTTTTAGCAAAGCAATTCAAAGGAACAATGTTACATGTTATGCATGTAATGAGGTTGGACATATTGTTAGTTTCCATAGAAGCATAAATCCATTGGTTGGTAATGGAGGATCAAATGAGAAAGGAAAAGAGAAGGTTAGTGAAATCTGGAAAGATCATACTCAGAGATGGGTTAGAAAGACTAAAGAACAATCATGAGATGGGAATGTCTTAGTTACTTATCCGGTAGAAGAGGCTGCTCCTTTACCGATAGGTATCTCATCTGATAACTGAGGTAGATGCCTTAGGGGTAGGCAAAATTCTTGAAGATGCTGCATATGCCCCAAGAAGAGGTTCTAGAAGATGTTCTAGCTATTGGAGCCAATTATCTGGCATGGACATGTTCTGAGTGAGATCCAGTATCTTTCACTAGTAGTCATTTATGTCAATGGAAGATTAGGGTTTTTCTCGAAGGTTAAAAGGTCCAATACACTTCATTATTGATCACCTTGCATTCAGAGTGATTTAGAGAGACTAAGAGAAACCAAAGACAATACAAAGCAATTAGATTTCTTCTTGAGCGATCTCACCGGTGTCTAGAAGAATTTGTTGCAGGTTTTCATTGAGAGTGATCAAAAGGAATTTATATTTAAAGATGGAAGTGGGATCATCATCTATTCCTATTTTTATTGCAAACCCAATTGTAGTAGAGGTCAAGGATCACCCCAGGCCAATTTTTTAGCAGTATCCACATGTGGTTACCCTGGAAGATGCAATTAGAGCATTTCCTCGTGTTCTAGAGGGACTTGGCTATGTAGAGGATGTTAGGCCATATATTCACTGTCACATTGAGGATTTGGGAACTTCAAAAATTAAGGGCATGTATATGAGTGAGCTGATGGGAGAATCTGGAAAGATCAAACTTACATACAAACATATTGAAGACCTAGGGTTTACAGACATTCTGGATATCCCAAAATTTGAGGATGAGATAATCAGATACATTTTGAGCAGAGTATATGGGGAATTTATATGGTTAAACAAATCTTACAAAATCACCAAGGAAGCCATTCGGGAAATCACTCATTTGCCATCAGTTGGGAAACATCAAGATAAGAAGGTCTCAAAAGATTTCGTGAGAAAGATCACCGGCATGACATCTGACAAAATATCCATGAAAGTGAGCACTATCACCGACAAGGACATCAAATTTGGTAGCATGATCATCAGGTATAAGGTAACTCAGTCAAACCAGCTAAATTCTATTTCCAGTTCATGCATTTTGGCTGCATGCAAAATGATGAGAGAGAATGTAAAATTATATCTATGTGGCTGGAGGCTAGATGAGTTGTTAATAAATCTAGGGAAGATTAAGGGTGAAAAGAAGGATACATTCTATTATGGAAACTTGATAGTTTGCTTGATGTTATATTTCATGAATGATACACCCAATTTTGGTAAAAGGCAATAGGCATTTGACATCCCCATAGGAAGAAAATTGAAACAGTCAATTGCTCCTTTAGGAAGTTAGAGAGATGATAAGGTATAGGGATATTTTAAAGCATTCTATAAATCTATGAGGTCTAGGGTAAGGGTACTTGAGCATATTATAGCAAAATATTCAACCGACATATGCTTCATGGTAAAGAAGGATGAGACACTCATGGAAGTAATTAAGCCTCAAAATATTTGAATTTAAAAAATGGGCTATGAGGTGGATGCACAAATTCTTGATGCCTATGCAGGAATGTTGATTGATGCACCAATAGATGAGGTAGAGAAGTTCGGTGGTACTGCAAAGTAGAAAACTCAAGAGGTTGAAACAAAGTTTATTCAAAAGAAAATAGAGGAAGGAAAATAAAGAAAATTTGTGGAGAAGGTCTCAAAGGACATCAAAGCACTAATTGATGTTGTCTCAGAGAAAGGTAGATAGAGGAAGGAACCCTGAAATTCATATTGAGCCTATTAAAGCAGAATCAAAATTTGAGAATGACACACTGTTGGCATTTAAGAGGGTTGTTAGGAAGAAACTAGAGGAAATAAAGGTAGAATCTAAGAAGCAACTAGTCAGGAAGGTTACTATCAAAATACCGGCACAAAAGAAAGCACCAAAGGAAACACCTTTAGCTACATCTGGTACTGCAAAGAGGAAGAAGAAGAGTGACATTAACTTAGCAACTGAATCTGGTAATGTGACTATCATACCACCTCAAACTTGTGTAGAATTAGTAGATGAAATCACTAAAGATGGCATGTTGAAGAATGTTCAATTTTATTATGAACACTTAGAGGATGATGAACAAAGAGAGGTAGAGGAAGCAATCCTATTATACTTGGATATTTATAAGAAAGCCTTAATACAAATAGAAAATCAAATATCAGCTAAATTGTATAATATGTTAGATGATAGAAGATTGTTAGCTATGTAATAAGATAAACATATTAAAATTCAAGAGCTATTATCTATTTGTGTTACTATTGCTCTAGATGAAATTGAAAAGACACTTGAGGTGGTAGACAGAAAAATTTTCAATAGCAAACATAGGATAACTAGTCTGATGCTAGGAAGAATAAATGAAATAATAAAGGAGACTCAAAAAGCACAAGTTAAATTTCTTGGAGAAAACACAAAATTATTTACTTCACCGAAAACTAAGACAAACACTATAGATACCCCAGTTGAAGGAAAAGGAAAGGGGATTATGGGTACTTCACCCTCAGTTCTGAAAAATATTAAGATAGTGGAAATTGAGCCCCTGGTAAATATAGATATACAGACAAATATTGAGATACCAATTAATACAAAGAATGAACAAGCTAATATTGTACAAGATACTAATATTGAGGATAATTTTCCTCTAGATACAAATGTGCAGGTTGAGGTTAGTGTTCCTATAGAGGAACTGAAATTTACACAGATTGCACCAAGTGGCAAAGCCATTGGTGTAAGTGAGGAGGTTATAAAGGATAAATATTTAGAGGAGAAGGCAGGGGAATCTGACAGGGAACCAGTTGTTGGTCCATCATTGTTGCCAATGACACTTCATAGGTTGAAAATAAAAACATCACAGAGATGAGTCTTACTCAATTGATGATGATGGTAGCGCACAAACTGATGAAGGAGGGATCCACAGATAAAGGGATTATTGATCAATCAATCACTATTTTATATAGACTAGTCTCAGAGTGTAAGATTGAAAATGAAGCAAGCTCATCTAGCAAGCTTAAGATAATCACTAAGCATATTTCAAAGGATTTTCAATCCTTACAGCAAATCTCAAACTGAAAAGCACTAGAAAGGTTTACTTAGGCTAAGAGAGTTGCATTTGATCAGGTAATTGAAACTGAGACGAAAAAGATTGATGAGAAGCTGATCCTAATAGAAAACTCTTTGAACCAATGTACAAATATATATAGGGTATGTTGTAACACTGAAATTATTACAGCTAATGTGGATAAAAAGATAAAAGAAATTCAAGAGAAAATTGCAAGTATAGCTAATTCTTTTGATAGACTGATTTCATTGACTACATCAATTGATGGTCAAATTTTGATTTTGGAGAACCAAATTTTTGTTCCTGAGAAGGAAAGAGACAAAATAATAAGAAGAGCCAGAAGTTTGAGAGGCTTGCTAAGTCCCTGGTTGGATCCACTCAGTGTACATTAGAAAGAATGCATGGATATGGTGGGAAAGCCCTCACCGATAGAGGTAAATGAGAAAGAGTATTTTGCAGATATATTGAGTGGACTTGTATCTATTTTTGGCACATTCAAAATAGGCTAGGATACATATCTGGAGTTACTGGGGAAGGCTTATCCAAAAATTTTGAAATTTTTCAAGCTCTGGTAAGACATTTTTGGGATATTCATTGTACAATTCTTATTCTTTGACATTCTTTTTATAATTTTTTGATGGCATTGATGTCAAAGGGGGAGTATTATAGATGTGAAAAAGAATAAAAGGAGTTGTATAAATTAGGGGTGTTGGTATTATGGATATGTTGATATGGTTTTATCATTGATGTCAACACTTATCATCACTTGTCAACACTTATCAGCACTTGGAGATTTTGGTTATGTTCACCAGCAAGATAGAGACTTATGCAAAACACTAGTATTTGGTTCACTGGAAGATTATATTGTTCACCGACACTTGGAAAGACTTGGAAACTACCTGGTTATGTCAAAGACATTATTCTATCACTTTGTTTTGGCAATTTGGTTAACTATTTATTCGGGTTTGCATATTTGATGTTACCGGCTAATAGGTCCAGGATAAGCACTGGTAGACTTATCTACTCTAGATCAGCATGACATGTTATGCAGATGATTTATTATTATTGTAAATGTATTGAGCTAACGTCATGCATCGGATATTTATTTGTTTGTAATTTATTTTATTGTAATATCTTTTAGTGAGCCGACCTATTCAATTAGTCTTAGGTTATGGTATATATGTAAGATCTTATTTGTAAGATCGATATGCGATTGGGAAGAAGAATTGTAATAGAGTATATGCAAAAATAAGCAAAGCTATACATGCAGACATCATTTGAAGGTTGAAGGAGGGTTTTGTGAAGGCAATTAGAACTACATTGATACAGAATCCAGCACATGAAGATTCTATTTTGTGCATTACATTATCATTGGATTTAACCATCCAATTGTAGTCAATGTGACTCCCATTTTGTATTTGAGCAGTGAGCTCTAGGTAGCTGGCCTTTCTGCATGTGTTGAATCCATATTGTAAACACATACTATTTGCAGTAGTATCATTTGATTGTGGGCAAGGCTTTCCACCATGGTTTTTCCCCTTACAGAGTTTCCATGTACAAACATTGGTGTTATGTGTTGTGGATGTTATTGTCTTTTCTATTTCATGCATTAATCTTTACCGATATTGCTATGAACTGTTAAGACTGTCTACCAGCATAAAGTTTGGTTTACCAGTATTAAGCATTAAGTTTTGTTTAAGTTGTTTTTGGTTGAATTTATTAGACAATTGATTCACCCCCCCTCTTAGCTATCTTTGGGACCTAACAATTAGTATCAGAGCTTAGTCCTCTTTTTGCAGAAGTTTAACAGCTTGAGGAGATCCAATGTCTACCAACTATTTGAGGAAGGATAGTCTGAAACTTGATGGAACTAACTATGGCATATGGAATATTATGATGGAGACACACTTGAATTGCATTGGAAAGGATATATGGGAGGTTTACAAAGAATGGCTATACTACTCCTACTCCCAATCAGCCTAATCCACCAACCTTGGGAAAAGATGAGGAAAATTATTGCAAAGCAAGAGAAGCACTTTTGAGCACATTGTCTAATCAGCAAGTCATGGGATTGTTAATAGATATACTACTAAAGCTATTTGGGACAAACTAGAAACATTTAATGAAGGAGATTCCATAGTCAAAATTGCAAAACTTGAATGCTTTCGGGTCATGTATGAAAGTCTGAAAAATGGAAGAAAGAATTTCTGCTTTTATGCAAAGAGTAAATGAGACTGTTTTGGGTATACAATATTGTGGAGGAACCTTAAGTGAAGATGAGATTGTTTCTAAAGTTTTAAGAGCTTTTCCACCAGCATATAAAATGAAAGTTACTACTATAAATAATTTGAGAACAATGCCTAATGCATCAGTATTTAGAGACACTTTGGTTGGAAAACTTTCAACTTTTGAGCTTGAGGAATTTGGTCCTGTTACACTATCAAGATAGATCTAGCTTTCAAGGCATCATCATCAAATGCAACATCATCATCATTATCTAATAAACATGATTGGACAGCCTTCTATGCAAGAGAACTTGAAGAAAGCAGGAGAGAAAATGAAGAACTTGAAGCACTATTTGCAAGGAAAATGCCTAAAGGTCCTATTGGAAGTAAGTATGAAGGTAAAGTACCCTTTAAATGTTTTAACTGTAATAAGATTGATCATATGGCATCTAGATGTCCTGATAGACATGCAAGGTTAAGAGAAGAAGCTAAAAGGACATATACGCCTAACCTTGACTATCAAAAATACAAATTCAAGAAGAATAGAGACAAATCTTGTTATTATGTTGATGAAGGAGTTACTGATGATTCTGATGAGGATCCTACAGACAATGGATGGGATTTTGTTGTTATAACAAAAGATCAACTAACACCTATTGTTCAACTAGTAGAGTAGGCCCTAGCAGCTAAAGTTGAAGATAAGGGTGAATGGATTATTGATTAAGGATGTTCACATCATATGAATGGAGATAAGAGTAAATTCTTTACCTTTGAAGAATACAATGGAGGTCTAGTAAGATTTGGAGATGATAAAGATTTTTTGATCAAATGAAAAGGCACTATATCTTTTGATGGTAAGCACAATACTGATAATGTTTACTATGTTGAAGGTTTGAAGTATAATCTTTTGAGTGTTGGTCAATTAGTTAAGAAAGGATTTCAGTTACAATTCAAGAATGGCAAATGCAAATTCTTGAATAGAACTGGTTTGGAAATTGCAACTGCTAATCAGAATAGAGGTAATATCTTTCACTAAAATAATAATGAGAAAGCATGTTTGATTGCACATATTGATGAAAGTTGGTTATGGCATAAGAGACTTTGTCATGTAAATTTTGATTGCATTGTGAAAATCAGTACTACTAAGGTAGTTAGAAATTTACCTAAGATTGTTAAACATCACAATCCAGTATGTAAGGAAGGTCAATTTGGAGAGCAAGTTAGAGCATCTTTCAAGAGTATTCTGGAGAAGTCTAACAATGTTCTTGATTTAATTCATACTGATTTATGTGGTCCAGTAATAACTAGAAGTATACAAGGAGAGATATTTTATGCTAATCATTGATGACTATTCTAGAATGTGTTGGGTTACTTTTCTTAGAGAAAAATCTGAAGCATTTGGGAAATTCAAACTATTCAAGACGATGGTAGAAAATGAAACTGACAAGAAAATCAAATGTTTGAGATTAGATCAAGGAGGTGAGTTCACATCTAAGGAATTTAATGCATTCTATGAAGTGAATGGGATCAGAAGATAGTTGTCAACACTCCGGACACCCCAACAGAATGGAGTTGTGGAAAGGAAAAATAGAACTATCTTGGATGCAGCCAGAAGTATGATATCAGAAGCAAATCTACCTCATATATACTAGAGAGAAGTGGTCAATATAGATGTTTATACATTCAACAAAGTTCACATCAGGGGAGAAACTGGTAAGACCCCACATGAACTATGGTTTGGTAATACTCCTACTCTTAAATATTTCATAATATTTGGAAGTAAATATTATATTAGAAGAGATGAGTATATTGGAAAATTTGATCCTAGAAGTGATGAAGGAATATTTCTTGGTTATTCATCTAAGAGCAAGGCATATAGATGTATTAACAAGAGATTGCAAAACATTGTTGAGAGTGTAAATGTGAAGATTGATGAACAGTTTAGAGAAAATTCAAGGTATACAGACTCTGAACTGGCAATAGAGATAATCACAAATGAACCTACTGACACCGGTACAAAATGGTGATCTAGTTACATTGGCATCATCTGGAGATTCAACAGTCACTGAGGAACAACATCAAGTGAAAACACCCCAGTATGCAAGATTAAATCATTCTGAAGATCAGATAATTGGAAACAAATTTCAAAGAGTTATGACTAGAGGAAGATTGGCAAATTAGGAGGCATGTCTTATTTCTCCAATTGAACCTACATCAGTTAATGAGGCATGTGAAGATAAATATTGGATTAAAGCAATGAAAGATGAATTGGAACAAATTGAAAGGAATAACACTTGGTCATTAGTTCCCCGACCTAAAGACAAAAATGTAATTGGAACTAAATGGGTTTTAGAAATAAACTTAATGAAGATGGCATGGTAATCAGAAACAAAGGAAGATTGGTGTGTAAAGGATATTCTCATAAAGAAGGAATTGATTACAATGAAACCTTTGCACCGGTAGCTAGAATTGAGGTAGTAAGACTTTTATTCGTCTTTGCAGCACACAAGAACTATAAAATATATCAAATGGATGTTAAATGTGCATTTTTTAATGGAGATCTTAAAGAAGAATTTTACATTGAGAAACCTAATGGATTTTATTTGATAGATAACAAAGACATGGTTTGCAGGTTAAGGAAAGCTTTATATGGATTGAGAAAAGCTCCTAGAGCTTGGTATGCAAGATTGGACAAATATCTTTTGAAGCTTGGTTACACAAAAGGTAATGCAGACAACAATCTATACTATAAAGTAACTAATGATAACATCTTGGTTATTAAAGTTTTTGTTGATGATATAATCTTTGTAGGAGAAGATGGTTTGTGTAAGGACTTTTCTAACAAAATGCAACAAGAATTTGAAATGTCTATGATTGGAGAGATAAAATTATTTATAGGATTGCAAATTTCATAGACTGATAAAGGTATATTCCTATGTCAATCTAAGTACTTGAAGGAATTACTAAAGAAATTTTGCATGGAGAATTGTAAACCGGTAAGCACACCTATGACTACAAATGATAAATTATCTTTGAAGGATGAATCTACACCTGTTAATCCAACTAGATACAAAGCTATGATAGGAGGTTTACTATATTTGACACAAACAAGACCTGATATTATGACTATAGTTTGTATTGTTTCTGTCGTGCCCAAACTTTTGGGCAAAAACGAAACAACAAATTATTTTTTTTAAACAACATAAACTCACAAATAGTCTACATTGAAATAAAATCAATTGAGTTTTGGCCTAACTAAGATGTAAGTAGAATTGTTCACTAACATTGGATTACTTAACTCACTCATAAAAGTGACATTAATTTATGAGGACTAATTATGCCCTAAGAAGGTCCTTGCAATTTAATTGGTTAATTTAATTAACCTAATTAAATTGCCGCTAATCAAAGGAGGAGAAATTAAATATTGAAATTCCATTTAAATTATTTCGGGCTAGTTGAATAATGATGTGAATATCTTAAATCTAAAATTTAATTAATTGAGCGCACGCAAAATTCATTATTTATATTTAGCCAATTTAATTTTCCCTAAACTATAGCCAATTTAATTTCCCCTAAACATTCAAATTTTGACAATTAAATAATCTGGCCGAAATTGGCATTATAGGTTAAAATTTTGAATAAAATAATTAATAATTCTCAGTTACAAATTCCCCTCAAATTAAATTTAACTTGATGTCCATATTTAATTAAATACAAAAATTATCTATATAGTTTCCCTAGTGAAATAAATTAAATCAATTATGTGATTAATGTAACTATATAACATTAATCTCTATTTCAAATCCTATATAAAAAAAAACTATATTAAAATTAATTTTCCCCCTAACCAAATAAGGAGTTTTAAATTAATAACATATAGCTAAAATTAAATGCAGGGGAAGTCTTTTTCAAAATTAAAAAAAAGCACTTCCCCCTCTTCTTATTTTAATTAATATTTTAAATCTCAAACCCTAATTAGGGTTGAGTAATATCTTCTAATATATTTTATTTAAGCTCAGCTTAACAATCCCCTTTTTTATTATTATTATTTGCTAACCCTAACCCGAATATGGGCTAGGGTGGCATTTCTAAGTTTCTTTTTATTATTTAAATGTTAACCCTAACCCGAAATTGGGTTAGGGTTTATTATTCTTTATTTGTGTGTGTGTGTGTATGTCTTGTGTGTTTTGTAGGGTACAGAGGAGGTGGCGGTGAGTTGAGAAAGAGAGCCACAAAGGAGGTCAACAGAGGGGTGGCACTGAAAGGAGGGGTTGTGGGAGGTACGAGGCCACCCACAACAGCCTGCAGCAGTGCCACTGGCACCTCTATGGGCTCGGGCCGCTGAGGGGCTAACACGGGGAGCTTCAGCTCCACGGGACCCTCGGGTGGGGTTTCTTCCAAATTTTTTTAAAATTAATTATATATATATATATATATCATTCGATCACTAGGGTTAGATATTATGCAGTATTAAAAGCATTATGACTGTCAGTTCTAACAGTTTGAAAAACATATCAAACATTTCATTTCTTCCTTTAAAAATAGTCATAAATCTATTTGTAGGTTTCTAGTTTTCTAGGTCTGTATATGCATATATTTTCTTAGAAAATATTAATTGGCAGGTATATCATAAAGAAAATAGACAACATTTGAATGGATGTAGCTTTTTTTTTTGAATGATTTAATTTAACAAGAACATCTTAATTCATAAACTCAATTTATTCCTAATATTAGATATTTAAACTAACCATTTTCTTTTCAAAATAACTTAGCATAGTGAAAATATTTTGTTCCCATTGTCTAAGGCTAAATATGTATTTTCATTTTCTTTCCTAAAATGCCTTAAAATAGATAATACCAGAACTAACTTTTAGATTATTTTTCCTAGATTAATTTTTGTAATGTTTAAACAGGAAATAAAAGATGACAGTAATAAATATAATTATAGGAGCATTTAAATATTCCAGAAAAGGAAATACACTTAACACATTCCCATTTCTCTTACTACATCTCTTTTTATTTTCTTTATATAAAGTACAGAGATAATAGAGGACAAAATTTAGTTACATGACAGATTTAAATAATAGACAACAACACAATATATTTCCTTTCCCTTGCACTTTATACAAAAAAGAGTTAACCAAATGCATTCTTTTTTTTTATTCATTTTAAATGATCCTTATACCAATAAAATACATCTTAAGGCATAGTCAATATTACAAATTTCTAAATCATTACAATATCATTACAACAGAAAAACTCCTTCATTTCCCTTCCTTTCTTTTCAATAAAATAATATTACATTCTTTTTCTTTCTACAACTAAAGTAAAATCTACAACTCCTAGATTTCTTTTCCAAGCAACCTACATTCAAAATTTAAAGTTGTGACCATGGGGTGCTCACGTCCCATCCTAGGATTACTAGAAGCCACCCCTAAGCTTGGAGAACCAAGACTTAGATGGGGTTACAGTCAAGCAAACTCAAACAAGCAAGGGAAATACTTAAAAAAACACATTCCCATCAAGGGCTAAAGTTCATCACATAATGTGATATTTACAAGGGTGGAAGTGGACCAAGTACCTTTGAGGAGAACTGTAAGATAGTAAATCACAACCAACTCATGGAAACCAAGAACACAACATAAATCATCTTAACCCCACATCCTTATGACCCCTAAGACATACATGCCATATTTTCTCCCCTTATGACCCTCGAATGCGTAAACAAAACTATGCAGCAAGGGTCACATAAACAAACCCTTGAGATCACTCTCAAAATGAGAGCCTCTCACTGTAAGGTTGTAAAACTCCTTCCACACCCAAGGCCATCCTACCTTCCCAAGGGTAAGAAGGCCTTGGATACTCCCAAAACACAAGAGAAGAATAAATAGAAATAAGAGGTAGATCACATAATATTTTCACAAAGGAAAGAGAAAGGAAAACAACATTACATTGAACCAATCCTACAAACAAATTTCAAATAAAAAAGTAAGAAAATCACCAACCTTGAATCTGCCAAGGGGTTTCTATGGATAGCTTGGAGAAGAGTAGCCCAATTCCTCAAATCTTTTCTACAACACTTAGCCCAAAATTCCTATTCTCAAACAGGTTTTGTTTTCAAATTGCCAATAATCTCCAAAGATGGAGAGTGGGTGATTAACTCACTAAGCCTCAATCTCTAACCTAAGAAGGCTTCTCAAACTCCTTCCAACCTTTAAAATAGAGTGAGAGACTCCCATTGGTTGGTTTTCCCTAGGTCTTACACTTTCCCTAACTAAGGCACCTCAAGAAGAGGAATGAAATGGGGAAGAGGAATAACACCTACCAAGAAGGGTATCTAACCAAGGATGGCACTCCTAAAGATGAAATTCAACCATCTAGGAAAACCCACTTTTTTGGGTGGTTAAACAAGTCCTAGGGGAATGACACATGGCCAAATTTGGCCTTCACCCATAGGTACCCGATGAGGCCCAATAAAAAAGCCCCAAAATGGACTCTAGGAGTTGATTTAACTCTTTGAAAGTCCACCTAAAGTTAATCTATGGGTCAACTCTGAGTTGACCCTCCTTATGGCTCACTATCCTAGTTTTCTTGGAACCTTCAAGGATAATTTGGAAATATATCAATTAAACAAAAAGTAAATCTCTCAAAAAGGTGACATGACAATTGCCAACACAACATACAACATATGTGTCAAGTGAGACTATAAAAATAATTCCACATCGCAAATACCCATATGGCAATTGTCCCTTGAATGATTTAAACAAATTTAATGAATAGAATTTACACACAAGAAAACAATTACGTTTACGAATAAAATACGATACATATGGGGTGTTGTCTCTCCAAATAGACAACCCCTAGATTTAGGAACGTACATAGGCCTAGGATTGATTCTCCCTAATGTTTCCATTGTCACATGGATAATTTTCCTATGCATCTCAATTACACATTAGTACTTTCCAATAGCCTCATATAATATTAACCATATAAATAAGAGTACACATCAATCACTCTGCATAGAATTGACATCATACAATACAATTTACCATATATCAAAATAATTCACATAAGCAATTTATCATAATCCTTATAAATTTAATCCATTCATAAGATGTGCAATCATATTTCTAGCATCATAATAAAGTCCTACAAATCAAATAATGACATACAACATCTCAATGTTACCCTATTCTAGAATCATATAAAATTCTATATCCATAATGCATAGAAATGAAGCATCAATATATCAATGTTATCCAATTCTTGGGATCATATAAAGTTATATATCCATAATGAAATAGAATAGAGCACCCATAATAGTTCCAACATGAAAATCACTGAAATGCTAGCATGGGTCGGGGTAGGTCCTCACACCCTCTCCCTCTAGACATGAAATTCCTCTTGGAGTTTATCAAAAAGATGAGGGTACTGTGATCTCATATGTGCTGCATCCTCCCATAAAGTTGTAACCTCATCATAGAAATCCCACTCAACCCTAACCTAGTTTAGCTCTTGACCTCGAAGGGCCAACATCTGGTGAGCGAAAATGGGAACGGGCTCCAAAGCTAGCTACCCGTCCGACTACACCTGCAAGGAATCCCAATGTAAAATATGAGACTCATCATAGATATACTTTCTCAAAACTAAAACATGAAACACATCATGGATGCATGACAGGCTAGGTGGCAAAGTTAGGTGATAAGAACTGGTCCTATCCTCTCAAGGATCTCAAATGGTCAAACAAAGCGAGGTGCAAGCTTAGAACCCTTTCCATAATGGATTGGACTCTTATGCGGCCACACTCTCAAAAAAACTTTGTCCCTAACCATGTAACTCTAGTCTATCCTCTTTGCATCTACATACTTCTTCTTCCTATCATGTGCCTCTCTAAGGCGTTGTCTAATTAAAATTACCTATTTCTCCATGTCATGAACCATCTTAGGACCTATGGCCACTATATCCTCAATACAGTCCCAACTCAGAGGTGTCCTGCATGGTCTACCATACAAGGCTTGAAAAGGTGGCATCCCCAAAGAAGTGTGATGCCCATTATTATAGAAAAACTCTACTAAATGAAGGTACTCCTCCCATCTGGTCTAATGATCCATGATGTACATGTAGAGCATATCCTCTAACACCTGGTTAATCTTGCTCTATCTATCCATTAATATTTGGATGATAGGTTGTGCTGAAATTGAGCTTGGTGCCCATTGCTCCTTGTAATGCCTTCCAAAAGGAAGAAGTGAAGAGGGAATCCCTAACAAAAATAATCTTGCATGGAATGCCATGAATCCTAACAATGTCTCACAAGAACACCTATGCCACTATTGGTGTTGTGAAGGTAGTCTGGACTGGTGAGAAGTGGGCCACTTTGGTCCACTTGTCAACTGTCACCAAGATAGCATCATGGTGACAAGATGACATGGGAAGACCAATGATGAAATACATGGATATAGTATCCCACTTCCACTCTCATATAGCATGAGACCGGAGCAACCAACCTGGATGGCAGTGCTCCACCTTGACTCTCTAGCACTCAAGGCATCAGACTACTAACTCGGCAATAAGTTGTTGCATACCTGGCCAAAGATATAATTGCCTCAAGTCTACATGCATCTTCTTAACCCCAGGATGCATTACATAAGGAGCTCTATGAGCCTCCATGACAATGAACTCTCATAATCCCCCAAGAGAAGGTACATAGATGCACCATTTATGGTGTAATAGTCCATCAAACTCTAAAGAGTAATCCACATACTTCCCCACCAGGGTCTCCTGAGATCAAATCCTCGGACAAACCTCTAGATACCATCCATCCTCTGGCAACTACTACAATATATAGTCTCTCAAATATGTGCTCATAGATATGGAGTATACCTCATGTCGTCTCCTACTCAAGGAATCTGCAACTATGTTCTCTTTCCCCTTGATGTAGTGGACATCAAAATCATACTCGCATAGAAACTCCATCCATCTCCTCTAATAGGCATTAAGATTAGGCTGGGTGAAGATGTACTACAAACTCTGATGGTCTGAATGAAGCTCAAAGTGATGACCCAAAAGGAAGTGTCTCCACCTCATAAGTGCATGTATTACTACTGCAAGCTCTAGGTCATATGTAGGGTAGTTAAGCTCATGAGTCTTAAGCTTCCTAGACTTGTAGGCTATAACTTGACCCTCCTGCATAAGGATTCCTCGTAATCTATCCAAGGAAGCATATGTGCATAACATGAAATCAGTTGTGGGGTCTAGCACAATGAGGATAGGTACACTAGTGAGTGCCCATTTTAGATTCTTAAATTTCTCTCACACCTTTGTCCACTCTAATTTCTTTCCCTTTCACTAGAGGAATGTAATGTGATGTGCAACTCTGGAAAATCCCTCAACAAAGTGTCTATAGTATCCTACTAAACCCATGAAGCTCTTGACCTCTGTCACACTGGTTGGCACTGGCCAATCTATAATAGCTCTATTCTTTGATGGGTCAACTGAGATCCCATCACCAGATATAACATGCCTAAGGTACTTGACCTCTGATCTAAAGAAAGAACACTTTGACAAACTGCCAAACAACTAGTTGTCCCTCAAACACTACAAAACTTGCCTCAAATGTTCCTCATGCTCCTTCTCATTCCGAGAATATATCAATATGTCATTGAGGAAAACAATCACAAATTAGTCAAGGAAAGTGCAGAATACCCCATTCATGAGACTCATGAATACAACTGGAACATTCGTAAGACTAAATGGGACCCCAGTGAACTCATAGTGGCCATATCTGGTGCAAAACGCAGTCTTCTGGATATCACTCTCCACAATCCTTAACTGATGATACCCTGACTTCAGATCTATTTTGGAAAAAACTTTAGCACCTTGAAGTTGATCAAACAAATCATCGATCCTGGGCAAGGGATAATGGCTCTTGATGGTTACTTTGTTCAGTTGCCTATAATCCATGCATAACCAAAGGGACCCATCCTTCTTCTTCATGAAGATGACTGGTGCACCCCAAGGGGAGACACTAGGATGAATGTGACCCTTCTCTAAGAGTTCCTCTAGCTACATCTTGAGCTCATTAAGCTCATGTTTGTCATCCTATAAGGTGCTCTTGAAATTAGCTTGGCTCTTGGTACTAGATCTATGTGGAAGTCAATCTCTCTGCTAGGTGGCATACCAGGTAGCTTGACGAGAAACACATCTGCAAACTCCTCAAGGATGGGATGATCGTCTAGGGAAGGCTCCTTCTCATTTTATTCCTCTCTATCATTGATGGTGATAGCAAACAACTAGCATCCCTTTCGCATGCTCCACTTAAGATGCATAGCAGAAATCATCTAAAGAGACATGTGCCTCTGAATCCCAATGAATACTATGGGAGCACCATTATCATCCTCGCACTCGATCTTTTTCAGGTGACAATCCATCTTGGCTCTACGGGTGTAAAGCCAATCCATGCCAAGTATGATGCCATAAGATCTGAGTGGTGTAACTCTAAGGTCTACTAAGGTGGTGGTATTACCAATTTGGAGTGGACATCCCCTAACCTCTAAATCCATTGACACTCTAGCCCTTGATGCTAACTCCACTTCCCAACTGACACCTTGCCTAACTACAACTAGCCTGCAATGCTCCACAATCAATGGAGATATAAAGGAGTCAGTGGCTCTTGAGTCAAACAATATAGAAATATTGATACCTCTAATCATACTTGCAACCTCAATGACTGTGGCCTGGTGCTCTGCCTAGCGGTTGTCAACCGTCGTGAAGACCCTATGGGACTTGCCCATATCTCCAACTATAGGCTTTGATGTTGCCATCCTCTGACTACCTATCATTTGACCCTACGGACACACTCTCACCATGTGCCCCATGGCTCCACATGTGAAATAAGCACTATGTGCCTGAAACTGTGCATCCTAAGGTCTAGAGAAAGGCTGCCCACCTATCCTACTTGAACCACTATACCTACCCCTAGAGCATTGTTGAGTCTGTGCCAGAGGTGTGTATGTACCTTGTGCTCTTTGGTCGTGCCTAGGACCCTATGAATGCCACTGCTTGGGCTTGGCACCCTGTTGTCCCTGAGGGGGCCTCTACCTCTGATTCTGCTATGATTGCTGTGGAGGAGGGGGTTTATAGAACCTTGATGCATTTTTGTGGTTTCCTTTCCAGTGGGGTTTCTGAAACTTGAAAGAATGGGGTGCTGGGTTTTGATTCTAAAACTGATCCCTCATGTCCTGTGGCCTGACCTGAATCTCCTTGGCTATCAAGGCCTTCTCCATGGCAACCTAAAGGCTCTCTAGAGTGGCCATCCTCACCAGTCTTGCTATCCTGACATTAAGTCCCCTAATAAAATGGTTTAACAAGAAGCTTCTCATCCTTCATGTAATCCACATAAGGTAGGAGCTCAATGAACTTTCTCTCATACTGGGTCACCGAGAGACCCTTCTACTGGAGGTCATGGAACTCATCTATCCTACACTACCTGAAGTGATCTGACAAGTATCTCTCTCTGAACCTCTCTGTGAAGATCTCCCATGTGAGGGTGTCTGCAGCTAGGCCACACTTGTATTCCTCTTGTCTCCACCATGTGGAGGTCGTCACTCTCAAAAGGTGGACTACAACTCATGCCTTCAGATTGTTTTCATAAGAACGCAATCCAAAACACCAATCTAGGCTCAAAAGCCAAGCCTTAGCTTCTACCCCATCAGTAGATCCCCCAAAAGAAGGTGGTTGGAGGCACAAAACCTCTTTGATCAGATCCCCTAGTTCACGACATGCTCTCTCAAAGTACACAAGTGCTACTATTGGAGGTGGTTTGGGTAGATGAAAAGACTCAGGCTCATGCTCAGCCTATCCCTCTATGGGATTAGGAGGTGGACTCCTACTTTGTTCCTTATCTTCTGATCTAAGGCTCCCAAAGTTTTGGTTCTCTGCATAACGGACAACTACTGGAAGCCTATCCTGCACTATCCCAATCAGGTTCTAAAAGTGCTAATAAGATATCTCAGTTTGGGTCAATCGATGGTCCAGGAGGGGCCTCTGGGTTCCCTTTTGGAACTGGTTCCTCCCTATCAACATCTTCGTGTGTCATACGCGTATGCCTAGGAACCCTTCCGCACTTGCGAGCTTGTCATGTAGTCAGAGGCATCCTTATGAGAAAATAAAATAAAATGAAATAAATAAATAATTTTTTAGAAAAAATTAATTAATTCAATAAATCAAGTGAAATGTAATGGAGAAAGGTTCCTAGTGTTGGAAACCTTTCTCTGATACAAAAATGTCATGCCCAAACTTTTGGGCAAAAATGAAACAATAATTTTTTTTATTTTTAAGCAACATAAACTCACAAATAGTTTACATTAAAATGAAATCAATTGAGTTTTGTCCTAACTAAGATGTAAGTAGAATTGTTCACTAACATTGGATTAATTAACTCACTCATAAAAGCAACATTAATTTATGAGGACTAATTATTCCCTAAGAGGGCCCTCGCAATTTAATTAGTTAATTTAATTAACCTAGTTTAATTGCCACTAATTAAAGTCGAGGGAAAATTAAATATTTAAATTGCATTTAAATTATTTCGAGCTAATTGAATAATGAAGCAGATATATTAAATCTAAAACTTAATTAATCGACCACACGCAAAATTCATTATTTATATTTAGCCAATAAGGTATCAAAATTAATAATGTTATTTACCAAATAAATCTAATTTATACTATAGCCAATTTAATTTCCCCTAAACCTTTAAATTTTGACAATTAAATAATCTAGCCAAAATTGACCTCATAGGTTAAAATTTTGAATAAAATAATTAATAATTCTCATTTACAAATTCCCCCCAAATTAAATTTAACTTGACATCCATATTTAATTAAATACAAAAATTATCTATATAGTTTCCCTAGTTAAATAAATTAAATCAATTATACGATTAATGTAACTATATAACATTAATCTCCATTTCAAATCCTATATTTAAAAAACTATATTAAAATTAATTTTCCCCCTAACCAAATAAGGAGTTTTAAATTAATAACACATATAGCTAAAATTAAATAGGGGGGAAGTCTTTTTCAAAATTAAAAAAAAATACTTCCCCCTCTTCTTATTTTAATTAATATTTTAAATCTCAAACCCTAATTAGCGTTGAGTAATATCTTCTCCTATATTTTATTTAAGATCAACTTAACAATCTCCTTTTTTTTAATTATTATTTGCTAACCCTAACCCGAATATGGGCTAGGTGTGCATTTCTAAGTTTCCTTTTATAATTTAAATGCTAACCCTAACCGAAAATTGGGTTAGGGTTGCATATTTTCATTACCTAAGAATTATTTTCTTTCTCTTACCTTTACCCTAACCTAAAATTAGGTTAGGGTTTATTATTTTATTTTATTTTGTGTGTTTTGCAGGGTACGAAGGAGGCGGCAGCGAGTTAAGAGAGAGAGCCACAAAGGAGGTCGCAAAGGGGCGATGTTGAAAGGAGGGGCTGCGGGAGGTATGGGACCACCGACAGTGGCACCAAGATGCCACTACAGGTCATAGCACACAGTGGCACCGTGGCATCCATGCGGGGCGCGGTCCGCAGCGGATCGCGGCCCAGAGCGGCTCTACCAGTGCCTTTGTGGGCATGGGCTACCGAGGGGCTCCCGCATGGAGCTTCGGCTCCGCGGGACCCTTGGGTGGGGTTTCTTCCAAATTTTTTTTGTGATATATATATATATATATCATTCGATCACCTTGGTTATATATATATATATATATATATATATATATATATATATATATATATATATATATATATATATATATATATATATATATATATATATATATATATATTAGAGTTAGATTGTTAATCTCTTTTTTTACATGCAAGAAATAGCTAAATAGTGACAGCATGGAATAGATACACATTCACTTCCCTTTTTTTTATGCAAAATATGATCTAGTTATCATGTATACAATATTCATTTAGCTAGATTAAATAGGTTTATATTATGCAGTATTAACAACATTATGACCGTCAGTTCTAACAGTTTGAAAAACATATCAATCAGTTCATTTCTTCCTTTAAAAATAGTCATAAATCTATTTGCAAATTTCTGGTTTTCTAAGTCTGTATATGCATATATTTTCTTAGAAAATATTAACTGGTAGGGATATCATAAAGAAAACAAACAACATTTGAATGGATGTAGCTTTTTTTTTTTTGAATGATTTAATTTAACAAGAACATATTAATTCAAAAACTCAATTTATTCCTAATATCAGATATTTAAACTAACCATTTTCTTTTTAAAATGACATAGCATTGTGAAGATATTTTGTTCCCATTGTCTAAGGCTAAATATGTATTTTCATTTTCTTTCCTAAAATGCCTTAAAACAGATAATACCAGAACTAACTTTTAGATTATTTTTCCTAGATTATTTTTTGCATTGTTTAAACAGGAAATAAAAGATGATAGTAATAAATATAACTGCAACAGCATTTAAATATTCCAAAAAAGAAAATACACTTAACACATTCCCATTTCTCTTACTGCATCTCTTTTTGTTTTCTTTATATAAATTACAGAGATAATATATGATAGAATTTAGTTACATGACAAATTTAAATAAAATACAGATTTAAATAATAGACAACAACACAATACATTTCCTTTCCCTTGCATTTTATACAAAACAGAGTTAACCAAATGCATTCTTTTTTTTTTTATTCATTTTAAATGATCCTTATATCAATAAAATACATCTTAAAGCATAGTCAATATTATAGATTTCTAAATTATTACAATATGATTACAATAGAAAAACTCCTTGCTTTCCCTTCTTTTCTTTTCAATAAAATAATATTACATTCTTTTTCTTTCTGCAACTAAATTAAAATCTACAACTTGCATGCAAAATTTAAAGCTGTAACCATGGGGTGCTCACCTCCAATCCTACGCTTACTAGAAGTAGCCCCTGAGCTTGGAGAACCAAGATCCAGACGGGGTTACAGTCAAGCAAACTCAAACAAGCAAGGGAAATACTTAAACAAACACATTCCCATCCAAGGCTAAACTTAACTTATGAGGACTAATTATTCCCTAAGAGGGTTCTCGCAATTTAATTGGTTAATTTAATTAACCTAATTAAATTGATGCTAATTAAAGGAAGGAAAATTAAATATTTAAATCGCATTTAAATTATTCCAGGCTAATTAAATAATGACGCGAATATCTTAAATCTAAAATTTAATTAATCGACCACACGCAAAATTCATTATTTATATTTAGCCAATAAGGTATCAAAATTAATAATGTTATTTGCCAAATAAAGCTATTTTATACTATAGCCAATTTAATTTCCCCTAAACATTCAAATTTCGATGATTAAATAATCTGGCCAAAATTGGCCTCCTAGGTTAAAATTTTGAATAAAATAATTAATAATTCTCATTTACAGATTCCCCTCAAATTAAATTTAACTTGATGTCCAAATTTAATTAAATACAAAAATTATCTATATAGTTTCCCTAGTTCAATAAATTAAATCAATTATGCGATTAATGTAACTATATAACATTAATCTCCATTTCAAATCCTATTAAAAAAAAACTATATTAAAATTAATTTTCCCCCTAACCAAATAAGGAGATTTAAATTAATAACACATATAGCTAAAATTAAATGGGGGGGGAAATCTTTTTCAAAATTAAAAAAAAATACTTCCCCCTCTTCTTATTTTAATTAATATTTTAAATCTCAAACCCTAATTAGGGTTGAGTAATATCTTCTCCTATATTTTATTTAAGATCAACTTAACAATCCCCTTTTTATTATTATTATTTGCTAACCCTAACTTGAATATGGGCTAGGGTTGCATTTCTAAGTTTTTTTTTATTATTTAAATGCTAACCCTCACTCGAAATTGGGTTAGGGTTTATTATTTTTTTTTTTTTTTGTGTGTATGTCTTGTTTGTTTTGTAGGGTACAAAGGAGGAGGCGGTGAGTTGAGAGAGAGAGCCACAGAGGAGGTCATAGAGGGGCGGCGTTGAAAAGAGGGGCCATGGGAGGTATGAGGCCACCCGCAGCGGTGACGAGATGCCACTGCGGGTCGCGACCCCCAATATTGACGAGGCATCCCTATGGGGCACGACCCGTAGTGGCGTCGTGGCATCCCTGCGGGGCACGGTCCACAATGGCGGCCAAGGCCACTCCTGCAGGCCGCGGCCCGTAGTGGTGCCACCAGCGCCTCTGTGGACTTGGGCCACCCAAGGGCTCCCGCATGGAGCTTCGGCTCTGTGGGACCCTCAGGTGGGGTTTCTTCCAGTTTTTTTTTGTAATTAATTTATATATATATCATTCGATCACCAGGGTTAGATATATATATATATATTTTTTTTTCTTATTTAAAATATATTTAATGTATATATATATATTTCAGAGTTAGATTTTTAATCTCTTTTTTCCATGTAGGAAATAGCTAAATAGTGATAACATGTAACAGATTCACATTCACTTCCCTTTTTTTTTATGCAAAATGTGATCTAGTTATCATGTATACAATATTCATTTAGGTAGATTAAATAGGTTTATATTATGCAGTATAAACAACATTATGACTGTTAGTTCTAATAGTTTGAAAAACATATCAACCAGTTCATTTCTTCCTTTAAAAATAGTCATAAATCTATTTGCAGATTTATGGTTTTCTAGGTCTGTATATGCATATATTTTCTTAGAAAATATTAACTGGCAGGGATATCATAAAGAAATCAGATAGCATTTGAATGGATGTAGCTTCTTTTTTTTAATGATTTAATTTAACAAGAACATATTAATTCATAAACTCAATTTATTCCTAACATCAGATATTTAAACTAACTATTTTGTTTTCAAAATAACTTAACATAGTGAAGATATTTTGTTCTGATTGTCTAAGGCTAAATATGTATTTTCATTTTCTCTCCTAAAATGCCTTAAAACAGATAATACTAGAACTAACTTTTAGATTATTTTTCCTAGATTAATTTCTGCAATGTTTAAATAGGAAATAAAAGATGACAATAATAAATATAATTGCAGCAAAATTTAAATATTCTAGAAAAGGAAATACGCTTAACACATTCCCATTTCTCTTACTGCATCTCTTTTTGTTTTCTTTAAATAAATTACAGAAATAATAGATGACAAAATTTAGTTAGGGTTTATTATTTTTATTTTTTTGTGTGTGTGTATGTCTTGTGTGTTTTGCAGGGTATAGAGGAGGAGGCGGCGAGTTGAGAGAGAGAGCCATAGAGGAGGTCATAGAGGGGCAGCGTTGAAAGGAGGGGCCGTGGGAGGTACGAGACCACTCGTAGTGGCGTCGAGATGCCACTGCGGGTCGCGGCTCCCAGTCTCGATGAGGCTCCTTGTGGGGCACGACCCGCAATGGTGCCATGGTGTCCCTACAAGGCATGGTCCGCAATGGCAGCCAAGGCCACCCTTGCAGGTCACAGCCTGCAGTGGCACCACCAGTGCCTCTGTGGACTCGGGCCACTGAGGGGCTCCGACGTAGAGCTTCGGCTCTGCGGGACCCTCGGGTGGGGTTTCTTCCAATTTGTTTTTGTAATTAATTTTATATATATATATATATATATATATATCAGAGTTAGATTTTTAATCTCTTTTTTACATGCAGGAAATAGCTAAATAGTGATAGCATGTAACAGATTCACATTCACTTCCCCTTTTTTATGCAAAATGTGATCTAGTTATCATGTATACAATATTCATTTAGCTAGATTAAATAGGTTTATATTATGCAGTATAAACATCATTATGACCATTAGTTCTAATAGTTTGAAAAACATATCAACTAGTTCATTTCTTCCTTTAAAAATAGTCATAAATCTATTTGCAGATTTCTAGTTTTCTAGGTCTGTATATGCATATATTTTCTTAGAAAATATTAACTGGCAGGGATATCATAAAGAAAATAGACAACATTTGAATGGATGTAGCTTTTTTTTTTTGAATGATTTAATTTAACAAGAACATATTAATTCATAAACTCAATTTATTCCTAATATCAGATATTTAAAATAACCATTTTTTTTCAAAATAACTTAGCATAGTGAAGATATTTTGTTCCCATTATCTAAGGCTAAATATGTATTTTCATTTTCTCTCCTAAAATGCCTTGAAATAGATAATACCAGAACTAACTTTTAGATTATTTTTCCTAGATTAATTTCTGCAATGTTTAAACAGGAAATAAAAGATGACAGTAATAAATATAACTACAGCAGCATTTAAATATTCTAGAAAAGGAAATACACTTAACACATTCCCATTTCTCTTACTGCATCTCTTTTTGTTTTCTTTAAATAAATTATAGAAATAATAGATGACAAAATTGAGTTACATGACAGATTTAAATAATAGACAACAACATAATACATTTCCTTTCCCTTGCACTTTATACAAAATAGAGTTAACCAAATGCATTCTTTTTTTTTTAATTCATTTTAAATGATCCTTATATCAATAAAATACATCTTAAGGCATAGTCAATATTACAAATTTCTAAATCATTACAATATCATTACAACAAAAAAACTCCTTCTTTTCCCTTCTTTTCTTTTCAATAAAATAATATTACATTCTTTTTCTTTCTACAACTAAAGTAAAATCTGCAACTCCTAGCTTTCCTTTCCAAGCAACCTGCATTCAAAATTTAAAGTTGTGACCATGGGGTGCTCACCTCCCATCCTAGGATTACTAGAAGCCACCCCTGAGCTTGGAGAACCAAGACCTAGATGGGGTTATAGTCAAGCAAACTCAAACAAGCAAGGGAAATACTTAAACAAACACATTCCCATCCAAGGCTAAAGTTCATCACATAATGTGATGTTTACAAGGGTGGAAGTGGACCAAGTACCTTTGAGGAGAACTGCAAGATAGTAAATCACAACCAACTCATGGAAACCAAGAACACAACATAAATCATCTTAACACCACATCCTTATGATCCCCAAGGCATACATGCCATATTGTCTCCCCTTATGACCCTCGAATGCATAAACAAAACTATGTAGCAAGGGTCACATTAACAAACCCTTGAGATCACTCTCAAAATGAGAGCCTCTCACTGTAAGCCTGCCAAACTCCTTCCACCCCCAAGACCATCCTATCCTCCCAAGGGTAAGAAGGCCTTGGATACTCCCAAAACACAAGAAAAGCATAAATAAAAATAAGAGGTAGATCACATAATATTTTCACAAAGGAAAGAGAAAGGAAAACAACATTACATTCAACCAATCCTGCAAATAGATTTCAAATAAACAAGTAAGAAAAGCACCAACCTTGAAGCTACCATGGGGTTTCTAGGGATAGCTTGGAGAAGAGAAACCCAATTCCTCAAATCTTTTCTGCAACACTTAGCCCGAAATTCCTATTCTCAAACAAGTTTTGTTTTCAAATTGCCAACAATCTCCAAAGATGGAGAGTGGGTGATTAACTCACTAAGCCTCAATCTCTAACCTAAGAAAGCTTCTCTCATTCCTTCCAACCTCTAAAATAGAGTGAGAGACTCCCATTGGTTGGTCTTCCCTAGGTCTTACACACTCCCTAACCAAGGCACCTCAAGAAGAGGAATGAAATGGGGAAGAGGAATAACACCTACCAAGAAAGGTATCTAACCAAGGATGGCACTCCTAAAGATGAAATTCGACCATCTAGGAAAACCCACTTTTTTGGGTGATTAAACAATTCCTAGGGGAAGGACACATGGCTAAATTTTGCCTTCACCCATTGGTACCCCATGAAGTCCAATAAAAATGCCCCAAAACAGACTCTTGGAGTTGATTTAACCCTTTGAAAGTCCACCTAAAGTTAATCTATGGGTCAACTCTGAGTTGACCCTCCTTATGGCTCACTATCCTAGATTTCTTGGAACCTTCAAGGATAATTTGGAAATATATCAATTAAATAAAATCTAAATCTCTCAAAAAGGTGACATGACAATTTCCAACACAACATACAACATATGTGTCAAGTGACACTACAAAAATATTTTCACATCACAAATACCCACATGGCAATCATCCCTTGAATGATTTAAACAAATTTAATGAATACAATTTACACACATGCAAACAATTATGTTTACGAATAACATACGATACATACGGGGTGTTGTCTCTCAAAATAGATGACTTTTGGATTTACGAATGTACATAGGCCTAGACTTGATTCTCCATAATGTTTCCATTGTCACATGGATAATTTTCCCACGCATCTCAGTTACACATTAGTACTTTCCAATAGCCTTATATAATATTAACCACATAAATAAGAGTACACATCAATCACTCTACATAGAATTGACATCATACAATATAATTTACCATATATCAAAGCAATTCACATAAGCAATTTATCATAATCCTCATAAATTTAATCCATTCATAAGATGTGCAATCATATTTCTAGCATCATAATAAAGTGTTGCAAATCAAATAATGACATACAACATCTCAATGTTACCCTATTCTAGAATCATATAAAATTCTATATCCATAATGCATAGAAATGAAGCATCAATATATCAATGTTATCCACTTCTTGGGATCATATAAAGTTCTATATCCATAATGAAATAGAGCATCCATAATAGTTCCAACATGAAAATCATCGAAATGATAGGATGGGTCGGGGTAGGGCCTCATAGTTTTCAAATTTTAGAGTAATCCTAAAGAAAATCATGAATCAGTAGTGAAAAGGATTTTCTGGTACCTACAAGGCACTAAAAATATTGGTTTATGGTATCCTAGAGATGAAAATTTTGACTTATATGCATATACAGATGCTAATTGGGCAGGAGATTTGGATAATATAAAAAGCACCACCGACGAAGCTTTTTTTCTTGGCAGCAAACTAATTTCATGGTTGAGCAAGAAACAGAGTTGTACAAGTTTATCAACAGCAGAATCCGAATATGTTGCAGCAACAACTAATTGTACACAAGTACTATGGATCAAGCAAATGGTGAAGGACATAAAGGTAAATTGCAAGGAACCTATAACTATTTACTGTGACAATACAACAACAATTGATATATCAAAGAACCTGGTACTTCACTCTAAAACTAAACATGTTTCTATCAAACTAAACTTTCTAAAGGAGAATGTTGAACCAAAAGAAGTAAAATTGGTTTATGTGAATACTAAAGAGCAGATTGCAGATATTTTTACAAAGCCTTTGCCTAAGGACACATTTGAGTATCTCAAAGAGAAACTTGGAGTCCTACCCCCACTGGTAGAGACTTAGACAGTTGATATTTGTTATCAACTGGCAGAATTAATAGAGAAATCTTTTATTCTGGCTTTTATGAGGAGAGCTACTTCTTAGGGGGAGTAGTTGGTATATTGAATGAGTTGGTATTTTATGATAAATTCTTTGAACTAATTGTATTTGGTTTTGTATTGATTTGGCATTTGATGTGAAAGGGGGAGAGATTGATATGGAAAAACACATGGATAACACATATTATTCCTAGGGGGAGAGATTATTACTTTGGAGTGAGATGATATTATGTATTTTTTATTTCTGGTTAATGATCTCTTTGAGAGATTGTTGGTTTTTGGTTTTTGGCATTTCTGTTTTGGCACTTTGATGGTTTTTCCATCTTGTGTTGACATCAATGCCAAAGGGGGAGATTGTTGGTATTTTGGATATGTTGACGCGGTTTTGTCATTGATGTCAACACTTGTCATCGCTTGTCAACACTTATCAACACTTGGAGATTTTGGTTATGTTCACTGGCAAGACAAAGACTTATGCAAAATATCGGTATTTGGTTCACCGACAGATTATATTGTTCACTAGCACTTGGAAAGACCTGGAAACTACTTGGTTATGTTGAAGACATTATTCTATCACTTTGTTTTGGCGATTTGGTTAACTATTTATTTGGGTTTGCATATTTGTTGTTACCGGCAAATAGGTCCAGGATAAGCATCAACAGAGTTATCTACTCCAGATCAGCATGACATGTTATGGAGATGATTTGTTATTATTGTAAATGCATTGAGCCGATATAATGCATCGGATATTGATTTGTTTGTAATTGATTTTATTGTAATATCTTTTAGTGAGCTGACCTATTCAATTGGTCTTAGGTTATGGTATATATGTAAGATCTTATTTGTATGATCGATATGCGATTGGGAAGAAGAATTGTAATAGATTATATGTGAAAATAAGTAGAGCTATACATGCAGACATCATTTTAAGGTTGAAGGAGGGTTTTGTGAAGGCAATCAGAACTACACCGGTACTGAATCCAGCATATGAAGATACTATTTTGTGCAATACATTATCATTGGATTTAACCATCCAATTGTAGTCAGTGTGACTCCCATTTTGTGTTTGAGCAGTGACCTCTAGGCAGTTGGCCTTTTTGCATGTGCAGAATCCATATTGTAAACACATACTATCTGCAGTAGTATCATTTGATTGTGGGTAAGGCTTCCCACCGTGGTTTTTCCCCTTACAGGTTTTCCACGTACAAACATTGGTGTTATGTTTTGTGGATGTTATTGTCTTTTCTATTTCATACATTAATCTTTACTGGTATTGCTATTAATTGCTAAGACTATCTACCAACATAAAGTTTGGTTTACCGGTATTAAGAATTAAGTTTTGGTTAAGTTGTTTTTGGTTGAATTTATTGGACAACTGATTCACCCCCCCCCCCCTCAGTTGTCTTCGGGACCTAACAAGGGGGAGTCATGGAGCGTATTCAACTCAAGAGGAGCAGGGCAAGATGAAACTGACAGATGGAACTGTCATGCCCAAACTTTTTGGCAAAACGGAACAACAAATTTTTTTTAAAACAACATAAATACACTAAATAATCTACATTAAAAAGTGGAATGAATAAGTTTTGTCTTAACTAAAGGTTAACTCAGGATTAAATAGAATGGTTTCGTAAAGCTAATTTAAATATCTTAACCATGCAAGCATTAATATTTTAATGCAAAATAATTCTCCAAAAAGTGTCATTATTACCATATTAAGTAATAAATTGGTTTAATCAAATAATCCTTAAATTATTAAACAAGAGCTATTAATTATCTCCAATAGTATTTAATTTCACTAGGATTAATTAAAATAATGTTAACTCTTAATCTATTGAATTTAAATAATGAATTGAGCAAATGTAAATAATGCGGTTTGGTTCGACTATAAAGTTAACTAAAAGAATTATAACAATTGCTTAATAATTCATTTTTCCAAAATGTCAAATTTGATCCTCTACAAATATTAACTATCAAGTATTTAATATTTGGCCAATATTGGCCCTATAGTTTAAAAAATAATAACCCCTTTACTTTTAATAGTTTTCCAATACTAAAATTTTCAAAAGAAATTTAACCTAAACATCCACATTTATATATAGATGCATACTTATAAATATTTATTTATAATAAAATCTACATTTAGAACAATCACCTCTTAATTAATAATAGAATATAAAACAATTCTAACACATTGTCTATATGCAAATGGGGGTTAACCTTTTCTAAATTTGAAAAGGGTTTCCCCCCTCTAAATTCTATATTCTATTATTATCTTTTACTCCTAATTCTAACCCTAACTAGGGTTTTGATTTTAAAATATTTTAACTCATACTTTTATCTTCTCTTCTCTCCATTTTACCCTAACATAAATTGAGTTGGGGTTTTTATGGAGCAACCCTAAAATCTCTTTTTTTTTTTAAATTCACTTTATCAAGCTAACCCTAATCTGAAATTATGTTAGGGCTACTTGTTCTTTATCTTTTTTTTGTGTGCAAGTGATGGGGGTTAACCAAGGCCGAAGAGGAGGCAGGGTGGGGTAGAGCCCTCGGCTCCCCCATCCCAATTTTTGGATTGGTAAAATCTATGTTTTTTAATATTTTTTTTTTTTGTATTATTAATATATAATATTATATATATATATATATATATATATATATATATATATCTGTGTGTGTGTGTGTGTGTTTGTGTGTATACACACACACACACACACACACACACACACACACATATATATATATACCATGGCATCCCATGAGGAGGCAAGGTGGGGTAGAGCCCTGGGCTCCCCCATCCCGATTTTTGGATTGGTAAAATCTCTATTTTTTATATATATATTTTTTTGTATTATTAATATATATATATATATTATTGTTATTATTATTATATATTATTTTTATGTATGTATATTAGATTGTAAAAAAAATGCAACATGCACAAATATTATATGGCCAAAATATTTAGGGCAAAAATGTATGTTTATTATTTATTTATTTTTGACAACAACATACCTGTCCATTTATATATATTTTTTTAAAAGAAAATACAGTAGTTTAGAGTTAATATTACAACTTTAGGCATAAACTTTATATAATGCACATATATATTTATATATATATTTGAGTATATATATATCGATAAATATCTTTCTATGATTAAATTTATATTTCAATAGCTTTAACACGCTAATTTCAAATAAATAGTATAGAAGTAAATTGTATTTTCTTTTATAGCATATACTTTCCTTTTGATTTAAAATGCACAATATATAGATTTACAAAGCTATATTCTACTTCTACATGCATTTTAAGAATTGAAAAAAAAAGACTGATATTTTATTTACAACTGCAACTAATTATTTCAAAAATCCTCTATAACATTTAGATTTGCGTTTCTTTTTCAATAGCAATAACAACAAACTATAAATTTCATGCTTAATCTTTTTTTAGAAACATATAATTAAAGAAATAACTTCAACAAAGCATTCTTCACTCTGCAAGAATATATACTTGAAAATAAAAATACATCTTTATTACATGGTAAAGCTAATCCAACAGTTTCATTTAAAACACCATAGTTTCTTTTACCAAAAATAGGAAATAACTAAATCAAGCCACTCATTTCTACTACATGAGGGCTTATCAAATATATAATTTTTCCTTTCTGCAACTAAATACAATAAGAAATTCTTTTCTTTTCCGCAACTAAATACAATAAGATTTTTTTTTTCTTTTCTGCAACTAAATACAATAAGTAATTCTTTTTCTTTTCTACAACTAAAATACAATAAACAATAGGACCATTTCAGCTTCCCTTCCAATCTCTTCCCAAGCAAACCTACAAATAAAAGTTGTAGGTTGTGACCATGGAGGCTCACCTCCCAACCTAGGCTTACAAGAAGCCACCCTTGAGCTAGGAGAACCAAGGCTAAACATCAGACACACAATCAATACAAATTCAAGCAAGAAAACTCACAACATACACACTACCAACCCAAGGATAGACAACATCACTTATGTGACTTTTCAAGTGGGCTGAAGGTGGACCAAATACCTAGAGGAGAATTCTGTAAGTAGGAGAACATAATGCCATTGCAAGGCTACCAAAAAGAACATCCACAAGTTCCAAACTTATCCCAACAATTCCTTATGTCCCCCAAGGCAGACAAGCCTACAAACTCCCCTTATGACCCCCATTGAATAAACAAACCACTATGTAGCAAGGGTCCCATAATCCCTTGTAAATCACTCTCTTCCAAAGGGAGCATCTACACTCATAGGCTCTCAAAACAACCCTTCACCCCAAGGCCACTCTACCCTCCCAAGGGTGAGTTTGTCCTTGAAAATTCCCAAAATAATATCATAAAACCACAATATCACAAACACAAAAGGAAGAACCTGATAGTTCTGATACTTAATATAAGTACAGATCCAATAGCCAACAAGATGAGAGGGGGGGCTGAATCATACAAACTTAATCATCAATGAAAACATCAGATTCAACCTCGGTAACATATATCAGTCATATAATCAAAAACTGTCAAACATGTAAACTCAAAAGCATATCAACAATATAAACCTCATAACACCAGATTTAACATGGAAACCCAAAATAGGGAAAAACCACTATGGGATTTCGGACCCACTAAGAAATATACTCTTCTAGAGTATGCTCAGTTAAAAGCCAATCATGTGAAAGATTACAAAACACATTGCTAGATGTGACCCAATTAAGGGATTTCCCTTAGATCTGTTAGGATCTTCACTTTGTTAGAAGTGACCTTGTCAAAGGATTTCAAACACTCATTTAGAATGTCACCTTGTTAGAGGATTTACATATAAGACTATTAAGTCCACTCGGTTAAGAGATTTCCTGTCACTTTCACAAAATAACAGTAATACAATCTATCTGCAACTTCACATCTAAAATGCTAAAGCAAATTCTTATTTGTTCAATACAATCTAGACATGGAACTACTCTTGTCTATCTGTTGGGCATCAATACTCTATTATTCTAATAGGTCTTCAAGCTTATGTGCTCGATAATCACTATGTAGCATCCCTTGTGCATTGACTTGCCCACACACATTGTTTATCAATAGTTCCTTATTTATAAACAATTTTCTAACTGCTTAATCTCCTTGATCACATTTCCCATGATCAATCATAGCCATCAGATCTTCAATCTTGCCCAGGTTCATTGTATCTTTCGATCTAAAAACATTTTACCCCACCTTGGAACTTGTGTTCGGGTAATGTGGTTCAATCTGAGCTGTAGATCTTCTTGCCGACTTTCCATTGCTTTAGATTCGTTAATAAACTTTTTCTACGGCTTGCCAATCATTGATCCACTCTAGTTCATTAGCATCTTTCATTAAATATCACATGTAAATATTTAATGCATTCTGTTATAGCTCAGTTACAAGTCAGTGAATACTAAACTTTACTCGGTAGACATTCTGTCTTCATTAACCGACTGCAATAACCTTAGGGTTTACCGAGTAGGTTCCTTAGGGTTTACCTACTAGGTTCCTTGCTTGATAACATAGTATAGTATTGACCTTTACATTTTACAACATATGTATGATTTTAGAACAATCTAAAACATCAAGATCTCATCATTGTTTGACTAGGTAGAGTTGCCCATTGAATAACTTATCCCTTTATTCATCATATTCTTTCCTGTGTCTTTACCAACATCTTTATAATCTTCATATCATATTTCTTAAGATATGGCAACATCATACTGAATTAGAAAATCAATTTCTTGACATCAATGACAAAATAATAATATCAAGACAGTAAAACATCTTTAATCAATTATGTCCATAATCATCAACAACCTTCTCAATATCCTTGTAATATTGCCAACAATCTCCCCCTTTGGCATTGATGGCAAAACCAATTGATTTGACCTTTAAAAATTTGGATTGCTATGATTTTGAAATGCTGAAATGCTCTCCCCCATATATAGAAAACCAATCTCTTCTATTTTCAATTTGTAGTGTCTTTTCTCATTTTTTTCTGTTTTCTCTACCTAGGTAGGTCTTCTCCTTCTTGGTCTTCTCCTTGGTCTTCTCATTGGTCTTCTCCCCCTTTGACAACAATGCCAAAAAGAATAGAACTAAAGCATAATTTCTTGCTGTAAGAAGTTATTTCCTACTGTTGTGTATCAACTGAGTCTTGGTCAGAGCATTTGTTTACAATTCTGTATCATTATATCATTTGTTGTATTATCCTAGTATTATTTCCAGTACACTTTAAGAAAAACATTCTAAAGTGTATCACTCCAGCATCAGCTGCCTAAAAGATATTCAATAGATTCATCAAAGTGATTCTTTCACCGATCTTGGTTAGTGAGTAAAAGATAGGGGTAGGACCCCTAACTTACTTCTGAGATATTCAAAAGTGTCATTTGGTAGTGGCTTGGTGAAGATATTAGCTATTTGTTCCTTTCTATTAACATATTCCAACACCACTTTCTTCTCTTGAGCTTCTTCACTAAGATAATGATATTTGATAGATATGTGCTTAGTTTTAGAGTGCATAATAGGGTTCTTTGAAATATTAATGGCACTAGTATTGTCACAGAATATAGTTACTATCTCGGTAACTTTCTCATTTATACCTTCCAACAATTGTTTGATCCATGCACTGTTGGTACAATTCAGTGTTGCAGCAACATATTCAGCTTTGGTTGTTGACTGAGAAACACATCCTTGTTTCTTGCTAAGCCAACTCACTAGTCTTTCTCCTAAGAAGAAAGCTCCTCCACTTGTGCTTTTTCTGTCATCAATGTTGCCTGCCCAATCAGCATCAGTATAAACTTTTAAATCAAAATTATTTCCTATCTGATATACTAAGCCATAATCTTCAGTGCCTTTCAAGTATTTGAAAATTCTTTTGATTGTTGTCATATGTATTTCTTTAGGATCTGCAGAGAATCTTGCAACAATACCTACTGCATGTGCTATATCTGGCCTGCTGTGAACAACATATTGTATTTTTCCAATCATGGATCAGTAGAGTGTCTCATCAATAGATGTAGATTCATCATTCTTTGATAGTTTGTAGTTTGTAGTCATAGGAGTACTTACTGGTTTTGAATCCTCCATTCCAAATTTCTTCAAGATCTCCTTTATGTATTTGGATTGAGTAATGAAAATTTCATTTTTCATTTGCAGTATCTATTAGCCTATAAAATAATTTATCTCACTGATTAATGACATCTCAAATTCTTTTCTCATTTCATTTCCAAAGTTCTTGCATAAAGAGTCATTTCCACAAAATATAATATCATCAACAAATATGGCTGAGATTAGTATTCCATTTTCATCATTCTTCATGTACATGTTGTTGTTCTCACTTGTCCTTATAAAACCAATCTTAATCAAATAAGAGTGCAATCTTTCATACCATGCTCTAGGTGCTTGTTTCAGACCATATAAAGCTTTGTTCAATTTACATACCTGATCTTTATTATTGTTTTCAACAAATCCTTCAGGTTGTTCAATGAAAACTTCTTCTTCTAATATTCCATTTAGAATGTAGATTTTACATCCATTTGATATACCTTAAAGTTTTTGAAAGTAGCATATGCCAACAATGTTCTAACTCCTTCAAGTCTAGCAATAGCTGCAAAAGTTTCACCATAATCAATTCCTTCTTCTTGGGCATAACCTTTGCAAACCAATCTTGCTTTGTTTTGAATGACCTCACCTTTCTCATTTAACTTGTTTCTGAAGATCCACTTTGTACTGATTACATTTTTGTCCTTCGGTCTTGGTACCAGTGTCCATGTGTCACTCTTCTTGATTTGATCAATCTCTTTAGTCATAGCATTTATCCAATCTTTACTGTTGAATGCCTCTTTCACTATTCTCAGTTCAAATTCAAATATCAAACATGTGTTTTGTCTCAGTTTGTTCCTTGTCATCACTGGATCATCCTTATCTCTCATAATCTAACTTGGTGCATGGTGTCTTTTGACATATTTGGCTAATACAAGCTCGGTAGGCTCTGTATGATACTCTTCATCACTTGGTAACTGGATATCTTCCTTATTTCCTTCAATAGTTATCTCGGTAGGACTTTTTGGTTGCACATAGACAAATTCATCATAGTCTTCTAGTTCTTTGGAATTCCTGTCATCAGTTCTTTCTGCAAATTCATCAATTTTCACATTTGCACTTTCTACTATTTTTTTAGATGATTTGATTAGACATTTAAATGCTTTTCTTTTAGAATAATATCCTAGAAATGTTTTCTTCTTCACTTTTCTGATCAAACTTGCCATTTCTATCATCTTTATGAACATAGCATTTACTTCCAAAGATCTTAAAATAACTTACATTGGGTTTCTTGCCATACCAGATTTCATAAGGTGTCTTTAAGGTACCTTTCTTCAATTGAACTCGGTTCAAGGTGTAAACAGCTCTGCTTATTGCTTCTCTCCAAAATGTTTGTGGAACCTTCTTCTCAATCATCAGTGTTCTAGCACAAACCACAATAGATCTATTTCTTCTTTCAACTATTCCATTCTATTGTGGAGTTCTTGGTGCAAAGACTTGTCTTTTAATACCATGACAATTATAAAATAGGTTGAAATCATCAGAAGTGAATTCTCCTCATCTATTTGATCTAAGACATTTCAGTTGTCTTCCTGTTTCATTTTCAACTCTAGCCTTGTACCACTTAAACATTTCAAAAGCTTCTGATTTTTGTTTTAAAAATATTACTAACATCATCCTTGAATAATCATCCATAAATAATATGAAATACTTATCACCATAATAACTTTGAACTTTCATAGGACCACAAAGATCAGTGTGCACAAGATCTAAAATTCCCTTAAAGGTGTAGGACTTACTTGTAAAGCTAGATCTTGTCATCTTACCCATTTGGCATCCTCAGCACATAGCATTCTTAGGTTTTTCAAGACTCGGTAGACCTCTTACTCTGTGCTTCTTACTTATCTTATTTAGATTATAAAAATTAACATGACAAAACCTTTTATGCCATAACTAGGTATTATCAATCTTTGCATGCAAACACTTGTTGTGAGTAGAGTCAAGGTGAAATGTATTAGCTTTTGTTTGTGTCCCGGTAGCAGCTAACTTTCCATTCTTGTCATGAACTTTGACAATTCCCTTCTGAAATTCTATTCAGTAACCTGTGTTGTTGAGCTGTGCTACACTTAACAAATTATATTTCAAACCTTCAACCCAATAAACATCATTGCATCTTGCTTTATCAAGAAGTGTTATGGATCCTTTACCTCTTACCGAAAATGGTACATCATTACCAAATCTAACATAGCC
The DNA here is from genome assembly GCF_030272615.1 of Cryptomeria japonica. NCBI lineage: Eukaryota > Viridiplantae > Streptophyta > Pinopsida > Cupressales > Cupressaceae > Cryptomeria > Cryptomeria japonica. The sequence goes on along the minus strand of NC_081411.1, from coordinate 779,888,683 downwards.
TCCATCATAATCTTCTAACATAATAAACTTGTGTTTATCTCCTATCATATGATGTGAGCACCCACTATCTATAATCCAAGAATCATTAGTGTTTATGTGAGATATTAGGGCTTTTTCTTTATACCTTTCTTCATCTAATCCATCCTTGATAGCCACATAAACAACTTCTGCCGTATCAGTCTCATCTGATTTATCATCTTTAGATTCCTCATCAGCAATTAAGTAGGTCTTTGTATCTCTTCTTCTGAAGTCTCGGTGTCCTCTGTAATGATCATCTTTCTGTCTGTCATCTTAGTAATCTCTCTTTTCAGTGAAATCTTTGTCAGGACAATTAGAAGCCATATGTCCAATCTTATCACAATTGAAACATTTCAAAGGTAGTTTTCCTTTATACTTACCTTTGCCTCTTGGTAACCTTTTGGCCAATAGTGCTTCAAATTCTTCTTGCTTTTTGATTTCTTCATATAGTTTATGTACCTCCTCCAAGTTCTTCCAAAATCTTTCACTTGCTCCACTGTGATCTCCTTTAGAGTACTTATACATTCTCTCATTATAATCATTAGATTCATTCAGATGAAAAGAAGTAAATGTAGATTCAATTTTATTTACCGATGACCCACTATTATCAAAATTACTTAACTCAAATGCATGTAGCTTACTAATAGTGGCATCCAAGGAAACTGGCATATTAGGTACAGACCTCAATTCATTGATTGCAGAGACTCAGATTGCATAAGCAGGTAGAAGGGTTCTTAACAACTTACTTGTCACATCCTTTTCTTCAATAGTTCCTCCTGCTCCTTTGATTTGATTTACAATCTCCTTTAGTCTTGTATTGTACTAGGTTATGTGCTCACCTTCATTCATCCTCATAGATTCAAGTTGTCCTCTTAGACTATCAACTTTTCTCTTTGAACATGTTCATCTCCTCCATATACAGATATGAGCTTAGTCCACATTGCCTTTACATCATTGTAGCCTTCTAGATCATTAAACTTGGAATCGGTCAATGCAGATGTTATTTCAATCATTGCTTGAATGTGTTCTTGCTTTGCCTTTATCTCTTCCATAGTCAATGGATAGGTGCTCGGTGCAACAAAATCATTCTCCAGATAGTATAAAGCATATTCTCCAACTCCTTATAGATGTAGCTTCATCCTTTTCTGCCATGTAGAGAAACTTGACTTATTCAGCTTAGGTGCATCCCAGTTATACATCTTTGGATCTTTAACTCAAGTGCCTTTAAAATTTCTTTCAGAGTCCAAAGCTCTGATACCAATTGATAGTTTTGATACTTAATATAAGTATAGATCCAATGGCCAACAAGATGATAGGGGGGGGTGAATCATACAAACTTAATCATCAATGAAAACATCAGATTCAACCTCGATAACATATCTCAGTCATATAATCAAAAACTGTCAAATATGCAAACTCAAAAGCATATGAACAATATAAACCTCATAACACCAAAATTAACATGGAAACCCAAAATAGGGAAAAACCACTATGGGATTTTGGACCCACTAAGAAATATACTCTTCTAGAGTATGCTCGATTAAAAGCCAATCTTGTTAAAGATTACAAAACACATTGCTAGATGTGACCCGATTAAGGGATTTCCCTTAGATCTGTTAGGATCTTCACTTTGTTAGAAGTGACCTTGTCAAAGGATTTCAAACACTCATTTAGAATGCCACCTTGCTAGAGGATTTACATATAAGATTGTTAAGTCCACTCGGTTAAGAGATTTCTTGTCACTTTCACAAAATAATAGTAATACAATCTATCTGCTACTTCACATCTAAAATGCTAAAGTAGATTCTTATTTGTTCAATACAATCTAGACATAGAACTAATCTTGTCTATCTACTAGGCATCAATACTCTGTTATTCTAACAAGTCTTCAAGCTTTTGTGCTCGATAATCAATATGTAGCATCCCTTGTGCATAAACTTGCTTGCATACATTGTTTATCAATAGTTCCTTATTTATAAACAATCTTCTAACTAGTTAATCTCCTTGATCACATTTCCCATGATCAATCATAGCCATCAGATCTTCAATCTTGTCCAGGTGCATTATATCTTTCGATTTGAAAATATTTTACCCCACCTTGAAACTTGCACATTCATCTTGAAACTTGTGTTTGGGTAATGCGGTTCACTCTGAGTTGTAGATATTCTTGCTGACTTTCCATTGCTTTAGATTCATTAATAAACTTTTTCTATGGCTTGACAATCATTGATCCACTCTAGCTCATCATCATCTTTCATTAAATATCACATGTAAACATTTAATGCATTCTGTTATAGCTCAGTTACAACTCAGTGAATACTAAACTTTACTCGGTAGACATTCTGTCTTCATTAACCGACTGCGATAACCTTAGGGTTTACTGACTAGGTTCCTTAGGGTTTACCGACTAGGTTCCTTGCTTGATAGCATAGTATAGTATTGACCTTTATATTTTACAACATATGTATGATGTTAGAACAATCTAAAACATCAAGATCTCATCATTGTTTGACTAGGTAGAGTTGCCCATTGAATAACTTATCCCTTTATTCATCATATTCTTTCCTGTGTCTTTACCAACTTCTTTATAATCTTCATATCATATTTCTTAAGATATGGCAACATCATACAAAACTAGAAAATCAATTTCTTGACATCAATGACAAAATAATAGTATCAAGACAGTAAAACATCTTTAATCAGTTATGTCCATAATCATCAACAACCTTCTCAATATCCTTGTAATATTGCCAACAGAACCCAACATCTCCGTAAACATATTAAGAAATAAACAATGGGAAAACAACCACAACAATATTTTCAAAACTCAAAGCAACAACATGGGATAGTAAACCAACCAACCTTAAATCTGCCAAAGGGATGAATAGAAATTGTAGAAGAGCTACCCAAATATACAATCTTTTTCCTCTCAAGACTTAACCATAAACTTCCCAATCCAAGAACCAAACTCAAGAAAATCTATGTCTCAAAAAATGGAGAGTGAGTGATCAAACTTCTCCCTCCTCAACTATTCCCTAAGAAGATACTCCTCCCTCTTTCCAACCCTCTTGGGAAAGATGAAGGATGTTCATAGGTTGGTCTTCCGAACACTTTACAAAATCTCTAGCCAAGGTACCTCAAAAAAGTAAAAGGAATGGGGAAGAGAAATGTCACTCATGGTAGGCTCCTCAAAAGTTGAAATTCGGCCAACTTGGAAAACTCAACTTTTGGGGTGACTAAATAGTCCCTAGGGGGTGGGCACATGGTTAAATTTGGCCTTCATCCATAGGTACATCATATACCCCACTAAAAATGCCCCTAAATTGACCCTAGGAGTTATTTTAACTCTCTAGAAACTCACCCAAAGTTTACCTACGAGTCAACCCTGAGTTGACCTTTCAAATGGCTCTATATCCAAGACTTTTTTGGGACCATACTAGGATAATTGAAAAATTCATTGGTAAAACCAATTCCTTCCAAGGGACATGTCATTGCCAACTCACTTTACAACACATGTATTGAGTGACACCACAAAAAAAATTACACATCACTAAAATTCACATGGCAATGTCCCTTTTTTGGAATTAATAAATTAAATAATTTTTAAATTAAACACACATCCAAGCATAAACATTTATAAATTAAAACACATTTACAAACGAGGTGTTTTCTCTCTGAATAGACCAGCCTTGGCTTCACAAACGCACATAGGTCTAGGCTTGATTCTCTGAATAATTTCCATGGTCACATGGAATAATTTTCCTGCACATCTCACTTTGCAAATTAGTAATTCCAAAAATCACATATAATATTATCATATGAAAAGAATACAATTCAGACATTGCATACAATTTCAATTATAATAATCAAGTTTCCATTCCAATTATCTAATAACATCCACATAAAATAATCTACTAAATGGCATCATCATAATCATCATGGAATTAAATCATTTATAGAGCATGCATCCATAATTTTTAGTATCAAAACAAAGTACTGCAAATCAAAGTAAATGACATAATCATATCAATTTTATCCAAAACACTGGATCATATAAAATCTATGTCCATAATGCATCAAATTATAGTATCAATAATAGGTCCAACATGAAAATAACTGAAATGCTATGATGGCTCGGGGTAGGGCCTCATACCCTCCCCTCTAGTCATGAACTTCCTCCTAGAGTTCATAAAAAAGATGGGGGTACTGATATCTCATCTATGTTGCATCCTCCCATTATGTTGTAACCTCGTTATAACAATCCCACTAGACCCTAACCTAGTCCAACTCTCGACCTTGAAGAGATAGCATCCAATGAGCCAAAATATGGATGGGCTCCAAAGCTAGCTGCCCTTCCGACTCCACTTGCAAGGCATCCCAATCTAGAATATGAGACTCATCATAAATGTACTTCCTCAGAATTGATACATGGAACACATCGTGGATTCGTGATAGGCTAGGTGGCAAAGCTAGATGATATGCAACTGGTCTGACAAAGTGAGGTGTGAACTTAGAACCCTTTCCATAATGGATTGGACTCTATGTGGTCACACTCTCAAGAAAACTCTGTCCCCAACCATGAAGCTATGATCTATACTCTTTGCATTTGTAGATTTCTTCTGCCTATCCCGTGCCTCTATAAGGCGATGTCTAATCAAAATCACCTACTGCTCTATATCATGAACCATCTTAGGACCTATGGCTACTCTATCCTCAATGTGGTCCCAAATCAAAGGTGTCCTGCAAGGTCTATCGTACAAATCCTGAAAAAGGTGGCATCCCCAAAGAAGTGTGATGCCCATTATTATAGGAAAACTCTACCAAAGGAAGGTACTATTCCCATCTGGTCTAATGATCTATGATGTACAAATAGATCATGTCTTCTAACACCTAGTTTACCCTCTCTATCTTCCCATCCATTTTCAGATGATAGATTGTACTGAAGTTGAGGTTTGGTACCCATTGTTTCCTATAACGCCTTCCAAAAGGAAGAAGTGAAGAGGGAATCTCTATCTGAGATAATCTTACGTGGAATGCCATGAAGTTTGACAATATCTTGCAATAATACCTATGCCACTGCTAGTGTTGTGAAGGTAGTCCAAACTGGTGAAAAGTGGGCCACTTTGGTCAACTTGACAACTATCACCATGATGGCATCATAACAACGTGCTGACATAGGAAGACCAATGACAAAGTCCATCGATATAGTATCCCACTTTCACTCTGGTATCGCATGAGACTGGAGCAACCCACCTAGATGGTGGTGCTCTACCTTGATTCTCTGGCACTCAAGGCATTGGGCTACTAGTATAACAATGAATTTTTGCATACCTGGCCAATGATATAACTGTCTCAAATCTGCATGCATCTTCTTAACTCTGGGATGTAATGTATAAGGAGTTCTATGTGCCTCTAACAAAATGAAATCACGTAATCCTCTGGAAGAAGGTACATATATGCACCCTCTATGGCATAGTAGTCCATCACACTCTAATGAATAGTCTACATATTTCCCTTCGAGGGTCTCCTAAGATTGCACTATATGACATACCTCTAAATACCACTCATTCTCTGGTAGCTACTGCAATATACAACCTCTCAAATCTATGTCCATAGAAATGGAGCATATCTCATGATGTCTCCTACTCAAGGCATCTACAAATACATTCTCTTTCCCCTTGATGTAGTGAACATCAAAATCATACTCACATAAAAACTCCATCCATCTCCTCTAACGAGCATTAAGATTAGGGTGAGTGAATATGTACTGCAAGCTCTGATGGTCTGAATGAAGCTCAAAATGATGACCCAAAAGAAAATGTCTCCACCTCACAAGTGCATCCACCACTACTGAAAGCTCAAGGTCATGACAAGGGTAGTTAGGCTCATGAGTCTTAAGTTTCCTAGACTCATATGCTATGAATCAACCCTCCTGCATAAGGACTTCTCCTAATCCATCCAAGAAAGCATATGTGCATACCATGAAATTAGTCAAGGGGTCTGGTACAACAAGAATAGGTGCACCAGTGAGTGCCCTTTTGAGATCCTAAAAGGTCCTCTCACACCTTTCTACCCACTTGAATTTCTTTCCCTTTCGTTGAAGGGATGTAATAGGATGTGCAACCCCAGAGAACCCCTCAACGAAGCGTCTATAGTACCCTGCTAGACCCATGAAACTCCTGACTTCTATCACACTAGTTGGCATTGGCCAATCCATAATAGCTCTTATCCTCAATGGGTCAACTAAGATTCCATCACCAGATATAACATGTCCTAGATATGTGACCTCTGATCTAAAGAATGCATACTTCCACAGACTACCATACAACTAGTTATCTCTCAAGCACTGCAATACCTGTCTCAAGTGCTCCTCGTGCTCCTTCTCAATCTAAGAATATATCAATATGTCATCGAAGAACACAATCACAAATCAGTCAAGGAAAGTGCGGAATACCCCATTCATGAGACACATGAATACAACTGGAGCTTCGTAAGACCGAATGGAACCAAGGTGAACTCATAGTGGCCATACCTAGTATGAAAAGTGGTCTTGTGGATATTTCTCTCTACAATCCTTAAAAAATGGTACCCTGACTTTAGATCTATCTTAGAAAATACTTTGGCACCCTAAAGCTAATCAAATAAGTCATTGATCCTAGGCAAGGGATATCAGTTCTTGATGGTGACTTTGTTCAACTACTTGTAATCCATACGTAACCGAAGGGATCCATCCTTCTTCTTCATGAAGATGACTAGTGCACCTCAAGAGGAGATGCTAGGATGAATGTGACCCTTCTTTAAGAGTTCCTCATGCTGCATCTTGAGCTCATTAAGCTCATTTGTGGTCATTCTATATGGTTCTCTCAAAACTAGCTTAGCTCCTAGTACAGGATCTATGTGAAAATCAATCTCTCTGCTAGGTGGCATACCAGGTAGCTCGGAAGGAAACACATCTGCAAATTTCTGAAGGATGGGATGATCATCAAGGGAAGGCTCCTTCTCATTCTCTTCCTCTCTATCACTTATAGTGATGGAAAATAATAGGCATCCCTTTCACATGATCCACTTAAGCCGCATAGTGGAAATCATACAAAGTGATACGGACCTCTGAATCCCTGAAATTACTATGGAGGTACCTTAATCGTCCACACACTCGATCTTTTTCTAGCGACAATCCATCTTGGCTCTGAGGGCCTATAGCCAATCCATGCCAAGAAAAATGCCATAAGATCTTAGAGGTGTGACTTGAAGGTCTACTAAGGTGGTTGTACTCCCAATTTGAAGCTGACAGCCCCTAACCGCTGACTCAATAGACACTCTAGCTCCTAAAGCCAGCTTCACTTCCCAGCTAACACCTTCCCTAGTTGCCACTAGCCTGCAATGCTCCACAACCAATTGAGATATAAAAGAATCTGTAGCTCCTGAATCAAACAAGATAGAAACACTAGTACCTCTTATCATACCTGCAGCCTCTATTACTATGGCCTAATACTCTACCTAGCAGTTGTCAACTATTGCAAAGACTCTGTGGGACTTACCCATGTCCTCAACTATAGGCTTTGAACCTACCGTCTACTGACTTGCTGCCATCTGACCCTATGCACACTCTCTCACCATGTGTCCCATGGCCCCACAAGTGAAACACTTGCTCAAACCATTGAAACCACCCATGGAGGACTGTTGAGTCCATGCTGGAGGTGTGTAAGGACCCTATGATCGCTGGTCGTGCCTAGGACCCTGTGAATTCCATTGCTTGGGCTTAAAGCCTTGTTAACCTTGTGGAGGCCTTTGCCTCTGATTCTATTATGGTTGTGGTAGAGGAGGGGGTTTAAAGGACCCCAATGAATTCTTGTGGTTACCCTTCTAATAGGGAGGAACCCATAAGAGGACCAATATTAAAGCTAAGTATAATCTTCTTGTTAAGAGACTCCTTTAAATGAGAGAGGAAAGGTTTTGGTTTTCTAGATAAGGCCCACTTTCAATGTTCATAAGCTTCACTCAAACCAAAACTTCCTCCTTGAGTTCTTCCCATCATTTGTTCATACACTTTCTCAACTCAAACTACCATGCTCACTTACTCAACACTTACTCAAACCCTTACTATAGGTCTAAACCCCAAATTTTTAAACTAGAGTTATGAGGGCTTCACAAGGTTTCCAAGGTTGTTTTGGACTGATTACAAAAGGTCTTACAAGGTTACCAATCCTTACTCCAATCGGATTCTTAATTTTCTTCAAAACAGGGCTACAAGGAATAAGCCCTTATTAGCCCTCCTGAAACACTATTTTTCTCATTACTCACTCCCAACTTGGAATATTTAAAAAAGGTGAATAGTTTTGAGTACCCTTTTGGCCAAAATCATTTATTTGTTCCAAGAGAGGTCTTGGGAAGATCAATTTATGACAGTCCTATTTTGTAGCCTCAAAACAAGGTTTTTTGTGAGGGTTTTGAACGATGATGCATTAGAAATCACTTCTCTATTCTATATCAAGCTCCCAAACTATAAATATAGCTCTGCCACACCAATTGGAACTCTCCCCTATCTCTGCCCTGCAAACAAACACCAAGAAAGCAAATTTTGATAGCAAACTCATTGTTTACTGCTGTAACACTATTAAATTTGCTCACTAAAAGAAATGTAACCTAGTTTTCTTCCTTCACAATGCAAAACAACTTCATAACAGCATAATAAACCTTCAAGTAGGAAGATTGACAATTAAAACTCATTAAAATTTGACTGAGACCATTCACTTGCTTGCTTCTAAACGAGTTTCCATCATGCACTCACCTAGAACTTGGTCCCATTCATCCTTTCTATTATGTCTGATAGAAAAAACTTAAAATACAACATGTACAAAGGTCCAATTTGGTCTCCAAGGTTCACTTTTGCTTGGTTACCCATGGAGACCAAGTGTTTCAACCCATTTTCCTCAAAACCCCAGTTTAGGGCAGCGAACTGGCAAAAACTAAACCAAAACACAATAAAAAGCCTAACACAAAGAATGAAAAACCTTCATAAAACCATGACACAAACTCCCATGAAAGAACAATACAGAAATAGTGCTCTGCACGGACTATTACAACATATTGAGCTTAAAAAGCATGAAAAACAATCATATTTAATAACTTCCTCTTGCCAATACAAAGCCCAACCTATTTACAATGTTTGAAGTGTCCTTATATAGGAACACTCATACCATTTCAACCCTTATGCAATCCATAACTACCTTGTAGAATTATTTTACAACTTTTCTCACTTTTTGTCAAAATGTTGCTTGACAACATTGGGAATTTTTTACTCTTAGTGTATTTTTGACCTACAAGATAAATATCTTCCACCTAACCATTTGAGAAGGTGTGAAATCGATAAATACACCTACTCCAAGTCCTTTCTAGGCTTGTTACAAGTTTTTGAGCATATTTTCACTATAATGCCATTTTTGGCTTACAAGGCACTATGGGCCAAAACTAGAAAGAAAACTTGAGAAAAACTATCTAAACACTCTAAGATAAACCTAAACCATAATGAAACCTAAAACACACACTTTGACTCTTACAATAGTCCTTTATTCAATTCTTGATCCCATCAGGATCAAACAAGCCAAAATTGTGAAGGTGCTCCTACACCACCTTCTAGTGGTGTTTTTGAAACCCAAAAGAATGCGGTATAGGGTTTTAGTTCTGATGTCAATCTCGTGTGTCCTGTGATCTACCCTGAATCTCCTCTGATATCAAGTCCTTCTCCACTACAACCCAAAGGCTCCCTAGATCTACCATCTTAACTGGTCTTGCTATACCGACATTCAATCCTCTGATAAACCGATTGATGAGTAACTTCTCATCCTTCAGGTAGTTAATGTAGGGTAAGAGCTCAAAGAACTTGCTCTCATACTAGGACACAGAGAGACCCTTCTACTAAATTTCATGACACTTGTCAATCATGCACTGCCTATCATGCTCTTAAAGGTATCTATCCCTGAATCTCCCTGTAAAGATGTCCCAAGTGATAGTGTCCCCAGCTAATTCATTCTTGTACTCCTCTTGCCTCCACCATGTGGAAGTCATCCTTCTCAGAAGGTGAATGGAAATCCATGCCTTCAAATTTCTCTCATAAGGATAGAATCCAAAGCACCTTTCTTGACTCAAAAGCCAAGCCTCAGCCTCTACCCCATAGGTAGATCCTACAAATGATGGTGGATAAAGATGTAGAATCTCTCTGATCTGATCCCCAGGATCACGGGGTGCTCTCTCAAAAATAACTGGTGCCACTACTAGAGGTGCCATAGGTAGATGGACTGACTTGGGCTCATGCTTAGCCTGGGCCTCTATACAATTAGGAGGCAGACTCCTACTTCGCTCCCTAGCTATAGATCTATGACTCCCAGAATTATAGTGCTCTGCCTAATGATCTATTGTTGGGAGTCTATCCTGAACTATTCCTATCAGGTTCTAAAGTGCAACCAAAATGTCTCTGTTGGGGTCAATTAGTTGTTCAGGAGGAGCTTCCTGATCCCCTTCTGGATCAGGCTCATTCTACATAGTGTCCTTGCGTGCCATGCAAGAATGTCTAGGACCCCTACCGTGCTTACGATCTTGTCGCATGATTGGTGGCATCCTTAATGATCAAAAAAATAAAGTAAAATAAAGTAAATAAATAAATAATTAACAATTCTTAAAGAAAATAATATTAAAAGTGAAACGTAATGGAGAAAGGTTCCTAGTGTTGGAAACCTAGCTCAGATACCAAAATGTCATGCCCAAACTTTTGGGCAAAATGGAATAACAATTGTTTTTTTTAAAACAACATAAATACACTAAATAATCTACATTAAAAAGTGGAATGAATAAGTTTTGTCTTAACTAAAGGTTAACTCACGATTAAATAGAATGGTTTCCTAAAGTTAATTTAATTATCTTAACCACACAAGCATTAACATTTTAATCTAGAATAATTCTCAAAAAAGTGTCATTATTACCATATTAAGTAATAAATTGGTTTAATCAAATAATCCTTAAATTATTAAACAAGAGATATTAATTATCTCCAATAGTATTTAATTTCGCTTGGATTAATTAAAATAACGTTAACTCTTAATCTATTGAATTTAAATAATGAATTGAGAAAATGTAAATAATGCGGTTTGGTTTGACTATAAAGTTATCTAAAACAATTATAACAATTGTCTAATAATTCATTTTTCCAAAATGTCAAATTTGATCCTCTACAAATATTAAATATCAAGTATTTAATATTTGGCCAATATTGGCCCTATAGTTTAAAAAATAATAACCCCTTTACTTTTAATAATTTTTTAAAAATAAAATTTTCGAAAGAAATTTAACCTAAACATCCACATTTATATATAGATGCATACTTATAAATATTTATCTATAATTCAATCTACATTAAGAACAATTACTTCTTAATTAATAATAGAATATAAAAAAATTCTAACATATTGTCTATATGAAAATGGGGGTTAACCTTTTCTAAATTTGAAAAGGGTTTCCCCCCTCTCAATTCTATATTCTTTTATTATCTTTAACTCCTAATTCTTACCCTAACTAGGGTTTTGAGTTTTAAATCTTTTAACTCATACTTTTATCTTCTCTTCTCTCCATTTTACCCTAACCCAAATTGAGTTAGGGTTTTTATGGAGCAACCCTACAATCTCTTTTTTTTTAAAATTCTCTTTATTAAGCTAACCCTAACCCAAAATTGGGTTAGGGCTGCTTGTTATTTATATATATATATATATATATATATATATATATATATATATATATATATATATATACATACATATATATATATATACATACATATATATATATACATACATATATATATATATACATACATATATACATACATATATATATATATATATTTTATGCAGGTGATGGGGGTTAATTAGGGCCAAAGAGCTTTGGAGAGGCCAAAGGGAAAGGGTGAAGTGGTGGCTGAACTATGGCTCACCATAATGGCAGTCGCAACCGTCCACTACAATTTAACCATAGTGGCAGTCGTAGTCGTCCACTGCGGCTAACCCACCGTGGCGGTCGAGCCATCCACTACGGCTTAACCCATAGTGGCAGCCAAGCCATCCATTATGGCTTAACCTATAGTGGCGGCTGCACTACACTATGGCATCCCATGAGGAGGTGGGGTGGGGTAGATCCCTCAGCTCCCCCATCTTGATTTTTGGTGTCACAACCCTCCTTTATCACTTTTTAATTTGATACAATTCTACTATATTTTTGGTTGAGCTATTGAAAATAATTGAATGAATATTATAAAAAAATATATATAATGGACCCACACACACACACTTGGAGAATATAATTCAAAAGGCATTATTTTTATTTTTATTTTCCCACTCCCAATTATGGCACATGTTGTAGGAGGAATTAGAAGCTTCTAGAGGAATCTTCAATGCCTTGCATGTAACTCCCCCGCTAGGTTTTAATCAATTTGCATGAGCCCAATATTGGAAAAGAATCTCATTCTTAATTAATTTCTCTAGATAGTGGAATTTAGGGATTTTTTCTATATATTGTATGTAAGTTTTCAAAAAAGGGAGTTGATTATGTTTTGAAAAAATTTCCCAAGTTTCCTTGTTGTTAGTAGCATGATCTTCTTTGGTAGTCTCATTTTCGTTGTAGGATTGTTAAGTTGTTCTTGAAGATTTCTTTCAAGTTGCAAGGAAGGATCTAAAAAGGATAGTTAGAAGATTGGAGAGGATTCAACATTGAGCTTCGATAAGCCAGGTTCTCTTCTTTTGTCATCTTTCATTTACATGTGAAAAAAAAATTGTATTATCAAAAAAATATAGCTTCTAGATCTTCCTTTATATAAGTTAGATTGCAAATCTTTTCTTCTTATTTAGGGATAAATATTGATAAAAGTACTTTTCATATAATGCATGTAAAAGATAGCTTTATTGTTTATTTAATTTTCTTTAGAAAAAAAAATATATATCAAATCTTGCTTTTGCTTTTCCAAAGATTTTTAGATTTGTGCAAAAATCATATTTCCTTTGTTTAAATTTCTTTCTCTGAGATTAAACTCTTCTTTGTGTGATTAAATGATAATCACTTGTGTATGAATCTTGTTCCTTATTTTCATTACTCTCGCTCTTGGATTGGAAATTTGAATGTTCATTTCTTTAATTAAATCTTACTTCCCTATGAATAATCTTACCTCTGTGCGAATACAAGCTTGATCTTCTGCATATAAAGTTATTTAAATATTTTTTTCTTTTTCCTGTGAGTTAAAATCTATTTCTCTCTCTCTCTGAATGTAGATTTGATCATAAATCTTAATTCCTTAAGAGTAGTCTTACTTCTCTGTGAACAGAAAAACATCCGGAAATAAAATATAAACTTAACTGTTTCCATTATTCTCTGTGGAAATAAAATATAAATCTGTCTCTGTGAATATTAGTTCTTGAAAATCTTTCTCTGAAAGCTTTGTTTATCTCACCATAATCATCTATTTTTTAGTTATCTGTACATTGTTGAAACGAATTAATCTCTCTGTGTTATTTCATCTATGTGATTAAATTCATATTCTCATAATAATATTCCTTTTGTACATATATCTTTTATTTATATTTATATCTCTCTTATATTTTTAAATAAACTAGAAATAAGAAAATAACCACACACACACACACACACACACACATATATATATATATATATTATTAAATTTATGCAAAGCAAAAACAAATATATAAAATAGTGCACAGAAAAGTACGAAGAAATCCATAGATTTAACTTTGTCTATGCATGGAATAGCGGGCCAATCGTAGGAGGGGGCAGAGTTATTACCACCATAGGGTAGTGGGGGGGACTACAACGGTCCCCTCATCACTACAGGCCTGCTCCCATAGGTCTGTAGTGGTGATGGGACTCGTGGACCCCACTCCCACTTGCCCTTTTTTCTTTTAAAAAAAAAACCACTATAAAAGTAAACAATGGCAAATTTGGACTTTGTAAATAATTTTTTTTATTTTCAAATTTTAGTTTAATAAAAATTTAACTTAGGTAAATTTGAAATTTATCATCTTTAGAAAATTTTATAATTAATTTATTTTTAGCAATTTTCTAATTGTAAATTAAATTGTATTAAATTTTATAATTGGAATTTTATAAAAACTACTTAAGATTCATTGGGTCACTTAGATGACATTTTGGACTCATTGAAGGCAATTAATTCATATTGATATGATTTAAACTAGATGTTTAAGCTAATCACTAATTTTGGGACTAGTGACTTTATAAGTGATTATTCTCATGATAGAAATCAACACATTGCATAACCTTGCATGTAACTTACACTATCCTTGCTTCATGTGAATCACTCATACATTATTTGCATTTATTAATGACAAAGTTACATTTTCTTCATCTCCATGCAAGTGACACGTTTAATTATTAATATGCAAAATTTATAATTGTCATTATTATGCAAGTTATATTTCAAGTTTTAATTTAGTTATGGTTTTTGTTCCACGTGGTTCATGAAGTAGTTGTTTCAATTAATTAAACTTTGCAATGTCCAATTATGTACGTTCAATTCATAATTATTTTCAAGCATGATTTTTTTCATAACTTCTTAGTTAGAAAACTAAATAAAGGAAGTCAGAAAACCAAAAACAAGTAGCATTTTGTATATACAATGCCTCTGGGTCACGCTTACGGGTAATGCCGTCATGTTGAACTACTGCACTTAATGCCTAATAAAGCTACACCAACGACGTATGTGGCATCATACCTATAAATCATTGGGGAGTAATAAGGGACACTTGGAAGTTAAAATCCAAGGGGCAGGTAATCCCCCTTGGATCGATAATCTAATAAGATAATCCTTAAATGATTTTTACATCCATTGAGTTAAACCATAGTAAACCCCCTTTAGGGTTGATTAAGTGAAATGCTTTTATGAAATTGATTTAATCTCGAAGAGTTGTTGTCGACTGACAATTGGGTCAAGGGTGACGCTTATGATAGGTATTAGAATCTAGTTGTTTTAGGCCACAAGCAATAGGCCATCTGGAGCCCTTTGCTTAAGTGCTACCACCATGGGTAGCAACCATAGAGAAACTATTTGGGACATTGACCCTAGAAAGGGTTGCATACCCACTAATTAGTTTACATCAAACCATAGAGTAGAAAATAGAACTACATACTTTGTGCCTTGATCCCATGCCGAAACGGGTATGTAGGCAGTCTAGGGACGGAGTTGTCCCTATAACTCAGGCATTCATGGGTGGGGTCTAGGCATGGTAAGAAGAAGGATTGAGTAGAATCCTAATTTGAAAGATAAGTATAATAGAAAGGAAAAAGTAATTCAATGCATACTCGAAAGGAATCTCGTATGGATTCGCTTGATTTCTCAAGGCTTTAAGCCAAATTCCAAGGCAGAATTCAAGCTTGTATTATGTTATTTTGATTACTCCTAAGGATGGTGACCTCGATGCACTCCTATTAGAGGAGTGTAGTACTTAGTGAGTGACTCAGGACTTGAATGGTCCCGATGAGTCTAAGCCTCTGGCCAGAGCACCTCCTATCCCAATTGGATAGATGCCTACCCCATATGGGTAGATGCCTATCCCATATTGGATAGATGAAATCCCCTACTCCATATGGACAGATGCCTAACTCGTATGGTTAGATGCTCATCTCGGATGGATGAATGCCTAATCCTAATGGATGGATGCCCAGAGTATGCGATTGAATCAAACACAAATGATTAAGTTAAACAAAATAAAAAAGTGGTCGAATTTTGTTGGGTTAAGTAAAGTGGGTTATTACATTCAGCATGGTAAAATCTTTTTTTTTATATTTATTTTTTTTGTATTATTAATACATATATATATATTATATATTATTTTTGTGTATGTATATTAGATTGTAAAAAAAATGCAACATGCACAAATATTATATGGCCAGAATATTTAGGACAAAAATGTAAGTTTATTATTTATTTATTTTTGGATAGCAGCATACCAGTCCATCTATATTTAATTTTTTTAAAGAATATACAATAGTTTAGAGGTAATTTTACGACTTTAGGCATGCACATTATATAATGCACACACACACACACACACACACACACATATGTAACTATGTTTCTATGATTAAATTTATATTTCAATAGCTTTAACTAGTTGATTTCAAATAAATAGTATAGAAGTAAATTTTATTTACAGCTCCAACTAATTATTTAAAAAATCCTCTAAAATAAATAAGATAGAGTGCAGTATTAATGCTAACTCTAAGATATCTAATTTATTTTTAATTTTTTGTTTATGCAAATGACTACTCTATTAACATTTCGATTTGCATTTGGTTTTCAATAGCAATAAGAATAAACTATAAATTTCATGCTTAATCTTTTTCTAGAAACATATCATTAAAGAAATAACTTCAACAAAGCATTCTTCACTCTACAAGAATATATACTTAAAAATAAAAATACATCTTTATTACATGTTAAAGCTAATCCAACAGTTACATTTAAAACACCATAGTTTCTTTTACCAAAAATAGGAAATAACTAAATCAAGCCCCTCATTTCTACTACATGAGGGCTTATCAAATATATTATTTTTCCTTTCTGTAACTAAATAAAATAATAAATTCTTTTTCTTTTCTGCAACTAAATACAATAAGAATTTCTTTTTCTTTTCTGCAACTAAATACAATAAGAAATTCTTTTTCTTTTCTGCAGCTAAAATACAATAAACAATAGCACCATTTCAGGTTCCCTTCCAATCTCTTCCCAAACAAACCGGCAAATAAAAGTTGTAGGTTGTGACCATGGAGGCTCACCTCCCAACCTAGGCTTACAAGAAGCCACCCCCAAGCTAGGAGAACCAAGGCTAAATAGGAGACACACAATCAATACACATACAAACAAGAAAACTCACAACATACACACTCCCAACCCAAGGATCGACAACATCACGTATGTGACTTTTCAAGTAGGGTGAAGGTGGGCCAAATACCTAGAGGATAATTCTACAAGCAAGAGAACATAATGCCATTGCAAGGCTACCAAAAAGCACATCCACAAGTTCCAAACTTATCCCAACAATTCCTTATGTCCACCAAGGCATACAAGCCTACAAACTCCTCTTATGAGCCCCATTGCATAAACAAAACACTATGCAACAAGGGTCCCATAATCCCTTGTAAATCACTCTCTTCCAAAGGGAGCCTCTACACTCATAGACTGTCAAACAACCCTTCACCCCTAGGCCACTCTACCCTCCCAAGGGTGAGTTTGGCCTTGAAAACTCCCAAAAAAATATCATAAAACCATAATATCACAAACACAAAAGGAAGAACCCAACATCTCCCTAAACATACCAAGAAATCAAAAATGGGAAACAACCACAACAAACAATCTCTTCAAAACTCAAAGCAACAACATGAGATAGTAAACCAACCAACCTTAAATCTGTCAAAAGGATGAATAGAATTTGTAGAAGAGCTGCTCAAATCCACTATATTTTTCCTCTCAAGACTTAGCCATAAATTTCCCAATCCAAGAACCAAACTCAAGAAAACCTATGTCTCCAAAAATGAAGAGTGGGTGATCAAACTTTTCCCTCCCAAACTATTCCCTAAGAAGACACTCCTCCCTCTTTCCAACCCTCTTGGGAAGGATGAAGGATGTTCATAGATTGGTCTTCCCAACACCTTACAAACTCTCTAGCCAAGGCACCTCAAAAAGGTAAAAGGAATGGGGAAGAGCAATGTCACTCATGAGGAGGGTTGTCTAACCTAGGTAGGCTCCTCAAAAATTGAAATTTGGCCAACGTGGAAAACTCAACTTTTGGGGTGACTAAACTTTCCCTAGGGGGTGGACACATGTCTAAATTTGGCCTTCATCAATAGGTACATCATATGGCCCGATAAAAATTCCCCTAACTTGACACTAGGAGTTAGTTTAACCCTCTAGAAACTCATCCAAAGTTTACCTATGAGTCAACCCTGACTTGACCTTTGAAATGGCTACCTATCCAAGACTTTCTTGGGACCATACTAGGATAATTGAAAAATGCATTGGTAAAACCAATTCCTTCCAAGGGACATGTCATTACCAACTCACTTTACAACACATGTGTCAAGTGACACTACAAAAACAATTACACATCACTAAAATATACATGGCAATGTCCCTTTTTGGGAATTAATAAATTAAACAATTTTTAAATGAAACACACATCCAAGCATAAACATTTACAAATTAAAACACATTTACAATCGAGGTGTTGTCTCTCTGAATAGACAACCCTTGGCTTCACAAACACACATAGGTCTAGGCTTGATTCTCTGAATAGTTTCCATGGTCACATGGAATAATTTTCCTACACATCTCACTTTGCACATGAGTAATTGCAAAAATCACATATAATATTATCATATGCAAAGATACAATTCAGACATTGCATACAATTTCAATTATAATAATCAATTTTCCAATTATCTAATAACATCCACATAAAATAATCTACTAAATGTCATCATCATAATCATGATGGAATTAAATCATTTATAGAGCATGCATCCATAATTTTCTAGCATCAAAACAAAGTACTGCAAATCAAAGTAAATGACATAATCATATCAATGTTATCCAAAACACTGGATCATATAAAATCTGTCCATAATGCATCAAAATATCATATCAATAATAGGTCCAACATGAAAATAATTGAAATGCTATGATGGCTCGGGGTAGGGTCTCATAGGAACCTTGACCATTTTCACATGAGTGTTACCATCAATGCTAAAGGGGGAGATTATTGGTAATTGGCATCAATTTGTTGGTTTCACTATGTTGCAATTGATGGAAACATGGTATTTTGTTCCATCTTCATGTTTTTGTTTAGTTGTATACCAACAGACACTTCACAGATACTACACTAGTACCAACACTGACACTGATAGGACAAAAGGTTTTCTTTGGTCACTAGCAATGCAAATCGACATGGTTTAGTAAAGGTTATCAATATTGGAGGCTGACATATCTTGGATCTGGCATCAAAAATTGATTTTAATGTTTATGCATTTATGTTATCTAGCCAAAATGTAATTTGATATTGTATATATCTTTGTAAGCTAACATAAGGCATGTAAATTTGTATAGGGTATATAAGATAGTTTGATAGATCCTTTTGATATACATATATAAGAGACATATGATAGGATATTATGGATATGTGAATGTAATATGATGTGAAATATATTAGAGAGATCATGTATGTGAAGAAATTCATGTAAGGGTTATTCTGGTAAAGGGTTTAGGGTTTCATACTGGAACAGACAGAGCTTAAATCGAAACTATATTCTGGCATAAAAGATGCTATCTAAGTAGTTCACACTTGTCCGAATTGTAGTCTAGAATTTTATGTAGTCAGTGAGGCTCCTTTTGTGATTGAGTAGTGTGATCTAGGCTATAAGCCTTCTTGCAAGTGCAGGCCCCTCATATTTTGTAATATCTCTTCATATGGCTAGTGGATTGATATTGTGGGTCACAAATCCCATCGTGGTTTTTCCTCTTTGAGGTTTTCCATGTATAAATATGTGTGTTATGGTTCTCATTTATGTGATTGGATTATTGGTTTCTTTACTTCTTTCAATTTTGTATGTACCGATATACCGATTGGTGTATGCATCTTTTAATAAGGCTAAAAATTATCATTCTGGTATGACATTGATTCACCCCCCCCTCTCAGTGTTATTAGTTTCCAACACCTCTTAGTGGTACATTGTGTTCAACAATGTCTATTATTTTCTAAGTTTACCAAGGATATTGAGAAGAAAATAAAAGAGAATGAGAAGCTATTGCTAGACATATCCCAATCCTTTGATCTCTTGACTGTTTCGGTGGCCCATCAAGAAGATGAAGTCATTTCCTTGCTTGACAAGATCAAGAATTTTATGCATGAAAAGGATAGAATTGTTGGTAGAATCGGTAAACTTTAGAGCCTAATTGGTCCCAAACTAGAAACTTTATTCAATGGTTTGAAGGAAGCCCAATATGCCATGGTAACTAATGAACCCTCAAAATTACAGACAACAAAAATGTAGACATTTCTTTTCAATGGAAAAATTTCAATTTTGTAAAGTCTCAAGAAAGTTTGGGACAGTGACTTGATCTTATTGAAGAATATTTTTGCAGATGTATTTAAATAGGTAAGTGCACCAAGTTGTGGTACCAAAAAGGTCCCACTTTTTATCTTTTCACAAAAACACATCATTCGCAAGAAACGGTCATCCAAACCTTTGGGTTGGATGTCCAAGGAAAATCCAACCTAAAGGGTTGGTGTTCTCCAAAGAAGACCATTTGGTGAGCACCAAGTATGGCACTCATCAAATTCAAATTTTTGAATTCTCATATTTGGCGTGTGCAAAATTTGGCGCTTGCCAAATGTGAGAATTGAAATTTTAGCATTTGGTGAGTGCCAAATTCGGCGCATGCCAAATGTTCTACATTGTTAAATATTGTGCATTATTAATTTATGGTTTTTTCCTATTTGGGCACAAGTTATACCCACCAAATTGAGCATAGTTACACTTCAAATTTTCTGATGCAACAAGAGTAAGAGTTAGAGAAATTCAAGTCTATTTTCTAAACTACTAATATGTTTTGAAAATGGTGGAGATTGAGGGCTTCAAAAAGGGAGCCCACAAAAAGTGGTCTTGTTTTTATGTAGAAAATATAATATAGCATCTATTTTGGCCCCCGTAAAATATTTAAAAAAATTTTGAATTTTTAAAATTGCTTCACTGATAAACTAGCTAACACCTTGTAGTTTATGCTAGAATTTTTAGCTAATTTTTTAATGAGTATATGATTTTTTACTACTTTTTGAAGTTGACACATTCTGAAAAATATAAATTGAGCATTCTCCCCACTAAAACCATTGAAAACAAATAAAAAATTAATGTTTTTTTAAAATTGTGTATAATGGAGTCTAGTTTCTAAAAATGTAAGTTTCTTCAAAATCCGATGAATGTGTAAAAAACTATACCCAAAATAGTGCATGTTGGTTTTTGACAAAAAAAAAGACACACTAACAAAATAAATTATAGATGAAAGCCTTAATGAAATCAAAATGTCAAAGAAATTACATGCTTCGATAGCTAAGAGAGATCTTGAGGTCACTATGGTGTTATTTTTTAGTTTCATTGAAATGTGTGCAAACCTAATGGAGAGCAAGACCAAAAATATGTGAAATTTTTTAATCTTCTAATAAGAACACATCTTAGTCCTCAAATGGTCATCCAAACCTTTGGGTTGGGTGCCCAAGTACAATCCAACCCAAAGGGTTGGTGGTTTCCAATGCAAACTATTTGGCGAGCCCCAATTATGGTACTTGCCAAATTAAAAAAACTTGACTTTTCACATTTGCACACACCAAATTTTGGCACTCTCCAAATGTGAAAACTCAATTTTTTCATGCACAAAATTTTCAACTTGGGCACAACTTATACCCACCCCAGAAAGAGAATATATACATGAAATATAAAATTTAATTATAAGTCACTTTCTTATAATTTAATTTATATTTCATCTATATATTGGTAGGATGTTGGAGAGTGGTTTTAGCTCTATAGGAGTTATAATGTAGATTCTAGTTTTTAGATTGATCATATAAAATTTCAGACAGTCAAATTTTAGTAATTAGCATGTCAAAATTTAGTAATGTGCATGCTCCTATTAGCATTTTTTATCTTTGTATCTCACTATATTTATCTTCCCCAAACTCTAGACCTATCTCTCTCCTTCTCTTGCCTCTCTCACTTCTCTCTACCCTCTCTACCTTTCATTCCTTCCTTACCCCCATTTCTATCCTTGACCCCCTCCCTCACTCTTCTTCTCTCTCTCTTATTGTTCTCTCCCCTCCTTCTCCATTCTACTGATCACTACCTATTCCTTCTATACTCTCTCTCCCCATATCTAGGGCTCTCCCTCCCTCCCTATTCACCTCACTACCTCTCCCTCCCTATATTATTACCCACATCTCTCTCCCCCTGTAGGTTTCCCACCTATCTAATTGTCTACATGAGAGACTTGGTGATAAAGGGCATGTAAGGGAAGGAAGGTGAGAGGTCTTGAGGGGAGAGAGAGGTGATATGGGGGTTTAAGGAAGGTGGGGAAGATAGAGAGGTAAACATAGAGGGAAAGGGAGGCGAGAGGCCTAAAGGGGAGAGAGGGGTGATATGGGGTTTTAAGGAGGTGGGGGGATAGTGAGGTAAACATGAATGGAATGAGATATTTAGGGATAAAGGACATAAAGAGGAAGGGAGGTGAGAGGGATAGAGGAGAGAGAGAGGTGGGAGACTTGGGCATGAAGGATATAGACTGGAAGCGAGGTTAGAGGCCTAGAGGGGAGAGAGAGGTGAGATTGGGGTATAAGAAGGGTGGGGGGATAGAGAGGTAAACATGAAAGGAATGAGATACTTAAGGATAAATGACATACAGATGAAGGGAGGTGAAAGGCCTAGAGGGGAGAGAAAGGTGAGATGGGGATTTAAGGAGGGTGGGGGGGATAGAGAGGTAAACATGAAGGGAATGAGAGACTTGGTGATAAAGGGTATAAAAGGGAAGGGGGGTGAGAGTTATACAGGGGAGAGAGAGGTGAGACGGGGGTTTAAAGAGGGTGGGTGGGATAGAGAAGTAAACATAGAGAGGAAGGGAGGTGAGAGGTCTAAAGGGGAGAGAGAGAGGTGGGATACTTGGGGACAAAGGGCATAGAGGGGAGGGGAGGTGGGAGGCCTAGATGGGAGAGAGAGGTGAGATGAAAGTTTAAGGAGGGTGGGGAAGATAGAGAGGTAAACATGAATGGAATGAGATACTTACAGATAAAGGACATAGAGTGGAAGTCAGGTGAGAGGACTAGAAGGGAGAGAGAGGTGAGATGGAGTTTCGAGGAAGGTGGGGTGTAAGTGATAAACATGAAGGGAATGAGAGACTTGGTGATAAAGGGCATAGAAGGGAAGGGAGGTGAGAGGCCTAGAGGGGGGAGAGAGGTGGGAGACTTGGGGATAGAGGACATAGAGGGGAAGGGAGGTGACTGAGGGTTTTTGGAGGGTGAGTAGGGATAAAGAGGTAAACATGACTATAATAAGATACTTAGGGATAAAGGACATAGAGAGGAAGGAAGGTGAGAGGCCTAGAGGGGAGAAATAGGTGAGATGGGGCCTTAAAGAGGTTGGGGGGGATAGAGAGGTAAACATGAAGGGAATGAGAGACTTGGTGGTAAAGGGAATATAAGGGAAGGGAGGTGAGAGGTCTAAAGGGGAGAGAGAGGTGAGATGTGCATTTGAGGAGGGCAGGGGGATATATATGACCCCATATGACCCCTTAGGGAGACCATATGACCACTTAGGACACCATATGACCCCTTAGTACTACATGACCCCTTAGGACACTATATGACCCTCAAGAGACCATATGGCCCCTTAGGACCCCATATGACCCCTCAAGACATCATATGACCCCTTAGGACACTGTATGATCCCCTAGGACACCATATGACCCATTTTAACATCCTAGCACATGACATGACTTCTTAGGATACCATATGACCCCTTAGGACCACATGATGTCCTAAGGTGTCGTATGGTGTTCTATCACATATATGACCCCTTAGGACTCCATATGACTACTAATGACACTATATGACCCCTTATGACACCATATGACCCATTACGACCATAAGATGTCCTAATCATTCATATGGCATCCTAAGGTGTCATATGGTGTTCTAACACATGTGTGGCCCTTTAGGACCCCATATGACTCTTACTGGTAGCATATGACACCTTAGGACACCATATGACCCCTTAGTGCCATATGATGTCCTAACTGGTCATATGGTTTCCTAAGGGGTCATATGGTGTTCTAACACATGTGTGGCCCCTTTGGACTCCATATGACATCAAATGACACCATATGATCCCTTAGGACACCATATGACTTCTAACAACACCATATGACCACTCAGGATACCATATAACCCCTTTTAATATACTAGTACATGACATGACCATTTAGGATATCGTATGACCCCTTAGGACCAAATGATGTCCTAATGGATCATATGATGTCTTAAGGGGTCATATGGTGTTCTAACAGATCTGTGGCCCCTTAAGACCCCATATCACCTCTAGCGACAACATATGACTCCTTAGGACACCATATGACCCCTTAGGACAATATGACATCCTAAGGGGTCATATCATGTCCTAAGGGTTCATATGGTGTTCTAACACATGTGTGGCACCTTAAGACCCCATATGACCCTTAATGAGACCATATGATCAATTACAACCTCATATATCCCCTAAGGATACCATATGACTGCTCAGGACACCATATGACCCCTTTTAACATCCCACTACATGACATGACCTCTTAGGACATTATATGACCCCTTAGGACACCATATGACCCCTTAGGACCAAATGATGTCCTAATGGATCATATGGTGTCCTAAGGGGTCATATGGTGTTCTAATAAATTTGTGGCCCCTTACAACCCCATATGACCCCAAACAACACCATATAACCCCTTAGGACCAAATGATGTCCTTATTAGTCATATGGTGTTTTAACACACGTGGCCCCTTATGATCCCACATGACCCCAAAAAACACCATATGACCAATTAGGACACCAAATGACCCCTTAAGACCATATGATTTCCTAATGGGTCATCTGGTGTCTTAAAAGGTCATATGGTGTTCTAACACATGTGTGGCCCCTTAGAACCTTGTATGACGCCTAATGACACCATATCATGTCCTAATGGGTCATATGGTGTTACAACACATGTGTGGCCCCTTAGGACCCCAAATGACCCCTAAAAACACCATATTTCCCCTTGGGACCCCATATATCCCCTAACGACACCATATGACCCCTTTTAATATCCTAGTACATGACATGACTGCTTAGGAAACCATATGACCCCTTAGGATCAAATGATGTCCTAATCAATCATATGGTGTTTTAAGGGGTCATATCCTGTTCTAATAGATTTGAGGCCCCTTAAGACCCCATATGACCCCTAATGACATCATATGACCCATTAGGACCAAATGATTTTCTAATGGGTCATTGATAATATGATGAATCAATAAGGATCAGGTCAAGTACTGAGAGGGGAGGTGAATCAGTAGATAGAAAACAAACTAAACTTTCACCAAAATTTATCCCAACTCATAAACAACTTGCAAAACTAACTAGTTTCGATACTGTACCAAAATCTGCAACTGCACTATCAAACATTATCGATTAATCAAAACATAAATGATAGAATGAAACAGATCTATAACTCACATACCATTTATTCAAAACATTAAACCACTTTACTAACATCAGTAATAGCTCATTTTAGATCACTTCTGGTCATCTAAACATATCTAAGTGGCTTTACCAGTTAATCAAATCAAAACATATCCACAAAATCATTCACCACTTGACATAATGATTTTTCATGTGGAAACACAAATGGGAAAAACCATAATGGGGATGAATGCCCACAAGTATTTTGAACTCTTCTTAAGTTTTCCCTCTTAGGAGCCAAGCCTTGTTATAAGCTTATGTTGGAAACCAATAACACTGAGAGAGGGGGGTGAGTAAGTGATATACCAGAATAGTAGATTTTAGCCTTAACAAAACATTCATGCACCAACCAGTATACTGGTATAAATAGAATTGACATAAGCAAAGAAACCAATAAGCCAAACACATAAATCAGAACCATAACATATAGATTTATACATGGAAAACCTCAATGAGGAAAAACCACAGTGGGATTTGTGACCCACAATATCAATCCACTGACCATATGAAGAGATATTATAATATATAAGGGGCTTACACTTGCAAGAAGGCTTACAGCCTAGAGCACACTGCTCAATCACAATAGGAGCCTCACTAACTACATATAATTCCATACAACAATCAAGAGAAGTGTGAACTACTAAGATAACATCTTCTATGCATGAATACAATTCTGGTTTAAGCTCTATCTATTTTGGTTGAAACCCTAAACCCCTTTACTAGAATAACCCTTACAATAAATTCCTCACATACATAATCTCTCTAAGTAATTTTCATTACATTACATCCATCACCATTTCTATTATTAAAATGATCTAATCTTAACTAGCCTATATAACCTATACAAATTTATGCCTTATGTTGGCTTACAAAAGTATATACAATATCAGATTAAATGTCAGACATATAACATAAATGAATAAACATTAAAACAAGTTGTTGATGCCGGATTAAAGATAAGTCAGCCTCCAATACCGATAAACTTTACTATACCATGTTAATCTGCATTGTCGGTGACCAAAGAAGTCTTATGTCTTGCCGGTATCGGTGTCGGTGCGGGTGTAGAATCTGTGAAGTGCCTGTCGGTACACCATATGAAGTCAAAACCCAAAATCATGTTTCCATCAATGACAACAAAGTGAAACGAACCAATAGAGTGTCAATTTGTAACAATCTCCCCCTTTGGCATTGATGACAACACTCATGTGAAAAATGGTCATGGTTTCATCTGTCGGTTTCATCCTACCCTGCTCCCCTTGAGCTGAATATGTAAAATACTCCATGCCTCAAAAAATCCAAAAAAAATGTAACTCCTCCTAATGTATGGAGCCCTTTGTCATTTTTCACACCTATACTACTCCCCCTTTGACATCAATGCCCCAAAAAAAAATGTCAAAGAATAAGAACTATACAATGAATTCCTCAAAAATGTCTTACCGAAGCTTGACCAATTTCAAGATTTCCAGATAAAATTTCTCCAGTAATTCCACATAAGTATCCCAACCAGTTTTGAATGTCTTGGAGATAGATACAAGTCCACTCAATAAATATGCAAAATATTCTTTCTCATTTACTGCTGCCAGTGTGGGCTTTCCTAGCATATCCATGCATTCCATCTTATGTACACAGAGTGAATCCAATCTTTGCCTCACTAAACCTCTTAGACTTCTGGCTCTCCAAATGATTTTATCTCTTTCCTTTTCAAGAGCGGAAATTTGGTTCTCCAAAATTCAAAATTTGTCCATCAATTGATGTTGTCAATGAAATTAATCCATCAAAAGAGTTAGCAATATAGGCAATTTTCTCTTGTATCTCTTTTATCTTTTTATCTACATTTTTTGTAAGTATTTCAATATTGCAACATACCCTATATATGTGTGTACATTGTTTTAAAGAATTTTCAATTGGAATTGTCTTCTCCTCAATCTTTTTCTTCTCTCTCTCAATGATTTGATCAAAAGCATCTCACTTAGCCTGAGTGAATCTTTCAAGTGCTTGCTAGTTAGAGATCCATTGTAAGGATTGAAAGTCTTTTGATATGTGCTTTGATGGAAGGTCTCACTTCATTTTCAATCTTATACTCTGGGACCAATCTGTGTAGAACAGTGATTGAATGATCTATAATCCTCTAGTCTATGGTTCCCTCCTTCATCAATTTCTGAGCAACCACCATCATTGGTTCTGTGGAACTCATCTCTGTGATGGTTTTATTTTCAACTAGAGAAGTGTAAATTGTCAATAATGATGGGCTCCCAACTAGTGCCCTACTAGATTCCCTTGTTTTCTCTAATGATTTATCCTTTATTACCTCCTCACTTGCATTGGTGGCTTCACCACTTGGTGTAGTCTGTGCAACTGTCGGTTCCTCTCTAGGAACAATATCCTCAACCTATACATTAGTATCTGGAGGACAATTGTCCTCAATGTTAGTATCATGTACAACATTCTCAATATTAACTAGTGTTTCAATATTTTTTTGTTTATTTGTGTTTACCGATGGCTCAATTTCCACTATCTTGATATTCTTCAAAAACTGAGGGTGGAGTACCCATGATCCATTTTCCTTTCCCTTCAACCGGTGTATCTACAGTATCTATCCTGGTCTCTGGTGAAGTAAATAATCCTCTGTGTTCTCCCAAAAATTTAATCTAAGCTTTCTGATTTTTCTTTATTACTTCATTCATTCTTCTTAGCATCAGACTTGTTATCTTGTGTTTTCTATTAAAAAACCTTTATGTCTCCAACCTCAATTGTCTTATCCATTTCATTTGGAGTTATGCTCATATAGATAGCTAAAATTTCTTGCATTTTAATGTGCTTATCCTCTTGCATAGTAGATAACCTTCTAGTATCTAACATGTTATATAACTCAGGCAGTATTTTATTTTCTATCTCTTTTAAGGCTTTCTTATAAATATCTACGTATAACAGGATTGCTTCCTCTACCTCTCTTTGCTCATCAACCCCTAGTTTTTCATAATAAAACTCAACATTCTTCAGCATGCCATTGTTGGTATTTTGGATATGTTGATATGGTTTTATCATTGATGTCAACACTTATCAACTTTGGAAATGTTAACTGGCAAGCAAGTGACTTATACACAGTCACCAGTATCTGGTTCACCAACAAGATATATTGTTTGCCGACACTTGGAATGACATGGAAAACACTTGGTTATGTTCAAGAAATCATTTGGACACTTTTTCTTGGAGATTTGTTCATTGGTATATTTGTGTTTTCATATTTGTTGTTACTAACAAATAGGTCTAGGATAAGCACTAACATTATTATCTATTCCAGATCAGCATGACACACTATGGAGATGATTTATTAAATGTTGTAAATGCATTAAGCCAACATGTTGAATCGAATATTGAATCAGTTATTGTTTTACTTTTAAATTTTTTTATTAATATTTTTTGTAAAGCCTGTTGGTATTTTGGTATGGTTTTTTCATTGATGTCAACACCTGCTAAATACA
Organism: Cryptomeria japonica; assembly: GCF_030272615.1. NCBI lineage: Eukaryota > Viridiplantae > Streptophyta > Pinopsida > Cupressales > Cupressaceae > Cryptomeria > Cryptomeria japonica. The sequence goes on along the minus strand of NC_081411.1, from coordinate 779,859,803 downwards.
CCTACTTTGGAGATCCAACAACATTCACTGGCAATTAGTAAACTGTTCAAACAATCACTGGTATATGGTTAACCAGTAGGATATAATGTTCACCGGTACCTACAATGACATGGAAGACACTTGGTAATGTCGAAGACATCATGTGAACACTTTTCCTTGAAGTAATATCATTGGTATATTCTTATTTGCATATTTGCTTTTATCGGCAAATAGGTCCAGGTTATCTAGGGTTACACCAGTAGGTTTATCTTTTCCAGATCAGCATGGCACGCTATGGAGATGATTTATTATTGTTATAAAAGCATTAAGCCAACATGTTCAATCGGTTATTCCATTAGATATTGTATTATTTGTAAAATGTTTTATTGTAATATCTTGTAGAGCCGACCTACTAAAATTGGTCTTAGGGTATGGTATAAATGTAAGATCGTATTTGTAAGATCAAATGTGGAATGTGAAAAATATTTAAGGAAGGATATATGTGAGATCAACCAGAGATATACATGAAGACATCATTTGAAGGTGAAGTTAGGTTTTTGTAGAAGCATATCGGCATTACACTGGTACTGAATCTAGCATATGAAGATGCTATTTTGTGCAGTACATTCTCATTGGATTTAACCATCCAATTGTAGTCAGTGTGACTCCCATTTGTGTTTGAGCAGTGAGCTCTATGCTATTGGCCTTTCTACATGTGCAGACCCCTCTTTGTACACTTACTATCTACAGTAGTATCATCTGATTGCGGGTAAGGTTTCCCATCGTGGTTTTTCCCCTTACAGGATTTCCATGTACAAATATTTGTGTCATGTGTTGTGGTTGGCTTTGTGCTTATATTTCATGCATTAATTCTTACGGGTACTGCATTTCCTGTTAACACTATTTACCGGCACATTTAACTGTCTTACTAGTTTTAAGCATTAAGCTGGTTAATAAGATTTTGGTTTGAATTTATTAGACAACTAATTCACCCCCCCCCCTCTTAGTTGTCCCCGGGACCTAGAATTGGTATAAGAGCCTAGTCCTCTTCTTTTACAGAAGTTTAACAACTTGAGGAGATCCCATGTCTACTAATTATTTCAGAAAGGATAGTCCTAAACTTGATGGAACCAACTATGGAATATGGAAAATCAGAATGGAGACACATCTGAATTGCATTGGTAAAGACATCTGGGAAGTTACTAAGAATGGTTATACTACTACTGTAGCTGGTCAGCTTGCTCCTATTACTTTAGCTAAAGATGAAGAAAATGATTGCAAAGCAAGAGAAGCACTTTTGAGTGCATTATCAGATCAACAAATCATGGGATTATCAGATAGATCTACTGTAAAAACTATTTGGGATCATTTGGAAACACTGAATGAAGGGGATTCCACAGTCAAAATTGCAAAACTTGGAAGCTTCCGAGTCCGGTATAAACATCTGAAAATGGAAGAAGATGAAAGAATTTCTTCTTTTATCGAAAGAGTAAATAAAATTGTTTTAGGTATCAAATGTTGTGGAGGAACCTTGAGTGAAGATGAGATTGTTTCAAAAATCTTAAGAGGTTTACCACCAGCATATAAAATGAAGGTTACTGCTATGAATGAGTTGAGAACAATGCCTAATACATCAGTAACTAGGGATACATTGATTGGAAAACTTTCAGCTTTTGAAATTGAAGAATTTGGTCCCGTTGCTACTATAAAAACTGATTTGGCCTTCAAAGCATCAACATCATCTACTCCATCTTTTGACAGATCAGACTAGAGAGCCTTTTATGCAAGAGAACTTGAAGAAACTAGGAAGGAGAATGAAGAGCTTGAAGAACTTGAAGCACTATTTGCAAGAAAAATGCCAAAAGGTCCAATTGGAAGTAAGTATGAAGGTAAAGCACCCTTTAAATGTTTCAACTGCAATAAGATTGGTCATATGGCCTCAAGATGCCCTGATAGACATGCTAGACTAAGAGAAGAAGCTAGAAGGACATACAAACCTAATCCTGAATATCAGACATACAGATTTAAGAAAAAAAAAGATAAATTTTGTTACATTGCTAATGAAGGTGTGACTGATGATTCTAATGAGGATCCAGTAGACAATGGATGGGTCTTTATTGCTATAACAAAAGATCAACCAATACCTATTGCTCAACCAGTAGAACAAGCCCTAGCAGCTAAAGTTGAATCAAAGGATGAATGGATTATTGACTTAGGATACTCACATCAGATGATTGGAGACAAAGGAAAATTCTTGAACTTTCAAGAATACAATGGAGGTTTAGTAAGATTCAGAGATGACAAAGCCTGTTCAATCAAAGGTAAGGGTTCAATATCTCTTGATGGTAAACATAACACTAACAATGTTTACTATGTTGAAGGATTAAAACATAATCTTTTAAGTGTTGGTCAATTAGTTGAGAAAGGTTTTCAGTTACAATTTAAAAATGGAAAATGCAAAATCATGAATAGAACTGGTTTGGAAATTGCAACCAGTAATTAGACTAGAGGTAATATCTTTCATTTGAATAATAGTGAAAAGGCATGCTTAATTGCACATATAGATGAAAGTTGGCTATGGCATAATAGACTATGTCATGTAAATTTTGATTGCATGGTAAAAATCAGTACTTCTAAGGCAGTTAGAGATCTACCTAAAATTATGAAACCTCAAAATACAATTTGCAAGGAATGTCAATTTGGAAAACAAGTTAGAACTAGTTTCAAAAGTATTCCAGAAAAATCCAATAATGCTCTTGATTTAATTCACACTGATTTATGTGGTCTGGCTAGAACTAAAAGCTTACAAGGTGATAGATATTTCATGCTAATTATTGATGATTATTCTAGAATGTGTTGGGTTACTTTTCTCAGGGAAAAATTAGAAGCACTTGGGAAGTTCAAACTATTCAAAGCAATGGTTGAAAATGAAACCGGTAAGAAAATTAAATGTTTAAGATCATATCAAGGAGGAGAATTCACATCTAGAGATTTTAATACATTTTGTGAAGTAAATGGAATCAAAAGATAGTTATCACCACCTCAGACACCACAACAGAATGGAGTTGTTGAAAGGAAAAATAGAACTATTTTGGATGCAGCAAGAAGTATGTTATCAGAAGCAAATCTACCACATGTGTACTGGAGAGAGGTGGTAAGCACTGTTGTCTATACATTCAACAAAGTTCACATCAAAGGTGAAACCAGTAAAACCCCTCATGAACTATGGTTTGGTAATACTCCTACTCTTATGTATTTCAGAATTTTTGGAAGTAAATGTTATATTAGAAGAGATGAGTATATTGGCAAGTTTGATCCTATAAGTGATAAAGGAATATTTCTTGGTTATTCATCTAAGAGTAAAGCTTATAGATGCTTTAATAAAAGATTACAAAAAATTGTTGAGAGTACAAATGTAAAGATTGATGAACAATTCAGAGGAACTTCAAGGTATATAGACTCTAAACCGATAACAGAAATTATGACATATGAACCAATAGTAAATCCATCGGTACAGAATGATGATCCAATTACTCCGGTATCATCAGAGGATACCATAGTAATTGAAGAACAACAACAGACTAAGACACCCCGGTATGTAAGACTGAATCATTCTGAAGATCAAATAATTGGAAGCAAATTTAAAGGAGTCATGACAAGAGCAAGATTGGCAAATGAAGAAGTATGTCTTATTTCTCAAATTGAACCATTATCTATCAATGAGGCATGTGAAAATAAATTTTGGATTAAAGCTATGGAAGAAGAATTAGGACAAATTGAGAAAAATAATACTTGGACATTAGTTCCCTGGCTTGAAAATAAAAATGTAATTGGAACCAAATGGGTATTTAGAAAAAAACTCAATGAAGATGGTAAGGTTGTCAGGAATAAAGAAAGACTAGTGTGTAAGGGATATTCTCAGAAAGAAGGAGTTGATTACAATGAAACCTTTGCACCAGTAGCCAGAATTAAGGTAGTTAGATTATTCTTAGCCTTTGCAACTCACAAGGATTACAAAGTTTATCAAAAGGATATTAAATGTGCATTTTTGAATGGAGATCTTGAAGAGGAAGTCTATATTGAACAACTTGATGGATTTTCTTTAATAGATAACAATGATATGGTTTGCAGATTAAGAAAAGCTCTGTATGGACTAAAACAAGCTCCAAGAGCCTAGTATGCAAGATTGGATAAGTATCTTTTAAAAATTGGTTTTACTAAAGGAAATGCAGATAGCAATTTATATTACAAAGTAACTAATGATGACATTTTGATTATGGAAGTATTTGTTGATGATATAATCTTTGGAGGAGAAGATGGATTATGCAAAGAATTTTCTCTTAAAATGCAACATGAATCTGAAATGTCTATGATTGGAGAACTACAATTCTTTTTAGGATTGCAGATTTTACAAACTGATAAAGGCATATTTTTGAGTCAATCTAAGTACTTGAAAGAACTACTCAAGAAATTTGGGATGGAGAACTCTAAATCGATAAGCACACCTATGACTACAAATGACAAATTATCTCAAAGGGATGAATCTACACCTATTAATCCAAATAGATACAAATCTATGATAGGAGGTTTACTGTATTTGACACAAACTAGACCTGATATTATGAATGCAGTATGTATAGTTTCTAGATTTCAGAGTAATCCCAGGGAAAATCATGAATCAATAGTAAAAAGGATTTTCCGGTACTTACAAGGCACAACAAATCTTGGATTATGGTATCCTAAAGATGAAAATTTTGATCTATATGAATACACAGATGCAAATTGGGCAGGAGATGTGGATGATAGAAACAGCACCACTGGAGGAGCATTCTTTCTTGGAAAGAGATTAGTTTCTTGGTTAAGTAAGAAACAGAGTTGTACATCTTTATCAACAACAGAATTAGAATATGTTGCAGCAGCAACAAACTGTACACAGGTACTTTGGCTTAAGCAAATGTTGAAAGACATAAAGGTAAAATGCACGGAACCTATTACTATATATTGTGATAACACTGCAGCAATTGATATATCTAAGAATCCAGTATTACATTCTAAAGCAAAACATGTTTCTATCAAACTGAATTTTCTAAGGGAAAAAGTTGAAGAAAAGGAAATAAAACTAGTTTATGTGAATACTAAAGAACAACTTGCAAATATTTTTACAAAACCTTTGCCTAAGGAAACTTTTGAGTATCTTAGAGATCAGCTCGGATTCTTACCTCCACTGGTAGAGACTTAGACAGTTCATGATTGTCATCAACCGATAGAATTAAATGGACAAATCTTTTATTCCGGTATTTGATGAGGAAGCTACCTCTCAGGGGGAGTAGTTGGTATATTGAATTGGTTGGTGTTTTGTATGAACTTGACCTTTTTGTGACTTTGGCATTTGATTTGAAAGGGGGAGAGATATATGGAAAAACATTAAGGAAAAATATATGGAAAAATGCATTATCTTTTTGAGGAGAGATTGCTATTGTAAATAAATCTTTGTATAAGCACATATTACTCCTAGGGGGAGAATTGGTTTTTGTACTTGGCATTTCTATTTTGGCACTTTGATGGTTTTTCCATCTTGTGTTGCCATCAATGCCAAAGGGGGAGATTGTTGGTATTTTGGTATGGTTTTGTCATTGGTGTCAACACCTGCTAAATACACCTACTTTGGAGATCTAGCAACATTCCCCGGCAATCAGTAAACTTTTCAAACAATCACCAATATATGGTTAACTAGTAGGATATAATGTTCATCAGTACCTACAATGACATGGAAGACACTTGGTAATGTCAAAGACATCATGTGGACACTTTTCCTTGAAGTAATATCATTGGTATATTCTTATTTGCATATTTGCTTTTACCAGCAAATAGGTCCAGGTTATCTAGGGTTACACCGGTAGGTTTATCTTTTCCAGATCAGCATGGCACGCTATGGAGATGATTTATTATTGTTATAAAAGCATTAAGCTGACATGTTCAATTGGTTATTGCATTGGATATTGTATTATTTGTAAAATATTTTATTGTAATATCTTGTAGAGCTGACCTACTAAAATTGGTCTTAGGGTATGGTATAAATGTAAGATCTTATTTGTAAGATCAAATGTGGAATGCAAAAAAGATTTAAGGAAGGATATATGTGAGATCAAGCAGAGATATACACAAAGACATCATTTGAAGGTGAAGTTAGGTTTTTGTATAAGCATATCAGCATTACACCAGTACTGAATCCAGCATATGAAGATGCTATTTTGTGTAGTACATTCTCCTTGGATTTAACTATCCAACTATAGTCAGTGTGACTTCCATTTGTGTTTGAGCAGTGAGCTCTAGGCTGTTGGCCTTTCTACATGTGCAGACCCCTCTTTGTACACTTACTATCTGCAGTAGTATCATCTGATTGTGGGTAAGGTTTCCCACCGTGGTTTTTCCCATTACAGGGTTTCCACGTACAAATATTTGTGTCATGTGTTGTGGTTGGCTTTGTGCTTATGTTTCATGCATTAATTCTTACTGGTACTCCATTTCCTATTAACACTATTTACCGACACATTTAACTGTCTTATCGGTATTAAGCATTAAGTTGGTTAATAAGATTTTGGTTTGAATTTATTAAACAACTGATTCACCCCCCCCTCTCAATTGTCCCTAGACCTACAAAGCCAACCTATATATTTTGGTCCTAGGCTTTGGTATATATGTAAGATCTTATTTGATTGAAGAAGAAAGTGAGGAATGTGAATGAAATAAGGAATATGCGAGAATAAGCAGAGCTATACACACAGACATCATTTGAAGGTAGAAGGAAGGTTTTGTGAAGATATATCAGAGCTGAACTAATACTCAATCCAACATATGAAGATGCTATTTTGAGCAGTACATCATTATTGGATTTAACCATCCAATTTTAGTTAGTGTGACTCCTATTTGTGTCTGAGCAGTGAGCTCTGGGAGCTTGGCCTTTCTGCATGTGCGGACCCCCTATTGTATACACATACTATCTATAGTAGTATCATCTAATTGTGGGTAGGGTTTCCCATCATGGTTTTTCCCCTTACAGGGTTTCCACGTACAAATACTGATGTTATGTGTTGTGGATGTTATTGTCTTTCTATTTCATGCATTAATTTTAACCAGTACTACAATTAACTGATAAACTATCTACTTGCATTAACTTTGGTTTATCGATATTAAGAATTAAGTTTAATTAAGTTGTTTTTGGTTTATTAGACAACTGATTCACCCCTTCTCCTCTTAGTTGTCTCTGAGACCTAACAATTGGTATCAGAGCCTAGTCCTCTTTTTGTAGAAGTTTAATAGCTTGAGGAGATCCAATGTCTTTTAACTATTTCAGGAAGGACAATCCTAAACTTGATTGAACCAACTATGGCATATGGAAGATTAGAATGGACACACATCTGAATTACATTGGAAAGGACATGTAGGAAGTTCCAAAGAATGGCTATACTGCTCCTACTCCTAGTCAGCCTAATCCACCAACCTTAGGAAAAGATGAGGAAAATGATTGCAAAGCAAGAGAAGCACTTTTGAGCGCATTATCAGATCAGCAAATCATGGGATTATTAGATAGATCTACTGATAAAGCTATTTGAGACCATTTGGAAACAATGAATGAAAGAGATTCCATAATCAAAATTGAAAAACTTGAAAGCTTTCGGGTCAAGTATGGAAATCTGAAAAATGGAAGAAGATAAAATTATTTCTGCTTTTATGGAAAGAGTAAATGAAATTGTTTTGGGTATTAAATGTTGTGAAGGAACCTTAAGTGAAGATGAAATTGTTTCAAAAGTTTTGAGAGGATTTCCATCGGCATAAAAAATGAAAGTTACTGCTATAAATGAGTTAAGAACAATGCCTAATACATCAGTAACTGGAGACACATTGATTGGAAAACTTTCAGCTTTTGAGATTGAGGTATTTGGTCTTGTTGCTACTATAAAGACAGATTTATCTTTTAAGGCATCAACATCATCTGCATCATCATCATTTGACAAGTCTGGTTGGAAAGCCTTTTATGCAAGAGAACTTGGAGAAAGGAGGAGAGAAAATGAAGAACTTGAAGAACTTGAAGCACTATTTGCAAGGAAAATGCCTAAAGGTCTAGTTGGAAGTAAGTATGAAGGTAAAGCACCCTTTAAATGTTTTAACTATAATAAGATTGGTCATATGGCTTCAAGATGCTTTGATAGACATGCAGGATTGAAAGAAGAAGCTAGAAGAACATACAAGCCTAACCCTGAATATCAGAGAGACAGATTTAAGAAGAATAAAGACAAGTCTTGTTATCTTGTTGATGAAGGAGTCACTGATGATTCTAATGAGGATCCGACAGAAAATGGAATGGTCTTTGTTGCTATAATAGAAGATCAACCGACACCTACTATTCAACCGGTAGAGCAGGCCTTGGCAGTAAAAATTGAAGTTTAGGATGAATGGATCATTGATTCAGGATGTTCACATCATATGACTGGTGATAAAAGTAAATTCTTGACTTTTCGGGAATATAATGGAGGTCTAGTAAGATTTGAAGATGATAAAGCTTGTTTGATCAAAGGAAAAGGAACTATATCTCTTGATGGTAAGCATAATACTAACAATGTTTACTATGTTGAAGGTTTAAAGCATAATCTTTTGAGTGTTGGTCAATTAGTTGAAAAAGGACTTCAGTTACAATTCAAGAATGGGAAATGCAAAATTATGAACAAAACTGGTTTGACAATTGCAACCAGTAATCAAACTAGAGGTGATATCTTTCATTTTAATAACAATGAAAAGATATGCTTGATTGCTCATATTGATGAAAGTTGGCTATGGCATAAGAGACTCTGTCATGTAAATTTTGATTGCATTGTGAAAATCAGTACAACTAAAGTAGTTAGACACTTACCTAAGATTGTTAAACCTCACAATTCGATAGGTAAGGAATGTCAATTTGGAAAACAAGTTAGAGCATCTTTTAAAAGTATTCCAAAAAAATCCAATAATGCTCTTGACTTAATTAATACTGATCTATGTGGTCCAGCTAGAAATAAAAGCTCACAAGGTGATAGATATTTCATGCTAATCATTGATGACTATTCTAGAATGTGTTGGGTTACTTTTCTTAGAGAAAAATCAAAAGCACTTGGGAAATTCAAGCTATTCAAGGCAATGGTAGAGAATGAAACCAATAAGGAAATCAAATGTTTGAGATCAGATCAAGGAGGTGAATTTACATTTAAGGAATTTAATACATTCTGTGAAGTAAATGGAATCAGAAGACAGTTATCAGCACCGCAGACACCCTTGCAGAATGGAGTTGTAGAAAGGAAAAATAGAACTATCTTGGATGCATCTAGAAGTATGTTATCAGAAGCAAATCTATCACATGTATATTAGAAAGAGGCAGTAAGCACAACAATCTACACATTCAACAAAGTTCACATCAAAGGTGAAACTGGTAAGACCCCTCATAAACTATGGTCTAGTATTACTACTACTCTTAAATATTTCAGAATATTTGGAAGTAAATGCTATATTAGAAGAGCTGAGTGTATTCGAAAATTTGATCCTAGAAGTGATGAAGGAATATTTCTTGGTTATTCATCTAAGAGCAAGGAATATGATTGCAAAAAATTGTTGAGAGTACAAATGTGAAAATTGGTGAACAGTTTAGAGGAACTTCAAGGTATATAGACTCTGAATCGGCAACAAAGATATTGACAAATGAACCTACATTGAACACACCGGTACAAAATGAAGATCCAGTTACACTGGTATCATCTGAAAATTCCATTGTAACTGAAGAACAACAACAAACAAAGACACCTCGATATGTAAGATTGAACCACTCTGAAGATCAGATATTTTGGAACAAATATCAAGGAGTTATGACAAGAGAAAGACTGGCAAATGAAGAGTTATCTCTTATTTTTGAAATTGAACCAACATGAATTAATGAGGCATGTGAAGATAAACACTGGATTAAAGCTATGGAAGAAAAATTAGAACAAATTGAGAAGAATAACACATGGACATTAGTTCGCCGGCCTAAAGACAAAAATGTAATTGGAACAAAATGGGTATTCAAAAAAAAACTTAATGAAGATGGTAAGGTAATCATAAATAAAGAAAGATTAGTGTGTAAGGGATATTTACAGAAAGAAGGAATTGATTACAATGAAACCTTTGCATCGGTAGCTAGAATTGAGGTAGTCAGATTATTCTTAGCTTTTGCAGCACACAAAAACTACAAAGTATATCAAATGGATGTTAAATGTGCATTTCTAAATGGAGATCTTGAAGAAGAAGTTTGTATTGAGCAACCTGATGGATTTTCTTTGATAGATAACAAAGATATGGTTTGCAGGTTAAGGAAAGCTTTGTATGGGTTGAAGAAAGCTCCAAGAGCTTGGTATGCTAGATTGGATAAATACCTTTTGAAGATTGTTTTTCTAAAGGTAATGCTGACAATAACTTATACTATAAAGTGACTAATGGTGACATATTGGTTATATAAGTTTTTGTTGATGATATAATCTTTGGAGGAGAAGATGGATTATGTACAGACTTTTCTATGAAATGCAGCAAGAATTTGAAATGTCTATGATTGGAGAGATAAAATTCTTTTTAGGATTGTAGATTTCACAAACTGATAAAGGTATATTCTTGAGTCAATGTATGTACTTGAAGGAGTTACTAAAGAAATTTGGGATGGAAAAATCTAAATCGGTAAGCACACCTATGACTACAAATGACAAATTATCAGTAAGAGATGAATCTACACCTATTAATCTAACTAGGTACAAATCTATGATAGGAGGTCTACTGTATTTGACACAAACAAGACCTAATATTATGAATGCAGTATGTATTGTTTCAATATTTTAGATTAATCCTAAAGAAAATCATGAATCAATAGTAAAAACGATTTTCCGGTACTTACAAGGCACTACAAATTTTGGCCTATAGTATCCTATATAGGAGTTGAGAAATACAACCCCATAATAGCCTGAAGATCTTCTGCAAGCCAAAAAACCTGCTACAAGGAGAAGCAAGGAAGCAAATACAGAAAAACAAATACACAGAGAATATGCTCAAAAAGAGAGAGCTCAATATTCACAAAAATATGTAATGTGATTCTTACAATGAAAAAAAAGAACTCAACCTTTAATAGGTCAAGAAACCCTCAAAGGGAAAACCTAGGTTTGCACATAATAGTTAATTAAAATAATTAATTATATGCACCTAAAGTTAGCTTAGGTGTAAAAGAGATAAAGGGAACTTAAATAATTAAACAAATATTGTTTAATTAATCAAGTAACTACTTGAATACTCTAACATCCCCCCTTAAGCTAGACTTAGGGAGAAGCTAAAATCAAGAACAACTATTGAAAGCATGAAAGATGGGTTCCAGCAACAAGGCCTGATTAGGTACCTAAATATAATGAAATCTCTATGAACTAGAGAAATAGAGAAAACCACATGGGAACAAAAATCTACTCCAAAAAGAGATGGAAAAGAACACCACTGAAGCATGAAGAACTTGTAAACTCTGTCAAAGAATAACTGCTGATCTGGAGAACCTCCACTGAAATAGAACATGATGAGGTAGTGAAGACTGTAATCTGTATGAGTGCCCTCAAACGACACTACTCGAATCAGATGGCAAACAAGGAAAACACTGAAATCAAAGATACAGATGGCATGAGAAACCAAATCCTAAAGAGCTGATCAATCAAACCATGAAAGCATTAGAACCAACAGGATAAACCTCCCCATAATGCGGAAAAGGGAGAGGGACAGGTACATTGAAAAGAATAGCCAACAAGAACTACATGATGAAGAACCAAGAACATCAAAGGTGCTGAGAAAAGTATGGAGTGTCGTGGAAGGAACACTCACTTGACAAAGGAAGATGGCAAACAAAAGGCAAACATCAACCCCCTCATGGCACTTTATAAGTAGTGCATGTACAATAAGACACAAGATGTGCATGATCCCAAGTAAACAATGCATGATGGTACTTTATCTTAGTGTGTTTGCATAAAGACAAGCTACAATGATAAGAAGAAAGGAAATAGAAACGAGAACCAAAATAGAGACACCCTACTCAGAGAAGAGATCCCAAGACCTGAAACAATCATGATATCCACCAGAGTGCTAAAAAACAAAAAACTAAATAAAATATGAATGGAACAGAATCTAGAAATGAAACTCATATATCTAGAAAGGACACAAAACACGCTTTCCAAAAATATAATTTTTTTGAAAAACAGAGTTTGGATGCTCATTCTACATCTCCTGGAGTGCAAAAAAGAGACCTCACTTTGACTGAAAGAAAAACATAGTCAAACAGCAAAATTGAAAAAAATTACCAACACCATGAAGTCCGACTCAGAACCAGCTTTCTGATGCCTATTTGTTTTCAAAAAAATGACTATGTATGTCCAAGATAGAGCCAAAAAACCAAACCCCCTCTGAAAGAGGCCAAAAAAGGAGGTCTAGTGGCTGGATAGTGCTCCGGTGGCCAGTGGGTGGTGCTTCGGTGGTGGCCTAGTAGTGGGCCAGTGGCTGGGAGGAGCTCCGGTGGTGAGCTCAAGCAAAGCGGTGCTCTTGTGTGGAGTAGAGCCATTGGGTGGTGCGGCGACTGTGCATTCAGGCGGAGTGGGGGCCGCTGGGGTGGTGGGCCGGAGGTGCAGATGGTTTCGATGGTGGTGGGAGGTGTTGGGCTGCAAGGAGGTCAAGCGCAGGTGGCAGCCAGGAGTGGAGCAGTGGCCAGGAAGTCGAGGAGGGTGGCGCAGAGGAGGCATTACTGAGCGGAGTGGGCTGCGCAGGCGGCGCTGCAACTGCAGTGGCTAGAGTTCCAATGGCAGCTAGGAGCAGTGGCCGGAGGTGGGGAGCCAGGGCTGAGTATGGGGATTGAGGCTGAGCGCGGGGGCCGAGGAAGCCGGAGGTTGGTACCGATAGGGGCCAAGGGCCGAAGGACCGACAGGGGCTAGGGAAAAAATGCCAACGGTGCTGTATGGGCCTATTGGGCCTGCAACATGGTAGGGGGCCCCACGGTACCTTGGTTGCCCCCCAAAAATAATTTTTGCAAAAAAACCAATTTTTTTTAAAACCCTATTTTCGCCTTCATTTTTTTCTTTTGATTTTTTTGATGATTTTTTAATAAAAGATCAAAATCAAGCCTTCATGCCAATAAAAAATGAAATATATTGTAAAGCGGAAAATCACGGTCGAACCCTAGTTGGTCTCCCCTCTTCTAACTCCAAGGAGAGAGAAGGGAGGTTCACTAGGATTCGATGGGTTTTCACTTAGGGGGAAGACTTTACATTCAAAAGAGGGGTTGAAACTCATAAGATTCAATCCCACACGATGTAAGATTGGATGCTAAATGAATTTCAAGGGTTTGGAAAGCAAAGCTACCCTCTTTTGTAAAGAATGTTGATTAAGGAAATTAAGCTAAGGATGCATAGAAAGTCATAAAGATTCGCTTATAAACTGAGTTCGGGTTATAGGATGAAGCTGGGGACCTAGAATTAGCAGTAAAATGTCGATACGGCACTGTCCTGTGAATTTGAGCAAAAGTTGTCAGGACGATGGCGCCCGGCGCCACGGTCCTCCGAAAAATCCGCGAAACGAAGGGGGATCTGTTCGTCTCTGCACAAGGATTCCAGATCTTCAATTTCAACCGCGTACCTGCAACCTACACACAGAAAAGCGAAGACGATTGGGGGGTTAGGGATTAGGGGTTTGCCTTTAGGTCAAACCCCGGTTTTGGAATTAACCAAGAAATGAGCAAGAGCTGTAAATGTAAATGACTGTAAAACAAGTACTAATACCTTGTTCTAAGGATGTTTGTATCCTTATGTGCGAAGGTTTAGATGTTGTATGTTGTAGCATGTAGTATATGATCTCCTCTTCAATGGTTGAATCCTTGTCTTGAATGCAACACTTAGCCTTGAATGGAGACTTGAAATGATCAATTGCTTGAAGGAATGCTTGAATGCCTGAATGCTTGAATGCTTGAGTATAGTTTCCACGCCTTTTCCCTCATATATTGAATGAAAGAGGAAAATGTCATTTATATACTTGTCAATTAGGGCTGATAGACTGATTTTCCCGACCTTAGGCCGACCAGGGAATGTAATTTTCCAAATTGCAATCAAAAAGACCCGAGCCTCTTAGGAGATCGGGCCCAAAATAGGACCCAGGGACCAGGGCGCTGGGCGCCCTGGTCCTGGAGGACCAGGGCACTGGGCACCCTAGTTCTGGAGGACCAGGGTGCTGGGCGCCCTGGTCCTGGCCCGGGGCAGCAGGGTGCAAGGAGGTTCAGGCCAGGGTGCATGAAAAATGCAGTTTTCAGTGTCGTGAGCAAGTTTTGGGGTCTCCATTCAGGTTGCGTGTTGCGTCGCCATCGTGAAGACCGAAATGCAGTCAAAATTGCAAGTGTCGCAATTTTAGGACGCTACATTTAGCCCCCACTTTAGCGGGAGTATGTATGCTCATACTTCCGGTAAAGTACAAGGAAACAACGTTGAAAGACTTTCACCACGTCAAGGAGGCAAGATACACCAAGCCCCCAGTGGACTAAGGATCTTACAACTTCGATTGACAAAGTAAAAGGGACGATCACAAGGGAGAACCATGACTGTCAGTAGTAAGGTTCCCTCACTATGAGTCATGCAAAAGAAATACCAAAAATCTTCAAGACAAAGCTAAGTTTGCCAAGAAATTTTCAAGTATCTTTGAAAGGATAGACAGGGTGTATGCCCCCCTACGTTAAAGCGATCGCACACGCCTCAACGGGGGTGATTGTTTTAACGTAGTGATACACATAAGAAATGAGAAAGGAAAAGGAGCACGTTATCGCAAGGATTTAGCCCCCAAGTGTGAGATAAACCCAAGGATAATAGACACAAAACACAAAGCATGAGGTGACTTCGCTTTCCTCGGGGTCAGTATGCTGTATGATAAGTCATGTATATATATCATATGTATGTATGCATAATTGTTCTTCATTCCCCAATCAAGGAAGGTCACCTAGAAGAAGGGAACACATGTGTCTTTTGAGTCAATATGAGAGAGATCAAGAGATCTCAATGCTTTGCATCGTCCTCAAGTAGACAACACTAAGGATGACAAATAGAAGAATGAGAATAACATATAGAAGAAGTAACAAAAGGGAGGGGGAGAGAATCTTCCATGCTAATGTAACTTAGTCTAGCATGTCATCTAGCCCCCGATCTTGCTGATCAATGTTTCGGGAAGGGAGGGAACACGCTAGAGGAGGAACATCCAACACAGCAGATGGAGCTATCACAAGATCCAAACAAGGGCTATGTTCATGTTCCAAGCCACATTGTTCTTGTCTAGGAGCTAGGATAAGTGTTTTAGAAAATTCATTAGATAAATGGTTATCGACATCAACAAGTTCATATTCACTATCAGAAGCAAGAGGAGAACATTTTCATCTATATCATCATCAAGATTTATAAAAATAGGATCTTTAACTCGCACAGGATCAAGATCATCATGCATCTTATGTTTAGGAGATTTAGGCTCAATATCCGGCTGAGGAGAAAATGGAATAATGCTTGTTGAAGGTGTTTTTGGAGATTGCAAAGTTTGAGAAGCAGCTGCTTGAGCCCTAAGACGACGCTTTCGTCGACGTTCCCGTGCAGAATGATTACGTCTAGTCTTAGTAGGAAGTGTAGAAGATAGAGGAGGAGGAATGTTCTCATCCTTATCACTTGGGTGTTTAGGTTGTGGTCTCTTAGGCTGGCTAATAGGAGAAGAAGAACGTCTCTTCTCTCTATAGAAGGCAGGAGGAGGAACTGCTCCATATAAAGGAGGAGTTTTTGGTTTAGGAAGAAGACCAAGTCCATCATGACGAGGAGGTATAGGTCTATTTTTAGAAGATTTATTAGGCATAGACATAGTCGCATCCATAGGGACGGGTTGGGAATCTTCTTGGGGAAAGACATTAGTTTTGTCTTTCAAAGGAAGAATTTCCTTCTCAAGAATGGTAGGAATGTCAAGTTTAGGTGCTCTAGGTTCACTTAGAGATAGGATCATATCTGTTTTCCACTTTTGATAAGATTTGAAAAGATGATCACTTCGCGGAGGAAGAGATTGGAATTGTTTAGGCCAAAAGTAATCAAGAGGAACACTAGAGGTTCTTTCGGCTGGTTTAAAGAGACTATGATTGACAGTAACAACTTCACCATTATGGGGAAATTTTAAACACTTATGAATAGGAGAAGCAATAGCTTTCATGGAATATAGCCAAGGATAGCCAAGCTTCACACGAAATTGTTCAGAAGAAGGAATAATAGCAAAGTTCACATCAAGGGATTTGTTATGGACCTCAATAGGCAATGTAATAGAACCAATTGCAGGAGAAGAAAATGCATCAAATAGTTTCACAATCACATCTGTTTTGTCATAGATCACTTGATTCAATTGCAAAGTAAAAAGAAATTCTTCAATAATAACATTAACCATGCACGAAGGATCAATAAGCACTCCACGACAAGGCATATTCTTGACTTTTGCAACTATGTATAAAGGACCATTAGGTGCCCTAATGGTTTCACTAGAATCAAATGTGATGGGAGGTTCTTTAGGGTTTTCTTGCTGCTCTACAAATTTAATCACATTCGGAGTCATAGACACAAGACCATCAGATGAGAGAGAGGAATCATTAGCCTCAATTGCATTAGAGGTATGAGAAGGTAATGGATCAGTGAAAATCTGAAGATTTTGGTTAGGAGGAGCTACAGATGTGTTGCCTTTATCATTCACTCCAGAAATAGAGATAGTATTATTATCAATCAAATCCTGAATTTTACCCTTTAGAGAAAAACATTTTTCAGTATCATGACCAGGCTGACGATGAAAATGACAGAAAGCTTTATGATCAAAATAAGGTGAAGTAATCTTTGCAGGATCAATTTGTCGTACAGGAGGAAGAGTAAGCACATTTTGTTCCAATAACTTATTCATAATATCATGCAATGATTCATTCAAAGGAGTATACTTTCTTTCTTTCTTGAAAAATTTAGAAATAGGAGGCACACCTGATGCTGCATTCACATTGTTGTTGATGATGTTTTCATTGAATTTGATGGAATCTCTGTTCGGTTTAAACTTCCCAAATGGTTGTTGACTGCTATCACCCTTATCACTCGGAGCCATAGGATGTGATTGTTCCATTTGACTCATAGTCAGTTGATAATTGTGAAGAGTGGCGCACAACTGTTGGAAAGAAGTAAACTCAGAAAACAGAAGTTTGTCTCTAATATCTTTTTGCAAATTAGAAATAAAGATTCTTTGAATATCATTATCAGGCACTGGAAAAGAAATTTGAGCATACAAATGCTTATATCTACCAATGAAATCAGTCACTTTTTCTTTAACACCTTGTTTACAATGCATTAAATCAATCAAAGTAACTTTAGGACTTATATTGTTTTGAAATTGTTGAATGAAAGCATTTGCAAGTTGTTCGAAAGAAGTAATAGAATAAGAAGGCAACGAGCAATACCATTGTAGGGCTTTGTCTCTTAATGTTCTAGTAAATAGTTTTGCAATCAACCTTTGGTCATAAGCAAAATCAGTACATATTGTTTGAAAAGTCTTAACATGTGTTAGAGGATCTCCTTTACCATTATAAAGTTCCAAATGCGGGATTTCAACATGCTTAGGAGGAATAGCTCGAACAATGTCAAGAGAAAGTGGGCTCGCAACATCAAATGTGGGCACACTAAACTTAGATTGATTCATAGAGGCAATTTGTTGCTGTAAAGAAGAGACAGTTTGTGCAAGATTATTAATGGTAGCTTCAGTCGAAGAGTTCATATTAGGTGTGTTAGATTGAGATGGAGGTGTGATGTTATTGAAAGATGGTAAAGAGTAAGGTGGTGGGACCCTATGATAGTCAACCATAGGGGATGATTGGATAGGAGGAACACTACAAGGAGGAATGGAATGGTTAAATGAATTGCCCCCTTGTGTCATGTTCATTTGTGAAGATGTAATAGGAACACTTATTGAAGGAATGAATGAAGAAGTTGGATTGAATGAAGGAATAGGGTTAATTGAAGAAGGAGGATTGCCCCCATGACTGGTAATCACAGTAGGAATGTCTTGTATAGAAGTAGCCATGATATTTGATGTAAAGGTAGGTATACTAGCAATAGGAGTTGTCAAAGGAATAGAATGATTGACTTGTGTAGGTGGTTGTGTATAACCTAAAGATTCAGCACAACTCTTCATAGGCATCACATTCGAATCCACAATGTGTGCGATACCACGTAAAACATCAATTCCATTCTTATCACTTTGAAGCATACGTTTTAGACCCTCAATTAAAGGAAGAGCTTGACTATTGGGATACTCATG
Source organism: Cryptomeria japonica (assembly GCF_030272615.1). NCBI lineage: Eukaryota > Viridiplantae > Streptophyta > Pinopsida > Cupressales > Cupressaceae > Cryptomeria > Cryptomeria japonica. The sequence goes on along the minus strand of NC_081411.1, from coordinate 779,841,416 downwards.
AGACATCCATTGGTGAAAATCGTCAAATTGGTTATCCAATTTGGAAAGTTGTTCAACAGAAACTTTATGGGGAGCTTCTTCATCATTAGGAGGATTAGAGGAATTACCCATGTCCTCGTTAAAAAGGCTATTCAAATTAGGTTCCATCTCCTCGGTAGTTAACCCTCGGAAAGACTTAATTCTACGGCTTCGTCTAACGGGAATAGTGTAAGTAGGACTTGTTGTTGTAAAACTCATGCACTAGAGAGAGAGAGAAGATTTTGATTTTAGAGGTAGCAATTTTCAGTAAAACCAGCCAATCTTCCAGATTTAAGCTGTTAAATGCAATCACAACAGTCTCCCGAAATTTCGGAAAAAATGTCCGGGACCGTGGCGCTCGGAGTGCAACACGGTCCTTGCAACTTTTTTCGAAATTTGCAGGGATGAAAGGTATGATGATTTTAGAGCTAATCTGAAAAAATTGAGGGATTTTACGATCTGTAGATAGGCCAAATTAAAGTTGCAAATTCAAAATTGAACCCTATCAAGATTGTCGAAAAATGCAAAATTTGAATTTTGAAAAAGAGAGGGAAACTGAAATTTTGAATTTTATGATTTTAGAGGGAATGTCAAGAGCAATGCAAATTTTGAAATTTGAAAATTGACTCAATTTCACGCTAAATTCAATTTTGAAAGCGGAAATCAAAGTTGTTGTAATTAGGCACTTAATTTCAAAAGTCACAAAATGCAAATATTTGAATAAAGCACTGAAATTTCGAATGAATGCAAATACAATTTTCAGATCTAAGACAGTAAGAACACAATTTTGACACAAAATTTCAGTTTCGATAATTTTTGAATGATTAGGAGCCTTAGACCAAGCAATCACAAGACCAACTTTGACTGTAATTTTGAAAGTGTTATAATTGATAAAATCAGCCAAAATTCTAGATTTTAGCAGGAAAATACAGCAAGATCTCGCTCCCGAAATTTTGGAAAAAATGTTGGGGACGATGGCGCTCGGAGTGCAACACGGTCCTCGCAACTTTTTTCCAAATTTTCAGGGATGGAAGATATTGTGATTTTATTACGGAATCCAAAGTTACAGCTGATTTGGAGATGTTTTGATCGGTCAAATTGTCGGACAAAGGTTGAATCAAGAGGGTTTCAAAAATTAGGGTTTTGACTTTTAACCACTTAATTTTCAGAATTAAAGCACAAATATGAATTGATAATTTGTAATAGAAAGGCAGATCTGAAACAAGCATTAACATTTAGACATTTCGCAAGTTTAATAACTAAAAAGAAAATTTAGGGTTTTTATGCAATCACCTCTAAAATTTTGCAAAAGATCAAACATGGAAATGTAATCAATTTTTTCAGATCTAAGCATGAAAAATCAGAAAGGATGTTCACGTCGGGTTCACCAAAATGTAAAGTGGAAAATCGCGGTCGAACCCTAGTTGGTCTCCCCTCTTCTAACTCCAAGGAGAGAGAAGGGAGGTTCGCTAGGATTCGATGGGTTTTCACTTAGGGGGAAGACTTTACATTCAAAAGAGGGGTTGAAACTCATAAGATTCAATCCCACACGATGTAAGATTGGATGCTAAATGAATTTCAAGGGTTTGGAAAGCAAAGCTACCCTCTTTTGTAAAGAATGTTGATTAAGGAAATTAAGCTAAGGATGCATAGAAAGTCATAAAGATTCTCTTATAAACTGAGTTTGGGTTATACGATGAAGCTGTGGACCTGGAATTAGCAGTAAAATGTTGATACGGCGCTGTCCTGCAAATTTGAGCAAAAGTTGTCGGGACGATGGCGCCCGGCGCCACGGTCCTCCGAAAAATCCGCGAAACGAAGGGGGATCTGTTCGTCTCTGCACAAGGATTCCAGATCTTCAATTTCAGCCGCGTACCTGCAACCTACACACAGAAAAGCGAAGACGATTGGGGGGTTAGGGATTAGGGGTTTGCCTTTAGGTCAAACCCCAGTTTTGGAATTAACCAAGAAATGAGCAAGAGCTGTAAATGTAAATGATTGTAAAACAAGTACTAATACCTTGTTCTAAGGATGTTTGTATCCTTATGTGCGAAGGTTTAGATGTTGTATGTTGTAGCATGTAGTATATGATCTCCTCTTCAATGGTTGAATTCTTGTCTTGAATGCAACACTTAGCCTTGAATGGAGACTTGAAATGATCAATTGCTTGAAGGAATGCTTGAATGCCTGAATGCTTAAATGCTTGAGTATAGTTTCCACGCCTTTTCCCTCATATATCGAATGAAAGAGGAAAATGTCATTTATATACTTGTCAATTAGGGCTGATAGACTGATTTTCCCAACCTTAGGCCGACCAGGGAATGTAATTTTTCAAATTGCAATCAAAAAGACCCAAGCCTCTTAGGAGACCGGGCCCAAAATAGGACCCAGGGACCAGGGCACCGGGCGCCATGGTCCTGGAGGACCAGGGCGCTGGACGCCCTGGTCCTGGAGGACCAGGGCGCTGGACGCCCTGGTCCTGGAGGACCAGGGCACTGGGCGCCCTAGTCCTGGAGGACCAGGGCGCTAGGCGCCCTGGTCCTGGAGGACCAGGGCGCTGGGCGCTCTTGTCCCACCTCCCGGGGTAGCAGGGTGCAAGGAGGTTCAGGCCAGGGTGCATGAAAAATGCAGTTTTCAGTGTCGTGAGCAAGTTTTGGGGTCTCCATTCAGGTTGCGTGTTGCGTCGCCATCGTGAAGACCGAAATGCAGTCGAAATTGCAAGTGTCACAATTTTAGGACGCTACATATATATTATTTTTTTGAAATTTTTTTTCTCGAAATGCATGCCAAGGTCGTATGGCGTGGATCTCAGAAAAAAATACTCCCAAAGGCTCAGGAACCAAAATAGGTCAAATTTTATATGACCATAGGGGTTTTCGGACCTTCTGAGCATGATGGTGAGGCCTGTTTAGGCCCAAAGTTCTTAGAAAAAAAGTGTCAACCCTAGGTACATAAATAATTCCTGACCTTTTTTATGTACCGTGGGGTTACCCCCCCAAAATTTTTAAAACCCTATTTGCTTCCTTGCTTCTCCTTGGAACAAGCACCTAATGATCACCTAATGTTAGCTTAAGTGTAAAAAGATAATTGGGAACTTAAAGAATTAAACAAATAATGTTTAATTAATCAAGTAAGATCACATAATAAAAACAACCAACAAGCAAGTGCAGGTCAAGAGTTTGGTTCTCATGGCAGATCCTTCAGTTGAGTTATTGACTTCACACAACTATCACACCTAGAAGCCCTGCATCACAATGCTTCTTAAGGCATGAGGGTTGTGGGCTTCTTTGGATGAGGTTCAGCTGGTACTGCAGTGTCCTTATGAGATTCTTATGCACTGGAACAAGCTGGATGAGGCCATGGGTTTGATCTCTTTGGATCTCTCTGACAGTCTTCTATTTCACCTTGAAGAGTTGCTTACTCCTTGGGATATGTGGTTGAAGTTTGATTCTCTCTTTGGGAGGGTCAATGAGATTTGGGCATTACAGATTGAGGTAGAGTTGATTTCTTTGTCACCTGATTCCTTTCCCATTATTGAGGATTTTTGAACAAATTCAAGACTACTAGATTTGTTCTTCAGGGATGTGGAAAGAACAAAACTAATACCGAGTGCATTCATTTGATTCTTTCGAAGCTTTGGGGTCACTTTTTGTTTTTTGCCTCTGCTTTCTACTCCACCATGGATGGCCTGGGTGCTCATTTCAACATGCCAACCTTTGATGTCTTTTGTGAGCACTTGTCTCATGAGCAGTCTAATCTTTCTCAGCTAGATACACTCTCAGGCTCCAAGAACAAAGCATTGGTTGCTCAGTCCTCTAAAGAGAAGGAGAAATAGAAGCAGAAACTGAAGCCAAAGAAGCCTTCTACAGGTAGTGAGAATTCCTCCAAGCCTGCTCCTATGTCTGATTCAAAACTATTTCCTCCCAAACAAGGGAAATCTTCACAGTCTAGTGAGTCTTCCTCCAAGACTAAGAAGAAATCATCGGACACTTGCAGTTTTTGTGGCAAGGAAGGACATCTCATTTCCAGGTGTTGGAAATGATTAGAGGCTTTAGAGAAAGCCATGCAGCAGCATCACATTTCCTCACCTCAGGCATCTTCTCCTTCCATAGGGAAAGGTCGTGCTCTCACTGCTAGAGCTTCGACCTATGGGTCCACATGGATTCTAGATTCTGGTGCTTCTCACCATATGACACACACTTATCAGTTGGTACTTCTCTTGCCTCTTGTGGTATTTCATAGATTGTAGTGGGTGACTCAGTTCAGCTTTCTATCTTGGGTTCAGGTTCTGTCTCTTTGGATGGGGGTACTCTACAAGATGTTTTGGTTGTCCTTGACATCTTGATGAACCTCTTATCCATTTATCAGATTTACTGCTCTGGCTCTGGTAAGATAGTTGAGTTCTCACCACATGATGTGGTTATTCGAGACCTCCATGACCCTGATTTGGTTGTGGCTATTGGTAGTGTGGATTCTGCATCTCATCTCTATAGATTTGATGAATTTGATCCCTCTTTGGGTACAAGTTCATCTCTCATAGCACATGTAGATTCAATGAGTAAGCTTTGGCATGAGTGATTGGGTCATGTAAATTATAGATATCTTTAGCAGATGAGTACACAGGCACTTGTTCTTGGGCTCCCACAGATTTCCTGCACTGATGGTGTTTGTCATGGTTGTGTGCTTGGCAAGCATCACAAAGATCCCTTTCTAAAGGGAAGAGCCTCTCATGTTTTGGCACCTTTAGAGCTGATTCATAGTGACTTCATGTCATTTCCCACTCCTTTTTCAGGGGCCAAGTATGTACTCACGTTTATTGATGACTTCTCTAGACGCACATGGGTGTACTTTCTTAAGTACAAGTTTGATGTCTTTGATTCATTTCGAATCTTCAAGAAATATGGTATCAAAGCTTTAGATATGCAGCTACCTATTCTTGTTTTGATAATTTTGCATCGGAAGCAGATCTAGGGTTTCAGGAATTTTTTATGTATCGTGGGGTTGCCCCCCCAAAAATTTTTTTGCAAAAAAACATTTTTTTTTTAAACCCTATTTGTTTCCTTGCTTCTCCTTGTAACAAGCACCTAATGATCACCTAATGTTAGCTTAAGTGTAAAAAGATAATTGGGAACTTAAAGAATTAAACAAATAATGTTCAATTAATCAAGTAAGATCACATAATAAAAACAATACCATAGGAGCCCAAATGATCTCTGCAAGCTGAAAAACCTATTATAAGGAGAAGTAAGGAAGCAAATAGGGTTTTAAAAAAAAAATTGGTTTTTTACAAAAAATATTTTGGGGGGGGAACCCCACGATACATAAAAAAGGTCAAAACCTAGGTACATAAAAAATTCCTAAAACCCCAGATCTGCTTCTAATGCAAAATTCTCAAAACAAGAATAGGTATATGGAAATGGGGGGTTTCGGAGCATTCTGAGCTCAAAGGTGAGGTCCATTTGAGCCCAAAATGATCAGAAACAAAACATTTAACCCAGATCCAATAAAAAAATCTAAAAAAACTTGAAACCCTCCTCCAAAAAATCTTCTGAAAAAATTAAGAACAAGCAGAAATAGATGTAGGCTCTAATACCATGAAGAAGTTGAGGAAATACAACTTTAGAGATCCCAAGAACACCTGCATGCAAATACCTGTCACAAGAGAAGAATGGAGGCACATAAAGAAAAAAAGCATAAATACTCTAAAGAAGAAGATTATCATTCAGAAAGGGAATTAATTTAATGAAAAAGTACAATACAATTCTTATAATGTGATTCTTACAATCAAAAGAAATAACTCAACCTTTAATAGGTCAAGAAACCCTAAAAGGGAAAACCTACGTTTGCACATAATAATTAATAATTAATTATATGCACCTAAAGTTAGCTTAAGTGTAAAAGAGATAAAGGGAACTTAAATAATTAAATAAATATTGTTTAATTAATCAAGTAAATACCCGAATACTCTAACACCCCCCATTAAGCTAGACTTAGGGAGAAGCTAAAACCTAGAACAACTACTAAAAGCATGAAAGATGGGTCTTGACAACAAGGCCTGATCAAGTACCCAAATACAATGAAATCTCTATGAACTGGAGAAATAGAGAAAACCACATGGGAACAAAACTCTACTCCAAAAAGAGATGGAAAAGAACACCACTAAAGCATGAAGAACCTGCAAACTCTGTAGAAGAATAACTGTTGATCTGGAGAACCTCCATTGAAATAGAACATGACCAAGTAGAGAAGATTGTAGTATGTATGAGTGCCCTCAAATGACACTACTCGAATAATATGGCAAACAAGGCAAACACTAAAATCAAAGATACATATGGCATGAGAAACCAAAGCCTGAAGAGCTAATCAATTGAACCACGGAAGTATTAGAACCAACAAGATAAACCTCCCTATAATGCGGAAGAGGGTGAGGGATAGGTACACTAAAAAGAACAGCCAACAAGAACTGCATGACGAAGAACTAGGAATATCAAAGGTGCTAAGAAAAGTATAGGGTGTCATGGAAGGAACACTCACTTGACACACAACATGAGGTGAATGTCGTAGAAGGAACACTCACTTGACAAAGGAAGATGGAAAACAAAAGGAAAATATCGACCCCCTCATGGCACTTTATAAGTAGTGCATGTACAATAAGACAAAAGATGTGCATGATCCCAAGTAAATAATGCATGATGGCACTTTATCTCAGTGCATTTGCATAAATACAAGCTACAATGATAAGAAGACTAGAAATAGAAACAAGAACCAAAATAGAGACACCCTACTCAGAGAAGAGATCCCAGGACCTGAAACAACCACGATATCCACTAGAGTGCTGAAAAACAAAAAATTGAATAAAATATGCATGGACCAGATTCTGAAAATAAAACTCATATATCTAGAAAGTACATAGCACACACTTTCCAAAAATATAATTTTTTTGAAAAATGGAGTTCGGATGCTCATTCTACGTCTCCTGGAGTGCAAAAAAGAGACCTCACTTTGACTAGAAAAAAAACACAGTCAAACAACAAAATTGGAAAAAAATTACCAACACCATGAGATCCATCTCGGAACCAAGTTTCTATAATCCTTTTATAAGAATTGTATTGTACTTGTTCAGTAAATTGATTCCCTTTCTAAATGATAATCTTCTTCTTCAAAGCATTTATGCTTTTTTACTTTATGTGCCTCCATTCTTCTCTTGTGATAGGTATTTGCATGTAGGTGTTCTTGGGATCTCTGAAGTTGTATTTCCTCAACATCTTCATGATATCAGAGCCTACATCTATTGCTGCTTGTTCCTGATTTTTCAGAAGATTTTTTGGAGGAGGGTTTCAAGTTTTTTCAAAAAAATTTATTGGATTTGGGGTAAATGTTTTATTTCTGATCATTTTTGGGCTCAAACAAACCTCATTGTTGAGCTCAGAATGCCCCCAAACCCCCCATTTCCATATAAAATTTGTCAAATTTGAGTTCTAAAATTTTTTCTTTGGTTTTGCCTTTTTTTTTTTTGCACGAATTTCATGAAATTTGTCAAAAAAATTATTAAAAAAAATCAGAGCAATTTGGGTTAAAAAAAACCTCACTGTTGGCTTCCAAAGGGCATTTCCATTCATTTTGATATATAATTCGATCTATTTCAGTGACAAGTGCATGTGTGCCATGATTTTTTCATTGGCACACTTTACGAGGCACAAAAATCCTTATGGTTGTACCCGTAAATGCGTCAGAATATTTTCATAAACAAAAATTAAAAAATTAAAAAATTTTTTTACCCTTTTTATGCATAAAAAGAGGGTTTTTTTTTTCTTTTGGCCATATCTTAGGCATACGGAGTCATTTTTTCAAAAACAAATAGGCATCGGAAAGCTTGTTCCGAGCCAGACCTCGTCATGTTGGTAATTTTTTTCAACTTTTCTATTTGACTATTTTTTTTCTAGTCAAACTGGGGTCTCTTTTTTACACTCTAGGAGCCATAGAATGAGCATCCGAACTTCATTTTTTGAAAACTTTATATCGTTGGAAAGTTTGTTCTGTGCACTTTCCAGACATATGAGTTTTATTTCTAGATTTTGCTCCATGCATATTTTATTTAGTTTTTTTCTTTTTAGCACTCTAGTGGATATCTTGGTTGTTTTAGGTCCTAAGATCTCTTCTCTTGATAGGATGTCTCTATTTTGGTTCTCGTTTCTATTTCTAGTCTTCTTATCATTTTAGCTTGTATTTATGCAAACACACTGACATAAAATGTCATCATGCATTGTTTACATGGAATCTTGCACCTCTTGTGCCTTATTCTACATGCACTACTTATAAAGTGCAATGGGGAGGGTTGATGTTTTCCTTTTGTTTACCATCTACCTTTATCCAGTGAGTGTTCCTTCCATGACATTCACCTCATGATGTATGTCAAGTGAGTGTTCCTTCCACAACACTATGTACTTTCTCTGCACCTTCGATGTTCCTAGTTTTTGTCATCCAGTTCTTGTTGGCCATTCTTGTCAGTGTACTTTTCCCTCTCCCTCTTCAACATTATGGGGAGGTTTGTCCTGTTGGTTCTAATGCTTCCGTGGTTTGATTGATCAGCTCTTCAAGCTTTGGTTTCTCATGCCATCTGTATCTTCGAGTTTAGTTGTTTGCCTTTGTTTGCCATCTGATTCGAGTAGTGTCATTTGAGTAGGCGTTGGAAAGCTAGTTCCGAGCTGGACCTCATGGTGTTGGTAATTTTTTCTAATTTTGCTTTTTGACTATGTTGTTTTTCCAGTCAAAGTGAGGTCTCTTTTTTCCACTCTAGGAGACGTAGAATGAGTATCCGAACTCCATTTTTCAAAAAAATTATATTTTTGGAAAGCATGTGATGTGTGCCTTCTAGATATATGAGTTTTATTTCCAGATTCTGCTCCATGCATATTTTATTTTTTATTTTTCTTTTCAGCACTCTGGTGGATATCATGGTTGTTTCAAGTCCTAGGATCTCTTCTCTGAGTAGGATGTCTCTATTTTGGTTCTTGTTTCTATTTCCAGTCTTCTTATCATTGTAACTTGTATTTATGCAAACACATTGAGATAAAGTGCCTTTGTTTGCCATCTGATTCAAGTAGTGTCATTTGAGGACACTCATGGTTCATTTGAGTAGGCATCAGAGAGTTGGTTCTAAGCCAGACCTCATGGTGTTGGTAATTTTTTCCAATTTTGCTGTTTGATTGTGTTTTTTTCTAGTCAAAGTAAGGTCTCTTTTTTGCACTCCAAGAGACATAGAATGAGCATCCGAACTTCATTTTTCAAAAAAATTATATTTTTGGAAAGCGTGTGATGTGTACTTTCCAGATATATGAGTTTTATTTCCGGATTCTACTTCATGCATATTTTATTCAATTTTTTGCTTTTTAGCACTCTAGTAGATATCATGGTTGTTTTAGGTCCTAGGATCTCTTCTCTGAGTAGGGTGTCTCTATTTTGGTTCTCATTTCTATGTCATGGAAGGAACACTCACTTGACAAAGGAAGATGGCAATTAAAAGGCAAACATTGACCCCCTCATGGCACTTTATAAGTAGTGCATGTACAATAAGACACAAGATGTGCATGATCCCAAGTAAACAATGCATGATGGCACTTTATCTCAGTGCATTTGCATAAATATAAGCTACAATGATAAGAAGACTGGAAATAGAAATGAGAACCAAAATAGAGACACCCTACTAAGAGAAGAGATCCCAGGACCTGAAACAACCACGATATCCACTAGAGTGCCGAAAAGCAAAAAACTATAACATCACAGGAGCCCAAATGATCTCTGCAAGCTGAAAAACTTGTTACAAGGAGAAGCAAGGAAGCAAATATAGAAAAACAAATACACAAAGAATATGCTCAAAAAGAGAGAGCTCAATATTAACAAAAATATGTAATGTGATTCTTATAATGGAAAGAAAAAACTCAACCTTTAATAGGTCAAGAAACCCTAAAAGGGAAAACCTAGGTTTGCACATAATAATTAATTAAAATAATTAATTATATGCATCTAAAGTTAGCTTAAGTGTAAAAGAGATAAAGGGAACTTAAATAATTAAACAAATAATCTTTATGAGTGCCCTCAAATGACACTACTCGAATCAGATGGCAAACAAAGCAAACATTGAAATTGAAGATATAGATGGCATGAGAAATGAAAGCCTGAAGAGCTAATCAATTGAACCATAGAAGAATTAGAACCAATAGGATAAATCTCCCCATAATGCGGAAGAGGGAGAGGGATAGGTACACTAAAAAAAATAGCTAATAAGAACTGCATGATGAAGAACCAAGAACATCAAAGGTGCTAAGAAAAGTACAGGGTGTTGTGGAAGGAACACTCACTTGTAACATAGCATGAGGTGAATGTCATGGAAGGAACACTCACTTGACAAAGGAAGATGGCAAACAAAAGGCAAACATCGACTCCCTCATGGCACTTTATAAGTAGTGCATGTACAATAAGACACAAGATGTGCATGATCCTAAGTAAACAATGTATGATGGTACTTTATCTCAATGCGTTTGTATAAATACAAGCTACAATGACAAGAAGACTGGAAATAGAAATGAGAACCAAAATAGAGACACCCTACTCAGAGTAGAGATCCCGAGACCTAAAACAACCACAATATCCACTAGAGTGCTAAAAAGAAAAAAATTGAATAAAATATGCATGGAGCATAATTGAATTATGTGCATACACAGATGTAAATTGGGCAAGAGATGTAGATGACATAAAAAGAACCACCGGCGGAGCATTTTTTCTTGGAAGCAAATTAATTTCTTGGATGAGCAAAAAACAAAGTTGCACATCTTTATCAATAGCTGAATCAAAATATGTTGTAGCAACAACTAACTGTACACATGTATTATGGTTTAAGCAAATGTTGAAGGACATAAAGGTAAAATACAAAGAAGCTATAACTATCTTTTGTGATAATACAGAAGCAATTGATATATCTAAGAATCTGGTACTACATTCTAAAACTAAACATGTCTCTATCAAACTGAATTTTCTGAAAGAGAATGTTGAAGCAAAAGAAGTAAAACTAGTTTATGTGAATACTGAAGAGAAGATTATAGATATTTTCACTAAGCCTTTGCCTAAGGAGACTTTTGAATATCTCAAAGATCAGCTTTAAGGCCATACCCCCACCAGTAGAGACTTAGACAGTTGATGTTTGTCATCAACCAACAGAACTAACAGAGAAATATTTTAATCTAGCTTTGATGAGGAGAGCTACTTCTAAGGGGGAGTAGTTGGTATACTGAATAAGTTGGTATTTTGTATTTGAACCTGGTTTTTTTATGGCTTTGGAATTTGATGTCAAAGGGGGAGAGATTGATATTGAAAAACACATGTTACTCCTAGGGGGGAGACTTTATCCCTTGGGGAGAGATTGTTATTTTGGGAGAGATTGATTACTCTTTGTACCTGAATTTTGATTTCTGGATATGATTTCTTTTGGGAGATTGTTGGTTTTTGGTATTTGGCATTTTTGTTTGGCACTTTGATGGTTTTTCCATCTTGTGTTGCCATCAATGCCAAAGGGGGAGATTGTTGGTATTTTGGATATGTTGATATGGTTTTGTCATTGATGTTAACACTTATCAACTCTGGCAATGTTAACTAGCAAGCAAGTGACTTATACATAGTCACTAGTTTCTTGTTCACTGGTAGGATATATTGTTCACTGACACTTGGAATGACATGGAAAACACTTGGTTATGTCGAAGACATCATTTGGACATTTTGTCTTGGAGATTTGTTCATTGGTATATTCGTGTTTGCATATTTGTTGTTATCGTCAATTAGGTCTAGGATAAGCACTGATAGGATTATCTATTCCAAATCAGCATGACATGCTATGGAGATGATTTATTAAATGTTGTAAATTCATTGAGCCAACATGTTGAGTCATATATTGCATCGGTTATTGTTGTACTTGTAAATTGTTTTATTAATATCTTTTGTAAAGCCAACCTATACATTTTGGTCCTAGGCTTCGGTATATATGTAAGATCCTATTTGATCAAAGAAGAAAGTGAGGAATGTGAATGGAATAAGGAATATGCGAGAATAAGTAGATCTATACATGCATACATAATTTGAAGGTAGAAGGAAGGTTTTGTGAAGACATATCAGAACTGAACTGGTACTGAATCTAGCATATGAAGATGCTATTTTGAGCAGTACATCATTATTGGATTTAACCATCCAATTGTAGTCAATGTGACTCCTATTTGTGTTTGAGCAATGAGATCTAGGCGCTTGGACTTTCTGCATGTGCAGACCCCCTATTGTAGACACATACTATATGCAGTAGTATCATTTGATTTTGGGTAAGGTTTCCCATTGTGGTATTTCCCCTTATAGGGTTTCCAGATACAAATACTGGTGTTATGGGTTTATTGTCTTTCTATTTCATACATTAATCTTTACCAGTACTACAATTAACTGATAAACTATCTATCGACATTAACTTTGGTGTACCGGTATTAAGCATTAAGTTTAGTCAAGTTGTTTTTGGTTTATTAGACAACTAATTCACCCCCCCCCCTCTCAGTTATCTCTAGGACCTAACAATCTTTAGTTATTTCATCAACAATTTGTACACAAGTTTTGGGTGTAACCTTACTAGAATCAGTGTCATCCTTCTTCTTCCTTTTGAAAGTACTGGATGCAACTGTAGGTGTAGCCTTAAGTTCTTTCTTCTAAGTCGGTAACTTGATTGTGACCTTTCTAACCGATTGCTTCTTTGATTCTACCTTAGCTTCTTTTGGTTTTTTCCTAACAACCCTCTTGAAGGCTAATGGTGTGTCATCCCCTGATTCAAAATTTGCAGTAATTGGTTCAATGTGAACTACCATATCCTTCCTCTTTCTACCTTTCTTTGGGACAACATCAATAATTGCCTTTATGTCCTTTGAGACCTCTTGTACAAATTTGTTTTCTTTTCCTTCTTGTTTTTCCCTTCTCTTCTAGCTGAACTCTGTTTCTATTAGGATTCCCACAGACACTAAGAGGGGGTGGAGGGGGGGGGGAATTAGTATCTAACTGGTAATTTGATTTTCTTAACCTAAAACATGTAGAACATATTAATATTGAATACCAGTAAACAAGAAATAATGCAATAAACAAAGATAACAACAACCACATGAAAAACACACCATAACATAGTAGTTTAATGAGGAAACCTAGTGTGGAAAAAACCTCAATGGGATTTGTGACCCACATATTCACTTACTGGCTAATAAGAGAATATTACTGCTATAAGAGGGGCCTACACATGTAGGAAGGCCAAGTGCCTAGAGCTCACTGCTCAACTACAAAATGGGAAGTTTCACTGACTTACAAAATGGATTATATAAATCAAATGTCTTGTACTACTTTAAAATAGCATCTATTATGCCAGATCCAGTACCAGTTTATAGCTCTGCTTCATACATAAACCCTTAACCTATAATTTGCATAATAGGTATGCCTTATTTCACCTATATTTTTCCTTTCATCTCTTTCAAAATGTTCTATAATGATCTCGTATATATGATTCATTTTACAACTTTCCAAGTCATCTTACAATGATTTTACAATAATAAACAAAATATATTACAAACAAAATTCTTGTCGGCTTTTGTGTCGGTATGCTTCCTTTTGCTGTCGGTGGTCTCTGTGTCAGTGTAGAGTCTATCTTTGCCGATGTCGGTGAATTATCTTGCCGGTGTCATAAGATTGTAAGGTTTCCATCAATGACAAAACCTTCAATCACCTACAATGTCTCATTGGAGTGTGCATTTGCCAACTATCTTCCCCTTTGGCATTGATGGCAACACTAATGAGAAAAATTTAGAAGTGTATCGAAAAATTGAAGTCCAAAAATTGTTACCAAAAATGTGTGCTCCCCTTGAGCAAATGATCCCTAAGTTATTGGATTTTTCTCATACCACTACTCCCCCTTTGGCATCAATGAAAAAGGTTTTCAAAGTGTCAATAAAGTGTGGTTTCCACTTCATCCTTGTAACTGGTTGGTTACAATCTGAAAAAGATCTACCAAAACTAGTTTCAAGCTCTCAATGAACTTTTTGTTGTCTTTTATTATGGGCTCTATCCTCTGAACTGTACCGGTGAGGTGTTGCATTTTCTCTACAAGTGTTTTCTATCCTTGAACCAAAGCATCAAATATTTCTTTCCTTAAGGAGGCGAGATAGTCCAATTTTGGACTAAGTCTCCATTTAAGATCTTTAGCCTTTCCTTTTATTATTTCTTTGTCTCTTTCCAACTTTAGTAGTTCTTCCTCAAAACTTGTTATTTTCTGCTCAAAAATTGATAATGAATCAAATAAATTGATGAAATTGTCAGCTAGTTGATTTATTTCTTCTTGTATCTTGCTAATTTTCTTGTCTATATCAACTGTCAGAAAGTTAGTTTTACGTGTATCCCGGTACAAAGTTTTGAATTCCTTCAATGTGCTACATAGTTTCAATACAAGTATGTCAAATTGCCTTGTACACTTCTTTATTTCTTGCTCAAAGAATTTGTGTTTTTCCTTCTCTAATCTCTCCTTGAATGCTTCCTCTTTTATTTGTTCAACTATCACAATGTTTTTAGTAATATACTTAGACAAGGTGTCAAGTTGACTCAAAGAATATTTATTATCTACATCACATTTTGGTGCTATCATTTTCAAAATTGGAATGGTGTCATGTATTGCCTTGTAAGCCTGTGAGCTACAATCTGTTATCTTCTTTATGGAATCCAAAAGAACTTCTATTACATTAGTTGGTTTGAATTCTATACTTGAAGAGCCAACACTCTGTATTCCGTCGGTGGGAGAAATATCCTTGCTTGTGGTCACCTCTGGTAGGTCAGTTTGTGTTTCCATTTCTTTAAGAAAAGGTTTGGTTTGCTCAGCTGATGTCGGTGGCACTAACTCTATATGAACCTATTGCGGTGATGGAGCTTGTTTTTCTACTTGTTGCTTTGTGTTATCATCTGTCGGTTTACCTTCTGTACCATCAGTTATCGGTTGCTCATTAGCCATATCTGTCTTCTCAGTTGTATCCTTGTCTACCACAACATTGACCTTTTGAGTATCAATGTCCACTGTGTATAATACCTCAGAGTTAGTATTGGTGTCCTCTTTTGATATGTCCATGCTCTCACTATTTGGTTGATTATCAGTAGTCACTATTGGTGGAGTATTCAGAGGCAGTGGGGATAAGTTATATTTTATTTTGATGCTAGGTGGTCCACCAACCTTGCCTTTTCCCTTATCCTTATCCTTCTAATATACTTTGATGTGTTTGGGTTTTCTATATTCTTCTTGTTTTTCCTTCTCTATAAGGAATATGTCCCATGCATTTGTAGTTTCCTCTGCAACCTCATATACTCTACCAACCATAAGTGCTACATGTCGGTGTGTAGTTGAAAATACTGACCGGTTAGCCTTAGAGATCAGATCATCTATCTCTTTTGGTGAGTTGACTGGATAAACAACAAGTAGTTTTTCAATTTTCATTTTCTTATCAAGCTCTACAACAACTTGCCTTCTAGCTTCAAGTCTTTTGAACAGTTCTATCGGTAATTCATCTACAACTTGCATTAGAAATTTCTTATAAATGTCCAAGTGTAGAATTACACTTTTTTCAACTTTCTCTTTGTCATCAATTGATAATGAATCATATAATTTATTGATGTTTTTCAGCTGTCCATCCTCTTTTACTTCATCTAGTAGTTTGTCAATTGGAGCAATGTTTTGTTGAGTCTTCTTTCTGGGTGTTAACTTCTTCTTCTTAGGAGTTATCTTCTTAGTTGGGGGCCTTATTGCCTGTTGTTTCTGTCTGGTTCTTCTAGGAGAAGGTGTGGATACCAGTGAAGGTTCTCTTTTCCTCACAACTCTCTTAAATGCAGCTGGCATGTCACTTTCAGAAGAAGTTGCTACCAGTGAAAGGTGAGTTTCTGGCTATTGTGCTTGTAACTCATCTTCAGTGATACCAGTTTGTTTAAGTACATCTTCTTTGATAGCCTTTGTTTGCCTACATCCTCTTCTTACTATTGCTTCTACCTTATTTACCCTTTTCTTAGATTAAATTTGATTCTCAATAGTCTTAGTACTACCAAATACCTCTTCTTTAGGTTCCTTGGGTGCTTCTAGAAGGGCTTTTGCATATGTTTCAATTATGTTGTCATCAGTTTCATAACCCATTTCAGTAACCCAAATGGTTCTTGGGACAACTGTCTCCATCCAAATCTCATCTTTCTTAATAACAAAGCATATTTCATCCTTATAATTATTTACAATTGCTTGTGAAAGTCTAACTGTAGTATTCATCTAGGCCTTCAATGCCTGAAAGTACTCATTTATATTCTTTTCTCTATTTTCACCCATGTTATTTAGTAAATCAGACAATTGTTTGCCTACTGGTATGTCAAAACCAAGATTCTTGTTACCAATACTAGGTACCTATTTTGTTATGTGTAGCATTAAATAGACAAGTAGGTTTCCAAATCTAAATGTCCCCTTTTTGTCTTTCTTAATTTTTCCAAGATTATCAATAAGCTCATCTTTCAACCATTCACACACATCTATTTTTGCATTATCCTTGATCATATCATGAGCACTCTTTATGCATAGGCTAGAGATTGAGTTTAACCTATTTGCATGTGTGGTTTATAACCCTAAAATCATGCTAATGAATCTGACATTGATGTCGGTTACATCATTCACTCTTAAAGATCTCTTGTTAGATATTGCACCTATTAAGTTAGTCACTAGGTCATTTGAGACCTTCTTTGTTTTATTAGGCCTATTACCAGTAGAGAGTAATGCTGTCATGACCTTTGCTGCCTCTTTTGTGATTTTGTAGACTGAGTCTAACCAGAAGACTTCACCATGAACCCTGCTTAAAACTATCCTTATAACATCCTTAGGGAAATCCAGAATACTGAGAATTTTAGTGAATCCTAGGGTTTCAACTATTTTGTGTTCAAGTTTCACATTACCAGAATCGTCACAAATTATAGTTTTATACATGTTCTTGATTTCCTCATCACCTAATTCTTCTATGTGACAATGAATGTACATTCTAGGGTCTTCTGCAAAAACTACTCCTTTGGGGATTTGAGAAAATGCACCAACATTATCATCCTTCTTAGAAATTTTGGGAACTAACTGAAATATGGTTCTAGGGCATTTAATCACTTCGACTATAGTAGGGTTTTCTATGAATTCAGGAATAGATGAAGAAGCCATGGATATAAATACCTTTATCTACCTTAGAAAAAGGTTGCTTGTTGAATTTCTTTGCTTCTTTGCTCGAAATGTCTTTTCTCTAGAATTTTCATGCTCTTTGAATGTTTGAATGCTCGGTGAAATGAAATTGGAGCCAAAACACTGATTTATAATGTTAATTTTGCCAACCACCACATTTAATGCTTGGCAGTTAAGTAATGACTTCACTTATCTACTGGTATAGAAGTAATTTCAACTTCTTACCATCAACCGAGGGAATAATAGCATGTTTCACATTTGATTGCCAAACCCTCAAGGAAATTTTCTTCAGTTAGATGAAGACTCTCCTATCGGTGGAATGTTACTCTGTTCTGCCAGTGGAGGAGTATTTGTATCAACATTTAGTTCTGATTTCCTGATCCATTGTCTTGAGAATTCCTGCTTTACTTCTTCAACTTTTTCTTTACCTTTCAAACTAGGACCTTTGTTATTTACCAGTCAGGACTTTCTTCTACAGAATTTTGCAATATGTCCAATCTTGTTAAAAGCATAACAAGTCACATTATTTTTTTGAATAGCTTTTCCATATCCTATGCTGGTTTGTGTTCTGCATTGATTAGATAAGTGTCCAAATCTTCCACAAACATAACATCTTACATTCATTCTGTAATTTTTAGAATTATGGCCAACTTTGTTGCATTTAGAACATTGACTGGTGGGTGTATTGGTATTATGATAATTTCTAGATCTACATTGATTTTCTCTATGACCATACTTGTTATAGTTAAAGGATTTGCCATTAAATTTATAAGCAATAGGTTGTCTTCCAGTTTTCCATGATCCTGTATGTTTGCAGTACCAGAGCTTTCACCATCTTCAAAGCCAAGAGCATTAGTGTCACCATCAGGTTTCTTATTCTTCAACAAGTCACCAAGTTCTTTTGAGCTTTTCTTGAATTTTTCTTTATGTTGATTTGTAGTAGCCAGTTCTCCTTCCAAGATACCTTTTTGTCTCATGAGTTCATTTGAGTCATTTTGTGCATGCATCAGATTTGTCTTCAACATATCATTTTCATAACTAAGTCCTGTGTTTTCATGAGCAGCTTCATTCAATCTTCTAGTCAAGTCTTCTTAATTCTTCTTTCTATCTTCAATTTCTTTACAAAATCTCATAGTCATATCCTGCATCTCATTTTTTGTTGTCATGTTTTCTTGTTTTAGCTTATTCATTAGGTCACTAAGAGTTTCCTTTTCATCATTCTCATTTTGCATCTTTTCACAAATTTCTCTTCTCTTGTTTCTTGAAATGGTAAGATTTTCTTGAAGTGCTTGAATAATATCCTGTGCAGCTTTTAGATCATCTTCAAGTTTGATATTTTTCAATTTTTCTGCATCATAGTTTGAGAGAGCTTCTTCTAATTGCTTCATCAGGTTTTCCATTTATACCAGTGTCAAGATCTTCCTCAAGCTATTAGGCTTCTGAAAATAGAGGAGCAGGCTCCGATACCAATTTTTAGGATTCCCACAGATACTGAGAGGGGGGGTGAATCGATATCTAATCGGTAATTTGATTTTCTTAACTTAAAACATGTAGAACATATTAATACTGAATATTGGTAAACAAGAAATAATGCAATAAAAAAATATAACAACAACCACATGAAAAACACACTATAGCATAGTAGTTTAATGAGGAAACCCAGTGTGGGAAAAACCTCAGTGGGATTTGTCACCCACAATATTCACTTACTAGCCAAAAAGAGAATACTACTGCTACAAGAGGGGCTTGCACATGCAAGAAGGCCAAGTGCCTAGAGCTCACTGCTCAATTACAAAATGGGAAGTCTCACTGACTTACAAAATGGATTATATAGATCTAATGTCTTGTACTACTTCAAAATAGCATCTATTATGCCAGATCTAGTATCGGTGTATAGCTCTACTTCATACATAAACCCTTAACCTATAACTCGCATAATAGGTCTGCCTTATTTTGCCTATATTTTTCCTTTCATCTCTTTCAAAATGTTCTATAATGTCTCTTATATATATGAGTCATTTTACAACTTGCCAAGTTGACTTACAATGATTTTACAATAATAAACAAAATGTATTACAAATAAAATTCCTGTCGGGTTCTGTGTCAGTATGCTTCCTTTTGCTACCGGTGGTCTTATGTCGGTGTAGAGTCTGTCTTTGCTGGTGCTGGTGAATTGTCTTGCCAGTGTCATAGGATTGTAAGGTTGTCATCAATGACAAAACCTTCAATCACCTACAATGTCTCATTGGAGTGTTCATTTGCCAACAATTTCAACTTCTTGAGTCTTTTGCTATGTAGTTCCACAAGGCTTCTCTTCCTCATCTATTTTTGCATCAATTAGAATTTTTGCATAGGCATCAAGGATTAATGCATCTACCTCATAGCCCATTTCCTCTATCCAATCCTTCGGGGCTTGACTATCTCCATGAGAGTCACATCCCTCTTAACCATGAAACATATGTCGATAGAATATTTATCTACTATATGCTTAGGTATTCTTATCCTAGATCTCATAGATTTTTCAAAATCCTTGAAATAACCCCATATCTTATCATCTCTTTGACTTCCTAAAGCAACAATTGATTGTTTTAACTATCTTCCTACATGAATGTCAAAATCCCATTGCTTCCTACCAGAACCAAGTGTATCATTGAGAAAGTATAACATCAAGAAGACTAACAAATTTCTATACCAAAAGTTGCCCTTCTTCTCACCTTTAATCTTTCCTAAGTTGATCAATAATTCTTCAAGCATCCAACCACAAAGATCTAACTTTACATTTTCTCTCATCATCTTGTATGCAACCAAAATACATGAACTAGAAACAAAATTCAATCGGTTTGACTGAGTTACCTTGTATCCTATAACCATGCTTCCAAACTTGATGTATGTCTTGGTGATAGTGCTCACTTTCATTGATCTATTGTCAGATGGGGCACTGGTGATCTGCCTCACAAAGTCATTTGACACTTTCTTATCTAGATGTTTCCCTACTAATGGAAAACCTGTAATTGCCCGAATGACTTCCTTAGTGATCTTATAAGGTTTATCCAACCATATAAATTCCCCATGTAATCTCCTTAGTACATATTTGATTATTTCATCCTCAAACTCTGGAATATCCAGAATATCTGTAAACCCTAGATCTTCAATGTGTTGATATACTAGTTTGATCTTTCCAACTTATCCCATTAGTTCCTTCATATACATTCCCTTGATCTCTAAAGTTCCTAAGTCCTCTATATGACAGTGAATGTATGCCCTAACATCTTTCACATACACAACTCCCTCTGGGATGCGAGAAAATGCTCCAATTGAATCTTCATTGGTAGTCACATGTGGATACCACTTGAAAATTAGCCTAGGGTGGTCCTTAACCTCCACTACAATTGGATTTGCAACAAAAATTGGAACAAAAGATGATCCTGCTTCCATGTTTCAAGAAGAATACCTTTTGATTGCTCTTGGTGAAAACCTTTAACAATTTCCTCTAGACGTCAATGTGATCACTCAAGAAGAAATCTGATTGCCTTTGAATAGCCTCTAATCGCACTTAGTTTCTCTGAATTGCTTTGAATGCAGGGTGATTAACAATGAAGTATATTTGACCTTTTATCCTTTGACAAAAACCGTAATCTTCCATTGACATAAATGACTACTGGTGAAAGATACCGGATCTCTCTCAGAATATATCCATTTCAAATAATCTTCTCCAATATCTGCAACATCTTCCAGAACCTCTTCCCAGGGCATATGTAACATCTTCATGACTTTTTCCTACCCCTAAGGTATCTTCCTTAGTTACCGGATGAGCTCACTACCAGTGCAGGAGCAACCTCTTCTGCTCAATAGGTAACTGGGACATTCCCATTTGATGATTGTTCTTCAGTCTTCCTAACCCATCTCTGAGTGTGATCATATCGGATTTCACTAACCTTCTCTTTTCCTTTTTCATTTGATCCTCCATTACTAACCAGTGGATTTTTTCTTCTACAAAACTTAGCAATATGTCCAACCTCATTATGTCATGCCCAAACTTTAGGGCAAAAATGAAACAACAAATTTTTTTTTGAGCAACAAATCTCATAGAATAATCTACATTAGTTAATTAGGTTTTGTCTGAACTAAGATGTAGATAGTATTGTTTACTAGGATTGGAATAATTAAAGCAATCAATAGGATTATAGTAGTTAATGAAGACTACTTAATTCCTAAAAGGATCATCGCAATTTAATTAGTTAATAAATAATTGGGTGCATGCAAATTCATTATTTAAATTTAACCAATAAGGTTACAAATTCATTAATGTCATTTGCCCAATAAATGTAATTTATACTATAGTCAATATTAATCTCCCCTAAACCTTCAAATTTCAACTATTAAATAATTTGGCCCAGGATTGGCCTCATAGGCTAAAAATTCGTATAAAATAATTAATAATTTTCATTAACCAATTTCCCCCAAATTAAAATTCAGCTAAAAGTGAAAGGGGGTCAAATTATTAATTAAGCGTTCATGCGTTCATTAATGTTTATTAATAAAATAAAATTAGATAGGTTTTCAACTTAACCTCTTATATATATATATATATATATATAAACAATTGGATAAACAAGTCTAAATTTATACCTATTTATACATATAGATTATTTTTTTAATAAAATGAACCAACAATACCCACTAAATATATTGCAACTTACAAATAAACCCTAATATTTAAATAATTAATTAAGACTATAATTCAAATCCCTTTTATTTTTATTTGCTAACCCTAACCCAAATATGGGCTAGGGTTGCATTACTAATATGCTTTTATTATTTAAATGCTAACCCTAACCTGAAATTGGGTTAGGGTTGCATTTTTATCAATCAAAATTCCTTTCTTTTCCTCTTTTCATTTACCCTAACCCAAATTTGAGTTAGGGTTTAATATTTTTTTTTTTTGTGAGTGTGTGTGTGTTTTGTGTGCATTGCAGGGTATGATGGCCATGAAGCAGCGACCATGGAGGAGACGATGAGTTTGAGAGAAAGAGTCGTAGAGGGAGGTTCGAAGGGGGGCAAAGGAATCCATCGGGAAATCACTATGGACGCCCATAGTGGTGGCCCTGTTCCACTCACTGTGGTTACCCACAGTGGTGGCCCCGATGCTACCCACTATGGACACCCACAGTGGTGGCCCAAATGCTGCCCATTGTGGTTGCCCATAGTGGTAGACGTGGCTCCACCCACTGTGGGTACTCATAGTGGTGGTACCAATGCCGCCCACTGCCAATGCCCACAGTGGCGATGTGGCCTGTGGTGCCTTCCATAGGGAGGGGTAAGGGTTTCGGCCCTCCCAACAATTTATTTTTTAAAATTTTTATTTTTAAATAAGGTTTTAATGCGTGTAAAATATAATATATATATATATATATATATATATGTATATGTATATATATATATATATGTGTGTGTGTATGTATACATACATATATATATGTATGTATATATATATATATGTATGTATGTATATATATATATATATATATGTATATATGTATGTATATATATGTATGTATATATACATATATATGTATGTATGTATACATACATACATACATACATATATATATATATATATATTAATAGGTTGCAGGGATAAAAGACTGTAAGATAAAATATACATTCAACCAACAAACTAACCAGATTTCTCCACTTTCTTTATCATGCATATATATATATATTTTTGGAGTAAATCTTTTTCTTCTCCTTTTTTTTATGCAGTGAAAATCTCCTAATATAATGACTATCATGGGGATAACACAGTAATTCAGAAATTAGTAAATATTTCTTTCTTAGGCATAAGGCATATTAGGCCTAACTCTATTCTTTTTAAAACAACTTAGTCATTTGAACAAGAATATTGCGTATTGTTTAACTTGCAAGAATAAATAAAATATAGACAGCAAAGTAAATAGATAAGCATTTCTTTCTCCCTTTTGTTTTTTATAGAGCAATTAAGTAATCAATGGCTGACAGAAAGTAGTAGGACATAAACTCAATAGCTATTGTTTTTTTTTAATCAGATACAAACAGTCCTTTTAAAACTAACAGATTAATCTACTACATTTCTTTTCATTCTAACTTCTAATAGTTGACTGTAGGAAGAGATACCTTTAGATTTGTCTATTTTAACTTTCTATTTTTTTTTGTTTTTTTTTTTTTTAATAAAGGAAAATGATAGTAATAAATACAACTACAACAACGTTTAAATATTATAGGAAAGACACTTAAAACATTTTCATTTCTCTTTCTACATCTTTTTTTTAATATAAATTACAGAGATAATAAATGACATATTTTAGTTAAATGACAGATTTAAATAAAATACAGTTTTCTTATAATGGATAGGTTTCAGATAAAAGAAAACAAACATTACAACCTTTCATTCAAAAATACTTTTCTCATAGAATATTATGAATACAATAGTCAACTTTTACAATGGGTGTAATACCCTAACTGGTCTCTCATTTCTAATAATGAGGACTTAAATAAAATAATACATTTCTTTATATAGAAATAAATACAACATAAAGCTCATCATTTACATTTCTGCAACTAAAAAATAATATTACATTTCCTATTCCTTTTCTACAACTAAACTGAAATCAACAACTCCTAGCTTTTTTTTTTTTTTCTTCTTTTCCAAGAAACCTGCATACAAAACTTAGGGTTGTGACCATGGGGTGCGCACCTCCCAGTCTAGGCTTACTAGAAGCCACCCCTAAGCTTGGAGAACCAAGTCCTAGATGGGTTACACTCAAGAAAACACAACAAGCAAGGGATAAACTCAAGCAAACACATTCCCATCCAAGGCTAAACTTCATCACAAAGTGTGGTGTTTATAAGGGTGGAAGTGGACCAAGTACCTTTGAGGACAACTACAAGATAGTAAATCATAGCCAACTCATGGCAACCTAGAACACAACAAAAATTATTTTAACCCCTCATCTTTATGACCCCCAAGGCATACATGCCATATTTTCTACCCTTATGAACCCCGAATGCATAAACAAAACTATGCAGCAAGGGTCACATAAACAAACCCTTGAGATCACTCTCAAAATGAGAGCCTCTCACTCTAAGGCTATCAAACTCCTTCCACCCCCAAGACCATCCTACCCTCCCAAGGGTAAGAAGGCCTAGCATACTCCCAAAACACAAGAAAAGCATAAACAGAAATAAGAGGAAGATCACATAATATTTTCACAAAGGAAAGACAAGGAAAAGCAACATTTACATTCAAGTAAGAGAAAGCACCAACCCCGAATCTACCAAGGGTATTCTAGGGATAGCTTGGAGAAGAGCAACCCAATTCCACAAATCTTTTTTTGCAACACTTAGCCAAAATTTCTATGCTAAAACTGGTTTTCTTCAAAATTGCCAAAAATCTCCAAAGATGGAGAGTGGGTGATTAACTCACTAAGTCTCCATCTCTAGCCTAAGAAGGCTTCTCTGATTCCTTCCAATCTCTTGGATAGAGTGAGAGGCTCCCATTGGTTGGTCTTCCCTAGGTCTTACACACTCCATAACCAAGGCACCTCAAGAAGAGGAATGTAATGGGGAAGAGGAATGACACAAACCAAGAAGGTTATCTAACCAAGGATGACACTCCTAAAGATGAAATTCGGCCATCTAGGAAAACCCACTTTTTTGTGTGGTTAAACAAGTCCTAGGGGAAGGAGACATGGCCAAATTTGGCCTTCACCCATAGGTACCCCATGAGGCCCAATAAAAATGCTCCAAAACTTACTCTAGGAGTTGATTTAACCCTTTGAAAGTCCACCTAAAGTTAACCTACGGGTCAAGTCTGAGTTGACCCTCCTTATGGCTCACTATCCAAGATTTCTTGGAACCTTCAAGGATAATTTGGAAATATATCAATTAAACAAAAAGTAAATCTCTTAAAAAGGTGACATGACAATTGCCAACACAACATACAATATATGTGTCAAGTGACACTACAAAATAATTTCACATCACAAATACACACATGGAAATTGTCCCTTGAATGATTTAAACAATTTAATAATTACAATTTAAACACATGCAAACATTTATGTTTACAAATAAAATACAATACATATGGGGCATTGTCTTTCCAAATAGACAACCCCTGGTTTTACGAATGTAAATAGGCCTAGGCTTGATTCTCCATAATGTTTCCATCATCACACGGATAATTTCCTGTGCATGTCAATTACACATTAGTGCTTTCCAATAGTCTCATATAATATTAAACCACATAAATAAGAATACACATCAATCACTATGCATAAAATTGACATTATACAATTCAATTTTTCATATATCAAAGCAAATCCACATAAGCAATTATCATAATCCTCATAAATTTAATCCATTCATAAGATATGCATCATATTTCTAGCATCATAATAAAGTCTTACAAATCAAATAATGACCTACACCATCTCAATGTTATCCTATTCTAGAATCATATAAAATTCTATATCCACAATGCATGGAAATGAAGCATCAATATATCAATGTTATCAAATTCCTTGGATCATATAAAGTTCTATATCCATAATGCATAAAAATAAAGCATCCATAATAGTTCCAACATGAAAATCACTGAAATGCTAGGATGGGTTGGGGTAGGGCCTCACACAATACATGCATAACATGTAACATTGTTCTTCTGAATTGTCTTGCTAAAACTGGTGAAATTGTTTGACTTGCACTGATTAGCCATATGTCCTAATTTTCCACAAGCATAGCATTTTACATTCATTCTACAAACTTCTATCTTATGATCAATTTTATTTCATTTAGAACATTTACTAGGAGCTGAATTAGGGTTTTAATTTTCTCTGTTTCTACATTGCCTAGCCATGTGACCAAATCTATTGCAAACAAAACATCTACCATTGAATTTATAAGCATTGAATTATCTTATCGGTGCCTTACAGTTTTGATCTTCATTGGCAGTACTCGAACTCTATTCTTGCTCAAATCCAAGTCCACTAGAATCTTGAATCTGCCTCTGTCTCTTCAATAAATCATCAAGTTGTGTTGAGTTGATCTTTATTTTTTCTTTGTACTCACTTGCAACAGTTAAATCTTCTCTTAGTATTATCATTTGTCTCTCAATCTCTTGCTCATTTCTATGGGATTGTACCAAATTAGTTCTCAACATATCATTTTCATGAATCAACCTACCACATTCTTCAAACTTGTTCTTTAGGGACACAACAAGATTTTCTTCCTTTTCCTTTCTATTCTCAATCTTATTAGAGATCCTCATAGTTATATCTTGCATTTCATTCTTCATAACTATGTTCTCTTGACTCAATTTCTTACATTGTTCCTTAAGTACATGTTTCTCTTCATCATCCTAATTTTGCAAAAGTTCTTTCCTCGTAGCTCAAATAGATGATAGCCTCTCTTGTAGGACAAGAATGAATTCCTTAACAAAATTCAGCTCATATTGTAGCTTTAAGTTCTTCAATCTTTCAGCATCATAATCTTCAAGTGCCATCTCAAGCTATTAAACTTCCTCTGTGGCACAAGGATTTGATACCAATTGTTGCAAACCAATAACACTGAGAGGGGGGGGTGAATCGGTGTTATACTAGAATAGTATATTTTAACCTTAAAAAAACATTCATGCACCAACCAGTATATTGGTATAACCATAACTGAAAGAAGTAAAGCAAGAAATAAGCCACACATGTAAATGAGAACCATAACACACAGATTTATACGTGGAAAACCCTAATGAGGAAAAACCATGGTGGGATTTGTGACCCACAATATCAATCTAGTGGTCATATGAAGAGATATTACAATATATAAGGGGCAAGCACTTGCAGGAAGGGTTATAGCCTAGAGCACACTACTCAATCACAATAGGAGCCTCACTAGCTACATAAAATTCTAGACAACAATCCAGAGAAGTGTGAACTACTAAGATAGCATCTTCTATGCCAGAATACAGTTCTAGTTTACTCCGTCTATCTTGGTTGAAACCCTAAACCCCTTTACTAGAATAACCCTTACAATAAATTCCTCACATACATAATCTCTGTGAGTAATTTTGCATTGCATTACATCCATATATCCATCAACATTTCTATTATTAAAATGAACTAATATTAATTGACCTATATACCCTATACAAATTTATGCCTTATGTTGACTTACAAAGGTATATACAATATTAGATTACATGTCGGCCATATAACATTAATAAATAAAAATTAAAACAAGTTGTCGTTGCTAGATCAAAGATAAGTCAGCCTCCAATAATGATAACCTTTACTATACCATGTTGGTCTACATTGCCGATGACCAAAGAAGTCTTATGTCCTGCTAGTACCAGTGCAAGTGTAGACTCTGTGAAGTGTTTGCTGGTACACCATATGAAGTCGGAACCCAAAATCATGTTGCCATCAATGAAAACATAGTGAAACCAACCAATAGAGTGTCAATTTCCAACGATCTCCCCCTTTGGCATTAATGACAACACTCATGTGAAAAATGGTCATGGTTTCATCTTGCCCTACTCCCCTTGAGATGAATATGCAAAATACTCCATATCTCCATATCTCCAAAATTCCAAAAAATTTGTAACTCCCCCTTATGTATGAAACCCTTTGTCCTTTTTCACATCTATACTACTCCCCCTTTGACACCAATGTCCAAAAAAATATATATCAAAGAATAAGAACTGTATAATGAATACCTCCAAAAATGTCATACTAAAGCTTGACCAGTTTCAAGATTTTCGGATAATCTTTCTCTAGTATTTCAACATAAGTATCCCAGTCGGTTTTGAATGTGTTGGAGATAGATACAATTCCACTCAATACCAATATCAATATCACTTGGGTAACCATTCCATACTTCACTAATTTGTAGCTTGTTGCTCCCCTTGTGGAGTAACTCCACTCTACACCAATCCTGCTTCAAGATTTTCAATAAGCTCCAGGACTGATGTCTTCCACATTGGCTTAATTGACTTCATGTAGGGATACAACCCCTAACTTACCTCTAACATACTCAAAAGTAGCCTTAGGTAAAGGTTTAGTAAAGATATCTGCTAGCTATTCCTTAGTAGATACATGCTCCAGTGACACATCTTTACTTTTCACTTTCTCTCTCAAGAAATGATACTTCAACTCAATATGCTTTGTCCTAGCATGCAACACCAGTTTCTTAGAAATGTTTATTGCACTGATATTATCACATAAAATCCTTTTCCATTCTAAAATTTTCAACTTGAAACCTTCCAAAATGTGTTTCATCTAGATTTCTTGGGTACAATTCATATATGTTGCAACATATTCAACTTTTGTAGTTGATTGTGATATACAACTTTGTTTCTTGTTGCTCCAAGACACTAGCCTTCCTCCAAGAAAGAATTCTCCTCTAGTTGTACTCTTCCTGTCATCAATATTATCTACCTAGTCTGCATCTGTATAGACTTTTAAATCAAAGTTACCTACATATGGATACCATAATCAATAATCAATTGTGCCTTTCAGATATCTGAATATTATTTTGGTCACTACCATGTGTGTCTCCTTCGGGCTCTTCTAAAATCTAACAACTAATCCTACTACATGAGCAATGTTCGATCTATTGTGGACAATATAATGTAGTTTACCTATCATTAACATGTACTTCTTTTCATCTACTAGTGCAGAATCATCCTCCTTAGACAGTTTATAGCATGTAACTATTGGTGTTCCAAATGGTTTATAGTCTCCCATACCAAAAGTCATCAATACTTCTTTCACATAATTGGACTGTGTGATGAAAATACCTTCCTTCATCTATTGGATTTACAGACCTATGAAGAATTTTATTTCACCTACCAGTGACATCTCAAACTCATTTTTCATTTCACTAGCAAAGTCATGGCACATATCATCATTTCCTCCAAATATTATATCATCCACAAATACATCACTTACCAGTATCTTATCTCCTTCTGACTTGAGATATATGTTAGTGTCTTCACTAGTTATTTGAAAACCTATCTTCACCAAGTGAGAGTGCAATCATTCATACCATGCTCTAGGTGCTTGCTTCAGTCCATATAATGCCTTATGTAATTTGTACACCATGTCCTTTTCTACAATTAAAGCATAACCATTTGGTTGTTGAATGTAGACTTCCTCTTCTAATATTCCACTTAGGAATGCTGACTTCACATCCATCTGATATACTTTGAATCCTCTGTATGCTGCAAATGCAAGTAGAGTCCTAACTCCTTCCAACCTTGCAAGTGGTACAAATGTCTCACCATAGTCTACACCTTCTTCTTGTTCATATCCTTTGCATACTAGTCTGACTTTATTTCTAACTACTACTCCATCTTCATTCAATTTATTCCCGAATACCCATTTTGTACCTATTACATTCTTGTTCTCCGGTCTGGGTATCAATGACCAAGTATTTTTCTTCTCTATTTGGTCAAGTTCTTCTTCCATAGCCTTGATCCAGTCTTCATCTACAAATGTTTCCTTTGCAGGTCTAGGCTCAATGGTAAAAATCATACAAGAGTTCTCTCTAAGCCTTGTTCTAGATAGCACACCTGCATTCATGTCTCCAATAATCTAATTAGGGCTATGATTGAGTCTAACTACCTTGGAATGAAATGATCTTGATTTCCAAATTCTTCTTCTTCTTCACTTTCTTCTTCGTCTGCTAGATCTCCCTGTTCCGGTTGAACTGGGGCTACTCTATTATGTTCTTCAACTTTTGGCTTCACATGTTGCGGTTCCAAAAATAGTGTGTAAGGTTCTTCTTCCTTCTTCTCCTTACTGGTTTCTCCTCATTTCTCAAGAAATTCATCAACTTGGACATGCATGCTTTCAATGATGTTCTTGGTCCAGTTGTTGTAACACTTGTAGGCTTTTCTCTTGGTGGAGCAAATAAGAAATATGCCTTGATTACTCTTGGAATTAAACTTACCAACACAATCACCTCTTTTTGTGAGATTTTGCCAAGATCAAGAGCTCAATGAAATGTACAAAATAGAGACACAATATAGGACAAGAATAAACTGTATTCTTATCAATAGAAAATGATCAATAATATCAATTACATACAATGTAGATGAGCTTGCTTATATAGGCTAGGGATATGTGAGCACACAAACATGACATGTGGCTCAATAAGAAACAAGGGAAGGTAGGAAATAGGTGTGGGTAGGTAGGAGAAATAATATAATAGTCCACATGAGGTGGATCACCCACTAAATGTGGAGTGTAACAACAAGAGTGGAGTGTAACAATAAGATCAACACCATAAAAGGTGGAATTTCTCCTACACACACTATCCCAATGTGGCACAAACACCCAAGTGTCTCATATCCAAACTACTATGAAATGCATTTCCTAAGTAAACTTAAGTAAAGTGTAATAATATCCATGATGAATAATTATTTACACCAACACCCCCCCTTAAGTGAAACTTAGGGGAATGCACTTAAGTCTACAATGCAACTAAGCAATGCAAGATGGGTCCCAGCTACGAGGCCATGTTAGGTACCCATGTACAAATGCAAATGCATGAAACCCAATGCAATGAAATCTCTCACAAGGTGGGGAAAGAGAGAAAAACCCAATGGGAAAAAAACCTCCCCCAAAAGAGAGATGAAAAACATACAAGAGAATTCTCATAGAAAAATGTGAAGGACAAAACCCCATGTGAGGAAAAAGTCCCCCCCATATGAGAGAAGAAGAGAAGCTAGGAAGCCCCCCCTCAATGTGGAATCTACACCAATGATAGAAGCTTGATGTATGAAGAAACTGCTCCATGAATGTTGAACAACATTCCTCCCCTTAGGAAGAAACAAAACCAAATGTGTATCCATGAAGTCTCCCCAATCATGAAGGGAAGATGTATGAAGAAAGCTCATGATGAAAGGAATCTCTGAAAACTACTCAAGTGTCCCCATGTCGATGCTAAAAGATACCCCCTCCAAAGGTGGTAAACTATGCCACACTGCTGAAAAAGGCACTTCAAGATCTAGTGGAGATGGATGTAGAACATGTCCCAAAGACTCACATGTCTCCTCAAAAAATAAAGAGACCTCCTCCAACTGTTGTACATAAGTATCCACAATCATGTCAACCTCGAAAGAATGATCATGTAGAGAATGAACAAGAGGGTCAGAGTGTGCCCTCGCAACAATCAAAGGACCACCTTCATCAAAGAGAAGATGAATGTCATCAATGATGTCTTCCAAATCTGCAATGTAGGATTCCATAAATAAACCTACAATGTCTGTCAAGTAATCATCCCATGAATCTGAAGCTAGAAGACAATGAATATCCTGCTGCACTGAATTACATGAAGGAAAAACTATCGCACTATTTGCATCGTCAGGTGCAATAGGTGATGTGATATCAATATGAGGAGATGAAATACAAGACTCAAGAACGGGGTTACATGTGAGAATCCCCATGTTCAAGTGCCGAAAGTTCTCCTCAAAAACTGAATCATCACAATAAGTGTGATCAACATGTGTAGAATCATCAAATGTGAAATCATCATCATCAACAAAATTTGAAAAGGAGTATAACAAAGATGCATGATCAACCACCCCAGTCGCAATGATAACTCTAGTCTCCAAGTCTCTAATAAAAAATGAGTCAGGTGTGAACTCCACAACTCTCTTAGTTGCGCCATGTGTGATTTGATAGATAGAAAGGAGATTGTTTGTCAAGTGGGGTACACACAACACATCATTGAAGGAGTTATCCCCAATGTCAATAGATCCTTTCCCAATCACATCCATGTATGTATGATTTCCCATCAAAATCTATGGCATGGTGCAAGGCTCAAATGTAGAGAACATAGATTGCGAAGATGCCATATGATGAGAAGCCCTTGAATCTAGAAGCCATCTCTCTGAATCATGACTGATAGTAGCACATAGAGCTTTTCCTTTTCTTGTCCCAAAAGAGTGAGTCTTCCTACTTGTAGAAGCCATGAATGCTTGCCCTTTTCCTTTTGAATGTGAGGAAGTGGAAGTTGATGAATCATCCTTCTTGTAGACTTTAGGCAAATCAATGTTATGCTTTTTGATGATATGTGTGAGCTCATCAATCTTCTTAGAATGGCAACGATGCTCCTCATGACCAATCTTTTAACAATAAGCACAAGTAGGTCTCTCCCTCTTTGGTGAATTATCTCTCTTGGAAGAGGATGAATCTCCTTGTTTTGGAGAAGATGGTGCTTTGTCCTTAGGCTTTGATTGCCATTTCTTCTTGTTTGAGTTGTCCTTTCCTTGATTTCCTTTGTTCCCTTGATTTGCCACTAATGCTTGAGACTTAGAAGCCTTAAGAATGCCCATGCTTCTCAACTTAGTTTGTTCCATCATCAACATTTCATTGAAAGCATCAAATGTAGGCATTTTGTAGCTTGAACCCATTGTCATCCTATGGGTTTGGAAACTAGAAACAAATGCTGCATATTCTTGTGGAAGCTTGCCTATCAAGTTGAATATCAATTGAGTATCCTTTTTATCAATGCCACAATCTTTGAGTTGTGCCCTCAACTCATTTGCCTTAGTGACATAATCTTGTATAGTATCAAAGTTCTTGGGATCTAACATGGTGAGATCACTATCAATTTGATATCCCCTAATCTCATCAACTTGACGATACAAGTCTTGAAACTTTTGCCAAGCATCCTTGATTAGAGTACATTTCTCAATATGAAAAATGAGATCCTTTGATACATACTTTCTTAAGGTACCAATTGCCATGATATTTTTAGTGAGCCAATCCAAGTGACCAACTGGATCAACCTTAGGATCAGCAGGAGCAACAATAGTTCCATCAATGTAATGACTGAGTCCTTTTTCCATAAGTTTACTCCAGGCATCAATTTTCCAAGTAGCATAATTATGAGGAGTTAAGAGAAGAAACTTAGAAGAACCCATAGCAGCAAAAGAAAGAACACAAGTGAACAAGAGCACAAGAGACACCCCCCCAAATTCAATCAATCAAAGTACCCCCCCCAAAGTGATGATTTTGGCACTTTATACTTAGTGCGATTACAATGAGCCACTTGCAAAACAAGACAAAGTGGACTTATGATGCAAATTTTACAACTTCTCAAATGAGATACAAGAGACTTCAATCAACAATGCAATGAATCTAGCTGAGATTCAAGCATATATACAAGTACCAAGAGAGCCAAAAAATGGCCAAAATCTGAAAGTACAATTTATACTTACAATGGCATCAATCTGATAGCATCATGTGAAACTAAATGAAAAAATACGCACTTTCAAAAAAAATAGCACTTGAAAAGGAGGTCGTATGAGCCTAAACGAAGCCTCTGAAGTTGCAAAAATTGGGATTACTTAAGTATAGTCACCAAAAACTGCATATTCTATAAAATACTTGCATCAAAATCAAAACATTTATTCACCACTGTAGAGAGCATGAAATTCTAGCCCATTTCAAAAAAAATTGCTCAAAAAAATGAGCAAAAATGAGCAAGTTATGGCCATTTGAAGTTGAACTGCAAAATCAAAAAGCTCAATGAGAGGGGCCTGCAAAATTTTTGAAAAATGCTGATGTGGCACTGATATCAGCAAGTCACTATGTTAAATTTCATGGCCATATGACTGTCGCAAAAACTTCGCCTCTCTGCTGACTAGGCATTCGTACTGTACGGACAGATGACTGTGCAACTGACTGTGCAGGCCATACTGTACGGATTTGCTGACTAGGCACTATATAGTGGCATATGGAAATCTGACATGGTAGATGACATGGCTGTAGACTGTGTGTATGGGAGGTACCCGCGGACCAATGGCCGCCTACCATGTGGCAGATGCGGGTTCGCCTGTCAGATTGACCGTCGGCGGAGGGAGCGGCCGGAGCTGAGAGGCCGGTGGTGGTGGCTGAGGGGGCTGCTAGTGGTGGGCGAGCGGAGGTTGTGGTAGGTGTTGTCGGGAGGAGCTGGCACCGGTGGTGGTGCCGAGAGGAAAGGCAGAGACCTGGGCGCTCGGTTACAACACAGACGGCGGTGGGAGATGCAGAGAGTGCAGCGTGGAAGATGTCAGCGGTGGTGGTGGCGGCAGAGTCTAGCGGCATTGGGGTGAGGGCGATCTGCTGGTACGACTAGTGTTGGGTACGGGCTCTGTAGACCTGCAGAATATGACAGACCTGCAACCTGCGATATGGGGTCACGGGGGGGGTCTGCGGACCCCCCAAAAAAGAACTTTTTTAATTTTATTTATTTTTTTGAAATTTTATTTATTTTTTTGATTTTTGATTTTTTTGAAAAATTTTTCAGAAAATTAAAATATATATTTTTTTTTTCAAAAAATTAATAAAAAAATTTGAAAATCGGTACGATTATAACAAAATTGGCAAAAAAAAATTTCTCACCAAAATAGGCCGACTTTATAACCAAAATTCATGGAAATGGCCTTTTGAATGCAATGACGGGGTCGGATCTGGTCTAGGACACCTCTAAAAGATGTTGCTCCTTAGATCTACCTCTTGATGTCACAATAATGCCTCTTCAAGATGAATCAATGAAGCCCCAATGGCTCTAATACCATGTGAGATTTTGCCAAGATCAAGAGCTCAATGAAATGTATAAAATAGAGACACAATATAGGACAAGAATAAACTATATTCTTATCAATAGAAAACGATCAATAATATCAATTACATACAATGTAGATGAGCTTGCTTATATAGGCAAGGCTAGGGATATGTGAGCAGACAAACATGACATGTGGCTCAATAAGAAACAAGGGTAGGTAGGAGAAATAATATAATAGTCCACATGAGGTGGATCACCCACTGAATGTGGAGTGTAACAACAAGATCAACACCATAAAAGGTGGAATTTCTCCTACACACACTATCCCAATGTGGCACAAACACCCAAATGTCTCATATCCAAACTACTATGAAATGCATTTCTTAAGTAAACTTAAGTAAAGTGTAATAATATCCATGATGAATAATTATTTACACCAACACTTTTGATAAAACATCTTCTACCAAAAATCTTAAAGTAACTGACATTAGGTGATCTACCATACCAATACTCATAGATAGTTTTATCCTTACCTCTTTTAACCAGTATCTAGTTCATTGTATAAAAAGTTGTGCTGACAACTTCTCTCTGGAATGTCTTAGCTACACCTCCTTGTATTAGCATAGACCTAGGAGCTTCAACAACTAGCCGGTTGTTCCTCTCTGCTAGACCATTTTGTTGTGGTGTCCTAGGTTTAGAAATTTGCCTCTTAATTCCATTGTCTTCACTGCAACTAGTGAATTCCTCTAAAGTAAATTCATCACCTTGATCCATTCTTAAGAACTTTATCTTCTTTCCACTTTCATTTTCATCTAAGGCTCTGAATGCCTTAAACTTTCTAAAAGCTTATGTCTTGTCTTTCAAGAATGTGACCCATGTAATCCTTGAGCAATCATCAGTAAAAATCATGAAATACTGATCACCTTGAATACTCCTAGTCCTCATTGGTTCACAAAGGTTGGTATGAACCAAATCTAGCAAATCTAGAGAAGCTAGAGGATGTCATCTTCCCTAACTAGCATTCCTTATAGAGAGAATTCATCGGTTTGTCCAAGTGTGGCAAATCTCTCACTAATTTGGAATTACTAACTTTTACAATGTTATCAAAATTTACATGACAGAATCTCCAATGCCAAAGCCAACTATCTTCTACTTTTGTAATTAAACAATTGTTGACTTTATAAATTTAATGAAACAAGTTACCTCTGGTCTATTCTCTAGTTGCAATGAGCTCACCTTTGCTTCCAAAAATCCTGCAAACTCCATTCTTGAATTCTAGTGGGTAACCTTTGCCATTGAGTTGAGCTACACTCAAAAGATTGTGTTTCAGTCCTTCAACCTAGTAGACATCATCTGCACTACTCGTTTCATTCAAAGAGATAGATCTCTTTCCTTTCACCATGCAAGGTGAGTCATTTCCAAATCTCAGAACACCTTCATTAAACTCTCTCAAAGTAAGAAACTTGCTCTGGTCACCAATTATGTGGTGTGAATAACCACTGTCAATAATCCAATCATAAGAACTATCCATGCGAGAGACTAATGCCTTCTGATCCGATGTCTCTTCTTTAATAGCAACAAATATAATATCCTCATTTGCATTTTCTTCAAATTCCTCATCTGTAATTCCTCTATCCACTACAATGAGATAATCTCTTTTACCTTTTCCTTTATACTTCTTATACTTCTCCCATTTTTTCTCATTATATCCATTTGGATAGTTAGTAGCAATATGTCCAATCTGGTTACGTCCAAAACACTTCAAAGGTAATTTACCTCTGTACTTACCGGTACCTCTATGTAACCGCTTGGCCAACAATGCCTCAAGATCAATCAGACTATATTCATCATGAACCTCTCTATTGGATCTAGACTCATGACTGTAACTAGCTTCTCTACTTTTCCTTACCGGTGGGGTTGAAACTGAAGCTCTAAATGTAGATTCCAATCTCTGAACACTTACATCAAAACCATTTAATTCAAATGCAGTTAATTTACAAATGATGGAGTCAAGAGTTGCCTTTGTTTTATCAATAGACTTGAGTTCCTAAATGGCTACAACTTAGATAGCGTAGACTGGTAGAAGGTTTCTCAACACCTTGCTAACCACTATGGTATCCTCCATTATATCTCCAAAACTTTTGATCTCACTGACTATCTCCTTGATCCTCTGACCATACTTTTGAATGTTTTCTCCTTCAACCATCTATGTATCATCAAATTTACATCTTAGACTCTCTTCTTTGGCAATGTTAACATGCTCATCACCGCTATAGATATCCTCAAGTTTCTTCCACACTTCATAAGCAATATCCAATCCATGGATATCAACATACTTTGAATCAGACAAGGAACTAATAATGGCCTCCAATGCTTGATTGTTCTCATGTTGCTCCTTCTTTTGATCATCTGACAAAATCTCACTAGGCAAGTTATATTTAGTAACAACATGTTCCCAATATTGACTCCCTAAGCTCTTGATATAGATCTTCATCCTATCACTCTAGATTTTGTACTTCTCCCTATGAACTTCAAACCTTCTTTATTCATCATGTTGTCCTAGATCTTTTCCTCAAGTTGTTAGGCTGAAACACAAGAGGACCTAAAATGCTTTGATACCAATTGGTAATATGATGAATCAATAAGGATCTGGTCAACTATTGAAATGGGGGGCTGAATCAGTAGATAGAAAATAAACTAAACTTTCACCAAACTTAATCCCAACTCATAACCAACTTGCAAAACTAACTGGTTTAGATATTGTACCAAAAACTACAACTGCACTGCCAAAATTTACCAGTTGATCAAAACATCAATGATACAATGCAACAGATCTATAACTCACATACCATTTATCCAAAATGTTAAAACACTTTACTAACATCAGTAATAGCTCATTTTAGATCACTTTCAGTCATATAAACATATCTAAGTGGCTTTACTGATTAATCAAATCATAAGTTATACACAAAATCATTCACCACTTGACACATTGATTTTTCATGTGGAAACCCAAATGGGAAAAACCATGGTCAGGATGAATACCCAAAAGTATTTTGAACTCTTCTAAAGTTTTCCCTATTAGGAGCAAAGCCTTGTTAGAAGATTATACAATAATCTCTTGTTAAGAACATATCTGGTTAGGGACCACCTAGTTAAGGGATTGACTACAATACCCTGTTAAGAGTAACCTCGATAGAGGATTTCAAATCCAAGCTAATGGATCACCTGGTTAGAGGATTTAGATAGCACCAAGTGTGTTAAAGCTTACCCGATTAAGGGATTTAACTGTTGCAAAGGTTAGAGAACAACAAGGTCTTTGCTAATCTAGTAATAGTACTACCTTCCTTAGTTAGATCCTTTTATGCTCCTATCTACCTTCAAAACATTTTGTAGACACTCCTAGTTCTACAACAATCACACTACCACACTTAACCAAATTGCCAACACAAATACAAAACAACTTGTTGTCTTCAAAATCTAATTCACTTCAATATCCTTATAATAATATGATAACTCTGTGCAGAAGAGATATTAAAGGGAAGGAAACTCTTAGGACAACATATGACAAGGTTTGATTTAACCTTCTACACTTCAGACCTACTCAGAGTCTAGGTGGGTATACCTTTGTGAACTAAATTCACACTTTAAAAAGATAAATCCACAACAAACCAGTCTAGAAAACCAGTGGATCTAATCACCTTAAAACTTACTGAAACAAAGGAATGAAAATTGTACTCATATTCAGTATTTGACCTACAAAACATGTAATAGACAACCTTGATCTATACTAGTGCCTTATCCAAGGTCACAGAGTCATCTTAGTTTCAAACAACACTCTCACAGTCGAATATCTATCCATATCCCATTAGTTTGGCTTCTGTAGATCCCTATATATGCATGACACATATAAGAATTTATGCATACCAAAGTAAACTATGCTCATCAAGATTCAAAATATCTCACAAGGAATTTACTAGTAGAAGTGATCCCCGCACATTTAATTTCCCTCCTAAAGAGAAAAGCTAAGAAACACACCTACTGAAAGTTGCCTTACAACCCCTATTCAAACAAAATAACCTTGGATTATTTAGAGTGAAATAGTAAACACATGCAAACACATATGAAGACAACACAAAGTTTTTACTCAAAACCAATGGTTTGTATATTGATATTTTCTTCAAAAAAGTATTACAAGAAACCTTCAAATATTCTGC
Source organism: Cryptomeria japonica (assembly GCF_030272615.1). Classification (NCBI taxonomy): domain Eukaryota; kingdom Viridiplantae; phylum Streptophyta; class Pinopsida; order Cupressales; family Cupressaceae; genus Cryptomeria; species Cryptomeria japonica. Next base: position 779,802,305 of record NC_081411.1, on the reverse strand, counting down.
ATTAAAACTTGGAAAAGCTCAGATAAATTTCTGGAGCATTTTTTTACAATTCTTTGCGATCCTTTTTTTCACTAGTCCTGGTATCCATTTATATCAATATGGATGCACATAGCTTCGGGCTTTCCTAGGAGAATTTGTTACAATCATTTCTTCTCAAGAAGAAGTTACAAAGTCTTTTACAAATATGGTTACAAGTCCTTTTCGACCTCTGCAGCTTCTTCTACCTGTTGTCTAGTTGTAACCTCTTCTAACTGTTCAGGAGCACCTTCTAACTGCTCTACATCCTGGATGGCATATTTTCTCATCCATGCATTGTATACATCATCAGCTAGCCATGTGAAATTAATCACTTTTGCTTTAGCCTTGGTTAACCTTTTCCATGAATTCCTCATCTTGTTAACCTCTGAATTGAGAAAACCGTAATGAGATTTGATTCTCTCTATCTCCTAAATTGTTACAACAAAAAAGGAAGCATCATCTAAGTCAACAATTCCTTTTATTCTAGCTGACAACTTGGCCTCTAATTCCTTAAGCCACACTTGTTTGTCCTTTAATTGATTCAGGCTGACAAAAACTCCTGGGAGCAATTCAAAAACCTGATCAGTGTACTCCTTTTTGTACAAGTTGATCTTCCTATCAGCATTGTCTATCCCTTCTACTAATTTTATTAAATCCTTTGTGGTGTCACAAGTGGATTTGATGATAGGATCAGCCCCTGCTTCATCATAAGATACACAAATGAGCTCCAAATCCTGCTCTCTAGGCTTCCACTTGTCAAAAATAGGTGTCAAAATGGCCTTATCTCCATTAAGATCATTCCACATATCTAAAATATTACTTATGTTGTTCTACAATAGTGAAGCACTCATGGTGTCTGCAAAACTTGAAATGGTAGCCCTTACTCTTTCTTCATACTTCTTTGCATACAAGGCCTAAGCCTATTTTAAATTCTCCAATTCTTGGGGAGTGATCTCGATCATTTAAGAGCTAGAAGGTGCTAGAGATGGTGGGAATTCAATAATGGGGCTGATAGGTGGAGGTCTTGCAGAAGAAGAGGAGATCATTAGTGTTGAAGACTCACCTTGATGGTATTGTCTTGTCAATTGGCTTTTCAGCTTAGCAATGATGCTATCTTTACCCCTAACCTCTTCCTTAGCACTATTGTAAGCCTTCAAAATTGTCTCCAACTTGACTTGGAGGTATGCTTTTTCCTTAGCTTCCCTTTCTGCTACTGCAACACTTAACTTTGTAGTTTCTAGCATAGTGCTAGCAGATTCCACCACCCCTATGTTTTTCACTCTTTTTACTATCATTCCACCAAGGTAGCTTGACCATGGGGTGTCCTTATTTCTCCTATTTTCATCTCTTTTGAGGGACCACATGACCAATGTAGCATTATCTTTGCTAAAAGTGATTCCCTCCATGGGTTTAGTTTCTTTTCTCACTGCCTCCAATACCAAGGCATTTGCTTTTCCCACTCAAGGAGAATGAGTACTCCAGCTTGTGCCACCATATCTCTTCCTTTCTCAAGAGTGATGGTGTTAAACTCATCCATCATTCCTTTCTTTATTTCCTCCTCAACCACAGGTGGATCTCTATGAGGCTGCTCACCTTTTCTCTTTTCACACCTTGTATTGTATTTATCAATGTTCTACTTCCATACAAATTGCATGAATGCTCCTGATGTAACAAAATTATTGTCAGCCAAGAAGTCATCATTGGCCTGCTTGATCTCAGGATCCCACTCCTAGTGCTTAAAATCATTGGTAGTGATGTTCATCTCAGTAGCAAGGGGCTCTTCTGGCATTCCTTCTTCTACTTCATCATATGTGTAGGCTATTTCTCCTAGGCTACCTAACTGTATCAGTTGTTTAGCTGCTGCCTATTCATCTCCTATATGAATAGGGGATTGAGATGGAGAGTACAAGGGTGTATCAGATTGTATTTATTTTCCTACTCTCTACTTTTTTGGGCTCTCTTGGATGTCAATGACATCTCATATCTTCCTCTTTCCTTTAGAGGTAGAGGGCTCCCTTGTTGTAGGCATCAACACACTATAATTAGACTTCTTGTGCAGTGTATAGTCACTAGGAGGGATTGTTCTAGTGGGGGAAGATGTACTTAGAACCATTCTTGCCTTTTCAGGGTTGTTTTTAACCACAACCTCCCTCTTTTCTTTCAGAGTCTACATTACATCCTCAAACCAAAGAATTAGGAATTTTATTTTATCCTCAAAAGGGAAAAAGCTAGACAATGGGTCATAGCTGGTATCAAACTGATGTACAAAATCTAAGGCCTTTTTATAAGCCACCCATTTTTCCTTCCTCAGCTCCTGCTCATCTAGATCAAACTCATTTCTAATGAGGTCTTCAGATGGGGTCTACCTCTGCACACTACTCTCTTTCTAAACATGCCGTTAAAGAAATCTTTAGGATTGGCACACCTGGACACTACAGTTGACAAATGATAAGGTTTAAGAAAATCCTCAAAACAATTCCAACCTCCCTTGGTTATTACAAATTGGTGGGCTATAGTAACCATAGGGAAAATAGTCCATTTACCCCTGCCTGTTAGCTCTGCTTCTTGCACACTACCAATTTGTCTGAGGATTTTTGCAGTTCCCACTTTGAGAGGGACCTAATAGGGCAATAAAAATGGAGTGCCTCTGAAACCAAATACTCTAAAAACTATGGAGATAGGGTATAAGTAAATATCACCCCAATTATGAACAATTTTTATATTTTCTGCAAATTCTTTTGGTCTAATAAATTCCAAAAGAACCTTGGGGATTCTTGGATTTTCTGAACAAAGGAGAGTCCTAATCTTTGATGCAAAACATTTATCAAATTTTAAGAAACTAGCATCATCTCTATCCCATGATAGCACTATACTCCATAATTGCACTGGCATCTTTTCTCATCTTTCTCTTTTATAAGATTCATTCCACTTGCAAAATAATCACGACCTTTGAATAAAAATAGATGCATGAGGAGAGAATACCATCCAAAAGGCCTATCAACCTTCCCATTCTTTATTCCTATCAACCCTCCATGGATAGCATTAGTAATAAAAGAAGCATAATCAAAAGTTACTGCAAGAGAAGGATTCAAAATCTAAGCAATCATCAACATGTAATGATTGGGCATATTTGCCTCAGCATCCTCTCCTAAAATCTGGCAAAGTGACCAATACAATCCCTTAGCACTAAGGGTGAATAGATTCAATGAGAAGGGCTCTTCAATGTTGGGTCCTATAACTGTCAACCCACCTATCTTCACAAAGAATTCCTTAAGAGGCCCATTTCTAAGGTGGTTCCTCTGTGCACTGTATACTTGAGCTAATGATTTGAAATTAATAGGCTCTAGAAAATTGGTAAACTCATTAAGCCCAAAAGCACTTTTGAATTCCTCATTATTTATTTCGATGAGGGCTTTCCCATTTATATCCCTAATGCTCCTTGTGACTAGATCATAATTATGTGCAATCTGAGTCAGGAGATCCATATCCATGAATACTCCTGGAACTACCAATTTTCCCACATCTAACTCCCAGATGCTATTCTGTGGGGCTGGGGAATTTCTCATGCCAAATCCAACTTTGAACAACCCAAACCTAGACAACCCAACCTATGGGTCTCTCAACTAGTTACCCTTGTCATATAACCCTTCTCCTATCTTCAAACGAGGAGCTCTTGGCACTAATTCTTTCACTTTTGATGCCTAATTAGTTGACAACGTCAACTGCTCAAGAAAATCATCACAAATGGCCCTTTCCTGGTAATTAACTTTCCCTGAGAATTCTCTCTTAAGTGCCATCTTAAAATATGCAAGCAATTTATCTACTACCCCAACTGGTTTCGTGACAAATTAAGATCTCAATTAAAACACACTAGTAAGAAATTGCCAAACAAGAGTGCAAGAAAACCTGTTTCTAGCTTGAAGGAATCTGCTCTGCAACTGAATGAATTTGCTCTATATTTGAGGAAAATAGCTCTACAACCACTCCTCTACAACAATTCTTTGGAATGATACCTTCACTCAATTGATACAAGATCATAAATGGTACTCACGCTCTTAACTACGACATTGATACTGCATGCTTCGGCCATCCCTTCAGAATTGAATTCATGAGAGAATTCAAAATTTTCATTCCAATGGGTCAAAACATACCTACACATTTTTCCCTTTCACTCTTTTGTTGTTTTGCAGAGCATAACCTTCAGGTAATTTTGTTAGATGAAATCACGCCAACCATCCAATCAAATGAAACTTGATCGATCTTTACACAGACTCAATAGCTTTACCTTAGCACCAGGCCCCACCTCCTCTTCGCTATTTCACAAGCTTTATCCTTTGAGCACTTTTCCTTCACGAAGTTGCACTAGGTGTTAGATGGAACTTTAACTGCTTAGAATTTAACTCTTACCGGGACCGTCAACTTCTTCATTAATCGCACCTTTATCTTGATGGCTAATGGTCTTTTGCTATTTCACATAGCTTAAACCACTTTCAACTTTGGACCACGAAACAACGTGAAGCATTGGATCAAATCGGAGATGACCATCCTTTAAGGGATACCTTTATGCTTGCTTCACTTACACCACTCTTTCATTGGTTACCGAATACCACGTGGCATTCAACCATTAGCTCTGAAAACTATTTGAGTTTAGTTCAATGTCAACCACATGTCTTTCCCTTATAACCGCCAGTTACACCTTGGTGGGCCCTCAGTTTTTTCTAAAACCACATGTCAATCAACATGTCACCATCTAGCATTACACTTGGATGAATCTTCTCCTCCTTTTGCTATTTCATGAAGCATATCCCTTGGTTGGTTCGCAACTGCAAAACAACACAAGCCCTTGGATTGAATCGGAGTTGATCCTCTTTTAACTTCATGCTTTTATCTATCCTTGGGGCCCAAAAACCTTTTCTCTATTTCATGGGTTTTAAAACACGAGCACTTTACCATTGTGAACTCATGTGGGTCGTTAGATTATACTTAACTTGCTCGATGCTTAACAGCTTAACTGAATTCAGTAGACGTGGGTCCTCTAACTCAACTCGACCGACCTGGCATCTAGTCACTTTCGAACTGACATGTTCACCTTTTATTCACTGAGAGGACACATCTGATTCCACTTCATCCTTGACACCTGTATCTGCCAGGTCACTTCTTATCCTATGGCATGACTCACCTCTGGGACCCACCTTTTAATCCTTAGACCCAACTTGCTAACTATTTTGACCTTTTGCCACGTGCCATCATCTTACTCGCCATCTTGACCAATTGGACTACCTGCTTGGAGCACCACGTCATTTCACTACTTCGCAAAAGCTAACTGTCGAGCATCTTCCTCCTGCAAAACTATGCTAATCGTTAGATCAAATGAAACTTGTGCATCTGTTATGTTCTTATTAAAAATCCCTTTTAATGGACCGAAAACCTTTTTGCTAATTCACAGGGCGTAACCTTCGAGCATCTGTCAGCCATGAAATAACGTGAACCGTCATATCAGATTAGACTTAATCACCTTTTAGTCGCTTGGAAAGTCTTCATTGCAGGGTCCCACCAGATGCTTTCGCCATCTCGCGAAAGGTATTTCACTTGCAATTTTTAGCTGCGAAATAACACTAGCCGTTAGATGTTGAACAAGATGAAGCCCTTTTAAACCAAACCAAATGCGCCATTGACCACACTTTTCCCTTTCGCCATTTCATGAGTGCTAAACCATGCACAACTTTGCCTAATGAAATAGTGAAAATCATAGATCCATCTGAGAGCTGCATGCAACTTACTGGGCCCGACAACATTAGGAAGAAAAGACATAAGGCATAAATTTTTACAATTAATTCAATAACGACCTAGGCAAATGACATGGGGGGACACCTCTTACGACCCCACGACCCATCACTTAAGTGGATAAAGCAATGTAGGAATAGAAACTAAAGGGTTTTTTGATCAAACATTGAATGATTTAAAATTAAAACCCTAAACCCTTAAGACCTAACACAGACTTGAAGTAGTTGATAGTGTGTCTAACTCAAAATTTTCAAAAACTTAGCCAATTGTGGGAAAAGAAAACCCATTTTTTAAATAGTGATAACAACGGCTTTGACTGGGGATGGTTGATCGCAAGGTCAAGACAAGAAAATTCAGAAACTCTAGAGAAACAGACCAAAACACAGACCTAAACAAAACAACATGAAGGAAACAAAATATATACAAACAAAGGACCTACTGTGCATGGACATCAAGAGAAATAATGTTTCAAGAATTGTCCATGCACTGGAAATTCCTGTACTTCATCATTCATATTTTTCACAAAATATGAATCCTTTCCATTTAAGTCACAAACCACAAAAGGGCCAATCTGGATAATGATTCAAATTTTTTATGCTTCCCTTTGTCCTGTCCTTTTGCATTCCATTGAAGAACAATATCATCAATTTGAAACTTCCTTAATGATGTCCTTCTATCAAAAAGGTATTTGGACTGCAATTGGATCTTCTAATTTCTTTTATGAGCTAGAGTTTTGAGCTCTTCTACCTCCACAATTTGGATCATTTTGTTTTCCATAGGCTCAGATAACTCCATGTCCTCATCTTGTAAGAATTTATAAACTGGAAGAAGATTATTCACTGGCAATCTGACTTGTGTACCATACACTAGTTCAAAAGGTGACATTCCAATGGCCTTCTTGACTATTATTCTATTTGCCCACAAAGCTAATTTCAATTTTTGATCCCAAGATCTCTTATTTTCTTCCAAGATTTTCTTGATGATGTTCAAAAGGCTTTTATTGCTGGATTGTACTTGTCCATTCCCCTGAGGGTGATAGGGTGAAGAGTAAGACATAAGTATTCCATGACTGGTACAAAATCCTGCAAACTCTTCCGACCTAAAACTCATGGCATTATCCATCACCAATTTTGTAGGTATTCCAAATCTAGTTATTACATTATCCATCAGGAAATCAATGACAACCTTACTTGTAGCTCTTGTTGTAGGAATAACTTCTATCCATTCAGTGAAATAGTCAGTGGCTACTATAATCCATCTATGACCTCTTCCCGATCTCTCAACAATCTCTCCAATAAAATCAATGCCCCATTGGACAAAAGGGGCTTCCATTGTGACTAGATTTAGGGGTAAGGCTCCTTCATACTTTAGCTTGGATGAAAACTTCTGACATGGGTAACATTTTTGGACATGTGCATGAGCGTCTTTGAATAAGGTAGGCCAATAGTACCTAGCCCTAATTATCTTACCAGCAGTTGTCTTAGCAGAGTAATGACCCCCACATACTCCATCATGCATTTCAGTCAACACTTGTTTAGCCTAGAATTCATCCAAACACATTAGCAATTCTCCATCTCTTTTTTTCCAAAATAGATCACCTTGAATGAGAACATATTTTTGTGACTTGAGTTTTAGAGTTCTTTTCTGACTATGTGTCATTCCTTCTGAAAATTCAGCATCTCTTAGAAATAAGACTATCTCTAAATACCAAGGTTGCCTTTCAATACTAGTGACTGAAGTACTTTTGACTTCAACATTATGTATTTCAACATTCAAAAGATTAGACTCAGTCATGAGCTTAGCCAGACCTAAACCTCTCACCAACTTGGTGATCTTTATTTCTAAGTCAAATTATTGGATTCTATTAATCCATCTGCATCTTTTCCCTATAACCTTAGACTGGGATAGAATATCCTTAATTGCAGCATGTGGGACATAAGCAATGATATTTGCATTTACCAGATATGGCCTAAAAGCCTTGACAACTTTAACCAAAGCATAAGCTTGTTTCTCCATGGTTTCATATTTTAATTTTGCTGCTTGCAAAGACTTTCTATAGAAAGCTATGGGATGTTCATACCCTTCATTATCCTTTTCTAACAATACTGCAACTACTATATGATATGAAGCAAAAGAAAACAGAGAAAAGGGCTTACTATAATCAGGAGATTTTAACACTGGTGCTTCCTGAATGGCCTTCTTAATTTCAGCAAAAGCCTCTGAGGCTTCTTGATCCCAACAAAATTCACTTTGCCTAGAAAGGATTGGATACCTTTAATATTCTTTGGTTTAGGCAATTTGTTTATTGCTTCAATTCTTTCAGGGTCTATCCTTACCCCTTCCTTGGAAACAATGTGTCCCAATAGTTTTCCTTCAGTGACCCCAAAATGACATTTCTTGGGATTTAATGACACACCAAATTCCAAGGCTTTATTAAACACCTTTTCCAAATGTCCACAATGATCATCAGCCCTTTTAGAGAAACAAGTTAGATCATCTTGATAAACCACCATGATAATATTAATGAATTCTTTGAAGGCTACATCCATGGCTCTCTAGAATGTATCTCTAGCATTTTTTAGTTCTAATGGAATTCTTACATAAACATATGTCCGAATGGCTACATCTATATCTCTCTCCTATATAATTCTTTCCTCTCTACCTTCTTACCCTTCTTTCTTTCTTATTTTATTCTCTCTCTCCCTTACCTATCTACCTCTTCCCTCTCTAGGTCTCTTGGTATCTCCTTTCCCACCTCTTTCTCTCTTCTTATCTATCTCTTTCTATTTATTATTCCCTCTCTCCTTTTCTCTGCTTGACCCTCTCTAGTTATCATGTCTCCATCTTCCTCTCTCTCTCTTCTCTCTCACTTGTCTCTCCCCTCTCTAGGTTTCTCTTTCTTTCTTCCTCTCTCCATCTCCTCTCTCTCTCTCTCTCTCTCTCTCTCTCTCTCTCTCTCTCTCTCTCTCTCTCTCTCCTTTAGGTTTCTCCCTTCCTCCCTCTCTACCTCTCTAATTCTCCATCCTTATATAATTACCCACCTCTCTATATCCCCCTCTATCTATGTCATTTCTCTCTGCCCCTATAGCTATCTAACTAATCCCCCCTTACCTCTCTCTCTCTCTCCCCCTTTCATATCTCTATCTCCTCAATCCCAAGGTCCTCCACTCCTTCCATGTCTTCATATTGTAGAACACAATATGTCACTCAAAGGGGGAGTGAATCAGTGATTTTAAACAATTTTCAAGTATGTGTGTGCAACCGATAAGGTAAAGAAAGCACTAATAATCAATCACACACAAAGTAAGAATCACACAACACTAGATATATGAGGAAAACCCAATGTGGGAAAAACCTTGGTGACAAATGCTACTAGAATCTAGTGCTCCAATTTAGCTTCATAATGAAACCATAGTTTTACAAATTTTAGGCCACCAACCCAAGTAGCACCAACCCAAAGGATCACCAACCCCTACACTGAGCACCAACTCAGTGAAACATAATGAGATAAAGCAATACAATAATTTGCACCTTGTTACAAATGAATTATATAACACCTCTACTCAATTCTCACTACTGGTTTATCTCTTCTCTACCTCGCAACTTCCTTAACTATTAGTTAACTAATCACTCTCTATGACCCCTTATCGGTTAGCCTCTGCCTTTCCAGATTCCCTCTGATTCTCACCCTGCATTCATACACTCTCTGATGCATTCCTACCACTTCAAATACTACCAGTTCACTTGACTGTTAACTCTGTAATATTTTGTCAGTTACTCTACTTCTTACCAGTTAAGCTCCTCTTACCAATTAATCCTTTCCTACTAGTTTTGGTTCAAATGCACAGTCATTTCAACATTTTCTGTCTCACTTAGTCTGATTTCCTCTTTGATCGCTCAAACTCACTCTTCATCCGCAACTGGCATCAATCTTCTCATATTTTCAATATACATTTTTATACTTGGCCTTTCTTGCCAAAATAGAGAATCAAACTTTGAGCCCTAGGGTTTTTTTTCACGGACCCAATTCATATCAAATTTGATTGAATCTCTTCTCCAAGATGATTGTTAGATAGTTCAAATAACTAGAAGACAACTGAGAGGGGGGCATGAATTAGTGGTCATAGATTACCAAAAGCATTAGCAGTTTAATCTTTAATACCAGAACCCAAAATAGTAATACCAAAATAGTAGTTAATCTAATTAAGTATAAATAGTAAACATAGAATAAATACCATCCACACAACACCACAATTTGTATGTGGAAAACTTGGTAAAGGGAAAAATCACAATAGGAATCCTACCCATAGTCAGATAATAATTCTACAATAAGTATGTGAATTTAGAATGAAGGGGCCTGCACTTGCAAGGAAGGCCAATAACCTAGAGCACACTGCTCACCACAAAAAGAGCCTCACTAACTACATACAAATCTAGACCACACTCTAGAGAAGTGTTGAATTGCAAAAGATAGCATCTCCTATGCCTTAGTATAGTTCCACCTAAGCTCAATACCGGAGGAATAAATCCTCTTACACAAACCCAATTCGATATCCAATGATTGACCAACTCCTCTACCTAAATGATATTACATTATTCACACATTATATTCCTTGACCATGACCTCTTACATTAACCATGATGATCTACAATGAGATCTTACATCTTGTTTATACAAACCCTCGACCAAAAGCAATCAGGCTGGCTACCAGATAATAAACCAATTACATAATTACAAACCATGTCGGTCTTAGACCAAAACAAATAATATCCAACACATAAGACATCCCGTAAATACAACAATAGGTCCTATCCACATGTTACATCAATGTCAGTCCATAACCTAGATGAACTGGGACCAAGTATAGGTCCACACACTTCAACAATGATCTCCAAATGCCAAGTCTCAAACATGATCACCAACATCATTCTAAAACTCCATCAGAAGCTGCACCAACATCAATCATGCAATGCATCAAAGATCTCCACCAAAATATCTACCGGTGAAACCCTCGTTGGAACCAAAAATCAATCTTCTAAGTAAGAAGGATAACATCCAATCACTAGACCAAAGCCAACTGATCAAATATTAGTATAAGCATCATGAACAAGCCAATTCTATCACTAGATTATATTGGATTCGATCAGATCATATCAAATCCAAGTTAACCAAAAAACCACTCATCCAACTGGGAGCAGAAGGGTGTCAGTAAATTATCCAATCAACTAGCATGGACATCAATGACAAAAAAACAATGCAATACATAATCAATTCCACCAAATGGCCAAAAATCTCCCCCTTTGGCATTGATGGCAATCGTAGATGTGAAAAACATCTAATTACCAAGAAATTCCAAACAAGTCTCCCCCTATGGAAGACAACTAAAAATTACCCGCATATAGCTCTGAATATTAATAACTCTCCCCCTTTGAATAATATCTCTATAAAGTTTTGAACTCCTTTTTCAAATCACTATCTCTCCCCCTTTGACATCAATGCAAGAAATCTGACAGAAATATCAAAGATGACTACTCCCTCTAAGAAGTAGCATCCCTCATCAATGTCGAAATGAATAGTATCTCTGATAATGCATGTTGGACTGATGCCAAACTGCATCAATCAAGTCTTTATTGGAGGGGCAGAAACCCCCAATCTATCTCTTAGGTACTCAAATGATTTCTTGGATAAAGGTTTAGTAAAAATATATGCAATTTTTTCTTTAGTGTTCACATAAACTAGTTTAACTTCTTTTGCTTCCACCTTCTCCTTCAAAAAGTTATACTTGATAGATATGTATTTTGTTTTAGAGTGAAATATCAGATTCTTTGATATATCAATAGAATTAGAGTTATCACAATGAATAACTACTGGTGCATCACAATCCACCTTTATATCTTTCAAAATTTGCTTCATCCATAAAACTTGTGTACAATTAGTAGTAGTAGCAACATGCTCATCTTCAGCAGTAGATAAAGAAGTACATGACTGTTTCTTGCTGATCCATGAAACCAACTTCTTTCCAAGAAAGAAAGCTCCACTGGAAGTACTTTTCTGGTCATCAAAATATCCATCCCAATCAACATCTGTATATTCACATACATTAAATTTATCATCCTTAGGGTACCATAAGCCATATTCTGATGTACCTTGTAAGTATCTAAAAATCCTTTTCACTGCCATCTCATAATTTTCTCTAGGATCACTCTGAAATCTTGAAACAATACAAACAACATTCATAATGTCAGGCCTAGTCTGAGTCAAATAAAGTAGACCTCCAATCATATATTTGTATCTTGTAGGATTTATCAGTGCAAAAACATCTTTCCTTGTCAATTTCTCACTTGTAACAGAAACATCAAAGGAAAAACATAAGTCTCTAAATCACAAAGATAACTACTCCCCTAAGCAGTAGCATCCGACAATGGTACCAAAATGAATAGTATTTATGATAATGCATGTCGTAGTGATGCCAAACTGCATCAATCAAGTCTCTACCCGAGGGGTAGAAACTCCCAATTTTTCTCTTAGGTACTCAATTGATTCCTTGGATAAAGGTTTAGTGAACATATCTTCAATGTGCTCTTTAGTGTTCACATAAACTAGTCTAACTTCATTTGCTTCCATCTTCTCCTTCAAAAAGCTATACTTGATAGATATGTGCTTTGTTTTAGAATGAAATATTCAATTCTTTGATATATCAATAACAACAGAGTTATCACAGTGAATAACTACCAGTGTATCACAATCCACCTTTATATCCTTCAACATTTGCTTCATCCATAAAACTTGTGTATAGTTAGTAGCAGCAACAACATACTTTGTTTCAACAGTAGATAAAGAAGTACATGACTATTTCTTGATGATCCATGAAACCATCTTCTTTCCAAGAAAGAAAGCTCCACGGAAAGTACTTTTTCAGCCATCAACATCTGTAGCCCAATCAAAAAATCCAATCATAGATTTGTATCTTGTAGGATTTACCGGTGCAAAAATATCTTTTCTTGTCAATTTCTCACTTGTAACCATAGGTGTACTTACCGGTTTAGAATGTCCCATACCAAATTTCTTCAAAAATTCCTTAGCATATTTAATTTGACAGATAAAATACCTTCGCCAGTCTGAGTAATCTACAAACCTAAGAAAAATTTGATCTCATCAATCATAGACATCTCAAATTCTTTCTCCATATTCTTAGAAAATTCTATGCACAATTTATCTTCATCTCCAAAAATAATGTCATCAACAAATACTTCAACAATAAGTATATCATCATTGGTGGTTTTATAATATAAACTACTGTCAGCATTGCCCTTAGTAAAACCAAACTTCAGAAGATATTTATCCAACCTTGCATACCAAGCTCTAGGTGCTTGTTTCAATCCATATAAAGCTTTCCTTAACCTGCAAACCATACCAGTATCATCTGATAGTGAAAAATGATCAGGTTTCTCAATATAAACTTCCTCATCAAGATCACCATTCAAGAATGCACATTTAACATCCATCTGATAAACCTTGTAGTTTTTATAAGTAGCATAGGCAAGAAATAATCTTACAGCTTCAATCCTAGCTAGCAGTGCAAAAGTTTCTCCATAATGAATTCCTTCCTTCTAAGAATATCCTTTACAAACCAATCTAGCCTTATTCCTTATAAATTGACCATCCTCATTAAATTTATTCCTAAAAATTCATTTAGTTCCAATAACATTTTTATTTTTAGGCCAAGGAACCAAAGTCCATGTGTTATTTTTCTCAATCTAATCTAATTCTTCTTCCATAGCTTTTAACCAATGTTCATCTTTACATGCCTCAATTACTGATACTAGTTCAACTTGTGAAATTAAATATACCTTATTAGTTGCTAGTCTTCTTCTTGTCATCACTCCATTGCTCTTATCCCAATGATTTGATCTTTAAAATGATTCAATCTCACATGCCTAGGAGTCTTCTGACTCTCTGGTCCTCTTCCCTATTCTTTAGTTAGTGTAGAATTCTCTGATATAGTCAGAGTAACTGGTTCAACTCTCTGTTCAGGTAAAGGTGCTACCAGTTCAGATATAATCATTTCCACTGCCGATTCCTTGTCATAAATTTTGATTTGATTTTTTCTTAGCTCATATACTTTAACATTAGCACTCTCCACAGTTCTCTACAATCTCTTGTTATAACATCTATATGCTTTTCTTTCATTAGAATAACCAATAAATATTCCTTCATCTCTTCTAGGATCAAATTTCCCAATAGTATCATCTCTCTTGATATAACATTTACTACCAAAAAATCTAAAAGACTTAACTGTAGGTGTATTGCCAAACCATAATTCATAAGGCATCTTATCAGTTTCTCCTTTGATATGTACTCTATTGGATGTGTAAACTGTTGTACTCATTACTTCCCTCTAGTAGATATAAGGTAGACTTACTTCCATCATCATTGTTCTAGCAGCATCCAAGATAGTTCTATTTTTCCTTTCCACAACTCCATTTTGTTTAGGTGTTTGGGGAGCAGAAAATTATCTTCTTATACCATACTTGTCACAAAAGTTATTAAACTCACCGGATGTGAATTCTTGACCATGATTTGATCTCAAAAATTTAATCTTCAATCCTGTGTTAGTTTCCACTTTAGCCTTAAAGATTTTAAACTTTTTGAATGCTTCAGATTTTTCTCTCAAAAAAGTAACCCACATCATCCTAGAATAATCATCAATGATTAGCATGAAATATTTATCACCATGAAAACTTTTAACTCTACCAGGGCCACACAAATCAGTATGAGTAAGATCAAGAACATTATTTGATTTATCTTGTATACGCCTAAAAGAGGTTCCGACCTGTTTACCCATTTGACATTATTTACATACCAGATTATAGGGCTTCATAATCTTAGGTATATCTCTAACTACCTTAGTTGAACTGATCCTCACAATGCAATCAAAATTCACATGACACAACCTTTTATGCCATAACCAACTCTCATTAATCTATGTAATCAAACATGTCTTCTCAGTAGAGTTCAAATGAAATATGTTACCTTTTGTCTGTGTACCGGTTGCAATCTCCAAGGTGGATCTGTTAATGATTTTGCATTTTCCATTCTTGAATTGTAATTGGAATCCCTTATCTACCAATTGTCCTACACTCAAAATATTATGCTTCAAACCTTCAACATAATAAATATTTTTAGTATTGTTCTTACCATCCAATGATATAGTTTGTTTTCCTTTAATCGTACAAGCTTTGTCATCTCCAAATCTAACTAGTCCACCATCGAATTCTTTTAAAGATAGAAACTTCCCTTTATCTTTCATCATATGATGTGAACAACCACTATCAATTACCTATTCATCCTTATCCTCAATTTTAACAGCAAGTGCCTTCTCCTCGGATACATTCTCTTCTAGTGCTAGATCATCTTCCTTGATAGCCAAGAATACCCATTCCTTCCCATTGTCAGATCCACTAGCAAAGTCTTCTGTTAGTTCATCATCTAAATCAGTAATGCCTTCCCCATCCGCTATGTAGCATGATTTGTCTCTATTTTTCTTGAATCTATACTTGTTCTGATATCCAGGGTTAGGTTTAAATGATCTTTTAACTCTTTCTTAAAATCTTGAATTCCTTTTAGGACATCTAGATGCAAAATGACCAATCTTATTACATGCAAAACATTTAAAAGGTGTTTTTCCTTCGTACTTCCTACTAGTCCTTTCGGTACTCTTCTAGCAAATAGTGATTCAAGTTTCTCAAACTCATCATCTTCTCTCTTCATATCTTCTAATTCTTTCGTATATAAATCTCTCTAGTCTTTCTTACCGGTTGTACATGTAGATGCATGAAAAGTAGGTTCAGTCTTCACAGCTCCAGAAGATCCAAATTCCTCAAGCTCAAAAGCAAATAGTTTCCCAACCAAAGTATCTCTGTTGAGAGTTGTATTAGCCAATTTATCAACTCAATAATAGTAGTAGCCTTCATTTTGTAAGTTGGTGGTATGGCTGTCAGGACTTTAGAAACAATCTCATCTTCGCTCAGAGTTCCACCACAACATTGAATTCCCATAACAATCTCATTTACCCTTTCCATGAATGTAGTAATCCTTTCATCTTCTTCCATCTTCAGGTTTTCATATCTCACCTGGTAACTATCAAGTTTAGAAATCTTCACTATAGGTTCACCTTCATTAAGAGTTTGCAACTTATCCCATATAGCCTTTCCAAATGATTTGTCTGTTAATACCATTATTTGCTGATCAGAAAATGAACACAAGAGGGATTCTCTTTCTCTACAATCATTCTCAAGCTGCTTGTCTAGGTTTTCTAGAGGAGGATTGCTAGATCCCAGATTATAGCATGTGACACTATTCTGTGTGATCTCCCAAATCTCCTTGCCAAGAAATCTCAGATCAGTCTCCA
Source organism: Cryptomeria japonica (assembly GCF_030272615.1). Lineage (NCBI taxonomy): Eukaryota > Viridiplantae > Streptophyta > Pinopsida > Cupressales > Cupressaceae > Cryptomeria > Cryptomeria japonica. The sequence goes on along the minus strand of NC_081411.1, from coordinate 779,786,091 downwards.
TCTGAATCTTCCATATTGTATCATTTTCTACTTCAAGCCTAGGTATATCCCTTCAAAAGATAGCTCCAGAAGAACTAGATGAACTTGAACTGTTAGTCACCATAGGATCTTCCTAAAGCGGTTAAATTTTCTGTGGAGAGGACTAGAGCTCTAATACCAAATGTTAGACAGTTCAAATAACTGTAAGATAACTGAGAGGGGGGGTGACTCAGTTGTCATAGATTACAGAAAGCATTGGCAATTTAAACTTTAATACCAGAACCCAGAACAATAATATCGAAATAACATTTAATCTAATTAAGTATAAACAATAAACATAGAATAAATACCATCCATACAACACTAATATTTGTACGTGGAAAACTCAATAAAGGGAAAACCACGGTGGGAAGCCTACCCACAGTCAGATAATACTTATGTAGTAAATATGTAAATTTATAATGAAGGGGCATGCACTTGCAGGAAGGCCAACAACCTAGAGCACACTTCTCATCACAAAATGAGTCTCCCTGACTACATACAAATCTAGACTACAATCCGGAGAAGTGTTGAACTACAAAAGATAGCATCTCCTATGCCTGATATAGTTTTTGGTTAAGCTCACTACAGGAGGACTAAACCCTCTTACACAAACCCAATTCGATCTCCAATGATTGACCAACTCCTCTTCCTAAATGATATTACATTATTTGCACATTACATTCCTTAACCATGACTTCTTACATTAACCATGATGATCTACAATGAGATCTTACATCTTGTTTGTACAAACACTCGACCATATGCAATCAGGTCGACTACTAGAAAATAAACCAATTACATAATTACAAACCATGCCAGCCTTAGACCAAAACAAATAATATCCAACACATAAGACATCCTAGAAATACAACAATAGGTCCTATCCACACGTTACATCAATGATGGTCCATAACCTAGATCAACTGGGATGATGTATAGGTGCACATACTTCAGCAATGATCTCCAAATGCCAAGTCTCAAACATGATCACCAACAACATTCTGAAACTCCATCAAAAGTTGCACCAACACCAATCATGCAATGCATCAAACATCTCAACCAAAAGTTTTGCCGATGAAACCCTCACTGGAACCAAACACCAATCTTCTAAGTAAGCAGGATAGCATCCAATCATGAGACCAAAGCCAACTAACTAAATATGATTATAAGCATCATCAACAAGCCAATTTCATCACCAGATTATACCGGAGTCAACCAGATCATGCCTGATCCAAGTTAACAAAAAACCACTCAATGAACTAGGACAAGAAGGGTGCTAGTAAAGCATCCAATCAGCTAGTGCTAACATCAATGCAATACATAATCAATTCCACCAAATGGCCAACAATGGTAACCTAGAACAAAACAAGACCATTTTGCCATATCTCATCCTTTTTGTACTTTTTTACAAAATTTAGCAACCTACAAATTGATCACCAACCTTGGTTTGTATCAATCCTCATAAATGATCCAACAGTTTCTTTCTCCAGATCAACCAGTCAATCAAACATCTTCCTTTTATCATGATGTCAAAGAATAAATTATTTGTCCTCTTTTCTACCTAGAGCCGCAACCCTCTACATCAAATCCATGATTTTCATAGTCAATAATTAATGTCGACCTACTCATCACCAACCTCACAGAAACACCCTTCACTGACTACTATATGTTTGCCACTTGGATTCTATGTGTCATCTCTATCAACATCCACCTTAGTTCACTGTGTCGGTTCAGGATCAATCACCGACCAAAAATATCCTACTGGTATCTACCTTATACTACCAATCTTCTTTCCCTATTGATTATACATTAGCCATTTAACCTTTGTATCATATTTTTAGTGTTCTACCAATTACTTCAAGCTAACTTGGATTTCTCTTGGTTCTTTGTTCACACTATATGATTCAACAATCATTCACTTTGTTATTTCGTATTTTTCTTGTTTATACGTCCTCACAGGTGGACTTGCTTACCAGTTGCTACTACATGTCTTTCTCTTGCATATCAATTGACCTGCATACAGATCATGCCATACATACTAGATCTATATACTGGTACACCTACCATACATGTTGGTTGGGCAATACCGGTTGACATCAATGAGAATACAATACCAACAATCTCCCCCTTTGGAATTAATGTCAACACACAATTTGCACTAACATACTAGTTACTTCTCCCCCTTTGATAATAATGACAAAGGTCACAAGCAATATCAATTATCCACTATCATGTTAGTTCCTTGTCCTCCATCTAGTATCCACTATCATTTTTCCTTTTTCTAGTAGACTAGACCACAAGACTCTACATTTACTCAACCAGTACAATCTCCCCCTTATTCAAATCTATCCCTTTGTTTGCAACCTTTGTAGATATATCTCCCAGTAGGAAACACAACTATTTCTTTCAAATCATAGCCCACTTGTGATTTCAATTAAGTACAAATTGAATAGACACTTAAATAAATCATAAACAAGAACAATTGAGCACTTCCTAAAGTATCAAACCAACTGGTAGAGCTACATCCACACCGAATCTATTTCTATGTCCAAGAAATGGTCCAAGAAGTAAAAGATATGGAAGTGAACTCCCCCTAAACCATATATCTCCATACATATTTAAGTCCATGAAGCAGGTGAAACCAAACCTAACTTGTGGCATAGACACTCAAATGTGTTTACCAATAGAGGTTTTGTGAAGATATCAACCACTTGTTCACCTGTAGGGACATATTCTACCTTAACTTCTTGATCTGTCACCTTCTCCTTGAGAAAATGATATTTGATGGCAATGTGTTTGGTCCTTGAGTGAATAACCAGATTCTTTGATATGTTGATTACACTTGAATTATCACACCAAATACAAACAAGGTTAGATATTTCTACTTGAATATCCTTGAGGGTCTTCTTCATCCATAATACCTATGAGCAGCATGTAGTAGTAACAATATATTTTGGTTTAGTAGCAGATAGGGAGATTGAGTCCTACTTCTTATTGTGCCAAAAAACCAACTGGTTACCTAGAAAGAATGCAACACTACTAGTGCTCTTTCGATTATCAATGCAACATGCCCAATCAACATCAGTGTAGGCTTGTAAGGTGAAATCTCCTTTCTTAGGATACCATAGTCCATAATCAATTGTTCGTTGTAGGTACCTAAAGATTCTTTTGACTGCATTTACATGTGACTATTTGGGTGCATCTTGAAATCTAGCCACCATGCATACTACTTGCACTATATTCGGTCTTGAAGCAGTAAGATATAATAAGCTTCCAATCATGGATCTATATAGTGTTTGATCCACTATTAGTGACTCATCATCCTTACTCAACTTGCATCTGGTCACCATGGGGGTACTTACTGGTTTTCTTTCTTCTATCTGAAACTTCTTCAACATATCTCTAGTATACTTGATTTGAGAGATAAATATCCCTTTATCTTGTTATGAAATCTACAAACCAATAAAGTATGACAGCTCTCCAAGCATTGACATCTCAAATTCTGACTACATCTGAACAGCAAAATCTTTGCACAGAGTGTCCTTGTTTCCTCCAAAAATGATGTCATCCACATATACAATGACAATAGTCATGTGATCTCCATATGCTTTAATATACAAATTGTTCTCTGCACTTCCCTTTATGAAACCTTGCTCCTTTAGATACTTATCTAACCTTGAGTACCATGCTCTTGGAGCCTGCTTCAAACCATACAATGCTTTCTTTGACTAACACACAAAAGTTTCATCATCATGCAGTAGAAAGACTTCTGGTTGTTCTATGTATACTTCTTCTTCTAAAATACCATTTAAGAAAGCAGATTTAACATCTATTTGATATACCTTATATCCTTTGTAGGCAAAGAATGCTAAAACAATTCTAATGGCTTCAAGGCTTACAACTGGTGCATATGTTTCTTCAAAATTTATTCCTTCTACTTGAGAGTATCCTTTGCACACTAACCTTTCTTTATGCTAGACAATTTTGCCTTCTTCATTAATCTTGTTTTGGTAGACCCATTTTGTGCCAAAAAAATTCTTGTTTGTCAGTCTAGGAACTAATTCCCAAGTCTTATTCTTCTCAATCTACTATAGTTCCTCTTCCATTGCAGCCATCCATTTCTCACTTTTGTTGGCCTCATTGAATGTCTTAGGTTCCATTTCAGTCATGAGGTAGAGATTGACTTGTTCATTATTCCAAGGAAGTCTTCTTCTGGTCTACACACCATCATTCTTATTACCTATAATTTGTTCTTCCAGGTTATTTTTATGAACATACTAGTTGAGGGACTTGTTTGATGCTTCTTCTGGTTGACTATCAGATTACATTTCATCTTCATCACTGGAATCATCATACTGATTGACTTGAGCATATCTCCCTTTATGCAAATCTTCATCCACTATTACATGCACACTCTCAATGACTCTTTTGAGTCTTTATTATAGCATTTTTTTGCTTTAATTTGAGTTGAGTAACTAAGGAAAATACCTTCATCACTCCTAGAATAAAAGCTACCTAAGCCATCCTCATCTCTCTTGTTGAAGAATTTACTTCCAAACACTTTGAATTATTTAACTAATGGCTTTTGGTCATACCACAATTCATAAGGTCTCATCTTGTTGTTTGTTCTCAATTGAACCTAGTTGAAGGTATATACAATAGTATGAACTACTTCTTTCCAATACATATATGGTATGTTTTCCTCATTTAGCATGGTTCTTTCCATCTCCTTGACTATCGTATTTGTTGGCATTGTGTTGTCATTAATGTCAACCAGTATGGGATGACTACCAGTACAAGAGATCTATGTGCAACACTGCTATGGAGGAGTGCAAGATGTGATATCTTGGATATCACCTTGTGTTGCAGAACAATGGTAAGGTAAGGAAGATTACCTCAAGAGTCACTAGTACATGAGTTAGTGTCTAACTTGTGTGATGAGATAGAAAGGTGTTTTAATAGTTGTTTGTGATGAAGAGGCAAAATGTTATCCGAATCACATCAACACTAGAGGAGAAGAATAAATAGGTCACTAATATGCTGTGACATTGCCAAATAGTAGGACTCCCACCAGATGAAGATGTAGTCATCATCAGAAGCAATGATTGATAGTGAATGTGCCCACATCAAATGACATGTGCATGTTTGAAGAGATGCTGCACAAACGGGGAAGCCACATGAGTACATTGCATGATGCAAAAGATAAGGTGTTACTCCACCGGTAAGTGGAGTTGATCTCCTATTATGCATTGTGTGCATTATAGTTTGGTGAGATAAGAGTAATGAGATAAAAGCAAGTATGATGAATTGAGGGAATGCCTTAAGTGCATGATATCAAGGTTATGCACTAGACCGACAGAGAAGGCATGTTGAGATTCTAGTACAGAGGAAGCGTGAAGTGTTTGTCACCTTGACAAACTAGTAGAGGAATGAACAAAATTGATTAGGGAGAAGGCAAGGCTTAGTAGAAGCAACCAGAAGTAGAATGACCTAATTGAAGATGGAGTCTTGTGAAGGTTGATGACATGGTTTCATCAAGAGTGGCAACCGGTATATAAGCCCATGGATAATATAGACAAGGTGAAGATATAGAAGACTTCCCACTTGATGGGAATGTGCATGCTTAGGTTAGTCATGTCTGAAGACTAGTTTAAGTGTTCCATCGATAGTTCAACAGAGTGCAAACATGATGAGTGAATTGGTAGAGTGTGAGGTACAGGTAGAGTTAGTATACTAGCAGGAAAGAGGAACTAGTAGAGTACTTGGTTGGTGATCCCATCTGGACTGAGATGAAGGAGCCAAGTTGGCAGATAGTTGACATGGATGCCACATAGATTCAAGGTGGAAAACCTGCATTGGATGAAAATGGAATGTATACCGATGGGGTACGTGTAGAGTTGGTCAAATTTGAAGGAGGTTGTGAAGCTCGAGGTGAAGTGGTAGAAGTGCATGACTCGAGATTAAATGGGAAAGAGAGGATCGAGGATAGACTGATTGAGTAGATCAGAGTAGCTGAAGGAAACCATCATGCCATTAATAGAGATTGACCAAGAAGTATGTCGATAGATCATTTGTATAATGTTGATGAAGGAAGGCATGTTTGAGAAGGTGCGTCAATGGCAAAGTTGTGCAGATGGATGTCAAAGTGATTAGATCGAGCAAGATCTAATTGGATTTGGTTTGCCTCAAGGATGGTAAGGAAACCCTAATTGCTTGGATTTTGAATCAAGATTTGATTGGATTTGGTTTGCCTCAATGATGGTAAGGAAACCCTAACTGCTTGGATTTTGAATTAAGCATTGGTGGAAAACCTATCTATAAGTATGAAGGCCAAAGAGATTGTTTAGTGCTACTGAGGAGAAGAGTTTAGTGCTACTATGAAGTGACTAAGTGTTACTTCTACAAGTTAGAGAAAATCAGTCAAGTGGACAATGCATATTTGAGAAAATACTAAGCGTGAGGGAGAATGAGGTTGAAGGGCTCAACCAGTAGTAGAGCAGAACTAGTAAGGATCATATTGGCAGAAAAGTGAAGGTAGCACTCCAGGTTAGGCAGGCATATAATCGACTAAGTATAGTACCAGTGGAGAGAAGAAGAGAGATGAGGGAAGTGAGAACTAGTAGAGAGGAAAGTGAACTGGTAAGCTGAAGTAATGAGAAGAGAAAGAAGTGAGTAAGAGAGAAGATCCAACAAGATAGTGACTGAGCTGGTGAAGATTCAGTCAGAGTGACCAAAGAACTACTGAGGCTAAGGAGGTACCTTACCGATAGGGAAGTTTTCTTTGAGTTGTTACAAGATTCACTTGTAACTAGATTACTACCTTTGTATTTTATGTTTTTATTGTGAACACTGAGTTGTAGCTTGCTGCAGGGGTTGTAGATTGTTGGGTTGGTGCCCTAAACTTTGTAATAGGTTTTTCATTGTGAGGCTAGATTAGAGCAGTAAACTCCAGTAACATTTCTCACCGAGATTTTTCCCATCTTGGGTTTTCCTCATACATCTTGGTGTTATTTGATGTCCCTTTGTGTGAATGCATTTTTGTTTAGTCTCCTTTCTAACTGGTAAGTTTGCATTCAACTAGATGTGTTAATCTATATGCTCATATAGAATAGCTAAAGGGAAAAGTTTAAGAACCATTGATTCACACCCCTCCCCCTCTCAATGGTGCAATGTGTCTAACAATTGGTATCAGAGCATAGGTTCCCAGTTAGAAGAGTGTTCTCCAACTTGGGTAGATTTTGTCCTAAGGACATAATGGTTTGTCTAGTGTCAATCTCTCCTCCTATATTTGATGGTTCAAACTTTTCTATTTGGAGTTATAGAATGGGATTCTTCCTATCCTCTTCAGGGTTTGATGTATGGATGTCAGTAGTTGATGGTCTCCCAAGAAAGGTTAGTCTTCCTACCGAATCTGTAGAAGAAATAAGAAACTAGTACAATGAAGAAGCCATGAAGGCTATTTTCAGTGGACTCACCAATGATGTCTCCTCGTAGGTGGACAAGTATAAAACAACAAAGAGCTTATGGGAAATATTAATGAAGTTGTATGGAAATGAACTTTGCACCACTGATTTAGTTAGTGTAAGTGAGAGAAACTATGCTGCATATACATGCACAAATGACAGAGGCAAATTAGACTGCTACAATAGAAGTAATGATGAAGAAGGAACTCACCTCTTCACAGCTCAAGAATCAGATGATGAGGTGCACACATCTGGGAGTGATAAGACAAATAGATCCCACCATCATGATGTGTTTGGCATTGATGAAGAAGATGAAGACATGGCAAATAGATTTAGCCATCATGATCTATTTGGAAGTGAAGGAGAAGAAGAGGATGAAGCAAAAGTTGACCTTGAAGGAGAGCTTGTAAATTCACTTGAAGAACTCAATAGAGTTAGAAGGGAATACAAGCTATTCAAGAATGCTTCTATAGTAGAGCCAAAATAGTTGACAAAATGCCTTGAAGAATCTGAGAAATGTATCTCAGAATTGAAGAATCAAGAGGAAGACACCAAGGAGTGCTGGTGCAGTGATCTAGCCTCTGAGATAGAAGTAAAAGATAAAGAATATCAATAGCTACTTGGAGAAATAGAGATTCTCTAAAATAACCTTGAGAAGTGTCAAGATGAGCTCAAGGTAAGTATCTGGTTTGATGGTAGCAGTGATGCCTTAGACAAGATGTTGAAAGAACAAAAACCTGTCAGGGACACTAAAGGTTTAGGTAGTGGTGTCAGTGAATGCTCCAAAAGCAAGAATGTCCCTCACAATGAAATTTTGTTTGTCTCCTCTAATGGAGAAAACAAAGGCCAAATCTTCATAGTGAGAAATGCTCCCCAAAAGAAGATTGATCTAGATACAACTAGTAAGGACTTGCAGACAAGAAAGAAGATCGATGCTGCAAGAAGAAGGAGCATTGCAGATCCCAAAGGAAAGGGGAAGATGGGAGAAGAAAGCTTCCCTAGAAGTAAGAAGATGAGGAAGCAGCAAAAAAGACCTCCTATTGACAAAGGACAAAAAAATGCTGCCACTCGTAGGAGAAATCAAATATGGGAGAAGAAGAGACTAGATGGAAAAATTGCATTGAATGGACAACCAAGGATCCATTCTCAAGGAAGAAGAAATAGAGATGCAAAACCGGTAAGATCTCCTCATGCATGGCAAAATAAATTTGTAAGTCATATACCATCATTTACCAGTTACTATTTTGCATGTAATGCTTATGGCCATAGGGAACAGGCATGTAGAAAGAGATCTAGAAAGAATAATGTAGGATCTCATAAACATGATGCATATGAGAAAAATGTATCCAGGAGTAGACACATGCATGTCCCCTCTCCTGGTTATGCAAATGTTGTTTGTCATAACTACAATGGTCTTGGCCATAGGAAGTTTGAATACACGAAAAGGAACCTATAGTCACTTGTAGGCCAACATAATGGCTATGCTCTATAGAAAAGTGGATATAGAGCATTTGGAAGTCAGAGATGTGCATGGAACCAAAGGAGGAATGTCCCTATGGGAGCAAGAGGTCCACCAGTTTCAGTTACTAGCCAAAAAAACATGAGAAAAAGGAGATGGTCAAATTGGTATGCTAAGAGATTCCTGAATCATGAAGTGGGGATGGATGATGAGTGCTACTATAGCACTAATTCTGGCTATGATGGAAAATCATGAAATGGAAGGGAAACTTAGCAGAAGAAGGAAAGACCTACTCCCCAGTCTGAAAATGGAAAGAAGAATGAGATTAAGAAGGTATGGAGGAAGAAGACCATGGACCAGCACTATGCACTCATTGCACAGGTGATATCTCCAAAATCCTAAAGGAGATGAATGATCTTAAGGGAAAAAATACATTAAATTTATTATTCACCCCCTTAGGGAAGAAGGCAACATGGAAGAACATGTTGTTGCTAGTATGAAGGATTGAAATGAAAAGATAAATGTGTGTAGAGGTTGGCTTAACTACACACCTACAAATCAGTGTTGGATCATCATTGCATGCTTCAATTAGTAAAGGTTAACAATTGGTATTAGGTGTTAACCAGTATGTATAGGATGTTACGGACATGAATGCTAATAGGTACTTATTTTTTATGTAAGACAATGAGGTTGGAGATCATTGCTTTATCCCTGGTAGCATGGAATGCGAAGTTATGTCTCAGGTTATATTGGAAAAGACCTGAATTACATATGTTGGCCCTGTGGTTGATCATGTAGGCATGCATATTTTTGGGCTAACCAGTTTTGATTCTTGACATGATGATAACATTGTCTGGCATTGTGTGGCTCAAGGATCATGTCATAGGCTATGGTGGATATAATGAAGCTAAAAGATAATCAGATGAGCTCATATGCACAACTAAATCAGTATATGGTGAAGACCAGAGTCCCGGTATTATACGTGACCGAAGTTAAGGACCTGAGATGTATGACTTAGGGGGAGTTCAAGTGCTCATGATAAAGAGAAGGAATGCTTGAACTCGTAAGGATATTGAAGTTGCCCATACTATAAGAGATGGAAATTGCAGAGGTGTTTCAAGTTGACCGATAGGTGACCAGTACTCGCTGACACATCAACAATTAATATGTCCTTCTACAATTTGATTTCAAATTTCATCGGACTTGTATGCTCAATTGGTGTTGGTTGATGGTTTAGTTCCCCATCTCAAGTGTTGTGACTTGAGAAGATGCCATAACCAGTGACCAAGATAACAAGTGGTATGAAAGGAAGTGTTACATCCAATAAAGACAAAGGGAGAGAAATAATTTTGTCAGTGATCGGTAAATATAGGGAGGAATGATATCTTGATAGTTCCCTTTGCCATTGTTATCAAAGGGGAAGATGGATTTTGTAGTATACAACATACTATATGTGTGTGAATCTATGGATCATAGTAAGGGGGAGAAAGACTATGTCGTATGCCAGATACTACATGTGTTGACATCAATTCCATAAGGGGAGATTGTTGGAATTGTGTGTCATTGATGTCAATTGGTATGGGATGACTACTAGTAGAAGAGATGTATGTGCAACACGTCTATGGAGGAGTGTAGGATGTGATATCTTGGATATCACCTTGTGTTGCAGAACACTAGTAAGGTAAGGAAGATGACCTCAGGAGTCACCAGTACATGAGTTAGTGTCTAACTTGTGTGATGAGATAGAAAGGTGTTTGAATGGTTGTTTGTGATTAAGAGGCAGAATGTTATCTGAATCACATCAACATTGGATGAGAAGAATAAATAGGTCACTGTTATCTGAATCTTGTTGGATGAAGATGCACTCATCATGAGAAGCAATTATTGATAATGAATGTGCCCACATCAGATCACATGTGCCTGTTTGAAGAGATGTTGTACAAACATGGAAGCCACATGAGTACATTACAGGATGTAGAAGACAGGGTGTTACTCCACCGATAAGTGGAGCTTATCTCCTATTATGCATTGTGTGCATTATAGTTTTGTGAGATAAGAGTGAAGAGATAAAAGAAAGTAATTGAAGGATCACACCGAATCTACCAGTGAATTCAGGTAATGCCTTAAGTGCATGAGATTAGGGTTATGCACTGGACTGACAGAGAAGGCATGTGGAGATACCAGTACAGAGGAAGAGTGAAGTATTTGTCACCTTGACAAACCGGTAGAGGAATGAACAAAATTGATTAGGGAGAAGGAAAGGCTTAGCAGAAGCAGTCAGAAGTAGAATGACCCGATTCAAGATGGATTCTTGTGAAGGTCGATGACATGGTGTCATCAAGAGTGGTAATTGGTATGTAAGCCCACCAATAATATGGGCAAGATGTAGATACAAAAGACTTCACACTTGATGGGAATCTGCATGCTTAGGTTAGTCATGTCTGAAGACCAATTTAAGTGTTCCATCAAAATTTCAACAAAGTGCAAACATGATGAGTAAACTGGTAGAGTGTGAGGTACCGGTAGGGTTAGTATACTAGCAGGAAAGAGGAACCGGTAGAGTAGTTGGTTGGTGATCCCATCTAGACTGACATGAAGGAGCCTAGCTAGAAAATGGTCGACATGGATGCCACATAGAGTCAAGGTGGAAAACGTACATTAGACAAAGATGGAATGTACACCAACGAGGTAGGTGTAGAGTTGGTCAACTTTAAAGGAGACTGCAAAGCTCTAGGTGAAGTGGCAGAAGTGTGCAACTCAAGATTAAATGGACAAGAGAGGATTGAGAATAGAAAGCAGATCGGAGTAGTTGAAGAAACCCATCATGCCATTAATGGCGATTGACCAATAACTATGCTGACAGATCATTTGTAGTTTGCCAAAGAAGGAAGGCATGTTTTAGAAGGCATGTCAATGGAAGAGTTGTGCAGATGGATGTCAGAATGATCAGATTGAGCAAGATCTAATTGGATTTGGTTTTCCTCAAGGATGGTAAGGAAACCCTAACCACCTAGATTTTTAATTGAGCATTGGCGAGAAAACCTAGTTGTAAGTATGAAGGCCAAAGAGATTGTTTAGTGCTACTGAGATGAAGAGTTTAATGTTTCTATGAAGTGACTAAGTGTTACTTCTATAAGTTAGAGAAAATTAGTCAAGTGCACAACACATATTTTAGAAAATACTGAGTGTGAGGGAGAACCAGGTTGAAGGGCTCAATTGGTAGAAGAGAAAAACCGGTAAGGATCATACTGGCAAAAAAGTGAAGGTAGCACTGTAGGCTAGGTAGGCATAGAATCGACCAAGTACAATATCGGTCGAGAGAAGCAAAGAGCTGAAGGAAGTGAGAACCGATAGAGAGGAAGGTGAACCACTAAGTAGTAGTAGTGAGAAGAGAAAGAAATGAGTAAGAGAGAAGATCCAACAAGATAGTGACTAAGCTAGTGAAGATTTAGTTAGAGTGAGCAAAGAACTGGTAAGGATGAGGAGGTACCTTACCAGTAGGGAAATTTGTATTGAGTTTTTACAAGATTCACTTGTAACTAAATTACTACCTTTGTATTTTATGTTTTAATTGTGAATACTGAGTTGTAGCTCAATGCAGGGGTTGTACCTCCTTTGGGTTGTATCCCATAAACTAGGAAGGTGTTGTAGCTCCTTGGGTTGGTGCCTTAAACTTTATAATAGGTTTTTTATTATGAGGCTGGATTGAAGTAGTAGACTCTAGCAACATTTCTCACTAAGGTTTTTCCCATCTTGGGTTTTCCTTGTACATCCTGGTGTTATGTGATGTCCCTTTGTGTGAATGAATTTGTGTTTAGTGTCCTCTCTAACTGATAAGTTTGCATTTAGCTAGATATGTTAATCGGTATTCTCATATAGAATAGCTAAAGGAAACATTCAAGAACCACTAATTCACCCCCCTCCCCCTCTCAGTGGTGCATTGTGTCTAACACTATTTTTCCTTTCTACAACACCATTTTGTTGTGGTGTCATTGGGGCTAAATATTGTCTTCTAATTCCATGTCTCTCATAGTAGTCTTCAAACTCATTAGATGTGAACTCTCAACCTTGGTCAAATCTTAGACATTTCAATTTGCATCTACTTTCCCTTTGGACCATAAACCTAAAAATCTTGAATCTTTCAACTGCCAATGAAGAACATGGAATATCTCTCACCGGCTAGAGATCTTGTCCTAGTTGGACCACATAGAATAGTATGTACAAGCTCAAGTAGCCTTGAAGTGTTATGTTCTTTAGTCTTAAAGGTCACCTTAGTCTACTTTCCTCTTACACATTCATCACAAAATTTGCTTGTCGGTTTGATGATCTCTCGTATGTGTCTCGCATAGCCTTTCTTGCTTACTTTGACCAAATAGTCAAAGTTTATATGTCCTAATCTTCTATGACACAACCAACTCTCATACACTTGTCCCATAATGCATTGCCACTCAAAGCATTCTTTCAAATTATACACATTTCCATCCATCATTTTTCCTTCTGCTACAACCTGATCGGTACTCTCTTTTCTTATCTAACAACTAGTAGATTCAAAAGTTAATTTGTATTGTTTGTTACACATTTGACTCACACTAAGTAGGTTATGCTTTAAACCTTCCACATAATATACATCATGTGCCTTCAATTTTCCATCTATGTTTAGAGTACCTTTTCCTTTTACTTTGATGGAAGAGTTATCTCCAAATCTTATCGAACCTTCATTCCAATCCTTAAACTTACTAAATTTAATTTTGTCTCTGGTCATGTGATTAGAACATCCACTATCTACAACCTATAAGTTTCTTCTTTTGCATGTGGGGAAGTCTACACAATCAGACTAGATTCTACTTTACTCTTGTCCTTCACAACCCAAACCAGTTTGGCTTCATTCTTCTTGTCTGCTGTAATTTCATGCTCTGGTTTTGTTACCAGTTTTTTATCAGGTGCTGACTTCTTTTGCTTGGTTGTTCTAAGTTTGCAATGTTTTTCAATGTGCCGAAACCTTTGAAAATTATAACACTTCATATTGACATTAAATGATGAGTTTGAAAACCTATTTTAAGATACCGGTAGACTTTTCCTATATTCACAACTCCTATGACCTAAATAGTTGCACTAGTAACACACATCATTCATCTCCTGGAGTGCAGCAAAAGAATTCCTACTTTCAAAATTGATAGGGGGCTTTTTTGTTAATCTATAATTAGTAATTCTATATCCAAATGTATTACACCAGTAGTAGTAACCATGGAATTTGGGTACATACCTTTGTCTCACTAGATGTCATACTCTCATGTTGTTGATTCTAATGAATCCTTCATTATCCACATTGGGCTTGCCTTTATGATTTTCATTCTGGTACAATGTGTGAGCCTTCAAGCTTTAAGTATATCAGTTCACAGGTTGATTTCTTATAGCCTTAGCATAGGTCTTCTTATCGGTATCTTTGCTGATAGTAAAGGTTTGTTTTTCTTTGCATTCACTTGAAGAGGTAAATTGTATCTCCTCACCTAATGTTTCTTGGCTATTATAACTTTGTGCTTCTTTGAATCCTAAACCACCGGTATCTTTTGAATGATTATGATTGTTCAACATCTTGTCTAAGGCTTCAGTGCTACCATCATACTTTCTCCTCATCTTTAGTTCATCTTTTCTCTTTTCAAGCTCCTTTATGAAAATTACAATCTCTTCTTCTAACTTATGATGCCCCTTTTACTTTGTTGACATTGTATTATCACTGATGTCAAATAGTATAGGCAACCAGTATATAGGATCGAAAGTATGTTGTGTTACCGGTAAACATGAAAAGCAACATCTATTGGTAAGCAAGAAAAGGACATCAGAGAATAACATGACCATCGATATGGAAAGAAGAGTGACTGGTAAGTATGTCAGATAGTTGAAGAACTACAAAGTGTTATCATGCTCATTATCATTATGTAGTCAGGTGCAGTGTCAATTGATAGGTATATTATTCGTATGCAAGGAGATGCAAAAGATGCAAAAGTGAAGAGCTCTCATCCAATGGAGATGTGCATAATAATTCACCTTGGTCATATTCCTTGGATTGATGACTGGTCAAATATGATCTACTGACAAAATAGAAGATGAGCAAACATGAAGTTTAAGTGGTTAATGCATCACTGGTATGGTAAGATGAACCAGTAATACAAAACATACATCAGTAGGATGTTTGTGGTCGGTGAGTGATCCTAAACTAACAAATGGACTGAGTTGAGTTGGATGCTGACGGGAACACCACATGGTTATCATCAAAATGTCAGTGTATTAAATGAGGTAGGTGTTGACAAGATGGAAACACTTCAACATTAAATGAACTTCACGGGCTGAGTACAGAAGGATGTGGCTTGAGGCATATCAAATGCTTGACATCATGATCAAAGAAAGACATTTGATCTCCTTGTCAATCTGGAGAAGGAAGCTCCTAGGTTATTTATTATGCTTGACAAAGAGAATTGCCAACAAATAGACCATGTTTACTAAAAATAGCAAACGTGCATTGGAAGAATAAAATATGGGGGTGATGTTTGATTTATAGTAGGTTGTCGATCTAGGAGATAAGATTGGATTCAATTTTTTTTAAATTGCTTTGGTGAAGTAAACCCTAAGTGTACCAATGTTTGAATCTTTATCCTTTGGGAAAATGCATGTATAAATATGTATAGTGTAGATTAAAAAAGTGATGCCAGAGAAGAGAGTGTGATAAGAGGAAATATCAAAAGTGCCTAAGTGTTGAAGGAGAATTGAGAGAAAAGGTTGAATTGGCAAGAAGGTTTAACAGAGGTTTAACTGGTAAGACAAAGGCATCCCATGAGGTACAAAGGAGTACAACAATCATGTCAACTAGAAAAGGAAGCTCTAGCTAGATAGCAACAGAGAATGGAAGAGAGAGGGGCTGAGTATCAGAGAAGACCAGGCAAGATACAAGCAGGGAAGAAAAAGGAATCAGACAAAGAAGATAGAGAACAGGTAGAATACAAAGTTGAGAAATCGGCGGACAAAATACGAGTATCTCAACCGGTGAGGATGCATCAAAGAGTTAGAAAGGGTTGAGTAAGGATCTGAAGAAATAAAGAAAGGCAAAGAGTGACCGGTAAGGGGTCAGAGTGTGTGAATAGTGAACTAGTAGTAGGAGAAGCAGTAAGATAGAATAACAGGTGGAGTGTACTCATTGGAGGTGTTACTGTTGGTATTTTGGTATGGTTTTGTCATTGATCTCAACACCTACTAAATACACCTACTTTGGAGATCCAACAACATTCACTGGCAAGTAGTAATCTATGCAACAGTTACTAGTATATGATCAACCAGTAGGATATAATGTTCACCGGTACATGGAATGACATGAAAGACACTTGGTAATGTTGAAGATAGCACGTGGACACTTTATTTTGAAGTACTAATCATTGATATATTCTTACTTACATATTTGCTTTTACCAGCAAATAGGTCTAGGTTATCTAGGGTTACACTGACAGGTTTATCTTTTCCAGATCAGCATGGCACACTATGAAGATGATTTATTATTGATTTTAATGCATTAAGTTGACATGTTTAATCAGTTATTGCATTGGATATTATTTGTAAAATGTTTTATTGTAATATCTTGTAGAGCTGACCTACTAAAATTGGTCTTAGGGTATGGTATAAATTTAAGATCTTATTTGTAAGATCAAGTGTAGAATGCAAAAATTATTTGAGTGAAGGTATATGCGAGATCAAGCAGAGGCATACATGAAGACATCATTTGAAGGTGAAGTTAGGTTTTTGTAGAAGCATATCAGCATTACACCAGTACTAAATCTAGCATATGAAGATGCGATTTTGTACAGTACATTCTTATTGGATTTAACCATCCAACTGTAGTCAATGTGACTCCCATTTGTGATTGAGCAGTGAGCTCTAGGCTGTTGGCCTTTCTGCATGTGCAGACCCCTCTTTATATACTTACTATCTGTAGTAGTATCATTTGATTGTGGGTAAGGATTCCCATCGTGGTTTTTCCCCTTACAGGGTTTCCACATACAAATATTGGTGTAATGTGTTGTGGATAACATTGTGTTTACGTGTCATGCATTAATTCTTACTGGTATGGCAATTTACTGTTAACACTATCTACCGGCATACTTAACTGGTTTACAGGTATTAAGCATTAAGTTGGTTAATAACTTTCTGGTTTGAATTTATTAGACAACTGATTCACCCCCCCCCTCTTAGTTGTCTCTGGGACCTAACAATTGGTATCAGAGCCTACTCCTCTTTTTGCAAAAGTTTAACAACTTGAGGAGATCTAATGTCTACTAATTATTTTAGAAAGGATAGTCCTAAACTTGATGGAACCAACTATGGGATATGGAAGATCAAAATAGAGGCACATCTGAAATACATTAGTAAAGACATCTGGGAAGTTACCAAGAATGGTTATACTACTGTTGTAGCTGGTCAGACTGCTACAGCTACTTTTGCTAAAGATGAAGAAAATGATTGCAAAGCAAGAGAAGCACTCTTGAGCACATTATCAGATCAACAAATCATGGGATTATCAGATAGACCTACTGCTAAAGATATTTGGGATCATTTGGAAACACTGGATGAAGGAGATTCCACAGTCAAAATTGCAAAACTTGAAAGCTTCCAAGTCAGGTATGAACATCTAAAAATGGAAGAAGATGAAAGGATTTCTGCTTTTATGGAAAGAGTAAATGAAATTGTTTTGGGTATCAAATGTTGTGGAGGAACCTTGAGTGAGGATGAGATTGTTTCAAAAATCTTAAGAGGTTTGCCACTGGCATATAAAATGAAGGTTACTACTATAAATGAGTTGAGAACAATGCCTAATACATCAGTAACTAGGGATACATTGATTGGAAAACTTTCAACTTTTGAAATTGAGGAATTTGGTCCTATTGCTACTATAAAAACCGATTTGGCCTTCAAAGCATCACCATCATCTACTCCATCTTTTGACAAATCAGACTGGAGAGCCTTTTATGCAAGAGAACTTGAAGAAACCAGGAAGGAGAATGAAGAGCTTGAAGAACTTGAAGCACTATTTGTAAGAAAAATGCCAAAAGGCCCAATTGGAAGTAAGTATGAAGGTAAAGCACCATTTAAATGTTTTAACTACAATAAGATTGGTCATATGGCTTGAAGATGTCCTGATAGACATGCTAGACTAAAAGAAGAAGCTAGAAGAACATACAAACCTAATCCTAAATATCAGAGATACAGATTTAAGAAAAACAAAGATAAATCTTGTTACATTGATGATGAAGGTGTGACTGATGATTCTGATGAGCATCCATCAGACAATGGATGGGTCTTTGTTGCTATAACAGAAGATCAACCGGAACCTATTGCTCAACTAGTAGAACAAGCCCTAGCAGCTAAAGTTGAATCAAAGGATAAATGGATTATTCAATCAGGATGCTCACATCACATGACTAGAGACAAAGGTAAATTCTTGAACTTTCAAGAATACAATGGAGGTTTAGTAAGATTTGGAGATGACAAAGCCTATTCAATCAAAGGTAAGGGTTCAATATCTGTTGATGGTAAATATAACACTAGACAATGTCTACTATGTTGAAGGATTAAAACACAATCTTTTAAGTGTTGGTCAATTAGTTGAGAAAGGTTTTCAGTTACAATTTATAAATGGAAAATGCAAAATCATGAATAGATCTGGTTTGGAAATTGCAATTGGTAATCAAAATAGAGGTAATATCTTTCATTTGAATAACAGTGAAAAGGCATGCTTAATTGCACATATAGATGAAAGTTGGTTATGGCATAAAAGACTATGTCATGTAAATTTTGACTGCATGGTAAAAATTAGTACTTCTAAAGCAGTTAGAGGTCTACCTAAAATTATGAAACCTCAGAATACAGTTTGCAAGGAATGTCAATTTGGAAAACAAGTTAGAGCTAGTTTCAAAAGTATTCCAAAAAAATCCAATAATGCTCTTGATTTAATTCACACTGATTTATGTGGTCCAGCTAGAACTAAGAGCTTACAAGGTGATAGATATTTCATGCTAATTATTGATGATTATTCTAGAATGTGTTGGGTTACTTTTCTCAAAGAAAAATCAGAAGCACTTGGGAAGTTCAAACTATTCAAAGTAATGGTTGAAAATGAAATTGGTAAGAAAATCAAATTTTTAAGATCAGATCAAGGAGGATAATTCACATCTAAAGATTTTAATACATTCTGTGAAGTGAATGGAATCAAAAGATAGTTATCAGCACCTCGAACACCACAATAGAATGGAGTTGTTGAAAGGAAAAATAGAACTATCTTGGATGCAACAAGAAGTATGTTATCAGAAGAATATCTACCACATGTGTACTGGAGAGAGGTAGTAAGCACTGTTGTCTATACATTCAACAAAGTTCACATCAAAGGTGAAACTGGTAAGACCCCTCATGAACTATGGTTTGGTAATATTCCTACTCTTAAGTACTTCAAAATTTTTGGAAGTAAATGTTATATTAGAACAAATGAGTATATTGGCAAGTTTGATCCTAGAAGTGATGAAGGAATATTTCTTGGTTATTCATCTAAGAGCAAGGCATATAGATGTTTTAATAAAATATTACAGAAAATTATTGAGAGTACAAATGTAAAGATTGATGAACAATTCAGAGGAACTTCAAGATATATAGACTCTAAACCGGAAACAAAAAATATGACAAATGAACCTACAATAAATCCACTGGTACATAATGATGATCTAGTTACTCCAGTATCATTAGAGGATTCCACAATAATTGAAGAACTACAATAGACTAAGACACCCCAGTATGTAAGACTGAATCATTCTAAAGATCAAATAATTTGAAGAAAATTTAAAGGAGTTATGACAAGAGGAAGACTGGCAAATGAAGAAGTATATCTTATTTCTCAAATTGAACCATTAACTATCAATGAGGCATGTGAAGATAAATTTTGGATTAGAGCTATGGAAGAAGAATTAGGACAAATTGACAAAAATAATACTTGGACTTTGGTTCCCCAGCCTAAAAATAAAAATGTAATTGGAACCAAATGGGTATTTAGAAACAAACTTAATGAAGATGGTAAGGTTGTCAGAAATAAAGCATGACTAGTGTGTAAGGGATATTCTCAGAAAGAAGGAGTTGATTACAATGAAACCTTTGCACCGGTAGCCAGAATTGAGGCAGTTATATTATTCTTGGCCTTTGCAGCTCACAAGGATTACAAAGTTTATCAAATGGATATTAAATGTGCATTTTTGAATGGAGATCTTGAAGAGGAAGTCTATATTGAACAACTTCATGGATTTTCTTTGACAGATGACAATGATATGGTTTGCAGATTAAGAAAAGCTCTATATGGATTAAAACAAGCCCCAAGAGCTTGGTATGCAAGATTGGATAAGTATCTTTTAAAGATTGGTTTTTCTAAAGGAAATGCAGATAGCAATTTATATTAAAAAGTAACTAATTATGACATCTTGATTATTGAAGTATTTGTTGATGATATAATCTTTGGAGGAGAGGATGAATTATGCAAAGAATTTTCTCTTGAAATGCAGCAAGAATTTGAAATGTCTATGATTGGAGAAATAAAATTCTTTTTAGGATTGCAGATTTTACAGACTGATAAAGGTATATTTTTGAGTCAATCTAAGTACTTGAAAGAACTACTTAAGAAATTTGGGATGGAGAACTCTAAACCGGTAAGCACACCTATGACTACAAATGACAAATTATCTCAAAGGGATGAATCTACACCTGTTAATTCAACTAGATACAAATCTATGATAGGAGGTTTACTGTATTTGACACAAACCAGACCTGATATTATGAATGCAACATGTATAGTTTCTAGATTTTAGAGTAATCCTAAGGAAAATCATGAATCAACAGTGAAAAGGATTTTTTGATACTTACAAGGCACAACAAATCTTGGATTATGGTATCCTAAAGATGAAAATTTTGATCTATATACGTATACAGATGCAAATTGGGCAAGAGATGTGGATGATAGAAAAAGCACCACTGGAGGAGCATTTTTTCTTGGAAAAAGATTAGTTTCTTGGTTGAGTAAGAAACAAAGTTGTACATCTTTATCAACAGTAGAATTAGAATATGTTGCAGTAGCAACAAACTATACACAAGTACATTGGCTTAAGCAAATGTTGAAAGACATAAAGGTAAAATGCAAGGAACCTATTACTATATACTAGAATAACACTGCAGCAATTGATATATCTAAAAATCCAGTATTACATTCTAAAACAAAACATGTTTCTATCAAACTAAATTTTCTAAGGGAAAAAGTTGAAGAAAAAGAGATAAAACTAGTTTATGTGAATACTAAAGAACAACTTGCAGATATTTTCATACAACCTTTGCCTAAGGAAACTTTTGAGTATCTTAGAGATCAGCTTGGAGTCATACCACCACTGGTAGTGACCTAGACAATTGATGATTGTCATCAACCGACAGAATTAAATGGACAAATCTTTTATTTCGGTATTTGATGAGGAAGCTACTTCTCAAGGGGAGTAGTTGGTATATTGAATTGGTTGGTATTTTGTATGAACTTGACCTTTTGTGACTTTGGCATTTGATGTCAAAGGGGGAGAGATATCTATGGAAAAACACATTATCCTTTTGGAAAGAAAAAGAGATTTTAAATGAAAGTTTTTTGAAAGATTGGTATTGTTACTCCTAGGGGGAGAAATGAAGATTGTTGGTTTTAGTATTTGGCATTTCTATTTTGGCACTTTGATGGTTTTTCCATCTTGTGTTGCTATCAATGCCAAAGGGGGAGATTGTTGGTATTTTGGTATGGTTTTTTCATTGATGTCAACACCTACTAAATGCACCTACTTTGGAGATCCAGCAACATTCACCAGCAAGCAGTAATTTGTGCAACAGTTACTGGTATATGATCAATCGGTAGGATATAATGTTCACCGATACCTGGAATGACATGAAAGACACTTGGTAATGTCGAAGACATCATGTGGACACTTTATTTTGAAGTACTAATCATTGATATATTCTTATTTGCATATTTTCTTTTACCGACAAATAGGTCCAGGTTATCTAGGGTTACACTGACAGGTTTATCTTTTTCCAGATCAGCATGGCACACTATGAAGATGATTTATTATTGATGTAAATGCATTAAGCCAACATGTTTAATCAGTTATTGCATCGGATATTATTTGTAAAATTTTTTATTGTAATATCTTGTAGAGCTGGCCTACTAAAATTGGTCTTAGGGTATGGTATAAATGTAAGATCTTATTTGTAAGATCAAGTGTGGAATGCGAAAAAGAAAAAGTGAAGGTATATGCGAGATCAAGAAGAGGCATACACGAAGACATCATCTGAAGGTGAAGTTAGGTTTTTGTAGAAGCATATAAACATTACACTGGTACTGAATTCAGCATATGAAGATGCGATTTTGTATAGTACATTCTTATTGGATTTAACCATCCAACTGTAGTCAGTGTGACTCCCATTTGTGATTGAGTAGTGAGCTCTAGGCTATTGGCCTTTCTGCATGTGTAGACCCCTCTTTGTACACTTACTATCTGTAGTAGTATCATCTGATTGTCGGTAAGGATTCCCATCATGGTTTTTCCCCTTACAGGGTTTCCACATACAAATATTGGTGTCATGTGTTGTGGATGACTTTGTGTTTATGTTTCATGCATTAATTCTTACCGGTATGGCAATTTACTGTTAACACTGTCTACCGACATACTTAACTGGTTTACCCGTATTAAGCATTAAGTTGGTTAATAAGTTTTTGATTTGAATTTATTAGACAACTAATTCACCCCTCCTCTCAGTTGTCTCCGGGACCTAGCAGTTACAAAACTCATTTCTAACAAGGTGCATTCATTGTAATACATTTGTATTTTACTATAGATCACTGAGTTGGTGCTCCTTGGGTTAGTTCCCTAAATCATTAGGGGTTGGTGCTCGTTGGGTTGGTACTCTAAATATTTGTAAAACTATTTTTCATTGTGAGGCTCGATTGGAGCAGTAGACTCCAACAACATTTCTCACCAAGGTTTTTCTCACATTGGATTTTTCTCATACATCTGGTGTTATGTGTTGTTTGTTATTGTGTGTTTGCATTTGATCACTTCCCTTATCTTACTAGTATATTCTCCTTGTGGTTGATTTGCTAATTGGTACCAAAATTTAAGTTTAAAAGATTTATAATATTGAAAACCATTGATTCACCCCCCTCTCAGTGGTACATTATGTTCAACAATTGGTATTAGAGCCCTAGGTTCCTAATTGGTCAAAGATTTATCTATCTTCGGTAGATTCTAGTTTAGGAACACAATGACATGAAATGAGTCATCCTCCTCCAAATCTCCCATGTTTTATGGAACCAACTATGTCTTTTGGAGTAGAAGAATGGAAACCTATCTCTCCTCCCTAGGATTTGATGTTTGGATGTCGGTAAAGAATAAGTATTTTATCCTTAATGCTCCTCTGATTGATCTAGATGCTAAGAAGGAGTATGAAAACAATGCAAAGGCTAAACATGCTATCCTCAGTGGGTTGTCAGATAATGAGTTTGTTAAGGTAATGCATTTCTCATCCACTAAAGAGACATGGGATAAAGTGCAAAGATTATTTGAAGGAGATACCAAGGTTAAGGAGGCTAAGCTGCAAACACTAAGAGGTCAGCTTGAAGGCTTGAAGACGAAAGATGAAGAAAAGATTACAGACTACCTTTATAGAGTAGATGAAACCATGAACATCATCAGAGGACTTGGAGAGAAAATATTTGATGAAGTTATTATCAAAAAGGTACTTAGATCACTCACATCTAAGTATGATATGAAAGTCTCTATTATAGAGGAAGCCAAGGATCTAATAACCCTTTTTATGGATGAGTTGTTTGGCTCCCTAACTTCTTATGAGATGAGGACTACCGGTGAAGGAAATTCATGGAAAGAGGCTACTTTCAACTCCATGAAAAATGGAAAGGAAGAGGTTGCACATGATGAGTCCAGTGATGAATCAGATACTGAAGTGGCAAACTTTATGAGAAATCTTAAAAGAGGATCTGGTAAGTACAAAGGAAAACCTCTTCTTAAATGTTTTAAGTGTGGAAAAATAGGACACTTTTCTGCAAGATGTCTCTATGGTGAGATTGGTGGAGAAGAACTACAATCCACCGATAGACCATTGAATAAGACCAAAGAGAAGAAATTCAATCAGCAAGGAAGGAGAGGCTACCAGAAGTAGAGCAGTCTGTACACCTTTGAGAATGATGCCACTGATGAAGATAGTGTTTCTAAAGATAATTGTCATGAGGATGAAAGAGAAATTAATCTCTTTATGGTTCTAGAAGAACTAGTTGATGTAGCTGATGAAGATGAAGACATTTAAGTTGATGTAGAATTAGAAGGTGAACTCATAGTTTCTCTTGAAGAGTTAAGTAAAACAAGAAAAGAACTCAAGAAGGTCAAGAATGTTGCTATAAAAGAACAAGGTCAATTGGAGGAATCTCTAAGCGAGTCAAAGAAAATGATTTTTGATTTGAAACTCCAATTAGAAGAGACTAAGAGGATATGTGAGGTGACATCCTATGATTTGTTAAAGAAGGAGGAGCATCAAAATTTGGAAGAAGAAATAGTTAGGCTTAGAAAGGAGCTTGAAAAGAGTAAAGAAAAGTTGAAGATGAGAAGCACGTATGAGGGCAACAAAGAAGCCTTGGACAAGATGTTGAGCAAACAAAAGCATTCCAAAGACATAGGTGGTTTAGGATTTGAAGAAGGACAAAGTTCAAACAACAAAGACACATCTGGTAAGGAGATACAATTCACTTCTTCAAGTAAAGGTGAAGTGAATAAAACATTCATTGTCAGCAAATATACTAGTAAGAAGAGCTATGCTAAGGCTACAATAAATCAGCCTATGAACTGGTATGCCTAAAACCAGAAGCCACACTCAATGTACTGGTATGAAAATCATAAAGGGAAGCTGAAGGTGGATAATGAAGGGTTCATCAAGGTCAACAAAATGAGAAGAAGACATCCGGTGAGACAAAGGCCTACCAGTCCACAACAACAAGATCGGTATGTACCTAACTTCCATGGCTACTACTATCAGTGTAATAAATTTGGACATATAATTGCTAACTGTAGATTTATGAACAAGCCCTCTACTAGCTTTGCAAGTAGAAATCCATTCAATGCACTTTGAGATATGGATATTGTTTCTTATTCAGTAGAAAACATTCAATGCAATCATCTTTTAATGCCAATGTAAAATGCTATAACTATCAAGAGTCTAGACATATTGCAAAGCATAGGAAAATCAAGCAGAAAATGACAGTTCCCGATTAGAAACCGGTGACTAAACTGGTGAAATAAATTGATGCAGATAGGAAGAAAGAAGACAAAATGGTTTGGGTTGAGAAAGACAAGAACAAAGCAGAATAAAGTCCGATTGTGTAGACTGCCCTACAAAGAAGAAACCTATGGGTTGTAGATAGTGGATGTTCCAATCATATGACCGGTGACAAAAAGAAATTTATCAAGCTTGAAGATTAGAATGGAGGCTCTATGAGATTTGGAGACAACTCTTCTATCAAGATGAAAGGAAAAGGTGCCCTGAAACTAGATGGCAAATTCAAGGTACATGATGTATACTATGTAGAAGGTCTAAAGCACAATTTTCTAAGTGTGAGACAGATGTGTGATAAAGGATATAAATTCACTTTTAACTCTATCGATTGCCAGATAAGGAAGGAGAGGACCGATCAGATTGTATAAAAAGGTAAAAGAACAAATGGAAATATGTACAATCTGAAAGAATGTTATGAGTTATAGTGCATGATGGCACAAGTAGATGAGAGCTGGTTGTGGAACAGAAGATTAGGCCATATAAATTTTGAAAATATGGTCCAAATAAGAAAGAAAGGTTATGTGAGAGACATACCGGATATCATCAAACTGGTAAGCACCTTTTGTGATGAATGTGTAAGAGGAAAGTAGACTAAAGTGACCTTCAAGAGTAAAGAACATAATTCTTCAAGGCCACTTGAACTTGTGCACGCTGGTCTATGTGGACTAACCATAACAAGAGCTCTAGCTAGTGAGAGATATTGCATGCTTTTTATTGATGACTTTTCAAGGATGACTTGGACCACTTTCCTACAAGAAAAATCTAAAGCATTTGAAAGATTCAAGATTTTCTAGAAGATGGTTAAGAGGGAAAGTGGATGTAAACTAAAATGCCTAAGATCAGACTGGGGTGGAGAGTTCACATAAAATAAGTTTGAAGACTACTGTGAGAGGCATGGAATCAGAAGATAGTATTCAGCCCCAAGGACACCACAACAAAGTGGTGTGGTAGAAAGGAAAAATAGGATAGTCAAGGAGATGGAAAGAACTATGCTAAATTAGGCATACATACTAGATATATATTGGAAGGAAGCAGTCCATACTATTGTATACACTCTAAACTAGGTTCAATTGAGAACAAACAACACAGTGACACCCTAAAAATTATGGTATGACCGGAAGCCATTAGTTAAATACTTCAAAGTGTTTTGAAGTAAATGCTTCATCAAGAGAGATATGAATGGCTTGGGAAATTTTAATTCTAGGAGTGATGAAGGAATTTTTCTTAGTTACTCAACTCACAGTAAGGCCTACAATTGCTAGAACAAAAGACTAAGAAGAGTCATTGAGAGTGTGAATGTAAGAGTAGATGAGGATTTGCATAAAGGAAGATATACTCAACTCTGCCGGTATGATGATTCTGGTGATGAAGATGAAATCAGAATTTGAGATGTCCATGCTTGGAGAACTGACATATTTCCTTGGCTTGTATATTTCACACAAGACAAAGGAATATTCATCTCACAAACCAAGTATGCAAGAGATATGTTGAAGAAGTTTCAAATGGAAGATAGCAAACTGGTAAGTACCCCCATGGTGACCAGATACAAGTTGAGAAAGAATGATGAATCATCAGTAGTGGATCAGACATTGTATAGTTCCATGATTGGTAGTTTGTTGTATCTTACTACTTCTAGACAAGATATAGTGCAGGAAGTGTGCATGGTGGCAAGATTTCAAGCAAGACCTAAGCAATCACATATGAATGCAGTTAGAAGGATTTTCATGTACCTGCAAGCCACACTCAATTATAGACTATGGTACCCTAAGCAAGGAGATTTCACCTTACAAGCCTTTACTAATGTTGATTGGGTAGGTTGCATTGATTACCAAAAGAGCACAAGTGCTGGTGCATTCTTCCTAGGTAACCGGTTGGTTTCATGGCATAGCAAGAAGAAGGACTCAATTTCTCTATCAACTTCTAAAGAAGAATATATTATTGCAGCTACATGCTGCTCTCAAGTGTTATGGATGAACCAGATCCTCAAGGATATTCAGGTAGACTTATCTGATCTGATTCCCATCTAGTGTGATAATTCAAGTTCCATCAACATATCAAAGAACCCGGTTATGCACTCAAGGACAAAGCATATTTCCATCAAATATCACTTTCTCAGGGAGAAGGTTGAACGACAGGAAGTCATGATGGAATATGTCCCTACAAGTGAACAAGTGGCACACATCTTTACAAAACCATTACCAGTAAGCACATTTGAGTACCTGAGACACAAGTTAGGAGTTGTCTCACCTGCTTCATGCACTTAAATCTGTATGGTGATCTATGGTTCAAGGGGAGTTCATTGTCATATCTCTTGTCTCCTAAACCATGTGATGGACACAAGGGGAGATCAAGTGTTCATGCTATAGATCTGGTAAGGATATTACTATAGTGGTTGATGGGTTTGACATTTTGAAAATGCTCATTGGTTTTGATTTAAGGTCTCTTTCAATGTCTACCCAATCTGTACTTAATTGAAATCATAAATTGGACTGTCGGTTGAAATGAACAATTGTATTTCTCGCCAAGAGATATTTGACTAAGGGGGAGATTGGTATAACTGTACTAATTATGTATATGGAGATGAACCTGTATGTCAATGATTGTGATTGTCCTAATAGTGCAAAGGGGAAAATGAATAGGGTGAAAATGTTAGATACCTGATCAATCCCAAAGACGCTGAGAGGGGGGAGTGAATCAATGTCTAACTAGTAAACAAAAGATTTAAAGTTGTTTACAACTTTATAACCCAAATTAATATACGGGTAAACAAGTAATAATGCAATAAAGAGAAACAAAAGTATAACCATCAATGTACACCATAACACAAATATTTTTGGTGAGGAAAGCCGGTAGGGGAAAAACCTCAGTGAGATTTGTGACCCACAATATTTACTCACTGGCCAATATGAATAAATATTACTTATACAATAGGGGCCTACACATGCAGGAAGGCCAACAGCCTTGAGCTCACTGCTCAACAACAAAAATGGAGTCCCACTAACTAAAATTGGATGGTTAAATCCAATGAGAATGTACTACTCAAAATAACATCTACAATGCTAGATTCAATACCAGTTTAAGCTCTGTCAGATACCTCTACCATAAACCTTTCTTCACTCTTCTCTACTCTAATTCACTCATAAAACAATTACATCAAAATGCATATACAGTTATTCGCTCTCATATACTGCTTGCATTCATTACCTAATTACATTTCCTTACTTACAAAATGTCCTACAAGATCTCATACATATATGAGTCTTTACAATGCATCATGTTGGCTTATACAAATAATATTACAATACAAAACAATATAATTTCCATGTTGGCTTAGAGTGTTGGTAAGGTCTTTTGTCGGTATAGACTAGATGCTGGTGAGAATAGACTTGTAGTGCATGTCGGTGCTGATAGATGATGTTTGTTGCCAGTGTAAGCCATGAACCATGTTAGCAGTTGATTGCCATCACTAACAACATCAACTATTCTCATCTGAGTGTATAATGCCAAAAATCGCCCCCTTTGGAATTGATGGCAACACTCATGAGAAAAATCCAAAAGATGATATCCAAAAATGAAGTCCAAAACTAATCCAAGAATAAGAGTGGTCCCCCTAAGCAAATGATCCCTTCTGTACATTATTCTCCCACACTACTCCCCCTTTGACATCAATGACAAAGGATGTCAAATAGAATCAAAGAATTCAAAATTCTACCTCAAAGCCTATAACCAATTATGTACAATCTCAAAGATATCCACTAAAATCAGATTAAGACTTTGCATAAATTTAGTGCTATCAGAAATAATGATTGTAGTTTGTCTAATCATCCCAGTTAGATAATGCATCTTTTACTCCTATGATCTTTCTCCTTGAATGGCTTCTTTAGATAGCTGAATCTGATTTGTTAGAAGGTTATCCAATCTAGGACCAAGTTTATTTTTCAGCTCCCAGGCCTTCATTCTTATCCTTTCTTTTTCCTTTTCTAATTTTTCAATCTTTTCTTCAAAAATTGCCATTTCTTGATCCAAAACTGAAGTAAGTTCCAAAGAACCTATCATGTTATCTTCTATATCATCGATCTCCTTTTGTATTTTCCTTATCTCGTCATCAATATTGTTTGTTAGGTGGTGAGGCTTGCATGCTTCCTTATACAATTCTTTATATTCCAAAATAGTGGAATTAAGTGTCGGTAATAAAGAATCAATATGCTCTATACAATTTTTAATAGTCTTATCAAAGAATTCACCTTTCTCCTTATTCACCCTTTCCTTAATAGTCTCTTCATTAATTTTATCTACAGTTAGAATATTTGAAGCAATGAATTTGGACAATGTGTCCAATTTACCTAAAGATGCACAAATATGATCTATCTTACAATTTGGTGCAATCAATTTCAAAATAGGTAAAGTATCATCAATGGCCTTAAATGCTAAGGTGTTGCATTCAGTGATCTTCTTTATGGAATCTAAAAGTACATCTGTCACATTAGTAGGTCTGTAATCCATGGTGGAAGTGCTAGGTGGAGTGTGTGATTCTGCAGTTGGTTACTTCTCATCTCTGGATTCCTTAACCACTTCTGCTATCTTGTTTCCATTTATAACCTCTTCTTTATTCACTATTTCTTCCTTATGCTCACTCTATTTTTCAACTTTATTTTCATCCTTACTATCATCCTTGCTGACTGTCGGTTTAGCTACACTATGTTCTTGTCCCTTTTGTGCTATGGCTTCTGCTTGTTCTTTTTTCGGTATTTAAGTGTTAAGTTGAGTATCATCAAGGATGGTTTCTAGTTTCTTAACTTCAGCTGGTATCTCAATATTTTGCTAAGAGTCAACAATGTTGACTGGTGACTCAGAGATCTCAATATTTGTAGTTTCAGCTTTCTCTACCTCTATTGTTTCCTTATCCAATACAATATTAAAGTCCTGAGTGTCCACATTCATAGTAAAAAGAATGTCAGACTCTGGATTAGTGTCATCTTTTGTCATTTCCTCTACCTTTTCTTCTGATTGATTATCCATTTATGTTGGTGCCTCTGTAGTTATTAGTGGGGTGTCCTGTGCTAGTGGAGGAAGTTTATCCTTGACTAAGATAACAGGTACACTTCCAATTTCCCCTTTACCTTTATCTTTCAGATATACTTTAGTAAATGACTTCTCCATTTTCTAGTCCATCCTTCTCTTCTTTCTTCTCTCTTTCAACAAAAAATATATCCCACTTATTTGTTGTCTCATCTGTAATTTCCTTAACTCTGTCGGCCATAAGGCTAACCTGCCAATGACCACTCACAAAAACTATTCTATTTGCCTGTGATATTAAATCATCAATTTCCTGCTTGGAATTAACAAGATGCACAACAAGTAGAGCTTCTACCTTTAATTTCTTGTCTAACTGCATTACAGACATTCTCTTAGCCTGTAATGTTAAGTATAAATCATTTGGTAGATTATCTACAACTTCAATAAGAACTTTCTTGTATATGTCTAGGTATAAAATAATTCTTTCCTCTATAGTATCCTTATCCGAATCCTTGAAAGAATGATAAAATTTATCTACATTACCAAGGTTACCATCTTGGGTGATTTCATTGATCAACTCTTCTAGTATAAGAGTATCTGGTGCTTAGGTTCAAGTTTCTTCTTTGGAGTCACTTTCTTCTTTAGACCACTAGGCTCTCTTACATCTTGTTTTTTTCTCTGTGTCCTTGACTTCCTAGGAGATGGAGCAGGCGCCAGTGAGGGTTTTCTTTTCTTCCTGTCCACTCGCTTGAATTCAACTGCCCTGTCACTATCAGAATTAGATGAAGTAGCCACAGGGGAAATGTGAGCTACTGGTTTCTGCTTTGATTGACTTACATTAACACTACTAGCAGTACCACCAAGATTCATCAATCCTTCTCTAATGTCCTTTACCATCTTAGAAGCATCTTTCATAAATTTATCTCTTTTCTTCCTCTGCTTCATCATAGCAACACCACTTTCAATGGTTTTAACATTAACAAATATTTCCTTTGTTGGCTCTAGTGGAGCATCTAGGATTATTTTAGCATATGAATCTAAGATGTGAGAATCCACCTCATATCCTATTTCAGTAATCTAGACAGTTCTGGGTCTAATTGCCTCCATCTAGATTTCATCTCTTTTCACTACAAATTATATTTTTTTTCATATTTATCCACAATGCTTTGGGGAATCCTTTCCCTTTGTCTCATTTTAGCTTGGAAATTCTTGAAATAGTCTTTTACCAACTCATCACCATCAGATCCCATACCGGTGATTGCCTCCTTTATTTTTTTTCCAACAGAAATATCATAGGTAAAATCCTTATGTCCTATACCGAGAATCTCTTTTGAAAGTTAAAGCATTAAACACACTATTAGACTTCCAAATTTGAAGGTTCCTTTCTTATCACCTTTGATTTTGTGCAAATTCTCTAATAGTTCATCCTTTAACCATTCAAAAATATCAATTTTTGCATTGTTTAATATCATCTCATGTGCACTATGAATGCATGAAATAGATACAAAATTCAACCTATTAGTATGACCAACTTTATAGCTAATGACCATGCTAGCAAATTTAAATTTTTTATCCTTTATATCATTGACCCTAAGTGACTAGTTGTCAAATGTGGCTCTAGTTAAGCTCATAACCTCTTTTTTAGGGATTGTCTTCTTCTTGTCAGGTCTTAGAGAACCGGTGGAGGGTAAACTAGTAACAACCCTAATAGCTTCCTTAATAATCTTAAATATTGAGTCCAACCACATAAATTCACCGTGAACCCTGCTAAGGACATAGCAGACAACTTCATCTGAGAATTCTGGCATATGAAGGATATCAATGAAACCTAAATCCTCAACTACCTTGTGTTCCAGTTTCACTACCCCATTCTTGTCAGTGATTACATTCATGTACATGTTCATCAAATCTTCAAACCCTAAAATTTCTATGTAACAATGTATGTATGCCCTAGGGTCTTCAGCAAATGTGTCTCCCTTCAAGATTCTAGAAAATGCACCAATAGAGTCATCCAGTTTTAATATCTTAGGAATGATCTTGAAAATAGGTCTAGGTCATTTTATGTTCTCCACAATGGTAGGGTTTGCTACCAATTCAGGAACAAAAGAAGAAGATGCCATTGTGAAAGATAAATACCTTTTAATTGAGAAATCCTTGAATTCTTTGAAAAGACATTTGATGCTTTTCCTTTAAAATTCTTTTGCTCAACTTCTCTCTCTTCAAATGCTTGGATGCTTGGTGAATTGAAATGAGAAGTTACCTAGCGTTTATAACCAAAAATTGACTTACAACTGCAATAAATGCTTCATCGGTGAAGTGAAAACTCCACATATCTTCCAGTAAAGAAGAAATGTAACTTCTTACCACTAACTGAGGGTAAATGCATGATTTTCAATTTGTTGCCTTACCCCTAAGGATTATTCCTTAGTTAGATGAAGAATCTCCTGCCGGTGCAGGATTACCCTATTCCATTGGTGCAATGACAGATTCATCAATTCTCTGATCTCTCTTCCTAATCCATTTTTTAGAAAATTCTTGCTTGATTTCAATCACCTTTTCTTTGCCTTTGTTTTTGGATCCTTTATTGTTCGCCAGTATAGTCTTACTTCTACAAAATTTTGCAATATGCCCAATCTTGTTACTTGCATAATAAGTTATATTGTTTCTCTGAATAGCCTTTCCATAACCTTGACCGGTTTGAGTTTTGCATTGATTAGATAAATGTCCAAATCTACCACAAACATAGTATTTCACATTCCTTCTGCAATTGTTTGAGTTATGACCATTTTTATTACATTTGGAACATTGACCAGTGGGTAAGTTTGTATTCTGATTATTCCTAAATCTGCATTGATTTTCTTTATGACCAAATTTGTTGCAATTAAAACATTTCCCATTAAATTTATAAGCATTAGGTCACCTTACTGATTTGCTATGATCATGATTGTTTGTAGTCCCAAAACTTTCTCCATGTTCAAATCCAAGTCCAGCTGATTCTCCATCAGGTTTCTGACTTTTCAACATATCATCAAGATTATCTGAACTTTTCTTGAATTTGTCTTTGTATTCATTTACAATGACCAACTCACTTTCCAAAGTGGTAACTTGTAACAAAAGTTCCCCTTTGTCATGTTACATGTGAATCAAATCAGTTTGAAGCATATCATTTTGATAACTAAGCCTTTGAGATTCATCTGATCTTTCATTAAGTCTTCTAGCCAAATCTTCTTCATTCCTTTTTCTATCTTCAATATCCTTTCATAGTCTCATAGTTAAATCTTGCATCACAATCTTCATGTTGTTGTTCTCTTGTCTCAATTTCTCTGCAATATCTCTAAGAATTTCTTTTTCTTCAGCATCTCGATTTTGCATTTGCACATGTAATTCTTTTCTCTTATTCTTTGCTATAACTAGGTTATCTTGAAGTGCTTTGATAAATTCCAGAGTAGTTCTGAGTTCATCTTCCAGTTTGATATTCTTTAATTTTTCTGCATCAAAATCTTCAAGAGCTCCTTCCAACTGTTGTCTCAAACTTTCCATCAGTACCGGTTTCAAAATATTCCTCAAGCTATTAGGCTTCTGCAAATTGAGGGCTAGGCTTTGATACCAATTGTTAGATACCTGATCAGTCCCAAAGACACTGAGAGGGGGTGGTGAATTAGTGCCTAACTGGTAAACAAAATATTTAAACTTGTTTGCAACTTTATAACCCAAATTAATATACCGGTAAACAAGTAATAATGCAATAAAGAGAAACAAAAGTATAACCATCAATGCACACCATAATACAGATATTTTTGGCGAGGAAACCTGGTAGAGGAAAAACCTCAGTGGGATTTGTGACCCACAATATCTACTCCCTAGCCAATATGAATAACTATTACTTATATAATAGGGGCCTGCACATGTAGGAAGGCCAATAGCCTAGAGCTCACTACTCAACAACAAAAATGGAGTCCCACTGACTACAATTGGATGGTTAAATATAATGAGAATGTATTGCTCAAAATAGCATCTGAAATGCTAGATTTAGTACCAGTTTATGCTCTTTCAGATACCTCTGCCATTAACCTTACTTCGCTCTACTTTGGTCTTATTCTCTCATAAAATAATTACATCATAATGCATATACAGTTATTCATTCTCATATACTACTTACATTCATTACCTAATTACATTTCCTTACTTACAAAATGACCTACAAGATCTCATAGGTATATGAGTCTTTACAATACATCATGTCGGCTTAAAGTGCCGGTAAGATCTTCTATCGGTGTAGACTAGATCCTGGTGAGAATAGACTTGTAGTTCCTACCAGTGCCGGTAGATGATGTCTGTTACCTGTGTAACCTATGAACTATGTTACCAGTTGGTTGCCATCAATGAAAACATCAACTATTCTTATCTGATTGTATAATGCCAACATAAAACACAAAGGGGGAGACTACACAAATTAATCAGGGAGAATGAACCAAATAATGACATGACCTGGATAGAGAAATACCCTAGCACTTTGTCTTTTTTGTCAAAGGGGGAGAATGAACCTATTGAAAAAGAATGTAGTGTGTGTTGACATCAATGCCAAAGAGGGAGATTGTTGGCATTATATTGTAAATGATGTCAACTGGTATAGGCAACTGGTATGCAGGTTGGTAAGTATGATGTGTTACTAGTAAACATGAGAAGCAACATGTATTGATAAGAAAACAAAGGACAATAAATAAGAACATGACCACCGGTATGCAAAGAAGAATGACTAGTAAGTATGTGAGATAGTTGAATAACTATAGAGTGTTATCATGCTCATTACCGGTATGTAGTCAGTGATGAACTTATAAGGCATTGAGAGGGGGGGTGAATCGGTGATAGTAAAAACACTACAAATTTGAATATCAATTTCACCAACATAAAACTCAATAGACATGTAAGATATAACACCAAGTATGCAATCACCACACAAAGCATAAATCACATGAAACAAGAATTTATACATGGAAAACCCAAATGGGAAAATCCATAGTGGGAGTTAGTACCCACAAGATCCACTATCTATAGTATAGAGATCTGATTGGTTAAGGTCTACAACACCCGGTTAGGGGCACACCCTTTTAGAAGTTTCTAAGCTTGGTTAAGAGCTTTACAAAAAGGCCTATGATGACCATCCCTATTAGGAGCTACCCAAGTAACTAGGATTTGCAAACACAAGTTAATGTATTACCTTGTTAGAGGATTTAATGATCAGAACTATTAGGATTTGACTGCACCCTTTTAGGAGTGACCTTGTAAGAGGATTTTCTTACTACAACTGTTAGGGAGATAAAAAGTACAAATGATCTCAGTATAACACCTTTTGTATTTGATAAGATCCTCCTCAAAACATTACAACATCACAAAGACTTCATCTCTCAACTCCTCTGATCATCACACTATATGAAATACAAAATTCGCTAATCATATCTCACACACTATCAAGCTCATGAATTTCTTTTCTTTCATACCTCATCACACAATTAAAATCATCATAAGGTTGGCTAGAACCTTGTTATAGTTCGCTAGGTTCAATGCATCTAGACAATCTTGCATTGTACGCTTTAGTTATGTCGGCCATCGACATAAAAAATTCAATTTTTTATCGTTTTGCCGATCTGAGTGATTTTCATCACTACTTGTTAGCTCTCCATCAACTAATCTATTCTATCAAACAAATCTTGTTCACCTGATTGATTCAGCACATGTGGTCTTGAACATATCTTTATTTGATAGTCTTCAATGCTGGTGAAAAACCATATAATCTCAATCTTCATGATTTTCATGTACCAATTTTTGGAATGTAACATTTTCTATCATTTACCAGTTGAAGTCCTAATTACCAATTCTGATAAAAACTGTCTCTTCTTTACTAGTTAAATCTAGCTGGTTGAACTATAGGACTTAGATGACTCAAAGAAACATAGTTGCCATTAATGACAACATACAAAATAGTTATGATTCAAAAATTAAATCTCTATGCACAATAAACATATACTGGTTGCATCAAGCAAACACACATTACTAGTTTAGTTCAAATGATCAAATGCCAACAATCTCTCCCTTTGGCATTGATGGTAACACTTAGGAAATTTTTGTCAACCAAGTGTGCAAAACAAAAAAAAATGACTTCATGACATACATTCCCCCTTAGCAATTGCATGTTGTTACAAAAATGAAATTATTACTCCCCTTTAACAAAATATACAAAATTTTGACTTGACTCTTAACTATTTCTACTCCCACTTTGACAATAAAGCCAAATAAAGAAGTAAAATACATACATTACATCAAAATTTGTTAGCAAAATTGCATGTATATATAAAAATAAAAATTGTTAAGGTCTTTACAATGCGATTCTCAAGAAAACATCACTATAATGAAACTTCAACTGCTTAAGATCACTGTCCCATGTTTCCAATAGTGTCTCAGTAATCTCAACATGTGTCAAGATCTGTGCTACAAAATCCACCATAGCATCAACTGTACTCATCTCTGGAGTAGCCAAAGTTGCCTCTGACTCCTTGAATGCTCTTTGAAGAATATCTACTTTCGGAAGTAGCTAAATTTGGAGTTATTTCAGTGATCTGACCTATTTCACATGCTCATGTTCACAAAGTTCTAACTGGTGTTGTAGATCAACAACATTTTTACCAAAAGTGATCACTGGGTCTTGTACCGGTATGAAAGTTTCACTTAAATTTGGTATTTCCTTCTTAGTATCAGCTCTATTCATGCTCAAGTCTGCACAAAATAGTGACAATTAAGAAATATTAGCCAAAATATTATAGTTGGTTTCCAATCTAGTCTTAAACAAGTCTTTATTCATTGTTACAACTACTTTTCCTTTATCTATCTCAACCATTAATTGTTTGACCCTTTTCTTCTTGTAATCCTTTTCAACAAAAATGTATGCATCTTCTTCAAGGGTTTTAAGTTGTTCACCGACACTAACAATTAACTATCCAAGTTTGGCGATAGGGGAAGCCAAATTTTCCTATAATAGTCTCTGGTAGGAGACCTAACAAAATATCAACAATGATCCTTATAGTCTCTGCTTCTCTTTGTTGTTCCTTCAGTCTTTTCTTTTGTGCCTGGGATTGCATTGTAGTAGCAATCTCCATTAACTCTAAAGAACTCAAATTTTCCATATTAATAGGACCTTTTATGCTCACAGAGTCATCATCATCATCATCATCAACTATTGTTTTCTTCATTTTGGATTTAGGAGATACCTCAAGAGTTGTATTTTATTTCTTTCATTCTTTTCTCCTCTTCCACCTTCTTTGTTTTCTTCTCTTCCTCCTTATATTTTTATGTCTCCTCTTCCTTAGTGGTGTCTTTGATCGGCTACAGATTTTCAATAGTCTATTCTTTCACCGATGCTTCCTCTTCCTTATCAACTAAATCCTTTTGATTATCCTTAGTAGCAACATTTACATTTGTATCTGCACTTACATTGATTGGTGCAGTCTGAGTCTCTATTGACTGTGCATTCACTAGTTGCTCAGTTTAGCTTTTGTCTGCTTCTTTCTCTTCTCCTTGTAGGTTCCAAACCTCTGAGTGGTGGTATCAACTAGTTGAGCTAACAAATAATTAGCATAAGCAACAAGTAGATCTTTATTTACTTCATAACCCATGGGCATTAGCCATGTGGTCCTAAGAATAATAGCTTTCATCAAGTATGTATATGTGTCAACCATAAATCAGATAGAAGCCTCATACCAATTGACTACCTCAATCAGTATACGTTCCCTAGCATGCATTTCCTTTTAAAATTTCTTAAAATATCCCCATGAAATATCATCAAACTTGTTTTTCAGCATCGAAACATTGTTCTTCATCTGCAATAGTGTAGGTGTCTCAGTTATCCATTATACATCACCAATAGCGGGAAATTTTTTAGAAATAAAATAATAAGCCCATGATAAGCTATCCAAACTTGAACCTAATCTTCTTATCCTTCTTGATTGCTTCCCAATTTTCCACTAATTGACTCCTTAGACCTTCAGTCAAGTCATAGTCCACATTCTCCTTAATCATCCGGTATGTAGTGTGAATTGCTATTGTTGGTATACTGTTCATTTTGCTTGAATAGAAAATTCTATAGCCAATCACCATAGATGCAAATTTAATAGCATGATCATTAATATCATTCACATTCATGGCTCTTCTATCCCATCTAGATCTAGTTAACTTCTCAACATCATTCTTAGGTATAGGCCTAAGCAATGGCACTTCACCGGTTGAACAAAAATTGGTTACCACATGGATTTCTTCCTTAGTTTTTTGGTGAGGTTTGTCCAACCACATGAACTGATCATGCATGCAGCTCAAAACAAATCTTACCAACTCATCATCAAAATATTCAATGAAATTGATCTCCTGATAAAAACCTTTATTGGCTATGCTTCTAAACTATTCTTTCAATCTTCCCTATTCATTACACAGAGATTTGTATTGCTCATAAATAACTGCAACTCCCAAGTCTTCAAGTTTATAGTGATAAAAGGATCTTACATCCTCTACATACAAAACACCATTCGATACACCAGATAGAGCACCGATAGGGTTAGTTTCCTCTGACTTGTATGCATGTGGTTTGAATTCTTGTCTTTCCCTCTTGGTCACATCAACAAGATGAGGTGTATCCATTTCAAATATGCAAATCACCAAGCAAAGAGTAGAATTTCTCATATAAATACCTCTTCTACTTCGGTACTAGGGTTTCAACCATCAAAAACTCTCAATACTCAATCACCAATTCAAACTTCACTTTGATCACCTTAGATTGTTGGTAAATGGTTAGAATGCTACTAGCAAAAACTTATCTCTTCTCTGCTTGCTTCGCCAAAAGTTCTCAAGATGCAAAGTGACAAATGAAATTCAAAAAGTGCTATTTATTTGCACTTTAACTACTACAATAAATGCATTTACTGACAAAACCTTAAAACACCTTAAAATACACTAAAGCATATTACTGATAGTAAAAAATCAATAATATTTACCGATTATGATCCAAAAACACATCAAAACATCAAAATCCATTAGAATATGCAGATTTAACTTATAGTACATCATCTAGGGGTTTACCTGTAGATTTAACAATAAGCTCACCCCAAGTTGTAGAAACAACTTAGTTTACCGGAGATGGATTCTCCACATTAGGTGAAGAATCTAATTCCTCATATGGTTTTTCATCACTCTTATTCTTCTAGATCTTACCCATCTCGGCTCTGGTTTCTTCAATATCAACCTTCTACTCTCCTTCTCGGTCTGCAGGATGATTCACTGGTTAGTTCTTCTGTGTTCTACAAAACTTGGCAATGTGTCTTAATTTATTGCATTGATAACATGCCATTCCAGATGCTCTCCAAGGTCTTGAGTAGCCTATACCTATTCTTCTTCTATGGTTCATTGCCACATGTCCAAAATTGTTGCAGATTGAACAAATCACATTGACTCTTTTTTCCATCTCATAAGGACTAGACCGGTTAACATAGGGTCTTTGCCAATTTTTGTTCCTCCAGTCAGTGAAATCCCTTCTCTAATCACCAATAGGTCTTGGGTTCATGTGAGGTTCATGATTGTTTTCTCCATATCTACATTCAACTGATATATTCCCATACATGTTGTATGTATAACAATAACCTTCAAATCCCCTAGGAACATATCTAGTATTAGGTCTATGATCAGTATTAGAATCAAAATTTCTTCTATAAACATTAGCAATATGTCCTAGTATATGATAGTTAAAGAAAATAGGTTTGTAAGTGTTCTTACTAATAGGCTTTAGAGCCTTATGAGTAGTTTTACCTTCATGCATGTTGCTCTTGGTACCAGAAGGTTCTCCCTTCTCATATGTATTTTATCCTAGCCTAGATGCATCACCTTTCATCCTCTAAGATTGGATTTGTTCATCCAGCGTAGAGGATCTCTTGTCGAATTTATCAAGCTTCTCATTGGCCTCAACAAGTTCCTTTGTAAGATCTTCATTTCTTTTCATTAGGGTCTCTCTAAGAGACATTGCCATTTCAAGATATAACTATAATGCTTCTTTTTCTTCTTTCTCCTCATGTCAATGTTCATACAAAGTTGCATTCTCCTACTTGATCTTAAATATTTCATGCTCTTTATCTTGGATCTAATCCTCAACCTTTCTTCTAGCTTGAAGTTCCTCACTCATCTGGATTGTAAGTGTTTCCATCTCTCTTCTTAGGTTAGTCTTGTCACCATTCAACTTCTCCACTTCTTCAACTAGTACATCAATGTTCACCTCATCTAAAGAGTTTCTATCAGAGATCTCCAACAATTGTTCAGTCAGTTACTTCCTTTAAATAGTGATGTATTATACTTGCCTCTTAGGGTTTCTAGCTCATCCTTGGTTTCAACAAATTCTCTAGACATCTCTCTATAGCTCATTCCTTCACCCATATTTGCCTTAGGATTAGATATCCCTTCCAAGTGGTTAATCCTTAAGGAAGTTAGGCTTTGATACCAATTGATGAACTTATAAGGAACTAAGAAGGAGGGAGGGTGAATCAGTGATAGTAAAAACAATACAAATATAAATATCAATTTCACCAACTTAAAACTCAATAGACATTTAATAAATAATACCAAGTATGTAATCACAACACAAAGAATAAACCACATGACACAAGATTTTATACATGGAAAACTCAAATGGGAAAAACCATAGTGGGAGTTAGTACCCACAAGATCCACTATCTATAGTATAGATATTTGACCAGTTAAGGTCTACAACACTCGGTTAGGGGCACACCCTGTTAGAAGTGTCTAAGCCCGATTAAGAGCTTTAAAAAAAGGCCTATGATGACCAGACCTATTAGGAGCTACCCAAGTAACTCAGATTTGCAAACACAAGTTAATGTGTCACCTAGTTAGAGGATTTAAGGATCAGAACTATTAGGATTTGACTACACCTTGTTAGGAGTGACCTTGTAAGAGGATTTTCTTGCTGCAACTATTAGGGAGACAACAAGTACAAATGATCTTAGTATAACACCTTTTGTGTCTAATAAAATCTGCTTCAAAACATTACAACATCACAAAGACTTCATCTCTCAACTCCTCTAATCATCACACTATATGAAATACAAAAATTGCTAATCATATCTCACATACTATCAAAATCATGAATTTATTTCCTTTCATACCTCATCATATAATTAAAATCATCATAAGTTCAGCTAGAACCTTGTTACAATTCCCTAGGTTCAATGCATCTAGATGAAGCAGTCACCGATGAGGAGGGACCTCAAGGAGATTAATCGAAACTAGTCAGCAAGACTAAACACAATAGAAACACACATATATGATGGAGGCAATTCAGAACATATAGTTTTATTACATGAAATTCAATTACATCTAACCGGTAACAACCAAGTTACAACATATCGACACACAAGCCTGGTAGAATAGGTCACACTGGGACCTTGAATTGAAAGATCTATATTCTAGGCATAGTCTATTTATTTGATATTTCTTTTTTTTAAATTCCTTCCATTCTAAAGCATGATTATAAATATATATTTTGATCCAAAGGATCCAGTCAGCCCAAAAAGGATCAAAACCCAAAGAACAAGAGCTAATGTGTAAAATGAACAAGGTCAGCCTCCACCAAGAGATTCCTTCGGAAAATCAAAAGGATGAAATGTAGAAGGTTGGATACATGCCAAGCAACATCGAGATCAACACTCAAGGATCAACAAGCTTTGTAATGGGTTCTAGTAGATCACCAGAATAGATCTCAGGCAACTAGTATCAAAGGAACAACCGATAACAAGAAACTTGTTGATATTTGCATGAAGATTGCATTGATGAACTATTGTGTTGTCATTGATGTCAATTATAACTAGTAATAATGTTGTTATGATGTTGTTTTTCAACTCGTAGGTGAGTTAGTGAAGGAAACTGATATTACTCAGGAAGCAGTGAGATCAACTAATAACCCTACCTGTTGATGTGAAAAACCCTAACCGATGGAGCTTGGTGAATCAGTTGTATTAATTTGTGTTCAAATGATGAACGGCAATGATTATGCCACATATGCATGTTATATGTGATGAGTTTCAAGTTTTTTTTTGGCACGTAGAGATAATGATTTTATCTTGGGAATGAGCGAGTACATTACATGAAGAGGAAACCCTATGATGAGTTACACTATTTGATGAAGCAATGATCAAGGAGCAGTCAAGGTTGTCTTGAATAGTGTGCAATGATTTCTATATAATCTAATGGTCATACTTGAACCGATTTGTTTATAATCTCTATGAGATCTT
Source organism: Cryptomeria japonica (assembly GCF_030272615.1). Taxonomy (NCBI): domain Eukaryota; kingdom Viridiplantae; phylum Streptophyta; class Pinopsida; order Cupressales; family Cupressaceae; genus Cryptomeria; species Cryptomeria japonica. The sequence goes on along the minus strand of NC_081411.1, from coordinate 779,743,360 downwards.
AGGTTTGTGATGTGTTACCAACCTATTGTTATGCTTATAAGGTCAATGAGTTATTTTGTTGAAGGGTTGGAAATGTTTGTTAAGTATTAGTGTGATTGATTGGCGAACGTGAAAGACTATCTGCACTATGTGTGAAGGTAGATAGGAGCATGAAAAGGATATGATCAAGCAAAGTAGTTCTATTTACCAGATCAGCAAACCCTTGTTGTTCTCTAACAATTACAACAGTCAAATCCCTAAACCAGGTGAGCTTTAACATGCTTAGTGCTATCTAAATCCTCTAACAAAGTGATCAATTAGCTTGGATTTAAAATCCTCTACCGATGTTACTCCTAATAGGGTATTGCTTCTAACAAGGCATTATAGTTAATCCCTTAACCAAGTGGTCCCTAATAGGATATGTTCTTAAAAGGACTTTTGTAGATTTGACAAGCTTGGCTCTTAACAGGGTGAACTTCAAAAGAGTTTAGAATACTCATGGGTATTCATCCCCATCGTGGTTTTTCCCATTTGGGTTTCCACATCAAAAATCATTGTGTCACGTGGTGAATGGTTTTTGTGGTTATGTTTGATATGGTTAATTTGCTTGATTGTTAAATCCTCTTAGATATGATAAGATGACCAAAATTTATCTAAACTGTGCTTTTACTATTGTTTGTAAAGTATTTTGATGTTTTGGTTATAAGGTTTGGGAATTTAAGAGCTATTATACTATTATTATGATATGCCAGTCAAACCGGTAAAATGTCAATGCTATTGAAGTTTGTAGTATAGTGTTTGAACTAGTTAGTTCAAAGATTGACTTGTGAGATTGTTTTTGAGGTTGGTGAAAGTTAAGTTAGTTTTCTATCTATTGATTCACCCCCCTCTCTGTAGTTGTCTAGATCCCTATTGACTCATCATACCATCAATTGGTATCAAAGAATTTTAGGTCCTCTAGTGTCTAAGTCTAACAACTTGAGGTAAAGATCTAGAATAACATTATGAAGAAAGAAGGTCACAAGTTTAATAGGCAAAACTATAGAATATGGAGTGATAGCATGAAAATATATATCAAGAGTCTAGGAAGTCAATACTGGGAACATGTTGTTACACAATATATTGCACCTAGTGGGACTATGTCTGATGATCAAAAGAAAGAGCAACAAGAGAATAATCAAGTGCTGGAGGCCATTATCAGTTCTTTTTTTGATTCAGAGTATGTTGATGTCCATGGTCTAGAGACTGCTTATGATGTGTGGAAGAAACTTGAGGAGATCTATAGCGGTGATGAGCATGTGAATATTGCCAAAGAAGAGAGTCTAAGAGGTAAATTTGATCACATGTGGATGGCTGAAGGTGAGAATATTCAATAGTATGATTAGAGGATCAAGGAGATAGTTGGTGAGATCAAAAGTGTTGGTCATAAAGTGGAGGATGCCATAGTGGTTAGTAAGGTGTTGAGAACCCTTCTACCAGTCTATGCTATCTGAGTTGCAGCCATTTAGGAGCTAAAGTCTAATGATAAAACAAAGGTAACTCTTGACTCCATCATAGGTAAACTTACTGCATTTGAATTAATTGGTTATGATGGTAGTGCTAAGAAATCCAAATATTCATTTAGAGCTTCAGTTTCTAACCCACTTGTGAGGAAGAGATGCTAGTCATAGTTATGAGTCTAGTGTTAGCATTCCCATAGATACTGACAGGGGTGGGTGAATCAGTATCTAACTAGTTTGATGATTTTCTTAACTTAAAACATGTAGAACATATTAATACTATATACTGGTAAACAAGAAATAATGCAATAAACAGAGATAACAGCAACCACATGAAAAACACACCATAACACAGTAGTTTAATGAGGAAACCTGGTGTGGGAAAAACCTGGGTGGGATTTGTAACCCACAATATTCACTTACTAGCCAATAAGAGAATATTACTACTACAAGAGGGGCCTGCACATGCAGGAAGGCCAAGTTCCTAGAGCTCACTACTCAATTACAAAATGGGAAGTCTCACTAACTTACAAAATGGATTATATAAATCCAATGTCTTGTACAACTTCAAAAAAGCATCTACTATGCCAAATCCAGTATCGGTTTATAGCTCTGCTTCATACATAAACCCTTAACCTATAATTTGCATAATAGGTCTACCTTATTTCACCTATATATTTTCTTTCTTCTATTCTCAAATGTTCTACAATGATCTCTTATATATATGAGTCATTTTACAACTTGCCAAGTCGGCTTACAATGATTTTACAATAATTAACAAAATATATTACAAACAAAATTCCTGTCAGCTTCTGTGTCGGTATGCTTCCTTTTACTATCAGTGCCAGTGGTCTATGTGTCTGTGTAGAGTCTGACCTTGCTAGTGCCGGTAAATTGCCTTATTAATGTCATAGGATTATAAGGTTGCCATCAATAACAAAACCTTCAATTACCTACAATTTCTCATTGGAGTGTGCATTTTCCAACAATCTCCCCCTTTGGCATTGATGGAAACACTCATGAGAAAAATCCAAAAATTGTCATCCAAAGAAGAATCTATCTATATTGTCTTACCAAAAATGTGTACCAAAAGAATGTGTACTCCCCCTGAGTTGATGAGTCATTTTACTGATTATTTTTCTCATTCCACTACTCCTCCTTTGGCATCAATGACAAAGGTTGTCAAAGTTTCAATGAGTGTGGTTTCCTGCTTCATCCTTATAACCGGTTGGTTACAATCTGAAAAAGATATGCCAAAACCAGATTCAAGCTCTCAATGAACTTTTTTGCTGTCTTTTATTGCGGCCTCTATCCTCTGAACTGTACCGGTGAGATGTTGCATTTTCTCTACCGGTGTTTTCTGTCCTTGAATCAAGGCATTAGACATTTCTTTCCTTAAGGAGGTGAGATACTCCAATTTTGGACTAAGTCTCCATTTAATATCTTTAGCCTTTCCTTTTATTCTTTCTTTGTCTCTTTCCAACTTTAGTAGTTCTTCCTCAAAACTTGTTATTTTCTACTCAAAAACTGATAATGAATCAGATGAATTAATGAAATTGTCAGCTAGTTGATTTATTTCTTCCTGTATCTTGCTAATTTTCTTGTCTATATCAACTATCAAAAAGTTAGTTTTACATGTATCCCTATACAAAGTTTTGAATTCCTTCAATGTGCTACATAGTTCCAGTAGAAGTGTGTCAAATTGCCTTCTACACTTCTTTATTTCTTCCTCAAAGAATTTGTGTTTTTCCTTCTCTAATCTCTCCTTGAATGCTTCCTCTTTTATTTGTTCAACTGTCAGAGTGTTTTCAGTAATATACTTAGAGAAAGTGTCAAGTTGACTCAAAGAATCTTTATTATCTAAATTACATTTAGGTGCTATCATTTTCAAAATTGGAATGGTATCATATATTGCCTTGTATGCTTGTGAGCTACAATTTTTTATCTTCTTAATGAAATCCAAAAGAACTTCTGTTACATTAGTTGGTTTGAATTCTATACTTGAAGAGCCAACACTCTATATTCCATCGGTGGGAGCAATATCCTTGCTTGTGGTGACCTCTGGTAGGTCAGTTTGTGTTTCCATTTCTCTAAGCAAAGGTTTGTCTTGCTCAGTTGTTGTCGATTGCATTGACTCTGTGTGAACCTAATGTGGTGAAGGAGCATGTTTCTCTGCTTGTTGCTCTGTGTTATTCTCTATCAGTTTACCTTCTATACCATTAGTTACCGGTGGCTCATTAGCCATATCTGTTTTCCTAGTTGTATCCTTATCTACCACAATATTGACCTTTTGAGTATCAATCTCCACTATGTATAATACCTTAGAGTTAGGATTTGTCTCATCTTGTGGTATGTCCATGCTCTCACTATCCGGTTGATTATCAGTAGTCACTACCGGTGGAGTATTTAGAGGTGGTGGGGATAAGTTATCTTTTATTTTTATGATAGGTGGTCAACCAAACTTTCCTTTTCCCTTATCCTTATCCTTCTGATATACTTTGATGGGTTTAGGGTTTCTATATTCTTCCTACTTTTCCTTCTCTACAAGGAATATGTCCCATGCATTAGCACTTTCCTCTGCTACCTCATTTACTCTACCAACCATAAGTTCTACATGCTGGTGTGTAGTTGAAAATATTGAACGGTTAGCTTCTGAGATCAGATCATCTATCATTTTTGGTGAGTTGACAGGATAAGCAGCAAGTAGTTTTTCAATTTTCATTTTCTTATCAAGCTCTACAACAGCTTGCCTTCTAGCTTCAAGTTTTTTAAACAATTTTGCCAACAATTCATCTAAAAATTGCATTAGAAATTTCTTGTAAATGTCCAAGTGTAGAATTACACTATTTTCAACTTTCTCCTTGTCATCAACTAATAATGAATCATATAATTTATTGATGTTTTTCAGCTATCCATCCTCTGTAATTTCATGTAGTAGTTTTTCAATTGGAGCAATCTTTTGTTGATTCTTCTTCTTGGGTGTTAACTTCTTCTTCTCTGGAGTTATCTTCTTAGCTGGGGGCCTTATTGCCTATTGTTTCTATTTGGTTCTTCTAGGAGAAGGTGTAGATACTGGTGAAGGTTCCCTTTTTCTCACAACTCTTTTAAATTCAGCTGGCATATCACTTTTTGAAGAGGTTGCTAGTGGTGAAAGGTGACTTTCTGGCTATAGTGTTTCTAACTCATCTTTAGTGATACCAGTTTGTTTAAGTACATCTTCTTTGATAGCCTTTGCTTGCCTAGATCATCTTCTTACTGTTGCTTCCACCTTCTTTACCCTTTTCTTAGATTGAATTTGATTCTCAATAGTCTCAGCACTGCCAAATACCTCTTCTTCAGGTTCCTTGGGTGCTTCCAAGAGGGCTTTTGCATATGTTTCAATTATGTGGTCATCAATTTCATAACACATTTCAGTAACCCAAATGGTTCTTGGGACAACTACCTCCATCCAAATCTCATCCTTCTTAATAACAAAGCATATTTCATCCTTATACTTATTTACAATTGCCTATGATAGTCTGACTCTAGTATTCATCTGGGCCTTCAATGCTTGAAAGTACTCATTTATATTCTTTTCTCTATTTTCACCCATGTTATTTAGTAAATCAGATAATTGTTTGCCTATCGGTATATCAAAACCAAGATTCTTATTACTGATACTAGGCACCTATTTTGTTATGTGCAACATTAAACAGACAAGTAGGTTTCCAAATCTAAATGTCCCCTTTTTGTCTTTCTTAATTTTTCCAAGATTATCAATAAGCTCAGCTTTCAACCATTCACACACATCTATTTTTGCATTATCTTTAATCCTGTCATAGGCACTCTTTATGCATAGGCTAGAGACTAAGTTTAACCTATTTGCATGTGTGGTTTTGTAGCCTAAAATCATGCTAATGAATCTGACATTGATGTCGGTTACATCATTCACTCTTAAAGATCTCTTGTCAGATGTTGCCCCTATTAGGTTAATCACTAGGTCATTTGAGACCTTCTTTGTCTTATCAAGTCTGTTAACGATGGAGGGTAACCCTATCACAACCTTTATTGCCTCTTTAGTAATTTTGTGAACTGAGTCTAACTAGAAGAATTCACCATGTACCCTGCTTAGAACTATCCTAATAACATCCTTAGGAAATTCTGGAATACTGAGAATTTCAGTGAATCCTAGGGTTTCAACTCTTTTGTGTTCAGGTTTCACATTACTAGAATCATCAGAAATTATAGTCTTATACATGCTCTTGATTTCCTCATCACCTAATTCTTCTATGTGACAATGAATTTACATTCTACGGTCTTTTGCAAAAACTACTCCTTTGGGGATTTGACAAAATGCACCAACATTATCATCCTTCTTAGCAATTTCGGGAACTAATTGAAATATGGGTCTAGGGTGTTTAATCACTTCGAATATAGTAGGGTTTACTATGAATTCATAAACAAATGAAGAAGCCATGATTATACATAGCTTTATCTACCTTAGGAAAGGTTTCTTGCTGAATTGCTTTGCTTCTTTGCTCAAAATGTCTTTGCTCAGGAATTTTCTCGCTCTTTGATTGTTTGAATGCTCGGTGAAATGAAATTGGAGCCAAAACACTGATTTATAATGTTATTTTTGCCAACCACCACATTTAATGCTTGTTGGTTAAGTAATGACTTAACTTATCTACCAGTATAGAAGTATTTTCAACTTCTCACCATCAACCAAGGGAATAATAGCATGTTTCACATTTCATTGCTAAACCATCAAATGAATTTTCTTTAGTTAGATGAGAACTCTCCTGCTAGTGGAATGTTACTATGTTCTGTTAGTGGATTGTTACTCTGTTCTGCTAGTGGAATGTTACTATGTTTTGTCGGTGGAGTGTTACTCTGTTCTACCAGTGGAGGAGTATTCCTATCAACATTTAGTTCTAATTTCCTGATCCATTGTTTTGAGAATTCCTACTTAACTTCGTCAACTTTTTCTTTACCTTTCAAACTAGGACTTTTGTTATTTACCGGTGAGGACTTGCTTCTACAAAATTTAGCAATATGTCCAATTTTGTTACAAGCATAAAAAGTCACATTATTTTTCTGGATAGCTTTTCCATATCCTATGTCGGTTTGTGTTCTACATTGACTAGATAAGTGTCCAAATATTCCACAAACATAATATCTCATTATCATTTTGCAATTCTCTGAATTGTGACCAACTTTGTTGCATTTAGAACATTGACCAATGGGTGTATTGGTATTTTGATAATTTGTAGATCTACATTGATTTTCTCTATGACCATGCTTGTTACAGTTAAAGCATTTACCATTAAATTTATAAGCAGTAGGTTGTCTTACTGGTTTGCCATGATCCTGTGTGTTTCGAGTACCGGAGATTTCACCAGCTTCAAAGCCAAGACCATTAGTGTCACCATTAGGTTTCTAATTCTTCAACAAGTCACCAAGTTCTTCTGAGTTTTTCTTGAATTTTTCTTTGTGCTGATTTGCAGTATCCAGTTCTCTTTCCAAGATACCTTTTTGTCTCATGAGTTCATTTGAGTCATTCTATGCATGCATCAGGTCTGTCTTCAACATATCATTTTCATAACCAAGTCTTATGTTTTCATTTGCATCATCATTCAGTCTTCTAGTCAAGTATTCTTCATTCTTCTTTCTATCTTCAATTTCTTTACAAAATCTCATAGTCATATCCTACATCTCATTCTTTGTTGTCATGTTTTCTTGTTTCAGCTTATTCATCAGATCACTAAGAGTTTCCTTTTCATTATTCTCATTTTGCATCTTTTCACAAAGTTCTCTTCTCTTGTTTCTTGTAATGGTAAGATTTTCTTGAAGTGCTTGAATGATATCCTGTGCAGTCTTTAGGTCATCTTCAAGTTTGATATTTTTCAATTTTTCTGCATCATAGTCTGAGAGAGCTGCTTCTAATTGCTTCATCAAGTTTTCCATCTCTACCAGTGTTAAGATCTTCCTCAAGCTATTAGGCTTTTGAAAATAGAGGACCAAGCTACGATACCAATTGTTAGGATTCCCACAGATACTGAGAGGGGTCGGTGAATTAGTATCTAACTGGTTTGATGATTTTTTTAACTTAAAACATGTAGAACATATTAATACTGTATACTCGTAAACAAGAAATAATGCAATAAACAAAGATAACAGCAACCACATGAAAAACACACCATAAAATAGTAGTTTAATGAGGAAAATCGGTTTGGGAAAAACCTTGGTGGGATTTGTGACCCACAATATTCACTTACTGGCCAATAACAGAATATTACTGCTACAAGAGGGGCCTGCACATACTAGAAGGCCAAGTGCCTAGAGCTCACTACTCAATTACAAAATGGGAAGTCTCACTGACTTACAAAATGGATTATATAAATCCAATGTCTTGTACTGCTTCAAAATAGCATCTATGATGCCAGATCTAGGACCAGTTTATAGCTCTGCTTCATACATAAACCCTAAACCTATAATTTGCATAATAGGTCTACCTTATTTCACCTATATATTTTCTTTCTTCTATTCTCAAATGTTCTAAAATGATCTCTTATATATATGAGTCATTTTACAACTTTCTAAGTCGGCTTACAATGATTTTATAATAATTAACAAAATATATTACAATCAAATTCCTATCGGCTTTTGTGTCAGTATGCTTCCTTTTATTGCCAGTGTTGGTGGTCTATGTGCCGGTGTAGATTCTGACCTTGCTAGTGCCAGTAAATTTCCTTGCCGATGTCATATGATTGTAAGGTTTCCATCAATGACAAAACCTTCAATCACCTACAATAACTCATTGGAGTGTGCATTTACCAACATCTAGATCAAGCAAAGAAGCTGACCATGAAGACATCTTGATCGATCTTGAAGCATTATTGGCCAATTGGTTACCCAAAGGTACCGGTAAGTATAGAGGTAAGTTACCTTTGAAGTATTTTGCATGTAACATGATTGGACATATTGCAGCTAACTATCCTAATGGTAACAATTAGCATAAGCGTGATAAGTACAAAAAGTACAAAGGTAAAGGGAAAAGAGATTGCCTCATTATAGTTGATGGTGGTATCACCGATGAGGAATTTGAGGGAGATTCTAATGAAGACATTGTCTTTGTTTCCATTAAAGAGGAGACATCTAATTAGAAGGCATTAGTTTCTTGCATGGATAATTCTTGATGATTGGATCATAGATAGTGGTTGTTCACACCACATGACTAGTGACAGGAGTAAATTTCTTACTTTGAAGGAATTTGATGGAGGAGTTGTGAGATTTGGAAATGACTCCCCTATATGGTAAAAGGAAAGGGAACCATTTTTCTATTGGCAAATGCACACTCCAATGAAAACTTGTAGGCGATTCAAGGTATTGTCATTGATAGCAACCTTACAATCCTATGGCATCGGTAGACACCGACACTGACACCGGTAGCGGCAAAGATGTTCACCGACATCCTAGCCGATAAGATTTTATTTATTATATTTTATAATTAATTGTAATATCTTTTTGTAAGCCGACAAGAAAAGTTGTAATATGACTCATATAAGTATGAGCTCTTGTAAATAATTTAGAGGAGAAGAGGATATGGTTAGATTATTGCAGAACTAAGATGGGAATATTAAGGCAGAGTTTGGAATAAGGTTTTGGAAGTTATATGAGCTTAAATCGGTACTGAACCTGGCATAGCAGATGCTGATTCAAAGTAGTACATGACATTGGATTTTCATAATCCACTTTTGTAAGTTAGTGAGACTTCCCTTTTGTGTCTAAGTAGTGAGCTTTAGGCAGTTGGCCTTCCTGCATGTGCAGGCCCCTATTGTAACAGTAATATTCTCTTATTTGCCAATAAGGAATATTGTGGGTCACAAATCCCACTGAGGTTTTTCCCACACCGGGTTTCCTCATTAAAAATATTATGTTATGGTGTGCTTTCTATGTTGTGGTTGTTGGTCTTATTTACTGCATTAATTTTGGGTTACCGGTATACAGTTTTGGAATACTTTTCATTTAATAAGTTAAGAAAATCCATTAACCAGCAAGATACTGATTCACCCCGCCCTCTTAGTATCTTTGGGAATCCTAACAATTGGTATCAAATCCTGGTCCTCTATTTTCAAAAGCCTAATAGCTTGAGGAAGATTCTGACACTAGTAGAGATGGAAAACTTGAGGAAGCAACTAGAAACATCTCTTGTAGACTATGATGCAGAAAAGTTGAAGAATATGAAACTTGAAGATGATCCAAAGGCTACACAGGAAATCATTCAAGGACTTTAGAAAAATCTCACTATTGCTAGGAACAAAAGAAGAGAACTTTCTGAGAAGATGCAGAGTGATGATGATTAGAAAGAAACTCTTAATGACCTTGTGAACAAACTGAGACAAGAAAATAGTACAATGAAGAATGAGATGCAACATATGACCATGGGATTTTGTAAAGACATTGAAGATAGAAAGAAGAATGAAGATGATCTGGCTAGAAGAATCAATGATGCTGCAAATGAAAATAAGACTCAGTCCTGAGAATGATATGTCAAAAATAGATATGATACACTTGGAACATGATAAAATTGAACTCATGAGACAAAAAGATTTCTTAGAAAATGAGTTGGCTACTGCAAATCAACACAAGGAGAAGTTCAAGAAAAGTCTAGAAGAACTTGATGACATGCTGAAAAATCAGAAACCTAATGGTGACACTAATGGCCTTGGCTTTGAAGTTGGTGAGAGCTCCGGTACTACAAACACCCATGATCATAGTAAACCGCTAAGACAACCTAATGCTTACAAATTCAATGGAAAATGCTTTAATTGTAACAAGTATGGTCATAGAGAAAATTAGTGTAGATCTAGAAACTATCATAACACCAATGCACCCACCGGTCAATGTTCTAAATGCAACAAAGTTGGACATAACTCAGAAAATTGCATAATGAATGTAAGATGTTATATTTGCAGAAGATTTGGACACTAATCTAATCAATACAGAACACATACTGGCATAGGATATGGAAAAGCTATTTAGAAAAACAATGTGACTTGTTATGCTTGTAACAAGGTTGGACATGTTGCATAATTTTGTAGAAGTAAGGCATCACTAGGAAATAACAAAGGATCTAGTTTGAAAGGTAAAGAGAAGGTTGAAGAGGTAAAACAAGAATTTTCAAAATAATGGATCAAAAAGTCTGACATGAATGTTAGTGAAGCTATTCCTTCATCGGTAGAGCAAAGTATCACTCCACCAGCAGGAGAATCTTCATCTAACTAAAGAAAAATCCTTTGGGGGTATGGCAATAAACTATAAAACATGCTAATTTACCCTCGGTTGATGGTGACAAGTTGGATTACTTCTTTACCGACAGATGAGTTAAGTTTTGACTTAATCAGCAGACTTTAAATATGGTAGTTGAAGGAAATAACATTATAAAGAAAATGTTTTGGCTCTTTTCATTCATCAAGCATTCAAATCTCTAGAGAGTTTGAAATTCCTGAGTGAAGGCATCCACAGCGAAAAGTGAAGCAAATCATTCAAGAAAATCATCCTAAAGGCAGATTAAGGTATTTATAACTATGGATTCTTCCTCTGCACCTGAATTCATTGCAAACCCTACTGCGATTGAAGTTATTAAGTGCCCTAGACCCATGTTCAAACTTATTCCCAAAATTGCGAAGAAAGATGATACCCTAGGAGCATTTTCAAAAATACCTAAGGGAGTAGTTTATATAGAAGATCCTAGAATGTATATACATTGTCATATTGAGGAACTAGGAGCTGAAGAAATACTGAACATGTATAGAACTATAATTTATGATGAACATGGAAATGTTAAACCAGAACACAAAATAGTGGAAACCCTAGGCTTTGTGGACATTCTTATTATCCTTAATTTTCCTAAGGATGTGATAAGGATCATCTTGAGCAGAGTTCATGGAGAGTTATTTTGGTTGGATTCTATCCATAAGATTACCAAAGAAGAAGTTAGGGCAGTGACAAGCTTACCTTCCAATGGTAGCAGGCTTGATAAAACTAAAAAGGTTCCAAATGACACTGTGATGACCCTGATCAGCATAACATTTGATAAAAGATCCCTAAGAGTCAACGATGTGAAGGACATCAATGTTAGATTTGTCAGTATGATTCTTGGTTATAGGGCTACACATGCAAATAGACTAAACTCTGTTTCCAGCTTATGTATCAAAAGTGCATATGACATGGTGAATAACAATGCTATGATAGATGTATGTGAGTGGATAAAAGATGAACTGATAGACAATTTGAAGAAAATCAAAGGTGATAAGAAAGGAACTTTCAGATTTGGCAACCTGCTTGTGTGTTTAATATTGTACATTACCAAGCAAGTTCCCAGTATTGGTAGGAAAGACTTTGGTTTTGATATATTGGTAGGAAAACAACTTCTAGACATACTGAACAACATGGGAGATGATAGGGAGAAAAAAATAAATGAATATTTTCAAACTTTGAAAGTAAAGATGAAGACAAGAATAAGGCTATCTCAAGCAATTGTTGATAAGTATCAAAAAGAGATATGCTTTGTGATCAAGAAAGATGAAATTTGGATGGAGGCAGTTATCCCTAAGACTGTTTGGGTCACAGAGATGGGATATGAGGTAGATGACAACATAGTTGAAACCTATGCAAAAGCCCTCTTAGAAGCACCTAAGGAACCAACTGAGAAAGTTTTTGGCAATGCAGAGACCAAAGAAAGCAAAATCAAATCTAAAAGAAGAATCAAGAAAACTGAATAGATAGTGAGAAAGGGAATAAGACAAGCTAAAACAATAAAAGAAGATGTATTAAACAAAACTAGTATTAAGGAGAGTGAATTGGAAGGACTACAACCAGAAGCACATCTTTCACCAATTGCTACTTCCTCTAAAAATGAAATACAAGCAGAGTTTAAAGGGGTAGTCAGGAAAAGAAAACCTTCACCGACACCTGCTCCTATACCAAAAAGAAAAAGACAAAAACAACAGGCAGTTAGGGCTCTGGCAAGGAAGTTGACACCAAAGAAAAGGAAAGAAAAATAGGTTATTCCACCTTTGGACAAACTTCTGGATGAGATAACTGAGGATGGGAAATTGGCTAACATCAGCAAGTTATACAACACACTATTAGACGATGAAAAAGAAAGTATAGAAAATAGTGTTATTTTACATCTTGATATTTACAAGAAATTTTTTATGGAAGTGGTTGATGATATACCAAATGACTTGTATAGAAGATTAGAAGCTAGAAGGGTAGCTATTGTGGAATTAGATAAACAGATAAAAATAGAAAAACTACTTGCAGTTCACCCAGTGAACTCCACTCAAGAGATAGATGAATTAATTATAGAGGCTAACCAGATAGTATTCTCAACCGGTCACCAGAATGTAGCACAGATGGCAGGCAGAGTAAATGAAATATCAGAAGAAACTGTAGACAAGTGGGACATATTTTTTCTTGAAAAGGAGAAACAAGAAGAGCTTAAGAGACAAAAGACCTTTAAATTCTATCAAAAATAAAAGGACAAGGGTAAGGGGAAAGGTAAGGTAGGTGTACCTCCAAGCATAAAGGTGACAGATAACGTACCCCCACATCCTTCTGATACTCCACCAGTACAAACTGTTGACACACAACTGGCAACAAAGAGTATAGAAACACCACATGATGATACAAATCCTGATTCTAAGGTGCTATATACAATGAACATTAACACACAAGAAGTCAATATTGTGGTGGATAAGGAAACAACTGACAAAAGAGATGTAGCAACTAAGCCACCAATAGGAAATATTGCAGCTCAAAATATTGGAATTGGGGCAACAACAAACTGAAAAATCAAATGAACCCCTGGACACAAGAAATGCATAGGCAATAGGTGTGCATATTGATACATCTACTAAACCATTGACAACAACTGAAACTAGAAAACATACCGAGTCATTGGCAATAGATAGTACAGAGGTAAACAAAGAAAAACTGGCAGTGGACGCCATAGTAAAATCTTCAGAGGCACAAATAGAGTGTTGGCAAATGCACACTCGAATGAGACATTGTAGGTGATTGAAGGTTTTGTCATTGATGGCAACCTTACAATCCTATGACAATGGCAAGGAAATCCACTAGGACTAGCAAGATCAAACTTTACACCAACACAAAGACCACCAACACCGGTAGTGAAAGGAAGCATACCGGCACAGAGGCTGACATGAATTTTGTTTGTAAATTATTTTGTTAATTATTGTAAAATCATTGTAAGCTGACTTGGCAAGTAGTAAAATGACTCATATATATAAGAGTTCATTATAGAGGAAGAAATAGAAAGTAATGAGGAAAAATAAGGTAGACCTATTATGTGAATTATGTATGAAGTAGAGCTATAAACTGATACTGGATCTAGCATAGTAGATGCTATTTTGAAGTAGTACAAGACATTGGATTTATATAATCCATTTTGTAAGTCAGTGAGACTTCCCATTTTGTAATTGAGTAGTGAGCTCTAGGCACTTGGCCTTCCTGCATGTGCAGGCCCCTCTTGTAGCAATAATATTCTCTTATTGGCCAGTAAGTGAATATTGTGGGTCACAAATCCCGCCAAGGTTTTTCCCACACTGGGTTTCCTCATTAAACTACTATGTTATGGTGTTTTTTTCATGTGGTTGTTGTTATCTCTATTTATTGCATTACTTTTTGTTTACCAGTATAGAGTATTAATATGTTCTACATGTTTTAAGTTAATAAAATCTTATAACTGATCAGATACTGATTCACCCCCCCTCTCAGTATCAATGGGAATCCTAACAATTGGTATTAGAGCCTAGTCCTCTATTTTTAGAAGCCTAATAGCTTGAGGAAGATCTTGACACCAGTAGAGATGGAAAACTTGATGAAACAATTAGAAGGAGCTCTCTCAGACTATGATGAATAAAAATTGAAAAATATCAAACTTGAAGATGATCTAAAGGCTGCACAGGATATTATTTAAGCACTTCAAGAAAATCTTACCATTTCAAGATACAAGAGAAGAGAACTTTGTGAAAAGATGCAAAATGAGAATGATGAAAAGGAAACTCTTAGTGATCTAATGAATAAGGTAAACAAGAAAACATGACAACAAAGAATGAGATGCAAGATATGAATATGAGATTTTGTAAAGAAATTAAGGATAGAAAGAAGAATGAAGAAGACTTGAATACAAGAATGAATGATGCTGCAAATGAAAATACAAGACTTAGTTATGAAAATGATATGTTAAAGATAGATCTGATGCATGCATAGAATGACTCAAATGAACTCATGAGACAAAATGGTATCTTGGAAGGAGAACTGGCTACTGCAAATCAACATAAAGAAAAATTCAAGAAAAGCTCAGAAGAACTTGGTGACTTGTTGAAGAATCAGAAACCTAATGGTGACACTAATGGTCGTGGCTTTGAAACTGGTGGAAGCTCTGGCACTGCAAACACACAAGATCATGGCAAACCGGTAAGATAACCTATTTCTTATAAATTTAATGGCAAATGCTTTAACTGTAACAAGTATAGTCATAGAGCAAATCAATGTAGATCTAGAAATTATCAGAATACCAATACACCCACTGGTCAATGTTCAAAATGAAACAAAGTTGGTCATAATTCTGAAAATTGTAGAATGAATGTGAGATGTTATGTTTGTGGAAGATTTGGACACTTATCTAATCGATGTATAACACAAACTAACATAGGATATGGAAAAGCTATTCAAAAAATAATGTGACTTGTTATGCTTGTAACAAGATTGGACATATTGCAAAATTTTGTAGAAGCAAGTCCTCACCGGTAAATAACAAAGGTCCTAGTTTGAAAGGTAAAGAAAAAGTTGAAAAAGTTAAGTAGGAATTCTCAAAACAATGGATCAGGAAAATAGAACTAAATGTTGATAGGAACACTCCTCCATTGGTAGAATAGAGTAACATTCCACTAGCAGGAGAGTCTTCATCTAACTGAAGAATATTTCCTTGAGGGTTTAGCAATCAAATGTGAAACATGCTATTATTCCTTCTATACCAGTAGATAAGTTAACTCATTACTTAATCGGAAAGCATTAAATGTGGTGGTTGGCAAAATTAACATTATAAATTAGTTTTTTGGCTCCAATTTCATTTCATCGAGCATTCAAACATTCAAAGAGCGTGAAAATTCCAGAGCAAAGAAATTTTGAGCAAAGAAGCAAAGCAATTCATCAAGCAATCATCCTTAAGGAAGATAAAGGTATTTATATCCATGGCTTCTTCATTTGTTCCTAAATTCATAGAAAAACCTACAATAGTCGAAGTGATTAAGCGCCCTAGACCTGTATTTCAGTTAGTTCCAAAAATTGCTAAGAAGGATGATAATATTGGTCCATTTTCTCAAATCCCTAAAGGAGTAGTTTTTGCAGAAGACTCTAGAATGTACATTCATTGTCACATAGAAGAATTAGGTGATGATGAAATCAAGAGCATGTATAAGAATATAATTTGTGATGATTCTGGTAGTGTGAAACCTGAACATAAAATAGTTGAAACCCTAGGATTCACTGAAATCCTCAGTATTTAGGAATTCCCTAAGGATGTTATAAGGATAGTTCTAAGTAGGGTTCATGGTGAATTCTTCTAGTTAGACTCAGTTCACAAAATTACTAAAGAGGCAGTAAAGGCTGTGACAGGGTTACCTTCCACTGGTAATAGACCTGATAAGACAAAGAAGGTCTCAAATGACCTGGTGATGAACCTAACAGGTGCAACATCTAACAAAAGATCTTTAAGAGTGAATGATGTAACCGACATCAATGTTAGATTCATTAGCATGATTTTAGGCTATAAAATGACACATGCAAATAGGTTAAATTCAGTCTCTAGCCTATGCATAAAGAGTGCCTATGATATGATCAAGGATAATGCAAAAATAGATGTGTGTGAATGGTTGAAAGATGAGCTTATTGATAATCTTGGAAAAATTAAGAAAGACAAAAAGGGGACATTTAGATTTGGATACCTACTTGTCTATTTAATGCTGCACATAACAAAGTAGGTGCCTGGTATCAGTACTAGAATCTTGGTTTTAATATACCAGTAGGCAAACAATTGTCTGATTTACTAAATAACATGGGTGAAAATAGAGAAAAGAATATAAATGAGTACTTTTAGGCATTGAAGGCCCAGATGAATACTAGAGTCAGACTTTTAAAAGCAATTTTATATAAGTATAAGGATGAAATATACTTTGTTATTAAGAAAGATGAGATTTGGATGGAGGCAGTTGTCCCAAGAACCATTTGGGCTACTGAAATGGGTTATGAAACTGATGACCACATAATTGAGACATATGCAAAAGCCCTTCTAAAAGCACCTAAGGAACCTAAAGAAGAGGTATTTGGCAGTGCTGAAACTATTGAAAGTCAAATCCAATCAAAGAAAAGGGTAAAGAAGGTAGAAGCAATAGTAAAAAGAGGATGTAGGCAAGCAAAGGCTATCAAAGAAGATGTACTTAAACAAACTGGTATCACTAAAGATGAGTTAGAAACACTATAGCTAGAAACTCACCTTTCACCGGTAGCAACTTCTTTGGAAAGTGATATGCCAGTTGCATTTTAAAGAGTTGTGAGGAAAAGAGAACCTTCACCAGTATCTACACCTTCTCCTAGAAGAAGCAAATAGAAACAACAGGCAGTAAGGCCATCGGCTAAGAAGATAACTCCAAAGAAGAAGAAGTTAACACCCAAGAGGAAGACTCAATGAAACATTGCTCCAATTGACAAACTACTAGATGAAATAACTGAGGATGGATAGCTGAAAAACATCGATAAATTATATGATTCATTATCAGTTGATGACAAGGAGAAAGTTGAAAATGGTGTAATTCTACACTTGGACATTTACAAGAAATTTCTAATGCAAGTTGTAGATGAATTACTGATAGAACTATTTAAAAGACTTGAAGCAAGAAGGCAAGTTGTTGTAGAGCTTGATAAGAAAATGAAAATTGAAAAACTACTTGTTGTTTATCCAATCAACTCACCAAAAGAGACAGATGATCCGATCTCAAAGGCTAACCTATCAATATTTTTGACTGCACATCGACATGTAGCAATTATGGTTGGTATAGTAAATGAGGTAGCAGAGGAAACTGCTAATACATGGGACATATTCCTTGTAGAGAAGGAAAAGTTGGAAGATTATAGAAAACCCAAACACATCAAAGTATATTAGAAGGATAAAGATAAGGGAAAAGGCAAGGCTGGTGGACCACCTAGCATAAAAATAAAAAATAACTTATCCCCACCACCTCTGAATACTCCACTGGTAGTTACCACTAACAATCAACCAGATAGTGAGAGTATGGACATACCACAAGAAGACACCAATCCCAATTCCGAGGTGTTATATATAGTGGACATTAACACACAAAAGGTCAATATTGTGGTAGATAAGGATACAATTGGGAAAATAGATATGGCTAATGAGCAACTGGTAACTGATGGTACAGAAGGTAAACCAACAAATGATAACACTGAGCAATAGGCTCAAATAGAGCAAAAGGCTCCATCACCACAACAAGTTCACACTGAGTCAGTGCCACCAACAACAACTTAGCAAGACAAACCTTTGCTTAAAGAAATGGAAACACAAACTGACCTGCCAAAGGTCACCACAAGCAAGGATATTTCTCCCACCGATGGAATACAGATTATTGGCTCATCAAATAATGTAACAGAAGTTCTTTTGGATTACATAAAGAAGATAAGAGATTGTAGCTCATAGGCTTACAAGGCAATAGATGACACCATTCCAATTTTGAAGATGATAGCACCAAAATGTAATGTAGATAATAAAGATTCTTTGAGTCAACTTGACACTTTGTCTAAGTATATTACTGAAAACACTCTGACAGTTGAACAAATAAAAGAGGAAGCGTTCAAGGAGAGATTATAGAAGGAAAAACACAAATTCTTTGAGGAAGAAATAAAGAAGTGTACAAGGCAATTTGACACACTTCTACCAGAACTATGTAGCACATTGAAGGAATTCAAAACTTTGTATAGGGATACATGTAAAACTAACTTTTTGACAGTTGATATAGACAAGAAAATTAGCAAGATACAAGAAGAAATAAATTAACTAGCTGACAATTTCATTAATTCATCTGATTCATTATCAGTTTTTCAGCAGAAGATAATAGGTTTTGAGGAAGAACTATTAAAGTTGGAAAGAGATAGAGAAAGAATAAAAGGAAAGGCTAAAGACCTAAAATGGAGACTTAGTCCAAAATTGGACTACCTCACCTCCTTAAGGAAAGAAATATCTGATGCCTTGATTCAAGGATAGAAAACACCGGCAGAGCAAATGCAACACCTCACCGGTACAGTTTAGAGGACAAAGGCCACAATAAAAGATAGTAAAAAGTTCATTGAGAGCTTGAATTTGGTTTTGGAAAATCTTTTTCAGATTGTAACCAATTGGTTACAAAGATGAAGTAGAAAACCACACTCATTTACACTTTGACAACCTTTGTCATTGATGCCAAAGGGGGAGTAGTCGAATGAGAAAAATAATCAGTACTCATCAACTCAGCGGGAGTACACATTCTTTTGGTACACATTCTTTTGGTACACATTTTTGGTAAGACAATACCAACATAATCTTTTTGGATGACAGTTTTTGGATTTTTCTCATGAGTGTTGCCATCAATGCCAAAGGGGGAGATTCTAGGAAAATGCACACTCCAATGAGACATTGTAGGTGATTGAAGGTTTTGTCATTGATGGCAACCTTACAATCCTATGACACCAGCAAGGCAATCCATTGACACTAGCAAGATCAGACTTACATCCGTACACAGACCACCAGCATCGATAGTGAAAGGAAGCATACCGACACAGAGGCCGACATGAATTTTGTTTGTAAATTATTTTTTTAATTATTGTAAAATCATTGTAAGTCGACTTGGCAAGTTGTAAAATGACTCATATATATAAGATTTCATTACAGAGGAAGAAATAGAAAGTAATGAAGAAAAATAAGACAGACCTATTATGTGAATTATAGGTTAAGGGTTTATGTATGAAGAAGAGCTATAAATCGGTACTAGATCTGACATAGTAGATGATATTTTGAAGCAGTACAAGACATTGGATTTATATAATCCATTTTGTAAGTCAGTGAGCTCTAGGCACTTGGCCTTCCCATCTTGTAGCACTAGTATTCTCTTATTGGCCAGTAAGTGAATATTGTGGGTCACAAATCCCACTAAGGTTTTTTCCACACCGGGTTTCCTTGTTAAACTACTATGTTATGGTGTATTTTTCATGTGGTTGTTGTTATCTTTGTTTATTGCATTACTTTCTATTTACCAGTATACAGTATTAATATGTTCTACATGTTTTAAGTTAAGAAAATCTTATAACTAGTCAGATACTGATTCACGCCCCCCTCTTAGTATCTGTGGGAATCCTAACACAAAGACACCATCAGGAGAGGACACTGAGAAATCGATAGAGCAGCAGGTCCATACTGAGAAAAACATTGAGAAACAGGCAGAGCAACAGGCTCCTTCACAAATAGTGCCACCGACCACATCTGACAAGCCCAAGCCTTTGGTAGTAGAAATGCAAACTCAAACTGATCCTCCAAGGGAAGAGGAAAGAAAAGCTATCACTATCACTGATGGATTACAGATTGTAAAAATAGTTGGATAGTCATCCAGAACATCCATGACTAATTTTAGGCCAACAAATGTAATAGAGGTACTATTAGATTCAATAAAGAAAATAACAGAGTCTAATGCACTAGCTTATAACACTATAGATGACACTTTACCAATTTCGAAGATGATAGCTCCAAAGTGTAACATAGAAAATAAAGATTCCTTGAGCCAATTAGACACATTGTCCAAGTATATAAGCGACAACCTAATAATACTGGATCAGATAAATGAAGACACCTTCAGAGAGAAAATGAATAAGGAAAAGAAAAAAGTCTTTGAGGAGACAGTAAAGAAGAATAAGGAACATATGGAAACCTTATTACTAGTATTAGGCAAAACAATTTTGGACTTCAAGAAATTGTATAGAGACACATGCAAAACAAACATTTTGACAAAAGATATAGATAAAGAGATCGGCATTGCCCAAAAAGAAATTAATGATATTGCTTGACAACTTGATAGGTTCATCGAATTCAATATCAATAATTGAATAGGAAATTGCAGAATTTGAAGGAAAAATAGAAAAACTTGAGAAAGACAAGGAAAGGATGAAGTTTAAGGCAAAAGAACTTAAGTACATGCTAAGTCCTAAACTGGATATCCTCATCTCCTCGATAAAAGAGATTTCTGAGGCTCTTGTTCCAGGACTTACGACACCAGAAGAGAAAATGTACTTTCTCACCAACACAATTCAGAGAATAGACATAACAATAAAGGATAGTGATAGGTTCAGCAATAGTCTAAATGTTGCCTTAGTAGAAATTTATCAGATTGTAATCAACCAATCATAGGGAACTAAACAGGAACTACACTCAATTGACATTGAATGATAGCCTTTTTCATTGATGACAAAGGGGGAGTAGTAGTAGATGAGAAAAAGGATAACATAAGAGATCATCTACTTAGGGGGAGCACATAGAGCACACAGTTTTGATAGTTTTGGTAAGACATTTTTTTTGGACAACACTTTTTGGATTTTTCTCATGAGTGTTGCCATCAATGCCAAAGGGGGAGATTGTTGGCAAATGCACATGCCAATGAGAAATTGTAGGTGATTGAAGGTATTTTCATTGATGGAAACCTTACAATCCTATGGCATCAACAGACATTGGCATAGGCATAGACACCGACACCGACAACGGCAAAGATGTTCACCGACATCCTGGCTGACAAGATTTTATTTATTGTATTTTGTAATTAATTGTAATATCTTTTTGTAAGCCAAAAAGGAAAGTTGCAATATGATTGATATAAGTATGAGCTCTTGTAAATAATTTAGAGGAGAAGCAGATATAGTTAGATTATTGCAAAACTAAGATGCAAATATTGAGGCAGAGTTTGCAATAAGGTTTTGGAAGTTATATGAGCTTAAACCAGTACTGAACCTGGCATAGCAAATGCTGATTCAAAGTAGTACATGACATTGGATTTTCATAATCCACTTTTTTAAGTCAGTGAGACTTCCCTTTTGTATTTAAGTAGTGAGCTTTAGGCAGTTGGCCTTCCTGCATGTGCAGGCCCTTATTGTAATAGTAATATTCTCTTATTGGCTAGTAAGCGAATATTGTGGGTCACAAATCCCACCGAGGTTTTTCCCATACTGGGTTTCCTCATTAAAAATATTGTGTTATGGTGTTCTTTCTATGTTTTGGTTGTTTTTCTTATTTACTGCATTAATTTTGGTTTACTGGTATATAGTTTTGGAATGCTTTTCATTTAATAAGTTAAGAAATTCCATTAACCGGTAAGATACGGATTCACCCCCCCTCTCAGTATCTTTAGGAATCCTAACATTCTCTTAATGGAAAAAATAGTGTAGATGATGTCTACTAGGTTGAAGGACTAAAGCACAATCTTTTTAGTGTAGCTCAACTAAATGACAGAGGTTATCGATTGGAATTTAAGAGTGGAATGTTGATGGGATAGGGTTTGGGATAGACTAGCCTAGTCTATGCTCCTAGATCCTTTCCTTGGATCACCAGGTGTTCTAACCACACCCTAGGGTCTCTAGGAGTTCCCCTACTTGTGGAATGCCCTGATCTTTCCCAATCCACCCACCAACAACCTAAATTACTTCTCGTAAGGTCTCACCTACTCATGAAGCTCAAAGAACCCTTACTTAGGCTAATAAGGGTTTGGCTTGTACCACACCTTCTGAGGTCCTAGTAAGGATAGGATAGGTCTTAGAAAAGGTTTCCCATCCATTCATGTGCCCCCAAGAGGTTTCAACCTTTCAACCCCTTACCAATTTCACTATTTTATCTTTTTCCTATAAAATAGGGCTACAAGGAATGTGCCCAATTAGGCCTCCTATCCGGTCTTTTAGGGCTCTGTCTTGCAAATGATGCATATCCTTGTGAAAATCCCTAAAATTATTGCTATTCATTTGGCATGGGCTCAAGGATTTTTTTGGTTTTGGGCCTCCAAGTGTCCGTACACTACCCTAGGTGAATTTTGGGGTTTTTAAGGGTTTTAAAGAGGGTTTTTAGGCCTGCCAGGGTCACAGTGTTGGTTTGATGTTCTTGCCACCTTGTCTGGATTAGTGGAAGCTCCTCCTTATCACAAATTGTTCTCCACTCACCCCTCTACAACTCCTCCAAAGGGTGCATCCTCCTTTGACCTTCCTTGCTCTCCTGGACCTCTGCACTTTAACCCTTCCTAGTCGGGCACTGTCTAGTCTCTCCTAGGAGTGGGTCTTTAGTTGGATTCCCTACATCTTCAAGGGCCTTGCTTGCTTTGAAGTAATGCATAGGGTCTGTACTCCTATTCCCCGTGGTTTCATGGTGAGTCCACAATGGGGAAAGGAGTTATCAACCCATTCACACAAACCAGTCCAAAACTGTACAGTAAGAAGGAAGTTTACAAAATATTTACAAACATACAACACCTGCAAAAAAAAACCTAAACTAAATACTCAAAATGAAGGTATATACACTGCATAAGACTTTCAACATAGCTTTTTCTGAAGATCAACTCATTATCAATCCTTCATTGCTCCATTAGTGCCGATTGGCAACAAAATTGCAGTCATAGTCAAGTCACTTTCCTTTGGTCGTACAAAACTAACATCCCAAAAACATCATCTTAGGGTTTGAAAATACATATAGTACCCTTTCCTTAGTCTATGTGCCCATATTAGGGTTGTCGATGCTAAACTAAGGATTTTGACCTACTAGGTGGAAAAGTTGCTTGACAACTTTGAAAAGTTGTCATGCAACTTTTGAGCAACTTTCTCAATGTTTCTTTTCTTGACTCCTAGGCCCACATTAGGCTATCCTATGGAAACCACCATGCTAAGAAGGACCCTAAACACCTCAAAGGCACACATATCCTCTACTCTTCAAAAAACTCAACCTAGACTCATGAACCTAGGACCTAAACTAGGACCTAAACTAGACCCAATGAGCACATGGCTCTTATTATATTTATAATGGATTCATAAAGAAGCAAGAAAAAAACAAAATCAAATGATTGGAGCCCTTTGAAGGGTGCTCCTGCACCATACTCCCCCTCTACAACAAACTAAGGGATTAGGGGACTGAGAAGAGTCGGATCAATGCCAAGCTTCTTGAACTTGCTCTCTTCAACCCAAGTAGCTTCAGACATAGGTTGACCTACCCACTTTACCAAGTGCTCCATGTAGATCTAGTGTCTAGTATATTTCTTCACCCTTGACTCCAAGATTTCCTCTGCTATGGGCTGCTTCACTTGAGGTAAGGAATTCACATCCAAGTCTTGCAGTACCTTGGCTTGATTCTCAGTCTGCCTTGCTATCTCACCCTTGTAAATTATCAGATTAGCAACATTGAAGACTGGTGAAATGGCTATCCTATGGACACCACCATGCTAAGAAGGACCCTAAACACCTCAAAGGCACACATACCCTCTACTCTTCAAAAAACTCAACCTAGACTCATGAACCTAGGACCTAAACTAGGACCTAAACTAGACCCAATGAGCACATGACTCTTATTATATTTACAATGGCTTCATAAAGAAGCAAGAACACAACAAAATCAAATGGTGGGAGCCCTTTGAAGGGTGTTCCTACACCAAATGTGAAAAATCTATGGGAGCAAAGATAAACTGATTGCAACCAGCAAGTAGACAAAATGTAAGTTGTTTCACCTAAATCCTAAAGTCAACAACTATTTAATTGCTAAAGTAGATGATAATTGGATTTTGCATCAGAGATTTTGTCATATAAATTTAATAACATTATGAAGGTCAGTAAGTCCAAATCAGTAAGATGTTTGCCTCAGTTGGACAAATCGGTGAATTCTCTGTGTAAGGAATGTCAGTTAGGAAAGTTGACATCCTCAACTTTAAAGAGCAAATCTTTCTTAGCAGAACATTTGTTAGATTTGGTTCATATGGATCTTTGTGGACCAATAAGGACTAAAAGTATTCAAGGTGATAGATATTTTATGATCTTCACTAATGATTGCTCAAGAATGATGTGGGTCAAATTCTTGAAGGAAAAAACAAAAGCCTTTAGTAAGTTTAAGGCAGTTAGGGCCTTAGCTAAAAAGAAAAGTGGTAAGAAGATAAAGTGTCTGAGGAATGATCAAGGAGGTGAATTTATTTCAAAGGAATTCACTAGATATTGTAAAGATAATGGAATTAAGAGGCAACTTTCTGCACCTAGGACACCATAGCAGAATGGTAATGCAGAGAGGAACAACTAGTCAGTTTTTGAAGCTGGTAGAACAATGCTAATACAAGGAGGTGTAGCAAAAACTTTCTGAAGAGAAGCTGTCAGCACATCTATCTACACTATGAACTAGATATTGGTTAAGAGAGGTAAGGATAAAACTCCTTATGAATACTGGTATGGTAGATCACCTAATGTCTGTTATTTTAAGATTTTTTGGTAGTAAATGTTTAATCAAGAGAGGTGACTATGTTGTTAAGTTTGATGCTAAAAGTGATGAAGGAATATTTCTTGGTTACTCCACCAAGAGTAAGGCCTACAAATGTTATAACAACTAGACAAAGAGAATCATTGAAAGTGTTGATGTCCAAGTGGATGAGTGTCCTAAAGTTTTAGGAAAAACTAGTGAGAAGAAGAAAGAAGATGAACCTTATATCATGATTTTGGAACTAGAATCGATGAAACTAGAAGTTGATGAAGTGAATGTTGTAGTACTAGTTCAATCGAAATAGGTAGATTCCATAGAAGAAGATAATGACAGTGAGTAAGAAGAACCTAAAGATAATGATCATGTTATTCCAAGGTATGTGAGACTCAATCATAATCCTAACCAGATTATTGGAAATAAAGATGCTGGAGTGTTAACTAGGAGAAGAATTAGAGAGAATTCTTGCATGATCTCCACTATTGAGCCCATAACTACTAAGGAAGCATTTGGAGATGATCACTAGATCAAATCTATGGAAGAGGAGATTGATCAGATTGAGATTAACAATATGTAGACCCTGTACCTATATCAGTGAATAAAAATGTGGAATAAACTAAATGAAGATGGAGTAGTAGTCAGAAACAAAGCTATATTGGTATGCAAAGGTTATGCATGGGAAAAAGGAGAAGACTACTGGAAGAGGAAGTATACATTGAATAACCAAATGGTTATGTTTTGACTGATGAAAATGATATGATGTGTAAACTACACAAGGAACTATATGGTTCGAAGCAAGCACTAAGAGCATGGTATGAAAGTCTACATTCACACCTTATGAAGATAGGTTTCCAAAGAACCAATGAAGACAATAATATATATCTCAAGACTGAAGGAGATAATATACTCACTAGTGAAGTGTTTGTGGATGATATCATTTTTGGAGGCAATGATGACATGATTGATGACTTTGCAAATGAGATGAAACGTAAATTTGAAATGTCTCTGGTAGGAGAGATAAAATTCTTCATAGGTTTGCAAATTTAGTAGATGAAGAGTGGTATTTTTATCACACAATTTAAATATGTCAAAGAGGTATTGAATGTTGGAAATTGACACTTTACTGGTTAGGTTTTATTATGTTGTCATTGATGGAAACATGATTTTTCTTTCTAGTTTCATATGGTGTACCGACAGGCACTTCACAGACTCTACACTAGTAGGATATAAGATTTCTTTGGTTACCGACATTGCAGGCCGACATGGTATAGTAAAGGTCATCGGTATTGAAGGCCGACACATCTTGGATCTAGCATTGGCAACTTGGTTTAATGCTTATTCATTTATGCTATAGCCAACATGTAAATATAATATTGTATATATCCTTGTAAGCCAACATAAGGCATAAATTTGTATAGGGTATATAGGAGAGATTGATTAAATAATTTTGGAAGAATAATAGAATAGGGATAGACATATGGAATGTATATATGGATGTAATTTAATGAAAAATATGTTAGAGAGACTATGTATATGAGAAAATCATTGTAAGGGTTATTTTGGTACCTAGGTTTAGGGTTTTGACCAGAACAGACAGAGCTTAAACTGGAACTATATTTTGGCATAGGAGATGCTATACTAAGTAGTTCACACTTCTCCGGATTGTTGTCTAGATTGTTATGTAGTCAGTGAGGTTCCTATTGTGATGAGCAGTGTGTGTAGGCCCATCATATATTGTAATATCTCTTCATATGGCCAGTGAATTGATATTGTGGGTCACAAATCCCACTATGGTTTTTCTTCATTGAGGTTTTCCACGTATAAATTGTGTGTTATGGTTCTAATTTATGGTTTTGGCTTATTGGTTGCATTACTTTTTCCAATTTTGTTTATACTGGTATATCGGTTAGTGTATGTATGTTTTGTTAAGGCTAAAATCTTCTATTCTTGTATAACACTGATTAACCCCCCCCTCTCAGTGTTATTGGTTTCCAACAATTGGTATCAAAGTCTTATGCCTTGGAGGAAGTTTAACAACATTAGGAAGATCTTGAAGCCAGAATCATTGAATATGGCTTTGGAGAAGTAGCTTGAGATAGCACTTGAAGATTTTGATGCTGAAAGATTGAAGAACTTAAAGCTACAAGATGAGTTGAATTCTGCTAAAGAATTTATTCTTTTCCTACAAGAGAGACTATCATTTGTTCAAGCTAGGAGAAAGGAACTTTTGCAAAATCAAGATGATGAAGATGCACTTAAGGAACAATGCCAGAAATTAAGTCAGGAGAACATGGTTATAAAGAATGAAATGCAAACTATGACTATGAGGTTGGCCAAGGATATTGAGGACATAAAGAAAAAGGAAGAAAATCTTGTTGTATCCTTGAAAAACAAATTTGAAGAATGTGGTAGGTTGACTCATGAAAATGAGATATTGAGGTCTAATTTGGTACAATCATAGAGAAATGAGCAAGAGATTGAGAGACAAATGACAATACTAAGAGATGACTTAACTGCTGCAAGTGAGTACAAAGAAAAATTCAAGATCAACTCAGCACAACTTGATGAGTTACTAAAGAGACAGAGGCAGATTGGAGATTCTAGTGGACTTGGATTTGAGGAAGGATAGAGTTCCAGTACTGCTAATGAAGATCAAAACTATAAGGAACTGGTAAGGCAATTCAATGCTTATAAATTCAATGGTATATGTTTTGTTTGTAATAAATTTGGTCACATGGCTAGGCAATGTAGAAACAGAGGAAATCAAAACCCCAATTCTACTCTCGGTAAATGTTCTAAATGCAATAAAATTGGTCATAAGACAAAAGTTTGCAGAATGAATGTAAAATGCTATGCTTGTGGAAAATTTGGACATATGGCTAATCAGTGTAGGTCAAGCAATTTCACTGGTTTTAGCAAGGCAATTCAAAAGAACAATGTTACATGTTATGCATGCAATGAAGTTTGACATATTGCTAAGATCTGTAGAAGCAAAAATCCACCAGTTGGCAATGAAGGATCAAATGATAAAGGCAAAGAGAAGGTTAGTGAAATATGGCAAGATCATACTTAGAGATGGGTTAGGAAGAATGAAGAACAAGCATCAGATGGGAATGTCCTGGTTACCTATCCAGCAGAAGAGGCTACTCCTGCACTAGTAGTGAGCTCATCTAGTAACTAAGGTAGATGCCTTAGGGGTAGGCAAATTTCATGGAAGATGATGCATATGCCCCTGGAGGATATTGTAGAAGATGTTCTAGATATTGGAAAGGATTATCCAGCATTGATATATTCAAAGTGAGATCCGATACCATTCACCATCAGTCATTTATGTCAATAGAAAATTAGGGTTTTCTCGATGGATAAAAGGTCGATTACATTTCATTGTTATTCACCCAGAATTCAAACCAATTTCAAAGAAATTCAAAGTGACTTAGTGTGATCAAAAGTTGTTCAGAGGCGATCATATTGCTTCTTGTGTGATCACATCGGCATCTGGAAGGATTTGTTAGAGGTTTTCACTAGTAGCATTCTAAAGGTATTTTTCTTGAATCATGGATTCAGGATCATCTTATGCTACTATTTTCATTGCAAATCCAACTATACTAGAAGTTAAGGACCGCCCCAAACAAATTTTCAAATGGTATCCACATGTGGCTACAAAGGAAGATTGAGTTGGAGCATTTTCTCATGTCCCGGAGGGAGTGGTATATGTCGAAGATGTTAGGGCCTATTTCATTGTCATATAGATGACTTAGGAACTTTGAAGATCAAAGGGATGTATATGAATGTGATGAGTAATGATGAAAAAATAATACCCTAATCGGTATTGAGAGTGGGGGGAGGTGAATCAGTATAGACAAAAACTTTCTCAACACTTTATCATATTGAAACAATACTGACCTGTTGTCTTCACCACTGAACTTAACCATGGGTATATCGGTTAAACATAGATACTTCAGACAACATTTGATTGATCTTAAATCTTGATGACTGCTTCCTAATATAATCAAGCATGAGTTGTATAAACAATACCACAATCATTTAGCACTACATGCATATTCAATTTTAATCAAAGACTACTCAATCATCACATGAAAACACATAACCCATAACACATAGATTTTTTGCATGGAAAACCAAATGGGAAAAACCACAGTGGGGATGAATACCCACAAGCTTGTTTTGAACTCTTTTGAAGTCTGATCTATTAGGAGCCTATTCTAGTTAAAGACTTTACAATAAGGTTTTGTTAGGAACCAATCCTGTTAGGGATCACCTGGTTAAGGGATGGCTATAAACCCTATTAAAGGTTACCTCGCTAGAGGATTTAAGGAACTCAATGAACTTGAGTCACCTAGTTAGAGGATTTGCAACAAGCATGTTAAAGCTACCTAGTCAAGGGATTTTCCTTCTGTTGAAATGGTTAGAAGTCAATAGGTAAAGCTTTGATTTGATAACAACACTACTTGTTAAGGAAGATCCTTTTGAGCTCCTCTCCTCTATAATCACACTTTGCAGATTCCACACTCTGGTTTGGCAAGTATCTCAACATACAGACACAAACACATCATTTTCCAACCCAAACAATAACAAACATCATCGACCTTATAGACAACAATTCGATCAGTAGAATAAACCCTAAACCCTAAACATTTTAGGTTTACAATTACAAGAGGTATAATCCTGACCATTAGATCCTTTGCACAAAATGAAGTGATCTAAAACATATCTCAAGTCATTTTGCATTGTCCAATCTTCGCCGCATCTATAAATCAGTAACACGTCATGCGCTCTTCATACACTGCTTAGAACATCATGCATTCCCAAGGTAGACATTCAATGCATTTGATCTTCATGCTCACAAGCACATAACTGACATGGCACCATGATATCATCCTTATCTCTTAACTAACTCATCACAAAATGTCATATGTTACACCACATAAGCCAAACTAGAAACCCCAGAGTTGAATAGAGACTACCAATCGGTAGTCACACTCAATGAGCCCCGACACCAGTCCACTCCATCCTGATGAACCATAACTGCTTCCAATCTCTATACTAGTTCATATCGGTTCACCTATTGACATCAATGACAACATACATTGTCACCACTTCATCATATACCAACAATCTCCCACTTTAGCATTGATGGCAATACTTAGTGTATCATTTTTTAGTAACATCTGATTCAACTTCAAATGATCACTACCACCACCATCTAGATTGGTCAGTGTGTACATGCTCAATATATTCTCTCCAAACAATATATCTTCTTCATCAGATATCTTCTCCCCCTTTGACAGTAATGCCAAAGTGAAGGCACAAGCTTCCAAGCTCTACTATGCTACTCCCCCTATGGAGTAGCATCCTTCAACACATCAATCCTGTAAGATCTGACATGGTAGTACCTGACTAATGTGGAGCACACAACTTTAGTTTACTTCACGAAGGGGCAGAACCCCTAATTCACCTCTCAAATAGGTAAATGTAGTCTTCGGTAAGGGCTTAGTGAATATGTCTACTAAGTGCTCCTTACTGGAAACATGTTCTAATACAACCTCTTTATTCTGAACCTTTTCTCTCAAGAAATGATACTTGAGCTCAATGTGCTTTGTCCTAGCATGCAATACTAGATTTTTGGAAATATTGATTGCACTAGTATTATCACAGAAAATACTCATCAGTTCAAATATAGGAACTTTGAAGCCATTCAGTACATGCTTCATCTAGATTACCTAAGTGCAGTTCATAAAAGCTGCCACATACTATGCTTCATTTGTAGACTAGAAAATACAACTCTTCTTCTTGCTCATCCAAGAGACTAGTTTTCCACCACGGAAGAATAGTCTATCAGTTGTGCTCTTCTGGTCATCCACATTACTTGCCCAATCTACATTGGTAAACACTTTGAGACCAAATTTGCCATTGTATGGATAACACAATCCATAATAAACTATCCCTTTTAGGTATCTAAGAATCCTCTTTACCACTATCAAGTGGGATTCTATTGGACTCTTCTGAAAATAGGCTACTATGCCCACAACATGAGCAATATCTAGTCTATTGTGCACCACATTGTGCAGCTTACTGATCATTGACTGATACTCCTTCTCATACACCAACATTGTATCATCCTCCTTTGTCAGTTTGCAGCCGGTCACCATCAGTGTTCCAACGAGTTTTCTCTCCTCCATGAGAAAGGTATTCAATATCTCTTTGATATACTTGGACTAGGTAATGAAGATACCCTCTTTCATCTACTGAATCTATAGACCAATGAAGAAATTTATCTCTCCAATAAGAGATATCTCAAACTCTTTCTTCATTTCATCTGTGAATGCATGGCTCATTTCATCATCTCCTCTAAAGATTATGTCATCTACAAATACTTCATAGATCAAAATATAATGACCTTCAGATTTCAGGTAGATGTTTCTATCCTCACTCATTCTCTGAAATCCTATCTTCACAAGATGAGAGTGTAACCATTCATACCATGCCCTTGGTGCTTGTTTCAATCCACATAGGGCCTTGTGTAATCTACACACCATGTTACTATCTTCTGAAAAACCAAATCCATATGGTTTCTCAATATACACTTCTTCTTCTAAGATTCCATTCAGGAATGTAGACTTCAACTCCATCTGGTATACCTTAAATCCCTTGAATGCTGCAAATGCAAGCAGCATTCAAACACCTTCCAGTCTGGCCACTGGGGCAAAGGTTTCTCCATAGTCTCCTCCCTCTTCTTGACAATATCCCTTGCATACAAGTCTTGCCTTGTTCCTTACCACTATGCCTTCTTCATTCAGCTTATTCCTGAAGACCCATTTGGTACCTATTACATTCCTATGTTCCAGTTTGGGTACCAAGGACCATGTTGCATTCTTTTCTGTCTAGTCTAGCTCCTCTTCCATTTCCTTTATCCAGTCTTCATCGGTAAGTGCCTCTCTAGTGGTCTTAGGCTCAAATTCTAAAATCATGCAAGATTTTTCTTTCACCTTTCTCCTTGTGAGTATCCCTGCATCTTTTGTTAGGATTCCCAAAGATATTCAGAGGGGGGGTGAATCAGTATCTAACCGGTATGTAAATTTACTTGTCTTAAAACATGAAAAGCATATCAAAACTGTGTACTAGTAAACTACAAATAATTTAGTAAATAAGAATAACAACAACCACATGAGAAGCACACAATAAAACAATATTTTAACAAGGAAACCCGATGTGGGAAAAACCTCAGTGGGATTTGTGACCCACAATATTCACTTACTAGCCAATAAGGGAATATTACTCTTACAATAGGGGCCTGCACATGCAGGAACGCCAAGTGCCTAGAGCTCACTGCTCAATTACAAAAGAAGTCACATTGACTTACAATAATGGATTATACTAATCCAATGTCTTGTACTGCTTCAGATCAGCATCTGATATGCCAGATTCACTACCAGTTTAAGCTCTGCTACAACATAAAACCCTTAACCAATATTTCACATATTAGGTCTTCTTATTTCGCATCCTATTTCACACACTTCCTATTATAAAATGATCTCATACATATATGAGTCATATTACAATTCACTATGTTGGCTTACAATGATTTTACAATTAATTACAAAGTACATTTTAAACAAAACTAAAGTTGACCAAGGTGTCGGTATCCTTCCTTTCATTGTCGGTGTTCTGTGTGCTAGTGTAGAGTTTGTTTGTCAGTGCCAGTGTTGGTATCTTTGTCTTGCCGGTATCCTACAATTGCAAGGTTGCCATCAATGACAAAACCTTCAATCACTTACAACTTCTCATTGGAGTGTGCATTTGCCAACAATCTCCCCCTTTGGCATTGATGGCAACACTCATGAGAAAAATCAAAAGTGTCTAAAATGACATCCAAAAATAGTCTGTCAAAATTGTCTTTCCAAAACTGAACTATATGCTCCCCCTGAGCAAATGAAGTCCCTTCATTCTGACCATTTTTCTCATCCCACTACTCCCCCTTTGACATCAATGACAAAGGTTGTCATTCGCTGTCAGTGGAGTCCTACCTGGATTCTTTTAACTGGTGGGTTACAATATGAAAGATATCTGTCAACACTAAATTTATGTCATTGTTGAATGTTTTGCTATCTTTTATTGCCTTTTGTGTTCTCTGCACTGTACTGGTGAGTATGTGCATTTTCTCTTCTGGTGTCTTCAGTCGAGGAACTAGAGCTTTAGATATTTCTTTTCTCAAGGAAATAAGATACTCTAGTCTTGGACTAAGTTTGCATTTCAAGTCCTTTGCCTTATCCTTTATTCCCTATTTGTCATTTTCTAATTTCTTGATTTTCTCTTCCTATTCTACAATCTTCTTTTCTAACTCCAAAAATCAATTTGATGTTCCAATTAGATTGTCAACAATATTATTTATCTTCTCTTGTGCTTTTTGATCTCCTTGTCAAGATCCTCTATTAGGACATTCATTTTGCAAGTATCCCTGTATAGTTTCTTGAAGTCATATATTATTTCTCCAAGTTCCAGTAAAAGGGTGTCCATTTCTTCTTTATTCTTCTTTACAATATCCTCAAATAATTTCTCTTTTTCTTTTATCATTCTCTCCTTAAATGTATCCTCATTAATTTGATCAATAGTTAGTAGGTTGTCGGTGATGAACTTAGATAATGTGTCTAGTTGACCTAAAGAATCTTTACTCTCAACACTGTACTTTGGTGCTATCAATTTAAGAATTGGTATTCTATCATCAATAACCTTATAGGCTTGTGCATTTGATTTTGTGATCTTCTTTATTGAATCTAACAAGACCTCTATTACATTTGTAGGTCTGAATTATGCCATAGATGTACCAAATGTTTGTTCAACAGTCTTTACAATAGCCATGCTACTAGTTGTGGTTATTACCTTGCTTGATTCGACCTCTAGTAGGTTTGTCTATGTTTGGATTTCTACAAACAAAGATTTATGCTTTTCAGTTTGGGCCGGTGGCACTGTCTCTATCTGAACCTATGCTTCAACCTATACCAGTTTTGGTTTCTCTAATTGTGTCTTAGAGGGTTTCTCTGAGCTTTTAACTACCAGTTTCAAAGGTGTAATATCAGTTTTTACCTCTGAACTCTCTTTAGCTGGTTCTTCAGATGGTTTATCTATTGTATCTACTAGTTTCTCAGTGGTATCCTCTGCAAGTTGCTTTGCTAGTGCTAGTTTTTTTTTGTTCATCTCAACCTCTGCAGCTGGTGAATTAGTAGTCACCTTTTTCTTCTTATCCTCAGTGGTTTCTCTATCAACCACAATGTTAACTTCCTGAGTGTCTACATTTACTATATACAAAATTTCTGATTTACGGTTTGTATCTTCTATCAGAGTCTCCATACTCTCTATGGCCAGTTGATTTTTAGTAGTGTCTACCAATGGAGTATCTGAAAGAGGTGGGGGCATATCATCAGTTATTTTTAGGCTTGGTGGTCCACCTACCTTACCTTTTCCCTTATCTTTGTCCTTTTGATATACTCTGATAGTCTTAGGTATAAGTAGTTCTTCCTATTTTTCTTTCTCCACAAAGAAAATATCCCATGCATCAACAGTTTCCTCATAAACTTCATTTACTCTTCTTGCCATTAATGCTACGTGTCGGTGAGTAGTAGAAAACATTGTCCAGTTAGCCTCACTGATCAATTTGTCTATTTCATCAGGTGAGTTAACTAGATGCATTGCTAGTAATTTTTAAATCTTAATTTTTTTATCCAATTCAACAATAGATAATCTTCTAGCTTCTAATCTCCTATACAAGTCATTTGGAATTTCATCAACAATTTCCATTAAGAGTTTCTTGTATATATCTAAGTGTAAAATTACACTATTCTCTATGATTTCCTTATTATCAGCTAATAGTGTATTGTATATTTTGTTTATGTTCTTCAGCTTACCATCCTCTGTAATTTTGCTAACAAGTTTGTCTAGAGGAGCAATAGTCTGTTTCACCTTCTTCTTCTTAGGAGTCATTTTCTTCGCCAGAGGCCTTACTGCCTGTTGCTTCTATCTTGTCCTTTTTGGTGTAGGACAAGGTACCTATGAGGGTTTACTTTTCCTTTCAACCCTTTTAAATACAGTAGGTCTATCACTTTCAGAAGAAGTTCCAACTAGTGAAAGATGAGTTTCTGATTGAAGTGCTTCCAGCTCACTTTCAATTATACTAGTTTGTTTTAGCACATCTTCCTTAATTGCCTTCACCTATCGGGATCCTTTCCTAACCTTTTCTTCTACTTTCTTAACCCTTTTCCTTGATTTAATTATGCTTTCAATTGTTTCTGCACTACCAAATACTTTCTCTTCAAGTTCCTTAGGAGCTTTTAGGAGGGCTTTTGCATAAGTTTCTATGATTTTGTCATCGATTTCATAGGTGATTTCAGTTACCCAGATGGTTCTAGGGATAACTGCCTCCATCCAAATTTCATCTTTGTTGATCACAAAATAGATTTCCTTTTGATACTTTTTCCATAATAGCTTGTGATAGTCTTTCTCTAGTCTTCATTGGAACCTTCAATGCTTGAAAATGCTCATTTATGTTTTTCTCCCTGTTCTCTCCCATATTGTTCAATAGATCTAATAGTTGTTTTCCTATCGAGATGTCAAAGCCAAAATCTCTAGCACCAATACTAGGTACTTGTTTGGTTATGTACAACATCAAACAAATAAGTAAGTTTCCGAATCTGAATGTTCCTTTCTTATCTCCTTTAATCTTTCCCAAATTGTCTATCAACTCATCTTTAAGCCATTCACATATATCTATTCTTGCATTATCATTGACCATATCATAGACACTCTTGATACATAGGCTATAAATTGAGTTTAACCTATTTGCATGTGTAGCCTTATAACCTAAAGATAATACTGATAAATCTGATATTTATATCCTTCACATCGTTTACCCTTAGAGATCTTTTATCAAATGTTGCACCAGTTAGGTTTATCATTGTGTCATTTGAGACCATCTTTGTTTTGTTCGGTCTATTACCGATGGAGGGTAAGCCTGTTATAGCTTTTACTACTTCTTTTGTGATTTTATGAATAGAGTCTAACCAGAAAAATTCACCATGTACTCTGCTTAACACAATCCTTATGATATCCTTGGGAAAATCTGGGATACTAAGAATTTCAGTGAAACTTAGAGTTTCGACTATCTTATGTTCAGGCTTGACATTTTTAGATTTGTCACAAATCATAGTTTTAAACATGTTCTTAATCTCATCATCACCTAATTCATCAATATGATAATGTATATACATCCTAGGGTCTTCAGCATATACTACTCCTTTAGGGATTTGAGAAAATGCACCTATGCTGTCATCTTTCTTTGCAATTTCGGGAACTAGCTAGAATACGGGTCTAGGTTGCTTAACAACTTCAACAATAGTAGGGTTTACAATAAATTCAGGAGTGGATGAAGATGCCATAGCTATAAATACTTCAATCTACCTTAAGGATGAATGATTTGATGGATTGCTTCACTTCTTTGCTTGGAATACCATTGCTTCGAGAATTTTCATGCTCTCAAAGATTTGAATGCTTGGTGAATGAAAAAGGAGCCAAAACAATTGCTTTATAATGTTATTTTTGCCAACCACCACATTTAATGCTTGTCAGTTAAGTCACAACTTCAGTCATCTGCCGATATAGAAGCAATTTCAACTTCTCACCATCAATTGAGGGAATAATAGCAAGTTTGTGAGGCCCCACCTCGACTCAGTCTGACATTGCAGTGGTTTTAATATTGAGACTATTATGGATGCTTTATTTTTATGCATTATGGATTTAGAACTTATATGATTCCATGATTTGGATAACATTGCTATATGTTGATGCTCTATTTATATGCTTTATGATATAGAACACTACATGATTTTTGAATAGGATGAATTGCAGTGATAAATATCATTATGGGATTTACAGGACTTTACTATGATATGATGTATGTTTATGTGTGGATCAAAATTATGAGAATTAGGATAATTTCTTATGTGAAATTACTTGGATATAAGATGTATTAAATTGTTCAAATGTAAATTTGTATGCAAGTGTTTGATGTGCATTTTTATTCTTGTGTTTAATATTATATGAGGTTATTTGAAGTTACTAATGTGTAATGGAGATGTGTAGGAAATTATCCATGTGACCATGGAAATATTACGGAGAACCAAACCTAGGCCTATGTATGTTCGTATAACTAGGGTTTGTCTATTTGGAGAGACAACACCCCATTTGTGTCGTATTTTATTCATAATAGTGACCTTTTAGACACCCTAAAAAGTGACTTTTCTAAGTTGTGCGAAAAATGAATTAGAAGACTTGAACTAAGTTGAAAACCTTCCTTTTCAAATGAGAGTTCCCTTTCCCATTTTACCTTACCTTCCTTTTTAGCTTTTAGAAACTTGTGAGTACTCTCACAATGGGCTTCTTAAGCAAGAATTAGAAAATTAGTGGGTAATCACCCACTCTCCATTTTTGGAGACAAGAGAATTTTGAAAAGAAAAAGAAAGATAGAATTTGGATAGGGAATTTTGGCTAAGGATAGAAAGAGAAGAACTATGGAATTGGGCTGCTCATCTTCAACAAAACTAGCATACCTTTGGGCAATTTAAGGTTGGTTGTATTTTTCTTATAATGATTTCTTATTGCATGTGTTTTGAAAGGAATGTTTGTATAAAAGACTAGTTTTCATGCATGTTTTCTTGGAAATTTGTTTGGTATTTTGTGTTTATGCTATGTATGTGTTTTGGGAGTAATCAAGACCTCCTAATCTTGGGAGAGAGGAGGATCTTGTGGGTGGTAGAAGTGACAGCCCTTGAGTGAGAGGCTCTCATTATGAGAGTGATCACAAGGGATTTTATATGACCCTTGCTGCATGGCTTGTTTATGCATTGGGGGTCATAAGGAGGGAAATAAGGTATGAATGCCTTGGGGGGCATAAGGAATATGGGGTTGTGATACTTGATGTATTCGGTTTGCCATGAGGTGGCTATATGTTTTTCCATACGTGCAGTCTCCTTAGGGTACTTGGTCCACTACCACCCTTGAAAGGACATCACCAATGTGTGGTGTAGTGTAGCCTGGGTTGGGATTGTGTTTGAGTTTGTGTATTCCCTTGTCTTTTATGTTTGCATGTGTGTTACCTGTCTAGGGCTTGGTTCTCCAAGCTCGGGGTTGGCTACTAGTTAGCCTAGGCTGGGAGGTGAGCACTCCATGGTCATAGCTTTTGATTTAATTGTAGGTTGTTAGAAGAAACTAGCAAGACAAGTAGATGTGGCTGGATTTAGTTGTTGTAGAAAAATATTGTAAATGTAATTTATATTCTTTGAAAGTCCTCACTTGATTAAAAGGAGAGACCTGTTTGTAAAGTGACTATGAAGTCTTGTGAATGAGTAAAAGTTATGTAATATTTATTCAAGCAATACTGCAGAAAAGAAAGAAGTAACTTTGGTTTAGTTCCCTAAATTTCTGGAAAATAACATTGTTGTGTTTTAGGATATTTTCATAAGAAGGAGATTCATTTATTCCTTTTATGCTTTTAAACATCAATATTAGGAAAGAAATGCATTTGATTTGCATGCATCAGTTCATGAAAATATAAAAGTCATTTTTATTTAATTCTGTGATTTCATTTTTATCTGTGATTTTGTCTTTTATTTTAATTACAGAAAATATGAGATTTAGATGTTGTTAGATTTTATTAAAGTTGTTATCTAAATAGTTGCTGTAGAATTTGCACAATCTGTAAATTTAATTATTGCAGAAACTGAAAATCTTAATCTATTTTAGTTTTAATCAGATAAAATCTATAGAAACTGATTACATGAAATAAATAAGATCCTTGAGTGTTGTTTTTAAGTGATTTAATTCTACCTTTTACATCATTTTTGCTGAAAGAAAATCAATAACTAAATAATCTATCTATTTCTTTTTAGCAACTAAGATTTTGATAAAGGGGAAATAAGCACAATGATTAAATCTCAATATAGCATCAAAACTGTTAAATAAGTTGTAGATTAAAAGCACCTGCATATTTATTGTATAGAAAATTGATACTCTAGTTATAACGTGCATTTATTTTGAAAATAAATATATATACAATTATATATATATATATATATAACAAATTTGCATACCTGTGTCTATGAGTAAAGGAATTCATTCTTAGAACTAAATAAAATACACTTATTTATATGTTTATATATATATATATATACATAAGTAATAAACATATATATATATATATATATTAAAAGATATATATATATATATAAACAAACTTTAAAAAAAAAAAAAAAAGGATGTTTTTTCTTGCCTTTCGGGGCCAAGCCCACTGTGCTTTGCACAGGGTCGGCAAGGCCAAGCCCATTGTGCGTTGCACAGTGGGTGGCTTCGGCCATGTCATCCCCCCCCTTAAACTATGCCCCCTCCTCAGCCATGGCCGCCGGCTAGGGGTTCCCAATTCAGCCTTGCACAAAAAAAATTGTTAATCAAAAAAAACTATAAGTATAAAACCCTAGCCTGGGTAGGACTAGGGTAATGACAATAGAAATGATAAAAATTATAATTTTAGGGATATTTTATAGTGCAAATCCCTAACTAGGGTTGCATGGCTTTATTTCCATAAAGTTTGGGAAATTGTTAAGGAAATCAAATTTATATATTTAGATATGTATTTTTATATAAATATAAATATTTATTTACACATGTATGAAAATTAAAAATAGATAGTTGTAGAAATTAAAGAATAAAGTATAACTTTAGATTTTTAATATTTATTTAGTGTTGTAGATTTCAAGAGTATATAAAATCAAGGGGGTAAACATTATTTTTTTTAATCAATCTAGGAGTATTTCATTTAAAAAAAAAAGGGGATTGAGATTTAATTAACATACTTGGATATAGTGTTTTTTTTTTAATTAAAACTTGTAGGGCATTTTTTCATCAAGGGCTTAATTGTACCTTAATTAATTTAATTTAAGCACATTTTAATTATGGATTAAAATGGATGCTAGGAGAATAATTTTAATTTAGCTTTCTAAAATCAATTAATGGCTATCCGAGATTAATTTTGCCTGCGCCAATTAATTATCCGAGTTAGTTGACTTATTA
Source organism: Cryptomeria japonica (assembly GCF_030272615.1). NCBI lineage: Eukaryota > Viridiplantae > Streptophyta > Pinopsida > Cupressales > Cupressaceae > Cryptomeria > Cryptomeria japonica. The sequence continues at coordinate 779,703,166 of NC_081411.1, read as the reverse complement.
AATTTGAGTAGACAATAAAACCATTCACTCATAATTCCGCATTCAATTTTATTTAATTTCGAACATTTGAGCTTGTAGATAAAGTTAATCTAAACATAGTTAAGACAAAACATGTTGTAGCATTTTATATTCATTGAATTAATGCTTTTAAAAGTTATGTTTAAAAAAAAAATTATTCCGTTCTTGCCCTAAATTTTGGGCATGACAAAGTTTTTCATTTTGTTGCTAAACCCCCAAAGGATTTTTCTTCAGTTAGATGAAGAGTCTCCTACCGGTGGAGTGTTACTCTATTCTATTGGTGGAGGAGTATTCCCATCAACATTCAAATCTGACTTTCTAATCCATTGTTTTGAGAATTCTTGCTTTACCTCTTCAACATTTTCTTTACCTTTCAAACTAGGACCTTTGTTATTTGTCGGTGATGCCTTACTTCTACAAAATTTGGTAATATGTCCAATTTTGTTATAGGCATAACAAGTCACATTGTTCTTCGGAATAAATTTCCCATATCCTATGCCAATATGTGTTCTGCATTGATTAGATAAGTGTCCAAATCTTCCACAAACATAACATCTTACATTCATTCTACAATTTTCTTAATTATGACCAACTTTGTTGCATTTAGAACATTGACTGCTGGGTGTATTAGTGTTCTGATTATTTCTAGATCTACACTGATTTTCTTTATGACCATACTTGTTACAGTTAAAGCATTTGCCATTAAATTTGTAAGCAGTAGGTTGTCTTACCGGTTTTCTATGCTCATGATTGTTTGCAGTACCGGAGCTTTCACCAACTTCAAAGCCAAGGCCATTTGTATCACCATTAGGTTTCTGATTCTTCAACATCTCACCAAGTTCTTTTGAACTTTTCTTGAATTTCTTTTTCTGATGATTTGCAGCAGTCAATTCATTCTCCAAGATTCCTTTTTGTCTTATGAGTTTAGTTTCCTATTATTTTGTGTGTGCATTAGATCCATCTTCAACATATCATTTTCATGACTGAGTCATGTGTTTTCATTTCTAGCATCATTTAGTCTTCTAACCAAGTCTTCTTCATTCTTCTTTCTATCTTCAATTTCTTTACAAAATCTCATAGTCATATCCTGCATCTCATTCTTTGTTGTATTGATTTCTTGTCTTAGCTTGTTTACTAGATCATTAGGAGTTTCCTTTTCATTTTCCCCATTTTGCATTTTTTCACATAGTTCTCTTCTCTTGTTCCTTGCAATAGTAAAATTCTCTTGAAGTGCTTGAATGATATCTTGAGTAGCCTTTAGATCATCTTCAAGTTTGATATTTTTCACCTTTTCTGCATCTTAGTGTGTAAGAGTTGTTTCCAATTGCTTTCTCAAGTTTTCCATCTCTACCAGTGATAAGATCTTCCTCAAGTTGTTAGGCTTCTGAAAATAGAGGACCAGGCTCTGATACCAATTGTTAGGATTCACAAAGATACTGGGAGGTGGGGGGTGAATCAGTATCTAACCGGTATATAAATTTACTTGTCTTATAACATGAAAAGCATATCAAAACTGTGTACCGGTAAACTAGAAATAATGTAGTAAACAAGAATAACAACAACCACATGAGAAGCACACCATAACATAGTATTTTAATGAGGAAAACCATTGTGGGAAAAACCTTAGTGGGATTTGTGACCCACAATATGCGCTTGCTGGCAAATAAGGGAATATTACTCTTACACTAGGGGCCTGCACATGTAGGAAGGCCAAGCGCCTAGAGCTCACTGCTCAATTACAAAAGAAGTCACACTGACTTACAATAATGGATTATACTAATCCAATGTCTTGTACTGCTTCAAATCAGCATCTGCTATGCCAGATTCAGTACCGGTTTAAGCTCTACTACAACATAAAACCCTTAACCAATATATCACATATTAGGTCTACTTATTTTACATCCTATTTCACACACTTCCCATTACAAAATGATCTCATACATATATGAGTCATATTACAACTTGTCATGTCGGCTTACAATGATTTTACAATTAATTACAAAATACATTTTAAACAAAATTGAAGTCAACCAAGGTGTTGGTATCCTTCCTTTCACTGTCGGTGTTCTGTGTGTCAGTGTTGAGTCTATCTATTGGTGCGAGTGCCGATATCCTATGATTGCAAGGTTACCATCAATGACAAAACCTTCAATCACCTACAATTTCTCATTGGAGTGTGCATTTTCCAACATCTTTATCTCCTATGATCTACTTCGGATCATGATGTAGTTTCACATACCTAGGAATGACCCTAGCTAGTTCTGCTTGCTTTTCCTCTTCTTCTTCCACTTTCTCTTCTTCTTCACCTACTACAGCTTCTACCAGTATAGGAACACTGAGGTCTTTCTGGTGTTTGCAACTTGTTTCCTTCTTAACCAGTTCCCAAAAGGCTACACTCGGTTCATCTTCTGCTTGCTTGCTACAGGTTTCCTCAGACTCCTGAGGGGATTCATCAACCCTGACATTAATACTCTCAACAATTTTTTGAGTCCTGTTATTGTAGGATTTGAGAGGTTTTCTTTTAGTGGAATATCTCAGAAATATTCCTTATCACATTTAGCCTTAAACTTACTTAGATTCTCACCTCTCCTGGTATAGCACTTACTGCCAAACACTTTGAAATAACTCATATTAGGAGTTCTCCCATTCCACTACTCATAGGGGGTTTTGTCTTTACCTTTCTTTATGAGTACCTGATTCATGGTATAGACTGTAGTGCTCACCACTTCTCTCCAAAAAGTGTGAGCAACCTTTCCTTGGCTCGACATAGTTCTGGTTGTTTCAACTATAGTGTTCTTATTCTTTTCTGCTATGCCATTATGTTGTGGTGTCCTTGGGGCAGACAACTTCCTCTTGATGTCTTTCTCTTTATAGTACTTGTTAAATTCATCAGAAGTGAATTCACCTCCCTGATCAATTCTTAGGCATTTTATTTTTCTGCCGCTCTCCTTTTCCACCAATGCTCTGAAGGCTTTGAACTTTCCAAATGCCTCAGATTTGTCTTTCAAGAATATGACCCACATCATTCTTGAGAAGTCATCAATATGAATCATGAAATGGCAATCTCCCTGAATACTTCTAGTTTTCATTGAAGCACATAGATCAATGTGCACAAGATCAAGTAAGATCTCCACTGAAAAAGACTTACCTTTGAATGTTGAGGAAGACATCTTCCCAAGTTGACATTCTCTGCATAAAGAATTCTCTGGTTTGTTCAATAAAGGTAATCCTCTTACTTCCGTGATCTTACTTGCCTTTACAATATTATCAAAATTCATATGACAATATCCTATGCCATATCCAAGTGTCATTAAAATTTGCCATTAGGCATTGACTAATCTTGGCATTCAGCTGAAACAGGTTTCCTGTGGTCTGCTTATCGGTGGCAATAAGCTCACCACTCTTTCCAATTATTCTATAGACTCCACCTTTGAACTCCAGAATGAGTCCTTTGTCATTCAACTGAGAAACACTCAAAAGGTTGTCCTTAAGGCCTTCCACATAGTAGACATCATCCACACTACTTTTTCCATTCAGTGAGATGGATCCTTTTCCTTTCACCATGCGAGGTGCATCATTGCCAAACCTGACAACACCTCCATCATATTCTTCTAGAGACAAACTTTCTTTGGTCACCAGTCATGTGGTGAGAACACCCACTATCAATGATCCACTCATTAGAGTTGTCAATGCGAGAGACAAGGGATTTATGATCAAACACCTCTTCCTTTATAACTACAAACACTATGTCCTCATTCTCTTCATCCTCAGATTCTTCATCGGTAACACCTTCATCTACTACAACAAGACAATTTCTTCTACCTCCTCCTTTATACTTTCTAAACCTTTCTGATTTATCCTTATTGTCATTGTTAGGATAATTAACAACTATATGTCCTATCTTATTGTAGGAAAAACATTTTAGAGGAATCATACCTCTATATTTTCTGGTGCCTTTTGGAAGTCTCTTGGCAAAAAGAGCTTCAAACTCCATCAGAATCTCCTCATCATTCATGTCTCTTCTTGGCCTAGATTCGTAACTGGTGCTGACTTCTTTTCCTTTCTTGGTTGGTGCAGAGGAAACATACACTCTAAAGGTTGACTCTATCTTCTGAACACTACCATCATAGCTATTCAAATCATATGAAATCAACCTTGCAATGATAGAGTCTAGAGATACCTTTGTCTTGTCGATAGACCTTAACTCCTAAATAGCAGCAACCCTGATTGTATAGACTAGTAACAATGATCTCATAATTTTACTGACAATGGTTGCATCATCAATTGTTCCACTAGTGCTCCTAATATCTCCAACCATAGTCTTGATCCTTATGCCATATTGTTGAATGGTCCTACCTTCAACCATCCTCATGTCTTCAAATTTTCCTCTAAGGCTTTCTTCCTTAGCCTTCTTGACATACTCATCACCACCATAAATGGTTTCCAGTGTCTCCCATACATCCTTATGATTGTCCTTATCTATACATCAATGAACTCAATATCAGATAGACTACTAATAAGGGATTCCATGACTTGCCCATTTTATTGAATCTCTCTTTTCTGATCATCAGTTAGAGTGGTAGTGGGGATTACATAAGCATTCTCAACATAGCTCCAGTGTTGAGAACCCAAACTCTTGATATAAATCTTCATTCTTTCCTTCCATATTTTAAAGTTATCCCTATTGAACTTAGGACCTTCCCTCTTCATCATTAAAGAAAGATCTTTTGCCTCAAGTGGTTAAGATTATATCACCAAGGAACTAGAGTCGCTCTAACACCAATTGATGAATAATGATGAGAAAATAATACCCTAATCGGTACTAAGAGGGGGGGGGTTGAATCAGTATAGACATAAACTTTCTCAACACTTTATCAGATTAAAACAATGCTGACTAGTTGTCTTCACCACTGAACTTAACCATGGGTATATTAGTTAAACACAGATACTTCATACAACATTAGATAGATCTTAAATATTGATACCTACTTCCTGATATAATCAAGCATGAGTTGTATAAACAATACCACAATCATTTAGCACTGTATGCATATTCAATTTTAATCAAAGACTACTCAATCATCACATGAAAACTCACAACCCATAACACACAGATTTTTCACATGGAAACCCAAATGGGAAAAACCACAGTGGGGATGAATACCCACAAGCTTTTTTTGAACTCTTTTGAAGTCCGCTTTGTTAGGAGCCTAGTCTGGTTAAAGACTTTACAATAAGGTTCTGTTAGGAACCGATCTTGTTAGGGATCACCTAGTTAAGGGATGGATATAACCCTATTAAAGGTTGAAACCCTGTTAAAGGTTACCTCACTAGAGGATTTAAGGAACTCAATGAGCTTGAGTCATCTGGTTAGAGGATTTGCAACAAGCTTATTAAAGCTACCCGGTCAAGGGATTTTCCTCTTGTTGAAATGGTTAGAAGTCAATAGGTAAAGCTTTGATTTGATAACACCACTATTGGCTAAGGTAGATCCTTTTCAGCTTCTCTCCTCTGCAATCACACTCTGTAGATTCCACACTATGGTTTGGAAAGTATCTCAACATGTGGACACAAACACATCATTTGCCAACCCAAACAATAAAAAACATCATCAGCCTTATAGACAACAATTAGGTTGGTAGCATAAACCCTAAACCCTAAACATTTTAGGTCTACAATTACAATTGGTCTAATCCTGACTGTTAGATCTATTGCATAGAATGAAGCAATCTAAAATAGATCTCAAGTCATTCTACATTGTCCAATCTTTGCCACATCTAGAAATTAGTAACTCATCATGCACTCTTCATACACCACTTAGAACATCATGCATTCCCAAGGTAGACATTCAATGCATTTGATCTTCACGCTCACAAGCACATAACTGACATGGCACCATGATCTCATCATTATCTCTTAACTAACTCATCAAAGAATGTCATCGGTTGCACCACATAAGCTAAAATGGAAACCCTAGAGCTAAATAGAGACTACCAAATGGTAATGACACTTATTGAACCCCGACATTGGTCCACTCCATCCCAGTGAACCATAACCATTTCCAATCTTCATACCAGTTCATTTCAGTTCACCTATTGACATGAATGACAACATACATTGCCACCGCTTCATCATATGCCAATAGAATGAACTCATGGAAGAATCTAGTAAAATCAAACCGACATATAAACACATCAAAGATCTAGGGTTCACTAATATGTACTAAACAGAGTACATGGGGAATTTATATGGCTAGACTGACCCTACAAAATCACTAAGGAAGCCATCCAGGCAATTACTGGTTTTCCATCAATAGGAAAACATCTAGATAAGAAAGTATCAAATGACTTCGTAAGGAAGATCACTAGCGCCACATCAGATAAGAGATCAATGAAAGTGAGCACCATCACTGACACTAACATCAAATTTGGAAGCATTGTCATAAGCTACATGGTAACTTAGTCTAACCGACTGAATTCAGTTTCAAGTTCATGTATTTTGGTAGCATATAGAATGATGAGACAAAATATCAAGTTAGATCTTTGTGACTAGATGCTAGAGGATATGTTGATCAATTCAGGGAAGATTAAAGGTGAGAAGAAGGATACCTTCCAGTATGGAAATCTGGGAGTATGCTTAATGTTATACTTTTTCAATGATACTCCTAGTTCTAGAAGGAAGCAATGGGATTTTGACATCTCGGTAGGAAGACAGCTTAAGCAATCAATTGCTGCATTAGGAAGTATTAGAGATGATAAGGTATGTGGTTACTTCAAGGATTTTTAGAAATCTATGAGGTCTAGAATAAGGATACCTGAGAAAATAGTAGAGAAATACTCTATCGACATTTGTTTCAAGGTTAAGAAGGATGTGACTCTCATGGAGGTAGTCAAGCCCCAAAAGATTTGGATAGAGGAAATGGGATATGAGGTGGATGCATTAATTCTTGATGCATATGCTAAAATTCTACTTGATGCAGATATAGATGAAGCAGAAAAACCTTATGGAACAACACAACAAAAGACACTTGAGGTTGAAACCCAATTCAACCAAAAGAAGAGGGAAAAATAAGAAGGTAAGGCAAGCAAGTTTGTACAAGAAGTTTCAAAGGACATTAAGGCACTTATTGATGTTCTCCTAGAGAAAGGAAGAAAGAGGAAGGATCCAGTAGTTCACATTGAACCTATGACTGTAGATTTTGAGACTAAAAATCACACACCATTAGCATTCAAAAGGGTTGTGAGGAAGAAACTGGAAGAACCTAAAGTGGAAGAAAAGAAACAATCAGTTAGGAAGGTCACCATTAGATTACCAGCATAGAAGTAGGCACCCAAGGCTACATCGTCAACTACATTTGGTACTACCACAAGGAGAAAGAAGAGTGACATTGATTTGGCATGTAATGTAACAATTATTTTGCCTAAGACTTGTGATGAAATTGTAGATGAAATAAATAAGGATGGAATGCTGAAAAATGTTAAGTCTTCTTATGATACATTTGAAGATGATGAATAGAGAGAGGTAGAGGAAGCAATTGTTCTATATTTAGATATCTATAAGAGAGCATTAATTGAAATAGAAAATCAAATAGTGACAGAGCTATAAAACATGTTAGATGCTAGAAGATTATGTGCAATGCCAGAAGATAAACACATTAAGATGCAACAAATTTTAGTTATATGTGTTTCTATAGCTTTAGATGAGATGGAGAAGACAATTGAGGCTGCAAATAGGAAGGTATTCAACAACAAACATAGAATAACTAGCCTAATGTTAGGAAGAATGAATGAGATAATAAAGAAAACACAAAAGGGTTGGATAAAATTTTTGGGAGAGCATAGAGGATTCTTCACTTAACCAGAGACAAATACTGATGCTATAGATACACCGATTGAAGGGAAAGGTAAAGGAATTATGGGTACTTCACCCTTAGTTTTGAAGAATATAAAGATAGTGGAAATTGAACCACCAGTTAACACAAATGCATAGACAAATATAGAAACACTTGTTAATGTAGAGAACATTGTATAGAATATTGACATTGAGGACACTTGTCCTTCAGATACTAATGTACAGGTTGAGGATACTATTCCTAGAGAGGAACCGATAGTTGCACAGACTACACTAAGTGGCGAAGCCACTAGTGCAAGTGAGAAGGCAATAAAAGTTAAATCACTAGAGAAAATAGGAGAATTTGGTAGGGAACCAGTTGCTGGCACATCATTACTGATAATTGACACTTCTCTAGTGGAAAAGAAAAACATCATAGAGATGAGTCCCATAGAACTAATGATGATGGTTGCTCTGAAACTGATGAAGGAGGGAACCATAGACAAAGGGATTATAGATCAATTCATAACTATTTTACATAGATTGGTCCTAGAATGTAATATTAAGAATAAAGCAATCCCTTTTGGTAAGCTTAAGATAATAACATAACACATCTCTAAAGATTTTCAATCATTACAACGGATCTCTAACTGGCTAGCACTTGAAAATTTTACTTTGGCTAAGAGAGCTGCTTTTGATCAGATCATTGACAGAGAAAATAAAAAGATTGAGGAGAAGTTAATTTTTATCAAAAATTATTTGAAACAAGGTGATAATATATACAGTGTATGTTTCAATATAGAGATTTTTACAACAAAAGTAGATGAAAAGATAAAAGAAGTATAGGACAAAATTGCTAGTATTGCTAAGTCTTTTGATGGACTAACTTCACTTACCACATCTATTGATGGATAAATTTTAACCTTGGAGAACCAAAATTTCTTTTCTTGAAAAGGAAAGAGATAAGATCATTCAGAGAGCCAGACGTCTCAGAGGTTTGGTGAGTCCAAGATTGGATTCACTTGGTGTACATATAGTGAATGCATGGATATGCTTGGTAAGCCCACACTAGCATAAGTTAATGAGAAAGAATCACTTGCATATTTACTGAGTGGAATTGTATCTATCTCCAACACATTCAAAACTAGTTGGGATACTTATGTGGAGTTATTAGAGAAAGCTTACCTAGAAATCTTTAAATTGGTCAAGCTCTGGTAAGACATTTTTGGAGATATTCAGTGTATAGTTATTATTCTTTGACATTCTTTTTACAATTTTTGGGCATTGATGTCAAAGGGGGAGTAGTATACATGTGAAAAATTGTGAAGTGTTGCATACATTAGGGGGAGTTATAGAGTTATTGGAATTTTGGAATATTGGAGTATTTTGCATATTCAGCTCAGGGGGAGTAGGGCAAGAAGAAACCAACAATTGAAAGCATGACCATTTTTCACTTGAGTGTTGCCATAAATGCCAAAGGGGGAGATTATTGGCAATTGACACTCTATTGGTTAGGTTTTATTATGTTGTCATTGATGGCAACATGATTTTGGGTTTCAACTTCATATGGTGTACTGGCAGGTACTTCACAGACTCTACACTAGCATTGACACCAGGAAGATAGAAAATTTCTTTGGTCACTGGCAATGCAAGCCTACATGGTATAGTAAAGGTAATCAGTATTGGAGGTCAACACATCTTGGATCTGGCATCGACAACTAGGTTTAATGCTTATTCATTTATGTTATGCCCGACATGTAAATATGATATTGTATATATCCTTGTAAGCCGACATAAGGCATAAATTTGTATAGGGTATATAGGACAGATTGATTAGATAATTTTGGAAGAATAAGAGAATAGGGATAGACATGTCGAATGGATATATGGATGTAATTTAATGCAAAATATATTAGAGAGACTATGTATGTGAGGAACTCATTGTAAGGGTTATTTCGATACTAAGGTTTAGGGTTTTGACCAGAACAGACAGAGCTTAAACTGGAACTGTATTCTGGCATAGGTTATTCTATACTAAGTAGTTCACTCTTCTTTGGATTGTTGTCTAGATTTTTATGTAGTTAGTGAGGCTCCTATTATGATGAGTAGTGTGCTCTAGGTTGTAAGCCTTCCTACAAGTGCAGGCCCATCATATATTGTAATATATCTTCATATGGCCAGTGAATTGATATTGTGGGTCACAAATCCCATCGTGGTTTTTCCTCATTGAGGTTTTCCATGTATAAATTTGTGTGTTATGGTTCTCATTTATGGTTTTGTCTTATTGGTTGCATTACTCGTTTCAATTTTGTTTATGCTAGTATATTGGTTGGTGTATGTATGTTTTATTAAGGATAAAATCTTCTATTCCAGTATGACACTGATTCAACCCCCCTCTCAGTGTTATTGGTTTCCAACATTGAAGATATTTGGAATAAGTGACTATAAACTAGTTGGGAGACCAATGGTTATAGGTTGTAAAATGTCTAAGGAGGCTAATGCCGCATGTGTTGATGAAAAGAAGTATAGGTCAATAATAGGAAAACTGCATTATGTTGTTCACAGTATACTGGACATTGCTCATGTAGTTGGATTAGTTGCCACATTTCAAAAGAACCCTAAGGAGACACACATGATTGCAACTAAAAGGATATATAGATATTTGAAAGGTACCAATAATTATGGATTATGGTATCTATATGTAGAGAACTTGGATTTGAAGGTTTATATAGATGCAGACTGGGCAGGAAATGTTGATGACAAGAAGAGTACAATTCATGGTGCATTATTTCTTTGAGAAAGAATTGTATCTTGGAGCAGCAAGAAGAAGAGTTCTATATCACAGTCCATTGCTGAAGCTGAGTATGTTGCAACATATATGAATTGTACCTAGGCAATCTAGATGAAACATATTCTGGAAGGATTCAAGTTGAAGATCATAAAACCAGTAAGGATTTTATGTGATAACACCAGTGCAATAAATATTTCAAAGAACCCAGTGTTGCATGCTAGAACCAAGTATATTGAGCTAAAATATCTTTTCTTGAGGGAGAAAGTGTAGAGTAAAGATGTGTTATTGGAGCATGTATCTACTAAGGAGAAGCTAGCAGATATATTTACTAAAACTTTGCCTAAGACTACTTTTGAGTATATTAGAGGTCAGCTAGGGGTTGTGCCCCTACATGAGGTTAATTGAGCAGATGTAGATTTCATCAGTCCTGGAGCTAATTGAAGAATCTTGAAGCGGGATTGGTGTAGAGTGGAGTTACTCCATAGGGGGAGCATCAAGTTGTAGATTGTTAATGTAGAATAGTGAAGTATGAAACTACATGTTTTACATTCACTTTGGCATTGTTGTCAAAGTGGGAGAGAAACTATTTGATTATGGAGAAGAATTGTATGATTGATAGAGAGAAGAACTATAGCCAGTTCCCAACTGAAGACATGGAGACTCAGTTGAAGGAGAGTACATTGTAAGATGTAAACCAAGAATCCTATACCTATGTATGTGCATAAATGTAAACTAGGATTCCTATACCTATGTATGTGAATTACTCTCAATCATCACAACCAAGGGTACCGCTATTTGTATGGCCATCAATGCCAAAGGGGGAGATTATTGGCATTTGCATGAATATTTCATTGATGAACTATTGTGTTGTCATTGATGTTAATTATAACCAATAATAATGTTGTTATGATGTTGTTTTGCAACCGGTAGGTGAGATAGTGAAGGAAACTAGTATTACTTAGGAAGCAGTGAGATCAATCGGTAACCTTACCTGTTGATGTGCGAAACCCTAACTGATTGAGCTTGGTGAATCAGTTGTATTGATTTATGATCAAATGATGAATGGTAATGATTATACCATATATGCATGTTGTATGTGATGAGTTTCAAGCTGTTATTGGTGTGTAGAGAATGGTTTTATCTTGGGAATGAGTGAATACATTTCATGAAGAGGAAACCCCATGATGAGTTACAGGATTCGATGAAGTGGTGATCAAGGAGTGGTCGAAGTTTTTTTGAACATTGTGCAATGACTGCTATGTAATCTAACGGTCATACTTGAACCAATTTGTTTGTAATCTCTATGAGATCTTAGGTTTGTGATATGTTACCGACCTATTGTTTTACTTATAATGTTGATGAGCTATTTTGTTGAAGGGTTGGAAATTTTGGTTAAGTGTTAGTGTGATTGGTTGCCAAACTAAAAGGAGTATCTATAGTAGGTGTGAAGGTAGTTTGGAGCATGAAAAGGATCTGATCAAGTAGGGTAGTGCTATTTATCATATCAGTAAACCCTTGTTGTTCTCTAACAACTACAATAGTCAAATCCCTTAACCATGTGAGCTTTAATAGGCTTAGTACTATCTAAATCCTCTAACTAGGTGATCCATTAGCTTGGATTTCAAATCCTCTACCGAGGTTACTCCTAATAGGGTATTACTTCTAATAGGGCTTTATAGTCAGTCCTTCAACTGGGTGGTCCCTAACACAATCTGTTCTTAACAACACTTTTTGTAAAGCTTTAACAGGTTTGTCTCCTAATAGGGTGAACTTCAAAAAAGTGTTTAGAATACTTGTGGGTATTCATCCCCATCGTGGTTTTTCCCATTTGGGATTCCACATAAAAAATCATTTTCTCAAGTGGTGAATGGTTTTTGTGGTTATGTTTGATATGGTTAATTTGCTTAACTGTTAAATCCACTTAGATATGATAAGAGGATCAACAGTAATCTAAAATGTGATTTTACTATTGTTAGTAAAGTATTTTAATGTTTTGGTTAAATTTTTTAGGAATTTGAGAGCTGTTATACTGTTATTTTGATATACCAGTCAAACTAGTAAACTGTAAATGTTATTGAAGTTTGTAGTTCAATGTTTGAACTAGTTAGTTTAGAGATTGACTTGTGAGATCATTTTTGAGGTTGGTGAAAGTTAAGTTAGTTTTCTATCTATTGATTCACCCACCCCTCTTAGTAGTTGTCTGGATCCCTATTGGTTCATCATACCATCAAAATTGTCATGGAAACCGATAGCGATAACTTGCTAGAAAGTGATCCAAATGAGATGCAATTTGAAAGAAAGAAAGATGATCAAGTATTCAAGTAGAATTCAACTCCACAAGATCTGGTGAGCCAAAACTAGGACACATAAAAAGGAAACTAAAACTGCAAACAAAATAGAAAGAAATCTTTTTGGTTGATGCAAGAATACTATGAATCAAGGATGCTCATGCATCAGACATCCAAGGTTAATGAAGAGTGGGCCTCTCACTTTGCTAGGATTAGAGGGAAACCAAGGTGGTCTACCTATGCCTGAGAAATCCAAGATGAATCTTCAACTAGTCTTCTCTTCCACTTCACAAGATATTCTTTGTACTGACTATTCTGGGTACTATGCCCAATCCTACTCTCCAAAATCTCTTCAATCTAATCTAGTTCCTTCTGAGGCAATTGTTTCTCCAAGTATGCAACACTTTCCTCACTAAATTATGGTTCATGGTAATCATGAAGATTTGCAATGTTGAATATAGGTGAAATACTTAGATTATCCAGTAGCTCCACTTCATATGCATTTCCAGAACTGAACTTTCTCAAAATCTTACAGGATCCAAACCTCCTCATCTGCAGCTTACTATAAGTTCCAATGGGGAATCTATCTTTTCTCAAGTATACCATCACTTCATCACCAACTTCAAATTCCCTATGTTTCCTCTTCTCATTTTCCTTCTCCTTATATTAGTTGTTCATGTCTTCCAAATGTTGTTTAACCTAAATATGCAATGCTGCCATGTGATCTGCAAAATTTTTTGCTTCTAAAGTCTTCTGGTCTTCACTGCCAATGTCTCTCAATTCTACTATTCCTCTAGGATTAAATCCTATAACAATCTCAAAAGGTGGTTTTCTGGTACTTCTATTCACAAAATTGTTATAGGCAAACTTTTCTTGTGCAAGGATCAAATCCCAACTTTTGGTTTTATCTCCCACTAAACATCTCAACAAGTTTCCCAAACTCTAGTTAACTAATTTTGTCTATCCATCAGTCTTTGGATGAAAGTAGAACCAAACTTAAAATATGTCTTTATCTTCTTCCAAAGTGTTCTCCAAAAATAGCCAACAAACGTAGTATCTTTGTTTGAAACTATACTCTTAGGTAATCCATGCAATCTCACCACTTCCTTGAATAATAGGTATACTACATACAATGCATCTGATGTCTTCTTACAAGGTATGAAATGAGCCATCTTCGAAAGTCTATCCACTACCACAAATATAGAATCATTCCCTCTCAGTATCTTAGGCAATCCTAGTACAAAATCCATGCTTATCCCCTCCCAAGGTCTTATCGGTACTATCAAAGGTTTAGACAATCCCACATTCTAACTGCTACCTTTTGCAACTTGACAAACTCTAAAACTCTACACATATCTCTTAACATCCTTATGAATCTAGGGCCAGAAGTACTGCTCACTCACCAATGCAACTATTTTGTCAATGCCAAAATGTCTAGCTAAACCTCCATTATGCTTCTCTTTTATCAGGTTCTCTCTCATGGAACTCTTATGTATGCATAACTAAACTCCCCTGAATAACATCCCATCTTGAATGAAATAATCCAACCATTTTCTCTTATCAACCATAACCGATTCTCTACATGCTTTCCAAGGTTCTGCAAAATCTGGGTCTTCATCATACAAGGTCTTCAAATATTCAGAACCTAACACCATCACTCTCATTTCTATCAGCAAATTCCTTCTCCTACTCAATGCATCAACAACTTTATTAGATTTCCCACTTCTATGTAACTCTGCAATAATTCTACCCATCTCATATTTCTCTGATTTCACTTACTCTAACTGTTCAAATACTGCAAAGGTTGATGACCTATATACAACACAAACTCCTTAGGCAACAAGTAGTGTCTCCATTTCTTCAAGGCTTGAACTATGGCAAAAAATTCCTGATCATACACTGAATATCTGTTTTGGGCATCATTCAATTTCTCACTGAAATATGCCACTGCTCTCCCTTCTTGACTCAAAAATGGCTCCTATTATTGTTCCACTTGCATCACAATCCACTCGGAATACCTTATTGAAATTTAGTAAAGCTGACATAGGTTGCTGAGTCAATTTCTACTTCAACAATTCAAAACTTTGTTTTCTCCAGTGGTCCATTTGAACTCCTTCGGATCTCCTCTCATGGTCTTAGTCATAGGGTTACAAACTGAATTTATATTCTTGGTAAACTTCCAATAAAAACCAGCCAATCCATGAAATGATCTTACCTCTCTAATGCTTTCTAGTGTAGGCCACTCAACAATGGCTTTCACTTTCTTAGGGTCCATCTTCAAACCATCTTCAGATATCACAAATCCTAAATAGACTAACTCATCCTTCATGAAAGTAAACTTCTTGATATTGATCAACAACTTTTCTTCTCTCAACCTCTACAAAACATGTCTTAACTACAACAAATCCTCCTCTTTTATTCTACTGAAAATCAGAATGTCATCCAAATAAAAAATAAAAACTTACCCAAGAATTTATTTAATACCTCATTCATTAGCATCATGAAAGTTCTTAATGCATTAGTCAATCCAAAAGACATCACCAACCATTCATATAGTACTTCATGTGTTAAATATTGTCTTCCACTCATCACCTTCTTTGATCCTAATCTGATGATATCCACTCTTCAAGTCTATCTTTGTAAAGTATTTTTCTCCACTCAAATAGTCCATTATGTCATCCATTCTAGGGAAGGGAAACTAGTATTTCACTGTGATCTTGTTTATTTCTCTTGAATTGGTAAACATCCTCCATTCTCCATTCTTCTTAGGTGTTAATACTATTGGTATTGCACAAGGGCTCTGAATCTCCCTGATCAAACCTTTTCTTAACAACTCATGTACTTGTATATTTAGTTCTTCATTCTCTGCTAGTGTCAATTGGTGTGCAGCTTTGTTAGGCAAACTAGCTCCAAGAATCAAGTCCATGCAATGATTAATACTTCTAACAGGTGGAAATCCATCAGGTACATTATCTAAAATGATGTCCTCATATTCTATCAGCAAATCTCTTATCTTTGTCAAGTTTTCTCCTTTTGGTTCCGGTCTCTCAGTATTCTTAGGAATTAAGGAAAAGCACACATTCTCATGTCTTATTCCATCCATGATTTTCCTTCCATCTAGTAAACAAATTCTAGCATTGGTACAAACTTCACCCTTCAAAGGTTCCTCCAAAGGTAACAAGGTTTTCTTCATCCCATTGGCTATAATAGTGTATGTATTCTTCCTCCCATCATGTACTACATGTCTATCAAATTGCCAAGGTCTTCCCAACAAAAGATGATAAATATCCATAGGCATAATTTCACACAAAACTTCATCATGATGATTCCAAATTTTCAATTTTACCAAACACTATTCACTTACTAAAAACTTATGTTCATCCTGAATCCATGCTATTTGATAAGGCTTAGGGTGTTTCAATCTCTCCAATTTCAACTTATTCACCATCTCTTCTGAAACAAGATTATCTAAACTACCACTATCAATAACAACTTTACAACACTTACTCGATACCTTACATCTGGTCTTGAATAGGTTCTTCCTTTGTAGGGGTTCTTCATCTCCTCCGGTATGACACAAATCTCTAATCATCATCAACAGTTCTCCATCTTCTGGTTTATTGTCTAATCTAGTGGGGTTTTCTTCCACAACTATTTCTCTTCTAGTAGTCTCTATCTTCTTACATTCAAATGCATGTTGTCCTTCTTCTCCACACTTAAATCAAGTTCCTCCAATTGTCCTCTTGTCTTTTCTTCCAAAGTTCGCATTCTGGTAACCATCTGAATGTCTCCTCTGATAGAAGTTTCTATCATCCTTCTGGTATGAATTACCTTTTTTTCTCACTTCCTTGTGCTTCTTTTGATCTATACTAGTTCCTCTTCCTCCTTGAAATATTCCTCTGGTAAACCTTGCACCTCTACCTCTTTGTCTCTGCTCATGTATTTTGTTCAGTTTCTCTTCAGCCTTTAGTGCATACTACTAAGCCTCTTCAATGCTCTCCAATTTGATCATACTAAGTTCATCTTGTATATGTTAGGATTGATAATAGTCCCAAAGATACTGAGAGGGGGGGGGTGAATTAGTATCTAACTAGTTTTTAGAATATTTGACCTTATTAAGTATTTTGCATTCCAAAATAATGTACAGGTAGATAAGAATTAATGCAATAAACAAGAACAATAAAGACAACATAGAAAACACACCATAACAGAAGATGTTTAACAAGGAAACCCAGTGTGGGAAAAACCTTAGTGGGATTTGTGACCCACAATATTCACTCACTGGCCAATGAATGTATATTACTTACAATGTGGTGCCTACACATGCAGGAAGACCAACTGCCTAGAGCTCACTGCTCACTCTACAAAATAGAAGTCTCACTGAATTACAAAATGGACTATGAAAATCCAATACAATGTACTACCTCAAATCAACATCTGCTATGCCAAGTTTAGTACCAGTTTAAGCTCACACTATAACCATAAACCTTATACAAAATTTGTCCTATGCATTCACAAATATCTCATCTTCTATATCCTCTCTAACATCTCTCATATCAAAATGATTTACAAGATCTCATACACATATGAGTCTATTACAATATGCCATGTCAACTTTACAAAAAGATATTTATAATTAAATATAATAAACAAAATTTTGATCTTGTTGGCTAGAGCATCGATATGCATTGTTGCCACTGTCAGTGAAGTGTTTGCCGGTGTCGGTGTCTACCGGTGGTTTACCAGATGAATGCCACAAGGTTTCCTGAAGGTTTCCACAAGGTTGGCATCAATGAAAACACCTTCAATTCTCATTAGAGTGTAGAATGCCAATAATCTCCCCCTTTGGCATTGATGGCAACACTCATGAAAAAAATAAAAAACTTCCAAAAATGAAGTCCAAAAATTTTACCAAAAATATGTTCTCCCCCTGGACAGATGATCTCCTCTTATTAGCCATTTTTCTCTATCCACTACTCCCCCTTTGACATCAATGACAAAAGGTTGTCAAAAATTGTCAAACTAGTGCAAAATTTTACCTTAAGGTTTGTAACCGGTTAGTTACAATCTAAAATATATCAACCAAAACCAAGTTTAAACTCTCCATGAATCTATTGCTATCATTCATGGTTGCCTTAGTTCTTTGGATTGTACGGATGAGATGATGCATATTCTCCTCCGATGACCTTTACCCTTGAATTAATGCCTTCGAGATCTCATTCCTTAGAGAGGTAAGGTTGTCCAATTTAGGATTGAGTTTATACTTCATCTCTCTAGCATTTTCCTTTATCCTTGCTTTTCTTTCTCCAATTTATCCAACTTTTCCTCAAATCCTTATATCTCTTGGTCTATAACTAATATAGGTTTAGATGAACCAATGATGTTATCAGCTATATCATCAATTTCCTTTTATAGTCTGCTTATTTTTTTCTCAATGTCCTAGGTCAACAGATGTGGCTTGCATGTTTCTCTATACAATTCCTTATACTCCAAAATTGTTGTATTGAATGCTGGTAAAAGTGTGTTAATGTGTTCTGTGCACTTCTTTCTTGTTTCCTCAAAGAATTTTTCTTTTTCTTTTTCTATCTTCTCTTTGAATTTTTCCTCATTTACCTTATCCACTGTTATTACATTTCCAACAATAAATTTAGACAATGTGTCTAACTGACTTAAAGAATCCTTTACATTATCTATATTGCATTTTGGTGCAATCATCTTAAGAATAGGTATGATATCATCAATTGCTTTGTAGGCCAAAGCATTACAATCAGTTATCTTTTTTATTGAGTCAAGAAGTACTTCAGTCACATTTGTAGGTTTGAATTCACTTAGTGAAGTACCTAATGTCTGACCAACTACTTTTACTATCTCAATGCTTGTAGTATTAGTAACCAATTTGCTTGTATCAACCTCCGGTTGATTAGTCTGAGTTTGCAATTCTAATAGCAATGGTTTGGGTTTCTTAGTGATTACTAATTTTACTATCTCAATATGTACCTATGCCTCTACCGATTTATCTGTTGGTTTCCCTATGTTATCCACTACAAGTATCTCTATCTCTGATGGTTTCTCCATGCCAGTATCTACACTACCATTATTTATTCCACTTTCCAAAGGTTTCTCTGTATGCACTGTTTGCTCTATTTACTCTATTGGTATTTCAACCTCTACATTTTCTACCCATTGCTCTAAAATGTTTCCAGTATTATCATTCTTCACCTCTATGCTATCCTTATCCACAACAATGTTTACTTCTTGAGTATCAATATTCATTGTGAATAGAATTTCTGATTCAGGGTTAGTGTCCTCATGTGTTGTGTCAACATCTTTAATAGCTGGTATGTCATCAGTGTTTAATGGTGTAGCAGCCAAGGGAGGTGGTAGGTTGTCAGTTATTTTTATGTTTGGTATTCCACCAATTTTACCTTTTCATTTGACTCTTTCCTTCTGATATACCTTGAAATTTTTCTTGGGTCTGTTCAATTCTTCCTATTTTTCTTTTTCTACAAAAAAGATATCCCATTTATCTGTTGTTTCCTCTACAATTTCATTAACTCTTCCAACCATTAGGCTCACATGCCAGTGACTGCTTGCAAAAACTAATCTATTAGCTTCACTAATTAGTTCATCAATCTCTTCTTTAGAGTTAATCAGATGTACAACTAGTAGTTTTTCAATCTTAAGTTTCTTATCTAACTCTATAACTACAATCCTCTTTGCATCTAACCTTCTATACAATTCATTTGGCAAATCATCTACAACTTCTATTAACACTTTCTTGTAAATGTCCAGATGTAGAATTATGTTGTTCTCAATACTTTCCTTCTTAGAATTAGTGAATGTATTGTACAATTTGCTCAAATTTTCCAAGTTCCCTTCATCAGTGATTTCACTCAGTAAGTTATCCAGAGGTGGTATAACCTATTTTTGTTTCTTCTTGGGTGTCAACTTATTTTTCAGTTGTCTTACTGCCTATTGCTTCTTTCTTGTTTTCTTTGATGAAGGAGAGGGTATCGGTGAGGGTTTTCTCTTCCTATCAACTCTCTTGAACTCAATAGGTATTTCACTTTTAGATGATGTACCAACCGGTGAGATATGTGCCTTTGGTTGTAATCCTTCTAGTTCACTTTCCTTTATTCCAATAATGTTCATGATGTTTTCTTTGCTTTCCTTTACATGTTTTGTTGCACTCCTTATGTACTTTTCTCTTTTCTTTTTTTGTTTTAATGTCTATACACTACTTTCAATTATTTCTACATTACCAAAAATGTCTTCCATTGGTTCTCTAGGTGTTTATAATAGGGCTTTAGCATAAGTCTCAATAATATTTACATCAGCCTCTACCCCATTTTAGTTACCCATACAGTTCTAGGAAGAATTGTTTCCATCCATATTTCATCCTTTTAATCACAAAGCAAATTTCCTTATCATATTTGTCTACTATACTTTGTGGTAGTCTCTCTTGTTTTCATTTTGGCTTGGAAGGTTTTGAAATACTCAGTTATATTGTTTTCCTTATCAGTACCCATACCGGTGAAGGCTTCTTGCAACTATTTGCCTACCGATATGTCATATCCAAAATCTTTCTTTCCAATACCGGGAACTTCTTTTGAGAAATACAATATAAGACATACCAAAAGATTACCAAAACAAAATTTTCCTTTCTTATCACCTTTTATCTTTTTTAAGTTTTCTATTAATTCACCCTTTAGCCACTCACACACATCTATTTTTGCATCATTATTTACCATATCATAAGCATTTTTAATGCAAATACTAGAAACTAAATTGAGTCAGTTTGCATGTGTGGTTTTGTAACCTAAGATCATACTTATGAATCTGACATTTATATCCTTGATGTGGTTTACTCTCAGGGATCTACTATCAGATGTTTCTCCTGTTAAGGTCATGACTATGTTGTTAGGTACCTTCTTTGTCTTGTCTGGCCTGCTACTAGTGGAGGGTAAACCTTTCACTTCCCTAATTGCTTCCTTGGTGAGTTTGCAAACTGAATCTAGCCAAAGAAATTCTCCATGTACCCTACTAAGGACAATTCTCACTACCTCCTTAGGAAATTTAGGGATGTCCAAGATTTCTATAAAACCTAAAATCTCAATAATTTTGTGCTTGGGTTTGATATTGCCATTTTTATCATAGATAACGGTTCTAAACATCTTCATTACTTTCTCAGAACCTAATTTCTCAATATTGCAGTGAATGTAAATTTGAGGGTCTTCAGCATAAGCTACACCTTTAGAAATTTTTGAAAGTGCACCTATGGAATCATCTTGCTTAGCTATTTTGGGAATGATTTTATAACTTTCACAATAGTAGGGTTTTCAATAAATTTCGGAGCAGAAGATGAAGCCATTTGAAAAATACCTTAAGCTACCTGATAAAGGTTGAGTGCTTGAAAGAAATCGCTTCACTTCTTTGCCTTGAATGCCTTTGCTCAGATTTCACACTCTCTGAAAGTTTGAATGCTCGGTGAATCGAAAAAGAGGGAAAACTGATGATTTATAATGTTTTTTCTTTCAAGAACCACATCAAATGCTCACTAGTTAAGTGAAACTTAACATATCTTCTGAAAGAGAAGAAATTCTTCTTCACACCATCAACCGAGGGTAAACTGCATGATATTCAACTTGTTGCAATACCCCCAAAGGGTTAGTTTTTAGTTGCATGAAGAATCTCCTACCGGTGGAGTAATACTTTGTTCTACCGATGAGCGAATAGTCTCATCAACATTCTAATCTCTCTTTCTAATCCACTTTTTTGAAAATTCTTGCTTTACCTCATCTACCTTCTCTTTGCCTTTCAAATTGGGTCCTTTATTATTTGCCGGTGAAGTCTTACTTCTACAAAATTTTGCAATATGTCCAATCTTGTTAGAAGCATAACAAGTCACTTTATTCTTTTGAATAACCTTTCCATATCCTATGCCAATTTGTGTTTTGCATTGATTAGATAAGTGCCCAAATCTTCCACAAGCATAACATCTCACATTCATTCTGTAGTTTTTTGAATTATGACCAATTTTGTTGCATTTGGAAAATTGACCGGTGGGTGCATTAATGTTCTTATTGTTTCTAGATCTACATTGATTTTCTCTATGACCATACTTGTTACAGTTAAATTAGTTCCCATTAAATTTGTAAGCATTAGGTTGTCTTACCGGTTTACTATGATCATGATTGTTTGGAGTACCAAAACTTTTACCAACTTCAAATCCAATTCCATTGGTATCTCTAATAGCTTTTTGACTTTTCAGCATATCATCAAGTTCTTCTAAACTTTTCTTGAATTTCCCTTTATGTTGATTTGTAGTAGCCAACTCATTTTTAAGAATTCCCATCTATCTCATAAGTTCAGTTTTATCATGTTGCATGTGAATTAGATTCGTCTTTAACATATCATTTTCATGACTGAGTCTTAAATTTTCATTACCAGCATCATTGAGTCTCCTAGTCAAGTCATCTTCATTCTTCTTTATGTCTTCAATGTCTTTACAAAATCTCATAGTCATATCTTGCATTTCATTCCTCATAGTATTGTTTTCATGTCTCAATTTGTTCACAAGATCATTAAGAGTTTCCCTTTCATCATTGTCATTCTGCACCTTCTCATGAAGTTCTTTTCTCTTATTTATACCAATATTAAGATTCTCCTATAGTCCTTGAATGAATTCATGTGCAGTTCTCAGATCATCTTCAAGTTTGATATTCTTCAATTTCTCTTAATCATAGTCCACAAGAGCTCCTTCCAATTGCTTTCTTAAGTTCTCCATTTGTACTGGTGTCAGAATATTCCTCAAGCTATTAGGCTTTTGAAAATAGAGGACCAAGCTCTGCTACCAATTGTTAGGATTGATGATAATCCCGAAGATACTGAGAGGGGGGGTGAATCAGTATCTAACCGGTTTTTAGAATATTTGACCTTATTAAGTATTTTGCATTCCAAAACATTGTACTGGTAAATAAGAATTAATGTAGTAAATAGGACAATAAAGACAACATAGAAAACACACCATAACACAAGATGTTTAATAAGGAAACCCGGTGTGGGAAAATCCTCGGTGGGATTTGTGACCCACAATATTCACTCACTGACCAATGAATGGATATTACTTACAATGTGGTGCCTGCACATGCAAGAAGGCTAACTACCTAGAGCTCACTGCTCACTCTACAAAATAGAAGTCTCATTGACTTACAAAATGGATTATGCAAATCTAATACAATGTACTACTTCAAATTAGTATCTGCTATGCCAGGTTCAGTACCAGTTTAAGCTCACACTATAACCATAAACCTTATACAAAATCTGTCCTATGCATTTGCATATATCTCATCTTCTATATCCTCTCTAACATCTCTCATATCAAAATGATTTACAAGATCTCATACATATATGAGTCTATTATAATATGCCATGTCATCTTTACAAAAAGATACATACAATTAAATATAATAAACAAAAGTTTGTTCCTGTTAGCTAGAGTGACGGTATGCATTGTTACCACTATCGATGAAGTGTCTGCCAGTGTTGGTGCCTATCGGGGGGTTACCAGATGATTGTCACAAGGTTTCCTAAAGGTTTCCACAAGGTTGGCATCAATGACAACACCTTCAATTCTCATTAGAGTGTAGAATGCCAACAATATAGACATCCTAAATCCATTCAAATATCTTGCAACTTGGTCAACTTCATCATCAACATGTCTTAATTTGATGTTCAAATTGTAAAATTCTTCAATGTATTCCTTCACACTAGATTCCTTCTGTCTCAGGTTCTACAATTTCTAAAAAAAATCCACTTGATAATGCATTGGGACAAAATTTGATTTTAACTTAGCAACCATCTGATCCCATATCTTAATCTTTTATTTACCTCTTCTTTGTCTATCAACTTGTAAATGCTCCCACCAAAGAGATGCATGACCTTTCAATTGGGTATAGGCATATTTCACCTTCCTCTCTTCTACAGTGTTTTTAAAATCGAAATATTTCTCCATGTCCGAGATCCACTCCATGAATTCATCCGAATCTAACTTCCCATCATATTCTGGTGGGGTAAAATGAGGTTTAGTGTTCACCCCACTCAAAACCCTTAAAACTTTTCTTCATCTAGATCAACTTCTAGTAGGTTTACATATTCTATCGGGGCTTCTTCTCCTTCATGTTCACTTACATCTTCAATATGTCAACCTCTTCTATGGGTTGTCTCCACGGTTTCTAATAGGGCTGCTATTCCTAGCAACATCTCCATGACAATAGGGTTTGCATTCCCATGTGCTCTACCATTCCTAGTTCCTCTTCATGCCATTGTTGTAGGTCAGATCCACAATCCACCACCCTACAAAAAAATTCAAGACACACAACCTCCAGAATGAAACTTTGCTCTAATACCACTTAAAGCAGTCACTGGTGAGGAGGGACCTCAAGGAGATCAATCCAAACCATTTAGAAAGAGTAAAAACAAAGGAAACACACAGATATGATGAAGGCAATGCAGAAGAGATGGTTTTATTGTGTGAAATTAAATTACATCCATCCAGTAACAACTTGATTACAACATACCAACACACAAGCCTGGTACAATAGGTTATGCCAAGATCTTGAATCAAAAGATCTATCTTCTAGACATAATATACCTATCTGATACTTATTTTTTCTAAATTCCTTCCATTCTAAAGCATGATTACATATATATATATATATATATATATATATATCCAAAGGATCTAGTCAGCCCAAAAAGGCTCAAAACTCAAAGAACAAGATCTAACATGCAAAATGAACAAGGCCAACCATCACCAAGAGATTCCTCCAGAAAATCCAAAGGATGAAATGTAGAAGGTTGGTCACACACCAAGAAACATCGACATCAATTCTCAAGGCCCTGCAAGCTTTGCTATGAGTTCTGATAGATCACCAAAATAGGTTTCATCAACCGGTAATAAGAAACTGTCATGGAAATCAGTAGCGATAACTTGTCGGAAAGTGATCCAAATGATATGCGGTTTGAAAGAAAGAAAGATGATCAAGTCTTCAAGTAAAATCCAACTCCATAAGATCTGGTGAACCAAAACTAGGACATACAGAAAGGAAACTAAAAATACAAACAAAATAGAAAGGAAATATTTTTGGTTAATGCAAGATTGCTATGAACCAGGAATGCTCCTACATCACTAGAAAATCTTGCATTGTACTCTTTAGTTATGTTGGCCACTAACATAACAAATCTAATTCTATGCCATTTTACTGATCTGGGTGATATTCATCACTACTCATTAAGTCTCCATCAAGTAATTTATTATGTCAAACAAAGCTCATTCACCTAATTGATTCAGCACATGCGGTCATGAACATATCTTCATATGGTAGTCTTCAATGCTTCTGCAAAACCACATCATCTCAATCTTCATGATTTTTATATACCAGTTGTTAGAATATAAAATTGTCTGTCATTTATTGGTTGAAGTCCTAATTATCAGTTCTGATAAAAAATGTCTCTACTTTACTATTAAGTCTAGTCGGTTGAACTGTAGGACTTAGATGACTCAAAGAAACATAGTTGTCATCAATGAAAACATACAAAATAGTCATTATTCATAAATCAAATCTCTATGCACAACAAACATATACTGGTTGCATCAAGCAAACACATTGTTAAGGGTCCCACAGATACTAAGAGGGGGGGTGAATCAGTATCTGACCAATAATTAGAATTTCTTAGCCTAAAACATGCAGAACATAATATAATAGTGTATCAGTATGCAAGAAATAATGCAATAAATAGAATCAAGAACATCCACATGAAAAGTACACCATAACACAAGATGTTAATGAGGAAACCCAGTGTGGGGAAAACCTCAGTGGGATTTGTGACCCACAATATTCACTCACTGGCCAATAAGAGAATATTACTTACAATAAGGGCCTGCACATGCAGGAAGGCCAACTGCCTAGAGCTCACTGCTCAATGGGAAGTCTCACTGACTTACAATAAGGATTATATAAATCCAATATCTTGTACTACTTTACAATAGCATCTTCAATGCCAGATTTAGTATCAATTCCTGCTCTATTCTTTACATATACCCCTTGACCTATATTTCACACATTAGATTTGCCTAATATTTTCCTTAATGCTTCTACATCACATCACATAAATGTCTACAATGATCTCTTTTATATATAAGAGTCATTTTATAATTTGCCAAGTCAGCTTACACATTTTTACAATAATAAACAAAATGTAATATAACAAAATCTTGTCGGCCTCTGTACCAATATACTTCCTTTCTTCTGTGCTGGTGTCGATGTCCTGAGTGTTGGTGTAGAGTGTGATCTGCTGATGTCGGTGCACTATCTTATCGGTGTAATGCCTTGCCAGTATAATTATTTACTGGAGCCATAGGATTGCAAGGTTTCCATCAATGACAAAACCTTCAATCACATACAATGTCTCATTGGAGTGTGCATATGCCAACACACACACTACTGATTTAGTTCAAATGATCAAATGCCAATAGTCAGGTGCAATGTCAACCGATAGGTATGTTACCGGTATGTAAGGAGATGAAAAAGATGCAAAAGTGAAGAGCTCTCATTCGAAAAAGATGTGTATAATGATTCACCTTGATCATATGCCTTGAATTGATAATCAGTCAAATATGATCTATTGATAAAACAAAAGATGAGAAGGCATGAAGGTTAAGTGGTTAATGCATCATTGGTATGGTAAGATGAACTGATAATACAAGGCATACACCGATAGGATGTTTGTGGTTGGTGACTAATCCTAAACTAACAAAATAGATTGAGCTGATTTTGATGCCAACTAGAATGCCATGTGGTCATCATCAAAGTTTTGATGTATTAAATGAGGTAGGTGTCGACAAGATGGAAACACTTTGACATTAAATGAAGTTAATGGGTTGAGTGCATAAGGATGTGGCTTGAGGAAGATTGAATGTTTGACATCATGATCGAAGAAAGACATCTGATCACCTTCTAGATCTAGAGAAGGAAGCTTCTAGGTTATTTAATGTGCCTAACAAAGAGCATGGCCTACAAATAGTAAGAACATGGCAAACAAATAGACCGTGTTTGCTAAAAATAGCAAATGTGCATTGGAAGAGTAAAATATGGGGGTGTTGTCTGATTTATAGCATGTCATGAATTTGGGAGATAAGTGTTGGCATTATGGATGAATTGATTATGTGTTACATTTATGTTTTGTCATTGATGTCAATACTAGATGTTATGTTTGGTTACCGGCGTATAGGTTTTGGTTATTAGTAGAAGATCTAGTGTTACCGGCAGAAGAGACTATCTGTTGGACACTTCCGACATGTTTGGATAAATGGAGTATGTTTTATTTCATGTGTTACATGTTCCTTGAGCATGTTTTGGTTAGTTGGTATTGACTTGGTAATCAGATGCTATCATACACTCTTGTAAACCTGTACCGATATTGGTTTAAGGTTTTACCGACAAAGATTTTATTGAGGAATCTTAATAGGATGCATAAGTGGTGTTGGTGTGGCTTCTAGATGGATTTTAGGATGCTAAAGATGTTCTTTGATCATTCTTCAACTACTTGAAGACATTGCTTCCATGTGGTGGGCCTAGGATAGGTCTGTTGTCCTTGATTTTAGCACAGCTAAAATCATGGTACAACCCCTATGAAATGTGTTCATTTTGTAGCCTACGGCCTCCAAGGTCGGTCAAATTCCCATGTAAGCCATGTCAGTTTACATCTTCATTTTTGTCATTTTTATGGTTTTGCCTTCATCTTTTATTTTATCTTTTTTCTACACTTCAGGTTTTAAAACCCGAAATGCAGTGTTTCTTATGTTTTCCTTCATGTCAGGTTTTAAAACCTAAAGTACAGTTTTGGTCTGCCAAGTAATGCAAGTTGAGGAATTTTTCCCGACATGCAGGTCTGCCCTGATGTGCAGGTCAGGAAATTTTTCCCGACCTACCGGTTTAAGTGTAGGTCGGGGAATTTTTCTCGACTTGAAAGTCTACCTTTATGTGTAGGTGAGGAAATTTTTCCCAACTTGCTGATCCATATGCAGGTCAGAGAATTTTTCTCGACCTACCAATCCATGTGTAGGTTAGGAAATTTTTCCCAACGTGCAGGTCTATGTGCAAGTCGAAAAAAATTTTCCCGACCTGCAAGTTTGCCTATGAGTAGGCCTGGGAATTTTTCCCGACCTATCAATCCATATGCAGGTTGGGGAATTTTTCCCAACCTACCAATCCATGTGCAGGTCAAAATTTTTTTCTCAACCTATAGGTCTATGTGGAGGTCAGGAAATTTTTCCTGACCTACAAGTTTGCTTATGTGTAGGTGAGGAATTTTTCTCGACCTACAAGTTTGCCTATGTGCAAGTCAGGGAATTTTTCCCAACCTACAAGTTTGCCTATGTGTAGGTTGGGAAATTTTTCCCAACCTGAAAGTTAAGTTTTTCCCTTCTCACATATCGAACTTTAAAGTCCAATATGCAATCTTTGCTTGATTTTCCTTGCACTTCAGACTAAAGTCCGATGTGCGAATTTTGAGTTTTCTTCCCAGGTTGCAGATCGGACTTTAAAGTTTGACATGCAGTTGCTTGTCAAGTTTTTCCCTTGCAGATTGGACTTTAAAGTCCAACCTACGTATGGTGTTGTTTGAACTTGCAGTTCAGACTTTAAAGTCTGACCTACAATTTTTTCCCTTTTTTGTCTCTTAAGTCATTTCTGACTCCTGTTTCTTGTTCTGATTGATGAAATTTGCTAGTCTGATGGTGATGATTTTCAAAACACTGGTGATCCATGTTGAAATGTCTGAGCCCTCTCTCAGCAAATTGACAAAAAAAAGAAGATGCACTAATGAGATTGCTGATATGGTGCTAGACAAAGCTAAGATGTAAGTTGCTTTGGCTCATTTTGAAGAATTTCAGAAATCCAATGAGAAGGAGAAAGATGAATAAAGTTTCCTCTTTTTGACACTTTCTTTTCATGCAGTTGCATTGTTAGATGTTGCAATTTTCTTGCAGTTGCATATTTTCTTTCTGCTGAAGTTGTAGTCAAGTGGGACTGTGTAGTTGAATTAGTCAACTATGCCCACATTTTTCTCCAACATTTTCCTATATAAGGAGGACCCTCATTTGTAAATATAGATCTTTTTGGCAATGCAACAAAATTCTGCCAGTTTGTATGTGTACTCTAAGGCTTTGAGTTTAGATGGAAATTAGATTGTTTTCAATAAAAGAGGCAAGTTGTGTTGAGACTTTGTGCCAATTCAATTTGTTATGTGGTGACATTTTCTAGAGTTGATTGTGAGTTTCATTCTATTGTGAAAGAGAGATTTAAATTCAATCTTGCAGACTTTGAGCTGCTAATTGTATTTAGAGTTATATGTTTGGTTTTCAGATTTGGTCTTCTAGACTTTGAGCTGCTTATCATATCTGAAACTAGTGTGGAAAGCTAAAGTGTGAAGATAGCTTGTATACTTTGTGTTGCTTCTATTTTTAAGACTTGTGCATGTGAGTTGAAGTGCATTATATAGTTAGACTTTGAGCTGCTACATATTGTGCTTAGTTAGTAGAAAATCATCTAAAAAGGTTGATAGGAGAATAGATAGTTGAAGACTTTGAGCTTTCTTTCTATTTTCTCATCCTAGGGAAGTGACAGAGGTCTTTGTGCCTTCATGGAAACTTTGCTTCCCTTTATGTTCCAAAAATCCTACAAAGAAGTCTCATTTCTGTATTTGCTGTTATTTATTTCCAATTGCTATTACTTTTATGAGAAGAGAAAAGAGTATAGTTTTTCTTGAAATAAGAAGAAAGACTATTGTCCCACCCATATTAGATTAGTTTAGTTTGTAGATAGGGGGGGCCTTCCCTTAATTAGGAGAGTTTTACTTACACACTATGGTTGAAGCCACAATTTTGTATATTTCCCCAAGTGTACAAAATTTTCAACCAACCATTTTTCGTGACTCTACTAGGGATACGATACACATCCAAAAGCCTCATTCTTTTGTTTGAAGTATACCAGTATCCTATTCATTGTAATTCCTTTCCTTATAATTTATCAAACTTTCACCAAGGATATGTAAAATGGTAGCTCAAGGTCCTTGGGGGAATACTTTTGGTCTGTTGAACTTGACTCCACCCTTACATGTTCTTCCTAATGGTTCACGGAAGAACTTTCCTAAGTTTTTGGGTGATGGTGCTGAACATCTTGATGAACACATCACTGCATTTTATATTGTGTGTGGTGTCTTAGGATTTGGGCATGAAGATGTATTTGTAAGGCTATTTATTGAAACCTTACAAGGTGTAGCTACTGATTGGTTTTACCATTTGCCTAATAACTCTATCACCAATTGGGCTACTCTCAAGACAAGGTTTGAGGCAAAGTTCAAACCCGTAAAAGATGAGCATGCACTCTTGGTGCAATTGACTCAAATGAAGAAAGAACCACAAGAGCCCATGCAGGAATTTGTTGCTAAATTCAACAAGCTACATAACCGCATCCCGGTTGCTTCTTAGCCTACCACTACAAATTTTAAGTGCTTGTTCATGAATGCTCAATCACCTAAGGTGAGTTTCTTGTTGAGAAGAGAAGTTCCAGGTAACCTTGCAGCTACACAAACCTTAGTAGTTGAGGTTGAAGATGACCTTATCCTTGCGGGTAGAATAAAGATATAGCCAAATGGGTCCAAAGAAAACTCTTCTTTGGGATCATGGTCTACCAAGAGAGAAGATACCACGGTGCAAAGGTTGGCTAATGAGTTGCTTTCCATAGAAAAGCAAATAGCTCAAGGTGTATTTTCTTCCCCTTATGAAGACATTCCTAGGAGGCCATATCCAAATACTGCTTCTAGTTATGTAGCTAGAAATCAAGACAAGCTTCCTTTGCAACCAGGAGGGCTTGCACTTGAGACACCATTAACAAATGTAGTAGTGGAGGACTCTGAATTTGAACAAAGTGATCTTGTTGGTCTATTCCAAGAGGAGGAAGCAGACATAGCTGGTGACTCTCAAATTTGGTTTGTGCAGTTTGAGAAAGCTATAGAACAAAAAGAAAAGACCATGCCAGGTACCATGGAGGAAGACAATCACATCATGAGATGTGAAAAGATGAACATTCATGAAGATCCCAGTCAAGTTGAAATGAATGCATTCATGTTCCAAGGTCATGAACTTGGACATATCATGCATAAGAGACCTACCCCACAACTTGATGAAGATCATTTTATGAGTACTATAGAATATTTTTGTTCAAGTCTTGTTGACGATCCTCTCAAATCTAACGTTTGTGAACAACATGTTGAGGTAAGAAATGCAGTCATGTTTTCAATTGACTCACATGAAAAAACTCATTCTTTTCAGCATCAGGTTGTAATTGAAGAAGAAGCTGATAAAGGTGTAATCAACAAGAAGAATTTTGATTTTTCTTTGTCAAGAGGATGTCTAATCAGATATCTTTCTTAGTTGGAAGCAAATGGAGAGCCAAAGGTTCCACTTATACATGAGCTTGAAGATACACTTGAGGAAGAGGCCAAACATGCATTTTCAGCTAAGGAAGAGCAATCTAGTTTCAAATATCTACTTTGGAGTAGCAATACATATGATTCATTTCAAGAGGAAGGTGAATTTCTTCATCTCTTCCAAGGAGTGTTGCATCAAGTCTTGGTACAATTGTTCATTCTTCTATTGGTTGTGGATGCTAATGATCATGTAAGGAAATGCAAGATGCTAAAGAAAGGTAACTACTTTTGTGAGCCCATGACTGGTTTCATTTAGGAAGGTTTCTATGGTCAGTTAGTTCAGGTTAGGTTAGTTTCCATTTTTAATAAGTGTAGTTGCATAAGTTTTTGTCTTGTTTTCAATTGGTTGCTTTGTGTCAATCTTATTGTCTGTGTCTTTATTTCTTGACTCTATAACCCAGTGGATGCAAGCACTCGAAGTTCTAGATTTTACAAGTTTCAAGTATTGTACCTCATTCCACCAGTCAGAGCTAGTTATTGTCCTCGATTTCACTGTGGCTAAAATCATAGTACAACCTCTATGAAATGTGTTAATTTCGTAGCCTACGTCCTCCAAGGTCGATCGACTTCCCTTGTAAGTCGTGTTAGTTTACATCTTCATTTTTGTCATTTTCATGGTTTTGCCTTCATCTTTTATTTTATCTTTCATCTACACTTTAGGTTTTAAAAATTGAAATGCAATGTTTCTTGTGTTTTCCTGCATCTCGGGTTTTAAAAACCGAAGTGCAGTTTTGGTCTGCCAAGTAATGTAGGTTGGTGAATTTTTCTCGACCTGCAGGTCTGCCATATGTGTAGGTTGGGAAATTTTTCCCAACCTGCCGGTTTAAGTGCAGGTCGAGGAATTTTTTTTGACTTGCAAGTCTGTCTTTATGTGCAGGTCAAGGAATTTTTTCCGACTTCCCAATCCATGTGCAAGTTGAGAAATTTTTCCCGACCTGCCGATCCATATCAGGTCGGAGAATTTTTCTCGACCTGCAAGTTTGCCTATGTTCAGGTTAGGGAATTTTTCCTGATCTGCCAATCCATGTGTAGGTCAAGGAATTTTTCCCAACCTGCTGATCTATATGCAGGTCGGAGAATTTTTCCCAACTTTCAAGTTTGCCTATGTGCAGGTCGGGAAATTTTTTTGGACCTGCCGATCCATGTGTAGGTTAGGGAATTTTTCTTGACCTTGTTGGGTTTTAAAACCCATAGTGCCATTTTGGTCTACCAAGCAATGCAGGTCAGGGAATTTTTCCTGACCTATAGGTCTGCCCTTATATGCAGGTTGGAAAATTTCCCAACCTGTGGGTTTAAGTGCAGGTCGGGGAATTTTTCCCGACTTGCAAGTCTGCCTTTATGTTAAGGTCAGGGAATTTTTCATGACCTGCTGATCCATGTGCATGTAGGGGAATTTTTCCCAATCTACAAGTCTATGTGTAGGTTGGGGAATTTTTCCCAACCTGCAAGTTTGCCTATGTGCAGGTCAGGGAATTTTTTTGGGCCTGCAAGTTTTCCTATGTGCAGGTCAGGGAATTTTTCCTAATCTGCAAGTTAAGTTTTGCCCTTCTCGCATATCAGACTTTAAAGTTTGATATGCAATCATTGTTTTTTTTTCCTTGCACATAAGTTCGATGTGCAAATTTTGAGTTTCCTCACTAGGTTGGAGATTGGACTTTAAAGTCTGACATATAGTTGCTTGTCAAGTTTTTCCCTTGCAGATCAAAATTTAAAGTCCGACCTGCATATGATGTTGTTTGAACTTGCAGTTCAGACTTTAAAGTTTGGCCTACAAGTTTTTCCCTTTTTTGTCTCCTAAGTCATTTTTCACTCCTATTTCTTGTTCTGATTGATGAAATTTATTGGTCTAATGGTGATGATTTTCAAAACACTAGTGATCCATGTTGAAATGTCTGAGCCCTCTCCCAACAAATCAACAAAGTAAAGAAGATGCGCTGATGAGATTGCTGATATGGTGCTAGACAAAGCTAAGATGCAAGTTGCTTTAGCTTGGTTTGAAGAATTTTAGAAATCCAATGAGGAGGAGAAAGATGAATAAAGTATCTTCTTTTTGACACTTTCTTTTCATGTAATTGCATTGTTAGATGCTATAAGTTTTCTCCCAGCTACATATTTTCTTTCTGCTGAAGTTGTAGTCAAGTAGGACTGTGCAACTGAATTAGTCAACTATGCCCACATTTTTCTCCAACATTTTCCTATATAAGGAGGACCCTCATTTGTAAATATAGATCTTTTTGGCAATTCAACAAAATTCTGCCAGTTTGTATGTGCACTCTAAGACTTTGAGTTTAGATGTAAATCAGATTGTTTTCAATAAAAGAGACAAGTTGTGTTGAGACTTTGTGCCAATTCAAGTTGTTATGTGATGACATTTTCTAGAGTTGATTGTGAGTTTTGTTCTATTGTGAAAGAGGGATTTAAATTCAATCTTGCAGACTTTGAGTTGCTAATTGTATTTAGAGTTATATGTTTGGTTTTCAGATTTGGTCTTGTAGACTTTGAGTTGCTTATCATATCTGAAACTAGTGTGGAAAGATAAAGTGAGAAGATATCTTGTAGACTTTGTGCTTCTATTATTAAGACTTCTACATGTGAGTTGAAGTGCATTATGTAGTTAGACTTTGAGCTGCTACATATTGTGCTTAGTTAGCAGAAAATAATCTAAAAAGATTGATAGGAGAATAGATAGTTGAAGACTTTGAGCTTTCTTTCTATTTTCCCATCCTGAGGAAGTGATGGAGGTCTTTGTGTCTTCATGAAAACTTTGCTTCCCTTTATGTTCCAAAAATCCTACAAAAAAGTCTCCTTTCTCTATTTGCTATCATTTATTTCCAATTGCTATTACTTTTCTAAGAAGAGAAAAGAGTATAGCTTTTCTTGAAAGAAGAAGAAAGACTGTTGTCCCACCCATATTAGATTAGTTTAGATTGTAGATAGGGGGAGCCTTCCCTTAATTAGGAGAGTTTTACTCACACACTATAGTTGAAGCCACAATTTTGTATATTTCTCCAAGTGTACAAAATTTTCAACCAACAAGGTTTAGTACCTATCTAGATTATGGACTGATATCATGTTAACGTGTACTCTACATGTTATCAAGATGTTTCAGCATGATCTATGAATTGGTTATTGTTGTTTTGGTCCTAAGACGACATGCCATATCATTGTAATATGGATTTATGTAATGATCTTATTGTAATATCTTTTAGGTGGCTGACCTAATTGGTTTAGATCTTAGGGTTGGTATAAAATGATGTAAGATCTCATTGTAGATCATAGGATGGAAATGAAAAGATATTTGTGGTCTTGAAATGCAATATCATATGCAAAGGAGATTTGGTCGATCATATGTGATCGATTTGGGATTAAGGAAGAGGTTAAAGGCCTTCAGTATTGAGCTTAACCGAGACTGTAATCAGGCATGGTAGATGCTATCTTTGGTAGTTCATTATTGTGGATTGTTGTCCATTTATCTTGAGGTGGTTATAACCTCTCTGTAGTTAGTGAGACTCTTTTGTAATGAGCAGTATGCTCTAGGCAGCGTGCCTTCCCGCATGTGCAGGCTCCTCATTGTATCTCATACTTTCTGCAAAAGTATCATTTGACTATGGGTAGGCTTCCAGCATGGTTTTTCCCTTTCCAAATTTTCCACATACAAATCATGGTGTTATGTGGTATGGTTGCTTTGCATTGATTATCTGTTTATTTGTTAAGTTGTATTGTTTACTAGTATTTATTTCTTCTTTACCGGTACTTAATCTAGTTAAAGGTTATTAAGTAGATTAAGTGATATAATCTATTAACAACTGATTCACCCCCCCTCTTAGTTGTTCATTAGTTATCCTAACAATTAGTATTAGAGCTTTGGTCCTCTTCTGCAGAAGCTTAACTACTTGAGGTAGATCCTATGGCAATTAACACTTCAAATCCATCAATAACTATTTTCAGAAGAGAAATCCCCAAGCTTGATGGATTAAATAATGATATATGGAAAATTTCAATGGAGACTCATCTTATATGTCTTAGCAAGGATATTTGGGAGATCACTGAGAAAGGATACACACCTTATGATCTGGCATCTAGCAATCTTGCTCCTATAGACTTGGACAAAAATATTGAAAATGATTGCAGAGCTAGAGAAGCCCTCTTGTGTGCAATTACTGATAAGTAGATCATGGGATTGATTGATAAATCATCAGCCAAGGTCATGTGGGATAAATTGAAAACTTTGAATGAAGGTGACCCTACTATAAAAATTACTAAACTTGATGGTTACTGGGTAAGATATGAAAACTTGAAGATGGAAGATAATAAAATAATTGTTGTGTTTATGGAAAGAGTAAATGAGATTGTTATGGGAATTCAATGTTTTGGAGGATTTCTGAGTGAAGATGAAATAGCTTCCAAAGTCTTGAGAGCCCTTCCACCGGCTTACAAGATGAAGTCAACTACAATTAATGAGTTGAGAACAATGGCTAACTCTTAAGTTAATAGAGATATTCTGATTGGAAAATTATCTACTTTTGAGCTTGAAGAATTTGGATCTTCTGGAGCTGTAAAGTTTGAACCTTCTTTTCATGAATCATCATCATCATCCATCAGAAAAAGTGATTGGAAATTCCTATATGCAAAAGAATTGGAAGACATGAGAAAATAAGATGAAGAATTTGAGCAACTTGAAGCCTTATTTGCTACAAGAGTACCTAAAGGACCGACAAGAAGTAAGTATGAAGGAAAAACACCTTTTAAATGTTTTGCATGTAATAAGATTGGTTATTTTGCATCTAGATGTCCTG
The DNA here is from genome assembly GCF_030272615.1 of Cryptomeria japonica. Taxonomy (NCBI): domain Eukaryota; kingdom Viridiplantae; phylum Streptophyta; class Pinopsida; order Cupressales; family Cupressaceae; genus Cryptomeria; species Cryptomeria japonica. The sequence goes on along the minus strand of NC_081411.1, from coordinate 779,666,891 downwards.
AAAGGAATGCAAGAATTGAGGAAAAAGTTAAGAAATCATTTAAGCCTAACTAGAATAGATATAGATTCAAGCAAAGTAAACAATACTACATAGCGGATGAGGAAGGAGTAAGTGATGATTGTGGAGATGAACTGACAGAAGACTCTGCTAGCGGATCTAACAATTTGAAGGAATGGGTGTTCTATGCTTTAAAGTAAGATGAACCAGAACTAGATATCATAAATGAAGAAAAGGCCCTGACAGCAAAATTTGAAGATAAGGATGAATGGGTAATTGATACTGGATACTCACATCATATGACTGGTGATAAGAGAAAATTTATGTCCCTACAAGAATACAATGGTGATCAAGTTAGATTTGGAGATGACAAAGCATGTATGATCATAGGTAGGGGTATTATTTATCTGGATGGCAAGCATAATATTGATAATGTTTATTATGTAGAAGGTTTAAACCATAATCTTTTGAGTGTTGGTCAATTGGTGGACAAAGGTTTCCAACTTCAGTTTAAAGATAGAAAATGCAAAATCATTAACAAGACTAGTTTGGAGATTGCAACTGGTACTCAGACTAGAGGTAATATCTTTCACTTGAACACTGGTAATAAGACATGTTTTATTTCTCATATTGATGAGAGTTGGTTATGGCATAATAGGTTGTGTCATGTTAATTTTGATTGTATTAGTAAGATCAGTTCAAATAAAGCAGCTAGAGATATACTTAAGATTATGAAGCCTTATAATCTGGTATGTAAGGAATGTCAATTGGGAAAGTAAGTTAGAACTTATTTTAAGAGCATACATAATAAATCTAATGATGTACTTGATTTGATTCACACTAAATTATGTGGTCCAACAAGGACTAGAAGTGTTCAAGGGGATAGGTATTTCATGTTGATTATTGATGACTATTCTAGAATGATGTGGGTGACTTTTCCTAGGGAGAAGTCTAAAGCCTTTGAGAAATTCAAGATCTTTAAAACAAAAGTTGAAATAGAAACTGGATTAAAAATCAAATGTCTAAGATCAGATCAAGGTGATGAGTTCACTTCTCATAAATTTAACATTTTTTGTGAGACAAATGGTATTAGGAGACAATTATCTGCACCTCAGACACCTTAGCAGAATGGAGTAGTGGAAAGAAATAGCATAACCATTTTGGATGCAGCAAGATCCATGATGATGGAAGACAAATTGCTTCACATCTATTGGAGAGAAGTAGTAACTATAGAAGTCTACACATTCAACAGAGTTCACATCAACAGTGAAACTGGTAAGACCACTTATGCATTATGGTTTGGACATACACCTACTATTAAATATTTCAAAATTTTTTGAAGTAAATGCTATATCAAAAGAGATGATTCAATTGGAAAGTTTGATCCTAGATGTGATGAAGGGATATTTCATAGTTATTCTATTCAAATCAAATCATATAGATGTTATAACAAAAGATTGCAGAAAATTGTGGAGAGTGCTAATGTGAAAGTGGATGAGCAGTACATAAATCAATCTATATCATATGATAGGGAACCAATAGTGGAAATGATCATAATTGAACCGACAATTCTATAATCGGTACCAGAAACTGAGATAGTTACACTAATACAATAAAAAAATTTAACTCTGACTAATGATCAAAGCAATGAACTTGAAGTTTAGAAGACACCAAGGTATGTGAGATTAAATCATTCTGAAGATAAAATCATTGGAGATAGGAACAAGGGAGTTATGACAAGAAGAAGATTGGAAAATAAAGAGGTATGTCTTATTTCTCAAATTGAATCAACATCTATTATTGAAGCTTGTAAGAATAAACATCGGTTAAAATCTATGGAGGGTGACTTAGATCAGATAGAGAAAAATGAGACTTGGTCTTTAGTTCCCCGACCTAAAAATAAGAATATTATTGGAACTAAATGGGTTTTTAGGAATAAACTGAATGAGGATGGTCAAGTTATAAGAAACAAAGCTAGATTGGTTTTTAAAAGATATTCTTAAATGGATGGAATTGATTATGGTGAGACATTTGCACCTATAGCTAGAATTGAAGCTGTTAGACTATTTCTTGCCTATGCAGCTTATAAGAGTTATAAGGTTTATCAAATGGATGTTAAATGTGAATTTTTGAATGGTGAACTTGACAAAGAATTATACATTGAGCAACTAGATGTATTTTCACTGATAGATGATAAAGATATGGTTTGTGTTGAACATAGAGTACCATTGAGATGGGAGGGTGAATCAGTTGATCCTAAGTTTTTGACTTTTCAAAGAAGCTTCAGAATACTTGATAATGATTTAAGAACTGAATGACAAAACTGGTAAATCTAGAAGGAAAGGAAAAGAGATCAATCAAACAAATGCAACATACAAAGGCAAAGAGATCAATCATACAAAGGAAAAAACTCAGTGAGAAATGCTATTGGAGACTACCGCTCCAATCCAGCCTCACAGGTAAAACATTGGATTACAATGATTTAGGGCACCAATCCAAGGATCACCAACCCCTTCTGCTTTAGGGAACCAACCCAAGGAGCACCAACCCCTACACCAAGCTCCAACTTGGTGATGTATATTGAAATAAAATTTACATACAATTAAGGCTTCTTGTTGCAAATGAATTCTGCAACTCTTGATCAAATATCTTGCCGTTGGTTGACAGTCTTTTTTCCTCCACTGAATCTCACACTACCAGTTGTGAGATTGATTTCTCTAATTCTTTCCCTCTATTATCACTCTTTCTTTCTCACAATCCCACCATATACTATGTCACACCAGGATGTTTCCTTCGTCTACTACACCTTGTCGATTTTGCTTAACTATGAAACTATAGTTATACTGGTACTCAACCACTACCCGCTAAACCCTCTCATCGGTTTGCTTGCTCACTTACTTCACAACTTTCTTAGAGTAAGTTATAAGGCCAACAATTCTTCTTTGCACTTAATCTCTCTTTTCTCTTCTTCTTCTTTGTAGCATCATCTTGCTCTATCTCAAGTTCATCTCTTTATACCATGGTTTCCCGTCAATGAGCAATTCAAATTTAGAGCAGTTAGGGTTTCCTTTTCCCAACACAATCTGCATGAGATCCGATCCAAGATATCTTGGATCGATCACCTCTACTCCAGGGATACATTTGTACACATTTTCCATTCCCCAATGTATACATGCTAAAGATAGCAATCACGTACAATATTTCTTACCTTGAAATATATCGACTCATAAAATGCTTAGCTATTTCCTTTTTGAGGTCTTCTTGCAAACGGATTTCCCTTGTATTGATCTAGGTGCCAACTACTCCCTCATCTTCATTTTCTATCCTTTCTTCCTCGATCCTCTTTAGTTAGTTACAATCCCATGATTTATGGTTATTTCATTAATGTTAGCTAGTTGTTTCAACAACCACATTGATGGGGGATTTACCTATCTTTGCATGTTTGCCACCTCAGCCCCACATGGCATCATAATGGTAAATCACTTAGCTCACTGAGCCATAGTTGGTTCATACTTGATCATTCAACAAAATCATACTGATACATCGCTTTATTGGTGAGACCTTCTTCTTCTACTAATTGGTAGTGCGCACTTCATGGGTAACACATATAACTTTAACATTCTACCACTTCATCAAAAATGGAAGCCAACCTCCAGACCGCTATTGCTCTATCAGTTGTTACTCACCAAGTTAGTATACACATATTCTACATCCCATTTTATGCCTTACTAGTAAGCCTTCATTTTGTCTTCTCACTCTCATGTGAATTTTCATCATACCGGTCACTCCTTCTTTCTTCCCGGTTGACATCAATGACAACTTAATGCCAAAATGCCAACAATCTCCCCCTTTGGCATTGATCTCAACTTATTGCAAGACACTATATACTGGTACATTTCTTCCCCTTTGACACAATGAGAAAGGGTATTGGACACTCCCCCTTTGATTTCTATCAACTCCCCCTGAGCCACATAAATCCTTCCTAGGCAGATGACACAACTCCCAACTTGTGTCGGAGGTACTCAAAAGTACTTACTGGTAATGGTTTGGTGAAAATGTCTGCTACTTGTTCTTTGGTAAGGACATAATCCATCCTCACCTCCTTTCCTTCTACATTCTCTCTAATAAAATGATACTTGATAGCAATGTGCTTTGTTCTGGAATGAATCATAGGATTCTTTGCTATGTTGATTGCACTCAAATTGTCACACCAGATGAGAATAGGATTATTTATGTCCACATATATGTCTTTGAGGGTCTGCTTCATCCAAAGCACCTGAGAGCAACATGTAGCAACAATAATGTATTCAGCTTCATCAGTAGATAGAGAGACTAAGTCTTTCTTCTTGCTATGCCATGAGACCAACAGGTCACCTAGAAAGAATGCACCACCACTTATGCTCTTCCGATAATCAATGCAACCTGACCAATCAACATTAGTATATGCTTCCAAGATAAAATCTCCTTGTTTAGGATATCATAATCCATAGCTAAGTGACCCTTGTAGGTACCTAAAAATTATGCTTACAACAATCATATGTGACTGCTTAGGTGCAACTTGGAATCTGGCCACCATGCATACTACCTGAACTATATTAGGTCTTGAAGTAGTTAGATACAATAGACTGCCAATCATGGATCTATATAGAGTCTGATCCACCACTAGTGATTCATCATTCTCACTCAATTTATTGTCAATCACCATGGGGGTACTTACTGCTTTATAATCTTCCAATTGGAATTTTTTCAACATCTCCTTTGCATACTTGATTTGTGAGATAAATATTCCTTTATCCTATTGTAATATCTACAAACCAAGGAAGTGTGTCAATTCACCAAGGATTGACATCTCAAATTTTGACTACCTCTGATCAGCAAATTCTTTGTAGAGGGTGTCCTTGTTGCCTCCAAAGATAATGTCATCTACATACACACCCACAATGATCACATGGTTCCCATCTTTCTTTATGTACAAATTTCTATCAAAAATTCCCTTTTTGAATCCCTTCTCTTTCAAGTACTGATCTAATCTTGAATACCATACTCTAGAAGCTTGGTTTAGACCATACAAGGCCTTCTTCAACTGGCACACAAATGTCTCATCATCATGTAATAAAAACCCTTATGGTTTCTCCATGTACACTTCTTCTTCCAAATTTTTATTTAGGAAGGAAGATTTTACATCCATTTGGTATACTTTATAACCCTTGTAGGCAGAGAAGGCTAGAAATATTCTAATTTCTTCTAATCTGGCTATCGGTGCAAATGTTTCTTCAATGTCAATCCCCTCTACCCAAGAGTATCCTTTGCACACTAGTCTAGCTTTATGCCTAACAATCTTACCTTCTTCATTCATTTTATTTTGGTAGACCCATTTTGTGCCAATGATGATCTTTTCTTTTGGTTTAGGGACTAATTCCAAGGTCTTGTTCTTCTTAATCTATTGCAGTTCTTCTTTCATGGCATCCACTCACTCTTGTCTTCTACTGACCTCATTGAATGTTTTGGGTTCAACTCTAGTCATGAGGTAGAGGTTGACTTGTTCATCATTCCGGGCAAGTCTTCTTCTAGTCTGCACACCATTACTCTTATTTCCTAGAATTTTCTCTTCCGAGTGATTCAAATATCCATACTAGTTGGGAGACTTCTTGGATAATTCATCTAGTTCAATGTCTAACTAAGATTCATCATCTTCATCACTTGAATTATCATACTGGTTAACATGTGGTTGACATCCTTTGTGCATATCCTCATCAACTTTTACATGCACACTCTCAATGACTCTTCTTAGTCTTTTGTTGTAGCATTTGTAGGCCTTGTTGTTAGATGAGTAACCAAGGAAGATTCCTTCATCACTCCTAGAGTCAAAACTTCCTAGTCCATCCATATCTTTCTTAATGAAGCACTTGCTTCCAAATACCTTGAAGTATTTGACCGATGGCTTCCAGTCATACTGTTAGGTCCTGGGACAAATGAGAGGGGGGGGTGAATTAGTTGTCAAAAAAATTCAAACCAAAAACAACTTAACCAACCTTAATGCTTAATACCAGTAAACCAAACTTTATACTGGTAGATAGTTTATCAGTTAATTATAGTACTGGTAAAGATTAATGCATGAAATTGAAAGACAATAACATCCACAACACATAACACCAATATTTATACGTGGAAACCCTGTAAGGAAAAAAAAAATAGTGGGAAACCTTACCCACAATCAGATGATGCTACTGCAAATAGTATTTATATACAAATGGGGTCTGCACATGCAGAAAGGCCAAGCACCTAGAGCTCACTACTCAAACACAAATAGGAGCCACACTGACTACAATTGGATGGTTAAATCCAATAATGATGTACTGCTCAAAATAGCATCTCAATATGTTGGATTTAGTACCGGTGTAGTTTTGATTGTCGTCACAAAAACCTTGCTTCACCTTCAAATGATGTTTGCATGAATAGCTCTACTTAATCTCACATATACTTCTTATAATTCCTTTTCCCAATCGCATATCGATCTTAAAAATAAGATCTTACATATTGTAGCGTCGTAAATTGTACGCACTTGCTAGGGTGGTACAATTTCACACCTAGTTTAGCACCCGCCTTGGCGCATTTTGCATTTTGCATTGCATTTCCCCTTTAGCACTTAATTAATCAAATTAATTAGGTCTAAGGTTCTATTTCATCATCTCCCACATCATAAAGTTGGGCCCTTTCATTAAAGTGTGCCCCTTTCATTTTATTCTTCCAATACATCATTTAATCAAAAACCCTAATTAGGTCCTATTTTGAACTTGGGGGCTTGATTTCGGGGGTCAAAACATCTCAAAATCACTGTAACTTCAGGATTCTCTCTAAAATCATCATATCTGATGGCCCTGAAAATTTGGTGAAAAGTTGTCGGGACCGTGGCGCCCGGTGCACATGGTCCCGGACATTTTTCCTGAAATTTTGGGAGCACGATACAATCATAAAATAAAGCTTAACCCCAAGAAATTGGCGGGAGATTCAATCTCTAGGTCGGCCAAAAGATGAAATTATGACCTAGGGTTTCATATATAAGAGCTCTCTTTCTTCATTTGAAAGGATGGGAATTTTGGCTTTCGAGGACCTTTTATGCAGCAAAAGAGAAGATCTTTGAAGACTTCAACAACACTCAACATCCATCTATCAAGCATTCATTCAATTTCATTCATCCATTTTAGGGCTTGGAAGACATTGAAGAACAATAGGAGATTACCGACTGAAGATTGGCTTGTACTCCTCCCTTGAGGGTTGGGTATGATTTCATGTTGTTTTCATGTCTTTGCATAAGCTTCAATATATACTTTATTCATGCTTTAGATCACTTTGCATCTTGATTTAGAGCATTTACATTATCATTTACAAGCAATTAGGGTTTACTTTCTAGGTTGCTCTAGTTTGCTTTCTTGCATTTAAGGACCTTGCACACACACTAGGTCTGCACACACAATACATTTTACAATACAACTTGGCTATTCGTGGAGGTGGAAATCACCGAAGTGGGGGTTTGACTAAGGAAAAACCCTATATAGCCACCCAAACACCTTTTCAGATATAAGTGCAGGTTTCGGGACTCGGACGACGCCGCAGGTTGCAGATCCGGGAGAAGCAGACTGAGACCAACCTTCCCACCAAATTTCAGAGCAAAAGACCAGGACAGGGGCATGGGGCGCCCTGGTCCTACTAGGATAGGGGCATTGGGTGCCCTGGTCCCTGGGACAGGGGCGCTGGGCACCCTGGTCCTTCTGGCAGATAGCAAGTTTCAGCATTTTGACAGCTTTTCAGGTTGCAAAACAGCAGTTTTCGGAGCAGTTTCAGGGGCAGATTCAGGATAGTGGCGCCCGCGCCCCCGTCCTGAACATTTTCAGTCAGATTTTAACTCCGGGTACGCATTTTCATTCTTGTCTTGTCCTTGTGTTTACAGCTTTCCATCATTTAAGTTCAATTCTGTAATCTTGTTATTAGTTCATACTTGCACTTTGGGGTTAGGGATTGAACTTGCATCATTTCATCTTTCAATTACAACAAAGGAATAGAAATCCTAATAGGTAGCCCATGGCTCTCTCTTCCACAAGAAGAAGTAGCCAATTGTGTGATACCTCTAGGCTCTTTCGTATTCCACAAATGTGTGATTGAAAGTGAGATTAGGGCATGTTTGCTTAGTGTCACTTTTTCTCCCACACATTTTGGTGAACCCGACGTGAACTCCAATCTTCTCTAAATTCTGATTTATGTTTTCAAATTTGAGTGTTTATGCTATTTCAAATTCAAATTTGTATTTACAAGTTTTAATTTCTTGCAAGATTCAAAAAATTTTAGAGGAAATTTTTGCTAAAACTCTAATTTTTCAATTCAAAGTTGAACTTGTGGATAGCTTAATTGTGGTCAATAATTTCAAATCTGATTTAGGAACTCATTTGAATCATAAATTTCATTTTCTAAATCTACATTCTAAGTGCTTGCATTGGTTAAAATTAAACATTTCCTTCTATTTTGCATGTGTTATCATTTGAAAGAGGAAAATTGTTGTCATGATGCATTCATTTCATAGATGTGATAATGGGTTAGCTTCCCTTGTTTCAATTTTTCCTTCTTATAAAGAACCTCCCCCCATCTATAACAACATTTTAGTGCCTAAAAGAGTTGCTCCCTTTGAGACTCTCCCATGCTCTAAGGATGAGGTCTTTAAGAGTGATCTTGATAATTCTCCTAAAATGTGCCCTTCCTATTTAGCTATCCTAGAGGAAGAGAATGATATCATAAACACCTTTCTTAATGTCACTTCACCTTCCCTCCATGATGCCTCTCCAAGTGAAAAGGTATTGATGGACATTGAATTATTTTCTCCTAAAGTTGGTCCTTCCAATGGGGGCATGTTGGTGCAACAAGAGGTTATGAACACTTCTTTCAAAGATCTCCTTCCTAAGCATGAATCTTTGGAGAAATATGTTCATGTTCCTCCTAAAAAACACTCCCTTCATGAGGATCCTTTTGTGCAAGAAGATGACATTATCCCTACATTTCCTAGTGATGGCATTTCCTTTTCCAACAAAATTCCCACTAGAGATGACGAATTAATGGTAAATGCTTACCCTTCTCCTAAAGTTTGTCTTACACATAAGCATCCCTTAGAGAAAGAAGATGAAATAATAAGCAATTTCCTTAATTCTCTCTCCCCTAAAGATCATATTGAACATATTTTGAGGAAAGAGGATGAGTTTAACACATCTATTGATGCTCTCCCTTCTAAGGATGAGGAATTAATAAACAATGTTATCTCCTCTCCCGAAATTGACAATACTTCAAACATTCCTTTCAACAACTTCACCATTTGGGATGAACCATTAGAAGAAGGTGTAGATTATTCTCTCTCCCTTGATAATTTCTCACCTTCCTTGAATCTCAATTATTCTCCCTCTAAAAATAAAGCATCTCCCTCTCCTCAACTTGGTTCTACTCATAAGGATACCTTAGTTCAAAGCAAGATGGTTAACATTTCTTTCAAAGATCTCCCTCTCAAAAGTGAGACTTTAGAGAGTAATGTTGATCCTTCTCCTAGAGAGTTTATTCCCCATGTAGATCCTTTGATGATAGAGGATGATATGACCTTTCCTAGTATTACTCTTCCTACTAGAACATCAATGCCTATCCCTTGTCTCTCTCCTAAAATTGATTTAATTCGTGATGAGATTTTAGTGCAAGAGAAGACTGTCAACAATTCTTCCAACACTTTTTTTCATTCCTCTAAACCATCCTCAATCAATTTGATACATGTGAATGAAACATCTAACAAACCTCTCTTCACTATCCAAGGTGCTTGTCCTTCTCAAAATTCTCAACCTTTAAATAAGCCTATCTTAGTGGTTCAAGGTGGTTATGCTAATGATTCTTTTTGCACTCCTAAGAAACCTATTATTACTATGCAAGGAGGTTATTCTTCTAAGAGCCCTTATGAGTATGCTAAGCAATTAACTAGAGAGAGTTATCATGCGGTTTCTCATACCTATAACACAAGAAACAATAGGCAACCTAATCCTCCTCCAGTTATCCCAACTTCACTTCCTCCTTCTCAACCGATTCTTCCTCAAGCTCCTCATATTTCACAAGTTCTTGGTAAGGAATATGATCTCATAGAACAACTTAAAGCTACCCCTGCCAAGATATCCCTTTGGGATTTGATCCAAACTTCTTCCACTTATCATGGAATGTTACAAGATGCCTTGAAAGATTTGAATGTTCCTCCACCTAATACATCTAGTAATATAGTATCTTTGGTTAACTTTGTGATGAATCCTAAAGCTCAAATTGTGTTTACCCAAGATGAGTTGCCTACTAGTGAAATTCAACATCAATATGATCCCTTGATGATTGTGGTTATCATAAATGACACTGCTATAAGACGAACATTGGTAGATAATGGCTCTGGCCTTAATGTGTGTAGCATCAATCTATTGCATAAGATGAATGTGGATACATCCCTTATTGAGCCTGACTCTCATCCCATTCGAGGCTTTGATAATGTGGCTAAGTCTTCATTAGGTATTATCACCTTACCCATCACAGTGGGACCTGTTACTTTGCCTACTCCTATCCATGTTATGTCGGGAAATCTAACATACAACTTGTTATTAGGGAGACCTTGGATTCACAGTATGCAAGCTGTCCCCTCTACATTGCATAGACAAGTTAAATTCATTTATAAAAATAAGACATATACCTTGATAGGTGATACTAAACTTCAGGCTTGTTTGCAAACATCTACTTCCAAAGGGAGTTCTTCTAAGCCTTCCTCTTCTAGTAATGACTCTTTTAACAAGATACCTATGGATGAATCATCACCCTCTAATAATCAAAATTCTTTGGATGAGTTTGAAGCTCCTGAAGAAGATCCTTCTCGACTTGAGCCTACACATGAAAAGGCTTTTGATCCTGAGAAGGTTCTCGCAGAAGACGATTGGGGATCCCTTGATTTTAATCCCACCTTTATAGGTGAATATAGGGTTCCTCCTAGAGATCTTAAAGGTAAAAAGAAGGAAGAAACTAGAGATCAATCAGTCTTACCTGAACCTATGAGCAATAATTTGTGGCCGCTTCTCAAACTTCTTCTCCTCACACCTCTAATTCTGAAGAATTTGATTCCTTGTCTTATGCAAAACCACCTTCTCTTCCTGAAATGGCTGATCGTTATGGTCGTGGTTTTTGCATTTTTGCTAAGCATGGGTATCATGGAAATGGTTGTGGTGCTCATGAACAAGGGATAAAAGTTCCTCTAGAGACTAATTTTCACAATTATGCCTTTGGACTCGGCTATAATCCCTGCAAATGTACCAAAGCATCTAAAAGACCATCTCTCAATGTGAATGCTATATTTAGTAGTGATGATGATCTCACTTCAACTAAATCATCTTCTACTTCTATCAACTCTCATTCTCCTCATAAGAAAATCTTGGCGATGAACAAATCTCTTTATGAATCCCCTCAAATTTCTAAATCTACTTATGAATCTTTATCTCCTATTCATCATAAAGTCCTTTTCCCCAGGGATAAGGCTCTAATGAATTACACTCATCCCTCTTCTAAGATTTCTTGTGACTTTTCTTCTTCAATTTTTATCATTTTATACATGTTTTTGATCTCACTTATAGTTGAGCATTTAGCATGTCATATTCAAATACCTCATTCAATCTATCATGTCTTTAAATAACATTAATGGCTATTATGTTGCTCATCATTATGTGACATTGGTAGCTCATTTACTGGGGGCTCATTGTCATTCATGATGGTACAATTTCAAGTGCAATCATATTTTTTTGAAGCAACATAATAGCCTAATTTTCTTGTTCCTATGGGGACAAGAGTGATTTCATACATTTCTTCTTTTTCTTATGTCCAAATCTCTCCCTAGAAGATTGTGTAAGTCCTTCTCATTTGTCCTTATCCTTGGGAGGCAATGATCTTTTCTTATTTTTATCTAAGGATCCACTTTTTTCCTATTTCATGGATGGTGTGAACTTTATTACTTGATGTTATTCCTTGTATGCATTTGTTGTTGTTTGAGGTGTAAGTCCTTGACTACAACATCTTTTGCACTTGGTAAAATACATCCATAACGAACTCACTATCCTAATTGGGTCAAAAAGAGCATCATCCTTCATTAAGAATCACTTTCACCTCACAAAAGAAGGAAGTATTACATTCTTATTCTCTTCTTTGTCTTATTCTAGAAGATGTTATATTTGTCTAAGACAATTCCTCTCGGGGATAGGTATCTTTTGCACAAAGATCTCTTCTCCTTTAAGGATCTCCTTTACACATACTACAAGATATCCCTTTTTCAACTATCTTATCCTTGCTTAAAGAGTGAAAAACTCTCTTTCTTGGATCTATGACATTGTTGCATTTTTGAGGTATCTTCTTTTGTGATGAAGGTAGGTATCCTTGTTCTACTTTGCTTATGACATAAACATTACACTTTTTGAGCAATGGGTCATTCTCGGAACCAGAGCACAGACTCTTAGAGCGAGATGTCACGCTTTTGTACTATACATATATAGGTTGTAGCATACTCGGGCATAGACTCCTATGAGATGCTTCTAACCTCACCTACACACACATGCACGAGGTTGAGTGGAACTAGCGGCATAAGACTAGACTTTCTCACTCTCCTCCCTTACATGGATCACCTAGACAGACTCTAGGGGCTAGTTTTCCATGTCCTTTTTCCCATGGATCACCTAGACAAGATCTAGGGGTGAGAAGTCCATGTTTTCTCTCTCACTATTCTTCTCATGGATCACCAATGTGTGTATTCATGCCTTTTTCCTTTCTTTTCTTCTCTTTGCATTTTGTTTCCATTTACATCCTTCATCTTGTGTTAGAGAACTCTCAAATCCTCACACTCTTTGTTGTGTTGGAATTGAGATTTAGTCCTCTTTCTTACCAAATGATTCTCCATTAGTTTTTGATCTCATATCAAATCTTCTTGTGAGCATTTGTCATTAATATTCTTTAACGATTTGAAGTGGTAAACATGATACCCTGTTTCAACTCACTAAAATTAGCAAGCTGAAACAGGGGGGGGCATATAGCTACCCTCAAATTTTCATCACCTTCCTTAGTAAGCATTAGGTGATTTTGTGATCTAACACGTGTGTTTTGTAGGGTGCGGTTCCTAACTGTGTACTGCAGATACCGCTGGGGGCTTCATTCGACAGACTTATGGATATATCCTTTTTCAAATAATGTTTACTTTTCTGTACTTTAGCTTGCATATGCACGTAGTGTTCATATGACCGCTAAAGTGGGGGCTAAATGTAGCGTCGTAAATTGTACGCACTTGCTAGGGTGGTACAATTTCACACCTAGTTTAGCACCTGCCTTGGCGCATTTTGCATTTTGCATTGCATTTCCCCTTTAGCACTTAATTAATCAAATTAATTAGGTCTAAGGTTCTATTTCATCATCTCCCACATCATAAACTTGGGCCCTTTCATTTTATTCTTCCAATACATCATTTAATCAAAAACCCTAATTAGGTCCTATTTTGAACTTGGGGGCTTGATTTCGGGGGTCAAAACATCTCGAAATCAGCTGTAACTTTGGGATTCTCTCTAAAATCATCATATCTGACGGCCCTGAAAATTTGGTGAAAAGTTGCCAGGACCGTGATGCCCGGTGCACATGGTCCTGGACATTTTTCCCGAAATTTTGGGAGCACGATCCAATCATAAAATAAAGCTTAACCCCAAGAAATTGGTGGGAGATTCAATCTCTAGGTCGGCCAAAAGATGAAATTACGACCTAGGGTTTCATATATAAGAGCTCTCTTTCTTCATTTGAAAGGATGGGAATTTTGGCTTTCGAGGACCTTCTATGCAGCGAAAGAGAAGATCTTTGAAGACTTCAACAACACTCAACATCCATCTATCAAGCATTCATTCAATTTCATTCATCCATTTTAGGGCTTGGAAGACATTGAAGAACAATAGGAGATTACCGACTGAAGATTGGCTTGTACTCCTCCCTTGAGGGTTGGGTATGATTTCATGTTGTTTTCATGTCTTTGCATAAGCTTCAATATATCCTTTATTCATGCTTTAGATCACTTTGCATCTTGATTTAGAGCATTTACATTATCATTTACAAGCAATTAGGGTTTACTTTCTAGGTTGCTCTAGTTTGCTTTCTTGCATTTAAGGACCTTGCACACACACTAGGTCTGCACACACAATACATTTTACAATACAACTTGGCTATTCGTGGAGGTGGAAATCACTGAAGCGGGGGTTTGACTAAGGCAAAACCCTATATAGCCACCCAAACACCTTTCCAGATATAAGTGCAGGTTTCGGGACTCGGACGACGCCGCAGGTTGCAGATCCGGGAGAAGCAGACTGAGACCGACCTTCCCACCAAATTTCAGAGCAAAAGACTAGGACAGGGGCGTGGGGTGCCCTGGTCCTGCCAAGACAGGGGCGTTGGGCACCCTAGTCCTTGGGACAGGGGCGCTGGGCGCCCTGGTCCTTCTGGCAGACAGCAAGTTTCAGCATTTTGACAGCTTTTCAGGTTGCAAAACAGCACTTTTCAGAGCAGTTTCAGGGGCAGATTCAGGACAGTGGCGCCTGCGCCCCCATCCCGAACATTTTTAGTCAGATTTTAACTCCGGGTACGCATTTTCATTCTTGTCTTGTCCTTGTGTTTACAGCTTTCCATCATTTAAGTTCAATTCTGTAATCTTGTTATTAGTTCATACTTGCACTTTAGGGTTAGGGATTGAACTTGCATCATTTCATCTTTCAATTACAACAAAGGAATAGAAATCCTAATAGGTAGCCCGTGGCTCTCTCTTCCACAAGAAGAAGTAGCCAATTGTGTGATACCTCTAGGCTCTTTCATATTCCACAAATGTGTGATTGAAAGTGAGATTAGGGCATGTTTGCTTAGTGTCACTTTTTCTCCCACACACATATATACCATAACCTAAGACCAATTTTAGTAGGTCGGGTCTAAAAGATACTACAATAAAATCAGTTACAAGTAAATCAATAACTGATGCAATATCTGATTCAACATGTTGGCATAATTCATTTACAATAACAACAAAATCATCTCCAAAGCGTGTCGTGCTGATCTGTAATAGATAAGCCTGCCGATGCTTATTCTGGACCTATTTGTCGATAACAACAAATATGCAAATATGAATATACCAATGAAAAAATATCCAAGACAAAGTGTCCAAATGATGTCTTTAACATAACCAAGTGTTTTCCATGTCATTCCAAGTGTTGATGAACAATATATCCTACTGGTAAACTAGATACCGGTGGCTGCTCATAAACTCATTTGCTTGCCGGTGAACATTGGCAATCTTCCAAAGTGCTAGATTTGATAAGTGTTAAAGGTGTTGACATCAATGACAAAATCATGTCAACATAACCAAAATACCAACAATCTTCCTCTTTGGCATTGATGGCAATACAAGATCGAAAAACCATCAAAGTGCCAAAACAGAAATGCTAAATACCAAAAACCAACAATCTCCCAAAAGAGATCATAACTAGAAATGAAAATTCAGATACAAAGAGTAATCAATCTCTCCTAAAGTAACAATCTCTCCCCCTAAGAGTAACATGTGTTTTCCTTGTGTTTTTCCATATCAATCTCTCCCCCTTTGACATCAAATGCCAAAGCTAAATCAAAAACAAGGTTCAAATACAAAATACCAACCAATTTCAGTATGCCAACTATTCCCCCTAAGAAGTAGCTCTCATCATCAAAGTCGAAGTAAAAGATTTCTCTATTAATTATGTTGGTTGATGACAAACATCAACTATCTAAGTCTCTACCAGTGGGGGTATGACCCCAAGCTGATCTCTAAGATATTCAAAAGTCTCCTTGGGCAAAGGTTTAGTGAAAATATCTGCAATCTGCTCTTTAGTATTCACATAAACCAGTTTTACTTCTTTTTCTTCAACATTCTCTTTCAGAAAATTCAGTTTGATAGAAACATGTTTAGTTTTAGAATGTAGTACTGGATTCTTAGAGATATCAATTGTTGTAGTGTTATCACAATAGATAGTTATAGGTTCCTTGCATTTTACCTTTATGTCCTTCAACATTTGCTTAAGCCATAATACTTGTCTACAGTTAGTTGTTGCTGCAACATATTCTGATTCTACTGTTGATAAAGATGTACAACTTTGTTTCTTACTTAACCAAGAAATTAATCTACTTCCAAGAAAAAATGCTCTGCCAGTGGTTCTTTTTCTGTCATCCACATCTCTTGCCCAATTTGCATCTGTGTATGCACATAATTCAAAGTTTTCACCTCTAGGATACCATAAACCAAGATTTGTAGTGCCTTGTAAGTACCGAAAAATCTTTTTTACTGCTGATTCATGATTTTCTCTAGGATTACTCTGAAATCTTAAAACAATACATATTGCATTCATATATCAAGTCTTGTTTGTGTCAAATATAGTAGGCCTCCTATCATAGGTTTGTACCTAGTCAGATTAACAGGTGTAGATTCATCCCTTAGTGATAATTTTTCATTTCTAGTCATAGGTGTGCTTACTAGTTCAGAGTTCTCCATCCCAAATTTCTTTAGTAACTCCTTCAAGTACTTGGATTGACTCAAGAATATACCTTTATCAGTCTGTGAAATCTTCAATCCTAAAAAGAATTTTATCTCTTGAATCATAGACATTTCAAATCCTTGCTGCATTTCAATAGAAAAGTCTTTACATAATCCATCTTCTCCTCCAAAGATTATATCATCAACAAAAACTTCTATAACCAAGATGTCATCATTAGTCACTTGATAGTATAAGTTGTTTTCAGCATTACTTTTAGAAAATACAATCTTCAAAAGATATTTATCCAATCTAGTATACCAAGATCTTGGAGCTTGCTTCAACCCATACAAAGCTTTCGTTAACCTGCAAACCATATCTTTGTTATCTGTTAAAGAAAATCCATCAGGTTGCTCAATGTAAACTTCTTCTTCAAGATCTCCATTCAAAAATGCACATTTAATATCCATTTGATATACTTTGTAGTTCTTGTGTGCTACAAAATCCAAGAATAATTTGACTACCTCAATTCTAGCTACTGGTGCAAAGGTTTCATTATAATCAATTCCTTCTTTCTAAGAATATCCCTTACACACTAGTCTTGCTTTATTTCTGATTACCTTACCATCTTCATTAAGTTTGTTTCTAAATACCCATTTTGTTCTAATCACATTTTTGTCTTTAGGCCGAGGAAGTAATGTCCATGTGTTATTCTTCTTAATTTTTTCCAGTTCCTCTTCCATAGCTTTAATCCAGTGTTTATCTTCACATGCCTCATTAATTGATGATGGTTCAATTTGAGAAATAAGACATACCTCTTCATTTTCTAGTCTTCCTCTTGTCATAACTCCTTAATACTTGTTCGTAATTATCTGATTTTCTGAATGATTCAGTCTTACATACTAGGGTGCCTTCATTTGCTGCTATTCCTCAATTATAGTGGAATTTTTAGATGATACCGGGGTAACTAGATCTTCATTCTGTACCGACAGGTTAAGTGTAGGTTCATTTGTTAGTATCTCTGTTGCCGGTTTAGAGTCTATATACCTTGAAGTTCCTCTAAACTGTTCATCAATCTTCAGATTTGTACTCTTAACAATTTTCTACAATCTCTTGTTAAAACATCTATATGCCTTTCTCTTAGATGAATTACCAAGAAATATTCCTTCATCACTTCTAGGATCAAATTTGCCAATATACTTATCTCTTATGATATAGCATTTACTTCCAAATATTCTGAAATATTTAAGAGTAGGAGTAATACCAAACCATAGTTCATGAGGGGTCTTACTAGTTTCACCTTTGATGTGAACTTTGTTGAATGTATAGACCATTTTGCTTATTGCCTCTCTCCAATATACATGTGGTAGATTTTCTTCTGATAACATACTTCTAGCTACATCCAAGATAATTCTATTTTTCCTTTCTACAACTCCATTTTGCTATGGTGTCCAGGGTGCTAATAACTATCTTCTAATTCCATTCACTTCACAAAATGTATTAAATTCCTTAGATGTGAATTCAGCTCCTTGATCTGATCTCAGACATTTGATTTTCTTACCGGTTTCATTTTCCACCATTGCCTTGAATAGTTTAAATTTCCCAAGTGCTTCTGATTTTTCTCTAAGAAAAGTAAGCTAGGACATTCTAGAATTGTCATCAATGATTAGCATGAAATATCTATCACCTTGTAAGCTTTTAGTTCTAGCTGGACCACATAAATCAGTGTGAATTAAGTCAACAACATTATTGGATTTTTCTGGAATACTTTTAAAAGATGCTCTAACTTGTTTTCCAAATTGACATTCCTTACATACGGGATTGTGAGATATAACAATCTTAAGTAAATATCTAATTGCCTTAGTAGTACTAATTTTTACCATGCAATCAAAATTTACATGACAGAGTCTCTTATGCCATAGCCAACTTTCATCAATATGTGTAATCAAGCATGTCTTTTCACTGTTATTCAAATGAAAGATATTACCTCTAGTTTGATTACCGGTTGCAATTTCCAAACCAGTTCTGTTCATAATTTTGCATTTTTTCATTTTGAATTGTAACTGAAATCCTTTTTCAACTAATTGACCAATGCTCAAAAGATTATGCTTTAAACCTTCTACATAGTAAACATTGTTAGTATTATGCTTACCATCAAGAGATATAGTACCTTTTCCTTTGATCAAACAACCTTTATCATCTCCAAATCTTACCAAACCTCCATTATACTCTTGAAAGTTCAATAATTTACCTTTATCACCAGTCATATGATGTGAACATCTTGAATCAATGATCCATTCATCTTTAACTTCAACTTTAGCTGCTAGGGCCTGCTCTACTGGTTGAAAAGTAGGTGTCAGTTGATCTTCTATTATAGCAACAAAAACCCATCCATTGTCTGTCAGATCCTCATCAGAATCATTAGTGACTCCTTCATTAGCAAGATAACAAGATTTATCTTTATTCTTCTTAAATCTGTATCTCTGATATTCAGGGTTAGGCTTGTATGTTCTTCTATCTTCTTCTCTTAGTCTAGCATGTCTATCTGGGCATCTTGAAGCCATATGACCAATCTTATTATAGTTAAAACATTTAAAGGGTTCTTTACCTTCATACTTACTTCCAACTAGACCTTTAGGCATTTTCCTTGCAAATAGTGCTTCAAGTTCTTCATTTTCTCTCCTGCTTTCTTCAAGTTCTCTTGCATAAAAGGCTTTCCAATTAGATTTGTCAAATGATGGTGTAGATGATGTTGATGCTGTAAAAGCTAAATCTATCTTTATAGTAGCAATAAGACCAAATTCCTCAATTTCAAAAGCTGAAAGTTTTCCAATCAATGTATCCCTAGTTACTGATGTATTAGGCATTGTTATTAACTCATTTATAGCAGTAACTTTCATTTTATATGTCGGTGGCAATCCTCTTAAAACTTTTGAAACAATTTCATCTCCACTTAAGGTTCCTCCACAACATTTAATACCCAAAACAATTTCATTTACTCTTTCCATAAAAATAGAAATCCTTTCATCTTCTTCCTTTTTTAGATTTTCATACCTGACCTAGAAGCTTTCAAGTTTTGCAATTTTGACTATGGAATCTCCTTCATTCAATGTTTCCAAATGATCCCAAATAGCTTTAGCAATAGACCTATCTGATAATCCCATGATTTGCTGATCTGATAATGCGCTCAAAAGTGCTTCCCTTGCTTTGCAATCATTTTCTTCATCTTTTCCTAAGGTAGGTGGATTAGGCTAACTTTGAGTAGGAGCACTATAGCCATTCTTTGTAACATCCTAGATGTCCTTTACAATGCAATTTATATGTATCTCCATTCTGATCTTCCATATGCTATAGTTGGTTCCATCAAGTTTTGGACTTACCTTCCTGAAATAGTTAGTAGACATTGGATCTCCTCAAGCTATTAAACTTCTGCAAAAATAGGACTAGGCTCTGATACCAATTGTTAGGTGCTGGAGACAACTGAGAGGGGGGGTGAATTAGTTGTCAAATAAATTCAAACCAAAAACAACTTAACCAACCTTAATGCTTAATACCGATAAACCAAACTTTATATCGGTAGACAGTTTATCAGTTAATTATAGTACTGGTAAAGATTAATGCATGAAATTGAAAGACAATAACATCCACAACACATAACACCAATAAGTGTACATGGAAACCCTGTAAGGGGGAAAACCATGGTGGGAAACCTTACCCACAATCAGATGATACTACTGCAGATAGTATGTGTATACAAATGGGGTTTGCACATGCAAAAAGGCCAAGTGCCTAGAGCTCACTGCTCAAACACAAATAGGAGTCACACTAACTAAAATTGGATGGTTAAATCCAATAATGAAGTACTACTCAAAATAGCATCTTCATATATTGGATTCAGTACCAGTGTAGTTCTGATTGTCTTCACAAAAACCTTGCTTCACCTTCAAATGATGTTTGCATGTATAGCTCTGCTTAATCTTGCATATACCTTCTTACAATTCCTTTTCCCAATCACATATCAATCTTAAAAATAAGATCTTACATATATACCATAACCTAAGACCAATTTTAGTAGGTTGACTCTAAAAGATATTACAAGTAAATCAATAACCGATGCAATATTTGATTCAACATGTCAGCATAATGCATTTAAAATAACAACAAAATCATCTCCAAAGCATGTCGTGCTGATTTGGAATAGATAAGCTTGTCGGTGCTTATTCTGGACCTATTTGCTGGTAACAACAAATATGCAAATATTAATATACCAATGAACAAATATCCAAGACAAAGTGTCGAAATGATATCTTCAACATAACCAAGTGTTTTCCATGTCAATCCAAGTGTCGATGAACTAGATATCGGTGACTGTGTATAAAGTCATTTGCTTGTCGATGAACATTACCAATCTTCCAAAGTGCTAGAGTTGATAAGTGTTAAAGGTCTTGACATCAATGACAAAATCATATCAACATAACCAAAATACCAACACATACCACAACTCATAAGGTGTCATTTAGTTGTTTTTTCTTAATTGAACCTGGGTCAAAGTATATGTTGCAGTATGAACAACTTCCTTCCAATATGTGTCCGGTAGATTGGCCTCATTTAGCATGGTTCTGGCATCTCCTTGACTGTCTCATTCTTCTTTTCTTGCATACCATTTTTCTATGGTGTCCGAGGAGCTGATTATTACTGTCTAATTCCATATTTTTCACAATAATATTCAAATTCATTTGATGTAAACTCTCCACCCAGTCTGATCTTAGGCATTTTAACCTGCACCCACTTTCTCTCTCCACCATTTTCCTAAAGATCTTGAATCATTTAAATGCTTGTGATTTATCTTGCAGGAAGGTGACCCATGTGATTCTTGAGTAGTCATCAATAAAGAGCATAAAGTATCTTTCTCCTGCAAGTGTTCTTGTCCTAGTTGGACTGCATAGATCTATATGCACAATTTCAAGTGGTCTTGAGGTGTTGTACTCTTTTGTCATGAATCTCACCTTAGTTTGTTTATCTTTCACACATTCATCACAAAATGTACTTACCGGTTTGATGATGGGTAGAATATTCCTCACACACCCCTTTTTGCTTACTGCAACTAGGTTGTCAAAGTTTATGTGGCCTATTCTTTGGTGCCACATCCAACTTTCATCTACTTGTCCTAACATACATTGAGACTCATATAATTCCTTTAGATTATAAACATTTCCATCCATTCTCTTTCCTTCTACCACAACTTGACTAGTATTGTCTTTCTTTATTTGGAAACCAATTGAGTCAAAGGTGAATTTGTAACCTTTGTCACACATCTAACTCACACTCAACAGATTGTGCTTAAGGCCTCCCACATAATATACATCATGTGCCTTCAATTTTCCATCAATGCTTAGAGTGCCTTTTCCCTTTATTTTGATGGAAGAGTTGTCTCCAAACCTTACTGAACTACCATTCCATTCTTCAAGTTTGATGAATTTCCTTTTGTCACTAGTCATGTGGTTGGAGAAACCACTATCTACAACCCATAGATTTTTTCTTTCAGCATGTAAGGCAGTTTGCACTATGAGACTTGATTTTGCCTTTTCCTTTTCTTTCTCAACCCATACCAGTTTGGTTTCCTTCTTCTTGTCAGCTGCTATATTGTTCTTAGATTTAGTTACCAGTTCTTGATCAGGATTTGTCTTCTTCTTCTTGATCTTCTAGTTTTTGCACACCTTTTCTATGTGTTCAAACTCTTGATAGTTATAGCATTTTGCATCTTCATATAAGGGAACATCCCTAAAATTATTGTGGGGTATCGGTTTATTCTTCCTACATTCAAAGCTCTTATGACCATATCTATTGCACTAATAGAAGACAACATTCATATCATAGAGTGCATTAAATAGATTT
Source organism: Cryptomeria japonica (assembly GCF_030272615.1). Classification (NCBI taxonomy): domain Eukaryota; kingdom Viridiplantae; phylum Streptophyta; class Pinopsida; order Cupressales; family Cupressaceae; genus Cryptomeria; species Cryptomeria japonica. The sequence continues at coordinate 779,644,401 of NC_081411.1, read as the reverse complement.
CTACTTTCATAACTCATGGAGGGCTTATTGATTAATCTATAGTCAACCATTTTATGCCTAGATTTGTTACACCAATAACAATAACCATGAAAGTTTGAAGCATACCAGCTAGGTTGCCTTCATCCTGAATGGGACTACCTCATTGGGGGTCTTCCCTTCATGTTGTTGAATCTAGCGAAACCTTCATGATCAACCCTTGTATTTCTCCTTGCATCTGCATGTTGATACAAGAAGTGTGGCCTCCAGTTCATTGCTTTATACTGATTTGAGTGGTGATTTCCAATAGTATCTGCATATGTCTTTTTGTTGGTATCCTTGCCTACAGTGAATGTCTTATTTTCTTCACCTTCAAAAGAAGAGGTGAACTTTATTTATTTGCTAGATTTATCTTTGTGGGTTGAACTTTGACCTACTTCAAAGCCTAAACCACCAGTGTCTTTGGATTGCTTCTATTTTCTCAACATCTTGTCTAAGCCCTCAGTGTTGGCTTCATAATTGCTCCTTATTTTTATTTCTTCCTCACTTTCTTCAATATCCTTTCTAAGCTTCACTATCTTTTCTTCTAACTCTTTATTCTCCTTTTCCTTCTTTGTTAGATTAGAGGATGTAGCTTCACATATCCTCTTAGTTTCTTCCAGCTATAATTTCAAGTTAGATATAACTTGACTGGACTCATCCAGGAATTTCTTGAAGAGATCTACTTCATCTACTACAGAAATCTTGATCTTTTTGAGTTCTCTTCTTGCTTTGCTAAATTCCTCAAGAACACTGATAAGTTCACCTTCCAAGTCCACTTTAGCTTCAATATCCTCCTCTTCCTCATCTTCATCAACTAGTTCACCAAGTGCCATGAAGAGATTGACTTTTCTGTCATTCTCATGGTAATCATCTTTTGATGCATTTTCTTCATCTGTTGTATCATCCTCAATAGTATATAGGTTGTTCTAATTCTGGTAGCCTCTTCTTCCTTGCCAGTAGTCATTTCTTTCTCTATCTTTGCCAATAGATTTTTTGAACTCTCTTGACTCATCTTCACTGGTTTCTTTGTCAAGAAAATTTCTAGCAAAGTGTTCGACCTTACCATAGTTGAAACATTTAAGTGATAGATTTCCTTTATACTGGCCGGATCCTCTTTTGAGCTTCCTGACAAATTTTTCTACTTCTGCATCAGAAGATTCATTGGATTCTTTATGAATAGATGCTTCTTTCCCCTTTTTGATGATGTTGAATGTTGCTTCTTTCCTTAAGGAAGTATCACCGGTCATTCTCATCTCATAGGCTCTTAGTGAGTCAAATAACTCATCAATTGTAAAAAAATTCAGATCCTTGGCTTCTTCTATGGTAGATACCTTAGTATCATATTTGGGTATGAGAGATCTAAGTACCTTTTTGACAAGAATCTCATTTGTAATCTCTTCTCCAAGTCCTCTGATGGTGTTTATAGTCTCATCAAATTTGTGAAGATAGTCTATAATCTTTTCATCATCTTTCATCTTTATGCTTTCAAGTTGGCCCCTTAGTGCTTGTAGCTTGGCCTCTTTGACTTTTGCATCTCCTTCAAACAACCTCTACAATTTATCCCAAGTTTCCTTTGCTGAAACACAGTGCATGACTTTGACAAACTCATTGTTAGACAACCCACTCAAGATAGCATGTTTGGCCTTTGCATTGTTCTCATACTCCTTTTTGGCATCTGAATCAATGGGAGGAACACTAGGAAAAACATACACATTCTTGACAGACATCCACACATCAAAACCTAGGGAGGAAATATAGGTCTCCATTCTTCTACTCCAGAAGGCATAGTTGGATCCATCAAACATAGGGGCTTTTGAGGAAGAAGATTCATTTCTTGCCATTATGTTCAAAGTATATAATCTACCCAAGGTTTAAAGATAACTAGGAACCTAGGCTCTGATACCAATTGTTGAACACAGACTACCATTGAGAGGGGGGGATGAATTAGTGGTTCCTAAGTTTTTGAATTTTCAAAGTAGCTTTTGAATGCTTGATACTGATTTAAGCATTGAACTATCAAACCAGTAAAGTAGGAAGGAAAGGAAAAGATATCAATCATACAAATGCAACACACAACACTAGATGTACGAGGAAAACCCAATATGGGAAAAACCTTGGTGAGAAAAGCTGTTGGAGACTACTGCTCTAATCGAACTTCATAAGTAAAACACTAGATTACAAAAATTTAGGGCACCAACTCAAGGAGCACCATCCCCTTCTACTTTAGGGAACCAACCCAAGGAGAACCAACCCCTGCACCAAGCTCCAAGTTGGTGATGTATATTGAAATACAATTTAGATATAGTTAAGGCTTCTTGTTGTAAATGAATTCTGTAGCTCTTGATCAAATATCTTGTTGTTGGTTGATAGTCTTTTCTCCTCCACTGAATCTCACACTACCGGTTGTGAGATTTCTTTCTCTAATTTGTGTCCTCTATTATCACTCTTTATTTCTCACAATCCCAATATACACTATGTCACACCTAGATGCTTCTTTCCTCTACTACACCTTGTCAATTTTTCTTAACTATGAAACTACAGTTATATCGGTACTCAAACACTGTCGGCTAAACCCTCTCATTAATTTGCTTGATCACTTACTTCACAACTTTCTTAGAATAATTTCTAAGGCCAACAATTCTTCTTTGCACTTAATCTCTCTTTTCTCTTCTTCTTCTCTATAGCATCATCTTGCTTTGTCTTGAGTTCATCTCTTTATACCATGGTTTCCCACCAAAAAGAAATTCAAATTTAGAGTAGTTAGTGTATACACCTAAAAATGGTCTGAAGATAATTAAATAAATAAGCAATTATTTAATTAATCTCCCTCCCCAATTTAATTAAATTCACTAAGCAATTTGATTAAAATTCCCCTTTTCATCTACTTATTAATAAATCTAAGGATTTATTAAATAGGTTCATTTCATTTCACCCCTTTAATTAATTAATTAAAATTAATTAATTCTCCCCATCAAGATCATTTCTTGTAATCCTTTAATTAATTAAAAAAAATCAATCATGAGTTGTTGAGATTAATTATCCTTTTCCTATTATTTGAATTTTTAAATTCAAATTCTCCTAACTTCTACCACTCCTAAACCTAACCATTCCTAAACCTAACCCATTCTACCTACCACCATGTCCGCTTTTATCCAACACCTTCTAGAACTTTTGTGACACTTGTCACTAAGTGTTCCCTTTCATCCAAATCCTTCTAGAAGCCTCTTGACACTTGTCACCATAGATATGATAGATGTTCCCTTTAATCCAACCCCATTTGCCAACCTCCTCCAATTTAACCATTGATATCTTCAGATTAATCTTGACCGTTGATTCTTGCCACATCACCCCTAGCCTTGGGAAATCCTATAAATAGACCTCATTTTGGAGCTCAAAGCATCCAAATTTCATATGATTTTTTCATATCATTTGCATTCAAGCATTATTACTATAGGCATCTAGTTTATAGCTTATGATTTCAAGCATTGTTATCATGCTCAAATCTTAGCTTAATTGCATCTTCATTCTAGCCTATTTTCTAGAATTATTATGAAATCATGTAACTTAATCATGTTATTCTTGCTAGATCATGCATTTTCTTCATTCAAATCCTCCATCTAAGTGTAGTCAAGTCACTAGAATTTGCATAATAAGATCTGAGAGCAAAATTCATACTCACATTTACTAGGAGGCAATAAGTTGATTAGCTATGGTTTTGTCTTTCATTGTTTCAATTTACTAACCATTGCTTATAATGATTTATTGAGTGCATTGTGGTTGCAGGTATAGGTACACTTCACAGAGCATGACATTTTGGTGCCCACCATGGGGCCAAAATCATCACTTTTGGCCTCTTAATCTTCAACAAACATTCATCTCTACTGGATCAGAATCAGAATGTCGTAGGAGTTGATTTTCCAACTTGTACAAACTACCTTTTAGCCTAGGATGACACTTCATCCTAACTCATATGAGTCCATTTTCCTTGTCGTATCAGATATAAATTTATGTTGTATGAGTTAATTTCTTAATAAATCTTGTGTCGTACGAGTTGATTTTCATTGTTGTACTAGAGATAATTTTGTTTCATATGAATTTCTGCTTGTTAAATCCTATGTTGTACGAGTCTTCTTTTATTCTTGTGTGAAATCTCATTTTGTGTCATACTAATTGGAAAAGCATGTCGTACGAGTCTCTTGTTCTGTGATTTTTTTTGATAAATTGCAAGTTAGAATTTTCAAGTTTGTCTATACATTGGTAATTTGCATTTTTGAAGGTCTTAAAGGCATTTTTAGCCCTTGAATGTGCTAGGCATAGTTTATCAAAATCTCATCTACAACTCTTGGAGACCTTTCCAATGAGTTAAATGGATCATAATTTTGAGTCTCGAGTAGAAAGTTATACCTATTTGAAGTTAGGATAAAATTTCATATAGTTTTTTTTGAAAATTTCGTAGTTCGGATCACTAATGCTAATCTTGTTCTGTCTGTGAGATTTTTGGCAGCCTAATTCTTTTCTGTAGGATAATTTATTAAGATACACTTGTCAAAGAAATAATTCAAAACACAATCATGACTACTAATGGATTTATTGCAGGTTTTACCTATGAATTCAACTAAACTTGGTGTATTCATTTAAATTTCTAGGCACACTTGATTTTGGGCTAAAAATGAACAACCATGTATTTCATGTCTTTGATGATAGGCGAGTATGCTCTCACCTTTCTTAGGTGATCAGAAAGCTAGACTCATCCTTTTACTTTCATTAGTGCATCTCTTTAGCAGGCCTACCCTCTTGAGGAGTTATTAACTCTTAGCCCTTAAGGCCGATGAGAGGGGAATGACCTAAGTGGGAATGGCTAATGCCAAGTAATTCGACCCACTATAAAATAAATGTCTTTTTGATGAAAATCAAAGCAACGACAGTGCTCAAGAATAACTCTCCTCTATACCTTCTGGTATATCAAACCTTGGTTTTCAAGGTTGGGAGACCTCTTGATTGAGTTTATAACCTGACGTGCCGAATGGATCCCTTACTAGTGTCGGTTAAAATATAAGCTACCTGATTCACCTCCAAAAGGGTGATAATCTTTGTGCAAGAGAGATAGTAACTCTCCCAAGACACTTGCCATATCGTGCCCCCATTAGCATTTGGAGTCGAATAATATGGTATTGAGAATCCATTGCATGAGACTCAACAGTCGTATTCTAATTAGCTATTGGGTGTGTACCTAAGTCAGCAAGCAAAGGTTTTCATTCTCAGCCAACTTCCTTAGGGTTTAGCTTGATTCAAGTCATTTATCACATCATGTGTTTGTTGTGTATTCATCCCTAAATGAGAAAATCAGAAACCTAAAAATTGGAAAACATCAGCAAAACATCATCCAAATTCAAAGATTAAAATCACAAAAACAAACACTTTTTACCCTTATTTGCAACCTGTCATATGAGCTATAATTCTCTGTAGCACAATTCATAATCTTTGTAAGACAAGTTAACTTTCATAAAATCATTTGTCATACTATCTGCTATCTTGTGTCATATGAGTCATATATTTTGTCATATGGTTTATAATTCCAAGTTCTACGAGTTGTTGTTGTTTATATGAAAAACTATGTTCTGTTGTATGGCTCTGTATCTTGTGTCGTCCTAAGCTAAATCTTGTGTCATACAAAACTCTACATCTGTCAGTCTAGAGTTGTGTCTTGCATGCCTATTTTAGATTTATCATTTCTACCTAATCAATTAGCAGTAAGCATAAACACCTATTATTTGTCAATATGTGCTTAGATTGTCTGCTTGGTTTGCTTGGTCAAGTTATCGCCCATCAAAATTAGACTTTAGAAGATAAACACCCCAAGATTTTCAAAGTGCTCATCCCCAACAAGTTTAAGATCTAAACATCTCAAAGTGCATTATCGCCCTCTTTGATAAACTGATCACTCAAACATAATTTCTCATCAAGATCAATCATCCTTTATCACAAAACTGAAATGTTTGGTCAAAATAACCTTGTCCCACATCGTAGGATAAATTGTTCCTACTGGGCTTGGTTCTTATCAAATCACCATCATTTCTCTCCAAAAATTGAAGATCAAAAAACTTACAACCCTTTAAACACTTGAATCATTTTATCATATCATATCATTCTAGCATATCTACCTTGACAGGTGATCACTTATCAGAACAACTTTTGGACAATCAAACCCCTAAAATGGAAACATAAACATTTTCAATAGCTGAAAATCATATCAACATGACATACCAAAGCAAAATACACATGAAAAACCAAAATATCAGAGAAATCAAACAAGTTCAGAATCCAACTATGTTAAAACCTCACAAGGATTCAAATACATCTCAAAAGAAAGGTGGCTCTTTTATGCACCTCTTAAAGAGATCCCTAAAGTATTTGGCTAAAGAAGATCAAAATCGTGCACCCATATCTAACAATGATCCATCCATCCATAAGCAAATTGACTCTCCAAAGGCATCTATTCCTACACCTCTTGAAAGCTTGCAAGAACCTTCCATAGCATCCTCACCAAACAATATTGCCATCAAACCTATTTCAAAGGATCCTATTCAAAGCTCATATCCTTCATATCTAAGAATTAATTCATTGCAACATCCCCATAGCACTTCCTTGCAAATTGAAGTCCTCATTCATAGAACGCTTATTAAACATGTCTTGATAGATGGGGGAGCTAGCTTGAACATTTGATCTATGAATCTTGTCCATGCTCTAGGCTATTTAGAAGATGCAATTGATCCCTTGGAAAAGATCAAAATTAAAACATATAATGAAGAAAAGCATTCATCTAAAGGAATGGTGATATTACCCATCATAGTGGGACCTTTGTAGAAGGACATAGTATGCCAAGTTCTAGATGTGGACCTACCATACAATATACTCTTGGGGAGACCATGGATTCATGATATACAGGCTATACCATCAATAGGTCATCAATGCTTAAAATTCCCCTACGAGGGACAAGAAATCACAATATCAGCAGACTCAAATCCATTGCAATGTTGTGGTAATCTGAAATTAGTTCAAGAAGTCATTGTTTCACATAACAGAGAGGTAGCATCTTCAACCAAGGAACAATCATTTGCATCAATTCTGTCAAACATGGAAAAACAAATGTAGCTGAAAGATCAAGGGACTTGAGAATATTTGCTATCAGGGACAAACATACAAGAACAACTTGAAATTGAAAGAGAAGAAGATGTGGAAGTCGATGCAATTCACATGTATGGAGGACAAACATTAGGAACTAGCCTACTTGAATCAGAATCACATTCGACTAACATGGATTTAATCGAGGATGATTGAGATTTTCTTATACAAGGTCATTATGATGAGAGTATCATTCTAGACATGAAAATACATACTGAAAGCTCTGACATCTCTATCATGACCCCTAATATCTTTGAAACTATTTAACCAGAAGATTCTTTATCCTTAAGCTATCCTAAACCTATAGATTGGGAAAATGAAGGAGGTACTGCTATTGATACCTTTCCAAATGACCATGACATATCCTTATATCTTGATGAAATCAAACTCATAACAACTCTCACCGAGAATTTTAGCAATGCATCTTCTAGTCAAGTGGGTGCCAAATCTCCTAGTCACAAAAATGAAAATAAAGAAAACAATATCAGGTCTAAGGCTGAAAACTAGTTATTGGCAACATTAGATCAGGAAAAAGTAAAAATAAAGGATGCATCTAATGGTGAAAACCTCCTTGAGGCACCAGAAGATGGGAGATTTGACACCTTACCTAAATGTTATCAAGAGAAGTTATCTATCATAATAACACTGGCAAAGGCAGTTATCATTAGCACAACTGATTTACATCCATCAATGTCTCTATCAAAACTAGCAAGACAAAAATACTTGAAACCATTAAAAATATGGCAAGTCAATTTTACCTGTTCATATATAGACATTCCAAGGTTTGATCCATATCTTACAATAAATCACCTGAATATCAGTCCATGAGCAAACATCAATAATAGAACACAACATGGATCAGGAGAAGGAATTCTATTCATCACACCACAAGAGCAAACAATCCCCAAAGCATACAAGTTAAGATTTCTGTGTACAAACAATATAGCAGAGTATGAAGCATTGGTAATAGGTATCAAAATGGTAGTAGAATGCAACATTAAACAACTTCAAGTCTTTGGAGACTCTCAGCTCATCATTAATCAAATGAATGATGACTATCAAACAAAAGATGACAAACTCATGCCTTATAAAAAGATAGTGGATGATATCAAGAAGTACTTTGTAGAAATAAACTTTGAACAAATTCCAAGAAATGACATCAAAGCAGTAGACACCATGGCTACACTTGCTTCTTTATTGCAGACATGGGAAAATCAATAGCGTTATGAATTCCTAGTTGAAGAGTTGTTTCATCCCGCCTATAATTGTCATGATTCCCAAACCATCTGTCAACTTATTGGACATGATTCCTCCCGCTATTGCCAAACTTACACATACCTAAAAGATAACATCTTACCTCCAGACTTATTGAAAAACCAAAAGAAAAACTTTATTCACCAATCATCTCATTATACTCTCATCACAGATACCCTATTTAAATGAGGTCTAGATGGTACTCTCTTAAGATGTCTCGAACAAGAAGAATCTGAGAAAGCCTTACATGAAGTCCATAATGGCATTTGTAGCACTCATTCAAGTGGTCTTACCCTTTCAAAAAAACTCATACGCTTGTGCTACTATTGGCCAACTATGGAACGAGATTCTTTTAAAATAGCTAGAACATGGAAACAATGTCAAATCCATGGGAATTTGATCCATGCACCAGCACAAGAACTACATGCTTTAGCAACATCTTGGCCTTTTTGTCAATGGGGTCTTGATCTGGTAGGAAAGATAAATCCTTCTTCATCTAATGGACACAAATTCATCCTAGTAGCTATAGAATATTTTACAAAATGAATTGAAGCGGTACCTCTCATCAATATCACATGAAAAAAAATTGTTGCATTTATCTTGAATTACATCATCTGTCGCTATGGAATACCAATGACCATTATCACTGATAATGGGTGACCATTCAAGAATCAAGATGTACAAGAGCTATATGAGAAGTTCAAAATCCAACACAGAGTCTGCACACCATATTATCCACAGGGAAATGGGCAGACAGAAGAATCTAACAAAACTATTCTGAAAATCCTTAAAAAGACAGTGAACGATGTCAGGAAAGATTCGCATATCCAACTAAAGCCTACTCTATGGGCCTCCCGCACACCGACAGGTACCACACCTTTCTCTCTTGTATATGGATCAGAAGCCACATTGCCAATCGAAGTAGAGATACCCTCTCTATGTGTATCACTAAAAGGTCTCATCCCAGATGAAGAACAAAGAGTATCTAGACTACAAGAGTTAGAACTGATCCATGAACGAAGACAAAATGCCTTTTATCATCTAAAGGTATATCAGCAAAGAATGTGTTGGAGCTATAATCATAAGGTCAAACCACAAATTTTTCAAGTGGAAGAACTAGTGCTAAAGGAAAATCTACACAACTAGGCAGATCGAGAAAAGAAGGGAAAATTTGAACCAAACTAGTTAGGTCCATTTGTGGTCACAATAGTATTTGGATCAAGAGCATATTAGCTATCAACATAGGATGAAGATCAACTTGAAGAACCTATCAATAGCATGCACCTGAAGAAATTTTATGTCTGAAAAACCAGAAAAAATGAAAAGCACTGAAAAATAAGAAAAAAAAAAAATAGTGAAAAATTAAAAAAAATCAAAAAAAGTGAAAAATCAGAAAAAATAAAAAAAATAGTGAAAAAGCAGAAAAATCCTAAAAAGTGAAAAAGAAGAAAAAGAAAGAAAAAAATCAAATATCAAAAAAAGTCCAATAAAAACAGATGGTGAAAACCTGGCAAACAGGCTCTATCTATCTGCTAGCTCTTTCATCTATTAGTTCATGCATTCATTCTTCCATCAGTGTTGATCATCATAAGCCTTTATACATACGTAGAAATCCCAGGTGGCTTCTTGCCATGGTTTGGATCATTGGATATATCATAACAACTTTGTTTCTAGGCTTGGGGAAAAATCCTACACCTAGGTGGGGGCAAATTCTTGATCATTTTGAGCTAAATCAAATAGGTAGAACAAATAGTTAGACAACTCTTATCAAGCGAAAATTGAGACGCATCCAACATTGAACACAAGATCAAACTATCAACTATCAAGCTATCACAAAGTCAATCTAAGCACATCACACACTTTACAATGGATGATATATCTTTTTGGATAATGATTTTAACATGATTGCTCAACTTTTCTATAATTTCTTTTTGCTATCATGATTTCTGAGTCACTCCAAGATGTCATTGACTAGAGGAACAAGGAAGAAACATGATATTTTTCTTGTCTACTATCTAAAAATTAATCATTAACATGTGCAAATTTGTCTCAGGACATGATCATCGAAGTATCATTGAAGACATTTCTGATTTGCATATTGACATTATTAATAATGCCTATTTTACGCAAGCAACACTCAGGTCATCTCGGTTCAATTATACCTCAATGCTTGTGTTAACTTGCTATATCAAAATCCATGAAAGAAGTGCTTAGGTCATCATGGTTTAATTATACCATCAATGTTTTCACTCACTTCCCATATTTCAAAAAGCTCAATGATGACAAAAAAGCAAAATAATCTAGTGACTAGTCCGGTCATAGTTTGCATTCCATTGCATTTTCATTTGCACTTTAGCTTGCATTTCATTCTTGCATGGGATCATAAAGGATCCTTTTATCCAAGGTTAAATCTATCACAGGAATCATCAAAGTATCATCACAAGTGTATATGCAATCAGACTGATGACTCATTTCTCTCATGATATTATTGACCTAGCCTGAATCTTATGCTATCTCTCTCAACAAAATCAACAATTAGCATATCCAAATAATTCTGCATCTTGATATCAACAAAATGTCAGTTCTTTATCTAATCAACCTTATCAAATCAAATCAATCAATCAAACCTAATTGATCCTATCATGTCTTATATAGGATGTATCCTTCTTGAAACCAGATATTTTGATCATGTCTTCTACAGGATGAATCCTTCCTGAAACTAGACACTTTGATCATCGTTGTCTTATACAGGATGAATCCTTCCTGAAACCAGATTGAATCTAGATCTTATCAATCTAATCAATCAAGATTTTTTAATCTTATTAATCTAAGCAATCAAGCTAATCGAAGAACTTGCATTTTCATCAACCACAGTTACAGAAATCAAATCAAATCTATTGAGATATCAATCTTGCAAAAACTCCAAAGATCAATTATCTCAATTGATCTCCCGAGGGGGCATGATCATACTGGGATTTAGCAATCAAGAGTTGGGGCATCCTATCAAATCAATACCATCATCAAAATGAGATTATTATTTGAATCAACGTGTCATCACACCTCACTTCAAAGAGGGGCAAAATGTATACACCTGAAAATGGTCTGAAGATAATTAATTAAATAAGAAATTATTTAATTAATCTCCCTCCCAATTTTAATTAAATTCACTAAGCAATTTGATTAAAGTTTCCCTTTTCATCTACTTATTAATAAATCTAAGGATTTATTAAATAGGTTCATTTCATTTCACCCCTTTAATTAATTAATTCCCCCCATCAAAATCATTTCTTCTAATCCTTTAATTAATTGAAACAAATTAATCATGAGTTGTTGAGATTAATTATCCTTTTCCTATTATTTGAATTTTTAAATTCAAAATCTCCCAACTTCTACCACTCAACCTAACCATTCCTGAACCTAACCCATTCTACCTACCACCATGTCCCCTTTTATCCAACACCTTCTAGAACCTTTGTGACACTTGTCACTAAGTGTTCCCTTTCATCCAAATCCTTCTAGAAACCTCTTGACACTTGTCACTATAGATATGACAGTTGTTCCATTTAATCCAACCCCCTTTGCCAACCTCCTCTAATTTAACCATTGATATCTTCAGATTAATCTTGATCATTGATTCTTGCCACATCACCCCTAGCCTTAGGAAATCCTATAAATAGACCTCATTTTGGAGCTCAAAGGGTCCCAATTTCATATGATTTTTTCATATCATTTGGTTCATATCATTTGTATTCAAGCATTATTACTATAGGCATCTATTTTATAGCTTATGATTTCAAGCATTGTTATCATGTTCAAATCTTAGCTTAATTGCATCTTCATTCTACCCTATTTTCTAGAATTATCATGAAATCATGTAGCTTAATAATGCTATTCTTGCTAGATCATGCATTTTCTTCATTCAAATCCTCCATCTAAGTGTAGTCAAGTCACTGGAATTTGCATAATAAGATCTGAGAGCAAAATTCATACTCGCATTTACTAGGAGGGAATAAGTCGATTAGCTATGGTTTTGTCTTTCATTGTTTCAATTTACTAACCATTGCTTATAATGATGTATTGAGTGCATTATGGTTGTAGGTACATGTACACTTCACAAAGCACGACAGTTAGGGTTTCCTTTTCCTAACACAATTTGCATGAGATCTGATCTAGTCTATCTTGGACTGATCACCTATACTCTAGGGATGCATCTATACACCTTTTCCATTTCCCAATGTATACATGCTAAAGATAGCAATCACGTATAAGGTTTCTTACCTTGAAATCTATCAAATCAAAAAACACTCAACTGTTTCCTTTTCAAGGTCTTATTGTAAATGGATTTCCTTTGCATTGATCCACGCACCAACTACTTCCTGATCTTCCTCTATTATCCTCTCTTCCTTGAGCCACATTAGTTAGTTACAATCCCATGATTTGTGGTTTTTTTATTAATGCCGAATAGTTGCTTTAACAACCACATTGATGGAGGCTTTATCTACCTCTACATGTTTGCCACCTGAGCCTCACATGGCATCAAAATGGTCAATCACTTTGTTCACCAACCCATAGTTGGTTCATACTTGATCATTCAACAAACTCATATGGTGCATCCCTTTATCATTGAGACCACCTTCTTCTACTAACCAGTAGTGCACACTTCACTAGTAACACATCTAACTTTAACATTCCACCTCTTCATCAAAAAATAGGCAGCCAACCTCTAGACCGGTGTATTTCTCTACCTATTGTTACTCACCAAGTTAGTATACACACAGTCTACATCCTAGTTTATGCCCTACTAGTAAGCCTTCATCCTATTTGTTCACTCTCATGTGCATTTTCATCATACCGATCACTCCTTCTTTCTTCCTGGTTGACATCAATGACAACTTAATGCTAAAATGCCAATAGTTAGTAGATTGAAGAAAGATTTATATGGATTTAAACAAGCTCCTAGAGCCTGGTATGTAAGGTTGGATAAATATCTTTTGAAGATTGTTTTAAGTAAAGGCAGTGCTGATAGTAATTTATATTATAAGATCACTGATGATGATATTCTGATTATTGAAGTATTTGTTGATGATATCATTTTTGGAGGAGGAGATAAATTGTGAATGAAATTTTCTAACAATATGAAGAATGAATTTTAAATGTCCATGATTGGTGAGATGATATTTTTCTTCGCTTTGCATATTACTCAAACTAAAAAAGGCATTTTTATCTATCAAACTAAGTATTTGAGGGAATTGTTGAAGAATTTTGGTATGGATAATTCCAAACCGGTAAGTACTCATATGGTCACAAGTGAGAGATTATCTATCAAGGATACTTCTACACCAATAAATCTGATAAGGGATAAGTCTATGATTGGTGGTCTATTATATTTAACTCAGACTAGACCGGATATTATGAATGTAGTAAGTATTATTTCTATATATCAAAGTAATCCTAAAGAAAATATTGAATGTGCAGTAAAGAGGATATTCTGGTATTTTAAAGGAACAACAGAATATGACTTATGGTATTCTAAAAATGATGATTTCACTTTATATGCATATACTGACTCAGATTGGGTAGGAGATACTGATGATAGGAAGAACACTTTTGGTGGAACTTTCTTTCTTGGAAAGAAACTAGTTTCATGAAACAACAAAAAATAGTCATGCATTTCTTTATCTACTGCAGAAGCTGAGCATGTTGCAGCAACAACTAATTGCACTCAATTCTTGTGGATGAAGAAAATGTTGAAGGATATCAGGGTAAATTGTAGTGAACCAGTAGTTATCTACTGTGATAACTTTGCAGCTATTGACATGTCTAAAAATCTAGTATTTCACTCTAAGACTAAGCATATACCAATAAAGTACATCTTTCTAAAGGACAAGTTAGAAGCAAAGGAAGTCAAATTGGTTTATGTGAACACTAAAGAACAAATTGGAGATATATTCACTAAACCATTATCTAAGGAATCATTTGAATATTTGAGAGACAGGTTAGGGGTTTCTGCTCCTCCGGTAGAGACATGATTGATGTAGTTTTTCATTAGTCCAGCATGCATTTTTTAAAAATCTTATTCATTCTGGTACTGATGAGTGGTGCTACTACTCAAGAGGAGTAGTCAGCTTTGAGATTCAGAAGTTTATATTCTTGCTTTGATATTTTTGTCAGACTTTTGGCATTGATGTCAAAGGGGGAGATGTAGTGATGTGAAAATAAGTTTAGAACTTTACAGAGATATCACTCACAGGGGGAGAGTTACTGATATTCAGGAGATTGTTGGTTCTCTTCCATAGGGGGATACTTGTTTGGCATTTCTTGGTACTTAGATGGTTTTCACATCTAGTGTTGCCATCAATGCCAAAGGGGGAGATTTTTGGCATTATGGATGAATTGATTATGTGTTACATTCATGTTTTGTCATTGATGTCAACACTAGATGTTATGGTTGGTTACCGATAGACAAGTTTTGGGTACTGTTAGAAGATATAGTGTTACCGACATAAGAGACTATCTATTGGACACTTCCGGCATGTTTGGATCAATGGAGTATGTTTTATTTCATGTGTTACATGTTCCTTGAGCATGTTTTGGTAAATTGGGATTGACTTGGTAATCAGATTCTATCATACACTCTTGTAAACCCTTACCGGTATTGGTTTAAGGTTTTATCGGTAGATTGAGGAATCTTGATAGGATGCATAAGTGGTGTTGGTGTGACTTCTAGATATATTTTAGGATGTTGAAGATGTTCTTTGATCATGCTTCAGCTACTTGAAGACATTGCTTTGGCATGGTGGACCCAAGATAGGTCTGGTGCCTATCTAGGTTATGGAATGATATCATGTTAATGTGTACGCTACACGTTATTGAGGTGTTTTGGGATGATCTATGAATTGGTTATTGTTGTTTGGGTCTTAATCCAACATGGCATACCATTGTAATATGGATTTATGTATTGATCTTATTATAATATCTTTTAGGTGGCTAACCTAATTGGTTTAGGCTTTAGGGTTGGTATAAAATAATATAAGATCTTATTGTAGATCATAGGATGGGAATGAAAAGATATTCATGGTCTTGAAATGCAATATCATATGAAAAGGAAATTTGGTGGATCATAGGTGATCTATTTGGGATTAAGGAAGAGGTCAAAGGCCTTCGGTATTGAGCTTAATCGAGACTATAATCAGGAATGGTATATGTTATCTTTAGTAGTTCATTATTCTAGATTGTTATCCTTTTATCTTGAGGTGGTTATAACCTCTTTGTAGTTAGTGATACTCTTTTGTAATGAGAAGTACGCTCTAGGTAGTGTGCCTTCCTACATGTGTAGGCCCCTCATTGTATCACATACTTTTTGCAAAAGTATCATCTGATTGTAGGGAGGCTTCCCACCATGGTTTTTCCTTTTTTAGGTTTTCCACGTACAAATCATGGTGTTATGTGGTATGGTTGCTTTGCATTGATTATCTGTTTAATTGTTGAGTTGTATTATTTATCGGTATCTGTTTCTATTTTATTGGTACTTAATCTAGTTAAAGGTTATTAAGTAGATTAAATGATATAATCTATTAACAACTGATTCACCCCCCCTCTCAGTTGTTCACTGGTTATCCTAACAATAATATTGGATGCAATTTGTTTCAGATTGGGTTGGTGAGGTAAACCCTAATCATTCTAATGTTTGAATCTTTACCTTGGCAGGAAATGCATGTATACATATGAAGATGGTAGGTTGAAAAAGTGATGCCAAAGAAGAGAGTATGATTAGAATAATGTCAAAAGTGCCTAAGTGTTGAAGGAGAACTAAGAGAAAAGGTTGAATCGACAAGAAGGTTTAACTCGTAAGACAAAGGAAACCGGTAAGAAACAAAAGAGTAAAATAGTCATGTGAACTAGAAAAGGAAGATCTAGCTAGATAGCAACAGAGAGTGGAAGAGAGAGGAGGTGAGTATTGGAGAAGTCCAGGAAAGACATAAGTAAGGTAGAAAAAGGAATCAGATAAAGAAGATAGAGAACTGTTATAATACAAAGTTGAGCGACTGACAGACAATAGAGGAGTATCTCAACCAATGAGGAGGCATCACAAAGTTAGAAAAGCTGAGTAAGGATCCGAAGAAATCAGGAAAGGTAGAGACTAACTGGTAAGGGGTCAAAGTGTGTGAATAGTGAACCAATAGTAGAAGAAGCAATGAGATAGAATAACTGGTGGAGTATACTCATTGGATGTGTTACAAAACTCATTTGTAACAAGGTGCATTCATTTTAATAAATTTGTATTTTACTTTAGATCACTAAGTTGGTGTTTGGTGCAGGGGCTGGTTCTCCTTTGGAGTGGTGCCCATTAATTATTAGGGGTCCTTGGTCTATAGGGGCTGGTGCTCCTTGGGTTGGTGCCTTAAATATTTGTAAAACTATTTTTCATTGTGAATCTAGATTGAAGAAATAGACTCTACCAATATTTCTCACCTAGGTTTTTCCTACATTGGGTTTTCCTCATACATCCGGTATTGTGTTGTGTGTTTTTGTGTGTTTGCATTTGATCACTTCCTTTATCTCACCAATATATCCTCCTTGTGGTTGATTTTCTATCCGGTACCAAAAGTTAGGTTTAAAAGATTTTGAATATTGGAAACCACTGATTCAACCCCCCTCTCAGTGGTACATTGTGTTCAACATCCATCTCTAATTCATTAGAACATGTGACCTCACATATCCTTTTAGCTTCTTCCAGCTGGAATTTTAGATCAGAGATTGCGTTCTTGGATTCCTCCTAAGATTTCTCCATCTGTTCTTGTTCCTCTACAACAATATGGTTAACCCTTTTGAGTTCTTTTCTTGTTTTACTTAACTCCTCAAGAGCAATTATGAGCTCACCTTCTAAATCCACCTCATTTTCAATGTCTTCATCTTCCTCATATTCATCAACTAGTTCATCTAGTACCATAAAGAGATTAATTTCTCTTTCATCCTCATGGCATTTATCTTCTGATGCACTTTCTTCATCCATGGCATCACCCTCAAAGGTATATAAGTTGTTCTTTTTTTGATAGCTTCTTCTTTCTTGCCAATAGACTTTCTTATTTTTTTCCTTACCAGAATATCTATCAGAACTCTTTTCTTTGCACCTCCACCAGTTTCACCATAGGGACATTTAGAAGAAAACTGTCCTATTTTAACATAGTTGAAACTTTTGAAAGGTAGTTTTCCTTTATACTTACCATATCCTCTTTTGAGCTTCCTTACAAAGTTTGCAACCTCTGTATCTGAGTCTTCATTGGATTCTCTATGAACACTTTCTTCATTACCCTTTTTGGTGGAGTTGAAAGCAACTTCTTTCTTAGAAGTTCCTTCACCGGTTGTCCTCATCTCATAAGCAGTTAGGGAGCCAAATAACTCATCCATTGAAAAGTTTTTAAGATCCTTGGCTTCTTCTATAGAAGAGACCTTTGTATCATACTTAGATGTGAGTGATCTAAGTACCTTTTTGATAATAATTTCATCTCCTATATCCGCTCCATGTCCTCTGATGTTGTTCATAGTTTTATCTACTCTTAGAATATAATCTGCAATCTTTCCTTCATCTTTCATCTTCAATCCTTCAAGATGACCTCTTAGTGTTTTCATCTTGGCCTCCTTGACTTTAACATCTCCTAATAATCTCTGTATTTTATCCCAAGTCTCCTTGGTGGATGAGGAGTGCATAACCTTAACAAACTCATTATCAGACATCCCACTGAGAATAGCATGTTTAGCCTTTGCATTGTTTTCATATTCCTTCTTAGCATTTGGATCTTTAGGAGGAACACTAGGGACAATATACCCATTCTTTACAGATATGTTTCCATTCTTCTGCTTGAAATGGCATAGTTAGTTCCATCAAACATTGGGGTTTTGGAGGAGGAGGATTCATTCCTTTCCATTGTGTTCTTGAACTAGAATCTACCCATGATAGAGAAATATTTGACCAATAGGGAACCTAATGCTCTGATACCAATTTTAGAACACAATATATCACTGAGAGGGGGGTGAATCAGTAATTTTAAACAATTTTCAATTATGTGTGTATGACCGGTAAGGTAAAGAAATAACTAATAATCAATCACACACAAAGTAAGAATCACACAACACCGGATATACGAGGAAAACCCAATGTGGGAAAAACCTTGATGAGAAATGCAACTGGAGTCTACTACTCCAATTTAGCCTCACAATGAAACCATAGTTTTACAAATTTTAGGGCACCAACACAAGGAGAACCAACCCCTACATTGAGGACCAACTTAGTGAAATACAATGAGATAAAGCAATACAATAATTTGCACCTTGTTATAAATGAATTTAATAACACCTCTACTCAATTCTCACTACTAATTTATCTCTTCTCTGTCTCACAGCTTCTTTAACTACTAGTTAACTAATCACTCTCTCTGACCCCTTACTAGTTAGCCTCTGCCTTTCTATATTCCCTCTAATTTTCACTCTGCATTCATACACTCTTTAATGCCTTCCTACCGCTTCAAATACTACTGGTTCACTTGACTGTTAACTCTATAATAGTTTGTCAGTTACTGTACTTCTTACTAGTTAATATCCTCTTACCGGTTAAGCCTTTCCTATTAGTTCTAGTTCAAATGTACAATCATTTCAACCTTTTCTATCTCACTCAATCTGATTGCCTCTTTGATCACTCAAACTTACTCTTCTTTGGCAATTGGCATCAATCCTCTCATGTCTTCAATTTGCATATTTATACTTGGGCTTTCCCGCCAAAATAGAGAATCAAACTTCAAACCCTAGGATTTTTCTTCACCAACCCAATCTGTATCAAATCTGATCGGATCTCTTCTCCTAGATGATAACCTGCAACAAAACAAGACTGCACTACCATATATCATCCTTTTTGTACTTTTTTTCTAAATTTAGTAACCTGCAAACTAATCACTAACCCTTCTTTGTGTCAATCACCATAAATGATCCAATAGTTTCTTTCTCCAGATCAACCAATCGATCAAACATCTTCCTTCGATCATGACTTCAAAGAATAAAATCTTTGTCCTTCGATCTTCCTAGAGCCACAACCCTCTGCATCAAATCCATGATTTTCGTAGTCGACAATTAATGTTGACCTACTCATCACCAACCTCTTAAAAACACTCTTCACTAACTACTGCATGTTTTCCACATGGATTCTATGTCATATTTGTTGGCATCCACCTCAATTACCTGTATCGGTTCAAGATTAGTCACCGACCAAAAACATCCTACCATTATCTACCTTATACTACTGGTCTTCTTTCCCTAGTAGTTACACATTAACCGGTTAACCTTTGTATCATCTCTTCATTGTTTTTCCAATTACTTCAAGCTAACATGGATTCCTCATGGTTCTTTGTGCACACTCTATATGATCTGGAAATCATTCGTTCTATTATTTTGTCTTTTTCTTGTTCATACATGCTCACCAATGGACTTTCTTACTTGTTGATACTACATTTCTTTCTCTTGCATACTGGTTGCTATACTTACCAGTTGATTTGCATACCAGTCATGCCATACATACCAAACATGTATACCAGTACACCTACCATACATACTGGTTGTGCAATACTGGTTGACATCAATGACGATACAATTCCAACACATCTCCATTCATCCACTCTCTCTCTCTCACTAATATAGGGTTTAGGGTATAGGTTTTAGGGAATAGGGTGGAGGAATTGATAGACCTAGGGAATGTGATAAAGAGGTAAGGGATGAAAAAGAATTAGAAAAAAGAGATGATGTAAAGGGAGAGTGGTAATAAGGGAGGGAGAAAACTAGAGAGGGTATATATAGAGAGATGAGATACCTAGAGGGTGAGAGAGAGGCTAGAGAACTAGATGGGAAGAGAGAGGTGAGATAGATAAAGGTGGATAGAAGAGGAGATTTGATGGCTTGGGAGAATGAGAGAGAAGAGGAGGGACAAATAACAAAGAGGATGCGAGGGATAAGGAGGGGGAGAGGGAAAGGTATAAATGGAGTGAGAGACCTAGAGAACATAGAGGTAGATAGGTGAAGGAGAAAGAGAATAAAATGATAGATAAGTTCAAGAGAGAGAGGGATAAGAAGGTAGGTAGAGAATTAGAAAGGGAGGGAGTGAATTAGAGATGGGTTAGATAGAGATATAAGATACCTAGAGGGAGAGAGAGATGTGAGAGACCTAGATAGGGGGAGAGAGAGTGAGAGGGTTGAGATAGATGGAGGAGGATAGAGAGAGGTTGGTAATGAGATATGGATGGAGATGTAGAGAGGTGGAGAGGGAAAGAGGGAGAAACCTAGAGAGGGTTACATAGGGTGTGATGGAAAGCTAATGATATAGATGGTAAGGAGAGAATAAGATTTAGTGGTGCAATCATGGTAGGAGAGTCCTCAAAGAGAATAGTCTATACCATGTAGCAAGAATTACGCAACAAAAAAAACTCAAAGTGATGGAGGCAATGTAGAAACAAAATATATTAAACCAATGAAAATCAATTACAAACCATCGGTAACATGCAGTCTCCAAGATTCAGCTCATAGACCTAAATACAAAACATGCGTGTTATGCAACTACTAGGCTCAAGCAAGAATGTAAGATAACTCCTGACCTCGTAACCTACAAATCTATTTCCTGTCTTCTCTGACTTAATTCTAAATACTTAATTACATTGATTTATTTGATCAAGGGTAATCTAAATCAACCTAAGGTGGAATAGTCCCCGATGAACAAGATTAAACAATTAAAACAACAAGGTTGGCATCTCCCAAAGAGATCCATCGGAGAAATCCACAAGATAAAGTGAGAACCTTAGGGAAGTTGGCCAAATGACAAAGAAGGTTGGAAATAATGAATTAAAGTTTCACAAGCTACAAAAAATGATCCTCAAGATTCGGCAATAGAAAAATAGGTCCAAGCAGTTTTGGTGTTCTAAGTTTGAAAATTGTCTCAAATTCTAGAAGTGATAACTTTCCAAGAAAAGATCCAAATGTCCCACAGAATTAGGATAAAAAAAATGAACATGTCCACAATTAAAATCTAGCTCCACAAGGTCTAGTGAGGAAATGCCAAGAAACACATAATGAAATGCTAAAACTGCAAAATAGGAACAAACTAAGAGAAAATATTTTTTGGTTCATGCAAGATTGCCAAGAACCAAGGAGGCTCCTACATCAAACATGTAGAGTTGTTGAAAAAGTGAGTCCCTCACTTTACTAGAGTAAAAGGAAAACCAAGGTGGTCTACCTCTTTCTAATAAATCCATGATGTATTTTCAACTAGTTTGTCCTTCCACTTCACAAGATACTCTTTGTACTGATTGCTCTAGGTGCTATGTCCAATTCGGCTATCCAAAATCTCTTCAATCTGATCTGGTGTTTGTTGAGTTATCTACTTCTCCAAGTCTATTATATTTTCCTCACTAAATTCTGTCTCATGATATTGATGTAGATCTATGATGTTGAATATGTTGGGAAAATGGTGTCTCAACCTTACATTTACATGAGTTTACTATTTATAGTAAGTTTTCATTTGAGCATGAAATAGTGCAAAATTCTCCCTGAAGCTTCTGCTTGGCTAGATAAGCATTTTGATAAATTGATGTCGCAAGATCACATATAGTTTTGAAGATATTAAATTTTTCAGATTGGAGGGGTCCAATAAAAGGTTTAAATTTGATTTTGTGGGCTTTAGAGCCCCCAAAACACCCTGGAAAGTGGGTGTAAATGGCGTAGCAGTTTTTGAGGCAATAGTGTTGGAATCCAAGAACACTGAGAGGGGGGGTGAATCAATGTTATGCTAGTTAGAGTATTTTAGCCTTATTAGAAAATCCACTTACTAACTGATATGCATGAAAGAAAGTAACATCAAGTAATAACAATGCAATCACAAGAATAAACACCATTACACAAAGATTTATATGTGGAAAGCCTCAAAGAGGTAAAACCATGGTAAGATTGGTGACCCACAATGTCTATCCACTGGCCAAATAAATAAATATTACAATAGGGGCTTGCACATGCAGAAGGCCAACAAGCTAGAGCACACTACTCATCACAAAAGGAGCCTCATTAACTCCAAACTTCAAATATGTGTTGGCATTGGGTTGTCATTGATGTCAATTGGTATGGGATGACTACCGATATGAGAGAGGTATGTGCAATACTATCAAGGAGGAGTACAAGTTGAGATATCTTGGATATCACCTTGTGTTATAGAACACTGGTAAGGTAAGGAAGATGACCCTGGGAGTCACCGATACAAGAGTTAGTGTCTTCCTTGTGTGGATGAGATGGTAAGGTGATCAATATTAGTATACTATATTACTGATAAGGAAAGGATGTCAACTAGTAAGTGATGTGTTGACATGGGGAAGTTAGATCAACCAAGTGAGTGGTTGTTAGTCTGGAAACGTCATGACCAGAGTACAAGTAGGATGGGCAAGGTGATTGAGCAGTTGTTTGTGATGAAGAGGAAAAATGTTACTTGAATCACATCAACATTGGAGGACAAGAATGAACACATCATAGATATGTTGTAACCTTGTAGAACAATAGGACTCCCACCTGATGAAGATGCAGTCATCATGAGAAGCAATGAATAATAGTGAAAGTGACATCATTGGATCACATGTGCCTATTTGAAGATATATTTCACAAATAGGGAAGTCACATGAGTACATTTCAGAATGAAAATGTCAAGGTGTCAGTCCACTAGTGTGGAACTTATCTCCAGGTATGCTTAGTAGGCATCATGATTCTTTGAGATAAGAGAGAAGAGGTAATGGCATGTTGAAATAATGGTATAGAAGGAGTGTGATGTGTTTGTCATCTTGACAAATAGGTTGTGATATGGTCCGAGCTGATCAGGGAGAAGGCAAGCCTAATCAGATGTAGCCAAAGGAGAATGGTCAGACTAAAGATGAAGTTTGTTGATAGTTGATGACAATGTCATAAAAAAGGTTTACCGGTATGTAAGTCCACCTGTAATATGAGAAAGGTGGAGATGTTGATGTCTTCCCACCTTATGGGAATGAGCATGCTTAAGATAGACATGTCTTATGACCAGTCAAGGTGTTCCACTGATAGTTCAACAGAGAGAAAACATGATGAGTTAATTGGTAGAGTGTGAGATGTCGATAGGGTTTGTATACTGGCAGGAGAGAGGAACCGGTAGAGTGTTTGGTCGGTGATCATATCTGGACCAACATGAAAGAGTCAAGTTGGTAGTTGGTCAACATGAATGCCACATGTAGTCAAGGTGGTGGACCTCCATTCTGATGAAGAAAGAATGTGAACCGACAGGGTAGTTGCAGAGTTGGTGGACATTAATGAAAGATCCCACAAATCACAAGACATTTTGCAGAGCTATTGAAGAGGTTTGTGGTGCGAGGTTTGGAGGACAACTACAAGATAGCTAAGACTGATTAAGGAGATCAAGGAGAGTGAAGGAAACAACAAGATAGATCTTGGTGGTTGATCAAGAGATCAGTCAATAGGGAAAAAGCATATCTCCAGTAATAGAAGGTGTGATCAAGAAGGTGCGATAATGGCAGAGGTGTACTATTGGCTATTAGGAAGATCAAATTGGGGAAGATCTGATTAGATGTGGTTTGCCTCAAGAATGATGAGAAAAATGGATGCAAAGATCTTCAACAGTAGTGTGGCAAACCTACACACTGTCTCACCTTTCACTTTCACAATCTCAAGCCCATGAAGGCCTCAACTCACACCAAAACCAAAACTTGAACTTTATCCCTTACAAGGGTTGGCAAACACCTTCACTATACCCTTAGGGTCTCACATGACTTTCACAACTTTATTATCATTGATGGCAACAAGGTTCCATAGGTTCAAGCAACAATAGACTTCACCTACTGCTAATAGACTTCACCTACCAACAATAGACTTCACCTATTAGCACCAACAGATACAACAAGTGTCATTCACATCGACATCCAGTTTACACTAATAGAGGATTATACTGGTAAATTATAATTGTATTTTAAAATACCCTTTTGGCACTTCTCTC
This sequence comes from Cryptomeria japonica, assembly GCF_030272615.1. Classification (NCBI taxonomy): domain Eukaryota; kingdom Viridiplantae; phylum Streptophyta; class Pinopsida; order Cupressales; family Cupressaceae; genus Cryptomeria; species Cryptomeria japonica. The sequence goes on along the minus strand of NC_081411.1, from coordinate 779,619,896 downwards.
AGACTCCAAAGAACCAGATCTCCAACTTGTTTCGGCACTCCTAGACACCTATTCGGGTCACAAACCTAGTTGATCAGATTAGGCCTAGGTTACAAAGGAAGTGTATGGGAATGAGACCACAAGGAAGATCAAATTATTTAAATGGATTGTCTAATGTCTGAATGTACCAATTAAACCATCTAACTCCTTCCAATGTCTGGCATCATGCAATCCATCAATTCTTGACTGTACTAGTCTAAACCCTTACAAAGTTTAGGCTAGGGCTTGGTGGTAAAAATACCAATCCAACTCCACTGATCTTGCCCCTTTGGAATTTCATAATACACCCTCCTACCCTAAATCATATCCTACCAAATACCGTTGAGGTCCAATGACTAGATTGCAGGTTAGGGCCTCATCTTTGCGACACCCTAGGAAAATTAATGGCTTTTGGACTTGTAGAAGCAAATTGTCAATATATCCTTCCAAACACTACTTCAAGGGGTCAGACCAGATTCATATGAAATATTATTTGGTGTTATACTACACCAAGCCAAATTTTTATAAAATCATTCAATTTTCTATATGGATAGTACAAAAAAGTAACAAAATTTAGGCAAAATCAGATTTGTTTCATTTCATACTCTCCACCAAACTTCTCCAAATCATTTTGTGTCTCATCACTTGTACAAGCACAAATAGGCTCCTCTCAATGACCACAAACAACTTTGAAATGAGTGTGACCATTTGAACGAGGTTAAATTCCAACCGACAACTTTTCAAAACTTGCTTTGACAATAATGACAACTTTTATGCAAATTTGAATTCCTAAGCACTTAAACCTTACCAAAAATAGCTAAGGACATAATTAACCTTTAAAACACTTAAGAGAACATTATAGGAACATAAACACAAAATTTCATGATTCAATCCCACATGACCTACTAGATCTCTAGGCTTATATGTGCACCTAAGAGGTTATTGACCACACAAAAGCATTTTATTACATCTAGGGTGATCCTTGAGATCCAACCCATTATGGCAACATAGGTAAACACAAACCAAACACTAGACACCCCTAATGTCATGAAAAGAAGAGGTGGCCTATGCCATACTCCCCGGGCTAAAGAAACTCAAGTCCCTTGAGTAGGTATGTCTACAATTTTGATTCCTCTCCTCTGAATGGATTCTGAGGTCATCTATGTAGCATCTTCTAAAGCTTGATTCCTCCATTTGACCAAGTATTCCCAATAAGTCTTCCTCCTTCTTTTCTTGTTGACCCTTTGATCCAAAATACACTCAATTTCTAGTTTGGGTTGTGTGGGAATCCTTCTAGCATGTCTGCAATAGAGGAATCAGATTGACCTGTATCACAAACATCATCAACAACACCCTTATATGCATATATATTAAAAACATTAAATATAGGTGATAGTCCCACATTAGGGGGTATATCTATTTTGTATGCATTGTTCCCACATCTTTTGAGGACCTTGAAAGGACATATCTTCTTCATGAGTAGCTTGGTGTACTTCTCCTTAGGAATTCTTTCTTTATTGAGATGAATCATCACCATATCTCCTGCCTTAAATTGAACATCTCTCCTTTTGAGGTCTGTTGCTTGCTTGTATTTATCAAAGGTATGAATCAATTTATCTCTGACTTGTTGGTGTATATCATTAATGACTTTAGTAAAGTCATTTTCCTGAGAACTTCTTCTATCAACATTCTTCACATCTCTAAGTTCAAGAAAACCCCTGGGATGTGCACCATACACTATTTGGAAAGGACTTAACCCTATACTTTTGTTCATAAAATCATTATAGGAAACTTATGCCTATGGGAGAATGGTATCCCAAGTAGTTCCATGCTCCTTGGTCATGCATCGTAACAAGTTTCCAAGGGACCTATTTATTACCTTAGTCTTCACATTAGATTGAGGGTGATAAGTAGAAGAGAAACACAAGTTAGTCCCCAACTTATGCCACAAAGTTCTCCAAAAGTGACCTAAAAACTTAGAATCCTTGTCTGAGATAATGCTTAAGGGTAACCCATGAAGTCTACAAATTTCTTTGAAGAATAAACCTGCAATATTAGAAGCATCATGTGTAACCTTGCATGATAAAAAGTGTGCCATCTTTGAAAATTGGTCTACCACAACATAGACACTATCATAACCTGATTTAGTCCTAGGAAGGCCTAAGAAAAAATCCATACTGACTGAATCCCAAGGTTTCATAGGGATTGGTAAAGGAGTATAGAGACTTGCATTTGAACTTGTACCTTTAGCTCTTTGACACAACACACAATCTGAAACAAATTTCCTGACATCTGATTGCATTCTTGGCTAAAATTAAAACTTCTAACCAAATCAAGTGTCTTATCAAGTCCAAAATATCTTGATAAATGCTTTTCCTTGACAATATTCTCCCTCATTGAGCAATTAGGAATACAAAGTTGACTACCCTTGAAAAGTAAACCTTCTTGAAGCATATACTCAGAAAAATCAGTATGATACCTTTCATTCATAGCTTGACAAACCTCATAAGCCTCCTTCAAATCTATATCTTCTTGGTACATGTCCTTCATAGTAGTGATTCCCATGCTTTCTAATTGAATCTCTTGGATTACCAAGTTCCTCCTACTAAGGGCATCGACAACTTTGTTGGCCACTCCCTTCTTATGGTTGATAGTGAATGTGAAAGTTTGAAGGTACTCCATCCATTTCATGTTCCTATGATTGAGTTTCTCTTGCCTATTCAAAAATCTTAAAGCATGTTTTTTAGTATAAACAACAAATTCCATAGGTAATAGATAGTGTCTCCATTTCCTGAGAGATTGTACCAAAGCATACATCTCTAGATTATAGGTTGAATATTTTTATTTTGCTTCATTTAACTTCTCACTGAAAAAGGCCATAGGCCTACCCTCCTAACTCAAGACTCATCCTATAGCTTTCTTAGATGCATCACATTCAATAGTGAATACCTTAAGAAAATTAGGAAGGACTAAGATGGGCTGCTCTACAATCTTTGTTTTCAAATACTCAAAAGACTTGTTAGCTTCATCATTCCAAGCAAATTTAACACTTTCTTCCACCCTTGATGGATCTATCATAGGAGCACTAACCCCACTAAAATTTCTTATAAACTTTCTATAAAAGCTTGCTAAGCTATGGGAACTTTGTACCTCAGTTGCAGATTTAGGTGTGGGCCAATTGAGGATTGTCTCCACCTTGGATATATTCTTAGATTACCTTTGGAAACAACAAATCCAAGAAATAAAAATTCCTCCTCCAAGATAACACACTTGTCCAAGATGACCTTCAACTACTCCTCATGCAACATTTTCAATACTAAATCCAAGTGCATTAGAATGTTCATTTTTATCCTTACTAAAAATCAGTATATCATCCAAGTATACTACCACAAAATGATTGATAAAGGGCTTATGAACCTCATTCATTAACCTCATAAAGGTACTAGAGCCATTTTAAATCCCAAATGGTATTACCATCAATTCAAATAAGCCTTCATTTTTCTTAAATGCTATCTTCCATTGGTCTCCATCTCTGATCCTAATTTGGTGATAACCACTTTTCAAGTCTATTTTGGAGTAGTACTTGGCCCCTCCTAGACAATCCATCAAATCCTCTATTCTCGGCATTAGGAACCTGTATCTTATTGGTATCCTATTGATAGCCCTAGAGTCTATACACAACCTCCATGTCCCTTCTTTCTTAGGAGCTAGCACTGTTGGGACTACACATGGGCTTATACTCTTTCTAATGAACCCTTTCTCAAGTAACTCTTGGATCTGTCTTGCAACTTTTGCATTTTGTTCAAGGGTCATTTTATAGGCTACCTTGTTAGGTAGGGTAGCACCTGGCATAAGATCTATCCAATGACTGATTTCTCTTTGAGGAGGTAGAGTATCTGTGGTACTATCTACAACAATTCCCTTATACTTATCTAGTAGATCTTGAACCTCCTTAGGCCCTACTTTCCCTTTTGCCTCATGGCTCTTAGGTTGCTTCTTAGGTTCATCCCTGGGCTTAAAAACTATGGAAAAGAAAGGAATATCCTTCTCCTTCAAATCCCTGATGAATTTTTTCTCATCTACTAGCAAGACACTAGTCACAATGTGTTTGTCCTTACTGTCATCTAGGAGAGGAGTCATGGTAAAGTTCTCTCCATTTTTGGTGATGGTATATACATTCTTCCTAACCTCATGGCTAGAATCCACATAATATTGCCAAGGCCTACCAAGTAACAAATGAAAAGCATCCATTTCTACCACATCACACAACACTCTATCCTTATATTCACCAATTGAAAAATCTACCCACACTTGTTGTCCCTTATTCAACCAAGATACCTTATAGGGATAGGGATGAGGCATCCTTTGCAATTTAAGCTTGGTGACCATCTAAATAAAAGCTATGTTATCTGTGGATCTGAAATCTAAAATGATCTTACAAACTTTACCTTGTACCTTGCAGGTGGTTCTGAAAAGAGATCTCATTTGAGGTGGTTCTTTGCTAATTGTTTCCTTCAAGAGAGTACTTTTTATCATCAAGAGCTCTCCTTCCTCCAGGTCTATAGACTTTGAAGTTCATGTGTGGTAGGAGGTCATGCTCTGACTATCTTCCTCTTGAATCAAATGTGCTCTTCTTTCACCCACTTGACCACCATTTCCTTTCTTCTCTGGACACCTAAAGGATTGATGCCCCACCTAGTTACAAGAGAAACACATACCAGTGAAAACATTAGGTCCTCTCCCACCAAATCTTCCTCTTCCATTTTCTCTTCTCCCTCTAAAACTCCATCAGTTCCCTTATTCTCCCTCATGTTCCTAATTGCTTGTTTCTCCTTGGGGTTTAGGGTATGATCCTCTACCATTGATTCTTCCCTTACCTCTGAAATTTGTACCCCTTTCTCTATTATGGTGTTCTCCTCACCTCTTTTGCTTCTCCTCAATCCTAAGTATCATTTGATAACACTTATGCACTAATTTGGGATTAAACAAACTAAGTTCATCTTGAATGTTGAACTTAAGGCCATTCATGTACCTTGCTATCTTTTGTGTCTCACTTTCTAGTAAATTTGCTTTGTGTCATTTTGTGGAACTCCTCGGTGTAAGCACTAACATCCAAATCCCTTTGACTTAAATTTTGTAGTTTCTTATGTAGGATGATCTCATAATCCTTAGGGACAAACTACTTCTTAACTTTTGACACCATCTTCTTCCATGAAGTGATGGGGTTCTTACCTTCCACCATTCTTTCCCTTTGTAAGACATTCCACCAACTAAGGGAAAGACCTTTCAATTTTGACTTAGCCACCTTTACTCTTTGGTTATCCTTCACCTACTCATATTCAAAATAGTTTTCTAAGGCCTCAATCTAGAACATGCACTCCTTTGGATTCATCTTCCCTTGAAACATAGGTAATTCTACCTTAGTGTCTCTTCCACCTACTCTCTTAAGGGCTTCAATTAATTGCCTTTGATCTGCAAGTATAACTGGGTTTTCTCCTTATTCTTCTCCTTCTTCTTCTTCCTCAGAGTTTGAGCCAACTTCCTTCCCAACCTGATCCTTCTTCAACTTTTCTAGTTATGCTTCCATTCTTTTGTTCTTAGCTACTTGCTTTCTCACTGTCATAGCCAATTCTACATTGGTGACTCTAGAGGGTATCTCCTCTTCACTTTGTCCCTCTGTCCGATCTCCCATGGTTAAAACTCTTCCCAAGGTTCTTCTAGAGCTCTGATACCACCTCATGCAAAGATCTTCAGCAGTAGTGTGGCAAACCCACACACTCTCTCACCTTTCACTCTCACAATCTCAAGCCTATTAAGGCCTCAACTCACACCAAAACCAAAACTTGAACTTTATCCCTCACAAGGGTTGGAAAACACCTTCACTATTCCCTTAGGGCCTCACAAGACATTCAGAACCTTCTTATTATTGATGGCAACAAGGTTCCACAAGTTCAACCAGCAATAGACTTCACCTACTAGCTCCGACAGATACAACAAGGCTCATTCACACCGACATCGAGTTTACATCGGCAGAAAATTATACTGGTAAATTATAATTATAGTTTCAAATACCCTTTTGGAACTTCTCTCAAACTCCAAAGAACCAGATCTCCAACTTGCTCTGGCACTCCTACAGACCTATTTGGGTCACAGACCTAGTTGATCATATTAGGCCTAGGTTACAAAGGAAGTGTATGAGAATGGGACCACAAGGAAGATCCAATGCTTCAGAGGGATTGTCTAATGTCTAAATGTACCAATTCAACCATCTAAATCCTTCTTCCAATGTCTAGCATCATACAATCCATCAATTCTTGACTATACTAGTCTAAACCCTTACAATGTTTAGGCTAGGGCTTGGTGGTAAAAATACCTATACAACTCCCCTGATCTCACCCCTTTGGAATTATATAATACACCCCACTAAATCACATCCTACCAAAATCCATTGAGAGCCAATGACTAGATTGCAAGTTAGGGCCTCATCTTTACGACACCCTAGGAAAATTAACGACTTCTAGACATGTAGAAGAAAATTGTCATATATCCTTCCAAACACTACTTCAAGGGGTTAGACCAGATTTATATGAAATATTATTCGGTGTTCTATTATACTAAGACAAATTTTTACAAAATCATTCAATGTTGTATATGGATAGTTCGGAAAAGTAACAAATTCAGGAAAAATCATATTTGTTTCATTTCATACTCTGCACCAAACTTCTCCAAATCATTTCGTGTATTCAACCAACCTTTCTCATCAATTGTACAAGAACAAATAGGCTCCTCTCAATGACCACAACCAACTTTGAAATGGCTATGACCGTTGGAAAGAGGTTACATTCCAACTGAAAACTTTTCAAAAGTTGCTTTGACAATAATGACAACTTTTATGCAACTTTGAATTCCTAAGCACCTAAACCTTACCAAACATAGCTAAGGACACCATTAAATTTTAAAAAACTTAAGACAACATTTTGGGATCATAAACACAAAATTTCATGATTCAAGCCCACATGGCCTAATAGAACTCTAGGCTTATATGTGCACCTCAGAGGTTATTGACCACGCAAAGGCATTTTATTACATCTAGGGTGATCCTTGAGATGCAGCCCATTATGAAAACATAAGAAAACACAAACAAAACACCAGACACCCCTAATGGCATAAAAACACCATGAAAAGAAGAGGTTCCCTGCACCAAAACCCTAACCACCCAAGAATTTTAATTAGCTTTTGGTAGAAAAACCAGTCTATAAATATGATGGCCAAAGACATTGTTAGCTATTGCTGAAGAGAAGAAATATATTGTGCTATTGCAAAGTGATTAAGTGTTACTTTTGCATTTGAGAAAAATTTAGCAAAGTGCTTAGAGAGTATTTGAGAAAAGAGGGAGAGTGAAGAGGAGAACCGATAGTGGTTATACCAATAGAGTAAAAGTGAAGAGAGTTGTAGAGAAGGCAGACAGTAGACCGATAGAGTTTAGCACTTGTAAAGTGTAGAGCAGTGAGAAGGAGATCCTGTAGAGAAGAAGAGTAGAAGAGGTGTACTGGTAGAGCTTACTGACAAAGAAGTAGTAGGTGAGAGCAGCAAGAAAAGTGAGTCAGTGTTGTAGAGAAGGTATCTCACCTTCAGAGTAAGGTATATGAAATGGTTGTAATATTCACTTGTAACAAGATAACTACTTTTGTATTTGAATTTTACATTGTGATCACTGAGTTGTAGCTCCTTTGGGTTGTAGCACATAAACAAGTTAGGGGTTCGTGCTCTTTGGGTGGGTGCCCTAAACATTGTAACAAAGTTTTCATTGTGAGGCTAGATTGGAGTAGTAGTCTCTAGCAACATTTCTCACCAATGTTTTTCCCATCTTGGGGTTTCCTCGTATATATTGGTGTTATGTGATGTCCCTTGTGTGTTTGCATTTGTATTGGTCTGCCTACTAACTGGTAAGCTTGCATTGAGTTAGATCTATTAACCTATATGCTCACATAGGATAACTAAAGGGAAATGTTTGAGAACCACTTATTTACCCCCTCCCCCTCTTAGTGGTACATTGTGTCTAAAAATTGGTATCAGAGCCTAGGTTCCTAACTAGACAAGCTTTCTCTAGCTTGGGTAGATTCTGGCTTAAGGACATAATGGTCTATTTAGTGTCAATCCATGGTCCTGTGTTTGATGGTTCGAACTATTCTATTTGGAGTAGCAGAATGGAAGTCTTCCTATCCTCTTTAGGGTTTGATGTATGGATGTCAGTAGTTGATGGTCTCCCTAGAAATGTCATTCTTCCTACCAGATCTATAGAAGAAAGAAGAAACTAGTGCAATGAAGAAGCCATGAAGGCTATTTTTCAGTGGACTCACCAGTGATGTCTCCTCATAGGTGGACATATGTAAAAAAACAAAGAGCTTATAGGAAAGATTGAAGAAGCTCTATGGAAATGAGCCCACCACTACAGAACTAGCATGTGAAGGAAAAATAAGAAATACATCTTATATTTATAAGGATGATGAAGAAGAAACCCACCTCTTCATGGCTCAATAATCTAAAGAAGAGGAGCACACATCCAAAAGTGCTAGGGCAAATAGTTCCCATTGACAAGATGTGTTTGGTAGTGATGATGAGGAAGAAGGAGACAAGGCAGATAGATCTAGCCATCAAGATCTATTTGATAGTGAAGAGGAAGAGGAAAAAGATGCAGAAGTAGATCTTGAGTGTGAATTGGTAAGTGCTCTAGAAGAGCTTCAAAATGTCAGAAATGAATTTAAGATCTACAAAAGATTAGTTCATGAAGACTACAGTCAGTTGACAGCCTTCCTTGATGTGTCAAACCAAAAGGTTGGCTTATTGACCTCAACTAGAAGAGACAAAAATATTGACTGATGATTTGAAATCAGTCTTGGACTCCAAGGAAAGTGAAAGGGACAACCTAAGAAATGAATACAAGCTATTCAAGAATGCTGCTATAGTAGAGAAAAACCAACTAATAAAATGCCTTGAAGAATTTGAGAAATGCATCTCAGAGTTGAAATCTCAAGCAGAGAACACCAAGGAGTGTCGGTGTGAAGATATAACATCTAGGCTAGAAGTAAAGAATGAAGAATATCTACAGCTGGTTGGAGAAATGGATATTCTCCGAATTGACCTTGAGAAGTGTAAGGATGAGCTCAAGGCAAGAACCCTATTTGATGGTAGCAATGATGCCTTGGACAAGATGTTGAAGAAGTAGAAGCATGGCAAGGATATTGAAGGGTTAGAAAGTGGTGCTAGTGAATGCTATGCCAGCAAGAATGTCCCCCACAATGACATTCAGTTTGTCTCCTCAAATGGAGAGAACAAGGGATAGACCTTCACAGTCAGAAATGCTCCCTAGAAGAAGGTTGACCTAAGAACAACTAGTGAAGACTTATAGAAAAGAATTAAGGGTAGTGCTGCACAAAGGAGGAACAATGCATCCCAAAGAAAGGGAATATGGGAGAAGATAGCTTGATCAGAAGGAAGAAAATGAGAAAGAAGCAAAGAAGTTCTCCTATCGATAGAGGACATGGAAATGCTACCACCCATAGGAAAAAGAAAGTATGGGAGAAGAAGAGACTAGATGGAAGAGCTATAAAGAATGGACAACTAAGGATCCATTCTTAGAGAAGAAGAAATGGAGATGCCAAACCGGTAAGATCTCCTCAAGCATGGAAAAATCAATTTGTAAGTCATATGCCATCCTTTACCGGTTACTGCTTTGCATGTAATGCTTATGGCCATAGGGAAGGGGAATGTAGAAATAGATCAAGAAATAATAATTTAGGATCTCATAGACATCATGCATATGAGAAAAATGTATCCAGGAGTAGATACATGCATGTCCCCTCTCCCGGTTATGCAAATATTGTTTGTCATAACTGCAATGTTTTTAGCCATAGAGAGTTTGAGTGCAGGAAGAGGAACCTATAGTCACATGGAGGCCGGTATAACAACTATTCTCTACAGAAAAGTGGATATAGAGCATTTGGAAGTTAGAGACCTACATGGAATCAAAGGTGGAATGTCCCTGTAGGAGCAAGAATTCCACTGGTTCCAGTTGCTAGTCACAACAGCATGACCAGGAGAAGATGGTCAAACTAGTATGTCAAGAGATTCCCTAATCATGAAGTTGGGATGGATTTTCTGTGCTACTATAGCACTACTTATGGCTATGATGGAGAATTAGGAAATGGGAGGATCCATTAGTAGAAGAAAGAAATACTTGCTCCCAAGGCTGAAAATGAGAGGAAGAATGAGACTAAGTAGGTATGGAGAAAGAAGACCATGGACCAGCATTGTGCACTCATTGCATAGGTGATGTCTCTTAAGGCCTAAAGGGGATGCAAGACCTTAGGAGGATTAGTACATTGAACTTATCATTCACCCCCTTAGTGATGAAGACAATAAGGAAGGACATGTTGTTGCCGGTATGAAGAATGAAATTGAAAAGATAAGTGTGTGTAGAGGTTTCCTTGACTACACACCTATAGGTGAATGTTGGATCACTACCAAGGTGTCTGTGCATGACAAGATAAAAATTGGAATCAAATACATGGTGACACAAGATGTTAGGAGTCATAGGAAGGTTCTTTGGTAGTGATAATGGACCAGTACAAGAAAATTTGTATGTGCAGATTGTTACCGGTATGACTGCTAATAGATACTTGCAGGTTATGCAAGACAATGAGGTTGGAGATCATTACAATAGCCCTGGTAGCATGGAGTGATGTTATGTCTTAGGTGGTGTTGATGGAAACCTAAGTGACATGAGTGGGCTTGGTTCCTGATCATGTAGGCTTGCATATCTTTGGGCTAATCGGTTTATTTTATGGCATGATGACATCATTGTATGGCATTGTGTGAATTCAAGATCATGTCATGAGTTGTGGTGGATACAATGGAACTAAATGATCATCAAATGATCATATATACGTAGCTCAACTAGTATGTGGTGAAGATTAGATTCCTGGTATTGGACCTGACTGGTGATGAGAACCTGAGATGTGTGACTCAGGGGGAGTTCTAGTGCTCATGATGTAGATCTGACATTCTTGAACTAATAAGGATACTGATTGCCTAAACTATAGATGATGGAAATTGTAGTAGGGATACCTAGGAGAATTTCATGGTTATGGATATCTACCTATCTTCTGGATTGGTTGTATTCATGGTACAATCACATTTGATTCTAAAGAAATTTGGGATCAAAAAAGAAGTGATGCAGGTTGACTGATGGGTGAGTGTTGTTTATTGGCACATCCCTCTAAAATTGACTAGTGTAACAAATGGTATAGATTTTTCTTTCTTAATTAGTGTTGGTTGATGGTTGAGTCCCACATGTCAAGAGCTGTGACTTGAGAAAATGTAATAATTTGTAATAATTGGTATCAAAGAAGGAGAGACATCTAGTAAAGACAAAGGGGGAGAAATAATTTTGTCACTACCTACTAAATACAAAGAGGAATGATATCCTGATAGTGCCCTTTGCTATTGTTGTCAAAGGGGGAGAAGGATTCTGTAGCATACAACATACTACATGTGTTGAGAACCCATAGATGAGTGAAAGGGGGAGAAGGATTATGTAGTATGTTGGATACTACATGAGTTGACATCAATGCCAAAGGGGGAGATTTTTGGCATTGGGTTGTCATTGATGTTAACCGGTATGGGATGACTACCAATATGAGAGAAGTATGTGCAACACTGTCAAGAAGGAGTATAGGTTGAGATATCTTGGATATCACCTTGTGTTGTAGAACACCAGTAAGGTGGGGAAGATGAACTTAGGAGGGAAGATAAACTTAGGAGTCATTGGTACACAAGTTAGTGCCTGACTTGTATGGATGAGATGGTAAGGTGATTGATACCAGTGCACTATATCACCGGTAAGGAAATGATCTCAACTAGTAAGTGATGTGTTGACATGGGAAGTCAGATCAACCAAATGAGTGGCTATCAGCCTGCAAAGGTCATGACCAGTGTACAAGAAGGACGGGAAAGGTGTTTGAGAAGTTGTTTGTGATGAAGAGGCAAAATGTTACCAGAATCACATCAACACTGGACAAGAAGAATGAACATGTCACAGGTATGCTCTAAGGTTGCAAAACAATAGGAATCCCACCTGATGAAGATGATTTTGCCAAATGCACACTCCACTGAGAAATTGTAGGTGATTGAAGGTTTTTTCATTGATGGAAACCTTACAATCATATGTTACAAGCAGGCATCGGCATTGGCAGACTCTACACCAGCATATAGTTCACCGACACTGAAAAGATTGATTACCAGCACCATGGCCGACAGGAATTTTGTTTAATTGTATTTTGTATTTAATTGTAAAATATTTTTATAAGACGACAAGGCATATTGTAATAAGACTCATATAAGTATGATATCTTGTAGATCATTTAAGAAGAGGATATGGTTAGATTATTGCAAACCTAATGTGTGAATTGTAAGGCAGATTTTGGATAAGGGTTTATGATTATTAGAGATCTTAAACTGGTACTAAACCTGGCATTGCAGATGCTGATCTAGAAGCAGTACATGACATTGAATTTTCATAATCCATTTTTGTAAGTCAGTGAGACTTCTTTTGTAATTGAGCAGTGAGCTCTAGGCACTTGGCCTTCCTGCATGTGCAGGCCCCTATTGTAATAGTAATATTCTCTTATTAGCCAGTAAGCAAATATTGTGGGTCACAAATCCCACCGAGGTTTTTCCCACATCGAGTTTTGTCATTAAAATATTGTGTTATGGTGTGTCTTTCATGTTGTGCTTATTGTTCCTATTTATTACATTAATTTTGGTTTACCAGTACATAGTTTTGGAATGCTTTTCATATAATAAGTTCAGAAAATTCACTAATTAGTCAGATACTGATTCACCCCCCCTCTCAATATCTTTGGGAAGCCTAACAATTGGTATTAGAGCCTGGTCCTCTATTTTCAAAATCCTAACAGCTTGAGGAAGATTCTATCACCAGTAGAGATGGAAAATTTGAGAAAGCAATTGGAAATAGGGTGGCTGCAAGAAGTTGAGTCCCACTTTTGGGCAAAAAGTGAAAGTGTTTTCTCTATTTTTCAAATTTTCTATCGATTGATGTCAAAATCTGATGCACTTAGAGATTGAATCTCGAAAAACTTCAGTAATAGAAAATGTAGTGCTCTGAGTCTACTTTTCAAATATGTAATTTACTTTAATACCCACATGGTAGAAATCCCTTTTTAGTAGGCATGTTTAAAAACCAGATTTTCAAAATGCTTGTTTCAGGACCATACCACACATGTGTACGACCACCCTTTTTTGATGCAAATAAATGAATTTTTGCAAATCCTTCTGGGAAACGATACCTAAGACACCAAATATTGATGAGAATATTTTTTCTTATTTTTTTATTGAATATATTTTTTTTTATTAATTTTTAACTGACAATAAAGTATATTTTCAAAACATCGGGTGTACGACCACCATAATTTGATGAATATTTCATATTTTTCAAAAACAAAAAATTTAATATTAAAAAGAATTGTATGTAGATCGATGTCATGTAATTTATTTTTCTAAAATCCTAAAAACAAAAGAGTTATTAAAGGTTTAGTGAACCTTGGTATTTTAGGTTTAGGTTCACTAAACCTTTAAGAATTTTTTTGATTAATAAATAATAAAAAAATAGTAAAAATAATCTCATCACTATGAAATTTACATTTCTAAAATTAGGACACTGAAAACTCTAATGGGTTTTCGTTTCGTCGAAAAATTCAATCAGAAAGGCCCTCAAAAAATTAGGCCAAGGTAGAAATCTGATGTCATTTTACTTTGTCATTTTTTGGAGGTCCAAGCATAGGCTTGGTCCCACCAAGCCTATCCCGAAGCAAAAAAAAATGCTAAGGGTTGTTTCCCGCCCCTAATTTTAACAAACAGGCACCCGTTTTTTAAATTCATATAATGGGTGCCCGTTTCGCTTTATACAATTGAAAGAAAAATGGGCACTCGATTTGAAAAAAATGGGTGCTTGTTTAGCTTCGGGCACCTGAACCAAAACAACATGCACCTGTTTTTGAATGGTTTGGGTACTTGAAGCAAAACGAGTGCCCGATTTGTAAAAAATTAGGCACTCATTTCTAGCGGGCTCTTTTCCCAACTCGCAAAATTCTGCGAGATTGGGACCCAACTTTGTGCATTTACCAAATATCTCTTTGAGACTATGATGTAGAAAAAGTAAATAATATCTAACCTAAAGATGATCTAAAGGCTACATAGGATATCATTCAAGGACTTCAAGAGAATCTCACTATTGCAACAAACAAAATAAGAGAACTTTGTCAAAAGATGCAAAATGATGATGATGGAAAGGAAACTCTTAATGATCTGGTGAACAAACTGAGACAAGAAAACAATACAATGAAGAATGAGATGCAGGATATGACTATGAGATTTTGTAAAGAGACTGAAACTCAGAAGAAGAATGAAGATGACTTGTCTAGAAGGATTAATGATGTTGCAAATGAAAATCTAAGACTTAGTTGTGAGAATGATCTGCTAAAAATAGATCTAATTCACTTAGAACATGACACAACTGAACTCATGAGACATAAAGATTTCTTGGAAAATGAATTGGCTACTGCAAATCAACACAAGGAGAAATTCAAGAAAAGTTCAGAAGAATTTGATGACATGCTAAAGAATCAGAAACCTAATGGTGATACTAATGGCCTTGGCTTTGAAGTTGGTGAAAGCTCTGGTACTACAAACAATCATGATCACAACAAACCGGTAAGAAAACCTAATTCTTACAAATTTAATGGGAAAAGCTTTACCCGTAACAAGTATGGTCATAGAGAAAATCAGTGTAGATCTAGAAATTATTAGAACACTAATACACCCGCCGGTCAATGTTCTAAATGCAACAAATTTGGTCATAATTCAGAAAATTATAGAATGAATGTAAGATATTATGTTTGTGGAAGATTTGGACATCTATCTAATCAATGCAGAACACATACTGGCATAGGATATGGGAAAGCTATTCCGAAAAACAATGTGACTTGTTATGCTTGCAACAAGATTGGACATACTACAAAATTTTATAGAAGTAAGACATCACTGACAAATAACAAAGGACCCAACTTGAAAGGTAAAGAAAAAGTTGAAGAGGTAAAGAAAGAATTCTCAAAGCAATGGATTAGAAAGTCAGATCAGAATATTGATGGGACTACTCCTCCACTGGCAGAATAGAGTATCACTCCACCGGCATGAGATTCTTCATATAACTGAAGAATAATCCCTTGTGGGTATGGAAACAAATTGAAAACATACTAATTTACCCTCAGTTGATGGTGAGAAGTTGGATTACTTCCTTACCGGAAAATGAGTTAAGTTTTGACTTAATCGATAGGCATTAAATGTGGTAGTTGAAGGAAATAACATTATAAAGGAAGTGTTTTGGTTTCTTTTTCATTCACCAAGCATTCAAATCTCCTGAGAGCGTGAAAATCCCGAGCGAAGGTATCCTTAGCAAAAAGTGAAGCAGTTCATTCAAGCAACTCATCCTAAAGGAAGGTTAAGGTATTTATAACTATGGCTTCTTCATCTGCACCTGAATTTATTGCAAACCCTACTGTGATTGAAGTTATCAAGCGCCCTAGACCCGTGTTCAAACTTATTCCCAAAATTGTGAAGAAAGAAGATACCATAGGAGCATTTTCGAAAATACCTAAGGGAGTAGTTTATGTAGAGAATCCTAGAATTTATATACATTGTCATATTGAGGAACTAGGAGATGATGAAATTAAGAACATGTATAGGACTATAATTTGTGATGAAAATGGTAATATTAAACCAGAACACAAGGTAGTGGAAACCCTAGGTTGTATGGACATTCTTAGTATCCCTAATTTTCTGAAAGATGTGATAAGGATAGTCTTGAGCAGAGTCCATGGAAAATTCTTTTGGTTGGATTCCATCCACAAGATCACTAAAGAGGCAGTTAGGGCAGTAACAGGATTACCTTCCACCGGTAGCAGGCCTAACAGAACTAAGAAAGTTTCAAATGAAACTATGATGACCTTAACCAGCGCAACATTTCACAAAAGATCCCTAAGAGTCAATGATGTGAAAGATATAACTATTAGATCTATCAGTATGATTCTTGGTTATAAGGCTACACATGCAAACAGACTAAACTCTCTCTCTAGCTTATGTATTGAAAGTGCATATGACATGGTAAATGATAATGCAAGAATTGATGTATGTGAATGGCTTAAAGATGAACTGATAGACAAATTGAAGAAAATCAAAGGTGATAAGAAGGGAACTTTCAAATTTGATAACTTGCTTGTGTGCTTAATGCTATATATTACAAAGGAAGTACCTGGTATTGGTAGGAAAGACTTTGGTTTTGATATACCGGTAGGAAAGCAACTGTTAGACATAATAAACAACATGGGAGATGACAAAGACAAAAACATAAATTAATATATTCAAACCTTGAAAGAAATAATGAAGACAAGAATAAGGATATCTCAAGAAATTGTTGATAAGTATCAAAAAGAGATATGCTTTGTGATCAAGAAAGATGAAATCTAGATGGAGGCAGTTGTCCTTAGGACTATTTGGGTTACCCAGATGGGATATGAGGCTAATGACAACATAGTTGAAACTTATGAAAAATCTCTCTTAGATGCCCCTAAGGAACCAACAAAAAAAGTATTTGGCAATGCTGAAACAATTGAAACTGGCATTCAATCTCAAAAAAGAGTTAAGAAAACTAAGAAAATAGTTAGGAGAGGTTCAAGATAGGCAAAACCAATAAAGGAAGATGTTTTGAATAAAATTGGTATTAAGGAAAGTGAATTGGAAGGACTTCAATAGGAAGTACATCTTTCACCGATTGCAACTTCTTCTGATAGTGAGATACCGGTTGTATTCAAAAGGGTAGAAAGAAAAAGAAAACCCTCATCAACACTCTCACCTACACTCAAAAGGACAAGACAAAAACAACAGGCAGTTAGGCCTCTAGCTAAAAAAATGGCACCAAAGAAAAGGAAAGAAAGACAGGTTATTCCACCATTTGATAAACTTTTGAATGAAATAAATAAGGATGGGAAATTGAAAAATACTAGTAAGTTACATAAAACACTATCAAATGATGAAAAGGAGAGCATAGAAAATAGTGTAATCTTACACTTAGACATTTATAAGAAATTTTTGATGGAAATTATGGATGAGATACCCAATGATTTATATAGAAGGTTAGAAGCTATAAGGGTAGATATTAGTGAATTAGATAAGAAAATCAAAATAGAAAAGCTACTTGCAGTTCACCCAGTGAACTCCACACAAGAAATTAATGAGCTAATCAGTTAAGCATGTTGGCATATGCACACTCCAATGAGACATTGTAGGTGATTGAAGGTTTTATCATTGATGGCAACATTACAATCCTATCGCATCGACAAGGCATTACACTGACATGATAGTTCATCCACACTAGTAGGATCAGACTCTACACCAGCACTCAGACCACCGACACCGGTAGAGAAAGGAAGCATACTGACACAGAGGCTGATAGGATTTTTGTTATATTATATTTTGTTTATTATTGTAAAATCTTTTGTAAGCCGACCTGGAAAGTTGTAAAATGACTCTTATATATAAGAGAGATCATTGTAGACATTTTGTAAGTGAAAGAGATAAGAAAAAAGATTAGGCAGATCTATTATGCGAAATATAGGTTAAGGGTTTATGTAAAAAGAAGAGCAGCAACTGGTACTAGATCTGGCATTATAGATGCTATTCTGAAGTAGTACAAGATATTGGATTTGTATAATCCATCATTGTAAGTTAGTGAGACTTCCCATTTTGTGTTTGAGCAATGAGCTCTAGGCAGTTGGCCTTCCTGCATGTGTAGGCCCCTCTTATAGCAGTAATATTCTCTTATTGGCCAGTAAGTGAATATTGTGGGTCACAAATCCCATCGAGGTTTTTCCCACACTGGGTTTCCTCATTAAATCCTTGTGTCATGGTGTGCTTTTCATGTGGATTCTTTTAATTCTGTTTATTGCTTTATTTCTTGCATACCGGTACACTGTTATAATATGCTCTACATGTTTTAACTTAAGAAATTCTATCCACCAGTTAGATATTGATTCACCCCCCCCTCTTAGTATCTGTGGGAATCCTAACAATTGGTATCAGAGCTTGGTCCTCTATTTTCAGAAGCCTAATAGCTTGAGGAAGATCTTGACATGGGTAGATATGGAAAATCTAATGAAGCAACTTGAAGGAGCTCTCTCAGAAAATGATATAGAAAAATTGAAAAATATCAAACTAAAAGATGATCTAAAGGTAGCTCAGGATATCATTCAGGCACTTCAAGAAAATCTTACCATTGCAAGAAATAAGAGAAGAGAACTTTGTGAAAAGATGCAAAATGAGAATGATGAAAAGGAATCACTTAATGATTAGATAAGCAAGCCAAAACAAGCGAACATGACAACAAAGAATGAGATGCAAGATATGACTATGAGATTTTGTAAAGAAATTGAGGATAGAAAAAAGAATGAAGAATAATTGACTAGAAGACTAAGTGATGCAACAAATGAGAACACAAGACTTAGCTATGAAAATGATTTATTGAAGACAGATCTGATGCACACTCAGAATGACTCCAATGAACTGATGAGGCAGAAAAAAGTCTTAGAAAGAGAACTAGAAACTGCAAATCAACATAAAGAAAAATTCAAGAAAATCTCAAAGGAACTTGGCACCTTGCTGAAGAATCAAAAACCTAAGGGTGACGCTTCTGGAATTGGCTTTGAAGTTAGCAAAAGCTCTGGTACTGCAAACACACAAGATCATAGAAAATCGGTAAGGCAACCTAATACTTATAAATTCAATGGAAAATGCTTTAACTGTAATAAGTATGGTCATAGAACAAATGAATGTAGATCTAAAAAATTATCAGAACATCAACACACCCACCAGTCAATGTTCAAAATGCAACAAAGTTGGTCACAACTCTAAAAATTGTAGAATGAATGTGAGATGTTATGTTTGTGGAAGGTTTGGACATTTATCTAATCAATGTAGAACACAAACTGGCATAGGTTATGGGAAAGCTATTCAGAAAAATAATGTGACTTGTTATGCATGTAACAAGATTGGGCATATTGCAAAATTCTGTAGAAGTAAAGGATCACTGACAGATAACAAAAGTTCTAGCTCAAAAGGGAAAGAAAAAGTTGAAGAGGTAAAACAAGAATTCTCAAAACAATGGATTAGAAAAGCTGATCTAAATGTTGGGAATACTCGTCCACTGGTAGAACCAACCAACACTCCACTGATAGAACTGAGTATTACTCCACTGGTAGGATTGAGTAGTGCTCCACCAACAGGAAGTTCTTCATCAAATTGAAGAAAGTTTCTTTGATGGTTTGGCAATCTAATGACACATGTACTATTATTCCCTCAGTTAGAGATGAGAAGTTGGAAATTACTTCATTACCAATAGACAATGTTAAGTGACTACTTAACCAACATGCATTGAATGTGGTAGATGGCAAATAAACATTATAAATTTGTGGTTTTGGCTCCATTTCACTTCACCAAGATTTCAAACATTTGAAGAGTGCGACATTTGCAGAGCTAAGGGATTTCGAGCAAAGAGGCAAAGCACTTCAAGCAATCAATCCATCCAAATGCAGAAAAAGGTATTTATCATCATGGCATCCACCTTTGCACTTGAATATATAGAAAACCCTATTGTAGTTGAGGTTATAAAATGCCCTAGGCCCATGTTTCAACTAGTTCCTGAGGTAGCAAAGAAAGATGACACTCTAGGTGCTTTTTCTCAAATTCCAAAAGGAGTTGTTTATGATGAAGACCCCAGAATTTACATTCACTGTAACATAGACAATTAGGATTCTTTAGGACAACTTGATACTTTGTGTAAATACATCACTGAGAACAGAGTGACTATTGAGAAAATAAAGGAAGAGACATTGAAGGACAAGATAGAAATTGAAAAGCAAAAATTCCTTGAAGATCAAATAAAGAAGTGTACTAGAGATTTTGACACACTTCTACTGGAACTATGTAACTTACTGAAGGAATTTAAAACTCTATACAAAGACACTTGCAAATAAAAATTTTTGACAGTAGACATAGATAAGAAAATGAGCAAGGTATATGATGAAATCAATAAAGTTGCTGATAATTTTGTTAACTCACCTGATACATTATCAATTTTTGAGAAAAAGATAACAAATTTTGAGGAAGAGTTACTTAAGCTAGGAAGAGAAAAGGAGATAATAGTAAATAAGACAAATAATTTGAGACTAAAACTGAGTCCAAGATTGGACTATCTAGCATCATTATGGAAGGAAATATCTAAGGCACTCGTACAAGGACATAAAACACTGGTAGAGCATATGCAACACCTCATTGGTATAGTTAAAAGAATAGAGACAACAATAAGAGACAACAAGAAGTTTATGGAGAGTATAAACTTGATTTTGGTAGAGCTTTTTCAAATTGTAACCACCTAGTTAAAAGGTTGAGACTACAACTCTATTGACACTTTAACAACCTTTGTCATTGATGCCAAAGGGGGAGTAGTAGTATGGGAAAATAACTGGCAAAAGACTTATCTACTCAAGGGGAGTTCTTATATTTTGGTAACACATTTTTGGATTACAATTTTGGATACACTTTTGAATTTTCTCATGAGTGTTGCCATCAATGCCAAAGGGGGAGATTGTTGGCATATGCACACTCCAATGAGACATTGTAGGTGATTGAAGGTTTTGTCATTGATGGCAACCTTACAATCCTATGGCACCAGCAAAGAATTACATTGGCATGATAGTTCACTGGCACTAGCAAGATCAGACTCTACACCGACACTCAGACCACCGGCATCAGCAGAGAAAGGAAGCATATCGGCACAGAGGCTGACATGATTTTTGTTATATTATATTTTGTTTATTATTGTAAAATATTTTGTAAGCCAACTTGGCAAGTTGTAAAATGACTCTTATATATAAGAGAGATCATTGTAGACATTTTGTAAGTGAAAGAGATAAGAAAAAATATTAGGCAGACCTATTATGAGAAATATAGGTTAAGGGTTTATGTAAGAAGTAGAGCAGCAACTGGTACTGGATCTGGCATTATAGATGTTATTCTGAAGTAGTACAAGATATTGGATTTGTATAATCCATCATTGTAAGTCAATGAGACTTCCCATTTTGTGTTTGAGCAGTGAGCTCTAGGCAGTTGACCTTCCTACATGTGTAGGCCCCTCTTGTAGCAATAATATTCTCTTATTGGCCAGTAAGTGAATATTGTGGGTCACAAATCCCACCGTGGTTTTTCCCACACCGAGTTTCCTCATTAAATCCTTGTGTCATGGTGTGCTTTTCATGTGGATGCTTTTAATTCTATTTATTGCTTTATTTCTTGCATATCGGTACACTGTTATAATATGTTCTACATGTTTTAAGTTAAGAAATTCTATCCACCGGTTAGATACTGATTCACCCCCCCCTCTTAGTATCTGTGGGAATCCTAACAAAGCAAACAAGACAATATTCTCAACTGCACTGGCATGTTGCACTTATTGTAGGTAGAGTAAATGAAATAGCAAAAGAGACTACAGATCAACGGGACATATTTTTTGTAGAGAAAGAAAAACAAGAAGAACTAAAAAGACCAAAACCCTTTAAGGTATACCAAAAGGATAAAGACAAAGGAAAAGGCAAAGTAGGTGGACCACCAAATATAAAAGTGACAGACAATTTTCCACCACCTTCAGTTACTCCACCAGTACTAACTGATAGTTCACCGGCTACTGAGAATGTGGAGACTCCACATGAGGATACGAATCCTGATTTTGAAGTGTTATACACAATGAACATTGACAGTCAGGAAGTCAATAGTATGGTGGATAAGGAATCAACTGAGAAGATAGATGTGGGAATAGAGCCACCTATAGGAAATATTAAAATTGAAAACATTAGAATTGGAGAACAACAACAAACTGAAGAATCAAATGACGCCCCAGACATCGGAAAGATAGAGACCATAGATGTGCATACTGATACATCTACTGAGTCACCGACAACTACTGAAACTGAAAAACCAACTGAGTCACCATTAGTAGACAACACAGAGGTAAACACAGAAAAACTGGTAGTGGACACTACAATGAAATCATCTAAAACACAAATAGAGAAACCATTAGAGCAATAGGCTCTTGCTGAGGAAAACATAGAGAAACAGGTAGAGCAATAGTCTCCTTCTCCTGTACCTACTCAGACTGTACCACCGGCTTCATCTAAAAAGCCCAAGCCTTTGGTAGTGGAAATGCAAACTCAAACTGATCCTTCAGAGAAAGATGAAAGAAAATCTATTACTACAACCAGCAGATTACAGATTGTGAGAACAGTTGGACAGTCATTCGGCACATCAATGATTGAATTCAAGCCAACAAACATAATAGAGGTACTCTTGGATTCAATAAAGAAAATAAAAGAGTGTAATGCACATGCTTATAAGGCTATAGATGACACTTTACCAATTTTGAAAATGATAGCTCCAAAGTGTAACATAGATAATAAAGATTCACTGAGCCAATTAGACACATTGTCTAAGTATATTACCGGCAACCTAATAACACTGGACCAGATAAGTGAGGGTACATTCAAAGAGAAATGAATAAGGAGAAAGAAAAATTCTTTAAGGAAATATTGAAGAAGAATAAGGAACAAATGGAAACCTTATTACCAACATTAGGAGAAACAATTTTTGATTTCAAGAAATTGTACAGAGATACCTGCAAAATTGATATTTTGACACAGGACATAGATTTAGAGATCAGCAAAGCACAAAAAGAAATCAACAATATTGCTAACAACTTAATAGGAACATCAGATTCATTTTTGGAAATTGAAAAGAATATTGTTGTTCTTGAGGAGAAAATTAAAAGTTAGAAAAAGATAAAGAAAAGATAAAGTTTAAAGCAAAGAATTTAAAATGCAAACTAGGTCCCAAACTAGATTACCTCATTTCTTTGAGAAAAGAAATTTTTGAGGCTTTGGTTCCAAGACTTAAGACACCAGAAGAGAAAATGCACATACTCACCAGTACAATTCAAAGAACTAAAGAAACATTAAAGGACAGTGAAAGGTTTAGCGACAGTCAAAATTTTGCATTGGTGGACATCTATCAGATGGTAACCCACCGATTACAAGGATTTAGGAAGGAACTACACTCCATTAACAGTGAATGACAACCTTTTTCATTGATGCCATAGGGGGAGTAGTGGATATGAGAAAAATGATCAAAGACATCATCAGCTTAGGGGGAGCACACATTTTGTTAACATGGATTTGACAAGTTTTGGCAAATTCTTTTTTTGGACACTTTTTGGATTTTTCTCATGAGTGTTGCCATCAATGCCAAAGGGGGAGATTGTTGGAAAATGCACACTCCAATGAGAAATTGTAGGTGATTGAAGGTTTTGTCATTGATGGCAACCTTACAATCATATGTTACCAGTAGGTACCGGCACTAGCAGACTCTACACTAGCATACAGTTCACCGACACCAAAAAGATTGATTACCGTCACCATGTCCGACATGAATTTTGTTTAATCATATTTTGTATTTAATTGTAAAATCCTTTTGTAAGCTGACATGGCAGATTGTAATAAGATTCATATAAGTATGGGATCTTGTAGATCATTTAAGAAGAGGATATGTTTAGATTATTGCAAACGTAATGTGTGAATTGTAAGGCAAATTTTGGATAAGGGTTTATGATTATTACAGAGATTAAATCGGTACTAAACCTGGCATAGCAGATGCTGATCTAAAGAAATACATGACATTGGATTTTCATAATCCATTTTTGTAAGTCAGTGAGACTTCTTTTGTAACTGAGCAGTGAGCTCTAGGCACTTGGCCTTCCTGCATGTGCAGGCCCTAATTGCAACAGTAATTTTCTCTTATTGGCCCGTACGCGAATATTGTGGGTCACAAATCCCACCAAGGTTTTTCCCACACCGGGTTTCCTCATGAAAATATTGTGTTATGGTGTGTCTTCCATGTTGTGCTTATTGTTCTTATTTACTGTATTAATTTTAGTTTACCGGTACACAGTTTTGGAATGCTTTTCATATAATAAGTTTAGAAAATTCACTAACCGGTCAGATACTATTTCACCCCCCCCCCTCTTAGTATTTTTGGGAATCCTAATAGATGCAGTCATCATGAGAAGCAATGACTAATAGTGAAAGTTCTATCATTTGATCACATGTGCCTATTTGAAGATATGATGCACAAATAGGGAAGCCACATGAGTACATTGCAGAATATAGATGTCAAGGTGTCAGTCCACTAGTAAGTGGAACTTATCTCTAGGTATGCATAGTGTGCATCATGATTCTTTAAGATAATAGAGAAGAGGTAAATGCATGTTGAAATGCTAGTACAAAAGGAGTGTGATGTGTTTTTAATCTTGACAAACCGGCTGTGATATGGTCCGAGTTGATCAGGGAGAAGGCAAGGTTGATCAGATACTATGTGAGGAGAATGGTTGGACTAAAGATGAAGTCTATTGATAGTTGATGACAGAGTGTCATGAAGAAGGTTTATCAATATCTAAGTCCACCAGTAATATGAGCAAGGTGCAGATGTAAATGTCTTCCCATCTTGTGGGAATGAGCATGCTCAAGATAGACATGTCTGATGACCGGTCAAGGTGTTCCACTGGTAGTTCAGCAGAGATCAGACATTATGAGTTAACTGATAGAGTGTGAGATGCTGACAGGGTTTGTATACCGGTAGGAAAGAGGAACCAGTAGAGTGTTTGGTTGGTGATCCTATCTAGACTGACATGAAAGAGTCAAGATGATAGTTGGTCGACATGAATGCCACATGTATTCATGGTAACGGACTTACATTCTGATGAAGAAAGAATGTGAACTGACAGGGTAGTTGCAGAGTTGGTTGACATTAATGAGAGGTCCCACAAATCATGGGACATGTTGTAGAACTATTGCAGAATTTTGTGGCTTGAGGTCTAGAGTACAACTATGAGCTAGCTAAGACTGATTGAGGAGATCAAGGCGGGTGAAGGGAACAACAAGACAAATCTTAGTGGTTGATAAAGAGATTAGTTAATAGGGAAAAAGAGGATAGCTAGAGATAGAAGGTGTGATCAAGAAGGTGTGATAATGGTAGAGGTGTACTATTGGTTGTCACGAAGATCAGATTGGGGAAGATCTGATTAGTTTTGGTTTGCCTCGAGGATGATGAGAAAACCTGATGCAAAGATCTTCAGCAATAGTTACTTCTTCATGTGAGAGGAAATGAGCCAAGTGCTCAAAGAGTATCTGAGAAAAGAGGGAGAGTGAAGAGCATAACGGGTAGTGGTTATACCGGCAGAGCAAAAGTGAAAAGAGTTTTAGAGAAGGCAGATAGTGGACTGGTAGAGTTTAGCACTGGTAAAGTGCAGAGCAGTGAGAAGGAGATCCTGCAGAGAAAAAGAGGAGAAGAGGTGTACTGTGTTTGCATTATATACTTAAATGAGAATGTTTGATGTTGTTATTGATGGAAACCAACTGGTAAGAGGGTTCAAAGGTTATATTGGTAGTAGACTTCACCTACCAGCACTGACAGTCACTACATGGGTTATTCACATCGGTATCCAGTTACACCAGCAACAGATCATACTAGCAGTCCAAGCCGAAATGGAATTAATATTGTTTATGCAAATTGTATTGTAATGTAATAATATATTTGTATAGATGGTATGATGTATTGTAAAGACTCATATATGTATGAGATCTTGTAGGTCATTTTGAAATGTAATTAGGTATGTATGTAAGCGGTATATGTTAGTGAATAATTGTATATGCACTTTGATGTATTTATTTTGAGAGTGAATAAGAAGAAGAGCAAAGCAAAGAAAGGTTTATGGTAGAGGTATCAGACAAAGCTTAAACCAGTACTGAATCTAGCATTGCAGATGCTATTTTGAAGTAGTACATTGTTATTGGATTTAACCATCCAATTGTAGTCAGTGGGACTCCCTTTTGCTGTTGAGAAGTGAGCTCTAGTCAGTTGGCTTTCCTGCATGTGCACACCCCTATTGTACTAAGTAATATTTATTCATATTCGCCAGTGAGTAAATATTGTGGGTCACAAATTCCACTAAGGTTTTTCCCCTATTGGGTTTCCTCACCAAAAATATATGTGTTATGGTGTCCATTGATGCTTATTCTTTTGTTTCTCTTTACTTTATTATTATTTGTTTATCGGTATATTAATTTGGGTTGTAAAGTTACAAATAAGTTTAAATCTATCATCCACTGGTTAGAGATTGATTCACCCCCCCTCTTAGCGTGTTTGAGACTAACCAAGTATCTAACAATTGGTATCAGAGCCTAGTCCTCTATTTATAGAAGCCTAACAACTTGAGGAATATTCTAAAACTGGTACCAATGTAAAGTTTTAGACAACAACTGGAAGGAGCCCTCAAAGATTTTGATGCAAAATTGAAGAATATCAAACTGGAAGATGAACTCAGAACTTCTCAGGAATTTATCAAAGCACTTCAAGGTAACCTGGTTATAGCTAAGAATAAGAGAAAAGAAGTACATGTGCAACCGCAAAATGAAGATGATGATGAAAAGGAAACTCTCAGAGATATTGCAGAGAAACTGAGACAAGAAAATAGTAACATGAAGAATGAGATGCAAGATTTAACCATGAGACTATGTAAGGATATTGAAGATATAAAAAGGAATGAAGAAGATTTGGCAAGAAGACTTAATGAAAGATCAAATGAATCTCTAAGGCTTAGTTATGAAAATGATATACTTAAAATAGATTTGATTCACGTGCAACATGACAAAGAGGAACTTATGAGACAAGTTAGTACTTTAGAAAGTGAGTTGGTCATTTCAAATGAATACAAAGACAAATTAAAGAATAGTTCAGACAAGCTTGATGATATGCTGAAAAGTCAAAAACCTGATGGACAAATTGTTGGACTTGGATTTGAACATGGAGAAAGTTATGAAACTACAAACATTCATGATCATAGAAAACTGGTAAGGCAACCTAATGCTTATAAATTCAATGGGAAATGTTTTAATTGCAATAAATTTGGTCATAGAGAAAATCAGTGCAAAGTTAGGAATAATCAGAATACAAACTCATCCATCGGTCAATGTTCCAAATGCAATAAAAATGGTCATAATTTAGACAATTGTAGAATGAATGTGAAATGCTAGATTTGTGGTAGATTTGGACACCTATCTAATCAGTGCAGAAATCAAATTGGTCAAGGTTATGGAAAAGCTATTTATAGAAACAATGTAACCTGTCATGCATGCAAAAAGATTGGTCATATTGCAAAATTTCATAGAAGTAAGACTGTACCGGCAAACAACAGAGGATCTAATAACAAAGGAAAAGAAAAGATAAATGAAATCAAGCAAGAATTCACTAAATAATGGATCAGGGAGAGAGATTAGAGGAATGATGAATTTATCTCTGCTTCGACAGAACAGAGTAATCCTACACCGGCAGGAGATTCTTCATCTAGCTAAGGAATAATCCTTAGGGGTAATGCAACTAACTGAAGATCATGCATTTACCCTCAGTTGGTGGTAAGAAGTTATAATTCTTCTTTACAGGTAGACAAGTTGAGTATTCACTTCATCCGCGAAGCATTTATTGTAGTTGTAAGTTAACTTTTTGGTTATAAAGCATAGTAATTTCTCATTTCAAATTGCCAAAGCATTCAAGCATTTGAAGAGTATGAAAGTTGAGCATCAACATTCAAGAAGCAAAGAAGCAAAGGTTTTTCAAAGCATCCAAGGTTTTCACTTGCATTCAACAGTTAAAGGTATTTATCTTATGAAATGGCTTCTTCATCCTCCATTCCTAAATTCATTGCAAACCCTACTATTGTGGAAAATGTCAAACGACCTAGAATAGTCTTCAAAATCATCCCTAAGATAGCTAAATTGGATGACTCCATTAGTAAATTTTTGAAAATTTTGAAGGGAGTCGCATTTGCTAAAGACCCTAGGGCATACATACATTGTAACATTGAAGATTTAGGGTCTGAGGATATAAAGAATATGTTCATGAATGTTATTACTGACAACCAAGGTGTAGTCAAACCAGAACATAAGATTTTTGAAGATCTAGGGCTCACTAACATCCTTCACATGCCTAAATTCTTAGATGAGATTATCCATTATGTTCTTAGCAGAGTTCATGAAGAATTTTTGTGGTTAGATTCAGTTTTCAAGATCACTAAGGAAGCAATTAAGGTAGTTACTGGTTTACCTTCTATCGGCACTAGGCCTGATAAGAAAAAGAAATTTCCAAATGAAGAAGTTATGAACTTAATCGGTGCTACATTTGATAATAGAGCACTTAGGGTTAGTGATATAACTGACAACAATGTTAAATACGCTAGTATGGTTATTGGATACAAAGTTGCTCACACTAATAGGCTGAATTTTATTTCAAGTTTATGTATTCATAGTGCCTATGAGATGATTATGAATAATGCAAAAATTGACATCTATGAATGGTTGAAATATGAACTGTTGGGAAATTTGCACAAGATCAAAGGTGACAAGAAGGGAACTTTCAAGTTTGGGAACCTAATTGTGTGCTTAATGTTGTATTTCTCAAAGGTGATTCCTGGTATTGGACACAAGGACTTTACCTATGATATTTTTATTGGAAAAAAAATAAAGGAGGCAATTACCAACATGGGATCAGATAGTGACAAATTGGTAAAAGAGTACTTCAAATTTTTTCAAGTAAAAATGAGGCAAAGGGAAAGGATTCCCCAAAGCATTGTAGACAAATATGACAAACATATATGCTTTGTTGTGAACAAAGATGGAGTATGGATGGAGGCAGTTAGGCATAGAACTGTCTAGATAACAAAGATGGGTTATGAAGTGGATTCACACATCTTGGAATCATATGCCAAAATACTCCTTGATGCTCCACTGAAACCGATAGAGAAGATTTTTGGTAATGCTGAAACTATAGAGAGTGATGTTTCTATGCAAAAGCAGAGGAAGAAAAGAGAAAAATAAATAAAAGATTCTCCTAAGTTTATAGAAATTGTTAAGACAGGATTATTGAAGCTAGATCCAATGAAAGGTATTGTTGAACAAGAAAGAAAATCAAAACAACAACTAGTAGCACATATTTCTCATGTGGCTACCTAATCTAACTCTAATAGTGGTAAGGCAGCTGAATTCAAAAGGGTGGATAGAAAGAAAATAAAACCCTCACCGGCACCTGCTCCATATCTAAAGAAATCAAGAACACTCAAGAAGAAACAATAGGTTGTGAGAGAGCCCAGTGGTCAGAAGAAGAAAGTCACACCAAAGAAACAACCAGAACACAAGGAACCAGACACTCTTTCACCGGAAGAATTGGTAAATGAAATTACTCAAGAAGGAAATATTAGTAATGTTGATAAGTTTTATCATTCTTTCAAGGATTTAGATAAGGATACTATTGAGGAAAGCATTATTTTGTATCTAGATTTATATAAAAAGGTCCTTATTGAGGTTGTAGATGTTCTTCCTAATGATTTGTACTTGAGACTTGAAGCAAAAAGAATGTTTGTTATGGAGTTAGACAAGAAATTGAAGGTTGAGGCACTGTTAGCCATTCATCTTGTTAATTCAAAGCAAGAAATAGATGACTTAACATCTAAAGCTAACAAGACTATTTTGTGAGTGGTCACCAACAAGTTAGTCTTATGGCTGGCAGAATTAAAGAGATTGTAGATGAAACAACTGATAAATGGGATATATTCTTTGTTGAGAAAGAGAAGATAGAAGAGACAAGAGAAAGATAGACAAAAAATTGACAAATCATTTACTAAAGTATATCAAAAAATAGACAAGGGAAAGAGTAAGGTTGACAGTGTACCTGACATCATGGTTAAGGACAACTTACCACCACCGACATAGGACACCCCACCGGTAGTATCAGAACTAGTAGAAAAGGAAAATGAGCTCGAAGAAAAGATGAAGTGAAAACATATAATGTTGATTCTGAGTTAGACATTCTATTCACAATGAATGTTGACACCTAGGACATCAATATTGTGTTGGATAAGGAAACTATAGAAGAAAAGAAATCTAAAGATATAAATGTTGAGAAACCTGAATAATCAGTCAAGACTGTTGACACTCAACAGAAAATTAACATACCGGCTAAAATAAAAAAGGAACAAGAACAAACACAATCAGAACCGACAGTAAATAAGAATGAGGATAAGAAGGAATAGAAAGTGGATAAGGAAGAGGTTAAGTTAATTGAGCAAGTATTTGGAGAAGAGAAGAAAGTTATTATAGATCCTAGCACTCCTCCCAGTACTTCTACTATGGACTACAGACCAACAAATGTTACTGATGTATTATTGGATTCAATCAAGAAGATAAAAAAATGTAATGCCTTATAATTTAATGTTATTGTTGATTCTTTACCAATTTTGTAGATGATTGCACCAGCATGCAAGGTATTCCTCCTTTTGGATTTTGTTGGGATATTGTTTCTTTAAGAAGCCATGTAAATGTAATAAGAGCCAAGAGCTCATTGGTCTTGTTTAGGTCCTAGGTTCACAAGTCTAGGTTGAGTTTTCTTGTGGAGTAGAGGGTATGTGTGCCATTGATGAGTTTAGGGTCCTATTAGTGTGGTTGTGTCAATAGGATAGCCCAATGTAGGCTTAAAAGTCAAGAAAAGCAACTTGCAAAAGTTGCTCAAAAGTTGCCAAAAGTTGCATGACAACTTTTCAAAGTTGTCATGCAACTTTTCCACCTGATAGGTAATAACCTTATCTTGGCATGGAGAACCCTAACCTTGGCACACAAACTAAGGAAAAGACATTATATATTGTTGCAAACCCTAAAATGAGTTGTTGGATGTCAGATTGTACGACCCAAGGAAAAAGACCTTTGACTATGACTATGTTTTTGTTGCCAGTCAGCACAAATGGAGCATTAAAAGATTGAAAATGGATTTTTTTGCAGACTAAATGGTGTTGAGAGTCTTGTATTATGTTTATAATTTCATTTTGAGCATTTAGGTTAGGTTTATTATGTAGGTTTTGTGTTTTTTGTAAATATTTTGTGAGTTACTATTTCACTATCCAGTTTTAGACTGTTTTGTGTAAATGGGTTGACAACTCCTATCCCCATTGTGGAAACACCATGAAACCATGGGAAATAGGAGTATAGACCCTATACAATACCTTAGAGGAAGTAGGTCCCTTGAAGATGTAGGAAAGCCTTTCAAAGACCCACTCCTAGGTGAGACTAGACTGTGCCCGGCTAGGAAGGGTCGAGGTTCCTGAGAGCAAGGAAGGAAAAGGAAGGAGATACCCTCTAGAGGAGTTGTAGAGGGGTGTGTCAAGCACCATTGGTGAGAAGGAGGAGCTTCCACCAATCCAAATAAGGTGGTGAAGATAGAAAACCATCACTATGACCCTGGCAGGCCTAAAAACCCTCATAAAAGCCCTCAAAAACCCCTAAATTCACCTAGGGCAGTGTATGGACACTTGGAGACCCAAAACTAAGAAAATATTTGAGCCTTTGACAAATGAATAGTAGTCCCTTTGTGAAGTTCCACAAGTTTGAGCATTGTTTGCAAGAGGGAGCCCTAAAAGTCCGGAATGGAGGCCTAATTGGGCACATTCCTTGTAGCCCTATTTTGTAGGAAAGAAGCAATATAGTGAGATCGGTAACAAATAGGAAGGTCAAAACCTCTTGGGGGAACATGAATGGATGGAAAAATATGTCAAATACCTATCCTATCCTTTCTAGGACCTAGGTAGGTATAGGAGAAGCTAAACCCTTATTAGCCTATGTGAGGGTTTTTTTTTAAGCTTGTGAGTAGGTGTGACCTTAGGAGAAGTATCATAGGTTGTTGGTGGGTGCATTGGGAAAGGTAAGAGGATTCCACAAGCAAGGGAAGTCCTAGAGACCCTAGGGTGTGGTTGGAACACTTGGTGATCCAAGGAGAGGATCAAGGAGCATAGACTAGGCTAGTCTATCCCATACCCATCCCATCATATTGTTGGGTCTATAGGTAAATTGGACACATTGTTCAAATTCATTTCTTCTAATATTCAGACTCTAGATAAGATAAATAAGGAGACTGATAAGGAAAGAATTAATAAGGTGAAGGATGAATTCTTTGATAAAACAATAAAGGAGTGTACAAGATAGATTGATTCTTTATTACCGGCACTGAATTCCACCATTCTGGAATACAAGGAATTGTATAGGGAAGCATGCAAACCTCACCATCTAACAGGAGACATTGATGAGAAAATAAAGAAAACACAAAATGAAATTGGTGACATAGCTAACAATATGATTGGTTCTTCAGAACTCACATCAGTTTTGGAACAAGAGATGGCAATTTATGAAGAGAAGATTGAGAAGTTGGAAAGAGAAAAGGCAAGGTTGAAGATGAAAACGCCGAAGTTAAAGAACAAACTTGGTCCTAGATTGGATAATTTGTTAACACACTAGAATGAGCTAACCAAGGGAACTATTTAAGGAGAAATATCACTAGAGAAACAAATGCATTATCTCACCGGAATGATCCGACAGATAGAGACTATAATTTCTGACAACACTAAGTTTTTGCAAGGTCTTAACTTAGTTTTGGCAGCCATTTTATAGATTGTACATAATTGGCTATAGTATTCTTGGTAAAATTTTGAATTTTTGATACTTTTGATATCCTTTGACATTGATGTCAAAGGGGGAGTGGTGTAATGAGAAAAATGTACAGAAGGAGATCATTTTCTCAGGGGGAGCACTCTCAGTTTTTGAAGTTCATTTTCGATATCATTTTTGGATTTTTCTCATTAGTGTTGCCATCAATGCCAAAGGGGGAGATTGTTGGCATTATACACTCTAATGAGAATGGTTGATGTTGTCATTGATGGCAACCAACTGGTAACAGGGTTCAAAGTTTATACCGGCAATGATAGTCACTACACAGGTTATTCACACTGGCATCCAGTTACACCAGTAGCAGATCGTACCAACAGTCCAAGCAGACTTGGAATTAATATTGTTTATGCAAATTATAATGTAATGTAATATTATATTTGTATATCTGACATGATGTATTATAAAGGCTCATATATGTATGAGATCTTGTAGGTTATTTTGAAATGTAATTAGGTATGTATGTAAGCAGTATATGTTAGTGAATAATTGTATATGCAGTTTGATGTATTTATTTTGAGAAAGAATAAGAAGCAGAGAAGAGAAAACAAGGTTTATGGTAGAGGTATCAGACAGAGCTTAAAACAGTACTGAATCCAACATTACAGATGCTATTTTAAATTAGTACATTGTTATTGGATTTAACCATCCAATTGTAGTCAGTGGGACTACCTTTTGTTATTGAGTAGTGAGCTCTAGGAAGTTGGTCTTCTTGCATGTGTAGGCCCCTATTGTACTAAGTAATATTTATTCATATTGGTCAGTGAGTAAATATTGTGGATCACAAATCCTGCCAAGGTTTTTCCCCTATTGGGTTTCCTCGCCAAAAATATTTGTGCTATGGTGTGCATTCATGCTTATTCTTTTGTTTCTCTTTAGTGCATTATTATTTGTTTACCAGTATATTAATTTTGGTTGTAAAGTTGCAAATAAGTTTAAATCTACCATTCACCAGTTAGACACTGAATCACCCCCCTATCTCAATGTCTTTGAGACTAATCAAGTATCTAACATACCAATAGGGCTTACCGACAGAGAAGTAGCATGTGAGAGTAGCAAGAGAAGTGAGTCGGTATTGCAGAGAATGTATCTCATTGGCAAAGTAAGGTATATGAAATGGTTGCAAGATTCACTTGTGACAAGATAACTACTTTTGTATTTGAAGTTTACATTGTGATCACTGAGTTGTAGCTTTGTGTAGGGGTTGTAGCTCCTTTGGGTTGTAGCCCATAAACAAGTTAGGGGTTGGTGCCCTAAATCAAGGGTTGGTGCTCCTTGGGTTGGTGCCTTAAACATTGTAATAGAGTTTTCATTGTGTGGCTGGATTGGAGCAGTAGTCTCTAGTAGCATTTATCACCAAGATTTTTCCCATCTTGGGTTTTCCTTGTATATATTAGTGTTATGTGATGTTGCTTACATGATTGCATTTGTGTTGGTCTCCCCACTAACCGGTAAGTCTGCATTGAGTTGGATATAATAAATAGTATGCTCGCATAGGATAGCTAAAGGGAAATGTTTGAGAACCACTTATTCACCCCCTCCCCCTCTCAGTGGTGCATTGTCTCTAACAATATGGATTTAGAAACAGAATTATGAACTCTAAGAATGCATCTGCTATGCTGGATGAGTTTTGGTTAAAGCATAGGTTGTATTGGTTCTCACTGTGTCCTCACTTACCCATTCTTCATTTCCCAAACCTCTTAAACCAATATCCAAGACCGACTATAGAATATTACATTCACATACTGTCAATCAAGATCACTCACATTATCTTACACACCTATATCACCTTATATATTCAAAATAACATAATTGGACTGACTTAAATACCCTTCCCTAATTATAAACACAAATGCCTTATGTCAGCTTACAATGATATTAGAATTTATTTACATGTCAGCCTAGACAAAAATAAATGCATTAAACTTTGTGATCAATGCCACTAATCACTGCCATGTAGACCTATCAAATCAATCTCCTATGTCGACCTCATATACTGGTTCCTAGTTTGTCAGCTCCCTTATCTCCTAGTTGTCAGTTCCTTTGTCTGTTGGTTACTATTTCCTTTGTATGCTAGATGACTTGAATGTCGATGAGTACTGGTTAATTGTCCAACCCAAAATGGTGTGGGTTTCCATCAATGACAACACCACTAAACTAGATGATTGCCAATTGCCAACAATCTCCCCCTTTGGCATTAATGACAACACTCATGTGAAAAATGGATCATTGAAATATTGTTCCAGTTCCTCCCAAAAATTGATCACCAAAACTAACCCTGTTCCCCCTGAGATATACATTATTTCTTATGTCCCTTTACATTTTTCACATGAGCCTCTCCCCCTTTGACATCAATGAGAAAGCTAGCGTAAATAAAGAATGAAATAATGAGAACAAAATTATGATTACTGGATCTGTATATGCTTGAAAATGTCTGGATAAGAACCCTTCAAGAATGTCAAGTAAGTGTCCCAGCCATATTTTAAGATACTCAAAATTGATACAAGCCCATTCAACAAAAAAGCATGAATTTCCAACTTAGCTAGGTTTGCTGGTGTGGGCTTTCCCATCTATTCTATACACTCCCTCTTACAAAGTAACAAATTATTTAACTGAAACTAACCAATCCTCTCAGTTCTCTAGCTCATCAGATGATTTTGTCCTTATCTTTCACTAGGGTTGAAATCTCAGATTCAAAAAGCAAACTTTTACCATCAACCGAGCTGGTTAATGACTCAGTACCACCAAAATTGATTAAAATCTATTAAATTTTCTCCTCATCCTCCTTTATTTTATTATCTAGGTCAGCTGTTAAATGTGATATGTTAGAGAAAGACTCATATATATGACTACACAAAATGAGAGCCTCATCAATCTTTTTAATTCTCTAGTCAGGTTAGTCTTATCAGATGCAATCATATTATTACAAGTTACCAATCTGGTTGCATTGTACCTCTCTATCAACTATTGGTTTGATACCTATTGAAGAGTTTTAAACTCTTTGGAAATATGCTATGTCAAACCTTTCAATTTACCAGATGGACTTCCAATCAGATCTACCTTATACTATGATGCAAGCTTCTACAAAATAGGGATGGCTTTCTCAATGACTTGCTTGTCTTGAATCCCTTCCTTCCTTAGCTTTTTAGTTGCAACATACATCAATTCAAAATTTCTTAGTTGCTCAACATTCTTCTGTGAAAAATCAACTTGACCAGATGAGCCAAGTGCCAACAATGAATGACTATCCAAAATTTTCCTGGAGGATTCAACCTTATGACTTTCACCGATGGCTTCACCACTTGCTGTAGTTACCTACTCAACCTTAACCTCTTATGTATGTACATTTGGTGTCAAAGGTTCAATATCCTCAACCTATTTATTTTTTGTATTTACATCAATAACCTCTATATCCGAAATATTTTGTTCCAGTGTATCATGCTTATCCTATATAGTTTCAATGTTATCTATAGGTTTCTCTAAATTTTCTACACCTGGTTCTACTGGAGGAATATCCTCTGTTAGTTTTTGTTCCAAAACCGATGAATCCATACCCAATATAATTTTCCCCTTATCATCTACTAGTATGTTTGGAGTGTTAGACTTTGTAGGGACTTTCAATGATGTAAAGAATCCATGTTTATCTACAAATAATTTTACCCATGGCTTCTGGGTCTCCTTAACTATTTTATTTACCCTACCTACCATGAGACTCACATGTTGGTGTCTACTTTGAAAAATTATTTTATTTGCAAAATATAGACACTGTTGCATCTCATCATCTATGATGCCTCCACAAATAGTTAACAACTCTTGTATCTTTATTTGTTTATCCTCTTCAACTGTAGATAACGTTCTAGCATCTATTTTATTATACAAATCTCCCAGTATTTGTCTTTCTATCTTTATTAATGCTTTCTTATATATATATCTAAGTATAACAATACTAATTCCTTAATTTCCATTTGTTCCTTATCATCCATATGTACATAATAATGATGTATATTACTCAAAATTCCTATTGGTATTTTGATGATATTTAGTTGTGATTGTTGTTGATGGACACATTTTTATTTGATGTATGAGTTATTCTCAACTGGTAGTTGTTACAACTAGTATTGTATGTCATTATATGTATAGTCTTTGTTTGTTAAAGGCTATCAATTTTTCACAAAAGATGCTTACCGGTCGTATAATGTATGAAGACCCCAAGTGGTATAAAGACCTCAAGCAGAATGAAGACCTCGAGCGGTAGTTAATCTTTTTGATCAGAACACTATGCTCCAGTTTTCTAGTCTTCATTTGTTAACCAGTAATCGGTATATTGTGTTAACCAGTATAATTGTAAAGTGTGATGAGTTATCATCCACCAACACTTTGGTGGTGTTTGTGTGTCATGTTACCAAATGTGTCTAGATGCACTGTACCTAGGAAATTGTAGTCTAATCTTATTAGACTGACATGAAATCAAGTTCCTATATGAGGAGATCATGTCTAGGGTTTTTAAGTGTTATTGATATGTGTGAGTGTTGAAGAAAAGATTAGGTCTATGCAAGAAAAGGTATCTCACAAAAGAGATTGAGAGTGCAAATTAAAGCTGGAATGCATTAATAGGGAGCTATCAAGGATCTAATCAAGCATTTTATGCTATTGTCTAGATCATTCACTTGTTGATTACTAATATCTTTGACAAGTCTGAAACCCTTAATTGGGTAGGCCCAGCCAAGCCTGTTGTAAATCCTCTAACAAGGTGGTTCATAGTTGTGGATCTGAAATCCTTTAATAGGGTAGTCTGTAACATGATTTATCTCCTAATAGAGATCTGGATTCCTAATAGGATCTATTTTGGTGAAGAACATTGTAAGGCCTTAACCGGTCTAACCTTAACTAGTCTAGTTACTTTTCTGCATATAGTTGACTTGTGAGTTTTACTCACCGTGGTTTTTCCCATTTGGGTTTCCACGTCAAAATATCTTGTGTTATGGTGATTGTGCTTCTATGGGTGAATGCTTTATTTTCTATTTGTATTTTTTGTGTTTTAATAGGTTTATTGTTTAAACTACTACACCGGTCTGCAATAAAATTGTTTAAGAGTGTGGTTAAATTGTTAGGCATACTAATTCACCCCCCCCCTTTTAGTATTCGTCAATTGGTATCAGAGCCTACCTTTCTATAAGTCTAACCACTTGGAAGGAGATGTGGGGGAATACAACATGAGGGAACTCAATCACCATCTTACTGAGTCTGAGAGAGCTTATGATGAACTCAAGATCAAGTATAAAGCCTCTTTAGCCAAGAGAAGAGAACTTGCTGAGAAATTGATGGAATTTACTAAAAAATAGCTCTTCTAATGAAGCAAACATGGAAGCCCTAGTTGAAGTAGTGGAGAAACTAAATGAATCCAAAACTAACCTAAGGAGGGAGTTGGAAGGACTGACTATTAGGATGAGTTAGGAGCTAGAAAATAGAAGAAAAGCTAAAGATTTAGTGAAGGAAAAGGAGAGTGAGATCTCTAAGTTGAAATAAGAGATTGGAACCATCACCACTCATCTATAAGAGGGTAATGAAGAGAAAGAAGAAATATAAGCAGACCTAAATGTTTCTATCTCTCAAAATGAAACATTGATGAAAACCAATGATGCTCTTTCCAAGGGACTTGCTAAATCAAAAGAGATACTTGCAAAGTTCAACTAGAGTGCTGCTAAGTTGAAACAAAAGTTGGAATTGGTGAAGCCATCAAAGGATACCATTGGACTTGGTTTTTGTAGATACGAGGAAGGTGAAACCTCTAGAACTAAGAGTGATGCACCTAAGAACAACGACAAGAGTAAAGGTAAGCAAAATTTTTAACCTATTTGCTTTAACTATCTCAAGGAAGGACATACTACCCATGTATGTAGGAGCAAGGCTTACAATAACTTTCCTTACATGCAAAATAATGTGGCTAGAACTAGTAGATTTAATGGTCACTGTTATGCATGCAACAAGTTTGGGCATAGAGCTTTTGAGTACAGGTTGGTTATGAACAACTCTGGAAGATATGCACCATGATCTAAAGGAGTTTCCTCATAACCTCCTATGAACTGGAACCCAAACTAGTACAGAACCTATGACCACTAGTCAAATAGTTATGGAGTGGTAAACAACTGGAGAGAAACCTATTTGATCTATCGTGGTAGCAGTCACACTGCTACAACATGTAGAAGGAAGAATAGAAATGTGAACACCAGACCATGGAGAACACCTAGAATGGTATGCTATAATTGCAAAAAATTGGGACACACTTCCAGAGCATGTGGACTAAGAAAGAATCCATCAGAGACATACCGATCAACCTAGAAGGGAAGATTGATGTTGAAACCATTCAGGCAGATATGGATAAAACTTGGAAAAATAAGTCAAAAGAGAAGCCACAAGATGTATCAGTTTTTGCACCTGGTTTGGAGGCCGCTGAACTAGCAAACTAATCTTCAAAAATCATTGGGGGAACATATCAATAACATTGTTTTCAACTCCTAGAGTATATCGGTAAAGTGCCTTTATCGGTATTTGTTACTTGTCAACCGACATAAGAAATGAAAAGGTAAAAGGTAAAATTAGGGTTTGAGCCCTAATGGTGTTGTATTTATTATGGTAGGTGGGAGCATGTTTAAAAGTGACTTTTGTCATCATTTTTACTTACCTATTTTTAGAGAAGAATTTTCTAGCTTGAGTAGCGCAACCAGAGTGATTCATCTTGCATTCGAAAGAATTCAGAAAGGAATCTTGCACAAGATTTTGTAGCTATTTCAAGCTATTAGTGTGGAAGCTAGATTGGTAAAGTTAGCTTTTGGAGAAGTGTGTTGTGCTCTACATTGGCAAATCCTAGTTCAGAGTGTGAAGGTATTTCTTGTTGAAACATTCTTGTCATTTGGAATCTTCTAGATATGGCTTCTGCATCTAAAATCCCTTCTAGTTCTACTGAACCTAAGGAATCACCTGAGTTTCTTAGAAAGAAGATGAAATATAATGCCCTATCTCAAATTCCCACCAGATTCATTGTTGAAGGTGATGTTTCAGGATATATTGATTGCAAACTAGAAGACCTAGGGTCTCTAGTGATTCACTCCTAGCCGAGTCTATTCTATGGAGATGATAAGAAGATTAAACTTGAATACAACATAATCAAGAAGAAGAAATTACATAATGCAGTATATTTTCTCAAGGAATTTAGAGAAGAATACATAAGGATTATCCTTAGTAGGGTTCATAGTGATAAGATGTACCTTGAGTGAACCCATGATATTACACTAGAGGCAATTCATACTGTAACCAGTTTCTTCAAAGTTGGGGAAGTCCTCGTTCTTCACAAGATCACCAAAACCAAAATGATAGAGCTCACCGGTTCTATGAGCGACCAATAGGCAATGACTGTTAACACCATTAAAGATGACTTGGTGAAATATGCATGCATAGT
The DNA here is from genome assembly GCF_030272615.1 of Cryptomeria japonica. NCBI lineage: Eukaryota > Viridiplantae > Streptophyta > Pinopsida > Cupressales > Cupressaceae > Cryptomeria > Cryptomeria japonica. The sequence goes on along the minus strand of NC_081411.1, from coordinate 779,579,600 downwards.
AATCAGGTATAGAGTATTCTATGCTAGCAGAAGAAATTTCATTTCTAGAGCTGCAATGCATGCCGCTTATAGGATGATCAAGGAGAATGGAGAATGTGACTTATGCACCTACATGCAAAAACAACTAATGGAAAATGTGAAGTCCATCAAAGTGGAAAAAACTCCGAGGTTTAAGTTCAAACAGCTGGTTGTTGGTTTATTTTTCTATTTTCAAGTATATTTTCCTGGAGTTGGTGATGTTCGTCAAGTGACCTACCGATTTCTAGACAAATAAAGGAGAGTCTACAAGTAGTGGGATTTGCATATCCAAAGACTCTGAACAAATATTTTGATGAGTCAGACTAAATATGAACCAAAGAATGAGAATATATGATGATCTAGTTAAAAAATATGAAGATGAAATCTATTTCACAATCAAAACATATCATTTCATAATGCAAGCGGTTGAGCCCAAAGAAGATAAAGTTGAGCCTATGGGCTATGAAGAGGTAAATGATATACTAACAAGGTATGCCTCTACCCTACTTCCTTCACCACTAGATCCCAAAAAGAAGAGGACCGATACTTACTCCGAGAGGATCAAATATGTCAAAGTACCAAAGTAGAAAAAGAGTAAAGCAGTGCCATTGGTATTGGCACCAGTTACATATGCTACCAGTCCTAAAGTGACCAAGAGGTCACCAGCCAAAAAGAAACTAGAGGCTATTCTACCAAAGGTATTCGAAAGGAAGAGGAAAACTAGGAATAACTCACTGGAGGTAGAAATGAAGAAGACAAGACAATCAAGCAAGAAGATGAAGTCAACAAGTAATGTACCAGCAACCTCTGCACCAGTAAATATAGATATTTCCTCTTACGAGCCTATGACACATTGTGAAAGGAACATAAATAATATTAGAAGGAAAGTTCTTGATGATTTAAAAGAATATTTTGATGATTTCAATGATAGTGAAAAGGAGGATGTTGAACAAGAACTTATTAAATATTTATGTGTTAATGATCAGTCACCTTCTGATATTAAGTTAGTTACTTCTAAATCTTTGTATGATTCTTTGGACAATAAATGGTGCATTGCCATTGAAAAGGAAGAAGACATCAGGGAGAAAGTGTTTGCTCAATATTTTCTAGATGCCTCAAATTTAGAATTGTTTTAGATTATTGATAAGTACAAAGGCATCTTCTTCATGCAAAGAAGAAGACTTCAGGTACTCGGAGGCAAAACTTCTGAAGTGGAAAAAGACACCCATCTGTAGGTTAAGGTAGCTGTCAAAATGCAAAAAGTATCTTAAGCTAATCGACTGGCTAAGCAAGAGCCTAACCTATCCACACCCAAACCGGATGAAGTCTTTGATAGTTTGGGTGAAAGAAGTGCAGAAAAAAATGACCCCATTGATGTTGATGCACTAGATATTAAGGATACCACTCCAGATAAGGAGAAAGCTGGAAAGGAAAGAATGGAGAAAGAAAGGGATGAGAAAGTGGAGAAAGAGAAACAAGAAAAATAGAAAGTGGAGAAAGAAAAACAAGAGAAAGAGCAAGTAGAGAAAGCAAAGAAGAAGGAAGAAGAGAAGAAGAGGAAGGAAGAGGAGAAGAAGAAGGAAGAAGAGAAGAAGAGGAAGGAAGAAGAGAAGAAGGAGGAAGAAGAGAAGAAAAAGGAAGAGGAGAAAGAGAAGGCCACCAAGGTAGCCCAGGAAAAAGAAGAAGAGGAGAAGAAAAGACAAGAGGAGATAAAGTCAAAGGAAGGAGGATAGACTCCTCAAGCAACCAGAGATCAAGCCAAGCAAGTTGATCCCACCGGTCCCACCGATTTGCCTCTTGCCTGTCTGACTCAATCAGTTGATGAGACTGAGCTACTGTGGAGCATTCAACTAGCACAAGAGAGATTGGAAGAACTGGGGAAAAAGAAAGAACAACATGTCATTCAATTTGTTGTTGACACCCTTTCCAATCTAATCCCTAGTACTAATTCCTCACTAGCCAAGCTCAAACTTCTTTGCACAATAGTGGATGATCAGGTACAATGTTTGGAAGATGTTGCCCAGGCCACTACAAAAGAAAAACCATGAAAAGGCACTCAAAGTTGCCTTAGTAAAACAAATGGATGAAGCCATGGAAAAACTTCTTAAGAAAAAGGATGATATAAGTTCAGCTATGGCTGAAGGTAACGTACTCTTGAGCAAAATTTGCCAACCTCACCTATTTTGTGAAGATGCTCTGAAACAAAAGACTCAACTCCAATCGGAGTTACAGAAGTATATCGACAACTTCAAATTTCCCTATGATCTGTGCACTGTATATGGATAGACTGTTCATACTCACCAACATCAGATTGCAAATCTTGACTCAGAGATTTGCAATCAGACTCGAGATCTACAGGAGCTCCAGTTGCTTCTATTACCAAAATTGCAAGTTATTCAGAATTGCTTCCTGAACTTGGAGGCTATTACTATTACATAGGAGATGAGCACTATCAATGCAATGGAAGAATTAGCCTTCTAGATGAAGACTGAGAGTGAAATTGCTTCCTCACTTCTTGATTCATAGTCTTCAAACATGAAGAATTATATGCAAAACTTTAAATCTCTTTTTGAGAAGCTTTACTCTCTATTGTCATGAACATATGCTCTATTTTTATATTATGCATAAAGGGAATATTTTGCATTACTTTGTCATTGTTGGCAAAGGGGGAGTGATATAAAATTTTTATGGGGAGTAGTATTGAAAAAATTTTATGCACATACTTGTAATTTTGGCAAAGGGAGTAGTGTATATGCTTAGGGGGAGTAATTTTGATTATGGAATCTATTTTTGTTTTATAAGCACTTAGATGTCAAAATTTTCCTAAGTGTTTCCATGAATGCCAAAGGGGGAGATTGTTGGTATTTTGATGATGTTTAGTTGTGATTATCATTGATGGACACACACTTATTTGATGTATGAGTTATTCTCAACTGGTATTTGTTCCAACTGATATTGTATGTCATTATATGTATAGTCTTTGTTTGTTAAAGGCTATCAGTGTTTCATAGAAGATTCTTACTGGTCGTAGCATGTATGAAGGCCCCAAGTAGTATAAAGACCTCCAGTGAAATGAAGACCCTGAGTGATAGTTAATATTTTTGATCGGAACACTATGTTCCAGTTTTCCAGTCTTCATTTGTTAACCGGTAATCGGTATATTGTGTTAACCAGTATAATTGTAAAGTGTGATGAGTTATCATCCACTGACACTTTGGTAGTGTTTGTGTGTCATGTTACTAAATGTGTCTAGATGCACTATACCTAAGAAATTGTAGTCTAATCTTATTGGACTGACATAAAATCAGGTTCCTATATGAGGAAATCATGTCTAGGGTTTTTAATTGTTGTTGTTATGTTCGAGTGTTGGAGAAAAGATTAGGTCTATGCAAGAAAAGGTATCTCATGATAGGGATTAAGAGTGAAAAATATAGAAGACTGAAGTAATGTTGGAATGCATTAACAGGGAGTTGTCAAGGATCTAATCAAGCATTTTGTGCTACTATCTAGATCATTCACTTGTTGGTTACTAATATCTTCGACAAGTCTGAAACCCTTAACCAGGTACGCCCAGCCAAGCCTATTGTAAATCCTCTAACAAGGTGGTTCACGGTTGTGGATCCAAAATCCTTTAATAGGGTAGTCTTTAATAGGAGTTATCTCCTAACAAAGATCTAGATTCCTAACAGGATCTATTCTAGTGAAGAACATTGTAAGGCCTTAACTGGTTTGACCTTAACCGGTTTGGTTACTATTCTACAGATAGTTGACTTGTGAGTTTTACTCACCGTGGTTTTTCCCATTTGGGTTTCCACATCAAAATATATTGTGTTATGGTGATTGTGCTTTTGTGAGTGAATTCTTTATTTTCTATTTGGATTGTTTGAGTTTTAATCAATTTATTGTCTAAACTGCTACACTGATCTGCAAAAAAATTGTTTAAGAGTCTAGTTAAATTGTTAGGCATACTAATTCACTCCCCCTCTTAGTATTCATCAATTTAATCTTTAGTTATTTGATCAATCAACTCAGCAATTGAGAGAGAAGGAATGACTTCAATACTCTTACAGGATTTGAGATCTATATTTATGTCCGATTTCTTCTTCTTATCGGGAGTAGAAGTAGACTCCTTAACCAGTTTCCTCTTCTCTATGGACTTCCTCTCCTTCAAAATTTTCTTTGGGGGTGTCGGAGGGGTTACCTTCACTTTCTGTTTCTTTACTTCCTCATGCTTCTTCCTTTGTATCTTGATGTAAGTTTTGGGGATCTGTGGGGGCTCATCATTAGTATCAGAACTAGATACAATAGCGGCAATATAAGTCTCCAGTTTCCTTCTCTTCACTACACCCTTGCCGGTTGTTATTGTCAGTGAGGCTTGAATTGCTACTGGAGAAGATCCTTTTGCTAGTTGAATGATTTGTTTGATTTCAAAGGACATTTTATGTAAAACTTCCCCAACCTTCTTGATTTTTCCTTTCCTTTTCTTCTTGTTGAAACCTATATGAACTTTAGATTCCTTCTTCTTTTATGTCCCAAAGGTTTTCTCCTGTTCATCTACCAGGGCATAAATGGGAGTCTTGGCCTATAAGTCCAATATTCTAGCATCAACCTCATAGCCCATCTCAGTGATCCATTTCTTCCGTGGTTGCACTGCCTCCATCAATTTTTCATCTTGCTTCACCATAAAGTAGATTTGAGTTGAATATTTTTCAACTATATGCTTTGGAACTCTTTCTCTTTGCCTCATTGTTTCCTAAAATTATTTGAAATAACCCCATATAATGGAGTCTCTCTCCTTATCCTATCACAAACCCCTTATAGCCTCCTTAATTTTTTTTCCTACCAGCATATCAGATGCCCATTGTGTTTTACTAGATCTCGGTAATTGATTCAAAATGAAAAGAATCAAGCAAACAACAAGGTTGCCATACTGGAAAACCCCTTTCTTATCATCCTTAATCTTTCACAGGTTTACAATTAGCTCATCACACATCCATTTACACAAATCATAATTTTCATTTTCTTTGACCATCTTGTGAGCACAGTAAATGCATGAATTGGAAATAGAGTTCAACCGGTTTAATTGGGTTACCTTGTAACCGATGATCATGCTTGTAAATTGAACAACTTTATCTCTGATAGTGCTTATCCTCATTGACCGGTTGTCAAAACTTGCACCAGTTAACTTCTCCACCTCATTGTTAGGTATTTTCTTCTTTTCAGGAGTCTGGTCAGTTTGGGGCAAACCAATGACTGCACAAATAGCCTCTTTGGTGATTTTGTAAGGCCAGTCAATCTATATGAATTCCCCATGGAATCTGCTCAGCACATACCAGATGATATCATCTTCAAATTTCAGTATCTCCAAGATGTCTATGAAGCCCTGATCCTTCATAATTTGGAATTTCAATTTCATTGATCCATTCCTATCCTACAAATTTTTCATGTACATTGTTTTGATTTCAGCAGAACCTAAATCCTCCAGAGTGTAGTAGATATATGCTCAAACATCCTCAACATACAAGACTCCATCTAGAACCTTAGAAAATATGTTGACTGAGTCATTAACCTTCACAATCTAAGGGTATTTCTTGAAAACTAGGCATGGACGGTCCTTGATGTCAACAACAACAGGGGTAGCCACACCTACCAGAGCAGGAGTCGATCTAGAAGCCATTGCAAACAAAAGATAGCTCAAAAATTGATAAAATACCTCACAACCTTGGCTGGTGAAAGCTCTCAAAATTTTGCTCTAAATGCACTAGAATTCACTTGAAAATGCTCTTGATTGCCTTGAATTGCCTTGAACTCACTCTTCTTCGCTCTGAATGTTGTGTGATAAAAGATAAACAAACATTTGCCTTTTATTCTGCAAAACCCCTAATTTTTCATTGACATTAATGCATGCTGACCTATCATACTGGATTCAAAATCTATAATCTCAGTACTGAAAAACCTTCAGAATGACTTCTCCAAGATTTAAAATAGGCTTTTAGATCACTACCAGGGGTAATGCAAGATTTATCATTAATTTGCCTCCCCCTAAGGCTAATGCCTTAGTTACATGGATGAGTTTCATGTTGGTGTTGGAACATTCTTCTCTGTTGATTGATTAACCAGGTTTATTATCTCTATTAGTTGATCTTCATATTTCCTAAACCATTTCTTCTCATGCTCCTTCAAGATATCTTCAACCTTTTATTTTCCTTTCTCATCATTTCCTACCGGATTGTTCTTGCCTCTACAAAATTTAGCTATATGTCCTATTTTGTTGCATGCATAGCAAGTGACATTATTTTTCTGAATTTCTTTGTTGTATCCTTGATCATTCCTTGACCTATATTGATTAGCTATATTTCCAAACTTTCCACATGCCTGACATTTCACATTAATTCTACAATCTTCAATCCTATGACCATACTTCTTACAATTTTAATACTAACCAAGAACTGCATTGATAACCTTATTTGCTCTATTTTTTAATTTCTTGCCACATGACCAAATTTATTGCAAACAAAACATCTACCATTGAATTTACGTACATTGGGTTGCCTTACCAATATTTTTTGATTTTGGTTGATAGGTGCATTCTCCTTCTGACCAGTTGTCTCATTTTCATTTGTGGTACTAGAGCTTTCTCCATGCTCAAATCCAAGACCTCTAGTGTCTCCCTTGCACCCTCAATCCTTCAATAAGTCATCAAGTTTTGCAAAACTAGCCTTAAACTTGTCTTTGTATTCCTTAGAAGTATCCATATCTTCCCTTAGGATTGTTATTAATCTTTCCAATTCTTTTTCATTATTTTGGGATTGCACTAGTTTAGTTCTCAACATATCATTCTCATGCACTAGCCTAATGCATTCCTCATATATGTCTTTTAGAGATTTGCCAATATTTTTTTCATTCTTCTTCCGGACTTCAATATCCCTAGACATCTTCATAGTTAGGGATTACATTTCATTCTTCATGACACCATTCTCTTGACTCAGCTTCTGACATTGTTCCTTAAGGGCATCCTTCTCTTCATCATCCTGATTTTGCAAAAGTTCCTTCCTTCTAGCTTGACAAATGACAACCTCTCCTCTAGGATAAGAATGAATTCCTTTGCAGAGTTCAATTCATATTACAATTTCAATTTATTCAACCTTTCAGTATCATATTCCTCAAGTGCCACTTCATGTTGTTTCTCCATACTCATGTCCATGGATTTCGGATTCAGGATCTTCCTCAAGTTGTTGGACTTATTCCAAGGAACTAGGCTCTAATAGCAATTGTTGGAATCCAAGAACAATGAGAAGTGGGGGGTTGAAATAGTGGTATGTTGGTTAGATTATTTTAGCCTTATTAACAAATCCACTTATTAACTAATATGTATGAAAGAAAGTAACAACAAGTAATAACAATTCAATCACAAGAATAAACACCATAACATAGAGATTTATATGTGGAATACCTCAAAGATGAAAAACCATGGTGGGATTGGTGACCCATAATATCTATCCATTGGTTAAATGAATAAATATTACAATAGGAGCTTGCACATGCAAGAAGACCAATAGCCTAGAGTGCATTTCTCATCATAAAAGGAGCCTCACTGACTACAAACACCAAATATGGAGTTACAAACAAAATTTAGAACTCTAAGAAAGCATCTGCTATGCTGGATGAGTTCTGGTTAAAGCACAGTTTGTATGGGTTCTTACTATGTCCTCCCTTACTAATATCTTACTTCACTTCCCAAACCTCTTAAACCAATATCCAAGACTGACTATAGAATATTACATTCGCATACTATCGATCAAGATCACTCACATAATCTTACACACCTATATCACCTTATATATTCAAAATAACCTAACTGGACTGACTTAAATACCCTTCCCTAATTATAAACACAAATGCCTTATGTCGGCTTACAATGATATTAGAATTTAATTACATGTCAGCCTAGACAAAAATAAATGCATTAAAATTTGTGACCGATGCTGCTGATTGCTGTTCTATAGACCTATTAGATCAATCTTCTATGCCGATCTCATATACCGGTTCCTAGTTTTCTGATTCCCTTGTCTGTCGGTTGCTAGTTCCTTTGTCTATTAGTTGCTGGTTCCTTTGTATGTTGGATGACTTGAACACTGATGAGTACTAGTTAAGTCCAACCCAAAATGGTGTGTGTTTCCATCACTGACAACACCACTAAATTAGATGAGTGTCAAATTCCAACATAGAGAAATTCACGAGCTTTTTGGATGCTTCAAATAGTTCATCAATTAGACACATAGTTCTCAAGTTATGGCCTTCGAAAGTTTGTACTCCTAAAATAGGAAATATAAAATACATTAGACACATAAATGAGCTGTAAAAGGGAGGGACATATGTTGATGTGTTTTGTAACATGTCATAGGGTATCTAGAAGGGAGATAACATTGGTTACACCTTATTGGGTGGTTTTAGCCCATGGTTTTGTAATATTGTTTGATGATTTCTTGTATTGTATCTCCTATATATGAGGTACGTGAGATAGAGGTTGTGTGTAGGAGTCTTATGGCTATTGAGTTACCCCTAAATCTCTGATTAGTGGTACTCATGTGTTGAGATTTATTTGCAAGTATATTATAATCTATTTTGATTGCTAAATAATATATTGGGCAACTTTTGGATTGTGGGGTTTTTCTCCCGAAAGGGTTTTCCCAACATAAATCATTGTCTTATGTTTTGAATGTTATTATATCTATTTCTATTTTTTGTAACTGTTGTGATGATCTATAAATTTTTTTGCACTACTCTCTTCTCAAGGTTAGTGTAGGAAGTTATTCCACTACATGACTACCTTACAAGTGGTATTAGAGCTTGATCACCTTTGGTTTTAGTTGTGGGTTGTTGGGTTTTTTGAACTAATCCAGATTTGAGTGGGAGATTTTTCAGAAGACACCTTTTGATCTTGTTGCAGGAATTTTCAAATGGAAAGTTTGTCAGGGAAAATAGAGGTGGAGAAATTTAATGGAACAAATTTTGTGATGTGGAAGTTGAAGATGGAAGCTCTGCTAATAGATCCAAATCTATGGGATGTTGTTGATGTGAATTTCCAAAGGCTCGTAGATCCTATCGTGGCAGATCAATATACTATTATGGACCAAAAATCCAAGGGTCTAATAAGATTGTGTCGGGCAGACTCTTCTTTGATCAATGTACATGAAGAAAATAGTGCAAAGAAACTATAGGAGAAGCTTGGTGAAATGTATCAAGTAAAATATTTATTACATTATATTTTCTTGAGGAATAAATTTTATTCCTTGAAGATGGAAGAGGGTGGACAAGTTGTAGACCACCTCGAAGCATTCAACATGTTGGTTTCTCAATTAGTATATGTTGGTGTTAAGATGAATGAAGAGGAGAAATGCTAGATCTTGCTTTTCTGTTTACCTGATTCATGAGATCCTCTTGAAATGGCTATTGGTAGTACTTATGTTGTTTTAAAGTTTGAAGACATGGTGGGTACTCTACTTTGTGAAGAGATGTGAAGGAAGGTATCCCACAATTAGAAGAAATCCCTAACTATTCATGGAAGACCTGAGGAGAAAGGCAAGAAGAATGAGAAGCTTGATAAGTCCAAAATGAGAAGAAGATCAAAATATCATGGAAAATCCAAAGTCATTTGCTGGAATTGTAAAAAATCAGGTCACATCCATAAGGAATTCAAAGAAGAAAAGAACAAGAAAAATAAGATGATTGATTCTGATTTAGAGTCCAAGAAGGAAGATGGTGATGAATCTATTGCAGCTTTGATGACTCATGTACGTAATGATGACTGGTTAGTTGACCTATGTGCATCTTTTCATATGACTACCAAAAGAGATTGGTTTCCGGAATATGAAGAATTTAATGGAGGTAAGGTGTACTTGGGTGATGATTCACATTTAGACATTGTTGGTCAAGGTAAAGTTAGAATCAAATTTTTTGATAGTAGAATAAAAAGGATTACTGTTGTGCTACATATCCTTAGTTTAAAATGAAATCTATTATCTATGATAAAACTAATAGATACGGGTGTGCAGGTAGTCTTTTTTGAAATAGGATGTAAGATGATTAAGGATGCTATGGTAATTGCTAGAGGTGATAGGTTAGATACTTTCTATAAGCTAGATGCATACACTATTGAGTGTAATAGCACTTTTGTAAAATGTAAATTTGTGGAAGATTTGAGGGTTTCACCTTCAGCAAATGGAAATGGCTTTTGGGTACCTAAGGGCGGTCTTTTTTATGAAGCAAATTTACCTCCAAGGAAGACTATGTTATGGCAGCAGAGGCTTGGTCACATTGGAGAAAAGGATCTAAGGACCTTGAAAAATAAAAACCTCATTGAAGGTTTGAATGATTGTAATCTTGAATTTGATTTCTGTGATCATTGCATTTATGGAAAACAAAACCATGTTTAGTTTTACTCAAGTTCTCATAAAACCTATGGTGTTTTGGACCTTATACATTTTGATGTGTTTGGTCTTGTAGATATTCCTTCAATTGGTAAATCCACATATTACATTTCATTTATTGATGATTTTAGTAGATGGACAAGGGTATATTTTCTAAAGAGTAAATTTAAAGTTTTTAGTTGATTTAAAGAATTTAAAGCAATGTTTGAGTTGCAAACTGGAAAGAAAATTAAAAGTTTTAGGATTGATAATGGCGGTGAATTTTTCTCTAATGATTTTGATAGATTCTATAAAGACTATGGCATTAATAGACCTGAGACAACTCTGTATTCTCTACAATAGAATGGAGTTGCAGAAAGAATGAACAAGATACTGATGGAGAAGGATAGGAGTATGCTAAGTGGTGCTGGTCTAGAACAATTTTTTTGGGTTGAACCTACTGCCACTACTTGCTACCTGATTAACAGGTCTCCTACATCAACCCTTGTTGATAAAACACCTATGGAAGCATGGTCAGGTCACAAGCCTTCATTGAGAGATCTTAGAGTTTTTAGTTGTGAGGCATATGCACATGTGCCAAAGGAGAAGTGGACAAAGTTAGAGAACAAGATTGTGTAATGTATCTATTGGCATTGAGTTATCATTGACGTCAACCAGTATTGGAGACAAGCTACCGATAGAGGTATGTCATCTGATATGAAGGAGAGTGTACCGGTATGGTGAAAGAAAAATAAGCTATTCAGAAGATTAACATGAAGACCTGTCAAACCAGTCTGGTGGAAGACAAGTACTTATTGAGACTATCAGTGACTTCACTGGTATGAGGTGAGATGGATGTGTGTGTTGGCATGTTGAGTGATAACTGGTAGAGCTTAAACCAGTTTGGAGTTTGGCTGCCTAGCTATGATGAAGAGGTAGAATGTTAAAGTAATCACAAATCAACGAAGGTGAAGATGTGCTACCGATGTAGTGTAAACTATAGGTTAGTAGGAGGAGAAGGTCTCACTGGTAAAGACATGTACCCATATGAGTTTCTTGAATGTTCATGTATGAATTGACTATGTGTCAGTGAGTTGAGTGATTGACCATTGTCATGCCATGTGGAGCTAAGGTGGAAAACATGCAAATGTCAGTGAAGCCTCTATCAACATGCTTATTGAAATAGCTAGTCGAGATTAATGAAATAACCAAAAATTACAGGATTTTAACTAACTGATGCAGCTTGACGAAGAAAGAATAACAAAGGAAGATTAGGGAGTAGTTGGTACCTGGATCGAAGAAAAGAAATCAGATTGCAAGAAGATCTTGAGAATGAAACAACTAAGCTTTTTATGAATCGACAAATTTCAAGGTAGAAAATCATGTCCAAGATTCCCATATTTAGGAAGTATGCATTGGATAATGAAAAATGTGTACAGATGTATGCCTTGTGTATAGGTGATCGATCCAAGATAGATTGAATCAAATCTCATGCAGATTTTGTCTGGTGTAGGAAACCCTAATCGCTCCGAGTTTGAATTCCTTCTTGACGGGAAAGCTCAACCTTAAATATGATGAGTTGAGACTATGATTTTTGTTGCTACAGAGTGAAGACAAGTGTAAAATTGTTGTCTGAGAGCTGAAGAGATAAACACTTGAAGTGATTATGAGTGAAGAATTGACCAATAAGGAGAAGCAAAGTAAACCGATATAAGGAACAATTGGTGTAGAGTACATTGAACACAAAGGTGACAATTTGGTAGAAGTTATGCATGATTAAGAGTGATCGAGGGTTAGTTGAGAGTGGGAAGATATTGTGAGAGGGGATTGAGAAAAGTGATCAGTAAAGTCAGGTTGCAGAGTGGGTGGAGAGAATACAGACTAGTAAAGCTAAAACCAATAGAGGAGAATATTGTAAGGTTGCAAAACTTCACTTGCAATAGTGATTTCATTTGTATATTTGAGTCTTATATTGTTTTCACTAATTTTTAGCTTACAGAAGGTGTTGTAGCTCCTTTAGGTTGTAGCCTATAAATTGTGCAAGGGTTGGCACTCCTTTGAGTCAGTGCTCATAAATTAGGGGTTGGTGCCCTAAATATTGTAATTAGAGTTTTATTGTGAGGTTGGATTGAAGAAGAAGATCTCCAACAGCTATTCTCATCAAGGTTTCTCCAACATTGGGTTTTCCTCATATATATTTGGTGTTGTGTGATATATTCTTGTTCATTTTGATGTTAATGTTTTAGGTAGTCCTCTCACACACTCTACTTGCATTGTTTAAGTTATCGATTAGCATTCAACTTGTCCTCTACTTTACCTGTATCTCTCTAGTAGAGAAAAAGAGTTAAAATCACTGATTCACCCCCCTCTCAGTGATCCTTTGTGTCAAACTATTGGTATCAAAGCAAGTTACCCTATTTTATCAAAAAGCATTCTATAGCTTGGGTAGATCCTATTAAGTGTTCACAATGGAAAGAAATGAATCTGCCTCCTCAAAAGCCCATATGTTTGATGGTGTCAACTATGCCTTCTAGAGTAGAAGAATGGAAACCTATTTGTCCTCTCTAGGTTGTGATGTATGGATGTTGGTTGTAAATGGATATACAAATCCTAATAATTCCCCTACTAATCTAGGTGCTAAGAGGGAATATGAGAACAATGCTAAAGCTAAGATGTCATTCTTAGTTGGTTGTCTGATAATGAGTTTGTTAAAGTCATGCACTTCTCTTCTACCAAGGAAACTTGGGACAAGTTGCAAAAGATATTTGAAGGCAATGCTAAGGTCAAGGAAGCGACGTTATAGACATTGAGAGCACAGCTTGAGGGTTTAAGGATGAAAGATGAAGAGAAGATTTTTGATTATCTCCAAAGCGTGGATGAAACAACAAACACCATTAGAGGGCTTGGAGAAGAAATTAAATATGAGGTGGTAGTGAAGAAAGTACTTAGATCTCTTACATCTAAGTATGATACAAAGGTCTTAGTAATAGAAGAGGCTAAAGATATGAAAGTATTTACAATAGATGAGTTGTATGGCTCCCTAACTGCTTATGAGATGAGGACTACCGGTACTGATGCTGTGAGGAAAGAAGCTGCATTCAAGACTTCAAGAAAAGGAAAAGAAGAATCTACTCATGATGCAATTGGTGAAGACTCTGATGACATCATGGCAAACGTTTTTAGAAGACTCAAGATAGGTTCAGGCAAATATAAAGGCAAGCTGCCTTTGAAATGTTTTAACTATGAAAAGATTGGAAATTTTGCTACCAAATGTCCTTATCGTGATAAGAATAAAGATGATCAATCAAATGGTAGCAGATCATTTAGCAAGGATAGGAAGAAAAATGTCTACTGGCATGGTAGAAAAGGCTATCGGAAGCATATCAGTCTTTACACACATGAAGATGATACCAGAGATAAGGAAAGTGCCTCAGATGACTGCTGTAGTAGAGACGAAGTTAGAGGAAACCTTTTTATGGCTCAAGAAGTACCGATGCCTAAAGAAGTAGAAGAAGAGAAAGAAGGAGAAGTAGACCTTGAAGTAGAACTCATTAGTGCCCTAGATCAGCTAAAGAAAACAAGAAGAGACTTAAAGAAGGTAAAAATGGTTGCAACTGAAGAACAAGAATCACAGGAGAAATCTCTTGAAGAAACCAAGAGAACTATTGCATATCTATAACTCAATTTGGAAGAAGCCAAGATGATGTGTGAAGTCATCAATACTGGTCTGAGTGAAAGTAAAAGAAACATCAAAATTTGGAAAAAGAAATAGTGAAACTCCAGAAGAACTTAGATAAAAGTTAGGAAGAAATAAAAAAGAGAAGCAAATTTGAAGGTGACACTGAAGCCCTAGACAAGATGCTAAGCAAATAGAAGAAATCCAAAGATATTGGTGGCTTAGTTTTTCAAGAAGTTCGAAGTTCAAACAATAAAAACATCTCATAAGCAGATACAATTCACTTCTTCAAATGAAGGTGAAGAGAAGAAGACATTTATGGTAGGAAAGGATACCAACAAGAAGACATATGCAAATGCTGCTAGAAACCACCACACAAACCCATATGCTCAATCAATGAATTGAAGACCATACTCAATTTACCAACATGCCGATCCAAGAAGAAATACAAGTGTTAATCACAAAGGATTCACAAGGGTTAGCAGCATGAAAGGTAGACCCCTAGTGAGGTAGTCATTTGTAGGTTCAAGACAACCTAACCAGTATGTTCCAAATTTTCATGTTTATTGTCACTGAAGTAATAAGTTTAGTCATAGAATGGAAAAGTGTAGGAAAATGAATGCCAACCCTAGTTTTGAGAGTAGAAACTCATTTGTTGCACTACAGAGTACAAATGTCACATATTATAATTGCAATGAGTTTGGTCACAAGAGTTATGAATGTAGGAGTAATATTCAAATGTACTACAAGAAATCATTGAATACATCTTATAGTGCTAATGTGAAATGCTATAAGTGTCATAATTTTGGTCACATAGCAAGGTATTGTCAGCTGAGAATTGACAAGCAAAAGAGAATTGTACCGGATGAGAATATGGAAACAAAACTAGAACACAAAGTGATAGAAGAAGAAAAGAAAGAAGAGAAACTGGTTTGGGTAGAGAAGGAGAAAAACAAGACAGAGCCCAGCCTGATTGTGCAAAATACTCTACATGCTAAAAGGAGGAATTTATGGGTAGTTGATAGTAGTTTCTCAAAGCACATGAATGGAGATAAGAAAAAGTTCATCAAGCTTGATGATTGGAATGGTGGTTCAGTCCGGTTTGGTGACAACTCCTCCATCAAGATCAAAGGCCGAGGTACACTGAATATTGATGGAAAGCTCAAGGCTCATTATGTGTACTATGTGGAAGGTTTGAATCATAACCTGTTGAGTGTAAGTCATATGTTTGACAAAGGCTACAAGTTCTCATTTAACTATACCGGTTGCTAGATAAGAAAGAAGAGTATCGGTCAGGTGGTAGCAGAAGGAAAGAGAATAGAGGGTAATGTCTATAATTTGAAGGAATGCTATGAGTCCCAATGCATGATGGGATAGGGTAATGAAAGATGGTTGTGGCATAGGAGATTAGGCCATGTGAATTTTGATAATCTGGTTAAGATAAGAAAGAACCGGTATATGAGAAACATACCTCGGATCATAAAATTGACAAGCACATTCTATGATGAATGTGTCGGAGGTAAGCAAACAAAGGTCATCTTTAAAACAAAAGAATATAACACTTCAAGACCTTTGGAGTTGATACATACAAACTTATGTGGGCCAACAAGGAAAAGAGCATTGGCTAGAGAAAGGTATTTCATGTTGTTCATAGATGATTACTTAGGAATGACTTGGGTAACTTTCTAGCATGATAAGTCACAAGCAATTGAGATATTCAAAATTTTTAGGATGATGGTAGAAAATGAAAGTAGACACTAGTTAAAATGCTTAAGATCAGATCGGGGTGGAGATTTTTCTTGAAATGAATTTGTTGACTACTATGAGAAACATGGAATCTAAAGCCAGTATTCAGATACAAGAAAACCTCAGTAAAATGGGGTGGTAGAGAGGAAAAATAGGAAAGTGAAGGAGATGGCTAGGACTATGTTCAATGAGGCCAACATATCAGATATTTACTTGAAGGAAGCAATTCATATTGTTGTCTACACTTTAAATCGGGTATAGTTAAGAGTGAATAGTAGAATGACTCCTTATCAATTATGGAACGAAAGGAAACCATCACTCAAGCACTTTAGAGTGTTTGGAAGTAAGTGCTTCATCAAGAGTGATGCTAATGGATTAGGAAGTTTTGATTCCCAAAGTGATGAAAGAATATTCTTTGGATACTCAACCAATAGTAAAGCCTACAAATGCTACAACAAGAGATTGAGAAGGGTGGTTGAGAGTGTAAATGTGACAATAGATGAAGACTCATATAGAGTAAAATTGACACCGACACCTTACATTGATGATTCGGATGTTGAAAATGGAGAACAATCTGACAATGGTTTGGTAGAAGATAAACCAAACAAAGTCCCCAATCGGTATGTGCAGAAGAACCATCCAGAATAACTGATCATAGGAGATAGAAATGAAGGTGTGCAGATGAGAAGGAGATTAGCTCGGGAAGGTGAGTAGGTAAATTTCTATCTCATAACTAAAGTAGAGCCCAAAAATTTTGATGATGCTAGAAAAAGTGAGAAGTGGGTAGATGACATGGATGAAGAATTGAGACAAATTGAGAAAAATCAAACTTGGGAACTAGTTCCTTGACGACTAGACAAGAATGTCATAGGTACCAAATGGGTCTACCAGAACAAGATGAATGAAGAAGGTAAGATAGTCTGGCATAAAGCAAGGTTAGTTTGCAAAGGGTATGCTCAAGTGGAAGGTATTGATTTTGAAGAAACCTTTGCACTGATTGATAGGTTAGAGGCAATAAGAATGGTTTTAGCTTTCTCATCCTACAAGGGATATAAAGTATATCAGATGGATGCAAAATCTTCTTTTATCAATGACAATCTTGAAGAAGAGGTGTACATGAAATAGCTAGAAGGGTACATCTTGCATGAAGATGAGAGTTTTGTATGCCAGTTGAAGAAATCCCTATATGATTTGAGGCAGGCTCATATAGCATGGTATTCTCGGTTATACAAATACTTGAAGGAGCAAGCATTCCAAAAGGGAATGCAGACAACAACTTGTATGTCAAGGTAAATGGAGATCACATGATTATAGTTGTTGTATATGTGGATGATATATCTTTGGTAGAAACAAGGACATCATGTGCAAAGAATTTGCAGATCAGATGAAGACAGAGTTTGAGAAGTCCATGCTGGGTGAGTTGTCCTACTTTCATGGTTTGTAGATCTCACAGAAGGAGAAAGGAATTTTTATCTCCCAAACCAAGTATGCAAAAGACATGCTAAAGAATTTTCAAATGGAGGACAACAAACTGATAAGTACTCCCATTGTTATCAATTGTAAGTTGAGAAAACTAGATGAATCACTGGAAGTTGACATAACATTGTATAGGTCTATGATTGGTAGCTTGTTGTATTTAACAACATCTAGACCAGATATAGTACAATTTGTTTGCATGGTAGCAAGATTCCAAGCTGCTCCTAAGTAGTCTCACTTAAATGCAGTAAGAAGAATCTTCAGGTATCTACAAGGAACTATCAGCCATGGTCTTCGATATCCAAAGAAAGGAGACTTCTCATTTCAGGCTTATACTGATGCAAATTGGGTAGGAAGTATTGATGATTGAAAAAGTACAAGTGGAGGTGCATTCTACTAAAGAGTCTAGTTAGTATCATGGCATAGTAAGAAGCAAGATTTAGTGTCACTATCCACTGCTGAGGTGGAGTATATAGCAGCTACTACATGTTGTTCATAGGCTCTATGGATGAAGTAGACACTGAAAGACATACAAGTAGAGATACCGAAACCCATCCCAATCCGGTGTGACAACTCAAGTGCAATCAACATCTCCAAGAATCCAGTAATGTACTTGAGAACAAAACACATTGCAATCAAGTACCACTTCTCGAGGGAGAAGGTAGCAGACAAGGAAGTCATAGTAGAATATGTTCCTCCTGATGAGAAGATTGCTGACATATTTACCAAGCCACTTCCATTGGGTCCTTTTGAGTACTTGAGACAAAAAAATGGGAGTTGTCTCACCATCTGGTAGCACTTAAATGCATAAGAGGATGCATGATTCAAGGGGAGTCAATTATAACTCTAGAATCATGAAGCATGGACACAAGGGCAGAGTGTGTCTTAACCGGATGTTGTCAAGGAAGAGATTATTGGTATCAAACTAAGGTTGCCTTTGCCATTATTGTCAAAGGGGGAGAGAAACCAGAAAAGGAAATATTGACATCAATGCCAAAGGGGGAGATTGATTGCATTGACTTGTCATTGATGTCAACTAGTATTGCAAGCAAGCTACCGGTAGAGGTATGTCATCCCATATGAAGCAGAGTGTACCAGTATGGTGAAAGAAAAATAAGGTATTGAGAAGATTAACATGAAGACCTTTCAAGCTGATATGGTGGAAGACAAGTAGTTATTCAAATTATTAGCGAGTTCACTAGTTTGAGGTGAGATGCATGTGTGTGTTGGCATGTTGAGTGATAACCAGTAGAGATTAAACTAGTTTGGAGTTTGGCTACCTAGTTATGATGAAGAGGCATAATGTTAAAGTAATCACAAATCAATGGAGGTGAAGATGTGCTACCAGTGTAGTGTGAACTACCGGTTAGCAGGAGGAGAAGATCTCACTGGTAAAGGCATGTACTGGTATGAGTTTGTTGAATGTTCATGTATGAACTGACTGTGTGTTGGTGATATAAGTGATTGATCATTGTGATGCCATGTGGAGTTGAGGTGGAAAACATGCAAATGCTGGTGAAGCCTCCATCAACATGGTTGTTGAAACAACTAGTTGACATTAATGAAACAGCCATAAATTTTGTGACTGTAACTGACTGATGTGGCTCAAGGAAGAAATAATAATAGAGGAAGATCAGGGAGTAGTTGGTGCCTAGTTCAAAGGAAAGAAATTAGATTGCAAGAAGATCTTGAGAAGGGAACAACTGAGCTTTTTATGAGTCGACAAATTTCAAGGTAGAAAATCATTTATGAGATTGCCATTTTTAGCAAGTATACATTGGATAGTGGAAAATGTGTACAGATGCATTCCTCATGTACAAGTGATCGATTGAAGATAGAATGGATCAGATCTCATGCAAATTTTGTCAAGTGTAGGAAACCCTAACCGCTCTGAGTTTGAATTGCTTCTTGGCAAGAAAGCTTAAGCTTAAATATAATGACTTGAGACTGTGATTGTTGCTGCTACAAAGTGAAGACAAGTGTAAAATTGTTGTCTAAGAGCCAAAGAGATAAACACTTGAAGTGTTTATAAGCAAAGTATTGACCAATAAGGAGAAGCAAAGTAAACTAGTATAAGAAACAACAGATGGAGAGTGCATTGAACACAGAGGTGACAATTTGGTAGAAGTTGTGTTTGTTTAAGAGTTATTGAGTGTTGAGAGTGGGAAGATATTGTGAGAGGGGATTAAGAAAAGTAATTAGCAAAGTAAAGTTGCAGAGTGGGTGGGAGAATACAGACCGGTAAAGCTAAAACCAGCAAAGGATAATATTGTAAGGTTGTGAATTTCATTTGTATATTTGAGTCTTATATTGTTTTCACTAAGCTGTAGCTTAGTGCATGAGTTGTATCCCCTTTAGGTTGTAGCCTATAAATTATGTAGGGGTTGGTTCTCCTTTGAGTCGTTGCTCATAAATTAGGGGTTAGTGCTCTTTGGGTTTGTTCCCTAAATATTGTAATCAAAGTTTCATTGTGAGGTTGGATTGGAGCAAAAGATCTCCAACAACTATTCTCATCAAGGTTTTTCCCACATTGGGTTTTCCTCATATATATCTAGTGTTGTGTGATGTATTCTTGTTTATGTGTGATGTTAATGTTTTAGCTAGTCCTTTCACACACTCTACTTGCATTGTTTAAGTTACCGGTTAGCATTCAACTTGTCTTCTACTTTAGCTAAATCTTTTTGTTAGAGAAAAAGAGTTTAAATCACTGATTGACCCCCCTCTCAGTGATCCATTTTGTCCAACAATTGGTATTAGAGCAAGCTATCCTATTTTGTCAAAAAGAATTCTCTAGCTTGGGTAGATCATGTTAAGTGTTCACAATGGAAATAAATGAATTTGCCTCCTCGAAATCCCTTATGTTTGATGGTGTCAACTATGCCTTCTGGAGTAGAAGAATGGAAACCTATTTGTCCTCTCTAGGTTATGATGTATGGATGTCAGTTTTGAATGGACATACAGTTCCTAATAATCCCCCTACTGATCTAGATGCTAAGAGGGAATATGAGAACAATGCTATAGCTAATAATTCCATTCTTAGTGGGTTGTCTAATAATGATTTTGTTAAATTCATGCACTGCTCTTCTTCCAAGGAAACTTGGGACAAGTTGCAGAAGATATTTGAAGGCAATGCTAAAGTCAAGGAAGCCAAGTTGCAGACATTGAGAGCACAACTTGAGGGTTTGAAGATGAAAGATGAAGACAAGATTGTTGATTATCTCCGAATGATTGTTGAAACAAAAAACACCATTAGAGGGCTTGGAGAAGAAATAAAAGATGAGGTAGTACTGAAGAAAGTACTTAGATCTCTTACATCTAAGTATGATACAAAGGTCTTAGTAATAGAAGAAGCAAAAGATCTGAAAGTATTTACAATGGATGAGTTGTATCACTCCCTAACTTCTTGTGAGATGAGGACTACCAGTACTAATATTGTGAAGAAAGAAGCTACATTGAAGACTTCAAGAAAAGGAAAAGAATAATCTATTCATGATGCAACTAGTGAAGACTCTAATGACATCATGATAAACTTTGTCAGAAGACTCAAGACAGGTTTAGGAAAATATAAAGGCAAATTTCCTTTGAAATGTTTTAACTACGGAAAGATTGGACATTTTGCTGCCAAATATGCTTATGGTGATAAGAATGAAGATGATCAATCAAATGGTACAAGATAATTTATCAAGGATAGGAATAAAAATGTCTACCGGCATGGTAGAAAAGGCTATCAGAAGTAGATCAATCTTTACACACATGAAGATGATACTAGAGATGAGGAAACTGCTTCAAATGACTGTTGCAGTGGAGATGAAGTCAAAGAAAACCTTTTTATGGCTCAAGAAGTACCGATACTTGAATAAGTAGAAGAAGAAGAAGAAGCAGAAGTGTAAGAAGGAGAAGTAGACCTTGAAGAAGAACTCATTACTGCCCTAGATGAGCTAAAGAAAACAAGAAGAGACTTAAAGATGGTAAAAAGGGCTAGAGATAAAGAACAAGAATCCCTGGGGCAATCTCTTGAAGAGTCCAAGAGAACTATTGCATATCTAAAATTCCAATTCGAATAGGCCAAGAGGATGTGTGAAGTCACTAGTACTAGTCTAAGTGAAAAGGAAAAGGACCATCTGAATCGGCAAGAAAAAATAGTGAAACTCTAGAAGGACTTAGATAAAAGTTAGGAAGAAATAAAAGTGAGAAGCAAATTTGAAGGCAACACTGAAGCCCTAGACAAGATGCTAGGAAAACAAAATCAATCCAAAGATATCAATGGCTTAGGTTTTCAAGAAGGTCAAAGTTCAAACAATAAAGACACATCTGATGAGGAGATACAATTAATTTCTTCAAATAAAGGTAAAGAGAAGAAGACATTCATGGTAGGAAAAGATACCGACAAGAAGACATATGGAGATGTTGCTAGAAACCACCACATAAGCTGATATGCTCAATCAATGAACCGGAGACCATACTCAATGCACTGACATGTAGATCCAAGGAGAAATGAAGTGTTGATCACAAAGGATTCACAAGGGTTAGAAAAATGAAAGGAAGACCCCTAGCAAGGCAGTTGTTTGTAGGTTCAAGACAACCTAACTGGTATGTTCCCAGTTTTCATGGTTATTGTCACCAGTGTAATAAGTTTGGTCATACAATGGAAGATTGTAGGAAAATTAATGTCAACCCTAGTTTTGAGAGTAGAAACTCATTTGCTACATTACAAAGTACAAATGTCACATGTTATAATTGCAATGAGTTTGGTCACAAGAGTTATGAATGTAGGAGAAATATGTAAATGTCCTATAAGAAAGCACTAAATACATCTTATAGTGCTAATGTGAAATGCTATAACTATCAAAATTTTGGTCACATAGCAAGGTATTGTCAGTTGAGAACTGACAAGAAAAAGAGAATTGTACTGGATGACAAGATGGAAACAAAACCGAAACACAAAGTGATAGAAGAGGAAAAGAAAGAAGAGAAACCGGTTTGGATAGAGAAGGAGAAAAACAAGATAGAGTCCATCCTGATTGTGTAGAATACTCTACATGCTGAAAGGAGGAATTTATGGGTAGTTGATAGTGGTTTCTCAAATCACATGACCAAAGATAAGAAAAAGTTCATCAAGCTTGATGATTGGAATGGTGGTTCAGTCCGGTTTGGTGACAACTCCTCCATCAAGATCAAAGATTGGGGTACACTGAATATTGATGGAAAGCTCAAGGTTCATGATGTGTACTATGTGGATGGTTTGAAGCATAACCTGCTGAGTGTAAGTAAGATGCGTGAGAAAAGCTACAAGTTCTTATTTGACTCTATCGTTTGCTAGATAAGAAAGTAGATTACCAATCAGGTGGTAGTAGAAGGAAAGAGAACATAGGGTAATGTCTACAATTTGAAGAAATACTATGAGTCCCAATGCATGATGGGATAGTGTAATGAAAGATGGTTATCGCATAGGAGATTAGGCCATGTGAATTTTGATAATCTAGTTAAGATAAGAAAGAACCAGTATGTGAGAAACATACCTCAGATCATAAAACCAACAAGCACATTTCATGATAAATGTGTCAGAGGTAAGCAAGCAAAGGTTGACATTAAAACAAAATAATATAACACTTCAAGGCCTTTGGAGGTGATACATACGGACTTATGTGGGCCAACAAGGACAAGAGAATTGGTCAGAGAAAGGTATTTCATGTTGTTCATAAATTGTTACTCAAGAATGACTTGGGTAACTTTCTTGCATGATATGTCACAAGCATTTGAGAGATTAAAAAAATTTAGGAAGATGGTAGAAAATGAAAGTGGACACTAGTTAAAATGCTTAAGATTAGACCAAGGTGGAGAATTTTCTTCAAATGAATTTGTTGACTACTATAAGAAACATGGAATCCAAAGCTAGTATTCAACTACAAGAAAACCTCAGCAAAATGGGGTGGTAGAGAGGAAAAATAGGACAGTGAAGGAGATGGCTAGGCCAATGTTCGATGAGGCCAACATATCAAATGTTTACTGGAAGGAAGCAATTCATACTATTGTCTACACTTTAAACCAGGTACAATTAAGAGTGAATAGTAGAATGACCCCTTATGAGTTATGGAGTGAAAGGAAACCATCACTCAAGCACTTCAGAGTGTTTGGAAGTAAGTGCTTCATCAAGAGAGATGCTGATGGATTAGGAATTTTTGATTCCCAACATGAGGATAGAATCTTCTAGGGATACTCAACCAGTAGTAAAGCTTACAAATGCTACAACAAGAGATTGAGAAGGGTGGTTGAGAGTGTAGATGTGAGAGTAGATGAAGACTCACATAGATAAAAATCTCCACCGACACCTTACATTGATGATTTAGATGTTGAAAATGGAGATCAATCTAACAATGGACTAGTAGAAGATACAACGAAGAAGGTCCCCAACCCATATGTGTAGAAGAATCACCTGGAAGAATAGATCATATGAGATAGAAATGAAGGTGTGTAGATGAGGAAGAGATTAGCCCAGGAAGGTGAGCAAGTAAATTTTTGTCTCATAACTGAAGTAGAGCCCAAACTCTTTTATGATGCTAGCAAAAGTGAGAAGTGGGTATATGCCACGGATGAAGAATTGAGACAAATTGAGAAAAAATAGACTTGGGAACTAGTTCCTAGACCAGCAAACAAGAATGTCATAGGTACCAAATGGGTCTATCAAAACAAGATGAATAAAGAAGGTAAGATAGTCTGGCATTAAGAAAGACTAGTTTGCAAAGGGTATGCTCAAGTGGAAGGTATTGATTTTGAAGAAACCTTTGCAGTAGATGCTAGGATAGAGGCAATAAGAATGTTTTTAGCTTTCTTAGCCTACAAGGGATATAAAGTATATCAAAAAGATGTGAAATCTACTTTTCTCAATGGCAATATTGAAGAAGAGGTGTACATAGAATAGATGGAAGGGTACCTGTTGCATGAAGATGAGAGTTTTGTATGCTGGTTGAAGAAAGCCCTATATGGTTTGAAGCAAGCACCCAGAGCATGGTATTCCCAGTTAGACAAATACTTGAAGGAGCAAGATTTTTGAAAAGGGAATGTAGACAACAAGTTGTATGTCAAGGCAAATGGAGATCACATGATTATAGTTGTTGTAAATGTGGATGATATTATCTTTGGTGGAAACAAGGATATCATGTGCAAAGAATTTGCATATTAGACCAAGACACAGTTTGAGATGTCCATGCTAGGTGAGTTGTCCTACTTTCTTGGTTTGTAGATCTAACAGAAGGAGAAATGAATTTTTATTTCCCAAACCAAGTATGTGAAGGACATGCTGAATAAATTTCAAATGGAGTATAGAAAATGGATAAGTACTCCCATGGTTACCGATTGTAAGTTGAGAAAACTAGATGAATCACCATAAGTTGAGAAAACACTGTATAGGGATATGATTGGTAGTCTATTGTATTTAATAGCATCTAGACTAGATATAGAACAAGATATTTGTATGGTAGCAATATTCCAGGTTGCTCCTAAATAGTCTCACTTAAATGTAGTCAGTAGAATCTTTACGTATCTGCAAAGAACTATTAGCTATGGTCCGTGTTATCCAAAGAAAGGAGACTTCTCATTGAAGGCTTATACTGATGCAGATTGGGTAGGAAGTATTGATGATCGAAAAAGTTCAAGTGAAGGTGTGTTCTAATTAGGAGACCATTAGTATCATGGCATAGTAAAAAGCAAGATTCAGTGTCACTATCCACTACTGGGGCAGAGTACATAGTAGCTGCTACATGTTGTTCATAGCATCTATGGATGAAGCAGGCATTGAAAGACATACAGGTGGAGATACCGAAACCCATCCCAATCTGATGTGACAACTTAAGTACAATCAACATCTCCAGGAATCTAGTAATGCATTCAAGAACAAAACACATTGCAATCAAGTACCACTTCTTGAGAGAGAATGTAGCAGACAAGGATGTCATAGTAGAATATGTTCCCATTGATGAGTACATTACTAACATATTTACCAAGCCACTTCCATTGCATCCTTTTGATTACTTGAGACAAAAAATGGGAGTTGTCTCACCATATCATAGCACTTAAATGCATAAGAGGATGCATGATTGACAGGGAGTCAATTATGACTCTTTAATCATGAAGCATGGAGATAGGGGCAGAGTGTGTCTTAATTGGATGCTATCAAGGGAGAGATTATTGGTATCAGACTAAGGTTACCTTTGCCATTATTGTCAAATGGGGAGAAAAACTGGAAAAGAAAATGTTGACATCAATGCCAAAGGGAAAGATTGTTGGCATTGAGTTGTCATTGATGTCATTTAGTATTGCAAGTAGGATACCGATAGAGATATGTCATCTGGTATGAAGGAGAGTGCACCAGTATGGTGAAAGACAAATAAGGTATTGAGAAGATTAACATGAAGACCTATCAAACCTATATGGTGGAAGATTAGTAGTTATTGAGATTATCAGTGACTTCACCAGTATGAGGTGAGATGCATTTATGTGTTGGCATGTTGAGTGATAACTAGTTGAGCTTAAAATGGTATGGAGTTTGGCTACCTGGTTATGATGGAGAGGAAAAATGTTAAAGTAATCACAAATAAACAGAGGTTAAGACGTGTTACCGGTGTAGTGTGAACTACCAGTTAGCAGGAGGAGAAGGTCTCACCGATAAAGGCATGTACCAGTATGAGTATTTTGAATGTTCATGTATGAACCGACTGTGTGTCGGTGAGCTAGGTGATTGACCATTTTGATGCCATGTGGAGTTGAGGTGGAAAACATTCAAATGCCATTGAAGCCAACATCGACATGGTTGTTGAAACAACTAGTCGACATTAATGAAACAACCAAAAATTATGCGATTCTAACTGATTGATGTGGCTCATAGAAGAAAGAATAATAGAGTAAGATCAGGGAGTAGTTGGTGCTTGGATCAAAGGAAAGAAATCAGATTGCAAGAAGATCTTGAGAAGGAAACAACTGAGCTTTTTATGAGTTGACAAATTTCAAGGTAGAAAATCATGTACGAGATTGTCATATTTAGCAAGTATGTATTGGATAATGGAAAACATGCACAAATACATTCCTTGTGTACAAGTGATTGATCCAAGATAGACTAGATCAAATCTCATGCAGATTTTGTCATGTGTAGGAAACCCTAACCACTCCAAGTTTGAATTGCTTCTTGGCAGGAAAGCTCAAGCTTAAATAGGATGACTTGAGACTGTGATTGTTGTTGCTATAGAGTGAAGACAAGTGTAAAATTGTTGTCTAAGAGTCGAAGAGATAAACACTTGAAGTATTTATGAGCGAAGTATTGACCGATAAGGAGAAGTAAAGTAAACCGATATAAGGAACAATCGATGGAGAGTACATTGAACACAAAGGTGACAATTCAACAGAAGTTGTGCCTGATTAAGAGTGATCGAGTGTGAGTTGATAATGGGAAGATATTGTGAAAGGGGATTGACAAAAGTGATCAACAAAGTCAAGTTGCAGACTGGGTGGAGAGAATGCAGACTGGTAAAGCTGAAACTGATAGAGGAGAATATTGTAAGGTTGCAAAACTTCATTTGCAGCAGTGATTTCATTTGTATATCTGATTCTCATATTGTTTTCACTAAGTTGTAGCTCCTTTAGGTTGTAGCCTATAAATTGTGTAGGGGTTGGTTCTCCTTTGAGTCAGTGCTCATAAATCAGGGGTTCGTGCTCCTTGGGTTGGTGCCCTAAATATTATAATCAGAGTTTCATTGTGAGGTTGGATTGGAGTAGAAGACCTCTAGCAACTATTCTCACCGAGGTTTTTGCCACATTGGGTTTTCCTCATGTATATCTAGTGTTGTGTAATGTATTCTTTTTCATGTGTGATGTTAATGTTTTAGCTAGTCCTTTCACACACTCTACATGCATTGTTTAGGTTACCGGTTAGAATTCATGTTATCCTCTACTTTACCTGTATCTCTCTATTAGAGAAAAAGAGTTTAAAGCATTGATTCACCCTCCTCTTAGTGATCCATTATGTCCAACAATATCTTCATCAGTTATAGTTATGGTGTGAAAGGATACAAGCTTTGGGACCCTGTTGCATAAAAGGTAATTTATAGAAGAAGTGTTATTTTTAGAGAAATTAATTCTCCTTCTATTATATTGTAGCCAACAAAATAAAAGGAAGATGTCATTCAATTTCCTTCTACACCTAAAAGAGTTTAATTGAGACCCCTAGATAGGAAAGAAGTTGAGGAGAGCTTGTCTAGCTCTGAATCTTTAGAAGAGGAGGAAGAACCTCAAACTCAACTTGTTCAAAGGTCTAAAAGACATAGAAAACCACCTAATGATTGGAGATCTATTTTTTCTTTGATTACTAATGTGGATAAATTTAAATCTGTAGAAGAGGCATTAGGTATGAATCATGCAGAATCCTAGAAGATTGCTATGGAAGAAGAAATGGTAGCTTTGAAAAAGAATGATACAGGGGATCTTATTCCATTTCCTTAAGGATGAAATCCTATTGGTTGCAAATGGGTGTTCAAGAAAAATATTGGTTCAGATGTAAGCATTGAGAAGTATAAAGAAAGGTTAGTTGCAAAAGGCTACTCTCAGATTGAGGGTGTTGATTATGGTGAGATATTTTCTCGTGTTGCCCAAATGACATTCATTAAATTTTTTCTTTCTATTGCTGATGCTTATGATTTAGAGATTGAGAAAATGGATGTGAAAACTACTTTCCTTCATGGTGATTTGGAGGAACATATTTTATGACACAACTAGAGCACTATGTGGTGAAAGGTGAAAGTAATTTGGTCTGTAAATTAAAGAAATCCCTGTATGGCCTCAAACAGAGTCCTAGGATCTGGTACCAAAAATTTGATACAAATGTGTTGAGTTTGGGATTTGAGCATTCTAAATCAGATCATTGTATTTATCATAAATTTGATGGTGATCGTTTCTCGTACATTGCA
This sequence comes from Cryptomeria japonica, assembly GCF_030272615.1. Taxonomy (NCBI): domain Eukaryota; kingdom Viridiplantae; phylum Streptophyta; class Pinopsida; order Cupressales; family Cupressaceae; genus Cryptomeria; species Cryptomeria japonica. The sequence continues at coordinate 779,551,323 of NC_081411.1, read as the reverse complement.
TTGTATGTTGATGATATGTTATTCATTGGTAAAGGGAAAGGTATGGTTATAGAACTTAAATCTCTGTTGGCTGCTAAGTTTGAAATGAAAGATCTTGGTGTAGTAAAATACATTCTTGGGATGGAAATTAGAAGAGATAGAGTGAACAGAAAGCTATGACTGGGTAAGAGTAAGTATGTGAATTCAGTGTTACAAAGGTTCAACATGTAGGATTGTAGACCATTGTGTGTTCCATTTATAGTTGGAATGAAATTATTTGTTGCAAATTGTGCTACATCCCCATCAGAGATTGAAGACATGGGAAAAGTGCCTTAACAAAGTGCAGTTGGAAGTTTGATGTATTCTATGGTCTGTACTAGACTAGACATTACCCAAGCAGTGGGAGTTTTATCTAGATATATGTCTAATCCTCGTAGAGTTCATTTGAATGTAGTCAAAAGAGTCTTTGGATATTTGAAGGGTACCTCACATTATTCTTTGTGTTATCATGGTAATTTAGTTGGAGACATGATTTACATTGATATTCATGGTTATGTGGATTCATATTGGGTAGGAAATATTGATAGTAGAAGATCCACCAATGCTTATGTGTTTATTTTATTTGGTGGTGTAATCAATTGAATGAGTAAGCAACAAGTTGTGTTTTCTTTGTCCACACTAAAGTAGAGTATATAGAAGCTACTCATGCTTATAAAGAATCCATTTGGCTTAAAACAATATGTTCAAACATTGAAATAAAACAATGAGTCATGGCAATTTATTGTGATAGTTAGAGTGCGACCTTCCTAGCTAAGAACCCGACATTTCGTGCCCAAACCAAGCACATTGATGTTCAGTATCATTTTGTCAGAGATATGGTCGAAGATGGTAGGGTGAAGCTAGTTAAGGAAGAAAATTTGATGAATGTTGTAGATTTTTTAGCTAAGGCTATGAGCACAAAGAAGTTCAAATGGTTTTTAGAGTGTATTGGCCTCATGGCCTCTAGCAATTGATTTATTGTGTTGCTACTCCCTTTGCTCTTGTAAAGTGTTTGACAAGCGGGAGATTTATTGGGAAAATGGTTTCTTAACCTTGCATTTACATGAGGTTACTATCTATAGTAAGTTTTCATTTGAGAATTAAATGGTGTGAAATTCTCCTCAAAGATTCTTGTTGGCTAGATAAGCATTCTAGTAAAGTAACGTTGCAAGATCACAACTAGTTTTGATGATATTAAATTTTCCATTTTGGAGGGGTCCAGTGAAAGGTTTAAATTTGATTTTGAGTACTTTAGAGGCTCTGAAATGCCCTTAAAAGTGGGCATAAATGGCATAGAGGTTTATGAGGCAATGGAGTACTTCGTGATCTTTCTGTTGATTCAAATCGTTCGTCAATCGGACACACAATTCTCAAGTTATGGCCTCCAAAAGTTTGTATTCCTAAAATAGGAAATACAAAATACATCGAACACATAAATGAGATGTAAAATTAAAGGACACGTATCGATGTGTGTTGCAACACATCAGAGGGCATCTTGAAGGGAGATAAGGTCAGCCACACCTTATTAGGTGGTTTTAGCCCATAGTTTAATAATACCATTCGATGATTTCTTGTATTGTATCTCCTATTTTTGAGGTGCCTAAGATAGAGGTTGTGTGTAAGAGTCTTATGGCTATTGAGATACCTTTGAATCTTTGATTAGTGGTACCCCTATGAAGAGCTTTCTCTACAAGTATATTGTAATCTATTTTGATTGTTGAATAATATATTGGGTGGCTTTTGGATTGTGGGTTTTCTCTTCCGAAAGAGTTTTCCCCACGTAAATCACTGTGTTATGGTTTGAATGTTATTATATCTATTTCTATTTTTTGTAACTGTTGTGATGATCCGTATAAGTTTTGCATTACTCTCTTCTAAAGGTTAGTGTAGGAAGTTGTTCCGCTACTTGAGTTCCTTACATAATATAGGTGAAATACCCAAACTATCAGGTAACTCCACTTCATATGCATTTCCGGAACTGAATTTCATCAAGATCTTACAAGGTCCAAACTTTCTCATCTTTAACTTGTTATAAGTTCAAACTCAAAATCTCTCTTTTCTTACATACACCATCACTTCATTCCCTACTTCAAATTCCTTGTCTCCACTTCTCATCTACCTTGTCCTTGTACTTATTATTCATGTCCTCTAAATGTTTCTTAACTTACACATGTAATACATGTTGGTAATATTGACTATGCATTGTCATTGATGTCAACACTATGCTCCAGTTGGATATAGTTCTTTCCTAGTTAGTTACTACTATCCCGGTTGGTTCGTGGTCCTGGTTTGTCTTGGTTTTGCCTGATTCTGGTTTGGTATGATCAGATCATTGGATTAGGTTTTGGATGGATATCCAAGTTGGTTATATTATTGTCATATTTATTTGATTCATGATTTGGTTCTTTAGAAGCTATTGCTTATGTTTTGGTTTACCAGTTGATATTTTTTGGTACTGGTTAACTTTACCGATTGGTGATATTTGCTAAATTGATTAAGAGATTTTGGTCTGGCTTACAAAAATGGTTCCTAATATACTAAAGGTGCTTCGTGATCATGTTCTAATTGTTTGGTGGCTTCACATTGATTGGTGTGATGATTTCATACTCCTATTTGGATCTAGTTGGTTATTTTGTGTTATTACATTAAGGGTTTCTATCAGTTGGTCAAATGTGTGGATATTGGTCTTAGTGTGATTTCTGACATACATAATTGTTTAGGAATTTGTATTAGGTCCATGCTATGTAATTTAAATCATAATATTGGTCCAGTGGTATCGTGTGATGTAATTTTTGTAATTATGGTTTATGGGTTTAGGGTTTAGTCGACCTTTTTATCAAAGTTTATGATCTATATTTATAGGCGACTTATTCATGTAATTTGTGTATTGATGGTTATGCCTGAATTATAAGAGAAAGGTTTATATGAAAATAAAGTTAGATCATTCAGCGAGGGGTGTGAGGGATTTAGAGTTGCACGATAGACATATGTGCTTTCATGCTTTATCTTTTACTATGATGTTTATATTGTGCTCTGATAAATGGTTTACAATCTACATTAACTGTTTAACTTGTGGAAAACTGATGTACCCCCCTCTTAGTTTTCCTTCGATATCATAACTATCTAAGAATTGGTATAAGAGTGAGGTCCTCTTTGCAGAAGCTTAACCGCTTGAGGAGATCTGATGACATCAACTTCTACATTTAATCCCTACCAGAAGGAGAGTCCCAAATTTAATGGTACAAATTACAATATATGGAAGGAGCAAATGAAGATTCATCTGAGATGTCTTAGAAATGAAGTTTTGGAGAAAATAGACAAAGGGTATACACCTCATGATCCTAATTCTAGAACTCTGGCACATCCTGATGAGCAAAAGAAAGCTAATAATGATGTCAGAGTGAAAGAAGAATTGCTAAGTACCCTATCTGATGAGAAGCTATTCAATGTCATAGAGATGGAAAATGCAAAGTAGATCTAGTTGAATCTTAAACTCTTTATGAAGGTGACCAAGCAGTAAAGATTGCAAAACATGAAGGTTACCAGGTGAGATATGAAACTTTGAAGATGGAAGAAGATGAGAAGATAAATTCTCTAATGGATAGAGTGAATGAGATTGTCATGGGAATCAAATGTTCCAGTGGAAATGTTAATGAGGATGAGGTTGTGTCAAAGATTTTGAGAGTCCTACCTCCGGCATACAAGATGAAGGCTACTACAATTAATGAACTCTAGACAATGTCAAATACCCTTGTTACCAGAGATACATTACTTTGGAAGTTGAATGATTTTGAACTTGAAGAACTTGGAGATTATAATGGTACTAAAACAAAGATTACATTTAGAGCATCTGTCCCCATGAAGAAAAAGATAGACTAGAAGGAGTTATTGTTGGCATTTTCATGAATATTTCATTAATGATATGTTATGTTCTCATTGATATCAATTAACTAGTAATAATATTGTTGATATTGTTGTTAATATTGTTACTGTAATCGGTAGGAAGAATTTGTGGAGTGAATCAGTAACCGATGTAAACCCTATCTATTTTTGTAACTAGTAAACCCTACTTGTTATTTTTGATAAACCCTAACCGATTACGTCTAGAGAATTCGTTATATTGGTTTATGATCTGATGATGAGTAGTAATGATTATGGCACACATGATTATTGTATGAAGACAATTCAAAGAGATTTTGCCAAGTTGTAGTAATGGTTTTTGTCTAGGGAATGAGAAAATGTATTGTATCTAATGCAAAGTGTGTGATGAGTTTCTAAGTTTGATGAAGTGGTTTTCAAGGAGTGATCAAGGTTTTCTTGATTGATGTGCAAAGATTGCTATGTAATCCAAGGGTCATACTTGAATCGATTTATTTGTAATCTCTATAAGAATTAGGTTTTTGTTGTGTTACCAACCTGATTGATTTGTATTTAAGGTTGATGAAGTTATTTAGTTTAATGAGATGGCAAAGAGATAGACACAGTTCAGTTGAGTGTGTGGTTTTCGAACTAGATGATGTATCTATAGTTTGAGTAAAGGAAGATAGGAGCATGAAATGGATCTGATCAAGCAAGTGTAGTGCTATTCAGATAGATCAGCAAACTCCTATTGTTTTCTAACAATTATAGCAGAATTGAAATCCCCTAACTAGGTAGGCTCTAACAAGCTTGGTGCTATTCAAATCCTTTAACAAGGTGATCCATTAGATTAGATTTTCAAATCCTCTACCGAGGTTACTCCTTACAGGGTATTGCTTCTAACAATGCATTTTTAGTCAATCCCTTAACCGGGTGATTCCTAATAGGATCACTTCTTAATAGGACTTTTTGTAAAGCTTTAACATGCTAGGCTCCTAACAGGGTGCACTTCAGAAGAGTTTAGATAGTTATCTTGTGAGTCTCAGCTCACCATGCTTTTTACCTATTTTGGTTTCCACGTCAAAAATATTTTTGTTAAGTGGTGAATGTTTTTGTGGTTATGTTTTCATGGTTTATTTACTTAACTATTTTGATAAGTCATGATAACCAAATGTATTGAGAAATAAAGAAATTGTTTACTATTAATTTGTTGTAACAGTCAACTGGTTTATCTTATGAGTTTTTATCTTGATAGTGGTATTAGATTGATCTTCGAGATTGGTAAAGTTCATATAAGTTTTTTTATATACTGATTCACCTTCCCCCCCCTCTCAGTAGTTGACCGAATACTTATTCTTTCATCATACCATCAATTGATATTAGAGAATTTCAAGTCCTCTAAGGTCTAAGCCTAACAACTTGAGGTAAATATCTACAAATCATGATGGAGAAGGAAGGTCTGAAGTTTAATAGAGATAACTATAGGATATGGAGTGACAGAATGAAAATTTATATCAAGAGTTTGGGTAGTCAGTATGGGGAAGATGTCGATACTAAGTATGTTGCACCTACTGGGATGTTGACTAATGATCAAAAGAAAGAGCAACAAGAAAATAATCAAGAATTAGAGGCTATTATAAGTTCTTTGTCTGATGCAGAGTATGTAGATGTTCAGGGTCTTGAAACTGCATATGAGGTATGCAAAAAACTTGAAGAGATTTATGGGGGTGATGAACATGTTAAGATTGCTAAAGAAGGGAGTCTAAGAGGAAAGTTTGATGACATGCGGATGGCTGAAGGTGAGAATATCCAATAGTATGATCAAAGGATAAAAGAGATAGTCGGTGCAATTAAGAGTGTAGGAGGTAAAGTGGAAGATTCCACAGTAATCAGTAAGGTACTGAGAACCCTGCTACTGGTCTATGCTATTTGAGTTGTAGCTATTTAGTAGCTAAAGTCCATTGACAAAACTAAGGTAACTCTTGAATCCATCATTGGCAAGCTTACTACTTTTGAGTTAAATGGTTATGATGGTAGTATACAAAAATTTGAGTTTGCATTTAGAGCTTCTATTTATAACCCATCTATGAGGAAAAGTAGACATGCTAGTCATAGTTATGAATCTAGATCCAACTGAGAAGTTGATGATAGAGAAAATTTAGTTGAGCTTGAAGCATTGTTGGCCAGGTCATTGCCTAGAGGTATAGGTAAATATACAGGTAAATTACCTTTGAAATGTTTTGCATGCAACAAGATTGGACACATTGCTACTGTAAAGTGGAAAAATATCGAACCCTAGGTGTTCCCCCCACTCCAAGGAGGAAGGAGGTCACTAGGATCGACAGTTTTCACTTAGGAGAGACTTTACATTCAAAAGAGGGGTTGAAACCCACAAGATCCAATCCCATATGATGCAAGATCAAATTCTAAATGAGTTTCAAGGGTTAAGACAACAAGGCTACCCTCTTTTGTAGGGAATGCGGATAGAAGGATTGAACTAGGAGTGCATGTAAAGTAAGAAAGATTCACTTATAAACAGAGATAGGAATATGGGATGAACCTGTGGACTTGGAATTAGCAGTAAAATGTCGAGATGATGCTTTCCTACAAATTCGAGCGAAAGTTGACGGGATGATGGCACCCGGCGTGCACACGGTCCTCCGAAAAATCCGCGAAACGAAGGGGGATCGGTTTGTCTCTGCACAAGGATTCCAGATCTTCAATTACAACTGCATACTTGCAACCTACACACAAAAAATAGAGGATGATTGGGGGGTTAGGGATTAGGGGTTTGCCTTTAGGTCAAACCCCAGTTTTTGGAATTAACCAAGAAATGAGAATGCTGTAAATGTAAATGTTTGTAATGTAAACAAGTACTGATACCTTGTCGTAAGAATGTTTGTATTCTTACATGTGAAGGTGTAATGAATGTTGTGTTTTGTATGTTGTAAGTGATCTCCTCTTCAATGGTTGAATCCTTGTCTTGAATGCAACACTTAGCCTTGAATGGAGACTTAGAATGCTCAATTGCTTGAAGGAATGTTTGAATGCTTGAATGTTTGAGTGTTTGTCTAGCGCTTCCACCTCTTGTATGCATATATTTCCTTCCTCCAAATGAAAGAGGAAATGTAGTTTATATATTTGTCAATTAGGGTTGATAGACTGATTTTTCCGACCTTAGGCCGACCTAGGAAGATTATTTTCCGAATTGGAAACTTAAAGACCCGATGCCCCATAAGAGACCAGGCCCAAAATAGGGCCAGGGACCAGGGCGCTGGGCATCATGGTCCTGAAGGACCAGGGCATTGGGTGCCATGGTCCTAAAGGACCAGGGCATTGGATGCCATGGTCCCACCTCCCAGGACGGCAGGGTGCAAGGAAGGATCAGGCCACGGTGCAGAAATATGCAGTTTTTTATGTCATAAACAAGTTTCGGGGTCTCCATTCAGGTTCAGTGTTGCATCGCCATCGTGAAGACCCAAATGCAGTCGAAATTGCAAGTGTCACAATTTTAGGATGCTACATTTATACCCCACTTTAGCGGGAGTATAAGCGTACGCTCATACTTCCGGTAAAGTACAAGGAAACAACATTGAAAGACTTTCACCACGTCAAGGAGGCAAGATACACCAAGCCCCCAGTGGACTAAGGATCTTACGACTTCGAGTGACAAAGTAAAAGGGAAGATCACAAGGGAGAACCATGACTATCAGTAGTAAGGTTCCCTCACTATGAGTCATGCAAGAAAAATATCAAAAAATTTCAAGGCAAAGCTAAATTTGTCAAGAAATTTTCAAGTATCTTGAAGAGATATGAACGGGGTGTATGCCCCCCTACGTTAAAGCAATCGCACATGCCTCATCGGGGGTGATTTCTTTAAGGTAGTGATACATATAGGGAATGAAAAGGGAAAGGAGCACGTTATCACAAGGATTTAGCCCCCAAGTGTGAGACAAGCCCAAGGATAATAGACACAAAACACAAAGCACAAGGTGACTTCGCTTTCCTTGGGGTCTGTATGCTGTATGATAATTTGTGTATATCATATGCATGTATGCATAATTGTTCTTCATTCCCCAATCAAGGAAGGTCACCTAGAAGAAGGGAACACATGTGTCTTTTGAGTCAACATGAGAGAGACCAAAAGAGATCTCAATGCTTTGCATCGTCCTCAAGTAGACAACACTAAGGACAACAAATAGAAGAATGAGAATAAGACATAGAAGAAGTAACAAAAGAGATCAAGAGAGGAGGAGAGAGTCTGCTATGCTAATGAAACTAGTCTAGCACGTCATCTACCCCCCGATCTTGCTGATCAATATTTCAGGAAGGTAGGGAACACGCTAGAGGAGGAACATCCAACACAGCAGATGGAGCTATCACAAGATCCAAACAAGGGCTATGTTCATGTTCCAAGCCATATTGTTCTTGTCTAGGAGCTAGGATAAGTGCTTTAGAAAATTTATTAGATAAATGGTTATCAACATATTCATATTCACTATCAGAATGAAGAGAAGTAACATTTTCATCATGAATAACATTTTCATCTATATCATCATCAAGATTTATAAAAATAGGATCTTTAACTCGCACAGGATCAAGACCATCATGCATCCTATGTTTAGGAGATTTTGGCTCAATTTTCGGCTGAGGAGAAAATGGAATAATACTAGCTGAAGGTGTTTTTGGGGATTGTAAAGTTTGAGAAGCAGTTGCCTGAGCTATAAGATGATGCTTTCATCGGCGTTCATGTGCAGAACGATTTCGTCTAGTCTTAGTAGGAAGTTGAGAAGATTGAGGGGGAGGAACTTTCTCATCCTTATCACTTGGGTGTTTGGGTTGTAGTCTCTTAGGTTGGATAATAGGAGAAGAGGAAGGTCTCTTCTCTTTATAAAAGGAAGGAGGAGGAACTGCTCCATATAAAGGAAGGATATTTGGTTTAGGAAGGAGACCAAGTCCATCATGACGAGGAGGTATAGGTCTACTTTTAGAAAGTTTATTAGGCATAGACATAGTCACATCCATAGGGATGGGTTGGGAATCTTCTTGAGGAAAGACATTAGTTTTATCTTTCAAAGGAAGAACTTCCTTATCAAGGATGATAGGAATATCAAGTTTGGGTGTTCTAGGTTCACTTAGAGATAGGATCATATCTTTTTTCCACTTTTGATAAGATTTGAAAAGATGATCACTTCGCGATGGAAGAGATTGGAATTGTTTAGGCCAAAAATAATCAATAGGAATGGTAGAAGTTCTTTCAGCTGGCTTAAAGAGACTATGATTGAGAGTAACAACTTCACCATTATGGGGAAATTTCAAACACTTGTGAATAGGAGAAGCAATAGCTTTCATGGAAGATAGCCAAGGATAGCCTAGCTTCACACGAAATTGTTCAGATGATGGAATAATAGCAAAGCTCACATCAAGGGATTTGTTATGAACTTCAATAGGTAATGTAATAGAACCAATTGCAGGAGAAGAAAATGCATCAAATAATTTCACAACCACATTTTTTTCATCATAGATCACTTGATTCAATTGCAAAGTAAAAAGAAATTCTTCAGTAATGATATTAACCATGCAAGAAGGATCAATAAGCACTCCACGACAAGGTGTATTCTTGACTTTTGCAACTATATATAAAGGACCATCAGGTGCCCTGATAGTTTCACTGGAATCAAATGTGATGGAAGGTTCTTTAGGGATTTTCTGCTGCTCCACAAAGTTAATCACATTCGGAGCCATAGACACAAGATCCTCAGGTGAGACAGAGGAATCATTAGTATCAATTGCATTAGAGGTATGAGAAGGTAATGGATCAGTAAAAATATGAAGATTTTTCTTAGGAGGAGCTAGAGATGTGTTGCCTTTATCATTCACACCAAAAACAGAGATAGTATTATTATCAATAAAATCTTGAATTTTACCCTTTAAAGCAAAACATTTTTCAGTATCATGCCCAGGTTGATGATGAAATTGACAAAAAGATTTGTTATCAAAATAAGGTGATTTAATCTTTGCAGGATCTATTTGCTTTATAGGAGGGAGAGTAAGCACATCTTGTTCCAATAACTTATTCATAATACTATGCAATGATTCATTCAAAGGAGTAAACTTTCTTTCTTTCTTGAAAAACTTAGAAATAGGAGGCACACCTGATGCTGCATTCACATTGTTGTTGATGATGTTTTCATTGAATTTAATGGACTCTCTATTCGGTTTAAACTTCCCAAATGGTTGTTGACTACTATCACCCTTATCACTCGGAGCCATAGGATTTGCTTGTTCCATTTGACTCACAGTCAATTGATAATTGTGAAGAGTTGCACACAACTATTGGAAAGAAGTAAACTCAAAAAATAGAAGTTTTTCTCTAATATCTTTTTGTAAATTAGAAATAAAGATTCTTTGAACATCACTATCAGGCACTGCAAAAGAAATTTGAGCATACAAATGCTTATATCTACCAATGAAATCAGTCACTTTTTCTTTAACACCTTGTTTACAATGCATTAAATCAATCAAAGTAACTTTAGGAATTATATTGTTTTGAAATTGTTGAATAAAAGCATTTGCAAGTTGTTGGAAAGAAGTAATAGAATAGGAAGGCAATGAGCAATACCATTGTAGGGCTTTATCTCTTAATGTTCTAGTAAATAGTTTTGCAAGCAACCTTTGGTCATAAGCAAAATCGGTACATATTGTTTGAAAGGTCTTAACATGTGTTAGAGGATCACCTTTACCATTGTAAAGCTCCAATTGTGGGATTTCAACATGCTTAGGGGGAATAGCTCGAACAGTGTCAAGAGAAAGTGGGCTCGCAACATCAAATGTGGGCATACTAAACTTAGATTGATTCATAGAGGCAATTTGTTGCTGTAAAGAAGAGATAGTTTGTGCAAGATTGTTAATGGTCACTTCAGTTGAAGAGTTCATATTAGACGTGTTAGATTGTGATGGAGGTGTTGTGTTATTGAAAGAAGGTATTGATTGAGAGTAAGGTGGTGGGACACTATGATAGTTAGTCATAGGAGATGATTGGAAAGGAGGAACACTACAAGGAGGAATGGAATGGTTAAACGAATTGCCCCCTTGTGCCAGGTTCATTTGTGGAGATGTAATAGGGACACTCATTGAAGGAATGAATGAAGAAGTTGGATTGAATGAAGGAAGAGGGTTAATTGAAGAAGAAGGATTGCCCCCATGATTGGTGATCATAGGTGGAATGTCTTGTATTGAAGTAGTCATTATGTTTGATGTAAAAGTAGGTATACTGGCAATAGAAGTTGTCAAAGGAATAGAATGATTAACTTGAGTAGGAGGTTGTGTATAACCTAAAGTTTCAGCACAACTCTTCATAGGCATCACATTCAAATCCACAATGTGTGCAATACCACGCAAAATATCAATTCCATTCTTATCACTTTGAACCATACATTTTAGACCCTCAATTAATGAAAGAGCTTGACTATCGGGGTATTCTTGAGACATCCATTGCTGAAAATCATCAAATTGGTTATCCAATTTTGAAAGTTGTTCTACAGAAACCTCATGGAGAGCTTCTTCATCATTAAGAGGATTAGAGGAATTACCTGTGTCCTCATTAAAAAGGCCATTCAAATTAGGTTCCATCTCCTCGGTAATTAAACCTTGGAAGGACTTAATTCTAAGGCTTCGTCTAACGGGAATAGTGTAAGTAGGGCTTATTGTTGTAAAACTCATGCACTAGAGAGAGAGGGAAGATTTTGAATTTAGAGGTAGCAAATTTCAATAAAATCAGCCAATCTCCCAGATTTAAGCTGTTAAATGCAATCAGAACAATCTCCCAAAATTTTAGAAAAAATGTCAGGGACTGTGGCGAACGGAGTGCACACAGTCCTAGCAACTTTTTTCGAAATTTTCAGGGATGAAAGTTATGATGATTTTAAAGCTAATCTGAAAAAATTGAGTGATTTTACGATCTGTAGATAGGCCAAATTAAAGTTGCAATCTCAAAATTGAACCCTACCAAGATTGTTGAAAAATGCAAAATTTGAATTTTGAAAAAGAGAGGGAAACTAAAATTTTGAACTTTATTATTTTAGAGGGAATACCAAAAGCAATGCAGGTTTTGAAATTTAAAAATTGACTCAATTTTATGCAAAATTCAATTTTGAAAGTGGAAATCAAGGTTGCTGCAATTAAACATTTGATTTCAAAGGTCACAAACTGCAAAAATTTGAATAAAGCACTGTAATTTCGAATGAATGCCAACACACTTTTCAGATTTAGGACAGTAAGAAACACAATTTTGACATGAATTTCAATTTCAATAATTTTTGAATGATTAGAAGCCTTAATCAAAGCAATCACTAGACCAACTTTGACCTTAATTTTGAAAGTGTTAGAATTGATGAAATCAGCCAAAATTTTGGATTTTAGCAGAAAAATATAGTAAGATCTAGCTCTCGAAATTTCAAAAAAAATGTCGGGGACGATGGCGCTCGAGGTGCACACGGTCCTCGCAACTTTTTTCCAAATTTTTAGGGATGAAAGATATTATGATTTTGTTGCGAAATCCAAAGTTACAGCCGATTTGGAGGTGTTCTGATCAATGAAATTATCAGTCAAAGGTTGAATCAAGAGGGTTTTAAAAATTAGGGTTTTGACACTTAACCACTTAATTTTCAGAATTAAAGCACAGATATGATTTGACAATTTGCAATAGGAGGGTAGATTTGAAACAAGCATTAACAATTAAACATTTCACAAGCTCAATTACTAAAAAGAAAATTTTAGGGTTTTTATGCAAGTCACCTCTAAAATTCGCAAAAGATCAAATATGGAAATGTAATTAAGGAAGCAAATTTTTTAGATCTAACCATGAATAATCAGAATTAGGATGTTCACGTCGGGTTCACCAAAATGTAAAGCAGAAAAATATCAAACCCTAGGTGTTCCCCCCACTCCAAGGAGGAAGGAGGTCACTAGGATCGATGGTTTTCACTTAGGAGAGACTTTACATTCAAAAGAGGGGTTGAAACCCACAAGATCCAATCCCACACGATGCAAGATCAGATTCTAAATGAGTTTCAAGGGTTAAGACAGCAAGGCTACCCTCTTTTGTAAGGAATGCAGATAGAAGGATTGAACTAGGAGTGCATGTAAAGTAAGAAAGATTCGCTTATAAACAGTGAAAGTTGATGGGACGATGGCGCCCGGCGTGCACACGGTCCTCCGAAAAATTGGCGAAATGAAGGGGGATCTGTTCGTCTCTGCACAAGGATTCCAGATCTTCAATTATAGTTGTATACCTGCAACCTACACATAGAAAAGAGAGGATGATTGGGGGGTTAGGGATTAGGGGTTTGCCTTTAGGTCAAACCCCAGTTTTTGGAATTAACCAAGAAATGAGAATGCTGTAAATGTAAATGTTTGTAATGTAAACAAGTATTGATACCATGTCGTAAGAATGTTTGTATTCTTACATGCGAAGGTGTAATGAATGTTGTGTTTTGTATGTTGTAAGTGATCTCCTCTTCAATGCTTGAATCCTTGTCTTGAATGCAACACTTAGCCTTGAATGGAGACTTAGAATGCTCAATTGCTTGAAGGAATGTTTGAATGCTTGAATGTTTGAATGTTTGTCTAGCACTTTCGCCTCTTGTATGCATATATTTCCTTCCTCCAAATGAAAGAGGAAATGTAGTTTATATACTTGTCAATTAGGGTTGATAGACTGATTTTTTTGACCTTAGGCCGACCTAGGAAGATTATTTCCCAAATTGCAATCTTAAAGACCTGATGCCCCATAAGAGACTGGGCCCAAAATAGGGCTAGGGACTAGGGCGCTAGGTGCCATGGTCCTGAGGGATCAGGGCGCTGGGTGCCATGGTCCTGAAGGAATAGGGCGCTAGGCGCCATGGTCCCACCTCCTGGGACAGTAGGGTGCAAGGAAGGATCAGGCCACGGTGTAGAAATATGCAGTTTTTGATGTCATAAACAGGTTTCGGGGTCTCCATTCAGGTTCAGTGTTGCGTCACCATCATGAAGACCCAAATGTAGTCGAAATTGCAAGTGTCACAATTTTAGGATGCTACAGCTACTAACTGTCCTAATGGTGAGAATGAGCACAAATAAAGGGAATTCTAGAAGTATAAGGGTAAAGGAAAAAGGGATTTTCTTATTTCTATTGATGGTGGTATCACTGATGAGGAATCAGATGGTGATGCTAATGAAGAAATTGTGTTTGTAGCCATTAAAGAAGAGATGTCAGACTAGAAGGCATTAGTATCTAGGATGGATAACTTTGATAATTGGATCATTGATAGTGGTTGTTAACATCCCATGATTGGTGATCAGAGAAAATTTCTTTCTCTTAAGGAATTTGATGGTGGAGTTGTAAGATTTTGTAATAACTCACCTTGCATGGTTAAAGGTAAGGGAACTATTTATTTAAGTGGAAAGAGCAGTGTAGATGATGGCTACTAGGTTGAAGTTTTAAAGAACAATCTTTTGAGTGTAGCACAACTCAATGACAGAGGATACCCATTGGAGTTTAAAAATGGTATGTGCAAAATCTATGACAACAAAGGTGAACTGATTGCAACCAATAAGCAAACTAGAGGTAACTTGTTTCACCTTAATTCTAAAGTCAACAACTATTTAATTGCAAATATAGATGATAGTTGGCTTTGGCATAGGATATTTTATCATATAAACTTTGATAACATTGTTAAAGTGAGTAAGTCCAAGATAGTGAGAGGTTTGCCTCAGTTGGACAGACCGATTAATGCTCTATGCAAAGAATGTTAGTTTGGAAAAATGACATCCTCAACTTTCAAAAGGAAATCCTTTTTAGTAGAACATTGGTTAGATTTGGTTCATACTGAACTTTGTGGACCTATAAGAACAAAAAGTATTCAAGGTGATAGATATTTTATGATCTTCACTGATGATTGCTCAAGGATGATGTGGGTCACATTCTTGAACTATAAGACTGAATCTTTTCATAAATTCAAGGCATTCAGGGTCTTAGTTGAGAAAGAGAGTAGTAAGAAGAAGTGTCTAAGGATAGATCAAGGCGGTGAATTTACTTATGAGAAATTCACTAGGTATTGTGAAGAAAATGGTATCAAATGATAGCTTTCTGCACCAAGGACACCACATCAGAATGGACAGAGAGAAACAATCAATTAGTTGTTGAAGATGTTAGGACGATGTTGATACAAGGAGGTGTAGCAAAAACTTTCTGGAGAGAAGCTGTCAGTAAAACTGTCTACACTATGAATCAGATTCTAGTAAAGAGAGTTAAGGACAAGAATCCTTATGAATATTGGTATGTAGATCACCTAATGTTAGTTATTTCAAAATACTTGGAAGAAAATGTTTTACTAAGAGAGGTGTTTATATTAGAAAATTTGAGGCTAAAAGTGATGAAGGTATATTTCTTGACTATTCCACCAAGAGTAAGGCCTACAAGTGTTTTAACAACTGGACACAAAGAATTATTGAGAGTGTTGATGTTCAAGTGGATGAAAATCCTGAAGTCTCGGAGGAAACCGGTTCAGAGAAAAAGGATGAAGATCCTTGCATTTTGTTTTTGGAACCAGAAACTAGGAAATCTAAAACCGGCAAAGTAAATATTGATGTACCAGTTCAACCGGAACAGATAAATTCAGAAGAAGAAGAAGATGATAATTAAGAAGTTAAACCTCAAGATAATGATCATGTTATTCCAAGATATGTGAGACTAAATAACAATCCTGAATAGATTATTGGGGATAAGGATGCTGGAGTACTAACTAGAAGAAGAATCAGAGAGAATTATTGCATGATCTCCACTATTGAACCAAGAACTGCTAAGGAAGCATTTGGCGATGATCATTTGGTTAAAGCTATGGAGGGGGAATTAGATCAAATTGAGAAGAACAACACATGGGCCCTATTACCTTGACTAGTAAATAAAGATGTGATAGGTACTAAGTGGGTTTTTCGGAACAAGTTGAATGAAGATGGTGTTGTAGTTTGCAAAAAAGCTAGGTTGGTTTGCAAAGGTTATGCACAAGAGGAAGGAGAAGACTATGGTGAAAATTTTGCACCAGTGGTAAGATTGGAAGATGTCATAACTTTACTTGCATTTGCAACACATAAGAAATTCTAGGTATACTAGATGGATGTTAAGTCTACAATTTTTAATGGGATACTTGAAGAAGAAGTATACATTGAGCAGCCAGATGGTTATGCTCTGACTAATAAGAATGACATGGTATGCAGATTGCATAAAGATTTATATGGATTAAAAAAGGCACCAAGAGCATGGTATGAAAGGCTTCATACACATCTGATGAAGATAGGATTTCTGAGAACCAGTGATGATAGTAACATATATCTCAAATCTGAAGGAGATAAAATACTAGTCAGCAAAGTATTTGTTGATGATATCATATTTGGAGGTAATGATGACATGAGCAAAAGTTTTGTAGATGAAATGAAAAATGAGTTTGAAATGTCTTTAGTGGGAGAAATAAAAATTTTCATAGGCTTGCAAATACAGCAAATGAAGAATGGTATTTTTGTCACACAGTCTAAGTATCTAAAAGAGGTTTTGAAGACATTTGGAATGAGTGACTATAAACTAGTTGCGACACCTATGGTTATAGGTTGTAAGTTGTCTAAGGAAGATGAATCCAAATCTATTTATGAGAAGGAATATAGGTCAATGATTGGAAAATTGCACTATGTTGTTCATAGCAGACCAGACATAGCTCATGGAGTTGGCATTGTTTCTAGATTACATAAGAATACTAAGGAAACACATCTGGTAGCAACCAAAAGAATTTAGATATTTGAAAGGCACTATTGATTATGCGTTATGGTATCCATATGGAGGAATTTTTGAATTGAAGGTGTACATAGATGTAGATTGGGTAGGAAATGTTGATGACCGAAAAACCACAACTAGTGGAGTATTTTTTCTTGGAGGAAGACTTTTTTCATGGAGTAGTAAGAAGTAGAGTTGTACTTCACAATCTACTACTAAAGCTGAGTATGTTGCAGCTTACATGAATTGCACATAGGCTATATGGATGAGGCACATTTTGAAAGGTTTTAAGATGAATATTTCAGAACCTATAAAGATTTTATGTGATAATATAAGTGCCATAAATATTGTCAAGAACCTTGTTTTGCACGCACGAACCAAAAATATTGAATTGAAGTATCATCTCTTGAGGGAAAAAGTACAGAGTAAAGATGTGATCTTGGAGCATGTTTCTACCAAGGAACAACTTGCAGATATTTTTACTAAACCTCTACCTAAGACTACTTTTGAGTATCTTAGAAGTCAGTTATGGGTTGCCCCTCTTCATGAAGTTTAAGTATGATGTAGATTACATCAGTCCCGGAGCTACTTGCAGAATTTTATAGAAGGATTTGTGTAGAAGTGGATTTATTCCACAGGGGGAGCATCAAGTTGAAGATTGTTGATGATGCATAGTGAAATTTGAGATTACATGTTTTACTTTCAATTTGGCATTGCTATCAAAGGGGGAGAAGAATTATGTGATTATGGGAAGGAGAACCAATGACAAGCTGAAGACATGGAGAGCATGGTGAATACTTGGTAATGTAAACCAGGATTCCTATTCACAATCATGCAACAATCAATGGTATTGATATTTGTATTGCCATCAATGCCAAAGGGGGAGATTGTTGGCATTTGCATGGAGATTGCATTAATGATATGCTATGTTGTCATTGATGTCAATTAACCGATAATGATATTGTTGATATTGTTGTTAATATTGTTACTATAATTGGTAGGAAGAATTTGTGCAGTGAATTGGTAACCAGTGTAAACCTTATCTATTGTTGTAACCGGTAAACCCTACATGTTGTTTTTGATAAACCCTAACCAATTAAGTCTGGTGAATTGGTTATATTGGTTTATGATCTGATGCTGAGTGGTAATGATTATGACACACATGATTATTGTATGAAGGCAATTCAAAGAGATTTTGGTGAGTTTTTGTAACGGTTTTTGTCTAGGGAGTGAGCAAATATATTGCATCTAATGCAAGGCACGTGATGAGTTTCTAAGTTTGATGAAGCGGTGTTCAAGCAGCAATCAAGGTTTTCTTGATTGATGTGTAGAGATTGCTATGTAATCCAATGGTCATACTTGAACCGATTTGTTTCTAATATCTATGAGAATTAGGTTTTTTTTGTGTTACTGACCTGATTAATTTGTATTTAAGGTTGATGAAGTTGTTTAGTTTAATGAGTTGGCAAAGAGATAGACATAGTTCAATTGAGTGTGTGGTTGCCGAACCGGATGATGTATCTGTAGTTTGAGCAAAGGAGGATAGGAGCATGAAATGGATCTGATCAAGCAAGTGTAGTGCTATTCAGATAGATCAGCAAATTCCTATTGTTTTCTATCAATTACAGCAGAATTGCAATCCCCTAACTGGGTAAGCTCTAACAAGCCTGGTGCTATTCAAATCCTCTAACAAGATGATCCATTAGATTGGATTTTCAAATCCTCTACCAAGGTTACTCCTTATAGGGTATTTCTTCTAACAAGGCATTTGTAGTCAATCCCTTAACCAGGTGATTCCTAATAGAATTGGTTCTTAACATGACTTTTTGTAAAGCTTTAATAGGCTAGACTTCTAAGAGGGCAGACTTCAGAAGAGTTTAGATAGTTATCTTGTGAGTCTCATCTCACCGTGGTTTTTACCTATTTTGGTTTCCATGTCAAAAACATTTGTTTCAAGTGGTGAATGTTTTTGTGGTTATATTTTCATGGTTGATTTACTTAACTACTTAAGTATTTTGATAAGTCATGATAACCAGAAGTATTGAGAAATGAAGAAGTTGTTTACTATTAATTTGTTGTAACAGTCAACTAGTTTATCTTATGAGTTTTTATATTGATAGTGGTATTAGATTGATTTTTTAGATTGGTGAAGTTTTTATAAGTTTTTCTATCTACTGATTCACCCTCCCCCCCTCTGATTAGTTGACCAAATACTTATTCTTTCATCATACCATCAGTTATATGCTAAGGATTTGGAAGAAATTGAGAGAGAAGATAGATAACTTGAAGAGTTGAAATCCCTAATTGCCAAAATAATCCCTAAAGGACCAATTGGAAGTAAGTATGAAGGAAAAGTTCCTTTTAAATGTTTTTCATGCAATAAGATTGGTCATTTTTCTTCTAGATGTCTTGAAAGAGCTACTAGGAATGAAGAAAGATTTAGAAGGAATTATAAATCTAATAGAAGGAAAAAGGATAAATCATGTTAGTATGATGGTGATGATGATTTTAGTATTACTGATGATGATGATGAAGAAGCTATGAGTGGATCTAGTAATAGAAGCTCCGGTAATGATTGGGTCTTTATTTATATCGAGGATGATTCTCTGGAACCTGTCATTGATGAAAATCATGCTGAGGAGAGGTCTCTAGCTACTAAAATTGAAGAGAACAATGAATGGGGTATAGATAGTGGTTTCTCACATCACATGACTAGCGATAAGAGGAAATTCCTGACTACAAGAATTTGATGGTGGACTAGTCAGATTTGGTGACAACAAGGTATGCAGGATCATAGGAAAAGGAACAATATCTTTGGATTGTAAGACTAATACTGGCAATGTTTACTATGTTGAAGGCTTGAAGCATAGTATTTTGAGTGTAGGTCATATGGTGGATACAGGATTTCATTTACAATTTAAAGATGGAAAGTGCAATATTATCAATAGATTTGGATTGGAAATTGCCTCCAGAACTCAGACCAAAGGAAGTATCTCCCATTTTAACTCTGGTGAGAAGGCTTGCTTGATTGCATAGATTGATGAAAGATGGATATGGCATAAGAGGATGTGTCATGTGAATTTTGATTTCATATTGAAGATTAGTTCACCACAGGCTATTAGAGATTTGCGCAAGATTATCAAACCTCATAATCTAGTATGTAGAGAATGTCAAATGGGCAAGCAAGTTAGAAATTCTTTCACAAGCATACCTAGTAGATCCAATGAAATTATTGATCTTATTCATATTGATCTATGTGGACTGGCAAGGACTAAATTTTTTCAAGGTGATAGATACTTTATGTTACTTATTGATGATTATTCTATAATTATGTGGGTTGTATTTTTTAAAGAAAAATCAGAAGCTCTTGAGAAATTCAAAAATTTTAAAGCTATGGTTGAGACAAAAAAAGGATTGAAGATGAAATGCTTAAGATCAAATCAAAGTGGTGAATTTACATCTGGTGAGTTCAACACCTTTTGTGAGAAGCATGAAATTAGAAGACAATTTTCTGCACCTAGAACTCCATAGTAGAATGGAATAGTGGAAAGGAAGAACAAAACTATCTTAGATGTTGTAACGTCAATGATGATGGAAGCCAAATTGCCTAATATCTATTGGAGAGAAGCTTTCAATACATTAGTATACACTTTCAACAAAGTACACATAAAAGGTGATACCGATAAGACTCCTTATGAATTATGGTTCGATCATACTCCTACTATCATCAATTTTAGAATTTTTGGAAATAAATACTATATTAGAAGAGATGATGCATTAGGAAAATTTTATCCTAGATGTGATGAAGGAATATTTTTGGGTTATTCTACTAAGAGTAGAGCATATAGATGTTATAGAAAAATTGAATAGGATAATGGAAAGCATAAATGTTAAAGTGGATGAGATAGGTAATAATCAGATCAAATCATATGACTATGGACCAGAACATGAAATTGTCAGATTAGAACCAACAGTGCAAGAATCAATTTAGAGCATTGATCCAGTTGCTCTGGTAACATCAAAAACATCCAGAGTGACAATTGATGAGGAAAAAAAATTTTAAAGTCAAGATAATCCTAAGACTCCTAGGTATGTAAAGATGAATCATTCTGAAGATCAAATCATTGGAGATAATAGGAAAGGTGTGATGACAAGAAGAAGGTTAGTTGTTGAAGAAGTATGTTTAATTTCTCAAATTGAACTAGAATCATTTATTTAAGAAAGTAAAGATGAAAATTAGATGAAAGCAATGGAAGAAGAATTGAATCAGATAGAGAATAATAGAACATGGGAATTGGTTCCTATGCCTAAAGATAAAAATGTTATTGGATCTAAATGGGTTTTCAGGAATAAACTAAACGAGGAAGGTCAGGTTGTAAGAAACAAGGCTAGATTGGTTTGCAAAAGATATTCACAAGAAGAAGGAGTTGATTATGAAGAAACTTATGCTCTAGTTTCTAGAGTTGAATTGGTAAGACTATTCCTTGCCTATGCTACACACAAGAACTACAAGGTATACCAGATGGATGGCAAATGTGAATTTCTGAATGATGATCTTGAAAAGAAATTCTACATTGAATAGTCTGATGGATTTTATTTATCAGAGGATAGCAACATGGTTTGTAGATTGAAGAAAGCTTTATATGGATTGAAACAAGCTCCTTGTGCATGGTATGGTAGATTAGATAAATATATTTCAAAGCTTGGTTTTACCAAAGGTAATGATGATAATAATTTATATTATAAGACTAAGCATGATGACATATTAATCATTGAAGTCTTTGTTGATGATATAATTTTTGGAAGGGATAGAAAATTTATGCATAAAATTTTCTGATAATATGAAGAATGAATTTGAAATGTCTGTGAATGGAGAGATAAATTTTTTCTTAGGTTTGGATATTACTCAAAATAATAAAGGTATTTTCATTTCTCAAACAAAGTATGTGAAGGAATTTATTAAAAAATTTGGTCTTGACAACTCAAACCCTATTGGTACTCCTATGATAACCAGTTGCAAATTGACTAAGGAAGATGAATCCCCTAGAGTGAGCCCATGTAGATGCAAATCAATGATTGGTGGATTGTTGTACTTAAATCAAATTAGACTTGATATAATGATCGCTATATGCATTGCTTCTACATTTCAGTTTGATCTGAGAGGAATTCATGATATTGTTGTTAAAATAATTTTAAGATATTTGGCAGGAACAATAGAGTATGGGTTATGGTATCCAAAGGATGATGATTTCAGATTATGTGCCTATACAAACTCATATTGGGTAGGAGATGTTGATGATAGGAAGAGCACTATAGGTGGTGCATTCTTTCTTGGAAATAAATTGTTCTCATGACTTAGCAAGAAATAATCATGCACTTCATTATCTACTATTGAAGTTGAATATGTAGCTACTGCAACAAATTGTACTAAAATTTTATGGATGAAGCAGATGTTGAAGGATATAGGGTAAGTTATGATGAGCCTATTGTTATTCATTGTGATAATACTACAACTATTGATATGTCAAAGAATCTGGTATTTCATTCCAAATCAAAACACATTTATATAAGGTATAATTTATTGAAGGAAAAGTTTGAAGCAAAGGAAGTCAAAATAGTTTATGTGCCTACTAAGGATCAGATTGTAGATATTCTAACTAATCCATTTCCTAAAGATACTTTTGAATATCTCATAGATCAGTTGGTGTTCACAACCCATCTGATAGAGACTTAAAGATGTAGAGGTGCATCAATCTAGTGAGCTTATCAGAAACATCTTTTGATCCAAGTTGATGGGATGATGTTGTTGCTCAGGGGGAGTAGCCAGTTGTCTGGTTCAATATTTTGGTTTGGAATCAACCCTTTGTCATTGATGTCAAAGGGGGAGATACGGTTCATGTGAAAAACTGACAATCTTAGGGGAAGATATATTTTGTTAGTTATTTATTATTTTGGGGAGATTGTTGGCATTCCTTGGTGCTTGGATGTTCTTAACATTTAGTGTTGCCATCAATGCCAAAAGGGGAGATTTTTGGTAGTATTAACTATGTGTTGTCATTGATGTCAACACTATGCTCTAGTTGGATATGGTTATTTACCAGTCAGTTATTGCTATCCTGATTGGTTCTTGGTCCTGGTTTGTCTTGGTTTTGCCTCATTCTGGTCTGATATGAATAGATAATTGGATTTAGTTTTGGATGGATATTCAAGTTGGTTATATGCTTGTCATATTCAGTTGGTTCATGATTTGGTGCTCTGGAAGCTATTGGTTATGTTTTGAATTACCAGTTGATATTTCTTGGTACCAATTAGATTTACCAGTTGGTGATATTTGCTAAATTGGTTAAGAGATTTTGGCCCATCTTACAAAATTGGTTCCTAACATGTTGAAGGTGCTTCTTGATCACGTTTTAATTGTTTTGTGGCTTCGCATTGGCTGGCATGATGATTTCATGGTCCTATTTGGATCCGGTTGTTTATTATGTGTTATTGCACTAAGGGTTTCTATTGGTTGTTGAAACGTGTGGATATTGGTCTTAGCATGATTTTTTATGGACACAATTGTTTAGGAATTTGTATTAGGTCCATGCTATGTAATGTAAATCATAATATTGGTCCACTAATATCATGCGATGTAATTTTTGTAATTATGGTTTATGGGTTTAAGGTTTAGCTTACCTTGTTATCAAGTTTGATGATCTATATTTATAGGCAACTTATTCATGTAATTTGGGTATCTATAGTTATGTCTGCATTATCAGAGAAAGGTTTATGTGTGAACAAAGTTAGCTCATTTGGCAAAGGGTGTGAAGGATTTAGAGTTGGAGGGTAGACATTTGTGCTTTCGTGCTTTATCTTTTACTGTGTTGTTTATATTATTCTCTTGTAAATGGTTTACAATCTTCATCAAATGTTTAAATTTTGGAAAACTGATTCAAACCCCCTCTCAAATTTTCTCTAGTATCAAAATTGTTTAACAATCATATTACCTACAAACTCTTTAGCTTCTACACCTCTCTTCTCTTCATTAGTGATATCTCTCAATTCTGATATACCTCTAAGGTGTACTCTAGTAATAATCTCAAAAGGTGTTGTTTGAGTACTCATGTTCATTGAATTATTATAGGAAAACTTTGCTTGTGCAAGAATAAAATCCCATCTTTTCATCTTCCTTCCAACTAGGCATGTCAACAAATTTCCGAAACTCCTATTTACCACTTCTATCTATCCATCAGTCTATGGGTGAAAAGTAGAACTGAACATCAAATATATCTTCATCTTCTTTCAAAGTATTCTCCAAAAGTATCCAACAAACATAGTGTCTCTATTTGAAAATATTCTCTTAGGCAATCCATGCAATCTCATCACTTCCTTGTAAAATAGGTCTGCAACATGTACTACATCTATTGTCTTTTTACAAGGTATGAAATGCATCATCTTTGAGAATATATCCACCACCACAAATATAGAATCATTTCCTATTTGGGTCTTAGGAAATCCAAGTATAAAATCCAAGCTTATGTCCTCCTAAGGTCTCTTCATAACTATCAAGGACTTATACAATACCACATTCTAACTACTATCCTTTGCAAGTTGACAAATCCTACAACTCTACACAAATTCTCACTTATCAATGCCACTATCTTATGAATACCAAAGTGTCCAGCTAATTCTCCACTATGCTTCTCCTTTATCAAACTTTCTCTCATAGAACATCTAGGTATGCACAACTAAACTCCTCTAAACAATATTTCATCTTGAATGAAATAGTCCAACCACATCCTTCTATCTACCATAACCTATTCCTTACAAGATTTCCAATGTTCTGCAAAAATTTGTCTCATCCTCATACAATTTCTTCAATTCCCCAAAACCTAATGCCTCCACTCTCATCTCTATCAGTAAGTTCCTCCTACTCAATGCATCAACAACTCTATTTTATTTTCCACTTCTATGCTTCAACACAAAGGTATAACTTTGCAAGAACTCCACCCATCTCATATGTCTCTGATTCAGCTTACTCTAACTATTCAAATACTGCAAAGCTTGATGATCTGTGTACAACACAAAATCTTTAGAAAACAAGTAATGTCTCCACTTCTTTAATGCTTGACTTATGGTGTAAAATTCCTGATCACATAGAATATATCATCCTTTCATTATTCAACTTCTCATTGAAATAAGTTACCAGTCTTCCTTCCAGACTCAACACTACTCCAATTGCATTCCCACTTGCATCACAATCAATACTTGAAATACTTTGCTAAAATCCTGTAAAGATAACATAGGTTGCTCTATCACATTCTACTTCAACAATTCAAAGCTCCTATTTTCTCTAAATATTCACTTGAAATCCTTTCTATCTCCTCTCATTATCTTAGTCACAGGACTACAAACTAAACTGAAATTTTTGATAAAATTTAGGTAGAAACTAGCGAGTCCATGAAATCATATTACCTCTCCAATTATTTCCGGTGTAGGCCATCCAATAATTTATCTTAGCTTCTTGGGGTCCATCTTCAATCTATCCCTAGATATCACAAATCCCAAATAGACTAACTCTTCCTTCATGAAACTACACTTCTTAATACATATCAACAACTTTTCTTCTCTAAATCTCTACAAAAATTGTATCAAATGCAACATATGTTCTTCCTTTGTCTTACTAAAAATAAAAATATCATCCAAATAAACAATAACAAACTTACCCAATAATTTCTTTAATACTTCATTCATCAACTTCATGAAAGTATTCACTGCATTATTCAATCCAAAAGGCATCACCAACCATTTATACAATCCTTCATTTCTCTTGAATATTGTCTTCCACTCATCTCCTTTGATTCTAGTCTAGTGATATCCACTCTTCAAGTCTATCTTGGCGTAATTTTGGCTCCACTCAAACAATACATTATGTCATCCATCCTAGGCAAAGGAAATTTGTACTTCATTGTGATCTTGTCTATTGCTCTACAGTCGGTACACATCATTCAATCTCCATTCTTATTAGGTGCTAATACTATTGGAACTACACAAGGACTCAAACTCTCTCTAATCAAACCTTTCCTTTACAGCTCATGTACTTGTCTATTCAACTCCTCATTTTCTATCAGCATTATCTGATGTGCTACTTTGTTAGGAAAACTAGCTCTAGGAATCAAGTCCATGTAATGACCAATACTTCTCATAGGGGCTAATTCATCAGGTACATTATCTATAATGATGTCTACATACTCTGACAACAACTCCTTTATCTCCTTTGATTCTTCTTCTTCATGCTCCATATTGTTAGTTTTCTTAGGAACTAAAGAAAAACATACATTCTTATGTCTCATCCCATCAAAGAATTTCCATCCATCCGCCAAACAAATTTAAGCACTGGTACAAACTTCAATTTTAAGAGGATCCTCCAAGGGTAATAAGGTCTACTTCTTCCCATTTGCAACAATAGTGTATATGTTTTTAGTATCATAAAAATGTGACCCTGGCAATTTTCAACTGCATTAGGGTCCTCACGCATGTGAATTCAAATCCTCTAGCCTAATCGAAGACTAGAGATTGCTCAGCTTCCCAAAATAGCTTCTTCATTAGCCTCTGCATCACCCCATCCACACTCTACCCTAAAGAAAGGGATAGGAAAGGGGCATGGAGCCACTTTCCCCTGTTGGATAGGGGTGTGGCACCCTTTTCCTCCTAGGATAGGGGCATGGAACCCCTATCCCTACCCTATTTTGGGGTAGGACCTTTCCTAGGGTTGCATTATTGGTTGTGCCTCAGGCGGGAAACTCCCCCAATGTTGGTCCATGATGAAATTAAAATCTACTAACATGTATTTAAGGAAAATTCATCCTCTCATTTGCATAAGTTGAAGTTGGATGTGTGGGAAATTCACAAGAGATGAAGCATTCAAGAGCATTTGAGCATTCTAGCATTGAGCATTCTCAAGTCTCCCTTCAAGGCTAGGTGTTGCATTCAATTCAAGGATTAAACCATTGAAGAGGAGATTGATTCCAACATTCAATTCCACACAAGAATTTCTATAAACATTGCTACTAGAACCTCCTTTGTGGTGATTTACAATTCTATCTTTCATTTACATCTACTTGCAAGTACTTTCTTTCATTACTTGGTTAATTCCAAAAATGGGGTTTGACCTTAAGGCAAACCCCCAATCCCAACCATTTTCCTCTCTTTTATGTGTGTAGGTTGCAAGTGCGTAGCTATACTTTTGGATTCAAGCTTCATTTGTAGAGGCGGAAAAACCCTTTTCATTTTGCATATTTTTTGGAGGACCGTGTACTTTCCCACCACAGTCCAAGAAAATTTTCCTCAAATTCTTAGGAAGACCTTGTGTCAACATTTTACTTCCAAATCCAGGTGCACAGCTTCATCCCATATTCTGATCTCAAGTATATTTATTCTTTGTCACTTTTGCACTACATAATTCAATCAATTCCTTTCCAAATCAAACAAGAAAGTGGGGATCAACTTAGAATTCCCAATTCATTCAGAATTCAATCTACCATCTTCATGTGGAGAGATTGAATGTAGTGAATTATCCTCTCCTCTTTCTAATGTACCATAGTGAAAAGTGATTGAATGGTAATCAATAGTGAAACTCTCATCTGTCTTTGAGGGAAAGGGTAGTTTTCTTCTTGATCTATCATTCACCATTTTTCCACCATTACATTTTGGTGAGCCTGACATCTTGCATGTTTTCCTTTGAACAAGATTGCATATTTTTCATTTACAAGTTTCAACTTTCTGTAAAATTAGTGGTTAAATCATTCAAAAACCTAGTTTTTAAAATTAAAATTGAATTTGTGATTTGTAAAAATTGCTTGTGGTTATCTTAGATCTGAAAATTGTTTTGTTTGCAAAATTTAGTTTCCTCTTTGTCTTGTTCAATTTGCAATTAAAATTTACAAAATTGAGAGGTTACATGTTAAAACCCTAATTTTTAAAAATCATCTTGAACTTGTGCAAAAATTGGATTTCCATTTAATTTTCAGATTTCTGATGGTTCTCAGATTTGTCTTCAATCCTACAATTTAGATTTTCAATTTCCCCCCTTTTTCCCAAAATTCAAATTTCAAAATTAATTGGTTAGGTCATCAAACCCTAATTTTTAAAATTAATTGGATTTTGTGTGAATTTCAAATCAATTTCATTTACATTCATATTTCTAAACATTTTCCAAGGTGTCCCTATCCATTAGGTTTGACCCTTTTCAAAATTTCAATTCAATTCCTCTTTTTCTTCAAAACCCTAATAGGGTCCTATTTTCACATTTGTGCCTTCATTTCGCCTAGCTAGAGATTGTAAAATTTGCCAATTTTTTGGGGTTAGCTTTAAAATCATCATAATATCCATCCCTGAAAATTTTGAAAAAAGTTGGTCAGACCATGTGCATTCCTGCCATGGTCCTTGACTTTTTTCTTGAAATTTTGGGAAACTATTATGATTGTATTTAATAGCCTAAATCTAGAAGACTGGCTAATTTTATCGATTTTTGATCCCTCTAGAATTGGAAATACCTTCAAAATTCAACATTTCAAATTTCAAGAAATTTTTAAAAATTAAGAGGTTAATTATAGTATGCCCTGATTTTAGAAATTTTGATTTTAAGATTAAGTGGTATTCCCTTGGCCCTAATTTGAAAATTTCCAATTTCCTTTCAGTTTTGGAAATTGTGGCATTCCCTTCCTCCAACAAAGTTCAAATTATGTAATTATTATTTTCTTAAATTTTGCATTGCTCAATTTTGTAAGCTTTGTTCCATAATTCAAAATTCAAAATTCAAATTTTCCCTCTAGTGCATGAGTTTTACCACTATTAGTCCTACATATCCTATCCCCATTAGACGAAGCATTAGAATTAAGGCTTCCTAAGGTTTAATTACCTAGGAGATGGAGCCTAATTTGGGTGACTTCTTTAATTAGGATCATGCTAATTCTTCCCATCCTAATCATGTGCCTATTCACCCCTTGATGGATCCCTTGATGAAGAAGAAGCTTTAACTAGGGTTTCTTTAGATCAACTTTCTACATTGGACAATCAATTTGATAGCTTTCAACAATGGATGTCTCAAGAATACCCTAATAGTGAATCTCTTCCATTAATTTAAGGTCTTAAGCACATGGTTAGAAGTGATAAGAATGGAATTGATATATTGCATGACATTGCACATATTATTGATTCTAATGTCATGCCTATCAAGAGTTGTGCCAAAACCCTAGGTTACTCACAACCTTCAACACAAGTCAATTCTTCTATTCCATTGACTAATCCTATGACTAGTATTCCTACTTTCAAATCCAACATCATAGGTCATGGGGGTAATCCCTCTTCTTCATTAAATCCTCCATCATTACCTATGACTTCCATGAGTGTTCCTTTTATTCCTCAAACAATCAGTGTGACACAAGGGGGCAATTCCTTCAATAACTTTATCCCTCCTTTAAGTGTCCCTTTTCCTACTCAGTCATCACCACTTCCTACTTATCATAATATCCCACCACCTTATTCTCAGTCCATCCCTTCTTTCAATAACATCATACCACCTTCTCAATCACCTATCTCTAACATCAATTCTTCCACCAAAATTAGAATCAACTATCTTGCTTAAACCGTGTCTTCCTGACAACAACAAATTACTTCCATGAATCAATCCAAGTTTAGTGTGCCCACCTTTGATGTTGTGAGCCTACTTTCTCTTGACATTATTAAAGCCATTCCACCTAAACATTTTGAGATCCCTCAATCATAACTCTATAATGGAAAAGGTGATCCTCTTACACATGTCAAAACATTTCAAACCTTGTGTACTGATTTTTCTTATGATCAATGGTTGCTTGCAAAATTGTTTACAAGAGCACTAAGTGATAAGGCTTTACAATGGTATTGCTCTTTTCCTTCTTATTCTTTCACTTCTTTTCAACAACTAGCAAATTCTTTCATCCAATAATTTCAAAACAATATTGGACCTAAAATCACTTTGACTGATTTAATGCATTATAAACAAGGTGTTAAAGAAAAAGTAATTGATTTCATCCATAGATATAAGCATTTGTGTGCTCAAATTTCTTTTCATGTACCTGATAATGATATTGAAAGAATTTTTATTTCTAATTTACAAAAAGATATCAAGGAAAAGCTTCTTTTGTCTGAGTTTACTTCCTTTCTACAATTGTGCACAACACTACACAATTATCAACTAGTTGTGAGTCAAATGGAACAATCCACTCCTATGGCTCTAAGTGATAAGGGGGAGAGTGTTCAAAAACTATTTGCAAAGTTCAAACCAACAAAAATCTTCATCAATTTCAATGATCCAATCAACAAAAACCATGTGAATGGTACAAAAAGTGTGCCTTCTATTTCTAAATTTTTCCAAAGAAAAAGATAGTTCACTCCTTTGAATGAATCTTTACATAGTATTATGTCTCAGTTGTTGCACATAAATGTTATCAAACTTCCTCCTATTAAAAAACTTGATCCTTCCAAACTTGCATCCCCTTATTTTGATAATAATTATTTTTGCCAATTTCATCATCAACCTGGTCATGATACTGAGAAATATTTTGTATTGAATAATAAGATTCAGGACTTGATTGATAATAATACTATATTTGTGGCAGGTGTTAATGATAGAGGGAATAAATCTGTTGCTCTTCCTAATCAAAATCTTAAGATTTTTATTGATCCCTTGTCATCTCATACCTCTAATGTTATTGAGATTGTGCCTAATTCTCTCCCTTTTGAAGAGTTCACCTCTATGGCTCCAAACTTTGTTAATATGGTAGAAACACAAGATTTGCCTAAGGATCCCTGTATTACATTTGACCCTAGAGAGACCATTAGAGCACCCAATGGCCCTTTATACATCATTGCAAAGGTTAAGGATATCCCTTACCATGGTTCCCTAGTTGATCCCTCGTGCATGGTTAATATCATAACTGAAGAGTATCTTTTCACTTTATGATTACATAAACCACTATATGATACTTCTAATGTGGTTGTGAAGTTATTTTATGGCTTATCTTTTCCTACCATTGGTTCTATCACCCTTCCTATTTGAGTTCATGCTAAATCCTTGGATGTTGACTTTGTTATTATACCTTCTTCTAAGAAATTCTGTGTGAAGTTGGGCTATCCTTGGCTATCTTCCATGAAAGCTATTGCTTCTCCAATCCACAAGTGTCTTAAATTTCCTGACAATGGAGAAATGATAACTGTGAACCATAGCTTATTTTGTCCATCTAAAAGAAGCCTCAGTGTTCCTATTGATCTCTTTTGGCCTAAACAATTTCAATCTCTTCCATCAAGGAGTGATGCTATTTTTCAATCTTATAAAAAATGGAAGAACAATATGATCTTATCCTTAAGTCAACCTAAATCACCAACATTTGACATTCCTTTTATTCTTCAAGATGAGGTTCTTCCCCTCTTGGATAGAACTAATCTCCCTCCTAAGGAAGATTGTCCACCTACCCCTATGGATGTGACTTTATCTTCTCTTAAACAGAACAACAATATTCTTCCTAAGGTTAGACCTATACCTCCTCCTCATGATGGACCTGGTCTCCTTCCTACACCTAATATTCCTCCTTTCTGTGGTGTAGTTCCACCTCCTTCCTCTTATCGAGAGAAAAGGCCTGCTTCTCCTATTGTTCAACCAAAAAGACCTTAACCTAAGCCTTCCACTATTAGGGAGATTAATATTCCTACTTTTTCAATTGTTCTTCCTCCTTTGCAACCTTCCACTAAGACTCAAGGGAATCATTGTGTGAGAGAACATTGATGAAGACATCACATTCGATCTCATGAAGCTATCCCTCAAAATATTCAATTGCCTCAGAATCCAATAGTTGACATGATTCCCTTTTCTCCTAAGAAAGATATTCAACCAACATCTCTAAATCATAAGTTACATAAAACATGTGATGGTTTTGCTCCTATTTGTGTTTTTGCTCCTCTTTCTGTAAACTTTGATGAAGAAATGGGTGAAAATGTTATTCATAATGGAAATATAACTCGTAGTGCTTCTAATAGTGAGTATGAATATGTTGATGTAGACAAACATTTATCAAATGAGTTTTCACAAACCCTAATCCTAACTCCTAGAATAAAACAAAGTGACTTACAATATGAGCATAGTCCTTGTTTGGATCTTGTGATAGCTCCATCTACTGTGCTCGATGTCACTCCTCTGGCATGTTGATCGCCTTCCCAAAATAGTGATCAGCAAGTTTGGGAGGTAGATGTCATGCTAGATTAGCAATATTAGCACTGTAGATCTTTCTCCCTTTTCTTTCTTTCTCTTTTGTGACCATTCTTCTATATGTATCCTTGTTCTTCTATCATTCCCTTAATGTCTACTTCGGGATGATACAAAGCATTGAGATCTTTTCTTGGTTTCTTTCATGTTGATTCAAAAGACATCCTCTCTTCCCTTTCTTCTAAGGTAGTGTTCTTCTTTGGGGAATGAAGACTATTATATGCATATACATACATGATATACATGAGTTATCATACAACATACTAAGCCCAAGGAAAGTGACAGTACCTCATGTTTTGTGTTCATTATCCTTGGGTTTATTCCTCGATTGGGGGATAAATCCTTGCAATAACATACTCCCTTCTTTCTCTCTCTTGGGTGTATCCTACCTTAAAGCAATTTCTCCCGATAAGGCACATGTAATCACTTTAATGTGGGGGCATACACTCCACTCATACTTTCCTTCTAGTGATACTTAGAATTAATTAGTGAACTTTGTTTTGCCTTATAATCTTTTGTATCCTTGCTTTTATGACTCATAGTGAAGGGAACTTTGCTACTTGCAGTCATGGTTCTCCTTTTCTTGATCTTCCCTTTTACTTTTTCAATTGAATATGTAAGATCCTAAGTCCACTAGGGGCATGGCGCATCTTTCCTCCTTGACATGGTAAAAGTATTTCAATCTTTTTTCCCTGTACTTTACCAATAGTATTGTCGTATGCTCATACTCCTGCTAAAGTGGGGTCTAAATGTAGTGTCATAAAATTGTGACCCTAGCAATTTTTTACTACTTTAGGGTTCTCACGCATACAAATTTGAATCCTCTAGCCTGATCAAAGATTGGAGATTTCTCAGCTTGTGGAAACAACTTCTTCCTTGGCCTCTACATCACCCCATCAACACTTTGCCTTGAAGAAATGGGTAGGAAAGGGGCGTGGTACCACTGTCCCCCCTTGGATAGGGGCATGGTTCCCTTCTCCTCCCAGGATAGGGGTATGGTGCCCCTTTCCCTACCCTATTTTGGGGTAGGACCCTTCCTAGGGTTGCATTGCTAGTTGTGCCTCTGGTGGGAATCTCCCTTGATGTCGGCCCATGATGAAATTAAAATCCACTAACATGTATTTAAGAGGAATTCATCCTCTCATTTGTATAAGTTGAACTGGGATGAGTGGGAAATTCATAAGCAATCAAGCATTTAAGAGAATTCAAGCATTCCAACATTCTTTTCCAGCATTGAGCATTCTCAAGTATCCCTTCAAGGCTAGGTGTTGCAATCAAGTTAAGGATTCAACCATTGAAGAGGAGATTGATTCTAACATTCAATTCCACACAAGCATTTTTATCAACATTTCTACTACAACCTCTTGTGAGGTGATTTACAATTTAGTCTTTCATTTACATCTACTTGCAAGTACTTTCTTTCATTACTTGGTTAATTCCAAAACTAGGGTTTGACCTAAAGGCAAACCCTCAATCTCAACCTATTTTCCTCTCTTTTTTGTGTGTAGGTTGCAGGTGCGCATCTGTACTTTCAGATTCAGGCTTCATTTGCAGAGGCGGAGAAACCCATTTCATTTCACAGATTTTTTGGAGGACTGTGTACATTCCCACCATGGTCCAGGCAACTTTTCCTCAAATTCATAGGATGCCTTCGTCTCGACATTTTACTACCATATCTAGGTGCACAGCTTTATCCCATATTCCGATCTCAAGTTATTATCAATTCTTTTTTACTTTTGCACTACATAATTCAATGAATTCCTTTCCAAATCAAACAAGAAAGAGGGGATCAACTTAGCATTCACAATTCATTCAGAATTCAATTTACCATTTTCATGTGGAGATATTGAATCTAGTGAATTATCCTCTCCTCTTTCTGATGTACCATGGTGAAAAGTTCTTGAATTGTAATCAATAGCGAAACTCTCATCTCTCTTTGAGGGAAAGGGTACTTTCCTTCTTGATCTATCTTTCACCATTTTTCCACCATTACAATGTTCTTCCTTCACTCATGTATTTCTTGTCTATCATACTACTAAGGTCTACCCAACAAGATATGACAAATATCCATAAGCATAATATTACACAAAACTTCATTATGATAGTTATTTCAATTTCACCAAACATTGTTCACTTACTAGTATCTTATGATCATCTTGAATCCATGCTCTCTAATAAGGCTTAAGGTGTTTCAACCTTT
The DNA here is from genome assembly GCF_030272615.1 of Cryptomeria japonica. Classification (NCBI taxonomy): domain Eukaryota; kingdom Viridiplantae; phylum Streptophyta; class Pinopsida; order Cupressales; family Cupressaceae; genus Cryptomeria; species Cryptomeria japonica. Next base: position 779,517,165 of record NC_081411.1, on the reverse strand, counting down.
CCAAATTCAACTTATTCACCATCCCCTCTAAAACAAAATTATCTGAACTACCACTATCAATTATAACTTTACAACACTTACCAAAACCTTACATCTGGTTTGGACAAATTCCTACTTTGCAAGAGCTCTTCACCATCTTTGGTTTGACACAAATCTCTCCTCATTATCAACAATTCTCCATCTTCTATTTTATTAATTGATCTAATATGGTCTTCTTCCACCAATGTTGTTCTTCCAGTGTTCTCGGTCTTCTTGCATTCAACAATTCAATGCCCTTCTCCTCTATACTTAAAGAAGGTTACTCTAATTACTCTTTTATCTTTTCTTCTATCATCTTTTTTGTAACTCTCATTCTAGTATCCATCAGGTTCACTTCTCTAGTGAAACTTTCTATCATCCTTTCAATATAAACTACTCTCTCTTCCAACTTCTTTATCTTTTATTTGACCTATATAGTGTCCTCTTCCTCTAGAATAGCCTCTTCCTCCTTGAAATATTCCTCTAGAAAACCTTCCACCTCTACCTCTTTGCTACTACTCATGTATTTTATTCAACTTTTCTTTGGTCTTCAAGGAATATTGATAGGCTTCCTCAATACTCTACAACTTGATTAAACTGAGTTCATCTTGTATAGAAATCCACAACCCATTAAAATATCTAGGAAATTTTTCAATCTCATCATCAGCATGTTAAGATCTAATATTCAACTTGGAAAATGTTTTGGTATACACCTTCACACTAAATTCCTTCTACTTCAAGTTCTCTAACTTCTGAAATAGATTCACAAGATAATCAGCAGGCATAAACTTTTATTTTAACTTGTTGTGGAGGGGAAAAAGTGAGACTGGGTGACTAGGACCTAATCCCACTTTTGCCAACACATTGGGAATATGAAAGAGCCTAGGGAGATATCTCACTTTGGCTACTTCTTGTGAGAAAGAGAGAGCCACGGTTTATCTATTAGGGTTTATATTCCTCTTGTTGTATATGAAGATAAGATGTCAGAGATTGATCAACTAGACTAGGAGATGAACAATGAAGCATATATGAACTGAAATTGCATACACTTGCAGATCTAAAACTAATATACTGAAGGTAGATAAGGAGGAGGAATTTGGATGTGTACCTGGTGTTGACAAATGAGCCAAATTGGCTTGGATAGGAGTGCTACAGTCTGGTCCTATTCTTTCTGACAAGAAGCTGCAACTGAGTGACTACAAATTAAAGTTCCTGAGTTGCCACCTTACTGAAAATCACCTAAAAGTGGAGGAACCAGGGTGCCACACCCCTATCCTAGGAAAGACCAAGGCACCATGCTCCTATCCCTTATGGTTTTGGGACATATCTAAGGATTTTAAATAGTTCTTACACTTTTTAGCAGTCTTCGAAGTCCCTCGGGTAATTGTACCTACACCTGCAACTGAAAAAAGAAGGTTTGGGTGGCTATATGGGGTTTTTCCTTGGTCAAACCCCTATTGTGGTGATTTCTACCTCAACCAATAGAATATTTATATAGTAAAATAATGTGTGCAGGAATCTTGTGTGTGTGCAAGACCCTAAAATGAGAAAGATAGGAAACTAGAGCTACCCTATGCTTTGGAGAGTAAACCCTAAATGTATGTAAATATAAATGTAAATCAAAATTCTCTAAATCAAATATACTAAATGATATAAAGCATGAATGTAAATGTGAAAATGAGTGTAAAAAATCTCATACAAAGATGTGAAAATGACATGAAACCATACCAATCCCCAAGGGAGAGATATAAACCACTTGATCTCCTATTATTCTTCAATGTATTCAAGGCTCCTAATTGATGATGAATACTTGATGAATACTTGATGAATACTTGATAAATGTTTTTGAAGACTCCACATAAGCTTCTCTTTCACTACATAGAAGGCTCCTTGTGATCGCTAGTTCTTTTCTCAAAAAAAATCCCTTTTTGTAGATGCCTTCAAATGAAGAAAGATAGCTCTTATGTATGAAAGTCTAGATCTTAATTTAGTCTTTAGGCCAACCTAGGATTTGAAATTCTTGCCAGTTTCTTAGGGTTAAGCATTATAATATCATAGAATTATGCTTGCAAAATTTCAGGAAACATGTTAGTGACTGGGTGCAACTTGCACCCGGTCTGACCAACTTTTCACCAATTTTTTAGGGCTATGGATATGATGATATTAGAGTGAATACCAAAGTTAAAGCTGATTTTGAAATGTTTTGATATGCAAAATTAGGCCTTAAAGGTTGAAATAAGACATTATTAGGTTTTATGATTTAATGATTCATTGGAGGAATAAAATAAAAAGGGGCACACTTAGGGTAAAGGGCCCAATTTTATGATGTGGGAAGTGATGAAATATGACTTTAGATTTAATTAAGAGAAATTAAAATGCAAGATGCAAACACACTAAGGCATGTGCTAAACTAAGTGTAGAACTGTAACACCCTAGCAAGGGTGTACAATTTACGATGCTACATTTATCCCCCACTTTGGTGGTCATATGACACTATGTACATAAGCAAGCTAAAGTAAAGAAAAGTAAACATTCATGAAAAAGGATATATCCACAAGTTTTCAAATGAAGCCCCCAACGGTATCTATAGTACATAGTTAGGAACTGCACCCTACAAAACTACATGTTAGATAAAATCACAAAATCACTTAAATACTTACTAAGGAAGGTGATGAAAATTTGAGGGTAGCTATATGCCCTCCCTATTTTGGATTGCTAATTTTAGTGAGTTGAAATAGGGTATCATGTTTACCACATTGAATTGTGAAAGAAAATTGATGACAAATTATCACAAGAAGATTTGATACGAGATCATAAACCAATGGAGAATAATTTGGTAAGAAAGAGGCCTAAACCTTAATTCCAACACAACAAAGAGTGTGAGGCTTTGAGAGCTCTCCAATACAAGATGATAGATTTAAGTGGAAATGCAACTCCATAAAGGAAATTGGAAAATAATGGAGCATCAAAATGACATCAAAGAGATTATTTATAGAAATACTCTTCAAAATGAAGGTAAGAGATCCTCATTAAGGAAATGCGCGTTCACAAAATAGAAGGATCTATGATAAAATATATTACTCAATGAAGAAAGGAAATTGATGAATGATCAAAGGCTTCCAACACCAAGAAAGAGGTTGCAATTAAGGATATGTACTTAAGTGTTAGGTCCTGGAAACAACTGAGACAGGGGGGGGGGGGTTGAATATGTTGTCTAATAAATTCAACCAAAATTAACTTAACCAAAACTTAATGCTTAATGCCGATAAACCAAACTTTGTGCTGGTAGATAGTTTTATCAGTTAATTGTAGTATTAGTAATGGTTAATGCATGAAACAGAAAGACAATAACATCCACAACACATAACACAAATATTTGTACATGGAAACCCTGTAAGGGGAAAAACAATGGTGCGAAGCCTTACCCATAATCAAATGATACTACTGCAGATAGTATGTGTGTACAATATAGATTCTGCACATGCAGAAAGACCAGCTGCTTAGAGCTCACTGCTCAATCACAAAATGAGAGTCACACTGACTACAATTGGATTGTTAAATCCAATGATAATGTACTGAATAAAATAGCATCTTCATATGCTAGATTCAGTACCAATTTAGTTCTGATTGCCTTCATAAAAAACATTCCTTGAACCTTAAAATGATATCTATGTGTATAGCTCTGCTTATTTTCGCATATATCTTATTGCAATTCTTTTTCTAATCGCATATCAATCTCACAAATGAGATCTGACATTTATACCATAACCTAAGACCAATTACATTTACAATAATAATAAATCAATATTCGATGCATGATGTTGGCTCAATACATTTACAATAATAATAAATCATCTCTATAACATGTCGTGCTGATCTGGAATAGATATGCCTATCGGTGCATATCCTAGACCTATTTGTCGGTAACACTAAATATGCAAACCTAAATAAATAAATAACCAAATCTCCAAAACCAAGTGATCAAATAATGTCTTTGACATAACCTAGTAGTCTCCAAGTCATTCCAAGTGCTAGTGAACAATATAATTTGCCAGTGAACCGAATACCAGTGACTGTACATAAGTCTCTGACTTGCCGGTGCACATAACCAAAGATCTCCAAGTGCTGATAAGTGTTGACAAGTGATGACAGGTGTTGACATCAATGACAAAACCATATCAACATATCCAAAATACCAACAATATCCCCCTTTCGTATTGATGGCAACACAAGATGGAAAAACCATCAAAGTGCCAAAACAGAAATGCCAAAAACCAACAATCTCCCAAAGAGATCATTAACCAGAAATGAAAATACACATACAAAGAGTAATCAATCTCTTCAACAATCTCTCCCCAAAGTAGCAATCTCTCCCCCAAGGGATTATGTTTTTTTCCATAATATCTCCCCCCCTTTGACATCAAATGCTAAAGCATTACAAAAACCAGTTTCAAATACAAAATACCAACTTATTATACCAACTACTCCCCCTGAGAAGTAGCTCTCCACATCAAAGCCAGAATAAAATATTTCTCTATTAATTATGTCGATTGATGACAAACATCAACTGTCTAAGTCTCTACTAGTGGGGGTAGGCCTCCAAGTTTCTCTCTGAGATATTCAAAAGTCTCCTTAGGCAAAGGCTTTATAAAAATATTTGCAATCTGCTCTTTAGTATTCACATAAACAAATTTCATTGCTGATTCACAAAATGAGAGTCACACTGACAACAATTGGATGGTTAAATCCAATGATAATGTATTGCATAAAATAACATCTTCATATGCTAGATTTAGTACCGGTTTAGTTCTGATTGCCTTAAAAAAAAATTCCTTCAACCTTCAAATCATGCCTGCGTGTATAACTCTACTTATTTTCACATATATCTTATTACAATTATTTTTCTAATTGCATATCAATCTCATAAATGAGATCTTACATTTATACCATAACCTAAGACCAATTGAATAGGTCAACTCATTAAAAGATATTACAATTAAATTAATTACAAGTAAACCAATATCCGATGCATGATCTCGGCTCAATACATTTACAATAAGAATAAATCATCTCCATAATGTGTCATGCTGATCTGGAATAGATATGCCTATTGGTGCATATCTTGGACCTATTTGCTGGTAACAACAAATATGCAAACCCGAATAAACAAATAACCAAATCACCAAAACCAATTGATCAAATAATATCTTTGACATAACCAAGTAGTCTCCAAGTCATTCCAAGTGCCGGTGAACAATATAATTTGTTGGTGAACCAAATATCGGTGATTGTGCATAAGTCTCTGACTTGCCGGTGAACATAACCAAAGATCTCCAAGTGCTGATAAGTGTTGACAAGTGATGATAGGTGTTGACATCAATGAAAAAACCATATCAACATATCCAAAATACCATCATTAAGATCCCCATTAGGGATGCATGTTCCAATCAGGAGAGAAGGAATTAAAATATGAATACACCTCTACAATCAATAATAAATCCTTATAGAAGACACTACTTCACAAAGGGGAAATTTTAATCTTAAGAAGGAGAGATGTTTGAAATCACTCTTTCCCCCCATATAAAGGGAGAAGATATGAGATAGAAATAGGCTATTATGTTGCTTCCAAAAGTATGATTGCACTTGAAATTGTACCATCATGAATGGAAATTAGCCCCCAGTAAGTGAGCTACCAATGTCACATAATGATGAGCATTATAATAGGCATTAATGTTATTTAAGGGTATGATAGATTGAATGAGGATTTGAATATGACATATTAAATTCTCTACTATAAGTGAGATTAAAAACATGTATAAGATGGAGAATGTTAAAAAGTCTTTAGAAAGAGAGAATTTTATAGGAGAAGAATAGGCCACTAAGTCATACTTTTCTTGCACACAAGAAATATTAGGAGAGGGATAAGTGTAATTCATTAGAGCCTTATTCCTGCAAGAAGGGATTTTAGAATGAGCAGAAGATAAAGTCTCATAAGTAGGGTTAGAAATCTCTTCAGGAGATTCACAAAGAGATTTGTGCATCACTAAGATTTCCTTATGAGGGGGATGAGTGTTGAAAGAAGTATAAGATGATTTAATTGAGGTGAGGTCATCATCACTACTAAATATAGAATTCCCATTGATTGATGGCCTTTTAAATTCTTTGGTGGGCTTAGAAGGATTATATCCAAGTCCAAATGAAGCATCATATGTGTTATGTTCTGAAGGAACTTTAATTCCTTGTTCATTTGTGCTACAATCACTGCCATTATAGCCACTCTTAGCTAAAATGTGAAAACCAAGACCATAAAGGGATGCCAAATCAGAAAGAGATGGTTGCACCACATACGTCTCAATGCTATATGAATTGGAGGAATGATTTGAAGAATTATTTGAATGAGAAGCAGCCACAAAGTGGTTACTTGGTTGTTTAGAGAAAGTGGGTTGCTCTCAAGTTTTCTCCTTATATTTCTCCTTCTCAGTCTTAGATCCTTTCCAAGATACTCTATACTCTCCTATAAAGTAGGGTTAATGTCTAGAGATCCACAATCATCATCTGAGAGAACTCCTTCGAGAGAAAATATATCTTTGGGAGGAGATTCCAATTTACTAGAAGAATCAAGAGTACTAGAAGGAACAAGATCATTAAAGGAAATAGATATATTTGAAGAAGTAGGAGGATTGGGAGAAGAATGGGAAGTAGTTGAACAAGAAGATCCAACTTTTATTGGAGCTTGAATATTGGTATCAGGTAACAATGTGTATGTCTTATTGTTAATAATGAACTTAACTTGCCTATGAAAAGTTGAGGGGAAAAATTTCATGCTATAGATCCATGATAGAAGGTTATATATCAAGTTACTAGGCATGACATGAATAGGTGTAGATAAAGTAATAGGACATACCTTAATAGGAAAGTTTATGACACCTAAATTTTATTAATCAACATTATTATAACCTCAAATAGAAATAGAAGTGAGTTCGATGAGAGAACGATCCACATTAATCTTATCAAACAAGTCCACACTAAAAACATTAAGGCTAAATCCATTATCCACAAGGGTTCATCTTATAGAACTATTGTTGATAATAGCCACAATCATAAGAGGATCATATTGATTTTGGTTTCATGAGAAGGTAACTCATCTTGTGTGAATATAATTTGAGCTTTGGGTTTTTTTGTAGGATCATTCAAAGAAGCCATGTTATTAGGTGTCACTGTAGGTGGGAAATCTAAGTTTTTCAAATCATCTTGTAACATCTCATGATAAGCAAGTGAAGTTTGAACCAAATCCCAAATAGAAATCTTGGTAGGAGTAGCTTTAAGTTGTTCAATGAGATCATACTCCTTACTAAGAGTCTGTGATATACGAGGTACTTGTCGAAGAGTAGATTGAGAGGGAGGAAGTGAAGCTGGGGTAACTAGAAGAGGATTAGGTTGCCTATTGTTTCTTGTGTTGTAGGTATGAGAAATCGTATGATAGCTCTCATCGGTGATTTTATTAGCATACTCATAAGGGCTCTTAGTAGGACAACCTCACTACATAGTAATAAAAGGTTTCTTACGAGTGAAAAAAGAATCATTAGCATAACCACCTTGAACCACTAAGATAGGCTTAAGTTGAGAACTTTGAGAAGGACATGCACCTTGAACCGTGAAGAGGGGTTTATTAGGCGTTTCATTCACATGTATTAAATTTATTGAAGATGGTTTAGGAATATGAAAGGTTTCCTTATGAATTTTAGGAAATGAATGGACAAGATTATTGGAAAAATTTTCAATAGTCTCTTCTTGCACTAAAATGTTATCATGGATAAGATCAATTTTAGGAGGTAGACTAGGAGTAGGCATTGATGTTTTAGAAGGAAGAATATTAGTAGAAAAGGTCATATCATCCTTTATCATAAAAGGATCTACATAGGGAATAGACTCTCTAGGAGAAGGATCAACATTACTCTCTAAAGTTTCACCTTTGAGAGGGAGACCTTTGAAAGAGATGTTAACAATCTCTTCTTGAAATAAGGTATTCTTATGAGTAAAACCTATTTGGGGAGAAGGATATGTCTTACCTTTAGAGGAAAAATGATTGAGATTCATGGAAGGTGAGATGATATCAAGAGATTTATCAATCATTATTTCATCTTGTTTGGCTAGGGTTCTCTCACGGGGTAGAGAATAATCAATACCTTCTTCTAATTGTTCATCCCAAATAGTGAAGGCCTTAAAAAAATTATTAGAAATATCTTGTACAAATATGTCCTTATTGTTATTTCCAACTTTGGGATAAGGGATAATATTGTTCATTAATTCTTCATCCTTAGGGGAGAGAGAAATAATCCTCTTGCCTCAAAATATGTTCAATCGGATGTTTAGGGGAGAGAATTAATGAAATTGATTATGATTTCACCTTCTTTTTCTAAGGTATCTTTATGGGTAAGACAAGCTTTAGGGAAAGGAGAATAATTTCTTATTAATGCATCATCTCAAATGGGAATTTTATTGAAGTCAAAAGAGGAAATTCCATCACTAGGAAAAGTAGGGATTGTACCATATTCTTGCACAAAATTATCCTCATGAGGGGAGTATGATGGTGAATTACTAAGAGGGGGAGGTGAATCAGTAAGGATTTGGTGAATCAGTAGATAGAAAAATGACATAAAATTTCACCAAACTCAAAAATAACCTCTCAAGACAAACTTAGAACTGACTGGTTCAAACACTAATCTACAAACTGCAATATCAGTGTCAAGTAAACTAGTTTGACTGTCATAACAATAAAACAACTTTGAAACTCTCAAAACCTTTTAATAAAAACATCCTAATACTTTATTGACAAAATTAAAAGCACATTTCAGATTGTTGTTGGTCATCATATTACAACTAAGTGGATTTAGCAGTTAAGCAAATTAACCATAGCAAACATTACCACAAAAACATTCACCACTTGACATAATGATTTTGACGTGGAAACCCAAATGGGAAAAATCACGGTGGGGATGAATACCCACAAGTATTCTGAACTCTTCTAAAGTTTTCCCTATTAGGAGCCAAGCCTGTGAAAGATTTACAATAAGTCCTGTTAAGAATAGATCCTGTTAGGGACCACCCAATTAAGGGATTGACTATAATGCCCTATTAGAAGCAATACCCTGTTAGGAGTAACCTTGGTAAAGGATTTGAAATCCAAGATAATGGATCACCTGGTTAGAGGATTCAGATAATATTAAGCTTGTTAGAGATTACCCGGTTAAGGGATTTGATAGTTGTAATTGTTAGAGAACAATAGGGGTTTGCTGATCTAGTGAATATAACTACTCTACTTGACCAAATCCTTTTCATGCTCCTATCTTCCTTTACACACTACAGATACATCTCTTGGTTTGGCAACCAATCACTCTTACATTCAACCAAAATTTCCAACACTACAACGAAACAACTCATCAACCTTATAAGAAAAACAATAGGTCACTAACACATCACAAACCTACGATCTCATAGAGATTAACAACAAATGGGTTCTAGTATGACCATTGGATTACATTAAAAATCATTGCACATCGTTCAAGACAACCTCTACCTCTCCTTGATCACCACTTCATCGATCCCTATAACTCATCACATGGTTTCCATTACACGCAATGTACTCACTCTTTCCCAACATAAAACCGTTATCTCTACATGCCAAAAACTATTTGAAACTCTTCTCATACAACATGCGTACGTGGCATAATCATTACCACTCATCATTTGATCATAAACCAATACAACTGATTCACCAAGCTCCATCGGTTAGGGTTTTAGGTTTTAGCACATCAACAGGTAGGGTTATCGGTTGATCTCACTTCGTCTCTAGTAATATAGGTTTCCTTCACTATCTCTCCTATTGGTTGCAAAACAACATCATTACCGGTTATAATTGACATCAATGACAACATAATAGTTCATCAATATTACCTACCTAGTCTGCATCTATAGAAACCTTCAAATAAAAGTTACCTACATATGGATACCATAATCCATAGTCAATAGTACCTTTCAAATATCTGAATATCCTTTTGGTTGCTATCTAGTGTGTCTCCTTTGGATTCTGCTTAAATCTAGAAACTAAACCAACAGCATGAGCAATATCCGGTTTGTTGTGAACAACATAATTTAATTTCCCTATCATTGACCTATACTCCATTTCATCAACAAATATGATATCATCCTCCTTAGACAATTTACAACCTATAATCATTATTGTCCCAACTGGATTACAGTCAATCATTCTGAATGTCTTCAATACCTCTTTCACATACTTAGGCTGTGCAATAGAAATACCATTCTTCATCTACTAAATTTCCAAACCTATGAAGAATTGTATCTCTCCTACTAGAGACATTTCAAATTCACTTTTCATCTCATTTGCACAGTCATCACTCATGTCATCATTGCCTCCAAATATGATATCATCTACAAACACTTCACTAACAAGTATCTTATCTCCTTTAGATTTGAGATATATATTGTTCTCTTCACTGGTTCTCTGAAAATCTATCTTCATCAGGTGTGAATTTATCCTTTCATACCATGCTCTCCATGCTTGTTTCAAACCATATAGTGCCTTGTGTAGTTTACACACCATATCCTTTGCATCAATAAAAGCATAACCATCTAGTTGCTCAATGTATACTTCTTCTTCCATTATTCCATTTATAAATGCTAACTTTACATCCATATGATAAACTTTGAATTCATTATATGTTCCAAATGCAAGTAGAGTCCTAACACCTTCCAATCTCGAAATTGGTGCAAATGTCTCATCATAGTCTTTTCCTTCTTCCTATGCATAAACTTTTCATACCATTCTAGCTTTGTTTTTGACTACTACTCCATCTTCATTCAATTTATTCTTGAATACCCATTTAGTACCTATCACATTTTTATTCACTGGTCTGGGTACTAGGGTCCATGAATTGTTCTTCTCAATCTAGTCAAGCTCCTCCTCCATAGATTTCATCTAGTGATCATCTCCAAATTGTTCCTTAGTAGTTTTAGACTCAGTAGTGGAGATCATGAAAGAATTATCTCTAATTCTTCTTTTGGTTAAAACTCCAACATCTTTATCTCCAATAATCTAGTAAGGATTATGATAGAGTCTTATATACCTTGGAATTACATTGACTTCATAAGCTTCTGGCTTTATTAGTTTTGGTTCCAAAATTAGAATGCAAGGTTCATCTTCCTTGTTTTCCTTACAGGTTTGTCCTAAAACTTTAGGATACTCATCCACTCGAACATCAACACTTTCAATGATTCTCTATGTCTAGTTATTGTACAATTTGTAGGCCTTACTCTTGGTGGAGTAACCAAGAAATATGCCTTCGTCACTTTTAGCCTCAAACTTACTAACATAGTCACCTCTCTTGATAAAACATTTATTGCAAAAAATCATAAAATAACTAACATTAGGTGATCTACCATACCTAAATTCATAAGGAGTTTTATCCTTTCCTCTCTTTAGAAATATCCTGTTGATAGTATAGATAGTTGTGCTGACAGATTCTCTCTAGAAATGTTTTTCTACTCCTCCTTGTATAAGCATCATTCTACCAGCTTCAACAACTGACCAGTTGTTTCTCTTTGCAATACCATTCTATTATGGTGTCCTCAGTGCAGAAATTTGCCTCTTGATTCCATTGTCTTCACAATATCTACTAAATTCCTCTAATGTAAATTCACCTCCTTGATCAGCCCTCAGACACTTTATTTTCTTACCACTTTCCTTTTTAGCTAAGGCCCTACATTCCTTGAACTTACTAAACGCTTATGTTTTATCCTTCAAGAATGTGACCCACATCTTTCTTGAGAAATCATTAGTGAAGATAATAAAATATTTCTCACCTTGAATACTTCTAGTCCTTATTGGTCCATAAAGGTCTGTATGAACCAAATCTAAAAAATGTTTGGCTAAGAAGGATTTTCTCTTAAAATTTGAGGATGTCATCTTTCCTAACTGACATTCCTTACACAGAGCATTCACCAGTTTGTCCAACTAAGGCAAATCTCTTCCCAACTTGGACTTACTCACCTTAACAATGCTATCAAAATTTATATGACAAAATACTAGATTCCAATGATAACTATTATCTAGTTTAGCAATTAAATAGTTGTTGACTTTAAGATTCAGGTGAAATGGGTAACCTTTTGTCTTCTTTCTAGTTGCAATTAGTTCACCTTTTCTCCCATAGATTTTGCACATTCCATTCTTGAATTCCAATGGATAACCTATGTCATTGAGTTGAGATACACTTAAAAGATTGTGCTTTAATCCTTCAACCTAGTAAACATCATCTTCACTACTCTTTCCATTAAGAGAAATGGTTCCCTTTCCATTTATCATGTAGGGTGAGTCATTTCCAAATCTCACAACTCCTCCATCAAATTCCTTCAAAGTAATAAATTTACTGCGACCATCAGTTACATGGTGTGAACAACCACTATCTATGATCCAATCATCATAGTTATCCATGTGAGAAACTAATGCCTTCTAATTAGATGTCTCCTCTTTAATGGATACAAAGACAATGTCTTCATTAGCATCTCCCTCAAATTCCTCATTAGTGATACCACCATCAGCTATATGAGACAATCCCTTTTTCCTTTTCCTTTGTACTTCTTGTACTTCTCACTCTTATGCTCATTGTCACCACTAGGACAGTTAGCTGCAATGTGTCCAATCTTATTACACGCAAAACACTTCAAAGATTATTTACCTCTATACTTACTGGTACCTAAGTGTAACGGCTTGACCAACAATGCTTCAAGCTCAATAAGACTATCTTCATTCTTAACTTCTCTACTAGATCTAGACTCATATCTATGACTATCATCTATACTTTTCCTCATAGGAGGTTTAGAAACTGAAGATCTAAATGTAGGTCCGGATTTCTCAGCACTACCATCATAACCATTTAATTCAAATGTGGTAATCTTACCAATGATGGAGTCAAGAGTTACCTTAGTTTTATCAATATGCTTTAGCTCATGAATGGCTACAACTCAAATTGTGTAGATCGGTAGAAGGGTTCTCAACACCTTACTAACCACTATGGCATCTTTCACTTTACCACCAACACTCTTGATCTCACCAACTATCTTTGTGATCCTCTAAACAATACTCTTGTATATTCTCTCCTTCAGCCATTTGCATGTCATCAAATTTACCTCTCAGACTGTCTTCTTTGGCAATCTTCACATGCTCATCATCGCTATAGATTCCGTCAAGTTTCGTCCACACCTCATAAGAAATCTCTAGACCATGGACATTAACATACTTTGAATTAGACAAAGAATTGATAATTGCCTCCAATGATTGATTATTTTCTTTTTGTTATCCTTTTGATCATCAGACATAGTTCCACTAGGTGCAACATATTGAGTAACAACATATTCCCAGTATTTACTTCCATATTCTATAGTTTCCCTATTAAACTTTGGACCTTCTTTCTTCATCATGTTCTTCTATATCTTTACCTCAAGCTATTATACTTAGACATTAGAAGACCTAAAATTCTTTGATACTAATTGATAGTATGATGAATCAATAAGGATATGATCAATTACTAAGAGGGGGGTGAATTATTAGATAGAAAACTGACATAAACTTTCACCAAACTCAAAAACAACCTCTCGAGACAAACTCAGAACTAACTGGTTCAAACAATGAACTACAAACTGCAATATCATTGTCAAGTAAATGAGTTTGACTGTCATAATAGAATAATAGTAAACAACTCTGAAACTCTCAAAACCTTTTAATTAAAACATCCTAATACTTTATTGACAAAAGTAAAAGCACATTTCAGATTGTCGTCGGTTATCAAATCATAACTAAGTGGATTTAGCAATTAAGCAAATTAACCATAAGAAACATAACCACACTAACATTCACCACTTGACACAATGATTTTGATGTAGAAACCCAAATGGGAAAAACCAAGGTGGGGATGACTACCCAAAAGTATTTAGAACTCTTTTGAAGTTCACCCTATTAGGAGCCAAGCCTGTTAAAGCTTTAGAATAAGTCCTATTAAGAATAGATACTCTTAGGGACCACCCGGTTAGGGGATTAACTATAATGCCTTATTAGAAGCAATACCTTATTAGGAGTAACCTCGGTAGAGGATTTGAAATCCAAGCTAATGGAGCACCTGGTTGGAGGATTTAGATAACACTAAGCTTGTTAGACCTTAGCCAGTTAAGGGATTTGACTATTATAATTGTTATAGAACTATAGGGGTTTGTTGATCTTGTGAATATCACTACTCTTCTTAATTAGATCCTTTTCATGCTCCTATCTTCCTTTACACATTCTACAGAAACATCTCCTAGTTTGGCAACCAGTCACTCTTACATTCAACAAAATTTCCAACACTACAACAAAACAACTCATTGACCTTATAAGGAAAACAATAGGTCACTAACACATCACAAACCTAAGATCTCATAGATATTAAAAAACAAATCGGTTCAAGTATGACCATTGGATTACATAGAAATCATTGCACATCATTCAAGACAACCTCAACTGCTCCTTTATCACTGCTTCATAAAACCTTGTAACTCATCACACGGTTTCCATTACATGCAAAGTACCCGCTCATTCCCAAGATAAAATTGTTATGTCTACATGCCAAAACCTATTTGAAACTCTTCTCATACAACATGCATACATGGCATAATCATTACCACTCATCATTTGATCATAAACAAATACAATCGATTCACCAAGCTCCATCAGTTAGGGTTTTAGGTTTTAGCACATCAACAGGTAGGGTTACCGATTGATCTCGCTTCTTCTCTAGTAATACCGGTTTCCTTCACTAGTTCTCCTACCACTTGCAAAAAAACATCATTACAACATCATTACCGATTATAATTGACATCAATGACAATATAGTAGTTCATCAATGCAATCTTAATGCAAATGCCAACAATCTCCCCCTTTGGCATTGATGGCAATACAAGTATCAATACCCTTGATTGTTATGATTCTGAATAGGAATCCTAGTTTACATTTTACCATGTACTCTCCTTCAACTGAGTCTCCTTATCTTCAGCTGGTAACTAGCTATAGATCTTCTCCCTGTTAATCATATAGTTCTTTTCCCCATAATCAAATAGTTCTTCTCCCACTTTGACAACAATGCCAAAGTAAAAGTAAAACATGTAGTGTCATTCTTCACTAGTCTGCATCAAAAAACTACAACTTGATGCTCCCCCAATGGAATTACTCCACTCTACACCAATCCTTCTACAAGATTCTTCAATTAGCTTCGGTGCTAATGTGTTCCACATCTTGCTCAATTGACCTCATGTAGGGGAACAACCCCTAGCTGGCCTCTAAGATAATCAAAAGTAGTCTTAGGTAAAGGTTTAGTAAACATATCTGCTAACTTCTCCTTCATAGATACATGCTCCAATAACACATCTTTACTCTGCACTTTCTCCCTCAGGGAATGATATTTCAGCTCAATATGCTTGGTTCTAGAATGCAACACCGGGTTCTTTAAAATATTTATTGCACTATTGTTGTCACATAAAATATTTATAGGTTCTATAATCATCTGCTTAAATCCTTCTAGAATGTGTTTCATCCAGATTGCATGCATACAATTCATATATGCTGCAACATATTTAGCTTCAACAATGGACTATGATATACTTCTTTTCTTCTTGCTGCTCCATGATACAAGTCTTCCTCTAGGAAGAATGCACCACCGGTTGTGCTCTTCCTATCATCAACATTACCTTCCGAGTCTATATTTGTATAAACCTTCAAATCAAAGTTACCTGCATATGGATAGCATAATCCATAGTCAATAGTACCTTTCAAACATCTGAATATCATTTTGGTTACTATCAAGTGTGTCTTCTTTGGATTCTTCTAAAATATGGAAACTAAACCAACTCTATGAGCAATATACAGTTTGTTGTGAACAACATAATACATTTTCACTATCATTGACCTATACTCCTTTTCATCAATAGACGTGGCATCATCCTCAGATAGTTTACAACCTATAGCCATTGGTGTTCCAACTAGTTTACAATCACCCATTCCAAATTTCTTCAATACCTCTTTCACATAATTAGGCTGTGTGATAAAAATAACATTCTTCATCTGCCAAATTTTCATACCTATGAAGAATTTTATCTCTCGTACTAGAGACATTTCAAATTCACTTTTTACCCCATTAGTAAAGTCATCACTCATGTCATCATTGCCTCCAAATATGATATCATCTACAAACACTTCATTAACCAGTATCTTATCTCCTTCAGATTTGAGATATATATTGTTGTCTTCACTAGTTCTCTGAAAACCTATTTTCATTAGGTGGAATGTAACCTTTCATACCATTTTCTTGGTGCTTTCTTCAAACCATATAGTGTCTTGTGTAGTTTACACACGATATCCTTTGCATCAGTCAAAGAATAACGATCTAGCTACTCAATGTATACTTCTTCTTCCAGTATTCCATTTAGAAATGTTGACTTCACATCCATCTGATATACATTGAATCCCTTATATGATGCAAATGCAAGTATATTCCTATTACCTTCCAATCTAGCACCTAGTGCAAATGTCTCACCATAGTCTTCTCCTTCAGCCTATGCATAACCTTTGCATACCAATCTAGCTTTGTCTCTAACTTCTACTCCATCTTCATTTAGTTTATTCTTGAATACCCATTTAGTACCTATCACTTTTTTATTCACCAGACTAGGTACTAGGGTCCATGAATTGTTCTTCTCAATCTAGTCAAGCTCCTCCTCCATAGCTTTCATCTAGTGATCATCTCCAAATGCTTCCTTAGTAGTTTTAGGCTCAATAGTGGAGATCATACAAGAATACTTTCTAATTATTCTTCTGGTTAGCACTCCAACATCTTTATCTCCAATAATCTAGTAAGGATTATGATTGAGTCTCACATACCTTGGAATGACATGATAATTATCTTCAGGTTCTTCTTCCTCACTTTCATCATCTTCTTCTGAATCTTCCTATTCTGGTTGAACTGGTAACATAGCATTCACTTCATCAGGTTCTGGCTTTACTGGTTTTGGTTCCAAAATCAGAATGCAAGGTTCATCTTCCTTCTTTTGCTTATAGGTTTCTCCAAAAACTTTAGGATACTCATCCACTCGAACATCAACACTTTCAGTGGTTCTCTATGTCTAGTTATTATACAATTTGTAGGCCTTACTCTTGTTGGAGTAACCATGAAATATGTCAGCATCACTTTTAGCCTCAAACTTACTAACATAGTCACCTCTCTTGATAAAAAATTTAATACCAAAAATCTTAAAATAACTGACATTAGGTGGTCTACCATACTAGTACTCATAAGGACTTTTAGCCTTTCCTCTATTTACCAATATCTTGTTCATAGTGTAGACAAGTATGCTGATAGCTTCTCTCCAAAAATTTTTTGCTACTCCTCCTTGTATATGAAATGTTCTAGAAACTTCAACAACTGACCTGTTGTTTCTCTTTGCAATACCATTTTGTTGTGGTGTCCTCAATGCAAAAAAGTTGCCTCTTGATTCCATTGTCTTCACAATATCTAGTGAATTCCTCTTAAGTAAATTCACCTCCTTGATCAGTCCTTTGACACTTTATCTTCTTACCACTTTCCTTTTTATGTAAGGCTCTGAATGCCTTGAACTTACTAAAGGCTTTTGTTTTATCCTTCAAGAATGTGACCCACATTATTCTTGAGCAATCATTAGTGAAGATAATAAAATATCTATCATCTTGAATACTTTTGGGCCTTATTGGTCCACAAAGGTCTGTATGAACCAAATCTTACAAATGTTCTGGTGAGAAGGATTTTCTCTTAAAACTTGAGGATGTCATCTTTCCTAACTAACATTCCTTACATGGAGAATTCACCGACTTGTCCAACTAAGGAAAACCTCTTACCAACTTGGACTTACTGACCTTAACAATGTTATCAAAATTTATATGACAAAATATTTGATGCCAAAGCCAACTACCATCTAATTTAGCAATTAAACAATTGTTGACTTTATAGATTCAGGTGAAATAGGTTACCTTTTGTCTGCTTGTTGGTTGCAATCAGTTCACCTTTTCTCCCATAGATTTTGCACATGCCATTCTTGAATTCCAATGGATAACCTTTGTCATTGAGTTGAGCTACACTTAAAATATTGTGCTTTAATCCTTCAACCCAGTAAACATCATCTGTACTACTCTTTCCATTAAGAGAAATGGTTCCCTTTCCTTTTACCATGTTGGGTGAGTCATTTCTAAATCTCACAACTCCTCCATGAAATTCCTTCAAAGTAAGAAATTTACTTCAGTCATCAATTATGTGGTGTGAATAACTATTATCTATGATCCAATCATCATAATTATCCATGCAAGAACTTCATGCCTTCTGATTAGATATCTCCTCTTTAATGGCTACAAATACAATATCTTCATTAGCATCTCCCTTAGATTCCTCATTGAGCTACACTTAAAATATTGTGCTTTAATCCTTCAACCCAGTAAACATCATCTGTACTACTCTTTCCATTAAGAGAAATGGTTCCCTTTCCTTTTACCATGTTGGGTGAGTCATTTCTAAATCTCACAACTCTTCCATGAAATTCCTTCAAAGTAAGAAATTTACTTCAGTCATCAATTATGTGGTGTGAATAACTATTATCTATGATCCAATCATCATAATTATCCATGCAAGAACTTCATGCCTTCTGATTAGATATCTCCTCTTTAATGGCTACAAATACAATATCTTCATTAGCATCTCCCTTAGATTCCTCATTAGTGATACCACCATCAATTGTAATGAGACAATCCCTTTTGCATTTTCCTTTGTACTTCTTGTACTTCTCACATGTATGCTCATTATCAGCATTAGGACAGTTAACTACCATGTGTCCAATCTTGTTACATGGTAAACATTTCAAAGGTAATTTAACTCTATACTTACTGGTACCTCTAGGTAACGGCTTGGCCAAAAATGCTTCAACCTCAATTAGACTGTCTTTATCATCAACTTCTCTACTAGATCTAGACACATAACTATGACTGACATCTCTACTTTTCCTCATGGGAGGGTTAGAAACTGAAGCTCTAAATGTAGATTCAGATTTCTGAGCACTACCATCATAACCATCCAATTCAAATTCAGTAACCTTAACAATGATGGACTAAAGAGTTACCTTAGTTTTATAAATAAACTTTAGCTCTTGAATGACTAACCACTGTGGCATCTTACAATTTACCACCAACACTCTTGATCTCACCAACTATCTCTTTGATCCTCTGAATAATACTATTGTATATTCTCTCGTTCAACCATCCACATGTCATCAAATTTACCTCTTAGACTCTCTTGTTTGGCAATCCTCATATGCTCATCACTGCTATAGATTTCCTTAAGTTTCTTCCACACCTCATAAGAAGTCTCCAAACCATGGACATAAATACACACTAAATCAAACAAATAACTATTAATGGCCAAAAATGCTTGATTATTTTCTTGTTGCTCTTTCTTTTGATCATTAGACATAGTTCCACTAGGTGCAACATATTGAGTAACAACATGTTCCTAGAATTGACTTCCTAGACTCTTCATATAGATTTTCAATCTATCACTCCATATTCTATAGTTTCCCTATTTAACTTTGGACCTTCTTTCTTCATCTTGTTCTTCAAGATCTTTACCTCAAGTTGTTAGGCTTAGAGACTAGAAGACCTAAAATGCTTTGATTCCAATTGATAGTATGATGAATCAATAAGGATCTAGTCAATTAATGAGAGGGGGTGAATTAGTGGATACCAAACTAACATAAACTTTCACCAAACTCAAAAACAACCTCTCAAGACAAACTCAAAACTGACTAGTTCAAACACAGAACTAGAAACTGCAATATCACTATCAAGTAAACTGGTTTGATTGTCATAACAAAATAATAGTAAAACAACTCTGAAACTCTCAAAACCTTTTAATCAAAACATCCTAATACTTTATTAACAAAAGTAAAAGAACATTTCATATTGTTGTTGGTCATCATATCATAACTAAGTTTATTTAGCAGTTAAGAAAATTAACCATAGCAAACATAACCACAAAAACATTCACCACTTGACATAATGATTTTGGTGTGGAAACCCAAATGGGAAAAACAATAGTGGGGATGAATACCCACAAGTATTTTTAACTCTTCTGAAGTTTTCCCTGTTAGGAGCGAAGCCTGTTAAAGCTTTACAATAAGTCCTGTTAAGAATAGATCCTATTAGGGACCACCCGGTTAAGGGATTGACTATAATTCCCTATTAGAAGAAATACCTTGTTAGGAGTAACCTCGGTAGAGGATTTAAAATCCAAGATAATGGATCACCTAGCTAGAGGATTTAGATAAAACTAAGCTTGTTAGAGCTTACCCAGTTAAGATATTTGACTATTGTGATTGTTAGAGAACAACAGGGATTTTTTGATCTAGTGAATAGCACTACTCTGCTTGATCCGATTCTTTTCATGCTCCTGTTTGCCTTTACACATACTACAGATACATCTCCTAGTTCGGAAACCAAACGCTCTCACATTAAACCAAAATTTCCAGCACTACAACAAAATAACTCATCGACCTTATAAGGAAAACAAAAGGTTGGTAACACATCAAAAACCTAAGATCTCATAGAGATTACAAATAAATTGGTTCAAGTATGACCATTTGATTACATAGTAATTATTCCACATCATTCAAGATAACCTTGACCACTCCTTGATCACCACTTCATCAATCCCTATAACTCATCACATGGTTCCCATTACATGCAATGTACTCACTCATTCCCAAGATAAAACCATTATCTGTACACGCCAAAAAATATTTGAAACTCTTATCATATAATATGCATACGTGGTATAATCATTACCGCTCATCATTTGATCATAAACCAAAACAACTGATTCACCAAGCTCCATTGGCTAGGGTTTTAGGTTTTAGCACATCAACAGGTAGGGTTACCGATTGATCTCACTTCTTCTCTAGTAATATAAGTTTCCTTCACTAGCTCTCCTACCAGTTGTAAAACAATATCATTAGAACATCATTATCGGTTATAATTGACATAAATGATTAGATAGTAGTTCATCAATGCAATCTTCATGCAAATGCCAATAGAGTATTATTTAGGAGGGAGATGAACATCTTTGTCCTAAGATTTATTCTTGGGAAGGAGATCTTCGAAGGAAGTGCCCATAACCTCTTGTTGCACTAACATGCCCCCATTGGTAAGACCAAATTTAGGATAAGATAAGTCAATGTCGATCAATACCTTTTCTCTTAGAGAGGAATCAAGTAAAGAAGGTAAAGTAACACTAAGAAAGGTATTTATGATATTGTCCTCTTTCTCTAAGATAGCTAGATGGGAAGGACAGATTTTAGGAGAATTGTCAAGATCACTCTTCAAATCTTCATCCTTAGAGAATGAGAGAGTTTTGAAGGGGTTTGTAACAACTCTTTTAGGCACTAAAATGTTGCCATAGATAGAAAGAGGTTCTTTAAGAGAGGAAAAATTGAAACAAGGGAAGCTAACCCATTATCACATTTATGAAATGAATGCATCATGACAATAATTTTCCTCTTTCAAATGATAAAATACATAAAATAGAAGGAAATGTTCAATTTTAACCAATGAAAGCACTCTAAAGTTTGATTTAGAAAATAAAATTTATGAGTGAAATGTGTTCCTAAATCAGATATGAAATTAATGATCCAAATTGAGCTATCTACAAGTTCAATTTTGAATTTGAAACTTGTAAATGTAAATTTGAATTTGAAATAGCAAAACACTCAGATCTGATAATATAAATCAGAATGAAAGAAGAATGGATTCACGTAAGGTTGACCAAAATGTGGAGGGGAAGAAGTGAGACTGGGTGACTAGGATCTAATCCCACTTTTGCCAACACATTGGGAATAGAAAAGAGCCTACAGAGATAGATCACTTTGGCTACTTCTTGTGAGAAAGAGAGATTGAAGGATTATCTATTAGGGTTTCTATTACTCTTGTTGTATATGAAGATAAGATGTGAGAGATTGATCAACTAGACTAGGAGATGAAAAATGAAGCATATGTAAACTAAAATTGCATACAATTGTAGATCTAATACTGTAGATCTAAGAAGGAGAAGGAATTTGGATGTGTACCTAGTGTTGAAAAATGAGCCAAACTGACCTGGACAAGAGTGCTACGCTCTAGTCTTGTTCTATCTGATAGGAAGTTGCAACTAAGTGACTACAAATTGAATGTTCTGAGATGCAACCTTGTTGAAAATCATCTAAAAGTGGAGGGACCAGGGCACCACACCCATGTCTTGGGTAGGACCAGGGTACCACGCTCCTATCCCTGATGGTTTTGGGATAGATTTGAGGGTTTAAAATAGTCCTTGTTCCTTTTAGTTGTCCTGAAAGTCTCTTGGGTACCTGTACCTACACCTACAAATGAAAAGAGAAGGTTTAGGTTGCTATATGGGGTTTTTCCTTAGTCAAACCCCTATTTTGGTGATTTCCACCTCAACAAATAGCTGATTTGTATAGTAAAATAGTGTGTGGAGGAATCTTGTGTGTGTGCAAGTCCCTAAAATGAGAAAGATGGGAAACTAGAGCTACCCTATGCTTTGGAAAGTAAACCTTAAATATATGTAAATGTAAACATAAATCAGAATTCTTACAATAAAATATGCTAAATGATCTAAGTCATAAATGCAAATATGAAAATGAGTGTAAATAGGCTCATACAAAGACATGAAAATGACATGAAACCATACCAATCCCCAAGGGAGAGATATAAGCCACTTGATCTCCTATTATTCTTAAATACCTTCAAGGCTCCTAATTTATGATTAATACTTGATTAATACTTAATGAATGATTGATTAATGTTGTTTAAGAATCCACATAAGCTTCTCTTTCACTACATAGAAGGCTCCTTGTTATCGCTAGCTCTTTTTGCTGAAAACTCCTTTTTCATAGATGTCTTCAAATGAAGAAAGAGAGATCTTATGTATGAAACCCTAGATATTAATTTCATCTTTAGGCTGACCTAGGATTTTAATTTCCCACCAATTTATTGGGGTTAAGCATTATAATATCATAGAATTATGCTCCCTAAATTTTAGGAAAAATATCGGGCACCAGGTGCAACTTGCACCCAGTCCAACCAACTTTTCACCAAATTTTTGAGGCCATTAGATATGATGATATTAGAGAGAATACCAAAGTTAAAACTAATTTTGAGATGTTTTTATATGCAAAATTGGGCCTTAAAGGTCGAAATAAGACATAATTAGGGTTCATGATTTAATGATTCGTTGGACGAGTAAAATAAAAAGGGCCACACTTAGGATAAAGGGCCCAATTTTATGATGTGGGGAGTGATGAAATATGACTTTAGATTTAATTAAATTAATTAATTAAATTCTTAAATTCAAATTACAATGCAAGATGCAAACATACTAAGGCGGGTGCTAAGCTAAGCATAGAACTGTACCACCCTAGCAAGGGTGTACAATTTACGATGTTACACTTGCTAACCATCCACTCCCAAGATTTGATCTTTTCTTTACCGAGTCTCCTCTATCTATCAACTTGCAAATGTTCCCACCAAAGAGATTCATGTTCTTTCAACTTAGTGCAAGCATATCTCACCTTCCTATCTTCTATGGTGCCTTCAAAATCAAAATAATTTTCCATCTTCATGATCTAATCTAGCAATTCATCTGAGCCTAACTTGCCATCATAATCCAGTGGGATGAAATGCGGTCTAGTATTTTCTCTAGATAATTCTCTTATAAACCTTTCTTCATCTAGATCATTCACCATTAAATTTTCTCCTTGTTCTCCAACTACCACTTCTTCTTCTTCATCTTCACTCACATCTTCAACATGTTGACCTCTTCCCTAGGCCATTTCAATAACTTCCAATCAAGTTACAATTCCTCTCAACATTTCCATCATAGTAGGGTTTACATTTCCACACACTCCACCATTTATATTTTCTCTTCACACCATATTCACCTAAATCTTCTATAGTTGTAGGTTAGATCCTCAATCCACCAACCTACAACAAAATCTTACAAGATAACGCAATCTCCGTAACAAAATCTTGCTCTAATACCACTTGGTGCATTCATGATAGGAGAGTCCTCAAAGAGAATAGTCTAGACCATGTAGCAAGAGTTACATAGCAGAAATAGCTCAAAGTGATCGAGGCAATGCATAAACAAACTATATATTAAATCAAGAAAATCAATTACAAAATAGCGGCAACATGCGAGCTCCAAGATTTGGCTCATGGGCCTGAATACAAAACATGCATGTTATGCAACATTTGGGCTCAAGAAATAATGTGAGCCAACTCCAAACCTCCTAACCTATAGATCTATTTCCTATATTCTTTGACTTTATTCTAAATGCTTAACTACATTGATTTATATGATCAAGGGTGATCTACATAGCCCAATAAGGAACGATACCCGATGAACAAGATGAAACATGTAAAACAACAAGGTTGGCCTCTTCCAAAGAGATCCAACAAAGAAATCCACAAGATGAAGTGTGGACCTAAGGGAAGGTTGGCCACATGCAAAGGAACATTAGGAACAATGAATTAAAATTCCACAAGCTATGGAAATGATCCACAAGATTCACCAATAGTAAAATAGGTCCAAGTGGTTTTGATATTCTAAGTCAGAAAACTATCTCAAATTCCAAAAGCGATGTCGGGAAAAGAATCAAATGTCTTGTGGAGTTAGGATAACAAAAATGACCATGTCCACAAATAAAATCCATCTCCGCAAGATCCACTGAGCAAATGCCAAGAAACTTAGAATGAAATGTTGAAACTGCAAAAGATGAACAAATTGAAAGAAAATGTTTTGTTGGTTGATGCAAGATTGCTAATAACCAGGGCTACTCCTACATCAATTATTAGGGAAAGGAGAGAGAGATAGGGATAAGGAGGGAGAGGGAAATAGAGGGGGAGAGGGGAAGAAAAGAAGGGAGATACCTAGAAATGGGAGGGAGGGATAAGAGGAGGGATGAAATAATAAAGAGAGATAGGAGTATGAGAGGATTGAGGGAGAGGTAGACATGGAGGGACTGCTAGTACCTAGGGAGGGAGAAGATAGAGAGGTGAGGGGGAGAGAGAAGATAGAGAGAGTTCAAAAATAAATAAGGGTCAAGGGGGAGGGAGATAGAGGGGAAGAGAGAGGGAGAGAACTAGAGAGGGGACAAATACATAGGTGAGATAACTATATGGGAAAAGAGAGGATTGAGATAGATAAAGGGGAAGAGAGAGAGTTGAGTAATGAGACATGATGAAGAGGTAGATAGGTGGAGAAGAAGGAAGTGAGAAACCTATAGAGGGGAGAGAGAGTTGATGATCTGGAATGTAGAAAGAGAATACAAGAGGAAGAGAGAATAAAAAACTAGGGGAGCAAGATATATGTGGAGGTATGTATGGATGGGGAGATAGAGAGACAGATGAGAAGAAAGGGATGGATAAACCTAGAGAGGGGATGGAGATAAAATAGGAGAGAAAAAAGAAAAAAGAGAGGAGTAAGAGTGGATGGATGGAGAGGTAGACATGGAGGGAGTGAGAGACCTATGGATGAAGGAGATAAAGAGGTAATGGGAGGAACAGAAGAGGAGGGAGTTCATAAAGGGATAGGGTTAAGGAGGAGGGAGAGAGAGGTAGAGAGGGAGGGAGAGAACTATAGAAGGGGCATATAGGTAGGTGAGATACATAGATGGTGAAAGAGGAGTGAGTTAGATAGAGGGGGATAAAGATAGGTGGGTAATGAGACCTATATGTAGTGGTAGATAGTGTTGGCATAACTCCTGATGGAAATGATGATGTACTGATAAAGGATGATGTTGATATGATGAGATTGATGGACTACTAGTGATGATATATTTATCGACTGTTGGTGATGATATAACTATAATATGATTCTTTATGATTAGTTCTTTGTGTTTTCATTGATGGAAACCATGTCTGCTTATGTTTGGTCTGTTATCTAAGTCATCTAAGTCTATTAGTATTGCCTAACCGGCAATGAATTTAGTTAGACAACAAAACTGCTAAGTAGCGGTCAACCGATAAGTAGGAACAAAGAAGGAGATGGTTGCAGTAGAGAGCCATGTAAGTTAGGAATTACGATTTGGAATGTATTCTTATGACATTATAATGAGTCTATGACTAAAGCTATATCATGTTTGGAGAATCGAAAGTCATGTTTGTAATTGAATGTTGTATATTCAGTATAGGGTTTGAGAATCGGTATCAAGATCTTTAATCAGTGATGTTTTATGGTTTGGCAGTGAATCTTTTCATGTTCTTAACTTAGTGGTGATGTGTCAAAATCCATGTCAAGTGATAAGATTTTTTTTTAGCACAATCAAGGAGTTAATTTATTGAGAAACAACAAAGTTCTTAGCAGAATGTGATAAGGGTTTCAGAGCTTATCAAATCGATGTGGGGTGATGTGTTATGATAATTAAATGGTTGTAATTGTCTTGAAATTTGTTGTAATGATCTTTATGATGAAATATAATGATTTGTAGTGATTTGATATGATCTATGATGTAGATTCATTGTAAGTTAGGGTTATGTAACCGACTAAGTTGTAAAGTTTATTTAGGTCAAGTTTGAGAGGGTTTATTGTGTTGGTGGTCAAAGAAGAAGAGTGTGTCGAACTAGATTGAGATTTCTACATAAGTGAAGAATATTGGAGCTGAAATGGATCTGTATTAGCAAGCAGAGAGTACATTAATTAGATCATTTACCTATTGTTTTCTAATAGTTGCAGCAGTATTAAAATCCCTTAATCGGGTAGGTCCTAATAGGCCCTATCTTGTAAATCCCTTCACTAGGTGGCTCATTAATTTGGGTTTAAATCCTTTAACAAGGTTAGTCCTAATAGGGTAGAGCTCCTAATAGGGCTGAAGTTAAAATCCCTTCACTAGGTGACTCCTAACATGATCTTCTCTTAATCGAGCATTATTGTAAATCTCCTAACTAGGCTAGGCCTCTAACAGGGTGCATTCCTAAAGAGTGCAAATCCTGTGGGTACTAATTCCCACCATGGTCTTTCCCATTTGGGTTTCCACATGAAAAATTTCAATTTTCATGTGGTGGTTGATTTGTTTATGTGTGGATTTGATATCATTACATTTCTTACATGTTGATGAACACATGAATGAGTAGTTTGGTAAATATTCTTTAAGTGATTGATTGAGTAAATGTATCGGTACTGGTTATGAACTATTTTTGTGAATTATTTGTAGTTTGGTGAAAGATTGCAATTTATTGTTATTACTCATTCACCCCCTTCTTAGTAATAACCAGATCCTCACAATAATAATTGGTATCAGAGCATTAGGTTCTCTTTGTGTAGAAGCTTAATCGCTTGGGGAAAAGATCAGAGGAAGATGATGAAGAAGGAGGGTCCCAAATTCACTAAGGATGACTACAAAATATGGAGTGATAGAATGAAGATTTACATTAAAGGTATGGGTGTTTAGTTATGGAAGCATGTTATTACTAAGAATGTACCTCCTACTAGTCATGTGACTATAGACCAACTTAAGGAGAAGTAGGAAAATATTCAAGCATTAGAAACCATTGTAAGTACACTTTTTGGTACTAAATATATTGATATCCATGGTTTAGAAACTTCTACTGAAGTTTGGGAGAGGTTAGAATTAATCTATGGTGGTGATAAGCATGTTCAAAAGGAAAAAGAAGAGAGACTTAGAGGAAAGTTTGATGATATGAGAATGATGGAAGGAGAAAATATCACTCAGTATGGATAGAGGATAAAAGAAGTTATCAGTGGAATCAAAAGTGTTGGTGATGCTATAGAAGAAGACACTATGGTGAGTAAGATTATTAGAACCCTATTGCATACCTATGCCATTAGAGTATCTACTATTCAAGAGTTGAGGTCAGTTAGTAATGATAAGGTTATTGTTGATTCTTTGATTGGTAAGATCACTACTTCTGAGTTGAATAGTTTTGATAACAGTGTACCTCAGATAAAATTTTCTTTCAAAGCATTCGTATCTAGTGTACCAGTGAGAAAAGGGAAATATGTTTGTTATAGTCATGAATGTAGGTCAAGTCATCATGGTGATAGTAAAGATGATGTGGGTGATGAAGATAATCTGATGGAATTTGAAGCTCTATTAGCAAAAAGACTTCCTAGAGGCACTAATAAGTACAAAGGCAAGCTTCCTCTTAAGTGTTTCTCTTGTAACAAGATAGGACATATAGCTACAAACTATCCTAATAGTGATCAAAAGGAAAAGTTTAGAAAATATAGAGGTAAAGGAAAGAAACGGTGCTATGTTGTAGTTGATGAAGGAGTCACTGATGAAGAATCAGAGGATGAAGACAATGAGGAGATTGTTTTTGTTGTTGTTAAGGAACATTTGTCTGATAAGAAGGCTTTAGTATCTCACATTGACAACAGTGATGAATGGATTATTGACAGTGGTTTCTCACACCACATGACCGATGATGAGAACAAGTTTATTTCTCTTGAAGAATTTGGTGGTGGCATAGTAAGATTTGGGAATAATTTACCTTGTATGGTAAAAGGCAAAAGTTCTATCTCTTTTAATGGTAAAAATAATACAAATGATGTATATTGGGTTGAAGGTTTAAAACATAACTTGTTGAGTTTTGGTCAGTTGAATGACAAAGGTTATCATCTTGAGTTAAAGACTAGAGTGTGTAGGATCTTAGGATGCAAAGAAGAATTAATTGCTACTGGTGAACAAACTAAAGGTAACTTATTCCATCTGAATGCTAATGTAAATAGTTGTTTGGTTGCTAAGGTTGAAGATAGTTGGTTATGACATAGAAGGTTTTGTCATGTGAACTTTGATAATGTGGTTAAGGTCAGAAAATCTAGTATAGTGAGAGCTATGCCACAACTTGTTAAACCAAACAATGTGATGTGTAAATATTGTGAGTTGGGTAAGATGACTACATCTTTTTTTAAGAGTAAATCTTTTTCTTTTGAGCATATTCTAGATTTGGTGCACACTGACTTATGTGGTCCTATGAGGACTAGAAGTTTTTATGGTGACAAGTATTTCATGTTATTTATTGATAATTTTTCAAAGATGATGTGGGTTACTTTTCTGAAGGAAAAGTCAGAAGCTTTCAGAAAGTTCAAGGCATTCAAGGCTTTAGTAGAAAAGGAAACAAGTAAGAATCTTAAGTGCCTGAGATCTGACCGAGGTGGAGAGTTTACATCAGATGAGTTTGTGAGATATTGTGATGAAAATGGAATAAAGAGGTAATTATCTGCTCCAAGGACACCACAACAGAATGGAATTACAAAAAGAAGAAACAAAACCATTGTTGAAGCAACAAGGACCATGTTGATATATGAAGATGTACCTAAATTGTTTTGGAGAGAAGTAGTCATTACTGTTGTATACACATTGGATCAAGTACTAGTGAAGAAAGGTAATGACAAGACACCCTATGAGCTATAGTATGGTAAAACTCCTAATGTCAGTTATTTCCAAGTTTTTGGTAGCAGATGTTTTATAAAAAGAGATGAATATACTAGTAAATTTGACCCTAAAAGTGATAAAGGAACATTCCTTAGCTACTCTACTAAGATCAAAGCTTTCAAGTGTTTTAACAAAAGGACAAAGAAGATTGTGGAGAGTGTGAATGTAAAAGTTGATGAGTTCTCTGGTAAACCTAATGATACCAACAAATCTGATCCAACAAATGATGAAGAAAAACTTATGATTATTGAACCATAAGTGCAAAAATATGTTGAGCAGAACAATGTAGAGGAGGATTCTCAATCGTTAGAATATGGAGAAGATGAAGAAGAAGAGGTTACTGCATCGGAATAGGTTATACCTAGACATGTAAGGTTAAACAATTTTTGAAGTCTAGATAATAGGTGACAAGATTGCAAGAGTGCAGACTAGAAGAAAAATGAGAGAAAGCTCTTGTTTGATTTCCACAATTGAACTGAAGACAATGAGAGAAGCTCTTAAGGATGATGATTGGTTAAAGGCAATGCATGAAGAGCTTGATCAAATTGAGAAAAACAACACCTGGTCACTTGTTCCTAGACCTGATGATAAAAATATGATTGGTACAAAGTGGGTATTTAGAAATTGTTAGGCTCAATATGGAAAGCTAATGTACTAAGAGGGGAGGGGTGAATCAGTACTCCAAAACTTTTCTTCAATAATAACTTTACTGTTATGCACAAACTGAATAGTGCAGTAACATAATATAAAGCTAAGACTAATAGATAACAAACATACATGATTCACTCCATAACACATATTTTGGTTACACAGAAACTCTTGGTTAGAGAGAAAAACTATGGTGGGGATGGCACCCACAACTTTACTACTGCAATAATAAAGAGTGCTCGGTTAGAGTTACATGTTTAGCTATTTCTGATAGCTTACCTTGTTAGGAGTATCAAGATCTATTAGATCTACCTTGCTAAAGGATTTCACAACACTTAAACTAAATGTTGCACCTGGTTAGAGGCTTTACAATTTATAGACTTGATTAGACTCTTTTACCCTATTAAAGGTTTCTCTTACAACTTCACAATATTACAATAAAATCATTACAAATATCTACAACTTTACATCTGGAATGTTATAGCAGATTCTATGTGCTCAAAATAAGTTACCTTGCTTATAGCATACCTCAATAACCTATATAGTAACTTGGTAAACCCTTCTGTTTACTCTCTTCTTCAACTATTCTCTAAAAACCTTCTCGATGACCTCTGTGTCTCTATAAGAGTCTTCTTACACTCATGCACACACACACTTTTAATTCTTAACTCATGCTATATAAATAGATCTCTTATGATGGTGATCCTTTCATTGCTTTGATCTTACAAACATGATTTATTGAATGAATAACCATGCAAATTATTTCATTGGTTAAATGACCTCAGAATCATACACAATCTTTAAGTGCAATTTCCAATGTGATAATGGTTAGATGTGCCTTGATCTTGTAACATGTTTTCATATGCATGTCCAGGTTCAATGAATCTGGTAACATGTTTCACTCATTGTATATCAACTCGGTGTGTCATCTTTGCTGCTTGGTAGACATGAAATGATACTCAGTAGATAGCTTGGTGTATACTACGTTTTGAGACTTACTTTCTTCTATAACCGACTAGACTGTGCATACCGACTGAATATCTCAATATAGATAACCAACTAGAGTATATAGTATAACTTTGACATAAAACTAATGGCAACTTGATAAGTAGTAATAGAAACAAGTTGAATGAAGAAGGAGAAGTTTTTAAAAACAAGTCAAGACTAGTTTGCAAAGGGTATGCACAAGAAGAAGGTGAAGATTATGGAGAGACCTTTGTACCGATAAATAGGCTTGAAGGTGTTAGAATGCTACTTGCATTTGCAAATTTTAAAGGTTTAAAAGTTTACCAAATGGATGTAAAGTCAACATTTATGAATGGTATTCTTAAAGAAGAGGTGTATATTGAACAACCAGATGGGTTTGCATTGTCAGAAGATAAGGATATGGTATGCAAATTGCATAAATCATTATATGGATTAAAGAAAGCACCAAGGGCATGGTGTGAAAGACTTCATGCACATCTAAAAAAGATAGGATTTCAAAGAACCAGTGAGGACAACAATATTTATTCGAAGAATGAAGGAGACAAGATGTTGATTGCAAAAGTATTTGTTGATGACATCATATTTGGAGGAAATGATGATATGTGTATGAATTTTGCAAATGAGATGAAGGAAGAGTTTGAGATGTCTTTGATAGGTGAGATAAAAAAAATTTGGTTTGGAGGTCCAACATCTAGAAGGTGGAATTTTCATCAGTCATTCTAATTATGTGAAGGAAGTGTTAAAGAACTTTGGAATGGAAGACTGTAAACTAGTTGGTACACCTATGGTTATAGGTTGTAGATTGTCAAAAGAAGATGATTCACCCTTAGTGGATGAGAAGGAATATAGATCTATGACTAGGAAATTCCATTATGTTGTTCATAGTAGACTAGATATTTCTCATGCATTTGGTTTAGTAGAAAGATTTTAGAAGAGCCTTAAGGAGACACATATGACAACAGTGAAGAGAATATTGAGATATCTTAAAGGGACTGTTGATTATGGATTGTGGTATGCATATAAAGGGAATTTTTCTTTGCAGGTAATCATTGATGCTGATTGGGAAGGAAATGTAGATGAACAAAAGGGCACAACTAGTGGAGCATTCTTTCTAGGTGGTAGACTGGTATCTTGGACCAATAAGAAATAGAGTTGTATATCTCAGTCTACAACAGACGCAGAATATGTGGCTGCATCTATGAATTTGTTAGGTCCCAGAGACAACTAAGAGGGGGTGAATCAGTTGTCCAATAAATTCAACCAAAATTAACTTAACCAAAACTTAATGCTTAATGATGGTAAACCAAACTTTATGCTGGTAGATAGTTTTATCAGTTAATTGTAGTACTGGTAAAGATTAATGCATGAAACATAAAGACAACAACATCCACAACACATAACACAAATATTTGTACATGGAAACCCTGTAAGGGGAAAAATCACAAGGGAAATCCTTATCCACAATCAAATGATACTATTGCAGATAGCATGTGTGTACAATATGGAGTCTGCACATGCAGAAAGGCCAGCTGCTTAGAGCTCACTGCTCAATCACAAAATGAGAGTCACATTGACTACAATTGGATGGTTAAATCCAATGATAATGTACTGCATAAAATAGCATCTTCATATGCTGGATTCAGTACCAGTTTAGTTTTGATTGCCTTCACAAAAACCTTCCTTCAACCTTCAAATGATGTCTGCATGTATAGCTCTGCTTATTTTTGCATATACCTTATTACAATTCTTTTTCTAATCACCTATCAATCTCACAAATGAGATCTTACATTTATACCATAACCTAAGACCAATTGAATAGGTCAGCTAACTAAAAGATATTACAATAAAATCAATTACAAATAAATCAATATCTAATGCATGATGTTGGCTCATTGCATTTATAATAATAATAAATCATCTCCATAATGTGTTGTGCTAATCTAGAATAGATATGCCTGTCGATGCATATCCTGGACCTATTTGCCAGTAACAACAAATAT
This sequence comes from Cryptomeria japonica, assembly GCF_030272615.1. Classification (NCBI taxonomy): domain Eukaryota; kingdom Viridiplantae; phylum Streptophyta; class Pinopsida; order Cupressales; family Cupressaceae; genus Cryptomeria; species Cryptomeria japonica. Next base: position 779,483,890 of record NC_081411.1, on the reverse strand, counting down.
GCAAACTTGAATAAACAAATAATCAAATCACCAAAACCAAGTGATCGAATAATATCTTTGACATAACCAAGTAGTCTCCAAGTCATTCCAAGTGTCGGTGAAAAATATAATCTGTCGGTGTACCAAATACTAGTGACTGGGCATAAGTCTTTGACTTGCCGATGAACATAACCAAAGATCTCCAAGTGCTGATAAATGTTGACAAGTGATGATAGGTGTTGACATTAATGAAAAAACCATATCAACATATCTAGAATACCATCAACCACCCCTTTGGTATTGATGTCAACATAAAATGGAAAAACCATCAAAGTGTCAAAACAGAAATGCCAGAAACCAAAAACCAACAATCTCCCAAAGAGATCATTAACCAGAAATGAAAATACAGATACAAAGAGTAATCAATCTCTTAAACAATCTCTCCCCAAAGTAACAATCTCTCCCCCAAGGGATAATGTGTTTTTCCATAATATCTCTCCCACTTTGACATCAAATGCCAAAGCATTACAAAAACTAGTTTCAAATACAAAATACCAATTTATTATACCAACTACTCCCCCTGAGAAGTAGCTCTCCTCATCAAAGTCGGAAACAGATTTCTTTGTTAATTCTACCAGTTGAGGACAAACATCAATTGTCTAAGTCTCTACTGGTGGGGGTAGGAATCCAAGTTTCTCTCTGAGATATTTAAAAGTCTCCTTAGGCAAAGGCTTCTGAAAAATAACTGCAATCTGCTCTTTAGTATTCACATAAACCAATTTCACTTCTTTTGCTTCAACATTCTCTTTTAGAAAATTGAATTTGATAGAAACATGTTTAGTCTTAGAGTGAAATATCGGGTTCTTTGATAGACTTGTACAACTCTGTTTCTTACTCAACCATGAAATTAGCTTGCTACCAAGAAAAAATGCTCCGTGGGTGGTGCTTTTTCTATCATCCACATATCCTACCCAATTAGCATTTGTGTATGCACATAAGTCAAAATTTTCATCTCTAGGATACATAAACCAAGATTTGTGGTGCTTTGTAGGTACTAGAAAATCCTTTTCATTGCTGATTCATGATTTTTTTTAGGATTACTCTAAAATCTTGAAACAATACATACTGCATTCATAATATCAAGTCTTGTTTGTATCAAATACGGTAAGCCTCCTATAATAGACTTGTATCTAGTCAGATTAATAGGTGTTGATTCATCCTTCAAAGATAATTTATCAGTTGTAGTCGTAGGTGTGCTTACCAGTTTACAGTTTTCCATGCCAAATTTATTTAGTAATTCCTTCAATAAGTTAGATTGACATAGGAATATACCTTTATTAGTCTGTGAAATCTGCAATCCTAAAAAGAATTTTATCTCTCCAATCATAGACATTTTAAATTCTTGCTACATTTTGTTCGAAAAGTCTTTACAAAATCTATCTTCTCCTCCAAAGATTATATCATCAACAAAAACTTCAATAACCAAGATATCATCATTAGTCACTTTGTAGTATAGATTGTTGTTAGCATTACCTTTAGTGTATCCAATCTTTAAAAGATATTTGTCCAATCTAGCATACCAAGCTCTATGAGCTTATTTTAGACCATATAAAGCTTTCCTTAACTTGGAAACCATGTCTTTGTTATTTGTCAAATAAAATCCATCAGGTTGTTCAATATAAACTTCTTCTTCAAGATCTCCATTTAGAAATGCACATTTAAGATACATTTGATATACTTTATAGTTCTTGTGTGCTGCAAAAGCCAATAAAAGTCTGACTGCCTCAATTCTAGCTACTAGTGCAAAGGTCTCATTGTAATCAATTCCTTCTTTCTGTTAATATCCCTTACACACTATTCTTTCTTTTTTTCTGATTACCTTACCATCTTCATTAAGTTTATTTCTAAGAACCCATTTAGTTCCAATTCATCTTCCATAGCTTTAATCCAATATTTATCTTCACATGCCTCATTAATTTATGTAGGTTCAATTTCAGAAATATGACATACCTCTTCATTTGCCAATCTTCCTCTAGTCATAACTCCTTGAAATTTGTTTTGAATTATCTGATCTTTAGAATGATTCAATCTTACATATCAGGGTGTTTATACTTGTTTTTGTTCTTCAGTGACTGTTGAATCTACAGATGATGCCGGTGTAAATGGATCACCATTTTGTACTGGTGTATTCAAAGTAGGTTCATTTGTGATTATCTCTATTGTCGGTTCAGAGTCTGTGTACTTTGAATTTCCTCTAAACTGTTCATCAATCTTCACATTTTCACTCTCAACATTTTTCTGCAATCTCTTGTTAAAGAATCTATATGCCTTTCTCTTAGATGAATAACCAAGAAATATTCCTTCATCACTTCTCGGATCAAATTTGCCAATATACTCATCTCTTCTAATATAGCATTTACTTCCAAATATTCTAAAATATTTAAGAGTAGGAGTATTACCAAACCATAGTTCATGAGGGGTCTTATCAGTTTCACCTCTAATGTGAACTCTATCGAATGTATAAATTGTTGTATTGACCACCTCTCTCTAGTATATATGAGATATATTTTCTTTTGATATCATACTTCTAGCTATATCCAAGATAGTTCTATTTTTCCTTTCCATAACTTCATTCTACTGGGGTGTCCGGGGTGCTGATAATTGTCTTCTGATGCCATTCACTTCACAGAATGTATTAAATTTCTTAGATTTGAATTCAAATCCTTGATCTGATCTCAAACATTTGATTTTCTTGCTGGTTTCATTTTCTACCATCATCTTGAATAGTTTGAATTTCTCAAATGCTTCATATTTCTCCCTGAAAAAGTAACCTAGCACATTCTATAAAAGTTATCAATGACTAGCATAAAATACCTATCTCCTTGTATACTTCTAGTTCTTTCTGGACCACATAAATCAATATGAATTAAATCAAGAACATTGTTAGACTTCTCTGGAATACTCTTGAAAGTTTCTCTAACTTTCTTTCGAAATTGACATTCCTTACATACTAGATTGTGAGGTTTAACAATCTTAGGTAGATCTCTTACTGCCTTAGTAGTACTAATTTTCACAATGCAATCAAAATTTAAATGAAAATTCTCTTATGCCATAACCAACTTTCATCAATATGTTCAATCAAACATACTTTCTCATTGTTGTTCAAATGAAAGATATTACCTCTAGTCTCATTACTGGTTGCAATTTCCAAACCAGTTTTGTTTAAGATTTTGCATTTACCATTCTTAAATTGTAACTAAAATCCTTTCTCAACTAATTGACCAACACTCAAAAGATTATGCTTCAAACCTTCAACATAGTAAATATTATCAATATTGTGCTTACCATAAAATGATATAATGCCTTTTCCTTTTATCAAACAAGCTTTATCATCTCCAAATCTTACTAGACCTCCATTGTAATCCTGAAAGGTTAAGAATTTACTCTTATCACCAGTCATGTGATGTGAACATCCTAAATCAATAATCCATTCATCCTTATCTTCAACTTTAGCTGCTAGGGCCTACTCTACTAGTTGAACAGTAGGTATCGGTTGATCTTTAACAACAAAAGCCCATTCCATTGTCTGCTAGATCCTCATCAGAATCATCAGTAACTCCTTCATCAGCATAATAACAAGATTTATCTTTATTCTTCTTAAACTTGTATTTCTGATAATCAGGGTTAGGCTTATATGTTCTTTTAGCTTCTTCTCTTAATCTTGCATGTCTATCAGGAAACATAGAAGCCATATGACCAATCTTATTACAATTAAAACATTTAAAGGGTTCTTTACCTTCATACTTACTTCCAATTGGACCTTTAGGCATTTTCCTTGCAAATAGTGCTTCAAGTTCTCTTACATAGAAGGCTTTCCAATCAGATTTATCAGATGATGATGGTCATGCTATAGTTGATAATGATGCCTTGAAAGCTATATCTATCTTAATAGTAGTAACAAGACCAAATTCCTCAAGCTCAAAAGCTAAAGTTTTCCAACCAAAGTGTCTCTAGATATTGATGCATTAGGCATTGTTCTCAATTCATTTATAGCAGTAACTTTCAATTTATATACCAGTAGAAATGATCTTAAAACTTTAGAAACAATCTCATCTTCACTTAAGGTTCCTCCACAACATTGTATGCCCAAAATAATTTCATTTACTCTTTCCATAAAAGCAGAAATTCTTTCTTCTTCTTCCATTTTTAGACTTTTATACCTAACTTGGAAGCATTCAAGTTTTGCAATTTTGACTGTGGAATCTCCTTCATTCAATGTTTCTAGTTTGTCCCAAATAGATTTAGCAGTAGATCCATCTAATAATCTCATGACTTGCTGATCTGACAATGTGCTCAAAAGTGCTTCTCTTGATTTGCAATCATTTTCCTCATCTTTAGCCAAGCTTGGTGGATTAGGTTGACCTTGAGTAGGAGTAGTATAGCCATTCTTTGTAACATCCCATATGTCCTTTCCAATGCAATTTAAATGTGTCTCCATCCCGATCTTCCATATGCTATAGTTAGTTCCATCAAGTTTTAGATTGTCCTTCCTAAAATAGTTAGAAGACATTGGATCTCCTCAAGCTGCTAAACTTCTACAAAAAGAGGACTAAGCTTCAATACCAATTGTTAGGTCCCAAAGACAACTGAGAGGGGGGGGGGGTGAATTAGTTGTCCAATAAATTCAACCAAAATAACTTAACCAAAACTCAATGCTTCATGCCTGTAAACCAAACTTTATGCCGGTAGACAGTTTTATCAATTAATTGTAGTACCGGTAAAGATTAATGCATGAAACAGAAAGATAATAACATCCACAACACATAACACAACTATTTGTACATGGAAACCCTATAAGGGGAAAAACCATGGTGGGAAGCCTTACCCACAATCAAATGATACTACTATAGATAGTATGTGTGTACAATATGGATTCTGCACATGCTGAAAGGCCAGCTGCCTAGAGCTCACTGCTCAATCACAAAATGAGAGTCACACTGACTACAATTGGATGCTTAAATCCAATGATAATGTATTGCATAAAATAGCACCTTCATATGCTGGATTTAGTACCGGTTTAGTTCTGGTTGCCTTCACAAAAACCTTCCTTCAACCTTCAAATGATGTCTACATGTATAGCTCTGCTTATTTTTCCATATACCTTATTACAATTGTTTTTCTAATCGCCTATCAATCTCACAAATGATATCTTCCATTTATACCATAACCTAAGACCAATTGAATAGGTCATCTCACTAAAATCAATTACAAATAAATCAATATCTAATGCATGATGTCGACTCAATGCATTTATAATAATAATAAATCATCTCCATAACGTGTCATGCTGATTTGGAATAGATATGTCTATCGGTGCATATCCTAGACCTATTTGCCGGTAACAACAAATATGCAAAATTGAATAAACAAATAATCAAATCACCAAAACCAAGTGATTGAATAATATCTTTGACATAACCAAGTAGTCTCCAAGTCATTCCAAGTGCCGGTGAACAATATAATTTTTCAGTGAACCAAATACCGATAACTGTGCATAGGTCTCTGACTTGTCGGTGAACATAACCAAAGATCTCCAAGTGCTAATAAGTGTTGACAAGTGATGATAGGGGTTGACGTCAATGAAAAAACCATATCAACATATCCAAAATACCAACAGAATTGTACACAATCTATGTAAATGAGACATGTCTTGGAAGGATTCAAGTAGGATATGACAAAACTAGTGATCATACATTGTGATAACACTAGTGCTATAAACATTTCAAAGAACCTAATACTGCATGCTAGGACAAAACATATTGAATTGAAGTATCACTTTATAAGAGAGAGAGTGCAGGGAAATAAAGTGAGATTGGAGCATGTGTAGACTAAGGAGAAGTTGGCATATATATTCACCAAACCATTGCCTAAGGCTACCTTTGAATATCTCAAAGTCAAGATAGGGGTTATACCCCTACCCAAGGTCAACTAAGAAGATGTGGAAGCATCAATCAAGTGGACTCATTGAATCTTTCACTATGAATTGATGACAAGGGGGCTACTCCTTAGGGGGAGAAACTATGATGAACACAAAAATGATGAAGATAGTAGAAGCAAAGATGAAGACAGAAGATGCCTTTGCATGTTTTGTATTGTTGTCAAAGGGGGAGAAGAACAATGACATAGAGAAGTAATCCAAAGGAGGAGAATAACAAGTGAAGAATGGATCAGTACAACATGGCATGATGAGTTCCTAGTATTTGTCAAGTTGATTGTTTTGATGTTGCATTCTTTTAGTGTTTCCATCAATGCCAAAGGGGGAGAATGTTGGTATAATTGCTAATGGAGATGATGATGTATTGGTAAAGGATGATGTTGATATTACTCTTATCACTCAAATTGCACCCGTAATGCACAAGATGAAAGCTCAAGCAACTTGGTGACACATGGGATAATTCTCAGGCATGTGGGTTGCCTATAGCGAGAATTAACCTCTAGATGAAGGGCTGGTTCGCTGTGAATATCTCTAAATTCTTTACCAAGAAAAGGGATAGGAAACTAAAAATGAAAATAGAATGACTTTATGAATTCTAAACTAAGGTGAAGCATCAATATGATATCTCAAAATGACAGAAATACACCTAAAAACATCAATCTACACAAATAGACTTCTAGTTCATAGCACATAAATATTTCATGCAAATGATTTAAACTTCAAGAAATTGAAAGGAAAGAAAAACTCTCACAATCAACTAAATGAACCAATTTATCACAATGCATAACCTGTGACTTACAAATGAGACAAAAAATTTAAAGGTTATCTAAACAATAACACAATAAATTAGCTCTCAATCATGAATAATAAAATGAACCTCAAAAATATAAGGCATAAGATGATAATTTTATTTAGTATTCTGTCATAAAAATTGCATAGGAGCTACAAGAATATATTCTCTACTAAAACCAACAAGAGAATGATCAATAACTAGTGAAGAAAGATAAAAAAATTCACTTTATACAAAAACTTTCCAAAAGGTAGATGAAAGATGACTCAAGAATGACTAAAGATAAACTCCCACTGAAAATATCTTTTTAGAAAACTAATCTTCGAGTGAAAATAAAAAGCCAGCAAAATAGGCTCAAAATCATGAGAAGAACTCATGCAAACTTTCTCTCAAGCCTAAATTGGACCCCGAATTACTTGATGATTTCTCCTCATTTTGCATTGAGTCCACCTAGACGCTACCGATTACTTGACCATTTGACTTAATCATCTGCATTAACTGCTAGCAAATGACAGATTAACATTCAACCACCGAGACTACTGATGGCTTGTCACTATGTCATGAGGATTAACATTCAGGCACCATTTCATTATAGTATAGCAAAAGCGTTAGATCTTCCTTGACATGCCCACCCATTAATGTGCCCGGGCTTCTCTCTCTTCTGGTGGGGCTGCCACATGTCACTTCCTATTCACCTTTCGATCCAACTGGGTTCCACCTTAACCACCATGTCATTAGTCACTAATTCATGATGACTAAAGGGCAATCATCTTTTCATTGCAGAATAGCGATGACCATTGGATCAACTCAAACTTGCTCAACCCTTAACACCTTAGCCACTCGCCTTTTTTGCATGTGCTTTGTCGCCAAGTCATAGTGAGTATTCAGCAATCATCTTCCCATCATGACATAGTGACAACCATCAAATATTTCTTGATCACCATTGATCTTCCTTAATTAGCTCGACCTTTAGCCTCTCTGAGCGGCTCTCTCTTATGCCACAGTGTCACCATGTGTCAACCATAGGTATGCTCATGAGATCTACCTATCTTGCCACTTGGACTTGCCACTGGACTTGAGACCACCTTGGTTCGTTTGATGTTATTCTTTCAGCCAAACTTCCTCCCTCAGCAAAAAGCTCACATGTCTCATCGATACCTTAGTTTCATCCATACCTTTTATTTTATCAATGGGACCGGTTCTAATTTCTTTAATGTACCTTATGTCGATTGGATCAATGCTTTCGGTGAATGATTTTAGAGATCCATCGATGCCAAGGTCTATTTGATAAGTCACTCTCTGGTTTGTCTACACATTGAGTTGGCCACCATCTAGGCACCACCTATCTGCCACCTCGCTAGTCACTAGGGTATTCATTCCGGGCACTTCACAACTACAGTACAATGATAGTCATGGATAGCCCCAGAATTTGACTCTCACATCCAATCTTTCTTGATCTGCATGCCTTTAACCACCTCTTTTCGACATATTCTTTGTCACCAAGTCATAGGGAGTATTCAACAAGAATCTTTTTATCACGGTATAGCAACAATCGTCAAATCTTTCTTGATCACCATTGATCTTTTCGACTTGCTCGCTGGTTAATTAGCCCTTCTAATGATTTGAGTGCCTTGAGATGCATGTGCATGTGCCGACCCACCAACATTGAGTTGCTCCTTATCAAAAGCCCATAAGATTTGACACTAAGGATATATGCAATTGTTCCTTTAAATGCGATGAATTTCCTCTGCGCGACCAATGTGGGATAAATGGTCTACGCCTGGGCCTTTCCATCGGGTCATCAAGATAACATGAAACTAGGGCTAGCAATGACTGATGACTACACACACCACTTTTTACTTTCCATTGGGTCACCAGGGAGACTCCAAAACCTAATTTCCAATGGCCGATGACAAATTTCTACACTCCGCACTTCCTATCAGGTCATCGGTGTAACATTAAATAGCTCCTTCTGATAGCCAATGACTTACTCTAGTCTATCCACTTTTCTATTGGGAGTTGGTATAGGGGAGAAACTTGCCTGCTGATACCCAATACAACTGCTCCATGCCTATACTTTATCATTAGGGTAAGTCTTGCTAATCACGGTAGGTCTTGTCAATAAGGCAAAAAATTCAAAAAATGCAAAGAAATAACCACAAAAAAGGACTAGAGCTAGTCCTTATGTATTTACATGACCACTGGAAGGTCTCACAAGCTATAATTATTTAAGGGAATTTCAACCCTCAGGTGCTCCTGCACCAGGGTCTCTAAGAATTGTCATCATTTTATGAGTCCCAATAGGTTTGATAAGCCACGCCATTCTTCAAAGTGCAATGGAGCATAAAAATCTCTATGATCTATTTATCTTTTTTACACCCATCTCCATCAGCATGTTGGGCTCAACCCTTGTGGGAGCCACATATTAACCCACATGTTGTATTTTACTTTTCCTGTATCTTCACATGAAGCAAACAAGTTTTTAAAAAAATAGCACATATATGATTTCTTGTTGATGATTTGACATGATATTTGTTGATTTGCTTTGGACTTTTCAATATGAATGAAAGAAAGGCCTCATTGATAGTTTTGATACTTAATGTAAGTATAGATCCAATAGCCAACAAGATGAGATGGGGGGGTGAATCATACAAACTTAATCTTCCATAAAAACATCAGATTCAACCTCAGTAACATATACTTCAATAATATAACCAAAACTGCTAAACATGCAAACTCAAAAGCATATAAACATCATAAACCTCATAACACTAGATTTAATGTGGAAACCCAAATAGGGAAAAACCAATGTGGGATTTTGGACCCACTAAGAAATATACTCTTCTAGAGTATGCTCGGTTAAAAGCAAATCCTATTAAAGATTACAAACACATTGTTAGATGTGACCCGGTTAAGGGATTTCCCTCAGATCTGTTAGGATCTTCACCTTGTTAGAAGTGACCTTGTTAAAGGATTTCAAACACTCAATCAGAATGTCACCTTGCTAGAGGGTTTTACAAATAAGACCGTTAAGTCCACTCGGTTAAGAAATTTTCTATCACTTTCAAAAAATAACAGTAATAAAAATCTATCTGTAACTTCACATCTAAAATGCTAAAGCAAATTCTTATTTGCTCAATACAACCTACACATAGAACTAATCTTGTCCATCTGTTGGGCTTCTATACTCTGTTATTCAAACAATTCTTCAAGCTTCTATGCTTGGTAATCACTATGTAGCATCCCTATGCATACATTTGCCCACATAAATTGTTTATCAATAGTTCCCTATTTATAAACAATTCGTCAGCTACTTAATCTCCTTGATCACATTTCCCATGATCAATCATAGCCATCAGATATTCAAACTTTGACCAGGGTCAATGTAGCCTTCAATTTGAAAATGTTTTACCCTTCCTTGGAACTTGCATACATTTCTTGGAACTTGTGCTAGGGTATTGTGGTTCAATCTGAGCTATAGATCTTCATGCTGATTTTCCTTTGCAATAGATTCATTAACAAACTTCATGCATGACATACCAATCATTTAATCAATTCCAGCTCATCAGGTTCCTTCATTAAATAACACATGTAACCATTTAATGTATTCTTTTACAGCTCGGTTACAACTCAGTAACAAGTCGGTAAATACTAAACTTCACTCGGTAGACATTTTGCCTTCATTAACCAATGACAATAACCTTAGGGTTTACTGACTAGGTTCTTTGCTCAGTAACATAGTATAGTATTAACCTTACAATTTACAACATATGTATGATGTTAAAACAATCTAAATATCATGATCTCATCATTGTCTGACTCGGTAATAGTTGCCCATTGAATACCTTATTCATCCCCTTATTCATCATATTCTTTCTGTGTCTTTTACCGACATCTTTATACTCGTCAAATCATACTTCTCAAGATATGGCAACATCATACTGAATTAGAAAATCAATTTCTTGACATCAATAACAAAATAATAATATCAAGACAATAAACATCCTTAATCAGTTATATCAGTAATCATCAACAACCTTCTCAATATCCTTATTGAAATGCCAACAATCTCCCATTGTCTGTTATAATGCCAAATGCCAACAATCTCCCCCTTTGGCATTGATGGCAAAACCAATTGATTTTTCTATAAAAGATTTTGATTGCTGTGATTCTGAAATGCTGAAATGCTCTCTTGCTGTCAATAGACTTCTCCTATTTTCTTTAGTCTTCTCCCCTTTTTTTTAATCTTCTATTTTAGTCTTTTTAATCAGTCTTCTCCCCCTTTGACAACAATGCCAAAAAGTAAAGAACTAAAACATAATTTCTTCCTATAGGAAGTGATTTCCTGCTGTTGTGTATCAACTGAGTCTCAGTCAGAGCATTTTGTCTTCAATTCATGTTCCTATATTGTATCCTGCATTATTTCCTACACACCTTTAGAAAACATCCTAAAGTGTGTAAATCAACATCAATTCTTAAAAGATATTAGATAGAGTCATTGAATTGATGCTTTCAACGAACTCAGTCAGTGAGTAGAAGATAGGGGTAGGACCCCTAACATACTTTTGAAATATTCAAAAGTGTCCTTTGGTAGTGGCTTGGTGAAGATATCTGCTATTTATTCCTTTGTGCTAACATATTCCAACACCACTTTCTTCTCTTGAGCTTCTTCTCTAAGATAATGATATTTGATAGAGATGTGCTTTGTCTTAGAGTGCATAATAGGATTCTTTGAAATGTTAATGGCACTAGTATTGTCACAGAATATAGTTACTAGCTCGGTAACTTTCTCATTTATACCTTCCAATAGTTGTTTGATCCATGCTATGTTGGTACAATTCAGTGCTACAACAACATATTCAACTTCTGTTGTTGACTATGAAACACATCCTTGTTTCTTGCTAAGCCAACTCACTAGTCTTTCTCCTAAAAAGAAAGCTCCTCCACTTGTGCTTTTCCTATCATCAATGTTGCCTGCCCAATCAGCAGCAGTATAAACTTTTAAATCAAAATAATTTCCTTTCTAATATACGAAGCCATAATCCTCGGTGCCTTTCAAGTATCTAAAAATTCTTTTGATTGCTGTCATGTGTGTTTCCTTAGGATCTGTAGAGAATCTTGCAACTATACATACTACATGTGCTATGTCTGGTCTGTTGTGAACTACATATTGTAGCTTTCCAATCATGGATCAGTAAAGTGCCTCATCAATAGATGCAGATTCATCATTCTTTGATAGTTTACAGTTGGTAGTCATAGGAGTACTTACTAGTTTTGAATCCTCCATTCCAAATTTCTTCAAGATTTCCTTTATGTACTTGGATTGAGTAATGAAAATCTCATTTTTCATTTGGAGTATCTGTAAACCTATAAAATACTTTATCTCACCGATTAATGACATCTCAAATTCTTTGCTCATTTCATTTCCAAAGTTCTTACAAAGAGAGTCATTTCCAAAAAATATAATATCATCAACAAATATGGCTGAGATCAGTATTCCATTTTCATCATTCTTCATGTACATATTGCTATTCTCACGTATCCTTATAAAACCAATCTTAATCAAATAAGAGTGCAATCTTTCATACCATGCTCTAGGTGCTTGTTTCAGACCATATAATGCTTTGTTCAATTTACATAGCTGATCTTTATTATTGTCCTCAAGAAATCCTTCAGGTTGTTCAATAAAAACTTCTTTTTCAAATATTCCATTCAGAAATGTAGATTTGATATCCATTTGATATACCTTGAAGTTTATGAAAGCAGCATATGCCAACAATGTTCTTACTCCTTCAAGTCTTGCCACAGGTGCAAAAGTTTCACCATAATCAATTCCTTCTTCTTGAGCATAACCTTTCCAAACTAGTCTTGCTTTATTTCAAATGACCTCACCTTTTTCATTTAGCTTGTTTTTGAAAATCCACTTTGTACCAATTACATTTTTGTCCTTCAGTCTTGGGATTAGTGTCCATGTGTCATTCTTCTTGATTTGATCAATCTCTTTTGTCATAGCATTTATCCAATCTTCACTGTTAAATGCCTCTTTCACTATTCTCAGTTCAAATTCAAATATCAGACATGTGTTCTATCTTAGTTTGTTCCTTGTCATCACTGGATCATCCTTATCTCCTATAATCTAACTTGGTGCATGATGTCTTTTGACATACTTGGCTAATACAAGCTCGATTGGCTCTTTATAATCTTCTTCATCACTCGGTAACTAGTTATTTTCTTCAACAGTTTTCTCGGTAAAACTTGTCAGTTGAACATAGACAAATTCATCATAATCTTCTAGTTCTTTGGAATTCCCTTCATCATTTCTTTCTACAAATTCATCAATTTTCACATTTTCACTTTCTACTATTTTGTTAGATGATTTGATCAGACATTTAAATGCTTTGCTTCTAGAAGAATAACCTAGAAATGTTCCTTCTTCACTTTTCTAATCAAACTTGCCATTTCTATCATCTTTGTGTACATAGCATCTACTTCCAAAAATTTTAAAATAACTTACATTAGGTTTCTTGTCATATTAGATTTCATATGGTGTCTTCAAAGTACCTTTCTTCAGTTGTACTCGGTTCAGGGTGTAAACTGTTGTGCTTATTGCTTCTCTCCAAAATGTTTGTGGCACTTTCTTTTTAATCATCAGGGTTCTAGCACAATCCACAATAGATATATTTATTCTCTCAGCTATTCCATTTTGCTATGGAGTTCTCGGTGCAAAGACTTGTCTTTTAATACCATGATCATTGTAGAATAAGTTGAACTCATCAGATGTGAACTCTCCTCCTCTATCTGATCTACGACATTTTAGTTGTCTTCCTGTTTCATTTTCAACTCTTGCCTTGTACCATTTAAACATTTGAAAATCTTCTAATTTTTCTTTTAAAAACATAACTGACATCATCCTTGAATAGTCATCCACAAATAATATGAAATATTTATCACCATAATAACTTTGAACTTTCATAGGACCACAAATATCAGTGTGCACAAGATCTAAAATTCCCTTAGAAGTGTAAGACTTACTTGTAAAGCTTGATCTTGTCATCTTACCCATCTGGCATCCTCGACGCATAGCATTCTTAGGTTTTTCAAGACTCGGTAGACCTCTTACTCAATGCTTCTTACTTATTTTGATCAGATTATCAAAATTTACATGACAAAACCTTTTATGCCATAACCAGGTATCATCTATCTTTGCATACAAACATTTATTCTGAGTTGAGTCAAGGGGAAATGTGTTACCTTTTGTTTGTGTCCCAGTAGCAGCTAACTTTCCATTCTTGTCATGAACTTTGACAATTCCCTTCTGAAATTCTATTTGGTAACTTGTATTGTTTAGTTGTGCTACACTCAACAAATTGTATTTCAAACCTTCAACCCAATAAACATCATTGCATCTTGCATTGTCAAGAAGTGTTATAGATCCTTTACCTTTCACCGGACATGGTGCATCATTACCAAATCTTACATAACCTCCATCATAATCTTCTAACATAACAAACTTGTGTTTATCACCTATCATATGATGTGAGCATCCACTATCTATGATCCAAGAATCATTAGTATTTACGTGAGATATTAGGGATTTTTCTTGATACCTTTCTTCATTTGATCCATCTTTGATAGCCACATAAACTACTTCCTCTGTATCAATTTCATCTGATATATCATCATTGGATTCCTCGTCAGCTATTAAGCATGTCTTTCTATCTCTTCTTCTGAAGTCTTGGTGTCCTCTGTAATGATTGTCTTTCTATCTATCATCTCGGTAATCTCTCTTTTCAGTAGATTCTTTGTCAGGATAGTTAGAAGCCATATGTCCTTTTTTATCACAATTGAGACATTTCAAAGGTAGTTTTCCTTTATACTTACCTTTGCCTATCGGTAACCTTCTGGCTAATAGTGCTTCAAACTCTTCCTGCTTTCTGATTTCCTTATACAGTTTGTGTACTTCTTCCATGTTCTTACAAAATCTTTCACTTGCTCCACCATGATCTCCTTCAGAGTACTTATACTTTCTTTCATTGTAATCATTAGATTCATCAAGATGAAAAGAACTAAATGTAGATTCAACTTTATTTACCGAAGATCCACTATTATCAAAGTTACTTAACTCAAATGCATGTAGCTTACCAATAGTAGCATCTAAAGAAACTAGCATATTAGGTACAAACCTCAATTCATTGATTGCAGAGACTTTGATTGCATAAGCCCATAGAAGGGTTCTTAACAAATTACTTGTTATATCCTTTTCTTCAATAGTTCGACCTGCTCCTTTGATTTGATTGACAATCTCCTTTAGTCTTGTACTGTATTGAGTTATGTTCTCACCTTCATTCATCCTCATAGATTCAAGTTGTCCTCTTAGACTATATACTTTTTCTCTTTGAACATGTTCATCTCCTCCATATACTGATATGAGCTTATCCCACATAGCCTTTGCATCATTGTAGCCTTCTAGATCATTAAACTTTGAGTCAGTCAATGCAGATGTTATTTCAGTCATTGCTTAGATATGTTCTTGCTTTGACTTTATCTCTTCCATTGTCAATGGATAGGTGCTTGGTGTGATGAAATCATTCTCTAGATAATATACAACATATTCTCCAACTCCTTATAGGTGCAACTTCATCCTTTTCTGCCATGTAGAGAAACCTGACTTGTTTAGCTTCGGTGCATTCCTCTTATACATCTTTGGATCTTTGCTTCAAGTACCCTTAAACTTTTCTTCTAGAGTCTAGAGCTCTAATACCCATTGATAGTTCTGATACTTAATGTAAGTATAGATCCAATAGCCAACAAGATGAGAGGGGGGGTGAATCATACAAGCTTAATCTTCCATAAAAACATCAGATTCAACCTCGGTAACATATACTTTAGTAATATAACCAAAACTGCTAAACATGCAAACTCAAAAGCATATAAATATCATAAACCTCATAACACCAAATTTAACATGGAAACCCAAATAGGGAAAAACCACTATGGGATTTCGGACCCACTAAGAAATATACTCTTCTAGAGTATGTTCAGTTAAAAGCAAATCCTATTAAAGATTACAAACACATTGCTAGATGTGACCCAATTAAGGGATTTCCCTCATATCTGTTAGGATCTTCACCTTGTTAGAAGTGACCTTGTTAAAGGATTTCAAACACTCAATCAGAATGTCACCTTGCTAGAGGGTTTTACAAATAAGACTATTAAGTCCACTCGGTTAAGAGATTTTCTGTCACTTTCAAAAAATAACAGTAATAAAAATGTATCTGCAACTTCACATCTAAAATGCTAAAGAAGATTCTTATTTGCTCAATACAATATAGACATAGAACTAATCTTGTCCATCTGCTGGGCTTCTATACTCTATTATTCAAATAGGTCTTCGAGCTTCTATGCTCAGTAATCACTATGTACCATCTTTGTGCATACATTTGCCTGCATACATTGTTTATCAATAGTTCCCTATTTATAAACAATTCGCCAACCACTTAATCTCCTTGATCACATTTCCCATGATCAATCATAGCCATCAGATCTTGAAAATTTGGCCAAGTTCAATGTATCCTTCAATTTGAAAATGTTTTACCCTACCTTGGAACTTCCATACATTTCTTGGAACTTGTGCTAGGGTATTACAATTCAATCTGAGCTGTAGATCTTCATGCCGATTTTCCTTCGCCATAGATTCATTAACAAACTTCATGCACGACAAACAAATCATTTAATCAATTCCAACTCATTAGCTTCCTTCATTAAATAATGCATGTAACCATTTAATGTAATCTGTTACAGCTCGGTTACAATTCAGTAACAACTTGGTAAATACTGAACTTCACTCGGTAGACATTCTGCCTTCATTAACCGATAGCGATAACCTTAGGGTTTACCGACTAGGTTCCTTAGGGTTTATCGACTAGGTTCTTTGCTCGGTAACATAGTATAGTATTAACCTTAGAATTTACAACATATGTATGATGTTAAAACAATCTAGATCTTATGATCTCATCATTGTCTGACTCGGTAATAGTTGCCCATTGAATACCTTATTCATCCCCTTATTCATCATATTCTTTCTGTGTCTTTTACTGACATCTTTATACTCTTCAAATCGAACTTCTCAAGATATGGCAACATCATACTGAATTACAAAATCAATTTCTTGACATCAATGACAAAATAATAATATCAAGACAGTAAACATCCTTAATTAGTTATATCCATAATCATCAACAACCTTCTCAATATCCTTATTGAAATGCCAACAATCTCCCATTGTCTATTATAATGCCATATGCCAACACTCATTAGGCCACCAAATTTAGCATGTGCAAAAATTTGGTAACATTTTTGGTGACCTCTGAGGAGTGTTTGCCTGCTAAACACTATAGACCAGTCATGGCTTATCCATTGGGCTTATAGAGTCATCTCAGCCCTCTCTCCAAATGGAACTTCTTGAAATTCAGGTTCTTTGCAGCATGACAGCAAAACAAAACAGAAAAACTAGGAAAAACCAAGTTGTGCTGCCTAAACCAGAAACCACAAAACTATGTGTTAGCACTTATTGAAACTCAGAACAACAAAATAGAAAACAAAAAGTGCATTGACACTTATTAACCTAAATAAAATATCAAAGGCAATCTTTGAGATGAATCCCATTAACTGGGATTGGAAGGGTTTCACCATTCAACTTTGAAAGTTGAAAAGCATTATGTTTCTTTTTCTTAGTAATGATGTATGGACCATCCCATACGGCATCAAATTTAGTATGCTTTCCAGGCTTACTTTTTAATTCATCCCATTTCAAAACCAAATCTCCCTCATTGAAAACTCTCAGAGTCACTTTCCTATCAAAAGTCCTCTTCATCTAAGCTTGATGATTTTCAATAGTCAGCAATGCTTGCTTTCTTACCTCCTCCAACTCCATTAGTTTTGCCAACCTAACCTACATGGGTTCTTCTTGCAACATTTTTAGCTCTCTAATCAGAGTTAGTGTAAGTATTTCAACTAAAATTGGGAGTCTTGCCTCTTTACCATAAACGAGGACATAAAAAAGATATACCTATAGCTCTCTTAGGGGTGATTCTATCAACCCACAATGCATGTTTTAGCTAAGTGTGCCAAGTTCTTTGATTATCTTTTATTGTCCTCTTGATTATCCTAATAAAGTTCTCATTCGTAGACTCAGCTTGTCCATTACCTTGAGGGTAATAATTGGATGAAGTACTAAAAAATATGTTGTTCTGGATAGCCCAATTAGTAATCTTAAATCCTACAAAAGCTAATGCATTGTCTGAAAAAATAGAATCAACGATACCAAACCTTTCTAGTAAGTCCTGATAAAAGTTTAGGACTGCACTTTCATTTTCCTCCTTCAAGGGTACAACTTTAGTCCACTTGGTAAAGTAAATAGTAATTGTCAAGATCCATTTATGCCCAAAACTTGAAGGTGGATTGATGACTCTGATAAAATCAAGACCCCACTTCATGAATGGTTGTTCAATTTGAATAGGTTGCAGGGGTAAAGCTGACATCTTCTGTTTGCCTACAAATACTACACAATTCTTACATTTCCTTACCCAAGCATATGCATCTTTATGCAAATGAGGCTAAAAATATCCTCCCCTCATGATCTTTAATGCTATAGTCCATGGTGCAAAGTTACCACCAATTGGTCCATTATAGAATTCCTTTAATATTTTGTCAGTTTGATCTAAATCTATGCATCTTAAGAATACACCATTAAAATCTTTTCTAAACAAAATTTCATCCAAAATGATATAAGGGATAGCTTGAAGTCTATAGTATCTTCATTTAGTATTGTTCAGGCCTTTAGGACACTCACCAGTCTGAAGAAAATGCATCATTTCATGTACCCAACTTGTAGGAGGTGTTGCTACAACAATTGGTTCATTATCTTCATGAACTAGGATAGCTTCTTCATTCTCTTGTTCGGTGTTTTTGTTGTGACCAGCAAGTTGTTCGCATAATCCCTTACCTCTAATCAACTTTATTACCTTTATATTGACATCATACTCCATCACATTCATGATCCAACCAGCTCTTTTGTCATTAAGATCTCTATGTAACAAAAAATCTTTTATACTAGGATGAGCAACCATTAGGTGAATTTTGCTATTTGAAAGCATGTGTATAAGTTTGTTTAGACTTCTAATGACTGCTAATTCATGTTTCTCAACAAAAGAATAATTTTGTTCATACCCTTCTAGGCCTTGGCCGAAGAATGCTATTGGCTGCTCCAATCCCTCATCATTCTATTTGAATCAACATAGTTGAAATAGTATCAAAAGTACCAAAAGCATATAATATAAAATCCTTTGCAAAGTCTGGATTAATCAAAGTAGGTGTTGATGCTATGGCAGTCTTAACTTCTTCAAAATTATTTTTAGCCTCTTTGGACCAGCTGAAAGTAACATTTTTCTTAAGTATGCTAGTCAATGGCTTAAAAAGAAATGCTATATTGGGGATGAATCTTCTTACAAAATTGATTCTGCCTATAAATCTTTGAAGGCCTTTCTTATGTGCAGGTAAAGGCAAAGCTAAAATAGCACTTACCCTCTCTGGATCTATGGTTATTCAATGTTTGGAGACAATATAGCACAATAACTTACCCTCATGTACAACAAAAATGCACTTGTTGGGATTTAAAGATACTCCATATTCTCTACACCTTTCAAAAATCTGCCTTAAGTGAGAAAAGTGCTCTTCCGCATGCTTTGAAAAAATGGTTACCTCATCAAGATAAACCAAAACAAATTTATTTATAAGACCTTGGAAGGCCATATCCATTGCCCTCTGAAAGGTTACTCCTGCATTAGACAAACCAAAAGGCATTTTCCTATATGTCATTGTTCCCCATTTTGTAGTAAAGGCAGTTTTAAATTGGTCATCCTCTTTTACCAAAATCTGATTATAACCAGAATAACCATCAAGTAGTGAAAATCTATCTGAAACTGAAACTACTTGTAAGATCTGCACCATTGAGGGCAGTGAGTAATGATCTTTTAGAGAAGCTTTGTTAAGATCTCTAAAGTCTACACAAAGTCTAGGCTCACCATTCTTCTTTCTTACAAGAACCAAATTGAAACCCAAGATGTATGCTTTATAGGAAAGATGATATTACCTTGGATCAGCTTGTTTAGTTCTGTCTTCATGAGATGCTCAAGTTTTTGATTAAGGGGCCTTTGCTTTTGTCTCACAGGCTTGGCATCAACTTCCAACTCTATGGTGTGTTGGGCTAATGCGGGGTTAAATCCCTTCAAATATTCATACTACCATGCAAACACGTCATTGAACTTTTGACAAAGAAAAACAAATGCTTGTTTCTCTTTAGCTGTACATACCTTTCCAAGCTCTAATAACTTATCTTTGAAGAAATCAATAGGTTCGTAGTGCTCCTCTTTAACCAACATGCTACCTTTTTCCTTTCTAACCTGATCATCAGTGTTAAATATTGACTCAAGGGTTACCAATCCCTTTGGTAGCTTATTACTTTTGAATTGAAGAATCTGATTTTCATATTTCTTTACAAATTTATGGTGATTACCAGCTGCAAATTCAGTCTCTTCAATAAGAAAATTAATAATTTGTTCATCTGAATCAAAGACTTGCCAATTAACATTGTTATCTGGAATGGATGGCCTAACAACCACTTTGACATATTTTTGTCTTTCAATATTTCTTACCTCATTTGGTATGTCAAATTGAGCACCCAAGGAAGCCAACTTATCTACTTCCTTATTCTGATTTCTAGGCACAGACAACAGATTGAAAGCATCAAATTCTTCAATTAAGTCCCATATCCTATGCTTATACATTTTAAGGACATCATTTTTAGTCACATTGACACCTCTTACTTGATTTACCACTAGCTCACTATCCCCAAATACTTGCAAACACTTTACATTTACACTTTACATTTCTTTTTCTATCCCATTCCAATCCATGTGCAAGTGACTCATATTCAGTTGTATTATTAGTACAACTAAAAGAAAATCTAAAGGTTTAAAAGTATTTCTTACATTTAGGAGAGATGAACATAACACCACCTCCATTACTAACCTTTCTCCTCGAACCATCAAAATAGAGTTGCCACAATTCATTGTTTTGTTGTTCACCCTACTGATTAAACAATTTATTGTCACCCATTTCAAGATTAGGGACAATGATGCCTTCTTCATGGATCATGTAGACACCTAGCGCTAATTCTTCCATATGCTTGAATGGATCTTCTTCATCATTATCTACTGCCCATTCATCTAATACTACATCAGGTATCCATTCTATTAGGGTGTTCAGATCTGGGATATCAGGTTGTTCATTAGATTCTTGTATAGACAAATTTGCATTAACAACACTTGGGATGTATGGTTCTATATGATTATTAGCTAACAATTCTGATTTTATGGTCACTTTGGTACCATATCTTGTTCTGAAAAACATGTGTGACCAATCAGAAGACAAATACCCACCCAACTTGGCTATGAAATATCTGGACAAGCGTAAAGCAAAGTAAGGTGGAAGATCTATGATATAGACATCTTGTGGGATTGAGAAGTTTGGGCATGCATGCAATATGAGATCCAAATTTTTAATCACACCTATTGTGTTTACTTCTATCCCATCTAGCTAGGCTACCCCTTTTGAAAGAGGCTCATATGTCAAACCCAACTTATCAACTATCTTCTTTGGCATGACATAACTACTTGCACCTGAATCAATCATACAATTATGCACTAGGTGCTGACCTATGATTAAAGTCAAATAAAAAGGAGGGGGTTTAACCTTCTGATTTTGTTGTTCATCCTTCTTTTCCTTAGAGGCATTGGGTAAGACTACTTTGGGTTTCTCATTAGGAAGCTCTTGTGACAAAGAGATGCTAGACAAGGCATTTTTAAGCAAATCCTTTTTCCCTGGAAGAGATAAGGAATCCCACATTGAGACATTGACATGCATATTTTTCAATTGATCCAAAATACTAAATGAACTTGTACTAACCTTCAGTTGTCCTCTTTTATCAAAAACATCCTCTTGAACTTGTGTTGTTTGTAATTGACCTCTTGGCTGATCCTTGTTGACCACTGGTTTCCCTTTTGGTAGGATTTGTGTATTCAGACTGGGTTGAGGTCCAGGTGGTGCTTGTTGGCTTATAGAATCCCGATTGATTGCTTTATTAGCTTGTTGTCCTATATCAATGGCTCTCTTTTTGGACAGTGTATTGTCTACAATAGAAGTATAGGACTAATTTTGAGCTTGTGTCTAATTCACTCCATAGAATTATTCACCTTGCCAATTGACCAAGGCGACATCTGAGCCTTGTTCAGAATGAGAAACTTGTTGATCGTGAGTTCCATGAGTAATATCTTCTAAAAAAACAACATTATTTTGAACCATGAGTGCTTGATGCAGCATACCATTCGAACAAGTGGTCTTACTATGAGGTTGGTTGCAAGGATAACACCAATCATAATCTGATGCCATGCTGTTTTGAGCTGGGATGATATCTCTGGATGTGCTGGTAGTGTTGGGATTGTAAGGTATATTGGATCTTTGGTTATAATTTCTTCTTTGACCTTGAGGCTTAGCTTGAAAAGGAGGCACGTTCTGCTGGTTGTTCTGATAAGGGGATTGATAAGGTTTGGTGTTTTGGGAAACTTGCTTCTCAATATTGGTCATTTTGTTACCAAAGCCTTGGAACACGGTTTTCATTTCATTTTTAAACTCATGACACTCTTGATTTGGGAGTGTGATAGTATTTGCTTGGGCTGCAACTTGATAATTCAGTGCTGGTAAAGGTGGGACAACGACTAGAGGAGGCTCTAAAAGAGGTACAATAGGCTATATTTCTAGAAATATGGACATTGGGGGCCTAGGGGCTATTTTACCATCCTAAATTAGGTAGTTTTCTGCTTTAATAGTAACATCAAATGCATTCGGTAGAGTATTTGCACCCATAGACTGAATCATGACTGAAATGTCACTATTAAGGGCCCTAAGATAAGATGGAAATGCATGTGCAGGAGTAGGACTTACCATGACAGGGATTCTACTCCAAGTCTCTTGGAAATGAAAATTGAAGTCAATCATTTTCTCTTGAGGGGATCTCTTTATGGTACTCAGCTGTTCTAATAGTGACAAATGGTCAGATTTGTCCTCAAATTGTGAATTTAATCTATCACCCAGCTGATCCCAGGTATCAATTGAGTTTACAGGTAGTCCTCTGAACCACTGAAGCACTCTCCCTTTAAATGAGGCAGCCAAGAGTCTGATTGCAACATTC
The DNA here is from genome assembly GCF_030272615.1 of Cryptomeria japonica. NCBI lineage: Eukaryota > Viridiplantae > Streptophyta > Pinopsida > Cupressales > Cupressaceae > Cryptomeria > Cryptomeria japonica. The sequence goes on along the minus strand of NC_081411.1, from coordinate 779,460,820 downwards.
TCTTGTGTAATACGATGTACACCACACAACGAAGCTACATCCTTTATATGATTGATGGGAGTTGTCTGATCTTCTCCTATGAAAAGGGGTAGGCTTTTCAATGCTGCTATAGGAATATCATCATAATGAGTATTTTCAAAGGGTTGCCTTAATTGAAAGGTACAAAAGGCTAAGCTCTTGGCAGAGCCATTGCGATAGCAGGCGGATTTACTTGTGCTTGAGATGAGGAGTTTGAAAACAAATGATTATTGTAGGTTGTAACTGGAGGCTGAACAATGGGGGGAGTAAACAAATCTGGAACTAATGAATTAGAAGGGTTTGATGGATTTGAAACCTTCTTTGCTACCTCTTTAACTCTTTTTAGTGGTGATAGATGAGAATGCTCAATAGGATCCTTCCTTGATCTGGTTTTAATCTTTCTCATAATCTACAAAATATCACTGAATCTGCATAGAAACCAAGAAAATGAGTTACCAGGCATGAAAATTGTTGCCTTTGAAGGTTGGAATCGCTGCTCCTCACACCAAAACTAGCAAGAGTGAATATTTGTTGAACTGAGATAGCTCAAATGGGTCCCACTGCGAGTGCCAAAAACTGTTGTCAGTCAAATTGCACCCATAATGCACAAGTTGAAAGCTCAAGCAACTTGGTGACACATGGGATAATTTTCAGGCCTGTGGGTTGCCTATAGTGAGAATTAACCTCTAGATGAAGGGCTGGTTCACTATGAATAACTCTAAATTCTTTACTAAGAAAAGGGATAGGAAACTAAAAATGAAAATAGAATTACTTTGTGAATGCTAAACTAAGGTGAAGCATCAATATGATATCTCAAAATGATATAAATACACTCCTAAAAACACCAATCTGCACAAATAGACTTCTGGTTCATAGCAAATAAATATTTCATGCAAAGGATTTAAACTTCAAGAAATTGAAAGGAAAGAAAAACTTTCACAATCAACCAAATGAACCAATTTATCACAATGCACAACCTGTGACTTACAAATGAGATAGAAAATTTAAAGGTTATCTAGACAATATCACAATAAACTAGCTCTCAATCATGAATAAGAAAATGAACTCCAAAAATATAAGGCATAAGGTGATAATTTTATTTAGTATTCTGTCATAAAAACAACACAGGAGATACAAGAATATATTCTCTGCTAAAACCAGCAAGAGAATGATCAAGAACTAGTGAAGAAAGATAAAAAAATTTCATTTTATACAAAAATATTCCAAAACATAGAGGAAAGATGACTCTAGAATGACTATAGATGAACTCCCATGGAAAATATCTTCTTTGAAAACTAATCTTCAAGTGGAATTAAAAAGCCAGCAAAATAGGCTCAAAATCATGAGAAGAACTCATGCAAACTTGGTCTCAAGCTTAAATCGGACCCCAAACTACCTGATGACTTCTCCTCATTTTGTGCTAAGTCCACCTAGACGCTACTGGTTACTTTACCATTTGACTTAATCACCTACATTAACCATCAGCACATGACAAATTAACATTCAACCACCAGGATTGCTGACGGCTTGTTGCTATGTCACGAGGATTAACATTCAAGTAGCTTTTCATTGCAATATACAGATAGTCGTTAGATCTTCCTTGACATGCCCACTTGTTAATTCGATTGGGCTACTCTCTCTTCTGGTGAGCCTACCACATGTCACTTCTTGTTTACCTTTAGTTCCAATTGGGTGTCACCTTAACCACCACGTCATTAGTCGTTGAGCCACGATGATTAACGGGCGATCATCTTTTCATTGCGGAACAACAATGACTATTTGATTGGCTCAAAATTTCTCAACCCTTAACACCTTAGCCACTCACCTTTTCTGCACGTGCTTTGTCACCAAGTCATGGTGAGTATTCAGTGATCATCTTCCCATCACGACATAGTGAATTGTCAAATCTTTCTTGATCACCGTTGATCTTCTTTGATTAGCTCGACCTTTAGCCTCTCTGAGCGACTCTCTCCTATACCATAGTGTCACCACGTGTCAGCCACTAGTTTTCTCATGAGATCCACTTGTCTCACCACTTGGACCTACCATTGGACTTGGGCCTACCTTGATTTGTTCGATATTATTCTTTCGGCCAAACTTCCTCCCTCGACAAACTACTCACATGTCTCATCGATACCTTAGTTTCATTGATACCTTTTATTTTATCGACGAAACCGGTTCTAATTTCTTCAATGTAGCTTATGTCGATGGAACTGATGCTTTAGGTGAATCCTTTTAGAGATCCATTGATGCCAAGGTTTGTTTGATAAGTCACTCTCTGGTTTGTCTACTCATCTAGCTAGTCACCATCTGGGCACCACCTGTCTGCCACCTATCTGCCACCTCGCTAGTTGCTAGGGTATTCATTCCAGGCACTTCAACACTGTGGTACAATGACAGTCATGGATAGGCCCAAAATTTGACTCCACCATCTGATCTTTCTTGATTTGTATGCCCTTTAACCATCTCTTTTAGGCATGTGCTTTGTCGCCAACTTGGGGGGAGTATTCGGCGGCCATCTTTCTATCACGGTATAATGACAACTGTCGAATCTATCGGCGGCCATCTTTCTATCACGGTATAATGACAACTGTCGAATCTTTCTTGATCATCGTTGATCTTTCTGACTCACTCGCTAGTTAATTTTCCCTTCTGCTACAAACTTTGGGTGCCTTGAGATGCACGTGCACACGAGGGACCCACCAATGTTGAGCTGCTCCTTGTCAAAAGCTTGTAAGCTTTGACACTAAGGATATATGGGGCTTTGCCTTTAAATGTGATGAATTTCCTCCATGTGGCCAATGTGGGATAAATGGTCTATGCCTGGGCCTTTCCATCGGGTCATCAGGATAACATGAAACCAGGGCTAGAGATGACTGATGACTACACACACCGTTTTGCACTTTCCATCCAGTCATTGGAGAGACTTCAAAACCTAATTTTTGATGGCCAATGACAACTTTCCACACTCCACACTTCTTATTAGGTCATCGATGTAACATTAAATAGCTCCTTTTGATAGCCAATTACTTACTCTAGTCCATCCACTTTTCTATCGGGCGTCGATGTAGGGGAGAACCTTGCTTGCTGATATCCGATACAACTGCTCCACGCCTATGCTTTCTCATCGGGGTAAGTCTTGCCGAATGGGGTAGGTTTTTCCGATAAGGCAAAAAATTCAAAAACTGCAAAGATAAAACCACACAAAAGGACTAAAGCCAGTCCTTATGTATTTACATGAGCACTGGAATTCGCACAAGCCAAAACTGGTTAAGGGAATTTAAACCCTTAGGTGCTCCTGCCCCTGGGTCTCTCAGAATTACCATCATTTTATGAGTCCCAACAAGTTTGATAAGCCACACCATTCTTGAAAGTGCAATGGAGCACGAAAATCTCTGTGATCTATTTATCTTTGTAACACCCATCTCCACTAGCTTGTTGGGCTCAACCCTTGTGGGAGCCACATTTGAACCCATATGTTGTATTTTACTTTTCCTGTATCTGCACATGAAGCAAACAAGTTAAAAAAAAATAGTGCATATCTAATTTCTTGTTGATGATTTGACCTGATAATTATTGATTTGCTTGGCACTTTTCAATATGAATGAAAGAAAAGCCTCATTAGGCCACCAAATTTAGCATGTGCAAAAATTGGGTAACATTCATTGCAGAATAGAGATGACTGTTGGATCGTCTCAAACTTGTTCAATCCTTAACACCTGAGTCGCTCACCTTTTTCACATGTGCTTTATTGCCAAGTCGTGGTGAGTATTTGATGATCATCTTCCCATAGCAACATAGCGACAATCATCAGATCTTTCTTGTTCATCATTGATCTTCCTTGATCAGCTCGACCTTTAGCCTCTCTGAGAGGCTCTCTCTTATGCCATGATGTCACCATGTGTCCACCACTAGTTTGCTCATGAGATCCACCTATCTCGCCACTAGGACCTGCCACTGGACTTGGGCCCGCCTTTGTTCATTTGATATTATTCTTTTGGCCAAACTTCCTCCCTCAGCGAACTGCTTGCATGTCTCATTGATACCTTAGTTTCATCGATATCTTTTATTTTATCAACCGAACTAGTTATGATTTCTTCGATGTAGCTTATGTCGATGGAACCGATGCTTTCATTGAATCCTTTTCTAGATCCATCGATGCCAAGGTCTGTTTGATAAGTCACTCTCTGGTTTGTCTGCATATCTAGCTGGCCACCATCTAGGTGCTACCTATCTACCACCTCGCCAATTGCTAGGGTATTTATTCTGGGCACTCCACAACCGCGTTATAGCGACAGTCATGGATAGCCCAAAATTTCACTCCACTATCTGATCTCTCTTGATCTACATGCCCTTTAACTACCTCTTTTCAGTACTTGTTTGTCACCAAGTCATGGGGAGTATTCGGCGAGCATCTTTCTATCATAGTATAGCGATAGCCATCAGATCTTTCTTGATCATCGTTGATCTTTTTGACTTGCTCACTGGTTAATTTTACCTTTTGCTACAAAGTTTGGGGGCCTTGAGATGCACGCACATGCGAGGGACCTAGTAACACTGAGCTACTCCTTGTCAAAAGCTTGTAAGCTTTGAAACTAAGGATATATGTGTCTTTGCCTTTAAATGTGATGAATTTCCTCTGTGTGACCAATGTGGGATAAATGGTCTATGCCTAGGCCTTTCCATCAGGTCATCAGGATAACATGAAACCAAGGCTACCCATGACTAATGACTACACACAATGCTTTTCACATTCCATCAAGTCATCGAGGAGACTACAAAACCTGATTTCTGATGGTCGATGACTACTTTCTGTGCTCTGCACTTCTTATCGAGTCATCAATGTAGCATTAAATAGCTCCTTGTGTTAGTCGATGACTTACTCATGTCCATCCACTTTTCTATCAAGCATCGACGTAGGGGAGAACCATGCATGTTGATACCCGATACAACCACTCCATGCCTATGCTTTCTCATTGGGGTAAGTCTTGCCGATAAGGCAAAAAATTCAAAAATAGCAAAGAAACAACCACACAAAAGGACTAGAGCTAGTCCTTATATATTTACATGATCACTAGAAGGTCTCACAAGCTAAAATTGGTTAAGGGAATTTCAACCCTTAGGTGCTCCTACACTAGGGTCTCTTAGAATTGCCATCATTTTATGAGTCCCAATAGGTTTGATAAGCCACACCATTCTTGAGAGTGCAATGGAGCATAAAAATCTTTGTGATCTATTTATCTTTGTAACACCCATCTCTATGAGCATGTTGGGATCAACCCTCGTGGGAGTCACATTTTAACCCACAAGTATTTTACTTTTCCTATATCTACACATGAAGCAAACAAGTTAAAAAAAAAATAGTGCAAATCTAATTACTTGCTGATGATTTGATCTGATCTTTGCTGATTTGCTTGGCACTTTTCAATATGAATGAAAGCAAGGCCTCATTAGGCCACCAAATTTAGCATGTGAAAAAAGTTGGTAACAATGATGAGATTGATGGACTTTTGGTGATGTTATAATTGTGATATGATGCTTTATGATCAGTCATTTGTGTTATCATTGATGGAAATGTTGGCATTATAACAGACAAAGAGAGATTGCTGGCATTTCAATAAGGATATTGAGAAGGTTGTTGATGATTATGGATATAACTAATTAAGGATGTTTACTATCTTAATATTATTATTTTGTCATTGATGTCAAGAAATTGATTTTCTAATTCAGTATGATGTTGCCATATCTCAAGAAGTATGATTTGATGAGTATAAAGATGTCAGTAAAACACATAGAAAGAATATGATGAATAAGGGGAGGAATAAGTTATCCAATGGGCAACTATTATCGAGTTAGACAATGATGAGATCATGATGTTTAGATTGTTTTGATATCCTACATGTGTTGATTGATTGTGTAGCATAGGAAATAGGAAATCATCAAAGCAAGTATAAAGACATGTTAATCATTATTAGCTCAATCACAAACACACATTGCAATGATCTAATCCTAAGCACACTCAATAGAGACATAGAAACAAAGCATTCAAAAGAAAAGATTCATGCAAACCAGATGACGATTTGGATGCTTCTTCCATGCGGCTCCATTGTTCTTCTTTCTTCTCCAAATAGGTTTGTTGTGGATCTCACCTTCAAGTGCATACACCTAATTATGAAAGCAAGATTGACATTCAAGAATACTCGAAGCGTAAGTTCAATAGTCTGATAAGAATTTAGAATCAAGGGGTTTGATTGAAGAAATTCATCCAATTTATAGAAGAATTGGAGAGATGATCAAATTAGCATGATAGTGATTCGAATGGAAATTGAAATCAAGAATAGCAAAATTATGACATGTTGCTATGCAAAGATTTATGACAATTTTATGACAAATTCTATGACAAATTGCTATGTCAAGACAAATTCTATGACAAATTTCTATGTCAAGAACTTATGACAATTTATGACAAATTCTATGACATTTCCATAATTTTAGGAGAGAAATAGGACGAAATTGAATTTAATAATTAAGAAATTAGGAAAATTAGAAAAATAGGAGGAATTAGGAAAATTAGGAATCAGAAATTAGAAATTAGGAAATTAATGAAAATTAGAAATTAGTGAATTAATCAATAATTTTTCATTTATTAATTAATTCACAAAGAGGGAGAATTGATGAAAGATTAGGAAATTAGGTGAATCAATTAATAATTTTCATTTATTAATTAATTCACAAAGAGAGGAAAATTGATGAAAGATTAGGAAATTAGGTGAATCAATTAATAATTTTTCATTTATTAATTAATTCACAAAAAGAGGAATAATTAATTAGCCAATTAAATGAAACATTTAATTGTGACACGAAGACCTAGGATAAATAAATAAATTGTTTAATCCTAGAGGAAGAAATGACACACAAGGTTAAATGATTAAATCAAAAACCCTGGAAGACGAATTAGGTCTTGAAAGATAATTAACTCGATTTGATTTGATTTTGGATTGATAAATGACCAATGTGATAAATGATTTGATTGAGATTGGTTGACAAAAATCAATGACAAATTGACCAAATTGACATGATTGAAAAGGACAAGGATCGATGACGAATCGATCGCAATATGACAAGATTGACAAGGACAAAGATCGACCAAAATCATGATTGAAGATTGTTATCGACAAGACCTAATTCGAAGGCAAGACAAATGAAGAATGCAGAAGAAAGACTCGATGCTCATAAATGATAAAGACCAAGTGCGAATCATAGGAGAAATGTTAATGCAATGCAAAAACCTAAAATGAGGCAATGCGCAAATGTTAAAGTATGACTTTTGCAAGCATTGACCATTTTTAGGTGTCTACAGATTGTAAGGTTAATACTATACTATGTTACAGAGCAAAGAACCTAGTCGGTAAACCCTAAGGTTATCGCTATCGGTTAATGAAGGTAGAATGTCTACCAAGTGAAGTTTAGTATTTATTGAGTTCAACCGAGTAATAATAGAATGCATTCAATGAATAAAAGTATTATTTAATAAAGGAAGCTGATTAGCTGGCTATGATTAAATGATTGGTATGTCATGCATGAAGTTTGTTAACAAATCTATGGTAAAGGAAAATCGGTAGGAAGATCTACAGCTAAGATTGAACCGCAATACCCTAGCACAAGTTCCAAGAAATGTATGCAAGTTCCAAGGTGAGGTAAAACATTTTCAGATCGAAGGATAAATTGAACCTAGTCAAAGTTTGAAGATCTGATGGTTGTGATTGATCATGGGAAATGTGATCAAGGAGATTAAGCAGTTGGCAAATTGTTTATAAATAAGGAACTATTGATAAACAATGCATGCGGGCAAGTGTATGCACGGGGATGCTACATAGTGATTATCGAGCACAGAAGCTTGAAGACCTATGTGAATAACAAAGTATAGAGCCCAACAGATGGACAAGATAAGTTCTAGATTGTATTGAGCAAATAAAAATCTGGTTTAGCATTTTAGATGTGAAGTTGCAGATAGTTTTTTATTACTGTTATTTTGTGAAGTGACAAAAAATCTCTTAACCAAGTGGACTTAATAGTCTTATTTGTAAAACCCTCTAGCAAGGTGACATTCTAATTGAGTGTTTGAAATCCTTTAATAAGATCACTTCTAACAAGGTGAAGATCCTAACAGATCTGAGGGAAATCCCTTAACCGGATCACATCTAGCAAAGTGTTTGTAATCTTTAATAGGATTTTCTTTTAACAGAGCATACTCTAGAAGAGTATATTTCTGAGTGGGTCTGAAATCCCACAATGGTTTTTCCCTATTTGGGTTTCCACGTTAAATCTCGTGTTATGAGTGTTATGACGTTTATATGCTTTTGAGTTTGCATGTTTAGCAGTTTTGGTTATATTACTGAAGTATATGTTAGTGAGGTTGAATCTATTGTTTTTATGGAAGATTAAGGTTGTATGATTCACCCCCCCCTCTCATCTTATTAGCTTGGGATCTGTACTTAACATTAAGTATCATAACTATCAATTGGTATCAAATCTTTGGACTTCGAAAGAAAAGTTTAAAGGTACTTGAGGCAAAGATCCAAAGATGTATAAGAGGGATGCACGGAAGCTGAACAAGTCAAGTTTCTCTACATGGCAGAAAAGGATGAAGCTACACCTATCAGGAGTTGGAGAATATGTTGTATATTATCTGGAGAATGATTTTAGCACACTAAGCACCTATCCATTGACAATGGAAGAGATAAAAGCAAAGCAAGAACATATCCAAGCAATGATTGAAATAACATCTACATTGACTGATTCAGAGTTTAATGACCTAGAAGGTTGTAATGATGCAAAGGCAATGTGGGACAAGCTCATATCTGTGTATGGTGGAGATGAACATGTTCAAAGAGTAAAAGTTGATAGTCTAAGAGGATAGCTGGAATCTATGAGGATGAATGAAGTTGAGAACATAACCCAATACAGTACAAGACTAAAGGAGATTGTCAATCAAATCAAAGGAGCAGGTGGAACTATTGAAGAAAAGGATATAACAAGTAAGTTGTTAAGTACCCTTCTACTAGCTTATGCAATCCGAGTCTCTACATAAATGAATTGAGGTCTGTACCCAATATGCCAGTTTCTTAGATGCTACTATTGGTAAGCTACATGCATTTGAGTTAAATGATTTTGATAACAGTGGGTCATCGGTAAATAAAGTTGAATCTGCATTTAGTTCTTTTCATATTGGTGAATATGATGATTACAATGATAGAATGAGTAAGTACACTAAAGGGTATCACATTGGAGCAAGTGAAATATTTTGCAAGAACATGGAGGAAGTACACAAACTGTATGAGGAAATCAGAAAGCAAGAAGAGTTTGAAGCACTATTAGCCAGAAGGTTATAGAGAGACAAAGGAAAGTATAAAGGAAAACTACCTTTGAAATGTTTCAATTGTGATAAGATAGGACATATGGCTTCTAACTGTCCTGACAAAGATTCTACTAAAAAGAGAGATTACCGAGATGATAGATAGAAAGATAATCATTATAGAGGACACCGAGACTTCAAAAGAAGAGATAGAAAGTCATGCTTAATAGCTGATGAGGAATCCAATGATGATAAATCAGATGAAACTGATACAGAGGAAGTAGTTTATGTGGCTATCAAAGATGGATCAGATGAAGAAAGGTATGAAGAAATAGCCCTAATATCTCACATAAATACTAATGAATCTTGGATCATAGATAGTGGATGCTCACATCACATGACAGGTGATAAACATAAGTTTGTTATGTTAGAAGATTATGATGGTGGTTATATAAGATTTGGTAATGATGCACCATGTCTGGTAAAAGGTAAAGGATCCATAACACTTCTTGACAATGCTAAATGTAATGATGTTTATTGGGTTGAAGGTTTGAAATACAATTTGTTGAGTGTAGCACAACTAAACAATACAGGTTACCAAATAGAATTTCAAAAAGGAATTGTCAAAGTTCATGACAAGCATGGAAAGTTAGCTGCTATTGGGACACAAACAAAAGGTAATACATTTCATCTTGACTCAACTCAAAACAAGTGTCTATATGCAAAGATAGATGATACCTGGTTATGGCATAAAAGGTTTTGTCCTGTAAATTTTGATAATCTGATCAAAATAAGCAAGAAGCACCAAGTAAGAGGTCTACTGAGTTTGGAAAAACCTGAGAATGCTATGTGCCGAGGATGCCAGATGGGTAAAATGACAAGATCAAGCTTTACAAGTAAGTCCTACAGTTCTAAGGGAATTTTAGATCTTGTGTACACTGATCTTTGTGGTCCTATGAAAGTTCAAAGTTATTATGGTGATAAATATTTCATATTATTTGTGGATGATTACTCAAGGATGATGTTAGTTATGTTTTTAAAAGAAAAATCAGAAACTTTTCAAATGTTTAAATGGTACAAGGAAAGATTTGAAAATGAAACAGGAAGACAACTGAAATGTCTTAGATCAGATAGAGGAGGAGAGTTCACATCTGATGAGTTTAACTTATTTTGCAATGATCATGGTATAAAAAGACAAGTCTCTGCACTGAGAACTCCATAGCAAAATGGAATAGCTGAGAGAAGAAACAAATCTATTGTGGAATGTGCCAGAACCCTGATGATTGAAAAGAAAGTGCCACAAACATTTTGGAGAGAAGCAATAAGCACAGAAGTTTATACCCTAAACTGAGTACAACTAAAGAAAGAAACTTTGAACACACCATATGAAATCTGGTATGACAAGAAACCTATTGTAAGTTACTTTAAAATCTTTGGAAGTAGATGCTATGTACACAAACATGATAGAAATGGAAAGTTTGATCAGAAAAGTGAAGAAGGAACATTTCTAGGTTATTCTTCTAGAAGTAAAGCATTTAAATGTCTGATCAAATCATCTAACAGAATAGTAGAAAGTGCAAATGTGAAAATTGATGAATTTGCATAAAGAAATGATGAAGGAAACTCCAAAGAGCTAGAAGATTATGATGAATTTGTCTATGTTCAACCGACAAGTCTTACTAAGAGCACTGTTGAAGAAAATGAAGAAAATATCTAGTTACCGAGTGATGAAGAAGATCATACAGAGTCTACCAAGCCTATATTAGCCAAGTATGAGAGAAGACATCATGCATCAAGTTAGATTATAGGAGATAAAGATGATCCAGTGATGACAAGGAACAAACTAAGATAGAACACATGTCTGATATATGAATTTGAACCGAGGATAGTGAAAGAGGCATTTAATAGTGAAGATTGGATAAATGCTATGATAGAAGAGATTGATCAAATCAAGAAGAATGACACATGGACATTGGTCCCAAGACCAAAGGACAAAAATGTAATCGGTACAAAGTGGACTTTCAAAAACAAGCTGAATGAAAAAGGTGAGGTAATTTGAAATAAAGAAAGACTAGTTTGCAAAGGTTATGCCCAAGAAGAAGGAATTGATTACGGTGATACTTTTGCACCTGTGGCAAGACTTGAAAGAGTAAGAACATTGTTGGCATATGCTGCTTATAAAAATTTCAAGGTATATCAAATGGATGTCAAATCTGCATTTCTAAATGGTATATTAGAAGAAGAAGTTTTTATTGAACAACCTGAAAGATTTCTTGAAGACAAGAATAAAGATCAGGTATGTAAATTGAACAAAGCTTTATATGGTTTGAAACAAGCACCTAGAGCATGGTATGAAAGATTGCACTCTTATTTAATCAAGATTGGTTTTATAAGAACAAGTGAAAACATTAACATGTACATGAAGAATGATGAAAATGGAATACTGATCTCAGCCATATTTGTTGATGATATTATCTTTTGTGGAAATGACTCTCTATGCAAGAACTTTGGAAATGAAATGAGCAAAGAATTTGAGATGTCATTAATTGGTGAGATAAAGTATTTTATAGGTTTATAATTACTGCAAATGAAAGATGAGATTTTCATTACTCAATTCAAATACATAAAGGAAATCTTGAAGAAATTTGGAATGGAGGATTCAAAACTAGTAAGTACTCCTATGACTACCAACTGTAAACTATCAAAGAATGATGAATCTGCATCTATTGATGAGGCACTTTACTGATCCATGATTGGAAAGCTACAATATGTAGTTCACAACAGACCAGACATAGCACATGTAGTATGTATAGTTGCAAGATTCTCTACAGATCCTAAGGAAACACACATGACAGCAATCAAAAGAATTTTTAGATACTTGAAAGGCACCGAGGATTATGGCTTCGTATATTAGAAAGGAAATTATTTTGATTTAAAAGTTTTACTGCTGCTGATTGGGCAGGCAACATTGATGATAGGAAAAGCACAAGTGGAGGAGCTTTCTTTTTAGGAGAAAGACTAGTGAGTTGGCTTAGCAAGAAACAAGGATCTATTTCACAGTCAATAGCAGAAGTTGAATACGTTGCTAGAGCATTGAATTGTACCAACATAGCATGGATCAAACAACTATTGGAAGGTATAAATTAGAAAGTTACTGAGCCAGTAACTATATTCTGTGATAATACTAGTGCCATTAACATTTCAAAGAATCCAGTTATGCACTCTAAGACAAAGCACATCTCTATCAAATATCATTATCTTAGAGAAGAAGCTGAAGAGAAGAAAGTGGTGTTGGAGTATGTTAGTACAAAGGAACAAATAGCAGATATATTTACCAAGCCACTACCAAGGGACACTTTTAAGTATCTCAGAAGTAAGTTAGGGGTCCTACCCCTATCTTCCACTCATTGACCGAGTTGGATGAACGCATCAATTTGATGACTCTATAGAATATCTTTTAGGAGTTGATGCTGATTTACACACTTTAGGATGTTTTCTAAAGGTGTGTAGGAAACAATAATAGGGAATAGGAATTGAAGACAAAATGCTCTGACCGAGACTAAGTTGACACATAACAATAGGAATTCACTTCATATAGGAAGAAATTATGTTTTAGTTCCTTTTTTTTGGCATTGTTGTCAAAGGGGGAGAAGTCTGAAGAAAAGGGGAGAAGACTAATGTATGGGGGAGAAATTTGATAAACAAGAGAAGAGCATTTCACCATTTCAGAATCTCACAACAATCCAAATCAATTAGGTCAAATCAATTGGTTTTGCCAACAATGCCAAAGGGGGAGATTGTTGGCATTATAACAGACAAAGACAGATTGTTGGCATTTCAATAAGGATACCAAGAAGGTTGTTGATGATTATGGATATAACTGATTAAGGATGTTTACTATCTTAATATTATTATTTTGTCTTTGATGTCAAGAAATTGATTTTCTAATTTAGTATGATGTTGCCATATCTTAAGAAGTATGATTTGATGAGTATAAAGATGTTGGTAAAAGACAAAAAGAATATGATGAATAAGGGGAGGAATAAGTTATTCAATGGGCAACTATTACTGAGTTAGACAATGATGAGATCATGATGTTTAGATTGTTTTGATATCCTACATATGTTGATTGATTGTAAGGTTAATACTATACTATGTTACTGAGCAAAGAACCTAGTCAGTAAGCCCTAAGGTTATCGCTATCGGTTAATGAAGGCAGAATGTCTACCGAGTAAAGTTTAGTATTTATCAAGTTGCAACCAAGTAATAACAGAATGCATTGAATGAATAAAAGCATTATTTAATAAAAGAAGCTAATGAGCTAGCTATGATTAAATGATTGGTATGTCATGCATGAAGTTTGTTAAAGAATCTATGGTAAAGGAAAATCGGCAGGAAGATCTACAGCTCAGATTGAACCACAATACCCTAGCACAAGTTCCAAGAAATGTATGCAAGTTCCAAGGTGGGGTAAAACATTTTCAAATCAAAGGGTACATTGAACCTGGTCAAAGTTTGAAGATCTGATAGCTGTGATTGATCATGGGAAATGTGATCAAGGAGATTAAGTGGTTGGCAAATTGTTTATAAATAAGGAACTATTGATAAACAATGCATGCGGGAAACTGTATGCATAGGGATGCTACATAGTGATTACCAAGCACAAAAGCTTGAAGACCTATTTGAATAATAGAGTATAGAGCCCAGGAGATGGACTAGATAAGTCCTAGATTGTATTGAGCAAATAAGAATCTGCTTTAGCATTTTAGATGTGAAGTTCCAGATAGTTTTTTATTACTTTTATTTTGTGAAGTGACAAAAATTCTCCTAACTGAGTGGACTTACCAGTCTTATTTGTAAAACCCTCTAGCAAGGTAACATTCTGATTGAGTGTTTGAAATCCTTTAACAAGGTCACTTCTAATAAGGTGAAGATCCTAATAGATCTGAGGGAAATCCCTTAACCGGGTCACATCTAGCAATGTGTTTGTAATCTTTAATAGGATTTGCTTTTAACCAAGCATACTCTAGAAGAGTATATTTCTTAGTGGGTCCGAAATCCCACAATGGTTTTTCCCTATTTGGATTTCCATGTTAAATCTGGTGTTATGAGTGTTATGATGTTTATATGCTTTTGGGTTTGCATGTTTAACAGTTTTGGTTATATTACTGAAGTATATGTTAGCGAGATTGAATCTGTTGTTTTTATGGAAGATTAGGGTTGTATGACTCACCCCCCCCTCTCATCTTGTTAGCTTGGCATCTATACTTAACATTAAGTATTAGAACTATCAGGAAACCATGTTTGTTTATGTTTGGTATGCCATCTAAGTCATATAAGTCTATCAGTATTGTCTAACTCTTAATGAATTGAGTTGGACAACAAAACTGCTAAGTAGGAGTCAATCGGTAAGCAGGAATAGAGAAGGAGATGTTTGCAGTAGAGATCCATGTTGAGTTAGGTATTGCGGTTTGGAATGTATGCTTATGAATTATATTGAGTCTATGACTAGACCTACATCATGTTTGGAGAACCAAAAGTCATGTTTCTAATTGACTATTGTATATTCACTATAGGGTTTGAGAACCGGTACCAAGATCTTTAACCTATTATGTTTTATGGTTTGGTGGTGAATCTTTTCATGTTCTTAACTTAGTGGTGATGTGTCAAAATCCATGTGAAGTGATAAGATTTTGTTTGAGCATGATCAAAGAGAAAATTTCTTCGGAAATAATGACGTGCTTAGTAGAATGTGATAAGGGTTTGACAACTTATCAGATCGATGTGTGGTGATGTGTTATGATCATTCAACAACTGTAATTATCTTGAAATTTGTTTTAATGATTTGTAATGATTTGTAATGGTTTGATATGATTTATGATCTAGATTCATTGTAGGTTAGGGTTATGTAACCGACTGAGTTGTAAAGTTTATTTAGGTCAAGTTTGAGAAGGTTTATTGTGTCTATGGTCAAAGAAGAAGACTTCCAAACCAGATTGAGTTGTCTACATAAGAGAAGAATATTGGAGTTGAAATGGATCTGTATTAGCAAGCAAAGAGTGCATTGATTAGATCATTTACCTGTTGTTTCCTAACAATAGTAGTAGTATTAAAATCCCTTAATCGGGTAGGTTCTAATAGGCTTGATCTTGTAAATCCCTTCACTGAGTGGCTCATTAATTTGGGTTTAATAAATCCTTTAGCAAGGTTACTCCCAATAGGGTAGATCTCCTAATAGGGATGAGGTTAAATTCCCTTTACTAGGTGACTCCTAATAGGGTCTTCTCTTAATCAAGCATTATTGTAAAGCTCCTAACTCGGCTAGGCCTCTAATAGTGCACATTATGAAAGAGTGTGAATCTTGTGGGTACTAATTCCCATCATGCTTTTTTGTTGGAATAATCACTTCTGTTACATGAAAAGATCGAGCTATTAGTGAATGGGAGAGGGGCTAGAGACAAGGATCCATGAGAGGCAGGAGAAAGCCATCTCTCAAATCCACAGGAGACACTAACCTACCGAATAGCCAACAATCCCCCCTTAGCGACTATTGAGGATTCCAAGGGTACAACCTAAGATTTGAACCCATAACCCAGTACTCTGATACCATTTGTTGGAATCACCATTGTTGTTACACCAAAAGCTTGAGCTATCAGTGAACGGGAGAGCGGTGAGAGACAAGGATCCATGAGAGGCAGGAGAAATCCATGTCTCAAATCTATAGGAGGTGCTCTTTTTCTTTAACAGAGAAACACCAGTAAAGTAGAGGACAAGCTGAGTGCTAATCGGTAACTTAAACAATGCAAGTAGAGTGTGTGAAAGGACAAGCTAAAACATCAACATCGCACATGAACAAGAATACATCACACAACACAAGATATATATAAGGAAAATCCAATGTGGGAAAAAACTTAGTGAGAATAGTTGTTGGAGATCTTCTGCTCCAATCCAGCCTCACAATGAAACTTTGATTAGAATATTTAGGGCACCAACCCCTGATTTATGAGCACCAACTCAAAGGAGCAACAACCCCTACACAAATTGTAGGCTACAACCTAAAGGAGCTACAACCCCTCCACTAAGATACAACTCAATGAAAAAAAAATAAAGCTCAGATATAAAAATGAAATCACTATTGTAAATGAAGTTTTGCAACCTTACAATATTCTCCTCTGCCATTTTCTCCCTTACCGGTCTGTATTTTCTCCACTCACTCTACAACTTGACTTTGCTGATTACTTTTCTAGATCCCTTCCCACAATGTCTTTTCACCTTCAACTTACACTTGATCACTCTTAATCAGGCACAACCTCTATTGGTTTGTCACCTCTATTATCAATGAACAATCTATCGGTTGTTCCCTACACTAGTTTATACTGCTTCTCCTTATCAGTCAAATTTTCACTCATAAACACTTGAAGTGTTTATCTATTTGACTTTCAAACAATAAATTTAGACTTGTCTTCACTCTGCACCAGCAGCTACAAAAGCCTCAATTCATCATATTTAAACTTGAGCTTTCCCACCAAGAAATAATTTAAACTCGAAGCGGTTAAGGTTTCCTTTACTTGACACAATTTGAATGAGATCCATTTCAGTCTATCCTGGATCGATCACCTATACTCCAGGAATTCATCTGTACATGTTGTGCATTATCCAACACATACTTTCTAAAGATAGCAATCCCATACATTTCAAATTAAAATACAACAATATATTGATTTAGGTATCATACAAATAACAATTGACAATGAATGGCATATTTCCAATGATCATTTCAAATAACATTCAAGTCCTTATTATGTTGCTCCTCACTACGTGACATTGTTAGATTACCTATTGGGGGCTCATTGTTGTTCATGGTAGTACAATTTTAGGTGCAATCATACTTACTGAGCAACACAATAGTTTATTTATTCTTGTCTCTATGCTTGGGGGTGGGAATAATTTTAAATCTCTTTCCTCTCTCTAAGGATTCACTTTTTCCTATATGAGTTGCATTTTTCATAACATGATGTCCTTTCTTGCATAGAATTATCCTTCATCTGAGTACATGTGTGTTCCTTGGCTAGGACAAATTCCTTTCTTGAAATGGTACATCTCTTATGAATAAATAGCTTCTTGGAGATAGTGCAATCCTTCTCTTTGTCCCTATGCTTGGTGGGCATTAATTTCTCTTATCATTTCTAAGGATCCACTTTTCCTATGTTGACTAGTGTTTTCTTATATGATACAATGTCATTCCTCGTGAGAAGTTGTTTTTATGCTCAAGAATTTTCTTTTATGTAAGAGTTGTGTATCCTTGACTACAACCTCTTGTTCATTTGGCAATGTATCTCTATTAGAAGAAACCCCTCACATTAGGTCAAATATGTGTCATCCTTCATCAAGAATCTCTTTTTCCTAGCAATAGGGGGGAGGTATGAATTCTTGTTCTCCTTCCTATATTTTGGTCAATAATGTTATCTTCATTCAAAAATATTGTTTTGGAGGTAGATGTTTTTGAGAAAAGATCTCTTCTCAACCAAAGGATTCCCTTTACACTTGTTGCAAGATATCTATTTTTCAACTATATTGTCCTTGTTTCTAAGAGTAATGTCTCTTTAGCTTGGATTTATGAAAAGTGTTGCCTAAAAGGATATCTCCATGGCATTGAAGGTGTGTATCCTTGTTTCTAGCTTCCTTGAGACATCAACATAGGACTAAGTTGACATCTTAAGGGGGTGGGTATTACATATTTCCCTCCTTGTACTATATTGTGCATGTGCTATATAGGGTGTTAATTCTCAAAGCTAGACAAACAAGTCTTATACAAGATGCTTCATGCCAAAAACTAGACATATCCTTTTATATGTTTTATAAGGGGTGTTCATTCTTGAAACTAGACCAACAAGTTTTATACTAGTTGCTTCATACCCAAAACTACGAATATTTTATTTCATGTCTTATACAAGTTGTTGCATGCTGAAAACTAGTCCAACAAGCCTTATATGAGATGCTTAGCTCATGAAACCAAACAATAGTATATGCAATAGGTTGAGTTGACTAGCATAACACATCTTACTAGACCCTTCAATTATTCTTTGTTTAGAGAGTGGAACTGGCATAACATATCTTGCTAGACTAGTTTGACTCTCCCTCTTTACATGAATCCCACAACATAATACAACATGTTGTCCCATGAGTATTCATGTTCCCGTGGGTCACCTGGCTTAACACAACTTGATAGCTTGTGGATTTCATGGTCTCTCTTGTTCTTCCTCTTGTGTATCACCTAGCATAACACAACTTTCTATCTAATGGCATCCATGCCATCCCTTTTCTCTTCCCCATGAGCTCATATCTTTGCTATTATGTGGATCATGGTTCATCATTTGATGCATGCTCTTGCTATTTTTATGTGATCATATGTGTTCTTGTGATAACATTCCAAGAATTATATTCATGGCTGAGACATTTCATTATTGAGTCCTCTTCAACTAGTTGACTTGGAGTATTTTTTTTTTAGTGCTAACCCCTTGTGTTGTGTGTCTTTTTTCTTTGTTTGGTTTTTTTGTCTTTGTCTTGTTTTGTGCATCCTTGCATGTGATTATGAGAGTTAAGATCCTAAGGTTGGGCACTTGGTTCCTTGAATTAGCGATGTCATATCTCCTTGTGATTTTGATCCTACTTGCTCCCCTCTCAAGTCTTTCTACTTTACCATGAGTATTTGCATAGGCTTTGTAGTGTCGTAAATTGTGCAACCTTGCTAGGGTGGTACAATTTCACACTTAGGTTAGCACCCGCCTTAGTGTGTCTTGCATCTTGCATTTCTCATTCCCCTTTAATCTTTTAATTAATTAATTTAATTTATTCTCTGGTTATGTCTCATGACTTTACACATTATAAAGTTAGGCCCTTTACCCTAAGCGTGCCCCTTTTCATTTTATTCCTCCAATGAATCATTTAATCATAAACCTTAATTATGTCTTATTTTGACCATTTAGGCCCAATTTCGTATATCAAAATATCTCAAAATTAGTTGTAACTTTGGGATGCACTCTAATATCATCATATCTAAGGGCCCTAAAAATTCAATGAAAAGTTGGTAGGACCATGGCGGGAATGCACATGGTCCGTGACTTTTTTCCTAAAATTTTGAGAGCACAATCCTATGATATTATAATTCTTAACCCTGAAAGATCATCGAGAAATTCAAATCCTATGTTTGCCTAAACATGAAATTAAGATCTAGGGTTTCATACTTAAGAGCTCTCTTTCTTCATTTGAAGGGTCTTCTTCCTAGAATCTAAGGGCAGGTTTTTGGAGTATTAGAGTCTTCTTTGCAATGAAAGAGCAAATCTTTGAAGTCTTCAACAATATTCATCATTCATCCATCAAACATTCATCAAGCATCATTTTATCAATTGGGCGATTTTTAAGATGTAGAAGAACAATAGGAGATCACCGACTGATGATTGGCTTGTACCTCTCCCTTGGGGTTGGGTATGATTTCATGTTGTTTTCAGATCTTTGCATAAGATTAATTTTAATTCATATTCATGCTTTAGATCACTTTGCATTATGGATTTAGAGAATTTACTTTTTCAATTATAAGCAATTAGGGTTTACTCTTTAGGGTTGCTCTATGTTGTTTACTTTCATTCTTAGGATCTTGCATATACACAAGGTTCTTGCACACACATTTTCAATACATTATCAGCTATTAGCTGAGGTGGAAATCACCAACATGGTGGTTTGACTACGTAAAAACCCTATATAGCCATCCCAAACCTTTCTTTTTAGTTGCAGGTACAAAAACAAGAATCTGGAAGCAAGTAAAGGTCTAAAATAGGCATCTACACCACCCAGACACCTCATAAGTGCAGAAACTTGTCAAGGACAAGGGCATGATGCCCTAGTCCTACCTAGGATAGGGGCATGGTGTCGTGGTCATGCCCTCTGTTAGCAAGACTTGGTAGATCAACAACTTACAAATCTTAGAATCCCTTGTGTCAATTGCAGCTCCAAAAATTTTAGAATCAGGACTGTGGCGTGGCACTCTAGTCCTGGACACTTTTGTTCAGATTTTAGACACAGGTGCACCTCTGATTTTTCCTTTTGATCTATACTTTTGAGTAGTGTATCAGTTGTCCTTTGATCTACATTCTTAGATTAGGATTTGCTTGCTTGCTCTCTAGGTTAGATTGCATTTTGCATCATTCCTCACTCTCATTTATAGAAAAGGAATAGAAAACGTAAGAGTTAATCCATGACTATCTCTTTCTCATAAGAAGTAGCCGACATGCATTATCTCTCTAGGCTCTTTCATATTCCATGAGTGTGTATGAGAGTGGGATTAGGGTTTCCATACTTAGTCTCACTTTTTCCCCTACACATCTTTGGTGAACCCGACGTGAACATAAATTTATTTTTCTTTGCATTATTAGATCTAGATCTAGTTTATTTCATTTTCTTTCAAAACAAAAAAAAACAAAAAATAAAAAATAAAAAGAAGAAAAATATAGGTTTCTTTCATTTTCCTTGCATTGTGTGTTTAAGGTTCATGCAATTTTCATTTCAAAATGTTAGATTTGTATTTGCAAGAAGTTCATTCTTTTGATGATGTATGCAATTTTGTTGATTATGAGTTTAGTAGGGATGAATTAGATGAAGCACTAGATGATTTTTTGAACCCTAAGCCTTCTAAACCTTTATTTTGACAAAATTTAATCAACCTTATTACTATGCCATTTCATGGTGATGAGAAAGATAAGCTGAATGATTCGACTTTGGTTGACTTTTCCTATGAGGCATTCTCGAATGGTTAAATTACTGTTATGTAATGTTGTAGATTAGATATATGAATATTGTGCATACCTATTATTGTGCGTTCACATCGATTCTTGTGTAAGTTTAATTGTTTCCCTAATTCTTGCTATAAATCTCGAGCTAACGCCTTCATTGAATATGAAGATATATGTATGCTTGCATGACTCATGGTTGCAGGAGAATTGCAGGTACAATACCGCCTAGGTGTGAGGTTTGTCTCCATCAGGATCCGCAGGGTTGAGTATACCTTTTTCATCTTTAGAATTTGGATTAGGCAGTCGTAAAACCCTCATCTTGCCTTAGCCATGATCAAGTGAGTGTCGTGTGTGGTTCGTCGGGTACCTTTTCCATTTGAGTATGCAGGTCGTCTGTTTGGTTGGCTTTCTTGGATTGTGTGTTTTGTGTGTGTGGTTAAATTGAGTGATTAATCCTTTTATTTTTATTTTATTTGATTAAGTTATGTTTATGCATTAAAAATTAAGGGACTAAATTAAATTGGTTTCCTTTATGCGATTAATCGTTATTTAGAATTGTTCAATGCAAATTAGTAGCTAGTTTAAATTAAATGGTAAATTTTAATGAATTAATTTAGTTAGTAATGCTTTTGGAAAGGAAAGATTTAAATTAATTTGAAATAGAATTAATTTAATCTCTTGCCTTTTAAAAATAGAAAGGTTGATTTTAGTTATTTAAAGAAAATCAATTTTAATTAGAAAAGCAAGTTAATATATATTTGATAAAGTGTGAAAGATTAATTTGGGGATTTTATTTTAATTAAAAATATTTTACCCTCATTATATTTTAGAATATAAAGGTTAATTTTGTTAAATGGAGAAAATTAGAAATTAAATGAGGAAGAGGCATTTTGATTTTTCGAAATTAGAAATAAATTGTGTAAAAGAATTTTTATTTTAGAAATGAGATTTTTGGTCAAAAAAAAACTTTGCATTTAACCTAGGTTTTGGAAGAGATTGGGGGGATTTTTTTTTAGAGAGTTATTTTTTTGGAATGGAAAAAGTTTGGATTTTTGAGGAGAAATATGCATACAAATTTTGGGGGGTTTTGATTTGCTTGAAGAATTTGGGATGGCTCTTCTACAATTTGTCTTCTAGGAAATCATTTACAGGTTGGTTGATTTGGATTTTGATTTGGTTTTGTTGAATTTTGAAACTCTCTAAATTCTCTCTGGTTTGATAGTTAGTTTGTCTGATTGGAAATGAAATCTTCATTTTCCTTCTTAAATTTCTGTTTTAATTTGTGAGTAAACTTCTTTTTAGTATGGATATGCTATCAAAATTTTGTTATTTTGGTTTAAAAATCCTTCCCTGGCATGTTGTTATGTTGCCAAATTTTGTTCTACAATGAAACCCCTATAGAAGTTTTTATTATTCTGTTTTAGAATGTCAACAATATCTCCAAATTTAAAAACTAGGTTTCTACGAATTTTTTTGAGATTCTTTGTGACTCTGCATTATAACTTTAATCTAAATTTCGTAAAAATAAAGTTCTGGGTTTTTGAGAAATGATAGAAAATGCTGTTTTAGAATGTCAACAATATCTCCAAATTTACAAACTGGGTTTCTACGAAAGGTTTTGGGATTCTTCATGAATTTGCATTATAACTTTTGTATAAATTTTGTAAAAACAAAGTTCTGGGTTTTTGAGAAATGATAGAAACTGTGTGGCTGTTAAAACAAATTTTATTTTTGTTATTAAATTTAAATTTTGATTTAAAATAAAATAAAATAAAATAAAATGTTTTAATGTTATTAAAATTTAATTAATACATTTTATTAGTTATATATTAATTATTAATTATTAATTAATGTATAGTTTTAAATATATGTTAATTGTGATAATTTTATATTAATATATATTAATAAGTATATATTAATTGTTGATTTCTGATTGGTGTATACATTCAAATGCATAATAATTATTGTTTAGTCATTAATTTATTAATTTGGGTATATATATAGAGAGAGATATATATATAATAATTAATATCTTTAGATCGTCTATTTGTTTTAATATAAGCAAGGAAAATTATAATTCAATGGGAAAAGTTTATCTATTTCTTTTGTTCCTTTATATGTATATTTCCATTTTTTTTTTTGGAAAGTATATGCTAGTTTTGGGAGATATGAGAGTGGTTTATTTATTTTGAAAAAGAATAAGAATGATGATTTAGTTTGAAAATGAATATCATATGTTAGTTGATTAATCTGAATATTTGATTTTATATCATTGGGTGTTCTTCATAAAGAATATTTATGTTAATGTGAATTTGGTTTAAAACTAGTGACGTAGTAATTATGTTATGTTATGATGCATATGAACTTAAGGAGTTAGAAAACCAAGAATGACATGTACCTAGATGAGGTAGATAACTGCAATCAAACTTAGAACATTTAGAAGATTTGATTGACATTTAATGTTTAAATCAATTTGGAAAAGATTGTATCTTTTGGTTATTGGCTATGGCAAGTTTAAATTATGTATTCGCTTTTGTTTAATGAATGGAAAGGCCTTGATATGCTTGTTTGGATCCTGTTGTCTGGTTGGTTTGTGGTTGGCCATAGTGGGTTAAATCCCTAGTTAGGTACCGTTAGACAAGAGACCTATATAATTGCTTTTAATATGCTTATTTGGACCCATTTCTATGTAGGGAGCATTTAGGATTTATTGTCCGAAGTGGTCGTTTGTATATTGGTTGTGCTCGCCTAAAAGGTAGGAATGTAAATGATGAGAAACTATGTAACTATAACTTAATTAATTGCCAAAGGGGTCTTACAGTTGAGTAGACCTAGAGATTTAGCCCTCTAGGGGTGAACTCCGAGATCATTTCTGTGTTATGTGATGCTTTTATCTCTCATGTTTCATGGATAGTGCTAGCATGTATGGACGATAGTTTGATAGAATGTATAAGTAGATTGGATGAGATTTATCATAATGCATGTATCTAGTCATCTTTTAATGCAATAAATAGATCATGAAGGAATGTATTCTATTAATGTTAATGAAAATAAGTAAGCATGGAAAGAACTCACTAAGTTATGATGGAATTAAAGCATGAAATGAAAGTAGATGCATGGTATAGGGTTAAGGAGAAGTTTGAACGTAATGAATTGATAACAATTATTGGATGAACTCGTCATAATTCGTAAATTGTAATTCTAATGAACGAACTTCATCATATTAGCTTCATTCTAACTATAATGGATAAACTCATTTAGGTATTACATTTTAACCTTAATAAATGAGCTTCATCTTCTTAGAAATATTTTAATTACAATGTAGGAACTCATTTAGTTATTTATGTTTTATTCTAAATAAATGATCTTAATCATCTTAGCAATACTTTAACTATAATGGGTGAACTCATTTATTATTTACATTTCAATCTAAATGAATGATCTTCACCTTATTAACTATAATTTAACTATAACGAATGAACCCATTTGGTTATGCACATCTTAACCTTTATAAATGAACTTTGATAAATTAGCTATAATGTATCTAAAATGGATGAACTTACAAGTTATCTATGTTTTAACTTCATTGGGTAAATTTACTCATGTTAACCTCATCTTCATCCCAAATGGATGAACATTTCCTATCATTTATTATTTTAATTCACCGAATAGATTATATCCATGTCTTAAGTAATAATATGTAATTAAAATATCCTGCTTGATAGGATCAAATGTCATGAGTCGAGTTAGGTGTTAAGTTACGTAGTCATGTTGGGAAACTCTTTAGGTTTGTTTAGTCTTTCGATGTGTTATTTAAGAGTTAGATAACTCCAATGTATCTTAATGATGTGTCTTATTATAAAAAAATATATATTTACACTCCATGGGAGTGTTTAGCTTTATCCCTTCGGGGTTTCCTAGTGCGGCATTACAATTCCTATCAACTCCTCTACTAGATCTAGCAACATAGTTGATTCCCATCATTCCCTCCATGATGTTATGTCTCCTTTTGACTTCGAAGATAAGCCTTTCAATCACTATGACCATGTTTTATTAGATTATGCCCTTGATGACTTTATGTCTCTACCTAAAATTTCAAACAAGAATAATGCATCTAAAAAGTTAATCAACATGATCAATGTGAATGAACATAACAAACCACTTTTTGTTTTCCAAGGTGCTTGTCCTTCTCCAACTTCACCTCTTCCTAATCAAACTCTTTTCATAGTTCAAGGTGGATATGGTCATGATTCCTTTAGCACTCCAAACAAGCCCATCATTACTGTTCAAGGAAGTAATCCCACTAAGAAGCCTTATAGCTATGCTAGACAACTTACTAAGGAGAATTATAATGCAGTTGTTGATACCTATAATACAAGAAACAAAAGGCAACCTAGCCCTCCTCCAATTTTTGTGACTCCTCTACCTAATCCTCAACTCATTCTTCCTCAAGCACCTCGTATTTCACAAACTCTTGGTAAGGAATATGATCTTGTCAAACAACTTAAAGCTACTCCTACCAAGATATCCCTTTGGGATTTTCTTCAAAATTGCTTGGCTCATGATGTAATGCTACAAGATGCCTTGAAAACATTGAATGTCCTAACCATAGTGACATTTGATGAATACTAAGAGGGGGGGGGTGAATTAGTATACCAAAATTTACTAAACTCAAACTTCTAAATAGTTTAGCAGATAACAGATATAATAGATTCACTAATAAACCGGTTAAGATAAATGCAAACCAAATAGAAAATAAAGCATTCACCCACAAGAGCACAATCACCATAACACAAGATTTTTGACATGGAAACCCAAATGGGAAAAACCACGATGAGCAGAAACTCACAAGTAACTATCTGAAGAATAGAAACTAGACTAGTTAAGGTAAGACTGGTTAAGGTCATATAATGTTCTTCACCAGAACAGATCCTATTAAGAATCTATATCTCTGTTAAGAGATAATTCCTATTAAAGACTACCTTGTGAGAGGATTTCAGATACACAGTTGTGAACCACCTTGTTAGAGGACTTACAAAGGCTTTGCTAGGCCTACCTGGTTAAGGGTTTAAGACTTGTCGAAGATGTGAGTAATCAACAAGTGAGTGATCTAGATACTAGCACAGTATGCTTGGTTATATCCTTGATAGCTCACTATTAATGTATTTCAGCATTACTTCAGTCTTGAATATCTCCACACTCTTTTTCTTCACATAGACCTAATCTTCTCTTCTATGATCGCACATACAAACTCTCATCAACAACTAAAACCCTAGACATGATGTCCTTATAAAAGAGTCTGATTTCATGTCAGTCCAATAGGATTAAATTAGAAGTTCCTAGGTTCAGTGCATCTAGACACATTTGGTAACATGACACAAAATCACCGCCAAAGAGTCGGTGGATGATAACTTATTACAGAAATACCAGTTGGTAACTCATCACAGAGTAATACCGGTTCATACAATTTACTAATTACCGGTTGTCAAAAATGAAGACTGGAAAAATGTTAACTGTCATTTTGTTCCTTCATACCACTTGAGGTCTTCATATGGCTTGAGGTCTTCAGTCAATTTTTGACTGGTAAACATCTTTTGCAAAACACCGATAGTCTAAAGACTATAATACATAGTACCGGTTGGAAAAAATACTGGTTGAGCATAACTCATACATCAAAAAAGTGTACACAAAGAAAGTGTGTGTCAATCAATGACAATCACAACATCATCAAAATGCCAATAATCTCCCCCTTTGGCATTGATGGCAACCCTTAGGAAAATTTTGACATCTAAGTGTTTTTACAACAAAAATACACCATATGCAAAATTACTCCCCCTAAGCATATACACTATCCCTTTTGTAGAAATTACAATGTATACTACTCCCTTAAAGAGGTAACAAGAAACTATACATAAAATTCAGCAAAATTTTAAATACTACTCCCCCTTTGCCAACAATGACAAAGTAATGCAAAATAACCCCTGTTTCTCATTATCATTAAAAAGTGAGTAAATGTTTATGACAATAAGGAATGAAACTTATCAAAAATAGATTTAAAATCCTGCATAAAAGTCTTCATGGTTAATGACCATGACTCAAGTAATGAGGTAGCAACCTCACTCTCAGTTTGCATCTAAGATACCTATTCTTCCATGGCATCAATGGTACTCATCTCTTGAGTTACCGTTAAGGATTCCATATTGAGAAAGCATTTCTGAAGAATTTGTAGTCTAGGTAATAAGACTAGTTGAATCTCATGCAAATCTCTTGATCGGTTGTTGATCTCTAATTCTATCTTTGCAGTCTAATGCTGATAACGATGAACTATTTGCCCATATGTAGTGAATGAGTCATAGGGCAACTTGAAATTGTTGATGTATGCTTGGAACTCCAATTGGAGTTTATCTTTCTATTTGTGCACATCATCATAGAATAGATGGGGTTGGCTGATTTTGCTCAATAGTAGTTTTCCCTCATCCATAGCAACACTTATATCCTTCTATTGTTTTTGAAGTTGAGACCGGATCTCATTCAGTTTCTTGACTAAGGCAGTGTTGAGTGCCTTTTAATGCTTCTTCTTTGCATTTTCTTCAGCAACTTCTTCTAGGCATTGGACATGGTCCTCTACAATGGTACATAGAAGTTTAAGCTTTGATAGAGAGGAATTAGTACTAGGGAGGTTAGTACTGGTAATCAAAGTTGTAAGAGTGTCAACCGTAGTTTGAATAAAATCTTGTTCCTTCTTCCTCCTCAATGCTTCCAATCATTCTTGTGCAAGCTTTATGCTTTCGAGCAGCTCTGATTCATCTACAGATTGGAGATCAATAGGATTGGTGATGTCAACTGGTTTGGCTTGATCACCAATTGCCTTGGGAGTCTCCACTTATTTGGCTTGTTCTGCTTCCTTCTCCTTTGCTACTCTTTTCTTTTCTTCTTCTTTCTTCTTTTGTTCCTCTTCTTGTTTCTTCTTCAATTCTTCCTTTTTCTTATCTTCTTCCTCCTTTTTCTCCTCTTCTTTCTTCTTCTCCTCTTCTTTCCTCTTCTCCTCTTCTTTCCTCTTCTCCTCTTCTTTTCTCTTCTCTTCTTCTTGTTTCCTCTTGTCTTCCACTTTCTTTTTCTCCTCCTCTTTCTTTTTCTCTTCCTCTTTCTTTTTCTCTTCCTCTTTCTTCGCTTTCTCCTTATTAACCTTTTCCTTGTCTAGATTCTCCTTTTCTGCTTTTTCTTTATCCCGTTTCTCCGTCTTTGTGTCCAGAGTGACATCTTCAACATCCAATGCATCGACATCAATAGTGTCAACCTATTCTGTAACTCTTTCTCCTTCACCATCAAATACCTCATCTGGTTTGGCTGCGGATACGTTAGGTTCTTGTTCAGCCTTCTTATTGGCCTCAGACACTTGATGTAATCTAACAACAACTTTTGCATGTAGATGAGTTTCCTTCTCCACTTCAGAGGTTCTACCTTCCAGCAGCTTGATTCTTCTCCTTCTCATGAAGAAGAGACCTTTATTCTTGTCTATTATCTCAAACAATTCAGAATTGGAGGCATTGGGAAAGTACAGAGCAAATACTTTCTCCCTTATTTCATGTTCTTTCTCAATGGAAATGCACCATTTATAGTCCAAAGAATTGTATAAAGAATCAGGTGTCACCAATCTAATTTCAGATGGCGACTGGTCATTAATGTTAGGTCTTGGAGACAACTGAGAGTGGGGGGGTGAATCAGTTGTCAAATAAATTCAAGCCAAAAACAACTTAACCAACTTAATGCTTAATATTGGTAAACCAGTTAAGTATGCCAGTAGATAGTGTTAACAGTTAATTTCTATACTGGTAAAGATTAATGCATAAAACATAAACATAAAGTCATCCACAACACATAACACCAATGTTTGTATGTGGAAACCCTGTAAGCAGAAAAACCACGGTGAGAAACCTTACCCACAATTAGATAATACTACTGCAGATAGTAAGTGTACATAAATGGGGTCTACACATGCAGAAAGGCCAATAGCCTAGATCTCACTACTCAATCATAGAATGGGAGTCACACTAACTATAGTTGGATGGTTAAATCCAATAAGAATGTACTGCATAAAATAGCATCTTCATATGCTAGATTCAGTACTGGTGTAATGCTGATATGCTTCTAAAAAAACCTAGCTTCACCTTCAAATGATGTCTTCGTGTATAGCTCTACTTAGTCTCGCATATACCTTCTCACAATTCTTTTTTTCATTCCACATTTGATCTTACAAATAAGATCTTACATTTATACCATAACATAAGACCAATTTTAGTAGGTCGGCTCTACAAGATATTACAATAAAAACATTTTACAAACAATATGATGTCCGATGCAATAATCAATTAAACATGTCATCTTAATGCATTTACAACAATAATAAATCATCTCCATAGTGTGCCATGCTGATCTGGAAAAGATAAACCTGTCGGTATAACCCTAGGTAACCTTGGATCTATTTGTCGGTAAAAGAAAATATGTAAATATGAATATACCAATGATTAATTCTTCAAAACAAAGTATCCACACAATGTCTTCGACATTACCAAGTGTCTTCCATGTCATTCCAAATGCCGGTGATCATTATATCCTTCTAGTGAACCATATACCAGTAACTGTGCAATAGTTACTTGCTTGCCGGTGAATGCTGTTGGATCTCTAGAGTGCTAGTGCTTTAGTAGGTGTTGACATCAATGAAAAAACCATACCAAAATACCAACAATTAACACATAGATATTTAATCATTTCCTTCTCTACTTCTTCCTTCTCATTATTAGAAAAATCATCAAAATATTCTTTTAAGTCATCAAGCACCTTTCTCTTAATATTCTTTAAAGTCCTTTGACAATGTGTCAGAGGCTTATAAGAAGAGATGTCTATATTTACTAGTGTTGATGATGTAGGTGCATTACCGGTAGACTTAGCCTTCTTGCTTGATTGCCTGGTTTTCTTAGGCTGCTCTTCTGATTCGGTATCCTCTAAATCTGGTGAGTTGTTTTTGGTCTTCCACTTCCTCTCAAATACTTTAGCGGGTGCAACTTCTAGTTTCTTCTTGGTAGGTGACCGCTTGGTCACTTTTGGGTTGGCTGACGTAACCGGTGCCGATACTGATGGCACTACCTTGCCCTTTTTCACTATAGGATCTTCAACCTATGTTACTCTCTCCAAGTAGGTGCCGGTTCGCTTTTTCTTAGCATCTAGAGGTGAGGCAATCAGGGTAGAGGCATACCTATCCAACATGTTATACATCACTTCATACCCATAGGTTCTATTGCTTCCTTTCTTGGCTCTATCGCTTCCATTATGCATTCATCTACCTTTATGATAAAGCAAATTTCATCTTCATATTTCTTACAATATCTCCAAAAATCCTCATCCTTTAGCTCATTTTCTGCCTGAATTCATCAAAATATTTATTCAGAACCTCAAGATATTCGGTTCCCACTGCTTGGAGTCTTTCCCTGATTTGCTTAGTGACCAGTTGGTCAGTACATCATTGAATATCACATACTCTAGGAAAATAGCCTTGAAAGTAGAAAAATAGACCAACCAAAAGTTGTCCAAACCTGAACCTTAAAGAATTATCCTGTTTAATGGACTTTAGGTTCAATAGAAGTTGCTTCTCCAAATAGGTACATAAATCAAATGAGGCATCTTCCTAAATCATTCTGTAGGCAGTCTTCACTGCACCAACGAGGACAAAGTTTATTCTTCTTGCATAAAACAGCCGGTAGCTGATCACCATGCAAGCATACTTAACCAAGTCATCTTTGATGGGGTTGGCAGTCATTCCCCATTGGTCGCTCAGAGAACCAGTGAGCTTAGTCATTTTAGTATTGATAACCTTCCTTAAAGTTGGTACCACACCAATGCTATAGAAATGGTGATGGCATGAATTACTTCTGGTGTGATATCATGCATCTGCTCAAGGTACATTTTATTACTATGTACTCTGCTCAAGATGATGTGGATGTGATATTTCGTGAACTCTTCAAGAAAATAAACTGCATTGTGTAGTTTCTTCCACTCTAGGATGCTATATTCCAGTTTGATTTTCTTATCATCCCCACATAATAGACCTAGCTGGGAATGGGTCACTAGGGATCCTAGGTCTTCCAATTTACAATCAATATAAGCTGAAATATCTTCCTCAACTATGACTCCATCGGGTATCTAGGATAGGGCATTGTATTTCATCTTCTTTTGAATAAAATTCGCTGAGTGTACAGGTGCACTAGAACTAGAGTGTGATGCAGAAGCCATGATTAAATGATAGACAAAATTTTTGAGAAATAAATTCACACTTTGAAATTTAGGGTTTTGCAATGTTGCTCATAACACACCACTTCGGTTGCTAGATTATCGCTTTGGTGTTCTTCACCTGATTGATTGAAAATGATCTCTGAATTCTTCTACAAGATTTTGAATTCACTTTGAATCACTAGATGAATCACTCTTGTCACTCTGCACTTGAAAATTCTTCACTCGAAAATAGATAATTGAAAATGGCATCAAAAATCCCTTTTAAATACCATAATAAATGCTCCACCGCTAGGGTACAAACCCTAATTTTTCCTTTTACCACTTCAAAATCTTCTGTCAATTGACAGATAATGTATACCAGTTAAGGTCTTTACTGACATAAACTGGGGGTTCAAATATTTCACCAATATGCTCCCCCTAAGATTTTCTGAAGCTCAGTTTGTCAGTTTAGAGACTTCCACACTAGGTGCAGAAATCGGTTCATCTTGTGATACTTCTTCAGGTTTCTTTTTCCATGTTTTATTCATTCCCTCTTGAATGGTTTCAACATCAATCTTCCCTTCTAGAGTTATTGGTATATTATCCGATAGGTTCTTTCTCATTCTGCAGGTTCTAGTAGCATGTCCTAGTTTGTTGCAATGATAACATACCATTCCAGGTGTTCTCCATGGTCCATTGTTCATACTACCATTCTTCCTTGTACATGTTGTAGTAGTGTGACAACTACCATGATAGATCAAATAGGTTTCTCTCCAACCAGTTGTCGCTTGATAGCTACCACCACCTGACTGGTGGTCATAGGCATTATACTAGTTTGGATTTCAATTCATAGTGGGTTTCGAGATAACTCCTTGAGTCCTTAGAGGGTATCTCCCAGTGTTGTACAAAATAGACCTACATTCAAATGCTCTATGCCCAAACTTGTTTCATGCATAACAGTTTCCATTTAATCTATTGGATCTAGGCTTATTGTTTAGAAAATAAGAAAAATCATTGTAGGCCTTATTTCTACACACATTAGTAGTATGTCCTTCCTTGAGACAATTAAAGGAAATAGGTTTAAACTTTTGCTTACCTTTATCCTTTGATGTTGGTTGCTTCTTTGATGCTATATCTTTTGTTCCAGAGGTCTCACCTTCCTCATAACAGGAGAAACCAAGTATAGTGGTATTCTTTACCGGTTTTGTTGATTCAAGCTTTTGCTCTAGCTTAGCAGTACTCTGCTTGAATTTGGCAAGTATCTCCTTTGTTTTAGTAAGTTCTTTGGAAATAGAAGCATTGGATTCCTTCAAGGTTGCATTCTCAAAAATAGCCATGTTTAGTTCACCTTGCATTTCTTCTTTTTCCACTTTACTCTCTTGAAGATGAGCGATAAGGGCACTGATTTCTTGCTTCATCTTGGAGATCTCATGATCTTTGTCTTTTACTAGATCTTCATCTTTCCTTCAGTTCTCAATCTCTTGACACATTATGATAGTCAGTCCTTCCAGTTCCCTTCTCAGGTTGGCATTAGATTCATTCAGTTTTTCAACTTCTTCAACTAGGGCATCCATGTCTACTTCATCAGAAGAACTATTTTCAGTAAGCTCCATTAGTTTCTCAGCATGCTCTCTTCTTTTTGCTAGAGAGGCTTTATATTTGACTTGGAGTTCATCATATGCTCTCTCAGTCTGAGTGAGATGATGAGTAAGTTCCCTCACAATGTATTCCCCCATATCTCCTTCCAAGTGGTTAGACTTATAGAAAGGTTGGCTCTGATACCAAATGATGAATACTAAGATGGGGGGGTGAATTAGTATACCAAAATTTACTAAACTCAAAATTCTAAATAATTTAGTAGATAACCAGTATAACAGATTCACTAATAAATCGGTTAAGATAAATGCAAATCAAATAGAAAATAGAACATTCACCCACAAAAGCACAATCACCATAACACAAGATGTTTGATGTGGAAACCCAAATGGGAAAAAACATGGTGAGTAGAAACTCACAAGTAACTATCTGAAGAATAGAAACCAGACCGGTTAAGGTTAGAGTGGTTAAGGTCATACAATGTTCTTCACTAGAACAGATCTTGTTAGGAATCTAGATCTCTATTAGGAGATAAGTCCTATTAAAGACTACCTTGTGACAAGATTTTAGATTCACAGTTGTGAACCACCTTGTTAGAGGATTTACAAAGGCTTTGCTAGGCCTACCTGATTAAGGGTTTCAGTCTTGTCAAAGATGTGAGTAATCAAAAAGTGAGTGATCTAGATACTAGCACAGTATGCTTGGTTACATCTTTGATAGCTCACTGTTAATGCATTTCAGCATTACTTCAGTCTTGAATATCTCCACACCCTTTTTCTTCACACATACCTAATCTTCTCTTCTATGATCGCACATACAAACCCTCATCAACAATGAAAACCCTAGACATGATGTCCTTATAAAGGAGTTTGATTTCATGTCGGTCCAATAGGGTTAAATTACAAGTTCCTAGGTTTAGTGCATCTAGACACATTTGGTAACATGACAAAAAATCACCAACAAAGTGTCAGTGGATGATAACTTATTATAGAAATACCGGTTGGTAACTCATCATAGAGTAATACTGGTTGTTGAAAATGAAGACTGGAAAAATGTTAACTACTACTTTGTTCCTTTGTACCACTTGAAATTCTCGAACCACTTGAGGTCTTCATACCGCTTGAGGTCTTCAGACAATTTGTGACTGGTAAACATCTTCTGCAAAACACCGATAGTCTAAAGACTATAATACATAGTACCGATTGGAACAAATACCAGTTCAGCATAACTCATACATCAAGAAAGTGTACACAAAGCAAGCATGTGTCCATCAATGACAATCACAACATCATCAAAATTCCAACAACATCTAATAATATGGCTTCCTTGATTCACTCTATTACATCACCTAAAGCTCAGATTGTGTTTACATAAGACGAGCTACCTTGTAGTGAAATTCAACAATAGTATGATCCCTTCATGATTGTGGTTATCATAAAGGATAGTGTGATAAGATGAACATTAGTGGACAATGGTTCTGGCCTTAATGTTTGTAGCATTAACTTGTTGCATAAGATTAATATTGATACATCTCTTATCAAGCTTGTTTCTCTCACTATCTATGGCTTTGATAATGTTGCTAAATCTTCACTAGGTATCATCACCTTGCCTGTTAAGGTAGGTCCTATTACTTTACCTACTCCTATCCATGTTATGTTTGGATAATTGAAATACAACTTGTTGCTAGGAAGACCTTGGATTCATAGCATGCAAGTTGTTCCCTCTACATTGCATAGGCAAATCAAGTTTATTCACAACAATACAACATATACCTTGTTAGGATACATGAGATTTTAGGCTTGTTTATAAACATATCAAGCTTTAAATCCTCTTCAATCAATTCTTCCCCAACTATCTTAGACAATTCCTATAAAACCTCTACTGTGATTAGTGTGACTAGTTCATCAAACATGTCTCCTATATCTCGATCGATTCTCGATGCTTCGTTAAGTGGACCTAAGGCTCTTGATGAATAATCTTCTTATCCTGACTCTATGATAGAGAATACTTTCTCTCCTCAATAGATTCTTGTAGAAGATAATTGGGGATCCCTTGATTTCAATCCTACTTTCGTAGGGGAATACATAATTCCCCCTAGAGAACCTAAGGTCAAAAAGAAGAAAGAAGAAGAAGAAGAACCTAAAAAGAAATCTACTTTATCTAGGCCATTGAGTAATAACTTTGTTACGGCTTCTCAGATTTCATCTCCCTTAGTGTCTAGTCTAGAGGATTTTGATCATTTTCTTTTTGAAAATATCCTTTTTCTTCGGAAATGACTAACCTTTTGTTAGGATTCCCAAAGATACTGAGAGGGGGGAGGAGAATCAGTATCTGACTAGTATAATAATTTTCTTAATTTATAACATGAAAAGCATATCAAAACTGTGTACCGGTAAACCAAAAATAATGCAGTAAATAAGAATAGCAACCACAACATAAGAGACACACCATAACACAATATTTTAATGAGGAAAACTAGTGTGGGAAAACCCTCGGTGGGATTTGTCACCCACAATATTCACTTACTGGCCAATAAGAGAATATTACTGCTTACAATAGGGGCCTACACATGTTGGAAGGCCAAGTGCCCAAAGCTCACTGCTCAATTACAAAGAAGTCACACTAACTTACAAAATGGATTATACTAATCCAATGTCTTGTACTACTTCAGATCAACATCTACTATGCTAGATTCAGTACCGGTTTAAGCTCTGCAATATACATAAACCCTTATCCCAATAATTCGCACATTAGGTTTGCTACATTCTTTTCATACTTCACATTATTTCTTATCATAAATGATCTACAATGATCTCATACATATATGAGTCAAATTACAATATGCCAAGTCACTTTACCACAGATTTTAAAATTAAATAAAAAATACATTTAAACAAAATTCATGTTGGTCATGGTGTTGGTGACCAATCTTTTTGGTGTCGGTGATCTGTATGCCGGTATAGAGTCTGTCAGTGCCCGTGCCTATGTCTTCCTACTAGTATCACATGATTGTAAGGTTTCCATCAATGACAATACCTTCAATCACCTACAATTTCTCATTGGAGTGTGTATTTGCCAGCAATCTCCCCCTTTGGCATTGATGGAAACACTCATGAGAAAAATCAAAAAGTGTCCAAAAAGAATTTCTTACCAAAACTGTGTGTTCAAAAATCCATGCTCCCCCTGAGCTGATGATGTTCTATTCTGATCATTTTTCTCATCTCACTACTCCCCCTTTGACATCAATGACAAAGGTTGTCATTTACTGTTAGTGGAGTGTGTTTCCTACCTAGATCCTTGTATCCTGTGGGTTACAATCTGAAAGAGTTCTGCTAATACCAAATTTAGACACTCAGTAAACTTTTCACTGTCTTTCAGTGCAGCCTCTATCCTCTGAATAGTACCAGTGAAGTGATGCATTTGTTCCTCTGGTGTCTTCAGTCCTTGAACAAGTGCCTCAGAGATCTCTTTACTCAAAGATATGAGGTACTCCAATTTGGGGCTGAGTTTGCATTTAAGGTCTTTTGCCTTCCCTTTTATTTTGTCCTTCTCATTTTCAAACTTCTCAAGTTTTTCTTCAAGATTGTGTATCATCTGCTCTATAACTGATAATGGTTTAGATGAACCGATGAGGTTATCAGCTATATTGTCAATCTCCTTTTGTACCTTACTTATTTCCTTGTCTATATCTATTGTTAGAACATTTGTCTTGCATTTATCTCTATAGAGTTCCTTAAACTCCATTATTATTTTGTTTAGTGCCAGTAAAAGGATGCCAATGTGTCCCATGCACTTCTTTATTGTTTCATCAAAGAATTTATCTTTCTCTTTATTCATTTTCTCCTTAACTATGTCCTCATTTATTTGATCAATTGTCAAAATATTGTCGGTGATGTATTTAGACAAAGTGTCTAGTTGACCTAAAGAATCTTTATTATCCACAATGCACTTGGGTTCTATCAATTTAAGAATGGGGATTGTATCATCAATAGCTTTATAAGATTGTGCAGTACACTCTATGATTTTCTTTATTGAGTCCAATAAGATCTCTATTACATTTGTAGGGCGGAATTATACTATAGAAGTACCAGATGTCTGTCCAACTATTTTTACAATTTCCATGTTGTTGGTTGTAGTAATAACCTTGCTTTCCTCTTTCTCAAGAGGATTTGTTTGGGTATGCATTTCTATTAGCAATGGTTTAGGCTTTTCAGTTTTTGTCGATGGCATTGTCTCAGTTTGAACTTGTACATCAACTTGTTTCTGTTCTAGTGCCTTAGATGGTTTCTCTAAGCTCTCAACTATCGGATTCTCAGATGTAGCCTTTGAATGTACTTCTGATTTGTGTGTATTTGCCTCTACACTATTCATTTCTAGTTTCTCTGATTGTTTCTCAGTAGAGTCCTCTGTCGGTTTCTTTGTCTCTGTACTAACATTTATTTCCACATCTACAATCGGTGACTCAGTAGTCACATCTTTCTTCTTATCTTCAGTGGTCGCTTTATCTACCACAATATTCACCTCTTGTGTATCAATATTCATGGTATACAAAACTTCAGACTCAGGATTTGTATCCTCTAGAGGAGTCTCCATACTCTCAGTAGCTAGTTGTGTGTCAACTATTTCTACTGGTGGAGTATCAAAAGGAGGTGGGGGTAAGTTGTCAATTATCTTAAGGTTCAGAGGTCCACCTTCCTTGCCTTTCCCCTTATCCCTGTCCTTTTGATATACTCTGATAGTATTGGGTCTTTTGAGTTCTTCATGTTCCTCCTTTTCAACAAATAATATGTCCCATTGATCCATAGTCTCTTCTAAAATTTCAGTCATTCTCCCTGCCATCAGTGCTACATGTCGATGACTAGTTGAGAGTACAGTCTGGTTGGCATCACTGATTAATTGATCAATTTCTTCCGTTGAGTTCACTAGGTGAATTGCAAGTAATTTTTCAATTTTTATTTTCTTGTCCAACTCAACAATAGCTACCCTTCTAGCTTCAAGTCTTTTGTAAATATCAATGGGTATTTCATCAACAATTTCCATCAAAAATTTCTTGTAAATATCTAAGTGTAAAATTACACTATTTTCTATGCTCTCTCTGTCATCAGTTGAAAGTAGTATAGATTGCTAATATTCTTCAACTTTCCATCCTCTATTATTTCACTAAGGAGCTTATCCAGTGAAGCAATGTCTTGTTTTACTTTTTTCTTCTTCGGAGTCAACTTCCTTGTTGGAGGCCTCATTGCCTGTTGCTTTTGTCTGGTTATCCTAGGTGTGGGTGAGGGTACCAGTGAGGGTTTTCTTTTCCTTTCCACCCTTTTGAATACTGTCAGTATATCACTCTTAGAAGAAGTTCCATCTGGTGAAAGATGAGCTTCCAATTGAAGTCCTTCCAGCTCATTTTTGTTGATACCAGTTTGTTTCAAAACATCTTCCTTAATTACCTATCAGGTTCCTTTCTTCACAGTTTGTTCAACTTTCTTAACCCTTTTCCTTGACTGAATTCCACTTTCAATTGTTTCTGCATTTCCAAAGACTTTCTCAACAAGTTCCTTTGGTGCTTCAAGGAGGGCTTTTGCATAAGTTTCTATGATGTTATCATCTGTTTCATAGCCCATTTCAATTACCCAGATAGTCCTAGGGACAACTGCCTCCATCCAAATTTCATCTTTCTTAATTACAAAACATATTTCCTTTTGATATTTATCCACAATTGCCTGTGACAATCTTGTTCTAGTCTTCATTCGAGCTTTTAGTGCCTAAAAATGTTCATTTAAATTTTTCTTCATGTTAACTCCCATGTTGTTTAGTGTATCCAAAAGTTGCTTTCCTACCGGTATGTCAAAACCAATATCTCTCCTACCAATACCGAGTACTTGCTTAGTAATAAACAACATCAAACATACAAGAAAATTTCCAAATCTAAAGGTTCCTTTCTTATCTCCCTTTATCTTCTTCAGATTGTCTATTAATTCATCTTTGAGTCATTCACACACATCTATTCTAGCATTATTGTTAACCATATCATATGCACTTTTAAGGAATAGGCTAGATATTGAGATTAACCTATTTGCATGTGTAGCCTTGTAGCCTAAAATCATACTGACAAATCTTACATTGATATCCTTTACATCATTTACCCTTAGAGACCTTTTGTCAAATGTTGTGTTGGTTAGGTCCATTACTATGTCATTGGAGACCTTTTTAGTTCTGTCAGGCCTGCTACCCATGGAAGGTAACCCTGTTACTACCTTTATTGCTTCTTTGGTGATCTTATGAATTGAATCCAACCAAAAGAATTCACCATGAACTCTGCTTAGCACAATCCTTATAATATCCTTGGGAAAATCTGGGACACTAAGGATTTCAGTAAAACCTAGGGTTTCTACTATCTTATGTTCAGGTTTGATATTTTCAGATTCATCACAAATCACAATCCAATACATGTTGTTGATTTCATCATCTCCTAATTCCTCTATATGACAATGTATGTATATCCTAGGGTCTTCAGCATATACTACTCCCTTAGGAATTTGAGAAAATGCACCTAGGGTATCATCTTTCTTTGCTATTTCGGGAACAAGTTTGAATACAGGTCTAGGGCGCTTGATTACTTCAATCACAGTAGGGTTTGCAATAAATTCGGGAGTGGATGAGGAAGCAATAGTTATAAATACCTCAATCTGCCTTTAGGATGAGTGCTTGGATGAACTACTTCACTTCTTTGCTAAGGATGCTTTTGCTTGGGAATTTTCGTGCTCTCAAAGATTTGAATGCTCAGTTAATGAAAAAGGAGCCAAAACACTTTCTTTATAATGTTATTTTCTCCAACAACCATTTTTTATTCTTGCCGGTTAAGTCACAACTTAACTCATCTGTCAGTAAAGAAGTAATTTCAACTTCTCACCATCAACCGAGGGTATGTTAGCATGTTTTTTCAGTTTTTTGCTAAACCCCCAAAGGATTTTCCTTCAATTAGATGAAGAGTCTCCTACTGGTGGAGTGTTACTCTATTCTATTGGTGGAGGAGTATTCCCATTAACATTATGATTTGACTTTCTG
This sequence comes from Cryptomeria japonica, assembly GCF_030272615.1. Taxonomy (NCBI): domain Eukaryota; kingdom Viridiplantae; phylum Streptophyta; class Pinopsida; order Cupressales; family Cupressaceae; genus Cryptomeria; species Cryptomeria japonica. The sequence continues at coordinate 779,420,740 of NC_081411.1, read as the reverse complement.
ATCCATTGTTTTGAGAATTCTTGCTTTACCTCTTCAACTTTTTCTTTACCTTTCAAACTAGGACCTTTATTATTTGCCGGTGGAGTCTTGCTTCTACAAAATTTAGCAATATGTCCAATTTTTTTACAAGCATAACAAGTCACATTGTTTTTTTGAATAGCTTTCCCATATCCTATGCTGGTATGTGTTCTACATTGATTAGATAGATGTCCAAATCTTCCACAAACATAACATCTTAAATTCATTCTGCAGCTTTCTGAATTATGACCAATTTTGTTGCATTTAGAACATTGATTGGTGGGTGTAGTAGTGTTCTGATAATTTATAGATCTACACTGATTTTCTCTATGACCATACTTGTTATAGTTAAAGCATTTCCCATTGAATTTGTAAGCATTAGGTTGTCCTACCGGTTTACTCTGATCATGATTCTTTGCAGTACCAGAGCTTTCACCAACTTCAAAGCCAAGGCCATTTTTATCACCATTAGGTTTCTGATTCTTCAGCATGTCAAAAAGTTCTTCTAAACTTTTCTTGAATTTCTCCTTGTGTTGATTTGCAATAGTCAGTTCATTCTCCAAGATTCCTTTTTATCTCATGAGTCTAGTTCTGTCATTTTGTGTATGCATCAAATCTGTCTTCAACATATCATTTTCATGACTGAGTCTTGTGTTTTCATTTCCAGCATCATTTAGTCTTCTAACCAAATCATCTTCATTCTTCTTTCTATCTTCAATTTCTCCAGAAAATCTCATAGTCATATCTTGCATCTCATTCTTCATTGTACTATTATCTTGTCTCAATTTGTTTACTAGATCATTAAGAGTTTCTTTTTCATCTTCATCATTCTACATCTTTTCTCAAAGTTCTCTTCTTTTATTCCTTGCTATAGTGAAATTTTCTTGAAGTCCTTGAATAATATCCCATGTAGCCTTCAGATCATCCTCAAGTTTGATATTCTTTACTTTTTCTGCATCATAGTTTGAAAGAGTTGTTTCCAATTGCTTTCTCAAATTTTCCATCTCTATCGGTGTCAAGACCTTCCTCAAGTTGTTAGGCTTTTGAAAATAGAGGACCAGGCTCTAATACCAATTGTTAGGATTCCCAAAGATACTGAGAGGGGGGGATGAATCAGTATCTGACTAGTATAATAATTTTCTTAACTTATAACATGAAAACCATATAGAAAATGTGTATCGGTAAACGAAAAATAATGCAGTAAATAAATAGCAACCACAACATAAGAGACACACCATAACACAATATTTTAACGAGGAAACCCGATGTGGGAAAAACCTTGGTGGGATTTGTCACCCACAATATTCACTTACTAGCCAATAAGAGAATATTACTGCTTACAATAGGGGCTTGCACATGCAGGAAGGCCAAGGGCCTAGAGCTCACTGCTCAATTACAAAGAAGTCACACTGACTTACAAAATGGATTATACTAATTCAATGTCTTGTACTACTTTAGGTCAACATCTACTATGCTAGATTCGGTACCGGTTTAAGCTCTTCAATATACATAAACCCTTATCCCAATAATTCTCACATTAGGTCTGCTACCTTCTTTTCATACTTCACATTATTTCTTATCATAAATGATCTACCATGACCTCATACATATATAAGTCTTATTACAATATGCCAAGTTGGGTTATAAAATATTTTACAATTAAATACAAAATACATTTAAACAAAAATCTTGTCGGCCATGGTGTCGGTGATCAATATTTTCTGTGTCGGTGATCTATATGCTAGTGTAGAGTCTGCTAGTGTTCGTGCTTGTGTTTGCTTGCTGGTATCACATGATTGTAAGGTTGCCATCAATGACAAAACCTTCAATCACCTACAATTTCTCATTGGAGTGTGTATTTGCCAACACCTTTATGGTCTTGGTTTTCACATTCTCACTAGGTGTGGATATAATGAAAATGGGTGTGGTGCACAAGAAAAAGGGATCAAAGTTATTGTTATCATAAAATATTGCACCCTTTCTAAGCTATAAACTCAACAACCTTGTGAAACATGCAAACAACCCCGAATTGTGGGACCTTGCACAAGGGGGTTGAATCTCCAAAGAAAGTCACCTTCCTTATCAATCCAAGTGCAGGTGTTGAACCAATTCAACACTTCAAATCTTACTTCTAATCATATCCTAACAACTTATAGAGGAAAAGGGAAGAGAGAAATGCTTAAAATGAAAGGAAGTGATGCACCAAGATAAGAGATTGTTCCTCTCCCCACCCAAAATGGCACAAGAAATCAATGGAAATACCCAAGAGACACACAAAATTCAGTTGCATGAGTGGCCCAAACACATGTATGGAGGTTAGGATTTACTAAGTGTCAAGAGGAGAGAAGGATTCCCACAAGTGACACTCAGGAAAACAAGTTAACACAATATATATGGAGAAAAGAGCCACAAAACATACACCCATGATGAAGGTAAGGAAATATACATATCTTGCATAAGTTGAAGGAAGGAAAGAATGTAATTTCAGTTCCTTCAAAGGCCAAAGGCCAAACTTATAGTTGCAGAAGTGCAAAAATAATTAGAATTCTTCAAGAGAAGAGAAAGAGAATAGGAAAACTCAAGGCAGCGGGAGAGAACCCTTTACAATGAGGCTTAATAGCCTTTATATAGAAAATTGGTTACAAGAGTGATCAGACCCCTGCATGTCAGTCTGGGAGTGTAGGAAAGTGCATGCACTTGACTTCAGTACTTGCAAGCAACCTATCCACACCCACAAAAGGCAACCCTGAGAAGGTGGACTGACTGACCTTCCAAAGTCAGAGTATACAGACATGACATTCATCACTGCAGCAAGAATGGCCCCGTACCTCCCTTGATGGAAATCCTACCAAAAATTTTAAATGCACCACTATGGCTCCACAAAAGAGGGTGCACAAGTCACAAAAGCTGTTGGAGCATTTAAAGCTTTGAGTGTCGATCAACACCATCAAGAAGTGTTGCAAGGCGGAAGTAGTTTGGAAGACTTCAGATACCTAGGCCACTGAAGTTGGGGAAACTTCGGAGACCTGGGTCACCAAAGTCGAGGGAGCTTCGGAGACCTGGGTCACCAAAGTTGGGAAGACTTACGAACTTGGGAACCTAGGGATTTTGGAGTTCTAGGGTAGAAGACTTAGGAACTTGGGAACCTGGGGGTTTCGAAGTTTCGAGGTTGAAGAAGTAGGAACTTGGGAACCTGGTGGCTCTAGAGTTTCGGTATTGAAGAACTTAGGAAGTTGGAAACCTGGGGGTTATGGAGTTCCAGGGTAGAGGAACTAGGAAATAGGGAACCTAGGGGTTCCAGAGTTTCAGGGTTGAAGATCATAGGATATTGGGAACCTAGGGGTTCTGGAGTTTCGGGATTGTAGAACTAGGAACTTTGGAACCTGGGGGTTCTAAAGTTCAGGGGTTGAAGAACTTAGGAACTTTGGAACTTGGGGTTCCCGAGTTCTGAGGTAGAAGAACTAGGAACTTGGGAACCTAGGGGTTCCAGAGTTCCAAGGTTGAAGAAATAAGAACTTAGGAACCTGGGGGTTCAAATGTTTTAGGGTTGAAGAATTTATGAACTTGGGAACCTGGGGTTTCCGGGGTAGAAGAACTATGAACTTGGGAACCTAGGGTTTCTAGAGTTCTAGGGTTGATAACAAGAGACCAAGGAAGGGAACTTTAGAACTTTGGGGTTCCGGAGTTCTATGAAAGAAACATATCTGTAGAAAGATATAAAGCTCATGCTGACAAGAAGAAGAGGGATGTCCAGTTTGATGTGGGAGACTTGGTGTGGGTTCACTTGAAGAAAGAAAGACTTCCAAAAGGCAGATATACAAAGCTTATGCAAAGAAAGATTGGACTCTGTCAAATCTTGTAAAAATGTGGCCAAAATGCTTATGAACTTCAAATCCCACCTGATCTTGGTTTTTCACCTATATTTAATGTATGTATGTGACTTAACTCTTTATAAATGTAGTGTTGATGCAGGAGAAGACACAATTTAGGTTATTGTAGATGATGACATTCCCAAACATGAACCACCAAGGTTGCAAAGAGAACAAGGAAAAATGTTTATATGGAATATTTGGTTTCTTGGAAGGGACAACCTGATTCTGAAGCCATCTGGATGACATAACAACAGATCAAAGACCATGGTGCAGACCTACAGGCTCTCATCTCACGTGGACTTGAGATTTCTTCTTTCAGGGAGTATGGTGCAGGAGAACCCCTTCAAGTTGAAAAATCAAGCTCAGAGGAGGAAGGATAAGGCATCAAACATGTATTTAGGATGTTTTACATGTGTTTCAATCATGCATTGTGTGTTTGTAATAAAGACCCCATCTTGTGAGTCAAACTCCTATTTTGGCATCTTGATAAGCCAATTAGGACTTTTGGACAAAAGGGGATAAATTGTGTGTAGGACATAGTTATCCTAGTAGTTTTAGTGCTTCTAGGGTGTTTTAAGAGGGGTTAGTCTTAAACCAAGGCATTAGGAGTACGAGAAATGACATTTTGACAACTTTGTCAAAAGTTGTCATAAGCAACTTTTTATGCAATTTTTGCATTTTTGTTTGTTTGAACTCCTCCAATGGCTCTAACCTCTTGTTTTCAGTTGAGAGTAGTTGTAGACCAGTATATACACCTTGTGGATCCAATTCCCAAGTTAGACTATACGGAGGAAAGTTTTGATGACTGGAAACTAATGAAATTCTCAATTTTTTCTTGTAATTTTGGAATTTTGGTATGGGGTATGGCATTGTACGGATTGGGATCAATTCCCTGACATGAATTTGTTAGAATAGTGAGTCACCTTTGATTTGGATTTGGTTTGAGGTTCATATTGTGTGTTTTGCTCCTATTATTCCAATAGTGTTGTAGGTACCAAAAAAACTAGGGTTTACCTAGGGTTTTGCTTCTCCATGGTCATAACTTGCAATTTATCAATTTGAGACTCATGAGATTGGGTTAAATGCAAGTATGGCCAGTGTATTCTAAGATTCCAAAAGCACTTTGCAAGAGGAGCAAGGGAGGTGTGTGTTTGAACCGACCCTAGGTAGACATCCCTATGTGGCTACCTAGTCCTTAAACAACAAAGCTACCCTAGAATGTTAATGGTGATGATTCTAGGCATGTAACCCTAGAATCCATGAGGATTTATGGTTCCCCACATACTCATGGGGTTTTGATTGTATGGTTTGTTCATTTGGACATAGTTGCTCCACAAATGGAGACCTAATTAGCCTTTTAGGATAGTTGACCTTCATCATTTTCACACCTTTGTTTGTCATACCTTGACCCTTTCTTTTGGGAAATTGTGTAAGGACCAAAAGGGTATTTTAATCTGTGACTTGTTTGCTAGGGTGTTTGGAAAATTTTAGACTTAAGGTCCCTTTACCCGTTTCAAAGGGCAACTAGCAAATAGGCTTAATTGTGAAGGTGTTATAGGGAATGGTGTTGAATCCTCACAACTAGTGTTTGATCTAGTCCAAGTGAGTCATGTTTGACCCAAAACAGTTGTGGTAATGGTCAGTAACCCTTGGAGGCTTCAAAGTGTATGTTGGAGCAAATTACCCAATTTCAGTAAGTATGAGTCTTGGAGATTGAGAGGTGTTGAACTAATGTTGTAGAGCCTTGCCTTGATAGGATCCTATTGTTATTTTGAGTGGTCAGTGTCATACATCTTGGAGTGTTTGGCAAGATACAAGGAGGGCTCTGCATCAGTTATCATCCAAACTGCATCAAGATTTAGACGTTCAGACCACAACTCAGAAGACAGGAGCATTGGTGCCTTGGTCTTCTCAATTTAGCTTCAAATTTTAACTATAGGTTCATAGTTGGATTCACTATCCATTTATGTTCTTTTTGTGAATTTTTTGTTTCACTATCAGTTAGCATAATTAGTCCAAGTTTCAATTTTGTGAATGTATCTTCATACCCTAGATTTGGCATTCGGTTTACATCTTTTTCAATTATGTTTACAACTGAAACAAAAGGGTAATATGAATACAATCAGTATTCAACCCTCCTCCCAATAGAATTGAGTTTGGATCTATTGAGTTCATCCTCTTGTTAATGTAATGCATGTGAAAGACCCATTTTCCAGTTTATAAAGCGTAACTTGTGAAACCCTATTTCCATATATTACACTAAGAAGAAGATAAAGTTGTTGAACTACTAGCCAATGTGAGAGCTTGATCTAAGTGTTTGAAAATTGTGGACACTAGTCTAGATAGATGGGATGTATGGCACTTTGTTATCTAAGATGATAGAAAAAAGGTTGAATGATAGGGGATCATATTGACACTTGTGGAGCATGAAGTGAGGTGACATGATTTTTCTTCTAGATTTTTGGGGGTGGTGGTTTGATGCATCATATGTGAGGAATGGTATTGGTAACTATAGATCATCTTTTGTGTTGTCTCATGCATTAATTTGAGATATTTTTCTTGAAATGATGGTACCATTGTGATAGTATTTATCCTTATTGAGAGTTCCTATCTCATTCCATGGATTTTTATTCCCATCTAAAGGGCAAAATTGGTAGAATAAGAAGATGGCTGGGATTATTTCAATGGACATTCATTGTAGGAATCTGATGGAGGAAAGTGAACATTACATACCTGCAAACTCTTATGTTTTTTTTAAGAGCTTATGCTAGAGGTCATCAATTAAATTATTGGTGCCGCTCTCTAGATGAATGACCATGTGCATGATGGCTAGGTTTATGAGCTTTTCTTTGCCAATGCAATCCAGATGACGAGGGAAACATTGTGGGAATAATCTTTTCTCATAAGATGCTCACTCGAGACAATACTAATGTGATCAATGAGGCTATTTTGTCAATTCCAACTCAATCGACAATTGGGTCCATCACTGGTATATTGGATGCCAATACAATTAGCAAGAAAGAGGTAGTGAAGTAGGCCATGGTTCTCTTTAGATAGAGTCTAGAAAATAGGAAATTAGAGGCTTTTGAGGTTCATTTGAGCATCAATGGGGACTTGTTCTCTCCCACCCAAATGAAATGGATCTATGAATTTGCAAATAAAATGATGTGTATTGTACACATGGTTCTATAAATATTTTGGCTATTTTAATATACGAACTTGTGCCCTCTAATATCGCTTATTGATCAAAATAATAATAATATAAATATTAATATTAAATATACTATTAATAATTAATTTTTATATTATAAAAATAATTTGTATCCATGAATAAAATTGTTTAATACATTAAAACTTTCACTAATGGTTGCAATAAAATTTATCTTGCAAGATTCAAAGATCATGTTTTATGTACGTGGATGACTTAGATGCTATATGTCTTCATCCCACCTAATTTTTTTTGACTAATCTGTTATTTTTCTAATAATGTAACTATGTAATAATTATGCTCCAATGAAAGTGCCATATAAAACACATATTGTCAATTGTGGTGTGAGAGGCACTAACACAATCAAATTCTTCGAAAGATACTTGATATTGTAGTTATCTAGATGATGTGCAATTCAAATCTTCTATAAAAAATAAAAACAGAATTGAATTTGTACTGAAAAGCAAATAGAGTTATAAATGAACTAAACATTATTGAAAAAGAAATTGTTGAATTGTTTTTGGTCTTGTGAATTGTTTTTTCCTCCAATTCAATTAAACATGTTTTTCATTTCAAAAAAGGAAAATATTAGGCTTCAACATGTTTCTCTTGCGTGAATATTTGCAATTGGAAATTATACACAAGATTACGATTGGCTTTAAAAGCAATACTTCTTTCTCAAGCTTTTCAAGATGTAGCCGTCCGATTATTACGCTTTGAATATAAAGTATGGAGCTTAATACATCGAATTCAAATTATTGTCAAGGAAGAAAATAATAGATTCAAAGTTGGGCAGAAGGATTGTTCTTCTAAATACGTTTGAGTATCAAACTTTCCATCAGTAAAAAGAACAAAAGACTTTTGCTTTGATTAAACAGTTTTATTGGTATTTGAATTTAAAGTCTTCAGTCAATGATGCTGTTTTTGACTAGTTTATTATTATTAAATTAAAAAGAAAAATGTTATTTTCAAAAGTAGGAAAACTTCCAATACTGTTTTCAACATAAAATAAGGTGTATGTCAATATCTTAAAAAGTGACATCCAATCTGCTAATGAACAAAGTATGATATGTTTAAAAAGTAATGATACAAATAGAAGTGTTTATGAATGTAATGGTATTTGGTTTTATTATATAATTTATTGTTCATTCAAATTTATTGTGTATTTATTGGTGAAATATTTATATATATTGAATCATTTTAATTTAGTTTTAGGTTTATTTTGATGAAAATATCTTAATGTAGTTATATCTTTTATTGTATATTTTAACACTTTTCTCAATGATTTTCTTTTTTGGGATGAACTGTTGGAGAAAGATGTTAATTATTTTCTTAGTATGTCCCTCTCTCATGAGAGTACCTTGGTGAAAGAGGATGATATTATGGTAAAAGAGGGTGATATGATTGACAATTGCCTTAATAACACCTCACCTTCTATTAATTTCAATAACCTTCTCCCTAGAGATGAAGCATCAACAAGATATGATTGACTCTTTCCTAAGGTTTGTCATGAAGATACTTTAGAGCAAGAGGAAAATACAATTTCCCATCATTTTAATGTTTCCAATGCTTTCTCTCCTAAAGATGAAGAATCTAACCAAAGATCAAATCAATTTTATTCACATTGCTAAGAAGTCTAAGGTTGTTGTCCACCTTCATCAAGATTTCTCTCAACCTCACCAAAAACCAAAAATTGTTGTAAGGGATAGAGTTAACCATCAATCTAATTATCATGTAGCGCCTTACACATATATTAATGAAGATTTTACTTTAGAAGCTGACAAGAACATGCAAGTTGAATCACAATATATTTTGTTAGTTCCTACAATCATCTCTTCAATTAGGACAAATACACCATGTCCCACTAAACATATTCCTAAAGAAGAACTCTTGGAGGATGATTGGGGGTCATTAGATTTCACACCTTCTTGTTGTAGAAAATCTAAGATGCTTGAATTTGATATCCAAAATTTTTATCCTAACACATGTCGAGATATTGATTTGACCTCTTTAAACTTCAATCCAATTCCACCTATGAGTAAACCCTCCCCTGATCATACACATCAATACAATGGACAAGTTTTAGGATGTGTGCAACAAAGTCTTGAAAGTCCTGAGAAATCACACTTTTCTAATGAAAAGCTAGGTTTCCAACCTCTTCCTTTGTAAACATCCCCTCCTCCATTGTATAATGAATCCATGTCTTCTCATTCCAATATAATATTACAAGAAGATATGTTCTTTTTTATCTCCTTCATGCCAATTTAATTTCTCTTCTTTGGCCTAAGAGAACTTGAAAGCTCTACTTTTTGCATGTATCATCAAATACATGGCCATTTTACTAATGAATGTCAATCTTTTCAAATTAAAATACAACAATATATTGATTTAGGTATCATAAAAATAACACGTGACAATGAATGACATATTTCCAATGATCATTTCAAATAACATTCAAGTCCTTATTATGTTCCCACTCACTATGTGACATTGTTAGATTACCTATTGGGGGCTCATTGTCATTCATGGTGGTACAATTTTAGGTGCAATCATACTTAGTGAGAAATACAATAGTTTATTTATTCTTGTCTCTATGCTTGGGGCAGGAATAATTTTAAATCTCTTTCCTCTTTCTAAGGATTCACTTTTTTCTATATGAGTTGCATTTTTCATAACATGATGTGCTTTCTTGCATAGAATTATCCTTCATGCGAGTACATGTGTGTTCCTTGGCTAGGACAAATTTCTTTCTTGAAATGGTACATCTCTTATGAATAAATAGCTTCTTGGAAATTGTGTAATCCTTCTCTTTGTCCCTATGCTTGGTGGGCATTAATTTCTCTTATCATTTCTAAGGATCCACTTTTCCTATGTTGACTAGTGTTTTCTTCCATGATACAATGTCATTCCTTGTGAGAAGTTTTTTTGCTCAAGTATTTTCTTTTATGTAAGAGTTGTGTATCCTTGACTACAACCTCTTGTTCATTTGGCAATGTATCTCTATTATAACAAACCCCTCACATTAGGTCAAATGTGTGTCATCCTTCATCAAGAATATCTTTTTCCTAGTGATAGGGGGAGGTACAAATTCTTGTTCTCCTTCCTATATTTTGGTCAATAATGTTATCTTTGCTCAAAAATATTCTCTTGGAGGTAGATGTTTTTAAGAAAAGATCTCTTCTCAACCAAAGGATACCCTTTACACTTGTTGCAAGATATCTCTTTTTAAACTATCTTGTCCTTGTTTCTAAGAGTAATGTCTCTTTAGCTTGGATTTATGAAAAGTGTTGCCTATAAGGATATCTCCATGGCATTGAAGGTGTGTATCCTTGTTTCTAGTTTCCTTAAGACATCAACGTAGGACTAAGTTGACATCTTAAGGGGTTGGGTATTACATATTTCCCTCCTTGTACTATATTTTGCATGTGCCATATAGGGTGTTAATTCTCAAAACCAGACAAACAAGTATTATACAAGATGCTTCATGCCAAAAACTAGACATATCCTTTTATATGTCTTATAAGGGGTGTTCATTCTTGAAACTAGACCAACAAGTTTTATATTGGTTGCTTCATACCCAAAACTAAGAATATTTTGTTTCATGTCTTATACAAGTTGTTGCATACTCAAAACTAGTCCAAGAATCCTTGTATGAGATGCTTAGCTCATGAAACCAAACAATAGCATATGCAATAGGTTGAGTTGACAAGCATAACACATCTTACTAGACCCTTAAATTATTCTTTTTTTAGAGAGTGGAACTGGCATAACATATCTTGGTAGACTAGTTTGACTCTCCCTCTTTACATGAATCACACAAAATAATACAACATGTTGTCCCATGAGTATTCATGTTCCTATGGGTCACCTGGCTTAACACAACTTGATATCTTGTGGATTTCATGGCCTCTCTTGTTCTTCCTCTTGTGGATCATCTATCATAACACAACTTGCTAGCTCATGGAATCCATGCCATCCCTTTTCTCTTCCCCATGAGCTCATAGCTTTGCTATTTTGTGGATCATGGTTCATGATTTGATGCATGCTCTTGCTATTTTTATGTGATCACATGTGTTCTTGTGATAGCATTCCAAGAATGATATTAGTGGCTGAGAGATTTCATTATTGAGTCCTCTTCAACTACTTGACTTGAAGTTTTTTTTTTTTAGTGCTAACCCCTTGTATTGTGTGTCGTTTTTCTTTGTTTGGTTTTTTTATCTTTGTCTTGTTTTGTGCATCCTTGCATGTGATTATGAGAGCTAAGATCCTTAGGTTGGGCACTTGGTTCCTTGAATTAGCGATGTCATATATCCTTGTGATTTCGATCCTACTTGCTCCCCTCTCAAGTCTTTCTACTTTACCATGAGTATTTTCATAGGCTTTGTAGTGTCGTAAACTATACAACCTTGCTAGGGTGGTACAATTTCACACTTAGGTTAGCACCCGCCTTAGTGTGTCTTGCATCTTGCATTTCTCATTCCCCTTAAAGCATTTAATTAATTAATTTAATTTAATCTAAGGTTATGTCTCATCACTTTACATATTATAAAGTTAGGCCCTTTACCCTAAGCGTGCCCCTTTTCATTTTATTCCTATAATGAATCATTTTATCATAAACCTTAATTATGTCTTATTTTGACCATTTAGGCCCGATTTCGCATATCAAAATATCTCAAAATCAGTTGTAACTTTGGGATGCACTCTAATATCATCATATCTAAGGGCCCTAAAAATTTGGTGAAAAGTTGGTCGGACCATGGCGGGAATGCACATAGTCCGCAACTTTTTTCCTGAAATTTCAAGAGCACAATCCTATGATATGATAATTCTTAACTTCAAAAGATCATCAGGAAATTCAAATCCTAGATCAGCCTAAACATGAAATTAAGATCTAGGTTTTCATACTTAAGAGCTCTATATCTTCATTTGAAGGGGTCTTCTTCCTAGAATCTAAGGGCTGGCTTTTGGAGTATTAGAGTCTTCTTTGCAGTGAAAGAGTAGATATTTGAAGTCTTCAACAACATTCATCATTCATCCATCAAACATTCATCAAGCATCATTTTATCAATTGGGGGATTTTTAAGTTGTAGAAGAACAATAGGATATCACTGACTGATGATTGGCTTGTACCTCTCCCTTGGGGTTGGGTATGATTTCATGTTGTTTTTCAGAACTTTGCATAAGCTTCATTTTGATTCATATTCATTCTTTAGATCACTTTGTATTATGGATTTAGAGAATTTACTTTGTCAATTATAAGCAATTAGGGTTTACTCTTTAGGGTTTCTCTAGGTTGTTTACTTTCATTCTTAGGATCTTGCATATACATAAGGTTCCTGCACACACATTCTCAATAAATTATCAACTATTCGTTGGGGTGGAAATCACCAACACAGGGGTTTGACTAGGGAAAAACCCTATATAGCCACCCCAAACCTTTCTTTTTAGTTGCAGGTACAAAAATAAGAATCTGGAAGCAAGCAGAGGTCTGAAATAGGCATCTACACCACCTAGACCCCTGAGAAGTGCAGAAAATTTTCAAGGACAAGGATGTGATGCCCTAGTCCTACCCAAGATAGGGGCATGGTGCCCTAGTATTTTCCTCTTTTAGCAGGACTTGGTAGATCAACAACTTATAAATCTCAGAATCCCTCATGTCAATTGAAGCTCTAGAATTGCAGAATCAGGACAGTGGCGTGTCACCCTAGTCCTAGAAATTTTTGCTCATATTTTAGACACATCTGCACCTCTAATTTTGCCTTTTGATCTTTACTTTTCAGTAGTGTATCAGTTGTCCTTTGATCTGCATTCTTAGATTAGGATTTACTTGCTTGCTCTCTAGGTTAGATTGCAATTTCCATCATTCCTCTCTCTCATTTATAGAAAAGGAATAGAAAACCTAAGAGTAAATCCATGACTCTCTCTTTCTCATAAGAATTAGCCAACATGCATTACCTCCCTAGGGCCTTTCATATTCCATGAGTGTGTATGAGAGTGGGAATAGGGTTTCCATACTTAGTCTCACTTTTTCCTCTACACATCTTTGGTGAACCCGACGTGAACTAAAATTCATTTTTCATTGCATTATTATATCTAAATCTAGTTTATTTCATTTTCTTTCAAAACAAAAAAATATTAAAAAAAGTAAAAAGAAAAGAGAAAAAGAAGAAAAATATAGGTTTCTTTCATTTTCCTTGCATTGTGTGTTTAAGTTTCATGCAATTTTTATTTCAAAATGTCAGATTTCTATTTGCAAGAAGTTCATGCTTTTGATGTTGTATGCAATTTTGTTGATTATGAGTTTAGTAGGGATGAATAAGATGAAGCACTAGATGATTTTTTTAACCCTAATCCTTCTAAACCTTAATTTTGTCAAAAGTTAATCAACCTTGTTACTAAGCCATTTCATGGTGATGAGAAAGATAAGCTGAATGATTCCACTCACGGGTACATTCCTATCAACTCCTCTATTAGATATAGTAATATAGTCAATTCCCATGATTCTCTCCATGATGTTATGTCTCCTTTTGACTCCAAAGATAAGCCTTTCAATCACCATGACCATGTTTTATTGGATGATGCCCTTGATGACTTTATGTCTCTACCTAAACTTTCAAACAAGAATAATGCATCTAAAAATTTAATCAACATGATCAATGTGAATGAACATAACAAACCACTTTTTGTTTTCCAAGGTGCTTTTCCTTCTCCAACTTCACCTCTTCCTAATCAACCTCTTTTCATAGTTCAAGGTGGATATGCTCATGATTCCTTTAGCACTCCAAACAAGCCCATCATTACAGTTCAAGGAAGTAATCCCACTAAGAGTCCTTATAGCTATGCTAGACAACTTGCTAAGGAGAATTATAATGCAGTTGCCCATACCTATAACGTGATAAATAATAGGCAAGCTAACCCTCCTTTAGTTGTTTCGACTCCTCTACCTGATCCTCAATTCATTCTTCCTCAAGCACCTCGTATTTCACAAACTCTTGGTAAGGAATATGATCTTGAAGAACAACTTAAAGCTACTCCTACCAAGATATCCCTTTGGGATTTTCTTCAAACTTCCTCTGCTCATCATAGAATGCTACAAGATGCCTTGAAAACATTGAATGTCCCACCCATAGTGACATCTAATAATATAGCTTCCTTGATTCACTTTATTACATCACCTAAAGCTCAGATTGTGTTTACACAAGATGAGCTGCCTTGTAGTGAAATTCAATAACAATATGATCCCTTAATGATTGTGGTTATCATAAATGATAGCATGATAACACGAACATTAGTGGACAATGGTTCTGGCCTTAATGTTTGTAGAATTAACTTCTTGCATAAGATTAAAATTGATACATCTCTTATCAATCTTAGTTCTCTCACTATCCGTGGCTTTGATAATGTTGCTAAATTTTAACTAGGCATCATCACCTTGCCTATTAACGTAGGTCCTATTACTTTACCTACTCCTATCCGTGTTATGCTAGGAAGACCTTGGATTCATAGCATGTAAGTTGTTCCCTCTACATTGCATAGGCAAATCAAGTTTATTCACAACAACACAACATATACCTTGTTAGGAGACACAAGATTTCAGACTTGTTTACAAACATATCAAGCTCTAAATCCACTTCAATCAATTCTTCCCCAACTATCTTAGATAATTCCTCTAAAGCTTCTACTCTGATTAGTGTGACTAGCTCATCAAACTTGTCTCCTATATCTAGATCGATCCCCGATGCTTTCTCAAGTGAACCTAACGCTCTTTATGAAGAATCTTCTCATCTTGACTCTGTGATAGATAATACTTTCTCTCCTCAATAGATTCTTGTAGAAGATAATTGGGGATCCCTTGATTTCAATCCTACTTTTGTAGGGGAATACATAATCCCCCTAGAGAACTTAAGGTTGAAAAGAGGAAAGAAGAAGAAGAAGAACCTAAAAAGAAATCTACTTTATCTGCACCATTGAGTAATAACTTTGTGGCAGCTTCTCAGATCTCATCTCCCGTAGTGTCTTGTCTAGATGATTTTGATCCTCTTCTTTTTGAAAATCCTCCTTCTTCTTCAAAACTGACTAACCTTTATGGTCTTGGTTTTCACATTCTCGCTAGGTGTGGATATAATGGAAATGGGTGTGGTGCTCAAGAACAAGGGATCAAAGTTCTTTTTATCATAAAATCTTCCACCCTTACTGAGCTATAAACTTAGCAACCTTGTGAAACATGCAAACAACCCCAAAGTGTGGGACCTTGCACAAGGGGGTTGAATCTTTGGAGAAGGCCAACTTCCTTATCAATCCAAGTGTAGGTGTTGAACCAACTCAACACTTCAAATCCTACTTCAAACCCTATCCTAACAACTTATAGAGGAAAAGGGAAGAGAGATGCTTAAAATGAAAGGAAGTGATGCACCAAGATAAGAGATTGTTCCTCTCCCCACCTGAAATGGCACAAGGAATCAACTGAAATACCCAAGAGATGCACAAAATTCTATTGCATGAGTGACCCAAACACATGTACGGAGGTTAGGATTTTCTAAGTGTCAAGAGGAGAGAAGGATTCCCACAAGTGACACTTAGAAAACAAGTTAACACAATATATATGGAGGAAAGAGCCACAAAACATACACCCATGATGAAGGTAAGGAAACATACACATCATGCATAAGTTGAAGGAAGGCAAGAAAGTAATTTAAATTCATTCAAAGGCCAAAGGCCAAACTTACAGTTGCAAAAGTGCAAAAATAATTACAAGTCTTCAAGAGAAGAGGAAGAGCATAGAAAAACTCAAGGTAGCAACGAGAGAACCCTTTACAATGAGGCTTAACTGACTTTATATAGAAAATTGGTTACAAGAGTGATCATGACTCTTGCATGTCAGTCTGGGAGTGCAGGGAACTGCATGCACTTGACTTCAGTACTTGCAAGCAACCTAGCCACACCCACAAAAGGAAACCCTAAGAAGGTGGATTGACCGACCTTCCAAAGTCAGAGTATGCAGACATGACATAAGTAACTTCAACAAGAATGGCCCCATACCTCCCTTGATGGAAATCCTACCAAAAATATTAAATGCACCACTATGCTCCACAAAAGAGGGTGCACAATTCACAAAATTCATTCGAGCATTTAAAGCTTTGAGTGTCGATCATGCCATCAAGAAGTGTTGGAAGCTGGAAGTAGTTTGGAAGACTTTACAGACCTAGGTCACCGAATTTAGGGAAACTTCGGAGACCTGGGTCACCGAATTTGGGGAAACTTCGGAGACCTGTGTCACCAAAGTTGGAGGAACTTTGGAGACCTGGGTCATTGAAGTTGGGAAGACCTAGGAACCTGGGGATTCTGAAGTTCCAAGGTAGAAGACTTAGGAACTTGGGAACCTGGTGGTTTCGAAGTTCTGAGGTTGAAGAAGTAGGAACTTGGGAACTCAGTGATTCCAAAGTTCTAGGATTGAAGAGCTTAGGAACTTGGAAACCTGGGGGTTCCAGAGTTTTGGGGTAGAAGAACTAGGAACTGAGGAACCCAAGGGTTCTGGAGTTCCACGGTTGAAGAACTTAGGAACTTGGGAACATGGGGGTTCTAGAGTTTTGGGATTGAAAAACTAGGAACTTGGGAACTTGGGGGTTATGAAGTTCTGGGGTTGAAGAACTTAGGAACTTCAGAACCTAGGGGTTCCGAAGTTCTGGGATAGAAGAACTAGGAACTTGGGAACCTAGGGGTTCTAGTGTTTTGGGGTTGAAGAACTAGGAACTTGGGAACTTGGGGGTTCTGAAGTTCTAGGATTGAAAAACTTATGAACTTGGGAACCCAGGGATTCTGGGGTAGAAGAACTATGAACTTGGGAACCTAGGGGATCTAGAGTTCTAGGGTTGAGAACAAGATACCAAGGAAGGGAACTTCGGAACCTTAGGGTTCCAGAGTTTCGTGAAAGAGACAGGAAGAGAAGGCTTGGGAAAGGAACTTCTAACAAGACAACACTTCATACTTTATGATTCCATCATCTTCTCTTGGATCAAACTGGGGCAACGCTGGTCCATGGAACATATCTTTGATCGGTTCTCACTGATGGAACAAGGGTGTCATAAAATGAAAATAGCTCCCTTGGAAACAACTTTAGTGATATGACATTTGGTCTTGGTTATGATCCTTTCAAGCATACTAAAACCTCTCAGAGACCATCTATTAGTGCTAATGTCATTTCTACTTCTCTCTCATTAAAATATCTAGAATATATTGACTTTGACCCTTCTTGTGTCTTTTCTTTGGATATTTTTTCTTTCGATGATTCCTTAGCTAAATTCTTTAGAGCTTATGATAACCTTCCTCATTATCACCATAATCATATTTTTCCCTATTGCTTAAATGCGGAAGCTTACTTTGGGAAGGAAAGAAATAATGATGAGATAGTTCAAGAATTTCCTCAATTGAGACATGCTCCTCAAAAAAGCAATCTCCTAATAAATGACACCATTGATATCAAGATCGATCCTTGTGTTGAAGATAAGATCATCAAGATAGGGAAGTGTCTTGATGAAGAAGAGTAAAAGAAATATGTTGAGTTGTTACATGAATTTCCTGATATCTTTACTTCGATAAATTCTGACATGTCTAGCACAGATCCTAAGATTGTCACTCATAACATTGTCCTAGTTCTTGAAGCTAAACCTATGAAGAAAAAGATTCAAAAGATTCACCCTAAAGTGGCATTACTTATTAAATCTGAGATTGAAAAATTTTTGGATGCTAGATTCATTCATTCTATCAATTATTCCCCATGGATTTCAAACATTGTGGCGGTGGCTAAAGCTGAAAACAAGATTAGGATGTGTACTGATTTTCATGATTTGAACAAGGCCTCTTTAAAAGATGATTTTCCCCTCCCAAATATTGATATGATAATGGATTCGGTAGTAGGGCATGCTTTACTATTGTTTATGGATGGTTTCTTAGGATATAATCAAATCTTCATCAATCCCCAGATCAATATAAAACTGCTTTCACAATTCCTTGGGGTACATTTTGTTGGATTGTGATGCTTTCTAGATTGAAAAACAAAGGCACAACCTATTAGCATGCTATGACTCTCATCTTCCATGACTATATGCATAAGACCTTAGAAGATTACATTGATGACATTTTAGCCAAATCCATTCTTTGTACAGATCATGTTAAGATCCTTCGTCAAATCTTTGAGAGAATTTGTAAGTACAAAATGTGTTTGAATCCCCAAAAATATATTATTGGTGTGGATAGTAGAAAACTATTAGGATTCATAGTTTTACTTGTGGTGTTGAGGTGGATATGAAGAAGATAGATGCTATTGTTAACATGCCACCTCCTAAGAACGTTTCTCACCTAAAAAGCTTGCAAGGAAAGATCCAAGCTATTTGTAGGTTCATCTCTCAACTTGCAGATCGTTCCTTTCCTTTCACACAATTTCTTAAAAAGAATAACACTTTCTAATGGAATGAGGATTGTCATCAAGCATTTGAAGAACTAAAAACTTATTTGGCCAATCCTCCTATTCTTCAACCTGTTGATCCTACTAGCCCTTTCCTTCTATACACCACTACTTCCCCTCAAGATCTTGCAACCTTATTGGCACAATGTGATAAGGATGGTAGAGAATGCTCAGTTTATTACATTAGCCTCACTCTACTCGATTACGAAGTCCAATATTTTGTGATAGAGAGTTAGTGCCTTTCTTTAGTCTTCACAACCCAAAAGTTGAGGCATTATCTCTTGAATGCTAAGATTCATGTTATCATTAAATTTGATCCTCTTAAATATCTTTTCTCCAAAACTGATCTTTTCAGGTGCTTAGCTAAGTCAGTTATGATGTTGACCGAGTTTGAACTTAAGTTTGTCTCACAAAAGGCAATAAAGGGTCAAGCGTTGACTGATCATTTAGTTGATGCTCCTTCACCCTTCTCCATACCTAGTTCAGAGTCTTTTCCTGATGAATACATTATTTCCATTGAGTTTGATGAGACTTGGGAAGTTTACTTCAATGACTCTAAGTGTTGTATAGGATTAGGGGTAGGGGTGGTCTTAATTTCTTGTAAAAAAAATCCCACTCCTTTATCATATTGTCTCAATTTCTTATGTATGAACTATTGGCATTTGACACTCATTGGAATCATATGTTGTCATTGATGGAAAAAAGATTCTATTGAAGGCATATACCATCATTAGGAGGTATTCATTGACAAACACCACCATTGGAGTATCTAGGGTTACACCAGCACTGACACCGATACCAACATCTAGCACTTCAGTGAAGCTGACATCAGTTTTGGACCCAAAGGAAGTTTTATTTGTAAAATCATTTTGTAATTTTTGTACAAGGCTGACATTTTATATCTTTTATAATACATTGTAAGCTGACATAAGGCATATTGTTTGTGAAGGGTATATAGGTCAGTTTGTTAAGGTCAATATAAAAAGAAAGGTGATAGATTGTAATAAGGATAGAGGAGACTATGTAATGTGAAGTATATGTATGTACATAATTTGTATGTGAATGTTATATCATGCAATGATATGTAGATAGTTCGGAAAGCATTCTTGGAGGAGAGGAGATACCGGTAGAAGTGTTCATGGTTTATGAGATAGAACATAGAAGAACTATAACCATAACTCTTTTTGGTATAGCAAATGTATTTTGTGAGTTCATTATTACTATTTTATTTCAGCAGAAGATTGTAGCCAGTGAGACTCTTTTGTGATGAGCAGTGTACTCTAGACAATGTGCCTTTCTGCATGTGCAGGCACCCATTTTATGTAATATCTTTCATTTGGCCAGTGAACTGATATTGTGGGTAACAAATCCCACCATGGTTTTTCCTCTTTGAGGTTTTCCATGTATAAATTCTGTGTGTTATGGTGTTCATTTATGTGGATGGTTTATTTGCTTCAAGTTGTATGTTTCTTCATTTACTGGTTTATATGAGTATGTTATAAAAGAGTAAAATCATATCTTACCAGCAAGACATTGTTTCACCCCCCTCTTAGTGTTCTTGGATCCCAACAATTGGTATCAGAGCTTGGTTCCTCAGAAGAAGTTTAACAGCTTGAGGAAGATCCTAAAACCGAAATCATTGAACATGGCTATGGAGAAGCAACTTGAGATGGCTCTTAAGGATTATGATGCTAAAAGGATGAAGAATTTAAAATTGCAAGATGAATTAAATGATACTAATTAATTCATTCTTGTCCTATAAGAAAGGTTATCATCAGCTCAAGCTAAGAGAAAGAAACTTTTGCAAAACTAGGATGATGAAGAGAAAAATACACTTAAGGAACAATGTCAGAAATTGAGCCAAGCAAACATGCTCATGAAGAATGAAATTCAAGACCCAACTATGAGGTTATCAAAAGATATTGAGGATAGAAAGAAGAAGGAAGAAAATCTTATTATATCTTTGAAGAGAAAATTTAATGAATGTGGCAGATTGACTCATGAGAATAATCTATTGAGAACTGCTTTGGTACACTCCGAAAATAATGAACAAGAGCTTGAAAGACAAATAACTACTCTCGGAGATGATCTGACTACTGCAAGTGAGTATAAAGAAAAACTCAGGATTAGTGTTGCAAATTTGGATGACTTATTGAAAATACAAAGGCAGAATGATGATTCTAGAGGACTTGGATTTGTACAAGGTAAAATCTTGGGTACTTCAAATGAAGATCAGACAACCGATATGCAGAACTCATCAGACCAGAGGAAACTGGTAAGGAAATATAATGCTTATAAATTCAATGGTAGATTCTTTTTTTGTAATAAATTGGGCATATGGATAAACAATGTAGAAATAGAGCAAATCTAAACTACAATTTTGTTCCCGGTCAATGCACAAATTGCAAGAAATATGGTCATAAATGAGAAGATTGCAGAATGAATGTCAAATGTCATGCATGTGGAAAGTTTGGTCATTTGGCTAATCAATGTAGGTCAAGGAATGACATTGGATATGTTAAAACAATTTAAAAGAACAATGTTACATGTTATGCATGCAACAAAATAGGTCATATTGCTAAGTACTACAGAAGAAAGACTCAGCCAGTTAGCAATGATAAAGAAAATGAGAAAGGAAAGAAGAAGGTAGATGAAATACAACAAGATCATACTAAGAGATGGGTTAGAAAGTTTGAAGAACCAAGTGGAGATGGATCTACACCAGCAACTCCATTGGTAGAATAGGGCATTCTTGCACCAGTAGGAAATTCCATTGGTAACTGAGGCATACACCTTAGGGGTTGGAAAATTTATTGCAAATCTTGCATATTGCCTAGAAGAGATCTGGAGAGTTGTCTTAATCACTAATGAAGGTTTACCTAGCACAAGACTATGAAACCATCATCCGGTAGGGTACATCGCTTAGCATTTATGACAATGAAGGATTAGGGTTTACTCACTGATAAAAAGGAAAAGTAGATTCATTTTCACTCACCCAACATTAAAGCAATCTAGAGTGAAGAAAAGGCAAATCTCAAGTGATTAAGAGAGAGAAAAGACATTTTGAAAGGATTTCCAGCAATCATCTGAGAAGAAATCAAATCTTCACATCGATGATCATTTTTAGGTATTTCTTCGAAATGGCATCTAGATCATCTGCTCCTACTTTCATTCCAAATCCCACCATTGTTGAAGTTAAGGATAGGTTGACACCCGTTTTCAAGGAAGTTCCCCAGATAGCTAAGAAAGAAGACTCTGCGGGCGCATTCTCTAGGGTTCCCAACGGTACGATGTATGTTGAAGATGTAAGGGCATATATTCACTACACCTTGGAGGATCTAGGTATAGAAGAGATAAAGGGCATGTATCAATCTGTGATATTGGGAAGCTCCAAAACAATCAAGCCAAAATATAAGATCATTGAGGATCTAGGGTTAACTGGTATCCTATGCATACCAGAATTCAAAGATGAGGTGATTAGTTATGTTCTGAGAAGGGTTCACAGTGAGTTCATCTAGCTGGATCAGCCCTACATGATCACAAAGGAAACAATTCAAGTAGTCACTGGCTTACCCAATGTTAGACAAGAGCCTAGCAATAAAATTTCCAACACAGGGGATGAGAAGCCCACCGACGCAACCCATGATGGAAGATCAATGAGGATCAACACAATCAAGGATATAGATGTGAAGTTTGTCAGCATGATTATCGGTTATAAGGTAACTCAATCTAGTCAGCTAAAATTTGTTGCTAGTTCCCACATTCATGTTGCACATAAAATGCTAAGGAATAATGGAAAATATGACTTATGTGAATAGCTAAGAAGTGAACTAATGTTGAATCTTGGAAAGATTAAGAGTGTTAAGAAAGGAACTTTTAGGTTTGTAAATCTCATTGTTTGTTTAATGCTTTACCTCATAAATGAGTTGCCCAGTCTAGGGAAGAAGCGTTGGGCTCATGACATAATGGTAGGTATATAAATCAAGGAAGAAATCACTGGTCTTGGTACTAGAAAAGATGAAAAGCTTTGGGGCCATTTCAAAACATTTTCGAAAAATATGAGACAGAGTGAAAGAATATCAAAGAAGATTGTGGAGAAGTACTCCACTAATATCTCTTTTATGGTGAAGACTGATGAAACTCTTATGGAGGTAGTAGAACCTAGGACCATATGGTTCACTGAGCTTGGATATGAAGTGGATGATAGCATTTTTGAACATTATGCAAAAATACTGCTTGAAGCTCCATTGGATGATAAGACAGAACAGTTTGGTATTGCTGAGGAAAAGGCTCTTGAAGTCAAGATTGGGTTCGACAAGAAAAGAAGAGAGAATAAAATTGATAAGATGTCTACATTTATATAGAATGTTTAATCCATATGATATACACTGAACTGGGTTATGGATCCAAACCAGCAAAGGAACCAACAACGATTAGTGCTCCCGAGGCAAAGAGGCCTGAAACTTTCATTTCTTCTATCACTTCTGACTTTGATCCAAAGGATAATTCACCTCTAGCATTCAGAAGGGTACAAAGAAAGAAAATTGACTAGCCTCTGGTAGAAGAGAAGAAGGTGGAGCCAAGGAGGAAGCTTGTGAGAAAATTAACAAAATCTATTCAGAAGAGGAAACCAGTCACATCCACTCTGGCAACCCCCAACAAGAAGACGAGGAGTGATGATGCTATAAAATCTGGTAAGGCTACAATGACCTATGTTGCATTGATTGATGAAATAACCAAGGATGGAATTTTTAAGAATGTATCTATTTATTATGAATATTTAGAGGATAATGAGCAGAATGAGATTGAAGAGGCAATTTTGTTACATATAGATATATATAAGAAAGCCTTAGCAGAAATTTTGAAGGAAATTCCTCTATCACTGTAGAATAAATTATATGCTAGAAGACTTGATGCAGTTAAGAGGGATAGAGAAATTAAGGAAGTAGATCTTTTGGGTATGTGTGGTTCAATAAACAATGAGGAAATGAAATGATACATTAATGTTGCAAACAGAACAGTTTTTAGTAGCAAACCTTGGCAAATAAGCCTAATGATGGGCAAGGTAAATGAGGTAGTAAATGAGACCAAAGATGGTTGGACCAAATTCTTCCAGAAGAATCCTAATTTTTTCACCTCCCAAGAAGAATTTGTAAAAGCAACAACTTCCACCATCCCAGACAGATCTAAAGGAAAAGTTATTTTGGGTAGTTCAGCTCCAATTTTGAATAAACCAGTAGTAACTATAAGTATACAAACACCACGAAAAGTAAACGAGGGCTTACAGTGAATACCACTAGAGACAACTTTTGAACAAGGCAATGTATAGGGTACTGACAATGTTGTGGATAATACTCCACTGACAGTAATTGATACTACACCAAGTGGCAAAGCCACTGATGCTAAGGAGGATAAGTTAAAGGGAACTGAGACTATACCGACAGTTAGTATTGATTCCCCGACAAAGGTTTTGGCAATTGACACTTCTCAAGTTGAGAAGAAATCAATAACTGAGATAAGTCCCACTGAGTTAATGATGATGGCTACTTAGAAACTAATAAAGGAGGGATCAACAGATAAGGGAATAATAGATCACTCAATCACAGTTTTGTAGAGACTAATTCTTGAATGTAAGATTGAAAATGAAGCAAGCCCTTCTAGTAATCTTAAGGAATTAACTGAGCATATATCTAACAACTTTCAATCTTTGCAAAAAATTTCAGACCGACAAGCACTTGAGAGATTTACTATGGCTAAGAGAGCCGCTTTTGATTAGATTATTGAAATTAAGAAGAAGAAAATTGAAGAAAAATTGATTCTTATTGAGAATTGTTTGAAAAAGTGTACAAATATCTACTTGGTTTGTTGTAACATAGAAACTGTTATAGCAAATGTAGATAGTAGATTAAAGGAGTTACATGATAAGGTTGCTAATATTGCAAATTCTTTTGATGGATTAACCTCACTAACAACATTTGTTGATGGACAAATTTTGTGTTTGGAGAACCAATTTTTTTCTTTTGAAAATGAAAGAGACAAGATCATTTAGAGAGAAAGGAGTCTTAGAGGATTGGTGAGTCCAAGATTGGATTCACTTGGTGTACATAAAAGGGAATGCATGGATATGATTGCTAAGCCGACACCGACATAAGTCAAAGAGAAGGAAACACTTGCACACTTACTTAGTGGACTTGTATCCATATCTAAAACCTTCAAAACCAGTTGGGATACATATTTACGGTTGCTAGACAAGGCTTACCCATAAATTTTGAAATTGGTCAAGCTCCAGTAAAGTAATATGTATTTATTCATTCTTTTTTTGTACCAAATTTTTTAAATTCTTTCATCGGTCTTTGGCATTGTTGCCAAAGGGGGAGTGTATATAATGTGAAAAATATTAGACAAAAAAATATGGGAAGGATATTAGAAAGGAGTGTATTGCTCAGGGGGAGCATACTTCAGGTTGAACCGACAGGAATCCATTTTTCACATGAATGTTTCCATCAATGCCAAAGGGGGAGACTGTTGGCAATTGACACTCATTGAAATCATATGTTATCATTAATGGCAACAAGATTCTATTGAAGGTATATACTGGCATTAGGAGGAATTCACTAGTAGGCACCAGCACCAACACCGACATCTAACACTTCAGTGAAGCCGACATCAGTTTTGGACCCAAAGGAATTTTTATTTGTAAAATCATTTTGTAATTATTGTACAAGGCCGACATTGTATATCTTTTGTATTGAATTGTAAGCCGACATAAGGCATTTTGTTTATGAAGGGTATATAGATCAGTTTGTTAAGGTCATTATAAAAAGAAAGGTGATAGATTGTAATAAGGATATAGAAGACTGTGTAATGTGAAGTATATGTATGTAGATCATTTTTATGCAAATGTTATATCATGCAATGATCTACATATAGTTTCGAAAGAATTCTTGGAGGAGAGGAGATACCAGTAGAAGTGGTTAGAGTTTATGAACTAGTACAGAGCTGAACTATAATGGGAACTCTTTTTGGTATAGCAGATGCATTTTGCAAGTTCATTATTAGTGGTTTATTTCAGCAAAAGCTTGTAGTTAGTGAGACTCTTTTATGATGAGCAGTGTGCTCTAGGTAGTGTGCCTTCCTGCATGTGTAGGCCCCCATTTTATGTAATATCTTTCATATGGCAAGTGAACTGATATTATGGGTCACAAATCCCATCGTGGTTTTTCCTCTTTGAGGTTTTCCTCATATAAATTATGTGTGTTATGGTGTTCATTTATGTGGATGGTTTATTTGCTTCAAGTTATATGTTTCTTCATTTACCAGTTTATATGTGTATGTTATAAAAGGGTAAAATCATATCTTACTGAAAGAACACTAAGTCACCCCCCTCTTAGTATTCTTGGATCCCAACACCAACAACATTGCTGAATATGAAGCTTTATAGCTAGAATTAAAGCAACCTTGGCATTGAGTGTGAAGAATTTACATATTTATGGAGATTCTCAACTAATCATAAGACAAGTGATAGGAATTTATCAAGCTAAACAATAAAAATTATCGTAATATAAAGATCTATCTTTATCCTTGTTACAAAAATTTGATACTTACACCATGGAGACCGTTCCTCAAAAAGATAATTGACATGCTGATGCAATGGCATGTGTTGCCTCTATTGTGTCTCAAGAGGACCCCATGGTGGATCTTCAATTCACTATTCACAACCTTACTTCCTTGGCTATTGTTGATAACCCTAGTGGTGAGGCATATTGTTGCATTATAGATTCTGATGAATGGTACTTGCACATTGTAAGATATTTGAGTGATGGTACCTTTCTTGACTCTCTGAATAAGAATGCTAGGGCTAGGGTTCACAAATTGGCTGCTTGATACATTATCCTTTTTAATTTTCTCTATAGGAGGGGTTATAATGGTCTCCTCCTTTGATGCTTAAACAAGGCTGAGGTCCCTATCACTCTTGAAGAAGAGAATTCAAGTTCTTGTGGGGGATAGTTTGGGGGTAGGTCTTTAGTTCAGAGATTGCTCCAAATGGGATATTATTGGAAAAGCATGGGAAAGGATTCTTTTGCATTTGTTAAACAATGTCATCAGTGTCAGCAACATAGAAATTGGATCCATGCCCCTTCCCAAAAGCTCCGATCAAAGGTAGCATCTTGGCCATTTTTCACATGGGGTTTGGATCTCGTTTGTAAAATATATCCTCCTTCATCTCAAGGTAATACTTTCATTATAACTACCACTGATTACTTTATGAAGTGGGTGGAAGTTGTTCCTCTTAGATCCACTACCATTGAAGTAATTTGTCAATTCATTTTCGAAAACATCATTTCTCAATTTGGGATACCTTTCACCTTAGTTTCAGATAATGAAATGCCATTCCAAAATAAGTATGTCAAGAAGTTTCTATTGGTACTATGGATATGTTGCATTGGTTTTGTCATTGATGTCAACACTTATCCATCTGGAGATCTTTGGTTATGTTCACCAGCAAGTTCAATGACTTATGCATAGTCACTGGTATTTGGTTCACCGACAGGTTATATTGTTCATCGGCACTAAGGATGACTTGTTATCATTTGGAGATCACTTGGTTATGTCGAAGACATGGTTTGGACACTTGGTTTTGGTGATTTGGTTATTGGTCTAATCAGGTTGAAATATTTATTGTTACCGGTAAATTGGTCTAGGTTATGGACCGACATGCATTTTCTATTCCAGATCAGTACGACATGTTATGGAGATGGTTTAATCAATTGGTATTGTTATTGAGCCAACATGATGCATCACATCTTGACTTGTAATTGATTTTATTGTAATATTCTTAGTGAGTTGACCTACACATTTGGTCTTAGGTTTTGGTATATATGTAAGATCTCTTTTGTGAGATTAAGGTATGGTATGTAATATGGTATGGTAAGATTGTGATATTCAGTATATGCGAATATAAGTAGAGCTACTCACGTAGACATCATTTGAAGATTCAAGGAAGGTTTGAAGGAGATAATCAGAGCTTAACCGGTACTGAATCCAACATTGGAGATGCTACTTTGAGCAGTACATTATCATTGGATTTAATAATCCAATTGTAGTCAATTTGACTCCCTTATTATGATTGAGAAGTGAGCTCTAGCCAGCTGACCTTTCTGCATGTGCAGACCCCATTTGTATACTTATACTATATGCAGTAGTATCATCTGATTGTGAGTCAGGTTTCCCACCATGGTTTTTCACCTTACAGGGTTTCCACATACAAATCACTGTGTTATGTGTTGTGGATGTTGTTTCTCTTTTTGTTTCATGCATTAAGCTTCACCAGTATTAATATTAATTGTTAATCTATTAACTGACATTAAGTTTGGTTTACCGATATTAAGTATCAAGCTTGTTTAAGTTATATTTGGGTTGAAATTATTAGACAACTGATTCACCCCCCCCCCCCTCTCGGTTGCCTCTGGGTCCTAGCAATTGGTATCAAAGCCAAGTCCTCTTTTTGTAGAAGTTTAACAACTTGAGGAGATTCTATGGAAACTAACTATTTCAGGAAGGACAGTCTGAAACTTGATGGAACTAACTATGGTATATGGAAGATTAGAATGGAGACACATCTGAATTGCATTAGAAAAGACATATGGGATATTACATAGAATGGCTATGTTGGTCCTACACCAAGTCAACCTAACCCACCTACATTGAGTAAGGATCAAGAGAATGATTGCAAAGCAAGAGAAGCACTTTTGAGCGCCTTGTCAAATCAGCAAATCATGGGATTATCAGACCGATCTATAGCTAAAGATATTTGGGATAAATTGGAGACATTGAATGAAGGTGATTCCATTGTCAAAATTGCAAAACTGGAATGCTTTTGGGTCAGGTATGAAAATTTAAAAATGGAAGAAGATGAAAGAATTTTTGCTTTTATGGAAAGGGTTAGTGAAATTGTCTTGGGAATACAATGTTGTGGAGGTTCCTTAAGTGAAGATGAAATTGTTTCTAAATTTTTAAGAGCATTTCCATTGGAATACAAAATGAAAGTAACTACTATTAATGAGTTAAGAACTATGCCTAATACATCAGTATCTAGAGATACCTTGGTTGGAAAACTTTCAGCATTTGAGCTTGAGGAATTTGGTCTTGTTGCTACAATTAAAACAGATTTAGCTTTCAAAGAATCATCATCTACAACATCTTCATCATTAGCTGATAAATCTAATTGGAAAGCACTCTATGCAAGAGAACTTGAAGACATCAGGAAGGAAAATGAAGAACTAGAAGAACTTGAAGTACTATTTGCAAGAAAAATGCCTAAAGGTCCTATTAGAAGTAAGTATGAAGGTAGCGCACCCTTTAAATGTTTTAACTACAATAAAATTGGTCATATGGCATCTAGATGTCCTGACACACATGCAATATTGAGAGAAGAAGCTAAAAGAACATATAAACCTAACCCAGAATATCAGAGATATAGATTTAAGAAAAATAGAGACAAATCATGTTATTTTGTTGATGAAGGAGTTATTGATGATTCTGATGAAGAACCGGGAGACAATGGATGGGCTTTTGTTGCAATAATAGAAGATCAACTGACACCTACTATTCCACTAGTAGAATATGCCCTGGCAGCCAAAATTGAAGAAAAGGATGAATGGATTATAGACTTTGGATGTTCACATCATATGACTTGTGATAAAAGTAAATTCTTAAATTCTTATCTTTTCAAGAATACAATGGAGGTCTAGTAAGATCTGGAGATGACAAAGGTTGTTTGATTAGAGGAAAAGGCACCATATCTTTTGATGGTAAGTACAATACTGACAATGTTTATTATGTTGAATGTTTGAAGCATAATCTTTTGAGTGTTGGTCAATTAGTTGATAAAGGATTTTAGTTACAATTAAAGAATGGTAAATGCAAAATCATGAATAGAACAGGTTTGAAAATTGCAACCGGTAATCAGACTAAAGGTAATATATTTCCTTTGAATAACAATGAAAAGACATGCTTGATTGCATATATTGATGAAAGTTGGTTATGGCATAAAAGACTTTGTCATGTGAATTTTGATTGCATTGTAAAGATTAGTTCATCTAAAGCAGTAAGGGATTTACCTAAGATTGTTAAACCTCATAATCCAATATGTAAGGAATGCCAAATGGGAAAGCAAGTTAGAACAACCTTCAAGAGTATTTATGAGAAAACCAATGATATTCTTGATTTAATTTATACTGACTTATGTGGTCCGACAAGAACAAGAAGTCTACAAGGAGATAGATACTTTATGCTAATCATTGATGATTATTCTACAATGTGTTGGGTTACTTTTCTCAGGGAGAAATCATAAGCTTTTGGGAAATTCAAATTATTCAAGGCACTTGTAGAGAATGAAACCAGTAAGAAAATCAAATGTTTAAGATCAGATCAAGGAGGTGAATTTACATCTAAGGAGTTCAATACATTTTGTGAAGTGAATGGAATTAGAAGACAACAATCATCACCTCAGACACCTCAGTAAAATGGAGTTGTGGAAAGGAAGAACAAAACTATTCCGGATGGAAATAGAAGCATGATATCAGAAGAAAATATACCTCATGTGTATTCAAGAGAAGCAGTGAATACATCAGTTTACACTTTCAATAGAGTTCATATCAAAGGTGAAATCGGTAAGACACCCTATGAATTGTGGTTTGGTAATATTCCTACTCTTAAGTACTTCAAAATATTTGGAAGCAAATGTTACATTAGGAGAGATGATTATATTGGTAAATTTGATCCTAGAAGTGATGAAGCAATATTTCTTGGTTATTCATCTAAGCGAAAAGCATATAGATTTTTTAATAAAAGATTGCAAAAAATCATTGAGAGTGCAAATGTGAAGATAGATGAACACTTTAGAAGAAATTCAAGGTCTATGGATTCTGAGCCAACAGTTGAGATAATCACAAATTAACCTATACAGAGTGCACCAATATAGAATGTTGATCCAGTCACACCGGCATCATTAGAGAATTCCACAGTGATTGAAGAACAACAACAAGTGAACACACCCAAGTATGTAAGATTGAATCACTCTGAAAATCAGATAATTGGGAATAAGTATCAAGGAGTTATGACAAGAGGAAGACTGGCAAATAAAGAGGTGTGTATAATTTCTCAAACTGAACCAGCATCTGTCATTGAGGCATGTGAAGATAAACATTGGATTAAATCTATGGAAGATGAATTGGAAAAAATTGAAAAGAATAATACATGGACATTAGTTCCCTGGCCTAAAAATAAAAATGTAATTGGAACTAAATGGGTATTTAGAAATAAACTTAATGGAGATGGTAAGGTAATCATAAAAGAAGAAAGATTAGTGTGTAAAGGATATTCAAAGAAAGAGGGAATTGATTACAATGAAACCTTTGCACTGGTAGCTAGAATTGAGGTAGTCAGATTATTTCTTGTATTTGCAGCACACAAGAACTATAAAGTATATCAAATGAATGTAAAATGTACATTTCTGGATGGTGATCTTGAAGAGGAAGTTTATATTGAACAACTTGATGGATTTTCATTGACAAATGACAAAGATATGGTTTACAGATTAAGGAAAGCTTTATATGGATTGAAGCAAGCTCCTAGAGCTTGGTATGCTAGATTGGACAAATATCTTATGAAGCTTGGTTACACTAAAGGTAATGTTGACAACAACTTATATTTCAAAGTAACTAATGAAGACATTTTGGTTATTGAAGTTTTTGTTGATGACATCATTTTTGGAGGAGAAGATGGATTGTGTAAAGACTTTTCTAACAAGATGCAGGAAGAATTTGAAATGTCTATGATTGTGGAAATAAAATTCTTTTTAGAATTGCAGATTTCATAGACTGATAAAGGTATATTCTTATGTCAATAAAAGTACTTGAAGGAATTACTAAATAAATTTGGTATAGAAAACTCTAAACCCATAAGTACTCCTATAATTACAACTGATAAACTTTCATTGAAGGATTATTCAACACCTGTTAATCTGACAAGATACAAATCTATGATTGGAGGCTTACTATATTTGACATAAACAAGACCTAATATAATGAATGTAGTGTGTATTGTTTCAAGATTTCAAAGTAATCCTAGAGAAAATCACGAATCAACAGTGAAAAAGATTTTTTGGTATTTACAAGGCACAACAAATCTTGGTTTATGGTATCCTAAAGATTAAAATTTTGATTTATGTGCATACATCGATGCTAATTGGGAAGGAGATGTAGATGATAGAAAGAGCACCATCGGCGGGGTATTCTTTCTTGGTAGTAGATTGATTTCATGGCTAAGAAAGAAACAAAGTTGTACATCATTATCAACAACAGAATCTAAATATGTTGCAACAACAACTAATTGTGCTCAGGTATTATGGATTAAGCAAATGTTGAAGGAGATAAAGGTAAAATGCAAAGAACCTATAATCATCTATTGTGATAATTCAACAAAAATTGATATATCTAAGAATCTGGTATTTCACTCTAAAACTAAACATGTTTCTATCAAATACAATTTTTTGAAAGAGAATGTTGAAGCAAAAGAAGTGAGATTACAGATATCTTTACTAAGCTTGGGGTTATACCCTCACTGGTAGAGACTTAGATAGTTGATGGTTGGCATCAAATAGGCAGAATTTACAGAGAAACCTTTTTCCGACTATTGTTCACCAAATCTAGTTAACCCAAGAACACTTGCAAATCTATCTATGAGATAGCCAATCTCAATCAATGAAACACTTCAAGGCTTGGACAAAATAACAAGGACCTAAATCCTTCTACTCTTTAGGCTATGCAAAACCTAGGTGGGTGTACCTGTGATGCATTTAATCAGACCCATTACACACAAGACTGCATCAACAAAAGTAGATGGATCTCAAAAGGTTCAAAAACCAAAAGGTTACTGTAGATGGGCTAGATCAACACTTGCAACTCAATAATGTTTTAATCCTGAGATGGATAGAACAAACTAACATTACAAACATAAAATTAAATGAGGATATTGATTTAAAATCTCTAAGAATCTCCCCAATTTGCAAAATCAGTGCCTTATCCAAGGGAAACAGAGTCCTACATCAATCTGTAAATGAAAACCTCTATTGCAAATCCAATTTATTTGAAGAAAGATATCCCTACATTAATGCCTTACAAAAATGCATTCTAAGCCTAGATAGAGGATCATACACATCCAAACAATAATTCAGATTCATAATTTCTACTCATAGAATTTAAATCCCTTTTGTAAAGGATGCCTAAGAACAAGAATTACACTCTCATTTAGGAGGATAAACCCAAACTCCCTTGAAGACTGGATTTATTGAAAATGAAGAATGCCTGAAGACAATTCAATAAATTGTATATGCCTTACATATATATGACTGCAATAGAAAACAATTACAGCAAGAAGAAACTCTAATCTATGGAAAAGGACATTGCCCTGTACAATTTTGAAGAGAACTTAGAATTGGAAGCCACTCTCATGAAATTCTAGAACCCTTACAATTGAGAAGAATTGAGAATAAGAAGGAAGAGGGAAAATATTAGGTCTGCAACTGAAATTGCCAAGTGTCTCCTTTGTCCCTAACTGCAAAAATATCTTCTTTATTCCCATGGAAATGGCTATCGAATAAT
Organism: Cryptomeria japonica; assembly: GCF_030272615.1. Taxonomy (NCBI): domain Eukaryota; kingdom Viridiplantae; phylum Streptophyta; class Pinopsida; order Cupressales; family Cupressaceae; genus Cryptomeria; species Cryptomeria japonica. Next base: position 779,387,518 of record NC_081411.1, on the reverse strand, counting down.
CCCATATCTATTCAAGCTAACTCCATCACTAGATTCCTCATTTTGAGAGCTTTTCGGTGATATATAATACTTCATACTTTGGACAAAAATAGACCTCTGCATGAATTAATTCATTTTTATGCCTCCATCATTTAAATTTTTTGAATTTCTTGTATAGTTTCAACTATACATTTAATTTGCATTTTTCATCCATTTTTGCCTCTGATTTTTTCTTGACACCCTGCCACATGGCAGCCTCTGATTCATAAATGGGATCCACTGGGTGCCACCTTGAATGACACCTCATCACTCCACCACGTGTCCACCAGTAGGCTGTTTGCTCATTGCCATGTCATCACCACGTGTCTTCCACCTGTGCACCACCTCAACACCATGTTGTTGGGACCCACGAGCTAGACTTTCAGCTGGACCCGCCACTTGGCTTTTTCCATTTCGTAATGGCTAACCACCATGCATCTTCGAGCTCCGAAATCATGTGAGTCGTTGGATCTTCTGAACTTGCTCGATCTTTAACTCCTTTCACTGAGATTTTCACCATTTTGTGGACCTTAACTGGTGAACTTCTTTCCTTTGCAAAATCATGCGAGCCATCCGATCTTCCGAACTTGCAGGGTCTTTAATATTCATTTTCGGCCTGAACTTTTTGCCATTTCGTAGGCCTTAACTGGTGATCATCTTTCTTTCCCGAATTCACGTGCACCATCTGATCTCCTTCACATACTTGCTAGTTAATCTACTCTTCCTCTCCAAAATTCATCTTCCTTGGGATCTGTACCTACATGGGGTCCACCAAGTCGACGCTCAGTCAGCCTCCTCGATCGCCTTGGGATCCATGCCCACATGCGTGGGGTTTGCCTTGGGTGCCCTTACCACCTTGCGTCAAAAGCCCTTTGTGGCTTTGACATATTAGATGGGTGTAACTTTAGTTATAAATACCAAAAGTTCCTCCTGCCCAGCCAATGTGGGATTAAGGCTTATGCCTGAAAATGCATTTTTTGAAGCAATCTCTAAGATTTAATGGCACCATGCCATTTTTCTAAATAGAGATTTCTTGAATTTCAATACCTATTGATTAAATCATTCACCAATGTTGGATTCTTCGCTTGATTTTGAATTTGAGCCTCACGAACTGCAATCACGGCACCTACAAGTTTGTCACCAAGTAGTCTCTTCAGAACTTCATTCTTTTAATAGCTATGATAGCCTCATCCAATGATTTGGGTAACTTGTGCACAGTGCCATCCTTCAAATTAGCTGTGTTTGATGCAATAGGCTCTGGTAAAATAAGGTTCTTTTGCAAGCCATCCATTCTAGCAGCTATAATTGCTTCCAGGCCCAAATATGGATTAGCACAACAATCAAATGCTTTGATCTCAAAGTTTCTCACAACTCCGCTTGAAATGCCGGGAGGACATGCTGTTCGGAATGGAGCTTCTCGATTTTCCCTTCCCCAACAATTATATGCTCCACTCCATGTATTTGGCTGCAATCAGTCATAATTATTTGGCAATGGAGTTATAAAGGCCATTATAGGTGGAAGATGATGGAAGACACCAGCCATATTGCATTTGCTTAATGGTTTCTATTGCCTCCCAAACACCACGCAAAGGACTTTGACCCCCAGATTGCATTTGCCAGAATATTAAATGCCTTCTCCATTGCATAGAATGAGGATGTTTGGATTTATACCAGCCAATAGCATTTGAATTGACTTTTAAAAATTTACCCTTAGCCATACCACGCACAACAGGGAAGGAAGTCTCTGGCAATGCCTAGCAAGGGAGAAGGAGTTGGCATTACATCTGCAAGCACACATTTGCAATGCACATATATAACAATTTCAAAATTCCTTTTACATGGCAATCACACAGGAGAAAGAGAAGATTGACTTCGAGCCCATTACAATAGTTTGAAAATTTCTGCATCTCTTATACCATACGTGGGGAGGTTTAGGCTGTTGGAAAATGCCATTGGCATTTGCTGAATTTCAAAGGTTATAGAACTAAACCTTAGGTCTGCTAATTTGCCATTGCAATGAAGATTTCCAAAGCTTCCAACACCATTTGTGGGAAGAGGGAGAACTGATAGTGTTGAATATGTTTTAAACTTCAAAGTTGAGCTTACTAGCATCTACATAGGAGGAGAAACTCGCCATGGCTGAGAGCTTCCTACAATGTCCCCTCCACCATACCACGTGAAGGGAGGATGCTTTCCAATGCACATTTTCTGGGAGTTCATTTCCTCTTTTAGATGCTGCACCAGTTGCCAAAATACCTTTGGCTGAATATTTCAAAAGGCCTTTTCAAAGCACATTCCATTTACTTTGCACTCACATGCCAATTGCATTATAAGAAATACTTAGTTGAACAAAACCAAACATTCCTGCCTCCAACTGAAAAATAGCTTACACATTAGCACTTCAGCCATATGCCCATATAATGAAACAAAATCATCTCATAATAAACCAATTTGCCAACAAAATCAATCCGTGAGCATGAGCCAAGTCGGGCCCCAAATAGGGTCTGACTAAATTTTTTTTCATTTTCATGCAACTGACCTCTAGAAATTCTTCATGAACCTTAAACATACCTCTGCAATTGATCGACACCATTTTTGGATCATCAGACTGAGTTTCGCGACTTTCAGGCACTTACACCACATTTTTGCATTTAATTGCGAAGACGTAATTTTCAAAGTGGTCAAAACACCTTTCTAGACCTTGCCATCTGACAAGCATGTACTCTAATAGACAAGCATGAACTATACCAAACATTTTTTCAAGATGAGTCCTGAGTGAAGAGATATTAATTTTCAAAAATGATCAACTAGCTTTGTTGACATTGCGGACCTAATGAAGTCAATGTTTTGGCAACACATGATGCCTTTCTTAAAAATATCAAGCGACTTCCATAGACCCTCAAATTTGAAACATAGGTACCTTGAAGTACATATTAAATCTTTGAATTCTTAGTTTGATAAAATATCTAGCTGGGTACAAATGGTGCGCTCATGAAAATGGCTATTTTAACTAATGCGGTAATAAAATTACGGATAACTGAAAAAGATGGCTCAATAGACCGTTTTGAAAAATGATCAAACGGATTGGTAGAGGCTTGAAATTTGAAACATGACTCATCATTTATACCAAAAATAGCCCAGAACAAACATTCTTGCATAACACTCACTGAGGCAACTTTTACACTTATGCGAAATAGGGTTGTGACTAGTCACTGAAACACGGACTTGTCAAAACATTCAAACTGCAAACAGTTCAAGCTTGGTAAACTGAGAAAATGGATTCATGAAGACTTGAAATTTTGCATGCTAACTCATATATATGCATAGAATTCAATCCATTTTTAATTTCATCATGAAAATCAATAGGGAAAAAGATATAAATACCCAAAGTAGGCTACTTAGTAAAATCTGCATTTGTGCCTAAAATGCACTTTCAGCTCACCCCTCCAAATGGGTACCCGATAAAATTATCCAAATTGAATTCTGAAAGTTTCACATCACTAAATAGGCCAAATGGAAGGTGTAGGACATGTTTCCCAAGCCTTACCCTTTGAAAATCAACCGGCTCCATTTTGCCCTCTCTCTAACTAGGCCATTCAAACTGACTCATTTGGAAATGCAGAGCAAAATTTTGAGATGGACCTCTAAAATTGACTCAATTTTTAATGAGTCCCAATAGTGGCTCTAACTAGGGATGGTTGATTGCAAGATCAACACAAGAATCTAGAATCAATGGTTAAGCAAACCACCCAAAAATGGATCTTATCTCTTCTCTTCTAAAAAATAGGGCTTCCTTATTCGACCCAAACAACAGGGCACTTTATTGAAAATGACACGACTGAAGCAAAGCAACTGTACAAAATATACAAACATACTCACAACTGATCATAAACTGCTCCACTTTCCTCAACATTTACCTCTGTCAAAAATCTGATTCTCATCACTTGACACCATGATCCAAACAAAGGCACCTTTCAATAACAACTGAGCATAATCCTTATAATCAACCTCTTTCATCTCATTTCCACAACAACTGGTGTGCATACCTTCTATCTGATTTTGAACTTTGTAATCACACACTATTTCAACACAAGTAAAAACATGAGACAAAACACAATAGAGGCCTTCCCACAAGATGCCATACATTTCACTATCCCAATCAATTCTATCCTTTGCAAAGGCATCATCATGCTGATCTTCAAAAATAAAGCATTCAATCTCAACATTGTAATTCTCATCAGCACATGCCTTATTATCATTTAAATCAATAGAATGAGGGACACTACTAACCAACTAATGCAAACAAGGAACATAAACATTTTGGTCTAGATGTGATACTTCACTATGCTGATCACACTTTATACTCTCCTTGTTCATCAAACTCAATACATCCACATTCTCAATATCCCATTCATGGAAAAGAATGCATACCTCTGGCTGAAACAAATCCTTAGCTAAGTCTTTCTCTTTTAGGCTTACATCCACCTGAAACACTTCCATTTGTGGTCTGAAATAATTGTCACACAACCCATGCCTCTTATCTTCATCATGAAGTAAAATTTTACAATCCATGCTACTGCTGTTCGGAACTTCATCAACATTAAAAACTTGTTCAAAACAAGCGGAAACTTCAGCATTTTCCATAATGAAATCAGCACCATGAACATTTATATCAGAGACAAAGAACTCCATATCCAGTTCAAGCATACTATCAACATTCACATTCTCTTCATGGTACTTTAAATTCTGAAAGCATTCAAATATGGGTTCATTTAAATCTAAAAATAAAACATTATCCGCACTATCACATACATTTTTATCTTCAAAACTACTTTCATTTTCAGATTCATGACTGAAGTATATAACTTGGTCTCCTCTTATATTATCTTCACACGATGAATAATAAGAATTCTCATAACCATCATCAACTACATGACTGACATTCATTTGTTGATCATAGGAAAGTGAATAACTCGTGCCAAGATCACTCTCATTTTGAAAATGATCTTCATTATTCATTTGTATACCTTCAAGGTGCTGAAAATCAAACTCAATGTCCTCATAATCAGCAGCACCACTCCATTCTGAAACACATTCATCACTAGGTATACTTGCATTGAGAACACTATCAACACCATCCACAATTTCATTTTCAGATTTATCAAACTTAAACAAAACCTGATTTTCATCATATTGCACATTTTCACTTGCATAATCAACAACTTTTGGTGATCCCTTGGTATTTGGTATTGCAACATCAAACACATCAGTAGCATGTAAAGATCGATGGTCATCATCTTCATTCATTTCATTATCACTAGCTTTGGGAGATGCATGATTTACTTGAAAATTTGCAGTCACATAATCAGCATAACTGACATACAAATCAAATGGTACATATCCCTTATATATGTCTATCTCTGTATCAGCATTATCACAACAATTCCCACTAATCATTCCATCATTACGTGAGAGACAATTGGCATTAACAACAGAGATTCTTGACTCATTTAAAATTGATTCACATTTATCAACAAAACCATTCAGAACAACAAAGCTTGACATGCTTTGACACATAATGATTTGTTCAGCTTCACATGGTATTTCACCATAGAAGGTACTTTGACAAGAAACCACAACAGACACAAATCTCTTGGCTATCCCAAATTTCAAATTATTTTCGATGTCCCTAGCTGTGTTAAAAGCTTCATACAAGGTTTTGGGTTCTTTGTTTCTCAATAAGAAACCCATCTTTTCATCAAATGCACTCATATAGATATCCAGACATACTTTATCTTCAAACTTATATTTTCTGGAAATTTTAGACAATGTTTGTGAAAACCTGATATTAAATGTTGGTACCAATTCATCTTCCCTGATTTGTATATAAGTGAATTCTTTCAACAAATCACAATCACTCATTTTTTCATCAAATTGTTCTAAGAAATCTAAAAATCAATTCCTCCCATGAGGAAATACAATCTGTCGACAAAAAGGAAAACCAATCCCTTGCATCTTCTTTCAGTGGCTGGACGAATAACTTCATGCACACATCCTCTTAGCAAATTTCAAACTCTCCTATCAAATCTAAAAATCTCTTCAAATGTTGACATGCTGATTCTGATTTCTTCCCACTGAATATTGGCAAATACTTTCTAATCTCTGTGGGTATGGAATTTGGGTAACCTGGAATACCTTCAAAGTTTAGAATAGCATAATACTTCATACTGAAACTTTTCCTATTACATGGTTGTTCTGGTTTACTAGGCATGGTCATATGTGGATAAGATTGGGGGTGAAATAGTTCACTACACATTTCTTCCTTACTTCCACAAATGACTATGCAACCTTGTGTAGAATAATGAAATTTCAAGCATATATCATCATACTGATCTATTCATAACATTGCTTAACACAAAGATTTTCCAAATTTGCATACTACAACAAAACATATACGTTGGATATTTTAGCAGAATAGATATGCAAATAGACCGGTAATTCCTTTGTTTCCCTCTTTACTAGTGTTGTTCCCTAAATGGGAAAACTATTTTACTCATTCAATTTTTCAAAACAAAATGTTTTGCATTTGAAACCTCTGAAAATACCTGAAGATTTGCAGCTATAGGACTTCAGATCTGAACATTTATTTTCAACTTTCAGCACGTTCTTTTACCTCAGAGTCACCACCTATTGCATAGAGGACATTTTGAACAGCAGAATGCCATTCAACACAAATTCAATTCTCCATTTGTCTCCTTCAATCTTGCTGCAATAAACACTCTTCCAGGCTATTTAACACATGGATTTGGGAAATCAACACCAATTCTATGTATACATGTCTACTGTACTTTATATCAAACTTTTATGATGAAAAATTCATGTGTAAATCTGCATTAGCAGTGATAACCCATATCTCTGCACTTATATAAAAAACCATAAAAACCTTATGCAATACTAATTGCACAAACATTTGGCACTGATATGAACTATAGAGTCACCACCCCTTAAGGAAATGGGGAAAAACTTGCATATAGCTGCAAGAACTTCTTACAACTTTCAACAATAAATTTACTCTTACTCCTTCATAAAGTATGACATGAGAAAACATATCATTTTGCAGATCAAGAACACTAAACATTCTCTTCACCATAAAATCAATTTCAAACTATGTGCATCTACAATGGACTGACTAACTGGATGAAATTAGGCAATTTCTATTTAGCTTCCCCAGTAGAGTCGCCATTTTTGTTGTTCACCAAATCTAGTTAACCCAAGAACACCTGCAAATCTATCTATGAGATAGCCAATCTCAATCAATGAAACACTTCAGGGATTGGACAACATAACAAGGACCTAAATCCTTCTACTCTTCAAGCTCTGCAAAACCTAGGTGGGTGTACCTGTGATGCATTTAATCAGACCCATTACACAGAAGACTGCACCAACAAAAGAAGATGGATCTCAAAAGGTTCAAAAACTAAGAGGCTACTGCAGATGGGCTAGATCCACACTTGCAACTCAATAATGTTTTAATCCTGAAATGGATAGAACAAACTAACATTACAAACATAAAATTAAATGAGGATATTGATTTAAAATCTCTAAGAATCTCCCCAATCTGCAAGATCAGTGCCTTATCCAAGGGCAACAGAGTCATACATCAATCTGTAAATGAAAACCTCTATTACAAATCCAATTTATTTGAAGAAAGATATCCCTACATTAATTCCTTACAAAAATGCATTCTAAGCTCAGACAGAGGATCATACACATCCAAACAATAATTCAGATTCATAATTTCTGCTCATAGAATTTAAATCCCTTCTATAAAGGATGCCTAAGAACAAGAATTACACTCTCATTTAGGAGGATAAACCCAAACTCCCTTGAAGACTAGATTTATTGAAAATGAAGAATGCCTGAAGACAATCCAATAAATTGTATATGCCTTACATATATATGACTACAATAGAAAACAATTACAGCAATAAGAAACTCTATTCTATGGAAAAGAACATTGTCCTATACAATTTTGAAGAGAACTCAGAATTGGAAGCCATGAAAACTGGAGCCACTCTCACAAAATTCTAGAACCCTTACAATTGAGAAGAATTGAGAATAAGAAAGAAGAGGGAAAAGATTAGGTCTGCAACTGAAATTGCCAAGTGTCTCCTTTGTCCCTAACTGCAAAAATATCTTCTTCATTCACATAGAAAGTGCTCTTGAAATATCCCATATCTATTGAAACTAACTCCATCACTAGATTCCTCATTCCGAGAGATTTTTGGTGATATATAATACTCCATACTTTGGCCAAAAATAGACCTCTGGGTGAATTAATTCATTTTTATGCCTCCATCATTTATATTTTTTGAATTTCTTGTATAGTTTCAATTATACATTTAATTTTAATTTTTCATCCATTTTTGCCTCTAATTTTTGCTTGACACCCTGCCACATGGCAGCCTCTGATTCGCTGATGGGATCCACTAGGTGCCACCTCGAATGACACTTCATCACTCTGCCACGTGTTCACCACTAGGCTGCTTGCTCATCACCACATCATCACCACGTGTCTGCCACCTATGCACCACCTCAACACCATGTCATTGGGACTCACGAGCTGGACTTCTAGCTAGACTCGCACCTAGCTTTCGCCATTTCGCAATGGCTAACCGGTGTGCATCTTTGGGCTCTGAATCATGCGAGCCATTGGATCTTTCAGACTTTCTTGATCTTTAACTCCTTTTGCTAAGCTTTTCACCATTTCGTGGACCTTAACAAGCGAGCTTCTTTCCTTTGCGAAATCACGTGAGCCATCCGATCTTCTGAAACTGCAGGGTCTTTAACCTTCATTTTTGGCCTGAAATTTTTGCCATTTCAAAGGCCTTAATTGGTGATCATCTTTCGTTTGCGAATTCACATGCACCATCCGGTCTCCTCAACATACTCGCTAGTTAATCTACTCTTCCTCTGCCTCGGGATTCGTGCCTGCATGGGGTCCACCTAGTCACCGCTCAACTAGCCTCCTTGATCACCTTGGGATCCCTGCCCATGTTCGTGGGGTCCGCCTTGGGTGCCCTTAGCACCTTGCATCGAAAGCCCTTTATGGCTTTGACATATTACATGGGTGTAACTTTAGTTATAAATACCAAAAGTTCCTCCCACCCAGCCAATGTGGGATTAAGGCTTATGCTTGAAAATGCATTTTTTGAAGCAATCTCTAAGTTTTAATGGTGCCTTGCCATTTTTCTAAACAGAGATTTCTCAAATTTCAATACCTATTGATTAAATAATTCACCAATGTTGGATTATTCACCTGATTTTGAATTTCAACCTCACAAACTGCAATCATGACACCTACAAGTTTGTCACCAAGTAGTCTCTTCAGAACTTCATTCTTTTAAGAGCTATGATAGCCTCATCCAATGATTTGGGTAACTTGTGCATAGTGCCATCCTTCAAATCGGATGGGTTTGATGCAATAGGCTCTGGCAAAATAAGGTGCTTTTGCAAGCCATCCATTCTAGTAGCTATAATTGCTGCCAGGCCCAAATATGGATTAGCACAACCATCAAATGCTTTGATCTCAAAGTTGCTCACAATTCCACTTGAAATGTCGCGAGGACATGCTATTTAGATTGGAGCTTCTCGATTTTCCCTTCCCCAACAATTATATGCTCCACTCCATGTATTTGGCTGCAATCGGTCATAACTATTTGGCAATGGAGTTGTAAAGGCCATTATAGATGGAAGATGATGGAAGACACCAGCCATACTACATTTGCTTAATGGTTTCTATTGCCTCCCAAACACCACGCAGAGGAATTTGCAGATTGCATTTGCTAGAATATTAAATGAATTCTCCATTGCACAAAATAAGGATGTTTGGATTTATACCTGCCAATAGCATTTGAATTGACTTTTAAAAATTTACCCTCGGCCATACCACGCACAACAGGAAAGGAAGTCCTTGGAAATATCTGGCAAGGGAGAAGGAGTTGGCGTTACATCTGCTAACACACATTTGCAATGCACATATATAACAATTTCAAAATTCCTTTTACATGGCCATCACACAGGAGAAAGAGAAGATTGACTTCGAGCCCATTACAACAGTTTGAAAATTTTTGCATCTCTTAGACCATACGTGGGGAGGTTTAGGCTGTTGGAAAATGCCACTGGCATTTGCTAAATTTCAATGGTTATAGAACTAAACCTTAGGTCTGCTAATTTTCCATTGCAATGAAGCTTTCCAAAGCTTCCAACACCATTCATGGGAAGAGGGAGGACTGACAATGTTGAATATGTTTTAAACTTTAGAGCTGAGCTTACCACCATCTATGTAGGAGGAGAAACTCGCCATGGCTGAGGCCTTCCTACGATGTCCCCTGCACCATACCACATGAAGGGAGGATGCTTGCCAATGCACATTTTCTGGGAGTTCATTTCCTCTTTTAGACGCTGCACCAGTTGCCAAAATACATTTGGCTGAATATTTCGAAAGGCATTTTCAAAGCACATTCCATTTACTTTGCACTCACATGCCAATTGCATTATAAGAAATACTTAGCTTAATAAAACCAAACATTCTTGCCTCCAACTAAAAAATAGCTTACACATTAGCACTTCAGCTATATGCCCATATAATGAAACGAAATCATCTCATAATAAACAATTTTGCCAACAAAATCAATTCGCGGGCATGAGCCAGGTCGGGCCCCAAAGTGGGTTTGACTTAAAAAAAATTCATTTTCATGCAACTAACCTCTGGAAATGATTCATGAACCTTAAACATACCTCTAGAATCGATTGACACAATTTCGGATCATCAGACTGAGTTTCGCGACTTTCAGGCACTTACGCCACATTTTCGCATTTAATCGTGAAGACGTAATTTTCAAAGTTGTCAAAACACCTTTTTAGACCTCGCCATCTGATAGGCATGTACTCTGATATACAAGCATGAATGCTATCAAACGGTTTTTCAATATGAGCCCCGAGTGAAGAAATATTAATTTTCAAAAATGACCAACTGGCTTTGTTGACACGGTGGACTTGATGAAGTCAATGTTCGGGCAACACATGATGCCTTTCTTAAAAATATCAAATGACCTCCGTAGACCCTCAAATTTGAAACATAGGTACCTTGAAGTACATATTAAATCTTTGAATTTTTAGTTCGATCAAAACTCTGACTGGGTACAAATGGCTACTTTAACTAATGCGGCAACAAAAGTACGGATAACTGAAAAAGATGGCTCAATAGACCCTTTTGAAAACCGATCAAATGGATTGGCAGAGGCTTGAAATTTGAAAAATGACTCATCATTTATACCAAAAATATCCCAGAATAAACATTCTAGCATAACACTCACTGAGGCAACTTTTACACTTATGCGAAACAGGGCTCCGACTAGGTGCTGAAACATGGACTTGTCAAAACATTCAAACTGCAAACAGTTCGAGCTTGGTAAACTGAGAAAATGGATTCCTGAAGACTTGAAATTTTGCATGCTGACTCACATTTATTCTTAGAATTCAATCCATTTTGAATTTCATCATGAAAATCAACAGGGCAAAAGATATAAACACCCAAAGTAGGCTACTTAGTAAAATCAGCATTTGTGCCTAAAATGCACTTTCAGCTCACCCCTCGAAATGGGTACCTGATAAACTTATCCAAATTGAATTCTAAAAGTTGCACATCACTGAATAGGCCAAATGAAAGGTGTAGGACATATTTCCCAAGCATTACCCTTTGAAAATCAATCGGCTCCATTTTGCCCTCTCTCTAAATAGGCCATTCAAACTAACTCATTTGGAAATGCACAACAAAATTTTGAAATGGCCTCTAAAATTGACTCAATTTTTAATGAGTCCCAACACCGGCTTTGATGGAGGAGAGCTACTTCATAGGGGGAGTAGTTGGATGAGTTGGTTACAACAATTGGTATTTGTAATTGGTTCTATGAACTGATTGTATCTAGTATTTGTATTGCTTTGGCATTTGATGTCAAAGGGGGAGAGATATCTATGGAAAAACATAAAAACGTTATCCTTTGGAGAGAGATTTTTACTCTCTGCATTTGTATTTTGATTTTTGGTTTTGATCTATTCTGAAGATTGTTAGTTTTTGGTTTTTGGCATTTCTGCTTTAGCACTTAGATGGTTTTTTCATCTTGTGTTGCCATCAATGCCAAAGGGGAGATTGTTGGTATTATCAATATGTTGCATTGGTTTTGTCATTCATGTCAAGACTTATCCTTCTGGAGATCTTTGGTTATGTTCACCAGCAAGTTCAGTGACTTATGCACAGTCACCGGTATTTGGTTCACTGGCAGGTTCTATTGTTCACCAACACAAAGGATGACTTGTTATCATATGGAGATCACTTGGTTTTGGTGATTTGGTTATTGGTCTAATCAGGGTGACATATTTGTTGTTACTGGCAAATTAGTCTAGGTTATGGACCGGCATGTATTTTCTATTCCAGATCAGCATGACACATTATGGAGATCATTTAATCAATTGGTATTTTTGTTGAGTCAACATGATGCATCACGTCTTGACTTACTTGTAATTGATTTAATTGTAATATTCTAAGTGATCCGACCTACACATCTGGTCTTAGGTTTTGGTATACATGTAAGATCTCATTTGTGAGATTAAGGTATGGTATGTAATATGGTATGGTAAGTTTGTGATATTTGGTATATGCAAATATAAGCAGAGCTACTCACGCAGACATTATTTGAAGATTCAAGAAAGGTTTGAAGGAGATAATCAGAGATTAACCAGTGCTGAATCTAGCATTGGAGATGCTACTTTGACTAGTACATTATCATTGGATTTAATCATCTAATTGTAGTCAGTGTAGCTCCCTTATTGTGATTGAGTAGTGAGCTCTAGGCAGTTGGCCTTTCTCCATGTGCAGACCCCATTTGTATATACATACTATATGCAGTAGTATCAACTAATTGTGGGTAAGGTTTCCCACCATTGTTTTTCCCCTTAGAGGGTTTCCACGTACAAATCACTGTGTTATGTGTTGTGGATGTTGTTTCTCTTTCTGTTTCATGCATTAAGCTTCACCGATAATAATATTAACTATTAATCTATTAACCGACATTAAGTTTGGTTTACCAGTATTAAGTATCAAGTTTGTTTAATTTATATTTGGGTTGAAATTATTAGATAGTTGATTCACCCCCCTCTCAGTTGCCTCTGGCTCCTAACAATTTCTTGAGAAATATCATATTCAACATAAATTTTCTACACCTTATTATCCTCAATCAAATGGTCAAGATGAGTCTTCTAATAGGATAATTAAGCAATTTATTTGAAAGACTGTAAACAAGAATGGTAAGGATTGGCATACTCAATTAACCTATGCTCTGTGGGCTTATCACACAAGTGTATGTGTTGCGAGGGGTTGTACCCCTTATAATCTTTTTTAGGGCACTGATGCGATTATGCCTTTGGAGTTAGAAATTCCTTCTTTGAGAGTTTCTCTTAAGGGTATAGTGGATGATGACTCTTGTAGAGAGAAAAGACTTCAACAACTTTAGAAGTTTGATGAACGACGTACAAATTCCCTCGAGCATATTCAAGTATATCATAAAACTTTGCAACAAAGATACAATGAAAAGGTTATTCAACGTTCCTCCTCATTAGGGGATTTAGTCCTTTATGAGAATCAGTGCAACGTGAATGCCTTACCTGAGGAGTAAGGAAATTCTAGTCCTAATTGGCTTGGACCATACATTTTTGTGGATGTCTATGGATCAGGTGCTTATAAGATAGCAGATGTGGAAGGTACACCTCTTAAGGAACCAATAAATGCTATGCATGTTCGTAGATACTATGCCTATTTCTAATTCTCTCTCTCTCTCTCTCTCTCTCTCTCTCTCTAGTCTTCTTTCTATTCTCTCTTTATGTATTTTTATTCAAAATTGGGTAATATGTTAGCATGTTTTCATTAAAGTATGTAATATTAAATGATGTTATATTGTTTGGTCTAAATTACTTCACTCTTGACAAGCATGTTTCATTACTATATTGTTTGTCCTGGCTTATTTTATGTAAATTGTAATGGATTTAAATTTCATATATGTTAGCATGTTATACAATTTCTTATGTGTTAAGTATAATTATATCATGTTGTGTTTAATTATAATTAATTAAATCACACTAGTCATATAGTTCTCATGCTTAATACATTCTTCTTTTACATCATCACAGTAGAATTTTATTAAATACTTAGTTATTTAATTAAATCACACATGTATCAATTTAATCATGAAGTATTTAGAAATCACTCATATGGAAAATTAAATCAGATATACATGCTCATTAGACAATATGTTACTTCTAATCTAAGCAATGTGTACATTGTTTAAGCATTACAAATAAGATTATCATGAGTATAATCATATATACATCAATACATCAAAAACATCTCCTATCCTTAGGACTAGTAGTAGGAGGATGGTGGCTAGATGCCCCATCCTAATTTGGATGTGTAGGTGGCCCCATGGGGGTGTATCATGATACGGACCGTGACTAACTCCACAAGGAGCTCCTATGATCTCTCTCCATCATTAGCCCTTGGTATGTGGTTCCCTCAATCTGCGTCTCTGCTAGGTCATGCTCTGTTTGTCATAATCTATCTTGTATGACCTCCACCTCCTTCTAGATAGGGGAGAAAAATTCCTCATGTCATCCTGCACTCCTTTGGGGTCTATGTGGTATCTGTGTGGAAATCGAAATGTGTGTAGTCATAATAAGTTCTGTCATTGCATTTTGAATTAGAGAACGCCACTCTTGGACGCTAGCTATAAGATAGATAGAATTTTTTTATTTTTTTCATCACTAACATTCTATATCATCAAATCTAAAACATGTAGGATGCATATGTTAATCAATAACATGGCACATTACCTGGATCTCCCTCTCACTAGTGAGGATCGTGGACAACAACTGCCTTAGACTGGGACCCACTAGACTCTCCTCGCTCGTACTATCTCTGTATATTTGTTATAGGCCAATGAGGATCAGAATTAGGAGACCTTATGGGACCCCTCTCTACCCACCATGGGAGACTCGCTAGATCTAGGGCTCTGGTATCATCTCCAAAGTGATGAACTATACCTAAATCATCCTCATCCTCATCCTCATCCTCACCGTCCTCCTCATCCTCCTCGTCCTCCTCCTCCTCATCATCATCTCCATCATGATCTCCCTCTCTAGTATCAGGATTGCCTCCATCTCTGCCTACCTCCTACTACTCTGTGTGCTCACCCAGATCATCTGAGTCCTCCTCAGATGCATCAAATCCCTCTCCATCACCTGACTATCTCCATGGTCTCGGGTTCCCTCTAGGGAAGTCTATTGGGAAAATGGCTCTACGGTATCTCCTCCTCTACCATGTCATGTATCATCGGTGCATGCTTGAATCATCTCTATAATCTATCGCTATGTCCTGATCTGACCCATCTAAATCTATGATGTCAATCTCATCAATCATGAGCCTAGGAATGGCTCCTAGCCTTGACATCACTCGTGAGTGTTGGATGTATACAGAAACATCAGTAGGAACACACTGATTGAACTCAAATTGCTGCCAAACTTAGTCAAAGTAGAAAGGAATGACTATGTGCCTATACCATCTCTCTAGTAGATGGTTCCTCTGCATGCTGAACATATGTCTACATAGCCTTGCCCACATGGACATTCTAAGGTAGGGTCTCCATGTGATCCCGCTCATTGTCAATCTATCAATGCTCAATCTCCAATATAGGAGATCACTGAATCACCACTCATGGGTAAGAGGATAATCATATACCCTAGGCTACTCTGGGACTTGCTCTATGGGGGATCCACCAGGTCTAGTGCATGTGATATGCTAAAACATCCACAGTTGTAGTAGTGTGCATGTCATAAGGTTGCATCCCTATCTGAATACATACTCTCCAATGTCATGATAGAGATGTGCAAGCATGCTCTGACCCCAAGAGTATGCTCTCTTGTGTCTCTCTATGTCTCATATGGTGTAGATGAGTCTTTCATGCATATGTGTGCCTCACCCATTGGGGGAGACAACTAATGCAAGGGTCACAATGATGAGTCATCTCACTAATGGAACCTCCCCTTTAGGGTGTAGGAGCCATCTAACCATAATGCAACCCCTCATCTCATTGCGTATCACTCTCCCCACAACATATACCTTCTTTCTCCTATAATTCTCCTCTATGTGGTCGGATCAATATCTAATAGTCTCTCCTCTAATGGGTAGGCACATAAAGCGGTATACATCCTCTAGGGTGACCATCATCTCCCCTACTAGTAGTGAGAATGTTGAGGTATCTACATCCCACCTCTCCATCAGCACCATCGGCATAGAAAAATGGAATCAAATGGTCAACATGGTCATTGCATCCCACAAACCTACCACATGTAGCAAATCCCTCTCTCCTACTATGAGTATTGGGATTTGCTCGAGAAGGCTCTGAAAAGTGAGACTATTGGTATGCTCATGAATGTATGGTAGTGATGGCAAAATGAAAAGCAATCTCTCATCAATAATTGATCAATAATCTATCATCATCTAATCAAAGAAATCATTCTATCATTCCTAGCATTCATCGCCTGATCCAGTGTCACCTTTGGTCACCCCGAACAGGGACCAAGGTGCCTTGTATGGACCAGGGTGCCCTATTGGGACCATGGTGCTCTAGGAGGACTAGCGTGCCCTAGGACCCCTAGGTGTCTGAAGGGTGGGCCCCAACCCAACCTAGGTGATGACATCATCACTTCTGAAAACTATTGAAACATGACAAAGTCAAATGTAGTCAATGGAAAGTCAACTCACCTTGTCAAGTAGTTGGCCGACGAGTACAAATTGTCACAGGATCTCCATCTATGTAGGTTGCTCAGGTTTAGAATCAAGGCATGATGGCTTGTATGTGGGCTCCTCTACAATGAATAGTGCCAAAAGTTAGAAAGTTACAAATGAAGGTGTCACTTTCATATTTATGTGTAATGCAGTTTTTGACTTTATGTTTTTAAGTTGAAACCCTAATTTTTGTACTTTTTCTTCAATCTATCATAATTTGAGCTAGGAAGATTTGATTCTCTCACCATTAGTGGTGTTGGAAACATGAGTTTTCCCTCTCCCTCTGCATTAGTTCCATAATGCAGTTGGATGAGTAATAAAGCCTTGTTGTGAACTTTCTTCATCACAATCTTTATCACAATTCGTTGTGGAAAATATGATACCCTGTTTCACCTCACAAATAAGCAAGCCAAAACAGCGGGGGGCATATAGCTACCCATGAATTTCATCACCTTCCTTAGTAAGAATTAGGTGATTTTGTGTTCTAACATGTGGTTTTGTAGGGTGTAGTTCCTAACTGTGTATTGCAGATACCGTTGGGGGCTTCGTTCGACAACTTATGGATATATCCTTTTTCAAATGATGTTTACTTTTCTCTACTTTATCTTTCATATGCATGTAGTGTCATATGACTACTAAAGTGGGGGCTAAATGTAGTGTCGTAAATTGTACACCCTTGCTAGGATGGTATAATATCGTACTTAGGTTAGCACCCGCCTTAGTGTGTCTTGCATCTTGTATTTCTCATTCCCCTTTAAGCATTTAATTAATTAATTTAATTAAATCTAAGGTTATGTCAAATCACTTTACACATTATAAAGTTGGGCCCTTTACCCTAACTGTGCCCCTTTTCATTTTATTCCTTCAATGAATCATTTAATCATAAACCCTAATTATGTCTTATTTTGACCATTTAGGCTTGATTTCACATACCAAAACATCTCGAAATTAGCTATAACTTTAGGATGCCCTCTAATATCATCATATCCAATGGCCCTAAAAATTTGGTGACAAATTGGTAGGACCATGGTGGGAATGCACATGGTCCGTGATTTTTTCTGAAATTTTAGGAGCACAATCCTATGATATGATAATGCTTAACCCAAAAAGATCAGTGGGAAATTCAAATCCTAGGTCAGCCTAAACATGAAATTAAGATCTAAGGTTTCATACTTAAGAGCTCTCTTTCTTCATTTGAAGGGGTCTTCTTGTAATAATCTAAGGGCAGGTTTTTGGAGTATTAGTGTCTTCTTTGTAGTGAAAGAGTAGATCTTTAAAGTCTTCAACAACATTCATCATTCATCCATCAAACATTCATCAAGCATCATTTTATCAATTGGGTGATTTTTAAGATGTAGATGAACAATAGGATATCACTGACTGATGATTGGCTTGTACCTCTCCCTTGGGGTTGGGTATGATTTCATTTTCTTTTTTGTATAAGCTTCATTTTGATTCATATTCATGCTTTAGATCACTTTACATTATGGATTTAGAGCATTTACTATGTCAATTATAAGCAATTAGGGTTTACTCTTTAGGGTTGCTCTAGGTTGTTTACTTTCATTCTTAGGATCTTGCATATACAAAAGGTTCTTGCACACACATTTTGAGTATATTATTGGCTATTCGTGATGGTGGAAATCACCAAAATGGGGGTTTGACTATGACAAAACCCTATATAGCCACCCCAAACCTTCCCTTTTCAATTGCAGGTACAGAAACAAGAATCTAGAAGAATTTATACCACCCAGAAACCTTAGAAGTGCAAAAAATTATCAAGGAAAGGGGCATGTCACCCTGGTCCTACCCAGGATAGGGGAGTGGCACCCTAGTCCTGCCCTCTGTCAGTAGGACTTGGTAGATCAACAACTTACAAATCTCAAAATCCCTCCTGTCAATTGTAGGTCCAGAATTGCAGAATCAGGACAGTGGCATGGCACCCTAGTTTTGGACATTTCTTCTCAGATTTTAGACACAGGTGCACCTTTGATTTTGCCTTCTGATATATACTTTTTAGTAGTATATCAGTTGTTCTTTGATTTGCATTTTTAGATTATAATTTGCTCGCTTATTTTGTTTCTAGGTTAGATTGCATTTTGCACCATTCCTCTCTCTCATTTACAACAAAGAAATCAAAAAATTAAGAGGTAATCCATGGCTCTCTCTTTCTCATAAGAAGTAGCTAATGTGCATTACCTCCCTAGGCTCTTTCATATTCTATGAGTGTGTATGAGAGTGGAATTAGGGTTGTCATCCTTAGTCTCACTTTTTCCCCTACATGGACTCATACTCTCGTTTAAGTGATGGATAAATGTAGCATCATAAATTCTAATTAATTCAATTTACACCTCATGTTTGTGCTCCTACTTTATCATGTAAGATCTCTAGCCCCTCTCTAGGTTCATTTTGGCTCTTTTTCAACCCCTAATATCTTGAACACCATTGACTTAGCCCCATCTTGGATGTCATTTCCTTATTTCCCTTTGTGTTAGTCCTATTTGTTGGAGGACCAAGGCATGGAGCACCCTGGTATGGACCAAGACATCCCAAAATACTTGGTGCCCCTTAAATAGGCCCCAATTTGAAATGGGGTAATATTTTTTATCTCCTCGATTGCATTTGGTCCCCATGGATACACTTGACCATTGGAGGTTGACCTAAATGGTAATTTACCAAGAGAACCCTATATATAGACATCCTATCAATTCATTTTAGATCTAACTCTCTAGTCATATTATTTGTGCATTTGTGAAGTATTCATCATCAAGTACTTTTAGAGGTTTAAGTCTGCATTTCATCCTTCAAGAATTGTGGATCAAAGTTACATCAATCTTCATGCAAGCACATGTGTGTGATTCAGTTTTTCATGTTCATGTATTTTTTATTACATTTAAAGAGAATTGCATTATCATCAACAGTTGCAGATCTAAGGTATAACTCCTTAACATTTATTTTAGTATTTGCATTATTTCATTCAAGAGGTAAGTGCACCAAGATGGTGTGCGAAAAAGGGGTATAAGTCGACACCTTTTTTTTTTTTGTTTTGTTTTGAAATCAGCTAAATCTAAACTTGGAGGAGAAATTTGAGACTCTTCCACACAAAATATGAAGATACTGAAAGAAAAAGACTATAGTAATGTGAATCTATTTTCCAAACTCCTAATTTTTTCCAAAATTGGACAAGATTAAGGGGGTCAAATCCTTCAAGCATGAAAAAAAGATCCTGATTTTTTTGAAAAAAACATAACAAAGTGTCTGGCATGTGCATCAAAAAAGTCATAGTTAGATTTAGTATTTTGACAATCCTTTGGTAGAAAGATAGTTAAGACTAAGTACTAGAAGTTGTGTATATTTTTTTAATTTTCCATTGAGTATTTTTTTTTTTCTGATTTTTTCGAAATGGTCACATCCTGAAAAATTAGGTATGTGTTCATGCACAAAGCATAACTCACACCCAAATAATCAAAAATGTAATTTTTTTCTTAAAGTATAAATAATAAAGTACACTACAATATGTAGCATCATAAAATTGCAACCCTTGCAATTTTGACCACGTTTAAGGCCCTCACCTTGGCGACTGCATCTCCCTACTCAATTAGGACCCCTTTCTGCATCATTGTTCCAAATCTCCTCCCATTTCATCCCTTGTGTCACCTCCAAGCCCCAAAATAGGGTAATAAAGGGGTGTGGCACCCTTGTCCCCCTTGGACATGGGTGTGGCACCCCTATCCTCCCTCTTTGGGTGGCCCTAAAATGGGTCCATCTGACCCTTGAACCTAAATTGCTCTTCGGGATTTTTGTTTCTCCTATGTCAGCCTTTAGTGAGATGAAAATTAATTGTCCAAGGCAAGTATAAAAGGAGACTTAATGCCCTCATTTGAGGGATATGGAAGAATAAGAAAAATTCATGAGGAGGTCTTCATTATCGTCGTCAAGCATTCAAGTCTTCAAGTCTTCAAGCATTCATCTTGATTCTTCTTCTTCTTCTTCATGTTTCTTCTTCATTCATCCATTGGAGCAATATTATAACATTCATTTGCAAGCATGTGTTTGTTAGGGTTTTTTTGTGTTACATGCCATTTCATGCAACACTTGTGATTACATTCAAGAACCAAAGCAACCATCATCAACAAATTGCAGATCTACAAGGTATACATTTCCATTATTTAAATTTAAGCATTTGCAATTACTTTCTTTCAAGGTTGATTCCTTAACCAGGGTTTGACTAAGGCAAACCCCTATCCACAACCCTTCTTCCCTTCTTTTCTATGTTTAGGTTGCAGGTGCGCGACTGTAATTGCATATTTAGGCTTCATTTTTAGAGATAGAAAAACCCTTTTTGGTGCATGGATTTTTTGGAGGATTGGGTGCAACTTCAACTCGGTCCTAACAAATTTTCTTCAAATTCACAGGGCAAGTTTGTATTAGTCTAAATACCTTAGGTCCAAAGTTATAGTACATTCCTGAATCAGTAGCTCCTTATTTCACCTATTTTGTCTTTATTTTTTGCATAGTCAACAACTCAACATATCTATTTACAAAAGAGGGCAAATTACATTCCAACACATGCAATCCACTTGGCATACACATCCTTATTTCCCTTGGATTTGGATCTAGTGGTTTCAACCTCTCTTTTTAATGTAAAGTATCTCCCAAGTGAAAATTATCCTAGTGATTTCCTTTCTCTCTCCTAGGTGGGGAATCACTAGGGTTCAATTTTCCACTTTACATTTTGGTGAACCCGACGTCTTACACAATTAGTTCTGGTTTTTTTTTTAGATCTAAGTGTGTACAATTTAAAATTCAAATTTTCATTTACAATTTTGATTTCCTTGCAAATTTTAAGGATTTAGAGGTTGATTTCATTAAACCCTATTTTTTAATTTCAAAATTGAGCTTGTTAATTGTTTAATTTGGATAAATTATTTCAGATCTGAGCACTTTTCCAATTTCATAACTCAAAATTTCATCTACAAGACAAATTTCACTATTAATTTATAAAATTAAGTGGTTAATTTCAAAAACCCTAATTTTAAAAAAATTTAAAAATTGAGTTTGTTGGTTTGGTTAAATTTTGAATTTCCCTCCTCAAATTTACTTTTTAATGTCAATTCAAATTCAAAATTGAAATCTTAAATCAAATTTCAATGTCAAATTTAAATTTTAAACTTAAGTGGTTAACTAAACAAACCCTAATTTTTAAATTTAAAATAATTTTATGCATTTCCCAAATTTTCAATTTCCAAATTCCAATCTTAGATCTATTTTCAAATTTAAAATTTAAAATTAAGTGGTTCCTTTTACATGACCCTAAAATTTGAATTTAATTTTCTTGTAGACAATCTCAAATTTAAAATTAAAAATTAAGTGGTTAATTAAACACTCTAATTTTTAAATTTAAATTAATCTTGTGCATTTCCCAACAAATATCAATCTTAGAGATAATTTTCAAATTTAAAATTAAGTGGTTCTTTTTGCAAGGCCCTCATTTTAAATTTAAATCTCTTGTGGACAATTTTAAATTTAAATTTTAAAATTAAGAGGTTAATTAAAAGAGCCTTAATTTTTAATTTTAAATTAATTCCTTCAATTTCAAATTTTAAAATTAAGAGGTTAGATTCACAAGGCCCTAATTTTAAAATTCAATCTCTTTTGGATAATTTTAATTTTAAATTTAGAAGTTATTTTTACATAATCCTAATTTTAAATTTCAATTTCCTAGGAGGTTGCATTGTAATTTTTTTCTTTTTTCTTTTTTTTTTGAATAAAAGGGGTAAAAACTTTATTGAAGATCAGACCTAAAAATTACAAGGAGGACTAGAGCCCAAGGCCCTTCAAAAAAAGAACCCTAGGCCTAGACCAAGCTCAATCAATATCATAACTCTCAATGTCCTCAACAAGAATCTTCCGCAAGACTTGACAATAATCCAGGGAGAGATGCTCCCATCCTTCAAGCTTCCAATCACTAACATGCTCTGAGGCCCACTTAGCCAAACAATCTGCCACTCTTTTCCATTCCTAGGGAATGTGGATGAAAGACACCTACTCCATTAAATAACTAATATGAAGGATCTGATGCACAATCCATGCCAGCTACCAATGAGTCCCACTCATCTTCTGCTCAGTCAACAAATTAACAATAATTTGTGAATCCGATTCATAGATAACCTTCCTACAACCCAACTCCTAGGCCCACTCTAGGGCATAGAGAATAGCAAGAACCTCCATATAATTATTGGATTGCCTCCCTTTATGCACCAAAAAGAGGAAGACCGCCTCTCCCATATAGTTTCGACCTATCCCACCCACCTCAGCTGGGCCTGGGTTACCCCTAGAGGAGCCATCAGTGTTAATCTTAATAATCTCATCTTGGGGGAGGCTCCACTTCCCAACCCTTTGGACCTTCTTCCTAGAACATCTACCTTTTCTAACACAAGCGGAGGTAGGAGACAGCTCATGCCAACCCAACCTACACACAATGTCTGGCTCATCTCTGTTCAAAGGAGGATTAACCTCACACTTCGCTTCCACCATCTCTCGAATCATAACCATGGTTCTATTCCATACTTGCTGCACTAATAGTCTAGCCTCACGAAAGATCCTTTTGTTCCTCTCAAGCCAAATTTGCCAGAGTATGAAGATGGGCCCAATGTACCAGACCATCTATAGGAAGGAGGACAGAATAGGTGGTCTACCCAAACTGCTCTAAAATTCCACCAAAGAATTAGCATGGACACATGGACACTTCCACACCCCCCACCAGTAGTGCCAAATAAGCATAGAGAAGGGACATCTGAAGAACATATGTGAGGAGTCTTCTTCCCCACTACCACACAAAGCACAAATAGAAGGCCCCAAGAATCCCCTCTTATGAATATTATTGCAAGTTAGGCATCTATTCAAAGCCAGAGTCCAAGCAAAGCAATTGCACTTTGGCCAAGAGAAACTGTTCCAAGCCTATTTCCACCAGTGCACCTCTCTACCCTCCAAACTTTTGTTCAAAAGAACCCGGTAGCCACTAGCAACAGTAAAGATTCCTTTAGGATTTGAAGACCAGGCAAGTCCATCCCTACCCTTGAGAGCATTATAGTGTCTACTCACCAGAATGCCTTGCAGCTCAGCACACTCTTCCCCCATACGAACAATCGGCCACTCACTAGGAGCCTTCCACCTCTCCATCTCCAACCACCCACACTGGTAAACCACCTTGAAGTCACTCACCCTTGACCACCCTACCTCCAGGAATCTTTGGCTAAGGTTCCCAAGATTGGGAAACTGCACAAGGATGGGGGGGTACCCATCCCAAGAGTCACTCCAGAACAGGACCTCCTCCCCCCTCTTTCAGATCCAAAAGAGTCCCTCCTTAATGAGAGATGCCCCCTTCTTGAGAGTAAATAGTTGAGCCTTTTCCCTCAAGTGGATATCTTGGAACCTCCTGAATTGGGATCCTCTGCATATATTTGCAAGCCAAAAGCTTAGCCCACCCACGATCCCTCTCGACGCACCACCTCTAATATAGTTTAGCCGCCAGAGCCTCCCCGAATAAAATAGCCTGTCGTAAACCAAGCCCCACCTGACTATTTCAGGCTACACACCAGGTCCCAATTAACCAAACTCCATTTGGAGGAGGATATATTGCCTACCCATAAGAATTTCCTTGTCAAAGAGTCCAATCCCTTCAAGAACCACATAGGAGCCAGTTGAAGCATACAATGATAAATCGGAAGAGCCTGAATCACTAACTAAATTAGTTGCACCCTCTCAGCAAAAGATAACCATTTGTGCATCCAATGTTCCACCTTCGAGTGAAATTTATCCAAGATACCCTGCCATGACTCCTGAGGAGGATTACCAGGAGAGATAGGAATACCTAGATAAGTCATGGGTAGAGTACCCACTTGGAACCTCAAGATAAGAGCAATCCTCCTTTGAATAGCTCTAGGAGTGTTAAAGAAAAGAATAGAAGACTTATCTTCATTGATCAACTGACCTGAGGCTACCAGATAGACATCCAAAACCTTCAATAGATTAGTAGCTTCTCTGATCAAAGAAAGACCCATCAAGGCCATGTCATCAACAAACTACAAATCAGACTGAGGCTACAAATCATTACCCCAACTCCAGCCCTGAATACTACCCAGACCCACATTATGCTTGATCAGCCTCCCCAGACCCTCAGCCAGGAGAATGAATAAGGGGAGAGGGGGTCCCCCTACCGAAGGCCCCTAGTTGCACCAAATAGATCCATGTAATGACCATTAACAAGCACTGAGAAAGAGGTGGGCATGACACAACTCATAACCCATTGGCTCCATTCCTTAGCAAAGCCAAAAGGCTTGAGGATCTTTAGAAGGAAGGACCAGCGAACTCTATCATAAGCCTTAGCCATATCCAACTTGATAAACATAGCTTTTTCCTTAGAGGATGCCATAGAGTGAATGGTCTCCATAGCAATGACCACACCATCCAAAATTTGATGCCCTTCCACAGACTCGCTATGTTCCTCTGAGATAACAGCCCCCAAACACTTCTTTAGCCTCTCTGCTATCAACTTAGAAATGATCTTGTATATCACATTGCAGAGAGATATAGGGTGGAACTGTCCTAACCTATCTACTCCATCACACTTAGGGATTAGTGCAATGAAGGTCACATTCAAGGCCTGATGCATCTGTTTATTCCTTTGGGACTCTTGGACTACTTCAAGTAAGTCCAATTTGATGATATCCCATAACTCTTGAAAGAATTCAATTGGAAACACATTTGGTCCTAGAGCTTTTCCTTTCCTCATGTGAAAAATAATCCACTCAAGTTCTTCCAACAAAATAGGACACATAAGCTGCTCATTCATCTCCCTAGACACAAGAGGAGGAATGCAAGTGAGGACCTGGTTCTCCTCCACCAATTACCCCTTAGAATCCTCACTTAAGAGGGATTGGAAATACTAAAGAGCCTCCCTAGAAATCTCCTACAAGGATAATAACATCTCACCTCTATCACTGACCAGAGCAAAAATGGAGTTCCCATGGCATCTCACCTTCATAGAGTTGAAAAAGAAAGAAGTGTTCTCATCACCTGCTTGAAGAAAATCTATGCGAGCTCTTTGTTTCCAATAAATTTCTTCCCTTAGTTCCCATTCCTCTAAAACCTTGAGAGCCTTTTCCTCCTCCCTAAGCAAGGCTTCAGACATGCCCTACTCTCTGATTTCACTAGTGATGCCATTTAACACTGTTTGGGCAGCTTTCTTAGTGTGAAAAATGTTCCCGAAACCCTACCTATTCCACTATTTAAGCTAAAACTTAACAGACTGCAACTGCTTGGCAAAAGTAAACATGGCAGTGCCAAAGGCCAACCTCCTCTTCCTCCACCACTTCTCAACTAGAGCATGCAGAGCGGGATCCTAAAGCCACATAAGTTGGAATTTGAAGGAAGGAGAGTGAGAAACCTGGGCTGAAGAAGAGACCAGCTTGATAGGCCAATGGTCAGACCCTCTCCAGTCAAGAATCTCAGAACTTGTGGACCACCCCCCACCAACCCAAGAACTGGAAACTAGGAATCTGTCCAGCCTTTCAACAATCCAAAACTCCCCCACTCTCCTATTGTTCCAAGTTAACAAACCATTTCTAGGCTTAATGTCAACCAGATGCAGGGAAGATATACTATCCTGAAAGAGATAAGAAGAGGGATCTAGTTGTATGACTCCCCCCATCTTCTCACTCAACGCAATGATAACATTAAAGTCTCCTACCATAATTCAAGGATGAAAAGGGACCAACCTTCACATACAAGAAATATGAGACCAAAGGCTTTGCTTGCCCAGATAATCAATGGGAGCATAGATATTAGTAAACAAGATATGGTCTCTGGTCTCAAGACTTGGGGCAACCCCAGATAACGATGATCTGGAAGCCACCCACTAGACAGGGTGAATCTTTGAAGGATTCCACAAACATGCCACTCCCCCAGATGACCCAGTAGCCCCAATACACTGACACTCACCTCGCCCCCATAGCTTCGGTACCAACCCCATCATACTCTCCACCAAAAGTTTAGTTTCTTGTAAAAATAGGACATCAGGTGAATGATTCCTAATCAAATCACGAACAACTTTTTGTCTAGGGTCATTGTTCAAGCCCCTCACATTCCATGAAAGCACAATCATTTAGGAGGATTGGAAAAGTGAGAATCCAAAGTCTTTACTGACCCCAACTCAAACAAATTATCTCCCATTAATTTGATTTTATCCAAATCCTTCTTTTTGTCGGCCTTTGAGATTTTCTCCGAAGCACTCTTCTTAATATATTTTTGATGAAGACCCAAGTGAGCAGAAGACTTATGAGTTTTAGCTCTAGCCAATTCCACTTTTAGAGCTATCAGGGAGCCCTCCCGCCCCACCAAATTCACCTCCAAAACAAGAGTGAGTCCCACCTCTGCCCCTGCAATCTGCTCCATCTCTATTAGATGGCTTCTAGCCACTAGCAAGGCCTAAGTAAAATCCTCCATAACTCTTTTTGGACCCCCCTGAAGCACCTTGGTCCAACGAGGTTAACCCTAGATTCACTTCATGCTTACTAAGGTCGTCCAATGCTTCAAATCTATTAAAGGTATCCTCCTCTTGTCTCTCTTGAAGGGACCTCTTCTGGCCACGATCTCTGTTCCTTCTCTTAACTGAAGCAAAACCATCAACACCCACAACCTCAACCGATATAGCAGCTTTTCCTTTATCTGCCCTATCTTGGCTTTGGGCCAGTTGTTGAGGTTGGCACACCACTAGTTTATATCTAGGGAACTTATGTTGTAAATGACCATACTCATGGCACATATGACAATGGAAAGGTAAGGTCTCATAATCTAACTGTTGAACCCAAGAGTAAGAACCAACACACATATCTATAGCATCTGGTAAAGGTTTACTAAGATCAATTTCAACATAGATGTGTGCAAAGGTCATTACCTTTCTCCCTAGGGTTTGTGATGGGGATCCCACTAGTTTCCCAAGTAGTGTGGCCAGCATCTGTAACACCTCCTTCCAACAGTACTCCACTGGAAAATGTGGTAAGCAAACCCACACAAGAACCTTGTTTGGGAGCTCCTCCAAAGGGTTAAACCCTGCATGCCAAGGTTTGATAAACAACCCCACCTGGTTGTAAAAATACAGGCCTCCTTCAAAGACCCTATTGCAATCCTCCATACAATTGAAAGTAACCATGAAATAGTTTTTTGCCAGGAGCATAATCTCCATTTCCCCATCCGGTGCCCAAGTCCTTTGTGCTAAGTTTTCCAAGAACTGCAGGGAGACCCTCATTCCCAAAAAATTGTAGTAAAGCGAGTGTTTGGAAAAGTACTCAACGTCTTCAGTTATCATCTCAGGGGGAATAACCAGCTTTGTCCTTTCACTACATCTCTCGAGACACCTATTAATCTTCATGAGGCGAGAACTACTAGCACTTCCAGACCCCAGTTCTGAGGAGAAAAGATTATTGGAAAATCTCTTCATATTCTGAAGTGGGGGTTTTGAACCCACCACAACATGGAAATCCATGGTTGGGGCCACCTGTGAGGCCTCACCACCAAAGCCCAACATTGGATCGCAAAAAGATTTAAAAGGCAACAAAGGATAGCCAAAGACCAAACCCAAAGAGCCCCTTGAGAAAGTGCAACCCCCCAAGATTCAACCCCTTCTAAACTTCTCCTCCAATGAAGCCAAACGAACCCTCCCAACCCCATGGGAGACCCACGGGGTACCCACTACCCACAGCAGTCTAAAACCCAATACCCTCATAGCCCAAACCTGCCCCCAATGATTAGCAAAGAAGCCCCTCCACCCCCAGCCACACCCCCCTCCACTCTCCCCTGACTCCCTTCACTACCCTCCCCCTCTGCACCAGCTGCAACTGTGCCTGCGAGATAGGGCTTCAAAACCCTAGCTCGGTCGTTCGCACATCCCTACATGTGAGCCATCTTTCCAAAGGAGTCTTTTTCAAGCAAATAAATTTCCTAGGAGGTTACATTGTTGCTCTTTATTCTTTCAATCAATTTGTTCATTTAATTGAGTAATCATTTTTCCTAGAATTTTGCATTATTCAATTATCTTGCACATTTCAAATTTCAAATTCAAATTTCATAATTTCAAATTTCCAATTCAAAATCTATTTTCCCTCCTTTATTCAATATTCTATGCATGTATAGGGTGAACATTATGTTAGATTCAATGACAGTCACAAAGAAACTGAGAGCAGGGGGTGAATCAATGTCTTACCGGTGGACAAAATATTTAAACTTATTTATAACTTTGCATCCCAAAACAATGTACTGGTAAATAAGAATTAATGCAATAAACAAAAATAATAGAGACAACATAGAAACACACCATAACACAAGATATTTAAAGAGGAAACCCGGTGTGCAAAAAACCTTGGTGGGATTTGTGACCCACAATATTTACTCACTAGCCAATGAATAAATACTACTTACAATGAGGGGCCTGCACATGTAGGGAAGCCAACAACCTAGAGTGCATTGGTCAATAAAGAGTCACATTGACTCCAAAGTGGATCATCTAATCCAATACAATGTATTGCTCAAAACAACATCTCTCATGCCAAGTTCAGTACCGGTTTAAGCTTAGTCTATAACCAAAACCTTTGCTATCAACTATATCACCTTATACAATACACATCTATTACAAAATGACTTATAAGATCTCATGAGTCATTTACAATATACCATGTTGACTTATAAAAGATAATTACATTTACAAAACAATTTATATAAACAAAACTTTATCCCATGTTGGCTAAAGTTCGGGTATGCATTGTTGTCGATGTAATCTACCTGCCGGTGTATGAAGTTTGTGATGTTGAGCATGTAGAAACTAATTGTCAGTGACTTTCCAGTTGGTTGCCATCAATGACAACATCAAATATTCTCATAAGAGTGTAGAATGCCAACAATCTCCTCCTTTGGCATTGATGGCAACATTCATGAGAAAAATCAAAATCGTTATCCAAAAACTAAAATCCAAAAAGATGTGCTCCCCTTGAGGAAGTGATCTCTCTTGTACATACATTTTTCTCTTCACTACTCCCCCTTTGACATCAATGACAAATGATGTCATAAATAATCAAAAGAGTACAAAAATTCTATCTCAAGGTTTGTAACTAGTTGGTTACAATCTGAAAGATGTCTGCCAAAGTCATATTCAGACTCTGCATAAATTTGTTGTTGTCATCTAAAGTTGCCTCAGTCTACTGGATCATATTGATGAGATAGTGCATTTGTTGCTTCAGTGATCTCTCTCCTTGTACTATTGCCTTAGATAATTCAACTCTCTGAGTAATCAAATTATCTAGCCTCAGACCAAGTTTTGCCTTTAATTCTCGGGCATTAAACCTTATTCTTGCCTTCTCTTTCTCAAGTTTTTCTAACTTATCCTCAAAAACTATCCTTTCCTACTCAAAAATTGATATAAGTCCAAATGAACCTATAATATTATCCATAGTGTCATCAATTTATTTCTATGTCTTCTTGATCACCTCATCAATATCCTCAGTTAAATAGTGAGGTTTACATGCTTCCCTATACAACTCCTTATACTCTAAAATTGTAGAATTGAGTACCAGTAAAAGTGTATCCACATGATCAATACATTTCTTTATGGTGTTTTCAAAGAATGTGTTTTTCTCTTTTTCAACTCTCTCCTTTATGATATGCTCATTTACTTTATCTATAGTTATTACATTATCAGCAATGAATTTGGACAATGTGTCCAATTTACCTAAAGAATCATTAATGTGATCTATCTGACATGTAGGTGAAATCATTTTCAAGATAGGTAAAGTATTATCAATTGCCTTAAAATCCAATGCATTGCAATCAATTATCCTCTTAATATAATCCAAAAGTACCTCTATTATGTTAGTGGGTCTGAATTCACCTATAGATGTACTTGGTTCAACTATAGATTTCATCTAAACAGATGTCTGACCAATTACCTTCACTATATCCTCTTTATTTCCATCAGATGTATCCATTTTAATTACATTTTCTTTTGGTGGATCTATCTATGTTTGTACCTCTACCTTTACTAGTTTCTCATATTGTTTCAGTGTCTCTGTAACTGTCAGTTTCTTAGTGTCAACATGAACCTTTGCCTCAGTTTGTTTCTCTGAAAGTTCTACTACCAATTTCTCATATTATAGTGGCCCTGTCCTAGTACCTTTGTCTTCTGTAGGTTTTTAAGTCTCTGATGGTTTCTCTATTTGAGTTGGTATCTCAGTTTTTTGAGAGTCAACTATTTGTGCCGATTTCTCTGAAATCTTGCTATTATCAACATTATCTGTCTTAACCTCTGTAGTTTCCTTGTCCACAACAATGTTTACCTCCTAAGTATCCACATTCATTGTAAAGAGTATCTCACACTCTGGATTAGTATTTTCAAGAGTTATACCTTTAGTATCAATAACTGGTGAATCTTCTATGTGTATCGGTGGTGTATCCAAAGGTGGTGGTGGAAGATTATCTTTAACCTTTATGTTTGGAATATCACCAACTTTACCTTTACCCTTGTCCTTGTCTTTCTAATATAATTTTAATGTTTTTTTAGGTCTTCTCCTTTCCTCTTTCTTTTCCTTTTCAACAAAGAATATATCCCATTTATCTCTAGTCTCATTAGCAATCTCCTTTACTCTTCTAGCCATCAGGCTCACTTGTCGGTGTTCACTAGCAAATACTGACCGGTTAGCTTCAGAAATAAGTTCATCTATCTCTTCTTTGGAGTTTACTAGATGAACAAACAAGAGTATTTCAACTTTCAATTTCTTATCCAATTCCATTATAGATAGCATTTTAGCTTCTAGTCTCATGTATAGATGATTTGGTAGCTCATCAATCACTTGTATCAAAACTTTTTTGTAAATATCTAATTGTAAAAAAATTCTTTCTTCAATGGTGTTTCTATCAGAATCAATAAAATAATTATACCATTTATTCACATTAGATAGATTACCTTCCACTGTTATCTCATTCAGTAAATCATCTAGTGAGGGGGTAACTGGTGTCTATTTCTTCTTAGGTGTAAGTTTCTTCTTCAGTTCCCTAACTGCCTACTGTTTCTTCCTTAGTGTCCTAGTTTTCTTAGGTGAAGGAGAGGGTACTGGTGAGGGTTTTCTCCTCCTTTCTACTCTTTTAAACTCAATAGCCTTACCACTGTCAGTATCAGAGGATGTTACAACTGCTGAAACATGTGCTTTAGGTTGCAGTCCTTCAAGCTCACTAGCTAATATACCACTGATATTGATGATATTTTCTTTGATTTTCTTGGCCTTCTTGGAGGCATCTCTGATAATTTTTTCTCTTCTCTTTGTTCTTTCTTGCATAGATATATTTCTCTCTATGGTTTCTGTATTTCCAAAGAATTTCTTAGAAGGCTCTCTTGGTGCATCAAGTAGAGCTTTAGCATAAGTTTCCAGAACAGATAGGTCAACCTCATAACCCATCTCAGTAACCCAAATAGTTCTAGGGCTTACTGCTTCCATCCAAGTTTCATCTCTCTTTATCACAAAATAGATTTCCTTTTCATATTTGTCAATTATGCTCTGTGGTAGTCTCTCTCTTGCTCTCATCTTAGATTGAAATGTCTTGAAATAGTCTATGATGTTCTTAATACTATCAGTGTCCATACTAGTGAAAGCATCTTGTATCTATCTTCCTACCGAGATGTCATAAACAAAATCCTTGTGACCTATGTTGGGAATCTCCTTGGTAAAGCACAGCATTAGGCCTACTAGAAGATTACCAAAATGGAAAGGGGTGAACTCACCATGTTGGTTCCCACTTTTTGGTACATCCTGATTTTTGCTGAAATCATATATTTTATAGAAAATATAATTATTTAAGCTTTAAGAGGTCCCATTTGAAGTAATTAATTGAAGAGAGTTAGATCAAAGGCTCTTAGATCAAAATTTCTTGGATATAACCTCTCTACTTCTAACTCAGACTTGCAATAGAGTCTCCTTTGCATCTACCAAATGTTCATAAAAAGCCAATTTTACATTAGCTTTTGGGGGGTCAAATAAATTCATTTAGAAGTTTTGTTTTTTTAAGTTTTTAGCCCTTATTATAATATTTCCAAATAGTATAATTTTTAATATATTTAATTTCATTAATATATTTTTATTTTATTTCTTATGAATGTGCATTTTTGACCAAACTTGAACTTCTTTGTTCAATGGATTGGGAAAAATAGTAAACTAATTCAAAAAAGTTTGAAAAATATCTATACACTAGGTATTAATGTCTTCTTTCTAACAAAATAAAATAAAATTGAATTTTGATATACATATAACAATTTATGTGTTCAAACGTACACCTATATCTAAATTATAATTAGTCTAACTTCAAAACTTAATAAAATGAAAAATATTTAACATATCACTATCAAACCAACTACATGCCCTAGGTATTGATGTTACAAATCAAAATTTAAAAGAATTAAGTTTTTATCATTTATTAAAAAAAATATGTGTTTTGGGATGCACATCACTCTTAAAAAATGTTGTTTGCTGTAAAAAACTACTTTTTGAGGGAGATGGAAACATCAATAAAATTTTATTCAAAAAAAATTGAAAAAAATATATTTAGAATCTACAAAAAAGATGTTACAAATTACTATTTTACATCCTCTTCAAATTATTAATAGTTTAAAAGTTATAGGTGTTAGAAAGTGAAGGTTTTTTTCAAAATGTTCATCTAAGTGTCAAAGTTGGTCAAAAAGTGGGAACTAGTATTGTGAGTTCACACAAAGTACCTTTCTTGTCTCCCTTAGTCTCTTTAGGTTGTCAATTATTTCATCCTTAAGCCATTCACACACATCAATCTTAACATTATTGTTTACCATTTCTGTGAATACATAGACTAGAAACAAAATTTAGTCTATTTGCATGAGTTGCTTTGTAACCTAGTACCATACTAACATATCTTACATTTATGTCCTTAATATCATTCACTCTAAGTGACCTATTGTTAGATGTTGCTCCGGTTAAATCCATAACTCCCTTGTTAGGTATCTTCTTGGTTTTATCAGGCCTACTACAGGTTGAAGGTAAACCAGTAACTACCTTAATTGCATCCTTGGTAATCTTGCAAACTGACACCAACCACATGAACTCTCCATGGACTCTTCTTAATACAAGTCTTAAAACTTCCTTTGGAAATTCGAGAATATTTAGAATTTCTATAAAACCTAAATTTTCCAGAACCTTATGTTCAGGTTTAATCGCACCATGTTCATTAGTAATGACCTCATTAAACAATTTCTTCAACTCCTCAGTCCCTAGGTTTTTTATGTTGCAATGTATGTAAATTCTAGGGTCTTCTGCAAATGCTACACCTTTTGGTATTTTCAAAAATCTCCTACAAAGTCATCCTCTTTTGCAATCTCAGGGATAATCTTGAATATGGGTCTAGGGCATTTGACATTTTCCACAATGGTAGGGTTCGAAATAAACTCTAGAACATAAGATGAGGAAACCATTTCAAAGAAAAATACATCTAAATTGAAATTCTTGTTGAAAATATTCAGGACTAACCAAGTTACTGAGAGGGGAGGGGTGAATCAGTAACACTTAAATCTTTTAATTCATTTCTGCACTTGCATATATTAAACCATTCATTCATTTAATCTATTGCATGCATGAAAATATAATCATTCACAACACATAACACAAAGATTTGGTGACCCAGAAACCTTCCAAATAGAAAGTAAAACTGGGGTGGGGATGGTACCCACAAAACTTTGGTACTGCAGTAAAAGTTGGCCGGTTAAGGCTTACAATGATCACTTCTGATGATCTGCCCTGTTAGAAGCAAATTTGGACTGCTAGGTCCACCTTGTTAGAGGATTTACAAACATACAATGAAGTATGCACTCGGTTAAGAGATTTACAAAAGACTGTTAAGTCTACCCGGTAAAAGGATTTACAAACTGATTCAACTGTTAGGATGAAACAGTAGATCTTGACTTACAACTTTATTGCTGATAAGATCCTTTGAGTATTGATCTCCTTCTGAGATAGATATGTCGATTCTGCTCCTTTTCTGACTCTGCGAAAATGTTCTGGTCTGCTGCCTTAATGCAGTTTCTGCTCTGCTCTTTCTAATTTCGCATATCCATACATCTTACATTTTTCATACATACTACAGATGGTATAATACATCACATATATATACCATCCATAATTACATTTACATTTCATAAAGTCGGCCTTATACAAATTAATAACATAAACTCATTCTTAAGTCAGCCTTACATAGGTGAACAAAATATTACTGAGTTGGTAGATACTCGGTTCCTCAAGCTGGCTCGGTGATCTTCTGATACACGGCGTCCACTACAGTACTTGGCATCGTCATGCTCTCGGTAAGAGTAGAAGCTCGGTCCATACTAGTCCCGAAGTGTAGCTTGGAACTCGGTAGCTGTGGTGACTCGGTAGATATAGTGTCACTCGGTACCCACTGGTGACTCAGTGAGAACTGACTTCTCGGTAACTGCTGTTTGTCTCATATGCTCGGTGACAGTCTTACTGCTCGGTTTGAACTATTTAATCGGTGAGCTTTACTGAATGCTCGGTATAGGCTGTGGACTGAGTGATGAGCTCGGTAACCATTCAAAATCGAATAAGTGTTTTCACTAAGTGTATTCACTAATGACAAATATATCATTATTCCAACAATTCTAAATGCCTAAAAATCACTTTGCATCTTTGCCTTAGAATGCCCTTGCTCAATTTTGCGCTCTCTGATTGTTTGAATACTTGGTGAGTTCAAAATGAGGGTTTCCTAGTGCTTTATAGCCAAAAAGGTTCTTTAAAAATACATTGAATGCTCGTCGATTAAGTGAAAACTTAACACACCTGCAGGTAAAGAAGAAATGTATCTTCTCACCATCGATCGAGGGTAGAATGCATGATCTTCAACTTGCTGCAATACCCGCTAAGGATTACTCCTTAGTTAGATGAAGAAATTCCTACCAGTGGAGGGTTACTATGTTCTACCAGTGCAGAGATAGTTTCATCAGTTCTCTGATCACTCTTCTTAATCCATTGTTTTAAAAATTATTGCTTTACTTCATCTACCTTTTCTTTGCCCTTTAAACTAGATCCTTTGTTGTTCGTCGGTACGTTCTTGCTTCTACAAAATTTAGTAATATGTTCAATCTTGTTACATACATAACAAGTTACATTATTCCTCTAAATAGCCTTCCCATATCCTTGATCAGTTTGTGATCTGCATTGATTAGATAAATACCCAAATCTTCCATAAACATAGCATTTCACATTCATTCTACAATTTTCTAAAGTATGACCAACTTTGTTGCATTTGGAACATTGACCGATGGGTGAGTTTAAATTCTGATTATTTCTAAATCTACACTGATTTTCTTTGTGACCATATTTGTTATAATTAAAACATTTCCCATTAAATTTATAAGCATTAGGTTGTCTTACCAGTTTGTTCTGGTCTTGATTGTTTGCAGTACCGGAACTTTCTCCATGTTCAAATCCAAGTCCATTTGTATCTCCATCAAGTTTCTGTCTTTTAAGAATGTCATCAAGTTCTTCTGAAATTTTTTTAAATTTGTCTTTGTGTTTATTTGCAGTAGCCAACTCATTTTCCAGAGATCCAACTTGTCTCACAAGCTCAACTTTATCATGTTGCATGTGAATTGGATCTATCTTTAACATATCATTTTCATGACCAAGTCTGAGATTTTCATTTCCAACATCATTGAGTCTCCTATTCAAATCTTTAATATCCCTACATAACCTCATAGTCATATCTTGCATTTCATTCTTCATATTATTGTTTTCTTGTCTCAACTTATTTGCAATGTCTCTGAGAGTCTCTTTTTCATCATCATCATTTTGCATTTTCTCATGAAGTTATTTTCTTTTATTTTGTGCTATAACCAAGTTCTCCTGAAGTCCTTTAATGAATTCTTGTGCAATCCTCATATCATCTTCAAGTTTGATATTCTTCAATTTTTTTGCATCAAAATCTTCAAGAGCTCCTTCTAACTATTTTCTTAAGTTCTCCATCTGTACCAGTGTCAGAATCTCCCTCAAGCTATTAAGCTTTTGCAAATAGAGGAACAGGTTTAGATACCAATTGTTAGATTCAATGACAATCCCAAAGACATTGAGAGGGGGGATGAATCAATGTTTAACTGGTGGATAGAATATTTAAACTTATTTATAACTTTGCATCCCAAAATAGTGTACCAGTAAATAAGAATTAATGCAATAAATAGAAATAATAGAGACAACATAAAAACACACCATAACACAAGATATTTAATGATGAAACCTAGTGTGGGAAAAACCTCGGTGGGATTTTTGACCCATAATATTTACTCACTGGCCAATGAATAAATACTACTTACAATAAGGGACTTGCACATGCAAGGAGGCCAACAACCTAGAGCTCACTACTCAATAAAGAGTCACACTGACTACAAAATTGGATTATCTAATCCAATACAATGTACTGCTCATAATAGCATCTCTCATACCAGGTTCAGTACCAGTTTAAGCTCAGTCTATAACTAAAACCTTCACTATCAACTGTATCACCTTATACAATACACATATATTACAAAATGACTTATAAGATCTCATGAGTCTTTTACAATATACCATGTTGGCTAGAGTTTTGGTATGCATTGTTGCCGATGTAATCTGAATGCCGGTGTAAGTGTCTGTCGATGCTTGTGTCTGCTGGTGTATGAATTTTTTGATGCCAGGCATGTAGAAACCAATTGTTGGTGACTTGCTAGTTGATTTCCATCAATGACAACATCAACTATTCTCATAAGAGTGTAGAATGCCAACACATTATTATGGTTAAATGACATATGAGTTTCTCATTTTATCATAAATGAATATGGAGTTCTTATCTTATTTTTCTAATTCAATTTCAAGTTACATCAAAGATATTCATGATGTTCCCTTTCATGCATATGATGATAATTTAGTTCTCCCTTTCATTCATAGATATGATTTACCCTCTCCCAATATTGATATCATTAATGAGGGCACATTAGTGTAAAAAGGGAATATGGACACTTCTTTCAAAGATCTCCCTCCTAATGATGAAACTTTCGAGAATTGTGCTCCTTCTTCTCCTGAAAAGTACCTCCCTCATAAGGATTATTTGGTGCAAGAGGATGATATTATAGCTACTTATCCTAGTGATACCATACCTTATTTTCATTATCTTCCACCTAGAGATGAAGCATTAAGTACATATGATAGTCTCTTTCCTAATAAAAAAAGATGTCTTAGAGAAAGGATTCTCTTCTTTCTCAAGATGTATCCTTAGAAAAAAAATAACCTAGTCAAGTCAATACCATTCATGCTTGTTATGAGAAGCCTAGACCTAAAAAACCATCTAATATCCTAAAATATGTAAAATACATATGTGAAAGTACTAATATGGAAAGGGAACTAGAGGAAAATATGGTTTAGAACTACATCACTCATTTAATGCTAGTGTAAAGAAGAAAGATCCCAATATTCTTTTTACCTCTCTTCCTTCCCCTCATCATTCTATGAAACATGTTTCTAGGGAACCTAATCTTGTGGAAAAGATTCATGATATCTTAGCTAAGATTTCCCTTTGGGATTTAATTCAAACTTCACCTTCATATCATAAGTTGATCCAAGAAGCCTTACACAGGGTGGTTCCTCATCCTTCTTCTAAACCAAATGATATCACATTCTCACAAGATGAATTTCCTTCTATATAGGTTAAAAATAGAGGTGATCCCCTTATGATTACTTCTTTCATTTATGAACAAAAGATAAGAGGTACTTTAATTGACAATGGGCTAGCTCTTAACATTTGTTGTGTTGACTTATTACATAGGGTAGATTGGGATTATTTTTCTATTCAACCTGATCATTTTGGTCTATGTGGTTTTGATAATGTTCCTAAAGAGTCACTTGGTATAGTCATATTACCTATTAAATTAGGGCCTATGACTTTTCCTACTCCTATTCATGTCATGCCCAACCATCATAATTATTACCTTCTTCTAGGTAGACCATTGATTCATGCTATGAAAGTAGTCCCTTCTGCCCTTCATTGCACAATCAAATCCATATATAATAATGAAATTCACTTAATAAAGGCCAATTCTAGTCCTTATAATTTCACTTATGATGAAGTGGGATATATTCCCCCCTTTAGTAGTATGATTCCTTCAACAACACCATCTCCTATCAATAATTCTTCTAAAAAAAAGAATTGGGGTACAAGAGACTCTACACCCTCCTCCAATAGATACAAGACCCTTCAATCTAAGATTGAGGCCTCCACAAAGTCTTTTGTGTCTTTTATCCAAGCTTCTAAACCAATTTCCACTTCTCCTTCTAACACATGTCTTCATAGGAGAAAATACAATGGACGAGTTCTAAGATGTGTGCAACAAATTCTTGAAAGTTTTGAGAAATCACACTTTCCTTTGTCAACATCTTCTTATCCATTGTCTTGTAAATCAACACCTTCTCATTCTAATTTTGAGTTGCAACAAGAAAATGTGTTGACCAATCTTCCAAATTCCAACTTAATATCTCCTCTTTGTCCTTAATGAAGAAGAAAACATAAACAACATTCTCAAAATTCTTCTTTTTGTAAATATCATCAAACCCATGGCCATTCTACTAATAAGTGTCAAGCTTTGAAAACACAAATACAACATTACATTTATTTAGGCATTTTATAAATAACATCTGACAATGAATGGCATATTCATCATGATCATTTAAAATAACATTCAAGTTCCTATTATGTTGCTCCTCACTATATGACATCGTTATTCTACCTATTGGGCGCTCCTTGTCATTCATGGTGGTACAATTTCAAGTGCGATCATACTTAGTGAGCAACATAATATTCTATGTGTTGGTATTTTGGTATAGTTTTGTCATTGATGTCAACACCTACTAAACTCTTATCAACTCTTTCACTTTGGAGAATCGGC
Organism: Cryptomeria japonica; assembly: GCF_030272615.1. Classification (NCBI taxonomy): domain Eukaryota; kingdom Viridiplantae; phylum Streptophyta; class Pinopsida; order Cupressales; family Cupressaceae; genus Cryptomeria; species Cryptomeria japonica. The sequence goes on along the minus strand of NC_081411.1, from coordinate 779,347,559 downwards.
AACATTCACTAGCAAGCAAGTGACTCATGCATAGTCACTGGTATCTGGTACACCGGCAAGATATAATGATCACCGACACTTGGAATGATATGGAAAACACTTGGTAATGTCAAAGACATCATTTGGACATCTTGTCCTGGAGTTTTGTTCATTTTTATATTCATAGTTGCATATTTGTTGTTATCGGCAAATAGGTCTAGGGTTACATCGATAGGTTTATCTTTTCCAGATCAACATGGCACGCTATGGAGATGAATAATTATTGTTGAAAATGGATTAAGCTGACATGTTCAATCAGTTATTGCATCAGATATTATATTTTTTCTAAAATATTTTTATTGTAATATCTTGTAGAGACGACCTACTAAAATTGGTCTTAGGTTATGGTATAAATGTAAGATCTTATTTGTAAGATCAAATGTGGAATGCAAAAAAGGATTGTGTGAAGGTATATGGGAGAATAAGTGGAGCTATACACGCAGACATCATTTGAAGATTGAAGGAGGGGTTTTGTAAAGATAATCGGAACTACACTGGTATTGAATCCAGCATATGAAGATGCTATTTTTTGCAGTACATTCTTATTGGATTTAACCATCCAACTGTAGTTAGTGTGACTCTCATTTTGTGATTGAGCAGTGAGCTCTAGGCAGTTGGCCTTTTTGCATGCGTAGACCCCATTTATGTACACTTACTATCTACAGTAGTATCATCTGATTGTGGGTAAGGTTTCCCACTGTGGTTTTTCCCCTTAAAGGGTTTCCACGTACAAATATTGGTGTTATGTGTTGTGGATAAATTTGTGTTTATGTTTCATGCACTAATCCTTACCGATATAGCAATTAAATATTAAAACTGTCTACCGACATATTGAACTGGTTTACTGGTATAAAGCATTAAGTTGGTTCAGTTATTTTTGGTTTAAATTTATTTGACAACTAATTCGCCCCCCCCCCTCTCAGTTGTCTCCGGGACTTAACAATTGGTATCAGAGCTTAGTCCTCTTTTGCAGAAGTTTAACAGCTTGAGGAGATCCAATGTGTACTAATTATTTCAGGAAGGATAGTCCTAAACTTGATGGAACCAACTATGGGATATGGAAGATCAAAATGGAGACACATCTAAATTGCATTGGAAAAGACATATGGGATGTTACAAAGAATGGTTATACTGTTGCTGTACAAGGTCAGCCTAGTCCAGCTAACTTGACAAAAGATGAGGAAAATGATTACAAAGGAAGAGAAGCACTTTTGAGTGCATTATCAGATCAACAAATCATTGGACTATCAGATAAGTCTACTACTACAGCTATCTAGGATCATTTGGAAACACTGAATGAAGGAGATTCCATAGTCAACATTGCAAAACTTGAAAGCTTCTAAGTTAGGTATGAACATCTGAAAATGGAAGAAGATGAAAGGATTTCTACTTTTATGGAAAGAGTAAATGAAATTGTTTTGGGTATTAAATGTTGTGGAGGAACCTTAAGTGAGGATGAAATTGTTTCAAAAGTTTTAAGAGGATTGCCACCAGCATATAAAATGAAAGTCACTACTATAAATGAGTTAAGAACAATGCCTAATACATTAGTTACTAGGGATACATTGATTGGGAAACTTTCAGGTTTTGAAATTGAAGAATTTGGTCTTGTTGCTACTATAAAGATAGATTTGGCCTTTAAAGCATCAACATCATCTGCTCCATCATTTGACAAATCTGATTGGAAAGCCTTTTATGCAAGAGAACTTGAAGAAAGTAGGAAAGAAAATGAAGAACTTGAATCACTATTTGCAAGGAAAATGCCCAAAGGTCTAGTTGGAAGTAAGTATGAAGGTAAAGAACCCTTTAAATGTTTTAACTGCAATAAGATTGATCATATGGCTTCAAGATGCTTTGATAGACATGCTAGACTAAGAGAAGAAGCTAGAAGAACATACAAGCCTAACCCTATATATCAGAGATATAGATTTAAGAAGAATAAAGACAAATCTTGTTGCATTGTTGATGAAGGTGTGACTGATGATTCTGATGAGGATCCAACAGACAATGGATGGGTTTTTGTTGCTATAACAGAAGATCAACTGACACCTACTGCTCAAGTGGTAGTATAGGCCCTGGTAGCTAAAGTTGAAGTAAAGGATGAATGAATCATTGATTCAGGATGCTCACATCATATGACAGGAGAGAAAGGTAAATTCTTGAACTTTTAAGAATACAATGGAGGCTTAGTGAGATTTGGAGATGACAAAGCTTGTTCAATCAAAGGTAAGGGTACAATATCTCTTGATGGCAAGCATAACACTAACAATGTTTACTATGTTGAAGGATTAAAGCATAATATTTTGAGTGTTGGTCAATTAGTCTAGAAAGGATTTTAGTTACAATTTAAAAATGGAAAATGCAAAATCATGAATAGAACTGGTTTGGAAATTGCAACCGGTAATCAAACTAGAGGTAATATCTTTCATTTGAATAACAATGAAAATATATGCTTAATTGCACATATAGATGAAATTTGGTTATGGTATAGGAGACTATGTCATGTAAACTTTGATTGCATGGTAAAGATCAGTACTACTAAGGTAGTTAGAGATTTACCTAAAATTGTCAAACCTTAGAATACAATATGTAAGGAATGTCAATTTGGAAAACAAGTTAGAGCTAGTTTTAAAAGTATTCCAGAGAAATCAAATAATGCTCTTGATTTGATTCACACTGATTTATGTGGTCTAGCTAGAACTAAAAGCTTACAAGGTGATAGATATTTCATGCTAATTATTGATAAATATTCTAGAATGTGGGGTTACTTTTCTCAGAGAAAAATTAGAAGCACTTGGAAAGTTCAAACTATTCAAAGCAATGGTAGAAAATGAAATTGGTAAGAAAATCAAATGTTTAAGATCAAATCAAGGAGGTGAATTTACATCTAAGGAATTTAATACATTATGTGAAGTGAATGGAATCAGAAGACAACTATCAACACCTTGGACACCACAATAGAATGGAGTTGTTGAAAAGAAAAACAGAACTATCTTGGATGCAGCAAGAAGTATGTTATCAAAAGAAAACCTACCACATGTATATTGGAGAGAAGCAGTTAGTACAGTGGTCTATACATTTAACAAAGTTCACATCAAAGGTGAAACCGGTAAGACCCCTCATGAACTATCATTTGCTAATACTCCTACTCTTAAGTATTTCAGAATTTTTGGAAGTAAATGTTATAAGAGATGAGTATATTGGAAAATTTGATCCTAGAAGTGATGAAGCAATATTTTTGGTTATTCATCAAAGAGCAAGGCATATAGATATTTCAACAAAAGATTGTAGAAAATTGTTGAAAGTACAAATGTAAAGATTGATGAACAATCCAAAGGAACTTTAAGGTATATAGACTCTGAACCGGCAATAGAAATTTTGACAAATGAACCTACTCTGAATCCACTGGTACAGTATGAAGATCCAATTACCCTGGTATCATCTAAGGATTCCATAGTAATTGAGGAACAACAACAAACTAAGACACCCTGGTATGTAAGACTAAATCATTCTGATGATTAGATAATTGGAAACAAGTTTAAAGGAGTTATGACAAGAGGAAGATTGGAAAATGAAGAGGCATGTTATATTTCTCAAATTGAACCATCATCTATTAATGAGGCATGTGAAGATAAATTTTGGATTAAACCTATGGAAGAAGAATTAGAACAAATTGAGAAAAACAACACTTGGACATTAGTTCCCCGACCTAAAGATAAAAATGTAATTGGAACCAAATGGGTATTTAGAAACAAACTTAATGAAGATGGTAAGGTTGTCAAAAATAAAGCAAGACTAGTGTGTAAGGGATATTCTCAGAAAGAAGGAATTGCTAACAATGAAACCTTTGTAGCGGTAGCTATAATTGAGGCAGTTAGATTATTTTTGGCTTTTGCAGCACACAAGAACTACAAAGTTTATCAAATGGATATTAAATGTGCATTTTTGAATGGATATCTTGAAGAGGAAGTATAAATTGAACAACCTGATGGATTTTGTTTGACAGATGACAATGATATGGTTTGCAGGATAAGAAAAGCTCTGTATGGACTAAAACAAGCTCCAAGAGCTTGGTATGCAATATTGGATAAGTATCTTTTAAAGATTGGTTTTAATAAAGGAAATGCAGACAATAATTTATATTATAAAGTAACTAATGATGACATCTTGATTATAGAAGTATTTGTTGATGATATAATCTTTGGAGGAGAAGATGGATTATGCAAGGAATTTTCTATTAAAATGCAACAAGAATTTGAAATGTCTATGATTGGAGAAATAAAATTCTTTTTAGGATTGTAGATTTCACAAACTGATAAAGGTATATTCTTCAGTCAATCCAAATACTTAAAAGAGTTACTAAAGAAATTTGGGACGGAGAACTCTAAACCGGTAAGCAGACCTATGACAACAAATGACAAATTATCACAAAGGGATAAATCTACACCTATTAATCCAACTAGATACAAATCTATGATAGGAGGTTTACTGTATTTGACACAAACCATACCTGATATTATAAATGTAGTATGTATTGTTTCAAGATTTCAAAGTAATCCTAGAGAAAATCATGAATCAATAGTAAAAAGGATTTTCCGGTACTTACAAGGCACTATAAATCTTGGATTATGGTATCCTAGAGATGAAAACTTTGAATTATGTGCATACACAGATGCAAATTGGGCAGGAGATGTGGATGATAGAAAAAGCACCACCAGCAGAGCATTCTTTCTTGGAAATAGACTAGTTTCTTGGTTGAGTAAGAAACAAAGTTGTACATCTTTATCAACAGCAGAATCAGAATATGTTGCAGCAGTAACTAACTATACATAGGTTCTATGGCTTAAGAAAATGTTGAAAGACATAAAGGTAAAATGCAAGGAACCTATTACTATCTATTGTGATAACACTGCAACAATTGATATATCTAACAATCTGGTATTACATTCTAAAACCAAACATGTTTCTATCAAACTGAATTTTCTAAGGGAAAATGTTGAAGCAAAGGAGATAAAACTAGTTTATGTGAATACTAAAGAGCAGATTGCAGATATTTTGACTAAACCTTTTCCTAAGGAGACTTTTGAATATCTCAGAGATAAGCTTGGAGTCATACCACCACCGGTAGAGACTTAGACAGTTGATGATTGTCATCAACCGATAGAATTAATAGAGAAATCTTTTATTCCGGTCTTTGATGGGAAGCTACTTCCCAGGGGGAGAAGTTGGTATATTTAATTGATTGGTATTTTGTATATGAACTTGGTTTTATTGTAACTTTGGCATTTGATGTCAAAGGGGGAGAGATTGGTATGGAAAAACTTTGAGAAACTCAAGGAAAACACATGTTGGTCCCAGGGGGAGAGATTGTTTTTTAGGAGAGATTATTACTCTCTGTATCTGTATTTTGATTTCTGTTTATGATCTTTTTGGAGATTGTTGGTTTTTGTTACTTGGCATTTCTATTTTGGTACTTTGATGGTTTTTCCATCTTGTGTTGCCATCAATACCAAAGGGGAATATTGTTGGTATTTTGGTATGGTTTTGTCATTGATGTCAACACCTACTAAACTCTTATCAACTCTAGCACTTTGGAGAATCAGTAACATTCACCTGCAAGTGACTCATGCATAGTCACTGGTATCTAGTACACTAACAATATATAATGATCACCGACACTTGGAATGATATGGAAAATAGTTGGTAATGTCAAAAACATCATTTGGACATCTTGTCCTAGAGTTTTGTTCATTGGTATATTCATAGTTTCATATTTGCAGTTACCGGCAAATAGGTCTAGGGTTACACCGATAGGTTTATCTTTTCCAAATCAACATGGCATGCTATGGAGATGAATAATTATTTTTGTAAATGCATTAAGCCGACATGTTCAATTGGTTATTGCATCAAATATTATATTTTTTGTAAAATGTTTTGTTTGTAATATCTTGTAGAGCCAACCTACTAAAATTGGTCTTAGGTTATGGTATAAATGTAAGATCTTATTTGTAAGATCAAATGTGGAATGTGAAAAAGGATTGTGTGAAGGTATATGCGAGAATAAGTAGATCTATACACGCAGATATCATTTGAAGATTAAAGGAGGGTTTTTGTGAAGATAATTAGAATGACACCGGTACTGAATCTAGCATATGAAGATGTTATTTTGTGTAGTACATTCTTATTGGATTTAACCATCCAACTGTAGTCAGTGTGACTCCCATTTTGTGATTGAGCAGTGAGCTCTAGGCGGTTGGCCTTTCTGCATGTGCAGACCCCATTTATGTACACTTACTATCTACAGTAGTATCATCTGATTGTGGGTAAGGTTTCCCACTGTGGTTTTTCTCCTTAAAGGGTTTCCACGTACAAATATTGGTGTTAGGTGTTGTGGATAACTTTGTTTTTATGTTTCATGCACTAATCCTTACCGATATAGAAATTAACTATTAAAACTATCTACCGACATATTGAACTAGTTTACCGATGTTAAGCATTAGGTTGGTTAAGTTGATTTTGGTTTAAATTTATTTGACAACTGATTCACCGCCCGGCCCCCTTTCTTAGTTGTCTTCAGGACCTAACACTATGTATTCTTTCGTCTATGCTTGGGGGGCAAGAATATTCCCTTTCCTCTTTCCAAGGTTTCGCTATTTTCTTTATGGAGTACATTATTCGTAAAATTGATGTCCTTTCTTGCATGGAGTTATCCTTCATGTGAGCGCATATCTATTCCTTGGTTAGGATGTATTCCTTTCTTGAAATGGTATGTCTCTTATGAGTATACTCTCTCTAGAAGTTGTTTAATTCTTCTCATTTTCCTACACTTGGGCAGAAATGATCCCTCTCCCTCTCTCTAAAGGATCTACTCTTTCCTATTTTGTGGATGTTGTAAGTTTTATTAATTGAAGTTATTCCTTGTGTGAAGTTGTGGTTGTTTTCCCAAGGGTTCCCTCTTGTACAGGAGGTGTAAGTCCTTGAATAAAATCTCCTTCACACTTGGTAATGTACATCTATAATAAATTCACCCATCCCCATTGGGATAAAAGTGAGTCATCCTTCATCAAGAATCCCTTTCACTTAGCAATAAGAGTAAGGATTGAATTATTTCTCTCTTCTCTGCTTTATTCTAGAAGTTGTTATATTTGTCTAAGAAATCTCCTCTTGTAGGGTAGATGTATTTTGAATAAAGATCTCTTCTCCTCCAAGGATCTGGTTTACACTTACAACAAGATATCTCTTTTCAACTATCTCATCCTTGCTTGAAGAGTATTCCCTCTCTTGCTTGGATCTATGACATTATTGCATGATGGATATCTTCTTGGTGTCAAAGGTAGGTATCCTTGTTCTACTTTCCTTAAGATATCAAGATTAAACTATGTTGACATCTTAAGGGGGGGGCACCAACACTGCTGCTTTTATATTACATTTCTCTTGCGCATTGTATCTCTTATATAGTGGGTCATTCTTGGAACTAGAGGGCAGCCTCTTAGAGAGATATATCACTACTTTTCCCTTATACAGTGGGATATTCTTCAAACCAGAGAGTAGCCTCTTAGAGAGAGATGTCACCACTTTTCTCTTATGCAGGGTGATTATTCTCAAAACCAGAGCATAGTCTCTTAGAGCAAGAAGTCATGCTTTTCTTGACATTTGTAATATACAACTTATATAGGTTGTATCATACTCGGGCATAGACTCCTATGAGGTGCTTCTAACCTCACTTGTACACATGTGCATGAGGTTGAGGGGAACTAACAGTGTTCTCACTCTCCTCCCTTACATGGATCACCTAGACAGAATCTAGGGGCTAGTTTTCCATGTCCTTTTTTCTCCATGGATTACCTAGTCCTAGGGGAGAGATGTCCATAGTTTCTCTTGTTCACCTTTCTTCCCATGGATCACCAAAGTGTGTATTCATTTTCTCTATCTTCTTCCTCTCATGAACTCATAATTTTACTATTGATGGTTTATGGATGATGACAACTTTGCTCTTTTATGTGCTTATATGTGTTCATGAGATGGCATTTTATGTTTCCAGAATGATATTAGTTGATTGAGATATTTTTCATATCGAGATATATTTGGCTAGTTGAATTGAGGTCTTAAGATATTATCTTTTATTGCATGCCTTCTTACTAAAGATTGTGGGCTTGGTTCCTCGAGATTAGTTACGTCTTATACTCCTTGTGATCTTTCTCTGCATCTCTTATCTTCATCTCTTTTTCTTCTACTTTACCGATAGTATTGGTGTAAGCCATACTCCCGTTAAAGTGGGGGATAAATGTAGCATCATAAAATTGTGACCCTTGCAATTTTGACTATATTTTAGGCCCTCACCTTGGTGACTGTATCTCACTACTCAATTGGGACCCCTTTCTACATCATTCTTCTAAATCTCCTCCCATTTCAGCCCTTGTGTCACCTTGTGACCCTGTCCAGGCCCCAAAATAGGGTAGGATAGGGGCGTGGTGCCCTTGTCCCCCTTGGAAAGGGGTGTGGCACGGCTATCATCCCTCTTTGGGTGGCCCTAAAATGGGTCCATGTTACCCTTGAACCTAAATTGCTCTTTAGGATTTTAGTTTGTCCTATGTCATCCTTTAGTGAGATGAAAATCAATTCTCCAAGGAAATTATAAAAGGGGACTTAATTCCTTCAATTGAGGGATAAGGAAGAATAAGAGAAATTCATGAGGAGGTATTCATTATCATTGTCTAGCATTCAAGTTTTCAAGTCTTCAAGCATTCATCAAGTCTTCTTCTTCTTCTTCTTCACATTTCTTCTTCATTCATCCATTGGAGAAACATTACAACATTCATTTGCAAGCATGCATTTGTGTTATAGTTTTGTCATGTTACATGTCATTTCATGCAACACTTGTGATTACATTCAAGAAGAAAAGCAACCATCATCAACAAATTATAGATCTACAAGGTATACATTTCTATTATTTACATTTAAGCATTTTCAATTACTTTCTTTCAAGGTTGATTCCTCAACCAGGGTTTGACCAAGGCAAAGCCCTATCCACAACCTTTCATCCCTTCTTTTTTGTGTGTAGGTTTCATGTGTGGTACTATAATTGCATATTTAGGCTTCATTTTCAGAGACAAAAAAACCCTTTTTAGTGCACAGATTTTTTGGAGAACCGGGTGCAACTTCAACTCAGTCCCAACGAATTTTCTCCAAATTTGTAGGGCAGGTCCATATCAATCTAAATACCTCAACTCTGAAGTTACAATGTGATCTCAAATTAATAGCTCCTTATTTCACCCATTTTGTCTTCATTTTTTGCATAGTCAACAACTCAACATATCTATTTACAAAAGAGGGTGAATTACATTCCAACACATGTAATCCACTTAGCATTCACATCCTTATTTTCCTTGGATTTGGATCTAGTGGTTTCAACCCCTCTTTTTAATGTAAAGTATCTCCTGAGTGAAAATCATGCTAGTGATTTCCTTTCTCTCTCCTAGGTGGGGAATCAGTAGGGTTCAATTTTCCACTTTACACAATAATATATAAATTTTTTAAAATTTGGATAAGTAGATCAAAAGTTATTAAAAAAATAGTACACACATGTCTTTGAGAACTTTTGAGATAGTGGTAAAAGAGATTCAAGATTAATATGTTAATGTTGTTCAATTTTTAAAAAAAATATATAGTTAGAAAGATCAAAATATGGGTGAAATTATGGTGGAAATTTTAGAAATACCCACTTGATAACATGTAAACTTTATGATGATGAAGTTGAGAAACTAGACTAGAAGAAGAGAACATGTAAAAAGGAGGTTAAAAAGTCTCCCAAGCCTTAGCCTTGTTATCCTAGCCTAAATCCAATCCAGAACGCGTACGGAAATGCATATGGGTTTTTTGAAACAAAAACGCATTCACATTTTTAAAAATAAAAGATGCATATGGGTTTTTGAAAATACAAAACGCATACGTGATATGTTTAGTAAGAAAAAAACATGTGTTTTTCTTACATAAAGTTAGATTAGTATTATGGACTTGTTTGTAATTCATTTAGCATTCCATTAGTTTTTTTAGCAGGATGTATACATAAAATATAAAATTTAAGTATAAGTTAGTTATATTTTATGTATATATTGTCAAGATGTTTGAGAATGGTTTCAGATCTCTAAGAGTCATAATGCAATTTCTAGATTTTAAGAGATCTTATAATTTTTTAAGATAGTCAAATTTCAATAATCAATGGACTTGTATCATCATTCACTTGCTAGATCTCTCTATCTCATTCTCCTTGTCTCCCCTAAGCTCTAGACCTATCTATTTTCCTATCTCTCTCATCCTCCCTTCACTTGAGCTCTCTATCTCACTCTCTCCTCTCTCCCTAAGATTTAGATTTAATAATTTCTTAGACATAATTAGATTTAAGTAATCACTAAGCTCTCTCTCTCTCTCTCTCTCTCTAGACCAATCTCTCTTCCTATAACTCCCTCTCTATCCTTCTCTCCCCATCTCTCTATCTCACTCTCTCCTCTCCTCCAAGATTTAAACCTATCTCTCTCACCTTTCTTTATATCTCCCCTCTATTCTATAAATACATGACACACATTCTCTCTCTCTCTCTCTCTCTCTCTCTCTCTCCCTCTCCATTTATATTTGTCATATGGTGTCCTAAGGGGTTGTATGGGGTCCTAAGGGGTCATATGGCATCGTTAGGGGTCATATGGGGTCCTAAGGGAACACATGTATTAGAACACTATATGACCCCTTAGGACACCATATGATCCCTTAGAACATCATATTGTTCTAAGGGGTCATACAGTGTCCCTCCTTTTAAGTCTTGTTAAGGCCTCTCTCTCTTTGTCCCTTTTTAGCCTTTTTAATACTCTCTGTCTTTCTCCCCTTAAGTAATTTTAGGGCCTCTCTCCCTTTGTCCCATTTTAGCCTTTTTAATACTCTCTATCTCTCTTACAATGTCCTAAGGAGTCATGTGGTATTATAACACATGCGTGGCTCGTTAAAAACCTATATGACCCCTAATGACACCATATGACCCCTTAGGATGCCATATGACCCATCAAGACACCATATAACCCCTTTTAACATCCTAGTACATGACATGAGCCCTTAGGACAACATATGACTCCTTTTTAACATCCTAGTACATGACATGAACCCTTAAGATGACATATGACCCCTTAGGACAATATGATGTCATAAAGGGTTATATGGTGTCCTAAGGGGTCATGTGGTGTTCTAACACGTGTCACCTCTTAGGACCCCATATGACCCCTACCAACACCATATGACCCCTTAAGATACCATATGACCCCTCACAACACAATCTGACCCCTTTTAGCATCCTAGTGTATGGAATGACCCCTTAAGACAATATGATGGATCCTAAGGGGTCATATGGTGTTCTAACACATGTGGTCCTTTTGGACCCAATATGACCCCTACAACACCATATGATCCCCTAGGAAACCATATGACCCCTTAGAACACCATATGACCCCTTTTAACATCTTATTACATGACATGAACCCTTAGGATACCATATGACCCCTTAGGACAATATGATGTCCTAAAGGGCCATATGGTGTCCTAAGGGGTCATGTGGTGTTCTAACACATGTGTGGCTCCTCAAGACCCCATATGACACCATATGACCCCTTACAATTGAATATGACCCCTTAAAAAACCATATGACTCCTTAGGACACTATATGACCTCTTAGGAAACCATATGACCCATTAGGAGAATATGATGTCCTAATTGGTCATATTGTGTTCTAACACATGTTTCACCCATTAAGACCCCATATGACTCATAACAACACCATATGACCCCTTAGGATACCATAGGACCCCTCAGGACACCATATGACCCCTTATAACATCCTAGTACACAACATGACCCATTAGGACACCATATGACTCCTTAGGACAATATGATGGTTCCTAATGGGTCATATGGTGTTCTAGGGGGTCATATGATGTTATAACATGTGTAGACCCTTAAGACCTCATATGATCCCTAACAACACCATATGACCCCACAGGACACCATATGAGCCCTTTGGACATCATATGACTCCTTTTAATATCCTAGTATGCTACATGACCCCTTAAGACATCATATGACCCCTTAGGACAAATATTATGTGTTAATTGGTCATATGGTGTCTTAAGGGGTCATTTGTCCTAGTACTCTCTCTCTCTCTCTCTCTCTCTCCCCCTACCTTAAGTCCTTTTAGGAACTCTCTCCCTTTGTCCCCTTTTAGCCTTTGTAACACACACACTCTCTCTTATGGTGTCCAAAGGGGTCATATGTTATTCTAACACATGTGTGGCCCTTTAGGAACCAATATAACTCCTAATGACACTGCATGACCCCTTAGGACACCATATGACCCCTCACAACATCGTATGATCCCTTTTAACATACTAATACACAACATGACCCCTTAGGACACCATAAGAAACCTTTTAATATCTTAGTACAGGACATGACCCCTTAGGACATTATAGGACCTCTTAGGACAATATGATGTCCTAATGGGTTATATGGTGTTGTTAGGGGTCATATAGTGTTTTAACACATGTCACCCCTTAGGACCCCATATGACTCCTAATGACACCATGTAACCCCTTAGGACACCATATGACTCGTCAAGGCATCATATGATCCCTTTTAACATACTAGTACATAACATGACTTCTTAGGACACCATATGACCCCTTAGTAAAATATGATGGATCCTAATTGGTCATATGGTGTCCCAAGGGGTCATATCCTATTGTAACACATGTGGCCCCTTAGGAGCCCATATGACCCCTAATGACACCATAAGATCCCTTAGGATATCATATAACCCCTAATGATACCATATGACTCTTTAGGACACTATATGACCCCTCAGAACACCTTATGCTCCCTTACGCCACTATATGACCCTTCAAGACAACATATGACCCCTTAGGACACTATATGACACCTTAGCACACCATATGAACCCTTTTAACATCCTAGTACATTACATGATGCCTTAGGACACCATATGACCCATTTTAACATTCTAGTGCACAACATGACCCCCTACAATACCATATGACCCTTCAGGACACCATATGACCTCTTAGGACAATACGATGTTTTAAGGGGTCATATGGTGTCCAAAGAGGTCATGTGGTGCTCTAACACATGTGTAGCCCCTTAGAACCCTGTATGACCTATAATGACACCATAAGAGCCTATATGACCCCTAATGACTGTAAGGAAGTTAAGTAGCAGAAACAACTTCCTATGCTAACCTTGAGAGGAGGGTAATGCAAAACTTTTTCAGATCGTTACAATAGTTACAGAAAACAGAAATAGATATAATAGCATTCATACCACAACACAGTGATTTACGTGGGGAAAACCCTTTCGGGAGAAAAACCCCACCCTCCAAAAGCAGCTCAATATTTTATTCAGCAATCAAAAAATAGATTACAACATACTTGCAGAGCAAGCTCTTCGCAGGAGTACCACTAATCAGAGATTCAGAGGCAACTCAATAGCCATAAGACTCTTACACACAACCTCTATCTCACACACCTCATAAATAGGAGATACAATACAAGAAACCATCAAACGGTATTACAAAACCATGGGCTAAAACCACCCAATAAGGTGTAGCCAACCTTATCTCCCTTCTATGACATGTTAAAGCACACATCAACACGTGTCGCTCCCTTTTACAGCTCATTTATGTATCCGATACAAATTATTTTTCCTATTTCAGGAGTACAAACTTCCGGAGGCCATAACTTGAGAACCGGGTGTCCGATTGACGAACCGTTTGAAGCGCCGGAAAGCTCGCGAAGTGCTCTATCACCTCATAACCAGCTTCACCAGTTACGGCCACTTTTTAGGGTGTTTCGGAGTCTCTAAAGTCCCCAAATTTAAGTTTAAACATTTTATTGCACCCCTCCAAGATGAAAACTTTAATATCTTCAAAACTAGCTGTGACCTTGCGACGCAACTTTACCGGAATGCTTATCTAGCCAACCAGAAGCTTCAGGGAGAGTTTCGCACCATTTCGTGCTCAAATGAAAACTTACTATAAATAGTAACCTCACATAAATGCAAGGTTGAGACACCATTTTTCCCAACAAATCTCCCACTTGTCGAACACCTTGCATGAGCGGAAGGGAATGTCAACACAATGAATCAATTGCTAGGGGCCATAAGGCCCATAGACTCTGAACACCATCTGAACTTCTCTGTGCTCACAGCCTTAGTTAAAGCATCTGCAACATTCATCAAAGTTTCCACCTTAACCAGCTTCACCCTACCATCTTCGACCATATCTCTAACAAAATGATACTGAACATCAATATGTTTGGTGTGGGCATGAAATGTCGGGTTCTTAGCTAGGCTAATTGCACTCTGACTGTCACAGTAAATTGTCATTGTACCTTGTTTTATTCCAATATCTGAACACAGTCTCTTAAGCCAAATGGCCTCTTTACAAGCATGAGTAGCTGCCATATACTCTGCTTCAGTAGTGGATAAAGCAACCACAGCCTGTCGCTTACTCATCCAACTAATTGCACCACCAAACAAAGTAAACACATAAGCACTGGTGGATCTTCTGCTATCAATATCACCTGCCCAATCTGAATCCACATAACCATGGATATCAAGGGAAGTCATGTCTCCAACTGAATTACCATGATAACACAAAGAATACTCTGAAGTACCCTTCAAATATCTGAAGACTCTTTTGACTGCATCCCAATGAACTCTACCAGGATTAGACATATATCTAGAAAGTACTCCCACTGCTTGGGCAATAGCTGGTCTAGTACAGACCATAGCATACATCAAGCTTCCAACTGCACTCTGGTAAGGCACTCTGCTCATGTCTTCCATCTCCAATGGGGATGTAGGACAATCTGAAATAGATAGTTTCATTCCAACAGTAAAAGGAACACTCAATGGTCTACAATTCTGCATGTTGAACCTCTGTAACACTGAATTCACATACTTACTCTGGCCTAGCCATAGCTTTCTATTTACCCTATCTCTTCTAATTTCCATCCCAAGAATGTGCTTTGCTGCACCAAGATCTTTCATTTCAAATTTAGCAGCGAGCTGAGACTTCAGTTCTGAAATCATACCTTTCCCTTTACCAATGAATAACATATCATCAACATACAATGCAATGAATAAGAAATGATCACCATAAGATTTATAATAAACACAGTGATCTGATTTAGAACGTTCAAATCCCAAACTCAACACATATGTATCAAATTTCTGGTACCACATCCTAGGACTTTGTTTGAGGCCATACAAAGATTTCTTCAATTTACAGACCAAATTACTTTTGCCTTTCACCACATAGTGCTCTGGCTGTGTCATATAAATATCTTCCTCCAAATCACCATGAAGGAAAGCAGTTTTCACATCCATTTGCTCAACCTCTAAATCATAAGCAGTAGCAATAGAAAGCAAAAATCTAATGGATGTCATTTTTGCAACAGGAGAAAATATCTCACCATAATCAACACCCTCAACCTGAGAGTAGCCTTTTGCAACCAACCTTGCTTTATACTTCTCAATGCTTCCATCTGAACCAATCTTTTTCTTGAACACCCATTTACAACCAACAGGTTTTCATCCTTCAGGCAATGGTACAAGATCCCATGTATCATTCTTTTTCAAAGCTGCCATTTCTTCCTCCATAGCAATCTTCCAGGATTCTGCATCATTCATACCTAATGCCTCTTCTACAGATTTCAGTTCATCCACACTAGTATTCAGAGCAAAAATACATCTCCAATCATCAGGTGAATACCTTTCAGGTGGTTGTCTATGTCTTGTAGACCTTCGAACAAGCTGAGTTGGAGGTTCTTCCTCCTCTTCTGAAGATTCAGAGCTAGACGAGCTCTCCTCAAATTCTTGCCTATCTAGGGGTCTTGATTCAACTCTTTCAGGTGTAGAAGGAAGTTGAATCACATCTTCTTTTTTAGTCTGTTCTGGCTGCAATGTAACAGAAGGAGACTTAATTTATCTAAAAATAACACTTCTACTGTGAATTACCTTTTGTGCAACAGGGTCCCAAAGCTTGTATCCTTTCACACCATAACTGTACCCGATGAAGATACATTTCACAGCCTTGTTCTCCAACTTTGTTCGCTTCTCCTTTGGCACATGTGCATATGCCTCGCAACCAAAAACTCTAAGATGTCTCAATGAAGGCTTGTGACCTGACCATGCTTCCATAGGCATTTTATCAACAAGAGCTGATGTAGGAGACCTGTTAATCAGGTAGCAAGCAGTGGCAACAGCTTCAGCCCAAAAATTTTGTTCGAGACCAGCACCACTCAACATACTCCTAGCCTTCTCCATCAGTGTCCTGTTCATTCTTTCTGCAACTCCATTCTGCTGTGGAGAATACGGAGTTGTCTTCTGCCTGTTAATTCCACAGTCTTTACAGAATCTATCAAAATCATTAGAGCAAAACTCACCGCCATTATCAGTTCTCAAACATTTTATTTTCTTTCCAGTTTGCAACTCAACCATTGCTTTAAATTCTTTAAAATGACTAAAAACTTCAGATTTACTCTTTAGAAAATAAACCCATGTCCTTCTACTAAAATCATCAATAAATGAAACATAATATGTGGATTTTCCAATCGAAGAGACATCTACTGGACCAAACACATCAGAATGGATAAGATCCAAAACAACACAAGTTTTATGAGAACTCGAGTAAAACTGAACGCGGTTTTGTTTTCCATAAATGCAATGCTCACAGAAATCAAAGTCAAGATTACAATCATTCAAACCTTCAACAAGATTTTTATTTTTCAAGGTCCTTAGACCCTTTTCTCCAATGTGGCCAAGTCTCTGGTGCCATAACATAGTCTTCTCTACAGGTAACTTTGCTTCAGACGAAAGAGCACCCTTAGGTACCCAAAAACCATTTCCATCTGCTGAAGGTGAAACCTTCAAATCTTCCAATGAAGTATCCATAGATTTACTTTTTACAGAAGTGCTATTACACTCAACAGTGTATGCTTCAAGCTTATACAAAGTGCCAAACCTGACACCTCTAGCAACTACCATAGCACCCTTAATCATCTTACATCTTGTTTCAGAAAAGACTACCTGCACACCTGCATCTATTAGTTTACTCACAGATAACAGGTTTCATTTTAATCCAGGGATATGTAGCACACCATTAATCCTTTTTATTCTACCATCAGAAAACCTGATTCTAACTTTACCTCGACCAACAATGTCTAGAGGTGAATCATCACCTAAGTACACCTTACCTCCATTAAATCCTTCATATTCAGAAAACCAATCTCTATTGGAAGTCATATGAAAAGATGCACTTGAGTCAATTAGCCAAGCATCATTACCTGTATGAGTCGCCAAAGCCGCAATAAATGCATCACCATCTTCCTTGTCGGACTCAGAATCAGAATCGAACTTTTTCTTTTTCTTCTTCTTTTCTTCTTTGCAGTCCTTACGGATGTGACCCGATTTACCGCAATTCCAGCAAATGACTTTGGACTTTCCAGGAGATTTCGATCTCCCTTTGGATTTGGACTTGCCACGCTTCTCATTCTTCTTGCCTTTCTCCTTAGGTCTTCCACGAACAGTTAGGGCTTCCTTTGAACTGATGGATACCTTCCTTTGCATCTCTTCACCGAGTAGGGCACCCACCACATCTTCAGATTTGAAAACAATAGAAGTACTACCGATAGCCATAACAAGAGAATCCCACGAATCAGGCAAAGAGCAAAGCAAGATCTAACATTTTTCCTCCTCGTCCATCTTAACACCGACGGATACTAATTGAGCCACAATCATATTGAATGCTTCCAGGTGGTCTGCAATTCGTCCACCCTCTTCCATCTTCAAGGAATACAATTTGTTTCTTAAGAAAATTTGATTTAATAAAGATTTTACTTGATACATCTCACCAAGCTTAGTCCATAGCTTCTTTGCAGAGTTCTCTTCATGGACATTGATTAGAACAGAGTCTGCCAGGCACAGTCTGATTAGACCCTTGGCTTTTCGGTCCATAACATCATACTGAGCTGCCGCAGTAGGATCTGAGGGCCTTTGGACATTCGCATCAACAGCATCCCAAAGATCTCGATCTATTAGCAGATCTTCCATCTTCAGCTTCCACATCTCAAAATTACTTCCATTAAATTTCTCCACCTCTATTCTCCCTGACGAACTCGCCATCTGAATATTCCTGCAACAAGATCAAAAAGTGTCTTCTGCACAAGCTCCCACTCAAATCTGGATTAGTTCAAAAAACCCAACTGCCCACAATTGAAACCAAAGGTGATCAGGCTCTGATACCACTTGTAAGGAAGTTAAGTAGAGGAAACAACTTCCTACGCTAACCTTGAGAGGAGGGTAATGCAAAACTTTTTCAGATCGTTACAATAGTTACAGAAAATAGAAATAGATATAATAGCATTCATACAACAACACAGTGATTTACGTGGGGAAAACCCTTTCGGGAGAAAAACCCCACCCTCCAAAAGCAGCTCAATATTTTATTTAGCAATCAAAAAACAGATTACAACATACTTGCAGAGCAAGCTCTTTGTAGGAGTACCACTAATCAGAGATTCAGAGGCAACTCAATAGCCATAAGACTCTTACACACAACCTTTATCTCACACACCTCATAAATAGGAGATACAATACAAGAAACCATCAAACGGTATTACAAAATCATGGGCTAAAACCACCCAATAAGGTGTAGCCAACCTTATCTCCCTTCTATGACATGTTAAAGCACACATCAACACGTGTCGCTCCCTTTTACAGCTCATTTATGTATCCGATACAAATTATTTTTCCTATTTCAGGAGTACAAACTTTCGGAGGCCATAACTTGAGAACCGGGTGTTCGATTGACGAACCGTTTGAAGCGCCGGAAAGCTCGCGAAGTGCTCTATCACCTCATAACCCGCTTCGCCAGTTACGGCCACTTTTCAGGGCGTTTCGAAGCCTCTAAAGTCCCCAAATTTAAGTTTAAACATTTTATTGCACCCCTCCAAGACGAAAACTTTAATATCTTCAAAACTAGCTGTGACCTTGCGACGCAACTTTACCGGAATGCTTATCTAGCCAACCAGAAGCTTCAGGGAGAGTTTCGCACCATTTCGTGCTCAAATGAAAACTTACTATAAATAGTAACCTCACATAAATGCAAGGTTGAGACACCATTTTTCCCAACAATGACACCATATGACCCCATATGACCCATAACAACACCATATGACCCCTTAGAACACCATATGACCCCTTTTAACAACCCAGTACAGGACATGACCACTTAGGGCACCATATTATCCCTTAGTATAATATGATGGATCCTAATGGGTCATATGGTGTGCTCATATGACCCCTAACAACACCATAGGTTCCCTTACGATACGATATGACCCCTTTTGACATTGTAGTACACGACATGACCCCTTAGAACACTATATGGCCCCTTTTAACATTGTAGTATAGGACATGACCCCTTAGGACATGATATGGCCCCTTCTAACATCCCAGTGCACAAAATTAACCCTTAAGACACCATATGACCCTTTAGTACACCATATGACCCCTTAGGACAATAATATATCTTAAGGGGTCATATGGTGTCCAAAGGGGTCATATTGTGTTCTAACATTTGTGTATCCCTTTAGGACCTCGTATGACTCGTAATGAGACAATATGACCCCTTAGGACCCCATATAACCCCTAAACACACCATATGGCCCCTCAGGACATCATATGACACCTTTTAACATCCTAGTACATGACATGGCCCCTTAGAACACCATATGACCCTTTAGTAAAATATGATGTTCTATGGGGTGATATGGTGTCCTAAGGGGTCATATGGTGTTCTAACGCATGTGTGGCCCCTTAGTTACCCTTATGACCCCTAATAGTATCATCTGGCCCCTAAGGACACCATTTGACTACTCTAAACACCATATGACCCCTTTTAATATTTTAGTACATGATATGACATCTTAAGACAACACACGACCCCTAAGGACAATATGATGTCCTAATGGGTCATATGATGTCCTAAGGGAGAATATGGTGTTCTAACACATATGTGGCCTTTGAGGATGTCATATGACCCCTTAGGACCCCATATGACTCATAACTACACCATATGACCCTTTTGGACACCATACAACCCCTCAGGATACCATATGATTTCTTTTAACATCTTAGTACATGACATGACCCCTTGGGATACCATATGATTGCTTAGGACAATATGATATCCTATTGGGTCATATCGTGTCCTAAGGGGTCATATGGTGTTCTAAGACATGTGTGGCCCCTTAGTCACATTTATGACCGCTAAGGACACCATATGACTACTCTAAATACCATATGACCCCTTAAGACAATATGATGTCCTAATGAGTCATATGGTATCCTAAGGGGTCATATGGTGTCCTAACGTGTGTGGGCCCTTATGAGCCCGTATGACCCCTAACAACACCATAGGAGCCCTCAAGACACCAAATGACCGCTTAGAACACCATATGGTCCCTTTTAACTTCCCAGTACATGACATGGCCCCTTAGGACACCATATGACCCCTTCTAATATCCTAGTGCATGAGATGACCCTTTAGGACATCATATTACCCTTAGGACAATATGATGCCTTAAGGGGTCATATGGTGTCCAAAGGGGTCATATGGTGTTATAACACATGTGTATCCCCTTAGGACTATATTTTACCCTTTAGGATCCCATATAACCCCTTACGACCCCATATGACCCCTAACGACACCATATGACCCTTTTTGGACACCATACGACCCCTTAGGATACCATATGACCACTTTTAACATCTTAGTACATGACATGACCCATTAGGACACCATATGATCCCTTAGAGAAATATGTTGTCATAAGGGATCATATGGTGTTCTAATACATGTTTGATTCCTTAGGACCTTACAAGACCCCTAACGATACAATATGACCCCTTAGGACAATATGATGTCCTAAGAGGTCATATGGTTTTCTAACACATATATGGCCTCTTAGGACCTCATATGACCCTTACCGACACCATATGACCCATTAAGACACTATATGACCCATATCAACACCATATTACCCCCTATGACACTATATAACCCCTCATGACATCATATTACCCATTACAACATCATATGGTATGCTAAGCATTCATATAGTGTCCTAAGGGGTCATATAGTGTCGTCAGGGGTCATATGGTGTCCTAAGGGGCCACACATGTGTTAGAACACCATATGACTCCTTAGGAAGTCATATGGTGTTCTTAGGGCTCATATAGTGTCTTAAGGAGTCAAGTCATGTACTAGGTTCGTAAAAGGCATCATATGGTGTCTTGAGGGGTCATATAGTATTTTTAGGTGGCATATGGCATCCTAAGGGGTCATATGGTGTCATTAGGGGTAATATTATGCCTTAAAGGGTCATATGGTGTCATTAGGGGTCATACAAGGCCCTAAGGGATCATATGGTGTCATTAGGGGTCATATGGGGTCCTAAGGGGCCACATGTTTGTTATGTGTTGACCCTTAGGACCCCATATAACCTCTACCAACATCATTTGACCCCTTGGGACAACATATGACCCCTCATGACACAATCTGACCACTTTTAATACCCTAGTGCATGACATGACCCCTTAAGACAATATGATGGATCCTAATGGTTCATATGGTGTCCTAAGGGGTCATATGGTGTTCTAACACATGTGTGGCCCCTTAGGACCCAATATGACCCCTAATGACACCATATGATCCATTAGGACACCATATGAGCCCTTAGAACACCATATGATCCCTTTTGAAATTCTAGTACATGACATGACCCCTTAGGATACCATGTGACCCCTTAGGACAATATGATGTCCTAATTGACCATATAGTGTCCTAAGGGGTCATATGGTGTTCTAACACGTGTGGGTCCTTAGGACCCCATATGACCCCTAACGACACCATATGACCCCTTGCAATACAATATGACCCCTCAAAACACCATATTATTCCTTAGGACACTACATGACCCCTTAGGAAACCATATGACCCCTTAGGACAACATGATGTCCTAATGGGTCATATGATGTCTTAATGGGTCATATGGTGTTCTAACACATGTCTCACTCTTTAAGACCCCATATGACCCCTAACAACACCAGATGACCCCTTGGGATAGTATATGACCCCTTGGGACACCATATGACCCCTTCTAACATCCTAGTACACAACATGACCCATGAGGACACCATATGATTCCTTAGGACAATCTGATGGATCCTAATGGGTCATATGGTGTTCTAGGGGGTCATATGATGTTATAAAACATGTGTGGCCCTTAGGACCCCATATGATACCTAATAACACCATATGACCTCTTAGGACATCATATGACCCCTTAAAACAAATATGATGTATTGATTGGTCATATGGTTTCCTAAGGGGTCATATGTCCCCTCTCTCTCTCTCTCTCTCTCTCCTCAAGTCCTTTTAAGACCTCTCTCCCTTTGTCCCCTTTTAGCCTTTGTAATACACTCTCTCTTTGATGGTGTTCTAAGGGGTCATATGTTGTTCTTACACATATTTGGCCCATTAGGAACCAATATAAGTCCTAACTACACTATATGACCCCTTAGGACACCATATGACCCCTTTTAACATCCTAGTACATGACATGACCCCTTATAAAACCATATTAACCCTTTTAATATCCTAGTACATGACATGACCCCTTATGAAATCATATGACCCCTTATGACAATATGATGCCCTAAGGGGCTATGTGGTGTCGTTAGGGGTCATACGATGTTCTAACACACGTGTCACCCCTTAGGACCCCATCTGACCCCTAACGACACCACGTAACCCCTTAGGATACCTTGTGATCCTTAGGACACCATATGACCCTTTTTAACATCCCAATACATGACATGACCACTTAGGACATCATATGACTACTCTGTATAATATGATGTATCCTAATTGGTCATATGGTGTCTGAAGGGGTCATATTGTGTTGTAACACATATGTGGCCCCTTAAGAGCCCATATGACCCCTAACAACACCATAAGATCCCTTAGGATATCACATGACCCCTTAGAACACCATATGACCCCTTTTAACTGATAGACTCATAAAGCACTTAGAGGGGTGGGGGGGTGAATTAGTGACACCAAAAACAATACCACTTCAAACATTGACCGATAAAGACAGTTAACTAGCTTACTTAATACTATGCATGCAATCCAAAATGATATTAAAGCATCCACAACAAGTAAAACATCCACCATAACACAAGTGTTTATACGTGGAAAACCCAACTAGGAAAAACCACGGTGAGATGGTACTCACAAGTTAACTATCTGCAGTAATAGGCAACTGACTAGTTATGGTCTACAAAAGTGCTCTGCTAGGAGCAAATCCTGTTAAAGATCCCAAAGCCATGTTAGGAGCTATACCTCGTTAAAGGTAGTACCCTATTAAGAGTAACCTCAGTAGAGGATTTCAAACCCAAACTAATGGATCAGTTGGCTAGAGGATTTGTACAATGAAGCTTGTTAGAGCTTACTCAGTTAGGGGATTTGACTATTGTAGTGATTAGAAAACAATAGGTGGTGTGATCTAGAAGTAGCACATCTTGCTTGAATAGATCCTCTTCTACTCACTCAAAACTACATCATCGACATACTCTATAATGCCTTTAGTAAATCGCAACAACTTAATACTTCTATCTCGCATCATAAAAAATTAGTTCATCATAATGTCATTATATAGATATTAGATTTCATGTCGGCTTAGGAACTTCATCACAATTTCCTAGGTGTAGTGTATCTAGACAATCTAACATAACACATCATAGATTACTGTCAAATCTATTAGCTAGGGATAACTCATCACGACTGGTGATAACTCATCACACAATCAGTGAAACTAATCGGAACACCGATACCGGTTAAGAGTTAACCTCTTCCAACTCATAGATAGATTGTCCTCCATTTGCTTCCTTGTTGATCTCCACTAAATCTCCAAGCTAGTATCATGCCATTCTTTCATATACCAGTTGTCTACATATACAGATTAGACACTCTAAAAACTGATTTAACTTTATTATACATATAATACTAGTTTTACAATACAAAGACTTAGGGGTAATACTGGTTTTTCATAACTAAAATTACTATGACAATGTGAACATATGTGTGTCTATATATGTGCCATCAATGACAACATATGAAGTCATCCATTACAATCATCATCAAGCCAACATTAGCATCCTAGTACACGAAATGACCCCTTAGGACACCCTATGACCTCGTAGGACAATATGATGTCTTAATGGGTCATATGATGTCCTAAGGGGTCATATGGTGTTCTAACTCATGTGTCACCCCTTAGGACCCCAAATAACTTGTAAAGATACCATATGACCCCTTAAGACACTATATGACCCCTTAGGACACTATATGACCCCTCAGAACAACATGTGTTCCCTTAAGACACTATATGACCCTTCAGGACACCATATGACCCCTTAGGAAAATATATGACCCCTTAGGAAACCATATGACTATTGACATTCTGTACTCTAGTGAGAAATGATGGTGTTTTCATTGATAGAAACCTACAGGCAACCTTGTGGTATTCATTTGGTAAACCACCGATAGGCACTGACACCGGCAAACACTTCACCAACAGTGACAACAATGTATACCGACACCCCAGCCAACAGGAATAAACTTTTGTTTATTGTATTTAATTGTAAATATCTTTTGTAAAGTCGACATGGCATATTGTAATAGACTCATATATGTATGTGTAGACGTATAAAAATGACCATATTCCTAAATGAATATTTTATGTTCATTTCCCTATTTGATTAAATCCAATTTAATTAAATTATCCACATTCTTCTATTTTATTAAGAAAATTACTCAATTTATTTAAATAAAATTCACTATATCCATTTAATGAATAAATCATTTTATTCAATTAAATCCCCCTATCCACTTTTAATTAAATTCAAAATTTAATTAAATAGTTATCCAAAATTGAATAAATCTAATTTATTTAATTACAATCAAATTGAATGAAATTCTTTATTTCAATTAAATCCTATTATCCCTCTATCCACTTACAAAATCCCAAACCCCTTTCTAATCCCCTCTAGAATTTTCTAATCGCTTCTAATTAACCTAACCCCTCCTCTAAACTTTGTCACATCCCTAAGCAAAGGGAAGTCACTTCTCAAACCTCAAAGTCTCCAATGACCATTAAAGGCTTTCAACCTTCAACCACTTAATACCTCAAAGTCTTTGATAAGCATTGAAGGCTTCCAACTTTCAACCACTTAATCCACAAAGTCTCCAATAACCATTAATGGTTAACCCAAACCCTCCTACATGGTTAAAACATTTGTTTTGAGTCAACCTGTACCCAACCCAAGGGTCTCATCAGGCCTTTAATGCTTTGACCATGATTATCTCTTAGTCATTTGCACAAAGGATTATCCTTGGATTAACTCCTAATCCAGTGGGTAATCCTAACTTAGACTTGACCCTTAGCCTCTAGATAGCCATGAGGTCTTCTCAGGCATTCAATGTCTCCAACCCCTTCTTTCAACCCAATCTTATGTTGACACTTGTCACCATGTCATTGGTGCAATTTGCAAACATGGATCCCCAACTTTCAAACTCAACCCTTGATTAAACCATTCAATCTTGACCATCCTTTTCCCTATTCTTGCTATAAATAGAGCTCTCATCCCTCCATTTTCATATATAGAATCCTCTGAATTTGAAGCATTACACTTATGCTCAAATTTTTTCAAGCTTTCATATCATTTTTATGCTCATCATTCAGCCTCTTTGTGATCAGGAATTAGACTAAATATGCATTTTTAGAGTACTTTCTTTATCATTTTAGCTCAATCATAGACTAAATATAGGATGCTAGGATAGTATTCATACTAACCTTGTCATCTTATCATCTAGTTTATTGCATTTCTAAGATCATACATAGCTTAAAATACATCTCATACTAAAATCTATTAAAGCATCTCTTGTTCTCACATTTGCCATCCCTAAACCATTTTGCTCAGTGATCTGAGAGCAAAAACATTGGTTTGAGGGACATTGTGAGATAAAGAACCATGAGACCCTCCTTGGGAAGCTAAGTAATACTATGTTACTCCATAGCTTGCACCAAGAAGTCCTATGTGTGTGTGTGGACTAGTATTTAGCAAATATTTTCGCATATTAAGTTTTATCAGCCCACTTTTCCTGCATACATTTCTAACGCCCACCGTGGGGCACGACCCCAAATAACAAATCAGTTTTTCAAACTAATCACTTTTGCAGGTCCGTGGGAAATAGGAATCAGCGTGTGAGAAACATTCCCTAGCGCATCTGATTAACAGTCTAGCGCATCCCGCTCACTGTTTAGTGCGTGGGGCCCATACTATAGTGCATAAAGACCGTTCTTTAGCTCATAACCCCACTAAACTTTTCTTGTAAGTCTCAACGTGGGCAAAACACAGAGTAGCGCATGCAATAAATAGCATAGCACATCTGATCCACAGTTCAGCACTTATAGTCCATCATCCAGCACGTGAAATTTAGAAGTTAGCACATCAAATTTTTAATTTTTCTGCAGGTCTCAGTGCGGGAGAAAAAAAAAACAGAGCAGCGATTCCACCTCACAGAGTAGCGCATCCAGGGAACAGTATAGCGCAGAGAAAAATAAGTTTAGCGCATCTAGTTTTTATTGTAGTGCATGCAGTCCATTCTGCAGCGCATCACAAACAAACAAAAACAAAAACAAAAACAAAACAAAACAAAAATAAAATAAAATTTGTAACCGAACTAAAATTTTAGACTTGTGAAAGTCCCCTAGATCCTCTAACATTTTCCTTTTCTGGTTTTCTTATAGGACTCTAACAAATTTCTTGCAAGTGGAGCAGACCCCTTTTCTTTTAAACCGATTTCTTTTATTGACCGCAAAATCAAAAATTTGCTTTGTTGACCATTTCCTTTTCATAGATCAGAAAATCATTCTTTTAAGGTAAAATGAACACCATGTTTTTGTGGAGGAACATCTCCGCATATATTTTAGCAAATCACTGATTTGAAAGGATAAAATAAACCCCATTAATTGCTTTGTCTCAAAAGTGGAAGGAATATGCTCTCCCCTTAACTGGGTGATCAAAAATCCAGACCACTCTTACAACTTTTTTTAAATTCAAGTGTTTACATCTTTTAGCAGGTCTGCCTTCCCGAGGAGTTGCAATCAACTCTTAAAGCCATTTATGGCCGGTGTGAAGGGAACGACCTAAGTGGGGAACAATTTTGATGCCAAGAATTCCAACCCACTCTAATCAAATGTGGAAAGTGACGAAAGTCCTTTTCAATGGTTGCGCGCAGTGATTAGCCTTCCTCCAGTATCCTCAAGATATGTAAAGCCTTTGTTATAAAGGTTGGGAAGCCTCATGAAGGAGTTTATCACCGATGACCAAATGGGGAGCCTGATTACGAACCATAGAATTAGAAACTTTAAACCGAGTCAGTAACCAGACATTTGTAACATCATAGTGCAAGGGTGGGGAAGAATCCACCCCCAAGATTACTCACCATATATCTCCCAAGATAACTACTCAACTATGAAACAATTCACTTTGAGTTAATTTCTGGAAAAAGACAAAAAAATGGGTGCCCTCTAGGGGGTGACATGGCTGTTTGAGCTGATGGAGTATCGAGACTAGTGGGCTATGATGTTATTTATGACCCTTGACTAAAGAGTCTTTCTGAATTGTATTACTTATATTAAAACCTGTTAAAACATTGGGGATTTGAACACATCCTCGCAAGAACATACACTTTTTGTTAGATTAGGCAAAATGGTTGTACTTTTTGTGCTGTGCTTGCATTTATTACTTCAAAAAATCATCCATCACACTTGAAAATTTCACAACAAAATTCAAAATCCACAAGAAATCAACCAAAAGAAAAAAAACAGCGTAGTTTATCACATCAGAGCAATCTCTTAGCGCGTGGAATACCTTTTTCAGTGCATCCAAAACTAAAATTAGCGCATGGCATTAAAACAGTAGCATTTTCATCTTAAGGCAAAACAGTATAAAGTCCTTTAGCGCATCCCCAAAATAGTCTAGTGCGTAGAAGCTACATCTCAACGCGTGGGAACCAAAAATTAGTGCATAAAGTCTAAAGGTTAGCGCGTGACAGGCACAGTATAGTGCATAGCTTTTTCAATGGCTAGACAACAATTTTTAAACAGTCCAAACTTTAGTGCGTGGAAAAAATAGTTTAGCGCGTGGAAACCAAATTTTAGCACATGAAGTCAAACAGTTAGCGCGTAGAAGACCCAGTATAGTGCATAAACTTTTTCAATAGCTAGACAACAATTTTTTGAAAGTCCAAACTTTAGCGTGTGTCTAGGGGTAGCATAGCACGTGTGCTTATTCTTTTAGTGCATCGAGTAAATTTAGTAGCGCATATAGATTCTGTTCTAGCGTGTGATCAAACACAGACAAACAGAGAACAAAACTGAAATTTTTTTGAAATTTCAAAAACACTTTTGGAAGACTTTTTCATCAAAAATCATTTTTTTATCAAACCAGAGTGACAAAACAAACCATAAACCTATTTCTTGAGCAAAATTTGTGTCAAACGAAGTTGTCAGAATCCTAAATGAATCGTGCAATAGAGGATGTCTCTCCTATCATAATCCAGAAAAATTCATCATCAGTATCAAGAAAATCCTTTACCATCTTACAGATTTGTATCTCCAAACACTTGCTTTAAAATTTTCAAATTGTCAAATCTAGTTTCCAGATCGAGAAACTTTTATCCATATCATTTGACACACTTTGTCGTGAAGGGACATCTAAACCTTCACTTTGATAAAGTAAGATTTCAAATTTTCAAAAACAAGACTCAATTAAATCCAAACCAATCAAAGGAAACCATTGATCACTCATGCATGACTAATCCCCTTATTCTAAGAAGAAAGAACCTCTATCGTAACATCACATTGAAGAAACAACAACCTAGTTTTTCCGAATTCATCAAGAGAAATAAGTTTTTATACATCAATCGTCAACTCTTCAAATCTCATCGGGTATTTCTTCATCACGTCAAAAAGTATATCCAAAACAAATCTAGCGAATTTGACAAAGAACCCTTGAAGACAAGAGCATACTGTCAAAAGTCTGCTTTTAATCAAACCATAAACCATAGTGGGAAAATCAATCCAGCATTCTTGCCCAATGAGTGCATCACCTATAACACATCTCGACTAGAACCACCCACCCCCGAGCAACATATCAACGAGGCTTTTGTCCCTTTCATCACTAAAAGTTTCTACTAAAATGCCTGTTACTCACTCTCAACAAGACAAACAAAGTGAGACACATGCTGAATCAAGTATGAATCGCAGATTATCAAATCCTTTTGAAGTTCCACCTGTAGAAGAACCTGAAATTACTGAAGCACTTCTTCAGGAATGTCAGGAAAATCCTTCATTCCAAAAACTTGTTGAAAAGCTTACGGAAAATGACAAAGAAAAGTATTTGCTCATGCTTACAAGTAAAGGCGTTAAACTTCCTGAAGATTTCGATGCAAATATTTTTCAAACTGGGTCTCGGCAATATGCATATCAAAAACAACTCACATACCTGAACAACACATTTCAGAACAATGCATACCAGAAATGCGTATACCTGAGCTCGAAACTCTAGAACAAAACATACTGTTTACCACACCTTTTCAGCTAAGAACAAATACGAGAGAAGAACTCTTCCCTCGGCAAGATAATGCACCTTTGATTGCTCTTACTCAACAAATGCAAATGTTGCAAAGGAAAATATAAGATATGCAATAAGGGACAACATTAAGGTACTCTTTAAACAAAATTTGTCCTTATGCATTTGACAGAAGATTGAACATGGTGCCTTTTCCTCCAAATTCAGACATTCCCAAATTTGATAAATATGATGGGAAAAGTGATCCCCGCGATCATGTTCGAGAATTTTGCACACTGAGCCTTGAATTTTCTCATGATGACACCTATTTGATGAGGTTATCCCCTAGAAGCTTAGGAGGGAAAACCATGGAATGGTTATCCAAAATTTTGCCACCTGTCAGATCATTTGATGAATTGGTTAACAAATTCATCACCCACTATTCCTACAACATCCAACATGCCATAACCATGCTAGATGTTTACAACACCAAACAAAAGAACAATGAAACATTCATGGTGTTCCTTAAACGCTGGCGATGCATGGTATCCAGATATCCTCGAGATATTCCTAAAAAAGAGAAAATGGAAATATTCATCGATAACCTGAATGGCAAAATGAGTTACAGATTAAACTTCAATGCATACCATCTTTCGCTAAATTGATTGAAAATGGCATTCAAGTAGAAGAAGCCTGTGTCAAAAAGGGGACACTCAAATTCTACAAGGAAGGAACAAAATCATCAAACTACAATAATCAGAACAATGCCAACCTTGACAAATCTCGATTTTGGACTCGAAACAAAAATGAAGGCAACAATGAATCATATGATCCCAAATCTAAACAACTAGTGCTTGCATTATCTGGAAATCCTCAAAATCTAAAAAATCTTAAAAATGCTACTCCCAATGCTAACACATATGCACCAAACAATGATCAAGGACAACTCAACACAAACAACACCAATGATACTCAAAGCAAAACCATGAATCCAGGACCTAACAACAATTCACGCAACAACACGAACAATTTCCAAAAGCGTATCTTCACACCACTGGGCCAATCATTAGAATCCGCATTCAGAGAACTATTGGCAAACAAGATTCTTTCTTTGCCTCCCATCAACTACTATGAACCCCCAATCAAACTGCCTTGGTGGAATGATTCACACTATTGTGATTTCCATCGCAACAAGGGTCATAGAACAAATGAGTGCATGAGATTGAAACACATAATACAGGACATGATTGATCGAGGTGACTTAACGGTGGATGGTCTCAAAACAAATGGTGATCACGGAGCCTTCAAAAATCCTCTCCCAAATTACAACAAAGATGGAGCATCAACTTTAGATGATACACGCGGAGCTCGTATTAATCACATCTACAATAACACTATCAACCACATATCCGCTGAAGATCATCAAATCAATGTCATCACCATTTGAGATCGGCATGATCACGAATCTGTCAATGTAGCAACCCGAACTCAGAAATATGTCTTGAAGTGACATACTGCACCTACAACTACCACACCAAAAATCCAATATGACTTGTTTAGTCAGTTATGTAAGACTCTAGCTTAGATATCTATCCTGGAATTATTGAAACTATCACCAAAGCAGAAAGACATATTGGAGCAAGCGCTATTAGAAACAAATGTACCTCAAAATTTGAATACAGATAGATTTCAAGCCATGGTCACCCATATGACAGGACCTCATAACCTCACCTTCTCAGAGCATGACAATACTTCCTTGAGTCATCCACATAATACTCCTCTCCATATTGAAGTCATTGTTTGCAAACACTGAGTGAAAAGAGTCTTAATAGATGGAGGAGCTGGACTTAATATATGTACTTTAAAGCTTATCCGTGCATTAGGTTTCTCAGAAGAATCTATTGATCCTTGCAAAAGGATTACCATAAAAGCATATGATGATGAGGAAAGGTCCTCTAAAGGAACAATGATATTACCTATTCAAGTAGGACCAGTACAAAAGGATACTATATGTCAGGTCTTAGATATTGATCTCACCTACAATATTTTGTTAGGATGACCCTGGATACATGAAATGCAAGTAGTACGTTCTACGTATCACCAGTGTGTCAAGTTTCCTTATGATGGACAAGAAATCTCCATATCCGCTGATCAAAATCCATTCCAACATTGCAATGCAATGGGGGTAGTCCAAGATAGTTTGGTTCCTCATAATAGAGAGAAGCAACGATCTTCAACATCAGATCCACCAACAGCAAAATCCAACTCCTTATAGGGAGACTTCAAGCAAAAAATGCAAATCAAAGACCAAGGCATGGGAGAATGCTCTTTGGAGCCTTTATGTTTGGCCAAATTTCCAACATCACCTAGATCGCATGGTTTGCCTACTACATCAACACATCTGGCCACTCAGCTCATCACTAAATTTAATGGTACCTTCATCCAATTGGGTACTCTAGCATATGAATCAGAAGACAAGGATGTTCTTAGCTGGTTATACAAAGATGAAGAAGAGGATAATAGAGAAGCCACTCTGGACATTGTTCTACCAACACACCTGTATGGAAAAGGATACTTAATCATGAAGCAAATGGGATATGGTGGTAAAGGACCTATTGGGAAATGCAAGGAAGGAGTCACTGAACCTATAGATCTTCCTTCACAACCTAGTAGAAACAAAGCAAGATTGGGTTCTAAACTCACATTCCTATTGAAACGGCCGCCACACACAACTACAAAACCTCAATGGAAGGAAAAGAAGAAGTACAAAGAAGAATCCTGGTAGGAAGCACTCTTTGCATCAGCAGAAACAATCCGCAAGGCACGAGAACGTCAAGATCAGAAGTTACATCAGGAAAAACTTCTAAGTCATAAGAAGGCCCTATCTGTAGCAGTAGCTCATATTCAAACACCAATATCTCAAGAACAAATCATGTCATCTCCAGATACCGTTATTATTCCCCAAGGAAGCACAGTCTATGAACAAATCCAGCAAGTAGAAGATGGATCTGATACAGAATCTACAAAAACCATCAAAATGGTATCCATCATCAAAGATTTGTTTTCACCATACAACACACCTGTTTACAGCACAGATAGAATCTGGGATGATGCCTATGAGACAGATTCCAATGAATATGAATGGGGTACTTGCTCCAATGCTACTACCGATATCCTGGATGATACTGATTCTATATCCCTTTCTCAAGAAGAAAATAACGTAGAAGATAGACCTCTTGAATTTGGACCACAAAATATCTATGATGCCCAGGAAAGTGAACAGAAACATTATGAACAAGTCTATGTGGAAGATGATACCATTGAGGACCTCGACGAAATCCTAAATTTCTTTAAAACCAAGACCCATCACGATGAAAACTCTATCCTAACACTTACAGTAGCCGAACTTGATCCACCCAACGATTCTTTACCACTTGTCTTTCTTGACCTCATCAACTGGGACAAACCTAAAACACATGATATACCAATTTTCCCAGATGATGTATCTATTATCCATTATCTATGTACCATAAATCCTGAAACAGGCTCTACCAGTGAACAAAATAACGATATCTATGAATCAGGGAATGCCAAGTCTCTCAGTCGCAAAAATACACCAAATAAAGGATCTGATGCTGAAAACCAATCAATGACAGCTCTAGATCACAAAAAAGTAAAAATAAAGGACGCATCTGAGGGTGAAAACCTTTTTAAGGCACCTAACAATGGGAGACTTGACACTCTTCCTAAGAACTTTCATGAGCGATCACCCATTTTGATTGAGACCACTCAATCAATCAACATTGGTACCACAAAAGCAGCCAGAAACATACACCTTGCAAAATCTCTAACAGAGGAAGAAAGATCAGCATTCATCATCTTCTTTAAAGGACAACAAATTAACTTTGCTTGGTCATATGCTGATATGCCCGGAGTGGATCCACACTTAATCATGCATCACTTATCCATCTCTTCAGGAGTTAAACCAGTCAAGCAATAGCTATGAAAGATGAATCCACAGGTAGCACTTATGGTCAAAACTAAACTAAAGAAACTATTAGATGTCAGATTCATTCAACCCATTGACTATGCAGAGTGGATTTCCAACATTGTTCTAGTCTCAAAACCAAATGGTAGTATCAGAATCTGCACTTACTTCAGGGACGTCAACAAAGCTTGTCCAAAAGATGACTTTCCTCTGCCAAGTATCGATATAATTGTAGATTTCACAGCAGGCCATGCAATGCTCTCATTAATGGACGGTTTCTTAGGCTACAATCAAATCAAAATAGCTCCAGAAGAAGAAGATAAAACAGCATCCACCTGTCCTTGGGGAACGTACTGTTGGAATGTTATGGCTTTTGGTTTAAAGAATGCAAGGGCCACATATCAAAGAGCAATGACAACAATATTCCATGACATGATGCATACATTTATGGAAGAATATGTGGATGATTTACTAGCTAAATCCTTCATTAGAGCTGAACATATTGGCATCCTAACAAAAATCTTTAATCAATTGGAGAAATTCCAAGTCAGGCTTAACCCTAAGAAGTGTGTCTTCGATGTAACATTAGGCAAGTTACTAGGCTACATAGTCTTAGCTAAAGGTATTGAAGTTGATCCAGCAAAGGTACAGGCTATTATGAACATGCCCCCACCACAAAATATTAGTCAACTCAGATCTCTACAGGGACGACTTCAATCAATCAGGCAATTCATCACTCAGCTAGCAGATAAAAGTCTCTCATTTAACCATTTACTACACAAAAATGTACCATTCAAATGGGAGGCCAAGTGTGCCAAATCTTTTTACCAAATCAAACAGTACTTGATGAATCCACCAGTTCTAGTACCACCAGTTGCAAGAAAGCCACTTATTCTATATATCTCAACAACAGATATTTCACTGGGGGCACTATTGGCACAAGAAGATCAACACGGGAAGGAACAGGCTATATATTGCATCAGTAGAACATTGAATGGCTATGAACTCAACTATACATTCATTGAAAAGGCTTGCCTAATAGTGGTTTTTGCATCTTAGAAGTTCCGACATTATATGCTAGCACACACTATAAAGCTAGTGGCAAAAATTGATCCTCTCAAATATCTACTCAGCAAGGCCGCTCTTATAGGCTGATTGGCTAAATGGGTCATGATTCTCAGTGAATTTGACATCCAATACATAGAAAGACAAGCCATCAAGGGACAAGCAATTACAGATCAACTGGCTGAAGCACCGCTACGAGGAAAACAAACCATGGAGGTTGAATTTCCAGACAGGGATGTTCTTGCTCTTTCTACCAAACACTGGACCCTATACTTTGATGGATCCTATACACAACATGGTTCAGGGGCCAACATTCTATTCATCACTCCTGAAGGACATACTATGCCAAGATCATATAGGCTTATGTTTCCATGTACAAATAATGTGGCTGAATATGAAGCATTGGTCATAGGCATCAAAATGGCCGTCGAATGGAAAATCACAGAGTTAAAAGTCTATGGAGACTCACAACTGGTCATCAATCAAATCAATAATAATTATTAGACAAAGGATGACAAGCTACTACCCTACAAATGAATGGTGGATGACTTTAAACAGTATTTTGTACACATCACTTCAAACAAATACCCAGGTTGAACAACAAAGCAGCCGATGCAATGGCTACGATCACTTCGTTACTCCAAATTCCAGAGCAATAGAGTCATTACAAATTCCTGGTAGAGCAACTGTTCTCCCCCGCCTATGACCACTCTGAATCCCATGTTATCTATGCCTTGACTGGTTCAAATTCTCTATTATATGGACCAATATATGACTATCTCAAGCATAATATCTTACCCATTGACCAATCCCATAACCAAAAATGTAACTTTATCCGACAAGCTACCCGTTACACCCTTACTGCTGATACTTTGTATCGTCGAGGTCTCGATGGTACTCTTCTTCGTTGCCTTGATTGTAATGATTCCGATTCTGCTTTACATGAGCTTCATGAAGGTATTTGTGGCACACATTCAAGTGGCACTACTCTTGCTAAAAAGCTTTTACGGATGGGATATTACTAGCCTACAATGGAAAAAGATTCATATCATTTCGCCAAGAAATGTCCTAAATGCCAGATCCATGGCAATCTGATACATGCACCAGCACAGGAACTGCAGCCATTCACAACATCCTGGCCCTTTTGTTAGTGGGGACTGGACCTAGTTGGCAAAATTCATCCTTCATCTTCAAATGGACACAAGTTCATTATAATAGCAACATAGTACTTTACCAAATGGATAGAAGCAGTTCCCATGACCATAGTGACCGGGAAACAAATTGCCTCTTTTATCCTCAATTATCTAATCTGCAGATATGGTATTCCAAGTTCAATCATCACAGATAATGGATGGCCCTTCAAGAATCAAGATGTCCAAGAACTATGTGAAAAATTCAAAATCCAACATAGGTTCTCTACACCATACTACCCACAGGGAAATGGTCAAGCAGAAGCATCCAACAAGACAATCCTCAAAATCCTCAAGAAAACAGTGAATGATGCAGGCAAAGATTGGCACGTACAACTCAATCTAGCACTTTGGGCATACAGGACCAGCATCCGCACACCTACAAGAGCAACACCATATTCATTAGTATATGGATCGGAGGCCATTTTACCCTTGGAGGTCAAAATTCTATCTCCCAGAGTCTCTTTGAAAGGCTTAATCCCAGATGAAGAGTATAGAGTTAACCGACTCCAAGAACTTGAACTACTGGATGAAAGACGCCAACATGCATATACTCATCTCAAAGCATATCAGCAATGCATGTGCAGAAGCTACAATCACAAGGTCATTCCCAGAAACTTCAAGATTGGTGACCTAGTCCTCAAAGAAAATCCAAGAAATCAGCAAGATAGAGAAAAGAAAGAGAAATTTGAACCTAACTGGTTGGGTCCCTATGTTATCATATCAGCCTATGGATCAGGTGCCTATCAGCTTACAACTTCAGAAGGAGATGTGCTCGACAACCCCACTAACAACATTCATTTGAAGAAGTATTATACTTAAGTAGCCTCATGCACGGAAAAGCCAGAAACAATCAAAAAAATCCAAAAATCCAGAAAAAAGAAAAAATGAAGTACAATAAAAACAAATGGTGAAAACCTGGTAAACAGGCGCTTTTGTGAAAGAATGGCTCCTCTATCTATATCCATGCCATTTTATCCATCAAAACACTATCGGCCATTGCCTGACACTTAGCATATATTCATTCAGGATATACTTAACGTAGTCACTATCCGGGGTTATCCATCTATATCTATCCTCTTACCGCAGTCCACCATGGCTTGGAAATCACTATACATGATCATATCAAGAGGTACACTTAGCTAGGGGCATTAACTTATTCAAAAAATTGCAAACATTCAAGACATCACAAATATCACAAAACTCAACAGCTTGCCATCCAACAAACCAAACTATACTTCATCGCAAAAACCAAAACAAAACAATTCACAAAAATACCAAGGATGGATGATTTTCTGAAGTACTAAATGTTGCATTATAGCATAAAATCTTAACTAGTTTTGCATTTTGAACTTTTTGACTTATTGGATCTTCTCCCTTTTCTCACTAAAATGCTTCATAGCTAGAGATCATGGGGACACTCCAATATTTTTATTAGTCTTCTATCTGGGAGGCGATCACTTGTACTGTATGAATACTTGCCTCAAGATGTGATACGTCGAATATCATTGAAGGCCTAATTCCACTTCACGCATACAAATGATCAAATCTTGTCTGTTTATGCAACACGCACTCAGGTCGTCCTGGTTCAATTATACCTTGATGCTTGTGCTATCTTGCAAAATCAAACATCATGTAAATTTTGCTCAGGTCATTATGGTTCAATTATTCCATTATGCTTGTGCTATCTTGCAAAATCAAACATCATGTAAATTTTGCTCAGGTCATTATGGTTCAATTATTCCATTATGCTTGTATAAATTTTCAACATATCCTAAACAAATCAATGCTCAATGATGATATTTACAAAGAAAGCAAACAAATGGCTATATTGGATGGCAAATACAGAATGAGGATGCTACCAAAAACATAGTTGCATATCCTTTTACTGTTAGTTGCATATCATTTTTACATAGTTGCATATCATTTTACTATTAGTTGCATATCATTTTTGCATAGTTGCATATCATTTTACTGTTAGTTTTATATCATTTTATATTAATTACATCATTTTAACATCACAACATATCATATTACATTTAGTTGCATATCAAATCATACATCTCATTTTCAAGATACATCTCACAGCATATAAAAGCATACATCCTGCATCACACATTATATCATCTATGTAAACATTACATCATCATAAAGAAAGGAAGTAGCTCACAAAACATACATCCATATACACATCACATGATAAAAAATGGTGCCATCTATATATATATCTCAAAAATGATCAAAATGTACAAATGTGTCAAAACTGTGTCCAGTACAAAGAATACAATGCTCAACAAAACTACAACAGAGACCATGTCTCTCAAGTATGACTATCTCCTGACAGAGATGGTCTTGCTCCAAATGCACCTACCCCTGGATCTCCAGGAGGGTCCTATCTCGGTGGCCCCGCCACCCCTCGGCTCTCAGACTGTGACCCAGTAGCTCAAGATCGGCTGGATCTTGACTGAGCAAAACTCTGTACTCGTCAGTCCCTGGGTACTGCTGCCTCATAATGCCACCTATAGTACTCTGCCTCTTGCGCTCTGAGCGCCAACTCTCTTAGGGTGTCTCTCATGGGACCACCCACCGCTACTCTCTACATACTCGCCACCACCTCCTCCACTCATTCTCGCTACTCTATCTCAGTATCTCGCTCAGTGGTCAACTAAGCAATCTACCACTGATAAGTCAAAATCTGTGCCTGTAGCTACTGCATAGTAATCTGTAAGGTCCAGATCTGAGCATCCTCCATATGCCCTGGAACTCGAACCCATAGTGGTACCTGTGCTAGAGGAACCCCTCCCACTCGGCCTATCCTCGGTAGTGGAGGTGGGAGTGCATCCGTCCTCATCCTTTGGGCTGGTCGACTAAGCTCATCCTCACCCCCCATTGCAGCTAACACCTCCCCCACTCTCCCCTCTCCATCGGCTCCGATAGCCAATCCACCTCTCCCCCTATCTATCCTCCCCTGTCTAACTGCTCGCTCCACACCTCTCTCTCCTCTCCTCACTATACCTCCCCACCTCTCTCTAGCTCCTCTACCTCCTCCTCCTCCATCATCCTCATCATCTCCATCATCTCCCCCATCTCCCTCCTCCTCATCTAAATCAAAAGCTGGCCTCATCTCCTCTGGATCCGAGATCCTAGCCACTGCCTATGTAGCAAATAATCGGGCAAACTCATCTGTCATACCCACATCCTGAATCTCTGGGGCATAGTCCCATATCTACCTAGCCAACCCCACAAACTCCTCCATCACCATGGCACTATCAATGGTCGGCCCCCAATCTGCTATATCCTGCTGCCGCCATGCATAAAGGCACGCTCCTTGTGGAATACCCTACTGGCGCCCGAACTGCCTCAAAACTCAGGTCACCAGGAATCTCTCAATAACAAACGGGGTCCTCCCAATCAGGTACCTCATCATAAATACAAAGGGCATCTCTAGCCCATCCTCAGCCCACACCTCACATCCTGTGTACGGTCTCCAGGTGACCATATCTATATCATCAAAAACCCTCCTGCAATGCTCTAGTTTACCCAGCTTATGCTGGACAACTAGACCCCTATATCCATAGGCGTAGGCATATCCTACGGGCCTGTCCCTATTTGCTAGTGGTCTCGCTGCTGGAATGTGCTCCCAGCACCATACCTGTAATAGGGTCACGCCAGCTGACAAATTGCCATAACTGAGGTATACTACCTCATGCAGACTCCTATATAAATGAGCCAACATCGCTGACCCCCATGCAAACCTCCACCTTTGCATCACCATCTCCTCCAAAACCAACCCCCATCCCACCAAGAATCCCTTTGACCTATGATTAGGACAAAGGAATCCACCAATAAACCTTGCTAGAATGGATGGTAGGGGTGCATAGTCCAGGTCCAAAAACTCCTGCCAGGGGATCTCATAACCATAGATAGTATCATTCTGAAATATCCAATGCAGTGCCTCTATGCCACCCTCCTCTGACTGCTCGTATGGTAGTAGTGCACCTACCACAGGAATACGCAAAATCTGGTAACAGTCCTCAGGTGTGACTGTCATCTCTCTCGTAGCAAAATGGAAGGTGTTGGTGTTGCTATGCCACCTCTCTACCAAAGCTGTCAAAAGCCCTCAGTTCACAGTGAACCGAGGTATATCCAAGAGAGAGGTCAATCCACATCTCTCAATAATATCCAAATCAGCCTGTGACAACCGCGGTATCAATGTCCACGGTCTGGGAAATCTCTCCCGTGACTGCACCACACCCAATTGCTCTTGGCACCAAACAAAACAAATCCAATATCAGTTTCCACATCAAAACAAAGATATCAAAATCAAACTTACATCAATCCGAACTTTGGACATTCATATGGGAAAGTTTACTATTTTCAAGGCTGGTGTTCATTTAGTTATCAATCCAGGAACGTAAAGCTTGAAATGGGTCTACAATATATATGCACTAAGCTCTTTAAATGATTATTCTACATTACTGTAGTAACTAACATTATGCAGAAAGGAAAGGTAGGAATGGAAATAATAAAAGGCTACATGAAAGCTTCACAAAACACTGCTGAAATGATCTAATGAAAATAACAAAAATCACACCGTTTTGTCTTGGTTGTAGGAACAGTTAGCGAATCTATTTCCAGTGGCTGTAGGAATAATCTAGTCATGAACTTCTACTGCAACTAAGTAAAAACTAAATTCAATGATCATAAACACAACATCACTCACCAAGTGGTCCCCCTTGGATGAGTGATATTAAACTTCCAACAAAGTACTATTAACAGTTCAGAACAACATATTCTTATTCATTTCTTCTTGAAAATGATTACATGTTCTAAAAGAGAAAATTTAGAATGCTTGCCAAAACTCTGCTCAATTCCTTTCCATCTTGTCTAACCCAAAGAAAGAAGGAAGAGCTTATTATAAAGAAAAGATAAACTACAATGGACAACTCAAGTTATTCCCAGAAGAAGAGGAAGATTATTTTCAAATGAAGGAGATAACTGAGGGCTTGGCTGCAGGAACCGTGGATCCTAAAACTGAACCATAGTCTTTGTACGCCAAAGCGATATTTTGTGAATTCAATATGCACTAGAGTTAAACTCCCATGGTGAAGTATAACTACTTTGATTATGCCATACATTGCACTTGATCAAATCCCCTTCAGTTTGACCCCCAGTTATCTGAATGTGATTCTCCAGTCCTTAGGCATGAAAAAAAATCATCCACCCTAGCATCAATTATTATCTGTACTAAAACAAAAATAACATACAAGGACATGCATATGTATCTTAATCAATTAATACATTCATTAACTCACATATGACATTATCCTAAATAATCTACATATCATAGGGACAAATCATTTGGCTGTAGGAATAAATTGGCATGGCTGCAGGAATTAATTGACAAAGTTCAAACATGATTTCTTAAGTTCAGTTTTAAAACATGGATTACATATAGTCAATTCACAATACTTTACTATCACAATGCAACCCAAAAGATGCCAAAAAACCTAAGAGTCATGATAAAAAACATGTCAAAGCATCGACTTATCATGCCCCCCAACTTTAAGGGTTTGCTACTCTTACAGCAAAAGAAAATTTCTGATTTTTGCTAAAACTCTGAAATCACCAACAGTGTCCTGTCCAGTTCCCTTAGAAGGCAAATTCCAATAAAATCCTTTCATTTTCTCTAACTTGGACCATCTAGTTGTTTCTTCTACAACTATATCATAATTC
Organism: Cryptomeria japonica; assembly: GCF_030272615.1. Lineage (NCBI taxonomy): Eukaryota > Viridiplantae > Streptophyta > Pinopsida > Cupressales > Cupressaceae > Cryptomeria > Cryptomeria japonica. The sequence goes on along the minus strand of NC_081411.1, from coordinate 779,305,724 downwards.
TGTTATGTTGGTTGGCATGCCAAAAGTGGCCACATAAGGATCTGAGGCTGAAAGATCAATGGCAACTAGTTGTTGGCTTTGTCCCTACCTAGTTGTATGTATCTAGAGGCTCTTTGTATGGCTGCATGAAATTTCTATAATGAGTAAGGTTCTCCTAGTTTTAAATGATCTGGTAGATGATTCCAGCATTGAGTTAACCCTTCTAGTGTGGTTGTCTTATGGGTCTGAACCAAATGCTCATATGCTTGATAAACTTCCTCTCTCATTGGAAGTACTATCTTACTAACATCATCTCTTATTAGAAACTTTTGCCAATCATAATACAGAATCCTGGGTGCTTCTAATTCACTTTTCAATGGTAATAGATAGTCAAGCTCTAATTTTTCAAACTCCCTGGCTTATGGTCCTATGATCATCTCATTTTGGATCCATGACATTAAAGCTCTAGGATGGATATCCCCAATATACAATAAAGGATTCCATTCTCTGTCTTAGGGTACAACATAGTTATGTAAATATAATTCACATAAAAAATTCCTTACCACATGTGGAGAGGTTTGATAAGCATGATAGAATTCCTCAGGTGTTTCCAAGGATGGATTAAGGTCCCTAACAATGTGGTTTAGTCTGAAATTCAGATATCGCTCTTTCAAATGTACTGCATAAATTCTTGGGGGTGCCCTACACTGCATCATCTCAGGAACCATACCATAAATCTCCTCTACCTTAGCTTCTAATTCCTTAATTCTATTTTCTTTCTTTTCAATCTCTTTTTGTTGCTTATTAATTATCCCCTGCAACCTATCCTTCTCTATTTCCCATTGCCTAAAAAATGTTAAAGCAATTGATAAAATACTTAGGGATGAAGGAGGTCTAATAGGTCCTACCTTAGACCGTGGGATTTCTTCAACAAACTTCTCATTCTAAGTTGACCTATCTCCCACATTTTCTTCAGGTTGCTGTAGAACATCTTCAACAATCTCTTCACATTGCAATGCCATAGAAGAAAGATTTGCTAGCTTATCCATTACAACTTCTTCCTGAATTTCTTCTTGGATTTCTTCTTTTGTAGGGTTTTCTTCAATTTCCTCTTCCATAGGGTTTTCTTGCATTTCTTTCTCTGCAACATTTTCTTCTTCTGAAGTTTCTACTGCAATAACCTTTGCTGGATTACTCTCAGGTTGAGTTTTCTATGTCCTCCTTCTTGTTCTTCTTACATACACTTTTGAAATGGTTGCAGGAGTTTTTATTTTTGTTCAACACCTCTTGGCTACAGGAGGAATCTATTTTTCCTGAGGCCGGCTAACAAATTCTTCATCTAATTCATCCTTTTGCAATTATTTTCTTTCCCTTTGCAAAACATGTGAATCTCTTTGAAGAGAAGTAGAGGGTTGTTCTTCAATTGACTCTTCTTCAATATTTTCTTCCATAATAATTGTGGCTCCTTCAGCAACTAGCAAACCCTCATCTTCACCAGAAAGATCTTCTGCAATAATCTCTTCTTGAGCCGGCGGATTATTTGCAATAGGGGCTTCATCGACCCTAAATTGTAGAATATCCTCAAACACACCCCATTCCATTTGTGAAACATCTCTCAGGGATAGCTATACAAGCAACTTAACCAATCCATGATTGCTAATAGAGCGATTTCCATATTTTCAAGTCTCCTTAGCACTTATAGAAATGAGATGGTACAAGAAATTTGGGACATTAACTTGCTGACCATGACGCAGATGACTAAGTAACTTAAAATGAGGTGAATGAAAATTTGAATACCGCCCTTCACATGTAATATATTTCATAACATACAAAGCTACCTGAGGCCAATGTGCTAGTAAAGAAACCCTTCAAGTCCCTTGTCTATCCAGCATTAAGGGTCTGTCAGTGGAAATTGTGAACTCTGCCCTGGCACTCCTTGCGTCTTTTGATTCTGGAAAGAGTTCTCCTTCTTGCAACAACCCTGTGACCTCTATAATTTGTTGCTCCATAGAAATTACCCTTAATCCTTTAACTATAGCTTCTCCTTCATCAAAGGAATGCATAAACTCTGCAGCTATTTCATCATTGTAATCCCTAATTTTCAAGAAATAATCCAACTAGTCGTGGTTTCATAAATAATGCTCATAGACAACATCTTGTAGCAATTCTTCATGGACTGTTGGCTCATGGTGAATTAGATCACCACCCAACTTTTACTCTAATACTTCCGTAGCTTCACCAAAATGTTTGACGGTTTCACAAAAAACTAAAATCTACATATCTTAATTTTGGCGGTAGACCTTATTATTCACTTGCGTGAAATAATCATCATAAGTAATGTCAGTTAGGAAGTCAATTTGGGATATCAAAAAAATCTGATAATAAATTTTATTGGAAAAAGGACCATAAAGTACCCCCCCAACTTAACCTAGCACGTGTCCACACAGGCTGACGAGATTTCAGGTTTGGAGTGGATTTAAATAGGATAAAAATCATAATGAACTAATAAATGCATAATTTAAATTAAGTACAATATACATGTACCTGCAATTGGGCAAAAATGATGGCAAAATGAAATGAAGTGATAGGTAAGAAAGTGGAATGGAATGTAGTGGATAGAACTTTATGTACGGAGAACAATATTCCCATGGAAATATTTTATTAGGATATGGTGAATAAGTTCACTGCAGAGGCTGCAAGAACATCACCTTTATCAATATGCTCAAGTGCAATAGGAAGCTCATGAATTGATACCAAATCTTTGGCAGTTGCTACAGGTACCTTGCCATTTGCTGTAGGAACTTTTTTTTCACTTTGGGGAGCAATTTGCTACAGGAACTCTTCTCTAGTAGCTGGCTTGTGATAAATTTGTAGTCGGTGTCCATTCACTAAGAGTTTAAATCGAATAGGATCTATTGTAGACAAATGGACTACTCCATTCTGAAAAACTTCTTCTACCTCATAAGGACCTAACCACCTTGTTTGGAGTTTTCCCATAGCATCCTTATATCTTGAATCATATAGAAGTGCCCAGTCACCAACTTTGAATTTCTTTTTTCTGATATATTTATCACTTCATCTTGCTCTTTGGTTTTGAATCAATTATGTCTATTGAACAACTATCTTCCTCCATTCATCAAGAGCATTTAAACTATTGAATGCATTCTTTCTGTGCTTCAGACAATGTCATATTTAGTTGTAGAGTTGTTCTCAAGGTTTTATGCTCAAATTCAATAGGTGTCATTGTTGTTTTGCCATAAACCATCTCAAAAGGTGTGAATCCAATTGGTGTTTTCCATGTTGTTCTATATGCCCAAATTGCCTCTGAAAGTTGATGAGACCAATCTTTCTTGTGGATAGACACTATTTTTGTAAGAATAGCCTCAAGCTCTCTATTGGTAACTTCTACTTGTCCATTAGACTATGGATGATATGGAGTAGATTTCCTGTGTCTTATATTGTATTCATTGACCAAAGCTTTTATCAATGTTGATGTAAATTGAGGTCCCTGATCTAAGACAATTTCCCTTGGTACTCCATACCTTGTAAATATTTCTTCATAGAGAAACTCAACCACCTTATTATCTCTTGCATGTTGCATAGCTCTAGCTTCTACCCATTTTGTTACATAGTCTGTACATACCAAGATATAAGATTTGCCATTAGAAGGTGGATCAATGGGGCCAACAAAATCTAATCCCCACTTGTCAAATGGTGTAACAGATATTTCAGGATATAGTGGCATCTCATTAGATTTTGTAGGTCTACCCATTCACTGACATTTGTCACATTTTCTTGTGTACTAAGCTAAATCCTTGTGTAATGTAGGCCAATAGTATTTGGTGTTGAGTATTTTTAGTGTTGTCCTTTTGGAAGCAAAATGTCCTCCACATGGCTCATCAAGACATGCATGCAAGATGTCACATATTTCATCTTCTCTGACACATCTTCGGATGACTTGGTCAGGTCCAGTATAAAATAGACAATCAACAATCTATGAAAAGTTAAAACTTTTTTTGACTAGCAACCTTCTTTCCTTAGGAGAAAAAGAAATTGGCATCTTAGCTACAGCTAAATAGTTGGCAATATCAGCATACCATGGAGTATGAGCCTTTATGAGAAACAAATGCTCATCAGGAAAACTGTCATCTATTATTGTAGAATCTTCCTGCAATTGAAGACATGAAAGATAATCTGCAACAACATTACACTTCCCGAGCTTATCAACAACTGTGATATCAAATTCCTACATCAACAATAACCAGTGAGCTAGTCTACCGGTGATTGATGGCTTATTCATGAGATATTTAATTGCAGTATGATTTGTATGCACAAATATGGGATACCCTATAATATAGTGTCTAAACTTGTTAAGGGCATCTATGATAGCCAACATTTCCTTTTCAGTAACTGTATAATTCAATTTAGGTCCTTACAAATTCTTGCTGATATAATATATTGCATTTTCCAACTTGTCAACTTTTTGTCCTAGCATTGCTCCTACGACATAATCAGATGCATCAATATGGATTTGGAATGGTAGAGACCAATTAGGTCCTTTTAGAACTAGTGCTTGAGTCAAAGCATGCTTAAGCTTTAAAAAAGCTTCATTGCATGTTGAGGTCCATTTAAATTCTGCATCTTTAGTAAGCAATGTATATAAGGGACTTACTATTTTGCTGAAATCTTTGATAAACCTTCTGTAATATCCAGCATGGCCAAGAAAACTTCTCACATCTTTCTGCTTCACAGGGTCATTAATATGCTGAATAACCTTAATCTTTACTGGATCCACTTGTATGCCTTGTACATATATATGATGACCAAGGACTATTCCTTCTTCCATCATAATGAAACACTTCTCACTATTTAGAGATAAGTTGTAGTCTTCACACCGCTGCAAAAATTTGTTCAAATTACCTAATGCTTGATCAAATTCAGAGCCATAAGTTGTAAAGTCATCCATGTAAATTTTCATAATATCTTGAGAAATATCATAAAAAATAGTGATCACTACCCTTTGAAAAGTGGTTGGAGCATTACACAACCCAAAAGGAAGAACAAAATATGCATACGTGCCCCATGGGCAAGTAAATTTTTTTTTCTCCTAATCCTCGGGAGCTATTTGTATCTTATTATAGCCACTAAATCCATCCAAGAATGAAAAATATCTCTTACCAGCAAGAGAATCCAATACCTAATCCACAAATGGCAGTGGATAATGATCCTTCCTTGTGGCTAAGTCCAAGGCTCTATAATCAACACATACTCTCTATTTGCCTCCCTTTTTAGGAACTATCACCAAAGGTGATACCCATTGACTATAAAAGATAAGATAGATAAACCTATCTTTCAACAATTTCTGCAATTCTTCTTTAACTATCTCCTTAAAGGTAGGGTTGACTCTTCTTTGAGGTTATCTGAGGAGGCAGCACTCATCCTTTATGTAAATGTGATGAGTACAAACTGTTGGATCAATTCCATTCATATCCTTGTAATCCCATGCAAAAGCATTTCTATGGAGTTTCAACAATTCTACTAGGCTATCCTTTTGAGTATCTGCTATATTCTTATTGATGTTCAAATATTTATTCAATTCCACCTCTATCTTAATAGTAAGATCAATCTGATTTATATCAAAAAAATGAGAATAAGACAACTCCTACGGCAACAAGGTATGCAAGATATCAGTGGCTGCAGGAAAGTCCAAACCTGCAATATTCGGAACCAATTCCTACAATTCTTGGTCTTCTATTAATTCATTTATCGGGATCTTATAAAGAATTGATTCCTCATCATATAACTGCATGAGTGGCACTTGATTAATCATCATAAGGTGATTAATAGAGTCAATTTCTTTAGATTCCTCTCCCAAAATAGGCTAAACAACTTGCTACTGCTCAAGCTGAGGTTGTGTTGGGGAATACAAGGCTAATGTTTTTATGGAACTGCCATCTGAAATAGTCATGTCTCCTAATCTACACCCAATATATGCATCAGCTGTGGCAATCCATGGTCTTCCCAAAATGACTGGATATCCCCGCAATGTTGTTTTTGGAGATAAAATCATAAAGTCTGTAGGATATTCCCAGGAATCTAGAATAACTACTATATCTTCTATGATACCATCAGGTCTTACTACAGAGCCATCAGCAAGTTGGAGAACTATGAGTGTAGCCCTTAAACTATTTATCTCTAGATGTTTCATTACCTCCCTTGTCATTACATTAATGATTGCCCCTATATCAACTAAAACATTTTTTATTTGACTGCCATTAATGATTATACTCACTATAGGACTACCTGGATCATAATACTTTGGAATAGCAATTTTTCCTAATATAATATCAGCCAATTGACCCATAACATGAACTGTTTGTGGATCTTTTTTCTTTCTACCAGGCTTCTTTAGGCATGCTTCTCTCAATGCCTTACCATATATAGGAACATCCTTTATTGCTTACAACAATAAAATTTTAACACAAATGTGCTTCACTTGATCAAGAATATCAAAGCTTTATTGTTGTTTAGTGGAAACTTCTTTATCTTTCAGTCTATAGGGAAATGGTGGTAATATTTGATTCTGAGGTATTATATCTTTAGGATTAGAGATTGGCTGCTCTTCTTGTACCTCAATAATAATCGGATGAGAGGGATTAGGTAGAGTTGTCCCAGATCAGAGGTGAATATCATCTAATGATAAAGATTAGGCTATGTATTGATTAGCATTAGCTAAATAAGCTTGTTGTTGTTGCTGAGATTTGATATTTGGATTACGCAATGGTTGAGTAGGAAGCTGCATTGGCTTAGGAGGTGCAGCTATATCTACAAGAGGAGGCATTAAAGTAGGAGGTTGTGGCTGCTGAGCAAGGGGCTGATATCCAGAAGATTGGGATGACTATGATGGGTTTCCCCTCCATTGAGAGGTAGGTTGCCAATTCCCTTGAAACTGGTTCCCTGGACCCTGAGGTGGATACCGGTTTCCCTGTGGCTGCTGCCACTGGGGGATTTGATTAGCAAATTGCTGTCCTTGGCCTTGTGATCCATACCAATGTGGATAGTTACCAAAATTTTGAGAATACTGTGGTTGCCATTGGTTATTTGGTGCATAAGAATTACCACTATAACCAGAAAAGGAAAGTGGATCGGGTGGCATACCTTGTCTTTGAAAATTTGGTCTTCTTTGAGCAACATAGAAGATTTGTTCATACTCACCTTGAATTCATTTGAAATCAAGTACTTCAACATTTGTAACCATCTTACATCTATAATCTTTCTTCTGCTGCTTACAATGAGGACAAAATTCTACAAGAAATGCATCAACTTCCTCATGCTTCTTCTTAGCTGCCAATGTATCCAACTGAGTAGCCATATTGTTTATAATGTCCTCCTTGAAATATTTTAATAGATGGCTAAGTTCCAATCTAGGAACTCTAGTTCCAGATGCTGATGATGGTGCCCATGGCTTAAATCTCCTATTCTTCTTAGAAGTAGATCTGGAATACTTCTTGCAAATTTGTCCTATTTCAGCCCAAGTAGATTGTGTAATGTCACCTCCTCCCATAAGATCTAAGGAATCGGTGCATTCATCACTTATACCCTTCAAGAATATCAATTTGAGGGAATCTTCATTCAAAGTACTATGCTTGGACTTCTTGACACTAAACAAAAACCTTTCTAGATAATCCTCAAGGCTCTCATCTTCAGTTTGTGTCATTCTAAAGATATCATCTCCATGATGATCAGTGCCTCTACAATAATCTTTGTATTTTGCAAGAAATAGCCTTTTCATCTCATCCCATGTGTTGATTGTGCTACTACCCAAGCTCATAAACCATCTCAAGGATGACTCCTTCAAAGTGGTTGGAAAAATTGTGAGTCTATGGGCATTTGTAGTATAGTCAAAACTCCTACATAGAACATCAAACTCAAATAGAAATGTATCTGGATCCTCTGTCACCAACCCATAGAATTTAGGAAGTGAAGATGCTGGAATGTTCTTGAGGTTAGCATTATCATGTTGGTCAGAGATGAGAAACTCAAATGTTGGAGTAGGTGGTGGTGGAGGATTATTCCCAGTAGGAGATGGGTTCCCTTGCATTGGACTTGTGGGGGTTGTTACTATAGGAAATTCTTCTTCTTGTGGATCAAAAAGGAATTGAAGACTACCTTCTGAAAATTCAGACTCAGGGTGATTCAAATTTTGTGGGACTAGATATAGTTCAACAAAAGGGTTTATATTTGGAAAATTATCTTTTGCATGAGTAGTATGAGTGGGCAGAAATCTACCTCTGGCATCTCTTCTTCTATTATGCATGCAGATTCATGAAATTTAAAACAATTAACTAGAAACTATAATAATCATAAAAGGTTCTTAGCTTGACACCGTCCTTGGCAATGGCACCAAAAATGTCCACCCCAACTATAATGATAATAATAATACCTCTAATTGAAATCTCAATTCAAAGTTTGGACATTCATATGGGAGAGTTTACTATTTTCATGGTTGGTGTTCATTTAGTTATCAATCCAAGAACGTAAAGCTTGAAATGGGTCTGCAATATATATGCACTAAGCTCCTTAAATGATTATTCTACATTACTACAGTAACTAGCATTATGCAGAAAGGAAAGGCAGGAATGGAAGTCATAAAAGGCTACATGAAAGCTTCACAAAACACTGCTAAAATGATCTAATGAAAATAATAGAAATCACACCGTTCTATCTTGGCTGCAAGAATAGTCACCAGATCTATTTCCAGTGGCTGCAAGAACAATCCAGTCATGAACTTCTACTACAACTAAGTAAAAAATAACTTCAATGATCATAAAAAAAAGATCACTCACCAAGTGGGCCCCCTTGGATGAGTGATATCAAACTTCCAACAAAGTACTATTAATAGATCAGAACAACATATTCTTATTCATTTCTTCCTAAAAATGATTACATATTCTAAAAGAGAAAATTCAGAATGCTTGCCAAAACTCTGCTCAATTCCTTTCCATCTTGTCTAACCCAAAGAAAGAAGGAAGAACTTATTATAAAGAAAAGATCAACTACAATGGACAACTCCAGTTATGCCCAGAAGAAGAGGCAAATTATTGTCAGATGAAGGAGATAACTGAGGGCTTGGCTGCAAGAACCATGGATCTTGAAACCGAACCATAGTTTTTGCATGCCAAAGCGATATTTTGCAAATTCAATATGCACCAGAGTTAAACTCCCATGGTGAAGTATAACTACTCTGATTATGCCATACATTGCACTTGCTTGAATCCCCTTCAGTTTGACCTCTAGTTATTTGAACGTGATTCTCCAATCCTTAGGCACGAAATAAAATCATCCACCACATCATTAATTATTATCTGCACTAAAACAAAAAAAACATACAAAGACATGCATATGTATCTTACTCAATTAATACATTCATTAACTCACATATGACATTATCCTAAATAATCTGCATATCATAGGGATAAATCATTTGGCCATAGGAATAAATTGGCATGGCTGCAGGAATTAACTGACAAAGTTCAAACATGATTTCTTAAGTTCAGTTTTAAAATATGGATTACATATAGTTAATTCACAATACTTTACTATCACAATGCAACCCAAAAGATGCCAAAAAACCTAAGAGTCATGATTAAAAACATGTCAAAGCATCAACTTATCATTCACCATGAACATTGATACTCAGGAAGTTAACATAGTAGTGGACAAGGATTGCACTGAAGTGAAAAATAATATTCCTAACACTAAAAACATTGAGCAACTGGTAGAAAATATTGAGGTTGGAATACAAGTAGAGAAAATAGAGAAACAATATATACAAAGAAACCTTTGGACAATGGAATAAATACTGATAATGTAGATGCTGGCATAGTAAAACCTACAGAGATAGAGATACTGATAGTGGATAACATTGAGATACTGACAATAGATAATACAAGGAAACCAACAGAGAAATTGGTAGATACACAGGTACACATTGAGACAATACAAATGGTAATCACTGAGAAGCCTAAACCATTGATAGTTGAAATGCAAACTCAGACTGATCCCTCGGAGGTTGAGACAAGAAAATTGGTTGCTAGTACTACAAGTACTGAGATAGTAAGGGGTCATGTCATACATATGAGGATGTTAAAAAGGTCATATGGTGTCCCAGAGGGTCATATGGGATCCTGAGGGCCACACATATGTTGGGACACCATATGACTCCTTAAGACATCATACTATCCTAAGGGGTCATATGGTGTCCTAAGGGGTCATGTCGTACATACCAAGATGATAAAAAGAGTCATATGGTGTCCTAAGGGGTCATATGAGGTCCTAAGGGGCCACACATGTCTTAGAACACAATATGACCCCTTAGGACACTATATGACCCTTTAGGACATCATATTCTCATAAGGGGTCATATGGTGTCCTAAGGGGTCATTTTGTGTACTAGGATGTTAAAAGGCATCATATGGTGTCCTGATGGGTAAGTAGAGAGGTGGATGGAAGGAGATAGGGATGTATTTATAGAGAAAGAGGAAGAGAGAGAGGAAGAGGGGAGATAGTGATAAGTCTAGAGGGGGGAAACAAATAAAGAGAGGTGGAGAGGGAAGGAGATAGAGGAAGGTGAGATATAAAAAAGTGGGGGGAGGGTTGGAGTGTGGGAGAGAAGGAGAGGTATTAAAAGAGAGGGAGGGAAGGAGAGGTACTCTTTACTCCACCTTTCTATCAAGTACCCATCTATCTATACTCTCTATCTCCCCTATCCCTTTATCTATTGATTTCTTCTCTCTCTATAGTTATCTATCTTCCCTCCTATTCTCTTTATCTCTCTTATCCCTCTCTCTACCTACCTCTCTTTCCACCCCTATCTACTTTTATCTCCCCTAATTATATACCTCCTTCCCTCCATTATACTATTTATCTCACCTCTTTCTCTCTCTCTCTCTCTCTCTCTCTCACTTTCTCTCTCTCTCTCTCTCTCCCTCCCTCCATCTCCATACTCTCACTCTAGCTACTTGCTCTATATACTTAGGACCTCTCTTTAAATAACTCTCCTTCTCTCACCCCAAGTCTTCCCTCCACTTTAGTATATATCACCTATCCCTATATCTCTCATTCCCTCTCTACCTCTCTCTCTCTCTATTTCTGACCTCTCAACTTATCACTATCTCTCATATTCCTCTCTCTCTTTCTCTATATATAATCCCTCCCTACAATACCTCTATTGATATCTTTTCCTCTATCTCCCAAACCTTCCCTTACCACTTCTATCAATTTCCCTCTCTCCCCACTCTCTCTCTCTATTACCTTTTTCTCAACCTACATCTCTCTCTCTTTTCATTTCTATTTACTTATCTATATCTACCTACATTTTTACACTCCCCCATTAAATATTTATCTAAATGCCTATATAGATAGAGAGAGAGGTTCAAAGAGAAGGAGAGATATATAGCAAGGTTAGATAGAGAGAAGTGGAGGTGATAGAGAGAGAATAGTATTAAGGGAAGGAGGTAGAGACTTGGGCGAGTTAAAACAAGTAAGGGATGGAAAGAGAGGTAGATAGAGAGAATGAGAGGGAATATAAAGAGTGTGAGATAAATAAAAATAGATAAGGAGGGAGTGAGAAGAAAAAAGTAGAGAGAAAGAATTGTGAAGATAAATAGAGTTAGGGAGGAAGGGAAGAAGAGGTATGTAGAGAGAGAGAGAGAGGGAAGATAGAGAAGTAAAGACAAAGCATGGGAGGGTGGGACAAAGATAAAGGGAGAGGAGAGAGAGAGAGAGAGAGAGAGAGAGAGAGAGAGAGAGAGAGAGAGAGAGAGAGAGAGAGAGAGAGAGAGAGAGAGATTTGGGGAGGGGGATAGAGAGGTGAGATACATAGGAGAGAATGTGTGTCACATATTTAGAGAGTAGAAGGGAGATATAAATAAGGGTGAGAGAGATAGATTTAAATCTTGGAGGAGAGGAGAGAGTGAGATAGAGAGATAGAAAGTGAATGATGATACAAGCCCATTGATTACTAAAATTTGACCAAGTCTAAAAAGTTATAAGATCTCTTAAAACCTAGAATTTGTATTGAAGAGGATAAAAACCAGCAAGGTGAATTCAGGTGGTTAGTATGCAAACAAAGCACTAAAACATATTAAAAACATGAAACATAAATCAAACCACATGAAAACATAAAGAAAAATGCTTATACCTTGCAAACTTATACCTTCTCCCTCGGATCGAGCTTGGTGAACTGAAGGTGCCACTTGATATTGCTCCACTTGATATGATCCTTTGAGTGGTTTGAATGTGGTTAGTTTTCCAATATTGTGCACAAATGGATGTGATGGATTAAGGATGAAATGGATAAGTATGGATGAGTGCTAATTTTGGCATGGTAAGGATGCAAGGATGGTTTCTTGGAGCACAAACTAGCAACATGGATTTACTAAACTTGGAGATGATATATGAGGGAATTGAGTCCTCAATTTATAGGAAGAGAGGAGGAGAAATGGAGGGCTAGGATTGACCCAAGATGGAGGGTCAGGATTCCTTTTGAGCCCACCCAAGGCCCAAGAGGAGGTGCAGAGACCAAGAGATTTTCCTTAAAGGCATTTCTTATCTCCACACTCCTCAAGGTTCATTGGGAAGACTTCCCAATGTGCCTTGGGAAGAACAAGGGATAGGATATTCCTTTAGGGATGGAAATGAATAATTTAAAATTATTCAAAAAGGATGCTCATGGGGATTGGAGGAATAAGGAGGAGTTAAAAATTCCTTGGAGGATGGGATGCTTAGGGGAATGTGATATTTTCACCTTGGAAAAGAGCATTTAAGGAGAGTGGTTGGATGGAAGGGACAAGGAGTTGACTTTGTGGCTAATCATGACGATTAGCCACTAGCAACTCATTAGGAGAGGAATTAGAAGAAATATTAGGTGGGATTAGGGTAGATAAGATTTGTAGGAGGATTTGACTAGGAGAGAGAATGAGTGGAGGGAATTAAAAATTAGAAGAATAATGCTAAGTGAGTTTAGGGAGTTTTTAGAAGAATTTATTAGGTTAATGATGGATTAGGAAAAAGGTGATTTGTAGGAATGACCTAGGTTAACTAATTAATTGAAATTAATTAGTTAAGAGGAGGAATTTGAGGAGATTTAATATTGAGGATTTTTAGAGGAATAAAAGGGGGTTGATTTATTAAATAAATCAATCAATAGACTATAGTGACAATATTAATCTTAATAAATTAATTATGTCAGGAACTTAAAATAATTAAAATAATTATTTTTAATGTCTACATGTATTATGACTTCTAGAGATCTAAAACCACTCTCAAACATCTTGACAATATATACATTAAATATAACTTAAATTTTAAGAAAGATAAAAGACAAAGAGAAAATGCAACTTATACTTAAATGCTATATTTTATGTATATATCTTGCTGAAAAAACCAATGGAATGCTAAATGAATTGCATACAAGTCCATAATACTAATCTAACTTTATGTATGCAAAATGCGTACATGTTGTTCTTAATAAACATAACATGTACATGTTTTGTATTTTCAAAAACCCGTATGCGTCTTTTATTTTTAAAAACGCGAATGCGTTTTTGTTTTAAAAAACCCGCACACATTTTTAATTTAAATAATCCATACACATTTTGGATTGGATTTAGGCTCAGATATACAAACCTAAATGCGAACATGTTATTTAATTTTAAAAATAACCCATTCACATTAGTAGTTTTTGAGGGTTTTTTTAGGGTGTCCACTTTTTTGCACACTATCTTGGTGCACTTACCCCAAGGTTAATTCCTTAACTAGAGTTTGACTTAAGACAAACCCTATCCAAAACCCTATTTATTTTCTTTTTGTATGTAGGGATTAGGCTCATGAGATGCATTCTTATATTCTAATAGAGTTGATAATGATTAACAAGTTCAACTTGTGACAAAGTATAATTCGAAGGACCAGGGAAAATATATACTAGCCGGTCTCGAAAAATTAGGCTGAACCTCTAGGAATAGGTTTTAAACATCTTCTTTTTTCTAGATCTCAATTTGTGGCTTTGTGGGATATCTGTATCAATTTGTTTTTTATGGTTTACTTCAATCATTCTTTGTTTTACCTTGATTGAGCAATTATCATCTGATTTCAACTAGAAAGAGGGGGAAAACACATAACCAATGAATCTAATCATATTTTCAGCCCTTTCCTTATTTGGATTGTGGCTAGATATATTAGGTTCACCCCTCTTTTAATGTAACTGTAAATTTGACTTCTTATTGGTTTTATTAGCTAAATTGAAATTGGTGAAATTTTTAGTGGCTAATATTTGCAAATTGGCTATTTTTTGAAATTTGGAAACCAAAATTTGGCTAACAATTTCAAATTTTAAGGTGACTCGAATCACCACATTTTTATAAATTTTTATTTTAGTGTCATTTAAATCGACCGAGAATTTATTTTATTTATTTTTTGACTCAAAATTTCACCACAATATTTGATACATGATTGAATCAGATTTGCCAACATTTATTAATTTATTGCAAAAATCTAAATTAATTCACCAATAATATATCATAATTATTAGTTACTGTAGAGTTATATCAACAATATTTAGTTGCCACCATTGAGTAAAAAAATAATCTAATAACCTTCCTTGTATTCCATGAGGCAAATTGTACCTACAAGTTGTAATGAGGTTAATTGTACCACAATGAAAATCAATTGCCTATAAGAAATTTTTGGCCCCATGAGTGTTACAAATTGTTGGTACATTTTATCTCAGAAAATTCAAAGAGGGCTGTTAAATTACTTTAAATTAATGGAAGAAACTAACTAGAGTACAATCTATCCCTTAAACTCATTAATGATTTCCACCTTCAAGCCTCTACTATTCCATTAAAAAACTTTTTTTTTTAAATGAAAGGATTTGGAATAGTATTTAATGCATACCCTTATTATTTTCAAATATTTAGCAATATTTTCTACCCAAAAAAATTGATATAAAAAAAATTGCTAATAAAATTAATATTTTTCATTAAAAAAGGAAAGATTCGCCAATAAAAATTATTGTTTTCTTTACAAAAAATTAAATATTCACCAAGATTTTATACAATTTTTTGAGAGGGGGTTTCTTAAAGTTTTCATTGATTGAAATTCTAGGCCTGAATTTCCACCATTACAATGATTTAAAATTTTATGAGGTGCAATTTATGATGTTATGAAAATGCAATAATATTTTTTTTTTAAATAATGAGGCTAATCAATAAAAATATTAATCCACAAACCTAGACAAAGTATGATGACCTTGTTGAAGAGATAACACCAGCTTGACAATAAAAATGGAAAGGGAATGATAAATAAAGACAAAGATAGATTAGATACATATTAATTGTTTGCATTGGGTAGATCTATGGAGGCTTTATAAAAATGATCCATTCAATTTATACCAAAGCCCTTTCGAAAAGCATTATTAAATGTTATTTTTATTTTCTTTCATCTCTAAGTTCTAGGCTTAATCCTCTAGTTATTGTGTTCAAGAAATAAAAGAGTGCCATAATGGAAGAAAGGCTAAGAGTTGAACCCATCACCTTCGTCTCCCTTAAAAATAATGTTGAAGTATAGGATATCTTTCAATGGGAAGATTATCTCATTTTTAAGAGCCATGAAAGGTAAAGACAATGATTTATCATCATAGTCCGTGAATAACCAGAGGGATGAGAGGGTTCAAGTGGGTATAATTGAGGTCATGAAAGAGCTCATTGCACTATTCATAGGTCTAATTTGTGAAGGAGAGAAGGTCCCCCATCTCATCCAAAAAGAGCCATTTGAAGACTATATAAAAAATTTCTTAAAGGGAGAAAAGATTTAGCACCACCAAAATGGGTTTAGTAGAGATGAGTTTCCTCCTCCATGGTGGATTATGCTACTATTTGATAAAATACTTCACACTCAAGCCCCCAAGTTTGCAAGCTTTTCCAATGGGAGAGCTTATGATCCATTACACTAGGGGTTTTTTTTTTGTTATTTGTCTTCTGCCCCATGACTCCACGGGAGGTTAGGGTTTTGTCCTAGGAAAAACACATTTTGGGTAGGTGTGGAATTAAAAGGAGGGGTGTTTTCCAAAAAAGCTAAGAAAAGCCTTTAATCCATTAAAAAGAAAAAATTATATTTGGGCAATGAGACACCTCTTGTAATTATTGAACTATGGCCTAGAAACTACTTGTTAACCCCCATAATAAAGGGAAAATGTTGGTAGACCCTCTAGGTGATGAATACTATGAGGGGGGGAGAGGGTGAATTAGTATGCCCAAAAACTTAACCAAACTCTTAAGCAATTTTACTGCAGACTGGTATATTAGTTGAAACAACAAATCGGTTAAAACATAGGTAAGCCAAATAGTAAATAGAGCATTCATCCATAGAAGCACAATCACCATAACACAAGATTTTTGACATGGAAACCCAAATGAAAAAAACCACGGTGATTAAAACTCACAGGTCTACTATCTACAGAATAGCAACCAGACCGATTAAGGTTTTACAATGTTCTTCACCAGAACATATCCTATTAGGAATCTAGATCTTTGTTAAGAGATAAGTCTTATTAAAGACTACCCTGTTAAAGGATTTCAGATCCACAACTATGAACCACCTTGTTAGAGGATTTACAATAGGCTTGACTGGCCCTACTAGGTTAAGGGTTTCATAATTGTCAAAGAGATTAGTAATCAACAAGTGAATGATCTAGAAAGTAGCACATAATGCTTGATTAGATCCTTGACTACTCTTTTGTTAATGCATTGCAACATTACTTCAGTCTTCTATCCTTTGCATGTTCAATCTCTATCGCATGATGCTTCTATAACAACTTCTCTCTTCAATACACACACAATAAAACCCTAGACATGATGTCCTTAAATAGGAAGCTGATTTCATGTCGGTCTAATGAGATTGGATTACAATTTCTTAGGTTCAAAGCATCTAGATGCATTTGGTAACATGGCATAGAAACACCATCAAAGTGTTTATGGATGATAACTCATCATACTTTACAAGTTTACCAGTTTAACACAGTATACTGATTACCAGTTAACAAACAAAGACTGGCAAACTGGAACATTGTGTTCTGATCAAAGAAGATTAACTCCCACTAGGGGTCCTTGTTTCGCTTGAGGTATTCATACCGTTCGAGGTCATCGGTCATGCTATGACCAGTAAGCTTCTTCTGCAAAACACTGATAGTCTTCTACAAACAAAGACTATACATACAATGGCATATAATACCGGTTTGAATAATACATCACATACTACAGGTTGAGAATAAATCACACAACAAAATAAGTGTGTGTCCATCAATGACAATCACAACTAAACATCATCAAAATGCCAACAATCTCCCCCTTTGGCATTAATGGCAACACTTAGGAAAATTTTACATCTAAGTGCTTACAAAACAAAAAAGATGCCATAATCAAAATTACTCCCCCTAAGCATATACACTACTCCCTTTGCCAAAATTACAAGCATGTGCATCTTCCATTTGCATGAAATTTTCAATACCACTCCCCCTTGCCAACAATGACAAAGCAATGCAAACACTCCCTCTTTCACAAAAAAATACCAAAGTTATATTGCATAACATAAAAATAGAGTATATGTTCACATTAATAAAGAGTAAAACTTCTCAAAAAGGAATTTAAAGTTTTTCAAAAAATCCTTCATGTCTGAAGACTAGGAACCGAGAACTGAAGCAGCAATTTCACTCTCAAAAAGGAATTTAAAGTTTTTCAAAAAATCCTTCATAGCTCACATATGAGTGTCTTTTTCCACTTCATGAAGTTTTCCTCCGAGTAGCTGAAGTCTTCTTCTTCTCATGAAAAATATTCCTTTGAACTTATCAATAATCTCAAACAATTCAGAATTTGAGGCATCTGGAAAATATTGAGCAAAAATTTTCTCCTTGATTTCTTGTTGCTTTTCAATGGCAATGTGCCATTTATTGTCCAAAGAATCATACAAAGATTTAGAAGTAACTGATTTAATACCGGTAGGTGACTGATCACTATCACATAAATATTTAATAAGTTCTTGTTCAACATCCTTCTTTTCAATATCATTAAAATCATCAAAATATTCTTTTAAATCATCAAGAACTTTCCTTCTAATATTCTTTATGGTCCTTTGACAATGTGTCATACGCTTGTAAGAAGAAATATCTATATTTATTGGTGCAGAAGTTGCAGATATATTATCGGTAAGCTTGGTCTTCTTAACTAGTTTCCTCATCTTCTTTAAATCTTCTTCTGATTTAGTGTCTCCTGAATCCTATGCTCCATTCTTGGTTTTCCTCTTCCTTTCAAATACCTTTGGAGAAACAGCCTCTAGTTTCTTTTTGGCTAGTGACCTCCTAGTCACTTTAGGACTAGCAGCAGATGTAACCAGTGTCGATGCCGATGGAACAACTTTCCCCTTTTTCTGCTTTAGTATAACTGTAGGATTAATCCTCTCAGAGTAGGTATCAGTCCTTTTCTCCTTTGGATCAAGCAGTAAAGCAAGTAGGGTAGAGGCCTACCTAATGATCATATCATTCACCACTTTATAGCCCATAGGCTCAACTTCCTCTTCTATGGGCTCAACTGCTTCCATTATGCAATGATCCACTTTGATCGTGAAACAAATGTCATCTTCATACTTCTTGACCAGTTCAACTAATATCCTTACTCTCTGCTTCATCTTCAATTTAAACTCATCAAAATCTTGTTCAGAGTCTTCGGATAAGTAGCTCCTACTACTTGCAAACTCTCCTTGATTTTCCTTGAAAATGATAGGTCACTTGACCATTGAACATCACCAACTCCCAGTAAATACCCTTGAAAGGAGAAAAACAACCCAACTAGTAGTTGACTGAACTCAAATTTTAGAGAATTATCCTCTTTGATAGATTTCAAATTCTCCATGAGTTGTTTTTGCATACAGGTACATAAGTCATACTCAGCATCATCCTTGATCATCTGATAAGTGGCATGCACCACAGCTATAGGAACAAAGTTCATCTTGCTAGCATAAAATACTCTATAATTGATCACCATGCATGCATACTTCACCAAGTCATCTATTATGGTGTTAACAGTCATTGCTCAGTTGTCACTCATAGAACTGGTGAGCTCTGTCACTTTGGATTTGGTGATCTTGCAAAGAATAGGGACTTCTCCAACATTTCAAAAACCGGTCACAGCATGGATTGCCTTTGATATGATATCATGGGTTCGTTCAAGATATATCATGTCACTATGAACCCTATGGAGAATGATTCTTATTTGATCATCTATGAATTCTTCAAGAAAATACACTACATTGTGAAATTTCTTCTTCTAAATCACACTATATTATGGTTTAATCTTCTTGTCTCTCCAACAGAACAAACTTAACTGGGAGTGAATCACTAGAGACCCTAGGTATTCTAGTTTGCAATCAATATAACCAAAAATATCCCCTTCGATGATGACTCCAATAGGAATTTGAGATAAGGCATTATATTTCACCTTCTTCCTAAGGGATTCAGATGACTCCTTAGGTGCAGAAGAACTAGAAGAGGCTTTGGATGTAGAAGCCATAACTAAATAATTTTGAATGATGGGAGTGTTTTGACAACAAATACCTTTTCACTCAAAACTAGGATTCGCCAATGTTGAGCACAACACACTTCTCCTAGAGATTACTTTACCGATCTAACTTCCACACTGATATCTTGAAATGGCTGCAAAATCTTGTGCTAGATTTCTTTCTGGATTCTTTCGAACGCAAGATGAATCACTCTTATTGTGCTGCTCAAGCTAGAAAAATTCTTCTTCAAAAAATAGGTAAGTAAAAATGACAACAAGAGTCACTTTTAAACATACTCCTACCTACCATAATAAATGCATCATCGATAGGGTACAGACCCTAACTTTACCACTTTATTTCTTTGATCGGTTGACAGGTAACTGATACCGATAAAAACACTTTACCGATATACACCAAGGGTCTAAAACATTGTTACTGATATGTTCCCCCTTAAGCTTTTCAAAGCTTAGTTTGCTGATTCAGGGGTCTCCACACTGGGTGTGGAAATTGGTACATCTTTTGGCTTCTCTTCAGATTTCTTTTTCCAAGTTTTATTCATATCTGCCTGAATGACTTCAACATTGACCTTTCCTTTTCCTTTTGGGTCGACCGGTCTTTCTTTTGATGGATTTTGTCTTAGTCTGCATGCTTTGGCAATACGTCTTGGTTTGTGACAATGATAGCATACCATACCAGGTGCTCTCCATGGTCCAGTGTTCACCTTCCCATTCTTTCTCCTACATGTTGCAACAGTGTGACCACTACCATGGCAGATCAAATAGGTTGCTCTCCAACCGGTTTTTGCTTCATAACCATTTGACTAGTGGTCATAGGTTCTATACCGGTTTGGGTCTTGGTTCAGAGGAGGTTCTTGGAAAATTCCTCTCGGTCTTGGTGCATAGACTCTAGTTTTGTTCATAACCAACCTGTACTCAAAAGATCTATGCCCAAACTTATTACATGCATAAAAATGACCATTAAATCTACTAGTTATGGCCTTGTGGTTATGCACATTATTTTTTATGTAAGGGAAATTGTTATAAGCCTTACTCCTACACACATTGGTGGTGTGTCCTTCCTTATTATAGTTAAAGCATATAGGTTTGAACTTTGGCTTACCTTTGCTTTTACTACTATTCTTAGGTACCAATTGCTCTTTTAGTGCATCAGTCTTGGTTCTAGAAGATTCACCTTCCTCATATGTAGAGAAACCAAGTCCAAAGGTATCCTTTGATGGCTTCATTGATTCCAACTTTTGGTCCAACTTTGCAGCACTTCGGTTGAACTTTGCAAGTATCTCCTTTGTCTCAGCAAGTTCCTTAGAAAGAGCATCATTGGTCTTCATCAAAAGGTTTCATTCTTAGAAATGGCTGCATTCAATTCTACTTGTATTTCTTCTTTTTATTCCTTACCCTCTTTTAGATAAGCAGTGATGGTACCAATCTCTTGTTTCAGCCTAGAGATCTCATTCTCCTTGTCCTTCACTAGATCTTCAGCTTTTCTTCTATTTTCTAGCTCTTGACTCATCCCGATAGTTAGTCCTTCTAGCTCTCTCCTTAGGTTAGTTTTGGACTCATTCAGTTTCTCCACTTCTTGGACTAGGGCATCCATGTCTGCTTCATCAGAAGAGCTATTCTCAGTAATTTTCATCATTTGCTCAACAGGCTCTCTTCTTTTGGCTAAAGAGGCTTTATATTTGATCTTAAGTTCATCATAGGCTCTCTCAGATTCAGACAATTGGTGAGTGAGTTCCCTCATGCTGTATTCCCCCATATCTACTTTCAAGTGGTTAGACTTAGAGAAAGGTTGGCTTTGATACCAATTGATGAATACTAAGAGGGGGGGGTGAATTAGTATGCCCAAAAACTTAACCAAACTCTTAACCAATTTTATTGCAAATCGGTATATTAGTTTAAACAACAAACTGGTTAAAACATAGATAAGACAAATAGTAAATAAATCATTCACCCATAGAAGCACAATCACCATAACACAAGATTTTTGACATGGAAACCCAAATGAGAAAAACCACAGTGAGTAAAACTCACAAGTCTACTATCTGCATAATAGCAACCTGACCAGTTAAGGTTAGACGGGTTAAGGTCTTACAATGTTCTTCACCAGAACAAATCCTGTTAGGAATCTAGATCTTTGTTAGGAGATAAGTCTTGTGAAAGACTACCCTGTTAAAGGATTTCAGATCCACAACTATGAAGCACCTTGTTAGAGGATTTACAATAGCCTTGACTGGCCCTACGTAGTTAAGGGTTTCAGAATTGTCGAAGAGATTAGTAATCAACAAGTGAATGATCTATAAAGTAGCAAATAATGCTTGATTACATCCTTGACTGCTCTTTTGTTAATGCATTGCAGTATTACTTCAGTCTTCTATCCTTTCCATGTTCAATCTCTATCACATGATGCTTCTATAACAACTTCTCTCTTCAATACACACACACACTAAAACCCTAGACATGTTGTCCTTAAATTGGAAGTTGATTTCATGTTGATCCAATGAGATTGGATTACAACTTCCTAGGTTCAAAGCATCTAGATGCATTTGGTAACATGAAGCCCATACTATCAAGTTGGTAGCAAAACTTGATCCTCTCAAGTATTTACTCAGCAAGGCAGCTCTCACAAGATGATTAGCTAAGTGGGTTATGATTCTTAGTGAGTTTGATATCCAATACATAGAACATTGAACTATCAAAGGATGGGTAATTGCAGATCAATTAGCAGAAGCACCACTAAAAGACCAACAACCACTGTAGGTGGAATTTCCAGACATGGATGTACTCAATGTCACACCCAAGCAATGGACCCTATACTTTGATGGATCCTATACACAACATGGATTAGGTGTCGACATCCTTTTTGTTACTCCAGAGGGGCACACAATTCCAAGATCTTATAGACTGATATTTCCATGCACCAACAACATCGCTGAATATGAAGCTCTGGTAATAGAAATCAAAATGGCTATGGAATGGAGAATCACA
This sequence comes from Cryptomeria japonica, assembly GCF_030272615.1. NCBI lineage: Eukaryota > Viridiplantae > Streptophyta > Pinopsida > Cupressales > Cupressaceae > Cryptomeria > Cryptomeria japonica. The sequence goes on along the minus strand of NC_081411.1, from coordinate 779,283,135 downwards.
AAATTGAGAGTTTATGGGGATTCTCAATTAGTTATCAATCAAATCAATGATGAATATCAGACAAAGGATGATAAGCTAATGCCTTACAAGATAATGGTGGATGATTTCAAACAGTACATTATACACATCACCTTTGAGAAAATCCCAAGATTGAACAATAGAGTTGCTGATGCAATGGCCACTATTGCTTCACTACTACAAATTCCAGATAAATAGAGTCGTTACTAGTTCCTGGTAGAGCAATTTTTTTCCCCATCCTATGACAATTCTGTATCCCAAGTCATCTATGCCCTAATTGGTTCAGATTCACCTGTATATAGGACAATTTATGATTATCTCAAAAACAATACACTCCCACCCGACCTATCTCACAACCAAAAATGGAGCTTCATCCACCAAGCCACCCACTATACCTTAACCATGGACACACTTTATCATCAAGGTCTAGATGTTACTCTTCTTCGATGCCTCGATCATAATGAATCTGACTCTGCCTTACACGAGCTTCATGAGGGTATCTGTGGTACGCATTCATGTGGTCCTACTCTCACCAAGAAACTTTTGAGAATGAGATATTACTTGCCAACAATGGAGAGAGAGTCCTATCAATTTTATAAGAAATGTCCTAAATGCCAAATTCACGATAATCTTATCCATGCACCAGCATAAGAGCTCCAGTCATTCACTACATCTTGGCCTTTTTGTCAATGGGGATTTAATTTGGTAGGGAAAATTCATCCTTACTCTTTGAATGGGCATAAGTTCAATATCACTGCAATAGAGTATTTCACCAAGTGGATTGAAGCAATCCTGATTACCACTGTAACTAGAAAACAGATCTCATCATTCATTCTCAATTATCTCATTTGCAGAAATGGCATTCCCAGTTCCATAATCATAGACAACAGGCGTGCTTTCAAGAATCAAGATGTGCGAGAGCTATGTGAATGATTCAAAATCCTACATCACCTCTCCACACCATACTACCCACAGGGGAATGGTCAAGCAAAGGCATCAAATAAAACAATACTAAAAAATCCTTAAGAAAACAGTAAATAATGCTGGTAGGGATTGGCATGTACAACTCAATCCGACACTTTGGGCCTACAAGACAAGCATCTGAATACCTATATGGGCTATGACATATTCATTGGTGTATGGTTTAGAAGTAATTCTACCTCTTGAGGTAGAAATCCTATCTCTTTGAGTATCTTTGAAGGGCCTCATACCAGATATATCGAGTAAACAGGTTGCATGAAGTAGAGCTTCTTGATGAAAAATGACAACATGCATATGACCATCTCGAGGCATATCAATAGTGAATGTGTAGAATCTATAATCACAAAGTCACTATTGGGACTCATAAAGTTTGAGTCAATTTGAGAGGCCCATTTCAAATTTTTTCTCTTGCACTTCCAAATGACCACCTAATCTCATTCAGATGGCCTAGTTTGAAGGAGGGTAAAATGGAGGCAATTAATTATCAAAAGGTAAGGCTTGGGAATGTGTCCTATACCTTTCATTTGGCCTATGAAGTGATTCAAAACTTTCATATTTCAATTTGGATCAATTTATCAAGTACCCATTTCAACTGGTGAGCTGAAAGTCCATCATAGGTGCAAATACAAATTTTATTAAATAACCTACTTCAAGCTCCTATATCTTTTGACTAGTTGATTGTCATGCTAAAATTCAAAGTGCATTGAATTGTATGCATATAAGTGTGCCTCCATGCCAAGTTTTAGGTCTTTATGAATCTATTTGATCAGTTTTAAAAGATGATTACTTGAGCCACTTTGTTCAGTTTTCTGCACTTTCATTGCTACATCAGTTAAAGTTGCTATCTTCATGAACGCACTATTTGTACCCTATTTGCTTCTCGATAAAACTAAGAATTCTAGGGTCTTCTTTATACTTCAAGGTACCTATGCCCCAGATTTGGGGGTCTACGAGGATCATTTGATATTTTTAAGAAAGGCACTTTGAGGTCCCTATGCATTGGTTTTATTAGGTTCATAGTGCCGACAGAGCCATTTGGTCATCTTTGATCGTTAATATTTCTTCACTTGGGATTATTATTGAGAAATGGCTTGGCAAAGTGAATTATTATATATCAGATAGTATGCCTATCAGTTTTTGAAGTCCAGAAAGATGTTTTGACCAGTTTGAAAATTACACCTTTGGGATTAAATGTGAAAATATGGCGCAAGTGCCTGAAAGTTGCAAAACTCAGTTTAATGATCATAAAAATGTGTCAACCGATTCCAGAAGTATGTTCAAGGTTCCTAAGGTTTTTCAAAGGTCAGTCACATGAAAACAAATTTTTTTTTAGTCGGACCCACTTTGGGGCCCAACCTGGCTCATGCCCTTGCAGTGTTGGTTTTATGGCCAAAATGTTCTTGGTACATGACATCATGATGCATAAAGATATGGAGATTAAAGAAGATGATGTTAGTTTTGATTCATCAGATATGGGATTACATAGTAATGTTACTATAAATTCCTATAAAATATATAGAAATGTGGGAAGACTTTAGAAACTTTCAAGCAACAACTGACAGAATTACTTTGGTTACTTTTCTCTCTTCCCTTAGTTATCTCGTCGATGAGATGGGGAGTAGCTGCTAAAAAAAACTATGGTGTCTACAATAATCCTGCTATTGATTATATCTGGTCCTATGAAGGTAGCTACTTATTTGCTAATGCATGGATATGTTGGTTTTGCTATGGGTGCTCTGTGGAGGTTTTCTTCTATTAAATTGTGAAACATTTGTATTCCCACTTCATGTCTTTTATGCTATATTTATAAGGTGCCTTGGCATCAAGACTTCCATGTCACTTCCCGGATAGCTAGAGAGGGCCCTCTAAAGAGCTTACTTATGCATATGACATTTTCTACCTGGTAAAAAAATTGTTGGAAATATGCAAACAAATCCAGATGCTATCCAAAAATCACATGGAACCAATTTGGTTGAATAGAGCAATTCATGAAAATACATATAATTCAAATCCTCCTTGCTGTAGCATGTAGCTGGTAAAAAAGTCTTTAAAAAACTTCAAGATTTGCAATTGGTAGGTTTAGTGCCAATGTTCCTAGTCGTGGCATGAAGCCTAGCCAGCATCCATCTCCTCCCTGTGCATGGTGTTTGTGGAGTGCAGTGGATCCTTCAAATAAAATTGTAATGGCAGGTGTGTTGCTAGCAATCTCTTCCCATGCAGCAGGTTAAGGGCATTAAAAAATTTATAACAAGTGCAAGTGTTCTCCTCCCTGTGAAATGAGCTACAAACCATCCAATCTCTCCTTCATGTGGCTATGAGAAAGTTTTAACCAAATGCAAATTGGCAAATGCATAATGTCAATCTCCTCCCCTTGCCGTGGAAATGGGAAAGCTTTAGAAACTTTTAAAAAATGCAATTGGCAAGTTTGAATGCCAAGTTCCCCTCCCCTTCGCAATTTTTGAAGAAGTTTTAAGAAACTTTCAAGAAAATGAAATATTAGGTGTAAAACTAGTTGGATCCTCTCCCTCCTATGGCATACCATGAGGTAGAAAGGCAAAGAACCTTCAAAAAATAAATGGTAGGGCTTAGAAACCTTCAAGATTGTAGTACTAGGCATAAGAATTAATCCCACATTGACTGGGCAGGGGAAATTTTAGTATTTAAATCTAAAGCTCCACCCAACTATAGTGTCAGTGCCTTGGAGGATTTTGACACAAGGTGCTGGCCGACACCTAGTAGACCCCATGTGCACATGCATGAATCTCAAGGTGAGGAGATAGCTGGCAACTATGTGGACCCCATGTGTGCATGATTCTCGAGGCAAGTGGGTTTTGTAGTGGAAGGACAAGTTAACGAGTTTGCAGGTTCGAGGATGATCTATGGCTAGCGTTGTTTGGCAAAGTGAAGGTGCTCACCAGTTACCCTTCATGAAACAATGTAAAGGTGGTGGGCCCGGTAGGTAAGTGGCTCCTGAGGTAAAGATCAAGCATCTTGAAGATGATCGGGCGAGTGTCATTGTTTCGCAAAGCAAAGGTGCTCGCTAGTTACCCTTCGTGAAATAGTGAAAATGCAGATTAAAGTTAAAGATTGAGAAAGTTTGATGGTGATCGATGACTAGCGTTGTTTCACAAAGCGAAGGTGCACAAAGATTACCCTTCACAAAATAGAAAAAAGTGAGATGGAAGGTACAAGCGGCAGTGAGCTGGTGGGTCTGAGTGAGGTGACGATGAGCAGGCAGGTCTGGTGGCAGTTGAGTGGCGGATAGGTGGTGATCTGTAAGACGACGAGATGGAGCCGAGGTGGTAGGTCCAAGTGGTGGACCTGTGGACCCTATGAGCGAATCATAGGCTGCCACATGGTAGGGTGTCAGTAAGATCAGGCAAAAAATCAAAGTTAAATAGCATAGTCTAGACTATAGAAAAAATAGAAAAATTTAAATGGTGGCCTACATAAAAAAGATTAATTCGCCCACGGGTTATTTTTTCCCCAAATATAGAAGTATTATATATCATCGGAAAGCTCTTAGGATGACGAGACGAGAATCTAGTCATGCAGTATGTTTCAACAAACATTAGATATTTTGAGAGCAATTTCCACGGGAAGAAATGAAAATATTTTTCAGTTAAGGAAAAAGGGACAATTGGCATGTTCTGATGCATTCTGGTCTTTTCCCCCCTATTTCATATTCTCATTTCTTCTCAATTGCAAGGGTTCTAGAAAATTGGGAGAAATGCTCCAGATTTTTCATGGTTTCCAGTTTTGAGTTTTCTTCAAGATTGTACAGGGCAATGTCCTTTTCCAAAGAATAGAGTATGATTCATGCTATAGGTTTTTCTAATTACACGTTTTTATGTATGTAAGGCATGCATAAATTCGCACAAAACTTGTCTTTGAAGTGTACTTTCATTTTATTCAAATCAAATCCTTAAGGAGGATCAAGTTTGTCATGAGTAGTTGTGTTTGTGAGTGTAATGTTTTCTTGTAGGTAATCCTTCAAGGAAGATTTTAAACTTTGTGAGCAAATATTAATAAAATAGGGTTCATATTCTGGATTTGATATTTTCTATGAATGAGTTGAGTAATGCATTTATGTATGGCATTAAATGCAAGAATACTTAAGGATGAAGATGGATTTGTAGTAGAAGTTTTGATCTATAGTTTGATTTATGAATCTGTTGCCCTTGGATAAGGCACTGATCTTGCAATCAAGGGGATTCTCAAACAATTAAAAAATCCAAAATCAGAATATCTTTTATTTTCTATTCTATGGTAGTGTCCATCCATCTCATGATTCAAAACATTGTTGAGTTGTAAGTGTAGATCTAGCCCATCTATAATACCCTCCTTGTTTTTGAACCTTTTGAGATCCATCTGCTTTTTTTGATGTTATCATGTGTGTAATGGGTCTAATTCAATGAATCAAAGGTCTACCCACCTAGGTTTTGCAGAGCCTGAAGAGTAGAAGGATTCATATCCTTATTATGTTGTCCAAGCCCTGAAGTTTTCATATATTGAAATTGGCTATTCTATAGATCAATTGCAGGTGTACTTGGGTTAACTAGTTTTGGTGAACAAGAAAAATGGTGACTCTGCTAGGGAGTCTGAATAGAAATTGCATAATTTCATCAAGTTAGTCAGTCTGTTGAGATTGGAGAGAGTTGAAAATGTCTTTTATGGTTGAGGGATTTAGTATTATGTTTTGAGGTTGTAATGGTGTTGTCTGCTATTAGAGAAAGTTTCTTGTGAAGAATTGAAAAGTATATATTGTTGAGTTGTGAGCAAGTCCTTGCAGCTGTATGCAAATTTTTCCCCAATTCCTTATTGGGTGGTTGACTCCATGGTTCATACCAATCCTGAATGTCTATGCAATTAGTATTGCATAAGATTTTTATGGTTTGATATATAGTGCATAGATATAGGTTATCACTGCTAATGCAAATTTACACATAAATTCTTCATCATAGAAAGTTTGATAAGAAAGTGCAGTAGAAAGATACACATAGATTTGGTGTTAATTTCCCAAATCCATATGTTTGTGGCCTAGAAGAGTGTTTATTGCAGCAGATTTGAAGAAGGGTAAATAATGAATTGCAGGAGAACAACTCTTTGTTGTTCAAAATTGTTCCTCTATGCAAGAGGTGGCGACTCTGAGGTAAAAGACCAAGCTAAAATGTGAATAAATGTTCAGATCTACATCCTATAGCTACAAATACCCATGCCTTTTCACATGTTTGAATGCAAAACAATTTGTTTTGAAAAAATTGAATGAGTAAAATAGTTTTCCCATTAAGTGAACAACACTAGTAAAGAGGGAAAAAGAGGAATTACAAGTCTATTTGCATATCTATTTTGTTGTCATTTCTAGCATGTATGTTCTCCTCTAGTATGCAAATTTGAAGAAAGCTTTGTGTAAAGCAATGTTATTAATAGATTTGAATGATGCTATGTGCTTGAAGTGTTTCATTTTTCTATCCAAGGTTGTGCAATTATTTGTGGGAATAAGAAGAAATGCATAGTGAAGTTTTTCAGCCTTTTGTATTTCCACATATAGCCATGCCTAGTGAAATATCAGAACCATGTCATTAGAGAAGTTTCAAAATCAACCATTATGCTGCTCTGAATTTTGAAGGTATTCCGGGTTACCCAAATCTTATACCCATAGAAATTAGAAAGTATTTGTCAATATTCAGTGGGAAGAAATCAGAACCAACACATTTACTTTTGAAAAGATTTTTAGACTTGATGGGAGATTTTGAAGTTTGTCAAGAAGATGAGTGCATAAAATTATTTGTCCAATTATTGAAAGAGGATGTAAGAGATTGGTTCTCTTTTTTGCCAGAAAATTGTATTTCCTCATGGGATGAATTAATAGCTAACTTTATGGCCCAATTTGCTGAAAAGGTGAGTGATTATGATATGCTGAGAGAATTCATGTACATACAAGTCAGGGAAGATGAATTGGTACTGGCATTTAATATTATATTTTCACAAATATTGTCTAATGTTTCTAGCAAGTATAAGTTTAATGATGGAGGATGCTTGGAGATTTATATGAGTTCTTTTGATGAGAAGATGGGTTTCTTATTAAGAGATAACAAACCCAAAACTTTGCATGAAGCTTTTCACATAGCTAGGGATATTGAAAATAATTTAAAATTTGGGATCTCAAAGAGATTTTCTTTTGTTGTTGTTTCTTGTCAAAGCACCTGTAATGGTGAAAGTAGCTATGAAGCTAGACAAAACATTCTTTGCCAAAATATGTCAAGCTTTGCTGTTCCAAATGGTTTTGTTGATATATGCGATTCAAAGTTAAATGAGGGTCAAGAATCTCTGCTGTCAATTTTGTTTGTCTCTCACAATAATGATGGAATGATCAATGGGAAGTTTTGTGATAGTGTTGTTACAAAGATTGATATATATATAAAGGATATGCACCATTTGATTTGTATGCCAGTTATGCTAATTATGTGGTTAGAAATGATGAAGTTAATCATGCATCTCCCAAGGATAATGATGATGACAACAATGATGGTGATGACCATTGGTCTTTGCAGGTTGCTAATGTATTTGATGTTGAAATATCAAATACTGAAGGATCACCAAGTGTTGCTGATTATGTAAGCAAGGATGATAGTGATACAATGTGTTCAAACAAAGAAGTTACTAATCAGCCCATGATTTTGTCACACAAGGATGTGCAATATGATGTAAATCAGGATTTGATTAAGTTTGATAAAACTAAAAATGAAATTGTGAATGATGTTAATGGTGTTTTCAATACAAGTATACCCAGTGATGAATGTGTTTCATAATGGAGTGCTACTATTGATTATGAGGACACTAAGTTTGATTTTCAGCACCTTGAAGGTATACAAATGAATAATGAAGATCAATTTTAGAATAAGAGTGATCTTGACACAAGTTATTCATTTTCCTATGATCAACAAATGAATGTTAGTCATGCAACTAAGGATGCCTATGAGAGTTCTTATTATTCATCTTGCAAAGATGATATAAGAGGAGACCAAGTTATATATCTCAATCATGAATCTGAAAATGAAAGTATTTTTGAAGATAAAAACATATGTGAAAGTGCATATAATGTTTTATTTTCAGATTTAAATGAACCTATATTTGAATGTTTTCAAAGTTTGCCATACCATGAAGAAGATGTGAATGTTGATGGTGTGCTTGAAACAGATATGGATTTCTTTGCCTTTGATATAAATGTTCATAGTGCTGATGTCATTGATGAAAATGCTGAAATTTCCCCTTGTATTGAACAAGTTTTTGATGCTGATGAATTGCCAAACAACAGTAGCGTATGTTGTAAAAGGTTACTTTATGATGGAGATAAGAGGAATGGGCTATGTGATGATCATTTCAGGCCACAAATGGAAGTTTTTCCAGTGGATGTAAGTCTAAATGATAAAGATTTAGCTGAGGATTTGCTTCAGCCAGAGGTATGCATTCTTTTCCATGATTGGGATATTAAGAATGTTGATGTATTGAGTTTGATGAACAAGGATAATATAAAGTGTGATCAACATAGTGAAGTATCACATCTGTACCAAAATGTTTATGTTCCTTGTTTGTATCGATCGGTTATTAATGTCCCTCATTCTATGAATTTAAATGATAACAAGGCATATGCTGATAAGAATTACAATGGTGAAAATGAATGTTTTATTTTTGAAATTCAGCATGATGATGTCCTTGCAAATGATAGAGTTGATTGGGATAGTGAAATGTATGGCAGCTTGTGGGAAGGCCTCTATAGTGATTTGTCTCATGATTTTACTTTTGTTGAAGTAGTATGTGAGCATAAAGTTCAAAATTAGGCAAAAGGTGTGCACACTAGCTATTGTTGTAATGAGATGAAAGGGGTTGATTATAAGGATTATGCTCAGTTGTTGTTGAAAGATTCCTTTGTTTGGATCATGATGTCAGGTGATGAGAATTAGATTTTTGACAAAGGTAAATATTGAGATTGTTTGGGGCAGTTTATAATCAATTGTATGTATGTTTGTAGATCTTTTATAGTCGCTTTGCTTCAGTTGTGTGGTTTTATATAAGGTGCCCTGCTACTTGGGTAGAATAAGAAACTCTTTGATTTTTAGAAGAGAAGAGAAGTGATTCCATTTTTGGGTGGTCTGCTCTACCATAGATTCTAGATTCTTGTGTTGATCTTGCAATCAACCATCCCCAATCAAAGCCACTATTGGGACTCATAAATTTTGAGTCAATTTGAGAGGCCCATTTTGAATTTTTGCTATTGCACTTCCCAATGACCACCTAATCTCATTCAGATGGCCTAGTTTGAAGGAGGGTAAAATGGAGCCAGTTAATTATCAAAGAGTCAGGCTTGGGAAATGTGTCCTATACCTTTAATTCAGCCTATGAAGTGATTCACAACTTTCAGATTTCAATTTGGATCAATTTATAAAGTACCCATTTCAAGAGGTGAGATGAAAGTCCATCATAGTTGCAAATGCATATTTTATTAAATAACCTACTTTAAGCTTCTATATCTTTTGACTAGTTGATTGTCATGCTAAAATTCAAAGCACATTTAATTGTATGCATATACATGTGGCTCCATGCCAAGTTTCAGGTCGTTATGAATCCATTTGATCAGTTTTCCAAGATGATTACTTGAGCCACTTTGTTCAGTTTTCTGCACTTTCATTGCTACATCAGTTAAAGTTGCTATCTTCATGAGCACACTATTTGCACCCTATCAGCTTCCCAGTCAAACTAAGTGTTCCAAGGTCTTCTTTGGACTTCAAGGTTCCTATGCCCCATATTTGGGGGTCTACGGGGATCATTTGATATATTTAAGAAAGGCACTTTGAGGTCCCTGCACATTGGTTTTATCAAGTTCATAGTGCTGATAGAGCCATTTGGTCATCTTTGACCATTAGTATTTCTTCACTTGAGATTCATCTTGACAAACAGCTTGGAAGAGTGAATTCTTATATATCAGACAATACGCGTGTCAGTTTGCAAAGTCCAGAAAGGTGTTTTGACTAGTTTGAAAATTACATCTTTGGGATTAAAGCCGAAAATGTGGTGCAAGCGCCTAAAAGTTACAAAACTCAGTTTAATGGTCATAAAAATGTGTCGATTGATTCTAGAGGTATGTTCAAGGTTCCTAAGGTTTTTCAAAGGTCAGTCGCATGAAAAAAATAATTTTTTTAGTCGGACCCACTTTCGGGCCCAACCTAGATCATGCCCTTGCAGTGTTAGTTTTATGGTGAAAATGTTCTTGGTACATGACATCATGATGCATAAAGATGTGGAGATTAAAGAAGATGATGTTAGTTTTGATTCATCAGATATGGGATTACATAGTAATGTTACTATAAATTCCTGTAAAATATATAGAAATGTGGGAAGACTTTAGAAACTTTCAAGCAGCAGCTGGCAGAATTACTTTGGTTACTTTTCTGTCTTCCCTTAGTTATCTCATAGATGAGATGGGGAGTAGCTGCTAAAAAAATAATAATGGTGTCTATAACAATCCTGCTATTGATTATATCTGGTTCTTTGAAGGCAGCTACTTATTTGCTAACACATGGATCTGTTGGTTTTGATATAGATGCTCTGTGGAGGTTTTCTTCTATTAAATTGTGGAACATTTGTATTCCTACTTCATGTCCTTTATGCTATATTTATAAGGTTCCTTGGCATCAAGACTTCCATGTCACTTTCTGGATAGCTGGAAAAGGCCCTCTAAAGAGCTTGCTTATGCATATGACATTTTCTACCTAGTAAAAGAGTTGTTGGAAATATGCAAAAAAATCCTGATGTTGTCCATAAATCACATGGAACCAATTTGGCTGAATAGAGCAATTCATGAAAATACATATAATTCAGATCCTCCCTGCTCTGGCACGTAGCTGGTAAAAAGGGCTTTAAAAAACTTCAAGATTTGCAATTGGTAGGTTTAGTGCTAATGTTCCCAGCTATGGAGTGAATCCCATCCACCATCCATCTCCTCCCTATATGTGGTGTTTGTGGAGTGTAGTGGATCCTTAAAAGAAAATTGCAATGGTAGGTGTGTTGCCAACAATCTCTTCCTATGCAGCAGGTTAACAGAATTAAAAAATTTAAAACAAATGGAAGTGTTCTCCTCCCTGTGAAATGAGGTACACACCATCCAATCTCTCCTTCATGTGGCTATGATAAAGTTTTAACTAAATGCAAATTGGCAAATGCATAATGCCAATCTCCTCTCCCTGCCGTGGAAATGGGAAAGCTTCAAAAACTTTTAACAAATGCAATTGGCAAGTTTGAATGCCAAGTTCCCCTCCCCTACGCAGTTTGTGAAGAGGTTTTAAGAAACTTTCAAGAAAATGAAATATTATGTGTAAAACTAGTTGGATGCTCTCCCTCCTATTATGCACCATGAGGTAGAAAGGAAAAGTACCTTCAACAAATAAATGGCAGGTCTCAAAAACCTCCAAAATTGCAGTACCAGGCATAAGAATTAATCCCACATTGACTAGGTAGGGGAAATTTTAGTATGTAAATCTAAAGCTCCACCCAACTATATTGTCAAAGCCTTGGAGGCTTTTGATCCAAGGTGCTGGTTGACACCCAGTAGACCCCACATGCATGTGCATGAATCTCAAGGTGAGGAGATAGCTGGTGACTAGGTGGACCCCATGTGTGCACAGTTCTCAAGGCAAGCAGGTTTTGTAGTGGAAGGAAAAGTTAACGAGTTTGTAGGGTCAAGGATGATCTACGACTAGTGCTATTTCACAAAGCGAAGATGCTCGCCAGTTATCCTTGATGAAACAACAAAAAGGTGGTAGGCCCGACAAGGTAAGCGGATCCCGAGGTAAAGATCGAGCTAGCAGGTATAGGTGGTGGTGAGCTGGTGGGTCCAAGTGAGGTGGCGATGAGTAGGCAGTGGTGGCAATCTAGTGGTGGACATGTGGTGGTCTGCAAGTCGATGAGATGGAGCTGAGTTGGCAGGTCCAAGTGGCAGACTAGTGGACCCTACAAGAGAATCATAGGCTACCACGTGGCAGGGCATCAGGTAAAATCAGGAAAAAAATCAAAGTTAAATAGCATAGTCTAGACTATAGAGAAAACAAAAAAATTTAAATGGTGGCCTGCATAAAAAAGGTAAATTCACCCAGGGGTTATTGTTTCCCCAAATATAGAAGTATTATATATCATCGAGAAGCTCTCAGCACAACGAATCCAATCATTTAGTTTGTTTCAAAAAACATCAAAAAGTTTGAGAGAAGTTTCCACAGAAATAAATGAAAATATTTTTCAGTTGAGGAAAAAGGGACAATTGGCATGTTCTGATGCATTGTGGTCTTTTTCCCCCTCCTTCATATTCCCATTTCTTTTCAAAACATGACATAGAGATTTTGACGTGGAAACCCAGTAAGGGAAAAAACCACGGTGGGAAACCTTACCCACATTCAGAAGATACTACTGCAGATAGTAAGTGTATACAAATGGGTTCTGCAAATGTAGAAAGGCCAACTGCCTAGAGCTCACTGCTCAATCACAAAAGAGAAGTCACACTGACTACAATTGGATGGTTAAATCAAATAACAATGTACTACTTCAGAATAGCATCTCCAATGCTGGATTCAGTACTGGTTTAAGCTCTCAACATGAGTGTCAAACACCTTCATAACCTTCCTTCAACCTTCAGATAATGTTTGCATGATTCACACAAGGATCTACTTATTTTTTCTCTTCAATATTCACACACACTCATAATGATTGATCTTCAATAAGATCTTACAATCATATGTACAAAACCTAAGACCTATACATGAGGTCGGCTCACTAAAGATATTACAATAAAATGAATTACAAATAATTATTGATGTGATACAATATGTCAGCTCAATACATTTACCACATTATCCAATCAATAAACCATTTCCAAGATGTGTCATGTTGATTTGGTATAGATATCATGTACCAGTCCATAACCTAGACCTATCTTCTGGTAAAGGCAAATCTGTCAACCCGATTAAACCAATAAGGAAAACACCAAATCCAAACATCCAATCCATGTCTTCGACACAACCAAATGATCTCCAGATGATAACAAGTTATCATCACTGCCGGTGAACAATATAACCTTCTAGTGAAGCATATACCGGTGACTGTGCATAAGCCACTAACAATGCTGGTACACAATGTGCCAGTTCAACAATAAACCAAAATAACCAGAGTTCCAAATCAACAATGTAGACCTCTAAGAAGATAAGTGTTGATATCAATGACAAAACCAGTGCAACACATGATGAAGTCATCCATAATACCAAAAAGTTGCATCTATTTTAGTAGAAATAAGGTAATTTCATTTTAATTAAAATCCTTTTCCCTCCACTTGCATTTTCCTACATCTCCCACTTGCCTCCTAAACCCCTTCTATATTCTTCTAATCCCTTCCAATTTATCCTAATTCATCGCCTAATTATTATTACATTCCTAAGAAAAGAGAAGTCACTTCTCAAAGCCTCCAAAGTCTTTGAAATGCATTAAAGGCTTTATGTCCTCAACATGTTAACCCTCAAAGTCTTCCTAACCATTAATGGTTAACTCAACCTTCTTGCATAGTTAAAGACTTTCCTCTAACTTAACCCTCATCTAACCCAAGGGTCTCATCAAGCATTGATGGCTTGAACCTTGGTTATCCCTTTAACCCTTCTACAAGAGTTTAACCCTTGGGTAAAAGATTTATCCATTGGATAACCCTAACCTAACCTTAACCCTTACCTCCTAAGGTAACCTTCATGTCTTCTTAAGCATTTAATGCTTCTTACATCTCATCTCAAGCAACCTCTTGTTGAAAATTGTCACCATTTCATTGGTGCTAATTGTAAACATGGATTGATTAACTTTCAATCCTAGCCCTTGTTAAGATTATCCAATCTTGGCTATCCATTTCCCTATTTTCCCTATAAATAGAGCTCTCATTTCTTATTTTCATAATCTCCAAGTTTTCATGCATCTACATTATAGGCTAAATTAGTAATCATTTAGTCTCTCTTTGTTAAATCATCATAATAACATTTATAAGAATTTAAATATATCATAGAATATTCATGCTAGGATAGTATATCATTTGTTAGGATAATATGCTAATCTTTTATCATATCATCATCTTTATGCTAGCTTAATCATTGTAGTTTCAATATCATACATCTTAGAATGCATTCATGCATTTAAATCAAAGATCACTCATTCTTGGAGTTGTCATTCCTAAGTCACTTTGCTTAGTGATTAGAGAGAAAAACATTGACTTTAGGGATCCTATGAGATAGAGAACAATGGGACACCCCTTGGGAAGTTGAACTAATTGAATCAGTTCATATACTTTCACCAAGAGTCTCATTATTGTGTGGGTGTTCTAGATTTGAGTTATTCATTTTTGACACCACATTTCCCCACATACAAGTCTTATCTTGTACTTTTGTAGCCACTGAAAGATTTTTCTTAGGACTACAATATGGCCTTCTCATGTCTTTGATTTACCTAAGAGATCATCCACATAATCCTCCATAATATCATGTAATATAAAAAATGTAGGTTCCTAGTTGAGGGCCTTATAGTCCCAGCATATGATGTTCCTTAGTCCAATAGGGTATGTGTCATTGTTGGTTCCGACTCCCCCTAGTATCAATAGACCTACTCCTACCTCTTTGATAACACCATTCTACCTCACCTTACCAAAATCCAAAAATAGACTTTCATTTATCAATCTTCCTATTACACTATTCTTCAAGATGCCCTATTTCAAAGTAACTTCGATGGAACCCTCCGAAGGTGTCTAGACAAAGAGGAGGCTGAATGAGCATTACACAAGGTACACAAAGGTATATATGGGGCACACTCAAGTGTTCTCACCTTGGCTAAGAAGCTACTACATGGAGGATACTACTAGCCCATAATGGAACATGATGCATATCATTATGTCAAGAAATATGTGCCTTGTCAAAAACATGGTGATAAGATTTATGTGGCATCTTAAGACCTAAAACCACTCATTACACCATGATCCTTCTAATAGTGGGGACTCAATCCCATCTATAATTTAATTCATCCTAGTTCATCAAATGAGCATAAATTAATCATCATTTCCACATAATACTTCACCAAGTGGGTAGAAGCCATACCATTCACCTTCACCAATGGAAAATATGTTGCTATAAGCCACTATGGAATCCCTAACTTTATCACGGAAACTGGTAGACCTTTCAAAACTCAGGATATGAATGAACTATGCCAGAAAAAACTTCATACAACACCATTTTTCCACTCCATATTACTTGCGAGGTAATGGTCAAGCCAAGGCTTCAAACAAAGCCCTTATGAAGTTTCTCAAGAAGATAGTCAATGAAGCTATCATGATTGGCACTTGTAACTCCATACTTCCCTTTGGGCCTACTACACAAGTATACGTACATCCATAGGAGACAAATCATATTCTCTCATATTCTTCTTTGAAGTGATCCTCCCTCTTGAGATCGAGCTCCCCTAACTTCAAGTGTCCCTACAATTTATTATTCCTAATAGAGAATATAGAGTAGCTAGACTACAAGAGCTTGAATTACTGGATGACAACATCTCAAGGCCTTGAATCATCTTTGAGTTTATGAGAATAAAATTTTCTTAAGATATAACAAGAAGGTCAGGACCCAATAATTTGACATTGGTGACCTCGTCCTCATGGAAAATTAAAAGAATCTTTCAGATGAAGAAAAGAAGATCAAGTTCAAGCCTAATTGGTTGGGACCTTATCTCATCATTAGAAAATATGGTTTTGGAGCATATCAATTGGCTACCCCTGAAGGAGATCCATTAGATGAGCCCATGAATATCCTGCACCTTAATAAAATTTATGCCCAGACTTCAAGGAATCCTAATTTTGAAAAGGGGTTTTAAATTTTTTTAGAAAAACAAGAAAAATACAAATGAATGAAAAAATATATATATATATAGAGAGAGAGAGAGAAATACTTTTGAAACTTCTTGTTTAGATTTGAAAGGATGTGGTTGGACCATCCTAACCTTGAGAAGGCCATTGAGAAGTGGTGGTCTATTGATGTCAAAGATACCAGGATATATAGAATGGCAAAAAATTTAAGCTATGTGAAAGATAATATAAAGAAATGGAACAAGGAAGTTTATGGGGATCTTTTTGCTGCCAAGTCCAAAACCCAACTTGAGCATAAGGAATTATAGGATTAAATCCAAACTAGTGGATATAATGAAGTGTCTATCAAGGAGGAAACTGAAGTGCTTGTTAAGTATCATAAGATTATCAGTAGAGAAGAAGAGTTTTGGAAACAATAGTCTAGATCTTTTTGGCTTAAAGCTGGGGACAAAAATACTAGGTTGTTCCATATAACTACTATGAAACATAAGGCTAAAAATAGGATCTCAAAGTTGAGAATTGGTGGAACTAGAACTAGCAAGGATGATGAGATTGGGAATGAAGCCAAGAATTTTTTTGAATCTCTTCTCACTGGATTGTGGTTTGGATGATCATTCTCAGAGGGCCTTCTTAGAGACCATTCCTTCCATCATTAATGATGTTCAAAACAAGGTTTTGGTGGCTATCCCCTTTGAGGAGAAAGTTAAGAAATAAGTTTTCTCTTTTGATGGAAATAAAGCCCCGAGTCCAGATGGGTTTTCACTGTTCTTCTTCCAAGCCTTTTGGAACATTCTCAAATGTGATGTGGTTAAAGGTGTGAAAGAATTTTTTGGGGCTAGGATTATCTTCAAGGAACTCAATGCTACTTTTTTGGTTTTGATTCCCAAATGTCCTGGGGTTGATTCTATGGATAAGTTCTATTTGATAAGCTTGTGCAATTCTTTCTATAGAATTATCTCGAAGGTGGTTACTAGCAGTCTTCTAATGACTCTCCCATCTATAATTTCACCCCAACAGAGTGGCTTCATTCCTTGCAGACAAATCCTTGACTTTTTCATTACTATTCATGAAAACCTACACTCGCTAGCGGAATCAAAGAAACAAAGCTTCTTGATGAAGTTGGACTTGTCTAAAGCCTATGATTGTGTGGACTGGGGCTTCTTGGGTAAGGTACTTGGTGCTTTTGGCTTCAGTGATAGGTTTATTCACTTGATTGACCAACTTATCTCGACTCCTTCATTCTCTATCATTGTGAATGGTGTGCCTTCCCCCTTCTTTAAAACTTCTAGGGGCATCAGGCAGGGGGACCCCATCTCCCCTATTCTCTTCATTATTCTAGCTGAATGTCTAGGTAGATTTATTAGAAAATTTGTTTCTCAAGGGCTTTTGTTGGGAATCTCTCCCTCTTTTGGTTTCAAAGCCTATTCCCACCAGCAATTGTTGATGATACAATCTTAATGGGCACTTCAATGATCAAATAAGCTTCCACTATGAAGAACCTTCTCAAAACTTATAGTTTTGCTTTGGGTCAAATGATTAATTGGGATAAAAGCTCTATTTTCTTCTTCAACACCCTAAAGGATAGAAAGATTAGGATGGCACAGATCCTTGGTTACCAAATTGGAAAGCCCCCATCTATTTACCTAGGTCTTCCTTTGGGAATGAACCTACGAAGTTGTTTTGGAACAATCTTGTTGATAGATTTAGTAGGAAGATAACTGGTTGGAAAGGTACCCTTCTTAGTCAAGTTGGTAAAATCCATCTTTTAAAATCTTCTCTCTAGAGTCTTCCAGTTTATGCTTTAAGCCTATTCATAATTCTTGGAAAATTTGTAGATGCTATTGATAAAATTCAGAAAGCTTTCCTCTGGTCTAGGGTTGAGGAGAAGAAATGAGTTGCCCTCATTGCCTCGGAAAATGTCTGTAAACCCAAAAAGGTGGGGGGTTTGGGTTTAAGAAATATCAGAACCTTGAACAAGACCCTTCTAGTGAAACAAATAAGGAGAATCTATCAGGAAAATGGAGAGTGAAATAATATCTGGAAGGCTAAGTACTTACGTGTGGTCCCTACTATGGAATATTTCATTGCCTCTTATCAAATATCAAGTGGCTCTACAATTTGGAACAATGTTATCCATGCTAAAGGTATTGTAAGTTTAGGCAAAGTTTGGGACATAGGTAATGGCAGGAAGGTGGATTTCTAGGATGATGCCTAGATCAGAGGAGTCCCTCTCAATAATTATATTTCTCAGATGATCATCCAAACATGTAAGGAGAAGATCAATGTTAAAGTTGCTGACTACTAGAGAGATCAATAGGGGGTGGACCTTAGCTCTATTGATCCCAACCTAAAGCAGGTAAACTTAGTGATCAACCATGTAATTTTAAATCCTAGAAGGGAAGACCACATGGTGTTGAGTGGTACCTATTCAGGGATTTATTCTATGCCGTATGTTGTCCTTATGTTAGCTTAGACTCAAGACCCTAGCCTCTGTTGGGCTAAGACCTGGCATCCAATTTTGACTCCTAAAATTAATATTTTTTATGGATTCTTTTGCAAAATAAGATACTAACCATAGATAACTTGAGAAAGAGGGGTTTCAGCATCCCCAATAGATGTTATCTTTGTCTCAATGACGAGGAATCCATGAACCACATGTTTGTACACTGTCCTTATGTCTAACCTATTTGGGCAATGTTTTCTCAACATTGGGGTTTGAATTGGGTGTTCCTAAAGGATGTTCAAGACTGTTTCAGGAGTTGGTACTGCATTACAAACAATCTGACCATAAGAAATTTATCAAATTTTTCCTTTCCACATATCCTTTGGGGTATATGGAAAGAGAGGAACAACAAAAATTTTAGGAATGATGTTAACCCCTCTAAGGTGGTTTGGGCCAAGATAAAATATAATCTTGTTGATAACATGATGTCTAGGGGAAAGCATTACTGCAATAGTAAGGAGGAATTTGATGTTCTCAAGAGTTGGAATATCCTAGCCTACAAGGATACCAACACTAACCAAATCAAAATAAGTATGAGCAGCTGGTCTTTTCCTCCTAATGAATTGTTTAAGGCTAACTTCGATGGAGCTACTAAAAGGAACCTAGGTCCAGGTGGTTGTGGTGGAGTTATCCAGAATGGTTTTGGCTTTTGTATTGGGGTGGTGGCCTTTCCCTTGGGGATTTAGACTAATCATCTAGCTGAAGCTATGGGTGCCCTCCAAGCTATCCAATTAGCACATAATCTAGGTGTGAAATTGTTATGGCTGAAGGGGGATTCTAAAAACATTATTAATTGCCTCCTTGGTAAACACCAACCATCGTGGATGATTAAAAATATCATTGTTTCAGCCATGGAGATGATTGAGGGGTTCGATTAGTGCTACCTTTCTCATGATTACAGAGAGGCCAACATGAGTGCTGACTGGGCTACCAATGAAGTAGTACGGAGCAGACAAATCAAGATCTGGAATAGCAAGGGGGAGCTCCCTTGAGTTGCACATGACATATTAATTTATGAAAGATATCATGATAAGAAAGGCTAGATTTGATATCATTTTCTGAGATGATAGGGGAGGTCATGGCAGAAGGAATTGGTTTTGTATGCAACCAAGAAGGAGGCACATTAATAATTTCTAGCTCACCTCACATGCTTTGGGGGTGCTTTTTTCCTTATCTAGTGGAAGCACTAGAAATATACATTGGCTTCTAGTGGTTTCTCCCTACTAATTAGAAAGTCCATAGAGAAGAGTGGTATTTGCAAGAAATCATAGTTGATAGAAATCGATAAGAAAATATGTGGAAATCGCAAGAGAACAAAGGCAACCAAAATTGATAAATGGCAAGACCGTCCTCAGGTCTGGGTTGTGCTGCAAGCAGATAAGATGACTGATTTTATGGAGAGAATGCAAGAGAAACGACTGGAAATTACAAGGATTTTCAAAAAGGGATGGAATAAAGGCACATTGACCATTGGCAGTAGGAAGGTCAAGGTGAATGAAACGATGACCACTAAGGCTACGGGTCTTTCGATGGATGGTATCAAGTTCTATAGGGATAGGAAGTTGTCTGATGCTGTAGTGAATAAATTCCCTAAGGATGAGGAGGACAAAGAGAGACTGATGAAGGGAAGCCATGCTTACTACTTGTCAAAGGTAATTAAGTTGATTTGACAAAGGGTCTTGTTTTCTATTATGGAATTTATCACATTAGATGGGAGATTTATTGGGGTGTACAACTATCATTTTGTTATTCTCAACCATTTTAGGTATAAAGAGAAAATTTCCATCCGATATTATTTATTTTGTGCCCTAAATGCTGGGATAAAGGATGCTATCTCCAACCCCAAAACCAATCCTGCTATGCATGAGGGTCTGATGGTGATTTTCTACAATCACATCAAGAATACCACCATCCATCTGAACATTGTAGAGGTTTCTAAGTCGCAAGAGGAATTGGAAGACTTAGATGATGATGATGGTGAAGTTTGTGACATGGAAGATGATGCTAAGAATGACTCCCAAATCACGAGGTCGAGAAACAAAAGAAGAAAAATAGGACAAAAGAATCAAAGAAAATGATTAGATAGAAGGAAGCAAAAGGGGGAGGATGATGATAATTGGTATGAGGAGGAAGATGAGACCAATGATGATATGGAGACTGGTAGCAAGGAGGTCCAAATCCTCTCTAGCTAGAAGCATAAAAGGATAACTCTGAAAAAATGAGGATGTGGGAGCTAAGAACCATTCACCCTTACCAACTGGTTCTAAGGATAAGGGTCTAGTTGGGGAGGACACTACCAAGAAGGAAGCTAATGTTGGCAATAGATGACACAATACCAATTTTGAAGGTAATTGCTCCTAACTATAATATAGATAATAAAGATTCTTTAGGACAACTTGATACCTTGTGTAAATATATCACGAAGAACATTGAGAAAATAAAGGAAGAGACATTGAAGGACAAATTGGAAATTGAAAAGAAAAAATTATTTGATGAGCAGATAAAGAAGTGTATCTATGGGAATCCTAACAGCTAAGAGTACAGATGTGAGAGAGGTGGGTCTAGAGGTGAATTTGGATCTTGTGGGAGATAAGGACCAAGAAGGCTCCCATCTGGATATTGACCTTTGCATTAAAAATGGCACAGATAACTTCAAAAAGGTTTTCCTCTAGGTTCAGAAGGAAAATACAAGCATAAAAGCCAAACAAACCCAAGAAGCCAGCAAAATTGAGACTTTAGAGGCTATTGGCACTGGTAAATTTAGCTCCCTCCCTGATTGTTTAAGTGAACTTACCAAAGCAATCAGTAATGCTAAGGAGATCATTAATACTCAACGTAATAGCTTCCAAATCCTAGAGAACAGAGTTAGGGCTACTAAAAAAAGGATGGAAGGGGTTGAGAACATGCTCAAGAAGATTGGAGGATATAGTCATAAGATCTTAAAGGCCACCTCTACATGTATGAAGATTCTTATCAACAAGCTTGATAGTGACCAAGGGGATAAGGCCATTGTGGACATCACTAAGGTGAAGGAAGATACCCTTGAAGATAAGGAGACTGGTCATGGTAGAAGAACTTGTATGAGAACCGAAAAAAGAAAA
Organism: Cryptomeria japonica; assembly: GCF_030272615.1. Lineage (NCBI taxonomy): Eukaryota > Viridiplantae > Streptophyta > Pinopsida > Cupressales > Cupressaceae > Cryptomeria > Cryptomeria japonica. The sequence goes on along the minus strand of NC_081411.1, from coordinate 779,261,609 downwards.
GCCAAAGCAGGGAGACTGAGGAAATCAAGCAGACTGCTGATAACATGGAATAACTGGAGCTGGAAGCTGTTGAGCTACTTAAGAACTTTACCTAGCCTTGGCTTTTTCTTTGTCGGTCTTGTTTGTTGTTTGATGTCTTTCTGTTTCTGGCCTTTTGTTTGTTGGTCAACTGTCTTTTATATGTTTGTTGTCTCTTTCTTTTTGTAGTGCTTTAATGGCTATCTTTTGACCTTTTGTTGTAATGGGTTTTAAGGGCCCATCAAAACCCATTTTCCCTTAATCAAAAACATGACACCACAAGACTCCAACATAGGAGTACAACATCAAAATACATCATGAGGCTAAATAAAATCAATGAAACTTCCAAAGGCATATGGATAATGGACACATTTAGGGCAAGAGTGTCATCACATGCTATCCTCATAATAGAAGGGGCCAAGCCTCACCTTGATAGACATGTGGAACCATCTCAACCTTACAACCATTCAATGGGGATTGGTTTACTGCTCCAACGATCTTCCCAAGCTCATCCTGAGTAAACCTTTAGGGCTATGAGGTGGGGACATAAAACCAATTATTAGCTTGTTTAGTGAGTTCCTAAATACCCAAACCCACTAATCAATTATTAAGATTATCAATTGCAATTACAAGAACACTCTTCATGTGGTTCCATCAAGTCTAGACTCCTCCTAGAGGCCTAATGCTCAAGACCTTGCCACACACGCAAGAGCCCACTTCCCCTACCATTGACCAAAACCATAGGGAAGCACATCACAATAAAAATAAGGAGGCTTGCAAATGGAATCACAAATAACATCAACATGCACAAACACAAATTTAAAGCATAAATAAGAGCCATTAAGACAACACAATAAATGAAGGGCCTCAACATTAAACCAAATCAATTCAATAAAAAAGAGAAAGGCATTACCCTCTTGCTCAGCCAAATCAATATATATCCCTAAACAACAAGGCACGTTCATCTTGTTGGAGCCATCACAAGAAATCCTCCACAACAAGGAATATACCATCTTGCTAGAGCTAATACAATACATGCTCAACAAAAAGGCAATATACATCTTGCCGGAGATAAAGCATAATAAAAATAACCAAATTTGATCAATATGCAACTCTAAGAACCACAAGGATACCAACAATAGCCTTTGGTATGAAAAACAAACCCAAAAATGTGACTTAGAAAGCCATAACAACAGTATGGAATCAAGCAATGTGTTTGTGACACTCTCCAGTGCATTCATTAATATTGTCATGCATATAATAGTTACTACAGAACATCTAGCAAGTTAAATAGCATAGTCACAACACTATGGCACTCACATAGGGTTTTATTGTGCATACAACAATTACTGTAGAATACATAATAGACTAAATATCATTTTCATGACATTATGATGCTTGCACAGGGTTCTATTGCATAGGGTTCTATTACTGGAGAACACATAATAGACTAACTAGCATTTTCACGACACTAGTAACTCCCAAACACCCAAAAATTCACAGCAAGCATTTCTAAAAATTTAAACCAAAGAATACAATAATTTCACTTGCCACAATTATAATTGCTTTATTTTCAGCAACCCAAAATTTCCCATAGACAATCTTTTCCAAACGAGATTTTCAAAAATAATTGCAAAGAAGGATAAACCCTCTAACCTAGTAATAGTAGAAAACAGACAGTGAATTTTGATGAAGTGCAATCCCAAATCCAAGCTCCAATTCCAAAGTAAACATAAGCCAGATCATGAATTTCACAATAATGAAAATAATTTCCAAGAAGATAATCCCCAACAAAACTCATAAAACTCAATATATAAAAATTAATCCAAAACCATAACCATCATGGGTGACATCAAAATAATTAAAAATATTATTAATCATACCAACCCTACCCAAACTCGATGTGAGAATAATAATAGAATAATAATATATAAATCTCACAACCAATAATAAAAGAGGGTATGTAATGTAAATAATAAATAAACAAATGGGTAAAAGAATAAACAACAATAAATAATAAATAAAATAGAAAGGGCTAATAAATAAAATAAATAAATCAAATGCCCCAATAAATGTTAAACCACAAAATAGTATAAATAAATAAATAAACAATTAAATAACAATATCTTCATAATCACAACTTCCAAGAGGACCAATCATAACAAGGGGTAAGTACATAAATAATAACAAATAAATAAATAAAATATAAAAACTAGATAAACAATAAATAACCCAACAATAAATAAATAAATAAACAGTAAATAAGATAAATAAATAAATGAATAAACAATAAAGAAGATAAATTAATTAATTAATTAACAATACACAAATAAGCAAAATGGATAATGAATAAGTAAATGTATGGATAACCATAAATGCTTCAACCAATAATTAAATAATAAATAAATGTATAGATAGGCATAAATAATCAACCAATAATTAAGAAAGAAATAAATAAATAATAATTCAATAAATTAAAAGTTCATATAATAAATACTCAATTAAATATTAGACCATAAATTAATAATAATATAAAATCAACAAGTAAACACAAATTCATGAAATAAACATCAAATAACAAATCTCTAATAATAATAATTCACACATTAATATCAAATATAATGTCATCCATTAATGTAATTTAATACTAAATAATCTATATAAACCGATTAATTATTAATTAATAAATAATCACAAATTGACAAGGCAACTTGACATAAGGTTGAACAACATACCACATGATGCAGACCAACAACTCATGCCAAGACACTATTTAACAAGGGTATCAACTTAAGCCTAAAGTATGTGAGGGAAACATATGCCATCTCCGACAACTTGCCATTGGCATAAGACATGCTTAGACCTGTGAGACTAGGTGGAGTTGATGTCTTGTACCTGCAATCCTGCATCCACCACTAATACACAATACAACATATGTATGATACATATACATCATAAATGATCAGGCAAGTGATAGAGAATCACATTGCCATATCATGCTCACAATGAGTTGTATGACATAGTCCCTATCACAAAGACACTACAAGACAGTCACAATCATCAACTCAATCATCATCATAATTATGGAATAGGGTTAGAATAATAAAGACTGTTGGAATTTTTATGATGTTGTGGTTGTCATTGATGGACACACACTTGCTTTGAGTACACTATCTTAATGTATGAGTTATGCTCAACTAGTATTTATTCCAACCGGTATTATGTATTATAGTCTTTAGACTATCGGTGTTTTGCAGAAGATGTTTATTGGTCACAAATTGACTGAAGACCTCAAGCAGTAAGAAGACCTTAAGCAATTTGAGGATCTCAAGTGGTACGAAGGAACAAAGCGGTAGTTAACATTTTTCCAGTCTTCATTTTTGACAACCAGTAATCAATAAATTGTATACACTGGTATTACTCTATGATGAGTTACCACCCGATATTTCTGTGATGAGTTATCATCCACTGATACTTTGGTGGTGATTTTGTGCCATGTTACCAAATGTGTCTAGATGCACTGAACCTAGGAACTTGTAATGCAATCCTATTGGACCGACATGAAATCAAACTCCTTTATAAGGACATCATGTCTAGGGTTTTAAATGATGATGAGGGTTTGTATGTGCAATCATAGAAGATAAGATTAGGTTTGTGTGAAGAGTAAGAGTGTAGAGATATTGAAGACTGAAGTAATGCTGAAATGCATTAACAATGAGGATCTAACCAAGCATACTGTGCTAGCATCTAGATCACTCACTTGTTGATTACTCACATCTTCAACAAGTCTGAAACCCTTAACCGGGTAGGCCTAGCAAAGCCTTTGTAAATCCTCTAACAGGGTGGTTCACAACTATGGATCTGAAATCCTCTCACAAGGTAGTCTTTAACAAGACTTATCTCCTAACAACGATCAAGATTCCTAACAGGATTTGTTCTGGTGAAGAACATTGTATGACCTTAACCAGTCTGGTTTCTATTCTGTAGGTAGTTACTTGTGAGTTTCTGCTCACCATGGTTTTTCCCATTTGGGTTTCCATGTCAAAACATCTTGTGTTATGGTGATTGTGCTCTTGTGGGGGAATGTTTTGTTTTCTATTTGGTTTGCATTTATCTTAACCGATTTATTAGTGAATCTGTTGTATCGGTTATCTGGTAAACTATTTAAGAGTTTGAGTATAGTATTTTTTGGTATACTAATTCAACCCCCCTCTTAGTATTCATTAATTGGTATCAGAGGCAACCTTTCTATAAGTCTAACCACTTGGAAGGAGATATCGGGGAATACACTATAAGGGAACTTACTGTCTCACTCAGACCAAGAGAGCTTATGATGAACTCAAAGTCAAGTATAAAGCCTCTCTAGCCAAATGAAGAGAGCATGCTGAGAAACTAATGGGACTTTACTGAATATAGTTCTTCTGATGAAGCAGACATGGATGCCCTAGTTGAATAAGTTGAAAAACTAAATGAATCTAATGCCAACCTAAGAAGGGAACTGGAAGGACTAACTATTAGAATTTTTCAAGAGCTTGAGAACCGAAGGAAAGCTAAAGATCTACTAAAAGATAAAGATCATGAGATCTCCAAGATGAAGCAAGAAATCAGTGCCCTTACCGCTCATCTCCAAGAGAGTAAAGTGGAAAATGAAGATATATAAGGTGAACTAAACATGGCTATTTCTGAGAATGCAACCTTGAAGGAATCCAATGCTGCTATTTTCAAAGAGCTCACTGAGTCAAAAGAGATACTTGCCAAATTCAATCAGAGTACTGTGAAGCTAGAGCAAAAGCTTGAATCAGCAAAATTGGTAAAGAATACCATTGGACTTGGTTTCTCTGGGTATCAGGAAGGTGAGACCTCTGGAACAAAAGATGTAGCAACAAAGAAGAAACCAACATCCAAGGATAAAGGTAAGTAAAAGTTCAAACTTGTTTGCTTCAATTGTCTCAAGGAAGGACATACTGCTAATGTGTGTAGAAATAAGGCCTATAGTAATTTTCCTTATTTTCTAAACAATAAGCCTAGATCCAATAGATTCAATGGAAACTGTTATGCATGCAACAAGTTTGGACATAGAGCATTTGAATGCAGGTCTGTTTTGCACAACACTAGGGGATATCCTCCAAGAACTCAAGGAGCTGTTTTGGAACCCTCTATGAACCAGAATCCCAACTAGTATAATGCCTATGACCATCGGTCAGGTGGCTATCAAGCGGTAACTGGTTGGAGAGAAACCAATTTGATCTATCATGGTCATGGTCACACTACTGCAACATGTAGAAGGAAGAATGGTAGTATGAACAATGGACCATGGAGAACACCTGTAATGGTATGCTATCATTGCAACAAACTAGGAGACACACCCAAAACTTGTAGAATGAGAAAGAACCTATTGGATGATATACCGATCACTCCAGAAGGGAAGATTGATGTTGAAACCATTCAAGTAGGAATGAATAAAAAATGGAAAAAGAAACTTGAAGAAGTATCACAAGATGAACCGGTTTCTGCATGTAGTGTGGAAGTCTCTGAACGGGCAAACTGAGCTTCATAAAAGCTTAGGGGGAGCATATTGGTGAAATATTTGAACCCCCAGTTTATATCGATAAAGACCTTACCTGGTATACATTACCTATCAATCAGTAGAAGATTTTGAAGTGGTAAAAGGCAAAATTAGGGTTTGTACCCTAGCAGTGGAGGATTTATTATGGTAGGTGAAAGATCGTTTAAAAGGAATTTTTGATGCCATTTTCACTTATCTATTTTTGAGCACAGAATTTTCAAGTGTAGAGTGACAAGGGCGATTCATCTAGCGATTCAAAGTAAATTCAACATCTTGTAGAAGAATCTAGAGTGCATTTTCAATCAATCAAGTGAAGAACACCAAGCGGTAATCCAACAACCAAAGTGGTGTGTTGTGAGTGACATTGCAAAACCCTAAATTTCAAAGTGTGAAGGTATTTCTCAAAAAAATTTGTTTATCATTTAATCATGGCTTCTGCATTGCACTCCAATCCTAGTGCACCTGTAGACTCAACGGATTTTATTCAAAAGAAGATGAAATACAATACCCTATCCCAGATACCTGCTAGAGTTATAGTTGAGGAAGATATTTTAGGATATATTGATTGCAAATTGGAAGACCTAGGATTCCTAGTGATCCATTCTCAGCTAGGTCTATTCTGTGGGGATGACAAGAAAATCAAACTAGAATAGAGCATCCTAGAGCAGAACAAACTACACAATGCAGTTTATTTTCTTGAAGAGTTTACTGAAGATCACATTCGCGTCATCTTGAGCAGAGTACATGGTGACAAAATGTATCTTGAGAGGTTGCATGATATTACATTAGAAGCAATTCATGCTGTCACCAGTTTCTGTAACATTGGAGAGGTGCTAGCTCTAAGGAAGGTCATCAAGGCTGAAATGACAAAGTTCACTGGTTCTCTGAGTGACCAATGGGGAATGATTGTCAACACCATCAAAGATGATTTGGTTAAGTATGCTTGTATGGTGATTGGCTATTGGGTGTTTTATGCCAGCAGAATAAACTTTGTCCCTACTACTACAGTAAATGCCACCTACAAAATGATTCAGGAAGACACCTCATTTGATTTGTCTACCTATTTGTAGAAGCAACTACTATTGAACCTGAAGTCCATTAAATAGGATAATTCTTTAAGGTTCAGGTTTGGATAACTTTTGATCAGCCTATTTTTCTACTTTCAAGGCTATTTTCTTGGAGTAGGTGATATTCAATGGTCTGTTGACTAATCGGTCACTAAGAAAATTAAGGAAAGTCTCCAAGCGATAGGAACCAGATATCTTGATGTTCTAAATAAATATTTTGATGAATTAAAGCAAAAAAAGAGCCAGAGGATGAAGATTTTTGGAGATATTGTAAAGAAATATGAAGATGACATCTGCTTTATCATAAAGGTAGATGAATGCATATTGGAAGTGGTAAAGCCAAGAAAGGAAGTAGTAGAACCTATGGGGTACAAAGTGATGTATGACATGTTGGATGGGTATGCCTCTACCCTAATTGCCTCACCTCTAGATGCAAAGAAAAAGAGAACCAACACCTACTTGGAGAGAGTAACACCGGTTAAAGATCCTACACTGAAAAAGGGCAAGGCAGTGCCATCAATATCGACACTGGTTACCTTAGCAAGTCCAAAAGTGACCAAGTGGTCACCTGCCAAGAAGAAACTAAAATTTTCTCCTGCTAAAGTATTTGAGAGGAAGCGAAAGACCAAAAATAGCTCATTAGAGTTAGAGGATACTAAACTAGAAGTGAAGCCTAAGAAAACTAGGCAGTCAAGCAAGAAGGAAAAATTTACCGATAGTGCACCTGCATCATCTGCACTGGTAAATATAGACATCTCTTCTTATAAGCCTATGACACATTGTCAAAGGAATTTAAATAATATTAAGAGAAAGGTTCTTGATGACATAAAAGAATATTTTGATGATTTTTCTGACAATGAGAAAGAAGTAGAACAAGAAGTTACTAGATATTTGTGTGTCAATGACTGGTCACCATCTGAAATTAGATCGGTCACAGTTGATTCTTTATACAATTCTTTGGACAATAAATGGTTTATTGCCATTGAGAAAGAACAGGAAATAAGGGAAAAAGTCTTTGCTCAATACTTTCCCGATGCCTCTAATTTTGAATTGTTTGAGATAATGGACAAGAATAAAGGTCTCTTCTTCATGAGAAGAAGAAAACTTAGTCTGCTAGAAGGAATAACTTCTGAAGTAGAGAAGGACACACATCTACATGTCAAAGCTATTGTCCAGTTACATCAAGTGTCTGAGGCTAACAAGAAGGCCAAAAAAGAACCTGACATATCCTCAGCCAAACCGAATAAGGTATTTGATGGTGAAGGAGAAAGAGTTATAAAATAGATTGACACTATTGATGTGGATGCATTGGATGTTAAAGATGTCACTCTGGACATATGAAAAGAGAAATTGGACAAAGAAAAAGTAGAGAAGGAGAAAAAGAACAAGGAAAAGGCAGAGAAGGAGAAACAGGACAAGGAAAAGGCTGATAAAGAGAAAGTGAAGAAAGAGGAAGAGAAAAAGAAAGAGGAAGACAAGAGGAAACAAGAAGAAGAGAAGAGAAGAGAAGAGGATAAGAGGAAACAAGAAGAAGAGGAGAGAAAAGAAGAGCAGAAGAGAAAAGAAGAGGAGAAGAGAAAAGAAGAGGAGAAAAACAAAGAAGAGGTGAAGAGAAAAGAAGAGGAGAAAAAGAAAGAAGAGGAGAACAAGAAAGAAGAGGAGAAAAAGAAGGAGGAAGAAAAGATAAAGCAGGAAGAAGATAAGAAGAGGGAAGAACTAAAGAAGAAATAAGAAGAGGAACAAAAGAAGAAGAAAAGAAAAGAGTAGCAGAGGAGAAGGAGGTAGAGAAACCCAAACAAGCAGAGACTCCCAAGGTAACCAGTGGTCAAACCAAATCGGTTGACATTGCCAGTCCTATTGATCTCCAATCTACAGATGAATCGGAGCTACTTCAAAGCATAAAGCATGCACAAGAAAGATTGGAAGCATTGAGGAGGAAGAAAGAATAGGATGTCATTCAAACCATGGTTGACACCCTTACTAGTTTGATTCTTGGTACTAACCTACCCAGTATCAATTCCTCTCTATTTAAACTTAAGCTTCTGTGTACCATTGTAGAAGACCAGGTACAATTCTTGGAAGAAGTTGCTAAAGAAAATGCAAAGAAGAAGCATGAAAAGGCACTAATCACTACCTTAGTTAAGAAATTGAATGAGCTTCGGTCTCAACTTCTGAAACAATAGAAGGATAGTGTTGCTATGGATGAAGGCAAACTACTGTTGAGAAAAATCAGCCAACCCCATCTATTTTGTGATGATGTGCTCACACAAAAAGATAAACTCCAATCGTATTTGCAAGCATACATAAGCAACTTCAAGATGCCATATGATTCCTTCACAACATATGGGCAAATAGTTCATCGTTATCATCTTCAGACTACCAGGATTGAATTGGAGATCAACAACTGGTCAAGAGATTTGCAGGAGCTTCAACTAGTCTTATTACCCAGATTGCAAATTGTTCAGAAGTGCTTTCTCAATCTGGAAGCCTTAATAGTAACTCAAGAGATGAGTACCATTGATGACATGGAAGAACAAGTATCTTAGATGCAGACTGAAAGTGAGGTTTCTACCTCATTACTTGAGTCATGGTCATTAGCCATGAAGACTTTTATGCAGGATTTCCAATCTATTTTTGATAAGTTTCATTCCTTATTGTCATAAACATTTACTCAATTTTAATGATAATGAGAAATAGGGGTTATTTTAAAGTACTTTGTCATTGTTGGCAAAGGGGGAGTAGTATTTAAAATTTTGGTGAATGTTACCATTTCATGTATACTTTCATGTTACCTCTTTAAGGGACTAGTATACATTGTAATTTCTGCAAAAGGGATAGTGTATATGCTTAGGGGGAGTAATTTTGTTTTTGGCATATTTTTGTTGTAAAAACACTTAGATGTCAAAATTTTTCTAAGTGTTTCCATCAATACCAAAGGGGGAGATTGTTGGCATTTTGACGATGTTGTGATTGTAATTGATGGACACACACTTGCTTTGAGTACACTTTCTTAATGTATGAGTTATGCTCAACCAGTATTTGTTCCAACCGGTATTATGTATTATAGTCTTTAGACTATCGGTGTTTTACAGAAGATGTTTACTGGTCACAAATTGACCAAAGACCTCAAGCGGTATGAAGACCTAAAGTGGTTCAAGGATCTCAAGTGGTATGAAGGAACAAAGCGATAGTTAATATTTTTCCAGTCTTCATTTTTGACAATCAATAATCGGTAAATTGTATAAACCGGTATTACTCTGTGATGAGTTACCAACCTGTAATCCTGTGATGAGTTATCATCCACCAACACTTTCATAGTGATTTTGTGCCATGTTACCAAATGTGTCTAGATGCACTGAACCTAGGAACTTGTAATGTAATCCTATTGGACCAACATGAAATAAGACTCCTTTATAAGGACATCATGTCTAGGGCTTTAAACGATGATGAGGGTTTGTATGTGCGATCATAGAAGAGAAGATTAGGTCTATGTGAAGATTAAGAGTGTGGAGATATTGAAGACTGAAGTAATGCTAAAATGCATTAACAATGAGCTATCAAGGATCTAACCAAGCATACTATGTTATTATCTAGATCACTCACTTGTTGATTACTCACATCTTTGACAAGTTTGAAACCCTTAACCAGGTAGGCCTAGCAAAGCTTTTGTAAATCCTCTAACAAGGTGGTTCACAATTGTGGATCTGAAATCCTCTCACAAGGTAGTCTTTAACAGGACTTATCTCCTAACAAAGATCTAGATTCCTAACAGGATCTATTTTGGGGAAGAACATTGTATGACCTTAACCAGTCTGACCTGAACTAGTCTGGTTTCTATTCTGCTAATATTTACTTGTGAGTTTCTGCTCACCGTGGTTTTTCCCATTTGGGTTTCTACGTCAAAACATCTTGTGTTATGGTGATTGTGCTCTTGTGGGGGAATGCTTTGTTTTCTATTTGGTTTGCATTTATCTTAACCGGTTTATTAGTGAATTTGTTGTACCAATTATCTACTAAACTATTTAAGAGTTTGAGTATAGTATTTTTTTGTATACTAATTCACTCCCCCCTCTTAGTATTCATCAAAGATAATAGCACAACCTCATAAGTAATAAAATATATACATGAATAGTGAGTGCATAAGCCTGATCAACATATTAGTCAAGGACATAACTTCATCCACATAAATCATAATAAATCCACTAATATCACAGAGACTATCAGAGCACAAATCTAAAAGTGTTTATCACTTTCTCTTATATAAAAGGATGAGTCAGGAAGGGGCACTACAAGGTTAGTGTAGGAAGTTGTTCTGCTACTTAACTACTACTCCTACTCTTCAAACAATTCTTTTTTGCATAATGATGAAAATGATCTCAAATTCCCAAAATTATCTTGTTAATTCTTTCTAGGTTTTTTTTGCTAAAAAGTGTCTTGTCGATGATGTCAACACACATATTGAATTACTAGATTGTACCACAAACATAGTCATGGTAGACCCATGACATGAAAAAGCTCAAAAGAGGGGACCAAAATATTTTTCTTGAAAAAATCCTCCAGAGCCAAAGCAATAAGCTTAGTTACTAGAGGAAGAGGTGCCTACATCGGATTTTGATACACCAGGCTTGCTCTCATTATTCACCTCTCTCTTTCTCCATACCATGATATTTATTTTCTTTGACTCACTAGCCTTCATCACATTCTTCTTTGTAGACTTCTCCATACCAACTTTATTTCTGCATTGAAAGGCACTTATTACTTTTTTTACCATAGCCATTGCATATATGACAATATTCATGAAATTTACTATTCATCTTAGTTATTCCAACCAGATTATGATTCTAACTCATAGCATGATTTTCACAATAACTTGCTTTGTGACCAAACCGTTGGCCATTTGGTGGAATTGATTATGTGTTGCATTGATGTTTTGTCATTGATGTCAACAATAGCTATTTGGATGCTTTACTGACACCCTTTTGGTCCTCGTATGCTGAGTAGTTTTTGGTTAACTTGGATTTGGCATGATCTGATTGAATCTGGTATAATCTGGTATAATCTGGTATAGAAGGTATAATCTGGTATAATCTGGTAGATCTTTTATTATTTGGTTTTGGTTTGGTGATTAGATGCTATTCTACTTACTCAGAAGATTGGTTTCTGGTTTTGGCAAGGGTTTCACCGGCAGAGCTTTTGGTGGAGATCTTTGATGCATTGCATAATTGGTGTTGGTGCAGCTTTTGATGGAGTTTTAGGATGATGTTGGTGATCATGTTTGTGACTTGGCATTTGTAGATCATTGCTGAAGTGTGTGGACCTATACTTGGTCCCGGTTGATCTAGGTTATGGACTGCCATTAATGTAACCTATGGATAGGACCTATTAGTGTATTTCTAGGATGTCTTATTATTTGTCTTATGTAAGGCCGACATGGTTTGTAATTATGTAACTAGTTTATTTTCTAGTAGACGACCTGATTGTTTATGGTTGAGGGTTTGTATAAATAAGATGTAAGATCTCATTATAGATCATCATGGTTAATGGAAGAGGTCATGGTCAAGGAATGTAATGTGTTAATAATGTAATATCATTCAAGCTGAGGAGTTGGTCGATCATTGAACATTAAATTGGGTTTGTAAGAGGATTTAGTACTCTAGTATTGAGCTTAACTAGAACTATACTTAGGCATAGGAGATGCTATCTTTTACAGTTCAATACTTCTTTGGATTGTAGTCTGGACTTGTATGTAGTCAGTGAGGCTCCTTTTGTAATGAGAAATGTGCTCTAGGTTGTTGGCCTTCCTGCAAGTCCAAGCCTCTTCATTGTAAAATCATATACTTACTACAAAATTATTATTTGACTGTGGGTAGGCTTCCCATCGTGGTTTTTCCCTTTACCAGGTTTTCCACTTACAAATCTTGGTGTTGTGTTGATGGCTTTTATTTTGTGATTATTGTTTATGCTTAATTGGATTAACTTCTATTTTGATATTATTGTTTTGGGTTCTAGTATTGTTGTTTGAAATTGCTAATGCTTCTAGTAATCTAAGACAACTCATTCAACCCCCCCTCTCAGTTATCTTCTAGTTATTTGGATTGTCTAACAATTGGTATCAGAGCTTTGGTCCTCTCTACAGAAAGATTAAACACTTGAGGAAGATCCTATAGCAACTAACAATTCACATTCATCGAGTTATTTTGGAGCTATTTTTTGAAGGGATATACCAAGGCTTGAAGGAACAAATTTTACAATATGGAAGATTCATATGGAGACTCATCTGAGATGTCTTGGCAAGGAGATTTGCGAGATCACATAGAATGGTGTCACATCTTATAATTCAAGATCTGGCAATCCTCATCTAGCTAACATGGACAAGTAGCTTGAGAATGATTGTAGAGAAAGAGAAGCCCTTTTGTCTGCACTTTATGATCAGCAAATAATGGGATTAATTGACAAATCATCTGGAAACGCTATACGGGATAAGTTGTAGACTCTTAATGAATGTGACCCTATAGTGAAGATTACTAAACTTGATAGTTACTAGGTGAGATATGAAAACCTGAAAAATCAAAGAAGATGAAAGGATTACTGCATTCATGGAAAAGGTAAATGAGATTGTTAGGGGAATTCAATGTTGTGGTGGAACTTTGAGTGAAGATAAAACTGTTTCCAAAGTTCTAAGAGCCCTACCACCGGCTTACAAAATGAAGGCTACTACTATTAATGAGTTGAGAACAATGGATAATACATATGTCAATAGAGATACTTTGGCTAGGAAACTATCTGCTTTTGAGCTTGAGGAATTTGGATCTTCTGGAGTTGTGAAGACTGAACCTGCTTTTCATGCATCTACATCTACAACTAGTAAACAAGACTGGAGAGATTTATATGAAAAAGAACTAGAAGATATGAAAAGAGAAGATGATGAGTTTGAGAAAGTTGAAGCACTATTTACTAGAAGAGTAACAAAAGGACTGGTAGGAAGTAAGTATGAAGGAAAAATGCCTTTAAAAAGTTTTGCATGTAATAAGATTAGTCATTTTGCATCAAGATTTCCTAAAAGAAAATCATGATTTGAAGAAAGAGTTAAAAGATCATTTAAACCTAACCTTGGATATCAGAACAAGTATAGATTCAAGAAAAAAAGAGACAAAGCATGCTACATAGGAGACGAGGAAGGCATTATTGATTCAAATGATGAACTGACAGAAGACTCTGCTAGTGGATGTAGCAATGGGAAATAATGGGTATTATTGGCTATCAAGGAAGATGATCTGACACTATAAGAGAATGTACCCGAGGAGAAGGCACTTGCTGCTAAAATTGAGGATAAGGATGAATGGGTAATTGACAGTGGTTGTTCACATCATATGACTGGAGATAAAGGGAATTTTCTATCTTTGCAAGAAATTGATTGTGTACTAGTTAGATTTGAAGATAACAAGGCATGTATGATAAAAGGAAAAGGAACTATATCATTGGATGGAAAGAACAATACTGGCAATGTCTATTATGTTGAATATTTGAAACATAATCTTTTGAGTGCAGGAAAATTGGTAGATATAGGATTTCAATTATGGTTCAAGGATGGAAAATGCAAAATCATTAACAGATCTAGCTTGGAGATTGCAACCGGTGCACAAACAAAAGGTAACATATTTCATTTAAACTTTGGTAAGAAAACATGTTTGATTACACAGATTGATGAGAATTAGTTATGGCATAAAAGGTCATGTTATATGAATTTTGATTGCATTGTGAAGATCAGTTCAACTAAGGCTGTTAGAGATATACCTAAGATTATGAAGCCCTATAATCTGGTATGTAAAGAATGTTAAATGGGTAAACAAGTTAGAACCTCTTTTAGGAGTATACAATATAAATCAAATGATGTTCTTGATCTTATTTATACTGATTTGTGTGGCCCTGCTAGAGTTTAAAATTTTTGTGGTGATAGATATTTCATGCTAATCATTGATGATTATTCTAGAATGATGTGGGTTACTTTTTTGAGAGAAAAATCCGAAGCATTTGAAAAGTTTAAAATCTTTAAGACTAAAGTGGAAACTAAGATAGGATTGAAGATTAAATGTTTGAGATCAAATCATTGTGGAGAATTCACATCTGGTGAGTTTAATAACTTTTGTGACATGCATGGTATAAGAAGACAATTTTTTTCTCCCTAGACACCTTAGTAGAATGGAGTTGTGGAAAGGAAAAACAAAACTATCTTGGATGCTGCTAGAACAATGATGATGGAAGCAAGTCTACCTCATGTCAACTAGAGAGAAGAAGCGAGTACAATGGTTTACACATTCAACACAATACATATCAAAGGAGAAACCAGTAAGACACCCTATGAATTATGGTTTGGCAATACACCTATAGTTACGTATTTTAGAATTTTTTGTAGTAAATGTTATATCAGAAGAGATGATACTATTGGGAAATTTGATCCTAGAAGTGATGAAGGCATATTTCTTGGTCAATCTAATGAAAGAAGATCATATAGATGTTATAACAAGAGATTGTAGATAATAGTGGAGAGTGCCAATGTCAAAGTAGATGAGTTGAGAAAAAGTCAAATCAGAATTTATGAGAAGTAACTGGTAGTGGAAATGATTATATCTGAACCAATAGCACCTTTACCAGAACAAAGAGTTGAACTAGTTACTCCGGCAAAATCAAAGAATTCTATAGTAACTGAAGAATAGGGAAGAGGAAATAGAGAGTCAAAAGACTCCTAGGTATGTGATATTAAATCATTTTGAAGATCAAATCATTGGGGATAAGAGCAATGGAGTGATGAAAAGAAGAAGAATGGAAACTAATGAGGTATGTTTAATTCCACAAGTTGAACCAGTATTAGTAATTGAGGCATGTAAAGATAAATTTTGGTTAAAAGCTATGGAAGAAGAATTAGATCAGATTAAGAAAAATAACACATGGACTTTGGTTCCTCGACCTAAAAGTAAAAATGTTATTGGAACTAAATTGGTTTTTAGGAATAAATTGAATGAGGATGGTCAAGTTATAAGGAATAAGGCTAGATTGGTTTGTAAAGGATATTCTCAGAAAGAAGGAATTGATTATGGAGAAACTTTTGCACCGGTAGCTAGGATTGAAGCTGTAAGATTACTTATTGCCTATGCTACTTATAAAAACTACAAGGTTTATTAGATGGATGTTAAATGTGCATTCTTGAATGGGGATCTTAATGAGGAAGTTTATATTGAGAAACTTGATGTTTTTTCACTATCAGATGATACTGATATGGTTTGCAGGTTAAGGAAAGCTTTATATGGATTGAACCACGCACCTAGCGCTTGGTATGCAAGGTTGGATAAATAGCTTTTGAAGCTTGGTTTTACTAAAGATAGTGCTGATAGTAATTTATATTATAAAATCACTAATGATGATATACTATGTTGAAGTATTTGTTGATGACATTATTTTTGGAGGTGAAGATAAATTATGCATATAATTTTCTAAGAATATGGAGAAAGAATTTGAGATGTCTATGATTGGTGAGATGAAATTTTTCTTAGGTTTGTAGATGACTCAGTCAGACAAAGGCACTTTTATCTGTCAAACTAAATATGCTAAGGAATTGTTGAATAAATTTTGTATGGGAGATTCTAAACCTTAAGTACACCTATGATTGCAAGTGAGAAATTGAAAAGGAAAGATGTTTCCGCACCGATAAATCCTACAAGATACAAATCTATGATTGGAGGTCTACTTTATTTGACTCAAACTAGGCTTGACATTATGAATGTTGTTTGTATTATTTCAAGATTTCAGAGTTACCCTAGAGAAAATCATGAGATAAAGGTGAAAATGATTTTTAGATACTTGCAAGGTACATCAGAATATGGTTGTGGTATCCCAAGGATGATAAATTTACTTTATGTGCATATATAGATGTTGATTGGGCTCGAGATGTTGATGAATAGAAAAGTACTTCTAGTAGATCTTTCTTTCTTGGAAAGAAGTTGGTTTCATGGATCAACAAGAAACAGTCATGTACTTCTTTATCTAGTACTGAAGCTGAGTATATTGTTGTTGCTACTAATTGTACACAAGTTTTATGGATGAACCAAATGTTGAAGGATATAAAGATGGATTGTGATGCACTGATAGTTATTCACTGTGATAACTCTATTGCTATTGATATATCAAATAAGCTGGTATTTCATTATAGGACAAAACACATATCTGCCAAGTATAACTTTTTGAAGGAGAAGGTGGAAGAAAATGAAGTTAAACTAGTTTATGTGAACACTAAAAAATAGATTGTATATATTTTCACTAAAACTTTATCCAAGGAATCATTTGAGTACTTGAGAGACAGATTGGGGGTTTCTGCCCCTCTGGCAAAGACTAGATTGATGTGATTTGGCATCAGTTTGACATGCATTATTAGAGATACTATTCATTCTGGCACTGATGTGGGATGCTACTGCTCAGGGGGAGTAGTCATCTTTGAGATTCAAAGGCTTATATTTTTGTTTTGATATTTCTGTCAAATTTCTAGCATTGATGTCAAAGGGGGAGAGATGGTGATGTGAAAAAGAAATTCTAAACTTTATAAAGATATTATTCAAAGGGGAAGAGTTATTGATATTCAGAGCTATATGTATGAGATTGTTGGGTGTCTTCCATAGGGGGAGACTTCTTTGGCATTTATTGGTACTTAGATGTTTTTCACATCTAGTGTTGCCATCAATGCCAAAGGAGTAGATTGATGGCCATTTGGTGGAATTGATTATGTGTTGCATTGATGTTTTCTCATTAATCTCAACACTAGCTGTTTGGATTCTTTACTGGCACCCTTCTAGTCCTAGTAGGTTGAGTAGTTTTTGGTTAAGTTGGATCTGGCATGATTCGGTTGACTCCAGCATAATCTGGTGATGTAATTGACTTGTTCATAATGCTTATACTCATATTTGGTTAGTTGGTTTTTGTCTTGTGATTGGATGTGATTCTACTTACTCAGAAGATTGGTTTCTTGTTTTGGCAAGGGTTTCACTGACAGATCTTTTGGTGTAGATCATTGATGCATTAGAAAATTGGTGTTGGTGCATCTTCTGATGGAGTTTCAGGATGCTACTAGTGATCATGTTTGAGAAATGGTGTTTGGAGATCATTGTTGAAGTGTGTGGACATATACTTGGTCTCAGTTAATCTAGGTTATGGATAGACATTAATGTAATGTGTGGATAGGACCTATTGTTGTATTTTTGGGATGTCTTATTATTTGTCTTATATAAGGCTGGCATGGCTTGTAATTATGTAATTGGTTTATTGTCTAGTAGATGACCTAATTGTTTATGGTTGAGGGTTTGTATAATAAGATGTAAGATCTCATTGTAGATCATCATGGTTAATGGAAGAGGTCATGGTCAAGGAATGTAATGTGTGAATAATGTAATATCATTCAGGAAGAGGAGTTGGTCGAGCATTGGAGATTGAATTGGGTTTATAAGAGGATTTAGTCCTCTAGTATTGAGCTTAACCAAAACTATACTCAGGCATAGGAGATGTTATCTTTTGTAGATCAACACTTCTCTGGATAGTAGTCTGGACTTGTATGTAGTCAGTGAGGCTCCTTTTGTAATTAGTAGTGTGCTCTAGGTTGTTGGCCTTCTTGCAAGTGCAGGCCCCTTCATTGTAAATTCACATACTTACTGTAAAAGTATTATCTGACTATGGGTAGGCTTCCCACCATGGTTTTTCTCTTTACCAGTTTTTCCATGTACAAATCTTGGTGTTGTGTGGATGGCTTTTATTCTATGATTATTGTTTATGCTTAATTGGATTAACTGCTATTCTAGTATTATTATTTTGGGTTCTGGTATTGTTGGTTTAAATTGCCAATGCTTCTGATAATCTAAGACAACTGATTCATCCTCCCCCTCTCAGTTGTCTTCCAATTATCTGAACTGTCTAACACAAACTTCTTGAAATTTTATTGAAAGCTTCTACAATTTGCAATGTTATGACCAAATTTATTTCATTAAAAACAATAATCATTTTAGATGATGGGTACCTTTGAGGATTCGGTTGACAAACTAGTAGTCTTCTTGTAGTAGATCTTTGATTCCAAATTATGTTAGCATCTTCAGGTTTCTTCTCTTCTTTAGTCTTGAATTCCTTGACTTTTCCTTTGTCATTCTGATTTGAACATTCACCAGTATAAAATCCTAGTCTAGTCTTATCTAAATGATCTTTTTGCATGTTAATCAAATCTTCCAACCACTTGCTACTTTCAATAACTTTACTTTCTTCCTTGAGAATCTTCAGCTCCTATTAAATCTTCTCACATTCTTCCATCTTTATCTTAATTGACTCTTTCAGGGTTTCTTCTATCTTGTTCTTTTCATCAATTTTCAACATTAAATCTTTAACATTTTCATTCACCTACTTCAACTGATTGTTAAATTCTTTATGTCTCAACTTGAACTTCTAGATTTGTTCTCTCAACTCTTGCACACATTCATTCACTACCTTCACCTTCTCTTTCAATTATTCATTGCCAGATTCCACACTTTCTAGATCTTCAAGAGCTATCTACAATTCTTCATTCAAGTAATATTCTTTGGTCATACTCATCAATATTATGATTCAACCAACAAGGATCTCTCTCAACTGATTAAGATATCAAGGGACCAAGCTCTGATATGAATTTTTGAATGGTTGAATGGACCAAAATACTCGGGGGTGAATTATTATTCCTCCACTTATAATTTTTTTATTGATATGTTAAACCTTATCTATTAAGTTCATACACATGAAATAGAAAAGATAGAATAAACAAATAGTACAACTACAAAATGAACACAAGATTTTATGTGGAAAACCCAAATGGAAAAAACCACAGAGAGGGTTAGCTCTCATGATAATATAACTAGTTATAAGGTGTTTTACAAAATGGTTGGCTCACTGTTAGTTGGCTCATTACTATAAGACAAAACAACTCACTACCAGAATGTTCACTACAATAGAAAATAAATGAATTGAGGAAAATTGCATCTCCTAATGCATGAGGTCAATTCTAATATAAGCCTAGATATCAACTTACAAAAAATCACAACAAATTTGGTAAAAGGATCTTTCCAAACTATCCACAACTGCCTATAGTAGATTAGGTAAAGGATTACAACACCACTATGACTACACTTTGCTAAACCAACTACTTGCAGGAGATCCGGTAAAGGATTACTGCAATATTGTTTGCACCCTAACTCTTCTTTACACACATCTTCACTCATATATCATATTCCACTACTCACACTGTATACTAATATCTTACTACAACTTATCTTCTGTCCACAACTATATCACTTGCACACTTCTTACTCTTTCTATTCCATACTCAAAATCCATATGCCATACCAACACCCATACATATCTTCTATATATATATGGGTAAGAACAAACACCGAGATACAATATTTTCTAAGCACAAATAATTTATACAGTAATACATTGATCGAATCAAAATGTTATCCAAAATATGCCTTGACTAAAATTAGGATAACCAAGTTGGCCTTCAACAATCTTCTACATGGTTCCTTCACACACTTCATTTATCAAAACATACACCTCAATTATTGGAACAAAATAGGGATCTACTAGATCCATAGATACAGACCCATAAGAAAAATCTCCAAGCATGATGACTCCTAACTTCAAGATATAGATGCCATAGATTTTGTAACATAGAACCATAGATCATAATACAATATAATCATTTGGATAGTGATATAATATATACAATTGACACAACTGATACTGGAATTGGATACAAACTATGATAAACAAAACACAAGATTCCAGAGAAGAGGATCTTCTTGAAATGACTCCAGTAGATCATACATGCATTACTGCTTCATATCATATACATTCCTATCTTCCACTATTGCTCAACATGCCACATCCATTCCTAACCAAATTACTGAGTTTGACATCAATGACAACATTCACACAAGTATAATATTCGTATTCATGTCATCTAAGATTATTTTAGGATTTATTTCATTGCATATGTATCCATTTTTCCATCCCATTATACATATCCATATCATAATAGCACCCATAAATATGCATCATCATAACACCATTATTTATATATATGATCATATATCATCATCATTAAAATTGTAACATTATGCATGTTTCACAACTAATCATCCTACACCCATCATAATCATCAATAAATCATATAGGCATCATCATATACACATATACAATGTATCCTGCATATAGCATGTGTTAGGAACACCATATACATCATACATACATATCATAACATCATATATATGTATACAATGTCAACAACACACACATCGCATAAGTCCATACATGCATACATCCACCTTGCCTCACACACATGTTAGTAACATCATCATCATAAGTCTGTCATCAAAGGCATCATAGTCCATAATAAATATCCATCATCATATGCCAATACATGAATTTCTGCAAAACTCATGATTCATCTCACATATATGTCAAAAACAATGATGTGTCTAATCATAATATCAGTTACCAAAATAAATAGGTTTACATTGCCACAAGGCAGAGACCAAGCTGATTCCTCTAAATACCTATGGAAAGCCACTTCCAACTATCAATATCCTATAGGCTTGGACCAACTATAACAAGGATACAAAATCCTTCTACACTTCAGGCTCTACAAAACCTGTGAGGGTAATCCCTTTAGTAAACCTCTTGATTTCTTACACCACACTCAAGAATTTACTGAAAAATGGAATATTATCTCATAAAAGGGCTCAACAAAAAGGGAGAATTCTCAAGGATGGAAAATCATTCAGTGATCCTCTATGAAGCATGAGATGGGTGGGATAACTTCAAAAAATACATAAAAAATTAACAAAGATATTCTGATGTTTAAAAGATTGTTTTGAGGAATCATAAATAAAATAGACAAGAAACCAAAAACCTAATGATATTTGCTAGCAAATACTAGTTCCTTATTTATTGGGCTACAGAGTCTCTAAAACATTACTGAAATCTGATAAAAATTTACCTAATCCTAGATTTAGTCTTAAACAATACTGCCTTACAATATTGTTCCATCTACAATCCCATACCTGAACTACTTATCAAATCCTGGTACAGGTCATATCTCTATGTAATTTCATTCAATAATTTTTAATTAACCCCTTGGATTAAAGCATAGAATGGAAAACTACGTACATCATAACAATGCAATAAGTAAATAAAACCCTTGAACTCATTAACTCAAAAGAAAATAAAAAATGTACATGGGAGAGTAAAAATTTGAGAATATATCTGTATTAATCTCATAATCTATCTTTTATCAGATAACAAAGAACAATTTCATTTACAGAATAAACTACTTGAAAATGAAACTGGCAACTATTTAATTACTTCTGCTCTACAGAATAACATTACAATTCCTTATGTTTTTCCATGACTCCCTAAAACTATATAAACTAACCCTACACACTGGACCTACTTTACAGAGACCCTTCTCAAGAATTTAAGAACCCTAACTTATGGCCTTGATTCTCCTTTTATAGAAAACAAGGGAGTGACAAGCTCCAGGCCTAAAGACACATGTCACCAAAAACCATGCCCAGGAGGCTATATGCAATTTTGTTACAAAATATTCCTTATCCACATGTTGGTGCTCATGATGAGGTGGAACCAAAATCTTCAACCAATTATTGGTAGAAATAAAATCACTTGAGTCATGCCAATATCACCTTGACACTTCTTGATGGACCCTAAGATGTTCAATTTTCTCTACATAATGTTTCCCTTCTTGAAAAGGAAAATAAATCTTGGCAAGAAATAAGATTTCCACGAATTGGAGGAAAATATCAAACCTTTATGCCTCAGATCAGAGGAAGTGGAAAGAGGAGCTTGGGGATAAATATAATATGTTGAGAAGGCATTACCACTTCCATGTCATTAGAGAGATGACTGGCTTCCACTCCTTACTCAAACAAATCCTTCTTTCAGTTCCTTGTGAGCTTCCTCTTGAAACACTCTGCCAACAATTTGTAGAGTAAGAATAGAGGATATTTCATGGGTGACTTTTCTTTATAAGAAAAGGCTTTCATGCCCCCTCTAACAATCCTCTGAACTTTCACAAACCCTCTGATAATGAGAAACTTCATACCAGAGAAAAAACATCCATCCAGTGTCAAAAAACATGCAACGACTCCATGCATAATTATGCTCAAACATCATCCTTCTACTGATGAAAAACCATTCTCAGAAAAAATGAAGAAGTTTGTATCTATTTCTACCCATTCTATCACCATCCTAGTAAATTTATAATCAGAATTTAACTCAAAGTGGTGGTGCTAATCCATGTGAAGAATCATCATCCTGATATTTTCTTCTCATCTTGCCAGCTATGGATTCCAACAATCATGCCTACAACTCAGGCCACCATCATTTCTAGGCCATCACTCCATTGCCACCTACATATGTTCACCTTGTGTGAATGATTTTGTTATGATCTTAATCCTTATTGAGTGTATAGTCTTTTGCTTCAGGGTCCCTACCAACAGGCAATCTCTGAATTCATCATAGAACCCATGATCCATCATATCTAAACCTAAAGCAATCCCAATCCTTTCACATCTCTAAGATATCATTCTTAATTATCTAATCAATCCTTTATCCAACAAAGACCTTGCACAAGCTTCCACAGGGGTGAGTCGATATTCAAAACTTCAAACTCATCGCCGTCTATCTTAAGTCGACAAGTCTACATCCTATTCATCCTATCTTTCCCATGCAGGCTATGACCAATCTCTTTAATGATCCCTTTTAAATTCATTTTGAAACTCAACCACAAATCTTACCCAACTTGGCAAATCAAGCGATCATTGTTGATCGATGTGGCATTTTACCTTCCTTCTATGCTTGCGGACCCATAAAATTGTGACACATTAGTGCCATATCGTCTCTTAACCCGACCCTATTAGTGGCCCCACCATAGGTCTTCTTGGTCATCTTGGGACATGTGACATCATCTCGTGATGCCACAGTCCATAACCTTCTTTCAAATTCTATTGCAAGGATACAGGGGCCATCAAATATGTTTGCATTTTATCGCTTCAACATAGTGCCTATTAACCTTTTAAGAATTAAAAGTCAGGCACCTTTTTGCCTTGAACATAACATCACCGTTCATCTTGAACATGTGCCAATTGATGGGACCATCATTAAACTAGTCTTTACAGCTTGAGAACTGATAACACAAGGTTTCGGCAAGTTACACCAGTAGCTTGCCCTTTTTAGTTGAAGGCATGTGACATCATCTCATGATGTTGCGGTCTTTATCTTCACTGTACTTTCAACCACGGGGAAGTGCGAATTGTTAGATCTGTTCTGCTTTTATCAATCAACTAAAACACTTAGGAATTTTAGACTTAGGAAAAATGCAGGTGCGG
Organism: Cryptomeria japonica; assembly: GCF_030272615.1. Classification (NCBI taxonomy): domain Eukaryota; kingdom Viridiplantae; phylum Streptophyta; class Pinopsida; order Cupressales; family Cupressaceae; genus Cryptomeria; species Cryptomeria japonica. The sequence goes on along the minus strand of NC_081411.1, from coordinate 779,237,496 downwards.
GTATAAATATTAAATGAGACCGACTATAGTTAAAATTTCACACGACATAAGAAAATCATTTCTAAAACTGGTCTAACACAACTTAACGTTTAGGAAAATAAAATGGCCTTGTCCATGGTAAAAAACCCTTAGTCTTTAAGTGGGAAAAAGTAATGATGAGATATAATAAGGTTAAGGTTTTTCTTCACAAAGCTTAGGATAAATTGATAAACCCTAAACTCTAGACATTGAAGCTTGATAGAGGATACAAATAAAACTTGTATGATCAAAATTTAAGCTCAAAATTAAAAGTTCTTATGCAATCAATTTTTAGGGCTATCGGTGGCTCTAGTTGGGGACGTCCATTTCATAGGAATGAGGCGAGAAACCAAAGTTTTTGGTGAATTAGACCAATTTTAGGGCAAACCACAAATAAGTTACCTAGGTAGGGTAACTTCAACAGAATAGGAAACTACTTTACCAAAGAAACCTAACTAATGCTCATGGATAACAACTACTTTAAGAAAAGTAGAGCCTCAAAAATTGTCTATGTATAGGAAATTCAAGAGGGAATTATTAATTATTCCATTAGGCATAGAGTTAAAAAAATTTACTCTACCCCAAGTTGCTTGTGTCTTGTAGGTCAAACCACATGTGATGGCCCAATGCCATCTATCAATATCAACCAATGTTTTCCTATGTCAAAAATTTAGTTATAATCGCATTGCATCTTGAACAATTTAGAGACATCACTGCTACATAATTGTTCATTCCTCAGCATGTTATAGAAAACCCTTATCTTAGTGCACTCTCCATTACTCTAAACCTTTTCATCAAGAATTCCTTGAAATAAACAAATCCCATGCTCAATGTATGAAACTAAGATATGCTGATAACAACATTCAACAATTTTTATGACTGCCCCATCAAGCTAAAAAGGAAAGTGAAATACTTCATACTCTATTAAACAACTATCATCATGAAAATTGGTTTCCTCATCTGTTTGCACCTCTATAACATGTTCATCATTAAAGCATTCTTGCAAACATAGTACAAATTCATTACAAGTATCAAATCAAAACCTCTCATATGCTGGTCCATCCAACATAATAATTGTTTTACAAATATCTATATCTGAACAGTCGATATTTCAAAACCATTCTAATTCACTTATGTTTTCCATTATCATAACCAGTGGTTCTTGATTAGCATTGTGTACATTCAGATAACTATATGATGAAGAAGCATCATCGTTCACCTTTTCAACAAAAATATCCTCATGTACAATAAAACATTCCAATTCTGGTTTCAAAATGTCACATGGAATAACAAAGCAAAAATCTTCTTCATCTATTTCATGGCCTTGGTAAATATAAATGAACTCCACACTCTCATATTCAATGTTAGCATTTGTAACATCATAAATAAAATCACCTTCACATTTTCTAATCACAAATGTTTCTAGACCAATTTTAGAGAAACCCTCAAAATCATCAGGACAATAGGTTTTAGCATAACTTATTTCATCTTCTTCAATCCCCCATTCTTTACATGAAGTAGACTCCTTGCACAAAGCTAGTTCACTATATGGTTGATCCCTAAACTGGTCTAATAGAATCTCTTTTCTATTTGTTGATTTCTAAGTCCTTTCATACACAGTTGTTTGTAATGGTACAATTGGTTTGTAAATATTCAAAACATTATTTTCAAGGACTCACATCTCAATCAACTTTTAATACACATTACTCTGGATGGATCCCTGTCGCATAGACACAAGTTTCAACCTACTCTCATCATTTGAACACACCATGCAACTGTCTATCTCACATACATTATCAACAAAAAATGATGGCATCTCTGTTGGCAATATTGCATTATAACAGAGAATGAAAGATTGTTGGCATTTCATAAGGATATTGAGAAGGTTGTTGATGATTATGGATATAACTGATTAAAGATGTTTACTGTCTTGATATTACTATTTTGTCATTGATGTCAAGAAATTGATTTTCTAATTTGGTATGATGTTGCCATATCTTGAGAAGTATGATATGAAGATTATAAAGATGTTTGTAAAAGACATAGGAAATAATATGATAGAATAACGTATTCAATGGGCAACTACTACCGAGTCAGACAATGATGAGATCATGATGATTTAGACTATTTTAATATCATACATAAGTTGTAAAATGTAAAGGTTAATACTATACTATGTTATCAAGAAAAGAACCTAGTTGGTAAACCCTAAGGTTATCGTTATCGGTTAATGAAGACAAAATGTCTACCAAGTGAAGTTTAGTATTCACCGAGTTGTTACCAAGTTGTAACCGAGCTATAACAAAATGCATTAAATGTTTACATGTGGTATTTAATGAAGGAAGTTGATGAGCTGGAGCGGATTAAATGATTGGTGAGCCATTAATGAAGTTTGTTAACGAATCTAAGGCAAAGGAAAGTCGACATGAAGATCTATAGCTCAGATTGAACCGCAATACCCTGGCACAAGTTCCAAGACTAATATGCAAGTTCCAAGGTGGGGTAAAATGTTTTCCGATTGAAAGATGCATTGAACCTGGACAAGATTAAAGATTTGATGGCTATGATTGATCATGGGAAATGTGATCAAGGAGATTAAGTGGTTATCTAATTGTTTATAAATAGGAATCTGTTGATAAACAATGTATGTGGGTAAGTGTATGCATAGGGATGCTACATAGTGATTACTGAGCACAGAAGCTTGAAAACCTATTAGAATAACATAGTATAGAAGCCCAACAAATAAACAAGATTAGTTCTATGTCTAGATTGTATTGAACAAATAGGAATCTACTTTAGCATTTTAGATGTGAAGTTGCAGATAGATTTTTATTACTGTTATTTGGTGAAAGTGACAGAAAATCTCTTAACTGAGTGGAATTAACAGTCTTATATGTAAAACCCTCTAGCAAGGTGACATTCTGATTGAGTGTTTGAAATCCTTTAACAAGGTCACTTCTAACAAGGTGAAGATCCTAACAGATCTAAGGGAAATCCCTTAACCGGGTCACATTTAGCAATGTGTTTGTAATCTTTAATAGGATTTTCTTTTAACCGAGCATACTCTAGAAGAGTATATTTCTTAGTGGGTCTGAAATCCCATGGTGGTTTTTCCCTATTTGGGTTTCTATGTTAAATCTGGTGTTATGAGGTTTATATTGTTGATAGCATTTTGAGTTTGCATGTTTGATAGTTTTGGTTATATTACTGATATATATGTTACTAAGGTTGAATCTGATGTTTTATGGATGATTAAGTTTGTATGATTCACCCCCCCCTCTCATCTTGTTGGTTATTGGATCTGTACTTATATTTAGTATCAGAACTATCGATTGATATCAGAGCTTTGGACTCCGGAAGGAATGTTTAAATGCACTTGAGTTAAAGATCCATCTATCAGGAGTTGGAGAATATGTTGTATAATATCTAGAGAATGATTTTGTTGCACTGAGCACCTATCCATTGACTATGGAAGAGATAAAGGCAAAGCAAGAACATATTCAAGCAATGATTGAAATAACATCTGCATTGACCGATTCAGAGTTTAATGATATAGAAGGCTGCAATGATGCAAAGGCAATGTGGGATAAGCTCATATTAGTATATGGAGGAGATGAACATGTTCAAAGAGCAAAAGTAGATAATCTAAGAGGAAAATTTGAATCTATGAGGATGAATGAAGGTGAGAACATAACTCAGTATAGTACAAGACTAAAGGAGATTGTCAATCAAATCAAAGGATCAGGTGGAACTATTGAAGAAAAGGATATAACAAGTAAGTTGTTAAGAACCCTTCTACCAGTTTCTGCAATCTGAGTCTCTGCAATCAATGAATTGAGGTTTGTACCTAGTATGCCAGTTTCTTTAGATGCTACTATTGATAAGCTACATGCATTTGAGTTAAGTAATTTTGATAATAGTGGATCTTTGGTAAACAAAGTTGAATCTGCATTTAGTTATTTTCATCTTGATGAACCTAATGATTACAATGAAAGAAAGTTTAAGTACTCTAAAGGAGATCACAGTGGAGCAAGTGAAAGATTTCTGAAGAACATGGAAGAAGTACACAAACCGTATGAGGAAATTAGAAAGCAAGAAGAGTTTGAAGCACTATTACCCAAAAGGTTACTGAGAGGAAAAGGTAAGTATAAAGGAAAAATACCTTTGAAATGTTTCAATTGTGATAAGATAGGACATATGGTTTATAACTGTCCTGACAAAGATTTTACTAAAAAGAGAGATTACCGAGATGACAGACAGAAAGATAATCATTACAGAGGACACCGAGACTTCAGAAGAAGAGATAGAAAAACATGCTTAATTGCTGATGAGGAATCTAACGATGATAAATTAGATGAGACTGATACAGAGGAAGTAGTTTATGTGGCTATCAAGGATGGATCAGATGAAGAAAGGTATGAAGAAAAATCCCTTATATCTCACATAAACACTAATAATTCTTGGATTATAGATAGTGGATGCTCACATCATATAATAGGAGATAAACACAAGTTTGTTATGTTAGAAGATTATGATGGAGGCTATGTTAGATTTGGTAATGATGCACCATGTCCGGTAAGAGGTAAAGGATCTATAACACTTCTTGATAATGCAAGATGCAATGATGTTTATTGGGTTGAAGGTTTGAAATACAATTTGTTGAGTGTAGCATAGCTAAACAACACAGGTTACCGAATAGAATTTCAGAAAGGAATTGTCAAAGTTCATGACAAGAATGGAAAATTAGCTGCTACTAGGACACAAACAAAAGGTAACACATTTCACCTTGACTCAACTCAGAATAAGTGTTTGCATGCAAAGTTAGATGATACCTGGTTATGGCATAAAAGGTTTTGTCATGTAAATTTTGATAATCTGATCAAAATAAGTAAGAAGCACAGAGTAAGATGTCTACCGAGTCTTGAAAAACCTGAGAATGCTATGCACCGAGGATGCCAAATGGGTAAGATTTCAAGATAAAGCTTTACAAGTAAGTCTTACACTTCTAAGGGAATTTTACAACTAGTGCACATTGATCTTTGTGGTCTTATGAAAGTTCAAAGTTATTATGGTGATAAGTATTTCATATTATTTGTGGATGACTATTCAAGGATGATGTCAGTAATGTTTCGAAAAGAAAAATCAGAAGCTTTTGAAATGTTTAAATGGTACAAGGAAAGAGTTGAAAATGAAATAGGAAGACAACTAAAATATCTTAGATCAGATAGAGGAGGAGAGTTCACATCTGATGAGTTCAACTTATTTTGCAATGATCATGGTATTAAAAGACAAGTCTCTACACCGAGAACTCCATAGCAGAATGGAATAGTTGAAAGAAGAAATAGATCTATTGTGGATTATGCTAGAACACTGATGATTGAAAAGAAGGTTCCACAAATATTTGGAGAGAAGTAATAAGCACAACAATTTACACTTTGAATCGAGTTCAATTGAAGAAAGGTACTTTGAAGACACCATATGAAATCTAGTATGATAAGAAACCTAATGTTAGTTATTTTAAAATCTTTGGAAGTAGATGCTATGTTCATAAAGATGATAGAAATGGCAAGTTTGATCAGAAAAGTGAAGAAGGAACATTTCTAGGTTATTCTATTAGAAGCAAAGCATTTAAATGTCTGATCAAATCATCTAACAAAATATTAGAAAGTGTAAATGTGAAAATTGATGAATTTGCAGAAAGAAATGATGAAGGAAATTCCAAGGAACTACAAGACTATGATGAATTTGTCTATGTTCAACTGAGAAGTCCAACCAAGAAGATTGTTGAAGAAAATGAAGAGAATATCCAATTACTGAGTGATGAAGAAGATCATATGGAGCCTACTGAGCCTATATTAGCCAAGTATGTCAGAAGACATCATGCACCAAGTCAAATTATAGGAGATAAGGATGATCCAGTGTTGACAAGGAACAAACTAAGACAAAACACATGTTTCATTTCTGAATTTGAACTGAGAATAGTGAAAGAGGCATTTAACAGTGAATATTGGATAAATGTTATGACATAAGAGATTGATCAAATAAAGAAGAATGACACATGGACACTAATCCCAAGACCGAAGGACAAAAATGTAATTGGTACCAAGTGGATTTTCAGAAACAAGCTAATTGAAAAAGGGGAGGTCATTCGAAACAAAGAAAGACTAGTTTGCAAAGTTTATCTCAAGAAGAAGGAATTGATTATGGTGAAAATTTTGCACTTGTTGCTAGACTTGAAGGAGTAAGAACATTGTTGGCCTATGCTACTTTCAAGAAATTCAAGGTATATCAAATGGATGTTAAATCTGCATTTCTGAATGGAATATTAGAAGAAGTTTTCTTTAAACAACCTGAAGGATTTGTTGAAGATAATAATAAAGATCAGGTATGTAAATTGAACAAAGATTTATATGGTTTGAAACAAGCACCAAGAGCATGGTATGAAACATTGCACTCTTATTTGATTAAGATAGGTTTTATAAGGACAAGTGAGAATAGAAACATGTACATGAAGAATGATGAAAAAGGAATATTGATCTCAGCCATATTTGTTGATGATATTATATTTTGTGGAAATGACTCTTTATGCAAGAACTTTGGAAATGAAATGAGCAAAGAATTTGAGATGTCATTAATCGGTGAGATAAAGTATTTTATAGGTTTACAGATACTACAAATGAAAAATGAGATTTTCATTACTTAATCTAAGTACATAAAGGAAATCTTGAAGAAATTTGGAATGGAGGATTCAAAACTAGTAAGTACTCCTATGACTACCAACTATAGATTGTCAAAAAATGATGAATCTGCATCTGTTGATGAGATAGTTTATCGATCCATGATTGGAAAAATACAATATGTTGTTCATAGCAAACCAGACATAGCACATGCAGTAGGTATAGTTGCAAGATTCTCTGTAGATCCTAAGGAAACACATATGACTGCAATCAAAAGAATTTTTAGATACTTGAAAGGCACAGAGGATTATGGCTTAGTTTATTAGAAAGGAATTGATTTTGATTTAAAAGTTTATACTGATGCTGATTGGGTAGGCAACATTGATGATAGAAAAAGCACAAGTGGAGGAGCTTTCTTTTTAGGAGAAAGACTAGTGAGTTGGCTTAGCAAGAAACAAGGTTGTGTTTCACAGTCAACAACAGAAGCTGAATACATTGCTGTAGCACTAAATTGTACCAACATTGCGTGGATCAAACAACTATTGGAGGGTATAAATGAGAAAGTTACCGAGCCAGTAACTATATTCTATGACAATACTAGTGCCATTAATATTTCAAAGAATCTTGTTATGCACTCGAAGACAAAGCACATCTCTATCAAATATCATTATCTTAGAGAAGAAGCTCAAGAGAACAAAGTGGTCTTGGAGTATGCTAGCACAAAGGAGCAAATAGAAGATATCTTCACCAAACCACTACCAAAGGACACTTTTGAATATCTCAGAAGTAATTTAGGGGTCCTACCCCTATCTTCTCCTCACTAATCGAGTTCAGTGAAAGCATCAATCTGATGACTCTATCGAATATCTTTTGGGAGTTGATGCTGATTTATACACTTTAGGATGTTTTCTTAAGGTGTACAAGAATTGAAGACAAATGCTCTGACCAAGACTCAGTTGATACACAATAGTAGGAAATAACTTCTTATAGCAAGTAATTATGTTTTAGTTCTTTACTTTTTGGCATTGTTGTCAAAGGGGGAGAAGACTACTATAAAGAAGAGAAGACTGAGAGAAGATCTATCAAGGAAGAAGACTGAAGAAATCAAGAGAAGTCTAATGTATGGGGGAGAGCATTTCAACATTTCAGAATCACAGCAAGGTGAATCTTTTAAGGTCAAATCAATTGGTTTTTCCATCAATGCCAAAGGGGGAGATTGTTGGCAATATTGCATTATAACAGACAATGAAAGATTGTTGGCATTTCATAAGGATATTGAGAAGGTTGTTGATGATTATGGATATAATTGATTAAAGATGTTTACTATCTTGATATTATTATTTTGTCATTGATGTCAAGAAATTGATTTTCTAATTTAGTATGATGTTGCCATATCTTGAGAAGTATGATATGAAGATTGTAAAGATGTCAGTAAAAGACATAGGAAAGAATATGATAGAATAAGGTATTCAATGGGCAACTACTACCGAGTCAGACAATGATGAGATCATGATGATTTAGACTGTTTTAACATTATACATAAGTTGTAAAATGTAAAGATTAATACTATACTATGTTATCAAGCAAAGAACCTAGTTGGTAAACCCTAAGGAACCTAGTCAGTAAACCCTAAGGTTATTGCTATCAATTAATGAAGGCGGAATGTCTACTGAGTGAAGTTTAGTATTCACTGAGTTTTTATCGAGTTGTAACTGATCTATAACAGAATGCATTAAATGTTTACATGCGGTATTTAATGAAGGAAGCTAATGAGCTGGAGTGGATTAAATGATTGGTGAGCCATCAATGAAGTTTGTTAACGAATCTAAGGCAAAGGAAAGTCGGCATGAAGATCTACAGCTCAGATTGAACTGCAATACCCTAGCACAAGTTCCTAGACTAATATGCAAGTTCCAAGGATGGGTAAAACATTTTCAGATCGAAAGATGCATTGAACCTAGACAAGATTAAAGATTTGATGGCTATGATTGATCATGGGAAATGTGATCAAGGAGATTAAGTGGTTATCTAATTGTTTATAAATAGGAAACTATTGATAAACAATGTATGCGGGCAAGTGTATGCATAGGGATGCTACATAGTGATTATCGAGACAAAAGCTTGAAGACCTGTTAGAATAACAGAGTATGGAAGCCCAATAGATAGACAAGATTAGTTCTATGTCTAGATTGTATTGAACAAATAGGAATCTACTTTAGCATTTTAGATCTGAAGTTGCATATAGATTTTTCTTACTGTTATTTGGTGAAAGTGACAAAAAATCTCTTAACCGAGTGGAATTAACAGTCTTATATTTAAAACCCTCTAGCAAGGTGACATTCTGATTGAGTGTTTGAAATCCTTTAACAAGGTCCTTGCTAACAAGGTGAAGATCCTAACAGATCTGAGGGAAATCCCTTAACTGGGTCACATCTAACAATGTGTTTGTAATCTTTAATAGGATTTGCTTTTAACCGAGCATACTCTAGAAGAGTATATTTCTTAGTGGGTCCAAAATCCCATAGTGGTTTTTCCCTATTTGGGTTTCCACATTAAATCTGGTGTTATGAGGTTTATATTGTTCATAGGCTTTTGAGTTTGCATGTTTGACAGTTTTGGTTATATTACTGATATATATGTTATCGAGCTTGAATCTGATGTTTTATGGATGATTAAGTTTGTATGATTCACCCCCCCTCTCTCATCTTGTTGGTTATTGGATCTGTACTTATATTAAGTATCATAAATATCAATCTCATCATCTGAATTCTCATTATCATATATAACTAATTCTTGAGAAACTGAATTCATATCATTAAAATCTTGCATACTTGCATCAGCTTCAGACATAAAACTTTTGAATCCTTTATACTCACTTTTGGATCTATCTAAAACACAAGACTGTAGATGAATCTCTTGTGAGATATCCTTCTTGGAATAAGCATTGTTTATGTCATTTGGTGAAGTGAATGACATCATATCCATCTCTATATCGAATATGTCATATAATTTGTCCTTTACCTTTTCATCATTAATATGAGGAATAACCACTTTTTGGGACACATTATCTTCACTCACATTTCTATTCAAATCATAATCAATAACAAGGTCAATATGATCAATAGAGATGTAAATTCCTTGACATTGATCTTTAACGTTAGGCTCATGCCTCTCTTTAACCTCTAATATTTTGGGATAGCATACCCTTGCAGATAGATAACACTTAGGAATTCCATACTTCAAGTTGTTCTCAATATCCATTGCTATCCTATAATCTTGATGCAAGGTTTTGGGATCTTTATCTCTTAGCAGATAAATCTCTTCCTTGTCAAATGTAGCTAATTAAACAACTAAACATACTACATCATTTGGTCTATAACTACAAGGAATATCATCCAATGTTCTAGAAAACTTGAGATTATGAAGTAGTCACCAATGAGGAGGGACCTCAAAGAGATCAGTCCAAACTGGCTAGCAAGAGTTAACACAATGGAAACATATAGCTATGATGGAGGCAATGCAGAATAGTTAATTTTTATTACATGAAAGTCAATTACATCCAACCGATAACAATTGGGTTACAACATACCAACACAAGCACTATCTTCTAAGCACTATCTATTTGATACTCCTGTATTCTTCAAGTTGATTGATTTCATTCTAAAGAATGATTACAAATATATATATAGATCCAAAGCATCAGGTCAGCCCAAAAGAATCAAAAACCCTAACATGCAGAAATGAATGAGGTCAGCCTCTAGAAAATCCAAAGGATAAAATGTAGAAGGTTGGCCACACATCAAGAAACATCAAGATCAACGTCCCAGGCTTTGCATGCATCAGAATGGGTTCTGATAGATCACTAGAATAGGTCTCAGGCAACTTGAAACAACGAAACAATTTGGTAACAAGAAACTATCAAGGAAAACCGTTAGCAATATCTTGCCCAAAAGTAATCCAAATGAGATACGGTTAGAGAGAAAGCATGGTGAGAAATTATTCAAGAATAATCCAACTCCACAAGAAACCAATGTGCTAGAACTAGGACACACAAAAAGGAAAACTGAAACTACAAACTTAAAACAAACAGAAAAGAAAAATGTTTTTGGTGGATGCAAGATTGTTATGAACCGGGGATGCTCCTGCATCTGACATCCGGGGTTAATAAAAAGTGAGCCTCTCACTTTTCTAGGATTAGAGGAAAATGAAGGTAGTCTACCTCTACTTGAGAAATCCAAAATGAGTCTTCCACTAGTTTTTTCATCCACTTCACAAGGTATCCTTTGTACTACCTACTTCAGGTACTATGCTTGATCCTACTATCCAAAATCTCTTCAATCTGATATGGTTCCTACCGAGGAAGTTGTTTCTCTAAGTCTATAATACTGTCCTCACTAAATTATGGTTCATGGTACTCATGAAGATCTAGAATGTTGAATATAGGTGAAATACTTAGACTATCTGGTAGCTCCACTTCATATGCATTTCCAGAACTGAACTTTCTCAAGATCTTATAGGGTCCAAACTTCTTCATCTGCAACTTATTATAAGTTCCAACTGAGAATCTCTCTTTTATCAAATAGACCATCACTTAATTGCCAACTTCAAATTCCTTATGTCTCCTATTCTCATCTGCCTTCTCCTTGTATATACCATTCATGTCTTTCAAATGTTGTTTAACTTGAATGTACAATGTTGCCATGTGATCTTCAAATTCTTCTACTTTTGAACTCTTCCAGTCTTCACTGCTAATGTCTCTCAATTCCGCTATTCCCTTAGGATGCACTCTAGTAACAATCTCAAAAGGTGTTTTTCTGGTACTTCTATTCACTGAATTGTTATAGGAAAACTCTTCTTGTGCAAGGATCAAATCCCAACTTCTGATTTTATCTCCTACTAAACATCTCAACAAGTTTCCCAAACTTCGGTTAACTACTTTTGTCTATCCATCAGTCTATGGGTGAAAAGTAGAACTAAGCTTCAAATCCATCTTCATCTTCTTCCAAAGTGTTCTCCAAAATATAGCCCACAAACTTAGTGTCTCTGTCTAAAACTATGCTCTTAGGTAATCCATGCAATCTCACCATTTCCTTGAAAAATAGGTCTGCTATATGCAATGCATCTGATGTCTTCTTACAAGGTATGAAATGAGTCATCTTTGAAAATCTATCCACTACCAAAAATATAGAATCATTCCCCCTTTGTGCCTTAGGTAAGCCAAGTACAAAATCAATCCTTATATCCTCCCAAGGTCTTATCGGTACTTTTAAAGGTTTATACAATCCCACATTCTGACTACTACCTTTTGCAACTTGACAAACTCTACAACTCTGCGCATATCTCTTAACATCTTTATGAGTCTGGGGCCAAAATGTTGGCATTTTTTATGTTTATGTTGTGATTGTCATTGATGGACACACACTTGCTTTGAGATCACTTTTTGAATGTATGAATTATGTACAACTGGTATTTGTTCCAAATCGGTATTATGTTGTAGTCTTTAGACTATCGGTGTTTTGTAGAAAGTGTTTACCGATCTCAAGCAGCATGAAGACCTCAAGCAGTTCGAGGATCTCAAGTAGATCAGAGCAAAGGAACTAAAAGCAGTAGTTATCATTTTCTCAGTCTTCATTTTGTCAATTGGTAATCTATTTAATAATTAAATTGGCATTACTCTGAGTTACCAACCAGTAATCGATAAAGTTGTATAAACTGGTAATACTTTGTGATGAGTTACCAACTGGTATATTTTTGTGATGAGTTACCATCCATCAACACTTTGACCATGATTTTGTGTTGTGTTACCAAATGTGTCTAGATACACTGAACCCAGGAACTTGCAATGCAATCCTATTGGACCGACATGAATTTAGATTCCTTTTTAAGGACATCATGTCTAGGGTTTTAGGGTGTGTAGCTGTTAGGGTTTTTGGCGGCTGATGAGTTCTTGTATGTGTGATCTTAGTAGAGAAGATCAAGTTTGTGTGTTGTAACAGAGTGTGGATTTACTAAAGACTAAATTAATGCTGAAATGCATTAGCAATGAGCTATCATGGATCTAATCAAGCAAACTATGCTATTTGCTAGATCATTCACTTGTTGATTACTCACATCTTTGACAAGTCAGAAACCCTTAATTAGGTAGGCCCAGAAAAGCCTTTGTAAATCCTCTGACAAGGTGATTCACATCTATGGATATGAAATCCTCTCACAGGGCAGTCTTTAATCAGACTTATCTCCTAACAGAGATTGAGATTCCTAATAGGATATATTCTAGTAAAGAACATTGTATGACCTTAACCGATTTGGTTACTATTTTACAGTTACTTATGAGTTTCATCTAACCGTGGTTTTTCCCATTTGGGTTTCCACATCAAAATATCTTGTGTTATGGTGATTGTGCTTATGTGGGTGAATGCCTTACTTGTTGTTTGGTTTTCATTTGTGTTAACCGGTTTGTTAGCTAAACTATTATACCGGTTCACTGCTAGAATGTTAAAGTGTTTGAGTTCAATATTAATTGGTATACTAATTCACTCCCACTCTTAGTATTCATCAATTGGTATCAGAGCCAACCTTTCAATAAGTCTAACCACTTGGAAAGAGATATGGGGGAGTACACTATGAGGGAACTTACTCATCGGCTCGCTTAGACTGAGCAAGCCTATGATGAACTTAAAGTCAAATATAAGGCCTCTCGGGCAAAAAGAAGAGAGCATGCTGAAAAACTGATGGAGCTAACTAAAAATAGTTCTTCTGATGAAGCGGACATGGAAGCCCTAGTTCAAGAAGTTGAAAAACTAAATGAGTCCAATGCCAACCTAAGAATGGAACTTGAAGGACTGACTATTAGAATGTGTCAAGAGCTTGAGAATCGGAGGAAAGCTGAAGATCTGGTAAAAGACAAAGATCATGAGATCTCCAAACTGAAGCAAGAGATCAGTGCACTTGCTGCTCATCTCCAAGAGGGCAAAGTAGAAAAAGAGGAAATGCAAGGTGAAATAAATGTGTCTATTTCTAAGAATGCAACTTTGAAGGAATCTAATGCTACTATTGCCAAAGAACTTACTAAGTCAAAGGAAATACTTGCCAAATTCAATAAGAGCACTGTCAAGCTAGAGAAGAAGCTTGAATCAACTAAACCAATAAAGAATACCAATGGACTTGGTTTCTCTGATTATGAGGAAGGTGAGACCTCTAGAACAAAAGATGGAGCATCAAAGAAGCAACCGACACCAAAGGATAAAGGTAAGAAAAAGTTCAAACTTGTTTGCTTTAATTGTCTCAAGGAAGGACACACTGCTAATGTATGTAGAAGTAAGGCTTGTAATAATTTTCCTTATTTTCTAAATGATAAGCCTAGACCCAATAGATTCAATGGTAGTTGTTATGCATGCAACAAGTTTGGGCATAGAGAATTTGAATGCAGGTCTATCATGCACAACAACATAAGATATCCTCAAAGGATTCAAGGAGTTTTTTCTGAACCCTCTAGGAACCGAAACCCAAATTGGTTTAATACCTATAATCATCAGTTAGGAAGCAATGGCTATCAAGCGGCAACTAGATGGAGAGCAATCTGTTTGATCTATCATGGTAGTGGTCACACTACTACAACATGCAGAAGGAAGAATGGAAACATGAACAATGGACCTTGGAGAGCACTTGGAATGATTTTCTATCATTGCAACAAACCAGGTCATGCAACAAGATTTTGCAAAATGAGAAAGAACATATCAGATGATATATCGGTCACTTTGAAAGGAAATATTGATGTTGAAACTGTTCAAGCGGATATGAAGAAAACCTGGAAGAAGAAGCCAGAAGAAGTGTCTCAAGAAGAACCAGTTTCTGCACTTAGTGTGGAAGTCACTGAATCGGTAAACTAAGCATTAGAAAAGCTTAGGGGGAGCAAATGGTGAAATGTTTCAAGCCCCTAGTTTGCACCAGTAAAAGACCCTAACCAGTATGTGATACCTCTCAACTAGTAGAAGACCGAAAATGATAAAAGGCAAATTAGCGTTTTATGCCCTAATAGTGGAGCATTTATTATGGTAGGTGAAGAACTTGTTTAAAAGGATCTTTCAAGCCATTTTTCACTTATCAGTTCTCGAGTGAAGAAGTTTTCAAGTGCTGAGAAATGAAAAGTGATTTGGATTGTGATTCAAAGAATTTTCAAAACCTTGAAGAAGAATCAGAAGCTAATATTAGTTTGTTAAGTGTAGAACACAAAGTGGTATTTCAGTAACCGAAGGAGTGTGTGGCAAAGTGGAATTTGCAAGCCCTAAATTTTGATTTATGAAGGTATTTTTCAAATTTCTCTGTTTATCATGGCTTCCACATCACACTCTAGTTCCAGTGCACCCATTGATTCATTAGACTTCATCCAACGGAAGGCAAAATATAATGCTCTATCTGAAATACCCACTGGTGTTATAATGGAGGAATGTATTTTAGATTATATTGATTGTAAAATTGAAGACCTAGGATCTTTGATGATTCATTCTAAATTAAGCTTATTTTGTAGAAAAGACAAGAAGATCAAACCAAAATTCAATATCTTGGAAAAGAAGAAGCTTTACAATGTGGTCTATTTCCTTGAAGAGTTTTCAGATGATCACATCTGCATCATTCTGAGTAGAGTGCACGGTGACAAAATGTACTTAGAGAAGACACATGACATCACACCAGAAGCTATTCATGTCATCACCAATTTCTGTATTGTTGGTGAAGTGCCAGCCTTAAGGAAGATCAGCAAGACCAAAATGACCAAGCTCACCGGTTATGTGAGCAACCAATAGGGAATGACCATCAATCCCATCAAGGACGATCTGGTCAAATATGCCCACATGGTAATAGGGTACCATATATTTTTTGCTAGAAGGATCAACTCTATCTTCGCTGTAGCGGTAAATGCTACTTACAGGATGATCAAAGAAGATGCATCATTTGATTTATGCACCTGTATATAAAGGCAAATTCTGGTGAGCCTAAAGTTGATTAAATAGGACAATGCCTGGAGATTTAAGTTTTGACAACTATTGGTTGGGTTGTTCTTCTACTTCCAAGGTTACATCCCAAGAGTCAGAGATATTCAATGGTTTGTCGACCAACTTGTTACAAAGAAAATTAAGGAAAGCCTTCAAGGAGTTGGAACTAGTTATCCAGATGTTCTGAACAAATACTTTGATGAGTTTAGACACAAAATGAGCCAAAGAGTGAGAATACTAGGTGATATTGTCAAGAAATATGAAGATGACATCTGCTTCACCATCAAAATTGATGAGTGCATAATGGAGGCGGTTGAGCCTAGATAGGAAGAAGTGGAATCGATGGGATATGAGGTAATGTATGACATGCTAGATGGGTATGCCTCTACCCTACTCGCCCCGCCCCTTGACCCAAAGGAAAAGAGAATCGACACCTATTTGGAAAGGGTTATACTAGTTGAAGAACCTTCAATAAAGAAGGGAAAGGCAGTGCCTTTAGTATCGACACTGGTTACTGCAACAAGTCGCAAAGTGACCAAGCGGTCACCAACAAAGAAGAAACTAAAAGCTACACCCGCCAAAGTGTTTGAGAGAAAGTAGAAGACAAAAGGCAACACACCGGACTCAAAGGACACTGTGTCTGAAGAACAACCTAAGAAGACTAGGCAAATGAGGAAAAAGACAAGACAACTAGCAATGAATCGGCAACATCTGCACTGGTAAATATTGATATTTCCTCCTACAAACCTTTGACACATTGTCAAAGAACTATTAAGAATATTAGAAGAAAAGTGCTTGGTGATTTGAAAGAGTGCTTTGATGATTTTAATGATGATGAAAAGGAAGAAGATGAACAGGAAGTAATTAAATATTTATGTATTAATGAGTGGTGGCCATCATAAATTAAATCTGAGACACCTTATTATTTAGATAATTATTTAGATAACAAATGACACATTGCCATAGAGAAGGAAAAGGAAATAAGAAAGGAAGTATTTGCTCAATACTTTCCTGATGTACCTAAATCAGAACTTTATGAAGTGGTGGAAAGATATAAGGGCCTTTTCTTAATGAGAAGAAGGAGACTCCTATTGCTAGAAGGAAAAGTCTTGGAAGTGGTAAAAGATACCCACTCCCTTGCTCAATCCACTCCAAAGTTGCACCAAGTGGTAGAAGCCAATAGGAAAGCTAAGAAAGAACTAGAAATCAATAAACTAGATGAGGCATATGAGAGTGAAGGAGTACCAGTCACTGATCAAATGGAACCCATTGATGTTGATGCCTTGAATAGTGAAGATGTTACTCCAGGTACATCAACAGAAGTGGTAGGATAGGAAAAATAGGCAGAGGAAGAGAAGAAGCAACAGGAAGAAGAAAAGAAGAAACATGCAGAAGAAGAAGAAAAGAGGAAATAGGAAGAGGAAAAGAGAAAACAAGAAGAAAAGAGGAAATAGGAAGAGGACAAGAGAAAAGAAGAGGTGAATAATAGAAAAGAAGAAGAGTAGAAGGAAAAGGAAGTGGAAAATAAAGAAGAAGAGAAATGGAAGGAAGAAGAAAAGAAACAGGAAGAGGAGAAGAAAAAGGGAGAGGAGAAGAGAAAGGAAGAGGAGAAGAGGAAGCAGGAAGAGGAGAAGAAGAAGAAGGATGAAGCCGAAGAGAAGTGGAAAGAAGAGGAGAAGAAGGAAGAAGAGAAAAGGAAGACAGAGAAAGCCAAGAAAAAGAAGGTAGAAGAGGACAAGCTAAGGGCTAAAGAGAAGGAGGGAGCAGCATAGAGCACTCAAGTGGAGACCCCAAAGGCAACCGCTAGTCAAGCCAAACTGACTGACATTACCAGTCCCATTGACCTCTAATCTGAAAATGAATCAGAGCTGCTACAAAGAATTAAGCTTGCTCAAGAACACCTGGAGGTGATAAGGAGGAAGAAGGAGCAAGACATGATCCAAGCTCTGGTGGACACTCTTACTGGTTTGATACCCGATACCAACCTCCCTAGTACCGATTTCTCTCTAGCCCAATTGAAACTCTTATGCATAGTTGTGGAGGACCAGGTACAAAGCCTAGAAGAGGTTGTTGAAGCTCATGCCAAAAAGAAGCATCAAAAGGCTTTGAACACTACCTTGGTGAAAAATTTAAATGAGCTTCAGTTCGATCTGTAGAAGGCACAAAAGAACATTAAGGATGTTCTAGATGAGGGAAATCTACTACTTAGCAAGATATGTCAACCCCATCTATTCTATGATGATGTGTGTCCTCAAAAAGATAAACTACAAACTAATTTGCAGACGTTCATAAGCACCTTCAATACGCCATATGATTCTTTTACCGCTTATGGGCAAACCATTCACCGGTTTCAACTTCAAGCTACAAGAATTGATTTGGAGATTAGCAACTAGACCAGACATTTGCAAGAATTACAACTGATTCTACTACCAAGACTGCAAATACTTCAAAAATGCTATCTCAATCTAGATGCCCTGACGGTCACTCAAGAGATGAGTACCTTGGATGCCATGGAAGAACAGGTCTATCAGATGCAAACAGAGAATGAGGTTACTACCTCATTGCTTGAGTCATGGTCCTTATCCATGAAGCAATTTATGCAATACTTTAAATCTATTTTTGACAAATTTCACTCTTTATTGTCATAAACATTTATTCAGCTAATAGAAACAGGGGTTATTCAACTGTATTTTGTCATTGTTGGTAAAGGGGGAGAAGTATTCTGGTATTTAAAATTTTAATGCATGCTATGTATACTTTCATGTTTATATCTATAAGGGAGTAGTATACATTGTATTTTTTGCAAAAGGGATAGTGTATATGCTTAGGTGGAGTAGTTTTGATTATGGCATATTTTTGTTGTAAAACACTTAGATGTCAAAATTTTCCTAAGCATTGCCATCAATGCCAAAGGGGGAGATTGTTGGCATTTTTGATGTTTATGTTGTGATTGTCATTGATGGACACACATTTACTTTGAGATCACTTTTTGAATGTAGGAATTATGCTCATCCGCTATTTGTTCCAAACCAGTATTATGTTGTAGTCTTTAGACTATTGGTGTTTTGCAGAAAGTGTTTACCGATCTCAACCGGCATGAAGACCTCAAGAAGCTTGAGGATCTCAAGTGGAATGAAGCAAAGGAACTAAAAGTGGTAGTTATCATTTTTCCAGTCTTCATTTTGTCAACTGGTAATCTGTTTAATAATTAAATTGGTATTACTCTGAGTTACCAACTGATAATCGGTAAAGTTGTATAAACTAATTGTAGTCACATAAATCTGTCCACTTAATTAAATGAATACTTAGTATTTATTTGATTATTTAACCATCAATTAATAATTAATTAAATTAATATTTAATTAATTCATCTTAACCCTCTTCTCCTATTAATTAAATAAATTATTCAATTTATTTGATTTAATTCTCTTAACCAAATTTAGACCATTAATTAAATAAATAAATCATATTTATTTAATTAAATATTCTCTCACATTTAAATAAATTAATATTTATTTAAATCCCCCAAAATCCCACCTCTCACATTTAAATAAATTAACATTTATTTAAATCACCTTTATCCTCTACCCACTTGCATCTTCCTACAAAAGCAAGCTGCACAATTATTTTAAATAAATAATTTATTTAAATCACCTTTATCCTCCACCCACTTGTATTTTCCTACAAAAGCAAGTTGCACAACTATTTTAAATAAATTATTTATTTAAAATCCTATTCATCCTCACCCACTTGAAACCTTTAATGGTTTCCCTTAAAGTATTCAAACTTGATGGCTTTAAAGTTTTCAAACTTGATGGCTTCCTTCTATAGTCTTCTTAAGCCTTTAATGGTTTCCCTTAAAGTATTCAAACTTGATGGCTTTAAAGTCTTCAAACTTGATGGCTTCCTTCTATAGTCTTCTTAAGACTTTAATGGTTTTCCTTAAAGTCTTCAAGCCTTTAATGGTTTCCCTCAAATTCTTCAAGCATTTTAATGCTTTATCTTCTTTTTCTCATTTAAATAAATTAATATTTATTTAAATATTTATCCAAATGCAACTTACACCATTTAATTGAAATAAATAATTTTATTTTAATTGAAAATACCAAAATTTCTCCCACTTGCATTTTCCTACAAAATCCACTTGCATGTCTAAACCCCTTCTAGATTCTTCTAAACCTTTCCTAATTAACCTAATCCATCCCCTAAATATTGTCACATTCCTAAGCAAAGGGAAGTCACTTCTCAAAGCCTAAAAGTCTTTGATAACCATTAAAGGCTTTCAACTTGTAAAGCGGAAAATCGCGGTCGAACCCTAGTTGGTCTCCCTTCTTCTAACTCCAAGGAGAGAGAAGGGAGGTTCGCTAGGATTCGATGGGTTTTCAATTAGGGGGAAGACTTTACATTCAAAAGAGGGGTTGAAACTCATAAGATTCAATCCCACACGATGTAAGATTGGATGCTAAATGAATTTCAAGGGTTTGGAAAGCAAAGCTACCCTCTTTTGTAAAGAATGTTGATTAAGGAAATTAAGCTAAGGATGCATAGAAAGTCATAAAGATTCGCTTATAAACTGAGTTCGGGTTATAGGATGAAGCTGCGGACCTGGAATTAGCAGTAAAATGTCGATACGGCGCTGTCCTGCAAATTTGAGCAAAAGTTGTCGGGACGATGGCGCCCGACGCCACGGTCCTCCGAAAAATCCACGAAACGAAGGGGGATCTGTTCGTCTCTGCACAAGGATTCCAGATCTTCAATTTCAGCCACGTACCTGCAACCTACACATAGAAAAGCGAAGACGATTGGGGGGTTAGGGATTAGGGGTTTGCCTTTAGGTCAAACCCCAGTTTTGGAATTAACCAAGAAATGAGCAAGAGCTGTAAATGTAAATGACTGTAAAACAAGTACTAATACCTTGTTCTAAGGATGTTTGTATCCTTATGTGCGAAGGTTTAGATGTTGTATGTTGTAGCATGTAATAAGTGATCTCCTCTTCAATGGTTGAATCCTTAACTTGAATGCAACACTTAGCCTTGAATGGAGACTTGGAATGATCAATTGCTTGAAAGAATGCTTGAATGCCTGAATGCTTGAGTATAGTTTCCACGCCTTTTTCCATCATATCGAATGAAAGAGGAAAATGTCATTTATATACTTGTCAATTAGGGCTAATAGACTGATTTTCCCGACCTTAGGCCGACCAGGGAATGTAATTTTCCAAATTGCAATCAAAAAGACCCGAGCCCCTTAGGAGACCGGGCCCAAAATAGGACCCAGGGACCAGGGCGCTGGGCGCCATGGTCCTGGAGGACCAGGGCGCTGGGCGCTCTGGTCCCACCTCTCGGGGCAGCAGGGTGCAAGGAGGTTCAGGCCAGGGTGCATGAAAAATGCAGTTTTCAGTGTCGTGAGCAAGTTTTGGGGTCTCCTTTCAGGTTGCATGTTGCGTCACCATCGTGAAGACC
This sequence comes from Cryptomeria japonica, assembly GCF_030272615.1. Taxonomy (NCBI): domain Eukaryota; kingdom Viridiplantae; phylum Streptophyta; class Pinopsida; order Cupressales; family Cupressaceae; genus Cryptomeria; species Cryptomeria japonica. The sequence goes on along the minus strand of NC_081411.1, from coordinate 779,216,349 downwards.
GAAATGCAGTCAAAATTGCAAGTGTCGCAATTTTAGGATGCTACATTTAGCCCCCACTTTAGCGGGAGTATGTATGCTCATACTTCCGGTAAAGTACAAGGAAACAACGTTGAAAGACTTTCACCACGTCAAGGAGGCAAGATACACCAAGCCCCCAGTGGACTAAGGATCTTACAACTTTGATTGACAAAGTAAAAGGGAAGATCACGAGGAAGAACCATGACTGTCAGTAGTAAGGTTCCCTCACTATGAGTCATGCAAAAGAAATACCAAAAATCTTCAAGACAAAGCTAAGTTTGCCAAGAAGTTTTCAAGTATCTTTGAAAGGATAGACAGGGTGTATGCCGCCCTACGTTAAAGCGATCGCACACGCCTCAACAGGGGTGATTGTTTTAACGTAGTGATACACATAAGAAATGAGAAAGGAAAAGGAGCACGTTATCGCAAAGATTTAGCCCCCAAGTGTGAGATAAACCCAAGGATAATACACACAAAACACAAAGCATGAGGTGACTTCGCTTTCCTTGGGGTCAGTATGCTGTATGATAATTCATGTATATATATCATATGTATGTATGCATAATTGTTCTTCATTCCCCAATCAAGGAAGGTCACCTAGAAGAAGGGAACACATGTGTCTTTTGAGTCAACATGAGAGAGATCGAGAGATCTCAATGCTTTGCATCGTCCTCAAGTAGACAACACTAAGGACGACAAATAGAAGAATGAGAATAACATATAGAAGAAGTAACAAAAGGGAGGGGGAGAGAATCTGCCATGCTAATGTAACTAGTCTAGCATGTCATCTACCCCCCGATCTTGCTGATCAATGTTTCGGGAAGGCAGGGAACACGCTAGAGGAGGAACATCCAACACAGCAGATGGAGCTATCACAAGATCCAAACAAGGGCTATGTTCATGTTCCAAGCCACATTGTTCTTGTCTAGGAGCGAGGATAAGTGCTTTAGAAAATTCATTAGATAAATGGTTATCAACATCAACAAGTTCATATTCACTATCAGAAGCAAGAGGAGTAACATTTTCATCTATATCATCATCAAGATTTATAAAAATAGGATCTTTAACTCGCACAGGATCAAGATCATCATGCATCTTATGTTTAGGAGATTTAGGCTCAATGTCCGGCTGAGGAGAAAATGGAATAATGCTTGTTGAAGGTGTTTTTGGAGATTGCAAAGTTTGAGAAGCAGCTGCTTGAGCCCTAAGACGACGCTTTCGTCGACGTTCCCGTGCAGAACGATTACGTCTAGTCTTAGTAGGAAGTGTAGAAGATAGAGGAGGAGGAATGTTCTCATCCTTATCACTTGGGTGTTTAGGTTGTGGTCTCTTAGGCTGGATAATAGGAGAAGAAGAAGGTCTCTTCTCTCTATAGAAGGCAGGAGGAGGAACTGCTCCATATAAAGGAGGAGTTTTTGGTTTAGGGAGAAGACCAAATCCATCATGACGAGGAGGTATAGGTCTACTCTTAGGAAGTTTATTAGGCATAAACATAGTCGCATCCATAGGGACGGGTTGGGAATCTTCTTGGGGAAAGACATTAGTTTTGTCTTTCAAAGGAAGAATTTCCTTCTCAAGAATGATAGGAATGTCAAGTTTAGGTGCTCTAGGTTCACTTAGAGATAGGATCATATCTGTTTTCCACTTTTGATAAGATTTGAAAATATGATCACTTCACGGAGGAAGAGATTGGAATTGTTTGGGCCAAAAGTAATCAATAGGAACACTAGAGGTTCTTTCAGCTGGTTTAAAGAGACTATGATTGATAGTAACAACTTCACCATTATGGGGAAATTTCAAACACTTATGAATAGGAGAAGCAATAGCTTTCATGGAAGATAGCCAAGGATAGCCAAGCTTCACACGAAATTGTTCGGAAGAAGGAATAATAGCAAAGTTCACATCAAGAGATTTGTTATGGACCTCAATAGGCAATGTAATAAAACCAATTGCAGGAGAAGAAAATGCATCAAATAGTTTCACAATCACATCTGTTTTGTCATAGATCACTTGATTCAATTGCAAAGTAAAAAGAAATTCTTCAGTAATAACATTAACCATGCACGAAGGATCAATAAGCACTCCACGGCAAGGCATATTCTTGACTTTTGCAACTATGTATAAAGGACCATCAGGTGCCCTAATGGTTTCGCTAGAATCAAATGTGATGGAAGGTTCTTTAGGGTTTTCTTGCTGCTCTACAAAGTTAATCACATTCGGAGTCATAGACACAAGACCATTAGATGAGAGAGAGGAATCATTAGCCTCAATCACATTAGATGTATGAGAAGTATGAGAAGGTAATGGATCAGTAAAAATCTGAAGATTTTGGTTAGGAGGAGCTACAGATGTGTTGCCTTTATCATTCACTCCAGAAACAGAAATAGTATTATTATCAATCAAATCCTGAATTTTACCCTTTAAAGAAAAACATTTTTTAGTATCATGACCAGGCTGACGATGAAAATGACAGAAAGCTTTATGATCAAAATAAGGTGAAGTAATCTTTGCAGGATCAATTTGTCTTATAGGAGGAAGAGTAAGCACATTTTGTTCCAATAACTTATTCATAATATCATGCAATGATTCATTCAAAGGAGTATACTTTCTTTCTTTCCTGAAAAATTTAGAAATAGGAGGCACACCTGATGCTGCATTCACATTGTTGTTGATGATGTTTTCATTGAATTTGATGGAATCTCTGTTCGGTTTAAACTTCCCAAATGGTTGTTGACTGCTATCACCCTTATCACTCGGAGCCATAGGATGTGATTGTTCCATTTGACTCACAGTCAGTTGATAATTGTGAAGAGTGGCACACAACTGTTGGAAAGAAGTAAACTCAGAAAATAGAAGTTTGTCTTGAATATCTTTTTGCAAATTAGAAATAAATATTCTTTGAATATCATTATCAGGCACTGGAAAAGAAATTTGAGCATACAAATGCTTATATCTACCAATGAAATCAGTCACTTTTTCTTTAACACCTTGTTTACAATGCATTAAATCAATCAAAGTAACTTTAGGACTTATATTGTTTTGAAATTGTTGAATGAAAGCATTTGCAAGTTGTTCGAAAGAAGTAATAGAATAAGAAGGCAACGAGCAATACCATTGTAGGGCTTTGTCTCTTAATGTTCTAGTAAATAGTTTTGCAAGCAACCTTTGGTCATAAGCAAAATCAGTACATATTGTTTGAAAAGTCTTAACATGTGTTAGAGGATCTCCTTTACCATTATAAAGTTCCAAATGTGGGATTTCAACATGCTTAGGAGGAATAGCTCGAACAATGTCAAGAGAAAGTGGGCTCACAACGTCAAATGTGGGCACACTAAACTTAGATTGATTCATAGAGGCAATTTGTTGCTGTAAAGAAGAGACAGTTTGTGCAAGATTATTAATGGTAGCTTCAGTCGAAGAGTTCATATTAGGTGTGTTAGATTGAGATGGAGGTGTGATGTTATTGAAAGAAGGTAAAGAGTAAGGTGGTGGGACCCTATGATAGTCAACCATAGGGGATGATTGGATAGGAGGAACACTACAAGGAGGAATGGAATGGTTAAATGAATTGCCCCCTTGCATCATGTTCATTTGTGAAGATGTAATAGGAACACTTATTGAAGGAATGAATGAAGAAGTCGGATTGAATGAAGGAATAGGGTTAATTGAAGAAGGAGGATTGCCCCCATGACTAGTGATCACAGGAGGAATGTCTTGTATAGAGGTAGCCATGATGTTTGATGTAAAGGTAGGTAAACTAGGAATAGAAGTGGTCAAAGGAATAGAATGATTGACTTGTGTAGGAGGTTGTGTATAACCTAAAGATTCAACACAACTCTTCATAGGCATCACATTCGAATTCACAATGTGTGAAATACCACGCAAAATATCAATTCCATTCTTATCACTTTGAAGCATACGTTTTAGACCCTCAATTAAAGGAAGAGCTTGACTATCAGGGTATTCATGAGACATCCATTGGTGAAAATCATCAAATTGGTTATCCAATTTGGAAAGTTGTTCAACAGAAAATTCATGGGGAGCTTCTTCATCATTAGGAGGATTAGAGGAATTACCCATGTCCTCGTTAAAAAGGCTATTCAAATTAGGTTCCATCTCCTCGGTAGTTAAACCTCGGAAGGACTTAATTCTACAGCTTCGTCTAACGGGAATAGTGTAAGTAGGGCTTACTGTTGTAAAACTCATGCACTAGAGAGAGAGAGAAGATTTTGATTTTAGAGGTAGCAATTTTCAGTAAAACCAGCCAATCTTCCAGATTTAAGCTGTTAAATGCAATCACAACAGTCTCCCGAAATTTCGGAAAAAATGTTCGGGACCGTGGCGCTCGGAGTGCAACACGGTCCTTGCAACTTTTTTCAAAATTTGCAGGGATGAAAGGTATGATGATTTTAGAGCTAATCTGAAAAAATTGAGGGATTTTACGATCTGTAGATAGGCCAAATTAAAGTTGCAAATTCAAAATTGAACCCTATCAAGATTGTCGAAAAATGCAAAATTTGAATTTTGAAAAAGAGAGGGAAACTGAAATTTTGAATTTTATGATTTTAGAGGGAATGTCAAGAGCAATGCAAATTTTGAAATTTGAAAATTGACTCAATTTCACGCTAAATTCAATTTTGAAAGCGGAAATCAAAGTTGTTGTAATTAGGCACTTAATTTCAAAAGTCACAAAATGCAAATATTTGAATAAAGCACTGAAATTTCGAATGAATGCAAATACAATTTTCAGATCTAAGACAGTAAGAACACAATTTTGACACAAAATTTCAGTTTCGATAATTTTTGAATGATTAGGAGCCTTAGACCAAGCAATCACAAGACCAACTTTGACTGTAATTTTGAAAGTGTTATAATTGATAAAATCAGCCAAAATTCTGGATTTTAGCAGGAAAATACAGCAAGATCTCACTCCCGAAATTTTGGAAAAAATGTCGGGGACGATGGCGCTCGGAGTGCAACACGGTCCTCGCAACTTTTTTCCAAATTTTCAGGGATGGAAGATATTGTGATTTTATTGCGGAATCCAAAGTTACAGCTGATTTGGAGATGTTTTGATCGGTCAAATTGTCGGACAAAGGTTGAATCAAGAGGGTTTCAAAAATTAGGGTTTTGACATTGAACCACTTAATTTTCAGAATTAAAGCACAAATATGAATTGATAATTTGTAATAGAAGGACAGATCTGAAACAAGCATTAACATTTAGACATTTCGCAAGTTTAATTACTAAAAAGAAAATTTAGGGTTTTTATGCAATCACCTCTAAAATTTTGCAAAAGATCAAACATGGAAATGTAATCAATTTTTTCAAATCTAAGCATGAAAAATCAGAAAGGATGTTCACGTCGGGTTGACCAAAATGTAAAGCGGAAAATCGCGGTCGAACCCTAGTTGGTCTCCCTTCTTCTAACTCCAAGGAGAGAGAAGGGAGGTTCGCTAGGATTCGATGGGTTTTCACTTAGGGGGAAGACTTTACATTCAAAAGAGGGGTTGAAACTCATAAGATTCAATCCCACACGATGTAAGATTGGATGCTAAATGAATTTCAAGGGTTTGGAAAGCAAAGCTACCCTCTTTTGTAAAGAATGTTGATTAAGGAAATTAAGCTAAGGATGCATAGAAAGTCATAAAGATTCGCTTATAAATTGAGTTCGGGTTATAGAATGAAGCTGCGGACCTGGAATTAGCAGTAAAATGTCGATACGGCGCTGTCCTGCAAATTTGAGCAAAAGTTGTCAGGACGATGGCGCCCGATGCCACGGTCCTCCGAAAAATCCACGAAACGAAGGGGGATCTGTTCGTCTTTGCACAAGGATTCCAGATCTTCAATTTCAGTCGCGTAGCTGCAACCTACACACAGAAAAGCGAAGACGATTGGGGGGTTAGGGATTAGGGGTTTGCCTTTAGGTCAAACCCCTGTTTTGGAATTAACCAAGAAATGAGCAAGAGCTATAAATGTAAATGACTGTAAAACAAGTACTAATACCTTGTTCTAAGGATGTTTGTATCCTTATGTGCGAAGGTTTAGATGTTGTATGTTGTAGCATGTAATAAGTGATCTCCTCTTCAATGGTTGAATCCTTGACTTGAATGCAACACTTAGCCTTGAATGGAGACTTGGAATGATCAATTGCTTGAAAGAATGCTTGAATGCCTGAATGCTTGAGTATAGTTTCCATGCCTTTTTCCATCATATCGAATGAAAGAGAAAAATGTCATTTATATACTTGTCAATTAGGGCTGATAGACTGATTTTCCCGACCTTAGGCCGACCAAGGAATGTAATTTTCCAAATTGCAATCAAAAAGACCCGAGCCCCTTAGGAGACCGGGCCCAAAATAGGACCCAGGGACCAGGGCACTGGGCGCCCTGGTCCTGGAGGACCAGGGCGCTGGGCGCTCTGGTCCCACCTCCCGGGGCAGTAGGGTGCAAGGAGGTTCAGGCCAGGGTGCATGAAAAATGCAGTTTTCAGTGTCGTGAGCAAGTTTTGGGGTCTCCATTCAGGTTGCGTGTTGGGTCGCCATCGTGAAGACCGAAATGCAGTCAAAATTGCAAGTGTCGCAATTTTAGGACGCTACACAACCTTCAACCACTAAATCGCTCAAAGTCTTTGATAACCATTGAAGGCTTTCAACCTTCAACCCCTTAATCCCCAAAGTCTCCAATAACCATTAATGGTTACCTCAAACCCTCCCACATGGTTAAAACATTTGTTTTGACTCAACCTCTACCCAACCCAAAGGTCTCATCAGGCCATTAATGCTTTGACCATGATTATCTCTTAAACATTTGCACAAAAGTTTATCCTTGGATTAACTCTTAATCTAGTGGGTAATCTTAATTTGGACTTGACCCTTAGCCTCTAGATAACCATGAGGTCTTCTCAGGCCTTTAATGCCTCCAACCTCTTCTCTCAACCCAATCCTATGTTGACACTTGTCACTATTTTATTGGTGCCAATTGTGCACATGGATCCCCAACTTTCAAACTTGGCCCTTGATTAAAGCATTCAATCTTAACCCTTCATTTCCCCATTTCTTCTATAAATAGAACCCTTCTCCTCAAGCAAAGAAGAAGCATTTAGAGTATTGTTGTTATACTGGCATTAGCATAGAGCTTTTTCATAGCATCACTATCTACTATTGCATAGTATTTGCTTATCATATTCAACCATCTTGAATCTCCATATGGCATCCATGGCTAGTGCTAAAAGCTGAGAGCTACACTCATTTGGGACTTGGAGAGGAGAGGAACAAGGGAGGAGCAACTATGAGCATCTTGATTAGCTATTTTATTCTATGTTTATATGCTTTCTATTTCATGCTTAATATCTCTCTTGATATGCCTGTTTAGGATAATCTTTTGTTGCTAACACTAACGTTTGTTTCTTTTTCTCTTGTGTGTGTTGCCATCAAACAGATTTTCTAATCCTTTTTGCAGAGCATCACTGATAATACTCTGTGATGAGTTACCCACTGGTATATTTTTGTGATGAGTTACCATCCACCGACACTTTGACCATGATTTTGTGTCGTGTTACCAAATGTGTCTAGATACACTAAACCTAGGAACTTGCAATGTATTCCTATTGGACTGACATGAAATCAGATTCCTTTTTAAGGACATCATGTCTACGGTTTTAGGGTGTGTAGCTGTTAGGGTTTTTGGTAGTTGATGAGTTCTTGTATGTGTGATCTTAATAGAGAAGATCAATTCTATGTGCTATAATAGAGTGTGGATTTACTAAAGACTGAAGTAATGCTGAAATGCATTAGCAATGAGCTATCATGGATCTAACCAAGCAAACTGTACTATTTGCTAGATCATTCACTTGTTGATTACTCACATCTTTGACAAGTCAGAAACCTTAACCAAGTAGGCTCAGAAAAGCCTTTGTAAATCCTCTAATGAGGTGATTCACATATATGGATCTAAAATCCTCTCACAAGGTAGTCTTTAATCAGACTTATCTCCTAATAGAGATTGAGATTCCTAATAGGATCTGTTCTGGTAAAGAACATTGTATGACCTTAACTGGTCTGGTTACTATCTTGCAGATAGTTACTTGTGAGTTTCATCTCACCATGGTTTTTCCCATTTGTGTTTCCATGTCAAAATCTCTTATGTTATGGTGATTGTGCTTCTGTGGGTGAATGCCTTACTTGTTGTTTGGTTTGCATTTGTGTTAACCAGTTTGCTAGTTAAACTATTATACTGGTTCACTGCTAGACTGTTAAAGTGTTTGAGTTCAGTATTAATTGGTATACTAATTTACCCCCCCTCTTAGTAATCATCACAAAAGTACTACTCACTTACCAAAGCAACTATTTTATCAATGCCAAAGTGTCTAGCTAAACCTCCACTATGCTTCTCTTTTATCAGGTTCTCTCTCATGGAACTTTTAGGTATGCACAACTGCACTCTCTTAAATAACATCCCATCTTGAATGAAGTAATCCAACTATTTTCTCCTATCAACCATAACCGGTTCTCTATAGGATTTCCAAGGTTCTGCAAAATCTGGGTCTTCATCATACAAGGTCTTCAAATCTTCAAAACCTAATACTGTCACTCTCATCTCTATTAGAAAATTCCTTCTCCTACTCAATGCATCGACAACTTTGTTAGATTTCCCACTTCTATGTTTCAACACAAAGGTGTAACTCTGCAAGAACTCTACCCATCTCATATGTCTCTGATTCAACTTACTCTGACTACTCAAATATTACAAAGCTTGATGATCTATATACAACAAAAAATCCTTAGGCAGCAAGTAATGTCTCCATTTCTTCAAGGCTTGAATTATGGCATAGAATTCCTGATCATATACTGAATATCTCTTTTGGTCATCATTCAATTTCTCACAAAAATATGCCATTGTTCTCCCTTCTTGACTCAAGACTGCTCCTATTATTGTTCCACTTGCATCACAATCCACTTCAAATACCTTACTCAAATCTGGTAAGGCCAACACAGGCTACTCAGTCACTTTCTATTTCAGCAACTCGAAACTTTTGTTTGCTCCAATGGTCCACTTGAATTCCTTCCTATCTCCCCTCATGGTCTCAGTCATAGGATTACAAACTGAACTGAAATTTTTGATAAAATTCCGCTAAAAACTAGCCAATCCATGAAATGATCTTATCTCTCCAATGTTTTCTGGTGTAGGCCACTCAACAATAGCTTTCACTTTCTTCGGGTCCATCTTTAAACTATCCTCAGATATCACAAAATAACTTATCCTTCATGAAACTTCACTTCTTGATATTGATCAGTAACTTTTCTTCTCTCAACCTCTGTAAAACTTGTCTTAACTACAACAAATGTTCCTCTTTTGTTTTATTGAAAAATTAGAATGTCATCCAAGTATACAATAACAAACTTACCCAATAATTTCTTCAAAACCTCATTCATTAGCCTCATGAAAGTACTTGGTGCATTAGTCAGTCCAAAAGGCATCACAAACCATTCATATAATCCTTCATTGGTCTTAAATGCAGTCTTCCATTCATCACCTTCTCTGATATTGATCTGATGATATCCACTCTTCAAATCTATCTTTGTAAAGTACTTTGCTCCATGCAAATAGTCCATTATGTCATCCATCCTAGGCAAGGGAAATTAGTATTTCCCTATGATCTTGTTTATTGCTCTTGAATCGGTACACATCCTCCATTCTCCATTCTTCTTAGATGCTAATACTGCTAGTAATGCATAAGGGCTTAGACTTTTCTTGATCAAACCTTTCTTCAATATCTCCTACACTTGTCTATTTAGTTCTTCATTCTATGTCAGTGTTAATCGGTGTGTAGCTTTGTTAGGCAAAATAGCTTTGGAAACTAAGTCCATGCATTGACTAATACTTCCAACAGGTGGTAATCCATTAGGTACATTATCTGAAATGATGTCCTCATATTCTGTCAGCAAATCTCTTATCTCTATCGAGTGTTCTCCTTCCGGTTCTAGTCTCCCAATCCTCTTAGGAATTAAGGCAAAATACACATTCTCATGTCTCAGTCCATCTATGAACTTCCTTCCATCTACAGGACAGATTCTGATATTTGTACAAACTTCTTTCTTCAAAGGTTCCTCCAAAGGCAACAAGGTTTTCTTCATCACATTGGCCACAATAGTGTATGTATTCTTCCTTCCATCATGTATTGCCTATCTATCAAGCTACCAAGGTCTTTCAAACAAAAGATGACAAATGTCCATAGGCATAATATCACACAAAAATTCATCATGATAATTCCCAATTTTCAATTTTACTAAGCACTATTCACTTACTAACAACTTATGTTAATCTTGAATCCATCCTATCTGGTAAGGCTTAGGGTGTTTCAATCTCTCCAATTTCAACTTATTCTCCATCTTTTCTGAAACAAGATTATCTGAACTACCACTATCAATAACAACTTTACAACACTTACCGGACACCTTACATCTGGTCTTGAATAGGTTCTTCCTCTGTAAGGGTTCTTTATCTTCTCCAGTATGACAAAAAGCTCTCCTCATCATCAATAGTTCTCCATCTTCCGATTTATTATTTGATCTAGTGGGGTTCTCTTCCACCACTGCCACTCTTTCGGTAGTCTCTAAATTCATACATTCAAATGCATGGTGTCCTTCTCCTCCACATTTAAAATAGGTTCCTTTGAATGTCCTTTTGTCTTGTCTTCCAAAGTTCTCATTCTGATAACCATCCGATTCTCTCCTCCGGTAGAAATTTCTATCATCCTTCTGGTATGAATTACCTTCTTTTCTCACTTCCTTATCCTTGTTCTGATTTGTACTGGTTCTTCTTCCTCCTTGAAATCTTCCTCCGGTAAACTATCCACCTCTACCTCTTTGTCTCTACTCATGCCTTTTATTTAATTTCTCTTCAGCCTTTATTGCATATTGATAAGCCTCTTCAACACTCTCTAATTTGATCATACTAAGTTCATCTTGTATAGACATCCACAATCCATTCAAATATCTTACAATTTGTTCAATTTCATCATCAACATGTCTGGACCTGATGTTCAACTTATAAAATGCTTCGGTCTACTCCTTCACACTAGATTCCTTTTGTCTGAGATTCTGCAACTTTCGAAATAGATCTACTTGATAATTTGTCAGGACAAACTTTGATTTTAAATTAGCAATCATCCTATCCCATGTCTTAATATTTTCTTTACCTCTTCTTTGCCTATCAACTTGCAAGTGCTCCCACCAAAGAGATGCATGACCCTTCAACTGAGTACATGCATACTTCACCTTCCTCTCTTCTGCATAGTATTCAAAGTCAAAATATTTCTCCATCTCTGAGATCCAATCCATTAATTCATTTGAATCTAACTTCCCATCATATTTTGGTGGGGTTAAATGAGGTTTAGTGTTTGCCGTACTAAAAACCCTTAAAAACTTTTCCTCCTTCGGATCAACTGCCAGTAGGTTTACTTGTTCTGTCAGGGCTTCTTCTCCTTCATCTTCACTCACATCCTCAACATGTCACCCTCTTCTCTGGGCTATCTTCATGGCTTCTAACTGGGCTACTATTGCTCGCAACATCTCCATTATAGAAGGTTCTGCATTCCCATGTGCTCCACCATTCCTAGTTCCTCTCCACACCATCAATTCATGCTAGTCTTTTGCAATTACAAGTTGGATCCCCAATCTACCACCCTACAACAAAATTTAGGACACATAGAATCCGGAATGAACTTTGCTCTGATACCACTTGAACCAGTCACTGGCGAGAAGGGACCTCGAGGAGATCAGTCCAAACTAGTCAACAAGAGTTAACACAATGAAAACACATAGATATGATGGAGGTAATGCATAATAATTAATTTTTATTAAATGAAAGTCAATTACATCAAACCGGTAACAACTGGGTTACAACATACCAGGACACAGGCCTGGTAAAATAGGTGTCACTGGGACCTTGAATTGAAAGATCTATTTTCTAAGCACTATCTCTATGATACTCATTTATTCTCCGAGTCAACTGATTTCATTCTAAAGGATGATTACAAATATATATATGTTGATCCAAAGGATCAGGTTAGCCCCAAAGGATCAAAAACACTAACATGCAGAAATGAATTAGGTTGGCCTCCGGAAAATCCAAAGGATGAAACGCAGAAGGTTGGCCACATGTCAAGAAACATCCAAGGCTCCACAAGCATTGGAATGGGTTCCAATAGATCACCAAAATAGGTCTTAGTTAACCAAAAATAATAGAACAATTTGGTAACAAGAAACTCTAAAGGAAAACCGGTAGCGATATCTTATCAGAAAGTGATCCAAATGAGATGCAGTTAGAGAGAAATCATGGTGATCAAGTCTTCAAGAAGAATCCAACTCCATAGGAAACTGGTGTGCCAGAATTGGGACACACAGAAAGAAAAACTGAAACTGCAAACAAAAAAAAAACAAAAAACAAAAATGTTTATGGTTGATGCAAGATTGCTATGAACCGGGGATGCTCTTGCATCAAATTAAAACCAAGAACTAGCTCATCCTCTTCCTTCTTAGTACCCATAATTTTTTTCATAACTAAGCTTGGACTAATTCTTTCACCAAAATGTTCCATGGATGCTACCTTTAGTTCATTCCATGAAGACATAGAACATGCCGGTAGATAAGAAAAGAAATCTTTGTTATTTTCCTTCAAAGATTTGACAAACAACTTCATGAAGACATCTTCTTGATTTATCTCAAAATCTCCCATTAATTCAAAAAACTCCTGCAAATGCTGACGTCCTGATTCTGATCTTTTCCCACTAAATTCTGGTAGATGTTCCATGACCTTAGTAGGAACAGGGTTTGGGAAGCCTTGGATATCATTAAAGCTCAATGGTTTATATCTTTCCATAAAGAAATCTGTATGGTGATTTGGCAAAGGTTGCACATTTACACTGGACATTTCATAGGGAAGTACTGTTAGGTCTCGGAGACAATTGAGAGTGGGGGGGGTGATTCGATTGTCAGATAAATTCAAACCAAAAACAACTTAACCAACTTAATGCTTAATACCGGTAAACTAGTTCAATATGCTAGTAGATAGTTTTAATAGTTAATAACTATACCGGTAAGGATTAGTGCATGAAACATAAACACAAAGTCATCCACAACACATAACACCAATATTTGTACGTGGAAACCCTGTAAGGGGAAAAACCATGGTAGGAAACCTTACCCACAATCAGATGATACTACTGTAGATAGTAAGTGTACATAAATGGGGTATGCACATGGAGAAAGGCCAACCGCCTAGAGATCACTACTCAATCACTAAATGGGAGTCACACTAACTACAGTTGGATGGTTAAATCCAATAAGAATGTACTGCACAAAATAGAATCTTCATATGCTGGATTCAGTACTGGTGTAATGCTGATATGCTTTCACAAAAACCTAGATTCACCTTCAAATGATGTCTACGTGTATAGCTCTACTTAATCTCGCATATACCTTCACAAAAACCTTCTTCACATTCCGCACTTGATCTTACAAATAAGATCTTACATTTATACCATAACCTAAGACCAATTTTAGTAGGTCGGCTCTACAAGATATTACAATAAAAACATGTTACAAACAATATAATATCTGATGCAATAACCAATTGAACATGATGGCTTAATGCATTTACAACAACAATTAATCATCTCCATAGCGTGCCATGTTGATTTGGAAAAGATAAACCTGATGGTGTAACCCTAGACCTATTTGTCGGTAACAATAAATATGCAACTATGAATATACCAATGAACAAAACTCCAGGACAAGATATCCAAATGATGTCTTTGACATTACCAAGTGTTTTTCATATCATTTCGAGTGTCGATGATCATTATATCTTGCCGGTGTACCAAATACCGGTGACTGTGCATGAGTGACTTGCTTGCCGGTGAATGTTGCTAATTCTCCAAAGTGCCAGAGTTGATAAGAGTTTAGTAGGTGTTGACATCAATGACAAATCCATACCAAAATACCAACAAGTATAGGTAGATAATACATATTTTTATTCATTTCCCTACTTCTTTCCTTTACCATAAATCTTAAACTATTACAAAGCATAGCTCAAAACATACTCCATCTAACTTCATATAGAATGTGAAAATTGTGTCACAGAAGTATGTAAGATAATCACTACCATTCGCTTCCTTAGTGCTTTACTCACTTTCTAGGGAGCATCTTTACACATAATTTTCATGAAAGTATACTTGACTCATGAAAATCATAAAAACCTGGAAATGATGAAGCTACTATTGCCTTCTTTAACTAGGGATTTAAAAAATCACCTTCAATCCTTTAAATCTTTAACACTGATCTTTGATAGAGTCTCCACCTCCTTGCGGAGGACAAATACTCAAACAATAGGAATTTCTTCACAAGTCAGATTTGTTTCAACACAACACTGCAACACTTTCTTATCATAATATGGCATCATATGGGTTCCATCCTCAATTTGTTTGGGTACTTCATCATAAGAGCTCAAATTTGCTTCATCTCTTCTACAAATTATTTGGTTCTTCTTCAAACAAATGCACACTGGTGCATATATCTTAGAGTCTCAGAGTCGCCACTCACAATCTGTGAGGTATTATAAAATAATCTTGAAACATGGACAGATCTAGACAAAACTTATACCAAAAGATGAATTTCAGTAGATTCTCTAGCAACATTTATGAGAATTGATTCAAACCAACAAGGGATAGATTAAGAAACTCTTCACTCTATGGGCAAATATTTGAGTCCTTTGATGCGGGAGATATGCTCAACCATCAAATCACAGAAAACCCAAAAAAAATTATACAACATTTCCCCAATAGAGTCGCCATTTTTGTTGGTGATTTGGATGGGATAATCTCAACTATTATATTAAGAAAATCTTTTCTAGCTAGAGAATCTCAACAGTTCATTTCCCCAGTAGAGTCACCATTTTTGTTGGTGACTTGGATGGGATAATCTAAACTATTATAATAAGTAAATTTTTTCTAACCAAAGATTCTCAATAGTTCTTTTCCCTAGCAGAGTCGCCATTTTTGTTGGTTCCCAAAATAAACGGGTTCACACTGCTACAAGGCAGAGACCAAGCTGATTCCTTTGAATACATATGGAAAGCCACTTACAACTATCAAATTCCTTCAGGATTGGACCAACTGCAATAAGGATACAAAATCCTTCTACACTTTGGGCTCTGCAAAACTCGGGAGGGTAATCCCTTCAGTAAACCTCTTGATATCTTATACTACACTCAGGAATTTACTAAAAACAAAGCATATTATCTCATAAAAGGGCTCAACAGAAAGGGAGAATACTCAAGGATGGAAAATCCTTTAGTGATTCTCGACCTTAAGCTGGAGCATGAGATGGATGGGATAACTTTAGAAAATACATTAAAACTTAACAAATATATTCTGATGTTTAATAGTTTTCTTTGAGGAGTCATAAAGAAAATAGACAAGAAACTGAATACCTAATGACATTTGCTAGCAAATACCAGTGCCTTATTTATTGGACTATAGAGTCTCTGAAACATTACTGAAATCGGATAAAAATTTATCTAATACCATGTCATGCCCAAAATTTTGGACATGAACGGGATAAATTTTTTTTTAAAATCATAACTTAAAACATTAAATTTTACGAATATGAAATGTACTAACATGTTTGTCTTAACTATGCGAGAGTTAACTCTAATCACTAACTTAAGTAAGTGAAAAAAAATAAATTTAATTAAATGCAGAATATTAATTCTCCAAATAAATTATTATTGTCTCATGATTTTAGTCACTTTAAAATTCTCTAAAGATGTTTGGCGAAGGTATTATTAATCTTCAGTGATCAATAAATGCTTTAAGGGACTAATTAAAATAGTCCTAGCACTTTGTTTAATAAGTGTCTATACTTTATTTACCAAAAATTAAAATGTAGTTTAAACTAAATCGACTTAAAGAGTCAATTAAATTCATAAGGAAAATTTTCCTATAAAGTTTAATCTCATCAAAATGTTTTACCCTATTTGTCATAAAATTTGTAAAGGGGATTAAACTTCATAGTACTCTAAATTTAAACATTTTATTTTCTTCTTTAATTAAATCCATATGTATATTAAAACATAAATAACACTAAAATAAATATTTATTATAAAAACTGCCTTATTCTCCTATATTTACAATCTCTATATATATCTATAACTATATATTTAAATACTATAAAAGAATTTCCACATAATTATAAAAAAAACTTCATGCAAACCCTATCTAGAAATGCATATTATAAAATATCTCATATTTTATAATATACTAACTCTTTTCTTTACTACCCTAATTTTATTATTATAAAACTAAACCCTTCTATATTTTTTTATACTTTATTATCCTTCCATATTTTTACCTCTCTTCATTTTTGTTTTGACTGTGCAAGGCGTTGGATGCCAAGCAGCGGCCATGGCAGTTTGGTGGAGTTTTATTATATGCAAGCGGCGGAAACGGTGGGCATTCATGGTGCTGCTCACTGTGGGAAACCACAGTGGTGGTGCCGACCATTGTGGTCGCCCACAGTGGCGGTGCCGACACTGTGGTCGCCCACAGTGGTGGTGTCGTCCACTATGGTCGCTCACAATGGCGGTGCCAACACTGTGGATGCCCATAGTCGCGGCGCCGACATTGTGGTCATCCATAGTGGTGGCACCCCCCGACCATGCCGACCCCTATGATAATCACAGTGGGTTCAGCCCTATTTTATTTTTTGTATAATTTTTTTTAAAAAATTTGTTTGATTAATAATTTTTTTTTTTTTGTAAATATATATATATAAGTATATTTTAAAAGATGAAATACAAGTAAACATATATATGTATATAATTTATTTTATATATATATATATATATATATATATGCTGCATGATAAATCTAGGGCAACCTCTATATGCAAAAATATGATGATAGTTTATTTTGAAACATTTTTAATAGAATAGTTAAAGTCATTAGATTAAAGTCTATGTATATATTTTCTTTATTTTAAAATACTTGCTGCTAAAATCATAGATAGATTGTTTTCATTAAATTTATTTTCTACAAATATTTAACTGAGAGACTTAAATAAATTTATCCAACAACTATATAAATAGGTTCTTTTTTTAATTTAAAATAGATAGGCCATTTAACTTTAGGCTTGATTTTCAGCAAATAGATAAAATGACAGTTTCTAATAACATTACATAGCAACTATAGAAATATGAAATTATTTAAATCAATAGTCCATTTAACATTAGATTTTATTTTCTATAATTAAGTAATCTGCAGAATTCAATAAATTAAACAGCACCTATACAAATGACAAAATTCAATATTTTTAATAGCAAATAAATGTTTTATTATTTAAATATAACCTTAGAGATATGCATAGGAAATAAATTGATTCTTTTATTTTCAAAATTTACATGCAAAAATAAACTTTCATTTTCAAAACTAACATGCATACTACAAATAAATTTTTAGCACTATAGGGTAATAAATCCAAATGCAACCAATTAATCCTGAACAAGAATAATGCATATTCTTAGAGTACATTTTAAATACATTATAACTTATCATCACAAATGGGTGTAATACCCAACTAGTCTCTCATACTCTATTAAAGAGGGCTTTAATAAAATAAATACATTTTCATTCCAAAGTAATTACAATATATAGTTTTCAAATCACACTACTGCAACTTAAAATATAAACCTATACTATTTTTGGTTCTTTTTCTGCAACACAAAAGTCCAACACATTCTACTTGTCCTTTTTCTTTTCTTTCTTCCAACAACCTGCAAATAAATCATAGGATATGACCATGGAGTGCTCACCTCCCAGCGTAGGCTAACTAGTAGCCACCCCTTACATAGGATTACACACATGCAAACACGAAAGACAAGGGAAAACACAATCTCAAAAAGAATCCCAACCCAGGATACACTGCACCACACATTTGTGATGTCTTTTCAAGGGTGGTAGTGGACCAAGTACCTTGAGGAGATTGCAAGTATGGTAAAACATATAGCCACCTCATGGAAAACCAAATAAATCAAGTGTAACAACCCCACATTCCTTATGCCCCCCAATGCATTCATGCCTTATTTCCCTCCTTATGACCCCCAATGCATAAAAAAGTCATGCAGTAAGGGTCACATAGAATCCCTTGTGATCACTCTCATAATGAGAGCCTCTCACTCGAGGGCTGTCACTTCTACCACCCACAAGACCATCCTCTCTCTTAAGAGTAGGGGGTTTTTATTACTCCCAAAACACATACATTTCATAAACATAAATCACCAAATAAATTTCCAAGAAATACAAGCACGAAAACCAGTATTTTTTCACAGGCATTTTTCTTAAAAAACAACATACAATAAGAAAACACTACAAGAACAATAGAACCAACCTTAAACTACCCAAAGGTATGCTAGTTTTGTTGAGGATGAGCAACCCAATTCCACACTTCTTCTCTTTCTACCATTAGCAAAATTCTCAATCCAAAATCTATCTTTTTCTTTTCAAAATTTCTATCTCTAAAAATGGAGAGTGGGTGATTACCCACAAAATCTCACATTCTTGCTTAAGAAGACACTAGTGAGAGTTCTCACAAGTTTCTAAAACTAACAAGGAAAGTAAGGTAAATGGGAAAGGGAACTCTCATTCAAAAAGGAAGGTTTACAACTCAGTTGATCCTTCTAAGTTCAATTTTCGCACAACTTAGAAAAGTCACTTTTTAGGGTGTCAAAAAGGTCACATGGGAGTAGAAACTTGCCTAAAATTACCCCTAACCCTTAGGTATACCTCATGGGCTTTAGGAAATCCTATTAAACTACCCCTAGGTGTCCATTTAACCCTTTTAAAACCCCTCTGAAGTTAATTTTCGGGTCAAACCTAAGTTGACTTCCCCTAAGATTCTCTTCCCAAGTCAATTATGGAGTCACATTACATTAATTGAAAAAGATATAGTTAATTAAACAATTCCCTCCAAGAGACAAATTTAAAAATTCAAACATAAATCCACACGTGTAAAGTGACACAAAGAAAATACTTTTACAAAATTTCACATGAAATCTGGTCTCTTGTTGGATTTACATAAATCAATCAAATAACATTTAACACACATGCATCATTTACCATTACGAATAAAATACGACACAAACGGGGTGTTGTCTCTCCAAATAGACAAACCCTAGTTTTACGAATATACATAGGTCTAGGTTTGGTTCTTCATAATATTTCCATGGTCACATGGATATCTTTTTCCTGCGCCACTCAAATGCACATTAGTAATTTCCAATAACCTCATATAATATTAAACACATGAATTAGAATACACATCAAACACTTTGCATACAATTTACATTTGATCAATTCAATATATCTCATATCCAAATAAATCCACATAAGAAATTATCATAATATCATAATTTTGATCTATACATACACATACATCCTATTTCTATCATCATAGTAAAGTCCTGCAAATCCAATAGTGGTATATATCATCTCAAATTTATCCTAATCTAGAATCATATTGAGTTCTATATCATAAAGCATATAAATGAAGCATCAACATTCATCAAATCATGGAATCATATAAGTTCTAAATCCAGACATAGCTAACCTATGTTAGATCAAGATTATCCAATCAATGGATCTATTAGGATTTCAAATTCATACACATCAAATGTACACCACAAGGTGCAATAACTCTATAACTTGGTTCAATTACTTTCTCACCAATCTATCTGTCTAACACAGTCCATTCTATTGAGTTATAAAGAATTTATTAATAGGGTCAAACATGGTCAACTAAGTTAATCAAAGCTTGGTTTGGGGAAGGCCTTACATCCTCCTCCCCTAGAGTTTGACTTACTCCTAGAAGTCGCATGAGTAGAATTACGAATTAGGGACATACATTTCCCACAGTTTCAATAGGTTACACAAAATCTTATCTTGCCTACTAGAAGGTTGAAATACGAAAATCAACTCATTTTTTTAATTAACTTACTATCTGCACAAGGTTAAATTCTTAGTATTTTTTATTACGTTTCCCTTAAATCTCAGGTAGGTGTTTGCAAAGTTCTATCTTTCAACAACTTACATCATTGCACCCTCCAAATCATAATCAAGGTTACACCTATTGAATTTTCTAGGAGTTCTACTTTGTTTAGGATTTTTTTAAAAGCATGTTTATCCTACTGTATTCTTGTCCATGCATGTTACTTAAGAAAATTGACATCACAATTAACCACAAGGAATCTACTTATTCTACATTCGAGGCACCCCATTAGGGTATTAATACACTATTTGCCAAACCGTCCTAGGTGCAAAATTTCTTCCAACTTTCTTAGGTGACAAGGCAAAATAAAATTTAGGTTCTTCAATTTCTCCCTTATATAGGGTAGTTTTCTACCACTAGGGATTAAATTTTTTTTATATTTCTAGGCTACAAGGTTTAAGTTTTATAGGGAGCATCATTCGCCATTTCCAAACATTAAGGTACACAACAATCCCATTCTAAGGGAGTGATGGAAGTTATTAATACTTATTTTAGATATCATCCATGCAATCATCTCCATACCCATGCCAAATTTGCTAGTCGACAATCATTACTCTTGCAATTCATTAGGTCTAGGTCACACTATTGTTATAAATTTTTCTCTTTCAGATTACTCGCAATTAATTTTACTTAGGAGGATATTCCTTCCTTTATCTTAATTTGATAGAACACATTCTTTGTTAATTCTTGTGCCTAATTTCACTCCTTGCGGTATTCTCCCATGACACACTATCAGTCGTTCAATGAACATGATAGACATTTACACAAATCACATCACTAGGGCTAGTTATATCAACCATCAAAATGACCACTTTGACACTTTACAAGATCAAAATACAAGTTACTTCTACCAAGTCCAATACAAAGAAGAAAAATGTCGGCAATTGAAAAGTATTCAAACTAGAAACATGGCAAGTGCCATAGTTCCAATAAAAGAAACATAAATTTAGTGGTCCTCTCTTCATAAAAAGAAAATAAAATAAATAAAAGAAAATACTAGCCCCCTAGGTCACAATATACTTTTCAAAGAAAGTTGAAAATACTGACGATTTGAAACTTGAAACAAGATGACCATACTGGTCATACCCTAGGGAGTAACCGCAACACATCACTCAGGATCACATGTCCTGAGTGTGTTAGGAAGTGATTATTAGACTCTCAAGGTTCTTAGCTTCTTTATAATCCTTTATTGATTTAAGAAATAAATTCTTATACACGAGAGATCGCATTCATTTTTTTTTTTTTTTTTTTTTGTGTAATCATTTTCCATTTTAACCTTCACACACTTACTATTTCAAGCAACACTTTTTGATCTAATCCACTATCTATTTAGGGTTATTAACATTCTTAATTATATTCTAATCAGGTGCTTGCACTTTCTCTACTATCCTCCGTCCATTCCTCTTGCACTTAAACTTTTTGAACACTTAATTTTACGCGATCTATGCTTAAATTGAGGTTAAAGCTTAACAAGCTGATCCAATGAAACCTTACGTTTTGATAACACTCCTAGGCGATAGGATTAAGAAAATTGCTAACATAACAAACACCATAACTCCTGTTATCAAGTGGAACGAATAAACTTAATAAGAGAAATAATAATTTCACTCAAAAGTCTCATTACAGTTGCGCTTAATAGTAGTCAATTAGGTCATCTTTTACTAATTAGACATTTATATAGTTACTTGGTTCAATATCAATTATTTTATATATATCCAATTTCCTCTATCATGCTAGTACATTCTTCCTTAATAACTCAATTTATTATGGCTTCTATTATTTATCTTAATATGCTAAACCTTGATTCAATGTTACGTGGTAGCTCAAGTATGGACACTTTCATGTCTTACACACACGGTTAATAGTTCGGTACAAAATTGACACTTGTTTACTTAGAATCTCTTAGGATTTGAATAATCTAATCTTATAATTTTACTAGGGACATCATTTGTTTTCTTAGCACCTAATGCTAGCTCCTTATACATTTCAAGACATATATCAGGACATATTTCAAGCAACTCGGAGAGTGGACTTATTCTCTCCTACTTCACTTATGCAACTTTGAAATCAAGGGGGTGTGCATTTGAAAAGTGACCAACACCCATCCTTTTAATTAAAATTTAGTAAAGAGGGAAGTTGTCTCATTCCATATTACTTATTTATATATACTAACTATCCATTTCTGACATATCACAACTTACGATTTCCTTCAATCCACAAAAAAAATAAGCACCTTATCATCATAATATTTTGTTACCTAATTTATGGTATAACTTAAGGGTGTCCAATAACTACCAATGTCTTGAGATGCATAATTTTTCACATTCTCTCTTGGCTAACAACATAATTCATCTCCTTATCTATGTCCTCATAAAATATTTTATACTGCCAACTAATTCTCATTAAAGCTTTGGTATTATATTACTGTTATACTATTTTTCCCTAAGCCATTTCCATCTGCACATTGTTTCATCCATCCTTAATGTTTTCGTATACCTCCACACTTGAGTGCCATAAATTTACAAACCTACTTTGGTTGTGTCTAGTAGATAAATTGTGTTACATACAATCTTGAACCTAGCGGCTAACCATGATTGGGTCGCACTTTTCTTCTTAGTTTCTGAATGAATATTAGTTACTCATTCCTAGATTATAAGATCCTAATACTTTTACACTCCTGGCACTTCAAGGGAGATTTTTGTATGATTCCCAAATCAGCTCTACTCTCTCTATCATTATTTACTTTCTTCAAGATTATCTTCCCATAAAGGAACTAGTTGAGGTGTTACTTGCTTGTTTCCCTAATTACATAACTGTGTGGGAGAAAAAGTGACACTAAGCAAGCATGCCCTAATCCCACTTTCAACCACACACTTGTGGAATACGAAAGAGCCTAGAGGTATCACACAATTGGCTACTTCTTCTTGTGGAAGAGAGAGCCATGGGCTACCTATTAGGATTTCTATTCCTTTGTTGTAATTGAAAGATGAAATGATTCAAGTTCAATCCCTAACCCCAAAATGCAAGTATGAACTAATAACAAGATTATAGAATTGAACTTAAATGATGGAAAGCTGTAAACACAAGGACAAGACAAGAATGCAAATGCGTACCCAGAGTTAAAATCTGACTGAAAATGTTTGGGATGGGGGCGCAGGCGCCACTGTCCTGATTTTGCCCCTGAAACTGCTCCGGAAACTGCTGTTTTGCAAAGCTATCAAAAATGCTGAAAACTGTTGTTAGAAGGACCAGGGCGCCCAGCGCCCCTGTCCCAGGGACCAGGGCGCCCAACGCCCCTATCCTAGCAGGACCAAGGCACCCCACACCCCTATCCTGTTCTTTTGCTCTGAGATTTGGTGTGAAGTTTGGTCTCTGTCTGCTTCTTCTGGATCTGTAACTTGCGGCGTCGTCCGAGTCCCGAAACTTGCACTTATATCTAAAAAGGTGTTTGGGTGGCTATATAGGGTTTTGCCTTAGTCAAACCCCCGCTTGGGTGATTTCCACCTCCATGAATAGCCAATTTGTATTGTAAAATGTATTGTGTGTGCAGACCTAGTGTGCGTGCAAGGTCCTAAAATGCAAGAAAGCAAACTAGAGCAACCTAGAAAGTAAACCCTAATTGCTTGTAAATGATAATTTAAATGCTCTAAATCAAGATGCAAAATGATCTAAAGCATGAATAAAGGATATATTGAAGTTTATGCAAAGACATGAAAACAACATGAAATCATACCCAACCCTCAAGGGAAGAGTACAAGCCAATCTTCAGTTGGTAATCTCCTATTGTTCTTCAATGTCTTCCAATCCCTAAATGGATGAATGAAATTGATAAATGCTTGATAGATGGATGTTGAATGTTGTTGAAGTCTTCAAAGATCTGCTCTTTCACTGCATAGAAGGTCCTTGAAACCAAAAATCCGATCCTTTCAAATGAAGAAAGAGAGCTCTTATATAGGAAACCCTAGGTCTTAATTTCAACTTTAGGCCGACTTAGAGATTGAATCTCCCACCAATTTCTTGGGGTTAAGCTTTATTTTATGATTGGATCGTGCTCCTAAAATTTTGAGAAAAATGTCTGGGACCATGTTGCACTCCGGGCGCCATGGTCCCGACAACTTTTCACCAAATTTTCAGGACTGTCGGATATGATGATTTTAGAGAGAATCCTGAAGTTACAGGTGATTTCGAGATGTTTTGACCCCCGAAATCAAGCCCCCAAGTTCAAAATAGGACCTAATTAGGGTTTTTGCTTAAATGATGTATTGGAAGAATAAAATGAAAGGGGCACACTTTAATGAAAAGGGCCCAATTTTATGATATAGGAGATGATAAAATAGAACCTTAGACCTAATTAATTTAATTAATTAAGTGCTAAAGGGGAAATGTAATGCAAAATGTAAAATGCACCAAGGCGGGTGCTAAACTAGGTGTGAAATTGTACCACCCTAGCAAGTGCGTACAATTTACGACGCTACATTTAGCCCCCACTTTAGCGGTCATATGAACACTACATGCATATGCAAGCTAAAGTATAGAAAAGTAAACATTATTTGAAAAGGATATATCCATAAGTTTGTCGAACGAAGCCCCCAGCGGTATCTGTAGTACACAGTTAGGAACCGCACCCTACAAAACACACGTTAGATCACAAAATCACCTAATGCTTACTAAGGAAGGTGATGAAAATTTGAGGGTAGCTATATGCCCTCCACTGTTTCGGCTTGCTAATTTTAGTGAGTTGAAACAGGGTATCATGTTTACCACTTCAAATTGTTAAAGAATATTGATGACAAATGCTCACAAGAAGATTTGATATGAGATCAAAAACTAATGGAGAATCATTTGGTAAGAAAGAGGACTAAATCTCAATTCCAACACAACAAAGAGTGTGAGGATTTGGGAGTTCTCTAACACAAGATGAAGGATGTAAATGGAAACAAAATGCAAAGAGAAAGAAAGGAAAAAAAGCATGAATACACACATTGGTGATCCATGAGAAGAATAGTGAGAGAGAAAACATGGACTTCTCGCCCCTAGATCTTGTCTAGGTGATCCATGGGAAAGAGGACATGGAAAACTAGCCCCTAGAGTCTGTCTAGGTGATCCATGTAAGGGAGGAGAGTGAGAAAGTCTAGCCTTATGCCACTAGTTCCACTCCACCTCGTGCATGTGTGTGTAAGGGAGGTTAGAAGCACCTCATAGGAGTCTATGCCCGAGTATGCTACAACCTGTATATGTATAGTACAAAAGCATGACATCTCACTCTAAGAGTCTGTGCCCTGGTTCCGAGAATAATCACCTTGCATAAAAGAAAAATGGAGACATCTCACTCTAAGAGTCTGTGCTCTGGTTCTGAGAATGACCCATTGCTCAAAAAGTGTAATGTTTATGTCATAAGAAAAGTAGAACAAGGATACCTACCTTCATCACAAAAGAAGATACCCCAAAAATGCAACAATGTCATAGATCCAAGCAAGAGAGTTTTGCACTCTTTAAGCAAGGATAAGATAGTTGGAAAGGGATATCTTGTAGTATGTGTAAAGGAGATCCTTAGAGGAGAAGAGATCTGTGTACAAAAGCCACCTATCCCCGAGAGGAATTGTCTTAGACAGATATAACATCTCCTAGAATAAGACAAAGCAGAGAATAAGAATGCAATACTTCCTTCTTTTGCGAGGTGAAAGTGATTCTTAATGAAGGATGATGCTCTTTTTAACCCAATTAGGAGAGTGAATTCATTATGGATGTATTTTACCAAGTGCAAAAGAGGTTTTAGTCAAGGACTTACACCTCTTGTAAGAGAGAATCCTTGAACAAACAACAACAAATGCGTACAAGGCATAACATCAAGTAATAAAGTCCACACCATCCACAAAATAGGAAAAAGTGGATCCTTAGATAAAAATAAGGAAAGATCATTGCCTCCCAAGGATAAGGACAATGAGAAGGACTTACACAATCTTCTAGGGAGAGATTTGGACATAAGCAAAAGAAGAGATGTATGAAATCACTCTTGTCCCCATGGGAACAAGAAAATTAGGCTATTATGTTGCTTCAAAAAATATGATTGCACTTGAAATTGTACCATCATGAATGACAATGAGCCCCCAGTAAATGAGCTACCAATGTCACATAATGATGAGCAACATAACAGCCATTAATGTTATTTAAAGACATGATAGATTGAATGAGGTATTTGAATATGACATGCTAAATGCTCAACTATAAGTGAGATCAAAAACATGTATAAAGTGATAAAAATTGAAGAAGAAAAGTCACAAGAAATCTTAGAAGAGGGATGAGTGTAATTTATTAGAGCCTTATCCCTAGAGGAAAGGACTTTATGATGAATAGGAGATAAAGATTCATAAGTGGATTTTGAAATTTGAGGGGAGTCATAAAGAGATTTGTTCATCACCAAGATTTCCTTATGAGGGGAATGAGAGTTGATAAAAGTAGAAGATGATTTAGTTGAAGTGAGATCATCATCACTACTAAATATAGCATTCACATTGAGAGATGGTCTTTTAGATGCTTTGGTACGTTTGCAGGGATTATAGCCGAGTCCAAAGGCATAATTGTGAAAATTAGTCTCTAGAGGAACTTTTATCCCTTGTTCATGAGCGCCACAACCATTTCCATGATACCCATGCTTAGCAAAAATGCGAAAACCACGACCATAACGATCAGCCATTTCAGGAAGAGAAGGTGGTTTTTCATAAGACAAAGACTCAAACTCTTCATAATTAGAGGTGTGAGGAGAAGAAGTTTGAGAAGCGGCCACAAAATTATTGCTCATAGGTTCAAGTAAGACTGATTGATCTCTATTTTCTTCCTTCTTTTTAACTTTAAGCTCTCTAGGAGGAACCCTATATTCACCTACAAAGGTGGGATTAAAGTCAAGGGATCCCCAATCATCTTCTGCAAGAACCTTCTCAAGATCAAAAGCCTTTTCATGTGTAGACTCAAGTCGAGAAGGATCTTCTTCAGGAGCTTTAGACTCATCCAAAGAATTTTGATTATCATAGGGTAATGATTTGTTCATAGGTATCTTGTTTAAAGAGTCATCATTAGAAGAGGAAGATTTAGAAGAACTCCCTTTGGAAGTAGATGTTTGCAAACAAGCCTGAAGATCAGTATCACCTATCAAGGTATATGTCTTATTGTTATAAATAAATTTAACTTGTCTATGCAATGTAGAGGGGACAACTTGCATACTATGAATCCAAGGTCTCCCTAATAACAAGTTGTATGTTAGATTCCCTGACATAACATGGATAGGAGTAGGCAAAGTAACAGGTCCCACTGTGATGGGTAAGGTGATAATACCTAATGAAGACTTAGCCACATTATCAAAGCCTTGAATGGGATGAGAGTCAGGCTCAATAAGGGATGTATCCACATTCATCTTATGCAATAGATTGATGCTACACACATTAAGGCCAGAGCCATTATCTACTAGTGTTCGTCTTATAGCGGTGTCATTTATGATAACCACAATCATCAAGGGATCATATTGATGTTGAATTTCACTAGTAGGCAACTCATCTTGGGTAAACACAATTTGAGCTTTAGGATTCATCACAGAGTTAACCAAAGACACTATATTACTAGATGTATTAGGTGGAGGCACATTCAAATCTTTCAAGGCATCTTGTAACATTCCATGATGAGCGGAAGAAGTTTGGATCAAATCCCAAAGGGATATCTTAGCAGGGGTAGCTTTAAGTTGTTCTATGAGATCATATTCCTTACCAAGAACTTGTGAAATACGAGGAGCTTGAGGAAGAATAGGTTGGGAAGGAAGAAGTGAAGTTGGGATAACTGGAGGAGGATTAGGTTGCCTATTTTTTCTTGTGTTATAAGTATGGGCAACCGCATGATAACTCTCTCTAGTTAGTTGCTTAGCATACTCATAAGGGCTCTTAGAAAAATAACCTCCTTGCACAGTAATAATAGGTTTCTTAGGCATGCAAAAAGAATCATTAGCATAACCAGCTTGAACCACTAAGATAGGCTTATTTAAAGGTTGAGAATTTTGAGAAGGACAAGCACTTTGGACAGTGAAGAGAGGTTTGTTAGGTGTTTCATTCACATGTATCAAATTGATTGAGGATGGTTTAGAGGAATGAACAAAAGTGTTGGAAGAATTATTGATAGTCTTCTCTTGCACTAAAATCTCATCACGAATTAAATCAATTTTAGGAGAGAGACAAGGGGTAGGCATTGATGTCCTAGTAGGAAGAGGAAAGGTCATATCATCCTCTATCATCAAATGATCTACATGGGGAATAAACTCTCTAGGAGATGAGTCAACATTACTCTCTAAAGTCTCACTTTTGAGAGGGAGATCTTTGAAAGAGATGTTAACCATCTTGCTTTGAACTAGGGTATCCTTATGAGTAGAACCAAGTTGAGGAGAGGGAGATGCTTTATTTTTAGAGGGAGAATAATTGAGATTCAAGGAAGGGGAGAAACTATCAAGGGAGTTTTCAATCTTGATTTCATCCCCTTTGGCTAGGGGTAAAGAATAATCTATACCTTCTTCTAATGGTTCATCCCAAATAGTGAGGTTGTTGAAAGGAATGTTTGAAGTATTGTCAATTTCGGGAGAGGAGATAACATTGTTTATTAATTCCTCATCCTTAGGAGGGAGAGCATCAATAGATGTGTTAAAATCATCCTCTTTTCTCAAAATATGTTCAATATGATCTTTAGGGGAGAGAGAATTAAGGAAATTTCTTATTATTTCATCTTATTTCTCTAAGGGATGCTTATGGGTAAGACAAACTTTAGGAGAAGGGTAAGCATTTGTCATTAATTCATCATCTCTAGTGGGAATTTTGTTGGAAAAGGAAATGCCATCACTAGGAAATGTAGGGATAATGTCATATTCTTGCACAAAAGGATCCTCATGAAGGGAGTGTTTTTTAGGAGGAACATGAACATATTTCTCCAAAGATTCATGCTTAGGAAGGAGATCTTTGAAAGAAGTGTTCATAACCTCTTGTTGCACTAACATGCCCCCATTGGAAGGACCAACTTTAGGAGAAAATAATTCAATGTCCATCAATACCTTTTCACTTAGAGAGGCATCATGGAGGGAAGGTGAAGTAACATTAAGAAAGATGTTTATGATATCATTCTCTTCCTCTAGGATAGCTAAATAGGAAGGGCACATTTTAGGAGAGTTGTCAAGATCACTCTTAAAGTCTTCATCCTTAGAGCATGGGAGAGTCTCAAAGGGATTGATAGAAACTCTTTTAGGCACTAAAATGTTGTTATAGATAGGGGGAGGTTCTTTAGGAGAAGGAAAAATTGAAACAAGAGAAGCTAACCCATTATCACATCTATGAAATGAATGCATCATGACAACAATTTTCCTCTTTCAAATGATAACACATACAAAATAGAAGGAAATGTTCAATGCAAGAACTTAAAATATAGATTTAGAAAATGAAATTTATGATTCAAATGAGTTTCTAAATCAGATTTGAAATTATTGATCCCAATTAAGCTATCCACAAGTTCAACTTTGAATTGAAAAATTAGGGTTTTAGCAAAAATTTCCTCTAAATTTTTGAATCTTGCAAGAAATTAAAACTTTTAAATACAAATTTGAATTTGAAAACACTCAAATTTGAAAACATAAATCAGAATTAGAGAAGATTGGAGTTCATGTCGGGTTCACCAAAATGTGTGGGAGAAAAAGTGACACTAAGCAAGCATGCCCTAATCCCACTTTCAACCACACACTTGTGGAATACGAAAGAGCCTAGAGGTATCACACAATTGGCTACTTCTTCTTGTGGAAGAGAGAGCCTACCTATTAGGATTTCTATTCCTTTGTTGTAATTGAAAGATGAAATGATGCAAGTTCAATCCCTAACCCCAAAGTGCAAGTATGAACTAATAACAAGATTATAGAATTGAACTTAAATGATGGAAAGCTATAAACACAAGGACAAGACAAGAATGCAAATGCGTACCCGGAGTTAAAATCTGATTGAAAATGTTCGGGACGGGGGCACGGGTGCCACTGTCCTGATTCTGCCCCTGAAACTGCTCCCGAAACTGCTGTTTTGCAAAGCTATCAAAAATGCTGAAAACTGCTGTCAGAAGGACCAGGGCGCCTAGTGCCCCTGTCCCAGGGACCAAGGCACCCAGCACCCCTGTCCTGGCAGGACCAGGGCACCCCACGCCCCTGTCCTGGTCTTTTGCTCTGAGATTTGGTGTGAAGTTCGGTCTCCGTCTGCTTCTTTCGGATCTGTAACTTGCGGCGTCGTCCGAGTCCCGAAACCTGCACTTATATCTGAAAAGGTGTTTGGGCAGCTATATAGGGTTTTGCCTTAGTCAAACCCCCGCTTCGGTGATTTCCACCTCCACAAATAGCCAATTTGTATTGTAAAATGTATTGTGTGTGCAGACCTAGTGTGTGTGCAAGGTCCTAAAATGCAAGAAAGCAAACTAGAGCAACCTAGAAAGTAAACCCTAATTGCTTGTAAATGATAATGTAAATGCTCTAAATCAAGATGCAAAATGATCTAAAGCATGAATAAAGGATATATTGAAGTTTATGCAAAGACATGAAAACAACATGAAATCATACCCAACCCTCAAGGGAGGAGTACAAGCCAATCTTCAGTCGGTAATCTTCTATTGTTCTTCAATGTCTTCAAAGCCCTAAATGGATGAATGAAATTGATAAATGCTTGATAGATGGATGTTGAATGTTGTTGAAGTCTTCAAAGATCTGCTCTTTCACTGCATAGAAGGTCCTTGAAACCAAAAATCGGATCCTTTCAAATGAAGAAAGAGAGCTCTTATATAGGAAACCCTAGGTCTTAATTTCAACTTTAGGCCAACTTAGAGATTGAATCTCCCACCAATTTCTTGGGGTTAAGCTTTATTTTATGATTGGATCGCGCTCCTAAAATTTTGAGAAAAATGTCCGAGACCATGTTGCACTCCGGGCGCCATGGTCCCGACAACTTTTCACCAAATTTTCAGGACTGTCGGATATGATGATTTTAGAGAGAATCCCGAAGTTACAGGTGATTTCGAGATGTTTTGACCCCCGAAATCAAGCCCCCAAGTTCAAAATAGGACCTAATTAGGGTTTTTGCTTAAATGATGTATTGGAAGAATAAAATGAAAGGGGCACACTTTAATGAAAAGGGCCCAATTTTATGATATAGGAGATGATAAAATAGAACCTTAGACCTAATTAATTTAATTAATTAAGTGCTAAAGGGGAAATGTAATGAAAAATGTAAAATGCGCCAAGGCGGGTGCTAAACTAGGTGTGAAATTGTACCACCCTAGCAAGTGCGTACAATTTACGACGCTACAATAACCACGGATGAAATTAGAGTTTTTTTGTAATTACGTGTTTTAACCCAAGAAGTTCATGCCTCCTTTCTCCTTATTTAACTCATCTATAGTATTACTAGGGTTTTCTGATCAAGGGAATTTCCATTCATCATTTGAGTTCTTATCTGTAGGGTTATCCAACTCTAGCTCCACTATATTGCTACAATCATTATCTAACAGATGCTCTTAATAAGAAATTTATCATGACCACATTCTTAAGGTACCTAGTCATTAGGATAGGTTAATGCTTTTATCTGAGATTTGCAAGAGTTCCTTTTAACTCTTCTTCATTTATGTCTTCTATGGTGGCCTTGATCTTTTTAACCATAATAATTTCATATAGCTTAAAATTTTAATTTGATCTGCCTCGATTCTTATTTATCTTATTTATGGTGACTTCATCAAAGGTCTAACTATCTTGCTTGACTTGCCATGTCAGGAACATTTCTCGATGGAAGGCATTCTTTTAGTTACCATCAGAGGTATTTATTGTAGAATTTAACTCCTCATATTTGATTTGATTAGGGAACTCTCATTCAAAAAGGAAGGTTTACAACTCAGTTGATCCTTCTAAGTTCAATTTTTGCACAACTTAGAAAAGTCACTTTTTGTGTCGAAAAGGGCACATGGGAGTAGAAACATGCCTAAAATTACCCCTAAACCTTAGGTATACCTTATGGGCTTCAGGAAACCCTATTAAACTACCCCTAGGTGTCCATTTAACCCTTTTAAAACCCCTCTGAAGTTAATTTTCGGGTCAAACCTAAGTTGACTTCCCCTAAGATTCTCTTCCCAAGTCAATTATGGAGTCACATTACATTAATTGAAAAAGCTATAGTTAATTAAACAATTCCCTCCAAGAGACAAATTTAAAAATTCAAACATAAATCCACACATGTGTCAAGTGACACAAAGAAAATACTTTTACAAAATTGCACATGAAATCTTGTCTCTTGTTGGATTTAAATAAATCAATTAAATAACATTTAACGCACATGCATCATTTACCATTAGGAATAAAATACGACACAAATGGGGTGTTGTCTCTCCAAATAGACAAACCTTGTTTTTAAGAACATACATAGGTCTAGGTTTGGTTCTCCATAATATTTCCATGGTCACATGGATATCTTTCTTTTGCGCCACTCAAATGCACATTAGTAATTTCCAATAACCTCGTATAATATTAAGCACATGATTTCGAATACACATCAAACACTTTGCATACAATTTACATTTGAACAATTCAATATATCTCATATCCAAATAAATCCACATAAGTAATTATCATAACCTCATAATTTTGATCTGTACATACACATACATCCTATTTCTATCATCATACTAAAGTCCTACAAATCCAATAGTGGCATATATCATCTCAAATTTATCCTAATCTAGAATCATATTGAGTTCTATATCATAAAGCATATAAATGAAGCATCAACATTCATCAAATCATGGAATCATATAAGTTCTAAATCTAGACATAGCTGACGTACATTAGATCAAGATTATCCAATCAATGGATCTTTTAGGATTTTAAATTCATAACACATCAAATGTACACCACAAGGTGCAATAACTCTATAACTTGGTTCAATTACTTTTCTCACCAATCTATCTATTTAACACAGTCCATTCTATTGAGTTATAAAGCATTTATTAATAGGTTCAAACATGGTCAACTAAGTTTATCAAAGCTTGGTTTGGGGAAGGCCTTACATAGCAGATTTAGTCTTAAACAATATTACCTTACAATATCATTCCATCTACAATCTCTTACCCGAACTACTTATCAAATATTGGTCCAATGTTATCTCTATGTAATTTCATTCAAGCATTTTTAATTAACCACTTCAATTAAATAATAGAATGGAAAACTACATACATCATAACAATGCAATAATTAAATGAAACTCCTAATCCCATTAACTCAAAAGAAAATAAAAATGTACACGGGAGAGTAAATATTTGAGAATATATCTATATTAATTTCATAAGCTATCTTTTATCAGATAATAGACAACAATTTCATTTATAGAATAACTTACTTGAAAATGAAATTGCTAACTATTTCATTACTTCTACTTTGCAAAATTACATTATAGTTCCTTCTATTTTTCCATGACCCCCTAAACTATATGGAACCTAACCCTATAGACTGGACCTTCTTTACAGAGACCCTTCTCAGAAATTTCAGAACCCTAACTTATGGCCTTGATTTACCTTTTATAGAAAACAATGGAGCGACAAGCTTCAAGCCTAAAGACATATATCACCAAAAACCAAGCCTAGGAGGCTATACACAATTATTCTATAAAATATTCCTTATTCACTTGCTGGTGCCTCTGATGAGGTGGAATCAAAATCTTTGACTAATTATCGGTAGAAATGAAATCACTTGAGCCATGCCGATACCACCCTGACACTTGCAGATGGACCCTGAGATGTTCAGTCTGCTCTACACAATGTTTCCCTTCTTGAAAAGGAAAACAGATCCTAGAAAGAAATAAGATTTCCCATGAATTAGACGAAAATATCAAACCTTTTATGCCCCTGATTAGAGGAAGTGGAAAGAGGAACTTGGGGGTAAATATCATATGTTGAGAAGGTGTTGCAGCTTCCATGTTATTGCAGAGATGATTGGCTTCAACTCCTTACTCAAACAAATCTGTCTTTCAGTTCCCCATGAGCTTCCTCTTGAAACACTCTGCCAACAATTTATAGAGTAAGAATAAACGATATGTCATGGGTGGCTTTTCTTGATAAGAAAAGTCTTTAACGCCCCCTCTGACAATTCTCTGAACTTTCACAACCCCTCTAATAATGAGAAACCTCATACCAGAGGAAAAACTGTTAAATTCTGTGAGAAGCAAGAATCG
This sequence comes from Cryptomeria japonica, assembly GCF_030272615.1. Taxonomy (NCBI): domain Eukaryota; kingdom Viridiplantae; phylum Streptophyta; class Pinopsida; order Cupressales; family Cupressaceae; genus Cryptomeria; species Cryptomeria japonica. Next base: position 779,181,972 of record NC_081411.1, on the reverse strand, counting down.
AGCTAGGATCTGATGTCGGTCATAGATCACATGCAACTCCAAGCAATGGATGATTGAAGATCAAAATAGCTAAATGAAGATAAATCTGATATGAGAGAAAAATAGAGATAAAGAAGAGAATTTAGAGAAGACTCTCACAGAAGCTATCACTTAACTAGTGAAGGTGAGAGTATATTGCTTATTATATAGAAAAATAATAGCATATACAACCAAGAGGTGCATTAACTCCCACCTCCATAAAAAGTGGGAGGTTTTACCTACTACCCCATTAAAGGTGGGAGGTTTTTACCTACTTGGTAAATGTCAAAACATGTGGCATAACCTCCTTACATGAAAACAAAAAAGGAGTTATAAGAGGTGGCACATAAGGCCAAAAGAGGGTGAGAAACCCAACTACCCCATAACCCACTTAGGAAATGACAAAATAGTGGTTATGAGAGGTGGCACAACAAGCCAAAAGAGGGTGTGTAACTCAACTACCCATGTGAGGTGGAGAGTTACACATGTAGCTAATGTATTCTGCCACGTGTCCTCATATTAACCACACCTAATAACCTAAGCAAGCTTAATAATATATGTGTAGAAAAAATAAATACCCCCTAACATAAGGAAAATAAAAAAACCTACACTAACACCCCCCCTTAAGCGTAGCTTAGGTGGGTGAAAAGATGGGTCCCGGCAAATGAGGCCATGTGAGGTACCCATGTACATAAATATCCCCCCCAAAAGAAGAAGCCCCCCCATAAGAGGAATAGACCCATTTAAATAGAGAGAGAAAGAATGAAGGACTAAGAAGCCCCTCCTGAAGTAGACACCTTTTGCATCCCAAGCAAAGATTGCAAATGAAGGAACTTGCTTTCGGTGAAAGGTTTGGTGAAGATATCCACAGTTTTCTCCGATGTAGAACAATACTTAAGATCAATGATGCCTTCCTGAATGAGCTCCCAAATATAGTGCATATGTATCTCAATGTGTTTCGTTCTCTGATGATGAACTGGATTTCTTGAGATCTGTATAGCACTCTGATTATCACAAAAGATGATGGTAGGATTTCTAACTGGAATACCAAACTCAGTAAGAATATTTTGAAGCCAAATAGCCTCAGTGGTGGCATTGACTGCCCCTTGATACTCAACCTCTATTGATGAAAGAGCAATTGCAGACTGCTTCTTACTCGACCAACAAACTGGACCAGAACCAAGTGAGAAGCAATACCTAGAAGTAGACTTGCGATCCTGAGAATCACCTGCCCAATCTGAATCCGTATATCCTACCAAGTCAATATCCACACCTGCTACATGTACTAAATTCCATAATTGTGAGTACCCTGAATGTAGTCGAGGATCCGCTTAGCTGCTTTCCAATGCAACTCATGTGGCTCCTGCATGAATCTAGAGACCATGCCCACAGCATAAGAAATGTCAGGTTTCGTATAAGTCAAATAAATGAGGCTTCCAACAAGCTGTCAATATAAAGTGCCATCAACCAAGGGTGAAGAGAACTTAGCCTCAAGTTTGACCCCTGACAAAAATGGAGTAGGTACAGGTTTACAATCAGCCATGTGAAATCTGGAGAGCATATCAAGTGCATACTTGGGTTGTCCAAGGAAGATTCCTGAAGATGATTAAGTGATCTCAATTCCCAAGATGTAATGCAGAAGACCCAAGTTTGACATCAAAAATATATCATGTAGAGCAATTTTCACTGCTTTGATGGTGGATGAGTGACTCCCTGTGAGTAACAAGTCATCAACATAGAGAACCAGAAATGTGAGAGTTTCATCTTGTTGCAGAATGTATACATTCGAATCAGAATGGCACCGAGTGAAACCAACTGTTAGAAGGAATGAGTCCATCTTGGCATACCAAGCTCGAGGAGCCTGTTTGAGGCAATAGAGAGACTTTCAAAGTCGACACACAAGTGAAGGATCCTTAACAAACTGCTATGGTTGCTCCATGTAGATTTCCTCCTGAAGGTCACCATGAAGAAATGCACTCTTCACATCCATCTGATGAACTTCCCAATGAAGGGCTGTAGCTATAGCAAGAACAAGTCGGATGGAATTCATCTTAGCAACTGGAGCAAAAGTCTCAGAGTAATCAACCCCTGGAACTTGGGAAAAACCTTTTTCTACCAAGCGAGCCTTATACTTATCAACCGACCCATCTGCTGCAAATTTTGTTCGATAGATCCACTTGCATCGAACAAGTTTCCTTCCCTTAGGAAGAGGAACTAAATCCCATGTGTGATTCCTTTCCAAGGAATTGAACTCTTCTTGCATTGCAGCATCCCACTCAGGAACACCTGAAGCTTCTCAAAAGGACTGTGGATCAGAAGCTGAAGCAATGAAGAGATGTGGAGCTTGCTGAAATTGTGACCTTGTTCTTCTAGTATCTAATGGATCACCAAGCCAATCTCCTGCTGACTCAAAAGTTTGTCAAGCCCAAAGAGGCACTGAGGCTGGAGAGTCTGGGGGAGAATCATCAACCTCTAAATGATGACTATGAGAGGAATGTGAATCCTCATCATCACTATCACCATCTAAAGTAGAGGAGGACGACTCCTCATCAAGATTAGGAGGATTAAGATCCTCTGAAGAAGTGTCATCATAATGTAATTTCTCCAATGTGATAGTGGATGGAGAAGTGGTATGAGAAGAACTAGAAGAACTCTCCTCAAAATGAACACTCCTCTCAATGAACAACTCATGAGTAGTGGGATGGAGAAGCCTATACCCTTTGACAACATCTAGATATCCAACAAATATGCAAGGCTTACTCTGCGGATCCATAGCCTTGCATTTTTCAGCTGGAATGTGGGCCCATGCAAGAGAACCAAACACTCTAAAGTGTTTAACTATGGGTTTTTGACCAGTCCAAGCTTGAAAGGGAGTTACCCCCTTCACATCTTTATGAGGAACTCGGTTTTGGATGTAACACGCACAGTTGAAGGCCTCTGCCCAATACTGAGGTGCCAAAGACTTGGAGTGAATCATAGAATTAGCCATCTCCTTCAAGGACCTATTCTTTCATTTTGCTACACCATTTTGTTGAGGACTGTATGGAATTGTGTGCTGCATGTTGATACCTTTTGAAGCACAAAACTATTCAAACTGATTATTAACATATTCACCCCCATTATCTGTATGCAGAATCTTGATGAACTTCCCAGATTGTTTCTCTACAAAAGCTTTGAAATCTAGAAAATTTTCAAAGACTTCAGACTTTTGTTTAAGAAAGTAAACCCATGTATATCTGGAAAAGTCGTCAATAAATGTCAAGACATATCTAGCCTTGCTGAAAGATGGTTGTGGAAATGGTCCTGCCAAGTCACTATGTACCAACTCCAATATTTGTGTAGCTCTCCAAGATTTACCTTTATCATACTTCTCCTCTGGATGCTTACCAAGAATGCATCCCTGGCAAACTCCATCAGAAAATCGAATAGAAGGCAACCCTAAAACTATTTCTTGTTAACTGAGTTGTTGCAAGTAACGGTAGTTCAAGTGGCCAAACCGTTGATGCCACAAACAACTTACCTCATCTGCATGAGTGAGTAAAACTGTCAAAGGAGAGTCAAGAACAAAGTGACAAAACTGATATAATCTAGAATGATGATCTTCTTTTCCCACAGCAACAGTAGACCCATTATGCATTTCGCTGATTACCACTACATCTGGTGTGAACTTAACTCACTTGCTAGAACCAGTGTGAGTGATCTGATAAATAGATAGAAGATTAGTTGATACAGATGGAACACAAAGGACATCTTGAAATGTTCCTTCACCCACATCAATAGACCCTCTCCCATGCACTTCAACAGGAGTGTCATCACCCATTAGTATGGAAGGCATAGAACATGGCTCTAAAGATGTGAAATCATCTTTTGAAGAAGCCATGTGGTGTGAAGCACCTGAGTCAATTATCCAAGAATTTGGTTGTGAAACAATAGCAACTAGGGCCTTACCCTTTCCTTTCCCCTTACTCTTATCTATGTCCTTAGAAGATCTTTCTGATGAACTCTATTTGACTGAATCAGGAACCTTGATATTATTCTTTTCAAGAAGATTTGAAAGGTGATCAATTTGTTTCTTTAAACACTTATGTTCATCATGACCAGGCCTCTTACAATAAGAACACTTGACCTTCTCCTTCTTAGGTTGTTCACCTTTTGATGAAGAGGTCTCATTGTCTGCTTTTGAAGTAGCAGATTTCTGATCTTTCTTCTTCTCTCCTTGGTTCTTTTGTTTCTTATCTTTCTTACTAGACCCTTTATGTTCTTTTGTGCCTTGATTTACAACTAAGGTATGTGACTTAGAGGGCTTTATTGTACCCATTTGAACCAATTTGTCCTACTCGCTAGTGAGTTCTGTAGCAAAATCATCTAAAGAAGGCATTTTGAATGTGGTACCTAGGGCACATTTGGTAGCATAGAATGTAGAAACAAACACTGAATAGTTAGGACCAAGCTTAGAAAGAATACACAAGATCAGTTTCTTATCATCTTTCTTAGTTCCACACTATTCCAACTGCAATCTTATAGACTTAAGTTTAGTGAAGAAGTCTTGTCTAGTATCAAAATTGGTTGGATTCAACCCTATGAGTTCATTCTCTAATTGATGACCACTTAGTTCATCCTGCTTACCAAAGAGGTTTCCCAAAGTAGTCCATACTGCATTTGGTGTAGTAGTAGATTCAATGTGAAAAAAAAGGTCAGAAGAGACTGGGATGCACAATGTACCAAAAGCTTCATCACATTTATTAAACCATTTAATCTTTTCTGCAGCATCTTGAGGTTCAGTTTCAAGTCCCATAGTAACACGATGATATCCATGTCTTTTCAAATATATTATCATCTTAGATTTCCATTCAAATTAATTATATGGTGTTAAAAGTGGAACTGTAGATGCATCCATGATAGCAGAAAAGAAGATTGCAAAGAGTCAAGAAGAGTGCAAGAAAGAAGACACAAGAGACACCCTCCTTTTCCACTAGTCTTTGAAATCACCCCCCCCCAAATATTACAAGGTTGGCACTTTATAATTAGTGCATTTACAAGGCTTTTATCAGATTACAATGCTTTCTAAGGCTTTAATGGCCAAAATAAAAAGTTTAAATACATATAAATTTAACACAAAATCTGAAAAAATTGGCCTTATAGCTACTCAATGCATCTTAATACCTTTCCAACAACTATTCATTTTTGTAAAATAGAGTTGTGAGAAGAAAGATATGATCTATAGAAGGAAAAATAAAACATGCAGCTGATTCAACCTGCAATATCTAACAAAGAAGGGTAGAATATTTCAATAAGACTTGCAATTATGAAGAGTGCTCATTTCCAGCTTTCCGTCAAGTACTCATTTGCAAAAAACTGACACCCGAGGCAAAAGTTATGCAACTTTTAAGAAAGGTTGCTGAATTTCCTTGATAGAAAAATGGCTTAAGCCTTGTTGAAACTCGATTTCTGCAAAAATTATTAATTTTCTTAAAAAACCCTCCAAAACCCAGAAGTTTTTCGATGCTTGGAACAAAACACAGAAATCTTTTTTTTCTGAAAATGAACGAAGGTTAGAACACTAGGGCCGAAATGAAAATAGCTCTAGTAAAATATTTCACTCTGATTTTTTTACTATGTTCTCCAAACTCTGAATTTGGTGAGATAAAAGTCACTTATGATTTTCACAAGCCTTCTGGACACTCTGGAAATGCTAAAGAAGCCTCCAATATTACCAAAAATGCTGCAACCACCCAGATCTCAAAGAACACATATATAAAACCAGATTTAACTAGAAGCTTATTTTCCTTTAAACTGTTCTGATTCTCTAGGTCACACGAAAATGTAGGAGAAGAGCATACTTGGTTTTTAAGAAAAATATTAGCTATCTAACAATCTCAAATCTCTCAAATAAATCATAAAAGCAATGAGCTATACAAGACAACATGACTCTGATACCATGTTAAATTCTGTGAGAAACAATAATCGAGCCAGGATCTGATGTCGGTCATAGATCACATGCAACTCCAAGCAATGGATGATCGAAGATCAAAATAGCTGAATGAAGATAAATCTGATATGAGAGAAAAATAGAGATAAAGAAGAGAATTTAGAGAAGACTCTCATCGAGCTATCCCTTAACTAGTGAAGGTGAGAGTATATTGCTTATTATATAGAAAAATAATAGCATATACAACCAAGAGGTGCATTAACTCCCACCTCCATAAAAAGTGGGAGGTTTTACCTACTACCCCATAAAAGGTGGGAGGTTTTTACCTACTTGGTAAATTTCAAAACATGTGGCATAACCTCCTTACATGAAAACAAAAAAGGAGTTATAAGAGGTGGCACATAAGGCCAAAAGAGGGTGAGAAACCCAACTACCCCATAACCCACTTAGGAAATGACAAAATAGTGGTTATGAGAGGTGGCACAACAAGCCAAAAGAGGGTGTGTAACTTAAGTACCCATGTGAGGTGGAGAGTTACACATGTAGCTAATGTATTCTGCCACATGTCCTCATATTAACCACACCTAATAACCTAAGCAAGCTTAATAATATATGTGTAGGAAAAATAAATACCCCCTTCACTAGTTAAAAAAAAAAAACCTACACTAACAAAACCATCCATCTAGTGTCAAAAAGCATGCAATGACTTCATGCTTAAATCTATTCAAACATCATCCTTCTACTGATAAAAAATCATTCTCAGAAAAATGAAGAAGTTTGTATCCACTTCTACCCATTCTATCACCATCCTAGTAAATTTATAATAAGAATTCAACTCAAAGTGGTGGTGCTAATCCATGTGAAGAATCATCATCCTCATATTTTTTTCTCATATTGTTAGCTATGGATTCTAGTAATCATGCATACAACTGAAGTCACCGTCATTTCTGGGTCATCACTCTATTGTCATCTGCATATATTCACCTTACGTGAATGATGCTTTTTTGATCTTATTCCTCATTGAGTGTATAGTTTTTTTCTTTAGGATCCCTGTCAACAGGCAATCTTTGAATTCATCAAAGAACCCGTGATCCATCATAGCTAAACTTGAAGAAATCTCAATCCTTTCACATCTCTGAGATATCATTCTTACTTGTCTAATCAGTCCTTTACCCAATGAAGACCTCACACAAGCTTCCTTAGGGGTGAGTCGATATTCAAAACTTCAAACTCATCACCATCTATCTTAAGTCAATAATTTTGCATCCTATTCATCCAGTCTTTCCTGTGCAGTCTATGATAAAAATCTTTAATGATCCCTTTTAAATTCAATTTGAAACTTTACCACAGATCTTACCCAACTTAGAAAATCAGACGATCATTGCTGATCGATGTAGAATTTGACCTTCCTTCTGTGCTTGCAGACCCATAAAATTGTGACACATCAGTGCCATATCATCTCTTAACCCGATGCTATTAGCAACCCCACCATAGGTATTCCTAGTTAGCTTAGGAGACATGGCATCATCTCGTGATGTCGTGGTCCATAACCTTCTTGCAACTTCTATCGTAGGAATATAGGGGCCACCGAATATGTTTGCACTTTATCGCATTAACACAGTGCCCATTAACCTTTTCAGAATTAAAAGTCGAGCACCTTTTTGCCTTGAACATAACATCACTATTCATCTGGAACATGTTAAAATTGATGGGACCATCAGTAAACTAGTCTTTACTGCCTGAGAACTGGTAACAGAAGGTTTTGTCAAATTACACCGCCAGCTCACCCGTTTTCATTGAAGTAATGTGACATCATGTCATGATGTTGTGGTCTTTATCTTCACTGCACTTTCAACCATGGGGAAGTGTGAACCGTTAGATCTATTTTTCTTTTATCAACCTACCGAAACACTTAGGAATTTTAGACTTAGGAAAAATGCGGGTGCGGGCACAAATATTAAATGAGACCAACTATAGGGAAAATTTCACAGGACATAAGAAAATCATTTCTAAAACTGGTCCGACAAAACTTAACATTTAGGAAAGTAAAATGGCCCTGCCCATGGTAAACAACCCTTGGTCTTTAAGTGGGAAAAAGTAACAATGAGATATAACAAGGTTAAGTTTTTTCTTCACAAAGCTAAGGATAAATTGATAAACCCTAAACTCTAGAAATTGAACCTTGAAAGAGGATACAAATAAAACTAATATGATCAAAATTTAGGCTCAAAATTAAAAATTCTTATGCAATCAATTTTCAGGGCTATCACATAATACAATAAAATACATTCCCAAAGGGTCATCAAAGTTGTCAGAGTCCATAAGCTACCCACTACTCTCTCTTTCAGCACTGAGATCTACCCACCCTCATGAGGGTCCTGCTGGTGGAGGCAGAGGTTTGCTCATGCCTACTAATTCCCCTAATGTCTATGACTATGTACACTAAGATCTAGTGCTCTCAATGAAGGAAGTATCTTTATTCTCTACAAGCACAACCTAATAATAGAGATCCCAATAATATTGAGTCTCTCATTCCATCCACTCTATTTGCATTTTTTAACCCATGACCTCACTAAGGACCTAGGTCATGTTGGCCAGTATCAATAGTTGCCTTACCATATCCCTATCCCCCCTAATTTGGGTGACATCAACTTGCCTCTCTCTTAGATATGTTCTCACCCACTTCATCTCTGTCTCAACATCTTGGATCATCCCCACCATCTCTCCTCCCTATGCCTCTTATAGTACCTTTACGGTAGAATCTCACTTTGTTGTCATAGCCTCCATGACCACCTATAAAGTCTCCCCCTCCACCTATACCCTATCTACCTCATCTAGTAGGCTCTCTACATGTACATCCTCTCCATCTACTTGGGCACTCTCTCATGCCACCTCATCTATCAATCTCACTACTTGATCTCTCTCTATGTCCCTCTCTTTTGTCACCTAGTCAAGCATGTCCTAGGTTATCTAAGGTTGTGGTCGAGGCTATGGATGCATCTATGTTCTGTTGGCACTGGTAGTGCTCCTACTATCAGACCTTGTATCTATGGTGCCACCTATCTGTATACCACTGGCATTAACTCCACCTATACCTGAGGACCCTCCCCTCTCCTCCCCTACTCTCTCCTCTAAGCTCTCCCTGCTCTATGTCATCTCCTCCTACTCCTACCTCCCATCTATCTCATCTATCATCCTCATCTCCTCCAACCACTTGATCTACTATTGGTGCCTCCTCATCTAGTCCTAATACAACTAGAATGGCGAGTCATGTTGGTCGGTCAAAATCCCACCATGCTACATAGGCCTCTATCATCTTAAAATATACAACATATAGTCTTAGATACCAGTTGACTACTATCATGCATGTGAAGTTGTTCTATGTCATGAATGGGCTTATAGAGCCTCCCCATATGGTCATCTCTCATATCACTCATTGGTGTGTGCACTCCTCACCAATAATATCTTTTTGTAGCCCAAAATGTCACATGATTCGATGAGGTGGATATTAACCTCTAACATGGAGCACCTAGCCCATCAACCAACAATGCATTTATATAAAGGATAAGTAATATGCATCCTTGTCCCACTGCTCGCATAACCTATATGGCCACCATGTGAAATCCCACATCTTGTCTAAACACCACTGACAATAGCCCATGAAACCCACTTGAACATAATATAGTATTCCTCCATATGTATCTACATATGAAAACTACGGTTGTCGATCCCTAACTCCTAGTGGCCGACACAGAACTATATGCTTGAACACCCATATATGTAGAAATGTGACTCTCGTACCTAGGCTCTTATACCCTTGATACATACAAATGTGAATATTATGGTACAATTAACTTACTAAGGTGTATGCCAGGGAGAAGTAAACATTATCTTTCATAATATGGTATAGGCACCTAACCCAACCTATTGGGAATCCATGCCCACTGAGGTCGAGCATCATCCATCCACTAATCAGCCCACATAGATATAGCACCAACCTCAAAATATACCAATGCTTCTCCATGGATAGCTCTAGTCTCATCTATGTCTGATCCATCGGTAGGTCTTATATTTGACAAACATCACATAGTTAATGATCTTCATTATCTAGACAGTACTCTAGGATCACTCCTTGAATGGGTACTCACAGTATGCACCACATGTCCTCTAAGGTAATGGATACCTCTCATGTTGGTAGATGAAATGAGCATGTATCACTATGCCATCTCTGTATAAGGGTGTTTATCAACATTATATGTGCTCCAATTTGTAGCCACTCATGTAGCCACTAAAATCTAGCTTGTAGTAGAACCATCCTCTCCATGTTGTCTTGTCTATGTTGATAATGAATGGTCATCATCCAACACTCTCTAGACTTGATTGGGCCTAGGAGCTCATGCATCCATAATTAAACCATTTCATGCATCTAATTTTCATCCTAGCCCACTCCTTCCTCCTTCCAGTGGCTTGGGGCATCCCTCAGATGCCCCCCAAACCCTTTCCCCCTATCCCTTTCCTCCCCAATAGCCCTTCCCACAGAGACAAAATTTCTCCCCCATAGAGATGCCAAAACCATGTTGCTTGTATGGGGGCTTCACTAACAAGGCAATATTATATCACGTGCATTCATATTGGGGGATTCAATACCCCAAAAATGAGGGTACACTATATTTCCTATTGGCAAAAATAGGAATCTTTTTAATTTAGGCTAAGAAAAAATACAATATCTTGTGAAAATAGGGGATTTTTAATTCAGGGTATGTATTAGGAGTGGGTGAAAGAAAAAGACTTTAGGGAAATATTTTTTGAAAATAGGGAGATTGTTTAGTATGCCATGAACAAATGTGCTATAACCTAGGTTCACTAAGTGAAGCCCCTATAGTTTTCCGTCACAATTTGTAGGCCACAAATGGTATTTTTCCAAATCATCCTTCCTCCCTTTCCCTAAACAACATAAACATTGATACTGAATCAACACCAGTGCATGCACCACATCATCTACATGGATGTTGAACCATCACAGAGACACCAGTCCCTAGGAACACACACTAAACAAACAATCAATGTTTATGCCCTGACACATTTTATTCCTTGTTATTGATCCTAATTAATTCCTACCTACCATAAATGACAAGTGGGATTGGGGCTCCGTATCGGTGGTCCATACTCAGGCAACCACTAAAATAGTTTTACCCACTCATCATAGTATTCATGTTGTGGGATCCACACCATTGTCACTTAATATGTTAGGCTCCTTCTAGGCTCTATAACTGGGTGTGTAAAAATGACGCTTCTATGAGCCCCATGTGGCCTATATATGCCCTCTCTTCACCCTTCTATCACCTATTGTTTGCTTCTTTTCCCCTTTTATTCATCTCCTTCTTCCATCTCTCTTTCCTCTCATCTATTTCCTTATTTTTTTCATTGTTTTCTTCTTTTTCAATAATGTTCTCATTAAAGTTAAATTTTTCAATTTAATTCTCGAGGGGGCATCCCCTACCCATGTTTCCCCACTGGGTCAACTTTCTTCTTGTTTTACCCATCGCCAATCCTTGTCACCATGTAAACATGGGCAAAATATAGATTTATAAAATTAACTAAATATTTAGTTAATATTTAATTAATTTCTTTTCACATAATTAATCATATTAATTATTCCAATTCTCGTTCTTCTCAAAATTAATTAAATTTTATTTTAATGTTTTTCACTATAGCCATATAATTAATTTATTAAATTAATTATATCTTATTCTTGTAAAATTCACTTAATTCCCAACCTTAGTCATTATGCTCATCTAATCCTGATTAGTTAACTAATTAAATAATTTCATGATTCTTACAAATCTTCTTCATAATTGCCATCGTTTAGGTTAACTAATCAGGCCTAATCATGACCATCATTTCTTCCAACTTTAAATTCCTCCACTTGTTCTATCTCCTCTTGTCACATCCTCCTAATTAATCAACTTGTATCCTAATCCTTCATTACCCTACCTAATCACCCACACTAATCATTTTCACATTCCTAATCACCATGATTAGGGATGGGTCAACTCTTTGCCACAAATTTGGCTTTCCCATCTCACCTCGCAACCTTAAATGCTACCCTATTTTTTCTATTCAAGGAATTTTAAATTCCTTGAGTCTCCCCATACCCTTTCTTCCCAAATATTTTTTAATTTCTTTTATCCTTTATTCTTCCAATTCCCCCTGTTTCTTGGAAATTTTTAATTACCGTTGTCCTTCTCAAGGAATTTTTAATTCCTTTCTCCTCTTCCCAATGTACTTGGGGATCTCACCTTCTTTCAATCCTAGCCATCCATTTCCTATCAAATTTGATCATCCATTATGGTTCCCTCAAATCTATTAATTGGAGTCTCCTCCCTTCACAAATCATCCATCATATTCAAATTTTAATGCCATCCAATTGGGCAAAGAAATCTATTCATCGTACCCTTATCATACCCAAATATTGTCGCATCTAATCCATTTATCTATCCCTCAATCATCATCATCTTGTTTTGTTTGGAGAGCAATCCACATCACTCAACATCAAGGAGTGAGTCAAGAGGAGATAAGGGCACATTCCATTTCTATCTCAATTGGAGGAGGTGAGAAGAAAGGTATACAAAGGCTATTGGTATATTTTGTATTCTCTTAATGTGTTTATGGTTTAGTTTATGAAATTAACCTTCTTTCTCATTTTTCTCTCTTCACTTCCTACTCAAATATCACTTAAGGTTGGAAAGTTATCTTGGAGACACATCTTGGACTACCAAGGGATCACTTTCTGATGTAGATATTATTCCACTACTAGGCATTTAGCCTCCACATGCACACATGGCTCCTGACTTCATTCCTCTCCTACCTAGTGAAATGATGTCAAACGATGCCATCTTATGGTGTTTCTGACATATTTAAACTCTAGGTCAAATTTTCCTGCAAACTCTACACCCCCCTCTTTAATTATTGTACCTTCCTTGATGGCTCATGCTATTTGTACTCCTATGGCCCTTGCTTAGGTGACCCATGTTTTGATGATTCATGTTTCTACCACTTCAATTTCCCTTACTAAATGGCCCCAATTTTATTAAATTGTGTTATTTCTATTCATTTATCTCCTTTTGATGCTCCTTAAGGTTTGGGCCCCATCCCATCCATGGTTCTTGACTCTCTATCTCTAGACTATCAAGTTTGCCTTCTATTCTTGATGGCCTGCCTATGGAACATGTCTACTACTTTTGATGGATCCTCCAACACTAATCCTTTCATATTTCTAGACAATTCTTTTTCTTCTTATACTATTGTTCATTTTAAGAAGATGAGTCTTTCTTTCTCAACCCAAAAAACTCAGATTGGCCCATTGGGCCTACTCTTGGGTCCCAACTTTAATCTTTAATTTCTTCTTTGTGTTCAATTCAGATTGGTTGTCTTGTGTTTTGATTACTTTTGAGTAAAATTATTGCTTTTTCCTCTAACAATGTGTTTTTTAGTTATGTAATGGGTTGGAACCCTTCCCCACTCTTTAATATAAAACAATAAAATTTAAATGTGTGTAAATGTTTACCTACAAGATCAGGTTCCTCTAGTGATCATGACATGTTTGTATTTTTTCTTTTATAATATTTTTATCAATTATACTTACCATTGTTTAAGAATAAATTAGATGATATGATTATCCTTAATTTTTTTGAGATATTTCATATAATAGAAATATCTCAACATTGAATAATGGCCTTAGTAATAAATTGACTTGCACAAGGGTTGAGGTTTGGTTGATGACCATTGTAGTACCCCTACTAGTTGAACTCATTAGACTCATATTTTATTAGTGGTTGTTTTTTCAGTGGATACATTACCATGACATATTATTCAGATTTTTATGACATTATGCTTTATTTGGAGATGAGATGTATAATTTATTTGTAGTATTTCAGTACTTGTGATTTATGGCATTTTATGTATTATTGCTATGTATTGACATTTTACTTTAATTATGCAATGTGGAATTATATGTTGTGTGTTTGTGAGTGTATTGGATGCAAGGGGATGATTTTCCTTCACTCATTTCGGTGAGACAGGGAACATCACGATTCTCCTTCATCAGTGTGTTTGTCATGTTTTCTATATTATATATATGTATGCATGTGTGGTTTGGTGATGTAGGATATTGCAGGTACAAGTACCAGGTAGGTACGGGGTATCATCTCCACCTGGCTTCACAGGTCTGAGCGTGCCTTATATTTTTCGATGGAAGTGGAGGAGATAGTAGTTGACCCTATTTTACTCAGTTACACTCGTATGAGTGTCGTCAGTTAGTCATTTTGTTAGTTAGTTCAGTCTTTGTATTTTGTCATTTTATCTTTTATGGGTAATTGCTTGAGATTTGTTTAATTTGAGTGTTTTAGTGGATTTAATTAATTAATTAATTAAGTTTATGAAATTATCTCATTATTGTATTGTTTATGCATTGAGATTATAAATTTAGTTAATTAAAGGAATTATTAAATTAAGCTGCATGGTATTAAAAATATATTTTTATTTTAAAAATAAATTAGATTAATTGTATTCTAAAGTTATAATTAAATAAATGAATAAAATGATTAATTGGAATTAAAGTATTGTTTTAATTCTTTATTTAGAAAATTAATTAATTGGAATTAAAAGTATTGTTTTAATTCTTTATTTAGAAAATTAATTAATTGGAATTAAAATATTGTATTAATTCTTTATTTAGAAAATTAATTAATGTGCATGAGAAAAGTAATGAAAGAATAATGTTTTAAATTATTGCATGTGATAAATTTAGAAAATAAAATAAATAAATTACTATTATTCTAAATTTAGGTTTTTTTGTGAAAAAGCTATTGAACCTAGAATTTTAGTTTAAATAGGGGTTAGGTCTTTATTTTAGAAAGACAGACAGGAACACACAAGAATAGGTCAAGAATTTAGGGGAAGAAAATTTATTGGAAGATATTGAAGGGATTAGGGCTCTTCTACAAAATTCTTCTAGGAAAGCTATACTTGGTTGGATGAATTCTTAGTTTTGTGTTTTATTAAAATTGTTTCTATTTTTCTCTGCTTGATGTGTGTGTAAAATAATTGCCAAATCCAAAACTCTCTTCTGGTGAATTCGAGTTTTGTTTGAAAACTCATGCCTGATGTGTACTTCTTGTTTGTGGAAAGAACGTAATTTTGTGAAAATTAGGAAAATTATTATAGAAAGTTTGCCAAGTTTTTATGGTGCATGGAAATTGCACGATTTAGGAGAAAGGGTATTTACCTGAGAAATGGTTTTAATTACCTTAAGAAAATAAATTTAAATACACATTAAATTTATTTGGGTTAATTAAATTTGAAAAAAAAAGAATTGAAATTTTGTTAAAATGGAATTATTAGAAAAATATTGTTTTTTGCTATTATTGTTGAAATTTTATTAAAATGAAATTATTTAAAAAAAAATATTGTTTAATTATTTTCCTACTTAAAAATATGTAAAAAAAAATTATATATAAAAAAATTATTAAAAAATAAAAAATAAAAATAAATAAATAATAAAACAAACTGCACGGTAGCATCCGCTATTGGTGGTAGTACACAGTACTACCGACGGTAGCAGTGCTACTGGCGGTAGCCGCTACCTATGGTAGTAGTGCTATTGGACGGTAGCAGTGCTACCAGATGGTAGTAGTGCTACCGACGGTAGCATAGGCTACCGTGACAGGGCTTTTCGATAATTGTAAAAGTTTTTTTTCTTGTTAGTCTTTTTAAATTAAATTCTAAACCCTGTTCACTGTTTCGCGTTTCGGACCCAGGGGACTAAATAAATTAAAAATTATTATTATATGTATGTATATAAATAAATATATGTATATTCATATATGAGTTTATATATAAATATATATTTAATAATAGATATGTTTCTTTTGGTAGTTATTATAATATTTTAAATGTTATTTTAAATATTATTTAATTACAGTTTGGAATGTTAATTTAAATACATATGTTGAAAATACATTAGGAGAATTATTTGTATTTTAAATCTTTTTGGACAAATGACAAAGTGAATGTTTTTTTTTAAAAAGTTGTAAATTCTTGTTATCTGGAAATTTGTAAATTGCATGTCATTTATGCTTTGACTATTTTTAAGGAAAGATTTCCTGTAATAGGATCTTGTGTATAATGTGTTCTCAGTCAAGTTTTATTGCAATTTTGATTAAATTGTCATTGTGTCCTATGATATTATTTCTCCTAGACCAGGTGTTGTTGTATAACCTATTTGATATGAGCCATTGTGTCTCTTTGTCCAAATGGTCATTCTTGGGTTGGTATTTGTGTATCCATCACTTGTGTTTGTCAGGATTGTTTATGGTTGCCTATTTCACCATAGAGTTCTCATAGAGAGAAACATTTCCTGTTAGTGTCCTAAGAGAGAGAGTGGCTTTCGAGCGAGGGCCATGCCCAAAGTGGATGACAGGATAACCCGTTGAAAGGTAGTTAAAAAGTGATAACCTAATAATTGATTAGGGGGTGGGTAGATTTAAATATTAATTAAGATAAATGTGCCTCGTGCATAGATGAGTGCTTGTACAAGGCTCATGATGTTACAAGAAGGCCTGGAATGGCAAACTTACCACCTTGTCTTCACGAAAGGATTGGTAGGGTCCGCATGAGACTTACTTGGAACCGGAGGCTCAGGAGAGGTTACCAGGAGAAACCTGAGTATGGGGGCCAAGACCTATGGAGGTTGTACCATGGTAACCATCAAGCTATGTGATGACACTCTCTTCTTAGAGTCACTAGTGTTTTGTGAGTTGAGTTACATGGATGGTTGTAGAGTCTTGTAGTCCTTTTGTACTTGTCTTACTTTGCTTGCTTGAGGGTTTTCTACTATCTCCTAGCACGGTGGGGTGGTTCCATTTCAAGATCACATGGTCTGGTGGTAGTGCCAGTTCCCATCGGATGTTCTGGATTGTATCTTTAGGTGAGGAAAGGCTTCGCTGATGTTTCTTGGATTGTGGTTTATGTACCAGCTCTTGTTCGAGATCATTGTTTACTTGAGACCTTGTGATCATTGTATCAAACTTTTATGTAACCTTGATATTGTATCTTTGTAACTAGTGGTATTATTGGAAGCCATGTATTTATGGATATTGTAATATTATTATGTCAGTGAAATGAATGTTATTGTTTTGATCTTATGTTTAAATGGTTTATGGAAATTGGATACATTGGAATTCTTTTATTTCTTTATTTTGAAATTTGGATGTTTGTGTAGTTTTAAACTTAAGTATTCAATTTATCTAATTAAATGGATTAACTATGGTGTTAATATAATCTATGAAATTAATCTTCATTGGTTACCCTTAGGAAAACTTATGATAGACTTCCATTGTGTTGTTAAACATGCAATGATTATAGTTAGTATACTTAGTCTTTAACAAAAAAAAAATTATTTCACCCTTTAGTTGCCTAGTTGTGTTGTTTTCCTTTAGGGTTCTTGGCAGGGCATTACAACCATTTAACTACTACTAAATTCCACTACATCTATAATATTACTCCCCACAAATATATTTAGTTCAAAATTATCTTATCGTCACTCTTTTGTAGATCTCTTAGAATCTATCCACCAACTATTATAGAAATAATCAATGTTACTTTTATTTTAAATTAATTAAATTTGAAGCAATGTAAATTGAAATTTTAAAATAAATGCTTGTAGATCTTAAAAAATATTTTTAAATTAGCATATATATACTAGATCTCCATATTTATTTATATTTATTGAATCACCTAACTCTCTCTTTCTTGATGTATTGAAATGATTATATAGAGAATTTGCATTTTCCTATTAAACACTTCTCCATTAATGTTACACCACATAAAACAATTATTAGATCTACTACAATAATTACACATAAGAAATTTCTTACTCTTGCATATATCTATCTCATTGTTACATCACATGTTCATTAAAAAAATAATCTCAATTAAATTTTAGAATTATTAAAAATCTACAAAGAAATAATTTTAGTATTTTAGTAGATTATATTATTGCTAGCATATTTTCATTAATTATAGAATATTTTTATTTGCATACTAGAGGTTCAATATGGTAATATGCCATCATTTTCATGCTAGATGTGTGATATTGTTAGAAATATTATTTTTATTTATGTCAAAGGTTAATCAATATTAATAGAAATTCCATTGATGTCAAAGGTGTTGTAAAAGGTGGATCAAACTAGAAGTTTTAGGCAAAAGAAAAACTAAATAAAAATGAGAAATATTTATTGTATGTAAAGTCATTATTTTATCCTTATTCTAGGATTAGCCCATATTTCATCCTTTTCAACACTCAATGTATGCCACTTATATTTGGGAATGTGTCCAACTATTATGAGGATAGACCTTGCAAAGAGGATAAAACTCCTTGGGTAATAAAATAAATTATTTATTCTCACTTTTGTCGAACCCATTATTTTGGATAATGTATAACCAATCAAATCATTAAGAACATTGCAAATCCAATTTTTTTCATTTTATCTTACTTGGCCATTTTCATTTGATATTTCAACTACTTAATGTCTACAACTAGGGCCTCCTTCTCTAATGTTGATGGCTCTACAAAACTAGAAGCTTTAAAAATTATTGATACCATTATGTACTTAGAGATGAAAGTAGAAGGGACTTCAACCAATTTAACTCAATTGCTTAACTTCACATATTGTTCATGCAACTTATCAAAATTTTATTGCAACTTATTATTTGTTGCCTTGTTTAAAAGAGTTGTGTTTACTCCAAAAAATGTTAGTTGAGGGAAATTTGTGTTATGTTGGCTAACAGATTTGTCTCCTTGAAATTTTAACTATTTTCTTCTTAAAGAAAAATATGACTCTGTTTTACCCTTTAGAAAGAAACACATATACTAACAATTGGAAGAATTAATGAAAATTCAACCTCTGCATTAGAGGGAAGCTCCTCGTATGATTTACAATGAATTTATTATACAATTGATCTGATAACACTTTTAACTAGAAAGCATTGAAAGGCTCCAGTATTTATCCATCAACACAAATAAACGCCTTCAAAAGTGCAACATAGGAAAAAGTCTCAAAGAATATTCAAAGGAGAGTTCACAGACTTTGTTTAAAACATACTTGTTGTATAAATTCAAAACAACATAGGGACTTAGCAAAAACTAATGGCTCGATCCATACTCTCTCATGCCTCACAGGGCAAGGGGGATCAAGAAAATCAATACAATGTGAGTCATCCAACAATCAATAATAAACATGAACTGAGAAGAAATACAGAGATAACTGATCACCAAGTTATATTGTGCCCACAACAACTTAAGAAAGATTATGAATCTCAGAACGCATAGATTCAAAGATAACACAACATTTCATTGATAACAAGTCATTGTATCATCCAAATAATTCATATTAGAAACCAAAATTTTATCTGCTACTCCCAAAATCACAGTTTTCAGAACCAATACAAAGATAAGCTCTTTAGCTTAAATAGCCACCAAGCCATAGTTTTTACATGATCAAATAACATTTACTTTCACCCAAGTGAAAGAAACTATTTAAATAAACCTAAAAGAAAACTAAATTAATAGCCACTAAAAGGCTGACATTTCATTTTCGGATCAGCTAGACTTCCACCATGGCAGAGGAGGTTACGGGCTTGTCTTGCTTTGCCACAGAACCACGGTATTCAAGTTGTACTGCTAAGAAGTTTAAGATGACTTGGAAATAGGGCAGACCGATGTGCAAGATCCTCTGCTTCCACACTTCTTTGTCCTTATTTACCTGTGTAAATTTTGCCTAATGAACCTCTAAATGGTCTGAATAGACAATGAGCATTGATTCAATCCTTGCCGCTTTTGAAAAGTCATCAGTGGTCAAGGATTTTGTTGTCTGAATGAACTGGATCCTTTCTTGAAAAACCTTAGTCATGTCTGCAGCTTCTTCAATTACCTTGGCCCCCTCCTTCATGAGTTGAATATCAATACACTTGAGGTCCTTCTGCATCATGTCAATCAAGTCAGTCAATCCTTTGAGTAGCTTGGTTGATTCTTCATGGCCCTTCTTATGATCGAATTGTGCAATTCCATATTTTTCCTTGACACGTACAACACATTGTCATCAAAGTTCTCCATCGGTTTCTCAGCCAAGAGTTTCATCACTCCATACTTCTAAACATCGTTCATTTGTGCAAGGACTACTACCCACTTAATCCTTTATTTTTCCTAGGCGGTCATTTCTAGTTCAAGCTCTTTACTCATAGTTTCAACATCCTTATAAACTTTCACCAGATTACTAATATAATCTGACCCTTATTGTATTATCAGGTCCAACCATTTATTAAACATCTCCATCACTACCTTGTTCCTTTGAACCTGACCTAGCATTTTCTGGTTTGCTGGTGATTTAGGGTCAAATGACATTGCTATCTACAACAATGGTTGGGGGTATGGGTTGTGGATAACATTGATGTACTTATCCATCTTCGTGACAATTTGTTTCAGTTCTCTTTTATCCTTTTCATCTTTCCAATTCCTTGAAATTATCCTCTTCGTGGAGGATTCCAGATGCTTAACATCTACAGCCCTTGAAGCAACCCCCAATCTATCTTCTCCAAAGTGAAATCCTCCTCTGTAGCCTTGTCTACGTCTCTTCCAGGAATGGGTTTGCCAACTTTGGTTGTCCAATGACCTGTTGTGTCATCCACATTAAGCATTGCTTGTGTTTTGAGATTTTTTGGCTTTGGTGTCTTTCCCAAGCATATGCTAACCATGTGCTCCATTGGAATTGTGACCAACACCACACTCCTTTTTTTCTAATGGCAGCTTCCAGCTAGCTTGGTGCAATTGCAGGTTCCTTAGGTGGCGGAGTGGTCCATGCATTTGGTGAAGTAATAATTACCAAGGTATTCATGGGATCCTATTGAATTTCCCCTTCTTTATTTGTGTCCATTTCTTGCATCCGAGGCTCGCTTTGATCCCATGAATCCATTGTTTATTCAATATTTTCACTGGGGTCCAAGTCTACAATAACCTATCTCAGGATGGGCTCCCTACTCTTCTTTTTGCTTCTGGACTGAGTTACTCAAGCAACTGTGAGACAGGAAGATGGTGACCTTTTCATCCTTCTAGGTTGAATTTTCTCTACAATGGGCTTTGAAACACCTACAACATCAACAACGTTATTAGTGGAAAAACCAAAATATTGAACCACAATGTGTGAATCAATTCTTGATTCATGTGAGGACATGTGGGGTCCATCCTTGAACTTCTGATTCCTCAACCATCTCTTTATTCTCTTGACAAAATTGAAGGTCCTTGTTTGGATACTGTCATCTTCTGTTTGTTCCAGTCAATTTATAGAATTAGTTTTCCTTCAATCTCGGTATGAAACTCAGGATCCAAAATATCATCTCTGTATCTTCTGATACACCAGATACATTAATTGGGAGCCTCATGGTAGTTATCTGCTGCAAAGTGAATCTAGACCATAGTCTCTTCCTCAATTCATACTCATCCTTGCAGTTCTCCCAATAATCCTCTATCTGAGGTTCATGGCAAAAATGACTATCTATATTAAGGTTCTCCCTTGCATAGTCCTTGCTGTCAAATTTTTGCCTTGCCACATATAGCTGTAGGTTCATCCTTTTGAACTCTAGTTCCAAGTTCAAGGCATCTAATATAGATTTGCAACTGTAATATCCGAGTTCAATGGGAAACACCACCCCAGACTCACCGTTTTCTCCTAATATTTTATCTATGTAGGCCAGTTGTCTGCTCACTTCTATAGCACATAGCTATCAAAAGCATACCTAGGTAATTTGAATGGTTACCCTTCAAAGCCACTTACCCATATGTAAGTAAACTGAGGAAATTTGATAAAGAAACTTCCATATATACTCACAAATTCCATAGCTTCAACTGACATTCTCCTATTTACATCACCCTGAAGCTCAAAGGCAAGTCTCCCCATGAAGACTCTATTCCACCTATCAATCTGCTCAACATGTCTCTATTGTTGCAACAGAGGGTAAAAATTGTAAATCCTCATTCCATCAATCCAGGGTTCATTAGGTCATCCAGGCCAATCCCTTGTGCAAGCTAAAATGTAGAAAAGGTAGGAAGACATGTAACACCCTATCATCCCCACAAAATTGCTCAATCCTTCATGAAGTCTCTCTGCAATTACTTGAGACCAATCCAGAAATCTGTCACTAGATAGAACCTCTTGGATGAAAAAGTACATCCAATCCTCCCAGTAGAAGGAATGTGAATTCCCCTTTACTCTGTTCAAAAGTATAACAATGTCCCGCACCTCTGTGATGAAGTGCTCTTTGGTCAAGGGCTTGGGTAATTGTGATCCTTCTTTCTGAATCTTCAAGAGCCAATTTATAGCAAGTACACTCATGTACTTGCTCTTCTTTTCAGAGAAATAGGCGTACGAACTCCCAATAGTCCAATCCTCATACTCATCTTTATGTGGAATACCCATTGTTGCCATCACTGTTTCTCAATTAATACTGACTAGCTCCTCACCATCGCTAGTTCTGATACATTTGTTCTCAGAGTCATATCTATTCATGCATGCTAACACTAAATCTAGGCACAGTGCGACGAACGAGAATGCAACAGCTTCCACAAGACCACTCTTAACTATCTTTTCCATTAATGAACCGGTCTGAGGGTTCTTGGTTCTTTCCAGGAAATCCCCTAAATCTACATAAACTAAGGAGGTGTCTTCCAATTCTGGCAAAATACTCAGTAGCCATGAGGTCCTGCCAAGCATCGATAGCATTGGCCTCATGTTAACTATCTACCCCCTTAACCAAGAAATTTTAACAAGAAGATAGTATCCCACCCCAACAATTTAGAGATTTCCCTTTTCTATACTGATAAAAACCTCAAAATTCAAAGAAACACAAATTAGGAGAAATCAACTAAACTTACTTGTTAACACCATGAAAACTGGAAATTCTTCCAGAGAACAGAGCTAGTTTTACCTTCGGTGCCTCCAATTTATTGAAGTATGGCAATTGTGACCTTCTTAAATATAGAAATAAATTCATACACATTTTCTTCAATCAGATGGATAAATATCTTTAGAGCTACACATGCTTTAGCATGATTTACCCAAGCATGCGAAGTAATAGTGAAATAACACAAACTGACACCTTCTTAATTATCCATCCCTTCCCCACAAGTAATTTGATGTTCTCATGATTACTTTCCACTTTTAGAATTTTAAATTGCCGAATAAGGGAATATTCCTTCTTGTCGCGCCAGGAACTATAATTCCCCATGAACACTTCATTTAATTTCCAACAAAAATCTTTAGAGTTAGTTTTAAAATGAACCCATGAACCTTGAATTGTTTCACAACAAGGTTCATCGGTTCAAGATCACTTAAGAAATATAACAGTGAGTGGGCAGCACACAAAACAACACCGAGAACAAGAGACAAAAGAAAAGGAATATTAAACGTGAACCTTGAACCTTTTAAACCATTTGAAATTTGGTTCAAGGTTCATGGTCGCATATCAAATCAAAACATAAGGACTCACGCTTGTCATATAATGATACATTGCCACGGCTCATCAAAAGGCATTTTGAACTTTGAACCTTGAACCTTTTAAAATTTGGTTCAATGAGTTCAAAACTTCGATGACCACAAACAAAAGCACACTTGTTCGCACGACGG
The DNA here is from genome assembly GCF_030272615.1 of Cryptomeria japonica. Lineage (NCBI taxonomy): Eukaryota > Viridiplantae > Streptophyta > Pinopsida > Cupressales > Cupressaceae > Cryptomeria > Cryptomeria japonica. The sequence goes on along the minus strand of NC_081411.1, from coordinate 779,158,290 downwards.
AAAAGACCAAAAATGACTCTCTTTTAAAACGCGCTTTGAACCTTGAACCATTCAAACTTTTTTTTCAAAATAGCTCAATGATTCAAGTACGAGGAGAACAAATGACCCAATGGAAGTAAAGGCACAAAAGGCAACCCATGAATTTGAATATTTAAAAGGGAAAAATTATAGGTGGACTAACATGTTATATTACCTCTTATTATTTGATTTCTTATTAGTTCATGAATACTATCCACCATCTTTGGTATATTTATGTTAGGAATCATTGCTTAGATTCCCAATGTTTCAAATTTGGTACTAAATCTTGACCCAAATAAGGCTCTCTTTTCTAGCTCCTTTGTAGAAAAAAATTCTTCATCTAGTGTTCTAATTTTATCAAGAGAAAGTACAAATGATATGTCTCAACCTGGGAGAAATAATAAAGTAGTATTTTGTAGCAACTTACTTCCTTCTTCTAAACAAATCTTACAGATATCAAGGTAAACTATTGAACATACATCAAGACTAAAAGGGGGGTGAACAGTCTTGAGAAAATCCTGAATTTTTTTTCAATTACAAATACATATCAATTATGTTTAATCAACTAAGCACCAATGAAAGACAAAATAATGAACACCAAACACTTGAACACAAAAGATTTATGTGGAAAATACAATATGGAAAAAAAAAAGTTAGAATTAAACTCACTATATGAATAAATGAATAAAATGTTTTAGGCTCAATGCCAAGGAGGCTCACTGCTCTTTACTTGGACTTGCAAGATAAGGTGTACAACCTTAAGGCTGTTGGACATTGTTGCTGCTAGGATATGCTGTTGTCATTGATGTCAACATATTACTTCTTTGGTGCTTGTAGATTGGTTTATTAAGATCATGGTTTGGTGTATAGAGTATTTATATTCTATATTGGTTTTGGTGATCTGGGAAGCTTAATTTCTCATATCATATGATCTGGTTTTGAAGTTTTTTTTCTGATCAATGCTTTGTAGAGTTCAATATTTCCTCTGCTATATTTCGGTGTGATCAGATCTTGAGCTGAGCTTTTGGGATATTATTTGGAATGGTCTTGTGTATCTTCATTTCAGATGGTTTTTGATTTGGTTCTCCGCAAGTTATCTTTCTCTATGACAATTGTTGATGTTTGAGTGTTCTTGGGTTTCAGATATTGATAGATGAAGATTTGATAAGTGGTGTTGGTGCAACTATTTCTGATGATTCTAACATGCTTGTTGGTGTTTCCTAATTGTTTCCTATTTGTTTTGGTGATTCACATTGATCGTTGTGAATGTGGTTGGTGATTTTTCTGAACTGGTGATGTTCTTCATGTTATATGGTTTTCTTGGTGGTGTAGTATGTTGCGGTTGATCTTGGGATGATTTACGGTGGTGTTGCATGTTTGGAGATTTGAATTAGGTCCATGTTATGTCATGCATATCATTATATGGTCTAGTGGTCTATCTTTGTATCATGTGATGCAATTTTGTAATTGTAAGTTGAGGGTTTAGCCGACCTTGTTGTCAAGGTTGTTGAATTGTATAAATAGGTGATATTGTCATGTAAATTAGGTATCAAGGTTGTGCCTACATTATCAGAGAGTGGTGTATGTATGAACAAGTGATTCATCCTACAGTATTGTGATTGAGCAGAGATTGATATTGTAGGGAAGACAATTATGCTTAACCAAAATTATCATCAAGCGTTTGGAGATTCTATTATTGCAGTTCATTTCTTATAGATTATAGTCTCAATCTTATTGTAATTTAGTGAAACTTCCCAACGGGTGGTAGACTTCCAAGTCATTATCTCTTGAGTAGTGAGCTCTAGGCAGTGTGCCTGAATGAACATGCATTCCCCATTGTAATATTTATGCATACTTCTACAGAGTATCATCTTATTGTGGGTAGGTTCCCATTGTGGTTTTTCCCTTAACCAAGTTTTCCACATCAAAATCTTGGTGTTGTGTGTTGTGCTATCAATTTATTATCTTTATTATTACTGCAGTTTTTCAAATTTGTATTTGTGATTATGTTTGTTGATTCGGTGAAAACTAATTCATCCCCCCCCTCTCAGTTTTCCTTCATTGTTGCTACCAACAATTGGTATTAGAGCTAGATCCACCGAAAGAAGATTAACTCTTTGGGGAGATCTAGGATGGAAACTAGAACTAGAGGTGCTATCTTTAAGGAGAGTCCAAGATTTCATCGAAGAACTAGATGGATGTGTAATTGAGATGTCCTGGAGAAGATCATTGGAAGATTACAAAGATTGCCTATGTTACTCCTCTGAATGGACCGGTTATTACTGATGAGATCAAGGAAGGTGAACATAACATTAGAGCGAAGGAAGCATTGTTGAGTGCCCTGACTGATTCAAAGATGACAAATATAATGGGACTTTAGACCGCACATGAGATCTAGGAGAAGTTTGAAACCCTGTATGAAGGAGATAAACAAGTGAAAGTTGCTCAGTTACAGAGTTTGATAGGAAAATATGAGATGGTGAAGATGGGAGAAAATGAGAATATAAATACCTTTATGGCTAAGGTGAATGATCTTATCCTAGGTATGAGATGTGTTGGTGGAACCCTTGAAGAAGGAAATTATTGCTAAGGTGCTGAGATCTTTGCCTCCTTCTTCTAAACACAAGGTAGCTGCTATTGATGAGATCTGGAGTGTGACTATAGTAACAAGAGATATGTTGGTTGGAAAGATCACTGCATTTGATTTGAGCAAATTTGGTGAATCACATAGAAAGTCAAAGACAATATTTAGAGCATCTGTATCTAGAAAATACGAGTATGATCCTGAAGAATCCAAAATATCTAGATATGAAAGAGAAAGGAGAGAGATGAAAGAGAAAGAAAGAGATATGGATGATCTTGAAGCATTCATTGCTTGGAGATTTCTGAAAGGAGTTGGTAAGTATGATGGAAAATTGCCCTTGAAATTTTTCTCTTGCAATAAGGTAGGAAATTTTGCTTCTATGTGCCCAGAGGGAATGGCTAAGTAGGATAAGAATGATAAATTTGATAAGAATGACAAAAATGATACATATGAGAAGCATGAGAAGTATGATAAGTCTTACAAGTATAACAGGAAGTGTAAGCATTAGAAGAGGTACTATTTTGTTGCTGATGATGGTATTATAGATGAAGATTAGAAGGAGATGAAGTTGTGTTTCTTGCCATTAAAGAAGATGGACCAGTACCTGTTGATTCCACTAGATGCACTATTGGGGAGAAAGGTTTAGCTACTAAAGTTGAGGAAGAAGATGAATGGGTGATTGACAGTGGTTGTTCACATCATATGACTGATGATAAAAAACAATTTATGACTATGGAAGGGCATGATGGTTGAATAGTGATATTTGGAGATGACAAAGCCTATGTGATCTATGATAGAGGTTCTATTTCCTTTTATGGTAAGAATAATATTGATGATGTTCTATATGTTGAAGGTTTGAAGCATAATATTTTGAGTGTTGGATAGATGATTGAAAAAGGTTATGATTTACAATTCAAGAATGGTAAATGCAACATCCTAAATGCCTCCAATATAGAGATTGCATCTGAAAATAAGATTGAAGGTAATATTTTTCATTGGAATGCATGTGAGAAAAGCTATTTCATTGCTCAGATTAATGAAAATTGGATGAGAGATATGGAAGTAGAATTGGATCAAATTGAAAAGAATAACACATTGGAGCTTGTGCCTAGACCTAAAGGCGAGAATGTGACTAGTACTAAATGGGTATTCAGGAATAAATTAAATGAACCTAGTGAATTTGTCAAAAATAAAGCAAGAATGGTATGCAAAGGATATTCATGGAAAGAATGGATTGATTATGAGGATACTTTTTCTTCAGTAGCCAAACTTGAATCTGTTAGATTGTTGCTTGCATATGTTGCCTATACAATTTCAAGGTATATCAAATTGATGTCAAGTCATCTTTTCTGAATGGTGATCTTGAGGAAGAAGTCTACATTGAGAAACCTGATGGATTTTCATTATCGGATGATGGAGACATGGTATGTAAACTGAAGAAATCTCTTTATCGATTAAAACAAGCCCCTAGAGCTTGGCATGGTAGATTTGATAAGTATTTGCTGAAATTAGGATTTAATAAAGGGATTGCTGATAGTAATCTGTATTTTAAGATTGAGAATGATAAAATCTTGACTGTTGAAGTCTTTGTTGATGCTATTATCTTTGGAGGAGATGATAACTTGAGTATGAATTTTGTCAGTGATATGCATAAAGAATTTGAGATGTCTTTGATAGGAGAGATGAAATTTTTCTTACGTTTGTAGATTTTGCAGACTAGAAAAAATATTTTTACATCTCAAATTAAAAATGTGAAGTAATTGTTGAAGAAGTTTGGTTTGGATGACTCCAAACCAGTTGGAACTCTTATGGTGATTGGCTGCAAATTTTCTTAGAATGATGAATCTTTGAAATATAATCAGAGTTTGTACAGATCTATGGTTGGTGGACTTCTATATCTTACTTAGACAAGGCCGAACATTATGCATGTTGTGTGCATGGCTGCTATATATCAAGCTGATCCAAAAGATAGTCATGTCACTGCTGTAAAGAGAATATTTAGATAATTGAAGGGAGCTATGGATTATGGTTTTTGGTATCTAAGGAATGATGGTTTCATGTTATGTGCTTACACTGATGCTGATTCGGCTGGTGATTTTGGTGACTGGAAGAGTACCTCCGGTGGTGCTTTCTTTTTGGGTAATAAATTGGTTTCATGGGCTAGTAAGAAACAAAATTTAGTGTCCTTATCTATTGTTGAAGATGAGTACATTGTAGTTGTTGGTAGCTACACTTAGGTAGTTTGGATGAAGCAAATATTGAAGGATATTAGAGTTATCTATGATGATCTTACTATCATATACTGTAATAATTCCAGTGCTATTAACATGTCAAAGAATCCAGTGCAACATTCAAAAACTAAACATGTGTCAATCAAATATCATTACTTTAGAGAAAAAGTCAGTGAAGAGGAAGTGAAGTTGGAATGTGTGTCTACAAAGGAACAAATTGCTAATATTTTTACTAAGCCTTTTTCTTGCAGATACATTTATTTATTTGAGAGACAAGTTAGGGGTATCCACCTCTCCTGACAAGAACTAGATGCATCAATCTGGTGGACATCACAGACTTATTCCTCTTATTTGGATTGATGAGTTGGTGTTGCTCCTCTAGTGGAGTACTCTATTGGGTTGATTATCTATTTATGGGTGAGAGTCATGATTCATTCATCTAAGGGGGAGAATGAGTTTGGTTTTCTGTTTTGAGATCTTTGGCATTGTTGTCAAAGGGGGAGAGAAGCATGTGAAAAAGTGTTTTTAGGGGGAGTTTGTTGGAGCTGCTTTCTTTCTTTACATTGATTGTTTTTCACATTCATATGTTTCCATCAAAGCCAAAGGGAGTGATTGTTGGACATTGTTTCTACTAGGATATGTTGTTGTCATTGACGTGAACATATTCCTGCTCTGGTGCTTGCTAATTGGTTTATTGAGATCATGGTTTGGTGTATGGAGTATTTATATTATTCTATATTGGTTTGGCAGTTTACTTTTCTAATCAGTGCTTTGCAGAGTTCAGTGGCTTAATTGAGCATATCATATGATCTAGTTTTGCAGTTTGTTTTTCTGATTAGTACTTTGCAGAGTTCAGTATTTCCTCTGGTATATTTTGGTGTGATCAGATCTTGACATATGTTTTTGGGATATTGTTTGGAGTGGTCTTGTGTATCCTTATTTCAAATGGTTCATGATTTGGTGCTCTACAAGTTATCTTTCTTTGTGGCAATTGCTAATATTTCAGTGTTCTTGAGTTTTAGATGTTAATAGATGAAGATTTGATAAGTGATGTTATTGTAGTTTATTTTGATGATTATAGCATGCTTGTTGGTGTTTCCTAATTGTGTCCTATTTGTTTTAGTGATCCGCATTGATCCTTGTGCAAGTTGTCGGTGATTTTGTTGAACCGGTGATATTCTTTGTGTTATGCGGTTTTCTTGGTGGTGTAGTGTGTTGCGGTTAATCTTGGTGTGATTTTCGATGGTGTTGCATGTTTGGAGATTTGAATTACATCCATTTTATGTCATTTTTATCATTATATTGGTCTGGTGATCAATTTTTATATTGTGTGATGTAATTTTATAATTGTAAGTTAAGGGTTTAGCAGACCTTGTTGTCAAGGTTGATGAATTGTATAAATAGGCAATATTGTCATGTAATTTAGGTATCAAGGTTGTGTCTACATTATCAAAGAGTGGTGTATGTGTGAACAAGTGATTCATCCTTCGACATTGTGATTGAGTAGAGATTGGTGTTGCAGGGCAGACAATTGTGCTTAACTAGAAGTATCATCAAGCATTTGGAGGTGCTATTATTGCAGTTCATTTGTTCCAGATTGTAGTCTGAATCTTATGGTAAGTCACCAAGACTTCGTTGAGAGTTGTAGCCTTTTGGGTCATTATATCTTGAGAAATGAGCTATAGGAAGTGTGTCTGAATGGATATGCTTTCCCCATCATAATATTTAAACATACTACTGTAGAGTATCATCTTATTGTGGGTAGGTTCCCATTGTGTTTTTTCCCTTAACTAGGTTTTCCTTGTAAAAATATTGGTGTTGTGTGTTGTTCTATCAATTTTCTTATCTTTTCTATTGCTATAGTTTTTCAAATTTGTATTTTTGATTAAGTTTGTTGATCTGATGAAAATAGATTCACCCCTCCTTCTTAGTTTTCCTTCATTTTTGATGCCAATAAGGGCAAGATATAATGAACTTCAAGCTGACATGCATGATCCCAAGGCAAGATACAAATCAACACAAGTTACCAAATGGGACTCACTGTCATCTAGCAAGTATAGAGAAATGATGATTAGAAATGGACAATATCTCTTGATCATGAAATTTTTGTTGCTCCTCTAATTCAAGAGACCAATATCATGAAAAATACTATTCACACATTCATTGCATCAAAACTTTATCACCTTGAAAGATGTGATCATTCAATAAAATCACTCCACAATTCACACATTTGCACATCTATTTATATCATGTTATTCACCAAAAATCTCAACTAGGTCAAATTTAAAAAGAATAAACATAATTTACACAAAGTTGACCACCATGAGAAATTGCACTAAATGTGGTCCACTCTAGGAGATAAAGACGAGCTAAATACATTACAACATGTATTCCTAAGTTGATTCTAATAAAACACACATAACAACACACCCTAGAAAGTCAACATCAAATGAAACATGTAGATAAGCAGTAAAACATGTTAATTAATCAACCCAAAAATAATATACATAGGAAATTACTTAATTTATATCTTCACACACCATGCTAAGACCCATAAAAACACCCTAACTCAGCCTCCAAAGTATATCTAGACCAAAATTCTATGATCCAAAAAATATAAACCATCTGAGTTGGCTAAAGACCAACATAAATGATAACGTCAAACAATAGAGCATCATAAATTCACTTGCAAAGTAAACTATCACTTGAATCTTAAACTAGCACATGCACACACAATATAAACATGTCCTCCAAGCTACAACACTTGAATCAACATGGTGAAGCAATGTATAACATTCTACAAACTAGTCTTGAAGGACAACCTCATTGCAACAAACTGGAACAACTAACTTCAACACCTAAACTGTTAAGCACCTGAAAACATGTAATAGTTTAACATCCACACAAAAAAGATGTTAAATTCACAATCGCAGGCCATTATCTTTAAAAGCCAGAGGAATATAGAGAATTATCCTATAAAGACTTTAAATATGCTTTCCTATATATTTTTAGCTTCAACTATTGTTACCTTTCAGAAACACCATATATTCACTCAATATCACCACTAGAAACCATAACAACATTAGAACATTCATCTTGAGAACATTATATGCTAGGTGAAAATCCACACATAATAGGTTAAAAAGGATATCCACATGTTGTGATGTATTTGGGTCCTCTGTATATCCTAAAGTGGATTACATTTATCATGGTTGCTCATGTTGGCCAACTTTGTTTAAATTATGTTTATTCTCTTTATGGTCATCCTAGTTGAAAGTTTTGCTGAATAAGTTGATATTACTAGATGTGGAACTATGTGAATTTTAGGGCGATTTGATTGAAAGAGCTTTGGAATAATATGTGGGAAGAAACAATACGGATATTAGTTTGTGATGATAATTGATCATCATATCTTCCAATGTGATAGAGTTTTCATGCAAAAAATGTATGAGTTGTGTGTGCCATGATATTGGTCTCTTGAATCAAAGGTTCAATAATAATTTCATGATCAAGTTAGTGAGATCTTTTGGTAGCTTGTACAAAATGTGTATCTTTCCCTTGGATTGCATCTTAGCTTCCAAGTCCATTTTAACTTACCCTAAGGTTGTGCACCTTAGCCTCCATCTCTAAATTGGGATCAGTGAGCCTCCTTAGCCTTGAGCTTAAAATATTATATTCATTTATTCATATAGAGAGTTTGAATATCACTATGGTTTTTCCTATATTGGGTTTCCACATAAAAAATCTAATGTTCATGTGTTTGGTGTTTATTGATTCATCTTCCATTTGTGCTTAGTTGATTGAAGATAATTGATATGTGTTTGTGATTGAAGAAAGTTTATGTATTTTGTCAAGACTATTCATCCCTGTACCCCTTAATCTTGTGGTGTGTTCAACAATTGCTATCAAAGAAATTTTCCTCTAGGAAAAGGTTAAACCACCTAAGGAAGGTCCAAGATGGAACAACATTGTGGTCATAAAGTACCAAAATTTGATCATTCAGATTATTCCATTTGGAAGGCGTAGATGGAATCTTATTTGGATTCTATGCTATTTGGAGAATGGGAAGCTATTAACGATGGTTGTACTCCTTTGGCTTGTGGTCCTTCAACTTCAAATAAGATCAAGTTTTTTGAAGACAATGGAAAGGAAACAAATGCACGTATCAATAGTTTGAGTGATTATATGCTCTTGAAAGACGTCCCTCAAGACTGCAAAGGAAGTTGGGGAGAAGATAGGCAATATTTATGAAGGAGATTAGAAGATCGAGAAAGTCAAGATATAGAATATGAAGTATAAATTTGAGACTTTGGGATGTTTGAAGATGATAACATTTATAGTTACTTGCATCGAGTAAATGATCTAGTAAGCCTAATCAATGGTGTTGGTGAAAAGATGGAAGAAAATTAGGTTGTGAGAAAATTGATTGTTGGAAACACCATTGTTGTTGCACCAAAATATTGACATCTAAATGCTCGATAAAACTGTGAGACTTAATGAAACCACATGAGGTGATTAAGCCATGTCACAAATCCAAGTGATGTGTTGCACAAGGCATGGAGAACAAAGACACACACATTGAAAAAATCCCCCCAATGAAAGTGAGGGGTTTGAACCCATGACCCAGGCTCCAATACTACTTATTGGAAACATGGTTGTTTTTGCACCAAAATATCAACATGTTAATGGTCAATACAACTGAAAAAATTAATGAATCTACAAGAGCTAGTTAAGCCATGTCATAAACCCGAGTGCTGCACTAAACAATACAAGGAGACTAAGGGCGCACACCTTGCAATAGTAATGAGAACTCTACCTAGATGATATAGACCCAAGTTGTATTCTATTGAGGAAAGTCATAATATGGATGCATATGCCTTGACTCATCTCTATGGATCTATCTCTACCTTTGAGATATCACAACTTGGAGATCATCACAATAGAAAGAGGAAGTCTAGAGAGAGATGCAAAGAAAGAGACTTTAAAATTTTGAAGAGGATAAATAATGAAGGTAAATAATTTATGAAATGTATGTTGGGGTGGAGAAGTAGAATCACTCAACAAGGATAAAGAAAATATTAAAATTATGTATAATGGCATATTAGATGTAGGGAAACTCTAGGACCACATTGAGTATAGAACCTTAAAAATCTAACATAAAACACATTAGAATTTTAAATTTTAAAATTTTAGCCTGAAACATGTGATGGGAACATGGGAGATGACAATGGATAAAACTTAGGTTAAAGGTTACCAAGGGGGTCAAAATAAGAGACATCTCATATTATTTGTTAGTATTATGTAAGAAGATCCAAAATAAACATTGGAGCTAGAGCTCATGTAAATTTTGCACTATAATATTGAATGCCAATAATATCTAGTCTGGAACATGTTTCATTAGATGACATAAAGAGAATAGTTATATTTAGGAGTAAACCTAATAAGGGATCAAAAGAAGACAAAGAAAAATAATCTACATTAGGATCAAATAAAGACAATAACTACACAAAATACTTACAAAATAAGACAAAGCATGAAATTAATACTTGGCCATTCAAAAATCTAGTAATGAAATCTAACTATACCACTTATTATATTGCATTTATTCTCTAGATAGTCATCTTGAAAAAAATTAGTGTAAAATATCCCTATTCTAGATGAATTTGTCTATCTGAGATTTCTTAGGTGTATTTCCTTTTAGATGTATAGTTTCTTGGAATTGAATTCATGTATTCTAAACAACTATTCTTATTTGTAAGTGTTGGGATTGTGTCATTTTATGACCTGATAGGCTACAAACATACTTATACATGCATTCTTAACACAAATCACTATAACATCCACCATGGTAATAAGTACTCAATTACCTTGGTTGGCTTGATAAACTTAGAATGAAGTGGAGATAAACAAAAAACAAAATCTATTGCCAGTTATATTTTTCAACTCGGATCAATCCTCATCATATTAAGTAGAAAAAATAAATCATATCATTAGGTTCATGTGAAGTAGAATATAGAGTAGAAAAGGAGTTAGTTTGGGTTTGAAATATTTTACTTATTCTTGGTCTTGTGTAATATTTTGCTTCCACATTATATTAAGACATTCAAAGTTTGGTAAAAAGTTACAAATAATCTCATTTGTCATGATAAAATAAAGGCATATTCAAATTAAATTCGTAAAATTTGGGATATTTTTAAAGAAACAATTGCTAATCTACAATTTTGTCTTACAAAAGAACAAATAGCTATTACATATAGCACTACTATTATACTATTTATTATTTAAATTGTGAACAATTCTTAATATAATAGAGGTGATCATTAAAGGTTGATATTTGTAAAATAATTTATTCCTTATACATCATGTATATTTACCTAGCCAATCTTAGAAAATGATGTACAAAAAAAATAATTTCTAAAATATTATAATATAAATACTAAATTAATATCGCTATTCTTTATTTTCATATTTGTTGACTAACATTTTACTTGTCATTGCCCTTATATTTTTAAGGGGATGTTTCAAACCATAAAGATGCATTAAGCATGACTCAATTCAAATGTGAAATGTCAATAATGAAATCATGTGCAACTTGTGAGGAAATCTACCAATGTAGATATCTATAGATAAAATATAATTAATGTGTGACATGCATTAAAAAAGGTGCATCGTAAATTAATCCTATCCACAAAAAATAGAATGTAGTGTATAAATAATTAACCTAGTAATATTTTTCAATTATGTTTATACAAAAAAAAACATTAGATGGATTTATATTAAATCTAATACATATTATTTAACACTTTCATATGATATAGAATCCAACATGTTTTAAAGTATTGATGCATGAATATTTAAAGTAACACATTGATAAAGTGTAGAAGTAATAGAATTATTATCAAAGAGTAAAAGTCTATTTTATAAAGTATAGTATCTTTCTATAGGAATATAGATTTAATGACCATTATTTATGACAATATGACTATAGTAAACTTTTATTTTGGCCTTCGTATGATATAAACACTATCATTCTATGCTTTAACTAAATCAAAAAGAACTTTGAATACTCGTTCCTTGACTCCCTTATCATGATATGAAAACCCATCTCCAAATATATAAAAGCTCTGAACTCCTCTGCCAAGATTGAAGTATAATTTATCCCATTCGAGTAGAACTTTGTCGGGATTAAGAAATTCCCATGTTAATTCTGTAAGCAATTCATCAAAATGGTTGTTCATATGAATTACTGCATCTTCTTCTAAATATTCATGATGATCCTTCATATAGCAAGAAATTGCTGAGGCTGTTTGTCCATGGAGCTTGTCATCCTTCAAAAGAATAAAAATATGTTAATATTATAAGCATGATAAAAATTTTATCTATAATTAATCATGAAATTGAAATAGAAAGAAATAAACCTTGAAATCATGAATATCATCCACTATGCGTCCTGTCAACCATATAAGCTCATAGAATCTTGATTTACTGAGAAATATTTTCTCAATAGCATCATCTTCCAAATTAGGAAATGCTAAGAGGATTGGGTGCAATGATAATAGTCCACTTGCTCCAGTTGTTGCAGCAATGTTTATGTACTCCTTATAGGTTGGAACATATTGACCTTCTTTCCATTGTGCTTGTTTCAAACTAGCTTCGGCATAATCTACCCACTAAAACACAATATTATGAAATTATTAAAATTTGTTCCATTATTTAATTTTATGATCAATATGCTTATTTCAATCTTTCAAAAGTGTAATAATAAATTTGTTGAAAAAATTATGCATGCAAAAAATTATATTAATATATTTATTATGTTTCCTTGAATAATATCGCAAAAGATAAGATGTAGCTATAACTTAAGTCTAATTTATATAATCTACAATAATTATTGGAAGTAATTTAATAATATTTGCATAATTCTTAAAAATTTAAATTAAATTTAAAACTCTTCTATTTATTTTTTATAATATTATAAATGTTCTTTTAGAAGAAAAGTACTTCAGAACATAATATAAATGTATGTAAAATATTAAATGATTAATTTTTTTGTATATAATGATTTTATAATTTTAATGTCAATTTAAATAAAATAAAATAAATATATTTTTATTTTTCTATAGTTTCAACTAGAATTATTTAAGGAAAGAATACATACTGCTTTTGTAATGAATTGCATCATGTCACGTCCTTGGATTTGAGTTGCGTCACTTGTCAATTCTTGTAACGTTTTGAAAACAAATTCCACAATTTTTTTAAAATTGCTTGGAACATTTTGTACAATAGAAATATCCCAACCTTGAATAATAGCCTTAATAACAAGCTCAACTTGCTCAAGGGTCAAATGATCATCAAAAAGATCATCTAATAAAGAAACAAGAGTTGCTGCTTTGGCCAAAGCTATTCTACTACTACCAAACTCTGCATTATCTATAGCACTAACTGCCAACAGGTAATATTCAATTGAGCGCTCTCTAACTGCAATCAATTTTGAGACCCCAGAATTTTGCCACCAACTGCAATGAAAAATAATCAAATTAATTTTCACTTGAAATTCTAATTGAATTTGAATGAATATGAGAACAAGTGATATCCTCCTAGTTGAACAAATTAGGATGATTAATAACACCTTCTATGACTAGAAAGCCTAATTTAAAGAATACTAATGAAATGATTGTGCATATATTGGCCACTTTTTTAAGTGCACTATTGCTATGCTTTTAATAATTATGTGTACTTGTTTTAATTCAATAAATCAAAAAGAGTAATTGTTGCATAACATAATATCTTATAAAACATGAATTAAATAATTATAGATAAAAAATTATCAACTTAACAAGTGACATAATAAAATATGCTCTAAAATGAGATGCATATTCTTATGATATAAAAATTTATTTTTTCTTATGTGAACATTTAAATTAGAAACTTGGAGATATGATTCCTATTAAATCATTGGAAAAATAAAGTTAATAATTGTTCAATTTTTTCCACCCTAATAATTACCTGGAGAGTTTCTTCATCTCCATCTTGTATATATATTGCAATATATTGAAATCTAATTTGGCCAACTCTAAAATGATTTTGTCCTTCAACCTAAAAAAATAAAAAATATTAAAATGAATCATAAAAAGTTATGATATTCCTAACCTTAAAAAAATTAAAATAAAAATAAAAAATAAAAAATTTAAAATTTATAATAACATCCTACAGCTCTTACCTCGAGTTGTCCAGTTCATATATTTCTATATAACTCCGTGCCTCCCATCGAGGAAAAGTAGAAGGCCATTCATATAGGAGAGCATACTCAGCCTATAAAATTAAAAAATATATATATATATATATAATCAATGTTAAATTTGATACTTATATTTGTGTTTGTGTAACCTGCACCTTAGATTTAATAGCTATTATATAGAAAAAACCAAATTCCAAAAAAATACATTACCTCTTTCAAATAACTTTTCTGCTTTATATCTTCAGATTTTTCTAATAATTGTTTGAGATAAGCAGAGCTGAACACTTTAGCATCCTTCATAACTGTCTCTCCAAGAAATGCTAAACTTGAAGCTCTTAAAAGATTGATCATACTTCTCATCATGTATTCATCTCTTATATCGATCAGATTACTATCATTATCTCCTCCATGGGAAATGAACTGCCCATTTTTGTTCTTGAAATTTTTCAACACATCTTTTCAATATACAGCATGTTAATAAATAATTAGTTATTGATAAACAAGAATAGGACTCAGTATTTGAAAATGTTAAACCTTAATTATAAGAAACTTGCGAATCATTTGAAATCATCGAAATAAATAGAATTTTGAAAAGAACCAGAAATTAAGATGCCCTATTAGAACAATGGAAAAGCATAATGAATTATTTGAATACCTGCAGAAACATGATAACGATATAGTCGAAGTACTCTCAGTCCTAAAGCAGTTGTATTCAAATCCTTTGTAGTGTTTTCACAGCCTAATCCTATCCCCACACTTCCATCCCAAAAGCTGCATCCATTTAACAAGAGTTTTAACACTTTCTGAAAGAATTTTAACAATCCAAATGTTAACGTTAAAGAGATAATTTTAACAGACCGGTAAACATAATTTTAACAGACCGGTAAACATAATCAAGAGCCTCTTTTATTTCAGCCTGAAAATATCGATCTATTCCGAGGCAATGCAATACATCAACCATCTCAAGCCGTTCGATTAGATCGCCATCAAATCCGGTTTGCAATTCTTTTAACAAGATTTTGACTTGTTTAACCAGTGTTTCAACACGTTCACGGTATTCAGATTCCTGAAAAATATACAATCAATAATATAGAAAAAAAATAGATATAAGAGAATAATGTAGAAAAGAAATATAGATAACATAGTAATACAATCAAAATGAGTAGAGCATAATAATGTAGAAAAGTACCGCGTATGATGTTTGCATAGATTGCACAAACCCATCATTCCACAGATTTAAAGATTTTTCTGGTGTTTCCACGAAAGAAACAGAAGAAATGTTGGCTCCCTTCAAAGTAGACATCGCAGAAAAAATGTGAAATCTGCTCAACTTTTCAAGTTTACAAGTTTAATGTTGAATACTGATATTTATAATATTGCCAATGCGAAGAGTGGAATTTGAATGCTTTGCATGGTTTTTAGTGTTCAATGAACTCGTGTTGTTTGAAATTATGCTGTTGTGTGTTTTACCTCATATAATGATATAATGTCAAAAAGCATCTATTGTTTGGTGGGAAATATGAAGTACTACCGTCATATAATGATATAATGTCAAAAAGAATATATTGTGTTGGTGGGAAATATGAAATGCTGTTTTCTCCAATTCAACGAAAATCAGCGAAGAAATACCACTGCGCCAATTCCGATGGTAACGCTTTTTTATGATTAGATTAATAAGTACATTAGTATGTATTTATTCCATTGAAAAAATATTAACGTATAAGATACATATATTAATTAAAGTAAAATAATATACAAAATTATAGATTTCAGCTATGCTGGTACTTTTTATATTAAAATTTATTTTTTACTAACTAATTATAAAAAGAAGGACCTCCATAAGATGTCTCTCCTTATTATTTATATAGATTAATTAACAAAGATAATCTAATAAAAATAAAAATCATATAAAAAAATAAATAATATAATACAATATAATAAGGATAATAATATAATTATACTATTATATTAATATTATATTATTATTAGTTTTAGCAGGAATCGGAAAAAAAGAAGAGCTCTGCACATCCACATCGACATCGTGGCAATCTTCTTCCACACCAAGGTAGGAACGGCGACATGGCAAGCCTCCATCCGGCAGGGAAGCACCTACACATAACCACCCATGGCAATTGGTATTGGGCAAAAAAGCTACTAGGGCAGAGAAGAGGGAGGCTAGGGCTTCTCTGGAAAGCATGTGGGTGATCCCCATCACCTCTCGAATCCCCGAGTGTGCCACCAAAGCAAACATCATACTATTGGCTTTTCAATCAAATTCTTCAAGACCCGGACATCCCCTTTAGAAGCCACAACAATATTCCCGTCCACATAAATATAGAGTGGAGGGTTATAGAAGACCCGCTAAGGATGGAGGAAGGGCATTGCCATATCAGGGCCCCAAATTAGCCAATTCAAGGCCGATCTCGAAGCTGGGGGACTCGCTCCATCATGTTGCAAGGAGAGACGGTGCCCTAGCAGCGAAAAAACCCGAACCGGAGTTTATCAAAGTTTTGAACCCTAGAGAAGCCATGGATTTA
Organism: Cryptomeria japonica; assembly: GCF_030272615.1. NCBI lineage: Eukaryota > Viridiplantae > Streptophyta > Pinopsida > Cupressales > Cupressaceae > Cryptomeria > Cryptomeria japonica. Next base: position 779,141,682 of record NC_081411.1, on the reverse strand, counting down.
AATAATTATTGCAGAGGGCACAAGCTCTTTGCGAAATGGGGAGGGATTAATCAGCCACTCGACGGATTAGTGGAATGGTGGAAAACTACTTTCCATGGGCACGTAAGTATCACATCCCTAGAAAATTATTTTCTATACATTGAATGCTACAAAAAATCCTTGAAGGCCAAACTATTGCATGAAGAATATGTTTTTTACAAATGTGCAAATTTCAATTTCATTGATTGGCAACCTAAATTCGATGCTAAGGGATATGAATTTAAAAGGGTATCAAAATGGATAGAAATCCCCAACGTTCCTATAGAATTAATGCATGCCAAAATTCTTATAGAAACTGGGGATAAATTGGGCAAATTCATAGCCATAGAGAAAAATTGGTCAGATAAATCTGACATAAAATTGCTAATAGAAGTAAACAAGGACATCGAAGACCTAAAAAACATAATCCTAGAAACAATAGATGGAGCTACATTCTAAAACTGGTATGGTATACTGGCTCGGTAGTAGAAGATTTAGCTTTCTGCAAAAGGCCAAACCCTAATCTGCAGAAGCTGCAAGAAATAGTAAATGACAACCATAGAGATTCAAATGATAAGATAAACATCCAATTTAATAATGATAGGGGCGGCTTCATTATAAAAACTGGTCAGCAAGAGAATGATAATATCCCAACCCTACCTCCTTTCCTGGTCTTGAGTAGCAGTCCACACATAGTTGATAACAACAAAGAAACTCAGGTTTATGATAATGAGGACCAAATCCAAGGAGAACTGAACAATGTTATAGAAAATTTAATGGAGAAACCAGCTGAAGAATTTTTTGAGGAGGTATTCATTGATACTTCGACAAATAGGGTAGATAATGTCAACATCTCCAATATAGAACAGGTTCAGATCCCCCCCAAAACCCCCTTACTAATCACCAACCCAATTGAGGTGGCTCAAGAGGATACAACCACAACCTCTCCCAATCTGGAGGAATCCCCTATTATGGAAGGATTGAATGCAAATGAGGAAAGAGAATTCATTATCAATGAACTGATCAATATGTAGGAAACAAAAAATAACATAGTATTAAACAATACCTCAATCAACCCACAAAGCAGAGGTATCCTCTAGATGGGAGGTGAGAAATTAACTCCCAACTGTGGCAAATCCATGAGCAACAAAAGAGGTCGAAAGTCTCTTTTAGACAAAAGGAAGATGGACGTGGATGCATAGGGGTAGGCCAAAATCACAACACCATTGGGGCAAGGAAAATCTCCCCTCCCCCTCATAGAGTTATAAACATACTTACATGGAATGTTACGGGTTCGGGAGCCCCTAACAAACAAAGACTGATTAAGAGAAGCATAATAAAATATGCTATGGACCTAATTATGATACAAGAAACAAAACTAGGCAAGATTGATATGAACAATTTTAGTAGAAAATTCACCCAATGACAGATGGAAGTGGTGGAGTCTGTAGGGGCATCGAGGGGACTGGGTGTAATGTGGAGAAAAAATGCAGTTACATTCACATGTCAAACCAAGATGCAAAATTGGATGGCTAGCAAAGTAAGAGCCCTTAGTCTAAATCTTGAGTTTATTATTATCAATGTTTATGGCCCAATTCCAATAGATAAAAAGAGATTAGTGTGGCAGGAAATTGAACACTACTTAAATACTCGGGATGAAAAACACATCATCATAGGTCGTGATTTCAACACCATCTTATACTCATCTGATAAAAGCGGTGGTATAAAAACCATTAGACAACCATAAAGAGACATCACAAACTGGATAAACAACAATAACGTACTTGAAATCAGAACTGAGATGGGTTTTCACACATGCAATAATAGAAGAAAAGATTTCTCCAACATTGCAGAAACACTTGATTGATTTTTCTTTAAAGGAGATCTAACCGATCTTAAAACAGAACTAAAGAATACAATATTACCATGGTCAGGCTCTGATCACTATTCGAAACTTTTAGAACTTGTGGGGGAAACAAAGCAAACTGGGTGTCCCTTCAAGTTTGAAAGAATGTGGTTTACACATGAAGACTTCCTCCCCAACATACAAAAATGGTGGAAGGAGAGTGTCTTTGTAGGATAAAAAATGTACTGTCTGGTCTCCAAGCTGAAAGAGGTTAAGCATAAATGATTAGATTGGAACAAAAAGAAATTTAAAAAAATTTAAAAAAATCTTCAAGGAGAAGTCAAGAATTGAGAAAGAGCTAAAGACAATAAACACTGATATGATGTAAAATGAGATGATCTCTGAAACATACAAGGCTGAAAAAATGCTTCTATGTGAATATGAAGGCATTTTGGCCAGAGAAGAGATATACTGGGAATAGAAATCTCGAGAGACATAGCTAGAAGATGGAGATAGAAACACCAAATTTTTTCACAACAGTGTCAAAATGAAAAGGGCAGCAAATAAGATTACTCAAATTACCAATGATAGTGATCAGATCATTATGGATCAAGATTTAATCGCAAAAGATGCAACCAAGTATTTTGATAATATCCTCAACAACTGGGAACACTCATACCTCCTTAACAATAGAATCTTATTAAATAACATACCCAAACTGATAACAAAGGGTGATAATAAAATGTTAAACTCTAAAATCACCCATGAAGAAGTTAAAATGGCTTTGGCACAATTTCAGGGAGACAAAGCCCCTGGACCAGATGGCTTCTCTGCTAGCTTTTTTTAGAAATGATGGCACATCTTAGGGAATGAGGTTACCAATGCCTTGGAATCTGCCACAATTAGGGAGATTCCTAAAAGACATTAATAACACCTTTTTGGCCTTAATTCTAAAAAAGGAGAACCCCTCAAAGTGGGAAGTGTTCAGACCCATTTCTCTATGTAACATGACTTATAAACTACTAGCTCAAGTCAAGGCCAATAGACTAAAAACATTACTACCCACCATAATATCAGAAGAACAAACAGACTTTGTACCCAATAGATCAATTCTGAATAGAATTATTATTGTATAGGAAGCCATCCACTCCTGTCAATCCCAAGGGCAGCCTAATATGCTGATAAAATTAGACATCAGAAAGGCTTATGACAAAGTGGATTGGTATTTCCTTTGTAGTTGCATGAAGGCCTTTGACTTTAACAAAGAATGGATCAATTGGGTTTACTTCTACATATCAAACCCTAGATTTTGTATCCTACTAAATGGGAAATCAGAAGGCTTCTTTGAAGTATCTAGGGGACTCAGATGGGGTGACCCTTTATCCTCATTCTTATTTATAATTGTGTCTGAAGCCTTAGGTAGAAGCCTGGATGCATCACGGAGGTCTAGCAGACTAACGGGGATTCAAATCACTGGTGGGGTAGAACCATGTACCTACCAATAGTTTGCTAATGACACAATGATTCTGGGGAAATGATAGTTAAAAGAAGCCAAGGAAATTAAGAATATATTACAATCTTATGGGCTGGCTTCAGGAAAGATGGTAAACAAAGAGAAGTCGGAAATATTCTTCTTTAATATGGAAGCACAGGAGGAATACAAGATAGCTTCGTATCTAGGGTACAAAATAGGTCATCTACCAATCTTGTATTTGGGGATACCTCTGAACAAAGGTATTAGAACCAATAAATTTTGGGATCCCCTGATTGAAAAAGTAAGGAAGAAGTTGTCATCTTGGAAAGCCTTATGCCTGATAGGGGCAGAAAGATTAACCCTCATAAAAACAATATTAGCAACAATGCCTATTTATCTTCTATCATGTATTCCACTTCCAAAAGGGGCATATAGGAAACTAACTCAAATAATTAGAGATTTCTATTGGAATGGTGCAAAGGATAAAAACAAAATGAAACTGATATCATGGGAAAATATATGTCGAGAAAAGAGTGATGGAGGCACCAGAATAAGAGAACTATGGAAAAATAAAGCGTTAGGGGCAAAATTCGCATGGAGAATGTACACATCCTCAGAAGTCAAATGGGCCAGAATCCTTAGAAGAAAATACATATCACAAAATAAGAGAGAGGCAGTATTTAGGGAAACAAACCCACCCAAGGGATCTAGAATCTGGGACTTTATAAAAGAAAGCCGATTGCTCATAGCGAACCACTCATCTTGGGATATTCGCGATGGTAAAACCACCTTGTTTTGGGAAGATTCCTAGGAGGGTTACCCCTCAATAGACATTCTAATGAACACAACCGGCATAAAAGAACAAATGAAACCTTTATGGGGTAATCATGCAAGGGATTATATGACATTGGCATCAAAATCGACAAAGGGATGGAAATGGAAAAACGTGCTCCCACTCTTGGTGGACAACAATGATTGAGAATTGGTGCAAATTCTTGAGGGTAGATTAATAACACTCATACATGGGCTAGATGACCTTATTTGGTTGAGATCAAAGGATGGACAATACAACTGCAAAGATGGTTTCAGAACCATATATGATGAGGCAAACAATATCAAGGAATATATCCCTAACATAATATGTTTGGACAAATTCGGTCTCCCAAAAGCTAGGTTCTTTTCATGGACCAAATTTTAGGGGAAGGTCCTAACTGCACAGAAATTTAAACTTAGCGGTTACGAAGGACCCTCAATTTATTTCTTATTCAAGAAAGATGAGGAAGCAAATGATCACATATTCACAACCTGCAACTACACATGCTAGTACTGGCTGATGGCACAACTAGGTTGGTCAGGTTCCCTCATCCCTTACCTAAAGGATTGGCTCAGAAGCTGGTCAATCATCAAAAGGAATAGTGTCTTCCACATTTTATTGATATGCAGCTCGGCAATAGTAATCTGGGAGATTTGGAAGGAGAACAAGAGAATCTTCCAAGAGACAAAAAAGAAGGTAGAAAATTTTATAGCAAAAATAGAAGCCTCCATCACAAAAACCTCCAATAATGGGAATATGACCATTGCACAACATGACAAGACATTTACACACTAGGATAACTACATTAAAAAGTAGTGGAATGGGATTAAAATCCCTCCTTTCTTGGCGAAGGCAAACATAGACAAGACTGATGGTAGAAAAGCATGCAAATGGGTTCCCCCAAAGATTGCATGGTGCAAACTCAATTTTCATGGATCATCCAGAGGCAATCCGAGGAAGGCAAGGACAAGATGTATAATACATTCACATGATGGGATATGTATTGGATCGAGATCCCGGTATCTAGGGCATTGCACTAACAATAAAGCATAATTGTTGAGCTTAATAGAGGGCATAAACCTATGCAAACAGTTAAAAATATCCAAATTGGAAATAGAAGGGGACTCGAGCATCATAGTTAATTCAATAAGGAATAGGACAATGCCAAACTAGGAGCTCAGAAGTTTATTGGATAGAGCCCTTTCTCTAATGGAAAGCTTCTCAAATTAGACGCTCAATCACATATATAGGGAAGATAACACATTGGCAGATAAGATAGCTAATTTAGGGGCAGATGGAACAAATAGAACCACATCATTAACATGCAGGCATTCAGAACAGGATACTCATAGGCAGACAGAGATTTAGACATAATCCTACAGACAACACATTCACAGCACATTCGCTTACATAGTGGAAGGTATACATATGGATATGCACAAATAGCGGTATATATGTATGTATATATTTGTATGTATATAATTATATGTGCACACGTATACATATATAACTATATATAGATACACACAGACACATATATTGATATATGCGCATATAATCGTACATATAACTATAAACAATGTTCTTAGAGAAAAACAAAGAAATATACACAATGTATGTTGGTATGCATATAAGGATACAAATATATGCATATATACAAAACAACATATAATGACAGGACAGAATAGGGCTGGAACTTTCAAAAATGTGACAGAAATGCTCACCTGTACACATATAATAGGATTATCTTCAATCTATATATACATACATACATATGCATATATATATAGATATACAAATATGGATATAGATACATATGCATATAGGCATACATATATATGCATATAGGTATAAACATAGATATATGCATATAGGTGTATATAGGTGCATATGTGAATACATAAATATACATGTATGTATATAGAAATATATAGATATATATGCATATGGGCATATATACATAGGGATCTCTCTATGTAGACTATCGGGTCTCGACATAGCTCCAAATATGTTCCTTTGATGGTTAAAAGTTATTTTGATGAGTCCTCCTCATAGTCTGCATCTCATTTGGTACATCGGGTCACATTATCGGGTGTCAAAACAACTCATTCTATGCTTCTCCGATGACCCGATGACATCGCCCTCATACTTGTGCATCTTCATCCCTCTCTAGTCTATCGGCATATGCTTCCCTGATAAAACCTCCTTCTTGTTCGTCATGTCTCAAAGCATATTGGGTGTCGAGATACCCTATGTTTCTCAGATGACCCAATGACATCGAGGTCCAACTTGTCTGTCTTTAGGTCTATTGGCTTATGCTCCCCCGATAAGGTTTCCTTCCTAACAACTACCTCAGCTTCCTCATCGGGTATCAACGTAGCAGAAAAATCCTCTTCTGAATAGATAGCCATCCCAATGACATCACCTTGGTGTTGTTTTAGTCATTTATTTCGCTGTAGGATATTCTAATGAAACCTCATGATATTCAACCTATCACGTATAGGGGTAGATATTTCCTACACTATCCAATGTCCCGATGATTTCAAAACATCCGTTCCGCATTCTCCTTCATCAGTGCTTGACTTGTCTTCCTCATTGGGTATCGGCATAACCTAAAACACCTCTCCTTGATGGCTCAAGTTACCCTGATGACTATCGCATCATCGGAGTAACTCCAGCCAATAACAATGCCTTTTTCACCTAGTCCATTGGGTATGGGGGTAATATAGAATAATTATTGGCTTATGCTCCCCCGATAAGGTTTCCTTCCTAATAACTACCTCAACTTCCTCATCGGGTCTTGACGTAGTGGAAAAATATTCTTTCGAATAGCCGATGTCATCCCGAGGACATCACCTTGGTGCTCTTTTAGTCTCTTCTTTCAGCATAGGCTATCCTGATGAAACCTCATCACCCTATCGAGTATCGAGGTATCTATTTCCTACACTATCTGATGTCTCGATTATTTCAAAACATCCGCTCCGCATTCTCCTTCATCAGTGTAAATCATTCAGATAGCCTCCTCCTTTGTGCTCAAATTGTCTTCCTCATCAGGTATCAACATAACCTGAAACACCTCTCCCCGATGGCTCAAGTTACCCCAATGACTATCACATCATCAGAGTAAGTCCAGTTGATAACACTACCTTTGTCAACTAGTCCATTAAGTATCGAGGTAACATAGAATAATGATTTATCGGAACAACTCATTTTATGTTTCTCCGATGACCCGATGACATCGCCTTCATACTTGTGCATCTTTTTACTTCTCTGATCTATCAGCATACGCATCCCCAATGAAACCTCCTTTTTGTTCATCATATTGCAAAGTGTATCGGGTATCTAGACATCCAATTTTCTCCGATGACCCAATGACATCGGGCTGTAGCTTGTCTATCTTTAGGTCTATCGGCTTATGCCCCCCGATGAGGTCTCCTTCCCGATAACTGATTTAGATTCATCATCAGCTATTGACGTAGAGGAAAATGTATTCCTTCGAAGGGTCGATGTCATCCCAATGACAAGTTACCTTGTCTCTCTTTTAGTCACTTACTTCGGTGTAGGCTATCCCAATGAAACCTCATTTCCATCCATCATGCTATATACCCTATTGGCTATCAAGGTAGCTTTATTTACGTTGTCCGATATCCCAATGATTTCAAAACATACGCTCCACATTCTCGTTAGTTGGTGCAAGTCATACTGATAACCTCGTCCTCTGTGCTCGACTTGTCTTTCTTATCGGGTATCGACATAACCCAAAAATCCTTTCATCAATAGTCCTAGTTTGATCTACCCCAATGGTTTAGTATTCCCACTTTTTGGTGTTGCTTCATCAGATAGTCATGCTGATGACACCACCTTCTACCATCTAGCCCATCGGGTATAGGGGTAGCACGAGAAATCATTTTCCAACAACCCAATGAAGTTTACTCTCTAGTTCACATTGTCTTTCATTAGTGTAGGTTATACTAATCACCTCATCAACTATCAACACAACATTTTTCTCACCTCCGATAATGAATAATTTGCCGATGAGCACCTTCATCTAAACTTCCTTTTGGTTCTCCTTCAGAGTGATTGGTCTAGGTCATGCCGATAAGTTTTTTGTTTTTCACTTTTGCTTGCCCGTTACCATTTTTCACTTAATTGGAATGGTCATCGTGTTGTCAAAAGGGGCCATTTTGAGTTTTAGACTTGGGCGGGTTCTAATTAAAAGTGAAATGTTTTATATTTTCCTAAAGTCCTAAGTATTTTCCTCTATGGATGCAGCGGGTTCTTAAAGGCAGGATAAGTTCCATTTGATCTAACGGTTGTCATGACACCACAATGGGAATTTGTGTGTTGAATATTCATCATGACTTAGCGACAAGCCACTAGTGGTGGGGTCAGCCTGATAGTTAGTGGTGACGGTTTAGTGGAGACGGCTAAGTAATGAAGGACCTCAGGGATCAAACAATTATGTCATGATCTAACGGTTGTCACTAGACCGCTACGTAGAGATGCTCATCCTTTACTCGTCATGGACTAGCGACTGAATGGTGGGCCCGACCAATGTGGGTGGCTTAGGTGTGTTAAAGGATTGACAAGTCGAGGGGAAATCAATGGTTGTCACTAAACCGCAGTGGGAAGATGCTCGACCTTTACTCATCGCGGATCAGCGACAAAGAGTAGGTGAGTGACAAAATGATGGGCCACTTTGAAGGTTTAATTGATTAAAAGGTGTGCTGAATTTGCATGATGTAGTGGTTGTCGCTCGACCGCGATGGAAAGTTTCTCGAGTTTTATTCTTTGCGAATCAGTGACTGAAAGGAAATGCATGCTGAAAACATCTGTTTGGTATATTGGAGCGAAAAAATTAAGATTTAAATGGATTAATCACAGAATGTGTGGCTCCATTGATGGTAATTAATTCTCATTTGTCGGTGGGGTGCCTTCATAAAACACTATTTTGAGACTTTAATTGCAAAAGGCATTCAAGAGGATTTGAAGAGACAAGGTGCATAGTTTCTGTGAATTCTCAAGCATCAAGCACATACTAAAATACAATAACAGGGAATACTTAAGTAAATATGGCATATTGGTTTACTTCAGCATTTAAAACATATACAAGTCTCGACTACCATGGTAAGAGCAAGAAGTACATGCTAGATAGGTTGTGTTATTAGCAGCCCTTTGCTGACCAATGTTTATACACCTAATATTATTGTAGAATGGGTAATCTTTCATAGTATGGCCAAAAATTTCTGATGTTGACTTAATATGAAAGAAACCTAAGCTATAATAACAAAAGGTGTAAGTATGCAGAAAAAATATTGGCTCTTCATCTTTGGCACTAACAATTAACAAAGTGGTTTTGCAAAAGGATTGTTTTGAAAATATGTTTTTACAGGATAATCAGAAGATGACAAATATGGTACCAGTGAACTAGGAAATTTGGTAGAAGTGAACTAAGATACAACAATGAACTAGGTTGCTACCTATGGAGGGCTTTTTGATTAGCCAAAATGTAGAATTTGTAAAAGATGGCAACAGGGAACCAGGTTGCTACCTATGAAGGCCTTGTAATCAGCCAGAATGCAGAATCTGTTAAAGATTACATGTAAATAGTCATTGATTGGACCTATGGTCCCGGGCAAGGCCAGAGGTTTTCTCCTCTCCGCTCTTTCCTATCAACGACCGCACTGAGCGAGGATTGTAGTAATATTTATTAATTAATAAAATATGGCTTAGGCCTTTTATCGAGCAAAAAAAATAAAAATTATATAATTATTAAAAATAAATTAATTTTAACTATAAATTAATTAAAATTAATATTATCTATAATAATACTATAATATATAATAAAAATTGTTAGAGTAATTGGGTATTTACTTGATTAATTAAACAATATTTTTTTAATTCTTTAAGTTCCCTATTATCTTTTTACACTTAAGCTAACATTAGATGCATAATAATTAATTCTTTTATTAATTATTATGTGCAAGCCTAGGGTTTTTCCTTTTAGGGTTTCTTAACCTATTAAAGGTTAATTTTCTTTTCTTTGTATCATTATCTCATTACACTTTTGGTTAATATTGAGCTCTCCTCTTTTGAGCATATGTTCCTATGTTTTTTGTTCTTCAGATTATTGTGCTTCCTTGCTTCTCCTTGTAACAGATTATTCAGCTTGCAAAATATCTTCAGGCTTCTATGGTGTTGTATTTTTTCAACTCCAATAAGGTATCAAAGCTCAGATCTACAACTATCTGTTCTTGTTTTTGAGAATTTTGCATTGGAAGCAGATCTGGGGTTTTAGGCAGTTTTTTTTGTGTACTTATGGATAGGCCTTTTTTTCAGCACTTTAGGCCTAAACATACCTAACCATCATGCTCAGAAGGCCCAAAAACCCCTATAGTCATATAAAATTTGCCTAGTTTTGACTCCTGAGCATCTGGGGGTGATTTTTTCTCGAAAACCAGGTCGTACGGCTCTATCATGCAAATCGAGAAAAAAATTCAAATTTTTTTTACCTTTTTACGACATGTAGGCCGAATATTTGATTTTTTTTAAAATTATAAAAAAGAAATTAAAAAAAATAAAAAAAGGTAAAAAAAAAGGTGGAAAAAGTAAGTTTTTTTTCAAAAAATTTTTTGGGCTTTTTGGGTTTGCGCAGGGTACGACACTAATAGTCTGGTTGTCATACAGCAACCAAACCTGTCAGTCTAGCCCCCTATTGGCCTGACCCCCGCTGGCTCCACCTTCCGGCCCTCCGGCTCTCGCCGGCCTGGCCCCCGCCGACACCTCACTGCGGCCCCCGCCGACTTCTACAGGCCCTCAGAGCCACCCAACTAGTAGCACAGCCAGCAGTGCTACCCCACCCCCACTAGATATGATTTTGCCACCTAGCTCTACTACTACCCTTGCCCGCAAAAGTGGATTATGAAATCCAATACAATGTACTGCTTCAAATTAGCATCAACTATGCCAGTTTCACTACTGGTTTAAGCTTATTCTATAATCAAAACCTTTGCTGTCAACTATATCTCCTTATACAAAATATCATCCAAAAATTCTCTCCATGCATACTACCTTAGTACACAAAATTACCTATAAGATCTCATACATATATATGAGACTTTTACAATATGCCATGTCGGTTTATAAAAGATAATTACATTTAAATACAATAAACAAAAGTTTATTCCCTGTCAGTTGGGGTGTCGGTATGCATTGTTGCCATTGTCAGTGAAGTGCCTGCCGATGTATGTAGATGTCTATGTCGGTGCTAGTGCTGGTGCTTGTCAGTGTCTTACCAGATGAATGCCAAAAGGTTGCCAGATGGTTGCCATCAATGACAACACCAACTATTCTCATAAGAGTGTAGAATGCCAACAAAAATAACATATGATTATGCTTGATGACAGTTTCGGTTAAGCTCATTTGTCTGCTCTGCAACAATCTCTGCTCAATGCACCATACCGAAGGATAGTTTCTCTTATGCACACATACACAAATATCTGATAATGCAAACACCAACTCCACACCTAAATTACATGAATCTAACACCTATTTATACAACTAATCAACCTTGACTACAAGGTCGACCAAACTCTCAACACTTAATTACAAAATTACATCACATGATACATAAATATACCAGCGAACAAATATAATACCATAGATGCCATAGAATGGACCTAAATCAAATCTCCAAGCACACATCACCACTAGAAATCTTGCCAATATCAGCCGCAACATACTACACCAATAGAAATACTGCATAACTCAAAGAATATCATCAAATCAATAAAAACACCAATACCGCACACAAGGATCAATGAAGACCACCAAAACAAATAGGACATGATCAAAAACACCAACAAGAACATTAGAACCATCTGCAATAGCTGCACCAACAACACTTATTCAAATCTTCATCGATCAACATGCTAACTTATAAGAACACTCATTAACAACAATTTGGACTAGAAAGATAACTTGCATAGCACTAAATTATGAACCATCTGAAATGGAGATACACATGAATATCCAAAACACTATCCCAAATTTGCAACCAAAGATACGATCATACTGGAGCACAATGGATCAAATACCAAACTCTGCAAACCACTGAACAAAAAGACTAAACTTCAAACTGGATCAAATGATATGATCAAATAAACTTATGGCTCACTAAAAGCAATAAGGGATGAAGTATTTCAGCATCCCAAACACATAAACCAACCATATCAACTCAACAAAATCACCGGAACACCAAACAACTCTCTGCAACACAAAAACACATAAATATGTTGACATCAATGACAACAACATATCCTAGTAGCAACAATATCCAGGACATATATTGTGATTCAAATCTCACTATGGTTTTTATCTCTTTGGGTTTTCATGTAAATATTTTGTTCATTGTTTAATATTTCATTGCTACTTATAGGATTGACATTAAGTTGGTACAGATTTGTGGTATAAAGTTTAAGTTATTGATCAAGACTGATTTACCCCTCCTCTTAGTCTTGGGGTGTGTTTAACAAGACCAAAAAACTAAAAACCCGTACAACCAACCAACCCAAATTTAGGGTTATTTGAAGCCAAAATGGTCCAACAATTTTTTCTTCATCATAGAACAAGGCTCTAACAGTTTAATACATCTTTTTCTAGAACAAGATAGAACATTGGTAAAATATTTAACTAGTCTAGGGACCATTAAAGATAGATCCATAGTTGTACAATCTTCTATAGGAGTTTTCCCCCTATTTTCATCCTTCTACTTATTTTCAAAGGAAGCCCAATTTTCATCCTTCTGCATAACTTGAAAGGAAGTGGAAAATTCATCAACAATAATAGGTATTATAACCTAATTTTTCCTTTAATGTTTCTTTATACTCAAGTAATTGGTAGTGGCTTGGTCCATTTTATAAAAATGTTGATAAAGAACGAGGGAGTCTTCAAAATCAATTTACTATACCCAAGATCCAAGATTGGAAGACAAAGTGACCTGACAAGGGAGCACTTTGTATTTTTCTACAAGAACACATAAAGGAGCATATATAATATAAATTTATTTCAAGCTTAGTGAGCTTATTAGTAGCAAAGTATTGCCCAAAGGTATTGGAAATAAAAATGAAAACCTCTTCATCCAAAAAATCCAAAGGCAAACCCAACAAACAAACCCAAATAGGGAAATGAAGGAGCCTTCAACGAAAGGGTTAAACCCTAGAGACAAATATTTAAGAGTAAAGTTGTTTGACCCCATGAACCAAGGACCATCTTGAAGGAGTCTAGAAAAATCTTGAAGAGAGGAAACAGAAAACAAGAAAAAAAAATTCAACATAGAGAAAACCTCTACCTGACTCTTAAGTTTCCAGATCCCAAAAAACCATATTTGGACAACATCAATGCTGGGCTAATTACTGCAAAATATCCCAACCAACAAGTTCTAAAACTGTGTAGTCATCTTTCCAAGACAAAATTAAGGACAATTTTTTTTTCCTCTCCACCATGGCTCTGATAGGGGAAGTAATTCCAAGTCTAATAAAACTCTCCACACTAAGAGCCCTTGAGTCTATCTCCAGACTAACAAACCCATTAGAAGTAGGATCACTAGTATCCAAAGGAACCCTTGGAACCCAATCAAGATTAGCAACAAGGGATGAAGCCTCCACACTAGGCATAGAAGGATAAACAAGGGTGGGATGCAAATAAGCACCAAGCTTGTTTCTCAAGTAGTCTTAGACACACTAACCTGAATAATAGTATTCGAGTAAGAACCCACATTAGGCACATGGGCTGCATCATTGGTAGTGCTACCAAGTAAGCAAGGATCAACAAGATTACAACTAACAATAGGAGGGTAATCGCTTTAACATTCCTTCAAGCTTATAATCCTAATGTCCAAATCGCAAGACGAGTGTGAATAGTGCTGGAAACAAGGGAAGAACCATGGGCATCTGTCACTATCATAGGGACTCTAGGGGAGTGCATATGGGAACCCCTCTTAAGAGAAAGTTCTAGGTTGCTAGATTTGGACCTAGAAGGGATCGATGTCCAAGAACTTATGTACCATAAAGCTTGAACTAGTAGCAAGGAACTCCCCATTCCCAATGCCCCTCCCACATGCAAAAGCAACATTTCTTTGCACCTCCCTCCACATATCAAGGAGACAAACATATTCATCATCAAATCTGAGAAGAACTTTTGAGTTGAATGATCCTCATCAAAAGTACAACTCCATTCCCCAATGGGATCTCCATAATCTTCTTCCCCTCCCCCTTCTCTTGAACTAGACTCAACTCCACCTATGCTTTGTTCCTTGCATTTAGCCCTGCAACCTATCCTACATGTTCCATCTCCTTTGTCTTTGCTTGCACTCTTCATCGCACTCAACTCTATTTTGTAAATGTATTTAGTATTAAATATTAAAATTTTAATATATTAAAGATTGTTAAATTTAGGACAATTGCAGATGTCTCTCAATATTAATTAAAAATATTTAATAGATTTTAATAATATTAATAGTAAATATAGTACATATAAATATTAATATTAATATTAAATTTACTTATAAGTAGATTAAAAGATATTGAAATTAGTTCATTTGAATTCTTTTTATTTAATAATTTCATAATTGTTTGCATGTGAACAATATAATATTTGTTCAATTGCTATAGAAAATAAAAAAGTTCTAAAGTAAAATAACATAACTTTGAAGTGAATAAAAGAGTTCAAAAATTATATTTCTTGATATCTTTTAGATAGATGCATTTAAGATATCTTTCTAGCTTTTGTCTAAAGATTTATAGAAAATATATTATCTTTTAGTATTTTTGATCTGATTTTGTGGTTTATTCAAATATGTATGAATTTAGGTAGATGAAGGACTAACAAAAAAATAAACGTAAAACTAGATATTAGATGTTGATAAAAATTAAATCATAAATCAGATTCAATATTGAAATATGTAATTTGTAAACATATGATTACATTAAGATATTCTCATCAAAATAAACCTAAAACTAAATTAAAATGTAGGTTTCAGCATAAATAATATATCAACAAATAACATTAAAGAGGGAATTTGAATGAACAATAAATCAATTAATATTGTTAAAAATAAAAAAATATACCAATCATATTCATAAACGCTTCTATTTATACTATCGCATTTTGTAAACATATCATACTTTGTTGGCTAGCAGAATTGAGGTCGCAACTCCTATGGATGAAATTAAGATAATGACACAAACCTTATTTTATGCTAAAAAAAAGTATTGGATAATGACTTTTGAAAAAAATAACAATTTTCTTAACAATAATCCTGACCAACTTTATAGTGCAATCGTAATAATCGGATGGGTACGTATTGAAAAGTTTTAGAAAATAATATTGTTTTTAAAGGCATTTGTAATCTTGAATATAATTTCCAATTGCAAGTAGGGGAAGAGTACCAGTAGTTGAGCACCCTAACTTCATGCTTCTAGAAATCCTACGTGGAAATTTCAAATCACTTCCATTTTTTTACAGTAGATTACTTGGCAAGTCCCCTACTTATAACTAAGCTTTCAACACCACATCATCAAGTATGGTGCCACATCAGCATGCTTTTTGCCAAGGTGTCCAAAACAACCAAAAAAAAAAGTGAGACCAATAGGCATGCAAAAGAAGCCCCAATCGTTGTGCAACTAACATGGCATCCCCTAATTGGTTACTTTTTACAATATTAGTACATTTCCTAACAACTATTGGTACATTTCCTAAAAAAAATTGATATTTTATTATTCAAACAATAGGTTTTATTTGTTCAATTTTTGGAACTAAAGGTATCATCAACCCTCACAACAATTGGTACATGCTCAACTACTGGTGCTCTTCCCCTATTCACACGACTGAAAAATGGGACTATTGGAATCATATTTTCTTTCGGAAATGTAAACCAAAATTTTATTTGAGATGAGACAAAAATTGAACAGTTTTTTTTTATATTCTATTCTAGAATATTTGAATTTAGTATCATCTAGGTGTCTAAACATTGACTATAAAAATTCTTGGCAATTTTTTCTTTTAATTCTAGAAGAGTTGAACTTATCACCATCTAAGTGTCTACAATATCAAATTTGTCTTTTTAACAACCTTGATTGTGTCATTCCCTGTCACAACACAATTCATAGTATATGCTTTATACGATAGATTAGGAAAAAAAGTTAGGCAAGATAGAGACATATAGGGCATAAGTAGGGCTGGAATTTGATGGTCAATATGGTTGTGTTTTCACTTTTAGATCATATATGACAGTTAACAATGTTATTAGACTGTACTCATTGATATGTTATTTTTTCTTAATTGTATATATGACACTTCAAACTGTTAATAAACCGTAAAAATTTATAATAGGCAATATATATTATATAGTATTATAATTTTTAATATTGATATATATCATTTTAGAATGTTTATGATAAAAATATAAATTTATTGAGAATGTCTTGAAATGGTAGAATATAATTGTTTCTAATTTTGTAATATTCCAAAATAATTTTTTCAAAATAATATGTATTTTCTTATATAAATTTAGAAACTTAGTCAATTTATTTTTATACATATTTTTAGTAAGATTGTCTTAAATATCAATTCAGAAACATGAAAAAGTTCTAAAGTAAAATAACATAACTTTGAAGTGAATAAAAGAGTTCAAAAATTATATTTCTTGATATCTTTTAGATAGATGCATTTAAGATATCTTTCTAGCTTTTGTCTAAAGATATATAGAAAATATGTTATCTTTTAGGATTTTGGATCTGATTTTGTGGTTTATTCAAATATGTATGAATTTAGGTAGATGGACTAATAAACAAATAAAATGTAAAACTAGATATTAGATGTAGATAAAAAATAAATCATAAATCAGATTCAATATTGAAATATGCAATTTGTAAACATATGATTACATTAAGATATTCTCATCAAAATAATCCTAAAACCAAATTAAAATGTAGATTTCACCATAAATAATATATCAACAAATAACATTAAAGAGTGAATTTGAATGAACAATAAATCAAATTGATATTATTAAAAATAAAAGAAAATACCAGTCATATTCATAAACACTTCTATTTATACTATCACATTTTTTAAACATATCATACTTTGTTCGTCGCAACTCCTGTGGATGACATTAAGATAATGACATAAACCTTATTTTTATGCTGAAAAAAGTATTGGATAATGACTTTTGAAAACATTAACAATTTTCTTAACAATAATCCTGACTAACTATATAGTGCAATCGTAATAATCGGACGGCTACGTATTGAAAAGCTTGAGAAAAGAATATTGTTTTTAAAGGCATTCGTAATCTTGAATATAATTTCCAATTACAAATATTCACGCGACTGAAAAATGGGACCATCGGAATCGTATTTTCTTTAGGAAATGTAAAACAAAAGTTTATTTGATTTGTATTGCATGAGACAAAAATTGAACAGTTTTTTTTATATTCTATTCTAGAATATTTGAATTTAATATCATCTAGGTGTCTAAACATTGACTATAAAAACTCAGCAATTTTTTCTTTTAATTCTGGAAGAGTTGAACTTATCACCATCTAAGTGTCTACAATATCAAATTTGTCTTTTTAACAACCTTGATTGTGACTATATATGCTTTATATGGTAGATTAGGCAAGATAGAGACATATAGGGCATAAGTAGGCCTGAAATTTGATGGTCAATATGGATGTGTTTTCACTTTTAGACCATATATGACAGTTAAAAAAGTTATTAGACCCTACTCATTGACATTTTATTTTTTCTTAATTGTATATATGACACTTCAAATTGAAATAAACTGTAAAAAATTATAATAGTCAATATATATTATATAGTATTATAATTTTTAATATTGATATATATAATTTTAGAATGTTTATGATAAAAATATAAATTTATTGAGAATGTCTTGAAATGGTAGAATATAATTGTTTTTAATTTTATACTATTCTAATATAATTTTTTCAAAATAATATGTATTTTCTTATATAAATTTAGAAACTTAGTCAATTTATTTTTATACATATTTTTAATAAGATTGTCTTAAATATCAATTTAGAAACTTGTCGAATTAATTGTTTCTAATTTTTAAAATATTTTAATATGAATTTTAAAAAAATAGGTTTTATTTTAATTAAGACAAGAATTTTGGGTATGAATTTAGAAACTTATTTAGTAAATTGAAGATTTTTACATATATTACTAATTTATAATTATTTTCTAAATTTTTACTTTCTTTTTGTCCATATTTTCTTTTCAAAAAACAAATAAAATTTATGTTTGCAATTGTACTATTGTTTGTTAAGTTTGAGAGAAAATACTATATTGAATTCTCTATTTGAAAAATCTGATTTTAATTCCTTTTATCTCTCAATAATTGTGCTTTTATTTGTTTACACAACATACACCTTGAACAATTAATTTTTTTTACAACTAATATTCTTTTTAAAACATCAAATGAAAGGCATTGCAATGACCAAACTGTGATAAAAAAAAATCATACGATAGCTAGGGGTGACCATCAAATTCTAGGGCTGGATGGGAGAGAATGGATCCCCATTGATGTGCTAATGAGCCCTAAAAGCCTCTAAGTTTATATAGTCTTGACTCTGTCTGAAGAGAACCAAGGCTTGCTTCACCACCTATGTCTTGCTGATTGTATTGGCATTAAATATACCAACAATGAACCCAACCATCGATTGAGTAGGAATGGATAAAATAGCCCCCTTAGCCCCCTTGATCATGTCCATATTGTCTCGAGTGAACACATGATGAGAAAACATTGTTCCCCACAATGTCACACTCATCATCTGGATTGCATCAGAAAAGAAAACCTCATAAACTTGGCCATCATGCATGGCCATTCATCTAGAGAGCGACAACAATATTTTTGATGATGGCCTCTAGCACAATCTCTTCAAACAAACACAAGATTTTTTCCATGTAATGTTTGTTAGGATTCTCGTAGATACTGAGAGTGGGGGTGGGGTGAATCAGTATCTAACCGGTGAGTTGAATTTCTTAACTTAAAACATGTAGAACATATTATAACAGTGTACCGGTATGCAAGAAATGATGCAATAAACAAAATTAAAAGCATCCAGATGAAAAAAACACCATGACACAAGGATTTAACGAGGAAACCCAGTGTGAGAAAAACCTCGGTGGGATTTGTGACCCACAATATTCACTTACTGGCCAATAAGAGAATATTACTTACAAGAGGGGCTCGTACATGCAGGAAGGCCAATTACCTAGAGCTCACTGCTCAATGGGAAGTCTCACTAACTTACAATGTGGATTATACAAATCAAATATCTTGTACTGCTTTACAATAGCATCTATAATGCTAGATCCAGTACCGGTTTCTGCTCTGTTCTTTACATAAAACCTTTAACCTATATTCCACATAATAGGTCTGCCTTATATCTTCTTCTTTTTTTTCGCTTACAATATATTTACAATGATCTCTCTTATATATAAGAGTGATTTTACAACTTGCCAAGTCGCCTTACAAAGTTTTTACAATAATAAACAAATTATAATATATCAAAAATCTTGTCAGCCTCTGTGCCGGTATGCTTCCTTTCTCTGTGCTGGTGCCGGTGGTCTGAGTGCCGGTGTAGAGTGTGATTGGTTGATGCCGATGAACTATCTTGCTGGTGTAATGCCTTGCTGGTGCCATAGGATTGTAAGGTTGCCATCAATGACAAAACCTTCAATCACATACAATGTCTCATTGGAGTGTGCATATGCCAACAATCTCCCCATTTGGCATTGATGGAAACACTCATGAGAAAATTCAAAAGTGTATCCAAAACTTTAATCCAAAAATGTTTCAATAATATGTTACCAAAAATATAAGAACTCCCCCTGAGTAAATAAGTCTTTTGTCGGTTATTTTCTCATATTACTACTCCTCCTTTGGCATCAATGACAAAGGTTGTCAAGGTGCCAATCGAGTTGCATCCTCAACCTTGTAACTGGGTAGTTACAATTTGAAATAGATCTACCAAAATCGAGTTTATACTCTCCATAAACTTCTTACTGTCTCTGTTCTTTTAACTGTACTGGTGAGGTGCTGCATATGCTCTGCCGGTGTTTTCTGTCCCTATATCAGTACCTCATATATTTCCTTCTGCAATGATGCTAGATAGTCCAATCTTGGACTCAGTTTTAGTCTCAAATTCTTTTCCTTATCCACTATTCTCTCCATTTCGCTTTCTAGATTAAGTAACTCTTCCTCAAAATTTGTTATTCTTTGCTCAAAAACTGATAATGTATCAGGAGAGTTAACAAAATTATCAGCAAGTTTATTGATTTCATCATGTACCTTGCTCATCTTCTTATCTATGTCTACTGTCAAAAAGTTTGTCTTGCAGGTGTCTTTGTACAGAGTTTTGTATTCCTTTAATAAGTTACACAGTTCCGATAGAAGTGTGTCAAATTCTCTAGTACACTTATTTATCTGATCTTCAAAGAATTTTTGCTTTTCAATTTCTACCTGTAGACGTATGAAAATGACCATATTCTTAAATGAATATTTTATGTTCATTTCTCTATTTAATTAAATCCAATTTAATTAAATTACCCGTATTCCTCTATTTAATTAAGTAAATTACTCAATTAAATTCACTATACCATTTAATAGAATAAATTCATTTTATTCAATTAAAACCCCTATCCACTTTTTAATTGAATTCAAATTTAACTAAAATAGTTATCCTAAATTAAATAAATCTAATTTATTTAATTGCAACCAAATTGAAATAAAGCAATTTATTTTAATTAATTCTATTTTCCCTCATCCACTTGCAAAATCCTACACCTCCCACTTGCATCCTAACCCTCTTTCTAACCTCTTCTAGATTCTTCTAATCCTGATTAATTAGCCCAAACCCATCCTAAATATGCAAATTTAGAGTATGTTCCTTATCATTTATCTTAATCATAGACTAATATAGTATGCTAGGATAGTCTTGTTTACTAACCTTGTCATCTTATAACTAGTTTATTGCATTTATAGGATCATGCATAGCTTAGGATGCATCTCATCTTAAAATCAACCAAAGAATCCCTCATTCTTGTATTTGTCATCCCTAAACCATTTTGATCAGTGATCTGAGAGCAAAAACATTGGTTTGAGGGACCGTGTAAGATAGAGAACCATGGAACCAACCTTGGGAAGCTGAGCCATACTTCATGACTCCATATCTTGCACCAAGAAGTCCTGTGGGTGTGTGAGCAAGGCTCCCTAGAGCTCCGTTTTTCACATTTTGAGTTATATTGACCCACTTTTCCCACATACATTTCTGGCACCCATCATGGGGTATCACCCCATATATCAAATCGATTTTTAAATTTAACCACTTTTGCAGGTCCGCAAGAAACAAGAATCAGCGCATGGGAAACATTCCCTAGCACATCTGGTCAACAGCCTAGCGCATCCGGTTTACTGTTCAGTTCGTTGGGTCCATCATCTAGCGTGTGAAGTTGTTTCCTTAGCGCATCATAATACTAATAATTTCCTGTAGGTCTCGGTGCGGGAGAAAAATAGAGTAGCGCCTCCAGAACATAGAGTAGTGCATCCCGAAAATAGTATAGTGCATCTCTGATTTCTTTTAATGCATCACTGTTATTTTTTAGTGCGTACAGTTTGTTCTATAGTGCATCCTAGACAGACAGAAACTAGAAAATTAAAATCTGTAACCAAGGGTTAAAATTAGACTTGTTGAAGTCCACCAGTTATCTAACATCTTTCACTTGTTATTTTGCAGGGTTTTAACAGTTTTGTTGTAGATAGGAGCTTAGTCTTAAGGTTATAAAGATAGTTAAAGGTTTTACTAACTTAGTTAAGTTAGTTTAAAAATTTGAACTTCTTCTCTTCTTAAAATTGAACTCACTTCTTTGGGCTATAAAAAGAACCACAATTAAGAAAATTTCTTTCTTTCATAGGAGAAAAACTTTATTTTGGGGCTTTAAAAAGAACAATACAAACTTTCCTTTCTTGCAAAAGTAGCTTTAAAAAGAACCTCACCATCCTTTGGTGTATAAAAGGATTCATTTCAAATTTTTGCAAAGGAAAGAACCACACTTGAAAGTTTTTGTTACAATCAAAAGAGGGACGTTATTCCTCTTTTTTGCCGATTTCCTTTTGTTGTCCAAATCAAAAATTTTCTTTGTTGACTCGGTTCTTTTCCTAGATTAGATAATCACTGATTTGGGGAAATAAAATAAACGCCATGTTTTTTTTGGAGCAACATCTCCAAATAGAAGCTAGCAAATCATTGTCTTGAAGCCTAAAAAGAAGATTGTTTGCCTTGTCTCGAAAGTGGAAGGTATATGCTCTCCCCTTAACTGGGTGATCAAAAATCCATTCCACTCTTAAATCTTTTTGTACTTCAAGCATTATACAACCTTTAGTAGGCCCGCCTTCCTGAGGAGTTGGAATCAACTCTTAAAGCCATTTATGGCCAGTGTGAAGGGAACGACCTAAGTGAGGAATGACTTTGATGCCAAGTATTCCAACCCACTATAATCAAAAGTGGAAAGTGACGAAAGTCCTTTTCAACGGTTGCGCGCAACGATTAGCCTTCCCCCAGTATCCTTGAGATATGTAAAGCCTTTGTTCTAAAGGTTGGGAAGCCTCCTGAGGGAGTTTATCATTGATGGCCGAACAGGAAGCTTGATTACGAACCATAGAAATAGAAACCTTGAGCCGAGTCAGTAACCAGACATTTATAACATCATAGTGCAAGGGTGGGGAAGAATCTGCCCCCAAGATCACTCACTATATATCTCCCAAGATAACTACTCAATTGTGAAGCAATTCACTTTGAGTTAATTTTTGGCAAAAGGCAAAAAAATGAGCACCCTCTAGGAGGTGACACGGCTGTTTGAGCTGACGGAGTATCGAGACTAGTGGGCTATGATGTTATTTATGACCTTTGAATAAAGAGTCTTCTTGAAGTGTATTATTTGTATCCAAACCTGTTAAAACATTGGGGATTTGAACACATCCTCGCAGAACATACACTTTTTGTTAGATTAAGAAAAATGGTTGTCCTTTTTGTGCTGTGCTTGCATTTACTACTTTAGAAAATCATCCATCACAACTAAAAAACTCACAACAAAAATCCAAAAATTGCAAAAACTAGCCAAAGGAAATATCAAGACAGTTTAGCGCATGAGAGCAACTTCTTAGCACGTGTGGAACATTTGTTAGCGCATCAGAACATCAAGCTAGCACGTCCAGTTGAAACAGTAGCGTTCTTCCAAAATTTCAAAACAATGCTAAACAGTTAGCACATCCAAAAAATAGCCTAGTGCGTTGAAGCATTAGCTTAGCGTGTAGGAGTCAAACTTTAGCGCATAGGGTTTAATAGTTAGCGCGTAGCAGACCCATATTAGTGAGCTCAAATCATGAACTCATATATATCTCATCAAATATCAATGTCAAAGGGTACAAATGATATCAAATTTCATAAATACTATAGATCGAGGCAAGAATCATATAAACTAAAAAAATGGGGTACAAAATCTGGGAGATATCTAAAAATTTAACTCTCTGCCTCTCCCTCATAGCTTGGAGGAGGAGGTGGTGGCAGCTAAACAAGGGCATCATCCTGTTTGGGTGCCCTAGCTCCCTTTAATCAAGCCATGTACTGGGAATATGACACCACCTATCTATCTATCTATAGTGATGCATTATAAGCTGGTACATAATATGCTGCTCGGGTAGACTGGTGAAGGACCTCACGTTGATAGGTAGCTAGCTCTACTCTCAATCTCTGAATCTCCTAGTCTTTCTCTGCTCTCACTCTCTGAATGTCCAAGTCCTGCTCTATACTCAAGCTTTGTAGCTATCGCTCACACTGTGCAATCTGTGTCTGCATCACTACCATCTGTGTTTGCAAGTCCCGTACTCTACCCCTCAAGATACAAATGATATCCTCAGGTGTCCGACCTTCTCCTCCCTCCTCACCTCCAACACCCCACTCCTCTCCCCTTTGTTGTACCTATCTAGGAGCATCCTCACCGCCAAGGTCCATTGCCTCACCCATCTCAACATTTACTGTAGCCTCTCCTCCCCTATCACCACTTGCATCTTCGTCAATTGATCCTAATGATCCTCCCTCTCTCCTCCACTGCTATCGCCCTACAACTACTCTTCTGGTACTCACACCCAGATCTCCTCCACCGCTCCTAGGTGTCACCTCTCTTTGAGATTGAATTGGCACATCATCACCCTCATCTATATGTGGAGCATGCTCTCTAGGATCTATGAATCGAGGAAAGGGATATCTTTGAAACCAATCTCTAAACTGGGACAATACTCCTGTATATGCAACATCCTCAAGGTACTCCCCTCTCTACGGCTGTAAACCCACTAACTCCTACATGGTCAGGGCATATGAAAGCGTAGGCCCCCATCCTCATCTCTCCTCATCCACAAATCTAGCATAAAATGTAAATTCTTGGGAGATACTCTATGGCCTCCCATACTGCCTCAAAATCATACTAACTACAAAATGCTCTGTAATAACTGAAGATCTACCCAAAAGTGGCTGCGTCATAAAAATATGTCTTAGCTGCCTCCTCTAGTCGTCCCACTTCTCTAGACCCTTGTACGATCTCCAAACTACTGCTATCAGGTCATCTAACTCTCTCATCCAAAAATCAGTCTTTTCCCACATGGGGCTATGTGATATAGCCAAAATATCTATATACAATAGGTTGGCCATCCTATTGTGAATCATCTACAATCGGTCTGCAAACTGGGATGTGCTCCCAAGCCTAAATGTGCAAAACTAGAACACCTACCGCCATACTCTTTTCCCCTCTATAGGTGAACTCATGGATCTCATGGTACATATGCATGAGTAAGCATGAACCTCAACCTAATCTAATTGAATGAATAAGCAATCTCTCCAAAATCGTACCCCATGCACATAAGAATCCCTTATGTCCACTATTAGGCATCACGAAGCAACCAATAATGCCAGCCAAAACACATGCCACAGGGAACTATGCTCCATACCTGCTCAACAAATCATCCTAAGTGATAGACTGATCCAAGATAGTGCCATCCTGAAATATGCATCTAAGTGCCTCAATGCCTTGTCGTGGAGTTTCATCATAATCAACCTTATCTCTAGCAAATGGCATCCTCAAAATCTTGTATAAATCCTTAGGAGTGATAGTCATCTCTCGAGTCAGTAGGTGGTAGGTGTTATGCTCACTATGAAATCACTCAACTAGCCCAGTCAACAATCTGTGATTCACACGAATATCAGGCATCTGCAGTAAGTGTCCAAATCCACATGAACCGATGTGATCTCTATGTGCATCTGATAAGTATCGCACTAATCTCATAATAGGTAAATATGTACATGTGAACCGAATATCAGGAAACTGAACCTGCAAAATTCAACACAAAATCATCACTATGCGATCAAATTTGAGCTAAGAATGTGTCAAAATTGCTAATGAATCTAAATTTACAAGAATGAAATTCAAAATTTGATGTTTTGATCATTAAAAACATACATTTTTTTCCATACGAGTAAGTACAGAAAAGTAGCAACTAGTACGAGTAAAGATTATGAGTCGTATGAGTAAACTATCTTATACGAGTTTCTATTCCACATAAGATGACAAAATGGTATATAATGAAATAACATGTACGATTCAAGGGTATACACCATACAAAAAAACTAATGACTTAATATGAGAAAATATTAATGACTACTTACTCGTACGACAAACCCTAGTTTTTCATACAATAAAACGACTGGGAACGAACTAAAACAAAGTTTCAAATGAAAAATTCAACAAACAAAATTCAAGAAATTTGGAATGAAAGAGGCTTAAGATCGATCACTTACCACTGCTGGGTATTTTTGAGGTCAATTATGTAGTCTCTAGTTCTCAAATCGGTGATCTAAAATGGGAATTGCCATTTTGCCCCAGAGAAGGTTTTTGAAATTTTGACCTTTGAGAGGTAAAAATGAATTGAAAATGACCCCTTCAACCCCTTATATAGGCGAAACCCTAATTTTCAAACTTGCTCTGATTGACACAAAAATTTGTACTCTTAGCTAAATGAACCGTGTCAAGTAGATTTTCGGAATTGAAATCGAAATCTAACATCAATTTTCTAGTCAAATTTTCACAACGTTGACCACTTGACACTTTCATCTTCGCGTCATTCTTTGCATCACTTTCCGCTCGAAATTTTTTTGAATCAATTTTGATCCCAATTTAATTCTCCAATCAATCATCATGCTTATATTATCATCGATATATCATTTTATTAAATAAAATTTCCTAACATGACTACGATCTCGCTATCTTTCAATTTCTCTCCCTAGGGGGCATACTCATTACGTCAACATTACCAATGATTACATCATCAAAAGTCAAGAAATTTTTCAAATTTTTATTTAAAGTTGAGCATAAAATATTTTCAATCAAAGATTAATCAAAATTCAGTCAATCTCTAGGGGCATATCAATTTTGTCCTCGTTTGAATCAATCTTCAAATCAAGCTGGACATTCTGTTTCGCTAATGGGTTCTTGTTAAATCAATTTTGGAATCGGTTTTATCTCTTTGCTTAACAAATTCTAGTTCAATCAAGTTCTAGATCAGTACTCGCTTCTTGATCGATCAAGTTGAAGATCGGTACCCGCTTCTTGATCGATCAAGTTGAATATCGGTATCTCACTCTTCATCAGTCCTAAGTTCAATCAAGGTCAGGATCAGTATCGCTCTAATAAACATGTTCAACTTCATCGCTTCAAATCAAGCTGAACATCTTACACTTCATCGGTTTGTGATCCATCGAGTTCAGAACTGATATCTCTTCGACATCAACTATTCTTTCAATCAATGCGCTGCTCGCATATCAATTCAAAGAGGGGCAAATGTAACACCCTAAAAATGGTCACCTAGACCATGGGCCCCTAATCCTGGCTACATCACCAAGGTCCTAACCAAAGGT
This sequence comes from Cryptomeria japonica, assembly GCF_030272615.1. NCBI lineage: Eukaryota > Viridiplantae > Streptophyta > Pinopsida > Cupressales > Cupressaceae > Cryptomeria > Cryptomeria japonica. The sequence goes on along the minus strand of NC_081411.1, from coordinate 779,114,480 downwards.
AATTAAGGCAATCATGAGCACCTAATTAATTAATTCCCAAATCATCAATGCCACATGGCAGATAAATCATTCTATATTAATTAAATATTTATTTAATTAAATAATCATTCCAAGTAAATCATTTTAATCAATTATCTATTTATTTAATTAAATGTCTTAGCATATTTAATTAATAAATTAATTTACCATTAAATCATTAAAAAGAAATTAATTTATTAAAAAAAGAAATTAATTTGAAAAAAGGAATTAATTTGTAGAAAATAAATTATTTAAATTAAAAAATCTTAGAAAAGCAATTAAATCAATTAAATATCAAAATTGAATAAACATATGGAATAAATCAGTTTTTCTGATTTTATCTTAAATTTAGTTCAATTTCCTTTAAAGCTGAGAAAAGCAGCCAATCACATCAATTAACCTTGATTGTGCTTCCTTTTGGAGAATCTCGACCGCTCATCATTAATCGATCTTGATCGTTGGTCTCTCTTTGGATTTTCTATAAATTCAGGGTCTCATCTCTCATTCAGATTACCTTGGATATTTATTGTTATTATGTTGTTTTTTCTCTAGGTTCATTGACATTTTGTGCATTGAGAATATTACATCTTAGTTTATTGAATATTAATTTAATCATGATTGCTTTAATTCATCTAGCTCAATATTTACTCATCTAGATTAATATTGCATCCATTTAGCTCAATTTTGTGCACATATAGATTAAATCCTTCATTTAGGTGTCGTCTAGTCATTGGTGTTGCATAAAGAAATTTCAGAGCAAGACTAAAACTTACATCTATTAGAAGGCAATAGGTCACTTTGTAATGGTTTTATTATTCACTGATTATTGATTTACTAACCATTCATCTAATGACTTATTGAAGTGTTGTGTATTCAGATATAGATATAGGTCCACTTTTCCAATGCACACAACATTCAACTTGTAAATTTGTAAAGTTGAGAAGACTGCACATTTCTTCTACGATGTCTACTTTGATGAGTTTGTGCAATCTATGCAAACATCATATGTGGTACATTTCAACATTATTCTGCTCTATTGAAGTACATTATCTCTTTACCTTTTCTAAATTATTCTTCTATCTCTATTCATTTTCTTGAAATTATGCTTTCCAATCATAAAAGGTGTTATTAATCATCCTACTATGTTCAAATGCGAGGATATCATTTGTTATAATTTTTATTCAATTTCAATTAGGAATTCAAGTAAAATTTAATTTGATATTTTTTCGTTGTAGTTGTTGGCAAAATTGTTGTTAGAGAGCATTCAATTGAATATTATTTGTTGGCAGTTAGTGCGGTAGATAATGCAGAGTTTGGTAGTACCAGAACAACTGTGGCCAAAGAAGCAACTCGTTTTTCTTTATTAGATGAACTTTTTGATGATCACTTGACCCTTGAGCACATCTAGCTTGTTATTAAGGCTATTGTTCAAGGTTGGGATATTCATATTGTACAAAATATTTCAACCAATTTTTTTTAAAATGTATAATTTATTTTCAAAAAACATTACATGAACTGACAAGTGAGGCAACTCAAATCCAAGGACATGACATGATGCAATTCATTACAAAAGCAGTATGTATACTTTCATAATTTTAGTTGAAACTATAATTTGATCTTAGTTCATATGCTATATAGAAAAATAAAATTATATATTTTATATTTTATTTAAATTAACATTAGAAATATTAAATCACTGTATACAACAAATTTAATCTCATAGTATTTCATATACATTTAGATTGTGTTGTTAATTAAACTTTTCTATAAGTGCATGTATAATTTCATAAAAAAAAAAAGAAGAGTTTTAAATTAAATTAATTTTTTTTAGAATTACGTATATATTCTTAAATTTATTCCAATAATTAGTGTAAATAATATAAAATAGAGTTAAGTTATAGCTATTTATTAACCTTTTCACTATTATTAAAGAAAAATAATTAATATATTTATAATTTTTTAGATGCATAATTTTTTCGACAATGTTTTTATGACAATTTTCAAAGACAAAATAAGTATATTGATCATAAAATAAAATCATTACGGAATGAATTTTAAGAATTTTTAGAATATTGTGTTTTAGTGGTTACATTATGTTGAAACTAGTTTAAAACGAGCACAATGGAAAGAAGGTCAATATGTTCCAACCTATAATGAGTACAAAAATATTGCTGCAACAACTGGAGCAAGTGGACTATTATCATTGCACTCAATCCTCTTAGCATTGCTTAATTTCAAAGATGATGCTATCAAGAAAATATTTCTCAATAAATTAATATTCTATGAGCTTATATAGTTGATTGGGCACATAGTTTATGATATCCATGATTTTCAAGTTTATTTCCTTCTATTTCAAGTTGATTATTAAATATAGATAATTTTTTTTATCATGCTTATACTATTAACACATTCTTATGATTTTGAAGGATGACAAGCTACATGAACAAACAACCTTAGAAATTTATTCCTATATGAAGAATCATCTCGAATATTCTGAAGAAGAGGCATTAATTCATATCAAGAACCTTTTTGACCAATTGCTTACAGAATTAACATAGAAATTTCTGAATCCGAAGAAATTTCTACTTGAATGGGACAAATTATACTTCAATCTCCAGTAGGGGAGTTAAATGCTTTTATACATTTGGAGATGGCTTCACATATCATTATAAGGGAGTCAAGAAATGAATATTTAAAGTTCTTTTTGATCTAGTTAAAATATAGAAGGATAATGTTTCTATCAAGTGGTGGTCATTAAATATACATTTCTACAAAATTATACTATAGTTTAAAAATTATATTTCTTGTCTTTGGTAAAAAGTTCTATTATTGCTACACTTTATCAACGTGCTAATTTAAATTAGCATGCATTACTACTTTTAATTACATGTTGGATTCTATACCTTATGAAAGTATCATATTATTAACAAATTAGATCTACTATAAATCCATCTAACGTTGAATTCTTATAAACATATTTTAAAATATTAATAGGTTAATAGTTTATATAATACATTCTAATATTTTTGAATACGATTAATATGTGATACACCTTTTTGAATGGATGACATACATGAACTTCTTTTTCCTATACATATCTATTCTCATAGAGTTTCTCACAAGTTGCACATGATTTTATTATTGACATTTCACATGTGAATTGAGTCATGTTGAATGTATGTAATATGGTTTAAAATTACCCCCAAAAAATAATAGGGGAATAACAAGTAAAATGGTAGGAAAAAACTAGCAAATAGAAATATGTGATATTATTAGCATAGATAAATTTAGTATTTATATGGGACTATTTTATAAAATATTTTGTTTGAACTTATCATCATTTTTTGAGATTGGCTAGTTGAATGCACATATGTATAAAGATTTTTTTTTATACAAATGTCAACCTTGAATGTTCACCTCTATCTTGTTAAGTAGTGCTTATAATCTAAAATAAAAATCTTTGTCATAGTATTGGTAAATGTAATGGATATTTGTTCTTAAGCAAGATAAAATTGTAGATTAACAATATTTTTTGTATCATAACATGCTTTTCTGCAACATACAAATTAATATTTAAAGGTGTGCGGAGGTGGGAAGAGTTGTGATCTGGTGGAGTGGGTGTGAGGGTTTCTTTGGAGGAGGGAGAGGTCGTAGATGGGGAAGGTGATGATGTAGATGAGCATGGATCTACAACTAAGTCTTTGTCTGAGGGTGGATCTACAACTAGCTCTTTGTCTATGTATGTTCTATAGGTTGTCATTTTCTTAGTTACCCCCATTGTGTGTTTCTTTGTGTTCCATTCTTCTCTAGTTTGGATACTTTATTTTGCTTTGTGGGAAACTAGGTCAAGAGACAAAGGCAGGGTTTTTGGGTGTGATGGCGAGCCAGATCCAACTAGGGATGTATTTCTTATGGTTTCCATTATCAATATTTGTGTGGGGGAATCATTTCATTCAATCCATTTTGGGTTTGCTCCATTTTGATAGAGATATTAGATCTAATTTTTATTTTTTGGGGGGAACACTTTATTGTCCTAATGTTGGCTTCTATATAGGGTCGCTTTAGTGGTGTTGCTTATTTTATTCAGTTCTTCACTAGTCTCTCCTTGTTTGATGGGTGGCTATCTGTTTTGGTTGTTCAAGACACTGTACTTTTGGAAAAGGGTTCATTGGTGGAGTTATCTTATTTTGTAAGAACCTATGGTTTTTGTGGTGGATGTGCTAGGGTTTTCTCTGGCATGTGTGGATGAGGATTTTTCTACCCCTTCTGGGGTTTATCTCTTGATCTATTTATGGGGAATGTTTTTACTCTATGTTTATTTTTCTATTCCCATTTTGTTGATCTTGTTGGGAGATTTTTTGTTTTCTTCAATTTCTCTTTGATTCATTTTTCCACTTTTCTCTAATTTTTGTTAGGGGTTTTCTCTTCTTTTGAGGAGAAGTTTGACCTTGTGAGTAAAGTTGGAGCCTAGTAGTTTTAATTTTTTAATTTTTTCATAAATTGGCTGGTGATGCTCTTTCCTTGGTCTTTTTCCATGTTTCTCCTATGGAAGTGGATTCTTCACCTATAGTGGTGGAAAATCTTCTTGTAGTCAAGGTAACCATTTGGATTTCTCTTCTCCTTTCTTCATATGTTGCTAATTATATTGAGGTGGAGGTGTCTCCTTTTGAGGTGGATAATGAATTTGTGGGAGAGGTTAGAAGCTTCTATAAGGGGACTTTAGCTACTCCATTTCATTCCCTCATTTCATCTGACAAAGAATGAAGTGAAGCAGAATCAGGAAGCCCTAAATTTGCATTTGAAAGGTATTTTTTGTGTTCTTGAAATACTCTTCAATGGCTTCCGCATCTCATACCAGTTCAAGTACATCCATTGAGTCAGAAAGTTTCATTCAGAGGAAGTCCAAGTATAATGCTTTGTCACAAGTTCTAGCTGGAGTCATAGTAGAAGAAGGAATTTTTGATTATATTGATTGCAAAATAGAAGACCTAGGGTCTTTAGCCATTCATACTCAGTTAGGTCTATTTTGTGGAAAGGACAAAAGGATCAAATCAGAATTTAGTGTCATAGAGAAGAAGAAATTCCACAATGCAGTATATTTCCTAGAAGACTTCACAGAGGATGACATCAGGATAATCTTGAGCAGAGTCCATGGTGACAAGATGTACCTGGAGAGGATGCATGATATCATGTCTTAGGCAATTCAAGCAGTCACCAGTTTCTTCAACACAGAGGAAGTGCCAGCCCTGAGAAAAGTGAGAAAAATGGAAATGACCAAGCTCACCGGTTGAACAAGTGATTCACGGGGCATGACAGTCAATCCTATCAAGGATGATCAAGTGAAATATGCATGCATGGTGATTGGATACAAAACATTCTCAGCCAACAGGATTAATTCTGTATCTGCTGCAACGGTAAATGCCACTTACTGAATGATAAAAGAGGATGCATCTTTTGATTTATGCATCGGCATGCAGAGGCAACTCCTACTAAATCTTAAGGCAATCAAGCAGGACAACTCACTGAGGTTTAAGTTTGGACAACTACTGGTAGGGTTGTTCTTTTATTTCCAAGGCTACTTTCTAGGTGTAGGAGATGTCCAGTGGTCACCTGACCAACCGGTAACCAAGCAAATAAAGGAAAGCATGCAAGCCATTAGAACTGGCTAGCCTGAGGTACTAAACAAATACTTTGATGAGTTCAGAAGAAAGACGAGTCAGAGGGTAAGAATCTCAGGTGACATAGTGAAGAAATACGAAGATGACATCTGTTTCACTATTCAGGTGGACAAATGTCTAATGGAGGCTGTTGAGCCTAGAATGGAGGAAGTGGAGCCTATGGGCTATGAGGTCATGTTTGACATGATGGAAGGGTATGCTTCAACCCTTATTTCCTCGCCTCTTGATCCAAAGACTAAGAGAACCGAAACCTACTTGGAGAGGACTGCACCAGTTGAAGAACCATTGGTGAAGAAGGGAAAATAATCGACAGCTAAGAAAGCTAAGGCAGTGCCTGGAGCATCAACACCGGCTACCACTGCGACTCCAAGAGTGACCAAGCAATCACCAGCAAAGAAGAAACTGGAGGTAACACCGACAAAAGTCTTCGAAGGAAAGAGGAAGACTAAGGCAAATGAACCAGACTCCAAAGAAACCGAGTCTGATGAATAGCCAAAGAAGGCTAGACAGACCAAGAAGATGAAGAAGAATGAACTAGCAACATCCACACCGGTAAATATAGATATCTCCTCTTACAAACCTTTGACACATTGTCAAAGAACAGTAAAGAATATTAGGAGAAAGTTACTTCATGATTTAATAGATTATTATGATGAATTCAATAGTGAGGAAAAAGATGAAGCACTACAGGAAATCATTCTTTATTTATGTAAAAATGACCGGTCACCATCAGAGAATAAATCTCAGACACTGGATTCATTATTTAAAGCATTGGATAACAAATGGCGCATTGCCATTGAAAAGGAACAGGAGATTAGGGAGAAAGTTTTTGCACAGTACTTCCCCAAACTCTCAAATTCAGAATTGTTTGATGCCCTAGATAAAAATAAAGGTCTCTTCACAAGGAGAAGAAGACTCTGGTTGTTGGAGAGGAGAGTTGATGATGTAGAAAAAGATACACATCAGCACATGGCCCATGCTATTAGCTCTCACAAAGCATGAATGGCCAACCTCCAAGCGGAAAAGGAACCGGTTATTTCCAAGCTAGATAAGGTCTTTGATGAGGAAGAAAACCTAGTGGAAGAACCAATCAACACCATCTATGTCAATGCCTTGGATGTAGATGATGTCACTCAGGACATACCTTATGAGGAAACTGAATAGGGGAAACAGGCCGATCAGGGTGGTGAACAAGCTGTGGACACATAGCAAGCGACAAAAGACCAGGAAGAGAAAAAGAAGAAGGATGAAGATGAGAAATAGAAGAAAGAGGAAGAGAAGAGAAAAGAGGAAGAGGAGAAATGGAAAGATGAAGAAAAGAAGAAGAAAGAGGATGAAAGGAAAAAGAAAGAAGAAGAGGATAAGGAAGAAAAGAGAAAGAAGGAAGAAGAGGAGAAGAAAAAGAAGGAAGAGGAAGAAAAGAAGAAGAAGGAAGTGAAGGAGAAGAAGAAGAAGGAAGAGGAAGAACAAAAGAAGAAGGAAGTGGAAGAGAAGAAGAAGAAGGAAGAGGAAGCACAAAAGAAGAAGGAAGAAGAAGTAAAGAAGAAAGTAGAAGCAGAGTAGAAGCAGAAAGAAGAAGAAGACAAGAAGAAGATGGAAGAGGAAGAGAAGAAAAAGAGAGAGAAAGAAAAGGAAGAGAAGGAGAAGAAAAAGAAGGAAGAAGCAAACAAGACCATTGAAACAATGAAAACCACACAAATGGAAAGTCCTAAGGCAACCGGTAGCGATGCCAAACTGGCTGCTATCTCGAGCCCCATTGATCTCCAATCTGTAAGTGAGTCTAAGCTTATGCAGAGCATCAAGGTTGCCCAAGAGTGCCTTGAAGGCATTCAAAGGAAAAGGGAACAAGATATTATTCAGGCGACTGTAGACACACTTACCAGTTTAATCCCCGGTACTAATCTTCCTGACACCGATTCATCACTAGCACAACTCAAACTTCTATGTACTATAGTGGATGATCAGGTGCAGAATCTAGAAGAAGCAGTAGAGGCCAATGTAAAGAAAGAGCACCAAAAGGCTCTTAATGTTGCTCTAGTGAAGAAGTTGAATGAGCTTAGGACTGAACTGCTAAAGGATCAAAAGGACATAAGGAATGCCTTGGATGAGGGAAACTTGGTACTCAGCAAAATCTGTCAACCTCATCTATTTTGTGATGATGTGCTAGCTAAGAAGCAACAGCAACAAACGGACTTACGGTCCTACTTGGGCACATTCAAGACTCCTTATGATTCCTTTGCAGCATATGGGCAAACCGTTCACCAGTTCCAGATCCAGCCAGCCAAGATGGAGCAAGAAATTAGCACACGGTCTAGGGATTTGCAGGAGCTTCAACTGGTATTACTCGCATGACTACAGATTCTTCAAAAGTGATATCTAAACCTGGAGGCCCTGACAGTCACATAGGAACTAAGCACAATAGATGCCATGGAGGAATAGGTATCACAGATGTAGACAGAGAAGGAAGTGGCAACCTCCTTACTTGAATCCTGGTCCCTCTTCATGAAACAATTTTTGCAGGACTATAAAGTGGTTTTTGACAAGTATTATTCATTATTGTCATAAACTCTTTTATATATATATGGAAATAGGTTTTTTAGCGGTACTTTGTCATTGTTGGCAAAGGGGGAGAAGTATATCTAGTTTTTGTTTTTACAATTTTGAAATTTTGATATATCAGGGGAGAAGTATATCAGGGGGAGAAGTATCTATTTTGAAATTTTGATATATGCTGTGATATATGTTATATGCTCTGATGATTATGCTCTAAATGCAAAATTGCTATACACTTTGTTGATTAAGGGATAGTGTATATGCTTAGGGGGAGTAATTTTGTTAATGGCAAGTTTTTTTGTTGTAAAATACTTAGATGTCAAAATTTTATTTTCCTAAGTGTTGCCATCAATGTCAAAGGGGGAGATTGTTGGCATTTTTGATGTTTATGTTGTGATTGTCATTGATGGACACACACTTGTATTGAGATTCCCTTTATATGTATGAGCTCATGCTCAAAAGGTATATTGCATACTAGTCTCTAGACTAGTGATTTTGCAGAATGTGTTTCCCGGTCTGAAGCGGCATGTCGACCCCAAGCGGTTTGCAGATCACAAGCGGTACGAGGGAGAAAAGAAACACAACACATTCTTACCAGTTTTCATTTGTGACAAACCGGCAACCGATATTTTGTATGAACCAGCAATACTCTATGATGAGTTACCAACCGACATTTTGTGATGAGTTACCAATCCACCAATTGTTTGATATTGCTGACACATTGATGGTGATTCTTGTGTCGTGTTACTGAGTATGTCTAGATTCATTAAACCTAGGAAATTGTAATGTAATCCTATTGGACCGACATGAAATCAGATTCCTTTAAAAGGACATCATGTCTAGGGTTTTAAGTTGTTGCTGAAAAGGGTTAATGTTGAGCTAGGGTTTGAGGTGGAAGTGAAGAATGATCTTATCAGAGAAGATCAAGTTGTAATTGTGAGAGAGAGAGAGAAGACTGATGTAATGCTGGAATGCATTAGCTGTGAGAAATACTGGATCTAACCAAGCATTTTGTGCTATTAGATAGATCAAACACTTGTTGATTACTCACATCTTTGACAGGTCTGTAGCCCTTAACCGGGTAGGCCTCAAAGACTTTATAAAATCCTCTAACAAGGTGGTTCACACATGTGAATCTAAAATCCTCTAACAAGGTAGTCTTTAATCAGACTTATCTCCTAACAGAGATTGAGATTCCTAGCAGGATCTGTTCTGGTGAAGAACATTGTAAGACCTTAACCAGTCTGGTTTCTATTCTGCAGATAGTGACTTGTGAGTTCCATCTCATCATGGTTTTTCCCAGTTGGGTTTCCACGTCAAATATCCTGCGTTATGGTTGTATTGCTTTTGTGGGTGAATGCTTTATTCCCATTTTGGTTTGCATGTGTGGTAACCGGTTTGACTGTCAGACTGCTTTACCGGTTTATCTTTAGACTGTGTAAGTGTTTTAGTGTAGTAGTTTTTGGCATACTAATTCACCCCCCCTCTTAGTATTCATCACGATTAAGTGAAAACTTAACACATCTACTAGTAAAGAAGAAATCTATCTTCTCACCATCAACCGTGGGTAATCTTCATGATATTCATTTTGTTGCAATACCCCCAAAGGGTTACTTCTCAGTTGGATGATGAATCTCCTGCCGGTGGAGTAATCCTCTATTCTACCAGTTAAGAAATAGTCTCATCAACATTTTGATCTGTCTTCCTAATCCATTATTTTGAAAATTCTTGCTTTACCTCATCTACCTTTTCTTTGCCTTTCAAACTAGATCGTTTATTATTTGTCGACAAAGTCTTGCTTCTACAAAATTTTACAATATGTCCAATTTTATTACAAGAATAACAAGTCACATTATTCTTCTGAATAGATTTTCCATATCCTATGCTAGTTTGTGTTCCGCAATGATTAGATAAGTGCCCAGATCTTCCACAAACATAACATCTCACATTCATTCTGCAGTTTTCTGAATTATGAATAACTTTTTTGCATTTGGAATATTGACCGATGGGTGCATTAATGTTCCGATTGTTTCTAGATCTACACTGATTTTCTCTATGACCATACTTGTTACAGTTAAATCATTTCCCATTAAATTTGTAAAAACTAGGTTATCCTACCGGTTTACTATGATCATGATTGTTTGCAGTAGCAAAACTTTCTCCAACTTCAAATCCAAGTCCATTGGTATCTCTATTAGGCTTCTGAATTTTTGACATATCATCAAGTTCCTTTGAAATTTTCTTGAATTTCTCTTTGTGTTGATTTGCAGTAGCCAACTCATTTTCTAGAATTCCCTTTTGTCTCATAAGCTCAGTTTTATCATGCTGCATTTGAATCAGATCTGTCTTCAACATATCATTTTCATGATTGAGTCTTAGATTTTCATTTCCAACATCATTGAGTCTCCTAGTCAAGTCATCTTCATTCTTCTTCCTATCTTCAATTTCTTTACAAAACCTCATAGCCATATCTTGCATTTCATTCTTCATAGTATTGTTTTCTTGTCTCAACTTGTTCACAATTTCATTACCAATTACCTTTTCATCATTATCATTTTGCATCTTCTCATGAGGTTCTTTTGTTTTATTTTGATCTATAGTAAGATTCTCATGAAGCCCTTGAATGAATTCCTATGCAGTCCTTAGATCATCTTCAAGTTTGATATTCTTCAACTTTTCTGCATCATAGTCTACAAGAGCTCCTTGCAATTGTTTTCTTAAGTTCTCCATTTGTACCGGTGTCAGAATCTTCCTCAAGCTGTTAGGCTTTTGAATATAGAGGACTGGGCTCTGATACTAATTTTTAGGATTAATGATAGTCCCAAAGATACTGAGAGGGGGGGCTGAATCAGTATCTAACTGGTTTACAAAATATTTAACCTTATCAAGAACTTTGTATTCCAAAACAATGTATCGGTAAATAAGAATTAATACAGTAAACAAGAACAATAAGGACAACATAGAAAACATACCATAATACAAGACGTTTAATGAGGAAACCCGTTATGGGAAAAACCTCAGTGGGATTTGTGACCCACAATATTCACTCACTGGCCAATGAATAAATATTACTTACAATGAGGGGCCTGTACATGCAGGAAGGACAACTGCCTAGAGCTCACTGCTCAATAAGAGTCACACTGACTACTGCCACTCCTCCTCAGAGCGCCACCTCCTCCTAACTCTTCCACCAGACCACCACCCTCTCGCCTTTTTGAAGGGGGGTTCATTATTTGGTCATATCTTGGGTATCCGGAGTCAGTTTTTGGAAAATGAATAGGCGTCAAAAAGATGATTTCAAGTCGGACCTCATGGTGGTGCATTTTGTTTCTGAATCTGCTATTTGACTATACTTTTTTCTAGTCAAAATTGGGCTTCTTTTCTGCACTTCAGGGGCCGTAGATTGTGCAAATGAACTCCATTTTTCAAAAATGAATAGGCATTGGATAGATCTCAGCATGCTCTATTCTGATTTGTGATATTTTTTCTCATAATTTTCATCAGGTACATGAGATATCAGCTTAAAGTTTTTTTGCTTATGCACTACTTCCTTCTCATCAGTATGTACTAGGGTTTGGGTTTATCTATTGTGGGGGGGTGTTTTTTCTCACTTTCTTTCATTTATATCAGAAATCAAGAACACCAAAACTCTCAAAACAAAAAAACCCTTTTGCATATTTTGTTTATTCTGAAAGATCACATAATAAAAAAAACCAACAAGTAGGTGTAGGTGCAGAGTTTGTTTTCATGGCAGATCCTTTAGTTGAGTTGTTGACTTCACACAACTATCACACCTAGAAGCCCTACATCATGAGGCTTCTCTAAGCATGAGGGTTGTGGTCTTGTTTGGATGAGGTTTAGTTTGTCTTGCAATGCCCTTATGAGCTTCTTCAGCATAGGAACAAGATGGATGAGGCCATGGGTTTGCTCTGTTTACATGTCTCTGATAGTCTTTTGTTTCACCTTTATGAGTTTCTCACTCCTTACGCTATGTGGTTGAAGTTTGATTCTCTCTTTGGGAGGGTTAATGAGATTCAGGAATTAGAGATTGAGACAGAGTTGGTTTCTTTGTCACCTGATTCCTTTCCCACTATTGAGGATTTTTTGAACAAGTTCAAGACTACAAGATCTATTCTTCAGGGATGTGGCAAGATCAAGACAGACACAGAGTGCATTCACTTGATTCTTTCAAAGCTTCGGGGTCACTTTCATTTTTTCGCCTCTACTTTCTACTCCACCATGGATGGCTTGGGTGCTCATTTCAACATGCCTACCTTTGATGTCTTTTGTTAGTGTTTGTCTCATGAGTAGTCTCATCTTTCTCAGCTAGATAAGCTCCTAAGCTCCAAGAATAAAGCATTGGTTGCTCAGTCCTCTAAGGAGAAGGAGAAGCAAAAGAAAAACTGAAGCCCAAGAAGAATTCTACCAATAGTGAGTCTTCCTCCAAGCCACCTCCTAAGTCTAATTCTAAACCTCCATTTCCTCCAAAACAAGGGAAATCTTCGCATTCTAGTGAGTCTTCCTCCAAGACTAATAAGAAATTAGGAGACACTTGCAGTTTGTGTGGCAAGGAAGGACATCTTGTTTCCAGGTGTTGGAAACATTTAGAGGCTTTAGAGGAAGCCATGTAGCAGCATCACATCTCCTCACCTCAGGCATCTTCTCCTTCCACAAGGAAAGGTCATGGTCTCATTGCTAGAGCTTCAAATTATGGGTCCACATGGATACTAGATTCTGGTGCTTCTCACCATATGACACACACTCAATAGTTGGTTACTTCTCTTGCCTCTTGTGGTATTTCATAGATTGCAGCGGGTGACTCAGTTCAACTTTCAGTCTTGGGTTCAGGTTTTGTCTCTTTGGATGGGGGTACTCTATAGGATGTTCTGGTTGTCCCTGACATCTCGATGAACCTCCTATCCATTTATCAGATTTTCCACTCTGGCTCTGGTAAGACAGTTGAGTTCTCACAATATGATGTGGTTATTCGAGACCTCCATGACCCTAATTTGGTTGTGGCTACTGGGAGTGTTGATATTGCATCTCATCTCTATAGATTTGATGGCTTTGAGCCCCCTTTGGGTATAGGTTCATCTCTTATAGTACATGCAAATTCAGTGAGTCAACTTTGGCATGAGCGATTGGGCCATGTCAATTACAGATATCTTTAGCAGATGAGTACATAGGCACTTGTTCTTGGGCTCCCATAGATTTCCTACACTGATGGTGTTTGTCATGGTTGTGTGCTTGGAAAATATCACAGAGATCCCTTTCTCAAGGGAAGAGCCTCTCGTGCTTTGACACCCTTGGAGTTGCTTCATAGTGATCTCATGTCATTTCCCACTCCTTCTTTTTCTAGGTCCAAGTATGTACTCACTTTTATTGATGACTTATCCAGATGCACATGGGTGTACTTTCTTAAGTACAAGTCTGATGTCTTTGATTCCTTTCAAATCTTTAGAACATTTGTAGAGAAGCAGTCTAGTTGTTCTATTTGGCAGATACGTACAGATAATGGGGGGAGTATGTGAATCGGGATTTCAGAGATTTTTGCACTGAGCATGGTTTGCAGCATCAGTTTACTATTCCTTATAGCCCTCAGCAGAATGGTGTCACTGAGCGCAAGAACAAAACTTTAAGGGAGATGGTGAATTGTATGATTCAGTCCAGGTCCATGGATTCATCTTTTTGGGTTGAGGCAGTCAATTGTGCCAACTATATTCAGAATCAAATGCCTCACAAGGTGATTTGACATATGACTCCTGAGGAGGCTTGGTCTCATGACAAACCTAATGTTTCTTTTTTCTGAGTGTTTGGCAGTGAGGCATGGGCTTTCATTCCTGATGCTCAGAGGAAAGCCATGGAGTGGAAGACCTAACCCCTCATTTTTGTTGGCTACTTTGAGAATGTTAAGGCATACATGTTATTTGATCCTGATTCCGGAGAGGTCCTATTTTGATGGGATGTTTAGTTTGATTAGCGCCTTCCCACAATAGATACCCTGACTCTTGTGTCTACTCCTCTACCTACTCCAACCACTACATCTCTTCAGGATCTTTTTGAGTATGATTCAGATGATGGTGTTGATGATCCACTATTCCCACCTCTACCTACTCCACCTCAAATGCCCAAGTGGCCTCGTCTTACTGTTGAGGTGATAGGTCCTATGGCCTATTATCTTTCAGATACTCGTCGCACCTATTCTCATACTGTGGGTTCTAGTATTTTGAGTCATTCTATTTTAGATGATCCTCAGAAGTTTTTAGAGGCTACCAGACACCCTGAGTGGGATTGTGCTATGGAGGAGGAGTATTCTTCTTTGATGAGGAATCATACTAGGGATCTTTGTCCTCTTCCTAAGTGCAGAAAGATGGTTAGGTGCCACTAGCTGTATCGCACTAAATATGTTGCTAATGGTTCCATTGATAAGTACAAATAATGTCTTGTTGCGAAGGGTTTTTCACAGGTTGAGGGTATTTATTACTCTGAGACATTTGCCCCTGTCGCCAAGATGAACTCCATTCACTTTGTACTATCTCTTGTAGGTTCTTGGGGATGACCCATTTTTCAGATGGATGTGAAGAGTGCCTTCTTGTATGGGGACCTACAGGAGGAAATCTACATGGAGCAGCCTCAGGGATTTGTGCAAGACAGTTCTTTGGTTTGCAGACTTCGACGTTCATTGTATGGTCTCAAACAGGACCCTCGGGCTTGATATGAGAAGATGGATTCTTTCTTGCTCTCCACTGGGTTCACCTATAGTCATTCTGATCACACAGTATACATTCAGCTTCTTGAGGGTGTGATCCTAATTCTTGTGCTATATGTTGATGATATCCTCATCATAGGTAGCTCATCCTCTCTGATTCAGTATACCCAACACGCCTTGATGGACCAGTTTGAGATGACAGATCTTGGTCTTCTGCACTATTTCCTTGGTCTTTAGGTGATTTAGTCTTCTGATGGGATCTACATTTACCAGCAAAAATATGCTCTTGACATACTTCGGCACTTTGGCATGCTTGATTGCAAGTCTACTCCCACTCCTTTTCAGTCAGGGGTTGTTTTGATTACTACTATTGGAGTTGAGAAAATACAACACCACAGGAGCCTGAAGATCTTCTGCAAGTTGAATAATCTATTACAAGGAGAAGCAAGGAAGCACAATAATCTGAAGAACAATAAACACAAGAAAATATGCTCAAAAGAGGAGAGCTCAATATATTCACCAAAAGTGTTTTTTATTCTTCAGATTATTGTGCTTCCTTTCTTCTCCTTGTAACAAATTATTCAGCTTGTAGAAGATCTTCATGCTCCTGTGGTGTTGTATTTTCTCAACTCTAATATGGTATCAGATCTTAGATCTACAGCTATTTGTTCCTATTTTTGAGAATTTTGCATTGGAAGCAGATCAAAAGAAATTTATAGAATATTATGCATGATGTGCATTAGGTCATCAACAAATTCATAAACCCTATGTACCTAATAGGGAGAGAATAGGTCCCCAAACAAACTAATGTAGTTGGCAAAATTGCCTTAATTCCTCTATTAAATCCATTCTCTATGGAGAGAAGGCTGGTCAGATATTTTTTTCTTATTGTTTTTAGCATCATCAAAGATGCTCACCATAAGCCCATACTTGGGTGGACTATCATAGGATGGGATATCCCTTTTAATTGTACACACATTATCACTCACCAATAAATTATGAGCCATTATAATACTCCATGTAAGCACTTTCATGATTTTCACTACGTTGACATGAAAGATCTCATAAACCAATCCATCATGGACATACATGCTCAACCACCTATTCTCACCAAAGACATTAACAATCACTTTTTTCATGTCTTCATGCTCAACCTTGAATAATATATGGAGCTACTAGTCCTTGGTTTTCTCATTGCAAATGCATCAAAAGCCAAAGAAAAAATGAGAAGCATGTTCACATCTATTTGATCTCATAGCCTTTGTATATAGTACTTTTCATGAAGACCAAAGTGAGAAAAAAGATCACAAGGCCAATAGAGAAGGAGGAGGACACCATATGACACAAACACCATCCAAGAAAAGGGAGGCATAGTTATAAATGGGAAGACAACCAAGAGACCCAATAGATGTAGAGGATCCATAAAAATTTCACATACTATGCCCCTAGTCATTTTCATTATGTACATGAAATTGAGTTGGCATAATATGTTGGAAACATATGGAAAGCATCATTAGAGAAACATATGACACAAAAAAGTATGGCAACAATAGTCCTTATTCAATTTCCACCAATCCAACATTAATTTCTTATTTAAACCATCCCAAGAAGTTAGGAAACAATCCAAGATGTCCTTCTCTTCTTGAAAAATGCTCATGTTACTCAAAAGGTCTAATAACCATCTCTATCTCAATATACATGTGTGATAGATAAGCACTTCATTCACTCTAAGAGAATTCTATATTTTCTAGATCCAAGCTTTCAAATTCCAATTGGATATGTCTTATATCTTTAATACATTGATCCATACTATTGAGTCTCCCTCTATGTATATTTTATCCATACCTTTATCCTTGCATATCTAAAGACCATGTGTGAGAGATTCCACCTTAGTCTCATTATTCATGTCCATTCCAATCCTCAAAGACAAAGCGTATACAAGATAGCCATGATCATCAAGATTAATTCTTCTAATACTAGCAAGACTTGAGCTTCGCTTTGATGACCCACCAAAGTTTATCTTTGGATGTCCTCTCAAGGGGGCAACCATTTAACCATTTTCTATTTCTTATTGTTTTTATTTGTGTTCATCTCCTTCAACACCATGAGTCCTTGCCAATAATTTTTTCAATTCATTGTCCCAACACGTATCATCAAAATTAAGTTTCCATTGTTGCACTAAAATTTATTTTCTACTACCTGATTATAAAAATGAAAGCCTTCATAAGATATCTCTTTTTATTATTTATATAGATTAATAAACAGAGATATCCTAGTAAACATTAAAATCATCTAAAAAATATTAAATAATATAATACAATATAACAGTGATAATAATATAATTATGCAATTATATAGTATATTTTTATCATATTAACATAATTGTTACTATATGTTATAAAAATATAATTATAATATTAACATAATTATATTATTATTATACTCTTATATTATATTCTGATTAAAAATTAATTAATTCTAATTATAAATTAATTAAAATTAATATTAACTATAATAATAATGATAATAATGTACAACCTGAGTTGGCCTAGTGGTGGAGAGATTGTGCTCTTGAAAGAGAGGTCACAAGTTCAAATCCAACAAGGGGGTAGGGTATGTACACCTTATCGACTTCGACCCATTACCTATCAAAAAAATACCGAGCGAACCCTAAGTGTTTCCATACTTGAATACTTGAATGTTTGAATGTTTTGGGGAACAATTAGGGTTCGATCGCTATATAGGGTTTTACCTTAGTCAAACCCCCGCTTTGGTGATTTCCACCTCCACAAATAGCCAAGTTGTATTGTAAAAGTAATGTGTGTGCAGACCTTGTGTGTGTGCAAGATCCTAAAATGCAAGTAAGCAAACTAGAGCAACCTAGAAAGTAAACCCTAATTGCTTGTAAATGATAATGTAAATGCTCCAAATCAAGATGCAAAGTGATCTAAAGAATAAATACAAATGATATAATGAGGCTTATGCAAAGACATGAAAACAACATGAAATCATACCCAACCCCAAGGGAGGGGTACAAGCCAATCTTCAGTCGGTAATCCCCTATTGCTCTTCAATGCCTTCAAAGCCCTAAATGAATGAATGAAATTGATTAATGCTTGATGGATGGATGTTGAATGTTGTTGAAGTCTTCAAAGATCTGCTCTTTCGCTACATATAAGGTCCTTGAAACCAAAAATTCGATCCTTTCAAATGAAGAAAGAGAGCTCTTATATATGAAACCCTAGGTCTTAATTTCAACTTTTGGCCGACCTAGAGATTGAATCTCCTGCCAATTTCTTGGGGTTAAGCTTTATTTTATGATTGGATCGTGCTCCTAAAATTTCGGGAAAAATGTCTCGGACCATGTGCACTCTGAGCGCCATGGTCCTGACAACTTTTCACCAAATTTTCACGGCCATCGGATATGATGATTTTAGAGAGAATCCCGAAGTTACAAGTGATTTCGAGATGTTTTGACCCCCGAAACCAAGCCCCCAAGTTCAAAATAGGACCTAATTAGGGTTTTATATTAAATGATGTATTGGAGGAATAAAATGAAAAGGGCACACTTTAATGAAAGGGCCCAACTTTATGATATGGGAGATGATAAAAATAGAACCTTAGACCTGATTAAGTGCTAAAGGGGAAATGCAATGCAAAATGCAAAATGCGCCAAGGCGGGTGCTAAACTAGGTGTGAAATTGTACCACCCTAGCAAGTGCGTACAATTTACGACGCTACAATAATGATAATAATAATATAATATGGAATTTCATTTTGAATTTGTCATTGTGAATCCTAGAAGGCAACCCTATTTTATGATGGCATTGTATTATGGATAGGTCATCATATTGTAATTTTCTCTTCATTGGATAGTAGAAAAGAAGTTAACAATTGTTTCTCTAGTGGATGTATCCCACATTGGGTGAACCTCATTAATTTTTTTTTTTATTGTGCTTGGCTATTTTTTCCTATATTTTTTGCATTGTATTAAATATTGTTTATTGCTGAACAGTTTCCCTTAATACCCTAAAAATCTCTTGCTCCCTTCATAAAATTTGATCCATTTGATAGACCATTGATATTTTGTATAGATATGGGATACTTCTTGTACCCATTGAAGCATGATATATTAGTGAGAATATTGAGTTGAGAGTGTATTCCTAAAGATGGATTCTTGTTTTGGATTTAGGTGAAGGTGTGTGTGGATGAGCCTCATGATGAGAACATTGTTTCCTTATTTGTATTGTGAAATGATGAAGTGTGTGAAGTCATTATCAAGATCTTTGGTGCTAACTCTTGGCTCTTAAGTCACATCCATCATGAAGCATATGCACGCTTCTTGATCCTTGTAGTGTAGATTATTGGATATCCTTTGTGGTGAAATTGTGTAGCTAAGAAAATTGTTTGTAGCGAGAATATGGCTATGGTACAAGAGACTACAGACAATATCAATGGGAATGCCTGAATCTGGCTTGGTGCTTGGGCTATGGGATCTTAATGCTGATGAAAGGAGGATCAAACTATAGTGGGCTTGGACACTATTCAAGAAAGGGGTTAAGAAGATTTATTATCTGAATAAATTTAAAACATTTATGAGGGCTAGTAGTAATCTTCTCCCAACAAAAAATGTTGTAAGGATTGTAGAAATCGGTGATGGGGTAGGTTTCTTTTAACAAAAGTATTGAAATTAATACAAAGTGATGCACCCAAGGTAGGGAGATCCAATGAAGGATAGCCTAACCTTGCAGCTAAATACATAAACCATGCAAAGCATACCGGTATTTGGTAACAAAGTGCTAGAAACAATAGGAAGAACAACTAGTAATAAGAAAGAACACATAATCGGTAAACAATATGAATGAATCTTATTAGAATCTAAAGAATTATACATGCTACATGTTTGATCACCATCTAGGATACAAACAATTCTTACAATGAAATTACAAGATCCGCAGATCATCTGTATATCAAATCATCTTCCGATAACATTCTATGAGTTCTATCCTAATATGGACCTTAGCCTTTCGGCCTTAGTTCTACCAAATCAAAATCTCGTCGGTTCTACATCTTATCTCAATCTTAATTTTTTGTCTTCATTCTTCTAACTTCTCTCTTGTCCTCAAATGATTTACAAGCTTCCATATATACCACCTAGAAATAATTACAACTTAATCGAGTCGGCCCAAAGAACAATCGGTTCATGAAATGTGCAATAGTAACATGTCGGCTCAAGAACAAATCCAAAACATAAAATGATGCACAGACCTTTAGGAATACCGGCCAAGGCCCAAAGAAACACCCCAAACGATCAGCAAGTCACAGAGATCAACCGCAACCCAAAATACAACAACCAGGCTCAACATACAACCAGGCTAACTAGTAAGAACACATCAACCACCAGGACAATACCGGAATCCACATCTTATCGAAAACAAAGCCAAATTATATGAAACTCAAACATGGTAAAGACCATGAACATAAGTGAATAAACCCAAAACCACAATGCTAAACGCTTAAACATGAAGAAATGCCACGCTCTCAAGCAACTCCACTAAAAATTTCTCAAATCGTAAGAACTAGACCGGTGCTCCTGCATTAGACTCTCAGGGTTAATTGAAAAGTAAGTCCCATCACTTGATCTAGTTCAGCAATCGATCAATAGGTACTTGCAACTACCTTAGGGATTCAGCTATCTAACCACAGCTTCCGGTTGCCTCTCCATAGCGATCTACCAATACAAACTCCAGCTTGCCTCAATTGACGATCAGTTCAAGTCTCCACCCACTAACTACCTCAAGCTCAAGATCTAGGATTGGCAGTCTACCTACAAACCTTTGTCTGCCTCATGTTCGGCAATCTAAACAAGTCCACAAGTTGCCTCAATCTTCCCTCTAGCCAACCAGTGTCCAAACAACACTTTGTCCAACAATAGGTTCATGAACTAGCTTTGATACCATTAGACTTAGTCAAGGAAAGGAGATCCAATGAAGGATAGCCCAACCTTGCAGCTAAACACATTAACCATGAAAAGCATACTAGTAATTGGTAACAAAGTGCCATAAACAATAGGAAGAACAACCGGTAACAAGAAAGAACACATAATTGGTAAATAATATGAATGAATCTCATTACAATTTGAAGAATTATACATGTCACATGCTAGATCACCATCTAGGATACAAACAATTCTTATAATACAATCACAAGATCCGTAGATCATCCTCATATCAAATCAGCTTCCAGTAATAGTCTATTGGTTCTATCCTAATCTGAACCTCAGCCTTCCTTCCTCAGTCTTACCACATTAGAATCTTTCTAGTTATACATCTTATCTTAATCTCAATGCTTTGTCTTCAATCTTCTAACTTCTCTCTTGTCTTCAAATGATTCACAAGCTTCAATACATATATTGCCCACAAATAATTACAACTTAATCAAGTCGGCCCAAAGACCAACTGGTTCATGAAATGTGCAACGGTAACATGTCGGATCAAGAACAAATCCAAAACATAAAATGACACACAGACCTCCGGGAATACCGGCGAAGGCCCAAAGCAACACCTCAAATGATCCACAAGTCATGGAGATCAACCGCAACCCAACATCATCTTCGCTCAACATAAATCCAGGCTAATTGGTAAGAACACATCAATCAGAACAATAGCAGAATCCACATCTCATCAAAAACAAAGATGAATGCTATTAAACTCAAACATGGTAAAGACCATGAACACAAGGGAATAAACCCAAAACCACAATGCTAAACACTCAAACATGAAGAAATGCCATGCTCTCAAGCAACTCCACTCAAAACTACTTAACCAGTAAAAACTAGATTGGTGCTCCTGCATCACAAAGGTTGCAAACCCCTAGTCTACTTTTACCAATCAATAAATAGTAACAATAACAATAGAAAATTGATATAATATAATATAATATAGTAAATAATGTAAATAGTGGTATAATCATTTAAAATAATAAAATATATTTAAAATATTAATAGTATAATTGTGATATAATATAATAATAATATATAAATATTAAGAACATGATATAAATAATTTTAATATATAATATGAATAACAAAAATATAACTATAAACTTTCAGATGGGTGGGAGAGCATTAGGAAGCTCTGCTAGGGTTTCAAGGGGTTGCGGCTCTTTTGAAATAGAAGATGATGGAGGGGAAAACAAAGAAGCGGATGGCGATGGGTGGAAATGGAAGGCGATTTGCAGTGGGGGGTGGCTTCGAGAGAATTTGGGGCCCCCTCTTCCCTTCCCTGTCATTGTCTCTGGTGCTTGCACGGGTTGCTCTGGTGTGTGCTCTACCTTTGGTGACCTTGCGATGGAGGCTTTGTTTCTTGGTGGTGCCTGCTAGGATGGGGCTTGTTTTGTGCAGCCTGGGCCTTTTGTGGGTCCTATGTTCTATGGGGTTTGTTTTGTGTGGTCTGGGCTTTTCATGGGTCCTTTGTTCAGCCTCTCTGTCGCTGTCACTTCCTGGATATTTACCCCAACTTTTCTTTATGACTTGTTCTCCTTTCCTATGGAGGTGGATGGGACTCGGGTGGATTTTCCTATGGTTATAGTGTCTTTTTGGCTCCCTTTTTTTTCTCTCTAGGCTTGTAATGGTGGTGTTATCTCTTATTGAGGTGGAGATATTCTTTGGGGCTAGAGCTGGAGTTTTCATTTTGGAGGATTTTTTGCCTGGCAGAGGCTGGTTGGATTTAGGTTGTGGTTGGTGTGGCTTCTCCTTTTGATGAACCATTCTCCTTTTGAGGTGAGGTTTGTTCCTTTGGTGATGAAGCTAAACACTTGCAACACACTTGATTCTTTGGTGTGCACCCTCGATGGCTCTCCTGCTGGTACCTTTCTAAGGGCTTGTTTTCTTGTTACTTGTTTCCATGACTTTCATCTTGAGGTAATGTGCCCTGCTATGGAGGTGGAGTGGTTTCATGGTGATTGGGTGGTTAAGGGACTTCTTGGTCTCTTGGCTAGTATTGTGGAGGATGGGTTGGATTTGCATAGGGTTGTTGATGCCCGATTTTGTCTCTGCAAGAGAACCAAGGAGGATAGGTTAGCTTCCTTTCTTTCTCTTTCCCCTATTGAGGTGGGGTTTATGAAGGATCTTTTGTGGTTTTCTTTGTTCAGTTTGATGGTTTTGGGAGCCATTTTAAAACCCAATTGGAAGGTTAGGGGATCCTTTCAAAACCTCCTTTTTTATTTTTATGTTTGGCTGGATGCTGACAGTTTTGAAGGGCCCAACTTAGTTTGTGTTGGTTTTTGGTTAAGGGACAGGTTAGCCTTTTACAGCTTGTTTTTTATGCATATGGGGAGGGGAACCCAGAAAATCCCTGATGTCTGGATGTGGGAGCTCATCAACTTCACTGATAGGATTAGGTTGTGTTGCTAGCAAATTTTATAATGATTTTCTTTTAGTTTGGTTGGCTTTTTCTTGTTTGTGGTAGTGCTGGCTTCTGGCTGGCACTGGCTAGTTTGGTTGTTATGATCTACTGATTTAATGTGCCTATCTTTACTAGCAGAAGTTTCTCTATAGGTTCCAGATCCTAGCAAAATCTGAGGGTTTCGGATCCCTTCAAAACCTAGTGTACGGGGTTTCTAGTCCCCTCAAAACCTATTTTCCCTTAATAAAAAACAAAAATATAACATTAAAAATTAATAAAGATATAAAAGATACAATGGACAGAATATAAAAATGTAAATAATAATATAATACAATATACTATAATTATCTAATTAAGAATATAAATAATAATTAAATATACTATAATGAATAACACAATGTAAATAATATCATAAAATCACATAAATAATAATATAATATAATATATAAATTATATTTGTTCAAAGGTGTGTAGAGATGATTGAAAAAGAAGACATAGTAGGGTGGAGGTGGTGAAGGTTATAAGTAGAGCATGAGAAAGTGAGTCATAATTTTCATCCAATAAAACAAGGTTGTAGCAAGTGTGAAAGAGAAGAGAGTTATTGATAAGTTTGGAAGAAAGTTAAATAGGGATTGGGCCATGAATTGAATAAAGGATCATTGGTCGAATGACTCGACTCTATAATTTGTCCTAAAAGGATTCTTCTATGTAGAGTTCTAGAGAAAGGAAGCAAGGAATGGAGTACTAGAGAATGGTCCATGGATCTTTA
The DNA here is from genome assembly GCF_030272615.1 of Cryptomeria japonica. Classification (NCBI taxonomy): domain Eukaryota; kingdom Viridiplantae; phylum Streptophyta; class Pinopsida; order Cupressales; family Cupressaceae; genus Cryptomeria; species Cryptomeria japonica. The sequence continues at coordinate 779,090,348 of NC_081411.1, read as the reverse complement.
AAAATTTGACCATGTATGACTAGAAGATGGAACCTAATCTCAATCCATGGGTTTTTATTTAACAATCTAAAGCAATTTCAATCAAGTTATACAATCTCCCCCTCAAAGTTCAGAAGGACAAATATCTCCAAGGACTATGTGATAGTATAGGGATCATGGTGAATATTGATAAAAGCTATAAATCTTTCAATTTATATCTATTTTCAATAATTAAGGTAGTTCATATTAATATGATTCTCATTGAACTATACATTGAATCCAATTTGGAGAATGTGTCCAACCTACTATCATTGAAGAGGAAAAATTCTACTAAATAGAGTGCAAAAACCTAAAGAACTTGTAGGAAAATTTCCCCAAGAAGGAGAGGCCACAAGTGTAGAAAATAGAGTAGCAACTAAGAACCAAAAATGTGATAGAGATGATAGTTATTCTCGAGGTCAAGTTTTCCAATCTAAATGTGAAGAGACAAGAAGGATTGAAAGAGAAGGTGGCAGAGGATAATGAGGTGTTTAGTCATGATTCCATCATGGAAAAGAACTAAGAAAATATTTATCCTTAGGATATATCCCGTGTAGAGGATGTTGTTCCATCAAAGGATGGCTTAGAGGGTGAATTATGGTCTAAGGATGGCTTATAGGGTGAGTTATTGTCTAAGGAGGAGGCATTAGATCAAGATAAAATTGCAAATTTTATAGAATAATTATGCATTAGTCAATCTATTGCCAAGGTTCTAAAGAAGAGGACAATGGTTGGTAAGAATAAGGGAAGAAAAAATGATAAAAAAAAGAGGGAATAATTGTCTTTAGAGTATAGGTTATCCAACATTAAGGATTACATGCTAAGATCTAGGGGAGGAAGCACCTCCCTTGTAGAGAAATGAAGATCACCACTTGTAATTAGATTTATCAAAGTTACTAAAGAATTATAGGTCATGGGATGGCACTTTAGTGAGTTTATTGGACTTGTTGGAGGTTTTCTCTTTTATGAAATCCTACAAGTAAAAATTATAGAAATTTAGGTGCACAAAAACTAGCAATTCAATAAGGTTAGTCAATATTACTCTAACATCTCTTTCTTTTTATTTAATATTTATGGGCACATTAAAACAAAGATAAGAGGGGATTTTGGGAAGATCTATATATCAAAATGGAGTATATTCGAGGTGGTAAGGTGATATTGGAGGAATATTTCAATGCAATCTTGAGATTAGAAGAGAAAAGTGGAGGTATTTATAGATAAAGTGTGGCTACTATTGACTTTAGGACCTTTGTAGATGATAATAATTTATGTGATCGACAAACAAAGAATGGATTGTACACTTGGACTAATAGAAGAGAAGGCTTCACTAACATTGAAAACTGCTTGGATCATTTCCTTGTTTCCACATAATGACTATACTATCAAACAAGATCAAATATAAATACTCCAAAATCAAATTCCACTTTTAGATTATTTTCTAGTGATGTTGGAAATTTTTTAAGATTTGAGACATGGAAAGATCCATTTTAATTTTGAAAAGATGTGGCTAAGGAAGGAAGATCTATTAGATCTCATCAAGAAATGGTGGAATGAAATTTTAAACTTGAGAGGCATTAAGAGCTCCATATTTTGTAGAAAGCTATCTCATATCAATAAGAAATTAAAAGAAAGGAACGTCGCATCCTTTAAAAACATCTTCTTGTAAATGGAAAGGGTTTAGGGGGATTTGGCATCTTTGAATGAAAATATTAATTCTCTTGGAATTTTTTAGGAGTATTGCCTCAAAGAGAAGGAATTATTAATTGAAGACTTGGAATCGCTAGTTAGGGAGGAGAAATATTAGAAAGATAAATCAAGAGAGAGTTGGTTAGAGGTTGGGGATCTCAACACAAATTATTTTTGCAACACAAAATTGAGGATAGGCTAGGAACATATGTTATAGGTAGTAAAGATATTACTAATATAATTGTCAATGTCTTTAAGAATATGCTATCCTTGAATAAGGGGTCTATTCAAGCTAATAATAGAATAATATTTGAGCACATTATAAATTTGATGAATGACGCAGACAATGTCATTCTTATGGCTAAATTCATAGAGGAAGAAATCAAGGTGATAGATTTTAGCTTCATCTTGATCATCCTCTGGGGATTTATAAATTTTTAGTTCTCTTTCAACAAATGTTGGAACATTGTAGGTAAAGAGGTATGGGAACTAGTGGAAGATTTCAAGGTCAAGAACAAGTTTATTAAATACATCAACAATATGGTAATATTTATCCTTATAAATAAAAGTGTTTGCCATTAATTTGTGGGTTATAGTCTAATTTTTTTGTACAATACTATATACAAGATCTTATCAAATGTGATAGAATAAATATTAAAGGAATTATTAAACAAAATTGTAGAAGAAAATCATAATGGGCTTACTCTAAGAAGAAAATTGTGGATGGTATTAACTTAACTAATGAAACCATTCTCCATAATGGAATCTAGAAAATGTTGCATGGTTATAAAGTTACATACCAATAGGGCCTATGATCGAATAAGTTGACATTTACTACTTTAGGTGATCAAAAAGGTCACCTTTTATAGCTAATGGTTCAAACAATTCTATATGTTTGAAGAGCCAGTGCTAGACATCATCATCAAAACTATTGGCGTTGCTCTTTGGATGAATGGCCATGTGCATGATGGCTAGGATTATGAGGTTTTCTTTGCCAATGTAATCTAAACAATGAGGGTGACATTGTGGGGAATAATCTTTTGTCATCATCTACTCACTCGAGACAATATAGACATGATCAACCTACCTTTCATTGACTCAAAAGAGTTGTCTCTCTATAGTTAAGGAATATTAAATATATCAAAGTGAAAAAACTATTGTCTAGTGAATAATGTCTTTACTTATGCTATTATTAGGAAATTTGAGAATGACTGGCCACAATATAATTGAAGAACTAGGGAGATCAATATATCTAGTTCAAAACCTTCTCTTACATCAGGGTGGCATGATTTTGTAACACACAATATAAGTTGGCTAGGTATCCTAATGATAGGTCAATCATATTTGAACTATTAAGATGATGGTGAAAAAAGATCAAGAAAAACATCCCATTTCACATCAAGGTTGGTGTCTACACTTGTGGAAAGATGCAAATTGCTAAAATAATATTGATAGGGATGATACCCTTGTAAATGTATTTATATAGAAATATTAGAAATAAATCTAACCTTATTAGAAAAGTAAGTCTAGTTATAGGGGTATATTGAAAAATGGAATGGGTCTATGAATTTGTAGATGGAATGATGTACATTGTGCAGATGATTCCATAATTTTTGTCTATTTTAATAGAAGGAATTGTCTCCTCCTAACACATACGAATCAAAATAATAATAGTACCAACATACTTATCTATAGAGGACCATAGGTAAAGGATGCCAAATATATTATATTCATTCATTATTTCACTTTAAAAATTATTATATTATTATATTTCTATTAAACTATTAAGCAGAGATAAAAAATCTATTAAAACTAAATTATTATTATTATATTATCATATCATTATATTTTTATTTTATTATGCCAAAAGGCATATTAATACTCACATAATGGATTGATAGATAAGCAAAGTTAAAAACCCCCTGTGATTAAAATTGATACCCGCCATAATTACAATGAGTTTTACTATCACTTAAATAAAAACAATTTAAATAACTTTATATAACCTAAATTAAAATAAATGTTTGAAAAAATAAAATAAATATTTTATTTATTTTATCCTCTCAACTACCACTCACTCTGAGTTTATCTATTAATCAATTCTATTTATCTCCATCATACTAGTAGTAAACTTCGTCAAAATAATATTATAATAATAATATAAAGATATGCTAATATAATATAATAATAATTAGTCTTAATAGATTTTTTTTCTTTGGTGAAGATTTTAATAGAAATATAATAACAATGAGAAAGGAACACAAAGATGAACAACATAAGAAGGATAACTCAACAAAGACAACTCTAGAGGACTTACAAAATACAACACAAGAGTAGGACACTAGTGCTCACAAGGGAAGAGTGTGATCACATAGCCTTTGTATGGATTATCCTGGTAGTCTGCATAGACCCCAACCCCCATCTTGGGTCATCTTGGAACTCTTGATCCTGGCCCCTCATATAAGACTCATGTGGAACCAAAAACCTTTCGTGAGGACAAGGCAGTTGATCTTGCCTCCCCAATCTCATCTTGAGCCTAAGCAAGCACTAAAGGCCATGAGTGGGGCATTACCATTATCTTTATTAATATGAAATACTACCCAAACCCCTATGTACATAATTAAGGTTATCACTTGTTACAACAACTCTCCCAATGGGTTGTGCTGGCAATCACTTAGGATCTCAACCCCGATGGAAAGCCGCTCTCCCTTATGACACTATGACTATCTAAACCAAAGCATAAGCATAATATAAGCATAAGAATTATATATTTTCTTATTGAGAAAAGAGTGGATTTTATATAGGGACACTTTTAATCCTTCATAATTCATAATATTATATCTAATCTATTGTTATACTACAATTTTATATATTATTTCATATCAATCAATGGTAGTGATCTAATGAGAAGATTTGATTAATGAATTGATTAAGATAATTATTAAGTTAATGGATTGCATGATGGAGATCTAAACAAAATTGATAGATCAGTCAAACTCAGAGTGAGTGGGAGTTGAGAGGTGGAAGTGAAGATAAAAGAATATAAAATTAAAAAATAATAATAAATTACTATTTTTATTTTTCATCCATTTAAGTGTAACAAACAAGTCAAATTAAAATATTCTATTTTTCATTACAGACATTTTTATACCCATATGTATGTATAATACACCTTTGACATAATAAATATAAATATTAATTATACTATTAATAATGAAATTTTATATTATATTATGAAATAATCACATTCATGAATAAAATCATACCCCTTGTCTATGGTTTGACCTTAGCTAATTTTTGCAATACATTAAAACTTTTACTAATGGAAACAATTAAATAAATCTTGCAAGATTCAAAGATCATTTTTTTATGTACGAGAATGACTTAGGTGTTATATGCCTCTATCTGGCCTAATTATTTTTTACTAATCTATTATTTTCCTAATAATGTAACTATGTAATAATTACTCTCCAACCATGATTCCATATAAAGTATATATTGTGAATTGTGTTGTAAGAGGGAGTGGTATAGTCAAAGTTGTTAAAAAGTCTCTTGATTTAATGACAAAGTCGATATTGTAGGCACCTATATGATGTTGAGTTCAAATCTTCTAGAATTAAAAAAAATAAAAAATTATTAAATTTTGATCACGTGTAATATTTTTGTCTCCAATTCAACTAAACTTTAGTTTTTCATTTAAAAAATGAAATACAATTTCGATGGACCCGGACCTATAAATATTAGGGTTCAACATTTTTCTCTCGCATGAATATTTCCAATTGGAAATTATAGTCAAGATTACGAATGCCTTAATAAAAAATATATTTCTTTCTCAAGCTTTTCAACATGTAACTTTCCGATTATTACGCTTTCAATAGAAAATCTGGAGCTTAATAGATCGAATTCAAATTATTGTCAACGAAGAAAACAACAGATTTAAAGTTAGTCGGGATTATATTTCTAAATAATCGGACGCTTTATTATATATAATAAAAAATTAAATTTTTTTGCTTCGATTCAAATGTTTTACTTAGCTTTTCTGATTTTTCCAGCGAGCTTCGCTGGTATATTATTGTTGTTTTCAATAATTTTGCTGGTATTTGAATTTGAAGTCTTTAGTCATGGCTGGATTTTTATTACGCTTGAAGAACGTGTAGCTTCTGTTTTTTGACTAGTTTATTATTATTAAATTAAAAAGAAATATGTTATTTTTCAAAAGTAGGAAAACAGTACCAAATTCCAATATTTATTTCAACATAAAATAAGGTTTATGTCATTATCATTATCATTATATCATCCACAGGAGTTGCGACACCAAATCTAATGGACAAAGAGGAAGCGATAATGCAAATAGAAGCAAATTTTGTGGAATGAACTTAGGAAATGAACAAAGTATGATAGGTTTAAAAAATGTGATAATATAAATAGAAGTGTCTATGAATATGATGGTGTTTTGATTTATTTTTCACAATATTAATTATATTATATAATTTATTGTTCTAAAAAATTCAATTTGTAATATTACTTGTTGCTATATTCTTTATGTTGAAAAAAGTATTTACTGAGTCATTTTAATTTAGCTTTTGATTTATTTTTATTTATATATTCTAATGTAATTATATGTTTACAAGTTTCACATTTTTTTGTTCATTAGTCATTTGTCCATCTAACTTCACACATATTTGAATAAACCAAAAAATTGTAACCAAATTCTTAAAAGGTCATATCTTTTGTATAAATTTTCAAACAAATGCTAGAAATATATTATAAATACATCTATCTAGAAGATATTGTAATTCCTAACTTTAAACTAAGGAAAAATGCAACTAAAACCCTACTAATTTATTTTTTTTGTCTAAACTTGCTACCGAGACGATGGTAATCCTGATCCTACTAATGACTTTGTCCAGCTTCATCGCCATGATTCTAAATTTAATTTTTATTTAATCTAAATTTACATCATTGTTGTAACATTTTTGTTATCATTCATTGATAAATGCGTTATTAATCCCAAATACCTTGGTCCACTATTTAGACTCAACACAATAGTATTCATAACATTTAAGTTATCACTATGTTGACATAGTAATTTAATCACTACACTATTCTGAAAAGAACCATGTAAGTATCATAACTCGTTGCTCATAATTGCTCACAATTAAGTTATTAATACTAACAACAATAATGCCATCATCTTAACTAATCATTTTGGATTTATATCATTGACATTTGTATTCTTAATAACTTTAATTCTACTATTTTGCCTAACCACAAGAATGATGATGATGATGATGATGATGATGATGATGATGATGATGATGATGATGATGATGATGATGATGATGATGATGATGCTGATGCTGATGTTGATCATGATAATGATGGTGATGGTGATGGTGATGATGATGATGATGATGATGTTGTTGTTATTCTTAATAATATGAAATCTATTATTTAAAATAACCTTATAATCATAGCGATACTAAAAAAACCTTTCATTAGCATTGTTATTACTATTACACTAAGTTGATAGCATTGGCAAATTGACATTAGCATTATTATTTAATCTACCTATGACAAAATTATTAATTCCAGTGCTATTTTAATAAAATTAATTATTATTTGTTCTAACCATATTAATGCTAAAATATTAATGTTAATAATAATAGATTGGATATTTGGTCTCATGTTCGACTTTGAGGCCAGGAGTCACCCGATGAATCTAGCTTATGGGTGTCTTGGTACATCTCTAGGGATTAGTCTTGCCTCATCTTATCCCATAATGAGAAACCTATGTCACTGGGCTAAGTTGGGAGGACACGTTGGACTACCAAAAAAAATAGTGGATTGGATATTATTATTAAGATTGGTTATATTACTAATGAGGAAATTAATGTTATCAAAACTAGCAAAGGAAAATAAATATCCCTAAGATCGTTAATGAAATTAATGATTTCTTTCAATAGTATTAATATTATGGTTTAACTATTCATAGTAACCTTTGTGAGATTATGCTTGAACATCCAAGATCAAAGAGACCACAAGATAGCACAATGACAAGAGAGATAAAATGTGACAAGAATAAACTATATTCCTCTCTCCTACATACACACTCCCAATCTATGCACATCTCCCTAAGTGTCTCATATCCAAACTACAATGTTATGCATGTACCTAAGTAAACTTAAGTAACGTGTAATTATATCCAAAATGAATAAATAATTATACCAACAACATTAATGATTTCTAATGTCATTACTAGTAAACTTCAATATTACTATTTAATACAACCATAATAATAATATTATTATTAAACCTAAAAGAAATTTCTCTATAAATCAACATACAATATGTTGTTGAAGAATGCCAATAATAGTGATTTCTTGAGGAAATTTTGGAAACTTCAACTCCTCCCAAAAATTAATTTCTTTTAGTGAACTATTATCCATAATAAAATCTTAACCCAAGATAATCTCATCACGCAAGGTTTCCAGCTCCCTAACCGATGTGTCCTTTGTAAGCAGGAGGAATAAACAATCCCCCATATTCTCCTATGCTGCATTAATGGAGCAACTTGGCATTTCTTACATTAACATTGAATGATAAAATGTTTCTTACTGTGTCATCCTAATTTGTATGCACAAGATTGCAGAAATGTTAGAATCAAATGAGTCCTTGCCAGGTCAAGGATGAGATCACTGTATTTCTATGTATATGGTAACTGTGCTTCCATGGAAGGAGGCATAAAATTTTGGCATCTATTTAGGATGAATGTACACACAATGGTTGATCATAACCTTCCAATCGTTATGTCACAAAAGCGTGGGTGACATGGTATGGGACAAGGAAAACACCAACATCTTGCACCTTATAAAGTTATAATGTATCTGAAAAAGGGTGAGGTGAATGTTGACTACCAAATGTGGGTACAATGCAATGCACAAAGAAGGTGTGTCATTGGAAGGGTTTGCAGGATGTATGGAAAACTCGTGCAAGAGCATCCAATGGTGTAAAGGTAATCTTGCATCACCCAAAAATATTGTAATTTAATTTTGTTTTGTAGTTTCCTTTAGTTGGCTTGGAACCCATGATAACACATACAAGGTGTAGGATAGTTAGAATCTTGAAATGACCAAAAATATTTGCCTTCATTTTTTAGTTAGTTGGGATATTTGGGTTTGTATGGACATGGAAAATAATCCCAAGGAGAAAAAAAAATGTTTTTTCAAAGAATCATCTCGATATCCTACATTGTTTCCAAGATATTAAAATTTTTGTCCTAAGAAATTTCTCCAATGAAGTTTCATACTCAAATTTGAGGACCTTAGAAGCCCTAGAAAAGGTCGAAATCCAAACAAATAGATTTTTAGATGTATTCCATGTTGTAGATCTCTTTGTGGTCTTTCGAATGATATAGTATAATAGAAAATCAAACACCTAAGTCAAAAGTTATGATTCCTGAAAGTTGTGCCACCAAAATTCATGTTTCAAAGAAATTCCACTTGGGTAGGAAAAATTATCCAATGGACCATTGGGCACCAAAAAGAAGAAAGGTTACACTTTTCATAACATTCTAAGGTGATTATTGATGCTAAATAAAGGGGTGAACAAGGGTTACAAAATATAGTTTTTGCTGAGCAAATTATGGCTCTATCTTGTAGATTTATGTGATAAGAAAGCTTAGGTGGCTATAGAATATTATTTTCTAAATGTTGTAATCCATTTCCTTGAGATAAAATAAGGCATGTGTTTGCTTCTTGTATTTTTTGTTTATTTCTCTATTGTTATTGTGTGTTTGGGTTTGTAAGGGGAGCACCCTTCATCAAGTGGTATCAAAGATGTTCCTAATTGTGTAAATAGGTCACCAAATTTGAGGCAATTTACACCACCTGATTGTGGTTGTGGGTCTATGAGAAAAGTGATAAAAATGCCTCCATGAAGGAATCATGGTGGAACAAATGTTGGTGTGACAAAAAGGGTTTTAGAGCCCACTACAGACAAGTGCATGCACTACAAGAGGAGTAGATATTAGGGAAACAGATGCAAGTGATGATCAATCTAAAGAAGGAAAACTGTTTGAAGAGGAACAAGAATTTGCTAGCCGACCTTTCAAATATTGGAAAGATGCCTAAAATTGAAGTTTCCACATTTTCTGAAAATCTTAATCAAGAAGAGTTGATCAATTAGTTAATGATATGAAATAATATTTTAAGTATGAAGAAGTCGATGATAGGATTGGATGATGGACAAAGTGAAGAGACAGTTCATTTTTATTGAGTATGAGCTTGATTTGTTGAAAAAGATGCAAGGGTTGAAGGAAGCAAGAAAATCTATCAAAGAATATATAAAAGAGTTGTATCAAGCCCTTATTAGAATAGCCATTTTGAGGCCAAGAAGGCAAAATTTTCTAATTACATAAATTTATTGAAGTTGAGTATTCAAGAAGAGTTGAGTTTGGTAAGAATGTTCACCATTGAGGATGCATATCAATTTTCTTTGAAGGTAGAAGAGTAGTGAAATAAAATATTTGAGAGCAAGAAAAATGGAAGAACTTGTGGTGGAAAGATTGGTGGATGGTCTTATGGAGTTGGCAATGAAGATCACAAGAAGAATGATGAATCTAGTAGTAGACATAATCAAAAGGGAAACAATTCCTACCATCCCCACGATCAAAATAATGGAGATAAAAGAAGAAGAGGATGAGGACAAGGAAGAGAAGGCTTTCTTGGAACATGTTTTGAGTGTGGAAAAGGACATAGAGCCTAGATGAGTGTCCCCAACATTAAGGGAGGACAAAAAGAAGAGCCAAGGGTATGAGTTTTCCATGTAGATAAATATGTTGGATCTTCACATTTCGCATATATGGAGAGAGGAGAGATTTGTGCTACTAGAAGAGACTATTTGAATGATGAGAAAGAACCCACCCAAAGGAAGAATCTATTTCACACAAGATGTAAGTGTAATGGTAAAGTTTACAATTTTATTAGACATGGTGGTAGTATTCATAACCTTGCTTTAGAGGAAATGGTTAGTAAATTGATGTTAGAAAGAAGAACACACCAAAATCCCTATTAGATCACTTAGTTGCAGAAGGACTAAAAGGCTTTGGTTAATGAACAATATTTGACAAAGTTCAAGATTGGAAACTATCATGATGAGGTATTATGTTATATTATGCCTATGGATTTTTTTCATATGTTGTAAGGGAGACCATGTCAATTTCATCATTATGTAGTACATGATGAATATGCAAATACCTATTCTTTTATAAAGGATGGAGTTCTTCACAAGCTGAAGCGAGTGAAGGAGATAGAGGAAATGGTCTATAGTAATACAAAAATATTTTTAGTTGATGGAAGGAAAGATCTAGATTGAATGAAGCCTCAAAATCTATGTTTTTCTTTAATTCCTAAAGCTAACAAAGAATTAGAAGAAATACCTGTGGAAGTTATAGATTTGTTGGATGAGTTTCAAGATGTTGTACCTAATAGCTTACTACTAGTGACAAAGATTAGTGAAGTGAAAGAGTTGTTATTGAAATGGTTGATTCAAAAGATTTTCAGTCAATGTGTGGTTCCAACAATACTGGCATCAAAGAAAAATGGAGAATCAAGGATGTGTATAGACTCTCAAGCTATCAATAAGATTACTATCAAGTATATATTTCCCTTGCCAAGGATGGATTACATTATCGATTGTCTAAGTGGGGTTGAGTACCTCACAAAGATAAATCTAAAGAGTGGATATCACCAATTCCAAATTAGAGAGAGAGATTAATGAAAAAAAATGCTCAAAATAAAAGACAACTTGTATAAGTGGTTAGTCATGCCTTTTGGGCTAACCAATGTACCAAACAAATTAATTTGGCTCATGAACAAGGTACTAAAACAATTTTTGGGTATGCTTTTTATTGTTTAGAGGGATGATATATTATTTTTAATAAAATATTTGAGGAGCATATAATGCATATTAATAGGGTTTTTGAGAAGTTAAGAGAAGAAAGAGGATATTGATTAACTTGAAGAAGTGTGGTTTTGTGAAGGAGGAGTTAGTGTACTTGGGATTTTTGGTTTCAACATCTATGGTCTTAAAATGGACCTACAAAAAGTAAAAGGCTATCTTTGAATGGACTACCCCAGGAAATGATACTGAAGTGAGATCTTTTCATGGCTTGGACAATTTTTACAAAAAAGTTATTACGAATTTCAGTAGTATTTGTTGACCCCTAATTAAAACAAGGAGAGGGAATAGAAAAGAGTTTAAGTGGACTACCAGAGCAATAGAGAGTTTTGGTTTATTGAGAAAAAAAAGGTGTAGAGCAACATGTTTGGGTACTTTGGGATTTTAACAAGGTATTTCAGTTAGATTGTGATGCTAGTGACAATATCATTGGATTTGTTATGAGTCAAGAAGGTAAACCCATTTCTTAATTTACTAAAAATTTGAATGATGCCAACAAAAAATATTATATTTATGATCAGGAAAATTATACTATAGTTTAGGCATTAAAGAAATTAAGACATTATCTTTTTCCAAAAGACTTTGTTTTGTTAATTGATAATCAAGATTTATAGTCTTTGAATGACCTAGGAAAGTTGAATCAAAAGAAATTAAAATGGGTTGAGTTTTTGCTAAGTTACGTGTCCTTTATTTTGAAGTCAAAGAATGGAAAGTCTTAGTGGTTCAATTTTTCAAAATTAGTGGTATTCCTTTAGGTTCATTCTTAGAAATTAGACATATCCCTTTAGCAGCAACTCTTCTCCTAGTCATCACACCCTTTCTCTTATCACCAATAATATGATTCTCACAATGATTCAATTTCACATAACTCAGACTCTTTGGATTATTTTGACTCTCAAGCTCTTGAAGTTTTTTACCTATAGTAGAAATATCTAGATTAACAGTCTCTATCAAATTAATCTTCTTCAGGATCTCAATATGTGTAGGCTTAGAAACAATATCATGCTCATCATTCTCATATCTACATGCTCTGATATTCTTTCCAAAACATTCTTCAACCTTCAAATTTGCACTTTCTACTATCTTCTTAAACCTCTTATTGTAACACTGATAGGGCTTGCTCTTAGTAGAATATCCCAAGAAGATACCTTCATCACATCTTACATCAAACTTTCCTATATCCTCATCTCTTTTGCTATAACATTTTCTTCCAAAAACTCTAAAATATCTCACTCTAAGAACATGACCAAACCATAGCTCATAAGGAGTCTTACCCGCATTGCCTTTTATATGCTCTTGGTTGAGTCTGTAAATTTTAGTGCTAACAACTTCCTTCTAGATGGTTTGCACAACATTTCCTTCAATCAGCATTGTTCTAGCAAAATCCAATATTGCTTTGTTCTTCCTTTTAACAACTCCATTCTATTGAGGGCTTCTAGGAGAAGATATTGTTTTCTAATTCCATTCCCCTCACAAAATCTATCAAACTCACCAGATGTGAATTCTACTCCTCTATCAGATCTTAGACACTTTAGCTTCAACCTTGTCTCGGTCTCCATCTTTGCATCTTAAATTTCTCCAATGCTTCTGATTTCTCCCCTAGAAAAGTCATCCACGTCATTCTAGAGTAATCATCAATCAGGAACATGAAATACATGTCACCCTGTAGGCTTCTCACTCTTGTAGGACCACACAAATGAGTATGAAAAAGATCTAACACTCCATTAGATGTATACCATTTTCTCTTAAATGATGTTCTTATTTCCTTTCCCAACAAACATTCTTTACATACCGGATCAAAGGTCTTCACAATCTTAGGCAAATCTCTAACAACTTGAGTAGAACTTATCCTTATCATACCATCAAAATTAACTTGACACATCCTCCAATGCCACGAATAAATTTCATCTATCTGAAAAATCAAACAACTTTGCTCATTGACATTCAAGTGAAAGATATTACCTTTATTTTTACTTCTTGTTGCAATATCTACACTGGAGGCATTCAGAATCTTTCATTTACCATTCTTGAATTGCAAATCATATCCCTCGTAAACCTTCTATCCAACACTCAGAAGATTATACTTTAAACCTTAAACATATAAGACATCATTAGTGTTATTCTTACCATCAAAAGATATAGAACCTCTACCATGAATCACACAAAGAAGTAGAAGCAATACCTGTGGAAGTTACATATTTGTTGGATGAGTTTCATGATATTGTATTTGATAATGTACCTGATAGCTTACTACAAATGAAAAAGATTAGTCAAGTGCAAGAGTTGTTATAGAAATGTTTGATTCGAGAGAGTTTGAGTCAATGTGCGGTACCATAAATACTAGCATCAAAGAAAAATGGATAATGAAGGATGTGTATAGACTCTCGAGCTATCAATAAGATTACTATCAAGTATATATTTCTCTTGCCATTGATTGATGACATTATGGATTGTCTAAGTGGAATGGTGTACCTGACAAATATAATTCTAAAGATTGGATATCACCAATCCTGAATTAGAGAGAGAGATGAACAAAAAAAAACCCTCAAAATAAAGAACAACATATATGAGTGGTTAGTCATCCCTTTTAGGTTAACATATGCACCAAACAAATTAATGTGGCTCATGCACAATGTACTGAAACAATTTTTAGGTATGCTTTTTATTGTTTACATGGATGATATTCTTATTTTGAATAAAATATTGGAGGAGCATATAATGCATATTCATAGGGTTTTTGAGAAGTTAAGAGAAGAAAGAGGTTATTGATTAACTTGAAGAAGTGCAATTTTGTGAAGGAGGAGTTAGTGTAGTTGGGATTTGTTGTTTTAACATCTATGGTCTTAAAATGGACCTAGAGAAATTAAAAGCCTATCTTTGAATGACCTACCCCAAGAAATGATACTTAAGTGAGATCTTTTCATGGATTGAATAATATTTACAAAAAAAATATTACAAATTTCAGTAGTATTTGTGGACCCCTAATTAAAACAAGGAGAGGGAATAGAAAAGAGTTTAAGTGGACTACCAGAGCAACAAAGAATTTTGGTTTGTTGACAAAAAAAGGTTCAAAGCAACATGTCTGGGCACTTTGGGATTTTAACAAGGTATTTTAATTAGATTGTGATGCTAGTGACAATTCCATTGGAGTTGTTATGAGTCAAGAAGGTAATCCCATTTCTTATTTTACTGAAAAGTTGAGTGATGTCAAGAGAAAATATTATATTTATGATCAAGAGTATTATGCTATAGTTTAGGCATTGAATAAGTGAAGACATTATCTTCTTCCAAAAGATTTTGTTTTATTAATTGATAATCAAGATTTATAGTATTTGGACAACCAGAGAAAGTTGAATCAAAAGAAATTAAAATGGAAAGTCTTAGTGGTTCAATTATTCAAAATTAGTGGTATTCCTTTAGGTTCAATCTTACAAATCAGAAATATCTCTTTAGTAGCAAGTCTTGTCCTAGTCATCACACCCTTGCTCTTATCAACAATAATCTGATTGTCAGAATGATTCAATTTCACATACCTCAGAGTCTTTAGATGATTTTGACTCTTAGGATTTTGAAGTTATTTACCAACAGTAGAAATATCTAGTTTAACTGTCTCTACCAGATTAAACTTCTTCAAGATCTTAGTTTTTGCATGATTCGAAACAATATCCTGTTAATCATTCTCATATCTGTATTCACTGATATTGTTTGCAAAATATTCATCAACCTTCACATTTGCACTTTCCACAATCATCTTCAACCTCTTATTATAGCACTGATAGGCCTAGCTATAGTATAATATCATGGAAGAAGATTCCTTCATCACATCTTGCATCAAACTTTCCTATATCCTCATCTCTTTTGATATAACATTTGCTTTGAAAAACTCTGAAATATCTAATTGTAGGAACATGACCAAACCATAGCTCATAGGGAGTCTTACCAAAATCACCTTTTATATGCACCCACTTGAATGTGTAAATAGTAGTGCTAACAACTTCCTTCAAGATGATTTGCGCAACATTTCCTTCAATTAGCATTGTTCTAGCAACATCCAATATTGTTTTGTTCTTCCTTTCAGTAACTCCATTCTATTGAGTAATTCTAGGAGAAAATAATTGTTTTCTAATTCCATTACTCTCAAAAAATGTATCAAAATCACTGGATGTGAATTATCCTCTTCTATCAGATCTTAGACACTTCATCTTCAACCCTATCTCTGTCTCCACCTTTGCATCTTGAATTTCTCCAATGCTTTTAACTTATCTCTTAGAAAAGTCACCCACATTATTCTAGAGTAATCATCAATCAAAAACATGAAATACCTGTCACCCTACATGTTTCTCACTCTTATAGGACAACAAAAGTTAGTATGCAAAAGATCTAACAGTCCATTAAATGTATACCATTTTCTCTTAAATGATGTTCTTGTTTGCTTTCCCAATTGACATTCTTTACATACTGGATTAGAGGGCTTCACAATCTTAGGAAAATCTATAACAACTTGATTAGAACTTATCCTTATCACACAATCAAAATTAACACAACACATCCTCCTATGCCACAAATAACTTTCATCTATCTAAGCAATCAAACAACTTTTCTCACTGACATTCAAGTGAAAGATATTACCTTTAGTTTTAGTCCTTGTTACAATCTCTACATTGGAGGAATTTAGAATCTTTCATTTGTTAGGATTTATAATAGTTCGAAAGATACTGAGAGGGGGGGGGGGGGTGAGTCAGTATCTAACCGATTGACAGATTCTTTAACCTTATTATGTATTTTGCATTCCAAAACACTGTACCGGTAAATAAGAATTAATGCAGTAAACATGAACAATAAAGACAACATAGAAAACACACCATAACACAAGATGTTTAACAAGGAAACGCAGTGTGGGAAAAACCTCAGTGGGATTTGTGACCCACAATATTCACTTACTAGCCAATGAATAAATATTACTTACAATGAGGGGCCTGCACATATAGGAAGGCCAACTGCTTAGCTCACTACTCAATCACAAGATAGAAGTCTCACTGACTTACAAAATGGATTATGAAAATCCAATACAATGTACTGTTTCAAATCAGCATCAGCTATGCCAGGTTCAGTACTGGTTTAAGCTCATACTATTACCATAAACCTTATATAAAATATGCCCTTGTTATTCGCTCATCATTATTTCATCTCCTATTCCATCCTCTATCATCTATATGAAAATAATTTACAAGATCTCATACATATATGAGCCTATTACAATATGCCATGTCGGCTTTATAAAAAGATATTTACAATTAAATACAATAAACAAGTTTATTCCTATCGGCTAGGGTGTTGGTATGCATTGTTGCCAATACCGGTGAAGTGTCTATCGGTGCCAGTGCCTATCAGTGTCTTTACCAGATGAATGTTGAGTGGTTTCTACAAGGTTGTTGGTAGGTTGCCATCAATGACAACACCATCATTTCTCACTAGAGTGTAGAATGCCAACAATCTCCCCCCTTGGCATTGATGGCAACACTCATGAGAAAAATCCAAAAATTGTTCCAAAAAGGGAAGTCCAAAAATTTGCCAAAAATATGTGCTCCCCCTGAGTAGATGATCTCCTTTGAATAGCCATTTTTCTCTATCCACTACTCCCCCTTTGACATCAATGACAAAGGTTGTCAAAACTTTCAAAAGAGTGCAAAATTTCACCTTAAGGTTTGTAATCAATTGGTTACAATCTTAAATATATCATCCAAAACCAAATTTAAACTTTGCATGAATCTGTTGCTATCATTCATGGATGCCTTAGTTCATTGGATCATGTCGGTGAGATGATACATATGCTCCTCCAGTGATCTTTCTCCTTGAATTAGTGCCTTTGAGATGTCATTTCTCAAAGAGATAGGGTTATCCAATTTAGGACTAAATGTATACTTCATCTCTCTGGCATTTGCCTTGATCCTTTCTTTTTCCTTCTCAAATTTCTCCAACTTTTCCTCAAACCCTTCTATTTCTTGGTCAATAACTGATATAGGTTCAGATGAACCAATGATGTTATCAGCTATATCATTAATTTCCTTTTCTACTCTGCTTACTTCTTTCTTAATGTCCTGGGTGAACAGATGTGGCTTGCATGTTTCTCTATATAGTTCCTTATACTCCAAAATTATTGCATTTAGTGCTGATAAAAGTGTGTTAATATGCTTAGTGCACTTCTTTATTGTCTCCTCAAAGAATTTTTACTTTTCATTTTCTATTTTCTCTCTAAATGTGTCCTCATTTACCTTATAAATTGTTATTACATTTCCAGCAATTAATTTAGACAATGTGTCTAACTGTCCTAAAGAATCCTTTACATTATCTATAATGCATTTAGGTGCAATCATCTTAAGAGTAGGAATTGTATCATCAATTGCCTTGTAGGCCAATGCATTACAAACAATTATCTTCTTTATTGAGTCTAGAAGTACCTCTGTCACATTAGTAGGTCTGAATTTTGATGTTTGACCAACTACCTTTATTATTTCAGTGCTTCCAGTGTTAGTAACCAATTTGCTTGTTTCAACCACAAGTGGATCAGTCTAAGTTTGTGTTTCTATCAGCAATGGTTTGGGTTTCTCAGTGATTACCGGTTTTACTATCTCAACATGTACCTGTTCCTTTGCCAGTTTCTCTATTGGTTTCTTTGTGTTATCAATTGTCGGTATCTCTATCTCTATCAGTTTCTCCATGCCAACTTCCATATTACCAATATTCATTCCACTGTCCAAAGGTTGCTCTATGTGCTCTGTTTGCTCTATATGCATCTCAACCTCAACATTTTCAGCTGATTGCTCAACAATGTTTCCACTGTCAGCAATATCATCCTGTACCTCTATGTTGTCCTTGTCCAAAATAATGTTCACTTCTTATGTATCAACATTCATAGTAAATAGAATTTCTGATTTAGGGTTAGTGCCATCATGTGTTATGTCCACATTTTTAGTAGTCGGTGTATCGACAATATGTGCCAGTGTGGTATCCAAGGGTGGTGGTAAGTTATCAGTTATTTTAATGTTTGGTATTCCACCAACTTTACCTTTTCCTTTGTCCTTGTCCTTTTGATAAACCTTGAATTTTTTCTTAGGTCTGTTCAGCTCTTCTATTTTTCCTTTTTTACAAAAAGATATCCCATTTGTCATTTGTTTCCTCTACAATTTCATTTACTCTACCAGCCATTAAGGTCACTTATCAGTGACCACTTGCAAAAACTTATCTATCAGTTTCACAAATTAATTCATCAATCTCCCCTTTTGAGCTAACCAAATATATAGCTAGGAGTTTTTCAACCTCAAGTTTCTTATCTAACTCCATTACTATAATCCTCTTTGCATCTAACCTTCTATATAGATCATTTGGTAAATCATCTACAACTTTAGTTAGCACTTTCTTATAGAAGTTCAGATGTAGAATAATATTATTTTCAACACTTTCCTTTTCTACATCAGTGAGTATGTTATACAACTTGCTCACATTAGCCAAGTTACCTTCATCAGTGATTTCATTTAGTAAATTGTCCAAAGGTGGCATCACTTGTTTGTGTTTCTTCTTGGGTGTCAACTTATTTTCCAGTTGTCTTACCACTTGTTGCTTCTTTCTCAAAGTTCTTGTTTTCTTGGGTGGAGAAAAGGGTACTGGTGAGGGTTTTCTCTTTCTATCAACTCTCTTAAACTCAACAAGTATCTCACTATTAAATGATGTGCCAACTGGTGAGATATGTGCCTTTGGTTGTAATCCTTCCAGTTCACTTTCCTTTATTCCAGTAAGGTTCAAGAAATTTTCTTTTATTTCCTTTGCTTGTTTTTATGCACTCCTTATGTACTTTTCTCTTTTCTTCCTTTGTTTTAGTGTTTGTACATCACTCTTAATTGATTCTGCACTACTAAAAACTTTTTCTACTGGTTCTCTAGGTGCTTCCAACAGGGCTTTAGCATAAGTCTCAATAATATTTACATCATCCTCATACCCCATTTCAATTATCCATATAGTTCTAGTAGAACTACTTCCTTCCAAATTTCATCTTTCTTAATCACAAAGAAAATTTCCTTTTCATATTTATCTACAATACTTTGTGGTAGTCTCTCTCTTCTTTTCATTTTAGCTTGGAAAGCTTTGAAACAATCAGTTGTATTGTTTTCTCTGGCAGCACCCATACTGGTGAAGGCTTCTAGCAACTATTTTCCTACCGGTATGTCATATCCAAAATATTTTTGTCCAATACTGAGATTTCTTTTGAGAAATACAATATAAGGCATACCAAAAGATTGCCAAAAGGAAATGTTCCTTTCTTGTCTCCTTTTATCTTTTTCAAATTATCAACTAGTTCATCCTTCAGCCATTCACACACATCTATTTTTGCATCATTGTTTACCATATCATAAGCACTTTTAATGCAAAGACTAGAAACTGAGTTAAGTTTGTTTGCATGTGTGGTCTTGTAACCTAAAATCATACTTATGAATCTCACATTGATATCCTCAATGCCATTTACTCTTAGAGATCTACTATCAAATGTTGCTCTGATTAAGGTCATAACTATTTTGTTAGGTACCTTCTTTGTCTTGTCTAGTCTATTGTTGGTAGAGGGTAAACCTATCACTACCCTAATTGCTTGACGGGTGAACTTGCAAATTGAATCTAACCAGACAAATTTTCATTGTGCCCTACTTAGGACAATTCTCACTACCTCCTCTAGAAATTCAGGGATGTTCAAGATTTCTAAAAAACCTAAGGTTTCAATAACCTTGTGCTCGGGTTTGACATTTCCATTTTCATCACAACTTATGGTATTAAACATCTTTAATATTTCCACGGAACCTAGTTATTCAATATTGCAGTGAATATAAATTCTAGGGTCCTCAACATAAGCTACACCTTTAGGAATTTTTGAAAAAGCACCTATGGAATCATCTTTCTTAGCTATCTTGGGAACAATCTTGAAAACGGGCCTAGGGAATTTTACAATTTCCACAACAGTAGGGTTTGCAATAAATTTAGGAGCAGAAGATGAAGCCATTTGAAAAATACCTTAATCTGCCTAATAATGTTTGAGTGCTTGAAAGAAATCACTTCACTTCTTCGCGTTGAATTCATTCGCTCAAATTTTTGCACTCTCTACTAGTTTGAATGCTTGGTGATTTAAAAATGAAGGAAAACTAATGATTTATAATGAATTTTCATTCAACAACCGCAATAAATGCTCATCGGTTAAGTGAAAACTTAACACATTTTCCGGTAAAGAATAAATCTATCTTCTCACTATCTATCGAGGGTAATCTACATGATATTCAACTTTTTGCAATACCCCCAATGGTTACTTCTTAGTTGGATGAAGAATCTCATGCCGGTGGAGTAATACTTTGTTCTACTGGTGAAGGAATAGTCTCATCAACATTCTGATTTGTCTTTCTAATCCATTGTTTTGAAAATTGTTGCTTTACCTCATCAACCTTCTCTTTGCCTTTCAAACTGGGTCCTTTATTGTTTGCCAGTGAATTCTTGCTTCTACAAAAATTTTCAATATGTCTAATCTTGTTACAAGCATAACAAGTCACATTACTCTTTTGAATAGCCTTTCCATATCCTATGTCGGTTTGTGTTCTGCATTGATTAGATAAGTGCCCAAATCTTCCACAAACATAACATCTTACATTCGTTCTGCAATTTTCTGAATTATGACCAACTTTGTTGCATTTGGAACATTGACCAATGGGTGCATTAATGTTCTTATTGTTTCTAGATCTACACTAATTTTCTCTATGACCATACTTGTTATAGTTAAAGCATTTCCCATTAAGTTTCTAAGAATTAGGTTGTTTTACTAGTTTACTATGATCATGATTGTTTGTAGTACCGAAACTTGTTACAAGCTAGGGTTGTCGTTGCACCAAAAGATCGACCTATCAATACCCGATACAACCACTAGACTTACAAAATCCATAGGAGGCTATTAAACCATGTCACAAATCCCCATGAGGGATGCTGGGCCACTACTAACAATCCCTCTCCCAGTATCACTTGTCATGGCCTACGTGATTCAAACCTGTGACCAAGATCTGATACCACTTGTTACAAGCTAGGGTTGTCATTGCACCAAAATATTGACCTATCAATGCCCAATACAAACACTAAACTTATAGAATCCATAGGAGGCTATTAAACCATGTCGCGAATCCCCGCGAGGGATGCTGGTCCACTACCAACAGAACTTTCAGCAATTTCAAATCCAAGTCCATTAGTATCTCCATTAGGTTTTTGACTTTTAAGCATATCATCAAGTTCTTCTGATCTTTTCTTGAATATCTCTTTATGTTGATTTGCAGTAGCCAACTCATTTTCCAGAATTCCCATCCATCTCATAAGTTTAGTTTTATCATGTTGCATGTGAATTAGATCCATCTTTAACATATCATTTTCATGACTGAGTCTTATATTTTCATTACCAACATCATTTAGTCTCCTAGTTAAGTCATCTTCATTATTATTTCTATCTTCAACGTCTTTACAAAATCTCATAGTCATATCTTGCATTTCATTCCTCATAGTCATGTTTTCTTGCCTCAATTTTTTCACAAGCTCATTGAGAGTTTCCTTTTCATCGTTATCATTTTGCATCTTCTCATGAAGTTCTTTTCTTTTATTTCTAGCAATAGTAAGATTCTCTTGAAGTCCTTGAATGAATTTTTGTGTAGTCCTCAGATCATCTTCAAGTTTTATATTCTTCAACTTCTCTAAACCATAGTCTACAAGAGCTCCTTCCAATTGCTTTCTTAAGTTTTCCATCTATACCAGTGTCAAAATCTTCATCAAGTTGTTAGGCTTTTGGAATTAGAGGACCAGGCTCGGATACCAATTGTTAGGATTGATGATAGTCCCAAAGATACTGAGAGGGGGGGGGATGAATCCGTATCTAACTAGTTGACAAATTCTTTAACCTTATTAAGTATTTTGCATTCCAAAACAGTGTACCAATAAATAATAATTAATGCAGTAAACAGGAACAATAAAGACAACATAGAAAACACACCATAACATGATGTTTAATCAGGAAACCCAGTGTGGGAAAAACCTCGGTGGGATTTGTGACCCACAATATTCACTCACTGGCCAATGAATAAATATTATTTACAATGAGGGGCCTGCACATGCAGGAAGCCCAACTGCCTAAAGCTCACTACTCAATCACAAGATAGAAGTCTCACTGACTTACAAAATGGATTATGAAAATCCAATACAATTTACTGCTTCAATTCAGCATCAACTATACCAGGTTTAGTACTAGTTTAAGCTCATACTATTACCATAAACCTTATATAAAATCTACCCTTGTTATTCACTCGTCTTTATTTCATCTCCTGTTACATCCTCTATCATCTATATGAAAATGATTTACAAGATCTCGTACATATATGAGTCTATTACAATATGCCATGTCGGCTTTACAAAAAGATATTTTCAATTAAATATAGTAAACAAATGTTTATGCCTGTCGGCTGGGGTACCGGTATGCATTGTTGTCATTGCTGGTGAAGTGTCTATCAATGTCGGTGTCTATCAGTGTCTTTACAAAATGAATGTCAATTGGTTGCCAGAAGGTTGCCAGTAGGTTGCCATCAATCACAACACCATCATTTCTCACTAGAGTGTAGAATGCCAACATCATTTACCATTCTTGAATTGTACATTATGTCCATCATCAACCTTCTATCCAACACTCAAAAGATTATACTTTAAACCTTCAACATATAAGACATCAGCAACATTATTCTTACCATTAAAAGATATAGAACCTCTACCATGAATCACACAAAGAAGTAGAAGAAATACCTCTAGAAGTTATAAATTTGTTTGATGAGGTTTAGGATATTGTATCTGATTATGTACCTAATATCTTACTATGAGTGACAAAGATTAGTCAAGTACAAGAGTTGTCATAGAAATGGTTGATTCAAGAGAGTTTGAGTCAATGTATAGTACTATCAATATTCGCATCAAATAAAAATGTAGAATGAAGGTTGTGTATAGACTCCCGAGTTGTAAATTAGATTACTATCAAGTATATATTTCCTTTCCCAAGGACGGATGACATTATGGATTGTCTAAGTGGAGTTGAGTACCTCTGAAAGATAAATCTAAAGAGTGGATATCACCAATTCTTAATTAGAGAGAGAGATGAATGAAAAAAAACCCTCAAAATAAAGGACAACTTCTATGAGTGGTTAATCATGCCTTTTGGGATAACCAATGCACTAAACAAATTAATGTGGCTCATGAACAAGGTACTAAAATAGGTTTTGGGTATTCTTTTTATTGGAGGAGCATATAATGCATATTCATAGGGTTTTCAAGAAGTTAAGAGAAGAAAGAGGAAATTGATTAACTTGGAGAAGTTCAGTTTTGTGAAGGAGTTAGTCTACTTGGGATTTATTGTTTCAACATCTATGGTCTAAAATGGACCTAGAGAAAGTAAAAGGCTATCCTTGAATGGCCTACTTGAAGAAATGATACTGAAGTGAGATCTTTTCATGGCTTGGATAATTTTTACAAAAAAATTATTATGAATTTCAGTAGTATTTGTGGACCCGTAATTAAAACAAGGAGAGGGAATAGAAAAGAGTTTAATTGGACTACGAGAGCAAAAAAGAGTTTTGGTTTGTTGAGAAAAAAAGGTGCAAAGCAACATGTTTGGGCACTTTGGGATTTTAACAAGGTATTTCAATTAGATTTTGATGCTAGTGACAATGTCATTGGAGTTGTTATGAGTCAAGAAGGTAAACCCATTTCTTATTTTACTGAAAAGTTGAATGATATCAAGAGAAAATATTAATTTTATGATCAGGAGTATTATGCTATAGTTTAGGCATTTAATAAGTGAAGACATTATCTTTTTCCAAAAAAGTTTGTTTTATTAATTCATAATCAAGATTTATAGTATTTAAACAACCAAGGAAAGTTGAATCAAAAGTAATTAAAATGGGTTGAGTTTTTTCTAAGTTACACCTTTATTTTGAATTCCAAGAATGGAAAGTCTAATAGAGTTGCAAATTCCTCCAGTAGAAGGAAAAATTTGTTGAAAGAGATGTAGATCAAAGTTGTTGGATTCCAAGAACTCAAGGATTTTTGTCTAGAGGATCTTGATTTTGGTGAGGCTTGGAGAGATTGCATGGATTTTGTTACTTTAGATAGGACCAAGTGGTTGGATTTTATAATTCAATATGAGATGTTATTAAGAGGAAGTCAGTTGTGAATTCCAAAGAGTTTCATGAGGGAGAACCTAACTAAGGAGAATCACAACTCGGAGGATTGGGTAGAAACTTAGGTCAAGATAAGACCATTGCTCTTGTTAGTGATCATTATTATTGTCCATAATTTCAGCAAGATAGGAAGTTTGTGCAAAGTAGTAAAGTATGTCAGATGCCAAAAGGAACCATGTAGAATACAGTGCTATATTAGCCATTACCTATACTAGAGAGGCCATGGAAGGATATTAGTATGGAATTTGTTCTTGGTTTACTAGGTTTCCCAAGGACTCAAAGAAGAAATGATTCTATATTTGTGGTGGTGGATATATTCTCAAAGATGGAACATTATATTCCTTGTAAGAAGACTAATGATGTTATTCATGTGGCAGAGCTATTTTATAGAGATGTGGTGAGATTACATTGTCTACCAAAAAGTGTAGTTTCAGATTGAGACACCAAGTTTTGAATATATTAAGTTGGGAGAGGCCCAAACCTTTACATAACTACAAAACTAGTGAGTGAAAAAAACCAAGAGCTAATGAGGGTTGAGGACCCAAGGCATAATTCTTACTACCAAAAAGGAACAAAACCCGTCGGTCTTCGATCACCACTAACAAAACCCCAAAAAATGAACAACCAAACCCAATAGACAAGAAAAATAAAACAAGATACTCCCCCACTGAAAGAGAATGAATTGATGGATTACCTAGTAGAGGAAAACACCAACTTCCTACCCTAGCATATCTCTTTGTATTTTTTTTAAAAGGAGAGCTTTCTATTCAAATCTTTCCCTGAGGAGATAGTCAGTGAGTCTAGCTTGGCTTCCACCTTCTAAGATACATATGCATCACGCCTCGTAGTAGTGGAGGATTCCAAATGGTGCCTCTTCTTAGCTCGCCTCCTCGCAATCTCATCTTGAATAGCTTGGAGAGCATTGGAATTTTTCTCAATCATTTCCATGTTCTCCATGTTTTATGCAAACATATTCTCCATTTTCCTCTTTGTGGAGTCCTGATTGTTATGCAGTGCCTCAACCAAATCTTTCATGTTATTATTGTGGAGCTAACATTCTCACAATGCTCATTCACTGAATTATCTAGCGCTTCCCACCATCATCTTGGTAGCTTGAAGGATTTCCCAGACCTGTGAACGACTCTTCTATTTCTCAATGGTAGTAGCCTTCATTTTCTTCCATTTACCGCCCATGATCCTATTAATTTCAATACTTTGTAGCTCCAACCTGATTCCTTTCTTCGTAATAGACTCTCTATGATGACCACTTCGATTTCTATAGGACTTTATAGTGCTATTGTTGAAGATGGTTAAAAATTCCCATAAAGAATGCACAATTAACCTACAATGATCATTGTACTTCCTCCTCGGTAGCCTGCAGAGCCAGTGTCTACTGCCATGATATTTCTTTTCACTTCGGGAAATGATATCAAATCTACCCTTGCTTACAATGCAATCTTTTATAAATTAAGATGTCATGTGCCACACATGGTATCTCCCCTTCACCATTCCAGGTAATAATTATCTCACTCCGTATTGCCACATTTGTAGCCCAGTCCACACTCTTGTTAGCCTCTCTATTGACATGTGTGATGTGTCATTTTTTAAACCCCTAAAGTAGATCTCTAGCAGATTTAATGATGTTCTTGATAGTCCATGATGGTTGATGATTACTGAGAAGGCAATTAATTATCTTATTGATAAACTAGATAATAGTATTAACACTACTAATAATGGAATTGATAATAATATTTTTTTTACATTAAACAACAACAAAATAAGGGGGTTGACTCTGTAGAAAAATAGTGCTCATAGATAGCTTTAACTAGCCATTAATAACATATTAAGAAAAGCATATAGTCCAAACTTATAATATCACAAATAGTTTAGAGTAAACTTTAACACTATAAAAGTTGATAGAAGAATAAAAATTTATAAAACTCGTTCGAAAGGAAAACAATAAAATTGCCAACAAGCAATTAGGCAAATAGACTACCCCAATCCTTAGTGAGGAATTTAAAGAGATCCTTATAATTTCCTTCATTTTTTGCATCCTTCTTGAGCACCTTCTTTTGCAGTAGGCATATATTAGTTGCAGAGTTATGCATCACCTTCGAGCTAAATCGAGAAAGGTGCACCATCTTCTTTTCTATTTCAATCTCCTCCACCTTGTGGGTAGTAAGGTTTGTAGAAGTATAATCACATTTAGCATATTAATAAGTCTTGCCAATCAGTTGAGTCTCTTTACTTGGGAGGTCATCCTCAAAGAGGTGGGCATTCTTTGTCAAGTCAAACAATTCCAACCTAGTACTCTATGATGGTCATTGGTCATCTTTTTTAAACTTTTCTCTTCCTCCATCTTAGAGCCTTCCCCATTTTCATCCACATCCATTTTTTTCTTATCTTTTTTTGAAGATCTCCTTGCCAGCCTGTTAGACCTCCTAGGGTTGGAATTACCCATTCCCAAGTTCTCTTCCTCCCTATTGCCTTAGGTCATCTCCTCATCACTTTCAATTTCCTCAATATGGACCTAGGCCTCAATTTTCTTATCTTTCTTGGTAGGGAGTAGCTTTCCCATGTTTAGTAGAGCCTAACAGGGTGGTACATTGTTTTAGGTTATAGAAACTGGCCATAGCATTCCCCCAAGGGGTTGTTAGGCTATAAGTAGTGGAAGTAGTGATCCAAGAGGGTGATATAAGGGAGGGTTTATAGGCACCCATGATCCTAAGGTGTTTCTTATTGCTATGGTGGTCATTCTAGGAGAATCTAGAATGGTCACTATAGGTGGGGAGTTAGAATGAAGTGGGACCTTAGTAATAATAATCTTCTTAAGAGGGAACACGGTTAAGTGGAATTGATAGAGATGATAAATAAGCCCCTAGTGAAGAGGGATAGAACTCATATCAGATTCATTAGCCACTTTTAGGACATCCCTAATGAATTTTTTGAGGGAGTTGATAAGGAAGTATAAGAAACAAATCAAAGCACTATAGTGGAAATGGTTTAGAATAGTGAGATGATAGTAATAAAAAACTTTTAACCTTCCTTCAAGGATGATGAACTTTATAATAATTAGGCATACCTGACACCATGGTGGTAGAAGCTCCTCAAGATCAAACCCTCTATGTAGTTTGATAGATTGTTCACCTCCTTAAAAAAATGATCCAAGATTTCATTGTTGGAAACCCTACTCTACTTATTTTATTTTATGCCCATGGTGGACAATCCAATAGCTTTAGTATAACATTTTTGTTAACATCAAATGAAAAACCCATCCACTTTAACAATACGACTCTCCTAGGAGGTGGAAAACTATATGGAAAGGTTTTCATCAAACTCATTAATACATTCTATGAATAGAGGAACTCTTCCCTCAACAAAAATATGTCAAACATTCTCATCATCTTTGAATTTAGAATGCATATGATGCAGGAGCATACGATGGTGTATGCACAATCTTCCATCACCGAAAAAAAATTACTTTTTTGTTTAGTTTTCTTTTAATTTTTTTGTAGTTGTAGATACCCATTTTAGTGAATAAGAGATTCCAACTTTTAGAATTGACAAACTACTTTTTCTAGCCAAATGTCAAAAATAGTAGGTTTTTATTTAAAGGCAGATGAAACACAAATTTTACAAGAATCTTGAGAATGGAAAAATAAGGACATTGAAAGAATCAGATTAAAAGCATTAATGGTTTGAAAGTTATTAAAGTTTTAGTTTCCCAAAAAATTGAAAAAAATTATTCCAAGTCAGATTTGAGGCATTAAATGGCTCTGAATAGCCCCTAAAATGGTATAAATTGGCTAAGCAAATTATTATCACATTCTTCACTCAAAAATATTTCCAACACTTAAATAGTTCACCAATTCAATTCCTGGATCAAAAGTTATGGCTGCTAGAAGTTGGACAATTTTTAGAAAGTTCCAATTTTTTGAATCTAGTTGTATTTTCATGTTTTGGTATATCTCTGCCAACTGGTAATTTCTAAATTGTAATTTTGGCTCCAATTTGGTAAAGGCTATTTAGGACTCATTGAGGAAGTTTGTGAGTTATTTGTGGTATGTGATTTTTTGGAGTTGAGTTTTGGGGAGTTTGGTTTCGGGTTCAAAAATCGTATTGTAAGGGTTTTCAATAAAACTCTATAAGCTATTGTATTGCAGCATGTGAGGATTGATTCCTCTAGATTGTACTTGCATGTTTTGCATATATTAATAACAAAATCTTTTATCTTTTGGTTGCAATTTGATGTGTTTTTCTATTTCTCAGGTTGTTCCGTCATGATCATACTTGGTTCAATTCTCACCTTGTCACCACCCATAGTAATAGAAATAACAAACAACATATACTTGGCCAAAATTAGCTATCTTAGAGCCCAACACTAAGGTAACAAAAAAGGAAATTCATAGATAAATATAGTGTAGATGGGATGTGTACAATAGTAATGAATATTATTACTAGGCACCGTCTATTTTAAAGTGCCAATCGTGTCACTTAATGCCCTTAGTAGATAAAACAAGGGAAAAAACAAAATATCTTTCCTTCACAATCTCAAGCATATTAGTAGAATCAAAGGTCATGTTGTGTAAATGACTAATATTTAAATTTTGAATCTAATTGTGGATATAGTTAATACATTCCACATTACTATCATGCAAGGTTGTCATAGTAATGTGATAACCTAAGGCCAATGCACTAACAAGCCAATAGGTAGGGCATCAGGTCACCCTTGTAGAGACCATGCGATGTTAGAAATAACAAACAATTCCAAATCATGATTATCATGTCATTAATCTAATTTATCAAATCGACCCCTTCAAAGACCATAAAGAGTTGTCAAGGTTGCCATGTCATACACCCAATCATCATGCTTATCTAATTAAATAAATCATGCCAAATCCCACTTCATCTCCAAGCATAGATTCCCATGATAAATCCCACATGACCATGATAAGGACAATCTTCATTATTATTATTCAGAACCGACTAATTGAAATTACAACCAAAGGCCACAAAGCTAACAAGATTACAAGAAGAACACCAAATCACCTTATGGACCCATGAAGACCTTAGAAACAAACAAGAAAGTCACTACCAGGTAGATGAAGAGTCACACTATAAATTCAATTCATCATATCAATGCATCTATTAATCATGGAATGTAGATAAGGTTGCCACTTTTTGATTCTGGTCAGAATAAGTATCAAATTCAAAAATTTCCACCTATAACTACAATAATCATAACATAGATGAAAACAATCCATCCATCATATTATTGCAAATATATTTTTTTATATAATTGATGTCAAACTTGTTGATCCTAGTGAGCTACTTGTTTAACTTGCTTACAGTCTTTTGTCTGCATGTGGTCTAGTATAACACAATTTTAGTGGAGTAGCAATGTGATCATTTAGATGTGTAGAATCGATTTGTGGTTCTTCCAAAAGTCTTATAATGATGTATCATGATGGTTCTAGAGCTTTGGTGGTGGTTTCTCATATTTGTAGTTGATGTTTAGGCTAATGTGATTATTTCAGTTTCTATGTACAAGAATGTGTTACATTCCTATACCGACTAGTATTCTAGTGATGTGATTCAATTATTCAAAATTTTGTGGTATTTTTTCATGTTATCTTGGGCATCTACAATTACTCTCAGTGATCTACATTGTATTTCATGCAAAGTTGTGGTACTATGCTTTGACAGTTTTATCTTTTGCACCTGATCTATGATGTTTTTCTTGTGGATATATGGGTGATGGTTTAGGATGGACTAGAAGGTGTGTTGACTTCATGTGAATCCTCACACATCTCATTTTTCCCTTCCACATTGCTTTGGAGATTGCTTTTGGGCTGACAATTATAAATTTACATGCTAGACCTAATTAGCCTAACCCAAATAGTGTCCATGACGTTATGGTTGGTATATAAAGGATGGAATCATTTTGGAATAATATAAGACAAATTGTGTGTGTTGTGTGAAGTATATATGTAGCATAGTGGTCCAAAAGTGCTATAGAGCAGAGATGAAGACAATTTCTGATATGTTTTGAATTGTGAACTTTTATCAATATTTTAATGGATGCAGTTCTCTACATCTCAACCTTATAGATGTATCTTTATCTAGAGTATTGTATTTTGCCCTAAGGAAGTGATATTTAGTGTTGCAAGTCTCTTTTCGTATCTTGCCCTAAGGTTGTGCACCCTATCTTAGCAAGTCATCTCAAGGGAAATGCACTCCTTGGCCTCTAGCCTAAACTTTGTAACTTGATTATTCATATAGTGAGATAGCTATCATCATGGTTTTTCCTTGTTTGGGTTTTCCACAAAAAAATTATTGGTGTTATTATGTGGTTTCTTTTGTGGTTAGAATCATTTACTTTCACACATATGTTAGATGGAATTAATGTCGAGATAAAGGCTAGATTTGATTAATTTTTTTGTGTATGTTGATCTATGTCCACCCCCCCTCTCGGCAACTAGTAGTGTTCAACAATTGGTATCAAATAAAGGTTCCTAAAGTAATAGCCTAATAGTTGAGGTAGATCTGAGTTTTTGAATATTATGTTTAATTCTAGTTTGGATGCTATGGAACCAAATTAATGGGACATTGATTTTGTGGATGACATGGATGTAGCATTGACGCATGTTCTATTAGATATGGATTAAAGAAAAATCAAGTGCAAGAAAGAAAAAGAGAAGATCACCTATCTAGGAAAGCTACTTGATGAAGGAAGAAAGGTTATTGATGATCTTGAAACAAAGCTACATGACAAAATCAAATAATGCATAAAACTTGAAGAAGAGGTGGACATGTTGAAGAAAGAGTTGAAGGAAGAAAAAATAAATTTACAAAGGTCTAAATCTTAAAGATGGTAGTGAAGTGCTTGATGTGATGCTTAGTTCTTAGAAGAAAAACAAAGATAAAGGTGGAATTAGATTTGAAAATGGCAAAAGTTATAAGAGTTTAAATAATAGAGATAAAGGAAAGGAAAAGGTCAAGGATAAACTAAAGGAATCCAGAAAAGATTAACAATTCTTCATTCCATTTTAGATCAAGAAGATTGATATAAGGAATCATGTTCAAACTAGGTATTCATCAACCTTTAATAGAAATTGTTTTTAATGCAAGAAATTTGGACATAGAAATAGTGAATATAGAACTTAGATCAGATTGAAGTCATTTAATGGTCAATGTTACACTTGCAATAAGTTTGGACATAAGGCAAGTGAGTAAAGAAGTAGGATGGTATGGAATGGATATGTGAATACAAATTATGATGGAAATATTCAGTCATTGAATGGATATTGTTATGCTTGCAACAAATTTGGGCACAAGGATTTTGAGTGTACATCTAATGTCAGGAGAAGTGGAAATGGTCTACAACAAGGTCTGACTTGCTATAACTATAATAAAATTAGACACATTTCTAGGTTTTGTAGAGGAAGGAATGATAATTCTACTAGTTGGTAAAGATGATTGATGTTACTGAAGAAAATGAGAAGATACAAAAGACATGGGTAAATAAACTAGATGAGAAGGTGTAAGAAAATAGTGAGGATGTGTTTACACCTACAAGATAACTAGGGATGCAATTAGGGCATTAACTGGTATGTGTTGAACTAGTAGAGTCCCAAAGAAGAAGATTGTGAAGAATATCATTGTTCCAGATTTGACTGGTGCTAACTCAAATGGAAGGGCAATGATAGTTAAATATATTTTTGATTTGGGCATCAAGTATATGATGAATATTCTGGCATACAAGATCTACCATAAAAAATGGAAGGTTTTTGCCATCACTATAGTCATTTACACTACACGTCAAATGGTGGTTGTTAGAGAGAGAGTCAACTTGTGTGTGTTTATGAGGGAGCGGTTTCTAGAGATCATGAAAAGAATGAAGAAAAGTAAGTACCCAATTAAATATGGATCTTTGATTACTTGTTTGGCATTCATGTTTATGAATGATCTTCCAGCAACTAGGAATCATATTTGGGATAAGTTTTCTCCTATAGATGTACAAATTCGACAACATATTAGGAGTTTTGGGAGTGACCAAAAAGTGCTCAATACATTATATTCTAGCTGCTTTAAAAATCTTCAAGACACTATGCAAGATAGAGAAAGGTTTCCTCTATATGTGGTCTAGAAGTAAAGGGATGTGTTCACATTTTGTGTGGGTAGAGATAAATGTTATATTAAGGTTGTTGAGTCAAGGACTACATGGATTTTCGAGATACCTTATGAGGTATTGACAAAATAGATTGGGAGACATATTGCTATAGTTATATAATTATTGGTAGAACCAAATGAGCCTAGATTTGGTATTGTAGGAGATATTGAAGCTAAGTTGGGGCAAGAGAAAATAGACAAAGGACATTGTAAGAGGATAGAGAAGTTATATAAGGAGATTGGTCTACCTGTAGTTGCAAAATAATTTGGTGTGACTCCTATTGAGGGATCATCAAGACAGGGATAGAGGAGGATGAGGTTTGTGTCTACCTCTACTTTAGTAAAGATAGGTTCCCCTAGAGCCCCAACTAGATTAGTTGCAAGTGTGAAGAAGGAAATTAGGTGAAAATAGAAAGCTACAAGAAAGAAATATGATCTAGAGCCTAAAGTAGAAGAAGTGGAAAGAAGAAGTTTGGATGAGGAAGTGAAAAAGAAAGAATTTTATATTCGAACAAGGTCCAAGGGGACTAAGGTAGAAGAAGTGGAAGAAGAAGAAGAAGAAGAATATGACACAATGCCTCTAGTCAAATGGAAGAGATCATTCTGGTATCAGAGCTTGGTCCTCTATTTTCAAAAGCCTAACAACTTGAGGAAGATCTTGACACTGGTAGAGATGGAAAATTTGAGAAAGCAATTGGAAACAACTCTTTCAGACAATGATGTAGAAAAAGTAAAGAATATCATACTTGAGGATGATGTAAAGGTTGTAGAGGATATCATTTGAGGAATTCAAGAAAATTACACTATAGCAAGAAATAAAAGAAGAGAACTTTGTGAAAAGATGCAGAATGATGAAAATGAAAAGGAAACTCTTAATGATCTGGTAAACAAGCTAATACAAGAAAACACTACAATGAAGAATGAGATGCAAGATATGACTGTGAGATTTTGTAAAGGAAATGAAAATCAAAAGAAGAATGAAGAAGAATTGGTTAGAAGAGTGAATGATGATGGAAATGAAAATACAAGACTCAGTCATGAAAATGATATGTTGAAGACAAATCTGATGCCGACACAAAATGATAGAACTAAACTCATGAGACAGAAAGAAATCTTGGAGAATGAACTGATAGTTGCAAATCAACACAAAGAGAAATTCAAGAAAAGTTCAGAAGAACTTGTTGACATGTTGAAGAATCAGAAACTTAATGGTGATACAAATGGCCTTGGCTTTGAAATTGGTGAAAGCTCTGGTACTACAAACAATCATGATCATAGTAAACCGGTAAGACAACCTAATGCTTACAAATTCAATGGGAAATGCTTTAACTGTAACAAGTATGGTCATAGAAAAAATCAGTGTAGATCTAGAAATTATCAGAACACTAATACACCCACCGGTCAATGCTCTAAATGCAACAAAGTTGGTCATAATTCAGAAAACTACAGAATGAATGTAAGATGTTATGTTTGTGTAAGATTTGGACACCTATCTAATCAATGCAGAACACAAACTGGCATAGGTTATAGGAAAGATATTCAGAAAACCAATGTGACTTGTTATGCTTGTAACAAAATTGGACATATTACAAAATTTTCTAGAAGCAAGACTTCACCAGCAAATAATGAAGGTCCTAGCTTGAGAGGTAAAGAAAAGATTGAAGAGGTAAAGAAAGAATTCTAAAAATAATGGATCAGAAAGTTAGATCAGAATGTTGATGGGAATACTCCTCCACCGACAGAATAGTTTATCACTCCATGGACAGGAGACTCTTCATCTAACTGAAGAAAAATCCTTTGGGGGTTTAGCAACAAATTGAAATACATGTTATTATACCCTCAGTTGATGGTAAGAAGTCAAATTACTTCTATACTGGTAGATCAGTTAAGTTGTGACTTAAACTGGCAAGCATTAAATGTGGTAGTTGGAGAAAATAACATTATAAAGCAAGTGTTTTTGTTGCTTTTTCATTCATCGAGCTTTCAAATCTTTGAGAGCACAAAAATTTCCAAGCAGAGACATCCCTAGCGAAAAAATGAAGTAGTTCATCAAGCATTCATCCCTAAGGCAGATTGAGGTATTTATAACTATGGCTTCTTCATCCACTCCTGAATTTATTGCAAACCCTATTGTGATTGAGGTTATTAAGCACCCTAGACCCATATTCAAATTGGTTCCCAAAATTGTGAAGAAAGATGATAGCATAGGTGCATTTTCTCATATTCCTAAGGGAGTAGCATATGTTGAAGACCCTAGGATATACATACATTTTCATATAGAGGAATTAGGTGATGCTGAGATTAAAAAAATGTATAGGACTATGATTTTTAATGTATATGGTAATGTCAAGATGGAACATAAGATAATAGAAACCCTAGGCTTTGTGGATATTCTTAGCATTCCTGATTTTCCCAAAGATATAACAAGAATAGTTCTAAGTAGAGTCCATGGAAAATTATTTTGGTTGGATTCCATCCATAAGATCACCAAAGAAGTAGTAAAAGTAGTAACAGGGTTACCTTCCACCGGTAGCAGGCCTGACAGAACAAAGAAGGTCCCAAATGACACAGTGATGAAACTAACTGGTGCAACTTTTCACAAAAGGTCTCTAAGGGTAAATGATGTAAAGGACATCAATGTAAGATTTGTTAGTATGATTTTAGTCTACAAGGCTACACATGCAAATAGGTTGAACTCAGTTTCTAGCCTATGTATCAAAAGTGCATATGACTTGGTAAATGATAATGCTAGAATAGATGCGTGTGAATGGCTCAAAGATGAATTGATAGACAATCTAAAGAAGATTAAAGGAGATAAGAAAGGAAAATTTAGATTTGGAAATTTTCTTGTTTGCTTAATGTTGTACATTACTAATAAAGTACCCAGTATTGGTAGAAGAGATTTTGGCTTTGATATATCAGTAGGAAAGCAGCTATTGGATTTATTAATCAACATGGGAGAAGACAGAGAGAAAAACATAAATGAACATTTTCAAGCATTGAAGGCTCAAATGAAAACAAGAATAAGACTATCACAGGCAATTGTAGATAAATATCAGAAGGAGATATGCTTCATAATCAAGAAAGATGAAATTTGGATGGAGGTAGTTATCCCTAGAACTATCTGGGTAACTAAAATGGGTTATGAAACATATGATAATATCATAGAAACTTATGCAAAAGCCCTCCTTGAAGCAGCAAAGGAACCCACTAAGGAAGTCTTTGGAAATGTTGAAACAATTGAAAGTGGAATTCAGTCAAGGAAAAGGGTTAAGAACGTTGAAGAAATAGTAAGGAAAGGAACTTGACAGGCAAAGGCAATTAAGGAAGATGTTTTCAAACAAACTAGTATAAAGGAAAGTGAGTTGGAAGGACTTCAACTGAAAGCTCATCATTCACCGGTTGTAACTTCCTTTGAGAGTGATATATCGGTCATATTTAAAAGGGTAGAAAGGAAAAGAAAACCCTCCCCGACACCCTTTCCTACACCCAAGAAAACCAGACAAAAGCAACAGGCAGTTAGGCCTCCTGTTAAGAAAATGACTCCAATGAAGAAGAAGATGAAACAAGATATTGCTCCACTAGATAAACTTCTTAGTGAAATAACAGAGGATGGTATGTTGAAAAACATCAGCAAACTGTACAACACACTCTCTATAGATGACAAAGAAAGCATAGAAAATAGTGTAATTTTACACTTGGATATTTACAAGAAATTTTTGTTAGAAATTGTTGATGAGATACCAAACGATTTGTATAGAAGATTAGAAGCCAGAAGGGCAGCCATTGTTGAGTTGGATAAGAAATTAAAAATTGAAAAATTACTTGCAGTGCATCCAGTTAACTCACTTGATGAAATAGACAAATTAATTAGTGAAGCTAACAGGACAGTGTTTTCAACCACTCACCGACATGTAGCACTGATGGTAGGTAGAATGAATGAATTTTTGGAGGAAACAACAGCTGCATGGGATATATTCTTTGTAGAAAGAGAGAAACGAGAAGAGCTTAGAAGACCTAGGACCATCATAGTATATCAAATGGACAAGGATAAGGGAAAAGGTAAGGTAGGTGGACCTTCAAGCCTTAAAATAATAGATAATGTACTCCAACCTCTTCCTGATACTCCACCGACACATACTATTGATAGTCAATTGGCCACAAAGAGTATGGAGACTCCACTAGAGGATACAAATCCTAAGTCTGAGATTTTGTATACTATGAATATAGACACTCAAGAGGTGAATATTGTGGTAGACAAAGAGACCACTATGGACAAAAAGAAAGATGTGACTGCTGAGTCACCAACTACAGATGTTGAGGTTGAGGTAAATGATACTGTAAATATAAACACAAAAAAATGCACTCAAACAGAGCAACCGGCAAAGGGCACCACTGGTAAACCATTAGAAGAACCGGTAGATAAAACTGAAAAACAATTAGGAGAACTAGCAAAGGACAATATAGAGGTACAAACTAAGAAACCAAAAGTACATACAAAGATTACATCAGAGAAACCAATTGTTGAGAGCTCAAAGAAATGCTTTGAGACACAAATGGAGAAACCAGAATAGAAACAGGTTGAGACATAGGTTCAGATCGAAACAGTGCCACCAAGAAAAACTGATAAGCCTAAACCTTTGCAAGTAGAAATGCAAACACAGACTGACTTACCAAAGGTCAAAGTAACCAAGGCTATCACAACAACAGGCAGCATGGAAATTGTGAACATAGTTGGGCAGACATCTGGTACTTAAATATCAGGATTCTGACCTACAAATGTGATGGAGTTCTTACTTGACTCCATAAAGAAGATCACAAAGTGAAATGCACAATCCTATAAGGCTATTGATGACATATTTCCCATTCTTAAATTGATAGCACCCAAGTGCATTGTAGATAACAAATATTCTTTAGGTCAACTAGACACATTGTCTAAATTCATCACCAGCAACATTTTGACAGTTGATCAAATAAATGAGGACACATTCAAAGAAAGGATGACTAGGGAGAAAGAGAAATTATTTGAGGAAATAGTGAAAAAGAACAGGGAGAGGATGGACATCCTATTACTAGAACTAGGAGAGATAATTTTGGATTTCAAGAAAATGTATAGAGATACTTGTAAAACAAATATTTTGACAGAAGACCTAGACAACAAAATTAGCAAAGCACAAGATGAGATTAACAATATTGCTAACAATCTGATAGGCACATTAGATTCATTTTTGGAGATAGAAAAGAAGATTGCAAATCTTGAAGAGAAAATTGAGAAGTTCAAAAAAGATAAAGAGAGAATAAAGGATAAGGCAAAGAGCATAAAATGTAAACTTGGTCCTAAACTAGATTACCTTATTTCTTTAAGAAAAGAAATTTCTGAGGCTCTGGTTCCTGGACTCAAGACACCAGAAGAGAAAATGCACATACTCATTGGTATAGCTTAGAGAACACAAGTGGCATTACAGGATAGCAAAAGATTTAGTGACAGTTTAAATTTGGTTTTGGAAGATATTCTCCATATTGTAACCCACTAGTTACAAGAATCCAAGCATGAAACACACTCCACTGATAGTGAATGAAAACCTTTGTCATTGATGTCAAAGGGGGAGTAGTGTGATGAGAAAAATGATCAAAACAAGATATCATCAGCTCCTGGGGAGAAGCACACATTTTTTTGGGCACACAGTTTTGGTAAGACAATTTTGGCAAACCATTTTTGGCTTTTTCTCATGAGTGTTTCCATCAATGCCAAAGGGGGAGATTGTTTGAAAATGCACACTCCAATGAGAAATTGTAGGTGATTGAAGGTATTGTCATTAATGGAAACCTTACAATCATATGGCACCGGCACCAACAAACTCCACACCCACACACAGAACACTGACACCAAAAAGGAAGAATACCGGCACCCTAGCCGATAGGAATTTTGTAATTAATTGTAAAATATTTTTGTAAGCTAACTTGGCGGATTGTAAAATGACTCATATATGTATGAGATAATTGTAGATCATTTAGTGTGAGTTATAGGTGAAGTATGGAAAGACAATAAGCAAACCTAATATGCAAATTATTGGATAAGGGTTTATGTATGCAGCAAAGCTTAAACTGGTACTGAATCTGGCATAGTAGATGCTAATTTCAAGCATTACAAGACATTGGATTTGTATAATCCATTTTTGTAAGTCAGTGTGACTTCCTTTGTAATTGAGCAGTGAGCTCTAGGCACTTGGCCTTCCTGCATGTGCAGGCCCCTATTGTAAGCAGTAATATTCTCTTATTGGCCAGTAAGAGAATATTGTGGGTCACAAATCCCACCGAGGTTTTTCCCACACTGGGTTTCCTCATTAAAATATTGGGTTATGGTGTACTTTTCATGTTTTGGTTGTTATTCTTATTTGCTACATTATTTTTGGTTTACC
Organism: Cryptomeria japonica; assembly: GCF_030272615.1. Classification (NCBI taxonomy): domain Eukaryota; kingdom Viridiplantae; phylum Streptophyta; class Pinopsida; order Cupressales; family Cupressaceae; genus Cryptomeria; species Cryptomeria japonica. The sequence goes on along the minus strand of NC_081411.1, from coordinate 779,050,813 downwards.
GGTACATGATTTTGATATGCTATTCATGTTATAAGTTAAGAAAATTCTATAACCGGTCATATACTTATTCACAACACCCCGCCCCACCCCCCCATCTCAGTATCTTTGAGAATCCTAACACATTATTCATTCTAGAAATGACCCCCACAAAGAAAAGAAAAGAAAAGAAGTCAATAAGAAATTTCCTACAAAGCCTAAGGAGAAGAAGGAACAAAACAATAAAGATGATCCAAATTATTAGTCTTCAGATCTTTATAGTTTATAAAATGCAATATGTAAACATAATTCATTGGAATTCTCTACTAGGATGTATTTGGATGCACCTTTGGTAGATAAGGAGAAGATGGAGAAAGAAATAATCAAGTATATGATCATATTTAACAAAGGTGCTAATGAGATTGAGGATAAGTTACCTAAGTTGTTCTAAGTATTAACAAAAAAGAGAAAGGTAGTAGTAATGAAGGAGACAAACATAAGGACTCAAGCACTTGATATGGTAATCAGTTTGTTGTCAAAAGAAGAAAGGGATAAGATAAATTAGGCTTTAAATACAAGATTTTGGATGAAAGAAAGAGTCAATTTAATCATGGGAGGAGATGCAAAATATATTAAGAGGATATAAAGGAAAGAAAATGATGAAACTATGGAGATACTTAAAGTTACCTTGTCTTTCACTTAGCAAAAGACAAACATAGATAGTGGTTTGGGATAAACAAGTCGTATGGCCATTCTAGAAGATAAAGGAGAAGAGTAAAAAGGAGATACTATTTTGAATGATTAATTAATTACATAACATAAGATGGTGAATGTTGTTGGAGAGATTCTATATGTTACCAAAGTAGAGAAGAAGAAAGATGAATCGAATAAAGAAAGGAAATAAGAAACAAAGAAGAAGAATATTGAAGAAGAAAAGATAGACAAACCTACAAAGAAGAGAGAAGAAAATAAAGACAGTTTAGAGAAGGTGAGTTTGGTAAAAGAGGAGAATATGATTAGAAAAATGTGAGGAGATTCTAGAACATAATATTCTAGTTGCAAATGAAGTTTTAACTTATTGTAATATCAGAAGTGTTGTCAGTTCTAATAACACAAGCTAAGCTAGATTTAGATAAGTTATCAAACCTTCATATGCCACATTTGGATGATGTTCTCCACCACATATCCAAAAAGAAATACATTAATTCTAAGGTGGATTTTACAAAATTGATAAATAACATAGTGAAGCATCTCCATGAGAAAGTTTCAAAAGTGAAGGTTGATGAATATCGAAGTGAAGAGAAGAAGTTGCAGGTTATATTGAGTGGACTAAAGGGCTATACATATAACTTAGAAGATTCATATAAGAATAATATGGTAGAGAAGAGGCTAAGTGATCTACTAAATAAGTGTGTAAATACACACAATTATCTAGAAGAAAGCATAAACATTTTTGAGAATAGTGTAGACAATATTGTATAGGTATATCAATTTTCCCATTAAGTGGCATGAGTCGACTCAAGATATATAGGATCAAATAAATATTTTTGAGAACCAGATTGTAGAGGTGTATAAGTCAATAAACCTTAAGGAAGATGGAGATGACAAAGTGGGAGTTCAATTAGAGAACCTATACATAAAGATAAATCAGAAAGAATAGACTAAGATGGACTTCTACTAGTTGAAAGATATTATAAATGTGCATCTCACCACTATATTAAATATCCTTAAAGACTTTCATGAATTCAGGAGGAGAGTGAAGGTACCAAGAAGTTGTGAAGAGGTAGAGGATCTTCTATTAAAGATAAATAGTTTGTGAAAACTTTTGGTCTTTGTAAGAGATGATTGGAGTACTACCTAAGCTCAGTTGAAGTTTGTTTATCAAATTATCATACCCCCAACTCAACAAGGTAGTTTGATGGTGTTCTAATAAGAATATTTTGATTGTATACATGTGCTGACATGTTGATCATACAATTTTGAATTTCAATTTTGAGGAAGTGTTGTACAGATAGGGGGAGTTTTATATAGATTGTTCATTTTTTCTATATGAAGACACCTTTTGTCTTTGATGGTCAAAGGGGGAGTGATTTAGGAGGTAGCACATGTTTTTTTATCAATGAAAAAGGTGGATATTGTTCCAAATTTGAGCTTTTGTTTTCATTCATTTCAAACTTTTTGATCTAGATGAGCTACTTGGTTTACTTGGTTATAGTCTTTGGATTGGATGTAGTCTAGTTTAGCACAATTATAGTAGAGTAACAATGTCATCATGTGGATGTGTGGTATCTATTTTTCTTTATTCCAAAAGGCTTATAATGATGTGCATCATAATTTTTATGAAGCTTTGGTGTTGGTTTCATGGATCTGCAATTGATGTTTAGGCAAGTGTGATTATTCTGACATCACTATTCAGGAATGCATTGTGTTACTATACCAAGTATTATTATTATAGTGATGTAGTTCAATAATTCAATGTTAGTGGCATTTTTATGCTATCCTGGACATTTTCAAGTATTCCTAGTAATTTGCATTAAAGTTTGTGTAAAGTCATGGTGATATGCTTTGACAATTTTATCTTTTACACTTGACCTATAATGTTTTGGTCCATGTGATTATGTTTAGATCTATGGGTGATTATTTTGGATGAACTTGAAAGTGTGCCAACTTGGAGTTAAGCCTCACATGTCTTACTTTTCCTTCTTCGTCGCATTAGAGGTTACTTTTGGGCAAACAATTATGAATTTACATGTTACACCTAATTCAAAGGACCTGATTGGTGTCCTTGAGGTTGCAGTTGGTATAGAAAGGATATAATCATTATGGTGAAATACAGACAAGCTATGTGTCATGCAAAGTATATGAGAACTAGTACAGTGGTTTGGAACTATTATAGAGTAGTAATGAGCATAGTTTTTAATATGTTTTGAGTTATTATTTGTGATTATCATTTTGGTGGATGTCTAGGTTCTCTACAAATTCAAGGAGAGGAGAATTCAAGATAGGGTCAATGAATGATGAGAAGAGATGTTAAAAATAGGATACATGGTCATTGACCATTTTTTAGTGTCTATAATGCCTTATTTTGAATTTAATAAATAAATATCATTAATTTTCTACATGCATTATGACTAAAGCCCCAATAGATAGGTTGATTGAAAAACATCTATAACCTTCAAACAACTTCATACCTTTTTACTATGAAAGGTGCACTATATTCTATGCTTTGCATTAAATTTCATAAAGTTTTGACTAATTTATGGTGAACAGACATACAGTTTTTTGTATTTTAAAATGTTCTCGTAAAAAATTGATAACTAATTACTTCTTAATAAAAAATACAAAAAAATATGTGGTGAACATGGGCATGTGTCCACTACTTATATTTAAATTTTCATATAAAAATGTTAATTTTTGCTTATACATAGATTGGCCAGACAAACACTTGATTTCTTATATTTTCCATGCAGATTATGTACTACTACATTGAAATTTCAAATTTTCACCAAATAGTATTTTTTTTCAGAAAACAACTAGTATTATAGAAACTACATTCAATATGCTACAAATTCTACTTACATATTTTTTCAATTTTGTTGATAACCTATTCAAATTTTCATGTCAATTTTCCTAACTATTTTTGTTTTAATTTTCACTACCACTTAACAACCTAATTTGGCTTGTCATGATCCTACACACACCCATTAAAAAAATTAACAAGCAACTCGAAAATATTTACCCTTATTTCAACACTAGAAGTGGCAAAACTTGCAAGGATGAAGAGGGCAACAATCTCCAAATTAGGAAAGCTTAAAAAATGGTAGAATAGCATGTTGTGAAATGATGGGTGAACTCACAATACTAGTTCCCACTTTTTGACCAACTTTGACACATAGATGAACATTTCAAAAAAAACCTTCACTTTTCGACACCTATAACTTTTAAACCTTTAAGAATTTGAAGATGATGTAAACTAGTGATTTGTAACATCTTGTTTATAGATTCTAAATATATTTATTTCAATTTTTTTCAAATAAAATTTATTTATTTTTGTAGGTCCCGGGGACAACTGAGAGGGGGGGGTGAATCAGTTGTCAAATAAATTCAAACCAAAATCTTATTAACCAACTTATTGCTTAATACCGGTAAGACAGTTAATTATGTTGGTAAACAACATTAATAGGAAATGTTGTACTAGTAAGAATTAATGCATGAAACATAAACATAAAGTCATCCACAACACATGACACAAATATTTGTAGGTGGAAACCTTGTAAGGGGAAAAACCACAGTGGGAAACCTTACCCACAATTAGATGATACTACTATAGATAGTAAGTGTACAAGAGGGGTCTGCACATGCAGAAAGGCCAACAGCCTAGAGCTCACTGCTCGAACACAAATGGGAGTCACACTGACTATAGTTGGATGGTTAAATCCAATGAGAATGTACTGCACAAAATAGCATCTTCATATGCTGGATTCAGTACCGGTGTAATGCTGATAAAAACCTAACTTCACCTTCAAATGATGTCTTCGTGTATATCTTTGCTTAACCTTGCATATACCCTTTCTTAAATCTTTTTTGCATTCCACACTTGATCTTACAAATAAGATCTTACATTTACACCATACCCTAAGACCAATTTTAGTAGGTCAGCTCTACAAGATATTACAATAAAAACATTTTACAAATAATACAATATCCGATGCAATAATTGATTGAACATGTCGGCTTAATGCATTTACAACAATAATAAATCATCTCCATAGTATGCCATGCTAATCTAGAAAAGATAAACCTGCTTGGTGTAACCCTAGATAACCTAGACCTATTTGCCGATAAAAGCAAATATGCAAATAAGAATATACCAATGATATTGCTTCAAGGAAAAGTGTCCATATGATGTCTTCGATAGCACCAGGTGTCTTCCATGTCATTGCATGTACCGGTGTACATTATATCCTGGCGGTTAACATTATATTCTGCCGATTAACCATATACCAATGATTGTTTGAATAGTTTACTGATTGCCGGTGAACGTTGCTGGATCTGCAAAGTAGGTGTATTTAGCAGGTGTTGACATCAATGACAAAACCATACCAAAATACCAACAATCTACCCCTTTGGCATTAATGGCAACACAAGATGGAAAAACCATCAAAGTGCCAAAATAGAAATGCCAAGTACGAAAACCAATTCTCCCCCTAGGAGTAATATGTGTTTACCCAAAGATTTATTTTCAATATCAATCTCTCATACCAATCTCTCCTCAAAAATGCATTTTTCCATATATCTCTCTCCAATGTTTTTCCATATATCTCTCCCCCTTTGACATCAAATGCCAAAGTCACAAAAAGGTCAAGTTCATACAAAATACTAATCAAATCAATATACCAACTACTCCCCCTGAGAAGTAGCTTTCTCATCAAATACCAGAATAAAAGATTTGTCCATTTAATTCTATTAGTTGATGACAATCATCAATTGTCTAAGTCTCTACCGGTGGAGGTAAGACTCCGAGCTGATCTCTGAGATACTCAAAAGTTTCCTTAGGCAAAGGTTTTGCAAAAATATCTACAAGCTATTCTTTAGTATTCACATAAACTAGTTTTATTTCCTTTTCTTCAACTTTTTCCCTTAGAAAATTCAATTTCATAGAAACATGTTTTGTTTTAGAATGTAATACTGGATTCTTAGATATATCAATTGTTGAAGTGTTATCACAATACATAGTAATAGGTTCCTTGCATTTTACCTTTATGTCTTTCAACATTTGCTTAAGCCAAAGTACCTGCGTATAGTTTGTTGCTACTGCAACATATTCTAATTCTGCTATTGATAAAGATGTACAACTCTGTTTCTTAGTTAACCAAGAAACTAATCTCTTTCCAAGAAAGAATGCTCCTCCAGTGGTGCTCTTTCTATCATCCACATCTCTTGCCCAATTTGCATCTGTGTATGCATATAGATCAAAATTTTCATCTTTAGGATACCATAATCCAAGATTTGTTGTGCATTGTAAGTACCAGAAAATCCTTTTTACTGCTGATTCATGATTTTCCTTGGGATTACTCTGAAATCTAGAAACTATACATACTGCATTCAGAATATCAAGTCTGGTTTGTGTCAAATATAGTAAACCTCCTATCATAGATTTGTATCTAGTTGGATTAACAGGTGTAGATTCATCCCTTTGAGATAATTTGTCATTTGTAGTCATAGGTGTGCTTACCGGTTTAGAGTTTTCCATCCCAAATTTCTTGAGTATTTCTTTCAAGTACTTATTGACTCAAAAATATGCCTTTATCAGTCTGTGAAATTTGCAATCCTAAAAAGAAATTTATTTCTCCAATCATAGATATTTCAAATTCATGTTGCATTTTAAGAGAAAATTCTTTGCATAATCCATCTTCTCCTCCAAAGATTATATCATCAACAAATACTTCCATAATCAAAATGTAATCATTAGTTACTTTGTAATATAAATTGCTATCTACATTTCCTTTAGTAAAACCAATTTTTAAAAGATACTTATCCAATCTTGCATGCCAGGCTCTTGGAGCTTGCTTTAGTCCATACAGAGCTTTTCTTAATCTGCAAACCATATCATTATTATCTATCAAAGAAAATCCATTAGGTTGTTCAATATAGACTTCCTCTTCAAGTTCTCCATTAAAAAATGCACATTTAATATCCATTTGATAAACTTTGTAATCCTTTTGAGCTGCAAAGGCCAAGAATAATCTAACTGCCTAAATTCTGGCTATCGGTGCAAAGGTTTCATTGTAATCAACTCCTTCTTTCTGAGAATATCCCTTACACACTAGTCTTGCTTTATTCCTGACAACCTTACCATCTTCATTGAGTTTGTTTCTAAATACCCATTTGGTTCCAATTACATTTTTATTTTGAGGCCGGGGAACTAATGTCCAAGTATTATTTTTCTCAATCTGTCCTAATTCTTCTTCCATAGCTTTAATCCAAAATTTATCTTCACATGCCTCATTGATAGATAATGGTTCAATTTGAGAAATAAGACATACCTCTTCATTTTCCAATCTTCCTCTTGTCATGACTCCTTTAAATTTGCTTCTAATTATCTGATCTTCAGAATGATTCAGTCTTACATACTACGGTGTCTTAGTCTGTTGTTGTTCTTCAATTACTGTGGTATCCTCTGACGATACCGGAGTAACTAGGTCATCATTCTGTACCAATGGATTTACTGTTGGTTCATTTGTCATAATTTCTGTTACCGGTTCAGAGTCTATATACCTTGAAGTTCCTCTGAATTGTTCATCAATTTTTACATTTGTACTCTCAACATTTTTCTGTAATCTTTTATTAAAGCATCTATAAGCTTTACTCTTAGATGAATAACCAAGAAATATTCCTTCATCACTTCTAGGATCAAACTTTCCAATATACTCATCTCTTCTAATATAACATTTACTTCCAAAAATTCTGAAATACTTAAGAGTAGGAGTATTACCAAACCATAGTTCATGAGGGGTCTTACCGGTTTCACCTTTGATGTGAACTTTGTTGAATCTATAGATAGTAGTGCTTACTGCGTCTCTCTAGTACACATGTGGTAGATTTGCTTCTGATAACATACTTCTTGCTGCATCCAAAATATTTCTATTTTTCCTTTCAACAACTCCATTTTGTTGTGGTGTCCGAGGTGCTGATAACTATCTTTTGATTCCATTAACTTCACAGAATGTATTAAAATCTCTAGATGTGAATTCTCCTCCTTGATCTGATCTTAAGCATTTAATTTTCTTACCGGTTTCATTTTCAACCATTGCTTTGAATAGTTTGAACTTCCCAAGTGCTTCTGATTTTTCTCTAAGAAAAGTAACCCAACACATTCTAGAATAATCATCAATAATTAGTATGAAATATCTATCACCTTGTAAACTTTTAGTTCTAGCTAGACCACATAAATCAGTGTGAATTAAATCAAGAGCATTATTGGATTTTTCTGAAATACTTTTGAAACTAGCTCTAACCTATTTTCCAACTTGACATTCCTTGCAAATTGTATTCTGAGGTTTCACAATTTTAGGTAGATCTCTAACTGCCTTAGAAGTACTAATTTTTACCATGCAATCAAAAATTACATGACATAGTCTTTTATGCCATAGCCAACTTTCATCTATATGAGCAATTAAGCATGCCTTCTCATTGTTATTCAAATGAAAGATATTACCTCTAGTCTGATTACCAGTTGCAATTTCCAAACCAATTCTATTCATGATTTTGCATTTTCCATTTTTAAATTGTAACTGAAAACCTTTCTCAACTAATTGACCAACACTTAAAAGATTATGTTTTAATCCTTCAACATAATAAACATTGTCATTGTTATGTTTACCATCAAGAGATATTGAACCCTTACCTTTGATTGAACAGGCTTTGTCATCTCCGAATCTTACTAAACCTCCATTATATTCTTGAAAGTTGAAGAATTTGCCTTTGTCTCCAGTCATGTGATGTGAGCATCCTGAGTCAATAATCCATTCATCTTTTGATTCAACATTAGCTACTAGGGCTTGTTCTACTAGTGGAGAAATAGGTACCGGTTGATCTTCTGTTATAGAAACAAAGACCCATCCATTGTCTACTGGATCCTCATCAGAATCATCAGTCACACCTTCATCAGCAATGTAACAAGATTTATCTTTGTTTTTCTTAAATCTATATCTTTGATATTCAGGATTAGGTTTGTATGTCCTTCTAGCTTCTTCTCTTAGTCTAGCATGTCTATTAGGGCATCTTGAAGCCATATGACCAATCTTATTGCAGTTGAAACATTTAAAGGGTGCTTTACCTTCATACTTACTTCCAATTGGACCTTTTGGCATTTTTCTTGCAAATAGTGCTTCAAGTTCTTCAAGCTCTTCATTCTCCTTCCTGGTTTCTTCAAGTTCTCTTGCATAAAAGGCTCTCTAGACTGATTTGTCAAAAGATGGAGTAGATGATGTTGATGCTTTGAAGCCCAAATCAGTTTTTATAGTAGCAACAGGACCAAATTCCTCAATTTCAAAAGCTGAAAGTTTTCCAATCAATGTATCCCTAGTTACTGATGTATTAGGCATTGTTCTCAACTCATTAATAGCAGTAATCTTCATTTTATATGCCGGTGGCAATCCTCTTAATATTTTTGAAACAATCTCATCTTCACTCAAGGTTCCTCCACAACATTTGATACCTAAAACAATTTCATTTACTCTTTCCATAAAAGAAGAAATTCTTTCATCTTCTTCCATTTTCAGATGTTCATACCTGACTCAGAAGCTTTCAAGTTTTGCAATTTTGACTGTGGAATCCCCTTCATTCAATGTTTCCAAATGATCCCAAATAGCTTTTGCAGTAGATCTATCTGATAATCCCATGATTTGTTGATCTGATAATGTACTCAAAAGTGCTTCTCTTTCTTTGCAATCATTTTCTTCATCTTTACCTAGAGTAATAGGAGCAGGCTAACCAGCTACAGCAGCAGTATAACTACTCTTAGTAACTTCCCAGATGTCTTTACCAATGCAATTTAGATGTGTCTCCATTCTGATTTTCCATATTCCATAGTTGGTTCCATCAAGTTTAGGAGTGTCCTTTCTGAAATAATTAGTAGACATTGGATCTCCTCAAGTTGTTAAACCTCCAAAAAAAGAGGACTAGGCTCTGATACCAATTGTAGGTCCCGGGGACAACTGACAGGGGGGGCTGAATCAGTTGTCAAATAAATTCAAACCAAAATCTTATTAACCAACTTATTGCTTAATACCGGTAAGATAGTTAATTGTGCCGGTAAACAGTATTAACAGGAAATGTTGTACTGGTAAGAATTAATGCATGAAGCATAAACATAAAGTCATCCACAACACATGACACAAATATTTGTACGTGGAAACCCTATAAGGGGAAAAACCACGGTGGGAAACCTTACCCACAATTAGATGATACTACTGCAGATAGTAAGTGTACAAGAGGGGTTTGCACATGCAGAAAGGCCAACAGCCTAGAGCTCACTACTCAAACACAAATGGGAGTCACACTGACTACAATTGGATGGTTAAATCCAATGAGAATGTACTGCACAAAATAGCATCTTCATATGCTGGATTCAGTATTGGTGTAATGCTGATAAAAACCTAACTCCACCTTCAAATGATGTCTTCATGTATATCTCTGCTTAATCTCGCATATACCCTTTCTTAAATCTTTTTCACATTCCACACTTAATCTTACAAATAAGATCTTACATTTATACCATACCATAAGACCACTTTTAGTAGGTCGGCTCTACAAGATATTACAATAAAAACATTTTACAAATAATACAATATCTAATGCAATAACCGATTGAACATGTTGGCTTAATGCATTTACAATAATAATAAATCATCTCCATAGCATGCCATGCTGATCTGGAAAAGATAAACCTACCGGTCTAACCCTGGATAACCTTGACCTATTTGCTAGTAAAAGCAAATATGCAAATAACAATATACCAATGATATTGCTTCAAGGAAAAGTGTCCACATGATGTTTTTGACATTACCAAGTGTCTTCCATGTCATTGCATGTACCAGTGTACATTATACCCTGTTGGTTAACATTATATTATATCGGTTAACCATATACTAGTGATTGTTCGAACAATTTACTAATTGCTAGTGAACGTTGTTGGATCTTCAAAGTAGGTGTATTTAGTAGGTGTTGACATCAATAACAAAACCATACCAAAATACCAACAATTTTTTCATCTCCCTCGAAAAGTTGTTTTTTACAGCAAACAACATTTTTAAAGAGTGATGAGCATCCTGAAACGCATAACTTTTTTCTATAAATGATAAAAAAATTCTTTTGAATTTTGGTTTGTAAAGTTAATACCCAAGGCATGTAGTTGGTTTGATAGTGATATGTGGAATATTTTTCATTTTATTTATTTTTGAAGTCCAATTAAACATAATTTAGATATTGGTGTGCGTTTGAACACATAACTTGTTCCACATATATCAAAATTCAATTTTATTTTTTTTCTTAGAAAGAAGACATCAATACCTAGGGCATAAATATTATTTAATTTTTTTTTTATTAGTTTACTATTTTCCCCAAAGCATTGAACAAAGAAGTTCATGTTCGGTGAAAAACCTACATTCATAAGAAATAAAATTAAAATATATTAATGAAATTAAATATATTAAAAATTATACTATTTGGAAATCTTATAATAAGGACTAAATACTTAAAAAAGAAAAACTTATAAATGAATTCATTTGACCTACTGATGAGTGTTTTGACACACTCACCAACAGTCAAGTAGCTAATGTGAGAATACTCACCACCTCTCCTGAAAAGCAGTAAGTTTGGGGAAACTAACTACTCCAAGGTCTCTATAGTCGGGTCTCAATGATGATGGACAACTTAGTGTCTAAAACAATTGTACATGTCAAGGGGCCTACTGGTTCAAACAACTTTGAATTACCTATTATTGTTTTTGTATTTTTTGATTTAGATTCTCTCAAAATAAACTACAAAAGATAGATCAGGGGAACAAGGAAATAACAATAAAATTGATACATTAAGAAATAAATGATCCACATGGTTAGAGTTTCAAAATCCAAATATTATGAATATCACTAAATCAGCATTCAAATAACGAGCTCCAAAAAGTATATAAAGTTGGACAACTTCACACACCAATGGGAATGAATATCACCCAAGCAATAATCGCCCTATCCATTAAATACTGATATACCATTTACATGCACAATATGATTAATATAATAATAAAGCATCCAAAAGAGGTGGTTGCTAATTCAAATGATAGAAGTTACTAGATCATGAACAACGCAACCATATAGAACACACAAGCTGATCTGGCAATCCACAAGTTGCTTTTTGTATTAAACTTCAAAGAGTATCACCAAATATTCTTAACTTATAAAAATCTACATAAAATCTCTAATGGACTCTCTAAAATTGACCTCAATTCATCAATTCGTGGACAATTACAATGAATCAAGTTCTCTAATTTATAGAGTTTCATGTCCTAAATTCTAGGAATTAAAGCTATTTAAATTAAATGCTACAAAAGAAAGAAGTTGTAGGTGACATACAAGTCTTTGCTTTAAACTCCAATGAAAATTACTAATTAACTATCACTACGAAACATGCATTCCCGAAGTTGGCCATTATAGCCATGCAAAATTTACCCAAAAACTAAAGTTGATGTTGCACAGTGGTTGATCTCTCAGCTCTGGTGGCAACCAAAAATATCTTCAAAAATATCTCAAAATTACATCTATGGTAACTATGTGCTCAACATTTACTTCTTTTTTTATCTCTTTTAGTTACCAATAAAACATGCAACTGTATCTATAGGAGGATCAACAACATATGAAACCTGAAACTTAGACTTCTTCAAAATCTACTTTGCATGTTCCCATCTACTAATGAACTTATCAATTACTCCTTCTACATGTGTTGGTTAATAGATTTAGCCTTTCATAATTTTATAATGAATGACTCATGTATGCCCTTAATTTTGTGAAAGACAAATAGAACCAACAGTTGGGTATTCAAATGAATTGTTTACCCTCTGCATAAGGGCATAGCTTCCCGTATGATGTTCAATGAATTTTTAAACACACACAAATATTAACTCCACTTTTAACTAGAAAGTGAGAAAAGGCTTTTCACATTCATCAGTCAACACCACATGAATTCCAAGAAGATAAACGCTCTATATGTAAACCCATAGATTTAAAATAAAAAATAACTTTATTTCTCAGAATTTCTAATTAAAGAAGCAATAAATCATGGACTCTGATTGAGTCTCTCTCATGTCTCACAGGACAAGGGGAAACAGATCCACATAAAGTTAACAAAATAATTACTAAGAACATTCATTCACAGACATATGAAAAGTGGACAATCAAAGAAGCAACAGATTCAACACAAACAGATTTATCCCAACAAAGATTATGTTTTTGCATTCAAATACACAGATTTGAAAGTTGCTGAAAATGTCTAGTTTTATTCACTGATAAAATGGATTCATTGAAAATCCACAAGTATCTAAAATAGAGTATGTCAATCTTTACAAAATTTCTTTGACCTTTTTCAGTCATTTTCCATAAATATATAGCTAAACTTTCTACCCTAAACACTTGGTAACCATAAAGTTGCACCGCATTGACCTAGGGTAAGTTAAACAGTCTGTTTTTTAAAAACTAACTTATAAAACTAATTTTTGGCTAAAAATAGTAGAAAGGGAAGAAAAATGGGAATAATTATTCAATTCAAGGCAACGGGCAACCATTTTGATCCTTCTTCCACTCCGTGAATGCCTCCGTGAATTGCTGGATGATAGGTTCATTTGGAATGCCTACATGTAAAATCCATTGTTGCCAAACCTCTTTATTACAACACACCTATTTTACTTTATCAACATGGTTGTTCACATGATCTATGCATAAAAATAGAAAGGATTCAATTTTAGCAATGGTCGAGAAATCTTTCTTTGTGATCATTGTTGCATTCTTGACCATATCAATTTGCACTTCAGAATATTTGCTTATGGCATCGGCGGTGTCAACAGTTTTTCCATCCTCCTTCATATATTTCACTCCAATGCATTTTAGATCATTAAAAATGTTTTGTATCTGTATACGGTGAAATGGATAACAACAATATTGAAATACTAAATAGATTCAGCCACAAAACCCTAGCCTAACAACAACAAAGATCCACCATAACATATGAAGATTACCTAAGACAATGCAAATCAAATGAAATCACAAAGATTATACCATCACATGTCCAATAGGGTTTTGATCTCCATTCTTCCTATGTCCATTGATATTGCTTGATATATTTCCTCTCAGATTTTATGTGTGCACAAGAGCTCAACAAAGAACGGAAATGTGGTTGCAAGTAGGATCTCATATAAAAGTTGAAAAGCATAGTGTAGTCAGTTGATCAGGTAGTTAGGGTTGATAATGAAGGAAGCATCTCCTTATATAGAAGACACCATAAGAAATGAAGGGATAAGATTGAGAGGTGTAAAAGATAAATGGTCGGTTAAGATTAGAGGGTAGGTAGAGAAAATAAGAAAATAATAAGAGGGTAGGTAGTGTATGAAATAAGAGATGAATGACATGTGTCTTAGGTGGAAAAGGTTAATGAATTGATTAAATAAATACAGATTTACTTAATTAATAGAAGAAGTGGGATTAATTAAATAAATAAAATATTTATTTAATTTAGGAAAAGGATAATTTAAATAAATAAATGTTAAATGAGAAACAAGGCTAGAAGAGGATAAATGAATTAATTAAATAAATAAATAATCATTTAATTAATAGAAGAATTAGGCTTAAGTAATTAAATAAATAAAGATATTTATTTAATTAGATTGGACAATTTTAGGTGTCTACATTTTGCCCCTCATTGAGACAATGCAGCTTGTCGCGTTGTTTCAAAGAAGATAATATGAACTGATACAAAGTTGCCCCAAGATGGGAATGATATGCCCCCTAGAGAGATTGGATGAAAATGTCTGAAAAGATCACAGACAATCTCTCAATAAGAGACAAATGCTAGAATGGACTAACTGGATGGGATAGAGTGATAGAGTCATGGGATAAAGAAGATTGACTTGGGAGATGAGGGCTAGGGCTAGGCCTAGGGTAGTCTATAAAATAGACCATGAGGGAAAAACATCCTCATTGTCATCCACACATCCAAGAGATCAGAGTGCAGAGAGATAATAGAGCAGTAGCAGTTAGAAGCGATGGCATTGGTTCAGAGATTCGATCATGTTCACTGATTTCAGAGGCCAGTAGATGCAGGAGAGCTGGTAAGTACCTCAAAACCTCCTTGTACTTTGTTATAATAAATGTTGTCATAAATGCATGTTAGGTAGTGCATTTAATGCATTTTAGGTAATGTCAAAAAATGCCAAGGCATGTCTACGTTGGTGCCAGGCGCGTCTAGGCTGGCTAGGTGCATCTATGTTTGTGCCAAGTGTGTCTATGCTGAAAAAGGCATCTATGCCAAATGCGAGCACATCTACACTATGCGGGCACGTTTATGCTATGTGGGCACATCTATGTAGAGTAGGTGTGTCTATGCAAAGCATAGGCATGTTTGTGTATTTCAAGCACGTATGTGCAGAGTAGGCGCATTTATGTAGTATGTAAGCATGTTTATGTCATGAAGGTGCATTTATGTCTTCTAGGCCAAATCAATAGTTCTATGATGAACATACACTGTCGATTGGATAAGCTGCTGAGAGGATACACTCAAGAAGGTCCTCTAGGGAAGACTAGGATAGCAAATAGGGCTAGGATTGACAATTCTATGATAGAACATATGTTGCCAATTAGGAAACTACTCAAGAGGATACACTCAAGCAGAGGCCCTAGGATAGGATAGATCAAAGCACTCTGTGATGAACAAGGAGTACCAAGACATAGTACTTTGCGATGAAGAGGGAGTACTAAAAAGAGTAGCACTTTGTGATGAACAGTGAGTGCAAAATATGAGCAACACTTTCTGATGAACAGGGAGCACAAAAACACATATTACTTTGTGATGAACACGAAGTACCACTAGGATAAACCACAACACTTTGTGATGAACAATAAATTTCACTAGAATAGAAGCAACACTTTGTGATGAATAGTGAGTGTCACTTTGATAGAGTATCATAAGCACTAGGATAATAAGAAGCATTTTGTGATGAACAGTGAATGCCACTATGACTGACATGATTGATTTGCTTGACTGTAGGAGTACCTACCTATGCTGGATTCATGGGAGAGATTCCCATTGACTTAGAGGTTATGACCAGAACTGACCTTTGAGGATAGAGCCATGATTGATGTTATGGGTTTGAGATTTATTTTGTATGTGCCTAGGTTTTGAGCGAACATGGGGTTGCTGACTGCTTTAGCTGAGAGATGGCACTTAGAGACATGCACTTTTCATTTGTTGATGCATGAGATGACACTCACCTTAGAGGATGTATATAGGATTCTGAGGATATCGATCACTAGGGAGCTGATACCCTATGATCGAGACAGAGACAGGGATTCCCTTAGATGAGTGTTCTAGGATCTGGGATTGGAGATGAGGGCAGGACATGTCTCCTGGGATACCATGATAGCAATACAATTGGTGCTACCAGTGGTACTAGGAGAAGTGATCAGTGGGTTCCTTTGTCTAGATAGGGCAACACACACCTTGGAGACACTGGTGACACAACATACTAGATATGCTTGGGGATCGTGTGTGTTGGCGCATTTGTACTATGAGCTCCATCAATTCATCTACCATGGATCCATAGGATTTGGCTGTGGAGTGACATTGTTATAGGTATGGGAATATGAACATCTGCTGGTGACACGACCAATATATTTTAGAGTCAGGGGTCATAGATGCAGTTTTGTTCACTTGTATGATATGATTACATCACAACCATGGATTGGCAGGTTGGAGTATTGGCCCTAAGTCATCGATGAGATTGACACTCTAGTATGGAGGCCATACCGAGAGTGTGAGGAGTGGGAGGATGATGCAATGGAGCTACCATACATCTTCAGGAGTAGATATTTGATTGGGCAGATGACCTATGTAATGGAGAGGTGGTTGATAGACAAAGTATGTAGGTAGTTTGACAGGATCCAGTGGATGCCACAGGGTTCCGGGATGTATGCTCAGACAATGAGGGATTAGGCACACTTCAGGCCATTGTTATCATATGATCAGCCCATGATGTAGCTGGTAGAGATGACTCCCTTGCCATGGGATATGTGGCTAGAGATCAAGGATGCAGGGATGGATGCAGAGTATACTGCATATTGGGGGGAGCATCCATTTCCATGGTTGACAGATCCAGGAGAGTTGATTGATGGAGATGGTGGAGGGGATGATGATGATGAAGATGGTGAAGGTAGAGGCTAATGGAGGAGGTGGGGTGTAGTAGGAGAGAGGAGGGTGGTTCCATGGAGAGAGGGTGGAGAGGAGAGATAGGCTCAGGTGGTGAGAGGCCAAGGTGGGTTACCGTTATAGCTGCCAGCAGCACAGGGTCCCAGACAGGTGTAGGGACAAGTACAAGGATGGGGACAGGGGTAGAGGTAGCCATAGGAGAAGCCACAGGTACACGGATAGGGGCAGCCATAGGAGCATCCATAGGTATAGGGCACCGAGGAGGAGGAGGAGCTACTAGAGTTGAGGGAGATCTGATAGGGATAGGCAGATGAGATCTAGGATCTCAAGTGGGAGAGGGATCAACTCAGGACATAGCTCAAGGACACTAAGTGGGAGAGAGATGAGGCTATCTAGCGTTATACTGAGGCTGAGATAGCACCAAGGGCTGGGAGGCAGGCGGTAGAGGACATAGGGACTAGATACACCTATGTTCTATGAGTAGGGGAGAAGATAGGCTACTTGTGAGACCTATACTATGGGGCGGTGCCACCAGATCAGTTGGCTAGGAGCTTCTATAGACCATTGCGGATGATGACGACCACCGGAGGGAGTCAGCGGAGATAGGGGTCTAGTGGTGGGGTTATGGGTCCTCCACCACCACCAGATAAGGGGGGCAGGAGAGACAGTCCTAGGGTGGGTCCTTCCAGAGCTCAGACTCCATTGAGGCCAGGTGGCTCCAAGGGAGGGAGTTCATCATAGCCTTAGAGGGCTCCCTATGTATCAGTTTTGTACCATTTTGTATGATGATGTAGACACCCTCGGGTGATTGTGTAGCCATATGTATTTTGACATCATTGTATCATGACACTTATGATTATATATATATGAGATGATTCATCCTTGTGGAAACTATATGCATGTGTACCTATGTGATGAGATGTTTCACGCTATATGTTTCTATGTGATGGTTGTGTTTCATGATGCAAATATGTACATGATGAAATGCCATATTTTTGTTCTTTTATGTTTTTTATGTTATGCCAATGAGAATGTGAATGTATGAAATGTAGATGAATATGATAATGCAAATAACTAATTACATGATAAAAATGTAAAATGTGCTAATATGTGTTGTGTGTAGGATGTGATGCAATTGTGATATCTATATGTATGTATGAAATGCTTAATATGTGGTAATGCAGGTGCAACTACATGAAATGCAAATATTTTTGGTGTGTCATTATACTCAGTCATGTGATAGAAGGCTACATAGACTCAAGAAGGACTATGGAGGTCAATCAAGAAAGGAGGATGGAAGATAGAAGATATGAAAGTGAAAGAGCTTCTTGTGCGTTATCATCATTGAGATTTATTATGGCAAGTAGGTTATGACAATCAAGGCATGTGTTCAACCTAGAAATTCATTCTACCTATTTGGATAGAGATTAGATAGTCGTAAACAAGGAATGCCCTAGTTCATACTAGACTCATAGTGTCTGCATATCCTTGGACAAGTCATAGCATTACTAAGAGACAATTTGCAGACAACAAATAAAAATAGGTGATGATACCCCATCCTCGCCTTTCTAGTCAAAAACATCCTAGAGATAGAATCTCTAGTCAGAGACATCCCAGAAAAGCTAAAAGACATGTCACAAAAGAAATAAAAATAAAAAGAAAACCAAGACTCGATAACAACATCCACTGTAGTCCTCAAGTTTAGTGTCTCTTGTCACTTGTCTAAGTCTATTTGATTGTGGTCACAATGTTTACTTTCACAAAAAAGATAGATAGCACTAAACCATAATGTTGTTTGAGTCTATTGAAAGATTTGATTTGTTGAAAGTCCATTTTTGCTACTGTGTCTCATTTGAAACTGACTGAATCCATGAAACTGATACTTTATTGCAAAGAAGATGGAACTTTATTGTGGATCGACAATGCAAGTGTTTCTTTGTTGTGGATTGTGCATAGATAGACTGAAGAAAAGTTGAAGAAACTATACTCTTCAAAACATGTGATGCTCTTAGTTCCACACCCATCACTAGACGTAGGATTTGCCTTAGCCACAGATAGGAGCTGATTTATTATGAATGGAAAAGGGGTGAAAAAGAATGTTTATTATGAATGGTGAACCAATCTTGGGTAGATCAATAACAAGCCATGATGGGAATGGGTAAGTTTATTATGAATGGATAGGTTGTGAGTGTGTGCAAAGTGAAAGGATGAAATGGAATCCTAAAGGAGGGAGGAGCAATGTCTCTACACATGGTGTCGGTGACCTAGTTTTTCACCATGGTACTTGCCCAGGGCGCTACTGAAGTGGTTTTCACCATTGGATGAAATGTTTTTTTTGTTTTTCAATATTTTTTTTTTGAGTCACAAGGTGCCTATTTGCCAGGTTTTCACCAAGTAACGATTTTTTAATTTTTATGATTTTTGTCTTTTTGTGTTTTTTTTCATTTTTTTTATATTTTTGAATTAGGATATTTTGATGAGCTATGTGTAAAACTTGCGAAGGTTCATGTTGTTGATAGGATCCTCCAAAGGCTCACCCTCTTTGGTTGAGAGCTTATATGTACCATATCCATATGTTGCTGTGATGATGTAAGGACCAAGCCAGTTTGGTTCAAACTTCCCCTTCTTCTCTCTGTCTTGTGGATTTTTAGGATTTTCTCTGAGAACTAAGTCACCCGCCTCAAATGTGTGAGGCTTTACCTTATGTTTGTAGACTTTTTGTTCCTTGACTAAATGATGTGTAGCTCGAGTGACTGTCTTCCTTGATAAAGGAACTAAGATAGAATTATTAGCATGTGGAATACACAAGCCCATATGCATGTCACCTAAAGAAGTTTGGGTATCACTGACAACAAATTCTTTCGAGGAAGCTCCATTAAAGGTCCATGATGTATCGCCAGAAGAGAATGGATGTGTGGAATAAGTAGATGAGTGATGAAGGCTTACGATTGTGAAAATAAGTGAAAGTAGGATAGCATGATGGAGACTTAGGATCAACAAGTGTGCTTTTTGTTTTGAAATTTTAGAACTTTTGCCCCTAGTTATTTTTATATTAGGGGAGATCAACCCTTTCTCTTTTTGCTTCATAGGATTTTTATCCTTGACTTTGATTTTTGTGGAGTCTAGTAGCTTTTGATTTTGATTCGAACTAAAGGACTTTTCTTTATTATTGACTTTTAGATTTGGAAGTTGTTTGCGTATTCACTTGATTGTTTGTAGAGCTTGATCCAGAAAAAACAATCTTGGGACATACTGTATTAGTGTCCACAACACCATCATTGACTATGTTTTTGTTTTATTCCAAAATCTTGGCTTGTCTTTTCCTTTATAGTCATCTTTGTTTTCCTTGAATATCTTAATGACTCCTTGTTCAATTAGGACCTTCTCTATTGCTAAGCCTTTTTCAATGATGTCCTTGAAAGTGGACAAGCAAGCTTTTCTTAGGTCATAACCAATTTCTCTATTAACATTTTGGGTGAACATATCTACCATTTGTTTTTGTGGAATTTCACCAGAGCATATGCTGGCTAGATTCCTCCATCTTTGTAAAAAAGATGAAAAAGACTCTCCATCCTTTTGTTTGGTGTTGCACAAAGTAGTGATTGATATGTCTATCTCTATGTTGTATGAGAAATGGTGGATAAATGCCTCTGCTAAGTCACCCCATGACTTAATTCCAGTTGGAAGTTGGGAGAACCATTCAATAGATTGATCACCTAAGCTTTGTGGGAATAATCTCATCAAATATGTCTCCTCTATTGCTACCTCAATGCAAGCTATGAAAAAGTGTCTTATATGTGCCTTAGGATCCCCTTTTCCTCTACACTTATCAAACTTAGGTGTCATGAAATGTGTAGGAAAAGGAGGCATCAGAATGCTCTTGTCAAATGGATAAGGACATATGTCTTTCATTGTGTAAGTTGGCTTCGGTATATTTATGTCCTCCATTTTCTTTTGCAATTCCTTAATTTGTTCCAAATTGTTCTTAGGTGGAGACTGACTTCCTGGACCATACCCCATGCCTAAACCAATATATGGAGAAGCATGTTGCATATATGGATGATATTGATCATACACATGTTCATATGGAGGAGGTCTATATTGATGCTACGTATATGGACCACTTGGTATAGAGTCATGTTGAGGAATGAAATATCTGCTTTGTCCATGTATACCATACTCTATAGGAATGTCATGAGTTTTTTCTAGTGTGTTTCCCCTAAATTTGACGCGAGGTTTCCTTGTGTCCAAATTTTGATTATGCCTTTGAATATCCAATTGCTTTGGTGGTTGATCCTTAGCATTGCTATGTGATTGAGCATATTTTTCTACATAAGACTTCCATAATGGTCTATGAATGTGAGTATCATATGCTTGACCATGTGTGTATGGGACCTCTGGTTTTTGAAACAAAGATGATGGTGATTCAGGCACAAGATGTGGTCCTCTATTGCCTCCACTATTAAGTCTCCTTTGATCCATGTCGAGGTGAGGTTGTTGCAAAGGTCGATTTTCCATTATTTGAGACATGTCAAAATCATGAGGGATCTTGGCTCCACTTTGTGCCATCATTTGTAAGAAATATTGTCTATCTCTCCTCATTATTTCCTCAACCAATCGATTAAAACGGAGATCCATAATAGAGTCTTCCACTTCTGCTAAATTTATGGAAAAGTTGTCCATATTGTCATTGTGTGTATCATTGTTGTCTATAGTGTCCATGTTCTCAACATTTGGAATGTTTCTATACGCATCTATGTCAGGTAATGTAGTATGATCAGAATTGAAAAAGATATCATTGTCATACTCATAAGAACTCATGTTTGGGGACTCTTGAGCCTCTTTAGCTTCTCTCCTAGATTTTTGGGAATGGGTTTCAACCATGAACTAGGTATTTACCAAGATGTGTGAGACTAGATGAAAATGGAAAGAGTATGGAAGACCAAGAGTTGGATGGAATGTTAAATGAATCTAAAGTGTACTTGCAATGTCCAAAGTGTAAGACCAAGTATGTATGTAGTAGAGTAGGTGTGGCTTCCAAAGAGATGATAGTTTCTCTTGATGAGGTAAGTTGACCTTGACTCTAAGTAAGACCAAATGAGACCCAAAGGTGATAGACCTTGATGAGGGACCACTTAGCAAAATGTTGTTGTATATAGTGTGTTGACAAAGTATGATGAGGATAAGCAAGTGACCTTTTGACTCAAGTTTAGACAAATGTGGATGTAATAGAAGATGTACAGAAATGATGGACTTTGTGAGACCCAAAGATAGGTTCAATGCTAGATGAAAACCTAGAGAGATAACCTAGGAAGCTCAACAAGTCTGAAACTGACTATTCTTGTTTGCTGGATTGTAAAAGATTTTCAATTCTAAACACAGACGTGCCTACATACTTCACAGATGTGCTTAAATGACATAGATGCTATTCTATCAAACATAGACGTGTTTCTAAGATGTTGTAAATGCAAATTTGCTCAAAGACACAGATGTATTTCTGCCCTTCACAAACGGGGTTATATGACATAGACGTAGTTCTGTTAGACACAGACGTGTTTCTAGAGATTTTGTGTAATTCTTCCAATGTGTGAAGTTGTTTGTTGTGACCAAATCTAAATGTTTCACTATTTTTCATGATGAGAGGACACAGTGTTGATGAAGATTCAATCTTTGCAAGTGATTAGACTCAAAATAACTCAAAAGAAAGTGTGTTGTTTGATGTAAAATTGTTTTGCATATGCTTGAAGACACAAAAGTCACAATGTTTTAATTTTTGGTCTTGAATGTTTGATTGTTCAAAATAAGACAAGAACAATTCTTATGGTTGGCTAGGACAATAGTTGTTGATCCCACATGGAGTTTCCCCTGAGGCTATGCTATTCAGAGTGGATACTTAGATGCTTGACCCCACTGGCTCCACCCTCGACACTCACTTCTCGAGGCAGCCAAGCATCAGTCCCCATGGCAAACTTTGTATCTCTACTAAGAACTATATGTGTGTGGGCTGCTACTAGAGGTCCGACCTCCTACCCCAACAACTAGAAGGATTTTGGCTTCTAAAACAAAAAGGTGCTAGTAAGGGCATCTGATCGTGTGGCCATACATGTAGCACTTTCACCTCTGTAAATACAGAAGGCTCCCAGCTGGTAGGGGTTACACCCTACAACTGATCAAATAAATTTGATCAAACGGGTTTATGGGGAGACATAGTGTTGGTATGAACTAATCAGTACATGTTATCCATAGTTTTCACCATGAATACAGTTGTTTATAGTGGTTCAGAAAAGGTGGGTTTTCCTCACTACCACTTGGGTCATTCTCTCCTCACTAGTAGTCCTAATGACCTCACGGGGAGACAGGGCCTCTAAAGATGAAACAAAAAGAGCCTATTGCCCAAGACACAAAAGACACTGGTTCAATTTTAGTGCACCAATTGAAGGTGTTTGGTAATCTATGAAAAAAAGGCACACAACAAAATAAAGAAAATCCTTGCCAAGGTCCTTTAACAAAGATCTGTTAGTAGTTTGGATTGTTTCAAATGGTCACCCCTTCCTGCAAGCACACAAGTTAGGTAAATTTTAGATCCAAAAGACTTTGTGAAATAGGGGCCTTCGACAATATGATTTTCCTTTCAAGACAAGTTGCACCAATTTTGTTAGCTAGATTTGAAGATATTAGCTCAATATAAACTAGATCTAAAATTCAAATGACAAAAAACCGAATCAACAAAACTGAAATGCAATAAAGATGAATACAGACATGGCTAATAGTGACACAAACACTATATAAACATACAAACATGCCTATATATGACACAAATGCATCTCCTGAACACAAACGTGACCTGCCAACACAGACGCGCCTGGAAGCCTCACAGACGCGATTAGGGATCACAAATGCGTTTCTTGGAATCTACAAAAAAATAAAAAATGTTGAGATCACAGATAGGATTCCAGATGTCCTAGATGTGACAGAGAGGTAAAAATGCGATCCAAGAGTGTGCAAATGTGAAAATGTCAAAAATGTTGTTGGAAATGTCAGATCTACAATTTCAAAAACACAAAATCTGCAACAAAAGATGTTAAATGCAAACAAAACAAGAGTCCCACCAGGCATGCCAAAATTTATATGGTGAAAATGGATAACAACAATATTGAAAGACTAAATAGATTCAACCACAAAACCCTAGCCTAACAACAACAAAGATCCACCATAACATATGAAGATTACCTAAGACAATGCAAATCAAATGAAATCATAAAAATTATACCATCACATGTCCAATAGGGTTTTGATCTCCATTCTTCCTATCTCCATTGATCTTGCTTGATATATTTGTTCTCAAATTTTATGTGTGCACAAGATCTCAACAAAGAATGGAAATATGGTTGCAAGTAGGATCGCATATGAAAGTTCAAAAGTGTAGTGTAGTCAATTGAACAGGTAGTTAGGGTTGATAATGAAGGAATCATCTCCTTATATAGAAGACACCATAAGAAATGAAAGGATAAGATTGAGAGGTGTAAAAGATAAATGGTCAGCTAAGATTAGAGGGCAGGTAGAGAAAATAAGAAAATAATAAGAGGATAGGTAGTGTATGAAATAAGAGATGAATGACATGTGTCATAGGTGGAAAAGGCTAATTAATTGATTAAATAAATGAAGATTTTTTTAATTAATAGAAGAAGTGGGATTAATTAAATAAATAAGATATTTATTTAATTTAGGAAAAGGATAATTTAAATAAATAAATGTATTTATTTAAATGAGAAATAAGGCTAGAAGAGGATAAATGAATTAATTAAATAAATAAAGATTCATTTAATTAATAGAAAAATTAGGATTAAGTAATTAAATAAATAAAGACATTTCACTCCAATGCATTTCAGATCATTAAAAATGTTTTGTATCAATTCAAACAATTCTAGCCCAAGTTTAACAAATTGCTCATAACCTTGTTTTATTACGAATTTCTCCATTCAATGTTCTTTCTACAAATGTACAGAACATTGTCATCAAAACCCTATAAAGGCTTTTCTATAAGAAATTTCATTATGCCAGT
The DNA here is from genome assembly GCF_030272615.1 of Cryptomeria japonica. Taxonomy (NCBI): domain Eukaryota; kingdom Viridiplantae; phylum Streptophyta; class Pinopsida; order Cupressales; family Cupressaceae; genus Cryptomeria; species Cryptomeria japonica. Next base: position 779,025,807 of record NC_081411.1, on the reverse strand, counting down.
CTTTTGAACTTCTTCCAATTTGAGCTATTGTCTAGGCCCATCCGGGTTCTTTGTTCTTCTAGGCTATGTTTTCCTTTCCCAATTCTTGGATAACTTTAGAAGCATCATCATACACCTTTCTCAAATGCCCAATGTACTATTTTCCCTCTTTCTTGACTATATCCAACCATTCAAGGAACACCCCATGCACCATTTAATTCCTTTGTACTTTTGTGAGAAGCTTCTGATTGCTAGGGGATTTAGGATCAAAAAGTATTGGTTGCACAGACAATGGTTGAGGATCTGGCCCATGGATTGCATCAATATATTCTTCCATTTATCTTAAGGTTTCTTTCAATTCTTTTTTATCTTTTTCATCCTTCCAGGTCCTAGTTATGATCTTTTTAGTTGAAGCTTCAAGATGAAGAACATCTATAGCTCGGGAAGTAGTACCAATATTCACCTTTTCGACAGTAAAATCTTGGGCTATAGGGTCCTTTTTTTCTCATCTGTCAATGGATGTTCTATCACTGTAGTCCAATTCACACTGTCGGCATCAAAGTTATTTATTGAAATGATTTTCAATTTCTTCACTTTTGGAGTCTTCTCCAAGAATTTTCTCACCATATCTTCCAAAGGAACTGAAACTGGAACTACATTCATTTTCTAGCTATTCAGGGTATTTTCTAACCAAAGAAGCCTAGTGCATACAAAAGTATCATCAGATCAAGCTACAGTTTATTTTTCATTCATTACTACCAATGTAGTAGTAGTATTTGCCAAAATATCCACCTACTGAGTGTCATTTGTATCATCAACATTTAGCACCTCCAAGTCTAGATGAGTTGAAGGATCTTCTACATTAGTATAGGCTTCTAAATCAACTACCACCAAATACACAAGAAATTTATTAGCTCCACTTTTGGTTCTAGCCCTGGTAATCTTGGTAGAAATTGGTTCTCTTTTGATTTCCATCGCTTGGCACTTTGACCAACTTTAATCTTTGTTCTAGATGAACATGCAACATAATATGTAACATGAGAGTTAGCCAATGGGACTTTCAAGGATGAGCTTGAACCTTTCTTAGAGCCCTTTCCCATTCTTCCCTCTCTTATCCATTTCTCAGTTCTTCTGATAACTGGGAATGTCCTTGTTTGGATACGATCTTCCTCATATTTTTCCCAATCCACTTCTAGAATGACTCCCTTCTACCTACCATCCACAAACTGAATATCCATCAGTTTATTCTCATCATCCTATACATTAGCAATGTTCATTTTCAACTCAAAGTCCATGACCTATTGCAGGGGAACCTTTGGTCTGTCCTCTTCCTAACTTCAAACTCATCACAACAATCAGCCCAAAAATCCTCAATATCTAGCACATGGATAAAATCTTTTCTCAATGTCAGATGAGTGACGACAAACCCTTTAGCATCAAAATATGCTTGCAAACCATATAATGAAAAGTTCAATTTCTTAAATTCAAGTTCCAAGTTCAAGGCATCAGAGACACTACTACAAATAAAATAAGTTAATTGAATTGGAAATGAGACACCTGATTGATGTATAGCTCTATACTTTGTATCAATATAGGCCAATTGCCTACCTATATCCATTAAAATTTGTCTGTCAAATGCATATCTAGGAAGCTTGTACGGTTCTCCTTCAAAACCCCCTACCCTTAGGTACTTAAAGTTTGGAAACTGTATGAAAAATCTTCCATAAGTACCAATCAGTTACATAGCTTCATCTGTCAATATTTTATGAATGTTTCCCTTCAGTTCATACACCACCTTGCCTAGGAATATGTCATGCAGTTTACGGTAATTTAAACAGGACTTTTGTTGTTGAAGATGCAAATGATATTCAAATATTCTCATATTATCCACCCATGCTTCATGTTACAAACCAGGCCACGATCTAGTGCATGCCAGGAAATACAGAAGATATGATGACATACAAAAGTTTTTCTTATCAAAGAAACTCAAACCTTCATGCAACCTATCTACAATTAATTCTGCCCAGTCAATATATCTTTTCTCACCAAAATAACCTTTATCAAGAAATACATCCAATCTTTCCAATAAAAGGCAATTTGGTTCCCTCTCACTCTATATAATAGAATGACTATGTCCCTAACTTCTTTGATCAGATGTTCCTAGGTCAATGGACTTGGCAGTCAAGAACCTCCTCTTTGAAACATTAACAACCAGTTCCTTGTAATAACATTCCTATAGAATGATTTCTTTTTTGAGAAAAGACCTTGTGATTTACACACCGTCCAATCCTCATATTGCTCCTTCTCGTGTATTTCACAATGGTAGCAACAACCTCCTGACTAATCCTAAGCAAACCCTCACCATCTATGTTCTTACACATATCTCAACAGAGTCATATCTATTCATGTTTTCTAGTACTAGATTAGGACATGGCACCACTGGAAGGAAAGTTGCCGCTTCCACTAACCCAATATCTAGAATCCTCTACATTAAGGGAGAGCCATTGGGATTCTATGCCCTTTCATGGAATTTGTCTAGGTCTACTGATGGCAGAAAAGTGTCGCCTAACTCTGGCAAAGTACAAACTAACCAAGAATTTTGGTCTATCTTGGGAAATTTAAGTCTCATTTTAAATTTAGGAATAGAAAGAAAACATAGCAAGGGAGACGAACTGATCCAACTGAAAAACCAAGCAAAGCTTCCAATTTAAGAAATCACAGGTATGAGAAGAATATTTTGAACTCACCTTTGATGTAAAGCTTGGAATCTAAAGAGACAAGAACAAAAAATCTTGCCTGTGTAATTCCCTTACTTACCAAATTAGGCAACTAAAGAAGGCAAATATTTCATATTTTTTTTAAATAAAACAAATCTTGAGAACAAGCTTAAAAATCAGTCACACGATTTGATATAACCATAATTGCATGCTTATCCATGCCAAATTATTCCAAAAAGACTTAAATTTGACAATTCATTAATTAGAAGTCTTTTCCCACCAATCCTTCTCTCAAATAATTATTCTCAAGTATGGCTCTTCATCACGACTCATTCCCTCGAATTTCATCTTTTAAATCTAAAATATTTCCTCCATACTGATGCTTCATCATTTTCATGACCTCCACCTTTATGTCCAAACCTAATAAATCATTGAAATTTGAACTTTGAACCCCTTGAGAACTATTTCAAAAGTTTAAGTTCAAAAGAACAAAACAAGAAGAAACCAAGACAAAGACACTAGAAGGTCGCGACTTACATGTTACAAAGACAAGACTTAGACAAGACTTGACTTTCTCATATTTGAACTTGAACTTTCAACTTTGGAAAGGTTCAATAGTTCAAGTTCAATGACAATTGACATTAAGACCATTAACTTTTAATTAGAACAAAGTCGCAACCCAACCTGAACCTTGAACTTTTGAAAAGGTTCAACTGAGAGGTTCAGTTAAAGACAAAACTTAATAAGACCAAAACTGAGAATTACACAAACCCAGACTAAATTTAAACACTCCTTATTTTAAATAATGTGAGAACAAAAATGCCTCAGGAAAATGAGAGAGGGTAACATTAGCTCTAAATGGGTACCAGGACTGTAGAGGATTATGGAGTAATTTTGAATCTCTAGTTTAGAACAAAAGACAAAAAATAAGACCAAGATCAACAAATTGAACACACCAAAATTGACACAACTAAAAAGAAAACAAAACTAACCTACAAAACATGTAGGGGACACCTGCTTACAACTTATAAATCTTAAGATCATGTCTATTATAAGACAGGGGAAGAACAGTACCATCATTATAGGCAATCTTGAAAGAATTAGGCCCTTTTACCTCATGAATCAAGAATGGACCTTTCTACAGTGATTCAAATTTACCATGTGCCCCTTTAGGTTCTCTTCTTCTATCATAGAGGAAGACTTGATCTCTCTGCATAAATCTTCTGGTTCTAGCTCTCTTGTCAAAATAATTCTTGACGTGTAGCAGATGCTCAGTAATCTAGTTAATGAGTGTATCCCTTTCTTCCTCTATCTTCATCAAATGCATGATTCTTTTTTCAAAGGAATCTTGAAAATATGCATCCTCAACCACTATTTGTAACTTTGAAACTGCTAGTTCTAGAGGCAAAGATAATTGTACCCAGACACCATACACCAATTCAAATGGAGACATCCTTATTGCCATTTTAGGAGACATCCTATCCACCCAGAGAGCATCATACACTTTCTTGTGCTAGTCCTTCGAATTTTCACTCACTAGCTTTTTCATAATATTTATCAAATCCTTTTTGTTGGATTCTGCCTGACCATTGCCTTGCAGATAGTAACCTGATGAGTGGGCAAGAGAAATACAATGATCATAAGAAAACATAGAGATTTATGTAGAGGAGAAATTCGTAGCATTATCAATCACTATCTTTTAAGGAACTCCAAAATGAACCAGAATATTTTCTTTTAAGAATTCACAAACCACTTTAGATGTAGTCTTTCATACAAGAACAACTTCCACCCATTTGGTAAAATAATCAGTTGCAGTAAGTATATGTGTATGCCCAGCACTTGAAATGGGTGACAATGGACCTATCAAATCCAACCCCCATTGTTTAAATGGTTCATCAATAACAATAGGTCTAAGGGGTAATGCCGCAATCTATGGCTTTCCTGTGAACAATTTACATTTTTCACAATTTTCCATGCAAGTGTAAGCATCCTTGAATATGACTAGCCAATAGTAGCATTTTCTCAAAATTTTATAGATAGTCACCGTCGAAGAAAAATATCCACCACAAGCTTCATTATGGAATGTTTTTAGAAGAGCCTCTTGATGTTATTTATCGACACAATGTAAGAAAGTCCCCTCTAATCCCTTCTTGTACAAAAAATCACCAAAGATAACATACTTAGAAGTGTTCAATCTCAAATTGTGTTTCTCCTTAGGTGATAAATGCTCAGGACATTCCCCATAAGTTAGGTAAAATGCAACATTTGCAAACCAATAATCTTGAAGACCCACAAACAAAATCGGAGGTAACTCTTCTTGCACTTCATCTTGACTTTCTGCAATCAATTTACATAACCCATGTCCCCTTACCAATTTGGTTAGTTTAATATCTATATTTAACTCTTGTATTTTTGATACCCATGCAGCTTTGCTATTTATTCCAATATCATTCCATGTCAAAATACTTTTAATAGTTGATTGCAGAACATACACTGTTGCATGAGAATGAAGAATATAATACCTGAAGTGTTTAACAATCTTTAGCACTGCAAATGTTTTCTTCTCCATTAGTGAATATTTCAGTTCATGCTTCTTGAGCACTACTTTCATGAAGGCAATTGGAACTTCCTCATTGTCCTCATTTTTTTGCAATAAAATTTCATACATAGTGTGCTTAGAGGCATAATAGTATATGATGAAATCCTTCTTAAAATATGGATTGATAAGTGCAACAACCTGCGCTATAGTTTCTTTTACTATCTCAAATTCTTTCTTCTCTTCATCATTTCATTTGAACACTTGTTTTTCACTCATCAAATTCACTATGTATAAGGTAATATCTCTAAAATTAGGAACAAACCTCCTCAAACAATTCACTTGACCAAAAAAAGACCTAACTCCATTTCTATTTGATGGTAAACTAATTTGCTAGACTTCCTTCACCCTCTCTAGATCTACCTTGATACCTACTTTGGAAACAATAAGACCAACCAGTTTACCTTCAGTAAACACTGAACACTGACTTCTTTGGATTCAAAGATACTCCATGTTCTCTACATCTCTACAAAACTTTCCCTAAATCTCTCAAATGATGCTTTCTCCTTTTCAAGAAAATAGTTAAATCATCCAGGTACACAACAATTATTTTATCTTTCAAGTGGCCAAAAGACAAGTCCATAGCCGTCTGGAAGGTTTCTCAAGTATTTATCAAACCAAACAACATCCGGTTATATACAAAAGTACCCTAGGGAGTAATGAAAGTTGTTTTATGTTGATCCTTTTCTGAGACACTAATCTGATTGTAGCCTAAAATCCCGTCTAACATACATCATTTCAGAACCTGAGACTATTTATAAAATATGATCCATAGCAGGGAGTGGATAAATTATCCTTCAAACTAGCTTGATTGAAATTTCTAAAATCCATACAAATCCTTATTTCTCCATTCTTTTTATGAACTGGAACTATATTAGCTATCCAAGTGGAATGATGAAGAGGGTATATGATTTTTGCCTTTAACATTTTATCCACCTCCTTGAAGATGGTCTCTGCAACCTTGGGATTAAAGTTTCTCAACTTCTGCCTAAATGGACTTGTTCCTAGTTTCATAGGAATATAGTGTTGAAACTTCCCATCTCTGAATTTTTTTAGATCATCGTTGCACCAAGCAAACACATCCCTATATTCTATTAAAAAATTAATGAATCTTCTTTTCTCCTCAATGGTAAAACACTTTCCCAAATTGACAAACTTAGGATCTTATCATAATCACTGAGATCACAAGTTGTTGGCACTCATTCATCCTTCCTCTTGATTAAACCATCATGTCTGTCAGGTGCTCTAAAGACACTAACCTTCTAGGAATTTTGTTTCCTTTCAACTAAATAATTTCATCTCGTGGATTCTCTTCTGAGTCTGGGGAGAATTCCTTACATTCTATTTTAGAGCCTTCTTGTTATGAACATTTCTATACAATGTAGAAATTTTTTGATGTACTTATCATTTTCAAAGACCTGCCAAAATTTTGAGTCATCAAGGACACTTGATCTATATATTAATTTCACCCGATAAAAATCTACTATGAATTCAAGATGGGAAATCAAGAGAGAAGTCGAAACGGCTAAACAATCAACTTTAGAATTGAATTTGTGTGGAATGACTTCAATAGAAAAAGCATCAAAACCTTCAATTTCATCCCATACCCTATTTCGGTAGTGTTTTAATATTTCATTATTTATAGTGAATGACCCTCTTACTTGTTTGACAATCAACTCAACATCTCCTTTTACCCATAACAATTTCACTCCCAGTTTATTTGCTTCAACTATTCCCAACAATCAGGCTTCATACTCAGAAGTATTGTTTGTATTTTTAAACTTGAAATTGAAAGAGAAAGGAATATGTTTGGCAGAAGGAGGGATAAGAACTACTCTAGCTCTAGAACCCGATGCTGAACAACTTCCATCAAACTCCATTATCCATTGGTCTTTAAGTGCCTTAGGATGAGATTAATTTCTTGCAACTTCATTATCAAATAAGATCATATAATTGTTACTACTTATTAGATTGCCATTAGTTTTATGTCAAAGTTATACTATATACTCTAGTTGGTTATCTATTACCGAAATATTCAATTGGTATGTATAGTCTAGTTGGTTATAGAAGAAAGCAGTCACAAAACATAGTATACACTGAGCTATCTACCGAGTATCTTTACATGTCTACCAAGTAGCAAAGATGACACACCGAGTTGATATACACTGAGTGAAACATGTTACTAGATTCATTGAACCTGGACATGCATATGAAAACATGTTACAAGATCGAGGCACATCTAACCGTTATCACATTGGAAATTGCAATTAAAGATTGTGTATGGTTTTAAGGTTATCTAACCAATGAAATATTTTGCATAGTTATTCATTCACTAAATTGTGTTTTTAAGATCGAAGCAACGAAATGGATCACCATCATAAGAGATCTATTTATACAGCATGAGTTAAGAGTTAAAGGTGTGTGCATGAGTGTAAGAAGACTGTTACAAAGACATAGAAGTCACCAAGAAGGTTTTCAGAGAACAGTCAAAGAACAGAGTAAACAGAAGGTTTTACCAAGTTACTATATGGGTTACCGAGGTATGCTATTAGCAAGGTATCTTATTCTAAGCACATAGAATCTGCTATAACATTCCAGATGTAAAGTTGCAAATATTTGTGATGATTTTATTGTAATATTTTGAAGTTGTAAGAGAATCCTTTAATAGGGTAAAAGACTCTAATCAAGTCTATAAATTGTAAAACCTCTAACTAGGTGCAACATTTAGATGAAGTGTTGTAAAATCCTTTAGCAAGGTAGATCTAACAGATCTTGTTACTCCTAACTGTGTATGCTATCAGAAATAGCTAAACATTTAGCTGTAATCGAGCACTCTTTATTATTGCAATAGTGAAGTTGTGGGTGCCATCCCCACTGCAGTTTTTCTCTCTAACCAAGATTTTCTACATAACCAAAATATATGTGTTATGAAGTGAATCATGTATGATTGTTATCTATCTGTTTTAGTTTTATATTATGTTACTGCACTATTTGGTTTATGCTTAACAGTAAAGATATTATTGAAGAAATGTTTTGATGTATTGATTCACCCCTCCCCTCTCAATACATTAGCTTTCCATATTGGGCCTAACAATAATTCCCAAATTCACATTCATGGTACAATTTTATGCCTTCAGATCATCAAGAGGAAAAGAAGTGAACTTAGATTTGGGAATTAGTTGTAAAATGACCTGTTGTTTCCCTATGGGAATGGTGGCCTAAGACTAGTCCATCTTAATCTCACCTCCTAGGTCTCTACAAAATGTACAACTCAGTAACATGCCATAACTTGCAGGAATATCAGCTATCAAAATAGTTAACCTAACTCTTTTATCAGGATGAGCGGCAAGGGCCACTTGAGCATCTTTAATCTATCCTAACAAGGGTATTTGTTTGGAGTCCATGGAGTAACATCTACCAAAGGTTTTTGTTAATGATAATCCCAAGGCCTTGGCTATAGTAGATGGTATGATATTATTTGAGGCACGAGAGTCTATAATACAATTATCTAGTTTATAACCATTTATGAACAAGAATATATAAAAAGGGTCAGATTTTAATTCAATGATAAACAACATGTCATCAACTTGATGGGCAATTATTTTAGGAGAAGCTTCATGAGTAGAAGGACAAGTTGACACATCTCCTTGGGAGGAAAATGTAGCATTTTCTGATTGTTGTATCATATCAGCTTGTACATATGCATTATTTCCTTTCACAAAGTTAACCAACCTATCAAGTTCTTTAGGATTTAACTTAAGATATTTCGCTGGTGTAATTTGAATCCGAGATGATTTACAAAATTCAATAATATCAAACAAACCCTGAGTGTCTACATATTTCAATAACTAAGATTCTTGAGGTATGAAATCACTATTATAAAGTTGGGAAATGATCTCCTTACCTTTGGGGTTCACAATAGAAGATGAAAGAGCACCTTGAGGTTTTACATTTTGTTGATTTCTGGTTAGCACAACACAAGAAGGATCCTCCATGGTAACCAAATTATCACCTCCTCTTTCTAAATCAGACTCATACTCTAGGAAGTGGATTTTAGAGCCGTTAGGCTGCCTGGGGGATTCTTCTTCACTTGACTTCAACAATGTCTCCTTTGAACCTATAGTGTCGTAAATTTTACACCCTTGCTAGGATGGTACAATTTCACACTTAGGTTAGCACCCATCTTAGTGTGTCTTCCATCTTGCATTATTACTTCCCTTTAAGTGTTTAATTAATTAATTTTATTAAATCTAAAGTCTTATTTCATAACTTCATACATTATAAAATTGGGCCGTTTACCCTAAGTGTGACCCTTTTTATTTTATTCCTCCAATAAATCATTTAATCATAAACCCTAATTATGTCCTATTTTGACCTTGAAGGCCTGATTTCCCATATTAGAACACTTCAAAATAAACTGTAACTTTGGGATTCGCACTAATATCATCATATCTAATGACCCTAAAAATTTTGTGAAAAGTTGGTCGAACCATGTATTTTCTCACTACGGTCCTTGGCTTTTTTCCCAAAATTTTGAGTGCAGAATCCTATGATATTATAATTCTTAACCCCAAAATATTGGTGGGAAATTCAATTCCTAGCTTGGCCTATAGGCAGAATTAAGTCAAAATTAAGATCTAGGGTTTCATACATAAGAGCTCTCTTTCTTCATTTGAAGGCATCTAATAAAATAGAGAAATGTTGTTGGAGCGAGCATAAGTAACCTTCTCTGTAGTGAAAAAGAAGCCTATGTGTAGTCTGCAACAATATTCAACAACATTCAACAACATTCATCAAACATTTGTCAAGCATTCACCATCAATTAGGAGCCTTGAAGACATTGAAGAATAATAGGAGATCTTGTGACAATATCTCTCCCTTAGGGATTGGTATGATTTCATGTTATTTGCATGTCTTTGTATGAGCTTCTTTACATCAATTTTTGTATTCACATTCATGCTTTAGATAATTTATCATATTTGGTTTGAAGCATTGTTAATTACATTCACATTTATATTTAGGGTTTACTCTCATGCGTAGGGTAGCTCTAGTTTCTTATCATTAAGGATCTTGCATACACACAAGGTTCTAGCACACAAATTTTTAGTATATTATCGGCTATTTGTGGAGGTGTAAATAACCAACATAGGGGTTTGACTAAGGAAAAACCCTATATAGCCACCCAAACCTTCCCTTTTCAGGTCCAGGTATAGAAGCAGGTACCCATAGGCACTTTTAGCTCAGCAAAAGGCACAAGAACCACCTACAATCATCAGATCTTCCCTAATATGCCTAGGACAGAGGCGTGGCACCCTAGTCCTACCTAGGATAGTGGCATGGATCCATGATCCCTCTTCTTTTTAGTGGTTTTTAGCAGGTTGCAGCGTCAGGTCATCAGATTTGTTGTCTTTCAGTTGCAACCTTCTGTCTGCAGAAATAGGACAGTGGCATGGCACCCTAGTCCTGGTCAATTTTATCCAATTTGTAGCATCAAGTACACATCCATAATCCTCCTCCTTTCATTCTTTCAGTATCTTAGTTTCAGATCTACAAGTTTGTTCAATTTCAAGTTCATTTGTGCTTCATTCTTCATCTCCTAGTCTAGTTCGTCAATCAAACCCTAGTTTTTCTCATCATTTGCAACAAGAAGAATAGAAACTCGAAGACGTAATCCTTGGATCTCTCTTTCTCACAAGAATTATCCAAATTTATCTATCTCCCTAATCTCCTTTGTATTCCCAATGTGTTGGGAAAAGTGGGATTAGGTCCTACTCACCTGATCTTGTTTTTGCTTGTAAGACCTTCCCCAAACCAAGCTTTGATTTACTTAGTTGACCATGTTTGACCTATTAATAAATGCTTTATAATTCAATAGAATGGACTGTGTTAGGCAAATAGGTTTGTGAGAAAAATAATTGAACCATGTTATAGAGTTATCGCACCTAGTGGTGTACTTTTGATGTGTTATGAAGTTGAAATCCTAAAAGACCCATTGATTAGATAATCTTGATTTAACGTACATCAACTATGTCTAGATGTAGAACTTAAATGATTCTGTGATTGGGTAACATTTATGAATGTGGATGCTTCATTTATATGCTTTATACATACAAAACTCTAGATGATCCTAGAATAGGATAAATTTGAGAGGAGGTATGTCATTTTTGGATTTGTAGGACTTTACTATGATGATAGGAATAGGAATGCATGTTTTAATGAATGGATCAAAATTATGTGAATGATAATAATTGTTATATGGAGTTATTTGGATGAAAGATGTATTGATTAATAAATGTATATTGTATGCAGAGTGCTTGTAGTGCATTATTATTCATGTGTTTTATATTATATGAGATTATTTCAAAGTACTAATGTGTAAATTGAGTTGCGCAGGAATTATCCATTTGACCATGGAAATATTATGCAGAACCAAACCTAGACCTATGTATGTTCGTAAGCCAGGGGTTGTCTATTTGGAGAGACAACACCCCGTTTGTGTTGTATTTTATTCGTAACAGTGTATGCTGCATGAGTGTTAAGTGTCATTTAAATTTAATGTGTAAAACCCACAAGAGACAATTTCATGTTTTAAATTGTAAAAGTGTTTTATTTGTGTCACTTGACACATGTGTGTATTTAAGTTGAAATGTATTATTTTTGTCTCTTGGTGGGAAAATGTTCAACTATAGTTTTGCTTTTTTTCAAATAATATAACGTATTGTCATAAATACCTTGGGAAAGGAATCTTTGGAGAGGTCAACATATGTTTGAGCTGAAAATAAACTTCAGAGGGGTCTAAAATGGGTTAAATGAACACATAGGGGTAGTTTAATAGGGTTTCCTAAAGCCCATAAGGTATACCTAGGGGTTAGGGGTAATTTTAGGCAAGTTTCTACTTTTAAGTGACCTTTTTGACACTTTAAAAATTGGCTTTTCTAAGTTGTACGAAAATTGAAATTAGAAGTTTGATCTAATTGAAAACTTTCCTATTCGAATGAGAGTCTTTTTCCCATTCTATCTTACTTTCCTTTTTGGTTTTTAGAAACTTGTGAGAACTCAGAGATTGAGCTTCTTAAGCAAGAATTTGAAAATTTGAGGGTAATCACCCACTCTCCATTTTTGGAGACAAAAGATTGGATTTTTGGTTTGGAGAATTTTAGCTAAGGGTAGAAAGAGAAGAATCGTGGAATTGGGCTGCTCATCCTCAACAAAACTAAATTACCTTTTGGGAAGATTAAGGTTGGTCGTATTCAACATATAATGGATTTCTTATTGCATGTGTTTGTAAGTAATGTTTGTGAAAAAGAGATTTATTTTCGTGCATGTTCTTTTGGAAATTTATTTGGCATTTGTTTTATACTTTGTTTGTGTGTTTGGGAGTAATCAAGATCTCCTACACTTGGGAGAGAGGGGGATCTTGTGGGTGGTAGAAGTGACAACCCTCGAGTGAGAGACTCTCGTTACAAGAGCAATCACAAGGGAATTTGTGTGACCCTTGCTGCATGGCTTGTTTATGCATTGGGGGTCATAAGGAGGGAAATAAGGCATGAATGCCTTGGGGGGCATAAGCAATAAGGGGCTGATTATGTTATACTTGATGTATTTTGTTTGCCATGAGGTGGCTATTTGTTTTGCCATACTTGCAGTCTCCTCAGGGTACTTTGTCCACTACCACCCTTGTAAGGACATCACAAATGTGTGGTGTAGTGTAGCCCGGGTTGGGAGTGTGTTTTGAGTTTGTGAGTATTTTGTCTTCTGTGCTGCATGCTTGATACCTGTCTAGGGTTTGGTTCTCCGAGCTCGGGGGTGGCTACTAGTTAGCCTAGGCTAGGAGGGGAGCACTCCATGGTCATCTCTTTGTTTTATTTACAGGTTGTTAGAAGAGAATATCAAGACATGTAGATATAGCTGGAGTTAATTGTTGCAGAAAAATGTTATAATTGTAATTAATATTCTTTGAAAGTCCTCATCTATTTGAAATGAGAGACCTATTTGTAATCTGACAATAAAGACTTGGGAATATGTTTTAAAGATATGTGATATTTATTTATGTTATATTGTAGAAAAGAAATGATTATTTCTGATTTTTAGTTTTGAAATAAATATTTGTTGTGTATAGGACGCTTTGAAAAGAAAGAAATGTATTCGTTCCCTTGATGCAATTAAAGTCAAGATATTAGAAAAGAAATGGAATAGATGTACCTGCATGTAGTAGGTTGGGAAATAAAATAAAATCTAAAATTTAGGTCTATACATAGAAATGTCATATTTAGTTTTATTGAAATCTGTCATTTTGTTTATTGGAGAAAATTAAAAAAAAAACAGATTTATTATATTCATTTCTAAAGTTTATTTTAGTCTAGATTTATCTAGTTGCTATTAAATTTATTAAATTGGTCATTTATATAGTTGTTGTTAGAATTATTAAATACTGTCATTTGTTTAGTTATAGAGAATAAAATCTATAGTTAAACAGATTAAATGAAATAAATAGAAATTATAGAGTTGCTATTCTAACTGACTTAATTATGCTTTTTACTATATTTTGTCGATAGTAAATCAATATTTAAATAACCTATCTATTTCTTTTAGCAACTAGGATTTTGATAAAAAGAAAATAAATTCAATGATTCAAATCTGTAGAAATCATCCAATCTGCTAAATATGTTCTAGATTTTATATTTTCATAGAAAGCTTTTGTCCTAGACACCACATATATATATAAACAGCTTTTCATGCCTATATTGAATATTTAAAAGAATTCATTTCTCAGATATAAATAGAAATAAATTTATTGTTCAATATATATATATATATATATATATATATATATATATATATATATATATATATATATATATATATATATATATATATATATATATATATATATATATATATATATATATATATATATATATATATATATATAATGTTTAAATGAATTCATTACTGAATAATAAACTTATTTATTTGAAATATATATCAAAATATATATTTGCACTTTTTAAATAAAGCAAAAAAACAATAAATACTATTTAAAACTTTATTTAAAAAATAAAAATAAAAATTTATTACAAAACAAAATCTTTTTTTAAAACAAATCTAAAAAAAAAAAGAGGCTTTTTGTAATGATTAAAACAGAATTGGGGTTTATGGGTATCATGGTAAATTTAGGTATGTTTAACTAAAAGGGGGATAAACCTCACTTTAAATATATAAGTGTATATTAGATAAATATATATGTAATCATATGTGTATTTTAAATATATATATTTATGTATAGTTTAAAATTATGGAAGTGAAAAAATAAATAAAATAAAATTTTGTCCTGAATTTAATTAGTTTATTTACCAACTTTAATTTCTTTTTATCAATGTTAAATGTGCATTTATATATAATGTATAGGACAAATTGAAGAGTTAATTATTTTATTAGGTGTTTATATTTTATAAATGTTTAAATAGTCAAGAGGGAATATTTTTTAAAAAATAAAAAAATGCTTAAAATTCTAATTAATTTTGGAGGTTAACCTTTTAGGGGATTTTTTAATGGAAAATATAATGAAATATCCTACAACATTATTATTATCATATTTGGATAAACATAGTTTAGAAGTTCAATCGGTTGAAATTAAAGCAAGGGGTAATGGGATTAATAGAAGCAAAATATTAAATAGTTGATGTTGGAAAAAGTAATATATAAACTTGATTTAAATTATTTTAAATCATTTTAGAGATCAAAATGGTTTTATTTTTATAATTAAACGGAATGATTCAATATAGTAAAATAAGTAATTTAAGGGGATATTGTAATAAAATTTCTCTATAAAAAAATTAAGGGACTAAGCCAGGCGTACCTTATTATCCCAAGTGGAGTCTTTCATCAGACAATTTAATTAACTTAATGATGTTAGGCACCTTAATTGTATCTACTCAATTAGGCAATATTAATGAAATGAAATAGCAATAGTGTTAACATTTAGTAAATAATTGATATCAAACCCAGTCATTATATTAATGTCTGTTTAGTAGAAATGGATCCAAATAAGTACTAAAAAGCGCAATTGAAATGAAAGGAACTTTCGAGAGAACTTAATAACATCCTCATGAAAATTATTTGCTCTGCTTGATAATAGAAGTTATCATAATTGTTATGTTAGTATTTAATATCAATTAAGATTTCGTTTAGAACAAACTGTTAAGTTGTCACAACTATTTAAGTAAATGAATGCATGTAACTAAGTGCTTAAAAAAAAAAAAATTGTCGGTTGTGTTTTGCCCAAAAGTTTGGGCATGACATTTTGGTATCAGAGCCCCAGGTTCAAACACTGGTGAACATGGGCTCCATTCATAACTTAGTTGAAAACGAACTATGGCTTAAAGTACAAAACCTAGGTGGAACTTGTGATATAACAAAGTGAAACATAAATAGATCAACAGATTAACAAATATCAATTCAAGGGTTCCAAGGGTCACTAAAAGCCTTGAAATTAGAAATTATTAGTCATAATATTTATGGCTTAAATAAAACCCCAAAGACTGTGAAATATTCAACTATTTATTCATATCAAGTAATTTCGGTGTTTATTAACGAAAATTAGACCTTTTGTACCTACGAGGTTACCATTCAATTGGAAGCTAAAACATGATAACTGCCCTAATCAAATTAAGTATGAGGAGTTAATCTTTCAATAAAATACCTCTGATGGTAACTAAAGGAATGCCACCCATCGAGATATGTTCTTGACATGGAAAATCAAGCGAGATAAATTAGACCTTAGATAAAGGCACCATAAACAAGATAAATAAAACTGAGACAATTTAAGTTAAGTTTTAAGCTATGTGAAAATTATAATGGTTAAAAGATCAAGGCCGACATAGAGAACAGAAATGAAGAAGAGTTAAGGGGTACTCTTGCAAATCTTAGGAAAGAAGCATTAACCTATCCTAATGACTAGGTACCTTAAGAATGTGGTCAGGATAAATTACTTATTTAGAGAATTTGTTAGACTATGTTTGTAGCAATATAGTGGAGTTAGAGTTGGATAACCCTGCAGATAGGAACTCAAATGATGAAAGGAAATTCCCTTCATCAGAAACCCTTAGTAATACTATAGGTGAGTTAAATAAGGAAAAGGAGGCATGAACTTCTTGGGTAAAGGCACGTATTTACCATAAACCCTAAGTTCATCCGTGGTTACATAATTGGGAAAAATAAGCAAGTAAAACCTCAACTAGTTCCTTTATGGGAAGATAAACTTGGAAAAAGTAGAAAATGAAAGAGAGAGTAGAGTTGATGTGAGAATCAAACAAAAGATCCCGATTGAAGTGCAAGGAGTGTAAAAGTATTAGGATCCTATAATCTAGGAATGTGTAACTAGATGTCATTTAGAAACTAAGAAGCAAAGTGCAACCCAATCATGGTTAGCCATTAGGTACCAGTGCAGAACATGCAGATAGAAATGGCTTATGGAAAGATTGTATAAATAAATATAATACTAAAGTGTTAATGAGAATTAGTGGTAGTATAAAATATTTTATGAGAACATTGATAAGGAACCAAATTAGGTGGTTAGCAAGGGGAGAACTAGGAAGGTTACGGGAGTCTTAAGAAATTGGTAATTATTGGACATCCTTATATTATACTGTACATGGGTAGCTAGATATTAGGTTGGTAAGATGGTTTATTTAGATTGAAGAGATCGAAGGTGTGATATGCCGGATTTGACTAGTAAGTAAATATAAATAAGTAATATGGAATGAGATAACTTCCCTTTTTACTAAATTTTTAATAAAAAGGACAAGTGTTGACCACTTTTCGAGAGCACCCCCCCTTGATTTCAAAGTGATTAAGTAAAGTAGAAGAGAATAAGTCCACTCTTTGAGTTGTTTGAATTATGTCGTGAAATGTGTGGGTTGAAATTGTTGTCAACCGTTTTCGATCTTACTTGATAATAATTCCACCCCAAATGGCTCTTAACCATACGTGCTAGTAATTTTGGCAACAAGCTCCTACCTAGGGAAGGCAAGTGAATATTGGAGGTGAAAATACAAGGAGTTGGCATAAGATGCTAAGAAAAAAAAATAATGTCCCTAGTAAAAACTATAAGATTACATTATTCAAATCATAAGAGATTCCAAGTAAACAAGTGTCATTTTTGTACCAAACTATTAACTGTGTGTATAGGACATGAAAGTGCCGATGCTTTAAGCTACCACGTAACATTGAGTTAGGGCTTAGCATATTAAGATAATTAATGGAAGTCCAAGAGGAATGGATGGAGAATGGTAGTGTTAGTGCAATCACCTGCTAGATATAATTAAGGATGTTAATAACCCTATTAAATAGATAGTGGATTATATCGGAAAGTGTTGCTTGAAATAGTTATCATGTGAAGGTTAAAAATTGAACATGATTTATAAAAATGAATGTGATCTCTTGCGTATAAGAATGTATTTCATAAATTGATAAAGGAGTTTAAAGAATCTAAAATCTCAAGAGTCTAATAATCACTTCCTAACACACTCAGGACGTGTGATCTTGGGTGATGTGGTGCGGTTACTCCCTATAGCATGGCTAGAATGGTCATCTTGTTTCGATTTTGATTCGACATTATTATTTTTTTTATTTTATTTGCTTTATTTGAATAAGCATCTTGTGATCTAGGGGGCTAGTACTTTTTGTTTATTTATAATTTTCATTTTATGATGAAAGGACCACTAAATTGATGTTCTTTTTATTTGAGTTATGACACTTGCCATGTTTCTAGTTTTGATTTTTTTTCAATTGCCGGCATTTTTCTTCTTTTTATTGGATTTGGCAGAAGTAACTTGTATTTTTGAAAAGTGTCAAGTGGTCATTTTGTTGGTTGATATAACTAGCCCTAGTGATGTGATTTGTGTAAATGTCTATCATGTTCATTGAACCATTGATAGTCTGTCAAGGGAGAATACCGCAAGGAGTGAAATTAGGCACAAGAATTAACAAAGAACATGTCTTTATCAAATTAAGATAAAGGAAGGAATATCCTCCTAAGTAAAATTAATTGCGAGTAATTGGAAAGAGAAAATTTATAACAATAGTGTGACCTAGACCTAATGAATTATGAAAGTAATGATTTTTAACTGGTAAATTTGGCATGGGTATGGAGAGGATTGCGTGGATGATATCTAAAATAAGTTTTAATAACTTCTATCACTCCCTTAGAATGGGGTTGTTGTGTACCTTAATGGTTGGAAAATTGTGAATGATGCTACCTATAAAACTTAAACCCTGGAGCCTAGGAGTATAAAAACATTTTAATCCCTAGTGGTAGAAAACTACCCTATATAAGGGCGGAATTAAAAAAAAACCTAAATTTGCTTTTGCCTTGTCACCTAAGAAAGTAGGAAGAAATTATGCACCTAGGACGATTTTATGAATGTTATATTAACACCCTAATGAGGTGCCTTGAATGTAGAATAAGTAGATTCATTGTGGTTAAGTGTGATGTCAATTTTCTTAAGTAACATGCTTGGACGTGAATATAGTAGGATAAACATGCTTTTAAATAAATCCTAAACAAGTAGAACTCCTAGAACCCTAGGGGAGGAGGATGTTAGGCCTTCCCCAAACCAAGCTTTGATTTACTTAGTTGACCATGTTTGACCTATTAATAAATGCTTTATAATTCAATAGAATGGACTGTGTTAGGCAGATAGGTTTGTGACAAAAATAATTGAACCAAGTTAAAGAGTTATCACACCTAGTGGTGTACTTTTGATGTGTTATGAAGTTGAAATCCTAAAAGACCCATTGATTGGATAATCTAGATTTAATGTATGTCAACTATGTCTGGATGTAGAACTTAAATGATTCTGTGATTGGGTAACATTTCTGAATGTGGATGCTTCATTTATATGCTTTATAGATACAAAACTCTAGATGATCCTAGAATAGGATAAATTTGAGAGGAGGTATGTCATTTTTGGATTTGCAGGACTTTACTATGATGATAGGAATAGGAATGCATGTTTTAATGAATGGATCAAAATTATGTGAATGATAATAATTGTTATGTGGAGTTATTTGGATGAAAGATGTATTGATTAATAAATGTATATTGTATGCAGAGTGCTTGTAGTGCATTATTATTCATGTCTTTTATATTATATGAGATTATTTCGAAGTACTAATGTGTAAATTGAGTTGCGGAGGAATTATCCATTTGACCATGGAAATATTACGCAGAACCAAACCTAGACCTATGTATGTTCGTAAGCCAGGGGTTGTCTATTTGGAGAGACAACACCCCGTTTGTGTTGTATTTTATTCGTAACAGTGTATGCTGCATGAGTGTTAAGTGTCATTTAAATTTAATGTGTAAAACCCACAAGAGACAATTTCATGTTTTAAATTGTAAAAGTGTTTTATTTGTGTCACTTGACACATGTGTGTATTTAAGTTGAAATTTTTTATTTTTGTCTCTTGGTGGGAAAATGTTCAACTATAGTTTTGTTTTTTTTCAAATAATATAACGTATTGTCATAAATACCTTGGGAAAGGAATCTTTGGAGAGGTCAACATATGTTTGAGCTGAAAATAAACTTCAGAGGGGTCTAAAATGGGTTAAATGAACACATAGGGGTAGTTTAATAGGGTTTCCTAAAGCCCATAAGGTATACCTAGGGGTTAGGGGTAATTTTAGGCAAGTTTCTACTTTTAAGTGACCTTTTTGACACTTTAAAAATTGGCTTTTCTGAGTTGTGCGAAAATTGAAATTAGAAGTTTAATCTAATTGAAAACTTTCCTATTTGAATGAGAGTCTTTTTCCCATTTTGTCTTACTTTCCTTTTTGGTTTTTAAAAACTTGTGAGAACTCAGAGATTGAGCTTCTTAAGCAAGAATTTGAAAATTTGAAGGTAATCACCCACTCTCCATTTTTGGAGACAAAAGAATTCTGCAAAGAAAAAGATAGGATTTTTGGTTTGGAGAATTTTAGCTAAGGGTAGAAAGAGAAGAACCGTGGAATTGGGCTGCTCATCCTCAACAAAACTAAACTACCTTTTGGGTAGATTAAGGTTGGTCGTATTCAACATATAATGGATTTCTTATTGCATGTGTTTGTAAGTAATGTTTGTGGAAAAGAGATTTGTTTCCATGGATGTTCTTTTGGAAATTTATTTGGCATTTGTTTTATACTTTGTTTGTGTGTTTGGGAGTAATCAAGATCTCCTACTCTTGGGAGAGAGGGGGATCTTGTGGGTGGTAGAAGTGATAGCCCTCGAGTGAGAGGCTCTCGTTATGAGAGCGATCACAAGGGAATTTGTGTGACCCTTGCTGGATGGCTTGTTTATGCATTGGGGTTCATAAGGAGGGAAATAAGGCATGAATGCCTTGGGGGGCATAAGGAATAAAGGGCTGATTATGTTATACTTGATGTATTTTGTTCGCCATGAGGTGGCTATTTGTTTTGCCATACTTGTAGTCTCCTCAGGGTACTTGGTCCACTACGACCCTTGTAAGGACATCACAAATGTGTGGTGTAGTGTAGCCCGGGTTGGGAGTGTGTTTTGAGTTTGTGAGTATTTTGTCTTCTGTGCTGCATGCTTGTTACCTATCTAGGGTTTGGTTCTCCGAGCTCGGGGGTGGCTACTAGTTGGCCTAGGCTGGAAGGTGAGCACTCCATGGTCATCTCTTTGTTTTATTTGCAGGTTGTTAGAAGAAAATATCAAGACATGTAGATATGGCTGGAGTTAATTGTTGTAGAAAAATGATGTAAATGTAGTTAATATTCTTTGAAAGTCCTCATCTATTTGAAGTGAGAGACCTATTTGTAAAAGGATAATAAAGACTTGGGAATATGTTTTAAAGATATGTGATATTTATTTATGTTATATTGTAGAAAAGAAATGATTATTTCTGATTTTTAGTTTTGAAATAAATATTTGTTGTGTATAGGATACTTTGAAAAGAAAGAAATGTATTCGTTCCCTTTATGCAATTAAACTCAAGATATTAGAAAAGAAATGGAATAGATCTACTTGCATGTAGTAGGTTGGGAAATAAAATAAAATCTAAAATTTAGGTCTATGCATAGAAATGTCATATTTAGTTTTATTTAAATCTGTCATTTTGTTTATTGGAGAAAATTAAAAAAAAAAAGATTTATTATATTCATTTCTAAAGTTTATTTTAGTCTAGATTTATCTAGTTGCTGTTAAATTTATTAAATTGGTCATTTATATAATTGTTGTTAGAATTATTAAATACTGTCATTTGTTTAGTTACAGAGAATAAAATCTATAGTTAAACAGATTAAATGAAATAAATAGAAATTATAGAGTTGCTATTGTAACTGACTTAATTATGCTTTTTACTATATTTTGTCGATAGTAAATCAATATTTAAATAGCCTATCTATTTCTTTTAGCAACTAGGATTTTGATAAAAAGGAAATAAATTCAATGATTCAAATCTGTAGAAATCATCCAATCTGCTAAATATGTTCCAGATTTTATATTTTCATAGAAAGCTTTTGTCCTAGACACCACATATATATATATATATAAATAGCTTTTCATGCCTATATTGAATATTTAAAAGAATTCATTTCTCAGATATAAAGAGAAATAAATATATTGTTCAATATATATATATATATATATATATATATATATATATATATATTTAAATGAATTCATTACTTAATAATAAACTTATTTATTTGAAATATATATCAAAATATATAGTTGCACTTTTTAAATAAAGCAAAAAAAAAGTAAATACTATTTAAAACTTTATTTAAAAAAAAAAATTTATTAGAAAACAAAATCTTTTTTAAAAACAAATCTAAAAAAAAAAAGAGGCTTTTTGTAATGATTAAAACAGAATTGGGGTTTATGGGTATCATGGTAAATTTAGGTATGTTTAACTAAAAGGGGATAAACCTCACTTTAAATATATAAGTGTATATTAGATAAATATATATGTAATCATATGTGTATTTTAAATATATATATTTATGTATAGTTTAAAATTATGGAAGTGAAAAAATAAAAAATAAAAATTGTCCTAAATTTATTTAGTTTATTTACCAACTTTAATTTCTTTTTATCAATGTTAAATGTCTATTTATATATAATGTATAGGACAGATTGAAGAGTTAATTATTTTATTAGGTGTTTATATTTTATAAATGTTTAAATAGTCAAGAGGGCATATTTTTAAAAAAATAAAAAAATGTTTAAAATTCTAATTAATTTTGGAGGTTAACCTTTAAGGGGATTTTTTAATGGAAAATATAATGAAATATCCTACAACATTATTATTATCATATTTGGATAAACATAGTTTAGAAGTTCAGTTGGTTGAAATTAAAGCAAGGGGTAATGGGATTAATAGAAGCAAAATATTAGTTAGTTGATGTTGGAAAAAGTAATATATAAACTTGATTTAAATTATTTTAAATCATTTTAGAGATCAAAATGGTTTTATTTTTATAATTAAATGGAATGATTCAATATAGTAAAATAAGTAATTTAAGGGGATATTGTAATAAAATTTCTCTATAAAACAATTAAGGGACTAAGCCAGGCGTACCTTATTATCCCAAGTGGAGTCTTTCATCAGACAAGTTAATTAACTTAATGATGTTTGGCACCTTAATTGTATCTACTCAATTAGGCAATATTAATGAAATGAAATAGCAATAGTGTTAACATTTAGTAAATAATTGATATCAAACCCGATCATTATATTAATGTCTGTTTAGTAGAAATGGATCCAAATAAGTACTAAAAAGCGCAATTGAAATGAAAGGAACTTTCGAGAGAACTTAATAACACCCTCATGAAAATTATTTTCTCTGCTTGATAATAGAAGTTATCATAATTGTTATGTTAGTATTTAATATCAATTAAGAGTTTGTTTAGAACAAACTATTAAGTTGTCACAACTATTTAAGTAAATGAATGCATGTAACTAAGTTCTTAAAAAAAAAAAATTTGTCGGTTGTGTTTTGCCCAAAAGTTTGGGCATGACATTTCTGCCCCCATATTTTGGTGAACCCAACATGAATCCAACCTTCTTGAATTCTGATTTATGTTCTCAGATCTGAGTTTTTTTTCTATTTAAAATTCAAATTTACATTTACAAGTTTCAATTCCTTATAAATTTCAAAATTTAGAGGGTAATTTTGTTAAAACCCTAATTTTTCAATTCAAAATTGAACTTGTGGATAGCTTAATTTGGATCATTAATTTCAGATCTGATTTAGGAACACGTTTCACTCATAAATTTCATTTTCTAAATCCACATTTAGAGTTATTTCATTGCTTAAAATTGAACATTTCCTTCTATTTTCCATATGTTATCATTTGAAAGGGGAAAATTTTTGTCATGATGCATTCATTTCATAAATGTGATAATGGGTTATTTTCCCTTGTTCGAATTTTTCCATCTTTTAGAGAAACACCTCTTATTTATGACACAATTTGATTGCCAAAAAGAGTTGTTACCAATCCCTTCAAAAATCTCCCATATTCTAAAGATGAAGATATGGAGAGTGATCTTGACAATTCTCCTAAAATGTGCCCTTCTCATCTAGCTATTTTAGAGGAAGAGGATGATATCATAAACACTTTTCTTAATGTTACTTTACCTTGCTTACATGATGCATCTCTAAGTTAAAAGGTATTGATGGACATTGACTTAACTTCTCCTAAATTTGGTCTTACCAATGGGTGCATGTTATTACAACAAGAGGTTATGAGAACTTCCTCCAAAGATCTCCTTCCTAAGCATGAATCTTTGGAGAAAGATGTTCATCTCCCTCCTAAAGAATAATCCCCTCATGAGGTTCACTTTGTGCAAGAATATGGTAGTGTCCCTACTTTTCCTAGTGATGGCATTTCCTCTTTTGATTTCAATAAAATTCCCACTAGAGATGATGCATTAATGAGAAATGCTTGCCCTTCTCTTAAAGTTTGTCTTACCCCTGAAGATCCCTTAGAGAAAGAAGATAACATCATAATCAATTTCCTTAATTCTCTCTCCTCTAAAGATCCTATTAAACAGATTTTGAGGCAAGAAGATGATGTAAACACATGTATTGATGCTCTCCTTCCTAAGGGTGAAGAATTAATGAAAAATGTTATCACTTCTCCCAAAATTGGCAATAGAAATAAGGACATATGTGTGCAAGATATTTCTAATACTTTTCCTTTCAATGACCTCACTATTTGGGATGAACCATTAGAAGAAGGTGTTGATTATTCTCTCCCCCATGAGACAACCCTAGCCAAAGGGGATGAAATCATGATTGATAACGCCCTTGATAGCATCTCACCTTCCATGAATCTCAATCATTTTTTCTCTAAAAGTAAAGCATATCCCTCTCCTCAACTTGGTTCTACTTATAAGGATATCCTAGTTCAAGGTAAGATTTTTATCATCCCTTTCAAATATCTCCCTCTTAAAGGTGAGACTTTAAAGAGTAATGTTGATCCTTCTCCTAGAGAGTTTATTCCCCATGTAGATCCTTTGGTGATAGAGGATGATATGACCTTTCCTAATAATACTCTTTCTTCTAAACCATCAATGCCTACCCCTAGTCTCCCTCCTAAAATTGATCTTATCAATGATAACATTTTAGTGCAAGGAGAGACTATCAATAATTCTTCCAACAATCTTGTTTATTCTTCTTCTAAGGACACCTTTGATATTTCTAAACCATCCTCAATCAATTTGATACATGTGAATGAAACACCTAATAAACCCCTCTTCACAGTTCAAGGTGCTTGTCCTTCTCAAAATTCCCCACATAAGCCTATCTTAGTGGTTCAAGGTGGTCATGCTAATGATTCTTTTTCCACTCCTAAGAAACCTATTATTACTATGCAAGGAGGTTGTCCTACTAAGAGCCCTTATGAATATGCTAAGAAAATCACTGGAGAGAGTTATCATGTGGTTGCTCATATCTACAACACAAGAAGCAATAGGAAACCTATTACTCATCCAGTTATCTCAACTTCACTTCCTCTCTCTCAACCTACTCTTCCACAAGCACCTCATATATCAAATCTTAGCAAGGAGTATGATCTCATTGAACAACTTAAGGCCACTCCTGCTAAGTTTTCTATTTGGGATTTGCTTCAAACTTCACCTTATTATCATGGGATGTTACAAGATTCTTTGAAACAATTAGATGTCCCACCTGTAGTGACACCTAATAACATGTCCGCTTTGATTGATCCTACAAATAAATCCAAATCTCAAATTGTATTCACACAAGATGAGTTACCTTCTCCTGAAATCCAAAATCAATATGATCCTCTTATGATTGTGGTTATTATCCAAGATAGTGCTATGAGACAAACCCTTGTGGACAATGGGTTTGGCCTTAATGTTTGTGGTGTCGACTTACTGGATAATATTAAAGTGGACCGTGCTCTCATTGAACCTTCTTCTCTTACTATTTGAGGTTTTGATAATGTGGCTAAACAATGTCTAGGTGTCATAACCTTGCCTATTAATGTAGGTCATGTTTTGTTACCTACACCCATTCATGTTATGCCTAGTAATTTGAGATACAACCTTCTATTAGGGAGACCTTTGATTCATAACATACAAGTTGTTCCCTCAACTTTGCATAGGGGATCCAAGTTCATTTATAACAATACGACATACAACTTCTTAGTTGATACCAAACTTCAAGAACCATTAAAATCTGGTTCTTCTTGTTTAACTACTTCCCATTCTTATTCCAATCCTTCTACTTCTTCAAATACATCTATTTCCTTTAATAATGTTGTTCCTTCTATTAGGTCCTAGAGACAACTGAGAGGGGGGGTGAATCAGTTGTCCAAATAAATTCAAACCAAAAACAACTTAACCAACTAAATGCATAATACTGGTAAACCAGTCATATATACCGGTAGATAGTTTAATTAGTTAATTGTAATACTGGTAAAGATTAATGCATGAAACAAAAGGGAGAATAACATCCAGAACACATAACACCAATATTTGTATGTGGAAACCCTATAAGGGGAAAAACCATAGTGGGAAACCTTACCCATAATCAGATGATACTATTGTAGATAGTAAGTGTACACAAATGGGGTTTGCACATGCAGAAAGGCCAAGCAACTAGAGCTCACTGGTCAAACACAAAATAGGAGTCACACTGACTACAATTGGATGGTTAAATCCAATAAGGATGTACTGTTTAAATTTGCATTTTTCAATGTTGGATTCAGTACCGATGTAGTTTTGTTTGTCTTCACAAAAATCATCCTTCAACCTTCAGATGATGTTTGCATGTATAGCTCTACTTATTCTTGCATATTCCTTCACACAATCCTTTTTCACATTCCACATTAGATATTACAAATAAGATCTTCTATTTATATCATAACCTAGGACCAATTTTAGTAGGTCAACTCTAAAAGATATTACAATAAAATCAATTTACAAAAACAATATCCAATGTAATAACTGATTCAACATGTCAGTGTAATACATTTACAATAATAATAAATCATCTCCATAGCGTCTCATGCTGATCTAGAAAACATAATCCTACCGGTGTAACCTGGACCTATTTGCCGGTAATAGCAAATATACAAAATACGAATATGCCAATAAACAAATATTCAAGACAAAGTGTCCAAATGATGTCTTCGACATAACCAGGTGTTATCCATGCTATTCTGAGTGTCGGTGTTCATTATATCCTATCAGTGTACCAGATACCAGTGACTATGCATGAGTCATTTACTTGCCGGTGAATGTTGTTGATTCTCCAGAATGCCAGAGTTGATAAGTGTTAGTAGGTGTTGACATTAATGACAAAACCATACCAAAATACCAACACTTTCTAGTACTCCTGATTCTTCTACTCAATTGGAATCTCCTCTCAAAGATATCTTTTCTCCCAAAGAAGTGCTCATAGATGATGATTGGAGATCTCTAGACTTTAACCCTCCATTTGTAGGATAGTATAGAGTATCTTGGAAAGGATCTCAGATTGAGAATGATAAATCTAAGGATGAATCTAAAGAGAAACCCTATTTGTCTAAGCAACTAAGTAACAACTTTATGGCTGCTTCTAATTCAAATAATTCTTCAAATCCTTCATCTAATTCATATAGCACTAAGACCTATGGGATATCATCTCTTTCTGATTTGGCATCCCTTCATGGTCCTAGTTTTCACATTTCAGCTAAGAGTGGATATGATGGAAATGGTTGTAGCACAAATGAACAAGGAATTAAAGTTCCTTCGAAACATAATAGACATGAAGCTTCATTTAGACTTGGATATAATCATTCTAAGCCCACCAAAGCATCTAAAATACTATCTCTTAATGTGAATACTATATTTAGTAGTGATGATAACCTCACATCAATTAAATCATCTTCTACTTCTTTCAACACTTATCCCCCTCATTAGGAAATATTGGTGATGAACAAATCTCTTAGTGAATCTGCTTAAGAGATTTCTAATCCCACTTATGAGATTTTATCTTCTACTCATTCTAAAATGCCTTCTTCTATGAATAAGGCTCTAATGAATTATACTTTTCCCTCTCCTAATATTTCTTGTGTGCAAGAGAAGTATGACTTAGTGGCCTATTCTTCTCCTATAAACTTCTCTCTTTCTAAAGAATTTTTAAGCTTCATCATCTTATACATGTTTTTAATCTCACTTATTGTAGAGCATTTAACATGTCATATTCAAATACCTCATTCAATCTATCATGTCTTTAAATAACATTAATGGCTATTATGTTGCTCATCATTATGTGACATTGGTAGCTCACTTACTAGGGGCTCATTTTCATTCATGATGGTACAATTTCACGTCCAATCATACTTCTGGAAGCAACATAATAGCCTATTTCTATCTCACCTCTTCTCCCTATATATGGGGGAAAGAGTGATTTCAAACATCTCTCCTTAAGATTAAAATTTCCCCTTTGTGAAGTAGTGTCTTATATAATGATTTCTTATTGATTGTAGAGGTGTATTCATATTTGAATTCCTTCTCTCATATTAAAACAAGCATTCCTAATGGGTATCTTAAGTATATATCCTTAATTGGGACCTCCTCCTTGGTGATTGGAAGTCTTTGATCATTCATCAATTTCTTTCCTTCATTGAGTAGTATCTCTTATAATTAACCCTTCTATTTTGTGCACATGCATATCCCTGGTGAGGATTGCTTTTCTTTATTTAAAAGAGTGTTGTTATAAATAATCTCTCTTTGATGTCATCTCAATCTTGTGTTATTTTAAAAAATCTTACATTCAATCATTCTAGAAGATTTTATATTTGTCTAAGACAACTCCTCTTGAAGGTAGATGTCTTTTGAACAAAGATCTCTTCTCCTCCAAGGATCTCTTTTTACATAGAAAGATATCTCTTTCCAACTATCTTATCCTTGATTGAAGAGTATTCCCTCTCTTGCTTAGATTTATGACATTGTTGCATGATGGATATCTTCTTGGTGTTGAAGATAGGTATCCTTGTTCTACTTTCACACACATGCATGAGGTTGAGTTGAACTAATGGTGTTGTCACTCTCCTCCCTTACATGGGTCACCCAGATAGACTCTGGGGGCTATTTTTCCATGTCCTTCTCTCCATGGATCACCTAGTTTTAGGGGAGAGATGTCCATGGTTCCTTTTCTCTTCTCATGGATCACCAAAGTGTTTATTCATGATTTCTATCTCTTATTCCTTCTCTTTACATTTGTTTCCATTTAAATCTTTCATCTTGTGTTAGAGAGCTCTCAAATACTCACACTCTTTGTTGTGTTGGAATTGAGGCTTAGTTCTCTTTCTTACCAAATGATTCTCCATTAATTTTTGATCATGTATCAAATCTTCTTGTGAGCATTTGTCATCAATCTTCTCTCACAATTCAATGTGGTAAACATGATACCCCATTTCAACTCACTAAAATTTTCAAGTCTAAATAGGGGGGGCATATAGATACCCTCGAATTTTCACCACCTTCCTTAGTAAGTATTTAGGTGATTTTGTGATTTTATCTATCATGTGTTTGTTAGACACAATGCACCACCTAGAGGGGGAGAGGGTGAATCAGTGGTTCTCAAATTTTTCCCTTTGGCTATCCTATGTGAGCATATCGATTATTATATCTAACTATGAATAGACTTACCAATTAGCAAGGAGACTAACTCAAATGCAAACACACACAAGGGGCATCACATAATACTAGCATGTACAAGGAAAACCCAAGATGGGGAAATCTTTGGTGAGCAGTGATGTTGGAGTCTACTGCTCCAATCTAGCCTCACAATGAAAACCTATTATAATGTTTAGGGCACCAACCCAAGGAGCACCAACCCCTAACTTGTTTATGGGATATAACCCAAAGGAGCTATAGCCCCTACACCGAGCTACAACCTAGTGATCACAAATTAAACTTCAATTAAAAAAGTGGTTATCTTATTACAAGTAAATCTTGCAACCATTTCATATACCTTACTTTGTTAGTGAGATAACTTCTCTATTACATTGACTCACTCTTATGCTACTCTCCTCAGCTGCTCTCTTCTATTTCTTAATTGTCAGTAAACTCTACTAGTACACCTCTCCTCTTCTTATTCTCTTCTAGATTTCCACCTTACTCTCTGCTCTTCACGAGTATCACACTTTGCCAGTTCTTTGTCTTCCTACTCTAGACCTTCCTTCTCTTCAGCTCTACCGGTATGGACACTACTGGTTCTTCTCTTCACTCTTCCTCTTTTCTCAGATGCTCTCTGAGAACTTGGCTAATTTTCTCTCACATGCAGAAGTCACAGTTAATCAATTCACAATAGCACAATATATTTCTTCTATTTAGCAACACCTCACTATCTCGTAGGCTTGCATATTTATAACCCAGACATCCTACCAAAAGTAAATTCAAACATGGTGCCTTAGTGTTTTCTCTACTGATCACTAGGCACATCGAATATAATCAGATCTAATCGGATCACAACTCTAAAATGATTGTCTACACATTTTCGCCAATATAATGTCTTCCAAAACATGCCTTCCCTCTTTAACAACCTACAATCAATCTGTTGGCTTTGCTCAGTTCATCATCATAAATGGCTCATCTATTTCCTTCACCTATTTCAATCCATACAACCAATCTATCCTGGATCGCAAGCCACACAACTCTACAACTCTACCTTGAGCTTTGTAGTCACCATTAATGTTGAACCAATCATAACTACCTCTTCGACACCAAACATCACCATGCTCTACACGTTCGCCACCTTAGCTCTGCGTGGCATCCGTGTTGACCATCTGCCAGCTTAGCTCTTCAAGTTGGTCCAGATAGGATCACTGACCAATCCTTCTACCGGTTCCTCTTTCTTGCTAGTATACTAACCCTACTAGTACCTCACATTATATCGGTAACCTCATCATGTCTTCTCTCCATTAAACTATCGGTGGAACCCCTTAACTGGTCACTAGACTGTCTATCCAAAGCATGCTCATTCCATCAAGGTGGGAAGAGATCTGCATTAGCACCTTGTTCATATCACTAGTGGACTTACATATCAATAAACACTCTTGATGACACTCTATAATTAACCTTCAAAAGGCACTATCTTTAGTCAAACCACATTCCTCTTTTTGCATCTGCTCAGCCTTGCCTTCTCCTTGATACTCTCAGACCATATCATAGTCAGTTTGTCAAGATGACAAACACATCACACTTCTTCTGTACCAGCAACCCAACTTTCCTTCTCTCTCGGTCCAATGCATATTCATGTTCTCATGCACTTAAGGCATTCCCTCAATTTACCGATAGATCCAGTGTGAACCTTCAAGCACTTGCCTTTGCCTTATTTGTCTTATCTCATGAAACTATGATACACACTATGCATAATAGGAGATAAGTTCCACTTATCGATGGAGTGACACCTTGTCTTCTACATCCTGCAGTGTACTCATGATGACTCCATATTCATCATGTTGAAGTCCTGTTGTCCTGCAACCTTACAACATACCTATGACCTGTTCATTCTTCTCCTCTAGTGTTGATGTGATTTAGGTAACATTTTGCCTCTTCATCACAAACAACAACTCAAACACCTTGCTCATCCTTCTTGTACACTGGTCATGTGTTAGGTCTTGAAGACAACTAAGAGGAGGGGGGTTGAATTAGTTGTCTAATAAACTTAAACCAAAAACAACTGAACCAACTTAATGCTTAATACTGGTGAACCAGTCTTTTATGTCAGTGGACAATTTTATTAGTTAATTGCAATATGGGTAAAGATTAATGCATGAAACAAAAGGACAAAGTCATCCACAACACATAACACTAATATTTGTATGTGGAAACCCTGTAAGGGGAAAAACCTCGGTGGGAAACCTTATTCACAATCAAATGATACTACTGCAGATAGTAAATGTATACAAATGGGGTCTACACATGCAGAAAGGCAAAGTTTCTAGAGCTTAATACTCAAACACAAAATAGGAGTCACAGTGACTACAATTGGATGGTTAAATCCAATAAGGATGTACTGCTCAAATTAGCATCTTTCTATCCTAGATTTAGTACCGGTGTAGTTCTGATTGTCTTCATAAAAACCTTCCTTCAATCTTCAAATGATGTCTACATGTATAGCTCTGTTTATTCTTGCATATACCTTCACACAATCCTTTTTTTCATTCCACATCCAATCTTACAAATAAGATCTTACATTTATATCATAACCTAAGACCAATTTTAGTAGGTCAGCTCTAAAAGATATTACAATAAAATCAATTTACAAATAAAACAATATTTGATGCAATACTGATTCAACATGTCAGCTTGATGTATTTACAACAATAATAAAAAATCTCCATAGTGTGCCATGCTAATTTGGAAAAGATAATCCTGCTAGTGTATAACCCAAACCTATTTGCCGGTAATAGAAAATATGCAAATATGAATATGCCAATGAACAAATCCTCAAGACAAAGTGTCCAAATGATGTGTTCGACATAACCAGGTGTTTTCCATTCCATTCTGACTGTCAGTGGTCATTATATCCTGCTAGTATACCAGATACCAGTGACTGTGTATGAGTCATTTGCTTGTCGGTGAATGTTGTTGATTCTCCAAAGTGCTAGAGTTGATAAGTGTTAGTAGGTGTTGACATCAATGAAAAAACCATACCAAAATACCAACAATCTCCCACTTGTCATTGATGGCAACACAAGATGGAAAAACCATCAAAGTGCCAAAACATAAATGCCAAATACCAAAAAAAGACCATAACCAGAAATCATAATACAGAGAGTAACAATCTCCCCTAAAATAACAATTTCTCCCCCTGGGAGCAACATGTGTTTTACTTGTGTTTTTCCATTACCAATCTCTCCCCCTTTGACATCAAATGCCAAAGTAATATGAAAACTATTTTTAGCTACAAAATACCAATAAATTCAATATACCAACTACTCCCCCTGAGAAGTAGCTTCCTCGTCAAAGACGGAGTAAAAGATTTTTTTGTTAATTCTATCGGTTGATGACAAACATCAATTTTCTAAGTATCTACCGGTGGGGGTATGATCCCAAGCTGATCTCTAAGATATTCAAGAGTCTCCTTAGGTAGAGGTTTAGTGAAAATATCTGCAATCTTCTCTTTAGTATTCACATAAACTAGTTTTATTTCTTTTGCTTCAACATTTTCCCTTAGAAAATTCAGTTTGATAGAAACATGTTTGGTTTTAGAGTGTAATACCGGATTATTAGATATATCAATTGCTGAATTGTTATCACAATAGATAGTTATAGGTTCCTTGCATTTTACCTTTATGTCTTTCAACATTTTCTTAAGCCATAGTATCTATGTACAATTAGTTGTTGTTGCAACATATTCTGATTCTATTGTTGATAAGGATGTATAGATTTGTTTCTTACTCAACCAAGAAATTAATCTCCTTCCAAGAAAAAATGCTCCACTGATGGTACTTTTTCTATCATCCGCATCTCTTGCCCAATTTGCATCTGTGAATGCACATAATTCAAAGTTTTCATCTCTAGGATACCATAATCCAAGATTTGTAGTGCCTTGTAAGTACCAAAAAATCTGTTTTACTGTCGATTCATGATTTTCTCTAGGATTACTCTGAAATCTTGAAACAATACATATTGCATTCATGATATCAGGTTTGTTTTGTGTCAAATACAGTAAAACTCCTATCATATATTTGTACCTAGTCGGAGTAACAGGTGTAGATTCATCTCTTAGTGATAATTTGTCACTTGTACTCATAGGTGTGCTTATCAGTTTAGAGTTCTCCATCCAAAATTTCTTTAGTAAATCCTTTAAGTACTTGGATTGACTAAAGAATATACCTTTATGGGTTTGTGAAATCTAAAATCCTAAAAAGAATTTTACTTCTCCAATCATAAACATTTCAAATTCTTGTTACATTTCAATAGAAAAGTCTTTACATAATCCATCATCTCCTCCAAAGATTATATCATCAACAAAAACTTTTATAACCAAGATGTCATCATTAGTCACTTTATAAGTTGTTGTCAGCATTACCTTTAGAAAAACCAATATTCAAAAGATACTTATCCAATCTTGCATACCAAGCTCTTGGAGCTTGCTTCAATCCATACAAAGCTTTCCTAACCTACAAACCATATCTTTGTTATCTGTCAAAGAAAATCCATCAGGTTGTTCAACGTAAACTTCTTCTTTTAGATCTCTATTTAGAAATGCACATTTAATATCCATTTGATATACTTTGTAGTTCTTATGTGCTACAAAAGCCAAGAATAATCTAACTGCCTCAATTCTAGCTACCGGTGCAAAGGTCTCATTATAATCAATTCCCTCTTTCTGAGAATATCCCTTACACACTAGTCTTGCTTTATTTCTGATAACCTTACCATCTTCATTAAGTTTGTTTCTGAATACCCATTTGGTTCCAATTACATTTTTATCTTTAGGCCAAGGAACTAATGTCCAAGTGTTATTCTTCTCAATTTGTTCTAATTCTTCTTCCATTGCTTTAATCGAGTGTTTGTCTTCACATACCTCATTAATTGATGATGGTTCAATTTGAAAAATAAGACATGCCTCTTCATTTGCCAATCTTCCTCTTGTCAGAACTCCTTTATACTTGTTTCAAATTATCTAATCTTCATAATGATTCAGTCTTACATACTGAGGTGTCTTTATTTGTTGTTGTTCCTCAATTACAGTAAAATTTTTAGATGATACCGATGTACTTGGATCATCATTCTATACTAGTGGGTTCAGTATAGGTTCATTTGTCATAATTTCTCTTGTCAGTTCAAAATCTATATACCTTGAAGTTCCTCTAAATTGTTCATCAATCTTCACATTTGTACTCTCAACAATTTTCTGTAATCTTTTGTTAAGACATCTATATGCCTTACTCTTAGATGAATAACCAAGAAATATTCCTTCATCACTTCTAGGATCAAATTTTCCAATATACTCATCTCTTCTAATATAGCATTTACTTCCAAATATTCTAAAATTTTTAAGAGTACGAGTAATACCAAACCATAGTTCATGAGGGGTCCTACCAGTTTCACCTTTGATGTGAACTTTGTTGAATGTATAGATCCTTGTACTTACTGCTTCTCTCCAATATACATATGGTAGGTTTTCTTCTGATAACATACTTCTAGCTGCATCCAAGATAGTTCTATTTTTCCATTCAACAACTCCATTCTATTGTGGTGTCTGAGGTGTTGATAGTTGTCTTCTAATTCCATTCACTTCACAGAATGCATTAAATTCCTCAGATGTAAATTCTCCTCCTTTATCTAATCTTAGACATTTTATTTTCTTACCAATTTCATTTTCTACCATTGCTTTGAATAGTTTGAACTTCCCAAGTGCTTTTGATTTTTCTTTGAGAAAAGTAACCCAACACATTCTAGAATAGTCATCAATGAATAGCATGAAACATCTATCACCTTGTAAACTTTTATTTCTACCTGGACCACATAAATCAGTATGAATTAAGTCAAGAGCATTATTGGATTTTTTGGGAATATTTTTGAAAGTAGCTCTAACTTATTTTCCAAATTGACATTCCTTACATACCGGATTGTGAGGTTTATAAATCTTAGGTAGGTCTTTGACTGCCTTAGTAGTACTAATTTTTACCATGCAATCAAAGTTTACATGACAAAGTCTCTTATGCCATAGCCAAATTTCATCAATATGTGCAATCAAGCATGTCTTTTCACTATTATTCAAATGAAAGACGTTACCTCTAGTTTGATTTCCGGTTGCAATTTATAGGCCAGTTCTATTCATGATTTTCCATTTTCCATTTTTGAATTGTAACTGAAAACCTTTCTCAACTAATTGACCAACACTCAAGAGATTATGCTTTAAACCTTCAACATAGTAAACATTATCAGTATTATGTTTATTATCAAGAGATATTGTACCTTTACCTTTGATCAAAAAAGCTTTATCATCTCCAAATCTCACTAGACCTCCATTATATTCCTGAAAAGTAAAAAATTTACTTTTATCACGAGTCATATGATGTGAGCATCTTGAATCAATGATCCATTTATCCTTAACTTCAATTTTAGCTGCCAAGGCCTACTCTACTAGTTGGACTATATTTGCTAGTTGATCTTCTGTTATACCAACAAAAATTGATCCATTGTTTGTCGGATCCTCATCAAAATCATCAATCACTCCTTCAATAGCAAGATAACACGATTTGCATTTATTCTTCTTAAATTTGTGTCTCTAATATTCAGGGTTAGGTTTGTATGTTCTTCTAGCTTCTTCTCTTAGACTAGCATGTTGATTAGGGCATCTTGAAGCCATATGACCAATCTTATTACAGTTAAAACATTTAAAGGGGGTTTTATTTTCATACTTACTTCCAACTAGACGTTTAGGCATTTTCCTTGCAAATAGTGCTTCAAGTTCTTCATTTTCTTTCCTGCTTTCTTCAAGTTCTCTTGCATAAAAGGCTTTCCAATCAGATTTGTCAAATGATGGTGCAGATGATGTTGATGCTTTAAAGGCTAAATTTGTCTTTATAGTAGCAACAGGACCAAATTCCTCAATTTCAAAGGCTGAAAGTTTTCCAATCAATGTATCTCTAGTTACTGACGTATTAGGCATTGTTCTTAACTCATTTATAGCATTTACTTTCATTTTATATGCTAGTGGCAATCCTCTTAAAACTTTTGAAACAACTTAATATTCACTCAAGGTTCCTCCAAAACATTTAATACTGAAAACAATTTCATTAACTCTTTCCATAAAAGCAGAAATGCTTTCATCTTCTTCCATTTTCAGATTTTCATACCTGGCCTGGAAGCTTTCAAGTTTTGCAATTTTGACTGTGGAATCTCCTTCGTTCAATGTTTCCAAATGATCCCAAATAGCTTTAGTAGTGGACCTATCTAATAATTCCATGATTTGCTGATTTGATAATGCACTTAGAAGTGCTTCTCTTGCTTTGCAATCATTTTCCTCATCTTTAGCCAAGTTAGGTGGATTAGGCTAATTTTGAGTAGGGGCAGTATAGCCATTCTTTGTAACATCCCAAATGTCCTTACCAATGAAATTTAGATGTGTCTCCATTCTGATCTTCCATATGCCATAGTCGGTTCCATCGAATTTAGGACTGTCATTCCTAAAATAGTTAGTAGATATTTGATCTCCTCAAGTTGTTAAACTTCTGCAAAAGAGGACTAGGCTCTGATACCAATTGTTAGGTCCCAAAGACAACTAAGGGGGGGGGTGAGTCAATTACCTAATAAACTTAAACCAAAAACAACTTAACCACCTTAATGCTTAATACTGGTGAACTAGTATTTTATGTCGGTGGATAGTTTTATGAGTTACTTGCAATACCAATAAAGATTAATGCATGAAACAAAAGGACAAAGTCATCCACAACACATAACACTAATATTTGTATGTGGAAACCCTATAAGGGGAAAAACCATGGTGTGAAACCTTACCCACAATCAGATGATACTATTGCAGATAGTAAGTGTATACAAATGGGGTTTGCATATGCAGAAAGGCCAAGCACCTAGAGCTCACTGCTCAAACACAAAATAGGAGTCACACTGACTACAATTGGATGGTTAAATCAAATAAGGATGTACTGCTCAAATTAGCATCTTTCTATGCTTGATTTAGTACCAGTGTAGTTTTGATTGTCTTCACAAAAACCTTCCTTCAACCTTCAAATGATGTCTCCGTGTATAGCTCTTCTTATTCTCGCATATACCTTCACACAATCCTTTTTCGCATTCCACATCTGATCTTACAAATAAGATCTTACATTTATATCATAACCTAGGACCAATTTTAATAGGTCGGCTCTAAAAGATATTACAATAAAATCAATTTACAAATAAAACAATATCCAATACAATATCGATTCAACATGTCGGCTTGATGCATTTACAACAATAATAAAACATCTCCATAGTGTGCCATGCTGATCTGGAAAAGATAATCATGCCGGTGTATAACCTGGACCTATTTGTTGGTAACAACAAATATGCAAATATGAATATGACAATGAATAAATATTCAAGACAAAGTATCCAAATGATGTCTTCGACATAACTAGGTGTTTTACATGCCATTCTAAGTGCCGATGATCATTATATTCTTCTAGTGTACTAGATACAAGTGACTGTGTATGAGTCATTTGCTTGTCGATGAATGTTGCTAATTCTCCAAAGTGCCAAAGCTGATAAGTGTTAGTAGGTGTTGACATCAATGGAAAAACCATACCAGAATACCAACATCATGACCTTTTTAGGTTGATAATCACTCACTTGGTTGATCTGACTTCCCCATGTCAACACATCACTTACTAGTTGACATCCTTTCCTTACCGATGTTTTGCAACACAAGGTGATATCAAAGATATCTCAACCTATACTCCTCCTTGACAGTGTTGCACATACATCTCTCATACTAGTAGTAATCTGATACTGGTTGACATCAATGACAACACAATTCCAACAATCTCCCCCTTTGGCATTGATGTCAACACATGTAGTATGCAGTATACTGCAATCACTCTTCTCCCCCTTTGACAACAATGACAAAGGGCACTGTCAATATATCATTCCTCCCTATATTTTTTGGACACTAACATAATTATTTCTCCCCCTTTCTCTTCATTGGATGTAACTCCTCCTTTGATACCACTTGTTATACATTCTATTACATCTTCTCAAGTCACATCACTTGAGATGAAGGATTCAACCATCAAATGACACCAATTGAGAATGCCAATTTGATACCATTTGTTACACTACTCAATTTCAAAGTCATGTGCTAGTAAACCCTACTCATGTGTCGGTCAACCTCCATCACCTCCTGTTTCATCCCAAATTTCTTTAGGAATCAAATGTGATTGTACTACCAATACAACCAACCAGAGGATAGGTAGATACCCCTTATAATGAAATTCTCTTGGGTAGTCCTATTGCAATTTTCATCACCTACAGTTTGGGTATACAATATCCTTACAAGTTCAACCATGCCAACTCTTCATCATGAGCATTTGATCTCCCCCTGAGTCATACATCTCAGGTCTTCATCTCCAGTCAGGTACAATATCGGGACTCCAATCTCCTCTATATATCGGTTTAGCTATGCATATGTAACCATTTGATGATATTTAGCTCCATCATATCCACCATAGCTTATGACATGATCCTGAATCCACACAATGCCATACAATTACATTATCAAGCCATAAGTTAAACTAGTTAGCCCAAGAGCATGCAAGCTTGCATGATCAACCACTGGGCCAACATATGTCATTCAGGTCTTTTCCAATACCACCTGAGACATGAACCCCTTATTCAATGTTGTCGAGGATATTGCAATGATCTCCTACTTCATTGTCTTACATAACCTA
The DNA here is from genome assembly GCF_030272615.1 of Cryptomeria japonica. Taxonomy (NCBI): domain Eukaryota; kingdom Viridiplantae; phylum Streptophyta; class Pinopsida; order Cupressales; family Cupressaceae; genus Cryptomeria; species Cryptomeria japonica. The sequence goes on along the minus strand of NC_081411.1, from coordinate 778,986,580 downwards.
CAAGTAGCTATTTAGCATACATGTTGGTAACATCCTACTCATGTCGATAACATCCTACTCATACCGGTTAACATTTAATATCAACTGTTAACCTCCACTTATTGGCACATGCAGTAGTGATCCAACATTAATCTATAGGTGTGTATTTAAGGCAACCTCTACACACACTTATCTTTTCATTTCTATCCTTCATAATGACAACAACATGTTCTTTTGTATTGTCTTCTTCATTGAGGGGTTGAATGATAAATTCAATATGCTACTTCCCCTAAGATCTTGCATCTCCTTTAGGCCTTAGGAGATATCACCTATGCGATGAATGCATAGTGCCGGTCCATGGTCTTCTTCCCATTTTTAGGCTTGGGAGTAGGTCTTTCCTTCTCCTGATGGGTCCTTACATTTTTTGATCCTCCATCATGGCCAGAAGTAGTGTTGTAGTAGCACACAACATCCATCCCAACTTCATGTTTAGGGAATGTCTTTACATACTGATTTGACCATCTTATTCTAGTCATATTATTGTGTCTAGTAGCTGGAACCAGTGGACTTCTTTCTCCTACAAGGAAATTTCTTCTTTGGTTCCATGTAAGTTTCTGACTTCTAAATGCTCTATATCCACTCTTCTGCAGAGTATAGTTGTTATGTCAGCCTCCATGTGACTACAGGTTCCTCTTCCTACATTCAAACTCTTTATGGCCAAGACCATTATAGTTATGACAAACAACATTTGCATAACTGGGAGAGGGACATGCATATATCTACTCCTGGATACAGTTTGCTTATATGCATGATGTCCATGAGATCCTATATTATTCTTTGTATATCTCTTTCTACATGCCTCTGCCCTATGACCATAAGCTTTACATGCAAAGCAGTAACTGGTAAATGATGGTATATGACTTATAAATTTATTTTTCCATGCATGAGGAGATATTACCAGTTTACCATCTCAATTTCTGCTTCATAGGGGATGAACTCTAGGTTGTCCATTCTGTGAAACTCTTCCATCTAGTCTCTTCTTCTCCCACATATGCCTTGCCCTATGCATGGTAACATTTCTTTGTCCTCTATCAGTAGGGGTCTTCTTCGCTGCTTCCTCACATTCCTACTTTTGGTGAAGTTGTCTTCTCCTGTCTTCCCCTTTCCTTTGGGATCTGCATAGTTCCTTCTGCTTGTAGCATGAGTCTTCATTCTTGTCTGCAAGTCTTCACCAGTTGTCCTTAGGTTAACCTTCTTCCAAGGAGCATTTTTGATTGTGACGGTCTGTCCCTTGTTCTCTCCATTTGAGGAGACAAACTGAATGTCATTGTGAGGGACATTATTGTTTGTGGAGCATTCACTAGCACCACTACCTAACCCTTCAATGTCCTTGCCATGCTTCTGCTTCTTCAACATCTTGTCCAAGGCATCGTTGATGCCATCAAAATAGATTCTTACCTTGAGCTCATCCTGACACTTCTCAAGGTCTTCTCAGAGAACCTCCATTTCTCCATGCAGCTATTGATATTCTTCATTTTTAACTTCTACCCTAGATACTAGATCTTCACACTAGCATTCCTTGGTGCCTTCTTCCTGAGTCTTCAACTCTGAGATGCATTTCTCATATTCTTCAAGGCATTTGACTAACTGGTTCTACTCCACTATAGCAGCATTCTTGAATAACTTGTATCACTTTCTTACTCTATTGAGTTCTTCAAGTGAATTTACAAGCTCTACTTCAAGATCAACTTCTACTTCATCCTCTTCTTCTCCTTCACTATCAAATAGATCTTGATGACTAAATCTATCTTCCTTGTCTTCTTCTTCTTCACCATTACTACAAAACATATCATATCTTTAGGATCCCTTTGTCTTATCACCATCAGGTGTGTGCACCTCATATTTAGATTCTTGTACCATAAAGAGATGAGTTCCTTCCTCATCATTGCTACTGCAAAAATCTGATCTACCTCTTTCATCCATGCATGTTTTTGCTACACTATTCTTCTCACTCACACAAACTAATTCAGTGGTGTAGGGCTCATTTCCATACAAATTCCTTAGTCTATCCCATAGACTCTTTGCTGATTAGCCTTATCCAACAATGAGGAGACATCACTAGTGAGCCCACTAAATATGGCCTTCATTGCTTCTTCATTACACAAGCAACTTCTTTCTTCTTTAGATCTAGTGGGAGGACTAACATTCTTATGGAGACCATTAATAACCAACATCCATACATCAAACCCTAGAGAGGATAGGAAGACTTCCATTCTGCAACTCCAAATAGCATAGTTTGAACCATCAAACATTAGAGAATGGATTGACACTAAACAAACCATTGTGTCCTTCGGCTAGAATCTACCAAAGATGGAGAAATCTCATCTAGCTAAGAACCTATTCTCTGATACTAATTGCTAGACACAATGCACCATTGAGAGGGGGAGGGGGTGAATCAGTCATTCTTAAACTTTTCCCTTTGGCTATCCTATGTGAGCATACTGGTCATTAGATCTAACTATAAACAAACTTACTGGTTACCGAGGAGACTAACTCAAAAGCAAACACACACAAGGGGCATCACATAACACTAGCATGTACGAGGAAAACCCAAGATGGGAAAAACCTCAGTGAGCAATGCTGATGGATTCTACTGCTCCAATGCAACCTCACAATTAAAACCTATTACAATGTTTAGGGTACCAACCCAAGAAGTACCAACCCAAGGACCACCAACCCCTAACTTGTTTATGGGCTACAACCCAAAGGAGCTACCACCTCTGCACCGAGCTACAACTCAGTGATCACAAAGTAAACTTCAATTACAAAAGTAGTTAACTTGTTACAAGTGAATCTTGTAACCATTTCATATACCTTACTCTGTCAATGAGATACCTTCTCTTCTACATCAACTCACTCTTTTTCTACTCTCTTATGCTTCTTAACTTCTCATAAACTCTACTAGTACACCTCTCCTCTTCTTCTTCTCTGCTGGATTTCTACGTTACTCTCTACACTTCACCAGTATCACACTTTTCCAATTGTCTGTCTACCTACTCCACAACTTCCTTCTCTTCAACTCTATCGGTATGGACACTATCAGTTCTTCTCTTCACTCTTCCTCTTTTCTCAAATGCTCTTTGAGCACTTGCCTAATATTCTCTCACATGCAGAAGTCACACTTAATCACTTCGTAATAGCACAATATATTTATTCTGTTCAGTAGCACCTCTCTATCTCTTGGGCTTGCATATTTATAACCTAGACATCTCGCCAGAAACCAATTTAAACTTGGCACCTTAGGGTTTTCTCCACTGATCACAAGGCACATCGAGTTTAATCAGATCTGATTGGATCACAACTCTGAAATGACTGTTTGCACATTTCTGCCAATATCGTGTCTTCCAAAACATGTCTTCCTTCTTTAGAAAGCTCCAATCAATCTGTCAGCTTTGCTCAATTAGTTGCCATAAATGGCTCAGTTGTTTCCTTTTCCTATTTTGATCCACACAATCAATCTGACCTAGATCTTGAGCTGCAGAACTCTGCAACTCTACCTCAAGCTTTGCAGTCACCATTAATGTTGAACTAATCATAACTACCTCTTTGACACTAGACGTCACCATCCTCTACACATTCACCATCTTAGCTTTGCTTAGCATCCATGTCAACCATCTACCAGCTTAGCTCTTGAAGTCAATTCAAGTAGGATCACCGACCAACCCTTCTACTAGTTCCTCTTTCCTGTCGGTATACTAACACTGTTGGTACCTCACATTATACCGGTAACCTCATCATGTCTTCTCTCTACTAAATTATTGATGGAACCCCTTAACCGATCACCAGACATGTCTATCCAAAGCATGCTTATTCCCTTAAGGTGGGAATACATCTGCATTAGCACCTTGTCCATATTACCAGTGCACTTACATACCGGTAAGCACTCTTGATGGCACTTTGTCATCAACCTTCACCAGGTACTATCTTCAATCAGACCACATTCCTCTTTTTGTATCTGCTCAGCCTTGCCTTCTCCTTGATCAACTTGGACTATATCATAGTTGGTTTGTCAAGATATCAAAGACATCACACTTCTTTTATACTAGCAACCCAACTTGCCTTCTCTGTCAGTCTGATGCATATTCCTATTCTCATGCACTTAAGGCATTCGCTCAATTCATCGGTAGATTCAGTGTGAACCTTCAAGTAGTTGCCTTTACCTTATTTACCTTATCTCATGAAACTATGATGCACACTATGCATAATAGAAGATAAGTTCCACTTACCGGTGGAGTGACACCTTGTCTTCTGCATCCTACAGTGTACTCATGATGACTGCATCTTCATCATGTAGAAGTTGTGTTGTCTTGCAACCTTACAGCATACCAGTGGCCTGTTCATTCTTCTCCTCTAGTGTTGATGTGATTCAAGTAACATTTTGCCTCTTCATCACAAACAACTCAAACACCTTGCTCATCCTACTTGTACACTATTCATGACCTTTTTAGGCTGACAACCACTCACATGGTTGATCTGAGTTCCCCATGTCAACACATCACTTACTAGTTGACATACTTTCCTTACCACTGTTCTGCAACACAAGGTGATATCAAAGATATCTGAACCTATAATCCTCCTTGTTAGTGTTGCACATACATCTCTCATATCAGTAGTCATTCCATACCGATTGACATCAATGAAAACATAATGCCAATAGTGTTTTTGTAGGGTGCGGATCCTAATTGTGTACTGCAGATACTGTTGGGGGCTTCATCTGACAACTTCTAGATATATCCTTTTTCATGAATGTTTACTTTTATATACTTTATCTTACATATGCACATAGTGTCATATTACCGCTAGAGTGGGGGCTAAATGTAGTGTCATAAATTGTACACCCTTGCTAGGATGGTACAATTTCACACTTAGGTTAGCACCCGCCTTAATCTATCTTGCATCATGCATTATGATTTTCCTTTAAGCATTTATTTAATTAATTTAATTAAATCTAAAGTCCTATTTCATCACTTCATACATTATTAAATTGGTCCCTTTACCCTAAGTATGCCCCATTTTATTTTATTCCTCCAATAAATCATCTAATCATAAACCCTAATTTTATCCTATTTCGACCTTTAAGACCCGATTTCACATATCAAAACACCTCAAAATCATCTATAACTTTGGGATTTTCTCTAATATCATCATATCTAATGACCATGAAAATTTGGTGAAAATTTGGTTGGACCATGTGCGTTCCCCGCCATGGTCGTCAACTTTTTTTGCAAAATTTCGAGAGCATAATCCTATGATATTATACTACTTAACCCCAAAATATTGGTGGGATATTCAATTCCTAGGTCAATCTAAAGGGGGAATTAAGTTGAAATTAAGATCTAGTGTTTCATACATAAGAGCTCTCTTTCTTGACTTGAAGGCATCTCATAAAATAGTGAAAAAGGCTATTGTAGCGAGCATAAGGAGCCTTCTATGTAGTGAGAGAGAAGCCTATGTGGAGTCTTCAACAACATTCAAAAACATTCAAAAAAATTCATCAAGAATTTTTCAATAACTCCTCATCAATTAGGATCCTTGAAGACACTAAAGAATAATAGGAGATCTTATGGAAATATCTCTCCCTTGGGCATACGGTAGCTCTAGTTTTTTATCATTAAGGATCTTGCATACACACAAGGTTCTAGCACACACATTTTTAGTACATTATCGACTATTTGTGGAGGTGTAAATCACCAACATAGGGGTTTGAATAAGGAAAAACCCTATATAGCCACCCAAAGCTTCCATTTTTAGTTACAGGTACATAAACAGGTACTCGGAGGAACTTTTAGCTCAGGAAAAGGAACAAGAACCACCTAGAATCATTAGATCTATCCTAATTTGCCTAGGACAAGGGTGTAGCACCCTATTCCTACCCAAGAAAATTGCATGGAATCATGGTTCCTATGCTTTTCAATGATTTTAGTATGTTCCAGCTTTAGGTCATCAGATTTACAGTCTTTTAGTTGCAACCTCCTGTCTGCAGAAATAGGATAGTGGTGTGGCACCCTAGTCCTAGTCAGTTCTATCCAATTTGTAGCATTAGGTACACATCCTAAATCCTCCCCCTTTCATGGTTTCAGTGTCTCAGTTTCATATCTACAAGTTTGTTCAATTTCAAGTTCATTTGTACTTCATTCTTCATCTCCTAGTCTAGTTGGTCAATCAAACCCTAGTTTTTCTCATCATTTGCAACAAGAGGAATAGAAACCCTAAGAGGTAATCCTTTTCTCTCTCTTTCTCACAAGAAGTATCCAAATTGATCTATCTCCCTATGCTCTTTCGTATTCCTAATGTGTTCGCAAAAGTGGGATTAGGTACTAGTCATCTGATCTCTCTTTTTCCACCCCCATAGAACCAACTAGTTGAACATAATGTACCATTTCCGAGAAAGAATTTCCATCATGGTCATTAGTAAGGTAAAAGATACACATGTTGTCTTTGGATGGGGGTGCCTCAATTGCTAGTCTTTTTTGCATAGGTGGCAACTATAAAACTCTACTTCTAGCTCCTGTTGACTAATTAGGGACCTTCCTTGAAACAAATTCGTAAGGCTATGGATAAGAAGTATTCATTTTGGGTAATTGCATCTCCAAGGTTATCATATCATTCATTAATCATTGAATCATAGTATCAAATGAAGTTGAGGCTTGTGTTGTGGAAGTTTTAACTTCCCTCTTCCACTTTCCTACAATGATCAAATCAACTTCAAGTTCGTAAGGCTATGGATAAGAAGTATTAATTTTGGGTAATTGCATCTCCAAGGTTATCATATCATTCATTAATCATTGAATCATAGTATCAAATGAAGTTGAGGCTTGCGTTGTGGAAGTTTTAACTTCCCTCTTCCACTTTCCTACAATGATCAAATCAACTTCAAGTTCTACTCCCAATGTTTTCACATCAGCTAGGGCTACTACTCTTTCCCTATGGATCAAGAAACCAATCTCAGAGGGCATAGAATTGGTGAAAAAGCATTTCAAATTATTATTAGAAGGCCTTTGGTTTTCTAGAATCTTATGAACAATTTTATCAAACTTAGCCACAAAATCTCTCATAGACTCAGGATTTTTTTTCTTTAACGGGGATAATTGGGCTAGAAGAGAATGTTCATCTTCAGTTAATTTGAATCTAGCCTCAAACCTAGTTTTAAGATCTTCCCAATTCATAATTGCACCATTTGGTGACTGATAAAACTAATATGTTTCCACCTCAATCAATGTTTTTACAAACAATCTCACAACTACATCTTCATGTTTAACAACTAGCACACCACAAGCAACATTAAATGCATTCAAATGCTTGCCTATTGAGACTTTTCCATCACCACTGAATTTAGGCAAATGATCTCTTTCTCCTTTGGGAAAAGGATTAAGATTTGGACCAAGTGATGAATACTAAAAGGGGGGGTGAATTAGTATACCGAAAAACACCCTACTTGAACACTGAAACAGTCTAGTAGTAAATTGGTAAAACAATTTGGCAAACAAACTGATTAGCACACATGCAAACCAAATAGGAAATAATGCATTCACCCATAGAAGAAAAAACACCATAACACAAGAGATTTTGATGTGGAAACCCAAATGGGAAAAACCATAGTGAGATGAAACTCACAAGTAACTATTTGCAGAATAGGAACTAGACCGGTTAAGGTCAAACTAGTTAAGTTCATACAATGTTCTTTACCAGAATAGATCCTGTTAGGAATCTCAATCTCTGTTAGGAGACAAGTCCGGTTAAAGACTACCTTGCTAGAGGATTTTAAATACACAGATGTGAACCACCTTGTTAGAGGATTTACAAAAGGCTTTTGGGCCTACCCGGTTAAGGGCTTCAGACTTGTCGAAGATGTGAGTAATCAAAAAGTGAGTGATCTAGCAAATAGCACAAATTGATTGGTTAGATCCTTGATAGCTTGTTCCTATTGCATTCCAGCATTACCTCAGTCTTTAGTAACCCTCACTTTGTTACAAATTAGAGACTTGATCTTCTCAATTAAGATCGCACTTACAAAAACTCATCAGCCACCTTAAACCCTAGCAACCCCCTAAAACCCTAGACATGATGTCCTTATAAAGGAATCTGATTTCATGTCAGTCCAATAGGATTACAATACAATTTCCTAGGTTAAATTCATCTAGATATATTTGGTAACATGACACAAAAAGCACCGCCAAACAATCGGTGGACGGTTACTCATCACAAAATGCTGGTTGGTAACTCATCATAGAGTATTATCGATTCATACAGAATACCAGTTTAATGAAGACTAAGAAATATGAGTTGTGCTACTTCATTTTTTTGTACCACTTGAGATTCTCGAACTGCTTGGGGTCTTCATACTGATTTAGATTGGTAAACACTTTCTGTAAAACACCGATAGTCTAAGGACTAACACATGATACCGATTAGGAACAATTACCGGTTGAGCATAATGCTTACATTCATAAAGTGATCTCATAACAAGTGTGTGTCCATCAATGACAATCACAACATAATCATCAAAAATGCCAACAATCTCCCCCTTTGGCATTGATGGCAACACTTATGAAAATTTTGACATCTAAGTGTTTTACAACAAACAATATGCAATAAGAAAAATTAATCCCCCTAAGCATATACACTATCCCTTTTGTAGAAAATACAATGTATACTATTCTTTATTAGAGATAGACATGAAAGCATGCATCAAAACATCAAAATTTTAAATACCAAAATACTTCTCCCTCTTTGCCAATAATGACAAAGTATAGCTGAACAACCCCTGTTTTCATTTGGTATTAAAATAATAAGAGCTTATGACAATAAAGAGTAAAACCTATCAAAAACTAATTTAAAGTCCTATAAAAATTGCTTCATGGATAAGGACCATGACTCAAGTAGGGAGGTAGCCACCTCTTTCTTTGTCTACATCTAGAAGACATGTTTTTCCATGGCATCTACCATGCTCATTTCTTGAGTGACCATTAGGGCATCAAGATTTAGATAGCATTTCTGGAGAATTTTCAATCTTGGTAGAAGGACCAGTTGAAGTTCCTGCAAGTTCCTTGTCCGGTTGCTTATTTCTGCCTCAATTCGTGTAGACTAGAGTTGAAGCCTATGAATGGTTTGTCCATATGTGGAGAAGGAATCATAAGGCAGCTTGAAGGTACTCATGTATAACTACAAGTCAGATTGTAGCTTTTCCTTTTGTACAAGCACATCATCACATAAGAGATGGGGTTGGCAAATCTTACTAAGTAGTAGATTCCCCTCATCTAGAGCATCCCTTATATCTTTTTGAGCTTTTTGCAAATCGGACCAGAGCTCTTTTAACTTCTTCACCAGGGCAATGTTCAGAGCCTTTTGATGCTCTTTCTTGGTGTTTGCCTCTACAACCTCTTCTAGGCTCTACACCTAATCATCTACTACTGTGCATAGGAGATTCAATTGTGCCAATGAGGAATTAGTACTGGGAAGGTTTATGTCGGGTATCAAACTAATAAGAGTGTCCACCACAGCTTAGATCCCATCTTGCTCCTTCTTCCTCCTTATCACTTCAAGGCATTCTTGAGCAACCTTAATGCTCTGTAGAAGCTCCATTTCATTTGCAGACTGGAGGTCAATAGGACTGGTGAGATCAGCCAATTTGGCTTGACTACCAGTTGCCTTTGGTGTCTCCATCTGAGTTCTTTTTGCTGATTCTTCTTTCTCTTCTTCCTTCTTTTTCTTCTCTGCTTCCTTTCGCTTCTCCTCTTCCTTTTCCTCCTATGCTTTCTTCTTCTCTGCTTCCTTTCTCTTCTCCTCTTCCTTTTCTTCCTCTTCCTTCTTCTTCTCCACTTCCTTTCTCTTCTCCTCTTCCTTATCCTCTTCTTCTTTCTTCTTCTTCTCATCTTCTTATTTCTTTTTCTCTTCTTCCTCTTTTCTCTTTTCCTCCTCTTTCTTTTTCTTCTCATCCTCTTTTCTATTTTCCTCCTCTTTCCTTTTCTCCTCATCCTCTTCCTTATTTCACTCCTCTACTTGCTTCTTTGCTTCCTCTTTTCTATCCTCTACTTCCTTTTGCTTCTCTTCCTATTCTGCCTGCTTCTCCTATCCTATTCCTTTTGATGGTGTACCTTGAGTAACATCCTCTACATCTAGAGCATCGACATCAATAGTGTCTACTGGTTTGGTAACCAGGTTTCCTTCATTATCATATACTTCATCTAGTTTTGTTATTGCTAGTTCTTACTCAGCCTTCTTGATGTCTTGAAGCACTTTATGATTATGTACAACAGTTGTCATATGAAGATGAGTGTCCTTTTCAACATCATCAATTCTCCATTCTAATAACCAGAGTCTTCTCCTTCTAGTGAAGAAGAGTCCTTTATTTTGGTTAATGACTTCAAATAGCTCTGAATTGGATAGATTAGGAATGTGTTGGGCAAATACTTTCTCCCTTATTTCCTGTTCCTTCTCTACAGAAATGCACCATTTATCATCTAAAGACTTATACAAAGAATCTAGTGTCTCAGATCTAATTTTTGAAGGCGACCAGTCATTAGTACACAAATACTTAATGATTTCCTATTTAACTTCTTCCTTTTCTTCATCATTGAAATCATCAAAATGATCTACTAAATCATTTAATAACTTTATCCTAATATTTTTAATAGTTCTTTGACAATGTATCAAAGGTTTGTTGGAAGAGATGTCAATATTTACTAGTGTCTATGATGTCGGTTCATTCTTTGTCTTTTTCTTTGCTTGCCTAGTCTTTTTAGGCTTTTCTTCAGAGATAGTGTCCTCTGAGTCCGATGTATTGCTTTTTTTCTTCCTCTTCCTTTCGAAGACTTTGGCAGGTGCTGCTTCTAGTTTTTTCTTAGCTGGTGACCACTTGGTTACTTTGGGACTTGTTGCAGTAACTAGTGTCGATGCTGAAGGCACTGCCTTTCCTTTCTTTGTTGAGGGTTCTTCAACAGGTGTACCCATTTCTAAATAAGTGCCGGTTCTCTTTGCCTTAGGATCAAGGGGTGAGGCAAGTAGGGTAGAAGAATACCCATCCAGCATATCATACATTACCTCATAGCCCATAGGCTCCACTTCTTCCTTTTCTTCATCATTGAAATCATCAAAATGATCTACTAAATCATTCAATAACTTTCTCCTAATATTTTTAATAGTTCTTTGACAATGAGTCAAAGGTTTGTAGGAAGAGATGTCAATATTTACAGGTGTCGATGATGTTAGTTCATTCTTTGTCTTTTTCTTTGCTTTCCTAGTCTTTTTAGGCTTTTCTTTAGAGACAGTGTCCTCTGAGTCTGGTGTATTGCTTTTTGTCTTCCTCTTCCTTTCAAAGACTTTGGTAGGTGTTGCTTCTAGTTTTTTCTTAGCTGGTGACCACTTGGTCACTTTGGGACTAGCTGCAGTAACTGGTGTCGATGCTGAAGGCACTACCTTTCCTTTCTTTGTTGAGGGTTCTTTAATAGGTGTAACCCTTTCTAAATAAGTGCCAGTTCTATTTGTCTTAGGATCAAGGGGCAAGGAAAGTAGGGTAGAAGAATACCTGTCCAGCATATCATACATTACCTCATAGCCCATAGGCTCCACTTCTTCTTGTCTAGGCTCAACCGCCTCCATTATGCACACATCAATTTTGATGGTGAAGCATGTGTCCTCCTCATACTTCCTGACTATATCACCGGATATCCTTATCCTTTGGCTCATCTTGCATGTGAACTCATCAAAGTATTTGTTTAGTGCTTCTGGATAGCTGGTTCCAACTGCTTGTAGGCTTTCCTTAATTTGTTTTGTCACCAATTGATTGGTAGACCACTAAATGTCTCCTACTCCTAGAAAGTAGCCTTGGAAGTAAAAGAACAAACCAACTAGTAGTTGTCCAAACTTGAATCTTAGTGCATTGTCCTCTTTGATCGACTTAAGATTCAACATAAGTTGTCTTTCCATACAAGTGCATAGATCAAATGATGCATCTTCCTTGATCATCCTATAAGTGGCATTTATTACTGCAGTAGAGACAGAATTAATTCTGCTAGCGGAGAACATCCGGTAACCTATCATAATGCAGGCATACTTGACCAGATTGTCCTTGATTGAGTTGACAGTCATACCACATGAGTCGCTCACTAAATCGATGAGCTTGGATATTTCAGTCTTGCTGACCTTCCTTAGGGCTCACACTTCCCCTATATTGCAGAAACTAGTGATGGCATGAATCACTTTCGGTGTGATATCATGCATCCACTCTAGGTACATCTTATCACCATGTACGCTACTTAGAATAATGCGAATGTGATCATCCAAAAATTCTTCAAGAAAGTAAAGTGCATTTTGAAGTTTCTTCTTTTCTAGAATGCTAAAATCTGGTTTAATCTTCTTATCCTATCCACAAAATAAGCTCAACTGGGAATGGATTACAAGAGACCCTAGGTCTTTGATTTTGCAGTCCCTTCTTCTGCTATGACACTAGCCGGTACTTGAGACAGGGCATTGTATTTTGACTTTCACTTAATGAAGTCCATAGAATCAACAGTTGCACTAGAGCTATCATGAAATGCAGAAGCCATGATAAACGAATAATTATGAAAAATACCTTCACAGATTGAAATTTAGGGCTTCGCAATTTGGACTTTGCTTCACACTCCTTCAGTTGCAGAGATATCGCTTTGTATCCAACAAATGTTTACTTCAGATTCTTCTTTGGGAATTTGATAAATTTTTTGATTCCCAGTGTAAATCATTTTCCTTCGCTCTGCACTTGAAAAAATTCTTTGCTCAAAAAATGAAAAGTGAGAAATGATTTCAAAATTCCTTTTAAATAGGTTCTCCACCTACCATAATAAATGCTCCAATATTAGGGTGTAAACCCTAATTTTCTTTTTACCATTTTTGCTCTTCTGTCGACTGATAGGTATCTCATACTGGTTAAGGTCTTTTACTGGTGTAAACCGAGGGTTTGAAGTATTTCACCGTTTGCTCCCCCTAAGCTTTTCTGATGCTTAGTTTGTCAGTTATGTGAATTCCACACTAGGTGCAGAAACTGGTTCTTCTTGCAACATCGCTGGTTTCTTCTTCTAGGTTTTGTTCATATCTACTTGAATAGTTTCAAAATCAATTTTTCCTTCCGAAGTGACCAGTATATCATCCGATATACTCTTTCTACTTCTGCAGATTCTTGCAATGTGACTCGGTTTGTTGCAATGATAGCAAACCATTCCAAGTGCTCTCCAAGGTTCATTATTCATGTTTCCATTCTTCCTTCTACATGTTTCAGCAATGTGACCATGACCATGGCAAATCCAATAGTTTTCTCTCCATTCAGTTGCCGCTTGATAGCCACTACTATGCAACTGATGATTATATGTATTAAATCGATTGGGATTCCAATTCACAAAAGGTTCCAGACCAACTCCTTGAGTCCTCTGATGATATCTTCCAATGTTGTTCATAATAGACCTACATTCAGATGCTCTATGCCCAAACTTGTTGCATGCATAACAATTACCATTGAACTTATTGGATCCAGGTACATTGTTTATAAAGTAAGGAAAATTATTGTAGGGTTTGCTCCTACACACATTGGCAGTATGTCCTTCTTTAAGATAGTTAAAGCAAATAGGTTTAAACTTTTGCTTACCTTTATCTTTGAATGTCAGTTGCTTCTTCAATGCTTCAAAATTTGCACCAGAGGTCTCACCTACCTCATGATCAGAGAAACCAAGTCCATTGGTATTCTTTACCGGTTTGGATGATTCAAGCTTCTATTCTAGCTTGATAGTAATCTTGTTGAACTTAGCAAGTATTTCCTTTGACATAGAGAGTTCTTTGGAAATAGCACCATTGGATTCCTTCAAAGGTTGTATTCTCAGAGATAGCCATGTTTAGTTCACCTTGTACTTCTTCTCTTTCCATTTTTCTCTCATGAAGGTGAGTGGTAAGTACACTAATCTCTTGCATCAACTTGGAGATCTCATGATCTTTATCCTTAACCAAATCTTCAACTTTCCTCCAGTTCTCAAGCTCTTTACACATTCAGATAGTTAGTCCTTCCAACTCCTTTCTCAGGTTGGAATTTGATTCATTCAGCTTTTCAAATTCTTGAATTAGGGCTTCCATATTTGCTTCATCAGAAGAACTATTTTCTGATAGCTCCATCAGTTTTTCAGCATGCTCTCTTCTTTTTGCCTGAGAGGCCTTATATTTTACCATAAGTTCATCATAGGCTTTCTCAAACTGAGTGAGCCGATGAGTAAGTTCCATCATAGTGTATTCCCCCATATCTCTTTCCAAGTGGTTAAACTTATAGAAAAGCAGGCTCTGATACCAAGTGATGAATACTAAGAGGGGGGGTGAATTAGTATACCGAAAAACACTCTACTTGAACACTTAAACAATCTAGTAGTAAACCAATAAAATAGTTTGGAAAACAAACCAATTAGCACACATGCAAACCAAATAGAAAATAATGCATTCACCCAAAGAAGCACAAACACCATAACATAAGATATTTTGACGTGGAAACCCAAATGGGAAAAACCACAGTGAGATGAAACTCACAAGTAACTATTTGTAGAATAGGAACCAAACTGGTTAAGGTCAGATTGGTTAAGATCAGGCAATGTTCTTTACTAGAACAAATCTTGTTAGGAATCTTAATCTTTGTTAGGGGACAAGTCTGGTTAAAGACTACCTTCCTAGAGGATTTTAAATCCACAAATGTGAACCATCTTGTTAGAGGATTTACAAAAGGATTTTGGGCCTACCCAGTTAAGGGCTTCGGACTTGTTGAAGATGTGAGTGATCTAGCAAATAGCATAGATTGCTTGGTTAGATACTTAATAGCTCGTTCCTAATCCATTCCAGCATTACTTCTGTCTTCAGTAACCCTCACTCTGTTACAGCTCAGAGACTTGATCTTCTCAATTAAGATCGCACTTACAAAAACTCATCAACCACCTTAAACCCTAGCAACCCCCTAAAACCCTAGACATGATGTCCTTATAAAGGAATCTGATTTCATGTTGGTCCAATAGGATTACAATACAATTTCCTAGGTTCAATGCATCTAGACATATTTGGTAACATGACACAAAAAGCATTGCTAGAGTGTCAGCACCGCCAAACAATCGATGGATGGTTACTCATCACAAAATGTCGGTTGTTAACTCATCATAGAGTATTACCGGTTCATACAGAATACTGGTTTAAGAAAAATACTAGTTGCTGGTTTGAGAAAATCAAGACTGGGAAATATGAGTTGTGTTGATTCGTTCCTTCATACTGCTTGAGATCCTCGAACTGCTTGGGGTCTTCATACCACTTCAGATTGATAAACACTTTCTGCAAAACACCGATAGTCTAAGGACTAACACATGATACTAGTTAGGAACAATTACCGGTTGAGAATAATGCTTACATTCACAAAGTGATCTCATAACAAGTGTATGTTCATCAATGACAATCACAACATAATAATCCAAAATGCAAACACCAAGTGCAAGTGGTCCTAAAATAGGGCCCCAAGGATTTTTAACAGCCATAGGTAAAATGATATTCAAAGGTTGAGGGTTGATTACACTAGGGAAAGCAACACCATGTAATGTTAGGGCTTGACAAGTAGGAGATATAGGGAATACAAAAGAGGGAGTTGGAGGTCTACTCTTGGCTCTTGTTCTAGGTGTACAAGAGATTAAGAAGCTGGAATCTTGGAGTTTCTAAAAACAAAATCAATCACCCCTTCATGCCTTTGAGATCTCATATATCTTCTTGATTCAAGCCTGTTTATAATGTAGTACTTGCTTCAAATAGAGAGTCTTACTTATCTTATGATTCATCCTCTGGTTTTATTATCCAACTCCCCAGTAGAGTCACTAAAAAACTACTGGTTAACAAATTTAGCCTTTCATAATTTTATAATGAATGACTCATGTATTCCCTTAGTTTTATGAAAGACAAATAGAACCAACAGTTGGGTAATCCAGTGAATTGTTTACCCTCTGCATAAGGGTGGAACTTCCCATATGATGTTAAATGAATGTTTAAATAGACACAAATATTAACTCCACTTTTAACTAGAAAGTGAGAAACGACTTTTCACATTCATCAATCAACACCACATGAATGCCAAGAATATAAACACTCTATATGTAAACCAACATATTTACAATAAAAAATAACTATATTTCTCAGAATTTCTAATTATAGAAACAATAAATCATGGACTCTGATTGAGTCTCTCTCCTGTCTCACAAGACAAGGGGAATCATATCAATACAAAGATAACAAAAGAATTACTAATCACATTCATTCACAAATATATTGAAAGTGGATAATTAAAGAAGCAACAGATTCAACACAAACAAATTTATCTCAGCAAATATTCTCTTTCTGCATTCAAATACACAGATTTGAAAGTTGCTGAAAATGTCTAATTTTGTTCACTATTAAAATGCATGCATTGAAAATCTACAAGTATTTAAAACAAAGTCTGTCAATCTTTACAAAATTTCTCAGACCTTTTTTACGTCCTTTTTTAGAAATATATACCTAAACTTTCTACCCTAATCACTCGATAACCACAAAGTTACACTGCTCTGCCTGAGGGGAAGTTAAATAGTTTTTTTAAAAAAAACTAAATTATAAAACCATTTTTTGGCTAAAACCAATAGAAAGGAAAGAAAATGCAAGAACAATTATTCAATTCATGGAAAAGGGCAACTAGTTTGATTCTTCTTCCACTCTGTGAACGCCTTCGTGAATTGTTGGATGATAGGTTCATTTGGAATTCCTACGTGTAAAATACATTGTTGCCAAACCTATTTATCACAACGCACCTTACTTTACCAACATGGTTGTTCAAATGATGTATGCGTAAAAACAACAAGGATTCAATTTTAGCAATGGTAGAGAAATATTTCTTTGTGACCATTGTTGAATTCTTAACCATGCCAATTTACAATTCATAAGACTTTCTTATGGCATCAGTGGTGTCAATGGTTTGTCCATCCTCCTTCATATATTTCACTTTAATACATTTCAGATCATTAAGCATGTTTACGATCAATTTAGACAATTCTCGCCCAAGTTTAACAAATTCCTCATAGCCCTGTTTTATTACTGAATTGCTCCATTCAATGTTATTTTTGCAAATGTATAGAACATTGTCATCAAATCCTTGTAAAGGCTTTTTTGCACGGAATTTCATTACGCCATGCTTTTGAACTTCTTCCATGTGAGCTATTGTTTGAGTCCATTTGGCTTCTTTGTTCTTCCGGGCTCTTTTTTCCTTTCCCAATTGTCGGATAACTTTAGCATCGTCATCATACACCTTTCTCAAATGCCCAATGTATTATTTTCCCTCTTTCCTGACCGTATCCAACCATTCAAGGAACACCCCATGCACCATTTTATTCCTTTCTACTTCTTCTACCAACTTCTGATAGCTAGGGGATTTAGGATCAAAGAGTGTTGGTTCCATAGACAATGGCTAAGGATTTGGTTCCATAGACAATGGCTGAGGATTTGGTCCATTGTTTGCATCAATATATTCCTCCATTTGTTTCAAGGTTTCTTTCAGTTCTTTTTAATCTTTTTCATCCTTCCAGGTCCTAGTTATGATCTTTTTCATGGAAACTTCAAGATGAAGAACATATGTGGCCTGAGAAGCAGTACCAATATTCACCTTTTCGACAGTGAAATGCTGGACTGTAGGGTCCTCTATTTTCTCATCTTTCAGTGGACATGCTATCTCTACAGTCCAATTCCCATTGTCAGCAACAAAGTAAATTCTTGAAATGGTTTTCAATTTCTTCACTTTGGCAGTCTTCCCCAAGCATTTGCTCACCATATCTTCCAAAGGAACCGAAGCTAGAACTACATTTCTTTTCTTTCTATTCAAGTTATTTTCTAACCAAAGAGGCCCACTACCAACTTAAGTTTCATTAGAGTCAGCTACAGTTTCTTTTTCTTTCCTTACTACCAATGTAGTATTAGTATTTGCCAAAATATCCACCTACTGAGTGTCATTTGTATCACTAACATTTAGCACCTCCAAGTTTGGATGAGTTGAAGGATCTTCCATATTAGTAGAGGCTTCTAAATCAACTACCACTAAATACACAAGAGATTCTTAGCTATGCTTCTAGTTCTAGCCCTGGTAATCCTTGTAGGAACTAGTTCTCTTTTGATCTCCACCGGCCTGGCACTCTGACCAACTTTAATCTATGTTCTGGATAATCCTATAACACAAGCTGTAACCCAAGAGTTAGCCAATGGGACTTCTGAGGATGAGTTTGAACCTTTCTTAGAGCCCTTTCCCATTCTTTACTCCCTTAGCCATTTCTCAATTCTTCTGATAACTCGGAATGTCCTTGTTTGGATATGGTCTTCCTCATCTTTTTCCCAATCCACTTCTGGATTGACTCTGTTTTGCCTATCATCCACAAAGTAAGGATCCTTGAGTTCACTGTCATCATCCTTGACATTAGCAATGTTCATTTTCAACTTAAAGGCCATGACCTGTTGCAGGGAAAACCTTTGATGTGTCGTCTTCCTAACTTCAAACTCATTGGAACAATCAACTCAAAAATCCTCAATATCTAGCACATGGATAAAATCTTTTATGAATGTCAGATGAGCGGTGGAAAACCCCTTAGCATCAAAGTTTTCTCATCGACCATATAATGGAAAATTTAATTTCTTAAATTGAAGTTCCAATTTCAAGGCATCAGAGACACTGCTACAAATAAAATAAGTTAATTCAATTGGAAATAAGACTCATGATTGATGTCTAGCTCTGTACTTTGTATCAATATAGGCCAGCTACCTACATATCTCAATTAAAATCTATCCTTTAAATGCATATCTAGGCAGCTTGTATGGTTCTCCTTCAAAACCCCCTACCCTTAGGTAAGTAAACTTGGGAAATTGTATGAAAAAGCTATTGTAAGTACCAATAAAATGCATAGATTCATCTGACAATTGTCTAGGAATGTTTCCCTTTAGTTCATATACCATCCTGCCTAGGAATATGTCATGCAGTTTACGATAATTTTTATAGGACCTTTGTTGTTGAAGATGCAGATGATATTCAAATATTCTCATATCATCCACCCATGCTTCATGGTACAAACCTAGCCACGATCTAATGCATGCCAAGAAATATAGAATGTATGATGACATATAGAATTTTTTGTTACCGAAGCAACTCAAACCTTCATGCAACCTGTCTACAATTAGTTCCTCCCAGTCAATATATCTTTTCTCACCAAAAATTACCTGTATGAAGAAATACATCTAATCTTCCCAATAAAAGTCAATTTGGTTCCCTCTCACTCTATGTAATAGAATGACTATGTCCCTAACTTCTTTGATCAAATGTTCCCAGGTCAATGGACTTGGTAGTTGGGAACCTCCTCTTTGAAATTTTAATAGCCAGTTCCTTGCAATAACATTCCTATAGAATGATTTCTTTTCTGAGAAAAGCCCTTGTGATTTACAGACCATCCAATCCTCATATTGTTCCTTCTCTAGTATTTTCATAATGGCAATAACAACCTCCTGACTAACCCTAAGCAAAACCTCACCATCTATGCTTCTTACACATCTCTCAACAAGGTCATATCTATTCATCAATTCTAGAACTAGCTCAGGACATGGCACCATTAGAGGGAAAGTTAACACTTCCACTAACCCACTATCCATAATCCTCTGCATTAAGGGAGAGCCACTAGGATTTCATGTCCTTTCATGAAATTCATCTAGGTCTACTGATCGTAGAAAAGTGTCCCCATAACTCCGGAAAAGTACAAACTAACCAAGACTATTGGTCTATCTTGGGCAATTTAGGTCTCATTTTAAATTTACCAATAGAAAGAAAATACAACAAGGGAGACAAATTAAACCAACTGAACAACCAAGCAAAGCTTCCAATTTAAGAAATCACAAGTATGAGGAGAATATTTTGAACTCACCTCTCGTGCAGAGCTTAGAATCTAAAGAGACAAGAATAGAAAATATCGCTTGTGTAAATCCCTTACTTACCAAATTAGGCAAATGCAGAAGGTAAGTATTTTTTTTAATTTTTTAAATCAAGCAAATCTCATGAACAGGCTTAAAAATCAGTCAATCGATTTGATATAATCATAACTGCATGCTTATCTTTGCCAAATTATTCCAAAAAGACTTAATTCTTACAATTCATTAATTACAAGTATTTTCCCACCAATCCTTCTCTAAAATAATTATTCTCAAGTGTGGCTCTTCATCATGACTCATTCCCTCGAAGTTCAGCCTTTAAATCCTGAATATTCCCTTTATACTGATGCTTTGTCATTTTCATACCTGCCACCTTTATGTCCAAGGATAATTACTCATTGAACTTTGAACTTTGAACCCTCTGAGAAGTAGTTCATACTTCAAGTTCAAAATAACAGAATAAGGACAAACCAAGATAGAGACACCGCAAGGCCATGACTTACGTGTTACAAAGACAAGACTTAGAAAAGACTCAACTTTCTCAACAATGAACTTGAACTTTGAACTTTGAAAAGGTTCAATAGTTCAAGTTCAATGACAATTGACACTAAGACCGTTAACTTCTAATTAGAACAAATCCATGACACAACATGCTCCACTTGAACCTGAACCTTGAACTTTGAAAAAGGTTCAACTAAGAGGTTCAGTTAAATGAAAAAGGTTCAACTAAGAGGTTCAGTTAAAAAAAAAACTTAATAAGACCAAAACCGAGAATTACACAAACCTAGACTAAATAAACACTTCCTATTTTAAATAACATGAGAACAAAAATGCCTCAAGAAAATGAGGAGGGTAACAACATGTATACACTGAGAAGTAAAAAATGAGTATATATCCATTAACTCTGAATTAAACTAGGATGTAGGTGCAAAATGATAAGCCACATAGTAATCCCATTGATCCAACACTACGCCTTGCTTTGGACGACTGTCTTTCAAAATATCGTGACCATATGACCCTAATAGATTCTTCTCAAAATTCTCATATTTACCAAGTGATTTTAAAAGAGGAGCATGTGCCTCCAATATCCTTGACTTACACTGTTCAAGAACTTCTATCTTAAATTCTATTATAAAAATGCAAGATTGCAAACTACTAAAATTGTCTCCTCCCAGCAAATATTCATTCATAATCACTTCTTCACCCAAGGCCAATATTTTATTCAAATTTATACATTTCTTGGCAAAGTCTCTAATACTATACTCACTTCCTAATATGTTGACCAATCTCTTATTTATTTCTCTATTTTGAGGATCTTTTCATAAATTCCTATTGTACACTATAGGAAAAGTCTTACCTTTGAAACATTCTCTTTTGCCCAAGACTTTCTAGTGATAGCTACTTTCCTTATTTAAATAACAGTTCTTACATCACCCTATGGAAGTGATGATGTGGAAGGCAATGTGTCATCTATTTTTGAATCCAAAGGCTTCTCCATTTCCACAAGAAATTGTTTATATTGATCCAACTGTGCCTTTACCTGTAGTTGAGAATTATTCTCTTTCTCCATTCTACTCCTTACGATGCTAGTAGAAAAATATAAAGTATGAAGCTCTCCCCTCTTTATTTTCTTTCCCAACCTGGCCTATGACACTTGGTATTTCAAAGGGCCCTCTCCTTCTATCTCCACAAGAGCTGCAATATTGGAAATTACATCACCTTAGCCAGTTCTAGACAAATGGTGAATTGTCTTAGCCTTCTTTGTTTTATTTAGTTCCTCTATAATAGCCTACTACAATGTCATTTTAGGTAGTACTAATTTATGTTTCTTATCAAAAGTGAAGGTTAGCCATTGTGATGTTCCCTCATCTATGTTCCCTTCTTCAGTTGTTATTTGTGTAGTCACCCTTCCAGCTTCATGTGATGACTCTTCCTTATTTTTCTCTTCTTCTTCAACTTGTGTATCGAAAGGAGCTTGGTCCTCTTCCTAAGTAGGAAGTCCTAGTATAACAAGTTGTTGTTGCTACTGAAGCATTTGTTTAGCCAAGTTTTCCTATAGACCACCATCAATATCAAGTTGTTGTTCATATTCTTCTAACTTCTCGCTTGCTCATTGAGTTCCTTAATTCACTCTTCTATTTTTTGTTCGTTATCTCCACCTGCAATATCTTTGAACTATTTTTTTACATCTTATGGAGTAAGAACCAACCTTTCATCATGTTCTTCAGCTTGTCTTTGTTCAGTTTCTTCTTCTTAATCCTGATGTTGTTCTTGTAGACCCTTATCATCTACATCCATATGAGATACCTACGAAAGTTTGGATACTTTTTGTGCAATAGGATCCTTTCATTTCTCCACACTAGAAGGATTTGTTATCTTTCTCTACTTTTGTTGTACCTTCTTTGGTGTTGGCTCAGCTTCCTCTTGGTCTGATTCAGACTCCACATTATGAATAGTTTATGTTTTAGTTATAGGAGTCATTATAGGTGAAGGCATTTGTGAAGCAATAGAAGATGGAGTAAAAGTTGGTTTAGCCAATGGTGGAGGTGGTGTTGAAATATTAGCAGAAACATACATGGTTGATGTGGTTGTTGGTGTTGTTATGGTAGTAGTGGTAGCAGTGATAGTTGGGGTAGTAGTTGTAATAGGAGTAGTGGAAGCACCAGAGGGTGGAGAATCTTGAGAAGGATATTCTACTATTACTATAACACCCTCAATGGAAGGCCTAATAGGGTGAATCTTTGCTTGTGGTTTGGCCCCTAGGCCCGTTGTTATCCCCAAGCTTACCTGTTTTGCCAAATATTCCGCTTCTTTAATTTTCTCAACTAATTTCTGCTTCAAATCCTATGTAGTCAAAGGAATTTCAGCTTCATCATCGAGATTTGTGGATTTTTTCTTCCTTGAATCTAATTTAGTCCTTCTCGTATACTCCTTATGTACCCTAGATTGAGGATTATTAGTAGGGATATTCTTATGTTTACCTTTGGAAGCAGTAGGTTTAATCCTAAAACTTAACAACTTTCTTGTTCTATCTATTACTTCTTGAGAAATTGTATCAATATCTTCTACCTCCTATTGTGACCATCTAATTGGAGGGAGCAACCTCTTATCTATCCCTGTCTCCTTATACATCAGATCTAGAAAAATGCCATCTTAATGCAATTGTTTGGGTATATTAGTTTCAATACCAAATTCTCTTATTTGTGGAACAGTGAGGCAATGATAATATTTCTCCCTTTCCTCAAATCTATCCTAAAGATTGGCCCAAAAGTCCTCTAGGGCAAGACGATGTCATTCATATACTTTTGGCATAATTGGTCCTTTAAATTTATTAGTAAAGTTGTCTTAAATATTTAAAAGGCTTTAGTTGTAGTTCTTGTTATTCTTTCTTAGTAGCCTCAGCCACATGAATTGTCTGACATCACAAACACCCCCACTTCTATACTAGCTCTATCACCTTCTTGCTTAGCCTAAATATGGTATCATGTGTTAACCTTATAATAACAGGGAATAAGAATGCGTCATTGATTCTCTTGTAGTGAAACCTAGATTCTTTCAATGACAATTGTGTATAATATTCCCATACAACATTCTATCCTTCTTCTTCTTCAAATTTGCCCTTGGTCTGCAGCCCTGGAAATTGACTTGATCTAGCTATAACTTAAATAACATAAGATGTGAATAAGAATTTCTTTGTACTATGCACTTCTCTAAGCTAGTCTCTAATATTATCTGATAATATTTTCTTGTATGAACAAGAAAAATGGACAACCAACCCAGGAGTTCGGGAAGCCAAACCTCCGACGTGATAACTTGAAGGACAAACAATCACTTCAGGAGTCTGGGAACTCAGGTTTTTGAAGTGATGTTTTGAAACAAAACAAAAATACAAACTGAGGAGTTTGGGAACCCAAACTTCCAAACAAGGCACTTAAAACAAACAAAAGGTCACCTCGGCAGTTCGGGAACCTGAACTTCCGAAGTGGCCAAAGTAAAAAATAAAAAACAAAAGAAAAACTAATAGGAAAAAAAGGACAAAAACCAAAAAGGGGGAACCATATTTTCATGAGAATGAAAATAATGGGACTAGATATGCAAGGCATAACATGACCCCACAAAAGGTAATGCAAAATTGATTTTTTATTAGCATTTTATAGATGCAAAGGAGACTCCATTGAAAGTATGATTTAGAAATAGAGAGGTTCTATCCAACAAATTTTGATATAAGAGTGTTTGATCTAACTCTCTTCAATTAATTACTTCAAATGAGACCTCTTAAATCTTAAATGATTATATATTTAAAAAAATGTATGATTTTAGCAAAAATCAGGATGTACTAAAAAGTGGGAACCAATATTGTGAGTTAACCTTGATGTAGAAAGCTTTATGAATGTTCAAGAAAGTGATTCCATTCAATGAAAGAGTGAAGAGAGAGAGAGTGAAAATAAGGTCCAAAAGGGTTATATGAAAGGAAAGGAAGTTCTCCCAATGTTGGTGCTAGCCCTAGAGAGGCATTACACTACTTGAATAAGCAAGTGTAATGTCTCAACTGTCACCTTCAATCATGGATATTCACAAGGTGAATGTGTGATAGAGACATCTTCATAATGCACATATGTCCATGCATAATTTGGACAAAAATGGTCAAAAAAATAGGTATGAAAAATATCAGGGTGGGCTAATAGGATGGGAGTTTGATCATTGTCTTTAATTCATCTAAAGTGAAGGGCTATGCGAAGTGAAATTGCACGAGGTACAATTTACAATGTTATAGCAATACAATAATATTTGTTAAGACTTTTATGAGGCTAATCAATAAAAATGTTAATTTGCAAACTTAGATAAAGTACAATGACCCTATTGAAGAGATAACTCCAGCTCGATGAAATAGAAATAGAAATAGAAATAGAAATAGAAAGGGAATGATAAATAAAGACAAAGATAGATTAGATACATATATTGTTTGCATGTGGTAGATCTATGGAGGCTTTCTTGCATCTCTAATTCCCTAGGTGTAATCCTTTGTTTATTTTGTTTAAGATAGGAAAGAGTGTCATAATGGGGAAATAAAGGCTGAGAGTCGAATCCACCACCTTCATCTCCCTTAAAAATAATGTTGAAGTCTAGGATATCTTTCAAAGGGAGGATTACCTTATTTTTTAGAGTCAAGAAAGGCAAAGACAAGGCATTGTCATTAGAGTTCATGAATAGTTAAAGGGAATATAGGGTTCAAGTGGGTAGTATCATAATTAAGATCATGGAAGAACTCATTGCAGTATTCATAGGCCTAATTTGTGAAGGAGAGAAGGCCCCCAACCTTAGCTAGAAACAACCATATGAAGACTATCTTAAAATGTTCATAGAGGATGGAAAAGAGATTGAACGCCACAAAAATGAGTTTAGTAGAGATGATTTGCCTCCTCCATGAGGAATCATGCTATTATATCAAAAAAACTTTACACTTGTGGTTAGGTTTGCAAACTTTGCCACTAAGGGAGCTTATCCTCTATTATGCTAGGGGTTAACTTTTTTCTATTTATAATTTTTGTTTGGAAACCACCCCTCCTTTGGATCCTACCCCTACCCAAAATGTGTTTCCCCTAGTTCAAAACCCCAACCTCTCTTTGAGTCAAGGGGCCATAAAAAATAGCCTTTGTAGAAGACTTCCCCTCTTGGTCAAAATCCATTTTGTTGAAAATATCCTTGCTTTTATCCATTTAAAATAAAAAATTATATTTGGGTAGTGAGACCCCACTCCTAATTGTAGAATTATACCCTACAAACCACTTTCCCAACCCACATAGTAAAGGAATAATGTTTCTAAATCCTCTAGGTAGAAGCAAAAATGCTAAACTAGGTATGAGGAAAGCTACTCAAATCCACTATATGAAAATAGTCTAAATGTAACACTGAACTCTCTTCTTCAACTATTGATATTTTAGATGGGGGATGTGTAAAGGAATATATCACGACCTTCTTAGGGCAAAAGAGGTTTGTTAGACTTGCTAAACTTATAATTGTGCCAAATATTGTTGCTACACTTGGAAAAAAAACCTTGAATATGATAACAAGATACAGTCTGAAGACTCCATTTCTAATGAAGAAGTTAGTGAGGAAAGTGAGAAAGCATTGGAGGAATTACTACACCTAATTCCTGGAGACTCTCTCTACCATTCTCCATCCTATAATACTCACTTAGGGGAAGCCGTGAAAAGGCTTAATACTCAAAAAAAAATTGTTGTGATGAGGATGAATAGGAACAACAAGATAAAGAGGCCACGAGCAAGGAGTAAAACTAGGAGATTTTAGTAGTTGAACTTGAAGACCTTACGGCCTAGATTCGAATTTTAAAAAATTCATAAGAATGCATGAAATGTGAGAAAAACAAAGAAAGAATAATGAGCTTGGAGAGAGCCATGGAAACGTTAGTGAGACTCAACAACAATCTCATGCGCAAAACATTAATTGGGATGGCCATAATGGATACCAAAGTCAAGAGAAAGGCAAAGAAGAACGAACAAAAGAACAGGTTTGAGGATGAAAGGAAAGAAAAATTGTCGGAGGCAACTCTTGTGCATATGATTGAATATTGAGACTCCATTTTTTAAAGTCTTTTATGTTTATAATGTTGTTTTCTATTTAGGTACCATTGTTGTCTTTGGATTATGTTTACTAATTTACTATAATTACTATTTGTAGCCAGTTAGTTCATTTGTGTTTTTTGTTGACTTGGTCTCCGAGCCTTCCGTTTTATTTTACTTTCCAATAATTGGGAACCCTTCCCCACTCATATTAATCAAAGCAAGAGTTTCAACATCCTTCACGACCTTATTCAAACCTTCTAATAGCACTATATGAATTATATCAAATTTTCCCATATGCATACAACAGATAGCTTCCTGTCTAGAATAGTAACAGTTTGTTGTTACTTGTCACAAAACTATTTAGGCACTTTGGCAATAAGAATGCAGGCAGTATTGATCTGGCGAAGGCCCAACTCAGTGCGATCTTTGTCATATAAAACATTTAACAGATCTCCATAAAATGGGTGCACACTATCTAGGCGGGAAATAATCTATAATAGCAAAAACCTTATCATGTAAATTTTGTGGTGCATGGTCACTACATTTTCCATAAAATTATGACCACAAAATCCTTTCCCGAGGGAACCATCGTTATATTCTTTATATTATACTGCACCATTTTTTTTCTCTCTTTGGTTGTGGTTTTTTTACAACATGCACGCATGATTTAAATGTAGTACTGAATTTAAATACATTACTGATTGCAATTAACTTTTGAAAAATACCTTTGACATGAAAAGAATCAACAAAGGGTTCCCAATGTATTTCAATGCCCATATAAAAAAGGTGATTTAAAAAGCAATAGTGAAAGCACTAGAAAGAATCATATTGGAAATTTCTTGCTAGATCTGGATTGAATTCATGTCATGGTCAATCTTTTTTCATTGAGTTATGTGCATTTATTGATTCATTTTGATGATGGATCATAAAGTGTGATCCGAAATGTTGATGATTAAAAATCTTGCACACAATCAAATACAGAAATTACATGCATTATGTTGATCTTGTCAAATTCATAAAGCTATTTTCTTTTGCTCCACACACTCTTGTATTATATGTTTAAAAATTATGTAGAAGATAGAACAAAAAATTTCAATACATTTTCAATATTTGTTTTTCATTTTTCAAACACAGATTTCTGAGTGAATCTTCTTTAAGTTATAAGATATTTGAACTTTAGGTCTTATACAATTATCATTTACATTTATTACATTTAGAGTTTCAGTAAATAAAAACTCATTGAAGTTATAATCTATCTATGTAGAAGCATCATAACCGTCAACACCAACATCCAATGTCTTAATTTGAATTGGATTATTAGCATTGTAATTATCATTATAATAGGGGCATCCAAAAATACTTCAATCTTTTTCAATTGTGATATTAATGAAGAAATATTTTATGTTCAATAATATTATGAACCTTCAAACCAATAAATTTTCATTATATTAAAAAGTAAATAAAAGATTAGAGGTGGATACTAAGCATCACAACTTATAAGAAATACAACTTATTTTCATTATATTATAATATTATTGAAAAAAATGACAAAATTAATAAAATAATTTTCTTAACTAATAAAATTTGAAAAGAGGTTAGAAACATAGAACACTTGTTTTAGATATAATACTCATACAACATATATATGAAAACCATACAACATGTCAACGCCATCTAAATGAAATGTTGCAATTCAATCTAAATAAGCATAGATTAATTATAGTAAGAGATAAATCATTACAAAAAAACAAAAAGGTTTTGTGACTTACTAAAAGTCTACATTAAAGAGAGAATTTCATTTTCAGGTAATGAAAACTCTTTTCTTTTTAGATTTCTACTGGGTCAACAAAAACTTTAAATATTTGATGCTTGACCTCCTTGTCACAATGTGTAAAACCATCTCCAAATATATAAAAGAATTCTACTCCTCTGGTACTATTGATGCATATATTCTCCTAATCAAACAAAACATTATTTGGTTTGAACAATTCTCTTTTCAATTCCTTCAATAACTTATTCTTGAGTTTGGTGATGTGATTTATTGCCTCTTTTTCTAAACAATGTCGATTATCACCCATATAACAAGAAATAGCTGAGGCAATTTTCCTATGGAGCCTCTCATCCTACATAAACATTAGAAATATGTTAATATTTAATATATATTAAAATTTATATCTATATTTAATGTTAATGAAAAAGGGAAAAATAATCAAAACCTCAAAATCATGGATATCATCAGTTAACCGCATACACACTCGCATGAGATGATAGAATCTAGACGTATAAAGGTATATCTTCTCATTATCATCATCACACAAAATGTGAGATGCCAACAAGCAAGTATGTACCAATATTGGTCCAAATGATACAAAATTTTCAGCAAACTTTATGTACTCATTATAGGTGGGAAAATATCTAGTTATTTTCCATCGTGCTTCCTCAAAGCGAGCTTCTATATAATCTACCCACTAAATGACAATACAATATACATGTTAAATCTATTTCAATATTTTTTTCCATGATCTATATAACTAATTCTATTTTTGAATATGATCAAAATCTATTTTTGTAGGGATACAAAGTACATATAATAATATTAAATTTATTGTCTTAATTTCATAGAACCTAAGTATAATGTCAAACCTACAAATAACTAATAATTATTTTTATTGGTAGTAATATATTACTTTTTAGTATAAACTACAATAATTTTATTTATTTTTGGTGAAATATACATAACAACATGATAAATATAAGTTGGTGTGTTGTTACTTCTTTGGGATACTATATGATTAATGCATTAGCAAGTCTAAAATAACAATATAATTTAGTAATTTTATTTTGGTTCTCTATTTAATCATATTAATATCCATCAATCATCGAAATCAAGAATATTGTTAACTTTCTAGGTAAAAAATGTCACCTACTTCATTACTCAACCCTTAATTTCTTTTTGTTAGTTTCATAAGGTTCCATTTCTATAAGATCTAATTATGTGGACAACAAATTTAGCTTGATTTCTAATGGCTCTAAAATTTCACTAATCTAGCATCTAATCTAGTATTTATTTCACTAATCTAGCATCTAATCTAGTATTTATTTCACTAATCTAGAATTTAATCTAGTATTTATTTCATAATTTTTTTCTTATATAATGTACGTTATGTATTAAAAAATAAATTAAAATCTTGGGTCTTGAAGAAGTATACATACTGCTTTTGTAACAAAAGGCATCATGTCACGTCCTTGCTTTTTAGTAGCATCACTTGTTAATTCATGAACTATTTTGAAAACAAATTCAATGCATAACTTGAGGTTGTTTGGAATGTCTTTAATAATAGAAACATCCCAACCTTGAGAAATGGCATCTGTAATACATTTGAGTTGCTCAAGTGTTGCATAATCATCAAAAATGTCATCCAAGAGTGTGACAACACATGTGATTTTTGTCATAGCAATTCTACTTCTAGAAAGCTCCAATTTATCTGTTGCAGGAACTGCCCAAGGTAGATATTCCATTGTTCGCTCCCTTGTTGCAACTAGCTTGGAGATGCCTGAATTCTCCCACCAACTACAACACAAATGAAGTTTTATAAAAAAAATTAAAAAAATTCAAATAAATTTTAATTAATATAAATTTATAAGATTTATAAACTATTTAAAAATCATTTATATTGAAATGTAAATTATATTTTAAAATTGAAATCATTCAATAGAAATTATAGTGTTGAGAATAAGCTTTAAAAAAATATTCATTATTCATTCAATTTATTGTTATATATTTATAGAAATAAATATCTTATACAATTATTTAAAACAATCTTATAAATTAGGATACAATGGTATCATTATATTATACACTACAATAGAGAAAAGTTGGATGAATAGTGAACCTCAACACAAACATTATTATATTTCAATCCGGTTTAATTCTATTCAATTTGTTTAAAAGAATGAGATATCTTGTGTGCATTATTCAAGTATTAAAGAATGGAGTAACATGTCTTAGAATATTACAAGAAATAAAACACTTCAAGTATCTCTTTGTTACCTTGAGAGTTCTTTCATCTCTCATTTTTACTGAAATTGTAGTATGTTAAAATCCAATTTTGCGAGCTCTAAAATTCTTTTGTCTATCAACCTAAAGAAAACAATTAAATCTTATAGTTAACATATATAAACTTCAAATATCTTAATAAAACAACAATATTTTAATTATACCTTTGCTTGTCTAACGCATATATTTGTATGAAATTTGATGCCTCCCATTGAATAAAGGTACGCGACCATTCATATATGAGAGCATACTCCACCTATAAAATGAAAATTAAATATTTAAAAAAAAGTTAAAAATCATATATCAATTTGTGCTTTTCTACTATACATACATTGATCAGTATCTTAAATATGCTAAAATAATTGAAAAAAAAAATCAACTTATTACCTCTTTCAGAAAACTTCTCTTATATGTATCCCTAGAATTTTCTAATAAGTTTGTTAGATATACAGTGCTAAAGGCTTTGGCCTCTTCCATAACAATTTCTCCAGGAAATGCTAAACCAGAAACTCTTAAAAGATTGAGCATCCTCTTCCTTAATATTATTTTCATCGTTATCATTGTTCCCTCCATGAAAAGTGAACTGCCCATTATTGTCCTTGAAATTCTTCAATGTATCTTCTCATTATCCATAAAAACAACCAATTAATCGTGTTTCTAAATATGCAAATAAGAGGTATTAATGATATCAATTTTCACAATCTATATCGATTTTTGTTGATGTTTCCGAATTCGATTATGTATGTTTTCTTGCATCAACATTTCAGTTCACAATCTATATCAATTTTTGTTGCTGTTTCCGAATTCGATTATGCATGCTTTCTTGCATCAAAATTTCAGATCACACCCTGTGATCCATCATCATGATATTAGAGAGCTCCATTTTCTACATCTTGAGCTCTCTAACATGCTGATGATGAATCACATAATATGATCTAAAATGTTGATAGAAAAAACACAGAATCAAATTAAAAAATAATAACAAGAATAAAAAAATAGAATATATCATAACTATTATTTGTGTACCTGCAGAGACATCATAACGATGTAGTCGAAGAAGTCTGAGTCCTAAAACTGTGGCATTCAGATTCGGTCTACAACTTTCACATCCCAATCCTATCCCCACACTTCCATCCCAAGCTCTCACCCACAAATTAACTCTCCTTGTTAATCTTTCCAAGCTTGCATAATCCATTGCAAATGAAAAATAGCAATGGATTCGGTCTACAACTTTCACATCCCAATCCTATCCCCACACGTACATTGCTATTTATAGTGCTTTTTTAGTGTAAATTCAGGGTACTGTGGACGTGTTATTTGAATGCTCTTGTATGTGCAATCTGCTGCTGTTTTTGACAGCTTAGGTCGCTGGTGTTTTTTCTTTGATCAACGGATGACATATGGAAACACTATTTTTGTCTTTATTATATTAATAAAATGTAAATGTAAAGAGTTTGATTTTTTTTTAGCTTTCTTCTTTATTGATTGAGTATTTGTGATTAGGTAGTAAAATTTTGTATTTTTGTTTTTGATATTCAGATGATGTTGATTTGTAAATATTAAAAAAAATATATATATTAATATTTTTGAATTTGTATAATATATGTAATGTTTTTTTTTCAATTATAAATTGGATGATTTGAAATAAAAATTTATTTATAATTCATGATCATAAATTTTAACAAATAAAAAAATAATATTATTAATTAGTATTGTTAAATTGCTGAAATTTGCATACCAATGTCAATTTTCACAAGTGGAATCAAATCATAAAGCTGATAATTGTAATAAAAAGATAACCAGTATTTGTATACAATGTCAATATCGTAAAAAAGTTCAATTATATTTAGAAAGGATACTTATCTCATTTCACTGAGTGAAGGCACATGTTATACAAAATTGAGCAAATAAATAGTACATCAATTAAAATCATGTGAATCTTATCCAATCCGGAGGGTAAATATATGAAAATCTTAAAATTACAATAATTGCCTTAATATTAATTATATGAACCTAATTTTCACATGGTCAGTAAATTTTGTAGATTATCCTTAAGCTTTAACCAAAATAGCTGAAAATAAATTATACTATTTTGAAAGATATATATGAATTTTTAAAAATTCTACAAATAGACAGAGGATATTTTGGATTTTGTAGGAATCGAAAACCCACTTATAGAATACTACAAAAGAAATACAACACAAACTAATAGTAGCCTACAATCAGCCAAACACCATATGTTAGGGTTTCAAGCAGATCCGAAGCAAATATGAACTAACAATTATATGCAGATTTAAATACAAAAGATAAAGAAATAAAACAAGACACAGATAACATAGAGATTTAATGTGGTTCACCCAGAATGGGTTACGTCCACCATACACAGCCGTCCAATCTTTCCTATTATCCAGCAAAAATAGTACATCAACCTTTTTAATGCCTTAAGCATCCCAGCCACTTATAACATGCGTTTTTGGGGCAACAAACAAAGTTGGCCTTTTTAGGGTTTTATTACAATGTTGGTTTTCATCAAAGAAAAAACGGCAAAATTTTTTTTCCTTGGGGGCTGTCGCCCCTGAACCCCCACTTTTCTCGGGGGCTGCTACCCCCGAACCCCTGCCCGGGGCCCGACCCAGCCCCAGACCCCGGTGAGGATACATGTTGAGTGTACAGTACTTTGCTAATCAGTCGCCACATTTCAACAATCTCCCACTTGGAGACTGATCAGGCTCCACACCAAACAATCTCCCACTTGGAGACTGATACTACATGACACCACTATACATGCAACATCTGTTGGATAAAACACTAGGACTTGACTGGTATAAATTCCACAATTATCAATCAAGAAGACCAATAGAAACCGATGAAGAAATCAGCTTCTCCTGTGGAACTGCCTTTGTGAACATATCGATAGGATTCTCACTTATGTGAATCTTCTCAAGCCGTAACTGACCCTCCTCCAAAATAGTCCGGATGAAGTGGTACCTGAGCTGAATGTGCTTTGTCCTTGAATGAAAAGCAGAGTTCTTCGCAAGATGAATGGCACTCTGGCTATCAGTATATAATGGGCTATCCTCTTATGTCTGACCCAATTCTTTCAGAAAATATTGCAACCAAATCATTTCTTTGCTGGCTTCTGTAGCAGCAACATACTCAGCTTCAGTGGTTGAAAGTGCAACAACCTTTTGCAGCCTAGAAATCCAACTGACTGCAGTTCCCCCTATAGTAAAAACATACCCTGTAGTACTCCTCCATGAATCAATATCACCAGCCATATCAAAGTCAACAAATCCACTTAGAGCAGCATTAGATCCTTTGAAACATAATGCCTTTATAGTAGTTCCTTTCAAATACCAAAGAATCCATTTTACAGCATTCCAATGTTCCATACCCGGATTACTCATAAACTTGCTCACAACTCCCACTGCATGTGCAATATCTGGCCTTGTGCATACCATTGCATACATCAGACTACCAACAACTGATGAATACAGGATGTTAGACATTTTATTAACCTCTTCCTGTGCCTTTGGGCACATCTCCTTAGTCAATTTGAAATGACTAGCCAAAGGTGTACTAACTGCTTTTGCATCCTACATGTTAAATCTTTTCAACACCTTCTTTATATACTCACATTGGGACAAATTCAAGGTTCTATTTTTCCTGTCCCGTGTAATCCTCATACCAAGAATTTGCTTAGTTGCACCCAAATCCTTCATAGCAAATGATTTGGCGAATTTTTGTTTAAGATCATTTATATGTTTCATGTTAGACCTAGCAACAAGCATGTCATCAACATAAAGCAACAGGATAATATAACTGCCATTATCAAATCTCTTAAAATATACACAATGATCAGAATGACATCTATGATAACCGTGTTCAGCCATGAAACTATCAAATTTTAAATACCATTGTCGAGGTGCTTGCTTTAGGCCATACAGACTTTTCTTCAACCTGCATACCATGTTCTCCTTACCTTTGACCTCATATCCCTGTGGTTGCAACATGTAAATTTCCTCCTCCAGATCTCCATGGAGAAAAGCTATTTTGACATCTAATTGTTCAAGATGTAAATCATCTGCAGCCACAAGACTAAGTACAGTTCTAATTGAAGTCATTTTTACAACTGGAGAAAATATTTCATCATAATCTATACCCTTTTTCTGTGCAAAACCTTTTACCACAAGTCTGGCCTTATATCTTTTCTGACCTCCTTCCTCCTCCTTCAGTCGATAAACCCATTTGTTAGGCAAGGCTCTTTTTTCTGCAGGTAAAGGGACTAAGTCCCAAGTCTTTTTTTTCATCAAGGAGTCCATCTCCTCTTTCATGCCTAGCTCCCACTATTGTTTGGCATCTACCTGCATTGCTTCTTCATATTCTTCTGGTTCACCAGAATTCGTTAATAAAATAGAATACAAAGAAGGAGAAAATATTTCAGGGGGTCTACTTGTCCTCGTAGAACGTCTAACACTTGCAGGAGTTTGTGGAACAATCTGTTGTTGCTGAGCATCAGGTACCTGTGGCATTTCATTTTAAGGAATCTCATCCAGCACCACATATTCTTGTTTGTCTTGTTCATGCTTCTTTTCCTGCATTTGTTCTTTATACATAACCTTCTCATTGAATATAACATCTCTACTTCTAATTATTTTCTTATTTTCAAAATCCCATAACTGATAGCCATATTCATCTATCCCATATCCAATGAAGGTACATTTCTGAGATTTAGCATCAAGCTTGGTTCTGTTTTCTTTATCAACATGGACAAAAGCTTCGCAACCAAAAGTTTTTAGAAAAGAATAATTTACCTTTTTACCAGTTCATGCCTCCTTTGGAATACCACCATCCAAAGGGGTTAAAGGTCCTCTATTTATAAAATAGACAATAGTATGTACAGCATCTGCCCAAAAATGTAAGGGCAATCTAGCATGCAATCTCATGCTCCTTGCACGTTCCATGATGGTCCTA
This sequence comes from Cryptomeria japonica, assembly GCF_030272615.1. Classification (NCBI taxonomy): domain Eukaryota; kingdom Viridiplantae; phylum Streptophyta; class Pinopsida; order Cupressales; family Cupressaceae; genus Cryptomeria; species Cryptomeria japonica. The sequence goes on along the minus strand of NC_081411.1, from coordinate 778,950,973 downwards.
TTCATTCTCTCTGACACACCATTTTCCTGTGGAGTTCCTGGAACTGTCTTCTGCTTTTGAATCCCATTTAAGGAACAGTAATCTTCAAATGCTTTGCTACAATACTCACCTCCATTATCCAATCTGAGACACTTCAACTTTTTTCTTGTCTCATTCTCAACCAAAGCTTTCCATTTCTTAAAAGTTTCAAAAACATCTAATTTTTGTTTTAGGAAATATATCCATGTTTTTCTGGTTGATTCATCAATAAAAATAACATAATAACAAGAGCCACCAAGAGATGATACCTGAGTCGATCCCCATACATCTGAATGTACAAGTTCTAACTTCTCACTCTTCTTCTCTTTCCCAACCTTGAGAAATCTGACTCTTTTCTGTTTACCATAAACATAGTTTTCACAGAACTCTAAATCAATCTTCTTTAGTCCTAGCAATAGATTTTTAGAGTGAAGGATTTTCATCCCTTTCTCACTCATGTGCCCAAGCCTATGGTGCCACATTATTGAATCTGTTCTTGCAACATTTATTGTTGTTGTCTCTGCAGTAACTTTATTTGTAACAACTAAGGTAGAGTAAGTGTTACCAGTACACAGATATAATGTGCCTACCTTTGCACCTTTAGCTACTACTAATGATCCTTTAGTGACCTTCCACATACTGTCTGAGAAGGTAACTATACAACCTTCACTACCTAGTTGCCCTGCAGATATTAAATTTCTTCTTAAATTAGGAACATGTCTTACCTCCTGCAAAAACCAGTCATTACCATTCTGCAACTTGATCTTTATCTTTCCTTTTCCAACAATTTGACAAGGCTCATCATCACCCAAATATACCTGTCCAAAATCACCTTGAACATAATCTAGAAAATATTTTCTATGGGCTGTAGCATGAAATGAAGCCCCAGAATCTATTACCCAAGAATCATTAACATTATCCAAATATAAGATTAAAGCATCTTGTAAAGTATTACTTGCAATATTACCTTCCTTACTGTCATTTTCATTTTTGTCTCCAACTTTGTTTTTCTAAGACCAATAGTCTTTCTTTAGATGACTAGGCTTTCCGCAGTACCAGCAATCTTTCTTTCCTCTAGATTGAGAGCATCCTTTCTTTGACTTCCCTTGTGACTTCTCATTCCCAGGGCCTTTTCCTCTTTCCTTTGATCTTCCTCTATTCTCCACATTCAAAACACCACCCGATGATGTTGAAGTCTCACCTGTGCTTTTCCTTCGCATTTCCTCGCTTAGGATAACACCAACAATATCATCAAATACCAAAGTATTTTTACCAGAGACAGAGTTACTTACAGCCATAACCAAGCTATTCCAAGTTTCTGGCAAAGAACATAAAATCAAGAGAGCCCTAACCTCTTCTGCAAAGGTAATTTTTACCGAAGACAATTGACTGGTAATTGTATTAAATTCATTTAAGTGCTCCACTACAGATCCTCCCTCACTCATTTTTAAATTAAACAAACGCTTCATAACAAATACCTTATTTCAAGCCGAGGGTTTCTCATACAACTTAGCCAATGTTTCCATCAAATCTACAGTCGTTTTTGCTTCTGTTATATTGAATGCTATAGACGACGCAAGGCACAATTGAATGGATCCTAGTGCCTTTCTATCTAAAATGTCCCACTCTTCATCTGATATTGTGGTCAGTTTCTTTGCTTTTCCTTCCAATGGCCGCCACAAATCCTTTTGATACAGGTAATCCTCCATCTGCATTTTCCATAACTGATAATTCTGGCCGTTAAACTTTTCAACCTTGAATTTGGAATCCTCCATTGCTCCCACTCAAATCTGAAAGTCCTTCCAATTTACAGAAAACCTCGCTCTGATACCAATTGTTAGGGATTCAAGCAGATCCAAAGCAAATATGAAATAACAATTATATGTAGATTTAAATACAAAAGATAAAGAAATAAAACAAGACATACATAACATAGAGATTTAACGTGGTTCACCCAGAATGGGTTACGTCCACCATACACAACCGTCCAATCTTTCTTATTATCCAGCAAAAACAGTACATCAACCTTTTTAATGCCTTAAGCATCCCAGCCGCTTATAACATGCGTTTTTGGGGCAACAAACAAAGTCGGCCTTTTTAGGGTTTTATTACAATGTCGGTTTTCATCAACAAAAAAACGGCAAAAAAAAAATTTCTTCAGGGGCTGTCGCCCCCGAACCCCCACTTTTCTCGGGGGCTGCTGCCCCCAAACCCCTGTCTGGGGCTCGGCCTGGCCTGGCCCCGGACCCCGGCGAGGATACATGCTAAGTGTACAGTACTTTGTTGATCAGTCGCCACATTTCAACAATCTCCCACTTGGAGACTGATCAGGCACCACACCAAACACCATAAACTAGGAAATAAACAATTAGTCGAAATAGCCATAAGGTCAAAGCCATCATACAAGAAAGCTCGCAGACACATAGGAAAAGGGTTTGGCAAGGCTCCCGTAATGATAAGACCCAGTAAAATGAAAACATAACATAAAGAAAACACCTAGGTGACTAGATTTTGATAAGGCTCTCATTACCTTCAAAATAAGGGCAACAATTGTTCCTCTCTCACAACCTATAACATGAATAGGAGCACAAATAGAGAGTTTTGAGAAACTCCTATTACCATCAGGAAAAAGTCTCCAAAATCTCCCTTATAGCAAGTTCCCAGCTCTCTTACAAATACCATCTCTACCTCAACAAAAGATCCCCCACCTCAATATGGTCGATAGAGGAAGAAAACAATAGTTAAAAGAGCCAAACTTGAGCCTTCCCTACTTCCATATAGTCAAGGAAATGAAATGAGGAAATGAAATGGAGTAGCTGAAGCCCCCTTATAGAAGATTCTAACCTCTCCCACAAATCCATTCTCCACCTCAAAAGGAGATACCTCCACCTCAATAGAATTAGCAAAATAGGAAGAAAGGAGGAGAGAAATCCAAACTGTTCCCTTGACTACAAGAAGATTTTCCACCACTATAGGTGAAGAATCCACTTCCATAGGAGAAACATGGAAAAAGACCAAGGAAAGAGCATCACCAACCCATTTTTGAAAAACTAAAAAACTTGAAACTACTAGGCTCCAACTTTACTCACAAGGTCAAACTTCTCCTCAAAAGCAGAAAAAATCCCTAACAAAAATTAGAGAAAACTAGCAAAATGACTCCAAGAGAAATGGAAGAAAACAACACAAGCAAAGGGAAAACAACAAATCTCCCAATAGGATCAACAGAATGTGAATAGAAAAATAAAAATAGAGTAAAAACATTCCCCATAAACAGATCAAGAGACAAACCCCAAAAGGGGTAGAAAAATCCTCATCCACACATGCTAGAGATAAAACCCTAGCACATCCACCAAAAAAACCATAGCTTCTTCAAAAATAAGATAACTCCACCAATAAACCCTTTGCCAAAAGTACAGTGTCTTGAACAACCAAAACAAATAGCCACCCACCAAACAAGGAGAGACCAACGAAGAACTGAATAAAAGAAGCAAGACCACTAAAAAGACCCTATATAGATGCCAACATTAGGACAATAAAGTGTTGCCCAAAAAAGACAACAACTAGATCTAATATCTCTATCAAAATTGAGAAAACCCAAAACATATTGAATGAAATGAATCCCCCACACAAATCTTGATAATGGAAACCATAAGAAATGCATCCCTAGTTGGATCCGGCTCGCCATTGATGGACACAATGGATCACTGAGAGGGAGGTGAATCAATGATTTAATCTTATATTTTCTTCTAAAGAAGATACCGGTAAAGAAAAGAAAAAAATAAGTGCTAACTAGTAACTTAGATAGTGCAAGTAAAGTGTGAGAAAGGTCTTTCTAAAACATTAACAAAGCACTGGCACAAGAATGCATCACACAACACCAGATTTATATGAGGAAAACCCAATCTGGGAAAAACGTCGATTAGAATACTTGCTGGAGATCTTCTTCTCCAATCCAACCTCACAATGAAACTCTGATTACAAAATTTAGGGCACCAACCCCTAATTTATATGCACCAACTCAAAGGAGCACCAACCCCTGCACAATTTAAAGGCTACAACCTAAATTAGATACAACCCTTGCACTAAGCTACAACTTAATGAAAAGCAATATAGAACTTAGATACACAAATAAAGTCTCTATTGAAAATGAAGTTTTGCAACCATGGAATATTCTACTCTGTCGGTTTCACCCTTATCAATTTGATTCCTCTTCTCTAGCTTTGAAACTTGACTTTGTTGATTAACTTTCTCAATCCTCTCTCACACTGTCTTCCTCCTCTCAACTCACACTTAATCACTTCACAATCAGACACAACCTCTGCTGATATGACCTCTCTGTGCTCAGTACACTCTTCACTGGATATTCCTTATACTAGTTAGCTTTGCTTCTCCTTGTCAATCACAACTATGCTCACAAGACCCTTTAAGTATTTTCCTCTTCAGCTCTCAGACAATAATATCACTATTTCTTCTTACTTTAGCAACACAATCACAGTCTCAAGTCATCATCTTTAAAACTGAGTTTTCCCACCAAGAAACCATTCAAACTAGGAGTCGTTAAGGTTTCCTTTACCCAACACAATCTACATGAGATCTGATCCATACTATCTTGGATGGACCACTTGTACTCCAAGAATGCATCTATTCACATTTTCCATTATCAAATGCATACTTGTGAAAGATAGCAATCATGTACAAGATTTTCTATCTTGAAGTTTGTTGACTCATAAAAGCACTCAGCTGTTTCCTTTTCAAAGTCTTCTTGTAATCAGATTTCCTTTGCATGATTCTAGGTGCCAAATGCTCCCTGATCTTCCTCTATCATTCTTTCTTCCTCGAGCCACAACAGTCAGTTACAATCCCATGATTTGTGGCTGTTTCATTTATGTTGACTAGCTGTTTCACCAACCATGTCGATGGAGGCTTCACCAACCTCTACATATTTGCCACCTCACCTCCACATGGCATCACCATGGTTAATCACTTAGTTCATCGACGCATAGTTAGTTCACACTTGATCACTTAGCAAACACATACCTATATATCCCCTTTACTGGTGAGACTTTCTTCTTTTGCTAACTGGAAGTGCATACTACATCGGTAGCACATCTTCACCCTTGGTGGATTGTGATTACTTTAACATTCCACCTCTTCGTTATATACTAGTGAAGTCACTGATAGTCTCAATAGCTATTTTTCTTTCACCATACCATTACACTCTTCTTCATCCTTCACCATATTGATGCACTCTTCTTCATCCTTGATGATATATCTCTACCAGTAGCATACCTACAATAGCAGTTGACATCAATGACAACTCAATGCCAAGAACCATCACACCCAAAAACCCTATCTCTGTCTCTTGACCTAGCTTCCCACAAAGAAAAATAAACTATCCAAACTAGCAAAGAATGGAACACAAAGAAAGGCACACTGGGGGTAACAAAGGAAATGACAATCTATAGAACGTACATAGATAAAGACTTAGTTGTAGATCCACCCTCATCTGCATCACCACCTTCCCCATCTACGACCTCTCCCTCCTCCAAAGAAACCCTCACACCCCCTCCACCAGACCACAGCTCTTCCCACCTCCGCACTCCTTTTGATATAAATTTGTATGTTGTAGAAAAGTATGTTATGATACAAAATATATTGTTAATCTATAATTTTATCTTACTTAAGAACAAATAGCCGTTACATTTACCAATACTATGACAAATATTTTTATTTTAGATTACAAGCACTACTTAACAAGGTAGAGGTGAACATTAAAGGTTGACATCTGTATAAAAAATGTCTTTATACATCATGTGCATTCAACTAGCAAGTCTCAAAAAATGATGATAAGTTCAAACAAAATATTTAATAAAATATTCCCATATAAATACTAAATTTATCTAGATTAATAATATCACATATTTCTATTTTGCTATTTTTTTCCTACTATACATCATGTGCATTCAACTAGCCAATCTCAAAAAATGATGATAAGTTCAAACAAAATATTTTATAAAATATTCCCATATAAATACTAAATTTATCTAGATTAATTATATCACATATTTCTATTTTGCTAGTTTTTTCCTACCATTTTACTTGTTATTCCCTTGTTATTTTTGTGGGGTAATTTTAAACTACATTATATACATTCAACATGACCCAATTCACATGTGAAATGTCAATAATAAAATCATGTGCAACTTGTGAGAAACTCTATGAGAATAGATATCTATAGAAAAAAGTAGTTCATGTATGTCATCCATTCAAAAAGGTGTATCACATATTAATCGTATTCACAAATATTAGAATGTATTATATAAATTATTAACCTAGTAATATTTTAAAATCTGTTTATAAGAATTCAACATTAGATGGATTTATAGTAGATCTAATTTGTCAATAATATGATACTTTCATAAGGTATAGAATCCAACAAGTAATTAAAAGAGTAATGCATGCTAGTTTAAATTAGCACATTGATAAAGTGTAGCAATAATAGAACTTTTTATCAAAGACTAGAAATATACTTTTTAAATTATAGTATATTTTTGTAGAAATGTATATTTAATGACCACCACTTGATAGAAACATTATCCTTATATATTTTAACTAGATCAAAAAGAACTTTAAAAACTCATTTCTTGACTCCCTTATCATTATATGCGAAGCCATCTCCAAATATTTTGCAGGAGAGCTCAATGCTAGTATCAGCTTGAAATTGAAGGAATTAAACTTGAAAATCATGAATATCATCAACTATGCGCCCAATCAACTATATAAGCTCATAGAATCTTAATTTATTGAGAAATATTTTCTTGATAGCATCACCTTTGAAATTAAGAAATGCTAAGAGGATTGGGTGCAATGATAATAGTCGACTTGCTCCAGTTGTTGCAGCAATATTTTTGTACTCATTATAGGTTGGAACATATTGACCTTCTTTCCATTGTGCTCGTTTCAAACTAGCTTCAACATTATGTACCCACTAAAACACAAATGTACCCACTAAAAAACAACATTCTAAAATTCTAAAAATTCATCGTACAATGATTTTATTTTATGATCAATATGCTTATTTTGATCTTTGAAAATTGTCATACAAACATTGTTGAAAAAATTATGCATCTAAAAAATTATAAATATATTAATTATTTTTCTTTAATAATATTGAAAAGGTTAATAAATTGCTATAACTTAATTCTATTTTATATTATTTACAATAATTATTGGAATAACTTTAAGAATATATACGCAATTCTAAAAAAAATTAATCTAATTTAAAACTCTTGTTTTAATTTTTATAATATTATACATGCACTTATAGAAAAAATTATTTAAGAACACAATCTAAATGTATATTAAATACTACGAGATTAAATTTGTTGTATACAGTGATTTTATATTTCTAATGTGAATTGAAATAAAATATAAAATATATAATTTTATTTTTCTATATAGCATATGAACTAGGATCAAATTATAGTTTCAATTAAAATTATGAAAGTATACATACCGCTTTTGTAATGAATTGCATCATGTCATGTCCTTGGATTTGAGTTACCTCACTTGTCAATTCATGTAATGTTTTTTGAAAATAAATTCTACATTTTAAAAAAACATTCTGGAAATATTTTGTACAATATGAATATCCCAACCTTCAACAATAGCCTTAATAACAAGCTAGATGTGCTCAAGGGTCAAGTGATCATCTAATCAAGAAACAAGAGTTGCTTCTTTGGTCAAAGTTATTCTGGTACTACCAAACTCTGCACTATCTACTGCACTAACTGCCAATAAATAATATTCAATTGAATGCTCTCTAACTACAATCAATTTTGAGATCCCAAAATTTTGCCACCAACAACAACGAAAAATTATCAAATTAAATTTTACCTGAATTCCTAACTGAAATTGAAAAAAATTGTACAAATGATATCCTCACAATTGAACATAGTGGGTGTTAGAGTAATCAGGTCTTTACTTGATTAATTAAATAGTATCTGTTTAATTCTTTAAGTTCCCTATTATCTCTTTTTACACTTAAGCTAAAATTAGGCGCATAATACTTAATTCTTTTATTAATTATTATGTGCAAGCCCAGGTTTTCCCTTTTAGGGTTTCTTGACCTATTAGAGGTTATTTTTCTTTTCCTTGTATCATTATCATATTTCACATTTTTGTGAATATTGAGCTCTCATTCTTTTGAGCATATTTTATGTTATTTGCTTCCCATCTTCTCCTTGTAACACATTATTCAACTTGCAGAGATCTTTAGGCTCCTATGGTGTTGTCTTTCTCAACTCTCACATGGTATCAGATCTTCATATCTATAGCTATTTGTTCTTGTTTTGAGAATTTTTGCATTAGAAGCAAATCTGGGGTTTCAGAAAAAAAAATTTATGTACTTAGGGATAGGCCTTTTTTCTAAGCACTTTGGGCCTAAACGAACCTCACCATTGTGCTCAAAAGTCCCAAAAACCCTTATAGTCATATAGAACTTGCCTAGTTTAGACTCCTGTACACAGAATGATGTAGCCAAAAACCTCTGCACCCCTCCACCTCTCCTTCCCGGAGCACCGCTAGAGCATCGTAGGAGCACCGCCTGAGCCCCACCACTACCAAGCCCTTGCCATCGAACCTCCACCCTCTTGTCTTTTTAATGGAGGGTTCATTGTTTGGCCATATCTTGAGCATACAGAGTCATTTTTTTAGAAACAAATAGGCGTCAGAAAGTTGGTTCTAAGCCTGACCCCATGGTGTTTTATTTTTTGCTCAATTTTTCTATTTGACAATACTTTTTTCCATTCAAAGTTGAGACTCTTTTCTGCACTCTCGGGGCCATAGAATGGGCAAATGAACTCCATTTATCGAAAATGAATAGGCGTTGGAAAGTTCTTAGCATGATCTATTCAGATATGTGATCTTGTTTCTCATAATTTTCATCAAGTAAATGAGATTTCAGTTTGAAGTTTTTTTGCTTATGCACTACTTCCTTCTCATCAATATATACTAGGGTTTGGGCTTATCTATTGTGGGGGGGGGTTTTTTTTCTCACTTTATGTCATTTATATAAGAAATCAAGAACACTGAAACTCTCAAAACAAACAAACCCTTCTGCATCTTTTGTCTATTTTGAAATATCACATAATAAAAAAAACCAACAAGCAGGTGCAGGTGCAGAGTTTTCATGGCAGATCCTTCAATTGAGTTGTTGACTTCACACAACTATCACACCTAGAATCCCCACATCATGAGGCTTCTCTGACCATGAGGGTTGTGGTCTTGTTTGGATGAGGTTCAGCCTCTATTGTAGCATCCTTATGAGATTCTTTAGCACAAAAACAAGATAGATGAAGCCATGGGTTCGCTCTCTTTTCATGTCTCCGACAGTCTTTTGTTTCACCTTGATGAGTTGCTCACTCCTCAGGGTATGTGGTTGAAGTTTGAGTCTCTCTTTAGGAGGGTTACTGAGATTCAAGCATTATAGATTGAGGAAGAGTTGGTTACCTTGTCACCTGATTCGTTTCCCACCATTGAGGATTTTTTGAACAAGTTCAAGACTACCAGATCTGTTCTTCAGGGATGTGGCAAGATCAAGCCAGACACAGAGTACATTCTCTTGATTCTTTCAAAGCTTTGGGGTCATTTTATTTTTTTGCCTCTACTTTCTACTCCATCATGGATGGCTTGGGTGCTTGTTTCACCATGCCTACCTTTGATGTCTTTTGTGAGAATTTGTCTCATTAGAAGTCTCATCTTTCTCAGCTAGATATGCTCTCAATATCCAAGAACAAAGCAATGGTTGCTCAGTCCTCTATGGAGAAGAAAAAGGAGAAAATGAAGCCAAATAAGAATTCTACAAGGAGTGAGCATTCCTTGAAGCCTTCTCCTAAGTTTGATTCTAAACCACCATTTCCTTTGAAACATGGGAAATATTCATAGTCTGGTGAGTCTTCCTCCAAGACTAAGATGAAATCAGGAGACACTTGCAGTTTTTGTGGAAAGGAAGGACATCTAGTTTCCAGGTGTTGGAAATACTTAGAGGCTTCAGAGGAAGCCATGCAGCAACATCACATCTTCTTAGCTCAAGTGTCTTCTCCTTCCACAGGGAAAAGTCATGCTCTGACTGCTCGAGCTTCGACCTATTGGTCCACATGGATACTAGATTATTGTGCTTCTCACCATATGACTCACACTCAGTAGTTGGTTACTTCTCTTGCCTCTTGTGGTACTTCACAAATTGCAGTGGGTGACTCAGTTCAACTTTCAGTCTTGGTTTCAGGTTCTATCTCTTTGGGTGGGGGTACTCTGCAGGATGTTCTAGTTGTCCCTGACATCTTGACAAACCTCCTATCCATTTATCCAAGTTGCCATTCTGGCTATGGTAAGACAGTTGAGTTCTGACCACATGATGTGGTTATTCGAGACCTCCATGACTCTAATTTGGTTGTGGCTACTGGGAGTGTTGATATTGCATCTCATCTGTATAGATTTGATCGATTTGAGCCCTTTGTGGGTGCAGGTTCATCTCTTATAGTACATATAGATTTAGTGAGTAAGCTTTCACATGAGTGCTTGGGCCATGTCAATTATAGATATCTTCAGCAGATGAGTACACAGATACTTGTTCTTGGGCTCCCATAGATTTCCTGCACTGATGGTGTTTGTCATGGTTGTGTGCTTGGCAAGCATCATAGAGATCCCTTTTCGAAGGGAAGAGCCCCTCGTGCTTTGGCACCCTTGGAGTTGATTCACAATGATCTCATTTCATTTCCCGCTCCTTTTTCTGGGGCCAAGTATGTATTCACTTTTAATGAGGACTTCTCCAAATGCAGATGGGTGTACTTTCTTAAGTACAAATCTGATGTCTTTGATTTGTTTTGAATCTTCAAGATATTTGTAGAGAAGCAGTCTGGTTTTTCTATTTGGTGGATACATACAGATAATGGGGGGGGAGTATCTGAATCAGGGTTTCAGAGATTTTTACACTGAGCATGGTTTGCAGCATCAGTTTATGGTTCCCTACACCCCTTAGTAGAATGGTGTCGCTGAGTGCTAGAAAAAAACTTTATGGGAGATGGCAAATTGTATGATTCAATCCAGGTCCATGGATTCATCTTTTTGGCCTGAGGAAGTCAATTGTGCCAACTATATTCAGAATCAGATGCCTCACAAGGTGATTCGACATATGACTCCTAAGGAGGCTTGGTCTCATGCGAAACCTGATGTTTCTTTTTTCTAAGTATTTGGTAGTGAGGCATGGGCTTTTATTCCTGATGCTCAGAGGAAATCCATGGAGTGGAAGAGCCCACCCCTCATTTTTGTTGGCTACTATGAGGATGTTAAGATGTATAGGTTGTTTGATCCTAATTCTAGAGAGGTCTTATTTCGATGGGATGTTCAGCTTGATGAGTGCCTTCCCATAGTCAATACCCTGACTCCAATGTCTACTCCTCTGCCTACTTCTCCCACTGCATCTCTTCAAGATTATTTTGAGGATGATTTTGATGATGGTGTTGATGATATGCCATCCCCAGCTCCACTTGGTCCACCTTATATTCCCAAGTGGGCCCACTTTACTTTTAAGGTGGCAAGTTCTATGATCGGTGATCCTTCAAATACTCGTCACACTCATTCTCAAACTGTGGGTTATAGTCTTTTGAGTCATGCCATTTCAGATGATCCTCAAAAATTTTTAGAGGCTACAAGACACCCTAAGTGGGATTGTGCTATGGAGGAGGAGTATTCTTCTTTGATGAGGAATTATACTTGGGATCTCTATCCTATTCCTAAGGGAATAAAGATGGTTAGGTGTTGATGGTTATATCGCACTAAGTATGTTGCTGATGGTTCAATTGATAATTACAAATAAAGTCTTGTTGCGAAGGGTTTCTCACAGGTTGAGGGTATTGATTACTTTGAGACTTTTGCCCCTATCGCCAAGATGAACTCTATTCACTTTGTTCTATCTTTTGCAACTTCATGAGGATGGCCTATTTTTTAGATGGATGTGAAGGGTGCCTTCTTGCATGTAGACCTATTGGAGGAAATCTACATGGAGAAGCCTCACGGATTTGTGCAGGATAGTTCTTTGGTTTGCAGACTTTGACATTCATTATATGGTCTCAAATAGGCCCCTCAGGCTTGGTATGAGAAGATGGATTCTTTCTTGCTTTCAACTAGTTTCACCCATAGTCATTCTGATCACACAATGTATATTCAGCTTCTTGAGGGTGAGATATTGATTCTTGTGCTATATATTCATGATCTCCTCATCACAGGTAGCTCATCCTCTATGATTCAACATATTCAGTGAGCCTTGAAGGATCAGTTTGAGATGACAGATCTTGGTCTTTTGCACTATTTCCTTGGTCTTCAGGTGATTTAGTCTTCTAATGGGATCTACATTTACCAGAACAAGTATGGTCTTGACATGCTTCGGTGCTTTGGTATGCTTGATTTTGAGCCTGCTCCCACTCCTTTTCAGTTAGGGGTTGTTTTGATTACTATTTCTCCCACTCCTTTATTAGATTCTACACTTTATAGAAAGTTGGTTGGTAGTTTGTTGTACCTAACTCACACCCATCCTGATCTTTCCTTTGCAGTTGGCCTTGTCTCTCGATTCTCCCATGATCCTCATGAGAGTCATTGGCAAGCAACCAAACATATCTTGTGGTACATTCAGGGCTCTATTTCTCATGGCATTCACTACACATCAGTGGAACCTCGCATTGTTGGCTACACTGACTCAGATTGGTCTGGTGATGTCACTAATCAGAAGTCTTTTTTTGGCTTTGTTTTCTATCTTGGATCTAGTTCTATCACATGTTCTTGCAAAAGTCAGACTACTCATGCATTATCATCTACAGAGGCTGAGTATCGAGCTGTTGTGCTCGCCAGTCAAGAGATCTTATGGCTTCAATAGTTGATGACTGAGTTTGGTTTTCCTCCTAATAGTCCCACTATTCTTTGATGTGACAATCAAAGTGCTATTCATATTTCCTACAACCCGATAGAGCATCAGTAGACAAAGCACATTGAGCTTCACCTGCATTTTATTTGCCAGTTGATTTAGGATGGTTCTCTCATTCTAGAGTACATTCCCACTGTCGAGCAGGTTGCAGACATCTTCACGAAACCTTTTGCATCACCACACTATCTTCAATTGTGCTCTATACTTGGGGTGAAGGAAGTTGTCCTTAGGGGGTCTTTATGAGGCCTTCCTTCCTTTTTCTTCTTTCAACATGTTCTTTTATCTCTTTTTGGAGAGGAGTTTTTTCCCACTGGGTTTTCTCCTTTTTCTTTGTTTCATAGAGATTTCATTGTATTTAGGTACCTGATCAAGCCTTGTTGTCGGGACCCATCTTTCCTTCTTTCCATAGTTATTCTAGGTTTTAGCTTCTCTCTAAGTCTAGCTTAAGAGGGGGTGTTAGAGTAATCGGGTCTTTACTTGATTAATTAAATAATATTTGTTTAATTATTTAAGTTCCCTATTATCTCTTTTTACACTTAAGCTAACATTAGGTGCATAATAATTAATTATTTCATTAATTATTATGTGCAAGCCTAGATTTTGCCGTTTAAGGTTTCTTGACCTATTAGAGGTTATTTATCTTTTCCTTATATCATTATCATATTAAACATTTTTGTGAATATTGAGCTCTCATTCTTTTGAGCATATTTTCTATTATTTGCTTCCCTGCTTCTCGTTGTAACAAATTATTCAGCTTGCAGAGATCTTTAGGCTCCTATGGTGTTGTGTTTCTCAACTATCACAGTGGAATGATTATTATCACCTTTTATGATTGGAAAGTCTAATTTCAAGAAAAGGAATAGAGATAGAAAAATAATGTAGAAAAGGTAAAGAGATAGCGTACTTTAGTAGAGAAGAATAATGTTGAAATGTACCATGTATGATGTTTGCATAGATTGCACAAACTCATCAAAGTAGACATCATAGAAGAAATGTGCAGTCTTCTCAACTTTACAAGTTTACAAGTTGAATGTTGTGTGTGTGTGTGTGTGAAAAGTGGACCTGTATCTAAATACACAACACTTCAATAAGTCATTACATGCATGGTTAGTAAATCAATAATAAATGAATAATAAAACCATTACAAACAGACCTATTACCTTCTAATAGATGTGAGTTTTAGTCTTACTCTCAAATTTCTTTATGCAACACCAGTGACTAGATGACAAATAAATGAATGATTTAATATATATGAGCACAAAATTGAGCTAAATGGATGCAATATTAAGCTAAATGAGTGAATATTGAGCTAGATGAATTAAAAAAATCACGATTAAACTAATATGTAATAAACTAAGATGTAATATTCTCAATCCACAAAATATCAATGAACCTAGAGAAAAAACAGCATAATAACAATAAATCTCCAAGGTAATCTGAATGAGAGATGAGAGCCTAAATTTATAGAAAATCCAAAGAGAGACCAATGGTCAAGATCAATTAATGATGAGGGACCTAGATTCTCCAAGAGGAAGCACAATCTAGGTGAATTGATGTGATTGGTTGTTTTTCTTAGCTTTAAAGGAAATTGAACTAAATTTAAGATAAAATCAAAAAAACTGATTTATTCCATATTTTTATTCAATTTTGATATTTAATTGATTAAATTCATTTAATTGCTCTTCTGAGATGTTTCAATTTAATAAAAAAAAAATTTGCAAATTAATTCTTTTTTTCAAATTAATTTCTTTTTTTTGCAAATTAATTCCTTTTTAATGATTTAATGGTAAATTAATTTAGTAATTAAATATGCTAGGATATTTAATTAAATAAATAGGATAATCCATTAAAATGATTTACTTGGAATGGTTATTTAATTAAATAAATATTTAATTAATATAGAATGATATATCTGTCATGTGACATTGATGATTGAGGAATTAATTAATTAGGTGCTCATGATTGACTTAATTACCTTTAGCTAGGACATAGGTGATGTAGCCCATGGTTTAGGTGACCATTTTTAGGGTCTTACATTTGCCCCTCTTTGAATTTATGTGCGAGCAGTGCATTGATTCAAAGAATAGTTGATGTCGAAGAGATATCAATTCTGAACTTGATGGATCACAAACTGATGAAGAGTGAGATGTTTAGCTTGATTTGAAGTGATGAAGTTGAATAGGTTGATTAGAGCAATACCGATCCTAAACTTGATTGAAGTTAGGATTGATGAAGAGCAAGATATCGATCTTGAACTTTATAGATCAAGAAGTGGGTACTAATCTAGAACTTGATTGAACTTGAATTGGTTGAGAAAAGAGATAAAGCCTATTCCAAACTTGATTTAACAAGAACTAATTCATGAAACAAAATGTCTAGCTTGATTTAATGTTATGAAACTAAACATTGATTTGAATACTGATTCAGATGAGGACAAAATTGATATGCCCCTAGAGATTGACTGAAGTTTGATTAATCTTTGATTGAAAATATTTTCTACTTGAATTTAAGTGAAAACTGGAAAAATTTCTTAACTTTTGATGATGTAATTACTAATAATGTTGATGTAATGAGTATGCCCCCTCAGGAGAGAAATCGAAAGATAGCGAGATTGCAGTCATGTTAGGCAATTTTATTTAATAAAATGATATATCGATGATAATCTAAGCATGATGATTGATTGAAGAATTAAATTGAGATCAGAATTGACTCTTAAAATATTTGAGCACAAAGTGATGCGAAGAATGATGCGAAGATGAAAGTGTCAAGTGGTCAACATTGTGAAAATTTGACTAGAAAATTGATGTTAGATTTCAATTTCGATTCCGAAAATGGACTCGACACAGTTGATTTAGCTAAGAGTACAAATTTTTGTGTCAATCTGAGCAAGTTTGAAAATTATGGTTTTGGCTATATAAGGGGTTGAAGGGGTCATTTTCAATTCATTTTTACCTCTCAAAGGTCAAAATTTCAAAAACCTTCTCTGAAGAAAAATGGCAATTCCCATTCCAGATCACCGATTCAAGCACTAGAGATGATATAATCAACCTCAGAAATACCCAGTAGTGGTAAGTGATCGATCTTAAGCTCTTTAATTCCAAATTTCTTGAATTTTTTTTGTTGAATTTTTCGTTCATAACTTTGTTTTAGTTCATCCCCAATCATTTTATCATATGAAAAACTAGGGTTTGTTGTACAAGTAGCTAGTCATTAATATTTTCTCATATTAAGTCATTAGTTTTTTCATATGGTGTATACCCTTGAATCAGAAAAATTATTTCATCATATAGCATTTTGTCATCTTGTGTGGAATAAAAACTCATACAAGATAGTTTACTCATACGACTCATAATCTTTACTCATACTAGTTGCTACTTTTTTGTACTTGTATGGAAAACAATGTATGCTTTTAATGATCAAATCATCAAATTTTGAATTTCATTATTGTAAATTTGGATTCATTAGCACTTTTGACATATTCTTAGATCAAATTTGATCATGTAGTGATAATTTTATGTTCAATTTTGTAGGTTCAGTTGCTTGATATTCAATTCAGATGTACATATCCACCTATTATGAGATTAGTGGGAGACTTATTAGATACACATAGAGATCACATCAATTCATGTGGATTTGGATACTTGCTGCAGATGCCTTATATCCATGTGAATCATGAATTGTTGACTGCGTTAGTTGAGTGATTTCATAGTGAACATAACACCTTTCACCTATTGACTCGAGAGATGACTATCACTCCTAAGGATGTATAGAGGATTTTAAGGATACCATTTGTTGGAGATAAGGTTGATTATGATGCAACTCCATGACAAGGTATTGAGGCACTTAGACACATATTTCAGGATGGCACTATCTTGGATCAGTCTATCACTTAGGATGATCTATTCAGCAAGTATGGAGAAAATTTCCCTTTAACATGCATTTTGGCTGGCATTATTGGTTTCTTTCTAATACCTAATAGGGGACATAAGGGATTATTATGTGAATGGGGTAGGATGCCAGAGAGATTACTTATTCATCTAGTTGGATTAGGTTGGGGTTCATGCTTACTCAAGCATATGTACCATGAGATGCATGAGATCTCCTATAGAGGGGAAAAGAGAATGGTGGAAGCTGTTCTAGTTTTGCAGATTTGGGCTTGGGAGCACATCCTTGTTTGCATACTAATTGTAGATGATTGACAATAGGATGCCTAGCCTATTGTATATAGATATTCTAGTTATATCACATAGCCCCACATGAGAAAGACTGATTTTTGGAGGAGATAGTTAGATGACCTGATAGCCATAGTTTGGAGACTATACAAGGGTCAAGAGAAGTGGGATGACTAGAGGAGGTAGCAGAGAGATATTTTTATGACATAACCACTTTTTGGTAGATCTTTAGTTATTAGTGAGCATTTTGTAGTTAGTAGTGTTTTGAGGCAGTATGGGAGGCCATAGAGTATCTCCCAAGACTTTACAACATATGCTAGATTTGCGGATGAGGAGAGACAAGGATGAAGGCCTAGACTATCATATGCCCTAACCATGCAGGAGTTAGCGGCTTTACAACTGCGAAGATGGGAGTACCTTGAGGATGTTGGATATACAGAAGTATTGCCCCAGCATAGAGATTGGTTTAAGAGATATCCCTTTCCTTGATTCACATATCCTAGAAAGCCTGCTCCACATATAGATGAGGGTGATGATGTGCTAGTCCAAGCTCAAAGAGAGGTGATACCTAGGAGGGGTGGAGGAGATCTGGGTGCGAGTAGCATCAGAGTAATAGTAGTTGGGCGATAGTGGTGGAGGAGAGAGGGAGGATCATTAGGAGTAGTTGGCAGAGATAAAGGTGGTGATAGGGGAGGAGATGCCATAGTAAATGTTGAGATGGGTGAGGCAGTGAACCCTGGTGGTGAGGATTCTCCTAGACAAGTACGATAGAGGAGAGAGGAGCAGGGTAGTGGAGATGAGGAGAGAGGAGAAGGAGGTTAGACACCTATGAATATCATTTGTTCCTTGAGGGGTAGAGTGTGGAGCTTGCAAACACAAACGACAGTGATGTAGGCACAGATTGCACAATATGAGCGACAACTAAAGAGCCTGAGGATAGAGCAGGATCTAGATATTCCAAGAGTGAGAGAAGAGAAAGACTAGGATATTTAGAGATTGATAGTAGAGCTAGGTGTCTCTTAGCATGAGGTCCTTCACTAGTCTACCCAAGCAATATATTATGTACCAACTTATAGTGCAGTAGCGCAGAGAAATAGACAGGTGGTGTCATATTACCAATACATAGCTTGATCAGAGGGAGCTAGGTCACCTAGATAGGAAAATGTTCCTATTCAGTAGCCACCACCTCCTCCTCGAAGTGACAAGGGAGAGGCAGAGAGTCATATTTTTAGATATCTCCCAAATTTTGTACCCCATTTTTGTAGTTTATACGATTCTTGCCCCTATTGATAGTATTTATGACATTTGATATCATTTGTACCCTTTGACATTGATATTTGATGAGATATATATGAGTTCATGATTTGAGGTCATTCGTCCTTGTGTTATTGATATGAGATGATTTATGAGATGTCTTTATTTATGCTAATGTTCTATATGAATGCATTTCTTTTCAGTATGTATGTATGTAATGCAGATGAATATGGATGTTTTTGTTTCTTTTCATATGCAAATAAATGATTTGATGAATGAGAATGATGATCTAATAATGCAAATGTTTTTTTTTTCCATGCAATAGTATGAATGCAAAGGAATGTGTAATGGGCTTATGGATCTATATGATATACTCATGTATGCAGCTAGGACATGTATGCAAAATAGGACCGAGTAATTGGATTTTAATTTTCTTTTTATCATCACCAAGCAGAAATGTAGGAATAAACACAAGCACCAAGGAACAAAGAGCCAAGATGACCTGAACATCACATCCTTTTTAATATAGCAAGTGAGCATAAGTATCAAGGCATAAAGAGCCAGGATGATCTAAATGTGCCTTGCATGCAAACACACCAAACAAATAAAAGTTCCTTCCTTGTCATATGCAATATTGATTATCTTGTCCACAATGACCCTTGTACCATTTATATCCTAGGACAAATTAAACATGTATCCAGATTGCATGATAAATAAATTTACTCAAAATAGCCAAGGAAATGATTCCAACCTCCCTGTAGCATACAAATAAATGGAGTTGAGGTATGTGTGGCGATTTCACCTTGATGTGAAGGCACTTATCATAGACACCTAGCTTTTGAGATGTTTTCAGATCATCAGAATTATTCCTACATGCAGAAAACAAAGAAAAGTTCTATGCCCCCAGTCCTTGCTCCTCTTAGTCAAGATAGACTTCCTCGAGTTACTCAGAGGGAATAATAATTGAAAACCAATTGAAAAGACAACATAGAAATTAAATTTCAATCAAATCTCAAATAATTTTAGTGATTGTTTTCATTGTTCTTGTTTTTCCTATTTACTTAGTGGTAAAACTCTGCAGTGGATAAGAGACAGGTGAATGAATCAAAACGGATGACTTGGTACTACCGATAGAAAGATGACTTGGTAAAACTGCTTAGGACATTCAGATTGATCAGTTGATTACACTAAGACTAGGATTTTGATCAGTTTCAAGCCATGAGGTTTCCAAGAAGAACCAAGGTGTCACAAAAGTGACTGAAGGATATGTACAACCTAAAGAAAAGATGAAGGAAAGAAGGAAATAAAATAGAAAATGCCAAATTTGCATTGATAGATGGAGCACTTAGTACAAGATGTGCTTTTTTACCAGGTTTTAACCTTCTTGGAAGATATTCTCTCTCTTTTTTTACTACCAAGGTGCTTGTTTACCAGGTTTTCACCAAGCCATTTGATTTTTTTCCAAGTTATATTTTGATTTTTTTGTTGTTTTCTCTTTCCTTCTTTTTTTTTCTTTCGTGAGGACTTTTGGTTGTATAGCTTGCTGGAGCAGAGAATGCTAAGTGTAGAATTTCTTCAAGTACATGGTGTTGATCGGTTCATGGAGGTATTTTCTTTCCAATTTTGAGAGTTTATAAGAGCCAAAGCCAAAGGTTGTAGTAATGATGTAGGGACCCCGCCAGTTGGGTTCAAACTTCCCCTTTTGTTCTCCAAATTGTTGATTTTTAGGATTCTCTCTTAAAACAATGTCACCAACCTGAAATTCTTTGTGTCAAACTTTCTTGTTATAAACTCTAGACATTCTCTTTTGGTAAGATCTCAGATGATCAAATTCCACTTGCCGACATTCATCCAACAATTCTAGTTCTTGCAATCTGGATATTTTGTGATCTTCATCAGTAATAAGACCTTGCAAAGAAAATCTTAAAGAAGGAATTTCCACTTCAATAGGCAATATTGCTTTGGTCCCATACACCAAAGCAAAAGGTGTAGCCCTGGTAGGTCTTCTCATACTTCTTCTATAAGCCCATATTGTTGGATTGAGCTGCAAAGGCCAATCCTTTTTAGATTTATTGATCATTTTGTGCAAGATAGTCAGCAAATTTTTATTAGATGCTTCAGCTTGTCCGTTACCATGAGGGTAGTATATAGAAGATCAATGTTGTTTGACTTTGAACTTTTCACAGAGCTCATCTAGATCCTTGTTTTTGAACTTCCCTCCATTGTCACTCAAAATCATAGAAGGCATTCCATACCTACAAATGATATAGTTAAGAATGAACGTAGCCACCTATTTGTTGGTTGCTTTGATTAGCGAAACTGCTTCAACCCACTT
Organism: Cryptomeria japonica; assembly: GCF_030272615.1. Classification (NCBI taxonomy): domain Eukaryota; kingdom Viridiplantae; phylum Streptophyta; class Pinopsida; order Cupressales; family Cupressaceae; genus Cryptomeria; species Cryptomeria japonica. The sequence goes on along the minus strand of NC_081411.1, from coordinate 778,930,218 downwards.
GGTGAAGTATTCAGTGGCAGTTATGATAAACTTATGTCCATTAGATGATGCAAGATAGATTTGGCTGATGGGATCAAATACCCATTGCTGAAAAGGCCAAAGTGTGATAAAAGGTATTAGCTCTCTTAGTGGAGCATGTATGAGATTCCCATGCAGTTGACATTTCTCACAAGTTTTAGCAAATTTATAGTATCTTTGTCTATATCTGCCCAATAGTAGCTAGCCCTTAGCCCAAATTTATCATGTTTGAGTGAGATCCATAAATACCTTCATGGACTACAAATAATGCATGTTGAGACTCTTCAGGTTCTACACACCTAAGCAAAGTACTATCTAAACCTCGTTTATATAGATTGTTAGCGATGATGATATACTGTGAAGAATTTTGAATCAGGTTTCTTTTCTCATTATGGGTAAGGTTATCAGAGATAATTTGGCCATGTAAGTAAGAGTAGATATTACTATAGAGAGATGATTCATGTCCAATGATAGAATAGACCATATGAGACTTAGGTTAATCATAAGAAAGACAATGAAGCTCTTCCACTAGGAATTCATAGAGGAACTCAAATTCTTGTAGCTATGATATAGATGCCAATGTAGCAATAGCATCTACTGCTCTATTTGCCAATCTAGGAATCTATTGAAATGATACAAAGGTAAATTATTTCCTAAAGTAATCAACCATTCTCTTATAGGGAATCAGTTTTTCATCCCAAGTTTGATGTATATCATTGATTTGGTTTATTATCAGTTGATAGTTGCCATACATGTATAATTCAACAACTTTCTATTCAATAGCTAGTTTGATTCCATTTACCAAGGCTTCATATTTTGCAATATTGTTTGTACAAGGAAAGAGGATCTTGTACGCCTTTGGGATTGAGTATCTTTGAGCCAAAAGTGGCCCTAGTCATGTATCAGTAGCCGATATGTAGAAAATTAAGGGTTTGTCTTGAATTGGTGGCATTAAGATAGGTGGATTAGAAAGATATTTCTTGATCTGCTTTAGGTGTTGTTCACATTCTTCATCCCATTTATATGTACCTCCTTTCTATAAAGCTTTTGTGAATGGTTGAGCTTTATCTATGAGCTAAGAAATGAAGTGTCTTATTGATTGGAGTCACTATTGTAGAGTCCTCATTTCACTAACATTCTTTGGAGGTGGCATTTGCATTATAGATTTAACTTTTTCTAGGTCCACTTTAATTCCATTTGTTGAAACAATGTATCCTAGGAGCTTACCAGATGTAACTCCAAATGCACATTTCTTAGGATTTAGTTTGAATTTAAATTTTTCCATCCTATCTAAGTTTGGACCGAGTTCTAAGAGATGGGTTGACCTTTTCATAGATTTGAGTAGGGTATCATCAACATAGTCCTCCATGTTTTTGTGCATCATATCATGAAAGAGCATTGTTAAAACTCTTTGATAAGTGGATCTCGCATTCTTTAAGCCAAAGGGCATCACATTCCAATAGACAGTTCCTCATGCATAGGTGAATGATGTTTTCTCTTGATCCTTGGGAGCAATTTTGATCTGAATGTATTCAGAAAAACCATCCATCAGAGAGTATATTTCATAGCTGGTAGTCATGTCCACTATCATATCTATGTTAGGTAGTGGAAAATCATCTTTTGGACATGATTCATTTAAATCTCTGAAATTTATGCAAAAATGTATTGATTTGTCAGGTTTGGAATAATGTATAATATTAGATATCCACTCAGCATAATCAATTGCTTTGATGAATCCAACTTTTAGTAATTTTTCTAGCTCAACCTTAACAAGTAATGCAACATGAGGATGCATTTTTCAAATTTTTTGCTTGATAGGTTTAAGTCTAGGAGAAATAGAAAGATGATGCATTATGAGGTCAGGATCTAGACCCAACATATCAGTGTATGTCCATGCAAAATTGATCTTTTTCTCCATGAAGAAATTAGAAAATTCTTTCATTTCTTCTACTGATAGGGATTGAGCTAGATGTATAATATGTTGAGTTTCTTATGTTCTATTGTTCACTACTTGTAGAGGTTCAATCAACATTGATGAGCATTCTTAAAAGTGATTAGGCAAAATGTCAAGTGTTTCACCTGCAGGTGCCTTAGAGAGGTTTTCACCATTATGTACATCTTTTATTTTCACTATTTTTATTTTGACACCACCACAGTGTGGTTTTCACCATCAGAACACTTATTTTTCTTTTTTTGATTTTTGAGACTAAGATACTTGGCATCTGCTTTTGTCATGTTCTCACTTTGTTCACTGGTGGAAGAGTTCATTTGTTCGATTGCATTAAGATAATAGGCTAATGTATAGTCATTGGCAAAGGTAGGAATTTCATGTGGTAATCGATTATATTGACATAGGTAATTAAGTACCTCTTGTGCCACTTCTTGTTTCTGAATCTCATCAAAAGAATTAAAATACTCCTTTACATGATGAAATTGCTTTCTTTTTACAGTTTTCAAAGTCCTCTCAAAATGACTCATTGGCTTGAAAGATGTAATATCAATACAAATATTTTGTTTAGGGATTTCCCCTACTAGTTTAGATTTTCTACTAGGTTCCTTTAGCTTCTTTGTATCTTCCTTGGACTCTATTTCCTCAGGTTCTTCTTGTAAGATAAGATGTATGCCTCTCTTCCTAGTGTCAGTAGGCTTCTTTGCATACACTTTTGGTTCCTGTTCCTTCTTTGGATTGAGTGCTTCTTGTTACTCTAGTACTGGTTAACACATAAACTTCTTGATCATCTTTCTTCTTTTTGTCCTTCTCATCACTAGGCTGTGCCTATTCAATTATTTCTTGATTTGTACCTAGTCTCTTCTTCTTGGTGTCATTAGGTGATGTTAGTATGTTGGCATAACCGAACAATAAGTCAAAACTGACTTCATGACTCATTTGCTCCATCTCTTCTTCTCTAGGTTATACAACCTCCATTAGGAAGAAATAGATGGTCATTGGGAAACAAATGCCATTCTCACAATGTTTGACCACTTCATTCGATAACCTTAGTCTCATATTCATTTTCTTCTAAAATTCATTGAAATAATTATTCATAGCAATTAGAAATGTGTTCTTAACAACCTTTATACTATTTTTAATCCAAGCTGAAACGGGTGTATCATTTGATCATTGGATATCTCTAATACTTGGAATAAAGTTCTAAAAATAGAAAAACAAACCAATCAAAAGTTTCCCAAACTTTAACTTTAGATTGTTCTTTGTCTTGATTGATTCTATATTTAACATTAGTTGACTCTGCATTGGCTCACATAGATCATAATCTACATTTTCCTTCATCATTTGGTAGGAAACATGTACGACAACTGATGGAACACTATTCATATGCCTAGAATGAAATATCCTATAACTGATAACCATTGTGACATATTCATATCCTTCATATTCAATGTTATTCAAAGATATAGCATGACCATCACAAGTGGTCTTTTTTAGTTCAATAATAATATCCTTTGACATTTTCCTCAACTTGGGAACTTCACTAGTTTGGCAGAATCTAGTCACAGCATGAATGGCCTCCTTCCTAATAGTATGTGACCTATCTAAATACATGTTTCCTCCATGAATGCGGCTGAGGATGATTCAAATGTGCTATTCCTCAAATTACTCAAGAAAATAAACCACATTATGAAAACCTTTCTCATAAACCCTAATGTACTCAGGTTTAATCTTCCCATTCTTGTTGCACAAAAATTTTAGATGGGAATATATTTCCAATGAACCTAAATCTTCAATCTTGAAATCTATATAACTGGAAAGATCTCCTTTAACCAAAAATTCTTGGGGTAGTTGTGATAAAGTATTGTACGATTCTATCTTGTCCTAATCCATTTATTCAATGGCTTCAATACTTATTAAAAGGATCTTTGATGGTGTAGATGATGATGCCATTCCAAATAACTTTGATTTGAGAGAGGAGATTGACCAAACACCTTGTTTCCTTTGCATTCCTAGGGTTTTTGGTTGCTCTCTTGCTTGCACACTTGAATCGCTTTACTTTTTTTCAAATCCGATCCAACTTTTCAATCCGTTGTTCAAATATGTTCATAATCTATTGGGAATTCTCCATTTCACTCTGCAAGTACTCATAAAATTTTCTTCAAATGCAATAGGGTAAAAAATGACTTAGCAAAATTCCTTTTTATTTACTTTACCTACTGCCTTTATTGCACTACTGATAGGGTGAAAAACCCTAGTTACCACTTGACATACTTTCCTTTACTGATAGGTATACCAACCGATTGATAATCTTGAGAAATTGATTGATAGCAATATCAAAATTCTTATATTTCAACTCAAAATGCAAAATTTACTTACCATACTTTCTTCAAGGGGTTCGAAATGGATTTACTGATATGTTCCCCCTAAGCTTGTTGAGAAGCTCAGTTTGCTAGTGTAGGATTCTCAACACTAGGTGAAGCATTAGAATCCTCTAATGATTTGTCATCACTTTTGTTCTTCCCGATCCTATTCATCTCAGCTTTGGTATCTTCAACATATACTATCCTCTTCCCTTTCTGATCTGCAGAGTGGCTTACTTGTTGGTTCTTTTGTAATTTGCAAAACTTAGCAATGTGTCCCAATTTATGACAATGATAGTAGGCCATTCCAGATGCTCTCCAAGGTCCTGCATTGCCTCTTCATGTTCTTCTTTTGTAGCTCATAGTGACATGTCTATAGTTGTTGCAAATTGTGCAAATCACATTAGTTCCTTTCTCCATCTTATAGGGACTAAACTAGGTAATATATGGTTTTATCCAATTCATGTTTCTTCGGTTGTCATAATTCCTTCTCCAATAAATAACATGTCTTGAGCTCATATGAGATGTTCAGTTATTTGCTCCATATCTATATTCAACTAATCTATGCCCATACATATTGCATGTATAATAGTAACCTTCAAATCTTCTAGACACATGTCTAATGTTAGGTCTATAACCTGTGTCCTCCTTAGATATGCTTTTACACACATTTGTAGTATGTCTTGATTTGTGACAACTAAAACAAACTAGTTTAAATTTCTTCTTACCTAATTTCATGCTTTCAAATACTGGTTTGTGTTTTGGTGAAGTATCCTTTATTTTAGAAGACTCACCTTTCTCAAATGAGGAATATCCCAATCCAGTTGTATCACTTTTCTGTCACATAGATTCAAGGTGCTCATTGAATCTAGCTATGCTTCTATTGAGTTTGGCAAGGATTTCCTTGGTATCCTTAAGTTATTTGGAAAGAACCTCATTTGTCTTCTTAAGAGCTTCATTGAGAAATATAGCTACATCTAGATTTGTCTAAACCTAATCTTTTTCATCCTTTTCCTCTTGGAGATATGCAGTTATGGTTCCAACTTCTTGATTCATCTTGAATTTTTCATGCTCCTTATCTTTGATCTGGTCCTCAACACTTCTCTTATTTTCCAACTCTTGACTCATTCTAATGGTTAAAGTTTATAGTTCCTTTCTCAAATTTTACTTGTCTTTATTCAATTTTTCCACTTCTTGGGCCAATGCATCAATGTTAGCTTCATCCGATGAACTATTTTTAGATATTTCTATTAGTTTCTCTGCCAATTCTCTTCTCTTTTCTTGTGAAGCCTTGTATTTCACCTTGAGATCATCAAAGGCTTGTTTAGTCTCTGCAAGTCGGTGTGAGTGTTCTCTCTAACTTATTTCCCCCATGATGGATTTAGGGCTTCCTTCCAAGCAGTTAAACCTGAAAGAAGTCGACCTCTAATACCAATTGATAAAATTATAAAGCACTAAGAGGGGGGTGAATCAGTGAAATAAAAAATAGTAACACTTTAATTGTAGACCGGTAAAAACATTTAACCAATTTACAAAGGACTTTGCATATAATCCAAAGTATTATAAAAGTATTCACCACAAGCAAAATATTCACAATTACACAAAGATTTAAACATGGAAAACCCAACTAGGGAAAACCATGGTGAGATGGAACTCACAAGCTAGGTATTTATCATATAGATAACTGATTAGTGTAGGTCTACAAATGCTTTGTTAGGAGATGATCCTGTTAGACATCTCAAGCCCTATTAGAAGTGATACCTAGTTAAAGGTAACCTCAGTGGAGGGTTTAGATCCAAATTAATGAATCACCTTGTTAGAGGATTTATACAAAGAATCTTGTTAGAGCTTACACAGTTAAGGGAATTTCCCAGATGTAGTGGTAAGAGAACAATAGTTGGATTGATCTAAGAATTGCACCTTTGCTGGTTTAGATCCTTTTCTATGCATACATTATTGTATCATTGACATACTCTACAATTCCTTCAACAAATCTCATCTACTTCAACTCATATCATAACTGGTATCTTGTATATTGGATAACTCATCACAATGTATTTTTATAGATATTAGATTCCATGTCGACTCCTGAACCTTGACACAATTTCCTAGGTTCAATTAATTTGGACAATCTTCCTTAACATGACACAAATAACTGCCATAGTGTCAGTCAGTGGTAACACATTACAATTGGTGATAACTTAGCACACAAATGTGGAAAACTAGTTAGAGCACCAATACCGGTTCAGTGTTGACCACTTCAAATAAAATATTAACTCATAGACCGATTCAATTGAATTCATATTGGGTGATTATCTCCATGCTCATCATTGACTTTATCTACTGCATCTCAAACTAGTAACTCTGGAACTGATCAAAATTGATTGACTTATCGACATATATGGGTTTAGACATCTTCATACTAGTTATACTTCCACTATACATATGATACTGGTTAACAATACATTGACTCAAGAATACCAGTTTATCTTAATTGGTACACTAAGATGACTACGAAATTGAAAACATATGTGCCATCAATGACAACACATGAAGTCATCAAATACAAAAATCATCATCAAGCCAATAGATGCAATTGGAAAAAAAAAATCCATAGCACATACACCATGAAAATAATAATGCGAATAACATAAAAAATTAATCCTTTTAAAAATGTTTGTGAAACAAGATTTCCTTTTAGTCCACATATATTTCTAGTTATTCAGGGGACAATCACAGAGGAAAGAATCCTCCAAAAAGTGTCAAAATGAAATTCTTATTATAATGATCATATTCAAGTCTCTAGTCTTCTCACTACGATATAAGAGGGTGGATAAACCACCACCCATTATTAGTTTCCCCCCCCCATTGTTTATTTTTTCTAAGAGAATGAACCATATATTTTTCTTCTCCTCCATCCTAATGGGGTCATAAAAATTCAACAGAATATACACAAGGTCTAGGAAATAATCCTTGATCTCACACATCATCCAATCCTAGCCTTTGACAATATCTGAAATCAACATCTTACTTTTCTTGCACATGATACCCAAACCACCTACAAGATTGATGGCACTTGGGAAAAAACCATTCCAATATTTAAAAAAATTATTAAATGTTCAACCTCAACCAAGTAAATCTTCATTTCCTATAATAATACAAAATTGACCAACATATTTTGTAAATTGTTCTTGTTCATGTGTCACATGTTAGGGGTATTTAAGCCCCTAACATTCCATGTGATGATCTTCATTTTGCTCCAATGGAGGTGTTTTTTCCCTTGGATCTTGACATGTATTCCTTAATATTTATAATCCCTTTTTATAATCATCCTTCTCCCTCTTTTCTTATTTTCCTTTGTTCATTTCTTCCTTTTAGCCTTATGGGTTTGATAGAATGCCTTAAAGGTGGACTAGCTAATAGGCAATGAATCCACAATTACTAATCCTTCAAAATATGTGAAGTATTTGTTCAAGAAAAGATCATTAGATTCTCTATCTATTCTATCATCACTACCAACTAGAGTGGACAAACATGCATCCATTGTGTTTAGTAATCTAGTCCAATTGGGAACTAGGGCTAGATCCCTAGAAGAATTTACCTTTTTTTGTAAAAATTGCCACTTTTTTGTTATTTTTTATTCTCATATCTAGGTTTCCCATCACATAATTTTCTTCAAAACCAATATTGGATCCACAAAGATTGTCTCAAAAAAAATTTAAATCCATAACCATAGAAGGGACCACTTCATCATTCTAGAGGAAACTATTTAATATCTTAGCATCAACTATCTAAATAATAGAGTAATGTAATATAACATAGACAATAATAATACAATAACAATAATATTTGTTCAAATGTGAGCAAAGCTAACTAAAAGAACATAATAGAGAAAGGTGGAGGTGGTGAAGGTTATATGTTGAGCATTGGAAAGTGAGTCAAATTTTTCATCCGATAGAACATGGTTGTAGTGGACATGAGAGAGAAGGGTATGATTCATAGATTTGGAAAAAATTACAATAGGGATTGGACTACAATTTGTGTAAAGGATCATTGGCTAAATGGATCAACTCTATAATTTCTCTTTAAAGTATTTTTCTATGCCCATAGTTCTAGAGAAAGGAAGCAAGGAATGGATTACTAAAGAATTCTCCATGGATCTTTAGAAATTTGACCATGTATTCATAGAAGTCGAAACACAATTTCAATCCATGGGAATTTATTTTACAATCCAAACCCTTGACCTGAAGAACAACTGCCATCTCTATCAAATCTTTGTTTTTTAGTTGTCATTCTATTTTCTACACTTATGGCCTCATCTTCATTGGGTAGTTTTCATAAAAAAAAATTTATTTTTTTTCATTCTACATAGTAGAAAGTTTCCTCTTCAATTATGGTAGACTAAACATATTCTTTAAAGGGGGTGTCAATGTACAGTTCAATAGGAATCATCTTAATATGCACTACCTTGATTTTTGAAAATAGATATAAATTGGAATATTTATAGCTTTTTTTAATCTCCACTATGACCTTCATAGCTATTTGTCCTTCCAAAATTTCATGAGAATGTTGTATAAATTAGTTAAAATTTTGTCTAATTTGAATGCAAGGACACAATAATTATTGAAAAACAAGGTGGTAGAGGATAAGGAGATGTATAGAGATGCATCCAACATAAGAAAGAACAAAGAAAAATTTATCCTTAGCATATGTTCCATCAAAGGATGGAACAAAGGGTGACTTATGGTCTAGGGGGCCATCAAATCAAGAAAAAATTGGAATTATAAAAAAAAGATGCATCAGTCAACCTATTGCAAAGGTTCTAAATAGGAGGAGCATGGTTAGGAAGAAGAAGGGAAGAAAAACTAACAAACAAAAGAGGGAAGCATTGCCTTTAGAGAAGAAGTTATCTAGTATTAAGGATTGGATGCAAAAATCTAGGAGAGGAAACACCTCCTTGGGAAAGAGATGAGCATCACCACTTTCAACATTAAGGGTTGAAACTCTCATAACTAATAGCACAAAACCAATCACCCTCTGTATAATTTTTTGTTTGATGTGATTTTAATGCAATTATCAAAATTGATGTCTTCAAAATTTTCAAAATTCCTAAAGAATTGTACATCATGGGATGGTACTTTTGTTGAGCTAATTCAGCTTGTTGGAGGATTGGGTATTTTATGGAATCCTATGAGAGAAATAATTACATAAATTGAAGCACACCAAAACTAGCTATTTTGCTAGGTTAGTCTATATTCCTCCAACATCACTTTGCTTTTATTTAATATTTATGTGCACATTAAAACAAAGATAAGTAGGGGGTGTGGGAAGAATTATCCATCAAAATGGAATACCATCTGGGTGGTAATATGATATTAGAGGAATATTTCAATGCAATCCTAAGACTGGAAGTGAAATGTTGAGGTATTTGTAGATAAAGTGTGGCTATGGATGACTTCATGAGATTTGTAGATGATAGTAATTTATATGATCCACAACCAAAGAATTGATTGTACAATTGGACTCATACAATATTAGACTTTACTAGCATTGGAAAGTGATCGGATTAGTTCCTAGTTTTCACAAAATGGCTAGACTAGTAGGCAAGATGAGAGATCAAAATTCTTCAAATTTCACTTTCAGATAATTTATTTGTAATGCTATAAATTTGTGAATATTTGAGGAATGAAAAGATCCACTTTAAGTTTGAAAGGATGCAAATGAGGATGGAAGATCTATTGGAACTCATCAAAAAGTGGTGGAATAATTTTTTTAAATCAAGAGGCACTAAGAGTTTCATATTTTGCAAGACGCTAGCTCTTATCAAGAAGAAATTGAAAGAATGAAATGTCATATCTTGTAAAAATATCTTCTTGGAAAAGGACTGTGTTGAGAGAGATTTGATAGCTTTTAGTAAAAACATTAGCCATCTTGGTATGTTTTAGGAGGATTACCTCAAAGAGAAAGAATCATTATCTAAAGACTCAAAATCACTAGCTAGGGTGGAGAATATTGGAAGGCTAAATCAAGGGAGAGTTGGTTAGAGGTTGGAGATCTCAACACAAATTATTTTTAAAACTTAGTAAAATCTAAGAGAATGATAAATAGGATCAATAAAAATGAGGAAAAGTTAGGAATAAATATTATGGTTGGGTAAAGAGATTATTGATTTAGTTGCCAAAATTGAGGACAAGTTAGGGACACACATTATATGTGCTAAAGAAATTACAAGTTTAGCTATCAAGTTATTAAAATTAATCTTGCCTCAAATAATGACTCTAGCAAAGTTAATTATAGAAGAATCTTGGAGCATATAAAACATTTCATAAGTGATCAAAATAATGTCATTCTTATGCCACCATTCAAAGAGGAAGAAATGAAGGCGACAACCTTTCAGCTTCACCTCTTAGAAAAATAATGTCTCAACATTGCATTTTCATAAGGTTATTATTTATAGTAAGTTTTCATTTGAGCATTAATTAGTCTAAAATTTTCCTATAAATTTTCATTGCAAGATCAATGTCTAGATTTGAAGATATTAAGGTTTCTATTTTTTAAAGTTGAAAATGAAAGTTTTGGGGTCAATTTTGAGGGCCTTAGAGGCTCTAAAATGGCACAAAAGTGTCAATAACTACTATATAATGTTATAGCTTAATGGATCACATTGCACTTTTTTCAATAGTCTAAACAATTTGTAAATCAAACAACTAGTTCTAAAATTATGGCCTCTATAAGTAGGGTCACTTGAAATAGAAAATATAAAAATGTGTTGGACACATAAATGAGTTATAAAAGGTAGCTACATATGTTGATGTGTGTTTTGACACATCATGGGTAATGTTAGATTGGCAATAAGTTTAAAAACACTTTTTGGGTGGTATTAGTTCATGGTTTTGTAATACCATTTGGTGGTTTCATGTATTGTATCTCCCATATATTAGGTGTGTGAGATGGAGGTTTATCTTACAACTGTTGAGTTGCCTCCAAATGCCTGATGGTGATACTCCGATGAGAATATTTCTCTCCAAGTATATCATACTTTGTTTTTATATTTTTAAATAATATATTGGTAAGTTACTCTAGGAATGTGTGGTTTTTTTCCCAAAAGGGTTTTCCCAGTGTAAATCACCATGTTGTCATATGCATGCTATTTATGTTTATTTCTATTAATTTTATAATGTTTGTAAAGATCTGTAAAAAAATTGCATTACCCTCCTCTCAAGATTAGTGTAGGAAGTTGTCCTATTACTTAACTTCTTTACACGTCCTCATGAGGCTATGGGGCCCGATGAATTTTTTGCTCTTTTCCACAAATGTTGGAGCATTGTAGATAAAGATATATGGGAGCTAGTGGAAGACTTCAAGGTCAAGAACAAGTTTTTAGAATACATCAGCAACATGGTAATATCTATCATTCCAAAGAATAGTTTTGTCATACATTTGTGGATTGTAGGTTAATTTATTTGTGCAATACTATATACAAGATCTTATCAAAGGTGATGGAAAAAAGATTGAGCAAATTATTGAACAAAATTATAGAAGAAAACCAAAATAGGTTTATTTTGGATGAGAAATTGTGGATAGTATTGACTTAGCTAACGAAATCATTCACTCCATCATGGAATCTAGGAAAAGTTCCATGATGGTAAAGATATATATTAGTAAGGCTTATGATTGAGTAAGTTGCCATTTACTACTTCAAGTAATGGGAAAGTTCAATTTTTGTAGACAATGGTTAGATCAAATTTTATAGTGCATCTCCTTATCTAATTTTTTTTCATCAGTAAATGGGACCTTCGGTGGATTTTCGTAAGCTTTATAGGGTTTGAGGAAAGGGAACCCCCTATCTTATTTCCTCTTCATCATTATGGCCAAGGCATCGAGAGGGATAACAAATCATATTGAGAGCATCAAAAGCTGGAACAGAGTTAAGGTAACCATACACATCAATCACATCACTCATATCCAATTTGCAAATAATACATTTATATTTAGAGAGGATATCTTGCAAGATGCTAAAGAAATCAAAGATACCCTACATACCTATAGCTCACTTTCTAAAAAAGTTCTCAATAGAGATAAAACCAATATTTTTTGTTTAATACTAAGAAATCTTGGCAAACAAGGATTGCAAATTGTTTGGACTATACAATAGAGAAGATGCCAACAAAATAATTAAGGGGAAATGACTTTCAATAGTTGGCAAATTCATGATGCTCAAAGCTCTTCTAGGTGTGGTCCCAATCTAATTAAATTTTTGTCTTCAACTTTTGAGGAAGGCAACCACTACATTGGAAGATATCTTTGAGATTTATTTATGTGAGGGCTCAAACGATCGCCATTAATTCTTTGGGATAAGGTCGCGATACCCTTAACTCATGGGAGAGACATCCCCATATAGGAAATGATTCAAAGCTAAAAATGATATAATAAATTTTGGAAAGATTTGCAAGGCTGAAGGTGTTGGAATACCTAGTAAAGAAGGATAGCCCATCTAGTATTAATTATGAATGGTTATCCATAGGCCTATGCTTGTGGATGAGACTATTAAAGAAAATTCAGAGAGGACCATGATAAAATTAAACTAACTTTAAATTTGGAAGAGGACAAAAGTGTATGAAACAAAAAAAAGTCTAGGTAGTATTTGATAAAGTTTGAACTACTAGCTGTTGAAGGCAACCAGAGGTTAGATATTTTCTAGAAAAAAACATGCTCCCAATGTTTGGTGCCTTTACATGGGCAATTTTATAATCTTGACTAGTGAGAAAATGAAGAGAATTTATATAGAAGGGCGAAGTTGGTGTCTACTTTTAAAACTAAATAACGAAACTAGCAACCATATTTCTCTCTAGTGTCCTTTCATGGCTTGTTGTTAGGATTGGGCTCAAGGAAGACTAAACTAGCATGGACCAAGGTGTACATACATTGTGAATTTTCTAGCTTCATGACTAATTTTAAATTAAAAATACTTCTAAGGTGGGTTACGAGTGATGATCCTATCCATGGTGATGTTGCATATTTGGAAGGGGAAAGATGGGTGTATCTATTATGACCAAGAAAATGGAGTATAGACAATTAATTAAAAAATTCACAATCTTGAACAATAAGGTATTCAGGAATGAAGGTGCAAAGTTTACTTGGTGGGATGGTGAAGTTAGTAAACAATGGTTAGATTTAAAAGTTTCTGTAGGTGTAGGAAATGATAGATGCATTTCTAAATGAATAGCCTCACCTAGAGGAAAATTGAAATTGAACTTTCATGGTGCCTCAAAGAGTTGATATGCATTAGTTGTAGATGTTTGATGGAGGGAAATGAACATTGGATAGGAAAACTCTTCCGTTTGTTTGAATGGCTTGTGCTAGAGGCCATCATCAGAACTGTGCATGATGGTTGGTTTTATGTGGTTCTCTTTGTCAATGCAATTCAAATTCTGTACATGATTGTACAATTTTTTTTTATGTTTTAATATAAGGAGTTGTCCTATTTGATAGCACTTATGTATTAAAATAATAATAATATAAATTTAAATATTTCATATATTTTTAGTAACTAAATTTTATATTATTTTATCAGCAATATTTGCAAAATAATGGGATGTTTGAGTACCACACTTTCTATGTTTTAGAAAAAACAAAAAAACTTTTGCTTTGATTCAATAGTTTTACTTGACTTTTTTGAATTTAAAGTCTTTAGTCAATGCTCTCATGTTAGATTTTCCTTATAGTCAAAGAATTTGTGTAGCTAAGAACAAACAAAGACCAACTTCTATCTAGACTCATAGGAGGGACATCTCCCTCTAGTCCATGATTCAAAGCTAAAAAAGATACAATAAGTTTTGGAAAGATTTCCAAGATCCATCTAGTATTAATTATGAACGGTCCAAGACATTTAATGTTTTATTTTGGTGAGAATGTTTTTTATGTAATTATATGTTTATAAATTAAATATTTGAATATTGAATCTAATTTATGATTTAAATTTTTTCTTCATCTAATATCTAATTTTATATTTTCTTTGTGTATTAGTCATTCATCCACCTAAATTCACACATATTTGAATAAACCAGAAAATCATATCCAAATTTCTAAAAGATTATATATTTTCTCTAAATCTTCAAACAAAAGCTAGTAAGTGTAAAGTGGAAAATAGGATCCTAGAAACTCCCCACCTAGAAGAGAGAAAGGAAGCCACTAGGATGATTTTCACTTGGAGGAGGACTTTACATTCAAAAGAGGGGTTGAATCCACTAGATCCAAATGCAAGAGAGACAAGGATTTGAATACTAAGTGGATTGCAAGTGGTTGGGGTGTGATTACCCTCTTTTGTAAATGAGAAAGTTGACTTGTTGACTACATGGAAACGAGAGAGGAAATGAGTGAAATTAGGTGCTGCCAGTTCAAGACTGCATTATAACTTTGGATCTGAGCTAATTAAACTGACATAGATTTGCGAGATACAAATTTGGAGAAAAGTAGTCGGGACCGTGGCAAGAATGTACATGGTCTGCCACAAAATCTGCAAAATGAAAAGGGTTCTTCGGTCTCTACAAATGAAGCCCAAACTTGCAATTACAACTATGCACCTCCAACCTACACACAAAAAAGAGAAGAAAGGGGGCTATGGATAGGGGTTTGCCTCAGTCAAACCCTGATTGAGGAATCAACCTAGAAAGAAAGTAATTGTTGTACACATCTAAAAATGGTCAACGCTTGTGGAGTCATACTTTAACATTTTTGTATTGTCTTATTTTAGGGTTCTTGCATCGCATTAACATTTCTTCTATGTTGTGCACTTAGTCTTTATCATTTGCAAGCATCGAGTCCTTCTTCTACATTCCTTAGTTTTATCACTTTCGAATTAGGTCTTGTCGATAGCAATCTTTAGTCATGATTTTGGTCGATCTTATCCTATCGCATGATGGTGCGTGCTCATTTATCATCTTGGACATCGTCAATCCTAATCAATGATAGAATTAGGGTTTTGTCCTCTTGTCAATCTTTCAATTATCTTGAGCTTGTTAGTAATCATTTGCAATTATCAACTTTTCAATCTCATCATTTTGTGATCGATTCATCATCGATCCTTGTCCTTGTCAATCTTTTCATTTTATGATCGATTCGTCATTGATCCTTCTCCTTTTCAATCATGTCAATTTGGATCAATTAGTCATTGTTCCTCGTTAATTGGCACCTATCAATTTGATCTCCTTGTCAATCTTGGTCAATTTGTCATTGATTTTTGTCAAACAATCTCAATCATTTATCAACATTGGTCCTTTGTCAATTAGAATCATGATCGAACCTACATTAATTTCTTGTTGTCTTGACCTAATTCCTTTTCCTCTTATTTCTAGGGTTTTATGATTTGTTCATTTAATCCTTTTATTCTTCTTTGTGGATTAAATAAATCTATTTATTTAGTCCTAGGTCTCTTTCATGAATTAATTAAAGGATGAAAACCTATTAATTAATTCACCTAATTTCTATTTCATCTTTTTCCTCAATTTTCTAATTTGCTAATTTCTCCTAATTCCTAATTTCTATTTCTCCTATGTTCTTTAATTTTTCTAATATTTGCCCTAATTTCATTCCCTCATTTTCTCCTATGTTTATGCTTCCATTTGTTGCAATCATGGAGGCTATTTTCTCTCTTCCCTTTTGTCATGGGAATGGCATTTCAATCTTGTCATAATTTGTCATACATCTTGCATAGCAACTTGCCATAATTTGTGCATAATTTGTCATACACCTTGCATAGATAATGTCACACATTTGTCATAATTTTGCCATTCTTGATTTGAATTTCCTTTCAAATCTGTTCATGCTAATATTTTCCTCTCTCCAATTTGTCTATAAATTGGATGATTTTCTTCAATGAAAGGGGAATCAATCTTTTTTTTGAGTAACCTTATGCTACGAATTTCATCTCTCAACAACTTGCTTTCCACTTGCATTTTACACTTGTAGGTGAGATCCACATCAAATTTGAAGGTGAAAGAAGAACAATGGAGCCACCTGAAGGAGATATCTACGTTGGTTTGCTTCGATTTCATTTGATTTGAATATCTTGTCTTTATGTCTTCATTGATTAGATTTAGGATTGCTTTCATAGCAGCTTTAGGTTTTGTGGTTGTCCTAATTGCTATTGTTTTGATGATTTTCAATTTCCTGATCTACATTTTCTGGTGAACCCGATGTGAACTAACCCCTGAACCATGTTTTGAGTGCTTTTGAGCTATTTGTAGGTGAAAAAATCAAGAAATAGGGCAACTCAGAGCTCTTTGGACACTTCTACGCCTATGTTGAAGTTTTATGTGCCTATGTTTGAGTTTTCTATGTTGATGTTGAAGATTTTTGTGGCTGTGTTAATAATTTTACGCATGTGTTGAAGTTTTATGTGCCTGTGCTAATTGGTTCTGTGCCTATGCAAGGCCAGAAACAGAGGTGAAATCAGTTGTTTTTACTTGCAAATTTGTTTGTTTTCATTTTGTTTCTTGCATTCTGGTTTTTCATTGGTACTAATTCTCTATGCAGCATCTTGGTGTTACATGTGATGAAGACTAAAAATGCAACTACTAACGAATCTTATGCAGGATGCAGTCAAAGGCTCTCATTAAAACATCTTGCTTATGATTTTTAAAGTAGTTGCACATTTCATTTCTTAAAGGTTAATGAACACCATGCATGCTTTGTCTATTTTTAATTTGATTGCATGTTTTAACCCTTAGAACTGGGCCTACCTCTCGATTTTCCTGGCACTTTGCATAGGCATTGGTGAGAGGGAATGACCCAAAGTGGTGACAGGCTAAAGCCAAGCTCTTCTGAACCACTCTAAGTAACTATGGATGCAATGAAAGTTGTAGACAATGGGTGTTGGAATGGTATTGCGATGATTTATTCGCCAAATCAATACCCACCCGAATGGATGCCCTTACTAGAATCTCTTATTTTTAGATCCCAAAATCCTTCTATGTGTTGGCTCAAGCATTGTGATACGCACATGCCGAAGACACCTCTCATGTACTCCTCAGTTAGAGATAGAAAGTTCTTGGGAAGTGATGCCCCTTGAACTCAAAGCTTGGTATGCCCGAGAAGTGAGTGCACTGTAAGGGGGAGCCAGTGCTACCAAGCATCTAGCTATCTAGCTAAGTGTTGTATTTTATGGATAGAGGATTCAACAGATATTGCCCTTGCCAACCATAGGATTTGTTGTGAATGTGCTTGATTGTCTTGAGTCAAAATCAAACAAACATTTTTTCTTCCATGATTGTCAAAGGTTAAATCAAAAACAAACTTTTAAAAGTGCTCATAATCAACTTGGGTTTTCAAAATCAACAACCTTCAATTCAAAACAAAATCCAAACAAAAGTCCAAATTTGTCCAAGTATTCATCCAACATTTGAACATGGCTTGTCAAAACATTGAATATCTTTGTTTCAAAATTCATGTCACTTTAGGCTAGGTTTTGCATAGTCCAACTTAGGTCCTAGGGCATATTGTCATCTCCCTTCATTTTAGTCCTTTTCATTGCAAGCGTCCTCATTTTGCACTTAGGTTCAAAATCATTTCCCTAAGTTTTCATTTCATTGTCATATCCAAGCTAGATTTCCATTTAGGTGACGTTCATGCATTATCCTTGTCATGCTAAAATTAGGTCTTGCCTAGGTTGCATTTTGCATATTCCAAGTCATTGGTGTTCGCATATCCTTATCATTGTATTGTCATCTTGTCTTGGCTTCATCTTGTCATATCATATCCTTAGATCATTTTCATGTCATATCCTAAGTCATTGTCATAATCATTGCCTTCTTGCATTTAGTCTCAAAAATTTGGTTTGTCAAACTTGAAAAATCAAAACTTTGGATGATACCCTAAGTTGTTGTTAGGGAGTCTTGACCTTGTCTAAAATTTGTCCTTTCATTAATATCATTTTTGTCAAACCTAGCTTAGTATCCAAGAATATAGGTGATACATTGTCAATTTGTCCTATTGTCATTTGGTCCTTTGTCCTTTAAGGTCTTGGCTTCATTTCAACTTCCCAAGGTTGAGTCTTTAGGTTTGCATTCCAAAAAGTTTGTCCAAATCTTGAAAAACAACAAAAACAAAGGTTGCATTCTTGCCATAGATTGCATTTTCATCTATTTAGGTTGCATTTAGTTGCATATCATACATCATCCTTTTAAAATAAAAAAAATCCCAAAAATATTGCATTTGCATAGTGACATGCCTATTGAAACAAGGTCAAAATCTAAGAAGATGGGCGAACCAACATATCAACCCATTGACAACATATCAAACTCACAGTTTCAACCTAGTCAAACATTACAAATTGAAGGTTCATCAAACACATCATTACCACAATATGGAATGGTTCAACTTGGACCACCTCCATTATATGAGCCAGTGTTTGTACCCATGAAACCAAGATATGGGAGTGTTCCACCAACACCAAGGGAAAATGTACCTTTTGACTGGAATCAACTAAACCTGCAACATGAAATTCAAACTCAAACATTACATGAGGAACAAACTCTTTCACAAGGATTTGGTTTAGATCAAGGCCTTCAACAAGAAATAAATCCAAATGTTTTACCAGATTCTTCATTAGATTCTGATGCTTTTGATGATGTTGATATGCTCCTTAAAGATCCAAAGGTGACAAAAAGGATGGATAAATTCTTGAACAAGGTCTTTAATATGTTTCCACAAAAATATCTTGATATGATCAGTAATGTGACCTCCTCAAATGAGCAAACTAATGTGCAAAAACAAGGCGGTGATCTGTTAAGTTTCTCTCCACATTTAAACGAAGAAAATGTGCAACAAGAACCTCAACACATGTTGTTGAGTAAGCGTGCTTCAAAAACTTTGACAGTGACTATTCCACAAAAGTCAACATTCGAAACAATAAACAATCCATTATTTAATGCAACACCTTTAACACAAGATCAAATGATGGCCACACAAATGTTGACAGGTGTCCCTCAACAAGAAGTGATTCCTCAAATACCTAAAAGTGGATCCAAATCTAAGATGCAAGAAAGCTTTACGACTAGAATGCCTGATCTTACGAATGTTCAAAACAATTCGACAATGCAACAAAGTTCATATGTCCCATCAAGTTCAATACGGTTTCCAAATACTCAAGTACCTGTTATGCAAAATATTGTGACAGATCCTTCGATAGTGGAAACACAAAGAGCCACAAATAGTGGTGTGCACCAACAACAAGTGTTGCAACAATTGAGGAATGCACAAAAGGCACAATTGAATGTGCAAACAAGAAATGCACAACAACAACAATATCACATTCAACAACAAGTTGCAGTGTCTTTTGCACCATTACAAGTCAATTCAAACTTGCAACCACCATAATGGATTGGACAAACAACACAGCAAGTCAATGCAAGTGCCATAGCCCATCTAAAGGAGAAACAACAGAAACCTCCCAAACAAAGTTTTTTGCAAATGATGGGATTTACATCAGGACAACAACAATTGGCACAAAGTCAGCAAATTTTGATTCATTAGCATCAACAACAACATGTGCCTCAATATGTGCCAGGAAAAACAATTTATCATACATCACAACCACAACTGATGTCCATGCAATATCAACAACACCCTCAATTGCAATATCAACCAAGGCTACAAATGATGATCTCATCATAAGAAGCACAGCAAACGGGTCAATGTCAAGGCATGGCATAGCCATAGCAACAAGAGCTGTATCAAGAACTTTATATGCTAGAGACACCAAAGACAACATTTTTAGAGCATCAAGAACCAATGGAGAGCACGATGTATCGACAAAGAGCACACCCAAGAATGAATGATGAACTTCCAAAATCTTCGCTATCTGACACAATTGCACAACAGCTTGAGAAGTTGCAATGACAAATTGATGCATTGCAAACCAAAGGGACAAAGAAATTATACACAGATCAAGATTTATGTCCTAATCCATTTGACAAGAGCTTGTACATGCCTCCCTTTCCTAAGCATTTTGAGGCACCTAATTTTGAGAAATATAAAGGGAAAGGCAATCCAAAAGACCATATTCGAGCATTTTTTTCAGCATGTACTGAAATGAGCTATGAGGAAACATATTTCATGTGCTTATTCACATGAAGTCTCACAGGACAAGCCATGGATTGGTATTCACATTTGCCAGGGAACATAAAGACATGGTCGGAATCAGCTCAAAAGTTTATATCCCACTTCGCATTCAACATTGACAATGAAGTCACCATGTTAGATTTATGCAACACAAAGGAAAAGCAAGGTGAACCATTAGTGACTTTCTTATAGAAATGGGGAAGCTTGTATAGTCGTTCTTCCCTAGATATACTTGAAGAACAACAAGTGAATTTATTTATTCAAAATTTGGTCCCAAAAATGATGTATGAGCTCAAACTGAAAAGTCCTAGTACCATTGAGAAGCTCATTAAGAAAGGGATGAACATTGAAAATTCTCTTGTAGCTAAGGGACTCATTAAGCTCAACAAAGACAGTGACAACACAAACAATTCAAGGGACAAAAATAGATTTTGGTACAAAAACAAGAATGTCACTAATGATGGAGTTGTCGACACAAGAGCAGTGAATGCAAATCAACCCAAGTTCACGATAAAGAAATTGAGTGCTCCTAATATGTCAACTATGCAACAAAATCAGACACAAGCAAGCAATGTTATTCAATAGCCGCAATACCAATAGTATAATCAACAGCAAGGTCAGCAACAAAACTAGCAATGAAAACCTTTCAGATCAAGGGATGGGCCTCCTTGATAGTTTACGCCATTGGGAGAGCCTATTGAATCAATAATGAAACAATTGATACAAGCAAATTTTATCAAGTTACTGGATGTCAAGGAAGAACCATTGGTAAAGCCGCATTGGTGGAATGATAATGCATATTGTGAATACCATCGGTCAAAAGGACATAAAACCGCATCATGTTTTCAATTGAAACATATGATTCAAGACTTGTTAGATCAAGGAGTAATTGAGGTAGACCCACCCAACGTGACCTCTAACACTGATCATACAATTTTCAAAACTCATTTGCTTGATCATGACAAGGGCAAAGCATCTTCTTCAAACTCTACCCAAATAGCGAATCTTAATTATGCAAATACTGGTTATAACAATGTCATCAATTGTTTTCGAGTGTCAAATGAGTATGTTTCCACTATAAGAATAAAGGGACAAGGTCCTTCTTGCACAATCACCACTTGTCGATCCAAAATAGTCCTAAAAGGAGCTCCTACAATTCCTCCCAAATCAACCTCTATGAGTCAGTATAATCTCCTAGATCATCTGGGAAAGCCACCTGCACAAATATCAATTCTTGAGTAATTGAAAATGTCCCCTATGCATCGTGCAGTCCTAGATAAAGCTTTAACTGAGTCCACCATCCTGACAGACATTGATGTTGACCAGTTTCAAGCCTGAATTGGACATCTCATTGTTTCCCAACACATTTCCTTTTCTGATAACGATATTTCCCCTCATAAGCTCCATCATAATGATCCTTTAAATCTTGAAGTCTTTGTCCATAATTGCAAGATCCAACGAGTCTTGATAGATGGTAGAGCAGGTCTTAACATCTATACCTTGAGAGTAGTCATTGGTCTTGGTTATACATAAAATGACATTGATTCTTCCAGAAGAATAACAATCAAAGCATATGATGATGTTGAGCGCCCATCTAAAGAAGTAATTTCATTGCCTATTAGAGTAGGTCCATTGATAGAAAACACTTTCATGCAAGTCCTAGACCTCGATCTCCCTTACAATATGATTCTTGGCCATCTGTGGATCCATGCAATGAAAGCAGTTCCATCTACTTATCATCAGTGTTTAAAATATCCTTACAATGGGACTGAGATAACAATTCCAGGAGATCATAATCCATTTCAATTTTGTGCTAATCTAAAGGATTCCCCATAGCAACAAGTCCCAGTCAATAGAGAGGCCCACTCACATAATTATGTGGATCCTAATAAGTTGTTAGATGCTATCAAAGGAAAGTTGAAGATACAGGACCAAGGATGTGGAGAGTATTCAATGGCTCAAACATTCCTCATTGGGAATTTACCAATATCTCCAAAATCACATGGCAAACCACATTTGTTGCAAAAGGAACCTAACATAGTCAATCAATATGGGGTGAACTTAACAAGGAAACTTTGGATGATGATGTAATAGATTGGCTTTATAAGGATCAAACTAATACACCACCTATCAAATTGCTAGTGGAGTGGTATGGAAAAGGGTTTACTATAATGCAAAAAAAGGGATATGATGGTTGTAGTGGTTTGGGCCCTAACAAGAAAGGAAGACTAGAACCTATTATACCTAAGATGAGATATCCAACTTTAGGGTTAGGTTTTGTACCATTGCAAATTGGAACCTCGTCTACCAAAGTGACCATGTGTGGAAAGGGGCATGACTCTGATGATGAAACAACACCTGAGGATATCCAATCTGAAACTGATTCCAATGGATGGGAGTGGAGTTCCTTTTCTTCTATCTCCTATGCCCTTGAAAATGTTTTCCTTGACCCTGATGATTTGCCCATGGAAGACAAACATGAAATAACTCCCCCTCCCAAAACATGTCCTAATGCTTGGATACAGTCATTCTAGGACCCAAGCTCCAAATCAGATATGAGCAGTTTAGATAGTGATACCACAGACATTTTTATCCTTACCATCTCAGCCCTAACTCTCCCTAAAACCGATGATGACATGCCCCTTGTCTATCCATAGCTTATCCAACATGACCAACAAGAACCACTCAAATTGGATTGTTTTCAAAATGACAAAGCAATTGCAGAATTCCTTGGACTGTGGGAAGGCATACCACAAGGTGATCATACGGTAGGGTTTGCTATTGATTTAGATTCCACAGCATATTTTGGGAAGCAACTCCATCTTCTAGTCATAAAAATGAAAAAGAAAAAGTAAAAAATCAAAAGAATGGGTCTTTGAGTGAAAATCGTAAGGCACTCTCTGATCATGGAAAAGTAAAAATAAAAGATGTACCTGTGGGTGAAAACCTCTTTGAGGCACCCAAAGGTGGAAGATTGGACATACCCTCATCAAGTCAGGATAAATCAACATTGCTTGTGGAAATGATCGAAGAGATAAATTTGGGTACACCTGACAACCCTAAGGTCATTCATTTCGCTGCTTCTTTATCAAAACAAGAAAAGATAGATTTTGTCAATTTCTTTCTCGATAAGAAGATTAGTTTTGCATGGTCTTATGTAGATATGCCTGGCCTTGATCCAGAATTAGTCCTTCATCACTTGCCATTAAAACTAGATGCCAAGCCCGTCAAACAAAAACTCAGAAAGATGCATCCCCAGGTGGCTCTCTTAGTCAAAGTAGAACTCAAAAAATTATTAGATGTGGGCTTTATTAGACCAATTGATTATGCAGATTGGATTTCAAATTTGGTACCAATTAGCAAAGTAATTGGGGGCATCAGAATCTATATGGATTTTAGGGATCTCAATAAAGCATGCCCTAAAGATGACTTTCCACTGTCAAATATAGACATCACAGTTGACATGACTGTCAGTTATGAGATGCTATCATTGACGGATGGTTTTTCCAAATATAATCAAATTTGCATTTCTCCTGAAGATCAACATAAGACTGCATTCACATGTGCTTGGGGTACCTACTACTGGAATGTGATGCCCTTTGGCCTTAAAAATGCTAGAGAAACATATCAAAGAGCTATGACAACAATTTTCCATGATTTTATGCATACTTTGATGGAAGACTATGTTGATGACCTATTATGCAAATCTGTCACAAGAGATAGTCATCTAGCCATCCTTGGCCCAGTCTTTGACCAAATGGAAACCTACAAGCTCAGACTCAACCCAAAGAAATGTGTCTTTGGTGTCACAGCTGGCAAATTATTAGGGTACATTGTTTCTCATAGAGGCATAGAAGTAGACTGAGAAAAAGTTAAAGCAATAATGGATATGCCTCCTCCTTCCAATATCCATCAACTAAGAAGTTTGCAGGGGAAGTTATAGTCAATCCGCCGGTTTATAGCTCTCTTGGCAGACAAATGTCATCCCTTCCAACATTTATTGCATAAAGGTGTCACTTTTAAATGGACTAAGCAATGTCAATCAGCATTTCAAACTCTCAAGGATTATCTTATGTCGCCACCTATTCTAATGCCTCCTATAGCAAGGAAGCCATTCATATTGTATATCTCTATAACTGAAATAGCACTGGGGCTCTCTTAGGCCAACAAGATGAGAAAGGCAAAGAATGGGCTATTTATTATATCAGTCAAACACTAGTGGGCTATGAACTGAATTATTCAACTATTGAACGAGCATGTTTAGCAGTGGTATTTGCAACACAGAAGCTTCGACACTATATGTTAAATCATCAGACATTGCTAGTTGCAAAAATTGATCCCTTGAAATACTTGCTTAGTAGGGCAGCTTTGACAGGTCACCTAGCAAAGTGGGTTATGATCCTAAGTGAGTTTGATATTGAGTGCATTGAGAGAAAGGCTATAAAAGGAAAAATCATAGCAGATCAACTTGTAGAGGCACCTATTCATGATGATCATCCAATGTTGACAGATTTCCCTGATGAATCAGTATTTGCTCTTACTTCTTCTAAGGAATGGCAATTATAATTTGATGGATCTCACACAAAGTATGGCTTAGGAGCAGATATATTGTTTGTCACCCCTCAAGGAGATACTATCCCAAAGTCATATAGGATCACTTTCCATTGCACCAATAATATTGCAAAATATGAAGCTTTGGTCATAGGACTCAGAATAGCAATCCAATGGAACATTACACATTTGCAAGTCTATGGAGATTCCCAATTAGTCATCCATCAAGTGAATGATGACTATGAAACAAAAGATGAAAAGCTTCTTCCCTACAAGAATATGGTGGATTTCTTCAAGACAAAATTTATTGATATCCATTTTAGTCAAGTTCCAAGAATTCAAAACAAGTCAGCAAATGCTATGGCAACTATTGCTTCCATGTTAAATATGCCCCACAATATGGATAGATGTGAATTTTTGGTCAAACAATTGCTAGTGCCTTCTTTTGAAATTTTGACAGTAGATGTGATGTGTGTTCTTGTTGGTCCTAATTCCCTGTGGTACAATGACATCTATTGGTATTTGAAATCCCAAACCTTACCACCTAACCTTTCCTCTAACCAACATTGAGCCTTCATATGCCAAACTGCCAAATATGTCATCATCATAGACACCCTTTACCATTGTTCCTTTGACCACACCCTCCTCAGGTGTTTGGATTCTGACAAGGCACAAACGGCTTTACGTGAGGTTCATGATGGTATATGTGGGGGCCATTTCAATGGTCTAAGTCTAGGTAAAAATTTGGTTCATGTTGGATATCATTGGCCCACCATGGAAAAGGATGCTCATGATTTTGTCAAGAAATGCTACAAATGTCAAATACACGGAAATTACATTCATGCGCTAGCTCAAGAACTTCACTCTGTCATATCTCCATGGCCCTTTTCTCAATGGGGATTGGATCTTATTGGCAAGATTCACCTGACATCTACAAATAGACACAAATTCATCATCACAGCCATAGAATACGTTACAAAATGGATCAAGGCTATCCCTATGACCTATATCACTAGTGTTCAAATTTCAAAGTTTCTACTGAATTATATCATATGCCAATATGGGGTTCCCCTTGCAATAGTCACAGATAATAGTTGTCTATTCAAAAATAAAGATGTCAAGGAACTCTGTGAAAAGTTTCGCATCCAACACCATTTCTCCAGTCCTTACTATCCACAAAGTAATGGTCAAGCCGAAGCATCAAATAAAACCATCATTAAGATCTTGAAAAAGGTTGTCAATGACATTGGTTGAGATTGGCATGTACAATTGAATCCAGCACTATGAGCTTATTGCACTTCCATCCACACACCTACTGGCGCAACACCTTATTCCTTGGTGTATGGTGTGGAAGCCATTTTACCCTTAGAAGTGGAAATTCCCTCTTTGCATGTTTCCCTGCAACATTTGATTGATGATGAGATGCATAGAGTCTCTAGGCTGTATCAACTTGAGATGTTACATGAGAAACGTCAGACAGCCCTAACACATTTGTAAGCATATCAAAACCGTCTTCGTCGCTCTTATAATAAGAAGGTCAAAGGGTGACACTTCGAAGTGGGATATTTGGTCCTAAAGGTGAACCCGAAGAATACACAATCTACTCACATTATCAAAGGAAAATTTGAGCCTAATTGGGTTGGGCCTTTCATAGTTACTACAGCCTATGGTTCAGGGGCATATCAACTTGCAACCCCAGATGGTGAACCTCTGTCAGATCCTATAAATAACATGCACCTTCGAAAGTACTGGGCATAGTTTTTTTGTCAGTAGTTCTTTAATATGATCTTGAAAAAAACCAAAAAAACATCAAAATCTTAAAAAACAAAAAAGAAATCAAAAAGTCAAAAAAAAAAAAAATCAAAAAAGTAAAAAATAAAAAAATAAAATCAAAAGCTCAAAAAACAAAAAAAAAGTATGTAAAGAAAAATAATTCACCCTCTAGTGAAAACCTGGAAAATAGGCACTTTGGGCAAGTACCATGGTGAAAACCTGGCAAATAGGTGCCATGTGTAAAAGACTATTGCCTCATTATCTATCATGACTCCTAGTTGTACTTTCCCCCCCACAGGTTTATCATGATTATCCTTGCCCTAAGACAATGTTCTATTCTAGGCCTGTGATTGGTCAACATCATTGTCTTGCATACTTAGGTTTCCAATCCTTGTGCATATGTTTTGGTCCTTGTTGTTGTATATGTCTTTCAAATTTCATTGGGTGTGCACCCCTTGTCATGATCAATTACTAGAGTTATTGCTATGTGCGAACTGGAGCTTTCTTATCATATAATGGCTTTGATCATGTTCCTATGTTGCTTGATGATGTCACTAAGTGATTTAGAGTGACCAGGATGGTTCATGGTCCCTTTCCTTTTTTTGTTGTGTTTGTTGTTTGTGGAATGTTTGTCACAAATTGGGGAAAGTACATCATTGGGTGTTTGTGATAAGTACATTCGCTTTGTGAATGCCGCACATACCTCGACCCTTGATGTATGCACCCTAGGATGCTTCACTCATTCCTTGTATGCGATGTGTCTATCTTTTGCAAAAGGGGTTGCGTTCCAGCTCTGGCCTTCAATGCCATGATGCTCTGCATCTTCTTTGCTACAATAAATAAAGGTTCTCACCTACTTATGTGCATTTGTGAAAGCAAGTTTTCCTTCATCTCTAACTATCCTCTATCTAATTTCTTCTTACTAACATTTCTTTCATCAGTCTTGGCAGTCTATTCGGTCTAGTTCTCCGATCTCCAAAAAAAAAAAAAAAAAAAAGCTGCATCTTGCATTCATTGGTTAGTACATTTGCATTATATCAAGCCCATACAAAGCATTTTATCCATTTCATCTTATAAATGCATAAAAAACATAAACAACATTCATACATGTTCCAAAGATAGTACATAGATAGTGCATAAGACATCCATACATGGAAAGTAAACATAAGCCATAACACATTGCATCCCATCATATAGTTGCATATCATATCATATATATGTATATAAAAAAAAAAGGAAAAATATCAGAGTACAAAATTGGACTGTCTGTCCTATGTATGGCCCGCAAGTTAAGTACATAATGTCAAACTATATATGTCTCCATCATAAGGAGCACATGCCTCTATCACTGGGTGCTCCCTCTATCCTCCTCATCCCTACCATGTCTCAAGGATGAAGACCTTCGAGAGCATGGCCTACTCTCTATCCTTGATCATGACCGATATGACGCTGCTCTCTACTCTTGTGGAACTGCACTCTCATATAAAGTCCTCAAATGGCACATCTCATCTCCTGCCTCTAATAACATCTATACCATGTCACATGCACTAGCATCCCTAATCAACCCAACATACTCAATCACTCTCTTCTCTTCTTGTTGTGCCTGGGCTATCACTATATCTCAAGCCACTATCAGCCTGGCTATCTCTTCTCTATACCTATCCCTCTCAGTTGAGCACTACTCCTACTCTACTCTCCACTGATCCTGCTCTGTCCTCAAGATAGCATTCTATCTCTCTAATGTAGCATTGTAATCATGCTAACTTGCTATGGTGGCCCTACATATATGCATCTCCTATATGCTAGCTATCTCCTGCCCTATGGGTATATCCTGCAATGACTCATGATCTACTGGATCTAGCTCATCTCTCTGCGTGCACCTAGGACTCTCCTCTCCCTCATCGTCCTCCTTAGCCTCCTCATCCCCCTCATCCTCATCCCCCTCATCCTCATCATCTCCCTCCTCATCATCTCCCTCCTCATCATCTCCCTCCTCCTCTCCCTCATCATCATCCTCCTCCTCTCCAATTAGTGGGAAGTCCTCTTGTCTCCTAGGTACCGAAATATCAGGATCCGTCAATGGCACTGGCCGCTATCATACAAACCATCGCTCATACTCCTCTATCATCCTAACATCTACAACATCTGATCTCCAATCCCACTGTCTCCGCTATAGCTGTATGAAGTCGACATATGCTATGTGTGGCTGAATCATCCTCTCCCACTAACTCGTCTCTCTATGGGATCAGGAAAAGTGTGCAGTCTCCCTATCGATACATCCTGCCTCTCTCCAAACTATTATCTGACTCTCTCTAACAAATATATCTTAATCACTCTCTGGTGATTCATTGGTCACCCAATCAGGTATCTTTCCTATCTACAATATGATAGCTCATCGTCATCATCTGACCATCTAGGGCAATCATG
Source organism: Cryptomeria japonica (assembly GCF_030272615.1). Lineage (NCBI taxonomy): Eukaryota > Viridiplantae > Streptophyta > Pinopsida > Cupressales > Cupressaceae > Cryptomeria > Cryptomeria japonica. The sequence goes on along the minus strand of NC_081411.1, from coordinate 778,901,019 downwards.
ATATGGCCTCCATGTGAAATCTCTCAACCTGTCTAGCTCATGTTGCCAATACAATATGTATCTAAATGGACCCTATCTTAGTGCTCCCCCATAGTAGTACACATATGGTTGATGTGGTACTACCTGTCTCTCTACAATTGGCTAACATATGGCTATGTGCTCAAATTCCCATACCTATAAAAGTGTGACCCCACAACTCAAAGTTTGTACCCTCTGATATGTTATCTGATGCAACTGAAAATATAGCATGGCAAGCACACATGGTCCCCATGCGTATATAGTCCCCTCTATCACCATCCATTCTAGCACTCTTCCCATCCAATAGGGAATCCATGTCCTCATCTGTCACCTGCTAATAGGCATGCCATAACCACTGCTATCACCACATATCACTGATCATACTCTGCTGCCATGGTCTCCCACTGGATCTCCCTCTCTATGATATCAAGGTCATCTATGTCACACTTTAATAATCTACACAAAGAGTCTCTCCCCGTCACTAGATCGTACACCACCATCTCCCCATGAATCAGAATGTGGAGGATACGCCACACGTCCTCTAGTGTCACAGTCGCCTCTCTAGTCAAAAGATGGAAAGAGGAAGTCTCTGAATGCCATCACTCTACCAATGTGGTGAGAAGTCCTATGTTTGCCCTAATTTCGGGCATGTACATAATGTAGTATAATCCAAGTCCTGCTAATGTGTCTTTGTCAGTACTCCTAAGTCTATATCACAACATGAAGCTGTCAGGTTTGTTCTCCCATGTGATCAATGGATACTGTCAACTCTGCATCACAATTGGGGCACAATTTGTCAGTTTTAGGATTTTTTTTAAGGGCTGCATTTCCTTGTTTCATGCACCAATCAGGGTTTTCTTATCTATTTTTGACCTATCCTACCCTTATCCCTCTTTTCAGGATCATCTGCACATTGCTTTCGGTCAAACTAGAGTCATAAGTGTACAATTGGGCTTGTGCACATTGTCTTGCACTTGTGCAGCATAAAGTTGCACCTATGTACCTTCCATAGGCACAGAATGTGCCCACACAGGCGCAGATCTGCATTTTTCGCTCCCTTGTGGGCCCCGCAATGTCTCTCAATCAAGAAAAAATCATGAAATTGAACATATGGGTTTTTGAGCTACATACCGCTACTCCCGCATCATTTGGTCATTTGTAGATGCATACACATTCCTCGAGGTGATCTGCCATTGAAATGTTCACCATCTCTCTGCAAGGGTCCTTTTTCCCGAGCAACAACTCCTCCACTTTGGCCAGTGCAAATGAACTCTTTTGCTTCTCCTTGTCTCCTATATAGATCTTTGTTAGTACCTAGATGGACATGCATGCTATCCATCTTATGATGGTCGTGGTCTTTTTCACATTCCACTGCTTGTCCTTTGTGCATCCGACCTTCGATTTTTGATCCGTTCGAACCTATCATCTTCTGTCATTCTTATCGATCACTTGGCCTCTTTTTTGGATTTTTCCAGCCAATTCCTTGAGGGGGCATGCATATGTCATTTTTATTGTCTGGGGCATTTTCGTTATTGTTCTTTGAAACAACGCTTGAATCACATTGTCTCAAAGAGGGGCAAAATGTAGATGTCTAAAAATGGTCAACACTTGTGGAGTCATACTTTAACATTTGCATATTGTCTTATTTTAGGGTTCCTGCATCGCATTAACATTTCTTCTATGTTGCACACTTGGTCTTTATCATTTGCAAACATTGAGTCCTTCTTCTGCATTCCTCATTTTTATCTATAGCAATCTTCAATCATGATTTTGGTCAATCTTATCCTATCGCATCATGGTACGTGCTCATTTATCATCTTGGACATTGTCAATTCTAATCGATGATAGAATTAGGGTTTTTGTCCTCTTGTCAATATTTCAATCATCTTCGGCTTGTTATTAATCATTTGCGATTATCAACTTGTCAATCTCATCATTTTGTGATCGATTCATCATCGATCCTTATCCTTGTCAATCTTGTCATTTTGCGATCGATTTGTCATCGATCCTTGTCCTTTTCAATCATGTCAATTTGGATCGATTAGTCATTGTTCCTAATCAATTGGCACCTATCAATTTGATCTCCTTGTCAATCTAGGTCAATTTGTCATTGATTTTTGTCAACCAATCTTAATCATTTATCAACATTGGTCCTTTGTCAATTAGAATCATGATCGAACCTACATTAATTTCTTGTTGTCTTGACCTAATTCCTTGTCCTCTTATTTCTAGGGTTTTATGATTTGTTCATTTAATCCTTTTATTCTTCTTTGTGGGTTAAATAAATCTATTTAATTAGTCCTAGGTCTCTTTCATGAATTAATTAATGGATGAAAACCTATTAATTAATTCACCTAATTTCTAGTTCATCTTTTTCCTCAATTTTCTAATTTGCTAATTTCTCCTAATTCCTAATTTCTATTTCTCCTATTTTCTTTAATTTTTCTAATATTTGCCCTAATTTCATTCCCTCATTTTCTCCTATGTTTATGCTTCCATTTGTTGCAATCATGGAGGCTATTTTCTCTCTTCCCTTTTGTCATGGGAATGGCATTTCAATCTTGTCATAATTTATCATACATCTTGCATAGCATCTTGTCATAATTTGTGCATAATTTGTCATACACATTGCATAGAAAATGTCACACATTTGTCATAATTTTGCCATTCTTGATTTGAATTTCCTTTCAAATCTTTTCATGCTAATCTTGTCCTCTCTCCAATTTGTTTATAAATTGGATGATTTTCTTCAATGAAAGGGGAATCAATCACATTATCGAGTAACCTTATGCTGCAAATTTCATCTCTCAACAACTTGCTTTCCACTTACATTTTGCACTTGTAGGTGAGATCCACATCAAATTTGAAGGTGAAAGAAGAACAATGGAGCCACATTAAGGAGATATCTGTGTTGGTATTCTTTGATTTCATTTGATTTGAATACCTTGTCTTTATGTCTTCATTGATTGGATTTAGGATTGCTTTCATAGTAGCTTTAGGTTTTGTGGTTGTCCTAATTGCTATTGTTTTGATGATTTTCAATTTCTTGATCTACAATTGCAAATGCTTGAATGTAAACAATGGAGATGTATACCTTATAGATCGCCAACTTGTTGTTGATGATTGCTTTTCTTCTTGAATGTAATCACAAATGTTGTATGAAATGGTATGTAACATGACAAAATCCTAAGACACACAGATGCTTGCAAATGAATGTTGTAATGTTACTCTAATGGATGAATGAAGAAGACTTGAATGCTTGATCATGACCTTGAGATCTTGTATCTTCTCCTTATGCTCTCTATCTATCTATTTTCTATCCATCCGTTCATCATCTATCCCTAAATGAGGGTATTGAATTCCCTTTTATACATGCCTTAAGGATTAACTTTCAACCATCGAAGGCCAACAAAGTGGAATAATAAACCCCAAAGACAATAAGTGGACAGGAGATCGAGCAACCCACAAATAGGACCACCCTAGGAGATGGGGACATGGGTACCACACCACTATCCTTGGGGGACAAGGGAACCATGCCCCTATCTTGTCCTACTTTGGGGCCTAGATAGAGTATAGAGTAGATAGAGAGAAGGGTTTGAAATGCAGAAATAGGTCTCGGTTAATGAAGTAGATGTTGTCACCAAGATGAGGACCCCAGATGTGGTTAAAATTGCAATGGTTGCAATTTTATGACACTACATTTAGCCCCCACTTTAGTGGGAGTATGACTTACACCACTACTACTGGTAAAGTAGAAGAAAGAGAGATGAAGATGAGAGATGCAGAGAAAAATACCACAAGGATTATAAGACATCACTAATATTGAGGAGAAAAAACTCCCCAATCTTAGGGTTTTAACTCACGCCAACATATGCAAGAGAACACAAAACAAAGACAAAGTGCAAAAGGACACATGACAAACTATCTAGTCAAAGATATCTCAAGATTATATGTCTCAACAACTAATTAGGACACAAATACCAATGCCATTACATAAACATGAGAGATCACATAAAAAAGAAAAGCTGACATTATCCATGAAATATCAATAGTAAAACTTTAAGTTCATGAGAGGAATAAGAGAGAGAACATGAATACACACTTTGGTGATCCATGAGAAGAAAAGAGAAGAAGAAAGAAACCATGGATGTCTCAACCCTAAAAATATGTGATCCATGGAGAAAAGGACATGGAAAATATCACCCCTAGAGCTTTCCTAGGTGATCCATGTAAAGAGAGAGAGTGAGAACTCTGTTAGTTCCACTCAACCTCATGCGTGTGTGTGCAAGTGATGTTTAAAGCACCTCATAGGAGTCTATGACTGAGTATGATACAACCTATATAGAATGTATATTACAAGTGTTAATAAAGGTGTGATATCTCACTCTAAGAGACCGTGCTCTAATTCCAAGAATAATCACCCTAAAAAAAAGAAAAGAGGCATCATCTTTCTCTAATAGACCTTTCTCTAGTTCTGAGAATGACCCATTGTACAAGAGAAAAGTGGTGACATCTTTCTCTAAGATTTTTCCCTCTAGTATCAAGAATGTCTCACTATACAAGACAAGAAGAAGTGAAGACATCTCGCCCTAAGAGACCATGTTGTGGTTTAGAGAATGAACAACTATACAAAAAGTAACAACATCTTAGTCTAAGAGGTTTCCCTTTGGTTTTGAGAATGTTCTACTATTCAATGCATGAGAGAAGTATAGTACAAAGGAGTAGTGTCGGTGATCCCCCCTTAAGTTGTCAACATAGGTTAATGTTGATATCTTAAGGAAATAAGAACAAGGATACCTACCTTCATCACAAAGAAGATATCCACTATGCAAAAAATATCATAAATCCAAGCAAGAGAGGGAATACTCTTCAAGCAAGGATAAGATATTTGACAAGAGATATCTTGTTGTAAGTGTAAAGGTGATTGTTAGAGGAGAAGAGACCTTTGTTCAAAAAGATAGCTACCCCCAAGAGGAGTTATCTTGGACAAATATAACATCTTCTAGAACAAGAAAAGGAAAGAACAAGAATGCAATCCTTCTTCCTATTTCTAGGTGAAAGGGATTCTTGATGAGGGATGACTCACTTTTAGCCCTCAGAGGGATGATTAGATTTATCATAGATGTACATTACCAAGTGTAAAATAGGTTGTATTCAATGATTAACACTTCTTGTATAAGAGAGAATCCTTAAGTAAATAACCAACAATTCTACACAAGGAATGACATCAACCAATAGAACTCACACCATCCACTTAATAGGGAAAATTGGATCCATATAAAAAGGGAGAGAAGGATCATTGCCCCCCAAGCTAAGGAACAATGACAAGAGCTTACAGAATCAACTAGAGAGAGATTAGTCATAAGAAAATGTGCAATGAACTTACATGAACACATGCAAGAAAAGATATTAGTAAATATTAAATACATGTCTCAAGAAGTGCTAATATTTGAAAAGGAGAGAGAAAAAGAATCATGTATCCCCCAAGGGGTATTAGTCATAAAAGAATACCATTCTAAGAAATGATAATCACATATGAAAAATGCAAGCCCTAAAGGAAATAATGATACAAGGGAAAGGAGTGAAAATCCTTGCGCCCCAAGTGAGGAGAACTAGGAGAAACATTATACATTTTTTGATGGTGATTAATTTCAAGTGATATGTCATCTTAATGGAAAAAATCCTTTCAAGGAAGGGATACACACTTTTCAAGAGATCATTCCCTACTAAGGGGCATATCATATTTGTGAATAACCAATACCATAGAAGAGGTAAGATTTCCAAGAGAATGAAGGAACGAGAAGAAGTGCAATATTCATTAAAGATGCCCCTTTCCAAGAAAAGGAAAACCAAGAGACAATTATATGCTCACATAACCCTATGCAAGAAAAGAGATTGAATAATGAATGATATACCAAGATATAGATAAATGTATAAAAAGGAGAAGATAAATATATTTCATGTTGCTTCCCTAAAGTATGTTAAAGTGAAACAATTGTTAGACACAATGCACCACTGAGGGGGGGGTGAATCAGTGGTTCTAAAATTTTTCCTTTTTTCAACCTATGTGTGTATAGTGGTTATGGGATCGAACACAATGCAGACTTATCGATTAGTGGGGAGACTAACACAAATACAAACAAACACAATGAGACATCATATAACACCAGTATGTACGAGGAAAACCCAAGATGGTAAAAACCTCGGTGTGCAATATTGCTAGAGTCTACTACTCCAATCCAACCTCATAATCAAACCTCTATTACAATGTTTAGGGCACCAACCTAAGCAGCTACAATCATTGCCTTGTTTATGGGCAACAACCCAAAGGAGCACCAACCCTTGATTTAGGGCACCAAGCCAAGGAGCTACAACCCCTACCTGATTTATGGGCTACAACCCAAAGGAGCTACAACCCCTACACCGAGCTACAACTCAGTGATCACAATGTAAATATCAAATATAAAGTTAACAATCTTGTTACAAGTGAATCTTGTAACCTTCTCATAATCCTTACTCTGTTAGTGAGATATCTTCTATACTACACCGACTCAGTCTTCTATTGCTCTCAATTGCTGCTTCACTACTGGTAAACTCTATTGGTACTCTTCTACTCTCCTTTTTCTCTGCTAGATCTTCTCCTCACTATCTTCCCTTCACCTATACAACACTTTACTGGTCCTATATTTGCCTTCTCTATAGCTTCACTCTCCTCTGCTCTGCTGGTATGGACACTACTGGTTCTACTCTGCCACTAGTTGAACTCTTCAAACTAGTTCTCCCTCACACTCAGTCTCTTCATAGATATTCTTTGTGCACTTGATTTATTTGCTTCTCACATGCAAAAGTCACACACACTTCAAAGAATCACAATCTTCTTCTATTCAGTAGCACTTAACAATGTCTTTTTCCTTCATATTTATAGCTTGGTTCTCCCACCAAAGGATAATTCAAAATATGGGCAGTCAGGGTTTCCTCATCATCCTCAAGGAAAACCAAATCCAATCATATCCTTCTTGATCTGATCTCCTAGATAGCTAGTTGTTCATCTCCACCATTGTCATGCCTTCCAATACATGTTTTCCAAATATAGAAAACACGACCCTTTTTCTTGACCTACATCTGTCAAACCACCATTAAAACCTCTGTTGTTTCCTTCTCAAGGTCTTCTCACAATCTATTATTATTGCTTCGATCCAAGCACCAACAACTCCCTGATTCTTCTCTATCATTCATTCTTCCTCGAGCCACACACCTCTGATCCAATCTAGAAATCATAGGATCCATATTCAATGCACTCCTATAGAGATACCTATATCTACATGACACTTCACCAACCTCTACAAAATTTCCACCTTGACTCTATGTGGCATCCATGTTGACCATCTTCCAACTTGTCTCTTCATGTCGGTATAGATAGGATCACTGACCAAACATTCTACTAGTTCCTCTTCTCTGCCAGTTTGCTAACCCTCCCAATATCTCACATTGTACCGGTAACCTCATCATGTCTTCTCTTTGGTGGTGGAACACCTAAACTAGTCGCCAAATAGGTCTATCCTAAGCATGCACATTCCCATCAACTGGAAAGACTTCTTCATCTGCACCTTGTCCATATTACCAGTAAACATACATATGGGTAAACTCTCTTGATGACACCATATCATCAATCTTCACTAGACTTCATCTTCAGTCAGGCCACATTATACTCTAACTGCATCTTTTCAACCATGCCTTCACCCTAATCAACTCGGACCATATCTCAACCAATTTTTCATGATGACAAACTCATTACTCTTCATCTATATCGGTATCCCAACAAGCCTTTTCAGTCTGTCTAGTGCACAACCCTATTCTCATGCACTTTAGGCATTCCTTTTGTTTCACCAGTGAGAGCCTTTGAGCACTTGCATTTACCTCATCTTCTTTATCTCACCAAACTATGATGCACATAATGCATAACAAGAGATAAACTTCCCTTACCGGTAGAGTGACACCTTGTCTTCTGCATCCTACAATGCACTCATGTGACTTTCCTGTATGTGTAACATCTCTTCAAACAAGAAATTCACTTTCAATCATCTCTTCCCATGGTGAGTGCATCTTCATCCAGAGGGAGTCTTGCTATTTTTCTCATTATCAACACTTAACTTGTCAATTGACATACTCTCCTTGCTAGTGATACACTGTGCTAGTACCAATAACCTTACCATTTCATCCACACAAGTCAGGTAGTAACTTGTGTACTAGTATCACTAGTGATCACTTTTCCTTACTTTATTGGTGTTCTGCAACACAAGGTGATATCCAAGATATCACATCATGTACTCCTTCATAATAGTGTTGCACAAACATCTCTTCTACCTAGTCATCTCATACTGATTGATATCAATGACAACATAATACCAATAGCAATACCACTACTAATGATAAAGAACCCCCATTAAATGGGGTAATTATGTCATATGGTGAAGAGAAACATGAAGGGAAGGGAAGTGCTAAGGCACGATGTTTTTACCAACACCCCTAATTTTTTACTAGCTCCATTGCCTCCTTGATTAGCCTAAATCTGGTATCACTTGTTAACCTTATAATAATAGGGAACATGAATGTGTCATTGATTATCTTGTAATGCAACCTCGATTCTTTCAATGACAATTGTGTATAATATTCCCATACATCATTCTATCCTTCTTATTCCCCTAATTTTCCCTTAGTCTACAATCCTGGAAATTGACCTAATCAAGATGCAACCCAGATAACTGTAGTGTTGTAAATTGTACACCCTTGCTAGGGTGGTACAATTTCACACTTAGGTTAGCACCCGCCTTAGTGTGTCTTGCATCTTGCATTTCTCATTCCCCTTTAAGAATTTAATTTATTAATTTAAGTAAATCTAAGGTCTTGTCTCATCACTTTACACATTACAAAGTTGGGCCCTTTACCCTTAGTGTGCCCCTTTTCATATTATTCCTCCAATGAATCATTTAATCATAAACCCTAATTATGTCTTATTTTGACCATTTAGGCTCAATTTCACATATCAAAATATCTCAGAATCAATTGTAACTTTAGGATGCACTTTAATATCATCATATCTAATGACTATGAAAATTCAATGAAAAGTTGGTCGGACCATGGCGGGCATGCACATGGTCCACAACTTTTTTCCTGATATTTCAGGAGCACAATCCTATGATATGATAATTCTTAACCACCAAATATCAATGAGAAATTCAAATCCTCTGTCAACCTAAACATGGAATTAAGATCTAGGGTTCCATACATAAGAGCTCTCTTTCTTCATTTGAAGGGGTCTTCTTCTAAGAATCTAAGAACAGGTTCTTGGAGTATTACAGCCTTCTTTGCAGCAAAAGAGTATAACTTTGTAGTCTTGAACAACATTCAACATTCCTCCATCAAACATTCATCAAGCATCATTGTATCAATTGGGGGATTTTGAAGATGTAGAAGAATAGAAGATCACCAACTGAGGATTGGCTTGTACCTCTCCCTTGGGGTTGGGTATGGTTTTATGTTGTTTTTAAATCTTTGCATAAGCTTTATTTTGATTCATATACATGCTTTAGATCACTTTGCATTGTGGATTTAGAGCATTGACTTTGTCAATTATAAGCAATTAGGTTTTACAGTTTAGGGTTGCTCTAGGTTGTTTACTTTCATTCTTAGGATCTTGCATATACACAAGGTTCTTGCACACACATTTTCAATAGATTATTGGATAGTCATGGAGGTAGAAATCACCAACATGGGGATTTGACTATGGAAAAACCCTATATAGCCACCCCAAACCTTCCCTTTTCAGATTGTAGGTGTAGACACAAGAATCTAGAAGCACGTACAGATTTGGAACAAGCATCCACATCACTCAAAAACTTTAGAAGTCTAGAAACCCTATCAATGATAGGGGCATGGCACCTTGGTCCTACCAAAGACAATGATGTGGTACCCTGGTCCTTCCCTTTATCAGCAGGACTTGGTAGATCAACAATTCACATGTCTCATAATCCCTCCTCTCAGTTGCAACTCTAGAATTGCAGAATCAGGACAGTGGCATTGCACCTTGGTTTGAGACATTTTTACTTAGATTTTAGACATACGTGCACATTTGATTTTTTCTTCTAGTTTATACTTTTCAACAATGTATCAGTTGTTCTTTGGTCTGCATTCTCAGATTAGGATTTTCTTGCTTACTTGCTTCCTAGGTTAGATTGCATTTTGCATCATTCCTCTCTCTAATTTACAAAAAAGGAATAGAAAACCTAAGAGGTAATCTATGACTCTCTATTTCTCATAAGAAGTAGCTAACATGTGTTGCCTCCCTAGGTTCTTTTGTATTCAATGAGTGTGTATGAGACTGGGATTAGGGTTTCCATACTTAGTCTCACTTTTTCCCCTACACAATAACATAAGATGTGACAAGTAATTTTTTTGTATAATGGACTTCTCTAAGCTAGTCTATGATGTTATCTAACAAAATTTGAGCCCAATCATAATATTGTCATGCACTCAAAATTGTTAGCATGAATGTGTTGGTATTATGGATGAATTTGTCATGAGTTGCATTGATTTTGTCATTGATGTCAATACTTGTGTTCTTGGAGATCTACATTGTTGATTTGGATCTATGGTCATATTCGCTATGTGTTCACTGATAGGTTATATTGTTCATCGGTAGTGGTGATGACTTGTTATCATCTGGAGATCATTTGGTTATGTCGAAGACATTGATTGGAAACTTGGATTTGGTGTTTTGATTATTGGTCTAATCAGGTTGATAGATTTGCCTTTACCGATAGATAGGTTTAGGTTATAGACTGGTATACGTTTGATAGTCCAAATCAACACAACACGTTATGGAGACTATTTATTGATTGGATAATATGGTAAATGTATTGAGACAACATGTTGTAATGCATCAAGACTTATTTGTAACTGATTTTAATTCTAATATATTTAGTGATCCGACCTATACATTTGGTCTTAGGTTTTGTATAAATGTAATATCTTATTGAAGATCAGATATGTACATGGATATGGAAATGTTATGGGAGAATATTGAAGAGAAAATATATGAAGATCCTTGTGCAAATCACGTAGACATTATTTGAAGGTTAAAGGAGAGGTTATGAAGATGTTCAGAGCTTAAAGCGGTACTGAATCCAGCATTCCAAATGCTATTTTGTTTAGTACACTATCATTGGATTTAACCATCTAATTGTGTAGTCAGTGTGACTCCTATTTTGTGATTGAGCAGTGAGCTTTCGACGATTGGCCTTTCTGCATGTGTAGACCCCATTTGTATTCACATACTACCTATAGTAGTATCATCTTATTGTTGGTAAGGTTTCCCACCATGGTTTTTCCCTTACCGAGTTTCCACATCAAAACCTTTGTGTCATGCTATTTCTCTTTCTATTTTATACATCAAGTTTAATCGGTATTGCTGTATCTGTTAATCTATTTTACTGGCACTTAAGTTTGGTTTACTGGCATTAAGTTTAAGCTGGGATAACTTGCATTTGGATTACAATTTATATATAAATGGTTCACACTTGATTCACCCCCCCCTCTTAGTTTTCCTTTTAGTTCTTAACAATTGGTATTAGAGTTGGGTCCTCTTTTTGCAAAAGCCTAACAGCTTGAGGAGATCCTATGGTAGGAAATATATTCAAGAAGGACAGTCTGAAACTTGATGGAACTAACTATAGTATATGGAAGATTAGAATGGAAACACATCTGAACTGCATAGGAAGAGATATATGGGAAGTTACAAAGAATGGCTATGTTGCTCCTATTTTGAATTAACCTCATCCACCAACATTGGCTAAGGACTTGGAGAATGATCGCAAAGCAAGAGAAGCACTTTTGAGCGCATTATCAGATAAAAAAATCATGGGATTATCAAATTGATTTACTACTAAAGCTATTTGGGATAAATAGGAAACACTGAATGAAGGAGATACCACTATCAAAATTGCAAAATTAGAATGCTACCAGGTCAGGTATGAAAATTTAAAAATAAAAGAAGATGAAATAATTTTTGCTTTTATGGAAAGAGTTAATGAAATTGGTTTAGGAATACAATATTGTGGAGGATCCTTAAGCGAAGATGAAATTGTGTTTAAAGTTTTAAAAGCATTGCCACCGGCATATAAAATGAAAGTGATTGCTATTAATGAATTGAGAACCACGCTTAATACTTCAGTTTCTAGAGATACTTTGTTTGGAAAAATTTCAGCATTTGAACTTGAAGAGTTTGGTCCTATTGCTACTATAAAGACTGATTTATCTTTTAAAGAATCATCATCATCATCATCTAATAAAACTGATTGGAAAGAACTTTATGTAAGAGAACTTGAAGATATGAGAAAAGAAAATGAAGAACTTAAAGAGCTTGAAGCACTATTTGCAAGGAAAATGCCCATTGGTCCAGTGGGAAGTAAGTATGAAGGTAGAGCACCTTTCAAATGTTCTAATTGCAATAAAGTTGGTCATATAGCTTCTAGATGCCTTTACCAACATGCTAGACTAAGGGAGGAAGCAAAAAGATCATATAAGTGTTGGTATTTTGGTATGGTTCTATCATTGATGTCAACACCTACTAAACACTATCAACTCTAGCACTTTAGAGAATTATCAACATTCACCAGCAAATACACAGTCACTGATATCTGGTACATTGGCAGGATATAATGTTTACCGGCACTCAGAATGGCATGGAAAACACATGGTTATGTTGAAGACATCTTTTGGACACCTTGTCTAAAAGATTGGTTTATTGGAATAATTGTATTTGCATATTTTCTATTACCGGCAAATAGGTCTAGGATATACACCGACAAGTTTATCTTTTCCAAATCAGCATGGCACCCTTTGGAGATGACTTCTTATTATTGTAAATGCATTAAGCCAACATGTTAAATTGATTATTGCATCAAACATTAATTTACTTGTAAATTGATTTTATTGTAATATTTTTTAGAGCCGACCTACTAAAATTGGTCTTTGGTTATGGTATAAATGTAAGATCTTAATTGTAAGATCGGATGAGGAATGTGAAAAAGAGTTGTGTGAAGGTATATGCGAGAATAAGCAGAGCTATACATGCAGACATCATTTGAAGATTAAAGGAGGGTTTTGTGAAGATAATCAAAATTATACCAGTACTGAATCTAGCATAGAAAGATGCTAAATTAAGTAGTACATTCTTATTGGATTTAACCATCCAATTGTAGTCAGTGTGACTCCCATTGAGTAGTGAGCTCTAGGCATTTGGCCTTTCTACATGTACAGACCCCATTTCTATACACTTACTATCTGTAGTAGTATCATCTGATTGTGGGTAAGGTTTCCCGTTGTGGTTTTTCCCTTTACAGGGTTTCCACATACAAGTTCTAGTGTTAAGTGTTGTGGATGACTTTGTTCTTTTTGTTTCATGCATTAAATCTTACCGATATTGAAATTAACTGTTAAAATTGTCTATCGACATATTAGACTAGTTTACTAGTATTAAGCATTAAGTTGGTTAAGTTGTTTTTGGTTTAAATTTATCTGACAATTGATTCACCCCCCCCTCTCAGTTGTCTCTAGGACCTAATAATTGGTATCAGAGCCTAGTCCTCTTTTTGCAGAAGTTTAACAGCTTGAGGAGATCCAATGTCTAGCAACTATTTTAGGAAGGACAGTCCTAAACTTGACGGAACCAATTATGGGATATGGAAGATCATGATGGAAACACATCTGAACTTCATTGGAAAGGATATGTGGGAGGTTACAAAGATTGGATATACTGCTCCTACTACAAGTCAGCCTAATCCACCAAATTTGGCTAAAGATGAAGAAAATGATTGCAAGGCAAGAGAAGCACTTTTGAGCGCATTATCAGAACAACAAATCATGGGACTATAAGATAGGTCTACTGGTAAAGCTATTTGGGATCATCTGGAAACACTGAATGAAGGATATTCCATAATCAAAATTGCAAAACTTGAAAGCTTTTGGGTTAGGTATGAAAATCTGAAAATGGAAGAAGATGAAAGAATTTCTGCTTTTATGGAAAGAGTAAATGAAATTGTTTTGGGTATTAAATATTGTTGAGGAACCTTGAGTGAAGATGAATTTGTTTCAAAAGTTTTAAGAGGATTGCCACCGGCATATAAGATGAAAGTTACTGCTATAAATGAACTAAGAACAATGCCTAACACATCAGTAACTAGGGATATATTGATTGGAAAACTTTCAACATTTGAAATTGAGGAATTTGGTCCTGTTGCCACTATAAAAACTAACTTAGTTTTTAAAGCATCAACATCATCTGCACAATCATTTGACAAGTCTAATTGGAAAGCTTTTTATGCAAGAGAACTTGAAGAAAGAAGGAAAGAAAATGAAGAACTTGAAGAACTTGAAGCACTATTTGCAAGAAAAATGCCTAAAGGTCCAATTGGAAGTAAGTATGAAGGTAAAGCACCCTTTAAATGTTTCAACTATAATAAGATTGGTCATATAGCCTCAAGATGCCCTGAAAGACATGCTAAGTTAAGAGAAGAAGCTAGAAGGACATACAAACCTAACACTGGATATCAGAGATACAAATTTAAGAAAAATAAAGACAAATCTTGTTATCTTGTTGATGAACGAGTCACTAATGATTCTAATGAGGATTCGACACACAATGGATGGGTCTTTGTTGCTATAATAGAAGATCAGCCGGAACCTACTATTCAACTGGTAGAGCAGGCCTTGGCAGCTAAAATTGAAGTTAAGGATGAATGGATCATTGATTCAAGATGCTCACATCATATGACTGGTGATAAGAGTAAATTCCTAACCTTTTAGGAGTATAATGGAGGTCTAGTAAGATTTGGAGATGATAAAGCTTGTTTGATCAGAGGTAAGGGTACAATATCTCTTGATGGTAAGCATAGTACTGACAATGTTTACTATGTTGAAGGTTTAAAGCATAATCTTTTGAGTGTTGGTCAATTAGTTGAAAAAGGATTTCAGTTACAATTCAAAAATGGTAAATGCAAAATTATAAATAGAACTGGCTTGGAAATTGCAACCGGTAATCAAACTAGAGGTAACATCTTTCATCTGAAAAACAATGAAAAAACATGCTTGATTGCTCATATTGATGAAAGATAGCTATGGCATAAGAGACTTTGTCATGTAAATTTTGATTGCATAGTGAAGATCAATACTACTAAGGCAGTTAGAGATCTACCTAAGATTGGTACACCTCAAAATCCAGTATGTAAGGAATGCCAATTTGGAAAACAAGTTAGAGATACTTTCAAAAGTATTCCAGAAAAATCTAATAATGCTCTTTACTTAATTCATACTGATTTATGTGGTCCAGCTAGAACTAAAAGTTTACAAGGAGATAGATATTTTATGTTAATCATTGATGACTATTCTAGAATGTGATGGGTTACTTTTCTCAGAGAAAAATTAGAAGCACTTGGAAAATTCAAACTGTTCAAAGCAATGGTAGAAAATGAAACTGGCAAGAAAATCAAATGTCTCAAATTAGATCAAGGAGGAGAATTTACATCTAAGGACTTTAATGCATTTTGTGAAGTGAATGGAATTAGAAGACAACTATCAGCACCCCAGACACCACAGCAAAATAGAGTTGTTGAAAGGAAAAATAGAACTATCTTGGATGCAGCCAAAAGTATGTTATCAGAAGCAAATCTACCACATGTATATTGGAGAGAGTCAGTAAGTATAGTGGTCTATACATTCAACAAAGTTCACATCAAAGGTGAAACCGGTAAGATACCTCATCAACTTTGGTTTGGTATTACTCCTACACTTAAGTATTTTAGAATATTTGGAAGTAAATGCTATATTAGAAGAGATGAGTATATTGGAAAATTTGATCCTAGAAGTGATGAAGGAATATTTCTTGGTTATTCATCTAAGAGTAAGGCATATAGATGTTTTAACAAAAGATTGTAGAAAATTGTTGAGAGTACAAATGTAAAGATTGATGAACAATTCAGAGAAATTCCAAAGTATACAGACTCTGAACCGGTAACAAAAATACTGACAAATGAATCTATACAAAATCCATCGGTATAGAATGAAGATCTAGGTACACTGGTATCATCTGAAAATTCCACTCTGACTAAGGAACAACAGCAAACCAAGACACCCTGGTATGTAAGACTGAATCATTTTGAAGATCAGATAATTGGAAACAAGCATAAAGGAGTTATGACAAGAAGAAGATTGGCAAATGAAGAGGTATGTCTTATTTCTCAAATTGAACCATCATCTATTAATGAGGCATGTGAAGATAAACACTAGATTAAAGCTATGGAAGATGAATTAGAACAAATTGAGAAGAATAACACTTGGACATTAGTTCCCCGGCCTAAAGATAAAAATGTGATTGGAACCAAATGGGTATTCAAAAACAAACTTAATGAAGATGGTAAGGTCATCAAAAATAAAGAAAGACTAGTGTGTAAGAGATATTCTCAGAAAGAAGGAATTGATTATAATGAAACCTTTGCACTCGTAGCTAGAATTGAGGCAGTCAAATTATTCTTGGCTTTTGCAGCACATAAGAACTAAAAAGTTTATCAAATGGATATTAAATGTGCATTTCTGAATGGAGATCTTGAAGAAGAAGTTTACATTGAATGACCTGATGGATTTTCTTTGACAGAAAACAAAGATATGGCTTGCAGGTTAAGGAAAGACTTGTATGGATTGAAGCAAGCTCCAAGAGCTTGGTATGCAAGGTTAGATAAGTATCTTTTGAAGATTGGTTTTTCTAAAGGTATTGCAGACAACAATTTATATTATAAGGTGACTAATGATGACATCTTGGTTATAAAAGTTTTTGTTGATGATATAATCTTTGGAGGTGAAAATGGATTATGTGAAGACTTTTATATTGAAATGCAGCAAGAATTTGAAATGTCTATGATTGGAGAAATAAAATTCTTTTTAGGATTGTAGATCTCACAAACTGATAAAGGTATATTCTTGAGTCAATCTAAGTACTTGAAGGAATTACTAAAGAAATTTGGAATGGAAAACTCTAAACCAGTAAGCACACCTATGACTACAAATGACAAATTATCACTAAAAGATGAATTTACACCTGTTAATCCATCTAGGTATAAATCTATGATAGGAGGTTTAATGTATTTGACACAAACAAGACCTAATATCATGAATGCAGTATGTATTGTTTCAATATTTCAAATTAATCCTAGAGAAAATCATGAATCAACAGTAAAAAGGATTTTTCAGTACTTACAAGGGACTACAAATCTTGGATTATGGTATCCTAGAGATGAAAAATTTGAATTATATGCATACACAGATGCAAATTGGGCAAGAGATGTGGATGATAAGAAGAGCACCACAAGTGGAGCATTTTTTCTTGGAAATGGACTAATTTCTTGGTTAAGCAAGAAACAAAGTTCTACATCTTTATCAACAGCTAAATCAGAATATATTGCAACAGCAACAAACTGTACACGGGTATTATTGCTTAAACAAATGTTGAAGGACATAAAGGTAAAATGCAAGGAACCTATAACTATCTATTGTGATAATACTACAGCAATTGATATATCTAATAACCCGGTATTACACTCTAAAATGAAACCTATTTCTATAAAACTGAATTTCCTAAGGGACAAAGTTGAAGAAAAAGAGATAAAACTAGTTTATGTGAATACAAAAGAGCAGATTGCAGATATTTTTACTAAACCTCTGCCTAAGGAAACTTTTGAATATCTCAGAGATCAGCTTGAAGTTATACCCCCACTAGTAGAGACTTAGGAAATTGATGATTGTCATCAACCGATAGAATTAACAAGAGAAAATCTTTTACTCTGGTTTTTGATGAGGAAGCTACTACTCAGGGGGAGTAGTTGGTATACTGTATTGGTTGGTATTTTGTAAATGTTATTACTTTGGCATTTGATGTCAAAGGGGGAGAGATTGGATATTGAAAAACACAGGAAAAACACAAGGAAGACAAATGTTACTCTCAAGGGGAGAGACTATTACTTTAAGGAGAGACTATTCATATCTGAATTCTAGTTATAATTTCCTTTTGGGAAATTACTGGTTTTTGGTATTTGGCATTTCTATTTTGGCACTTTGATGGTTTTCCATCTTGTGTTGCCATCAATGCCAAAGGGGGAGATTGTTGGTATTTTGGTATGGTTTTGTCATTGATGTCAACACCTACTAAACACTATCAACTTTGGCACTTTGGAGAATCAACAACATTCACTGACAAATACATAGTCACTGATATCTGGTACACCGATAGGATATAATGTTCATCGAAACTTGGAATGACATGGAAAACACATGGTTATGTCGAAGACATCTTTTGGACACCTTGTCTTAAAGATTGGTTTATTGGAATAATTGTATTTGCATATTTGCTATTACCGGCAAATAGGTCCATGATATACATTGGCAGGCTTATCTTTTCCAGATTAGCATGGCACGCTTTGGAGATGACTTATTATTGTTGTAAATGCATTAAGACAACATGTTAAATTGGTTATTGCATTGGACATTAATTTACCTGTAAATTGATTTTATTGTAATATCCTTTGGAGCTGACCTACTAAAATTGGTCTTAGGTTATGGTATAAATGTAAGATCTTAATTGTAAGATCGGATGAGGAATGTGAAAAAGAGTTCTGTGAAGGTATATGCGAGAATAAGTAGAGCTATACATGCAGACATCATTTGAAGATTAAAGTAGGGTTTTGTGAAGATAATCAGAACTATACCGGTACTGAATCCAACATAGAAAGATGCTAAATTAAGGAGTACATTCTTATTGGATTTAACTATCCAATTGTAGTTAGTGTGACTCCCATTGAGAAGTGAGCTCTAGGTGCTTGGCCTTTCTGCATGTGTAGACCCCATTTGTATACACTTACTATCTGTAGTAGTATCATCTGATTGTGGGTAAGGTTTCCCACTGTGGTTTTTCCCCTTATAGGGTTTCCACGTACAAGTTCTGGTGTTAAGTGTTGTGGATGACTTTGTTCTTTTTGTTTCATGCATTAAATCTTACCAGTATTGAAATTAATAGTTAAAACTATCTACTGGCATATTAGACTGGTTTACCGGAATTAAGCATTAAGTTGGTTAATTTATTTTTGATTTAAATTTATCTAACAACTGATTCACCCCCCCTCTCAGTTGTCTTTGGGACCCAACAATAAGCCTAACCCTGATTATCAAAGATACAGATTTAAGAAAAACAAAGATATATCATGTTACTATGTAGATGAAGGTGTTACAAATGATTTAGATGAAGATCTAGCAGATAGCGGATGGGATTTTGTTGCAATAAAAGAAGATCAACCGACATCTATTGTCAAACTGGTAGAGTAGGCACTGGTAGCGAAAAATGAAAAAAAGGATGAATGGATAATAGATTTTGGATTCTCACATCATATGGCTAGTGACAAAAGAAAATTATCATCTTTTCAGGAAATTCATGGAGGTCAAGTAAGGTTTGGAGATAATAAAGCTTGTTTAATCAAAGGAAAAGGCACTATATATTTGGATGGTAAGAATAATACTGACAATGTTTACTATGTAGAAGGTTTAGAGCATAATCTTTTGAGTGTTGGTCAATTAGTTAAAAAAGGATTTCAATTACAATTCAAGAATGGGAAATGCAAAATCACAAACAAAACTGGATTGGAGATTGCTACCGGTAATCAAACTAAAGGTAATATCTTTCACTTGAATACCAGCAATAAGACATGTTTGATTATACACATTGATGAAATTTTTTTATGGCATAAGAGACTTTGTCATGTGAATTTTGATTGAATTGTAAAAATCAATTCAACTAAGGCAGTAAGGGATTTACCTAAGATTGTGAAACCTCATAATCTGATATGTAAGGAATGCCAAATGGGAAAGAAAGTTAGAACAACATTTAAGAGCATTACTGAAAAATCCAATAATACTCTTGATTTAATTCATACTAACTTATGTGGTCTAGCAAGAACAAGAAGTCTACAGGGAGATAGATACTTTATGCTAATAATAGATGATTATTCTAGAATGTGTTGGGTTACTTTCCTCGGGGAGAAGTTAGAATCTTTTGAAAGATTCAAGGTATACAAGGCAATGGTAGAGAATGAAACCGACAAGAAAATTAAATGTTTCAAATCAAATCAAGGAGGAGAATTTACATGTAGATAATTTAATGCATTTTGTGAAGTGAATGGAATCAAAAGACAATTATCAACACCCTAGACACCCTAGTAGGATGGAGTTGTGGAAAGGAAGAACATAACTATTCTGGATGCAACAAGAACCATGTTAATGGAAGCAAATCTACCACATATTTACTAGAGAGAAGTAGTGAATACAATGGTTTATACTTTCAACAGAGTTCACATCAAAAGTGAAACCAGTCAAACCCCTTATGAGCTATGGTTTGATCATATTCCTACTCTTAAGTATTTTAGAATATTTGGAAGCAAATGTTATATTAGAAGAGATGAATATATTAGAAAATTTCATCATAGAAGTGATGAAGGAATATTTCTTGGTTATTCATCTAAAAGAAAGGCATATAGATGTTATAATAAAAGGTTACAGAAAATCATTGAGAGTACTAATGTGAAGATAGATGAACTTTTTGGAGGAGATTCAAGATCTATAGAACCAATAGTTGAAATTATTATAAGTGAACTGACACAGATTGCACAGGTACAAAGTGAAGACCTAGTCACAATCTGCTATTGAAGAACAACAACATGTAAGTGGAAATCAGAACAAACCTAGGTATGTAAGATTGAATCATTCAGAGAATCAGATAATTGGAAACAAGAATCATGGTGTTATGACTAGAGGTAGACTGGAAAATGAAGAGGTATGTTTGATTTCTCAAGTTGAATCAACATCTGCTATTGAAGGATGTCAGGATGAACATTGGATAAAAGCAATGGAAGATGAATTAGAAAAAATTGAAAAGAATGACACTTGGACATTGGTTCCCTGACCTAAAGACAAAAAATGTAATTGGAACTAAATGTGTATATAGAAATAAACTTAATGAAAATGGTGAAGTAATCAGAAACAATGCAAGATTAGTTTGTAAAGGTTATTCAAAGAAAGAAGGAATTGATTATAATGAAACCTTTGCACTGATAGCTAGAATTGAGGCAATTAGACTATTTCTTGCATTTGAAGCTTATAAGAACTATAAAGTTTATCAAATGGATGTTAAATGTGCATTTTTGAATGGAGATCTTCAGGAGGAAGTTTACATTGAACAACCTGATGGATTTTCTTTGATAGATAATAAGGATATGGTTTGCAGGTTAAAGAAAGCTTTATATGGTTTGAAGCAAGCTCCCAGAATTTGGTATGCTAGATTGGATAAATATCTTTTGAAGCTTGGTTACACAGAATGTAATGTTGATAGCAATTTGTATTACAAGGTTACCAATGATGATATTTTGGTTATTGAAGTATTTGTAGATGATATTATTTTTGGAGGTGAAGATGGACTATGCAAGGACTTTGCTAACAAGATGCGGGAAGAATTTTAAATGTCTATGATTGGAGAGATTAAAAAAAATTTAGGCTTGTAGATTTCACAAACAGATAAAGAGATATTCATTAGTCAGACAAAGTACTTGAAGGAACTTTTGAAGAAGTTTGGTATGGAAAATTCCAAACCGGTAAGCACTCCTATGACTACAACTGATAAATTCACATTGAAGGATTAATCAACTCCTATTAATCTGACAAGGTATGCAATCTAGAACTTCAAAAAATTGAAGTCCTAGTAAACTACAAAGTTGGAACAAAAGAAGGAGCTTGTGACCCCATGAGACTACGGGGTTCCAAGTTTAAAAGACATGAAAAAAGAAACTAACTTGAGAACTTAGGAACCTGGTTTTTTGAAGTAGTGAGTGTTAGGTCCCGGAGACAACTGAGAGGGGGGGGATAAATTGGTTGTCCAATAAATTCAACCAAAATTAACTTAACTAGAAATTAATGCTTAATACCGATAAACCAAATATCAATGACTTTGCATAAGTATTTGACTTGCCGATGAACATAACCAAAGTCTCCAAGTGTTGATAAGTGTTGACAAGTGTTGACATCAATGAAAAAACCATATCAACATATCCAAAATACCAACAATCTCCCCCTTTGGCATTGATGGCAACACCAGATGGAAAAACCATCAAAGTGCCAAAATAGAAATACCAAAAACCAAAAACCAACAATCTCCCAAAGAGATCATTAACCAGAAATCAAAAATACATAATATCTCCTCCTAGGAATAATCTCTCCCAAAAGAAAAAGATAAATGTGTTTTTCCATATCAATCTCTCCCCCTTTGACATCAAATGCCAAAGAAATACAAAACCAAATACAATTAGTTCAAAGAACTTATCACAAAATACCAACTAATTCAATATACCAACTACTTCCTCTGAGAAGCAGCTCTCCTAATCAAAGCCAAAATAAAAGATCTTTGTTAATTATGTTGGTTGATAAAAAATATCAACTATCTAAGTCCCTACCAGTGGGGGTAGGACTCCAAGTTGCTCTCTGAGATACTCAAATGTTTCCTTAGGAAAAGACTTTGTAAAAATATATGTAATCTTCTCTTTAGTATTCACATAAACCAATTTCACTTCTTTTTCTTCAACATTTTCCTTTAGAAAGTTCAGTTTGATAGAAACATGTTTAGTTTTAGAGTGATGTACCGGGATTTTTGATATATCAATTATTTTTGTATTGTCATAGTAAATAGTTATAGGTTCCTTGCAATTTACCTTTATGTCCTTCAACATTTTCTTGATCCATAATACCTATGTACAATTAGTTGTTGCTGCAACATATTCTGATTTTGTTGTTGATAGACTTGTACAACTTTGTTTCTTTCTCAACAATGAAATTAGTCTACTGCCAAGAAAAAATGCTCTACTGGTGGTGCTTTTTCTGTCATCCACATCTCCTACCCAATTATCATATGTGTATGCACATAAGTCAAAATTTTCATCTCTAGGATACCATAAACCAAGATTTGTAGTGTCTTGTAGGTACCGAAAAAATCCTTTTCACTGCTGATTCATGATTTTCTTTAGGATTAATCTGATATCTTGAAACAATACATACTACATTCATAATATCAGGTCTTGTTTGTGTCAAATACAGTAAACCTCCTATCGTAGATTTGTATCTAGTTAGATTAACAGGTGTAGATTCATCCTTCAAAGATAATTTATCATTTGTAGTCATTGGTGTGCTTACCGGTTTATAGTTTTCCATGCCAAATTTCTTTAGTAATTCCTTCAAGTACATAGATTGACATAGGAATATACCTTTATCAGTCTATGAAATCTGCAATCCTAAAAAGAATTTTATCTCTCCAATCATAGACATTTCAAATTCTTGCTGCATTTTGTTAGAAAAATCTTTACACAAACCATCTTCTCCTCCAAAGATTATATCATCAATAAAAACATCAATAACCAAAATGTCATCATTAGTCACTTTGTAGTATAGATTATTGTTAGCATTACCTTTTGTGTATCCAATCTTCAAAAGATATTTGTCCAATCTTGCATAGCAAGCTCTAGGAGCTTGTTTCAATCCATATAAAGCTTTCCTTAACCTGCAAACCATGTCTTTGTTATCTATCAAAGAAAATCCATCAGGTTGCTCAATGTAAACTTCTTCTTCAAGATCTCCATTTAGAAATACACATTTAACATCCATTTGATATACTTTATAGTTCCTGTGTGCTGCAAAAGCCAATAAAAGTCTTACTGCCTCAATTATAGCTATCGGTGCAAAGGTTTCATTGTAGTCAATTCCTTATTATTGTGAATATCCCTTACACACTAGTCTTGCTTTGTTTCTGATTACCATTCCATCTTCATTAAGTTTATTTCTAAAAACTCATTTAGTTCCAATTACATTTTTGTCTTTAGGTCGGGGAACTAATGACCAAGTGTTATTCCCTTCAATTTGTTTTACTTCACCTTCCATTGCTTTAATCCAATATTTATCTTTACATGCCTCATTAGTTGATGTAGGTTCAATTTGAGAAATAAGACATACCTCCTCATTTTCCAATCTTCCTCTAGTCATAACTCCTTGAAATTTGTTTCCAATTATCTGATCTTCAGAATGATTCAATCTTACATACCGAGGTGTTTTTAATTGATGTTGTTCTTTAGTGACAGTTGAATCTCCAAATGATGCCAATGTAACTGGATCACCATTCTGTACCAGTGTATTCATAATAGGTTTATTTGTGATTATCTCTATTGCCAATTCAGATTTTGTGTACCTTGAATTTCCTCTAAATTGTTCATCAATCTTTACATTTGCACTCTCAACAATTTTTTGCAATCTCTTGTTAAATCTATATGCCTTGCTCTTAGATGAATAACCAAGAAATATTCCTTCATCACTTCTAGGATCAAATTTGCCAATATACTCATCTCTTCTAATATAACATTAACTTTCAAATATTTTGAAATATTTAAGAGTAGGAGTATTACCAAACCACAGTTCATGTGGGGTCTTACCGGTTTCTCCTCTGATGTGAACTCTATTGAATGTATAAATAGTTGTATTGACCACTTCTCTCTAGTATATATGAGGTACATTTGCTTCTGATATCATACTTCTGGCTACATCTAAGATAGTTCTATTTTTCCTTTCCAGAACTCCATTCTGCTAGTGTGTCTGGGGTGCTGATAAGTATCTTCTGATCCCATTCACTTCACTAAATGTATTAAATTCCTTAGATGTGAATTCACCTCCTTGATATCATCTCAAACATTTTATTTTCTTGCTAGTTTCATTTTCTACCATCACCTTGAATAGTTTGAATTTCCCAAATGCTTCAAATTTTTCTCTGAGAAAAGTAACCCAACACATTCTATAATAGTCATCAATGATTAGCATAAAATATCTATCTCCTTGTATACTTCTAGTTCTTTCTGGACCACATAAATCAGTATGAATTAAATCAAGAACATTGTAAGACTTCTCAGGAATACTCTTGAAAGTTCCTCTAACTTACTTTCCAAATTGACATTCCTTACATACTGCATTGTGAGGTTTAACAATCTTAGGTAAATCTCTAACTGCCTTAGTAGTACTAATTTTCAAAATGTAATCAAAATTTACATGACAAAGTCTCTTATGCCATAACCAACTTTCATCAATATGTGCAATCAAACATGCTTTCTCATTATTGTTCAAATGAAAGATATTACCTCTAGTCTGATTACCGGTTGCAATTTCCAAACCAGTTATGTTTATGATTTTGCATTTACCATTCTTGAATTGTAACTAAAATCCTTTTTCAACTAATTGACCAACACTCAAAAGATTATGCTTCAAACCTTAAACATAATAAACATTATTTGTATTGTCCTTACCATCAAAATATATAGTGCCTTTTTCCTTTGATCAAACAAGCTTTGTCATCTCCAAATCTTACTAGACCTCCATTATAATCCTAAAGGTTAAGAATTTACTCTTATCTCTAGTCATATGATGTGAACAGCTTGACTCAATAATCCATTCATTCTTATCTTAAAATTTAGCTACCAGGGCTTGTTCTACCAGTTGAACAGTAGGTGCCGGTTGATCTTCTGTTATAGCAACAAAAGCCCATCCATTGTCTGTTGAATCCTCATCAGAATCATCAGTAACTCCTTCATCAGCATAATAACAAGATTTTTGATAGTCAAGGTTAGGCTTATATGTTCTTTTAGCTTCTTCTCTTAATCTTGCATGTCTATCAGGACATCTAGATGCCATATGACCAATCTTGTTATTGTTAAAACATGTAAAGGGTGCTTTACCTTCATATTTACTTCCAATTGGACCTTTAGGCATTTTCCTTGCAAATAGTGCTTCAAGTTATTCAAGTTCTTCATTTTCTCTCTTGCTTTCTTCAAGTTCTCTTGCATAGAAGGCTTTCCAATGAGATTTATCATGTGATGATGATGATGTTGTAGTTGATGATGATGCCTTAAAAGCTAGATCTATCTTGATAGTAGTAATAGGACCAAATTCCTCAAGCTCAAAAGCTAAAAGTTTTCCAACCAAAGTGTCTCTAGATACTGATGCATTAGGTATTGTTTTTAATTCTTTTATAGCAATAACTTTCATTTTATATGCTAGTGGCAAAGCTCTTAAAACTTTAGAAACAATCTTGTCTTCACTTAAGGTTCCTCCACAACATTGTATACCTAAAACAATTTCATTTACTCTTCCCATAAAAGTAGAAATTCTTTCATCTTCTTCCATTTTCAGACTTTCATACCTAACCCTGAAGAATTCAAGTTTTGCAATTTTGATCATTGAATCTCCTTCATTCAATGTTTCCAGTTTATCCTAAATAGCTTTAGTAGTAGATCTATCTGATAATCTCATGACTTGTTGATCTGACAATGCACTCAAAAGTGCTTCTCTTTCTTTGCAATCATTTTCCTCATCTTTAGCTGAGTTAGGTGGATTAGGTTGACCTTGAGTAGGAGAAGTATAGCCATTCTTTGTAACATCCCATATATCCTTTCCAATGTAATTTAAGTGTGTCTCCATCATGATCTTCCATATGCAATAGTTGGTTCCATCAAGTTTCAAACTATCCTTCCTAAAATAGTTAGAAGACATTGGATCTCCTCAAGCTGTTAAAATTCTGCAAAAAAAGAAGTAGGCTTTGATACCAATTGTTATGTCTCAGAGATAACTAAGAGGGGGGGAGTTGTTGGCATTTTTGATGTTTATGTTGTGACTGTCATTGATGGACACACACTTACATTAAGATCCACTTTATATGTATGAGCTAGAGCTCAACCGGTATGTTGTATTCTAGTCTTTCGACTATTGGTGATTTTGTAGAATGTGTTTCCTGATCTAAAGCGGCATGTCAGCCCCAAGAGGTTCGCAGATATCAAGTGGTACAAGGAAGAAAAGAAGCATAACACATTCCTACCAATCTTCATTTTTGTCAAACTGGCAACCAATATTTTGTATGAACTGGTAATACTCTGTGATGAGTTACCAACCAGCATTTTGTGATGATTTACCAATCCACCAATTGCTTGATGGTGTCGACACACTGATGGTGCTTCTTGTGTCATGTTACTAAGTATGTCTAGATTCATTGAACCTAGGAAATTGTAATGCAATCCTATTGGACCAACATGAAATTAGATTCCTTTAAAAGGACATCATGTCTAGGGTTTTAGGTTGTTGTTGAAAGGGTTTATGTTGTGCTAGGGTTTAAGGTGGTTGTTGAGTTGCTGTAAGAGCGATCTTATCTAAGAAGATCAAGTTGTAACTGAGAGAGAGATAGAGAAGACTGAGGTAATGTTTGAATGCATTAATAGTGAGCAACACTGGATCTAACCAAGCATTTTTTGCTATTAGATAGATCAAACACTTGTTGATTACTCACATCTTTGACAAGTCTGTAGTCCTTAACTAGGTAGGCCCAAAAGCCTTTGTAAAATCCTCTAACAAGGTGGTTCACCACTGTGAATCTAAAATCCTCTAGCAAGGTAGTCTTTAATTGGACTTATCTCCTAATAGAGATTGAGATTACTAACAGGATATGTTCTAGTGAAGAACATTGTAAGACCTTAACCGGTCTAACCTTAACCAGTTTGGTTTCTATTCTGTAGATAGTGATTTGTGAGTTCCATCTCACCGTGGTTTTTCCCATTTGGGTTTCCATGTCAAATATCTTGTGTTATGGTTGTATTGTTTTTGTGGGTGAATGCTTTACTTGCATTTTAGTTTGCATGTGTGATAACTGATCTGTCTATTAAACTATTTTACCAATTTGTCTTCAGATTGTTTAAGTGTTTTAGTGCATTGGTTTTTGGCATACTAATTCAATCCCCCTCTTAATATTCATCATTTGGTATCAGAGCCTACCTTTCTATAAGTTTAACCACTTGGAAAGAGATATGGGGGAATACACCTTGAGGGAACTTACTCAACGGCTCACTTAGTTTTAGCAAGCCTATGATGATCTTATGGTCAAATACAAGGCATCTCAAGCAAAAAGGAGAAAACATGCAGAAGTTGATGGAGCTATCTGAAAGTAGTTCTAAAGATGAAGCAAACATGGAAGCCATGATTGTAGAAGTAAATAAGCTGAATGATTCAAACTCCAATCTGAGAAAGGAGTTGGAAGGACTGAATATCTGATTTAGTCAAGAGCTTGAGAACCATAGAAAATCTGAATATCTAGTAAAGGATAGAGATCATGAGATCTCCAAGTTGAAACAAGAGATTAGTGCACTAACTACTCACCTTCATGAGAGAAGAATGGAAAAAGAAGGAGTACAAGATGAACTGAACATAGCCATCTCTAAAAATGCAAGCCTAGTGGAGACAAATACTGCTATTTCTAAAGAACTCTCTGAGTCAAAGGAAATACTTGCTAAGTTTAGCAAAAGTACTATCAAGCTAGAGAAAAAGCTTGAGTCATCTAGACCGGTAAAGAACACCAATGGAATTGGTTTCTCTGGACATGAGGAATTAGAATCCTCTGGAACAAATGTTGAAGCATCAAAGAAGCAATCGACACTCAAAGGAAAAGGTAAGCAAAAATTCAAACCTGTTTGCTTTAACTGTCTTAAAGAAGGACACATTGCAAATGAATGTAGGAGCAAAGCATACAATAATTTTCTTTACTTTATTAACAATGTACCTAGATCCAATAAGTTCAATGGTCATTGTTATGCATGCAAAAAGTTTGGACATAGAGCATCTGATTGCAGGTCTATCATGAACAACACTGGAAGATATCTTCATAGGACCCAAGGAGCTGGTCTGGAATCTTTTGTGAACCAGAACCCTAACCGGTTTAATGCTTATAGTTATCAGTCAAGTAACAATGGTTATCAACAAGCAATAGGATGGAGAGAAAACTATCAGATTTGTCATGGTCACACTGCCACTACATGCAAAAGGAAGAATGGAAACATGAACAATGGACCATGGAGAGCACCTAGATTAGTTTGCTATCACTGCAAGATTCTACAGAAGTAGAAAGAGTATATTTGATGATATACCAGTCACTCAAAAAGGATAAATTGATGTTGAAACAGTTCAAGTGGACATGAACAAAACCTGGAGGAAGAAACCAACAATGTTGGAAGAGGAACCAGTTTCTACACCTAGTGTGGAAATATCAGAACTAGCAAACTAAGCTCCAAAGAGGCTTAGGGGGAGAAAATGGCTAAATGTTTTCAAACCCCCGGTTACACAGGTAAAAGAACTTAACCAGTATGTGATACCTATTTCTTGGCAGAAGACTGGAAATGGTAAAAAGGCAAATTAGGGTTTACACCCTAAAAGAGGAGCATTAATGGCGGTAGGTGAGAGACACGTATAGAAACATATTTCAAATTATTTCTCTCTATTTGTTTTCAAGTGAAGTAAAGTTTTTCAAAGTGTAGAGTGAAGAAAAGGTGATTTGAGCTAAGATTTCAAGAAATTGATAGGTCTTGAAGGAGATTCAAATCTAGTTTGCAAACGGTCGTGGAGAACACAAAGCAGTGATTTGGCAACCAATAGAGAGTGGAGTGAAGCAGAATAGGGAAGCCCTAAATTTGCATTTCAAAGGTATTTTTCATGTTCTTGAAATACTTTACAATGGCTTCCGCATCACATACCAGTTCTAGTACATTCATTGAGTCGGAAAGTTTCATCCAAAGGAAGTCCAAATATAATGCCTTAACTCAAGTTCCAGCTCGAGTAATAGTTGAAGAGGGAGTTTATGATTATATTGATTACCAAATAGAAGACCTAGGGTCTTTAGCTATTCATACCTAGTTAGGTTTATTTTGCGGCAAGGACAAGAAAATCAAACTGGAGTTTAGTATCCTAGAGAAGAAGAAACTCCATAATGCAGTATACTTTCTGGAAGACTTCACAGAGGATCACATCAGGATCATCTTGAGAAAAGTCCATGGTGACAAGATGTACCTAGAGGGGATGCATGATATCATGCCACAGGCAATTCATGTAGTCACCAATTTTTGCAACACAAGGGAAGTGCTAGCCCTAAGAATGGTAAGAAAAATGGAAATGGCCAAGCTCACCGATTCAACAAGCGACTCATGAGGTATGATAGTTAATTCTATCAAGGATGATCTGGTGAAATATGCCTACATGGTAATTGGCTACAAAACATTCTCAGCCAGCAGGATTAATTATGTATCTGCTACAATGGTAAATGTCACTTACTGGATGATCAAAGAGGATGCATCATTTGACCTATGCACTGATATGCAGAGGCAACTCCTATCTAACTTGAAGTCAATTAAACAGGATAATGCATTGAGATTCAAATTCGGACAACTATTGGTTGGGTTCTTCTTCTATTTCCAAGGCTTCTTTCCTGGAGTAGGAGATGTTCAGTGGTCCCCTGACCAACTGGTAACCAAATAGATCAAGGAAAGCATTCAAGCTATTAGAACCGATTACCCTGATGTATTGAACAAATATTTTGATGAGTTCAAGAGGAAGATGAGTGAAAAGGTAGGGATCTCAGGTGATATTGTTAAGAAATATGAAGATGACACCTGTTTCACCATTCAGGTGGACAAATACCTAATGGAGGCTGTTGAGCCTAGAATGGAGGAAGTGGAGCCAATGGGCTATGAGGTTATGTATGATATGCTAGAAGGGTATGTGTCAACCCTTATTGCCTTGCCTCTTGATCCCAAGGCTAAGAGGACCAGAACCTATTTGGAGAGGATTACACTAGTAGATGAACCCTCTGTTAAGAAAGGAAAAGAATCGACAGCAAAGAAAGCAAAGGCAATGCCTGTAGCATCGACACTGGCTACTACTGCAACTCCAAGAGTGACTAAGCGGTCACCTGCAAAGAAGAAACCGGAAGTAGCATCGGAAAAAGTCTTCGAAAGAAAAAGGAAGACTAAGTAAAATGAACTGGACTCCAATGAGACTGAGTTTGATGAAAAGACAAAGAAGGCCACATAGACAAAGAAGATGAAGAAGAATGAACCGGTAGCATCCGCATAGGTAAATATTGATATCTCCTCATACAAACCTTTGACACATTTTCAAAGGATAGTAAAGAATATTAGGAGAAAATTACTTCATGATTTAGTTGATTACTATGATGATTTTAATAGTGAGGAGAAAGATGAAGTATTATAGGAGATTATTCTTTATTTGTGTAAAAATGACCGATCACCATCAGAGATTAAATCTCAGACACTAGATTCATTATTTAAGGCATTAGATAATAAATGGCACATAGCCATAGAAAAAGAATAGGAGATTAGGGAGAAAGTCTTTGCACAATACTTTCCTGACCTCTCAAATTCAGAATTATTTGATGTTTTGGATCAAAATAAAGGACTCTTCTTCACAAGGAGAAGAAGACTTTGGCTGTTAGAGGGGAGAATTGATGATGAAAAAAAAGACACTCATTAGCATATGGATTATGCTATCAACTCTCACAAAGCATGTATAACCAACCTACAAGTGGAAAAAGAACCGGTTGTATCCAAACCAGATGAAGTTTTTGATGAAGAAGGCAACCTAGTTGAAGAACCAATCGACACCATTGATGTCGATGCACTGGACATAGAAGATGTCACTAAAGCTATACCTTCTAAGGGAATAGAATAGGAGAAACAAGATGAACAGGGAAGTGAGCAAGCCAAGGACACATAGGAAGTGGCTGGGGAATAGACAGAGAAGAAGAAGAGGGATGAAGATGAGAAAAAGAAGAAAGAGGAAGAGAAGAGAAAAGAGGAAGAGGAGAAAAGAAAAGATGAAGATGAGAGAAAGAGGAAAGAGGAAGATGAGAGGAAAAAGAAAGAAGAAGAGGATAAGGAAGAAAAGAAGAAGAAGGAAGAGGAAGAAAAGAAGAAGAAGAAAGAGGAAGAAAAGAAGAAGAAGGAAAAGGAAGAGGAAGAGAAAGAAGAGGAAAAGAGGAAGGAAATAGAGAGGAAAAAGAAAGAAGAGGAAGACAAGGAACAAGAATAGAAGAAGGAAGTAGAGAAAAGGAAGAAGGAAGAAGTAGACAAGGTAGTGGAAGAAATGAAGAGCACACAGATGGAGACTCTGAAGGCAACCGAAAGTCAAGCCAAACTAGCTGATATCTCCAGTCCTATCGATCTCCAGTCTGCAAGTGAGTTGGAGCTTATGCAAAGCATCAAGGTTTCTCAAGAGCACCTTGAAATCATTCAAAGGAAAAGGGAGCAAGATATTATTCAAGTGGTTGTAGACACCCTTACTGGTTTGATCCCCAGTACCAATCTTCCTAACACTGAATCATCACTAGCACAACTCAAACTACTATGTACTATATTGGATGATCAGGTGCAGAGCTTGGAAGAAGCAGCTAAGGCAAATGTAAAGAAAGACCATCAAAAGGCTCTTACTATTGCTCTGGTGAAAAAGTTGAATGAGCTTCAGTCTGAACTTCTAAAAGACCAAAAGGATATAAGGGATGCTTTGGATGAGGGAAACTAGCTACTAAGCAAAATCTGTCAACCCCATCTATTCTACGATGATGTGTTGACTCAGAAGCAAAAGCTTCAAACAGACTTACAGTCCTACTTGAGTACATTTAAGCCACCCTATGATTCCTTTGTAACTTATGGGCAAACCATTCACCAATTTCAGATCCAGTCAGCCAAAATGGAGCAGAAGATTAGTACACGGTCTAGGGATTTGCAAGAGCTTCAATTGGTTTTACTTCCATGTCTATAAATTCTTTAGAAGTGTTATCTGAACCTAGATGCCTTGAAAGTTACATAGGAGCTGAGCATAGTTGATGCCATGGAGGAACAGGTATCCCAGATGCAAATAGAAAAAGAAGTGGCAACCTCCCTACTTGAGTCTTGGTCTCTATCCATGAAACAATTTTTGTAGGACTATAAATCAGTTTTTGACAAGTACTATTCATTGTTGTCATAAACTTCTATTATTATTTTTATATATTTCAAATGGAAATAGGGTTGTTCAGCGGTACTTTGTCATTGTTGACAAATGGGGAGAAGTACTCTATCTATTTTGGAGAAGAATAGGGAGAAGTATCTGGCTTTAAAATTTTGATATATGTTTTGATATATTCTATATGCTTTGATATCTCAGTATTTATGCTCTATATGCAAAATTTCTATACATTGTATTGATTAAGGGATAGTGTATATGCTTAGGGGGAGCAATTTTGTTATTTGCATGTTTTTGTTGTAAAG
Organism: Cryptomeria japonica; assembly: GCF_030272615.1. Lineage (NCBI taxonomy): Eukaryota > Viridiplantae > Streptophyta > Pinopsida > Cupressales > Cupressaceae > Cryptomeria > Cryptomeria japonica. The sequence goes on along the minus strand of NC_081411.1, from coordinate 778,867,702 downwards.
CACTTAGATGACAAAATTTTATTTTCCTAAGTGTTGCCATCAATGCCAAAGGGGGATATTGTTGACATTTTTTATGTTTATGTTGTGATTGTCATTGATGGACACACACTTGCATTGAGATCCACTTTATATCTATGAGCTAGAGCTCAACTGGCATTTGTTCCAACCAGTATGTTGTATTCTAGTCTTTAGACTATTGGTGATTTTGCAGAATGCGTTTCCTGGTCTAAAGCGGCATGTCGACCCCAAGCAGTTTATAGATCTCAAGTGGTACAAGGAAGCAAAGCAGCATAACACATTCTTACTAGTCTTCATTTTTGTCAAACCAGCAACCTATGAACTGGTAATACTCTATGATGAGTTACCAAGTGGCATTTTGTGATGAGTTACCAATCCACCAATTATTTGATGGTGCCGACACATTGATGGTGCTTCTTGTGTCATGTTACAGAGTATGTCTAGATTCATTGAACCTAGGAAATTGTAATGCAATCTTATTGGACTGACATGAAATCAGATTCCTTTAAAAGGACATCATGTCTAGGGTTTTAGGTTGTTGCTGAAAGGGTTTATGTTGTGCTAGGGTTTAAGGTGGTTGTTGAGTTGTTGCAAGACCAATCTTATCTGAGAAGATTAAGTTGTAACTGAGAGAGAGATAGAGAAGACTGAAGTAATGCTGGAATGCATTAACAGTGAGCAACACTGGATCTAACCAAGCATTTTGTGCTATTAGATAGATCAAACACTTGTTGATTACTCACATCTTTGACAAGTCTATAGCCCTTAACCAGGTAGGCCCAAAAGCCTTTGTAAAATCCTCTAACAAGGTGGTTCACCATTGTGAATCTAAAATCCTCTAACAAGGTGGTTCACCATTGTGAATCTAAAATCCTCTAGCAAGGTAGTCTTTAATCGGACTTATCTCCTAACAGAGATTGAGATTACTAATAGGATCTGTTCTGGTGAAGAACATTGTAAGACCTTAACTGGTCTACCCTTAACCGGTCTGGTTTCTATTCTATAGATAGTGACTTGTGAGTTCCATCTCACCATGGTTTTTCCCATTTGGGTTTCCACGTCAAATATCTTGTGTTATGGTTGTATCGCTTTTGTGGGTGAATGCTTTACTTGCATTTTGGTTTGCATGTGTGATAAACGGTCTGTCTATTAAACTATTTAACCAGTTTGTCTTTAGACTATTTAAGTGTTTTAGTGTAGTGGTTTTTGGCATATTAATTCACCCCCCCTCTTAGTATTCATCAAGGGCATGAATCAGTTGTCCAATAAATTCAACCAAAATTAACTTAATGAAAACTTAATGCTTAATACCGGTAAACCAAATATCAGTGACTTTGCATAAGTCTCTAACTTTCTGGTGAACATAACCAAAGTCTCCAAGTGTTGATAAGTGTTGACAAGTGTTGACATCAATGACAAAATGATATCAACATATCCAAAATACCAAGAGTGAGACCTAAGACTATAATTTTGGGAACTCGAGAAATCAATTTTTCAAAGTGGTACAAAACAAATGATAAACCCTACGACTACCATTTTGAAAACTCGATAACTCAAGTTTTCAAAATAACATGAAAGCCAAAATCCCCTAACCCAAAACATCAGGATCCTGAGATTACAATAATTGGGAACAAAACCGGAAACTTAAAAGAAAAATAAACAAAACAAGAAAAAATTTAAGAAATCAAAACTACAAAAAGATAAATCTAAACAAGGAAGATGAGAAATCCACCTACCTAGCACAAAAAATGAAAGCGATGCTTGATCGGGAGTGTGAGAGTGATGGAGAGGCCTACCCAAACTCCTAATGACAAGCCCAAATGAGGCTAGGCTAGTGACCCTTCAACTACTCACAAGGGTCCTGTAAGGAAGGAATGTACACCTTGGATTAAACTACTCACATATTCCCTAGTCTTAGGCCTACTCAAGATGAGTAACAGGCTTCAACTCTTCAAATAAGCTTTATCGGTAAGATGAGTAAAAGGCTTCAAATATTCAAACAGGTTTTACTAGTGATCCCCACTCCTTGGGATTTGTAATTTAGTAAAAAAACAAACATATAAGACCTCTTTCAAGCACTGGTTTTTATCTTAGGCATCAAATCCTTATACCTCCTTTGTAAACCTACCCCTCTAACTAGTAGCCCTTCTAGACCAGTGTTTTGGCTTAACTCAGAAATATTCCACACACCCATACCAAAAACTTAGCATTTTAGATACCCTTTTTGGATTTATACTGATCCCTAAAATGTTTTGGTTAGATCTACAAATATAAGGTTTGTTACCTTTAGAGGCTAAGAGACCTAATTAGGGCAATTAGCCCTATTTTCCAAAGCAACTACCTCTACCGGTAGACAAAATGAAAAATAAACTTAATAGGAATGTGGGGGGTAGCAAGAAACTTTTAATTCCAGGGTTTCACACCTGGAATCCATCACTAAGACAATTTATGATGACTGTCCTAAAACTTGCCCTAGGTAGTCACGTAGAGATGCCTACCTAAATCTGTTCATTTCTCCACACAATAAAGTCTCCCCTTAAAAAAAACATAAAAATACTAAAATAAAAAGGCTTATGCTACATCCCTCCAAAGGAAGAGTCTTCTAGTGGATTGGAGTGCAAGATAAAGCCATTTTTGTTCAAAACCCTCTCCAAACCCTCAATTTGTGGTCATAGTTAGTAAAATGAAGGGTTCTCTCTACTCCCGAAAATTTAGGAACTCTGATCTCTATAAAAGGAAACTTATTAAATCTCCCTATCTACTCCACAGATGGTGGGATCTAGATCAATCGGTACAGGAATGTACAACTCCTGCAAACTCAAGATTTTTGGGAAAAACTGAATTGTTTCAAGTATTATTGCTTCATACGCGTCAACTCCAGAAACATCAACCTTGGGAATCAAGCCCATAAGGATTATACAACTCTCTAATGGTTTCCCATGTAATTTGGGGTAGGTTGGAGCCATTTAAAGGTTTCCCCAACCGATTTACAAAAAGTTGCTCTTTTGCACTCAAAAGTTGCATTTTTCAAAAGTTGCATTTTTGCAATTTTGCTCACAAAGTTGTCATAATTCCTAAGGTTTTGATCCACACACATGGACAAAAAAAACACACACAATACATGTCTAAAACCTATTAGACATGAATCTAAACCACCTACTATCCCTTTTTACCATATTGTCCCAATTGGCTTCTCAAATTGCCTAACTGGTGACATGGGCTTACATGGTGGGGTTTATTTGCATACATGAAACATAAGACACACTAACACATCCTAATGATCCTATTCTTTACCCTCAAGGTCATCAATATCTTGTTGATGAGGTGCTCCTACACTAGAGAGTGCGATGATGCAAGGTCAGAGCTCTGAATTCAAATGAGTGAATGGACAAATTTGCTCAAAAATGACCTCCAACCATATTTATAACCCAAACCAAGTACTACATTCAATGCAAGTTCACGAAATTGGGGACCCTAGTTTTTGAAGTGCAACACAAATGATAGGCTCAAAAACTCACAGTTCCAAGCCATGAACAAACAAAATAGACAACGAACACTGGATTTTAGGAACACGAACATCTGGGATGATAACTCCAAAGACAAACATTCACTTTAGGAGTATGAGAACCCAAGGTTTCGAAGTGATTCTGAAACAAAAAAAAAATATAAACTTAGGAATTTGGGAACCCAAACTTCCAAATAAGGTACTTAAAAAAAACAAAAGGTCACCTCAGTAGTTCAGGAACCCGAACTTCCAAAGTTGGAAAAGCAAAAACTTAAAAAATAAAGCAAAACTAATAGGAAAAAAATGACAAAAACCAAAAAGGGGGTCCCGTATTTTCATGAGAATGAAAATAATGGGACTAGATATGTAGGGCATAACATGACCCCGCAAAAGGTAATGTAGAATTGGTTTTCTATTAGCATTTGATAGATGCAAAGGAGACTCCATTGAAAGTATGATTTAGAAATAGAGAGGTTCTATCCAAGAAATTTTGATGTAAGAGCCTTTGATCTAACTCTCTTCAATTAGTTACTTCAAATGGGACCTCTTAAGCTTAAATTATTATATTTTTTAAAAACTATATGATTTTACTAAAAATCAGGATGTAATAAAAAGTGGGAACTAGTATTGTGAGTTAACCCTGATGTAGAAAGATTTATGAATGTCCAAGAAACTGATTTCATTCAACAAAAGAGTGAGTGAGAGAGAGTGGAACTAAGGTCCAGAAGGGTTATATGAAGGGAAAGGAAGTTCTCCCAATGTTGGTGCTAGCCCCAGAGAGACATTACACTACTTGAATAAGCAAGTGTAATGTCTCAATTGTCAACTTCAGTCATGGATATTCAAAAGGTGAATGTGTGACATAGAGACATCTTCATAGTGAACACATGTCCATGCATAATTTGGACAAAATGGTCAGAAAAATAGGTATGACAAATATCAAGGTAGGCTAATAGGATGGGAGTTTGATCATTGTCTTTAATTTGGCTAAAGTGAAGCACTATGCGATGTGAGATTGCATGAGGTAAGATTTTTAATGTTATAGCAATAAATAATATTTGTTAAGAATTTTATTAGTCTAATCAATAAAAATGTTAGTTTGCAAGCTTAGAGAAAGTATGTTGACCCTATTGAAGAGATAACACTAGCTCGATGAAATAGAAATAGAAATAGAAATAAAGACAAAGATGGATTAGATACATATATTGTTTGCATGTGGTAGATCTATGGAGGCTTTATAACAATGGTCCATTTAAATTATACCAAAGCCCTTTCAAAAAGCATTCTAAAAATTTCTTTTCATTTTCTTACATCTCTAATCCCCTTGTTTTAATCCTTTGTTTATTGTGTTTAAGATAGGAAAGAGTGTCATAATGGGGAAATAAAGGCTAAGAGTCGAATCCACCACCTTCTTCTCCCTTAAAAATAATGTTGAAGTCTAGGATATCTTTTAAAGGGAGGATTACCTTATTTTTTAGAGCCATGAAAGATAAATACAAGGCATTTTCATCAGAGTTCATGAATAGTTAGAAGGAAGATAGGGTTCAAGTCGGTAGTATCATAATTAAGATCATAGAAGAACTCATTGCACTATTCTTAGGTCTAATTTGCGAAGGAGAGAAGGTCCCCAGCCTTAGCTAGAAACAACCATATGAAGATTATCTTAAAATGTTCATAGAGGATGGAAAAAAGATTGAGCACCACAAAAATGAGTTTAGTAGAGATGATTTGCCTCCTCCATGAGGAATTGTGCTACCATATCAAAAGAACTTCACACTTGAGGCTAGGTTTGAAAACTTTGCCGCTATGGGAGCTTCTCCTCTATTATGCTAGGGGTTAACTTTTTTCTATTTACAATTCCCCTCTTGGTCAAAATCCATCTTGTTGAAAATACCCTTACTTTAATCCATTAAAAATAAAAAAATATATATCTGGGTAGTGAGACCCCACCCCTAATTGTGGAACGATGCCCTACAAACCACCTGCCCAACCCAAACAATAAAGGAATAATTTTGCTAAATCCTTTAGGTAGAAGAAAAAATTGTAAGCTAGGTATGAGGATAGCTACTCAAATCCACTATGAAAATAGTCTAGATGTCACACTTCTCTCTTCTTCAACTACTGATATTTTAGATGGGGAATGTGTAAAGGAAGATATCATGACCATGATAGATGGGAAATGTGTAAATTTCTTGTTAGATCTGGATCAAATTCATGCCATTGTCAAGCTTTCCTCACTCAGTTATATGCATTTATTGATTCCTTTGATGTTGTAGTTTAGAATGGATAGTCATCACCAGTGATGGAGTGCGCGGTTGAGTGAGGAGGTAGGGTGCCCTTTTGAATAGAACTACATATTTGAAACAATATTAATCCTAAAAAGAATTTTGAAAAGTCTTCAAATCTCGAGACTTCAAATCCAACTTCAAATATTACACCCCATTCTACCATTCATTCTATAGGCCAACTTAAAACCTTAAGGTATTTGCCTCTAAAGAATACCTTGTAACAAGCATGCATGTTGAGTTTTTCCAAACCATTAGAAAATGATATAGTTTAAATAATTTGATAAGTATGGATCCGTGAAGCATATGAAAGATAGTATTTAGGTAGTATGCTTTGTAGTTTGTCCTTTTTTTTGGGGGTTTTCTATTATTTCTTTTATAATAGTTTTGGGTTTTATTTGAATTCTATTTTTGGTCTTTATGTTAACCCCTCCTCCCTCTCCTTTCATACTTTCACCTCTCTTTTTATTGATATCTAAGATCTGCAATCAACTATCTTCCATCTCCCTCAAATCTCATTTATTTTGATAATGGATCATAGAGTATGATCCGAAATGTTGATGAGTAAAAAATCTTGCACAAAATCAAATCCAGAAATTACATACATTATGTTGATCTTGTCAAATTCATGAAGCTATTTTCTTTTGCTCCACACACTCTTGTATTATATGTTTAAAAATTATGTAGAAGATAGAACAAAAAATTTCAATACATTTTCAATTTTTCTTTTTCAATTTTCAAATGTGAATCTTCTTTAAGTTATAATATATTTTAATTTTAGGTCTTATACAATTATCATTTACATTTATTACATTTAGAGTTTCAATAAATAAAAAGTCATTAAAGTTATAATCTATCTATGTAGAAGCATCGGTGCCATCAACACCAACATCCAATGTCTTGATTTGAATTGGATTATTAGCATTGTAATTATCATTATAATAGGGGCATCCAAAAATACTTCAATCTTTTTCAATTGTGATATTAATGAAGAAATATTTTACTTTCAATAATATTATGAACCTTCAAACCAATAAATTTTCATTATATAAAAAGGTAAATAAAAGATTAGAGGTGGATACTAAGCATCACAACTTATTTTAACTATATTATAATATTATTGAAAAAAATGACAAAACTAATAAATTAACTTTCTTAACTAATCAAATTTGAAAAGAGGTTAGAAAAATAGAACACTTGTTTTAGATATAATACTCATACAACATATATATTGAAACCATACAACATGTTAACGCCATCTAAATGAAATGTTTCAATTCAATCTAAATACGCATAGATTAATTATAGTAAGAAAGAAATCGTTACAAAAAAAACAAAAGTAGAAGTATCATCAAATTTTTTTTGTTTTTTTTTTGATAAAAGTGGATGAGACCACTAAAATTATATTGATTATATATATTTTTACACGTGTCTAGTTCAAAGAGCACTGAAGGGAAAGAACCAATAAGAAAACCCTTTAGTATTGCTCAAGAAAACATAAGCCTATCTACCCGTTACAAAAAGCCCATAGGCATACCAAAACCCCCAGATACATTGCAATGCATTGCCATCCGTAGTAGATATAAAGGAAGTTGTAAGAATCGGTCTAACAAGGAGCATTTGAAGATGGAGTCAAGAATGTCCACCAAAAATCAGAGCCATCACCCCAAAATCTAGCCTGTCTAAATGTTCACCTTTATTTTCCCCTATTTAAGTTATTGGTGGGCCCGGTTGTGATCGCCTTTTTTGCTAGCCGGGCAGAGCACGTGGGACACTTGGTGGCCTAGCATTGTTCCCTCATTCCATCTTTGGCATCTTGGTTTTGAAGTAGAGTGGGGGTGACAAATGGCAATGCTTGCTAATTGTCCTTCTTGGCAGGCCCACTCATTAGCACGGTTTGCAAGTAGTTTCGGGTGGTTGTGCCCTTTTTTGCAGTCCGTTCTCTTCTAGCAAAATCTTTTTAGTTCTTGGTAACCGCTAGTCCGTTGTGGGTAGAGTGTCACATTGCAGGGTTTGTTTTGCTGGGTGCGGACTTCGTAGCTACACGCCATCTTTTCTATTCAAGGGGGGTTGTGTTATTTTGGCATTTTGGGAAGCTATTTGTAGGGGCAGTGGCTTACTTAAAGGCGGTGTTCTTTTCCACCCAAAAAAATGGATTTTTTGGGGGGAGAAGATAAGAAGAGAATAACAGTCTAATTTGCTAAGTAGAGTATTTTTTTTGTTTCCAGCCTTAAAAAACTATTTTGGTCTTTCTATAAGAAGATTATTCAGATTGTGCCTGTGGCCTTTATGATGTCTCTCTTGGCCTATTGTTAACAGTGTTTTTTGTTCTATTGTTGTTGAAAATTCTAATAAACTCTGGGAGTATTTTATCCAAGACTTCACTGATTAAACTATGTTTTCTATACTTGTTATCTAGTGAATGCATGATTAATGTTTCCCTTATGTTTTCAAGCAAATTTGGTTGTAGTTTCGATTATGTCCTTGACATAGATTATTGAATGGGCTTATAGAAGTTATGCATATTTCTTGATTTCTATTAGTTCATTGTCTCTTAATGACCTGGCGTATCGCCTAAGTGTTTTAGTATCTCATTTTAAAAAGTATTTATTTCCTTTCCCTTTCCTCAAAACCTAAGGAAGAGCCGACTTCTCAATCCTGGAGGTCATTCAGTGTTCCTTTGCGCAATTTGGTCCCCCAACATTGAATTTCCCATAAGGTTGTTCATCCCCAAAGCAAAATTTAGAGTCAACAGTTCTTTTTCTGGCATGCCCGGTGGGACCATTATTTTAAAAGAAAGGAAAAAAGTGGGAAAACCCACATACCAGCTAGTTTATGAGTCATAGGCCCATTACCAAGAGTCAAACAGCCCTACATCCCCATCTTCTTTTTCCTCCATTGGTGACTATGCATTCCACCTCAGTTTCACCTCCATAGAGTCTCCCCCCTATCATAAACGCTGCAATGGCTCAAGTTCCTCCCATAAATTTTGTGACATGGGACAATGGTAGCCCTCTCATTCCTCCAGTTCCACCCATAGTTTGGGGAGCCATTTCAATAGCCACGCTAAAGGTCATTCCTAAAATCATGGGAGAGTGTCATAAAACCCCTGGGGAGCATCTGCAAGACATGGCTATGGTTTATACTGTACATAGCATCACTGAGCAGAATGTAGCTTTGTAGTTGCTTGTAGCATCTTTCAAAGGAAAAGCTCTGGATTGGTTTAGATATCTAGGCCCTAGTACTATAAGGGAATGGATCAGTTGGGAGACTGCTTCTTTCAGAGATTCTCAAACAAAGCTGATAGATCATCCCTAATGCACCAACTCATTACAATCAAAAGAGCTCCTATAGAGGCATTAACTGATTTCAACCTGAGATTCCAATGAACCTAGCAAAGGATACCATTGTCTGCCCATCCCCTGGTGGATATGGCCTTCATATTCTATCTAAAAGATTTCAATTCTGACATATCAGTAATGATTCAAGTTCTATGGGGTAACACTCTTCCTCAAGCTTTTGACTTAGCAATTCAAGTTGAAAATAACCTTATTGATGCTAGAAAGCTCGCATCTCACCCTACAATGCTAGTGTTCACTGAAATATCTACTCAAGTAATAGAGGAAGCCGCCCCAAGCACTTCTGCTCCACAGTCTATATATTCATTCCCCACTCCTCAAGCTACTCCTCAAACTACCTCTCTGGCTGCTGAGGTTAAAGATATGAAGAACCTCTTAAGATCCTTCTCTAATGAAATTGTCAACCTAAAAAGGGCCCAAGTCTCTCCTACAAAGCCTCCTTTTCAGCAAAACTTTCAAGGAAACTGACGTCCCTATCAACATCCAAATTATTGGGCTGAGAAAAATCCCTCGCCAAATGGCCAAATAGTCCCCATCCCTAATCCATTGTAGGCCATCCACCCAAACAGTGGTAGAGAATTGACTGTAGGTCAGAATAACTTGGTGGACGATACCAATTCTTGGTTTTTTCCATGCAACAATACTCATGCCCCGAGGAATTGCCCAAGGGGGAATTTGCAACAGAAGGTCACGGAACAAAGGAACTTAGATATAATAGTGGATGAACCTACGTACACATCCCCAGGCATGGATAATGCAGCTTTTGTTGCCCAGATGCAAGGGATGTCATTCCAACAAGAAGCAGAAATTGCCCCTGATCATGCACTTTTTTCCTAGATGGAGGATGATGATACAATGCTAACTATTGATGGAGGAACTCTGAAAGATGGAGCCCCTATGGTACATTCAGACTACAACCTTCACTCTAAAAGATGTTTGACTGGGGAAGACACCAGCAATATAAGGTCGGTACCTGTGAATAGGCCCTCAAAACCACCAGTCATAGGTTTCACCTATCCCAAGAAGGAGTTCATCCCTTACAAACCAAAAGAGACAAAGGTTTTCACGCCTCTAATGCTAGACATAGTAGAGCAGTTGAAGAAACCTCAGGCTCATGTCTCTCTCTAGGATCTCCTGAGTATACCAGAATAGAAGAGCCGAGTAAGGGAGGCATTGTCCCATGATCAAAAGGATATAGGCACGGTAGCTCTGCCGCCCTCTCAGATGAATGGAATGGATCACCACCTAGTAGTTAGCAAGGCACGTTCCCCTGCTGCTTTGACGAATGAAGGGCCACCCCCCACTATACAAGGAGAAGGTAAACCTAAGCTGAATCCTTTTTACCTTACCCTTATAGTTAGAAATAAGCTTTTGCATAAATCCATGATAGATTCTGGTGCTAGTACTACGGTCAGGCCCAAGAAAATTATTGAAGTATTATACATTAAGTATGACCCCTTAAGCAAGGGTGTAATGCAGCTTGATGGAAATAAAGTCCAGACAATAGGTCTCATCAAAAGCCTCCCTTTGACTTTATTTGCATGTCCGAGTATAACAGTACCCCAAGAAGTAGTGGTCATCGACATCCCCCTGTCTTTGGGCTCTATCTATCCTAAGACTTCACCACTAAAATAAGAGGATATATGTCCCTGGATTGGTCCCACTTGATTCTTCATACTCACCATAGCGCTAAGATGAAGATCCTTTTGGAACCCCTTCATGCCGAGCATATAGCTGACCAAGCCTTGATCAATTTCAAGCCTACCCACACTTCTATAACCCATGATGAGCAAAAGGTGGTAGAACTCTTAGAAGATGAAGAAGTAATCGGGGAAATCCCACCCAAACAAGAAGCTTTCCTAAATGAGTTAATAGACTCTGATCCCTTCTCTAATTACCATGCCACCGACCTAGGAACTTATTGAATTTTTGAAGAGGATCAGCTGATCCCAAAACTCACTAAAGATCTGCTCTCCAAAGATCAGTTGTCCTCGACACTATGGACCCTACACTTTAACAGTGCCAAATGCAAAATGGGCTACGAAGCTCAAGTTTGTCTCACCCCTCCTGAGGGCGATCAAATATGAAGGTCTTTTTTAGTGTAGTTTGCATGTTCAAATAACAAAGCAGAGTACGAAGGGCTAATTCAAGGTTTGAACATGGCGGAAAAATGGGCATCGAGAAGCTTAAATTCTTCGATGATTCTGAATTGGTAGTACACTAGGTTCAAGGGATATCCAGTGCCAAACATGTTCGTATGAGGTCCTACCGCTCTATAGTATGGGATTTAATAGAAATTTTTGATGCTTTCAATATCACAAGTATTCCCCGGACACTAAATATTGAAGTAGATCACATGGTGACCATAGGAGCTCATTTTGATCCAATTGTAAACCTCTTAGGCAGCCATCCAGTAGTCAACATGGTGGTCCACCCGACTGTTCCTGATAATGATACATATTGGTAGGTTTTTGAAAGTGATGAACAGATTGCTTTGTTTATTCAAAGCTCGGGTGAGTTTGCTGATCACTTGCAACCTAGGGTTAAAGAGGCTTACGAAAACCAGATTATTCAGTTAAGATCCAACAAGCTCCCTAATGGTTTGATCACCTTAGAGAATTTGTTTGATCATGACGATGTCAATAAGGATAAGCGAAAGCTCACTGCAGACAAAGGAGATTATGTTGAAATGTTAGTCGGAAGCGAAAGAATCCTCAAAGTAGGCAAAGGTGTTTCCTTCAAGGATAGGGAGAAATTGGCATGATACTGTGATGAGTATGAAGGCATCATGGCTTGGTCTTATGATGATTTAAAAGGTTACGATCCTAGCATCATTCAACACACCATCGAGCTCAGAAATGGAGCTAAGCCAGTCCAACAAAAATAGAGACTAGTTAATCCAAGATTGAATCTCTCATGTCTCAAGAGTTGAAGAAACTGATCAAGTCAAGGATTATTTACCCTACAAAGTATAGTACATGGGTGTCAAATTTGGTCCTTGTGAGAAAAAAGAATGGAGATATTCGACTCTGTGTCAACTTATAGGACCTGAACCAAGCATCGCTCAAAGATCATTATCCTTTGCCTTCAATGGAGCAGTTATTAAGCACTGTAGCTGGATCAAAGATGTTCTCTATGCTCGATGGTTTCTTAGGATATAATCAGCTAAGTGTTCAAATAGAGGATCAACACAAGACCACTTTCACCACAAAGTGGGGAATGTTTGCATATCAAAAGATGCCTTTCGGCTTGTCAAACACTAAGGCCACTTTCCAAAGGGCCATGGATTTGGATTTCAAAGAGCTAATAAATAAGATTGTCCTGATATATTTAGATGACCTAACCGTGTTCTCCAAACATCGAGAGGATCATTTTGATCACCTTGAGTTAGTCCTGCAAAAATGTCTTGAATTTGTGATCTCCTTGAACACCAAAAAATGTATTTTTGGGGTTCCCCAGGGGAATCTGCTGGGGCATATAGTTTCTAAAGAAGGTGTCTCTATTGATCCAAACTAGGTCAAGGCTATTAAAGAGCTCCCGCTTCTGGTCAACAAAAAGGGAGTGTAATCCTTCTTGGGAAAGGTCAATTTTGTTAGTCATTTCATCTCCGACTTCACTGGGATAATAAGACCTATCACTCTCATGCTTAAGAAAGATATACATTTTAAATGGACTGCTGAAGCCAAAAATGCCTTTGACCAAATATAGCATGCCATCTGTTTAGCACCAATGTTATCTAACCCAAACATGTCAAAGGATTTCATCATGTATGTCTATTCTGGTTAGCATAGCATCGCCATGGTGCTAACTCAAAGGGACATCCAAAAGGGAGGAGAGCACCCTATAGCTTTCCATTCAAAAACTCTCAAGGATTATGAGCTCCACTATAACTTTGTAGAAAAACAAGCCTTAGCTACCGTAAAAGGACTAAAGAAATTTAGACATTTCATTGCCTGTAACAAGACCATAGTGTATGTAGCTCATCCCGCAGTAAGAGAGTACATCATGGAGGGTGGCATCATAGAAAAAAGAGCAAATTGGATCACCAAGATCCTTGAATACGATGTTGACATCAAGCCCACAAAGTTGGTCTGTAGGAGAGGTTTATGTGAATATATAGTGTAGGACAGTGAACCCCGTGGTCTTGAAGCCACCTCAGAAGAAAAGGTTATGTTTATGTCTGACACCCCTAATGAAAGTTGAATTGACAAAAGGAAAAACTTCATGAAGACAAGGACCTTTCCCAAAAATCTTCCCCCGACCAAGAGGAGATTCTATCGACTCCAAAATAGCAGTTTTCACCTCATAAATGAAATTCTTTTTAAAAGAAATTTTGATGGAGTTCTACTCCGATGTGTGGGCTGAGGCCATGCTGACAAGATTCTCCAAGAATTTCACTACAGCCCCTCAGGAGGCCATTTTTCTACACCTACAACCATGATCAAAATTACTCAAGCTGGATACTTTTGGCCATCTATGTTCAAAGATGTACACTCTCCAGTAAGAAGATGTAAAGAATGCCAATATTATATAGGGAGGGGTACGAAAGCGGCCATGCCACTCAAGCCTGTGTCAGTGGAAGAGCCCTTTGCTCAATGGGGCCTCGATTTTGTTGAGATGATCAATCCTCCAAGTTCAGCTGGACATAAATGGATCTTGACCACCACTGACTATTTCACCAAATGGTCTGAAGTCATTCCCCTATGGAATTCATTTGAAAACAAAGTGCTAGCTTTCCTAGAAGAACTGACTTGTCAGTACGGCCCTCCAAAAATGATTATCCCAGATAACGCATGTGCCTTTATGGGCTCACAAATCATATAGTTCACTCTTAGTAGAGGTATTTATCTCAAAACCTCCTCTAACTACTACCCCCAACGGAATGGTCTGGCAGAATCTACTAACAAAAACTTGATCCGACTTATCAAGAGGATAGGCATGGAATATAAGAGGGAGTGCCACCATCACCTAAGGAGTGCATTTTGGGCCAACCACATAACACCCAAGCAGATTCTCAAAACCTTTCCATACAAGCTAGTATATGGGAAAGATGCATTTTTCCCTCTGTCACTAGAAATTCTGGCATTACAATTGCTAAAATCTATGGATATCACTGAAAATGGCCCAATGGCCGTAAGGCTAGCAAAGATTATGGAGCTAGAGGAAGCAAGGGAAACCACCTTCCCAACCCTTCAAGATAGACAAGAAGTCGTAGAAAGGTGGTTCGATAGTAAAAAGAGTTCCAATGTGATTTTTGCCCTCGGAGACCTCATTCTGAAGTAAAACGAGAGAATGGTGAAACCAGGTCGGTACACCAAGTTCGACTGCTTATGGGAGGATCTTTTCCGCATCATAGGATGTAAGGGTTTTAATGCTTTTGAGTTAGAGGACATGAATGGAGACTCCTCCATCCCGGTTAACAGTTTTCATCTCAAGTCTTACTTTTAAGGGTCCCTTCCCCTTTTCCATGTAAATAATGTATACTATGTGCATATGTGTGGTGTGTATTTATTTTAATTATTTCCAGCTTAGCAAGCATAAGGAAAGGGAGACTAGATAAAGAGAAAAGTAAAATTAGTATATTAAGTCTTTCTCATATATTTTTACAAAATGTGCAGGCCCTTGGCCTCTTTCTTGTTTACATCTTGCAGTTTCAAGTGCAAGTCATGCTTTGCCAGCTCTTTTAGAGGCTAGCTTTAGTATCCTCCTCCTCAGTGTCAAAGTCCACTTCTTCTCCTGGCCATTTCGAATCAGAAGAACTCTCAAGCTCCTCATGCATGAATATAACCACCAAGTTAGGAGGCTGATCCGGTATCAGGACTCTTGGGAAGATATAGTCCCTGAACCTAGTATACCAGTCTGTGCCCTCCAGAATGGGAACCACCATATGTACTCACAGGAGAAACTCCACAGCTAGCTCAGCATGGTACCTATGGGAAGACAATGACATGGTTTTCAAGCCATTGATAAGTGGATGCCACTTCACTTCTTCATTCTGTAAAATGAAACACTCTAAGTTAGATGCCACAGGGAGTCCTAGGAAAGGTACATAATACATGACTACATCTTCAAGGCCTCCCAGGTAGTCTAAAGGAAAGAGTCCTTGAGTTAGTTGTGTTGTCAGTAGCCTAGACTAGCCACAATCTAGTAGAGAAGCCACGAAGCATGAGAAAATATCCGTATTCACCTGGTAATGGTCTGGATTGTCAATGAAATCTTCCTCAAGTATCCATTTGATGGCAGCAATTATTAATGGATTCTTCCTTTGCATCATCCCTTGTAGCCTCTAGTCTTATATGTTCCCTAGGATAGTGACTTCTACTGATGAGCCGAACTAGAGTATCCATTTCTTCAAAAAATCTGCTATTATACCTCGCGTTGTGATGAAGGAATGTCTAAAAAGACATATTTATAGCAAAAATCTTGGTAGGTAAGCAATCAACAACTTGAGCTTACCCTTTTCCCACTTCAATGCCCCTATCACACCTCTGTTAATTTTTGTCACATGAATGGGATTATTTCCAAGATATCAGCATCTCATCAATCACCTCGAAAAGAGGAATGGATGGAAACAAAGAGCCATACATACTTTTAGGTACGTCACCCCTAAATGCGAAAGCTCTACCAGCCAATTTCAGCTCATGCGGCCATTATTCCTAATTGATCCTCTTGATTAAAGAAAGATTTTTCCTAAAGAACTTTTCCCGAGGAACGCCAGATCAACTAAGTAGTTTTTTGGAAAGCGGGAATGATGGCTCCCCTCATTCATGGAGGTTCATTGCTGTAGCATTTTGAGTTGGTGCATGTGTAAGCCAAGCCTTAGCTTTCACAAAAAACAAGGCATGTCAGGCATTTAAAAGTTCCAAAGTTCTCCCAGCCATCAATCAGTTCATTTTGTTGCCAAGAAGTGAGGCCAGAGGAAGAAGTGCAGGTTTTCATCTCTTATCTCTAGCAAAATAGGAGAGGACGATTGTCTGCCTTGATGGATTCTGAGGCTTCATCCACAAAGGATTCCCCCAAAGGTTTCTGGGTTAATATTTTTGAGGAACTATCTTATTCCTCTCATGCCATTCCACAAAAGAAGGAGTATCCAAAGACGAAGGCCAAAAAGAAAATGACCACCCAGAACTCATCGGTTGTTCTGGATTCTCTAGAAAATATGTATGATCCTGAGGTCCACAAGCAGCCCAAAAACCTCATAGAGGCCACTTGTTTGAGGATGCTGCATCACCGAAATGATCCTCATTCTATTGTGGTGCATTTCTGGAAGAGTGGTGCTCCCCAATCTTTGGTCCCTATAGTTCTCTACTGTCTTGAGGTCGTGGCCACCTATGTGGAGATTTTTGATCCCACCTCATGTTTTGTCAATGGCTCGCACCTAAAATTGATCATATCTCTAGAGGCCATTAGGGAAATGCTATGCTCCCCAATCTTTGAAAATACTGAGGTTTTCTCAAAGAAATCCATGGAGGAATTCTAGAGCACCAGAAGAGATGCGTTATCTTTCTGTCAAAATGCTCTCAACCAGAGTTTGTCAGTAGGGCTTCCAAAGTTCCCTTTATCTTACAACGATCTAAAACAAGATGACCTCATAGATATCTCATCTACTCTGGCATGGCTGTGTGGTCATGATAACGACCAAGATATTACTGCTTCCATGATGGGCTTTCTTTTTACATGTAGGAAGCAAAGGGAACCTTTCCACTTCTACTTCTCCACAGCTATCACTAAGGCCATGGTCAAGTAGTTATCTAAGTTTCAACAGTTGCGATGTTTTAGGTTCTCTTTAGTATTGGTGCATCTGCTCCTGCATCAAAATGAAGCTTTCTTCGCACAATTTATGTTCTTGGCCACTTTCGATGAGGTGGGAAATGTAATGTCGATGTCTTTTTCGACACCTTTATTGTTAGCCTCTTATGATTCTTACCAATTTTCCGATTTGTTCTTGGCTCTCATGCTCAAGGATTTCAAAGTGATTCCCAATGAACCTCTAGCCCATTTCTCCTAGGTTCAAATGAACTAGATGCAAAATGAACACCCTCCTTGTGACTAGTTCATGGGCCCTGATTTCTCTCTCATCCATGTGCATGGTTTCTCTGAGGAGCCGATTCAGCTTACTACTTACATGACTGATAGAACCCTATCTCTAGAAATGGCAAGGCAACTGGCAATAGTCGAGCAGGTGATTGGCACTAGGAAGCACGATACCTCCATTATAGAGGATAACAAGGCCATTGGCCCAATTACCCTAATAAAAAGAAAAATAGCTGAGGAAACCCTAACCTCAAGATGGTGCAGCTAGGGTTCGTGGTAATTGATGACTCTTGGAGTTATGACCTTGATGGCTATTTAAGAAAAAGGAAAAATGTTGTGAGGCATGAGCCTCGAGATTCATGGGTAGAACGTACAAACCCCCAGGTTGACAACACAAGAAAATATGTGGCTCCTGATGATTTTCCTATTTTAGAGCACCCCTCATGGTTAAAGTTTTATATCCCAATACAAAGGTTCAACCCTGCGAAGCCTATTCCTCGGGTGTTGTTGGAAGGCATGAAAACCTTATCTTGGCCTAGAAAGAAAAGGGAAATTTTTTGGCTCTATCATTAGGAGGTAAATCAACTTAGAGCTAGCCTTGGGAATGCATCCCTAGATGAGCGTTTTGAGTAGGAATGGAGTAGGGAAAGTAAATCTAACGATGAGACAAGTGACAATTCCTCACGTGGAGACTCATCTCCTGAGATAGTTGCTTAGTAAGAAGTTGGGGTTATAAATACCGAAGGGCAAGAGCCAGAGCTAGAAATCCCTCTTTCTTTAGACAGTGCAACTTGTAGACCTCGTTCATAGCCTAGTAAGAGGTGGTCCGAGAAGCAGTCTTTTGAGGGCCCTCCAAAGAAAAAGTCATACCTCAGTGGGTTAGAAGGGGTTGCACCTAATACATCAATGACAACATCTATAGATTTTCAACTACTACATCCTTTAGCTGACCAGGTACATCCTTTTTTCCCCTCTTCCAATTCTCCTAATGTTCTTACACCTACCCTCACACCCATCATGTAAAGCTCAGTCCCTACGGCTCTTACTTTGACCCTGATGGGTATGATGGTTAATCCCCAAGACATCCTCACACAAGCTTCCATTCCTTTCCTGGGCGCGATCCCCATATCTACAACTTTTCAGTCGCCCACATCAGAAATAGTCCCTGTGTTGCATAGGCTAGGTTTTGAAGAGTCTTCCCCCTAGGGTATGGCTGCGGCATTCACCAATTCCTTCCCACTAGTGGGCTCCCCTTTTGTCCTGCTATTTTTCCCGCTAGCAGTGACTCACCTGGTCCAATCTTCTTTTTTCACCCCTTTTTCATATTTTCTTTTCACTGTCCCTCCTGGTGTAGTGTTTGCAGGTCAAGCCATCGATCATCCAGATAGTTTCCAGTAGCAGGTGGTTTATAATAGAACTAGCAGTTTGAATAAAGCCAATGAGCAGAAGGAGAAAGAAGGTACTCGCCATGCTCGCCTTCACTTATAGACACATTTCAGCAAGCAAAGAGATTGCCTTTACTTTGCAAATCTAATTCCCAAGGTGGACAAGCTAGAATCTCAAACGAGGCCTGATGATTATGAACTACAAGCAATGGGCGTTAGTCTCTAAAGTGTCATGGCATCTGACAAGGTTGGAATGATGGAAGAAACTTCTAAGGTAGTGTCCACGGATTTTATTAAAAAGAGCCATCGTTTAGAAAAGCTCCAAGGAGAAAACATTAGCCTCCGTGATTCCCTTTCCCAACAAAGGAAGGAGGATAAGGTTTGGGTATCAGAGATCAATCATCTATAGAGCTTGCTAACTCAAGCTAATTCTAAGAAAGGAAAGTTGTAGTCGGCCCTTAACAGTGTCGGTTCCCAGCTAAAAGGTTAGGAAGTGACAAGAAATGTAGCCCTGAAGGAATTATAGGATAAAGACTCTGAGATACAATGATTGAAAGCTGCTTCTAGAGATGTTGCCCAGGTCCAGATGTAATTACGCGAAGAAATCCTTCTCAAAGAAGGTTATTCCTGTTAACGAAGTGAAGCCCGGGTGTCACAGTCAGACGAGAAGGTGAATTCAAAGCCAAACTGAAAGCAAAAGAAGCTAGTCTCGAGCAATCCGACAAATGTGTTTTAGAATTGGAGACTCTTCTACAGTAGGAGGAGAATCATACATTGTAGTTGCAACAGGCCGTCAAAACTAGGGAAGGAAAAATCTTAGCCCTAGAAAATCAAGTGGCTATCAAGTAAAGCAAAATCCAATAGCTCCTGCAGGAGACGGATGGGAAAGATAATGAGATATCTCGATTGATGAGTCTCCCACCCCCACAGCTGATTGTTCAAGACTTCTTTGCCATGCTGACGGGGTTCTATGTTTCCCATTGGGAAAAAGTAAAGTAGTACTGCCCATCCTTGCAGTCGGTGTTAAGATTTCTCAGTGATGCACAATCCCTCTATGCCAAGGCTAGGCACCTTATTAATAACTCCATGGTTATCATCGGTTCAAAGTTCCCAATAGCTTAGAATCTTATTCAGTTGATTTATGCCAGTCAAGAGGAGGAGCTTAGGGAGAAAGGGATTGCAGATTGATGACAATTAATCAAAAGATCTAATGTCTTCATAAATCACCACAAGATAATTATGCAGGTATCAGTTGCTCTGGTGCCTTTGCAATTTTTAGTACTAGACATTAAATGGTGTGTCGAGAAATTTATTTCTCTAGGCTTACCTTTTCCTTTCCCCATAGATGGTTATGTGTTGCGGATTGAACAAGTATTGCAGCAGATCGAGAATATGTAGCAAGATAAAGTTTTCCAATCATGGCTGGGAAGTCTTATTTCAGTAAATGAGGTGGAATGTCTTTTGCATCCTCTAGCCCAACTCTCTGCCCTCTAGAACTAGATCCAAGAATAACTTGTACCTCTACCCCTAGATGAAGTAATTTGCTTGGAGCAATATTTCCAAGATTTGGAAGTGCAAGTCACGCTCTCCGAGGAGAAGCGGTTGTCGTTGCAGTAAGTTTTTGATCTTTTCCATCCCATTGTGGCTTGAAGTCTAGTCTACAAACCAGAATTTTGGGTTCTTCTATTGCACAAGGAGAATCCCCCCATTAGTCACCAGGAAATGTTCACCTTTTGTTTAAGTTTTTGGTGGGCCCGGTTGTGATCACCCTTTTTGCCAGCTGGGCAGATCGCGTGGGACACTTGGTGGCCTGGCATTGCTCCCTCATTCCATCTTTGACACCCTATTTTTAAAGCACCATGGGGGTGACAAATGGCAATGCTTGCTGACTATCCTTCTTGGTGGGCCCACTTTTTGGCATGGTTTACTAGCAGTTTCTAGTGGTTGTGCCCTTTTCTGCAGTTCATTCTCTTCTGGCAGAATCTTTTTCAGTTCTTGGTAACTGCCAGTTTGTTGCAAGTAGACGGTCACGTTGTAGGGTTTGTTTTGCTAGGTGCAAACTCTGTAGCGACACACCATCTTTTCTGTTCAAGGGGGTTTGTGCTATTTTGACATTTTTGGAAGTCATTTTCAGGGGCAATGGCTTACTTAAAGGCGGTGTTCTTTTCTACCCAAAAAAATAGATTTTTTGGGGGGAGAAGATAAGAGAAGAACAATCTAATTTTCTAAGTAGGGGTTTTCTTTTGTTTCCCACCTTAAAAAACTATTTTTGTCTTTCTATAAGAAGATTATTCAAATTGTGCTTGTGGCCTTTATGATCTCTCTTTTGGCCTACTGTTAATAGTGTTTTCTGTGCTATTGTTGTTGAAAATTCTGATAAACTTTGGGAGTATTTTATCCAAGACTTCACTGATTAAACTATGTTTTCTATACTTGTTATCTAGTGAATGCGTGATGAATTGTTTCCCTTATGTTTTCAAGCAAATTTGGTTGTAGTTTAGATTATGTCCTTGACTCGGATTTGTAGATTGTTGAATGGGCTTACAGAAGTTATGCATATTTCTTGATTTTTGTTAGTTCATTATCTCTTAATGATCTAGCGTATCGCCTAAGTGTTTTAGTATCTCATTTTAAAAAGTATTTGTTTCGTTTCCCTTTCCTCAAAACCCAAGGAAGAGTCGACTTCTCAATCCCAGAGGTCATTCAATGTTCCTTTGCACAATTTGGTCCCCCAACACTGAATTTCCCATAAGGTTGATCATCCCCAAAGCAAAATTTAGAGTCAACACTAAACACCACAAGAATCCAAATCTCTGAAGAAAACAAAAGTCAGAGCCATGAGAGAACTAAGAATAAGAGATCCTGCCATCACAAATATGGTGAACAAACATAGACAGATCCAAATAAGAAGCAGGGAAGGATATTGAAGACCCTTAGGGAGGAGGATGAGACCGAACCATAGAATAATCCAAAGCAGTAACCAAAGGAATAATATGAAAATAAGAAATCCTCTACAATACTACATTAACTATTCTTTCCAATTCCTTAGAAAAAGCCACCAGCCACCGAGTATCATCAAAGTTTTGTGACTTACTAAAAGTCTACATTAAAGAGAGAGTTTCATTTTTAGGTAATGAAAACTCTTTTCTTTTTAGATTTCTACTAGGTCAACAAAAACTTTAAATATTTGATGCTTGACCTCCTTGTCACAATGTGTAAAACCATCTCCAAATAAATAAAAGAATTATAGTCCTCTGGTACTATTGATGCATATATTCTCCTAATCAAACAAAATATTATTTGGTTTGAATAGCTCTCTTGTCAATTCCTTCAATAACTTATTCTTGAGTTTGGTGATGTGATTTATTGCCTCTTTTTTCTGAACAATTTCGATTATCACCCATATAACAAGAAATAGCTGAGGCGATTTTCCCATGGAGCCTCTCATCCTACATAAACATTAGAAATATGTTAATATTTAATATACATTAAAATTTATATCTATATTTAATGTTAATGAAAAAGGGGAAAAGAATCAAAACCTCAAAATCATGGATATCATCAGTTAACTGCATACACACTCGAATGAGATGATAGAATCTAGAGGTATCAAGGTATATCTTCTCAATATCATCATCACACAAAATGTGAGATGCTAAAAAGCAAGTATGTACCAAAATTGGTCCAAATGATACACATTTTTCAGCAAACTTTATGTACTCATTATAGGTGGGAAAATATCCAGCTGTTTTCCATCGTGCTTCCTCAAAGCAAGCTTCTATATAATCTACCCACTAAATGACAATACAATATACATGTTAAATCTATTTCAATATTTTTTTCCATGATCTATATAAGTAATTGTATTTTTGAATATGATCAAAATGAATTTTTTTAGGGATACAAAGTACATATAATAATATTAAATTTATTGTCTTAATTTCATAGAACCTAAGTATAATGTCAAACCTACAAATAACTATCAATTATTTTTATTGGTAGTAATATATTATTTTTTAGTATAAACCTCAATAATTTTATTTATTTTTGGTGAAATATACATAACAACATGATAAATATAAGTTTGTGTGTTGTTACTTCTTTGGGATACTATATGATTAATACATTAGCAAGTCTAAAATAACAATATAATTTAGTAGTTTTATTTTGGTTCTCTATTTAATCATATTAATATCCATTACTCATCGAAATCAAGAATATTGTTAACTTTCTAGGTAAAAAATGTCACCTACTTATTACTCAACCCTTAATTTCTTTTTGTTAGTTTCATAAGCTTCCATTTCTATAAGATCTAATTATGTGGAAATCAGATTTAGCTATGATTTCTAATGCCTCTAAAATTTCACTAATCTAGCATCTAATCTAGTATTTATTTCACTAATCTAGCATCTAATCCAGTATTTATTTCACTAATCTAGAATTTAACCTAGTATTTATTTGATATTTTTTTTCTTATATAATGTATGTTGTGTATTAAAAAATAAATTAAAATCTTAGGTCTTGAGGAAGTATACATACTACTTTTGTAACAAAAGGCATCATGTCACGTTTTTGCTTTTTAGTAGCATCACTTGTTAATTCATGAACTATTTTGAAAACAAATTCAATGCATGTCTTGAGGTTCTTTGGAATGTCTTTAATAATAGAAACATCCAAACCTTGAGAAATGGCATCTGTAATACATTTGTGTTACTCAAGTGTTGCATAATCATCAAAAATGTCATCCAAGAGTGTGACAACACATGTGATTTTTGTCATAGCAATTCTACTTCTAGAAAGCTCCAATTTATTTGTTGCAGAAACTACCCAAAGTAGATATTCCATTGTTCGCTCCCTTGTTGCAACTAGCTTGGAGATGCCAGAATTTTCCCACCAACTACAACACAAATTAAGATTTATAACAAAATTTTAAAAAATTAAAATAAATTTTAATTAATATAAATTTATGACATTTATAAACTATTTAAAAATCATTTATATTGAAATGTAAATTATTTTTTAAAATTGAAGTCATTCATTAGAAATTCTAGTGTTGAGAATAATCTTTAAAAAAATATTCATCCTATTCATTCAGTTTATTGTTATATATTTATAGAAATAAATATTTAATACAATTATTTAAAACAATCTTATAAATTAGGATATAATGGTATCACTATATTATACACTAAAATAGAGAAAAGTTGGATGAATAGTGAACCTCAACACAAACATTATTAAATTTCAATCTGGTTAATTCTATTCAATTTGTTTAAAAGAATGAGATATCTTGTGTGCATTATTCAAGTATTAAAGAATGGAGTAATATGTATTAGAATATTACAAGAAATAAAACACTTCAAATATCTCTTTGTTACCTTGAGAGTTCTTTCATCTCTAACTTGTATTGAAATTGTAGTTTTGCCAACTCTAAACTTCTTTTGTCTTTCAACCTAAAGAAAACAATTAAATCTTATAGTTGACATATATAAGACTTTAAATGTCTTAATAAAACAACAATATTTTAATTATACCTTTGCTTGTCTAACTCATATATTTGTATGAAATTTGTTGCCTCCCATCTAATAAAGGTATGGGACCATTCATATATGAGAGCATACTCCACGTATAAAATGAAAATTAAATATTTTTAAAAAAGTTAAAAATCATATATCAATTTGTGCTTTTCTACTATACATATATTGATCAGTATCTTAAATATGCTAAAATAATTGAAAAAAAAAAATCAACTTCCATAGGAGAAACATGGAAAACGACCAAGGAAAGAGCATCACTAGCCCATTTTTGAAATTATTAAAAAATTGAAACTACTAGGCTCCAAATTTACTCACAAGGTCAAACTTCTCCTCAAAAGAAGAGAAAACCCCTAACAAAAATTAGAGAAAACTGTAAAAATGACTCCAAGAGAAATGGAAGAAAACAACAAAGCTGCCAACAAGATCAACAAAATGGGAATAGAAAAATAAACATAGAGTAAAAACATTCCCCATAAATAGATCAAGAGACAAACCCCAGAAGGGGTAGAAAAATCCTCATCCACACATGCCAGAGACAAAACCCTAGCACATCCACCAAAAAAACCATAGGTTCTTCAAAAAAAAGATAACTCCACCAATAAAACCTTTGCCAAAAGTACAGTGCCTTGAACAACCAAAACAAATAGCCACTGACCAAACAAAGAGAGACCAGTGAAGAATTGAGTAAAAGATGCAACACCACTAAAAAGACCCTATATAGAAGCCAACATTAGGGCAATAAAGTGTTGCCCAAAAAAAATAACAACTAGATCTAATATCTCTATCAAAATTGAGAAAACCCAAAATGGATTGAATGAAATGAATCCCCCACACAAATATTGATAATGAAAACCATAAGAAATACATCCCTAGTTGGATACAGCTTGCCACTGTTGGACACAATGGATCACTGAGAGGGGGGTGAATCAGTGATTTAAACTTATTTTCTTCAAAAGAAGATACCGATAAAGAAAAGAAAATACTAAGTGTTAACTAGTAACTGAGATAGTGCAAGTGAAGTGTGAGAAAGGTCTTTCTAAAATATTAACAAAGCACTAGCACAAGAATGCATTACACAGCACTAGATTTATATGAGGAAAACCCAATGTGGGAAAAACCTCGGTGAGAATAGCTGCTAGAGATCTTCTGCTCCAATCCAGCCTCACAATGAAACTTTGATTACAAAATTTAGGGAACCAACCTCTGATTTATGAGCACCAACCCATGCACAATTTATAGGCTATAACCTAAAGGAGCTACAACCCCTGCACTAAGCTACAACTTAGAGAAAAGCAATATAGAACTCAGATACATAAATAAAGTCTCTATTGCAAATGAAGTTTTGCAACCATTCAATATTCTACTCTATCGGTTTCACCCTTACCGGTCTAATTCCTCTTCTCCAGCTCTGCAACTTGACTTTGCTGATTAACTTTCTCAATCCTCTCTCACACTATCTGCCTCTTCTCAACTCATACTTCATCACTTCACAATCAAACACAACCTTTGCTGATATGACCTCTCTATATTCAGTACACTCTTCACTGAATATTCCTTATACTGATTAGCTATGCTTTTCCTTGTCAATCACAACTATGCACACAAAACCCTTTAAGTATTTTCCTTTTTGGCTCTCAGACAATCATAGTCTCAAGTCATCATTTTTAAACTTGAGTTTTCCCACCAAGAAACCACTCAAATTAGGATCCATTAGGGTTTCCTTTACCCATAACAATCTGCATGAGATCAAATCTAGATTGTCTTGGATCAATCACCTGTACTCCAAGAATGCATCTATTCATTTTTTCCATTATCCAATGCATACTTGCTAAAGATAGCAATCATGTACAAGATTTTCTATCATGAATCTAGGTGCCAACTACTCCCTGATCTTCCTCTGTCATTCTTTCTTCCTTGAGCCACAATAGTTAGTTACAATCCTATGATTTGTGGCTATTTCATTTATGTTGACTAGCTGTTTCACCAACCGTGTCGATGGAGGCTTCATCGACCTCTACATATTTGTCACCTCAGCTCCACATGGAATCACCACGGTCGATCACTTAGTTCACTGACACACAATCAGTTCACACTTGATTACTTAGCAAACCCATACTTGTACATCCCCTTTACCAGTGAGACTTTCTTCTTTTACTAACCGGTAGTGCATACTACACCGGTAGCACATCTTCACCCTTGGTGGATTGTGATTACTTTAATATTCTTCCTCTTCATCACATACCAGTGAAGTCACTAATAGTCTCAACAGCTATTTTTCTTTCACCATACAAGTACACTCTTCTTCATCCTTCACCATACTAGTACACTCTTCTTCATCCTTGATGATATATCTCTACTAGTAGCCTGCCTACAATACCGGTTGACATCAATGACAACTCAATGCCAACAATCTCCCCCTTTGCCATTAATTTTAACATACCTTTTCTGATTTCACTCCCCATTTTGACAACAATGGCAAAGGGAACCTTAGTCATACACAAAGAATCTCTCCCTTGACAACATCTACTTAAGACATTCTCTCCCCCTGTGTCCATGCTTCATGATTCAAGACTCCCCCTGAATCATGCATCCTCTCATGCATTTAAGTGCAACCAAATGGTGAGACAACTCCCAATTTTTTTCATAAGTACTCAAAAGGACCTAGATGAAGTGGTTTGGTAAAAATGTCAGCAATTTGTTCACCGGTGGGAACATATTCAACTAGAACCTCCTTGTCTGCAAGCTTCTCCCTCAAGAAATGATACTTGATTGCAATGTGTTTTGTTCTTGAGGGCATTATTGGATTATTGGAGATGTTGATGGCACTTGAGTTATCACACTCGATTGGAATAGGTTCCGGTATCTCCACCTATATATCTTCCAATGTCTACTTCATTCATAAAACCTGTGAACAACATGTAGGTGCTTCTATGTATTCTGCCTCAGCAGTAGATAGTGACACTGAATCTTGCTTCTTGTTGTGCCATGATACTAACTAGTCTCCTAAGTAGAAAGCACTTGCAGTTGTACATTTTTTATCATCAATACTTCCTACCCAATCTGCATCAGTATAAGCCTGCAAAAAGAAATCTCCTTTCTTTGTATACCACTAACCATAGCTGATAGTCCCTTGCAGATACCTAAAAATTCTTCTGACTCCATTTAAGTGAGACTATTTAGGAGTAGCTTTATATCTTGCTACCATGCAAACAACTTGTACAATATCTGGTCTAGAGGTTGTTAAATACAATAGACTACCAACCATAGACCTATACAGTGTTTTCTTAACTTCTGGTGATTCATCTAGTTTTATCAACTTACAACCGATAATCATGGGAGTACTTATCAGCTTTTTGTCCTCCATTTGAAATTTGTTCAGCATATCTTTTGCATACTTGGTTTGGGAGATTAAAATTCCTTTTTTCCTTCTGAGAGATCTGCAAACCAAGAAAATTGGACAACTCACCCAACATGGACATCTCAAATTATGTCTTCATCTGATCTACAAATCTTTGCACATGATGTCCTTGTCTCCACCAAAGATAATATAATTCACATATACAACAACTATAATCATGTGATCTCCATTTCCCTTGACATACAAGTTGTTGTTAGCATTCCCTTTCTGAAATCCTTGCTCCTTCAAGTATTTATCTAACTGGGAATACCATGCTCTGGGAGCCTGCTTCAATCCATACAAAGCTTTCTTCAATTGACATACAAAACTCTCATCTTCATGCAATGAGTACCCTTCTGACTATTCCATATACACTTCTTCTTCAAGATTGCCATTGAGAAAAGAATATTTCACATCCATCTAATATACTTTATATCCTTTGTAGGCTGAGAAAGCTAAAAACATTCTTATTGCCTCTAACCTAGCAATTGGTGCAAAGGTTTCTTCAAAGTCAATACCTTCCACTTGAGCATACCCTTTGCAAACTAACCTTTCTTTATGCTAGACTATCTTACCTTCTTCATTCATCTTGTTCCAATATACCCATTTGGTACCTATGGCATTCTTGTCTGTTGGTCTAGGAACAAGTTCCCAAGTCTGATTTTTCTCAATTTGTCTCAATTCTTCATCCATGTCATCTACCCACTTCTTACTTTTGCTAGCATCATCAAAATTTTGGGCTCTACTTCAGTCATGAGACAAAAATTTACCTACTCACCTTCCCAAGAAATTATCCTTCTGGTCTACACATGTTCGTTCCTATCTCCTATGATCTATTCTTCTAGCTGATTCTTCTGCACATACCGGTTGGGAATCTTGTTTGATAAATCTTCTACCGGTCCATTTTCAGATTGTTCTTCATATTGCACATCTGACTCATCAATGTAGGGTGCAAGATCATATTGTCCTCTATGTGAGTCTTCATCTATTCTCACATGTACACTCTCAACTACTCTTCTCAATCTCTTATTGTATAATTTGTAGGCCTTACTGTTGGCTGAGTATCCCAAGGAAAATCTTCATCACTCCGAGAATCAAAACTTCCCAATCCACGCGCATCAATCTTGATGAATCACTTACTTCCAAACACTCTGAAGTATTTGAGTGATGGTTTCCTCTCATTCCATAACTTAGAGGGGGTCATTCTACTGTTCACTCTTCATTGAACCCAGTTTAAAGTGTAGATGATAGTATGAACTACTTCCTTCTAGTATATATCCAGTATATTGCCCTCATTCAACATTGTCTTGGCCATCTCCTTCATTGTCCTATTTTTCCTCTCTACCACCCCATTTTTTTGAGGTGTTTTTGCAGCTAAATACTGTCTTCGAGTTCCATGTTTCTCACAATAGTCAATAAATTCATTTGAAGAAAATTCTCCACCCCAATCAGATCTTAAGCATTTTAACTGGTGTCCACTTTCATTTTCCACAATCTTCCTGAAAATTTTGAACCTCTCAAATGCTTGTGACTTGTCATGAAGGAAGGTTACCCAAGTCATTCTTCAGTAATCATCTATGAACAACATGAAATACCTTTCTATTGCCAAATCTCTTGTCCTTGTTGGCCCACATAAGTCTGTATGTATTAGTTCCAAAGGTCTTGAGGTGTTATTTTCTTTTGTTTTAAAGATGATCTTTGCTTTCTTACCTCTAACACATTCATCTCAGAATGTGATTGTCAGCTTTATGATCTGAGGTATGTTTCTCACATGTTGGTTTTTACTTATCTTAACTAGATTTTCAAAATTCACATGGCCTTGTCTCCAGTGCCATAACCAACTTTCATCAACTTGCCCCATCATGCATTGGGACTCATAGAATTCCTTTAGATTGTATTCATTTCCCTCTATTCCCTTTCCTTCTGCTACCACGTGACCAATAATCTGCTTCCTTATCTGGCAGTCAGTAGAGTAAAATGATAACTTGTACCCTTTGTCACACATTTGTCTTACACTCAATAGATTATACTTCAAACCTTCCACATAGTACATGTAATGAGCCTTGATTTTTCCATCAATATTCAATGTATCCTAGCCTTTGATCTTGATGGAGGAGTTATCACCAAATCAGACTGAACCACCATTCCAATCATCAAGCTTGATGAACTTTTTTTTATCTCTAGTCATATGATTTGAGAAACCACTATCAATAACCCATAAGTTACTACTTTCAACATGTAGAGAAATCTACACAATCAGGTTGGACTTTGTCTTATTTTCCTCTTTGTCTACCCAAACAGGTTTCTCTTCTTTCTTTTCCTCTTTTGTTACTTTGTGTTCCAATTTTGTTTCCAACTTTTCATCTAGTACAACTCTCTTTTGTTTGTCATTCCTCAACTGACAATGCCTTTCTATGTGACCAAAATTTTGATACTTATAGCATTTCACATTAGTATTAAAATATGTACTCAATACATTCTTGTAGGACATTTGCATATTACTCCTACATTCATAACTCTTGTGACCAAATTCATTGCAATTATAACATATGACATTTGTACTTTGTAGTGCAGCAAATGAGTTTCTACTCTCAAAACTAGGGTTGACATTCATTTTCCTACACTCTGTCATTCTATGACTGAACTTATTGTATCGGTGACAATCACCATGAACATTTGGAACATACTAGTTTGGTTGTCTTGAACCTGCAAACGACTACCTCATAGGGGGTCTTCCTTTCATGCTACTAACCCTTGTGAATCCTTTAAGATCAGTACCACATTTCTCCTTGGATCTGCATGTCTGTGCATTTAATGTGGTCTTCAATTCATTTATTGAGCATACTGGTTTGTGCAGTGGTATCTAGTAGCATCTACATATGTCTTTTTTCTGGTATCCTTGCCCACCGTGAATGTTTTCTTCTCGTCACCTTCTTTTTAAGAAGTGAATTATATTTCCTTATCGGATGTGTCTTTTCTATTTGAACTTTGACCCATTTGAAAACCTAAGCCACCGGTATCTTTGGATTTCTTTTGTTTGCTCAGCATCTTGTCTAGGGCTTTAGTGTTGCCTTCAAATTTTCTTCTCACATTAAATTCTTCCTGGCTTTTTTCTAATTCCTTCCATAGCTTTACTATTTCTGCTTCTAGATTCTAATGTTCCTTTTCCTTTTCACTTAGACTGGTATTGGTAACCTCAAACATCCTCTTGGCCTCTTCCAACTGGAGGTTTAGATCTGTGATTGTTTTCTTGGACTCTTCAATGGATTGCTCCAACAATTCTTGTTCTCAACTTGCAACCCTTTTTACCTTCTTTAAGTCTCTTCTTGTTTTCTTTAGCTCATTTAAGGCACTGATGAGTTTTTCTTCAAGTTCCAATTCTCCTTCTTTCTCTTCCTCTTCTATTTCTTCAGGTACCGGTGCCTCTTGAGCCATAAATTTTTTTTCTCTTACTTCATCTCCACTGTAGCAGTCATTTGAGACACTTTCCTCATCTGTGGTATCATCTTCATGTGTTTAAAGACTTCTCTACTTCCGGTAGCCTTTCCTACCATGTCTGTAAACATTTTTCTTCCTATCCTTACTAAAAGATTTGTTACCACTAGATTGATCATCTTCATTCTTATCACTATAAGGGCATTTAGTAGAAAAATGTCCAATCTTTCCATTGTTAAAGCATTTTAAAGGCAACTTGCCTTTATACTTGCCTAAACCTATCTTGAGTCTTCTAACAAAGTTTGTAATGATGTCATCAAAGTCTTCATCAGTTGCATCATGAGTAGATTCTTCTTTTCCCATTCTTGAAGTCTTGAAAGCAACTTCTTTCTTCATAGAATCTATACCGACAGTCCTCATCTCATAAGCAATTAAGGAGCCATAAAACTCATCCATTGTAAAGACTTTCACATCTTTTTCTTCTTTTATTGCTGGGACTTTTGTATCATACTTAGATGTAAGAGATATAAGTACTTTCTTCACTACCACCTCATCTTTTATTTCTTCTCCAATCCCTCTAATGGTATTTGATGTTTCATCAAGCCTTTGAAGATAGTTAGCTATCTTCTCTTCATCTTTCATCTTTAGACCCTCAAGTTGTGCTCTCAAAGTTTGCAGCTTAGCTTCCCTGAATTTAGCATCTCCTTCAAAAATCTTTCGCAACTTATCCCATGTTTCCTTGGAAGAGGAGTAGTGCATGACTTTAACAAACTCATTATCGGACAACCCACTAAGAATGACATTCTTGGCTTTAACATTGTTCTCATATTCCCTCTTAGCATCTAGATCAGTAGGGGGAATATTAGGAATTGTATACCCATCTAAAACTGGCGTCAATACATCACAACCTAGAGAGGACAAATAGGTTTCCATTCTTCTACTCCAAAAGGCATAGTTGACACCATCAAACATAGGAGCTTTTGAGGAGGCTGATTCATTTCTTGCCATTGTGAATGCCTAATAGGAACTACCCAAGCTAGAGAAATATTTTTTAAAAATAGGGTACCAAGGGCTCTTATACCAATTGTTGAACACAATGGATCACTAAGAGGGGAGTGAATCAATGATTTAAACTTATTTTCATGAAAAGAAGATACCGATAAAGAAAAGAACAAACTAAGTGCTAACCAGTAACTTAGAGAGTGCAAGTAAAGTGTTAGAAAGATCTTTCTAAAACATTAACAAAGAACCGACACAAGAATGCATCACACAACAACATATTTATATGAGGAAAACCCAATATGGGAAAAACCTCGGTGATAATAGCTACTAGAGATCTTCTACTTCAATCCAGCCTCACAATGAAACTCTGATTACAAAATTTAGGGCACCAACCCAAGGAGCACCAAGCCCTGATTTATGTGCACCAACTCAAAGGAGCACCAACCCCTGCACAATTTATAGGCTACAACCTAAGGGAGATACAACCCCTTCACTAAGCTACAACTTAATGAAAAGCCATATAGAACTCAGATACACAAATAAAGTCTCAGTAGCAAATGAATTTTTACAACCATTCAATATTCTACTCTGTCGGTTTCACCCTTACTAGTTTGATTCCTCTTCTCCAGCTCTGCAACTTGACTTTGTTCATTAACTTTATCAATCCTCTTTTACATTGTCTTCCTCCTCTCAACTCACACTTAATCACTTCACAATCAAACACAACCTCTGCTGATATGAACTCTTCACTAGATATTCCTTATATTGGTTAGCTCTACTTCTCCTTGTCAATCATAACTATGCTCACAAATCCATTTAAGTATTTTCCTCTTCATCTCTCATAAAATAATATCACTCTTTCTTCTTACTTCAATAGTATAATCATAGTCTCAAGCCAACATTTTTAAACCTAAGTTTTCCTACCAAGAAACCATTCAAATTGGGAGCCGTTAGGGTTTCCTTTACCCAATACAATCTACATGAGATCCAATCTAGACTATCTTGGATCTATCACTTGTAATCTAGGAATGCATCTATTCATGTTTTCCATTATCCATTGCATATTTGCTAAAGATAGCAATCACATACAAGATTCTATATACTAAAGTTTGTCAACTCATAAAACTGCTCAGTTGTTTCCTTTTCGAGGTCTTCTTGTAATCGGATTTCCTTTGCATAAATCTAGGTGCTAACTACTCCCTGATCTTCCTATATCATTCTTTCTTCCTCAAGCTGCAATAGTCAGTTAAAATACCATGATTTGTGGTTGTTTCATTTATGTTGACTAGTTGTTTCACCAATCATGTCGATGGAGACTTAACCGACCTTTGCATAATATGCCACCTCAGCTCCACATGGCATCACCACAATCAATCACTTAGTTCATCAGCACATAGTCGGTTCACACTTGATCACTCAATGAAAACATACCCATATATCCCCTTTACTGGTGAGACTTTCCTCTTTTGCTAACCCATAGTGCATACTACACCGGTAGCACATCTTCACCCTTGGTGGATTATGATTACTTTAATATTCTACCTCTTCATCATATACCGGTGAAGTCACTGATATTCTCAACAACCATTTGTCTTTCACCATACAGTTACACTCTTCTTCATCCTTCATCATACCAGTACACTCTTCTTCATCCTTGATGATATATCTCTACCAGTAGCTTGCTTGCAATACTGGTGGACATCAATGACAATTGAATGCCAACAACCATCACACCCAAAAACCCTATCTCTATCTCTTGACCTAGCTTTCAACAAAGAAAAATAAACTATCCAAACTAGAGAAGAATGGAACACAAAGAAAGGCAAAATGGGGGTAAAAAAGAAAATGACAACCTATAGAATGTGCACAGACAAAGACTTAGTTGTAGATCCACCCTCATTTGCATCACCACCTTCCCCATCTATGACCTCTCCCTCCTCCAAAGAAATCATCACACCCCCTCCACTAGACCACAACTCTTCCCACCTCTGCACTCCTTTTGATATTAATTTGTATGTTGTAGAAAAGCATGTTATGATACAAAATATATTGTTAATCTACAATTTTATCTTACTTAAGAACAAATAGCCATTACATATACCAATACCATGACAAAGATTTTTATTTTAGATTATGAGCACTACTTAACAAGGTAGAGGTGAACATTAAAGGTTGACATCTATATAAAAAAAGTCTTTATACATCATGTACATTCAACTAGCCAGTCTCAAAAAATGATGATAAGTTCAAACAAAATATTTTATAAAATATTCCCATATAAATACTAAATTTATCTAGATAAATAATATCACATATTTCTATTTTTCTATTTTTTTCCTACTATACATCATGTGCATTCAACTTGCCAATCTCAAAAAATGATGATAAGTTCAAACAAAATATTTTATAAAATATTCCCATATAAATACTAAATTTATCTAGATTAATAATATCACATATTTCTATTTTGCTAGTTTTTTCCTACCATTTTACTTGTTTGGGGTAATTTTAAACCATATTATATACATTCAACATGACCCAATTCGCATGTGAAATGTCAATAATAAAATCATGTGCAACTTGTGAGAAACTCTATGAGCATAGATATCTATAGGAAAAAGTAGTTCATGTATGTCATCCATTCAAAAATGTGTATTACATATTAATCGTATTCACAAATATTAGAATGTATTATATAAATTATTAACCTAGTAATATTTTAAAATATGTTTGTAAGAATTCAACATTAGATGGATTTATAGTAGACCTAATTTGTCAATAATATGATACTTTCATAAGGTATAGAATCCAATAGGTAATTAAAGGTAGTAATGCATGCTAGTTTAGATTAGCACATTGATAAAGTGTAGCAATAATAGAACTTTTTATCAAAGACTAGTGTAGACACCTAAAAATGGTCAACGCTTGCGGAATCGTACTTTAACATTTTCGCATTGCCTCATTTTAGGTTTTTGTGTCACATTAACATTTTCTCCTATGTCACGCACTTGGTCTTTATCATTTGCGAGCATCGAGTCATTCTTCTACATTCTTCATTCATCTCGCCTTCGAATTTGGTCTTGTCGACAACACTATTCAGTCATGATTTTGATTGATTTTATCCTATTGCATCAATGTGCGTGCTAATTTGTCATCATTTTGGACATCGTCAATCCTAATTAGGGTTTTGTCCTCTTATAAATCTTATCATCAATCTTATCATTTTGGACATCATCAATCCTAATTATGGTTTTGTCCTCTTTTCAATCTTGTCATCATGCGATCGATTTGTCATCGATCGTTGTCACTGTTCGATCTTGTCATTTTGCGATCGGTTTGTCCTTGATCGTGGTCATTTTCAATCTTGTCGTCTTGCAAGCTATTTTGTCATCGATTCTTGTCCTCTGTTTGATCTTGTCATTTTGTGATCGATTTGTCATCGATCATTATCTGTCTCAATTATGTCAATTTGGATCAATTTGCCATTGCTCCTCGTCAATTGGCGCATTTTCTCAATCAAATCATTTATCACATTGGTCATTTATCAATCCAAAATCAAATCAAATTGAGTCAATTATCTTTCAAGACCTAATTCACCTTCTAGGGTTTCATGATTTAGTCATTTAACCTTGCTTATCATTTTCTTCCTTTAGGATTAATAAATTACTTATTTATCCTAAGTCTTCTCATTACAATTAAATCTTTATTTAATTGGATAATTATTCTTCCTCTTGTAAATTAATTAATAAATGACAAATTATTAATTAATTTACCTAATTTCTTAATTCCTAATTTCAATTTCCTCCTATTTCATCTCCTAATTCTATGGGAATGACATTTCAATTTGTCATAATTTGTCATAATTGACAATCAATCAATTTTGACATAGAAGTTGTCATAATTTGTCATCAATTATCAATCAATCAAATTTTGCATAGAAAGTGCATAATTTGTCATAATTTGTCATATTGATTTGCAATTTCCATTTGAATTGGATCATGCTAATCTTGTCATCTCTCCAATTCTTCTATAAATTGGATGATCTTCATCAATCACAATCCCTAATAATTGGTAATTGGTAATTGGTAATTGATAATTGGTAATTGGTAACTAATAATTAATAATCCTTAATCAGACTATTGAATTTATGCTTCTAGTACTCTTGATCAATAATTAATGTCCATCTTGCTTTCAATTATGTGTGTGCACTTGTAGGTGAGATCCATAATCCAACCATTTGAAGAGGAAAGAAGAACAATGGAGCCGCATGAAGGAGCGTTCAATTCATGTCTATGGTTTGCATAATCTTTCATTTTTGAATGCTTTTATCTCATGTCTCTATTGAATGTGTTTAGGATAGATCATTGCAATGAGCTTTTGTGATTGAGCTAATAATGACCAATATCTATATGTTTTGTGATGATTTCCTATTTCCTAGCATACAGTAATTGGTGAACCCGACGTGAACACTAACCATCTAACCCCTTTACTATGTCTTTGAGTGCTTTTGAGTTGATTTGTAGGCCAAGAAAAACCAATAACAGGGCAGTGCAGGGCTTTCTGGAGACTTCTGTGCCTGTGTAAGACAACCTGTGCCTGTGTCAAGCAACTTGCGCCTATGTTGAAGACATTCTGTGGTTGTGTCATGACTTCTGCGCCTGTGTCATGACTTCTGCGCCTGTGTAAAGTCCAGAACAGAGGTAAAAATGCAGTGTTTTACTTGAAATTTGTTTAGTTTTTGCATTCTATTTTCTGTGCTTTGGATTTTGGTACTAATTATCTATGCAAATATTGGCATATGCATGGCAAAGACAATAAATCAAACTACTAACATGTGTTATGCAGAATCGATAGTTAAAGACAACAAATCAAACCTCTAACTTGGGTTTTGCAGGTTGCCTTGGAAAAACAACCAAACTTTGTGTTTGTGTTTTTTAATTATGCACTTAGTGATTTCTAAATAGGTTGGAATAAATGTGTTTGTGCTTTGATTGTTGAGTGTGACATTGGAGTAGGAGAGTATGCTTTCATCCTTCTTAGGGTGATCAGAAATCCAGATCTTTGATACCATGCTCATGTCTTTGATTAAGTGTCTCCTTTAGAGGGCTTGCCTTCCTGACCACTTTGCTTTTGCAAGCAAGTGATAATCATGAGAAGGGAATGACCCAAAGTGAGTACGACTAGAATACCTTGGCATTCTAACTCACTATAAATAAATACCTGATGAGTGAAAGCTTTGAAGGAAGTGTTACGTGGGAATTGCAGTTACTTGGGGAGTGATGACCCTTGAACTCTTTCTCATATCAACATCTAAGTAGGGCCTCTTGGTCTAAATCATGCTTGTGTGACTACATTTGTTTGGTATCTTGATGGGCTTAATGTCTCAATCACGCTTGCATGACATCAAGGAGTAATGCTTAACAGAAATCCTTACTACATACCTTGTTTTTAGAGGCCAAAAACCCTTCTAGTTGCTTGAGAAGGACAAGTTCAGATACTTGGAAGAGATACTAAGTTCGCCATGGGGAGATTTCCATGGGGACTGATGCTTGGTTTCCCTGAGAAGTGAGTGTCATGGAGGGGAGCCCGTGGGGTCAAGCATCTATGTATTCTCCTTGAATCCCATAATGAGTCTACCTCTCAAGTACCTAATGTCCTTACCTACCATAAGAAATGTGGGAATGAGCATGATTGTCTTGAGTCTAAGTTGCAATATCTTGTATTCTTTGATTGTCAAAAGTTGAATTTTATCTCATTTCAAAAACAAGACAAATTGATTCAAAACAGGGCTAAACATAAGAACATTTCATTCAACAAAGTTCAAAACATATCTTCAAACATGATTATCAAACATTGTTCAAAATCTTCTCTTAACATTCATGTCACTTGCATTTAGGTTCATCCTAGGTTGCATTTTGCAAAATTCATTGTCAAGTACCAAGGTTAGGTTTCACCTAAGTCATACTCCTTTTCATATCAATAAGAGTCATCCATTTTGCATGTATCCTCTTGCATTAAAGTCATACCATTATCATACATTCATATTTGCAGACCTTAAGTCTCTTCATTAAGTTTAGGTCATTATCATATCATATTAGGATCATTTTCATAGTAATTGCCCCTTTGCATATAGTGTCAAAACTAGTTTTTGTCATACTTGAGTAATCCAAATCTTTGATAAACCCTAAGTCATTGTTAGGAAGTCTAGACCTTATCAAACTTTTGTCTTTTGTCATCATTTTCATTTGGTCAAACCTAGCTTAGTATCCAAGCATATAGGGGAGACATTGTCATTTGGTCCTTTCGTCACTTGGTCCTTTTGTCCTTCAAGGTCTAGACATCATTCCAATTTCCTAAGGGTCCCTCTTTTAGATTTGCATTCATAAGTTTGTCAAAATCTTGAAAAACACCAAAAACATAGATTGCATTCTTGCCATAGGTTGCATTTTCATCTATTTAGTTTGTATTTAGTTGCATATCATATATTGTCCTTGAAAAATTCCAAAAATATTGCATTTGCATAGTGACATGTCTATTGAAAAAAGGTTCCAAGCACCAATGATGCAACAAAGTTTGACATATCAACCGACAATGCAATCACAATTATATCCAACCCAACAATAAGGCAATATTGGTCAAACTTTTCATGATGATGTAAATGTCCAAATACAAAAACTAGAGGAGAAGCTAGCTCAAGAAAATGAGATATTGGAACAAAAAGTGAAAAACATTGTGAAGAATAGATCACAAGTGTCCAAAATGTTTCAAAAATTTTCAAGTCGAAATCCAAATATCAAGCCAATTGATGTAAGATCTCTTCTTGAATGATCAGACATACCAGCTCTCCTCTCACAAATAGAGATGATGAAACAATTTCAAGAAAAGAGACAACAACATTGCGTGCCTCCACAACAAGAACAAGAAGGTGTTTCCTATCAATCAGATTTTCAACCAATACAACCAATGGTCCAATTTCAACAATATGTCCAACCAACTATACAATGTCCACAAATAGTGCAACCAATGGTGGAATATCAGCAAATTCAATCAACATATCAATGTCAACAACCGCCACCAAACATTCAAAAACAAAGGTTGTAGCACACACCAACCCAAGTTTCAAACATGTCAAAACAATTGAACCAAGTCCAATATCAAAACATGACATCAAACCAAAAACAAGTTCAAATTTCAGATCCAATCATGTCAAAACCTAAAAAGAAAGGTGGCTTTATTGCAAGGATCTTAAGGAAACTACCAAGTGAGTTTATTGAGGAAGATCAAGATAATATAATTATGTCTAGCAATACCTCATCCACCTACAAACAAATTGACTCTCTAGTGGCATCTATCCCTACACCTTTAGAAGTTTCACAAGAACCTTCCATATTGTCCTCATCAAATAATACACCCAAGGATGCAATTATCCAAGAGCTATCCATAATTGATTGCCATGATAATCCAATTCATGATGCACATCCTTGTCATGTTTCAGAAACACAAGATCCAATGCCACCATGCACTTTATTGCCATTACCTGTTTTAGAGGACCCCATTCGAAGTCCCTCTTCCTCATGTTCAAGCATTGATTCCTTGCTAGAATCCATCACAAATGTTCAAAGTGCATTTCCTTCATGCTAAAATATTGATTCCTTGTCAGAATCCTCCATGCATATCCAAAGTCCAACCTCATGTCAAGAGGATAATTTAGAGCATGAAGAAACACGTATTAAAATAGATCAAGATCAAGATCCCAAAACCTTATCATCCCATCCAATTGTTGACCAAGACCCCATGTTCCCAGACACTCATGATGATTCCCCTATTCTTGTCCATCATATCCAAAGTCCTATTGACACTCCATTCCCTGAGCAAGATCAAGATATCCCAGTTCATCCAATCCCAAATGATCCCCTTCCATTTCATGAACACAATGTCCTTTCAAATCCCATTGACATTCCACTTCCTAAGAAAGATCAAGATATCCTTTCCATCCTTTCCGATGATCCCATTGGAAGTCAAGAGAAAAGCACTTTTAAAGAAGATTCCAATTATCTTCCTCCTTGTCAAGATCAAATTATTCCTTTAGATCCTCCACAAGATCCTTTTGTTCCTCCATCTCTGCATCCTAATCCTCCATATACACTCCAAGATCACATTTCTTTTGATGATCCCATTATTTCTCCCATTCCGTCTCTTGAAGAGCCTATCATTGAACCATGTCCACTACATAATCCTAATCCCCATCATGATTCTAACGTGTCAGTGCAAGATGTTCATGAACCCTTGACATGCATAATGGGTTCTTCCACTTTGGTGCAATCCGATCCACTTCAAGATCTCATTGTTTCTCTCATATCATATCCACCTCATAATGTACTTGCGTCTTCTTCCGAAAGAAAAGAGTATCCTATTAGTCAAAATATTGATAAAGGCAAAGGGGTAGACCTTCACAAGCAAGAACCCCTTCATATAAAAGAGTATACTAATGGTCATGGCTACAGAGCTCACACTCAAGGTGTTGGTATCCCTTCAAAGTCAAAATCCAAATGTCCACCTTCCCCATCATCGCTTCCATCCATTCTAGGTCCCTATATCCCTCCATCTCCTATGCAACATCAGCAAAGGCACACATCTTGGAGAACCTTCCATCCATCCCACAGGCCTCCATTTCATTCATATCCATCCATGCA
This sequence comes from Cryptomeria japonica, assembly GCF_030272615.1. Lineage (NCBI taxonomy): Eukaryota > Viridiplantae > Streptophyta > Pinopsida > Cupressales > Cupressaceae > Cryptomeria > Cryptomeria japonica. The sequence goes on along the minus strand of NC_081411.1, from coordinate 778,827,052 downwards.
TTCCTTTCCCCCTCCAAGCAATTTGGATGCCAAGCATAAAAGTCGTAAGTCTAGAAATCCACATGTGTTCAAGGATCAACATGTCCAATATAATCGACATGTCAAAACAAAGAAAATTTTGATCTATAAAGAAAAGGAAAAATCCAAAAGGCCACAAAGGCCCACTAAGCAAAATAAAGCAAAGTCAAAATATATATGGGTTCCTAAATCCCTTGTGCAAGCAATGCACTCCAAGGAACCACAAAAGCATGAAAAATCCAAAACAATGTGGATTCCTAAGCGGCTCCTTGAAGCACAAAATCCTAAAGAAACAACAAAATTGGCATCTACAATTGCTGTTCCTCCATCCACACCTTCCAAGTCTATTCCTCCATCACCTTCTTCATCCATTTTGGGCCCTTACGTCCCAAAATCCCAAGCTATTCCTCCATCCAAATTTCACAATTTGAGATCCATTTTTCCTCCATCAGTCCATCACCCCTCAAGGTGTGTGCCAATGTCAATCTTGCCAACATTTCCATCCAGTGAAGCCCAATTCTTCCAGTACCCTATCCATTATCCAATGCATATTTTCCATCCTTCGATCCCTTTGATCCAATCCTTTGCACAAATCCTTGCCTTAGTTTCATCTCATTTTCCATGTCCTTATCCTACCAACGTCTTTGAGCATACTTTTAAAGGTCATGGTCCATTTTTTTTTAGGGCTACTATCTAAAGAAAAAGACACTTGAGTCCTTCTTCCATCCCATATCATGTGTCCATCTTCTATTGAAAAAGTCAAAAATTCAAAAAAAAAAAGATAAAAAAGAAAAGAAAACAGTAAAGAAAAATAATTCGTCCACTGGTGAAAACCTGGCAAACAGGCGCCTTGGGCAAGTACCATGATGAAAACTTGGCAAACAGGCATCATGCGTAATCTATGAACTTCTTGCACACCACACTTGGGGGCAGGTTTCCTCCTTCATATCCTATTGCCCTTCATTATCCTATCGAACCCCTGTCATTACCCTTCATTATCCTATTGTCCCTCATGTCCAATTTCCCTTTCCACCTTTGATCTTGACAAGGCTGACGATTGTCATGAGCATCATGCATCTTGTTTGCAGCTTTTAGTCTATCATAGCTTTTGGTCATTTATCCATTTGCTTATTACAACCTTTCATCCATATTCCCAGTCTTATTGCAACTTTCTGCCACTATCCCTTAGCCTACCCCAACCTTCAGTCCATGTCCCTTATCCATTCTTGGTCTTGCTTATCCTATCCATATCTTATCACTATCCATACACTCTTTCATTCCTTGATCTTGATCTGACATAAGGACGCAAAATTTAAACATGGTTTCAAAATCCTCTTGACATGTCTCTCATGCCATGTCACTGCTTTACATTGTCATATCCAGTCTCTTGTCCCATCATGCAATAGCCCTTGAACATTGCATCCATATTGTCTCCATACTAAAAGGCCTTTGTCTTCCCTCTATCCACCATCATTTCAGCAAGCCTATTTATTCACCTGTCATATTCCTTTCCTTGCTAGACACTGGGGGCACAAATCATAAAAAAAAAAAAAGTCATAAAATTGAAAAATGTCCTACAAAAAATCCTAAAAATTTGAAAAATGTCCTGAAATGATCCAAAAAAATTAACTAAAGTCTTGAAAAAATTCATAAAAATTGAAAAATGTCCTGAAAAAATTCATAAAAATCACAAAATGTCCTGAAAAAAGATCATAAAAATTGAAAAATGTCCTAAAAAAAGATCAAAAAAATCACAAAATGTCCTGAAAAAAGATCAAAAAAAAAAATCACAAAATGTCCTGAAAAAAAGATCATAAAAATTGAAAAATGTCCTAAAAAAAAAATCCCTAAAAAAAAATCATATAAAGTCTTGGAAAAAATGAACACAAACAAATTTTTTTTTTATAAACCTCACAAAAACACGCATTTTTCCAATAAAGTATTCCCTTTATGCATCGACAGATCACTGAGTATACATCCTATGACTCACAATCACACGCTGTGCTTTAATGAAATCACGCTTAAACAGATGAACTTTTTCACTCAAACATTCACACTAATCAAAAATTGTCATATCAATCAACCTCAAAATCATTCATCCTTGGCTAATATCATGGGTCTTATACAGGGTGTGGTATACTCGAAACTAGACTGTGTCCTGTCTTAGATGGGGTACCACATGTCCTGAAACCAGACAGCATGATCATCCTATCAACGCTTTCAACTTTTGACAATGAAGATCAAGATGTTTGTTTGACTTGCTTGAATTGTGCATCTTATCTTTTTATTGATTTATCTTTGGCTTTGATCATGTTCCTATGTTGCTCGATGATGTCACTGAGTGATTTAGAGTGATCGGGATGGTTCATGGTCCTTTTTCTTTTGGTTGTGATTGTCGTTTATCTGTGATGTGTCTATCTTTTGCAAATAGGGTTGCATTTCAGCTCTGGTCTTCAATGCCACAATGCTATGCATCCATTTTTCTATATTAAAATAAAGGTTCTCACCTACAAAGTGCATTACTGAAAGCAAGTTTTTCTTCGTCACTAATTTCCCTCTGTCTCATTTCTTCTTACTAACATTTCTTCTTTTAGTTCGGTCTAGTGCTCCGATTTCTCCATACATATGCTGCATCCTGCATTCATTGGTTAGTGCATCAAGCATCACATCAAGCATTTTATCCATTTCATTTCATAAATACATCAAAAATACATAAAAATACATCCATACATGTTCATAAACAAGTACATAAGTCATCCATACATAGAAAAATAACATAAGTCATAACACATTGCATCCCATCATATCGATGTCTATCATATCACATACCATAATAATATCAGAGTACAAAATTGGACTGTCTGTCCTAAGTATGGCCTGCAGGCTGACTATATAATGTCAAACTATATAATGTCTATTGTCTGTCATAAGGAGCACGTGCCTCTATCACTGGGTTCTCCCTCTATCCTCCTCATCCCTACCATGTCTCAAGTCCTGCTAATGTATCTCTGTCCGTGCTTCTGAGTCTATGTCATAACATGAAGCAGTCAGGTCAGTTCTCCCATGTGATCCACGGATACTGTCGACTCTACATCACAATTGGGGCACATTTTGTCAGTTTTAGGGTTTGCTCCTATGGGTTGCATTTCCTCATTTTCATGTCCAGCTTAGGGTGTTTTTTATCTATTCTAACCTATCCTACCCTTATCCCCCATTTTCGGATCATTTGCATGTTGTTTTGGACCAAAATTGAGTTCCCAATGCACAATTGTGCTTGTGTCAAGGAACCTATGCTTGTGTCATGTAACCTGCACTTGTGTCATGTAACCTATGCTTGTGTACCCTTACACAAGTGCAGAAGACCTCACACAAGTGCAGAAGACCTTACACAAGCGCAGAAGACCCTACACAAGCACAGAAGTCAGTTTCTGCATCCCCTGTGGGCCCTGCAATGTCCCGCAAGCAAGTCAAATTCATGAAATTGAAAACATGGGTTTTTGAGATACATACCGCTGCTCCCACATCATCTGGTCATTTGTACATGCGTACACATTCTTCGAGGTGATCTGCCATTGGAATGTTCGCTATCTCTCTGCAAGTGTCCTTTTCTAGAGCAACAAATCCTCCTCTTTGTCTAGTGCAAATGAGCAATTTTCCCCCTCTTGGTCTCATTTATAGCTCTTTGTCAGTGCATAGATGGACATGCATCCTCTCCATCTTATGTTTGTCGCAGTCTTGTGCACCTTAAATTGCTTGTCCTTCATGCATCTGATATCCGATTGTCAGTCCGTTTGATCCTATCATTCTTATCGATCAATTGGCCTCTTTTCTGCATGTTTCTGGCCAATTCCTTGAGGGGGCATGCATATGTCATTGTTAGTTGTCTGGGGCATTTTCATTATTGTTCTTTGAAACAACGCTTAAAATCTCATTGTCTCAAAGAGGGGCAAAATGTAGACACCTAAAAATGGTCAACGCTTGCGGAATCGTACTTTAACATTTGCGCATTGCCTCATTTTAGGTTTTTGCGTCACATTAACTTTTTCTCCTATGTCACACACTTGGTCTTTATCATTTGCGAGCATCGAGTCATTCTTCTACATTCTTCATTCATCTCGCCTTTGAATTTGGTCTTGTCGACAACACTATTCAGTCATGATTTTGATCGATTTTATCCTGTTGCATCAATGTGTGTGCTAATTTGTCATCATTTTGGACATCATCAATCCTAATTAGGGTTTTGTCCTCTTATAAATCTTATCATCAATCTTATCATTTTGGACATCATCAATCCTAATTAGGGTTTTGTCCTCTTTTCAATCTTGTCATCATGCGATCGATTTGTCATCGATCATTGTCACTGTTTGATCTTGTCATTTTGTGATTGGTTTGTCATTGATCGTGGTCATTTTCAATCTTGTCGTCTTGCAAGCTATTTTGTCATCGATTCTTGTCCTCTATTTGATCTTGTCATTTTTCGATTGATTTGTCATCGATCGTTATCTGTCTCAATTATGTCAATTTGGATCAATTTGCCATTGTTCCTCGTCAATTGGCGCATTTTCTCAATCAAATCATTTATCACATTGGTCATTTGTCAATCCAAAATCAAATCAAATCAAGTCAATTATCTTTCAAGACCTAATTCACCTTCTAGGGTTTCATGATTTAGTCATTTAACCTTGCTTATCATTTTTTTCCTTGAGGATTAATAAATTACTTATTTATCCTAAGTCTTCTCATTACAGTTAAATCTTTATTTAATTGGCTAATTATTCTTCCTCTTGTAAATTAATTAATAAATGACAAATTATTAATTAATTTACCTAATTTCTTAATTCGTAATTTCAATTTCCTCCTATTTCATCTCCTAATTCTATGGGAATGACATTTCAATTTGTCATAATTTGTCATAATTGACAATCAATCAATTTTGACATAGAAGTTGTCATAATTTGTCATCAATTATCAATCAATCAAATTTTTCATAGAAAGTGCATAATTTTTCATAATTTGTCATATTGATTTGCAATTTCCATTTGAATTGGATCATGCTAATCTTGTCATCTCTCCAATTCTTCTATAAATTGGATGATCTTCATCAATCACAATCCCTAATAATTGGTAATTGGTAATTGGTAATTGATAATTGGTAATTGGTAACTAATAATTAATAATCCTTAATCAGACTATCGAATTTATGCTTCTAGTACTCTTGATCAATAATCAATGTCCATCTTGCTTTCAATTGTGTGTGCACTTGTAGGTGAGATCCACAATCCAACCATTTGAAGAGGAAAGAAGAACAATGGCGCCACATGAAGGAGCGTTCAATTCATGTCTATGGTTTGCATAATCTTTCATTTTTGAATGCTTTTATCTCATGTCTCTATTGAATGTGTTTAGGATAGATCATTACAATGAGCTTTGGTGATTGAGGTAATAATGACCAATATCTATATATTTTGTGATGATTTCCTATTTCCTAGCATACAACTAGAAATATACTTTTTAAGTTATAGTATATTTTTGTAGAAATGTATATTTAATGACCACCACTTGATAAAAACATTATCCTGATATATTTTAACTAGATCAAATAGAACTTTAAATACTCATTGCTTGACTCCCTTATCATGATATGTGAAGCCATCTCCAAATATATAAAAGCATTGAACTCCCCTATTGGAGATTGAAGTATAATTTATCCCATTCAAGTAGAAATTTCGTCGGATTCAGAAATTCCCATGTTAATTCTGTAAGCAATTGGTCAAAAAGGTTCTTCATATGAATTAATGCCTTTTCTTCTGAATATTCAAGATGATTCTTCATATAGAAATAAATTCCTAAGGTTGTTTCTTCATGTAGCTTGTCATCCTTCAAAATCATAAGAATATGTTAATAGTATAAGCATGACAAATTTTTTTATCTATATTTAATCATCAACTTGAAATAGAAGGAATTAAACATGAAAATCATGAATATCATCAACTATGTGCCCAATCAACTATATAAGCTCATAGAATCTTAATTTATTGAGAAATATTTTCTTGATAGCATCATCTTTGAAATTAAGATATGCTAAGAGGATTGGGTGCAATGATAATAGTTCACTTGCTCCAGTTGTTGCAGCAATATTTTTGTACTCATTATAGGTAGGAACATATTGACCTCCTTTCCATTGTGCTCGTTTTAAACTAGCTTCAACATAATGTACCCACATAAACACAATATTCTAAAATTCTTAAAATTCATTCTGCAATGATTTTATTTTATGATCAATATGCTTATTTTGATCTTTGAAAATTATCATAAAAACATTGTTGAAAAAGTTATGCATCTAAAAATTATAAATATATTAATTATTTTTCTTTAATAATATTGAAAAGGTTAATAAATAGCTATAACTTAATTTTATTTTATATTATTTAGAATAATTATTGGAATAACTTTAAGAATATATACATAAAGCTTAAAAAAATTAATTTAATTTAAAACTCTTATTTTTATTTTTATAATATTATACATGCACTTAAGAACACAATCTAAATGTATATTAAATACTACGAGATTAAATTTGTTGTATACAGTGATTTTATATTTCTAATGTTAATTTAAATAAAATATAAAATATAGTTTTCTTTTCTATATAGCATATGAACTAAGATCAAATTATAGTTTCAACTAAAATTATGAAAGCATACATACCGCTTTTGTAATGAATTTCATCATGTCATGTCCTTGGATTTTAGTTGCCTCACTTGTCAATTCATGTAATTTTTTTTGAAAATAAATTCTACATTTTTAAAAAAATTGCTTGAAATATTTTGTACAATATGAATATCACAACCTTGAACAATAGCCTTAATAACAAGCTGGACATGCTCAAGGGTCAAGTGATCATCTAATAAAGAAACAAGAGTTGCTTCTTTGGTCAAAATTATTCTGGTACTACCAAACTCTGCACTATCTATTGCACTAACTGCCCATAAATAATATTCAATTCAATGCTCTCTAACTACAATCAATTTTGATATCCCAAAACTTTGCCACCAACTGCAACAAAAAATTATCAAATTAAATTTTACCTCAATTCCTAATTGAAATTGAATCAAAATGACAACAAATGATATCCTCCCAATTGAACATAGTGGGATGATTAATATTAGCTTTTATGATTTGAAAGCCTAATTTTAAAAAAAAGTAATAGAGATAGAAAAATAATGTAGAAAAGGTAAAGAGATAACGTACTTCAGTAGTGAAGAATAATGTTGAAATGTACCATGTATTATGTTTGCATACATTTGACAAACTCATCAAAGTAGACATCATAGAAGAAATGTGAATTCATCTCAAATTTACAAGTTTATAAGTTGAATGTTGTGTGTGTGTGTGAAAAGTGGACTTGTATCTGAATACACAACACTTGTAATGCCCCGCCATAAACCCCAAAGGAAAACCCACAACAAGGGTGAAACAATTTTTTTTTTTAAAGTATAAACATCATAAGTACATTTACACAACATGCACGATAACACAAGCGGAAGACTTATACCAAAATTCCTTAAGGGTTACCAACAAAGAACTAACTCCAAGAATAATTTTCACAACATCATAAATCCACATATGCATCATTGACTCAATGATCACAAGAAGCCATAAGCAAATAAGGATTCATCATAGAAAGATTGAAACGATACAACATAATCTCCACTTCAATAAGAATTTACTAATATCATCAAGGAAACTTGATAAAAACATCCAAACATAGGATTACATTTCTCTTTCAATACATAGCTTCTCAATAAACATAAAGGATAGATCTCATCCAATTACAAGGTTACATAAGATCACTATTGCAATGATACAATGACCACATAGGTCTACAAATACCAATAATCTCCAGAACATGAGATGAAGCATGAGTCACGAACCATAGGAACACCTATGAAGCCAATCCTCACATGAAGGCACAAATTCAAACATCTGATGGGAAGTGGCACTACCACTTGACCATGTAATTCCCAAAAGGAATCATCCCACCATGCTCGGAGATAGCTAAGGACCCTCAAACAAGCATAAACATGACATGGTCGACTAAACAATATGACTCCATGACAGCATAATATGACTCCACAAGAATCCAGGTGACTCAACTTCACAAACACCAGTGAACTGACATCACAAAACACAAGTGAACCAAATGAGAGTGTGTCATCGCATAGCTTAAGATGGTTACCCTAGTACAATCTCCATAGGTCCCGACTCACTATCCTGGTAACCTCTCCCAACCGTCCGGCTCCAACTAAGACTTATACGGACCCTACCAACCTTTCATGAAGACAAGGTGGTTGGTTTGCCATTCCAAGCCTTCTCGGAACATTATGAGCCCTGTACTAGCACTCACCTATGCACGAGGTACAATTATCTTTATTAATGTTATGATACTACCCACCTAAACATTACATTAGATTACTAGTTATTATTTGACCTTCACTAGGTTGTAATGCCTACCACTTTCGGTGCAACCCCCAAAGGAAAGCCACTCTGTCAAAGGACACTACACAAGCATGGTCACTCCCCAAGGACCCTATGGAAAAGTAGACAACCATAACACCACTATCAGAAAACAAGTGGTCTAACAAGGACATACTGACTCTTGACTAACCATAAGGAAAAGACACTACATGGTTAAGAAAATGGAGCCAACATATATCACTTGGTGAAAGGTACCAATTACACCACCCTAGGATGACTGAACCACAGACCAAAATATCACAATACACACTTGCAAGGACATCTAAATACAACAAATTTGCACTCAGACAATCCTTGAGAATATCAGCATCATAAGCACTTGCAACATCATTGATTGAAATTAAATATAACACTCTTGCAACAGTCACATTATTCAATTCTCAAATCAATATTCCATCAGGAAAAGAAATCCATAGTTAAAAATTCAACTGGTTATAACATGAATTCCAAACAAGCATTTAAATCATTTTCAGAGTATATCCAAATCTACTAATTTGAATCTCTAATTCATGCCTTGATATCCATTGATAAAATTATTAACCACATAATAAAAAAATCACATGTAGATCACATTACGTCACACAAAACCACTTTAAACATTCCATTATAAAATTTAAGTTCTTAACACAAACTGGTTTGGAGGCCGGTGAGACATCAAAACCAAGTGAGGGTCAAACCAACCCGCTGTTGTGCTGCTACCTAGACAACAGACACCACTTACCAGTTGTGTTGCTACCACTGGTAACACTGCCACCACCAACTGGTAATACTACCAATTGAAACCAGTAACACTTACTACTTCAAACCGGTAATGCTCACCACTTCAAATTGGTAAAGCTTACCAATATAAACTGGTACAGCTTACCACTGCAAACCAGTAAAGCTTACCACTTCAAACCGGTAAAGCTTACCACTTCAAATTGGTAAATGTTACCACTACAAACCGATAAAGCTTACCACTTCAAACTGGTAATGCTAACCACTTCAAACCAATAAAGCTTACCACTTGAAACCAGTAAACCTTACCACTACAAACCGGTAAAGCTTACCGCTTCAAACTGGTAAAGCTTACGACTTCAAACCAGTAAAGCTTACCACTTCAAACTAGTAAGCTAAAGCTTACCACTTAAAACATTCCACTTCTAGAATTATTTCATGGGCACACACATACAGTGCCAATTTCCAAAATTTCAAGGGAGAGTTTACCAGTAGGGAAAAAGGTGAAATAAACATATTGGAAAGAATAGATAGACAAATAAAGACCTAATAGAAACAAGGATGCACCCAACAAGCCCAATCTAAAATTCTTTCTTTCAAAAGAAGAGGTAAATCAACAAATTTATTTCCAAGAACAAAACACACAGGAGATAGAGAAATGAACCATTTCTTTCTTGAATACAACCATATGATATAGATTTCACAAAACCAACAGTAATAAACACTAATTCTTCAATTTCATTCATTCCACAAACATCTACAGGAAGATTGAACAAACTTCCATGCACAGGAAGCAAACTAAAAATTACAAAACAAATTCAAAACAAGATGGAAACCTCCAACCTTGAAGCAATCAGCAAGCAAAAGGAATGAAGCAAATCCAGTCTTGCAACCAGGGCGAATTTCCAGCTCCTCCAGGAAGTTTTTCCAGAATTTTCTCTCCAAAAATCCTCTTCTTCCCCTGCCATGAATTTTTCTTGAATGGATGCCCCAAAAATATCTTTTAACCCAAGCTTCTAGGTTAAAGTTTTTCATCTAATCAAATTTAAATATTTTAAAACTAAAAGGCAATCAGATTTATTTCTTTTCCAAAATAAAATAATAATTCTTTCCAACAGTTAAAATGAAAAAGCAAAATTCAAAAGGAAAGCTTTTGTTAATTTCTTTTTCCAAATTACTTTCTTCTAACATAAGCATTTTACCTTTTTAAATGGCTAGGCAATTTATTTGTTTCACAAAAATATCAATGCAACTTTACACAATAAAGTAAGCCCTTTTAACCATTTAATCTAGCAATCATTAATTTAAATACATAATAGTCACAAAGTATATTAATTAAATGATTATACCAACATAAGATAGCATCATCCATTTAAATTAAATAACAGAAACATGCAAAACCAGGATAGATCAAATGATGACTCTCAAATGACCAAACCAAGGCACCATGACACGCATAACATCTAGATGGGGAAACACAACGGACTATCTCCTCCACTCCCATCAGATATATATAAGATAGGTCAAGCTAGGGTGCAACAACTACCTCCTCCACTCCCATCGGATATATAATGCATGCTCAGACCTATGAAACTAGGTGGAGTGAATACCCTGTACATTCCCGGTACTAGAACCTACAATGTCCTGCACCAAAGAACCACATGTGCATATAGACCAATATATATATAGACACGGTAAACACATTGATGAAGGAGAATCATGACGTTCCCTGTCTCACCGGAGTGAGTGAAGGAGAATCATCCCCTTGCATCCCAATACACTTGCAAACACACAACATATAAATAACGCATCGCAATGGAAGGGAAAAGTGTTAGTCCATGATAATGATCCATAAAATAACATTAATCATAAGCACTGAAATACTCTATAAAATCATACACCATAGATCTAGATAAAGCATGAAATAACATCGCATAATATCCGAATCAAAATACAATAATATTCCACAGAATAGTTACTGAAGTAACTCAAAACATACAAAAGAGGCTGATTGAGGATGGGTACTACATCCTTCCCATAAAGCTTAGGCTTACTCCTAGAAGCCTAAAATAGATAAGAATAAAGCTCTCTCATCTTCGTTGCATCTTCCCAAGTCACAAAGGACTCATCACTAGGGTCCCATAAGACCCTTACCTGCTCGATGGTGTGACCCCTGAGGGACAAATCCTAATGCTGAAGGATGCGCACGGGCTCCATGGATAGGTGCTTTTCCTCAACCTACAAAGTGTTCCAATCAAGAACATGGGTCACATCACAATGATAAGGCTAAAGAATAGAAACATGAAAGACATCATGGATGCAGGATAGACTTAGTGGCAAGGCAAGACGATAGGCAACAGGTCCTATCCTCTCAAGGATCTCAAAAGGGCCTACAAAATGAGGCACCAACTTAGAACCCTTTCCATAATGGATTCGACTCTTCCCCGGATGCACTCTCAAGAATAAACGGTCACCAATTGAAAACTGGTGATCGACTCTATGAGCATCGATATACTTCTTTTACCTATCCTGGGCAGCAACCAAATGCCCACGAATCTACTCAACCTGCTACTCCATCTCATGAAGAAAATCCAAACCTAAATACACCCTATCCTCCAACTAATCCCAACTCAAAGGAGTATGGCAAGGATGACCATACAATGCCTAGAAGGGTGACATACCTATAGAGTTGTGATATCCATTATTATAATCAAACTCCATAAGGCAAAGATATTCCTCCCAGTGCGACTACTAATCCATAACATACATGCAAAGCATGTCCTCTAAGACCTGATTCACATGCTCAGTCTGACCATCAGTCTCTAGGTGATAAGCCAAACTGAAGTTCAACTAGGTCCACAAGGCCAAAGTAAAGATAGGGTCTCTATCAGAAATGATCCACCTTGGAATCCCATGCAACCTCACCACATCTTCTAAGAAGACTCATGCCACCAATACTGCAATATAAGATGATCAAAAAAGAACAAAATGAGCAACATTGGTCAATCTATCCACAATAACCATGATGGCATCATGATGCCACGAAGAAACAGGCAACCCTACTATGAAATCCATGGAAATGATATCCCATTTCCAATCCGATATCAAATTTGGCTGTAAAAGCCCTACAGGGTGCTGATGCTCTGCCTTCACCCATTGACATTCCAAACACTTGGACACAAAATCAGAAATGTCACATTTCATACCAGCCCAATGGTATATCTATCTAAGATATGCATGCATCTTCTTGATACTAGGGTGTGCTGAATAAGGTGCACGATGAGTCTCAGTCATGATCAAAATGAGAAGGCCCTCCAAAGGAGGTACATAGATCCATCCAAGATGTCTAAGAAGACCATCTGACTCAAGAGTATATCCAGAAAATCTACCCTCAAATGGTCTTCCAGACTCTATAGTGGCTCTAACATCTTGATACCAAGTGTCATGAGGAAGAACTCCTAGAATTCTCTCACTCAAGTCCACACCAAGGGACAATGCTACAACCTCATGCTGCCTATGGCTCAAAGAATCTGCCACCACATTCTCTTTCCCCTAAATATAATGAGCCTCAAAATCATACTCATAGAGGAATTCCATCAATCTTCGCTATCAAGCATTCAAGTTCGATTGTGTGAAAATATACTGCAAACTCTAGTGATCACTATGCAGCTCAAACCGACACCCCAATAGGAAATGTCTCCAATGAACCAATGCATGAACTATTGCTGCCAACTCCAAGTCATGAACTAGATAGTTCAACTTGTGATCCTTGAGTTTGCAAGACTCAAAGGCAACCACACATCCATCCTGCATAAGCACCACACCTATACCTTCCAAAGAGGCATGTGCATACCATTAAATCTCTGGATGGGTCAGGAATTGCCAAAATCAGATCACTAACAAGGAGTTCCTTCAAAGTAATCAGATGGCCTATCCAAGAAAAGCTCTGAACAAAGCAATGGTAATATTCGACCAAACCCATGAAACTATGAACTTTAGAAACATTGGTCAGCGTTGGCCAATCAACAATGGCTTGGATCTTAGAAGGATCCATGGATACACCTTCTCTTCAAACTATATGACCAAGATAGCCCACCTCTGTTTGGAAGAAATCACACTTCGCCAGATTTGCAAAAAGTTGATTCTCCCTCAAGCACTGTAATACCTAACACAAGTGACCCTCATGCTCTTCCCTGGATCTAGAATAAATCAATATGTCATCCAAGAACACAAGAACAAAGTGGTCAAGGTAGGTGCAAAAAACCCCATTCATAAGACTCATGAACACTAAAGGCGCATTTGTTAGCCCAAATGGCATCACAATGAACTCATAGTGACCATAACGAGTATGAAATGTCATCTTATGAATGTCTACCTCATGAATGTGCAACTGATGATACCCAAACTTTAGGTCTACCTTAGAGAACACCTTGGCTCCCTTCACCTAATCATAGAGATCATCAATCCGAGGAAATGGATATCGGTTCTAGATGGTTACCTTATTCAACTATCGATAGTCAATGCATAATCGAAGATCACCATCCTTCTTCTTGATGAAGATAACTAACGCACCCCAAGGAGAGACACTAGGGAAAATAAATCCCTTGGCCAAAAACTCCTCAACTTGCCACTTCAACTCACTCAAATCCTAAGTAGTCATCTAATATGGTGCTCTCAAAATAGGTTCCGCTCCAGGAACCAAGTCAATGTGAAAATCTATGTCTCGTTTTGGAGGCATACCGGGAATCTCCAAAGGAAACACATCTGCATACTCTCGAAGAATAGGGTGACCATCAAGGGCAATTTCTCGACTCTCTCCCTCATCCACATCCTCAAGAGAAACTACAAAAAGCTGACACTCTTGACGCATGCACTACCTAAGTTGCATAGCAAAAATCATATGTAAGGATATCGATCGCTAAACTCCAACGATCCCCACTCTCCTGCCATGGTCATCTAAACACTCTACTATCTTCTAATGATAGTCTACATGAGCGCTATGAGATGATAACCAATCCATCCCCAACACAACTCCATAGGACCCCAAAGGAATGACTCGAAGGTCCACTGAAGTGACAAGGGGTCCTAAGTCTAACTCACAGCTAGGATGAAGGCATCTACAAACACTTGCACACCGATAGCCAACTCTACTTGCCACCTATCTGTCTACTTAGCTTACATGATCTTGCACCCCTCCATAATGGATGAAGAAATAAAAGAATCTAAAGCACCAGAATCAAAAAGTATAGAGATAGGGGTTCCACATAACACACCTGTGGTCTCAATCATAGTACTCTGATGCTCAGCCTGGTGGTCATCCACCACTGCAAAAACTCTATGGGATCTACCTACATCCCCCATTATCAGCTCTGATGTGGCTAGCCTCTGACTAACTGATTGATGTGAACGTTGAGGACACTGAGCGGCCTTGTGGCCAAACTGACCACAAGTAAAGCAAGTTCCACTACCAAGTCCTCTACTCCTAGACGGTCCACTAGACTGCTGAAAGCTCTACCCACTAGGGGCTTGAGATGCTCCCTAAGAAGACTGTCATGGAAAGGTTTTCCTACCCCTCAGCCATCTCTTGCTCTTCCAGGACTGAGGGATGCCACCCTACTGGCCCTGAGGTTGCTTCGGTCTTGGTGGCTACTATTGCTGCTATCCACCTTTGGTGGGCATCTGAGGACCCCAAAAAGGTGTAGCAGTCTGGGATTGATTCCCTCTACCTCTAGACCCACTGAAAGGATCACTCCCAATCTGAACTCTAGACTGGCCACCATGATCATGGCTAAGGTTCTTCTCTACCAACCTAGCTTTCACCATGGCTACCTCTATAGAAGTAGGCTCAAAAAATCTTACTCCTCCACTGATACAGTCATTAAGACCCCTCAAGAAGTGTTGCACCAGCATAGCCTCATCATTACTGATCCTAGCATATTGTTTGAGCTCATATAACTTGTGCTCAAACTAATCCACTGACAACCCAAATTGGTGCTGAGCATAGAACTCATCTACTCATGACTACCTCCACTAGGGTGAGAGGAATCATGCCCTGAACCTCTCCAAAAAGATCTCCCAAGATGCAGTGTTAATTCTTACATCGATCCTCTTCTCCTTTAATTTCCATGAGATAGATGTGAAGCTCTCAAGACGCATGATCATGCATATCACCTTGGTGTTGCTACTATAAGGATACATAGCAAAACATTGGTCTAAGCTGATAAGACAGGTCTCCACCTCGAGACCAATACCTTTTCCATCAAATAAGGGAGAATTGGACCTCATCAAGTCCCTCATGTTCCCTAAGATAGCTAGATCTGGGTCCATTGGGACCTCTCTCCTTCTAGGAGATCTCTCTCTCTCTATGTGGAAACTGTTGAAGTGGTTCCTCTACCTGGCCATGGTTGGGCTGATCCATCTCGAGTCTGGGGCCTAGTCTAGCTAGCACCTTCTAAAACATTTCATGCAGCTCCTCCCTTTTGGGAATGTGCTCTACTGAAGGAAATTCTTCCTGATGAACTAACTGCTCTCTATCCACAATCGCATGAGTTGTGGTGGAGAAGGACTATGGCGGTTGGAACCTTGACCCCTTCCTCCTCCTTTGCCTCTAGTGTGGCAACCAACGCAACCACCTCCCTTGGCTTTCCTAGCCATGGCCTAACGCTGCACAAGAGGAAAAAAAATTATGATCAAAGGCTGAGAAAGACACAAGGAAGTCACACCACAAGACCTACACAAAAAGGTCAAGGCAAATGGGCTCACTACAATCCCAGAGTACCTAGTGTTGAAACATGGGCTCTCATACCAAATGTAATGCCCCACAAGGAACCTCGGAGGAAAACCCACAACAAGGGTGAAACAATTTTTTTTTTTAAGTATAAACATCATAAGTGCATTTACACAACATGCACGATAACACAAGCGAAAGAATTATACTAGAATTCCTTAAGGGTTACAAACAAAGAACTAACTCCAAGAATAATTTTCACATCATAAATCCACATATGCATCATTGACTCAATGATCACAAGAAGCCATAAGAAAATAAGGATTCATCATAGAAAGATTGAAACGATACAACATAATCTCCACTTCAATAAGAATTTACTAACATCATCAAGGAAACTTGATAAAAACATCCAAACATAGGATTACATTGCTCTTTCAATACATAGCTTCTCAATAAACATAAAGGATAGATCTCATCCAATTACAAGGTTACATGAGATCACTATTGCAATGATACAATGACCACATAGGTCTACAAATACCAATAATCTCTAGAGCATGAGATGAAGCATGAGTCACAAACCACATGAACACCTACAAAGCCAATCCTTGCATGAAGGCACAAATTCAAACATCCGATGGGAAGTGGCACTACTACCTGACCATGTAATTCCCAAAAGGAATCACCCCACCATGCTAGGAGATAGTTGAGGACCCTCAAACAAGCATAAACATGACATGGTTGACTAAACAATATGACTCCATGATAGCATAATAAGACTTCACAAGAATCTAGGTGACTCAACTTCACAAACACTAGTGAACTGACATCACAAAACACAAGTGAACCAAATGAGAGAGTGTCATCGCATAGCTTAAGATGGTTACCCTAGTACAGTCTCCATAGGTCTTGACTCACTATCTTGGTAACCTCTCCCGACTGTCCAGCTCCAACTAAGACTTATGCAGACCCTACCAACCTTTCATGAAGACAAGGTGGTTGGTTTGCCATTCTAGGCCTTCTCAGAACATTATGAGCCCTGTACTAGCACTCACCTATGCACGAGGTACAATTATCTTTATTAATGTTATGATACTACCCACCTAAACATTTCATTTGATTACTAGTTATTATTTGACTTTCACTGGGTTGTAATGCCTACCAATTTGGGTGCAACCCCCAAAGGAAAACCAATCTCTCAAGGGACACTACACAAGCATGGTCACTCCTCGAGGACCCTATGGTGAAGTAGACAGCCATAACACCACTATGAGAAAACAAGTGGTCTAACAAGGACATATTGACTCTTGACGAACCATAAGGCAAAGACACTACATGGTTAAGAAAATGGAGCCAACATATATCACTTGGTGAAAGGTACCAATTACACCACCCTAGGATGACTGAACCACAGACCTAAATATCACAATACACACTTGCAAGGACAGCTAAATACACCAAATCTGCACTTAGACAATCTTTGAGAATATCAACATCATAAGCACGCGCAACATCATTGATTGAAATTAAATATAACACTCTTGTAGTAGTCACATTATTCAATTCTCAAATCAATATTCCATCAAGATAAGAAATCCATGTTTAAACATTCAACCAGTTATATCATGAATTCCAAACAAGCATTTAAATCATTTTTAGAGTATATCCAAATCTACTAATTTGAATCTCTAATTGATGCCTTGATTTCTATTGATAAAATTATTAACCACATAATAAAAACATCACATGTAGATCACATTACGTCACACAAAACCACTTTAAACATTCCATTATAAAGTTTAAGTTCTTAACACAAACCAGTTTGGAGGCCGGTGAGACCTCAAAACCAAGCGAGGGTCAAACCAACCCACCGTTGTGCTGTTGCCTGGACAATAGACACCACTTACTAGTTGTGTTGCTACCACTAGTAACACTACCGCCACCGACCTATAATACTACCACTTCAAAATGGTAACACTTACCACTTCAAATTGGTAATGCTCACCACTTCAAATCAGTAAAGCTTACCACTACAAACCGGTAAAGCTTACAAATTCAAACCGGTAAAGCTTACCACTACAAACTAGTAAAGCTTACCACTTCAAACTAGTAAAGCTTACCATTTCAAACTGGTAAAGCTTACCACTGTAAACCAATAAAGCTTACCACTTAACGCCAGTAATGCTCACCACTTCAAACCAGTAAAGCTTACCACTTCAAACTAGTAAAGCTTACCACTGCAAACTGGTAAAGCTTACCACTTCAAACTGGTAAAGCTTACCACTACAAACCAGTAAATCTTACCACTTAAAACTGGTAAAGATTACCACTTCAAATTGGTAAAGATTACCACTTCAAACTGGTAAAGCTTACCACTGCAAATTGGTAAAGCTTACCACTTCAAACTGATAAAACTTACCACTTCAAACCGGTAAAGCTTACCACTACAAACTGGTAAAGCTTACCACTTCAAACATTCCACTTCCAAAATTATGTCATGGGAACACACATATAGTGCCAATTTCCAAAATTTCAAGGGAGAGTTTACCAGCAAGGAAAAAGGTGAAATAAACATATTGGAAAGAGTAAATAGACAAATAAAGACCTAATAGAAACAAGGATGCACCCAACAAGCGTAATCTAAAATTCTTTCTTTCAAAAGAAGAGGTAAATCAACCAATTTATTTCCAAGAACAAAACACACAGCAGATAGAGAAATGAACCATTTCTTTCCTGAATACAACCATATGATATAGATTTCACAAAACCAGCAGTAATAAACACTAATTCTTCCATTTCATTCATTCCACAAACATCTACAGGAAGATTGAACAAACTTCCATGCACAGGAAGCAAACTAAAAATTACAAAACAAATTCAAAACAAGAAAGAAACCTCCAACCTTGAAGCAATCAACAAGCAAAAGGAATGAAGCAAATCTAGTCTTGCAACTAGGGCAAATTCCCAGCTCCTCCAGGAAGTTTTTCCATAATTTTCTCTCCAAAAATCCTCTTCTTCCCCTGCAGTGAATTTTTCTTGAATGGATGCCCCAAAAATATCTTTTAACCCAAGCTTCTAGGTTAAAGTTTTTCATCCAATCAAATTTAAATGTTTTAAAACTAAAAGGCAATCAGATTTATTTCTTTTCAAAAATAAAATAATAATTCTTTCCAACAGTTAAAATGAAAAAGCAAAAGTCAAAAGGAAAGCTTTTGTTAATTTCTTTTTCCAAATTACTTTCTTCCAACATATGCATTTTACCTTTTTAAATGGCTAGGCAATTTATTTATTTCACAAAAATATCAATGCAACTTTACACAATAAATTAATCCCTTTTAACCATTTAATCTAGCAATCATTAATTTAAATACACAATAATCACAAAGCATATTAATTAAATGATTATACCAACATAAGATAGCATTATCCATTTAAATTAAATAACCATTTAAATAACAGAAACATGCAAAACCAAGACAGGTCAAATGACGACTCTCGAATGACCAAACCAAGGCACCATGACATGCATAACAGCTAGATGAGGAAACACAACCGATTGACAACACTCACATGAGCATAACTGTGGTTAAGCTAGGGTACAACAACTATTTCCTCCACTCCCATCCGATATATAAGGCATGCTCAAACCTGTGAAACTAGGTGGAGTCAATACCCCGTACCTTCCTGGTACTAGTACCTACAATGTCCTACACCAAAGAACCACACATGCATATAGACCAATATATATACAGACATGGTAAACACATCGATGAAGGAGAATCATGATGTTCCCTATCTTAATGGAGTGAGTGAAGGAAAATCATCCCCTCGCATCCCAATACACTTGCAAACATGCAACATATAAATAATGCATCACAATGGAAGGGAAAAGTGTCAGTCCATGATAATGATCCATAAAATAACATTAATCATAAGCATTGAAATACTCCATAAAATCATACACCATAGATCCAGATAAAGCATGAAATAACATCGCATAATATCCAAATCAAAATACAATAATGTTCCACAGAACAGTCACTGAAGTAACTCAAAACATACAAAAGAGGTTGATCGAGGAGGGGTACTACAACACTTCAATAAGTCATTAGATGCATGGTTAGTAAATCAATAATCAATGAATAATAAAACCATTACAAAGAGACCTATTTCCTTCTAATAGATGTTAGTTTTAGTCTTCCTCTCAAATTTCTTTATGCAACACCAGTGACTAGATGACTCCTAAATGAAGGATTTAATCTATATGATCAGAAAATTGAGCTAAATGGATGCAATATTAAGCTAGATGAGTGAATATTGAGCTAGATGAATTAAAGAAATCATGATTAAACTAATATGTAATAAACTAAGATGTAATCTTCTCAATGCATAAAATGTCAATGAACCTAGACAAAAACCAACATAATAACAATAAATCTCCAAGGTAATCTGAATGAGAGATGAGAGCTTGAATTTATAGAAAATCCAAAGAGAGACCAACGGTCAAGATCGATTAATGATCAGCGGTCGAGATTCTCCAAGAGGAAGCACAATCCAAGTGAATTGATGTGTTTGGCTGTTTTTCTCAACTTTAAAGGAAATTGAACTAAATTTAAGATAAAATAACAAAAACTAATTTATTCCATATTTTTATTCAATTTTGATATTTAATTGGTTTAATTGCTTTTCTAAGATTTTTCAATTTAATAAATTTCATTTTTGCAAATTAATTCCTTTTTTCAAATTAATTTCCTTTTTTTGCAAATTAATTCTTTTTTAATGATTTAATGGTAAATTAATTTATTAATTAAATATGTGAGGATATTTAATTAAATAAATAGGATAATCAATTAAAATGATTTACTTGGAATGATTATTTAATTAAATAAATATTTAGTTAATATAGAATGATTTATCTGCCATGTGACATTGATGATTGAGGAACTAATTAATTAGGTTCTCATGATTGACTTAATTACCTTTGGCTAGCACCTAGGTGATGTAGCCCATGGTTTAGGTGACCGTTTTTAGGGTGTTACATTTGCCCCTATTTGAATTTGTGTGCGAGTAGCACATTGATTCAAAGAATAGTTGATATCAAAGAGATATCAATTCTGAACTTGATGGATCACAAACCGATGAAGAGCGAGATGCTCAGCTTGATTTGAAGTGATTAAGTTGAAAAGGTTGATTAGAGCAATACCGATCCTAAACTTGATTGAACTTAGGACTAATGAAGAGTGAGATACCGATCTTGAACTTGATGGATCAAGAAGCGGGTACTAATCTAGATCTTGATTGAACTAGAATTGGTTGAGAAAAGATATAAACCTATTCTGAACTTGATTTAACAAGAACTGATTTGCGAAATAGAATATCCAGCTTGATTTAATGTGATAAAATTGAACACCGATTTGAAGACTGATTCAGATGAGGACAAAATTAATATGCCCCTAGAGATTGGCTGAAGTTTGATTAATCTTTGATTGAAAATATTTTATGCTCGACTTTAAATAAAAATTGGAAAAAATTCTTGACTTTTGATTATGTAATCACTGATAATGTTGACGTAATGAGTATGCCCCCTCAGGAGAGAAATTGAAAGATAGTGAGATTGCAGTCATGTTAGGAAATTTTATTTAATAAAATGATATATTGATGATATTCTAAAAATGATGATTGATTGGAGAATTAAGTTGAGATCAAAATTGATTCAAAAAATATTTGAGCGCAAAGTGATCCAAAGAATGACATGAAGATGAAAGTGTCAAGTGGTCAACATTGTGAAAATTTGACTAGAAAATTGATGTTATATTTCAATTTTGATCCTGAAAATGGACTCGACATAGATTTAGCTAAGAGTACAAATTTTTGTGTCAATCAGAGCAAGTTTGAAAATTAGGATTTTGGCTCTATAAGAGGTTGAAGGGGTTATTTTCAATTCGTTTTTACCTCTCAAAGGTCAAAATTTCAAAAACCTTCTTTGGAGCAAGATGGCAATTCCCATTCCAGATCTTAAGCCTCTTTAATTCCAAATTTCTTGAATTTTTTTTGTTCAATTTTTCATTCAAAACTTTTATTTAGTTTGTCCCCAGTCATTTTATCATATGAAAAACTAGGGTTTGTTCTACAAGTAACTAGTCATTATTATTTTCTCATATTAAGTCATTAGTTTTGTCATATGGTGTATACCCTTGAATCATACGAGTTATTTCATCATATACCATTGTGTCATCTTGTGTGGAATAGAAACTCGTATAAGATAGTTTACTCATACGACTCATAATCTTTACTCATACTAGTTGCTACTTTTATGTACTTGTATGGAAAACAAAGTATTTTTTTAATGATCAAAACAACAAATTTTGAATTTCATTCTTGTAAATTTGGATTCATTAGCACTTCTGAAATATTCTTAGATCCAATTTGATCACGTAGTGATAATTTTCTGTTCAGTTTTGGAGGTTCAGTTTCCTTATATCTAGTTAAGATGTACATATCCACCTATTATGAGATTAGTGCGAGACTTATCAAACACATGTAGAGATCACATTGGTTCATGTGGATTTGGATATTTGTTGTAAATGCTTGATATCCATGTGAATCATGGATTGTTGACTACATTAGTTGAGTGATTTCATAGTGAGCATAACACCTTCCACCTACTGACTTGGAAGATGACTATCACTCTTGAGGATGTATACAGGATTTTGAGGATACCATCTACTAGAGATAAGGTTGATTATGATGTGACTCCATGACAAGGCATTGAGGCACTTAGATACATATTTCAGGATGACACTATTTTGGATGAGTCTATCACTTAGGATGATATGCTGAGCAGGTATGGAGCAAAGTTCCCTCTGGCATGCATTTTGGCTAGCATTATTGGTTTCTTCATGATGCCTAATAGGGGACATAAGGGATTCTTATGTGGATGGGGTAGGATGCTAGAGAGATTACTTATTCATCTAGTTGGATTAGGTTGGGGTTCATGCTTACTCACGCATATGTACCATGAGATGCATGAGATCTCCTATAGAGGGGAAAAGAGAATGGCGACAAGTGTTCTAGTTTTGTAGATTTGGGCTTGGGAGCACATCCCAGTTTGCATATCGATTGTAGACGATTCATAGCAAGATGCCCAACCTATTGTATATAGATATTCTGGTTATATCACATAGCCCCACATGGGAAAGACTTATTTTTGGAGGAGATAGTTAGATGACCTGATAGCCGTAGTTTGGAGATCGTACAAGGGTCTAGAGAAGTGGGATGACTGGAGGAGGCAGCAGAGAGATATTTTTATGATGCGGCCACTTTAGGGTAGATCTTTAGTTTTTAGTGACCATTTTGTAGTTAGCAGGATTTTGAGGCATTATGGGAGGCCATAGAGTATCTCCTAGGACTTTACAGCTTATGCTAGATTTGTGAATGGAGTCCTAGATTGTTATATGCCCTGACCATGCAGGAGTTAGTGGGTTTACAACCGCAGAGATGGGAGTACCTTAAGGATTTTGCAGATACAAGAGTATTGCCCCATTATAGAGATTGGTTTCAAAGGCATCCCTTTCCTTGATTTATAGATCCTAGAAAGCATGCTCCACATATAGACAAGGGTGATTATGTGCTAGTCTGAGCTCAAAGAGAGGCGACACCTAGGAGGGGTGGAGAAGATCTGGGTGCGAGTAACAAAAGAGTAGTAGTATAGGGTGATAGCAGTGTAGGAGACAAGGAGGATCATTAGGAGTAGTTGGTAGAGATGTAGGTGGTGATAGGGGAGGAGATGCCATAGTAAATGTTGAGATGGGTGAGGCAGGGAACCCTAGCAGTGAGGATGCTCCTAGACACAAACCATAGAAGAGAGAGGAGCAGGGTGGTGGAGATGAGGAGAGAGGAGGAGGTGAAACACTTGTGGATATCATTTATTCCTTAAGGGGTAGAGTGAGGCATAGATTGCACAACATGAGTGACAACTACAGAGCCTAAGTACATAGCAAGACTTGGATATTCAAAGAGTGAGAGAAGAGAAAGACTATGAGATTCAGAGATTGGTAGCATAACTAGTTGCCTCTCAGCATGAGGTCCTTCACCAGTCTACCCAAGCAACATATTATGTACCAGCTTATAGTGTATTAGTACAAACAAATAGACAGGTGGTGTCATATTACAAGTACATGGCTTGATTAGAGGGAGCTAGGATAGATAGACAGGATGATGCCCTTGTTCAGGAGCCGCCACCTCCTCGTCCAACCGATGAGGGAGAGGTAGAGAGTCAGATTTTTAGATATCTCCTAGGTTTTGTACCCCATTTTTGTAGTTTATACAATTCTTGCCCCGATTGATAGTATTTATGACATTTGATATCATTTGTATCCTTTGACATTGATATTTGATGAGATATATATGAGTTCATGATTTGAGGTCATTCTTCCTTGTGTTATTGATATGAGATGATTTATGAGATGTCTTTCTTTATTTTATTGTTCTATATGAATGCATTTCTTTTCAGTATGTATGTATGTAATGCAGATGAATGTGGATGTTTTTGTTTCTTCTCATATGCAAATAAATGATTTGATGAATGAAAATGATGATCTAATAATGCAAATGTTATTTTTTTCCATACAATAGTATGAATACAAAGGTATGTGTAATGGGCTTATGGATCTATATGCTATGCTCATGTATACAACTAGGAAATGTATGCAAAATAGGACTAACTAACTGGATTTTAATTTTCCTTTTATCATCACTGATAAAAAATGTAGGAATAAACACAAGCACCAAGGCACAAAGAGCCAAGATGACCTGAATGTCACATCCTTTTTAATATAGCAAGTGAACATAAGCATAAAGGCATAAAGAGCTAGGATGAGTTGAATGTGGCTTGCGTGCAAACACATAAAACAAAGCAAAGTTCCTTCCTTGTCATATGCAATATTGATTATCTTGTCCACAATGACGCTTGTACCGTTCATATCCTAGGACAAATTAAGCATGTATCCAAATTGCTTGATAAATAAATTTACTCAAAACAAACAAGGAAATGATTGCAACCTCCCTGTAGCATACAAATAAATGGAGTCGAGGTATGTGTGGCAATTTCACCTTGATGTGAAGGCACTTATCATAGACACCTAGTTTATGAGATGTTTTTAGATCATCAAAATTATTCCTACAAGCGAAAAACCAAGAAAAGTTTTAAGCCCCTAGTCCTTGCTCCTCTTATTCAAGATAGACTTCCTTGAGTTACTCAGAGGGAATGATAATCGAAAACCAATTGAAAAGACAACACATAAAGAAAATTTCAATCAAATTTCAAATAATTTTAGTGATTGTTTTCATTTTTCTTGTTTTGCCTATTTACTTAATGGTAAAACTCTGTAGTGGATAAGAGACGGGTGAATGACTCAGAATGGATGACCTGATACTAGTGATTGAAAGATGACTTGCTAAAACTTCTTAGGACATTCAAATTGATTTGTTAATTACACTAAGACTAGAACGTTGATCGGTTTCAAGCCATGAGGTTTCCAAGAAGAACCAAGGTGTCAAAAAAGTGACTTAAGGGTATGTACAATCTAAAGAAAAGATGAAGGAAAGCAAGAAATAAAATAGGAAATACCAAATTTGTGTTGATAGATGGAGCACTTTAGTACAAGATGTGCTTGTTTACCAGGTTTTAACCTTCTTGGCAGATATGCTCTCATTTTTTACTACCAAGGTGCCTGTTTACTAGGTTTTCACCAAGGCATTTGATTTTTTTCCATGTTATATTTTGATTTTTTTCTTGTTTTCTCTTTCCTTCTTTTTTTTTCTTTCTTGAAGACTTTTTGTTGTATAGATTGTAGGAGTAGAGAATGCTAAGTGTAGAATTTATTCAAGTGGATGGTGTTGATTAGTTCATGGATCTATTCTCCTTCCAATGTTGAGAGTTGATAAGTGCCAAAGCCAAAGGTTGTAGTAACGATGTAGGGACCCAGGCAGTTGGGTTCAAACTTCCCCTTTTGTTCTCCAAACTATTTTTTTTAGGATTCTCTCTTAAAACAAGGTCACCAACCTGAAATTATCTATGTCAAACTTTCTTGTTATAAACTCTAGACATTCTTTTCTGGTAAGCTCTCAGATGATCAAATGCCACTTGCTGACATTCATCCAACAATTCTAGTTCTTGCAATTTGGATATTTTATGATCTTCTTCAGTAATAAGAACTTGCAATGAAATTCTTAAAGAAGGAATTTCCACTTCAATAGGCAATATTGCTTTGGTCCCATACACCAAAGAAAAAGGTGTAGCCCCAGTAAGTCTTCTCATACCTCTTCTATAACCCCATAGTGTTGGATTGAGCTATGGATGCCAATCCTTTTCAGATTTGTTGATCATTTTGTGCAAGATAGTCAACAGATTTTTATTAGATGTGTCAGCTTGTCCGTTACCATGAGGGTAGTATTTAGAAGACCAATGCTGTTTGATTTTAAACTTTTCATAGAGCTCATATAGATCCTTGTTTTTGAACTTCCCTCCATTGTCAGTCACAATCATAGAAGGTATTCCATATCTATAGATGATATAGTTAAGAATGAACATAGCCACCTATTTGTTGGTTGCTTGATTAGCGGAACTACTTCAACCCACTTGGTGAAGTATTCAATGGCATTTATGATAAACTTATGTCCATTAGATGATGCAAGATATATTTGGTCAATGGGATCAAATGCCCATTGCTGAAAAGGCCAATGTGTGATAAAAGGTATTAGCTCTCTTACTGGAGCATGTATGTGATTCCCATGTAGTTGACATTTCTCACAAGTTTTAGCAAATTTATAATATCTTTTTCCATATCTGCCCAATAGTGGCTAGCCCTCGGCCTAAATTTATAGTGTTTTTGTGATATCCATAAATACCTTCATGGACTACAAATAATGCACGTTGAGACTCTTCAGGTTCCGGACACCTAAGCAAAGTACTATCTAAACCTTGCCTATATAGATTGTTAGCAATGATAACATACCGTAAAGCATTTTGAATCAAGTTTATTTTCTCATTATGGGTAAGGTTATCAGAGTTAATTTGGCCACGTAAGTAAGAGTAGATATGACTATAGAAAGATGAGTCATGTCCAATGATAGAATAGACCATCTAAGACTTAGGGTAATCATAAGCGAGACAATGAAGCTCTTCAACTAGGAATTTATAGAGGAACTCAAATTTGTGTAGCTATGATATAGATGCCAATTAGCAATAGCATCTATTGCTCTATTTATTGAACTAGGAATCTACTGAAATGATACAAAGGTAAATTATTTCTTAAAGTCATCAACCATTCTTTTATAGGGAATCCATTTTTCATCTTGAGTTTTATATATATCATTCATCTGGTTGATTATCAGTTGATAGTTGTCATACATGTATAACTCAACAACTTTCTATCCAATAGCTAGCTTGATTCCATTTACCAACACTTCATATTCTGCAATATTGTTTGTACAAGGAAAGAGGATCTTGTACGCCTTTGAGATTGAGTATCTTTGAGGAGTGATACAAATAATTCCAACACTAGAACCTTATTGAGTAAAAGACCCATCAAATAACATTTTTCAGGATCACTAAGTAAGATGCATTATGGATTCATCTGGAAATTCTATGTGCAAAGGTTGATTGTCTTCAAGTGGAGCATCGACAAGTTGATCTGTATTAACTTGTCCTTTGATGGCTTTGCATTCTACATATTCAATATCAAATTTTGTAAGTATCAAAACCCACTTAGCCAATCTCTTTGTAAGAATTGCCTTGTTGAGAAGATATTTAAGAGGATCTATCTTAGCCACTAGTTTGATAGAATGTGCTAGCATGTAATGTCTTAATTTTTGTGATGTGAAGACGAATGCCACACAAGCTTTCTCAATGATAGTGTAGTTCATCTCATAGGACACCAAAATCCAGCTGATATAATATATAGCTCTTTCATTTCAATTCTCATCTTGTTGAGCCAAAAGTGTGCTGAGTCATGTATTAGTAGCTGATATGTAGAAAATCAAGGGTTTGTCTTGAATTGGTGGCATTAAGATAGGTGGATTAGAAAGAAATTCCTTGATTTTCTTTAGGTGTTGTTCAGATTCTTCATGCCAGTTATATGTAACTCCTTTCTATAAAGCTTTTATGAATGGTTGAGCTTTATCTACGAGCTAATAAATGAAGCATCTTATTTATTGGAGTCATCATTATAGAGGCCTCATTTGACTGACATTCTTTGGAGGTGGCATTTTTGTTATAGCTTTAACTTGTTTGGGGTCCACTTTAATTTGTTTTGTTGAAACAATGTATCCTAGGATCTTGCCGGATGTAACTCCAAATGCACATTTCTTAGAATTTAGTTTGAGTTTAAATTTTTCTATCCTGTCTAAGATTGGACCCAATTCTGAGACATGTGTTGACCTTTTCATAGATTTGAGTAGGGCATCATCGACATAGTCCTCCATGTTTCTATGCATCATATCATGAAAGAGCATTGTTAAAAATCTTTGATAAGTGGCTTTTGCATTTTTAAAGCCAAAGGGCATCACATTCTAGTAGAAAGTTCCCCATGCACAGGTGAATATTGTTTTCTTTTGATCCTCAGGTGCAATTTTGATCTGAATGTATTAAAAAAAATCATCCATTAGAGAGTATATTTCATATCCAGTAGTCATGTCCACTATCATGTCTATGTTAGGCAGTGAAAAATCATCTTTTGGACATGCTTTGTTTAAATCTCCGAAATCTATGCAAAAACGTATTGATTTGTCAAGTTTGGAAACATGTACAATATCACATATCCACTCAGCATAATCAATTGCTTTGATGAATCCAACTTTTAGTAATTTTTCTAGCTCAGCCTTAACAAGTAATGCAACACGAGGATGCATTTTTTGGAGTTTTTGCTTGATAGGCTTAACTCTGAGAGCAATAGAAAGATGATGCATAATGAGGTCAGGATCCAAACCTGGCATATCAACATATGTTCATGCAAAATTGACCTTTTTCTCCATGAAGAAATTAGCAAATTCTTTCATTTCTTCTACTGATAGGGATTGAGCTATATGTATAATATGTTGAGTTTCTTATGTTTCGTTGTTCACTGGTTGTGTAGGTTCAATCATCATTAATGAGCATTCTTGAAAGTGATTAGGCAAAATGTCAAGTGTTTCACCTGTAGGTGCCTTAGAGAGGTTTTCACCATTATGTACATCTTTTATTTTCAGTATTTTGATTCTAACATCGCCACAGTGTGGTTTTCACCATCGGAACACTTATTTTTCTTTCTTTGATTTTTGAGACTAATTAAGTTACTTGGCATCTGCTTCTATCATGTTCTCACTTTGTTCACTGGTGGAAGAGTTTGTTTGTTTGATTACATTAAGATAATAGGCTAATTTATAATCATTGGCAAAGGTAGGAATATTTGAGGGTTGATCTTGGGGAGTATAATCAATAATCTCAAGGTGCAGCAGGGATAAAGATTAAAATAGGTTCAAAGGAATTCACAGTATTGTCATCACAACCTCAAACCAACAAGTTGAGTTATAGAAGACTACCTTGCGTAAGCATTTCAAGAATAGGAAGAGTAATAACATGATTATCAAAGTTTATGTTAGCATTTAGAGGATCTAACCCAACATACCTACCACTAGCACCTTCTTCTACTTTAGACTGGACTAAATATTATGGTTCAACATTAATAGGTGTCGTATGTAAAATTCATCATTAATTCAACTAGAAATAGAGGGAAATCATGAATACCTATCCTAATCAAAGAATCCTAAAATAAACTCAATGAAATAACACAATCAAACAATAGAAATTTAAATATTCAATAAAAGCTCCTTATCCCATGACTGCATATTACTTCCATTATTCTTCTTGTTCAAAGTTGATTGAGAGGTTTTTGGAAAAAAATAAAGTGAAAGATAAAAATAGGAAAAGATAATCGAATTAATTAATTAATTAATTTAGCATGTGCTTTGGGATTTAATTCAAATATTGATTTTTTTAATTTTTTTAAAAATAAAAGTGGAAAATCCACTAAACTTATATATTAATAATAAAGTGTTTACATCGGGTTCAAAAAAGGCATACTGATAGGAAAGAACCCACAAGAAAACCTCTGATTGTAGCTTTCAAAAGATAAAACTAGCCACTACCCTTACATCATTTGATTATGTCCAATCAGATCCCCCAACCCCCTATCTCTAAAAATTTTTACAAGGGTCCCATAGGACAATTCCAAAAAACTAAACTGCCACCAAATGAAGGGCAAATCAAAAATGCCATGAAGGACCGCCAGGGAGATAAGTGAGATAAAAGTTCCTACCAAAGCCATTGATAATCATCTGAGCATAATAGAAGCTAAAGAACCTCCAAATCTGCAAAAACCATTCCACCAAGTACAAAAAGAGAACAGTCAGATATGTAAAACCAAGAGCTAGAGCTCTCCTCAGGAGGTTCATGAGCTGAGGCCAGAGGTAGAATAACCCTTAGAGGAAAAGCCAAACAAGAAGGAGCAAAGAAAAAGAACCCAGAGTGATTAATGAATGCAATGCCTGAAAGACAACCCAAGCTTTATCCACATACTGATCAGGAGCCAAATACAACAAAAAATCCATGGAGGATTGAGTGTCTTCCATGGAATCACATATCAAACCCATTCGTAATTCATATAGTAATTGGCTAGACCAGCCATTAGCCATAAGCTCATGATGAGGAAGAAAGCCACCATAGTAAAAAGACCCCATATCAAAACTATAAACAACCAATGTAGGAGAAACCAATGCCCAATTGCATACTGACAGAAAAATAAATGTGGAAACCAAGAGGTGGACCAAGTCCTCATCAAGTAAAACATCAAAGCAAATAGTAACAAAGTGAGACAAAAGCTCATCATAAGAAATGTGAGGGCAAACTTGCAACCAACAGCACCCCAAAAGCCTACGGAATTCAAAATCCACTACAGGAGTAAACAAGTTAAAAACCTTACCAAGCTTGACAAAATTGTCCTCATTTTCTTCTTCCAATATTTGGGCTTCTAGTACCACTCTGTAAAAACCAATGGACAAAGAAGAAGACATTTGTAGCAGCAAGTGCTCCAAAAAGGCTTCAAAAACATAACATAAACACTGCTTGACAATAGCACGAATTAATATAAATGAGAAAACAACCCTTAACTTCCCATAATGACAATGCGGAATATCCATTGCAAGCTTATTTGATTAGACCAATTCACATGAATTAACAACCCTTAAACTAACACCCATAAATAAATCTCCAACAAGTGAGGATGCCACCCTCAACAATGATTATCACATAAGCCCATTCTGTCAAGGCCGAAACACACACAAGGTGGCCAGTGATATAGTACTTACATCAAGTAATAAATACCCAGGATCGTACCATATATTAAAAAGTTACAAGTATGTCATATCCTATAAAGGAGTGAAAACAAAGACTGCTCAAATCACACATGCCGCCACCCTATAAATGACATTATCAATGATAGATACACAAAGAAAAAATGTGGTTTCAATATCAGCTATCGGCCTATACAATGCAATGCACTGCCTTATACATAACCTTGAGGAATATCCCTTGCCTTGAACCTTGATAGAATTTCAAATTTATCTTTAGATTAACATGCATATATAGCAAAGATGCAAATTACTTTCTATCCATACCTCATGGGATATACACCCCATCATCTAGCCTAGAAGCAAATTTTAAGAACACACCATATGTAAACAATAGCATAATATATCCTATCATCCTCCTATCTACACATGTGGTGCAGATAGAATATGAACCGAGAAAAGGATAACATGCGTACCTCAAGAGGTAATAGAAATGGATAAATTGAGATGAATTACCAAAAACCCATAGTAAGATCAAGAAGCCTAGAACCCATACCTTAGCAGAATATAAATTAATCTTTAGGATGAGATGCAAACTGTAGTTCACCTGCCCACACCTCATTAGATATACACATCACCATCTAACCCAAATGCAAAATTGTCAAAATACACCATATGTAAACAAAAGCATAATAGAGCCTATCAACCTCCTATCTACACATGTGGTACAAAAACAATCTAATCAGAGAAGAGGATAATATGGATACCTCAAGAGATAATGGAAAAATAGGTCAAGACAATTACCTTAAAACCTTGGGGTTAGATCAAATACCTGAGAAGAATGTCTTGAGGAATATCACACACCTCCACAATCTTAAGTTGAGCACCAGTGTCAATTGCCATATTAGCTAGAAAATCTGCCAGCCTATTGAATTCTCTAAAACAATGTGATAATAAGAAAGTATCAAACAAGGACAATTTCTCTAAAATGTGATCTATAATGTACTTCAAGTGCAAGCAATTACTCTTATAGCTCAAAACACTTTGAATGATGACCATCGAATCCCCCTAAATCAATAGATTTTTAATCCCTAAAGAAATAGCCAAATCAATCCCAAGGGACAAAGCTTGGGATTCAACAAAATTGTTTGACTAGGAACCAAGGACATGACATTGAGCAGCTATTAGGATTGCATTGTGGTAAAAAATGGCCATACCGGCCCCAGCCAATCCCAAGTTACCCCTAGAAGCCCCATCAAAATGAAGCTTGAAATGACCTAGAGGAGGAGGATCCCATCTAGCAGCAAGTCTCTTATTACTAATAACAAGACCTCTTGCAACAGACCCATGAGAAGGGATGGCAGAAAGAGATTTCCATGACCTTGTAATCATGCCATCCCAATAAGAGAATGATGTTAGATTTTCCAAATTCTTATGAATGTATGACAAAGCCACCTCCAAGATAGAAACCTCTATCTTGACTAAAATGTCAGAAAGTGAAGCTGATAACTTTCTAAAAATCCTATTATTTCTTTCTAACCATATGTTCCAAATGATAATTGATGGAGAGGTGATCCAGAGATAGGCATAAAAGGATGAGGAGAACAAGATAGGCTAGGATTTAAAGTGGGAGAGAAGGTCATTGCCAATAAAAAAGGACAACCCTAGTTTCTCAAGTAGCCATTGCCAACATCCAAAGGCAAAATCACAATGAAGAAATAGGTGAGAGGATGATTCAAATTCTTATTGCACAAAACACAAGGGAAAACCACAGACAAAACCATCCTATCCATTCTCATCCCTATAAGAACCTTGTCTTGGATGATTCAAATTCTTATTGCACAAAACACAAGGGAAAACCACAGACAAAACCATCCTATCCATTCTCATCCCTATAAGAACCTTGTCTTGTACAACAAGCAAAGAAAATGCTCCTACCTTCGAGAGGCAAGCCACATGCCAAAATAATTTATAAGGCCAAGAAGAAAAATCCTTAGCCGGCATAAGGGAATTATATCCATCTTTCACAGAGTACTTTCCAGATGCGCTCTTAGTCCAAATAAGCTCATCTTCCCTCTCAGATAAGATGATAATTCTATCTTTGAGGATATTACAAAAATTTGCTTTTAGGCTAGGAATAACATTTAGACAATCAATTGATTTCCATTTAGCCATCTTCACTTGCCCATTATGTACAACATCAAAATAATTAAACAAAAAAATCCCCCATTTGTCCAAAAGGATTGATTTTAATGGGGTCCAATACCTAATGGAATCCAAAGGATAGTAGACATTCCAAGCATCATCCCAAAATATGACTTAACTACCATTATGCACAGTCCAAGAAAGATGCGGCAACAAGACACTTCTACATTTCACCAAAAAATTACAAATAGCCAACCCCAGGGGTAAATTCGAGGCACAAAAAATAGACTCTCTAACTCCATTATGAAAATACTTGGCAAACATGATCTTAGCCCAAAGGGAATCTAGTTTATCATATAATTTCCACACTAGCTTAGCCCCCAGATCTAGATTCTTATTCTCCAAACTTCAAATTCCTGATCCCCCAAGCTCTTTAGGAAGATAGACCTTATCCCAAGACAATAAGGAGATCCTAGATTTCCCATCCTTATTATTATTCCAAAGGAAGGATCTCAGAGTATCCTTTAAACTGACAAGGATAGCCTTGGGAGCTTTAAGAATTGACATTAAGTAGATTGGTACCGCATTCAACACAAACCTAATCAAAAGAATTTTCCAAGCCATGGTAAGCCATTTATGGTTCCATGACAAGATTTTCTTTGAAACCCCTAAAATTACTTTGTCCCAAAAACCCACCTTGTCCTTTTTAACAAAAAAGGGGATCCCAAGGTAGCTACAAGGAAAATCCCCAAGTTGGAAACCCCAAAACTTCTGAAGCTTATCCTGAATCAAAGAGTGAGTTTTTAAGAAGAATATCTTAGATTTATCCTTGTTGACCTTTTGACCCAAAAATGAAACATAATTCCTAACCACTTGATCAATGACTCTAGCCTCCTTCAAAGATGCACTACCAAACAAAAGGGTGTCATTGACAAAAAGGCAATGGGAAATCCTCTGATCAAAGTTTTGAATTTTGATACCCTTCCATAAACCCTTCACTTGAATTGATCTGATTGCCCAACTCAAGGTTTCAGCTAGCAATATAAACAAGAACAGGGACAAATGATCCCCTTGCCTCAAACCCCTAGAAGAGTGGAAGAAACCACAAGGAGACCCATTAATAAGAATCAAGAATCTAGAAAAGGAGATACAAGACATGATCCATTTTATCCAAGCTAAAGAAAAACCCAACATTGACAAAACAACTTTTAACGCATTCTATTTGACCCTGTCATAAACTTTAATCATATCTAGCTTAAGGATCATGGTAGGATATTTCTAAACTAAAATCAAATGTAAAACCTCATGAGCAACTATAGCCCCCTCAAAAGTTTCCCTTTGTGGAACAAAACCTCCTTGCTCAAGGGAGATTATTTTTGGTAAAAGTTTAGCCAATCTCATAGAAATCACTTTGGCAAAGATTTTGTAGAGGGTGTTATATAAAGCTATAGGATAAAAATCTACAAAATTTTTAGGGTCCTCCTTCTTAGGTAAATTAACTATCAAGGTAGTATTCATTTCTTTAAGGATTGACCTATTTCTCCTAGCTTCCTCAAAAGCCAAAAGAACATTTGGACCCACAAAATCCCAACATTTCTAAAAGAATAAAGGAGTGAATCCATCAGGCCCGAGTGCCTTATCTGGATTCATAGAGAAAACAACCCCCTTAACCTCTTCTAATGAAAAAGGAGAAATTAAAATTCTATTGTCATCAGGAGAAACTAGAGAGGGAAAGTGAGAAGAGATATTGCTAGAGACATCAATATTCTCAGATGAAAAAAGATTCTTAAAAAACTTTACTGCTTCACTAGCAATGTCCCCTACCTTAGAAAAAATATTACCATGACAATCCTGAATACAAGTAATCCTACTCCTAGCCCTTTTCATTTTAGTGGTAGAATGAATTTTTTTTGTATTTTTATCCCCATCAGCTAACCATAGCTCCTGAGATTTCTGTCTCCAATAAACCTCCTCTCTTGCCAAAATTTCTTTTAATTCACTCCTAAGAGACTTAATTTCATCAAACACCCTAGAACCCATACCATGCAGCATCACATGCCTATTCAAAACATCAATCATATCCAAGATCCTTTCTTTTCTTCAAAAATATTCTTGAAATGCAGAGAATTTTACTCCTTGATATTTTAAAAAAAAAAAATGATCTTCTTAACAATCTGAAACATTCTAGATCCTCTAATGAATGGAGCCTCTCCCCACCATTGTCACAGGAGGGAAAGGAAAGAAGGATACCTAAACCACATGGGTTCAAACTTAAAAGGCAATTTGTGGGAATGTCTATCTCTTAAAATAGAAAGGGAAACTAGGAAATGATCTGACCCTGTCAGGGGAAGGATAGAGGAAAAAAACTCAATATGTGAATCAAATGAATTGGAGGAAAGTAAAAATCTATCCAATCTTTCCTCAATTTGAGATAAATTCTTCCTCATGTTTGTCCATGTGAAAAGACCATTATTTGGCTTACAATAAAAAAGAGCCATATCAGAAGTGAATGAATTAAAGTCATCCATAGACTTCTTATTAGGACAAATATCCCCTAATTTTTCACCCAAATCTAGAATTGCATTGAAATCCCCCCCAAAAATAATAAAGGAATGATTCCTAAGGGGGGATGAGACCCTTATGAGTTCTCTCCAAAGGTTGAATTTAGCCAAGACACTTGAGGCGGCGTAAATATTAAACAACCATACTTTAAACCTAGAATCTTTATATGATACTAATGATAACATCCAATTAGAAGCAGAAGCAACCAATTCTACATCAACAATGAAATCATTTCATAACAATGCTAAATGTCCCGATGCCCCAGAAGCCAAGAAAGATAGAAATTTCTACCTCTTCCACAATGAAAATACAAACTCATAATTCTCCAAAGAGAGCTTAGTCTCTTGGAACATGCCTATATCCCACTTAAGCAAGTCTAATTGAGACTTGATCAAGAGTCTCTTGTTAGGGACATTTAAGCCCCTAACATTCCATGAGATAAACCTCATTGTCCTTGAGGGGAGGTCAAAACTCCCCTCCTTTCATCCTTAAGGGAAGAAATGTTCTCCCCAAAGCTTTTTTGTAAGCTCCTCTTAACCACCACAGATCTAGTGACCGGAAGACTAATTAAATACTTCTTTTTCTTTTTGATGGAGCTCGAGCCATGACCACTATTTTTCCCTTTACCCAAAGACAAGGTGGAAGCCTTCTTAACCCCAGGGGAAGAAGACAAAACTTGTTGAATGCCTGCATCAATTTCCAATTGAATTTTGTGGTTTTTTGGAGGTCTACCCCTACCTAGAGACACAATAGAGATAGGGAATTTCATCTTGACATGGGCAATAGGAGGACCAATAGGAGTTTTAACTAGAGTTGACCAAGGAGAAGCCACCAATTCTTGGGGAATCACTCGATTTGAAGCATCCTGAGTAATATAAATAGGGACCCCAAAGGGATTAAAGGAAGGGGATAGAGGCAAACTTTTATGAATTAAATCCAAATCATTGTCAATAGAGCACATAATCTTATCTGAGACCTCCTCTTCTAATTGGTCCTTGTTAGACTTGAACAAATCCTCAACTTGTTGAATCGTACGTTCATCTAGAGAAATATCTAGGGACTCTTGAGGCTTGCCAAACTCCTTGATAAGCTCACTATACGCTAACTCTTTTACCTTTTGAATTAGGACAACATCAACATGACTAAAGGTAATAGACTCAACCGGGGCATTCTCCCCTGCACCTCCAATATTATGTGGAATATCCATATGACCACCTGACCCTTCTAAAGAACAGAAAACCTCATCACCTATATTGCCATCTAGGCCCCCTTCTGAGTAGAACAATGATTGGGGCCTTGTGGGGGGGAGGACATATTTGGCTAGTTAGGTTAGAATTGCCACCTTGAACCTGACAGATAGGCTTAGCATTAATAATCCCTTCCAAACCAACCTGATTTAAAGTATTCATAGCACTCTCCAATTTATCAGTGGAGGCTTTATGGAGAAATTGAACGACATTATTTCTTGGGGGACCCTCATTTGACTGATGATTAGACTCAACCGAGACATAAATAGAAGGGGCTTTAATAGGGACAGAATTCTGAGGAATATCCAGACCTTCCATAATGTTTGTAACAACTTTGGAGTTATAGCTACGAAAGTCCAAGAATAGAGGGGCATCCACAACAATCAAATTTTGAGTAAGATCATTGTCCATCTTCACAATAGATTGTTTCTAAATACCCTCATTCGATTTAATATTACATGAAATTGGGCATACAAAAGTAGGGGAAACCACCACACAGATTTTTACTAGAACCTTCCCTTCCTCAAAAACAAATTTAGATGTCAAAAACTTTGCAAAATTGTCTCCTATAGATTTCAGCACGTTTGGGTCCATGAATTCAAAGGGAAGTTTGGGCAATCCAAACCAAACTAGGAGAGTTTTAGGCTTGACCGAATTTGGGACAAAAAAGGGTTTCCAAGAAGAAACCCTAATCAAAATATTACCCAACTAATGAAATGAATTCCCAAGAACATCATCTCTAAAATGGGTGGGATTCAGAAACAAATACGAAGGAATTCATTGATAATAATTGAAAACAAATTAGTGCAGGCCAATATTTTCTCAATTTAGAATGCAACTTAGACAAATTGGTTTGAGGGCCCCAGAATTGCCCTAAAAGTGCACCAGAGTGTAACTTGGAGGCCCTTTTTGCAACAAAAGAACCTCTAAAATGAAAACATGGTTGCGAGAACCATACCTCTTTCACTGGGGCTACATCTACCGAATTGCCTCTTTCCAGACCTGAAATAGAATGGGCTTTATTGCTTGAAATTACCGCATCCTTGCCAAAGATATTAGAAGCACCTACCGGTTTGACAGGCCTAGATACCCTAGAAGTGTCCTTGACTCCCATAGCCACCACTTCAGCAAACGATCGTTTATCACAACTGGAAATGCCCTTTGGATTCCCAATGATATGCTTTCTCCCATTTCCACCCTATGCTTGCAGGTTTAAGCTCCCCATGTGGCGACACAAATTGCTCTTAAAAAATCCTTGAAAATATTTTGAAACGAAATGAAACCCCCTATAATGCTTGCATGTCTGCAAAGCCCTATCTTCCCATCTCCATTTGGAGAATACCCATTGGGGCACATGTGGCAGATCTCCCATGCCACATCTTCCCAAGCACCGAGCAGCCTCCTATCGCTTAATTTCAGAGATATGTCGATCGAATTTTTTTAAATATTGATTTTATTTTAATTCAATTTGATATTTGAATATATTTAGAACTTGACTTTGGAATTAAATTTGATTTTTAAAATCATGTACATGTATTTTAAATTAGAAGAAATTAGAAGAATTAGAATTAGAATTTGAAACTTAGAAGAAATAATGGAATTAAAAGAAACAATTAGCTAATTAAATAATTTAAAGAAACTATTTAATTATTAAGAAATTAAATTTAATTAAATAATAAAGATTATTAAAATTAAAGGATTAAAATCACTATTAATATTTAATTAATATATTTAGAAGAAGGTTGAATAATTAGCTTATTAGAGATAGAAATTGAGAATTAATTTATTTAAATACTAAATATTATTTAAATTGAGGGATTAATAATCATAATTAATTAAAAAATAAATATTTAATTAAGATTTAAAAAATGGTTTAAATGATGATATAATTGAAATTGAAATAATTAATGAGATGGCAAAGAAATACAAATTTAGAAGAATAAAATTAATTAACTTAATTAAATAATTAGAGAACTATTTAACTATTTGGACAAATAATTAGTACATGATCAATGAGACATTTTTAAGGTGTCTACAACAGGTTCTTCAGACAGAGTTTTGACATTCATGACAAGGTATTCATAGTTTGGTGTCGAATAGGTAATATCATAAATAGATCTTATTTCAGAGTGATCAAAGTCAGAAGATGAAGCATCTAACTCCTCTTCAAGTGGCTTAGTGAAAACATTTATAGTATCAATATCAACATCTTTTATGCTGTAAGTTCCTTCATGATTTGGTTCAATGATCACTTGTAGTTGACATACCTGTTGACATAACCTTGATGACTTTGTTAATCTGTGTCTTCTTTCCCATTCAGCTTCCTCTGGACTAATGACCAGTCCTGCTTGTCTAGCCTTCAGTTCTTCATTTGTATTCCCATATGATCTGGTCTATCTCATTAGAGGGAGATACACTAGGTGAAGAATTTTCTTGTTCTTTTCCTTCTTTTAGTTATTTTTATTATGATAAAAGCAGGTTTTGAAGGGACCCCGAAACCCTTTACAAAAGATCCTTAAAAGATAGGAGCATTATGAAACAAGAAGGAACAAATAGCTAAATAACTAGCATAGATACGAGCAAAATCTAGCAAAAAAGCCCCATAGAACTAGCAACGACCAGCCAAAATAGATAAAAAATAGAAAAGGAACTACTTAATGTTTTTCAAGGCATTAGCCAGATTTCTACTAATCCCATGCAATTCTTTAATATTATCCCTAAGTTTAGAGATTTCCTTAGAAGAGGCCATAAGAGCTTTTTTCATGCTCAC
This sequence comes from Cryptomeria japonica, assembly GCF_030272615.1. Classification (NCBI taxonomy): domain Eukaryota; kingdom Viridiplantae; phylum Streptophyta; class Pinopsida; order Cupressales; family Cupressaceae; genus Cryptomeria; species Cryptomeria japonica. The sequence continues at coordinate 778,786,941 of NC_081411.1, read as the reverse complement.
CCTTGTTCTCTTTGCCGCTCCACTAGGAGCACTTTCTATAGTGCCTATCTCGATGGCATCTTCATCAATATCAAGGTCCAAGATGAGTTTGGGAGTGCTGGAGCCCTCAAGGACCTTAGAGATTTCCTCTAAGTTCTTAATAACAGCTGTCAGGATATCCAAAATCATAACCAATAGGTTTTTAATAGCAGTTTTTCCTTCCTCCAGATTATCAATCTAAGCTTCCATCTTCTTAGCTTCTTTCTCCATATCTTTCTTCCATTGCTTCTAGTCCCTTTCATCTTTCTTCCTTTTCTCTTCCCATTGCTTCCCATTTTTTTCTATATTCTTGATTCCTTCATAAGTCCACCTGTCAAAACCCATTCTATCCTCAGATAGGTTATTGAGATTATCCAAAAGTAACCCTTCTCCAGCATACCCCTTATCCTTTCTTGGATTCTCCTTGTCCATCTCCTGCTCAATATCCATTTCTTTTTCCTCATTAATCTTATCAACCTCCTCCTCCATTGGCTGGCTATTGACATTGCCGAAACTAACACCGCGGGTAGGACTATTTTGGTTGGAAACATCCTAAGCTTCTCCTTCCTCTTACCTCACATCCTCTTCTTTCCAACTTTCCTCCCCTCCACACTCATCCATTTCCATCTCACTACCATATTTTCTTATATCCTTTGAGTCATTGTCCATCTCCTTTTGATTATCCTTGTCCTCTTGAATCTTCAACCCAGTAGCACTTTTGCTCTTTTTTCTCTGAGTTGTCTATTCCTTGTTGGGCCCACCTTCCTCCATCTTTCTCTTACTTTTCCTTGAAGACACAAACAATCTCTTATTTTCCTAGATAGCAAGGATTTTGCAGTGCTCATAAATAAGCAAAATGAGGCCACAATGAAGCACTAGAGTCAAAGGGTTCTTCCTGTGCTTATTAAGAGACCTCGATAGAGATCTGAAGAGGAAGTAGGGCAGGGAAATCCTTTCCTCATGCCTAAAATGATTTAACAACACAAAATGGTATGTCTAGACCCTAGTAAAATGACCCTCCATTGTAATGTATTCCATGATAGCATTCAACACACACCCCCAAATTTTCTTAATGTTAGAAGCATCGTAATACCCCCCCGTAGCTTTACCAATTTTTGCCCTCTCCTCTTTGTGCAAAAAAATCTTAACCGCATTATTAGAAACTTTCAAATCTCTAAAAACATTACGACCTGAGTGGGGCATACCTGTTACTGTTGCTATGAGGTCCGCATCCAACTTAAACCTCACACCATGAATTTTGAATGAACCTTTACTCAAGTTTTCAATGACTTTTGTGACTGCAAGGTTAACCCTGCCTTTATCATAATTGACCAGCTTCTCCATGAAATTCATCATGAACCCTTTTCCTAGCTTAGTCCATACCTTTAGCATTTCCCTCCATTTGGAAATTTTATCCGGTTCCTCTCTCCTTAGATCCCCGCCATTTTCAAGTTCATAATACTAGCTTTGTTCTTCTGCAATTTCGGAGCTTCCTTCTACTTACCTCTCAAAATTTTGAAAATGTTAACCCACAAAGTGTGCGGAAGATTAATATCTTTGATTACGATTCTGTCATTCTAACAGGTCATCATTACCTTTCTATAAATGTGAATATTACTCATTACAACTTTCATAATTGATTGTGTGATTCATCTTTCCCCATGAATCTATCCTTTCTTAGAAGATCTTTAATATTACCTTCCCCGTACCAAATACTTTGATCTTTGGAAATAATTCCTAGGTTTTCCAAACCATCCACAACCAATTTTTTTTCTCTAAAGGCATGTTCAATTATAATAACTTTAAAGATAGCTATAATTTCTCTAGCTTTAAAAATTATATTTTCTATAGACCACGATGGCTCAGTTTCTCCCTTCAAGCACTTGATAATGTTTAGAGAGTCTCCCTCCAACCATAAGTTATCATGATTTATATTTTTTGCAATAATAAAAGTATTCAAAGTTGTAGAGGCTTCATCATAATGACTAGTTTGATTACCCAGAGGGCTAGCAACTGCCACAAGGCAACTTCCATTAAAATTCCTAACAATGTCCCCATAACCAGCTTTACCTGGATTCCCCTTAGACACCCCATCAAAGTTGGCCTTAATCCATCTCTGAGATGAAAAGAACCACACATGACCATCCCTACCCTTATCCTTACTAGATTTGATATTAGAAAGGTTCCATCTATCATTAAAGTCCTCTTTAGCAACTAAACCATGATCAGTTTCATTTAAATATTCAAATATTCCTCTATAGATTTTATCCACCACAACTTTAGGGTTAGCACTTTTATCCCTAAAAATACTATTGTTATGCTCCTTCTAGATATTCCATATAACATTAGGGAGAGTAAGTTTTCATAGCTCAACATTATTAGAGTTGGAATTAGGACAATACCATTGCTGCAAGAACTCTCCCAGAGAGTTCGAGAATACCCACCTCAACTTCCACCTACTAAAAATAATTTTCTGAATTTCTTGGCTGAAAGTGCACTGGTAGAGGATGTGACAAGTAGAATCCTCTTCCCTACAATAAAGAGAACACTTGTTAGGAAATACAAATCCACGCTTTTGGATGTTATCAAGAGTCAGCACCTTGTTTTGGATAAAAATCCAAAAGAAGATATTAACTTTGGGTATTAACTTCTTTATCCACACTTTATCCCACATAGGAATCTCTTCCAGAACTTTGTTGTGGATTGCCATCACTGAAGACACAGTGTAATTCCTATCTGAAGTCTCCCTCCAAATCAAACTATCTCCTTATTATCCCTAAAATTTTTAGAAGAAAGCAGAATCTCAAGAAACCTTAATCTCGGACATTGTTGGCTGAACTCAAACCACTTCTTATTTCTCCAATAGTCTATAATAGAACCACCATACCTATTTTTGAACCAATATTTCCATTCCTTAAGGATAGGAATTGTAAAGCGAAAAATCACGATCGAACCCTAAGTGTTCCCCCCACCACTCCGAGGAGAGGGGAAGGAGGTCACTAGGGTTGACAGTTTTCACTTAGGGGAGACTTTACATTCAAAAGAGGGGTTGAAACCCACAAGATCCAATCCCACACAATGCAAGATTGGATTCTAAATGAGTTTCAAGGGTTAAGACAGCAAGGCTACCCTCTTTTGTCAAGAATGTAGATAGAAGGATTAAGCTAGGAATGCATGAAAAGTGAGAAAGATTCACTTATAAATAGAGATAGGGATACGGGATGAAGCTGCGGACCTGGAATTAGTAGTAAAATATCAAGACAACGCTGTCCTACAAATTTTAGCAAAAGTTAATGGGACGATGGCGCCCGACATGCACACGATCCTCCGAAAAATCCGCGAAACGAAGGGGGATCTGTTCGTCTCTGCACAAGGATTCCAGATCTTCAATTACAACCGCATACCTGCAACCTACACACAGAAAAGTGAGGACGATTGGGGGGTTAGGGATTAGGGGTTTTCCCTTAGGTCAAACCCCAGTTTTGGAATTAACCAAGAAATGAGAATGCTGTAAATGTAAATGATTGTAATGTAAAACAAGTACTAGTACCTTGTTGTGAGAATGTTTGTATTCTTACATGCGAAGGTGTAGATGTTGTTGTATGTTGTATGTTGCATGTGGTATGTGATTTCCTCTTCAATGGTTGAATCCTTGTCTTGAATGCAACACCTAGCCTTGAATGCAGACTTAGAATGATCAATTGCTTGAAGGAATGCTTGAATGCTTGAATGCTTGAATGCTTGAATATTTGAATATTGCTTCTGCCTTTTTTCCATCTTACCAAAATGGAAGAGGAAATGTAGTTTGTATACTTTTCAATTAGGGTTGATAGACTAATTTTTCCGACCTTAGGCCGACCAGGAAAGATTATTTTCCAATTTGCAAACTTAAAGACCCAAGGCCCAAAAGAGACCGGGCCCAAAAATAGGGCCAGGGACCAGGGCACTGGGCTCTATGGTCCTGGGGGACCAGGGCACTAAGCGCCCCAGTCCTGAAGGACCAGGGCACTAGGCACCATGGTCCCACCTCCAGGGATAGCGGGGTGCAAGGAGGATCAGGCCAGGGTGCTGAAAAAATATAGTTTTTGATGTCATGGACAAGTTTCGGGGTCTCCATTCAGGTTCAGTGTTGCGTCACCATTGTGAAGACCCAAATGCAGTCAAAATTGCAAGTGTCACAATTTTAGGATGCTACATTTAGCCCCCACTTTAGCAGGAGTATAAGCGTATGCTCATACTTCCGGTAAAGTACAAGGAAACAACATTGAAAGACTTTCACCACATCAAGGAGGCAAGACACACCAAGCCCCCAGTGGACTAGGGATCTTACGACTTCGATTGACAAAGTAAAAGGGAAGATCACGAGGGAGAACCATGACTGTCAGTAGTAAGGTTCCCTCACTATGATTCATCCAAGAGAAATACCAAAAATTTTCAAGGCAAAGCTAAGTTTGCCAAGAAATTTTCAAGTATCCTAAAGGGATAGATGGGGTGTATGCCCCCCTACGTTAAAGCAATTGCACACGCCTCAACGGGGGTGATTTCTTTAAGGTAGTGATACACATAAGAAATGAGAAGGGAAAGGAGCACGTTATCACAAAGATTTAGCCCCCAAGTGTGAGATAAACCCAAAGATAATAGACACAAAACACAAAGCACGAGGTGACTTCACTTTCCTTGGGGTCAGTATTCATGTATATCATATGTATGTATGCATAATTTTTCTTCATTCCCCAATCAAGGAAGGTCATGTAGAAGAAGGGAACACATGTGTCTTTTGAGTCAACATGAGAGAGACCAAAAGAGATCTCAATGCTTTGCATCATCCTCAAGTAGACAACACTAAGGACAACAAATAGAAGAATGAGAATAACACATAGAAGAAGTAACAAAAGAGAGGAGGAGAGAGTCTGCTATGCTAATGAAACTAGTCTAGCACGTCATCTACCCCCCTATCTTGCTGATCAATGTTTCGGGAAGGCAGGGAACACGCTAGAGGAGGAACATCCAACACAGCAGATGGAGCTATCACAAGATCCAAACAAGGGCTATGTTCATGTTCCAAGCCACGTTGTTCTTCTCTAGGAGCTAGGATAAGTGCTTTAGAAAATTCATTAGATAAATGGTTATCAACATCAACATATTCATATTCACTATCAGAAGCAAGAGAAGTAGCATTTTCATCATGAATAACATTTTCATCTATATCATCATCAAGATTTATAAAAATAGGATCTTTAACTTGCACAGGATCAAGACCATCATGCATTTTATGTTTAGGAGATTTTGGAGAAAATGGAATAATGCTTGTTGAAGGTGTCTTTGGGGATTGCAAAGTTTGAGAAGCAGCTGCTTGAGCTCTAAGATGATGCTTTCATTGGTGTTCATGTGCAGAACAATTTCATCTAGTCTTAGTAGGAAGTGGAGAAGATTGAGGAGGAGTAATGTTCTCATCCTTATCACTTGGGTGTTTAGGTTGTGGTCTCTTAGGTTGAATGATAGAAGAAGAGGAAGGTCTCTTCTCTCCATAAAAGGAAGGAGGAGGAACTGCTCCATATAAAGGGGGAATATTTTGTTTAGGAAGGAGACCAAGTCCATTATGATGAGGAGGTATAGGTCTACTTTTAGAAAGTTTATTAGACATAGACATAGTCACATCCATAGGAATGGGTTGGGAATCTTCTTGAGGAAAGACATTAGCTTTATCTTTCAAAGGAAGAACTTCCTTCTCAAGAATGATAGGAATATCAAGTTTGGGTGTTCTAGGTTCACTTAGAGATAGGATCATATCTGTTTTCCACTTTTGATAAGATATGAAAAGATGATCACTTCATGGAGGAAGAGATTGGGATTGTTTAGGCCAAAAATAATCAATAGGAATGCTAGAAGTTCTTTCAGCTAGTTTAAAGAGACTATGATTGACAGTAACAACTTCACCCTTATGGGGAAATTTCAAACACTTATGAATAGGAGAAGCAATAGCTTTCATGGAAGATAGCCAAGGATAGCCAAGCTTCACACAAAATTGTTCAGATGAAGGAATAATAGCAAAGTTCACATCAAGGGATTTGTTATGGACCTCAATAGGTAATGTAATAGAACCAACTGCAGGAGAAGAAAATGCATCAAATAATTTCACAATCACATCTGTTTTGTCATAGATCACTTGATTCAATTGTAAAGTAAAGAGAAATTCTTCAGTAATAACATTAACCATGCAAGAAGGATCAATAAGCACTCCACGGCAAGGTGTATTCTTGACTTTTGCAACTATGTATAAAGGACCATCAGGTGCCCTGATAGTTTCACTAGAATCAAATGTGATGGAAGGTTCTTTAGGGTTTTCTTGCTGCTCTACAAAGTTAATCACATTCGGAGTCATAGACACAAGACCATCAGATGAGAAAGAGGAATCAATAGTCTCAATCACATTAGAGGTATGAGAAGGTAAAATTGTAAGATTTTGGTTAGGAGGAGCTATAGATGTGTTGCCTTTATCATTCACTCTTGAAACAGAGATAGTATTATTATCAATCAAATCTTGAATTTTACCTTTTAAAGCAAAACATTTTTCAGTATCATGCCCAGGTTGACGATGAAATTGACAAAAAGATTTGTTATCAAAATAGGGTGAATTAATCTTTGCAGGATCTATTTGCCTTATAGGAGGAAGAGTAAGCACATTTTGTTCCAATAACTTATTCATGATACTATGCAATGATTCATTCAAAGGAGTAAACTTTCTTTCTTTCTTGAAAAATTTAGAAATAGGAGGCACACCTAATGCTGCATTCACATTGTTGTTGATGATGTTTTCATTGAATTTAATGGACTCTCTATTTGTTTTAAACTTCCCAAATGGTTGTTGACTACTATCACCCTTATCACTCGGAGCCATAGGATTTGCTTGTTCCATTTGACTCACAGTCAGTTGATAATTGTGAAGAGTTGCACACAACTGTTGGGAAGAAGTAAACTTAGAAAATAGAAGTTTGTCTCGAATATCTTTTTGTAAATTTGAAATAAAGATTCTTTGAATATCATTGTTAGGCACTGGAAAAGAAATTTGAGCATACAAATGCTTATATCTACCAATGAAATCAGTCACTTTTTCTTTAACACCTTGTTTACAATGCATTAAATCAATCAAAGTAACTTTAGGACTTATATTGTTTTGAAATTGTTGAATAAAAGCATTTGCAAGTTGTTCTAAAGAAGAAATAGAATAAGAAGGCAACGAGCAATACCATTGTAGGGCTTTATCTCTTAATGTTCTAGTAAACAGTTTTGCAAGCAACCTTTGGTCATAAGCAAAATCGATGCATATTGTTTGAAAAGTCTTAACATGTGTTAGAGGATCACCTTTACCATTATAAAGCTCCAAATGCAGGATTTCAACATGCTTAGGAGGAATAGCTCAAACAACATCAAGAGAAAGTGGGCTCGCAACATCAAATGTGGGCACACTAAACTTAGATTGATTCATAGAGGCAATTTGTTGCTATAAAGAAGAGACAGTTTGCGCAAGATTGTTAATGGTCGCTTTAGTCGAAGAATTCATATTAGATGTGTTAGATTGAGATGGAGGTATTATGTTATTGAAAGAAGGTATTGATTGAGAGTAAGGTGGTGAGACACTATGATAGTTAGTCATAGGAGATGATTGGAAAGGAGGAACACTACAAGGAGGAATGGAATGGTTAAATGAATTGCCCCCTTGCGTCATGTTCATTTGTGGAGATGTAATAGGAACATTGATTGAAGGAAAGAATGAAGAAGTTGGATTAAATGAAGGAAGAGGGTTAATTGAAGAAGAAGGATTTCCCCCATGACTGGTGGTCATAGGCAGAATGTCTTGTATAGAAGTAGTCATTATGTTTGATGTAAAGGTAGGTATACTAGCAATAGAAGTTGTTAAAGGAACAAAATGATTGACTTGAGTGGGAGGTTGTGTATAACCTAAAGTCTCGGCACAACTCTTCATAGGCATCACATTCGAATCCACAATGTGTGCAATACCACGCAAAATATCAATTCCATTCTTATCACTTTGAACCATACGTTTTAGACCCTCAATTAATGAAAGAGCTTGACTATCGGGATACTCTTGAGACATCCATTGCTGAAAATCATCAAATTGGTTATCCAATTTCGAAAGTTGTTCTACAGAAACCTCATGGAGAGCTTCTTCATCATTATGGGGATTAGAGGAATTACCCGTGTCCTCATTAAAAAGGCTATTCAAATTAGGTTCCATCTCCTCGGTAATTAAACCTTGGAAAGACTTAATTCTATGGCTTCATCTAACAGAAATATTGTAAGTAGGGCTTATTGTTGTAAAACTCATGCACTAGAGAGGAAGAGAAGATTTTGAATTTAGAGGTAGCAAATTTTAGTAAAATCAGCCAATCTCCTAGATTTAGGCTGTTAAATGCAATCACGACAATCTCCTGAAATTTTGGAAAAAATGTCCGGGACCATGGTGAACAGAGTGCACATGGTCCTCGTAACTTTTTTTGAAATTTTCAGGGATGAAAGTTATGATGATTTTAAAGCTAATCTGAAAAAATTGAGTGATTTTACGATCTGTAGATAGGCCAAATTAAAGTTGCAATCTCAAAATTGAACCCTACCAAGATTGTTGAAAAATGCAAAATTTGAATTTTGAAAAAGAGAGGGAAACTAAAATTTTGAATTTTATGATTTTAGAGGGAATACCAAAAGCAATGCAAGTTTTGAAATTTAAAGGTTGACTCAATTACATGCAAAATTCAATTTTGAAAGCGGAAATCAAATTTGGTGTAATTAATCGAATGAATGCCAACACACTTTTCAGATTTAGGATAGTAAGAACACAATTTTGACACAAAATTTCAATTTCAACAATTTTTGAATGATTAGGAGCCTTAATCCAAGCAATCACTAGACCAACTTTGACCTTAATTTTGAAAGTGTTAGAATTGATAAAATCAGCCAAAATTCTGGATTTTAGCAGAAAAATACAGTAAGATCTAACTTCCGAAATTTTGGAAAAAATGTCAGGGACGATGGCGCTCGGGGTGCACACGGTCCTCGCAACTTTTTTCCAAATTTTCAGGGATGAAAGATATTATGATTTTGTTGCAGAATCCAAAGTTACAGCTAATTTGGAGATGTTTTGATCAGTGAAATTGTCGGTCAAAGGTTGAATCAAGAGGGTTTTAAAAATTAGGGTTTTGACACTTAACCACTTAATTTTCAAAATTAAAGCATAGATATGATTTGATAATTTGAAGTAGAAGGGTAGATCTGAAACAAGCATTAACCATTAAACATTTCGCAAGCTCAATTACTAAAAAGAAAATTTAGAGTTTTTATGCAATTAACCTCTAAAATTTGCAAAAGATCAAACATGGAAATGTAATTAAGGAAGAATTTTTTTAGATCTAACCATGAATAATCAGAAAGGATGTTCACATCGGGTTCACCAAAATGTAAAGCAGAAAATCGTGATCGAACCCTAAGTGTTCCCCCCACCACTCCGAGGAGAGGGGAAGGAGTTCACTAGGGTTGACGGTTTTCACTTAGGGGATACTTTACATTCAAAAGAGGGGTTGAAACCCACAAGATCCAATCCCACACAATGAAAGATTGGATTCTAAATGAGTTTCAAGGGTTAAGACAGCAAGGCTACCCTCTTTTGTCAAGAATGTAGATAGAAGGATTAAGCTAGGAATGCATGAAAAGTGAGAAAGATTCACTTATAAACAGAGATAGGGATATGGGATGAAGCTATGGACCTAGAATCAGCAGTAAAATGTTGAGACAATGTTGTCTTGCAAATTTGAGCAAAAGTTGACGGGATGATGGCGCCTGACGTGCACACGGTCCTCCGAAAAATCCGCGAAATGAAGGGGGATCTGTTCGTCTCTGCACAAGGATTCCAGATCTTCAATTACAGTCGTGTACCTGCAACCTACACATAGAAAAGCGAGGATGATTGGGGGGTTAGGGATTAGGGGTTTTCCCTTAGGTCAAACCCCGGTTTTGGAATTAACCAAGAAATGAGAATGCTGTAAATGTAAATGATTGTAATGCAAAACAAGTACTAGTAACTTGTTGTAAGAATGTTTGTATTCTTACATGCGAAGGTGTAGATGTTGTTGTATGTTGTATGTTGCATGTGGTATGTGATCTTCTCTTCAATGGTTGAATCCTTGTCTTGAATGCAACACCTAGCCTTGAATGGAGACTTAGAATGATCAATTGCTTGAAGGAATGCTTGAATGCTTGAATATTTGAATATCGCTTCCACCTTTTTTCCATCTTACCAAAATGGGAGAGGAAATGTAGTTTATATACTTTTCAATTAGGGTTGATAGACTGATTTTTCCGACCTTAGGCTGACCAGGAAAGATTATTTTCCAATTTGCAAACTTAAAGACCCAAGGCCCAAAAGAGACCGGGCCCAAAAATAGGGCCAGGGACCAGGGCACTGAGCGCCCTAGTCCTGAAGGACCAAGGCACTGGGCGCCATGGTCCCACCTCCAGGGATAGCAAGGTGCAAGGAGGATCAGGCCAGGGTGCTGAAAAATGCAGTTTTTGATGTCATGAACAAGTTTCAGGGTCTCCATTCAAGTTCAGTGTTGCGTCACCATCGTGAAGACCCAAATGCGGTCAAAATTGCAAGTGTTGCAATTTTAGGATGCTATAGGAATATCCTTGAGAGGTTTATCCAAGAGCCATCTGTCTTCCCAAAATCTAATAATTCTTCCATTCACCAATTTCCACATTCTTCCGGGAGTAGCCCAACTTTTAGCCATTTGAACTGCATTCCAAATTGCAGAGCCTTCAACAGAAAAAGAGTTATCCATAAATTCTTCCTGAGAAGGTCGCATATAAAGATTTTTCTTTTTCCAGATTAAATTCCATTCTCTTTTCTCCCCTTTCATTCTCCAGATTTGTTTAACTTACAAGGCATTATTCATAGAAATAATATTCCTTAAACCCAACCCCCTAGAAACCTTAGGAGTACAAATTTTGTTCCAAGAAATAAGGGGAATTCTATTTTTGTCTTCCACTCCTGAGAAAAGAAACTTTTTTTGAATTCTTTCAATTGCCTCTGCAAAATTTCTAGGGGTTTTAAACAGACTAAGGGCATAAATAGGTAAATTTTGAAGAGTAGCTTTAAGTAGTGTTACCTTGCTCGCTTGACTAAGGATAGCTCCTTTCCAACCAGCCAATTTAGAATTGTTCATCTATCTAACAACTTCATCCAGAAATTCTCTAAAGGCTTAATACAAAGAGGGAGCCCCAAATAAGTTGAAGGAAACTCAACAATTTTACATCCAAGGATTCTTTCAATCCTTATTTGTCTTTCAACAAGGGTATTTATGAAGAACAAAGAGCTCTTATCCTAATTAGTATTTTGGCTAGAAGCAATTTTATATGTGTCCATAACATTCTCTTCATATTTCTTGCTTCCCTAATAGTATCATCCCCCATAGTAATCAAATCATCAACAAACTTTTCATGAGAACAGGTTATCTTGGAGGATGAAGGTTTTAGGCCTTTGAGTTATCAATCTTCCACATTTTTTTATAATATATCTATCCAAACTTTCAGCTAAAATAGTAAACAAGATAGGGGAGATGGGATTTCCCTGTCTTAGACTTGTAGAGCTTTTGAAGAAACTAGAAGGGGATCCATTAACAATAACTACAGAGGGGGAAGTTTCTATCAACTGGGAGCAAAGATGAATCACTTTTTCCCCAAACCCAAAATCTTTCATAATTTGGAAAAGGAATTGCCAATTCACTCTATCATAGGCTTTAGACATATCCAAATTAAGAAAAAAACCTTGATTTTTTGCAGTAGTTAAAGAGTGAATATTTTCATGAACTGAAATAATAGAATCCAAAATTTGTCTACCAAGGATAGAACCATTTTGCTGAGTTGAAATAATCCTAGGAAGAATGTCTAGCATTCTAGAAGTAAGAACCTTAGACATAATCTTGTAAATAGAATTACAAAGACTAATAGGTCTGAACTTCTTAAGAGAGTCAGCTCCAAAAACCTTCAGAATAATAATGATGAAGGTCACATTCATTTCTTTTAAAAGCCTCCTTGAACCAAAGAATTCTTTAACTCCATTATAGATATGAGTTTCCACAATATGCCAGAAGATTTGGAAGAAGAATATTGGAAATCCATTCAGACCAGGATACTTATCTCCTTGAAAAGAAAACACTGCCTTTTTGATTTCCTGATTAGAAGGTATCCGAGAGATATTTTTGTTATCATCCTCATTTAAAAAGGGAGGGATAGCCTGCACAAGAAGGTCTTGATTTCTGAAATCCAGATCATCCACACCTCTCAAAAAATTTCTGAAAAAATCCAAAGCTTCCTTTTATATATCATTTTCATTTGATAAAATCCCCCTCTTACAAGATAACCTAGAGATCCTGTTAACCACCCTATGCTTTAGAGCTGTCAAGTGGAAAAACCAGGTGTTTTTATCACCTTTCTTCAAATACAAGGCTCTTGATCTTTGTCTCTGAAAAGTCTCTTCATTAGAGATGATTGTGTGGTATTTAGACAACAACCCATTTTCAACAAATCTCAAGTCCTCTAAAAGCCCTTCCTCTTGGATTTTATCTTGGACTTCCTTAATTTCAGTCTTAAATTAGGCAATTCTTTTGAAAATATCACCAAATATCTATTTGTTCCATATTTTGATTTTGGCCTTTATTATGTTAAGTTTTTTGGCTATTCTGAATAAAGTCATTCCCTCAACCTTAGAATTCCACCAATTAACAACATGGACTTCCAAAGACGAGTGGGATAACCACACTTTTTAAAATCTAAAAGGGAAATTTCTCTTAGCAGAAAAAGAATTAATAGTAAAAGAAATAGGGTAATGATCAGATCCAATCTTAATAATTGATTCCAAAGAGCAACTATACTTAGAAAACCACTCAAGAGAAATCAAGGATCTATCCAACCTTAGTTCAATAAGATTAGATCCAGTTCAGCGATTAGTCCAGGTATAATAAATCTCTTGGAGATCCACATCCACAAGAGCTTGATCATCAATAAAATCCATAAGATCTTGTCTTCCCTCTAGCTACAAAGGAAGGCCTCCCATCTTTTCATCCTCTTTAAGAGGTGTATGAAATCTCCCATTATTATCCAGCTTTTATTAACAAAATTTATCCTGTCTTCAGCAAGGCTCCTCCAATATTTAGATCTCCCAACTTTAGAGTTAGGCACATAGATATTAGTGATAACCCAAATAAAGTTATCCTTAATAGGCTCAAGCGAAATTAAGGTCCTATTAACTTTTGAAATGATTTCCTTCCCTATAATAGTATTTTGGTTCCAAAAAATCACTATTCCTCCAGAGGCGCCCTCCGAACTAGTTCTGATAGCTCCATTATTTTTTAATATTCTAATCCTTTCCACTTTATCCTTACACATCTTAGTTTCCTGAACAAGGACAACATCAGATTTATGATCTCTTATAATATTACGTAAGATATCCTTCTTGTGGGGGGCATTCAGCCCTCTTATATTCCATGAAATTATCTTCATACTTTAACCAAGGATAAGGCTGACTCGATGGAGCTCTGTGTTCCATCAGCACAGTTCTTCCAACTTTTCTGTTCCCTTTGATTTTGTAGTGAATGTGTCCCCTGATTTTTGTTGTGACTTCCAACATCTGCCACTTTCTTATTCTTTCTTCTAGTTGAAATACCTCCATTAGGTCCTCCATTATTCAATTTTCATTCTTTAGTACTGAGAATCCTCAAGTTTCCCTCTAGAGCCACCATTTCCAAACTATTAGGTGGAGTTTTGCATTGGGTCAGCTTAGGGCTTCCATTGGTTAATAACAAAAAAGGCTCAAAATCTAAAATGTTATAGTCCTGCGCTTCATTAAAGTCTCCCCCATTTTCTTTAGTATTAGATGAGGCAGAAGCATCATCATTGGAACTCTCATCAACTTTATCCTGAAGAATAGCCCCTCCCTTCTAGTCCTTTGATTTAGATTTTTGAGCATTCACATCTATCCTTTTCTCTTCCTCTTTGATGCTTTTTATTTGATTGTTAGAGTAGGCACAAATAGATTTTTCATTATTACTATTCATATCCTTCTTTTCCTCATTTTCTAACTCAATCACTTCCTTATCAAGAACACACTCTGCAGTTGGGTCTTCTCTCTTCCCTTTCATTTTTATTTTCTACTTTGAACTACTATCACTCTTAACACTCTTACTCTTCTTGAGCGGGCAAGATTTCGCCCAATGACCCAACTTTTTATAATGAAAACAAGAAAACAAGAGAGATTCATATTCAATCACTTGGGTCTATTTCCCCAATTTAGATATAATCTCAATAGATTGAGTCATATCCATCATTTGATTAACATTAACATAGATACAGGCAAAAACCAACCTTGATTTTGCTGCAGTCATCAGGTCGATCCAGAGAAGTTCTCCAAATGAACTCGATATCCATTGAAAGACTTCCTCATTCCAGAACTCCCATGGGAGGCTGGGGAGACACATCCACATAGGTGCCAACACAAAAAAGGACATCAAGAGAAAGGTTTGGAGCCCATTTTTGTAAAGCCAAGGTTGACTTGCCAAACATCCATGGCTCTTCATATGGAGCTTTATTCATGTCTTCTTCAGTATTAAAAGAAAAGGAAAAAAAACCCCTAGGCAAAGCCACCACATCTAATTGACCTTTCAGAACCCATTTCCTCCTTATAAAATTCCTAACAACATCAATGTTAGGCCTAAAATGAGTGAACCTTCCAACTAAGGTCATAGCTAATCCAAACACAGTGAGATCAATTGGCTTATCTAGAATAGAGATAGCAACAACCCCTATCATTGGATCAGATATATTTTTAACTTCCGGAAGCCCAGATTTCACCAGCGGCCTCACTCCAAAAAGTAATGACCATTTTTTTCATTACCTCTATCATGTGGGTCCCCATTTTTTGAATCTTTGTCTTCCACCGATTTGATTATGCCTTGTCCCCTTCAGTACCCTGAGAGGCCTAGAAACTAGCTTGATTACCAGCTCCACCCACAGAAAGAATGCAATCCCCAAGAAATCCACCATTCCCAAGTTTGAAATTTGAGTTTCCCACTCGCAGCTCCCCTCATTGCTCCATGGTTAGTTTCACTATGTTGTCATTGATGGCAACTTGATTTTGTTAGTTTCATGATGTTGTTGTTCATAATCTTCTTGTCTTTTTACTTTGATTTCCTCTATTTCTCATCGTAGCTTCAAGTGTATTATCGCTTGTTCTTTATCTATGATATCATTAGGTTCTTTAGGATTTTCTTTGGTAGATGCTTCTGATAGAGGCTTTGGACCCCATTCATACTCATTTAAGTCTATTTTTGAATCCTCTTCTTCCAGTCTTTCCGTATATGTAAAAGGAATGTTTTATGGTGCAAACATGTCTTTAATTCCTTCCACTTCTTCTCTTATATCTTCTGGAATATCTACTTCTTCTAGTCTTACTATTGATATAGTTGAAACTTGATTACAAGATGCTTCTTCTCTCTTGATTGTTAGTTCTTCTTGTTCTTTCTCATACTCTTCCTGAATTTTCCAAGTATTTGTTTCTTGTGATGTTTGATGTAGTATATTTTTCCCCCAATTAGGTTGTTAATGAGAAGTGTGTTTTTTATTTGATGACTCTTCTAGATGGTATCCGAGTTCAGTTTTATCAGGTGTAGACTTATTTTATAGCTTGATAGGTTGGATAACTCCTTCGCTCTTTCCCAAAGGACCACTATGTGAATATCCCATGTGTTGAATCATCTTATAGCTTGGACCATATTGTTAAGGGTAAATATCATAGTGTTGCTCTTCTCTATTTTCACTCTCTTCTTTGAAAATCCATTTGAGAAAAGCCACCTCTTCTATTTCATCCACAAGGGAAGTAGAGGACTATACAAAAATACCATCATAGATGATGTTTGTAGTTGATGTGTGTGGCTTCATAGCCTTAGATGGTTTTCTATACCATCTTGGTGATCGTGGAAGAGACATTAGTGAGAGTACAGGTTCTATCTTGTATCCATCCATGCTAGTACCTATGTTTTGCAATTTTTTTTCTAAGCCTTTCATCAAAGTTTCTAAACTTTTAGCTATAGATGCTGCTTTGTTATGAGGAACAAGAGTATCAACACATTGTTTTAAAGCATTATAGGTGTAGGTTGTATCAACAGGAACACTGACTTCAACTCCATTGTAGGGAAATTTCAAGCACTGATGGTAAGTAGATGGCATTGCTTGCCTTTTGTGAATCCATGGTCTTCCTAGCAAGATGTTGTAAGATAGAGGAAGATCAAGAACCTAGCAAAATAACATCTCTTTCTATAGGTCTCACCATAATCTGTAATATTACCAGACCTTTAGAGTTTATTTCTTCTTCATCATAAGCTTTGATTGTTATTTTCTTTGTTGGATCAATGACATTCTCAGAAAATCCTAACTACATCAGTAAATTGTAGGTACAAATATTCAACCCAACACCTCCATCTATCAAAACACACTTGAATTAGTTTTTATGGATCACATATTCAATGTGCAATGGCTGGTTATGTGGATTATTCAAGGAATGGATATTTGAGTGGTAGTTAATTTTAATTGTTCAACAATACTATAACTAGAAGAAGATGATGAAGCCAGTTGTTTAGATTTAGCCACAATCATATCTAGTTGTTTATTTGAAGAATTCGATAGGTTTGATGTTTTCAATGGATTCAATGATGTCATATGAGGAGAGGAGGAACTAGCTCCTTTGAGAGTAACCTTTTTCTGAGCGCAGGTCACGACATTCACAGTTCATGTTTTGTTTTGTTTATCTTTGAATATGACCACATTGCAATATTTAGATTGGGAAGGTTCAAGAATGTTAATCATATTATCATTGTTGGCATAGGTGTAATTGACTTTGGCACCTCCCTTCAATTTCAAAGAATCGCCCTACTCATAAGCAGGTAAGGGATCTTTGAAAGCTTTGTGATTAGAATTGGTTGCATGATTTCCAACAACAATTTTACCAGCATCGATAAGGTCTTGAATGTCTTGTTTGATTTTCATGCAATTATTTGTTGTATGACCCTTGGTTTGATGATATTCACAATACTCATTTTCCCTCCACAATTTGGGTTTGACCTTAGGATCATATGGCTTGGAGTTGTTAGGCAATATGATCAGTTCATTTGCTAATAGATTCTTAAGAGTTGACTCATAGGATTCTCCCAGAGGAATAAAATCATGTTTAGGTTTTAAAACCCAAGGCTTCTATTTAAACCACTCTTATGATTTGTTAGGTGGATTTTTTGCAGTGCTTTCAACTACTTTGAGGGCTTCTGTGCTACTAGTCAGATTGAATACTATGAGTTTTGATTTTGGTTTGACATTATCAACCACTCCATCCTTAATAATGTTTTTTTAATTATCTTTGTCATATTTCCAGTATTTGTTCTTCTCTTTGGAACTAGAGCCTTGATGTGTTTCTTTATAAAGTGATATATCTCCTTTCCTTACAAGCACTTCCTCCATTTTGAGAGAGTTGTCCATCTTGTTGAATAAAGGGTATATTTGCATTTGGATATTATATTTCAACTCGGGAATTAGATTATTAACACATATGTCCATCTTCTTAGAATCAAGAATGGGTCATGAATATCTAGAGAACATCCTCCTCCAACATTGAAGGAAACTGATTTAATTCCCATAGGCAAGCTTGAAAACAATTCCATAGCTTTTCCTCCTAAATTTCTTGGAAAGAGGTGCATCAAATATGTTTGTTCATGCATGAAATCCATACATAAACAACATAATTATTGGACATGGTCTTTAGGATGTGAGTTACTGTCATATTTGTCAAACTAAGGAATCTTCACTCTTCAAGGAAATGGAGGCATGTAAAGGTTCTTGTCAAATGGGAACGAGTGGATCATGTCCAAAGAATACTTTGTAGATGATTTATCCTTGTTTTTTCAGTTCCTTGATTTAAGTTTGCAATGCTTGCAATTGTTTGTTTACCATCATTAATGGAGTATCTTCTTCTTTATTGATAAGGATTTCAATGTTATAATCAATGGGAAGTTTAGCACATTGTTTTGCCAACTCTAGGAAATGCTCTTCTTTTTCTCTAGCCATGATAATTTTCATCATTTTTTGGAAATCCTTATCAGTTGGATAGTTATTTATAGAAAATTTTATAGGTTTAGAAGTTTTAGACTCGCTAGATGAGGAGTCACTATCAATAGTATGGGTGCTAATATTATCATGAGTGTTGCATTTAGCAGCTTCTCTTTCTTGCCTTCCTCTAGACATGGTGGGAGATAAGGGTTGATAAAAACTGGTATACTTGACAAGGAAGGTTTATTAGAGATGGGATCTTCTATAAAGAATGGATTAGCCTGTGATAAAAAGGGTTGTCCCTTACCTTTTTCATCTATCTTACAATAACTTCTAGTTTGAATAGGTATTTACAATCGACATGACCAAGAGCTAGGAGTGATACAACAGTCAAGATTAAGTCAAAGCTAGTTGTTCAGTTGAGGTTTGTTTAAGGAGATGAAGACCAAGTCTGGTTTCAGGAATGATATATCCTCTATAAGCTATGATCTAAGAAGATCAGATTGATGAGGGTTTTATTGAACTAGCTCAGATATAATCAACAAAGTTGTGTAACACAACGTCAGAGGTACACTGTCGAGATTGTTTATGCTCAAGATTAAAATGACCAAATATAAGCTCACTACAAATTGATTAAGAAACTATGATAGATCTAGAAAAGTAGACAAAATGACAGGCTTCTAGACTAACAAAATCAAAGGTTTGTATGATAGAAGATTACTTATTAGACAACAATTTAAGGATTCCCAAATGACAAACTCAGAAATTCGTACAATTTGCTGACTATTTTCGTATGATAATTTAATGTTGCTCAGACAACAAACTATTAAAGATGATGATGCCTTGTACAATAGTTAACCAAATGATAATTCCCACTAGGTAGTATGACTAAGTAGAAGACTCATACAATAGTTGATAGTTTACTAGTTGATAATTCTCATGGACCTGGATTATAAAGTAGAAGACTTGTACAACACAAGACAGGACAGGGATGAGTTTCTGACAAGGATAGGGTTTTGACCACTGAGATTTTTATGTTTTTAATTGTTTTCTAGTTTCAAAGTTTTAGTTTTCAGTTTCTAAGATAAAAACACAACAAACACGCAAGATCCAAAGTGACTTGAAACACAACATGATAATTTGAAGGAAGTTGGCTAAGAGAGAAAACCTTTTCTTGCAAACTTAGGTACACACCCAATAGATAATCAAAATATGACCACTAAGTCTCACACAATTTATTCTCAACATTGTACTAGTCGACTCAAAATGCTAATGGGGGCACGAAATGGTAAGTATCTTGGGAGAGTTACTATCTCTGCTGCACAAATATTCCCCCTTTCAGAGGTGAACCAGGTAGCTACTATCTTATAGTTCTTAGTAAGTATTTCCATTTGAAATTACCCCTTCAAGTCATGCAAGTGTGATTGAGGCTTATAGCCCGACAAAGTACCAAATTAAGATGTAGTCATACAAGTGTGATTGAGACCATGAGGCCCTACAAAAATGCCTGATATGAGAGATATCAAAGAGAAAACTTGAATAATCCCATCCTCCTAGACTTTAATCCCAAATGGCCTATTTATTATAGTGAGCTAGAATGCTTGGGTTTAGCTATACTCACTTAGGTCATTCTCATAGGGTGATTACTTTTTCCAACTGTGATAGGCCCACTAAAGGAACACAAATCTCAAAACTAGAAAAGCTTCAAGGGTCTATATTTTTTATTGTCTATGTAGACAAGAGCATACTCTCCTACCGTTTAGACTCTTCCCAAACAAAAAAATTGAACTTGTTCATTAACCATGTCACAATTTAAATGCCTAAAAATTAATTAAAGAATACATAATTTTTAGTTGATTCTCTTTAGGCAACCTGCAAAAAGAATGCATTAGTAGTCATGTTGTTTTTTATTAATGGAATCTTTGACAAGTGTAAGTTTGATTGATGGAATCTTTGACAAGCATTCTGCAAAAAACTAGTTAGGGTGTGAAAATATCTCAGATAGATAGAAGATATATCAAGGTTAGCATTAGTAAATCAAATTCGATTCAAGAAAAAACCCTAAAAAGAATAATTTTCCTCAAACAAGAATATTCTCAGCAAACCAGATGAGTAAATAATAAAATTATAGAAGTAGAATATCGTACAAGGATTCCCATAGAACCGTATGAAAAACTCACAACTCATACTATGTGATGCCAAAGTTCATACAACAGTGCAAAAATTTTATGAACGAAATCTAGATAATAAAAAGGACTCATCTGGAAGGCCAAAAATTGTAATCTTTGAGCCCCATAGTGGGTGCCAAAAATATGTGTGAAAATTGGACTTGTATTTGTATCTGAATACACAACACTTCAATAAGGCATTCGATGCATGGTTAGTAAATCAATAATCAATGAATAATAAAACCATTACAAAGTGACCTATTGCCTTCTAATAGATGTGAGTTTTAGTCTTGCTCTCATATTCCTTTATCCAACATCAGTGACTAGACGACACCTAAATGAAGGATTTAATCTATATGAGCACAAAATTGAGCTAAATGGATGCAAGATTAAGCTAGATGAGTGAATATTGAGCTAGATGAATTAAAGCAATCATGATTAAACTAATATGCAATAAACTAAGATGTTATATTATCAATGCAAAAAATCTCAATGAACCAAGAGCAGAAACAACAAAATAATAATAAATCTCTAGGGTAATCTGTATGAGAGATGAGAGACTGAATTTATAGAAAATTCAGAGAGAGACCAACAGTCAAGATCGATTAACCATGAGCGGTCGAGATTCTCCAAGAGGAAGCACAATCCAGGTGAATTGACATGATTGGCTGCTTTTCTTAGCTTTAAAGGAAATTGAACTAAATTTAAGATAAAATTAGAAAAACTGATTTATTCCATATTTTTATTCAATTTTGTTATTTAATTGATTTAATTGCTTTTCTGAGATTTTTCAATTTAATTAATTTATTTTTTTACAAATTAATTCCCTTTTTCAAGTTTTTTTTTTTTTTTTGCAAATTGATTCCTTTTTAATGATTTAATAGAAAATTGATCTATTAATTCAATATGATTAGATATTTAATTAAATAAATAGGATAATTGATTAAAATGATTTACTTGGAATGATTAATTAATTAAATAAATATTTAATTAATATATAATTATTTATCTCCCATGTGACATTGATGATGGAGGAATTAATTAATCAGATGCTCATGATTGACTTAATTACCTTTGGTTAGGACCTTGGTGATGTAGCAGAAATTAGGGGCCCATGGTTTAGGTGACCATTTTTAGGGTATTACATGTTGAATGCTTGTGCTCAACTTTACAAGCACACTTTGAACAATGGGGAAAGCTAATTTCATTAAATTATGGGAAGACTCTTGGTTTCTTGACTCCCTATTGAGTGATAGCCCTGATTGGGGCAAATTTCAGAATCAGTGTAAGGATAAATATCACACTATGGTGGGTGACTACTAGAATGATGGACAGTGGAAGGATTTATCCCCTATTGATCCCTCCCTTGGTAATCTAAACAAAATTATGAATTCCATGGTGGTGGTGGATGATGATGATTAGCCAATCTAGAAACTTATAGAAAATGGTAAATTCTCTGTTGCCTCTCTCTATAATCAGCAATTTTCTAATTTGGAGAGTCCTTGCTGGGCTAAGGCTTGGGTGAAAGGCCTAAATCCAAAAATTAATATTTTCTTTTGGACTATCCTTCAAAATAAAATTTTGACTATTGATAACCTCAAAACTAGAGGATTCTGTATGCCTAGTTTTTGTCTTATTTGTATGTAGAATGAGGAATCCATTAACCACTTGTTCTTCCACTACCCCTTCTCTGATGACATTTTGGCTAGATGTCTGTATCACTTCAATTTCAGTTGGGTCTTTCTAGAATCTGTCCAAGAGGTTTTTAATTTATGGCATTACCCCTCAAGGAATAAGTCTATAATTTTGTTATGGAGATTGGCTTTACCTCATATTTCTTGGGGAATATGGAAAGAGAGAAATGAAAGAGTGTTCAGAGAGAAGGCTTCTAAGGCTCAAAATTTTTTTTTAAAAATCAAACAAAATATAGTGGAGAATATCAACATCATGGGTGGAATAGCCAACCCCAAAGATGTGGATGATTATGTTATTTTCAAGAATTGGAGACTAAAGGGAAGTGACATCTTTCAGGCTAATCCTAGGGAAGGTGTGAAATGGGAAATCCCTCCTTATGGCTGGATGAAAATCAACTTCGATGGCGCTTTAAAGGGTAACCCTGGCAATGCGGGGTGTGGTGTGGTTTTAAGGGATGAATGGGGAAAATGCAAAACCATTAAATCTATCCCTATTGGAAATCAAACTAATCATGTTGTTGAGGCCATGGTAGCTTATCATGGGATGGTTCTAGTAAAGGAAGCCAATTGTACCAGAGTATGGTGTGAAGGTGACTCTTTAAACATCATAAATTGTTTGAATAAGTTGTTCCCTCCCTCTTGGTCTATAAACAATGTTATTAAAGTTGCAAATGAAATAAGTGAAGACTTCGATATGTGTGTTTTCACACATGTTTATAGGAAGCTAACTTGTGTACTAACTGGGCAGCCAACCTGGCCTACCGATATGAGAAAATCATTATCATTAATGGGGAAAGTAAACTTGTATGTGAGGCGAAATCCTTGCTCGAACTAGACCGTATCTAGATGAGGCAATGTGGCATCATTAATCATATTTCCTAATGCTTTTCCCCCTTTTTTTGATGAAAGTTTATAGCGGCGGTGATGAGTATTTATTAAATAGTCTTATCATATTAATAGGGCACAGATTCTAGGTTGTTTTTTAGAGCAAAAATAGAAACCAGAGAGGTAATAGTAGAGTAGATATTAGGCATTCCAGTGAATTTGAAGGAAAAATGGGAGGGAGAAATAAGAGGTTTTAACCAACTTCATGCTTGGATTGGAAGAAGAACAAAGAGCTTTGGGAGATTCTACAAGAAGGGGGCTTAAGTGTTGTCATGGAGAGGCTCTGTGGTAAAGACCCAATAGTTACCGAGCATTTTATAAAGAATTGGAAGAATGGCAAAGTCTTGGTGGGCACCCAGATGATGATGGTGGATGAAGATATTATTGCAGAAGCTATGGGGATGGTGAAAGATGGTATTAAGTTCTATAGAGATCAGAGTGTCTCTGATAGGGCAGTAGATAGATTTCCTATCGTGAATGTTGAAAAGAAGAAAATGGTGAAGGTGGATAACTCCTACCACTCCCCCAAGTGAATTTGTAGGCAATGGAGGTTTGTGTTGTTTTCTACCATAACCTACATTACTCTGGATGGAAGATTTGCGAGGGCTTATGGGTACCATTTCATGCTACTCAACCATTTCCGCCATGGTGAAAAGGTAAGCTTGCCCTACTATTTAGCTTGTTCAATGGATCACACCATTAAAGAAATGCAGAAAGACCCTCAGGGGACCATGCTCTTCATCAGGGTCTTATGGTTTTAGTTTACAAATTATTGAAAGGGAAAGAGAAACCAATTAGAGGTAAAAATACCAGGGATGATGACACAGAAAGTGAGTATAGTGGTTTCAACTTTAACTCAGAAACTGAAGGTGAGTCGGAGGATCTCAACAAAAAGGGGAGGAATAAGGGGAAAAGAAAGAGGATTGTTGTTGATTCTGATCCCTCAAATTCTGAGGATGAGTCCTTTGAAGAGAAATTCATCAAAAGGAAGAAAGGAAAGGGAATGAGAAAATAAACCCAGAGGAATAAGAATACCAGTAGGCAAGCTAACAAGGTTAAAAAATAGATTTTGATAGCCTGATGAGGATGTAGAGGAGGAAAAAATTACAATATGAAGGATAAGGAGGAGGATGAGATTCTGGATGTGGGTCGTGGGGAGGACATGAGTACTCAAGGATTGCAGAATGAGGGCCAAGAGAATAAAAGGGGAATTCCTAGTGACTCTCATGGGGATAATGATAGTATTAAAGGATTTTTTGATACTATCAGCAAAATTGTGAAAGATATAAGCAACCTGAAGAATGATATTAATGCTATAAAAAATGCTACAATAGGTGAGAAGCCTCTTTATCAAAATGTTAAAGAATTAGTGGTTGCGATCAACAATGTTGAAGCTATTGAGTCCATGGTCGATAAAATCCTTGATATAGAAAAGAAGGTTAAGGAAATGGAAGGGAATAGAGAGGTGAACAGGCTGGAAATGAACAACTGGGTCAATAAAGTCAACAAGGTGGAATTTGTTGGCATTATGTGAACCAGTATGAAGACATAATGATATTGTATGTTTTCATTGATGTCAATATGTGACATGATGTGAACCGGCACATGAGACATGTGAGAAGAGAGAACCGGTGTATGTATGAATCGGTATATATGCCAAAGTGAAATAGTATATTTATTCAAGGTGAACTGGCATGTAGTAATGGGAACCGGCACATGGAAGCATTGTATGACTACCAGTTGGTAGGTAGTCTCCACTTCAGGATTTCCGGTTGGAGTACCTCAAGCCTATGTGACTCAATTGGTGATCTTTGTGTGATGAGTTAGCAGTATAATGGAGAACAGATCATGTTTCCATGTAAGCCCTATGCACGTGAAGGATCTTGCATGAAGAAGAATATCCCTATCTACCTTGGGAATGTGCGAATTTTGTCAAACGGTGATAATGTGTGACGGGTTATCAGCCGCCATGGAATTGGTGGATAATGGACGATGGAGAATGTCTTGAGATCGATTCAAGATTGTTGCATTTAATGTAGTATGATTCAATGGTCAGGATTGAACCATTTGAATTGCTTAACCTAACAGGTTTAGGGTTTAGGGTTTTTGCTACTGACCTATTTGTTTCCTATAAGGTCGATGTTGTGTTCCTTTCTAAAGTTGTTGGCAAAATTTGTATGTGTGTATCCTAGGGAAGTGATACGTAATTATTGCCAAACCAAAGGAGAGAAGAGATACCTGCAAAGTGAATGTGCAAAAGGTGGAGAGGAGCCAAAATGGATCTGCATTAGCAATGAGTGTTGTTACTAGATCATTGTAATTCTTGTTGATTTTTAACCACTTCAACAATTGTGAAATCCCTTAATAGGGTAGCCTTAACTGGCTTGATACAAATCCCTTAATAGGGTAACTTGAAGTTATTGAGTTCTGGGAAGCTATAGAGCTCTGGAGATCCTTTAGCTATTGAGTTCTTGAAATCCTCTAACAAGGTAACCCTAACCGAGTTTAACCCTTAACCGGGTATTGAAGCCATCCCTTAACTGGTTGATCCCTAATAGGATCAGTTCCTAACAGAACCTATTGTATCTGTCTTTAACAGGACAAGGCTCCTAATAGAGCAGACTTCCAAAGAGTTCAACAACAAGCTTGTGGGTACTCATCCCCACCATGGTTTTTCCCAGTTGGGTTTCGACATGAAAAATATGTGTGTCATGTGTGATGCTTTCATCTTGTGATGGTTTGATGTTACCTGTTATGCATATGATGGTTATGTGTTTTATGCCTATCAATAAAACATGTTGAACTAGCTATTGTGAAGATATGATGTTAAATTACCTATTCATACATAAGGGTGAAATGGCAGTGTAATTCCAAGTTGAGTAGGAAGATAAGTGAGTAACTGGTTTATGATTGCTTTAGTTGTTCTGGGTTTTATCGGTTTTACTTTGCTTCAAACTGGTGTCACTGTTTCCCAGTCATTTTGAGTAATTGCTCTTGAACCAATTTAGAAACTATATTTTACCTGTATTGATTCACCCCCTCATCTCAGTACTAGTTTGGTACTATTTGCTCATCATTGAGTTATCAGAATTAACTGTGAAGAGGATTGTTGAACATAATTTCTAGATACTTAAGGCCTTTGTGGATAATATGAATATTTTGATTAACAAATTAGATAACATTAAAGACAAGGAGGGCGACAAGGACTAGATGGAGAAAAAAGGTCATGAGAAGAGAACTAGGGCCAACACCAGGAATTAGGGTGATATCAAGGGATGAGATTTGGATGAATTGAAGACCTCTACGGACAACATGAAGTAGATGGTGGTTCATGCAGAAGACATTATGAAAAATATTTAGATGTCTCAGTCTCTATCTTTGTTCGTGTGTTGTCCTTTTGCTCTCCTTTTGTTGTCTTTATGTGGCTCTATGTTTTTTGAGTTCCCTTTTTGTTTTGGATGGGAACTATTTTTGTTTGGGTGATCAGGCACGATATTTTTCTGTTGTAACGCTTTTTCTAATTCCTGATATGTAAGAAGGTTCGGGTTCCTTTCAAAAGCCTATTTTTAATTAATCAAAACTTTACAAGAACATTGATATTTATAATATTGTTAATGGGAAGAGTGGAATTTGAATTCTTTACATGGTTTTTAGGGTTCAATGAACTCATGTTCTTTTAGATTTTAGCCATGTTATCTTTCTAAAAATGTAATTATGCTCATGTGTGTGTTTGCTGCCATGTAATGTCAAAAATCATATATTGCGTTGTGAGAATCAGTGGGAAATATGAAATTCTTTTCTCTCTGATTCAACAAAAATATCATTTTTTATTTCAGTGAAGAAATACCAGTACGTCAATGCTGATGGTAACACTTTTTGTATGATTTGATAGATACATAAAACTAGTATATATTTATTGTACATTGTTTCATTAAAATTTATTTTCCATTGTTCCATTAAAATTTATTTTCTACTAACTAATTATAAAAATAAAGGCCCCCATAAGATATCCCTCCATATTATTATATATAGATTGTTTATTCAAGCATACTTAATCAAGACATGAGCAACTTGTGAATTTTGATCAATATTTTTTGGCTAAAATTTTGGGAGGATAATATGTTGGTCTTGCCATTTTTTAGTTTTATCCTTAATGTGAAAAAATGGTTATTCTAAGATGACAAAAAGGTGATTTTACTTTTCCTACATAAGACATCACTCCTAATGAATTTCATCTTCTTACATTATTTCATTATTCCCCTCCAAGAGAAATTATTATGATGCAAGAGCATATCTTAGTTCAAGGAGAAGCAAGCTATAGCAAGACATATTCAATTATGTTTTTATAAAGATTTCATGATGGACTTTATGATTATTTAACATGTTATTGCATAAAAAAATGGAGGATTTATCCTAAGAGAATTATATCATCAATTGAAGATGTGACCAATTCAATCAAGCATCTAAATTAAAACTTATATTTCTATTCATCATTGTTGTAGGTTTATTTCTCAAACTTATATATAAAAGGGCCATTTTTATCCTCTTATGTACAAATCCATCTCAGAAACAAGTTACAAGTTCAAATAGAGTACACATGAGCATAGTGAAAACAAAGATAGATTCAGTGGGACAAAGTTAACCAAAAAAAAAAGAGGACTAGGGTACCTAACATAGTATATCGTATTTCAGCCCAAAAGTTAGCCAAATAGAATGATAGAATCTCTTGTGACTATTTTGCACCTATTCTACATATAAACACCTATTTGGACGAGGATGCCTAGAAAGAGTGTCCACCTAGTTTTAGCTTAGATTTTTATGATAGGTTCCCCTTTGCATACCCTTCTCGGATCTAGGGTTGTTCTTTTATTATTAGTTCTGCATCTATCTATTAATGTTGTTCATGGTCAAATTTGCATCTTTTAGCCCTATTTCTTAACATTCAATTTTCAATCAATTCATCTTATTAAAAAAATAAGAGAATCAATCAATTAAGTGTCCAAATCTCACCAATAGGTCTAAAGTTAAGGCCTAATTTAATTATTCTATTCTATTATCATATTATATTATATAATAATTTTATTATTATCATATGAAATTTATATTTTCTTTATTTATAATATTATGTTCTTACTAAGTGCTACCATAGGGGATAAACCTCACCATTAAATAACAATTAGGAATTACAGTATATTATGCATGTTGTGCAGCAAGCCATTAGTTCAAATTAATAATCCTATCTACCTATTGGGCAAAGAACGGGTCCCCAAAAAAACTAATGTAGTTGTCAAGCTTTCCTAAATTCTTCTATTGAATCTTTTCTCTATACAAATAAATCCGCTCATATATTTTCTTCCTATTAACTATAACAATATAAAAGATCCTTGTTATTAGCCCATGCTTGGGCAAAATATTGATGAACGAGATAGCCCTTCTAACTATGTCCACACTATCACTCACCACTAATTTATGAACCATGATAGTACACAATGTAAATGTTTCCATGATTTGGATTATAGTAGCATAAAAAATCTCTTAAAACCAATCCATTGTGGAAATGCATGTTCAACCACCTATTGTCACCAAATCCTTTAACAATCACCTTCATAGTGTCTTCATCCTTAATCTTGAGAAATCTATGGAGTTGCTAGTCTCTAGTTTCCTCATTTCATTTGTATCTAATATCATAATAAAAAAATATGACAATCCATTTAACACCAATTTGATCTCTTAGCCCTAGTATATACTCCACTTCATGAGGACCAAAACAAGCCAAACATCTCAAGATGGATAGCATTAGGGAGAAGTATACGAGATAAAAATATATGTCCCTATTCCTTGTTCAATTTCTCTACCAATCTAACCTCAATATATCTAAAGGTTAAATCATCCCAAAAAGTTAGGCAAAAATCCAAGATGTCCTCTTCTTGGAAAATTCTCACATTAGCCAAAAGGTCCACTTTCCTATTTGTGTCTTAGTATACATGCATGATAGAGAAATTGTTAATTCCCTCCAAAAAATACTAGAATCTCTAGATCTAGGATTTCAACTTCCAAATGGTTATGCCATATATCTTTACTATGTTGATGAATAGTATTAAGTCTCCCTCTATGTCAATTTTATTCATACATTTATCATTGCATATCCAGAGACCATGGATGAGGGCTTCCATCTCAAACTCATTATCGAGGGCCATTACAATCCTCTAAGACAGGGCCTAGACAAGGTAGCTATGATCATAAATAATAATTCTTTTAATAATAGAAAGACTATGATTTCCATTTGCTTCCCCATCAAAGATCAACTTTAAACATCCCCTTAGGGGGTATCCATTTCAACATTTTTTGTTTCTTAATATTTTTTTTGTTGTGTTCATCTTCTTCAAAACCATTAGTCCTTGCTAGTATTTTTTGCAATTCATTTTCCCAACATCTAAATGTTAGCCTAGCCTATATCAATCCTTTTATATTTAAAGTTTCATGGATTCCTATCTCTATATTTTTAATACCTCTACTGGGGCCTCTAATTTTCAAATGATCCTTCTATTTCACTCTTTCCATGTATGCCACATCACCATAGATTGAGATGAATACCATATGTTGGCCCACACATAGTTGTAATTTACTCTTAGCTAGCTTATAATAGAATTTGTGATGTTGTTGTGATGTAGAGAAGAACAATCTATCTAGTCCTGACATTGGGTTCAAAAAAATGAATAGTTTATGATAATGTGATTAGTCATGTCTTCTCTACTCTTATAGAAACAACTCTAAATTAGACTATTTATACCTATGCATAAAAGTTGATCATCGGTTAATATGGATTTATGAATAACAATCCATAGAAAGGCTACTACCTTAGGTAGGAATGAATGAGGCCATGAAAGCCATGATGGCCAATAACTTAGTATTTTTCTTATGTTTGTTGAGTTCAATTTCCAAGCTTAGTAGTATATACATTTTGATCCTTGACTCACACTAGCTAATTGTGTTCCTTTTCATTCAAAGTTTTCTTTCTATTTCTTAATTCAATTTGGAGAGTAGATGCTGATTTTGTTAAAAATGGGTAAGTGATTGATCTCAATCTATTTGGAATTCTTAGTTGTGGGGTAAACGACCCTCCTAATATAATATGCTAAATTCCTCCCCACATAATTTTGGTGAACCTTTTGACATCCACGGAGCCCTTTAACATTATTTATTAGAATATATTAATACCATGAATCTTCCAAGGATCTGGTTGTCTTACCATTATTAATCTTCCAATATATATGGTCAATGATTAATGTCCTCAAATAACACAAAAACTTCTGAATAGTCAATCCTCTATTGATGTTTATGTTTGTGATAATTATATTGGGGTCTTTATTATCTAGGTACTTGCTTCAAAAAAAAATTTACCATAGGCTTTGTCGTTATTTGAACATATTCTAAACCAATTTTGATCCTAAATCCAAAACCTAGTGTTCAAAATTTGAAGGCCCACCCCACCATCAACTTTTACCAAGCATATCATATCCTACTAAACCACCATGATTATTTTCTCATCCTTTGATCCTCCCCACAATAATTTTTCATCACTCATTCAATAGCCACAAATAATTTATTTGTTAATTGAAAATAAGACATAACATAAATAGGGACTACATCCAAAATTTCCTATATCATTATGATTCACTCAACAAGCATCACCCACTTACTTATCCATAATGAAGCCATTTATTTTTAGTTATTAATCACAACATCTGATTAATTTGCTCCTTTTGTGCTCCAGAGAACACCAGTTCACCCTACCATTTGGAGGGGAGACCCTTAATTGGGAAACCTAGAAGGCCCATGACTCTCTTCTAAAACCACTTCTTTGTGTTAAAGAAGAAGCTCATGAGATTTCTTTGTTGATTGTTTGATTGGACAAATATGTGTAATCCTCTATGATATCCTAAATACCATTAACTTCCTTTAGCATTGATTCACTAGATAGAATAGTGTTATATATGAATTGGATGTGTGTTATAGCTTCTACATTCTCCAAAATGATTACCTCATTCTCATCTATTCAAATAGTGCCTAATTTTGAATGAATGGACCATTTCATCTATCACAGTAACAAAAAGGAAAGGAAATAAAGGGTTGGCCTACCACAACTTGTTAGTGGATTCAAAGAAACCATGTAAGGATCCATTCACTAACAAAAAGGAAAGGAAATAAAGGGTTGGCCTACAACAACTTGTAAGTGGATTCAAAGAAACCATGTAAGGATCCATTCACCAAAATTAAAAATCACATTGTGGAAACACATTCATAAATCCATTCCAACCATATCTTACTGAAACTAGTTTTTTCCATTATTGCAAGAAGGAAGCTCCCCTTAAACCTATCATATGCTTTTCTAACATCCAATTTGATCATGATGCATTTTAGTGTGTCCCTTGGTATAGTATGAATAATTTCAATCACCAAAATAATACTATCAGTGATCTCTCTTCTAGTCATGAAACTAGTCTACTCCTCAAAAATTAAATTGCCAAGACTTTCTTTACGTACTTAGCCATTTCCTTTGCTAAAAAAAGTAGATGATATTAAAAAATGATATGGAATGAAACTCAATGAAAGATTTACAATTGGCTATTTTTTGGATAGGCTTTATTACAATGTTGGTTATATTCTTTACAAAAAATTTAATCTCTTTGAACTCTTCAACCAATTATTAAAATGTTGTTACCCAAAAAATGCCAATGTTTTTATATTAAAAAGTGTAGGAAATTTTTTGGGGCCAAGCAAATTATTTTGATGTAATTAAAAGGTATCTATTTTAACTTTAGTAAATGAAAAAAGAGTAGAAGAATCTTTTGACCATCATCATTGATACACTTTGGAATGCAATCTAAGAAAATATTGTCCAAATGGCCACGAACCACTCCCTTATGAGCTAACAAGGATGTAAAACAAATGAGTAGCTTTCATCTTTGTCTATTCCTGATTGTGTGCAATCCTCCTATCATTTTATATAATATCATCTATTATGTTATGTAATCTACTTTCCCTAGTCAAAGAGTGGAATAATTTAGTATTCAAGTCTCTAACTTTGATTTATGTTTCCCTTTCCTTTTCCTTCTATTATAGTTCCTCTCTTGCAAGGAGTGAATCATGTTCCTTTTGAAGATTATTCTCTTTTTTGAATCTTCCAGAAACATCTTGTGTTGGATTATTTTTCATTCAGATCAACAATCTCCATTTCTACTCTTTCCTTTTCCTTCAAAAATCTTTTAAAGATAACAATTTTCCATTCTTTTATCTTACACTTATGAATTGAAGTTTCTTGGACAATATATAATTGATAGTTCCTTTACCTCTATAGCATCGTAAAATTGTGACACTTGCAATTTTGACTGCATTTGGGTCTTCACAATGGCGATGCAATGTTGAACCTGAATGGAGACCCCGAAACCTATTTACAACATCAAAAAATGCATCTTTCTGCACCTTGGCCTGAACCTCCTTGCACCCTGTTGTCTCGGGAGGTGGGACAATGGCACCCAGTGCCCTAGTCCTTCAGGACCATGGCACCTAGTGCCCTGGTCCCTTAGGACCATGGTGCCCAGCGCCCTAGTCCCTGGCCCTATTTTGGGCCCGATCTCTTGTTGGGCATTGGGTCTTCAAGTTTGCAATTTGGAAAATAATGCTCCTAGGTCAGCCTAAGGTCAGAAAAATCAGTCTCCTAACCCTAATTGACAAGTATATAAACTACATTTCCCTTCCCATTTGAGGAGGAAAAACATATGTGCGCAAGAGGTGGAAGCGATAGGCAAACATTCAAACATTCAAACATTCAAGCATTCAAGCATTCCTTCAAGCAATTGAGCATTCTAGGTCTCCATTCAAGACTAGGTGTTGCATTCAAGACAAGGATTCAACCATTGAAGAGGAGATCACCTACAACATACAACATACAACATACAACATTATTACACCTTCGCATGTAAGAATACGAACATTCTTACAACAAGGTATCAGTACTTGATTACATTACAAACATTTACATTTACAACATTCTCATTTCTTGGTTAATTCCAAAATCAAGGTTTGACCTAAAGGAAAACCCCTAATCCCTAACCCCCCAATCATCCTCTCTTTTCTATGTGTAGGTTGCAGGTACGTGACTGTAATTGAAGATTTGGAATCCTTGTGCAGAGACGAATAGATCCCCCTTCATTTCGCGGATTTTTCGGAGGACTATGTGCACTCCGGGTGCCATAGTCCTGTCAACATTCACTCAAATTTGCAGGGCAACATCATTTTGACATTTTACTACTAATTTCAGGTCCGCAGCTTCATCCCGTGTCTCTATCTCTATCTACAAATGAATCTTTCCTACTTTTACATACACTCCTAGTTCAATCCTTCTATCTACATTCTTTACAAAAGAGGGTATCCTTGATGTCTCAACCCTTGAAACTCATTTATAATTTAGTCTTGTATTGTGTGGGATTGGATCTTGTGAGTTTCAACCCCTCTTTTGAATGTAAAGTCTCTCCTAAGTGAAAACCGTCAATCCTAGTGACCTCCTTTCTCTCTCCTTGGAGTGGGGGGAACACCTAGGGTTCGATTTTCTGCTTTACATTTTGGTGAAGCTGACGTGAACATCCTAATTCTGATTATTCATGGTTAGATCTGAAAATTTTCCTTCCTTAATTACATTTCCATGTTTGATCTTTTGCAAATTTTAGAGGTTAATTGCATAAAAATCCTAAATTTTCTTTTGAGCTTGTGAAATGTTTAATTGTTAATGCTTGTCTCAGATCTTCCCTTCTATTGCAAATTATCAATTCATATTTGTGCTTTAATTCTGAAAGTTAAGTGGTTAAGTGTCAAAAACCCTAATTTTTAAAACCCTCTTGATTCAACCTTTGACCGACGATTTCACTGATCAAAACACCTCCAAATCGGCTATAACTTTGGATTCCGCAACAAAATCATAATATCTTTCATCTCTGAAAATTTTGAAAAAAGTTGCAAGAACCGTGTGCACCCCAAGCGCCATTGTCCCTGACATTTTTTCTGAAATTTCGGGAGCTAGATCTTACTGTATTTTTCTGCTAGAATCCAGAATCTTGGCTGATTTCATTAATTCTAACACTTTCAAAATTAAAATCAAAGTTGGTCTAGTGATTGCTTGGATTAAGGCTTCTAATCATTCAAAAATTGTTGAAATTGAAATTTTGTGTCAAAATTGTGTTTCTTACTGTCCTAAATCTGAAAAGTGTGTTGGCATTCATTCGAAGTTTCAATGCTTTATTCAAATTTTTGCAATTTGTGACTTTTGAAGTTAAGTGTTTAATTGCAACAACTTTGATTTCTGCTTTCAAAATTGAATTTTGCATGAAATTGAGTCAACTTTTAAATTTCAAAGCTTGCATTACTTTTGGTATTCCCTCTAAAATCATAAAATTCAAAATTTTAGTTTCCCTCTCTTTTTCAAAATTCAAATTTTGCATTTTTCAACAATCTTGGTAGGGTTCAATTTTGAGATTGCAACTTCAATTTGGCCTATCCACAGATCGTAAAAACACTCAATTTTTTTAGATTAGCTTTAAAATCATCATAAATTTCATCCCTGAAAATTTTGAAAAAAGTTGCGAGGACCGTGTGCACTTCGTTCGCCATGGTCCCTGACATTTTTTTTGAAATTTTGGGAGATTGTCGTGATTGCATTTAACAGCTTAAATCTAGGAGATTGGCTGATTTTATTGAAATTTGCTACCTCTAAATTCAAAAATAAATTCAAAATCTTCTCTCCCTCTCTAGTGCATGAGTTTTACAACAATAAGCTCTACTTACACTATTCCCGTTAGACGAAGCCTTAGAATTAAGTCTTTCCAAGGTTTAGTTACTGAGGAGATGGAACCTAATTTGAATGGCCTTTTTAATGAGGACATGGGTAATTCTTCTAATCCTCTTAATGATGAAGAAGCTCTCCATGAGGTTTCTATAGAACAACTTTCAAAATTGGATAACCAATTTGATGATTTTCAGAAATGGATGTCTCAAGAATACCCTGATAGTCAAGCTCTTTCATTAATTGAAGGTCTAAAATGTATGATTCAAAGTGATAAGAATGGAATTGATATTTTGCATAGTATTTCACACATTGTGGATTTGAATGTGATGCCTATGAAGAGTTGTGCCGAAACTTTAGGTTATACACAACCTCCTACTCAAGTCAATCATTCTATTCCTTTGACAACTTCTATTGCTAGTATACCTAGTTTTACATCAAACATAATGACTACTTCAATACAAAAAATTCCACCTATGATCACCAGTCATGGGGGAAATCCTTCCTCTTCAATCAACCCTCTTCCTTCATTCAATCTGACTTCTTCAGTCATTCCTTCAATGAGTGTCCCTATTACATCTCCACAAATGAACATGACGCAAGGGGGCAATTCATTCAACCATTCCATTCCTCCTTGTAGTGTTCCTTCTTTCCAATCATCTCCTATGACTAACTATCATAGTGTCCCACCACCTTACTCTCAATCAATACCTTCTTTCAATAACATAATACCTCCATCACAATCTAACATGTCTAATATGAACTCTTCGACTGAAGCGACCATTAACAATCTTTCACAAACTATCTCTTCTTTACAGTAACAAATTGCCTCTATGAATCAGTCTAAGTTTAGTGTGCCCACATTTGATGTTGCGAGCCCACTTTCTCTTGACATTGTTCGGGCTATCCCCCCTAAGCATGTTGAAATCCCACAGTTGGAGCTTTATAATGGTAAAGGTGATCCTCTAACACATGTTAAGACCTTTCAAACAATATGTACTAATTTTGCTCATGACCAAAGGTTGCTTGCAAAACTGTTTACTAGAAAATTAAGAGATAAGGCTCTACAATGGTATTGCTCATCACCTTCCTATTCCATTACTTCTTTCCAACAACTTGCAAATGCTTTTATTCAACAATTTCAAAACAATATAAGTCCTAAAGTTACTTTGATTGATTTAATGCATTGTAAACAAGGTGTTAAAGAAAAAGTGACTAATTTCATTGGTAGATATAAGCATTTGTGTGCTCAAATTTCTTTTCTAGTACCTGACAATGATATTCAAAGAATCTTTATTTCTAATTTACAAAAAGATATCAAAGAAAAACTTTTGTTTTCTGAGTTTACTTCTTTCCAACAGTTGTGCACAACTCTTCACAATTATCAACTGATTGTGAGTCAAATGGAAGAAGCAAATCCTATGGCTCCAAGTGATAAGGGTGATAGTAGTCAACAACCATTTAGGAAGTTTAAACCAAATAGAGGGTTCATCAAGTTCAATGAAAACATCACAAACAACAATGTGAATGCAGCATCAGGTGTGCCTCCTATTTCTAAGTTTTTCAAGAAAGAAAGAGAGTTTACTCCTTTGAATGACTCATTGCATAGTATTATGAATAAGTTATTGGAAAAAAATGAGCTTACTCTTCCTCCTATAAAGCAAACAGATCCTGCAAAGATTAATTCACCCTATTTTGATAACAAATCTTTTTGTCAATTTCATCGTCAACCTGGGTATGATACTGAAAAATGTTTTTCTTTAAAGGGTAAAATTCAAGATTTGATTGATAATAATACTCTCTGTTTCAAGTGTGATTGATAAAGGCAACACATCTGTAGCTCTTCCTAACCAAAATCGTAAGACTTTTACTGATCCATTGCCTTCTCATACCTCTAATGTGATTGAGACTAATGATTCCTCTTTCTCACCTGATGGTCTTGTGTCTATGGCTCTGAATGTGATTAACTTTGTAGAGCAGAAGAAAATCCCTAAAGAACCTTCCATCACATTTGATTCCAGTGAAACTATCAGGGCACCTGATGGTCCTTTATATATAGTTGCAAAAGTCAAGAATACACCTTGCCATGGAGTGCTTATTGATCCTTCTTGCATAATTAATGTCATTACTGAAGAATTTCTTTTTAATTTGCAATTGAATCAAGTGATCTATGAAAAAACAAATGTGGTTGTGAAATTATTTGATGCATTTTCTTCTCCTACAATTGGTTCTATTACATTACCTATTGAAGTCCATAACAAATCCCTTGATGTGAGCCTTGCTATTATTCCATCATCCGAACAATTTCATGTGAAGTTAGGCTATCCTTGGCTATCTTCCATGAAACCTATTGCTTCTCCTATTCACAAGTGTTTGAAATTTCCCTATAATGGTGAAGTTGTTACTATCAACCATAGTCTCTTTAAACCAGCTGAAAAAACTTCTAGCGTTCCTATTGATTATTTTTGGCCTAAACAATTCCAATCTCTTCCACTGCGAAGTGATCATCTTTTCAAATCTTATCAAAATTGGAAAAAAGATATGATCCTATCTCTAAGTGAACCTAGAACACCCAAACTTGATATTCCTATCGTTCTTGAGAAGGAAGTTCTTCCTTTGAAAGATAAAACTAATGTCTTTCCTCAAGAAGATTCCCAACCCATTCATATGGATGTGACTATGTCTATGTCTAATAAACTTTCTAAAAGTAGACCTATACCTCCTCGTCATGATGGACTTGGTCTCCTTCCTAAACCAAATATTCCTCCTTTATATGGAGCAATTCCTCCTCCTTCCTCTTATAGAGAGAAGAGACCTTCCTCTTCTCCTATTGTCCAACCTAAGAGACCACAACCTAAACACCCAAGTGATAAGGATGAGAACATTCCTCCTCCTCAATCTTCTCCACTTCCTACTAAGACTAGATGAAATCATTCTGCGCATGAATGCCAATGAAAGTGTCATCTTAGAGCTTGTGCAGCTGCTTCTGAAACTTTGCAATCCTCAAAAACACCTTCAGCTAGTATTATTCCATTTTCTCCTCAGCCAAAAATTGAGCCAAAATCTCCTAAGCATAAGATGCATGATGGTTTTGATCTTGTGTGAGTTAAAGATCCTATTTTTATAAATCTTGATGATGATATAGATGAAAATGTTATTCATGATGAAAATGTTACTTCTCTTGCTTCTGATAGTGAATATGAATATGTTGATATTGATAACCATTTATCTAACGAATTTTCTCAAGCACTTATCCTAGCTCCTAGACAAGAACAACGTGGCTTGGAACATGAACATAGCCCTTGTTTGGATCTTGTGATAGCTCCATTTGCTGTGTTGGATGTTCCTCCTCCAGTGTGTTCCCTGCCTTCCTAAAATATTGATTAGCAAGATCGGGGGGTGGATGACGTGCTGGACTAGTTCATTAGCATAGCAGACTCTCTCCTCCTCTCTTGATCTCTTTTGTTACTTCTTCTATGTGTTATTCTCATTCTTCTATTTGTTGTCCTTAGTGTTGTCTACTTGAGGATGATGCAAAGCATTGAGATCTATTTTGGTCTCTCTCATGTTGACTCAAAAGACACATGTGTTCCCTTCTTCTAGGTGACCTTCCTTGATTGGGGAATGAAGAACAATTATGCATACATACATATGATATACATGAATTATCATACAACATACTGACCCCAAGGAAAGCAAAGTCACCTCATGATTTGTGTTTTGTGTCTATTATCCTTGGGTTTATCTCACACTAGGGGGCTAAATCTTTGTGATAACATGCTCCTTTACCTTCTCATTTCTTATGTGTATCACTACCTTAAAGAAATCACCCCCGATGAGGCATGTGAGATCACTTTAACGTAGGGGGGCATACATTCCATCCATATCTCTTCAGGATTCTTAAAAATTTCTTGGTGAACTTAGCTTTGCCTTGAAAATTTTTCGTATTTTTCTTACATGACTCATAGTGAGGGAACCGTACTATGTGAATCATGGTTCTCCCTCATGATCTTCCCTTTAACTTTGTCAATCGAAGTCGTAAGATCCTTAGTCCACTGGGGGCTTGGTGTATCTTGCCTCCTTGACATGGTGAAAGTCTTTCAATGTTGTTTCCTTGTACTTTATCAAAAGTATGGGTGTACGCTTATACTCCCACTAAAGTGGGGGCTAAATGTAGCATCGTAAAATTGTGACACTTGCAATTTAAACTACATATGGGTCTTCATGATGGCTGTGCAACATTGAACCTAAATGGAGACCCTGAAACCTATTTACGACATCAAAAACTGCATCTTTCTGTACCTTGGCCTAAACCTCCTTGCACCCTATTGTCCCGGGAGGTAGGACCATGGTGCCCAGTGCCCTAGTCCTTCACGACCATGGCACCTAGTGCCCTGGTCCCTTAGGACCATGGTGCCCAGCGCCCTAGTCCCTGGCCCTATTTTGGGCCCGATCTCTTGTTGGGCATTGGGTCTTCAAGTTTGCAATTTGGAAAATAATGCTCCTAGGTCAGCCTAAGGTCAGAAAAATTAGTCTCCTAACCCTAATTGACAAGTATATAAACTACATTTCCCTTCCCATTTGAGGAGGAAAAACATATGTGCGCAAGAGGCGGAAGCGATAGGCAAACATTCAAACATTCAAGCATTCAAGCATTCCTTCAAGCAATTGAGCATTCTAGGTCTCCATTCAAGGCTAGGTGTTGCATTCAAGACAAGGATTCAACCATTGAAGAGGAGATCACCTACAACATACAACATACAACATACAACATTATTACACCTTCGCATGTAAGAATACGAACATTCTTACAACAAGGTATCAGTACTTGATTACATTACAAACATTTACATTTACAACATTCTCATTTCTTGGTTAATTCCAAAATCAAGGTTTGACCTAAAGGAAAACCCCTAATCCCTAACCCCCCAATCATCCTCTCTTTTCTATGTGTAGGTTACAGGTACGCGACTGTAATTGAAGATTTGGAATCCTTGTGTAGAGACGAACAGATCCCCCTTCATTTCGCGGATTTTTCGGAGGACTATGTGCACTCCGGGTACCATAGTCCTGTCAACATTCACTCAAATTTGCAAGACAACATCGTTTCGACATTTTACTACTAGTTTCAGGTCTGTAGCTTCATCCCGTGTCTCTATCTCTATCTACAAATGAATCTTTCCTACTTTTACATACACTCCTAGTTCAATCCTTCTATCTACATTCTTTACAAAAGAGGGTATCCTTGATGTCTCAACCCTTGAAACTCATTTAGAATTTAGTCTCGCATTGTGTGGGATTGGATCTTGTGAGTTTCAACCCCTCTTTTGAATGTAAAGTCTCTCCTAAGTCAAAACCGTCAATCCTAGTGACCTCCTTTCTCTCTCCTTGGAGTGGGGGGAACACCTAGGGTTCGATTTTCCATTTTACAACCTCTTGGGAAATCTCTCCACCATTTCTTAAGGATATCAAACATCATCGTATCCTTAAACCATATAAATTCAAAGTTAAAGTAACCATTCGTGTGGACACCAATCATCTAATTATCTAGAAACACAAGGAAATGATTAGAAGATGTTGATAAACTTATAAAGAACTGAGAGGGGGGTGAATCAGTGAAAGAAAAAATAGTAAAACATTAATTGCAAATAGATAAAAACATTTAACCAATTTATAAATGACTTTGCATATAATCCAAAGTTTTAAAAAAGTATTCACCACAAGAAAAATATTCACCATAACACAAAGATTTGTACATGGAAAATCCAACTGAGGAAAACCATGGTGAGATGGAACTCACAAGCTAACTATCTACATTATAGATAACTGAGCGGTTAAGGTCTACATATGCTTTATTAGGAGAAGATCTTGTTAGAGATCTCAAGCCCTGTTAGGAGCTATACCTAGTTAAAGGTAACCTCAGTGGAGGGTTTAGATCCAAATTAATGAATCACCTTATTAGAGGATTTATACAAAGAAGCTTGTTATAGCTTACCCGGTTAAGCAATTTTACTGTGGTAGTGGTAAGAGAAAAACAATTAGATTGATCTAATAATATCACCTTTTCTAGTTTAGATCCTTCTCTATGCATACATTACTGTATCACTAACATACTCTGCAATTCCTTCAACAAATAGCATCTACTTCAACTCATATCATAACTCAAATCTCGTATAACAAATAACTCATCACAATGTCTTTTTATAGATACTAGATTTCATTTCAGCTCCTCAACCTTGACACAATTTGGTAGGTTCAATGAATTTGGACAATATTCCTTATCATGACACAAATCACCACCATAGTGTCAGTCGATGGTAACACATCACAATTGGTGATAACTCATCACACAAACTAGGAAAACCGGTTAGGGCACCAATACCCATTCAATGTTGACCACTTCAAACAAAATATCAAATTAGACCGATTCAATTGAATTCATATTGGGTGATTGTCTCCAAGCTCCTTGACTTTATTTGTTGAATCTCAAACTGGTAACTTTGGAACTGATTAAAACTGATTGACTTATGTACATATACTAGTTTAGACATCTTCATACCGGTTAGACTTCCACTATACATATATGATATCGGTTAACAAAATAATGACTCAATTGTACTAGTTTATCTTAACTGATATACTAAGATGACTGAGATATTTAGAACATATGTTCCATCAATGACAACACATGAAGTTATCAAATAAAAAAAAAAATCATCAAGCCAACATTCTCCCCCTTTGGCATTGATGGCAACACTTAGGAAAATTTTCACAACTAAGTGTGCTTAGAAAAATGTAGAGACTCTACAGACTCCCCCTTAGCATAAGATTCTCCCTTTGACATTATACATGGTTACATATGAAATTTCACATATATTACTCCCCTTTTGACACCAATGACAAAGATATGCTAAAACATGAATAGATAAAATATCATAATCACACTTGCATTAATAAAAACATAGATGAGTTAATATAGAAATGTCTATAGCTGAGAAAGCTTACCAAATACAGATTTAAATTCTTTTTGCACAATAGTAAGGTCAGTAGACCATGTCTCCAATAATGCAACAGTAATCTCCAATTGAGTCCTTATCTGAAATGCCAATTTCTCTATTGCGTCCAGAGTGCTCATCTCTGGTGTGGCTAGGATTGCATTAGAATGCAGAAAGATCCCTTGCAGTACCTTTGATTTTGGCAATAAAATCATTAGAAGCTCCTGTAAGGTTTTTGACCTTTTTGTTGTTTTAGCCTCTATCTTTGCTAACTGGTGCCGGTGTGACTCAACAGTCTGTCCATAAGTTATAAATGAATCATAACAAAGCTTAAAATATTCTATGTAACCTTTTAGTTCTGCTTCACTTTTCTATCATGATTTTATTAAATCTTCATAAAAAAAATCACTTAGGCATACTTTTCTCAAAATCTTGTGACCTTTAGTCATGGAAATAGAGATTTGATCTATGTTATGTACAAGACTCACCCAGTCAGTGTCAACACACTTGATCAACTCTACTGATTTCTTCTTCATATATTCTTTCTCAACATTCACCTCTGTTGTTTCCTCCAAAATGTTGACTTGATCAGTAACAGATGTACATAGAATATCATTTGAAATACCTGAAATATCAACATCTGATAGGAGATTTGACAATACATCTATTGTGGTTTGGAGAACCTCCTTATCCTTCTTGATCTTTATTTTCTCTGCTTTTTCCTAAATTTCCAATGATAACTTCATCAGCTCATTTGCATCATCAACTATGACAATTTTTATAGGTAAACTTGGTTCAATTGCAGCTTACTTTTGATCCTTATTACTAGTTTTATCTCCTTTATTTGTCTCTTCATTTACCCGTTCTTCAGATGTCTTTACTGGTTCCTTATCTTTTTCTTGGTATTTCTCTTTTTCAACTTGCCTTACTTCCTCTACTCCCTTTCCCAATTCCTATTCTTTTTATTTATTTGGTTCATTATTGGTACC
The DNA here is from genome assembly GCF_030272615.1 of Cryptomeria japonica. Lineage (NCBI taxonomy): Eukaryota > Viridiplantae > Streptophyta > Pinopsida > Cupressales > Cupressaceae > Cryptomeria > Cryptomeria japonica. Next base: position 778,744,197 of record NC_081411.1, on the reverse strand, counting down.
AATTATATTAATAGTATCATGGGTATCTTTAGTATCGTCAACAAAGAATATGAATGGTAGTTAATTAGTGTCAATCTTATTCTTGTTAGTGTATATTTCATCTAGTATAGCTATTTCTTCAGTTTCCAGCTTCGGTGGAGCTCTAGTTTCAGTTTGACTAGATTTATTGTGATAATTCTTCAATTGTTAATTCATTCTTTGAATATCTTTGGTAGCTCGATGAGTATCATCTTCTACTACCTAAATTTTTCCTTCCAACAGTCCAAGTCTCCTTGCTCTTGTATGAAATTTTCTCCTATGCTTTGAACTCTTTTCTAATAACTCTTCATGAGACAATTCAAGAAAGTATTGAACAAAAATTCTTTATATAGTCTCTTGATCTTGATCTATGACCAACTTCCATTTATTTTCTAGAATTAAATTCAAAGAATCAGAAATTTCCTTTTGAATTACATGTGGTAATCGATTATATTGACATAGGTAATTAATTACATCTTGTACCACTTCTTGTTTCCGAATCTCATCAAAAGAATCAAAATACTTCATTACATCATGAAATTGCTTTCTTTTTACTATTTTCAAAGTCCTCTCAAAATGACTCATTGGCTTGAAAGATGCAATATCAATAGAAATATTTTATTTAGGGATTTCCCATACTGGTTTAGATTTTCTACTAGTTTCCTTCAACTTCTTTGTATCTTCCTTTGACTTTGTTTCCTCAGGTTCTTCTTGTAAGATAAGATGTATGCCTCTCTTCCTAGTGGTGGTCAGCTTCTTTGCATATACTTTTGGTTTTGGTTCCTTCTTTGGATTGAGCGATTCTTGTTACTCTAGTATCGATTAACACATAAATTGCTTGATCATATTTCTTCTTTTTGTCCTTCTCATTACTGGGCTATGCCTATGCAATTCTTCCTTGATTTATACCTAGTCTCTTCTTCTTGGTATCCTTAGTGATGTTAGGATGTTGTTGGCATAACCGATCAATAAGTCAAAATAGACTGCATAACTCATTTGCTCCATCTCTTCTTCTCTAGGTTCTACAACCTCCATTAGGAAGAAATCAATGGTCACTAGGAAACAAATGTCATTCTCACAATGTTTGACCACTTCATCCGATAACCTCAGTCTCATATTCATTTCTTCTAAAATTGATTGAAATAATTATTCATAGCAATTAGAAATGTGTTCTTAACAACCTTTATACTATTTTTAATCTGAGTTGAAACAGGTGTATCTTTTGACCATTGGATATCTCCAATACCAGGAATAAAGTTCTAAAAATAGAAAAACAAACCAATTAAAATTTTCCCAAACTTGAACTTTTGATTGTTCTCCTTCTTGATTGATTCTAGATTCAACATTAATTGACTCTGCATTGCCTCACATAGATCATAATCTGCATTTTCCTTCATCATCTAGTAGGCAACATGTACAACAACTAATGGCACACTATTCATACAGCTAGAATGAAATATCCTGTAACTGATAACCATTGTAGCATATTTAAATCCTTCATATTCAATGTTATTCAAAGATATAGCATGACCATCACCAGTGGTCTTTTTTAGTTCAATAATAGTATACTTCGACATTTTCCTTAACTTGGGAACTTCATCGGTTTGGTTGAATCAAGTCATAGCATGAATGGCCTCCTTCGTGATAGTATGTGACCTATCTAAATATATGTTTCCTCCATGAACATGGTTGAGGATGATTCTGATATGCTCTTCCAAAAATTACTCAAGAAAATAAACCGCATTGTGAAAACCTTTCTCATAAACCCTAATGTACTCAGGTTTAATCTTCCCATTATTGTTGCACAAAAATTTCAGCTAGGAATACATTGCCAATAAACCTAAATTGATAATCCTTAGAAATCGATTGATAGAAATATCAAAATTCCTATATTTCAACTCAAAATGCAAAATTTACTTACCATACTTTCTTCAAGGGGTTTGAAAAATGGAATTACCGATATGCTCCACCTAATCTTGTTGAGAAGCTCAGTTTGCCAATGTAGGATTCTCCACACTAGGTGAAGTATTAGAGTCCTTTGATGATTTGTCATTACTTTTATTCTTCGTGATCCTATTCATCTTGGCTCTGGTATCTTCAACATATACTATCTTCTTCCCTTTTCGATTTGCAGAGTGACTTACTGGTTAGTTCTTTTGCTTTTTGCAAAACTTAGAAATGTGTCCTAATTTATGACAATGATAGCAGACCATTCTAGATGCTCTCCAATGTCCTGCATTGCCTCTTCCTATTCTTCTTTTGTAGTTCATGGCCACATGTCCATAGTCACTCCAAATTGTGCAAATCATATTAGTTCCTTTCTCCATCTTATAGGGACTAAACTAGTTGATATAAGGTTTTTTCCAATTCATGTTTCTTCGATTATCATAATTCCTTCTCCAATAAATAATATATCTTGAGGTCATATGAGATGTTGGGTTATTTGCTCCATATCTACATCCAACTGATCTACACCCATACATATTGCATGTATAACAATAACCTTCAAATCTTCTAGACTCATGTCTAATGTTAGGTCTATAACCCGTGTCCTCCTCAGATGTGCTTTTACACACATTTGTAGTATGTCCTTATTTGTGACAATTAAATCAAACTAGTTTAAATTTCTTCTTACCTGATTTCATTCTTTCAAATACCGGTTTGTCTTTTGGTGACGTATCCTTTATTTTAGAAGATTCACCTTTCTCAAATGATGAATATCCCAATCTAATTTTGTCACTTTTCTGTCGCATAGACTCTAGGTGCTCATCAAGTCTAGCTATGCTTCTATTGAGTTTGGCAAGGATTTCCTTGGTATCCTTAAGTTCTTTGGAAATAACCTCATTTCTTTTCTTAAGGGCTTCATTCAAAGATATAGCTGCATCTAGATTTGTCTGAACCTAAGCTTTTTCATCCTTTTCCTCTTGGAGATATGAAATTATGGTTCTAACTTCTTGATTCATCTTAAATTATTCATGCTCCTTATCTATGATCCGGTCTTCAACACTTCTCCTATTTTCCAACTCTTGACTTGTTCTTATGGTTAAAGTTTATAGTTCCTTTCTAAGATTTGACTTGTCTTTTTTCAATATTTCCACTTCTTGGGCCAATGCACCCATGTTAGCTTCATCTGATGAATTGTTTTCAGATATTTCTATTAGTTGCTCTGCCAGTTCTCTTCTCTTTGCTTGTGAAGCCTTGTATTTCACCTTGAGCTCATCAAAGGCATGTTCAGTCTCTAGAAGTCAGTCTGAGAGTTCTTTGTAACTTATTTCCCCCATGATGGCTTTAAGGCTTCCTTCCAAGTGGTTAAACCTCAAGGAAGTCAAGCTCTAATACCAATTGATAAACATAAAAAGCACTAAGAGGGCAGGTGAATCAGTGAAATAAAAAATAGTAACACTTTAATAGAAAACCGATAACCAATTTACAAATGACTTTGCATATAATCCAAAGTGTTATAAAAGTATTTAGCACAAGAAAAATATTCACAATAGCACAAATATTTAAACATGGAAAACCCAACTAGGAAAACCATGGTGAGATGGAACTCACAAGCTAAGTATTTGTAGTATAGATAACTGACCGGTTAAGGTTTACAAATGCTCTGTTAGGAGAAAATCTTGTTAGAGATCTCAAGCCCTGTTAGGAGCTATACTTGGTTAAAGGTAACCTCAATGGATGGTTTGGATCCAAATTAACGAATCGCTTTCTTAGAGGATTTATACAAAGAATCTTGTTAGTGCTTACCCGGTTAAGGGATTTTCCCAGTTGTAGTGGTAAGAGAACAATAGTTGGATTGATCTAACAATTGTACCTTTTCTATTTTAGATCCTTTTCTATGCATACATTACTGTATCATTGACATACTCTATAATTCCTTCAACAAATCACATCTCTTTCAACTCATATCATAACTTATATCTCGTATATCAGATAACTCATCACAATGTATTTTAATAGATATTAGATTCCATGTCAGCTCCCGAACCTTGACACAATTTCCTAGGTTCAATTAATTTGGAAAATCTTCCTTAACATGACACAAATAATTGCCATAGTGTTGGTCAATGGTAACACATCACAATTGGTGATAACTCATCATACAAACTGGGAAAACCAGTTAGAGAACCAATACTAGTTCAGTGTTGACCACTTCAAATAAAATATTAACTCACAGATTGATTCAATTGAATTCATACTGGGTGATTGTGTCCATGCTCATCCTTGAATTTATCTATTGCATCTGAAACTAGTAACTCTGGAACTGATCAAAATTGATTGACTTATCTATATATACCAATTTCAACATCTTCATACCAATTAGACTTCCATTATACATATGATACCATTAACAATACAATGACTCAATAGTACTAGTTTATCTTAATTGGTATACTAAGATGACTACAACATTTAGAACATATGTGCCATCAATGACAACACATGAATTCATCAAATACAAAAATCATCATCAAGGCAACAGATGCAATTGGAGAAAAAAAAAATCCATAGCACATACACCATGCAAATAATTATGCGAATAATGTAAACAATCAATCCTTTTAAAAATGTTTGTGAAACAAGCTTTCCTTTTAGTCCACATATATTTCTAGTTATTCATGGGACAATCGCAAAGGAAAGAATCCCCCAAAAAGTGTCAAAATTCAATTCTTATTATGATGATCATATTCAAATCTTTTCTCTTCTCACTACGATAAGAGGGTGGATAAATCACCACCCATTATTAGTTTTTTTTTCCCACATTGTTTATTTTTTCTAAAATAATGAACCATATATTTTTCTTCTCCTCCATCCTAATGGGGTCATAAAAATTCAACAGAATATACACAAGGTCTAGGAAATGATCCTTGATATCACACATCATCCAATCCTAACCTTTGACAATATCTGAAATCAAGATCTTATTTTTCTTCCACATGATTCCCAAACCACCTACAAGATTGATGGCACTTGGGAAAAAACCATTCCAATATTTAAAAAATTTATAAAATGTTCAACCTCAACCAAGTCAATCTTGGTTTCCTCTAATAAGACTAAATTGACCAGCATATTTTCTAAATCATTCTTGTTCATGTGTCACATGTTAGGGGTATTTAAGCCCCTAACATTCCATGCGATGATCTTCATTTTGCTCCAAGGGAGGTGTTTTGTCCCTTGGATCTTGACATGTATTCCTTAATATTTACTAATCCCTTTTTATAATCCTCCTCCTCCCTCTTTTTTCTTATTTTCCTTTCTTCATTTCTTCCTTTTAGCCTTATGGGTTTGATATAATGCCTTAGAGGTGGACTAGCTAATAGGCCATGAATCCACAATTACTAATCCTTCAAAATATGTGAAGTATTTGTTCAAGAAAAGATCATTAGATTCTCTATCTATTCTATCATCACTACCAATCAAAGTGGACAAACCTGCATCCATTGTGTTTAGTAATCTAGTCAAATTGGGAACTAGGGCTAGATCCCTAGAAGAATTTACCTTTTTTTTGTAAAAATTGCCACCTTTTTGTTAATTTTTATTCTCATATCTAGGCTTCCCAACACAAAATTTTCTTCAAAACCAACATTGGATCCACAAAGATTGTCTCAAAAAAAAATTAAATCCATAACCATAGATGGGACCACTTGATCATTCTAAAGGAAACTATTTAATATCTTAGCATCAACTATCTAAATAATAGAGTAATATAATATAACACAAAATATAATAATACAATAAATATAATATTTGTTCAAATGTGAGAAAAGGTGACTAAAAGAAGAAAATAGAGAAAGGTGCAGGTGGCGAAGGTTATATGTAGAGCATTGGAAAGTGAGCCAGAGTTTCCATCCAATAGAACATGCTTGTAGCAGACATGAGAGAGAAGGGGATGATTCTTAGATTTGGAGAAAATTATAGTAGGACTACAAGTTGTTTAAAGGATCATTGGCTGAATGGATCAACTCTATAATTTCTCTTTAAAGTATTTTTCTATTCTGATAGTTCTAGAGAAATGAAGCAAGGAATGGAGTACTAAAGAATGCTCCATGGATCTTTAGAAATTTGACCATGTATTCATAAAAGTTGAAACACAATTTCAATCCATGGGAATTAATTTTACAATCCAAACCCTTGACCTCAAGAACAACTGCCATCTCTATCAAATCTTTGTTTTTTAGTTGTCATTCTATTTTCTACAGTTATGGCTTCATATTCATTGGGTAGTTTTCATCAAATTTTTCTTTTTTTTTTTCAGTCTACATAGTAGAAAGTTTCCTCTTCAACTTTGGTAGACTAAACATATTCTATAAAGGGGGTGTCAATGTACAGTTCAATAGGAATCATCTTAATATGCACTACCTTGATTCTTGAAAATAGATATAAATTAGAATATTTATTGCTTTTATTGATCTGCACTATGACCCCCATAGCTATTTGTCCTTTGAAAATTTGACAAGAACATTGTATAAATTAATTAAAATTTTGTCCAATTTGAATGCGAGGATGCAATAATTATTGAAAAACAAGGTGGTAGAGGATAAGGAGATGTATAGTGATGCATCCAATAGAAGAAAGAACAAGGAAAAAAAAATCCCTAGTATATGTTGTTCCATTAAAGGATAGAACACAGAGTGAATTATGGTCTAGAGGGCCATCAAATCAAGATAAAATTGGAATTATTAAAAAAAGATGCATCAATCAACCTATTGCAAAGGTTCTAAATAGGAATAGCATGGTTAGGAAGAAGAAGGGAAGAAAAACTAACAAACAAAAGAGGGAAGCATTGCCTTTAGAGAAGAGGTTATCTAGTATAAAGGATTGCATGCTAAAATCTAGGAGAGGAAACACCTCCCTGGGAAAGAGATGAACATCATTACTTTCAACATTAAGGGTTGAAACTCTCATAACAAATAGCACAAAACCAATCACCTTCTAGATAATTTTTTGTTCGATGTGATTTTAATGCAATTATCAAAATTGATGTCTTCAAAATTTTCAAAATTCCTTAAGAATTGTAAGTCATGGGATGGTACTTTTGTTGAGCTGATTTGTCTTTTTGGAGGATTGGGTATTTTATGGAATCCTATGAGAGAAATAATTGCATAAATTGAGGCACACCAAAACTAGCTATTTTGCAAGGTTAGTCTATATTCCTCCAACATCACTTTATTTTATTTAATATTTATGTGCACATTAAAACAAAGATAAGTAGGGTGTGTGGGAATAATTATCCATCAAAATGGAATACCATCTCAGTGGCAATATGATATTGGAGGAATATTTCAATGCGATCCTAAGAGTGGAAGTGAAATGTTGAGGTATTTATAGATAAAGTGTGGCTATGGTTGACTTCATGAGATTTGTGGATTATAATAATTTATATGATCTACAAACAAAGAACTGATTTTACAATTGGAATCATACAAGATTAGGCTTTACTAACATTAAAAGGTGACTAGACTAGTAGGCAATATGAGAGATCAAATTTTTTCAAATTTCACTTTCAGATAATTTATTTCTAATGCTAGAAATTTGTCAATATTTGAGGAATGAAAAGATCCACTTTAAGTTTGAAAGGATGTAGTTGAGGAGGGAAGATCTATTGGATCTCATCAAAAAGTGGTGGAATAATTTTTTTAAATCGCAAGGCACTAAGAGCTTCATATTCTACAAGGCTCTTATCAAGAAGAAATTGGAAGAATGAAATGTCATATCCTTTAAAAATATCTTCTTGGAAAAGGAGTGTGTTGAGAGAGATTTGATAGCTTTTAACAAAAATATTAGTCATCTTGGTATGTTTTAGGAGGATTACCTCAAAGAGAAAGAATCATTATCTAAAGACTCAGAATCACTAGGTAGGGAGGAGAATATTGGAAGGATAAATCAAGGGAGAGATGGTTAGAGGTTGGAGATCTCAACACAAATTATTTTTAAAACTTAGTAAAATCGAAGAGAATGATAAATAGAATCAATAAAAATGAGGAAAATTTAGGAATAAATATTATGGTTGGGTAAAGACATTATTGATTTAATTGCCAAAATTGAGGAAAAGTTAGGGACAAACATTATAGGTGGTAAAGAGATTACTAGTCTAGCTGTCAAGTTATTAAAATTAATCTTGCCTCAAATAATGACTCTAGTAAAGTTAATTATAGAAGAAACTTGGAGCATATAAAACATTTGGTAAGTGATCAAAATAATGTCATTCTTATGCCACCATTCAAAGAGGAAGAAATGAAGGTGACAACCTTTCAGCTTCACCTCTTAGAAAAATAATGTCTCAACATTGCATTTTCATAAGGTTGTTATTTATAGTAAGTTTTCATTTGAGCATAAATTAGTCTAAAATTTTCCTATAGATTTTCATTGCAAGATCAATGTCTAGATTTGAAGATATTAAGGTTTCTATTTTTCAAAGTTGCAAATGAAAGTTTTGGAGTCAATTTTGAGGGCCTTAGAGGCTGTGAAATGGCACAAAAGTGTCCATAACTACTATATAAAGTTATAGCTTAATGGATCACATTACACTTTTTTCAACACTCTAAACAGTTTGTCAATCAAATAGCTAGTTCTAAAGTTATGGCCTCTATAAGTTGGGTCTCTTGAAATAGAAAACATAAAAATGTGTTGGACAAATAAATGAGTTATAAAAGGTAGCTACACATGTTGATGTGTGTGTTGACACATCATAGGTAATGTTAGATTGGCAATAAGTTCAACAACACTTTTTGGGTGGTATTAGTTCATGGTTTTGTAATACCATTTGGCAGCTAAATGCATTGTATCTCCTATATATTAGGTGTGTGAGATGGAGGTTTGGCTTATAACTATTGAGTTGCCTCCAAATGCATGATGGTGATACTCCTATGAGAATATTTCTCTCCAAGTACATTGTACTTTGTTTTTTTATTTTTAAATAATATATTGGTAAACTCTAGGAGTGTGTGGTTTTTCTCCCAAAAGGGTTTTCCTAGTGTAATCACCATGTTGTCATATGAAAGCTAGTTATGTTTATTTCTATTAATTTTATAATGTTTGTCAGGATCTATAAAAAAATTTGCATTACCCTCCTGTCAATATTAGTGTAGGAAGTTGTCCTATTACTTAACTTCTTTACACATCCTAATGAGGCATTGCGGCATGATGAATTTTTGGCTCTTTTCCACAAATGTTGGAACATTGTAGATAAAGATATATGGGAGCTAGTGGAAAAATTCAAGGTCAAGAACAAGTTTTTAGAATACATCAACAACATGGTAATATCTATCATTCCAAAGAATAGTTATGTCATACATTTGTCGATTGTAGGTTGATTTATTTGTGCAATACTATATACAAGATCTTATCAAAGGTGATGGAAAAAAGATTGAACAAATTATTGAACAAAATTATAGAAGAAAATCAAAATAGGTTTATTTTTTAATGAGGAATTGTGGATAGTATTGACTTGGCTAATGAAATCATTCACTCCATCATGGAATGTAGGAAAATTTTCATGATGCTAAAGTTATATATTAGTAAGGCTTATGATTGAGTAAGTTTCCATTTACTACTTCAAGTAATGGGAAAGTTCAATTTTTGTAGACAATGGTTAGATCAAATTTTATAGTGCATCTCCTTATCTGATATTTTTTCTCACTAAATAGGACCTTGGGTGGGTTTTTGTAAGCTTTATAGGGTTTGAAGAAAGGGAACCCCCTATCTTCTTTCCTCTTCATCATTATGGCCAAGGCATCGAGAGGGATAATGAATCATATTCAGAGCATCAAAAGGTGGAACAAAGTTAAAGTAACCATACAAATCAATCACATCACTCATATCCAATTTACAAATAATACATTTATATTTAGCGAGGATATCTTGCAAGATGCTAAAGAAATCAAAGATACCCTAGATACCTATAGGTCACTTTCTAAAAAAATTATCAATAGAGATAAAACCAATATTTTTTGTTTAATACTAAGAAATCTTTGCAAACAAGGATTGCAAATTGTTTGGGCTATACAATAGAAAAGATGCCAACAAAATACTTTGATGCACCATTTTGTAGTGGTGCTACCAAAACCAAATTATGGGAGGTTATAATAGAACAAAGAAAGAGTAAGGAAGAGTTATGTAAGGGGAAATGACTTTCAATAGTTGGAAAACTGATGATGCTCAAAGCTATTCTAGGTGTGGTCCCAATCTATTTAAATTTTTGTCTTCAACTTTTGAGGAAGGCAGCCACTACATTGCAAGATATCTTTCAGATTTATTTATGTGAGGGCTCAAATGATCACCATTAATTCTCTGGGATAAGGTGGCCATACCCTTGACTCATGGGAGAGACATCCCCATCTAGGAAATTACTCAAAGCTAAAAAAGATATAACAAATTTTGGAAAGATTTCCAAGGATGAAGGTGTTGGAATACCTAGTAAAGAAGGATAGCCCATCTTGTATTAATTATGAATGGTTAGCCATAAGCCTATACTAGTGGATGAAACTATTAAAGATAATTCAAAGAGGACCATGATAAAAGTAAACTAACTTTAAACTTGGAAGAGGACAAAAGTGTATGAAACAAAAAAAGTATGGGTAGTATTTGATAAAGTTTGAACTACTAGCTGTTGAAGGCAACCATAGATTAGATATTTTCTAGAAAAAAACATGCTTCCAATGTTTGGTTCCTTTACATGGACAATTTTACAATCTTGACTAGTGAGAAAATGAAGACAATTTATATAGAAGGGCCAAGTTGGTGTCTACTTTTAAAACTAAATAAGGAAACTAGAAACCATGTCTTTCTCTAATGTCCTCTTGTGGCTAGCATGGACCAAGGTATGCATGTATTGTGGATTTTCTAGCTTCATGACTAATTTTAAATTAAAATAATTTTAAGGTGGGTTATGAGTGATGATCTTATCCATGGTGATGTTTCATATTTCGAAGGGGCAAAATGGGTGTATCTATTATGACCAAGAAAATGTAGTATAGACTATTAATTAAAAAATTTAGAATCTTGAACAATAACATATTCAGGAATGAAGGTGCTAAGTTTACTTGGTGGGATGGTGAAGTCAGTAAACAATGGCTAGATTTAAAAGTTTCCGTAGGTGTAGGAAATGAGAGATGTCATAAGAATGATAGATGAATTTCCAAATAAATATCCCCAGCTAGAGGAAAATTGAAACTGAACTTTCATGGGGCCTCGAAGAGTCGATGTGCATTAGTTGTAGATGTTTGATGGAGGGAAATGAATATTGGATAGAAAAACTCTTCCATTTGTTTGAATGGCTTGTGCTAGAGGCCATCACCAAAACTCTACATGATGGTTGGGTTTATGTGGTTCTCTTTGCCAATGTAATCCAAATTTTGTACATGATTGTACAAAACATTTTGATGTTTTAATATAAGGAGTTGTCCTATTTGATAGCACTTATGGATTAAAATAATAATAATATAAATATAAATATTTCATATATTTTTAATAACCAAATTTTCTATTATTTTATCAACAATATTTGTAAAATAATGGGATGTTCGAGTACCACACTCTCTATGTTTTAGAAAAAACAAAAAAAAAATTTCTTTGATTCAATAGTTTTACTTGACTTTTTTGAATTTAAAGTCTTTAGTCAATTCTCTCATGTTAGATTTTCCTTATAGTCAAAGAACATGCATAGTCAAGAACAAACAAAGACCAACTTCTATCTAGATTCATAGGAGGGACATCCCCCTCTAGTCCATGATTCAAATGTAAAAAAGATACAATAAATTTTGGAAAGATTTCCAAGACCCGTCTAGTATTAATTATGAATGGTCCCAGACATTTAATGGTTTATTTTGATGAGAATATTTTAACATAATTATATGTTTATAAATTAAATATTTTAATATTGAATCTGATTTATGATTTAATTTTTATCTTCATCTAATATCTAAGTTTATATTTTCTTTGTTTATTAGTCATTCATCCACATAAATTCACACTTATTTGAATAAACCACAAAATCATATCCAAATTTCTAAAAGATCATATATTTTCTCTAAATCTTCAAACAAAAGCTAGTAAGTGTAAAGTGGAAAATAGGATCCTAGTGACTCCCCACCTAGGAGAGAGAAAGGAAGCAACTAGGATGATTTTCACTTGGAGGAGGAGTTTACATTCAAAAGAGGGGTTGAATCCACTAGATCCAAATCCAAGAGAGACAAGGATCTGAATACTAAGTGGATTGCAAGTGGTTGGGGTGTGATTACCCTCTTTTGTAATTGAGAAAGTTGACTTGTTGACTACATGGAAATGAGAGAGGAAATGAGTGAAATTAGGTGCTACCAGTTCGGGGTCACATTGTAACTTCAGATCTGAGCTAATTAAACTGACATAGATCTATTAGATGCAAATTTGGAGAAATGTCATCAGGACCATGGCAGGAATGTACATGGTCCGCCACAAAATCCGTGAAATGAAAAGGGTTATTCTGTCTCTACAAATGAAGCCAAAACTAGCAATTATAGCTATGCACCTGCAACTTACACAAAAAAAAGAGAAGAAAGGGGGTTGTGGATAGGGGTTTGCCTTAGTCAAACCTCGATAGAGAAATCAACCTAGAAAGAAAGTAATTGCAAATGCTTGAATGTAAACAATGGAGATGTATACCTTATAGATCTCCAACTTGTTGATGATGATTGTTTTTCTTCTTGAATGTAATCACAATTTTTTTATGAAATGGCATGTAACATGAAAAAACCCTCACATTCACACATGCTTGCAAATGCATGTTGTAATGTTACTCTAATTAATGAATGAAGAAGACTTGAATGCTTGAATGCTTGATGATGATCTTGAGATCTTGTATCTTCTCCTTATTCTCTCTATTTATCTATGCGCTATCCATTCGTTCATCATTTGTCCATGAATGAAGGTATTGAATTCCCTTTTATACATGCCTTAAGGATTAACTTTCAACCATCGAAGGCCGACAAAGTGGAATAACAAACCCCAAAGACAATAAGTGCATAGGAGGTTGAGCAACCCACAAATAGGACCACCCTAGGAGATGGGGATAGGGGTACCACGCCACTGTCCTAGGGGGATAGGGGCACCACGCCCCATCCTGTCCAATTTTGGGGCCTCGACAGAGTATAGAGTAGATAGGGAGAAGGGTTAGAAATGCAAAAATAGGTCTCGATTAAGGAAGTAGATGTTTTCACCAAGGTGAGGACCCCAGATGTGGTTGAAATTGTAGGAGTTGCAATTTTATGACACTACATTTAGCCCGCACTTTAGCAGGAGTATGGCTTACGCCACTGTTGCTGGTAAAGTAGAAGAAAGAGAGATGAAGATGAGAGATGTAGAGAAAAAAACCACAAGGATTATAAGACATCACTAATATTGAGGAGAAAAAAGCCCCCAATATTAGGGTCTTAACTCACGCCAACATATGCAAGAGAACACAAAATAAAGACAAAGCACAAAAGGACACACGAAAAACTAACTAGTCAAAGAGATTTCAAGATCAAATGTCTCAACAAATAATTAGGACACAAAGACCAATGCCATTAAATAAACACAAGAGATCACATAAAATAGCAAAGCTGACATTATCCATGAAATATCAATAGTAAAACTATGAGTTTATGAGAGGAAGAAGAGAGAGAACATGAATACACACTTTGGTGATCCATGATAAGAAAAGAGAGTAAGAAAGAAACCATGGATGTCTCGACCCTAAAAATAGGTGATCCATGGAGAAAAGGACATGGAAAATATCGCCCCTAGAGCTTGCCTAGGTGATCCATGTAAAGAGAGAGAATGAGAACTCTATTAGTTCCACTCAACCTCATGCATGTGTATGCAACTAAGGTTCAAAGTGCCTCATAGGATTCTATGACTGAGTACACTACAACCTTTATAGAATGTATAGTACAATTGTTAAGAAAGGTGTGATATCTAACTCTAAGAGACCGTGATCTTGTTCGAATAATAATCACCCCACAAAAAATAAAAGTGGCATCATCTTTCTCTAAGAGACTGTGCTCTAGTTCCAAGAATGACGCATTGTACAAGAGAAAAGTGGAGAAATATTGCTCTAATAGGTTTCCCTTTGGTTCCAAGAATATCTCACTATACAAGACAAGAAGAAGTGAAGACATCTCACTCTGAGAGACTGTGCTCTGGTTCCGAGAATGACCATCTATACAAAAAGTAATGACATCTTGCTGTAAGAGGTTTCCCTCTGGTTCCAAGAATGTCCCAATATTCAATGCATGAGAGAAGTATAGTACAAAGGAGTAGTGTGGGTGAACCCCCCTTAATATTTCAACATAGGTTAATGTTGATATCTTAAGGAAAGAAGAAAAAGGATACCTACCTTCATCACAAAGAAGATATCCACTATGCAAAAAATGTCATAAATCCAAGCAAGAGAGGGAATACTCTTCAAGCAAGGATAAGGTATTTGACAAGAGATATCTTTTTGTAAGTGTAAAGGTGATCCTTGGAGGAGAAGAGATATTTGTTCAAAAAGATAGCTACCCCCAAGAGGAGTTATCTTGGACAAATATAACATCTTCTAGAACAAGAATGCAATTCTTTTTCCTATTTCTAGGTGAAAGGGATTCTTGATGAGGGATGACTCACTTTTATCCCCCAAAGGGATGGTTGGATCTATCATAGATATACATTACCAAGTGTAAAATAGGTCGTAGTCAAGGATTAACACTTCTTGTATAAGAGAGAATCTTTAAGTCAATAACCACCAGTTTTACACAAGGAATGACATCAAGCAGTCCACTTAATAGGGAAAAGTGGATACCTATAGAAAGCGAGAGAAGGATCATTTCCCCCCCAAGCTAAGGGACAATGAGAAGAGCTTACACAATCTACTAGAGAAAGATTAATCATAAGCAAATGTGCAATGAACTTACATGAACACATGAAAGAAAAGATACTAGTAAATGTAAAATACACGTCTCAAGAAGTGGTAATCTTTGAAAAGGAGAGAGAAAAATCATAATATATTCCCCAATAGGTATTAGTCATAAAAGCATACCATTGTAAGAAATGATAATCACATATGAAAAATGAAACGCCTATAGGAAATAATGATACAAGGGAAAGGAGTGAAAATCCTCGCCCCCCAAGTGAGGAGAACTAGGGGAAACATTACACATTTTTTTATGGTGATTAATTTCAAGTGATATGTCATCCTAATGGAAAAAATCCTTTCAAGGAAGGGATACACACTTCTCAAGATATCATTCCCTACTAAGGGGCATATCATACTTGCAAATAACAAAAACCATAGAAGAGGTAAGATTTACAAGAGAATGAAGGAAAGAGAAGAAGTGCAGTATTCATTAAAGATGCCCCTTTCCAAGAAAAGGAAAACCAAGGAACAATTATATGCTCACAAAAGAATAACCCTATGCAAGAAAAGATATTGAATAATGAATGATGTACCAATATATAGATAAGTGTATAAAAAGGAGAAGATAAATAGACTTCATGTTTCTGCCCCAAAGTATGTTAAAGTGAAATAATTGTTAGACACAATGCACCACTGAGAGTGGGGGTAGAATAAGTGGTTCTAAAACTTTTCCCTTTTTCAACCTATGTGTGTATAGTGGTTATGGGATCTAACACAATGTAGACTTATCGATTAGTGGGAAGAAAAACACAAATACAAACACACACAATGAGACATCACATAACACCAGTATGTACGAGGAAAACCCAAGATGGTAAAATCCTCAGTGAGCAATGCTGCTAGTGTCTACTACTCCAATTGAACCTCACAATCAAACCTCTTTTACAATTTAGGGCACCAACCCAAGGACCTACAACCACTGCCTTGTTTATGGGAAACAACCCAAAGGAGCACCAACCCCTAATTTAGGGCACCAACCCAAGGAGCTACAACCCCTGATTTAGGGCATCAAGCCAAGGAGCTACAACCCCTACCTAATTTATGGGCTACAACCCCTGCACCAAGCTAAAACTCGGTGATCACAATGTAAACATCAAATACAAAGTTAAAAATATTGTTACAAGTGAATCTTGTAACCTTCTCATAATCATCACTCTCTTAGTGAGATATCTTCTCTGCTACACTGACTGACTCTCCTACTGCTCTCAACAACTACTTTACTACCGGTAAACTCTGTTGGTACTCTTCTAGTCTCCTTTTTCTCTGCTAGATATTCTCCTCACTATCTTCCCTTCACCAGTACAACACTTTACTAGTGTTATGTTTGCCTTCTCTACAACTTTACTCTCTTTTGCTCTATTGGTATGGACATTACTTGTTCTACTCTGCCACCAGTTGAACTCTTCAACCTGGTTCTCCCTCACACTCAGTCTCTTCACATATATTCTTTGTGCACTTGACTGATTTGCTTCTCACATGCAGAAGTCACACACACTTTGCAACAACATGATCTTCTTCTATTCAGTAGCACTTAACAATGTCTTTTTCCTTCATATTTATAGCCTGGTTTTGTCACCAAAGGCCAATTCAAAATATGGGCAGTCAGGATTTCCTCATCATCCTTTAGGAAAAACAAATTAAATTAGATCCTTCTTGATCTGATCTCCCATACAGTGAGTTGTTGATCTCTACCATTGTCATGCCTTCCAATACACATTATCCAAATGTAGAAAACATGACCCTTTTTCTCAACCTGCATCTGTCAAACCACCATTAAAACCTCTGTTGTTTCCTTCTCTAGGTCTTCTCACAATCTAATCTTCTTGCTTTGATCCAGGTGCCAACAACTCCCTGATTCTTCTCTATCATTCATTCTTCCTCAAGGCACATACCTCTGATCCAATCCACAAATTAGGGGATCCATATTAAATGCACTCCTATAGAGATACATATCTCTACATGACACTTCACCAACATCTACAAACTTGCCACCTTGACTCCATGTGGCATCCATGTCAACCATCTGCCAGGTTGTCTCTTCATGTTGGTATAGATAGGATCACCAACCAAACATTCTATTGGTTCCTCTTCTCTGCTAGTTTGCTAACCCTCCCAGTATCTCACATTGTATCGATAACCTCATCATGTCTTCCCTCTATCAGTGGAACACCTAAACCAGTCACCAGACATGTCTATCCTAAGCATGCACATCACCATCAACTAGGAAGACTTCTTAATCTACACCTTTTCCATATTACCAGTGAACATACATACTAGTAAACTCTCTTGATGACACCTTATCATCAATCTTCACTAGACTTCATCTTTAGTCAGGCCACATTCTACTTTGATTGCGTCTGCTCAGCGATGCCTTCTCCCTTATCAACTAGGACTATATCTCAACTAATTTGTCATGATGAGAGACTCATCACTCTTCATCTATATCAACATCCCAACATGCCTTCTCCATCTGTCCAGTGCACAACCCTTTTCTCATACACTTGAGGCATTCCTTTTGTTTCACTAGTGAGAACCTTTGAGCACTTGCCTTTACCTCATCTTCCTTAGCTCAACAAACTGTGATGCACATAATGCATAACAGGAGATAAGATTCAGTTACCGGTGGAGTGACTCCTTGTCTTATTCATCCTGCAATGCACTCATGTGACTTTCATGTTTGTGTAGGATCTCATC
This sequence comes from Cryptomeria japonica, assembly GCF_030272615.1. NCBI lineage: Eukaryota > Viridiplantae > Streptophyta > Pinopsida > Cupressales > Cupressaceae > Cryptomeria > Cryptomeria japonica. The sequence continues at coordinate 778,726,571 of NC_081411.1, read as the reverse complement.
AAATAGGCACATTCACTGTCACTCATGTCTTCCCATGGTGAGTGCATCTTCATCCAGTGGGAGTCCTGCTATTCTACTCATTGTCAACACTTTACTTGTTAGTTGACATAGTCTCCTTGCTAGTGATACACTGTGCCGGTACCAATAACCTTACCATTTCATCCACACAAGTCAGGTAGTAACTTGTGTACTGGTATCACCAGTTATCACTTTTCCTTACTTTACCAGTGTTCGGCAACACAAGGTGGTATTCAAGATATCACATCATGTACTCCTTCATAATAATGTTGCACAAACATCTCTTCTACCGGTAGTCATCCCATATCAGTTGACATCAATGACAACACAATTCCAACAACAATACCACAACTAATGATAAAGAACCCCCATTAAATGGGCTAATTATGTCATAGGGTGAAGAGAAACATGAAGGGAAAGGAAGTGCTAAGGCATGATGTTTTTACCAACACCCCCAATTCTTTACTAGCTCCATCACCTCCTTAATTAGCCTAAATCTGGTATCACTTGTTACCTTATAATAATAGGGAACAAGAATGCATGATTGATTCTCTTGTAATGCAAACTCGATTCTTTCAACAACAATTGTGTATAATATTCCCATACATCATTCTATCCTTCTTCTTCTCCTAATTTGCTCTTAGTCTATAGTCTTGGAAATTGACTTGATCTAGATGTAACCCAAATAACTATAGTGTCACAAATCATACACCCTTTCTAGCATGGTACAATTTCACACTTAGGTTAGTACCCACCTTAGTGTGTCTTGCATCTTGCATTTCTCATTCCCCTTTCATAATTTAATTAATTAATTTAATTAAATATAAGGTCTTGTCTCATCACTTTACACATTACAAAGTTGGGCCCTTTACCCTAAGTGTGCCCATTTTCATATTATTCCTCCAATGAATCATTTAATCATAAACCTTAATTATGTCTTATTTTGACCGTTTAGGCCTGATTTCGCATATCAAAACATCTCAGAATCAGTTGTAACTCTGGGATGCACTTTAATATCATCATATCTAACAACCCTTAAAATTAAGTGAAAAGTTGGTCGGACCGTGGCGGGCATGCATATGGTTCACAACTTTTTTCTTGATATTTAAGGAGCACAATCCTATGGTATGATAATGCTTAACCCCAAAATATCAGCGAGAAATTCAAATCCTAGGTCGGCCTAAACATGTAATTAAGATCTAGTGCTTCATACATAAAGTTGTCTTTCTTCATTTGAAGGGGTCTTCTTCTAAGATTCTAAGAATGTGTTCTTGGAGTATTAGAGCCTTCTTTGCAACGAAAGAGTATATCTTTGTAGTATTGAACAAAATTCAACATTCCTCCATCAAACATTCATCAAGCATCATTGTATCAATTGGGGGCTTTTGAAAATGTAGCAGAATAGGAGATCACTAACTAAGGATTGGCTTGTACCTCTCCCTTAGGGTTGGTTATGGTTTCATGTTGTTTTTAGATCTTTGCATAAGATTCATTTTGAATCATATACATGCTTTAGATCACTTTTCATTGTGGATTTAGAGCATTCACTTTGTCAATTATAAGCAATTAGGGTTTACACTTTAGGGTTGCTCTAGGTTGTTTACTTTCATTTTTAGGATCTTGCATATACACAAGGTTTTGGCACACACATTTTCAATACATTATTGGTTATTTGTGGAGGTGGAAATCACCAACATGGGGGTTTGACTATGGCAAAACCCTATATAGCTACCCCAAACCTTCCCTTTTTCAGATTATAGCTGTAGACATAAGAATCTAGAAGCACGTACAGATCTAGAACAGGCATCAACATCACTCAGAAACTTTAGAAGTCTAGAAAACCTATGAAGGACAGGGGCATGGCACCCTGGTCCTACCCTAGGATAGGGGTTTGGTGCCCTGGTCCTTCCCTCTATCAGCAGGACTTGGCAGATCAACAATTCATAGGTCTTAGAATCCCTCCTCTCAGTTGCAACTCCAGAATTACAAAATTAGGACAGTGGCATTGCACCCTCGTCCTGGACATTTCTGCTTAAATTTTAGACATAGGTGCACCTTTGATTTTGTCTTCTAGTTTGTAGTTTTCAATAGTGTATCAGTTGTTCTTTGGTCTGCATTCTCAGATTAGGATTTTCTTGCTTACTTGCTTCCTAGGTTAGATTGCATTTTGCATCATTCCTCTCTCTCATTTACAACAAAGGAATAGAAAACCTAAGAGCTAATCCACGACTCTCTCTTTCTCATAAGAAGTAGCCAATGTGCGTTACCTCCCTAGGCTCTTTTGTATTCCATGAGTGTGTATGAGAGTGGGATTAGGATTTCCATACTTAGTCTCACTTTTTCCCCTGCACAATAACATAAGATGTGACAAAGAATTTCTTTGTATAATACACTTCTCTAAGATGGTCTATGATGTTATCTGACAAAATTTGAGCCTAGTAATAATATTGTCATCCATTCAAAATTGTTAGCATGAATGCATTAGTATTATGGATGACTTTGTCATGTGTTGCATTAGTTTTGTCATTGATGTCAACACTTGTCTTCTTAGAGATCTACATTTTTGATTTGGCTGTATGGTCATATTGGTTATGTGTTCACCGACAGGTTATATTATTCACCAGTAGTGATGATGACTTGTTATCATCAGGAGATCCTTTGGTTATGTCGAAGAGATTGATTGGAAGCTTGGATTTGGTGTTTTCTTATTGGTCTAATCAGGTTGAGAGATTTTCCTTTACCGGCAGATAGGTCTAGGTTATGGACCGGTACACTTTTCATATTCTAGATCAGCACAACACATTATGGAGATTATTTATTGATAGGATAATATGGTAAATGTATTGAACCGAAATGTTGTAATGCATCAAGACTTATTTGTAACTAATTTTAATTGTAATATCTTTAGTGAGCTGACCTATACATTTGGTCTTAGGTTTTGTATAAATGTAAGATCTTATTGAAGATCGGATATGTATATGGATATGGAAATGGTATGAGAGAATATTGAAGAGCAAATATAAGTAGATCCTTGTGCGAATCACACAAACATTATTTGATGGTTAAAGGAAAGGTTATGAAGATGTTTAGAGCTTAAAGCGGTATTGAATCTAGCATTGCAGATGCTATTTTGTGTAGTACACTATCATTGGATTTAACCATCCAATTGTGTAGTCAGTGTGACTCCTATTTTGTGATTGAGTAGTGAGCTCTAGGTAGTTGGCCTTTCTGCATGTGCAGACCCCATTTGTATTCACATACTATCTATAGTAGTATCATCTAATTGTGGGTAAGGTTTCCCACCATGGTTTTTCCCTTACCGGGTTTCCATGTCAAAATATTTGTGTCATGTGTTGTGGACGCTATTTCTCTTTCTATTTTATACATTAAGTAAAACCGGTAATGTTGTATCTACTAATCTATTTTATTGACACTTAAGTTTTGTTTATCAGCATTAAGTTCAAGCTGGGATAACTTGCATTTGGATTAAAATTTATATATAACTGGTTCACAACTGATTCACCCCCCTCTCTTAATTGTCCTTCCAGTTTTTAACAATTGGTATCAGAGCTAAGTCCTCTTTTTGCAGAAGCCTAATAGCTTGAGGAAATCCTATGGTAGCAAATATTTTCAGGAAGCACAGTCTAAAACTTGATGGAACTAACTATGGTATATAGAAGATCAAAATGGAAACACATCTAAACTACATTGGAAGAGATATATGGGAAGTTACAAAGAATGGTGATGTTGCTCTTGTCCCAAATCAACCTCATCCACCAACATTGGCTAAGGACTTGTAGAATGATTACAAAGAAAGAGAAGCACTTTTGAGTGCATTATCAGAACAACAAATTATGGGATTATCAGACCAATCTACTGCTAAATCTATTTGGGAAAAACTTGAAACACTGAATGAAGGAGATAGCACTATCAAAATTGCAACATTGGAATGCTACCGGGTCAGGTATGAAAATTTAAAAATGGAAGAAGAAAGAATTTTTTCTTTTATGGAAAGAGTTAATGAAATTATTTTAGGAATAGAATGTTATGGAGGATCATTAAGTGAAGATGAAATTGTATCTAAATTTTTAAGAGCATTGCCACTGGTATATAAAATGAAAGTGACCGCTATTAATGAATTGAGAACCATGCCTAATACTTTAGTTTCTAGAGATACATTGGTTGGAAAACTTTCAATATTTGAACTTGAAGAGTTTGGTCTTGTTGTTACTATAAAGACTGATTTAGCTTTTAAAGAATCATCATCATCATCTAACAAAACTGATTGAAAAACACTTTATGCAAGAGAACTTGAAGATATGAGAAGAGAAAATGAAGAACTTGAAGCACTATTTGCAAGGAAAATGCCCAAAGGTCTAGTAGGAAGTAAGTATGAAGGTAGATCACCTTTCAAATGTTTTAATTGCAATAAAGTTGGTCATATAGCTTCTAGATGTCCTGACCGACATGCTAGACTAAGGGTGGAAGCAAAAGGATCATATAAGCCTAACCCTGATTATCAAAGATACAAATTTAATAAAAATAGATATAAATCATGTTACTTTGCAGATGAAGGTGTTGTACAGATGATTAAGATGAAGATCCAACAGATAGCAGAAGGGCTTTTGTTGCAATAAAGAAGATCAAGTGACACCTATTGTCAAACCGGTAGAGTAGGCACTGACAACAAAAATTGAAGAAAATGATGAACGGATAATATATTTTGGATGCTCACATCATATGACTAGTGACAAAAGAAAATTCTCATCTTTTTAGGATATTCATGGAGGTCAAGTAAGGTTTGGAGATGATAAAGCTTGTTTAATAAAAGGAAAAGGCACTATATCTTTGGATGGTAAGCATAATACTCAGAATGTTTACAATGTAGAAGGTTTAAAGCATAATATTTTGAGTGTTGGTCAGTTAGTTGAAAAAGGATTTCAATTACAATTCAACAATGGGAAATGCAAAATCATAAACAAAACTAGATTGGAGATTACAACCGGTAATCAAACTAAAGGTAATAGCTTTCAGTTGAATACCAGTAATAAGACATGTTTGATTACACATATTTATGAAAGTTGGCTATGGCATAAGAGACTTTGTCATGTGAATTTTGATTGCATTGTAAAAATCAGTTCAACTAAGGTAGTAAGGGATCTGGTATGAAAGGAATATCAAATGGGAAAGCAAGTTAGAACAACATTTAAGAGCATTACTAAGAAATCCAATAATACTCTTGATTTAATTCATACTGACTTGTGTGGCCTAGCAAGAACAAGAAGTCTACAGGGAGATAGATATTATATGCTAATAATTGATGATTATTCTAGAATGTGTTGGGTTACTTTCCTCAGGGAGAAGTGAAAAGCTTTTGAAAGATTTAAGGTATACAAGGCAATGTTAGAGAATGAAATCGACAAGAAAAGAAAATGTTTGAGATTAGATCAAGGAGGAGAATTTACATCTTGATAATTTAATGCATTCTGTGAAGTGAATGGAATCAAAAGACAATTATCAGCACCCCGGACACCCCAGTGGAATGGAGTTGTGGAAAGGAAGAACAAAACTATTTTGGATGCAACAAGAACCATGTTAATGGAAGCAAATGTACCTCATATGTACTGGAGAGAAATAATGAATACAACAATTTATACTTTCAATAGAGTTCACATCAAAAGTGAAACTGGTAAGACCCCTTATGAGCTATTGTTTGGTCATATTCCTACTCTTAAGTATTTCTTGGTTATTGGAAATTTTGATCCCAGAAGTGATGGAATATTTCTTGGTTATTCATCTATAAGAAAGGCATATAGATGTTATAATAAAAGGTTACAAAAAATAATTGAGAGTACTAATGTAAAGATAGATGAACATTTTAGAGGAGATTCAAGATCTGTAAAACCGACAATTGAAATGATTATAAATGAACTGACACAGATTGCACTAGTACAGAGTGAAGACCCAGTCACACCGACATCATCTATTACTGAAGAACAACAACATGTAAGTGGAAATCAGAACAAACCCAGGTATGTAAGATTGAATCATTCAGAGAATTAGATAATTGCAAACAAGAATCATGGTGTTATGACTAGAGGTAGACTGGCAAATGAAGAGGTATGTTTAATTTCTCAAGTTGAACCACCATTTTTATTGAAGTATGTCAGGATGAACATTGGATAAAAGCAACAGAAGATGAATTAGAACAAATTGAAAAGAATAACACTTGGACATTTGTTCCCCAACCTAAAGACAAAAATGTAATTGAAACTAAATGGGTATATAGAAATAAACTTAATGAAAATGGTGAAGTAATCAGAAACAAAGCAAGATTAGTTTGTAAAGGTTATTCAAAGAAAGAAGGAATTGATTATAATGAAACCTTTGCACCGATAGCCAAAATTGAGGTAGTTAGACTATTTCTTGTGTTTGCAGCTTATAAGAACTATAAATTTTATCAAATGGATGTTAAATATGTATTTTTGAATGGAGATCTTGAGGAGGAAGTTTACATTGAACAACTTGATGGATTTTATTTGATAGATAATAAGGATATGGTTTGCAGGTTAAAGAAAGATATATATGGTTTGAAACAAGCTCCCAGAGCTTGGTATGCTAGATTGGATAAATATCTTTTGAAGCTTGGTTACACAAAAGGTAATGCTGCCAGCAATTTGTATTACAAGGTTACCAATGATGATATTTTGGTTATTGAAGTATTTGTAGATGATATCATTTTTGGAGGTGAAGATGGACTATGTAAGGACTTTGCTAACAAGATACAGGAAGAATTTGAAATGTCTATGATTGGAGAGATTAAAAAATTTCTAGGCTTGCAGATTTCACAAATAGATAAAGGGATATTCATTAGTCAGACAAAATACTTGAAGGAACTTTTGAAGAAATTTAGTATGGAAAATTCCAAACCGGTAAGCACTCCTATGACTATAACTAATAAATTGATATTGAAGGATTAATCAACTCCTATTAATCCGATAAGGTACAAATCTATGATTGGAGGATTACTGTATTTAACTCAAACAAGACTTGATAATGAATGCAGTATGTATTGTATCTATATTTCAAGGCAATACTAAAGAAAATCATGAATCAGTAGTTAAAAGGAATTTTTGGTACTTACAAGGCACAACAAATCTTGGTTTATGGTATCCCAAGGATGAAAATTTTGATTTGTGTGTATACACTGATGCAATTTGGGTAGGTGATGTAGATGACAGAAAAAGTACCACTAGTGGTGCATTCATTTTTGGCGAAAGATTGATTTCTTGGATGAGAAAAAAGTTGACTTGTACATCATTATCTGCAGCAGAATCAGAATATGTTGCAGCGGCAACTAATTGTACTCAGGTGTTATGGATGAAGCAAATGTTGAAGGATATAAAGGTAAAATGCAAAGAACCGGTAATCATATATTGTGATAATTTAGCGTCAATTGATATATCAAAGAATCTAGTATTTCACTCTAAGACAAAGCATGTTTCTATTAAGTATAATTTTTTGAGAGAGAATGTTGAAGAAAATGAAGTAAAATTGGTTTATGTGAATACTAAAGAGAAAATTGTAGATATCTTTACAAAGCCTTTGCCTAAGGAAATATTTGAATATCTCAGACAGTAGCTTGGGGTAATTTCCCCATTGACAGAGACTTAGACAATGAAGATTGGCATGAAACCAATAGGGACTAACATCAAAATATTTTTTTGGATTTGATGGAGGAGAGATACTTCTCAGGGGGAGTAGTTGGATGAATATTATGTTATTTTTAAACTTAACTGCTTTGGCATTTGATGTCAAAGGGGGAGAGATATCTATGGAAAAACATTGTACTTTGGAGAGATGTATTTTTGGTTTTTGTTTCTGTTACAGAACTCTGTATTGATCTACTCATGGGAGATTGTTGGTCTATTTGTTTTTGGCATTCTATTTTTGGCACTTAGATGTTTTTCTATCTAGTGTTTCCATCAATGCCAAAGGGGAAGATTATTGGTATTATGGATGACTTTGTCATGTGCTACATTGGTTTTGTCATTGATGTCAACACTTGTCCTCTTGGAGATCTACATTATTGATTTGGCTCTATGGTCATATTGGTTATGTGTTCACTAGGAGGTCATATTGTTCACCGCCAATTATGATGACTTGTTATCATCTAGAGATCATTTGGTTATGTCGAAGACATTTATTGGAAGCTTGGATTTGGTGTTTTTCTTATTGGTCTAATTGGGTTGACATATTTTCCTTTATTGGCAGATAGGTTTAGGTTATGGACTGATACACATTTCATATTCCAAATCAACATGAAACGTTATGGAGATTATTTATTGATTGGATAATATGGGAAATGTATTGGGTCGAAATGTTGTAATCCATCAAGACTTATTTGTAACTGATTTTAATAGTAGTAACTTTAGTGAGCCAACCTATACATTTGGTCTTCGGTTTTGTATAAATGTAAGATCTTATTGAAGATCGGATATGTACATGGATATGGAAATGGTATAAGTGAATATTGAAGAGTGAATATAAGTAGATCCTTGTGCAAATCACACAGACATTATTCGAAGGTTAAAGGAAAGGTTATGAAGATGTTTAGAGCTTAAACCAGTACTAAATCTAGCATTGCAGATGCTATTTTGTGTAGTACACTATCATTGGATTTAACCTACCAATTGTGCAGTCAGTGTGACTCCTATTTTGTGATTGAGAAGTGAACTCTAGGAGGTTGGGCTTAATGCATGTGTAGACCCCATTTGTATTCACATACTATCTGCAGTAGTATCTTCTGATTGTGGGTAAGGTTTCCCACCATGGTTTTTCTCTTACCAAATTTCCACTTCAAAAGCTTTGTGTCATGTGTTGTGGATGTTGTTTCTCTTTCTATTTTATACATTAAGTTAAACTGTTACTGCTATATTTCTTAATCTATTTTACCGACACTTAATTTTAAGTTGGGCTAACTTGCATTTGGATTACAATTTATATATAATTGGTTCACAACCGATTCACCTCCCCCTCTCAGTTGTCCTTTTGGTTCCTAAAAAAATGAGAACATCCATAGCTGAAAGTGTCTCCATGAATTTTTTACCGAATGCCTTGCTAAGGATTATGATTAAATTCCTTTGTGGTTCTTTGAAAGCCTGCCTCAAAGTTTCATTTGCTTTCAAGCTTGTCTTTCTCTCCTGCTCAAGCCATTCCTCATTCATTCTTTTCTTGCATTGGCTCATATTCTGGTTCCATTTTATTTCACCATCTAGTTCCCCTTCAACCAATACTTTCCTCCCAGTGGAAATCCAAAATACCAAGGCCAACATATTCGACGATAAATTAATCAGCGATTTCCCATCTGCATATACAATTGCTTGGTGTAGACACCCAAAAATGGTCAACGCTTGCGAGGTCATACTTTAACATTTGCGCATTGCCTCATTTTAGGTTTTTGCGTCGCATTAACATTTCTCCTATGTCACGCACTTGGTCTTTATCATTTGCGAACATCGAGTCATTCTTCTACATTTTTCAATCATCTCATCCTCGAATTTGGTCTTGTCGACAACATTATCTAGTCATGATTTTGATCGATTTTTATCTTATTGCATCAATGAGCATGCTTATTTGTCATCATTTTGGACATCATCAATCCTAATTAGGGTTTTGTCCTCCTAGCAATCTTATCAATCTTATCATCAATCTTATCATTTTGGACATCGTCAATCCTAATTAGGGTTTTGTCTTCCTGTCAATCTTATCAATCTTATCATCAATCTCATCATTTTGGACATCGTCAATCCTAATTAGGGTTTTGTCCTCTTATCAATCCTGTCAATCTTACGATCAATTTGTCATCGATCGTTGTCCTCTTATCAATCTTGTCGATTTATCATCGATCCTTCAATCTTGTCGTTTTACGATCAATTTGTCATTGATCGTGGTCATGTCTAATCTTGTCATCTTGCAATCTATTTTGTCAATTTTGTCATTTTGCAATCAATTTTGCTATCGATCATTGTCTGTCTCAATTATGTCAAGTTGGATCAATTTGTCATTGTTCCTTGTCAATTGGCGCATCTATCAATCAAATCATTATGTCGCATTGGTCCTTTATCAATTCAAAATCATGACATTAATTATCTCTATTCAAGACCTAATTGTCATCTTCGCATTTCTAATTCGTCTTCTAGAGTTTTATGATTTGGTCATTTAACCTAATTTGCCATTTCTTCCTCTAGGATTACTAAATTATTTATTAATCCTAAGTCTTCTTATTACAATTAAATCTTTATTTAATTGGCTAATTATTCCTCTTTGTGAATTGATTAATAAATGAAAAATTATTAATTAATTCACTAATTCACTAAATCCTATTTTTCATCAATTTCTAATTCCAATTTCCTAATTGGTCATCAATTTCAATTTCCTAATTTTCAAATTTCTAATTCTTTTTCCCTCCTATTTCATCTCCTAATTCTATGGGAGTGGCATTTCAATTTGTCATGAAATTGTCATAATTGATTAATCAATCAATTTTGACATGAAATGTGTCATAATCAATCAATCAAAATTGTGCATGGAAAGTGCATAATTTGCATAATTTGTCATAATTAACATATTGATTTGCAATTTCCATTTGAATTGCATCATGCCAATCTTGTCACTTCTCCAATTTCTCTATAAATTGGATAATTTTTCTTCAATCAACCCCTTTCAATTACTTCTTGAAATCCGAATTGCTGTCAAACTATCAAATTTTAGTTCTAGTACTCTTGAGCTTTTTGCTTTCAATTGTGAGAGCACTTGTAGGTGAGATCCACAAAACTATTGAAGAGGAAAGAACAACAATGGAGCCGCATGGAAGGAGTATTCAATCTTGAATCTGGTTTGCATAATGTTTTCTTTTGAATGCTTCATTTTCATACCTCTATTGAATGAGCTTGAGGATTAGGTTCATTTCAATGAGTATTTCTTTGATTGAGCTATCATGTTTAATGTTTTGATTGATCTACTTACCTTGTGATGATTCCTAATTTCTACGCTACACTTGGTATTGGGGTTATAAAATTGTGCAACTTTAATTATGAATTTTGGCATCTATGCTTACTATGGGAAAACAATCGCCTCTACCAAATTATATTTCTTGATCCTCCTGTACTCTGGATCTGCTTCTGATTTCTCTAATGCCTTTCTATATCTTCGAGTTCTATGTGCCTGATCTCTGTGTCTATGACCCACTAGATTGCATCCTCTAGATTGGAGGCATATGTTCACCCCTGGTACTAATATTACATCGTGATAGGAATATTTTCAAGATCCTTTGTCTTTCAGGAAGATTCAATCAAACAAAGATAACCCTATAAAACAAACCAATCCAACATCAAACTCTACTCAAAGGAAAATCACTGCAAAAACAACTCACCTTGGGATTCTGGGATCCTGTGGTTCTAAGGTGAGAAAACACAAAAACCACGAAGAAAACCTTGGAGTCCAGAGGCCTAGGGACTCTAGCTAAAACCATAAATAGAACTGACAAATTCTAAACCTTGAGGTTCTAGGATACCGAACTCACCAAAAACACAAAAGAAGACCACTTCAGGAACTTGAGAACCCAAGTTTTTGAAGTGGTAGGACCTTGACAATGAAAACAAATCTGCGTGGTGTAGGAGCACCTAACCCAAATGTACACCAGGAGGTTAAAGATCATGCCGTGAATCATTTCACTCATATTTGAGTTTATATGGTCATTTTAATGTAGTTTGAGTCAGTATGAGATCATATGTAAGGCTAAAAGAGCCAATTTTAATGAGTTGTCTAAGTTGTCCTAATAAGGTCTTGATTGGGTTTATGAGGTCAAATTTGTATAAATGAGTCATGAAAGGGTAAAAAGTTTGTAAAGGTCATTTGAAGTCCATTTTGATATATTTGGAAGGTTCATGTGAATTCTTATAAGTTTGGAGTTCATATTCATCAAAGTTGTCATTTGTGGCATTAAATGTTGTCAAGAAACAAATCATGTTCTAAAAAGTTGCAAACCAAGGATGTAATTGGTCTTGGGTAGTTGTAACTACCATACGGATGTGTGGAGGCTATAAAATACATCATTATGTCAAATCCAATGGGGGTGTGTATGATTGGAGGAAGGAAATGAAAAACATTTGAAGTTTTTACACACTCCACATGGTTTTCTTGGCATTGCAGTCTGATCATTCACGTTTTTCTTTATGAAAAATTATTTGTCTCCATTTTAAATATATTGGGATATGATAATGGAATGAGTTAAAATTGTTTTCCCTTTATTTTCATTTAATTTCAATCACTTTGAAGAGATTTATGGAAGTTTTGGTGAAAACTGTCAAAAAACCCTCCAACTTGGGGTTGGTGGAGAGTTTCACTAAAATATTTTGTTTGAACCATTGAAAATTGTTGTAAGTTTGGTGTTTTCTATAGGGTTTAATTATCTTTCAAATGAATTCAGTTTCAATGTGATTGGTTAAGTATTTTATGAGATATTTGATGCCCTAGGTGGACTGGGAATGCAAATTTCTTGTTTTCTTTTGTAACACTCAAATGGTCTTGGTGCAGAGACCATAACTCTTAACTCCACTGTTGGATTGTTCTAAATTGTGGATATGGTTTTAGAAACCTAGTTTTCTACAGACTCACCAAAGAGATCATCAAAATATTGTGGGGTTTGAAATTTATTCATAACAAAGTATAGGTATATAAGACTGTCATTAACTGGGACAGCATAATGCATTGTTTGGGTCTTGATTAATGTTTAAAGGGTTATAAAATGATATGAAAGATTTTAAATTAGATTAGTTGGTTGATAGTAATATTGTTAGATGCCTCAAACATATCAAGTTTTCAAATTGGAGATTATTCTGGGTCATTGAGCACCCTAGGATTGGGACTCCATGGTTTATTTGGGGTTCTTGGTTGGTTTTTCAATGATTCTCTCCATCACTGTGACTTTAGGATCTCGAGGTTTTGGGGTGGGACTCTCAAATGAAATGTGGAACTTCAGAAAATTGAAGTCCTAGTAAACTGAAAAGTTGGAATAGAAGAAGGAGCTTCTGACCCCATGGGACTACGAGGTTCCAAGATTAAAAGACATGCAAAAAGAAACTAACTCAAGAACTTAGCGACCCGAGTTTTCAAAGTAGTGAGACCTAAGACTACAATTTTGGGAACTCGAGAACTTGATTTTTCAAAGTGGTACAAAACAAATGATAAACCCTACAATTTCCATTTTGAAAACTTGAGAACTCAAGTTTTTGAAATAAATCGGAACTTCAGGATCCCGAGATTACAATAATTAGGTACAAAACCAAAAACTTAAAGAAAAAAAAGTAAAACAAGAAAAAATTTAAGAAATCAAAACTTGAAAAAAGCTAAATATAACCTAAAAAACACACAAATATAAACAAGGAAGATGAAAAATCCATCTAGCTAGCACAAAAAATTAAGACGGTTCTTGATCGAGAGTGCTAGAGTCATGCAGAGGCCTACCCAAACTCCTAATGACAAGCCCAAATGAGGTTAGGCTAGTGACCCTTCAACTACTCACAAGGGTCCTGTAAGGAAGGACTCTACACCTTGGATGAAACTATTCACATGTTCCCTAGTCTTAGGCCTACTCAAGGTGAGTAATAGGCTTCAACTCTACAAAGAGGCTTTACCGGTCAGGCTTTATCGGTAAGATAAGTAAAAGGCTTCAACTCTTCAAACAGGTTTTACCGATGATCCCCACTCCTTGGGATTTGGAATTTGGTCAACACAAAATATCTAGGACCTCTTTCAAGAACTTGTTTTGATCTTGGGCCTCAAATCCTTATACCTCCTTTCTAAACCTACCCCTCCGGCTAGTAGGCCTTCTAGACCGGTGTTTTGGCTTTAACTCAAAAATATTCTAAGCACCCATTAAAAAAAGTTAGCATTTCAAACACCCTTTTCGGAGTTATATTGATCCCTAAAATTTTTTGGTTAGATCTAAAAATATAAGGTCTGTTCCCTTTAGAGGCTAAGACACCTAATTGGGGCAATTAGCCCTATTTTCCAAAGCAACTACCTCTACTGGTAGACCAAATGAAAAATAAACTTAATAGGCATGTGGGGGGTAGTGATAAACTTCTAATTCCAGGGTTGCACACCTAGAATCCATCACTAAGACAAACTATAATGACTATCCTAAAACTTGCCCTAGGTAGTCACATAGAGATGCCTACCTAAATTTGTTCATTTCTCCACACAAAAAATTCTCCCCTGCAAAAAAACATAAAAAAACTAAAATAAAAAGGCTTATTCTGCATCCCTCCAAAGGAAGAGTCTTCTAATGGTCTGGAGTGCAAGATAAAGCCATTTTGGTTCAAAACCCTCTCCAAACCCTCAATTTCGGGTCACAGTCAGTAAAATGAAGGATTCTCTCTACTCCCAAAAAATTAAGAACTTAGATCTCCACCAAAAGAAATTTATTATATCTCCCTACATACTCCATGGATGGTGGGATCCAGATCAATCCGTACAGGCATGTACAACTCCTGCAAACTCAGGATTTTGGGGAAAAACTCAATTGTTTTGAGTATTATTGCTTCATACACTTCAACTCCAACAACAACAACAACCTTGGGAATTGAGCCCACAAGGCTTATACAACTCTCCAATGGTTTCCCACCAAATTTGGAGTAGGTTGGAGCCATTGAAAGGCTTCTCCAAGTGATTTACAAAAAGTTGCATTTTTGCACTCAAAAGTTTCATTTTTGCAATTTTGCTCACAAAGTTGTCATACTTCCTTAGGTTTGGATCCACACACATTGACCAACCAAACACACACAAGACATGTCTAAAACCTATTAAACATGAATCTAAACCACCTACTACCCCTTTTTACCACATTATCCCAATTGGCTTCTCAAATTACCTAATTGGTGACATGGGCTTACATGGTGGGGTTTATTTGCATACATGAAACATAAGACACACTAACACATCCTAATTATCCTAGTCTTCACCCTCAGAGTCATGAATAGCTTGTTGATGAGGTTCTCCTGCACTAGAGAGTGAGATAATACAAGGTCAGAGCTCTGAATTCAAATGAGTGAATGCACAAATGAGCTCAAAAATGACCTCCAACCATATTTATATCCCCAACCAAGTACTACATTCAATGCAAGTTTGAGGAATCAGGTACCCTATTCTATGAAGTGCAACACAAACAACAGGCTCGAAAACTTAGTGTTCTAGGCCATGAACAAACAAAACAGATAACCAACACTAGATTGTGGGAACCCGAACGTCTGAAATGATAACTCCAAAGACAAACAATCACTTTAGGAGTCTAAGAACTCGGGTTTTCGAAGTGATATTCAAAAAAAAAATAAAAATACAAACTCAAGAATTTGGGAACCCGAACTTCGAAACAAGGCACTTAAAACAAACAAAAGGTCACCTTAGCAATTCGGGAACCCGAACTTCCAAAGTGGGAAAAGTAAAAACTTAAAAAATAAAGGAAAAATAATAGGAAAAAAATGACAAAAACCAAAAAGGGGGACCCGAATTTTCATGAGAATGAAAATAATGGGACTAGATATGCAGGGCATAACATGACCCTGCAAGAGGTAATGTAGAATTGGTTTTTTATTGGCATTTGATAGATGCAAAGGAGACTCCATTGAAAGTATGATTTAGAAATAGAGAGGTACTATCCAAGAAATTTTGATCTAAAAGCCTTTGATCTAACTCTCTTCAATTAAATACTTCAAATGGGACCTCTTAAAGCTTAAATTATTATATTTTTTAAAAATGTATGATTTTACCGAAAATCAAGATGTAATAAAAAGTGGGAACTAGTATTGTGAGTTAACCCTGATGTATAAAGCTTTATGAATGTCCAAGATAGTGATTCCATTCAACGAAAGAGTGAGTGAGAGAGAGAGTGGAAATAAGGTCCAAAAGGGTTATATGAAGGGACAGGATGTTCTCCCAATGTCGGTGCTAGCCCCAAAAAGGCATTACACTACTTGAATAAGCAAGTGTAATGTCTCAATTGTCACCTTCAGTCATGGATATTCACAAGGTGAATGTGTGACATAGAGACATCTTTATAGTGAACACATGTCCATGCATAATTTGGACAAAATGGTCAGAAAAATAGGTATGACAAATATCAAGGTAGGCTAATAGGATGGGAGTTTCATCATTGTCTTTAACTTGGCTAAAGTGAAGGGATATGCGATGTGAAGTTGCATGAGGTAATATTTTTAATGTTATAGCAATACAATAATATTTGTTAAGAATTTTATTAGGCTAATCAATAAAAATGTTAGTTTGCAAACTTAGAGAAAGTACGATGACAATGTTGAAGAGATAACACCAGCTCGATGAAATAGAAATAGAAATAGAAATAGAAAGGGAATGATAAATAAAGACAAAGATGGATTAGATACATATATTGTTTGCATGTGGTAGATCTATGGAGGCTTTATAACAATGGTCCATTTAATTTATACCAAAGCCCTTTCTAAAAGCATTCTAAAAATTTCTATTCATTTTCTTACATCTCTAATCCCCTAGGTTTAATCCTTTGTTTATTGTGTTTAAGATAGGAAAGAGTGTCATAATGGGGAAATAAAGACTAAGAGTCGAATCCACCACCTTCATCTCCCTTAAAAATAATGTTGAAGTCTAGGATATCTTTCAAAGGGAGGATTACATTATTTTTTAGAGCCATGAAAGATAAATACAAGGCATTGTCATCAGAGTTCATGAATAGTTAGAAAGAAGATAGGGTTCAAGTCGGTAGTATCATAATTAAGATCATGGAAGAACTCATTGCACTATTCTTAGGTCTAATTTGTGAAGGAGAGAAGGTCCCCAGCCTTAGCTAGAAATAACCATATGAAGATTATCTTAAAATGTTCATAGAGGATGGAGAAAAGATTGAACACCACAAAAATGAGTTTAGTAGAGATGATTTGCCTCCTCCATGAGGAATCATGCTACCATATCAAAAGAACTTCACACTTGAGCCTAGGTTTGCAAACATTGCCACTAAGGGAGCTTATCCTTTATTATGCTAGGGATTAACTTTTTTCTATTGATAATTTTTGTTTGCAAACTACCCCTCCTTTGAATCCTACCCCTACCCAAAATGTGTTTCGCCTAGTTCAAAACTCTAACCTTTCTTGGAGTCAAAGGGCCATAAAAAATAGCCTTTGCAAAGGACTTCCCCTTTTGGTCAAAATCCATTTTGTTGAAAATATCCTTGCTTTTATCCATTAAAAAGAAAAAATTATATCTAGGTAGCGAGACCCCACCCCTAATTGTGGAACGATGCCCTACAAACCACTTGCCGAACCCACACAATAAAGGAATAATGTTGCTAAATCCTTTAGGTAGAAGAAAAAATGCTAAGCTAGGTATGAGGATAGCTACTCAAATCCACTATGAAAATAGTCTAGATGTCACACATCTCTCTTCTTCAACTATTGATATTTTAGATGGGGAATGTGTAAAGGGAGATATCACAACCATGATAAATGGGGAATGTGTAAATTTCTTGTTAGATCTGGATCGAATTCATGGCATGGTCAATCTTTCCTCACTCAGTTATATGCATTTATTGATTCCTTTAATGCTGCAGTTTAGAATGGATAGTCATAGCCAGCGATGGAGTGCGCAGTTGAGTGAGGAGGTAGGGCGCCCTTTTGAATTCAGAGTCTACAGTCACACTTCTTTTTAAAGAATTATACTCACATCTTTCTAGAAAAAGTCACTAAATTTCAGCAAGAAAAACATGGCTTTAGACATAGTGGGTGTTTCCTTTGGACCACATAAATCAGCATAAATTAGGTCCAAGGCTACTTTGCTCCGTCATGCTTCATTGGTATCAAATGGGCATTAACCTTATTCTCTCATTTGGCATTCTATACACACATCTTGACAGTCCTGTATGGATGGAATCCCATTCACCATATTAGACTTTCTTAGTACAGACAAATGTTGACAATTCAAGTGCTCATGGCAATCATGCCAAAGTATGATGCTAGTGCATGCGGCTCTTGAATAATTGGGATCAACAAGCTTGTACAATTGCTTCGTGCCAATACCAACCATAATTAATTTTTCGTAGTGGAGACTTTTTACCATACATTTGGTGAGTTGAAAGTTGATAGAAAGAGTCCACTGATCTCTTGTTCATGTAAGGAACATATTGAGCATTCTTGAATGTATAGACAACATTGTTTAATGAGATGTGGACATCATCACACCCTTTCACAAAATGAGTCCACTGATCTCCTAAATTGACATATTCACTTCTATTTTTAGCCTCTATAAAAGATGCACACCAGTCATTGTGGAATGTAGTGTTTGGATGTTCTTGAATCAAAGTACTAGGATGTTGACTTCATGGATTGTTTTGTGTGATCTGACAAATGTGATTCCATCTTTCACCTTTAACTCATAATGTTTTGCTTCTCACTTACTTTGTGCATTGGATAAGAGTTCAACATAATCTAGCCCATATTTTGCAAACTCTGCAACTACTCTCCGAGTTTTCGAGTACTCTCTATTTTTTTCTGGGTGAATTTTTTACGAGATGAACTCTTGAGTTTTTACGAACGCAAGAAAAACATAGGTAAAAATGTCAATGTGAGTAAAACGCTAGTCAAAATGCATTTTTCACACATTGTTTTGCTATAAAACAATGCTTTTCTCTTTTGAGACGTCAATTTTTAATTGAATACATTTTGTAATTAAATTTTGCCAAACAAATATGCTGCCGAGTTTTTGCTGAGCTTTTTGCCGAGTACTCTCCAAGTCTAAGTCTGCGAACTATGGTCTAGCCCTTATTGTGCATATCCTTTTGTCACAAGCCTATCTTTTTTCTTATCAAAAGGACCACGTGGTTTACAATTGATCTTACACATCCATTTGCAACTAATGGTCTTCTTCCCTTGAGGTAAATTAAACAATAACAACTCGTATTCTACATCAACTACATATTCGCAACAATGTAGCATTTTCTATACTTCTAAATCATCACCTTATCGGTATCGTTTTTTACATGACTCAAGTTTATCAATATTAATCCTAAAAAGAATTTTGAAAAGTTTTGAAATCTCGAGACTACAAATTCAACTTCAAATATTACACCCCATTCTACTATTCATTATGTAGGCCAACTTAAAACCTTAAGGTATTTGCCTCTAAAGAATACCTTGTAACAAGCATGCATGTTGAGTTTTTCCTAACCATTAGAAAATGATATAGTTTAGATAATTTGATAAGTATGGATCCGTGAAGCGTATGAAATATATTATTTAGGTAGCACTCTCTGTAGTTTGTACTTTTCTTTTTGGTTTTTTATTATTTCTTTTATAATAGTTTTGGATTTTATTTGAATTCTATTTTTGGTCTTTATGTTAACCCCTCCTCTCTCTCCTTTCATACTTTCACCTCTCTTTTTATTGATATCTAAGATCTGCAATCAATTATCTTCCATCTCCCTCAACTCTCATTTATTTTGATGATGGATCATAGAGTATGATCCGAAATGTTGATGATTAAAAATCTTGCACACAATCAAATCCAAAAATTACATACCTTATGTTGATCTTGTCAAATGCATGAAGCTATTTTCTTTTGCTCCACACACTGTTGTGTTATATGTTTAAAAATTATGTAGAAGATAGAACAAAAAATTTCAATACATTTTCAATATTTTTTTTTTCAATTTTCAAATACAGATTTTTGAGTGAATCTTCCTTAAGTTATAAGATATTTGAATTTTAGGTCTTATACAATTATCATTTACATTTATTACATCTAGAGTTTCAATAAATAAAAACTCATTGAAGTTATAATCTGTTTATGTAGAAGCATCGGTATCATCAACACCAACATCCAATGTCTTAATTTGAGTTGGATTATTAGCATTGTAATTATCATTATAATAAGGGCATCCAAAAATACTTCAATCTTTTTCAATTGTGATATTAATGAAGAAATATTTTACTTTCAATAATATTATGAACCTTCAAACCAATAAATTTTCATTATATAAAAAAGTAAATAAAAGATTAGACATGGATACTAAGCATCACAACTTATTTTAATTATATTATAATTTTATTGAAAAAAATGACAAAACTAATAAAATAATTTTCTTAACTAATCAAATTTGAAAAGAGGTTAGAAACATAGAACACTTGTTTTAGATATAATACTCATACAACATATATATGAAAACCATACAACATGTCAACGCCATCTAAATGAAATGTTGCAATTAAATCTAAATAAGCATAGATTAATTATAGTAAGAAAGAAATCATTACAAAAAAAACAAAAGTAGAAGTATCATCAAAGTTTTGTGACTTACTAAAAGTCTACATTAAAGAGAGAATTTCATTTTCAGGTAATGAAAACTCTTTTCTTTTTAGATTTCTATTGGGTCAACAAAAACTTTAAATATTTGATGCTTGACCTCCTTGTCACAATGTGTAAAACCATCTCCAAATATATAAAAGAATTCTACTCCTCTGGTACTATTGATGCATATATTCTCCCAATCCAGTAAAACATTATTTGGTTTGAACAATTCTCTTGTCAATTCCTTCAATAACTTATTCTTGAGTTTGGTGATGTGATTTATTGCCTCTTTTTCTGAACAATTTTGATTATCACCCATATAACAAGAAATAGCTGGGGCGATTTTCCCATGGAGCCTCTCATCCTACATAAACATTAGAAATATGTTAATATTTAATATACACTAAAATTTATATCTATATTTAATGTTAATAAAAAAGGGAAAAAGAATCAAAACCTCAAAATCATGGATATCATCAGTTAACCGCATACACACTCGCATGAGATGATAGAATCTAGAAGTATCAAGGTATATCTTCTCAATATCATCATCACACAAAATGTGAGATGCTAACAAGCAAGTATGTACCAATATTGGTCCAAATGATACACATTTTTCAGCAAACTTTATGTACTCATTATAGGTGGGAAAATATCCATTTGTTTTCCATCGCGCTTCCTCAAAGCAAGCTTCTATATAATCTGCCCACTAAATGACAATACAATATACATGTTAAATCTATTTCAATATTTTTTTCCATGATCTATATAACTAATTCTATTTTTGAATACGATCAAAATGAATTTTTGTAGGGATACAAAGTACATATAATAATATTAAATTTATTGTCTTAATTTCATATAACCTAAGTATAATGTCAAACCTAGAAATAACTAATAATTATTTTTATTGGTAGTAATATATTACTTTTTAGTATAAACCTCAATAATTTTATTTATTTTTGGTGAAATATACAGAACAACATGATAAATATAAGTTGGTGCATTGTTACTTATTTGGGATACTATATGATTAATACATTAGCAAGTCTAAAATAAGAATATAATTTAGTAATTTTATTTTGGTTCTCTATTTAATCATATTAATATTCATCAATCATCGAAATCAAGAATACTGTTAACTTTCTAGGTAAAAAATGTCACATACTCATAACTCAACCCTTAATTTCTTTTTGTTAGTTTCATAAGGTTCCATTTCTATAAGATCTAATTATGTGGAAAATAAATTTAGTTGTGATTTCTAATGGCTCTAAAATTTCACTACTCTAGCATCTAATCTAGTATTTATTTCACTAATCTAGAATCTAATCTAGTATTTATTTCACTAATCTAGAATTTAACCTAGTATTTATTTGATATTTTTTTCTTATATAATGTATGTTGTGTATTAAAAAATAAATTAAAATCTTGGGTCTTGAAGAAGTATACATATTGCTTTTGTAACAAAAGGCATCATGTCACGTCCTTGCTCTTTAGTAGCATCACTTGTTAATTCATGAACTGTTTTGAAAACAAATTCAATGCATGTCTTGAGGTTGTTTGGAATGTCTTTAATAATAGAAATATCCCAACCTTGAGAAATGGCATCTGTAATACATTTGAGTTGCTCAAGTGTTGCATAATCATAAAAAATGTCATCCAAGAGTGTGACAACACATGTGATTTTTGTCATAGCAATTCTACTTCTAGAAAGCTCCAATTTATCTGTTGCAGAAACTGCCCAAAGTAGATATTCCATTGTTCGCTCCCTTGTTGCAACTAGCTTGGAGATGCCAGAATTCTCCCACCAACTACAACACAAATTGAGATTTATAAGAAAATTTTAAAAAATTAAAATAAATTTTAATTCATATAAAATTATAAGATTTATAAACTATTTAAAAATCATTTATATTGAAATGTAAATTATATTTTAAAATTGAAATCATTCATTAGAAATTATAGTGTTATTCATCCTATTCATTCAATTTATTGTTATATATTTATAGAAATAAATATCTTATACAATTATTTAAAACAATCTTATAAATTAAGATATAATGGTATCATTATATTATACACTACAATAGAGAAAAGTTGGATGAATAGTGAACCTCAACACAAACATTATTATATTTCAATCCGTTTAATTCTATTCAATTTGTTTAAAAGATTGAGATATCTTGTGTGCATTATTCAAGTATTAAAGAATGGAGTAATATGTCTTAGAATATTACAAAAAATAAAACACTTCAAGTATCTCTTTGTTACCTTCAGAGTTCTTTCATCTCTAACTTGTACTGAAATTGCAGTATGTTAAAATCCAATTTTGCCAGCTCTAAAATTCTTTTGTCTTTCAATCTAAAGAAAACAATTAAATCTTATAGTTAACAAATATAAGACTTTAAATATCTTAATAAAACAACAATATTTTGATTATACCTTTGCTTGTCTAACTCATATATTTGTATGAAATTTGGTGCCTCCCATCTAATAAAGGTACGAGACCATTCATATATGAGAGCATACTCCACCTATAAAATGAAAATTAAATATTTAAAAAAAAGTTAAAAATCATATATCAATTTGTGCTTTTCTACTATAAATACATTGATCAGTATCTTAAATATGCTAAAATAATTTTAAAAAAAAATCAACTTATTACCTCTTTCAGAAAACTTCTCTTATATGTATCTCCAGAATTTTCTAATAAGTTTTTTAGATATACAGCGCTAAAGGCTTTGGCCTCTTCCATAACAATTTCTCCAGAAAATGCTAAACCGGAAACTCTTAAAAGATTGAGCATACTTCTCATCACATCCTCTTCCTTAATATTATTTTCATCGTTATCATTGTTCCCTCCATAAAATGTGAACTGCCCGTTATTGTCCTTGAAATTCTTCAATGTATCTTCTCATTATACATAAAAACAACTAATTAATCATGTTTCTAAATATGCAAATAAAAGGTATTAATTATATCAATTTTTCACAATCTATATCGATTTTTGTCGCTGTTTCTGAATTCAATTATGTATGTTTTCTTGCATCAACATTTCAGATCACAATCTATATCGATTTTTGTTGCTGTTTTTGAATTCGATAATGCATACTTTCTTGCATCAACATTTCAGATCACACCCTGTGATCCATCATCATGATAATAGAGAGCTCCATTTTCTACATCTTGAGCTCTCTAACATGCTGATGATGAATCACATAATATGCTCTAAAATGTTAATAGAGAAAACACAGAATCAAATTAAAAAATAATAACAAGAATGAAAAAATAAAATATATCATAAAGAGATTGAAAAGCATCTCGACTATTATTTGGGTACCTGCAGAGACATCATAACGATGTAGTCGAAGAAGTCTGAGTCCTAAAGCTGTGGCATTCAGATTCGGTCTACAACTTTCACATCCCAATCCTATCCCCACACTTCCATCCCAAGCTCTGCCCCACAAATTAACTCTCCTGGTTAATCTTTCCAAGCTTGCATAATCCATTGCAAATGAAAAATAGCAATAGTTCTGTCTATATATATGTATATAACAAATTACAATCTATATATTGACATTTTACAAACTGGTAAACGTAATCAAGAACTTCTTTTATCTCAGCCTGAAAATATCGATCTATTCCGAGGCATTGCAATGCATCAATCATCTCAAGCCGCTCGATCAGATCGCAATCTCCAGTTTGCATTTGTTTTAAGAACATTTTCACTTCTTTCACCAGTGTTTCCACACGTTCGCGGTATTCAGATCCCTGAAAAATGCAAATCAGCAAAGAAGAAAAATTCCAGAAGATTATAGAAAGAAACAGAAATAGTTATTTACCGCGTTTGATGTTTCGATAGATTGCACAAAATCATCATCCCAATGATTGAGAGCATTAGATGGTATGGAAGAAACAGAAGAAATGTGGTCTCCCTTCAAATTAGACATCGCAGAAGCACTCGAAAATGGTTTAACTTCAAACTAAACAGATATTAGAAAAGTTTAATGCTTGTGCTCAACTTTACACGTACATTGCTATTTATAGTGCTTTTTAGTGTAAATTCAGGGTACGTGCAATCTGCTGCTGTTTTTGACCGCTTACGTCGCTGGTGTGGCAGTTGATGTTTTTCCTTTGATCAACGGATGACATGGAAACACTATTTTTGTCTTATGTAAATGTAAAGAGTTTGATTTTTTTTAGCTTTCTTCTTTATTGATTGAGTATTTGTGATTAGGTAGCAAAATTTGTATTTTGATGAGAAAAATGATCAGAGACATCATCAGCTCAGGGGGAGCACACATTTTGTTAACATGGATTTGACAAGTTTTGGTAGATTCTTTTTTTGGACACTTTTTGGATTTTTCTCATGAGTGTTGCCATCAATGCCAAAGGGGGAGATTGTTGGAAAATGCACACTCCAATGAGAAATTGTAGGTGATTGAAGGTTTTTTTATTGATGGCAACCTTACAATCATATGTTACCAACAGGTATCAGCACTAGCAGACTCTACACTGGCATACAGTTCACCGACACCAAAAAGATTGATTACCATCACCATGTCTGACATGAATTTTGTTTAATCATATTTTGTATTTAATTGTAAAATCTTTTTGTAAGCTAACATGGTGGATTGTAATAAGATTCATATAAGTATGGGATCTTGTAGATCATTTAAGAAGAGGATATGGTTAGATTATTGTAGACCTAATGTGTGAATTGTAAGGCAAATTTTGGATAAGGGTTTATGATTATTATAGAGATTAAACCAGTACTGAACCTGGCATAGTAGATGCTGATCTAAAGTAGTACATGACAATGGATTTTCATAATCCATTTTTGTAAGTCAGTGAGACTTCTTTTGTAACTGAGTAGTGAGCTCTAGGCACTTGGCCTTCCTGCATGTGCAGGCCCCTATTGCAATAGTAATATTCTCTTATTGGCCAGTAAGCGAATATTGTGGGTCACAAATCCCACGAAGGTTTTTCCCAGACTGGGTTTCCTCATTAAAATATTGTGTTATGGCATGTCTTCCATGTTTTTCTTATTGTTCTTATTTACTGTATTAATTTTGGTTACCGGTACACAGTTTTGGAATGCTTTTCATATAATAAGTTTAGAAAATTCACTAACTAGTTAGATACTGATTCACCCCCCCTCCTAGTATTTTTGGGAATCCTAACAGATGCAGTCATCATGAGAAGTAATGACTGATAGTGAAAGTTCTATCATTGGATCACATGTGCCTATTTGAAGATATGCTGCACAAATAGGGAAGCCACATGAGTACATTGCAGAATGCAGATGTCAAGGTGTCAGTGCACTAGTAAGTGGAACTTATCTCTAGGTATGCATAGTGTGCACCATGATTCTTTGAGATAAGAGAGAAGAGGTAAACGCATGTTGAAATGCCAGTACAAAATGAGTGTGATGTGTTTTTCATCTTGACAAATCGGTTGTGATATGGTCAGAGTTGATCAGGGAGAAGGCAAGGCTGATCAGATACTATGTGAGGAGAATGGTCAGACTAAAGATGAAGTCTATTGATAGTTGATGACAGAGTGTCATCAAGAAGGTTTATCAGTATGTAAGTCCACCAGTAATATGAGCAAGGTATAGATGCAAATGTCTTCCCATCTTGTGGGAATGAGCATGCTCAAGATAGACATTATGAGTTAACTTGTAGAGTGTGCCGACAGGGTTTGTATACCAGTAGGAAAGAGGAACCAGTAGAGTGTTTGGTTGGTGATCCTATCTAGACTGACATGAAAGAGTCAAGATGACAATTGGTCGACATGAATGCCACATGGATTCAAGGTAACGGACTTGCATTCTAATGAAGAAAGAATGTGAACTGACAGGGTAGTTGCAGAGCTGGTTGACATTAATGAGAGATCCCACAAATCATGGGACATGTTGTAGAGCTATTGCAGAATTTTGCGGCTCAAGGTCTAGAGGACAACTATGAGCCAGCTAAGACTGATTGAGGAGATCAAGGCAGGTGAAGGGAACAACAAGACAAATCTTAGTGGTTGATAAAGAGATTAGTTAATAGGGAAAAAGAAGATAGCCATAGAAGGCATGATCAAGATGGTGTGATAATGGTAGAGGTGTACTATTGGTTGTCACGAAGATTAGATTGGGGAAGATCCGATTAGTTTTGGTTTGCCTTGAGCATGATGAGAAAACCTGATGCAAAGATCTTCAGCGGTAATTACTTCTGCATGTGAGAGGAAATGAGCCAAGTGCTCAAAGAGTATCTGAGAAAAGAGGGAGAGTGAAGAGCATAACCGGTAGTGGTTATACCGATAGAGAAAAAGTGAAAAGAGTTGTAGAGAAGGTAGATAGTGGACCAGTAGAGTTTAGCACTGGTAAAGTGCAGAGTAGTGAGAAGGAGATCCTACAGAGAAAAAGAGGAGAAGAGCTGTACCATGTTTGCATTATACACTTAAATGAGAATGTTTGATGTTGTTATTGATGGAAACGAACGGGTAACAAGGTTCAAAGGTTATACTGGTAGTAGACTTCACCTACTAGCACTGACAGTCATTACATGGGTTATTCACACTGGTATCCAGTTACACCAGCAACAGATCATACTAGCAGTCCAAGCTGAAATGGAATTAATATTGTTTATGCAAATTGTATTGTAATGTAATATTATATTTGTATAGATGGTATGGTGTATTGTAAAGACTCATATATGTATGAGATCTTGTAGGTCATTTTGAAATGTAATTAGGTATGTATGTAAGCGGTATATGTTAGCAAATAATTGTATATGCACTTTGATGTATTTATTTTGAGAGTGAATAAGAAGAAGAGCAGAATGAAGAAAGGTTTATGGTAGAGGTATCAGACAAACCTTAAACCAGTACTGAATCCGGCATTGTAGATGCTATTTTGAAGTAGTACATTGTTATTGGATTTAACCATCCAATTGTAGTCAATGGGACCCCCTTTTTCTGTTGAGAAGTGAGCTCTAGTCAGTTGGCTTTCCTGCATGTGCATGCCCCTATTGTACTAAGTAATATTTATTCATATTCGCCAGTGAGTAAATATTGTGGGTCACAAATTCCACTAAGGTTTTTCCCCTGCTAGGTTTCCTCGCCAAAAATATATGTGTTATGGTGTCCATTGATGCTTATTCTTTTGTTTCTCTTTACTTTATTATTATTTGTTTACCGATATATTAATTTGGGTTGTAAAGTTACAAATAAGTTTAAATCTATCATCCACTGGTTAGAGACTGATTCACCCCCCCCCTCTCAGTGTGTTTGAGACTAATCAAGTATCTAACAATTGGTATCAGAGCCTAGTCCTCTATTTATAGAAGCCTAACAACTTGAGGAATATTCTAAAACTAGTACCAATGGAAAGTTTTAGACAACAACTAGAAGGAGCTCTTGAAGATTTTGATGCAAAAAAATTGAAGAATATCAAATTGGAAGATGAACTCAGAACTTCTCATGAATTTATCAAAGCACTTCAAGGTAACCTAGTTATAGCAAAGAATAAGAGAAAAGAATTACATGTGCAACTGTAAAATGAAGATGATGATGAAAAGGAAACTCTCAGAGATATTGTAGAGAAACTGAGACAAGAAAACAGTAACATGAAGAATGAGATGCAAGATTTAACCATGAGACTATGTAAGGATATTGAAGATATAAAAAGGAATGAAGAAGATTTGGCAAGAAGACTTAATGAAAGATCAGATGAATCTCTAAGGCTTAGTCATGAAAATGATATGCTTAAAATAGATTTGATTCACATGCAACATGACAAAGAGGAACTTATGAGACAAGTTAGTACTTTAGAAAGTGATTTGGTCATTTCAAATGAATACAAAGACAAATTAAAGAATAGTTCAGACAAGCTTGATGATATGTTGAAAAGTCAGAAACCTGATGGACAAATTGTTGGACTTGGATTTGAACATGGAGAAAGTTATGAAACTACAAACATTCATGATCATAGAAAACCAGTAAGGCAACCTAATGCTTATAAATTCAATGGGAAATGTTTTAATTGCAATAAATATGGTCACAGAGAAAATCAGTGCAGAGTTAGGGATAATCAGAATACAAACTCATCCACCGGTCAATGTTCCAAATGCAATAAAAATGGTCATAATTTAGACAATTGTAGAATGAATGTGAAATGCTATATTTGTGGTAGATTTGGACATCTATCTAATCAATGCAGAAATCAAATTAGTCAAGGTTATAGAAAATCTATTTAGAGAAACTATGTAACCTGTTATGCATGCAAAAAGATTGGGCATATTGCAAAATTTCATAGAAGTAAGACTGTACCGGTGAACAATAGAGGATCTAATAACAAAGGAAAAGAAAAGATAAATGAAATCAAGAAAGAATTCACTAAATAATGGATCAAGAAGAGAGATCAGAGGAATGATGAATCTGTCTCTGCTCTGATAGAATAGAGTAATCCTGCACATCCTGCACTAGTAGGAGATTCTTCATCTAGCTAAGGAATAATCCTTAGGGGTAAGGCAACTAACTGAAGATCATGCATTTACCCTCAGTTGGTGGTAAGAAGTTATAATTCTTCTTTACTGCCAGACAAGTTGAGTATTCACTTCATCGGCGAAGCATTTATTGTAGTTGTAACTTAACTTTTTGGTTATAAAGAATAGTAATTTCTCATTTCAAATTACCAATGCATTCAAGCATTTGAAGAGTACAAAAGTTGAGTGTCAACATTCAGGAAGCAAAGAAGCAAAGGTTTTTCAGAGCATCCAAGGTTTTCACTTGCATTCAATAGTTAAACGTATTTATCTTATGAAATGGCTTCTTCATCCTCTGTTCCTAAATTCATTGCAAACCCTACTATTTTGGAAAATGTCAAATGAACTAGAATAGTCTTCAAAATCATCCCTAAGATAGCTAAATTGGATGACTCCATTGGTGCATTTTTGAAAATTTCGAAGGGAGTCACATTTGCTGAAGACCCTAGGGTATACATATATTGTAACATCAAAGATTTAGGGTTCGAGGATATAAAGAATATGTTCATGAATGTTATTACTGACAACCAAGGTGTAGTCAAACCAGAACATAAGATTTTTGAAGATCTAGGGCTCACTAAAATACTTCACATGCCTGAATTCTTAGATGAGATTATCCGTTATGTTCTTAGCAGAGTTCATGAAGTATTTTTGTGGTTAGATTCAGTTTTCAAGATCACTAAGGAAGCAATTAAGGAAGTTATTGGTTTACCTTCTATTAGAACTAGGCTTGATAAGAAAAAGAAATTTCCAAAAGAAGAAGTTATGAACTTAATCGGTGCTACATTTGATAACAGAGCACTTAAGGTTAGTGATATAACTGACAAAAATGTTAAATACACTAGTATGGTTATTTGATACAAAGTTACTCACACTAATGGGCTGAATTTTATTTCAAGTTTATGCATTCATAGTGCCTATGAGATGATTATGAATAATGCAAAAATTGACATCTGTGAATGGTTGAAATATGAACTATTGGGAAATTTGCACAAGATCAAAGGTGACAAGAAGGGAACTTTCAAGGTTGGGAACCTAATTGTGTGCTTAATGTTGTATTTCTCAAAGGTGATTCCCGGTATTGGACACAAGGACTTTACCTATGATATTTTTGTTGGAAAAAAAATAAAGGAGGCAAATACCAACATGGGATCAGATAGTGACAAACTAGTAAAAGAGTACTTCAAATTTTTTCAATTAAAAATGAGGCAAAGGGAAAGGATTCCCCAAAGCATTGTACACAAATATGACAAACACATATGCTTTGTTGTGAATAGAGATGGAGTATGGATGGAGGTAGTTATGCATAGAACTATCTAGATAACAAAGACAGGTTATGAAGTGGATTCACACATCTTGGAATCATATGCCAAAATACTCCTTGATGCTCCACCGGAACTAACAGAGAAGATTTTTGGTAATGCTGAAACTACAGAGAGTGATGTTTCTATGCAAAAGCAGAGGAAGAAAAGAGAAAAATAAATAAAAGATTCTTCTAAGTTTGTAGAAATTGTTAAGATGGGATTATTGAAGCTAGATCCGATGAAAGGTATTGTTGAACAAGAAAGAAAATCAGAACAACAACTGGTAGCACATATTTCTCATGTGGCTACCTAATCTAACTCTTATAGTGGTAAGGCAGTTGAATTCAAAAGGGTGGACAGAAAGAAAATAAAACCCTCACCAGCACCTGCTCCATCTCTAAAGAAATCAAGAAAACTTAGGAAGAAACAAAAGGTTGTGAGAGAGCCCAATGGTCAGAAGAAGAAAGTCACACCAAAGAAACAATCGGAACACAAGGAACCAGACACTCTTTCACCGAAAGAATTGGCAAATGAAATTACTCAAGAAGGAAATATTAGTAATGTTAATAAGTTTTATCATTCTTTCAAGGATTTAAATAAGGATACTATTGAGGAAAGCATTATTTTGTATCTAGATTTATATAAAAAGGTCCTTATTGAGGTTGTAGATGTTCTTCCTAATGATTTGTAATTGAGACTTGAAGCAAAAAGAATGTTTGTTATGGAGTTAGAAAAGAAATTGAAGGTTGAGGCACTGTTAGTCATTCATCTTGTTAATTCAAAGCAAGAAATAGATGACTTAATATCTAAAGCTAACAAGTCTATGTTGTGAGTGGTCACCGACAAGTTAGTCTTATGGTCGGCAGAGTAAAAGAGATTGCAGATGAAACAATTGATAAATGGGATATATTCTTTGTTGAGAAAGAGAAGAGAGAAGAGAGAAGAGAAAGATAGACAAAAAATTGACAAATCATTTACTAAAGTGTATCAGAAAATAGACAAGGGAAAGAGTAAGGTTGACAGTGTACCTGACATCATGGTTAAGGACAGCTTACTACCACCGACATAGGACACCCCACCGGTAGTATCAGAACTTGTAGAAAAGGAAAATGAGCTCGAAGAAAAGATATTAGAGGAAGTGAAAACATATAATGTTGATTATGAGTTAGACATTCTATTCACAATGAATGTTGACACCTAGGACATCAATATTGTGTTGGATAAGGAAACTACAAAAGAAAAGAAATCTAAAGATATAAATGTTGAGAAACCTGAATAACTAGTCAAGATCGTTGACACTCAGCAAAATATTAAGATACTGGCTGAAACAAAAAAGGAACAAGAACAAACACAATCAGAACTAACAGTAAATAAGAATGAGGATAAGGAAAAGGTTAAGTTAATTGAGCAAGTATCTAGAGAAGAGAAGAAAGTTATTATAGATCCTAGCACTCCTCCCAGTACTTCTACTATGGACTACAGACCAACAAATGTTACTGATGTATTATTGGATTCAATCAAGAAGATAACAAAATGAAATGCCTTATAATTTAACACTATTGTTGATTATTTACCAATTTTGCAAATGATTGCACCAGCATGCAAGGTCTTCCTCCTTTTGGATTTTGCTGGGATTTTGTTTCTTTAAGAAGCCATGTAAATGTAATAAGAGCCAAGAGCTCATTGGTCCTGTTTAGGTCCTAGGTTCACAAGTCTAGGTTGAGTTTTCTTGTGGAGTAGAGGGTATGTGTGCCATTGATGAGTTTGGGGTCCTATTAGTATGGTTGTGTCCATAGGATAGCCCAATGTAGGCTTAAAAGTCAAGAAAAGCAACATTGCAAAAGTTGCTCAAAATTTGCAAAAAGTTGCATGACAACTTTTCAAAGTTGTCATGCAACTTTTCCACCTAATAGGTAATAACCTTAGCTTGGCATGGAGAACCCTAACCTTGGCACACAAACCAAGGAAAAGACATTATATATTGTTGCAAACCCTAAAATGAGGGGTTGGATGTCAGATTGTATGGCCCAAGGAAAAAGACGTCTGACTGTGACTGTGTTTTTGTTGCCAGTCGGAATAAATGGAGCATTAAAAGATTGAAAATGGATTGTTTTGCAGACTAAATGGTGTTGAGAGTCTTGTATTGTGTTTATACTTTCATTTTGAGCATTTAGGTTAGGTTTATTGTGCAGGTTTTGTGTGTTTTGTAAATATTTTATGAGTTACTATTTCACTATCTAGTTTTGGCCTGTTTTGTGTAAATGGGTTGAGAACTCCTATCCCCATTGTGGAAACAACATGAAACCATGGGGAATATGAGTGCAGACTCTATACAGTACCTTAGAGGAAGCAAGGCCCTTGAATATGTAGGAAGGCCTTTCATAGACCCGCTCCTAGGCGAGACTGGACTGTGCCCAACTAGGAAGGGTTGAGGTTGTAGAGGTCCGTGAGAGCAAGGAAGGACAAGGAAGAAGGCACCCTCTAGAGGAGTTGTAGAGGGGTGTGTGGAGAAACATTGGTGAGAAGGAGGAGCATCCACCAATCTAGATAAGGTGGTGAAGATAGCAAACCATCACTGTGACCCTAGCAGGCCTAAAAACCCTCATAAAAACCCTCAAAAACCCCTAAATTCACCTAGGGCAGTGTACGGACACTTGGAGGCCCAAAACTAGGAAAATATTTGAGCCTTTGCCAAATGAATAGTAGACCCTTTGGGAAGTTCCACAAGTTTGAGAATCATTTGCAAGAGGGAGCCCTAAAAGTCCGAAATCGAGGCCTAATTGGGCACATTCCTTGTAGCCCTATTTTGTAGGAAAGAAGCAAAATAGTGAGATCGGTAACAAATAGGAAGGTCAAAACCTCTTTGGGGCACATGACTGGATGGAAAACTATGTCAAAGACCTGTCCTATCCTTTCTAGGACCTAAGAAGGTGTAGGAGGAGCTAAACCCTTATTAGCCTATGTGAGGGTTTTTTTGAAGCTTGTGAGTAGGTGTGACCTTAGGAGAAGTATCATAGGATGTTGGTGGGCAGATTGGGCAAGGTCAGGGAATTCCACAAGAAAGTGAAGTCCTAGAGATCCTAGGGTGTGGTTGGGACACCTGGTGATCCAAGGAGAGGATCAAGGAGCATAGACTAGGCTAGTCTGTCCCATACCCATCCCATCAGATTGGTATCAGAGCAAGTTAAAGATTTGGTGGACCATGCATGTCTCTATATTCTAGTGAATCAGTAGGGGAGAACATAATGGTGACTAATGCAGAGTTGGCTAGGGAGGTAGAAGAACAAAAGGAGAAAAATAGACTCCTTGAAGATGCTATGAGTGAGATAAGGAACAAGCTGCAAGAAGTGGTTGATCAGAGAGCACAAGAACTTTGGGGTGTAGACACTAGTGATAGAGGCAAGATAGCTATTGATCTAGATGACATCATACCTAAACCAGACCCCTTAAGCAATGAAGAACCTTTTGTAAAGGCCATCAAGGCTTTGAATACAAAATCTTTTGAAGGATTGCCACATTTTAGTGGAAGGATGGACATTGACACCATCATGGAATGGATTGAGGGTATGGAGAACCACTTTGAGTGTGAAGGTGTGATAGAAGCTCAAAAGGTTAAGGTTTCCAAATCTAGACTAAGGGGAGAAGCCTTGACATGGTGGAAGTACTTGCAAGAGGAGAGAGTTAGCATGGGAAAGCTACCTATTGCAAATTGGAAGGCCATGGTGAGTAAGATCAAGGAGAACTACTTGCCAGAGGATTATGAAGTCCAACTTCATAAGAAGAGACAAGGATTGAAGTAGAAAGATCTTGATGTGACCTCCTACATAGAGGAGTTTCAAAAGCTTCATCTTAGATCCAAACTCCAAGAAGAGGAATCCATCAAGGTGGCTAGGTATCTAAGTGGCCTAAAGTGGAACATCCAAGAGGAGATAAGCCTATGGACTCCTACCACTATCCAAAAATGTCATCGGCTTGCTACTAAGGTGGAAAAGAGGAACAAAAGGAAGGGAGACTCCAACAATAGGGGTAGAGGTAGAGGTAGAGATCAAATGAATCACCGAGGTGGTTACCAAAGCAAGGCAAGTGAGCAAAGGAATCAAGGAGAGTCCAAGTTGACTGAGCATAATAGTGAAACCACTCTTAGAGGAGGCCATTCTCAAGAAAGAGGTGCACAAGGGGTGCCAAATAGGAGCAGAGGTACCGGCAGGGGCAATTCCAACTTTGCAACCATGAAATGCTACAATTATGGTCAATTGGGACACCCGACCTATAGATGCCTTGACAAGCCTACCTCATCAAATAGTGGAAAGAGGGTTGCTTATGCCCATGAAGACACATCAAGTAGAAAAACACCTAAGGTGGACCATATTGAACCAGAGATTGGAGAAAGTTTGATGTTTAATAGAGTCTTGATAAGACAGCCAGTTAAGGATGAACCTAAGCATAGGAGAGCATTGTTTAGGGTGAGATGCAAAATCCTTGGTAAGGTTTGCAAGGTGATAGTTGATTCAGGGTCAACTGATAACATCATATCAGATGAGGTAGCCAAGACGTTGAAACTCACAAAGATACCCCACACTAACCCTTACAAGGTGACATGGTTTAATCAAGGATAGAGTGTGCTTGTCAATGAACAGACTTGGGTAGAGTTGTCTATAGGAGGATACAAGGATAAGATCCTTTGTGATGTGTTACCCATGGATGCTTATCATTTGCTACTAGGTAGACCCTAGCAATTTGATAGGAAGATGATCTATGATGGAGAGGAAAACTCCATTTCCTTCAAGAAGGACAGTAGAACCTATAAGATTTAGTCTTTGATAGAGAATGATGAGGGAACCTCAAGAACACCTAGTGTCTTACTTAATATTGGTAAAGAGTTCTTACACCTGCTACATGAAGAGGAGATAGTGGGATGTGCCATTTTTGTGAAGCTAAAGGAGGAGGAAGATAAGTTGTAGATAGAGGTACCTAAGGAGGTAAAACAAATGTTGCAAGAGTATAAGGACATAGTGAGTGATGGAGCACCTTCAACACTTCCACTAGGAAGGTCTATAAGCCATCAAATAGACTTTTTCCCCAGTGCATCCCTAACAAATAAAGCAACATATAAGCTCACACTTGATCAAAACAAGGAGGTGGCAAGGCAAGTGCAGGAGTTGTTGGATCAAGGACTGATCAAGAAGAGCATCAGCCAATGTGCAGTCCCGGTAGTACTAGCAATAAATAAGGGAGGTAAGTGGAGACTTTGTACTGATTCAAGGGAAAATCAATAGGGTCACCATAAGGTACAAATTTCCTATTCCTAGAATAGAGGATTTGATGAAATATTTAGGAGGTTCCATGTATTTTACTAAGTTGGACCTTAAAAGTGGTTATCATCAAATTAGGATTAAGGAGGGTGATGAGTGGAAGACCGCTTTTAAGACCACAAAAGGGTTGTATGAATGGCTTGTGATGCCATTTAGACTTACCAATGCCCCAAGCACCTTCATGAGGTTGATGAATGAGGTTTTGAAGGACTTCACAGGCAGATTTGTGGTGGTGTACTTAGATGACATACTCATCTATAGCAGAACCAAAGAGGAGCACTTAGAACATTTGAGGTTAGTCCTAGAGAGGTTGTATGAAGAGAAGTTGGAAATCAACTTAGAGAAGTGTGACTTTTTGAAGCAAGAACTAGTCTACTTGGTGTTTATTGTGTCTAAGGGAACCTTGAAGATGGATCCAAGCAAAGTGGAGGCAATCTTGAATTGGCCTACCTCTAAAATAGGGACTGAAGTTAGGAGTTTCCATGGTTTAGCCCGATTCTATAGAAAGTTTGTGAGGAACTTCAGTGGCATATGTGCACCAGTACCTGACACCATAAAAGGAGGCCTTAAACTAAGTTCAAATTGACTGAACAAACTAATTTCAAATGGACTGAACAAGGTGATGAAGCATTCCAATTATTGAAGCAAGAAGTAGCCACAAAACCCATCCTACTCTTACCTAATTTTGACAAGCTATTCACATTGCAATGTGATGCAAGTGGAATTGCAGTAGGGGGTGTACTGAATCAAGAGGGAAGTCCTATGGCATTTTTTAGTGAGAAGTTTAATGAGGCAAAGAAGAGGTATTCAACATATGATCTAGAGTTGTATGCACTAGTTCAGTCTCTCAAGAAGTGGAGGCATTACCTACTCCCAAAAGAATTTGTTGTGTTTATAGATAACCAGGCTTTGAGTTACATTAACACTCAAGAGAAGCTTAGCAACAGACATTTGAAGTGGATGGAGTACCTCCAATCCTTTACCTTTACCATCAAGCATAAAAAGGGGCAACTTAACAAGGTGGCAGATGCTTTAAGCCGGAAGTTGTTGACTATCTAAGAATTACAATTGTAGAGCATAGGGATAGAAGGTTTCAAGGATCTCTATGAAGAAGATGAGGAATTCTCATATGCCTACAAGGTCTGTAAGGAGTTTGAGAATCATTTTCATGGCAATTAGTTATGTGTGCCTAGAGGATCCATGAGAGAAAATCTCATATAAGAGAAACACAATGGTAGTTTAAGTGGACACTTTGGAATCAATAAAACTTTGGATCTAGTACAAAGGTACTACTATTGGCCTAGGTTACCAAGGGATGTGAGAAGGTATGTGGAGCAATGTGGTGTGTGTCAAAGGGAAAAAGGAGGATCAAGTAATGTAGGCCTCTATCAGCCATTACCGGTCCCAAATAAGCCTTGGGAGTGTGTGAGCATGGACATTGTGGTAGGACTCCCCAAGAAAAAGATAGGTATGGATAGCATCTATATGGTGGTAGACAGATTTTCTAAGGTGGGCCATTTTATTCCATGTAGAACTACTCATGATGCTAGTTATATTGCACATCTCTTCTTTAAGCAGATTGTAAGGATTCATGGACTCCCATTAAGTATTGTTTTGGATAGGGATAGCAAGTTCATGGGCCATTTTTGGCAAACCTTATGGAGAAGACTAGGGACTAATTTATCATTTAGCTTAGCTTACCATCCACAAATTGATGGTCAAACTAAAGTCATTAATAGTGTGTTAGGCAACTTGTTGAGGTGTCTAACCAAGGAGTATGGGCAGACTTGGGATCTAGTTATTCCACAAGCTGAGTATGCCTATAATGATAGTGTAAATAGGACCACTGGAAGGAGTCCTTTTAAGGTTGTCTATGGTAGACATCCAAGAGGGGTGTGTGAACTGTTGTCTTCAAAATTTGACTCACTTTAACACCCTTATAATAAGATGATCAAACTCTGTGCAAGAGGGATGTTAAGGGGAAGGAAACTCTTAGGACAACATATGACAAGGTTTGATTCAACCTTCTACACTTTGGACTTATTCAGAGTCTAGGCGGGTATACCTTTGTGAACTGAATTCACACTTTCAAAAGATAAATCCACAGCAAACTAGTCCAGAAAACTATTGGATCTATTCACCTTGAAACTAACTGAAACAAAGGAATGAAAATTATACTCAAATTCAGTATTTCGATCAACAAAACATGCAATAAACAACTTCAATCAATACTAGTGCCTTATCCAAGGTCACAAAGTCATCTAAAACTTAGATAATACTCCTCAAACAAAATATCTTTACGCATCCCATTGGCTTGGTTTCAATTAATCCTTATACATGCCTGACACTTATAAGAATTTATGCATTCCAAATTAAACTAAGATCATCAAGATTCAAAGTTTCTCCCAAAGAATTTACTGGTATGAGTGATCCCCACATCTTTAATTTCCCTCCTAAAGAGAAAAGCGAGCAAACACATCTATTGAAAATAACCTCGCTACCCCATTCAAACAAAATAACCCTGGATTATTCAGAATGAAAATAGTAAACAAATTGTAAGCACACTTGAAGATGACACAAAGCTTTACTCAAAACCGATGGTCTATAAATTGCTATTATATTCAGAAAAATATTACAAGAAGTTTTTGAATATTCCCCATTAGACTCAGAAAAGCTCAGATAAATTTCTGCAGTGTTTTCTTACAATTCCTTTTGCGATCCCTTTTCCTCTAGTCCCGGTATCCATTTATAACAACATGGATACACAAAGCTTTGGAATTTTTGAGGAGAGTTTGTTACAATCATTTCTTTCAAAACAAAGAAATTACAAGCCTTTCACAAAAATAGTTACAAGTTCTTTTTAGCCTCTGCAGCTTCTTCAATAGGTTGTTCGGTTATAACCTCTTCTACCTTTTCAGGGACGCTCTCCAACTATTCTGGATCATGGGTGGCATATTTTTTTGTCCACTCATCATACACATCATCTGTCGGCCATGAGAAATTAATCACTTTAGCCTTAGCCTTGGTCAACCTTTTCCAAGAGTTTCTCATTTTGTTGACTTCTGAATTGAGAAAACTATAATGTGCCTTAATTTTCTCTATCTCGTGTATTGTTACAACAAACAAAGAAGCATCATCTAGATCAATAATTCCTTTAATTCTTGCTAATAGTTTGGCTTCTATCTCCTTAAGCCACATTTGTTTGTCTTTCAGTTGATCCGGGCTAGCAAAAACTCCTGGGAGCAACTCAAAAACTTGATCAGCATATTCCTTTTTGCACAAATTAACTTTCCTATCAACATTATCCACCCCTGATGCTAATTGTTCTAATTCTTTAGTGATGTCAAAAGTGGATCTAATGATAGGATTGGCCCTTGCTTCATCACAAGATACACACATAAACTCTAAATCTTTCTCCCTAGGCCTCCATTTTTCAAAAATAGGTATCAATATGGCCTTGTCTCCCTTGAGCTCATTCCATATATCCAAAATTTTACCTACATTATTGTATAGCAATGAAGCATTCACGGTATCTACAAAACTAGTGACAGTGGCCTTCACTCTATCCTCATATTTTTTGCATACCTAGCTTGGGCCTGTTTTAGATTTTCTAACTCTTGAGGAGTAATCTCAATCATCTGAGAGCTAGAAGGTGCTGGAGATGGTGGGAACTTGATATTAGGGCTGGTAGGTGGAGGTCTGGTAGGAGAAGAGGAAATCATCAGTGTTAAGGATTCACCATGATGATGTTGTCCTGCTAGTTGCTTCTGCAATTTAGCAATGATGCTATCTCTGTTCCTTACCTCTTCTTGAGCATTAGTGTAGGCTTTCAAAATTGTCTCCAATTTAACCTGGAGATCTACCTTTTCCTTAGCTTCCCTTTCTACCACTACAACACTAAATTTTGCAGTTTCTAGTAGTGCTAGCAGCTTCCACTACCCCAGTAGTCTGCACCCTCTTTACCATCATCCCCCCAAGGTAACTTGATATTGAGGTGTCCTTTTTCTTCTTATTTTCATCTCTTTTCAGAGACCACATAACTAATGCAGCATTGTCTTTAATGAAAGTGACTCCCTCCATAGGTTTAGTCTCCTTTCTTACTACTTCCAGGACTAGAGCATCTGTTATATCCCATTCGGGGAGAATAAGTACCCCAGCCTTCCCCACCATGTCTCTTCCTTGCTGAGGAGTGATAGTCTTAAATTCTTCAACCATTTCTTGCTTTATTTCTTCCTCAACTATAGCTGGGTCTTTATGAGGCTGCTCACCTTTCCTTTTCTCTCTCCTTGCATTGTATTTATCAATTCTCTACTTCCACACAAATTGCATGAATGCTTCTGATGTGATGAACTTGTCATCAACTAAGAAATCTTCATTGGCTCACTTGATCTTAGGGTCCCATTCTCAGCCTTTGAATTCACTAGTGGTGATATTCATTTCAGCAGCTAAGGGCTCTTTTGGCATTCCTTCCTCTACTTCATCATAGGTGTAGGTAATTTCCCCTAGGCTGCCTAACTGCAATAGTTGCTCAGCTATTTCCTATTCATCTCCTATATGGATAGGTGATTGAGATGGGGAGTACATAGGTTCTTCAGGTTGTACCTCCTTTCCCACTCTTTGTTTCTTTGGGCTACTAGGGATATCAATGACATCATGTATCTTCCTTTTACCTTTAGAGGCAAAGGGCTCCCTTGAAGCAGGCATAAGTACACTATAATTAGACCTCTTATGTAGCATATAATTACCCAAAGGGATCAGCCTAGTAGATACAGACCTATTCAAAATCAATCTTGCTTTCTCAGGGTTATTCTTGATTACAACCTCCCTCTTTTCTTTTAGTGTTTGCATCACCTCCTTGAAACTAAGAATCAAAAACTTCATCTTCTCTACAAAGGGGTAAAAACTAGATAGAGGGTCATAGCTTATGTCAAGTTGGTGCACCAAGTCTAAGGCCTTCTTATAGGCTATCCACTTTTCCTTTCTCAGATCTTGTTCATTCAAATCAAATTCATTCCTGATGAGGTCCTCAGGGAACTGAAATTGATGGGGTTTGGCCTTTCATATAGCCCTCTTCCTAAACATACCATTGAAGAAATCTTTGGGGTCAGCACACTGAGAGACTGCAGTTGATAAATGATATGGCTGGAGGAAATCTCCAAAACATTTCCAACCTCCTTTGGTTATTACAAATTGGTGTGCCATGGTAATTGTAGGGAAAATTGTCCCTTTGCCTCTACCTGTCAACTCTGCTTCTTGCACAACACCAATCTACCTAAGTATCTCTACAATTCCCACTTTAAGAGGGACCTGATAAGGTAACAAAAATGGGGTACCTATGAAACCATATATTCTGATAACTATTGAAACAGGGTATAGGTAGATATCACCCCAATTGTGGACAATTTTTATGTCCTTTGCAAACTCTTGTGGCCTAATGAATTCCAAAAGCACCTTAGGGACTCTTTGGTTTTCCAAACTAATAAGGGTCCTAATTTTTGATGCAAAATATTTATCAAACCTTAGGAAGCTTGCATCCTCTCTGTCCCATGACAGAACAGTGCTCCATAATTGCACTAGCATCTTTTCCCCATCCTTTTCTTTTACAAGGTCCATCCCACTTGCAAAATAGTCACCACCTTTGAATAAAAACAAATGCATGAGAAGGGAGTACCACTCGAAGGGCCTATCTAGTTTCCTATTCCTGATCCCTATTAATCCATTATGGATAGCATCAGTTATGAAAGAAGCATAATCAAAAGTTATTGCCATAGAAGGATTCAAAATCTGAGTAACCATCAACATGTAATGAGTGGGCATACTCGCTTCAGCATCTTCCCCTAGGATTTAACAGAGTGACCAGTATAATCCTTTAGCCCTAAGGGTAAAAAAATTTAGAGAGAAGGGCTCTTTGGTATTAGGTCCTACAACACTCAACCTGCTTATCATCAAAAAAAATTCTTTGAGAGGCCCATTTCTTAGGTGATTTCTTTGCACATTATACACCTGAGCTAGTGATTTAAAATCAATAGGCTCCAAAAAATTAGTGTATTCACTTAACCCAAAGGCATTCCTAAATTCCTTATTGTCAATTTCAATGAAGTTCTTCTCGCTAATATCCTTTACACTTCTTGAAGTTGGGTCGTAGCTATGTGCAATCTGAGTCAGAAGATCTGCATCAAAGAAAACCCCTGGAACCACCAACTTTCGAACATCTAATTCCCATATATTGTTCTAAGGGGCTGGAGAATTTCTCATACTGAACCCAACCTTGAATAATCCTAACCCAGACATCCCTACTTGAGGGTCTCTTAGCCAATTCCCTTTATCATATAAACCCTCTCCTATTTTCAGGCAGGAAGCTCTTGGCACCAATTCTTTCATTTTGGAAGCCACATTAGTTGACAACATCAATTGCTCAAGGAAATCATCACAAATTGCCCTCTCGTGATAATTGACTTTTCCTGAGAACTCCCTTTTAGGTGCCATCTCTTTTAGAAAATTAAGCAAGTGATTCAACAATTTCTTTCAATTGTTCTATGACAAATTAAAATCTTAGTAAAACATACACAGTTAAAAGAAATATGGTTGAACAAGAGTATAGAGAAACCTGCTTGTACTCAAAGGAATTAACTCTGCAATTGAAGAAGTCCGCTCTGGAACTGTTTCTTTACAAGTTCTCTTCAGAATGATATCTCAATTCAATTGATACGAGATCATATATGGCGACTGGGCTCTTAATTCTGACATTGATTCCACATGCTTGGCCATCCTTTCAAAATTGAATTCATGAAAGAATTCAAAGTTTTCGCTCCAATGGGTCACAACACCCATGCATTTTTTCTTTCGCTATTTTTTAGGAATTAATTTCTTAGCAACTTTACTTCACGAAATAACACGGGCCGTCCAATCAAATGAGAGTTGATTGGCCTTTACACTAGCTTAATACTTCCACCCTTTTCACTGAGCCTTATTTCATTTCGCCATTTCGCAAGTGTTATTCAGTGAGCACTTTTACCTTCGCGAAACTATGCCGAGCATTGGATGGGACTTGAACTGCATGACCTTTAACCTTTACCTAGACAGTTAACTTTTTCACTAACCGCGCCTTCACCTAATAGATAACGGGTTTTTGCTATTTCGCATAGCTTAATTTGCATTCAACTTTAGGCTATGAAACAGTGCCAATCGTCAGATCAAATCACACTTGATTGTCCTTTAAGTGAAGACTCTTATTCTGATGTACTTACTCCACTCCTCCTCTGGTTACCGGATGCCACATGGCACCTAACCATTTGCCTCGGGAAACTCATTAAGTTTAAATCTGAGTCAGCCACAAGTTGTACCTGCTTTTAAAACTGCTGGTTCCACCTTGGCACCTTCAATCTCTGTGGAAGACGCGTTCTCATGTACATGTCACCATTTAGCCTGGCATCGAAATGAATCTCTTTTACTTTTGCCATTTTCCTGATCATATCCTTCAGGCATCTTACAATCGCGAAATAGTGCTAGCCGTTAGATCAAAACATACTTCATCATCTTTTACACTTCATGTTCACTTTGCCTTTAAGAATGAAAAACCTTTTCACCATTTTGTGGGGGCTAACACGCGAGCACTTCACCTTCGCGAAATAACATTGGCCATCCAATCAAATGAGAATTGATATGTCTTTACACTCTAAATGTTTAACTCCAAATGTGGGCCCTCTGACTTGACTTTGAAAACCTAACATCCAGTCATCTTTCAAGTTAATATGTCAATCTTTGATTTGCCGAGAGAAAAATATCAAGTTCCTCTGTATTTTCACCACCTGCATATGTCAGAATGCCTTTATCTTGCAGTATCTTTCTTCTCTGGGACCCACCTTCTTTGAAACT
Source organism: Cryptomeria japonica (assembly GCF_030272615.1). NCBI lineage: Eukaryota > Viridiplantae > Streptophyta > Pinopsida > Cupressales > Cupressaceae > Cryptomeria > Cryptomeria japonica. The sequence continues at coordinate 778,683,140 of NC_081411.1, read as the reverse complement.
ATCGGACCCACTTTGCTAACTATTGCACTTTCTACCACATGCCATCAGCTTACTTGACCTCAGGACTAGCTAGACCATCCGATTGGAATGCCACATCATTTCACCATTTCGCAGGTCTTAAACCACGATCCATTTTGCCTTGGGAAATAGCGCAAACCATTCGATCAAATGAGACTTGATCAGCCATTACACTAACAGCCTTGGCTCCGCACTGGGTCCCACTTCTTTATTGACTACGTGCTACCATGTGGCACTCGACCACTAGCTTTGAAAGGATTTCTGCATTTAACTCAACGCCGGCTGCACATCTTTCTTTTATACCACCGGTTCCACCTTGGCAGGCCCATGGCTTCTTTTAAGACCACATGTTCATGGACACATTACCATCTATCATGACACATGGACGGTCCTTGTTTACTTTCACTATTTCGCAGGATATAAAGCATGAGCATCTTACCCTTGTGAAATAGTGTGAGCCATCAAATCATTGTCTAGTTGCTCGGTACTTAACCATCTAAATAGACTCCATGAGGGGTGGGCCCTCTGACTCAACTTTGAACACCTGGCATCCAATCACCTCTAGAGCTGACATGTCATTTTTTCATTTGCCGAGAGAAAGCACTGGGCTATGATTAATTCTTGACCCCTATATCTGCCAGGTCACCTCCCCTCCTGCGATTTGACTCACCTCTGGGACCTACCTTTTAACCTTTGATCTTGACTTGCTAATTGTTGTAGGTGGTGCCACGTGCCACCATTTTACTCACCTTCTTAACCAGCTAGACTGCCTAGGTGGCATGCCATGTTAGTTTTGCAACTTCACCTAGCAAAATTGTGAAAACCGTAGATTGATCTGTGAGATGCACACTACTTATTGGGCCCAACAACTTTAGGAGGGATACACATAAGGTATAAATTTTTGTGATTAATTCACATGACCACCTAGGCAGAAAAACAAGGGGGGACACTTCCTATGATCCCATGACCCATTACTTAAGTGGATAAAGTAACAAAAGAAAAGAAACCAGAGGGTTTTTTTTATCAGACATTAGGTGATTTAGAAAATCAAAAACCCTAAACCCTTAAGACCTAACATAGAGCTGAAGCAATTGAAAATGTGCCTTACTCAAGAGAAATCATAGCCAATTATGGGAAAAGAAAAAACCCATTTTTAATCAGTGATAACATGAACTAAGAGAACTTGGTTCCATGGAGATGAAGAGTGGGCAAGCAGGTGACTTCACTCAAACCATCAAGGAAGTTCAAGAACGGGTCAAGAGAGACATCCTAGAGTCTACTCAAAAACTAAAAGCTAAAGTGGTTGAAAAAAGGAGGTTCAGTTCAAAGTGGGTGACTATGTGATGGTCCAAGTAAATCTAGAATGCAAAGTAGCAAGCCTACTAAGCTACAAATGAAGAGGGTAGGACCTTGTATAATTCTATCCAAATATGGTGAAAAAACCTACAAGGTGGATCTTCCTTCAGATTTGGCTATATCACCAGTCTTCAATGTTGCTGATCTGATATTATATAAAGGTGACATAGTAGGGAAAACTAAAAATCAAATGAAGATGTTGTAGGAATTGGATATGAATACCTCACCACAATTGAAGCAGCCCATAGAAGAGGAGATCTTCAAGTCAAGGGTGAAGAAGTATACTAGACACCAAGTCTACATGGAACACTTGGAGAAGTGGGTAGATCAACTTGAGTCTGAAGCCACTTGGGTTGAAGAAGGCAAGTTCAAGAAACTTGGTATTGACCTAGCTCTCATCTCTCCCCTAGTTCCTTAATTCTATGAAGAGGGGGAGTATGGTGCAGGAGCACCCTTCTAAGGTCTTCCTCCTTTTGGATTTTGTTGGGATTTTGTTTCTTTAAGAAGCCATGTAAATGTAATAAGAGCTAAGAGCTCATTGGTCTTCTTTAGGTCCTAGGTTCACAAGTCTAGGTTGATTTTTCTTGTGGAGTACAGGGTATGTGTGCCATTGATGAGTTTGGGGTCCTATTAGTATGGTTGCGTGCATAGGATAGCCCAATGTAGGCTTAAAAGTCAAGAAAAGCAACATTGCAAAAGTTGCAAAAAGTTGCATGACAACTTTTCAAAGTTGTCATGCAACTTTTCTGCCTAATAGGTAATAAACTTAGCTTGGCATGGAGAACCCTAACCTTGGCACACAAACCAAGGAAAAGACATTATATATTATTGCAAACCCTAAAATGAGGGGTTGGATGTCAGATTGTATGGCCCAAGGAAAAAGACCTTTGACTATGACTGTGTTTTAGTTGCTAGTCGGCATAAATGGAGCATTAAAAGATTGATAATGGATTGTTTTGCAGACTAAATGGTGTTGAGAGTCTTGTATTGTGTTTATACTTTCATTTTGAGCATTTAGGTTAGGTTTATTGTGCAGGTTTTGTGTTTTTTGTAAATATTTTGTGATTTACTATTTCACTATCCAGTTTTGGACTATTTTGTGTAAATGTGTTGACAACTCTTATCCCCATTGTGGAAACACCATGACACCATGGGGAATAGGAGTGTAGACTCTATACAATACCTTAGAGGAAGCAGGGCCCTTGAAGATGTAGGAAATCCTTTCAAAGACCCACTCCTAAGCGAGACTGGACTGTGCCCGACTAGGAAGGGTTGAGGTTGTAGAGGTTCATGAGAGCAAGGAAGGACAAGGAAGGAGACACCCTCTGAAGGAGTTGTAGAGGGGTTTGTGGAGCACCGTTGGTGAGAAAGAGGAGCTTCCACCAATCCAAATAAGGTGGTGAAGATAGCAAATCATCACTATGACCCTGGCAGGCCTAAAAACCCTCATAAAAACCCTCAAAAACCCCTAAATTCACCTAGGGTAGTGTATAGACACTTGGAGGCCCAAAACCAGGAAAATATTTGAGCCTTTGCCAAATTAATAGTAGTCCCTTTGGGAAGTTCCACAAGTTTGAGCATCATTTGCAAGAGGGAGCCCTAAAAGTCCGGAATGGAGGCCTAATTGGGCACATTCCTTGTAGCCCTATTTTGTAGGAAAGAAGCAAAATAGTGAGATTGGTAACAAATAGGAAGGTCAAAACCTCTTGGGGGCACATGAATGGATGGAAAACTATGTCAAAGACTTATCCTATCCTTTCTAGGACCTAAGAAGGTGTAGGAGTAGCTAAACCCTTATTAGCCTATGTGAGGGGTTTTTTTTAAGCTTGTGAGTAGGTGTGACCTTAGGAGAAGTATCACTAGTTGTTGGTGGGTGGATTGGGCAAGGTAAGAGGATTCCACAAGAAAGGGAATTCCTAGAGACCCTAGGGTGTGGTTGGAACACCTAGTGATCCAAGGAGAGGATCAAGGAGCATAGACTAGGCTAGTCTATCCCATACCCATCCTATCACATTGTTGGGTCTATAGGTAAATTGGACACATTGTTCAAATTCATTTCTTCTAATATTCAGACTCTAGATAAGATAAATAAGGAGACTGCTAAGGAAAGAGTTAATAAGGTGAAGGATGATTTCTTTGATAAAAAAATAAAGGAGTGTACAAGATAGATTGATTCTTTATTATCGGCACTGAATTCCACCATTCTCGAATACAAGGAATTGTATAGGGAAGCATGTAAACCTCACCATCTAACAGGAGACATTGATGAGCAAATAAAGAAAACACAGAATGAAATTGGTTACATTGCTAACAATATGATTGGTTCTTCAGAACTCACATCAGTTTTGGATCAAGAGATGGAAATTTATGAAGAGAAGATTGAGAAGTTGGAAAGAGAAAAGGCAAGGTTGAAGATGAAAACTCGGGAGTTAAAGAACAAACTTGGTCCTAGATTGGATAATTTGTTAACACACTGGAATGAGCTAACCAAGGGAACTATTTAAGGAGAAAGATCACTAGAGAAACAAATGCATTATCTCACCAGAATGATCCGACAGATAGAGACTATAATTTTTGATAGCACTAAGTTTTTGCAAGGTCTTAACTTAGTTCTGGTAGACATTTTATAGATTGTACATAACCGCATATAGTATTCTTAGTAAAATTTTGAATTTTTTATACTTTTGATATCCTTTGACATTGATGTCAAAGGGGGAGTGGTGTAATGAGAAAAATGTACAGAAGGAGATCATCTTCTCAGGCAGAGCACTCTCAGTTTTTGGACTTCATTTTCGATATCAGTTTTGGATTTTTCTCATTAGTGTTGCCATCAATGCCAAAGGGGGAGATTGTTGGCATTATACACTCTAATGAGAATGGTTGATGTTGTCATTGATGGCAACCAACTAGTAACAGGGTTCAAAGTTTATACCAGCAATAGAATTCACCTATCGACAATGACAGTCACTACATAGGTTATTCACACCGACAACAGATCATACCAGCAATCCAAGCAGACTTGGAATTAATATTGTTTATGCAAATAATATTGTAATGTAATATTATATTTGTATAGCTGACATGATGTATTGTAAGGGCTCATATATGTATGAGATCTTGTAGGTTATTTTGAAATGTAATTAGGTATGTATGTAAGTAGTATATGTTAGTGAATAATTGTATATGCAGTTTGATGTATTTATTTTGAGAGAGAATAAGAAGCAAAGAAGAGAAAACAAGGTTTTTGGCAGAGGTATCAGACAGAGCTTAAAACAGTACTAAATCCAACATTGCAGATGCTATTTTAAAGTAGTACATTGTTATTGGATTTAACCATCCAATTGTAGTCAGTGGGACTACCTTTTGTTGTTGAGCAGTGAGCTCTAGGAAGTTGGTCTTCATGCATGTGTAGGCCCCTATTGTACTAAGTAATATTTATTCATATTGTTCAGTGAGTAAATATTGTGGGTCACAAATCCCGCCAAGGTTTTTCCCCTACTGGGTTTCCTCACCAAAAATATTTGTGCTATGGTGTGCATTGATGCTTCTTCTTTTGTTTCTCTTTAGTGCATTATTATTTGTTTACCGGTATATTAATTTGGGTTGTAAAGTTACAAATAAGTTTAAATCTACCATCCATCAGTTAGACACTGAATCACCCCCCTATCTTAGTGTCTTTGAGACTAATCAAGTATCTAACATACCGATAGGGCTTACCGATAGAGAAGCAGCATGTGAGAGTAGCAAGAGAAGTGAGTCAATATTGTAGAGAACATATCTCACTAGCAAAGTAAGGTATATGAAATGGTTGCAAGATTCACTTGTAACAAGATAACTACTTTTGTATTTGAAGTTTACATTGTGATCACTGAGTTGTAGCTTCATTGATGCAGAGCATCATGGAAAACCAAATCACAACCAAGGATCTTGCTGATCCAATCATCATTACAATCATTAAGTGGCAATGCAAATGGTATTCATCCATTCTACAATGCAATCACAATATAATCTTTACACAAGGGTTGTCTATCAAATACTTCCACCATATGCCACCAATCAACCCCAAACCACTTTAAAAGGTTATATTCCATCCCTACAGACCTTAATTCAATATTTTAGATCATAAAATTCACCAAAACATGAGACAACAAATTCTTTATTCCCATGGAGTACCCTAGTTCAAGGTTTCATCCTTAAAAACTGTTTTCACAAAAATAACCACAACTTCTTCAATTCTTAACCAAATTAAGTGAGATAAAAATAAATTGAAAGAGGGTTCAGAGACCTTTCCAAAAAATATATCCTTTCTTCATCATTATTCTTAATTTGGCCATATCAAATGCTGCAACAGGACTGCTCCTGCATTTACCAGTCTGATTTCACAATAAAATGTAGATGAACAGTCATTAATAAGTTTTTACATATTGAAAATAAATCCAATCGCTTCAGTCAGATTGTAGATAGGTCAGATAAAAAACTGTTCCCCAAGTTATAGCCAGATCCAACAGTTAAATCAAATGTTATGAAGCTTTTCCCAAAATTGGTTAACCCTAGGCAGGGTTTTGGCAGTTACAAACTGTTTTCACCAAAACGTCCATAACTTTCTCAAATCTGCATGAAATAAACTCAAACGAAAATAATTGGAAAGCTTATTCATTTTTATACACTATCCAATTAATAATACATGGTTTTCCAGGCTGTACATGGCCGTACAAGTCCTGGAAACCAGAGGAAAACCTTTAAAACACCAAAATAACAAATTGAAAAACCAAGAACTTGTTACCAAATTGATTTCAATGCTTCCCAATGCCTTCCATTTCTTCATTTTCATGGATTAAAATCCTTAAATACATAAATCAACCACTTGGGTCGAATTCCCTTTGAAAATTAACTAAATAACCACCTTTCAACCAAATGACACCTCCTCTATCTAGGTTTTGTCTTGATAACTCTTTGAGTTTGCACTCAAAACTTGTTAAGATATTACATGGAAATTATTAACACCTTATAATGGACCAAATAACACAATTTACATCATTTTCCCCCTTCATGATACTTTTACACAAATTTGACCTCATAAACCCAATCAAGACTCAAATGCACAACTTGGGCAACTTTGGACAAAATGGCTCATTTAGCCTTACATATTATGATTCAATGGACTCAAATGACCTTAATACATTATGAATGACTCAAATACAATCAAATTGTTCACATTATGACTTTTGACCTCCTGGTATGCTTGTGTGCTGAGGTGCTCTTGCACCATTCATGTAGGGGTTGTAGCTCCTTTGGGTTGTATCCCATAAACAAGTTAGGGGTTGGTGCCCTAAATAAAGGGTTGGTGCTCCTTGGGTTGGTGCCTTAAACATTGTAATAGAGTTTTCATTGTGAGGCTGGATTGGAGCAGTAGTCTCTAGCAACATTTATCACTGAGGTTTTTCCCATCTTGGGTTTTCCATGTATATATTGGTGTCATGTGATGTCGCTTATGTGACTGCATTTGTGTTGGTCTCCCCACTAACCTGTAAGTCTACATTAAGTTGGATATAATAGCTAGTATGCTCACATAGGATAGCTAAAGGTAAATGTTTGAGAACCACTTATTCACCCCCTCCCCCTCTCAGTGGTGCATTGTCTCTAACAATATGGATTTACAAACAAAATTATGAACTCTAAGAATGCATCTACTATGCTGGATGAGTTCTAGTTAAAGCATAGTTTGTATCAGTTCTCACTATGTCCTCCCTTACCCATTCTTCATTTCCCAAACCTCTTAAACCAATATCCAAGACTGACTATAGAATATTACATTTACACACTATCAATCAAGATCACTCACATTATCTTACACACCTATATCACCTTATATATTCAAAATAACGTAACTAGACTGACTTAAATACCCTTCCCTAATTATAAACACAAATGCCTTATGTCGGCTTACAATGATATTAAAATTTATTTACACGTCAGCCTAGACAAAAATAAATGCATTAAACTTTGTGATCAATGCCACTAATTTTTTCCGTGTAGACCTATCAAATCAATCTCCTATGTCGACCTCATATACTGGTTCCTAGTTTGTCAGCTCCCTTATCACCCAGTTGTCAATTCCTTTGTTTGTTGGTTACTAGTTCCTTTGTATGCTAGATGACTTGAATATCGATGAGTACTGGTTAATTATCCAACCCAAAATGGGGTGGGTTTCCATCAATGACAACACCACTAAACTAGATGATTGCCAATTGCCAACAATCTCCCCCTTTGGCATTGATGACAACACTCATGTGAAAAATGGATCATTGAAATATTGTTCCAGTTCCTCCCAAAAATTGATCACCAAAACTAACCCTGTTCCCCCTGAGATATACATTATTTCTTATGTCCCTTTACATTTTTCACATGAACCTCTCCCCCTTTGACATCAAAGAGAAAGGCAGGGTAAATAAAGAATGAAATAATGAGAACAAAATTATGATTACTGGATCTATATATGCTTGAAAATGTCTGGATAAGAACCCTTCAAGAATGTCAGGTAAGTGTCCCAGCCATATTTTAAGATACTCAAAATTGATACAAGCCCATTCAACAAAAAAGCATGAATTTCCAACTTAGCTAGGTTTGTTGGTGTGGGCTTTTCCATCTATTCTATACACTCCCTCTTACAAAGCAACAAATTATTTAACTGGGGACTAACCAATCCTCTCAATTCTCTAGCTCATCAAATGATTTTGTCCTTATCTTTCACTAGGGTTGAAATCTCTGATTCAAAAAGCAAAATTTTACCATCAACCGAGCTGGTCAATGACTCAGTACCACCAAAACTGATTAAAATCTATTAAATTTTCTCCTTATCCTCCTTTATTTTATTATCTAGGTTAGCTATTAAATGCGATATGTTAGAGAAAGACTAATATATATGACTACACAAAATGAGAGCCTCATCAATCCTTTTTAATTCTCTAGTTAGATTAGTCTTATCAGATGCAATCATATTATTACAAGTTACCAATCTAGTTGCATTGTACCTCTCTATCAACTGTCGGTTTGATACCTATTGAAGAGTTTTAAACTCTTTGAAAATATGCTATGTCAAACCTTTCAATTTACTAGATGGACTTCCAATCAGATCTACCTTATACTCTGATGCAAGCTTCTGCAAAATCGGGATGGCTTTCTCAATGACCTGCTTGTCTTCAGTCCCTTCCTTCCTTAGCTTTTGAGCTGCAACATACATCAATTCAAAACTGCTTAGTTGCTCAACATTCTTCTGTGAAAAATCAACTTGACCAGATGAGCCAAGTGCCAACAATGAATGACTATCCAAAATTTTCCTGGAGGATTCAACCTTATGACTTTCACTGATGGCTTCACCACTTGGTGTAGTTACCTACTCAACCTTAACCTCTTATGTATGTACATTTGGTGTCAAAGGTTCAATATCCTCAACCTATTTATTTTTTGTATCCACATCAATAACCTCTATATCCGAAATATTTTATTCTAGTGTATCTTGCTTATCCTATATAGTTTCAATGTTATCTATAGGTTTCTCTAAATTTTCTACACTTGGTTCTACCAGAGGAATATCCTCTATTAGTTTTTGTTCCAAAATCGATGAATCCATACCCAATATAATTTTCCCCTTATCATCTACTAGTATGTTTGGAGTGTTAGACTTTGTAGGGACTTTCGAGGATGTAAAGAATCCATGTTTATCTACAAATAATTTTACCCATTCCTCATGGGTCTCCTTAACTATTTTATTTACTCTACCTACCATGAGACTCACATGTCAGTGTCTAGTTTGAAAAATTATTTTATTTGCAAAATTTAGACACTACTGCATCTCATCATCTATGATGCCTCCACAAATAGTTAAAACTCCTATATCTTTATTTGTTTATCCTCTTCAACCATAGATAACCTTCTAGCATCTATTTTATTATACAAATCTCCTAGTATTTGTCTTTCTATCTTTATTAATGCTTTCTTATATATATATATCTAGGTATAACAAAACTGATTCCTCAATTTCCATTTGTTCCTTATCATCCATATGTACATAATAATGATGTATATTACTCAATATTCCTATTGGTATTTTGATGATGTTTAGTTGCGATTGTTGTTGATGGACACACACCTATTTGATGTATGAGTTATTCTCAACTAGTAGTTGTTACAACTAGCATTGTATGTCATTATATGTATAGTCTTTGTTTTTTAAAGGCTATCATTTTTTCACAAAAGATGCTTACCAGCCGTATCTTGTATGAAGACCCCAAGTCTTATAAAGACCTCAAGTGGAATGAAGACCCTGAGCGGTAGTTAATCTTTTTTATCAGAACACTATGCTCCAGTTTTCTAGTCTTCATTTGTTAACTGGTAATCGATATATTGTGTTAACCGGTATAATTGTAAAGTGTGATGAGTTATCATCCACCAACACTTTGGTGATGTTTGTGTGTTGTGTTACCAAATGTGTCTAGATGCACTGTACCTAGGAAATTGTAGTCTAATCTTATTGGACCAACATGAAATCAGGTTCCTATATGAGGAGATCATGTCTAGGGTTTTTAAGTGTTATTGATATGTGTGAGTGTTGAAGAAAAGATTAGGTCTGTGCAAGAAAAGGTATCTCACGAAAGAGATTGAGAGTGCAAATTAATGATGGAATACATTGATAGGGAGCTATCAAGAATCTAATCAAGCATTTTATGCTATCGTCTAGATCATTCACTTGTTGATTACTAATATCTTCGACAAGTCTGAAACCCTTAACCGGGTAGGCCCAGCCAAGCCTATTGTAAATCCTCTAACAAGGTGGTTCATAGTTGTGGATCTGAAATCCTTTAATAGGGTAGTCTTTAACAAGACTTATCTCCTAATAAAGATCTAGATTCCTAATAGGATCTGTTCTGGTGAAGAACATCATAAGGCCTTAACCGGTTTGACCTTAACTGGTCTAGTTACTATTCTACATATAGTTGACTTGTGAGTTTTACTCATTGTGGTTTATCCCATTTGGGTTTCCACATCAAAATATCTTGTGTTATGGTGATTCTGCTTCTATGGGTGAATGCTTTTTTTTCTATTTGTATTGTTTGTGTTTTAATATGTTTATTGTTTAAACTAATACACCGGTCTACAATAAAATTGTTTAAGAGTGTGGTTAAATTGTTAGGCATACTAATTCATCCCCCCCCCCCCTCTTAGTATTCATCAATTGGTATGAGAGCCTACCTTTCTATAATTCTAACCACTTGGAAGGAGATGTGGGGGAATACAACATGAGGGAACTCAATCACCATCTTATTGAGTCTAAGAGAGCTTATGATGAACTCAAGATCAAGTATAAAGCCTCTTTAGCCAAGAGAAGAGAACTTGCTGACAAATTGATGGAATTTACTAAAAAATAGCTCTTCTGATGAAGCAAACATGGAAGTCCTAGTTGAAGTAGTGGAGAAACTAAATGAATCCAAAACTAACGTAAGGAGGGAGTTGGAAGGACTAACTATCAGGATGAGTCAAGAGCTATGAAATAGAAGAAAAACTAAAGATTTAGTGAAGGCCAAGGAGAGTGAGATCTCTAAGTTGAAATAAGATATTGGAACCATCACCACTCATCTATAAGAGGGTAATGAAGAGAAAGAAGAAATACAAGCAGACCTAAATGTTTCTATCTCTCAGAATGAAACATTGGTGAAAACCAATAATGCTCTTTCCAAGGAACTTGCTAAATCAAAAGAGATACTTGCAAAGTTCAACCAGAGTGCTACTAAGTTGGAACAAAAGTTGGAATTGGTGAAGCCATCAAAGGATACCACTAGACTTGGTTTCTATAGATACGAGGAAGGTGAAACCTCTAGACCTAAGAGTGATGCACCTAAGAACAATGACAAGAGTAAAGGTAAGCAAAAGTTTAAACCTATTTGCTTTAACTATCTCAAGGAAGGACATACTGCCCATGTATGTAGGAGCAAGGCTTACAATAACTTTCCTTACATGGAAAATAATGTGGCTAGAACTAGTAGATTTAATGGTCACTATTATGCATGCAACAAGTTTGGGCATAGAGCTTTTGAGTATAGGTCAGTTATGAACAACTCTGGAAGATATGCACCATGATCTAAAGGAGTTTCCTCAGAACCTCCTATGAACTGGAACACAAACTGGTACAGAACCTATGACCACTAGTCAAATAGTTATGGAGCAACAAACAACTGGAGAGAAACCTATTTGATCTATCGTGGTAGCAGTCACACTGCTACAACATGTAGAAGGAAGAATGGAAATGTGAACACCAGACCATGGAGAACACCTAGAATGGTATGCTATAATTGCAACAAATTGGGACACACTTCTAGAGCATGTGGACTAAGAAAGAATCCATTAGAGACATATCGATCAACCTAGAAGGGAAGATTGATGTTGAAACCGTTCAGGAAGATATGGATAAAACTTGGAAAAATAAGTCAAAAGAGAAGCCACAAGATGTATCAGTTTCTACACCCGATATGGATTCCCCTAAACTAGCAAACTGAGCTTCAAAAATCTTAGGGGGAACATATCGATAACATTGTTTTCAACTCCTAGAGTATATCGGTATTTGTTACCTGTCAACCGACAGAAGAAATGAAAAGGTAAAAGGTAAAATTAGGGTTTGAGCCCTAATGGTGTTGTATTTATTGTGGTAGGTGGGAGCATGTTTAAAAGTGACTTTTGTCATCATTTTTACTTACCTATTTTAAGAGAGGAATTTTCTAGCTTGAGTAGTGCAACTAGAGTAATTCATCTTGCATTCAAAAGAATTCAGAAAGGAATCTTGCACAAGATTTTGTAGCTATTTCAAGCTATCAGTGTGGAAGTTAGATTGGTAAAGTTTGCTTCTGAAGAAGTGTGTTGTGCTCGACATTGGCAAACCCTAGTTTAGATTGTGAAGGTATTTCTTGTTGAAACATTCTTGTCATTTGGAATCTTCTAGATATGGCTTCTGCATCTAACATCCCTTCTAGTTCTACTAAACCTAAGGAATCACCTGAGTTTCTTAGAAAGAAGATGAAATATAATGCCCTATCTCAAATTCCCACTGGAGTCATTGTTGAAGGTGATGTTTCAGGATATATTGATTACAAACTAGAAGACCTAGGGTCTCTAGTGATTCACTCCTAGCTGAGTCTGTTTTGTGGAGATGATAAGAAGATTAAACTTGAATACAACATAATCAAGAAGAAGAAATTACACAATGTAGTATATTTTCTTGAGGAATTTAGAGAAGAACACATTAGGATTATCCTTAGTAGGGTTCATAGTGATAAAGTGAACCCATGATATTACACCAGAGGCAATTCATGCTATAACCAGTTTCTGCAAAGTTGGGGAAGTCCCTATTCTTCCCAAGATCACCAAAACCAAAATGACAGAGCTCACCAGTTCTATGAGCGACCAACAGGAAATGACGGTTAACACCATTAAAGATGACTTGGTGAAATATGCATGCATAGTAATCAGGTATAGAGTACTATATGCTAGCAGAATAAATTTCATTCCTAGAGCTACGGTGCATGTCACTTATAGGATGATCAAGGAGAATGGAGAATGTGACTTATGCACCTACATGCAAAAACAAATAATGGAAAATGTGAAGTCCATCAAAGTGGAAAAAACTTTGAGGTTGAAGTTCAAACAGCTGGTTGTTGGTTTATTTTTCTATTTTCAAGTATATTTTCCTAGAGTTGGTGATGTTCATCAAGTGACCTACTGATTTCTAGATAAATAAAGGAGAGTCTACAAGTAGTAGGATTTGCATATCCAAAGACTCTGAATAAATATTTTGATGAGTCAAACTAAATATGAACCAAAGAAAGAGAATATATGATGATCTAGTTAAAAAATATGAAGATGACATCTATTTCACAATCAAAACATATCATTTCATAATGCAAGCAATTGAGCCCAAAGAAGATAAAGTTGAGCCTATGGGCTATGAAGAGGTAAATGATATACTAACAAGGTATGCCTCTACCCTACTTGCTTCACCACTAGATCTCAAAAAGAAGAGGACCGGTACTTACTCCGAGAGGATCAAATTTGTCGAAGTACTGAAGCAGAAAAAGAGTAAAGCAGTGCCATCGATATTGGCACCGGTTACATATGCTGCCAGTCCTAAAGTGACCAAGAGGTCACCAGTCAAAAATAAACTAGAGGCTATTTTTCCAAAGGTATTTGAAAGGAAGACGAAAACCAGGAATAACTCACTAGAGGTAGAAATGAAGAATACAAGACAATCAAGCAAGAAGATGAAGTCACCTAGTAATGTACCAGCAACCTCTGCATCGGTAAATATAGATATTTCCTCTTACAAGCCTATGACACATTGTGAAAGGACCATAAATAATATTAGAAGGAAAGTTCTTGATGATTTAGAAGAATATTTTGATGATTTCAATGATAGTGAAAAGGAGGATGTTGAACAAGAACTTATTAAATATTTATGTGTTAATGATCAGTCACCTTCTGATATTAAGTTAGTTACTTCTAAATCTTTGTATGATTCTTTGGACAATAAATGGTGCATTTCCATTGAAAAGGAAGAAGACATCAGGGAGAAAGTTTTTTCTCAATATTTTCTAGATGCCTCAAATTTAGAATTGTTTGAGATTATTGATAAGTACAAAGGCATCTTCTTCATGCGAAGAAGAAGACTTCAGGTACTCGGAGGCAAAACTTCTGAAGTGGAAAAAGACACCCATCTGTAGGTTAAGGCAGCTGTCAAAATGCAAAAAGTATCTAAAGCTAATCGACTGGCTAAGCAAGAGCCTGACCTATCCACACCCAAATCGGATGAAGTATTTGATAGTCTGGGTGAAAGAAGTGCAGAAAAAAAGGACCCCATTGATGTTGATGCACTGGATATTGAGGATACCACTCCAGATAAGGAGAAAGATGAAAAGGAAAGAATGGAGAAAGAAAAGGATGAGAAAGTGGAGAAAGAGAAATAAGAAAAAGAGAAAGTGGAGAAAGAAAAACAAGAGAAAGAGCAAGCAGAGAAAGCAAAGAAGAAGTAAGAAGAGAAGAAGAGGAAGGAAGAGGAGAAGAAGAAGGAAGAAGAGAAGAAGAGGAAGGAAGAAGAGAAGAAGGAGGAAGTAGAGAAGAAAAAGGAAGAGGAGAAAAAGAGGGAAGAAGAGAGGAAGAAAGAAGAAGAAAAGAGGAGAGTGGAAGAGGAGAAAGAGAAGGCCACCAAGGTAGCCCAGGAAAAAGAAGAAGAGGAGAAGAAAAGACAAGAGGAGATCAAGGCAAAGGAAGGAGGATAGACTCCTCAGGCAACCAGAGATTAAGCCAAGCAAGTTGATCCCACCGGTCCCACTGATTTGCCTCTTGCATGTCTAACTCAATCAGTTGATGAGACTGAGCTACTATGGAGCATTCAACTAGCATAGGAGAGATTGGAATAATTGAGGAAAAAGAAAGAACAGGATGTCATTTAGTTTGTTGTTGACACCCTTTCCAATCTAATCCCCAGTACTAACCTCCCCAGTACTGATTCCTCACTAGCCAAGCTCAAACTTCTTTGCACAATAGTGGATGATCAGGTACAATGTTTGGAAGATGTTGCCCAGGCCACTGCAAAAGAAAAACCATGAAAAGGAACTCAAAGTTGCCTTAGTAAAACAAATGGATGAAGCCAGGGAAAAAATTCTTAAGCAAAAGGATGATATAAGTTCAGCTATGGGTGAAGGTAACCTACTCTTGAGCAAAATTTGCCAACCTCACCTATTTTGTGAAGATGCTCTGAAATAGACAACTCAACTCCAATCGGAGTTACAGAAGTATATCGACAACTTCAAATTTTCCTATGATCTATTCACTGTATATGGATAGACTATTCATACTCACCAACATCAAATTGCAAATCTTGACTCAGAGATCTGCAGGAGCTCCAGTTGCTTCTATTACCGAAATTGCAAGTTATTCAGAATTGCTTCCTGAACTTGGAGGCTATTACTATCACACACAAGATGAGAACTATCGATGCAATGGAAGAATTAGCCTTCCAAATGAAGACTGAGAGTGAAATTGCTTCCTCACTTCTTGATTCATGGTCTTCCGACATGAAGAATTATATGCAAAACTTTAAATCTCTTTTTGAGAAGCTTTACTCTCTATTGTCATGAACATATACTCTATTTTTATATTATGCATAAAGGGAATATTTTGCATTACTTTGTCATTGTTGGAAAAGGGGGAGTAATATAAAATTTTAATGGGGAGTAGTATTGAAAAAATTTCATGCACATACTTGTAATTTTGGCAAACGGAGTAGTGTATATGCTTAGGGGGAGTAATTTTGATTATGGCATCTGTTTTTGTTTTGTAAGCACTTAGATGTCAAAATTTTCCTAAGTGTTGCCATCAATGCCAAAGGGGGAGATTGTTGGTATTTTGATGATGTTTAGTTGTGATTGTCATTGATGGACACACACTTATTTGATGTATGAGTTATTCTCAATTGGTAGTTGTTCCAACCGATATTGTATATCATTATATGTATAGTCTTTGTTTGTTAAATGCTATTGGTGTTTCATAGAAGATTCTTACCAATCGTAGCATGTATGAAGGCCCCAAGCAGTATAAAGACCTCCAGTGAAATGAAGAGCCTGAGTGACAGTTAATCTTTTTGATCGGAACACTATGTTCCAGTTTTCCATTCTTCATTTGTTAACCGATAATCGGTATATTGTGTTAACCGGTATAATTGTAAAGTGTGATGAGTTATCATCCACTGACACTTTGGCGGTGTTTGTGTGTCGTGTTACCAAATGTGTCTAGATGCACTATACCTAGGAAATTTTAGTCTAATCTTATTGGACCGACATGAAATCGGGTTCCTATATGAGGAAATCATGTCTAGGGTTTTTAATTGTTGTTGATATGTGTGAGTGTTGGAGAAAAGATTAGGTCTATGCAAGAAAAGGTATCTCATGATAGGGATTAAGAGTGAAAAATATAGAAGACTGAAGTAATGTTGGAATGCATTAACAAGGTGTTGTCAAGGATCTAATCAAGCATTTTGTGCTACTATCTAGATCATTCACTTGTTGGTTACTAATATCTTCGACAAGTCTAAAACCCTTAACCGGGTAGGCCCAGCCAAGCCTATTGTAAATCCTCTAACAAGGTGGTTCATAGTTGTGGATCTGAAATCCTTTAATAGGGTAGTCTTTAACAGGACTTATCTCCTAACAGAGATCTAGATTCCTCACAGGATCTGTTCTAGTGAAGAACATTGTAAGGCCTTAACTGGTCTGACCTTAACCGGTTTGGTTACTATTCTACAGATAGTTGACTTGTGAGTTTTACTCACCATGGTTTTTCCCATTTGGGTTTCCACGTCAAAATATATTATGTTATGGTGACTGTGCTTTTGTGGGTGAATGCTTTATTTTCCATTTGGATTGTTTGAGTTTTAATCAGTTTATTGTTTGAACCGCTACACTGATCTACAAAAAGATTGTTTAAGAGTCTAGTTAAATTGTTAGGCATACTAATTCACCCCCCCTCTTATTATTCATCAATTCAATCTTTAGTTATTTGATCAATCAACTCAGCAATTGAGAGAGAAGGAATGACTTCAATAATCTTACAGGATTCGAGATCTATATTTATGTCTAATTTCTTCTTGTCGGGAGTAGAAGTAGACTCCTTAACCAGTTTCCTCTTTTTTGTGGACTTCCTCTCCTTCAAAATTTTCTTTGGGGGTGTCAGAGGGGTTACCTTGACTTTCTATTTCTTTACTTCCTCATGCTTCTTCCTCTGTATCTTGATGTAAGTTTTGGGGATCTGTGGGGGCTCATCATTAGTATCAAAACTAGATACAATAGTAGCAATATATGTCTCCAGTTTATTTCTCTTCACTACATCCTTGCTGGTTGTTATTGTCAGTGAGGCCTGAACTATTGCTAGAGAAGATCCTTCTGCTAGTCGAATGATTTGTTTGATTTCAAAAGACATTTTATGTACAACTTCCCCAACCTTCTTGATTTTTCCTTTCCTTTTCTTCTTGTTGAAACCTATATGAACTTTAGATTCCTTCTTCTTTCCTGTCCCAAAGGTTTTCTCCTGTTCATCTACCAGGGCATAAATGGGAGTCTTGGCGTATAAGTCCAATATTCTAGCATCAACCTCATAGCCCATCTCAGTGATCCATATCTTCCATGGTTGCATTACCTCCATCAATTTTTCATCTTGCTTCACCATAAAGCAGATTTGAGTTGAATATTTGTCAACTATATGCTTTGGAACTCTTTCTCTTTGCCTCATTGTTTTCTAAAATTATTTGAAATAACCCCATAGAAAGGAGTCTCTCTCCTTATCCTGTCACAAACCCCTTATAGCCTCCTTAATTTTTTTCCTACCAGCATATCAGATGCCCATTGTGTTTTACTAGATCTTAGTAATTGATTCAAAATGAAAAGAATCAAGCAAACAACAAGGTTGACATACTGGAAACCACCATTCTTATCCTTAATCTTTTGTAGGTTTACAATTAGCTCATCACACATCCATTTACACAAGTCATACTTTTCATTTTCTTTGACCATCTTGTGAGCACAGTAAATGCATGAATTGGAAATAGAGTTCAACCAGTTTAATTGGGTTACCTTGTAACCAATGATCATGCTTGTAAATTGAACAACTTTGTCTCTAATAGTGCTTATCCTCATTGACCGGTTGTCAAAAATTGCACCGGTTAACTTCTCTACCTCATTGCTAGGTATTTTCTTCTTTTCAGGAGTCTGGTTAGTTTGGGGCAAACTGATGATTGTATAAATAGCCTCTTTGGTGATTTTGTAAGGCCAGTCAATCTATATGAATTCCCTATGGAATCGGCTCAGCACATACCAGATCATATCATCTTCAAATTTTAGTATCTCCAAGATGTCTATGAAACCTTGATCCTTCATAATTTGGAATTTCAATTTCATTGATCCATTCCTATCCTACAAATTTTTCATGTACATTGTTTTGATTTCAGCAAAACCTAAATCCTCTAGAGTGTAGTAGATATATGCTCAAACATCCTCAACATACAAGACTCCATCTAGAACCTTAGAAAATATGTTGATTGAGTCATTAACCTTCACAATCTGAGGGTATTTCTTGAAAACTAGGCATGGACGGTCCTTGATGTCAACAACAACAAGGGTAGCCACACCTACAAGAGCGAGAGTCGATCTAGAAGCCATTACAAACAAAAGATAGCTCGAAAATTGATAAAATACCTCACAACCTTGGTTGGTGAAAGCTCTTGAAAATATGCTCTAAATTCACTAGAATTCACTTGAAAATGCTCTTGATTGCCTTGAATCGCCTTGAACTCACTCTTCTTCACTCTAAATGTTGTGTGATAAAAGATAAACAAACATTTCCCTTTTATTCTCCAAAAACCCTAATTTTTCATTGACATTAATGCATGCCAACCTATCATACCGGATTCAAAATCTATAATCTCAGTACTGAAAAACCTTCAGACTAACTTCTTCAAGATTTAAAATAGGCTTTTAGATCACTACCAGGGGCAATGCAAGATTTATCATTAATTTGCCTCCCCCTAAGGCTAATGCCTTAGTTACATGGATGAGTTTCATGTTGGTGTTGGAACATTCTTCTCTACTGATTGAGTAACTAGGTTTATTATCTCTGTCGGTTGATCTTCATATTTCCTAACCCATTTCTTCTCATGCTCCTTCTAGATATCTTCAACCTTTTATTTTCCTTTCTCATCATTTCCTACCGGATTGTTCTTGCCTCTACAAAATTTAGCTATATGTCCTATTTTGTTGCATGCATAGAAAGTGACATTATTTTTCTAAATTGCTTTGTTGTATCCTTGATCATTCCTTGACCTATATTGATTAGCTATATTTCCAAACTTTCCACATGCATGAAATTTCACATTAATTCTACAATCTTCAATCCTATGACCATACTTCTTACAATTTGAATACTAACCAGGAACTGCATTGATATCCTTATTTGCTCTATTTTTTAATGTCTTGCCATATGACCAAATTTATTGCAAACAAAACATCTACCATTGAATTTATGTACATTGGGTTGCCTTACCAATTTTTTTTGATTTTGGTTGATAGGTGGATTCTCCTTCTGACCAGTTGTCTCATTTTCATTTGTGGTACCAGAGCTTTCTCCGTGCTCAAATCCAAGACCTCTAGTGTCTCCCTTGCACCCTTGATCCTTCAATAAGTCATCTAGTTTTGCAAAACTGGCCTTAAACTTGTCTTTGTATTCCTTAGAAGTATCCATATCTCCCCTTAGGATTGTTATTAATCTTTCCAATTCTTTTTCATTATTTTGGGATTGCACTAGTTCAGTTCTCAACATATCATTCTCATGCACCAGCCTAATGCATTCCTCATATATGTCTTTTAGAGGTTTGCCAATATTTTTTTCATTCTTCTTCCAGACTTCAATATCCCTAGACATCTTCATAGTTAGGGCTTACATTTCATTCTTCATGACACCATTCTCTTGACTCAGCTTCTAACATTGTTCCCTAAGGGCATCCTTCTCTTCATCATCCTGATTTTGTAAAAGTTCCTTCCTTCTAGCTTGACAGATGACAACCTCTCCTCTAGGATAAGAATGAATTCCTTTGCAGAGTTCAATTCATATTACAACTTCAATTTATTCAACCTTTTAGTATCATATTCCTCAAGTGCCACTTCATGTTGTTTCTCCATACTCAGCTCCATGGATTTCAGATTTAGGATCTTCCTCAAGTTGTTAGACTTATTCCAGGGAACTAGGCTTTGATAGCAATTGTTGGAATCCAAGAACACTGAGAAGGGGGGGGGGGTGAAATAGTGTTATGTTGGTTAGAGTATTTTAGCCTTATTAACGGATCCACTTATTAACTAATATGCATGAAAGAAAGTAACAACAAGTAATAACAATGCAATCACAAGAATAAACACCATAACATAGAGACTTATATGTGGAATACCTCAAAGAGGAAAAACCATAGTGGGATTGGTGACCCACAATATCTATCCATTGGTTAAATGAATAAATATTACAAAAGGGGATTGCACATGCAAGAAGACCAATAGCCTAGAGTGCATTTCTCATCATAAAAGGAGCCTCACTAACTACAAACACCAAATATGGAGTTACAAACAAAATTTAGAACTCTAAGAATGCATCTGCTATGCTGGATGAGTTCTGGTTAAAGCACAGTTTGTATGGGTTCTTACTATGTCCTCCCTTATTGATATCTTACTTCACTTCCCAAACCTCTTAAACCAATATCCAAGACTGACTATAGAATATTACATTCACATATTGTCGATCAAGATCGCTCACATAATCTTACACACCTATATCACCTTATATATTCAAAATAACCTAACTAGACTGACTTAAATACCCTTCCCTAATTATAAACACAAATGCCTTATGTCGGCTTAACATGATATTAGAATTTATTTACATGTCAGCCTAGACAAAAATAAATGCATTAAAATTTGTGATCGATCCTGCTGATTGCTATTTTGTAGACCTGTCAAATAAATCTTCTATGCCAACCTCATATATTGGCTCCTGGTTTTCTGATTCCCTTGTCTGTCAATTGCCAGTTCCTTTGTCTATCAGTTGCAGGTTCCTTTGTATGTTGGATGATTTGAATGCTGATGAGTACTAGTTAAGTATCCAACCCAAAATGGTGTGTGTTTCCATCACTGACAACACCAATAAATTAGATGAGTGTCAATTTCCAACATAGAGAAATTCATGAGCTTTCTGGATGCTTCAAATAGTTCATCAATCAGACACACAGTTCTCAAGTTATGGCCTTCAAAAGTTTGTACTCCTAAAATAGGAAATATAAAATACATCAGACACATAAATGAGCTGTAAAAGGGAGGGACATATGTTGATGTGTTTTGTAACATGTCATAGGGCATCTAGAAGGGAGATAACATTGGTTACACCATATTGGGTGGTTTTAGCCCATGGTTTTGTAATATTGTTTGATGATTTCTTGTATTGTATCTCCTATATATGAGGTACGTGAGATAGAGGTTATGTGTAAGAGTCTTATGGCTATTGAGTTACCTCTAAATATTTGATTAGTGGTACTCATGTGTTGAGCTTTCTCTGCAAGTATATTATAATCTATTTTGATTGTTGAATAATATATTCGACAACTTTTGGATTCTGGGGTTTTTCTCCCGAAAGGGTTTTCCCAACATTAATCATTGTGTTATGTTTTGAATGTTATTATATCTATTTCTATTTTTTGTAACTGTTGTGATGATCTATAAATTTTTTTGCACTACTGTCTTCTCAAGGTTAGTGTAGGAAGTTATTCCACTACATGACTACCTTACAAGTGGTATTAGAGCTTGATCACCTTTGGTTTTAGTTGTGGGTTGTTGGTTTTTTTGAACTAATCCAGATTTGAGTGGGAGATTTTTTAGAAGACACTTTTTGATCTTGTTGCAGGAATTTTCAAATGGAAAGTTTGTCAGGGAAAATAGAGGTGAAGAAATTTGATGGAACAAATTTTGTGATGTTGAAGTTGAAGATGGAAGCTTTGCTAATAGATCTAGATCTATGGGATGTTGTTGATGTGAATGTCTAAAGGCTCATAGATCCTATCGTGGTGGCTTAATATACTATTATGGACCAAAAATCCAAGGGTCTAATAAGACTGTGTCTGGCAGAATCTTCTTTGATCAATGTACATGAAGAAAATAGTGCAAAGAAACTATGGGATAAGCTTGGTGAAATGTATCAAGTAAAATATTTATTACATTAGATTTTCTTGAGGAATAAATTTTATTCCTTGAAGATGGAAGAGGGTCAACAAGTTCTAGACCACCTCGAAGCATTCAACATGTTGGTTTCTCAATTAGTATCTATTGGTGTTAAGATGAATGAAGAGGAGAAATGCTAGATCTTTCTTTTCTCTTTACCAGATTCATGAGATTCTCTTGAAGTGGCTATTGGTAGTACTTATGTTGTTTTGAAGTTTGAAGACATGCTAGGTACCCTACTTTGTGAAGAGATGTGAAGGAAGATATCCCACAATTAGAAGAAATCCCTAACTATTCGTGGAAGACCTGAGGAGAAAGCCAAGAAGAATGAGAAGCTTGATAAGTCCAAAATGAGAAGAAGATCAAAATATCATGGAAAATCCAAAGTCATTTGCTGGAATTGTAAAAAATCAAGTCACATCCATAAGGAATTCAAAGAAGAAAAGAACAAGAAAAATAAGATGATTGATTCTAATTTAGAGTCCAAGAAGGAAGATGGTGATGAATTTATTGCAGCTTTGATGACTCATGTACATAATGATGATTGGTTAGTTGACTTAAGTGCATCTTTTCATATGACTGCCAATAGAGATTGGTTTCCTGAATATGAAGAATTTAATGGAGGTAAGGTGTACTTGGGTGATGATTCACATTTAGACATTATTGGTCAGGGTAAAGTTAGAATCAATTTTTTTGATAGTAGAATAAAAAGGATTAATGTTGTGCTACATATCCTTGGTTTAAAATGAAATCTATTATCTGTGAGAAAACTGATAGATATGGGTGTGCAGGTAGTCTTTTTTGAAATAGGATGTAAGATGATTAAGGGTGCTATGGTAATTGCTAGAGGTGATAGGTTAGATACTTTCTATAAGCTAGACGCATACACTATTGATTGTAATAGCACTTTTGTAAAAAGTAAATTTGGGGAAGATTTGAGGGTTTCACCTTCAGCAGATGGAAATGGCTTTTGGGTACCTAAGGGTGGTCTTTTTTATGAAGCAAATTTACCTGTAGAGAAGACGATGTTATGGCAGCAGAGGCTTCGTCACATTGGAGAAAAGGGTCTAAGGACCTTGAAAAATAAAAACCTCATTGAAGGTTTGAATGATTGTAATATTGAATTTGATTTCTGTGATCATTGCATTTATGGAAAACAAAACCATTTTTACTTTTACTCAAGTTCTCATAAAACCTATGGTGTTTTGGACCTTATACATTCTGATGTGTTTGGTCTTGTAGATGTTCCTTCAATTGGTAAATCCACATATTACATTTCATTTATTGATGATTTTAGTAGATGGACAAGGATATATTTTCTAAAGAGTAAATTTAAAGTTTTTAGTTGATTTAAAGAATTTAAAGCAATGTTTGAGTTGCAAACTAGAAAGAAAATTCAAAGTTTTAGGATTGATAATGGCAGTGAATTTTTCTCTAATGATTTTGATAGATTCTATAAAGACTATGGCATTAACAGACCTGAGACAACTCTGTATTCTCTACAATAGAATGGAGTTGCAGAAAGAATGAACAAGATACTGATGGAGAAGGATAGGAGTATGCTAAGTGGTGCCGGTCTAGAAAAAAAATTTGGGTTGAACTTGCTATCTGATTAACAGGTCTCCTACATCAGCCCTTGTTGATAAAACACCTATGGAAGCATGGTCAGGTCACAAGCCTTCATTGAGACATCTTAGAGTTTTTAGTTGTGAGGCATATGCACATGTGCCAAAGGAGAAGTGGACAAAGTTAGAGAACAAGATTGTGAAATGTATCTATTGGCATTGAGTTGTCATTGACGTCAATCGGTATTGGAGGCAAGCTACCGATAGAGGTATGTCATCTGATATGAAGGAGAGTGTACTGATATGGTGAAAGAAAAATAAGGTATTGAGAAGATTAACATGAAGACCTATCAAACAAGTCTAGTGGAAGACAAGTACTTATTGAGACTATCAGTGACTTCACCGGTATGAGGTGAGATACATGTGTGTGTTGGCATGTTGAGTGATAACCGATAGAGCTTAAACTAGTTTGGAGTTTGGCTGCCTAGTTATGATGAAGAGGTAGAATGTTAAAGTAATCACAAATCAATGTAGGTGAAGATGTGCTACCAGTGTAGTGTAAACTACAGGTTAGCAGGACGAGAAGGTCTCACCAGTAAAGACATGTACCTATATGAGTTTCTTGAATGTTCATGTATGAATTGACTATGTGTCAGTGACTTGAGTGATTTACCATTGTGATGCCATGTGGAGCTGAGGTAGAAAACATGCAAATGTTAGTGAAGCCTCTATCAACATGCTTATTGAAATAGCTAGTCGAGATTAATGAATTAACCAAAAATTATAGGATTTTAACTAACTGATGCAGCTCGACGAAGAAATAATAACAAAGGAAGATTAGGGAGTAGTTGGCACCTGGATCGAAGCAAAGAAATCAGATTGCAAGAAGATCTTGAGAATGAAACAAATGAGCTTTTTATGAATCGACAAATTTCAAGGTAGAAAATCATGTTCGAGATTCCCATATTTAGCAAGTATGCATTGGATAATGAAAAATGTGTATAGATGTATTCCTTGTGTATAGGTGATCAATCCAAGATAGATTGAATCAAATCTCATGTAGATTTTGTCGGGTGTAGGAAACCCTAATCACTTCGAGTTTGAATTCATTCTTGATGGGAAAGCTCAAGCTTAAATATGATGACTTGAGACTGTGATTGTTGTTGCTGCAAAGTGAAGACAAGTGTAAAATTGTTGTCTGAGAGCTGAAGAGATAAACACTTGAAGTGATTATGAGTGAAGTATTGACCAATAAGGAGAAGCAAAGTAAACCGGTATAAGGAACAACTGGTAGAGAGTACATTGAACACAAAGGTGACAATTTGGAAGAATTTATGCATGATTAAGAGTGATCGAGTGTGAGTTGAGAGTGGGAAGATATTGTGAGAGGGGATTGAGAAAAGTGATCAGTAAAGTCAAGTTGTAGAGTGGGTGGAGAGAATACAGACCAGTAAAGCTGAAACCGGTAAAGGAGACTATTGTAAGGTTGCAAAACTTCATTTGCAATAGTGATTTCATTTGTATATTTGAGTCTTATATTGTTTTCACTATATTTTAACTTAGAGAAGGGGTTGTAGCTCCTTTAGGTTGTAGCCTATAAATTGTGTAGGGGTTGGCGCTCCTTTGAGTCAGTGCTCATAAATCAGGGGTTGGTGCTCCTTCGGTTGGTGCCCTAAATATTGTAATCAAAGTTTTATTGTGAGGTTGGATTGAAGAAGAAGATCTCCAGTAGCTATTCTCATCGAGGTTTCTCCAACATTGGGTTTTCCTCTTATATATTTGGTGTTGTGTGATATATTCTTGTTCATTTTGATGTTAATGTTTTAGGTAGTCCTCTCACACACTCTACTTGCATTGTTTAAGTTATCGGTTAGCATTCAACTTGTCCTCTACTTTACCTATATCTCTCTAGTAGAGAAAAAGAGTTTAAATCATTGATTCACCCCCCTCTCAGTGATCCTTTGTGTCAAACTATTGGTAACAAAGCAAGGTACCCTATTTTGTCAAAAAGCATTCTCTAGCTTTTGTAGATCCTATTAAGTGTTCACAATGGCAAGAAATGAATCTGCCTCCTCAAAAGCCCATATGTTTGTTGGTGTCAACTATGCCTTCTGGAGTAGAAGAATGGAAACCTATTTGTCCTCTCTAGGTTGTGATGTATGGATGTCGATTGTAAATGGATATACAAATCCTAATAATCCCCCTACTGATCTAGGTGCTAAGAGGGAATATGAGAACAATGCTAAAGCTAAGATGTCATTCGTAGTGGGTTGTCTGATAATGAGTTTGTTAAAGTCATGCACTTCTCTTCTACCAAGGAAACTTGGGACAAGTTGTAGAAGATATTTGAAGGCGATGCTAAAGTCAAGGAAGCGAAGTTATAGACATTGAGAGCACAGCCTGAGGGTTTGAAGATGAAAGATGAAGAGAAGATTTTTGATTATCTCCAAAGGGTGGATGAAACAACAAACACCATTAGAGGGCTTGGAGAAGAAATTAAATATGAGGTGGTAGTGAAGAAAGTACTTAGATCTCTTACATCTAAGTATGATACAAAGGTCTTAGTAATAGAAGAAGCTAAAGATCTGAAAGTCTTTACAATGGATGAGTTGTATGGCTCCCTAATTGCTTATGAGATGAGGACTGCCAATACTAATGCTGTGAAGAAAGAAGCTACATTCAAGACTTCAAGAAAAGGAAAAGAAGAATCTACTCATGATGCAATTGGTGAAGACTCTGATGAAATCATGGCAAACATTTTTAGAAGAATCAAGATAGGTTCAGGCAAATATAAAGGCAAGCTGCCTTTGAAATGTTTTAACTGTGAAAAGATTGGAAATTTTGCTACCAAATGTCCTTATTGTGATAAGAATAAAGATGATCAATCAAATGGTAGCAGATCATTTAGCAAGGATAGGAAGCAAAATGTCTACTGGCATGGTAGAAAAGGCTATCAAAAGCATATCAATCTTTACATAACATGAAGATGATACTAGAGATGAGGAAAGTGCCTCAGATGACTGCTATAGTAGAGATGAAGTCAGAAGAAACCTTTTTATGGCTCAAGAAGTACCGGTACCTGAAGAAGTAGAAGAAGAGAATGAAGGAGAAGTAGACCTTGAAGTAGAACTCATTAGTGCCCTAGATTAGCTAAAGAAAACAATAAGAGACTTAAAGAAGGTAAAAAGGGTTGCAACTGAAGAACAAGAATCACAGGAGAAATCTCTTGAAGAAACCAAGAGAAGTATTGCATATCTAAAACTCAATTTGGAAGAAGCCAAGAGGATGTGTGAAGTCATTAGTACTGGTCTAAGTGAAAAGTAAAAGAAACATCAGAATTTGGAAAAAGAAATAGTGAAACTCTAGAAGGACTTAGATAAAAGTTAGGAAGAAATAAAAAAGAGAAGCAAATTTGAAGGCGACACTGAAGCTCTAGACAAGATGCTAAGCAAATAGAAGAAATCCAGAGAAATTGGTGGCTTAGGTTTTCAAGAAGTTCAAAGTTCAAACAATAAAAACATCTCATAAGGAGATACAATTCACTTCTTCAAATGAAGGTGAAGAGAAGAAGACATTTATGGTAGGAAAGGATACCGACAAGAAGACATATGCAGATGCTGCTAGAAACCACCACACAAACCCGTATGCTCAATCAATGAACTAAAGACCATACTCAATTTACCAACATGCCGATCCAAGAAGAAATAAAAGTGTTAATAACAAAGGATTCACAAGGGTTAGCAGTATGAAAGGAAGACCCCCAGTGAGGTAGTCATTTGCAGGTTCAAGACAACCTAACTAGTATGTTCCAAATTTTCATGTTTATTGTCACCGAAGTAATAAGTTTGGTCATAGAATGGCAAAGTGTAGGAAAATGAATGCCAACCCTAGTTTTGAGAGTAGAAACTCATTTGTTGCACTATAGAGTACAAATGTCACATATTATAATTGCAATGAGTTTGGTCAAAAGAGTTATGAATGTAGGAGTAATATGCAAATGCACTACAAGAAAGCATTGAATACATCTTATAGTGCTAATGTGAAATGCTATAAGTGTCATAATTTTGGTCACATAGCAAGGTATTATCAGCTGAGAAGTAACAAGCAAAAGAGAATTGTACCGGATGAGAATTTGGAAACAAAACCAGAACACAAAGTGATAGAAGAAGAAAAGAAAGAAGAGAAACTAGTTTTGGTAGAGAAGGAGAAAAACAAGACAGAGTCTAGCCTAATTGTGCAGACTGCTCTACATGCTAAAAGGAGGAATTTATGGGTAGTTGATAGTAGTTTCTCAAAGCACATGAACGAAGATAAGAAAAAGTTCATCAAGCTTGATGATTGGAATGGTGGTTTAGTCCAGTTTGGTGATAACTCCTCCATCAAGATCAAAGGCCAAGGTACACTAAATATTGATGGAAAGCTCAAGGCTCATGATGTGTACTATGTGGAAGTTTTGAATCATAACCTATTGAGTGTAAGTCAAATGTTTGACAAAGGCTACAAGTTCTCATTTGACTATATCGGTTGCTAGATAAGAAAGAAGAGTATCGGTTAGGTGGTAGTAGAAGAAAAGAGAATAGAGGGTAATGTCTATAATTTGAAGGAATGCTATGAGTCCCAATGCATGATGGGATAGGGTAATGAAAGATGGTTGTGGCATAGAAGATTAGGCCACGTGAATTTTGATAATTTGGTTAAGATAAGGAAGAACCAATATATGAGAAACATACCTCGAATCATAAAACCGACAAGCACATTCTATGATGAATGTGTCAGAGGTAAGTAAGCAAAGGTCAGCTTTAAAACAAAAGAATATAACACTTCAAGAACTTTGGAGTTGATACATACAGACTTATGTGGGCCAACAAGGAAAAGAGCATTGGCTAGAGAAAGGTATTTCATGTTCTTCATAGATGATTACTTAAGAATGACTTTGGTAACTTTCTAGCATGATAAGTCACAAGCATTTGAGATATTCAAAATTTTCAGGATGATGGTAGAAAATGAAAGTAGACACTAGTTAAAATGCTTAAGATTGGACCGGGGTGGAGATTTTTCTTGAAATGAATTTGTTGACTACTATGAGAAACATGGAATCCAAATCTAGTATTCAGCGACAAGAAAACCTCATTAAAATGGGGTGGTAGAGAGGAAAAATAGGACAGTGAAGGAGATGGCTAGGACTATGTTCAATGAGGCCAACATATCAGATATTTACTGGAAGGAAGCAATTCATATTGTTGTCTACACTTTAAATCGGGTATAGTTAAGAGTGAATAGTAGAATGAATCCTTATCAATTATGGAACGAAAGGAAACCAACACTCAAGCACTTTAGAGTGTTTGGAAGTAAGTGCTTCATCAAGAGTGATGCTAATGGATTAGGAAGTTTTGAATCCCAAAGTGATGAAGGAATCTTCTTTGGATACTCAACCAACAATAAAGCCTACAAATGCTACAACAAGAGATTGAGAAGGGTGGTTAAGAGTGTAAATGTGATAATAGATGAAGACTCATATAGAGTAAAATCTACACCGACACCTTACATTGATGATTCGGATGTTGAAAATGGAGAACAATCTGACAATGGTCTGGTAGAAAATAAACCAAACAAGGTCCCCAATCGGTATGTGCAGAAGAATCATCCAGAATAACTGATCATAGGAGATAGAAATGAAGGTGTGCAGAAGAGAATGAGATTAGCCCGAGCAGGTAAATTTATATCTCATAACTAAAGTAGAGCCCAAAATTTTTGATGATGCTAGAAAAAGTGAGAAGTGGGTAGATGACATGGATGAAGAATTGAGACAAATTGAGAAAAATCAAACTTGGGAACTAGTTCCTAGAAGACTAGACAAGAATGTCATAGGTACCAAATGGGTCTACCAGAACAAGATGAATGAAGAAGGTAAGATAGTCCCGCATAAAGCAAGGTTAGTTTGCAAAGGGTATGCTCAAGTGGAAGGTATTGATTTTGAAGAAACCTTTGCACTGATTGCTAGGTTAGAGGCAATAAGAATGGTTTTAGCTTTCTCATCCTACAAAGGATATAAAGTATATCAAATTGATGTGAAATCTTCTTTTATCAATGGCAATCTTGAAGAAGAGGTGTACATGGAACAGCTAGAAGAGTACATCTTGCATGAAGATGAGAGTTTTGTATGCTAGTTGAAGAAATCCCTATGTGATTTGAGGCAGGCTCATAGAGCATCGTATTCTCGGTTATACAAATACTTGAAGGAGCAAGGATTCCAAAAAGGGAATGCAGACAACAACTTGTATGTCAAGGTAAATGGGGATTACATGATTATAGTTGTTGTATATGTGGATGATATATCTTTGGTAGAAACAAGGACATCATGTGCAAAGAATTTGCAGATCAGATGAAGACAGAGTTTGAGATGTCCATGCTAGGTGAGTTGTCCTACTTTCATGATTTGTAGATCTCACAAAAGGAGAAAGTATTTTTTATCTCCCAAACCAAGTATGTGAAAGACATGCTAAACAAATTTCAAATGGAGGACAACAAACTGATAAGTAATCCCATTATTATCAATTGTAAGTTGAAAAAACTAGATGAATCACTAGAAGTTGACAAAACATTGTATAGGTCTATGATTGGTAGTTTGTTGTATTTAACAACATCTAGACCAGATATAGTACAATTTGTTTGCATGGTAGCAAGATTCCAAGTTGCTCCTAAGTAGTCTCACTTAAATGCTGTAAGAAGAATCTTCAGGTATCTACAAGGAACTGTTAGCCATGGTCTTCGATATCCAAAGAAAGGAGACTTCTCATTTCAGGCTTATACTGATGCAAATTGGGCAAGAAGTACTGATGAATGAAAAAGTACAAGTGGAGGTGCATTCTACTAAAGAGTCAATGTCATGGCATAGTAAGAAGCAAGATTCAGTGTCACTATCCACTGCTAAGGTGGAGTATATAGCAACTACTACATGTTGTTCATAGGCTCTATGGATGAAGCAGACACTGAAAGACATACAAGTAGAGATACTAGAACCCATCCCAATCCAGTGTGACAACTCAAGTGCAATCAACATCTCCAAGAATCTAGTAATTTACTCAAGAACAAAACACACTACAATCAAGCACCACTTCTCGAGGGAGAAGGTAGCAGACAAGGAAGTCATAGTATAATATGTTCCCCTTGATGAGAAGATTGCTGACATATTTACCAAGCCACTTCCATTGGGTCCTTTTGAGTACTTGAGACAAAAAAATGGGAGTTGTCTCACCATCTGTTAGCACTTAAATGCATAAGAGGATGCATGATTCAAGGGGAGTCAATTATAACTCTAGAATCATGAAGCATGGACACAAGGGCAAAGTGTGTCTTAACTAGATGTTGTCAAGGAAGAGAATATTGGTATCAAACTAAGGTTGCCTTTTCCATTATTGTCAAAGGGGGAGAGAAACCAGAAAAGGAAATATTGACATCAATGCCAAAGGGGGAGATCGGTTGCGTTGACTTGTCATTGATGTCAACCAGTATTGCAAGCATGCTACTAGTAGAGGTATATCATCTCGTATGAAGCAGAGTGTACCAGTATGGTGAAAGAAAAATAGGGTATTGAGAAGATTAACATGAAGATCTTTCAAGCCGATATGGTGGAAGACAAGTAGTTATTCAAATTATTAGTGAGTTCACTAGTTTTAGGTGAGATGCATGTGTGTGTTGGCATGTTGAGTGATAACCAGTAGAGATTAAACTGGTTTGGAGTTTGGCTACCTGGTTATGATGAAGAGGCATAATGTTAAAGTAATCACAAATCAATGGAGGTGAAGATGTGCTACCAGTGTAGTGTGAACTATCGGTTAGTAGGAGGAGAAGGTCTCACCGATAAAGGCATGTACCGGTATGAGTTTGTTGAATGTTCATGTATGAACTAACTATGTGTTGGTGAGATAAGTGATTGATCATTATGATGCCATGTGGAGCTAAGGTGGAAAACATGCAAATGTTGGTGAAGCCTCCATCGACATGGTTGTTGAAACAACTAGTTGACATTAATGAAACAACCATAAATTTTGTGATTGTAACTGACTGATGTGGCTCAAGGAAGAAATAATAATAGAGGAAGATCAGGGAGTAGTTGGTGTCTAGATCAAAGGAAAGAAATCAGATTGCAAGAAGATCTTGAGAAGGGAATAGCTGATCTTTTTTATGAGTCGACAAATTTCAAGGTAGAAAATCATTTATGAGATTGCCATATTTAGTAAGTATGCATTGGATAGTGGAAAATGTGTACAGATGCATTCCTCATGTACAAGTGATTGATTGAAGATAGAATGGATTAGATCTCATGCAAATTTTGTCAAGTGTAGGCAACCCTAACTGCTCTGAGTTTGAATTGCTTCTTGGCGAGAAAGCTGAAGCTTAAATATAATGACTTGAGACTATGATTGTTGCTGCTGTAGAGTGAAGACAAGTGTAAAATTGTTGTCTGAGAGCCAAAGAGATAAACACTTGAAGTGTTTATAAGTGAAGTATTGAATGATAAGGAGAAGCAGAGTAAACCGGTATAAGAAACAACTGATGGAGAGTGCATTGAACACAGAGGTGACAATTTGGTAGAAGTTGTGTCTAATTAAGAGTTATTGAGTGTGAGTTGAGAGTGGGAAGATATTGTGAGAGGGGATTAAGAAAAGTAATCAGCAAAGTCAAGTTGCAGAGTGGGTGGAGAGAATACAAACCGGTAAAGCTGAAACCGGCAAAGGAGAATATTGTAAGGTTGCGAATTTCATTTGTATATTTGAGTCTTATATTGTTTTCACTAAATTGTAGCTTAGTGCATGGGTTGTATCCCCTTTAGGTTGTAGCCTATAAATTGTGCAGAGGTTGGTTCTCCTTTGAGTCGGTGCTCATAAATCAGGGGTTAGTGCTCCTTGGGTTGGTTCCTTAAATATTGTAATCAGTGTTTCATTGTGAGGTTGGATTGGAGCAAAATATCTCTAGCAACTATTCTCACTGAGGTTTTTCCACATTGGGTTTTCCTCATATATATCTAGTGTTGTGTGATGTATTCTTGTTCATGTGTGATGTTAATGTTTTAGCTAGTCCTTTCACACACTCTACTTGCATTGTTTAAGTTACCGGTTAGAATTCAACTTGTCTTCTACTTTAGCTAAAGCTTTTTGTTAGAGAAAAAGAGTTTAAATCACTGATTCACCCCCCTCTCAGTGATCCATTTTGTCCAACAATTGGTATTAGAGCAAGGTACCCTATTTTGTCAAAAAGAATTCTCTAGCTTGGGTAGATCATGTTAAGTATTTACAATGGAAATAAATGAATTTGCCTCCTCAAAATCCCTTATGTTTGATGGTGTCAACTATGCGTTCTGGAGTAGAAGAATGGAAACCTATTTGTCCTCTCTAGGTTATGATGTATGGATGTCAGTTTTCAATGGATATACAGTTCCTAATAATCCCCCTACTAATCCAAATGCTAAGAGGGAATTTGAGAACAATGCTATAGCTAATAATTCCATTCTTAGTGGGTTGTCTAATAATGATTTTGTTAAATTCATGCACTGCTCTTTTGCCAAGGAAACTTGGGACAAGTTGCAGAAGATATTTGAAGGTGATGCTAAAGTCAAGGAAGCCAAGTTGCAGACATTGAGAGCATAGCTTGAGGGTTTGAAGATGAAAGATGAAGACAAGATTGTTGATTATCTCCAAAGGATTGTTGAAACAAAAAACACCATTAGAGGGCTTGGAGAAGAAATAAAAGATGATATAGTACTGAAGAAAGTACTTAGATCTCTTACATCTAAGTATGATACAAAGGTCTTAGTAATAGAAGAAGAAAAAGATCTAAAAGTATTTACAATGAATGAGTTGTATCAATCCCTAACTGCTTGTGAGATGAGGACTACTGGTACTAATATTGAGAAGAAAGAAGCTACATTCAAGACTTCAAGAAAAGGAAAAGAATAATCTACTCATGATGCAACCGGTGAAGACTCTAATGACATCATGATAAACTTTGTCAAAAGACTCAAGACAGGTTCAGGAAAATATAAAGGCAAATTGCCTTTGAAATGTTTTAACTACGGAAAGATTGGACATTTTGCTGCAAAATATCCTTATGGTGATAAGAATGAAGATGATCAATCAAATGGTACAAGATCATTTATCAAGGATAGGAATAAAAATGTCTACCGGCAGGGTAGAAAAGGCTATCGAAAGTAGATCAATCTTTACACACATGAAGATGATACTAGAGATGAGGAAATTGCCTCAAATGACTGTTGCAGTGGAGATGGAGTCAGAGAAAACCTTTTTATGGCTCAAGAAGTACCGGTACCTGAATAAGCAGAAGAAGAAGAAGAAGAAGAAGAAGAAGAAGAAGAAGAGTAAGAAGGAGAAGTAGACCTTGAAGCAGAACTCATTACTGCCCTAGATGAACTAAAGAAAACAAGAAGAGACTTAAAGATGGTAAAAAGGGCTAGAGATAAAGAACAATAATCCCTGGAGCAATCTCTTGAAGAGTCCAAGAGAACTATTGCAGATATAAAATTCCAATTGGAATAGGCCAAGAGGATGTGTGAAGTCACTAGTTCTAGTCTAAGTGAAAAGGAAAAGGAACATCCGAATCGGGAAGCAAAAATAGTGAAACTCTGGAAGGACTTAGATAAAAGTTAGGAAGAAATAAAAGTGAGAAGCGAATTTGAAGGAAACATTGAAGCCCTAGACAAGATACTAGGAAAACAAAATCAATCCAAAGATATCAATGGCTTAGGTTTTCAAGAAGGTCAAAGTTCAAACAAT
This sequence comes from Cryptomeria japonica, assembly GCF_030272615.1. Classification (NCBI taxonomy): domain Eukaryota; kingdom Viridiplantae; phylum Streptophyta; class Pinopsida; order Cupressales; family Cupressaceae; genus Cryptomeria; species Cryptomeria japonica. The sequence goes on along the minus strand of NC_081411.1, from coordinate 778,648,568 downwards.
AAAGACACATCTAATAAGGAGATACAATTAATTTCTTCAAATAAAGGTAAAGAGAAGAAGACATTCATGGTAGGCAAGGATACCAACAAGAAGACATATGGAGATGCTGCTAGAAACCGCCACACAAGTCGATATGCTCAATCAATGAACTAGAGACCATACTCAATGCACCGACATGCAGATCCAAGTAGAAATGAAGTGTTGATCACAAAGGATTCACAAGGGTTAGAAAAATGAAAGGAAGACCCCTAGTGAGGCAGTTGTTTGTAGGTTCAAGACAACCTAACTGGTATGTTCCTAGTTTTCATGGTTATTGTCGCCGGTGTAATAAGTTCAGTCATACAATGGCAGATTGTAGGAAAATGAATAACCCTAGTTTTGAGAGTAGAAACTCATTTGCTGCATTACAAAGTACAAATGTCACATGTTATAATTGCAATGAGTTTGGTCACAAGAGTTATGAATGTAGGAGAAATATGTAAATGTCCTATAAGAAAGCACTGAATACATCTTATAGTGCTAATGTGAAATGCTATAACTATCAAAATTTTGGTCACATAGCAAGGTATTGTCAACTAAGAACTGACAAGAAAAATAGAATTGTACCAGATGACAAGATGGAAACAAAACTAGAACATAAAGTGATAGAAGAGGAAAAGAAAGAAGAGAAACATGTTTGGATAGAGAAGGAGAAAAACAAGATAGAGTCTAGCTTGATTGTGCAGAACACTCTACATGCTGAAAGGAGGAATTTATGGGTAGTTGATAGTGGTTTCTCAAATCACATGAGCGGAGATAAGAAAAAGTTCATCAGGCTTGATGATTGGAATGGTTCAGTCCGGTTTGGTGACAACTCCTCCATCAAGATCAAAGGTTGGGGTACACTGAATATTGATGGAAAGCTCAAGGCTCATGATGTGTACTATGTGGAAGGTTTGAAGCATAACATGCTGAGTGTAAGTAAGATGCATGACAAAGGCTACAAGTTCTCATTTGACTCTACCAATTGCTAGATAAGAAAGCAGATTACCAATCAAGTGGTAGTAGAAGGAAAGAGAACATAGGGTAATGTCTATAATTTGAAGAAATGCTATGAGTCCCAATGCATGATGGGATAGGGTAATGAAAGATGGTTGTTGCATAGGAGATTAGGCCATGTGAATTTTGATAATCTGGTTAAGATAAGAAAGAACCAGTATGTGAGAAACATACCTCAGATCATAAAACCAACAAGCACATTTCGTGATGAATATGTCAGAGGTAAGAAAGCAAAGGTTTACATTAAAACAAAAGCATATAATACTTCAAGACCTTTGGAGGTGATACATACAGACTTATGTAGGCCAACAAGGACAAGAGAATTGGTCAAAGAAAGGTATTTCATGTTGTTCATAGATGATTACTCAAGAATGACTTGGGTAACTTTCTTGCATGATATGTCACAAGCATTTGAGAGATTCAAAAATTTTAGGAAGATGGTAGAAAATGAAAGTGGACACTAGTTAAAATGCTTAAGATTAGACCGAGGTGGAGAATTTTCTTCAAATGAATTTGTTGACTACGATGAGAAACATGGAATCCAAAGCCAGTATTCAACTACAAGAAAATGATGCAGGGAGATCTACACATCAACCACCAAGTGATATTGAGGAGAAAACATAGGTGAAGGAGTTTAGTAGGATTTATGTCTTATTTGCATATTTGATGTTTTTCTTTATTGTAATAATCATACCCTACCTTGTAAGCCAATACCTTAGGTAGGTGTGTTATAAACCACCTTGGGTATATGGAATTTGGGGTTATTCATGCCTTGAAGGAATTTTTAGTGCATTTGAAGAGTTTTAAGTGTCTTAGGGGTCAATTAGTGTCTTGGTGTGTTTAGGAGGACAAAATGTCAAAAATTGTCAAAAGTTGTCAAGCAACTATGACAACTTTTAACCCAAATTTGTAACTTCCTCCAAACCACCATGTTGGTTTCCAAAATCAGTTGATAACTATTTTAAGAGTCATAAAAGGTCAAAATACAACCTTTGGTAGGGTTGTTGAATGTGGAAGGTAAAAGTTGGTATTCAAAAACTCAATAAAACTATGATTTTTCCTGCAATTTGCTGCTATTTTCCATTTTCCATACATTACGGATTTCTTGGGGGCATAAAACCAGTGGGATGTTTTAGATAATTTAATCACCTTTCAAATGAGTCTAATCTGAGGTCTTGATTCATTCTGGAAGTGGAGATATCTGCATTTTACTGGAAGTAACTCGGATTTGACAGTTTTGCCTAGGTTTTGAAGGAAAAATGAAGTTTTCTTGCTGATACCTCATTGGTTTTGAATGGCCTTTGGGGTGAAGCAAGGTAAGACCATGTAAATTAATATTTTCATGGCCTTTTTTAGGAAAGAAGCAGGTAAAGGTGAGGGTTTTCTATGTTAGGGTGGATATCTCTATGTGGCCACCTAGTCTCATTGTGCAACCAGTTCCATGAATGAAGTTAGAAGTGTAACCAGGGTCTAAAACTAGGTGATTTATGTTATTTACATTCCCTCTACATTTTACAAGTATTAATTTGTTTGGGAAGCACTTTTATAGCACACTTCCTTTGTTAGGGTGGCCTAATTAGGGCTATTTGGCCTAGGAGTGAAATTGGGTTTATAACCCTTAGACATTGGATCTACCCAAACCCTTTTTTAATCGTTTGGAACTGACTTGAATTAAAAAAAATAAACTCTTAGTTGTAGAGGTCATTTGGGAAATTAGGAAGAAATCTTAATTTTTCAGTCTGGCTGGGCTATTAGGCATGACAGTCCCATTTATAGTAGCAGCACTAAACTTTGTTAGTGACTCAATTCCAATGATTGGATAGTGGTTTGTTGGCTTAGGGGATGGTATAACAAAGCCCTAGAAGTCATATTTACCTTGGGAGGATTATCAACCCTTGTTGGGTGGTGTGGCCCTAAAGAGTCTTGGATGATCATTGGAGAAGGGTGTGGGGTTTGAGCATTGTCAAAGATGATTAAGAGAAGAAATTGTATGTAACCAAAGAAACCTAGTCTAAACCACCCCTTAGAGTCTTGGTATGATTGCTAGAGTCCTTGTTTGTATCCCAAGTGGAAGGGATTATCTCAGTGGTCACAAGGGCTCTGCATCAGATTGGTATCAGAGCTTAGGAGTATCCTAAGAGTGAAGAGAAATTGTGAAGATGGCAGAAGCAGATGAAGAAATTCCAGGAAGGATGACCAATTTGGAATCGGCCAAGGTTTTGAGAGAACAATTGGCAGAAAATAGAGCCATGAAAAGGGAGATAGAAAGGTTGAAGGGCAGAATGGATAGGAGGGAAGTGGAAGACTCTGGAGATGGAGATGATGGGGATGAGGATGAGACCCCAAGGTAGGAAGAAGAAGAGGTTCCTGTAGACCAGAGACCCCTCTTGAATTCTCTTAGATCCATGGAGAGGAGAACCATGGATGGGAAACTAGACCTACCTATTTTCAGTGGCAAGATGGATCCAGACTTGGTCATGGATTGGATAGAGGCTTTAACTAGCTTCTTTGAATGTGAGGAGATCCCTGAGCACCAAAGGGTAAAGATAGAAAAGTCCAAGTTGAAAGGAGCAGCCTTGACTTAGTGGAACTTTATCCAGACAGAGAAGGTGAGGAATGGTAAGAACATGATCAAATCTTGGAATAAGATGATTGCTTTGGTTAAGGAAACCTATGTACCTAAGGACTATGGAGTGCAACTTCATAGAAGAAAACAAAATCTTAAACAAAAAGACATGGATGTAAGCACACATACTGAAGAATTCTTGAAGTTGTGCATAAAGGCCAAGACCGTAGAGACTGAGGAAGAGAAGTTGGCAAGGTACATCAATGGCCTAAAATTCTCAATACAAGATGAGTTAAATCTTCACACCCTTGGAAGTGTAGACAAATGCTATCAGATGGCATTGAAGGTAGAAGAAAAATTCAGGAAGAAACAAGATCAGAATAGTAGGGGTAGAGGTAGATTCCAAAAAGGAAGAGGTTCCTTTAGAGGAAGAGGAAACAATGGTGGTCCACAAGGAGACACAAATCAAGAGGATAGAAAAGGTGAAGGTAGCAGTAGAGGAAATTTTAGAGGTAGAAGACCAAACTTCAGAGGTAGATCACAAGGGAGAGGCCCCATAAGATGTTACAATTGCAACAAAGAAGGTCACATTGCTAGTAGGTGTCCTGAGAAGGCAAACCACAACACCATGGGAGAAAGGAGGAGCAATCTGATCCAAGAATCTGATTGCCAAAGTGTGAATAGCAGCAACACTTTTCAAAGTGCAAATGCACCTGATTCTTATGGATATCCGGAAAGAGGTGAAGCCTTGATGATGAGGAGAGCACTCCTAAAGGTTCCTATCACAAAAGAACCCCCACAAAGGAAGGCAATATTCAAGACAACTTGCAAATCAGGAGGTAAAGTCTGCAAGGTTATAATAGACTCAGGTTCAACTGAAAAATTTGTGTCCATGGAGATGGTGGAGAAGCTTAAGCTTAAGAGGATACCACATCCTTATCCATACAAGGTGTCATGGCTCACTCAAGGGCAGCAAGCTCTTGTAGAAGAAAAATCTTGGGTTGAATTTAAGATTGGCACCTACAAGGACAAACTTCTTTATGATATAGCTAAGATGGATGCTTGTCATTTATTGTTTGGTAGGCCTTGGCAATATGACTTGAAGGCACATCATGATGGTTTTAGGAACACCTATTCTATCACCAAAGATGGGAAGGTCATAGAATTGCTACCTTTGATGGAGAATGAGGAAGAACATAAAGAGAAAGAGGCTAAGGTGATGCTGATGGAAAGTAAGGAGTTCATGAAGGAGGTAAAAGAGGAAGGAGGAGTATGTTTTGCATTGATACCTATTCCTAAGAAGGAGGTTGCAGATGTAGGAGCAGCAGATCAACAAGGAAGACCTAGGATGGTTCCTTATGAAGTGCAAGAGCTTCTTGACAAGTATAAGGGTGTGATTTCAGAGGGTATGCCTAAGACCCTCCCTCCTATTAGAGAAATCAGTCATTGCATTGACTTTATACCAGGAGCAACATTGCCCAACAAGGCTACATACAAACTAACCCCTCAACAAAATAAAGAGATGGCCAGGCAGATTGCTGATTTACTTGATGTAGGTCTGATTGGAAAAAGTCTTAGTCCTTGTGTTGTACCAATAGTACTTGCACCCGAAAAGGAAGGTACTTGGAGGCTTTGCACGGACTCAAGAGCCATCAACAAGATAACTATAAGGTATAGATTCCCTATGCCTAGAATTGAAGACCTACTTGATTGTCTAGGAGGGGCAAAATATTTTTCTAAAATAGATCTTAAAAGTGGATATCATTAAATTAGGATAAGGCCAGGAGATGAATGGAAAATAGCCTTCAAGACTAATGAGGGTTTATATGAATGGAAAGTGATGCCATTTGGCTTATCCAATGCTCCTAGCACTTTTATGAGGCTAATGAATGAAGTGTTGAGTGATTTTATCAGCAAGTTTGTGATTGTCTACCTAGATGATATTCTGATTTTTAGCAGCACCAAGGAAGAGCACATGCAGCACCTAGAATTGGTTTTGAGGAGGTTACATAATGAGCAACTAATGATAAATTTGGACAAGTGTTTGTTCATGTAGGAGGAGATTATTTACCTTGGTTTTGTCATCCCACAAGGTGAACTCAAAATGGATCAGGATAAGGTAAAAGCTATACTCACTTGGCCTACTCCTAGAGGTTTGAATGATGTTAGGAGTTTTCATGGTCTTGCAACATTTTATAGAAAGTTTATAAAAGGTTTCAGTCAGATTTGTGCACCTATGCTTGAAACCATAAAAGGGGGGCAAAAATGTAAATTTGTGTGGACCCAAGCAGCAGATGACTCTTTTGAACTTCTTAAGAAGAAGGTAGCAGCACAACCAGTCCTAGCCCTCCTTGATTTTAACAAGGTTTTTCAGATTGAGTGTGATGCTAGCCATGTAGCTATAGGGGTTGTCTTGAGCCAAGAAGGGAGACCTATTGCTTTCTATAGTGAAAAACTAAATGATGCTAAGAAGAGGTATTCCTCATATGACCTTGAGATGTATGCATTGGTCTAGTCCATAAAGAAATGGAGACACTACTTGTTGCCCAAAGAATTTGTGGTTTTCACTGATAACAAGGCCTTAAGTTTCATCAATAGTCAAGAAAAATTGAATCATCGGCATATGAAGTGGGTAGAGACCCTACAAGCCTTTACATTTTCCTTGAAGCATAAGAAAGGAGTCACCAATAAGGTTGCTGATGCCTTAAGCTGTAGGGTATTGACATTGTCTCATATTTAGTTGGAAAGTGTTGGAATTGATGCTTTAAAGAACATGTATGAACATGATGCAGATTTTGGTGAGATCTATGCCTCTTGTACTCATTTGGATGACAGATATAATGTGGAATTTTTTGAGTTTTTGCTGCAGGAAGGATTGTTGTTCAAAGGAGGTCAACTATGCATCCCTAGATGCTCAATGAGGTTGAATATTATCAAGGAGAAACACAATGGGGCAATGGTAGGTCATTTTGGGTTAGATAAGACCCTAGAACTTGTGAGGAGACGCTACTTTTGGCCAAGGATGCAGACTGAAATCAGAAAATATGTGGAATCTTGTGTAGTATGTTAAAAGGCTAAAGGGAGGTCTACTAATGCAGGCTTGTATCAACCACTCCCTATTCCATCTAGACCATGGGAGAGTGTAAGCATGGATTTTGTCATGGGGTTACCTAGAACTCAAAGAGGATTTGACAGTGTTTTTGTTGTTGTGGACAGATTTAGCAAGATGGCACACTTCCTCCCTTGCAAGTCAACAAATGATGCTTCCTATATTGCAACACTCTTCTTCAAAGAGGTGGTAAGAATCCATGGATTACCTCTCAACATTATTTCAGATAGAGATGTGAAGTTTGTAGGTCATTTTTGGCATACTCTATGGGGAAAGCTAGGTACAAACTTGTCTTTTTCATCTGCATACCATCCCCAAACAGATGGACAAACTGAAGTTGTCAATAGGACCCTTGGAAATATTCTTAGGTGTTTGACAAGAGAGCATGGAGAGAAGTGGAATATTATCCTACCACAGGCTGAGTTCTCATACAATGATACCATCAATAGGAGTACTGGTAAGTCCCCTTTTTAGATTGTGTATGGTTTGAATCCAAGAGGTGTTTTGGAACTTAGAAATATACCTTCTAATAGTCCAATTAGTGCTGATGGAGAAGCTTTTGCTGAAGCAATCAAGGAAGTTCATGAACAAGTTAAATCAAACCTTCAAAAATCTAGTGCACAATACAAGAGACATGTAGATAAGAAAAGAAGAGACCTGAGTTTTGATGTTGGAAACCTTGTATGGGTCTATCTTAAGAAGGAGAGGTTACCAAAAGGAAAATATACAAAGTTGATGCAAAAGAAGATAGGTCCTTGTGTTGTTTTGAAGAAATGCGGACCTAATGCCTATGAAGTCCAATTACCCAATGGGTTGGGGTTGTCACCCATCTTTAATATTTGTGATCTAAAACCATATAAAAGTTCTGATGTTGCAGTTGTAGGTGATGATGTTTTGGAGTAGCAGGCTGATGACAACTTTCCAAAGCATGAACCACCTACTCTTGAGAAGGTGTTGGATACTAGAGTGGTTAAGAAGACAAGGAACAAAGAATACAAACAATATTTGGTCAAGTGGAGAGGCAAACCTGAAACTGAGGCTATATGGATGGATGAAAAACAGATTCAAACTCATGGCACCACCTTGCAGTAGCTCATCTCAAGTGGACTTGAGATTTCTTATCCCCGGGAGTATGATGTAGGGGCATCTACACATCAACCACCAAGTGATCTTGAGGAGAAAACATAGGTGAAGGATTTTAGTAGGATTTATGTCTTATTTGCATATTTGATGTTTTTCTTTATTGTAATAATCATACCCTACATTGTAAGCCAATACCTTAGGTAGGTGTGTTATAAACCACCTTGGGTATATGGAATTTGGGGTTATTCATTCCTTGAAGGAATTTTCAGTGCATTTGAAGAGTTTTAAGTGTCTTAGGGGTCAATTAGTGTCTTGGTGTGTTTAGGAGGACAAAATGTCAAAAATTGTCAAAAGTTGTCAAGCAACTATGACAACTTTTAACCCAAATTTGTAACTTCCTCCAAACCAACATTTTGGTTTCCAAAATCAGTTGATAAATATTTTAAGAGTCATAAAAGGTCAAAATACAATCTTTGGTAGGGTTGTTGAATGTGGAAGGTAAAAGTTGGTATTCAAAAACTCAATAAAACTATGATTTTTCCTGCAATTTGCTGCTATTTTCCATTTTCCGTACATTATAGATTTCTTGGGGGCACAAAACCAGTTGGATGTTTTAGATAATTGAATCACCTTTCAAATTAGTCTAATCTGAGGTCTTGATTCATTCTGGAAGTGGAGATATCTGCATTTTCCTGGAAGTAACCCGGATTTGACAGTTTTGCCTAGGTTTTGAAGGAAAAATGAAGTTTTCTTGCTGATACCTCATTGGTTTTGAATGTCCTTTGGGGTGAAGCAAGGTAAGACCATTTAAATTAATATTTTAATGGCCTTTTTCAGGAAAGAAGCAGGTAAAGGTGAGGGTTTTCTATGTTAGGGTGGACATCTCTATGTGGCCACCTAGTCTCATTGTGCAAGCGGTTCCATGAATGAAATTAGAAGTGTAAAAAGGGTATGAAACTTGGTGATTTATGTTATTTCCATGCCCTATACATGTTACAAGTATTAATTTGTTGGGGAAGCACTTTAATAGCACACTTCCTTTGTTAGGGTGGCCTAATTAGGGCTATTTGGCCTAGGAGTGAAATTGGGTTTATAACCCTTAGACATTGGATCTGCCCAAACCCTTTTGGAATCCTTTGGAACTGACTTGAATTAAACAAAATAAACTCTTATTTGTAGAGGTCATCTGGGAAATTAGGAAGAAATCTTAATTTTTCAGTCTGGCTGGGCTACGAGGCATGACAGTCCCATTTATAGCAGCAGCACTAAACTTTGTTAGTGACTCAATTACAATGATTGGATAGTGGTTTGTTGGCTTAGGGGATGGTATAAAAAATCCCTAGAAGTAATATTTACCTTGGGAGGATTATCAACCCTTGTTGGGTGGTGTGGCCCTAAAGAGTCTTGGATGATCATTGGAGAAGGGTGTGGGGTTTGAGCATTGTCAAAGATGATTGAGAGAAGAAATTGTATGTAACCAAAGAAACCTAGTCTAAACCACCCCTTAGAGTCTTGGTATGATTTCTGGAGTCCTTGTTTGTATCCCAAGTGGAAGGGATTATCTCAGTGGTCACAAGGGCTTTGCATCAGAAAACCTCAGCAAAATGGGGTGGTAGAGAGGAAAAATAGGACAGTGAAGGAGATGGCTAGGCCTATGTTTGATGAGGCCAACATATTAGATGTTTACTGGAATGAAGCAATTCATACTGGTTTCTACACTTTAAACTGGGTATAGTTAAGAGTGAATACTAGAATGATTACTTATGAGTTATGGAATGAAAGGAAACCATCACTCAAGAACTTCAGAGTGTTTGGAAGTAAGTGCTTCATCAAGAGAGATGCTGATGGATTAGGAATTTTTGATTCTTTACATGAGGATATAATCTTTTAGGGATACTCAACCAACAGTAAAGCCTACAAATTCTACAACAAGAGATTGAGAAGGGTGGTTGAGAGTGTAGATGTGAGAGTAGATGAAGACTCACATAGATAAAAATCTCCACCGACACCTTACATTGATGATTTAGATGTTGAAAATGGAGATCAATCTAACAATGGACCAGTAGAAGATACAACAAAGAAGGTCCCCAACCCGTATGTGTAGAAGAATCATCTGGAAGAACAGATCATATGAGATAGAAATGAAGGTGTGTAGACAAGGAAGAGATTAGCCTGGGAAGGTGAGCCGGTAAATTTTTGTCTCATAACTGAAGTAGAGCCCAAAATTTTTAATTATGCTAGCAAAAGTGGGAAGTGGGTATATGCCATGGATGAAGAATTGAGACAAATTGAGAAAAATTAGACTTGGGAACTAGCTCCTAGACCAGCAGACAAGAATTTCATAGGTACCAAATGGGTCTACTAGAACATGATGAATAAAGAAGGTAAGATAGTCTAGCATTAAGAAAGACTAGTTTGCAAAGGGTATGCTCAAGTGGAAGGTATTGATTTTGAAGAAACCTTTGCACTAGTTTCTAGGATAGAAGCAATAAGAATGTTTTTAGCTTTCTTCGCATACAAGGGATATAAAGTATATCAGAAGGATGTGAAATCTGCTTTTCTCAATGGCAATATTGAAGAAGAGGTGTACATAGAATAGATGGAAGGGTACCTGTTGCATGAAGATGAGAGTTTTGTATGCTGGTTGAAGAAAGCCCTGTATGGTTTGAAGCAAGCTCCCAGAGCATGGTATTCCCAGTTAGACAAATACTTGAAGGAGCAAGAATTTTGAAAAGGGAATGTAGACAACAACTTGTATGTCAAGGTAAATGGAGATCACATGATTATAGTTGTTGTATATGTGGATGATATTATCTTTAGTGGAAACAAGGATATCATGTGCAAAGAATTTGTATATCAGACCAGGACATAGTTTGAGATGTCCATGCTGGGTGAGTTGTCCTACTTTCTTGGTTTGTAGATCTAACAAAAGGAGAAAGGAATTTTTATCTCCCAAACCAAGTATATGAAGGACATGCTGAAGAAATTTCAAATGGAGTATAGGAAACCGATAAGTACTCCCATGGTTACCGATCGTAAGTTGAGAAAACTAGATGAATCACCGAAAGTTGAGAAAACACTGTATAGGGATATGATTGGTAGTTTGTTGTATTTAATAGCATCTAGACTGGATATAGTACAAGTTATTTGTATGGTAGCAATATTCCAGGTTGCTCCTAAATAGTCTCACTTAAATGCAGTCAGTAGAATCTTTAGGTATCTGCAAAGAACTATCAGCTATGGTCCATGGTATCCAAAGAAAGGAGACTTCTCATTGAAGGCTTATACTGATGCAGATTGGGCAGGAAGTATTGATGACCAGAAAAGTTCAAGTGGAGGTGTGTTCTACTTAGGAGACCGTTAGTATCATGGCATAGTAAAAAGCAAGATTCAGTGTCACTATCCACTACTGGGGCATAGTACATAGTAGCTGCTACATGTTGTTCATAGCATCTATGGATGAAGCAGGCATTGAAAGACATACAGGTGGAGATACCGAAACCCATCCCAATCTGATGTGACAACTTAAGTACAATCAACATCTCCAGGAATCTAGTAATGCATTCAAGAACAAAACACATTGCAATCAAGTACCACTTCTTGAGAGAGAATGTAGAAGACAAGGAGGTCATAGTAGAATATGTTCCCACTGATGAGTAGATTACTAACATATTTACCAAGCCACTTCTATTGCATACTTTTGATTACTTGAGACAAAAAATGGGAGTTGTCTCACCATATCGTAGCACTTAAATGCATAAGAGGATACATGATTGAGGGGGAGTCAATTATGACTCTTTAATCATGAAGCATGGAGATAGGGGCAGAGTGTGTCTTAATTGGATGCTATCAAGGGAGAGATTATTGGTATTAGACTAAGGTTACCTTTGCCATTATTGTCAAATGGGGAGAAAAACTGGAAAAGAAAATGTTGACATCAATGCCAAAGGGGAAGATTGTTGGCATTGAGTTGTCATTGATGTCATTCGGTATTGCAAGCAGGATACCGATAGAGGTATGTCATCTGGTATGAAGGAGAGTGCACTAGTATGGTGAAATACAAATAAGGTATTGAGAAGATTAACATTAAGACCTATCAAACTGGTATGGTTTAAGATTAGTAGTTATTGAGATTATCAGTGACTTCACCAGTATGAGGTGAGATGCATTTGTGTGTTGGCATGTTGAGTGATAACTGGTTGAGCTTAAAATGGTATGGATTTTGGCTACCTGGTTATGATGGAGAGGAAAAATGTTAAAGTAATCACAAATCAACAATGGTTAAGATGTGCTACCGGTGTAGTGTGAACTACTAGTTAGCAGGAGGAGAAGGTCTCACCGATAAAGGCATGTACTGGTATGAGTTTTTTGAATGTTCATGTATAAACCAACTGTGATGCCACATGGAGCTGAGCTAGAAAACATGCAAATTCCATTGAAGCCAACATCAACATGGTTGTTGAAACAACTAGTCGACATTAATGAAACAACCAAAAATTATGTGATTCTAACTAACTGATGTGGCTCATAGAAGAAAGAATAATAGAGTAAGATCAGGGAGTAGTTGGTGCTTGGATTGAAGGAAAGAAATCAGATTGCAAGAAGATCTTGAGAAGGAAACAACTGATCTTTTTATGAGTTAACATATTTCAAGGTAGAAAATCATGTACAAGATTGTCATATTTAGCAAGTATGCATTGGATAATGGAAAACATGTACAAATACATTCCTTGTGTACAAGTGATTTATCCAAGACAGACTAGATCAAATCTCATGTAGATTTTGTCATGTGTAGGAAACCCTAACCACTCTGAGTTTGAATTGCTTCTTGGCAGGAAAGCTCAAGCTTAAATATGATGACTTGAGACTATGATTGTTCCTGCTACAGAGTGAAGACAAGTGTAAAATTGTTGTCTGAGAGCCCAAGAGATAAACACTTGAAGTATTTATGAGTGAAGTATTGACCAATAAGGAGAAGCAAAGTAAACCGGTATAAGGAACAATCAATGGAGAGTACATTGAACACAAAGGTGACAAATCAATAGAAGTTGTGCCTAATTAAGAGTGGTCGAGTGTGAGTTGATAATGGGAAGATATTGTGAAAGGGGATTGAGAAAAGTGATCAGCAAAGTCAAGTTGCAGAGTAGGTGGAGAGAATGCAAACCAGTAAAGCTGAAACCGACAGAGGAGAATATTGTAAGGTTGCAAAACTTCATTTGTAGTAGTGATTTCATTTGCATATCTGTGTCTTATATTGTTTTCACTAAGTTGTAGCTCCTTTAGGTTGTAGCCTATAAATTGTGCAGGGCTTGGTTCTCCTTTGAGTCAGTGCTCATAAATCAGGGGTTCGTGCTCCTTGGGTTGGTGCCCTAAATATTATAATTAGAGTTTCATTGTGACGTTGGATTGGAGCAGAAGACCTCTAGCAACTATTCTCACTGAGGTTTTTCCCACATTGGGTTTTCCTTGTATATATCTAGTGTTGTGTGATGTATTCTTATTCATGTGTGATGTCAATGTTTTAGCTAGTCCTTTCACACACTCTACATGCATTGTTTAGGTTACCGGTTATAATTCATCTTGTCCTCTACTTTACCTGTATCTCTCTATTAGAGAAAAAGAGTTTAAAGCATTGATTCACCCCCCTCTCAATGATCCATTATGTCCAATAGTATCTTCATCAGTTATAGTTATGGTGTGAAAGGATACAAGCTTTGGGACCCTATTGCATAAAAGGTAATTTATAGAAGAAGTGTTATTTTTAGAGAAATTAATTCTCCGTCTATTATATTGTAGCCAACAAACTAAAAAGGAAGATGTCATTCAATTTCCTTCTACACCTAAAAGAGTTTAATTGAGACCCCTAGATAGGAAAGAAGTTGAGGAGAGCTCGTCTAGCTCTGAATCTTCAGAAGAGGAGGAAGAACCTCAAACTCAACTTGTTCAAAGGTCTAAAAGACATAGAAAACCACTTGATGATTGGAGATCTATTTTTTCTTTGAATACTAATGTGGATAAATTTAAATATGTAGAAGAGGCATTAGGTATGAATCATGCAGAATCCTAGAAGATTGCTATGGAAGAAGAAATGGTAGCTTTGAAAAAGAATGATACATGGGATCTTATTCCATTTCCTTAAGGATGAAATCCTATTGGTTGCAAATGGGTGTTCAAGAAAAATCTTGGTTTAGATGTAAGCATTGAGAAGTATAAAGAAAGGTTAGTTGCAAAAGGCTACTCTCAGATTGAGGGTGTTGATTATGGTGAGATATTTTCTCTTGTTGCCCAAATGACATTCATTAGATTTTTTATTTCTATTATTGCTGCTTATGATTTAGAGATTGAGAAAATGGATGTGAAAACTACTTTCCTTCATGGTGATTTGGAGGAACATATTTTATGACACAACCAGAGCACTATGTGGTGAAAGGTAAAAGTAATTTGGTCTGTAAATTAAAGAAATCCATGTATGGCCTCAAACAGAGTCCTAGGATGTGGTACCAAAAATTTGATACAAATGTGTTGAGTCTGGGATTTGAGAATTCTAAATCAGATCATTGTATTTATTATAAATCTAATGGTGATCATTTCTCGTACATTGCATTGTATGTTGATGATATGTTATTCATTGGTAAAGGGAAAGGTATGATTATAGAACTTAAATCTCTGTTGGCTACTAAGTTTGAAATGAAAGATCTTGGTGTAGTAAAATACATTCTTGGGATGGAAATTAGAAGAGATAGTGTGAACAGAAAGCTATGGCTGGGCAAGAGTAAGTATGTGAATTCAATGTTACAAAGGTTCAACATGTAGGATTGTAGACCATTGTGTGCTCCTTTTATAGTTGGAATGAAATTATCTATTGCAGATTGTGCTACATCCCCATCGAAGATTGAAGACATGGGAAAAGTGCCTTAACAAAGTGTAGTTGGAAGTTTGATGTATGTTATGGTCTATACTAGACCAGACATTACCCAAGCAGTGGGAGTTCTATCTAGATATATGTTTAATCCTCGTAGAGTTCATTTGAATGTAGTCAAAAGAGTCTTCAGATATTTGAAGGGTACCTTAGATTATTCTTTGTGTTATCATGGTAATTTAGTTGGAGACATGATTTACATTGATATTCATGGTTATGTGGATTCATATTGGGTAGGAAATATTGATAGTAGAAGATCCACCAATGCTTATGTGTTTACTTTATTTGGTGGTGTAATTAGTTGAATGAGTAAGCAACAAGTTGTGTTTTCTTTGTCCACTACTGAAGTAGAGTATATAGAAGCTACCCATGCTTGTAAAGAATCCATTTGGCTTAAGAGAATATGTTAAAACATTGAAATAAAACAATGAGTCATGGCAATTTATTGTGATAGTCAGAGTGCAACCTTCCTAGCTAAGAACCTGACATTTCATGCCCGAACCAAGCACATTGATGTTCAGTATCATTTTGTCAAAGATATGGTCGAAGATGGTAGGGTGAAGCTAGTTAAGGTAGAAACTTTGATGAATGTAGTATATTTTTTAGCTAAGGCTATGAGCACAAAGAAGTTCAAATGGTGTTCAAAGTGTATTGGCCTCATGGCCTCTAGCAATTGATTTATTGTGCTGCTACTTCCTTTGCTCTTGTAAAGTGTTTGACAAGTGGGAGATTTATTGGGAAAATGGTTTCTTAACCTTGCATTTACATGAGGTTACTATTTATAGTAATTTTTCATTTGAGAATTAAATGGTGTTAAATTCTCCTCAAAGATTCTTGTTGGCTAGATAAGCATTCTAGTAAAGTAACATCACAAGATCACAACTAGTTTTGATGATATTAAATTTTCCATTTTGGAGGGGTCTAGTGAAAGGTTTAAATTTGATTTTGAGGACTTTAGAGGCTCTGAAATGCCCTTAAAAGTGGGCATAAATGGCATAGAGGTTTATGAGGCAATGGAGTACTTTGTGATCTTTCTGTTGATTCAAATGGTTCGTCAATCGGACACATAGTTCTCAAGTTATGGCCTCCAAAAGTTTGTACTCCTGAAATAGGAAATACAAAATACATCGGACACATAAATGAGATGTAAAAGGAAGGGACACATATCAATGTGTGTTGCAACACATTAGAGGGAATCTTGAAGGGAGATAAGGTCAACCACACCTTATTAGGTGGTTTTAGCCCATGGTTTAATAGTACCATTTGATGATTTCTTGTACTGTATCTCCTATTTATGAGGTGCCTAAGATAGAGGTTGTGTGTATGAGTCTTATGGCTATTGAGATACCTTTGAATCTTTGATTAGTGGTACCCCTATGAAGAGCTTTCTCTGCAAGTATATTGTAATCTATTTTGATTGTTGAATAATATATTGGGTGTCTTTTGGATTGTGGGTTTTCTCTCCCGAAAGAGTTTTCCCCACGTAAATCACTATGTTATGATTTGAATGTTATTATAGCTATTTCTATTTTTTGTAATTGTTGTGATGATCTGTATAAGTTTTGCATTACTCTCTTCTAAAGGTTAGTGTAGGAAGTTGTTCCGCTACTTGAGTTCCTTACATAATATAGGTGAAATACCCAAACTATCAGGTAACTCCACTTCATATGCATTTCTGGAACTGAATTTCCTTAAGATCTTACAAGGTCCAAACTTTCTCATCTTTAACTTGTTATAAGTTCAAACTCAAAATCTCTCTTTTCTTACATACACCATCACTTCATTCCCTACTTCAAATTCCTTGTCTCCACTTCTCATCTACCTTATCCTTGTACTTATTATTCATGTCCTCTAAATGTTTCTTAACTTACACATGTAATACATGTTGGTAATATTGAATATGCATTGTCATTGATGTCAACACTATGCTCCAATTGGATATAGTTCTTTCCCAGTTGGGTTACTATTATCCCAGTTGGTTTGTGGTCCCGGTTTGTCTTGGTTTTACCTGATTCTGGTTTGGTATGATCAGATCATTGGATTAGGTTTTGGATGGATATCCAAGTTGGTTATATTATTGTCATATTTAGTTGATTCATGATTTGGTTCTTTAGAAGCTATTGCTTATGTTTTGGTTTACCGGTTGATATTTTTTGGTACTAGTTAACTTTACCAACTGGTGATATTTGCTAAATTGATTAAGAGATTTTGGTCTGGTTTACAGAAATGGTTCCTAATATATTGAAGGTGCTTTGTGATCATGTTCTAACTTTTTGGTGGCTTCACATTGATTGGCGTGATGATTTCATACTCCTATTTGGATCCGGTTGGTTATTTTGTGTTATTACATTGAGGGTTTCTATCGGTTGGTCAAATGTGTGGATATTGGTCTTAGTGTGATTTATAACATACATAATTGTTTAGGAATTTGTATTAGGTCCATGCTATATAATTTAAATCATAATATTGGTCCAGTGGTATCGTGTGATGTAATTTTTGTAATTATGGTTTATGGGTTTAGGGTTTAGTCGACCTTTTTATCGAAGTTGATGATTTGTATTTATAGGTGACTTATTCATGTAATTTGTGTATCGATGGTTATGCCTGAATTATCAGAGAAAGGTTTATCTAAAAATAAAGTTAGATCATTCAGTGAGGGGTGTGAAGGATTTAGAGTTGCACGACAGACATATGTGCTTTCATGCTTTATCTTTAACTGTGATGTTTATATTGTGCTCTGATAAACGGTTTACAATCTGCATTAACTATTTAACTTGTGGAAAACTGATGTACCCCCCTCTTAGTTTTCCTTCAGTATCAAAACTATCTAAGAATTGGTATCAAAGTGAGGTCCTCTCTGTAGAAGCTTAACTGCTTGAGGAGATCTGATGACATCAACTTCTACATTTGATCCCTATTGGAAGGAGAGTCCCAAATTTAATGGTACAAATTACAATATATGGAAGGAGCGAATGAAGATTCATTTGAGATG
The DNA here is from genome assembly GCF_030272615.1 of Cryptomeria japonica. Taxonomy (NCBI): domain Eukaryota; kingdom Viridiplantae; phylum Streptophyta; class Pinopsida; order Cupressales; family Cupressaceae; genus Cryptomeria; species Cryptomeria japonica. The sequence continues at coordinate 778,630,861 of NC_081411.1, read as the reverse complement.
TCTTAGAAATGAAGTTTGGGAGAAAATAGACAAAGGGTATACACCTCATGATCCTAATTTAGGAACTCTGACACATCTTGATGAGTAGAAGAAAGTTGATAATGATGTCAGAGTGAAAGAAGAATTGCTAAGTACCCTATCTGATGAGAAGCTATTCAATGTCATAGAGATGGAAAATGCAAAGAAGATCTGGTTGAATCTTAAACTCTTTATGAAGGTGACCAAGTAGTAAAGATTGCAAAACATGAAGGTTACCGGGTGAGATATGAAACTTTGAAGATGGAAGAAGATGAGAAGATAAATTCTCTAATGGATAGAGTGAATGAGATTGTCATGGGAATCAAATGTTCCAGTGGAAATGTTAATGAGGATGAGGTTGTGTCAAAGATTCTGAGAGTCCTACCTCCGGCTTACAAGATGAAGGCTACTCCAATTAATGAACTTTGGACAATGTCAAATACCCTTGTTACCAGAGATACATTACTTTGGAAGTTGACTGATTTTGAACTTGGAGAACTTGGAGATTATAATGCTACTAAAACAAAGATTGCATTTAGAGCATCTATCCCCATGAAGCAAAAGAAAGACTCGAAGGAGTTATTGTTGGCATTTTCATGAATATTTCATTAATGATATGTTATGTTGTCATTGATGTCAATTAACTAGTAATAATATTGTTGATATTGTTGTTAATATTGTTATTGTAATTGGTAGGAAGAATTTGTGGAGTGAATCAGTAACTGGTGTAAACCCTATCTATTGTTGTAACCAACAAACCCTACTTGTTATTTTTGATAAACCCTAACCGATTAAGTCTAGAGAATTGGTTATATTGGTTTATGATCTGATGATGAGTAGTAATGATTATGACACACATGATTATTGTATGAAGACAATTCAAAGAGAGTTTGCCGAGTTGCAGTAATGGTTTTTGTCTAGGGAATGAGAAAATGTATTGTATCTAATGCAAAGTGTGTGATGAGTTTCTAAGTTTGATGAAGCAGTTTTCAAGGAGTGATCAAGGTTTTCTTGATTGATGTGCAGAGATTGCTATGTAATCCAAGGGTCATACTTGAATCGATTTGTTTGTAATCTCTATGAGAATTAGGTTTTTGTTGTGTTACTGACCTAATTGATTTGTATTTAAGGTCGATGAAGTTATTTAGTTTAATGAGATGGCAAAGAGATAGACATAGTTCAGTTGAGTGTGTGGTTGCCGAACCATATGATGTATCTATAGTTTGAGTAAAGGAAGATAGGAGCATGAAATGGATCTGATCAAGCAAGTGTAGTGCCATTCAGATAGATCAACAAACTCCTATTGTTTTCTAACAATTATAGTAGAATTGAAATCCCCTAACTGGGTAAGCTCTAACAAGCTTGGTGCTATTCAAATCCTTTAACAAGGTGATCCATTAGATTAGATTTTCAAATCCTCTACCGAGGTTACTCCTTATAGGGTATTGCTTCTAACAAGGCATTTTTAGTCAATCCCTTAACCAGGCGATTCCTAATAGGATCACTTCTTAATAGGACTTTTGTAAAGATTTAACATGCTAGGCTCCTAATAGGGTGCACTTCAGAAGAGTTTAGATAGTTATCTTGTGAGTCTCAGCTCACCATGCCTTTTGCCTATTTTGGTTTCCACGTCAAAAATATTTTTGTTAAGTAGTGAATGTTTTTGTGGTTATGTTTTCATGGTTTATTTACTTAACTATTTTGATAAGTCATGATAACAAAAAGTATTGAGAAATAAAGAAATTGTTTACTGTTAATTTGTTGTAACAGTCAACTGGTTTATCTTATGAGTTTTTATCCTGACAATGGTATTAGATTGATCTTTGAGATTGGTAAAGTTCATATAAGTTTTTTTATCTACTGATTCACCTTCCCCCCCCTCTCAATAGTTGACCGAATACTTATTCTTTCATCATACCATCAATTGATATTAGAGAATTTCATGTCCTCTAAGGTCTAAGCCTAACAACATGAGGTAAATATCTACAAATCATGATGGAGAAGGAAGGTCTAAAGTTTAATAGAGATAACTATAGGATATGGAGTGATAGAATGAAAATTTATATCAAGAGTTTGGGTAGTCAGTATGGGGAAGATGTTGATACTAAGTATGTTGCACCTACTAGGATGTTGACTGATGATCAAAAGAAAGAGCAACAAGAAAATAATCAAGAATTAGAGGCTATTATAAGTTCTTTGTTTGATGCAGAGTATGTAGATGTTCATGGTCTTGAAACTGCATATGAGGTATGCAAAAAACTTGAAGAGATTTATAGGGGTGATGAACATGTTAAGATTGCTAAAGAAGGGAGTCTAAGAGGAAATTTTGATGACATGCAGATGGCTGAAGGTGAGAATATCCAATAGTATGATCAAAGGATAAAAGAGATAGTCAATGCAATTAAGAGTGTAGGAGGTAAAGTGGAAGATTCCACAGTAATCAGTAAGGTACCGAGAACCCTGCTATCGATCTATTCTATCTGATTTGTAGCTATTTAGTAGCTAAAGTCCATTGACAAAACTAAGGTAACTCTTGACTCCATCATTAGCAAGCTTACTACTTTTCAGTTAAATGGTTATGATGGTAGTATACAAAAATTTGAGTTTGCATTTAGAGCTTCTATTTATAACCCATCTATGAGGAAAAGTAGACATGCTAGTCATAGTTATGAATCTAGATCCAACTGAGAAGTTCATGATAGAGAAAATTTAGTTGATCTTGAATCATTGTTGGCCAAGTCGTTGCTTAGAGGTATAGGTAAATATACAGGTAAATTACCTTTGAAATGTTTTGCATGCAACAAGATTGGACACATTGCTACTAACTGTCCTAATGGTGATAATGAGCACAAACAAAGGGAATTAAAGAAGTATAAGGGTAAAGGCAAAAGAGATTTTCTTATTTCTATTGATGGTGGTATCACTGATGAGGAATCAGATGGTGATGCTAATGAAGAAATTGTGTTTGTAGCCATTAAAGAAGAGATGTCAGACCAGAAGGCATTAGTAGCTAGGATGGATAACTTTCATAATTGGATCATTGATATTGGTTGTTCACATCCCATGATCAGTGATCAGAAAAAATTTCTTTCTCTTAAGGAATTTGACGGCGGAGTTGTAAGATTTTGTAATAACTCACCTTGCATGGTTAAAGGTAAGGGAACTATTTATTTTAGTGGAAAGAGCAGTGTAGATGATGGCTACTGGGTTGAAGTTTTAAAGCACAATCTTTTGAGTGTGGCACAACTCAATGACAGAGGATACCCATTGGAGTTTAAAAATGGTATGTGCAAAATATATGACAACAAAGGTGAACTGATTGCAACCAAGAAGCAAACTAGAGGTAACTTGTTTCACCTTAATCCTAAAGTTAGCAACTATTTAATTACAAATATAGATGATAGTTGGCTTTGGCATAGGATATTTTATCATATAAACTTTGATAACATTGTTAAAGTGAGTAAGTCCAAGACAGTGAGAGGTTTACCTCAGTTGGACAAACCGGTTAATGCTCTATGCAAAGAATGTCAGTTTGGAAAAATGACATCCTCAACTTTCAAAAGGAAATCCTTTTTAGCAGAACATTTGTTAGATTTGGTTCATACTAAACTTTGTGGACCAATAAGAACAAAAAATATTCAAGGTGATAGATATTTTATGATCTTCACTGATGATTGCTCAAGGATGATGTGGGTCACATTCTTAAAGTATAAGACTAAATCTTTTCATAAATTCAAGGCATTCAAGGTCTTAGTTGAGAAAGAGAGCAGTAAGAAGAAGTGTCTAAGGATAGATCAAGGTGGTGAATTTACTTATGAGAAATTCACTAGGTATTGTGAAGAAAATGGTATCAAATGATAGCTTTCTACACCAAGGACACCACATCAGAATGGACAGAGAGAAACAATTGGTTAGTTGTTGAAGATGTTAGGACGATGTTGATACAAGGAGGTGTAGAAAAAACTTTATGGAGAGAAGCTGTCAGTAAAACTGTCTACACTATGAATCGGATTCTAGTAAAGAGAGTTAAGGATAAGACTCCTTATGAATATTGGTATGGTAGATCACCTGATGTTAGTTATTTCAAAATATTTGGAAGCAAATGTTTTACTAAGAGAGGTGATTATATTAGCAAATTTGAGGCTAAAAGTGATGAAGGAATATTTCTTGACTATTCCACCAAGAGTAAGGCCTACAAGTGTTTTAACAACTAGACACAGAGAATTATTGAGAGTGTTGATGTTCAAGTGGATGAAAATCTTGAAGTCTCAGAGGAAACCAGTTTAGAGGAAAAGGATGAAGATCCTTGCATTTTGTTTTTGGAACGAGAAACTGTGAAATCTAAAACCGACAAAGCAAATATTGATGTACTAGTTCAACCAGAATAGATAAATTTAGAAGAAAAAGGTGATGATAATTAAGAAGTTAAACCTGAAGATAATGATCATGTTATTCCAAGATATGTGAGACTAAATCACAATCCTGAATAGATTATTAGGGATAAGGATGCTGGAGTACTAACCAAAAGAAGAATCAGAGAGAATTATTGCATGATCTCCACTATTGAACCAAGAACTGCTAAGGAAGCATTTGGTGATGATCATTTGGTTAAAGCTATGGAGGGAGAATTAGATCAAATTGAGAAGAACAACACATGGGCCCTATTACCTCGACCAGTAAATAAATATGTGATAGGTACTAAGTGGGGTTTTTGGAACAAGTTGAATGAAGACGGTGTTGTAGTTTGTAAAAAAGCTAGGTTGGTTTGCAAAGGTTATGCACAAGAGGAAGGAGAAGACTATGGTGAAAATTTTGCACTAGTGGTAAGACTGGAAGATGTCATAACTTTACTTGCATTTGCAACACACAAGAGATTCTAGGTATACCAGATGGATGTTAAGTCTGCATTTTTTAATGGGATACTTGAACAAGTATACATTGAGCAACCAGATGGTTATGCTCTGACTAATAAGAATGACATGGTATGCACATTGCATAAAGATTTATATGGATTTAAAAAGGCACCAAGAGCATAGTATGAAAGGCTTCATACACATCTGATGAAGATAGGATTTCTGAGAACCAGTGATGATAGTAACATATATCTCAAATCTGAAGGAGATAAAATACTAGTCAGCGAAGTATTTGTTGATGATATCATATTTGGAGGTAATGATGACATGAGAAAAAGTTTTGCAGATGAAATGAAAAATGAGTTTGAAATATCTTTAGTGGGAGAAATAAAAAATTTCATAGGCTTACAAATACAACAAATGAAGAATGGTATTTTTTTTGCACAATCTAAGTATGTGAAAGAGGTTTTGAAGACATTTGGAATAAGTGACTATAAACTAGTTGCAACGCCTATGGTTATAGGTGTAGCATCCTAAAATTGTGATACTTACAATTTCGACTGCATTTGGGTCTTCACGATGGTGACGCAACACTGAACTTGAATGGAGACCCCGAAACCCATTTATTGCATCAAAAACTGCATATTTCTGCACCTTGGCCTGATCCTTCCTTGCACCCTGCTGTCTCGGGAGGTGGGACCATGGCGCCCAGTGCCCTGGTCCCTGGCCCTATTTTGGGCCCGGTCTCTTTTGGACATCGGGTCTTCAAGTTTGCAATTTGATAAATAATCTTTCGAGGTTGGCCCAAGGTCAGAAAAATCAGTCTTTTAACCCTAATTGACAAGTATATAAACTACATTTCCTCTCCCATTTTGGGGAGGAAGGACATATGTGTACAAGAGGCGGAAGTACTAGGAAAACATTCAAACATTCAAGCATTCAAGCATTCCTTCAAGCAATTGAGCATTCTAAGTCTCCATTCAAGGCTAAGTGTTGCATTCAAGACAAGGATTCAACCATTGAACAGGAGATCACATACAACATACAACATACAACAACATTTACACCTTCGCATGTAAGAATACAAACATTCTTACAACAAGGTATCAGTACTTGATTACATTACAATCATTTACATTTACAGCATTCTCATTTCTTGGTTAATTCCAAAATAGAGGTTTGACCTAAAGGCAAACCCCTAATCCCTAACCCCCCAATCATCCTCTCTTTTCTGTGTGTAGGTTGCAGGTACGCAGCTGTAATTGAAGATCTGGAACCCTTGTGCAGAGATGAACAGATCCCCCTTTGTTTCGCGGATTTTTCAGAGGATCGTGTGCACGCCGGGCGCCATCGTCCCATCAACTTTTGCTCAAATTTGTAGGACAACACCATCTCGACATTTCACTGCTAATTCCAGGTCCGCAGCTTCATCCCATGTTTCTATTTCTGTCTACAAATGAATCTTTCTCACTTTTACCTACACTCCTTCTATCTACATTCTTTACAAAAGAGGGTAGCCTTGCTATCTCAACCCTTGAAACTCATTTAGAATCTGGTCTTGCATTGTGTGGGATTGGATCTTGTGAGTTTCAACCCCTCTTTTGAATGTAAAGTCTCTCCTAAGTGAAAACCATCAATCCTAGTGACCTCCTTTCTCCTTGGAGTGGGGGGAATACCTAGGGTTCGATTTTCTGCTTTACATTTTGGTGAACCCAACGTGAACATCCTAATTCTGATTATTCATGGTTAGATCTGAAAAATTGGCTTCCTTGATTACATTTCCATGTTTGATCTTTTGCAAATTTTAGAGGTTAATTGCATAAAAACCCTAAATTTTCTTTTTGGTAATTGAGCTTGTGAAATGTCTAATTGTTAATGCTTGTTTTAGATCTACCCTTCTATTGCAAATTGTCAATTCATATTTGTGCTTTAATTTTGAAAATTAAGTGGTTAAGTGTCAAAACCCTAATTTTTAAAACCCTCTTGATTCAACCTTTGACCGACAATTTCACTGATCAAAACACCTTCAAATCGGCTGTAACTTTGGATTCCGCAACAAAATCATAATATCTTTCATCCCTGAAAATTTTGAAAAAAGTTGCGAGGACCGTGTGCACCCCGAGCGCCATTGTCCTCGACATTTTTTCTGAAATTTCGGGAGCTAGATTTAACTGTATTTTTCTGCTAGAATCCAGAATCTTGGCTGATTTCATCAAATCTAACACTTTCAAAATTAAAGTCAAAGTTGGTCTAGTGATTGCTTGGATTAAGGCTTCTAATCATTCAAAAATTGTTGAAATTGAAATTTTGTGTCAAAATTGTGTTTCTTACTATCCTAAATCTAAAAAGTGTGTTGGCATTCATTCAAAGTTTTAGTGCTTTATTCAAATTTTTGCAATTTGTGACTTTTGAAATTAAGTGTTTAATTGCAACAACTTGGATTTCCGCTTTAAAAATTGAATTTTGCATGAAATTGAGTCAACTTTTAAATGTCAAAGTTTGCATTGCTCTTAGTATTCCCTCTAAAATCATAAAATTCAAAATTTTAGTTTCCCTCTCTTTTTCAAAATTCAAATTTTGCATTTTTCAACAATCTTGGTAGGGTTCAATTTTGAGATTGCAACTTTAATTTGTCCTATCTACAGATCGTAAAATCACTCAATTTTTTCAGATTAGCTTTAAAATCATCATAACTTTCATCCCTGAAAATTTCAAAAAAAGTTACGAGGACCGTGTGCACTCCGTTCGCCACGGTCCCTGACATTTTTTCCGAAATTTTGGGAGATTGTCCTGCTTGCATTTAACAGCTTAAATCTAGGAGATTGGCTGATTTTATTGAAATTTGCTACCTCTAAATTCAAAAATAAATTCAAAATCTTCTCTCTCTCTAGTGCATGAGTTTTACAACAATAAGCCCTACTTACACTATTCCCGCTAGACGAAGCCTTAGAATTAAGTCTTTCCAAGGTTTAATTACCAAGGAGATGGAACCTAATTTGAATGGCCTTTTTAATGAGGACACAGGTAATTCCTCTAATCCTCCTAATGATGAAGAAGCTCTCCATGAGGTTTCTGTAGAACAACTTTCAAAATTGTATAACCAATTTGATGATTTTCAGCAATGGATGTCTCAAGAATACCCCGATAGTCAAGCTCTTTCATTAATTGAGGGTCTAAAACGTATGGTTCAAAGTGATAAGAATGGATTTGATATTTTGCATGGTATTGCACACATTGTGGATTCAAATGTGATGCCTATGAAGAGTTGTGCTGAAACTTTAGGTTATACACAACCTCCTACTCAAGTCAATCATTCTATTCCTTTGACAACTTCTATTGCTAGTATACCTACTTTCACATCAAACATAATGACCACTTCAATACAAGACATTCCACCTATGATCACCAGTCATGGGGGCAATCCTTCTTCTTCAATCAACCCTCTTCCTTCATTCAATCTGACTTCTTCATTCATTCCTTCAATGAGTATCCCTATTACATCTTCACAGATGAACATGACGCAATGGGGCAATTCATTCAACCATTCCATTCCTCCTTGTAGTGCTCCTCCTTTCCAATCATCTCCTATGACTAACCATCATAGTGTTCCGCCACCTTACTCTCAATCAATACCTTCTTTCAATAACATAATACCTCCATCACAATCTAACATGTCTAATATGAACTCTTCGACTGAAGTGACCATTAACAATCTTGCACAAACTGTCTCTTCTTTACAGCAACAAATTGCTTCTATGAATCAATCTAAGTTTAGTGTGCCCACATTTGATGTTGCGAGCCCACTTTCTCTTGACATTGTTCGAGCTATCCCTCCTAAGCATGTTGAAATCCCACAGTTGGAGCTTTATAATGGTAAAGGTGATCCTCTAACACATGTTAAGACTTTTCAAACAATATGTACCAATTTTGCTCATGACCAAAGGTTGCTTGCAAAACTGTTTACTAGAACATTAAGAGATAAGGCTCTACAATGGTATTGCTCGTTGCCTTCCTATTCTATTACTTCTTTCCAGCAACTTGCAAATGCTTTTATTCAACAATTTCAAAACAATATAGGTCCTAAAGTTACTTTGATTGATTTAATGCATTGTAAACAAGGTGTTAAAGAAAAATTGACTGATTTCATTGGTAGATATAAGCATTTGTATGCTCAAATTTCTTTTCCAGTACCTGACAATGATATTCAAAGAATCTTTATTTCTAATTTACAAAAATATATTAGAGAAAAACTTCTGTTTTCTGAGTTTACTTCTTTCCAACAGTTGTGTGCAACTCTTCACAATTATCAACTGACTGTGAGTCAAATGGAACAAGCAAATCCTATGGCTCCAAGTGATAAGGGTGATAGTAGTCAACAACCATTTGGGAAGTTTGGGAAGTTTAAACCAAACAAAGAGTCCGTTAAGTTCAATGAAAACATCATCAACAACAATGTGAATGCAGCATCAGGTGTGCCTCCTATTTCTAAGTTTTTCAAGAAAGAAAGAAAGTTTACTCCTTTGAATGAATCATTGCATAGTATTATGAATAAGTTATTGGAAAAAAATGTTCTTACTCTCCCTCCTATAAAGCAAATAGATCCTGCAAAGATTAATTCACCCTACTTTGATAACAAATCTTTTTGTCAATTTCATCATCAACCTGGGCATGATACTGAAAAATGTTTTGCTTTAAAGGGTAAAATTCAAGATCTGATTGATAATAATACTATCTCTATTTCAGGTGTGAATGATAAAGGCAACACATCTGTAGCTCTTCCTAACCAAAATCTTAAGATTTTTACTGATCCATTACCTTCTCATACCTCTAATGTGATTGAGACTAATGGTTCCTCTTTCTCGCCTGATGGTCTTGTGTCTATGACTCTGAATGTGATTAACTTTGTAGAGCAGCAGAAAATACCTAAAGAACCTTCCATCACATTTGATTCTAGTGAAACTATCAGGGCACCTGATGGTCCTTTATATATAGTTGCAAAAGTCAAGAATACACCTTGCCGTGGAGTACTTATTGATCCTTCTTGCATGGTTAATGTTTTTACTGAAGAATTTCTTTTTACTTTGCAATTGAATCAAGTAATCTATGACAAAACAAATATGGTTGTGAAATTATTTGATGCATTTTCTTCTCCTGCAATTGGTTCTATTACATTACCTATTGAAGTTCATAACAAATCCCTTGATGTGAGCTTTGCTATTATTCCATCATCCGAACAATTTCGTGTGAAGCTAGGCTATCCTTGGCTATCTTCCATGAAAGCTATTGCTTCTCCTATTCACAAATGTTTGAAATTTCCCCATAATGGTGAAGTTGTTACTGTTAATCATAGTCTCTTTAAACCAGCTGAAAGAACTTCTAGCGTTCCTATTGATTATTTTTGGCCTAAACAAATCCAATCTCTTCCATCGTGAAGTGATCATCTTTTCAAATCTTATCAAAAGTGGAAAAAAGATATGATCCTATCACTAAGTGAACCTAGAACACCCAAACTTGATATTCCTATCATTCTTGAGAAGGAAGTTCTTCCTTTGAAAGATAAAACTAATGTCTTTCCTCAAGAAGATTCCCAACCCATTCATATGGATGTGACTATGTCTATGTCTAATAAAATTTCTAAAAGTAGACCTATACCTCCTCGTCATGATGGACTTGGTCTCCTTCCTAAACCAAATATTCCTCCTTTATATGGAGCAGTTCCTCCTCCTTCCTCTTATAAAGAGAAGAGACCCTCCTCTTCTCCTATTATCCAACCTAAGAGGCCACAACCTAAACACTTAAGTGATAAGGATGAGAACATTCCTCCTCCTCAATCTTCTCAACTTCCTACTAAGACTAGACAAAATCATTCTATGCGTGAATGCCGACGAAAGCGTCGTCTTAGAGCTCAGGCAGCTGCTTCTCAAACTTTGCAATCCCCAAAAACACCTTCAGCTAGTATTATTCCATCTTCTCCAAAATCTCCTAAACATAAGATACATGATGATTTTGATCCTATGCGAGTTAAAGATCCTATTTTTATAAATCTTGATGATGATATAGATGAAAATGTTAATCATGATGAAAATGCTACTTCTCTTTCTTCTGATAGTGAATATGAATATGTTGATGTTGATAACCATTTATCTAACGAATTTTCTAAAGCACTTATCCTAGCTCCTAGACAAGAACAATGTGGCTTGGAACATGAATATAGCCCTTATTTGGATCTTGTGATAGCTCCATCTGCTGTGTTGGATGTTCCTCCTCTAGCATGTTTCCTGCCATCCCGAAATATTGATCAGCAAGATCGGGGGGTGGATGACGTGCTAGACTAGTTTCATTAGCATAGCAGACTCTCTCCTCCTCTCTTTCTTTTGTTACTTCTTCTATGTTTCATTCTCATTCTTCTATTTGTTGTCCTTAGTGTTGTCTACTTGAGGACGATGCAAAGCATTGAGATCTCTTTTGGTCTCTCTCATGTTGACTCAAAAGAGACATGTGTTCCCTTCTTCTAGGTGACCTTCCTTGATTGGGGAATGAAGAACAATTATGCATACATACATATGATATACATGAATTATCATACAGCATACTGACCCTGAGGAAAGCGAAGTCACCTTGTGCTCTGTGTCTATTATCCTTGGGTTTATCTCACACTTGGGGGCTAAATCTTTGTGATAACGTGCTCCTTTCCCTTCTCATTTCTTATGTGTATCACTACCTTAAAGCAATCACCCCCATTCAGGCGTGTGCAATTTCTTTAATGTAGGGGGGCATACACCCCGTCTATCTCTTCAAGATACTTGAAAATTTCTTGGCGAACTTAGCTTTGCCTTGAAAATTCTTGATATTTTTCTTGCATGACTCATAGTGAGGGAACCTTACTACTGACAGTCATGGTTCTCCCTCATGATCTTCCCTTTTACTTTGTCAATCGAAGTTGCAAGATCCTTAGTCCACTGGGGGCTTGGTGTATCTTGCCTCCTTGATGTGGTGAAAGTCTTTCAATGTTGTTTCCTTGTACTTTACCGGAAGTATGGGCGTACGCTTATACTCTCGCTAAAGTGGGGGCTAAATGTAGCGTCCAAAAATTGTGACACTTGCAATTTCGACTGCATTTGGGTCTTCACGATGGTGATGCAACACTAAACTTGAATGGAGACCCCGAAACCCATTTATGACATCAAAAACTACATATTTCTGCACCTTGGCCTGATCCTTCCTTGCACCCTACTGTCCCAGGAGGTAGGACCATGGCTCCCAGTACCCTGGTCCCTGGCCCTATTTTGGGCCCGGTCTCTTTTGGACATCGGGTCTTCAAGTTTGCAATTTGATAAATAATCTTTCGAGGTTGGCCCAAGGTTAGAAAAATCAGTCTTTTAACCCTAATTGACAAGTATATAAACTACATTTCCTCTCCCATTTTGGGGAGGAAGGACATATGTGTACAAGAGGCAGAAGTGCTAGGCAAACATTCAAACATTCAAGCATTCAAGCATTCCTTCAAGCAATTGAGCATTATAAGTCTCCATTCAAGGCTAAGTGTTGCATTCAGACAAGGATTCAACCATTGAACAGGAGATCACATACAACATACAACATACAACAACATTTACACCTTCACATGTAAGAATACAAACATTCTTACAACAAGGTATCAGTACTTGATTACATTACAATCATTTACATTTACAGCACTCTCATTTATTGGTTAATTCCAAAACCGGGGTTTGACCTAAAGGCAAACCCCTAATCCCTAACCCCCCAATCATCCTCTCTTTTCTGTGTGTAGGTTGCAGGTACACGGCTGTAATTGATGATCTGGAACCCTTGTGCAGAGACGAACAGATCCCCCTTCGTTTCACGGATTTTTTGGAGGACTGTGTGCACACCGGGCGCCATCGTCTCGTCAAATTTCGCTCAAATTTGCAGGACAACACCGTCTCGACATTTCACTGCTAATTCTAGGTCCATAGCTTCATCCCATGTTTCTATTTCTGTCTGCAAACTAATCTTTCTCACTTTTACCTACACTCCTTCTATCTACATTCTTTACAAAAGAGGGTAGCCTTGCTGTCTCAACCCTTGAAACTCATTTAGAATCGAGTCTTGCATTGTGTGGGATTGAATCTTGTGAGTTTCAACCTCTCTTTTGAATGTAAAGTCTCTCCTAAGTGAAAACCATCAATCCTAGTGACCTCCTTTCTCCTTGGAGTGGGGGGAACACCTAGGGTTCGATTTTCCTCTTTACAATAGGTTGTAAGCTGTCTAAGGAAGATGAGTCCAAATCTATTTATGAGAAGGAATATAGGTCAATGATTGATAAATTGCACTGTGTTGTTCATAGCAAATCAGACATAGCTCATGGAGTTGGCATAGTTTCTAGATTCCATAAGAATCCTAACAAAACACATCTGGTAGCAACCAAAAGAATTCAGATATTTGAAAGGCATTATTGATTATGCGTTATGGTATCCATATGGAGGAAATTTTGAATTGAAGGTGTACACAGATGTAGATTGGGCAGGAAATGTTGATGACCAAAAAACCACAACCAGTGGAGCATTTTTTCTTGGAGGAAGACTTTTTTCATGGAGTAGTAAGAAGTAGAGTTGTACTTCACAATCTACTACTGAAGCTGAGTATGTTGCAGCTTACATGAATTGCACACAGGCTATATGGATGAGGCACATTTTGAAAGGTTTTAAGATGAATATTTCAGAACCTATAAAGATTTTATGTGATAATACAAGTGCCATAAATATTTCCAAGAACCCTATTTTGCACGCACGAACCAAAAATATTGAATTGAAGTATCATCTCTTGAGGGAAAAAGTATAGAGTAAAGATGTGATCTTGGAGCATGTTTCTACCAAGGAACAACTTGCAGATATTTTTACTAAACCTCTACCTAAGACTACTTTTGAGTATCTCAGAAGTCAGTTATGGGTTGCCCCTCTTCATGAAGTTAGTTAAGTATGATGTAGATTACATCAGTCCCCGAGCTACTTGCAGAATTTTACAGAAGGATTTGTGTAGAAGTGGATTTATTCCATAGGGGGAGCATCAAGTTGAAGATTGTTGATGATGCATAGTGAAATTTGAGATTACATGTTTTACTTTCAATTTGGCATTGCTATCAAAGGGGGAGAAGAATTATGTGATTATGGGAAGGAGAACCAACGACAAGCTAAAGACATGGAGAGCATGGTAAATACTTGGTAATGTAAACCAGGATTCCTATTCACAATCATGCAACAATCAATGGTATTGATATTTGTATTGCCATAAATGCCAAAGGGGGAGATTGTTGGCATTTGCATGGAGATTACATTAATGATATGTTATGTTGTCATTGATGTTAATTAACTGGTAATGATATTGTTGATATTGTTGTTAATATTGTTATTGTAACTGGTAGGAAGAATTTGTGTAGTGAACCGGTAACTGGTGTAAACCTTATCTATTGTTGTAACCGGTAAACCCTACCTGTTGTTTTTGATAAACCCTAACCAATTAAGTCTAGTGAATTGGTTATATTGGTTTATGATCTGATGATGAGTGGTAATGATTATGACACACATGATTATTGTATGAAGGCAATTCAAAAAGATTTTGGTGAGTTTTTGTAATGGTTTTTGTCTAGGGAATGACCAAATATATTGCATCTAATGCAAGTCACGTGATAAGTTTCTAGGTTCGATGAAGCAGTGTTCAAGCAGCAATCAAGGTTTTCTTGATTGATGTGTAGAGATTGCTATGTAATCCAATGGTCATACTTGAATTGATTTGTTTCTAATATCTATGAGAATTAGGTTTTTGTTGTGCTACTGACCTGATTGATTTGTATTCAAGGTCGATGAAGTTGTTAATTTAATGAGTCGGTAAAGAGATAGACATAGTTTAATTGAGTGTGTGGTTGCCGAACCAGATGATGTATCTGCAGTTTAAGTAAAGGCAGATAGGAGCATGAAATGGATCTGATCAAGCAAGTGTAGTGCTATTCAGATAGATCAACAAATTCCTATTATTTTCTATCAATTACCGCAGAATTGCAATCCCCTAACTGGGTAAGCTCTAACAAGCCTGGTGCTATTCAAATCCTTTAACAAGATGATCCATTAGATTGGATTTTCAAATCCTCTACCAAGGTTACTCCTTATAGGGTATTGCTTCTAACAAGGCATTTGTAGTCAATCCCTTAACTGGGTGATTCCTAATAGAATTGGTTCTTAACATGACTTTTTGTAAAGCTTTAATAGGCTAGACTTCTAAGAGGGCAAACCTCAGAAGAGTTCAGATAGTTATCTTGTGAGTCTCATCTCACCATGGTTTTTACCTATTTTGGTTTCCACATCAAAAATATTTGTTTCAAGTGGTGAATGTTTTTATGGTTATATTTTCATGGTTGATTTACTTAACTACTTAAGTATTTTGATAAGTCATGATAACCAGAAGTATTGAGAAATGAAGAAGTTGTTTACTATTAATTTTTTGTAACAGTTAACTAGTTTATCTTATGAGTTTTTATCTTGATAGTGGTATTAGATTAATTTTTTAGATTGGTGAAATTTTTATAAGTTTTTCTATCTATTGATTCACCCTCCCCCCCTCTGAGTAGTTGACTGAATACTTCTTCTTTCATCATACCATCAGTTATATGCTAAGGATTTGGAAGAAATTGAGAGAGAAGATAGATAACTTGAAGAGTTGAAATCCCTAATTGCCAAAATAGTCCCTAAAGGACCAATTGGAAGTAAGTATGAAGGAAATTTCCTTTTAAATGTTTTTCATGCAATAAGATTGGTCATTTTTCTTCTAGATGTCCTAAAAGAGCTGCTAGGAATCAAGAAAGATTTAGAAGGAATTATAAATCTAATAGAAGGAATAAGGATAAATCATGTTAGTATGATGGTGATGATGATTTTAGTATTACTGATGATGATGATGAAGAAGCTGTGAGTGGATCTAGTAATAGAAGCTTCGATAATGATTGGGTCTTTATTTATATCAAGGATGATTCTCTAGAACCTGTCATTGATGAAAATCATGCTAAGGAGAAGTCTCTAGCTACTGAAATTGAAGAGAATGATGAATGGGGTATAGATAGTGGTTTCTCACATCACATGACTAGCGACAAGAGGAAATTCCTGACTGCAAGAATTTGATGGTGGACTAGTCAGATTTAGTGACAACAAGGTATGCAGGGTCACAAAAAAAGGAACAATATCTTTGGATTGTAAGACTAATACTAGCAATGTTTACTATGTTGAAGGCTTGAAGAATAGTATTTTGAGTGTAGGTCATATGGTGGATATAGGATTTCATTTACAATTTAAAGATGGAAAGTGCAATATTATCAATAGATTTGGATTGGAAATTGCCTGTAGAACTCAAACCAAAGGAAATATCTCCCATTTTAACTCTAGTGAGAAGGCTTGCTTGATTGCATAGATTGATGAAAGATGGATATGGCATAAGAGGATGTGTCATGTGAATTTTGATTGCATATTGAAGATTAGTTCAACACAGGTTGTTAGAGATTTGCCCAAGATTATCAAACCTCATAATCTAGTATGTAGAGAATTTCAAATGGGTAAGCAAGTTAGAAATTCTTTCACAAGCATACCTGGTAGATCCAATGAAATTATTGATCTTATTCATATTGATCTATGTGGACTAGCAAGGACTAAATTTTTTCAAGGTGATAGATACTTTATGTTACTTATTGATGATTATTCTATAATTATGTGGGTTGCATTTTTGAAAGAAAAATCAGAAGCTCTTGAGAAATTCAAAAATTTTAAAGCTATGGTTGAGAAAAAAAAAGGATTGAAGATAAAATACTTAAGATCAAATCAAAGTGGTGAATTTACATCTGGTGAGTTCAACACCTTTTGTGAGAAGCATGAAATTAGAAGACAATTTTCTGCACCTAGAACTCCACAGTAGAATGGAATAGTGGAAAGGAAGAACAGAACTATCTTAGATGTTGCAAGGTCAATGATGATGGAAGCCGAATTGCCTAATATCTATTAGAGAGAAGCTTTCAATACATTAGTATACACTTTCAACAAAGTACACATAAAAGGTGATACCGATAAGACTCCTTATGAATTATGGTTCGATCATACTCATACTATCATCAATTTTAGAATTTTTGGAAATAAATGCTATATTAGAAGAGATGATGCATTAGGAAAATTTTATCCTAGATGTGATGAAGGAATATTTTTGGGTTATTCTACTAAGAGTAGAGCATATAGATGTTATAAACAAATTGAATAGGATAATGGAAAGCATAAATGTTAAAGTGGATGAGATAGGTAATAATCAGATCAGATCATATGACTATGGACCGAAACATGAAATTGTCAGATTAGAACCAAAAATGCAAGAATCAATTTAGAGCATTGATCCAGTTGCTCTGGTAACATCAGAAAATTCCAAAGTGACAATTGATGAGGAAAAAAATTTTGAAAATCAAGATAATCCTAAGACTCCTAGGTATGTAAAGATGAATCATTCTAAAGATCAAATCATTGGAGATAATAAGAAAGGTGTGATGACAAGAAGAAGGTTAGTTGTTGAAGAAGTATGTTTAATTTCTCAAATTGAATAAAAATCATTTATTTAAGAAAGTAAAGATGAAAATTAGATGAAAGCAATGGAAGAAGAATTGAATCAAATAGAGAATAATAAAACATGGGAATTGGTTCCTACACCTAAAGATAAAAATGTTATTGGAACTAAATGGGTTTTTAGGAATAAACTAAATGAGGAAGGTCAAGTTGTAAGAAACAAGGCTAGATTGGTTTGCAAAGGATATTCACAGGAAGAAGGAGTTGATTATGAAGAAACTTATACTCTAGTTGCTAGAATTGAATTGGTAAGACTATTTCTTGCCTATACTGCACACAAGAACTACAAGGTATACCAGATGGATGGCAAATGTGCATTTCTGAATGAAGATCTTGAAAAGGAATTCTACATTGAGCAGTCTAATGGATTTTATTTATCAGAGGATAGGAACATGGTTTGTAGATTGAAGAAAGCTTTATATGGATTGAAACAAGCTCCTTATGCATGGTATGGTAGATTAGATAAATATCTTTCAAAGCTTGGTTTTAGCAAAGGTAATGATGATAATAATTTATATTATAAGACTGAGCATGATAACATATTAATCATTGAAGTCTTTGTTGATGATATAATTTTTGGAAGGGAAAGAAAATTTATGCATGAAATTTTCTTATAATATGAAGAATGAATTTGAAATGTCTGTGAATGGAGAGATAAATTTTTTCTTAGGTTTGGATATTACTCAGAATAATAAAGGTATTTTCATTTGTCAAACAAAGTATGTGAAGGAATTTCTTAAAAAATTTGGTCTTGAAAACTCAAAACCTATTGGTACTCCTATGATAACCAGTTGCAAATTGACTAAGGAAGATGAAGCCCCTAGAGTGAACCCATGTAGATGCAAATCAATGATTGGTGGATTGTTGTACTTCAATCAAATTAGACCTGATATAATGATTGCTATCTGCATTGCTTCTACATTTCAGTTTGATCTGAGAGGAATTCATGATATTGTTGTTAAAATAATATTAAGATATTTGGCAGGAACAATAGAGTATGGGTTATGGTATCCAAAGGATGATGATTTTAGATTATGTGCCTATACAGACTCATATTGGGTAGGAGATGTTGATGATAGGAAGAGCACTATAGGTGGTGCATTCTTTCTTGGAAATAAATTGGTCTCATGACTTAGCAAGAAATAATCATGCACTTCATTATCTACTGTTGAAGTTGAATATGTAAGGATCAGATTGTAGATATTCTAACTAAACCATTTCCTAAAGATACTTTTGAATATCTCAGAGATCAGTTGGGGTTCACCACCCATCCGATAGAGACTTAAAGATGTAGAGATACATCAATCTAGTGAGCTTATCAACATCTTTTGATCCAGGTTGATGAGATGATGTTGTTGCTCTGGGGGAGTAGTTAGTTGTCTGGTTCAGTATTTTGGTTTGGCATCAACCCTTTGTCATTGATGTCAAAGGGGGAGATAGGGTTCATGTGAAAAACTAACAATCTTAGGGGAAGATATATTTTGTTAGTTCTTTATTATTTTGGGGATATTGTTGGCATTCCTTGGCACTTGGATGTTCTTAACATTCAGTGTTGCCATCAACGCCAAAAGGGGATATTTTTGGTAGTATTAACTATGTGTTTTCATTGATGTCAACACTATGCTCTAGTTGGATATGGTTATTTACCAGTCAGTTATTGGTATCCTGATTGATTCTTGGTCCTGGTTTGTCTTGGTTTTACCTCATTCCGGTCCGATATGAATAGATCATTGGATTTAGTTTTGGATGGATATTCAAGTTGGTTATATGCTTGTCATATTTAGTTGGTTCCTGATTTGGTGCTCTAGAAGCTATTGGTTATGTTTTGAATTATCGATTGATATTTCTTGGTACCGATTAGATTTACCAGTTGGTGATATTTGCTAAATTGGTTGAGAGATTTTGGCCCGTCTTACAAAATTGGTTCCTAACATGTTGAAGGTGCTTCTTGATCGTGTTTTAATTGTTTTGTGGCTTCGCATTGGCTAGCATGATGATTTCATGGTCCTATTTGGATCCTGTTGTTTATTATGTGTTATTGCACTAAGGGTTTCTATTGGTTGTTGAAACGTGTGGATATTGGTCTTAGCATGATTTTTAATGGACACAATTGTTTAGGAATTTGTATTAGGTCCATGCTATGTAATGTAAATCATAATATTGGTCCACTAATATCATGTGATGTAATTTTTGTAATTATGGTTTATGGGTTTAGGGTTTAGCTGGCCTTGTTATCAAGGTTGATGATTTGTACTTATAGGTGACTTATTCATGTAATTTGGGTATCTATTCTTATTTCTACATTATCAGAGAAAGGTTTATGTGTGAAAAAAGTTAGATCATTCGGTGAAGGGTGTGAACGATTTAGAGTTGGAGGGTAGACATCTGTACTTTCGTACTTTATCTTTTACTGTGTTGTTTATATTGTTCTCTTGTAAATGGTTTACAATCTTCATTAAATATTTAACTTGTGGAAAACTGATTCACACCCCCTCTCAAATTTTCTCCAGTATCAAAACTATCTAGCAATCATATTACCTACAAATTATTTAGCTTCTACACCTCTCTTCTCTTCATTAGTGATATCTCTCAATTCTCATATACCTCTAAGGTGTACTCTAGTAATAATCTCAAAAGGTGTTGTTTGAGTACTCATGTTCATTGAATTATTATAGGAAAACTCTTCTTGTGCAAGAATCAAATCCCATCTTTTCATCTTCCTTCCAACTAGGCATGTCAACAAATTTACCAAACTCCTATTTAGCACTTCTATCTATCCATCAGTCTATGGGTGAAAAGTAGAACTGAACTTCAAATATATCTTCATCTTCTTTCAAAGTATTCTCCAAAAGTATCCAACAAACATAGTGTCTCTATTTGAAAATATTCTCTTAGGCAATCCATGCAATCTCATCACTTCCTTGTAAAATAGGTCTGCAACATGTACTACATCTATTATCTTTTTACAAGGTATGAAATGCACCATCTTTGAGAATATATCCACCACCACAAATATAGAATCATTTCCTATTTGGGTCTTAGGAAATCCAAGTATAAAATCTAGGCTTATGTCCTCCTAAGGTCTCTACATAACTGTCAAGGGCTTATACAATACCACATTCTGACTACTATCCTTTGCAAGTTGACAAATCTTACAACTCTACACAAATTCTCACTTATCAATGCCACTATCTTATGAATACCAAAGTGTCCAGCTAATCCTCCACTATGCTTCTCCTTTATCAAACTTTCTCTCATAGAACATCTAGGTATGCACAACTGAACTCCTCTAAAAAATATTTCATCTTGAATAAAATAG
Source organism: Cryptomeria japonica (assembly GCF_030272615.1). Lineage (NCBI taxonomy): Eukaryota > Viridiplantae > Streptophyta > Pinopsida > Cupressales > Cupressaceae > Cryptomeria > Cryptomeria japonica. The sequence goes on along the minus strand of NC_081411.1, from coordinate 778,610,030 downwards.
TCCAACCACATCCTTCTGTCTACCATAATCTATTCCTTACAAGCTTTCCAATGTTCTGCAAAATCTGGGTCATCCTCATACAATTTCTTCAATTCCCCAAAACCTAATACCTCCACTCTCATCTCTATCAGTAAGTTCCTCCTTCTACTCAATGCATCAACAACTCTATTTTATTTTCCACTTCTATGCTTCAACACAAAGGTATAACTTTGCAAGAACTCCACCCATCTCATATGTCTCTGATTTAGCTTACTCTAACTATTCAAATACTGCAAAGCTTGATGATCTCTATACAACACAAAATCTTTAGAAAACAAGTAATGTCTCCACTTCTTTAATGCTTGACTTATGGTGTAAAATTCCCGATCACATAGAATATATCATCCTTTCATTATTCAACTTCTCATTGAAATAAGTTACCAGTCTTCCTTCCAGACTCAACACTGCTACAATTGCATTCCCACTTGCATCACAATCAATACTTAAATACTTTGCTAAAATCTGGTAAAGCTAACATAGGCTGCTTTGTCACCTTCTACTTCAAAAATTGAAAGCTCCTATTTTCTCTAATTATTCACTTGAAATCCTTTCTATCTCCTCTCATTATCTTAGTCACAGGACTACAAACTAAACTGAAATTTTTGATAAAATTTAGGTAGAAACTAGCGAGTCCATGAAATCATATTACCTCTCCAATTATTTTTGGTGTAGGCCATCCAATAATTTATCTTAGCTTCTTGGGGTCCATCTTCAATCTATCCCTAGATATCACAAATCCCAAATAGACTAACTCTTCCTTCATGAAACTACACTTCTGAATACATATCAACAACTTTTCTTCTCTAAATCTCTACAAAACTTGTATCAAATGCAACATATGTTCTTCCTTTGTCTTACTGAAAATAAAAATATCATCCAAATAAACAATAACAAACTTACCCAATAATTTCTTTAATACTTCATTCATCAACTTCATGAAAGTATTTGATGCATTATTCAATCCAAAAGGCATCACCAACCATTTATACAATCCTTCATTTCTCTTGAATATTGTCTTCCACTCATCTCCTCTAATTCTAATCTAGTGATATCCACTCTTCAAGTCTATCTTGGTGTAATTTTGGCTCCACTCAAACAATCCATTATGTCATCCATCCTAGGCAAAGGAAATTTGTACTTCACTGTGATCTTGTCTATTGCTCTACAGTCGTTACACATCATTCATTCTCCATTCTTATTAGGTGCTAATACTACTGGAACTACCCAAGGACTCAAACTCTCTCTAATCAAACCTTTCCTTAATAGCTCATGTACTTGTCTATTCAACTCCTCATTTTCTATCAACATTATCTGATGTGCTACTTTGTTAGGCAAACTAGCTCTAGGAATCAAGTCCATGTAATGACCAATACTTCTCATAGGGGCTAATTCATCAGGTACATTATCTATAATGATGTCTACATACTCTGACAACAACTCCTTTATCTCCTTTGATTCTTCTTCCTCATGCTCCATATTGTTATTTTTCTTAGGAACTAAAGAAAAACATACATTCTTATGTCTCATCCCATCCAATAATTTCCATCCATCCACCAAACAAATTTAAGCACTGGTACAAACTTCAATTTTTAGAGGATCCTCCAAGGGTAACAAGGTCTACTTCTTCCCATTTGCAACAATAGTGTATATGTTTTTAGTGTCATAAAATTGTGACCCTGGCAATTTTTTACTACATTAGGGTCCTCACACATGTGAATTCAAATCCTCTAGCCTGATCAAAGACTAGAGATTGCTCAGCTTCCAAAAATAGCTTCTTCATTAGCCTCTGCATCACCCCGTCCACACTCTACCCTGAAGAAAGGGATAGGAAAGGGGCATGGAGCCACTTTCCCCCCTTGGACAAGGGTGTGGCACCCTTTTCCTCCTAGGATAGGGGCATGGAACCCCTATCCCTGCCCTATTTTGGGGTAGGACCTTTCCTATGGGTTGCATTATTGGTTGTGCCTTGTGTGGGAAACTCCCTTGATGTCGGTCCATGACAAAATTCAAATCTACTAACATGTATTTAAGGCAAATTCATCCTCTCATTTGCATATGTTGAAGTTGGATGTGTGGGAAATTCACAAGCAATGAAGCATTCAAGAGCATTTGAGCATTCCAACATTGAGCATTCTCAAGTCTCCCTTCAAGGCTAGGTGTTGCATTCAAGTCAATGATTAAACCATTGAAGAGGAGATTTATTCCAACATTCAATTCCACACAAGCATTTCTATAAACATTTATAATACAACCTCCTTTGTGGTGATTTACAATTATATCTTTCATTTACATCTACTTGCAAGTACTTTCTTTCATTACTTGGTTAATTCCAAAAATGGGGTTTGACCTTAAGGCAAACCCCCAATCCCAACCCATTTTCCTCTCTTTTATGTGTGTAGGTTGCAGGTGCATAGCTATACTTTTGGATTCAAGCTTCATTTGTAGAGGTGGAAAAACCCTTTTCATTTCACATATTTTTCGAAGGACCATGTACGTTCTCGCCATGGTCCAAGAAAATTTTCCTCAAATTCGTAGGAAGACCTTGTGTCAACATTTTACTTCCAAATCTAGGTGCACAGCTTCATCCCATATTCCAATCTCAAGTATATTTATTCTTTGTCACTTTTGCACTACATAATTCAATCAATTCCTTTCCAAATCAAACAAGAAAGTGGGGATCAACTTAGAATTCCCAATTCATTCATAATTCAATCTACCATCTTCATATGGAGAGATTGAATCTAGTGAATTATCCTCTCCTCTTTCTAATGTACCATAGTGAAAAGTGATTGAATGGTAATCAATAGTGAAACTCTCATCTCTCTTTGAGGGAAAGGGTAGTTTTCTTCTTGATCTATCATTCACCATTTTTCCACCATTACATTTTGGTGAGCCCAACATCTTGCATGCTTGCCTTTGAACAAGATTGCATATTTTTCATTTACAAGTTTCAACTTTCTGCAAACTTAGTGGTTAAATCATTCAAAAACCTAGTTTTTAAAATTTAAATTGAATTTGTGATTTGTAAAAATTGCTTGTGGTTATCTTAGATCTGAAAATTGTTTTGTTTGTAAAATTCAGTTTCCTCTTTGTCTTGTTCAATTTGCAATTAAAATTTACCAAATTGAGAGGTTACATGTTAAAACCCTAATTTTTAAAAATCATCTTGAACTTGTGCAAAAATTGGATTTCCATTTAATTTTCAGATTTCTGATTGTTCTCAGATTTGTCTTCAATCCTACAATTCAAATTTTCAATTTCCCCCCTTTTTCCCAAAATTCAAATTTCAAAATTAATTGGTTAGGTCATCAAACCCTAATTTTTAAAATTAATTGGATTTTGTGTGAATTTCAAATCAATTTCATTTACATTCATATTTCTAAACATTTTCCAAGGTGTCCCTATCCATTAGGTTTGACCCTTTTCAAAATTTCAATTCAATTCCTCTTTTTCTTCAAAACCCTAATAGGGTCCTATTTTCACATTTACGCCTTCATTTCGCCCATCTAGAGATCGTAAAATTTGCCAATTTTTTAGGGTTAGCTTTAAAATCATCATAATATCCATCCCTGAAAATTTTGAAAAAAGTTGGTCGGACCATGTGAGTTCCTGCCACGGTCCTCGACTTTTTTCCTAAAATTTTGGGAGACTGTTATGATTGTATTTAATAGCCTAAATCTAGAAGACTGGCTAATTTTATCAATTTTTGATCCCTCTAGAATTGGAAATACCTTCAAAATTCAACATTTCAAATTTCAAGAAATTTTTAAAAATTAAGAGGTTAATTATAGTATGCCTTGATTTTAGAAATTTTGATTTTAAGATTAAGTGGTATTCCCTTGGCTCTAATTTGAAAATTTCCAATTTCCTTTCATTTTTGGAAATTGTAGCATTCCCTTCCTCCAACAAAGTTCAAATTATGTAATCATTATTTTCTTAAATTTTGCATTACTCAATTTTGTAAGCTTTGTTCCATAATTCAAAATTCAAATTTTCCCTCTAATGCATGAGTTTTACCACTATTAGTCCTACATATCCTATCCCCATTAGACAAAGCATTATAATTAAGGCTTCCTAAGGTTTAATTATCGAGGAGATGGAGCCTAATTTGGGTGACTTCTTTAATTAGGATCATGCTAATTCTTCCCATCCTAATCATGTGCCTATTCACCCCTTTGATGGATCCCTTGATGAAGAAGAATATTTAACTAGCGTTTCTTTAGATCAACTTTCTATATTGGACAATCAATTTGATAGCTTTCAACAATGGATGTCCCAAGAATACCCTAATAGTGAATCTCTTCCATTAATTTAAGGTCTTAAGCACATGGTTAGAAGTGATAAGAATGGAATTGATATATTGCATGACATTGCACATATTATTGATTCTAATGTCATGCCTATCAAGAGTTGTGCCAAAACCCTAGGTTACTCACAACCTTCAACTCAAGTCAATTCTTCTATTCCATTGACGAATCCTATGAATAGTATTCCTACTTTGAAATCCAACATCATAGGTCATGGGGGTAATCCCTCTTCTTCATTTAATCCTCCATCATTACCTATGACTTCCATGAGTGTTCCTCTTATTCCTCAACCAATCAGTGTGACACAAGGGGGCAATTATTTCAATAACTTTATCCCTCCTTTAAGTGTCCCTTTTCCTACTCAGTCATCACCACTTCCTACTTATCATAATATCCCACCACCTTATTCTTAGTCCATCCCCTCTTTCAATAACATCATACAACCTACTCAATCACTTATGTCTAAAATCAATTCTTCCACCAAAATTACAATCAACTATCTTGCTCAAACCATGTCTTCCTCACAACAACAAATTACTTCCATGAATCAATCCAAGTTTAGTGTGCCCACCTTTGATGCTATGAGCCTACTTTCTCTTGACATTATTAAAGTCATTCCACCTAAACATTTTGAAATCCCTCAATCGTAACTCTATAATGGAAAAGGTGATCCTCTTACACATGTCAAAACATTTCAAACCTTGTGTATTCATTTTTCCTATGATCAACGATTGCTTGCAAAATTGTTTACAAGAGCACTAAGCGATAAGGCTTTACAATGGTATTGCTCTTTTCCTTCTTATTCTATCACTTCTTTTCAACAACTAGCAAATTCTTTCATCCAATAATTTCACAACAATATTGGACCTAAAATCACTTTGACTGATTTAATGCTTTATAAACAAGGTGTTAAAGAAAAAGTAACTGATTTCATCCATAGATATAAACATTTGTGTGCTCAAATTTTTTTTCATGTACCTGATAATGATATTCAAAGAATTTTTATTTCTAATTTACAAAAAGATATCAAGAAAAGCTTCTTTTGTTTGAGTTTACTTCCTTTCTACAATTGTGCGCAACACTCCACAATTATCAACTAGTTGTGAGTCAAATGGAGCAATCCACTCCTATGGCTCTGAGTGATAAGGGGGAGAGTGTTCAACAACTATTTGCAAAGTTCAAACCAACAAAAATATTCATCAATTTCAATGATCCAATCAGCAACAACCATGTGAATGGTACAAAAAGTGTGCCTTCTATTTCTAATTTTTCCAAAGAGAAAGATAGTTCACTCCTTTGAATGAATCTTTACATAGTATTATGTCTCAGTTGTTGCACATAAATGTTATCAAACTTCCTCCTATTAAATAACTTGATCCTTCCAAACTTGCATCCCCTTATTTTGATAATAATTATTTTTGCCAATTTCATCGTCAACCTGGTCATGATACTGAGAAATATTTTGTATTGAAGAATAAGATTCAGGACTTGATTGATAATAATACTATATTTGTGGTAGGTGTTAATGATAAAGGGAATAAATCTTTTGCTCTTCCTAATCAAAATCTTAATATTTTCATTGATCCCTTGTCATCTCATACCTCTAATGTTATTGAGATTGTGCCTAATTCTCTCTCTTTTGAAGAATTCACCTCTATGGCTCCAAACTTTGTTAATATGGTAGAAACACAAGATTTGCCTAAGGATCCCTATATTACATTTGACCCTAGTGAGACCATTAGAGCACCCAATGGCCCTTTATACATCATTGCAAAGGTTAAGGATATCCCTTGCCATGGTTCCCTAGTTGATCCCTCGTGCATGGTTAATATCATAACTGAAGAGTATCTTTTCACTTTATGATTACAGAAACCACTATATGATACTTCTAATGTGGTTGTGAAGTTATTTTATGGCTTATCTTGTCCTGCCATTGGTTCTATCACCCTTCCTATTTGAGTTCATGCTAAATCCTTGGATGTTGACTTTGTTATTATACAATCTTCTAAGAAATTCCGTGTGAAGTTGGGCTATCCTTGGCTATCTTCCATGAAAGCTATTGCTTCTCCAATCCACAAGTGTCTTAAATTTCCTCACAATGGAGAAATTATAACTGTGAACCATAGCTTATTTCGTCCATTTGAAAGAAGCCTCAGTGTTCCTATTGATCTCTTTTGGCCTAAACAATTTCAATCTCTTCCATCAAGAAGTGATGCTATTTTTCAATCTTATCAAAATTGGAAGAATGATATGATCTTATCCTTAAGTCAACCTAGATCGCCAACATTTGACATTCCTTTTATTCTTTAAGATGAGGTTCTTCCCCTCTTGGATAGAACTAATCTCCCTCCTAAGGAAGATTGTCCACCTACCCCTATGGATGTGACTTTATCTTCTCTTAAAGAGAACAACAATATTCTTCCTAAGGTTAGACCTATACCTCCTCCTCATGATGGACCTGGTCTCCTTCCTACACCTAATATTCCTCCTTTCTATGGTGCAGTTCCACCTCCTTCCTCTTATCGAGAGAAAAGGCCTTCTTCTCCTATTGTTCAACCAAAAAGACCTCAACCTAAACCTTCCACTATTAGGGAGATTAATATTCCTACTTTTTCAATTGTTCCTCCTCCTTTGCAACCTTCCACTAAGAATCAAGGGAATTGTTGTGTGAGAGAACATCAATGAAGATATCATGTTCGATCTCATGAAGCTATTCCTCAAAATATTCAATCTCCTGAGAATCCAATAGTTGACATGATTCCCTTTTCTCCTAAGAAAGATATTCAACCAAAATCTCTAAATCATAAGTTACATAAAACATGTGATGGTTTTGCTCCTATTTGTGTTTTTGCTCCTCTTTCTGTAAACTTTGATGAAGAAATGGGTGAAAATGTTATTCATAATGGAAATATAACTCGGAATGCTTCTGATAGTGAGTATGAATATGTTGACATAGACAAACATTTATCGGATGAGTTTTTACAAACCCTAATCCTAACTCCTAGAATAAAACAAAGTGACTTACAATATGAGCATAGTCCTTGTTTGGAACTTGTGATAGCTCCATCTACTATGCTCGATGTCACTCCTCTAGCATGTTGCTCACCTTCCCAAAATAGTGATCAGCAAGATCTGGAGGTAGATGTCATGCTAGATTAGCAATATTAGCACTGTAGATCTTTCTCCCTCTTCTTTCTTTCTCTTTTGTGACCATTCTTCTATCTGTATCCTTGTTCTTCTATCATTCCCTTAATGTGTACTTGGGGATGATACAAAGCATTGAGATCTTTTCTTGGTCTCTTTCATGTTGACTTAAAAGACATCCTCTCTTCCCTTTCTTCTAAGGTAGTGTTCTTCTTTGGGGAATGAAGACTATTATATGCATATACATGAGTTATCATACAACATACTAACCCCAAGGAAAGCGACACTACCTCATGTTTTGTGTTCATTATCCTTGTGTTTATTCCTTGATTGGGGGATAAATCCTTGCAATAACATACTCCCTTCCTTCTCTCTCTTAGGTGTATCCTACCTTAAAGCAATTGCTCCCAATAAGGCATGTGTGATTGCTTTAATGTGGGGGCATACACTCTACTCATACTTTCCTTCTTGTGATACTTAGAATTAATTAGTGAACTTTGTTTTGCTTTGTAATCTTTTGTATCCTTGCTTTTATGACTCATAGTGAAGGGAACTTTGCTACTTGTAGTCATGGTTCTCCTTTTCTTGATCTTCCCTTTTACTTTTTCAATTTAATACGTAAGATCCTAAGTCCACTAGGGGCATGGCGCATCTTGCTTCCTTGATGTGGTAAAACTATTTCAATCTTTTTTCCTTGTACTTTACCGATAGTATTGTCATATGCTCATACTCCCACTAAAGTGGGGTCTAAATGTAGTGTCATAAAATTGTGACCCTAGAATTTTTTTACTACATTAGGGTTATCATGCATACGAATTTGAATCCTCTAACCTAATCAAAGATTGGAGATTTCTCAGCTTGTGGAAACAACTTCTTCCTTGGCCTCTACATCACCCCATCAACACTCTGGCTTGAAAAAAGGGGTAGGAAAGGGGTGTGGCACCATTGTCCCCCCTTGGACAGGGGCATGGTTCCCTTCTCCTCCCAGGATAGGGTTATGGTGCCCCTTTCCTTGCCCTATTTTGGGGTAGGAACCTTCATAGGGTTGCATTGCTGGTTGTGCCTCTGGTGGGAATCTCCCCTGATGTTGGCCCATGATGAAATTAAAATCCATTTAAGGGGAATTCATCCTCTCATTTGCATAAGTTGAAGTGGGATGAGTGGGAAATTCATAAGCGATCAAGCATTCAAGAGCATTCAAGCATTCCAACATTCTTTTCCAGCATTGAGCATTCTCAAGTATCCCTTCAAGGCTAGGTGTTGCATTCAAGTTAAGGATTCAACCATTGAAGAGGAGATTGATTCTAACATTCAATTCCACATAAGCATTTTTATCAACATTTCTACTACAACCTCCCATGAGGTGATTTACAATTTAGTCTTTCATTTACATCTACTTGCAAGTACTTTCTTTCATTACTTGGTTAATTCCAAAATTGGTGTTTGACCTAAAGGCAAACCCTCAATCTCAACCTATTTTCCTCTCTTTTTGTGTGTAGGTTGCAGGTGCGCTTCTGTACTTTTATATTCGGGCTTCATTTGCAGAGGCACAAAAACTCATTTCATTTCGCAGATTTTTTGGAGGACTGTGTACATTCCTGCCATGGTCTAGGCAACTTTTCCTCAAATTCATAGGATGCCTTCATCTTGACATTTTACTGCCATATCTAGGTGCACAACTTTATCCCATATTCCAATCTCAAGTTATTATCAATTCTTTTTCACTTTTGCACTACATAATTCAATCAATTCCTTTCCAAATCAAACAAGAAAGAGGGGATCAACTTAGCATTCACAATTCATTTAGAATTCAATTTACCATTTTCATGTGGAGATATTGAATCTAGTGAATTATCCTCTCCTCTTTCTGATGTACCATGGTGAAAATTTCTTGAATGGTAATCAATAGCGAAACTCTCATCTCTCTTTGAGGGAAAGGGTACTTTCCTTCTTGATCTATCATTCACCATTTTTCCACCATTACAATGTTCTTCCTTCACTCATGTATTTCTTGTCTATCATACTACCAAGGTCTACCCAACAAGATATGACAAATACCCATAAGCATAATATTACACAAAACTTCATCATTATAATTATTTCAATTTCACCAAACATTGTTCACTTACTAGTATCTTATGATCATCTTGAATCCATGCTATCTAATAAGGCTTAAGGTGTTTCAACCTTTCCAAATTCAACTTATTCACCATCCCCTCTAAAACAAAATTATCTAAACTACCAGTATCAATTATAACTTTACAACACTTACCAAAACCTTACATCTGGTTTGGACAAATTCCTTCTCTACAAGAGCTCTTCATCATCTTTGGTTTGACACAAATCTCTCCTCATTATCAACAATTCTCCATCTTCTATTTTATTAATTGATCTAATATGGTCTTCTTCCACCAATGTTGTTCTTCCAGTGTTCTCGGTCTTCTTGCATTCAACAGTTCAATGCCCTTCTCCTCTATACTTAAAGAAGGTTACTCTAATTACTCTTTCATCTTTTCTTCTATCATATTTTTTGTAACTCTCATTCTGGTATCCATCAGGTTCACTTCTCCAGTGAAAATTTCTATCATCCTTTCAATATAAACTACTCTCTCTTCCAACTTCTTTGTCTTTTATTTGACCTGTATAGTGTCCTCTTCCACTGGAATAGCCTCTTCCTCCTTGAAATATTCCTCTAGAAAACCTTCCAGCTCTACCTCTTTGCTACTACTCATGTATTTTATTCAACTTTTCTTTGGCCTTCAGGGAATATTGATAGGCTTCCTCAATACTCTACAACTTGATTAAACTAAGTTCATCTTGTATAGAAATCCACAACCCATTAAAATATCTAGCAAATTTTTCAATCTCATCATCAACATGTTAAGATCTGATATTCAACTTGGAAAATGTTTCGGTATACACCTTCACACTAAATTCCTTCTACTTCAGGTTTTGTAACTTCTGAAATAGATTCACAAGATAATCAGCAGGCATAAACTTTTATTTTAACTTGTTGTGGAGGGGAAAAAGCGAGACCAGGTGACTAGGACCTAATCCCACTTTTGCCAACACATTGGGAATATGAAAGAGCCTAGGGAGATATCTCACTTTGGCTACTTCTTGTGAGAAAGAGAGAGCCAAGGTTTATCTATTAGGGTTTATATTCCTCTTGTTGTATATGAAGATAAGATGTCAGAGATTGATCAACTAGACTAGGAGATGAACAATGAAGCATATATGAACTGAAATTGCATACACTTGCAGATCTAAAAATAATATACTAAAGGTAGAGAAGGAGAAGGAATTTGGATGTGTACCTAGTGTTGAAAAATGAGCCAAATTGGCTTGGATAGGATTGCTACAGTATGGTCCTATTCTTTCTGACAAGAAGCTGCAACTAAGTGACTACAAATTAAAGTTCCTGAGTTGTCACCTTACTGAAAATCACCTAAAAGTGGAGGAACTAGGGTGCTACGCCCCTATCCTAGGAAATATTGAGGCACCATGCTCCTATCCCTTATGGTTTTGGGACATATCTAAGGATTTTAAATAGTTCTTGTACCTTTTAGCAGTCTTGGAAGTCCCTCGGGTAATTGTACCTACACTTGCAAATGAAAAAAGAAGGTTTGGGTGGCTATATGGGGTTTTTCCTTGGTCAAACCCCTATTGTGATGATTTCCACCACAACCAATAGAAGATTTATATAGTAAAATAGTGTGTGCAGGAATCTTGTGTGTGTGGAAGACCCTAAAATGAGAAAGATAGGAAACTAGAGCTACCCTATGCTTTGGAGAGTAAACCCTAAATGTATGTAAATATAAGTGTAAATCATAATTCTCTAAATAAAATATACTAAATGATATAAAGAATGAATGTAAATGTGAAAATGAGTGTAAAAAATCTCATACAAAGACATGAAAATGACATGAAACCATACCAATCCCCAAGGGAGAGATATAAACCACTTGATCTCCTATTATTATTCAATGTATTCAAGGCTCCTAATTGATGACGAATACTTGATGAATACTTGATGAATTCTTGATGAATGTTTTTGAAGACTCCACATAAGCTTCTCTTTCACTACATAGAAGGCTCCTTGTGATCGCTAGTTCTTTTCTCAAAGAAACTCCCTTTTTGTAGATGCCTTCAAATGAAGAAAGAGAGCTCTTATGTATGAAAGCCTAGATCTTAATTTAGTCTTTAGGACAACCTAGGATTTGAATTTCTTGCCAGTTTCTTGGGGTAAGCATTATAATATCATAGAATTATGCTCCCAAAATTTTAGGAAACATGTCAGTGACTAGGTGCAACTTGCACCCGATCTGACCAACTTTTCACCAATTTTTTAGGGCTATGGATATGATGATATTAGAGCAAATCCCAAAGTTACAGCTGATTTTGAGATGTTTTGAGATGCAAAATCAGGCCTTAAAGGTTGAAATAAGACATCATTAGGTTTTATGATTTAATGATTCATTGGAGGAATAAAATAAAAAGGGGCACACTTAGTGTAAAGGGCCCAATTTTATGATGTGGGGAGTGATGAAATATGACTTTAGATTTAATTAAGGGAAATTAAAATGCAAGATGCAAACACACTAAGGCATGTGCTAAACTAAGTGGAGAACTTTAACACCCTAGAAAGGGTGTACAATTTATGATGCTACATTTATCCCCCACTTTGGTGGTCATATGGCACTACGTACATAAGCAAGCTAAAGTAAAGAAAAGTAAACATTCATGAAAAAGGATATATCCACAAGTTTTCGGATGAAGCCCCCAACGGTATCTATAGTACATAGTTAGGAATTGCACCCTACAAAACTACATGTTAGATAAAATCACAAAATCACCTAAATGCTTACTAAGGAAGGTGATGAAAATTCGAGGGTAGCTATATGCCCTCCCTATTTCAGATTGCTAATTTTCGTGAGTTGAAACAGGGTATCATGTTTACCACATTGAATTGTGAAAGAAAATTGATGACAAATGCTCACAAGAAGATTTGATAAGAGATCATAAACCAATGGAGAATAATTTGGTAAGAAAGAGGCCTAAACCTCAATTCCAACACAAAAAAGAGTGTGAGGCTTTGAGAGCTCTCCAATACAAGATGATAGATTTAAGTGGAAATGCAACTCCATAAAGGAAATTGGAAAATAATAGAGCATCAAAATGACATCAAAGAGATTATTTATATAAATACTCTTCAAAATGAAGGTAAGAGATCCTCATTAAGGAAATGCACATTCACAAAATAGAAGGGTCTATGATAAAATATATTACTCAATGAAGAAAGAAAATTGATGAATGATCAAAGACTTCCAACACCAAGGAAGAGGTTGCAATTAAGGATATGTACTTAAGTGTTAGGTCTAGGAAATAACTGAGATGCGGGGGTCGGGGGGGGTGAATATGTTGTCTAATAAATTCAACCAAAATTAACTTACCAAAACTTAATGCTTAATGCCGATAAACCAAACTTTGTGCTGGTAGACGGTTTTATCAGTTAATTGCAGTATCGGTAAAGGTTAATGTATGAAATAGAAAGACAATAACATCCACAACACATAACACAAATATTTGTACGTGGAAACCCTGTAAGGGGAAAAACAATGGTGGGAAGCCTTACCCATAATCAAATGATACTACTACAGATAGTATGTGTGTACAATATGGATTCTGCACATGCAAAAAGACCACTTGCTTAGAGCTCACTACTCAATCACAAAATGAGAGTCACATTAACTACAATTGGATTGTTAAATCCAATGATAATGTACTGAATAAAATAGCATCTTTATATGCTAGATTCAGTACCGATTTAGTTATGATTTCCTTCACAAAAACCTTTACTCAACCTTCAAATTATGTCTTTGTGTATAGCTCTGTTTATTTTCGCATATATCTTATTACAATTCTTTTTCTAATCGCATATCAATCTCACAAATGAGATTTGACATTTATACCATAACCTAAGACCAATTGAATAGGTCGGCTCACTAAAAGACATTACAATAAAATTAATTACAACTAAATCAATATTCGATGCATGATGTTGGCTCAATGCATTTACAATAATAATAAATCATCTCTATAATGTGTCATGCTGATCTGGAATAGATATGTCTGTTGGTGCATATCCTGGGCCTATTTGCCGGTAACACTAAATATGCAAACTCGAATAAATAAATAACCAAATATCCAAAACCAAGTGATCAAATAGTGTCTTTGACATAACCAAGTAGTCTCATAGTCATTCCAAGTGCCGGTGAACAAAATAATCTGCCAGTGAACCAAATACCTGTGACTGTACATAAGTCTCTGACTTGCCAGTGAACATAACCAAAGATCTCCAAGTGCTGATAAGTGTTGAAAAGTGATGATAGGTGTTGACATCAATGACAAAACCATATCAACATATCCAAAATACCAAAAATATCCCCCTTTGGCATTCATGGCAACACAAGATGGAAAAACCATCAAAGTGCCAAAACAGAAATGCCAAAAACCAACAATCTCCCAAAGAGATCATTAACCAGAAATGAAAATATAGATATAAAGAGTAATCAATCTCTTCAAAAATCTCTCCCCAAAGTAGCAATCTCTCCCCCAAGGGATAATGTTTTTTTCCATAATATCTCTCCCCCTTTGACATCAAATGCTAAAGCATTACAAAAACTAGTTTCAAATACAAAATACCAACTTATTATACCAACTACTCCCCCTGAGAAGTAGCTCTCCACATCAAAGCCAGAATAAAATATTTCTTTGTTAATTATGTTGGTTGATGACAAACATCAACTATCTAAGTCTCTACTAGTGGGGGCAGCACTCCAAGTTTCTCTCTAAGATATTCAAAAGTCTCCTTAGGCAAAGGCTTTATAAAAATATTTGCAATCTGCTCTTTAGTATTCACATAAACCAATTTCATTGCTGATTCACAAAATGAGAGTCACACTTTCTACAATTGGATGGTTAAATCCAATGATAATGTACTGCATAAAATAGCATCTTCATATGCTAGATTCAGTACTGGTTTAGTTCTGATTACCTTCAAAAAGAAATTCCTCCAACCTTCAAATCATGTCTACGTGTATAACTCTGCCTATTTTCGCATGTATCTTATTACAATTATTTTTCTAATTGCATATCAATCTCATAAATGAGATCTTACATTTATACCATAACCTAAGACCAATTGAATAGGTCGGCTCACTAAAAGATATTACAATAAAATTCATTACAAGTAAACCAATATCTGATGCATGATTTTGGCTCAGTACATTTACAATAATAATAAATCATCTCCATAACGTGTCATGTTGATCTGGAATAGATATGCCTGCTGGTGCATATCTTGGACCTATTTGCCGGTAATAACAAATATGCAAACCTGAATAAAAAAATAACCAAATCACCAAAACCAATTGATCAAATAATATCTTTGACATAACCAAGTAGTCTCCAAGTCATTCCAAGTGTCGATGAACAATATAATCTGTCGGTGAACCAAATACTAGCGACTGTGCATAAGTCTCTGACTTGCCGGTGAACATAATCAAAGATCTCCAAGTGCTGATAAGTGTTGACAAGTGATGACAGGTGTTGACATCAATGACAAAACCATATCAACATATCCAAAATACCAACATTAAGATCTCCATTAGAGATGTGTGTTCCAATCATGAGAGAAGGAATTAAAATATGAATACACCTTTACAATCAATAATAAATCCTTATAGAAGACACTACTTCACAAAGGGGAAATTTTAATCTTAAGAAGGAGAGATGTTTGAAATCACTCTTTTCCCCCAGTATAAAGGGAGAAAATATTTGATCGAAATATGCTATTATGTTGCTTCCAAAAGTATGATTGCACCTAAAATTGTACCATCATGAATGGCAATGAGCCCCCAGTAAGTGAGCTACCAATGTCACATAATGATGAGCAATATAATAGGCATTAATGTTATTTAAGGATATGATAGATTGAATGAGGTATTTGAATATGACATATTAAATTCTCTACATAAATGAGATTAAAAACATGTATAAGATGGAGAATGTTAAAAAGTCTTTAGAAAGAGAGAATTTTATAGGAGAAGAATAGGCCACTAAGTCATACTTTTCTTGCACACAAGAAATATTAGGAGAGGGATAAGTGTATTTCATTAAAGCCTTATTCCTGCAAGAAGGGATTTTAGAATGAGCAGAAGATAAAGTCTCATAAGTGGGGTTAGAAATCTCTTCAGGAGATTCATAAAGAGTGTACGTTAGGAAATAGGAAATCATCACAAGAAAGTCAAAACATTAATCATAGCTCAATCACAAAAGCACTCATTGCAATGATCTATCCTAAACAACACTCAATAGAGACATGAAATAAAACATTCAAAAGCAAAAATTATGCAAACCAAAGATGCGATTCGAATGCTCCTTCATGCGGCTCCATTGTTCTTCTTTCCTCTTCAAATGGTTTGGTTGTGGATCTCACCTACAAGTGCACACACATAATTGAAAGCAAGTAGACAAGATTATTGATCAAGAGTACTAGACATTCGATGGTCTGATTACCAATTAGCTTTGATTGATGAAGATCATCCAATTTATAGAAGAATTAAAGAAATGACAAGATTAGCATGATGCAATTCAAATGGAAATTGCAAATCAATTGTGTCAATTATGACAAATTATGACAAATTATGCACTTTCTATGCAAAATTTGTTGATTGATAATTTATGACAAATTATGACACATTCTATGTCAAAATTGATTGATTGTCAATTATGACAAATTTATGACAAATTGACATGTCATTTCCATGAATTTAGGAGAGAAATAGGAGGAAATTGAAATTAGGAATTAAAAAATAGGAAATTAGAGAATTAAGAATTTAGGAATTAGGTAAATTAGGTAAATTAATTAATAATTTGTCATTTATTAATTAATTCACAAAGAGTAATAATTAGCCAATTAAATGAAGATTTAATTGTAATGAGAAGACTTAGGATAAATAAGTAATTTATTAATCCTAAAGGAAGAAAATGATAAGCAAGGTTAAATGACTAAATCATGAAACCCTAGAAGGTGAATTAGCAATGCGAGGATGACAATTAGGTCCTGATTGAAGATAATTAATGTCAATCATGATTTTGATTTAACAAAGGACCAATGTGATAAATGCGCCAATTGACGAGGAACAATGACAAATTGATCCAAATTGACATAATTGACATAGACAACAATCGATAGCGAAATGATCGCAAAATTATAAAATTAACAAGAGGACAAGGATCGATGACAAAATGGATTACAAAATGACAAGATTGAAAACGACCACAATCGATGACAAATCGATCGCAAAAATGACAAGATCGAACAATGACAACGATTGATGACAAATCGATCACATGATGACAAGATTGAAAATAGGTCAAAACCCTAATTAGGATTGACGATGTCCAAAATGATAAGATTGATGATAAGATTGATAAGATTGATAAGAGGACAAAACCCTAATTAGGATTAACGATGTCCAAAATGATGACAAATTAGCACGCACATTGATGCGACAAGATAAAATCGATCAAAATCATGACTGGATAGTGTTGTCGACAAGACCAAATTTGAGAACGAGATGAATGAAGAATGTAGAAGAATGACTCGATGTTCGCAAATGATAAAAACCAAGTGCGAATCATAGGAGAAATGTTAATGCGATGCAAAAACCTAAAATGAGGCAATGCGCAAATGTTAAAGTATGACTCCACAAGCGTTGACCATTTTTGGGTGTCTACATTTTGCCCCTCTTTGAGACAATGCGATTTTAAGCGTTGTTTCAAAGAATGATACTGAAAATGCCCCAGACAATGATAATGACATATGCATGCCCCCTCGAGGAATTGGTCGGAAACATGCAGAAAAGAGGCCAATTGATCGATAAAAATGATAGGATCGAACGGACTGACAATCAGAGATCGGATGCATGAAGGACAAGCAATGTAAGGTGCACAAGACCACGACCAACATAAGATGGAGAGGATGCATGTCCATCTATGCACTGACAAAGATCTATAAATGGGACCAAGAGAGTGAAAATTGCTCATTTGCATTAGCCAAAGAGGAGAATTTGTTGCTCTAGAAAAAGACACTTGCAGATAGATGGTGAACATTCCAATGGCGGATCACCTTGGAGATCATGTACACACATTCAGATGACCGAACGATGTAGGAGCAGCGGTATGGATCTCAAAAACCCATGTTTTCAATTTCATGAATTTTGATTGCTTGCAGGACATTGTGGGGCCCACAGGGGATGCAGAAACTGACTTCTGTGCCTAAGTAGGGTGAATCTTGCGCTTGTGTCAAGTCTTCTGCACTTGTGTAAGGGTACATAGGCGCAAGTTAGGGGACACAGGTGCAATTGTGCATGACAAACCCTAATTTTGGTCAAAATGACATGCAAATGATCCGAAAAGGGGGGATAAGGGTAGGATAAGTCAGATTAGATGAAAAACACCCTAATTTGGACATGAAACAAGGAAATGCAGCCTGTAGGAGCAAACCCTAAAATTGACAAAATTGTGCCCCAATTGTGATGCAGAGTCGACAGTATCCGTTGATCACGCGGGAGAACCGACCTGACTGCTTCATGCTACGACATAAACTCAGGAGCACAGACAGAGATACATTAGCAGGACTTGAGACATGGCAGGGATGAGGAGGACATAGGGAGCACCCAGTGACAGAGGCACGTACTCCTTATGACAGACAGTGGACATTATGTAGCTTGATATTATGTAGTCAGCCTGCGTGCCATACTTAGGATAGACAGTCCAATTTTGTACTCTGACATGATTGTGATATGTGATATGATATGCATCGATATGATTGGATGCTATATGTTATGACTTATAGTTGTTTTTCATGTATGGATGACTTATGCACTTGTTTATGAACATGTATGGATGTATTTTAATGTATTTTTGATGTATTTATAATATGAAATGGATAAAATGCTTGATGTGATGCTTGATGCAATGAAAATGTACTAACCAAATGGATGCACGATGCAGCATGTGTGTGTGGAGATCGAAACACTAGACCAAACGGACTATCCAAACGGACGGAAGAAACATTAGTAAGAAGAAATGAGACAAAGGACAATTAGAGATGAAGAAAAATTTTCTTTCAGTAATGCACTTTGTAGGTGAGAACCTTTATTTTTATGTAGCAAAATGGATGCGTAGCATCATAGCATTGAAGGCCAGAGTTGAAATGCAACCCTTTTTGCAAAAGACAGACACATCACAGACAAACGACAATCATAAAAAAAGAAAGGGACCATGAGCCATCCCGGTCATTCTAAATCACTCAGTGACATCATCGAGCAACATAGGAACATGATCGAAGCCAAATATAAATCAATAAAAATATAAGATTCACAAATTCAAGCAAATCAGACAAACATCTTGATCTTCATTATCAAAAGTTGAAAGTGCTGATAGGATGATCATGCTGTCTGGTTTCAGGAAATGCGGTACCCCGTCTAAGACAGGACACAGTCTGGTTTCAAGTATACCACACCCTGTATAAGACCCATGATAATAGGAACAAGGACAAATGATTTTGATGTCGATATTCGATTGATAAGACAATTTTGATCAATTTGAATGCTTGGTTTGATTGAAAAGTTCACCTATTAATACATGATTTCATTAAAGCGCAGTGTTGAATTGATTGTCGTTGGATGTATGCTCAGTGATCTATTGATGCACAAAGGGAATACTTTATTGCAAAAAAATGTTTGTTTTTTTCTTTAAGTTTTACAATTTTTTTTTTTTTATTCATTTTTTCAGGACTTTATTTGATTTTTAGAGATTTTTTCAGGACATTTTTCAATTTTTATGACTTTGTTCAGGACATTATTTGATTTTTATGAATTTTTTCAGGACATTCTTCAATTTTTAAGACTTTTTTCAAGACATTATTTGATTTTTATGAATTTTTTCAGGACATTTTTCGATTTTAATGACTTTTTTCGGGACATTATTTGATTTTTATGAATTTTTTCAGGACATTTTTCAATTTTTAAGACTTTTTTCAGGACATTATTTGAATGATTGATCATGACAAGGGGAACGCACCCAATGTGCATCTAAAAGACACATATACCGGGACCAAAACATATGTACAAGAAACTGGAGTATGCAAGACAATGATGTTGACCAATAACAGGCCTGGAACAGAACATTGGGTCAAGACAAAGATAGGCATAATAAACCAGCCAAGAGAAAGTATAGCTAGAAGTCATGATAGATGGCGGAGCAATGATCTCATTACTCATGGCACCTAATTGCCAGGTTTTCACCATGGTACTTGCCCAAAGTGCCTGTTTGCCAGGTTTTCACTAAAGGGCGAATCATTTTTATTTTTTTTTACTTTTTTTCTTTTTTCATTTTTTTGTATTTTTTCAGGATCATATTTGAAGAAGTGCTAAGAGAAAACTATGCCCAGTACTTGTGAAGATGCATGCTATTGATAGGATCAGACAGAGGTTCACCTTCTGGAGTAGCAAGCTGATATGCCCCCGAGCCATAGGCTGCAGTTACTATGAAAGGCCCAACCCAATTAGGTTCAAACTTGCCCTTGATGATGTCAGTAGACTGTGCATTCTTGGGATTTGCCTTTAAAACCAAGCCTCCCACTTCAAAGTGTCGCCCTTTGACCTTCTTATTATAAGAGTGATGGAGATGGTTTTGATATGCTTGCAAATGTGTCAGGGCTGTCTGATGCTTTTCATCTAACATCTCAAGCTGATGCAGCTGAGAGACTCTGTGTGTCTCATCATCAATCAGGTGTTGCAAGGAAACCCGCAAGGAAGGAATCTCCACTTCCAAAGGTAAAATGGCTTTCGTACCATACACCAAGGAATAAGGTGTTGCACCAGTAGGGGTGTGGATAGAAGTGCGATAGGCCCATAGTGCTGGATTTAACTGTACGTACCAATCTCGACCAGCGTCATTGACAACTTTCTTCAGGATCTTGATAATGGTTTTATTTGACGCTTCGGCTTGACCGTTACCCTGTGGATAGTATGGGCTAGAGAAACGGTGTTGAATATGAAATTTTTCACAAAGCTCTTTAACATCTTTATTCTTGAAGGGGCAACCATTATCAGTGACTATGGAAAGAGGAACCCCATACCGGCATATGATATAATTCAGCAAGAAATTTGAAATTTGGACACCAGTGATATAAGTCATGGGGATAGCCTCGATCCATTTTGTAAAATACTCTGTGGCTGTAATGATGAACTTGTGTCCATTTGCAGATGTCGAGTGAATCTTGCCAATAAGATCCAATCCCCACTGAGAAAGGGGCCATGGAGATATAACAAGATGAAGCTCTTGAGCTGGTGCATGAATATAATTTCCATGAATCTGGCATTTATAGCATTTCTTAACAAAATCATGAACATCTTTTTCCAGAGTAGGCCAATAATACCCAGCATGAATCAACTTTTTGGCTAAGCTAAGACCATTGAAATGGCCCCCACATATACCATCGTGAACCTCGTGTAAAGCCATTTGTGCTTCATCAGAATCCAAACACTTGAGGAGGGTATGGTCAAAGGAATGGCGGTAAAGGGTGTCGGCGATGATGACATATTTGGTTGTCTGTCGGATAAAGGCTCAGCGTTGGTTAACGGAAAGGTTGGGTGGTAAGGTTTGGGATTTCAAATATTGATATACGTCATTGTACCACGGGGAGTTGGGACCAACAAGAACGCACATCACATCCGCTGTCGGAATGTCAAAAGAGGGAACCAGCAATTGTTCAACTAAAAATCCACACTTGTCCATATTATGAGGCATATTCAACATGGAAGCAATTGTAGCCATTGCATCTGCCGACTTGTTTTGCATTCTTGGAACTTGACTGAAATGAATGGCCATGAATTTTGTCTTAAAGAAATCCACCATGTGCTTATAGGGAATAAGTTTCTCATCTTTTGTTTCGTAGTCATCATTGACTTTTTGGATGAATAATTGAGAATCTCCATAGACTTGCAAATGCATGATGTTCCAATGGACTGCTACTCGGAGTCCTGTGACCAGTGCTTCATACTCTGCGATGTTATTGGTACAATGAAAAGTTATCCTGTAGGACTTTAGAATAGCATCACCTTGAGGGGTGACAAATAGAATACCGGCTCTGGACCCAAACTTGGTATGGGATCCATCAAAGTATAACTTCCATTCATTAGAGGATGTGAGAGCAAAGACTGATTCATCTGGAAAATCGGTCAACATAGGATGATCATCAGAAATAGGAGCCTCTGCCAGTTGATCTGCTATTACTTGTCCTTTTATCGCCTTTCACTCCATATACTCAATATCAAATTCACTGAGGATCATGACCCACTTTGCTAGGCAACCCGTCAAAGCTGCTCGACTAAGCAAGTATTTTAAGGGATCAATTTTTGCAACCAACAATGTTTGGTGACTTAACATATAATGTCGAAGCTTTTGTGTTGCAAACACCACTGCTAAGCATGCCCTTTCAATAGTTGAATAATTTAGCTCATAACCTACCAGTGTCCGGCTGATATAATAAATAGCTCGCTCTTTGCTGTTCTCATCTTGTTGAGCCAAGAGAACTCCTAATGCTGTTTCAGTTGCAGAGATATACAATAAAAATGGCTTTCCTTCTATAGGAGGCATTAGAATAGGTGGCGACAGCAAATAGTCCTTGAGAGCTTGAAAGGCTGATTGACATTGCTCAGTCCATTTAAAAGCAACTCCTTTATGTAATAGATGCTGGAATGGATGACACTTGTTTGCCAACTTAGCTATAACCGCCGGATTGACTGGAGCTTTCCTTGTAGACTTCTTAATTGCCGAAGGTTGGAAGGGGGAGGCATATCCATTATTGCTTTGACCTTGGCCAAGTCGACTTCGATGCCTCGGTGAGAAATGATATATCCTAACAATTTGCCAACAGTAACACCAAAGACACACTTCTTTGGATTAAGTCTGAGCTTGTATGTCTCCATTCGATCAAAGATTGGACCCAGGATGGCAAGATGACTATCTCTTGTGACAGATTTGCATAACAAGTCATCAACATAGTCCTCCATCAAAGTATGCATGAAATCATGAAGAATTGTCGTCATTGCTCTTTGATATGTTGCGCCTGCATTTTTTAGACCAAAGGGCATCACATTCCAGCAATAGGTGCCCCAAGCACATGTGAATGCGGTCTTATGTTGATCTTTAGGTGCGATGCAGATTTGGTTGTAGCCGGAGAAACCATCCATCAATGAAAGCATCTCATATCCAGCCGTCATGTCCACTATGATGTCTATGTTTGGCAATGGAAAATCATCCTTAGGGCATGCTTTATTGAGGTCCCTAAAATCTGTGCAAATTCTGATGCCCCCAGTTACTTTGCCAACTGGTACTAAATTTGAAATCCAATCTGCATAATCAATGGGTCTAATGAAGCCCACATCTAGTAATTTTTTCAATTCCAGTTTGACCAAAAGAGCCACCTGAGGATGCATCTTTCTAATTTTTTGTTTAATGGGCTTGGCATCTGCTTTCAATGGCAAGTGATGAAGGACTAATTCTGGATCGAGGCCAGGCATATCTGCATAGGACCACGCAAAGCTGATCTTCTTCTCAAGAAAGAAATTGATAAAATCTATCTTTTCTTGTTTGGACAGAGAGGCAGCAAAATGAATGACCTTAGGGTTGTCAGGTGTTCCCAGATTGATTTCCTCAGTCATCTCCACAAGTAGTGTTGATTTGTCCTGAATTGATAGGGGTACGTCCAATCTTCCACCTTTGGGCGCCTTAGAAAGGTTTTCACCTGCAGGTATGTCTTTTATTTTTACTTTTGTAGGATCAGAGAGTGCCTTATGGTTTTCACTCAAAGATCTATTCTTTTGATTTTTTTCTTTTTCTTTTTCTTTTTCATGACTGGAAGAGGGAGTTGACTCCCCAAAATATGTCATGGAATCTAAATCAAGAGCAAATCCTGCCTTATGATCACCTTGTGGCATGCCTTCCCGTAGTCCAAGGAATTCTACAATTGCTTTGTCATTTTGAAAACAGTCCAATGTTAGTGGTTCTTGTTGGTCATATTGGATAAGCTGGGGATAAATGAGGGGCATGTCATCATCAATTGTAAGGAGAGAGAGGGCTGATATGGTAAAAATGTGAACATATGTGGTGTCACTATCCGAACTACTTGTATCGGATTCGGAGCTTGGATCCCAAAATGACTCTATCCAAGCATGAGGACATGTTTTAGGAAGAGGATTTATTTCATGTTTGTCTTCCATAGGCAAATTATCAGGGTCAATGAAGATATTGTCAAGGGCATAGGAGCTAGAAGAAAAAGAACTCCACTCCCATTCATTAGAATCAGTCTTGGGTCGGGTATCCTCAGGTGTTATTTCATCATCAGAATCATGCCCTTTTCGACACGTGGTCACTTTGGTAGATGAAGATCCAATTCGCAATGGTACAAAACCTAACCCTAAAGTTGGAGGTCGCCTCTTGGGTATGACAGGTTCTAGCCTTCCATTGTTGTTCAGGCCTAAGCCACTGCAACCATCATATCCTTTCTTCTACAGCATAGTAAATCCTTTGCCATACAATTCCACTGGCAACTTGACTGGTGGGGTTTTAGTTGGATCCTTATAGAGCCAATCTATGACATCATCATCTATAGTTTATTTGTCAAGTTCTCCCCATCTTGCAAATGTAGTGGGAGGCTGATATTGAATAATGACCTTGGGTTCCTTTTGCAATAAATGCGGTTTTCCATATGATTTTGGGGATATTGGCAAATTCCTGATGAGGAAAGTTTTATCCATTGAATATTCTCCACACCCTTGGTCCTGTATCTTCAATTTTCCTTTGACAGCATCTAACAATGCATTAGGATCCACATAACTATCTGATTTGGCTTCTCTATTGACTGGGACTTGCTGCTGAGGAGTATCCTTTAAGGTAGCACAGAATTGAAATGGATTAGGATCTCCTAGAATTGTTATCTCAGTTCCATTGTAAGGATATTTTAGACATTGATGATAGGTGGATGGAACTGCTTTCATTGCATGGATCCATGGACGGCCAAGAATCATATTATAAGGGAGATCAAGGTCTAGGACTTGTAGGAAAGTGTTTTCTATCACTAGACCAACTCTAATAGGAAATGCAATTATCCCTTTGGATGGACGTTCAACATCATCATATGCTTTGATTGTTATTCTTTTGGAAGCATCAATGTCATTTTTTGTATATCCAAGGCCAATGACCACTCTCAAGGTACAAATATTAAGACCTGCTCTGCCATCTATCAAGACTCGTCGGATTTTGCAATTATGGACAAAGACTTCAAGGTGCAAAGGATCGTTATGAGGGAGCTTATCAGGTGAGATATCATTATCAGAAAATGTGACACTTTGGGAAATAGCTAAACGTCCAATCTAGGCTTGAAATTGGTCAACATCAATATCTGTCGGGACAATGGACTCAATCAAAGCTTTATCTAGGACTGCACGATGCATGGGATACATTTTCAATAACTCGAGGATTGATATTTGCGCAGGTGTCTTTCCTAGATGATCCAAAAGATTATACTGACTTGCAGGAGTTGGTTTGGGAGGAGCTGCAGGAGCTCCTTTCAAGACTATTTTGGATCGACAAGTGGTGACCGCGCAAGAAGGATCTTGTCCTTTTATTCTCAAGGTGGAAACATACTCATTTGACGCATGAAAACAATTAATAACATTGTGATAATCGGTATTTGCATAATTGGCCATTTGAGCAGAGTTGGAAGAAGATGCTTTACCCTTGTCATGATCCAGCAAAGGAGTTTTGAAAATAGTATGATCAGTGTTAGAGGTCGGATGGGGTGGATCTACCTCAATTACTCCTTGCTCTAATAAATCTTGAATCATATGTTTCAATTGGAAACATGATGTAGTTTTATGTCCTTTGGATCGATGATACTCACAGTACGCATTATCATTCCATCAATGCAGTTTTACCACTGGTTCTGCCTTAATATTTGGTAGCTTGATAAATTTTGCTTGTATTAATTGCTTCATTACTGATTCGATAGGCTCTCCCAATGGTGTAAACTATCGAGGGGCCCATTCCACGATCGGAAGGGTTTGCATTGTTGATTTTGTTGTTGGCCTTGTTGTTGATTATATTGTTGAGTATGTTGTTGTTGAGCATGTTGTTGATATTGCGACTGTTGAGTAACATTGCTCATTGATGCTTGATTTTGTTCCATAGTTGACATGTTAGGAACACTCAATTTCTTGATTGTGAATGGGGGTTGATTTGCATTCACTGCTCTTGCATCAACAACTCCATCATTAGTGACATTCTTGTTCTTATACCAAAATCTATTTCTGTCCCCTAAATAATTTGTGTTGTCATTGTCTTTATTGAGCTTGATAATTCCTTTAGCTACAAGAGCCATTTCAATGCTCATTCCTTTCTTAATGAGTTTCTCTATAGTACTAGGACTTTTCAATTTTAGCTCATACATCATTTTTGGGACCAAATTTTGGATAAATAGATTCACTTGTTGTTCTTCAGGTATATCAAGAGAACAACGACTATACAAGCTTCGCCATCGTTGCAAAAAGGTCACTAATGGTTCACCTTGTTTTTGCTTGGTATTGCATAAATCTGACATAGTCACGTCACTGTCAATATTGAACGTGAAATGAGATAAAAACTTTTGAGCCAACTCTGACCAAGTCTTTATATTTCTTGGCAGATTTGAATACCAATCCATGGCTTATCCTGTGAGACTTCGTGCAAATAATCGCATTAAATATGTCTCCTCATAGCTTACTTCCGTACATGCCGCGAAAAATGCTCGAATATGATCTTTGGGATTGCCATTCCCTTTATATTTCTCAAAGTTGGGTGCCTCAAAATGCTTATGGAATGGAGGCATGTATACACTCTTGTCAAATGGATTAGGACATAAATATTGATCTATATACAACTTCTTTGTTCCTTTAGTTTCTAGTGCATCAACTTTTCATTGCAACTTCTCAAGTTGTTGCACAATTGTATCAGATTTTAGAGGTCCATCATTAATCCCGATTGGTATTCTTTGTTGATATATCGCATTTCTGATCGGTTGTTGATACTCTGCAATGGTCATTTTTGGTGTTTCCAACATATAAAGTTCTTGGTACATCTCTTGTTGTTGCGGTTGTGCTATGCCTTGATATCGACCTTGTTGTTGTGCTTCTTGGAGCCTAGGTTGATATTGCAATTGAGTAGGCTATTGATATTGTATAGGTGCCACTTGCGGTTGTGAAGTAGGATAGCTTGTTTGCCTTGGCACATATTGTGGCACATGCTGGTGTTGAAGCTGACGGATCGGAATTTGTTGACTTTGTGCCAATTGTTGTCGTGGTGTATATCCCATTATTTGTAAAAAAATTTGTTTAGATGGTTTTCGTTGCTTCTCCTTAGGATGGGGTATAGCACTTGCATTAACTTGTTGTGTTGTTTGTCCAATCCATTGTGATGGTTGCAAGTTTGCGTTAACTTGTAATGGTGCTGAAGGTGCTGCAATTTGTTGTCGAATGTGAAATTGTTGTTGTGGTACATTGCTTGTTTGCACATTCGATTGTACCTTTTGTATATTACTCAATTGTTGCAACAATTGTTGTTGGTGCAAACCACTATCCGTAGCTCTTTGTGTCGCCATTATCGAAGGATCTGTCGCAATAGTGTTTGGCAAATATATTGAATTTAACGGGACATAAGAACTTTTTTGCATCGTGGAATTGCTTTGGACATTAGTGATATCAGGCATTCCAGTCATGAAGCTTTCCTACATCTTAGATTTTGATCCAATTTTATGCATATTAGGAACTACTTCTTGTTGAGGGATATTTGTCAATATTTGCGTGGTCTTTGTTTGATCTTGTATTGTAGGTGTTACATTGAATAGTGGATTATTTATTGTCTCAAATAGTGACTTTTGAGGAATAGTCACTGTCAATGCCTTTGACACACGTTTACTCATTAAGGTAGGCTAAGTTTCAGGTTGCACATTTTCTTCATTTGGATGTGGAGAGAAACTTAACAACTCACCACCTTGTTGTTTTTGCACATTGACTTGTTCACTTGAAGAGGTCACATTACTCATCATGTTAAGATATTTTTGTGGAAACATCTTAAAGACCTTACTCAAGAACTTATCCATCTTTTTTGTTATCTTTGGATTTTGAAGGAACATGTCAACATCATTCGAATCATCAGAATCGGATGAAGAGTCTAGTTGGATATTTGGATTTTTTTCTTGGTGAATGCCTTGATCTAAACCAAATCCTTGTGAGAGAGTTGGTTCTTCATACAATGTTTGTATTTCATGTTGCAAGCTGGGCTGATTCCAGTTGAAAGGTGCATTTCCTCTTGGAGTTGGTGGGACACTCCCATGTCCTGGTTTCATAGGTACAAACACTGGTTCATATAATGGTGGTGGTCCAAGTTGAACCGTTCCATATGGTGGTAGAGATGTGTTTGATGAACCTTCAACTTGCACTGTTTGACTAGTTTGAAACTGCGAATTTGCTATGTTGTCCATGGGTTGATACATTGGTTCACTCATCTTCTTAGATTTTGATCTTGTCTCAACAGGCATGTCACTTATGCAAATGCAATGTTTTTGGAATTTTTCAAGAATAATGTATGATATGCAACTAAATGCAAACTAAATAAATGAAAATGCAATCTATGTTTTGGTTGTTTTTGAAGATTTTGACAAACTTATGAATGCAAATCTAAGAGAGGGACCCTTAGGAAATTGGAATGATATCTAGACCTCAAAGGACAAAAGGACTTAATTGACAAAGGACAAGATGACAATGTCTCCCCTATATGCTTGGATACTAAGCTAGGTTTGATGAAATGATATTGATGACAAAAGGACAAAAGGTTTGATAAGGTCTAGACTTCTTAACAATGACTTAGGGTTTATCAAAGATTTGGATTACTCAAGTATGACAAGACCTAGCTTTGACACTATATGCAAAAGGAAAATTGCTATGATATGATATTGACTTAAGCTTAATGAAGAGACTTAGGGTATGCAAATATGAATGCATGACAATAGTATGACTTTAATGCAAGAGGACACATGCAAATGGATGACCCCTATTGAAAGGAGTATGACTTAGGTGAAATCTAACCTTGGTACTTGACAATGAACTTTGAAAAATGCAACCTAGGATGAACCTAAATGTAAGTGACATAAATGTTGAGACAAGTTTTTGAACAATGTTAAATAACCATGTTTTAGTAAGATGATCTTTGAATCTTGTTGAATTTTTGTTGGATGAATGTCTCTTGTGTTTAGTATTATGTTGGATCAATTTGCCTTGCTCTTGAAATGAGGTACAATTCAAATTTTGACAAGCAAAGAATACAAGATATTGCAACTTAGACTCAAGACAATCATGATCATTTCCACATTTCTTATGGTAGGCAGAGACATTAGGTACTTGAGAGGTAGACTCATTATGGGATTCAAGGAGAATACATAGATGCTTGACCCCACGGGCTCCCCTCCACGACACTCACTTCTTAGGGCAGCCAAGCATCAGTACCCATGGAAATATCCCCATGGCGAACTTAGTATCTCTTCCAAGTATCCAAATTTGTCCTTCTCAAGCAACTAGAAGGGTTTTTGGCCTCTAAAAACAAGGTATGTAGTAAGGATTTCTGTTAAGCATTACTCCTTGATGCCACGCAAGTGTGATTGAGACATTAAGCCCATCAAGATACCAAAAAAATGTAGTCGCGCAAGCACGATTTATACCAGGAGGCCCTACTTAGATGTTGATATGAGAAAGAGTTCAAGGGTCATCACTTCCCAAGTAACTGCAATTCCCACGTAACACTTCCTTCAAAGCTTTCGCTCATCGAGTATTTTTTTATAGTGAGTTAGAATGCCAAGGAATTCTAGCCGTACTCACTTTGGGTCATTCCCTTCTCACGATTATCACTTGCTTACAAAAGCAAAGTGGTCGGGAAGGCAGGCCCTCTAAATGTGACACACAATCAACAACACAAGCATGGTATCGAAGATCTGGATTTCTGATCACCCTAAGAAGGATGAGAGAATACTCTCCTACTCCAATGTCATACTCAACAATCAAAGCAAACAAATGTTCATTCCAACCTATTTAGAAATCACTAGGTGCCTAAAAATTAATTGCAAACATAAAGTTTGGTTGTTTCTCCAAGGCAACCTGCAAAAAACCCAAGTTAGAAGTTTGATACGCTTATTCTTTGACTTTCGAATCTACACAAAGCATGTTAGTAGTTTGATTTATTGTCTTTTCCATGCGTATGCCAATATTTTGCACAGATAATTAGTACCAAAATCCAAAGCACAGAAAACAGAATGCAAAAACACAACAAATTTCAAGTGAACATTGCATTTTTTTACCTCTGTTTTGGACTTTACACAAACACAGAACTCATGACACAGGCACAGAACCCATGACACAAGCGCAAAATTTCCCCTACACAAGCGCAAAATGCTCAACACAGGTGCAAGTTGCTTCACACAGGCGCAGAAGTCCTCAGAACACCCTGCACGACCCTGTTTTTTGGGTTTTTGGCCTGCAAATCAACTTGAAAGCACTCAAAAACACATTTAAGGGGTTAGATAGTTAGTGTTCACGTCGGGTTCACCAATTAATGTATGTTAGGAAATAGGAAATCATCACAAACATATATAAAAACATTAATCATAGCTCAATCACAAAAGCACTCATTGCAATGATCTATCCTAAACAACACTCAATAGAGACATGAAATAAAACATTCAAAAGAAAAACTTATGCAAACGAAAGATGTGATTCGAATGCTCCTTCATGCGGCTCCATTGTTCTTCTTTCCTCTTCAAATGTTTTGGTTGTGGATCTCACCTACAAGTGCACACACATAATTGAAAGCAAGTAGACAAGATTATTGATCAAGAGTACTAGAAATTCGATAGTCTGATTACCAATTAGCTTTGATTGATGAAGATCATCCAATTTATAGAAGAATTAAAGAAATGACAAGATTAGCATGATGCAATTCAAATGGAAATTGCAAATCAATTGTGTCAATTATGACAAATTATGACAAATTATGCACTTTCTATGCAAAATTTGTTGATTGATAATTTATGACAAATTATGACACATTCTATGTCAAAATTGATTGATTGTCAATTATGACAAATTTATGACAAATTGACATGTCATTTCCATGAATTTAGGAGAGAAATAGGAGGAAATTGAAATTAGGAATTAAAAAATAGGAAATTAGAGAATTAAGAATTTAGGAATTAGGTAGATTAGGTAAATTAATTAATAATTTGTCATTTATTAATTAATTCACAAAGAGGAATAATTAGCCAATTAAATGAAGATTTAATTGTAATGAGAAGACTTAGGATAAATAAGTAATTTATTAATCCTAAAGGAAGAAAATGATAAGCAAGGTTAAATGACTAAATCATGAAACCCTAGAAGGTGAATTAGCAATGCGAGGATGACAATTAGGTCCTGATTGAAGATAATTAATGTCGATCATGATTTTGATTTAACAAAGGACCAATGTGATAAATGATTTGATTGATAAATGCGCCAATTGACGAGGAACAATGACAAATTGATCCAAATTGACATAATTGAGATAGACAACAATCGATAGCGAAATGATCGCAAAATGACAAAATTAACAAGAGGACAAGGATCGATGACAAAATGGATTACAAAACGACAAGCTTGAAAATGAGCATGATCGATGACAAATCGATCGCAAAAATGACAAGATCGAACAATGACAATGATTGATGACAAATCGATCGCATGATGACAAGATTGAAAAGAGGACAAAACCCTAATTAGGATTGACGATGTCCAAAATGATAAGATTGATGATAAGATTGATAAGATTGATAAGAGGACAAAACCCTAATTAGGATTAATGATGTCCAAAATGATGACAAATTAGCACGCACATTGATGCGACAAGATAAAATCGATCAAAATCATGACTGGATAGTGTTGTCGACAAGACCAAATTTGAGAACGAGATGAATGAAGAATGTAGAAGAATGACTCGATGTTCGCAAATGATAAAAGCCAAGTGCGAATCATAGGAGAAATGTTAATACGACGCAAAAACCTAAAATGAGGCAATGCACAAATGTTAAAGTATGACTCCACAAGCGTTGACCATTTTTGGGTGTCTACAAAGAGATTTGTGCATCAATAAGATTTCCTTATGAGGGGGATGAGTGTTGAAAGAAGTATAAGATGATTTAATTGAGGTGAGGTCATCATCACTACTAAATATAGAATTCCATTGAGTGATGGTCTTTTAAATTCTTTGGTGGATTAGAAGGATTATATCCAAGTCCAAATGAAGTGTCATATGTGTTATGTTCTGAAGGAACTTTAATTCCTTGTTCATTTGTGCTACAATCACTGCCATTATAGCCACTCTTAGCTAAAATGTGAAAACCAAGACCATAAAGGGATGCCAAATTAGAAAGAGATGGTTGCACCTCATAGGTCTCAGTGCTATATGAATTGGAGGAAGGATTTGAAGAATTATTTGAATGAGAAGTAGCCACAAAGTGGTTACTTAGTTGTTTAGAGAAAGTGGGTTGCTCTCAAGTTTCCTCCTTATATTTCTCCTTCTCAGTCTTAGATCCTTTCCAAGATACTCTATACTCTCCTATAAAGTAGGGTTAATGTCTAGAGATCCACAATCATCATCTGAGAGAACTCCTTCGAGAGAAAATATATCTTTGGGAGGATATTCCAATTTATTAGAAGAATCAAGAGTACTAGAAGGAACAAGATCATTAAAGGAAATAGATACATTTGAATAAGTAGGAGGATTGGGAGAAGAATGGGAAGTAGTTGAACAAGAAGATCCAACTTTTATTGGAGCTTGAATATTGGTATCAAGTAACAATGTGTATGTCTTATTGTTAATAATGAACTTAACTTGCCTATGCAAAGTCAAGGGGAAAAATTTCATGCTATGGATCCATGATAGAAGGTTATCTATCAAATTACTAGGCATGACATGAATAGGTGTAGATAAAGTAACAGGACATACCTTAATAGGCAAGGTTATGACACCTAAAGTTTTTTAATCAACATTATTAGAACCTCGAATAGAAATAGAAGTAGGTTTGATGAGAGAATGATCCAAATTAATCTTATCCAACAAGTCCACACTAAAAACATTAAGGCCAAATCCATTATCCACAAGGGTTCATCTTATAGAACTATTGTTGATAATAACCACAATCATAAGAGGATCATATTGATTTTGGATTTCATGAGAAGGTAACTCATCTTGTGTGAATACAATTTGAGCTTTGGGTTTGTTTGTAGGATCAATCAAAGAAGCCATGTTATTAGGTGTCACTATAGGTGGGAAATCTAAGTTTTTCAAATCATCTTGTAACATCTCGTGATAAGCAGGTGAAGTTTGAACCAAATCCCAAATAGAAATCTTGGTAGGAGTAGCTTTAAGTTGTTCAAAGAGATCATAATCCTTACCAAGAGTTTGTGATATACGATGTACTTGTCGAAGAGTAGATTGAGGGGGAGGAAGTGAAGCTAGGGCAACTAGAAGAGGATTAGGTTGCCTATTGTTTCTTGTGTTGTAAATATGAGAAACCATATGATAGCTCTCTTCAGTGATTTTATTAGCATACTCATAAGGGCTCTTAGTAGGACAACCTCATTGCATAGTAATAAAAGGTTTCTTACTAGTGCAAAAAGAATCATTAGCATAACCACCTTGAACCACTAAGATAGGCTTAAGTTGAGAACTTTGAGAAGGACATGCACCTTGAACTATGAAGAGGGGTTTATTAGGTGTTTCATTCACATGTATTAAATTTATTGAAGATGGTTTAGGAATATGAAAGGTTTCCTTATGAATTTTAGGAAATGAATGGACAAGATTATTGGAAAAATTGTTAATAGTCTCTTCTTGCACTAAAATGTTATCATGGATAAGATCAATTTTAGGAGGTAGACTAGGAGTAGGCATTGATGTTTTAGAAGGAAGAATATTAGTAGGAAAGGTCATATCAACCTTTATCATAAAAGGATCTACATGGGGAATAGACTCTCTAGGAGAAGGATCAACATTACTCTCTAAAGTTTCACCTTTGAGAGGGAGACCTTTGAAACAAATGTTAACAATCTCTTCTTGAAATAAGGTATTCTTATGAGTAAAATCTATTTGGGGAGAAGGATATGTCTTACCTTTAGAGGAAAAATGATTGAGATTCATGGAAGGTGAGATGATATCAAGAGATTTATCAATCATTATTTCATCTTGTTTGGCTAGGGTTCTCTCATGGGGTAGAGAATAATCAACACCTTCTTCTAATTGTTCATCCCAAATAGTGAAGGCCTTAAAAAAAGTACTAGAAATATCTTGCACAAATATGTCCTTATTGTTATTGCCAACTTTGGGATAAGGGATAATATTGTTCATTAATTCTTCATCCTTAGGGGAGAGAGAAATAATCCTTTTGCCTCAAAATGTGTTCAATCAGATGTTTACGGGAGAGAGAATTAATGAAATTGATTATGATTTCACCTTCTTTTTCTAAGGTATCTTTATGGGTAAGACAAGCTTTAGGGAAAGGAGAATAATTTCTCATTAATGCATCATCTCCAATGGGAATTTTATTGAACTCAAAAGAGGAAATTCCATCACTAGGAAAAGTAGGGATTGTACCATATTCTTGCACAAAATTATCCTCATCAGGGGAGTATGATGGTCAATTACTGAGAGAGGGAGGTGAATCAGTAAGGATTTGGTGAATCAGTAGATAGAAAAATGACATAAAATTTCACCAAACTCAAAAATAACCTCTCAAGACAAACTTAGAACTGACTGGTTCAAACACTATTCTACAAACTACAATATCAGTGTCAAGTAAACTAGTTTGATTGTCATAACAATAAAACAACTTTGAAAATCTCAAAACCTTTTAATAAAAACATCCTAATACTTTATTGACAAAATTAAAAGCACATTTCAGATTGTTGTTGGTCATCATATTACAACTAAGTGGATTTAGCAGTTAAGCAAATTAACCATAGCAAACATAACCACAAAAACATTCACCACTTGACATAATGATTTTGACGTGGAAACCCAAATGGGAAAAATAATGGTGGGGATGAATACCCACAAGTATTTTGAACTCTTCTGAAGTTTTCCCTATTAGGAGCCAAGCCTATGAAAGATTTACAATAAGTCCTATTAAGAACAAATCCTGTTAGGAACCACTCGATTAAGGGATTGACTATAATGCCCTATTAGAAGCAATACCTTGTTAGGAGTAACCTTGGTAGAGGTTCTGAAATCCAATCTAATGGATCACCTAGTTAGAGAATTTAGATAATATTAAGCTTGTTAGAGATTACCTAGTTAAGGGATTTGATAGTTGTAATTATTAGAGAACAATAGGGGTTTGCTGATCTAGTGAATATAACTACTCTATTTGACCAAATCCTTTTCATGCTCCTATCTGCCTTTACACACTACAAATACATCTCTTGGTTTGGCAACCAATCACTCTTACATTCAACCAAAATTTCCAACACTACAACAAAACAACTCATCGACCTTATAAGCAAAACAACAGGTCAGTAACACATCACAAACCTAAGATCTCATAGAGATTGTATATGGTGAAAATGGATTACAACAATGTTGGAAGACTAAATAGATTCAACCACAAAACCCTAGCCTAACAACAACAAAAATCCACCATAACATATGAAGATTACCTAAGACAATGCAAATCAAATGAAATCACAAAGATTATACCATCACATGTCCAATAGGGTTTGGATCTCCATTCTTCCTATCTCCATTGATCTTGCTTGATATATTTGCTCTCAGATTTTATGTGTACACAAGAGCTCAACAAAGAATGGAAATGTGGTTGCAAGTAGGATCGCCTATGTTCAAAAGCGTAGTGTAGTCAAGTAGTCAACGGGGGGTTTAGATTGATTAGAATGATTGATTAGGGTTTGATAACAAAGGAGGCATCTCCTTATATAGAAGACACAATATGAAATGGAGGGATAAGATTGAGAGGTGTAAAAGGAGGTCGACTATGATTAGAGGGTAGGTAAGAGAAATAATAAAATAATGAAAGGGGTAGGTAGTGTATGAACTAAGAGATGAATGACATGTGTCATGGGTAGAAAAGGTTAATGAATTAATTAAATAAATAAAGATTTATTTAATTAATAGAATAATTAAGCTTAGATAATTAAATAAATTAAATATTTATTTAATTAGACTGGACAATTTTGGGTGTCTACAAAGATTAACAACAAATGGGTTCAAGTATGACCATTGGATTACATAAAAAATCATTGCACATCATTCAAGACAACCTCTACCACTCCTTGATCACCGCTTCATCGATCCCTATAAGTCATCACATGGTTTCCATTACATGCAATGTACTCACTCATTCCCAACATAAAATCGTTATCTCTACGTGCCAAAAACTATTTGAAACTCTTCTCATACAACATGCATATGTGGCATAATCATTACCACTCATCATTTGATCATAAACCAATACAACTAATTCACCAAGCTCCATCGGTTAGGGTTTTAGGTTTTAGCACATCAACAGGTAGGGTTACCAGTTGA
Source organism: Cryptomeria japonica (assembly GCF_030272615.1). NCBI lineage: Eukaryota > Viridiplantae > Streptophyta > Pinopsida > Cupressales > Cupressaceae > Cryptomeria > Cryptomeria japonica. Next base: position 778,573,749 of record NC_081411.1, on the reverse strand, counting down.
TCTCACTTCATCTCTAGTAATATCAGTTTCCTTCACTATCTCTCCTATTGGTTGCAAAACAACATCATTACAACATCATTACCAGTTATAATTGACATCAACGACAACAAAATAGTTCATCAATATTACCTACATAGTCTGCATCTATAGAAACCTTCAAATAAAAGTTACCTACATATGGATACCATAATCCATAGTCAATAGTACCTTTCAAATATCTGAATATCCTTTTGGTTGTTATCTAGTGTGTCTCCTTTGGATTCTTCTTAAATTTGGAAACTAAACCAACAACATGAGCAATATCCAGTTTGTTGTAAACAACATAATTTAATTTCCCTATCATTGACCTATACTGCTTTTCATCAACAAATATGATATCATCCTCCTTAGACAATTTACAACCTATAATCATTGTTGTGCCAACTGGATTATAGTCAATCATTCTAAATGTCTTCAATACCTCTTTCACATACTTAGGTTGTGTGATAAAAATACCATTCTTCATCTACTGAATTTCCAAACCTATGAAGAATTGTATCTCTCCTACTAGAGACACTTCAAATTCACTTTTCATCTCATTTGCATAGTCATCACTCATGTCATCATTGCCTCCAAATATGATATCATCTACAAACACTTCACTAACAAGTATCTTATCTCCTTTAGATTTGAGATATATATTGTTGTCTTCACTGGTTCTCTGAAAATCTATCTTCATCAGTTGTGAATTTACCTTTTCATACCATTCTCTCCATGCTTGTTTCAAACCATATAGTGCCTTGTGTAGTTTACACACCATATCCTTTGCATCAATAAAAGCATAACCATCTAGTTGCTCAATGTATACTTCTTCTTCCATTATTCCATTTAGAAATGCTAACTTTACATCCATATGATATACTTTGAATTCCTTATATGTTGCAAATGCAAGTAGAGTCCTAACACCTTCCAATCTAGAAATTGGTGCAAATGTCTCATCGTAGTCTTCTCCTTCTTCCTGTGCATAAACTTTTCATACCAATCTAGCTTTGTTTCTGACTACTACTCCATCTTCATTCAATTTATTCTTGAATACCCATTTAGTACCTATCACATTTTTATTCACTGGTCTAGGTACTAGGGTCCATGAATTGTTCTTCTCAATCCAGTCAAGCTCCTCCTCCATAGCTTTCATCTAGTGATCATCTCCAAATTGTTCCTTAGTAATTTTAGACTCGGTAGTGGAGATCATGAAAGAATTATCTCTAATTCTTCTTTTGGTTAACACTCCAACATCTTTATCTCTAATAATCTGGTAAGGATTATGATAGAGTCTTATATACCTTGGAATCACATTGACTTCATAAGCTTCTGGCTTTACTAGTTTTGGTTCCAAAATCAGAATGCAAGGTTCATCTTCCTTCTTTTCCTTATAGGTTTCTCCTAAAACTTCAGGATACTCATCCACTCGAACATCAACACTTTCAATGATTCTCTATGTCCAATTATTGTACAATTTGTAGGCCTTACTCTTGGTGGAGTAACCAAGAAATATGCCTTCATCACTTTTAGCCTCAAACTTACTAACATAGTCATCTCTCTTGATAAAACATTTATTGCAAAAAATCATAAAATAACTAACATTAGGTAATCTACCATACCTATATTCATAAGGAGTTATCCTTTCCTCTCTTAACAAATATCCTATTGATAGTATAGATAGTTGTGCTGACAGATTCTCTCTAGAAATGTTTTTCCACTCCTCCTTGTATAAGCATCATTCTACCAGCTTCAACAACTGACCAGTTGTTTCTCTTTGCAATACCATTCTATTGTGGTGTCCTCAGTGCAGAAATTTGCGTCTTGATTCCATTGTCTTCACAATATCTACTAAATTCCTCTAATGTAAATTCACCTCCTTGATCAGTCCTCAGACACTTTATCTTCTTACCACTTTCCTTTTTAGCTAAGGCCCTACATTCCTTGAACTTACTAAAGGCTTATGTTTTATCCTTCAAGAATGTGACCCACATCTTTCTTGAGAAATCATTAGTGAAGATAATAAAATATCTCTCACCTTGAATACTTCTAGTCCTTATTGGTCCATAGAGGTCTGTATGAACCAAATCTAAAAAAAATTTGGCTCAAAAGAATTTTCTCTTAAAAGTTGAGGATGTCATCTTTCCTAACTGACATTCCTTACACAGAGAATTCACCAGTTTGTCCAACTGAGGCAAATCTCTTCCTAACTTGGACTTACTCATCTTAACAATGCTATCAAAATTTATATGACAAAATATTAGATGCCAAAGACAACTATCATCTAATTTAGCAATTAAATAGTTGTTGACTTTAAGATTCATGTGAAATGGATAACCTTTTGTCTTCTTTCCAGTTGCAATCAGTTCACCTTTTCTCCCATAGATTTTGCACATTCCATTCTTGAATTCCAATGGATAACCTATGTCATTGAGTTGAGATACACTTAAAAGATTGTGCTTTAATCCTTCAACCCAATAAACATCATCTTCACTGCTCTTTCCATTAGGAGAAATGGTTCCCTTTCCATTTATCATGTAGGGTGAGTCATTTCCAAATCTCACAACTCCTCCATCAAATTCCTTCAAAGTAATAAATTTACTTCAATCATCAGTTATGTGGTGTGAACAACCACTATCTATGATCCAACAATCATAGTTATCCATGTGAGAAACTACTGCCTTCTAATTAGATGTCTCCTCTTTAATGGCTACAAAGACAATGTCTTCATTAGCATCTCCCTCAGATTCCTCATTAGTGATACCACCATCAACTGTATGAGACAATCCCTTTTGCCTTTTCCTTTGTACTTCTTGTACTTCTCACTCTTATGCTCATTGTCACCACTAGGACAGTTAGCCGCAATGTGTCCAATCTTATTACATGCAAAACACTTCAAAGGTTATTTACCTCTATACTTACTGGTACCTTAGTGTAATGGCTTGACCAACAATGCTTCAAGCTCAATAAGACTATCTTCATTCTCAACTTCTCTATTAGATCTAGACTCATATCTATGATTGACATCTCTACTTTTCCTCATAGGAGGGTTAGAAACTAAATATCTAAATGTAGGTCTGGATTTCTTAGCACTACCATCATAACCATTTAATTCAAATATGGTAAGCTTACCAATGATGGAGTCAAGAGTTACCTTAGTTTTATCAATAGGCTTTAGCTCATGAATGGCTGCAACTCGAATTGCGTAGATCGGTAGAAGGGTTCTCAACACCTTACTAACCACTATGGCATCTTCCACTTTACCACCAACACTCTTGATCTCACCAACTATCTTTGTGATCCTCTAAACAATACTCTTGTATATTCTCTCCTTCAGCCATCTGCATGTCATCAAATTTACCTCTTAGACTCTCTTCTTTGGCAATCTTCACATGCTCATCACCGCTATAGATTCCCTCAAGTTTCATCCACACCTCATAAGCAATCTCTAGACCATGGACATCAACATACTCTGAATCAGACAAAGAACTGATAATTGCCTCCAATGCTTGATTATTTTATTGTTGCTCTTCCTTTTGATCATCAAACATAGTTCCACTAGGTGCAACATATTGAGTAACAACATGTTCCCAGTATTTACTTCCATATTCTATAGTTTCCCTATTAAACTTTGGACCTTCTTTCTTCATCATGTTCTTCTATATCTTTACCTCAAGCTGTTATGCTTAGACATTAGAAGACCTAAAATGCTCTGATACCAATTGATAGTATGATGAATCAATAAGGATATGATCAATTACTGAGAGGGGGTGAATTATTAGATAGAAAACTGACATAAACTTTCACCAAACTCAAAAACAATGTCTCGAGACAAACTCAAAACTGACTGGTTCAAACAATGAACTACAAACTGCAATATCATTATCAAGTAAACGAGTTTGATTGTCATAACAGAATAATAGTAAAACAACTCTAAAACTCTCAAAACCTTATAATCAAAACATCCTAATACTTTATTGACAAAAGTAAAAGCACATTTCAAATTGTCGTCAGTTATCATATCATAACTAAGTGGATTTAGCAATTAAGCAAATTAACCATAGGAAAAACCACACTAACATTCACCACTTGACACAATGATTTTGATGTAGAAACCCAAATGGGAAAAACCAAGGTGGGGATGACTACCCAAAAGTATTTAGAACTCTTTTGAAGTTCACCTTGTTAGGAGCCAAGCCTGTTAAATCTTTAGAATAAGTCCTATTAAGAATAGATACTCTTAGGGACCACTTGGTTAAGGGATTGACTATAATGCTTTATTAGAAGCAATACCTTATTAAGAGTAACCTCGGTAGAGGATTTGAAATCCAAGCTAATGGAGCACCTGGTTGGAGGATTTAGATAACACTAAGCTTGTTAGAGCTTAGCCAGTTAAGGGATTTGACTATCATAATTGTTATAGAACTATAGGGGTTTGTTGATCTTGTGAATATCACTACTTTGCTTAATCAAATCCTTTTCATGCTCCTATCTTCCTTTACACATTCTATAGAAACATCTCCTGGTTTGGCAACCAGTCACTCTTACATTCAACAAAAAATGCCAACACTACAACAAAAGAACTCATCAACCTTATAAGGAAAACAATAGGTCGCTAACACATCACAAACCTAAGATCTCATAGATATTAAAAAATGAATCCGTTCAAGTATGACCATTGGATTACATAGAAATCATTGCACATCATTCAAGACAACCTCAACTACTCCTTTATCACCGCTTCATCAAACCTTGTAACTCATCACACGATTTCCATTACATGCAAAGTACTCACTCATTCCCAAGATAAAATTATTATGTCTACATGCCAAAACCTATTTGAAACTCTTCTCATACAACATGCATATGTGGCATAATCATTACCACTCATCATTTGATCATAAACAAATATAATCGATTCACCAAGCTCCATTAGTTAGGGTTTTAGGTTTTAGCACATCAACAGGTAGGGTTACCAGTTGATCTCACTCCTTCTCTAGTAATACTGGTTTCCTTCACTAGTTCTCCTACCACTTGCAAAACAACATCATTACCGATTATAATTGACATCAATGACAATATAGTAGTTCATCAATGCAATCTTAATGTAAATGCCAACAATCTCCCCCTTTGGCATTGATGGCAATACAAGTATCAATACCCTTGATTGTTATGATTGTGAATAGGAATCCTGGTTTACATTTTACCATGTACTCTCCTTCAACTGAGTCTCCATATCTTCAGCTGGTAACTAGCTATAGATCTTCTCCCTGTTAATCATACAGTTCTTTTCCCCATAATCAAATAGTTCTTCTCCCCCTTTGACAACAAAGCCAAAGTAAAAGTAAAACATGCACTGTCATACTTCACTGTTCTACATCAACAAACTACAACTTGATGCTCCCCCTATGGAATTAATCCACTCTACACTAATCCTTCTACAAGATTCTTCAATTAGCTCCAGTGCTGATGTGTTCCACATCTTGCTCAATTGACCTCATGTAGGGGAACAACCCCTAGCTGGCCTCTAAGATAATCAAAAGTAGTCTTAGGCAAAGGTTTAGTAAACATATCTGCTAACTTCTCCTTTGTAGATACATGCTCCAATAACACATCTTTACTCTGCACTTTCTCCCTCAGGGAATGATATTTCAGCTCAATATGCTTTTTTCTAGCATGCAACACCAGGTTTTTTAAAATATTTATTGCACTACTATTGTCACATAAAATCTTTATAGGTTCTATAATCACCTGCTTAAATCCTTCCAGAATGTGTTTCATCCAGATTGCGTGCATACAATTCATATACGCTGCAACATATTTAGCTTCAACAATGGATTATGATATACATCTTTTCTTCTTGCTGCTCCATGATACAAGTCTTCCTCCAGGAAGAATGCACCATTGATTGTGCTCTTCCTATCATCAACATTACCTTCCAAGTCTATATTTGTATAAACCTTCAAATCAAAGTTACCTTCATATGGATAGCATAATCCATAATCAATAGTACCTTTCAAATATCTAAATATCCTTTTGGTTACTATCAAGTGTGTCTTCTTTGGATTCTTCTAAAATATTGAAACTAAACCAACTCTATGAGCAATATACGGTCTGTTGTGAACAACATAACACATTTTCACTATCATTGACCTATACTCCTTTTCCTCAATAGACATGGCATCATCCTCCTTAGATAGTTTACAACCTATAGCCATTGGTGTCCCAACTGGTTTACAGTCACCCATTCCAAATTTCTTCAATACCTCTTTCACATACTTAGACTGTGTGATAAAAATAACATTCTTCATCTGCCAAATTTTCATACCTATGAAGAATTTTATCTCTCCTACTAGAGACATTTCAAATTCACTTTTTATATCATTAGCAAAGTCATCACTCATGTCATCATTGCCTCCAAATATGATATCATCTACAAACACTTCATTAACCAGTATCTTAGCTCCTTCAGATTTGAGATATATATTGTTGTCTTCACTAGTTCTCTGACAACCTATTTTCATCAGGTGTGAATGTAGCCTTTCATACCATGCTCTCGGTGCTTTCTTCAAACCATATAGTGTCTTGTGTAGTTTACACACCATATCCTTTGCATCAGTCAAAGAATAACGATCTAGCTTCTTAATGTATACTTATTCTTCTAGTATTCCATTTAGAAATGTTGACTTCACATCCATCTGATATACATTGAATCCCTTATATGATGCAAATGCAAGTAGATTCCTATTACCTTCCAATCTAGCAACTGGTGCAAACATCTCACCATAGTCTTCTCCTTCAGCCTATGCATAACCTTTGCATACCAATCTAGCTTTGTCTCTAACTTCTACTCCATCTTCATTTAGTTTATTCTTGAATACCCATTTAGTACCTATCACTTTTTTATTCACCAGACTAGGTACTAGGGTCCATGAATTGTTCTTCTCAATCTAGTCAAGCTCCTCCTCCATAGCTTTCATCTAGTGATCATCTCCAAATGCTTCCTTAGTAGCTTTAGGCTCAATAGTGGAGATCATATAAGAATACTTTCTAATTATTCTTCTGGTTAGCACTCCAACATCTTTATCTCCAATAATCTGGTAAGGATTATGATTGAGTCTCACATACCTTGGAATGACATGATCATTATCTTTAGGTTCTTCTTCCTCACTTTCATCATCTTCTTCTGAATCTTCCTATTCTGGTTGAACTGGTAACATAGTATTCACTTCATCAGCTTCTGGCTTTACCGGTTTTGGTTCCAAAATCAGAATGCAAGGTTCATCTTCCTTCTTTTGCTTACAGGTTTCTCCAAAAACTTCAGGATACTCATCCACTCGAACATCAACACTTTCAATGATTCTCTATGTCCAGTTATTATACAATTTGTAGGCCTTACTCTTGTTGGAGTAACCATGAAATATGTCAGCATCACTTTTAGCCTCAAACTTACTAACATAGTTACCTCTCTTGATAAAAAAATTACTACCAAAAATCTTAAAATAACTGACATTAGGTGGTCTACCATACTAGTATTCATAAGGACTTTTAGCATTTCCTCTCTTTACCAATATCTTGTTCATAGTGTAGACAAGTATGCTGACAGCTTCTCTCCAAAACATTTTTGCTACTCCTCCTTGTATAAGAAATGTTCTAGAAACTTCAACAACTGACCTGATGTTTCTCTCTGCAATATCATTTTCTTGTGGTGTCCTTAGTGCAAAAAAGTTGCCTCTTGCTCCATTGTCTTCATAATGTCTAGTGAATTCCTCTTAAGTAAATTCACCTCCTTGATCAGCCCTTAGACACTTTATCTTCTTACCACTTTCCTTTTTATGTAAGGCCTTGAATGCCTTGAACTTACTAAAGGCTTTTGTTTAATCCTTCAAGATTGTGACCCACATCATTCTTGAGAAATCATTATTGAAGATAATAAAATATCTATCACCTTGAATACTTTTGGGCCTTATTGGTCCACAAAGGTCTGTATGAACCAAATCTTACAAATGTTCTGGTGAGAAGGATTTTCTCTTAAAACTTGAGGATGTCATCTTTCCTAACTGACATTCCTTACATGGAGAATTCACTGAATTGTCCAACTAAGGCAAACCTCTTACCAACTTGGACTTACTGACCTTAACAATGTTATCAAAATTTATATGACAAAATCTTTGATGCAAAGCCAACTACCATCTAATTTAGCAATTAAACAATTGTTGACTTTATAGATTCAGGTGAAATAGGTTACCTTTTGTCTGCTTGTCAGTTGCAATCAGTTCACATTTTCTCCCATAGATTTTGCACATGCCATTCTTGAATTCCAATGGATAACCTTTGTCATTGAGTTGAGCTACACTTAAAATATTGTTCTTTAATCCTTCAACCCAGTAAACATCATCTGCACTACTCTTTCCATTAAGAGAAATGGTTCCCTTTCCTTTTACCATGTAGGGTGAGTCATTTCCAAATCTCACAACTCCTCCATGAAATTCCTTCAAAGTAAGAAATTTACTTCGGTCATCGATTATGTGGTGTGAAGAACTATTATCTATGATCCAATCATCATAATTATCCATGCAATAACTTCATGCCTTCTGATTAGATGTCTCCTCTTTAATGGCTACAAATACAATTTCTTCATTAGCATCTCCCTTAGATTCCTCATTAGTGATACCACCATCAATTGTAATGAGACAATCCCTTTTGCATTTTCCTTTGTACTTCTTGTACTTCTCACACTTATGCTCATTATCAGCATTAGGACAATTAGCTACCATGTGTCCAATCTTGTTACATGGTAAACACTTCAAAGGTAATTTACCTCTGTACTTATTGGTACCTCTGGGTAACGGCTTGGCCAACAATGCTTCAAGCTCAATTAGACTGTCTTTATCATCAACTTCTCTACTAGATCTAGACTCATAATCATGACTAACATCTCTACTTTTCCTCATGGGAGGGTTAGAAATAGAAGTTCTAAATGTAGATTCATATTTATGAGCACTACCATCATAACCATCTAATTCAAATTCAGTAAGCTTAACAATGATGGACTAAAAAGTTACCTTAGTTTTATAAATAGACTTTAGCTCCTAAATGACTAACCACTATGGCATCTTACACTTTACCACCAACACTCTTGATCTCACCAACTATCTCTTTGATCCTCTGAAAAATACTATTGTATATTCTCTCCTTCAACCATCCACATGTCATCAAATTTACCTCTCAGACTCTCTTATTTGGCAATCTTCATATGGTCATCACTGCTATAGATTTCCTTAAGTTTCTTCCACACCTCATAAGAAGTCTCCAAACCATGGACATAAACACACACTGAATCAAACAAAGAACTAATAATGGCCTCCAATGCTTGATTATTTTCTTGTTGCTCTTTCTTTTGATCATTAGACATAGTTCCACTAGGTGCAACATATTGAGTAACAACATGTTCCTAGAATTGACTTCCTAGACTCTTCATATAGATTTTCATTCTATCACTCCATATTCTATAGTTTCCCTATTAAAATTTGGACCTTCTTTCTTCATCTTTTTTTTCAAGATCTTTACCTCAAGCTGTTAGGCTTAGAGACTAGAAGACCTAAAATGCTTTGATTCCAATTGATAGTATGATGAATCAATAAGGATCTGGTCAATTACTGAGAGGGAGGTGAATTAGTAGATACCAAACTAACATAAACTTTCACCAAACTCAAAAACAACCTCTCAAGAAAAACTTAGAACTAACTAGTTCAAACACCGAACTAGAAACTATAATATCACTATCAAGTAAACTGGTTTGATTGTCATAACAGAATAATAGTAAAACAACTCTGAAACTCTCAAAACCTTTTAATCAAAACATCCTAATACTTTATTAATAAAAGTAAAAGAACATTTCAGATTGTTGTCGGTCATCATATCATAACTAAGTTTATTTAGTAGTTAAGAAAATTAACCATAGCAAACATAACCACAAAAACATTCACCACTTGACACAATGATTTTGATGTGGAAACCCAAATGGGAAAAACAACAGTGGGGATGAATACCCACAAGTATTTTTAACTCTTCTGAAGTTTTCCCTATTAGGAGTGAAGCTTGTTAAAGCTTTACAATAAGTCCTGTTAAGAACAGATCCTATTAGGGACCACCCGGTTAAGGGATTGACTATAATTCCCTATTAGAAGAAATACCCTATTAGGAGTAACGTTGGTAGAGAATTTGAAATCCAAGATAATGAATCACCTAGTTAGAGGATTTAGATAAAACTAAGCTTGTTAGAGCTTTCCCTGTTAAGATATTTGAATATTGTAATTGTTAGAGAACCACAAGGATTTTCTGATCTAGTGAATAGCACTATTCTGCTTGATCCAATTCTTTTCATTCTCCTATCTACCTTTACACATACTGCAGATACATCTCCTATTTTGGTAACCAATCACTCTCACATTCAACCAAAATTTCCAACACTACAACAAAATAACTCATTGACCTTATAAGGAAAACAAAAGGTCGGTAACACATCACAAACCTAAGATATCATAGAGATTACAAATAAATCGGTTCAAGTATGACCATTTGATTACATAGTAGTTATTCCACATCATTCAAGACAACCTTGACTACTCCTTTATCACCACTTCATCGATCCCTATAACTCATCAGGTGGTTTCCATTACATGTAATGTGCTAAAACATTCCCAAGATAAAACCATTATCTGTACGTGCCAAAAAACATTTGAAACTCTTCTCATATAATATGCATATGTGGCATAATCATTACCACTCATCATTTGATCATAAACCAAAACAACTGATTCACCAAGCTCCATTGGCTATGGTTTTAGGTTTTAGAACATCAACATGTAGGGTTACCGGTTGATCTCACTTCTTCTCTAGTAATATAAGTTTCCTTCACTAGCTCTTCTACCGGTTGTAAAACAATATCATTAGAACATCATTATCGGTTATAATTGACATAAATGATAACATAATAGTTCATCAATGCAATCTTCATGCAAATGCCAACAGAGTATTATTTAGGAGGGAGATGAACATCTTTGTCCTAATATTTATTCTTGGGAAGGAGATCTTCGAAGGAACTGCCCATAACCTCTTGTTGCACTAACATGCCCCCATTGGTAAGACCAAATTTAGGATAAGATAAGTCAATGTTGATCAATACCTTTTCTCTTAGAGAGGAATCATGTAAAGAAGGTAAAGTAACACTAAGAAAGGTATTTATGATATTGTCCTCTTTCTCTAAGATAGCTAGATGGGAAGGGTAGATTTTAGGAGAATTGTCAAGATCACTATTCAAATCTTCATCCTTAGAGAATGAGAGAGTTTTGAAGGGGTTTGTAACAACTCTTTTAGGCACTAACATGTTTTCATAGATAGAAAGAGGTTCTTTAAGAGAGGAAAAATTGAAACAAGGGAAGCTAACCCATTATCACATTTATGAAATGAATGCATCATGACAATAATTTTCCTCTTTCAAATGATAACATACACAAAATAGAAGGAAATGTTCAATTTTAACCAATGCAAGCACTCTAAAGTTTGATTTAGAAAATAAAATTTATGAGTGAAATGTGTTCCTAAATCAGATATGAAATGAATGATCCAAATTGAGCTATCTACAAGTTCAATTTTGAATTTGAAACTTGTAAATGTAAATTTGAATTTGAAATAGCAAAAACACTCAAATCTGATAACATAAATCAGAATAAAAGAAGAATGGATTCACATCGGGTTGACCAAAATGTGGAGGGGAAAAAGCAAGACTGAGTGACTAGGATCTAATCCCATTTTTGCCAACACATTGGGAATAGAAAAGAGCCTACGGAGATAGATCACTTTGGTTACTTCTTGTGAGAAAGAGAGATCAAAGGATTATCTATTAGGGTTTCTATTACTCTTGTTGTATATGAAGATAAGATGTGAGAGATTGATCAACTAGACTAGGAGATGAACAATGAAGCATATATAAACTGAAATTGCATACACTTGTAGATCTAATACTATAGATCTAAGAAGGAGAAGGAATTTGGATGTGTACCTAGTGTTGAAAAATGAGCCAAACTAACTTGGACAAGAGTGCTATGCTCTAGTCTTGTTCTGTCTAACAGGAAGTTGCAACTAAGTGACTACAAATTGAAGGTTCTGAGATGCAACCTTGTTGAAAATCACCTAAAAGTGGAGGGACCAGGGCACCACGCCCATGTCTTGGGTAGGACCAGGGTACCATGCTCCTATCTTTGATGGTTTTGGGATAGATTTGAGGGTTTAAAATAGTCCTTGTTCTTTTTAGTTGTCCTGAAAGTCTCTTGGGTACTTGTACCTACAACTACAAATGAAAAGAGAATGTTTGGGTTGCTATATGGGGTTTTTACTTAGTCAAACCCCTATTTTGGTGATTTCCACCTCAACAAATAGCTAATTTGTATAGTAAAATAGTGTGTGCAGAAATCTTGTGTGTGTGCAAGACCCTAAAATGAGAAAGATGGGAAACTAGAGCTACCCTACACTTTGGAAAGTAAACCTTAAATATATGTAAATGTAAATGTAAATCAGAATTGTTACAATAAAATATGCTAAATGATCTAAATCATGAATGCAAATATGAAAATGAGTGTAAAGAGGCTCATACAAAGACATGAAAATGACATGAAACCATACCAATCCCCAAGGGAGAGATATAAGCCACTTGATCTCCTATAATTCTTAAATACCTTCAAGGCTCCTAATTTATGATTAATACTTGATGAATACTTAATGAATGATTGATGAATGTTGTTTAAGAATCCACATAAGCTTCTCTTTCACTACATAGAAGGCTCCTTGTGATCACTAGCTCTTTTTGCTAAAAACTCCTTTTTATTAGATGTCTTCAAATGAAGAAAGAGAGATCTTATGTATGAAACCCTAGATATTAATTTCATCTTTAGGCAGACCTAGGATTTTAATTTCCCACCAATTTATTGGGGTTAAGAATTATAATATCATAGAATTATTCTCCCTAAATTTTAGGAAAAATTTCGGGCACCAGGTGCAACTTGCACCTGGTCCAACCAACTTTTCACCAAATTTTTGAGGCCATAAGATATGATGATATTAGAGAGAATCCCAAAGTTAAATCTAATTTTGAGATGTTTTGATATGCAAAATTGGGCCTTAAAGGTCGAAATAAGACATAATTAGGGTTCATGATTTAATGATTCATTGAAGGAGTAAAATAAAAAGGGCCACACTTAGGATAAAGGGCCCAATTTTATGATGTGGGGAGTGATGACATATGACTTTAGATTTAATTAAATTAATTAATTAAATTCTTAAATGAAAATTACAATGCAAGATGCAAACATACTAAGGTGGGTGCTAAACTAAGCATAGAATTGTACCACCCTAGCAAGGGTGTACAATTTATGATGTTACACTTGCTAACCATCCACTCCCAAGATTTGATCTTTTCTTTACCTCTCCTCTATCTATCAACTTGAAAATGTTCCCACCAAAGAGATTCATGTTCTTTCAACTTAGTGCAAGCATATCTCACCTTCCTATCTTCTATGGTGCCTTCAAAATCAAAATAATTTTCCATCTCCATGATCTAATCTAGCAATTCATCTGAGTCTAACTTGCCATCATAATCTAGTGGGATGAAATGTGGTCTAGTATTTTCTCTAGATAATTCTCTTATAAACCTTTCTTCATCTAGCTCATTCACCATTAGATTTTCTCCTTGTTCTCCAACTACCACTTCTTCTTCTTCATCTTCACTCACATCTTCAACATGTTGACCTCTTCCCTAGGCCATTTCAATAACTTCCAATCAGGTTGTAATTCCTCTCAACATTTCCATCACAATAGGGTTTACATTTCCACACACTCCACCATTTATATTTTCTCTTCACACCATATTCACCTAAATCTTCTATAGTTGTAGGTCAGATCCTCAATCCACCAACCTACAAAAAAATCTTACAAGACAACACAATCTCCGTAACAAAATCTTGCTCTAATACCACTTGGTGCATTCATGATAGGAGAGTCCTCAAAGAGAATAGTCTGGACCATGTAGCAATAGTTACATAGTAGAAATAACTCAAAGTGATGGAGGCAATGCATAAACAAACTATATTAAATCAAGAAAATCAATTACAAAATATCGGCAACATGCGAGCTCCAAGATTTGGCTCATGGGCCTGAATACAAAACATGCATGTTATGCAACATTTGGGCTCAAGAAATAATGAGAGCCAACTCTGAACCTCCTAACCTATAGATCTATTTCCTATATTATTTGACTTTATTCTAAATGCTTAACTACATTGATTTATATGATCAAGGGTGATCTACATTAGCCCAATATGGAACGATACCCAATTAACAAGATGAAACATGTAAAACAACAAGGTTGGCCTCTTCCAAAGAGATCCAACAAAGAAATCAACAAGATGAAGTGTGGACCTAAGGAAGGTTGGCCACATGCAAAGGAACATTAGGAACAATGAATTAAAGTTCCAAAAGCTATGGAAATGATCCACAAGATTCACCAATAGTAAAATAGGTCCAAGTGGTTCTGATATTCTAAGTCAAAAAACTATCTTAGATTCCAAAAGCGATGTCGGGAAAAGATTCAAATGTCTTGTGGAGTTAGGATAAGGAAAATGACCATGTCCATAAATAAAATCCATCTCCGCAAGATCCACTGAGAAAATGCCAAGAAACTTAGAATGAAATGTTGAAACTACAAAAGAGGAACAAATTGAAAGAAAATGTTTTGTTGGTTGATGCAAGATTGCTAATAACCAGGGCTACTCCTACATCAATTATTAGGGAAAGGAGAGAGAGATAGGGATAAGGAGGGAGAGGGAGATAGAGGGGGAGAGGGGAAGAAAAGAAGGGAGATACCTAGAAATGGGAGGGAGGGATAAGAGGAGGGATGAAATAATAAAGAGAGATAGGAGTATGAGAGGATTGAGGGAGAGGTAGACATGGAGGGACTGCTAGTACCTAGGGAGGGATAAGATAGAGAGGTGAGGGGGAGAGAGAAGATAGAGAGAGTTCAAAAATAAATAGGGGTCAAGGGGGAGGGAGAGAACTAGAGAGGGGACAAATACATAGGTGAGATAACTATATGGAAAAAGAGAGGATTGAGATAGATAAAGGGGAAGAGAGAGAGGTGAGTAATGGGACATGATGAAGAGGTAGATAGGTGGAGAAGAAGGAAGTGAGAAACCTATAGAGGGGAGAGAGAGTTGATGACCTGGAATGTAGAAAGAGAATACAAGAGGAAGAGAGAATAAAAAACTAGGGGAGCAAGATATATGTGGAGGTATGTATGGATGGGGAGATAGAGAGAGATGAGAAGAAAGGGATGGATAAACCTAGAGAGGGGATGGAGATAAAAAAGGAGAGGAAAAAGAAAAAAGAGAGGAGTAAGAGCGGATGGATGGAGAGGTAGAAATGGAGGGAGTGAGAGACCTATGGATGAAGGAGATAAAGAGGTAATGGGAGGAAGAGAAGAGGAGGGAGTTCATAAAGGGATAGGGTTAAGGAGGAGGGAGAGAGAGGTAGAGAGGGAGGGAGAGAACTATAGAAGGGGCATATAGGTAGGTGAGATACATATATGGTGAAAGAGGAGTGAGTTAGATAGAGGGGGATAAAGAGAGGTGGGTAACGAGACCTATATGCAATGGTAGATAGTGTTGGCCTAACTCTTGATGGAGATGATGATGTACTGATAAAGGATGATGTTGATATCATGAGATTGATGGACTACTAGTGATGATATATTTATCAACTATTGGTGATGATATAACTATAATATGATTCTTTATGATTAGTTCTTTGTGTTTTCATTGATGGAAACCATGTTTGTTTATGTTTGGTATGTTATATAAGTCATCTAAGTCTATTAGTATCTCCTAACTGGTAATGAATTTAGTTAGATAGCAAAACTACTAAGTAGCAGTCAACTAGTAAGTAGGAATAAAGAAGGAGATGGTTGCAGTAGAGAGCCATGTGAGTTAGGAATTATGGTTTGGAATGTATTCTTATGACATTATAATGAGTCTATGACTAGAACTATTTCATGTTTGGAGAATCGAAAGTCATGTTTGTAATTGACTGTTGTATATTCAGTATAGGGTTTGAGAATTGGTATCAAGATCTTTAATCGGTGATGTTTTATGGTTTGGCGGTGAATCTTTTCATGTTCTTAACTTAGTGGTGATGTGTCAAAATCCATGTCAAGTGATAAGATTTTTTTTTAGCACAATCAAGGAGTTAATTTATTGAGAAACAAAAAAGTTCTTAGCAGAATGTGATAAGGGTTTTAGAGCTTATCAAATTGATGTGGGGTGATGTGTTATGATAATTAAATGGTTGGAATTGTCTTGAAATTTGTTGTAATGATCTGTATGATGAACTGTAATGATTTTTAGTGATTTGATATGATCTATGATGTAGATTCATTATAAGTTAGGGTTATGTAACCGACTAAATTGTAAAGTTTATTTAGGTCAAGTTTGAGAGGGTTTATTGTGTTGGCGGTCAAAGAAGAATAGTGTGTTGAACTAGATTGAGATTTCTGCATAAGTGAAGAATATTGGAGCTGAAATGGATCTGTATTAGCAAGCAGAGAGTACATTAATTAGATCATTTACCTGTTGTTTTCTAACAGTTGTAGCAATATTAAAATCCCTTAATCAGGTAGGTCCTAATAGGCCCTATCTTGTAAATCCCTTCATTAGGTGGCTCGTTAATTTGGGTTTAAATCCTTTAGCAAGGTTAGTCCTAATAGGGTAGAGCTCCTAATAGGGCTGAAGTTAAAATCCCTTCACCGGGTGACTCCTAACATGATCTTCTCTTAATCAAGCATTATTGTAAATCTCCTAACTGGGCCAGGCCTCTAATAGGGTGCATTCCTAAAGAGTCCAAATCCTATGGGTACTAATTCCCACCATGGTCTTTCCCATTTGGGTTTCCACATGAAAAATTTCAATTTTCATGTGGTGGTTGATTTGTTTATATGTGGATTTGATATCATTACATTTCTTACATGTTGATGAACACATGAATGAGTAGTTTGGTAAATCTTTTTTAAGTGAGTGATTGAGTAAATGTATCGGTACTGGTTATGAACTATTTTTGTGAATTATTTGTAGTTTAGTGAAAGATTGCAATTTATTGTTACTACTCATCGACCCCCCTCTTAGTAATAACCAGATCCTCACAATAATAATTGGTATTAGAGCATTAGGTTCTCTTTGTGCAGAAGCTTAATCACTTGGGGAAAAGATCAGAGGAAGATGATGAAGGAGGGTCCCAAATTCACTAAGGATGACTACAAAATATGGAGTGATAGAATGAAGATTTACATTAAAGGTATGGGTGTTCAGTTATGGAAGCATGTTATTACTAAGTGTTAGGGTTCCCATGGAAACTGAGAGGGGGGGTGAATCATTATCTGACCGGTATTGAAATTTTCTTAAAACTGAATATGCAGAACATAAAGTAACAGTATACTGGTATGCAAGAATAAATGCAAATAACAGAATCAAAAACATCCACATGAAAAGAACACCATAACACAAGATGTTTAATGAGGAAACCCTATGTGGGAAAAACCTTGGTGTGATTTGTGACCCACAATATTCACTTACTGGCCAATAAGGGAATATTACTTACAATAGGGGCCTACACATGCAGGAAGGCCAACAGCCTAGAGCTCACTACTCAATAAGAAGTCACACTGAATTACAATGAGGATTTACACAAATCCAATATTCTGTACTACTTTACAATAGCATCTTCAATGCGAGATTCAGTACTGGTTCTTGCTTTGTTCTTTACATATACCCTTGACCTATAATTCACACATTAGGTCTGCCTTATAATTTTTATGCTTCATATCCATATGCTACAAATGCCTACAATGATCTCTTTTATATACAAGAGTCATTTTACAATTTTCCAAGTCAGCTTACAATAATAAACAAAATATTACATATCAAAAATCTTGTCGGCCTTAGAGCTGGTATACATGTTCTTTTCTGTGCCGGTGTACATCTTCTATGTCGGTGCGAGTGTAGATTGATCTTGCTGAGGCCAGTGCACTGTCTTGTTTGAGTAATGCTTTGCCAGTATAATGTCTTGTCGGTGCCATAGGATTGCAAGGTTGCTCGAGTAATGCTTTGTCGGTATAATGTCTTGCCGGTGCCATAGGATTGAAAGGTTTCCTCAGTAATGCTTTGCCGATATAATGTCTTGCCGGTGCCATAGGATTGCAAGGTTACCTGAGTAATGCTTTGCAGGTATAATGTCTTGCCGGTGCCAAAGGATTGCAAGGTTTCCATCAATGACAAAACCTTCAATCACACACAATGTTTCATTGGAGTGTCCATATGCCAACAATCTCCCCCTTTGGCATTGATGGAAACACTCATGAGAAATTTCAAAAAGATATCCAAAAATGTGTAGACCAAAAATGTTACCAAAAAAAATGTGACAGCTCCCCCCGAGCATGTGATCCCTATGCTTTGAATTTTCTCATCTACTACTCCCCCTTTGACATCAATGATAAAGGTTAGTAGAATTCAACCTTGTAGTTGGGTAGTTATTATCTAAAGAATATCTCCCAAAATTAAGTTTATGCCATCCATAAACTTCTTGCTCTCCTTTATTGCTATCTCAGTTCTATATACTGTACCGGTGAGATGCTGCAAGTGCTCTATCGGTGTTTTGCTACCCTGTGTTAGTGCGTCTGAGATTTCCTTCCATAGAGAAGCTAAATAGTCCAATCTTGGACTTAGTTTAGATCTCAAGAATTTTGCCTTGTTTATTATTTTCTCTTTCTCTCTTTCTAATTTGAGCAATTCTTCCTCAAAATTTGTTATCTTTTCCTCAAAAGCTGATAATGCATCAGGTGAGTTAACAAAATTATCTACAAGTTTATTGATCTCTTCCTGTACCTTGCTCATCTTTTTGTCTACATCCATGGTCAAAAAGTTTATCTTACAAGTGTCTTTATACAAAGTTTTGTACTCTTTCAATAAATTGCATAGTTCCAGTAGAAGTGTGTCAAATTCTTAGTTACACTTCTTTATTCCTTCCTCAAAGAATTTCTGTTTCTCTTTTTCTACATTTTCCTTTATAGTTTCTACCTTTGTTTGCTCAAAATTTCCAGAAATATATTTACAAAGTGTATCTAATTGGCCTAAAGAATCTTTGTTGGCTATATTACAATTGGGAGCTATTGATTTCAAAACTGGAATTGAATCATCTATCGCTTTATAAGCTTGTGAGCTATAATCAGTTATTTTCTTGATAGATTCGAGCAATACCTCTATTACATTTGATGGTGACCCAACAAACTAAGTGCCGGTGGAAGTGACCATGCTAGTATTGACCTCTGGTAGGTCTGTTTGTGTCTCCATCTCTTTAAGCATTGGTTTTCCTACATCATTTCTTACAGGTGGCATCTGTTCTGGAGTCTTTAACTCTGTTGGTTGCTCTATTTGTGTTCCAGATTCCATCTTTTTCTCTGATCCTGCTACCGGTTACTCTTTGTTTTCTGATTTATCTGTTGTATCCTTGTCTACCACTATGTTGATTTTCTGAGTATCAACATTCATAGTATATAGGACTTCAGGATTAGGATTATTATCCTCTATGTCCATGCTCTCAGTTGCCGGTTGATCTTCTGCAGTTGTAGTTTTTACCAATGGATTATTTAAAGGAGGTGGTGGTCAGTTGTCTCTAATCTTGATACTTGGTGGTCCACCAACTTTACCTTTCCCTTTGTCCTTTTGATATACCAGAATGGGCTTGGGATTCCTATATTCTTCTTGTTTTTCTTTTTCAACCAAGAATGTATCCCAACCATCTTCTATTTCCTTTGAAACTTCAGTAACTCTACCTGCCATTAGTGATATTTGCCAGTGTGTAGTGGAAAAAAACTGTCTGGTTGGCCTGAGCTATCAAATCATCAATTTCCTTAGGTGAGTTGACCGGGTATACTACAAGTAATTTCTCTATTTTTATTTTCTTATCCAACTCAATTATTCCTTGCCTTCTGGCCTCAAGTCTTTTATATAATTCATTAGGAATTTCATTTAGGACTTGCATCAAAAACTTTTTATACATGTCCATGTGTAATATAACACTCTCCTCGACTTGTCCTTTCTCATCATCTGATAGGGTGTCATAGATTTTCCCTGTGTTTTTCAATTTACTTTCCTCTGTGATCTCATTCAGTAATATGTCAAAAGGGGCCAAGTCAGTGTTTTTCTTCTTCTTCTTTTTGGGGGTCAGCTTCTTCTTAGGTGTGGCTTTCTTGACCGGAGACCTCACAACTTGTTGCTTCTATCTTGTCCTTCTAGGTGAAGGAGTGGATACTGGTGAGGGCTCTCTTTTCCTAACAACTCTTTTGAAAGTTGCTGGCATATCTCCTTCTGAAGAAGTATCTACCAGTGATAGATGAGTTTCAGGTTGTTGGGATACCAACTCATCTTCTGTTATGCCAGTTTTCTTTAGTACATCTTCCTTTATGGCTTTTGCTTGTCTGGTTCCTTACCTCACAAATGCCTCAACTTTCTTTACTCTCTTTTTAGATTGAATTTGACTTTCAATGGTCTCAACACTACCAAATACTTCTTCCTTTGGTTCATTGGGGGCTTCTTGAAGTGCTTTGGCATAAGTTTCCACTATGTGGTCATCTGTTTCATACCCCATCTCTGTAACCTAGATTGTTCTTGGGATGACTGCTTCCATCCAAATCTCATCCTTTTTGATCACAAAGCATATAACATCCTTGTATTTGTTGACAATTTCTTGTGATAGTCTAATTCTTTTATTCATTCAGACCTGTAGTGCTTGAAAATACTCATTGATATTCTTTTCTCTGTTTTCACCCATGTTGTTGAATAAGTCAGACAATTGTTTTCCTACTAGTATGTCGAATCCAAAATCCTTGTAGACTATACTGGGAGCCTATTTGGTTATATGTAGCATTATGCATACAAGTAAATTTCCAAATCTAAAGGTTCCTTTCTTATCCTTCTTGATTTTTGCCAAATTGTCAATTAACTCATCTTTTAACCATTCACAGATATCAATTTTCACATTGTCCTTAACCATGTCATAAGCACTCTTTATGCATAAACTAGAAATTGAGTTAAGCCTATTAGCATGAGTTGCTTTGTAACCTAGAATCATGCTAACAAATCTAACATTTGTATCGGTCACATCATTAACCCTTAATGATCTTTTGTTGGATTTTGCACCAGTTAAGTTAGTTACCAAGTCATTGGAGAGCTTCTTGGTTTTGTCGGGTCTGCTACTAGTGGAAGGTAACCCTGTTACTGCTTTCACAACTTCCTTTGTAATTTTATGCACTGAGTCAAGCCAAAAGAATTAACCATGTACCCTACTTGGAACTATCCTAACCACTTCCTTGGGAAATTCAGGAATGCAGAGGATTTCAGTGAATCCTAGGGTTTCAACAATTTTATGTTCAGGTTTCACATTCCCAGAGTTGTCACATATAACAAAATATACATCACCTAATTCCTCTATGTTGCAATGAATATACATTCTAGGGTCTTCTGCATAAACAACACCTTTTGGAATTTTTGAAAAAGCACCTGTGTTGTCATCTTTCTTAGCTACCTTGGGAACTAGCTGAAACATGGGCCTAGGTCATTTTATAACCTCGACTATTGTAGGGTTTGCTATGAATTCAAGTGCAGAGGAGGATGCCATGATGATAAATACCTTTTTCTGCCTTTGAGTGGATTGATTGCTGAAGTGCTTTGCCTCTTTTCTCGGAATGCCTTAGCTTAGAAATCTTCACGCTCTCTGAAAGTTTGAAATCACGGTGAAATGAAATGGAGCCAAAAACCTTATTTTATAAAGTCTTTTCTGCTACCTACCATATTAATTGCTTGTCGGCAATGTATTAGCTTAACTTTATTTTTCGGTAATGAAGGATTTTCAACTTCTTTTCTCTAACCGAGGGAATAATAGCACATGTGTCATTTGATTGCCAAATGCTCAAGATAATTTTCTTTAATTTGATGAAGAACATCCTACCGGTGGAGCGTTGCTCTGTCTGGCCGGTGGAGCATCATATTGTCGTACTAGTGAAGCATTTGTTGGTTCTACCGGTGGAGGAGTAACCCCAATATTTATATCACCTTTTCTAATCCATTGCTTTGAAAATTCTTTCTTAACCTCCAACCTTTTCTTTACCTTTAAAGCTAGTACTTCTGTTATCTACCGGTGTACCTTTACTTCTACAAAATTTAGCAATATGACCAATCTTGTTACATGCATAACAAGTTACATTATTTTTCTGAATAGCTTTCCCATAACCTATGCTAGTTTGTGTTCTGCATTTATTTGATAAATGACCAAATCTTCCACAAACATAACATCTTACATTCATTCTACAATTTTCAGAGTTATGACCAATTTTGTTGCATTTGGTGCATTGACCGGTGGGAGGATTGATGTTCTGATAATTCCTAGATCTACATTCATTTGCCCTATGACCATATTTATTACAGTTAAAGCATTTTCCATTGAATTTGTAAGTATTAGAAGGTCTTACCGATTTGTTGTGATCCTGGGTATTTGCAGTATCAGAGCTTTCTCCAACTTCAAATCCAATTCCAAAAGTGTCACCTTTGGGTTTTTGATTCTTCGATAAGGTACCAAGTTCTTCTGAGCTTTTCTTGAATTTTTCTTTGTGTTGATTTGCAGTTTCCAATTCCCTTTCCAAGATCTCTTTTTGTCTCATTAGTTCATTTGAGTCATTCTGAGCATGCATCAAATCTATCTTCAACATGTCATTTTCATAGCTAAGTCTTGTGTTCTCATTTGCTGTATCACTTAATCTTCTAGTCAATTCTTCTTCATTCTTCTTTCTGTCCTCAATCTCTTTGCAAAATCTCATAGTCATATCCTGCATTTCATTTTTTGTTGTCATGATCTCTTGTTTCAATTTGCTTATCATATCATTTAGTGATTCCTTTTCATCATTCTCATTTTGCAATTTTTCACAAATTTCTCTTCTCTTGTTTCTTGTAATAGTAAGATTTTCTTGAAGTGCCTGAATAATGTCTTGAGCTACTTTTAAATTATCTTCTAATTTGATATTTTTCAACTTCTCTGCATCATAGTCAGTAAGAGCTCCTTCAAGTTGCTTCATCAAATTTTCCATCTTTACCGGTGTCAAGATCTTCCTCAAGCTGTTAGGCTTCTAAAAATAAAGGACCAGGCTCTGATACCAATTGTTAGGGTTCCCACAGATATTGAGAGGGGGGGCTGAATCAGTATCTGACTGGTATTGAAATTTTCTTAAAACTGAATATGTAGAACATAAAGTAATAGTATACCAGTATGCAAGAATAAATGCAAATAACAAAATCAAAAATATCCACATGAAAAGAACACCATAACATAAGATGTTTAATGAGGAAACCCGGTGTGGGAAAAACCTCGGTGGCATTTGTGACCCACAATATTCACTTACTGGCCAATAAGGGAATATTACTTACAATAGGGGCCTGCACATGCAGGAAGGCCAACAGCCTAGAGCTCACTGCTCAATAAGAAGTCACACTGACTTACAATAAGGATTTACACAAATCCAATATTCTATACTGCTTTACAATAGCATCTTCAATGCCAGATTCAGTACCGGTTCTTGCTCTATTCTTTACATATACCCTTGACCTATAATTCGCACATTAGGTCTGCCTTATAATTTTTATGCTTCATATCCATATGCTACAAATGCTTACAATGATCTCTTTTATATACAAGAGTCATTTTACAATTTTTCAAGTCGCCTTACAATAATAAACAAAATATTACATATCAAAAATCCTGTCGGCCTCAGAGCCAATATACATGTTCTTTTATGTGCCGGTGTACATCTTTTGTGTCGGTGCCAGTGTAGATTGATCTTGCTGATGCTGGTGCACTGTCTTTTTTGAGTAATGCTTTGCCAATATAATGTCTTGCCGATGCCATAGGATTGCAAGGTTGCCTGAGTAATGCTTTGCTGGTATAATGTCTTGCCGGTGCCATAGGATTTCAAGGTTGCCTGACTAATGCTTTGCTGGGATAATGTCTTGCCAGTGCCATAGGATTGCAAGGTTGCCTAAGTAATTTTTTGCTGATATAATGTCTTGCTAGTGCCATAGGATTGCAAGGTTGCCATCAATGACAAAACCTTCAATCACACACAATGTCTCATTGGATTGTCCATATGCCAACACTAAGTATGTACCTCCTACTGGTCATCTGACTGTAGACCAACTTAAGGAGAAGTAGGAAAATATTCAAGAATTAGAAACCATTTTAAGTACACTTCTTGGTACTAAATATATTGATATCCATGGTTTAGAAACTTCTATTAAAGTTTGGGTGAGGTTAGAATTAATCTATGGTGGTGATGAGCATGTTCAAAAGGATAAAGAAGAGAGACTTAGAGGAAAGTTTGATGATATGAGAATGATGGAAGGAGAAAATATCACTTAGTATGGATAGAGGATAAATGAAGTTATCAGCGGAATCAAAAGTGTTGGTGATGCTATAGAAGAAGACACTATGGTGAGTAAGATTATTAGAACCCTATTGCATACCTATGTCATTAGAGTATCTTCTATTCAAGAGTTGAGGTCAGTTAGTAATGATAAGCTTATTATTGATTCTTTGATTGGTAAGATCACTGCTTTTGAGTTGAATAGTTTTGATAATAGTGTACCTCAGATAAAATTTGCTTTCAAAGCATTCGTATCTAGTGTACCGGTGAGAAAAGGGAAATATGTTTGTTATAGTCATGAATGTAGGTCAAGTCATCATGGTGATAGTAAAGATGATGTGGGTGATGAAGATAATCTAATGGAATTTGAAGCTCTATTAGCAAAAAGACTTCCTAGAGGCACTGATAAGTACAAAGGCAAGCTTCCTCTTAAGTGTTTCTCTTGTAACAAGATAGGACATATAGCTACAAACTATCCTAATAGTAATCAAAAGGAAAAGTTTAGAAAATATAGAGGAAAAGGAAAGAAACGGTGCTAAGTTGTAGTTGATGAAGGAGTCACTGATGAAGAATCAAAGGATGAAGACAATGAGGAGATTGTTTTTGTTGTTGTTAAGGAACATTTGTCTGATAAGAAGGCTTTAGTATCTCACATTGACAACAGTGATGAATGGATTATTGACAATGGTTTCTCACACCACATGACCGATGATGAGAACAAGTTTATTTCTCTTGAAGAATTTGGTGGTGGCGTAGTAAGATTTGGGAATAATTCACCTTGTATGATAAAAGGCAAAGGTTCTATCTCTTTGAATGGTAAAAATAATACAAATGATGTATATTGGGTTGAAGGTTTAAAACATAACTTGTTGAGTTTTGGTCAATTGAATGACAAAGGTTATCATCTTGAGTTTAAGACTAGAGTGTGTAGGATCTTAGGATGCAAAGGAGAATTAATTGCTACTGGTGAACAAACTAATGGTAACTTATTCCATCTGAATGCCAATGTAAATAGTTGTTTGGTTGCTAAGGTTGAAGATAGTTGGTTATGACATAGAAGGTTTTGTCATGTGAACTTTGATAATGTGGTTAAGGTTAGCAAATCTAGTATAGTGAGAGCTATGCCACAACTTGTTAAACCAAACAATGTGATGTGTAAATATTGTGAGCTGGGTAAGATGACTACATCTTCTTTTAAGAGTAAATATTTTTCTTTTGATCATATTCTAGATTTGGTGCACACTGACTTATGTGGTCCTATGAGGACTAGAAATTTTTATGGTGACAAGTATTAAATGTTATTTATTGATAATTTTTCAAAGATGATGTGGGTTACTTTTTTGAAGGAAAATTCAGAAGCTTTCAGAAAGTTCAAGGCATTCAAGGCTTTAGTAGAAAAGGAAACCAGTAAGAATCTTAAGTGCCTGAGATCTGACCGAGGTGGAGAGTTTACATCAGATGAGTTTGTGAGATATTGTGATGAAAATGGAATAAAGAGGTAATTATTTGCTCCAAGGATGCCACAGTAGAATGGAATTACAGAAAGAATAAATAAAACCATTGTTGAAGCAACAAGGACCATGTTGATATAGGGAGATGTACCTAAATTGTTTTGGAGAGAAGCAGTCAATACTATTGTATACACATTGGATCGAGTACTAGTGAAGAAAGGTAATGACAAGACACCCTATGAGCTATGGTATGGTAAAACTCCTAATGTTAGTTATTTCCAAGTTTTTGGTAGCAGATGTTTTATAAAAATAGATGAATATACTGGTAAATTTGACCCTAAAAGTGATAAAGGAACATTCCTTAGCTACTCTACTAAGATCAAAGCTTTCAAGTGTTTTAACAAAAGCAAAAAGAAGATTGTGGAGTGTGTGAATGTAAAAGTTGATGAGTTCACTGGTAAACCTAATGATACTAGCAAATTTGATCCAGCAGATGATGAATAAAAACTTATGATTATTGAACCAGAAGTGCAAAAAGATGTTGAGCAGAACAATGTAGAGGAGAATTCTTAACCATTAGAATATGGAGAATATGAAGAAGAAGAGGTTACTGCACTAGAATAGGTTATACCTAGACATGTAAGGTTAAATAATTTTTGAAGTCTAGATAATAGGTGACAAGAATACAGGAGTACAGACCAGAAGAAAAATTAGAGAAAGCTCTTGTCTGATTTCCACAATTGAATTGAAGACAATGAGAGAAGCTCTTAAGGATGATGATTGGTTAAAGGCAATGCATGAAGATCTTGATCAGATTGAGAAAAACAACAGTTGGTCACTTGCTCCTAGACCTGATGATAAAAATATGATTGGTACAAAGTGGGTATTTAGAAATTGTTAGGCCCAATATGGAAAACTAATGTACTGAGAGGGGAGGGGTGAATCAATACTCCAAAACTTTTCTTCAATAATAACTTTACTATTATGCATAAACCAAATAGTGCAGTAACATAATATAAAGCTAAGACTAATAGATAACAAACATACATGATTCACTCCATAACACATATTTTGGTTATGCAAAAACTCTTGGTTAGAGAGAAAAAATGTGGTGGGGATGGCATCCACAACTTCACTACTACAATAATAAAGAGTGCTCAGTTAGAGCTACATGTTTAGCTATTTCCGATAGCTTACCTTCTTAGGAGTATCAAGATTTGTTAGATCTAACTTGCTAAAGGATTTCACAACACTTAAACTAAATGTTGCACCTGGTTAGAGGCTTTACAATTTATAGACTTGATTAGAGTCTTTTACCCTATTAAAGGTTTCTCTTACAACTTCACAATATTACAATAAAATCATTACAAATATCTGCAACTTTACATCTGGAATGTTATAGTAGATTGTATGTGCTTAGAATAAGTTACCTTGCTTATAGCATACCTCGATAAGCCATATAGTAACTTGATAAACCCTTCTGTTTACTCTGTTCTTCAACTATTCTCTGAAAACCTTCTCGGTGACCTTTGTGTCTCTATAAGAGTCTTCTTACACTCATGCACACACACACTTTTAATTCTTAGCTCATTCTGTATAAATAGATCTCTTATGCCGGTGATCCTTTCATTGCTTCGATCTTACAAACATGATTTATTGAATGAATAACCACACAAATTATTTCATTGGTTAAATGACCTCAAAATCATACACAATCTTTAAGTGCAATTTCCAGTGTGATAATGGTTAGATGTGCCTTGATCTTTTAACACATTTTCATATGCATGTCCAGGTTCAATGAATCTAGTAACACATTTCACTCGGTGTATATCAACTCGGTGTGTCATCTTTGCTACTCGGTAGACATGAAATGATATTTGACAGAAAGCTTAGTGTATACTATGTTTTGAGACTTACTTTCTTTTGTAACTGACTAGACTGTGCATACCGACTGAATATTTCGATAGAGATAACCGACTAGAGTATATAGTATAACTTTGACATAAAACTAATGGCAACTTGATAAGTAGTAATAGAAACAAGTTGAATGAAGAAGGAGAAGTTTTTAGAAACAAGTCAAGACTAGTTTGCAAAGGGTATGCACAAGAAGAAGGTGAAGATTATGGAGAGACCTTTGCACCAATAAATAGGCTTGAAGGTGTTAGAATGCTACTTGCATTTGCAAATTTTAAAGGTTTAAAAGTTTACCAAATGGATGTAAAGTCAACATTTCTGAATGGTATTCTTTAAGAAGAGGTGTTTATTGAACAACCAGATGTGTTTGCATTATCAGAAGATAAGGATATGGTATGCAAACTGCATAAATCATTATATGGATTAAAGAAAGCACCAAGGGCATGGTATGAAAGACTTCATGCACATCTAAAAAAGATAGGATTTCAAAGAACCAGTGAGGACAACAATATTTATTTGAAGACTGAAGGAGACAAGATGTTGATTGCAAAAGTATTTGTTGATGACATCATATTTGGAGGAGATGATGTTATGTGTATGAATTTTGCAAATGAGATGAAGGAAGAGTTTGAGATGTCTTTGACAGGTGAGATAAAAAAAATTTGGTTTGGAGGTCCAATAGCTTGAAGGTGGAATTTTCATCAGTCATTCTAATTATGTGAAGGAAGTGTTAAAGAACTTTGGAATGGAAGACTGTAAACCAGTTGGTACACCTATGGTTATAGGTTGTAGATTGTCAAAAGAAGATGATTCGCCCTTATTGGATGAGAAGGAATATAGATCTGTGACTGGGAAATTTCATTATATTGTTCATAGTAGACCAGATATTTCTCATGCATTTTGTTTAGTAGCAAGATTTCAGAAGAGCCCTAAGGAGACACATATGCCAATAGTGAAGAGAATATTGAGATATCTTAAAGAGACTATTGATTATGGATAGTGGTATGCATATAAAGGGAATTTTTCTTTGCAAGTATTCACTGATGCTGATTGGGAAGGAAATGTAGATGAACAAAAGAGCACAACTGGTGGAGCATTCTTTCTAGGTGGTAGACTAGTATCTTGGACCAATAAGAAATAGAGATGTATATCTTAGTCTACAACAGAAGCAGAATATGTGGCTACATCCATGAATTTGAAAGGTCCCAGAGACAACTGAGAGGGGGGTGAATCAGTTGTCCAATAAATTCAACCAAAATTAGCTTAACCAAAACTTAATGCTTAATGATGGTAAACCAAACTTTAAGCTGGTAGATAGTTTTATTAGTTAAATGTAGTACCGATAAAGATTAATGCATGAAACATAAAGACAACAACATCCACAACACATAACACAAATATTTGTACATGGAAACCCTGTAAGGGGAAAAATCATGGGGGAAATCCTTATCCACAATCAAATGATACTACTGCAGATAGTATGTGTGTACAATATGGAGTTTGCACATGCAGAAAGGCTAGCTGCCTAGAGCTCACTGCTCAATCACAAAATGAGAGTCACATTGACTACAATTGGATGGTTAAATCCAATGATAATGTACTGCATAAAATAGCATCTTCATATGCTATATTTAGTACCAATTTAGTTATGAGTGCCTTCACAAAAACGTTCCTTCAACCTTCAAATGATGTCTGCATGTATAGCTCTGCTTATTTTTGCATATACCTTATTACAATTATTTTTCTAATCACCTATCAATCTCACAAATGAGATCTTACATTTATACCATAACCTAAGACCAATTGAATAGGTCAGTTAACTAAAAGATATTACAATAAAATCAATTACAAATAAATCAATATCTGATGCATGATGTCAGCTCAATCCATTTATAATAATAATAAATCATCTCCATAATGTGTTGTCTTGATCTAGAATAGATATGCCTATTGATGCATATCCTGGACCTATTTGCCAGTAACAACAAATATGCAAACCTGAATAAACAAATAATCAAATTGCCAAAACCAAATGATTGAATAATATCTTTGACATAACCAAGTAGTCTCCAAGTCATTCCAAGTGTCAGTGAAAAATATAATCTGTCGGTGAACCAAATACTGGTGACTACACATAAGTCTTTGACTTGCTGGTGAACATAACCAAAGATCTCCAAGTGCTAATAAATGTTGACAAGTGATGACAGGTATTGACATTAGTGACAAAACCATATCAATATATCTAGAATACCATCAACCTCCCCCTTTGGCATTGATGTCAACACAAAATGGAAAAACCATCAAAGTGTCAAAACAGAAATGCCAAAAACCAAAAACCAACAATCTCCCAAAGAGATCATTAACCAGAAATGAAAATATAGATACAGAGAGTAATCAATCTCTTCAACAATCTCTCCCCAAAGTAACAATGTCTCCCCCAAGGGATAATGTGTTTTTCCATAATATCTCTCCCACTTTGACATCAAATGCCAAAGCATTACAAAAACTAGTTTCAAATACAAAATACCAACTTATTATACCAACTACTCCCCCTGAGAAGTAGCTCTCCTCATCAAAGTCAGAAATAGATTTCTTTGTTAATTCTACCGGTTGAGGACAAACATCAACTATCTAAGTCTTTACCAGTGGGGGTAGGAATCCAAGTTGCTCTCTGAGATATTTAAAAGTCTCCTTAGGCAAAGGCTTTTGAAAAATATCTACAATCTACTCTTTAGTATTCACATAAACCAATTTCACTTCTTTTGCTTCAACATTCTCTTTTAGAAAATTGAATTTGATTGAAACATGTTTAGTCTTAGAGTGAAATATCGGGTTCTTTGATATATCAATTGTTGTCATATTATCACAGTAAATAGTTATAGGTTCCTTGCATTTTACCTTTATGTCCTTCAACATTTGTTTGATCCATAATACCTGTGTACAGTTAGTTGCTACTGCAACATATTCTGATTCTATTGTTGATAGACTTATACAACTCTGTTTCTTACTCAACCATGAAATTAGTCTACTACCAAGAAAAAAAGCTCCATCGATGGTGATTTTTTTGTCATCCACATATCTTACCCAATTATCATTTGTGTATGCACATAAGTCAAAATTTTTATCTCTAGGATACCATAAACCAAGATTTGTAGTGCCTTGTAGGTACCAGAAAATCCTTTTCATTGCTAATTCATGATTTTTTTTAGGATTACTCTAAAATCTTGAAACAATACATATTGCATTCATAATATCAGGTCTTGTTTGTGTCAAATACAGTAAGCCTCCTATCATAGACTTGTATCTAGTCAGATTAATAGGTGTTGATTCATCCTTCAAAGATAATTTATCAGTTGTGGTCATAGGTGTGCTTACCAGTTTATAGTTTTCCATGCCAAATTTATTTAGTAATTCCTTCAATTACTTAGATTGACATAGGAATATACCTTTATCAGTACATGAAATCTGCAATCCTAAAAAGAATTTTATCTCTCCAATCATAGACATTTCAAATTCTTGCTGCATTTTGTTAGAAAAGTCTTTACAAAATCTATCTTCTCCTCCAAAGATTATATCATCAACAAAAACTTCAATAACCAAGATATCATCATTAGTCACTTTGTAGTATAGATTGTTGTTAGCATTACCTTTAGTGTATCCAAGCATTAAAATATATTTGTCCAATCTAGCATACCAAGCTCTATGAGCTTGTTTTAGACCATATAAAGCTTTCCTTAACCTGCAAACCATGTCTTTGTTATCTGTCAAATAAAATCCATCAAGTTGTTCAATATAAACTTCTTCTTCAAGATCTCCATTCATAAATGCACATTTAACATCCATTTGATATACTTTATAGTTCTTGTGTGATACAAAAGCCAATAAAAGTCTGACTGCCTCAATTCTAGTTACTGGTGCAAAGGTCTCATTGTAATCAATTCCTTCTTTCTATGAATATCCCTTACACACTAATCATTCTTTTTTTTTGATTACCTTACCATCTTCATTAAGTTTATTTCTAAAAACTCATTTAGTTCAAATTCATCTTCCATAGCTTTAATCCAATATTTATCTTCACATGCCTCATTAATTTATGTAGGTTCAATTTGAGAAATACGACATACCTCTTCATTTTCCAATCTTCCTCTAGTCATAACTCCTTGAAATTTGTTTCGAATTATCTAATCTTCAAAATGATTCAGTCTTACATATCGGGGTGTTTATACTTGTTGTTGTTCTTTAGTGACTGTTGAATCTCCACATGATGCCAGTGTAAATGGATCACCATTTTGTACTGGTGTATTCAAAGTAGGTTCATTTGTGATTATCTCTATTGCCAGTTCAAAGTCTGTGTACTTTGAATTTCCTCTAAACTGTTCATCAATCTTCACATTTGCACTCTCAACATTTTTCTGCAATCTCTTGTTAAAGAATCTATATGACTTGCTCTTAGATGAATAACCAAGTGTAGACACTTAAAAATAATTATTTTAATTATTTTTTAATTCCTCACATAATTAATTAATTAATTATGTTAATTAAAATCCTTCTCAATATTAATTAAATATAATTAATATTGTCACTATAGCATATGATTGATTTATTTAATAAATCAATCCCTTTCTTTATTCTTCTAAAAAATTAAATCCTCACAAATCTTCCTCTTAGCTAATTAATTTCAATTAATTAGTTAACCTACATGATTCCTACAAATCATCTTCTTAATTCATCATTAATCTAATAAATTCTTCTAGAAACTCCCTAAACTCACTTAACATTATTCTTTTAGTCAAATTCTCCTACAAATATAAATCCCACCTAACATTTTCTCTAATTCCCCTCCTAATGAGTCGTTAATGGCTAATCATCATGATTAGCCACCAAGTCAACTCTTTCTCCTTTCATCCAGCCACTAGCTTTAAATGCTCTTTTCCTAGATGAATGTAAGATTTTCAAAATCTTACATTCCTCTAGGCATTTCCCTCTTCCAAGGAATTTTTAATTCCTTTTTATTCTTCTAATCCCCATAATATCCATTTTTGGAGAATTTTTAATTCCCCCAATGCATCTTGTAGAGTGTGGAGATATGAAACGCCTTTAAGGCATATTTCTTGGTCTCCACACCCTCTCTTGGACCTTGTGTGACCTCACAAGTAAATCTTAGCCCTTCATCTCGAATTCATCCTAGCCATCCGTTTTCCTCTCCTCTTCTTATAAAATAGGGTTCCATCCCTTCATTCAAAAACATCTTGAAATTCAATAAGCTTATGCTGCCCTTTTGAGCCCAGGAAATCATCTTGGCAACTTGATCATCTCATCCTTATCATTCATCCTTATCATTTGTGCATAATATTGGAGAGCCATCCACATCCAGCAATCAAAGGAGCACATCAAGTGGAGTATTATCAAGGGGCGCCTTCACTTCATCAATCTCAACCCAAAGGAGAAGGTAAAATAGCCAGGTGAAATTGTCTTTTTATGATATTTTAGCATTCTGCATGTTTATTTCGTTATGTTTTGATCAGTTTACCTTTTAAGTCCATTTTTCCCTCTTCACCAAGAAATATTCCTTCATCACTTCTAGGATCAAATTTGCCAATATACTCATCTCTTCTAATATAGCATTTACTTCCAAATATTCTAAAATATTTAAGGGTAGGAGTATTACCAAACCATAGTTCATGAGGGGTCTTATCGGTTTCACCTCTGATGTGAACTTTGTTGAATGTATAAATTGTTGTATTGACCGCTTCTCTCTAGTATATATGAGGTAGATTTTCTTCTGATATCATACTTCTAACTGCATCCAAGATAGTTCTATTTTTCCTTTCCACAACTCCATTCTACTAGGGTGTCCGGGGTGCTGATAATTGTCTTCTGATCCCATTCACTTCACAGAATGTATTAAATTCCTTAGATGTGAATTCACCTCCTTGATCTAATCTCAAACATTTGATTTTCTTTCTGGTTTCATTTTCTACCATCACCTTGAATAGTTTGAATTTCCCAAATGCTTCATATTTCTCCCTAAAAAAGTAACCCAGCACATTCTAGAATAGTTATCAATGACTAGCATAAAATACCTATCTCCTTGTATACTTCTAGTTCTTGCTGGACCACATAAATCAATATGAATTAAATCAAGAACATTGTTAGACTTCTTTGGAATACTCTTGAAAGTTTCTCTAACTTTCTTTCCAAATTGACATTCCTTACATACTAGATTGTGAGGTTTAAAAATATTAGGTAGATCTCTTACTACCTTAGTAGTACTAATTTTCACAATGCAATCAAAATTTAAATGAAAAAGTCTCTTATGCCATAACCAACTTTCATTAATATGTTCAATCAAAATACTTTCTCATTTTTGTTCAAATGAAAGATATTACCTCTAGTCTCATTACCGGTTGCAATTTCCAAACCAGTTCTGCTTAAGATTTTGCATTTACCATTCTTAAATTGAAACTAAAATCCTTTCTCAACTAATTGACCAACACTCAAAAGATTATGCTTCAAACCTTCAACATAGTAAATATTATCAATATTGTGCTTACCATAAAATGATATAATGCCTTTTCCTTTTATTAAAAAAGCTTTATCATCTCCAAATCTTACTAGACCTCCATTGTAATCCTGAAAGGTTAAGAATTTACTCTTATCACTAGTCATGTGATGTGAACATCCTGAATCAATAATCCATTCATCCTTATCTTCAACTTTAGCTACCAAGGCCTACTCTACCGCTTGAATAGTAGGTGTCGATTGATCTTCTATTATAGCAACAAAAACCCATTACATTGTCTACCAGATCCTCATCAGAATCATCAATAACACCTTCATCAACATAATAACAAGATTTATCTCTATTCTTCTTAAACTTGTATTTTTGATAATTAGGGTTAGGCTTATATGTTCTTTTAGCTTCTTCTCTTAATCTTGCATGTCTATCAGGAAATCTAGAAGCCATATGACTAATCTTATTACAATTAAAACATTTAAAGGGTTCTTTACCTTCATACTTACTTCCAATTGGACCTTTAGGCATTTTCCTTGCAAATAGTGCTTCAGGTTCTCTTGCATAGAAGGCTTTCCAATCAGATTTATCAGATGATGATGATCATGCTACAGTTGATGATGATGCCTTGAAAGCTAGATCTGTCTTAATAGTAGTAACAAGACCAAATTCCTCAAGCTCAAAAGCTGAAAGTTTTCCAACCAAAGTGTCTCTAGATATTGATGCATTAGGCATTGTTATCAATTCATTTATAGTAGTAAATTTCAATTTATATACTGGTAGAAATGATCTTAAAACTTTAGAAACAATCTCATCTTCACTTAAGGTTCCTCCACAACATTGTATACCCAAAACAATTTCATTTACTCTTTCCATAAAAGCAGAAATTCTTTCTTCTTCTTCCATTTTTCAGACTTTCATACCTGACTCGGAAGCATTCAAGTTTTGCAATTTTGACTGTGGAATCTCCTTCATTCAATGTTTCCAGTTTGTCCCAAATAGATTTAGCAGTAGATCTATCTGATAATCTCATGACTTGCTAATCTGACAATGTGATCAAAAGTGCTTCTCTTGCTTTGCAATCATTTTCCTCATCTTTAGCCAAGCTTGGTGGATTAGGTTGACCTTGAGTAGGAGCAGTATAGCCATTCTTTGTAACATCCCATATGTCCTTTCCAATGCAATTTAAATGTGTCTTCATCCTAATCTTCCATATACTATTGTTAGTTCCATCAAGTTTCAGATTGTCCTTCCTGAAATAGTTAGAAGACATTGGATCTCCTCAAGCTGCTAAACTTCTGCAAAAAGAGGACTAAGCTTCGATACCAATTGTTAGGTCCCAAAGACAACTAAGAGGGGGGGGGGGGGGGGTGAATCAGTTGTCCAATAAATTCAACCAAAATTAACTTAACCAAAACTCAATGCTTAATGCTCGTAAACCAAACTTTATGCTGGTAGATAGTTTTATCAATTAATTGTAATACCAATAAAGATTAATGCATGAAATAGAAAGACAATAACATCCACAACACATAACACAACTATTTGTACATGGAAACCCTGTAAGGGGAAAAACCACGGTGGGAAGCCTTACCCACAATAAAATGATACTACTGCAGATAGTATGTGTGTACAATATGGATTCTGCACATGCTAAAAGGCCAGCTGCCTAGAGCTCACTGCTCAATCACAAAATGAGAGTCAGACTGACTACAATTGGATGGTTAAATCCAATGATAATGTATTGCATAAAATAGCACCTTCATATGCTAGATTCAGTACCGGTTTAGTTCTGGTTGCCTTCACAAAATCCTTCCTTCAACCTTCAAATGATGTCTACTTGTATAGCTCTACATATTTTTCCATATACCTTATTACAATTGTTTTTCTAATCGCCTATCAATCTCACAAATGATATCTTACATTTATACCATAACCTAAGACCAATTGAATAGGTTGGCTCACTAAAATCAATTACAAAGAAATCAATATCTGATGCATGATGTCGACTCAATGCATTTATAATAATAATAAATCATCTCCATAACATGTCGTGCTGATTTGGAATAGATATGTCTGTTGGTGCATATCCTGGACCTATTTGCCGGTTATAACAAATATGAAAACTTGAATAAACAAATAATCAAATCGCCAAAAGAAAGTGATCGAATAATATCTTCAACATAACCAAGTAGTCTCCAAGTCATTCCAAGTGTCGGTGAACAATATAATCTTCTGGTGAACCAAATACCGGTAACTGTGCATAAGTCCCTGACTTGTCAGTGAACATAACCAAAGATCTCCAAGTGCTGATAAGTGTTGACAAGTGATGACAGGTGTTGATGTCAATGAAAAAACCATATCAACATATCCAAAATACCAACAGAATTGTACACAAGCTATGTAAATGAGACATGTCTTGGAAGGATTCAAGTAGGATATGACAAAACTAGTGATCATACATTGTGATAACACTAGTGCTATAAACATTTCAAAGAACCTAATACTGCATGCTAGGACAAAACATATTGAATTGAAGTATCACTTTATAAGAGAGAGAGTGCAGGAAAATAAAGTGAGATTGGAGCATGTGTAGAGTAAGGAGAAGTTGGCATATATATTCACCAAACCATTGCCTAAGGCTACCTTTGAATATCTCAAAGTCAAGATAGGGGTTATACCCCTACCCAAGGTCAACTAAGAAGATGTGGAAGCATCAATCTAGTGGACTCATTGAATCTTTCACTGTGAATTGATGACAAGGGGGCTACTCCTTAGGGGGAGAAACTATGATGAACACAAAAATGATGAAGATAGTAGAAGCAAAGATGAAGATAGAAGATGCCTTTGAATGTTTTGTATTGTTGTCAAAGGGGGAGAAGAACAATGACATAGAGAAGTAATCCAAAGGAGGAGAAGAGCAAGTGAAGAACGAATTAGTACAACATGGCATGATGAGTTCTTGGTATTTGTCAAGTTGATTGTTTTGATGTTGCATTCTTTTAGTGTTTCCATCAATGCCAAAGGGGGAGAATGTTGGTATAACTACTAATGTAGATGATGATGCATTGGTAAAGGATGATGTTGATATTACTCTTGTCACTCAAATTGCACCCGTAATGCACAAGATGAAAGCTCAAGCAACTTGGTGACACATGGGATAATTCTTAGGCATGTGGGTTGCCTATAGTGAGAATTAACCTCCAGATGAAGGGCTACTTCATTGTGAATATCTCTAAATTCTTTACTAAGAAAAGGGATAGGAAACTAAAAATGAAAATAGAATGACTTTATGAATGCTAAACTAAGGTGAAGCATCAGCATGATATCTCAAAATGACAGAAATACACCTAAAAACATTAATCTGCACAAATAGACTTCTGGTTCATAGCACATAAATATTTCATGCAAAGGATTTAAACTTCAAGAAATTGAAAGGAAAGAAAAACTCTCACAATCAACCAAATGAACCAATTTATCACAATGCACAACCTGTGACTTACAAATGAGACAAAAAATTTAAAGGTTATCTAAACAATAACACAATAAATTATCTCTCAATCATGAATAAGAAAATGAACTCCAAAAATATAAGGCATAAGATGATAATTTTATTTAGTATTCTGTCATAAAAACTACATAGGAGCTACAAGAATATATTCTCTACTAAAACCAACAAGAGAATGATCAATAACTAGTGAAGAAAGATAAAAAAAATTCACTTTATACAAAAACCTTCCAAAAGGTAAACGAAAGATGACTTGAGAATGACTGAAGATAAACTCCCACTAAAAATATCTTTTCAGAAAACTAATCCTCGAGTGAAAATAAAAAGCCTGCAAAATAGGCTCAAAATCATGAGAAGAACTCATGCAAACTTGCTCTCAAGCCTAAATTGGAGCCCAAATTACCTGATGATTTCTCCTCATTTTGCATGGAGTCCACCTAGACGCTACTGATTACTTGACCATTTGACTTAATTGTCTGCATTAACTGTTAGCAAATGATAGATTAACGTTCAACCACTGAGACTACTGACAGCTTGTCGCTATGTCATGAGGATTAACATTCAGGCACCTTTTCATTGTGGTATAGCGAAAGTGCTAGATCTTCCTTGACATGCCCACCCATTAATGCACCCAAGCTTCTCTCTCTTCTGGTGGGGCTTCCACATGTCACTTCCTATTCGCCTTTTGATCCAACTGGGTGCCACCTTAACCACCATGTCATCAGTCGCTAATTCATGATGACTAAAGGGCAATCATCTTTTCATTGTAGAATAGTGATGATCGTTGGATCAATTCAAACTTGCTCAACCCTTAACACCTTAGCTGCTCACCTTTTCTGCATGTGCTTTGTCGCCAAGTCATAGTTAGTATTTGGCGATCATCTTCCCATCATGACATAGTGACAACCATCAGATATTTCTTGATCACCGTTGATCTTCCTTGACTAGCTTGACCTTTAGCCTCTCTGAGCGGCTCTCTCTTATGCCATAGTGTCACCATGTGTCAGCCATAGGTATGCTCATGAGGTCCACCTATCTCACCACTTGGACTTTCCATTGGACTTGGGCCCACCTTGGTTCATTCGATGTTATTCTTTCGGCCAAACTTCCTCCCTCAGCGAATAGCTCACATGTCTTATCTTTACCTTAGTTTCATCGATACCTTTTATTTTATCAGTGGGATCGGTTCTGATTTCTTTGATGTACCTTATGTTGATTGAATTGATGCTTTTGGTGAATGCTTTTAGAGATCCATCAATGCCAAGGTCTATTTGATAAGTCACTCTCTGTTTTGTCTACACATCAAGCTAGCCACCATCCAGGCGCCACCTATCTGCCACCTTGCTAGTCGCTAGGGTATTCATTCTGGGCACTTCACAACTATAGTACAATGACAGTCATGGATAGCCCCAGAATTTGACTCCCTCATCCAATATTTCTTGATCTACATGCCTTTAAGAACCTCTTTTTGACACATTCTTTGTTGCCAAGTCATAGGGAGTATTCAACAAGAATCTTTTTATCACAGGATAGCAACAACCGTTAGATCTTTCTTGATCACCGTTGATCTTTTCGACTTGCTCACTAGTTAATTAGCTCTTCTAATGATTTGAGTGCCTTGAGATGTACATGCATGCACAGACCCACCAACATTGAGTTGCTCCTTATCAAAAGCCCATAAGATTTGACACTAAGGATATATGCAATTGTTCCTTTAAATGCGATGAATTTCCTCTACGCGACCAATGTGGGATAAATGGTCTATGCCTAGGCCTTTCCATTGGGTCATCAAGATAACATGAAACCAGGGCTAGCAATGATCGATTACTACACACACCACTTTGCACTTTCCATTTGGTCACCAGGGAGACTCCAAAACCTGATTTCCAATGGCTGATGACAAATTTCTGCACTCTACACTTCCTATCGGGTCATCGGTGTAACATTAAATAGCTCCTTCTGATAGCCAATGACTTACTCTAGTCTATCCACTTTTCTATCAGGAGTTGGTATAGGGGAAAAAATTGCCTACTGATACCTGATACAACCACTCCATGCCTATGCTTGATCATCAGGGTAAGTCTTGTTGATCGTGGTAGGTCTTGTTGATAAGGCAAAAAATTAAAAAAATATAAAGAAACAACCACAAAAAAGGACTAGAGCTAGTCCTTATGTATTTACATGACCACTAGAAGGTCTCACAAGCCAAAATTATTTAAGGAAATTTCAACCCTTAGGTGCTCCTGCACTAGGGTCTCTTAGAATTGCCATCATTTTATGAGTCCCAACAGTTTTGATAAGCCACACCATTCTTGAAAATGCAATGGAGCATGAAAATCTCTATGATCTATTTATCTTAGTTACACCCATCTCCATCAACATGCTAGGCTCAACCCTTGTGGGAGCCACATTTTAACCCACATGTTCTATTTTACTTCTCCTGTATCTACACATGAAGCAAACAAGTTTTAAAAAAAATAGTGCATATCTGATTTCTTGTTGATGATTTGACATCATATTTGTTGATTTGCTTGGGACTTTTCAATATGAATGAAAGAAAGGCCTTATTGATAGTTCTGATACTTAATGTAAGTACAGATCCAATAGCCAACAAGATGAGAGGGGGGGGGTGAATCATACAAACTTAATCTTCCATAAAAACATCAGATTCAACCTCAGTAACATATACTTCAGTAATATAACCAAAACTGCTAAACATGCAAACTCAGAAACATATAAACATCATAAACCTCATAACACCAGATTTAACGTGGAAACCCAAATAGGGAAAAACCACTGTAGGATTTTGGACCCACTAAGAAATATACTCTTCTAGAGTATGCTTGGTTAAAAGCAAATCCTATTAAAGATTACAAACACATTGCTAGATGTTACCCGGTTAACGGATTTCCCTCAGATCTGTTAGGATCTTCACCTTGTTAGAAGTGACCTTGTTAAAGGATTTCAAACACTCAATCAGAATGTCACCTTGATAGAGGGTTTTACAAATAAGACTGTTAAGTCCACTCGGTTAAGAGATTTTCTGTCACTTTCAAAAAATAACAGTAATAAAAATCTATCTACAACTTCACATCTAAAATGCTAAAGTAGATTCTTATTTGCTCAATACAACCTAGACATAGAACTAATCTTGTCCATCTGTTGGGCTTCTATACTCTATTATTCAAATAGTTCTTCAAGCTTCTGTGATTAGTAATCACTATGTAGCATCCCTATGCATACATTTGCCTGCATACATTGTTTATCAATAGCTCCCTATTTATAAACAATTCACCAACCGCTTAATCTCCTTGATCACATTTCCCATGATCAATCATAGCCATTACATCTTCAAACTTTGACCAGGTTCAATGTATCCTTTGATCTGAAAATGTTTTACCCTTCCTTGGAACTTGTGCTAGGGTATTGCGGTTCAATCTAAGCTATAGATCTTCATGCTGATTTTCCTTTGCCATAGATTCATTAACAAACTTCATACATGACATACAAATCATTTAATCAATTCTATCTCATTAGCTTCCTTCATTAAATAACGCATGTAACCATTTAATGTATTTTGTTACAGCTTGGTTACAACTTGGTAACAACTTGGTAAATACTAAACTTCACTCAGTAGACATTTTGCCTTCATTAACTGATAGCAATAACCTTAGGGTTGACCGACTAGGTTTCTTAGGGTTTACTGACTAGGTTCTTTGCTCAGTAACATAGTATAGTATTAACCTTACAATTTACAACAAATGTATGATGTTAAAATAATCTAAATATCATGATCTCATCATTGTCTGACTCAGTAATAGTTGCCCATTAAATACCTTATTTATCCCCTTATTCATCATATTCTTTTTGTGTCTTTTACTGACATCTTTATACTCTTCAAATCATACTTCTCAAGATATGACAACATCATACTGAATTAGAAAAACAATTTCTTGACATCAATGACAAAATAATGATATCAAGATAGTAAACATCCTTAATCAGTTATATCCATAATCATCAACAACCTTCTGAATATCCTTATTGAAATGCCAACAATCTCCCATTGTTTGTTATAATGCCAAATGCCAACAATCTCCCCATTTGGCATTGATGGAAAAACCAATTGATTTGTCTTTAAAAGATTTAGATTGCTATGATTCTAAAATGCTGAAATGTTGTCTTGCTGTCAATAGACTTCTCTTATTTTCTTCAGTATTCTCCCCTTTTTCTTAATCTTCAATTTTAGTCTTTTTAATTAGTCTTCTCCCCCTTTGACAACAATGCCAAAAAGTAAAGAACTAAAACATAATTTCTTCCTGTAGGAAGTGATTTCCTACTATTGTGTATCAACTGAGTCTTAGTCAGAGCATTTTGTCTTCAATTCTTGTTCCCTATATTGATTCCTGCATTATTTCCTGCACACCTTTAGAAAACATCCTAAAGTGTGTAAGTCAACATCAACTCTTAAAAGATATTAGATAGAATCATTGAATTGATGCTTTCAACGAACTCGGTCAGTGAGTAGAAGATAGGGGTAGGACCCCTAACTTACTTCTAAGATATTCAAAAGTGTCCCTTGGTAGTGGCTTGGTGAAGATATCTGCTATTTATTCCTTTGTGCTAACATATTCCAACACCACTTTCTTCTATTGAGCTTCTTCTCTAAGATAATGATATTTGATAGAGATGTGCTTTGTCTTAGAGTGCATAACAGGATTCTTCAAAATGTTAATTGCACTAGTATTGTCACATAATATAGTTACTAGCTTGGTAAATTTCTCATTTATACCTTCCAACAGTTGTTTGATCCATGCTATGTTGGTATAATTCAATGCTACAACAACATATTCAGCTTTTTCTAGTGACTGTGAAACACATCCTTGTTTCTTGCTAGGCCAACTCACTAGTCTTTCTCCTAAAAAGAAAGCTCCTCCACTTGTGCTTTTCATGTCATCAATGTTGCCTGCCCAATCAGCATCAGTATAAACTTTTAAATCAAAATAATTTCCTTTTTGATATACTAAGCCATAATCCTCGATGCCTTTCAAGTATCTAAAAATTCTTTTGATTGCTGTCATGTGTGTTTCCTTAGGATCTTTAGAGAATCTTGCAACTATACCTACTACATGTGCTATGTCTAGTCTGTTGTGAACTACA
Organism: Cryptomeria japonica; assembly: GCF_030272615.1. NCBI lineage: Eukaryota > Viridiplantae > Streptophyta > Pinopsida > Cupressales > Cupressaceae > Cryptomeria > Cryptomeria japonica. The sequence goes on along the minus strand of NC_081411.1, from coordinate 778,530,619 downwards.
TATTGTAGCTTTCTAATCATGGATTGGTAAAGTGTCTCATGAATAGATGCAGATTCATCATTCTTTGATAGTTTACAGTTGGTAGTCATAGGAGTACTTACTAGTTTTGAATCCTCCATTCCAAATTTCTTCAAGATTTCCTTTATGTACTTGGATTGAGTAATGAAAATCTCATTTTTCATTTGTAGTATCTATAAACCTATAGAATACTTTATCTCACTGATTAATGACATCTCAAATTCTTTGCTCATTTCATTTCCAAAGTTCTTACAAAGAGAGTCATTTCCAAAAAATATAATATCATCAACAAATATGGTTGAGATCAGTATTCCATTTTCATCATTCTTCATGTACATATTGCTATTCTCACTTGTCCTTATAAAACCAATCTTAATCAAATAAGAGTGCAATATTTCATACCATGCTCTAGGTGCTTGTTTCAGACCATATAATGCTTTGTTCAATTTACATACCTAATCTTTATTATTGTCTTCAACAAATCCTTCAGGTTGTTCAATAAAAACTTCTTCTTCTAATATTCCATTCATAAATGCAGATTTGACATCAATTTGATATACCTTGAAGTTTATGAAAGCACCATATGCCAACAATGTTCTTACTCCTTCAAGTCTAGCCACAGGTGCAAAAGTTTCACCATAATCAATTCCTTCTTCTTGAGCATAACCTTTGCAAAATAGTCTTTCTTTATTTCAAATGACCTCACCTTTTTCATTTAGCTTGTTTTTGAAAATCCACTTTGTACCGATTACATTTTTGTCCTTTGATCTTGGGATTAGTGTCCATGTGTCATTCTTCTTGATTTGATCAATCTCTTTTGTCATAGCATTTATCCAATCTTCACTGTTAAAACCTCTTTCACTACTCTCGGTTCAATTTCAGATATCAGACATGTGTTCTATCTTAGTTTGTTCCTTGTCATCACTAGATCATCCTTATCTCCTATAGTCTGACTTGGTGCATGATGTCTTCTGACATACTTGGCTAATACAGGCTCGGTAGGCTCTGTATGATCTTCTTCATCACTTGGCAACTGGTTATTTTCTTCAACAATTTTCTCAGTAAAACTTGTCGGTTGAACATAGACAAATTCATCATAATCTTCTGGTTCTTTGGAATTTCCTTCATTATTTCTTTCTGCAAATTCATCAATTTTCACATTTGCACTTTCTACTATTTTGTTAGATGATTTGATCAGACATTTAAATGCTTTGCTTCTAGAAGAATAACCTAGAAATGTTCCTTCTTCACTTTTCTGATCAAACTTGCCATTTCTATCATCTTTGTGTACATAGCATCTACTTTCAAAGATTTTAAAATAAATTACATTAGGTTTCTTTTCATACTAGATTTCATATGGTGTCTTCAAAGTACCTTTCTTCAGTTGTACTCGGTTCAGGGTGTAAATTGTTGTGCTTATTGCTTCTCTCCAAAATGTTTGTGGCACTTTCTTTTCAATCGTTAGGGTTCTGGCACAATCCACAATAGATCTATTTCTTCTCTCAGCTATTCCATTTTACTATGGAGTTCTCGGTGCAGAGACTTGTCTTTTAATACCATGATCATTGCAGAATAAGTTGAAGTCATCAGATGTGAACTCTACTCATCTATCTGATCTAAGACATTTCAGTTGTCTTCCTGTTTCATTTTCAACTCTTGCCTTGTACCATTTATACATTTGAAAAGCTTCTAATTTTTCTTTTAAAAACATAACTGAAATCATCCTTGAATATTCATCCACAAATAATATGAAATATTTATCACCATAATAGCTTTGAACTTTCATAGGACCACAAATATCAGTGTGCACAAGATCTAAAATTCCCTTAGAAGTGTAAGACTTACTTGTAAAGCTTGATCTTGTCATCTTACCCATCTGACATCCTCGACACATAGCATTCTCAGGCTTTTCAAGACTTGGTAGACCTCTTACTCGGTGCTTCTAACTTATTTTGATCAGATTATCAAAATTTACATGACAAAACCTTTTATGCCATAACCAGGTATCATCTATCTTTGCATACAAACATTTATTCTGAGTTGAGTCAAGGTGAAATGTGTTACCTTTTGTTTGTGTCCCGGTAGTAGCTAACTTTCCATTCTTGTCATGAACTTTGACAATTCCCTTCTCAAATTCTATTTGGTAACCTGTATTGTTTAGTTGTGCTACACTCAACAAATTGTATTTCAAACCTTCAACCCAATAAACATCATTGCATCTTGCATTGTCAAGAAGTGTTATAGATCCTTTACCTTTCACCAGACATGGTGCATCATTAACAAATCTTACATAACCTCCATGATAATCTTCTATCATAACAAACTTGTGTTTATCACCAATCATATGATGTGAGCATCCATTATCTATGATCCAAGAATCATTAGTATTTACGTGAGATATTAGGGCTTTTTCTTCATACCTTTCTTCATCTGATCCATCTTTGATAGCCACATAAATTACTTCCTCTGTATCAGTTTCATCTAATTATCATCATTGGATTCCTCATCAACTATTAAGCATGTCTTTCTATCTCTTCTTCTGAAGTCTCGGTGTCCTCTGTAATGATTGTCTTTCTATCTGTCATTTCGGTAATCTCTCTTTTCAGTAGATTCTTTTTCAGGACAATTAGAAGCCAGATGTCCTATTTTATCACAATTGAAACATTTCAAAGGTAGTTTTCCTTTATACTTACATTTGCCTATCGGTAACCTTCTAGCTAATAGTGCTTCAAACTCTTCCTTCTTTCTGATTTCCTCATACAGTTTGTGTACTTCTTCCATGTTCTTATGAAATCTTTCACTTGCTCCACTGTGATCTCCTTTAGAGTACTTATACTTTCTTTCATTGTAATCATTAGATTCATCAAGATGAAAAGAACTAAATGCAGATTCAACTTTATTTACTGAAGATCCACTATTATCAAAGTTACTTAACTCAAATGCATGTAGCTTACCAATAGTAGCATCTAAAGAAACTGACATATTAGGTATAGACCTCAATTCATTGATTGCAGAGACTCTGATTGCATAAGCTGGTAGAAGGGTTCTTAACAACTTACTTGTTATATCCTTTTCTTCAATAGTTCCACCTGCTCCTTTGATTTTATTGACAATCTCCTTTAGTCTTGTACTATACTGAGTTATGTTCTCACCTTCATTCATCCTCATATATTCAAGTTGTCCTCTTAGACTATCAACTTTTTCTCTTTGAACATGTTCATCTCCTCCATATACTAATATGAGCTTATCCCACATAGCTTTTGCATCATTGTAGCCTTCTAGATCATTAAACTCCGAGTCGGTCAATGCAGATGTTATTTCAATCATTGCTTGGATATGTTCTTTCTTTGCCATTATCTCTTCCATTGTCAATGGATAGGTGCTCGGTGTGATGAAATTATTCTCTAGATAATATATGACATACTCTCCAACTCCTTATAGGTGTAGCTTCATCCTTTTCTGCCATGTAGAGGAACTTGACTTGTTCAGCTTTGGTGCATCCCTCTTATACATCTTTGGATCTTTGCCTCAAGTACCTTTAAACTTTTCTTCTGGAGTCCAGAGCTCTGATACCAATTAATAGTTCTGATACTTAATGTAAGTACAGATCCAATAGCCAACAAGATGAGGGGGGGGGGTGAATCATACAAACTTAATCTTCCATAAAAATATCAGATTCAACCTCGGTAACATATACTTCAGTAATATAACCAAAACTGCTAAACATGCATACTCAAAAGCATATAAACATCATAAACCTCATAACACTAAATTTAACGTGGAAACCCAAATAGGGAAAAACCACTATGGGATTTCAGACTCACTAAGAAATATACTCTTCTAGAGTATGTTCTGTTAAATGAAAATCCTATTAAAGATTACATACGCATTACTAGATGTGACCCGATTAAGGGATTTCCCTCAGATCTATTAGGATCTTAACCTTGTTAGAAGTGACCTTGTTAAAGGATTTCAAACACTCCATCAGAATGTCACCTTGCAAGAGGGTTTTACAAATAAGACTATTAAGTCCACTCGGTTAAGAGATTTTCTGTCACTTTCACAAAATAACAGTAATAAAAATGTATCTGCAACTTCACATCTAAAATCCTAAAGGAGATTCTTATTTGCTCAATACAATATAGACATAGAACTAATCTTGTCCATCTGCTGGGCTTCTATACTCTATTATTCAAATAGGTCTTCAAGCTTCTATGCTCAGTAATCACTATGTAGCATCCCTGCACATACATTTGCCTGCATACATTGTTTATCAATAGTTCCCTATTTATAAACAATTCGCCAACCACTTAATCTCCTTGATCACATTTCCCATGATCAATCATAGCCATCAAATCTTCAAAATTTGACCTGGTTCAATGTATCCTTCGATTTGAAAATGTTTTACCCTACCTTGGAACTTACATACATTTCTTGGAACTTGTGCTAGGGTATTGCAGTTCAATCTGAGCTGTAGATCTTCATGCTGATTTTCCTTTGCCATAGATTCATTAACAAACTTCATGCATGACATACCAATCATTTAATCAATTCCAACTCATTAGCTTCCTTCATTAAATAACGCATGTAACCATTTAATGTATTCTGTTACAGCTTGGTTACAATTTGGTAACAACTCAGTAAATACTAAACTTCACTCGGTAGACATTCTGCCTTCATTAACTAATAACGATAACCTTAGGGTTTATTGACTAGGTTCCTTAGGGTTTACTGACTATGTTCTTTACTTGGTAACATAGTATAGTATTAACCTTACAATTTACAACATATGTATGATGTTAAAACAATCTAAATATTATGATCTAATCATTGTCTGACTCGGTAATAGTTGCCCATTGAATACCTTATTCATCCCCTTATTCATCATATTCTTTCTGTGTCTTTTACCAACATCTTTATACTCTTCAAATCATACTTCTCAAGATATGGCAACATCATACTGAATTAGAAAATCAATTTCTTGACATCAATGACAAAATAATAAGATCAAGACAGTAAACATCCTTAATCAGTTATATCCATAATCATCAACAACCTTCTTAGTATCCTTATTAAAATGCCAACAATCTCGCATTGTCTATTATAATGCCGAATGCCAACACTCATTAGGCCACCAAATTTAGCATGTGCAAAAATTTGGTAACATTTTTGGTGACCTCTACAGAGTGTTTGCCTGCTAAACACTATAGACCAGTCATGGCTTATCCATTGGGCTTATAGAGTCATCTTAGCCTTCTCTCCAAATGGAACTTCTTGAAATTTAGGTTCTTTGTAGCATGAGAGCAAAACAAAATAGAAAAACTAGGAAAAACCAAGTTGTGCTGCCTAAAACAGAAACCACATAACTATGTGTTAGCACTTATTGAAACTCAGAACAACAAAATAGAAAACAAAAAGTGCATTGACACTTATTTACCTTAATAAAATATCAAAGGAAAGCTTTGAGATGAATCCCATTAACTGGGATTGGAAGGGTTTCACCATTCAACTTTGAAAGCTGAAAAGCATTATGTTTCTTTTTCTCAGTAATGATGTATGGACCATCCCATATGACATCAAATTTAGTATGCTTTCCAGGCTTACTTTTTAATTCATCCCATTTCAAAACCAAATCTCCCTCATTGAAAACTTTCAGAGTTGCTTTCCTGTCAAAAGTCCTCTTCATTTGAGCTTGATGATTTTCAATAGTCAACAATGCTTGCTTTCTTACCTCCTCCAACTCCATTAGTTTTGCCAACCTAACCTACATGGGTTCTTCTTGCAACATTTCTAGCTCTCTAATCAGAGTTAGTGTAGGTATTTCAACTAAAATTGGGAGTCTTGCCTCTTTACCATAATTGAGGACATAAAAAGATATACCTATAGCTCTCTTAGGGGTGATTCTATCAACCCACAATGCATGTTTTAGTTGAGTGTGCCAAGTTCTTTGATTATCTTTTATTGTCCTCTTGATTATCCTAATAAAGTTCTTATTAGTAGACTCAGCTTGTCCATTACCCTGAGGGTAATAATTGGACGAAGTACTCAAAAATATGTTGTTCTGGATAGCCCAATTAGTACTCTTAAATCCTACAAAAGCTAATGCATTGTCTAAAAAAATAGAATCAGGGATACCAAACCTTTCTAGTAAGTCTTGATAAAAGTTTAGGACTGCACTTTCCTTTTCCTCCTTCAAGGGTACAACTTCAGTCCACTTGGTAAAGTAATCAGTAATTGTCAAGAATCATTTATGCCCAAAACTTGAAGGTGGATTGATGACTTCGATAAAATCAAGACCCCACTTCATGAATGGTTGTTCAATTTGAATAGGTTGCAGGGGTAAAGCTGCCATCTTCTATTTGCCTACAAATACTACACAATTCTTACATTTCCTTACCCAGGCATATGCATCTTTATGCAAATGAGGCTAAAAATATCCTACCCTCATGATCTTTAATGCTATAGTCTATGGTGCAAAGTTACCACCAGTTGGTCCATTATAGAATTCCTTTAATATTTTGTCAGTTTGATCTAAATCTATGCATCTTAAGAATACACCATTAAAATATTTTGTAAACAAAATTCCATCCAAAATGATATAAGGGATAGCTTGAAGTCTATAGTATCTTCATTTAGTATTGTTCAGGCCTCTAGGACACTCACCAGTCTGAAGAAAATGCATCATTTCGTGTACCCAACTTGTAGGAGGTGTTGCTACAACAATTGGTTCATTATCTTCATGAACTAGGACAACTTCTTCATTCTCTTGTTTGGTGTTTTTGTTGTGACCAGCAAGTTGTTCGCATAATCCCTTACCTCTAATCAACTTCATTACCTTTATATTCACATCATACTCCATCACATTCATGATCCAACCAACTCTTTTGTCATTAAGATCTCTATGTAACAAAAATTCTTTTATACTAGGATGAGCAACCATTAGGTGAATTTTGTTATTTGAAAGCATGTGTATAGGTTTGTTTAGACTTCTAATGACTGCTAATGCATGTTTCTCAACAAAAGAATAATTTTGTTCATACCCTTCTAGGCCTTGGTCGAAGAATGCTATTGGCTACTCCAATCCCTCATCATTCTATTTGAATCAACATAGCTGAAATAGTATCAAAAGTACCAAAAGCATATAATATAAAATCCTTTGCAAAGTCTGGATTAATCAAAGTAGGCATTGATTCTATGGCAGTCTTAATTTCTTTAAAATTATTCTTAGCCTCTTTGAACCAGCTGAAAGTAACATTTTTCTTAAGCATGCTATTCAATGGCTTAAAAAGAAATGCTATATTGGGGATGAATCTTCTTACAAAATTGATTCTGCCTATAAATCTTTGAAGGCCTTTCTTATGTGCAGGTAAAGGCAAAGCTAAAATAGCACTTACCCTCTCTGGATCTATGGTTATTCAATGTTTGGAGACAATATAGCCCAATAACTTACCCTCATGTACAACAAAAATGCACTTTTTGGGATTTAAAGATACTCGATATTCTCTACACCTTTCAAAAATCTGCCTTAAGTGAGAAAAGTGCTCTTCCGCATGCTTTGAAAAAATGGTTATGTCATCAAGATAAACCAAAACAAATTTATTTATAAGACCTTGGAAGGCCATATCCATTGCCCTCTGAAAGGTTGCTCCTGCATTAGACAAACTGAAAGGCATTTTCCTATATGCCATTGTTCCCCATTTTGTAGTAAAGGCAGTTTTAAATTGGTCATCCTCTTTTACCAGAATTTGATTATAACCAGAATAACCATCAAGTAGTGAAAATCTATCTAAACTTGATACTACTTGTAAGATCTGTTCCATTGAGGGCAGTGAGTAATGATCTTTTAGAGAAGCTTTGTTAAGATCTCTAAAGTCTACACAAAGTCTAGGCTCACAATTATTCTTTCTTCCAGGAACCAAATTTGAAACCAAAGATGTATGCTTTATAGGAAAGATGATATTACCTTGGATCAACTTGTTTAGTTATATCTTCATGAGATGCTCAAGTTTTTGATCAAGGGGCCTTTTCTTTTGTCTCACAGGCTTGGCATCAACTTCCAACTCTATGGTGTGTTGGGCTAATGCGAGGTTAAATCCCTTCAAATATTCATACTACCATGCAAACACATCATTGAACTCTTGACAAAGAAAAACAAATGCTTGTTTCTCTTCAGCTGTGCATACCTTTCCAAGCTCTAATAACTTATCTTTGAAGAAATCAATAGGTTCGTAGTGCTCCTCTTTAACCAACATGCTACCTTTTTCCTTTCTAACCTAATCGTCAGTGTTAAATATTGAATCAAGGGTTACCAATCCCTTTGGTAGCTTATTACTTTTGAATTGAAGAATCTGATTTTCATATTGCTTTACAAATTTATGGTGATTACCAGCTGCAAGTTCAACCTCTTCAATAAGAAAATTAATAATTTGTTCATCTGAATGAAAGACTTGCCAATTGACATTGTTATCTAGAATGGATGGCCTAACAACCACTTTGACATATTGTTGTCTTTAAATATTTCTTACCTCATTTGGTATGTCAAATTGAGCACCCAAGGAAGCCAACTTATTTGCTTCCTTATTCTGATTTCTAGGCACAGACAACAGATTGAAAGCATCAAATTCTTCAATTAAGTCCCATATCCTATGCTTATACATTTTAAGGACATCATTTTTAGTCACATTGACACCTCTTACTTGATTTACCACTAGCTCACTATCCCCAAATACTTGCAAACACTTTACATTTCTTGTTCTATCCCATTCCAATCCATGTGCAAGTGACTCATATTCAATTGTATTATTAGTACAACTAAAAGAAAATCTAAAGGTTTAAAAGTATTTCTTACATTTAGGAGAGATGAACATAACACCACCTCCATTACTAACCTTTCTCCTCGAGCCATCAAAATAGAGTTGCCACAATTCATTGTTTTGTTGTTCACCCTACTGATTAAACAATTGATTGTCACCCATTTCAAGATTAGGGACAGTGATGCCTTCTTCATGGATCATGTAGACACCTAGCACTAATTCTTCCATATGCTTGAATGGATCTTCTTCATCATTATCTACTACCCATTCATCTAATACTACATCAGGTATCCATTCTATTGGGGTGTTCAGATCTGGGATATCAGGTTGTTCATTAGATTCTTATATAGACAAATTTGCATTAACAACACTTGGGATGTATGGTTCTATATGATTATTAGCTAACAATTCTGATTTTATGGTCACTTTGGTACCATATCTTGTTCTAAAAAACATGTGTGACCAATCAAAAGACAAATACCCACCCAACTTGGCTATGAAATCTCCGAACAAGCATAAAGAAAAGTAAGGTGGAAGATCTATGATATAGACATCTTGTGGGATTGAGAAGTTTGGGCATGCATGCAATATGAGATCCAAATTTTTAATCACACCTATTGTGTTCACTGTTGTCCCATCCATCTAGGCTACCCCTTTTGAAAGAGGCTCATATGTCAAACCCAACTTATCAACTATCTTCTTTAGCATGACATAACTACTTGCACTTGAATCAATCATACAATTATGCACTAGGTGCTAACCTATGATTAAAGTCAGATAAGAAGGAGGGGGTTTAACCTTCTGATTTTGTTTTTTGTACTTCTTTTCCTTAGAGGCATTGGATAAGACTACTTTGGGTTGCTCATTAGGAAGCTCTTGTGACAAATAGATGCTAGACAAGGCATTTTTAAGCAAATCCTTTTTCCCTGGAAGAGATAAGGAATCCCACATTGAGACATTAACATGCATCTTTTTCAATTGATCCAAAATATTAAATGAACTTGTACTAACCTTCTGTTGTCCTCTTTTATCAAAAACATCCTCTTGAACTTGTGTTGTTTGTAATTGACCTCTTGGCTGATCCTTGTTGACCACTAGTTGCCCTTTTGGTAGGATTTGTGTATTCGGAGTGGGTTGAGGTCTAGGTGGTGCTTGTTGGCTTATAGAATCCCAATTGATTGCTTTATTAGCTTGTTGTCCTATATCAATGGCTCTCTTTTTGGACAGTGTATTGTCTACAATAGAAGTGTAGGACTAATTTTGAGCTTGTGTCTGATTCACTCCATAGAATTCTTCACCTTGCTAATTGACCAATGTGACATCTAAGCCTTGTTTAGAATGAGAAACTTGTTGATCGTGAGTTCCATGAGTACTATCTTCTAAAAAAACAACATTATTTTGAACCATGAGTGCTTGATGCAGCATACCATTCGAACAAGTGGTCTTATTATGAGGTTGGTCGCAAGGATAACACCAATCATAATCTGATGCCATGTTGTTTTGAGCTGGGATGATATCTCTAGATGTGCTGGTAGTGTTGGGATTGTAAGGTATATTGGATCTTTGGTTATAATTTCTTCTTTGACCCTGAGGCTCAGCTTGATAAGGAGGCATGTTCAGCTGGTTATTCTAATAAGGGGATTGATAAGGTTTGGTGTTCTGGGAATCTTTCTTCTCAATATTGGTTATTTTGTTACCAAAGCCTTGGAACATGGTTTTCATTTCATTTTTAAACTCATGACACTCTTGATTTGGGAGTGTGATAGTATTTGCTTGGGCTGCAACTTGATAATTCAGTGCTAGTAAAGGTGGGACAACAACTAGAGGAGCTCTAAAAGAGGTACAATAGGCTATATTTCTAGAAATATGGACATTGGGGGCCTAGGGGCTATTTTACCATCCTAAATTAGGCAGTTTTCTACTTTAATAGTAACATCAAATGCATTCAGTAGAGTATTTGCACCCATAGACTGAATCATGACTGAAATGTCACTATTAAGGGCCCTAAGATAAGATGGAAATGCATGTGCAGGAGTAGGCCTTACCATGAAAAGGATTCTACTCCAAGTCTCCTGGAAATGAAAATTGAAGTTAGTCATTTTCTCTTGAGGGGATCTGTTTATGGTACTCAACTGTTCGAATAGTGACAAATGGTCAGATTTGTCCTCAAACTGTGAATTTAATCTATCACCTAGCTGATCCTAGGTATCAATTGAGTTTACAGGTAGTCCTCTGAACCAATGAAACACTCTCCCTTTAAATGAGGCAGCCAAGAGTCTGATTGCAACATTCTCTTGTGTAATATGATGTACACCACACAACGAAGCTACATCCTTTATATGATTGATGGGAGTTGTCCGATCTTCTCCTATGAAAAAGGGTAGGCTTTTCAATGCTAGTACAAGAATATCATCATAATGAGTAAGATTCAAAGGGCTACCTTGATTGAAAGGTAGAAAAGGCTAAGCTCTTGGCAGAGCCATTGGGATAGCAGGTAGATTTACTTGTGCTTGAGATGAGGAGTTTGAAAACAAAGGATTATTGTAGGTTGTAACTGGAGGCTGAACAATGGGGGGAGTAAACAGATCTGGAACTAATGAATTAGAAGGGTTTGATGGATTTGAAACCTTCTTTTCTACCTCTTTAACTCTTTTTAGTGGTGATAGATGAGAATGCTCAATAGGATCCTTACTTGATCTGGTTTGAATCTTTCTCATAATCTACAAAATATCATTGAATCTGCATAGAAACCAAGAAAATGAGTCACTAGGCATGAAAATTGTTGCCTCTGAAGGTTGGAATTGCTGCTCCTCACACCAAAAGTAGCAAGAGTGAATATTTGTTGAACTGAGATAGCTCAAATGGGTCCCACCATGAGTGCCAAAAACTGTTGTCAGTCAAATTGCACCCATAATGCACAAGTTGAAAGTTCAAGCAACTTGGTGACACATGGGATAATTTTTAGGCCTATGGGTGGCCTATAGTGAGAATTAACCTCCAGATGAACGGCTGGTTTGCTATGAATAACTTTAAATTGTTTACTAAGAAAAGGGATAGGAAACTAAAAATGAAAATAGAATGACTTTGTGAATGCTAAACTAAGGTGAAGCATCAATATGATATCTCAAAATGATAGAAATACACTCCTAAAAACACCAATCTGCACAAATAGACTTCTGGTTCATAGCACATAAATATTTCATGCAAAGGATTTAAACTTCAAGAAATTGAAAGGAAAGATAAACTTTCACAATCAACCAAATGAACCAATTTATCACAATGCACAACCTGTGACTTACAAATGAGATAGAAAATTTAAAGGTTATCTAGACAATATCATAATAAACTAGCTCTCAATCATGAATAAGAAAATGAACTCCAAAAATATAAGGCATAAGCTGATAATTTTATTTAGTATTCTGTCATAAAAACAACACAGGAGATACAAGAATATATTCTCTGCTAAAACTAGCAAGAGAATGATCAAGAACTAGTGAAGAAAGATAAAAAAATTTCATTTTATACAAAAAAATTCCAAAAGATAGAGGAAAGATGACTCTAGAATGACTGAAGATGAACTCCCACTAAAAACTATCTTTTCTAAAAACTGATCTTCAAGTGGAATTAAAAAGCCAGCAAAATAGGCTCAAAATCATGAGAAGAACTCATGCAAACTTGCTCTCAAGCTTAAATCGGACCCCAAACTACCTGATGACTTCTCCTCATTTTGTGCTAAGTCGACCTGGATGCTACTGGTTACTTTACCATTTGACTTAATCACCTGCATTAGTCATCACCACATGACAAATTAACATTTAACCGCCAGGACTGCTGATGACTTGTTGCTATGTCACGAGGATTAACATTCAGGTAGCTTTTCATTGCAATATACAGATAGTCGTTAGATCTTCCTTGACATGCCCAATTCGATTAGGCTACTCTCTCTTCTAGTGAGCCTACCACATGTCACTTCCTGTTTACCTTTAGATCCAATTGGGTGCCACCTTAACCGGCACGTCATTAGTCGCTGATCCGCGATGACTAATGGGCAATCATCTTTTTATTGCGGAACAACAATGACTGTTGTATTGGCTCAAACTTTCTCAACCCTTAACACCTAAGCCACACCTTTTCCACACATGCTTTGTTGCCAAGTCATGGTGAGTATTCGGTGATCATCTTCCCATCGCGACATAGTGACAACCATCAAATCTTTCTTGATCACCATTGATCTTCTTTGATTAGCTCGACCTTTAGCCTCTCTGAGCGACTCTCTCTTATATCATGGTGTCACCATGTGCTAGCCACTAGTTTTCTCATGAGATCCACCAATCTCACCACTTGGACCTGCCACTGGACTTGGGCCCAGCTTGGTTTGTTTGATATTATTCTTTCGGCCAAACTTCCTCCCTCGATGAACTGCTCACATGTCTCATCAATACCTTAGTTTCATTGATACCTTTTATTTTATCAATGAAACCGGTTTTGATTTCTTCGATGTACCTTATGTCAATGGAACCGATGCTTTCGGTGAATCCTTTTAGAGATCCATTGATGCCAAGGTTTGTTTGATAAGTCACTCTCTGGTTTGTCTGCTCATCTAGCTGGCTACCATCTGGGCACCACCTGTCTGCCACCTATCTGCCAACGCGCTAGTCGCTAGGGTATTCATTCCAAGCACTTCAACACCGTGGTACAATGACAGTCATGGATAGGCCCAAAATTTCACTCCACCATCTGATCTTTCTTGATTTGCATGCCCTTTAACCACCTCTTTTAGGCACATGCTTTTTCACCAACTCGGGGGGAGTATTCGGTGGCCATCTTTCTATAATGATATAACGACAACTGTCAGATCTTTCTTGATCATCGTTGATCTTTCTGACTTGCTCACTAGTTAATTTTCCCTTCTGCTACAAACTTCAGGTGCCTTGAGATGCATGTGCACATGGGGAACCCACCAACGCTGAGCTGCTCCTTGTCAAAAGCCCATAAGCTTTGACACTAAGGATATATGGGGCTTTGCCTTTAAATGAGATGAGTTTCCTCCATGCAGCCAATGTGGGATAAATGGTCTATGCCTGGGCCTTTCCATCGGGTCATCAGGATAACATGAAACCAGGGCTAGTGATGACCGATGACTACACACATCGCTTTGCACTTTCCATCCAGTCATTAGAGAGACTTCAAAACCTGGTTTCCAATGGCCGATGACAACTTTCCACACTCCACACTTCTTATTAGGTCATCGGTGTAACATTAAATAGCTCCTTCCAATAGCCGATGACTTACTCTAGTCCATCCACTTTTCTATCGAGCATCGGTGTAGGGGAGAACCTTGCCTGCCGATATTCAATGCAACCGCTCCACGCCTAGGCTTTCTCATCGGGGTAAGTCTTCCCGAATGGGGTAGGTCTTTCTGATAAGGCAAAAAATTCAGAAACTGCAAAGAAACAACCACACAAAAGGACTAGAGCCAGTCTTTATGTATTTACATGACCACTGGAAGGTGTCATGCCCGACTTTTGGGCACGAACGGAAATTTTTTTTTTTTAAAAATACTCAACTAATTAACGACTTACTTAATTAAAATGATGCAACTTAGTTTGGTCTTACTACATTTGTATCGATCAGGTAATTAAATTTAATTTAGTAATGAAGATAACTGAGTTATCTATGAGCTAAAATTTCTCCCAAAAAGGAAATTCACTAAGCTTCATTAATAAATAATTACAATCTCAAATATGGTGATAAATCTCGAATATAAACGTTTTAAAATTTATCTTATTTTTCTTACTCCACTAGGATTCCTAGTTTAATTACCCTCGTTATTAAAACACCTTATTAAAATAAATTTCCCCAGAATTTAAAATACTTTTTAACCTTAGGCTTAATTGGCCCTCTTGGCCCTACAAGGAACTTAGTGTTTACACCCCTTTAGTTTTAAATATAATCTACCTAAATATTAAAATCCCTCTTATAAAATTTCTTCTACATTTGCTCGAAATTTTTTTAAAAAAAACATAAACATCCAAAAACTAATTTCTACATTCATTTACAAATAAGTACATAAATAAATCTTCTTCTATATATATATATATATATCGTTATTCTTTTATACAATCCAACTATGAATGTATTCCTAAAGGGAGTGGGGGCTTTTTATTCTATTATTAAATCACCCCTTCTAAATAATCTTCTCCCACCAAAATCTTTCTTTTTTTAAGAATTCAAAATGTATGTGTTGCCCTAACCCGTAGCTAGGGTTAGGGAAAGTTTGATCTCATCTTTATTTTTGTTATGTTCTATGTGGGTGAAGTCCCTTATATATATATATTTTTTTTAACCCTCTGAGTGTGAGTTTGTTGTGTGCAAGGTCGGCCACCACGGAAGGGGCGCGCAGGGCCGAACCCCACAGCCGAGATTCCCTTTCTCCCCATTTTTTTTTTTTTTTTGTGTTTTGATATGTTTGAAGGCGGAAGGGCGAAGGAGGCAGCGGGAGGAGGAGGAATCGGGCAGAGGTGAGAGAGAGC
Organism: Cryptomeria japonica; assembly: GCF_030272615.1. NCBI lineage: Eukaryota > Viridiplantae > Streptophyta > Pinopsida > Cupressales > Cupressaceae > Cryptomeria > Cryptomeria japonica. Next base: position 778,515,255 of record NC_081411.1, on the reverse strand, counting down.
GGCAGAGCAGGGTTGATACGCGGGCGGCGCAAGGTTTTACTGCGGGCAGACTCGGTTTTAACTGCGGCGGTGCCAACAGTGGGCGGGGGTTTTCCCCTCGGGTGCCACTGTGGCTACCCACAGTGCGGCTGGGCGCCGCTCACTGTGGGTAACCACAGTGGCGGCCGGGCGCTTCCCGCGCCACCGCCGGCCACTGTGTCACAGTGGTTCGGCTTCCAAGATGAAACCCTTCCACAGTTTGCTAAAAAAATCATTAACGCGTAAAAAAAATAAACGTTTTTTTTTTTGTTTTTATATTTAAATGCAAGTGTAAATATATATATATATATATATATATATATATATATATATATATATATATATATATATATATATATATATATATATATATATATATATATATATATATATATATATATATATATATATAAACAAAGGAGAGATAGATATAGTTTTGTTGGTTTCAAATATGGCAGATTTCTTATTATATATTATCTATAAATTTATATATATATATATATATATATATATGTATAAATATATATATATATACATATATATTTATATATATATATGTATATATATATATATGTTTTTAAATGACTTGATTAATAAATCTATCAGACCTGTTTTTCCTTTTATTTAATATCATCAGAATTGTAAATATTCATTTTTTTTTTTGTTATGAATGATCTAGATAGGAGATAAATCAGTTTTCTCCTCCTTCACTAAGAAATATATTAGATCTGTAAAATCATCACTTTCTCTTTTTTTTTATAAGCAGATTTTTAAGGGGAATAGAGTAAAATATATATATATATTAGTGAATACCATTTTTACTTATTCAAGTATCTTTGAAGTGCTTTAAGAACCCTCCTATATCTATTGCAGATTGATTTATGAGAAAGAACATATATATTTTTTTTCAATCATACTAAGACTAAATGCTAATCCTTTGGAAAGAAATAGACTACAAATGCTAAGATTTCATTTTCTGCAACTAATGGAAGATAAATGACTGTTTTTAATTAAATATACAGCAGCATATTCAGCTTAAAGAAAAATGGAGTAACATCTAATCTTTAAATTTCAGTTTACTCAAAAGTGCATACATTTCTCCCTTTTTTTTTTTATGCAAAACATTAAGAATCTAGATGCAAACTAACATTTTTACTTTCTTTGCAAAACTACCAAGTAGGGAAAAACATGTGTATTCATTGACAAATATAAATACAAAATAGATATGGATACAAAATAAACATGAATACAAATGGGATGAAATCCCAACAATGCTTTTTCTCTACATAGTAACTTGAATATAATACAACACTTTCTCTTTCTTGAAAGTAAATACTACACATGCTCACTTTTCTCCTTTTATACAAACTACTACATTGAATCTATCTTTTTTTTTTTGAAACACTTTTCTGCAACACAAAACAGCTACATAATCCTTTAATCCTTCTTTTCCCATTCCCATGCAACCTGCAATAAAACACATTTTTGACCATGGGAAGCTCACCTCCCAGCCTAGGCTTACTAAAAGCCACCCCCGAGCTTGGAGAACCAAGCACTAGACGGGTTACAAACAAGCAACTCCACAACAAACATAGGAAGACACTTACATTCAAATTTCCCTTCCCAAGCTACACATTCACCACTTTCATGGTGACTCTTCCATGGGTGGAAGTGGACCAAGTACCAATGGGGAGAATGCATGCCAAAAAAAATCAAACAACACGAGCCACCTCATGGCAATACAAATGCAACAAATATTTCCACAATCCTTATGCCCCCCAAAAGGCTCAAGGCCATATTTGCTCCCCTTATGACCCCCAATTGCATACACAAGGCTATGCATCAAGGGTCACCAAGGACACCCTTGAGAACACTCTCCATAAGGAGAGCCTCTCACCCATGGCTGTCATACTCCTTCCACCCCAAGATCTTCTTACCCTCCCAAGAGTAGGAGATCTTGGACACTCCCAAACACAACAAGAACACAAAATAAAACACATAGAAAAGAAAACTACACATTCTTTACTTACACAAAAACTTCATAAAACACATTCTTACAAGCAACTCTCTTCTTTTACAAATCAACATAAACTAACACTTACAACATAACATGAGGAGATAAGAAGAAACCAACCTTATTCTGCCAATAGGTTTGCTAAGATTAGTTGGGGATGAGCTGCCCAATTCCACACTAACTTTCTCCAAATTCCACCAAAAAATGCTAACTCCTACTAACTTTTTCAAAACAAGCATAATCTCCAAGAAAGGAGAGTGGGTGATTACTCACTAAGTCTCCAAATTCTTGCCTAAGAAGGCCTCTCACACACTTCCCAACCCCTTGGGTGAGGTGTGAGTTCCCATTGGTTGCCCTTCCCAAACTCTTACACATTACCAAAATTGGAAAGGGAAAAGGTGGAAGAAGATGGGGAAGAGAGTTTGACTTCTAAAGGGAAGGTTCTCTATCCTAGGAGGAACTTTCTAAGTTGAATTTTCGTTCATCTTGGAAATACCACTTTTTGAAGTGACTACATAGTCACATGGGAGAAGCCACATGTTTCAAAATACCCCTAACCCATAGGTATACCCTTTGGACCCTTGGAAAAGCCCTAAAACTGACCCTAGGAGTCCATTAGACCCTTTGGAAACCCAACTGAAGTTTACCTACGGGTCAAACTTGAATTGACCACTCCCAAGACTCCCTACCCAAGGCAAGTTTGGGACCACACTCATGTTTTTGAATGGCTTTGGTAGAAACAAAACTCCCTCCAAGAGACAAGTCAAAATCAATGACACTTAATCAGCACATGTGTCAAGTGACACAATAAAAACACAATATAAAAATCACACATGGAATTTGTCTCTTGTAGGATTACACATATACATACAAATTAATTTTTAACACTCAAACATTATACACTTCACAAATAAAATACATTACAATGGGGTGTTGTCTCTCCAAATAGACAACTCCCAGCTTAACAAGCGCACATCGGTCTAGGCTTGGTTCTCCATATAAATTCCATGGTCACATGGATAATTTTCCTGCACATCTCAATTAACACATTAGTAATTCCAATAATCACATTTATACATAATCAAATACATGGATTCCATAGCACATCAAACACTCATACATTAGGCAACAATAATTCAATATCTCATTTGTTTCAAATTCAATTTCACATAAGCAATTAACATAATTTTCCAAAATTGAACCACTCATAGATAAGCATCATTTTTTCTATCATCAAAATAAAATCCTCCAATTTTCCAATAATGACATTCACCATCATAATGTAATTCTAATTCTAGTAACACATCTAAAGTTTCATAATCATCATGCATGAAATAAGGCATCAACATATGTCAGTGTGATCCAAATCATGGAATCATATAAGTTCTAAGTCCATAAAGCATAAAATAAAGCATCCATAATAGTCTCAATATGCAAATAACTGAAAATGTCAAACTGAATCGGGGTAGGGCCTCACAGAAGGTCTCACAAGCCAAAATTGGTTAAGGGAATTTAAACCCTTAGGTGCTCCTGCACCTGGGTCTCTCAGAATTGCCATCATTTTATGAGTCCCAATAGGTTTGATAAGCCACGCCATTCTTGAAAGTGCAATGGAGCATGAAAATCTCTGTGATCTATTTATCTTTGTAACACCCATCTCCACCAGCATGTTGGGCTCAACCCTTGTGGGAGCCACATTTTAACCCACATGTTGTATTTTACTTTTCTTGTATCTGCACATGAAGCAAACAAGTTAAAAAAAAATAGTGCATATCTGATTTCTTGCTAATGATTTGACCTGATAATTGTTGATTTGCTTGGCACTTTTCAATATGAATGAAAGAAAGGCCTCATTAGGCCACAAAATTTAGCATGTACAAAAATTGGGTAACATTCATTACAGAATAGAGATGACCATTGGATCATCTCAAACTTGCTCAATCCTTAACACCTAAGCCGCTCACCTTTTTCACACGTGCTTTGTCACCAAGTCGTGGTGAGTATTCGATGATCATCTTCCCATATCGACATAGCGACAATCATCGGGTCCTTCTTGATCATCGTTGATCTTCCTTGATCATCATTGATCTTCCTTGATCAACTCAACCTTTAGCCTCTCTGAGCGGCTCTGTCTTATGCCACGATGTCACCACGTATCCACCACTGGTTTTCTCATGAGATCCACCTATCTCACCACTTGGACCTGCCACTGGACTTGGGTCTGCCTTTGTTCGTTCGATATTATTATTTTGGCCAAACTTCCTCCCTCAGCGAACTGCTCGCATGTCTCATTGATACCTTAGTTTCATCGATATCTTTTATTTTATCAGTGAAACTGGTTATGATTTCTTTGATGTAGTTTATGTCGATGGAACTAATTCTTTCATTGAATCCTTTTCTAGATCCATCGATGCCAAGGTCTATTTGATAAGTCACTCTCTGGTTTGTCTGCATATCTAGTTGGCCACCATCTAGGCACCACCTATCTACCACCTCGCCAATCGCTAGGGTATTTATTCCGAGCACTTCACAATCACATTACAGTGACAGTCATGGATAGCCCAAAATTTCACTCCACTGTCTGATCTCTCTTGATCTGCATGCCCTTTAACCACCTCTTTTCAGTATGTGTTTGTCACCAAGTCACGGGGAGTATTCGGTGAGCATCTTTCTATCATGGTATAGCGATAGCCATCAAATCTTTCTTAATCATCGTTGATCTTTTCAACTTGCTCATTGGTTAATTTTACCTTTTGCTAGAAAGTTTGGGGGCGTTGAGATGCGCGCACATGTGGGTGACCCAACAACACTGAGCTGCTCCTTGTCAAAAGCCTCTAAGCTTTGAAACTAAGGATATTTGCATCTTTGCCTTTAAATGTGATGAATTTCCTCTGTGTGACCAATGTGGGATAAATGGTCTATGCCTGGGCCTTTCCATCAGGTCATCAGGATAACATGAAACCAGGGCTACCCTTGATTGATGACTACACACAATGCTTTTCACATTCCATCAAGTCATCAAGGAGACTACAAAACCTGATTTCTGATGGTCAATGACTACTTTCTGCACTTTGCACTTCTTATTGAGTCATTGGTGTAACATTAAATAGCTCTTTGTGATAGTCGATGACTTACTCATGTCCATCCACTTTTCTATCGAGTGTCGGTGTAGGGGAGAACCTTGCATGTCGATACCTGATACAACCTCTCCATGCCTATGCTTTCTCATCAGGGTAAGTCTTGCTGATCACAATAGGTCTTGCCGATAAGGCAAAAAATTCAAAAATAGCAAACAAAACAACCACACAAAAGGACTAGAGCCAGTCCTTATATATTTACATGACCACTGGAAGGTCTCACAAGCCAAAATTGGTTAAGGGAATTTCAACCCTTAGGTGCTCCTACACCAGGGTCTCTCAAAATTGCCATCATTTTATGAGTCCCAATAGGTTTGATAAGCCACACCATTCTTGAAAGTGCAATGGACTATAAAAATCTTTGTGATCTATTTATCTTTGTAACACCCATCTCTATGAGCATGCTGGGATCAACCCTCGTCGGAGTCACATTTTAGCCCACATGTATTTTACTTTTCCTGTATCTACACATAAAGCAAACAAGTTAAAAAAAAAATAGTGCATATCTAATTACTTGCTGATGATTTGATTTGATATTTGTTGATTTGATTGGCACTTTTCAATATGAATGAAAGAAAGGCCTCATTAGGCCACCAAATTTAGCATGTGCAAAAAGTTGGTAACAATGATGAGATTGATAGACTTTTGGTGATGATATAAATGTGATATGATTCTTTATGATCAGTTATTTGTGTTATCATTGATGGAAATGTTGGCATTATAACAGACAAATAAAGATTGCTGGCATTTCAATAAGAATATTGAGAAGGTTGTTGATGATTATGGATATAATTGTTTAAGGATGTTTACTGTCTTAATATTATTAGTTTGTCATTGATGTCAAGAAATTGATTTTCTAATTCAGTATGATGTTGCCATATCTTAAGAAGTATGATTTGATGAGTATAAAGATGTCGGTAAAAGACATAGAAAGAATATGATGAATAAGGGGAGGAATAAGTTATTCAATGGGCAACTACTACCGAGTTAGACAATGATGAGATCATGATGTTTAGATTGTTTTGATATCCTACATATGTTGATTGATTGTAAGGTTAATACTATACTATGTTACTAAGCAAAGAACCTAGTCGATAAACCCTAAGGAACCTAGTCGGTAAACCCTAAGGTTATTGCTATCAGTTAATGAAGGTAGAATGTCTACCGAGTGAAGTTTAGTATTTATCGAGTTGCAATTGAGTAATAACAGAATGCATTGAATGAATAAAAGCATTATTTAATAAAGGTAGCTGATGAGCTGGCTATGATTAAATGATTGGTATGTCATGCATGAAGTTTGTTAAAGAATCTATGGTAAAGGAAAATCGGTAGGAAGATCTACAACTAAGATTGAACCGCAATACCCTAGCACAAGTTCCAAGAAATGTATGCAAGATCCAAGGTGGGGTAAAACATTTTCAGATCGAAGGATACATTGAACCTGATCAAAGTTTGAAGATCTGATGGCTGTGATTGATCATGGGAAATGTGATCAAGGAGATTAAGTGGTTGGCAAATTGTTTATAAATAAGGAACTGTTGATAAACAATGCATGCAGGCAAGTGTATGCATAGGGATGCTACATAGTGATTAGTGAGCACAGAAGCTTGAAGACCTATTTGAATAACAAAGTATAGAGCCCAGCAGATGGAAAAGATAAGTTCTAGATTATATTGAGCAAATAAGAATCTAGTTTAGCATTTTAGATGTGAAGTTGCAGATAGTTTTTTATTACTGTTATTTTGTGAAGTGACAAAAGATCTCTTAACCTAGTGGACTTAACAATCTTATTTGTAAAACCCTCTAGCAAGGTGACATTCTGATTGAGTGTTTGAAATCCTTTAACAAGGTCACTTCTAACAAGGTGAAGATCCTAATAGATCTGAGGGAAATCCCTTAACCGGGTCACATCTAGCAATGTGTTTGTAATCTTTAACAGGATTTGCTTTTAACCGAGCATACTCTAGAAGAGTATATTTCTTAGTGGGTCAAAAATTCCACAATGGTTTTTCCCTATTTGGGTTTCCATGTTAAATCTGGTGTTATGAGTGTTATGGTGTTTATATGCTTTTGAGTTTACATGTTTAGTAGTTTTGGTTATATTACTGAAGTATATGTTACGAAGGTTGAATCTGTTGTTTTTATGGAAGATTAAGGTTGTATGATTCACCCCCCCCCCCTCTCATCTTATTAGCTTGGGATCTCTACTTAACATTAAGTATAAAAACTATCAATTGGTATCAAAGCTTTGGACTCCAGAAGAAACGTTTAAAGGTACTTGAGGCAAAGATCCAAAGATGTATAAAAGGGATGCACTGAAGCTGAACAAGTCAAGTTTCTCTACATGGCAGAAAAGGATGAAGCTACACCTATCAGAAGTTGGAGAATATGTTGTATATTATCTGGAGAATGATTTCAGCACACCGAGCACCTATCTATTGACAATGGAAGAGATAAAAGCAAAGCAAGAACATATCCAAGCAATGATTGAAATAACATATGCATTGACTGATTCAGAGTTTAATGATCTAGAAGACTACAATGACGCAAAGGCAATGTGGGACAAGCTCATATCTGTGTATGGTGAAGATGAACATGTTCAAAGAGCAAAAGTGGATAGTCTAAAAGGACAGCTTGAATCTATGATGATGAATGAAGGTGAGAACATAACCCAGTATAGTACAAGACTAAAGGAGATTGTCAATCAAATCAAAGGAGCAGGTGGAACTATTGAAGAAAAGGATATAACAAGTAAGTTGTTAAGAACCCTTCTACTAGCTTATGCAATCCGAGTCTCTACAATCAATGAATTAAGGTCTGTACCCAATATGCCAGTTTCTTAGATGCTACTATTGGTAAGCTACATGCATTTGAGCTAAGTAATTTTGATAACAATGGGTCATCGGTAAATAAAGTTGAATCTGCATTTAGTTCTTTTCATATTGGTGAATATGATGATTACAATGATAGAATGAGTAAGTACACTAAAGGGGATCACATTGGAGCAAGTGAAATATTTCACAAGAACATGGAGGACATACACAAACTATATGAGGAAATCAAAAAGCAAAAATAGTTTGAAGCACTATTAGCCAGAAGGTTACTAAGAGGCAAAGGTAAGTATAAAGGAAAACTACCTTTGAAATGTTTCAATTGTGATAAGATAGGACATATGGCTTCTAACTGTCCTGACAAAGATTCTACTAAAAAGAGAGATTACTGAGATGAGAGACAGAAAGATAATCATTAGAGGACACTGAGACTTCAGAAGAAGAGATAGAAAGTCATGCTTAATAGCTGATGAGGAATCCAATGATGATAAATCAGATGAAACTGATACAGAGGAAGTAGTTTATGTGGCTATCAAAGATGGATCTGATGAAGAAAGGTATGAAGAAAAAGCCCTAATATCTCACATAAATACTAATGAATCTTGGATCATTGATAGTGGATGCTCACATCACATGACAGGTGATAAACATAAGTTTGTTATGTTAGAAGATTATGATGGTGGTTATGTAAGATTTGGTAATGATGCACCATGTCCGGTAAAAGGTAAAGGATCCATAACACTTCTTGACAATGCTAAATGTAATGATGTTTATTGGGTTGAAGGTTTGAAATACAATTTGTTGAGTGTAGCATAGCTAAATAATACAGGTTACCGAATAGAATATCAAAAAGGAATTATCAAAGTTCATGACAAGCATGGAAAGTTAGCTGCTATCGAGACACAAACAAAAGGTAATACATTTCATCTTGACTCAACTCAAAACAATTGTCTATATGCAAAGATAGATGATACCTAGTTATGGCATAAAAGGTTTTGTCATGTAAATTTTGATAATCTGATCAAAATAAGTAAGAAGCATCGAGTAAGAGGTCTACCGAGTTTGGAAAAACCTGAGAATGCTATGTGCCGAGGATGCCAGATGGGTAAAATGACAAGATCAAGCTTTACAAGTAAGTCCTACACTTCTAAGGGAATTTTAGATCTTGTGCACACTGATCTTTGTGGTCCTATGAAAGTTCAAAGTTATTATAGTGATAAATATTTCATATTATTTATGGATGATTACTCAAGGATGATGTTAGTTATGTTTTTAAAAGAAAAATCAGAAGCTTTTCAAATGTTTAAATGGTACAAGACAAGAGTTGAAAATGAAACAGGAAGACAACTGAAATGTCTTAGATTAGATAGAGGAGGAGAGTTCACATCTGATGAGTTTAACTTATTTTGCAATGATCATGGTATAAAAAGACAAGTCTCTGCATCGAGAACTCCACAGTAAAATGGAATAGCTAAGAGAAGAAACAAATCTATTGTGGATTGTGCTAGAACCCTGATTATTGAAAAGAAAGTGCCACAAACATTTTGGAGAGAAGCAATAAGCACAGAAGTTTACACCCTGAACCGAGTACAACTAAAGAAAGAAACTTTGAAGACACCATATGAAATCTGGTATGACAAGAAACCTAATGTAAGTTACTTCAAAATCTTTGGAAGTAGATGCTATGTACACAAAGATGATAGAAATGGAAAGTTTGATCAGAAAAGTGAAGAAGGAACATTTCTAGGTTATTCTTCTAGAAGTAAAGCATTTAAATGTCTGATCAAATCATCTAACAAAATGGTAGAAAGTGCAAATGTGAAAATTGATGAATTTGCAGAAAGAAATGATGATGGAAACTCCAAAGAACCAGAAGATTATGATGAATTTGTCTATGTTCAATCGACAAGTCTTACCAAGAGAACTGCTGAAGAAAATGAATAAAATATCCAGTTACCGAGTGATGAAGAAGATCATATAGAGTCTACCGAGCCTGTATTAGCCAAGTATGTCAAAAGACATCATGCATCAAGTCAGATTATAGGAGATAAAGATGATCCAATGATGACAAGGAACAAACTAAAATAAAACACATGTCTGATATCTAAATTTGAATTGAGGATAGTGAAAGAGGCATTTAACAGTGAAGATTGGATAAATGCTATGACAGAAGAGATTGATCAAATCAAGAAGAATGACACATGGACATTGGTCCTAAGACCGAAGGACAAAAATGTAATCGGTACAAAGTGGATTTTCAGAAACAAGCTGAATGAAAAAGGTGAGGTAATTTGAAATAAAACAAGATTAGTTTGCAAAGGTTATGCCCAAGAAGAAGGAATTGATTATGGTGAGACTTTTGCACCTATGGCTAGACTTGAAGGAGTAAGAACATTGTTGGCATATGCCACTTACAAGAATTTCAAGGTATATCAAATGGATGTCAAATCTGCATTTCTGAATGGTATATTAGAAGAAGAAGTTTTTATTGAACAACCTGAAGGATTTGTTGAAGAGAAGAATAAAGATCAGGTATGTAAATTGAACAAAGCCTTATATGGTCTGAAACAAGTACCTAGAGCATGGTATGAAAGATTGCACTCTTATTTAATCAAGATTGGTTTTATAAGAACAAGTGAAAACAACAATATGTACATGAAGAATGATGAAAATGGAATACTGATCTCAGCCATATTTGTTGATGATATTATATTTTGTGGTAATGACTCTCTATGCAAGAACTTTGGAAATGAAATGAGCAAAGAATTTGAGATGTCATTAATCGGTGAGATAAAATATTTTATAGGTTTACAAATACTACAAATGAAAGATGAGATTTTCATTACTCAATCCAAGTACATAAAGGAAATCTTGAAGAAATTTGGAATGGAGAATTTAAAACTAGTCAGTACTCCTATGACTACCAATTGTAAACTATCAAAGAATGATGAATCTACATCTATTGATTAGACACTTTACCGATCCATGACTGGAAAGCTACAATATGTTGTTCACAGTAGGCCAGATATAGCACATGTAGTAGGTATAGTTGCAAGATTCTCTGCAGATCCTAAGGAAACACACATGACAACAATCAAGAGAATTTTCAGATACTTGAAAGGCACTGAGGATTATGGCTTAGTATATCAGAAAGGAAATGACTTTGATTTAAAAGTTTATACTAATGCTGATTGGGTAGGCAACATTGATGAGAGAAAAAGCACAAGTGGAGGAGCTTTCTTTTTAGGAGAAAGACTAGTGAGTTGGCTTAGCAAGAAACAAGGATGTGTTTCACATTCAACAACAGAAGTTGAATACTTTGCCGTAGCATTGAATTGTACCAACATAGCATGGATCAAACAACAGTTGGAAGGAATAAATTAGAAAGTTACCGAGCCAATAACTATATTCTATGATAATACTAGTGCCATTAACATTTCAAAGAATCCAGTTATGCACTCTTAGACAAAGCACATCTCTATCAAATATCATTATCTTAGAGAAGAAGCTCAAGAGAAGAAAGTGGTGTTGGAGTATGTTAGTACAAAGGAACAAATAGCAGATATCTTTACCAAGCCACTGCCAAGGGACACTTTTGAGTATCTTAGTAGTAAGTTAGGGGTCCTACCCCTATCTTCGATTCATTGACCAAGTTCGGTGAACGCATCAATTCGATGACTCTATAGAATATATTTTAGGAGTTGATGCTGATTTACACACTTTAGGATGTTTTCTTAAGGTGTGCAGGAAACAATAATAGGGAATAGGAATTGAAGACTAAATACTTTGATGGAGACTAAGTTGACACATAACAATAGGAATTCACTTCATATAGGAAGAAATTATGTTTTAGTTCTTTTTTTTTTGGCATTGTTGTCAAAGGGGGAGAAGACTAATGTATGGGGGAGAAATCTGATAAATAGGAGAAGAGCATTTTAGCGTGTCAGAATCTCACAACAATCCAAATCAATTAGGTCAAATCAACTGGTTTTTCCATCAATGCCAAAGGGGGAGATTGTTGGCATTATAACAGACAAAGAGAGATTGTTGGCATTTCAATAAGGATATTGAGAAGGTTGTTGATGATTATGGATATAATTGATTAAGGATGTTTACTGTCTTAATATTATTATTTTGTCATTGATGTCAAGAAATTGATTTTCTAATTCAGTATGATGTTGCCATATCTTAAGAAGTATGATTTGATGAGTATAAAGATGTTGGTAAAAGACACAAAAAGAATATGATGAATAAGGGGAGGAATAAGCTATTCAATGGGAAACTATTACCAAGTTAAACAATGATAAGATCATGATGTTTAGATTTTTTTGATATCCTACATATGTTGATTGATTGTACGGTTAATACTATACTATGTTACTAAGAAAAGAACCTAGTCAGTAAACCCTAAGGTTATCGCTATCGATTAATGAAGGCAGAATGTCTACCGAGTGAAGTTTAGTATTTACCAAGTTGCAACCGAGTAATAACAGAATGCATTGAATGAATAAAAGCATTATTTAATAAAGGAAGCTAATGAGCTGGCTATGATTAAATGATTGGTATGCCATGCATGAAGTTTGTTAAAGAATCTATGGTAAAGGAAAATCAGCAGGAAGATCTACAACTCAGATTGAACCGCAATACCCTAGCACAAGTTCCAAGAAATGTATGCAAGTTCCAAGGCAGGGTAAAACATTTTCAGATCGAAGGATACATTGAACCTGGTCAAAGTTTGAAGATCTAATATCTATGATTGGTCATGGGAAATGTGCTCAAGGAGGTTAAGCGGTTGGCAAATTGTTTATAAATAAGGAACTGTTGATAAACAATGCATGCGGGCAATTGTATGCATAGGGATGCTACATAGTGATTACCGAGAATAGAAGCTTGAAGAACTGTTTGAATAATAGAGTATAGAGCCCAGTAGATGGACTAGATAAGTCCTAGATTCTATTGAGCAAATAAGAATCTGCTTTAGCATTTTAGATGTGAAGTTGCAGATAGTTTTTTATTACTTTTATTTTGTGAAGTGATAGAAAATCTCTTAACCTAGTGGACTTAACAGTCTTATTTGTAAAACCCTCTAGCAAGGTGACATTCTAATTAAGTGTTTGAAATACTTTAACAAGGTCACTTCTAACAAGGTGAAGATCCTAACAGATCTGAGGGAAATCACTTAACTAGGTCACATCTAGCAATGTGTTTGTAATCTTTAATAGGATTTGCTTTTAACCGAGCATACTCTAGAAGATTATATTTCTTAGTGGGTCCGAAATCTCACAGTGGTTTTTCCCTATTTAGGTTTCCACGTTAAATCTGGTGTTATGAGTGTTATGATGTTTATATGCTTTTGAGTTTGCATGTTTATCAGTTTTGGTTATATTACTGAAGTATATGTTAGAGAGGTTGAATCTATTGTTTTTATGGAAGATTAAGGTTGTATGATTCACCCCCCCTCCCCCTCTCATCTTATTAGCTTGGCATCTGTACTTAACATTAAGTATCAGAACTATCAGGAAACCATGTTTGTTTATGTTTGGTATGCCATCTAAGTCATATAAGTCTATCAGTATTGCCTAACTCATAATGAATTGAGTTGGAGAACAAAACTACTAAGTAGGAGTCAATCAGTAAGCAGGAATAGAGAAGGAGATGTTTACAGTAGAGATCCATGTTGAGTTAGGTATTACGGTTTGGAATGTATGCTTATGAATTATATTGAGTCTATGACTGGACCTACATCATGTTTGGAGAACCAAAAGTCATGTTTGTAATTAACTATTGTATATTCACTATAGGGTTTGAGAACTGGTACCAAGATCTTTAACCTATTATGTTTTATGGTTTGGTGGTGAATCTTTTCATGCTCTTAACTTAGTAGTGACATGTCAAAATCCATGTGAAGTGATAAGATTTTGTTTGAGCATGATCAAAGAGCGAATTTCTTTGGAAACAATGACGTGCTTAGTAGAATGTGATAAGGGTTTGACAGCTTATCAGATTGATGTGTGGTGATGTGTTATGATCATTCAACAACTGTAATTATCTTGAAATTTGTTTTAATGATCTATAATGATTTGTAATGATTTGATATGATTTATGATCTAAATTCATTGTAAGTTAGGGTTATGTAACCGACTGAGTTGTAAAGTTTATTTAGGTCAAGTTTGAGAAGGTTTATTGTGTCAGTGGTCAAAGAAGAAGAGTTCCAAACTAGATTGAGTTGTCTACATAAGAGAAGAATATTGGAGTTGAAATGGATCTGTATTAGCAAGCAAAGAGTGCATTGATCAGATCATTTACCTATTATTTCCTAATAGTTGTAGCAGTATTAAAATCCCTTAATCGGGTAGGTTCTAACAAGCTTGATCTTGTAAATCCCTTCACTAAGTGGCTCATTAATTTGGGTTTAATAAATCCTTTAGCAAGGTTACTCCCAATAGGGTAGATCTCCTAATAGGGATGAGGTTAAAATCCCTTTATCGGGTGACTCCTAACAGGGTCTTCTCTTAATCGAGCATTATTGTAAAGCTCCTAACTGGGCTAGGCCTCTAATAGTGTACATTATGAAAGAGTGAAAATCTTTTGGGTACTAATTCCCATCATGCTTTTTTGTTGGAATCATCACTTCCTTTACATGAAAATATCGAGCTATCAGTGAATGGGAGAGCGGCCAGAGACAAGGATCCACGAGAGGCAGGAGAAAGCCATCTCTCAAATCCATAGGAGGCACTGACCCACCGAATAGCCAACAATCCCCCCTTAGCAACTATTGAGGATTCCAGGGGTACAACCTAAGATTTGAACCCATAACCCAGTACTCTGATACCATTTGTTGGAATCACCATTGTTGTTACACCAAAAGCTTGAGCTGTCAGTGAACAGGAGAGCGGTGAGAGACAAGGATCCATGAGAGGCGGGAGAAATCCATGTCTTGAATCTATAGGAGGTGTAAATTGTTGGACACAATGGATCACTGAGAAGGGGGTGAATCAGTGATTTAAACTCTTTTTCTTTAACAGAAAAACACTGGTAAAGTAGAGGACAAGCTGAGTGCTAACCAGTAACTTAAACAATGCAAGTAGAGTGTGTGAAAGGACAAGCTAAAACATCAACATCGCACATGAACAAGAATAAATCACACAACACAAGATATATATAAGGAAAACCCAATGTGGGAAAAAACTCAGTGAGAATAGTTGTTGGAGATCTTCTGCTCCAATCCAGCCTCACAATGAAACTTTGATTAGAATATTTAGGGCACCAACCCCTGATTTATGAGCACCAACTCAAAGGAGCAACAACCCCTACACAAATTGTAGGCTACAACCTAAAGGAGCTACAACCCCTCCACTAAGATACAACTCAGTGAAAACAAAATAAAGCTCAGATATAAAAATGAAATCACTGTTGTAAATGAAGTTTTGCAACCTTATAATATTCTCCTCTGCCATTTTCTCCCTTACTGGTCTGTATTTTCTCCACTCACTCTGCAACTTGACTTTGCTGATTACTTTTCTAGATCCCCTCCCATAATGTCATTTCACCTTCAACTTACACTTGATCACTCTTAATCAGGCACAACCTCTGTTGGTTTGTCACCTCTGTGATCAATGCACAATCTATCGGTTGTTCCCTACACCGGTTTATACTACTTCTCCTTATCAGTCAGATTTTCACCCATAAACACTTGAAGTGTTTATCTATTCGACTTTCAAACAACAATTTTAGACTTGTCTTCACTCTGCACCAATAGCTACAACAGCCTCAATTCATCATATTTAAACTTGAGCTTTCCCACCAAGAAACAATTTAGACTTGAAGCGGTTAGGGTTTCCTTTACTTGACACAATTTGAATGAGATCCATTTCAGTCTATCTTGGATCAATCACCTGTACTCCAGGAATTCATCTGTACATGTTTTGCATTATCCAACACATACTTTCTAAAGATAGCAATCCCATACATTTCAAATTAAAATACAACAATATATTGATTTAGGTATCATACAAATAAGAATTGACAATGAATGGCATATTTCCAATGATCATTTCAAATAACATTCAAGTCCTTATTATGTTGCTCCTCACTATGTGACATTGTTAGATTACCTATTGGGGGATTATTGTTGTTCATGGTGGTACAATTTTAGGTGCAATCATACTTAGTGAGAAACACAATAGTTTATTTATTCTTGTCTCTATGCTTGGGGGCGGGAAAAATTTTAAATCTCTTTCCTCTTTCTAAGGATTCACTTTTTCCTATATGAGTTGCATTTTTCATAACATGATGTCCTTTCTTGCATAGAATTATCCTTCATCCGAGTACATGTGTGTTCCTTGGCTAGGACAAATTCCTTTCTTGAAATGGTACATCTGTTATGAATAAATAGCTTCTTGGAGATAGTGTAATCCTTCTCTTTGTCCCTATGCTTGGTGGGCATTAATTTCTCTTATCATTTCTAAGGATCCACTTTTCCTATGTTGACTAGTGTTTTCTTATATGATACAATTTCGTTCTTTATGAGAAGTTTTTATGCTCATGTATTTTATTTTATGTAAGAGTTGTGTATCCTTGACTACAACCTCTTCTTCATTTGGCAATGTATCTCTATCAGAAGAAACCCCTCACATAGGTCAAATATGTGTCATCCTTCATCAAGAATCTCTTTTTCCTAGCAATAGGGGTGAGGTATGAATTCTTGTTCTCCTTCCTATATTTTGGTCAATAATGTTATCTTCTTTCAAAAATATTCTTTTGGAGGTAGATGTTTTTGCGAAAATATCTCTTCTCAACCAAAGGATTCCCTTTACACTTGTTGCAAGATATCTCTTTTTCAACTATATTGTCCTTGTTTCTAAGAGTAATGTCTCTTTAGCTTGGATTTATGAAAAGTGTTGCCTAAAAGGATATCTCCATGGCATTGAAGGTGTGTATCCTTGTTTATAGCTTCCTTAAGACATCAACATAGGACTAAGTTGACATCTTAAGGGGGTGGGTATTACATATTTCCCTCCTTGTACTATATTGTGCATGTGCTATATAGGGTGATAATTCTCAAAGCTAGACAAACAAGTCTTATACAAGATGCTTCATGCCAAAAACTAGACATATCCTTTTATATGTTTTCTAAGGGGTGTTCATTCTTGAAACTACACCAACAAGTTTTATACTAATTGCTTCATACCCAAAACTATGAATATTTTGTTTCATGTCTTATACAAGTTGTTGCATGCTGAAAACTAGTCCAACAAGCCTTATATGAGATGCTTAGCTCATGAAACCAAACAATAGTATATGCAATAGGTTGAGTTGACTAGCATAACACATCTTACTAGACCCTTCAATTATTCTTTGTTTAGAGAGTGGAACTGGCATAACATATCTTGCTAAACTAGTTTGACTCTCCCTCTTTACATGATTCCCACAACATAATACAACATGTTGTCCCATGAGTATTCATGTTCCTGTGGGTCACCTAGCTTAACACAACTTGATAGCTTGTGGATTTCATGGTCTCTCTTGTTCTTCCTCTTGTGTATCACCTAGCATAACACAACTTTCTAGCTCATGCAATCCATGCCATCCCTTTTCTCTTCCCCATGAGCTCATAGCTTTGCTATTATGTGGATCATGGTTCATCATTTGATGCATGCTCTTGATATTTTTATGTGATCACATGTGTTCTTGTGATAGCATTCCAAGAATGATATTAGTGGCCGAGACATTTCATTATTGAGTCCTCTTCAACTAGTTGACTTGGAGTATTTTTTTTTAGTGCTAACCCCTTGTGTTGTGTGTCTTTTTTCTTTGTTTGGTTTTTTTGTCTTTGTCTTGTTTTGTGCATCCTTACATGTGATTATGAGAGTTAAGATCCTAAGGTTGGGCACTTGGTTCCTTGAATTAGTGATGTCATATCTCCTTGTGATTTTGATCCTAATTTCTCCCCTCTCAATTCTTTCTACTTTACCATGAGTATTTGCATAGGCTTTGTAGTGTCGTAAATTGTACAATCTTGCTAGGGTGGTACAATTTCACACTTAGGTTAGCACCTGCCTTAGTGTGTCTTGCATATTGCATTTCTCATTCCCCTTTAATCTTTTAATTAATTAATTTAATGTATTCTCTGGTTATGTCTCATGACTTTACACATTATAAAGTTAGACCCTTTACCCCAAGCGTACCCCTTTTCATTTTATTCCTCCAATGAATCATTTAATCATAAACCTTAATTATGTCTTATTTTGACCATTTAGGCCCAATTTCATATATCAAAACATCTCAAAATTAGTTGTAACTTTGGGATGCACTCTAATATCATCATATCTAAGGGCCTTGAAAATTCAGTGAAAAGTTGGTAGGACCATGGCAGGAATGCACATGGTCCGCGACTTTTTTCCCGAAATTTTGAGAGCACAATCCTATGATATTATAATTCTTAACCCCAAAAGATCATCGAGAAATTCAAATCCTATGTCAGCCTAAACATAAAATTAAGATCTAGGGTTTCATACTTAAGAGCTCTCTTTCTTCATTTGAAGGGGTCTTCTTCCTAGAATCTAAGGTCAGGTTTTTGGAGTATTAGAGTCTTCTTTGCAGTGAAAGAGTAGATCTTTTAAGTCTTCAACAATATTCATCATTCATCCATCAAACATTCATCGAGCATCATTTTATCAATTGGGGGATTTTTAAGATGTAGAAGAACAATAGGAGATTGGCTTGTACCTCTCCCTTGGGGTTGGGTATGATTTCATGTTGTTTTCAGATCTTTGCATAAGATTAATTTTAATTCATATTCATGCTTTAGATCACTTTGCATTATGGATTTAGAGAATTTACTTTGTCAATTATAAGCAATTAGGGTTTACTCTTTAGGGTTTCTCTATGTTGTTTACTTTCATTCTTAGGATCTTGCATATACACAAGGTTCTTGCACACACATTTTCAATACATTATCGGGTATTAGCTGAGGTGGAAATCACGAACATGGTGGTTTGACTACGTAAAAACCCTATATAGCCATCCCAAAACTCTTTTTTTAGTTGCAGGTACAAAAACAAGAATCTGGAAGCAAGTAAAGGTTTGAAATAGGCATCTACACCACCCAGACACCTCAGAAGTGCAGAAACTTGTCAAGGCCAAGGGTGTGACACCCTAGTCCTGCCCAAGATAGGGGCATGGTGTCGTGGTCATGCCCTCTGTTAGCAAGACTTGGTAGATCAACAACTTACAAATCTTAGAATCCCTCGTGTCAATTGTAGCTCCAGAAATTTCAGAATAAGGATAGTGGCATGGCACCCTGGTCCTGGACATTTTTGTTCAGATTTTAGACACAAGTGCACCTCTGATTTTTCCTTTTGATCTGTACTTTTCAGCAGTGTATCAATTGTCCTTTGATCTGCATTCTTAGATTAGGATTTGCTTGCTTACTTGCTCTATAGGTTAGATTTCATTTTGCATCATTCCTCTCTCTCATTTCTAGAAAAGGAATAGAAAATGTAAGAGTTAATCCACGACTGTCTCTTTCTCATAATAAGTAGCCGATGTGCATTACCTCCCTAGGCTCTTTAATATTCCATGAGTGTGTATGAGAGTGGGATTAGGGTTTCCATACTTAGTCTCACTTTTTCCCCTACACATCTTTGGTGAACCCGATGTGAACATAAATTTATTTTTCATTGCATTATTAGATCTAGATCTAGTTTATTTCATTTTCTTTCAAAACAAAAAAAAAAAAAAAAAAAAAAAAAAGAAAAAGAAGAAAAATATAGGTTTCTTTCATTTTCCTTGCATTGTGTGTTTAAGGTTCATGCAATTTTCATTTCAAAATGTTAGATTTCTATTTGCAAGAAGTTCACTCTTTTGATGATGTATGCAATTTTGTTGATTATGAGTTTAGTAGGGATGAATTAGATGAAGCACTAGATGATTTTTTGAACCCTAAGCCTTCTAAACCTTTATTTTGTCAAAATTTAATCAACCTTGTTACTATGCCATTTCGTGGTGCTGAGAAAGATAAGTTGAATGATTCCTCTCATGGGTACAATCCTGTAGTGCCCTACCCTAGTCAGCCTTGTACAATTAGTTTGACTTTGGTTGACTTTTCCTATGAGGCATTCTCGAATGGTTAAATTACTGTTATGTAATGTTGTAGATAAGATATATGAATATTGTACATACCTATTATTGTGCTTTCACATCGATTCTTGTGTAAGTTTAATTGTTTCCCTAATTCTTACTATAAATCTCGAGCTAATGCCTTCATTGAATATGTATATATATGTATGCTTGCGTGACTCATGGTTGCAGGAGAATTACAGGTACAATACCACCTAGGTGTGAGGTTTGTCTCCATCAGGATTCGTAGGATTGAGTATACCTTTTTCATCTTTAGAATTTGGATTAGGCAGTCATAACACCCTCATCTTACCTTAGCCATGATCAAGTGAGCATCGTGTGTGGTCCATCGGGTACCTTTTCCATTTGGGTATGCAGGTCGTCTATTTGGTTGGCTTT
Organism: Cryptomeria japonica; assembly: GCF_030272615.1. Taxonomy (NCBI): domain Eukaryota; kingdom Viridiplantae; phylum Streptophyta; class Pinopsida; order Cupressales; family Cupressaceae; genus Cryptomeria; species Cryptomeria japonica. Next base: position 778,494,736 of record NC_081411.1, on the reverse strand, counting down.
CTTGGATTGTGTGTTTTGTGTGTGTGGTTAAATTGAGTGATTAATCCTTTTATTTTTATTTTATTTGATTAAGTTATGTTTATGCATTAAAAATTAAGGGACTAAATTAAATTGGTTTCCTTTATGCGATTAATCATTATTTAGAATTGTTCAATGCAAATTAGTAGCTAGTTTAAATTAAATGGTAAATTTTAATGAATTAATTTAGTTAGTTATGCTTTTGGAAAGGAAAGATTTAAATTAATTTGAAATAGAATTAATTTAATCTCTTGCCTTTTAAAAATAGAAAGGTTGATTTTAGTTATTTAAAGAATATCAATTTTAATTAGAAAAGCAAGTTAATATATATTTGATAAAGTGTGAAAGATTAATTTGGGGATTTTATTTTAATTAAAAATATTTTACCCTCATTATATTTTAGAATATAAAGGTTAATTTTGTTAAAATAGAGAAAATTAGAAATTAAATGAGGAAGAGGCATTTTGATTTTTTGAAATTAGAAATAAATTGTGTAAAAGTATTTTTATTTTAGAAATGAGATTTTTGGTCAAAAAATACTTTGCATTTAACCTAGGTTTTGGAAAAGATTGGGGGGATTTTTTTTTAGAGAGTTATTTTTTTGAATGGAAAAAGTTTGGATATTTTGAGAAGAAATTTGCATACAAATTTTGGGGGGTTTTGATTTGCTTGAAGAATTTGGGATGGCTCTTCTACAATTTGTCTTCTAGGAAAGCATTTACAGGTTGGTTGATTTTGATTTTGATTTGGTATTGTTGAATTTTGAAACTCTCTAAATTCTCTCTGGTTTGATAGTTAGTTTGTTTGATTGGAAATGAAATATTCATTTTCCTTCTTAAATTTGTGTTTCAATTTTTGAGTAATCTTCTTTTTAGTATGGATATGCTGTCAAAATTTAGTTATTTTGGTTTAAAAATTCTTCCCTGGCATGTTGTTTCGGTAACGGTTACCAAAAAAGATATTTATGGGGTTTGATCCCATGATCAGCCACATACAAGGTCTTTGCTCCACCACTCAACCACGAGATCACCGCTGACTAATATAGGAGGCCGGTTTGTTTTAATGACTAGCAAATCACTAAAAGGAGATGCATGAGAATTGAACCCCCGACCTCCTAGCTCCCGCAAATGGCTCTAAACCATTAAGGCATGCGATAAATTCGACATTTAAATAGCAAATAAGTTATTTAAAGAAGCACGTTGGGATAAGGCCGAAATTGGAGGTCTCGGGTCAAGCTCGAGCCCCTCTAAAATAAAACATATAAACCCAAATATATTATCAAGACATATTTTTAACGGGCTATGATTATTCTTAAAAGATTTTAATGTTGTTTAAAGGGGATTTTTGAAGATTTATTGTTGTAAATGGGAGATAGGATAGATTTTCAAAAATCATATGGTTATGAATCAAATTTGGCAAAAAATGTGTATAAAAGGGGGTAGCTTAGGAGTTTGAGTTGGTGGTGAGTTGTGAGAGAATTTTCTTGGAGAGTTTGAGTGTTCAACTTTGTGCACCAGAGGAGATTCATACTGTTGCACTTGAAGGAGGAGAACTTTGTAACTCTTTGTAATCAGAGACTTGGAACTTTGTCTAGTTGAAGGCCTTGTAACCACTATTGGAGCATAATCAAGGATCGGTCACTCTGTTGGAGAGGGACCCGGAGACGTAACCATATTGGTGAACTCCATTATCAACTTGTGTTCCTGTCTTCTCTCTTTAGTTAAATTCATCACTTTATTATTGTTGTGTTTCTTTAAGCATGTAATTACGTTTTTAAGACCTTCTATTTTATCATTATAATAGTTAATCATACACGTGCAACAGTCATAGATCCTAACATCAGATCAAGTGGTATCAGAGCTTTGTTTGACTAGTATTGCAGAATTGAATGCTAACAAGATCCAGGATTCAACGAGGCGAAGGCAAGCTTGAAGAATATAATCCTGAGATCAGAAAACGAAGAACTAATCCACCATCACAGATGGAAGGAAAAGGTCGTGAAGAAGGTTCCGAAGATAAGAGTATTCAGAAGACTCTTCAGAATTTGGAAACCATTGTACAAGTTTTAGTATAGGAGAGAGAGGACAAGATGCGAAGACGTGCAGCTCGTGAGAACAAAGGAAAAAGACCAGGAGGTGACCGTGAGCCTCCGAAAACACCCCCATCTCCTTCTTCTCCTTCTTCCCCATCTTCTCCCTCTTCTACTCATTCTGAGTCTTCTTCTCTTTTCAAGAGTTCACATAAGCCCAAGATTAAATTGGATGTAAAATTTGATCTACCAAAGTATTGTGGGGAATTAAATGCTGAAAAATTAGATGATTGGATTCAACAGGTTGAAGTCTATTGTAGAGTCCAAAACCTCTTAGATGATGCCGATAGGATCCAGTTAGCTACTCTTCGGTTAGGAGGTACAGCTCTAACCTAGTGGGAGAGTAGAATTCGGGATGGGTCCTCACAACATGGTAAAATCAACTTAACTTGGTCAGACTTTGTTAATGCTCTCAAGAAGCAATTCTATCCCCTAGGCCATATGCAACAGCTAATGATGAGCTGGCAACTTTTTAGGCAAGGGAAAGGTCAGTCTGTCCAGGATTACACCCATGAATTTAGAAAGAAGGCTATTGCATTAAATGTTCCATTGTATACTCAGGACACGTTGCTTAAGTACATAGGTGGTCTTCACTCTTATCTGAGACATTCAATTTTGGTCTTGAATCCTAGTAACTTTGATGAAGTCTGTGTCCAAGCCACACACCTAGAGTCAAGAGGTAAGGGTTCTTTTATTTATAAGTCTGATAAGAAGCCATCTAAGTCTGAGAACAAATCCCAAAATAAAGGGAAGGGGAAAAAGATAGCTACAGTGAAGAAAGAGGGTGAAAAACCCACATGCTCACATTGCAAGAAAGAAGGGCATGATGATTCTAGGTGTTGGAAGCTGCACCCTGAAAAGAGGCCAAAGAGATATGGTGGAAACAAAGACAAACAAAAGACTGCTGCTATAGTTCAACAGGATCTTGGATCTGACTCTGGAGATGAGACAAAGATCGTTGCTGCTGGAATCCAAGGTAAAGAAAAAGGTAGATCTCTCTCATCAGCTACAAGTTCTTCTAATATAAGTGCAAGTACAAGTAAAGATTCTACTCCTAAGAATGATAAGCAAAGGAATGAATTATTTCATATTCGGGTTGTTATCAAACATACTAAAGTTGATACATTATTTGATTTGGGTTCTCAAGTTAACTTGATATCTGAAGAAATTGTTAAAAAGCTTAACTTGACTACAACACCTCATCCGAAACCATACCGTCTGGGATGGGTTTGCAATGATGCACAATTGCAAGTAACTAAACAATGTAAGATAAGATTTGCTATCACTGCAAACTTTGTAGATGAAGTAGAAGCTGATGTAGTCCCTTTAGATATTTGTGGTCTTGTACTTGGGAGTCCCTATTTGTATGATCGATAGGCTATATTCTATAGAGGGGAGAACAAATACCATCTTTTTAAAGATAAGGTTGAATACATTGTACGGGCACATAAGGTAAAGACTAATCTTGCACTTGTTAATGCTGGTCAGATGAAAAGGTTAGTCAACTCTAGTAAGAACTTTGCATTAATGCTTGTAAAAGCCAAAGAGGAAGAAACATCTGAGGCATTTAAAGGATGTGATCCTAAACATAAGGCTGAAATGGTCAAAGTTGTTTCCGCTTACGATGACTTGTTTCAGGAACCAAAAGGATTGCCTCCTAAGAGAGAGATACAGCATGAGATCCCGTTGTAGCAGGATGTGCCACTTCCAAACATTGGCATGTACCGGTTATCAGTCTTGCAAAATGAAGAGATCAAAAAGCAAGTTCAAGAGTTGGTTGAGAAAGGAGTTATTCATCCTAGTACATCTCCTTGCGGTTCTCCTATTGTGTTGGTTCCAAAGAAAGATGGGACTTGGAGAATGTGCATTGACTACAGAGCTTTGAACAAGATAACGATAAAGAACAGGTATCCTCTTCCTAGAATTGATGATTTACTTGATCAGTTGAAACATGCTATCTATTTCACTAAGCTAGACTTGCGTAGTGGATATCATCAGATTCAAATTGCAGAAAATGATATTTGGAAAACTGCTTTTAAGACTAAACAGGGACTGTTTGAGTGGTTGGTTATGCCCTTCGAGCTTTGTAATGCACCAGCTACATTCATGAGAGTCATGAATGATGTCTTTCGTCCTTTTATTGATGATTTTGTCATAGTCTACCTAGATGATATTCTTGTATTCAGCAAGTCTTGGGAAGATCATGTAATTCATGTTAAAAAAATCCTTGATGTATTAAGGAAAGAAAAACTTTTTGTAAAGATGTCTAAATGCGAGTTCGCTAAGACATCCTTAGTGTACCTAGGCTATGTCGTAGGGAATGGTCAACTAAAAGTAGACCCTGCGAAGGTTGATTGTATTGTAAAATGGCCTAAGCCAAGTACAGTCATAGAAGTCAGGAGTTTTTTAGGTGCAGTTCAGTACTGGAGGAAGTTCATTGCAAACTTCTCTTTTATTGCTTCATCATTGCACACATTGACCAGTACAAAGGAAACTTTTCAATGGGGAGGTCCACAACAGAAGGCTTTTGACACTTTGAAGGAAAAGTTGAGCACCGCACCAGTTCTGGCTTTACCAGATTTACATCAACCATTTGAGATAGAGACAGATGCTAGCGGGTTTGCCATGGGAGCTGTACTCATGCAAGGAGGTAAACCAGTCTGCTACCACTCTGAAACTTTTTCAGGAGTAGTAAGTAACTATCCCACTTATGATAAGGAACTTTATGCTTTAGTTCAGAGTGTTAAGAAATGGAAACACTACTTAATGGGAAAAGAAACTGTAATCCACACTGATCATCAGCCACTTCAGTATTTGCACTCACAGTCTAAACTGCAACAAAGTAGGCATTTTAGGTGGATGGGTTTTCTTCAACAATTTCATTTGGTCATTAAGTATAAGAAGGGTGCCCATAATAAAGTAGCAGATATGCTCTCTAGGCCTCCAGTTAAGAATGCTTTGATAATCCTTAAAAATAGTTCCATGGTTCGTGAAAGTTTTCAGGAACAATATGCTAATGATGAGAACTTTAAGGACATATATGCAGCTCTAATCCAGGGTAAACACGTAGAAGAAAAAGATTACTATGTGTAGGATAACTTGTTGTACCACTTGGGTAAATTGTGTATTCCTAAAGATGAGCAGGCACAGGTGATTCGAGAAGCACATACCTCTTTGATTGCAGGGCATTTCGGGGTAAGTAAAACATTGGTTCAGTTACAAAAGTATTGTTACTGGCCTCGTATGCAGGAAACTGTTACAAAGTATATAAAGGGATGTGTAATGTGTGCAACCAGTAAACCAAGTAATAGGAAATTGGGTTTGTACACACCATTACCTGTACCATCCCATCCATGGGAAAGTGTTTCTATGGACTTTGTGGGAGGTTTACCTATGTCTAGGAAGGGACATGATTATTTGTATGTTGTTGTTGATCGATTCAGCAAAATGTGTATTCTAATGCCTTGTAAGAAATAGGTCACTGCTGAACTAATAGCTCATATGTACTTCCAATTTGTATGGGTTCATTTTGGGTTACCTACTTCTATTGTATCGGATCGAGATTCTCGATTCTTAGGGGAATTTTGGACATCTTTGTGGGGACTCATGGACACCAAGCTGAAGAAGAGTACAGCCTTCCATTCGCAGACTGACGGACAGACAGAGGTAGTCAACAGGACAGTTGTTCATCTGCTTAGAGGTTACTATAGCAAGCATCCTAAGTTGTGGGATGAGAATCTTCATTATGTGCAACATGCTTACAACCATGCAGCACATTCTTCTACAAAGAGGTCTCCTTTTGAGACTTGCTTCAGCTATTTGCCAAAGACACCAATGGACTTTGCTTTTGGAAAGGACGATGTTATAGATGGACGCCATGATGTAGAAAGGGCTTTAAAGTTCATCCAAAAGGTCCAAGCAATCCATCAGGTAGTAGAAGCACAGTTGGAGAAGAGCCAAGCCAAATACAAGGCTCGACATGACAAGCATCGCATAGATCATCATTTTCAAGTTGGTGACCACGTTTGGTTACATATCAGCAAGGAAAGGATGCAAGGTGAAGGTAAAAAGCTTAAGCCTATCAGATATGGTCCCTTTGAGATCTTGGAAAAGATTGGTACCAATGCCTTTCACCTTAATCTTCCTCCATATATGCAAATTTACTCAGTTGTAAATGTAGAAAACCTGAAGTTGTACGAGCCTCCAATGATTTTGGATGACGAGGCTAATGTTCAGGTCCCATCAGTTGATGACCTTTCACCTGAGTATATGTCAGAGCTGCCAGAGGATGTCATTCTTGACAGAAATGTCAGATCTTCAAAAAGAGGTGCTATTGAGTACCTTAAAGTAGGACGTAAAGGAATGCATCCTGGCAAAGCACAATGGATGGAGGTTGAAAGAGTGAGGGAGTTGTATCCCCACTTACTTTCGAAGGTCCAAAAGCTCTCCAATGGGGAGGATTGATCCAGGTGGATATATTTTCCACCAAAAATTCACAACGCTCCAACAGTTTCGGTAACGGTTACCAAAAAAGATATTTATGGGGTTTGATCCCATGATCAGCCACATACAAGGTCTTTGCTCCACCACTCAACCGCGAGATCACTGCTGACTAATATAGGAGGCCGGTTTGTTTTAATGACTAGCAAATCACTAAAAGGAGATGCATGAGAATTGAACCCCCGACCTCCTAGCTCTCACAGATGGCTCTAAACCATTAAGGCATGCGATAAATTTGACATTTAAATAGCAAATAAGTTATTTAAAGAAGCACGTTGGGATAAGGCCGAAATTGGAGGTCTCGGGTCAAGCTCGAGCCCCTCTAAAATAAAACATATAAACCCAAATATATTATCAAGACATATTTTTAATGGGCTATGATTATTCTTAAAAGATTTTAATGTTGTTTAAAGGGGATTTTTGAAGATTTATTGTTGTAAATGGGAGATAGGGTAGATTTTCAAAAATCATATGGTTATGAATCAAATTTGGCAAAAAATGTGTATAAAAGGGGGTAGCTTAGGAGTTTGAGTTGGTGGTGAGTTGTGAGAGAATTTTCTTGGAGAGTTTGAGTGTTCAACTTTGTGCACCAGAGGAGATTCATACTGTTGCACTTGAAGGAGGAGAACTTTGTAACTCTTTGTAATCAGAGACTCGGAACTTTGTCCAGTTGAAGGCCTTGTAACCACTATTGGAGCATAATCAAGGATTGGTCACTCTGTTGGAGAGGGACCCGGAGATGTAACCATATTGGTGAACTCCGTTATCAACTCGTGTTCCTGTCTTCTCTCTTTAGTTAAATTCATCACTTTATTATTGTTGTGTTTCTTTAAGCATGTAATTACGTTTTTAAGACCTTCTATTTTATCGTTATAATAGTTAATCATACACGTGCAATAGTCATAGATCCTAACATCAGATCATTCGCGACTTTTCATTATAACTTTTTTCTAAATTTCATAAAAATAAAGTTTTGGGTTTTTGAGAAATGATAGAAAATGTTGTTTTAGAATGTCAGCAATATCTCCAAATTTACAAACTGGGTTTCTACAAAAGGTTTTGGGATTCTTCATGAATTTGCATTATAACGTTTGTATAAATTTCATAAAAACAAAGTTCTGGGTTTTTGAGAAATGACAGAAACTGTGTGGCTGTTAAAACAATTTTATTTTTTTTATTAAATTTAAATTTTGATTTAAAATAAAATAAAACAAAATAAAATGTTTTAATGTTATTAAAATTTAATTAATACATTTTATTAGTTATATATTAATTATTAATTATTAGTTAATGTATAGTTTTAAATATATGTTAATTGTGATAATTTTATATTAATATATATTAATAAGTATATATTAATTGTTGATTTCTGATTGGTGTATACATTCAAGTGCATAATAATTATTGTTTAGTCATTAATTTATTAATTTGGGTATGTATAGAGAGAGAGAGATATATACTAATTAATATCTTTAGATCGTGTATTTGTTTTAATATAAGCAAGGAAAATTATAATTCAATGGGAAAAGTTTATCTATTTCTTTCGTTCCTTTATATGTATATTTCCATTTTTTTTTTGGAAAGTATATGCTAGTTTTGGGAGATATGAGAGTTGTTTATTTATTTCGAAAAAGAGTAAGAATGATGATTTAGTTTGAAAATGAATATCATATGTTAGTTGATTAATCTGAATATTTGATTTAATATCATTGGGTGTTCTACATAAAGAATATTTATGTTAATGTGAATTTGGTTTAAAACTAGTGACGTAGTAATTATGTTATGTTATGATGCATATGAACTTAAGGAGCTAGAAAACCAAGAATGACATGTACCTAGATGAGGTAGATAACTGCAATCAAACTTAGAACATTTAGAAGACTTGATCGACATTTAATGTTTAAATCAATTTGGAAAAGATTGTATCTTTTGGTTATTGCCTATGGCAAGTTTAAATTATGTATTCACTTTTGTTTAATGAATGGCAAGGCCTTGATATACTTGTTTGGACCCTGTCGTCTGGTTGGTTTGTGGTTGGCCATAGTGGGTTAAATCCCTAGTTAGGGTACCATTAGACAAGAGACCTATGTAATTGCTTTTAATATGCTCAGTTGGACCCATTTCTATGTAGGGATCATTTAGGATTTATTGTCCGAAGTGGTCATTTGTATATTGGTTGTGCTCACCTAAAAGGTAGGAATGTAAATGATGAGAAACTATGTAACTATAACTTAATTAATTGCCAAAGGGGTCTTGCAGTTGAGTAGACCTAGAGATTTAGCCCTCTAGGGGTGAACTCCGAGATCATTTTTGTGTTATGTGATGCTTTTGTCTCTCATGTTTCATGGATAGTGCTAGCATGTATGGGCGATAGTTTGATAGAATGTATAAGTAGATTGGATGAGATTTATCGTAATGCATGTATGTAGTCATCTTTTAATGCAATAAATAGATCATGAAGGAATGTATTCTGTTAATGTTAATGAAAATAAGTAAGCATGGAAAGAACTCACTAAGTTATGATGGAATTAAAGCATGAAATGAAAGTACATGCATGGTATAGGGTTAAGGAGAAGTTTGAATGTAATGAATGGATAACAATTATTGGATGAACTCGTCATAATTCCTAAATTGTAATTCTAATGAATGAACTTCATCATATTAGCTTCATTCTAATTATAATGGATGAACTCATTTAGGTATTACATTTTAACCTTAATAAATGAGCTTCATCTTCTTAGAAATATTTTAATTACAATGTAGGAACTCATTTAGATATTTATGTTTTATTCTAAATAAATGAGCTTAATCTTCTTAGCAATACTTTAACTATAATGGGTGAACTCATTTATTATTTACATTTCAATCTAAATGAATGATCTTCACCTCATTAACTATATTTTAACTATAACGGATGAACCCATTTGGTTATGCATATCTTAACCTTTATAAATGAACTTCGATAAATTAGCTATAATGTATCTAAAATGGATGAACTTACAAGTTATCTATGTATTAACTTCATTGGATAAATTTACTCATGTTAACCTCATCTTCATCCCAAATGGATGAACGTGTCCTATCATTTATTATTTTAATTCACCGAACAAATTATATCCATGTCTTAAGTAATAATATGTAATTAAAATATCCTACTTGATTGGATCAAATGTCATGAGTCGAGTTAGGTGTTAAGTTACGTAATCACATTGGGAAACTCTTTAGGTTTGTTTAGTCTTCCGCTATGTTATTTAAGAGTTAGATAACTCCAATGTATCTTAATGATGTGTCTTATTATAAAATATATATATATTTACACTCCATGGGAGTGTTTAGCTTTATCCCTTCGGGGTTTCCTGGTGGGGAATTACAATTCCTATCAACTCCTCTACTAGATCTAGCAACATAGTCGATTCCCATCATTCCCTCCATGATGTTATGTCTCCTTTTGACTCCAAAGATAAGCCTTTCAATCACTATGACCATGTTTTATTAGATTATGCCCTTGATGACTTTATGTCTCTACCTAAAATTTCAAACAAGAATAATGCATCTAAAAAGTTAATCAACATGATCAATGTGAATGAACATAACAAACCATTTTTTGTTTTCCAAGGTGCTTGTCCTTCTCCAACTTCACCTCTTCCTAATCAACCTCTTTTCACAATTCAAGGTGGATATGGTCATGATTCCTTTAGCACTCCAAACAAGCCCATCATTATGGTTCAAGGAAGTAATCCCACTAAGAAGCCTTATAGCTATGCTAGACAACTTACTAAGGAGAATTATAATGCAGTTGTCCATACCTATAATACAAGAAACAATAGGCAACCTAGCCCTCCTCCAGTTGTTCTGACTCCTCTACCTATTCCTCAACTCATTCTTCCTCAAGCACCTCATATTTCACAAAGTCTTGGTAAGGAATACGATCTTGTCAAATAACTTAAAGCTACTCCTACCAAGATATCCCTTTGGGATTTTCTTCAAAATTGCTTAGCTCATGATGGAATACTACAAGATGCCTTGAAAACATTGAATGTCCCAACCACAGTGACATCTGATGAATACTAAGAGGGGGGGGGTGAATTAGTATACCAAAATTTACTGAACTCAAACTTCTAAATAGTTTAGCAAATAACCGGTATAACAGATTCACTAATAGACCGGTTAAGATAAATGCAAACCAGATAGAAAATAAAGCATTCACCCACAAGAGCACAATCACCATAACACAAGATGTTTGACATGGAAACCCAAATGGGAAAAACTATGGTGAGCAGAAACTCACAAGTAACTATCTGCAGAATAGAAACTAGACTGGTTAAGGTAAGAACGGTTAAGGTCATACAATGTTCTTCACCAGAATAGATCCTATTAAGAATCTAGATCTTTGTTAGGAGATAATTCCTAGTAAAGACTACCTTGTGAGAGGATTTCAGATTCACAGTTGTGAACCACCTTGTTAGAGGATTTACAAAGGCTTTGCTAGGCCTACCCAGTTAAGGGTTTAAGACTTGTCGAAGATGTGAGTAATCAACAAGTGAGTGATCTAGATACTAGCACAATATGCTTGGTTATATCCTTGATAGCTCATTATTAATGCATTTCAGCATTGCTTCAGTCTTGAATATCTCCACACTCTTTTTCTTCACATAGACCTAATCTTCTCTTCTATGATGGCACATACAAACCCTCATCAACAACTAAAACCCTAGACATGATGCCCTTATAAAAGAGTCTAATTTCATGTTGGTCCAATAGGATTAAATTAGAAGTTCCTAGGTTCAGTGCATCTAGACACATTTGGTAACATGACACAAAATCACCGCCAAAGAGTCGATGGATGATAACTTATTATAGAAATACTAGTTGGTAACTCATCACAAGGTAATACCAGTTCATACAATTTACTGATTACTGGTTGTCAAAAATGAAGACTGGAAAAATATTAACTATCATTTTGTTCCTTCATACTGCTTGAGATTCTCAAACCGCTTGAGGTCTTCATATGGCTTGAGGTCTTTAGTCAATTTTTGACTGGTAAACATCTTCTGCAAAACACCGATAGTCTAAAGACTGTAATACATAGTACCAGTTGGAACAAATACCAGTTGATCATAACTCATACATCAAGAAAGTGTACACAAAGAAAGTGTGTGTCAATAAATGACAATCACAACATCATCAAAATGCCAATAATCTCCCCCTTTGGCATTGATGGCAACCCTTAGGAAAATTTTGACATATAAGTGTTTTTACAACAAAAATATGCTATATGCAAAATTACTCCCCTTAAGCATATACACTATCCCTTTTGTAGAAATTACAATGTATACTACTCCCTTAAAGAGGTAACATGAAACTATACATAAAATTCACCAAAATTTTAAATACTACTCCCCCTTTGCCAACAATGACAAAGTAATGCAAAATAACCCCTATTTCTCATTATCATTAAAAAGTGAGTAAATGTTTATGACAATAAGGAATGAAACTTATCAAAAATAGATTTAAAAGCTTGCATAAAAGTCTTCATGGTTAATGACCATGATTCAAGTAATGAGGTAGCAACCTCACTCTTAGTTTGCATCTAAGATACCTATTCTTCCATGGCATCAATGGTACTCATCTCTTGAGTTAACATTAAGGCTTCCATATTGAGAAATCATTTCTAAAGAATTTGTAGTCTGGGTAATAAGACTAGTTGAATCTCATGCAAATCTCTTGATTGGTTGTTGATCTCTAATTCTATCCTGGTAGTCTGAAGCTAATAACGATGAACTATTTGCCCATATGTAGTGAATGAGTCATAGGGAAACTTGAAATTGTTGATGTATGCTTGGAACTCCAATTGGAGTTTATCTTTCTATTTGAGCACATCATCACAGAATAGATGGGGTTGGCTGATTTTGCTCAATAGTAGTTTGCCCTCATCCATAGAAACACTTATATCCTTCTGTTGTTTTTGAAGTTGAGACCGGATCTCATTTAGTTTCTTGACTAAGGCAGTGTTGAGTTCCTTTTCATGCTTCTTCTTTGCATTTTCTTCAACAACTTCTTCCAGGCATTGGACCTGGTCCTCTACAATGGTACATACAAGTTTAAGCTTTGACAAAGAGGAATCGATACTAGGGAGGTTAGTACCGGGAATCAAACTTGTAAGAGTGTCAACCGTAGTTTGAATAACATCTTCTTCCTTCTTCCTCCTTCCTCCTCAATGCTTCCAATCATTCTTGTGCAAGCTTTATGCTTTGGAGCAGCTTTGATTCATCTATAGATTGGAGATCAATAGGATTGGTGATGTCAACTAGTTTGGCTTGACTGCCGGTTGCCTTGGGAGTCTCCACTTATTTGGCTTGTTCTGCTTCCTTCTCCTTTGTTGCTCTTTTCATTTCTTCTTCTTTCTTTTGTTCCTCTTCTTGTTTCTTCTTTAGTTCTTCCTTCTTCTTATCTTCTTCCTCCTTTTTCTCCTCTTCTTTCTTCTTCTCCTCTTGTTTCCTCTTCTCCTCTTCTTTTCTCTTCTCCTCTTGTTTCCTCTTCTCCTCTTGTTTCCTCTTCTCCTATTCTTTTCTCTTCTCTTCTTCTTGTTTCCTCTTGTCTTCCACTTTCTTTTTCTCCTCCTCTTTCTTTTTCTCTTCCTCTTTCTTTTTCTCTTCCTCTTTCTTTGCTTTCTCCTTATCAGCCTTTTCCTTGTCTAGATTCTCCTTTTCTACTTTTTCTTTATCCTGTTTCTCCTTCTTTGTGTCTGAAGTGACATCTTCAACATCCAATGCATTGACATCAATAGTGTCAACCTGTTCTGTAACTCTTTCTCCTTCACCATCAAATACCTCATCTGGTTTGGCTACAGATACATTGGGTTCTTGTTCAGCCTTCTTATTGGCCTCAGACACTTGATGTAATCTAACAACAACTTTTACATGTAGATGACTTTCCTTCTCCACTTTAGAGGTTCTACCTTCTAGCAGCCTGAGTCTTCTTCTTCTCATGAAGAAGAGACCTTTATTCTTGTCCATTATCTCAAACAATTCAGAATTTGAGGCATTGGGAAAGTACTAAGCAAATACTTTCTCCCTTATTTCTTGTTCTTTCTCAATGGCAATGCACCATTTATAGTCCAAAGAATCACCAATCTAATTTCAGATGGCGACCGGTCATTAATTTTAGGTCTCAGAGACAACTGAGAGTCGGGGGGTGAATCAGTTGTCAAATAAATTCAAGCCAAAAACAACTTAACCAACTTAATGCTTAATGCCAGTAAACCAGTTAAGTATGTCGATAGACAGTGTTAATAGTTAATTTCTATACCGGTAAAGATTAATGCATAAAACATAAACATAAATTCATCCACAACACATAACACCAATGTTTGTATGTGGAAACCCTGTAAGGGGAAAAACCACGGTGGGAAACCTTACCCACAATTAGATGATACTATTGCAGATAGTAAGCATACATAAATGGGGTCTGCACATGCAGAAAGGCCAACAACCTAGAGCTCACTGCTCAATCATAGAATGGGAGTCACACTGACTATAGTTGGATGGTTAAATCCAATAAGAATGTACTACATAAAATAGCATCTTCATATGCTGGATTCAGTACTGGTGTAATGCTGATATGCTTCTAAAAAAACCTAGCTTCACCTTCAAATGATGTCTTCATGTATAGCTCTACTTAATCTCGCATATACCTTCTCACAATTCTTTTTTACATTCCACATTTGATCTTACAAATAAGATCTTACATTTATACCATAACATAAGACCAATTTTAGTAGGTCGGCTCTACAAGATATTACAATAAAAACATTTTACAAACAATATGATGTCTGATGCAATAATCGATTAAACATGTCAGCTTAATGCATTTACAACAATAATAAATCATCTCCATAGCATGCCATGCTGATCTAGAAAAGATAAACCTATCCGTATAACCCTAGGTAACCCTGGACCTATTTGTTGGTAAAAACAAATATGCAAATATGAATATACCAATGATTAATTCTTCAAAACAAAGTATCCACACAATGTCTTTGACATTACCAAGTGTCTTCCATATCATTCCAAGTGGCCGTGATCATTATATCCTACTGGTGAACCATATACCAATAAATGTGCAATAGTTACTTGCTTGCCAGTGAATGCTGCTGGATCTCCAGAGTGCTAGTGCTCTAGTAGGTGTTGACATCAATGACAAAACCATACCAAAATACCAACAATTAACACACAGATATTTAATCATTTCTTGCTCTACTTCTTCCTTCTCATTATCAGAAAAATCATCAAAATATTCTTTTAAGTCATCAAGCACCTTTCTCTTAATATTCTTTAAAGTCCTTTCATAATGTGTCAGAGGCTTATAAGAAGAGGTGTCTATATTTACCGATGTTGATGATGTAGGTGCATTACTAGTAGACTTAGCCTTCTTTCTTGATTGCTTCGCTTTCTTAGGCTGCACTTCCGGTTCGGTATCCTCTAAATCTGGTGAGTTGTTTTTGGTCTTCCACTTCCTCTCAAATACTTTAGCGGGTGCATCTTCCAGTTTCTTCTTGGCAGGTGACCGCTTGGTCACTTTTGGGTTGGCTGATGTAACTGGTGCTGATACCGATGGTACTACCTTTCCCTTTTTCACTATAGGATCTTCAACCGGTGTTACTCTCTCCAAGTAGGTGTCGATTTTCTTTTTCTTAGCATCTAGTGGTGAGGCAATCAGGGTAGAGGCATACCCATCCAACATGTTATACATCACTTCATACCCATGGGTTCTACTACTTCCTTTCTTGGCTCTATCACTTCCATTATGCATTCATCTACCTTTATGATAAAGCAGATGTCATCTTCATATTTCTTAGAATATCTCCAGAAATCCTCATCCTTTAGCTCATTTTCTACCTAAATTCATCAAAATAGTTATTCAGAACCTCAGGATATCCGGTTCCCACCGCTTGGAGTCTTTCCCTAATTTGCTTAGTAACCGATTGGTTAGTAGATCATTGAATATCACATACTCCAGGAAAATAGCCTTGAAAGTAGAAAAATAGACCGACTAAAAGTTGTCCAAACCTGAACCTTAAAGAATTATCCTGTTTAATGGACTTCAGGTTCAATAGAAGTTGCTTCTCCAAATAGGTACATAAATCAAATGAGGCGTCTTCCTAAATCATTCTGTAGGCAGTGTTCACTGCACCAATAGGGACAAAGTTTATTTTGCTTGCATAAAACACCTGGTAGCTGATCACCATGCAAGTATACTTAACCAAGTCATCTTTCATGGGGTTGGTAGTCATTCCCCATTGGTCGCTTAGAGAACTAGTGAGCTTAGTCATTTTAGTATTGATAACCTTCCTTAAAGTTGGCACCTCATCAATGTTACAGAAATGGTGATGACATGAATTGCTTCTGGTGTGATATCATGCATCTGCTCGAGGTACATTTTATTACTATGTACTCTGCTCAAGATGATGCAGATGTGATCTTCCGTGAACTCTTCAAGAAAATAAACTGCATTGTGTAGTTTCTTCCACTCTAGGATGCTATATTCCAGTTTGATTTTCCTATCATCCTCACATAATAGACCTAGCTGGGAATAGATCACTAGGGATCCTAGGTCTTCCAATTTGCAATCAATATAAGCTGAAATATCTTCCTCAACTATGACTCCAGCGGGTATCTAGGATAGGGCATTGTATTTCATCTTCTTTTGAATAAAATTTGCTGAGTCTATAGGTGCACTAGAACTGGAGTGCAATGTAGAAGCCATGATTAAATGATAGACAAAATTTTTGAGAAATACCTTCACACTTTGAAATTTAAGGTTTTGTAATGTTGCTCACAACACACCACTTCGGTTGCTAGATTACCACTTTGGCGTTCTTCACCTAATTGATTGAAAATGATCTCTGAATTCTTCTGCAAGATTTTGAATTTACTTTGAATCGCTAGATGACTCACTCTTGTCACTCTACACTTGAAAATTCTTCGCTCAAAAATAGATAATTGAAAATGGCATCAAAAATCCCTTTTAAATACCATAATAAATGCTCCACCACTAGGGTACAAACCCTAATTTTGCCTTTTACCACTTCAAAATCTTCTGTCAATTGATAGATAATGTATACCAGTTAAGGTCTTTACTGATATAAACTAGGGGTTCAAATATTTCACCGATATGCTCCCCCTAAGCTTTTCTGAAGCTCAGTTTGTCGGTTCACAGACTTCCACACTATGTGCAGAAATCGGTTCATCTTGTGATACTTCTTTAGGTTTCTTTTTCCATGTTTTATTCATTTCCTCTTGAATGGTTTCAACATCAATCTTCCCTTTTGGAGTTATTGGTATATTATCTGATAGGTTCTTTCTCATTCTGTAGATTCTAGCAGCGTGTCCCAGTTTATTGCAATGATAACATACCATTCTAGGTGTTCTCCATGGTCCATTGTTCATACTACCATCCTTCCTTCTACATGTTGTAGTAGTGTGACCGCTACCATGATAGATCAAACAGGTTGCTCTCCAACCATTTGTCGCTTGATAGCTACCACCACCTGACTGATGGTCATAGGCATTATACCGGTTTGGATTTTGGTTCACAGTGGGTTCCGAGATAACTCCTTGAGTCCTTGGAGGGTATCTCCCAGTGTTGTGCAAAATAGACCTGCATTCAAATGCTCTATGCCCAAACTTGTTGCATGCATAATAATTTCCATTTAATCTATTGGATCTAGGCTTATTGTTTAGAAAATAAGAAAAATTATTGTAGGCCTTATTTCTACACACATTAGCAGTATGTCCTTCCTTGAGACAATTAAAGGAAACAGGTTTAAAATTCTTCTTACCTTTATCCTTTGATGTTGGTTGCTTCTTTGATGCTACATCTTTTGTTCCAGAGGTCTCACCTTCCTCATAACCAGAGAAACCAAGTATAGGGGTATTCTTTACCGGTTTTGTTGATTCAAGCTTTTGCTCTAGCTTAGCAGTACTCTGCTTGAATTTGGCAAGTATCTCCTTTGTTTCAATAAGTTCTTTGGAAATAGAAGAATTGGATTCCTTCAAGGTTGCATTCTCAAAAATAGCCATGTTTAGTTCACCTTGCATTTCTTCTTTTTCCACTTTACTCTCTTGGAGATGAGCGATAAGGGCACTGATTTTTTGCTTCATCGTGGAGATCTCATGATCTTTGTCTTTTACTAGATCTTCATCTTTCCTTCGGTTCTCAATCTCTTGACACATTCTGATAGTCAGTCCTTCTAGTTCCCTTCTCAGGTTGGCATTAGATTCATTCAGTTTTTCAACTTCTTCAACTAGGGCATCCATGTCTACTTCATCAGAAGAACTATTTTTAGTAAGCTCCATTAGTTTCTCAACATGCTCTCTTGTTTTTGCCAGAGAGGCTTTATACTTGACTTTGAGTTCATCATATGCTCTCTCAGTCTAAGTGAGATGATGAGTAAGTTCCCTCACAATGTGTTCCCCCATATCTCCATCCAAGTGGTTAGACTTATAGAAAGGTTGGCTCTGATACCAATTGATGAATACTAAGACGGGGGGGGTGAATTAGTATACCAAAATTTACTGAACTCAAAATTCTAAATAATTTAGCAGATAACTGATATAACAGATTCACTAATAAATCGGTTAAGATAAATGCAAACCAAATAGAAAATAAAGCATTCACCCACAAAAGCACAATCACCATAACACAAGATGTTTGATGTGGAAACCCAAATGGGAAAAACCATGGTGAGCAGAAACTCACAAGTAACTATCTGAAGAATAGAAACTAGATTGGTTAAGGTTAGAGCGGTTAAGGTCATACAATGTTCTTCACTAGAACAGATCCTGTTAGGAATCTATATCTCTATTAGGAGATAAGTCTTGTTAAAGACTACCTTGTGACAAAATTTCAGATTCACCATTGTGAACCACCCTTGTTAGAGGATTTACAAAGGCTTTGCTAGGCCTACCCGATTAAGGGTTTCAGACTTTTCAAAGATGTGAGTAATCAACAAGTGAGTGATCTAGATACTAGCATAGTATGCTTGGTTACATCCTTGATAGCTCATTGTTAATGCATTTTAGCATTACTTCAGTCTTGAATATCTCCACACCCTTTTTCTTCACATAGACCTAATCTTCTCTTCTATGATCGCACATACAAACCCTCATCAACAATGAAAACCCTAGACATGATGTCCTTATAAAGGAGTTTGATTTCATGTTGGTCCAATAGGGTTAAATTACAAGTTCCTAGGTTCAGTGCATCTAGACACATTTGGTAACATGACACAAAATCACCACCAAAGTGTCGGTGGTTGATAACTTATTACAGAAATACCGGTTGGTAACTCATCACAGAGTAATATCGGTTCATACAATTTACCAATTACTGGTTGTCGAAAATGAAGACTAGAAAAATGTTAACTACCACTTTGTTCCTTCGTACCACTTGAAATTCTCAAACCGCTTGAGGTCTTCATACCGCTTGAGGTCTTTAGACAATTTGTGACTAGTAAACATCTTCTGCAAAACACCGATAGTCTAAAGACTATAATACATAGTACCAATTGGAACAAATACCAGTTGAGCATAACTCATACATCAAGAAAGTGTACACAAAGCAAGCGTGTGTCCATCCATGACAATCACAACATCATCAAAATGCCAACAACATCTAATAATATGGCTTCCTTGATTCACTCTATTACATCACCTAAAGCTCAGTTTGTGTTTACACAAGATGAGCTACCTTGTAGTGAAATTCAACAACAGTATGATCCCTTCATGATTGTGATTATCATAAATGATAGTGTGATAAGATGAACATTAGTGGACAATGGTTCTGGCCTTAATATTTGTAGCATTAACTTGTTGCATAAGATTAATATTGATACATCTCTTATCAAGCTTGATTCTCTAACTATCTGTGGCTTTGATAATGTTGCTAAATCTTCACTAGGTATCATCACCTTGCTTGTTAAGGTAGGTCCTATTACTTTACCTACTCCTATCCATGTTATGTTTGGATAATTGAAATACAACTTGTTGCTGGGAAGACCTTGGATTTATAGCATGCAAGTTGTTCCCTCTACATTGCATAGGCAAATCAAGTTTATTCACAACAATACAACATATACCTCGTTAGGATACATGAGATTTCAAGCTTGTTTACAAATATATCAAGCTTTAAATCCTCTTCAATCAATTCTTCCCCAACTATCTTAGACAATTCCTATAAAACTTCTACTTTGATTAGTGTGACTAGTTCATCAAACATGTCTCCTATATCTCGATCGATTCCTGATGCTTTGTTAAGTGGACCTAAGGCTCTTGATGAAGAATCTTCTCATCCTGACTCTATGATAGAGAATACTTTCTCTCTCAATAGATTCTTGTAGAAGATAATTGGGGATCCCTTGATTTCAATCCTACTTTCGTAGGGGAATACATAATTCCCCCTAGAGAACCTAAGGTCAAAAAGAAGAAAGAAGAAGAAGAAGAACCTAAAAAGAAATCTACTTTATCTAGGCCATTGAGTAATATCTTTGTGGCGGCTTCTCAGATTTCATCTCCCTTAGTGTCTGGTCTAGAGGATTTTGATCATTTTCTTTTTGAAAATATCATTTTTCTTTGGAAATGACTAACCTTTTGTTAGGATTCCCAAAGATACTGAGAGGGGGGAGGGAGAATCAGTATCTGATCGGTATAATAATTTTCTTAACTTATAACATGAAAAGCATATCAAAACTGTGTACCGGTAAACCAAAAATAATGCAGTAAATAAATAGCAACGACAACATAAGAAACACACCATAACACAATATTTTAACGAGGAAACCCGGTGTGGGAAAAAACTTAGTGGGATTTGTCACCCACAATATTCACTTACTGGCCAATAAGAGAATATTACTGCTTACAATAGGGGCCTACACATGTAGGAAGGCCAAGTGCCTAGAGCTCACTGCTCAATTACAAAGAAGTCACACTGACTTACAAAATGGATTATACTAATTCAATGTCCTGTACTACTTCAGATCAACATCTACTATGCTAGATTCGGTACCAGTTTAAGCTCTTCAATATACATAAACCCTTATCCCAATAAGTCTCACATTAGGTCTGCTACCTTCTTTTCATACTTCACATTCTTTCTTATCATAAATGATCTACCATGATCTCATACATAGATGAGTCATATTACAATATGCCAAGTCGGCTTACAAAAGATTTTACAATTAAATAAAAAATACATTTAAACAAAATTCCTATCGGTCATGGTGTCGGTGATCTATATGTCAGTGTCGGTGCCTGTGTCTTCCTACTAGTATCACATGATTGTAAGGTTGCCATCAATGACAATACCTTCAATCACCTACAATTTCTCATTGGAGTGTGTATTTGCCCACAATCTCCCCCTTTGGCGTTGATGGAAACACTAATGAAAAAAATAAAAAAGTGTCCAAAAAATGATGTCCAAAAAGAATTTCTTACCAAAATTGTGTTGTCAAAAGTCCATGCTCCCCCTAAGCTGATGATGTTCTGTTCTGATCATTTTTCTCATCTCACTACTACCCCTTTGACATCAATGACAAAGGTTGTCATTTGTTGTCAGTGGAGTGTGTTTCCTACCTAGATCCTTGTATCCTGTGGGTTACAATCTGAAAGAGTTCTGCTAATACCAAATTTAGACACTCAGTAAACTTTTCACTGTCTTTCAGTGCAGCCTCTATCCTTTGAATAGTACCAGTGAGGTGATGCATTTGTTCCTCTGGTGTCTTCATTCCTTGAACAAGTGCCTCAGATATCTCTTTACTCAAAGATATGAGGTACTCCAATTTGGGGCTGAGTTTGCATTTAAGGTCTTTTGCCTTCCCTTTTATTTTGTCTTTCTCATTTTCAAATTTCTCAAGTTTTTCTTCAAGATTGTGTATCATCTACTCTGTAACTGATAATGGTTAGATGAACCAATGAGGTTATCAGCTATATTGTCAATCTCCTTTTGTACCTTACTTATTTCCTTGTCTATATCTATTGTCAGAACATTTGTCTTGCATGTATCTCTATAGAGTTCCTTAAACTCCATTATTATTTTGTTTAGTGCCAGTAAAAGGGTGCCAATGTGTCCCATGCACTTCTTTATTGTTTCATCAAAGAAATTATCTTTCTCTTCATTCATTTTCTCCTTAACTGTGTCCTCATTTATTTGATCAATTGTCAAAGTATTGTTAGTGATGTATTTAGACAAAGTGTCTAGTTGACCTAAAGAATCTTTATTATCCATATTGCACTTGGGTTCTGTCAATTTAAGAATGGGGATTGTATCATCAATAGCTTTATAAGATTGTGCACTACACTCTGTGATTTTCTTTATTGAGTCCAATAAGATCTCTATTACATTTGTAGGGTGGAATTATGCTATAGAAGTACTAGATGTCTGTCCAACTATTTTTACAGTTTCCATGGTGTCAGTTGTAGTAATAACCTTTCTTTTCTCTTTCTCAAGAGGATTTGTTTGGGTATGCATTTCTATTAGCAATGGTTTAGGCTTTTCAGTTTTTGTCGGTGGCATTGTCTCAGTTTGAACTTGTACATCAACCTGTTTCTATTCTAGTGCCTCAGATGGTGTCTCTAAGCTCTCAACTGCTAGATTCTTAGATGTAGCCTTTGAATATACTTCCAATTTGTTTGTATTTACCTCTGCACTATTCATTTCTAGTTTCTCTAATTGTTTCTCAGTAGAGTCCTCTGTCAGTTTCTTTGTCTCTTTACTAACATTGATTTCCACATCTACAGTCGGTGACTCAGTAGTCACATCTTTCTTCTTGTCTTCAGTGGTTGCTTTATCTACCACAATATTCACCTCTTGTGTATCAATATTCATGGTATACAAAACTTTAGACTCAGGATTTGTATCCTTTAGAGGAGTCTCCATACTCTCAGTAGCCGGTTGTGTGTCAACTATTTCTACTGGTGGAGTATCAAAAGGAGGTGGGGGTAAGTTGTCAGTTATCTTAAGGTTCAGAGGTCCACCTTCCTTGCCTTTCCCCTTATCCCTATCCTTTTGATATACTCTGATAGTATTGGGTCTTTTAAGTTCTTCCTGTTCCTCCTTTTCAACAAAGAATATGTCCCATTGATCCGCAGTCTCTTCTAAAATTTCAGTCATTCTCCTTGCCATCAGTGCTACATGTCGATGAGTGATTGAGAGTACAGTGTGGTTGGCCTCACTGATTAATTGATCAATTTCTTCTGGTGAGTGCACTGGGTGAACTACAAGTAATTTTTCAATTTTTATTTTCTTGTCCAACTCAACAATAGCTACCCTTCTAGCTTCAAGTCTTTTGTAAAGATCAATGGGTATTTCATCAACAATTTCCATCAAAAATTTCTTGTAAATATCCAAGTGTAAAATTACACTATTTTCTATGCTCTCTTTGTCATCAGCTGAAAGTAGTATAGTTTGCTAATATTCTTCAACTTTCCATCCTCTGTTATTTTACTAAGAAGCTTATCCAGTGAAGCGATGTCTTGTTTTACTTTTTTCTTCTTCGGAGTCAACTTCTTTGTTGGAGGCCTCACTGCCTGTTGCTTTTGTCTGGTTATCCTAGGTGTGGGTGAGGGTACCGATGAGGGTTTTCTTTTCCTTTCCACCCTTTTGAATACTACTAGTATATCACTCTCAGAAGAAGTTCCAACCGATGAAAGATGAGCTTCCAATTGAAGTCCTTCCAGCTCATTTTCGTTGATACCAGTTTGTTTCAAAACATCTTCCTTAATTGCCTGTCGGGTTCCTTTTTTCACAATTTGCTCAACTTTCTTAACCCTTTTCCTTGACTAAATTCCACTTTCAATTGTTTCTGCATTTCCAAAGACTTTCTCAGCAGGTTCCTTTGGTGCTTCAAGGAGGGCTTTTGCATAAGTTTCTATGATGTTATCATCTGTTTCATAGCCCATTTCAGTTACCCAGATAGTCCTATGGACAACTACCTCCATCCAGATTTCATCTTTCTTAATTACAAAACATATTTCCTTTTGATATTTATCCACAATTGCCTGTGACAATCTTGTTCTAGTCTTCATTCGAGCTTTTAGTGCCTGAAATGTTCATTTAAATTTTTCTTCCTGTTATCTCCCATGTTGTTTAGTGTATCCAAAAGTTGCTTTCCTACCGGTATGTCTAAACCAATATCTCTCCTACCAATACTGAGTACTTTCTTAGTAATATACAACATTAAACATACAAGAAAATTTCCAAATCTAAAGGTTCCTTTCTTATCTCCCTTTATCTTCTTCAGATTGTCTATTAATTCATCTTTGAGCCATTCAAATACATCTATTCTAGCATTGTTGTTAACCATATCATATGCACTTTTAATACATAGGCTAGATACTGAGATTAACCTATTTGCATGTGTAGCCTTGTAGCCTAAAATCATACTGACAAATCTTACATTGATATCCTTTTCATCATTTACCCTTAGAGACCTTTTGTCAAATGTTGTGTCGGTTAGGTCCATTACTGTGTCATTGGAGACCTTTTTAGTTCTGTCAAGCCTGCTACTGGTGGAAGGTAACCCTGTTACTGCCTTTACTACTTCTTTGGTGATCTTATGAATTGAATCCAACCAGAAGAATTCATCATGAACTCTGCTTAGCACAATCCTTACAATATCCTTGGGAAAATCTGGGACACTAAGGATTTTAGTAAAACCTAGGGTTTCTACTATCTTATGTTCAGGCTTGATATTTTCAGATTCATCACAAATCACAGTCCAATACATGTTGTTGATTTCATCATCTCCTAATTCCTCTATATGACAATGTATGTATATCCTAGGGTCTTCAGCGTATACTACTCCCTTAGGAATTTGAGAAAATGCACCTAGGGTATCATCTTTCTTTGCTATTTCGGGAACAAGTTTGAATACGGGTCTAGGGCGCTTGATTACTTCAATCACAGTAGGGTTTGTAATAAATTTAGGAGTGGATGAAGAAGAAATAGTTATAAATACCTCAATCTACCTTTAGGATGAGTGCTTGGATGAACTGCTTCACTACTTTGCTAAGGATGCTTTTGCTCAGGAATTTTCGTCCTCTCAAAGATTTGAATGCTCAGTTAATGAAAAAGGAGCCAAAACACTTGCTTTATAATGTTATTTTCTCCAACTACCATATTTGATGCTTGCCGGTTAAGTCACAACTTAACTCATTTATCAGTAAAGAAGTAATTTCAACTTCTCACCATCAACCAAGGGTATGTTAGCATGTTTTTTCAGTTTTTTGCTAAACCCCCAAAGGATTTTCCTTCAGTTAGATGAAGAGTCTCCTGCTAGTGGAGTGTTACTCTATTCTACCAGTGGAGGAGTATTCCCATCAACATTATGATCTGACTTTCTGATCCATTGTTTTGAGAATTCTTGCTTTACCTCTTCAACTTTTTCTTTACCTTTCAAACTAGGACCTTTGTTATTTGCCGGTGGAGTCTTGCTTCTACAAAATTTAGTAATATGTCCAATTTTGTTACAAGCATAACAAGTCACATTGTTTTTTTGAATAGCTTTCCTATATATCCTATGCCAGTATGTGTTCTACATTGATTAGATAGATGTCCAAATCTTCCACAAACATAACATCTTACATTCATTCTACAGCATTTTGAATTATGACCAATTTTGTTGCACTTAGAACATTGATTAGTGGGTGTAGTAGTGTTTTGATAATTTATAGATCTACACTAATTTTCTCTATGACCATACTTGTTATAGTTAAAGCATTTCCCATTGAATTTGTAAGCATTAGGTTGTCCTACCGGTTTACTTTGATCATGATTCTTTGTAGTACTGGAGATTTCACCAACTTCAAAGCCAAGGCCATTTGTATCACCATTAGGTTTCTGATTCTTCAGCATGTCAACAAGTTCTTCTGAACTTTTCTTGAATTTCTCCTTGTGTTGATTTGCAACAGTCAGTTCATTCTCCAAGATTCCTTTTTGTCTCATGAGTTCAGTTCTATCTTCAACATATCATTTTCATGACCGAGTCTTGTGTTTTCATTTCCAGCATCATTTAGTCTTCTAACCAAATCATCTTCATTCTTCTTTCTATCTTCAATTTCTCCAGAAAATCTCATAGTCATATCTTGCATCTCATTCTTCATTGTACTGTTATCTTGTCTCAATTTGTTTACCAGATCATTAAGACTTTCTTTTTCATCTTCATCATTCTGCATCTTTTCTCAAAGTTCTCTTCTTTTATTCCTTGCTATAGTGAAATTTTCTTGAAGTCCTCGAATAATATCCTATGTAGCCTTCAGATCATCCTCAAGTTTGATATTCTTTAGTTTTTTTGCATCATAGTCTGAAAGAGCAGTTTCCAATTGCTTTCTCAAATTTTCCATCTCTACCAGTGTCAAGACCTTCCTCAAGTTGTTAGGCTTTTGAAAATAGAAGACCAGGCTCTGATACCAATTGTTAGGATTCCCAAAGATACTGAGAGGGGGGGGTGAATTAGTATCTGACCAGTATAATAATTTTCTTAACTTATAACATGAAAAGCATATAAAAAATGTGTACTGGTAAACCAAAAATAATGCAGTAAATAAATAGTAACCACAACATAAGAGACACACCATAACACAATATTTTAACAAGGAAACCCGGTGTGGGAAAAACCTCGGCGGGATTTGTCACCCACAATATTCACTTACTGGCCAATAAGAGAATATTACTACTTACAATAGGGGCTTGCACATGCAAGAAGGCCAAGTGCCTAGAGCTCACTACTCAATTACAAAGAAGTCACACTGACTTACAAAATGGATTATACTAATTCAATGTCCTGTACTACTTCAGATCAACATTTACTATGCTAGATTTGGTACTGGTTTAAGCTCTTCAATATACATAAACCCTTATCCCAATAATTCTCACATTAGGTTTGCTACCTTCTTTTCATACTTCACATTCTTTCTTATCATAAATGATCTACCATGATCTCATACATATATGAGTCTTATTACAATACGCCAAGTTAGATTATAAAATATTTTACAATTAAATGCAAAATACATTTAAACAAAAATCTTGTCGACCAAGGTGTCGGTGATCTATATGCTGGTGTAGAGTCTGCTAGTGCTAGTGCCTATGTCTATTTGCTGGTATCACATGATTGTAAGGTTGCCATCAATGACAAAACCTTCAATCACCTACAATTTCTCATTGGAGTGTGTATTTGCCAACACCTTTATGGTCTTGGTTTTCACATTCTCGCTAGGTGTGGATATAATGAAAATGGGTGTGGTGCACAAGAACAAGGGATCAAAGTTATTGTTATCATAAAATCTCACACCCTTGCTGAGCTATAAACTCAACAACCTTGTGAAACATGCAAACAACCCTAAAGTGTGGGACCTTGCGCAAGGGGGTTGAATCTCCAGAGAAAGTCGCCTTCCTTATCAATCCAAGTGCAGGTGTTGAACCAATTCAACACTTCAAATCTTACTTCTAACCCTATCCTAACAACTTATAGAGGAAAAGGGAAGAGAGAAATGCTTAAAATGAAAAGAAGTGATGCACCAAGATAAGAGATTGTTCCTCTACCCACCTGAAATGGCACAAGGAATCAACTGAAATACCCAAGAGATGCACAAACTTCAGTTGCATGAGTGGCCCAAACACATGTATGGAGGTTAGGATTTACTAAGTGTCAAGAGGAGAGAAGGATTCCCACAAGTGACACTCAAGAAAACAAGTTAACACAATATATATGGAGAAAAGAGCCACAAAACATACACCCATGATGAAGGTAAGGAAACATACACATCTTGCATAAGTTGAAGGAAGGAAAGAATGTAATTTCAATTCATTCAAAGGCCAAAGGACAAACTTACAGTTGCAGAAGTGCAAAAATAATTAGAATTCTTCAAGAGAAGAGAAAGAGAATAGGAAAACTCAAGGCAGCGGGGAGAGAACCCTTTACAATGAGGCTTAATAGCCTTTATATAGAAAATTGGTTACAAGAGTGATCATGACCCCTGCATGTCAGTCTAGGAGTGTAGGGAAGTGCATGCACTTGACTTTAGTACTTGCAAGCAACCTATCCACACCCACAAAAGGCAACCCTGAGAAGGTGGGTTGACTGACCTTCCAAAGTTAGAGTATATAGACATGACATTCATCACTGCAATAAGAATGGCCCCGTACCTCCCTTGATGGAAATCCTACCAAAAATATTAAATGCACCACTGTGGCTCCACAAAAGAGGCTGCACAAGTCACAAAAGTCGTTGGAGCATTTAAATCTTTGAGTGTCGATCACGCCATCAAGAAGTGTTGCAAGGTGGAAGTAGTTTGGAAGACTTCAGATACCTAGGCCACCAAAGTTGGGGAAACTTCGGAGACCTAGGTCACCGAAGTCAGGGGAGCTTCGGAGACCTGGGTCACCAAAGTTGGGAAGACTTAGGAACTTGGGAACCTAGGGATTCCGGAGTTCTAGGGTAGAAGACTTAGGAACTTGGGAACCTGGGGGTTTTGAAGTTCTGAGGTTGAAGAAGTAGGAACTTGGGAACCTGGTGGTTCTGAAGTTTCAGTATTGAAGAACTGAGGAAGTTGGGAACCTGGGGGTTATGGAGTTCCAGGGTAGAAGAACTAGGAAATTGGGAAGCTAGGGGTTGCAGAGTTCCAGGGTTGAAGATCATAGGATATTGGGAACCTGGGGGTTCTAGAGTTTTGGGATTGTAGAACTAGGAACTTTGGAACTTGGGGGTTCCGAAGTTCTGGGGTTGAAGAACTTAGGAACTTTGGAACCTGGGGTTCCGGAGTTCTAAGGTAGAAGAACTAGGAACTTGGGAACCTAGGGGTTCTGGAGCTCCGGGGTTGAAGAAATAGGAACTTGGGAACCTAGGGGTTCCGAAGTTCCGGGGTTGAAGAATTTATGAACTTGGGAACCTGGGGTTTCTGGGGTAGAAGAACTATGAACTTGGGAACCTAGGGTTTCCAGAGTTCTAGGGTTGAGAACAAGAGACCAAGGAAGGGAACTTCAGAACCTTGGGGTTCCGGAGTTCTGTGAAAGAAACATATCTGTAGAAAGATATAAAGCTCATGCTGACAAGAAGAAGAGGGATGTCTAGTTTGTTGTGGGAGACTTGGTGTGGGTTCACTTGAAGAAAGAAAGACTTCCAAAAGGCAGATATACAAAGCTTATGCAAAGAAAGATTGGACTCTATCAAATCTTGCAAAAATGTGGCCAAAATGCTTATGAACTTCAACTCCCACCTGATCTTGGTTTTTCACCTATATTTAATGTATGTATGTGACTTAACTCTTTATAAATGTAGTGTTGATGTAGGAGAAGACACAATTTAGGTTATTGCAGATGATGACATTCCCAAACATGAACCACCAAGGTTGCATAAGGTTTTAGACACTAAGGTTGCAAAGAGAACAAGGAACAATGTTTATATGGAATATTTGGTTTCTTGGAAGGGACAACCTAATTCTGAAGCCATCTGGATGACATAACAATAGATCAAAGACCATGGTGCAGACCTACAGGCTCTCATCTCATGTGGACTTGATATTTCTTCTTTCGGGGACTATGGTGCAGGAGAACCCCTTCAAGTTGAAAAATCAAGCTCAGAGGAGGAAGGATAAGGCATAAAACATGTATTTAGGATGTTTTACATGTGTTTCAATCATGCATTGTGTGTTTGTAATAAAAGACCCCATCTTGTGAGTCAAACTCCTATTTTGGCATCTTGATAAGCCAATTAGGACTTTTGGGCAAAAGGGGATAAATTGTGTGTAGGACATAGTTATCCTAGTAGTTTTAGTGCTTCTAGGGTGTTTTAAGAGGGGTTATTCTTAAACCAAGGCATTAGGAGGTGAGAAATGACATTTTGACAACTTTGTCAAAAGTTGTCATAAGCAACTTTTTATGCAATTTTTACATTTTTGTTTGTTTGAACTCCTCCAATGGCTCTAACCTCTTGTTTTCAGTTGAGAGTAGTTTTAGACTAGTATATACACCTTGTGTATCCAATTCCCAAGGTTAGACTATATGGAGGAAAGTTTTGATGACTGGAAACTAATGAAATTCTGAGTTTTTTCCTGTAATTTTGGAGTTTTGGTATGGGGTACGACATTGTACGGATTGAGATCAATTCCCAATGACATGACTATATTAGAATAGTGAGTCACTTTTGATTTGGATTTGGTTTGAGGTTCATATTGTGTGTTTTGCTCCTGTTATTCCAATAGTGTTGTAGGTACCCAGAAAACTAGGGTTTACCTAGGGTTTTGCTTCTCCATGGTCATAACTTGTAATTTATCAATTTGAGACTCATGGGATTCGGTTAAATGCAAGTATGGCTAGTGTATTCTAAGATTCCAAAATCACTTTGTAGGAGGAGCAAGGGAGGTGTGTGTTTGAACCGACCCTAGGTATACATCCCTATGTGGCTACCTAGTCCTTAAACAACAAAGCTACCCTAGAATGTTAATGGTGATGATTCTAGGCATGTAACCTTGGAATCCATGATGGTTTATGGTTCCCCACATACTCATGGGGTTTTGATTGTATGGTTTGTTCATTTGGACATAGTTGCTCCACAAATGGAGACCTAATTAGCCCTTTAGGATAGTTGACCTTCATCATTTTCACACCTTTGTTTGTCATACCTTGACCCTTCCTTTTGGGAAATTGTGTAAGGACCAAAAGGGTATTTGAATCTATGACTTTTTTTCTAGGGTGTTTGGAAAATTTTAGACTTAAGGTCCCTTTACCCGTTTCAAAGGGCTATTGGCAAATAGGCCTAATTGTGAAGGTGTTATAGGGAATGGTGTTGAATCCTCACAACCAGTGTTTGATCTGGTCCAGGTGAGTCATGTTTGACCCAAAATAGTTGTGGTAATGGTCAGTAACCCTTGGAGGCTTCAGAGTGTATGTTGGAGCAAATTACCCAATTTGAGTAAGTATGAGTCTTGGAGATTGAGATGTGTTGAACTAATGTTGTAGAACCTTGCCTTGATAGGATCCTATTGTTGTTTTGAGGGGTCAGTGTCATACATCTTGGAGTGTTTGGTGGGATACAAGGAGGGCTCTACATCAGTTATCATCGAAACTACATCAAGATTTAGACATTCAGACCACTACTCAGAAGATAGGAGCATTGGTGCCCTGGTCTTCTCAATTTAGCTTCAAATTTTAACTATAGGTTCATAGTTGGATTCACTATCCATTTATGTGCTTTTTGTGAATTTTTTGTTTCACTATCATTTAGCATAATTAGTCCAAGTTTCAATTTTGTGAATGTATCTTCATACCCTAGATTTGGCATTCGGTTTACATCTTTTTCATTGTGGTAGTTCATCCTCCTATTAATGTAATGCATGTGAAAGACCCATTTTCTAGTTTATAAAGCGTAACTTGTGAAACCCTATTTCCATATATTACACCAAGAAGAAGATAA
The DNA here is from genome assembly GCF_030272615.1 of Cryptomeria japonica. NCBI lineage: Eukaryota > Viridiplantae > Streptophyta > Pinopsida > Cupressales > Cupressaceae > Cryptomeria > Cryptomeria japonica. The sequence continues at coordinate 778,463,663 of NC_081411.1, read as the reverse complement.
AGTTGTTGAACTACCAGCCAATGTGAGAGCTTGATCTAAGTGTTTGAAAATTGTGGACACTAGTCTAGATAGATGGGATGTATGGCACTTTGTTATCTAAGATGATAGAAAAAAGGTTGAATGATAGGGGATCATATTGACACTTGTGGAGCATGAAGTGAGGTGACATGATTTTTCTTCTAGATTTTTGGGGGTGGTGGTTTGATGCATCATATGTGAGGAATGGTATTGGTAACTATAGATCATCTTTTGTGTTGTCTCATGCATTAATTTGAGATATTTTTCTTGAAATGATGGTACCATTGTGATAGTATTTATCCTTATTGAGAGTTCCTATCTCATTCCATGGATTTTTATTCCCATCTAAAGGGCAAAATTGGTAGAATAAGAAGATAGCTGGGATTATTTCAATGGACATTCATTGTAGGAATCTGATCGAGGAAAGGGAACATTACATACCTGCAAACTCTTCTATTTTTTTTAAGAGCTTATGCTAGAGGTCATCAATTAAATTATTGGTGCCGCTCTCTAGATGAATGACCATGTGCACGATGGCTAGGTTTATGAGCTTTTCTTTGCCAATGCAATCCAGATGATGAGGGAAACATTGTGGAAATAATCTTTTCTCATAAGATGCTCACTCAAGACAATACTAATGTGATCAATGAGGCTATTTTGTCAATTCCAACTCAATCGACAATCGGGTCCATCACTAGTGTATTGGATGCCAGTACAGTTAGCAAGAAAGAGGTAGTGAAGTAGGCCATGGTTCTCTTTAGATAGAGTCTAGAAAATAGGAAATTAGAGGCTTTTGAGGTTCATTTGAGCATCAATGGGGACTTGTTCTCTCCCACCCAAATGAAATGGATCTATGAATTTGCAAATAAAATGATGTGTATTGTACACATGGTTCTATAAATATTTTGGCTATTTTAATATACGAACTTGTGCCCTCTAATATCGCTTATTTATCAAAATAATAATAATATAAATATTAATTTTAAATATACTATTAATAATTAATTTTTATATTATAAAAATAATTTGTATCCATGAATAAAATCGTATAATACATTAAAACTTTCACTAATGGTTGCAATAAAATTTATCTTGCAAGATTCAAAGATCATGTTTTATGTACGTGGATGACTTAGGTGCTATATGTCTTCATCCCACCTATTTTTTTTTTACTAATCTGTTATTTTTCTAATAATGTAACTATGTAATAATTATGCTCCAACGAAAGTGCCATATAAAACACATATTGTCAATTGTGGTGTGAGAGGCACTAACATAATCAAATTCTTGGAAAGATACTTGATTTAATGTCAAAGTCGATATTGTAGTTATCTAAATGGTGTGCAATTCAAATCTTTGAAAAGAAATAAAAACAAAATTGAATTTGTCTGCTGAAAAGCCAATAGAGTTAGAGACGTACTAAACATTATTGAAAAAGAAATTGTTGAATTGTTTTTGGTCTCGTGAATTGTTTTTTCATTTAAAAAAAAGGAAAATACGATTCCGATGCTCCCGGACCTATAAATATTAGGCTTCAACATTTTTCTCTTGCGTGAATATTTGCAATTGGAAATTATACAGAAGATTACGATTGGCTTTTAATTTTTCTCAAGCGTTTCAAGATGTAGCCGTCCGATTATTACGCTTCGAATATAAAGTATGGAGCTTAATACATCGAATTCAAATTATTGTCAACGAAGAAAATAATAGATTTAAAGTTGGGCAGAAGGATTGTTCTTCTAAATACGTTTGAGTATCAAACTTTCCATCAGTAAAATTTACAAAAGACTTTTGCTTTGATTAAACAGTTTTATTGGTATTTCAATTTAAAGTCTTCAGTCAATGATGCTGTTTTTGACTAGTTTATTATTATTAAATTAAAAAGAAAAAATGTTATTTTCAAAAGTAGGAAAACTTCCAATACTGTTTTCAACATAAAATAAGGTGTATGTCAATATCTTAAAAAGTGACATCCAATCTGCTAATGAACAAAGTATGATATGTTTAAAAAGTGATGATACAAATAGAAGTGTTTATGAATGTAATGGTATTTGGTTTTATTATATAATTTATTGTTCATTCAAATTTATTGTGTATTTATTCGTGAAATATTTATATATATTGAATCATTTTAATTTAGTTTTAGGTTTATTTTGATGAAAATATCTTAATGTAGTTATATCTTTTGTTGTATATTTTAACATTTTTCTCAATGATTTTCTTTTCTGGGATGAACTATTGAAGAAAGATGTTAATTATTTTCTTAGTATGTCCCTCTCTCATGAGAGTACCTTGGTGAAAGAGGATGATATTATGGTAAAAGAGGGTGATATGATTGACAATTGCCTTAATAACACCTCACCTTCTATTAATTTCAATAACCTTCTCCCTAGAGATGAAGCATCAACAAGATATGATTGTCTCTTTCCTAAGGTTTGTCATGAAGATACTTTAGAGCAAGAGGAAAATACAATTTCCCATCATTTTAATGTTTCCAATGCTTTCTCTCCTAAAGATTAAGAATCTAACCAAAGATCAGATCAATTTTATTCACATTGCTGAGAAGCCTAAGGTTGTTGTCCACCTTCATCAAGATTTCTCTCAACCTCACCAAAAACCAATAATTGTTGTAAGGGATAGAGTTAACCATCAATCTAATTATCATGTAGTGCCTTACACATATATTAATGAAGATTTTACTTTAGAAGCTGACAAGAACATACAAATTGAAGCACAATATATTTTGTTAGTTCCTACAATCATCTCTTCAATTAGGACAAATACACCATCTCCTACTAAACATATTCCTAAAGAAGAACTCTTGGAGGCTAATTGGGGGTCATTAGATTTCACACCTTCTTGTTGTAGAAAACCTAAGATGCTTGAATTTGATATCCAAAATTTTTATCCTAACACATGTCGAGATATTGATTTGCCCTCTTTAAACTTCAATCCAATTCCACCTATGAGTAAACCCTCCCCTGATCATACAAATCGATACAATGGACAAGTTTTAGGATGTGTGCAACAAAGTATTGAAAATCCTGAGAAATCACACTTTTCTAATGAAAAGCTAGGTTTCCAACCTCTTCCTTTGTAAACATCCCCTCCTCCATTGTATAATGAATCCATGTCTTCTAATTCCAATAGAATATTACAAGAAGATATGTTTTGTTTTATCTCCTTCATGCTAATTTAATTTCTCTTCTTTGGCCTAAGAGAACTTGAAATCTCTACTTTTTGCATGTATCATCAAATACATGGCCATTTTACTAATGAATGTCAATGTTTTCAAATTAAAATACAACAATATATTGATTTAGGTATCATAAAAATAACACGTGACAATGAATGGCATATTTCCAATGATAATTTCAAATAACATTCTAGTCCATATTATGTTGCTCCTCACTATGTGACATTGTTAGATTACCTATTTGGGGATCATTGTCATTCATGGTGGTACAATTTTAGGTGCAATCATACTTAGTGAGCAACACAATAGTTTATTTATTCTTGTCTCTATGCTTGGGGCAGGAATAATTCTAAATCTCTTTCCTCTTTCTAAGGATTCACTTTTTCTTATATGAGTTGCATTTTTCATAACATGATGTCCTTTCTTGCATAGAATTATCCTTCATGCGAGTACATGTGTGTTCCTTGGCTAGGACAAATTTCTTTCTTGAAATGGTACATCTCTTATGAATAAATAGCTTCTTCGAAATTGTGTAATCCTTCTCTTTGTCCCTATGCTTGGTGGGCATTGATTTCTCTTTATCATTTCTAACGATCCACTTTTCCTATGTTGACTAGTGTTTTCTTACATGATACAATGTCATTCCTTATGAGAAGTTGTTTTTTTGCTCAAGTATTTTATTTTATGTAAGAGTTGTGTATCCTTGACTACAACCTCTTGTTCATTTGGCAATGTATCTCAATTATAACAAACCCCTCACATTAGGTCAAATGTGTGTCATCCTTCATCAAGAATCTCTTTTTCCTAGCAATAGGGGGAGGTATGATTTCTTGTTCTCCTTCCTATATTTTGGTCAATAATGTTTTCTTTGTTCAAAAATATTCTCTTGGAGGTAGATATTTTGAGAAAAGATCTCTTTTGAACCAAAGGATACCCTTTACACTTGTTGCAAGATATCTCTTTTTCAACTATCTTGTCCTTGTTTCTAAGAGTAATGTCTCTTTAGCTTGGATTTATGAAAAGTGTTGCCTAAAAGGATATATCCATGGCATTGAAGGTGTGTATCCTTGTTTCTAGCTTCCTTAAGACATCAACATAGGACTAAGTTGACATCTTAAGGGGTTGGGTATTACATATTTCCCTCCTTGTACTATATTTTGCATGTGCTATATAGAGTGTTAATTCTCAAAACTAGAGAAACAAGTCTTATACAAGATGCTTCATGCCAAAAACTAGACATGTTGTTTTATATGTCTTATAAGGGGTGTTCATTCTTGAAACTAGACCAACAAGTTTTATACTAGTGGCTTCATACCCATAACTAAGAATATTTTGTTTCATGTCTTATAAAAGTTGTTGCATACCCAAAACTAGTCCAAAAAGCCTTATATGAGATGCTTAGCTCATGAAACCAAATAATAGCATATGCAATAGGTTGAGTTGACTAGCATAACACATCTTACTAGACCCTTAAATTATTCTTTGTTTAGCGAGTGGAACTGGCATAACATATCTTGCTAGACTAGTTTGACTCTCCCTCTTTACATGAATCACATAGAATAATACAACATGTTGTCCCATGAGTATTCATGTTCCTATGGGTCACTTGGCTTAACACAACTTGATATCTTGTGGATTTCATGGCCTTTCTTGTTCTTCCTCTTTTGGATCACCTTGCATAACACAACTTGCTAGCTCATGGAATCCATACCATCCCTTTTCTCTTCCCCATGAGCTCATAGCTTTTCTATTTTGTGGATCATGGTTCATCATTTGATGCATGCTCTTGCTATTTTTATGTAATCACATGTGTTCTTGTGATAGCATTCCAAGAATGATATTAGTGGCCGAGACATTTCATTATTGAGTCCTCTTCAACTACTTTACTTGGAGTATTTTGTTTTTAGTGCTAACCCCTTGTGTTCTGTGTCCTTTTTCTTTGTTTGGTTTTTTATTTTGTCTTGTTTTGTGTATCCTTGCATGTGAAAATGAGAGTTAAGATCCTAAGGTTGGGCACTTGGTTCCTTGAATTAGCGATGTTATATCTCCTTGTGATTTTGATCCTACTTGTTCCCCTCTCAAGTATTTCTACTTTACCATGAGTATTTTCATAGGCTTTGTAGTGTCGTAAATTGTACAACCTTGCTAGGGTGGTACAACTTCACACTTAGGTTAGCACCTGCCTTAGTGTGCCTTGCATCTTACATTTCTCATTCCCCTTAAAGAATTTAATTAATTAATTTAATTTAATCTAAGGTTATGTCTCATCAATTTACACATTATAAAGTTAGGCCCTTTACCCTAAGCGTGCCCCTTTTCATTTTATTCCTCCAATGAATCATTTAATCATAAACCTTAATTATGTCTTATTTTGACCATTTAGGCCTGATTTCGCATATCAAAACATCTCGAAATCAGTTGTAACTCTGGGATGCACTCTAATATTATCAAATCTAAGGGCCCTAAAAATTTGGTGAAAAGTTGGTCGGACCATGGCAGGAATGCACATGGTCTACAACCTTTTTCTCAAAATTTCGGGAGCACAATCCTATGATATGATAATTCTTAACTTCAAAAGATCATTGGGAAATTAAAATCCTAGGTCAGGCTAAACATGAAATTAAGATCTAGGTTTTCATACTTAAGAGCTCTCTTTCTTCATTTGAAGGGGTCTTCTTCCTAGAATCTAAGGGCTGGTTTTTGGAGTATTAGAGTCTTCTTTGCAGTGAAAGCTTAGATCTTTGAAGTGCTCAACAACATTCATCATTCATCCATCAAACATTCATCAAGCATCATTTTATCAATTGGGGGATTTTTAAGATGTAGAAGAACAATAGGATATCACCGACTGATGATTGGCTTGTACCTCTCCCTTGGGGTTGGGTATGATTTCATGTTGTTTTCAGATCTTTGCATAAGATTCATTTTTATTCATATTCATGCTTTAGATCACTTTGCATTATGGATTTAGAGAATTTAATTTGTCAATTATAAGCAATTAGGGTTTACTCTTTAGGGTTGCTCTAGGTTGTTTACTTTCATTCTTAGGATCTTGCATATACACAAGGCTCTTGCACACACATTTTCAATACATTATCGACTGTTTTTTGAGGTGGAAATCACCAACATAGGGGTTTGACTATGGAAAAACCCTATATAGCCATCCCAAACCTTTCTTTTTAGTTGCAAGTACAAAAATAGGAATCTGGAAGCAGTTAGAGGTCTAAAATAGGCATCTATGCCACCCAAACACGTCAGAAGTGTGAAAAATTTTCAAGGACAAGGATGTGATGCCCTAATCCTTCCCAGGATAGGGGCATGGTGCCCTATTCTTGCCCTCTGTTAGCAGGACTTGGCAGATCAGCAACTTACAAATCTTAGAATCCCTTATGTCAATTGTAGTTGCAAAATTGCAGAATCAGGATAGTGGCATGCCACCCTGGTCCTAGAAATCCTTGCTCAGATTTTAGACACATCTGCACCTCTGATTTTGCCTTTTGATCTTTACTTTTCAGTAGTGTATCAGTTGTCCTTTGAACTACATTCTTAGATTAGGATTTGCTTGCTTACTTGCTCTCTAGGTTAGATTGCTTTTTGCATCATTCCTCTCTCTCATTTATAGAAAAGGAATAGAAAACCTAAGAGTTAATCCATGACTCTCTCTTTGTCATAAGAAGTAGCTGACATGCATTAACTCCTTAGGCTCTTTCGTATTCCATGAGTGTGTATGAGAGTGGGATTAGGGTTTCCATACTTAGTCTCACTTTTTCCCCTACACATCTTTGGTGAACCCGATGTGAACATAAATTTATTTTTCATTGCATTATTAGATCTAGATCTAGTTTATTTCATTTTCTTTCAAAATGAAAAAAAAAAAAGAAGAAGAAGAAAAACATAGGTTTCTTTCATTTTCCTTGCATTGTGTGTTTAAGTTTCATGCAATTTTCATTTCAAAATGTCAGATTTCTATTTGCAAGAAGTTCATGCTTTTGATGATGTATGCAATTTTGTTGATTATGAGTTTAGTAGGGATGAATTAGATGAAGCACTAGATGATTATTTGAACCTTAAGCCTTCTAAACCTTCATTTTGTCAAAAGTTAATCAACCTTGTTACTATGCCATTTCATGGTGATGAGAAAGATAAGCTGAATGATTCCTCTCACGGGTACATTCCTATAGACTCCTCTACTAGATCTAGCAATATAGTTGATTCCCATGATTCTCTCCATGATGTTATGTCTCCTTTTGACTCAAAAGATAAGCCTTTCAATCACTATGACCATGCTTTATTGGATGATGCCCTTGATGACTTTATGTCTCTACCTAAACTTTCAAACAAGAATAATGCATCTAAAAATTTAATCAACATGATCAATGTGAATGAACATAACAAACCACTTTTTTGTTTTCCAAGTTGCTTGTCCTTCTCCAACTTCACCTCTTCCTAATCAACCTCTTTTCATGGTTCAAGGTGGATATGGTCATGATTCCTTTAGAACTCCAAACAAGCCCATCTTTACGGTTCAAGGAAGTAATCCCACTAAGAGTCCTTGTAGCTATGCTAGACAACTTGCTAAGGAGAATTGTAATGCAGTTTCCCATACCTATAACATGAGAAATAATAGGAAAACTAACCATCCTCCAGTTGTTTTGACTCCTCTTCCTGATCCTCAATTCATTCTTCCTCAAGCACCTCGTATTTCACAAACTCTTGGTAAGGAATATGATCTTGTCGAACAACTTAAAGCTACTCCTGCCGAGATATCCCTTTGGGATTTTCTTCAAACTTCCTCAGCTCATCATGGAATGCTACAAGATGTCTTGAAAACATTGAATATCCCACCCGCAGTGACATCTAATAATATGGCTTCGTTGATTCGCTCTATTACATCACCTAAAGCTTAGATTGTGTTTACACAAGATGAGCTGCCTTGTAGCGAAATTCAACAACAGTATGATCCCTTAATGATTGTGTTTATCATAAATGATAGCGTGATAAGATGAACATTAGTGGACAATGGTTCTAGCCTTAATGTTTACAGAATTAACTTGTTGCATAAGATTAATATTGATACATCTCTTATTAATCCTAATTGTCTCACTATCTGTGGCTTTGATAATGTTGCTAAATGTTTACTAGGTATCATCACCTTGCTTGTTAACATAGGTCCTATTACTTTACCTACTCCTATCCATGTTATGTTTGGAGAATTGACATACAGCTTGTTTGTAGGAAGACCTTGGATTCATAGCATGCAAGTTGTTCCCTCTATATTGCATAGCCAAATGAAGTTTATTCACAACAACACAACATATACCTTGTTAGGAGACACAAGATTTTAGGCTTGTTTACAAACATATCAAGCTCTAAATCCTCTTCAATCAATTCTTCCCCGACTATCTTAGATAGTTTCTCTAAAGCTTCTACTATGATCAGTGTGACTAGTTCATCAAACCTGTCTCCTATATCTAGATCGATCCTCGATGCTTCCTCAAGTGGACCTAAGGCTCTTCATGAAGAATCTTCTCATCCTGACTCTATGATAGAGAATACTTTCTCTCCTCAATAGATTCTTGCAGAAGATAATTGGGGATCCCTTGATTTCAATCCTACTTTTGTATGGGAATACATAATCCCCCCTAGAGAACCTAAGGTCGAAAAGAAGAAAGAAGAAGAAGAAGAACCTAAAAAGCAATCTACTTTATCTGGGCCATTGACTAATAACTTTGTGGCATCTTCTCAGATTTTATCTCCCTCTGTGTCTGGTCTAGAGGATTTTGATCCTCTTCTTTTTGAAAATCCTCCTTCTTCTTCAAAAATGACTAACCTTTATGGTCCTGGTTTTCACATTTTTGCTAGGTGTGGATATAATGGAAATGGGTGTGGTGCTCAAGAACAAGGGATACAAGTTCTTGTTATCATAAAAGCTTGCACCCTTGCTGAGCTATAAACTCAACAACCTTGTGAAACATACAAACAACCCTGAAGTGTGGGACCTTGTGCAAGGGGGTTGAATCTTCGGAGAAGGCTAACTTCATTATCAATATAAGTGCAGGTGTTTAACCAACTCAAGAATTCAAATCCTACTTCAAACCCTATCCTAACAGCTTATAAAGGAAAAGGGAAGAGAGAAATGCTTAAAATGAAAGGAAGTGATGCACCAAGATAAGAGATTTTTCCTCTCCCCACCCAAAATGGCACAAGGAATCAACTGAAATACCCAAGAGATGCACAAACTTCAATTGCATGAGTGACCCAAACACATGTATGGAGGTTAGGATTTTCTAAGTGTCAAGAGGAGAGAAGGATTCCCACAAGTGACACTCAGAAAACAAGTTAACACAATATATATGGAGAAAAGAGCCACAAAACATAGACCCATGATGAAGGTAAGGAAACATACACATCATGCGTAAGTTGAAGGAAGGAAAGAATGTAATTTCAATTCAATCAAACATCAAAGGCCAAACTTACAGTTTCAAAAGTGCAAAAATAATTACAAGTCTTCAAGAGAAGAGAAAGAGCATAGGAAAACTCAAGGCAGTAGGGAGAGAACCCTTTACAATGAGGCTTAACTGACTTTATATAGAAAATTGGTTACAAGAGTGATCATGACCCCTGCATGTCAGTCTGGGGAGTGTAGGGAACTGCATGCACTTGACTTCAGTACTTGTAAGCAACCTAGCCACACCCACAAAAGGCAACGCTGAGAAGGTGGATTGATTGACCTTCCAAAGTCAGAGTATGCAGACATGACATAAGTCACTGCAACAAGAATGGCCCCATACCTCCCTTGATGGAAATCCTACCAAAAATATTAAATGCACCATTGTGGCTCCACAAAAGAGGGTGCACAAGTCACAAAATTTGTTGGAGCATTTAAAGCTTTGAGTGTCAATCACGCCATCAGGAAGTGTTGTAAGCTGGAAGTAGTTTGGAAGACTTTAGAGACCTAGGTCACCAAATTTGGTGAAACTTTGGAGACCTGGGTCACCGAAGTTGGAGGAACTTCGGAGACCTGGGTCACCAAAGTTGGGAAGAATTAGGAACCTATGGATTTCAGAGTTCTAGGGTAGAAGACTTAGGAACTTGGGAACCTGGGGGTTTCAAAGTTTCGAGGTTGAAGAAGTAGGAACTTGGGAACCTAGTGATTTTGAAGTTCCGGGATTGAAGAACTTAGGAACTTGGAAACCTAGGGGTCCCAGAGTTCCGGTGTAGAAGAACTAGGAACTTAGGGGTTCCGGAGTTCCATGGTTAAAGAAGTTAGGAACTTGGGAACCTAGGGGTTCCAAAGTTTCAGGATTGAAGAATGAGGAACTTGAGAACCTAGGGGTTACGAAGTTCTGGGGTTGAAGAACTTAGGAACTTTGAAACTTGGGGGTTTTGGAGTTCCGAGGTAGAAGAACTAGGAACTTGGGAACCTAGGGGTTCTAGAGTTCCAAGGTTGAAGAACTAGGAGCTTGGGAACCTGGGGGTTCTGAAGTTCTTGGGTTGAAGAACTTATGAACTTGGGAACCTGGGGGTTCCAAGGTAGAAGAACTATGAGCCTGGGAACCTAGGGGTTCTAGAGTTCTAGGGTTGAGAACAAGAGACTAAGGAAGGTAACTTTGGAACCTTGAGGTTCCAGAGTTCCATGAAAGAGACAGGAAGAGAAGGCTTGAGAAAGGAACTTCCGACAAGACAACACACTTCATACTTTATGATTCCATCATCTTCTCTTGGATCAAACTAGGGTAGTGCTGGTCCATGGAACATATCTCTGATCGGTTCTCACTGATGGAACAAGGGTGTCATAAAATGATAACAACTCCCTTGGAAAACAACTTTTGTGATATGACATTTGGGCTTGGTTATGATCCTTTCAAGCGTACTAAAACCTCTCAGAGACCATCTATTAGTGCTAATGTCATTTCTACTTCTCTCTCATTAAAATATCTAGAATATATTTACTTTGACCCTTCTTGTGTCTTTTCTTTGCATATTTTTTCTATCGATGATTCCTTAGCTGAATTCTTCAGAGCTTATGACAACCTTCCTTATTATCACCATAATCATAGTTTTCCCTATTGTTTAAATGCGAAAGCTTACTTTGGGAAGGAAAGAAATAACAATGAGATAGTTAAAGAATTTCCTCAATTGAGACATGATCCTCAACAAAGCAATCTTGTAATAAATGACACCATTGATATCAAGATGGATCCTTGTGTTGAAGATAAGATCATCAAGATAGGGAAGTGTCTTGATGAAGAAGAGTAAAAGAAATATGCTGAGTTGTTACATGAATTTCCTGATATCTTTTCTTTGATACATTCTGACATGTCTAGCATAGATCCTAAGATTGTCACTCATAACATTGTCCTAGTTCCTGATGCTAAACCTATGAAGAAAAAGATTCAAAAGATTCACCCTAAAGTGGCATCACTTGTTAAAGCTAAGATTGAAAAATTGTTGGATGCTAGACTCATTCATCCTATCAATTATTCCCCATGGATTTCAAACATTGTGGCGGTGGCTAAAGCTGAAAACAAGATTAGGATGTGTACTGATTTTCATGATTTGAACAAGGCCTCTTTAAAAGATGATTTTCCCCTCCCAAATATTGATATGATAATGGATTCGGTAGCAAGGCATGCTTTACTATCATTTATGGATGGTTTCTTAGGATATAATCAAATCTTCATCAATCCCCAAGATCAATATAAAATTGCTTTCACAATTCCTTGGGGTACATCAAAAGATATTGAGGACAGAAAGAAGAAGGAAGCAAATCTTATTATATCTTTGAAGAGAAAATTTGATGAATGTGGTAGATTGACTCATGAGAATAATCTGTTGAGAACTGATTTGGTACACTCCCAGAATAATGAAAAAGAGCCTAAAAGACAAATAACTACTTTGAGAGATGATCTGACTACTGCAAGTGAGTATAAAGAAAAATTCAAGATTAGTGTTGCACAGTTGGATGACTTATTAAAAAGACAAAGGTAGAATGATGATTCTAGAGGACTTGGATTTGTACAAGGTGAAGTCTTGGGTATTGCAAATGAAGATCAAACAACCGGTATGTAGAACTCATCAGACCAGAGGAAACTGATAAGGAAATCTAATGCTTATAAATTCAATGGTAGATGCTTTGTTTATAATAAGTTGGGCATATGGATAAACAATGTAGAAATAGAGCAAATCAAAACTACAATTTTGTTCCCGGTCAATGCACAAATTGCAAGAAATATGGTCATAAATCAGAAGATTGTAGAATGAATGTCAAATGTCATGCATGTGGAAAGTTTGGTCATTTGGCTAGTCAATGTAGGTTAAGGAATGACATCGGATATGTTAAAACAATTCAAAAGAATAATGTTACATGTTATGCATGCAACAAAATAGGTCATATTGATAAGTACTGCAGAAGAAAGACTCAACCGGTTAGCAATGATAAAGAAAATGAGAAAGGAAAGAAGAAGGTAGATGAAAAACAACAAGATCATACTAAGAGATGGGTTAGAAAGTCTGAAGAACCAAGTGGAGATTGATCTACACTGGAAACTCCATCAGTAGAATAGAGCATTCCTGCACTAGTAGGAAATTCCATTGGTAATTGAGGCATACACCTTAGGGGTTGGAAAATTTATTACAAATTTTGCATATTGCCGAGAAGAGATCTGGAGAGTTGTCTTAATCATTAATGAAGGTTTACCTAGCACAAGACTATGAAACCGTCATCCGGTAGGGTATGTTAGGGTTTCAAACAGATCCGAAGCAAATATGAACTAACAATTATATGCATATTTAAATACAAAAGATAAAGAAATAAAATAGGACACAGATAACACAGAGATTTAACGTGGTTCACCCAGAATGGGTTACGTCCACCATACACAGCCGTCCAATCTTTCTTATTATCCAGCAAAAACAGTACATCAACCTTACAATGCCTTAAGCATCCCAGCCACTTATAACATGCGTTTTTAGGGCAAAAAACAAAGTCGGCCTTTTTAGGGTTTTATTACAATGTCGGTTTTCATCAACAAAAAATGGCAAAAAAAAAATTTCTCGGGGGCTGCAGCCCCCGAACCCCTGCCCGAGGCCCGGCTCGGCCCCGGACCCCAGTGAGGATACGTGCTAAGTGTACAGTACTATGCTGATCAGTCACCACATTTCAACAATCTCCCACTTGGAGACTGATCAGGCTCCACATCGAACAATCTCCCACTTGGAGACTGATACTACACGACACCACTGTACATGCAACATCCACTGGATAAAACACTAGGACTTGACTCGTATAAATTCCACAATTATCAATCAAGAAGACCAACAGAAACTGATGAATAAATCAGCTTCTCCTGTGGAACTGCCTTTGTGAACATATCGGCAGGATTCTCACTTGTGTGAATCTTCTCAAGCCGTAACTGACCCTCCTCCAAAATAGTCCGGATGAAGTGGTACCTAAGCTGAATGTGCTTTGTCCTTGAATGAAAAGTAGAGTTCTTCGCAAGATGAATGGCACTCTGGCTATCAGTATACAATGGGCTATCCTCTTGTGTCTGATCCAATTCCTTCAGAAAACATTGCAACCAAATCATCTCTTTACTGGCTTCTGTAGCAGCAACATACTCAGCTTCAGTGGTTGAAAGTGCAACAACCTTTTGCAGCCTAGAAATCCAACTGACTGCAGTTCCCCCTATAGTAAAAACATACCCTGTAGTACTCCTCCGTGAATCAATATCACCTACCAGATCAGAGTCAACAAATCCACTTAAAGCAGCATTAGATCCTTTGAAACATAATGCCTTCGTAGTAGTTCCTTTCAAATACCGAAGAATCCATTTCACAGCATTCCAATGTTCCATACCTGGATTACTCATAAACCTGCTCACAACTCCCACTGCATGTGCAATATCTGGCCTTGTGCATACCATTGCATACATCAGACTGCCAACAGCTGATGAATACGGGATGTTGGACATTTTATTAACCTCTTCCTGTGCCTTTGGGCACATCTCCTTAGTCAATTTGAAATGACTAGCCAAAGGTGTACTAACTGCTTTTGCATCATGCATGTTAAATCTTTTCAACAGCTTCTTTATATACTCACTTTGGGACAAATTCAAGGTTCTATTTTTCCTGTCCCGTGTAATCCTCATACCGAGAATTTGCTTAGCTGCACCCAAATCCTTCATAGAAAATGACCTGGCTAATTTCTGTTTAAGATCATTTATATGTTGCATGTTAGACCCAACAACAAGCATGTCATCAACATAAAGCAACGGGATAATATAACTGCCATTATCAAATCTCTTAAAGTATACACAATGATCAGAATGACATCTATGATAACCGTGTTCAGCCATGAAACTATCAAATTTTAAATACCATTGTCGGGGTGCTTGCTTTAGGCCATACAAACTTTTCTTCAACCTGCACACCAAGTTCTCCTTACCTTTGACCTCATATCCCTGTGGTTGCAACATGTAAATTTCCTCCTCCAAATCTCCATGGAGAAAAGTTGTTTTGACATCTAATTGTTCAAGATGTAAATCATCTGCAGCCACAAGACTAAGTATAGTTCTAATTGAAGTCATTTTTACAACTGGAGAAAATATTTCATCATAATCTATACCCTTTTTCTGTGCAAAACCTTTTACCACAAGTCTGGCCTTATATCTTTTCTAACCTCCTTCCTCCTCCTTCAGCCGATAAACCCATTTGTTAAGCAAGGCTCTTTTTTCTGCAGGTAAAGGGACTAAGTCCCAAGTCTTATTTTTCATCAAGGAGTCCATCTCCTCTTTCATGCCTAGTTGCCACTGTTGTTTGGCATCCACCTGCATTGCTTCTTCATATTCTTCTGGTTCACCAGAATCCGTTAATAAAATAGAACACAAAGAAGGAGAAAATCTTTCAGGGGGTCTACTTGTCCTCGTAGAACGTCTAACACTTGCAGGAGTTTGTGGGACAATCTGTTGTTGCTGAGCATCAGGTACCTGTGGCATTTCATTTCCAGGAATCTCATCCAACACCACATATTCTTGTTTGTCCTGTTCATGCTTCTTTTCCTGCATCTGTTCTTTATACATAACCTTCTCATTGAATATAACATCTCTACTTCTAATTATTTTCTTATTTTCAAAATCCCATAACTGATAGCCATATTCATCTATCCCATATCCAATGAAGGTACATTTCTGAGATTTAGCATCAAGCTTGGTTCTGTTTTCTTTATCAACATGGACAAAAGCTTCGCAACCAAAAGTTTTTAAAAAAGAATAATTTACCTTTTTACCAGTCCATGCCTCCTCTAGAATACCACCATCCAAAGGGGTTGAAGGTCCTCTATTTATCAAATAGATAGCAGTATGCACAACATCTGCCCAAAAATGTAAGGGCAATCCAGCATGCAATCTCATGCTCCTCGCACGTTCCATGATGGTCCTATTCATTCTCTCTGACACACCATTTTCCTGTGGAGTTCCTGGAACTGTCTTCTACTTTTGAATCCCATTTAAGGAACAGTAATCTTCAAATGATTTGCTGCAATACTCACCTCCATTATCCGATCTGAGACACTTCAACTTTTTTCCTGTCTCATTCTCAACCAAAGCTTTCCATTTCTTAAAAGTTTCAAAAACATCTAATTTTTGTTTTAGGAAATATACCCATGTTTTTCTAGTTGAGTCATCAATAAAAATAACATAATAACAAGAGCCACCAAGAGATGATACCTGAGCTGGTCCCCATACATCTGAATGTACAAGCTTTAACTTCTCACTCTTCTTCTCTTTCCCAACCTTGAGAAATCTGACTCTTTTCTATTTACCATAAAAACAGTTTTCACAGAACTCTAAATCAATCTTCTTTAGTCCTGGCAATAGATTTTTGGAGTGAAGTATTTTCATCCCTTTCTCACTTATGTGCCCAAGCCTATGGTGCCACATTATCGAATCTGTTCTTGCAACATTTATTGTTGTTGTCCCTGCAGTAACTTTATCTGTAGCAGTTAAGGTAGAGTAAGTGTTACCAGTACACAGATATAATGTGCCTACCTTCTCACCTTTAGCTACTACTAATGATCCTTTAGTGACCTTCCACATACTCTCTGAGAAGGTAACTATGCAACCTTCACTACCTAGTTGCCCTGCAGAAATTAAATTTCTTTTTAAATTAGGAACATGTCTTACCTCCTGCAGAAACCAGTCATTACCATTCTACAACTTGATCTTTATCTTTCCTTTTCCAACAATTTGACAGGGCTCATCATCACCCAAATATACCTGTCCAAAATCACCTTGAACATAATCTAGAAAATATTTTCTATGGGGTGTAGCATGAAATGAAGCCCCAGAATCTATTACCCAAGAATCATTAACATTATCCAAACATAAGATTAAAGCATCTTGTAAAGTATTACTTGCAATATTAGCTTCCTTACTGTCATTTTCATTTTTGTCTCCTTCTTTGTTTTTTCGAGACCAACAGTCTTTCTTTAGATGACCAGGCTTTCCGCAGTACCAGCAATCTTTCTTTCCTCTAGATTGAGAGCGTCCTTTCTTTGACTTCCCTCGTGACTTCTCATTCCTAAGGCCTTTTCCTCTTTCCTTTGATCTTCCTCTGTTCTCCACATTCAAAACACTACCCGATGATGTTGGAGTCTCACCTGTGCTTTTCCTTCGCATTTCCTCGCTTAGGATAACACCAACAATATCATCAAATACCAAAGTATTTTTACCAGAGACAGAGTTACTTATAGCCATAACCAAGCTATTCCAGCTTTCTGGCAAAGAACATAAAATCAAGAGAGCCCTAACCTCTTCTGCAAAGGTAATTTTTACCGAAGATAATTGACTAGTAATTGTATTAAATTCATTTAAGTGCTCCGCTACAGATCCTCCCTCACTCATTTTCAAATTAAACAAACGCTTCATAAGAAATACCTTATTCGAAGCCGAGGGTTTCTCATACAGCTTAGCCAATGTTGCCATCAAATCTACAGTCGTTTTTGCTTCTGTTATATTGAATGCTACAGACGCCGCAAGGCACAATCGAATGGATCCCAATGCCTTTCTATCTAAAATGTCCCACTCTTCATCTGATATTGTGGTCGGTTTCTTTGCCTTTCCTTCCAATGGCCGCCACAAATCCTTTTGATACAGGTAATCCTCCATCTGCATTTTCCATAACTGATAATTCTGGCCGTTAAACTTTTCGACCTTTAATTTGGAATCCTCCATTGCTCCCACTCAAATCTGAAAGTCCTGCCAATTTATAGAAAACCTCGCTCTGATACCAATTGTTAGGGTTTCAAGCAGATCCGAAGCAAATATGAACTAACAATTATATGCAGATTTAAATACAAAAGATAAAGAAATAAAATAGGACACAGATAACACAGAGATTTAACGTGGTTCACCCAGAATGGGTTACGTCCACCATACACAGCCGTCCAATCTTTCTTATTATCCAGCAAAAATAGTACATCAACCTTACAATGCCTTAAGCATCCCAGCCACATTTCAACAATCTCCCACTTGGAGACTGATCAGGCTCCACATCGAACAGGGTACATCGCTTAGCATTTATGATAGTGAAGGATTAGGGTTTACTCGCTGACAAAAAGGGAAAGTGAATTAATTTTAACTCACCCAACATTCAAGCAATCTGGAGTGAAGCAAAGGCAAATCTCAGGTGATTAAGAGAGAGAAAAGGCATTTTGAAAGGATTTCCAGCAATCATCTGAGAAGCAATCAAATCTTCACACCGACGATCATTTTTGGGTATTTCTTTGAAATGACATCCAGATCATCTGCTCCTACTTTCATTCCAAATCCCACCATTGTTGAAGTTAAGGATAGGCTAAGACCCATTTTCAAGGAAGTTCCCCATATAGCTAAGAAAGAAGACTCTGCGGGCGCATT
Source organism: Cryptomeria japonica (assembly GCF_030272615.1). NCBI lineage: Eukaryota > Viridiplantae > Streptophyta > Pinopsida > Cupressales > Cupressaceae > Cryptomeria > Cryptomeria japonica. The sequence continues at coordinate 778,445,534 of NC_081411.1, read as the reverse complement.
GTCTAGGATTCCCGACGATGCAATGTATGTTGAAGATGTAAGGGCATATATTAATTGCACCTTGGACGATCGAGGTACAGAAGAGATAAAGGGCATGTATCAATCTGTGATACTGGAAAGCTCCAAAACAATCAAGCCAAAATATAAGATCAACAAGGATCTAGGATTAACAAGTATCCTATACATACTGGAATTCAAAGATGAGGTGATCAGATATGTTTTGAGTAGGGTTCACAATGAGTTCATCTGGATGGATTGGCCCTACATGATCACAAAGGAAGCAATTCAAGTAGTCACCAGCTTACCCAAAGTCAGACAAGAGTCTGCCAATAAAATTTCCAACATAGGGGTTGAGAAGCTCACCGATGCAACCCACGACGGAAGATCAATGAGGATTAACACAATCAAGGATATAGATGTGAAGTTTGTCAGAATGATTATCGGTTATAAGGTAACTCAATCTAGTCGACTAAACTCTATTTCCAATTCCTACATTCATGTTGCACACAAAATGCTAAGGAATAATGGAAAATATGACTTATGTGAATGGCTGAGAAGTGAACTAATGTTGAATCTTGGAAAGATTAAGAGTGTTAAGAAAGGAACTTTTAGGTTTGTAAATCTCATTGTTTGTTTAATGCTTTACTTCATAAATGAGCTACCCAGTCTAGGGAAGAAGCATTGGGCTCATGACATGCTAGTAGGTATACAAATCAAGGAAGCAATCACCGGTCTTGGTACCAGCAGAGATGAAAATCTTTGGGGCTATTTCAAAACATTTCAGGAAAATATGAGACAAAGGGAAAGAATATCAAAGTAGATTGTGGAGAAGTACACTAATATCTGTTTTATGGTGAAGACTGATGAAACTCTTATGGAGGCAGTAGAACCTAGGACCATATGGTTCACTGAGCTTGGATATGAAGTGGATGATAGCATTTTTTAACTTTATGCAAAAATACTCCTTGAAGCTCCATTGGATGATAAGAGAGATTAGTTTGGTACTACTAAGGAAAAGGCTCTTGAAGTCAAGATTGGGTTCGACAAGAAAAGAAGAGAGAATAAAATTGATAAGATGTCTACATTTTTATAGAATGTTTAATCCATATGATATACACTAAACTGGGTTCTGGATCCAAATCGGCAAAGGAACCAACAATGGTTAGTGCTCCTAAGGCAAACAAGCTTGAAAATTTCATTTCTTTTGTCACTTTTGACTCTGATCTAGAGGATAATCCACCTCTAGCATTCAGAAGGGTACAAAGAAAGAAAATTGACTAGCCTCCGGTAGAGGAGAAGAAGGTGGAGCCAAGGAGGACGCTTGTGAGAAAAGTAACAAAACCTATTTATAAGAGGAAACCAGTCACATCCACTCTGGCAACCCCCAACATGAAGAAGAGGAGTGATGATGCTACAGAATTTGGTAAGGCTACAATGACCTATACTGAATCGATTGATGAAATAACCAATGATGTAATTTTGAAGAATGTATCCATTTATTATGAATATTTAGAGGATAATGAGCAAAATGAGATTGAAGAGGCAATTTTGTTACATATAGATATATATAAGAAAGCCTTAGTAGAAATTTCAAAGGAAATTCCTCTATCACTATAGAATAAATTAGATTCTAGAAGACTTGATACAGTCAAGAGGGATAGAGAAATTAAAGAAGTATAACTTTTGGATGTGTGTGGTTCAATAAACAATGAGGAAATAAAATGATGCATTAATGTTGCAAACATAACAGGTTTTACTAGCAAACCCTGGCAAATAAACCTAATGATGTGCAGGGTAAATGAGGTAGTAAATGAGACCAAAGATAGTTGGACCAAATTCTTCCAGAAGAATCCTAATTTTCTCACCTCCCAAGAAGAATTTGTAAAAGAAACAACTTCCACCATCCCGAATAGATCTAAAGGAAAAGTTATTTTGGGTAGTTCAGCTCCAATTTTGAATAAACCAATAGTAACTATAAGTATACAGACACCAGTGAAAGTAAAGGAGGGCATATAGTGAATACTACCAGAGACAACTTTTGAACAAGGTAATGTACAAGGTACTGACAATATTGTGGATAATACTCCACCGATAGTAATTGATACTGCACCAAGTGGTGAAGCCACCGGTGCTAAGGAGGATAAGGTAAAGGGAACTGAGACTATACCGACATTTAGTATTGATTCCCCGACAAAGGTTTTGGCAATTGACACTTCTCAAGTTGAGAAGAAATCAATAACTGAGATGAGTCCCATTGAGTTAATGATGATGGCTACTCAGAAACTAATAAAGGAGGGATCAGCAGATAAAGGAATAATAGATCACTCAATCACTGTTTTGCACAGACTAATTCTTGATTGTAAGATTGAAAATGAAGCAAGCCCTTTTGGTAATCTTAAGGAATTAATTGAGCATATATCTAAAAACTTTCAATCTTTGCAGCAAATTTCAGACTGACAAGCACTTGAGAGATTTACTATGGCTAAGAGATCCACTTTTGATCAGATTATTGAAGCAGAGAAGAAGAAAATTCAAGAAAAAATGATTCTTATTGAGAATTGTTTGAAAAAGTGTACAAATATCTATTGGGTCTGTTGTAACATAAAAACTCTTATAGGAAATGTAGATAGTAGATTAAAGGAGTTACATGATAAGGTTGCTAATATTGCAAATTCTTTGATGGATTAACCTCACTAACAACATTTGTTGATGGACAAATTTTGTCTTTGGAGAACCAAATTTTTTCTTTTGAAAATGAAAGAGCCAAGATCATTTAGAGAGAAAGGAGTCTTAGAGGATTGCTGAGTCCAAGATTCGACTCACTCTGTGTACATAAAAGGGAATGTATGGATATGATTGCTAAGCCAACACTAGTAGAAGTCAAAGAGAAGGAAACACTTGCACACTTACTGAGTGGACTTGTATCCATATCTAAAACCTTCAAAACTAGTTGGGATACATATTTATGGTTGCTAGACAAGGCTTACCCATAAATTTTGAAATTGGTCAAGCTCCAGTAAAGTAATCTGTATTTATTCATTCTTTTTCTGCACCAATTTTTTTAAATTCTTTCATCAATCTTTGGCATTGATGCCAAAGGGGGAGTGTATATAATGTGAAAAATATCAGACAAAAAAATATGGGAAGGATATCAGAAAGGAGTGTATTGCTCAGGGGGAGCATACTTCAAGTTGAACTGATAGGAATCCATTTTTCACATGAGTGTTGCAATCAATGCCAAAGGGGGAGATTGTTGGCAATTGACACTCATTGGAATCATATGTTATCATTGATGGCAACAAGATTCTATTGAAGGCATATACTGGCATTAGGAGGCATTCACCGATAGACATTGACACCAACACCAACATCCAACACTTCAGTGAAGCCGACATCAGTTTTGGACCCAAAGGAATTTTTATTTGTAAAATCATTTTGTAATTATTGTATAAGGCTGACATTGTATATCTTTTGTAATGCATTGTAAGCCAACATAAGGAATATTGTTTGTGAAGGGTATATAGATCACTTTGTTAAGGTCATTATAAAAAGAAAGGTGATAGACTATAATAAGGATATAGGAGACTGTATAATGTGAAGTATATGTATGTAGATCATTTGTATGCAAATATTATATCATGCAATGATCTGTAGATAGTTTTGAAAGCATTCTTGGAGGAGAGGAGATATCGGTAGAAGTGTTTAGGGTTTATGAACCAGTATAGATTTGAACTATAACTGAAACTCTTTTTGGTATAATAGATGCATTTTGTGAGTTCATTATTACTGGTTTATTTCAGCAGAAGCTTGTAGTCAGTGAGACTCCTTTATGATGAGCAGTGTGCTCTAGGTAGTGTGCCTTCCTACATGTGTAGGCCCCCATTTTATGTAATATCTTTCATATGGAAAGTGAACTGATATTGTGGGTCACAAATCCCACCGTTGTTTTTCCTCTTTGAGGTTTTTCACGTATAAATTATGTGTGTTATGGTGTTCATTTATGTAGATGGTTTATTTGCTTGAAGTTATATGTTTCTTCATTTACCATTTTATATGTGTATGTTATAAAAAGGTAAAATCATATCTTACCGGCAGAACACAAATTCACCCCCTTCTTAGTGTTCTTGTATCCCAACACCAACAACATTGCTGAATATGAAGCTCTTATAGCTAGAATTAAAGTAGCCTTGGCATTGAGTGTGAAGAATTTACATATTTATGGAGATTCTCAACTAATCATAAGATACGTGATAGGAGTTTATCAAGCTAAACAAGACAAATTATCATAATATAAAGATATAGCTTTATCCTTGTTATAAAAATTTGATACTTACACCATGGAGACCGTTCCTCGAAAAGATAATTGACATGCTGATGCAATGGCATGTGTTGCCTCTCTTGTGTCTCGAGAGGACCCCATGGTGGATCTTCAATTCACTATTCGCAACCTTACTTCCTTGGCTATTGGTGATAACCCTAGTGGTGAGGCATATTGTTGCATTATAGATTCTAATGAATGTTACTCGCACGTCGTAAGATATTTGAGTGATGGTACCTTTCCTGACTCTTCGAATAAGAATGTTAGGGATAGGGTTCATAAATTGGTTGCTAGATACATTATCCTTTCTAATTTTCTCTATAGGAGGGGTTATAATGGTCTCCTCCTTCGATGCTTAAACAAGGCTGAGGTCCCTATCACTCTTGAAGAAGCGCATTCAGGTGCTTGCGGGGGGTAGTTTGGGGGTAGGTCTTTAGTTCAGAGATTGCTCCAAATGGGATATTATTGGAAAACCATGGGAAAGGATTCTTTTGAATTTGTTAAATGATGTCATCAGTGTCAGCAACATAGCAATTTGATCCATGCCCCTTCCCAAGAGCTCCGATCAAAGGTAGCATCTTGGCCATTTTTCACATGGGGTTTGGATCTCATTTGTAAAATATCTCCTCCTTCATCTCAAGGTAATACTTTTATTATAACTACCATTGATTAATTTACGAAGTGGGTGGAAGTTGTTCCTCTTAGATCCACTATCGTTGAAGTGATTTGTCAATTCATTTTGGAAAACATCATTTCTCAATTTGGGACACCTTCTGCCTTAGTTTCAGATAATGGAATGCCATTCAAAAATAAGTATGTTAAGAAGTTTCTATTGGTATTATGGATATGTTGCATTGGTATTGTCATTGATGTCAACACTTATCCATCTGGAGATCTTTGGTTATGTTCACTGACAAGTTCAGTGACTTATGCATAGTCACCGGTATTTGGTTCACCGATAGGTTATATTGTTCACCGGCACTCAAGGTGACTTGTTATCATCGGGAGATCACTTTGTTATGTCGAAGACATGGTTTGGACACTTGGTTTTGGTGATTTGGTTATTGGTCTAATCGGGTTGACATATTTGTTGTTACTGGCAAATTGGTCTAGGTTATGGACCAGCATGCGTTTTCTATTCCAAATCAGCATGACATGTTATGGAGATGCTTTAATCAATTAGTATTGTTCTTGAGCCGATATGATGCATCACATCTTGACTTACTTGTAATTGATTTTATTGTAATATTCTTAGTGAGCTGACCTACACATTTGGTCTTAGGTTTTGGTATATATGTAAGATCTCTTTTGTGAGATTAAGGTATGGTATGTAATATGGTATGGTAAGATTGTGATAATTGGTATATCAAATATAAGTAGAGCTACACATGTAGACATCATTTGAAGATTCAAGGAAGGTTTGAAGGAGATATGCAGAGCTTTACCGGTACTAAATCTAGCATTGGAGATGCTGCTTTGAGTAGTACATTATCATTGGATTTAATCATCCAATTGTAGTTAGTGTGACTCCCTTATTATGACTAAGAAGTGAGCTCTAGGAAGCTAGCCTTTCTGCATGTGCAGAGCCCATTTGTATACTTATACTATATGCAATAGTGTCATCTGATTGTGGGTAAGGTTTCCCACCATGGTTTTTCCCCTTACAGGGTTTCCACGTATAAATCACTATGTTATGTGTTGTGGGTGTTGTTTCTCTTTCTGTTTCATGCATTAAGCTTCACTGGTATTAATATTAATTGATAATTTGTTAACTGATATTAAGTTTGGTTTACCAGTATTAAGTATCAAGCTTGTTTAAGTTATATTTGGGCTGAAATTATTAGACAACTGATTTAGCCCCCCCCCCCTCTCAGTTGCCTCTGGGTCCTAACAATTGGTATCAGAGCCAAGTCCTCTTTTTGCAGAAGTTTAAACAACTTGAGGAGATTCTATGGCAACTAACTATTTCAGGAAGGACAGTCTGAAACTTGATGGAACTAACTATGGTATATGGAATATCAGAATGGAGACATATCTAAATTGCATTGGAAAAGACATATGGGATGTTACATAGAATGGCTATTTTGGTCCTACACCAGGTCAACCTAATCCACCTACATTGAGTAAGGATCAAGAGAATGATTGCAAAGCAAGGGAAGCACTTTTGAGCACCTTGTTAGATAAGAAAATCATGGGATTATCAGATCGATCTATAGCTAAAGATATTTGGGATAAATTGGAGACATTGAATGAAGGTGATTCCACTGTCAAAATTGCAAAACTGGAATGCTTCCGGGTCAAGTATGAAAATTTAAAAATGGAAGAAGATGAAAGAATTTTTGCTTTTATGGAAAGGGTTAATGAAATTGTCTTGGGAATACAATGTTGTTGAGGTTCCTTAAGTGAAGATGAAATTGTTTCTAAAGTTTTAAGAGCATTGAAATACAAAATGAAAGTAACTATTATTAATGAGTTAAGAACTATGCCTAATACACCAGTATCTAGAGATACCTTGGTTGGAAAACTTTCAGCATTTGAGCTTGAGGAATTTGGTCCTATTGCTACAATTAAAACAGATTTAGCTTTCAAAGAATCATCATCTGCAGCATCTTCATCATCAGCTGATAAATCTGATTGGAAAGCACTCTATGCAAGAGAAATTGAAGACATCAGGAAGAAAAAAGAAGAACTGGAAGAACTTGAAGCACTATTTGCAAGAAAAATGCCTAAAGGTCCTATTGGAAGTAAGTATGAAGGTAGCGCACCCTTTAAATGTTTTAACTACAATAAAATTGGTCATATGGCATCTAGATGTCCCGACACACATGCAATATTCAGAGAAGAAGCTAAAAGAACATATAAACCTAACCTAGAATATCAAAGATACATATATAAGAAAAATAGAGACAAATCATGTTACTGTGTTGATGAAGGAGTTACTGATGATTCTGATGAAGAACCGAGAGACAATGGATGGGATTTTGTTGCAATAATAGAAGATCAACTGACACCTACTGTTCCACTAGTAGAATAGGCCCTAGCAGCTAAAATTGAAGAAAAGGATGAATGGATTAATGGCTCAGGATGTTCACATCATATGACTAGTGATAAAAGTAAATTCTTATCTTTTCAGGAATACAATGGAGGTCTAGTAAGATCTGGAGATGATAAAACTTGTTTGATTAGAGGAAAAGGCACTATATCTTTTGATGGTAAGCACAATACTAACAATGTTTATTATGTTGAAGGATTGAAGCATAATCTTTTGAGTGTTGGTCAATTAGTTGAAAAAGGATTTTAGTTACAATTCAAGAATTGTAAATGCAAAATCATGAATAGAACTGGTTTGAAAATTGCAACCGGTAATCAGACTAGAGGTAATATATTTCATTTGAATAACAATGAAAATACATGCTTGATTGCATATATTGATGAAATTTGGTTATGACATAAAAGACTTTGTCATGTGAATTTTGATTGCATTGTAAAGATTAGTTCATCTAAAGCAGTAAGGGATTTACCTAAGATTGTTAAACCTCATAATCCAGTATGTAAGGAATGTCAAATGGGAAAGCAAGTTAGAACAACCTTCAAGAGTATTTCTGAGAAAACCAATAATATTCTTGATTTAATTTATACTGACTTATGTGGTCCGACAAGAACAAGAAGTCTACAGGGAGATAGATACTTTATGCTAATCATTGATGATTATTCTACAATGTGTTGGGTTACTTTTCTCAGGGAGAAATCAGAAGCTTTTGGGAAATTCAAATTATTCAAGGCACTTGTAGAGAATGAAACCGGTAAGAAAGTCAAATGTTTAAGATCAGATCAAGGAGGTGAATTTACATCTAAGGAGTTCAATACATTTTGTGAAGTGAATGGAATTAGAAGACAACAATCATCATCCCAGACACCTCAACAAAATGGAGTTGTGGAAAGGAAGAACAAAACTATTCTAGATGGAGCTAGAAGCATGATACAAAAGCAAATATACCTCATGTGTATTGGAGAGAAGTAGTGAATACATCGGTTTATACTTTCAACAGAGTTCATATCAAAGGTGAAACCGGTAAGACACCCTATGAATTGTGGTTTGGTAATATTCCTACTCTTAAGTACTTCAAAATATTTGGAAGCAAATGTTACATTAGGAGAGATGAGTATATTGGTAAATTTGATCCTGGAATTGATGAAGGAATATTTCCTGGTTATTCATCTAAGAAAAAATCATATAGATTGTTTAATAAAAGATTGCAGAAAATCATTGAGAGTGCAAATGTGAAGATATATGAACACTTTAGAAGAAATTCAAGGTCTATGGATTCTAATGTAGCAGTTGAGATAATCACAAATGAACCTATACAAAGTTCACCAGTATAGAATGTTGATCCAGTCACACCGACATCATTAGAGAATTCCAGAGTGATTGAAGAACAATAGCAAGTGAACACACCCAGGTATGTAATATTGAATCACTCTGAAAGTCAGATAATTGGGAATAAGTATCAATGAGTTATGACAAGAGGAAGACTAGCAAATGAAAAGGTATGTATAATTTCTCAAGCTGAACCAGCATTTGTCATTGAGGCATGTGAAGATAAACATTATATTAAATCTATGGAAGATGAATTGGAACAAATTCAAAAGAATAATACATGGACATTAGTTCCCTGGCCTAAAAATAAAAATGTAATTGGAACTAAATGGGTATTCATAAATAAACTTAATGAAGATGGTAAGGTAATCAGAAAAAAAGAAAGATTAGTGTGTGAAGGATATTCAAGAAAGAGGGAATTGATTACAATGAAACCTTTGCACCAGTAGCTAGAATTGAGGCAGTCGGATTATTTCTTGCATTTGTAGCACACAAGAACTATAAAGTATATCAAATGGATGTAAAATGTGCATTTCTGAGTAGTGATCTTGAAGAGGAAGTTTATATTGAACAACCTAATGGATTCTCATTGATGAATGAAAAAGATATGGTTTACAAATTAATGAAAGCTTTATATGAATTGAAGCAAGCTCCTAGAGCTTGGTATGCTAGATTGGACAAATATCTTATGAAGCTTGGTTACACTAAAGGTAATGCTGACAGCAACTTATATTTCAAAGTAAATAATGAAGACATTTTGGTTATTGAAGTTTTTGTTGATGACATCATTTTTTGAGGAGAAGATGGATTGTGTAAAGACTTTTCTAACAAGATGCAAGAAGAATTTGAAATGTCTATGATTGCGGAAATAAAATTCTTTTTAGGATTGCAAATTTCACAGACTGATAAAGGTGTATTCTTATGTCAATAAAAGTACTTGAAGGAATTACTAAATAAATTTGGTATGGAAAACTCTAAACCCGTAAGTACTCCTATAACTACAACTGATAAACTTTCATTGAAGGATGATTCAACTCTTGTTAATCTGACAAGATACAAATCTATGATTGGAGGTTTACTATATTTGACACAAACAAGACCTAATATAATGAATGCAATGTGTATTGTTTCAAGATTTCAAAGTAATCCTAGAGAAAATCATGAATCAATAGTGAAAAGGATTTTTTGGTATCTACAAGGCACAACAAATCTTGGTTTATGGTATCCTAAAGATGAAAATTTTGATTTATGTGCATACACCAATGCTAATTGGGCAGGAGATGTAGATGATAGAAAGAGCACCACTAGTGGGGCATTCTTTCTTGGTAGAAAATTGATTTCATGGTTGAGAAAGAAACAAAGTTGTACATCATTATCAACAACAGAATCTAAATATGTTGCAGCAACAACTAATTGTACTCGGGTATTATGGATTAAGCAAATGTTGAAGGACATAAAGGTAAAATGCAAAGAACCTATAATCATATATTGTGATAATTCAACAACAATTGATATATCTAAGAACTTGATATTTTACTCTAAAACTAAACATGTTTCTATCAAATACAATTTTTTGAAAGAGAATGTTGAAGCAAAAGAAGTGAGATTGGTTTATGTGAATACTAAAGAGCAAATTGCAGATATCTTTACTAAGCCTTTGCCTAAGGAAACTTTTGATTATCTCAGAGACCATCTTGGGGTTATACCCTCACCAGTAGAGACTTAGATAGTTGATGGTTGGCATCAAACAGGAAGAATTTACAGAGAAACTTTTTTCTGACTTTGATGAAGGAGAGCTACTTCTCAGGGGGAGTAGTTGGATGAGTTGGTTACAACAAGGTGTATTTGTAATTGGTTCTATGAATTGATTGTATCTAGTATTTGTATTGCTTTGGCATTTGATGTCAAGGGGGGAGAGATATCTATGGAAAAACATAAAAACATTATCCTTTGGGGAGAGATTATTCATTAGGGGAGAGATTTTTACTCTCTGCATTTGTATTTTGATTTCTGCTATTGATCTATTCTGAAGATTGTTAGTTTTTGGTTTTTGGCATTTCTTCTTTGGTACTTAGATGGTTTTTCCATCTTGTGTTGCCATCAATGCCAAAGGGGGAGATTGTTGGTATTATCGATATGTTGCATTGGTTTTGTCATTGATGTCAACACTTGTCCTTCTGGAGATCTTTGGTTATGTTCACCGACAAGTTCAATGACTTATGCACAGTCATCGATATTTGGTTCCTTGGTAGGTTATATTGTTCACCGACATTGAGGATGACTTGTTATCATCTGGAGATCACTTGGTTTTGGTGATTTGGTTATTGGTCTAATCGGGTTGACATATTTGTTTTTACTAGCAAATTGGTCTAGGTTATGGATCGACATGCATTATCTATTCCAGATTAGCACGACATGTTATGGAGATCATTTAATCAATTGGTATTTTTGTTGAGTCGACATGATGCATCATATCTTGACTTACTTGTAATTGATTTAATTGTAATATTCTTAGTGAGCCGACCTACACATTTGGTCTTAGGTTTTGGTATATATGTAAGATCTCATTTGTGAGATTAAGGTATGGTATGTAATATGGTATGGTAATATTGTGATATTCGGTATATACAAATATAAGGAGAGCTACTCACACAGACATCATTTGAAGATTCAAGAAAGGTTTGAAGGAGATAATCAAAGATTCACCAGTACTAAATCCAGCATTAGAGGTGCTACTTTGACCAATACATTATCATTGGGTTTAATCATCCAATTGTAGTAAGTGTAACTCCCTTCTTGTGATTGAGTAGTGAGCTCTAGGCAGCTGGCCTTTTTGCATGTGCAAACCCCATTTATATATACATACTATCTACAGTAGTATCATCTAATTGTGGGTAAAGTTTCCCACCATGGTTTTTCCCCTTAGAGGGTTTCCACATACAAATCACTGTGTTAAGTGTTGTGGATGTTGTTTCTCTTTTGGTTTACCGGTATTAAGTATCAATTTTGTTTAAGTTATATTTGGGTTGAAATTATTAGACAATTGATTCAACCCCCCTCTCAGTTGCCTCTGGGTCCTAACAGTTTCTTGAGAAATATCATATTCAACATAAATTTTCTACATCGTATTATTCTCAATCAAATGGTCAAGCTGAGTCTTCTAATAGGATAATTGAGCAAATTATTTGAAAGACTGTAAACAAGAATGGTATGGATTGGCATACTCAATTAACATATGCTTTGTGGGCTTATCACACAAGTATACATGTTGCGAGGGGTTGTACCCCTTATAATCTTGTTTATGGCACTAATGCGATTATGCCTTTGGAGTTAGAAATTCCTTCTTTGAGAGTTTCTCTTAGGGGTATAGTGGATGATGACTCTTGTAGAGAGAAAAGACTTCAACAACTTTAGATGCTCGATGAGCAGCGTACAAATTTCCTCTAGCATATTCAAGTATATCATAAAACTTTGCAACAAAGCTACAATGATAAGGCTATTCAACGTTCCTTCTCATTAGGGGATTTAGTCCTTTATGAGAATCAGCGCAATGTGAATGCCTTACCTGAGGAGAAAGGAAAGTCCAGTCCTAATTGTCCTCGACCATACATTGTTGTGGAGGTCTATGGATCAGGTGCTTACAGGATAGCAGATGTGGAAGGTACACCTCTCAAGGAACCAATAAATGCTATGCACGTTCATTGATACTATGCCTAGTTATATTTCTCTCTCTCTTTCTAGTCTTCTTTCTATTCTCTCTTTATGTCTTTTTATTCAAAATTGGGTAATATGTTAGCATATCTTCAATAAAGTATGTAATATTAAATGATGTTATATTGTTTGGTCTAAATTACTTCACTCTGGACAAGCATGTTTCGTTACTATATTGTTTGTCTTGGCTTATTTTATGTAAATTGTAATGGATTTAAATTTCATATATGTTAGCATGTTATACAATTTCTTATGTGTTAAGTATAATTATATCATGTTGTGTTTAATTATAATTAATTAAATCACACTAGTCGTATAGTTCTCACACTTATACATTCTTCTTTTACATCATCATAGTAGAATTTGATTAAATACTTAGTTATTTAATTAAATCACACATGTATCAATTTAATCATGAATTATTTAGAAATCAATCATATGGAAAATTAAATCAGATATACATGCTCATTACACAATATGTTACTTCTAATCTAAGCAACGTGTAGATTGTTTAAGCATTACAAATAAGATTATCATGAGTATCATCATATATACATCAATACATCAAAAACATCTCCTATCCCTAGGACTAGTAGCAAGAGGATGGTGGCTAGATGTCGCCTCCTGATTTGGACATGCAAGTGTCCCCATGGGGGTCTATCATGATACGGACTATGGTTGACTCCGTAAGGAGCTCCTGCAATCTCTCTCCATCATTATCCCTTGGTATGTGGTTGCCTCTATCTTCATCTCTGCTAGGTCATGCTTTGTTTGTCGTAATCTGTATCATATGACCTCCACCTCCATCCGGATAGGGGAGAAAAATTCCTCATGTCATCATGCACTCCTCTAGGGTCTGTGCAGTATCTGTGTGGAAATCAAAATGTGTGCAGTCACAATAAGTTCTATCATTGCATTTTGAATTAGAGAATACCACTCCTGGATGCCAGCTGTTAGATAGATAGAAATTTTTTTATTTTTTTCATCACTAACATTCTATATCATCAAATCTAAAAAATGTAGGATGCATATGTTAATCAATAATAGGGCACATTATTTGGATCTCCCTCTCACTAGTGAGGATCGTGGACAACAACTGCCTTAGACTGGGACCCGCTAGGCTCTCCTTGCTCATACTATCTCTGTATAGTCATTATAGGCCAATGAGGATTAGAATCATGAGACCTTATGGGACCCCTCTCTACCCGCCATGGGAGACTCACTAGATCTAGGGCTCTGGTGTTATCTCTAGAGTGATGAACTGTACCTAACTCATCCTCCTTGTTGTCATCCTCATCCTCATCCTAATCATCCTCCTCCTCCTCGTCATCCTCCTCCTCATCATTATCTCCATCATGATCTCCCTCTCTGGTATTAGGATCGCCTCCATCTGTTCCTACCTCCTACTACTCTATGTGCTAACCCTAATCATCTGAGTCCTCCTTGGATGCATCAAAGCCCTCTCCATCACCTGACTATCTCCATGATCTAGGGTTCCCTCTAGGTAAGTCTATTGGGAAAATGGCTCTATGATATCTCCTCCTCCACCGTGTCATGTATCGTCAGTGCACGTCTGAACCATCTCTATAATTTCTCACTATGTCTTGATCTGACCCATCTGAATCTGTGATGTCAATCTCATCAATCATGAGCCTAGGAATGGCTCCTAGCCTTGGCATCACTTGTGAGTGTTGGATGTATACAGGAACGTTAGAAGGAACACACTGATTGAACCTAAATTATTGTCAAACTTAGTCGAAGTAGAAAGGAATGACTATGTGGCTATACCATCCCTCTAGTAGATGGTTTCTCTGCATGCTGAACATATGTCCACATAGCCCTACCCACATGGACATTCTAAGGCAGGGTCTCCATGTGATCCTACTCATTGTCAATATATCAATGCTCAATCTCCAATATAGGAGATCACCAAATCGCCACTCACGGGTAAGAGGATAATCATATACCCTAGGCTGCTCTAGGAGTTTCTCTATGGGAGATCCACCAGGTCTAGTGCATGTGATATGCTAAAACATCCACACCTCTAGTAATGTACATGTCATAAGGTTGCATCCCTATCTGAATACATACTCTCCAAGGTCATGATAGAGATGCGCGAGTAGGCTCTGATCCAAGAGTATACTCTCCTGTGTCTCTCTATGGCTCATATTGCGTAGATGAGTCTTTCATGCATATGTGTGCCTTGCCCATTGGGGCACACAACTAATGCAAGGGTCATCATGATGAGTCATCCCACTAATGGAACCTCCCCATTAGGGTGTAGGAGCTATCTAACCATAATGCAACCCCTCGTCTTGCTACATATCACTCTCCCCACAACATATACCTACTCTCTCCTGTAATTCTCCTCTGTGTGGTTGGATCAATATCTAACAGTCTCTGCTCTAATGGGTAGCTGCAAAATGCAGTATACATCATCTAGGGTGACCATCATCTCCCCCACTAGTAGTGAGAATGTTGAGGTATCTACACCCCACCTCTCCATCGATGCCATTAGCATAGAAAAATGGAATCAAATGGTCAATATGGTCATCGCATCCCACAAACCCACCACATGTAGCAAATCCCTCACTCCTACTATCAGTCTTGGGATCTGCTCGAGAAGGCTCTGAAAGGTGAGATTAGTGGTATGTTCGCAGATGTATAGTAGTGATTGAAAAATGCAAAGCAATCTCTCATCAGTAATCGATCAATCATCTATCATCATCTAATCAAAGCAATCATTCTATCATTCCTAGCATTCATCGCCTAAACTAGTGTCACCTTTGGTCACCTCGAATAGGGACCAAGGTGCCCTGTATGGACTAGGGCACCCTACTAAGACCATGGTGCTCTAGGAGGACTAGCGTGCCCTAGGACCCCTAGGTGTCTAAAGGGTGGGCCTCGACCCAACCTAGGCAATGAAATCATCACTTCTGAAAACTATGAAAACATGACAAAGTCAAATATAGTCAATGGAAAGTCAACTCACCTTGTCAAGTAGTCGACCAATGAGTATAGACTGTCGCAGGATCTCCATCCATGTAGGTTGCTCAGGTCAGCATCAAGACATGATGGCTTGTATGTGGGCTCCTCTGCAATGAATAGTGCCAAAAGTTGGAAAGTTACAAATGAAGGTGTCACTTTCATATTTATGTGTAATGCACTTTTTGACTTTATGTTTTTTAAGTTGAAACCCTAATTTCTAAACTTTTTCTTTGATCTATCATATCTTGAGCTAGGAAGATTTGATTCTCTCACCATTGGTGTTGTTCGAATCATGAGTTTTCCCTCTCCCTCTGTGTTAGTTCCATAATGCACTTGGATGAGTAATAAAGCCTTGTTGTGAACTTTCTTCATCACAATCTTTATCACAATTCACTGTGGAAAATATGATACCCTATTGATGAATACTAAGAGGGGGGTGAATTAGTATACCAAAAAATACTACACTTAAACACTTAAACAATCTAAAGATAAACCAATAAAATAGTTTAACAGATAGACCAGTTATCACACATGCAAACCAAAATGCAAATAAAGCATTCACCCACAAAAGCAATACAACCATAACACAAGATATTTGATGTGGAAACCCAAATGGGAAAAACCACGGTGAGATGGAACTCACAAGTCACTATCTGCAGATTAGAAACCAGACTAGTTAAGGTCAGACCGGTTAAGGTCTTACAATGTTCTTCACTAGAACATATCCTATTAGGAATCCCAATCTCTATTAGGAGATAAGTCTGATCAAGGACTACCTTGCTAGAGGATTTTAGATTCACAGAGGTGAACCACCTTGTTAGAGGATTTTACAAAAGGCTTTTGGGCCTACCCGGTTAAGGGCTACAGACTTGTCAAAGATATGAGTAATCAACAAGTGTTTGATCTATCTAATAGCATGGACTGCTCAATTAGATCCTTGATAGCTCATTCTTAATGCACTCCTTCATTACTTCAACCTTCTACACATTCATATTCTTTTCAACTCCTCAACCACCTTAAACCCTAGCCACAACATAAACCCTTTCAGCAACAACCTAAAACCCTAGACATGATGTCCTTTTAAAGGAACCTGATTTCATGTCGGTCCAATAGAATTACATTTCAATTTCATAGGTTTAATGAATCTAGACATACTTAGTAACATGACACAAGAAGCACCACCAATGTGTCAGCACCATCAAACAATCGATGGATTGATAACTTATCACAAAATGTCGGTTGGTAACTCATCACAGAGTATTACCGGTTCATACAAAAAGCCAGTTGCCAGTTTGACAAAAATGAAGACTGGTTGAAATGTGTTATGTTGCTTTAATCCCTTGTACTACTTGAGGTCAACATGCCACTTTAGACTAGTAAACACATTCTACAAAACATCAATAGTCTGATGACTATAATACAACATACTTGCAACATACCGGTTGAAACAAATACCGGTTGTGCTCTATGTTGGCATATGGACACTCCAATGAGACATTTTATGTGATTGAAGGTTTTGTCATTGATGGAAACCTTTCAATCCTATGGCACCGGCAAGACATCATACCGGCAAAGCATTACATAGGCAAGACAGTGCACTGGCATCAACAGATCACTCTACACCGGCACCGGCACCGACATAGAAGAAAAGATGTATACTGGCATAGAGGCCGACAGGATTTTTGATATGTAATATTTTGTTTATTATTGTAAACCGACTTGGCAAATTGTAAAATGACTCTTGTATATAAAGGAGATCATTGTAGACATTTAAAAAAAAAAGTAGCGAGCATAAAGAAAATTATTAGGCAGACCTAATATGCGAATTATAGGTCAAGGGTATATGTAAAGAACAAAGCAAGAACTAGTACTAAATTTGGCATTGGAGATGCTATTATAAAGCAGTACAAGTCATTGGATTCGTATAATCCTTATTGTAAGTCAGTGTGACTTCTCTTTGAGCAGTGAGCTCTAGGCAGTTGGCCTTCCTGCATGTGCAAGCCCCTATTGTAAGTAATATTCTCTTATTGGCTAGTGAGTGAATATTGTGGGTTACAAATCCAACCAAGGTTTTTCCCACATCGGGTTTCCTCGTTAAACATCTTGTGCTATGGTGTTCTTTTCATGTGGATATTTTTGATTATGTTTACTGCATTAATTCTTGCATACTGGTATACTATTATTTTATGTTCTGCATGTTTTAACTTAAGAAATTCTTATTACCGGTTAGATATTGATTCACCCCCCCTCTCAGTATCTGTGGGAATCCTAACAATTGGTATTAGAGCTTGGTCCTCTATTTTCAGAAGCCTAATAGCTTGAGGAAGATCTTGACACCGGTAAAGATGGAAAATCTGATGAAGCAACTTGAAGGAGCTCTTACAGACTATGATGCAGAGAAGTTGAAAAATATCAAATTAGAAGATGATTTAAGAGTAGCTCAGGATATCATTCAGGCACGTCAAGAAAATCTTACTATTGTAAGAAATAAGAGAAGAGAAATTTTTGAAAAATTGCAAAATGAGAATGATGAAAAGGAATCACTTAATGATATGATAAGCAAGTTGAAACAAGAGAACATGACAACAAAAAATGAAATGCAGGATATGACTATGAGATTTTGCAAAGAGATTGAGGATAGAAAGAAGAATGAAGAAGAATTGACTAGAATACTAAGTGATACAGCAAATCAGAACACAAGAATTAGCTATGAAAATGACATATTGAAGACAGATCTGATGCATACTCAGAATGACTCAAATGAACTGATGAGACAAAAAGAAATCTTAGAAAGGGAACTGGAAACTGCAAATCAACATAAAGAAAAATTCAAGAAAAGCTCAAAGGAACTTGGTACCTTATTGAAAAATCAAAAACCTAAAGGTGACAATTCTGGAATTGGCTTTGAAGTTGGTGAAAGCTCTGGTACTGCAAATACTCAGGATCACAGCAAACCGGTAAGACCACCTAATACTTATAAATTCAATGGAAAATGCTTTAACTATAATAAGTATGGTCATAGAGCAAATGAATGTACATCTAGGAATTATCAGAATATCAATACACCCATCGGTCAATGTTCAAAATGCAACAAAGTTGGTCATAACTCTGAAAACTACAAAATGAATGTGAGATGTTATGTTTGTGGAAGATTTGGACATTTATCAAATCAATGTAGAATACAAACCAGCATAGGTTATGGGAAAGCTATTCAGAAAAATAATGTAACTTGTTATGCATGTAACAAGATTGGGCATATTGCTAAATTTTGTAGAAGTAAAGGTACACCGGTAGACAACAAAAGTGCTAGTTTGAAAGGTAAAGAAAAGGTTGAAGAGGTTAAGCAAGAATTCTCAAAGCAATGGATTAGAAAAGCTGATCTAAATATTAGGAATACTCCTCCACTAGTAGAACCAACAAATGCTTCACTGGCAAGATAGAGTGATGCTTCACCGATAGGACAGAGAAGTGCTCCACTGGCAGGAAGTTCTTCATCTAATTGAAGAAAATTTCCTTGAGGGTTTGGTAATCTAATGACACATGTGCTATTATTCCCTCGGTTAGAGATAAGAAGTTGAAAATTACTTATTACCGATAGACAATGTTAAGTGAATACTTAACCGGCATGCAATTAATGTGGTAGATAGCAAAAAGACATTATAAAAGTAAGGTTTTGGCTCCATTTCACTTCACCGTGATTTCAAATTTTTAGAGAGTGTGAAAATTCCGAGCTAAGGCATTTCGAGCAAGAAGCAAGCACACTCCAAGCAATCATCCATCCAATATAGAAAAAGGTATTTGATCATGGCATCCACCTCTACAATTGAATACATAGCGAACCCTACTATTGTTGAAGTAATTAAAAGACCTAGGCCCATATTTCAGTTAGTCCCCAAGATAGCAAAGAAGGATGATACCTTAGGTGCTTTTTCTCAAATTCCTAAAGGTGTTGTATATGTTGAAGACCCTAGAATGTACATCTACTACAACATTGAAGAGTGAGGAGAAGAGGAAATCAAAACCATGTATAAAACTGAGATATGTGATGATACCGACAATGTTAAAACTGAACACAAGGTTATTGAAACCCTAGGATTTATAGAAATCCTTAGCATTCCTAAATTTCCTAAGGATGTGATTAGGATAGTGTTAAGCAGAGTTCATGGAGATTTTTTTTGGTTAGATGCAATTCATAAGATCACCAAGGAAGCTATGAAAGCTCTCATAGGGTTACCGACCACCGGTAAGAGACTAGATAAAAACAAGAAGGTTTCCAATGACTTAGTAATAGACCTAACAGGTGCAACATTTGATAAGAGATCTCCAAGGGTTAATGATGTAAAAGATATCAATGTGAGATTCATAAGTATGATATTAGGTTACAAAGCCACTCATGCTAATAGACTTAACTTAGTTTCAAGTTTATGCATTAAGAGTGCTTATGATATGGTAACAGACAATGCAAAAATTGACATCTGTGAATGGTTAAAAGATGAACTGATAGACAACCTTGGAAAGATAAAGAAGGATAAGAAAGGAGCTTTCAGATTTGGAAATCTATTAGTATGCCTAATGCTTCACATAACAAAATAGGTTCCTAGTATAGGATATAAAGAACTAGGATATGACATATCGGTAGGAAAGCAATTGACAGAACTATTCAATACCATGGGTGAGAACAAGGAAAACAACATTCATGACTTTTTCCAAGCATTGAAGACAAAAATGAAGAAAAGAATAAGGTTATCTCAGAAAATAGTAGACAAATACAAAGATGACATATGCTTTGTTACTAAGAAAGATGAAATATGGATGGAAGCAGTCATCCCAAGGACAATTTGGGTAACCGAGATGGGCTATGAGACAAATGATCACATAGTTGAAACTTATGCTAAAGCACTTCTGGAAGCCCCCAAAGAACCTAAGGAAGAAGTATTTGGTAGTGCTAAGACCATAGAAAGCCAAATACAGTCTAAGAAAAGAGTAAAGAAGGTAGAGGCATTTGTGAGGAAAGGATCCAGACAAGCAGAGGCCATTAAGGAAGATGTATTAAAGAAAACTAACATAACAAAAGATGAGTTGGCAGCTCCACAACCTGAAGCTCATCTATCACCGGTAGGTACTTCTTTGGAAGGTGACATGCCAGCAACTTTTAAAAGAGTTGTTAGGAAAAGAGATCCCTCACTGGCAACCACTCCTTCACCTAGAAGGACAAGGAAGAAGCAACAAGCAGTGAGATCTCTGGTTAGAAAGGTCACACCCAAAAAGAAGCTAACCCCAAAGAAAAAGAAAAGGATAAACACTGACTTGGCACCTCTAGATATATTGTTAAATGAAATCACAGAGGAAGGAAAACTAAAAAACATAAAGAAAATTTATGACACTCTATCTATTGATGAGAAAGGGGAAGTTGAGGAAAGTGTGATATTGCATATGGACATGTACAAGAAGTTTTTGATGGAAGTAGTCAATGAAATTCCTAATTATCTGTACAAAAGACTTAAGGCCAGAAGGCAAGCAGTGATAGAATTAGATAAGAAAATAAAAATAGAAAAACTACTTGTTGTATATCTGGTAAACTCTCCCAAGGAAATTGATGATTTGATTACTCAAGCAAACCGGTCAGTATTCTCTATTGCACACCGACATATTTCACTAATGGCAAGAAGTGTTATTGAAGTAATAGAGGAAACATAAGATGGTTGGGATATATTCCTGGTTGAAAAGGAAAAACAAGAAGAATACAGGAACCCCAAGCCTATTAAAGTATATCAGAAGGATAGGGACAAGGGGAAAGGAAAAGTTGGTGGATGACCAAGCATAAAGGTTAAAGACAATCTACCCCGACCTGTGAAAATTACAATCACTAAAGACCAATCGGTAGCAGAAAGTATGGATGTAGAGGATAGCAATCTTAATCCTGAAGTCCTATACATTGTAAATGTTGATACCCAAAAGATCAACATAATAGTTGATAAAGATACAACTGACAAGTCAAATAAGGGTAATGAGCCTCCGGTAATAGGAGATATAGAGAAACCGATAGAGGATACAAGGAAAAAGATAGAATCTGAGGCACATACAGAGAAACCAACAGAGCTAAAGGCTCCGGAACAGGTTCACAAGGAAACAGTGCCACCAGTAAGTAATGAAGCAGGAAAACCAAGTAATGAAGCAGGAAAACCAATGCTAAAAGAAATGCAAACACAAACTAACTTGCTAGAGGTCAATACAAGCATGGTTACTTCCACCGGTACTCAGTTTGTTGGATCATCATCAACTTTCAAGTCAACAAATGTGACTGAGGTATTACTTGATTCTATAAAGAAAATAACTGACTGTAGTTCACAGGCTTATAAGGCAATAGATGATTCAATACCAATTTTGAAGATAATTTCTCCTAACTGTAATATAGATAATAAAGATTCTTTAGGACAATTGGACACATTATGTAAATATATTTCTAGAAATATTGAGAAAATAAAGGAAGAATCAGTAAAGGACAAGGTAGAAAAAGAGAAATGGAAATTATTTGATGAAGAAATAAAGAAGTGTAACAGAGACTTTGACACACTTCTATCGGAACTATGTAGTTTGTTGTAAGAATATAAAAATCTGTATAAAGATACATGTAAAAAAAACTTTTTGACTATAGATATTGACAAGAAAATAAGCAAGACACAGGATGAGATAAATAAGCTTGTAGACAATTTTGTCAACTCACCGGATTCATTATCAGTTTTTGAAGAGAAGATAGCAAATTTTGAGGAAGAATTGCTCAAACTGGAAAGAGAAAAAGAAAGAATAATAAACAAGGCAAAACACTTGAGATCTAAATTGAGTCCAAGACTGGACTATTTAGCATCTTTGCAGAAGGAAATCTCAGAGGCATTAACACAGGGACGCAAAACACTGGTAGAGCATTTGCAGCATCTCATCAGTACTGTGAAGAGGACTAAAACAGCAATAAAAGATACTAAAAAGTTTATGGATAGTATAAACTTAATTTTGGGAGATCTTTTTTAGATAATAACTAACTAGCTACAGGGTTGAGGATATGGATAGATGAAACTACAAACTCTACTAACATCTTGACAACCTTTGTCATTGATGCCAAATGGAGAGTAGTAGGATGAGAA
Organism: Cryptomeria japonica; assembly: GCF_030272615.1. Lineage (NCBI taxonomy): Eukaryota > Viridiplantae > Streptophyta > Pinopsida > Cupressales > Cupressaceae > Cryptomeria > Cryptomeria japonica. The sequence continues at coordinate 778,423,000 of NC_081411.1, read as the reverse complement.
GTTCAAAGACAAGAATCATATGCTCAGGGGGAGCCCTCATATTTTTGGTAAACATTTTTTGGACACTTTTAAATTTCTCATGAGTGTTGCTATCAATGCCAAAGGGGGAGATTCTTGGCATATGGACACTCCAATGAGACATTGTATGTGATTGAAGTTTTTGTCATTGATGGCAACCTTGAAATCCTATGGCACCGGAAAGACATCATACTAGAAAAGCATTACACATGCAAGACAGTGCACTGGCATCAATAGATCACTCTACACCAGCATCGGCACCAGCATAGAAGAAAAGATGTATACCGACATAGAGGCCAACAGGATTTTTGATATGTAATATTTTGTTTATTATTGTAACCCGACTTGGCAAATTGTAAAATGACTCTTGTATATAAAGGAGATCATTGTAGACATTTAAAAAAAAAAGTAGTGAGCATAAAGAAAATTATTAGGTAGACCTAATATGCGAATTATAGGTCAAGGGTATATGTAAAGAATAGAGCAAGAACTGGTACTAAATCTGGCATTGGAGATGCTATTATAAAGTAGTACAAGTCATTAGATTAGTATAATCCTTATTGTAAGTCAGTGTGACTTCTCTTTGAGCAGTGAGCTCTAGGCAGTTGGCCTTCTTGCATGTGTAGGCCCCTATTGTAAGTAATATTCTCTTATTGGCCAGTGAGTGAATATTGTGGGTCACAAATCCCATCGAGGTTTTTCCCACATTGGGTTTCCTTGTTAAACATCTTGTGCTATGGTGTTCTTTTCATGTGGATATTTTTTATTTTGTTTACTGCATTAATTATTGCATACCGGTATACTGTTATTTTATGTTCTGCATGTTTTAAATTAAGAAATTCTTATTACCAATTAGATACTGATTCACCCCCCCTCTTAGTATCTGTGGGAATCCTAACACTCTAACTCATACATATAAAGAGGATCTTAATGTAAGTGTGTGTCCATCAATGACAATCACAACATAAACATCAAAAATGCCAACAATCTCCCCCTTTGGCATTGATGGCAACACTTAGGAATAAAATTTTGACATCTAAGTGTTTGACAACAAAATCATGCTTTACATCAAAATCATGCCATTAGCAAAATTGATCCCCCTAAGAATATGCACTATCCCTTAAGCAATACAATATATAGCAATTTTACATAAAGAGCATATAGCATATATCAAAGCATATAGAAAAAAAATACCAGATACTTCTCCCCTATAGTTCTCCAAAATAGAATACTTCTCCCCCTTTGCCAACAATGACAAAGTACCACTAAAAAACCCTATTTCCATTTGATATATAAAAATAATAAAAGTTTATGACAACAAGGAATAGTACTTTTCAAAAACAGATTTATAGTCCTGCAAGAATTGCTTCATTGATAGAGACTAGGACTCAAGTAGGGAGGTGGCCACTTCTTTCTCTATTTGCATCTGGGAGACCTGTTCTTCCATGGCATCAACTATGCTCATCTCCTGTGTAACTGTCAAGGCATCCAGGTTCAGATAACACTTCTGAAGAATTTTTAGACGTGGAAGTAAAACCAGTTGAAGCTCCTGCAAATCTCTAGACTGTGTGTTGATCTCTTGCTCATTTTGGTGGACTGGATATGAAACCGGTGAACGGTTTGCCCATAAGTTGTGAAGGAATCAAAGGGTGGCTTGAATATGTTCAAGTAAGACTATAAATCTATTTGAAGCTTTTGCTTTTGAGCTAGCACATCATCATAGAAAAGATGGGGTTGGCAGATTTTGCTAAGTAGTAGATTTCCCTCATTGAAAGCATCCCTTATATCCTTTTGGTCTTTCTGCAATTCAAACCAGAGCAAATTCAACTTCTTTACATGAGCAATGTTAAGAGCTTTTTGATGCTCTTTCTTGACATTTGCCTCAACTACTTCTTCCAGGCTGTGCACCTGATCATCCACTACTATGCATAATAGCTTAAGTTTTGCTAGTGATGATTCAATGTTGGGAAGATTTGTACTAAGTATCAAAATAGTAAGTGTGTCCACAGCCGCTTGAATTATATCCTACTCCTTCTTCCTTCGAATGATTTCAAGGCACTCTTAAGCAACCTTGACACTTTGTATTAGCTCTGATTCACTTGCAGACTGGCGATCTATAGGACTGGAGAGGTCATCTGGTTTGGCTTGACTCCCAGTTGCCTTCGGAGTCTCCATCTGGGTGCTCTTCACCACTTCTCCTACCTCTTTCTCTTTCTTCTTCTCTGCTTCTCTCCTCTTCTCTACTTCATTGTCCTCCTTAGCCTTTTTCTTTCTGCTTCCTTCTTCTTCTCCTGTTCCTTATCTTCTTTTTCCTTCTTCTTCTTTTCATCTTCTAGCTTCTTTTTCTCCTCTTCATCCTTCTTCTGCTTCTCCTCTTCATCTTTCTTCTTCTTTTCTTCTTCATCTTTCTTCTTCTTTTCCTCTTCATCCTTTTTCTTTTTCTCTTCTTCCTTCTTCTTCTGCTTCTCTTCTTCATCTTTCTTCTTCTTCTCTTCTTCTTCCTTTTTCGGCTTCTCCTCTTCATCCTTCTTCCTCTTCTCTTCTTCTTCCTTTTTCCTCTGCTCGACCTCTTTCTTTGCCGCTTCCTGACTATTCTTAGCTTTCTTCTCCTATTCAGCCTATTGCTCTTGACCTATTTCCTCAGATGGTATCTCCTGGGTAACATCATCTCCATCTAGGGCATCGACATCAATAGTGTCGACCAATTCATCAATTAGATTTCCTTCTTCATCAAATGCTTCATCCTATTTGGATATAGCTAGTTCTTTCTCAGCTTGTTGGTTGGCTTCAGCCAATCAATGCATCTTCAGAGCATCTAGGGTGTGAGTGTGTGTATCCTTGAGCACTTCCTTACCTTTTCATTCCAGTAACAGGAGTCTTCTTCTTCTCATGAAGAAAAGACCTTTGTACTTGTTCATTACATCAAACAGTTCTGAATTTGATACATTAAGAAAGTGTTCAGCAAAAACTTTTTCTCTTATTTCTTGTTCCTTCTCTATGGTAATGCGCCATTTATTGTCTAAGGACTTATACAAAGAATCTGGTGTTTCAGATCTAATTTCTGAAGGGACTGGTCATTAATACATAAATATTGAATTATTTCTTTTTCCACCGCCTCCTTTTCATCATCATTAAAGTCATCAAAATAATCAATTAAATCATTCAATACTTTTCTCCTAATGTTTTTGATAGTTCTTTGACAATGTGTCAAAGGTTTGTAGGAGGAGATATCTATATTTACTGGTGGTGAAGATGTTGGTTCACTCTTTGTCTTCTTTCTTGTCTGCCTCACCTTTTTGGGCTGCTCATCGGACACAGTTTCTTCTAAGTCCGGAGAGTTGCTTCTTGTCTTCCTCTTTCTCTGGAACACTTTAGCCGGTGTAGCTTTCGGTTTCTTCTTAGCTGGTGACTGCTTGGTCACTTTTGGAGTTGCAGTAGTAACTAGTACTGATGTTGTAGGCATTTCCTTTGCCTTCTTCACTATCGGTCCTTTCTCTTTCATTGCTAGTGGTTCCTTAGCCGGTGCTATCCTCTCTAGGTAGGTGTCAATTCTCTTCACCTTAGGATCAAGTGGTGAGGCAATAAGGGTAGTGGCATGCCCTTCCAGCATGTTGTACATCACCTCATAGCCCATTGGCTCCACTTCTTCCATTCTAGGCTCAACAGCCTCCATTATACATTTGTCTACTTGGATGGTGAAGTAGATATCATCTTCATATTTCTTGATGATGTCTCCTAATATCCTCACTCTTTGGCTCATCTTCCTTCTGAACTCATCAAAATACTTGTTCAAAATATCAGGGTAACCAGTTCCAAGTGCTTCAATGCTTTCCTTGATTTTCTTGGTTACCAGTTGGTCACCAGACCACTGAACGTCTCCTACTCCTAAGAAGTATCCTTGAAAGTAAAAGAACAACCCAACCAATAGTTGTCCAAACTTGAACCTTAGTGCATTATCTTGTTTGATTGATTTCAGGTTCCATAGGAGTTGCCTCTACATATTGGTGCATAGGTCAAATGATGCATCCTCCTTTATCATTCAATAAGCGACATTTACCACTATAGCAGATACAAAGTTGATTCTGCTGGCTAAGAATGTCCGGTAGCCTATCACCATGCAGACATACTTAACCAGATCATCCTTGATTGAATTTATAGTCATGCCCCATGAGTCAGTCATTGAACCGGTGAGCTTGGACATCTCAGTTTTGCTAACTATCCTTAGGGCTAGTACTTCCCCTGTATTGTAGAAGCGGGTGACTACATGAATTTCCTGTGGCATGATATCATGCGTTCTCTCCAAGTACATTTTGTCACCATGGACCCTACTCAGAACAATCCTTATATGATCTTCTGTGAAATCCTCTAGGAAGTAAACATCATTGTGGAGTTTCTTCTTCTCTAGAATACTGTATTCTAGTTTCATCATCTTATCTTGTCCACAAAACATACCTAGTTGGGAGTGGATGGCTAGAGACCCTAAGTCTTCAATCTTGCAATCTATGTAGTTAGAAATTCCCTCTTCTACTATCGCTCTAGCCGAAACTTGTGATAGGGCATTATACTTTGACTTCTGTTGAATAAAACTTTTAGACTCAATAGATGCACTAGAACGGGTATGAGATGTGGAAGCCATTGTAGAAATTTTAAGAACTTGAGAAATACCTTTTAAAACACGTGAATTTAGGGCTTTCCGATTCTCCTTCACTCCTCACTTCGTTGGTAGATAAATCACCACTTTGTGTTCTCCACTTGACCGTTTTCTATTTGAATTTGAATCTCCTTCATGGTTTCTCAATTTCTCCAAATCTTTGCTCAAATCTCCTTTTCATCACTCTGCTCTTTGAAAAACTTTTCTTTGCTCAAAAACTGATAGTGAGAAATGATTTCAAAAATACTTTTAAACATAGTCCTCACCTACCATCATTAATGCTCCTCCATTAGGGCATAAACCCTAATTTGTCTTTTTACCATTTCAAGTCTTCTACCAAGCGATAGGTATCATATACCAGTTAAGGTCTTTTTCTGGTATAAGATGGTTGTTCAAAAACATTTTTCCATTTGCTCCCCCTAAGCCTTTTGAAGCTTAGTTTGTCAGTTCCAATATTTCCACACTAGGTGCAGAAACCGGTTCCTCTTCCAACATTACTAGTTTCCTCTTCCAGGTTTTGTTCATGTCCACTTGAACTATTTCAACATCAATTCCTCCTTCCAGAGTGACCGGTATATCATCAAATATACTCTTTCTTCTTCTGTAGAATCTTGCAATGTGACCCAGTTTGTTGCAGTGATAGCAAACTAATCCAGGTGCTCTCCAAGGTCCATTGTTCATGTTTCCATTCTTCCTTCTGCATGTTGCAGCAGTGTGACCATGACCATGACAGATCATACAATTTTCTCTCCATCTGGTTGCCACTTGATAGCCACCACTTCTTGGCTGATGATTGAAGACATTAAACCAGTTGTGATTTTGGTTCACAAAAGGTTCTAGACCAACTCTTTGGGTCCTCTGAGGATATCTTCCAGTGTCATTCATGGAAGACCTGCATTCAAATGCTCTATGCCCATACTTGTTGCATGCATAACAATGACCATTGAACTTATTGGATCTAGGTACATTGTTAATAAAGTAAGGAAAATTATTGTAGGCTTTGCTCCTACATACATTGGCAGTGTGTCCTTCTTTAAGACGGTTAAAGCAAATAGGTTTGAATTTTTGCTTACCTTTTCCTTTGAATACCGGTTTCTTCTTTGATGCTTCAGCATTTGTTCCTGAGGATTCTCCTTCCTCATGTCTAGAGAAACCAAGTCCATTGGTATTCTTTATCGGTCTAGCCAACTCAAGCTTTTGCTCTAGCTTGACAGTACTTTTGTTGAACTTAGCAAGTATTTCCTTTGACTCAGAGAGATCTTTGGAAATAGCATCATTTGTTTCCAACAAATTTTCATTCTTAGAGATGGTAGTGTTCAGTTCTCCTTGCATGTCTTCCCTTTCCACCTTGCTTGCATGGAGTTGAGCATTTAGGGCACTCATCTCTTGTTTCAACTTGGAGATCTCACAATCTCTTTCTTTCACTAGGTCTTCAGTTTTTCTCTAGTTCTCAAGCTCTTGACACATCCAGATATTCAGTCCTTCCAACTCCTTTCTCAGGTTGGAGTTTGACTCATTCAACTTATTTACTTCTGCAACTAGGGCTTCCATGTCTGCTTCATCTACAAAACTATTTTTCAGATAGCTCCATCAGCTTTTCTACATGTTCTCTCCTTTTTTCTTGAGATGCGTTGTATTTGACCATAAGATCATCATAGGCTTGCTCAAACTGAGTGAGCCATTGAGTAAGCTCCCTCAATGTGTATTCCCCCATGCCTCTTTCCAAGTGGTTAAACTTATAGAAAGGTAGGCTCTGATACCAATTGATGAATACTAAGAGGGGGGAGGTGAATTAGTATACCAAAAAACACTACACTTAAACAATTAAATAGTCTAAAGATAAACTGGTAAAATAATTTAATAGACAGACCGATTATCACACATGCAAACCAAAATGCAAATAAATCATTCACCCACAAAAGAAATACAACCATAACACAAGATATTTGACGTGGAAACCCAAATGGGAAAAACCACGATGAGATGGAACTCACAAGTCACTATCTGTAGAATAGAAACTAGACTGGTTAAGGTCAGACCGGTTAAGGTCTTACAATGTTCTTCACTAGAACAGATCCTGTTAGGAATCTCAATCTATGTTAGGAGATAAGTCCGATCAAGGACTACCTTGCTAGAGGATTTTAGATTCATATAGGTGAACCACCTTGTTAGAGGATTTTACAAAAGGCTTTTGGGCCTACCCGGTTAAGGGCTATAGACTTGTCAAAGATGCTAGTAATCAACAAGTGTTTGATATATCTAATAGCATAGACTACTTAGTTAGATCCTTGATAGCTCATTCTTAATGCACTCCTACATTACTTCAGTCTTCTACACATTCATATTCTTTTCAACTCCTCAACCACCTTAAACCCTAGTCACAACATAAACCCTTTCAGCAACAACCTTAAACACTAGACATGATGTCCTTTTAAAAGAATCTGATTTCATGTCGGTCCAATAGGATTACAATTTGATTTCCTAGGTTCAATGAATCTAGACATACTTAGTAACATGACATAAGAAGCACCGCCAGTGTGTCGGCACTATCAAATAATTGGTGGATTGATAACTTATCACAAAATTCCAGGTGGTAACTCATCATAGAGTATTACCCATTCATACAAAAATCCAGTTGCCAGTTTGATAAAAATGAAGACTGGTCAAAATGTGTTATGTCACTTTAATCCCTTGTACCGCTTGAGGTCAACATGCCACTTTAGACCGGTAAACACATTCTGCAAAACAACAATAGTCTAATGACTATAATACAACATACTTGCAACATACTAGTTGAAACAAATACCGGTTGTGCTCTAACTCATACATATAAAGAGGATCTTAATGCATGTGTGTGTCCATCAATGACAATCACAACACAAACATCAAAAATGCCAACACCTATTTCACCTCACAAATAAGCAAGTCAAAACAGTGGGGGGCATATAGCTACCCATGAATTTCATCACCCGTGATCTAATATATGGTTTTGTAGGGTGTAGTTCCTAACTGTGTACTGCAGATACCATTGGGGGCTTCGTTCAACAACTTATGGATATATCCTTTTTAAAATGATGTTTACTTTTCTTTACTTTATCTTTCATATGCATGTAGTGGCATATGACTGCTAAAGTGGGGGCTAAATGTAGTGTCATAAATTGTACACCCTTGCTAGGGTGGTACAATTTCACACTTAGGTTAGCACCTGCCTTAGTATGTCTTGCATCTTGTATTTCTCATTCGCCTTTAAGCATTTAATTAATTAATTTAATTAAATCTAAGGTTATGTCTCATCACTTTACACATTATAAAGTTGAGCCCTTTACCCTAAGTGTGCCCCTTTTCATTTTATTCCTTCAATGAATCATTTAATCATTAACCCTAATTATGTCTTATTTTGACCGTTTAGGCTTGATTTCACATATCAAAACATCTCAAAATCAGCTGTAACTTTAGGATGCCCTCTAATATCATCATATATAATATTCCTAAAAATTTGGTGACAAGTTGGTAGAACCATGGTGCGAATACACATGGTCTACAATTTTTGTTCCAAAATTTTAGGAGCACAATCCTATGATATGATAATACTTAACCCCAAAAGATCAGTGGGAAAGTCAAATCCTAGGTCGGCCTAAACATGAAATTAAGATCTAGGGTTTCATACTTAAGAGCTCTCTTTCTTCATTTGAAGGGGTCTTCTTCTAATAATCTCAGGGCAGGTTTTTGGAGTATTAGAGTCTTCTTTGTAGCGAAAGAGTAGATATTTGAAGTCTTCAACAACATTAATCATTCATCCATAAAACATTCAACAACCATCATTTTATCAATTGGGGGATTTTTTAATATGTAGAAGAACAATAGGATATTGTTAGGATTCCCACAGATACTAAGAGGGGGGGCTGAATTAGTATCTAACTGGTAATAAGTATTTCTTAAGTTAAAACATGCAAAACATAAAATAACAGTGTACTAGTATGCAAGAATTAATGCAATAAATAGAATCAGAAATATCCACATGAAAAGAACACCATAACACAAGATGTTTAATGAGGAAACCCGGTGTGGGAAAAACCTTGGTGGGATTTGTGACCCACAATATTCACTCACTGGCCAATAAGAGAATATTACTTACAATAGGGGTCTGCACATGTAGGAAGGCCAACTACCTAGAGCTCACTGCTCAATGGGAAGTCACACTGACTTACAATAAGGATTATACTAATCCAATGACTTGTACTGCTTTACAATAGCATCTCCAGTGCTAGATTTAGTACTGGTTCTTTCTTTGTTCTTTACATATACCCTTGACCTATAATTCGCACATTAGGTCTGCCTAATAATTTTCTTTATGCTCACTACATTACCTCCTTAAATATCTACAATGATCTCCTTTATATACAAGAGTCACTTTACAATTTTCCAAGTTGGCTTACAATAATAAATAAAATATTACATAACAAAAATCCTGTCAGCCTTTATGCCGGTATACATGTTTTCTTCTGTGCCAGTGTTGGTGCCGGTGTAGAGTGATCTTGTTGATGCTGGTGCATTGTCTTCCTGTGTAATGCTTTCCCGGTATGATGTCTTGCCAGTGCCATAGGATTCCAAGGTTACCATCAATGACAAAACCTTCAATCACATACAATGTCTCATTGGAGTGTCCATATGCCAACAGATATCACTGACTGATGATTGGCTTGTACCTGTCCCTTGGGGCTAGGTATGATTTCATGTTGTTTTCAGATCTTTACATAAGCTTCATTTTGATTCATATTCATGCTTTAGATCACTTTACATTATGGATTTAGAGCATGTACTATGTGAATTATAAGCAATTAGGGTTTACTCTTTAGCGTTGCTCTAGGTTGTTTACTTTCATTCTTAGGATCTTGCATATACACAAGGTTCTTGCACACACATTTTGAGTATATTATCAGCTATTTGTGATGGTGAAAATCACCAAAATGGGGGTTTGACTATGACAAAACCCTATATAGCCACCCCAAACCTTCCCTTTTTAGGTGCAAGTACAAGAACAAGAATCTGGAAGTAGGTACAGGTTTGGAGCAGGCATCTATACCACCCAAAAACCTTAGAAGTGCAGAAATTTGTCAAGGAAAGGGGCATGGCACACTGGTCCTACCTAGGATAGGGGTGTGGCACCCTGGTCCTACCCTTTGTCAGTAGGACTTGGCAGATCAACAACTTATAAATCTCAAAATCCCTCTTGTCAATTGTAGCTCCAGAATTGCAAAATCGGGACAATGGCGTGGCACCCTGGTTTTGGACATTTCTTCTTACATTTTAGACACAGGTGCACCTTTGATTTTGCCTTCTGATCTATACTTTTTAGTAGTATATTAGTTGTTCTTTGATCTGCATTCTTAGATTAGGATTTTCTTGCTTATTTTGTTTCTAGGTTAGATTGCATTTTGCACCATTCCTCTCTCATTTACAACAAAGAAATAGAAAAACTAAGAGGTAATCCATGGCTCTCTCTTTATCATAAGAAGTAGCTGATGTGCATTAACTCCCTAGGCTCTCTTGTATTCTATGTGTGTATGAGAGTGGGATTAGGGTTTTCATCCTTAGTCTCACTTTTTCCCCTACACGGGCTCATACTCTCGTTAAAGTGATGGCTAAATGTAGCATCATAAATTCTAATTAATCCAATTTACACCTCATGTTTTTGCTCCTACTTTATCAAGTAAGATCTCTAGCCCCTCTCTAGGTTCGTTTTGGCTCTTTTTCAACCCCTAATATCCTAAACACCATTGACTTAGCCCCATCTTGGACATCCCTTCCTTATTTCCCTTTGTGTTAGTCCTATTTACTGGAGGACCAAGGCATGGAGCACCCTGGTATGGACCAAGACATCCTAAAATACCTGGTGCCCCTTAAATAGGCCCCAATTTGTAATGGGGTAAGTTTTTTATCTCCTCGATTGCATTTGGTCCCCATGGATACACCTAACCATTGGAGGTTGACCTAAATGGTAATTTACCAAGAGAACCCTATATATAGACATCTTATCAATTCATTTTAGATCTAACTCTCTAGGCATATCATTTGTTCATCTATGAAGTATTCATCATCAAGTACTTTTAGAGGTTTAAGTTTGCATTTCATCCTTCAAGAATTGTGGATCAAAATTACATCAATCTTCATGCAAGCACGTGTGTGTGATTCAGTTTTTGATGTTCATGTATTTTTTATTACATTTAAAGAGAATTGCATCATCATCAACAATTGCAGATCTAAGGTATAACTCCTTAACATTTATTTCAGTATTTGCATTATTTCATTCAAGAGGTAAGTGCACCAAGATGGTGTGTGAAAATGGGGGTATAAGTCGACACCTTTTTTTATAAAATCAACTAAACCTAAACTTGGAGGAGAAATTTGAGACTCATCCACACAAAATATGAAGATACACAAAGAAAAAAGACTGTACTAATCTGAATCTATTTTCCGAACTCCTAATTGTTTTCAAAATAGGACAAGATTAAGGGGGTCAAATCCTTCACGCATGAAAAAAAGATCCTTATATTTTTGAAAAAAACATAGCATAGTGTCTGGCATGCACATCAAAAAGTCATAGTTAGATTTAGTATTTTGACAATCCTTTGGTAGAAAGATAGTTAAGACTAAGCACTAGAAGTTGTGTATATTTTTTTAATTTTTCGTTGAGTATTTTTTTTTCTGATTTTTTCGAAATGGTCACATCTTGAAAAATTAGGTATGTGTTCATGCGCAAAGCATAACTCACACCCAAATAATTGAAAATGTAATTTTTTTCTTAAAGTATAAATAATAAAGTACACTACAATATGTAGCATCATAAAATTGCGACCCTTGCAATTTTGACCACGTTTAAGGCCCTCACCTTGGCAACTACATCTCCCTACTCAATTGGGACCCCTTTCTGCATCATTCTTCCAAATCTCCTCCCATTTCATCCCTTGTGTCACCTTGTGACCACGTCCAAGCCCCAAAATAGGGTAATACAGGGGCATGGCATCCTTGTCCCCCTTGGACAGGGGTGTGGCACCCCTATCCTCCCTCTTTGGGTGACCCTAAAATGGGTCCATCTGACCCTTGAACCTAAATTGCTCTTCAGGGTTTTTGTTTCTCCTATGTCAGCGTTTAGTGAGATGAAAATTAATTGTCCAAGGCAAGTATAAAAGGAGACTTAATAACCTCATTTGAGGGATATGGAAGAATAATAAAAATTCATGAGGAGGTCTTCATTATCGTCATCAAGCGTTCAAGTCTTCAAGTCTTCAAGCATTCATCTTGATTCTTCTTCTTCTTCTTCTTCTTCTTCTTCATGTTTCCTCTTCATTCATCCATTGGAGCAATATTATAACATTCATTTCCAAGCATGTGTGTGTGTTAGGGTTTTTTCATGTTACATGTCATTTCATGCAACACTTGTGATTACATTCAAGAAGCAAAGCAACCATCATCAACAAATTGCAGATCTACAAGGTATACATTTCCATTATTTAAATTTAAGCATTTGCAATTACTTTCTTTCAAGGTTGATTCCTTAACCAGGGTTTTACTAAGGAAAACCCCTATCCAAAACCCTTCTTCCCTTCTTTTCTATGTGTAGGTTGCAGTTGCGTGACTGTAATTGCATATTTAGGCTTTATTTTTAGAGATAGAAAAACCCTTTTTGGTGCATGGATTTTTTGGAGGACCGGGTGCAACTTCAACTTGGTCCTGATGAATTTTCTCCAAATTCACAAGTCAAGTTTGTATTAGTCTAAATACCTTAGATCCAAAGTTACAGTACATTCCTAAATCAGTAGCTCCTTATTTCACCCATTTTGTCTTTATTTTCTTCATAGTCAACAACTCAACATATCTATTTACAAAAGAGGGCAAATTACATTCCAACACATGCATATTTTTGAGTCAATCTAAGTACTTGAAAGAACTACTCAAGAAATTTGGGATGGAGAACTCTAAACCAGTAAGCACACCTATGACTACAAATGACAAATTATCTCAAAGGGATGAATCTACACCTGTTAATCCAACTAGATACAAATCTATGATAGGAGGTCTACTGTATTTGACACAAACCAGACCTGATATTATGAATGCAATATGTATAGTTTCTAGATTTCATAGTAATCCCAAAGAAAATCATGAATCAGCAGTAAAAAGGATTTTCCGTACTTACAAGGCACAACAAATCTTGGATTATGGTATCCTAATGATGAAAATTTTGATCTATATGCATACACAGATGCAAATTGGGTAGGAGATGTGGATGATAGAAAGAGCACCACTAGAGGAGCATTCTTTCTTGGAAAGAGATTAGTCTCTTGGTTAAGTAACAAACGGAGTTGTACATCTTTATCAACAGTAGAATCAGAATATGTTGCAGCAGCAACAAATTGTACACAGTTACTTTGGCTTAAGCAAATGTTGAAAGACATAAAGGTAAAATGCAAGGAACCTATTACTATATATTGTGATAAGACTACAGCAATTGATATATCTAAGAATCCAGTATTACATTCTAAAACAAAACATGTTTCTATCAAATTGAATTTTCTAAGGGAAAAAGTTGAAGAAAAGGAAATAAAACTGGTTTATGTGAATACTAAAGAACAGCTTGCAGATATTTTTACAAAACCTTTGCCTAAGGAAACTTTTGAGTATCTCAGAGATCAGCTCAGAGTCTTACCTCCACCAGTAGAGACTTAGACAGTTGATGATTGTCATCAACCGACAAAATTAAATGGACAAATCTTTTATTCCAGTATTTGATGAGGAAGCTACTTTTCAGGGGGAGTAGTTGGTATATTGAATTGGTTGGTATTTTGTATGAACTTGAACCTTTTGTGACTTTGGCATTTGATGTCAAAGGCAGAGAGATATATGGAAAAACATTAAGGAAAAATATATGAAAAATGCATTATCTTTTTGAGGAGAGATTGGTATTGTAAATAAATCTTTGTATAAACACATATTACTCCCAGGGGGAGAATTGGTTTTTGTACTTGGCATTTCTATTTTGGCACTTTGATGGTTTTTCCATCTTGTGTTGCCATCAATGCCAAAGGGGGAGATTGTTGGTATTTTAGTATGGTTTTGTCATTGATGTCAACACCTACTAAATACACCTACTTTGGAGATCTAGCAACATTCACCGGCAATCAGTAAACTGTTCAACAATCACTGGTATATGGTTAACTGGTAGGATATAATGTTCACCGGTACCTGCAATGACATGGAAGACACTTCGTAATGTCGAAGACATCATGTGGACACTTTTCCTTGAAGTAATATCATTGGTATATTCTTATTTGCATATTTTCTTTTACCGGCAAATAGGTCCAGGTTATCTAGGGTTACACCAGCAGGTTTATCTTTTCCAGATCAGCATGGCATGCTATGGAGATGATTTATTATTGTTATAAAAGCATTAAGATGACATGTTCAATTGGTCATTGCATCGGATATTGTTTTTGGAGTATAAGGAACTATATAGAGAAACATGCAAGCCACATCTATTCACCCAGGACATTAAGAAAGAAATAAGAAGAGTACACAAGGAAATTGATGATATAGCTGATAACATCATTGGTTCATCCGAACCTATATCAGTTATTGACCAAGAAATAGAAGGGTTTGAGGAAAAGTTGGAGAAATTTGAGAAGGAAAAAGAAATGATCAAGGCAAATGCCAGAGAGACGAAGTATAAATTTAGTCCTAAATTGGATAACCTTATCTCTTTGAGAAATGACATCTCAAAGGCACTAATTCAAGGAGAAAGATCACCAGAGGAGCATATGCATCATCTCACCGACACAATCCAATGAATTGAGGCATCCATGAATGATAGGAACAGATTCATGCAGAGTTTAAATTTGGTTTTGGATGATATATTTAAGATTGTAACCAACCGGTTACAAACCTTAAGGTGGAATTTTGCACTCTTTTCAAAATTTTGACAACCTTTGTCATTGATGTCAAAGGGGGAGTAGTGGACAGAGAAAAATGGCTATTCAAAGGAGATCATGTACTCAATGGGAGCACATATTTCTGGCAAATTTTTGGACTTCACTTTTTGGAACAGTTTTTGGATTTTTCTCATGAGTGTTGCCATCAATGCCAAGGGGGGAGATTGTTGGCATTCTGCACTCTAGTGAGAAATGATGGTGTTGTCATTGATGGCAACCTACCGGCAACCTTCTAGCAACCAACCGACATTCATCTGATAAAGACACTGATAGGCACCGGCACCGGCAGACACTTCACCGGTACTGGCAACAACACATACCAACACCCCAGCCGATAGGAATAAACTTTTGTTTATTGTATTTAATTGTAAATATCTTTTTATAAAGCTGACATGGCATATTGTAATAGACTCATATATGTATGAGATCTTGTAAATTATTTTCATATAGATGATACAGGACGGAATAGGAGATGAAATAATGATGAGCGAATAACAAGGGAATATTTTATATAAGGTTTATGGTAATAGTATGAGCTTAAACTGGTACTGAACCTGGCATAGTTGATGTTGAATTGAAGCAGTACATTGTATTGGATTTTCATAATCCATTTTGTAAGTTAGTGAGACTTCTATCTTGTGAGTGAGTAGTGAGCTTTAGGCAGTTGGCCTTCCTGTATGTGTAGGCCCCTCATTGTAAGTAATATTTATTCATTGGCCAGTAAGTGAATATTGTGGGTCACAAATCCCATTGGGGTTTTTCCCACACTGGGTTTCCTTGTTAAACATCTTGTGTTATGGTGTGTTTTCTATGCCATCTTTATTGTTCATGTTTACTGCATTAATTCTTATTTACCGGTATAGTGTTTTGGAATGCAAAATACTTAATAAGGTTAAAGAATATGTCAACCGATTAGATACTAATTCACCCACCCGCCCCCCCCCCCCTCTGAGTATCATTTGGACTATTATCAATCCTAACAAATGAAAGATTCCTGAATGCCTTAAGTATAGAGATTGTAACAAGGACTAAAACTAAAGGTAATATCTTTCACTTGAATGCCAGTGAGAAAAGTTGTTTGATTGCTTAGATAGATGAAAGTTATTTGCGGCATAGGAGGATGTGTCATGTTAATTTTGATTGTGTGATAAGGATAAGTTATAATCAAGTTGTTATAGATTTTCCTAAGATTGTGAATCCCTCTAATCTAGTCTGTAAAGAATGTCAGTTGGAAAAGCAAACAAGAACATCATTTAAGAGCAAATGTTATACATTTAATGAACTGTTAGATCTTTTGCATACTAACTTGTGTTGTCCTATAAGAGTGAGAAACATGCAAGGTGACAAGTATTTCATGTTCTTGATTGATGATTACTCTAGAATAATGTGGATGACTTTTCTAAGAGAGAAGTTAAAAGCATTGGAGAAATTCAAGACGCAAAGGTGGAGATAGAGATAGGGTTGAAGATGAAGTGTCTAAGATCTGATAGAAGAGGATAATTCACATGCGGTGATTTCGATACATTTTTTGAGAGTAATGGAATTACAAAACAATTATCTTCTCCTAGAATTGCTCAATAGAATGGAGTTACTGAAAGGAAGAACAAAACAATATTGGATGTTGCTAGAACAATGTTGATTGAAGGAAATGTTGTGCAAATCATCTTGAAGGATGTTGTTAGCACTACTATTTACACATTCAACCGGGTGCACATAAATGGTTATTTTGGTGAGACTCCCTATGAGCTATGGTTTGGTCATGTTCCTAATATTAGATATTTCAGAGTTTTTCGAAGCAAATGTTATATCAAAAGAGATGAGGATATAGGAAAGTTTTATGCAAGATGTGATGAAGGAATCTTCTTCTAGGATATTATACTATAGCTAGGCCTATCAGTGCTATAATAAGAGGTTGAAGACGACAGTGGAAAGTGCAAATGTGAAGGTTGATGAATATTTTGCAAACAATATCAGTGAATACATATATGAGAATGATTAAAAGGATATTGTTTCGAATCATGCATAAACCAAGATCCTGAAGAAGTTTAATCTGATAGAGATAGTTAAACTGGATATCTCTACTGTCGGTAAATAACTTCAAAATCCTGAGAGTCAAAATAATCTGAAGACTCCGAGGTATGTGAAACTAAATCATTCTGACAATCAGATTATTGTTGATAAGAGCAAGGGTGTGATGACTAGGACAAGACTTGTTGCTAAAGAGATATGTCTGATTTCTAAGAATGAACCTAAAGGAATACCACTAATTTTGAATAATTGAACCACTAAGACTTTCCATTCTTTGACTTCAAAATAAAGGTGTAACTTAGCAAAAACTCAACCCATTTTAATTGCTTTTGATTCAACTTTCTTTGGTTGTCCAAATACTATAAATCATGATTATCAATTAATAAAACAAAATCTTTTGGAAAAAGATAATGTCTTCACTTATTCAATGCCTAAACTATAGCATAATACTCTTGATCATAAATATAATATTTTCTCTTGACATCATTCAACTTTTCAGTAAAATAAGAAATGGGATTACCTTCTTGACTCATAACAACTCCAATGGAATTGTCACTAGCATCACAATCTAATTGAAATACCTTGTTAAAATCCCAAAGTACCCAAACATGTTGCTTTGAACCTTTTTTTATCAACAAACCAAAACTCTTTGTTGCTATGATAGTCCACTTAAATTCTTTTCTATTCCCTCTCCTTGTTTTAATTAGGGGTTCACAAATACTACTGAAATTTGTAATATTTTTTTTGTAAAAATTATTCAATCCATGAAAAGATCTCACTTAAGTATCATTTCTTGGGGTAGGTCATTCAAAGATAGGCTTTTAATTTCTCTAGGTCCATTTTAAGACCATAGATGTTAAAACAACAAATCTCAACTACACTAACTCCTCCTTCACAAAACTGCACTTCTTCAAGTTAATCAATATCCTCTTTCTTCTCTTAATTTCTCAAAAACCCTATAAATATGCATTATATGCTCCTCCAATATTTTATTCAAAATAAGAATATTGTTGGTGTAAATAATTATTCATCATGGATATTATTACACTTTACTTAAGTTCACTTAGGATAATGCATTTCATAGTAGTTTGGGTATGAGACACTTGGGTGTTTGTGCCACATTGGGATAGTGTGTGTAGGAGAAATTCCACCTTTTATGGTGTTGATCTTGTTGTTACACTCCACATTCAGTGGGTGATCCACCTCATGTGGACTATTATATTATTTCTCCTACCTACCCACACCTATTTCCTACCTACCCTTGTTTCTTATTGAGCCACATGTCATGTTTGTGTGCTCACATATCCCTAGCCTTGCCTATATAAGCAAGCTCATCTACATTGCATGTAACAATTAAATCTTGATTATTTATCAATTTCTATTGATGAGAATACAGTTTATTCTTGTTCCATATTATGTCTCTATTTTGTACATTTCATTGAGCTCTTGATCTTGGCAAAATCTCACATGGTATCAGAGCTATTGGGGCTTCATTGATTCGTCTTGAAGAGGCATTATTGTGACATCAAGTGGCAGATCTGAGGAGTAGCATCTTTTGGAGGCGTCCTAGACCAGATCCGACCCGGCCATTGCGTCCAGAAGGCCGTTTCCATAAATTTTGGTTATAAAGTCGACCTATTTTGGTGAGAAAATTTTTTTCGCCAATTTTGCTATAATCGTACAGATTTCCAAAAAAATTTATATATTTTTCGAAAAAAAATAAATTAATTTTCTGAAATTTTTTCAAAAAAATTAAATATCAAAAAAATTCGAAAAATTTTGAAATTTTTTTTAAAAAAAATAAAAATAAAAATAAAATAAAAATAAAATAAAATTTTGTGCTGTGTTGGGGGTCCGCAGACCCCTTGTACCCACATGTGCAGGGCGTTGCAGGGTCGTACTACGCCACCGCCTGTGTAGGTCCACGCCGACACCACCATATACCCACTCCGGCCGTGTACCCTCCAACCCCCGATGCCGCCGCAGACCGCCGAGATCCGTGCCAAGTCCCGTCGCCGCTGCTGTTCTCTCCGCTCAGCACCAGCTCCTCCCGTGCGCCTCAGCTCCCTCCGCTGCAGCCTCCGACGCCACTGCTGCGCTGGCTCCTCCCAACACCGGTGCCCGCTCCTTCACCTAGCGCCCGCTACCTCAGCCACCGCCGCCGTCCTGGGCTTCCGGTCTTCCTCTGATCGCTTCCTCCGCCGACGACAACCCAGACCGGAGGACCCGCGTCCGCCATGTGGTAGGTGGCCACTAGACTACGGGTACAACCTGTACACGCAGACATCCATACGGCCACCACATCATCAACTTAGTCAGCCTGTCACGTCAGATTTCCGTACGCCACTGTATAGTGCCACGTCATCTGTCCGTACAGTACGGACGCCCAGTCAGTAGAGAGGCGAAGTTTTTTTGATGGTTATACGGTCGTCAAATTTAACTCAGTGACTTGCTGATGTCAGTGCCACGTCATCATTTTTCAAAAATTTGGCAGGCCCCTCTCATTTGCATTTTTGATTTTGTAGTTCAACTTCAAATGGCCATAACTTGCTCATTTTTGCTCCTTTTTTCAAGCAATTTTTTTTGAAATGGGCTATAATTTCGTGCTCTCCACAGTGTTAAAGAAGTTTTTTTGATTTTGATGCACTGTTTTTTTAGAAAATGCAGTTTTTGGTGACTATACCTGAGTAATCCTAGTTTTTGCAACTTCAGAGGCTTTGTTTGGGGTCATACGACCTCCTTTTCAGGTGTCGTTATTTTTTAAAGTGCATATTTTTTCATCTACTTTCACATGATGCTATCAAATTTATTCCATTGTAAGTATAAAATGTACTTTCATATTTTGGCCAGTTTGGCTCTCTTGGTGCTTGTATATTTGCTTGAATCTCAATTAGATTCATTGCACTATTGATTGAAGTCTCTTGTATCTCATTTGAGAAGTTGTAAAATTTGCATCATAAGCCCACTTTGCCTTGTTTTGCAAGTGGCTCATTGTAATCGCACTAAGTATAAAGTGCCAAAATCATCACTTTGGGGGGGGTACTTTGATTGAGTGAATTTGGGGGGGTGTCTCTTGTGCTCTTGTGTTCCTTCCTTTTTGCTGCTATGGGTTCTTCTAAGTTTCCTCTCTTAACTCCACATAATTATGCTACTTGGAAAATTGATGCATGGAGTAAACTTATGGAAAAAGGACTCACTCATTACATTGATGGGACTATTGTTGCTCCAGTTGATCCTAAGGTTGATCCAGTTGGTCACTTAGATTGGCTCACTAAAAATATCATGGCAATTGGTACCTTAAGAAAGTATGTATCAAAGGATCTCATTTTTCATATTGAGAAATGTACTCTAATCAAGGATGCTTGGCAAAAGTTTCAAGACTTGTATGGTCAAGTTGATGAGATTAGGGGATATCAAATTGATAGTGATCTCACCATGTTAGATCCCAAGAACTTTGATACTATACAAGATTATGTCACTAAGGCAAATGAGTTGAGGGCACAACTCAAAGATTGTGGCATTGATAAGAAGGATACTCAATTGATAGTCAACTTGATAGGCAAGCTTCCACAAGAATATGCAGCATTTGTTTCTAGTTTCCAAACCCATAGGATGACAATGGGTTCAAGCTACACAATGCCTACATTTGATGCTTTCAATGAAATGTTGATGATGGAACAAACTAAGTTGATACGCATGGGCATTCTTAAGGCTTCTAAGTCTCAAGCATTAGTGGCAAATCAAGGGAACAAAGGAAATTAAGGAAAGGACAACTCAAACAAGAAGAAATGGCAATCAAAGCCTAAAGAAAAAGCAACATCTTCTCCACAACAAGGAGATTCATCCTCTTCCAAGAGAGATAACTCACCAAAGAGGGAGAGACCTACTTGTGCTTATTGTAAAAAGATTGGTCATGAGGAGCATCATTGCCATTCTAAGAAGATTGATGAGCTCACACATATCATCAAAAAGCATAGCATTGATTTGCCTAAAGTCTACAAGAAGGATGATTCATTAACTTCCACTTCCTCACATTCAAAAGGAAAAGGGCAAGCATTCATGGCTTCTACAAGTGGGAAGACTCACTCTTTTGGAACAAGAAAAGGAAAAGTTCTATGTGCTACTATCAGTCATGATTCAGAGAGATGGCTTCTAGATTCAGGGGCTTCTCATCATATGGCATCTTCACAGTCTATGTTCTCTACATTTGAGCCTTGCACCATGCCACATATTTTGATGGGCAATCCTACATACATGGATGTGATTGGGAAAGGATCTATTGACATTGGGGATAACTCCTTCAATGATGTGTTGTGTGTACCCCACTTGACAAACAATCTCCTTTCTATCTATCAAATCACACATGGCGCAACTAAGAGAGTTGTGGAGTTCACACCTGACTCAGTTTTCATTAGAGACATGGAGACTAGAGCTATCATTGCGACTGGGATGGTTGATCATGCATCTCTATTATACTCCTTTTCAGATTTTGTTGATGATGATGATTTCACATTTGATGATTCTACACATTATGATCACACTTCTTGTGATGGTTCAGATTTTGAGGAGAACTTTGGACACTTGAACATGGGGATTCTCACATGTGACCCCATTCTTGAGCCTTGTATTTCATCTCCTCATATTGATATCACATCACCTATTGCACCTGATGATGCAGATAGTGCGACAGTTTTGCCTTCATGTGATTTAGTGCAGCAGGATATTCATTGTCTTCTAGCTTCAGTTTCATGGGATGATTACTTGACAGATATTACAGGTTTGTTTGTAGAATCCTACATTGCATATTTGGGAGACATCATTGATGACATTCATCTTCTCTTTGATGAAGGTGATCCTTCTTCGATTGTTGCGAGGGCACACTCTGACCCTCTTGTTCATTCTCTACATGATCATTCTTTCAAGGTTGACATGATTGTGGATACTTATGTACAGCAGTTGGAGGAGGTCTCTTTATTTTTTGAGGAGACATGTGAGTCTTTGCGACATGTTCTACATCCATCTCGACTAGATCTTGGAGTGCCTTTTTCAGCAGTGTGGCACAGTTTACCACCTTTGGAGGGGGTATCTTTTAGCATCGACATGGGGACACTTGAGTAGTTTTCAGAGATTCCATTCATCATGATTTTTCTTCATACATCTTCCCTTCATGATTGGGGAGACTTCATGGATACACCTTTGATTTTGTTTCTTCCTAAGGGGAGGAATGTTGTTCGACGTTCGTGGAGCATTTTCTTCATACATCGAGCTTCTATCATTGTTGCAGATTCCACATTGAGGGGGGGCTTCCTAGATTCTCTTCTTCTCTCATATGGGGGGACTTTTTCCTCACATGGGGTTTTGTCCTTCACAGTCTTCTATGAGAGTTCTCTTGTATGTTTTTCATCTCTCTTTTAGGGGAGGGTTTTTTCCCATTGTGTTTTTCTCTCTTTCCCCACTTTGTGAGAGTTTTCATTGCATTGGTTTGCATGCATTTGCATTTGTACATGGGTACCTAACATGGCCTAGTAGCCGGGACCCATCTTGCATTGCTTAGTTGCATTGTAGACTTAAGTGCATTCCCCTAAGTTGCACTTAAGGGGGGGTGTTGGTGTAAATAATTATTCATCATGGATATTATTACACTTTACTTAAGTTTACTTAGGATAATGCATTTCATAGTAGTTTGGGTATGAGACACTTGGGTGTTTGTGCCACATTGGGATAGTGTGTGTAGGAGAAATTCCACCTTTTATGGTGTTGATCTTGTTGTTACACTCCACATTCAGTGGGTGATCCACCTCATGTGGAATATTATATTATTTCTCCTACCTACCCTTGTTTCTTATTGAGCCACATGTCATGTTTGTGTGCTCACATATCCCTAGCCTTGCCTATATAAGCAAGCACATCTACATTGTATGTAACAATTGAATCTTGATTATTGATCATTTTCTATTGATGAGAATATAGTTTATTCTTGTACCATATTATGTCTCTATTTTGTACATTTCATTGAACTCTTGATCTTGGCAAAATCTCACAAATATCATCCATGTAAACAATAAAAAGCATACCTAAAAATAGTTTCAGTACATTGTGCATGAGCCACATTAATTTGTTTGGTGCATATGTTAACCTAAAAGGCATGACTAACCACTCATACATGTTGTCCTCTATTTTGAGGGTTTTTTTTTTCGTTCATCTCTCTCTCTCTAATTCGGAACTGGTGATATCCAATCTTTAGAATTGTATTTGTGAGGTACACCACTCCACTTAGACAGTCCATAATGTCATCAATCATTGGCAAGGGAAATATATACTTGATAGTAATCTTATTGATAGCTCAAGAGTCTATACACATCCTTCATTATCCATTTTTCTTTGATGCTAGTATTTATGGTACTGCACATTGACTCAAACTCTCTCTAGTCAAACATTTCTATAACAACCTTTGCACTTGACTAATCTTTTTCATTTGTAGTAAGCTATCAGGTACATTATCAGATACAATATCATGAAACTCATCAAAAAAATCTACAACTTCCATAGGTATTTCTTCTACTTCTTTGTGTGATTGTAGAGGTTCTATATCTTTTGATGGTAAGAATAACACTAATGATGTCTTATGTGTTTAAGGTTTAAAGTATAATCTTCTGAGTGTTGGATAGAAGGTTTACGAGGGGTATGATTTGCAATTCAAGAATGGTAAATGAAAGATTCTGAATGCCTCTAGTGTAGATATTGCAATAGGAAGTAAAACTAAAGGTAATATCTTTCACTTGAATGTCGATGAGAAAAGTTGTTTGATTTCTCGGATAGATGAAATTTATTTGTGGCATTGGAGGATGTGTCAAGTTAATTTTGATTGTATGATAAGGATAAGTTCTACTCAAGTTGTTAGAGATTTGCCTAAGATTGTGAATACCTTTAATCCGGTATGTAAAGAATGTTTGTTGGGAAAGAAAATAAGAACATAATTTAAGAGAAAATGGTATACATCTAATGGAGTGTTAGATCTTTTTCATACTCATTTGTGTGATTCTACAAGAGTGAGAAGCATGCAGGGTAACATGTATTTCATGTTCTTGATTGATGATTACTCTAGAATGACGTGGATGACTTTTCTAAGGGAGAAATCAAAAGCATTGGAGAAATTTAAGATGCAAAGATGCAGAGATGCAGACTAAGACAAGGTTGAAGCTGAAGTGTCTAAGATTTGATAGAGGAGTAGAATTCACATCTGGTGAGTTTGATACATTTTTTGAGAGTCCAATGGAATTAGAAAACAATATCTTCTCCTAGAAGCCCTCAATAGAATGGAGTTGTTGAAAGGAAGAACAAAACAATATTGGATGTTGCTAGAACAATGCTGATTGAAGGAAATGTTGCGCAAACCATCTAGAAGGAAGTTGTTAGCACTAAAATTTACACACTCAACTAGGAGCATATAAAAGGTGATGCAGGTAAGACTCCTTATGAGCTATGGTTTGGTCATGTTCCTAGAGTGAGATATTTTAGAGTTTTTGGAAGAAAATGTTATAGCAAAAGAGATGAGGATATAGGAAAGTTTGATGCAAGATGTGATGAAGGTATCTTCTTGGGATATTCTACTAAGAGCAAGGCCTATCAGTGTTACAATAAGAGGTTTAAGAAGATAGTAGAAAGTGCAAATTTGAAGGTTGAAGAATGTTTTGGAAAGAATATCAGAGCATGTAGATATGAGAATGATGAACATGATATTGTTTCTAAGCCTACACATACTGAGATCCTGAAGAAGATTAATTTGATAGAGACTGTTAATCCAGATATTTCTACTATAGGTAAAGAACTTCAAGAGCCTGAGAGTCAAAATAATCCAAAGAGTCTAAGGTATGTGAAATTGAATCATTGTGAGAATCATATTATTGGTGATAAGAGCAAGGGTGTGATGACTAGGAGAAGAGTTGCTGCTGAAGGGATATGTCTAATTTCTAAGAATGAACTTAAAGGAATACCACTAATTTTGAAAAATTAAACCACTAAGACTTTCCGTTCTTTGACTTCAATATAAAGAACACCTAACTTAGCAAAAACTCAACCCATTTTAACTACTTTTGATTCAACTTTCCTGGGTCATTCAAATACTATAAATCTTGATTATCAATTAACAAAACAAAGTCTTTTGGAAAAAGATAATGTCTTAACTTCTTTAATGCCTAAACTAGTAAAATAAGAAATGGGTTTACCTTCTTGACTCATAACAAATCCAATGATATTGTCACTAGCATCACAATCTAACTAAAATACCTTGTTAAAATACAAAAGTTCCCAAACATGTGTCTCTACACCTTTTTTTTCTCAATAAACCAAAACTCTCTATTGCTCTGGTAGTCCACTTAAACTCTTTTCTATTCCCTCTCCTTGTTTTAATTAGGGGTCGACAAATACTACTGAAATTCGTAATAATCTTTTTGTAAAAATTGTCCAAGCCATGAAAAGATCTCACTTTAGTATCATTTCCTGGGGTAGTCCATTCAAAGATAGCCTTTTACTTTCTGTAGGTCCATTTTAAGACCATAGATGTTGAAACCAAAAATCCCAAGTACACTAACTCCTCCTTCACAGAACTGCACTTCTTCAAGTTAATCAATATCCTCTTTCTTCTCTTAACTTCTCAAAAAACCTATTAATATGCATTATATGCTCCTCCGATATTTTATTCAAAATTATATATCATCCCTCTAAACAATAAAAAGCATACCCAAAAATTGTTTTAGTGCCTTGTTCATGAGCCACATTAATTTGTTTGGTGCATTGGTTAGCCCAAAAGGCATGACTAACCACTCATACAAGTTGTCTTTTATTTTGAGGGTTTTTTTTCATTAATCTCTCTCTCTAATTTGGAATTGGTGATATCCACTCTTTAGATTTATCTTTGTGAGGTACTCAACCCCACATAGACAATCGATAATGTAATCCATCCTTGGCAAGGGAAATATATACTTGATAGTAATCTTATTGATAGCTTGGGAGTCTATACACATCCTTGATTCTCCATTTTTCTTTGATGCTAGTATTGTTGGAACCGCACATTGACTGAAACTCTCTCGAATCAACCATTTCTATAACAACTCTTTCACTTGACTAATCTTCGTCACTAGTAGTAAGCTATTAGGTACAACATCTTGAAACTCATCCAACAGAACTATAACTTCCATAGGTATTTCTTCTAATTCTTTGTTATCTTTAGGAATTAAAGAAAAACATAGATGTTGAGGCTTCATTCAATCTAGATCTTTCCTTCCATCAACTAAAAATATTTTTGTATTACTGTAGATCATTTCCTCTATCTCCTTCACTCACTTTGGATTGTGAAGAACTCCATCCTTTATCAAAGAATAGGTATTTGCATATTCGTCATGTACTACATAATGATGAAATTGACATGGTCTCCCTTACAACATATGAAAAACATCCATAGGCATAATATAACATAATACCTTGTCATGATAGTTTCCAATCTTGAACTTTGTCAAATATTGTTCATTAAGAAAAGCCTTTTAGTCCTTCTACAACTAAGTGATCTAATAGGGATTTTGGTGCGTTCTTCTTTCTAACATCAATTTACTAACCATTTCCTCTAAAACAAGGTTATGAATACTACCACCATGTATAATAAAATTGTAAACTTTACCATTACACTTACATCTTGTGTGATATAGATTCTTCCTTTGGGTTGGTTCTTTCTCATCATTCAAAAAGTCTCTTCTAGTAGCACAAAGCTCTCCTCTCTCCACATCTGCAAAATGTGAAGACCCAACATATTTATCTACATGGCCAACTCATACCCTTGGCTCTTCTTTTTGTCCTCCCTTAATGTTGGAGACACTCATCTAGGCTCTATGTCATTTTCCACACTCAAAACATGTTCCAAGAAAGCCTTCTCTTCCTTGTCCTCATCCTCTTCCTCTTCTTGTGATCTTCATTGCCAACTCCATAAGACTATCCACCAATATTTCCACCACAAGTTCTTCCATTTTTCTTGCTCTCAAATATTCTATTTCGCTACTCTTCTACCTTCAAAGAAAATTGATATGCATCTTCAATGGTGAACATTCTTACCAAACTCAACTCTTCTTGAATACTCAGCTTCAATAAATTTATGTAATTAGAAAATTTTGCCTTGTTGGCCTCAGAATGGCCTATTCTAATAAGGGCTTGATACAACTCTTTTATATATTCTTTGATAGATTTTCCCGCTTCCTTCAACCGTTGCATCTTTTTCAACAAATCAAGCTCATACTCAATAAAAATGAACTATCTCTTCACTTTTTCCACCATCCAATCCTATCGTCGACTTCTTCATACCTAAAATATTATTTCATATCATTAACTAATTGATCAACTCTTCTTGATTAAGATTTTTAGAAAATGTGGAAACTTCAATTTTAGGCATTTTTCCAATATTTGAAAGGTCATCTAGAAAATTCATGTTCCTCTTCAAACAATTTTCCTTCTTTAGATTCATCCTCACTTGCATCTATTTCCCTAATGTCAACTCCTCTATGAAACTCCTCTTTTAGTGCATGCACTTGTCTCTACTGGGCTCTAAAACCCTGTTTGTCACACCAACATTTGTTCCACCATGATTCCTTCATGGAAGCATTTTTCTCACTTTTCTCATAGACCCACAACCACAGTCAGGTGGTGTAAATTGCCTCAAATTTGGCGATCTATTTACACACTTAGGCACATCTTCTTTGATACCACTTGAGGAAGGGTGCTCCCCTTACAAACCCAAACACACAATAATAATAGAGAAATAAACAAAAAATACAAGAAGAAAACACATGCCTTATTTTATCTCAAGGAAATGCATTACAACATTTAGAAAATAATATTCTTTAGCCACCTAAGCTTTCTTATCACATAAATCTACAAGATAGAGCCATAATTTGCTCAATGAAAACTATATTTTGTAACCCTTGTTCACCCCTTTATTTAGCATCAATAATCACCTTAGAATGTTATGAAAAGTGTAACCTTTCTTCTTTTTGGTGCCCAACGATCCATTGGATAATTTTTCGTACCCAAGTAGAATTTCTTTGAAACATGAATTTTGGTGGCACAACTTTCGGGAATCATAACTTTTGACTTAGGTGTTTGATTTGCTATTATACTATATCGTTGGAAAAACCAAAAAGAGATCTACAACATGGAATACATCTAAAAATCTATTTGTTTGGATTTTGACCTCTTCTAGGGCTTCTTAATTCCTCAAATTTGAGTTTGAAACTTCATTGGAGAAATATCTTAGGACAAAAATTTTAATATCTTTGAAACAATGTAGGATATTAAGATGATTCTTTGAAAAAACATTTTTTTTTCTCCTTGGGATTATTTTCCATGTCCATACAAACCCAAATATCCCAACTTACTAAAAAATGAAGACGAATATTTTTGGTCATTTCAAGATTCTAACTATGCTACACCTTGTATGTGTCATCATGGGTTCCAAGCCAACTAAAGGAAACTACAAAACAAAATTAAATTACAATATTTTTGGGTGATGCAAGATTACCTTACCACCATTGGATGCTCTTGCACTAGTTTTCCATACATCCTGCAAACCCTTCCAATGACACACCTTCTTTATGCATTGCATTGTACCCACATTTGGTAGTCAACATTCACCTTGCCCTTTTTCAGATACATTATAACTTTATAAGGTGCAAGATGTTGGTGTTTTCCTTGTCCCATACCATATCACCCACGCTTTTGTGACATAACGATTGGAAGGTTATGATCAACCATTTTGTGTACATTCATCCTAAATAGATGCCAAAATTTTATGCCTCCTTCCATGGAAGCACAATTACCATATACATAGAAATACAGTGATCTCATCCTTGACCATGAAAGGACTTGTTTGATTCTAACATTGCTACAATCTTGTGCATACAAATTAGGATGACACAGTAAGAAACATTTTATCATTCAATGTTAATGTAAGAAATTCCAAGTTGCTCCATTGAATGCAGCATAAGAGAATATGGGGGATTGTTTATTCCTCCTGCTTACAAAGGACACATCGGTTAGGGAGCTAGAAACCTTGCATGATGAGATTATCTTGGGTTAAAATTTTATTATGGATAATAGTTCACTGAAAGAAATTAATTTTTGGGAGGAGTTGAAGTTTCCAAAATTTCCTCAAGAAATCACTATTATTGGCATTCTTCAACAACATATTGTATGTTGATTTATAGAGAAATTTCTTTTAGGTTTAATAAGAATATTATTATTATGGTTGTATTAAATAGTAATATTGAAGTTTACTAGTAATGACATTAGAATTCATTAATATTGTTGGTATAATTATTTATTCATCTTGGATATAATTACACTTTACTTAAGTTTACTTAGGTACATGCATAACATTGTAGTTTGGATATGAGACACTTAGGGAGATGTGCATACATTGGGAGTGTGTATGTAGGAGAATTTCCACCTTTTATGGTGTGATATTGTTATTACTTTATCATATCCACTTATTGTGGAATGATAATTCCACCTTCAGTGGGTGATCCACCTCATGTGGAATATTTTACTATTTCTCCTACCTACCCCTACCTACACTTGCATCTCATTGAGCCACATCTCATTATTGTGTGATCTATTTTCTTTTAACCTTACCTTTATAAGCATGCTCATCTACATTGTATGTATAATGATTGTTGATCTAGTTGACCTCTCTTTGCACCTTGAGAGGAATACAGTTTATTCTTGTCACATTTTATCTCTCTTGTCATTGTGCTATCTTGTGGTCTCTTTGATCTTGGTTGCTTCAAGCATAATCTCACAAAGGTTACTATGAATAGTTAAACCATAATATTAATACTATTGAAAGAAATCATTAATTTCATTAATGATCATAGGGATATTTTTTTTCCTTTGCTAGTTTTGATAACATTACTTTCCTCATTAGTAATATAACCAATCTTAATAATAATATCCAATCCACTATTTTTTTTGGTAGTCCAACATGTCCCCGTGACTTAGCCCAGTGACATAGGTTTCTCATTATCGGATAAGATGAAGCGAGACTAATCCCTAGAGATGTACCAAGACACCCATAAGCTAGATTCATCGGGTGAGTCCAAGCCTCATAGTCGAACATGACACCAAATATGTAATATACTATTATTAACATTAATATTATTAGCATTAATATGGTTAGAACAAATAATAATTAATTTTATTAAAATAACACTGGAATTAATAATTTTGTCATAGGTAGATTAAATAATAATACTAATGTCAATTTGCCAATCTTATCAAGTTAGTGTAATAATAATAGCAATGCTAATGAAAGGTTTTTTAAGTATCGCTATGATTATAAGGTTATTTTAAATAATAGATTTCATATTATTAAGAATAACATCATCATCATCATCATCATCATCATCATCATCATCATCATCATCATAATCATCATCATCATCATCATCATCATCATCATCATCATCATCATCATCATCATCATCATCATCATCATCACCATCATTACCATGATCAACATCAGCATCAGCATCAGCATCAGCATTAGCATCAGCATCATCATCATCATCATCATCATCATCATCATCATCATCATCATCATCATCATCATTATCATCACCATCACCATCACCACCACCATCATCATCATCATCATCATCATCATCATCATCATCATCATCATCATCATCATCATCATCATCATCATCATCATCATCATCATCATAATTATTGTGGTTAGGTAAAATAATAGAATTAAGGTTATTAAGAATACAAATGTCAATGATATAAATCCAAAATGATTAGTTAAGATGATGGCATTATTGTTGTTAGTATTAATAACTTAATTGTGAACAATTATGAGAAACGAGTTATGATATTTACATGGTTCTTGTCAGAATAGTGTAGTGATTAAATTGCTATGTCAACATAGTGATAACTTAAATGTTATGAATACTATTGTGTTGAGTCTAAACAGTGGACCAAGGTATTTGGGATTAATAACGCATTTATCAATGAATGATAACAACAATGTTACAACAATGATGTAAATTTAGATTAAATAAAAATTAAATTTAGAATCAGGGCGATGAAGCTGGACAAAGTCATTAGTAGGATCGGGATTACCATTGTCTCGGTAGCAAGTTTAGACAAAAAAAACAAATTAGTAGCGTTTTAGTTGCGTTTTGCCTTAGTTTAAAATTAGGAATTACAATATCTTCTAGATAGATGTATTTATAATATATTTCTAGCATTTGTTTGAAAATTTATACAAAAGATATGACCTTTTAAGAATTTGGTTACAATTTTTTGGTTTATTCAAATATGTGTGAAGTTAGGTAGACAAATGACTAATGAACAAAAAAATGTGAAACTTGTAAACATATAATTGCATTAGAATATATAAATAAAAATAAATCAAAAACTAAATTAAAATGACTCAATAAATACTTTTTTCAACATAAATAATATAGCAACAAATAATATTACAAATTGAATTTGAAAGAACAATAAATTATATAATATAATTAATATTGTGAAAAATAAATCAAAACACCATCATATTCATAGACACTTCTATTTATATTATCACATTTCTTAAACCTATCATACTTTGTTCATTTCCTAAGTGCATTCAACAAAATTTGCTTCTATTTGCATTATCGCTTCCTCTTTGTCCATTAGATTTGATGTCGCAACTCCTGTGGATGACATAATGATAATGATAATGACATAAACCTTATTTTATGTTGAAATAAATATTGGAATTGGTATTGTTTTCCTACTTTTGAAAAATAACATATTTCTTTTTAATTTAATAATAATAAACTAGTGAAAAAACAGAAGCTACACGTTCTTCAAGCGTAATAAAAATCCAGCAATGACTAAAGACTTCAAATTCAAATACCAGGAAAATTATTGAAAACAACAATAATATACCAGCGAAGCTCGCTGGAAAAATCAGAAAAGCTAAGTAAAACATTTGAATCGAAGCAAAAAAATTTAATTTTTTATTATATATACTAAAGCGTCCGATTATTTAGAAATATAATCCCGACTAACTTTAAATCTATTGTTTTCTTCGTTGACAATAATTTGAATTCGATCTATTAAGCTCCAGATTTTCTATTGAAAGCGTAATAATCGGACAGTTACATGTTGAAAAGCTTGAGAAAGAAATATATTTTTTATTAAGGCATTCGTAATCTTGACTATAATTTCCAATTGGAAATATTCATGCGAGAGAAAAATGTTGAACCCTAATATTTATAGGTCCGGGTCCATCGAAATTGTATTTCATTTTTTAAATGAAAAACTAAAGTTTAGTTGAATTGGAGACAAAAATATTACACGTGATCAAAATTTAACAATTTTTTTTAAAAAAAAATTCTAGAAGATTTGAACTCAGCATCATATAGGTGCCTACAATATCGACTTTGTCATTAAATCAAGAGACTTTTTAACAACTTTGATTATACCACTCCCTCTTACAACACAATTCACAATATATACTTTATATGGAATCATGGTTGGAGAGTAATTATTACATAGTTACATTATTAGGAAAATAATAGATTAGTAAAAAATAATTAGGCCAGATAGAGGCATATAACACCTAAGTCATTCTCGTACATAAAAAAATGATCTTTGAATCTTGCAAGATTTATTTAATTGTTACCATTAGTAAAAGTTTTAATGTATTACAAAAATTAGCTAAGGTCAAAGCATAGACAAGGGGTATGATTTTATTCATGGATGTGATTATTTCATAATATAATATAAAATTTCATTATTAATAGTATAATTAATATTTATATTTATTATGTCAAAGGTGTATTATACATACATATGGGTATAAAAATGTCTGTAATGAAAAATAGAATATTTTAATTTGACTTGTTTGTTACACTTAAATGGATGAAAAATAAAAATAGTAATTTATTATTATTTTTTAATTTTATATTATTTTATCTTCACTTCCACCTCTCAACTCCCACTCACTTTGAGTTTAACTGATCAATCAATTTTGTTTAGATCTCCATCATGCAATCCATTAACTTAATAATTATCTTAATCAATTCATTAATCAAATCTTCTCATTAGATCACTGCCATTGATTGATATGAAATAATATATAAAATTGTAGTATAACAGTAGATTAGATATAATATTATGAATTATGAAGGATTAAAAGTGTCCCTATATAAAATCCACTCTTTTCTCAATAAGAAAATACATAATGCTTATGCTTATATTATACTTATGCTTTGGTTTAGGTAGTCATAGTGTCATAAGGGAGAGTGGCTCTCCATGGGGGTTGAGATCCTAAGTGATTGCCAGCACAACCCATTGGGAGAGTTGTTTTAACAAGTGATAACCTTAATTATGTACATAGGGGTTTGGGTAGTATTTCATATTAATAAAGATAATGGTAATGCCCCACTCATGGCCTTTAGTGCTTGCTTAGGCTCAAGATGAGATTAGGGAGGCAAGATCAACTGCCTTGTCCTCACGAAAGGTTTTTGGTTCCACATGAGTCTTGTATGAGGGGCCAAGATCAAGAGTTCCAAGATAACCCAAGATGGGGGTTGGGGTCTATGCAGACTACTAGGATAATCCATACAAAGGCTATGTGATCACACTCTTCCCTTGTGAGCACTAGTGTCCTACTCTTGTGTTGTATTTTGTAAGTCCTCTAGAGTTGTCTTTGTTGAGTTATCCTTCTTATGTTGTTCATCTTTGTGTTCCTTTCTCATTGTTATTATATTTCTATTAAAATCTTCACCAAAGAAAAAAAATCTATTAAGACTAATTATTATTATATTATATTAGCATATCTTTATATTATTAATATAATATTATTTTGATGAAGTTTACTACTAGTATGATGGAGATAAATAGAATTGATTAATAGATAAACTCAGAGTGAGTGGTAGTTGAGAGGATAAAATAAATAAAATATTTATTTTATTTTTTCAAACATTTATTTTAATTTAGGTTATTTAAAGTTATTTAAATTATTTTTATTTAAGTGATAGTAAAACTCATTGTAATTATGTCGGGTATCAATTTTAATCATAGGGGGTTTTTAACTTTGCTTATCTATCAATCCATTATGTGAGTATTAATATGCCTTTTGGCATAATAAAATAAAAATATAATGATATGATGGTATAATAATAATAATTTAGTTTTAATAGATTTTTTATCTCTGGCTAATAGTTTAATAGAAATATAATAATATAAAAAAATTTAAAGTGAAATAATGAACGAATATAATATATTTGGCATCCTTTACCGATGGTCCTCTATAGATAAGTATGTTGGTACTATTATTATTTTGATCCGTATGTGTTAGGAGGAGACAATTCCTTCTATTAAAATAGACAAAAATTATGGAATCATCTGCACAATGTACATCATTCCATCTACAAATTCATAGACCCATTCCATTTTTCAATATACCCCTATAACTAGACTTACTTTTCTAATAAGGTCAGATTTATTTCTAATATTTCTATATAAATACATTTACAAGGGTATCATCCCTATCAATATTATTGTAGCAATTTGCATCTTTCCACAAGTGCAGACACCAAGCTTGATGTGAAATGGGATGTTTTTTTTGTTCTTTTTTCACCATCATCTTAATAGTTCAAATATGATTGACCTATCATTAGGATACCTAGCCAACTTATATTGTGTGTTACAAAATCATGCCACCTTGATTTAAGAGAAGGTTTTGAACTAGATATATTGATCTCCCTAGTTCTTCAATAATATTGTGGCCAGTCATTCTCAAATTTCCTAATAATAGCATAAGTAAAGACATTATTCACTAGACAATAGTTTTTTCACTTTCATATATTTAATATTCCTTAACTATAGAGAGACAACTCTTTTGAGTCAATGAAAGATAGCTTGATCATGTCTATATTGTCCCGAGTGAGCAGATGATGAGAAAAGATTATTCCCCACAATTTCAACCTCATTGTTTAGATTACATTGGCAAAGAAAACCTCATAATCCTAGCCATCATGCACATGGCCATTCATCCAAAGAGCAATGCCAATAGTTTTGATGATGATGTCAAGCACTGGCTCTTCAAACATATAGAATTGTTTGAACCATTAGCTATAAAAGGTGACCTTTTTGATCACCTAAAGTAGTAAATGTCAACTTATTCGGTCATAGGCCCTATTGGTATATAACTTTATAACCATGCAACATTTTCTAGATTCCATTATGGAGAAAGGTTTCATTAGTTAAGTTAATACCATCCACAATTCTCTTCTTAGAGTAAACCCATTATGATTTTCTTCTACAATTTTGTTTAATAATTCCTTTAATATTTATTATATCACCTTTGATAAGATCTTGTATATAGTATTGTACAGAAAAATTAGACTATAAGCCACAAATTAATGGCAAACACTTTTATTTATAAGGATAGATATTACCATTTTGTTGATGTATTTAATAAACTTGTTCTTGACCTTGAAATCTTCCACCAGTTCCCATACCTCTTTACCTACAATGTTCCAACATTTTTTGAAAGAGAACTAAAAATTTATCTATCCCCAGAGGATGATCAGGATGAAGCTAAAATCTATCACCTTGATTTATTCCTCTATGAATGTAGCCATAAGAATGACATTGTCTGCGTCATTCACCAAATTTATAATGTGCTCAAATATTATTCTATTATTAGCTTGAATAGACCCCTTATTCAAGATAGCATAATCTTAAAGACATTGACAATTATATTAGTAATATCTTTACTACCTATAACATATGTTCCTAGCCTATCCTTAATTTTGTGTTGCAAAAATAACATATGACCTCTAACCAACTCTCTCTTGATTTATCTTTCTAATATTTCTCCTCCCTAACTAGAAATTCCAAGTCTTCAATTAATAATTCCTTCTCTTAGAGGCAATAATCCTAAAAAATTCCAAGAGAATTAATATTTGCATTCAAAGATGCCAAATCCCCCTAAACCCTTTCCATTTCCAAGAAGATGTTTTTAAAGGATGTGACATTCCTTTCTTTTAATTTCTTATTGATATGAGATAGCTTTCTACAAAATATGGAGCTCTTAGTGCCTCTCAAGTTTAAAATTTCATTCCACCATTTCTTGATGAGATCCAATAGATCTTCCTTCCTTAGCCACATCTTTTCAAAATTAAAATGGATCTTTCCATGTGTCAAATCTTTAAAAATTTCCAACATCACTAGAAAATAATCTAAAAGTGGAATTTGATTTTGGAGTGTTTATCTTTGATCTTGTTGATCCATTCTTTGTTTGTCGATCACATAAATTATTATCATCTACAAAGGTCCTAAAGTCAATAGTAGCCACACTTTATCTATAAATACCTCCACTTTTCTCTTCTAATCTCAAGATTGCATTGAAATATTCCTCCAATATCACCTTACCACCTTGAATATACTCCATTTTGATATATAGTTCTTCCCAAAATCCCCTCTTATCTTTGTTTTAATGTGCCCATAAATATTAAATAAAAAGAAAGAGATGTTAGAGTAATTTTGACTAACCTTATTGAATTGCTAGTTTTTGTGCACCTAAATTTCTATAATTTTTACTTGTAGGATTTCATAAAAGAGAAAACCTCCAACAAGTCCGATAAACTCACTAAAGTGCCATCCCATGACCTATAATTCTTTAGTAACTTTGATAAATCTAATTACAAGTGGTGATCTTCATTTCTCTACAAGGGAGGTGCTTCCTCCCCTAGATCTTAGCATGTAATCCTTAATGTTGGATAACCTATACTCTAAAGACAATTATTCCCTCTTTTGTTTATTGGTTTTTCATCCCTTATTCTTACCAACCATTGTCCTCTTCTTTAGAACCTTGTCAATAGATTGACTAATGCATAATTATTCTATAAAATTTACAATTTTATCTTGATCTAATGCCTCCTCCTTAGACAATAACTCACCCTATAAGCCATCCTTAGACCATAATTCACCCTCTAAGCCATCCTTTGATGGAACAAAATCCTCTACATGGGATATATCCTAAGGATAAATATTTTCTTAGTTCTTTTCCATGATGGAATCATGACTAAACACCTCATTATCCTCTGCCACCTTCTCTTTCAATCCTTCTTGTCTCTTCACATTCAGATTGGAAAACTTGACCTCGAGAATAACTATCATCTCTGTCATATTTTTGGTTTTTAGTTGCTAGTCTATTTTCTACACTTGTGGCCTCTCCTTCCTGGGGAAATTTTCCTACAAGTTCTTTAGGTTTTTGCACTCTATTTAGTAGAATTTTTCCTCTTCAATGATAGTAGGTTGGATCCATTCTCCAAATGGGATTCAATGTATAGTTCAATGACAATCATATTAATATGAACTACCTTAATTATTGAAAATAGATATAAATTGAAAGATTTATAGCTTTATCAATATTCACCATGATCCCTATACTATCACATAGTCCTTGGAGATATTTGTCCTTCTAAACTTTGAGGGGGAGATTGTATAACTTGATTGAAATTGCTTTAGATTGTTAAATAAAAACCCATGGATTGAGACTAGGTTCCATCTTCTAGACATACATGGTCAATTTTTTAAAGATCCATGGACCATTCTCTAGTACTCCATTCCTTGCTTCCTTTCTCTAGAACTCTACATAGAAGAATCCTTTTAGGATAAATTACAGAGTGGATTCATTTGACCAATGATCCTTTATTCAATTCATGGTCCAATCCCTATTGAACTTTCTTCCAAACTTATCAATAACTCCCTTCTCTTTCACATTTTCTACAACCTTGTTTTATTGGATGAAAATTATGACTCACTTTCTCATGCTCTACTTATCACCTTCACCACCTCCACCCTACTATGTCTTCTTTTTCAATCATCTCTACACACCTTTGAACAAATATAATTTATATATTATATTATATTATTATTTATGTGATTTTATGATATTATTTACATTGTGTTATTCTTTATAGTATATTTAATTATTATTTATATTCTTAATTAGATAATTATAGTATATTGTATTATATTATTATTTACATTTTTATATTCTATCCATTGTATCCTTTATATCTTTATTAATTTTTAATGTTATATTTTTGTTTTTTATTAAGGGAAAATAGGTTTTGAGGGGACTAGAAACCCCGTACACCAGGTTTTGAAGGTATCCAAAACCCTCTGATTTTGCTAGGATCTGGAACCTACAGAGAAACTTCTACTAGTAAAGATAGGCACATTAAATCAACAGACCATAACAACCAAACTAGCTAGTGCCAGCCAAAAGCCAACCAAACTAAAAGAAAATCATTATAAAATTTGCTGGCAACACAACCTAATCCTATCAGTGAAGTTGATGAGCTCCCACATCTAGACATTAGGGATTTTCTGGTTTCCCCTCCCCATATGCATAAAAATCAAGCAGTAAAAGGCTAACCTATCCCTTAACCAAAAACCAACACAAACTAAGTTAGGCCCTTCAAAACTGTCAGCATCCAGCCAAACATAAAAATAAAAAAGGGGGTTTTGAAAGGATCCCCTAACCTTCCAATTGGGTTTTAAAATGGCTCCCAAAACCATCAAACTGAACAAAGAAAACCACAAAAGATCCTTCATAAACCCCACCTCAATATGGGAAAGAGAAAGAAAGGAAGCCAACCTATCATCCTTGGTTCTCTTGCAGAGACAAAATTGGGCATCAACAACCCTATGCAAATCCAACCCACCCTCCACAATACTAGGCAAGAGACCAAGAAGTCCCTTGACCCCCCAATCACCATGCAACCACTCCACCTCCATAGCAGGGCACATTACCTCAAGATGAAAGTCATGGAAACGAGTAACAAGAAAAAAAGCCCTTAGAAAGGTACCAGCAGCAGAAGCATCGAGGGTGCACACCAAAGAATCAAGTCTGCTACAAGTGTTCAGCTTCATCACCAAAGGAACAAACCTCACCTCAAAAGGGGAATGGTTCATCAGAAGGAGAAGCCACACCTACCACAACCTGAGATCCAACCAGCCTCTGCCAAGCAAAAAAACCTCCAAAACGGAAACTCCAGCTCTAGCCCCAAAGAATATCTCCACCTCAATAAGAGATAACACCACCATTATAGGCCTAGAGAGAAAAAAAAGGGAGCCAAAAAGACACTGTAACCAAAGGAAAATCCACCCAAGTCCCATCCACCTCCATAGGAAAGGAGAACAAGTCATAAAGAAAAGTTGGGGTAAATATCTAGGAAGTGACAGCGACAGAGAGGCTAGACAAAGGACCCACAAAAGGCCCAGACCACACAAAACAAACCCCATAGAACATAGGACCCACGAAAGGCCCATGCTGCACAAAACAAGCCCCATACTAGCAGGCACCACCAAGAAACAAAGCCTCCATCGCAAGGTCACCAAAGGTAGAGCACACACCAGAGCAGCCCGTGCAAGCACCAGAGACAATGACAGGGAAGGGAAGAGGGTGCCCCGAATGCTCTGGAAGCCAACCCCCACTACAAATTGCCCTCCATTTCCACCCATCGCCATCCACTTCTTTGTTTTCCCCTCCATCATCTTCTATTTCAAAAGAGCTGCAACCCCCCAAAACCCTAGCAGAGCTTCCTAATGCTCTCCCGCCCATCTGAAAGTTTATAGTTATATTTTTGTTATTCATATTATATATTAAAATTATTTATATCATGTTCTTAATATTTATATATTATTATTATATTATATCACAATTATACTATTAATATTTTAATTATATTTTATTATTTTAAATGATTATACCACTATTTACATTATTTACTATATTATATTATATTATATCAATTTTATATTATTATTGTTACTATTTATTGATTGGTAAAAGTAGACTAGGGGTTTGCAACCTTTGTGATGCAGGAGCACCAGTCTAGTTCTTACTGGTTGAGTAGTTTTGAGTGGAGTTGCTTGAGAGCATGGCATTTCTTCATGTTTGAGTGTTTAGCATTGTGGTTTTGGGTTTATTCCCTTGTGTTCATGGTGTTTACCATGTTTGAGTTTCATAGCATTCGTCTTTGTTTTCGGTGAGATGTGGATTCTTGTATTGTTCTGATTGATGTGTTCTTACCGATTAGCCTGGATTTATGTTGAGCGAAGATGATTTCGAGTTGCGGTTAATCTCCATGACTTGTGGATCATTTGAGGTGTTGCTTTGGGCCTTCGCCGGTATTCCCGAAGGTTTGTGTGTCATTTTATGTTTTGGATTTGTTCTTGAACTGACATGTTACCGTTGCACATTTCATGAACCAGTTGATCTTTGGGCCGACTTGATTAAGTTGTAATTATTTGTGGGTGATATATGTATCGAAGCTTGTGAATCATTTGAAGACAAGAGAGAAGTTAGAAGATTGAAGACAAAGCATTGAGATTGAGCTAAGATGTATAATTAGCAAGATTCTAATGTGGTAGGACTGAGGAAGGAAGGCTGAGGTTCGGATTAGGATAGAACCAATAGACTGTTACCGGAAGCTGATTTGATATGAGGATGATCTACGGATCTTGTGATTGTATTATAAGCATTGTTTGTATCCTAGATGGTGATGTAGCATGTGACATGTATAATTCTTCAAATTGTAATAAGATTCATTCATATTATTTACCAATTATGTGTTCTTTCTTGTTACCGGTTGTTCTTCTTGTTGTTTATGGCACTTTGTTACCAATTACCAGTATGCTTTTCATGGTTTATGTGTTTAGCTGCAAGGTTGGGCTATCCTTCATTGGATCTACTTTCCTTGACTAAGTCTAATGGTATCAAAGCTAGTTCATGAGCCTATTGTTGGACAGAGTGTTGTTTGGACACTAGTTAGCTAGAGGGAAGATTGAGGCAACTTTTGGACTTGTTTAGACCACCGAACATGAGGCAGAGCAAGGTTTGTAGGTAGACTGCCAATCCTAGATCTCGAGCTTGAGGCAATTAGTGGGTGGAGACTTGAACAAATCATCAATTAATGTAGGCTGGAGTTTGTATTGGTAGATCGCTATGGAGAGGCAACCGGAAGCTGTGGTTAGATAGCTAAATCCCTAAGGTAGCTGCAAGTACCTATTGATGAATTGCTGAACCAGATCAAGTGATGGGACTCACTTTTCAATTAACCCCAAGAGTCTAATGCAGGAGCACTGGTCTAGTTCTTACGAGTTGAGAAATTTTTAGTGGAGTTGCTTGAGAGAATGGCATTTCTTCATGTTTAAGCATTTAGCATTGTGGTTTTGGGTTTATTCACTTGTGTTCATGGTCTTTACCATGTTTGAGTTTCATAGAATTTGGCTTTGTATTCGATAAGATGTGGATTCCGGTATTGTCTCGGTGGTTGATGTGTTCTTACTAGTTAGCTTGGTTGTATGTTGAGCAAAGATGATTTTGGGTTGCGATTGATCTCTGTGACTTGCTGATCATTTGGGGTGTTTCTTTGGGCCTTGGCTGGTATTCCTAGAGGTTTGTGCATCGTTTTATGTTTTGGATTTGTTCTTGAGCTGACATGTTACCGTTGCACATTTCATGAACCGATTGTTCTTTGGGCCGACTCGATTAAGTTTTAATTATTTGTGGGTGGTATATATGGAAGCTTGTAAATCATTTGAGGACAAGAGAGAAGTTAGAAGAATGAAGACAAAAAATTAAGATTGAGCTAAGATGTAGAACCGACGAGATTCTGATTTGGTAGAACTGAGGCCGAAAGGTTGAGGTCCATATTAGGATAGAACTGATAGAATGTTATCGGAAGCCGATTTGATATATGGATGATCTGCGGATCTTGTATTTTCATTGTAAGAATTGTTTGTATCCTGGATGGTGATCAAACATGTAGCATGTATAATTCTTTAGATTCTAATAAGATTCATTCATATTGTTTACCGATTATGTATTCTTTCTTGTTACTAGTTGTTCTTCCTACTGTTTCTAGCACTTTGTTACCAATTACCGGTATGCTTTGCATGGTTTATGTATTTAGCTGCAAGGTCGGGCTATCCTTCATTGGATATCCCTACCTTGGGTGCATCACTTTGTATTAATTTCAATAATTGTGTTAAAAGAAACCTACCCCATCACCAATTTCTACAATCCTTACAATAGTTTTTGTTGGGAGAAGATTACTACTAGCCCTCACAAATGTTTTAAATTTATTTAGATAATAAATCTTCTTAAACCCTTTCTTGAATAGTGTCCAAGCCCACTATAGTTTGATCCTCCTTTCTTCAACATTAAGATCCCATAGCCCAAGCACCAAGCCAGATTCATGCATTCCCATTGATATTGTCTATAGTCTCTTGTACCATAGCCATATTCTCGCTACAAACAATTTTCTTAGCTACACAATTTCACCACAAAGGATATCCAATAATCTACACTACAAGGATCAAGAAGCACGCATATGCTTCATGATGGATGTGACATAAGATCCAAGAGTTAGCACCAATGATCTTGATAATGACTTCACACACTTCATCATTTCACAATACAAATAGGGAAACAATGTTCTCATCATGAGGCTCATCCACACACCTTCACCTCAATACACTCTCAACTCAATATTCTCACTAATATATCATGCTTCAATGGGTACAAGAAGTATCCCATATCTATACAAAATATCTATGGTCTATCAAATGGATCAAATTTTATGAAGGGAGCAAGAGATTTTTAGGGTATTAAGGGAAACTGTTCAGCAATAAACAATATTTAATACAATGCAAAAAATATAGGCAAAAATAGCCAAGCACAATAAAACAAAAAATTAAAGAGGTTCACCCAATGTGGGATACATCCACTAGAGAAACAATTGTTAACTTCTTTTCTACTATCCAATGAAGAGAAAATTACAATATGATGATCTATCCATAATATAATGCCCTCATAAAATAGGGTTGCCTTCTAGGATTCACAATGACAAATTCAAAATGAAATTCCATATTATATTATTATTATCATTATTATTTTTATTTTTATTTTTTTGATAGGTAATGGGTCGAAGTCGATAAGGTGTACATACCCTACCCCCTTGCTGGATTTGAACTTGTGACCTCTCTTTCAAGAGCACAATCTCTCCACCACTAGGCCAACTCAGGTTGTACATTATTATCATTATTATTATAGTTAATATTAATTTTAATTAATTTATAATTAGAATTAATTAATTTTTAATAAGAATATAATATAAGAGTATAATAATAATATAATTATGTTAATATTATAATTATATTTTAATAACATATAGTAACAATTATGTTAATATGATAAAAATATACTATATAATTGCATAATTATATTATTATCACTGTTATATTGTATTATATTATTTAATATTTTTTAGATGATTTCAATGTTTACTAGGATATCTCTGTTTATTAATCTATATAAATAATAAAAAGAGATATCTTATGAAGGCTTTCATTTTTATAATCAGGTAGTAGAAAATAAATTTTAGTGGAACACTAGAAACTTAATTTTAGTGATACGTGTTGGGACAATGAATTGAAAAAAGTATTGGCAAGGACTCATGATGTTGAAGGAGATGAACACAAACAAAAAAAATAAGAAATAGAAAATGGTGAAATGGTTGCCCCGTTGAGAGGACGTCCAAAGATAAACTTTGGTGGGTCATCAAAGGGTAGCTCAAGTCTTGCTAGTATTAGAAGAATTAATCTTGATGATCATGGCTATCTTGTATACGCTTTGTCTTAGAGGATTGGATTGGCCATGAGTAATGAGACTAAGGTGGAATCCCTCACACATGGTCTTTAGATATGCAAGGATAAAGGTATGGACAAAATATACATAGAGGGAGACTCAATAGTATGGATCAATGTATTAAAGATATAAGACATATCCAATT
Organism: Cryptomeria japonica; assembly: GCF_030272615.1. Lineage (NCBI taxonomy): Eukaryota > Viridiplantae > Streptophyta > Pinopsida > Cupressales > Cupressaceae > Cryptomeria > Cryptomeria japonica. Next base: position 778,379,402 of record NC_081411.1, on the reverse strand, counting down.
GGAAGTTGAAAGCTTGGATCTAGAAAATATAGAATTCTCTTAGAGGGAATGAAGTGCTTATCTATCACACATGTATATTGAGACAGAGATGGTTATTAGACCTTTTGGGTAACATGAGCATTTTTCAAGAAGAGAAGGACATCCTGGATTGTTTCCTAACTTCTTGGGATGGTTTAAATAAGAAATTAATGTTGGATTGGTGGAAATTGAATAAGGACTAGGGTTGCCATACTTTTTTGTGTCATAGGTTTATCTAATGATGCTCTCCATATCTTTCCAACATATTATGCCAACTCAATTTCATGTACATAATGCAAATGACTAGGGGCATAGTATGTGAAATTTTTATGGATCCTCTACATCTATTGGGTCTCTTGGTTGTCTTCCCATTTATAAATATGCCTCCCTTTTCTTGGATGGTGTTTGTGTCATATGGTGTCCTCCTCCTTCTCTATTGGCCTTGTGATCTTTTTTCTCACTCTGGTCTTCATGAAAAGTACTATATACAAAGGCTATGAGATCAAATAGATGTGCACATGCTTCTCATTTTTTCTTTGGCTTTTGATGCATTCGCAATGAGAAAAACAAGGACTAGTAGCTCCATATATTATTCAAGGTTGAGCATGAAGACATGACAAAAGTGATTGTTAATGTCTTTGGTGAGAATAGGTGGTTGAGCATGTATGTCCATGATGGATTGGTTTATGAGATCTTTCATGTCAACGTAGTGAAAATCATGAAAGCGCTTACATGGAGTATTATAATGGTTCATAATTTATTGGTGAGAGATAATGTGTGTACAATTAAAAGGGCTATCCCATCCTAGGATAGTCCACCCAAGTATGGGCTTATGGTGAGCATCTTTGATGATGCTAAAAACAATAAGAAAAAAATATCTGACCAACCTTCTCTCCATAGAGAATGGATTTAATAGAGGAATTTAGGCAATTTTGCCAACTACATTAGTTTGTTTGGGGACCTATTCTCTCCCTATTAGGTACATAGGGTTTATGAATTTGTTGATGACCTAATGCACATCATGCATAATATTCTATAAATTTCTTTTGATCTGCTTCCAATGCAAAATTCTCAAAAACAGGAACAAATAGGTCCCCATACAAGAAGGCACTCTTCACATCCATCTGAAAAATGGGTCATCCCCAAGAACCTGCAAGAGATAGTACAAAGTGAATGGAGTTCATCTTGGTGACAGCGGCAAATGTCTCAGAGTAATAAATACCCTCAACCTGTGAAAAACCCTTCGCAACAAGACATGCTTTGTACTTATCAATGGAACCATCAACAACATATTTAGTGCGATACAACCAGTGACACCTAACCATCTTTCTTCCCTTAGCAAGAGGACAAAGATCCCAAGTATGATTCCTCATCAAAGAAGAATACTCCTCCTCCATAGCACAATCCCACTTAGGGTGTCTAGTAGCCTCTAAAAAATTTTGCGGATCATCTAAAATAGAATGACTCAAAATACTAGAACCCACAGTATGAGAATGGGTGCGATGAGTATCTGAAGGATCAAAGGCCATAAGACCTGTCACCTCAACAGTAAGGCGAGGCCACTTGGGCATTTGAGGTGGAGCAAGTAGAGGTGGGGATAGTGGATCATCAGCACCATCATCTAAATCATACTCAAAAAGATCTTGAAGAGATGCAGTGGTCAGAGTAGGTAGAGGAGTAGACACAAGAGTCGGGGTATCTATTGTGGGAAGGCACTCATCAAACTGAACATCCCGTCAAAATAGGACCTCTCTAGAATCAGGATCAAACAACCTGTATGCCTTAACATTCTCAAAGTAGCCAACAAAAATGAGGGGTCGGGTCTTCCACTCCATGGCTTTCCTCTGAGCATCAGGAATGAAAGCCCATGCGTCACTGCCAAACACTCAGAAAAAAGAAACATTAGGCTTGTCATGAGACCAAGCCTCCTCAAGAGTCATATGTCGAATCGCCTTGTGAGGCATCTGATTCTGAATATAGTTGGCACAATTGACTGCCTCAGCCCAAAAAGATGAATCCATGGACCTGGACTGAATCATACAATTCACCATCTCCCTTAAAGTTCTATTCTTGCGCTTAGTGACACCATTCTGCTGAGGGCTGTAAGGAATAGTAAACTGATGCTGCAAACCATGCTCAGTGCAAAAATCTCTAAAATCCCGATTCACATACTCCCCCCATTATCTATACGTATCTACCAAATAGAACAACCAGACTGCTTCTCTACAAATGTCCTAAAGATTCGAAAGGAATCAAAGACATCAAACTTGTACTTAAGAAAGTACACCCATGTGCATCTGGAGAAGTCATCAATAAAAGTGAGTACATACTTGGACCCAGAAAAAGAAGGAGTGGGAAATGACATGAGATCACTGTGAATCAACTCCAAGGGTGTCAAAGCACGAGAGGCTCTTCCCTTGAGAAAGGGATCTCTATGATATTTTCCAAGCACACAACCATGACAAACACCATCAGTGCAGGAAATCTATGGGAGCCCAAGAACAAGTGCCTATGTACTCATCTGCTGAATATATCTGTAATTGACATGGCCCAATCACTCAAGCCAAAGTTGACTCATTGAATTTGCATGTACTATAAGAGATGAACCTATACCCAAAGGGGGCTCAAAGCCATTAAATCTATAGAGATAAGATGCAATATCAACACTCCCAGTAGCCACAACCAAATCAGGATCATGGAGGTCTCGAATAACCACATCATATGGTGAGAACTCAACTGTCTTACCAGAGCCAGAGTGGAAAATCTGATAAATGGATAGGAGATTCGTCGAGATGTCAAGGACAACCAGAACATCCTGTAGAGTACACCCATCCAAAGAGACATAACCTGAACCCAAGACTAAAAGCTGAACTGAGTCACTTGCTGCAATCTATGAAATACCACAAGAGGCAAGAGAAGTAACCAACTACTAAGTGTGTATCATATGGTGAGAAGCACTAGAATCTAGTATCCATGTGGACCCATAGGTCGAAGCTCTAGCAGTAAGACCATGACCTTTCCCTGTGGAAGAAGAAGATGCCTAAGGTGAGGAGATGTGATGCTGCTACATGGCTTCCTCTAAAGCCTCTAAACGTTTCCAACACCTGGAAACAAGATGTCCTTCCTTGCCACACAAACTGCAAGTGTCTCCTAATTTCTTCTTAGTCTTGGAGGAAGACTCACCAAACTGTGAAGATTTCCCTTGTTTCGGAGGAAATGGAGGTTTAGAATCAGACTTAGGAGGTGGCTTGGAGGAAGACTCATTGCTGGTAGAATTCTTCTTGGGCTTCAGTTTTTCTTTTGCTTCTCCTTCTCCTTAGAGAACTAAGCAACCAATGCTTTGTTCTTGGAGCTTAGGAGCGTATCTAGCTAAGAAAGATGAGACTACTCACGAGACAAACACTAACAAAAGACATCAAAGGTAGGCATGTTGAAATGAGCACCCAAGCCATCCATGGTGGAGTAGAAAGCAGAGGCAAAAAAATGAAAGTGACCCCAAAGCTTTGAAAGAATCAAGTGAATGCACTCTATGTCTGTCTTGATCTTGCCACATCCTTGAAGAACAGATCTTGTAGTCTTGAACTTGTTCAAAAAATCCTCAATGGTGGGAAAGGAATCAGGTGACAAAGAAACCAACTCTGTCTCAATCTCTAATTCCTGAATCTCATTAACCCTCCCAAAGAGAGAATCAAACTTCAACCACATAGCCTGAGGAGTGAGCAACTCATAAAGGTGAAACAGAAGACTGTCAGAGACATGTAAATAGAGAAAACCCATGGCCTCATCCATCTTGTTCCTATGCTAAAGAAGCTCATAAGGGCACTGCAAGACAAACTAAACCTCGTCCAAACAAGACCACAACCCTCATGCTCGGAGAAGCCTCATGATGCAGGACTTCCAAGTGTGATAGTTGTGTGAAGTCAACAACTCAACTAAAGGATCTTCCATGAAAACAAAGCTTTGCACCTACACCTGCTTGTTGGTGTTTTTTATTATGTGATCTTTTAGAATAAACAAAAGATGCAGAAGGGTTTTTTTGTTTTGAGAGTTTTGGTGTTCTTGATTTCTTATATAAATGAAAGAAAGCGAGAAAAAACACCCCCCCACAATAGATAAACCCAAACCCTAGTACATACTGATGAGAAGGAAGTAGTGCATAAGCAAAAAAACTTTAAACTGATATCTCATGTACTTGATGAAAATTATTAGAAAAAATATCACAAATCAGAATTGAGCATGCTGAGATCTTTCCAACGCCTATTTGTTTTCAAAAAATGGAGTTCATTTGCACAATCTATGGCCCCTGAAGTGCAGAAAAGAAGCCCAAACTTTGACTGGAAAAAAGTATAGTCAAATAGTAGATTCAGAAACAAAATACACCACCATGAGGTCCAGCTTGAAATCATCTTTCTGACACCTATTCATTTTCCAAAAACTGACTCTGACTGCCCAAGATATGACCAAAAAATGAACCCCCCCTCAAAAAGGCGAGAGGGTGGTGGTCTGGTGGAGGAGTTAGGAGGAGGTGGCGCTCTGAGGAGGAGTGGCGGATTGGCAAGCAAGGGTGGTAGCAGAGTTAGGTGGTGACATTGTAGCTAGCGGGGGTGGGGTAGCACTACTGGCTGTGCTACTAGTTGGGTGCCTCTGAGGGCTTGCAGAAGTCGGCGGGGGCCGTAGGGAGGTGTCAGCGAGGGCCAGGTCGGCAAGAGCCGGAGGGTCGGAAGGTGGAGCTAGTGAGGGTCAAGCCAACAGGGGGCTGGATTGACAGGTTCGGTTGCTGTATGATGGCTGGATTGTCAGTGCTGTACCCTACGCAAACCCAAAAAACCCAAAAAATTTATTTTAAAAAACTTACTTTTTTCACCTTTTTTTGACCTTTTTTGATTTTTTTTAATTTCTTTTTTATAATTTAAAAAAAAAATCAAATATTCAGCCTGCATGTTGTAAAAAAGAAAAAAAAAATTGAATTTTTTTTGTCGATTTGCATGCTAGAGCCGTATGACCTGGTTTTCGAGAAAAAATCACCCCCAGATGCTCAGGAGTCAAAACTAGGCAAATTAGATATGACTATAGGGGTTTTTGGGCCTTCTGAGCATGATGGTGAGGTATGTTTAGGCCCAAAGTGCTAAAAAAAGGCCTATCCATAAGTACACAAAAAAAACTGTCTGAAACCCCAGATCTGTTTCCAATGCAAAATTCTCAAAAACAAGAACAGATAGTTGTAGATCTGAGCTCTAATACCTTATTGGAGTTGAAAAAATACAACACCATAGGAGCCTAAAGATATTTTACAAGTTGAATAATCTGTTACAAGGAGAAGCAAGGAAGCACAATAATCTGAAGAACAAAAAACACAAGAAAATATGCTCAAAAGAGGAGAGCTCAATATTCACCAAAAGTGTAATGAGATAATGATACAAAGAAAAGAAAATTAACCTTTAATAGGTCAAGAAACCCTAAAAGGAAAAACCCTAGGCTTCCACATAATATTTAATAAAAGAATTAATTATTATGCATCTAATGTTAGCTTAAGTGTAAAAAGATAATAGGGAACTTAAAGAATTAAACAAATATTGTTTAATTAATCAAGTAAAGACCCAATTACTCTAACAATTTTTATTATATATTATAGTATTATTATAGATAATATTAATTTTAATTAATTTATAATTAAAATTAATTTAGTTTTAATAATTATATAATTTTTTTTTTTTTGCTCAATAAAAGGCCTAAGCCATATTTTATTAATTAATAAATATTACTACAATCCTCACTCAATGTGGTCACTGATAGGAAAGAGCGGAGAGGAGAAAACCTCTAGCCTTGCCCGAGACCATAGGTCCAATCAATGACTATTTACATGTAATCTTTAACAGATTCTGCATTTTGGCTAATTACAAGGCCTTCATAGGTAGCAACCTGGTTCCCTATTGCCATCTTTTACAAATTTTGCATTTTGGCTAATCAAAAAGCCCTCCATAGGTAGCAACCTAGTTCATTGTTGTATCTTAGTTCACTTCTACCAAATTTACTAGTTCACTGGTACCATATTTGTCATCTTCTGATTATCCTGTAAAAACATATTTTCAAAACAATCCTTCTGCAAAACCACTTTGTTAATTGTTAGTGCCAAAGATGAAGAGCCAATATTTTTTCTGCATACTTACACCTTTTGTTATTATAGCTTAGGTTTCTTTCATATTAAGTTAGCATCACAAATTGTTGGCCATACTATGAAAGATTACCCATTCTACAATAATATTAGGTGTATAAACATTGGTCAGCAAAGGGCTGCTAATAACACAACCTATCTAGCATGTACTTCTTGCTCTTACCATGGTAGTCAAACTTGTATATGTTTTAAATGCTGAAGTAAACCAATATGCCATATTTACTTAAGTACTCCCTATTACTGTATTTTAGTATGTGCTTGACACCTGAGAATTCACAGAAACTATGCACCTTGTCTCTTCAAATCCTCTTGAATGCCTTTTGTGATTAAAGTCTCAAAATAGTGTTTTATGAAGGCACCCCACCGATAAATGAGAATTAATTACCATCAATGGAGCCACACATTCTATTATTAATCCATTCAAATCTTAATTTTTCCGCTCCAATATACCAAACAGATGTTTTCAGCATGCATTTCCTTTCAATCGCTGATCTGCAAAGAATAAAACTTGAGAAACTTTCCATCACGGTCGAGCGACAACCACTACATCACGCAAATTCAGCGCACCTTTTAATCAATTAAACCTTCAAAGTGGCCCATCATTTTGTCACTCACCTACTCTTTGTCGTTGATCTGTGATGAGTAAAGGTCGAGCATCTTCCCACCGCGGTTTAGTCACAACCATTGATTTCCCCTCGACTTGTCAATCCTTTAACACACCTAAGCCGCCCACATTGGTTGGGCCAACCATTCAGTCGCTAGTCCATGATGAGTAAAGGATGAGCATCTCTACGTAGTGGTCTAGTGACAATCATTAGATCATGACATAATCATTTGATCCCTAAGGTCCTTCATTACTTAGCCATCTCCACTAAACCGTCACCGCTAACTGTCTCCATTGACTATCAGGCTGACCCCGCCACTAGTGGCTTGTCGCTAAGTCATGATGAATATTCAATGCACAAATTCCCATTGTGGTGTCATGACAACCGTTAGATCAAATGGAACTTATCCTGCCTTTAAGAACCTGACGCATCCATAGAGGAAAATACTTAGGACTTTAGAAAAATATAAAACATTTCACTTTTAATTAGAACCCGCCCAAGTCTAAAACTCAAAATGGCCCCTTTTGACAACACGGTGACCCTTCCAATTAAGTGAAAAATGGTAACGGGAAAGCAGAAGTGAAAAACAAAAAACTTATCGGCATGACCTAGACCGATCACTCCGAAGGAGAACCAAAAGGAAGTTTAGATGAAGGTGCTCATCGGCAAATTATTCATTATCGGAGGTGAGAAAAATGTTGTTCCAATAGTTGATGAGGTGATCGGTATAACCTACACTGATGAAAGACAATGTCAAGTAGAGAGTAAACTTCATTAGGTTGTCAAAAAATGATCTCTCGTGCTACCCCTATACCCAATTGGCTAGATCATAGAAGGCAGTGTCATCGACATGACTATCCGATGAAGCAACACCAAAAAGTGGGAATACTAAGCCATCGGGGTAGATCAAACTAGGACTATTGATGAAAGGATTTTTGGGTTATGCCGATACCCGATAAGAAAGACAAGTCGAGCACAGAGGACGAGGTTATCAGTATGACTTGCACCAACTAACGAGAATGCAGAGCGTATGTTTTGAAATCATCAGGATATCCGACAATGTAAATAAAGCTACCTTGATAGCTGATAGGGTATATAGCATGATGGATGGAAATGAGGTTTCATTGGGATAGCCTACACCAAAGTAGGTGACTAAAAGAGAGACAAGGTAAATTGTCATTGGGATGACATCAACCCTTCAAAGGAATACATTTTCCTCTATGTCGATACCTGATGATGAATCTGAATCAGTTATCGGGAAGGAGACCTCATCGGGGGGCATAAGCCGATAGACCTAAAGACAGACAGGCTAGAGCCCGATGTCATTGGGTCATCGGAGAAAATTGGATGTCTAGATACCCGATACACTTTGCAATATGATGAACAAAAAGGAGGTTTCATTGTGGATGCGTATGCTGATAGATCAGAGAAGTAAAAAGATGCACAAGTATGAAGGCAATGTCATCGGGTCATTGGAGAAACATAAAATGAGTTGTTCTGATAAATCATTATTGTATGTTACCTCGATACCTAATGGACTAGTTGACAAAGGCAGTGTTATCAACTAGACTTACTCTGATGATGTGATAGTCATCGGGGTAACTTGAGCCATCGGGGAGAGGTGTTTCAGGTTATGTTGATACCCGATGAGGAAGACAAGTCGAACACAGAGGAGGAGGCTATCCGAATGATTTACACTGATGAAGGAGAATGCAGAGTGGATGTTTTGAAATCATCAGGACATCGGATAGTGTAGGAAATCGATACCTCGATACCCGATAGGGTGATGAGGTTTCATCGGGATAGCCTATGCTGAAAGAAGTGACTAAACGAGCACCAAGGTGATGTCCTCAGGATGACATCGGCTATTCAGAAGAATATTTTTCCACTATGCCAAGACCCGATGAGGAAGCTGAGGTAGTTATTAGGAAGGAAACCTTATCAGGGGAGCATAAGCCGATAATTATTCTATGTTACCCCCATACCCAATAGACTAGGTGAAAAAGGCATTGTTATTGGCTGGAGTTACTCTGATGATGCAATAGTCATCGGGGTAACTTGAGCCATCGAGGAGAGGTTTTCTAGGTTATGCCGATACCCAATGAGGAAGACAAGTCAAGCACTAATGAAGGAGAATGTGGAACAGATGTTTTGAAATCATCAGGACATCGGATAGTGTAGGAAATATCTACCCTGATATGTGATAGGTTGAATATCATGAGGTTTCATCAGGATATCCTACAATGAAAGAAATGACTAAAACAACACCAAGGTGATGTCATGGGGATGACCGTCTATTCAGAAGAGGATTTTTCCACTATGTCGATACCCGATGAGGACGCTGAGGTAGTTGTTAGGAAGGAAACCTTATCGGGGGAGCATAAGCCAATAGACCTAAAGACAGACAAGTTGGACCTCAATGTCATTGGGTCATCTGACAAACATAGGGTGTCTTGACACCCAATATGCTTTGAGACATGATGAACAAGAAGGAGGTTTTATCAGGGAAGCATATGCCAATAGAACAGAGAGGGATGAAGATGCACAAGTACGAGGGCGATGTCATCGGGTCATCGGAGAAGCATAGAATGAGTTGTTTTGACACCCGATAATGTGACCCGATGTACCAAATGAGATGCAGACCATGAGGAGGACTCATCAGAATAACTTTTAACCATCAAAGGAACATATTTGGAGCTATGTCGAGACCTGATAGTCTACATAGAGAGATCCCTATGTATATATGTCCATATGCATATATATCTATATATTTCTATATACATGCATGTATATTTATGTATACACATATGCACCTATATGCATATATCTATGTTTATACCTATATGCATATATATGTATGCCTATATGAATATGTATCTATATCCATATTTGTATATCTATATATATATGCATATGTATGTATGTATATATAGATTGAAGATAATCCTATTATATGTGTACAGGTGAGCATTTCTATCACATTTTTGAAAGTTCTAGCCCTATTTTGTCCTGTCATTATATGTTGTTTTGTATATATGCATATATTTGTATCCTTATATGCATACCAACATACATTGTGTATATTTCTTTGTTTTTCTCTATGAACATTGTTTATAGTTATATGTACGATTATATGCACATATATCAATATATGTGTTTGTGTGTATCTATATATAGTTATATATGTATACGTGTGCACATATAATTATATACATACAAATATATACGTACATATATACTGCTATTTGTGCATATCCATATGTATACCTTCCACTATGTATGTGAATGTGCTGTGAATGTGTTGTCTTTAGGATTATGTCTAAATCTCTGCCTGCCTATGAGTATCCTGTTCTGAATGCCTGTATGTTAATGATGTGGTTCTATTTGTTCCATCTGCCCCTAAATTAGCTATCTTATCTGCCAATGTGTTATCTTCCCTATATATGTGATTGAGCGTCTAATCTGAGAAGATTTCCATTAGAGAAAGGGCTCTATCCAATAAACTTTTGAGCTCCTAGTTTGGCATTGTCCTATTCCTTATTGCATTAACTATGATGCTCAAGTCCCCTTCTATTTCCAATTTGGATATTTTTAACTATTTGCATAGGTTTATACCCTCTATTAAGCTCAACAATTATGCTTTATTGTTAGTGCAATGCCCTAGATACCGGGATCTTGATCCAATACATATCCCATCATGTGAATGTATTATACATCTTGTCCTTGCCTCCCTTGGATTGCCTCTGGATGCTCCATCAAAATTGAGTTTGCACCATGCAATCTTTGGGGGAACCCATTTGCATGCTTGTCTACCACCGGTCTTGTCTCTGTTCCCCTTCCCCAAGAAAGGAGGGATTTTAATCCCATTCCACTACTTTTTAATGTAGTTATCCTAGTGTATAAATGTCTTGTCATGTTGTGCAATGGTCATATTCCCATTATTGGAGGTTTTTGTGATGGAGGCTTCTATTTTTGCTATAAAATTTTCTACCTTCATTTTTGTCTCTTGGAAGATTCTCTTGTTCGTCTCCTTCCAAATCTCCCAGATTACTATTGCCAAGATGCATATCGATAAATTGTGAAAGACACTATTCCTTTTGATGATTGGCCAACTTTTGAGCCAATCCTTTAGGTAAGGGATGAGGGCACCTGACCAACCTAGTTGTGCCATCAGCCAATACTAGCATGTGTAGTTGCAGGTTGTGAATATGTGATCATTTGCTTCCTCATCTTTCTTGCATAAGAAATAAATTGAGGGTCCTTTGTAACCTCTAAGTTTAAATTTCTGTGTAGTTAGGACCTTCCCCTAAAATTTGGCCCATGAAAAGAACCCAACTTTTGGGAGACCGAATTTGTCCAAACATATTATGTTAGGGATATATTCCTTGATATTGTTTGCCTCATCATATATGGTTCTGAAACCATCTTTGCAATTGTATTGTCCATCCTTTGATCTCGACCAAATAAGGTCATCTAGCCCATGTATGAGTGTTATTAATCTGCCCTCAAGAATTTGCACCAATTCTCAGTCATTGTTGTCCACCAAGAGTGGGAGCATGTTTTTCCATTTCCATCCCTTTGTCGATTTTGATGCCAATGTCATATAATCCCTTGCATGATTACCCCATAAAGGTTTCATTTGTTCTTTTATGCCGGTTGTGTTCATTAGAATTTCTATTGAGGGGTAACCCTCTTAGGAATCTTCCCAAAACAAGGCAGTTTTACCATCGCGAATATCCCAGGATAAGTGGTTCGCTATGAGCAATCAGCTTTCTTTTATAAAGTCCCAGATTCTAGATCCCTTGGGTGGGTTTGTTTCCCTAAATACTGCCTCTCTCTTATTTTGTGATATGTATTTTCTCCTAAGGATTCTGGCCCATTTGACTTCTGAGGATGTGTACATTCTCCATGCCAATTTTGCCCCTAACGCTTTATTTTTCCATAGTTTTCTTATTCCAGTGCCTCCATCACTCTTTTCTCGACATATATTTTCCCATGATATCGGTTTCATTTTGTTTTTATCCTTTGCACCATTCCAATAGAAATCTCTAATTATTTGAGTTAGTTTCCTATATGCCCCTTTTGGAAGTGGAATACATGATAGAAGATAAATAGGCATTGCTGCTAATATTGTTTTTATGAGGGTTAATCTTTTTGCCCCTGTCAGACATAAGGCTTTCCAAGATGACAACTTCTTCCTTACTTTTTCAATCAGGGGATCCCAAAATTTATTAGTTCTGATACCTTTGTCCAAAGGTATCCCCAAATACAAGATTGGTAGATTATTTTGTACCCTAGATACGAAGCTATCTTGTATTCCTCCTATGCTTCCATATTAAAGAAGAATATTTCCGACTTCTCCTTGTTTACCATCTTTCCTGAAGCCAGCCCATAAGATTGTAATATATTCTTAATTTCCTTGGCTTCTTTTAACTATCATTTCCCCAGAATCATTGTGTCATTAGAAAACTATTGGTAGGTACATGGTTCTACCCCACCAGTGATTTGAATCCCCGTCAGTCTGCTAGACCTCCGTGATGCATCCAGGCTTCTACCTAAGGCTTCAGACACAATTATAAATAAGAATGAGGATAAAGGGTTACCCCGTATGAGTCCCCTAGATACTTCAAAGAAGCCTTCTGGTTTCCCATTTAGTAGGATACAAAATCTAGGGTTTGATATGTAGAAGTAAACCCAATTGATCCATTGTTTGTTAAAGTCAAAGGCCTTCATGCAACTACAAAGGAAATACCAATCCACTTTGTCATAAGCCTTTTTGATGTCTAATTTTATCAGCATATTAGGTTGCCCTCGAGATTGACAGGAGTGGATGGCTTCCTGTACAATAATAATTCTATTCAAAATTGATCTATTGGGTACAAAGTCTGTTTGTTCTTTTGATATTATGGTGGGCAGTAATGTTTTTAGTCTATTGGCCTTGACTTTAGCTAGTAGTTTATAAGTAATGTTACATAGAGAAATGGGTCTGAACTCTTCCCACTTTGAGGGGTTCTCCTTTTTTAGAATTAAGGCCAAAAAGGTGTTATTAATGTCTTTTAGGAATCTCCCTGATTGCGGTAGATTCCAAGGCATTGGTAACCTCATTCCCTAAGATGTGCCATCATTTCTAAAAAAAGCTAGCAGAGAAGCCATCTGGTCTAGGGGCTTTGGCTCCCCGAAATTGTGCCAAAGCCATTGTAACTTCTTCATGGGTGATTTTAGAGTTTAACATTTTATTATCACCCTCTGTTATCAGTTTGGGTATGTTATTTAATAAGATTCTATTGTTAACGAGGTCTGAGTGTTCCCAGTTGTTGAGGATATTATCAAAATACTTGGTTGCATCTTTTGCGATCAAATCTTGATCCGTAATGATTTGATCACTATCATTGGTAATTTGAGTAATCTTATTTGCTACCCTTTTCATTTTGACACTATTGTGAAAAAAATTGGTGTTTCTATCTCCATCTTCTAGCTATGTCTCTTGAGATTTCTGTTCCTAGTATATCTCTTCTCTAGCTAGAATGCCTTCATATTCACATAAAAGCATTTTTTCAGCCTTGTATGTTTTAGAGGTCATCTCATTTTACATCATATCAGTGTTTATTGTCTTCAGCTCTTTCTCAATTCTTGACTTCTCCTTGAAGATTTTTTTAAATTTCTTTTTGTTCCAATCTAATAATTTATGCTTAACCTCTTTCAGCTTGGAGATGAGACAGTACATTTTTGATCCTACAAAGACACTCTCCTTCCACCATTTTTGTATGTTGGGGAGGAAGTCTTCATGTGTAAACCACATTCTTTCCAACTCGAAGGGACACCCACTTTGCTTTGTTTCCCCCACAAGTTCTAAAAGTACTGGATGGTGATTAGAGCCTGACCATGGTAATATTGTAGTCTTTAGTTCTGTTTTAAGATCGGTTAGATCTCCTTTAAAGAAAAATCGATCAAGTGTTTCTGCAATGTTGGAGAAATCTTTTCTTCTATTATTGCATGTGTGAAAACCCATCTCAGTTCTGATTTCAAGTACGTTATTGTTGTTTATCCAATTTGTGATGTCTCTTTATGGTTGTCTAATGGTTTTTATACCACTGCTTTTATCAGATGAGTATAAGATGGTGTTGAAAACATGACCTATGATGATGTGTTTCTCATCCCGAGTATTTAAGTAGTGTTCAATTTCCTACCACATTAATCTCTTTTTATCTATTGGAATTGGGCCATAAACATTGATAATAATAAACTCAAGATTTAGACTAAGGGCTCTTACTTTGCCAGCCATCCAATTTTGCATCTTGGTTTGACATGTGAATGTAACTGCATTTTTTCTCCACATTACACCCAGTCCCCTCGATGCCCCTACAGACTCCACCGCTTCCATCTGTCATTGGGTGAATCTTCTACTAAAATTGTTCATATCAATCGTGTCTAGTTTTGTTTCTTGTATCATAATTAGGTCCATAGCATATTTTATTATGCTTCGCTTAATCAGTCTTTGTTTGTTAGGGGCTCCTGAACCTGTAACATTCCATGTAAGTATGTTTATATCTCTATGAGGGGGAGGGGAGATTTTCCTTGCCCCAATGGTGTTGTAATTTTGGCCTACCCCTACGCATCCACGTCCATCTTCCTTTTGTCTAAAAGAGACTTTCGACCTCTTTTGTTGCTCATGGATTTGCCACAGTCGGGAGTTAATTTCTCACCTCCCATCTAGAGGATACCTTTGTTTTGTGGGTTGATTGAGGTATTGTTTAATACTATGTTATTTTTTTGTTTCCTACATATTGATCAGTTCATTGATAATGAATTCTCTTTCCTCATTTGCATTCAATCCTTCCATAATAGGGGATTCCTCCAGATTGGGAGAGGTTGTGGTTGTATCCTCTTGAGCCACCTCAATTGGGTTGGTGATTAGTAAGGGGGTTTTGGGGGGGATCTGAACCTGTTCTATATTGGAGATGTTGACATTATCTACCCTAGTTGTCGAAGTATCAATGAATACCTCCTCAAAAAATTCTTCAGCTGGTTTCTCCATTAAATTTTCTATAACATTGTTCAGTTCTCCTTGGATTCGGTCCTCATTATCATAAACCTGAGTTTCTTTGTTGTTATCGGCTATGTTTGGACTACTACTCAAGACCAGGAAAGGAGGCAGGGTTGGGATATTATCATTCTCTTGCTGACCAGTGTTTATAATGAAGCCGCCCCTGTCATTGTTAAATTGGATGTTTATCTTATCATTTGAATCTCTATGGTTGTCATTTACTATTTCCTGCGGCTTCTGCAGATTAGGGTTTGGCCTTTTGCAGAAAGCTAAATCTTCTACTACCGAGCCAGTATACCATACCGGTTTTAGAATGTAGCTCCATCTATTGTTTCTAGGATTATGTTTTTTAGGTCTTCGATGTCCTTGTTTACTTCTATTAGCAATTTTATGTAAGATTTATCTGACCAATTTTTCTCTATGGCCTTGAATTTGCCCAATTTATCCCCAGTTTCTATAAGAATTTTGCAATACATTAATTCTATAAGAACGTTGGGGATTTCTATCCATGTTGATACCCTTTTAAATTCATATCCCTTAGCATCGAATTTAGGTTGCCAATCAATGAAATTGAAATTTGCACATTTGTAAAAAACATATTCTTCATGCAATAGTTTGCCCTTCAAGGATTTTTTGTAGCATTCAATGTATAGAAAATTATTTTCTAGGGATGTGATACTTACCTGCACATGGAAAGTAGTTTTCCACCATTCCACTAATTCGTCGAGTGGCTGATTAATCCCTCCCCATTTTGCAAAGAGCTTGTGCCCTCTGCAATAATTATTTAAATCCATGGCTTCTCTGGGGTTCAAAATTTTGATGAACTCCGGTTCGGGTTTTATTGCTGCTAGGGCACTGTCTCTCCTTGCAACATGATGGAGCGAGTCCCCCAGCTTCGAGATCGGCCTTGAATTGGCTAATTTGGGGCCCTGATATGGAAATGCCCTTCCTCCATCCTTAGCGGGTCTTCTGTAACCCTCCACTCTATATTTATGTGGACGGGAATACTGTTGTGGCTTTTGAAGGAGATGTCTGGGTCCTGAAGAATTTTCTTGAAAAGCCAATGGTATGATGTTTGCTTTGGTGGCGCACTCAGGGATTCGAGAGGTGATGGGGATCACCCACATGCTTTCCAGAGAAGCCCTAGCCTCCCTCTTCTCTTCCCTAGTAGCTTTTTTGCCCAATACCAATTGCCATGGGTGGTTATGTGAAGGTGCTTCCCTGCCGAATCAAGGCTTGCCAACCATGTCGTCGTTCTTGCCTTGGTGTGGAAGAAGATTGCCACGATGTTGATGTGGATGTGTAGAGCTCTTCTTTTTTTCTGATTCCTGCTAAAACTAATAATAATATAATATTAATATAATAGTATAATTATATTATTATCCTTATTATATTGTATTATATTATTTATTTTTTTATATGATTTTAATTTTTATTAGATTATCTTTGTTAATTAATCTATATAAATAATAAGGAGAGACATCTTATGGAGGTCCTTCTTTTTATAATTAGTTAGTAAAAAATAAATTTTAATATAAAAAGTACCAGAATCTCTGAAATCTATAATTTTGTATATTATTTTTCTTCAATTAATATATGTATCTTATACGTTAATATTTTTTCAATGGAATAAATACATACTATTGTACGTATTAATCTATTCATAAAAAAGCGTTACCATCGGAATTGGCGCAGTGGTATTTCTTCGCTGATTTTTGCTGAATTGGAGAAAAGAGCATGTCATATTTCCCACCAACACAATATATTCTTTTTGACATTATATCATTATATGACGGTAGTACTTCATATTTCCCACCAAACAATATATGCTTTTTGACATTATATCATTATATGAGGTAAAGACACACATTATATCATTATATGATGGTAGTACTGTTAGGGTTTCAAGCATATCCGAAGTAAATATGAACTAACAATTATATGCAGATTTAAATACAAAAGATAAAGAAATAAAACAGGACACAAATAACATAGAGATTTAACGTGGTTCACCCAGAATGGGTTACGTCCACCATACACAGCCGTCCAATCTTTCTTATTATCCAGCAAAACAATACATCAACCTTACAATGCCTTAAGCATCCCAGCCGCTTATAACATGCATTTTTAGGGCAACAAACAAAGTCGGCCTTTTTTAGGGTTTTATTATAATGTCGGTTTTCATCAACAAAAACAGCAAAAAAAAAATTTCTTGGGGGCTGCTGCCCCCGAACCCCCGCTTTTCTCGTGGGCTGCCACCCCCAAACCCCTGCCCGGGGCCCAGCCCGGCCCCGGACCCCCGCGAGGATACGTGCTGAGTGTATAGTACTTTGCTGATCAGTCACCACATTTCAACAATCTCCCACTTGGAGACTGATCAGGCTCCACACCGAACAATCTCCCACTTGGAGACTGATACTACACGACACCACTGTACATGTAACATCCGCTGGATAAAACACTAGGACTTGACTGGTATAAATTCAACAATTATCAATCAAGAAGACCAACAGAAACTGATGAAGAAATCAGCTTCTCCTGTGGAACTGCTTTTGTGAACATATCGGCAGGATTCTCACTTGTGTGAATCTTCTCAAACCGTAACTGACCCTCCTCCAAAATAGTCCAGATGAAGTGGTACCTGAGCTGAATGTGCTTTGTCCTTGAATGAAAAGCAGAGTTCTTCGCAAGATGAATGGCACTCTGGCTATTAGTATACAATGGGCTATCCTCTTGTGTCTGACCCAATTCCTTCAGAAAACATTGCAACCAAATCATCTCTTTGTTGGCTTCTGTAGCAGCAACATACTCAGCTTCAGTGGTTGAAAGTGCAACAACCTTTTGTAGCCTAGAAATCCAACTGACTGGAGTTCCCCCTATAGTAAAAACACACCCTGTAGTACTCCTTCGTGAATCAATATCACTTGCCAGATCAAAGTCAACAAATCCACTTAGAGTAGCATTAGATCCTTTGAAACATAATGACTTCGTAGTAGTTCCTTTCAAATACCGAAGAATCCATTTCACAGCATTCCAATGTTCCATACCTGGATTACTCATAAACCTGCTCACAACTCCCACTGCATGTGCAATATCTGGCCTTGTGCATACCATTGCATACATCAAACTGCCAATAGCTGATAAATACGGGATGTTAGACATTTTATTAACCTCTTCCTGTGCCTTTGGGCACATCTCCTTAGTCAATTTGAAATGACTAGCCAAAGGTGTACTAACTGCTTTTGCATCCTGCATGTTAAATCTTTTCAACACATTCTTTATATACTCACTTTGGGACAAATTCAAGGTTCTTTTTTTCCTGTCCCGTGTAATCCTCATACCGAGAATTTGCTTAGCTACACCCAAATCCTTCATAGCAAATGACCTGGCTAATTTCTGTTTAAGATCATTTATATGTTGCATGTTAGACCCAGCAACAAACATGTCATCAACATAAAGCAATAGGATAATATAACTGCCATTATCAAATCTCTTAAAATATACACAATTATCAGAATGACATCTATGATAACCGTGTTCAGCCATGAAACTATCAAATTTTAAATACCATTGTCGGGGTGCTTGCTTTAGGCCATCCAGACTTTTCTTCAACCTGCACACCAAGTTCTCCTTACCTTTGACCTCATATCCCTGTGGTTGCAACATGTAAATTTCCTCCTCCAAATCTCCATGGAAAAAAGCTGTTTTGACATCTAATTGTTCAAGATGTAAATCATCTGCAGCCACAAGACTAAGTACAGTTCTAATTGAAGTCATTTTTACAACTGGAGAAAATATTTCATCATAATCTATACCCTTTTTCTATGCAAAACCTTTTACCACAAGTTTGGCCTTATATCTTTTCTGACCTCCTTCCTCCTCCTTTAGCCGATAAACCCATTTGTTAGGCAAGGCTCTTTTTTCTATAGGTAAAGGGACTAAGTCCCAAGTCTTATTTTTCATCAAGGAGTCCATCTCCTCTTTCATGCCTAGTTGCCACTGTTGTTTGGCATCCACCTGCATTGCTTCTTCATATTCTTCTGGTTCACCAGAATCCATTAATAAAATAAAATACAAAGAAGGAGAAAATCTTTCAGGGGGTCTACTTGTCCTCGTAGAACATCTAACACTTGCAGGAGTTTGTGGAACAATCTGTTGTTGCTGAGCATCAGGTACCTATGGCATTTCATTTTCAGGAATCTCATCCAACACCACATATTCTTGTTTGTCCTATTCATGCTTCTTTTCCTGCATTTGTTCTTTATACACAACCTTCTCATTGAATATAACATCTCTACTTCTAATTATTTTGTTATTTTCAAAATCCCAGAACCGATAGCCATATTCATCTATCCCATATCCAATGAAGGTACATTTCTGAGATTTAGCATCAAGCTTGGTTCTGTTTTCTTTATCAACATGGACAAAAGCTTCGCAACCAAAAGTTTTTAGAAAAGAATAATTTACCTTTTTACCAGTCCATGCCTCCTCTAGAATACCACCATCCAAAGGGGTTGAAGGTCGTCTATTTATCAAATAGACAGCAGTATGTACAGCATCTGCCCAAAAATGTAAGGGCAATCTAGCATGCAATCTCATGCTCCTCGCACGTTCCATGATGGTCCTATTCATTCTCTCTGACACACCATTTTCCTGTGGAGTTCTTGGAACTGTCTTCTGCTTTCGAATCCCATTTAAGGAACAGTAATCTTCAAATGCTTTGCTGCAATACTCACCTCCATTATCCGCTCTCAGACACTTCAACTTTTTTCTTGTCTCATTCTCAACCAAAGCTTTCCATTTCTTAAAAGTTTCAAAAACATCTGATTTTTGTTTTAGGAAATATACCCATGTTTTTCTGGTTGAGTCATCAATAAAAATAACATAATAACAAGAGCCACCAGGAGAAGATACCTGAGCTGGTCCCCATACATCTGAATGTACAAGCTCTAACTTCTCACTCTTCTTCTCTTTCCCAACCTGGAGAAATCTGACTCTTTTCTGTTTACCATAAACACAGTTTTCACAGAACTCTAAATCAATCTTCTTTAGTTCTGGCAATAGATTTTTGGAGTGAAGGATTTTCATCCCTTTCTCACTCATGTGCCCAAGCTTATGGTGCCACATTATCAAATCTATTCTTGCAACATTTATTGTTGTTGTCCCTGCAGTAACTTTATCTGTAGCAGATAAGGTAGAGTAAGTGTTACCAATACACAGATATAATGTGCCTACCTTCACACCTTTAGCTACTACTAATGATCCTTTAGTGACCTTCCACATACTGTCTGAGAAGGTAACTATGCAACCTTCACTATCTAGTTGCCCTACAGAAATTAAATTTCTTCTTAAATTAGGAACATGTCTTACCTCCTGCAGAAACCAGTCATTACCATTCTGCAACTTGATCTTTGTCTTTCTTTTTCCAATAATTTGACAGGGCTCATCATCACCCAAATATACCTGTCCAAAATCACCTTGAACATAATCTAGAAAATATTTTCTATGGGGTGTAGCATGAAATGAAGCCCTAGAATCTATTACCCAGGAATCATTAACATTATCCAAACATAAGATTAAAGCATCTTGTAAAGTATTACTTGCAATATTAGCTTCCTTACTGTCATTTTCATTTTTGTCTCCTTCTTTGTTTTTCCGAGACCAACAGTCTTTCTTTAGATGACTAGGCTTTCCGCAGTACCAGCAATCTTTCTTTCCTCTAGATTGAGAGCGTCCTTTCTTTGACTTCCCTCGTGACTTCTCATTCCCAGGGCCTTTTCCTCTTTCCTTTGATCTTCCTCTGTTCTCCACATTCAAAACACTACCCGATGATGTTGGAGTCTCACCTGTGCTTTTCCTTCGCATTTCCTCGCTTAGGATAACACCAACAATATCATCAAATACCAAAGTATTTTTACCAGAGACAGAGTTACTTACAGCCATAACCAAGCTATTCCAGCTTTCTGGCAAAGAACATAAAATCAAGAGAGCCCTAACCTCTTCTGCAAAGGTAATTTTTACTGAAGACAATTGACTGGTAATTGTATTAAATTCATTTTAGTGCTCCGCTACATATCCTCCCTCACTCATTTTTAAATTAAATAAACGCTTCATAAGAAATACCTTATTCGAAGCCGAGGGTTTCTCATACAACTTAGCCAATGTTGCTATCAAATCTACAGTCATTTTTGCTTCTGTTATATTGAATGCTACAGATGACGCAAGGCACAATCGAATGGATCCCAGTGTCTTTCTATCTAAAATGTCCCACTCTTCATCTGATATTGTGGTCGGTTTCTTTGCCTTTCCTTCCAATGGCCGCCACAAATCCTTTTGATGCAGGTAATCCTCCATCTGCATTTTCCATAATTGATAATTCTGGCCGTTAAACTTTTCGACCTTGAATTTGGAATCCTCCATTGCTCCCACTCAAATCTGAAAGTCCTGCCAATTTACAGAAAACCTCGCTCTGATACCAATTGTTAGGGTTTCAAGCAGATCCGAAGCAAATATGAACTAACAATTATATGCAGATTTAAATACAAAAGATAAAGAAATAAAACAGGACACAGATAACACAGAGATTTAACGTGGTTCACCCAGAATGGGTTACGTCCACCATACACAGTCGTCCAATATTTCTTATTATCCAGCAAAACAGTACATCAACCTTACAATGCCTTAAGCATCCCAGCCGCTTATAACATGCATTTTTAGGGCAACAAACAAAGTCGACCTTTTTTAGGGTTTTATTACAATGTCGGTTTTCATCAACAAAAACGGCAAAAAAAAATTTGTGCTGAGTGTATAGTACTTTGCTGATCAGTCGCCACATTTCAACAAGTACTTCATATTTCCCACCAAACAATATATGCTTTTTGACATTATATCATTATATGAGGTAAAGACACACAACAACATAATTTCATATTTCCCACCAAACAATATATGCTTTTTGACATTCTATCATTATATGAGGTAAAGACACACATTCCCACCAAACAATATATGCTTTTTGACATTCTATCATTATATGAGGTAAAGACACACATTATATCATTATATGACGGTAGTACTTCATATTTCCCACCAAACAATATATGCTTTTTGACATTATATCATTATATGAGGTAAAGACACACAACAGCATAATTTCATATTTCCCACCAAACAATATATGCTTTTTGACATTATATCATTATATGAGATAAAGACACACAACAGCATAATTTCAAACAACACGAGTTCATTGAACACTAAAAACCATGCAAAGCATTCAAATTCCACTCTTCGCATTGGCAATATTATAAATATCAGTGTTCTTGTAAAGTTGAGCACACGCATTCAACATTAAACTTGTAAACTTGAAAAGTTGAGAAGATTTCACATTTTTTCTGCGATGTCTACTTTGAAGGGAGCCAACATTTCTTCTGTTTCTTTCGTGGAAACACCAGAAAAATCTTTAAATCTGTGGAATGATGGGTTTGTGCAATCTATGCAAACATCATACGCGGTACTTTTCTACATTATTATGCTCTACTCATTTTGATTGTATTACTATGTTATCTATATTTCTTTTCTACATTATTCTCTTATATCTATTTCTTTTCTATATTATTGATTGTATATTTTTCAGGATTCTGAATACCGTGAACGTGTTGAAACACTGGTTAAACAAGTCAAAATCTTGTTAAAAGAAATGCAAACCGGATTTGATGGCGATCTAATCGAACGGCTTGAGATGGTTGATGCATTGCATTGCCTCGGAATAGATCGATATTTTCAGGCTGAAATAAAAGAGGCTCTTGATTATGTTTACCGGTCTGTTAAAATTATCTCTTTAACGTTAACATTTGGATTGTTAAAATTCTTTCAGAAAGTGTTAAAACTCTTGTTAAATGGATGCAGCTTTTGGGATGGAAGTGTGGGGATAGGATTAGGCTGTGAAAGCACTACAAAGGATTTGAATACAACTGCTTTAGGACTGAGAGTACTTCGACTATATCGTTATCATGTTTCTGCAGGTATTCAAATAATTCATTATGCTTTTCCATTGTTGTAATAGGGCATCTTAATTTCTGGTTCTTTTCAAAATTCTATTTATTTCGATGATTTCAAATGATTCGCAAGTTTCTTATAATTAAGGTTTAACATTTTCAAATACTAAGTCCTATTCTTGTTTATCAATAACTAATTATTTATTAACATGCTGTATATTGAAAAGATGTGTTGAAAAATTTCAAGAACAAAAATGGGCAGTTCATTTCCCATGGAGGAGATAATGATAGTAATCTGATCGATATAAGAGATGAATACATGATGAGAAGTATGATCAATCTTTTAAGAGCTTCAAGTTTAGCATTTCTTGGAGAGACAGTTATGAAGGATGCTAAAGTGTTCAGCTCTGCTTATCTCAAACAATTATTAGAAAAATCTGAAGATATAAAGCAGAAAAGTTATTTGAAAGAGGTAATGTATTTTTTTGGAATTTGGTTTTTTTTAAATAATAGATATTAAATCTAAGGTGCAGGTTACACAGACACAAATATAAGTATCAAATTTAACATTGATTATATATATATATATATATATATTTAATTTTATAGGCTGAGTATGCTCTCCTATATGAATGGCCTTCTACTTTTCCTCCATGGGAGGCCCGGAGTTATATAGAAATATATGAACTGGACAACTCGAGGTAAGAGCTGTAGGATGTTATTATAAATTTTTTATTTTTTATTTTTTATTTTTATGTTAATTTTTTTTAAGGTTAGGAATATCATAATTTTTTAATTTTTTAGGTTGAAGGACAAAATCATTTTAGAGTTGGTCAAATTGGATTTCAATATATTGCAATATATATACAAGATGGAGATGAAGAAACTCTCGAGGTAACTATTAGAGTGGGAAAAATTGAACAATTATTAACTTTATTTTTCCAATAATTTAGTAGGAATCATATCGCCAAGTTTCTATTATAAATGTTCATATAACAAAAAATAAATTTTTATATCATAAGAATATGCATCTCATTTTAGAGCATATTTTATTATGTCACTTGTTAAGTTGATAATTTTTTTTTATCTACAATTATTTAATTCATGTTTAATATGATATTATGTTATGCAACAATTACTCTTTTTGATTCATTGAATTAAACAAGTACACATAATTATTAAAAGCATAGCAATAGTTCACTTTAAAAAGTGGCCAATATATGCACAATCATTTAATTATTATTCTTTAATTTAGGCTTTCTAATCATAGAAGGTGTTATTAACCATCCTATTTTGTTCAATTGGGAGGATATCTCTTGTTCTCATTTTCATTCAAATTCAATTAGAATTTCAAGTGAAAATTAATTTGATTATTTTTCATTGCAGTTGGTGGCGAAATTCTGGGGTCTCAAAATTGATTGCAGTTAGAGAGCGCTCAATTGAATATTACCTGTTGGCAGTTAGTGCCATAGATAATGCAGAGTTTGGTAGTAGCAGAATAGCTTTGGCCAAAGTAGCAACTCTTGTTTCCTTATTAGATGATCTTTTTGATGATCACTTGACCCTTGAGCAAGTTGAGCTTGTTATTAATGCTATTATTCAAGGTTGGGATATTTCTATTGTACAAAATATTCCAAGCAATTTTAAAAAAATTGTGGAATTTGTTTTCAAAACGTTACAAGAATTGACAAGTGAGGCAACTCAAATCCAAGGACGTGACATGATACAGTTCATTACAAAAGCAGTATGTATTCTTTCCTTAAATAATTCTAGTTGAAACTATAGAAAAATAAAATTATATATTTTTTATTTTATTTAAATTGACATTAAAATTATCAAATCATTATATACAAAAAATTCAATCATTTAATATTTTACATACATTTAGATTGTGTTCTTCCATATTTTTTTCTAAAAGAATGTTTATAATATTATAAAAAATAAATAGAAGGGTTTTAAATTTAATTTGAACTTTTAAGAATTATGTAAACATTATTAAATTACTTCCAATAATTATTGTAGATTATATAAATTATACTTAAGTTATAGCTACATCTTATCTTTTGTGATATTATTAAAGGAAAAATAATAAATATATTATTATAATTTTTTGCATGCATAATTTTTTCAACAAATTTATTATTACACTTTTGAAAGATTGAAATAAGCATATTGATCATAAAATTTTATCATGGAACAAATTTTAAGAATTTCATAATATTGTGTTTTAGTGGGTAGATTATGCTGAAGCTAGTTTGAAACAAGCACAATGGAAAGAAGGTCAATATGTTCCAACCTATAAGGAGTACATAACCATAGCTGCAACAACTGGAGCAAGTGGACTATTATCATTGCACCCAATCCTCTTAGCATTTCCTAATTTGGAAGATGATGCTATTGAGAAAATATTTCTCAGTAAATCAAGATTCTATGAGCTTATATGGTTGACGGGACGCATAGTGGATGATATTCATGATTTCGAGGTTTATTTCCTTTTATTTCAATTTCATGATTAATAATAGATAATTTTTTTATCATGCTTATAATATTAACATATTTTTATTCTTTTGAAGGATGACAAGCTCCATGGACAAACAGCCTCAGCAATTTCTTGCTATATGAAGGATCATCATGAATATTCAGAAGAAGATGCAGTAATTCATATGAACAACCATTTTGACGATTTGCTTACAGAATTAACATCGGAATTTCTGAATCCCGACAAAGTTCTACTTGAATGGGATAAATTATACTTCAATCTTGGCAGAGGAGTTCAGAGCTTTTATATATTTGGAGATGGGTTTTCATATCATGATAAGGGAGTCAAGCAACGAGTATTTAAAGTTCTTTTTGATTTAGTTAAAGCATAGAATGATAGTGTTTATATCATATGAAGGCCAAAATAAAAGTTTACTATAATCATATTGTCATAAATAATGGTCATTAAATCTACATTCCTATAGAAAGATACTATTCTTTATAAAATAGACTTTTACTCTTTGATAATAATTGTATTGCTTCTACACTTTATCAATGTGTTACTTTAAATATTCATGCATCAATACTTTAAAACATGTTGGATTTTATATCTTATGAAAGTGTTAAATTATCTGCATTAGATTTAATATAAAGCCATCTAATGTTATATTTTGGTATAAACATAATTGAAAATATCATTAGGTTAATTATTTATACACTACATTCTATTTTTTGTGGATAGGATTAATTTATGATGCACCTTTTTTATTGCATGTCACATATTAATTATATTTTATCTATAGATATCTACATTGGTAGATTTCATCACAAGTTGCACATGATTTCATTATTGACATTTCACATTTCAATTGAGTCATGCTTAATGCATCTTTATGGTTTGAAACATCCCCATAAAAATATAAGGGCAATAACAAGTAAAATGTTAGGCAGCAAATATAAAAATAAAGAATAGCGATATTAATTTAGTATTTAGATTATAATATTTTAGAAATTATTTTTTTTGTACATCATTTTCTAAGATTGGCTAGGTAAATGTACATGATGTATAAGGAATAAAATATTTTACAAATATCAACCTTTAATGATCACCTCTATTATATTAAGAATTGTTCACAATTTAAATAATATATAGTATAATAGTAGTGCTATATGTAATAGCTATTTGTTCTTTTGTAAGATAAAATTGTAGATTAGCAATTGTTTCTTTAAAAATATCTCAAATTTTATGAATTTAATTTGAATATGCCTTTATTTTATCATGACAAATGAGATTAGTTATAACTTTTTACCAAACTTTGAATGTCTTAATATAATGTGGAAGCAAAATATTACACAAGACCAAGAATAAGTAAAATATTTCAAACCCAAACTAACTCCTTTTCTACTCTATATTCTACTTCACATGAACCTAATGATATTATTTATTTTTTCTACTTAATATGACGAGGATTGATCCAAGTTGAAAAATATAACTAGCAATAGATTTTGTTTTTTGTTTATTTCCACTTCAATCTAAGCCTATGAAGCCAACCAAGGTAATTGAGTACTTATTACCATGGTGCATGTTATAGTGATTTGTGTTAAGAATGCATGTATAAGTATGTTTGTAGCCTATCATGTCATAAAATGACACAATCCCAACACTTACAAATAAGAATAGTTGTTTAGAATACATGAATTCAATTCCAAGAAACTATACATCTAAAAGGAAATACACCTAAGAAATCTTAGATAGACAAATTTATCTAGAATAGGGATATTTTACACTCATTTTTTTCAAGATTAATCTCTAGAGAATAAATGCAATATAATAAGTGGCATAGTTAGAATTCATTACTAGATTTTTGAATGGCCAAGTATTAATTTCATGCTTTGTCTTATTTTGTAAGTATTTTTTGTAGTTATTGTCTTTATTTGATCCTAATGTAGATTATTTTTCTTTGTCTTATTTTGATCCCTTATTAGGTTCACTCCTAAATATAACTATTCTCTTTATGTCATCTAGTGAAACATGTTCCAAACTAGATATTATTGGAATTCAATATTATAGTGCAAAATTTACATGAGCTCTAGCTCCAATGTTTATTTTGGATCTTCTTACATAATACTAACAAATAATATGAGATGTCTCTTATTTTGACCCCCTTGGTAACCTTTAACCTAAATTTTATCCATTGTCATCTCCCATGTTCCCATCACATGTTTCAGGCTAAAATTTTAAAATTTAAAATTCCAGTGTGTTTTATGTTAGATTTTTTAGGTTCTATACTTAGTGTCAAAGTCCTAGAGTTTCCCTACATCTAATATGCCATTATACATAATTTTAATATTTTCTTTATCCTTGTTGAGATATTCGACTTCTCCACCCCAACATACCTTTCATCAATTATTTACCTTCATTATTTATCCTCTTCAAAATTTTAAAGTCTCTTTTTTTGCATCTCTCTCTAGACTTCCTCTTTCTATTGTGATGATCTCCAAGTTGTGATATCTCAAAGGTAGAGATAGATCCATAGAGATGAGTCAAGGCATGTGCATCCATATTATGACTTTCCTTAATAGAATACAACTTAGGTCTATATAATCTAGGTAGAGTTCTCATTACTATTGCAAGGTGTGCACCCTTAGTCTCCTTGTATTATTTAGTGCAGCACTCGGGTTTGCGACATGGCTTAACTGGCTCCTGAGATACATTAATTTTTTCAATTGTATTGAGCATTAACATGTTGATATTTTGGTGCAAAAACAACCGTGTTTCCAATAATTAGTATTGGAGCCTGGGTCATGGGTTCAAACCGCCCACTTTCATTCAGGGGATTTTTTCAATGTGTGTGTCTTTGTTCTCCATGCCTTGTGCAACACATCACTTGGATTTGTGACATGGCTTAATCACCTCACATGGATTCATTAAGTCTCATAGTTGTATCGAGCATTCAGATGTCAATACTTTGGTGCAACGACAACGGTGTTTCCAACAATCACTTTTCTCACAATCTAATTTTCTTCCATCTTTTCACCAACACCATTGATTCGACTTACTATATCATTTACTCGATGCAGGTGACTATAAATGTTATCATCTTCAAACATTCCCAGAGTCTCAAATTTATACTTCATATTCTATACCTTGACTTGCTTGATCTTCTAATCTCCTTCATAAATATTTCCTATCTTCTCCACAACTTCCTTTGCGGTCTTGAGGGACATCTTTGAAGAGCATATAATCACTCAAACTATTGATAAGTGCATTTGTTTCCTTTCCATTGTCTTCAAAAAACTTGATCTCATTTGAAGTTGAAGGACCACAAGCCAAAGGAGTACAACCATCGTTAATAGCTTCCCATTCTCCAAATAGCATAGAATCCAAATAAGATTCCATCTACTCCTTCCAAATGGAATAATCTAAATGATCAAATTTTGGTACTTTGTGACGACAATGTTGTTCCATCTTGGACTTCCCCAAGTGGTTTAGCCTTTTCTTGGAGGAAACTTTCTTTGATAGCAATTGTTGAACACACCACAAGATTAAGGGGTATGGGGATGAATAGTCTTGACAAAATACATAAACTTTCTTCAATCACAAACACATATCAATTATCTTCAATCAACTAAGCACCAATGGAAGAAGAATCAATAAACACCGAACACATGAACACTAGATTTTTTATGTGGAAACCCAATATAGGAAAAACCGCAGTGATAATCAAACTCTCTATATGAATAAATGAATATAATATTTTAGGCTCAAGGCTAAGGAGGCTCACTGATCCCAATTTAGACATGGAGGCTAAGGTGCACAACCTTAGGGTAAGATAAAATGGACTTGAAAGCTAAGATGCAATCCAAGGGAAAGATACACATTTTGCACAAGCTACCAAAAGAGCTCACTAACTTGATCATGAAATTATCATTGAACCTTTGATTCAAGAGAGCAATATCATGGCACACACAACTCATACATTTTTTGCATGAAAACTCTAACACATTAGAAGATATGATCATCAATTCTCATCACAATTTAATATCTACATTATTTCTTCCCACATATTATTCCAAATCTCTTTCAATCAAATCACCCTAAAATTCACATAGTTCCACATCTAGTAATATCAACTTATTCACCAAAACTTTCAACTAGGTTGGCCATAAAGAGAATAAATATAATTTACACAAAGTTGGCCAACATGAGAAACCATGATAAATGCAATCCACTTTAGGATATATAGAGGACCCAAATACATCACAACATGTGGATATCCTTTTTAACCTATTGTGTGTGGATTTTTGCCTAACATATAATGTTCTCAAGATTAATGTTCTAATGTTTTTATGGTTTCTAGTGGTGATATTGAGTGAATATATGGTGTTTCTGAAAGGTAATGATAGTTGAAGCTAAAAATATATAGGAAAGCATATTTAAAGTCTTTATAGGAGAATTCTCTATATTCCTCTGGCTTTTAAAGATGATGGCCTGCGATTGTGGATTTAACATCTTTTTGTATGGATGTTACACTATTACATGTTTTCAGGTGCTTAACAGTTTAGGTGTTGAAGTTAGTTGTTCCAGTTTGTTACAATGAGGTTTTCCTTCAAGACTAGTTTGTAGAATGTTATACATTGCTCTACCATGTTGATTCAAGAATTGCAGCTTGGAGGACATGTTCATATTACGTGTGCATTTGCTAGTTTAAGATTCAAGTGATAGTTTACTTTGCAAGTGAATTTGTGATGCTTTATTGTTTGACGTTATCATTTGTGTTGGTCTTTAGCCAACTCAGATGATTTATATTTTTTGGATCATACACTTTTGGTCTAGATATACTTTGGAGGCTGATTTAAGGTGTTTTTATGGGTCTTAGCATGGTGTGTGAACATATAAATTAAGTAATTTCTTATGTATATTGTTATTGGGTTGATTAACTAACATGTTATATTGCTTATCTACATGTTACATTTGATGTTGACTTTATAGGGTGTGTTGTTATGTGTGTTTTATTAGGATCAACTTAGGAATTCATGTTCTAATGTATTTATCTCCTAGAGTGGACCACATTTAGTGCAATTTCTCATGGTGGTCAAATTTGTGTAAATTATGTTTATTCTTTTTATATCTGACCTAGTTGAGATTTTTGGTGAATAACATGATATAAATAGATGTGCAAATGTGTGAATTGTGGAGTGGTTTTATTGAAATATTTATGGAATCATATGTTGGAAGAAAAAGTGCAAATGTCAATTTGTAGTGAGCTTTGATGATCACATCTTTCAAGGTGATAAAGTTTTGATGCAATGAATGTGTGAATAGTATTTTCTATGATATTGGTCTCTTGAATTAGAGGAGCAAGGAAAATTTCATGATCAAGAGATATTGTTCATTTCTATTCATCATTTCTCTATACTTGCCAAATGATAGTGAGTCCCATTTGGTAACTTGTGTTGATTTGTATCTTGCCTTGGGATCATGCATGTCAGCTTGAAGTTCATTATACCTTGCCCTTTTTGGCATCAAAAATGAAGGAAAACTGAGAAGGAGGGGTGAATCTATTTTCACCAAATCAACAAACTTAATCACAAATACAGATTTGAAAAACTATAGAAATAGAAAAGATAAGAAAATTGATAGAACAACACACAACACCAAGATTTTGACAAGGAAAACCTAGTTAAGGGAAAAACCACAATGGGAACATACCCACAATAAGATGATACTGTATAGTAGTATGTGTAAATATTACAATGGGGAATGCATATCCATTTAGGAACACTTCCTAGAGCTCATTGCTCAAGATATAATGACCCGAAAGGCTACAACTCTCAGCAAAGTTTCACTGACTTACTATAAGATTCAGACTACAATCTGGAACAAATGAACTGCAAAAATAGCATCTCCAAATGCTTTATGATACTTCTAGTTAAGCACAATTGTCTACCCTGCAACATCAATCTCTACTCAATCACAATGTTGAAGGATGAATCACATGTTCACACATACACCACTCTTTGATAATATAGACACAACCTTGATGCCTAAATTACATGACAATATCACCTATTTATACAATTCATCAACCTTGACAACATGGTTTGCTAAACCCTTAACTTACAATTATAAAATTACATCACACAATATAAAAATTGATCACCAGACCAATATAATGATAAAGATGACATAAAATGGACCTAATTCAAATCTCCAAACATGCAACACCATCGAAAATCACACCAAGATCAACCGCAACTACACCACCAAGAAAACTGCATAACACAAAGAATATCACCGATTCAACAAAATCACTAACAACTTGCACAAGGATCAATGCAGATCACTAAAAAAAATAGGACACTATTAGGAAACACCAACAAGAATGCTATAATCATTAAAAAAAACTACAATAACATCACTTATCAAATCTTCATCTGTCAATGTATGAAACTCAAGAAACTGAAATATTAGCAACTGTCACAAAGAAAGATAACTTGCAGAGCACCAAATCATGAACCATCTAAAATAAACATACACAAGACCATTCTAAACAATATCCCAAAAATATATCTCAAGATCTGATCACACTAGAATATACCAGAGGAAATACTGAACTTTGCAAAGCACTGATTAGAAAAACAAACTGCAAAACTAGATCATATGATATGCTCAATTAAGCCACTGAACTCTGCAAAGCATTGATCAGAAAAAAAAACTGCGAAACCAATATAGAATAATATAAATACTCCATACACCAAACCATGATCTCAATAAACCAATTAGCAAGCATCGGAGCAGGAATATGCTCACATCAATGACAACAACATATCCTATTAGAAATAGTGTTCAACAATCACTCCCTTTGGCTTTGATGGAAACATATGAATGTGAAAAACAATCAATCCAAAGAAAGAAAGCAACTCCAACAAACTCCCCCTAAAAACATTTTTTCACATGCTTCTATCTCCCTTTGACAACAATGCCAAAGATCTCAAAATAGAAAACCAAACTCATTCTCCCCCTTAGATGAATAAATCATTACTCTCACCCATAAACAGATAATCAACCCAATAGAATACTCCACTAGAGTAGCAACACCAACTCATCAATCCAAATAAGAGGAATAAGTTTGTGATGTCCACCAGATTGATGCAACTTAATGCATCTAGTTCTTGTCAAGGGAGGTGGATACCCCTAACTTGTCTCTCAAATAAATAAATGTATCTATAAGAAAAAGGCTTAGTAAAAATATTAGCAATTTGTTCCTTTGTAGACACATATTCCAGCTTCACTTCCTCTCCACTGACTTTTTCTCTCAAGTAATGATATTTGATTGCCACATGTTTAGTTTTTGAATGTTGCACTAGATTCTTTGACATGTTAATAGCACTGGAATTATTACAGTATGTGATAATAGGATCATCACATATAACTCTAATATCTTTCAATATTTGCTTCATCCAAACTACCTAAGTGCAGCTACCAACAACTACAATGTACTCAGCTTCAACAATAGATAAGGACACTAAATTTAATTTCTTACTAGCCCATGAAACCAATTTATTACCTAAAAAGAAAGCACCACTGGAGGTACTCTTCCAGTCATCAAAATCACTAGCCCAATCAGCATCAGTGTAAGCACATAACATGAAATCATCATTCCTTAGATACGAAAAACCATAATCCACAGTTCCCTTCAAGTATCTGAATATTCTATTTACAGTAGTGACATGACTCTCTTTCGGATGAGCTTGATATCTAGCAGCCATGCACACAACATGCATAATGTTCGGCCTTGTCTAAGTAAGATATAGAAGTCCACCACCAACCATAGATCTGTATAAACTCTGATTATCTTTCAAAGATTCATCATTCTTAGACAATTTGCAGCCAGTCACCATAAGATTTCCAACCAGTTTGGAGTCATCCAAACCAAGCTTCTTCAACAATTACTTCACATTTTTAGTTTGAGATATAAAAATATTTTTTCCAGTCTGCGAAATCTGCAAATGTAAGAAAAATTTCATCTCTCCTATCATAGACATCTCAAATTCTTTTTGCATATCACCGACAAAATTCATACTCAAGTTATCATCTCCTCCAGAGATAATATCATCAACAAAGACTTCAACAGTCAAGATTTTATCATTCTCAATATTAAAATACAGATTACTATTAGCAGTCCCTTTATTAAATCCTAATATCAGCAAATACTTATCTAATCTACCATGCCAAGCTCTAGGGGCTTGTTTTTATCTATAAAGAGATTTCTTTAGTTTACATACCATGTCTCCATCATCTGATAATGAAAATCCATCAGGTTTCTCAATGTATACTTTTTCCTCAAGATCGCCATTCAGAAAAGATGACTTGACATCCATTTGATATACCTTGAAATCTTTATAGGAAGCATATGCAAGCAACAATCTAACAAATTCAAGTTTGGCTAGTGAAGAAAAAGTATCCTCATAATCAATCCCTTCTTTCTGTGAATATCCTTTGCATACCATTCTTGCTTTATTTTTGACAAATTCACCAACCTCATTTAATTTATTCCTGAATACCCATTTAGTACCAGTCACATTCTCACCTTTAGGTCTAGGCACAAGCTCCAATGTGTTATTCTTTTCAATCTGATCCAATTCTACTTCCATAGCTCTCATCCAATTTTCATTAATCTAAGCAATGAAATAGCTTTTATCACTAGCATTCAAATGAAAAATATTACCTTCAATCTTATTTTTAGATGCAATCTCTATACTGGAGGCATTAAGGATCTTGTATTTACCATTCTTGAATGGTAACTCATAACCTTTTTCAATCATCTATCCAACACTCAAAATATTACGCTTCAAACCTTCAACATATAGAACATCATCAGTATTATTCTTACCATCACAGGAAATAGAACCTCTACCACAGATCACACAGGCTTTGTCATCTCCAAATATCATTATTCCACCATCATGCCTTTCCATAGTCACAAAGTTTATTTTATCACCAGTCATATGATGTGAACAACCACTGTAAATCACCCATTCATCTTCTTCCTCAACTTTAGTAGCTAAACCTTTCTCCTCAATAGTGCATCTAGTGGAATAAATAAGTATCGGTCTATCTTCTTTAATGGCAAGAAACACAGCTTCATCTCCTTCTATTCTTCATCTATAATACCTTCATCAGCAACAAAATAGTAGTTCTTCTAATGCTTATACTTTTGGTTATAATTGTAAGAATTATCATACTTCTCATGCTTCTCATATGTATCATTTTTGTCATTCTTATCAAATTTATCATTCCTATCCTACTTAACCATTCCCTCTGGGCACCTAGAAGTAAAATTTCCTACCTTATTGCAAGAGAAAATTTTCAAGGGCAATTTTCCATTATACTTACCAACTCCTTTCAAAAATCTCCAAGCAATCAATGCTTCAAGATCATCCAGTTCTCTTTCTTTCTCTTTCATATCTAGATATTTTGGATTCTTCAGGATCATACTTCTATTTTCTGGATACAGATGCTCTAAATATTGTCTTTGACTTTCTATGTGATTCACCAAATTTTCTCAACTCAAATGCAGTGATCTTTCCAACCATCATATCTCTTGTTACTATAGTCACACTCTAGATCTCATCAATAGTAGCTACCTTGTGTTTTTAAGGAGGCAAAGTTCTCAACACCTTAGCAACAATTTCCTTCTTCAATGGTTTCACCAACACATCTCATACCTAGGATAAGATCATTCACCTTAGCCACAAAGTTATTTATATTCTCATTTTCTCCCATCTTTAGAATCTCATATTTTCCTATCAAACTTTGTAATTTAGCAACTTTCACTTGTTTATCTCCTTCATACAGGGTTTCAAACTTCTCCTAGATCTCATGTGCGGTTTGAAGTTCCATTATTTTGTCATCTTTGAATTAGTCAGGGCACTCAACAATGCTTCCTTTGCTCTAATGTTATGTTCATCTTCCTTGATCTCATTAGTAGTAACTGGTTCATTCAGAGGAGTAGCATAGGCATTCTTTGTAATCTTCCAATAATCTTCTCCAAGACTTCTCAATTACACTCCCATCTGGTTCTTCCATATAGCATAGTTTCTTCCATGAAATCTTGGATTCTCCTTCTTAAAGATAGCACCTCCAGTTCCAGTTTCCATCTCGGATCTCCCCAAAAGGTTAATCTTCTTCCATTGGATCTAGCTCTGATATCAATTGTTGGCAAAAACAATGAAGGAAAACTGAGAGGGGAGGGTGAATCAGTTTTCACTAGATCAACAAACGTAATCACAAATACAAATTTGAAAAACTGCAGCAATGATAAAGATAATAAAATTGATAGCACAACACACAACACCAAGATTTTGACGTGGAAAACCCGATTAGGGTAAAAACCACGGTGGGAACCTACCCACAATAAGATGATACTCTGCAGTAGTATGCATAAATATTAAAATGGGGAATACACATTCATTCAGGCACATTGCCTAGAGCTCACTACTCAAGAGATAATGACCTGGAAGTCTACCACCCCTTGGGAAGTTTCACTAAATTACAATAAGATTCAGACTATAATCTAGAAGAAATGAACTGCAATAATAGAATCTCCAAATGCTTGATGATAATTCTGGTTAAGCACAATTGTCTTCCCTACAATATCAATCTTTGCTCAATCACAATGCCGAAGGATGAATCACTTGTTCATACATACACCACTCTCTAATAATGTAGACACAACCTTGATACCTAATTTACATGAAAATATCACCTATTTATACAATTCAGCAACCTTGACAACAAGGTCGGCTAAACCCTCAACTTACAATTACAAAATTGCATCACACGATACAAAGATAGACCACCAGACCAATATAATGATATCGATGACATAACATGGACCTAATTCAAATCTCCAAACATGCAACACCACTGTAAATCATGCCAAGATCAACCGCAACATGCTACACCACCAAGAAAACCATATAACATGAAGAACATCACGGGTTCAGCAAAATCCCCAACAACATTCACAACGATCAATGCGAATCACCAAAACAAATAGGAAACAATTAGGAAACACCAGTAAGCATGTTAGAATCATCAGAAATAGCTGCTCCAACACCACTTATCAAATCTTCATCTGTCAATATCTGAAACCCAAGAACACTCAAACATCAACAACTGTCACAAAGAAAGATAACTTGCGGAGCACCAAATCATAAACTATCTAAAATGAAGATACACAAGACCATTCCAAATAATATCCCAAAAACTCAGCTCAAGATCTGATCATACCGGAATATAGTAGAGGAAATATTGAACTCTGCAAAGCATTGATCAGAAAAAAAAACTACAAAAATAGATCATATGATATGAGAAATTAAGCTTCCGAGATCACCAAAACCAATATAGAAGAATAGAAATACTCCATACACCAAACCATGATCTCAATAAACCAATCTACAAGCACCAAAGAAGGAATATGCTAACATCAATGACAACAGCATATCCTAGGAGCAACAATGTCCAATAGCCGTAAGGTTGTACACCTTATCCTGCAAGTCCCAGTAAAGAGCAATGAGCCTCCTTGGCGTTGAGCCTAAAACATTTTATTCATTTATTCATATAGTGAGTTTAATTGTCACTTTTTTTTTTTCCATATCGTATTTTCCACATAAAATTTCTATGTTCAAGTGTTTGGTGTTCATTATTTTATCTTTCATTAGTGCTTAGTTGAATAAACATAATTGATATGTATTTGTAATTGAAAAAAATTCAGGATTTTCTCAAGACTGTTCACCCCCCTCTTAGTCTTTCTGTATGTTCAATAGTTTACCTTGACATCTATAAGATTTGTTTAGAAGGAGGAAGTAAGTTGCTACAAAATACTACTTTATTGTTTCTCCCAGGTTGAGACATATCATTTTTACTTTCTCTTGATAAATTAGAAGACTAGATGAAGAATTTTTTTCTACAAAGGAGCTAGAAAAGAGAGCCTTATTTGGGTCAAGATTTAGCACCAAATTTGAGACATTTGCAATCTAAGCAATGATCCCTAGCATAAATATACCAAAGATGGTGGATAGTATTCATGAACTAATAAGAAATCTCATAATAAAAGGTTATATAACATGTTAGTCTACCCATAATTTTTCCCTTTTAAATATTCAAATTCATGGGTTGCCTTTTGTACCTTTACTTCTGTCAGGTCATTTGTTTTCCTCGTACTTGAACTGTTGAACTCTTTTGAAAAAAAAGTTCAAATGGTTCAAGGTTTAAAGTGCATTTTAAAATAGAGTCATTTTTGGTCTTTTTCGTCATGCCAACAAGTGCACTTTTGTTTGTGGTCATTGAAGTTTTGAACCCGTTGAACCAAATTTTAAAAGGTTCAAGGTTCAAAGTTCAAAATGCCTTTTGATGAGTCGAGGCAATGTATCATTATATGATGAGCATGAGTCCTTATATTTTGATTTGATATGTGACCTCGAACCTTGAACCAAATTTCAAATGGTTTAAAAGGTTCAAGGTTCATGTTTAATAGTCTTTTTCTTTTGTCACTCGTTCCCGGTGTTGTTTTGTGTGCAACCCACTCACTGTTATATTTCTTAAGTGAACTTGAACCGATGAACCTTGTTGTCAAATGGTTCAAGGTTCATCGGTTCATTTCAAAACATACTCTAAAGATTTTTGGTGGAAATAAAACAAAGTGTTCATGGGGAATTATAGTTCCCGACGTGACAAGAAGGAATATTCCCTTATTCGGCAATTTAAAATTCTAAAAGTGGAAAGTAATCATGAGAACATCAAATTACTTGTGCGAAAGGGATGGATAATTAAGAAGGTGTCAGTTTGTGTTATTTCACTGTTACTTTGCACGCTTCGGTAAATCATGTTAAAGCATGTGTAGCTCTAAAGATATTTATCTGTCTGATTGAAAAAACTGTGTATGAATTTATTTCCATATTTAAGAAGGTCGCAGCTACCATACTTCAGTAAATTGGAGGCGCCAAAGGTAAAACCAGCTCTGTTCTTTGGAAGAATTTCCAGTTTTCATGGTGTTAACAGGTAAGTTCAGTTGATTTCTCCTAATTTGTGTTCCTTTGAGTTCTGAGGTTTTTATTAGTATAGAAAAGGGAAATCTCTAAATTGTTGGGGTCGGATACTAACTTGTTGTTAAAATTTCTTGGTTAAGGGGGTAGATAGTTAACATGAGGCCAATGCTATCAATGCTTGGCAGGACCTCATGTCTAGTGAGCATTTTGCCAGAATTGGAAGGCACCTCCTTAGTTTATGTAGATTTAGGGGATTTCTTGGAAAGAACTGAGAACCCTCAGACCGGTTCATTAATGGAAAAGAAAGTTAAGAGTGGTCTTGTGGAAGATGGTGCATTCCCACTCATTGCACCATGCCCAGATTTATTGTTAGCATGCATGAACAAATATGACTCTAAGAACAGATGTATCAAAACTAGCGATGGTGAGGAGCTAGTTAGTATTAATAGAGAAACGGTGATGCCGGCAATGGGTATTCCACATAAGGATGAGTATGAGGATTGGACTATTGGGAGTTCATACACCTATTTCTCTGAAAAGAAGAGCAAGTACAAGAGTGTAATTGCTAGAAATTGGCTCTTGAAGATTCAGAAAGGAGGATCACAGTTACCCAAGCCCCTGACCAAAGAGAACTTCATCACATAGGTACGGGACATTGTTATAATTTTGAAAAGAGTAAAGGGGAATTCACATTCCTTCTACTAGGAGGATTGGATGTACTTTTTCATCCAAGTGGTTCTATCCAATGACAGATTTCTGGATTGGTCTCAAGTAATTGCAGAGAGACTTCACGAAGGATTGAGCAATTTTGTGGGGATGACAGGGTTTTACATGTCTTCCTACCTTTCCTACATTTTATTAGCTTGCACAAGGGATTGGACTGGACTACCTAATGAACCCTAGATTGATGGAATAAGGATTTACAATTTTTACCCTCTGTTGCAACAACAATGACATGTTGAGCAGATTGATAGGTGGAATGGAGTCTTTGCGGGGAGACTTGCCTTTGAGCTTCAGGGTGATGCAAATAGGAGAATGTCGGTTGAAGCTATGAAATTTGTGAGTATATATGGAAGTTTCTTTATCCAATTTCCTCGGTTTACTTACATACAGGTGTAGATAGGAATTTAGAAATCATCAAAGCAAATGGCAAATTAGACTAGCTCAATCACGAAAAACTAAATTGCAATGATAACAATCCTAATTACATTCAATAGAAAACATGAAGACAAGATATTCAAAATAAAATTAAAGCAAACCAAATGCATATATCTCCTTCATAATTCTCCATTGTCCTTCTTTCTCCTTCAAATTGCTTTGTTTGTGGATCTCACCTACAAGTGCATAAGCATGAGATGAAAGCAAGATTGACAAGATAGCATAAAGATACTAGAAGCATGACTGATTGATCGGGGCTGATGACTGAAGAAGTTCATCCAATTTATAGATAAATTGGAGAAAAGACAAGATTAGCATGAAGAGATTTGAAAGGAAATTTCAAATCAAGAATGACAAATATGACAAATTATGACAAAATTGACACTTTCTATCCAAGATTGATTGATTGACAAATTATGACAAAATTGACAAGGTTTCTATGCAAAATTGATTGATTGACAAATTATGACAAGATTAACATGTCATTCCCATGAAATTAGGGGAAATATTAGAAAAATAGGAGAAAATAGAAAATTAGGTTAGAAATGATGAATTGGAAATTAGGAAATTAGAAATTAGAAAACTAGGTAAATTAATTAATAATTTTTCATTCATTAATTAATTCACAAAAAGAGGGGGAATTAATTAGCCAATTAAATAAATATTTAATTGTGACAAGAAGACTTACGATAAATAAATAAATTATTTAACCTAGAGAGAAAATGACAAACAAGATTAAATGAATAAATCATAAAACCTTAGAAGATGAATTAGAAATGCAAGGACGACAATTAGGTCTTGACAAAAGATAATTGATGTAGGTCAATTTGATCATGATTTTGATTGACAAAGGACCAATGCTGATAAATGATTGAGATTGATTGACAAAAATCAATGACAAATTGACCAAGATTGACAAAGAGATCAAATTGATAGGCGCCAATTGATGAGGAGCAATGACTAATTGATCCAAACTGACACGATTGAAAAGGAAAACGATTGATGACGAATCGATCGCAACAATGATGTGATTTGACAAGGACAAGGATTGATGATGAATCGATCACAAAATGACAAGATTGAAAAGAACAACGATCGATGACAAATCGATCGCAAAAATGACAAGATTGACAAGGACAAGGATCGATGATGAATCGATCGCAAAATGATGAGACTGACAAGAATGAGGATCAATGATGAATCAATCGCAAGATGACAAGATTAGGACAAAACCCTAATTCCATCATCCATTAGGATTGATGATGTCCAAAATGATGATAAATGAGCATGTACATTGATGCGACAGGATAAGATCGACCAAAATCATGACTAAAGATTGCTATCGACAAGACCAAATTTGAAAGTGAGAAAAATGAAGAATGTAGAAGAAGGACTCAATGCTCGCAAATGATAAAGACAAAGTGTGCAACATAGAAGAAATGTTAATGCGACGCAATAACCCTAAAATAAGGCAATGCGCAAATGTTAAAGTATGACTTCGCAAGCGTTGACCATTTTTAGATGTCTACAACAGGTAAGTGGCTTTGAAGGCCAACCATTCAAATTGCCCAAGTATGCTTTTGATAGCTACGTACTTATAGAACTGAGTAGGCAGTTGGCCTACATAGATAAAAGATTATGAGGAAAGGGCGTGTCTGGGGTGGTATTTCCCATTGAACTCGGATATTATAGTTGCAAATCTGTATCAGATGCCTTGAACCTAGAACTAGAGTTCAAAAGGATGAACCTGTAGCCATATGTGGCAAGGCAAAAACTTGAGAGCAAGGACTATGCAAGGGAGAACATTAATGTTGACAGTAATTTTTTCCGTGAACCTCAGATAGAGGAATATTGGGAAAACTGCAAGGATGAGTATGAAGTGAGGAAGAGATTGTGGTCTAGATTCACTTTGCAGCAGATAACTACCATGAGGCTCCCAATTAATGTATCAGGCGTATCAGAAGATATAGAGAGGAATGTTTTGGATCCTGAGTTTGATACTAAGATTGAAGGAAAACCGATTCCATAAATTGACTGGAACAAAAAGAAGAAGATAGTATCCAAAAAGGGACCTTCAATTTTATCTGGAGAACAGAGAGATGGTTGAGGAATCAAAAGTTCAAGGAGGGACCCCACATGTCCTCACACAAATCAAGAATTGATTCACACATTAGGGTTCAATCTCCTATTTTTGCCACTAATGAAGTTGCTGATGTTGCGGGTGTTTCAAAGCCTGTTGTAGAGAAAATTCAACCTAGAAGGACAAAAAAGTCACCATCTTCCAATCTCACAGTTGCTCAAGTAACTCAGTCCAGAAGCAAAAAGAAGAGTAGGGAGTCCATCTTGAGATAGGTTATTGTAGACTTGGATCCCAGTGAAAATCTTGAATAAACAATGGATTCACAAAATCAAAGTGAGCCTGGGATGCAAGAAATGGACACAAATAAAGAAGTGGAAATTCAATAGGATGCCATGAATACCTTGGTAATTTTTACTTCACCAGATGCACGGACCACTCCACCTCCTAAGGAACCTGCAATCACACCAAGATGGCTGGAAGTTGCCATTAGAAAAAAAGCAGTGTGGTGCCGGTCACAATTCCAATGGATGACATGGTTAGCATATGCTTGGGAAAGACATCAAAGCCAAAAAAGTTCAAAACACAAGCAATGCTTGATGTGGATGACACAACAGGTCACTGGATAGCCAAAGTTGCCAAACCCATTCCTGGAAGAGAAGCAGACAAGGCTATAGAGGAGGATTTCACTGTGGAGAAGATAGATTTGGGGGTTGCTTCAAGGGTTGTAGATGTTAGGCATCTGGAATCCTCCACGAAGAGGATAATTTCAAGGACTTGGAAAGATGAAAAGGATAAAGGAGAACTGAAACAAATTGTCATAGATATGGTTGAGTACATCAATGCTATCCACAACCTAGACCCCCAACCATTGTTGCAGATACCAGTGTCACTTGACCCTAAATCACCAGCAAACCAGAAAATGCTATATTAGGTTCAAAGGAACAAGGTAGTGATGGATATGTTAAATAAATGGTTGGACCTGATAATACAAAAAGGGTCAGATTATATTAGTAATCTGGTTAAAGTTTATAAGGATGCTGAAACTATGAGTAAAGAGCTTGAACTAGAAACGGTTGCCTAGGAAAAAGAAAGGATTAAGTGGGTAGCAGTCCTTGCACAAATGACCGATGTTCAGAAGTATGGAGTGATGAAATTATTGGCTGAGAAACCAATGGAGAACTTGGATGATAATGTGTTGTACGTGTCAAGTACAAAAATGGAATGGCACAATTTGATCGTCAAGCAGGGCCATGAAGAATCCACCAAGCTGCTCAAAGGATTGACTAACTTGATTGACATGATGTAGGACCTCAAGTATATTGATATTCAACTCATGAAGGAGGGGGCCAAGGTAATTGAAGAAGCTATAGAAATGACAAAGGTTTTTCAAGAAAGGATCCAGTTCATTCAGAAAACAAAATCCTTGACCACTGATGACTTTTCAAAAGCGGTAAGGATTGAATCAATGCTCATTATCTATTTAGACCATTTAGAGGTTCATAAGGCAAAAGTTACACAGGTAAATATGGACAAAG
Organism: Cryptomeria japonica; assembly: GCF_030272615.1. Taxonomy (NCBI): domain Eukaryota; kingdom Viridiplantae; phylum Streptophyta; class Pinopsida; order Cupressales; family Cupressaceae; genus Cryptomeria; species Cryptomeria japonica. The sequence goes on along the minus strand of NC_081411.1, from coordinate 778,336,259 downwards.
AAGTGTGGAAGTAGAGGATCCTACACATCGGTCTGCCCTATTTCCAAGTCATCTTAAACTTATCAATAGTGCACCTTGAATGATGTGGTTCTATGGAAAAGCAAGACAAGCCCGTAACCTCCTCTGCCATGGTGGAAGCCTAGCTGATCTGAAAATGAAATGTCAACCTTTTAGTGGCTATTAATTTAATTTTTTTATAGGTTTCTTTAAATGGTTTCTTTCACTTGGGTTAAAGTAAATGTTATTTGATAATGTAAAAACTATGGCCTAGTGGCTATTTAAGCTAAAGATCTTATCTTTGTATTGGTTCTAAAAACAATGATTTTGGGAGTAGTACATAAAATTTTGGTTTCTAATATGAATTGTTTCAGTGATGCAATGACTGGTTATAAATGAAATGTTGTGTTATGTTTGAATCTGTGCGTTCTGAGATTCGTAGTCTTTCTTAAGTTGTTATGGGCACAATATAACTTTGTGATCAGTTATCTTTATATTTCTTCTCAGTTCATGTTTATTTTTTATTGTTGGATGACTCACATTGTATTGATTTGCTTGATCCCCGTTGCCCTGTGAGGCATGAGAGAGTATCAATCAAGCCATTAGTTTTTGTTGAGTCCCTATGTTGTTTTGAATTTATACAACAAGTATATTATAAACAGAGTCTATGAACTCTCCTTTGAATATTCTTTCAGACATTTTCCTATGTTGAGCTTTTGAAGGTGTTTATTTGTGTTGATGGATAAATGTTGGACCCTTTCAATGCTTTCTGGTTAAAAGTGTTATCATATCAATTGTATAATAAATTCATTGTAAATCATACGAGGATCTACCCTCTAATGCAGAGGTTGAATTTTCATTAATTCTTCTAATTGTTGGTATATGTGTTTCTTTCTAAAGTATAAAACGGAGTCATATTTTTCTTTAAGAAGAAAATAGTTAAAATTTCAAGAAGGAGACAAATCTGTTAGCCAACATAACACAAATTTCCCTCAACTAAATTTTTTTGGAGTAAACACAACTCTTTTAAACAAGGCAACAAATAAGAAGTTGCAATAAAATTTTGATAAGTTGCATGAACAATATGTGAAGTTAACCAATTGAGTTGAATTGGTTGAAATCCCTTCTACTTTCATCTCTAAGTACATAATGGTGTCAATAATTTTTAAAGCTTCTATTTTTGTAGAGCCACCAACATTAGAGAAGGAGGCCCTAGTTGTAGACATTAAGTAGTTGAAATATCAAATGAAAGTGGCCAAGTAAGATAAAATGAAAAAAATTGGATTTGCAATGTTTTCAATGATTTGATTAGTTATACATTATCCAAAATAATGGGTCAGACAAAAGTGAGAATAAATAATTCATTTTATTACCCAAGGAGTTTTATCCTCTTTGCAAGGTCTATCCTCATAATAGTTGGACACATTCCCAAATATAAGTGGCATACATTGAGTGTTGAAAAGGATGAAATATGGGCTAGTCCCAGAATAAGGATAAAATAATGACTTTACATACAATAAATATTTCTCATTTTTATTTAGTTTTTCTTTTGCATAAAACTTCTAGTTTGATCCACCTTTTACAACACCTTTGACATCAATGGAATTTCTATTAATATTGATTAACCTTTGACATAAATAAAAATAATGTTTCTAACAATATCACAAATCTAGCATGAAAATGATGGCATATTACCATACTGAACCTCTAGTATGCAAATAAAAATATTCTATAATTAATGCAAATGTGCTAGCAATAATATAATCTACTAAAATGCTAAAATTATTTCTTTTGAAATTTTTAATAATTCTAAAATTTAATTGAGATTATTTTTTTAATGAACATGTGATGTAACAATGAAATAGATATATTCAAGAGTAAGAAATTTCGTATGTGTAATTATTGTAGTAGATCTAATAATTGTTCTATGTGGTGTAACATTAATGGAGAAGTGTTTAATAGGAAAATGCAAATTCTCTATATAATCATTTCAATACATCAAGAAAGAGAGAGTTAGGTGATTCAATAAATATAAATAAATATGGAGATCTAGTATATATATGCTAATTTAAAAATATTTTTTGAGATCTACAAGCATTTATTTTAAAATTTCAATTTACATTGCTTGAATTTTATTAATTTAGAATAAAAGTAACATTGATTATTTCTATAATAGTTGGTGGATAGATTCTAAGAGATCTATAAAAGAGTGACGATAAGATAATGTTGAACTAAATATATTTGTGGGGAGTAATATTATAGATATAGTGAAATTTAGTAGTAGTTGAATGGTTATCAACCAAACCTCAACCCTTGTGCAAGTCAATTTATTACTAAGGCCATTATTCAATGTTGAGATATTTCTATTATACAAAATATCTCAAAAAAATTAATGATAATCATATCATCTAATTTGTTCTTAAACAATGGTAAGTATAATTGATAAAAATATTATAAAAGAAAAATACAAACATGTCATGATCACTAGAGGAACTTGATCTTGTAGGTAAACATTTACACACATTTAAATTTTATTGTTTTATATTAAAGAGTGGGGAAGGGTTCCAACCCATTACATAACTAAAAAACACAGAGTTGGAGGAAAAAACAATAATTTTACTCAAAAGTAATCAAAACACAAGACAACCAATCTCAATTGAACACAAACAAGAAATTAAAGATTAAAGTTGGGACCCAAGAGTAGGCGCAATGGGCCAATCTGAGTTTTCTGGGTTGAGAAAGAAAGAGTCATCTTCTTAAAATGAATAATAGTATAAGAAGAAAAAGAAGTGTCTAGAAATATGAAAGGATTACTGTTGGAGGATCCATCAAAGGTAGTAGACATGTTCCATAGGCAGGCCACCAAGAATAGAAGGCGAACTTGATATTCTAGAGATAGAGAGTCAAGAACCATGGATGGGATGGGGCCCAAACCTTAAGGAGAATTGAAAGGAGATAAATGAATAGAAATAACACGATTTAATGAAATTGGGGCCATTTACTAGGGGAAATTGAAGTGGTAGAAACATGAATCAGCAAAACATGGGTCACCTAAGCAAGGGCCATATGAGTACAAATAGCATGAGGCATCAAGGAAGGTACAATAATTAAAGAGGGGGGTGTAGAGTTTGTAGGAAAATTTGACCTAGAGTTTAAATATGTCAGAAACACCATAAGATGGCATCATTTGACATCATTTCACTAGGTAGGAGAGGAATGAAGTCAAGAGCCATGTGTGCATGTGGAGGCTAAATGCCTAGTAGTGGAATAATATCTACATCAGAAAGTGATCCCTTGGTAGTCCAAGATGTGTCTCCAAGATAACTTTCCAACCTTAAGTGAGATTTGAGTAGGAAGTGAAGCGAGAAAAATGAGAAAGAAGGTTAATTGCATAAACTAAACCATAAACACATTAAGAGAATACAAAATATACCAATAGCCTTTGTATACCTTTCTTCTCACCTCCTCCAATTGAGATAGAATTGGAATGCACCCTTATCTCCTCTTGATTCACTCCTTGATGTTGAGTGATGTGGATTGCTCTCCAAACAAAACAAGATGATGATGATTGAGGGATGGATAAATAGATTAGATGCAGCAATATTTGGGTATGATGATTATATTTCTTGGCTCAATTGGATGGCATTGAAATATAAATATGATGGATAATTTGTGAAGGGAGAAGACTCCAATTAATAGATTTGAGGGAACCCTAATGGATGATCAATATTGATAGGAATTGGAGGGCTAGGATTGAAAGAATGTGAGATCCCCAAGTACATTGGGAAGAGGAGAAAGGAATTAAAAATTCCTTGAGAAGGACAAAAGTAATTAAAAATTTCCAAGAAACAAGGGGAATTGGAAGAATAAAGAATAAAAGAAATTAAAAAATATTTGGGAAGAAAGGGTATGGGGAGACTCAAGGAATTTAAAATTCCTTGGATAGAAAAAATAGGGTAGCATTTAAGGTTGCAAGGTGAGATAGGAAAGCCAAATTTGTGGCAAAGAGTTGACCCATCCCTAATCATGGTGATTAGGAATGTGAAAATGATTAGTGTGGGTGATTAGGTAGGGTAATGGAGGATTAGGATACAAGTCGATGAATTAGGAGGATGTGACAAGAGGAGAAAGAATAAATGGAGGAATTTAAAGCTGGAAAAAATGATGATCATGATTGGGCATGATTAGTTAACCTAAACGATGGTGATTATGAAGAAGATTTGTAAGAATCATGACATTATTTAATTAATTAACTAATCAGGATTAGATGAGCATAATGACTAAGATTGGGAATTAAGTGAATTTTACAAGAATAAGATATAATTAATTTTATAAATTAATTATATGGCTATAGTGAAAAACATTAAAATAAAATTTAATTAATTTTGAGAAGAATGAGAATTGGAATAATTAATATGATTAATTATGTGAAAAGAAATTAATTAAATATTAACTAAATATTTAGTTAATTTTATACATCTATATTTTACCCTTGTTTACATGGTGACAAGGATTGGCAATGGGTAAAACAAGAAGAAAGATGACCCAGTGGGGAAACATGGGTAGGGGATGCCCCCTTGAGAATTAGATTGAAAAATTTTAATTTAATGAGAACATTATTGAAAAAGAAGAAAACAATGAAAAAAATAAGGAAATAGATGAGAGGAAAGAGAGATGTAAAAGGGGATGAAGAAAAGGGGAAAAGAAGCAAACAACAGGTGATAGAAGGGTGAAGAGAGGGCATATATAGGCCACATGGGGCCCATAGAAGGGTTATTTTTACACACCCAGTTATAGAGCCTAGAAGGAGCCTAGTATATTAAGTGACAATGGTGTGGATCCCACAACATGAATAATGCAATGAGTGGGTCAAACTATTTTAGTGGTTGCCCGAGTATGGACCACCGATACATAGCCCCAATCCCACTTGTCATTTATGGTAGGTAGGCATTAATTAGGATCAATAACGAGGAATAAAATGTGTCAGGGAATAAATAATGATTTCCTATTTAGTGTGTGTTCCTAGGGATTAGTGTCTCCATGATGGTTCAACATCCATGTAGATGATGTGGCACATGCATTGGTGTTGATTCAATATCAATGTCTATGTTGTGTAATTAAAGGGAGGAAGGAAGATTTGGAAAAATAACCATTTGTGGCCTACAAATTGTCACATAAAACTATAGGGGCTTCACTTAGTGAACCTAGGTTATAGCATGTGTGTTCATGGCATACTAAACAATCTCCCCATTTTCAAAAACTATTTCCCTAAAGTCTTTTTCTTTCACCCCCTCCTAATACATAGCCTGAATTAAAAGCCCCCCTATTTTCACAAGATATTATATTTTTTCTTAGCCTAAATTAAAAAGATAATATTTTCACCAATAGGAAATATAGTGTACCCTCATTTTTGGGGTATTCAATCCCCTAATATGAATGCACGTGATATAATATTGCCTAGTTAGTGAAGCCCCCATACAAGCAACATGGTTTTGGCATCTCTATGGGGGAGAAATTATGTTTCTATGGGAAGGGCTATTGGGGAGGAAAGGGATAGGGGGAAGGGTTCAGGGTGATAACTCAATGATGAACGGATAGTACCAAACTGGCACTGATAGGGGGGGGTTGAATTAGTATAGACAAAAACAAAATCCTAAACCGGTTTGTCAGCAGACACTGTGCTTTGACAGACAAACAGTAACACCAGTCTTAAATAGAGTACAATCGGCAGAACCCAGAATAACTAAGACAAGCATAAACCAGTTGACACTTATCTTTTCATAAATTCTAAAACTTTATTTCCATTTCACCCTAGTGCATGAACAGGTAATCTATCATCGAAAGATATATAAGTAGCTAGATCAACATGATTTATCGCTTGACAGAAAACAACATACCATCACATGAAAAGTAATCACATATGACAGACATATTTTTCATGTGGAAACCGAACTGGGAAAAACCATGATGGGGATGAATACCAACAAGCTGTTTTTGAACTCTTTAGAAGTTTGCTCTGTTAGGACCCTTGTTTGGTTCAAGACTGATACAATAGGTTATGTTAGGAACCGATCCTGTTAGGGATCACCCCATTAAGGGATGGCTAGAATACCTGGTTAAGGGTTGAACCCTGTTAAAGGTTACCTTGTTAGAGGATTTCAAGAACTCAATAGTTTTGAGTCACTCTGTTAAAGGATTTATAGCAAGTCGGTTAAAGCTACCCTGTTAAGGGATTTACAAACTGTTGAGGTGGTTAGAGATCAACAGGTATTACAATGATCTGGTAATAGAACTCAATGCCAATGCAGATCCGCTTTAGCTCCTATTCATCTTCTGCACTTATAGTCTCTAGGTATCACTTCTCTCCTCTAGTCTGGCAAGAATCACATATCTCTTCTCTTGGATACACACACAAATTTTGCCAACAACCTCAGAAATAAACACAACATCGACCTTATAGGAAAATAGATAGGTCGGTAGCATAAACCCTAAACCCTAAACCTATTAGGTTAAGGAACTCAAACGGTTCAACCCTAGCCATTGAGCACATTGCATTAAATGTAACAGTCTTGATCCAATCTCAAGACATTCTCCTTCATTCGTTTTCCACTGATTTCATGGTGGCTGATAACCCATCACACATTATCACAACTTACAGACTTCACACATTCCTGAGGTAGATAGGAACAATCTCCTTCATGCAAGATCCTTCATGCACACAAGGTTGACATGGCACCAATATCTATTCTTTGTTACAATACTAACTCATCACATAAAGTCACTGAATGAGTCAAATAGGCTTGAGACACTTCAACCAGAATCCCTGAAGTTGTGACTACCAACCGGTAGTCAAACAAAGCTTCCATGTGTCGGTTCCCATAACTACATGTCAGTTCACCTTAAGCAAACACACTGCTTTACTTTGGCACAAATGTCAGTTCACAATGTTATACTGATTCTCATATATACTGGTTCTCTCCTCTTTAACATATTGGCATCAATGACAACATACAATGTCACTATGTCCTCATACCGGTTCACATAATGCCAACAATCACCCCCTTTGGCATTGATGGCAATATACAAAGGTATCTCTCTGCTTCACATCTTCTCCCCCAATTTCTACAGATATCTTCTCTACTTCTCTTTCTCTCCCCCTTTGACAACAATGCCAAAGTGGAGGCATAAGCTTCCTTGTTCCACTATGTTGCTCCCCCTAAGGAGTAGCATCCTTCAACACATCAATCCTGAAGAAAAATTTGACTATGCAATACCTGACTGATGTGGAGCATATACCTTTAATTCACCTCCTGAAGGGGCAGCACCCCTAATTCACCTCTTAAGTACATAAATGTAGCCTTTGGGAGAGGCTTGGTGAATATGTCTGCTAACTATTCCTTACTGGAGACATGTTCCAGTGCAATCTCTTTGTTCTAAACCTTTTCCCTCAAGAAATGATACTTAAGCTCAAAGTGCTTGGTTCTTGAATGTAAAACCGGATTCTTGGAGATGTTAATTGCACTAGTATTGTCACAAAATATACTTAATAGTTTAGATATAGGAACTTTGAAGCCATTTAATACATGTTTCATCCAAATAGTCTGAGTGTAGTTCATGAAAGCTGCAACATACTCTGCTTCTGCTGTAGACTGAGAGATACAACTCTGCTTCTTACTCATCCATGAGACTAGTCTACCACCGAGAAAGAATGCACCACCGGTTGTGCTCTTCCTGTCACCTACATTACCTACCCAATTAGCATTTGCGAATACTTTCAAGTTGAAGTCCTTGATATATGGATACCACAATCCATAATCAATAGTTCTCTTCAGATACCTAAGAATCCACTTGACTGCAACCAAGTGGGATTCTCTTGGGCTTTTCTGGAACCTTGCAGTAATGCCAACTGCATGTGCAATATCTGGTTTGCTATGCACTACATAATGCAACTTACCAATCATTGATCGGTATTCCTTCTCATCAACCAATACTGAGTCATCCTCTTTGGATAATTTAGAACCGGTCGCCATCGGTGTACCAACCCATTTTCTATCTTCCATGCCAAAGGTCTTCAACACCTCTTTTACATACTTGGACTAAGTGATAAAGATTCCATCTCTCATTTGCTAGATCTGCAGTCCAATGAAGAACTTAATCTCCCCTATGAGTGACATCTCAAACTCTTTCTTCATCTCATCTACAAACTCATGACTCATCTTGTCATCTCCACCAAAAATAATGTCACCAACTAATACCTCACAGATCAGGATCTGATCTCCTTCAGACTTCAAGTAGATATTGCTATCTTCACTTGTTCTCTCAAATCCAATCTTCACAAGATGGGAATGCAGGCATTCATACCATGCTCTAGGTGCGTACGTTAGACCATATAAGGCTTTATGTAGCCTACACACCATGTCACTATCTTCAGATAGGGCAAACCCATCTGGTTGCTCTATATACACTTCCTCTTCAAGTACACCATTTAGGAATGTAGATTTTACATCCATTTGATATACTTTGAATCCTTTAAAAGCTGCATATGCAAGAAGCATAAAAACTCCTTCCAATCTAGCTACAGGAGAAAAGGTTTCTCCATAGTCTTCTCCTTCTTCTTGGGCATATCCTTTGCACACCAATCGGACTTTGTTTCTAATCACTGTGCCATCCTCATTCAGCTTATTTTTGAAAACCCATTTGGTACGAATGACATTTTTATGCTCCAGTCTGTGTACCAAAGACCATGTACCATTTTTCTCTATCTAGTCAAGTTCCTCTTCCATTGCCTTAATCCAGTCTTTATCTTTATGTGCCTCTTTGAATGATTTAGGCTCAAATTCAGAGATCATACATGATTTTTCTCTGACCTTTCTTCTTGTAAGGATTCTACATCCTTATCTCCTATGATCTTCTTAGGATCATGATGCAGCTTGACATATTGAGGAATTGTCTTGATAGATTCCTCTTTCTTTTCTTCTTCATCCTCATCTCCATCAGTATCAACATCTACATCTACCAGTGTAGGAACACTGCTACTGGTACTTGGTTGACTGACAACCAGTTCCCAGAAGGTTACAACCAGTTCATTTACCGCTTGCTCACTACCGGTTTCCTAGTTTTCTCAGAGGTTTCATCAACTCTTACATTGATGCTTTCCATAATTCTCTGAGTCCTAATATTGAAGCACTTGAGAGCTTTGCTCTTGGTGGAATACCCTAGGAATATTCCCTCATCACATTTCTCATCAAATTTTCTCTGGTGTTTGCTCCTCTTGATGTAACATTTTCTACCAAACACTCTAAAGTAGCTAACCACAGGTGTCTTACCGATCCAATATTAATAAAGATTTTTATCATTACCTTTCTTGATGAGTACCTTGTTCATTGTGTAGACTGCAGTTCTCATCGCTTCTCTCCAAAAGATGTGAGCTACCTTTCCTTGAATCAACATGGTTCTAGCTGCTTCAACCCTAGTCTAGTTATTCCTCTCTGCTAGGCCATTCTACTATGGAGTTCGGGGGGTAGATAGTTGCCTCTTGATGCTATTTTCTTCATAGTACTTGTTGAATTCACCGGAAGTGAATTCCCCTCCTTGATCAGTTCTTAGGCACTTGATCCTTTTATCGCTTTCCTTCTCCACTAATTCTCTAAAAGATTTGAACTTTACAAAAGCTTCAGACTTATCTTTCAAGAATGTGACCCACATCATTCTTGAATAGTCATCAGTAAGAATCATGAAGTACCTATCACCCTACACACTCCTAGTTTTCATAGGACCACACAAATCAGTATGCACAAGATCAAGCAAATTGTCAGCAGTGAAAGGTTTACCTTTAAAGGTTGAGGAAGATATTTTCCCTAATTGACATTCTCTACACAAGGTATTATCTGGTTTGATTAGCATTGGCAACCCTCTAACTGCCTTGATCTTACTGGCCTTCACAATGTTATCAAAGTTTACATGGCAGAGTCTCTTATGCCATATCCAACTATCATCAAATTTAGCCATAAGACATATACTTATATTTGCATTCAGCTAAAATATGTTACCTTTGGTCTACATGTCGATGGCCACCAATTCACCATTCTTTCCTTTATTCTGCACATTCCATTCTTGAATTCAAGAGTGAGACCATTGTCATTCAATAGGGCAACACTCAGAAGGTTGTGTCTGAGACCATCAACCCAATACACATTGTTAGCACTACTCTTTCCATTCAGAGAGATGGACCCTCTACCTTTGACCATGTATGGTGCATCATTTCCAAAGTGAACCACACCACCATCATACTCTTCCAAGGATATAAACTTTCTCCAGTCACTAGCCATATGGTGAGAACAGCCACTGTCAATAATCCACTCATTGGAATTATCAAACTGGGAGACAAGAGCCTTCTTGTCTAACACATATTTTTTGACAGCAACAAACACAATATCTTCATTTTCTTCATCTTTTGATTCCTCATCTGTGACACCTTCATCAACTGCCACAAAATAGTTTCTCTAGTTTCCTCCTTTGAATTTATTGAACCTTTCCAGTTTGTCCTTGTTGTCACCATTAGGATAGTTTACAGCAATATGTCCTATTCGGTTACAAGAAAAGCATTTTAAAGGGAGCTTACCTCTGCATTTGCTGGTTCCTTTCGGAAGTTTTCTGGCAAGAGGAGCTTCAAATGCCATCAAAATCTCCTCATCATCCATTTCTTTGCTATGTCTTGGTTCACCACTAGTGCTAGCTTCTTTTCCTTTTCTGGATGGTACAACAAAAGCTTTAAAAGTAGATTCATTATTTTAAACACTGCCATCAAAATTTTTTAGCTCATAGGTTGTCAACTTTGCAATGATGGAGTCTAGGGATACCTTAGTCTTGTCTATTGATCTCAACTCCTAAATAGAAGCAACCCTTATTGCATAGATCAGTAATAAGGATCTTAGGACTTTTCTCACCATAGTGGAATCTTCTATTTTACCACTTGCACTCTTGATATCTCTAACAATGGTTTTGGTTCTTATTCCATACTATTGAATGGTCTCACCTTCAATCATCTGCATGTCTTCAAACTTCCCTCTAAGGCTTTCTTCCTTAGCTTGTTTTACATGCTCATCACTGCCATAGATATTTTCAAGAGTATCCCATACCTCTTTGGGATTTACCTTATCTTGGACATCAATAAACTCAATGTGAAATAAACCACTAATTAGGGCTTCCATGACTTGCCCATTCTCCTGCATCTCTCTCTTTTGGTCAGCGGTGAGAGTACCATAAGGAGCAACGTAGACATTCTCAACATAACTCCAGTGTTGAGCACCCATGCTTCTAATGTATATCTTCATTCTATCTTTCCATATACTGAAATTTTCTCTATTGAACTTTGGACCTTCCCTCTTCATCATTAGATTGAGATCTTTACCTCAAGCGGTTAAGCTTACAACATAGAGGACCTAGAGGTTTCTCTGATACCAATTGACAACTCAATGATGAACTGATAGTACCAAACTGATACTGAGAGGGGGGGGGTGAATCAGTACAAACAAAAACACAATCCAGAACTGGTTTGTCAGTAAACACTGTGCTTTGACAGACAAACAGTAACACTGGTCTTAAATAGAGTACAACCGACAGAACCTAGAATAACTGAGACAAGCATAAACCAGTTGACACTTATCTTTTCATACATTCTAACACTTCATTTCCATTTCACTCTAGTGCATGAATAGGTAATCTATCATCAAAATATATATAAGCAGCTAGATCAACATAGTTTACCGCTTGACAGAAAACAACATACCATCACATGAAAAAGGCATCACATATGACACACATATTTTTCACGTGGAAACCCAACTAGGAAAAACCACGGTGGGGATGAATACCCACAAGCTATTTTTGAACTCTTTAGAAGTCCACTCTGTTAGGAGCCTTGTCTAGTTAAAGACTGATACAATAGGTTCTTTTAGGAACTAATCCTATTAGGGACCACCCGGTTAAGGCTTAAACCTTGCTAAAGGTTACCTTGTTAGAGGATTTCAAGAACTCAATAGTTTTGAGTCACCCTATTAAATGATTTATAGTAAGCTGATTAAAGGTACCCTGTTAAGGGATTTACAAATTGTTGAGGATGTTAGAGATCAATAGGTATTACAATGATCTAGTAACAACACTCAATGCCAATGTAGATCCACTTTAGCTCCTCTTCACCTTCTGCACTTACACTCTATAGGTATCACTTCTCTCCTTTGGTTTGGCAAGAATCATGTATCTCTTCTCTTGGATACACACACAACTTTTGCCAACAACCTTAGAAATAAACACAACATCGACCTTATAGGAAAATAGATAGGTCAATAGCATAAACCCTAAACCCTAAACCTATTAGGTTAAGGAATTCAAACGGTTCAATCCTGACCATTGAGCATACTACATTAAATGCAATAGTCTTGATCCAATCTCAAGACATTCTCCATTGTTTGTTTTCCACCAATTTCATGGTTGTTGATAACCCATTACACGTTATCACCATTTACAGAGTTTGCACATTCTTGAGGTAGATAGGAACAATCTCCTTCATGCAAGATCCTTCACGTGCACAAGGCTAACATGGCACCATGATCTGTTCTTCGTTACAATACTAACTCATCACACAAAGTCACCGATTGAGTCACATAGGCTTGGGACACTTCAACTGGAAACCCTGAAGTTGTGACTACCAATCGGTAGTCATACAAAGCTTCCATGTGCTGGTTCCCATAACCACATGCCATTTCACCTTAAGTAAACACACCACTTTACTTTGGCACAAATGTCATTTCATAGTGTTATACTAGTTCTCATATATACTGGTTCTCTCCTCTTCAGCATATTAACATCAATGACAACATATAATGTCATTATGTCCTCATACCAGTTCACATAATGCCAACATGGGGGCATCTAAGGGATGCCCCAAGCCATTGGAAGGAGGAAGCAGTGGGCTAGGATGAAAATTAGATGCATGAAATGGTTTAATTATGGATGTAGGAGCTCCTAGGGCCAATCAAGTCTAGAGAGTGTTGGATGATGACCATGCATTATCAACATAGACAAGACAACATGGAGAGGATGGTTCTACTATAGGCTATATTTTATTGGCTACATGAGTGGCTAGAAATTGGAGAACATATAATGTTGATGAAAACCCTTATAGAGAGATGGTGTAGTGATACATGCTCATTTCATCTACCAACATGAGAGGTATCCATTACCTTAGAGGACATGTGGTGCATACTATGAGTACCCATTCAAGGAGTGATCCTAGAGTACTGCCTAGAGAATGAATATCATTAACTATGTGATGTTTGTCAAATTTATGACCTACCAATGGACCAGAGATAGATGAGACTATAGCTAGCCATGGAGAAGCATTGGTAGATTTTGACATTGGTGCTATATCTTTGTGGGCTGATTAGTGGATGGATGATGCTCGGCCTCAGTGGGCATGGATTCTCAATAGGTTGGGCCAGGTGCCTATACCATATTATGAAAGATAATGTTTACTTCCCCTTGGCATACACCTTATTATGTTAATTGTACCATAATATTCACATTTGTGTGTATCAAGGGTATAAGAGCCTAGGTACGAGAGTCACATTTCTACATATATGGGTGTTCAAGCATATAGTTGTGTGTTGGCCACTAGGAGTTAGGGATCGACAACCGTAGTTTTCATATGTAGATACATATGGAGGAATACTGTATTATGTTCAAGTGGGTTTCATGGGCTACTGTCAGTGGTGTTTAGACAAGATGTGGGATTCCACATGGTGGCCATATAGGTTATGCAAGTAGTGGGACAAGGATGCATATTACTTATCCTTTGTACAAATGCATTGTTGGTTGATGGTCCAGGTAGTCCATGTTATAGGTTAGTATCCACCTCATCGAATCATGTGACATTTTGGGCTACAACAAGATATTATTGGTGAGGAGTGCACACACCAATGAGTGATATGAGAGATGACCACATGGGGAGGCTCTATAGGCCCATTCATGACATAGAACAAATTCACATGCATGATCCTAGTCAACTGGTATCTGAGACTATATGTTGTAGATTTTGGGATGATAGAGGCCTATGTAGCATGGTGGGATTTTGACCGACCAACATGACTCACCATTCTAGTTGTATCGGGACTAGATGAGGAGGCACCAATAGTAGATCAGGTGGATGGAGGAGATGAGGATGATAGATGAGATTGAGGGGAGGTAGGAGTAGGAGGAGATGACATAGAGCATGGAGAGCTTAGAGGAGAGAGTAGGGGAGGAGAGGGTAGGGTCCTCAGGTATAGGTGGAGTTAATGCCAGTGGTATAGGGATAGGTGGAACCATAGCTACAAGGCCCCCGATAGTAGGAGAACTACTAGTGCCAACAAAACATAGATGCATCTATAGCCTCAACCACAACCTCAGATGACCTAGGACATGCTTGACCAGGTGACAAAAGAGAGGGATATAGAGAGAGATCAAGCAGTGAGATTGATAGATGAGGTGGGGTGAGAGAGTGCCCAAGTATATGGAGAGTATGTACATGTAGAGAGCCTGCAAGATGAGGTAGATAGGGTTATAGGTGGAGGGGGAGACTTTACAGGTGGTCATGGAGGCTATGAAAACAATGTGAGATTCTACCATAAAGGTAATGTAGGAAGCCTAGGGAGGAGAGATGGTAGGGATGATCCAAGATGTTCAGACAAAGATGGAGTGGGTGAGAACATATCTAAGAGAGAGGCAAGTTGATGTCACCCAAATTAGGGGGGACAGGGATATGGTAAGGCAACTATTGATACTGGCCAATATGACATAGGTCCTTAGTGAGGTCATGGGTTCAAAAATGCAAATAGAGTGGATGGCATGAGAGACTCAATATTACTAGGATCTCTATTATCAGGTTGTTCTTGTAGAGAATAGAGCTACTTCCTTGATTGAGAGTACTATATCTTAGTGTACGTAGTCATAGACATTAGGGGAATTAGTAGGCATGAGAGAACCTTTGCCTCCACCAGCAGGACCCTCAGGGGGGTGGGTAAATCTTTGTGCCGAAAGAGAGAGTAGTGGGTAGCTTATGGACTCTGACAACTTTGATGACCCTTCGGGAATGTATTTTATTATATTATGTGATAGCCCTAAAAATTGATTGCATAAGAATTTTCAATTTTGAGCCTAAATTTTAATCATATTGGTTTTATTTGTATCCCCTGTCAAAGTTAAATTTCTAGAGTTTAGGGTTTATCAATTTATCCTAAGATTTGTGAAGAAAAACCTTAACATTTTTATATCTTGTTGTTACTTTTTCCCACTTAAAGACCAAGGGTTGTTTACCATGTCTAGGGCCATTTTATTTTCCTAAACGTTAAGTTGTGTGAGACCTATTTTAGAAATGATTTTTTTATGTCGTGTGAAATTTTCCCTATAGTCGGTCTCATTTAATATTTGTGCCCGCACCCGCATTTTTCCTAAGTCTAAAATTCCTTAGTATTTCGGTAGGTTGATAAAAGAAAAATAGATCTAATGGTTCGCACTTCCCCGTGGTTGAAAGTGCAATGAAGATAAAGACTATGACATCATGAGATGATGTCACATTCCTTCAACGGAAAAGGGTGAGCTGGTGGTGTAACTTGACAAAACCTTCTATTACCGGTTCTCAGGTAGTAAAGGCCGGTTTACTGATGGTCCCATCAATTGGAACATGTTCAAGATGAACAATGATGTTGTGTTCAAGGCAAAAAGGTGCTCGACTTTTAATTTTGAAAAGGTTAATGGGAACTGTGTTAATGCAATAAAGTGTGAACATATCCAATGGCCCCTGTATCCCCACGATAGAAGTTGCAAGAAGGTTATGGACCGTAGCATCACAAGATGATGCCATGTGTCCTGAGCTGACCAGGAAGACCTATGGTGGGGCCACTAATAGCATTGTGTTAAAAGATGATATAGCATTGATGTGTCACAATTTTATGGGTCCATAAGCATAGAAGGAAGGTCAATAACTACATCGATCAGCAATGATCGTCCGATTTTCCAAGTTGGGTAAAATCTAAGGCAAAGTTTCAAATTGAATTTAAAAGGGATCATTAAAGATATTGGTCATAGCCCATGTGGGAAAGACAAGATGAAGAGGATGCAAACTTGTTGACTTAAGATAGATGGTGATGAGTTTGAAGTTTTGAATATCGACTCTCTCCTAAGGAGGCTTGTGTGAGGTCTTTGTTGGGTAAAGGACTGATTAGACAAGTAAGAATGATATCTCAAAGATGTGAAAGGATTGAGATTTCTTCAGGTTTAGATATGATGGATCATGGGTTCTTTGATGAATTCAGAGATTGCCTATTGACAGGGATCCTGAAGCAAAAGACTGTACACTCCATGAGGAATGAGATCAAAACAAAATCATTCACGTAAGGTGAATATATGCAGGTGACAATAAAGTGATGACCTAGAAATGATGGTGACTTGAGTTGTAGGGATGATTACTAAAACCCATAGCTAACAAGATGAGCAAAAAATATGAGGATGATGATTCTTCACATGGATTAGCACCACCACTTTGAGTTGAATTCTGATTATAAATTTACTAGGATGGTGATAGAATGGGTAGAAGTGCATACAAACTTCTTCATTTTTCTGAGAACGATTTTTCATCAGTAGAAGGATGATGTTTGAATATAATTAAGCATGAATTCATTGCATGTTTTTTGACACTGGATGGATTTTTTTTCTCTGGTATGAGGTTTCTCATTATTAGAGGGGTTGTGAAAGTTTAGAGAATTGTCAGAAGGGGGTGTGAAAGACTTTTCTTATCAGGAAAATCTACCCATGACATATCCTCTATTCTTACTCTATAAGTTGTTGGCAGAGTGTTTCAAGAGGAAGCTCACGGGAAACTAAAAGAAGGATTTGTTTGAGTAAGGAGTGGAAGCCAATCATCTTTGAAATGACATGGAAGCTGCAATGCCTTCTCAACATATGATATTTACCCCCAAGCTCCTCTTTCTACTTCCTCTAATCTGGGGCATAAAAGTTTGATATTTTCCTCTAATTCATGGGAAATATTATTTCTTTCTAGGATCTATTTTCCTTTTCAAGAAGGGAAATGTTGTGTAGAGTAGACTGAACATCTCAGGGTCCATCCAAAAGTGTCAGGTTGGTATTGACATAGCTCAACTGATTTTGTTTCTACCGATAATTAGTTGAAGATTTTGGTTCCACCTCATCAAAGGCACCAGCAAGTGAATAAGGAATATTTTATAACAGAATTGTGTATAGCCTCCTGGGCTTGGTTTTTTGTTACATATGTCTTTAGGCCTGAAGCTTGTCACTGCCTTATTTTCTATAAAAGATAAATCAAGACCATAAGTTAGGGTTCTGAAATTTCTGAGAAGGGTCTCTGTAAGGAAGGTCCAGTCTACAGGGTTAGGTTCCATATAGTTTAGGGGGTCATGGAAAAATAGAAGGAACTGTAATGTCATTTTGTAGAGCAGAATTAATGAAATAGTTAGCAGTTTCATTTAAGTAGGTTATTCTATAAATGAAATTGTTGTATGTTATCTAATAAAAGATAGCTTATGAGATTAATATAGATATATTCTCAAATATTTACTCTCTCATGTACATTTTTGTTTTCTTTTGAGTTAATGGGATCAAGGGTTTCATTTAATTATTGCATTGTTATGATGAATGTAGTTTTCCATTCTATCCTTTAATCCAATTGGTTAATTAAAAATGCTTGAATGAAATTATAGAGATAAGATTGAACCAATATTTGATAAGTAGTTCGGGTAAGGGATTGTAGATGCAATGATAATATAAGGCAATATTGTTTAAGACTAAATCTGCTATTAGATAAATTTTTATCAGATTTTAGTAATATTTCAGAGACTCTGTAGCCCAATAAATAAGGCACTGGTATTTGCTAGCGAATGTCATTAGGTTTTCGGTTTCTTGTCTATTTTCTTTATGACTCCTCAATAAAAACTATTAAACATCAGAATATATTTGTTAAGTTTTCATGTATTTTCTAAAGTTATCCCATCCATCTCATGCTCTAGCTTAAGGTCGAGGATCGCTAAAGGATTTTCTATCCTTGAGCATTCTCCCTTTCTGTTGTGCCCTTTTATGAGATAATACGCTTTGTTTTTAGTAAATTCCTGAGTGTGGTAGAAGAGATCAGGAGGTTTACTGAAGGGATTACCCTCCTGAGTTTTGTGGAGCCCAAAGTGTAGAAGGATTTTGTATCTTTGTTGCAGTTGGTCCAATCCTGAAGGAATTTGATAGTTGGAAGTGGCTTTCCATATGTATTTAGAGGAATTGGCTTGGTCTCTGCCTTGTGGTTGTGTAAACCTATTTATTTTGGGAACCAACAAAAATGGTGACTCTGCTAGGGAAAAGAACTATTGAGAATCTCTGGTTAGAAAATAATTGCTTATTATAATAGTTGAGATTATCCCATCTGAGTCACCAACAAAAATGGTGACTCTACTGGGGAAATGAACTGTTGAGAATCTCTAGTTAGAAAATATTTTCTTAATATAATAGTTGAGATTATCCCATCCGAATCACCAACAAAAATGGCAACTCTGTTGGGGAAATGTTGTATAATTTTTTTTGGGTTTTTTGTTATTTCATGGTTGAGCATAGCTCCCATGTCAAAGGACTCAAATATTTTCCCCATAGAGTGAAGAGTTTCTTAATTTGTCCCTTGTCAGTTTGGGTAAATTCTCATAAATGTTGCTAGAGAATCTACTAAAATTCATCTTTTGATATAAGTTTTGTCTAGATATGTTCATGTTTCAAGATTATTTTATAATACCTCACAGATTGTGAGTGGTGACTCTGAGACTCTAAGATCTATGCACCAATGTGCATTTGTTTGTAGAAGAACCAAATAATTTGCAAAAGAGATGAAGTAAATTTGAGCTCTTATGATGAAGTACCTAGACAAATTGAGGATGGAATCCATATGATGCGATATTATGATAAGGAAGTGTTGCAGTGTTGTGTTGAAACAAATCTGACCTGTGAAGAAATTTTTGTTGTTTGAGTATTTGTCCTCCACAAGGAGGTGGAGACTCTATCAAAGACCAATGTTAAAGATTTGAAGGATTGAAGGTGATTTTTTAAATCCCCAGTTAAAGAAGGCAACAGTAGCTTCATCATTTCTAGGTATTTATGAATTTCATGAGTCAAGTATACTTTCATGAAAATTATGTGTAAAGATGCTCCCTAGAAGGTGAGTAAAGCACTAAGGAAGGGAATGGTAGTGATTATCTTACATACTTCTGTGACACAATTTTCACATTCTAGATGAAGTTAGATGGAGTATGTTTTGAGCTATGCTTTGTAATAGTTTAAGATTTATGGCAAAGGAAAGAAGTAGGGAAATGAATAAAAATATGTATTATCTGCCTGTACTTCCCTATGAAATGTCAAGTGTAAATGTGCAACCTTTGCCAAATCACCATACAGATTTCTTTATGGAAAGATATAAACCATTGAGTTTTAATGATATCCAAGGCTTCCCAAACCCTGTTCCTACTAAGGTTAGGGAACATCTACCAGAATTCAGTGGGAAAAGATCAGAATCAGCATGTCAGCATTTGGAGGAGTTTTCTGAATTAATGGGAGATTTTGAGATAAATTAGGAAGATGTCTTCATGAAGTTGTTTGTTAAATATTTGAAGGAAAATGCCAGAGATTAGTTTTCTTATCTACCATCATGTTCTATCTCTTCATGGGATGAACTAAAGGTAGCATCCATGGAATAGTTTGGTGAAAGAATTAGTCTGAGCTTAGTTATGAAAAAAATTATGGGTATTTAGAAGGAAGAGGATGAGCTAGTTCCTAGTTTTAATTTGATGCAGGAGCATCCCCAGTTCATAGCAATCTTGCATCAACCAAAAACATTTTTCTTTTTTCTTTTTTTTTTTTTTGTTTGCAGTTTCAGTTTTCCTTTCTGTGTGTCCTGGTTCTGGCACACCGGTTTCCTGTGGAGTTGGATTCTTCTTGATGACTTGATCACCATGATTTCTCTCTAACCACATCTCATTTGGATCACTTTTTGACAAGATATTACTACCAATTTTCATTGACAGTTTCTTGTTACCGAATTGTTCCATTATTTTCGGTTGCCTGAGACCTATTTTGGTGATCTACCAGAACCCATTCCAATGCTTGTGGAGCCTTGGACATTGATCTAGATGTTTATTGATATGTGGCCGACCTTCTGCATTTCATCCTTTGGATTTTTTGAAGGCCAACCTCATTCATTTCAAAATGTTAGGGCTTTTGATCCTTTGGGGCCGACCTAATCCTTTAGATCGATATGTATATTTGTAATCATCCTTTAGAATGAAATCAGTTGACTTAGAGAATAAAGGAGTATCCAATAGATAGTTCTTAGAAGATAGATCTTTTGATTCAAGGTCCCAATGACACCTATTTTACTTGGCTGGTGTGCTGGTATGTTGTAACCTAGTTGTTACCGGTTTGATGTAATTGACTTTCATGCAATAAAAATTAATTGTTTTGCATTACCTCCATCATATTTGTGTGCTTTCATTGTGTTAACTCTTGTTGACCAGTTTGTACTAATCTCCTCGAGGTCCTGAATTTTGTTGTAGAGTGTCAGATTGGGGATCCAACCTGCAATTGTAGAAGACTAGCATGAATCGATGGCACGAAGAGGAACTAGGAATGGTGGAGCACATAGGAATGTAAAACCTTCTATAATGGAGATGTTGTGAGCAATAGCAGCCCGGTTAGAAGCTATGGAGACAACCTAGAGAAGAGGGAAACATGTTGAGGATGTGAGCAAAGATGAAGGAGAAGAAGCCTTGATAGAACAAGTAAACCTACTGCCAGTTGATCTGGAGGAGGAAAGTTTTTTAAGGGTTTTGAGTAGGGCAAACACTAAACCTCATTTTACCCCACTGAAATATAATGGGAAGTTAGATTAAGATGAATTGATGGATTGGGTCTCAGAGATGGAGAAATATTTTTACTTTGAATACACTGCAGAAGAGAAGAAGGTGAAGTATGCCTGTATCCGGTTGAGGAGTCATGCATCTCTTTGGTGGGAGCACTTGCAAGTTAATAGGCAAAGAAGAGGTAAAGAAAAGATTAAGACATGGGATAAGTTGATTACTAAGTTAAAATCAATGTTTGTCTTGACAAATTATCAAGTAGATCTATGTCGAAAGTTGCAGAATCTAAGACAGAAGGAATCTAGTGTGAAGGAGTAGACTGAAGCATTTTATAAGTTGAACATCAGATCCAGACATGTTGATGATGAAATTGAACAAATTGTAAGATATTTGAATAGATTGCGGATGTCTATAGAAGATGAACTTAGTATGATCAAATTAGAGATTGTTGAAGAGGCTTATCAGTATGCAATAAAGACTGAAGAGAAATTAAATAAAAGGTATGAGCAGAGACAAAGAGGTAGAGGTGGAATGTTTACTAGAGGAAGATTTCAAGGAGGAAGAGGATACACCAGAGGAAGAGGAACTAGTACAGATCAGAACAAGGACAAGGAAGTGAGTAAAGAAGGTAATTCATACCAAAAGGATGATAGAAATTTCTACCAAAGGAGAGAACTAGATGATAATCGGAATGAGAACTTTGGAAGACAAGACAAAAGGAAATTCAAAGGAACCTATTTTAAATGTGGAGGAGAAGGACACCATGTATTTGAATGTACGAATTCAGAGACTATTGGAAGAGCAGTAGTGGTGGAAGAGAACCCCACTGGATCAAATAATAAACTGGAATATGGAGAATTGTTAATGATGAGGAGAACTTTGTGTCACACCGAAGAAGATAAAGAACCCTTACAGAGGAAGAACCTGTTCAAGACCAGATGTAAGGTATCTGGTAAGTGTTGTAAAGTTGTTATTAATAGTGGTAGTTCAGATAATCTTGTTTCAGAAGAGATGGAGAATAAGTTGAAATTGGAGAGATTGAAACACCCCAAGCCTTACCAAATAGGATGGATTTAGGATTAAGATAAGTTGTTAGTAAGTGAACAGTGCTTAGTAAAATTGAAAATTGGGAATTATCATGATGAATTTTTGTGTGATATTATGCCTATGGATATTTATTATCTTTTGTTCGGAAGACCTTGGTAGCCTGATACACAGGCAATACATGATGGAAGGAAGAATACATACACTATTGTGGCTAATGTGATGAAGAAAACCTTGTTGCCTTTGGAGGAACCTTTGAAGAATGAAGTTTGTACAAATACAAGAATCTGTCCTGTAGATGGAAGGAAGTTCATAGATGGATTGAGACATGAGAATGTGTATTTTGACTTAATTCCTAAGAGGACAAGGAGACCATAACCAGAAGGAGAACACTTGATAGAGATAAGAGATTTGCTGACAAAATATGAGGATATCTTTTTAGATAATGTACCTAGTGGATTACCAGCAATTAGAAGTATTAGTCATTGCATGGACTTAGTTCCCGGAGCTATTTTGCATAACAACGCTACACACTAATTAACACCAACATAGAATGAAGAAATGAATAGACAAGTGCAGGAGATATTGAAGAAAGGTTTGATTAGGAAAAGTCTAAGCCATTATGTAGTACTAGTAGTATTAGCAACTAAGAAGAATGGAGAATGGAGGATGTGTACCGATTCAAGAGAAATAAACAAGATCACAGTGAAATACCAATTTCCCTTGCCTAGGATGGATGACAAAATGGACTGTTTGCATGGAGAAAAGTACTTTACAAAGATAGATTTGAAGAGTGGATATCATCAGATCAGGATTAGAGAAGGTGATGAATGGAAGATTGCATTTAAGACCAATGAAGGATTATATGAATGGTTGGTGATGCCTTTTGGACTGACTAATGCACTGAGTACTTTCATGAGGTTGATGAATGAGGTTTTGAAGAAATTCTTGATGAATACTAAGAGGGGGGGGTGAATTAGTATGCCAAAAACTTTTGCACTAAAACACTTACACAGTCTAAAGATAAACTGGTAAAGTAGTCTAACAGTCACACCGGTTACCACACATGCAAACCAAAATGCAAATAAAGCATTCACCCACAAAAGAAATACAACCATAACACAAGATATTTGACATGGAAACCCAACTGGGAAAAATCACGATGAGATGGAACTCTAAAGTCACTATCTGCAGAATAGAAACCAGACCAGTTAAGGTCAGACCAGTTAATGTCTTACAATGTTCTTCAATAGAACAAATCCTATTAGGAATCTCAATCTCTATTAGGAGATAAGTCCTATTAAAGACTACCTTGTTAGAGGATTTTAGATTCACATGTGTGAACCACCTTGTTAGAGGATTTTACAAAGGCTTTGAGGCCTACTTGGTTAAGGGCTACAGACTTGTCAAAGATATGAGTAATCAACAAGTGTTTGATCTATCTAATAGCACAAACTACTTGGTTAGATCCAGTATTTCTCACAGCTAATGCATTCCAGCATTACTTCAGTCTTCTCTCTCTCTCTCTCATAGTTACAACTTGATCTTCTCAAATAAGATCGTTCTCGACTCCCACCTTAAACCCTAGCTCAACATTAACCCTTTCAGCAACAACTTAAAACCCTAGACATGATGTCCTTTTAAAGGAATCTGATTTCATGTCGGTCCAATAGGATTACATTACAATTTGCTAGGTTCAATGAATCTAGATATACTCAGTAACATGACACAAGAAGCACCGTCAATGTGTCGGCACCGTCAAACAATCGGTGGATTGGTAACTCATCACAAAATGCTGGTTGGTAACTCATCACAGAGTATTATCGGTTCATACAATATACCGGTTTCTAGTTTGACAAAAATGAAGACTGGTAAGAATGTGTTCTGCCGTTTTTCTCCCCCATACCGCTTGTGATCTATGAACCACTTGGGGTCGATATGCCGCTTCAGACCAGGAAACACATTGTGCAAAATCACCACTAGTCTAAAGACTAGTATACAACATACCGGTTGGAACAAATACCGGTTGAGAACAAGCTCATACATATAAAGGGGATCTCAATACAAGTGTGTGTCCATCAATGACAATCACAACATAAACATAAAAAATGCCAACAATCTCCCCCTTTGGCATTGATGGCAACACTTAGGAAAATTAAATTTTGACATCTAAGTGTTTTACAACAAAAACTTGCCATTAACAAAATTGCTCCCCCTAAGCATATACACTATCCCTTAATCAACATAGTGTATAGAAATTTTACATACAGAGCATAATCATCAAAGCATATAGCATATATCACAGCATATATCAAAATTTCAAAACAGATACTTCTCCCCCTGATATACTTCTCCCCCATATGATAAAAGATCAAAATTTTAAAACCAAAAACCAGATATACTTCTCTCCCTTTGCCAACAATGACAAAGTACTGTTGAAAAACCCTGTTTCCATATGTATATAAAAGAGTTTATGACAATAATGAATAATAATTGTCAAAAACCAATTTATAGTCCTGCAAAAATTGTTTCATGGAGAGGAACCAGGACTCAAGTTGGGAGGTTGTCACTTCCTTCTCTGTCTACTTCTAGGATACCTGTTCTTCCATGGCATCTATTGTGCTCAGTTCTTGTGTGGCTGTCAAGGCATCCAGGTTTAGATAACACTTCTAAAGAATTTGTAGTCATGGAAGTAATACCAGTTGAAGCTCCTGCAAATCCCTAGACCATGTGCTAATCTCTTGCTCCATGTTGGCTGATTGGATCTGGAATCGGTGAACGGTTTGCCCATATGCTACAAAGGAATCATAAGGAGTCTTGAATGTGCCCAAGTAGGACTGTAAGTCCATTTGAAGTTGTTGCTTCTTGGCTAGCACATCATCACAAAATAGATGAGGTTGATAGATTTTGCTGAGTAGTAAGTTTCCCTCATCCAAGGCATTCCTTATGTCCTTTTGATCTTTTAGCAATTCAGTCCTAAGCTCATTCAACTTCTTCACTAGAGTGACATTAAGAGCCTTTTGGTGCTCTTTCTTTACATTGGCCTCTACTGCTTCTTCTAGACTCTACACCTGATCATCCATTACAGTACATAGAAATTTGAGTTGTACTAGTAATGATTTAGTGTTATTAGTACTGAGGATTAAACCGGTAAGTGTGTCTATAGACGCCTGAATAATATCTTGTTCTCTTTTCTTGCAAATGCCTTCAAGGCACTCTTGGGCAACCTTGATGCTCTGCATAAGCTTAGACTCACTTGCAGATTGGAGATCAATGGGGCTCAAGATAGCAGCTGGTATGGCTTGGCTACCAGTTGCCTTAGGAGTCTCCATCTGTGTGCTCTTCATCACTTCGATTGTCTTGTCTGCTTCTTTCTTCTTTTTCTTCTCCTTTTCTTTTCTCTTTTTCTTCTCTCCATCTTCCATCTTCTTCTTGTTGTCTTCTTCTTTCTGCTTCTGCTCTGATTCTGCCTTCTTCTTTGCTTCCTCTTCCTTCTTCTTCTGTGCTTCTTCCTCCTTCTTCTTTTTTTCTTCCTCTTCCTTCTTCTTCTTCTCTTTCGCTTCCTTCTTCTTCTGTTCTTCCTCTTCCTTCTTTTTCTTCTCTTCTGCTTCCTTCTTCTTCTTCTCTTCTTCTTCCTTCTTTCTCTTTTCTTCCTTATCCTTTTCTTCTTTCTTTTTCCTATCATCTTCTTGCTTCTTCTTTTCTTCATCTTTTCATTTCTCCTCTTCCTCCTTTCTCTTCTCTTCCTCTTTCTTTTGTTTCTCATCTTCATCCCTCTTCTTTTTCTCTTCCTGTTCCTTTCCTACTTGCTATGTGTCCTCAGCTTGTTCACCACCCTAATCGGCTTGTTGCCCCTATCCAGTTCACTCAGAAGGTATGTTCTAAGTGACATCTTCTACATCCAGGGCATTGACATTGATGGTGTCAATTAGTTCTTCCACCAGGTTTCCTTCATCATCAAAGACTTCATCCGGTTCGGAAATAACCAGTTCCTTTTCCACTTGGAGGTTGCCCATTCGCGCTTTGTGAGAGCTGATAGCATGAGCCATATGCTGATTTGTATCTTTTTCAACATCATCAACTCTCCCCTCCAACAACCAGAGTCTTCTTCTCCTTGTGAAGAAGAGACCTTTATTTTGATCCAGGGCATCAAATAATTCTGAATTCGAGAGTTCGGGGAAGTACTGTGCAAAGACTTTCTCCCTAATCTCTTGTTCCTTTTCAATGGCAATGCACCATTTATTATCTAATGCTTTAAATAATGAATCTGGTGTCTAATATTTAATCTCTGATGGTGACCGATCATTTTTTCATAAATAAAGAATGATTTCCTATAGTACGTCATCTTTTTCCTCACTATTAAATTCATCATAATAGTCTATTAAATCATGAAGTAACTTTCTCCTAATATTTTTTACTATTCTTTGACAATGTGTCAAACATTTGTATGAGGAGATGTCTATATTTGCCAGTGCAGATGTTGTTGGTTCATTCTTCTTCATCTTCTTTGTCTGTCTTTCCTTCTTTGGCTATTCATCAGACTCAGTTTCTTCGGAGTCTAGTTCATTTGCCTTAGTCTTCCTCTTTCTTTCGAAGACTTTTGCCGATGTTACCTCCTGTTTCTTCTTTTCCGGTGACTGCTTGGTCACTCTTGGAGTTGCAATGGTAGCTGGTGCCGATGTTGTAGGCACTACCTTAGCTTTCTTAGTTGCTAGTTATTTTCCCTTCTTCACTGACAGTTTTTCAATCAATGCAATCCTCTCGAAGTAGGTTCTGATCCTCTTAGCCTTTGGATCAAGAGGTGAGGCAATAAAGGTTGAGGCATACCCTTCCAGCATGTCAAACATAACTTCATAGCCCATAGGCTCCACATCCTCCATTCTAGGCTCAATAGCCTCCATTAAACATTTGTCCACTTGAATAGTGAAACAGATGTCATCTTCATATTTCTTGACTATGTCTCCTGAGATTCTTACCCTCTGACTCATCTTTCTTCTAAACTCATCAAAATATTTGTTCAGTACCTCAGGGTAGCCAGTTCCAATGGCTTGTACACTTTCCTTTATCTGCTTAGTTACTGGTTGGTCAGGGGACCACTAGACATCTCCTACACCAGGAAAGTAGCCTTGGAAATAGAAAAACAACCCTACCGGCAATTGTCCTGCTTGATTGCCTTAATATTTAGTAGGAGTTGCCTCTGCATGCTAGTGCATAATTCAAAAGATGCATCCTCTTTTATCATTTGGTAAGTGGCATTTACCACTACAGCAGATACAAAATTAATCCTGCTAGCTGAAAACATTATGTATCCTATCACCATTCAGGCGTATTTCACCAGATCATCCTTGATAGGATTGATTGTCATACCCCATGAATCACTTGTTGAACCGGTGAGCTTTGTCATTTCCATTTTTCTCACTTTTCTCAAGGCTAGCACCTCCCCTGTGTTGCAGAAACCGGTGACTACATGAGTTGCCTAAGGCATGGTATCATGCATCCTTTCTAGGTACATCTTGTCACCATGGACTCTGCTCAAGATGATCCTAATGTGATCGTCTATGAAGTCTTCTAGAAAATATACTGCATTGTGAAATTTCTTCTTCTCTATTACACTAAATTTCAGTTTGATCTTTTTGTCCTTGCCACAAAATAGACCTAATTGAGTATGAATAGCTAAAGACCCTAGGTCTTCTATCTTGCAATCAATATAATCAGAAATTCCTTCTTCGACTATGACTCTAGCTGGAACTTGTGATAAAGTATTATATTTGGACTTCCTCTGAATAAAACTTTCTAACTCTATGGATGTACTCAAACTTGTATGTGATGCAAAAGTCATTGAAGAGTATTTCAAGAACACGAAAAATACCTTTCAAACGTGAATTTAGGGCTTCCTGATTCTACTTCACTCCACTCTTCGTCGGATGCCAAATCACCGCTTTGAGTTCTCCACTACCGCTTGCAAACTAGATTTGAATGTCTTTCAAGGTTATCCAGTTTCTTGAAATCTAATCTCAAATCACCTTTTCTTTGCTCGAAAACAAATAGTGAGAAATGGTTTGAAAAATGCATTTATACATGTTTCTCATCTACCATCATTAATGCTCCTCTATTAGGGCATAAACCCTAATTTTTCTTTTTACCATTTCCAATCTTCTACCAAGCGACAGTTATTGCATACCAGTTAAGGTCTTTTACCAGTGTCAACTAGGGGTTTGAAAGCATTTCGCCATTTGCTCCCCCTAAGCCTTTAAGGCTTAGTTTGCTGGTTCCGATATTTCCACACTAGGTGCAGAAACCGGTTCCTCTTCCAACATTATTGGTTTCTTCCTCCATGTTTTCTTCATGTCCCCTTGAACTTTTTCAACATCTATTTCTCCTTCCTAAGTGACCAGTATATCATCAAATATACTTTTTCTGCTTCTATAGAATCTTGCAATGTGACCCGGTTTGTTGCAGTGATAGCAAACAAGTCTAGGTGCTCTCCAAGGTCCATTGTACATGTTTCCATTCTTCCTTTTGCATGTTGTAGTAGTGTGACCATGACCATGATAGAACATACAACTCTCTCCATCTAGTTGCCGCTTGATGGCCACCACTTCTTGACTAATGATTGAAGACATTAAACCGGTTGTGGTTCCGGTTCATAAAAGGTTCAAGACCAGTTCCTTGGTTCCTCTGAGGATATCATCCAATGTTATTCATTACAGACTTGCATTCAAATGCTCTATGCCCAAACTTGTTGCATGCATAACAATGACCATTGAACTTATTTGATCTAGGTATATTGTTGATAAAATAAGGAAAATTATTGTAGGCCTTGCTCCTACATACATTGGCAATGTGTCCTTGTTTAAGACAATTAAAGCAAATAGGTTTGAATTTTTTCTTACCTTTTCCTTTGAGTGTCGGTTGCTTCTTTGATACTTTAGCATTTGTTCCTAAGGAATCTCCTTCCTCATGTCCAGAAAAACCAAGACCATTGGTATTCTTTGCCGGTCTAGATGACTCAAGCTTTTTCTCTAGCTTGACAATACTTTTGCCAAACTTAGCAAGTATTTCCTTTGACTCAAAGAGTTCTTTGGAAATAGTAGTATTTTTCTCTATTAGACTTGCATTTTCAGAGATGGCAATGTTCAGTTCTCCTTGCATTTCTTCTTTTTCCATTCTTCTCTCATGAAGGTGAGCAGTCAGTGCACTAATCTCTTGTTTCAACTTGGAGATCTCATGATCTCTGTCCTTTACCAGATCTTCAGCTTTTCTCCAATTCTCAAGCTCTTGACTAAACTGAATAGTCAGTCCTTCCAACTCCTTTCTCAGATTGGAGTTTGAATCATTCGGCTTATTCACTTCAGCAATCATGGCTTCCATGTTAGCTTCATCTTCAGAACTACTTTTAGATAGTTCCATCAGCCTCTCTGCATGTTCTCTCCTTTTTGCTTGAGATGCCTTGTATTTGACCATAAGACCATCATAGGCTTGCTCAGACTTAGTGAGCCATTGAGTAAGTTCCCTCAAGGCGTATTCCCCCATATCTCTTTCCAAGTGGTTAAACTTATAGAAAGGTAGGCTTTGATACCAATTGATGAATACTAAGAGGGGGGGTGAATTAGTATGCCAAAAACTTCTGCACTAAAACACTTACATAGTCTAAAGATAAACTGGTAAAGCAGTCTAATAGTCAAACCAGTTACCACACATGCAAACCAAAATGTGAATAAATAATTCACCCACAAAAGAAATACAACCATAACACAAGATATTTGATGTGGAAACCCAACTAGGAAAAACCACGATGAGATGGAACTCACAAGTCACTATCTGTAGAATAGAAACTAGACCAGTTAATGTCAAACCGGTTAAGGTCTTACAATGTTCTTCACCAGAACAGATCCTGTTAGGAATCTCAATCTCTGTTAGGAGATAAGTCTGATTAAAGACTACCTTGTTAGAGGATTTTAGATTCACATGTGTGAACCACCTTGCTAGAGGATATTACAAAGGCTTTGAGGCCTACCTGGTTAAGGGCTACAGACTTGTCAAAGATGTGAGTAATCAACAAGTGTTTGATCTATCTAATAGCACAAACTGCTTGGTTAGATCCAGTATTGCTCATAGCTAATGCATTCTAGCATTACTTCAGTCTCCTCTCTCTCTCTCTCTCATAGTTACAACTTGATCTTCTCAGATAAGATCATTCTCGACTCCCACCTTAAACCCTAGCTCAACATTAACCCTTTCAGCAACAACTTAAAACCCTAGACATGATGTCCTTTTAAATCTGATTTCATGTCGGTCTAATAGGATTACATTACAATTTCCTAGGTTCAATGAATCTAGACATACTCAGTAACACGACACAAGAAGCACCGTCAATGTGTTGGCATCGTCAAACAATTAGTGGATTGGTAACTCATCACAAAATGCCAGTTGGTAACTCATCACAGAGTATTACTGGTTCATACAATATACCAGTTGCTAGTTTGACAACAATGAAGACTGGTAAGAATGTGTTGTGCCACTTTGCTCCCTCGTACTGCTTGTGATCTACGAACTGCTTGGGGTTGACATGTCACTTTAGACCGGGCAACACATTCTGCAAAATCACCACTAGTCTAAAGACTAGTATACAACATACCGGTTGGAACAAATACCGGTTGAGCACAAGCTCATACACATAAAGGTGATCTCAATACAAGTGTGTGTCCATCAATGACAATCACAACATAAACATAAAAAAAGCCAACAATTCTTGGGTATGTTTTTTATTGTATACTTGGATGACATTTTGATTTTAAATAAAATAAAAGAGGAACATTTGTTGCAGTTAAGACAAGTTTTACAGAGGTTGAGAGAAGAAAAGTTACTGATCAATATCAAGAAGTCCAATTCCATGAAGGATAAGTTAGTGTATTTGGGCTTTTTAATATCTTAGGATGGTTTGAAGATGGACCCGGAGAAAGTGAAATCCATTGTTGAGTGGCCTACACCAAAAAGCATTGGAGAGATAAGATCATTTCTGTTGGCAATATTGCATTATAACAGACAATGAAATATTGTTGAAATTTCAATAAGGATATTGAGAAGGTTGTTGATGATTATGGAAATAATTGATTAAGGATGTTTTACTGTTTTGATATTATTATTTTGTCATTGATATCAAGTAATTGATTTTCTAATTTAGTATGATGTTGCCATATCTTGAGAAGTATGATTTAAAGATTATAAAGATGTCAGTAAAAGACACAGGAAAGAATATGATGAATAAGGGGATGAATAAGGTATTCAATGGGTACCTAGTACCGAGTCATACAATGATGAGATCATGATGTTTTAGATTGTTTTAACATTATACATATGTTGTAAAATGTATAGGTTAATGCTGTACTATGTTATCAAGAAAAGAACCTAGTCGGTAAACCCTAAGGAACCTAGTCGATAAACCCTAAGGTTATCACTATCGGTTAATGAAGGCGGAATGTCTACCGAGTGAAGTTTAGTATTCACCGAGTTGTTATTGAGTTGTAACTAAGCTATAACAGAATGCATTAAATGTTTGCATGCTTTATTTAATGAAGGAAGCTGATGAGCTAGAACTGATTAAATGATTGGTGAGCCATGGATGAAGTTTGTTAATGAATCTAAGGCAAAGGAAAGTCGGCATGAAGATCTACAACATAGATTGAACTACAATACCTTGGCACAAGTTCCAAAAAATGTATGTAAGTTCCAAGGTGGGGTAAAACATTTTTAGATCGAAAGATGCATTGAACCTGGACAAAATCAAAGATCTAATGGCTATGGTTGATCATGGGAAATGTGATCAATGAGATTAAGTGGTTACCTAATTGTTTATAAATAGGAAACTATTGATAAATAATGTATGTGGGAAAGTGTATACACAGGGATGCTACATAGTGATTACCAAGCACATAAGCTTGAAGACCTGTTAGAATAATAGAGTATAGAAGCCCAACAGATAGACAAGATTAGTTCTATGTCTAGATTGTATTGAACAAATAGGAATTTGCTTTAGCATTCTAGATGTGAAGTTGCATATAGATTTTATTACTGTTATTTTGTGAAAGTAACAGAAAATCTCTTAACCGAGTGGACTTAACAGTCTTATTTGTAAAACCCTCTACCAAGGTGACATTCTGATTGAGTGTTTGAAATCCATAAACAAGGTCACTTCTAACAAGGTGAAGATCCTAATAGATCTGAGGGAAATCCCTTAACTGAGTCACGTCTAGCAATGTGTTTGTAATCTTTAACAGGATTTGCTTTTAACTGAGCATACTCTAGAAGAGTATATTTCTTAGTGGGTCCAAAATCCCACAGTGGTTTTTCCCTATGTTGGTTTCCATGCTAAATCTGGTGTTATGAGGTTTATGATGTTTATATGCTTTTGAGATTGCATGTTTAACAGTTTTGGTTATATTACTGAAATATATGTTACCAAGGTTGAATCTGATGTTTTTATGGATGATTAAGGTTGTATGATTCACCCCCCCTCTCATCTCATTGGCTATTGGATCTGTACTTATATTAAGTATTAGAACTATCAATTGATATCAGAGCTTTGGACTCTAGAAGGAAAGTTTAAAGGAACTTGAGATAAAGATCCAAACATGTATAAGAGGGATGCACTGAAGATGAACAAGTCAAGTTTCTCTAAATGGCAGAAAAGGATGAAGCTACATCTATCAGGAGTTGGAGAATATGTTGTATACTATTTGAATAATGATTTTGTCACACTGAGCACCTATCCATTGACTATGGAAGAGATAAAGGCAAAGCAAGAACATATTCAAACAATGATTGAAATAACATCTGCATTGACTGACTCAAAGTTTAATGATCTAGAAGGCTGCAATGATGCAAAGGCAATGTGGGATAAGCTCATATCAGTATATGGAGAAGATGAACATGTTCAAAGAGCAAAAGTAGATAGTCTAAGAGGACAACTTGAATCTATGAGGATGAATGAAGGTGAGAACATAACTCAGTACAGTACAAGACCAAAGAAGATTGTCAATCAATCAAAGGAGAAGGTGGAACTATTGAAGAAAAGGATATAAAAAGTAATTTGTTAAGAACCCTTCTACCAGCTTATGCAATCCGAGTCTCTACAATCAATGAATTGAGGTCTATACCTAATATGCCAATTTCTTTAGATGCTACTATTGGTAAGCTACATGCATTTGAATTAAGTAATTTTGATAACAGTGGATCTTCGGTAAATAAAGTTGAATCTACATTTAGTTTTTTTCATCTTGATGAATCTAATGATTTCAATGAAAGAAAGTATAAGTACTCTGAAGGAGATCATAGTGGAGCAAGTGAAAGATTTCGTAAGAACATGGAGGCAGTACACAAACTGTATGAGGAAATCAGAAAGCAAGAAGAGTTTGAAGCACTATTAGCCAAAAGGTTACCAAGAGGCAAAGGTAAGTATAAAGGAGAACTACCTTTAAAATGTTTCAATTGTGATAAGATAGGACATATGGCTTCTAACTATCCTGACAAAGATTCTACTTAAAAGAGAGATTACCGAGATGATAAATAGAAAGAAAATCATTACAGAGGACACCAAGACTTCAAAAGAAGAGATAGAAAGACATGCTTAATAGCTTATGAGGAATCCAATGATGATAAATCAGATGAGACTGATACAGAGGAAGTAGTTTATGTGGCTATCAAAGATGGATCAGATGAAGAAAGGTATGAAGAAAAAGCCCTAATATCTCACATAAACACTAATGATTCTCGGATTATAGATAGTGGATGCTCACATCATATGACAAGAGATAAACACAAGTTTGTTATATTAGAAGATTATGATGGAGGCTATGTAAGATTTGGTAATGATGCACCATGTCCGGTGAAAGGTAAAGGATCCATAACACTTCTTGACAATGCAAGATGCAATGATGTTTATTGGGTTGAAGGTTTGAAATACAATTTGTTGAGTGTAGCACAACTAAACAACACAGGTTACTGAATAGAATTTCAGAAAGGAATTGTCAAAGTTCATGACAAGAATGGAAAGTTAGCTACTACCGGGACACAAACAAAAGGCAACACATTTCACCTTGACTCAACTTGGAATAAGTGTTTGCATGCAAAGTTAGATGATACCTAGTTATGGCATAAAAGGTTTTGTCATGTAAATTTTGATAATCTAATCAAAATAAGCAAGAAGCATAGAGTAAGAGGTCTACCGAGTCTTGAAAAACCTGATAATGCTATATGTTGATGATGCCAGATGGGTAAGATGACAAGATCAAGCTTCACAAGTAAGTCTTACACTTCTAAGGGAATTTTAGATCTAGTGCACACTGATCGTTGTGGTCCTATGAAAGTTCAAAGTTATTATGGTGATAAATATTTCATATTATTTGTGGATGACTATTCAAGGATGATGTCAGTAATGTTTCTAAAAGAAAAATCAGAAGCTTTTCAAATGTTTAAATGGTACAAGCCAAGAGTTGAAAATGAAACAGGAAGACAACTAAAATGTCTTAGATTGGATAGAGGAGGAGAGTTCACATCTGATGAGTTCAACTTATTTTGCAATAATCATGGTATTAAAAGACTAGTCTCTACACTGAGAACTCCACAGTAGAATGGAATAGCTAAGAGAAGAAATAGACCTATTGTAGATTGTGCTAGAACACTAATGATTGAAAAGAAGGTGCCACAAACATTTTGAAGAGAAGCAATAAGCACAACAGTTTACACCTTGAACCAAGTTCAATTGAAGAAAGGTACTTTGAACACACCATATGAAATCTGGTATCATAAGAAACCTAATGTAAGTTATTTTAAAATCTTTGGAAGTAGATGCTATGTTCATAAAGATGATAGAAATGGCAAGTTTGATTAGAAAAGTGAAGAAGGAACATTTATAGGTTATTCTTCTAGAAGCAAAGCATTTAAATGTCTGATCAAATCATCTAACAAAATAGTAGAAAGTGCAAATGTGAAAACCGATGAATTTGCAGAAAGAAATGATGAAGGAAATTTGAAGGAACGAGAAGACTATGATTAATTTGTCTATGTTCAACCGAGAAGTCTTACTAAGAAGACTGTTGAAGAAAATGAAGAGAATATCCAGTTACCAAGTGATGAAGAAGATCATAAAGAGCCTACCGAGCTTGTATTAGCCAAGTATGTCAGAAGACATCATGCACCAAGTCAAATAATAGGAGATAAGGATGATCTAGTGATGACAAGGAACAAACTAAGATAGAACACATGTTTGATATCTGAATTTGAACCGAGAATAGTGAAAGAGGCATTCAACAATGAAGATTGGATAAATGCTATGACAGAAGAGATTGATCAAATCAAGAAGAATGACACATGGACACTAATCCCAAGACCAAAGGACAAAAATGTAATCAGTACAAAGTGGATTTTCAGAAACAAGCTAAATGAAAAAGGAGAGGTCATTCAAAATAAGGCAAGACTAGTTTGCAAAGGTTATGCTCAAGAAGAAGGAATTGATTATGGTGAAACTTTTGCACTTGTTTCTAGACTTGAAGGAGTAAGAACATTGTTGGCCTATGCTACTTTCAAAAACTTCAAGGTATATCAAATGTATGTCAAATCTACATTTCTGAATGGAATATTAGAAGAAGTTTTTATTGAACAACCTGAAGGATTTGTTGAAGACAATAATAAAGATCAGGTATGTAAATTGAACAAAGCTTTATATGGTTTGAAACAAGCACCTAGAGCATGGTATGAAAGATTTCACTCTTATTTGATTAAGATTGGTTTTATAAGGACAAGTGAGAACATCAACATGTACATGAAGAATGATGAAAATAGAATACTGATCTAAACCATATTTGTTGATGATATTATATTTTGTGGAAATGACTCTCTATGCAAAAACTTTGGAAATGAAATGAGCAAAGAATTTGAGATGTCATTAATCAGTGAAATAAAGTATTTTATAGGTTTACAGATACTGCAAATAAAAAATGAGATTTTCATTACTCAATCCAAGTACATAAAGGAAATCTTGAAGAAATTTGGAATGGAGGATTCAAAACCAGTAAGTACTCCTATGACTACCAACTGTAAATTATCAAAGAATGATGAATCTGTATCTATTGATGAGACACTTTATTGGTCCATGATTAGAAAGTTACAATATGTTGTTCACAATAGACTAGATATAGCACATGCAGTAGGTATAGTTGCAAGATTCTCTGTAGATCCTAAGGAAACACACATGACAAAAATAAAAAGAATCTTTAGATACTTAAAAGGCACTGAGGATTATGGCTTAGTATATCAGAAAGGAAATGATTTTGATTTAAAAGTTTATACTGATGTTGATTAGGCAGGGAACATTGATGACAGAAAAAGCACAAGTGGAGGAGCTTTGTTTTTAGGAGAAAGACTAGTGAGTTGGCTTAGCAATAAACAAGGATGTGTTTGACAATCAACAGCAGAAGTTGAATACATTGTTGCAGCATTGAATTGTACCAACATTGCATGGATCAAACAACTGTTGGAAGGTATAAATGAGAAAGTTACCGAGCTAGTAACTATCTTTTGTGACAATACTAGTGCCATTAATATTTCAAAGAATCCTGTTATGCACTTTAAGACAAAGCACATCTCTATCAAATATCATTATCTTAGAGAAGAAGCTCAAGAGAAGAAAGTGGTGTTGGAGTATGTTAGCACAAAGGAACAAATAGAAGATATCTTCACCAACCCACTACCAAGGGACACTTTTGAATATCTCAGAAGTAAGTTAGGGGTCCTACCCCTATCTTCCACTCACTGACCGAGTTCGGTGAAAGAATCAATCCAATGACTCTTTCGAATATCTTTTGGGAGTTGATGCTCATTTATACACTTTAGGATGTTTTCTAAAGGTGTACAAGAATTATTATAGGAATTATTATAGTAATTATTATAGGAATATTATAGGGAATAGGAATTAAAGACAAAATGCTTTGACCAAGACTGAATTGATACACAACAACAAGAAATCATTTCATACAAAAAGAAATTATGTTTTAGTTCTTTACTTTTTGGCATTGTTGTCAAAGGGGGAGAAGACTAATATTAGGGGAGAAGACTAATGAGAAAATTGAAGAAAATTGGAAAGAAAACTGAAGAAACAAGAGAAGTCTAATGTATGGGGGAGAGCATTTCAGCATTTCAGAATCACAACAATCCGAATCTTTTAAGGTCAAATCAATTGGTTTTTCCATCAATGCCAAAGGGGGAGATTGTTGGCAATATTGCATTGTAACATACAATGAAAGATTATTGGCATTTCAATAAGGATATTGAGAAGGTTGTTGATGATTATGGATATAACTGATTAAGGATGTTTTACTGTCTTGATATTATTCTTTTGTCATTGATGTCAAGTAATTGTTTTTCTAATTCAGTATGATGTTGCCATATCTTGAGAAGTATGATTTAAAGATTATAAAGATGTCGGTAAAAGAAACAAGAAAAAATATGATGAATAAGGGGATGAATAAGGTATTCAATGGGCAACTACTACCAAATTAGACAATGATGAGATCATGATGTTTTAGATTGTTTTAACATCATACATATGTTGTAAAATGTAAAGGTTAATACTATACTATGTTATCAAGCAAAGAACCTAGTCGGTAAACCCTAAGGTTATCGCTATCAGTTAATGAAGGCGGAATGTCAACCGAGTGAAGTTTAGTATTCATGGAGTTGTTACCGAGTTGTAACTGAGCTATAACAGAATGCATTAAATGTTTGCATGCGTTATTTAATGAAGGAAGCTGATGAGATAGAACTGATTAAATCATTGGTGAGCTGTGGATGAAGTTTGTTAATGAATCTAAGGCAAAGGAAAGTCGGCATGAAGATCTACAGCTCAAATTGAACTGCAATACCCTGGCACAAGTTCCAAGAAATGTATGCAAGTTCCAAGGAGGGGTAAAACATTTGCAGAATGAAAGATGCATTGAACTTGGACAAGATCGAAGATCTGATGGCTATGATTGATCATGGGAAATTTGATCAAGGAGATTAAGCGGTTACCTAATTGTTTATAAATAGGAAACTGTTGATAAACAATGTACGCGAGCAAGTGTATGCACAGGGATGCTACATAGTGATTACCGAGCATAGAAACTTGAAGACCTGTTAGAATAACAGAGTATAGAAGCCCAACAGATAGACAAGATTAGTTCTATGTCTAGATTGTATTGAACAAATAGGAATCTGCTTTAGCATTTTAGATGTGAAGTTGCAAATATATTTTATTACTGTTATTTTGTGAAAGTGACAGAAAATCTCTTAACCGAGTGGACTTAACAGTCTTATTTGTAAAACCCTCTAGCAAGGTGACATTCTGATTGAGTGTTTGAAATCCTTTAACAAGGTCACTTCTAACAAGGTGAAGATCCTAACAGATCTAAGGGAAATCCCTTAACCGGGTCACATCTAGCAATGTGTTTGTAATCTTTAACATGATTTGCTTTTAACCGAGCATACTCTAGAAGAGTATATTTCTTAGTGGGTCCGAAATCCCACAGTGGTTTTTCCCTATTTGGGTTTCCACGTTAAGTCTAGTGTTATGAGGTTTATGATGTTTATATGCTTTTGAGTTTGCATGTTTAATAGTTTTGGTTATATTAATGAAATATATGTTACCGATGTTGAATCTGATGTTTTTATGGATGATTAAGTTTGTATGATTCACCCCCTCCTCTCATCTTGTTGGCTATTAGATATGTACTTATATTAAGTATCAGAACTATCACATTTCATGGATTGGCTAGTTTTTAGCAGAGGTTTATCAGAAATTTCAGTTCAGTTTGTTATCCTATGAATGAGACCATGAGGGGAGATAGGAATTCAAGTGGACCATCGAAGAAAACAAAAGTTTTGAGTTATTGAAATAGAAAGTGACTAAGCAGCCTGTGTTGGCTTTACCAGATTTGAATAAGGTATTTCAAGTGGATTGTGATGCAAGTGGAGCAACAATAGGAACAGTTTTGAGTCAAGAAGGGAGAACAATGACATATTTCAGTGAGAATCTAAATGATGCCCAGAAGAGATATTTAGTATATGATCAGGAATTCTATGCCGTAATTCAAGACTTGAAGAAATGGAGATATTACTTGCTGCCTAAGGATTCTTTGTTGTATACAGATCATCAAGCTTTGCAATATTTGAGCAGTCAGAGTATGTTGAATCAGAGACATATGAGATGGGTAGAGTTCTTGTAGAGTTAAACCTTTGTGTTGAAACATAGAAGTGGGAAATCTAACAAGGTTGTTAATGCATTGAGTAGGAGAAGGAATTTTCTGATAGAGATGAGAGTGATAGTATTAGATTTTGAAGATTTGAAGACCTTGTATTATGAAGACCCAAATTTTGCAGAACCTTGGAAATCCTATAGAGAACCGGTTATGGTTGATAGGAGAAAATAGTTGGATTACTTCATTCAGGATGGGATGTTATTTAAGAGAGTGCAATTGTGCATACCTAAAAGTTCCATGAGAGAGAACATGATAAAATAGTTGCATTGGTAAGTGAGCAGTACTTTTGGCCCTAGATTCATAAAGATGTTAAGAGATATGTGCCAAGTTGTATAGTTTGTCAATCTGCAAAAGGTAGTAGTAAGAATGTGGGATTGTATAAACCTCTGATAGTACCGGTAAGACCTTGGGAGGACATAAGTATGGATTTTGTTCTTGGCTTACCTAGGGCACAAAGGGAGAATTATTCTATATTTCTGGTAGTGGATATAATTTCAAAGATGGCTCATTTCATACCTTGTAAGAAGACATTAGATGCATTGCATATAGCAGACCTATTTTTCAAGGAAATGGTGAGATTGCATGGATTGCCTAAGAGCATAGTTTTAGATAGAGACACTAAGTTTAGTGGCTATTTTTTGGAGAACACTTTGGAAGAAGATGAAGATGGATTTGAAGCTCAGTTCTACTTTTCACCCATAGACTGATGGATAGACAAAAGTAGTTAACCGGAGTTTGGGAAACTTGTTGAGAAGTTTAGTAGGAGGTAAAATTGGAAGTTGGGATTTGATCCTTGCATAAGAAGAGTTTTCCTATAACAATTCAGTGAATAGAAGTACCAGAAAACACCTTTTGAGATTGTTACTGGAGTGCATCCTAAAGGAATAGTGGAATTGAGAGACATTAGTAGTGAAGACTAGAAGAGTTTAGAAGTAGAAGAATTTGAAGATCAGATGGCAACATTATACATTCAGGTTAAACAACATTTGAAAGACATGATTAGCAAATACAAGGAGAAGGCAGATGAGAAGAGGAGACATAAGGAATTTGAAGTTGCCAATGAAGTGATGCTCTATTTGATAAAAGAGAGATTCCCAGTTGGAACTTTTAATAAGTTGCAGATGAAGAAGTTTGGACCCTATAAGATCTTGAGAAAGTTCAGTTCTGGAAATGCATATGAAGTGGAGCTACCGGATAGTCTAAGTATTTCACCTATATTCAACATTGCAGATCTTCATGAGTACTATGAACCAGAATTTAGTGAGGACAATATTGCAGAGTTGTAGAAACAACTTCCCCGGCAGGAACCAGATCAGATTGAAGAGATTTTGGATAGTAGGATGAATCATAGTACCTAAAGCAGGTAGTACAAAGAATACCTTGTGAAGTGGATGAAAAAACCAATGGAAGACTCATCTTGGATTTCTCAGGTAGAGGTAGATTGCCTTGGTTTTCCTCTGACCCTAGAAAAGTGAGAGGCTCACATTTTATAAACCCCAGATGTCAGATGCAGGAGCATCCCCAATTCATAGCAATCTTGCATCAACCAAAAACATTTTTCTTTTATGTTTGTTTTATGTTTGTAGTTTCAGTTTTCCTTTTTGTGTGTCCCAGTTCTGGCACACCGGTTTCCTATGGAGTTGGATTCTTCTTGAAGACTTTCTCACCATGCTTTATCTCTAACCGTATCTCATTTGGATCACTTTCTGACAAGATATTGCTAATGGTTTTCCTTGAGAGTTTCTTGTTACCAGATTGTTCTATTGTTTCAGGTTGCCTGAGACCTATTCTAGTGATCTACCAAAACCCATTTTGATGCTTGCGGAGCCTGGGACATTCATCTCAATTTTTCTTGATGTGTGTCAGACCTTCTACATTTTATCCTTTGGATCTTCTGGAGGCCGACCTCATTCATTTCTGCACATTAGAGTTTTTGATCCTTTTGGGCCGACTTGATCCTTTGGATCTATGTATATATTTGTAATCATTCTTTAGAATGAAATCAATCAACTCAAAGAATAAAGGAGTATTAGATAGATAGTGCTTAGAAGATAGATCTTTCGATTCAAGATCTTGGTGAGACCTATTCTACCAGGCCTATGTGTCGGTATGTTGTAACCTGATTGTTACCAGTTGGATGTAATTGACTTTCATGCAATAAAAATTAACTATTATGCATTGCCTCCATCATATCTGTGTATTTCCGTTGTGTTAACTCTTGCTGACTGATTTGGACTGATCTCCTCGAGGGCCCTCCTCGTCAGTGACTGCTTCATAATCTTAGGTTTTCTAGAACATTGGATGATATTCCTCGTAGTTATAAACCAAATGATGTAGTATGTTTAGTTGTTTAATTAGCTACATTTGACAAGGAAGAGAGTTATCTACTAAGAGATAAAGATCCCAAAACCTTGCATCAAGCTTATAGGATAGCAATGGATATTGAGAACAACTTGAAGTATGGAATTCCTAAGGGTTATCTATCTACAAGGGTATACTATCCCAAAATATTAGAGGTTAAAGAGAGGCATGAGCCTGAAGATAAAGATCAATGTGAAGGCATTTACATCCCTATTGATCACATTAACCCTATTATTGATTATGATTTGAACAGAAATGTGAGTGAAGATAACTTGTCCCAAAAAGTAGTTATTCCTCATATTAATGACGGAAAGGTAAAGGAGATATTATATGACATATTGGATATAGAGATGGAGATGATGTCATTCACTTCACCAAAAGATATCAACAATGGTTATTCCAAGAAGGATATCCCACAAGAGATTCATCTACAGTCTTTGTTTCAGACAGATCCAAAAGTGAGTATAAAGGATTCAAAAGTTTTATGTCTGAAGCTGATGCAAGTATCCAATATTTAATTTATGACTTTAGTTTCTCAAGAATTAGTTATATATGTTGGCAAATGCACACACCAATGAGATATTGTAGGTGATTGAAGGTTTTTTCATTGATGGCAACCTTACAATCCTATGACACCGGCAAGAAAATTTACCGGCACTGGCAAAGACAGACTCTACATTGGCACAAAGACCACCGACAGTAAAAGGAAGCATACCGGCATAGAATCCGATAGGAATTTTGTTTGTAATATATTTTGTTAATTATTGTAAAATCATTGTAAGCCAACTTGGAAAGTTGTAAAATGACTCATATATATAAGAGATCATTGTAGAACATTTTGTAATAGATGAAAGAAAATATATAGGTGAAATAAGGTAGACCTATTATGTGAATTATAGGTTAAGGGTTTATGTATGAAGCAGAGCTATAAACCAGAACTGGATCTAGCATATTAGATGCTATCTTGAAGTAGTACAAGACATTGGATTTATATAATCCATTTTGTAATTGAACAGTGAGCTCTAGGCACTTGGCCTTCCTGCATGTGTAGGCCCCTCTTGTAGCAGTAATATTCTCTTATTGGCCAATAAGTGAATATTGTGGGTCACAAATTCCACCAAGGTTTTTCCCACATTGGGTTTCCTTGTTAAACTATTGTGTTATGGTGTGTTTTTCATGTGGTTGTTGTTATCTCTATTTTTTGCATTACTTTCTATTTACCGGTATACAGTATTGATATGCTCTACATGTTTTAAGTTAACAAAATCTTTAAACCAGTTAGATACTGATTCACCCCACCCTCTCAGTATCTGTGGGAATCCTAACAATTGGTATTAGAGCCTGGTCCTCTATTTTCAGAAGCCTAACAGCTTAAGGAAGATCTTGACACCAGTAGAGATGGAAAACTTGATGAAGCAATTAGAAGCAGCTCTCTCAGAATATGATGTAGAAAAATTGAAAAATATCAAACTTGAAGATGATCTAAAAGCTGCACAAGATATTATTCAAGCACTTCAAAAAAATCTTACTATTACAAGAAACAAGAGAAGAGAACTTTGTGAAAAGATGCAAAATGAGAATGATGAAAAGGAAACTCTTAGTGATCTGATGAATAAAATAAAACAAGAAAACATGACAACAAAGAATGA
Source organism: Cryptomeria japonica (assembly GCF_030272615.1). Taxonomy (NCBI): domain Eukaryota; kingdom Viridiplantae; phylum Streptophyta; class Pinopsida; order Cupressales; family Cupressaceae; genus Cryptomeria; species Cryptomeria japonica. The sequence goes on along the minus strand of NC_081411.1, from coordinate 778,292,966 downwards.
GATGCAGGATATGACTATGAGATTTTGTAAAGAAATTGAAGATAGAAAGAAGAATGAATAAGATTTGACTAGAAGACTAAGTGATGCTGCAAATGTAAACACAAGACTTAGTTATGAAAATGATATGTTGAAGATAGGTCCGATGCATGCACAAAATAACTCAAATGAACTCATGAGACATAAAGGTATCTTGGAAAGAGAACTAGATAGTGCAAATCAGCACAAAGAAAAAGTCAAGAAAAGCTCAGAAGAACTTGGTGACACTAATGGTCTTGGCTTTGAAGCTGGTGAAAGCTCTGGTAGTGCACACACACAGGACCAAGACAAACTGGTAAGACAACCTACTACTTATAAATTTAATGGCAAATGTTTTAATTGTAACAAGTATGGTCATAGAGAAAATCAATGTAAATCTAGAAATTATCAAAGCACAAATACAACCACCGGTCAATGTTGAAAATGCAACAAAATTGATCACAATTCATAGAATTGGAGAATGAATGTAAGATGTTATGTTTGTGGAAGATTTGGACACTTATCTAATCAATGCAGAACACAAACCGACATAGGATATGGAAAAGCTATTCAAAAAAATAATGTGACTTGTTATGCCTGTAACAAGATTGGACATATTGCAAAATTTTGTAGAAGCAATTCCTCACCAGTAAATAATAGAGGTCCTAGTTTGAAAGGTAAAGAAAAGGTTGAAGAAGTTAAGCAGGAATTCTCAAAACAATGGATCAAGAAATCAAATCTAAATGGTGATAGGAACACTCCTCTACTGGTAGAATAGAGTAACACTCCACCAGAAGAAGAGAGTAACACTCCACTGGTAGGAAACTCTTCATCTAATTGAAGAAAATTCCCTTAAGGGTTTAGCAATCAAATGTGAAACATGCTATTATTCCCTTGGTTGATGGTGAGAAGTTGAAATTACTTCTATACCAGCAGATAAGTTAAGTGATTACTTAACTGGCAAGCATTAAATGTGGTGGTTGGGAAAAATAACATTATAAATCAGTGTTTTGGCTCCAATTTCATTTCATCGAGCATTCAAACATTTGAAGAGCACGAAAATTCCTGAGTGAAGGCATTCCAAGCAAAGAAGAGAAGAAATTCATCAAGTAATAATTCTTAAGGTAGATAAAGGTATTTATATCCATGGCTTCTTCATCTGTTCCTGAATTCATAGCAAACCCTACTGTAGTCGAAGTGATCAAATGTCCTAGACCCATATTCCAGTTAGTTCTCGAGATTGCCAAGAAAGATGATAATGTTGGTGCATTTTCTCAAATCCCCAAAGGAGTACCTTTTGTAGAAGACCCTAGAATGTACATACATTGTCACATAGAAGAATTAGGTGATGAGGAAATCAAGAGCATGTATAAGACTGTAATTTGTTACGATTCTGGTAATGTGAAACCGGAACACAAAATAGTTGAAACCCTAGGATTCACTGAAATTCTCAGTATTCCGGATTTCCCTAAGGATGTTAGAAGGATAGTTCTAAGTAGGGTTCATGGTGAATTCTTCTGGTTAGACTCAGTTCACAAAATTACAAAAGAGGTAGTAAAGGCTGTAATTAACCTAACAGGTACAACATCCGATAAGAGATCTTGAAGAGTAAATGATGTAATTGACATAAATGTCAGATTCATTAGCATGATTTTAGGCTACAAAACCACACATGCAAATAGGTTAAATTTAGTCTCTAGCATATACATAAAGAGTGCCTATGATATGATTAAAGATAATGCAAAAATAGATGTGTGTGAATGGTTGAAAGATGAACATATTGACAATATTGGAAAGATAAAGAAAGACAAAAAGGGGACATTCAGATTTGGAAACCTACTTATCTGTTTAATGTTGCACATAACAAAACAGGTGCCTGGTATTAGTAACAAAAATCTTGGTTTTGATATACCGGTAGGCAACCAATTATCTGATTTACTAAATAACATGGGTGAAAATAGAGAAAAGAATATAAATGAGTACTTTCAGGCATTAAAGGCCCGGATGAATACCAGAGTTAGATTATCACGAGCAATTGTAAATAAGTATAAGGATGAAATATCCTTTGTTATTAAGAAGGATGAGATTTGGATGGAGGTAGTTATCCCAAGAACCATTTGGGTAACTGAAATGGGTTATGAAACTGATGACCACATAATTGAAACATATGCAAAAGCCCTCCTGGAAGCACCCAAGGAACCTAAAGAAGAGGTATTTGGCAATGCCGAGACTATTGAAAATCAAATCCAATCAAAAAAAGGGTAAAGAAGGGGGAAGCAATAGTTAGAAGAGGATCTAGATAAGATAAAGCTATCAAAGAAGATGTACTTAAGAAAACTGGTATTACTAAAGATGAGTTAGAAGCACAATAGCTAGAAACTCACCTTTCATCGGTTGCAACTTCTTCAGAAAGTGATATGCCAGCTAAATTTAAAAGAGTTGTGAGAAAAAGGGAACCTTCACCGGTATCTACACCTTCTCCTAGAAGAAACAAACAGAAACAAAAGGCAATAAGGCCCTCAGTTAGAAAAGTAACTTCAAAGAAGTAGTTAACACCCAAGAAAAAGACTCAACAAACCATTGCTCCAATTGACAAACTTCTAAATGAAATCACAGAGGATGGAAAGCTGAAAAACATCAATAAATTATATGATTCATTATCAGTTGATGGCAAGGAGAAAGTTGAAAATAGTGTAATTCTACACTTGGACATTTACAAGAAATTTCTAATGTAAGTTGTAGATGAATTACCGATAGAACTATATAAAATACTTGAAGCTAGAAGGCAAGCTATTGTAGAGCTTGATAAGAAAATGAAAATTGAAAAACTACTTGTTGTTTATCATGTCAACTCACCAAAAGAGATAGATGATCTAATCTCTAAGGCTAACCAGTTAGTATTTTTGTCTACACACCAACATGTAGCACTTATGGTTGGCAGAGTGAATGAGGTAGCAGAGGAAACTGCTAATGCATGGGACATATTCCTTGTAGAGAAGGAAAAGCAGGAAGAATATAGAAACCCTAAACCAATCAAAGTATATCAGAAGGATAAGGATAAGGGAAAATCCAAGGTTGGTGGATCACCTACCATAAAAATAAAAGATAACTTATCCCCACCACCTCTAGATACTCCACCGGTAGTTACCACTAACAATCAACCAGCTAGTGAGAGTATGGATATACCACAAGAGGACACCAATCCAAATTTTGAGGTGTTATATATAGTGGAAATTGACACACAAAAAGTCAATATTGTGGTAGATAAGGATACAACCGGGAAAAAGAATATGGCTAATGAGCCACTAGTAATAAATAGTACAGAAGGTAAACAGGCAGATCAACAGGCTCCATTACAACAATAGGTTCATATAGAGACATTGTCACGGGCATCAGCTGAGCAATCCAAACCTTTTCTTAAAGAAATGGAAACACAAACTAACCTACCAGAGGTCACCACAAGCAAGGAAACTGCTCCCACCAGTGAAATACTGATTATTGGCTCATCAAATGCAGAATTGAAATCAATTAATGTAACAGAAGTTCTTTTGGATTCCATTAAGAAGATAAAAGATTGTAGCTCACAAGCATACAAGGCAATAGATGATACCATTCCAATTTTGAAAATGATAGCACCAAAATGTAATGTAGATAATAGAGATTCTTTGATTCAACTTGACACTTTATCTAAGTATATTACTAACAACACTATGATAGTTGAACAAATAAAAGAGGAAGCATTCAAGGAGAGACTAGAGAAAGAGAAACACAAATTATTTGAGGAGGAAATAAAGAAGTGTACAAGGAAATTTGGCATACTTTTATCAGAACTATACAAAACATTGAAGGAATTTAAAACTTTGTACATAGATACATGTAAAACTAACTTTCTGACAGTTGATATAGACAAGAAGATCAACAAGATATAGGAGGAAATAAATCAACTAGCTGATAACTTCATTAATTCATTTGATTCATTATCAGTTTGTGAGTAGAAAATAACAAGTTTTGAGGAAGAACTACTAAAGTTGGAAAGAGAGAAGGAAAGAATAAAAGGAAAGGCTAAAGATCTAAAATGAAGTCTTAGTCCAAAATTGGACTACCTAGCCTCCTTAAGAAAAGAAATATCTGATGCTTTGATTCAAGGACATAAAATACCAGTAGAGAAAATGCAACACCTCACTGGTAAAGTTTAGAGGATAGAGGCCATAATAAAAGATAGCAAAAAGTTCATTGAGAGCCTGAATCTAGTTTTTGCAGATCTTTTTTAGATTGTAACCAACCAGTTACAAGGATGAAATAGGAAACCACACTCAATTGACACTTTGACAACCTTTGTCATTGATTCCAAAGGGGGGGTAGTGGAATGAGAAAAATAACCAACAAATGACTCATCAGCTTAGGGGGAGCACATATTCTTTTGGTACACAAATTTTTGGTAAGACAATTCTGGCAGAGTCTTTTGGATAAGAATTTTTGGATTTTTCTCATGAGTGTTGCCATTAATGCCAAAGGGGGAGATTGTTGGAAAATGCACACTCCAATGAGATATTGTAGGTGATTTAAGGTTTTTTCATTGATAGTAACCTTACAATCCTATTACACTGGCAAGACAATTTACTGACACCAGCAATGACAGACTCTACACTAGCACAGAGACCACCGACAGTAAAAGAAAGCATACCGGCACAGAAGCCGATAGGAATTTTGTTTGTAATATATTTTGTTAATTATTATAAAATCATTGTAATTCTACTTGGAAAGTTATAAAATGACTCATATATATAAGAGATCATTGTAGAACATTTTTTAATAGATGAAAGAAAATATATAGGAAAAATAAGGCAGACCTATTATGTGAATTATAGGTTAAGGGTTTATGTATGAAGCAGAGCTATAAACTAGTACTGGATTTGGCATAGTAGATGTTATCTTGAAGTAGTACAAGACTTTGGATTTATATAATCCATTTTGTAAGTCAGTGAGACTTCCCATTTTGTAATTGAGCAATGAGCTCTTAGCACTTGGCCTTACTGCATGTCCAAGCCCCTCTTGTAGTAGTAATATTCTCTTATTGGCTAGTAAGTGAATATTATGGGTCACAAATCCCACCGAGGTTTCCTCATTAAACTATTGTGTTATGGTGTGTTTTTCATGTGGTTGTTGTTATCTCTATTTATTGCATTACTTTATGTTTACCGGTATACAGTATTGATATGCTCTACATGTTTTAAATTAAGAAAATCTTTAAACTAGTTAGATACTGATTCACCCCCCTCTCTCAGTATCTATGGGAATCCTAACAATATATGATAATGATAATTCAGATGATGAGATGCCATCATTTTTTGCTGATAATGTCTGTGAGATAGGCAGTTGCATTGTGTGTTCAAATGATGAGAGTGGGTTGCAACTTGTGTCTATGCCATAGGGATCCATCCAAAGTTATGTGTATTAAAAGTTGATTGAGATGTGAGTCCTCGAAAATAATTTTTTGAATAGTTTCAAACCAATTGTCTCATGACAAATAGTTTGATAGTTCTGATACTTAATGAAAGTACAAATCTAATAGCCAACAAGATGAGAGGGGGGGGGGGGTAAATCATACAAACTTAATCATCCATAAAAACATCAGATTCAACCTCGGTAACATATATATCAGTCATATAACCAAAAACTGTTAAACATGCAAACTCAAAAGCATATGAACAATATAAACCTCATAACACCAGATTTAAAATGGAAACCCAAGTAGGGAAAAGCCATTGTGGGATTTCGGACCCACTAAGAAATATACTCTTCTATAGTATGCTCAGTTAAAAGTAAATCCTGTTAAAGATTACAAACACATTGCTAGATGTGACTCAGTTAAGGGATTTCCCTCAGATCTGTTAGGATCTTCACTTTGTTAGAAGTGACCTTGTTAAAGGATTTCAAACACTCAATAAGAATATCACCTTGCTAGAGGATTTTACATATAAGATTGTTAAGTCCACTTGGTTAAGAGATTTTCTGCTACTTCTCAAAATAATAGTAATAAAGATATGTCTACAACTTCACATCTAAAAATGCTAAAGCAGATTCTTATTTATTCAATACAATCAATTCATAGGACTTATCTTGTCCCTTTGTTGGGCTCTATACTCTATTATCAAAATAGGTCATCAAGCTTCTGTGCTCGGTAATCACTATGTAGCATCCCTGTGCATACACTTGCCCGCATACATTGTTTATCAATAGTTTCCTATTTATAAACAATCTTCTAACTGCTTGATCTCATTGATCACAATTCCCATGATCAATCATAGCCATCGGATCTTCAATCTTGTCTAGGTTCAATGTATCCTTCAATCTGAAAATGTTTTACCCTGCCTTGGAACTTGCATTTTCACCTTGGAACTTGTGTAAGGGTATTGCGGTTCAATCTGAGTTGTAGATCTTCCTGCTGATCTTTCTTTACCATAGACTCTTTAACAATCTTCATACATGGCTTACCAATCATTTAATTCGCTCCAGCTCATCAGCTTCCTTCATTAAATATCACATGTAAACATTTAATGCATTTTCTTATAGCTCGGTTGTAACTCAATGAATGCTAATCTTCACTCGGTAGACATTCTACCTTCATTAACCAATAGTGATAACCTTAGGGTTTACCGACTAGGTTTCTTAGGGTTTACCGACTAGGTTCCTTGCTTGATAACATAGTATAGTATTAACCTTTACATTTTACAACATATGTATGATGTTAAAACAATCTAAAACATCATGATCTCATCATTGTCTAACTGGATAGTAGTTGCCCATTGAATAACTTATCCCCTTATTCATCATATTCTTTCCTATGTCTTTTACCGACTTCTTTATAATCTTCATATCATACTTCTCAAGATATGGCAACATCATACTGAATTAGAAAATCAATTTCTTGACATCAATAACAAAATAATAATATCAAGATAGTAAAACATCTTTAATGAGTTATGTCCATAATCATCAACAACCTTCTCAATATCCTTACTGAAATGTCAACAATCTTTCATTGTCTATTATAATGTAATATTGCCAACAATCTCCCCCTTTGGCATTGATGGAAAAACCAATTGATTTGACCTTAATAGATTCAGATTGTTGTGATTCTGAAATGCTGAAATGCTCTCTCCCATACATTAGACTTCTCTTCTATTTTCAGTCTTTATTTCAATCTGTAGTCTTCTCTTAGTCTTCTCCCCCTTTGGTAGGTCTTCTCCCCCTTTGACAACAATGCCAAAAAGAAAAGAACTAAAACATATTTTGTTTCTGTAAGAAGTTATTTCTTGCTTTTGTGTATCAATTGAGTCTCGGTCAGAGCATTTGTCCTCAATTCCTGTTCCCTGTATCATTATTTATATTATTAATTCCATTACACTTTTAGAAAACATTCTAAAGTGTATAACTCTAGCATCAACTCCCAAAAGATATTCAATAGAGTCATCGGATTGATGCTTTCACGGAACTCGATCAGTGAGTAGAAGATAGGGGTAGGACCCCTAACTTACTTTTGAGATATTCAAAAGTGTCCTTTGGTAGTGGCTTGGTGAAGATATCTACTATTTTCTCCTTTGTGCTAACATATTCTAACACCACTTTCTTCTCTTGAGCTTCTTCTCTAAGATAATGATATTTGATAGATATGTGCTTTGTCTTAGAGTACATAACAAGATTCTTTGAAATATTAATGGCACTAGTATTGTCATAGAATATAGTTACTGGCTTGGTAAATTTCTCATTTATACCTTCCAATAGTTGTTTGATCCATGCAATGTTGGTGCAATTTAGTGCTACAACAACATATTCAGCTTTGGCTATTGACTAAGAAACACATCCTTATTTCTTGCTAAGCCAACTCACTAGTCTTTCTCCTAAGAAGAAAGCTCCTCCACTTGTGCTTTTCCTGTCATCAATGTTGCCTGTCCAATCAGCATCAGTATAAAATTTTAAATCAAAATTATTTCCTTTCTGATATACTAAGCCATAATCCTCAGTTCCTTTTAAGTATCTAAAAATTCTTTTGATTGTTGTCATGTGTGTTTCCTTAGGATCTGGAGAAAATCTTGCAACAATACCTATTGCATGTGCTATATCTGGCCTATTGTGAACAACATATTGCAACTTTCCAATCATAGATCGATAAAGTGTCTCATCAACAGATGCATATTCATCATTCTTTGATAGTTTACAGTTGGTAGTCATAGGAGTACTTACTGGTTTTGAATCCTCCATTCCAAATTTCTTCAAGATTTCCTTTATGTACTTGGATTGCATAATGAAAATCTCATTTTTCATTTGCAATATCTGTAAACCTATAAAATACTTTATCTCATTGATTAATGACATCTCAAATTCGTTTCTCATTTCTTTTCCAAAGTTCTTGCATAAAGAGTCATTTCCACAAAATATAATATCATCAACAAATATGGTTGAGATTAGTATACCATTTTCATCATTCTTCATATACATGTTGTTGTTCTCACTTGTCCTTATAAAACCAATCTTAATCAAATAAGAGTGCAATCTATCATACCATGCTCTAGGTGTTTGTTTTAGGCCATATAAAGCTTTGTTCAATTTACATACCTGATCTTTATTATTATCTTCAACAAATCCTTTAGGTTGTTCAATGAAAACTTCTTCTTCTAATATTCCATTCAGAAATACAGATTTGACATCCATTTAATATACCTTGAAGTTCCTGAAAGTAGCATATGCCAGCAATATTCTTACTCCTTCAAGTCTAGCAACAGGTGCAAAAGTCTCACCGTAATCAATTCCTTCTTCTTGGACATAACCTTTGTAAACTAATCTTACTTTATTCCGAATGACCTCCCTTTTTCATTTAGCTTGTTTCTGAAGATCCACTTTCTACTGATTACATTTTTGTCCTTTGGTCTTGGGACCAGTGTCCATGTGTCATTCTTCTTGATTTGATCAATCTCTTCAGTCATAGAATTTACCCAATCTTCACTTTTAAATGCCTCTTTCACTATTCTTGGTTCAAATTCAGATATCAAACATGTGTTCTGTCTTAGTTTGTTCCTTGTCATCACTGGATCATCCTTATCTCCTATAATCTGACTTGGTGCATGATGTCTTCTGACATACTTTTCTAATACAGGCTTGGTAGGTCCTGTATGATCTTCTTCATCACTTGGTAACTGGATATTTTCTTCAACAGTTTTCTCGGTAGGACTTCTCGGTTGCACATAGACAAATCCATCATAGTCTTCTAGTTCTTTGGAATTTCCTTCATCATTTCTTTCTGCAAATTCATCAATTTTCACATTTGCACTTTCTACTATTTTGTTAGATGATTTGATCAGACATTTAAATGCTTTGCTTCTAGAAGAATATCCTAGAAATGTTCCTTCTTCACTTTTCTGATCAAACTTGCCATTTCTATCATCTTTATGAACATACCATTTACTTCCAAAGATTTTAAAATAGCTTACATTAGGTTTCTTGCCATACCAGATTTCATAAGGTGTCTTCAAAGTACCTTTCTTCAATTGAACTCGGTTCAAGGTGTAAATAGTTGTGATTATTGCTTCTCTCCAAAATGTTTGTGGAACCTTCTTCTCAATCATAATCTTCTAACATAATAAACTTGTGTTTATCTCCTATCATATGATGTGAGCATCCACTATCTATAATCCAAGAATCATTAGTGTTTATGTGAGATATTAAGGCTTTTTCTTCATCCCTTTCTTCATCTAATCCATCCTTGATAGCCACATAAACAACTTCCTCTATATCAGTCTCATCTGATTTATCATTATTAGATTCCTCATCAGCAATTAAGCATGTCTTTCTATCTCTTCTTCTGAAGTCTCGGTGTCCTCTGTAATGGTTATCTTTTTGTCTATCATTTCGGTAATCTCTCTTTCCAGTAAAATCTTTGTCAGGACAGTTAGAAGCCATATGTCCAATCTTATCACAATTGAAACATTTCAAAGGTAGTTTTCCTTTATACTTACCTTTGCCTCTCGGTAACCTTTTGGCCAATAGTGTTTCAAACTCTTCTTGCTTTCTGATTTCTTCATACAGTTTGTGTACTTCTTCCATGTTCTTCTAAAATCTTTCACTTTCTCCACTATGATCTCCTTCAGAGTACTTATACTTTCTTTCATTGTAATCATTAGATTCATTAAGATGAAAAGAACTAAATGTAGATTCAACTTTATTTATCGATGACCCACTATTATCAAAATTACTTAACTCAAATGCATGTAGCTTACCAATAGTAGCATCCAAGGAAACTGGCATATTAGGTATAGACCTTAATTCATTGATTGCAGAGACTCAGATTGCATAGGCAGGTAGAAGGGTTCTTAACAACTTACTTGTTACATCATTTTCTTCAATAGTTTCTCCTACTCCTTTGATTTGATTTACAATCTCCTTTAGTCTTGTACTGTAGTAGGTTATGTTCTCACCTTCATTCATCCTCATAGATTCAATTTGTCCTCTTAAACTATCTACTTTTTCTCCTTGAACATGTTCATCTCCTCCATATACTGATATGAGCTTATCCCACATTGCCTTTGCATCAGTACATCCTTCTAGATCATTAAACTCTGAGTCGATCAATGCAGATGTTATTTCAATCATTCCTTGAATATGTTCTTGCTTCACCTTTATCTCTTCCATAGTCAATGGATAGGTGCTTGGTGTGACAAAATCATTCTCCAGATAGTATACAACATATTCTCCAACTCCTAATAGATGTAGCTTCATCCTTTTTTGCCATGTAGAGAAACTTGACTTATTCAGCTTCGGTGCATCCCTCTTATACATCTTTGGATATTTAACTCAAGTGCCTTTAAACTTTCCTTTTTTGAGTCCAAAGCTCTGATACCAATTGATAGTTCTGATAGTTAATGAAAGTACAGATCCAATAGCCAACAAGATGAGAGGGGGGGGTGAATCATACAAACCTAATCATCCATAAAAACATCAGATTCAACCTCGGTAACATATATATCAATCATATAACCAAAAAATGTCAAACATGCAAACTCAAAAGCATATGAACAATATAAACCTTATAACACTATATTTAACATTGAAACCCAAATAGGGAAAAACCATTGTGGGATTTTGGACCCACTAATAAATATACTCTTCTAGAGTATGCTCGGTTACAAGCAAATCCTATTAAAGATTACAAACACATTGCTAGATGTGCCCTGGTTAAGGGATTTCCCTCAGATCTGTTAGGATCTTCACATTGTTAGAAGTGACCTTGTTAAAGGATTTCAAACACTCAATAAGAATGTCACCTTGCTAGAAGATTTTACATATAAGACTGTTAAGTTCACTTGGTTAAGAGATTTTCTGCTACTTCTCAAAATAACAGTAATAAAGATATGTTTGCAACTTCACATCTAAAAATGCTAAAGTAGATTCTTATTTGTTCAATACAATCAATTCATAGGACTTATCTTGTCCCTTTGCTAGGCTCTATACTCTGTTATCAAAATATGTCATCAAGCTTATGTGCTCGATAATCACTATGTAGCATCCCTGTGCATACACTTGCCTACTTACATTGTTTATCAATAGTTTCCTATTTATAAACAATCTTCTAACCGCTTACTCTTGTTGATCAGATTTCCCATGATCAATCATAGCCATCAGATCTTCAATCTTGTCTAGGTTCAATGTGTCCTTCAATCTGAAAACATTTTACCCCACCTTGGAACTTGCATTTTCACCTTAGAACTTATGTAAGGGTATTGCGGTTCAATCTGAGCTGTAGATCTTCCTGCCGATCTTTCTTTACCATAGATTCTTTAATAATCTTCATACATAGCTTACCAATCATTTAATTTGCTCCAGCTCATCAGCTTCCTTCATTAAATATCACATGTAAACATTTAATGCATTCTATTATAGCTCAGTTGTAACTCGGTGAATACTAAGCTTCACTCGGTAGACATTCTACCTTCATTAACTGATAGTGATAACCTTAGGGTTTACCGACTAGGTTCCTTGCCTGATAACATAGTATAGTATTAGCCTTTAAATTTTACAACATATGTATGATGTTACAACACTCTAAAACATCATGATCTCATCATTGTCTGACTCGGTAGTAGTTGCCCATTGAATAACTTATCCCCTTATTCATCATATTCTTTCCCGTGTCTTTTATCAACTTCTTTATAATCTTCATATCATACTTCTCAAGATATGGCAACATCATACTGAATTAGAAAATCAATTTCTTGACATCAATGAAAAAATAATAATATCAAGATAGTAAAACATCTTTAATCAGTTATGTCCATAATCATCAACAACCTTCTCAATATCCTTACTGAAATGTCAACAATCTTTCATTGTCTGTTATAATGTAATATTGCCAACACAGTTGTGTATGAAAGGACTCAGAAATCAACAAATAGAAAAGAGATTCTATTAGATGAGTTTAGGGATCAACCATATAGTGAACTGGCTTTGTGTGAGGAGTCTACTTCATGTAAAGAATGGGGGATTGAAGAAGATGAAATAGGTTATGCTAAAACCTATTGTCCTGATGATTTTGAGGGTTTCTCTAAAATTGACCTAGAAATATTTGTGATTAGCAAATGTGAAGGTGATTTTATTTATGATGTTACAAATGCTGACATTGAATATGAGAGTGTGGAGTTCATTGATATTTACCAAGGCTATGAAATAGATGAAGAAGATTTATGCTTTGTTATTCCATGTGACATTTTGAAACCAAAATTGGAATGTTTTATTGTACATGAGGATATTTTTGTTGAAAAGGTGAATGATGATGCTGCTTCATCATACAGTTATCTGAATGTACACAATGTTAATCAAGAACCACTAGTTATGATAATGGGAAACATAAGTGAATTAGAATGGTTTTGAATTATCGACTGTTCAGATATAGATATTTGTAAAACAATTATTATGTTGGATGGACTAGCATATGAGAGATTTTCATTTGATACTTGTAATGAATTTGTACTATGTTTGCAAGAATGCTTTAATGATGAACATTTTATACAGGTGCAAATAGATGAGGAAACCAATTTTCATGATGACAGTTGCATAACAGAGTATGAAGTGTTTCACTTTCCTTTTTCAGCTTGATGGTGCAGTCATGAAAATTGTTGAATGTTGTTATCAGCATATCTCAGTTTCATACATTGAGCATGGGATTTGTTTATTTCAAAGAATGCTTGATGAAAAGGTTCAGAGTAATGGAGAGTGCGCTGAGATAAGGGCTTTCTATAACATGTTGAGGAATGAACAGTTATGTAGCAGTGATGTCTCTAAATTGTTCAAGATGCAATGCGATTATAACTACATTTTTGACATAGGAAAACATTTGTTGATATTGACAGATGGCATTTGTCCATCACGTGTCGTTTGACCTATAGGCCACAAGCAACTTGGGGTAGAGTAAATTTTTTTGACTCTATGCCCAATGGAATAATTAATAATTCCCTCTTGAATTTCCTATACATGGACAATTTTTGAGGCTCTACTTTTCTTAAAGTAGTTGTTATCCATGAGCATTAGTTAGGTTTATTTGGTAAAGTAGTTTCCTATTTTGTTGAAGCTATCCTATCTAGGTAACTTCTTTTGGTTTTCCCTAAAATTGGTCTGATTCACCAAAAATTTTGGTTTCTTGCCTTATTCTTGTGAAATGGACGTCCCCAACTAGAGCTACCGATAGCCCTAAAAATTGATTGCATAAGAATTTTCAATTTTGAGCTTAAATTTTTATCATACTAGTTTTATTTGTACCTCTGTCAAGCTTAAATGTCTAGAGTTTAGGGTTTATCAATTTATCCTAAGCTTTGTGAAGAAAAACCTTAACTTTATTATATCTCATCATTACTTTTTTCCACTTAAGGACTAAGGGTTGTTTACCATGGGTGTGGCCATTTTATTTTCCTAAATGTTAAGTTGTATTAGACCAATTTTAAAAATGATTTTCTTATGTCATGTGAAATTTTTCCTATAGTCGGTCCCATTTAATATTTATACCCGTGCCCGCATTTTTTCATAAGTCTAAAATTCTTGTGTTTCGGTTGGTTGATAAAAGCATAACAGATCCAGATCTAATGGTTCACACTTCTCGTGGTTGAAAGTGCGGTGAAGATAAAGACAATGACATCATGAGATGATGTCACATGCCTTCAACGAAAAAGGGTGAGCTAGCGGTGTAACTTGCCGAAACCTTGTGTTATCGGTTCTCAGGCTGTAAAGACCAATTTAATGATGGTCCCATCAATTGGCACATGTTCAAGATGAACGATGATGTTATGTTCAATGCAAAAAGGTGCCCAACATTTAATTCTTAAAATCTTAACAGGCATTGTGTTGAAGTGATAAAGTGCGAACATATTCGATGGCCCTTGTATCCCTGCAATAGAAGTTGAAAGAAGGTTATGGACCATGGCATCATGAGATGATGTCATGTGTCCTAGGATGACCAGGAAGACCTATGGTGGGGTTGCTAACAGGGTTGGGTTAAGAGATGATATGGCACTGATGTGTCACAATTTTATGGGTCCGCAAGCATAGAATGAATGTCAAATGCCACATCGATCAACAATGATCGCTTGATTTGCTAAGTTGGGTAAGATCTGTGGCTGAGTTTCAAATTGAATTTAAAAGGGATCATTTAAGAGATTGGTCATAGCCCACATGGGAAAGATAGGATGTAGACTTGTCGACTTAAGATAGATGGTGATGAGTTTGAAGTTTTGAATATCGACTCACCCCTACAAAAGATTGTGCGAGGTCTTTGTTGGATAAAGGATTGAGTAGATAAGTAAGAATGATATCTCAAAGATGTGAAAGGATTGGGATTGCTTCAAGTTTAGATATGATGGATCATGGGTTCTTTGATGAATTCAGAGATTGCCTATTGATAGGGATCCTGAAGCAGAAGACTATACACTCAATAAGGAATGAGATCATAACACAATCATTCACACAAGGTGAACATATGCAGGTGGCAATGGAGTGATGGCCTAGAAATGATGGTGACCTAAGTTGTAGGCATGATTGTTGGAATCCATAGCTGACAAGATGAGAAAAAAATATCTGGATGATGATTCTTCACATGGATTAGCACCACCACTTTGAGTTGAATTTTGATTATAAATTTACTAGGATGGTGATAGAATGGGTAGAATCGGATACAAACTTCTTCATTTTTTCTGAGAACAGTTTTTCATCAGTAGAAGGGTGATGTTTGAACATAATTATGCATGGAGTCGTTGCATGGTTTTTGACACTAGATGGATGTTTTTTCTTTGGTATGAAGTTGCTCATTATCATAGGATTTGTGAAAGTTCAGAGGATTGTTAGAGGGGGTGTGAAAGCATTTTCCTATAAAGAAAAGTCACCCATGAAATATCATGTGTTCTTACTCTACAAATTGTTGGCAGAGTGTTTCAAGAGGAAGCTCACGAGGAACTAAAAGAAGGATTTTTCTGAGTAAGGAGTAAAAGCCAATCATCTCTCCAATGACATGGAAGTGGCAATGCCTTCTCAACATATTATATTTACCCCCAATCTCCTCTTTCCACTTCCTTTGATCCGAGGCATAAAGGTTTGATATTTTCCTCCAATTCATGGAAATCTTATTTCTTGTCGGGATTTGTTTTCCTTTTCAAGAAGGGAAACATTGTGTAGAGCAGATTCAACATCTCAGGGTCCATCAAGAAGTGTCAAGGTGATATTGGCATGGCTCAAGTTATTTTGTTTCTACCAATAATTAGTTGAAGATTTTGGTTCCACCTCATCATGAGCACCAACATGTGGATAAGGAATATTTTGTAACAAAATTGTGTACAGCCTCCTGGGCTTGGTTTTTGGTGACATGTGTCTTTAGGTCTGGAGCTTGTCGCTCCTTTGTTTTCTATTAAAGGGAAATCAAGGCCATAAGTTAGGGTTCTAAAATTTCTAAGAAGGGTCTCTGTAAAGTAGGTCCAATGTGTAGGGTTAGGTCCAATGTTTAGGGTTATGTTCCATATAGTTATAGGGAGTCATGGAAAAACAGAAGGAACTGTAATGTCATTCTGCAGAGCATAAGTAATTAAATAGTTGTTAGTTTCATTTTCAAGTAGTTTATTCTATAAATGAAAATGTTGTTTGTTATCTGATAAAAGATAGATTATGAGATTAATATAGATATATTCTCAAATCTTTACTCTCTTATGTACATTTTTATTTTCTTTTGAGTTAATGGGATCAAGGGTTTTATTTACTTATTGCATTGTTATGATGTATGTAGTTTTCCATTCTATTCTTTAATCTAAGGGGTTAATTAAAAATTATTGAATAAAATTACATAGAGATAAGACTTGTACCAGGATTTGATAAGTAGTTTGGGTAAGGGATTATAGATGGAACAAAATTGTAAGGCAGTATTGTTTCAGACTAAATCTGCTATTAGATAAATTTTTATCAGATTTCAGTAACGTTTTAGAGACTCTGTAGCCCAATAAATAAGGCACTGGTATTTGCTAGAAAATATCATTAGGTTTTTGGTTTCTTGTCTATTTTATTTCTGACTCCTCAAAATAATCTTTTAAACATTAGAATATCTTTGTTAATTTTTTTTATGTATTTTCTAAAGTTATCCTGCCCATCTCATGCTTCATATTAAGGTTGAGGATCACTAAAGGATTTTCCATCCTCGAGCATTCTCCCTTTTTGTTGAGCCCTTTTATGAGATAATCTTCTATTTTTTCAGTAAATTCCTTAGTGTGGTGCAAGAGATCAGGAGGTTTACTGAAGGGATTACCCTCCCAGGTTTTGTAGAGCCCGAAGTGTAGAAGGATTTTGTATCCTTGTTACAGTTGGTCCAAGCCTATAGGATATTGATAGTTGGAAGTGGCTTTCCATAGGCATTTAGAGGAATTAGCTTGGTCTCTACCCTGTAGTAGTATAAACCCATTTATTTTGGGAACTGATATTATGATTGGACACATCATTGTTTTTGACATATATGTGAGATAAATCATGAGTTTTGCAGAAATTCATGCATTGGTGTATGATGATGGATATTTATTATGGAATTTGATGCCTTTGATGATCAACTTATGGTGATGATGTTTCTAAGATGTGTGTGAGGCAAGGTGGATGTATGCATATATGGACTTATGTGATGTGTGTGTTGTTGACATTATATACATATATATGATGTTATGATATGTATGTATGATGTATATGATGTTCCTAACACATGCTATATGCAGGATACATTGTATATGTGTATATGATGATGCCTATATGATTTATTGATGATTATGAGGGGTGTAGGATGAGTAGTTATGAAACATTGATAATGTTAAAATTTTAATGATGATGATATAGGATCATGTATATAAATAATGGTGTTATGATGATGCATTTTTATGGGTGTTATTATGATATTGATATGTATAATGGGATGCAAAAATGGATACATATGCAATGAAATAAATCCTAAAATAATCTTAGATGACACGAATACGAATGTTATACTTGTGTGAATGTTGTCATTGATGTCAAACTTGGTAATCCGAGTAGGAATGGATGTGGCATGTTGAGCAAGAGTGGAAGATAGAAATGTATATGATATGAAGCAATAACACATGTATGATCTACTGGAGTCATTTCAAGAAGATCCTCTTCTCTAGAATCTTGTGTTTTGTTTATCATAGTTTGTATCCAGTTCCAGTATCAATTGTGTCAATTATATATATATATTATATCACTATCCAAATGATTATATTGTATTATGATCTATGGTTCTATGTTACAGAATCTATGTCATCTATATCTTGAAGTTAGAAGTCGTCATGGTTGGAGATTTTTCTTATGGGTTTGTATCTATGGATCTAGTAGATCCCTATTTTGTTCCAATCATTGAGGTGTATGTTTTGATAAATGAAGTGTCAGAAGGAACCATGTAGAAGATTGGTGAAGGCTGACTTGGTTATCCTAATTTTAGTCAAGGAATATTTTGGATAACATCTTGATTCGATGAATGTATTACTGTGTAAATTATTTGTGCTTAGAAAATATTGTATCTTGGTGTTTGTTCTTACCCATATATATATAGAAGATATGTATGGGTGATGGTATGGTATATGGATTTTGAGTATGGAATAACAAGAGTAAAAAGTGTGCGAGTGATACAGTTGTGGATAGAAGATAAGTTGTAATAAGAGATTAGTATACAATGTGAGCAGTGGAACATGATATATGAGTGAAGATGTGTGTAAAGAAGAGTTAGGGTGCAAACAATATTGCATTAATCCTTTACCGGATCTCCTACAAGCAGTTGGTTTAGCAGAGTGTAGTCATAGTGGTGTTGTAATCCTTTACCAAATCTTCTACAGGTAGTTGTGGATAGTTTGGAAAGATCCTTTTACCGAATCTGTTGTGATTTTTTGTAAGTTGATATCTAAGATTATATTAGAATTGACCTCATGTGATTTTCCTCAATTCATTTATTTTCTATTGTAGTGAACATTCTGGTAGTGAGCCGCTTTGTATTCTTGTAATGAGCCAACTAACAGTGAGCCACCCATTTTGTAAAACACCATATAACTAGTTATATTATCATGAGAGCTAACCCTCTCTGTGGTTTTTGCCATTTGGGTTTTCCACATAAAATCTTGTGTTCATTTTGTAGTTGTACTGTTTGTTTACTCTACATTTTCTATTTCATGTTTATGAACTTAATAGATAAGTTTTAACATATCAATAAAAATTTTATAAGTGGGGCAATAATAATTTACCCTCCCCCCCAATATTTTGGTCCATTCAACCATTCAAAAATTCATATCAGAGCTTGGTCCCTTGGTATCTTAATCACTTGAGAGAGATCCTTGTTGGTTGAATCATACTATTGATGAGTATGACCAAAGAATATTAGTTGAATGAAGAATTGCAGATAGTTCTTGAGGATCTATAAAGTGTGGAATCTGACAATGAAGAAGTGAAAGAGAATGTGAAGGTAGTGAATGAATATGTGCAGAAGTTGAGAGAACAAATCTAGAAGTTCAAGTTGAGACATAAAGAATTTAAAAATTAGTTGAAGTAGGTGAATGAAAATGTTAAAGATTTGATGTTGAAAATTGTCAAAAAGAACAAGATAGAAGAAACCCTCAAAGAGTCAATTAAGATAATGATGGAAGAATGTGAGAAGATTTAACAAGAGGCGAAGAAGCTCAAAGAAGAAAGTAAAGTTATTGAGAGTAGTAAGTGGTTGGAATATTTGATTGACATGAAGAAAGCTCATTTAGATAAGACTAGACTAGGATTTTATACTAGTGAATGTTCAAATCAGAATGACAGAGGCATAGTCAAGGAATTCAAGACTAAAGAAGAGAAGAAACCTGAAGATGCTAGCATAATTTTGAATCAAAGATCTACTACAAGAAGACTACTAGTTTGTCAACTGAATCCTCAAAGGTACCCATCATTTAAAATGATTATTGTTTTTAATGAAATAAATTTGGTCATAAGGTTGCAAATTGTAGAAGCTTTCAATACAATTGCAAGAAGTTTGTGTTAGACATATCAAATAACCAGAAGACAACTGAGAGGGGGAGGATGAATCCGCTGTCTTAGATTATCAAAAGCATTAGAAATTTAAAACAAAAATAACAGAACCCAAAACAATAATACTAGAATAGTAGTTAATGAAATTAAGCATAAACAATAATCACAAAATAAAAGCCATCCACACAACACCAAGATTTGTACATGGAAAAACTGGTAAAGGGAAAAACCACAGTGGGAAGCCTACCCACAGTCAGATAATAATTCTATAGTAAGTATGTGAATTTACAATGAAGGGGCCTGCACTTCTAGGAAGGCCAATAGCCTAGAGCACACTGCTCATTACAAAAGGAGACTCACTGATTACATACAAGTCTATAATACTATCCAGAGAAGTGTTGATCTGCAAAAGATAACATCTCCTATGCCTGAGTATAGTTCTAGTTAAGCTCAATACTTGAGGACTAAATCCTCTTACAAACCCAATTCGATCTCCAATGCTCGATCAACTCCTCTTCCTAAATGATATTACATTATTCACACATTACATTCCTTGACCATGACCTCTTCCATTAACCATGATGATCTTCAATGAGATCTTACATCTTATTATACAAACCCTCAAACATAAACAATTAGGTTGGCTACCAAACAATAAACTATTTACATAATTACAAACCATATCGGCCTTACATAAGACAAATAATAAGACATTCCTGAAATTAAAAAATAGGTCCTATCCACACGTTACATTAATGTCGGTCCATAACCTAGATCAAGCGAGGCCAAGTATATGTCCACACGCTTCAACAATGATCTCCAAACACCATGTCTCGCACATGATCATTAGTAGCATCCTGAAACTCCATCAGAAGATGCACTAACACCAATTTTTCAATGCATCAAATATCTTCACCAAAAGCTCTGCTAGTGAAACCCTCGCCAAAACAAGAAACCAATCTTCTGAGTAAGCAAATTTGCTTCCAATCACAAGACAAAAACCAATTGACCAAATATGAGTATAAGCATTATGAACAAGTCAATTACATCACTAGATTATATCGGAGTCAACCGGATCATGCCGGATCCAAGTTAACCAAAAACTACTCAACCTACCGGGACCAAAAGGGTGCCAGTAAAGAATCCAAACAGCTAGTGTTGACATTAATGACAAAACTTTAATGCAACACATAATTGTATACACATAAAAATTGGCTATGAGCAATTAAATAAATATTATATATTTATTTAATAATTATTCTTCTATTAAATAGTTAATTTGAAAAGATTAATTTATTTAATTCATTTTCATGTCTTTCTATTAATTAATTCATTGATCCTATTCTTCTAATTAATTAAATATCTAATATTTAATTATTCCTCTAACCAAGTTAATTAAATATTTTATATTTAATTATCTTCTCCAAACAATTAAATATCTAATATTTAATAGTTATTCTCCTATCTTATAGTCTCAAATATTAAATAATTCTCAAAATTATTTAATCCCTTATCCAACTCACCCTCCATCTCCACTTCATCTTCCCTTTGTCAACTCATGAAACATGTGGCTAAGGAAATTAATATCTCTTAAATATTAATTTATCATTTATCTCCATCTTTCAAACTTAATGAAAATTGTGTACGTACACATATTTCATAACCATTTCCTATTCTCTCCAACACTCCCTACATCTTAGGAAGGACTTGAGTCCACTTGTCCTCTCATGCCTAAATTTCCTCCAACCATCCCTAGATTCTCTCAGTCAGCAACCCAGTCAAGGTGAGATGACTGACACTTGTCTTCTCCTTCCCCCTTTCTCTCAACCTTCACTTTTGCTCATAGCCATCTAAATCTATAGATCTAATCAGCATCATTGATCTAAGCCACACCATCTTATCCTCTCAAAGTCTATAAAATCAAGAGCTTCAGTTGAGAGAGAGTTAGACTTCAAGAGACTACAAGTGTAGTTTTCAAGCTAATCTTATGCATCTGTGAGTTTTTGAAGCAAATAGTAATATAGCAATTATCATATATCATCATAGTATAATCATTTTAGTATAACCATGTAGCATTTGCATATCATAGTGTCAGTTAACTACAAGTTATCAGTCCATTCTTCATATGCCATCTTGGAAGCCAACAGTGCATTGTCTGAGAGCACACCATCTGCAACCAAGAATAGTGGAGTTAGGACACAATGAGACATAAGCCATGAAGGTAAAATAATGTTTTATTTTAATATGTATTTCATGTAGTTTCATTGGTTGAATTTGGATTTCTTGTATACATTTCCATTTGCATTTGGTGAAACTAACTTATTACAGGTAACATTCTGAGGATGAAATTCAAGCTCATACATTTTGGCGCCCACCATGGGGCTCATAGACCTTGTATATACCTTTAAAAATCTCACAAAAAGTACAATTAATGCATTTGTAATGCAGATTCATGCATGTGTGAATTTTGACAATGCTTTTGTTCGATAGGTTAGCGCATTTGCATCATAGGTTAGCACATATGTCATGCAAGTTAGCACTTTTGTCTGAAAAACTACATATTCACCTCATAGGTCCGCGCATTTACATCATAGGTTAGCACATATGTCATATATGTTAGCCATTTTGTCTAAAAAACTATGCATTCGCATCATAGGTTTAGGCATTTGCATCATAGGTTAGCGCATATGTCAAAGAAATCATGCTTTTGTATCCACAAAGTAGTGCTTTTGTAGTCTAAGTTAGCTTTTGATCTACATTTTAGCACTTTTGAATAGAAAGATAGTGCATATGTTAGGTTAGCGCTTCTATTTATAAAACTGACAAAATTTTCTTGCAAGTCCGAATGTCCAAGAAATCAGATTTTTTAGATTACTAACATGTGTGTGCAGGATGGCATTTAAAGAAACTTTTATGAATTTTATCATCTAGCTAATTAAAAGTCTTCATTTGGGACGTAATATATCATATTTTGTTCACCTAGTTTAACTAAGAGGATGAATTGATAGCATGCAACTTGCATTTTTGGTATTTTCTCTAAAATAGTTGCATATAGACTTTTAAAAGGGCTATGATGAACACAATCCTTGTTGGAGCAACATCCCCAAATAGGACTTAGCCAACAATTGCTTTGAAAAGGTTAAAAAGAACACTTGTATTTTGTGTTTGGAAACTGGTAGGTATATGCTCTCCCCTTAATTGGGTGACCAAAAACCCAAACCCACTCTTTTATGCTTTCTTAACTTTCAAGCAATTAAATCTTTTTAGAGGGCCTGTCTTCCTGAGCTGCCTTGAGGGGGCCAGTGAGAGGGGAATGACCTAAAGTGGAAATGGGCTAATACCGAGTCCTTCCAATCCACTATAAATAAATCATGTTTGTGATGAAAGTCCCAAACAACATGTGCTGATAAGTTCATACCGACACTATGTTTCCCCATAAACCCTATGGAGCATAACTTCTATAGGCTGAGAACCTTTGGTATTTACAGAGCTGAAAGTGCCGCATGTATGGCCACATGACCAAAAGCCTTTAAACAAAAAACAACTTGTACTAGTTGCCAAAATCCTTCTATTGTTTGCGCAGGAAGTCGGACCTCTGAAGCGGCTCACATACATACGGTTCCTGGTAGAGATATAAAGTTTTCCATGGGGAGATTTCATGGAAACTGGTGATTGGCTACCCCAAAGAAGTGAGTGCTAAGGGTGGAGCCAATGGGGTCAAGAATCTAAATATCCACTGTGAATAGCGTAGCCTTGGGAGAAACTCCATGTGAGATTCAACAACCATTGTCTCAGCCTACCATAGGGATTGTACTTGCTTGTGCATTTTGTTTATTAAACATTGTGTCTTCTATATCTATAACATGTTCCAAATGGTCAAAAATTGAAGAAAATTATCATCTACGAGTGAGCAAAAATCCAACAAATTTCTGAAAAATTCTAATCAAAAGGATAATACAAAAGCTTTCCAACACTTGAAACACCAAATCAAAATTAAAGTGTCAAAACATCAATATCAAAATAATTCTTGAAGTAGGTTTGTTTCTAAAACCATTATATATTTTCAAACAATCTCAAACAACTAGGTTGCTAATCCAACAGGTTATACTCAAAAGGTTTTGTAAATGACAACATTTAACAAGCTATTGATTCAACCATCTTAAGTGCAAAAATCAACATGTTTGTCAAGTTTCTCATCAGGATAATCAAATCCTCTATCGCAAAGCTTGATCAAATCTATACTAGGTTCCTAATCTTGGATATATCTTTCCTATTTTCAACCTAGGTTATATCAAAACCAAAATCGCACCAATATTGGAATCAAACAAACTTGTGAATTGTCAAATGCTTATATGACTTTTAAGTATCACCTTAAGAAAAGAAAACCCAGTTATAAAGCTACTCAAAAAAGGATAAGATTCTTGTATATCAATCGCAAGATCTTATTGAAACATAGGACATTCCTACACCATTTTTGTCACTGGTTACATGGCTGCGATACAAAATTTGACGGTGAAACTTTACAAAGATGTGCTTTTCAACAAAGAGATGCTTTATCCCAACGAACAAACCATAGTGGTAAGATCAACAAAGCATATCTTCCTAAACCAATAATCACCTATTGACCTTGTCCTTTGAAACTTTCAACAACTTTGAAATAAACACATGCCAGTTTGGAATAGAGCCCAACACAAACAACTTAGAAAACAACAACAAATGGAAGAAGAAGATACTTCGGTATTCCACACTTTTGGATTTACTGTTGTTGATGAAGAAGCAGTCAATAGCACCATTAGAGACCTTGAGAAAGATTTCAAATTTGATAGACTAATGGAAAAATTGTTGGCAAAACAAAAAGAAAAATATCTCTTGATGTTGGCAAAATATGGAGCTAAACTACCACAAGAATTTAACATGGAAAGCTTGAAACAAGATGCAAAGACAAGTAACACCCAAAAAATAGATGAGAAAAATAATGAAGATGTGAACAAAGAAAGTAACAAAGAAACAAGGAAAGAAAGGGATGATAAAAGAAAAGAGTGTAGTGACAAAAAGACTTGCGAAGAAACAAGAAGAAACTATGTCGATAATCCTTTGTCAAACCTTACTCAACAAATACAAACTCTTCAACAACAAATACAAGACATGCAAAATGGGATAAATTCCAAGAAATATTGATTAGAAGATATATGCCCATATCCTTTTGATAAAAATCTGAATATGATACCATTTCCACAACATTGTGAGATTCCTAAATATGACAAATACAATAGAAAATATGCTCCTCAAGATCACATTAGGGAGTTTTGTACTATGACCATGGAATTTTCTCACAATGAAACTTACCTTATGCATCTTTTTCCTAGGAGTTTAAATGAACAATGAATGGAGTGGTTTTCAAGATTACCATCTGGAATCAAATCCTTTGAAGAACTTGTGAATAGGTTTATTTCACAATATTCTTACAATATAAGGAATGAAATAACAATGCTAGATCTTTGCAATGTTAAAAAAAAGAATGGTGAATCCTTTATGATTTTTGTACAATGATGGAAATGCATGTTTAATAGGTATCTCTGAGATGTACCTAATCAAGAAAAAATGGACATATTCATTGATAATCTTATTAGTAAAATGAGTTATCGACTAAGGATGCAATGTCCTCCCTCTTTTGCCAAAATGATCGAGAATGGTCTAAAAATAGAGAACGCAATGGTAAAGAAAGGAGAACTAAAACTTTACAATAATTCATACAACAACAACAACAACAATAGAAATGACAAACCCAAGTTCTGGTCAAAGAATAGGAATGTCAGCAATGAAGGGAATGATGATAATAGTAATACAAAACAACAACAACCAATTTTCAATCTATCAAGTCAAAACCCAAGAAATAACAATCTAGAAAACAACAAAGCTAAGTCCTTTTTCTCCAATCCTTGAAGAAAATTCACAAACATTGGAGAATCTTTAGAATCAGCTCTAAAAACTTTACTTGCTAATAAATTGATTGTTTTTCCAGAAACAAGAAATTATGAACCACCAGTCAAGCCCAATTGGTGGAATGACAATCATTTTTGCAACTATCATCGAAACAAAGGACACTTAATAAATGATTGTTAGAGATTGAAACACCTTATCCAAGATCTAATCAATAATGGAACCATTATAGTAGATAGCCATAAAACGAAAGAATCACACTTGGCTTTCAAAACTCCACTCCCAAATTATGACAAAGAAAAAACCAAAGTGAATTACACTTATACATATGATGATGTGGTAAATGTAATCATTGTTAACAAAAATTCATCTTCAGAACCAATCAATGTTATCATGAGAAGCAAAGCAAAGGTAACCTTTCTAGGTGTAGCAAAAGATCCAACACCCAATCCACAAAAATACAATTGAGTAGAGAAATTACAGTGAATACCATCTCAAATATCAATTCTACAACTTCTCAAGATTTCACCTATGCATAAGGAAATTTTGGAAAAAGCTCTAGTGGAAACAACAGTTTCAAAAGATTTGGATATAGATCAGTTCCAAAACATGGTAGGACACCTTATAGCTCCTCATTTCTTGTCATTTTCATAAAATGATGATGCATCATTACAACATCCTCACAATGCTCCCTTACATGTTGAAGTCTCCATAAACAAAACTTGTGTCAAACGTGTGCTCATAGATGGAGGAGCTAGATTAAACATTTGTGCATTAAGTTTGATAAAAGCTTTGGGATATTCAGAGAATGCAGTAGATCCGAAAAATAAAATAACTATCAAAGCTTATGATGAAGTAGAGCATTCTTCTAAAGGAACTATTGTGCTACCAATAAGGATAGGACCTATGGAGAAAGATAGATTGTGTCAAGTTTTAGATTTGAACCTCTCTTACAAAATTCTTCTAGAAAGGCCATGGATTCACAAGATGCAAGCGGTTCCTTCTACATATCATCAATGTGTAAAATTTCCTCATGAAGGAAAGGAGATCACTATAATTGCATATTCCAATAAATATTACAATAATTTGAAGCCAACACAAGATATGAGAGTTCCACATAACAGAGAATCAATATATCCTACCAAAGAAATTCAAGCAAATTTATGGGAAACTTTTCAAGAAAATATCGAGTTAAATGATGAAGGAATGGGAAAGTATTCTTTGCAAAATTTTCCACTTTCCCCTAAGTCATATGGGAAACCTACAGATATTCAATCAAAGGCATTAGGAAAATCAAAACATATGTTTAAAGGAACCTTTGTTAGTGCTTGAACTCTTGAAGAATAAAATGAAGACAAAGACATTCTTGGTTGGTTGTACAAGGATTAAGATAAAACTATAGCAATAGTAGAAGAAATCAATATTCCCATAAAACAATATGGCAAAGGATATGAAATTATGCAAAAGATGGGATATGAAAGAAAAAGACCAATTTGTAAGCAATATCAAGGTATTTTAGAACCCATTTGTCCACACTCACAATCCACAGGAGATAAATCTAGGCTAGGATATCTAAAGTCTAATCAAAAGCAACATAATAATCAACAGCAAAAATGGAGAAAGAAATCAGTTTCTAAAGAAGAAAATTGGCAAGAAAAACTGCATCAAGCGACCAAAATGATAACCAATAAGAAAAAGAAGCAAGAAGAACATGAAAAGAAAGAAGAAGAGACTACCATCAAAGGTGAAGAAAAATCTTGTCAACAAGTTTTGGAAATACAAACAATGGCAAAATCTGAACAAGATATTCCAGGAGCAGTAAAAATAGAGATGGCAAAAATCAAGGAACTTTTTGCACCACATGACATTCCAGTATGGTATAGTGGAGTACTCTTAGATCAGGATTCAGAGACAAATTCCAATGAATATGAATGGAGTCTAGATATCTTATCCACTACATCAAGTAAGGAACACAATGAAGATCAAGCAACTATCACGAAAGAAGACTTGTCTATTGCAGAACAAAAGATGAAGTTAGAAAGAAGACAAGAGAAACTCAGAATTCAGAGAAAAGAGGTGTATGCAAAAAGAAAAGGGAATGACAAAGATAGAGAAGCAATGCCACAAGAAGCACAAACAAAAATTAGATATGGAAGAACCATGGAAGAACTAAGAGATAGTCAAGTTGGACTAACTATTAGTCTAGAAGAAGTTGAGTTTGAAAGGAGACAAAATCTATTAAAAGAATCTACTTCATCATCTGCACAAATATGTCAACTTCTAAATGCAAATGAGGTTAACCAAGAAGGAATTCATAGCATCAAAGATGTGTGTGTGGATATAATCCATTCATTTAAGGGATAAATGTCAGTTGAAGAACCACTTGAGTGTGAATTACAAAATGCTAACATAAATTTTGTTAAGACTAAATCAGAAACGCTTGAGAAACATAATTCTCACAAACATTTAATCTATGACAATATTTATTCTACGCTAGGCTATGATCATTATTTCATGAATATTGAAACACCTAATGATGATAGTGATTATGATTTACTCCTTCTACATCTTGAACTAATTGATTAGGATAATTTA
This sequence comes from Cryptomeria japonica, assembly GCF_030272615.1. NCBI lineage: Eukaryota > Viridiplantae > Streptophyta > Pinopsida > Cupressales > Cupressaceae > Cryptomeria > Cryptomeria japonica. Next base: position 778,264,844 of record NC_081411.1, on the reverse strand, counting down.
GACAACCCCGAACTGAATTTATTTTCCAATGATCATGACTTAGTCATATACCTTAACATTGTTGAACCCATCCATCCTAAGATATCTTCCATTGTAGATTCAAGTCATGTTTCTCGTAATTAGGAGACTGCCAAACTTTCTAGTCACAAAAGTGAAATAAAACAAGGAAAGAGACCTATTGTTGAAAACCATTTCATAGCAACATTAGATCAATCAAAAGAGAAAACAAAGGGTGTATCTAATGGTGAAAACCTCCTTGAGGCACCAGAAGATGGAAAGTTTGACATTTTTCCTACATATTTTTAAGAGAGATCTGCTATCTTGATAGAACCTATAGAAGTAGTAAACATTGATACATCAAAAGATCCTAAAATACTTCATTTTGCTGCCTCATTATCACAAAGAGAGAGGAAAGAGTACATGGAATCCTTTAAGAAAAGACAAATAAATTTTGCTTCATCTTATGCAGATATGCCAGGACTTAACCCAGATCTTATCATGCATCATCTTAATGTGGATTTAAAAGAAAAACCTATTAAGAAGAAGCTAAGAAAGATGCATCCACATATTGCTCTCCTTGTCAAAACCGAGCTCAAGAAACTATTAGAAGTGGGTTTCATAAGACCAGTTGCTTATCCAGAATGGGTCTCAAGTATTGTACCAGTATCAAAACTAGATAAGAGCATAAGAGTCTACACAGATTTCAGAGATCTGAATAAAGCATGTCCAAAAGATGACTTCCCGCTAACAAACATTGATATCATAGTGGACTTATTAGCAGGCCATGATATGTTTTCATTAATGGATGGCTTCTCAGGATATAATCAAATAAGAATCACACCTGAAGGTCAAGAGAAGATAGCTTCTGCCTATGCATGGGGAACATACTGCTGGAATGTTATGCCATTTGGGCTTAAGAATGCAAGAGAAACTTATCAAAGGGCTATGACGACAATTTTCCATGATATGATGCATACATTCATGGAAGACTATGTCGATGACATACTTGCAAAATCTCACACAAGAAAAGAACATTTTAACATTTTAAGCAAGATTTTTGACAGGATGGGAAGATATCAATTGAGATTATATCCAAAGAAATGTGCATTTGGAGTAACTTCTGGAAAGCTCCTTGGGTACATTATATCAACTCATGGCATTGAAGTAGATCTTGGAGAAAGCTATCATGGAGATGGAGTCACCTAAGAACATAAGTCAATTGCAATCTTTACAAGGAAGGTTACAATCAATTAGGAGATTTGTTTCTCAATTGGCCGATAGATGTCTTCCATTTACCCAACTTTTACATAAAAATGTTCCATTTAAATGGGATACAAAATGTGAAGAAGCTTTCTTGCAAATAAAAGAATATCTTATGAGTCCTCCAATACTGATATCACCAACCAAGGGGAAACCATTTTTACTCTATATCTCAGCAACAAGTGTATCATTAGGTGATCTCCTAGCTTAACATGATAATGAAGGAAAACAAAGAGCAGTTTATTATATCAGTAGAACGCTTGTTGGCTATGAGTGAAATTATTCCTCAATTGAAAAGATATGTCTAGTAGTTGTATTTGCAACCCAGAAGCTACGACATTATATGTTGATTCATTCTATAAAAATAATAGCAAAGATAGATCCTCTCAAATATATATTGAGCAATACAACATTGACAGGGAGACTAGCCAAATGGGTTATGATACTAAGTGAAGTTGACATAGAATATGTTGATTGGAAAGCTATCAAGGAACAAGTTATCATTGATCAATTGGCTGATGCACCTTTACAAAATAACATGCCTTTGCACATCAAATTTCTTGATGCAGATATCTTGACAGTAAGTAAAAACTTTTGGGAATTGTACTTCGATGGTTCTTATACCCAATATGGTTCAGGCGTAGGAATCTTTTTCATCACATCTCAAGGACACACAATTCTGAAATTGTATAGATTGTGATATCCATGCACCAATAATATTGCAGAGTATGAAGCATTATCTATAGGGCTTAAAATGGCCATTGAATGGAATGTCAAAGAACTACATGTCTATGGTGATTCACAACTTGTCATAAATCAATTAAATGATGAATATCAAACAAAGGATGATAAGCTTATGCCATACAAATAGCTAATAGAGGAATTTAAAGAAAACTTTAAAGAAATCACATTCACCCAGATTCCCAGAAATGAGAATAAAGCAGTAGATGTGGTGGCTATAATAACATCTCTCTTGCAAAATAAAGAGAATCAACAACATTATGCATTTCTCATGGAAGATATCTTAACCCCTACCATTCAATCCCAACATATCTATCAAATTTGCCATATATCAGGAACTAGTCAAACCTACCAATATTTGAAAGATCATATCCTTCCTCTTGAATTATCTCGTAATCAACGAAGAAACTTTATCCGTCAGTCCTCTTTCTATACTAGTATTGTTGATATCCTATATAGGTGTAGTCTAGATGGTACATTATTGAGATGTCTTGAAAAGGATGAATCTACGAGAGTTCTTAATGACTTTCATGTGGGTATTTGTAGTACACACTCAAGTGGTTTAACATTGGCTAAGAAACTTATTCGTATGGGCTAATTTTGGCCTACTATGGAAAGAGATTCATTCACCTATACTAGAAAATGTAAACAATGTTAGATCCATGCAAATCTAATCCATGCACCAGCACAATAGTTATATCCTATGACGGGATCATGGCCATTTTCATAGTGGGGCCTTGATTTGGTAGGAAAGATCAATCCCTCATCTTCTAATGGACATAAGTTCATTCTGATAGCTACTGAATATTTTACTAAGTGGATTGAAGCAGTGCCTTTAACAACAATGATAGGAAAACAAATATCATCATTCATCTTGAATTATATAATCTGTCGCTATGGCATTCCTATGACCATTATCACTGATAATGGAAGACATTCAAAAATCAAGATGTGAAAGAACTATGTGAATAGTTTCATATCCAACATAGGTTCTCTACTCCATATTATCCATAGGGAAATGGTCAAGTTGAGGCATCAAACAAAACTATCTTGAAAATCTTGAAGAAAACAATAAATGAAGTTAGAAAACACTGGCACATTCAACTAAATCCTGCTCTTTGGGCATACCAAACTAGCATCCACATTCCAATAGGGGTAACTCCATATTGCTTGGTCTATGGATCAGAAGCTATATTACCTATAGAAGTAGAGATACCTTCTCTACGTGTATCCTTGCACGGTCTTATACTAGAAGAAGAACAACAAGTCTCTCTACTCCAAGAACTAGAACTGATTCAGGAACATCACCAAAATGCAATAGAAAATTTGAAAGTATACCAACAAAGAATGGAAAGAAGCTATAACCACAGAGTCAAGCCACGTATTTTCCAGATTGGAGATATAGTTCTACGGGAGAATCCAAGAAATCAGCAAGACCGAGAAAAGAAGGGAAAATTTGAACCAAATTGGCTAGGACCTTTTGTCATAGTAGCAACATATGGATCAGGAGCATACAAGTTATCTACCCCTAAAGGTGATTGGTTTTATGAACCTATCAATTCTATCCATCTCAAGAAATTCTATGCTTGAGATATAAAGTCCTAAAAAAAAATCAATAAAAAGCATATAAAATCCAAAAAAATGCAATAAATTTAGATGGTGAAAACTTGGTAAATAGGCACTATCTAAAATGTGAGTTCCTCCATGTATGAGATTGCTTTGCGCACCTATCCACTCCATCCTATAACATCTATCATTGCTATCTATCACTAGCTTATCCATTCTATCTTTCGCATCCATTGCTCTGAACCATTTAGCAAGAAATATGCAGCTTACCAACAGTTAACCAATCTATGACATATTTGACGTAGTCACTATCTTAGATTTTATCAGCATTGATCAATCTACATTTATATCTTGCCATGGTTTGGATCGTGATCAATTCATACATCCATAATAAATTTTTGTTTCCACTGGGGGCAAAATCTTAATTCCTTTTTCTAAGGTGATCTTTTGAATCTTTAAAATCCAAAAACATTCGAAGAACTTAGAAAATCCAAAGAATACTTTCAACAAAGCAACAAAGCAACAAAAATCATAGCATTTCATAACAACTGAATCATAAAACTTAGAAAATGAAGAATCAACTAGCAAGCTATAAAGGATTATCAAAGATCATTCATTAAGATGATTATATCAGTTAATGACCATTAGAACATGTGAATGACATACAAGATTCAGTGTTTATATCTTGATTTTATTGCTAATCATGTACTCTATGCGACTCAAGGAGGTCCATGACTAGAGAAGCTATAATGGGGCATGATTATTTTCTTTGATTGCTATCAGTGGTTTATCTCTTACTACGGTATGAACTTGTCTCAGGATATGATCAGCGAAAGATCAAGGAGGACATTCCAAGTCATTCATGAAAGGAGATAATCCTTATCTGTTTTGTAAACAATACTCAAGTCAACCTGATCCATTATATCATGTTGCTTGTATTAAATTACTATATCAAAATCCATGTAAGAAATATTCAGGTCATCTTGAATCATTATGTAAAGTTGCTTGTATTTTCTTACAACATTTTAAATCTCAATGATGAAATCAAGCACTGTTACAAGATCGCATATGAAGAATGGTAGTACAATTTTTAGTTAGATAATTTTGGATTAGCTCATTATTCATGTGCATTATAAGAATTCATTTTCAATTGCATTATAAGCATATCATTTCATTAGCAGATCAATAGTCATAAATAAAGATTGAGTATACTTGGACAAACAAAAACAATTTGCATTTGATCATTATAGGTGCATTTTTTAGAATCATTTTAATCATTATTCATTTCATTTAGTTGCATTTTATCATTGCATTAATTTTCATTTAAATAAGTGCATTTCATTTTTCATGTAGTGTATCATCATTATTATTTGCATTATCATTTTATAACGATCATTTAGTTGCATCTTTGCACTTAGATTTATAATCATCATAAACATTACATATAAAATCAAAAACATCATACATATATTCACTACATCCATATAATCAAAGCATATAGATCATCATCATGTAAAGCATCATCATCAAATAGAGTAACATATAAGAATAATAATAAAGATAATCATCATATAGAGTTCATGTCTGCATATAGATCATCATAAAACAATAAAAGTCCAAGTATACAATGATATCAGATAAATAATACAAATGACTCATCAAATGCAAATCAAGTCAAGGTTGTCCTGTACCACTACCACCTGACTCTATCCATCTCTGTGGCTATGGGCAAGAAGATCCTCTAGCTACCTGTCTCCCATTATCACCACTCCTATGAGGAGGTCCCATGACCCCACCACTGCTAGTATCCATCAACATGGTGGTATGATAACTACCTGCTCTCTGGCTGTCTGCAACTGCCTCCTCATATCATCATCGCTAGTGGGAAGTCTCCTTCCCACCATGAACTAACTCTCTAATAGTATCTGCTGAGAGTATACCTGATCCATCCTACTGAATATGATCTAGAAGACCCTGAGTATCCTGCTGTATCCTAACAACTCTATCCCACTCAGTCATAAGATTCTGCATCTATGCTCGAAGTTGATCAATCTATGCTCTTAGAATATCAATGGTATCATGCTCTGACACATCATGCTCTAGTATGACCACATCTAGGATATCATGCACTGGTGCAACTTGCTCTAGTACATCCTATGTGGTGCATGAACCCCAATCCCCTCACCACCAACCTGTCCAACTATTGGATTCTCAGTCCGAGTAACTCTCTAAACCCGTCATCTAATTAGGTGAACATGATCCTTAGGATCCTCATCGTCTCCACCATGCGCTATAATAACTCGAGGATCTGGCTAAATCTATCCAAAATCAATGCCTCTCCTGCAACCCCCATCCAGTCTAGCCACCCTACCTCCTGTCAATGGTAACCCTCTCAATGATCTCATACCAGTCCTTCCATGGTCTCTCCCACCCATAGGATGTGGTCTCTCAATCCTGCTAGCCAGTCCAAATGGTCCTCCACGGACTCTCAATCGACCTTCCCTCCATCCAAGTCTCCTACCACCACCACCTCCATCCCCACCATCATCTCCACCTCTGCTAGCCTCATGAGTAGCTCTAAGCTCTCGTCTCCATCTCCATCTCTTAGAAAATGGATCATCTAAATCATCATCCTCATCTCCTGAGCTGGGAGGAGGATCTATTGGATCAATAATACGAGGAAAAGGATGCGCTAATATGTACTGAGCATAATCTATAGTAACGTTAGGATCAATAATATGTAATCTCATATCATAAACCACTCTCAGAGTAGCAACAAACTCTGCATGAGCAATCTCAAATGAAAATGACAGTCCCCAATCTCGCCTATCTTTGTACCATCGAGCATATATCGTCACACCAGTAGGCATAGGCTGGATGATACCAAACTATCTCAAAATCCAACCAATCAACTGTTGCTCAGCAATAAAAGGTGTCTACCCAATGAGATATCTACTCTACATAACACATGGTAATGTATGTGCGTCATCCATCCATGGCTCACAATCAAGATATGGTCTCCAAGTGACGCTATCTAATGAATCAAGCACCCAACGCCAATACTCCATCTTACCCAACTTATGCTGAGTAAGGATAACTGCATAGAAATATACATATGACTGCCTCTCTCCATGAACTCTATGATGGATAGGCTGACAACAATGTTCTCCCAACACCAAATCTGCAATAAAGTGCATCTAGTAGATAAACTCACACTCTCATCATACACTAATTGATGAAGATCATGATATAAGTGTGCCAGCATGCAAACATCCCACGCATATCAAGTATAATGTTGAATCATACTAAGGAGAATCTCACCCCATGTAAGTGAAAAACCTCATGATCTCCTATCAAGACATATAAATCCTCTAATCAAACCAGCAAGACTAACAAGAAGAGCCTCATAATACATCACCATATCTACCCATCAAATCTCTCCTCTACCAATGCTCTCATCAGCAAACACAACTCTACAAGCCTCTATACCAACCCAATCCTGATAATCATACTACACTAGCTCACCAGTCATTGGGATATGCAGAATCCTATAGACATCCTCCAGAGTCACACTAATCTTACCTGTCGACAGGTGGAAAGTGTTATGCTCACTGTGCCATCTCTCGGCCAATGCTATCAACAAACTTTTGTTATGCATAATCTCTGGCATATATAACAAATGGCATAAACCACCAGCATCTATGTGTCTAATCTTAGCCTGGGTAAGCTCTGGAACTAAATGACGCATCGTCGGTAATTTCTCCCAACACTGGAGAACATCAAGTTTCTCCTATTTTGTCAAGAGAAATCAAACTGAATCAAATCTATCTATCTATCAAATCAAATTGAATCATCATCTATCTATCTATCAAATCAAATTGAATCAAATCTATCTATCTATCAAATCAAAACTGAATCATCATCTATCTATCTATCAAATCAAATTGAAGCAACTTATGCTATCAAAATATTTTAAAACCTATCAATCGTGGTTTTTTATAAAACACTGAGTTTACTCAAAAACTCTGCTAAGCTCTTACATCAGAAACTAAATTAGTTTCTTAGAGCTACTCAATCGATCCAATCTATCAATCAAATCTATCAATCAAGCTAATTAAAGCAATCAAATATATCAATCCAATCTATCAATCAAATCTATCAATCAAAGTAATCAAATCAATCAATCAACCTATCTATTCATCTATCAGGCATGCAATCACTCAATCAAGTCTCAATTATCATCATCACTACATATTATACATGTTAAATCTACTTATCAAAGTGATTTTTAGCTTTTGCACTTATCAAAAGTATCAAATTTAAGCAAAAGAGCTATCTTATTGAGCATTTGCGCTAACTTAGTGCATATGCGCTATTCTTTTTAACACAAACGCTAAAACTATAGGCATAAACGCTAATTCATGCAAAAGCGCTACCTTTTTGGGCATATGCGCTAACAAACAACGCATTTGTGCTACCCTATGCATATGTGCTAACATCTTGAACATAAGCGCTAACATATAGAGCATATGCGCTAATATAGGCATTTGCACTAAACCTAGTTGCATATGTGCTAAAACAAATTGCAAAAGTGCTAACCTAACGCCGAAAAAATTCAAAAAATTTGGAAAATCCAAAAAAGCGCCTAAAAACATGAAACTTTGAATGAAAACTTGCAAACAAGGTTCAGGATAAGATATATACCGAATACCCATAATCACCATTTCACCACCTCAGCAAGAATATTTTCTTCACAAGCTGAAAAGGATAACAATGAAGTTAAAATTAGCCTTAGTTAATTTTATATTTACTATTTTGAAGAGTAATTAATTTCAATGGGGCAATTTAATTTGTTTTTTCCAAAACACAATCAGGATTTTCAATTTCTATCAGGCATTATCGAGACTTGATTTAATATTTGAAACAATGTTGTCTCGACATCATTTCAAACAGGGGCAAAATGTATACACATAAAAATTGGCTATGAGCAATTAAATAAATATTATATATTTATTTAATAATTATTCTTCTATTAAATAGTTAATTTGAAAAGATTAATTTATTTAATTCATTTTTATGTCTTTATATTAATTAATATTTTATTAATTAATTCATTTATCCTATTCTTCTAATTAATTAAATATCTAATATATAATTATTCCTCTAACAAAGTTAATTAAATATCTAATATTTAATAGTTATTCTCCTATCCTATAGTCTCAAATATTAAATAATTCTCAAAATTATTTAATCCCTTATCCAACTTGCCCTCCATCTCCACTTCATCTTCCCTTTGCCAACTCATCAAACATGTGGCTAAGGAAATTAATATATCTTAATGATTAAATTTATCATTTATCTCCAACTTCAAAACTTAATGAAAATTATGTACGTACACATATTTCATAACCATTTCCTATATTCTCTCCAACACTCCCTACATCTTAGGAAAGACTTGAGTCCACTTGTCCTCTCATGCCTAAATTTCCTCCAACCATTCCAAGATTCTCGCAGTCAGCAACCCAGTCAAGGTGAGATGAGTGACACTTGTCTTCTTCTTCCCCCTTTTTCTCAACCTTCACTTTTTCTCATAGCCATCCAAATCTATAGATCTGATCAGGACCGTTGATCTAAGCCACATCATCTTATCCTCTCAAAGTCTATAAAATCAAGAGCTTCAGTTGAGAGAGAGTTAGACTTCAAGAGACTACAAGTGTAGTTTTCAAGCTAATCTTATGCATCTGTGAGTTTTTGAAGCAAATAGCAATATAGAAATTATCATATAGCATCATAGTATAATCATTTTAGCATAACCATGTAGCATTTGCATATCATAGTGTTAGTTAACTACAAGTTAGCAGTCCATTCTTCATATGCCATCTTGGAAGCCAACAATGCATTGTTTGAGAGAACACCATCTGTAGCCAGGAACAGTGGAGTTAAGACACAATGAAAGACAAGCCATGAAGGTAAAATAATGTTTTAATTTAATACGTATTTCATGTAGTTTCATTAGTTGAATTTGAATTTCCTGTATACATTTCCATTTGTATTTGGTGAAACTAACTTATTATAGGTAACATTCTGAGGATGAAATTCAAGCTCACACAATAATCAATTCCACCAAATGGCCATCAATCTACTCCTTTGGCATTGATGGCAACACTAGATGTGAAAAACATCTAAGTACCAAGAAATGCCAAACAAGTCTCCCCCTGTGGAAGACAACCAACAATCTCTTGCATATAGCTCTGAATATCAATAACTCTTCCCCTTTGAATAATATCTCTGTAAAGTTCTGAATTTTTTTTTCACATCACTATCTCTCCCCCTTTGACATCAATGCTAGAAATCTGACAGAAATATCAAAACAAAAACATAAGCCTCTAAATCTCAAAGATGACTACTCCCCCTTAGCAGTAGCATCCCACATCAGTGTCAGAATGAATAGTATCTCTAATAATTCATGTCGGACTAATGCCAAACCACATCAATCAAGTCTTTGCTGGAGGGGCAAAAACCACCAATCTATCTGTCGGGTACTCAAATGATTCCTTGGATAAAGTTTTAGTGAAAATATATGCAATCTATTCTTTAGTGTTCGCATAAATCAATATAACTTCATTTCCTTCCACCTTTTCCTTCAAAAAGTTATACTTGATAGATATGTGTTTTATCTTAGAATGAAATACCAGCTTCTTTGATATATAGTAGTAGAGTTATCACAGTGAATAACTATTAGTGCATCATAATCCATCTTTATATCCTTGAACATTTGCTTCATCCATAAAACTTGTGTACAATTAGTAGCAACAACAATATACTCAGCTTCAGTAGTAGATAAAGAAGTACATGACTGTTTCTTGCTGATCCATGAAACCAACTTCTTTCCAAGAAAGAAAGCTCTACCAGAAGTACTTTTCTATTCATCAACATCTTCAGCCTAATCAGCATCTATATATGCACATAAAGTAAATTTATCATCCTTGGGATACCACAAACCATATTCTAATGTACCTTGCAAGTATCTAAAAATCCTTTTCACTTTTATCTCATTATTTTCTCTAGGGTCACTCTGAAATCTTGAAATAATACAAACAACATTCATAATGTCAGGCCTAGTTTGAGTCAAATAAAGTAGACCTCCAATCATAGACTTGTATCTTGTAGGATTTATCGGTACAGAAACATCTTTTTGTGTCAATTTCTCACTTGTAATCATAGGTGTACTTACTATTTAGAATCTCCCATACAAAATTTCTTCAACAATTCCTAAGCATATTTAGTTTGATAGATAAAAATACCTTTGCTAGTCTGAGTAATCTGTAAACCTAAGAAAAATTTCATCTCACCAATCATAGACATCTCAAATTCTTTCTCCATATTCTTAGAAAATTCTATGCATAATTTATCTTCACCTCCAAAAATAATGTCATCAACAAATACTTCAACATAGTATATCATCATCAGTGATTTTATAATATAAATTACTATCAGCACTGTCCTTAGTAAAACCAAACTTCAAAAGAATTGTATAAAGAGTAGGAGTAGTAGTTAAAGAATGAAGAGCAGAGAAGTAGAGAAAAACTTATGGAAGGAAGTTAAGTAGTGGAACAACTTCCTATACTAACCTTGTAGTGCCCCTCCCTGACTCATCCTTTTATATAATAGAAAGTGATAAACACTTTTAGATTTGTGCTCTGATAGTCTCTGTGATATTAGTGTATTCATTATGATATATGTGGATGAAGTTATGTCCTCGACTAATATGTTGATTAGCCTTATGCACTCACTATTCTTGTATATATTTTATTACTTATGAGGTTGTGATGTTATCTTTCATGAATAATAAGAGGGGGGGTGAATTAGTATACCAAAAATTACTGTACTCAAACTCTTAAACAATTTAGCAGATAACCGATACAACAAATTCACTAATAAATTGGTTAACATAAATGCAAACCAAATAGAAAATAAAGCATTCCCCCACAAGACCACAATCACCATAACACAAGATGTTTTGACATGGAAACCCAAATGGGAAAAACCACAGTGAGCAAAAACTCATAAGTAACTATTTGCAGAATAGAAACTAGATTGGTTAAGGTCATACAATGTTCTTCACCAGAACATATCCTGTTAGGAATCTAGATCTTTATTAGGAGATAAAAACTGTTAAAGACTACCTTGTGAGAGGATTTACAAAGGCTTTGCTAGGCGTACTCGGTTAAGGGTTTCAGACTTGTCGAAGATGTGAGTAATCAATAAGTGAGTGATCTAGATACTAGCATAGTATGCTTGGTTAGATCCTTGATAGCTCACTGTTAATGCATTTTAGCATTACTTCAGTCTTCAATATCTCCATACTCTTACTCTTCACACAGACCTAATCTTCTCTTCTATGATCGCACATATAAAGCCTCATCATTGTTTAAAACCCTAGACATTATGTCCTTATAAAAGAGTCTGATTTCATGTCGGACCAATAGGATTACATTACAAGTTCATAGGTTCAGTGCATCTAGACACATTTGGTAACACAACACAAAATCACCACCAAAGTGTCGGTGGATGATAACTCATCACAGAAATACAGGTGGTAACTCATCACAGAGTAATACCGATTTATACAATTTATTGATTACCGATTGTCAAAAATGAAGACTGGAAAAATGTTAACTACCGCTTTGTTCCTTCGTACCACTTGAGATCACCTCTTGAGGTCTTCATACTACTTGAGGTCTTCAGTAAATTTGTGACTGGTAAGCATCTTCTGCAAAACACTGATAGTCTAAAGACTATAATACATAATAATGGTTGGAACAAATACTGGTTGAGCATAACTCATACATTATGAAAGTGTACTCAAAGCAAGTGTGTGTTCATCAATGACAATCACAACATCATCAAAATGCCAACAATCTCCCCCTTTGGTATTGATGGAAACACTTAGGAAAATTTTGACATCTAAGTGTTTTTACAACAAAAATATGCCAAAAACAAAATTAGTCCCCCTAAGCATATACACTATCCCTTTTGTAGAAATTACAATGTATACTACTCCCTTAAAGAGGTAACATGAAAGTATACATTAAATGGTAACATTCACCAAACTTTTAAATACTACTCCCCCTTTGCCGACAATGACAAAGTACTGCAAAATAGCCCCTGTTTCTCATTATCATTAAAATTGAGTAAATGTTAATGACAATAAAGAATGAAACTTATCAAAAATAGATTTAAAATCCTGCATAAAAGTCTTCAAGGCTAATGACCATGACTCAAGTAATGAGGTAGAAACCTCACTTTCATTCTGCATTTGAGATACCTATTCTTCCATGGCATCAATGGTACTCATCTCTTGAGTTACTGTTAAGGATACCAGATTGAGAAAACACTTTTGAAGAATTTGTAGCCTGGGTAATAAAACCAATTGAAGGTCCTGCAAATCTCTTGACTAGTTGCTGATCTCCAATTCAATCCTGGTAGTTTGAAGCTAATAATGATGAACTGTTTGCCCATATGTTGTGAAGGAATCATAGGGAAACTTGAAGTTGCTTATGTATGCCTACAAATCTGATTGGAGTTTATCTTTTTGTGTGAGCACATCATTGAAAAATAGATGGGGTTGGCTGATTTTTCTCAATAGTAGTTTCCCTTCATCTATAGCAACACTTATATCATTATGTTGTTTTAGAAGTTGAGACCGAAGCTCATTCAATTTCTTAACTAAGGAAGTGTTGAGTGCCTTTTCATGCTTCTTCTTTACATTTCCTTTAGCAACTTCGTCTAGGCATTGTACATGGTCTTCTACAATGGTACACAAAATTTTAAGTTTAGACAAAGAGGAATCGATATTGGGGAGGTTAGTACTGGGAATCAAACTAGTAAGGGTGTCAACCGTAGTTTGAATGACATCCTATTCCTTCTTCCTCCTCAATGCTTCCAATCTTTCCTGTGCAAGCTTTATACTTTGAAGCAGCTCTGATTCATCTACAGATTGGAGATCAATAGGACTAGCAATGTCAACCGGTTTGGTTTGACCAGTGGTTGCCTTGGGAGTCTCCTCTTGTTTGGCTTTCTCTGCTTCCTTCTCCTCTACTGCTCTTTTCTTTTCTTCTTCTTTCTTCTTTTGTTCCTCTTCTTATTTCTTCTTTAGTTCTTCCCTCTTCTTATCTTCTTCCTTCTTTTTCTTTTCTTCCTCCTTCTTTTTCTGCTCTTCTTTCTTGTTCTCCTCTTCTTTCTTGTTCTCCTCTTCTTTCTTTTTCTCCTCTTCTTTTTTCTTCTCCTCTTCTTTCTTTCTCTCCTCTTCTTTTCTCTTCTCCTCTTCTTTTCTCTTCTCCTCTTCTTTTCTCTTCTCCTCTTCTTTTCTCTCCTCTTCTTCTTGTTTCCTCTTCTCCTCTTCTTTTCTCTTCTCTTATTCGTGTTTCCTCTTGTCTTCCTCTTTCTTTTTCTCTTCCTCTTTCTTCACTTTCTCTTTATCAGCGTTTTCCTTATCATGTTTCTCCTTCTCTGCTTTTTCCTCATCCTTTTTCTCCTTCTCTACTTTTTCTTTGTCCAATTTCTCCTTTCCTATGTCCGGAGTGACATCTTCAACATCCAATGCATCCACATCAATAGTATCAACTTGTTCTATAACTCTTTCTCCTTCATCAGCAAATACCTCATCTAAATTGGCTGAGGATAGGTCAAGTTATTTTTCGGCCTTCTCATTTTCCTCAAACACTTGATGTAACTGGACAACATCTTTGGCATGTAGATGTGTGTGCTTCTCTACTTCAGAAGTTCTTCCTTCTAGAAACCTGAGTCTTTTTCTTCTCATGATGAGGAGACCTTTATTCTTGTCCATTACCTCAAACAATTCAAAAATAGAGGCATCAGGAAAGTATTGAGCAAAGACTTTTTCCCTTATTTCTTGTTCTTTCTCAATGGAAATACACCATTTATTGTCCAAAGAATTGTATAAAGAATCAGGTGTGGCTGATCTAATTTTAGATGGCGACCGGTCATTGACACACAAATATCTAATAACTTCTTGTTCTACTTCTTTCTCATTGTCAGAAAAATCATCAAAAAATTATTTTATGTCATCAAGCACTTTTCTCTTAATATTCTTTAAAGTCCTTTGACAATGTGTCATAGGCTTATAAGAAGAGATGTCTATATTTACCGGTGCAGATGATGTAGGTGCACTATCAGTAGATTTTTCCTTCTTGCTTGATTTCTTGGTTTTCTTAGGTTGCACTTCTAGTTCAGTATCCTCTGATTCTAGTGAGCTATTTTTGGTCTTCTGCTTCCTCTCAAATACTTTAGTGGGAGCATCTTTCAATTTCTTCTTGTTAGGTGAGCACTTGGTCACTTTTGGACTTGCTGAGGTAACCGGTGTCGATACCAATGGCACTGCCTTGCCCTTTTTCAGTGTAGGATCTTCAACCGGTGTTACTCTCTCCAAGTAGGTGTTGGTTTTCTTTTTCTTTGTATCTAGAGGTGAGAAAAATCAACGTAGAGGCATACCAATCCAACATGTCATACATCACTTCATACCCCATAGGTTCTACTACTTCCTATCTTGGCTCTACCGCTTCCAATATGCATTCATCTACCTTTATGATAAAGCAAATGTCATCTACATATTTATTTACAATATCTCCAGAAATCTCATCTTCTAGCTCATTTTTCACTTGAATTCATCAAAATATTTATTCAAAACCTCAAGATATCTAGTTCCTACCGCTTGGAGACTTTCCTTGATTTTCTTAGTGACCGGTTGGTCAGCAGACCATTGAATATCACCTACTCCAGGAAAATAGACTTGAAAGTAGAAAAATAGGCCGATCAAAAGTTGTCCAAACCTGAACCTTTAAGCATTATCCTGTTTAATGGACTTCATGTTCAATAGCAGTTTCTTCTGCAAACAGGTACACAAATCAAATGAGGCATCTTCCTGAATCATTTTGTAGGCAGCATTTACTGCCGCAGCAGGGACAGAGTTTACTTTACTAGCATAAAACACCCGGTAGCCAATCAACATGCAAGCATACTTAACCAAATCATCTTTGATGGTGTTGAAAGTCATTCCCCATTGGTCGCTCAGAGAACCATTGAGCTTGGTCATTTCAGCCTTGATGACCTTCCTTAGAGATAGCAACTCTCCAGTGTTACAAAAACTAGTGATGACATGAATTGCTTTCAGTGTAATATGATGCAACCTCTCGAGATACATTTTGTCACCATGTACTCTGCTCAGGATGATGCGGATGTGATCTTCAGTAAAATCTTCAAGAAAATAAACTGCATTGTGTAGTTTCTTCCTCTCTATGATTCTATATTCCAGTTTGATTTTCTTGTCATCCCCACAGAATAGACCTAGCTGAGAATGGATCACTAGGGATCCTAGTTCTTCCAATTTGCAATCAATATATCCTGAAATATCTTCCTCAACTATAACTCCAGTGGGTATCTGGGATAGGGCATTGTATTTCATCTTCTTTTCAATAAAATCTGTTGAGTCTACAGGTGCACTATGACTGGAGTGCAATGCAAAAGCCATGATTAAATGATAGACAAAAAATTTCAAGAAATACCTTCACACTTCAAAATTTAGGGTTTTGCAATGTCGCTCACAACACACCACTTCGGTTGTTGGATTACCGCTTTGTGTTCTTCACTTGATTGATTGAAAATGATCTCTAGATTCTTCTGCAAGATGTTGAATTCACTTTGAATCATAGACGAATTTCCCTTGTCACTCTACACTTGAGAATTTTGTGCTCAAAAACAAATAAGTGAAAATGGCATCAAAAATCCCTTTTAAATGATCTTTCACCTACCATAATAAATGTTGCACCGCTAGGGTACAAACCCTAATTTTTCCTTTTACCACTTCAAAATCTTTTGCCGATTAATAGGTAACATATACCGGTTGAGGTATTTACCGATATAAATTGGGGGTTCAAATATTTCACCGATATGCTCCCCCTAAGCTGTTATGAGGCTCAGTTTGCCGGTTCAGAGATTTCCACACTAGGTGCAAAAACTGCTTCATCTTGTGACACTTCTTCAGGTTTCTTTTTCCATGTTTTATTCATTCCCACTTGAAAGGTTTCAACATCAATCTTCCCTTCTGGAGTGATCGGTATATCATCCGATAGGTTCTTTCTCATTCTCCAGGTTCTGGTTGTGTCTCCTAGTTTGTTGCAATGATAGCATACCATTCCAGGTGTTCTCCATGGTCCATTGTTCATACTACCATTCTTCCTTTTGCATGTTGTAGCAGTGTGACCATGACCATGATAGATCAAATTGGTTTCTCTCCAACCAGTTGCCGCTTGATAGCCACCTGACCAATAGTCATAGGCATTATACCGGTTGGGATTCCAGTTCACAAAGGGTTCCAGAACAACTCCTTGAGTTCTTGGAGGATATCTCCTAGTGTTCTGCAAAACAGACCTGCATTCAAATGCTCCATGCCCAAAATTTTTGCATGCATAATAGTTTCCATTGAATCTATTGGATCTAGGCTTATTGTTTAGAAAATAAGGAAAATTATTGTAGGCCTTATTTCTACACACATTAGGAGTATGTCCTTCCTTGAGACAATTGAAGCAAAAAGTTTTAAACTTTTTCTTACCTTTATCCTTGGATGTTGGTTACTTCTTTGATTATACATCTTTTGTTCCAGAGGTCTCACCTTCCTGATACCCAGAGAAACCAAGTCCAGTGGTATTCTTTACTGATTTTTCTGATTCAAGCTTTTGCTCTAGCTTCGCAGTACTTTGATTGAATTTGGCAAGTATCTCTTTTGACTCAGTGAGTTCTTTGGAAGTAATAGCATTGGATTCCTTCAAGGTTGCATTCTCAGAAATAGCCATGTTTAGTTCACCTTGCATTCCTTCTTTTTCCACTTTACTTTCTTGGAGATGAGAGGTAAGGGCACTGATTTCTTGCTTCATCTTGGAGATCTCATGATCTTTGTCTTTTACTAGATCTTCAAGTTTCCTTTGGTTCTCAAGCTCTTGACACATTTTGATAGTCAGTCCTTCTAGTTCCCTTCTCAGGTTAGCATTAGATTCATTCAGTTTTTCAACTTCTTGAACTAGGGCATCCATGTCTACTTCATCAGATGAACTATTTTCAGTAAGCTCCATTAGTTTCTCAACATGCTCTCTTCTTTTGGCCAAAGAGGCTTTATACTTCACTTTGAGTTCATCATAGGCTCTCTCAATTTGACTGAGATGGTGAGTAAGTTCCCTCATAGTGTATTCACCCATATCTCCTTCCAATTGGTTAGACTTATAGAAAGGTTGGCTCTGATACCAATTGATGAATACTAAGAGGGGGGGGTGAATTAGTATACCAAAAAATATTGTATGCAAACTCTTAAAAAGTTTAGTAGATAATCGGTAAAATAGATTCACTAATAAATTGGTTAAGATAAATGCAAACCAAATAGAAAACAAAGCATTCCCCCAAAAGAGCACAACCACCATAAAACAAGATGTTTTGACATGGAAACCCAAATGGGAAAAACCACAGTGAGCAGAAACTCACTAGTAACTATCTGCAGAATAGAAACCAGACCGGTTAAGGTCATACAATGTTCTTCACCAGAACAGATCCTATTAGGAATCTTGATCTTTGTTAGGAGATAAGTCCTATTAAATACTACCTTGTGAGAGGGTTTCAGATCCACAGTTGCGAAACACCTTGTTAGAGGATTTACAAATGCTTTGCTAGGCCTACCCAGTTAAGGGTTTTAGACTTGTCGAAGATGTGAGTAATCAACAAGTGACTGATCTAGATACTAGCACAATATGCTTGGTTAGATCCTCACTGTTAATAGATTTCAGCATTACTTCAGTCTTCAATATCTCCACACTCTTACTCTTCACATAGACCTAATCTTCTCTTCTATGATCACACATACAAACCCTCATCATCATTTAAAACCCTAGACATGATGTCCTTATAAAGGAGTCTGAGTTCATGTCGGTCCAATAGGATTACATTACAAGTTCCTAGGTTCAATGCATCTAGACACATTTGGTAACATGACACAAAATTACCACCAAAATGTCAGTAGATGATAACCGAGTAATACTAGTTTATACAATCTATCGATTACCAGTTGTCAAAAATGAAGACTGGAAAAATGTTAACTATCACTTTGCTCCTTCGTACCACTTGAGATCCTCAAACCGCTTGAGGTCTTCAGTCAATTTGTGACCAGTAAACATCTTCTACAAAACACCAATAGTCTAAAGACTATAATACATAATATTGGTTGGAACAAATACTGGTTGAGCATAACTCATACATTAAGAAAGTGTACTCAAAGCAAGTGTGTGTCCATCAATGACAATCACAACATCATCAAAATGCCAACAATCTTTATTATTCTAACCCTATTCCATAATTATGATGATGATTGAGTTGATGATTGTGACTATCTTCTTGTGTCTTTGTGATAGGGACTATGTCATACAACTCATTGTGAGCATGATATGGCGTTGTGATTCTCTATCACTTGCCTGATCATTTATGATGTATATGTATCATACATATGTTGTATTGTGTCTTAGTGGTGGATGTAGGATTGCAAGTACAAGACATTGACTCCACCTAGTCTCACAGGTCTGAGTGTGTCTTATCCTAATGGCAAGTTGTCAGAGATGGCATATGTTTCCCTCACATACTTTAGGCTTAAGTTGATACCCTTGTCAAATAGTATCTTGGCATGAGTAGTTGGTCTGCATCATGTGGTATGTTGTTCAACATTATGTCGGGTTGCCTTGTGAATTTGTGATTATTTATTAATTAATAATTAATCGGTTTATATAGTTTATTTAGTATTAAATTAAATTAAAGGATGGCATTATATTTGATATTAATGTGTGAATTATTATTATTAGAGAATTATTATTTGATGTTTATTTCATCAATTTGTGTTTACTTGTTGATTTTATATTATTATTAATTTATGGTCTAATATTTAATTAAATATTTATTATATGAGCTTTTGATTTATTGAATTATTATTTATTTATTTATTTCTTAATTATTGGTTGAGTATTTATGCCTATCTATACATTTATTTATTATTTAATTATTGGTTGAAGCATTTATGCTTGTCCTTACATTTACTTATTCATTATCCATTTTGCTTATTTGTGTATTTTTAATTAATTAATTAATTTATCTTCTTTATTGTTTATTCATTTATTTATTTATCTTATTTACTATTTATTTATTTATTGTTGGGTTATTTATTGTTTATCTAATTTTTTATTATTTTTATATTTTATTTATATATTTGTTATTATATATGTACTTACCTCTTGTTATGATTGGTCCTCTTGGAAGTTGTGATTGTGAAGATATTGTTATTTAATTGTTTATTTATTTATTTATACTATTTTGTGGTTTAACATTTATTAGGGCATTTGATTTATTTATTTTATTTATTAGCCCTTTCTATTTTATTTATTATTTATTGTTGTTTATTCTTTTACCCGTTTGTTTATTTATTATTTACGTTACCTACCCTCTTTTATTATTGGCTGTGAGATTTAGAGATTTACATATTATTATTTTATTATTATTCTCACATCGAGTTTGGGTAGGGTTGGTATGATTAATAATATTTTTAATTATTTTGATGTCACCCATGATGGTTATGGTTTTGGATTAATTTTTATATATTGAATTTTCTAAGTTTTGTTGGGGATTATCTTCCTGGAGATTATTTTCACTATTGTGAAATTCATGATCTGGCTTATGTTTACTTTGGAATTGGAGCTTGGATTTAGGATTGCACTTCATTGAATTTTACTGTCTGTTTTCTGCTATTACCAGGTTAGAGGGTTTATCCTTCTTTGCAATTATTTTCAAAAAGCTCGTTTCGAAAAGATTGTCTATGGGAAATTTTGGTTTGCTGTGAAATTTAAATAAATCAATTATAATTGTGACAAGTGAAATTATTGTATTCTTTGGTTTAAATTTTTGGAAATGCTTATTATGAATTTTTGGGTGTTTGGGAGTTACTGGTGTCACGAAAATGCTATTTAGTCTATTATGTGTTCTCCAGTGATTGTTGTATGTGCGATAGAACCCTGTGTAAGCGTCACAATGTCACGAAAATGATATTTAGTTTGTTATGTGTTCTACAGTAATTGTTGTATGCACAATAAAACCCTATGTGAGTGCCATAGTGTTGTGACTGCACTATTTAACTTGCTAGATGTTCTGCAGTAGCTATTATATGCATGACAAAACACAGTGAATGCACTGCAAAGTGTCGTAAATAAATTGCTTGATTCTGTACTGTTGTTATGGCTTTCTGAGTCACATTTTTGGGTTTTTTTTTCATACTAGAGGCTATTGTTGGTATCCTTGTGGTTCTTAGAGTTGCATATTGATAAGATTTGGTTATTTTTATTATGTTTTATCTTCGGCAAGATGTATCTTGCCTTTCTGTTGAGGATGTATTGTATTAGCTCCAGCAAGATGGTATATTCCTTGCTGTGGAGGATTTCTTATGATGGCTCCAAACAAGACGAACATGTCTTGTTGTTTAGGAATATATATTGATTTGGCTGAGCAAGAGGGTAATGCCTTTCTCTTATTTATTGAATTGATTTGGTTTAATGTTGAGGCTCTTGATTTATTGTGTTGGCTTAATGGCTCTTATTTATGCTTAAAATTTGTGTTTGTGCATGTTGATGTTATTTGTGATTCCATTTGCGAGCCTCCTTATTGTTATTGTGATGTGCTTCCCTATGGTTTTGGTCCATGGTAGGGGAAGTGGGCTCTTGCATGTGTGGACCAAGGTCTTGAGCATTAGGCCTCTAGGAGGAGTCTAGACTTGATGGAACCACATGAAGAGTGTTCTTTTAATTGCAAGTGATAGTCTTAATAATTGATTAGTGGGTTTGGGTATTTAGGAATTCACTAAAAAAGATAATAATTGGTTTTGTGTCCCCACCTCATAGCCCTAAAGGTTTACTCAGGATGAGCTTGGGAAGACTGTTGGAGCAGTAAACCAATCTCCATTGAATGGCTAGAAGGTTGAGATGGTTCCACATGTCTATCAAGGTGAGGCTTGGCCCCTTCTATTATGAGGATAGCACGTGATGACACTCTTGCCCTACATGTGTCCATTATCCATATGCCCTTTTTGTTGATTATGCCTTTGGAAGTTTCATTGATTTTATTTAGTCTCATGATGTATTTTGATGTTGTATTCCTATGTTGTAGTCTTGTGGTGTCATGTTTTTTATTAAGGGAAAATAGGTTTTGATGGCCCCTAAAACCCATTACAAAAAAGGCCAAAAGATAGCCATTAAAGCACTACAAAAAGAAAGAGACAACAAACATATAAAAGACAGCTGGCCAGCAAACAAAAGGCTAGAACTAGAAAGACATCAAACAACAAAAAAGACCAACAAAGAAAAAGCCAAGGATAGGTTAAGTTATTAAGCAGCTTGATAGCTTCCAGCTCCAGTTACTCCATGTTATCAGCAGTCCGCTTGATTTCCTCAATCTCCTTTCTTTGGCTTTTCTTTTTTCGGTTCTCATGTGAGTTATTCTACCATGATCGGTCTCCTTATCTTTAGCGGTATCTTCCTTCACCTTAGTGATGTCCACAGTGGCCTTATCCCCTTGGTCACTATCAAGCTTGTTGATAAGAACCTTCATACTTGTAGAGGCCACCTTTAAGATATTATAAATCTATCCTCCAATCTTCTTGAGCATGTTCTCAACCCCTTCCATCCTTTTTTTAGTAGCCCCAACTCTGTTCTCTAGGATTTGGAAGCTATTACGTTAAACATTAATGATCTCCTCAACATTACTAATTTCTTTCGTAAGTTCACTTAAACAATCAGGGAGGGAGCTAAATTTACCAGTGCCCATAGCCTCTAAAGTCTCAATTTTGCTGGCTTCTTGGGTTTGCTTGGCTTTTATGCTTGTATTTTCCTTCTAAACCTAGAGGAAAACCTTTTTGAAGTTATCTGTGCCATTTTTAATGCAAAGGTCAATATCTAGACGGGAGCCTTCTTGGTCCTTGTCTCCCATAGGATCCAAATTCACCTCCAGACCCACCTCCCTCACATTTGCACTCTTAGCTTCCTTCATGGAAGTTTCCTCCCCAACTAGACCCTTATCCTTAGAACCAGTTAATAAGGGTGAACAGTTCTTAGCTCCCACATCCTCATTTTTTCAAAGTTTTCCTTTTATGCTTCTGGCTAGAGAGGATTTGGACCTCCTCGCTATTATTCTCCATATCATCATCAGTCTCATCTTCCTCCTCATACCAGCTATCATCATCCTCCCCCTTCTTCTTCCTTCTAGCCAAGTGTTTGCTCTGATTCTCTTGCCCTATTTTTCTTCTTCTGTTTCTTGACCTCACAATTTGGGGGTCGTCCTTAGCATCAACTTCCATGTCATAACCTTCACCATCATCATCATCATCATCATCATCTAAGTCTTCGAATTCCTCTTTCGATTCAAAAACCTCTACAATGTTCAGATGGATGGTGGTATTCTTGATGTGATTGTAGAAAATCACCATCAAACCCTCATTCATAGTAGGATTGGTTTTGGGGTTCGAGATAGCATCCTTTATCCTAGCATTGAGGGCACAAAATAAATAATATGGGATGGAAATTTTCTCTTTATACCTAATAAGGTTGAGAATAACAAAATGATAGTTGTAAACCCCAATAAATCTCCCATCTAATGTGATAAATTCCATAATAGGAAACAAGACCCTTTCCCAAATAAACTTAATTACCTTCGACGAGTAGTAAGTATGGCTTCCCTTCACCAGTCTCTCTTTGTCCTCCTCATCCTTAGGGAATTTATTCACTATAGCATCAGACAACTTCCTATCCCTATAGAACTTGATACCATCCATCGAAAGACCCGTAGCCTCAGTGGTCATGGTTTCATTCACCTTGACCTTCCTACTAACAATGGTCAATGTGCCTTTATTCCATCCCTTTTTGAAAATCCTTGTAATTTCTAGCCGTTTCTCTTGCATTCTCTTCATAAAATCAATCATCTTATCTACTTGTAGCACAACCCAAACCTAAGGACAGTCCCACCATTTATCAATTTTGGTTGCCTTCGTTCTCTTGCAATTTCCACACATTTTCTTATCGATTTCTATCAACTGTGATTTCTTCCAAATACCACTCTTCGCTATGGACTTTCTAATTAGCAGGGAGAAACCACTAGAAGCCAATGGATATTTCTAGTGCTTCCACTAGATAAGGAAAAAAGCATGCCCAAACCATGTGAGGTGATCTAGCAACTATTAATGTGTCTCCTTCTTAGCTGCATACAAAACCAATTCCTTCTGCCATGACCTCCCCTATCATCTCAGTAAATGATATCAAATCTGGCCTTTCTTATCATGATATCTTTCATAAATTAAGATGTCACATGCCACTCAAGGGAGCTCCCCCTTGCTATTCTAGATCTTGATTTGTTCACTCCATACTACTTCATTGGCAACCCAGTTAGCACTCATGTTGGGCTCTTTGTAATCATGAGAAAGGTAGCACTAATCGAACCCCTCAAGCATCTCCCTGGCTGAATCAATGATATTTTTAATCATCCATGGCAGTTGGTGTTTACCAAGGAGGCAATTAATAATGTTTTTAGAATCCCCCTTCAGCCATAACAATTTCACACCTATATTATGTGCTAATTTGATAGCTTGGAGGGTGCCCATAGCTTCAGCTAGATGATTAGTCTGAATCCCCAAGGGAAAGGCCACCACCCCAATACAAAAGCCAAAATAATTTCAGAAAACTCCACCATAGCCAGCTGGCCCTAGGTTCCTTTTAGCAGCCCCATTGAAGTTAGCCTTAAACCATTCATTAGGGGGAAAAGATCAGCTACACATACTTATTTTGATTTGGTAAGTGTTGGTATCCATGTAGGCTGGGATATTCCAACTCTTGCAAACATCAAAGTCCTCCTTACTATTGCAGTAATGCTTTCCCCTAGCCATCACGTTATCAACAAGATTATATTTTATCTTGGCCCAAACCACCTCAGAGGAGTTAATATCATTCCCAAAGATTCTATTGTTCCTCTCTTTCTAGATACCCCAAAGGATATGCAGAAAGGAAAAATTCCATAAATTTCTTATGGTCAGATTGTTTGTAATGTAGTACCAACTCCTAAAACAGTCTTGAATATCCTCTAGGAACAGCCAATTCAAACCCTAATGTTGAAAAAACATTGCCCAAATAGGTTAGACATAAGGACAGTGTACAAACATGTGGTTCACAGATTCCTCATCATTGAGACAAAGATAACATCTTTTGGGGATGTTGAAACCCCTCTTTCTCAAGTTATCTATGGTTAGTAGATTATTTTACAAAAGAATCCATAAAAAATATTAATTTTAGGAGTCAAACATAGATGCCAGGTCTTAGCCCAGTAGGGGCTAGGGTCTTGAGACTGAGCCAACATAAGGACAACATACAACATAGAATAAATCCTTGAACAGGTACCAATCAACACCATGTGGTCCTCCCTTCTAGGATTTAAAATTGCATGGTGTTGGCATTTTTTATGTTTATGTTGTGATTGTCATTGATGGACACACACTTTCTTTGAGATCACTTTTTGAATGTATGAACTATGCTCAACCGGTATTTGTTCCAAACCAATATTATGTTGTTGTCTTTAGACTATTGGTGTTTTGTAGAAAGTGTTTACCGATCTCAAGCAGCATGAAGACCTCAAGTGGTTTGAGGATCTCAATCGAAGCAGAGCAAAGGAACTAAAAGTAGCAGTTATCATTTTCCCAATCTTCATTTTTGTCAACCGATAATCTATTTAATAATTAA
The DNA here is from genome assembly GCF_030272615.1 of Cryptomeria japonica. Taxonomy (NCBI): domain Eukaryota; kingdom Viridiplantae; phylum Streptophyta; class Pinopsida; order Cupressales; family Cupressaceae; genus Cryptomeria; species Cryptomeria japonica. Next base: position 778,239,411 of record NC_081411.1, on the reverse strand, counting down.
ACTGGTATTACTCTGAGTTACCAACCAGTAATCGGTAAAGTTATACAAACCGGCAATACTCTGTGATGAGTTACAAATCGGTATATTTTTGTGATGAGTTACCATCCACCGACACTTTGATGGTGATTTTGTGTCGTGTTAGCAAATGTGTTGAGATACACTGAACCTAAGAACTTGCAATGTAATCATATTGGACTGACAAGAAATCAGATTCCTTTTTAAGGACATCATGTCTAGGGTTTTAGATTGTGTAACTGTTAGGGTTTTTCGTGGTTGATGAGTTTTTGTGTGATCTTAATAGAGAAGAAAAAGTTTGTGTGCTGTAACAGAGTGCGGATTTACTGAAGACTAAAGTAATGCTGAAATGCATTAGCAATGAGCTATTTGCTAGATCATTCACTTGTTGATTACTCACATTTTTGACAAGTCAGAAACCCTTAACCGGGTAGGCCCAAAATAGCCTTTGTAAATCCTCTAATAAGGTGATTCACATCTGTGGATCTGAAATCCTCTCACAAGGTAGTCTTTAATCAAACTTATCTCCTAACAGAGATTGAGATTCCTAACAGGATTTGTTCTAGTAAAGAACATTGTATGACCTTAACCGGTCTGGTTACTATTCTATAGATAGTTAATTGTGAGTTTTATCTCACCGTGGTTTTTCCCATTTGGGTTTCCACATCAAAATCTCTTATGTTATGGTGATTATGCTTCTGTGGGTGAATGCCTTACTTGTTGTTTGGTTTGCATTTGTGTTAACCAATTTGTTAATTAAATTGTTATACTAGTTCAGTGCTAGACAGTTAAAGTGTTTGAGTTCAGTATTTATTGGTATACTAATTCATACCCCCTCTTAGTATTCATCAGTTGGTATCAGAGCCAACCTTTCTATAAGTCTAACCACTTGGAAGGAGATATGGGGGAATACACTATGAGGGAACTCACTCATTGGCTCACTCAGATTGAGCAAGACTATGACGAACTTAAAGTCAAATATAAGGCCTCTCAGGCAAAAAGAATAGAGAATGCTAAAAAATGGATGGAGCTAACTGAAAATAGTTCTTCTGATGAAGTAGACATGGAAGCCCTAGTTAAAGAAGTTGAAAAATTGAATGAGTCCAATGCCAACCTAAGAAGGGAACTTGAAGGACTAACTATTAGAATGTGTCAAGAGCTTGAGAACCAAAGGAATGTTGAAGATCTGGTAAAAGACAAAGATCATGAGATCTCGAAGCTAAAGCAAGAGATCAATGCACTTACTACTCATCTCCAAGAGAGCAAAGTAGAAAAAGAGGAAATGCAAGGCGAAATAAACATGGCTATTTCTGAGAATGCAACCTTGAAAGAATCTAATGTTGCGATTGCCAAAGAACTTACTGAGTCAAAGGAAATACTTGCCAAATTCAATAAGAGCTTTGTTAAGCTAGAGAAAAAGCCTGAATCAGCTAAACTAGTAAAGAATACCAATGGACTTGGTTTCTCTGAATATGAGGAAGGTGAGACCTCTGGAACAAAAGATGGAGCATCAAAGAAGCAACTGGCACTAAAGGATAAAGATAAGAAAAAGTTCAAACCTCTTTGCTTTAATTGTCTCAAGGAAGGACACACTACTAATGTATGTAGAAGTAAGGCTTACAATAATTTTCCTTATTTTGTAAATGATAAGCCTAGACCCAATAGATTCAATGGTAATTGTTATGCATGCAACAAGTTTGGGCATAGAGCATTTGAATGCAGTTCTATCATGCACAACATCAGAAGATATCCTCAAAGGAGCCAAGGAGTTTTTTCTGAACCCTCTAGGAACCGAAACCCAAACTGGTTTAATACCTATAATCATTAGTTAGGAAGCAGTGGCTATCAAGCAACAATCAGATGGAGAGTAACATGTTTGATCTATCATGGTAGTGGTTACACTGCTACAACATGCAGAAGGAAGAATGGAAACATGAACAATGGACCTTGGAGAGCACCTGGAATGATTTACTATCATTGCAACAAATCGGGTCATACAACAAGATTCTACAGAATGAGAAAGAACATATCAGATGATATACTAGTCACTTCGAAAGGAAAGATTGATGTTGAAACTGTTCAAGCAGATATGAAGAAAACCTGGAAGAAGAATCCAGAAGAAGTGTCTCAAGAAGAACCGGTTTTTGCACCTAGTGTGGAAGTCACCGAATCGGCAAACTAAGCATTAGAAAAGCTTAGGGGGAGCAAACGGTGAAATGTTTCAAACCCTCGGTTTACACAGGTAAAAGACCTTAACTGGTATGTGATACTTGTGAATTGGTAGAAGACTAGAAATGGTAAACGATAAATTAGGGTTTATGCCCTAATAGTGGAGCATTTATTATGGTAGGTGAAGAACTTGTTTAAAAGGATTTTTTAAGTCATTTTTCACTTATCAGTTCTCGAGCAAAGAAGTTTTTAAGTGTTGAGTGATGAAAAGCGATTTGGATTGCGATTTGAAGAATTTTTAAAACCTTGAAGAAGAATCAGAAGCTAATATCAATCGGTCAAGTGTAGAACAGAAAGTGGTATTTCAGCAACTGAAGGAGTGTGTGGCGAAATGTAATTTGCAAGCCCTAAATTTCAATTTACGAAGGTATTTTTCAAATTTCTCTATTTATCATGGCTTCCACATCACACTCTAGTTCCAATGCACCCATTGATTTAGTAGAATTCATCCAATGGAAGGCAAAATATAATGCTCCATCTCAAATACCCACTGGTGTTATAGTGGAGGAAGGTATTTCAGACTATATTGATTGTAAAATTGAAGACCTAGGATCTTTGATGATCGATTCTTAGTTAAGCTTATTATATAGAAAGGACAAGAAGATCAAACCCGAATTCAACATCTTGGAAAAGAAGAAGCGTCACAATGTGGTCTATTTCCTTGAAGAGTTTTTAGATGATCACATCGACATCATTCTGAGCAGAGTGCACGGTGATAAAATTTACTTAGAGAAGACGCATGACATCACACTGGAAGTGATTCATGCCATCACCAATTTCTATAATGTCGGTGAAGTGCCAACCCTAAGGAAGATCAGCAAGACAGAAATGACCAAGCTCACCGGTTCTATGAGTGACCAATAGGGAATGACCATCAATCCCATCAAGGATGATCTGGTCAAATATTCTTGCATGGTAATAGGTTACCGGACATTTTATGCTAGTAGGATCAATTCTGTCTCTGCTGCAATGGTAAATGTTGCTTACGGGATGATCAAAGAAGATGCATCATTTGATTTATGCACCTGTATGCAAAGGCAACTTCTGGTAAACTTGAAGTCAATGAAACAGGACAATGCCTTTAGATTTAAGTTTTGACAACTATTGGTTGGGTTGTTCTTCTACTTCCAAGGTTACTTCCCAAGAGTCAGAGATATTCAGTGGTCTGTCGACCAACCGATTACAAAGAAAATCAAGGAAAGCCTTCAAGCAGTTGGAATAGGTTATCCGGAAGTTCTGAACAAATACTTTGATGAGTTCAGATGCAAAATGAGCCAAAGAGTGAGAATATCAGGTGATATTGTCAAGAAATATGAAGATGACATCTGCTTCACCATCAAAGTTGATGAGTGCATAATGGAGGTGGTTGAGCCTAGATAGGAAGAAGTGGAACCTATGGGATATGAGGTAATGTATGACATGCTAGATGGGTATGCCTCTACCCTACTTGCCTTGCCCCTTGATCCAAAGGCAAAGAGAACCATCACCTATTTGGAAAGGGTTACACCAATTGAAGAACCTTCAGTAAAGAAGGGAAAGGTAGTACCTTCAGTATCAGCACTGGTTACTGCAACAAGTCCTAAAGTGGCCAAGCGGTCACCAGCAAAGAAGAAACCGGAAGCTGCACCTACCAAAGTCTTTGAGAGAAAGCGGAAGACAAAAGACAAAACATCGGACTCAAAGAACACTGTGTCTAAAGAACAACCTAAGAAGACTAGGCAAATGAGGAAAAAGACAAAGAATGAATTGACAACATCTGCACTGGTAAATATTGATATTTCCTCCTACAAACCTTTGACACATTGTCAAAGAACTATTAAGAATATTAGAATAAAAGTGCTTGGTGATTTGAAAGAGTTCTTTGATGATTTTAATGATGATGAAAAGGAAGAAGTTGAATAGGAAGTCATTAATTATTTATTTATTAATGACCGGTGGCCATCAGAAATTAAATCTAAGACACCTGATTCTTTATATAATTCTTTAGATAACAAGTGGCACATTGCCATAGAGAAGGAACAGGAAATAAGAGAGGAAGTATTTGCACAATACTTTCCTAATGTACCTAAATCCAAACTTTATGAAGTGGTGGAAAGATATAAGGGCCTCTTCTTCATGAGAAGAAGGAGACTCTTGTTGCTAGATGGAAAAGTCCCAAAAGTAGTAAAAGATACCCAGTCCCTTGCTCAATCTGCTCTAAAGTTGCACCAAGTGGCAGAAGCCAATAGGAAAGTTGAGCAATAACCCGAAATCAATCAACCGCATGAGCATATGATAGTGAAGGAGTGTCGGTCACTGATTAAATGGAACCCATTGATGTTGATGCCTTTAATGGTGAAGATGTTACTCTGGATACATCAACAGAAGCGGCAGGATAGGAAAAATAGGAAGAAGAAAAGAAGAAATGGGCACAAGAAGAGAAGAAGCAATAGGAAGAGGAAAATAGAAAACAAGAAGAAAAGAGGAAACAGGAAGAGGAAACAAGAAAATAAGAAGAAAAGAGGAAATGGGAAGAGGACAAGAGAAAAGAAGAGGAGAATCATAGACAAGCAGAAAAGAAAGAAGAAGAAACAGAAGGAAGAAGAAAGGAAGGAAGAGGAGAAGAAAAAGGAAGAGGAGAAGAGAAAGGAAGAGGAGAAGAAAAAGGACGAAGAGAAGTGGAAAGAAGAGGAGAAGAAGAAATAAGAGAAAAGGAAGATAGAGGAAGAGGAGAAAAAGAAGGTAGAAGAGGATAAGCTAAGGGCTAAAGAGAAGGAGGCAGCGACACAGAGCACTCAAGTGGAGACCCCAAAGGCAATCGGTAGTCAAGCCAAACTAGCTAACATTACCAATCCCATTGACCTCCAATCTTAAAATGAATCAGAGTTGCTACAAAGCATTAAGCTTGCTTAAGATTGCCTGGAGGTGATAAGGAGGAAGAAGGAGCAAGATGTGATCGAAGCTACAGTCGACACTCTTACCAGTTTTATACCTGATACCAACCTCCCTAGTACCGATTCCTCTCTAGCCCAACTGAAACTCTTATGCATAGTTGTGGAGGACCAGGTACAAAGCCTGAAAGAGGTTGCTAAAGCTAATGCCAAAAAGAAGCATCAAAAGGCTTTGGACACTGCCTTGGTGAAAAAGTTACATGAGCTCCAATCCGATCTACAAAAGGCATAGAAGGACATCAGAGATGAAATGGATGAGAGGAAATTACTACTCAATAAGATATGTCAACCCCATCTATTTTGTGATGATGTGTCTGCTCAAAAAGACAAACTGCAAACTAATTTGCAGACATTCATAAGCACCTTCAAAATGCCATATGATTCCTTTACCGCTTATGGGCAAACCGTTCACCTATTTCAACTTCAGGCTACAAGAATTGATTTGGAGATTAGCAATTGGACCAAGGATTTTTCAGGAACTACAATTGGTTCTACTACCAAGACTGCAAATACTTCAAAAATGCTATCTCAATCTAGACGCCCTGATGGGCACTCAAGAGATGAGTACCTTGGATGCCATGGAAGAATAGGTCTATCAAATGCAAACAGAGAATGAGGTTGCTACCTTGTTTCTTGACTCATGGTCCTTATCCATGAAGCAGTTTATGCAGGACTTTAAATCTATTTTATGACCTTAACCGGTCTGGTTACTATTTTGTAGATAGTTACTTGTGAGTTTCATCTCACTGTAGTTTTTCCCATTTGGGTTTCCACATCAAAATATATTGTGTTATGGTGATTGTACTTATGTGGGTGAATGTGTTACTTGTTGTTTGGTTTGCATTTGTGTTAACCGTTTTGTTAGTTAAACTGTTATACTGGTTCACTACTAGATTGTTAAAGTGTTTGAATTCAGTATTTATTGGTATACTAATTCACCTCCCCCTCTTAGTATTCATCACATGGTTGATCACTAAGTTTACCTACTCTAGGTTGGGATCAATAGAGCTGAGGTCCACCCACTTTTGATCTCTCTAGTAGTCAGCAACTTTAACACTGATCTTCTCCTTGCATGTCTTGTTCATCATCTAAGAGATATAATTATTGAGAGGGGCTCCTCTAATCTAGGCATCATCCCAGAAATCCACCTTCCTGCCATTACCTATGGCCCAAACTTTGCCTAAACTTACAATACCTTTAGCATGGATAACACTATTCCAAATGGTAGAGCCACTCGATATCTAATCAGAGGCAAGGAAATATTCCATGGTAGGGACCACACGTAAGTACTTAGCCTTCCAGATATCATTCCACTCTCCATTTTCCTGATAGATTCTCCAGATTTGTTTTGCTAGAAGGGTCTTGTTCAAGGTTCTAATATTTCTTAAACCCAAACCCCCCACCTTTTTGGGTTTATAGACATTTTCCCAAGCAATGAGGGCAACTCAATTCTTCTCCTCAACCCCAGAGAAAAGGAAAGCTTTCTCAATTTTCTCAATAGCATCTGCAAATTTTCCAAGAATTATGAATAGGCTTAAAGCATAAACTAGAAGACTCTGGAGAGAAGATTTTAAAAGATGGATTTTACCAGCTTGACTAAGAAGGGTACCTTTCCAACCAGCTATCTTCCTACTAAATCTATCAACAATATTGTTCCAAAACAACTCCGTAGGTTTCATTCCCAAAGGAAGACCCAGGTAAATAGATGGGAGCTTTCCAATTTGGTAACCAAAGATCCATGCCATCCTAATCTTTCTGTCCTTCGGGGTGTTGAAGAAGAAAATAGAGCTTTTCTCCTAATTAATCATTTGACCCAAAGCAAAACTATAAGTTTTGAGAAGGTTCTTCATAGTGGAAGCTTATTTGATCAATGAACTGCCCATTAAGATGGTATCATCAACAATTGCTGGCAGGAACAAGCTTTGAAACTAGAAGAGTGAGAGATTCCCAACAAAAGCCCTTGAGAAATTTCTTTTCTAATAAATCTACCTAGACATTCAACCAAAATAATGAAGAGAATGGGGGAGATGGGATCCCCTTTCCTGATGCCCCTAGAAGTTTTAAAGAAGGGGGAAGGCACACCATTCACAATGATAGAGAATGAAGGAGTCAAGATAAGTTGGTCAATCAAGTGAATCAACCTATCACTAAAGCCAAAAGCACCAAGCACCTTACCCAAGAAGCCCCAATCCACACGATCATAGGCTTTAGACAAGTCCAACTTCATCAGGAAGCCTTGTTTCTTTGATTCCACCAGTGAGTGTAGGTTTTCATGAATAGTAATGACAGAGTCAAGGATTTGTCTGGAAGGAATGAAGCCACTCTGTTGGGGTGAAATTATAGATGGGAGAGTCATTAGTAGTCTACTAGTAACCACCTTTGAGATAATTCTATAGAAAAAATTGAATAAGCTTATCGGATAGAACTTATCCATAGAATTAGCCCCAGGACATTTGGGAATCAGAACCAAAAAAGTAGCATTGAGTTCCTTGAAGATAATCCTAGCCCCAAAAAATTCTTGCACACCTTTAACCACATCACATTTTAGAATGTTCCAAAAGGCTTGAAAGAAGAACAGTGGGAACCCATCCGGACCCTGGGTTTTGTTGCCATCAACGGAGAAAACTTCTTTCTTAACTTCCTCCTCAGAGGGGATAGCCACCAAAGGCTTGTTCTTAACATCATTAATGATGGAAGGAATGGTCTCTAAGAGGGCCCTCTAAGAATGATCATCCAAACCACAATCCAGTGAGAAGAGATTTGAAAAAATTCTTGGCTTCATTCCCAATATCATTGTCCTTCCTAGTTCCAGTTCCACCAATTCTCAGCTTTGAGATCCTATTTGCAGCCTTATGTTTCGTAGCAATCATATGGAACAACCTGATATTTCTTTCCCTAGCTTTAAGCCAAAGAGATCTGGACTGTTGTTTCCAAAATTATTCTTCTCTTCTGATAATCTTATGATACTTAATAAGAACTTCATTTTCCTCCCTAATAGACACTTCATTATATCCACTAGTTTGGATTCTATCCTATAATTCCTTAAGCTCAAGTTGGGTTTTGGACTTGGTAGCAAAAAGATCCCCAAAAACATCCTTGTTCCATTTCTTTATATTATCTTTCACATAGCTTAATTTTTTCACTATTCTATATATCCTGGTATCTTTGACATGAATAGACCACCACTTTTCAATGGCCTTCTCAAGGTTATGATGGTCCAACCACATCCTTTCAAATCTAAACAAGAAGTTTCAAAAATATTTTTCTATATTTTTTTTTTTTTTTTCATTTATTTGTATTTTTCTTATTTTTCTAAAAAAATTTAAAACCCCTTTTCACAATTAGGATTCCCTGAAGTCCAAGAATAAATTTTATTAAGGTGTAAGATATTCATGGGCTCATATAATGGTTCTCCTTCAGGGGTAGCCAATTGATATGCTCCAAAACCATATTTTGCAATGATGAGATAAGGTCCCAACCAATTAGGCTTGAACTTGATCTTCTTTTCTTCATTTTAGAGATTCTTTAAATTTTCTATGAGGATGAGGTCACCAATGTCAAATTATTGGGTCCTAACCTTCTTGTTATAGCTTAGGCAAAGTTGATTCTCATAAAGTCAAAGATGATTCAAGGCCTTGAGATGTTGTCATCCAGTAATTCAAGCTCTTGTAGTCTGGCTACTGTGTATTCTCCATTAGGAATAATAAATTGTAGGGACACTTGAAGTTAGGGGACCTCAATCTCAAGAGGGAGGATGGCTTCAAAGAAGAAGATGAGATAATATGATTTGGCTCCTATGGATGTACGGATACTTGTGCAGTAGGCCCAAAGGGCAGGATGGAGTTACAAGTGCCAATCATGATAGCTTCATTGACTACCTTCTTGAGAAACTTCATAAGGGATTCGTTTGAAGCCTTAGCTTGACCATTACCTTGCAAGTAATATGGAGTGGAAAAATGGTGTTGTATAAAATTTTTTTGGCATAGTTCTTTCACATCCTGAGTTTTGAAAGGTCTACCAGTTTCCGTGATAAAGTTAGGGATTCCATAGTGGCTTATAGAAATATATTTTCCACTGGTGAAGGTGAATGGTATGGCTTCTACCCACTTGGTGAAGTATTATGTGGCAATGATGATTAATTTATGGTCATTTGATGAACTAGGATGAATTAAATTATAGATGGGATTGAGTCCCCACTATTAGAAGGATCATGGTGTAATGAGTGGTTGTAGGTCTTAAGATGCCACATAAATCTTATCACGATGTTTTTGACAAGGCACATATTTCTTGACATATAGATATGCATCATGTTCCATTATGGGCTAGTAGTATCCTCCGTGTAGTAGCTTCTTAGCCAAGGTGAGAACACTTGAGTGTGCCCCATATATACCTTTATGTACCTTGTATAATGCTCATTCAGCCTCCTCTTTGTCTAGACACCTTCAGAGGGTTCCATTGAAGTTACTTTGAAATAGGGCATCTCAAAGGATAGTGTAATAGGAAGATTGATGAATGAAAGTCTCTTGTTGGGTTTTGGTAAGGTGAGGTAGAATGGTGTTATCAAAGAGGTAGGAGTACATCTCTTGATACTAGGGGGAGTTGGAACCAACAATGACACATACCTTTTTGGACTAAGGAACATCATATGTTGGGACTATAAGGCCCTCAACTAGGAACCAACATTTTTTATATTACATGATATTATGGAGGATTATGTGGATGATCTCTTAGGTAAATCAAAGACACAAGAAGGCCATATTGTAGTCCTAAGAAAAATATTTCAGTGGCTATAAAAGTACAAGATAATACTTGTATGTGGAGAAATGTGGTGTCGAAAATGAATAACTCAAATCCAGAACACCCACACACTAATGAGACTCTTGGTGAAAGTATATAAACTGATTCAATCAGTTCAACTTCCCAAGGGGTGTCCCAATGTTCTCTATCTCACAGGATCCCTAAAGTCAATGTTTTTCTCTCAAATCACTGAGCAAAGTGACTTAGGAATGACAACTCCAAGAATGAGTGATCTTTGATTTAAATGCATGAATGAATTCTAAGATGTATGATATTGAAACTATGATAATTAAGCTAGCATAAAGATGATGATATGATAATAGATTAGCATATTATCCTAACAAATGATATACTATCCTAGCATGAATATTATATGATATATTTAAATGCTTATAAATGCTATTATGATGATTTAACAAAGAGAGACTAAATGATTACTAATTTAGCCATTAATGTAGATGCATGAAAACTTGGAGATTATGAAAATAAGAAATGATAGCTCTATTTATAGGAAAAATAGGGAAATGGATGGCCAAGATTGGATAATCTTAACAAGGGCCAGGATCGAAAGTTAGTCAATCCATGTTTACAATTCTCACCAATGAAATGGTGACAATTGTCAACAAGAGGTTGCTTGAGAGGAGATGTAAGAAGCATTAAATGCTTAAGAATATATGAAGGTTACCTTAGGAGGTAAGGGTTAAGGTTAGGTTAGGGTTATCCAATGGATAAATCTTTTGCCCAAGGGGTAAACTCTTGTAAAAGGGTTAAAGGGATAACCAAGGTTAAAGCCATGAATGCTTGATGAGAACCTTGGGTTAGATGAGGGTTAAGTTAGAGGAAAGTCTAACTATGCAAGAAGGTTGAGTTAACCATTAATGGTTAGGAAGACTTTGAGGGTTAATGTGTTGAGGACATAAAGCCTTTAATGCATTTCAAAGACTTTGGAGGCTTTGAGAAGTGACTTCTCTTTTCTTAGGAATGTAATAATAATTATGAGAAGAATTAGGATAAACTGGAAGGGATTAGAAGAATATAGAAGGGGTTTATGAGGCAAGTGGGAGATGTATAAAAATGCAAGTGGAGGGAAAAGGATTTTAATTAAAATGAAATTACTTTATTTCAACTAAAATAGATGCAACTTGCTAGTATTATGGATGACTTCATCATGTATTGCATTGGTTTTGTCATTGATGTCAACACTTATATTCTTAGAGGTCTACATTGTTGATTTGGAAGTCTGGTTATTTTGGTTTATTGTTGAACGGACACATTGTGTTCACCGGCATTGTTAGTGGCTTATACATAGTCACCGATATATGCTTCATCAAAAGGTTATATTGTTCACCGACAGTGATGATAACTTGTTATCATTTGGAGATCATTTGGTTATGTCAAAGACATGGATTGGATGTTTGGATTTGGTGTTTTGCTTATTGGTCTAATCGGGTTGATAGATTTGCCTTTACCAGAAGATAGGTCTAGGTTATGGACCGGTACATGATATCTATAACAGATCGGCATGACACATCCTGGAAATAGTTTATTGATCGAATAATATGGTAAATGTATTGAGCCGACATATTGTATCGCATCAAGAATTATTTGTAATTGATTTTATTGCAATATCTTTAGTGAGTCGACCTCATGTATAGGTCTTAGGTTTTGTACATATGACTGTAAGATCTTATTGAAGATCGATCATTATGAGTGTTTGTGAATATTGAAGAGCAAAAATAGGTAGATCCTTGTGCAAATCACGCAAACATTATCTGAAGGTTGAGGAAGGTTATGAAGGTGTTTGACACTCATGTTGAGATATTAAACCAATACTGAATCTAGCATTGGAGATGCTATTCTAAAGTAGTACATTGTTATTGGATTTAACCATCCAATTGTAGTCAGTGTGAATTCTATTTTGTGATTGAGCAATGAGGTCTAGGCGGTTGGCCTTTCAGCATGTGCAGACCCCATTTGTATACACTTACTATCTACAGTAGTATCATCTGAATGTGGGTAAGGTTTCCCACCATGGTTATCCCCTTATAGGGTTTCCACGTCAAAATCTCTATGTCATGTGTTGTGGATGTTGTTTCTCTTTTTGTTTCATACATTAAGTTAAACCGCTACTGCTATAATGGTTAATCTATTTTACTGGCACTTAAGTTTGGTTTACTGACACTAAGTTTCAAGTTGTAATAATCTGTTTTGATTTATAATTTATTGATAATTGTTTGACAACTGATTCAGCCCCCCTCTTAGTTGTCCTTCCCGTATCCTAACACAACCTACATAAATACAAGTGGGAGATTTATTTATTTGCAAGGATTACTTTAATTAAATGTAAATTTAATTAAAAAAGGAGAAAGGGGAATTAATTCAATAAAGAGATTTATTTAATTAAAGGCTAGAAAAGGTTTAGGTGAATTTAATTAAATAAACTGAGTAATTCATTTAATAAAATAGATGAATGTGAAGAAATTAATTAAATAGAATTTATATTAATAAGAGGAATGGTGTTTAAATAAATATTAAATATTCATTTAGGAAAGTGGTCAGATTTATACGTCTACATTTTGCGCCTCTTTGAAGTGACGTGTGTGCACATGTTGATTCAAATAAAATTTGTTGGATATGCTGACAAAGTTTGATTGATATGATATTGTGTGTCAAAATGTCGATATGATGCCCTAGATGTACATTTGATGAACGATATTGATGATGCCCCCTCAGGAGATGAATTGAGAAAATTATGATTTTCAGGGCAGTGTTGCGATGTTGGACGATTTTTGAAAGTTGGATGATTTGAATTGTTAAATTTTTTATATTTATCTATCGATAAATTTTATTAAAAACAATATTTGAATAAATGAGGAAGACTAATATGGGCATAGTGCGTACATGCCCCACATGGCCACCAAGGTCACATTTGTATGAATCCTGATTGTCGATATGGGTCTTGATTCGATATGGGTCTTGATATGATATGGGTCTTGATTCAATATGTGTCCTGATTTTTCTGTTGATATGGGTCCTTGATTTTTGATATGGGTCCTAATTCGATATGGGTCTTGATTTTGATATGGAACTTGGATTGATTGATTTTCAATATGGAATATGATATCTAGGGACTTTGGACATTTATTTGTTCTGGCTTGTATCACTATTTTTTTGTTGGATCAACATGTGGTCACATATGTGCATGACGATATGAAATGGATGTAGCGATTTTGATTTTGATGAGCTATATGATATGCTTTTAATCTATATCACTTTTTTAGATGATGATGTAGATGGTGTGATGTGCTGTATGTGATGCTCATGTACGGGGATAATTATATGATTGATCATATGAATTAGATTGATAATATTGATCAGAATTGATAAGATTAAGGTCAAGTCTTCTTTTAGGAATGACACCTCCTGTATAAGACAAAGATGATCAAAGCATCTGGTTTCAAGAATGATATGTCTTGTATAAGACATGATCAAAATGTCTAGTTTTGAGAAAGATACATCCCATATAAGACATGATAGAATGGATCAGATGAAAATGATAGATAGAATTGATAAGATTGGGATCAAGTCTAGTTTCAGGGATGACACCTCCTGTATAAGACAAAGATGATCAAAGTGTCTTGTTTCAAGAATGATATATCATGTATAAGACATGATCAAAATGTCTAGTTTCAGGAAAGATACATCCTATATAATACATGATAGATTATAGTTGGAAGAATGATGAAGATATGAAATTGAAGAAAGATTCCATGATGATACGATAGATATGCATGTGATGGATGAAATGATGAATATGACTAGATGATGATGATGAGATGTATCTTGAAAATAAGATGCATGATAATGATAATGATGTGTGTTGTATCTTGAAAATGAGATGTATGATAATTATTATGATGTGAGAGACTAATGCAAGTTGAAATGATATGCAACTAAATGCAAGTTTAAAATGATATGCAACTAAATTCAAGTTTAAAATGACATGCAACTAAATGAACACTTTAATTATGTCATTGGCATTCCCCTTTAGTCACTCGTTTATGCTCTTTTTTGTCATCATTGAGATTTTGATATGTTGAAAGTTAATGCAAACATCATGGTATAATTGAACCATAATGACCTAAGTATAACTTACATGGATTTTGATATTGCAAGATGACACAAGCATCGAGGTATAATTGAACCAAGATGACCCAAGTGTTGCTTGTGTAAAATAGACAAGAGTTAACCATTTGTATGTGCAAAGTGGAAAATATCTTCAATGATATGTTTCCAATCATGTCTTGAGACAAATTTGCACCATAAGAATGATCGCCTCATAGACAGAAAACCAAAGAAAAATATCATATTCCTTCATCGCTTCTCTAGCTCAATGCATCCTTGAGTAGCGCATGAGATCTAATGATTCAAAAATTAAGATACAAAATAGTCAAAAATTCATGCTAAATATGTAAACAAATCATAATTCATAAAATCATCCATCATGTGTGTATTAAAGTTGCAGTTGGATAATGGTCTTGTTTTCTAGCCTGATGAGTAGTTTTTGACATTGGTTCTCTAGTATGTTGTGATCCTTGTTTGTTGTTGTTGGAATGAGAGGAATCTTTCCCCTAGTCATCAATATTTATTGATTTGGATATACACGTTGATCAACAAGCCATGGTGGGATATGATATGGATAATTGTTTTTAGATAATCAAGGACAGTGACTATGCTAAGTATGTCTGAGAAAATGTTGTATGTACAAGTGTTTTGGTGATGGCTATTAGCTAAGACTAGATGGATCAAAAGATATAAGTACTAATAGATAGAGGAGTTTTTCTCTCACAAATAGCACATGTTTCCAGGTTTTCACCATTTTTTTTATTGCCCTTTTTGGTTTGTTTTTTTATTTTTTTGTATTTTTCTAATTTTTTGTTTTTTGTTTTGCTTTTCTTTGTGCATTGGACAACTCAAGTGTAGAATTTTTTCAAATGGATGTTGTTGGTTGGTTCTTCAATAACCTCCCCTTGTGAAGTTGATAAATAATATTCTCTTGATCTGTAGGCTGATATGATGACAAAAGGACCAAACCAGTTAGGTTCAAACTTCCCCTTCTTTTCTTGATCTTGCTGATTTTTGGGATTTTCCTTTAGTATGAGATCACTGACTTTGAAAGCCCTTGGGATGACTGTTGTTCACCAAAACTGGTTAACCCAAGAACACCTACAATTGATCTATGAAATAGCCAATTTCAATCTATGAAAACTTTAGGGCTTGGACAACATAACAAGGATATGAATCCTTCTACTCTTCAGGCTCTACAGAACCTAGGCAGGTATACCTTTGATGCATTGAATCAGACCCATTACACACAAGACAACATCAACAAAAGTAGATGGATCTCAAAAGGTTCAAAAACAAGGATGGTACTGTAGATGGGCTAGATCTACACTTACAACTCAATAATGTTTTGAATAATGAGATGGATGAACACTGCCATAGAACATAAAATAAAAGATATTCTAATTTTGGATTTTTTAATTGTTTGAGATTTCAAGACCAGTGCGTTATCCAAGGGCAATAGAGTCATACATGAAACTATAGATGAAAACTTCTACCGCAAACCCATCTTCATCTTTAAGTATTCCTTCATTTAATGCCTTACATAAATCCATTACTCATCTCATTCATAGAAAATATCAAATCCAGAACATGAACCCTATTTTATTAATATTTGCTCACAAAGTTTAAAATCTTCCTTGAAGGATTACCTACAAGCAAACATTACACTCACAGACACAGCTGCTCATGACAAACTTGATCCTCCTTAAGGATCTAATTTGAATAAAATGAAAGTACACTTCAGAGACAAATTCTTTGCGAATTTATTCATGCCTTACATACATAAAAACTTGCAATTAGAAACACCTATAGCATGAATCATACTCTATTCTCTAGAAAAGGTCATTGCCCTGTACAATCGTGAAGAAAAATCAGAACTGGAAACCATGAAAATCTGGAGCATTTCTCCCAATTTTCTGGAACCCTTACAATTGAGAAGAAATAGGAATATGAAGGAGGGGGAAAAAGACCAGAATGCATCAGAACATGTGTGTCCCTTTTCTTCCTTAACTGAAAAATATTTTTATTTCTTCTTGTGGAAACATCTCTCAAACTTTCTAATGTTTTTTGAAACAAACTAAATGACTAGATTCGTTGTCCCAAGAGCTTTCCGATGATATATAATACTTCTATATTTGGGCAAAAAATAACCCCTAGGTGAATTTATCTTTTTTATGCAGGCCACCATTTAAATTTTTTAGTTTTCTCTATTGTCTGGACTATGCTATTTAACTTTGATTTTTTGCTTGATTTTACCTGATTCCCTACCACATGGCAACCTATGATTCTCTTGCAGGGTCTAGTGGTCCACCACTTGGACTTGCCATCTCAGCTCCATCTCATCAGCTTGCAAACCACCACCTGTCTGCCACTAGATTGCCACCACTGCCTGTTCATCACCACCTCACTTGGACTCACCAGCTCACCGCCACCTATACCTCCTATCTCACTTTTTGTTGTTTCATGAAGGGTAAGTTTCGTGCACCTTCTCTTTGCAAAATAGTGCAAGTTGTCGATCACCATTGCACTTGCTCGATCTTTAACTTTAATCTGCCTTTTTCATTGTTTCGCAAAGGGTAACTGACAAGAACCTTCACTTTGTGAAATAGTGACACTTGTCTGATCATCTTCAAGATTCTCGGTCTTTACCTCAGGATCTACTTACTTATCGGGCCCACGACCTTTTCACTGTTTCATGAAGGGTAACTGGTGAGCACCTTCACTTTGTGAAATAGCACCAGCCATAGATCATCCTTGAACCTACAAACTCATTAACTTGTCCTTCCACTACAAAACCTACTTCCCTTGAGAACTGTGCACACATGGGGTCCACCTAGTCACCAACTATCTCCTCACCTTGAGATTCGGGCATGTGCATGTGGGCTCTAATGGGCGTCGACTAACACCTTGCATTAAAAGCTTCAAAGGCTTTGACACTATAGCTAGGTGGAGCTTTAGATTTACATACTAAAGTTTCCCCCATCCAGTCAATGTGGGATTAATTCTTATGCCTGGTACTGCAATTTTGGAGGTTTCTGAGACCTACCATTTATTTTCTGAAGGTTCTTTGCCTTTCTACCTCATGGCACGCCACAGGAGGGAGAGGATCCAACTAGTTTTACACCTAATATTCATTTGCTTGAAATTTTCTTAAAACCTCTTCAAAAATTGCGTAGTGGAGGGGAACTTGGCATTCAAACTTACCAATTGCATTTGTTAAAAGTTTATGAAGCTTTCCCATTTCCATGACAAAGAGAGGAGATTGGCATTATGCATTTGCCAATTTGCATTTGGTTAAAACTTTCTCATAGCCACGTGAAGGAGAGATTGTACCTCATTTTGTAAGGAGGAGAACACTTCCATTTGCATTAAATTTTTTAATGCCCTTAACCTCCTGCATGGGAAGAGATTGTTGGCAACACACCTACCATTGCAATTTGCTTTGAAGGATTCACTACAATCCACAAACACCATGCACAGGGAGTAGATGGATGGTGGCTAGGCTTCACCCCACGGCTGGGAACATTGGCACTAAACCTGACAATTGCAAATCTTGAAGTTTTTTAAAGCCCTTTTTACCAGCTATGTGCCACGGCAGGGAGGATTTGAATTATATGTATTTTCATGAATTGCTCTATTCAGCCAAATTGGTTCCATGTGATTTCTGGACAACATCTGGATTTGTTTGCATATTTCCAACAATTCTTTTACCAGGCAGAAAATGTCATATGCATAAGCAAGCTCTTTGGAGGGCCCTCTCCAGCTATCCAGAAAGTGACATGGAAGTCTTGATGCCAAGGTGCCTTATAAATATAGCATAAAGGACATGAAGCAAGAATACAAATGTTCCACAATTTAATAGAAGCAAACCTCCACAGAGCACCCATAGAAAAACCAACACATCCATGCGTTAGCAAATAAGTAGTTGCCTTCAAAGGACCAGATATAATCAATAGCAGGATTGTTGTAGACACCATAGTTTTCTTTTAGCAACTACTCCCTATCTCATCGATGAGATAACTAAGGTAAGAGAGAAAAGTAACCAAAGTAATTCTGCTAGCTGGTGCTTGAAAGTTTCTAAAGTCTTCCCACATTTCTATATATTTTACAAGAATTTATAGTAACATTACTATGTAATCCCATATCTGATGAATCAAAACTAACATCATCTTCTTTAATCTCCATATCTTTATGCATCATGATGTCATGTACCAAGAACATGTTGGCATTTGGCATTATAACAGACAATGGGAGATTGTTGGCATTTCAATAAGGATATTAAGAAGGTTGTTGATGATTATGAATATAACTGACTAAGGATGTCTACTATCTTAATATTATTATTTTGTCATTGATTTCAAAAAATTGATTTTCTAATTTAGTATGATTTTGCCATATCTTGAGAAGTATGATTTGATGAGTATAAATATGTCGATAAAAGACAGAGAAATATTATGATGGATAAGGAGAGAAATAAGTTATTCAATGGGAAACTATTACCGAGTTAGACAATCATGAGATCATGATGTTTAGATTGTTTTGATATCATACATATGCTATTGATTGTAAGGTTAATATTATACTATGTTACTGAGCAAAGAACCTAGTCGGTAAACCCTAAGGTTATCACTATCAGTTAATGAAGGCAAAATGTCTATTGAGTAAAGTTTATTATTCACCGAGTTGTAATCGAGTTGTAACCGAGCTGTAACAGAATGCATTAAATAATTGAAAATGTTATTTAATGAAGGAAGCTGATGAGCTGGCCATGATTAAATGATTGGTATGCTATGAATGAAGTTTGTTAAAGAATCTATGGCAAAGGAAAATTGGTAGGAAGATCTATAGCTTCGATTGAACCGCAATACCCTAGCACAAGTTCCAAGAAATGTATGCAAGTTCCAAGGTAGGGTAACACGTTTTCAGATCGAAGGATACATTGAACCTAGTCAAAGTTTGAAGATCTGATGGCTATGATTGATCATGGGAAATGTGATCAAGGAGATTAAGTTATTGGCGAATTGTTTATAAATAGGCAACTATTGATAAACAATGTATGCGGGCAAGTGTATGCACAGGGATGCTACATAGTGATTACCAAGCACACAAGCTTGAAGACCTATTTTGAATAATAGAGCATAGAGCCTAGCAGATGGACAAGATTAGTTCTATGTCTATATTGTATTAACAAAATAAGAATCTTCTTTAGCATTTTAGATGTGAAGTTGTAGATAGATTTTTATTACTGTTATTTAGTGAAAGTGATAGAAAATCTCTTAACCGAGTGGACTTAATAGTCTTATTTGTAAAACCCTCTAGCAAGGTGACATTCTGATTGAGTGTTTGAAATCCTTTAACAAGGTCACTTCTAACAAGGTGAAGATCCTAAAAAATTTGAGGGAAATCCCTTAACCGGGTCACATCTAGCAATGTGTTCATAATCTTTAACAGGATTTACTTTTAACCAAGCATACTCTAGAAGAGTATATTTCTTAGTGGGTCTGAAATCCCACATTGATTTTTCCCTATTTGGGTTTCCACATTAAATCTAGTGTTATGAGTGTGATGATGTTTATAAACTTTTGAATTTGCATGTTTAGCAGTTTTGGTTATATTACTGAAGTATATGTTACAGAAGTTGAATCTGATGTTTTTAGGGAAGATTAAGTTTCTATGATTCACCCCCCCCTCTCATCTTATTAGCTTGGCATCTGTACTTATCTTTAAGTATCATAACTATCAATTTGTATCAGAGCTTTGGACTCTGGAAGAAAAATTTTAAAGGTACGTGAAGCAAAGATCCAAAAATGTATAAGAGGGATGCACTGAAGCTGAACAAGTCAAGTTTCTCTACATGGCTGAAAAGGATGAAGCTGCACCTATCAGGAATTGGAGAATATGTTGTATATTATCTGGAGAATGATTTCATCACATCGTGCACCTATCCATTAACAATGGAAGAGATAAAAGCAAAGAAAGAACATATCAAAGCAATGATTGAAATAACATCAGCATTGACCAATTCTGAGTTCAATGATCTAGAAGGCTGCAATGATGTAAAGGCTATGTGGGATAGGCTAATATCAGTGTATGGAGGAGATGAACATGTTCAAAGAGAAAAAGTGGATAGTCTAAGAGGACAACTTGAATCTATGAGGATGAATGAAGGTGAGAACATAACCCAGTATAGTACAAGACTAAAGGAGATTGTCAATCAAATCAAAGGAGCGGGTGGAAATATTGAAGAAAAGGATATAACAAGTAAGTTGTTAAGAACCCTTCTACCAGCTTATGAACTCCAAGTCTCTACAATCAATGAATTGAGGTCTATACCTAATATGCCAGTTTGTTTAGATGCTACTATTGGTAAGCTACATGCATTTGAGTTA
Organism: Cryptomeria japonica; assembly: GCF_030272615.1. Lineage (NCBI taxonomy): Eukaryota > Viridiplantae > Streptophyta > Pinopsida > Cupressales > Cupressaceae > Cryptomeria > Cryptomeria japonica. The sequence continues at coordinate 778,218,926 of NC_081411.1, read as the reverse complement.
AGTAACTTTGATAATAGTGGATCATTGGTAAATAAAGTTGAATTTGCATTCAGTTCTTTTCATCTTGATGAATCTATTGATTACAATGAAAGAAAATATAAGTACTCTGAAGGAGATTGTGAGATTTTGCCAAGATCAAGAGGAAATGGAGAGCACAAATAAGAGAGACAAAATATATGATAGAAATAAACTGTATTCTATCAAGATGAAAATATTGATCAATTGGATCATCAATTGTTACATACAATGAAGATGAGCCTGCTTATATAGGCAAGGCTTATGGATATGTAAGCACACAAACATGACATGTGGCTCAATAAGAAACAAGGGTAGGTAGGAAATAGGTGTGGGTAGGTAGGAGAAACAATATAATATTCCACATGAGGTGGATCACCCACTGAATGTGGAGTGTAACAACAAGATCAACACCATAAAAGGTGGAAATTCTCCTACACACACTATCCCAATATGGCACAAACACCCAAGTGTCTCATACCCAAACTACTATGAAATACATTTCCTAAGTACACTTAAGTAAAGTGTAATAATATCCATGATGAATAATTATTTACACCAACACCCCCCCTTAAGTGCAACTTAGGGAAATGCACTTAAGTCTACAATGCAACTAAGCAATATAAGATGGGTCCTAACTACTAGGCCATTTTAGGTACCCATGTACAAATGAAAATGCATGAAAACCAATGAAATGAAATCTCTCACAAAGTTGGGAAAGAGAGAAAAACCCAATGGGAAAAAACCCTTCCCCAAAAGAGAGATGAAAACTATATACAAAGAACTCTCATAGAAGTATGTGAAGGACATGTTGTTCACCAAAAGTGATAACCCAAGAACACCTGCAAATCTTTCTATGAAATGGCCAATTTCAGTCTACAAAACACATCAGGGCTTGGACAACATAACATAGGATCCTAATTGATCCTCCTGCACTTCAGGTTCTGCTAGACCTAGGGGGGGACACCCTCTTGATGCACTAAATACAACAATTGCAGACACGTAACTGCATCAACATTAAGCAGATAGATCATTTCACAAGCTCAACAGGTTAGGAAACATTACAGATTGGCTAGATCTGTATAAACAATAGGATGAAACAGAGCTTGGAAAGAATGGAACACAAACACCCCTAAACATGAAGGGAAAATAGATTTATCTTTTAAAATGTATATCTGAAAACATCCCCAAACTTGCAAGACCAGTGCCTTGTTCATTGGGCAACAGAGTCACAGACATAACTACAAATATGAATCATAGATGCAAGCTTATTTTCCTTAAACAAGATATTCATGCATCAATACCTTATATTAATGCACTATTTGATTCATTCACAATTTTATCAGATCTGGAAATATATTTCATCATTTATGACTGACTATAGAATTTAAAACCTTCCTTGAAGGATACCTACAACAGTCACACAATCTCCTTGAGATGACAAATTTCATCCTCCTTGAGGATTGAATTCATAATAATGAAAAAACATATCACAGAGACAATATCATGGGAAATTTACTCATGCCTGACACAAGTAAGACCTGCAACTAGAAAACAATCTGTCATCCTGCAATGTAGCCTCTATACCCTGAATAGATCCATAGAACTTTACAAGTTTGGGTCAAGAATTTCAGAAAATGGAAGCCATGAAAATTGGAGCACTTCCTCACAGAATTCTGGAACCCTTACAACTGAGAAGAATGGGGAATAAAAAGAGGAAGGAAGAAAAACAAATCCACAACTGAAAACTGCCAAGTGTCTCTCCTCTCTAACTGAATTTTGTTCCCGTGGAAACTACTTCTAAAATATCTCACATTTGTCCAAATTAACTTCATAATCGGATTCCTCGCTCCGAGAGCTTTCCGAAAACATATAACACTTTATATTTTGGCCAAAATTTAGACCCTGGGTGAATTAATTCTCATTTGTGCTCAGTCATTTAAATATTTCGAAATTTAATATAGTCAGAACTATATCATTTATTCATTTAAAATTTAATTTTTTGCCTCCATTTGTGCTCTGACGCCTTGCCACATGGCAAGATCTGATTGGTCGATGGGGTTGACCGGACGCCACCTGAGATGACACCTCATCATCGCCACGTCATCTACTTCGTCACTGCCACTTGGCTGCCACCTGTGCGCCAACTGTGTGCCACCTCACCGGGACCCGCCAGCTGGACCGCTGACTGTACCCGCCACCTACGTGCCACGTGGACGGCTCTCATTCACTCTCGCTATTTCGCGGGGTTTAAACTTCATGCATCTTCCTTCACGAAATAGCGCGAGCCGTTGATCTCTCTCAAACATGCTCGCTTGTTAACCCGGCCTTCGTCTGCAAAATTTTGCCTCTTTGCCTCGGGAAGCGTGCCTGCGTGGGGTCCACTTTGTCTTCATCCAGTCAATTCTTCCTTCGCCTCGAGAAGCGTGCTCACGCATAAGGGCCCGCCTTGAGCGCCCATGGGCACCTTGTGTCAAAAGCCTTTATGGCTTAGACATATTACTACAGTAAGGTTTTGCATTTAAATATCACAAAGTTACCCTCCACAGTGAATGTGGGATAATGCATTATACCTGGGAATGTATTTTTGAAGCTTTCTCTGCAACTTAATGGCGTTTTTATCATTTTTCTTTTGCTTGAAACATCTGATGCAAGAGTTTTAATCCTTTACCCTACCATGTGAGAGGGAATAATGGATTTGTTGATCATTGCATTTGTTTGAGAAATCCTTTAACTGCTGTAGCTGCTACCAGAGACTTCACATGGGGAGGAGAATGGCACAAAACATTGCCAGCATTTAAATTTGTTTGAATGTTTCCCTGTGGCTTTTCACCATGCCATGCACAGCAAGGAGAGAATGGAAGGGGAGGGTGCAAATGTTTGGATTTTGCTGTTTGAAATTATACTTTGCTGCTTCAAACTTTCCAACGCACCATGTGAGCACTGGAGATGTGCCTTCAACCTGCCAATGTGCATTGATTGGAGTTTCTTGTTGCTCCTGTAGCTTCTACCTCCCAACCAGCACTCTTCTACACTCCATGCTGCCTGTTGTATTTTATTTTTATATTTGTTTTTATAGGCACCAAATTGCATAGTTTAAACTCTTATTCTCTTTCAATTATCACTCCATCTGCCACTGGGAGGATTGGTGCAATACACATATCAATTGGCATTTTCCTGAGGGTTTCTAAATGCATTATTAACAATTTTACATTGTGCACTTCGCTGAAAGTTTTCTTTAAACCATCACCCTCCATTTCATGGCTGGGAACTGGCAAAGGTTGTGGAATTAAATTTACACCAATGAGATTTTTTGTTAGAGCTCCATTTTAATTATCCTCCACCAGCTGAATTACATTTGCTTGGATTTCATTTGCTCTTTTAAACGCTACACCAGTCGCCAAAACACAGTTGGCTGAATGTTTCAAAAAACCTTCTCAAAACACATCCCATTTACTTTGTACTCACATGCCAATTGCATCACAATCCACATTTAAATATTCTAAAATTCCTCAATAAACAAAGTCGCCAATAAAATAACAATGCACAGGCAAGAGCCAGGTCGGGCCCCAAAGTGGGTCCGACTAAACAAATTTTCGTTTTCAGGCTACTGGCCTCTAGAATATCTTAGGAACCTCAAACAAACCTCTGGAATCAATCGGCACCACTTTTGGATCATAAAATTGCATTTTACATCCTTCAGGCAATTACGCCACAATTTTCGCATTTAATCGCGAAGACGTAATTTTCAAACCTGTCAAAACACCTTTCTGGAGTTCGCCATCTGACAAGCGTGTACTTTGATATACAAGGATGACATCTACCAAATGGTTTCTCAAGATGAGTCCCGAGTGAAGAGATATTAATTTCCGAAAACGGCCAACTGGCTTTGTCGACACTGCGGACCTGATGAAGTCAATGTTCTAGCAACACATGATGCCTTTCTCTAAAATATCAAATGACCTCCGTAGGCTCTCAAATTCGGAACATAGGTACCTTTAAGTACATGTTAAATCTTTGAATTCTCAGTTCGATCACCAGACTGACAGGATGCAAACGGTGCACTCACCAAAACGGCTACATTAACTGATCTAACACTGGAAGTGCGGATAACTGAATTTGATGGCAAAATGAATCCTTTTGAAAACCGATCAAACGGATTGATAAAAGCTTGAAATTTGAAATGTAGCTCACCATTTATACCAAAATTAGCCCGGAACAAACATTCTGACATGACATTTACCGGGACATTTTTACACTTGTGCAAACCTCACAAACTACAAACGGATTTGGCTATGAAAACGGAGCAAACGGATTCGTTAGGACTTGAAATTTTGTAGGCTGAATCACATTTATGCATAGAATTGAATACACTTTGAATTTCTTCATGATGATCAACAGGGCAAAAGATATAATCGCTCAAAGTAGGCTACTTAATAAAATTTGCACTTGTGCCTAGAATGCACTTTCAGCTCACCCCTCGAAATGGGTACTTGATAAACTTCTCCAAACTGAATTCTGAGAGTTGCAACACACTAAATAGGCCAAATGAAAGGTGTGGGACATGAATCCTGAGCCTTACCCTCTGAAAATCAACCGGCTCCATTTTACCCCCTTGCTAGCTAGGCCATTCAAACTGACTCATTCGGGTACTTTTCTGACATGCAGGGCAAAATTTTGAAATGGGCCTCTAAACTTGATTCAATTTTAATCAGTCCCAACAGGACAAAACCCCATGTGAGGAGAAAGTCCCACCCATATGAGAGAAGAAGAGAAGCTAGGAAGCCCCCCCTCAATGTGGAATCTAGACCAATGATAGAATCTCAATGTATGAAGAAACTACTCCATGAACATCGAACAACATTCCTCCCCTTAGGAAGAAACAAAACCAAAGGTGTATCCATGAAGTCTCCCCAATCTTGAAGGGAAGATGTATGAAAAAAACTCATGACGAAAGGAATCTCTGAAAAATGCTCAAGTGGCCCCATGTCGATGCTGAAAGATACCCCCTCCAAAGGTGGTAAATTGTACCAAACTGCTGAAAAAGGCACTCCAAGATCTAGTGGAGATGGATGTAGAACATGTCCCAAAGACTCACATTTCTCCTCAAAAAATAAAGAGACCTCCTCCAACTTCTATACATAAGTATCCACAATCATGTAGAGAATGAACAAGAGGGTCAGAGTGTTCCCTCGCAACAATCGAAGAAGGATCACCTTCATCAAAGAGAAGATGAATGTCATCAATGATGTCTCCCAAATCTGCAATGTAGGATTCCACAAACAAACCTACAATGTCTATCAAGTAAGCATCCCATGAATTTGAAGCTGGAAGACAATGAATATCCTACTGCCCTAAATCACATGAAGGCAAAACTGTCGCACTATCTGCATCATTAGGTGCAATAGGTGATGTGATATCAATATGAGGAGATGAAATACAAGGCTCAAGAATGGGGTCACATGTGAGAATCCCAATGTTCAAGTGTCCAAAGTTCTCAAAAACTGAACCATCACAAGAAGTGTGATCATCATGTGTAGAATCATCAAATGTGAAATCATCATCATCAACAAAATCTAAAAAGGAGTATAACCGAGATGCATGATCAACCACCCCAAATGCAATGATAGCTCTAGTCTCCAAGTCTCTAATGAAACCTAACTCAGGTGTGAACTCCACAACTCTCTTAGTTGCACCATGTGTGATTTGAAAGATAGAAAGGAGATTGTTTGTCAAGTGGGGTACACATAACACATCATTGAAGGAGTTATCCCCAATGTCAATAAATCCTTTCCCAATCACATCCATGTATGTATGATTGCCCATCAAAATCTACAGCATGGTGCAAGGCTCAAATGTACAGAACATAGACTGCAAAGATGCCATATGATGCGAAGCCCCTGAATCTAGAAGCCATCTCTTTGAATCATGACTGATAGTAACACATAGATCTTTTCCTTTTCTTGTCCCAAAAGAGTGAGTCTTCCCACTTGTAGAAGCCATGAATGCTTGCCCTTTTCCTTTTGAATGTGAGGAAGTGGAAGTTGATGAATCATCCTTCTTGTAAACATTAGGAAAATTAATGTTATGCTTTTTGATGATATGTGTGAGCTCATCAATCTTCTTATAATGGCAATGATGCTCCTCATGACCAAAATTTTTATAATAGGCATGAGTAGGTCTCTCCATCTTTGGTGAATTATCCCTCTTGGAAGAGGATGTATCTCCTTGTTGTGGAGAGGATGATGCTTTGTCCTTAGGCTTTGATTGTCATTTCTTCTTGTTTGAGTTGTCCTTTCCTTGATTTCCTTTGTTCCCTTGATTTTCCACTAATGCTTGAGACTTAGAAGCCTTAATAATTCCCGTGCTTATCAACTTAGTTTGTTTCATCATCAACATTTCATTGAAAGCATCAAATGTAGGCATTGTGTAGCTTGAACCCATTGTCATCCTATGGGTTTGGAAACTAGAAACAAATGATGCGTATTCTTGTGGAAGCTTGCCTATCAAGTTGAATATCAATTGAGTATCCTTCTTATCAATGCCACAATCTTTGAGTTGTGCCCTCAACTCATTTGCCTTAGTGACATAATCTTGTATAGTATCAAATTTCTTGGGATCTAACATGATGAGATCACTATCAATTTGATATCCCCTAATCTCATCAACTTGACCATACAAGTATTGAAACTTTTGCCAAGCATCCTTGATTAGAGTACACTTCTCAATATTAAAAATGAGATTCTTTGATACATACTTTCTTAAGGTACCAATTGCCATGATATTTTTAGTGAGCCAATCCAAGTGACCAACTGGATCAACCTTAGGATCAGCGGGAGCAACAATAGTTCCATCAATGTAATGAGTGAGTACTTTTTCCATAAGTTTACTCCATGCATCAATTTTCCAAGTAGCATAATTATGAGGAGTTAAGAGAGGAAACTTAGAAGAACCCATAGCAGCAAAAATGAAGGAACACAAGATCACAAAAGCACAAGAGACAACCCCCCAAATTCACTCAATCAAAGTACCCCCCCAAAAAATGATGATTTTGGTACTTTATATGTAGTGCGTGTACAATAGGCCACTTGCAAAACAAGGCAAAGTGGACTTTTGATATCAATTTACAACTTCTCAAAATGAGATCTAAGAGACTTCAACAAATACTGATAGTGATCTAAACTGAGATCCAAGCAAAATGCAAGTACCAAATATGCCAAAAATGGCCAAATAATGAAAGTACAATTTCTACTTAAAATTACTACAAACAAATGGTAGATTATGAAAGTAGATGAAAAAATATGCACTTTCAAAAAAAATGGCATCTGAAAAGGAGTCCATATGAGCCCAAATGAAGCCTCCAAAGTTGTAAAAATTGGGATTTCACGATTTCCGAATACCTTGTATTCGACAAGTAGAAAAATCCTGCACCATTGTACAGATCACGAAATTCTACCCCAAAACAAAAATAATTGCTCGAAAAAAAGAGTTTGGATGAGTGAGATATCGCTATTTGAAAATCGCCTGCAAAATTATAATTTCTGGAAAATTTTCGTCACGGCTTCAAACTTCAAATGCCTCTAGATTTGGCCTCGAAAGTCTGACTTAGATGAAACAAAAGGCAAAACTGACTTTCTTGGACCTCCTCAATCCAATGGTAACCTCAGATTTGATCCATCAAGCTTCAATAATAACCTACAATAGAAAATTAGAAAATGCAAACCCCAAATAACATCAAATTTCTCTCAATTGGCAAACCAATGACACTCTAATGGCTCTGATACCATGTGAGATTTTTCCAAGATCAAGAGGAAATGGAAAGCACAAATAAGAAAGACAAAATATATGATAGAAATAAATTGTATTCTATCAAGATGAAAATATTGATCAACTGGATCATCAATCGTTACATACAATGAAGATGAGCCTACTTATATAGGCAAGGCTTATGGATATGTAAGCACACAAACATGACATGTGACTCAATAAGAAACAAGGGTAGGTAGGAAATAGGTGTGGGTAGGTAGGAGAAACAATATAATATTCCACATGAGGTGGATCACCCACTGAATGTGGAGTGTAACAACAAGATCAACACCATAAAAGGTGGAAATTCTCCTACACACACTATCCCAATATGGCACAAACACCCAAGTGTCTCATACCCAAACTACTATGAAATGCATTTCATAAGTAAACTTAAGTGAAGTGTAATAATATCCATGATGAATAATTATTTACACCAACAGAGATCACAGTGGAGCAAGTGAAAGATTTCACAAGAACATGGAGGAAGTACACAAACTATATGAGGAAATCAGGAAGCAAGAAGAGTTTGAAGCACTATTAGCTAGAAGGTTACCAAGAGGAAAAGGTAACTATAAAGGAAAACTACCTTTGAAATGTTTTAATTATGCTAAGATAGGACATATGGCTTCTAACTATCTTGACAAAGATTCTACTGAAAAGAGAGATTACCGAGATGATAGATAGAAAGATAATCATTACAGAAGACACCGAGACTTCAGAAGAAGAGATAGAAAGTCATGCTTAATAGCCGATGAGGAATCCAATGATGATAAATCAGATGAAACTGATTCAGAGGAAGCAGTTTATGTGGCTATCAAAGATGGATCAGATGAAGAAAGGTATGAAGAAAAAGCATTGATATCTCACATAAATACTAATGATTCTTGGATCATAGATAGTGGATGCTCACATCACATGACAGGTGATAAACACAAGTTTGTTATGTTAGAAGACTATGATGGAGGCTACGTAAGATTTGGAAATGATGCACCATGCCCAGTAAGAGGTAAAGGATCCATAACACTTCTTGACAATGCAAGATGCAATGATGTTTATTGGGTTGAAGGTTTGAAATATAGTTTGTTGAGTGTAGCACAGCTAAACAATACAGGATACCGAATAGAATTTTAGAAAGGAATTGTCAAAGTTCATGACAAGCATGGAAAGTTACCTACTATCGGGACACAAATAAAAGGTAACACATTTCACCTTTACTCGACTCGGAATAAATGTTTGTATGCAAAGATAGATGATACTTGGTTATGGCATAAAAGGTTTTGTCATGTAAATTTTGATAATCTGATCAAAATAAGCAAGAAGCACCGAGTAAGAGGTCTACCAAGTCTTGAAAAAATTGGGAATGCTATGTGCTGAGGATGCTAGATGGGTAATATGGCAAGATCAAGCTTTACAGGTAAGTCTTACACTTCTAAGGGAATTTTAGATCTTGTGCATACTGATCTTTGTGGGCCTATGAAAGTTCAAATTTATTATGGTGACAAATATTTCATATTATTTGTGGATGATTACTCAAGGATGATGTCAGTAATGTTTCTAAAAGAAAAATAAGAAGCTTTTCAAATGTTCAAATGGTACAAGGCAAGAGTTGAAAATGAAAAAGGAAGACAACTGAAATGTCTTAGATCAAATAGAGGGGGAGAGTTCACATCTGATGAGTTCAACTTATTCTGCAATGATCATGGTATTAAAAGACAAGTCTCTGCACCGAGAAATCCACAAAAAAATAGAATTGCTAAGAGAAGAAATAGATCTATTGTGGATTGTGCCAGAACCCTGATGATTGAAAAGAAAGTGCCACAAACATTTTGGAGAAAAGCAATAAGCACAGCAGTTTACACCCTGACCTAAGTACAACTGAAGAAAGGTACTTTGAAGACACCATATGAAATCTGGTATGACAAGAAACCTAATGTAAGTTATTTTAAAATCTTTGGAAGTAGATGCTATGTACACAAGGATGATTGAAATGGCAGGTTTGATCAGAAAAGTGAAGAAGGAACATTTCTTGGTTATTCTTCTAGAAGTAAAGCATTTAAATGTCTAATCAAATCATCTAATAAAATACTAGAAAGTGAAAATGTGAAAATTGATGAATTTGCAGAAAGAAATGATGAAGGAAATTCAAAGGAACTAGAAGATTATGATGAATTTGTCTATGTTCAACCGACAAGTCCTACTAAGAAAACTACAGAAGGAAATGAAGAGAATATACAGTTACCAAGTGATGATGAAGATCATACAGAGCCTACCGAGCCTATATTAGCCAAGTATGTCAGAAGACATCATGCACCAAGTTAGATTATAGGAGATAAGGATGATCCAGTGATGACAAGGAACAAATTGAGATAGAACACATGTCTAATATCTGAATTTGAACCGAGAATAGTGAAAGAGGCATTTAATAGTGAAGATTGGATAAATGCTATGATAGAAGAGATTGATTAAATCAAGAAGAATGACACATGGACACTGGTCCCAAGACTGAAGGACAAAAATGTAATCGGTACAGAATGGATTTTCAGAAACAAGCTGAATGAAAAAGGAGAGGTCATTCGAAATAAAGAAAGACTAGTTTGCAAAGGTTATGCCCAAGAAGAAGGAATTGATTATGGTGAGACTTTTGCACCTATGGCTAGACTTGAATGAGTAAGAACATTGTTAGCATATGCTGCTTATAAGAATTTTAAGGTATATCAAATGGATGTCAAATCTGCATTTCTAAATGGAGTATTAGAAGAAGAAGTTTTTATTGAACAACCTGAAGGATTTGTTGAAGACAATAATAAAGATCAAGTATGTAAATTGAACAAAGCTTTATATGGTCTGAAACAAGAACCTAGAACATGGTATGAAAGATTGCACTCTTATTTGATTAAGATTGGTTTTATAAGGACAAGTGAGAACAACAATATTTACATGAAGAATGATGAAAATGGAATACTAATCTCAGCCATATTTGTTGATGATATTATATTTTGTGGAAATGACTCTCTATGTAAGAACTTTGGAAATGAAATGAGAAAAGAATTTGAGATGTCATTAATTGGTGAGATAAAGTATTTTATAGGTTTATAGATACTGCAAATGAAAGATGAAATTTTCATTACTCAATCCAAGTACATAAAGGAAATCTTGAAGAAATTTGGAATGGAGAATTCAAAACCAGTAAGTACTCCTATGACTACCAATTGCAAATTATCAAACAATGATGAATCTACATCTGTTAATGAGACACTTTACCGGTCCATGATTGGAAAGTTGCAATATGTTGTTCACAGTAGGCCAGACATAACACATGTAGTAGGTATAGTTACAAGATTCTCTGCTGATCCTAAGGAAACACACATGATAGCAATCAAGAGAATTTTTAGATACTTGAAAGGCACTGAAGATTATGGCTTAGTATATCAAAAAAGAAATGATTTTGATTTAAAAGTTTATATTGATGCTGATTGGGCAGGCAACATTGATGACAGAAAAAGCACAAGTGGAGGAGCTTTCTTTTTAGGAGAAAGACTAGTGAGTTGGTTTAGCAAGAAACAAGGATGTGTTTCACAGTCAACAATAGAAGCTAAATATGTTGCTGCAACATTGAATTGTACCAACATAGCATGGATCAAACAACTGTTGGAAGGTATACATGAGAAAGTTACTGAGCCAATAATTATATTTTGTGACAAGACTAGTGCCATTAACATTTCAAAAAATCCTGTTATGCACTCTAAGACAAAGCACATCTCTATCAAATATCATTATCTTAGAGAAGAAGCTCAAGAGAAGAAAGTGGTGTTGGAGTATGTTAGCACAAAGGAACAAATAGCAAACATCTTCACCAAGCCACTACCAAGGGACACTTTTGAGTATCTCAAAAGTAAGTTAGGGGTCCTACCCCTATCTTCTACTCACTGACCGAGTTTGGTGAAAGCATCAATTCAATGACTCTATCGAATATCTTTTAAGAGTTGATGCTACTTTACACACTTTAGGATGTTTTCTAAAGGTGTGCAGGAAACAATACAAGAAATAATACAGGGAACAGGAATTCAAAACAAATTGCTCTGACCAAGACTAAAGTTGACACATAACATCAGGAAATCACTTCATATAGGAAGAAATTATGTCTTAGTTATTTAATTTTTGGCATTGTTGTCAAAGGGGGAGAAGACTAGAGAAGAAGACTGGAAAAGACTAGAGAAAAGAAGAGAAGAAAGACTGAGAAAAGAGGAGAAGACTAATGTATGGGGGAGAATTCTAATGACAGAAGGAGAGCATTTCAACACAACAATTTGAATCAATTAGGTCAAATCAATTGGTTTTTCCATCAATGCCAAAGGGGATGATTGTTGGCATTTGGCATTATAAAAGAAAATGGGAGATTGTTGGCATTTCAATAAGGATATTGAGAAAGGTTGTTGATGATTATGGATATAACTGACTAAGGATGTCTATTGTCTTAATATTATTATTTTGTCATTGATGTCAAGAAATTGATTTTCTAATTCAGTATGATGTTGCCATATCTTGAGAGGTATGATTTGATAAGTATAAATATGTCGGTAAAAGACACAGAAAGAATATGATGGATAAGGGGAGAAATAAGTTATTCAATGGGCAACTATTACTGAGTTAGACAATGATGAGATCATGATGTTTAGATTGTTTTGATATCATACATATGCTATTGATTGTAAGGTTAATACTATACTATGTTATCGAGCAAAGAACCTAGTCGGTAAACCCTAAGGTTATCGCTATCGGTTAATGAAGGCATAATGCCTACCGAGTAAAGTTTACTATTCACCGAGTTGTAGCTGAGTTGTAACCAAGCTGTAACAGAATGCATTAAATGATTACAAACGTTATTTAATGAAGGAAGATGATGTACTGGCCATGATTAAATGATTGGTATGTCGTGAATGAAGTTTATTAAAGAATCTATGGCAAAGGAAAATCGGCAAGAAGATTTACAACTTAGATTGAACTGCAATACCCTAGCACAAGTTCCAAGAAATGTATGCAAGTTCCAAGGCAGGGTAAAACATTTTCAGATCGAAGGATACATTGAACTTGGTCAAAGTTTGAAGATCTGATGGCTATGATTGATAATGGGAAATGTGATCAAGGAGATTAAGTGGTTGGCGAATTGTTTATAAATAGGGAACGATTGATAAACAATGTATGCGGGCAAGTGTATGGACAGGGATGCTACATAGTGATTACTGACCATAGAAGCTTGAAGACCTATTTTGAATAACAGAGTATAGAGCCTAGCAGATGGACAAGATTAGTTCTATGTCTATATTGTATTGAGCAAATAAGAATCTGCTTTAGCATTTTAGATGTGAAGTTGCAGATAGATTTTTATTACTGTTATTTAGTGAAAGTGACAGAAAATCTCTTAACTAAGTGGACTTAACAGTATTATTTGTAAAACCATCTAGCAAGGTGACATTCTAATTGAGTGTTTGGAATCCTTTAACAAGGTCACATCTAACAAGGTGAAGATCCTAATAGATCTGAGGGAAATCCCTTAACTGGGTCACATCTAGCAATGTGTTTGTAATCTTTAATAGGATTTGCTTTTAACCGAGCATAGTATAGAAGAGTATATTTCTTAGTGGGTCTAAAATCCCATAGTGGTTTTTCCCTATTTGGGTTTCCACTTTAAATCTGGTGTTATGAGTGTTATGATGTTTATAAGCTTTTGAACTTGCATGTTTAGCAGTTTTGGTTATACTACTGAAGTATATGTTACCGAGGTTGAATCTAATGTTTTTATGGAAGATTAAGTTTGTATGATTCACCCCCCCTCTCATCTTATTAGCTTGGCATCTGTACTTATCTTTAAGTATCAGAACTATCAGAACATTTTCACCATAAAACCAACACTGCAAGAGCATGAGCGAGGTCGGGCCCCAAAGTGGGTCCGACTAAAAAAAAATTCATTTTCATGCAACTGACCTTTAAAAAACCTTAGGAACCTTGAACATATCTTTGGAATTGATCGGCAGAGTTTTCTGATCATTAAACTGAGATTTGCAACTTTCAGGTGCTTGTGCCACATTTTCTCATTTAATCCCAAAGATGTAATTTTCAAACTAGTCAAAACACCTTTCTGGACTTCACAAACTGATAGGTGTATTATCTGATATATAGGAATTCACTCTGCCAAGCCATTTCTCAAGATGAGTCCTGAGTGAAGAAATACTAACGGTCAAAGATGACCAAATGGCTCTATCAGCACTATGAACCTGATAAAACCAATGTGTAGGGACCTCAAAGTGCCTTTCTTAAAAATATCAAACAATCCCTATAGACCCCCAAATCTGGGGCATAGGTACCTTGAAGTCCAAAGAAGACCTTGGAACACCCAGTTTGACTGGAAATCTAATAGGGTGCAAATAGTGTGGTCATGAAGATAGCAACTTTAATTGATGTAATAGTGAAAGTGCAGAAAACTAAACAAAGTGGCTCAAGTAATCGTCTTGGAAAACTGATCAAACGGATTCATAAAGACCTAAAACTTGGCATGGAGGCATAGTTATATGCATAAAATTCAATGTACTTTGAATTTTAGCATGACGATCAACTGGTTAAAGATATAGGAGCTTGAAGTAGGTTATTTAATAAAATATGCATTTGCACCTATGATGGACTTTCATCTCACCCCTTGAAATGGGTACTTTATAAATTGATCCAAATTGAAATATAAAAGTTGTGAATCACTTCATAGGCCGAATTAAAGTTATAGGACACATTTCCCAAGCCTTACTCTTTGATAATTAACTGGCTCCATTTTACCCTCCTTCAAACTAGGCCATCTGAATGAGATTAGGTGGTCATTTGGAAGTGCAATGGCAAAAATTTGAAATGGGCCTCTCAAATTGACTCAAATTTTATGAGTCCCAACAGTGGCTCTAACTGGGGATGGTTGATTGCAAGATCAACACAAGAATCTAGAATCTATGGTAGAGCATGGAATCACTTCTCTTCTCTTCTAAAAAACAAAGAGTTCCTTATTCTACCCAAGAAGCAGGGCACCTTATATAAAACCACACAACTGAAGTAAAGTGACTATACAAGATGTACAAACATATATACAACTGATTATAAACTACCCCAAACAATCTCAACATTTACCTCTGTCAAAAATCTGATTCTCATCACCTGACATCATGATCCAAACAAAGGAATCTTTCAACAACAATTGAGCATAATCCTTATAATCAACCCCTTTCATCTCATTACCACAATAGCTGGTGTGCACACCTTTTGCCTGATTTTGAACTTTATGGTCACACACTATTTCAACAAAAGTAAAATCATGAGACAAATCACTATAGAGGCCTTCCCACAAGCTGCCATACATTTCACTATCCCAATCAACTCTATCATTTGCAAGGGCATCATCATGCTGAATTTCAAAAATAAAACATTCATTTTCACCATTGTAATTCTTATCAACACATGCCTTGTTATCATTTAAATTCATAGAATGAGGGACATTAATAACCGATTGATACAAACAAGGAACATAAACATTTTGGTCTAGATGTGATACTTCACTATGTTGATCACACTTTATATTATCCTTGTTCATCAAACTCAATACATCAGCATTCTTAATATCCCAATCACGGAAAAGAATGCATACCTCTGGCTGAAGCAAATCCTCAGCTAAACCTTTATCATTCAGACTTACATCCACCTAAAAAACTTCCATTTGTGGCCTGAAATGATCATCACACAGCCCACGCCTCTTATCTTCATCATATAGTAACCTTTTACAACACACGCTACTGCTATTTGGCAATTCATCAGCATCAAAAACTTGTTCAATACAAGGGGAAACTTCAGCATTTTAATCAATGACATTAGCACTATGAAAATTTATATCAAAGGCAAAGAACTCCATATCCGCTTCAAGCACACCATCAACATTCACATCTTCTTCATGGTATGTCAAACATTGAAAATATTCAAATATAGGTTCATTTAAATATGAAAATGAAACATTATCTGCACTTCCACATATGTTTTAATCTTCAAAAATACTTTCATTTTCAGATTCATGACTGAGATATATAAATTGGTCTCCTCTTATATCATCTTCGCAAGATGAATAATAAGAACTCTCATAGGCATCCTTAGTTGCATGACTGGCATTCATTTGTTGATCATAAGAAAATGAATAACTTGTGTCAAGATCACTCTTATTCTAAAATTGATCTTCATTGTTCATTTGTATACCTTCAAGGTGCTAAAAATCGAACTCAGTGTCCTCATAATCAGCAGCACCACTCCATTCTGAAACACATTCATCATTGGGTATACTTGTATTGAAAACACCATTAACATCATTCACAATTTCATTTTCAGTTTTATCAAACTTAATCAAATCCTGATTTACATCATATTGCACATCCTTGTGTGACAAAATCATGGGCTGATTAGTAACTTCTTTGTTTGAACACATTGTATCACTATCATCCTTTCTTACATAATCAGCAATGCTTGGTGATCCTTCAGTATTTGATATTTTAACATCAAATACATTAGTAACCTGCAAAGACCGATGGTCATCACCATCATTGTTTTCATCATCATTATCCTTGGGAGATGCATGATTAACTTCATCATTTCTAACCACATAATCAGCATAATCGGCATACAAATCAAATGGTGCATATCCTTTATATCCTTTATATATATATATATATATATATATATATATATATATATATATATATATATATCAATCTTTGTAACAGCACTATCACAAAACTTCCCACTGATCATTCCATTATTACTATGAGAGATAAACAGAATTAACAACATAGATTCTTGACCCTCATTTAACTTTGAATCACATATATCAGCAAAACCATTTGGAACAACAAATCTTGACATATTTTGACAAATAATGTTTTGCTTAGCTTCATATGTACTTTCACCATTGAAGGTGCTTTGACAAGAAATAACAGCAAAAGAAAATCTCTTTGAGATCCCAAATTTTAAATTATTTTCAATATCCCTAGATGTGTTAAAAGCTTCATGCAAAGTTTTGGGTTCGTTGTCTCTTAATAAGAAACCCATCTTCTCGTCAAAAGCACTTGTATAAATCTTCAAGCATGCTCCATCATTAAACTTATACTTGCTAGAAACATTAGACAATATTTGTGAAAATCTAATATTAAATGCCAGTACCAATTCATCTTCCCTGACTTGTATGTACATGAATTCTCTCAGCATATCATAATCACTCACCTTTTTAGCAAATTGGGCCATAAAGTCAGTTGTTAAATCATCCCATGAGGAAATACAATTTGCTGGTAAAAAAGAGAACCAATCTCTTACATCCTCTTTCAATAACTGGACAAATAATTTTATGCACACATCTTCTTGACAAACTTCAAAATCTCCCACCAAGTCTGAAAATCTTTTCAAATGTAAATGTGTTGGTTCTGATTTCCTCCCACTAAATATTGGCAAATACTTTCTAATTTATGTGGGTATAACATTTGGGTAACCCAGAATACCTTCAAAACTCAGAGCAACATAATGGTTCATTTTGAAACTTCTATCATAACATGGTTTTGACATTTCACTAGGCATGGCTATATGTGGAAATACACAAGGCTGAAAAACTTCACTACACATTTCTTCTTATTCCCACAAATAATTGTACAACCTTGGATAGAAAAATGAAACACTTCAAGCACATAGCATCATTCAAATCTATTCATAACATTGCTTAACACAAAGCTTTCTTCAAATTTGCATACTACAACAGAACATACATGCTAGAAATTACAACAAAATAGATATGCAAATAGACTTGTAATTCCTCTTTTTCCCTCTTTACTAGTGTTGTTCACATAATGGGAAAACTATTTTACTCATTCAATTTTTTTAGAACAAACTATTTTGCATTGAAACGTTTGAAAATACCTGGGTATTTGCAGCTGTAGGATGTAGATCTGAACATTTATTCACATTTTAGCTTGGTCTTTTACCTCAGAGTCGCCACCTCTTGCATAGAGGAAGAATTTTTAACAACAAAGAGTTGTTCTCCCACAATTCATTATTTACCCTTCTTCAAATCTTCTGCAATAAACACTCTTCCAAGCCACAAACATATGGATTTGGGAAATTACCACCAAATCTATGTGTATCTTTCTACTGCACTTTCTTATCAAACTTTTTATGATGAAGAATTTATGTGTAAATTTGCATTAGTAGTGATAATCTATATCTCTGCATTATATATCAAACCATAAAAATCTTATGCAATACTAATTGCATAGACATTCAGCACTGGTATGAACCATGGAGTCAGCCTCCCAATAAGGAATTGGGGAAAAATTTGCATGCAGCTGCAAGGACTTGCTCACAACTCAACAATATATATCTTTAAATTCTTCACAAGAAACTTTCTCTGATAGAAAACAACACCATTACAACCTCAAAACATAATACTAAATCCCTCAACCATAAAAGACATTTTCAACTCTCTATAATCTCAATGGACTGACTAACTAGATGAAATTATGCAATTTCTATTCAGACTCCCCAGCAAAGTCACCATTTTTGTTGTTCACCAAAACTGGTTAACCAAAGTACACATGCAATTGATCTATAAAATAGCCAATTTCAATCTATGAAAACTTTAGGGCTTGGACAACATAACAAGGATATGAATCCTTCTACTCTTCAGGCTCTGCAAAACCTAGGCGGGTATACCTTTGATGCATTGAATCAGACCCATTACACACAAGACAACATCAGCAAAAGCAGATAGATCTCAAAAGGTTCAAAAACAAGGAGGGTACTATAGATGGGCTAGATCTACACTTACAACTCAACAATGTTTTGAATCATGAGATGGATGGACACTACCATAGAACATAAAACAAAAGATATTCTTATTTTGGATTTTTTAATTGTTTGAGAATCCCCTTGATTGTAAGATCAGTGCCTTATCAAAGGGCAATAGATTCATAAATCAAACTATAGATGAAAACTTCTACTACAAATCCATCTTCATCCTTAAGTATTCCTACATTTAATGCCTTACATAAATGCATTACTCAACTCATTCATAGAAAATATCAAATCCAGAACATGAACCCTATTTTATTAATATTTGCTCATAGAGTTTAAAATCTTCCTTGTAGGATTACCTACAAGAAAACATTACACTCACAGACACAGCTGTTCATGACAAACTTGAGCCTCCTTAAGGATTTGATTTGAATAAAATGAAAGTACACTTTAGAGACAAATTTTGTGTGAATTTATGCATGCCTTACATACATAAAAACCTACAATTAGAAACACCTATAGCATGAATCATACTCTATTCTCTAGAAAAGGACATTGCCTTGTACAATCTTGAAGAAAACTCAAAACTGGAAACCATGAAAATCTGGAGCATTTCTCCCAATTTTTTGGAACCATTACAATTGAGAAGAAATGAGAATATGGAGGGAAAAAAGACCAGAATGCATCAGAACATGCCACGTGTCCCTTTTTCCTTAACTGAAAAATATTTTCATTTCTTCCCATGGAAACTGCTCTCAAAATTTCTGATGTTTGTTGAAACAAACTGTATGAATAGATTCCTTGTCTCGTCATCCCGAGAGATTTCTGATGATATATAATACTTCTATATCTGGGCAAAAAATAACCCCTTAGCAAATTAATCTTTTTTATGCAGGCCACCATTTAAATTTTTTTGTTTTCTCTATAGTCTAGACTATGCTATTTAACTCTGATTTTTTGCCTAATTTTACCTGATGCCCTACCACGTGGCAGCCTGTGATTTGCTCGTAGGGTCCACAGGTCTGCCACTTGGACCTACCACCTTAGCTCCATCTTGCTTGCTTGCGGATCGCCACCTGTCCACCACTCGACTACCACTAGACCTGCCTGCTCATCGCCACCTCACTCGGATCCACCAGCTCACTGCCACCTATACCTGCCAACTCACTTTTCATTGTTTCGCAAAGGGTAATCTTGGTGCACCTTTGCTTTGCGAAATAGTGCCAGTCACCGATCACCATCGAATTTGCTTGATCTTTAACTTTAATCTACATTTTTGCTGTTTTGTGAAGGGTAACTGGCGAGCACCTTCGCTTTGCGAAAAAATGACACTTGTCCAATCATCTTCAAGATGCTCAATTTTTACCTCGAGAACCGCTTACCTATCGGGCCCACCATCTTTTCATTATTTGGTGAAGGGTAATTGGTGAGCACCTTCACTTTGCCAAACAATGCTAGCTGTAGATCATCCTCGAACTTGGAAACTCGTTAACTTGTCCTTCCACTGTAAAACCGGCTTGCCTTGAGAACAATGCACACATGCGGTCCACCTAGTTGCCAACTATCTCCTCACCTTGAGATTCATGCATACGCATGTGGGGTCTACTGGGTATCGTCCAACACCTTGTGTCAAAAGCCTCCAAGGCTTTGACACTATAGTTGGGTGGAGATTTAGATTTAAATACGATAATTTACCCCTCCCAGTCAATGTGGGATTAATTCTTATGCCTGGTACTGCAATCTTGAAGGTTTCTGAGACCTGCCATTTATTTGCTGAAGGTTCTTTGCCTTTCTACCTCATGGCATGCCACAGGAGGGAGAGGATCCAACTAGTTTTACACCTAATATTTCATTTGCTTGAAAGTTTCTTAAAACCTCTTCAAAAACTATGTAGTGGAGGGGAACTTGGCATTCAAACTTGCCAATTGCATTTGTTAAAAGTTTATGAAGCTTTCCCATTTCCATGGTAGGGAGAGGAGATTAGCATTATGCATTTGCAAATTTGCATTTGGTTAAAACTTTCTCATAGCCAGATGAAGGAGAGATTGGATGGTTTGTAGCTCATTTCGCAGGGAGGAGAACACTTGCATTTGTTTTAAATTTTTTAATGCCCTTAACCTGCTGCATGGGAAGAGATTGTTGGAAACACACCTGCCATTGCAATTTTCTTTGAAGGATCCATTGCACTCCACAAACACCATGCCCAGGGAGGAGATGGATGTTGGCTAGGCTTCATGCCACAGCTAGGAACATTGGCACTAACCCTGCCAATTGCAAATCTTGAAGATTTTTAAAGCCTTTTTTACCAACTACGTGCCACACTAGGGAGGATTTGAATTATATGTATTTTCATGAATTTCTCTATTCGGCTAAATTGGTTCCATGTGATTTATGGACAAAATCTGGATTTGTTTGCATATTTCCAACTATTCTTTTAACAGGCAGAAAATGCCATATGCATAAGCAAGCTCTTTAGAGAACCCTCTCCAGCTATCCGGGAAGTGACATGGAAGTCTCGATGCCAAGGCGCCTTATAAATATAGCATAAAAGACATGAAGTGGGAATACAAATGTTTCACAATTTAATAGAAGCAAACCTCCACAAAGCACCCATAGCAAAACCAACAGATCCATGAATTAGCAAATAACTAGCTACCTTCAAAGGACCAGATATAATCAATAGAAGGATTGCTATAGACACCATAGTTTTTTTTTAGTAGCTACTCCCCATCTCATCGATGAGATAACTAAGGGAAGAGAGAAAAGTAACCAAAGTAATTTTGCCAACTGCTGCTTGAAAGTTTATAAAGTCTTCCCACATTTCTATATATTTTACAGGAATTTATAGTAACATTACTATGTAATCCCATATCTAATGAATCAAAAATAGCATCATCTTCTTTAATCTCCATATCATTATGCATCATTATGTCATGTACCAAGAACATTTTCGCCATAAAACCAATACTGCAAGGGCATGAGCTAGGTCGGGCCCCAAAGTGGGTCCAACTAAAAAAAAAATCGTTTTCATGCAACTGACCTTTGAAAAACCTCAGGAACCTTGAACATACCTCTTGAATCAATCGACACATTTTTTTGATCATTAAATTGAGTTTTGCAACTTTCAGGTGCTTGCGCCACATTTTCGCATTTAATCCCTAAGATCCAATTTTCAAACTGGTCAAAACACGTTTCTGGACTTCACAAACTTACAGGCGTATTGTCTGATATATAAGAATTCACTCTGCCAATTTGTTTCTCAAGAAGAATCCCAAGTGAATAAATATTAATGGTCAAAGATGACCAAATGGCTTTGTCAGCACTATGAACTTGATAAAACCAATGTGTAGGGACCTCAAAGTGCCTTTCTAAAAAATATCAAATGATCCTCGTAGAGCCCCAAATCTGCAACATAGGTACCTTGAAGTATAAATAAGACCTTGGAATGCTCAGTTTTACCAGGAAGCAGATAGGGTGCAAATAGTGCACTCATGAAGATAACAACTTTAATTAATGTAGCGATGAAAGTGTATAAAACTAAACAAAGTGGCTCAAGTAATCATCTTGGAAAACTAATCAAATGGATTCATAAAAACCTAAAACTTATCATGGAGGCACACTTATATGCATACAATTCAATGCACCTTGAATTTTAGCATGATGGTCAACTGGTCAAAAGATATAGGATCTCGAAGTAGGTTATTTAATAAAATTTGCATTTGCACCTATGATGGACTTTCAGCTCACCCTTTGAAATGGGTACTTAAATAAGTTGATCCAAATTAAAATCTGAAAGTTGTGAATCACTTCATAGACTGAATGAAAGGTATAGGACACATTTCCCAAGCCTTACCCTTTGATAATTAGCTGCCTCCATTTTACCCTCTTTCAAAGTAGGCCATCTGAATGAGATTAGGTGGTCATTTGGAAGTGCAATAGCAAAAATTCAAAATGGGCCTCTCAAATTGACTCAAATTTTATGAGTCCCAATAGTGACTTTGTGATTATAGATTATGCACATTCACTACTGATAGGCCTTGAGATGGTCAATGGCATGTTGTCATTTTTCATCAAGAAGGTCTAGTTCATGCAACCTGTTTACTCGATATTGATCATCTAGTATGAGGCCCTTCAAAGATACTCAAAGAGATAGGATTTCTACCTCAAGAGGTAGAATTGCTTCTGAAACATACACCAATGAATATGGCATAGCACCTATAGGTGTTCGGATGCTTGTCTTGTAGGCCCAAATTTTCGGATTGAGCTATACATGCCAATCTTTACCAGCATCATTTACTGTTTTCTTGAGGATTTTTTAGTATTGTTTTGTTTGATGCCTTCGCTTGACCATTCCCCTATAGGTATTATGGTGTGGAGAAATGATGTAGGATTTTGAATCGTTCACATAGCTCTCACACATCTTGATTCTTGAAAGGATGCCCATTATCTATGATTATGGAACTGGGAATGCCATATCTGCAAATGAGATAATTGAGAATGAATGATGAGATCTATTTTCTAGTTACAGTGGTCATCAGGATTGCTTCAATCCACTTGGTGAAATACTATGTTGCAGTGATAATGAACTTATGCCCATTCGAAGAGTAAGGATGAATTTTCCCTACCAAATTAAATCCCCATTGACAGAAAGGCCAAGATGTGGTGAACGGCTGCAACTCTTGTGCTGGTGCATGGATAAGATTGCCATGAATTTGGCATTTAGGACATTTCTTAGAAAATTTATAGGACTCTCTCTCCATTGTTGGCAAGTAATATCTCATTCTCAAAAGTTTCTTGGTGAGAGTAGGACCACTTGAATGCATACCATAGATACCCTCATGAGGCTCATGTAAGGCAGAGTCAGATTCGTTATGATTGAGGCATCAAAGAAGAGTAACTTCTAGACCTTGATGGTAAAGTGTGTCAGCAATTAAGGTATAGTGGCTGGCTTGTCAGATGAAGCTACATTTTTGGTTGTGAGATAGGTCGGGTGGGAGCGTATTTTTTTTGAGATAATCATAAATTGTCCTATATATAGGTGAATCTGAACCAATTAGGGCATACACGACTTGGGATACAAAATTTTCATAGGATGGGGAAAACAATTACTCTACCAGGAACTCCTAACAACTCTGTTTATCTAGAATTTGTAGTAGTCAAGCAATAGTGGCCATTGCATCAACAACTCTATTGTTCAATCTTGGGATTTTCTCAAATGTGATGTGTACAAAGTACTATTTGAAATCATCTACCATTATCTTGTAAGGCATTAGCTTATCACCCTTTGTCTAATATTCATCATTGATCTGGTTGATAACTAATTGAGAATCCCCATAAACTCTTAATTTTGTGATTCTCCATTCCACAGCCATTTTGATTCCTATTACTAGAGCTTCATATTTGGCGATGTTGTTTGTGCATGAAAATATCAGTATATATGATATTGGAATTGTGTGCCCCTCTGGAGTAATGAAAAGGATGTCGACACCCGATCCATGTTGTATATAGGATCCATCAAAGTATAGGGTCCATTGCTTGGGTGTTACATTGAGTACATCCATGTCTGGAAATTCCACCTATAGTGGTTGTTGATTTGGTAGTGGTGCTTTTGCCAATTGATCTGCAATTACCCATCCTTTGATAGTCCGATGTTCTGTGTACTAGATATTAAACTCACTAAGAATCATAACCCACTTAGCTAATCATCCTGTGAGATCTTCCTTGCTGAGTAAATACTTGAGAGAACTGAGTTTTGCTACCAGCTTGATTGTATGGGCTTTGTGTTACAAAATGCATCTAGATGCTTTGAACCTAGGAAATTGTAATCCAATCTCAATGGACCGACATGAAATCAGCTTCCAATTTAAGGACATCATGTCTAGGGTTTTAGTGTGTGTGTGTATTAAAGAGAGAAGTTGTTATAGAAGCATTGTGCGATAGAGATTGAACATGCAAAGGATAGAAGACTGAAGTAATGTTGCAATGCACTAACAAAAGAGCAGTCAAGGATCTAATCAAGCATCCTTTGCTACTTTCTAGATCATTCACTTGTTGATTACTAATCTCTTCGACAAGTCTAAAACCCTTAACCACGTAGGGCCAGTCAAGCCTATTGTAAATCCTCTAACAAGGTGGTTCACAGTTGTGGATCTAAAATCCTTTAACAGGGTAGTCTTTCACAAGACTTATCTCCTAACAGAGATCTGGATTCCTAATAGGATCTATTCTGGTGAAGAAAATTGTAAGACCTTAACTAGTCAGGTTGCTATTCTACAGATAGTAGACTTGTGAGTTTTACTCACCGTGGTTTTTCCCATTTGGGTTTCCATGTCAAAAATATTACGTTATGGTGATTGTTCCTCTATGGGTGAATTCTTTATTTACCATTTGGCTTATCTATGTTTTAACCGATTTGTTGTTTAAACTAATATACCGATCTACAGTCAATAAAATTGGTTAAGAGTTTGGTTAAGTTTTTGGGCATACTAATTCACCCCCCCTCTTAGTATTCATCAATTGGTATCAAATCCAACCTTTCTCTAAGTCTAACCATTTGAAAGGAGATATGGGGGGATACAGCATGAGGGAACTCACTCATAGATTGGCTGAATTTGAGAGAGCCTGTGATGAACTTAAGATCAAATATAAAGCCTCTTGAGCCAAAAGAAGAGAGCTTGGTGAGAAAATGATGAAAATTACTGAGAATAGCTCTTTTGATGAAATAGACATGGATTCCCTAGTCCAAAAAGTGGAGAAACTGAATGAGTCCAGACCTAACCTAAGGAGGGAGCTGGAAGGACTAACTATTAGGATGAGTCAAGAGCTAGAAAATAGAAGAAAAGATGAAGATCTAGTGAAGGACAAGGAGAATGAGATCTCTAGGCTAAAACAAGAGATTGGTATTATCACCGCTTATCTGCAAGAGGGTAAGGAAGGAAAAGAAGAAATACAAGAAGAACTAAATGTAGCCATTTCTGAGAATGAAACCTTGATGAAGACCAATGATGCTCTTTCTAAGGAACTTGCTAATACAAAGGAGATAATTGCAAAGTTCAACCGGAGTGTTGTGAAGTTGGACCAAAAGTTGGAATCAATGAAGCCATCAAAGAATACCTTTGGACTTGGTTTCTCTGCATACGAGGAAGGTGAATCCTCTCGAACCAAGACTGATGCACTAAAAGAGCAAGTGGTACCTAAGAATAGTAGTAAAAGCAAAGGTAAGCCAAAGTTCAAACCTATATTCTTTAACTATAATAAGGAAGGACACACCGCTAATGTGTGTAGGAGTAAGGCTTATAAAAATTTCCCTTACATACAAAATAATGTACATAACCACAAGGCTAGAACTAGTAGATTTAATGGTCATTGTTATGCATGCAACAAGTTTGGGCATAAATGTTTTGAGTGCAGGTTTGTTATGAACAAAACTAGAGTCTATGCACCAAGACTGAGAGGAATTGTCCAAGAACCTCCTATGAACTGAAACCCAAACCGGTATAGAACCTATGACCACTAGTCAAAAGGTTATGAAGCAAAAACTAGTTTGAGAGAAACCTATTTGATCTGTCATGGTAGTGGTCACACTGTTGAAACATGTAGGAGAAATAATAGGAAGGTGAACACCAGACCATGGAGAGCACCTGGTATGGTATGCTATCGTTGTCACAAACCAGGACATCTTGCTAGAGCATGAAGACTAGACAAAATCCATCGGAAGAAAAACCAGTCGACCCAAAAGGAAAAGGAAAGGTCAATGTTGAAGTCATTCAAGCAGATATGAATAAAACTTGGAAAAAGAAATCTGAAAAGAAGCCACAAGATGTACCAGTTTCCGCACCCAGTGTGGAGACCCCTAAATCGACAAACTGAGCTTTGAAAAGCTTAAGGGGGAACATATCGGTAACAATGTTTCAGACCTCTGGTATATATCAGTAAAGTCTTTTTATTAGTATCAGTTACCTGTCAACCGAACAAAGAAATAAAGTAGTAAAGTTAGGGTTCGTACCCTATCAGTGATGCATTTATTATGGTAGGTAGGAGCATGTTTAAAAGTGACTCTTGTCATCATTTTTACTTACCTATTTTTCGAAGAATAATTTTTCTAGCTTGAGCAGCACAAGAAGAGCGATTCATCTTGTGTTTGAAAGAATCCAGAAAGAAATCTAGCACAAGATTTTGTAGCCATTTCAAGATATCAGTGTGGAAGTCAGATCAGTAAAGTAAGCTCTTGGAGAAGTGTGTTGTGCTCAACATTGGCAAACCCTAGTTCAGAGTGAAAAGGTATTTTTTGTCAAAACACTCTCATCATTCAAAATTATTTAGTCATGGCTTCTGCATCCAAAGCCTCTTCTAGTTTTTCCGCACCTGAGGAGTCATCTGAATCCCTTAGGAAGAAGGTGAAATATAATGCCCTATCTCAAATTCCCATCGGAGTCATTGTCAAAGGGGATATTTCTGGTTATATTTATTGCAAACTATAATACCTAGGGTCTCTAGTGATTCACTCCCAGTTAAGTTTGTTCTGTCAGAAAGACAAGAAGATTAAACCAGAATATAGTGTGATCAAGAAGAATAAATTTCACAAAGTAGTGTATTTTCTTGAAGAATTCATAGATGATCAAATAAGAATCATTCTCAGTAGGTTTCATGGTGACAAGATATATCTTGAGCTAACCCATGATATCATATTAGAGGCAATCCATGATGTGACTGGTTTCTGAAATGTTGGAGAGGTCCCTGTTCTTTGCAAGATCACCAAATCCAAAGCGACAGAGCTCACCGGTTCTATGAGTGACAGGCGAGCAATGACTGTTAACACCATAATAGATGACTTGGTGAAGTATGTATGCATGGTGATCGGTTACAGAGTATTTTATGCTAGCAGGATGAACTTTGTTCCTACAGCTACGGTGCATGCCACTTATCGGATGATCAAGGATGATGTTGAGTATGACTTGTGTATCTGTATGCAAAACAACTCATGGAGAATTTGAAATCTAGCAAAGAGGATAATTCTCTAAAATCCAAATTTGGTCAACTACTAGCTAGTTTGTTTTTCTACTTTCAAGGGTATTTTCTGGGAGTTGGTGATGTTCAATGGTCAACTGACTTACCATTTTCAAGGAAAATCAAGGAGAGTTTGCAAGCAGTAGGAGCTACTTATCCGGAGACTCTGAACAAGATTTTGTTGAGTTTAAATTGAAGATGAAGTAGAGAGTAAGGATATCAGGTGAATTGGTCAAGAAGTATGAAGATGACATTTGTTTCATGATCAAAGTGGATCATTACATAATGGAAGTGGTTTATCCCAGAGAAGAGGAAGTTGAGCCTATGGGCTATAAAGTGGTGAACGATATGATCATTAGGTAGGCCTCTACCCTACTTGCTTTACCGCTTGATCCAAAGGAGAAAAGGACCAGTACCTACTTTGAGAGGATTAATCCTACAGTTATATTGAAGTAGAAGAAGGGGAAAGTGGTTCCATTGGCATCGACACCAGTTACATCTACTACCAGTCCTAAAGTAACTAGGAGATCACCAACCAAAAAGAAACTAGATGCTATTTCTCCAAAGGTATTTGAAAGGAAGATGAAAACCAAGAACGAAGCATAGGATTCGGGAGACACTGAATCAGAAGAAGAAATAAAGAAGATGAGGAAACTAGTTAAGAAGACCAATCTTACCTGTAATATATCTGCAACTTCTACACCAGTAAATATAGATATTTCTTCTTACAAGCCTATGACACATTGTCAAAGGACCATAAAGAATATTAGAAGGAAAGTTATTGATGATTTAAAAGAATATTTTGATGATTTTAATGATATTGAAAAGAAGGATGTGGAACAAGAAATTAAATATTTATGTGATAATGATTAGTCACCTACTGATATTAAATTAGTTGCTTCTAAATCTTTTAATGATTCTTTGCACAATAAATGGTGCATTGCCATTGAAAAGGAACAAGAAATCAGGGTGAAAATTTTTGCTCAATATTTTCCAAATGCCTCAAATTCTGAATTGTTTGAGATTATTGATCAGTTCAAAGGAATCTTTTTCATGAGAAGAAGAAGACTTTAGCTACTCAGAGGAAAACTTCATGAAGTGGAAAAAGACACTCACCTGTGAGCTCAAGAAGTTGTCCAAGTGAAAAAGGTCTCTAATGCTAGTAGACAAGCTGAGGAAATTGTTCCTATTGATGTAGATTCATTAGATGCTGCACCGGGGGATACTGCACCTAACATTCAAGAAGAGAAAGAAAAGAAGGAGGAAGAAGAGAAGAATAAAGAAAAGAAAGAAAAGAAGGAAGAAGAAGAAAAGAAGAAAGTGGAGAAATAAAAGAAGGAGAAGGAGGAAGAAGAGAAGAAGAAAGCAGAGAAAGAAAAGAAGGAAGAAGAAAGATGAAAGTGGAGAAAGAAAAGAAGGATAAGGAGGAAGAAGAGAAGAAGATAGTGGACAAGAAAGAAGAACAGAAGAAGAGAGCATAGGAGAAGGAAGAACAGAAGTAGAAGGAAGAAGAGAAGAAGAAGGAAGAAGAGAAGAAGAAAGAAGAAGAGAAGAAGAGAGTGGAGAAGGAGAAAGAGGAGAAAGAGAAGGCCGACAAGGAAGCCCAAGAAAAAGAAGAGCAGGAGAAGAAAATACAAGAGGAGATCAAGGCAAAGAAAGGAGGACAAACTCCTAAGGAAACCAGAGATCAAGCTAAGAAGGTTGATCCCACCGGTCACAATGGTTTGACTCTTGCCTGTCTTACCCAATCGATAGATGAAAATGAGCTACTAAGGAGCATTCAACTCACTCAAGATAGATTGGAAGAACCGAGGAAAAAGAAAGAATAGGATGTCATTCAATTTGTTGTTGACACTCTTTCCAATCTAATCCCCTGTACTAACCTCCCTAGTATCGATTCCTCATTGGCCAAGATAAAACTATTATGCTCATTAGTGGATGATCAAGTTCAATCACTAGAAGATGTTGCCCAGGCCACTGCAAAGAAAAATCATGAAAAGGAACTTAATGTTGCACTGGTGAAGAAAATTGAGGAGGATAGAACCAAGTTGATCCATCAGAAAGATCATATCAGTCTAGTAATGGCTGAAGGACAAATGCTTTTGAGGAAGATATGCCAGCCCGATCTATTCTATGATGATGCTTTGAAAAAGAAAGGTCAACTCCAATTAGAACTAAAGTAGTATGTGGAGACCTTCAAAGTACCATATGATTCTTTCATAGAGTATGGGCAAACCATTCAGAATCACTGGCAACAGATTGCAAAGATTGAAGCAGAGATCTACAAGTGGACTCTAAATCTACAGGAGCTAGAACTACTCCTATTACATAAGTTGTAGGTTCCTCAGAAGTGCTTTCTAAACTTGGAAGCTATTATTGTCACACAGGAGATGAGCACTATCAGTGCCATGGAAGAATTACCTTTCCAAATGAAGACCGAGAGTGAAATTGCTGCTTCACTTCTCGATTCCTGGTCTTCAGACATGAAGGATTTTTTGAAAAACTTTAAATTCCTCTTTGAGAAGTTTTAATCTTTATTGTCATGAACATATACTTTATTTTTATGTTATGCAATATAACTTTGGTAATTTTTTGTGAAAGAGGGAGTGTTTGCATTGCTTTGTCATTGTTGGCAAAGGGGGAGTGGTATTGAAAATTTCATGCAAATGGAAGATGCACATGCTTGTAATTTTGGCAAAGGGAGTAGTGTATATGCTTAGGGGGAGTAATTTTTATTATGGCATCTTTTTTGTTTTCTAAGCACTTAGATGTAAAATTTTCCTAAGTGTTGCCATCAATGCCAAAGGGGGAGATTGTTGGCATTTTGATGATGTTTAGTTGGGATTGTCATTGATGGACCCACACTTATTTTGTTGTATGTTTTATTCTCAACCTGTAGTATGTGATGTATTATTCAAACCGGTATTATATGCCATTGTATGTATAGTCTTTATTTGTAGAAGACTATCAGTGTTTTGCAAAAGAAGCTTACCGGTCATAGCATGACTAAAGACCTTGAACGGTATGAAGACCTCAAGCAGTATGAAGACCTCAAGTGGAACAAGGACCCCTAGCGGTAGTTAATCTTCTTTGATCAGAACACAATGTTCCAGTTTGCCAGTCTTTGTTTGTTAACTGGTAATTGGTATACTATGTTAAACCAGTAAACTTGTAAAGTGTGATGAGTTATCATCCATTGACACTTTGATGGTGTTTCTAAGCCATGTTACCAAATGCATCTAGATGATTTGAACCTAGGAAATTGTAATCCAATCTCATTGGACTGACATCAAATCAACTTCGTATTTAAGGACATCATGTCTAGGGTTTTATTGTGTGTGTATTGAAGAGACAAGTTGTTATAGAAGCATCATGCGATAGTGATTGAACATGCAAAGGATAGAAGATTGAAGTAATGTTGCAATGGATTAACAAAAGAGCAGTCAAGGATCTAATCAAGCATTCTGTGATACTTTCTAGATCATTCACTTGTTGATTACTAATCTCTTTGACAAGTCTGAAACCCTTAACTGGGTAGGGCCAGTCAAGCCTATTGTAAATCCTCTAACAAGGTGGTTCACAATTGTGGATCTGAAATCCTTTAACAGGGTAGTCTTTAACAAGACTTATCTCCTAACAGAGATCTGGATTCCTAACAAGATCTGTTTTGGTGAAGAACATTGTAAAACCTTAACTGGTCTGGTTGCTATTTTATAGATAGTAGACTTGTGAGTTTTACTCATCGTGCTTTTTTGCATTTGGTTTTCCACATCAAAAATCTTGTGTTATGGTGATTGTTCTTCTGTAGGTGAATGCTTTATTTACTATTTGGCTTATCTATGTTTTAACCGGTTTGTTGTTTAAACTAATATACCGGTCTGCAGTAAAATTACTTAAGAGTTTGGTTAAGTTTTTGGGCATACTAATTCAGCCCCCCTCTTAGTATTTATCACCTGGAGGGTTCACCAACATTTTCCCTTTATTATGGGGATTAACAGGTAGTTTCTAGGCCATAGTTCCATAATTACAAGAGGTGTCTCATTGCCCAAATATATTTTTTTCTTTTTAATGGATTAAAGGATTTTCTTAGCTTGTTTGGAAAACACCCCTCCTTTGAATTCTACACCTACCCAAAATGTGTTTTTCCTAGGACAAAACCCTAACCTCCCGTGGAGTCATCGGGCAGAAGAAAAATAGCCATAAGATAACCCCTAGTGTAATGGATCATAAGCTCCCCCGTTGGAAAAGCTTGCAAACTTGGGGGCTCAAGTGTGAAGTATTTTATCAAATAGTACCATAATCCACCATAGAGGAGGAAAATCATCTCTACTAAACCCATTTTGGTGGTGCTCAATCTTTTATCCCTTTAAGAAATTTTTTATATAGTCTTCAAATGGTCATTTTTTGATGAGATGGGGGACCTTCTCTCCTTCACAAATTAGGCCTATGAATAGTGAAATGAGCTCTTCCATGACCTCAATTATACCCACTTGAACCCTCTTATCCCTCTGGCTATTCACGGACTATGATGATAATTCATTGTCTTTACCTTTCATGGCTCTTAAAAATGAGATAATCCCCCCTTTGAAAGATATCCTATACTTCAACATTATTTTTAAGGGAGATAAAGGTGATGGGTTCAACTCTTAGCCTTTCTTCCATTATGGCACTCTTTTGTTTCTTGAACACAATAACCAGAGGATTAAGCCTAGAACCTAGAGATGCAAGAAAATAAAAAAAACTTTTTATAATGCTTTTTGAAAGGGCTTTGGTATAAATTGAATGGATCATTTTTATAAAGCCTCCATAGATCTACCAAGTGTGAACAATTAATATGTATCTAATCTATCTTTGTCTTTAGTTATCATTCCCTTTCCATTTTTATTGTCAAGCTAGTGTTATCTCTTCAACAAGGTCATCATACTTTGTCTAGGTTTGTGGATTAACATTTTTATTGATTAGCCTCATAATTTTTTTTAAAAATATTATTGCATTTTTATAACATCGTAAATTAAACCTCATAAAATTTCAAATCATTGTAATGGTGGAAATTCAAGCCTAGAATTTCAATCAATGAAAACTTTAAGACACCCCCTCTAAAAAAATTGTATAAAATCTTGGTGAATATTTAATTTTTTGTAAAGAAAATAATAATTTTTATTGGCGAATCTATCCTTTTTTAATGAAAAATATTAATTTTATTAGAAAATTTATTTATATCAATTTTTTTGTGTAGAAAATATTGCTGAATATTTGAAAATAATAAGGGTATGCATTAAATACTATTCCAAATCCTTTCATTTTAAAAAAAAATGTTTTTTAATGGAATAATAGAGGCCTGAAGGTAGAAATCGTTAATGAGTTTAAGGGATAGATTGTACTCTATTTAGTTTCTTCCATTAATTTAAAGTAATCTAATAGCCCTATTTGAATTTTTTGAGATAAAATGTACCAACAATTTGTAACACTCATGGGGCCAAATATTTCTTTTAGGCAATTGATTTTAATTGTGGTACAATTTACCTCATTACAACTTCTACGTACAATTTGCCTCATGGAATACAAGGAAGGTTATTAGATTATATTTCTACTCAATGGTGGTAACTAAATATTGTTGATATAACTCTAAAGTAACTAAAAATTATGATATATTATTGGTAAATTAATTTAGATTTCTACAATAAATTATAAAATGTTGGCAAATCTGATTCAGTCATGTATCGAATATTGTGGTGAAACTTTGAGTCAAAAAATAAATAAAATAAATTCTCGATCAATTTAAATGACACTAAAATAAAAATTTATAAAAATGTGGCGATTCGAGTCCCCTTAAAATTTGAAATTGTTAGCCAAATTTTGGTTTCCAAATTTCAAAAAATAGCCAATTGGTGAATATTAGCCACTAAAAATTTCACTGATTTCAATTAAGATAATAAAACCAATAACAAGTCAAATTTATAGTTACATTAAAAGAGGGGTGAACCTAATATATCCAGCCACAATCCAAATAAGGAAAGGGCTGAAATTTTGATTAGATTCATTGGTTATGTGTTTTCGCCCTCTTTCTAGTTGAAATCAGATGATAATTGTTCAATCAAAGTAAAACAAAGAATGATTGAAGTAAACCATAAAAAAAAAATTGATACAGATATCCTACAAAGTCACAAATTGAGATCTAGAAAAAAGAAGATGTTTAAAACCTATTCCTAGAGGTTCAACCTAATTTTTCGAGACCAGGTAGTATAGATTTTCCCTGGTCCTTCGAATTATACTTTGTCACAAGTTGAACTTGTTAATCATTATCAACTCTATTAGAATATTAGAATACATCTCATGAGCCTATTCACTACATACAAAAAGAAAATAAATAGGGTTTTGGATAGGGGTTTGCCTTAAGTCAAACTCTAGTTTAGGAATTAACCTTGGGGTAAGTGCACCAAGATAGTGTGCAAAAAAGTGGACACCCTAAAAAAAATGTTAAAAACTACTAATGCGAACAGGTTATTTTTAAATTTAAATAACATGTTCACATTTAGGCTAGTATGTCCGAGCCTAAATCCAATCCAGAATGTGTATGGATTATTTAAATTAAAAATGTGTACGGGTTTTTTAAAACAAAAACGCGTTCATGTTTTTAAAAGTTAAAGACACGTATGGGTTTTTGAAAATAGAAAACATGTACGTGTTATGTTTATTAAGAACAACATGTACACATTTTGCATACATAAAGTTAGATTAGTATTATGGACTTGTATGCAATTCATTTAGCATTCCATTATTTTTTTCAGCAAGATATATATGTAAAATATAGCATTTAAGTATAAGTTGCATTTTCTCTTTGTCTTTTATCTTTCTTAAAATTTAAGTTATATTTAATGTATATATTGTCAAGATGTTTGAGAGTGGTTTTAGATCTCTAGAAGTCATAATACATGTAGACATTTAAAAAGAATTATTTTAATTATTTTAAGTTCCTGACATAATTAATTTATTAATCATGCCAGTTTTTAATTCCTTCTCAATATTAATTAATTATGATTAATATTGTCACTATAGTCCATTGATTGATTTATTTAATAAATCAACCCCCTTTTATTCCTCTAAAAATCCTCAATATTAAATCTCCTCAAATTCCTCTTCTGAACTAATTAATTTCAATTAATTAGTTAACCTAGGTGATTCCTACAAATCACCTTTTTCCTAATCCATCATTCACCTAATAAATTCTTCTAGAAACTCCCTAAACTCACTTGGCATTACTCTTCTATTTTTTAATTCCCTCCACTCATTCTCTCTCCTAGTCAAATCCTCCTACAAATCTTATCTACCCTAATCCCACCTAATCTTTCTTCTAATTCCTCTCCTAATGAGTTGCTAGAGGCTAATCATCATGATTAGCCACAAATTCAACTCCTTGTCCCTTCCATCCAACCACTCTCCTTAAATGCTCTTTTCCTAGGTCAATGTGAGATTTTCAAAATCTCACATTCCTCTAAGCATCCCATCCTCCAAGGAATTTTTAATTCCTCCTTATTCCTCCAATCTCCACGAGAATCTTTTTTGAAGAATTTTTAATTCTTCATTTCCATCTCTCAGGGAATATCCTATCCCTTGTTCTTCCCAAGGCACATTGTGAAGTCTTCCCAATGAACCTTGAGGAGTCTGGAGACAAGAAATGCCTTTAAGGCATATCTCTTGGTCTCCACACCTCCTCTTGGGCCTTGTGTGGGCTCACAAGGAATCCTGACCCTCCATATTGGGTCAATCCTAGCCCTCCATTTCTCCTCCTCTCTTCCTATAAATTGAGGACCCGATTCCCTCATATATCATCTCCAAGTTTAGTAAATCCATGTTGCTAGTTTATGTCCAAGAAACCATCCTTGCATCCTTACCATGGAAAAATTAGCACTCATCCATACTTAACCATTTCATCCTTTAATCCTTAATCCATCACATCCATTTGTGCACAATATTGGAGAGCCAACCACATTCAATCACTCAAAGGAGCATACAAAGTGGAGCATTATCAAGGGGCGCCTTCACTTCACCAAGCTCGTTCCGAGGGACAATATATAAATTTGTAAGGTATAAGCATTTGTCTTTATGTTTTCATGTGGTTTGATTTATGTTCCATAGTTTTAATATGTTTTACTACTTTGTTTGCATACTAACCACCTGAATTCACCTTGTTGGTTTTTATCCTCTTCATTCTGGCATGCTCGGTGGGACCCACGTCCCTAAGTCTAACATTTTTGTGATTTTTTGTTTGTGTGCAAGTCACAGGTATCGAAACAGCATGAGCACCTACAAATAAGTGTGAGTGACTCGGTTTCAATGTGACAGAAAGACCTTTCAGTGCGTGCATAGGCACATCAATATGAGCATAGGCGCACCAACGCGAGCACCTTAAAATTCAAAAAAAAAAATTCCGCTTCCATTTTTGAAATCTGCTAACTCTTTTTATCTTTTCAGTGCATGCGCACATGTATCAGCATGTACACCCATGTTTCAGCATGGGAGAAACTATATCAGCGCGACTGTTTTTGAAATCCCACCCTCTGTAAGAATTTTTTTTTTTTTTTAATTTAAAAAAGCCTAACCGCTAACTTCTTTGGTGCAAGTTTTTGTGTTTTTAGCACGAGCGTGAGAGTTTCAATGTGTGCATAGGAACTTCAACATGACCAATCCTGAATAGCACGATAGACAGGTATAAATCATGAGTTTTGTTTGTGTTCATTTCCTTTTATTTGTTTAGATTTCGGCCCACTACAGCGCGTACGTAGGCATTTTAGCGCCTATGTATGCGCTTTAGCACGACTGACTGCATTTCAATGCATGCGCTGTTTCTGCAGGCCAATAGCTACTAATATTTTTTTTATGAGTGTTGTAGCTTCTTTGACTGTCCAAGACCTAAGAAACACAAAAACTATTAATCCAATTGTTTTACAGGTTGCCTAGGAGTTCCAACCAAACATTTTGTCTTTTTTCCTTAACTAGGCACCTAGATCTAATTAGGGGGTAAATAAACCATTTTCTTTTGTGTTTGTGAAAAGTGTAAAGGTAAGAGAGTATGCTCTCGACTAGCTAGATGATCAGAAATCCAAACCCTCCAATCTTTTCATGTTTTGTTTCATGTTTACCCTTAGCGGGCCTACCCTCCCAACTTGCTCTTTGAGCCGGTGAGAGTGGAATGACCCAAGTGAGTACACCCAGACCTGGGGTTCCCAGCTCACTATAATAAATAGGCCATTGATGACAAAAGAGTCAATGGTTGGGGCTATATGAGAGTTCACTCTCACATTGGGTTCTTAGTAGGATCCTAGAGATCTCAATCATGCTTGCGTTACTACTAAGTTCTTGGTGCTTCGTTGGGCTATAGGCCTCAATTGTGCTTGTGCAATTGCAAAGGGTAGCTCCTAATAGGAAGACATATTAAACACCTTGTGCATAGTGGCCAAAAACCTTCTAGTCATTGGTGCAGGAGGTCGGACCTCTAAAGTCACCCATATTTTTACGGCCCTTAGTAGAGACACAAAGTTCACCATGAGAATTTTTCATGGGAATTGATGCTTGGCTGCCCTGGAGAAGTGAGTGTTGTGGAGGGGAGCCAGTGGGGTAAAGCATCTAAGTGTCCCCTATGGGTAAGCGTAGCTAGGAAACCAATTGGGATCCAATGACTATTGTCCTTGCCAGCCTTAAGAATGTTGTACATGAGCATGAGTGTTTTTGAGCTAAAATTCATTTTACTATTGTATTTTCTTTTCTTTAAACTTACTTGCCAAGAGTAGACTAAACACATCATTATCCTCAAATGTATTGCAAAAAAAAACTTGTCTAAAAACAAACAATCATCCAAGACAAGATCCTAGTCACAATTCAAGACACAGTCATACCCAAGTCACATCCTAGTCACCATCCACACAAAGTCTTAATTGCATCGAAACTTCATCCATCTCATGTTTCATAAACCTAATCCACCGACCTATCAAGAAGAAGAAGATCACACAAGCACAACTCATTAGACATAAAAAATTTTGGTACACAAAATGCAAACTCTTGCTTAAACATATGACCTTCTTGCATCATTACCATGATTTTGCCCATGGTCATAGCAATGAGTTTGATGCTAGTGATGAATTAAGAGTCTGTGCCCTCCATCAAGGTTTAGGTTTGTCTTTTAACACCAACTATCATCAAAATCAGGGTGGTCATGTCCCTTTATACAACTTGCCATCTGAACCAATCATCTATTGAGTCATGTTCATGCCAAGGATAGCCTAGTCACCAAATTTAGTTTAATCATCACTATCATCCCTCTTCAATCAATCATCATCTGTTAGGATTGATGATAGCCCCAAAGATACTGAAAGGGGGGGTGAATCAGTATCTAACCAGTTAACATATTTTTTTAACCTTATTAAGTATTTTGCATTCCAAAATAGTGTACCGGTAAACAAGAATTAATGTAGTAAATAAGAATAGTAAAGACAACATAGAAAACACACCATAACACAAGATGTTTAACGAGGAAACCTGGTGTGGGAAAAGCCTTAGTGGGATTTGTAAACCACAATATTCACTCACTAGCCAATGAATGGATATTACTTATAAGAGGGGCCTGCACATGTAGGAAGGCTAACTGCCTAGAGCTCACTGCTCAATCACAAAAGGAAGTCTCACTGACTTACAAAATGGATTATGAAAATCCAATATAATGTACTACTATAATTCAGCATTTGTTATGCTAGGTTCAGTACTGGTTTAAGCTCATACAATAACCATAAACCCTTATACAAAATCTACCTTAATATTCACTCATCACTTCACATCCATGCTACCTCATTACAAGATGATCTACAAGGCCTCATACATATATGAGTTTTATTACAATATGCCATGTCGGCTTTACAAAAGATATTTACAATTAAATACAATAAACAAAACTTTATTCCTATCGGCTGGGGTGCCGATATACATTGTTGTCGTTGCTGGTGAAGTGTCTATCGGTGCCGATGCTTGAAGGTGTCCACAAGGTTGCCGATAAGTTTCCATCAATGACAACACCATCATTTCTCACTATAGTGTAGAATGCCAACATCCTCAATCTTTTCCTAAGACTTAGCACATCAATCAATCACAAAATCAATCACCTCCAATTATCAAATCAATTCTCAAAATCCAGATCAAATCCAATTTAACCTCACATTAAGGTTGCATGCCTTGTGAAGTTTCATTTAGACCTCATCCTTAATCACTTGGATTTGTGCTTGAACAAGAATCCTCTCCAAGTACCTTAGCCTTATCCTTTGAGTCAATCAAGACTCTTATCTCACATATTTGTTTTACTTAGGGTCATTAGTCAACTCTTAGTGGAAGAAAGGCTTTTTGATCATCATTCCAAGGTTTAAATTCTACCTAACTTGGTCATTACCTCATTTGGGGGTTCATCAACACTTCCCACCTGAGATCCTCATCCAAGGACTAAGGTTCAATCCTAATAAAATCTAGGTCCTAATCCAAGGACCCTATCAATTAGCAAAATCAATTTTCATCAAATTCAAATCCTAAAATCCAAGAGCCTTCCTAAGTCCTCTCATCAAAAATTTCCTCCTTCAATATTTTCTAAGGTTATTCTTGTATGGTCACAACTTGGTCCCAAAAGAAAAAGATGGCCGAACAACAATATGGTATGCCAGACATTATTGTCCTATATGAAGATCCTACACAGGATCCTACACAAATTTTTCAACCTAGCATCCAAAATCAAACACAAAATCCTAATATGGTTGACCAAGATGAACTCTCTCCAGAAGTGCAGACTTTCCTAGCAGACTCTTATAATCAAGAGATGTTGGAGAAATTTATCCAACACAATCCTACTGTGCTTCTAAAGACCCTCCTTGAAAATGGAGCTCAACCCCCACCTAATTTTGATAAATCCACCCTTGGTCAAAAACCACAAGAAGACCTTTCTCTTACTCATACCACAACACCTCTTATTCGAACTCAATCAATTGCAGCCCCGCCAATCATTCAACCCTAATCAATAGCACCAATGACACCTCCCCCCATGGTCTCCATTCCACCTTCTTCCTCCTTACCATCTATACCACTATCAAATCCGATCTCATCTATTATCCAACATGCATCTATACCATCCTCTTCTACTCAAAAATATATTTCTATTCCACAAACCTCCATTCTCATCAACAATGTCACTAGCTTCATTTGGGCCGCACTTAATCCCATCACAATAGTTTGTGGGTGCAACCAACTGCCACTCAAGTCCCTATGATGTTGTTCATTACATCTCACATCCCTGCTTCCTCATCATATCAATACATTAGTGGTGGTGCACCTTCCATGGCTCACCTGATTCTAGGGGAAAATACAATCCATCATTCTAAAATCCACAACAAGTACTCATTAAAGAAATTCAGGACATGAAAAACATCATCAAGGACATGAAAGAAGGGACTAACAAAAGGAAACCTTACTCCTTTGAGGAATTTTTTCCTTGTCCTTATGACCCATCTATATTAGTTGCACCTTACCCCCCAAGGTTTGAGATCCCTAATTTCACCAAGTATGAGGGTAAAGGGGACCCCCATGACCATGTTTAGGAATTTCACATCCTATGTCAAGAAGTCTCCTATAGTGACCTATACCTTTGAAGACTCTTCCCTAAGAGTCTCACGAGAGATGCCCTGGCATGGTTTTCATCCTTACCACGAGGGTCCATTATCTCCTTCCCAGACTTGGCAGAGCAGTTTTGATGTAGAGCATCATGGACCCTCCCACAATCACATTGTAACTTTTCATTCTTGTTTCTTCAAAAAATCAACTCTTCTTGTTTCACCTTCCTTCACTAGGCTTCGCCAAGATGCTCAAATAGAACTATCAACCTCAGCAACTTGTTCCAACAATTCCTAGGGTGTATACATACCCTATTCAACTTTACCCAATAGGCTTCACTCACCCTATCAACTGGTTCTCTCACAAACCCTTACCCAGGTCCCTAAATAGGCCAATTCCCTAATAGCCCTGTTCAGCGGGTAATATAACCTTTTCTCAAAATAATCCCAAAACACTTGAAACATAAATTATATAGTTGGATACCATTTTGGGAGTTACATAGTATATGTGAAAATCAACTATTTATCTTTTGGACAAAATACTCAGACCAGCACCCTACTACACACCAACTAGGCCCAATTAGCCCTCTTTTCCAAAGCAAGTGCCAACAAATGGTATGACCACAACTCCAAACCAAAAAATAGTCTTGAAAAATGTTCTAAAACCATAGATTTTCTAGGTTTCAAGACAATAAACACTAATTTGATAGGTTAGATACTAAACCCCCCTTTTTAGGCCTAGAAAACTAGAACCTCCTTGTTCAAACCCCAAAACTCACTTCCAGATCTTGAAACTTGTTATTCACAATTTATTTACCATCCTCTAATACTGTTTCACATAAAAACACTACCTCCTTAAGGTAGATCTTCTACTGCTATACTCATGCCTCCATTTTCATGCTTTTCCTCACTCAATCCCTTAGCCTAGGGTATCAACACTTCATCTCCATGTTATTCCCTGCACATGTAAGGTTAGAGATACATATAATAAAATATTCCTGACCCATTACACAATAAAAAACTGCCACATAAAGTGGAATGGGTCACATTTGCATTGTGACTAATAAAGTGCAGATTTTAGACCAAAATTGCAAGGAAAACCTTGTATTTTTATTGCCAAACTCCAAACTCTTACAATGCCCAGCAAATCTGACCCTCTTCCTCTTCATTTTGGATTAAAAAAAACATATTTAAACCTCTTCCTTTAATGGAAACTGAAAACCAACTCTTAACCACCCATACAACCACTTTTGGGTGTTTACAACTTTAATTTATTGTCAAATTGACACTTTTAGTTGTCAATTGACAAGTTTTTAACTTTTTTGCATCTTGAAACTTTCTAATCAATTTTATTACATTAATATGGTCACACAAGACCTTATGAAACTTAAAATTCTCATTAAAAACCTATTCTACCCGTTAAACCCCATTATATTACTCATTTTGACATTATTTGCCCAACATGGCAATTTTGACAACTTATTACAAAATGACTCATTACATGAGTTTGATGACTCTAAATGGCATTATTATCCATGTTTAAAATATCAAATGGTCATTTTAACCTCATAAACTTAATATCTCATAAATCTTCATTATGGCCTCATGGTGCCAATCTTCTCATGGGTGCTCCTGCACCAAGTTTGTGGCTCACTATGCTTACAACATGGCTAATGATGTTTCTATGATGGACCTGAGCAACACAAAGCAAAGGCCTAGAGAGACTTTCACTAACTTCTTGCAAAGATGGTGACACCTCATCAATAAATTCCAATGGGACATGCCAGAACAACACCAAATAATTTTTTTTCAAAAGAATTTGGTGCCTAAACTATCAAAGCCTCTGACATCTCAATGTATTAAATCTTTCCAAAAATTGACTGATAAGGGCCTAGCCCTTGAACATGTCTTGTTAGAGGAAGGAACCTTAAAGCACTACCAAAGATCAAGTCAAAATTCTTCCTCTTATCATAATGATAAACCAAAATTCTAGTCCAAAAACAAGAACGTAGTCAATGATGATGTAACTGATGCCAATTGAGTCCAGACCGTGGCCGCTCCTCCAAAAACCACCCCCACCAATCGCCAATTCAACAATCAAAATAATCAAAATCAATCCCAAAAGCCTCATAACAATGTCTCAATCTAGGGACAACCACCCCAATCCAACAATAGGACTCCAAGAGACTTCACTCCTCTTGCTAAGCCCATTAAAGTGGTGTTTCAAAAGCATGTTCAAGCAAGCACAGTGATTTTCCCGATTACTTGCTCGTTTGATCCCAATCAACCCAAACCTAGGTGGTATAATGAGAATGGATATTGTGAGTA
The DNA here is from genome assembly GCF_030272615.1 of Cryptomeria japonica. NCBI lineage: Eukaryota > Viridiplantae > Streptophyta > Pinopsida > Cupressales > Cupressaceae > Cryptomeria > Cryptomeria japonica. The sequence goes on along the minus strand of NC_081411.1, from coordinate 778,176,288 downwards.
TGATGGTATCAAGGGACATGATACACAAAAATGCATGAAGCTTAAAATCTACATACAAGATCTCATTGATAGGGGTGAAATTGAAGTAGCAAATGCAAAACCTAGTAATAACAATGACAAACTCAAAATGTACCAGGAACCCTTCCCAAAATATGATAAAGGAAAAGGCTCATCATCTAACATAGTGAACTATGACTGCACTAATCACATAACTAGCTTTGACTCTTTATTAGGTTGCATTGAGCCTGCAAACAATCATGTCAATGTCATAACTATCCAAGGAGATAACCCTCCCCCTCCCCAAAGAAGACCTAACCCTGCTAGGATAGTCATTCAAGGCACTACACCTTCTGCCTCCTACTCTGAAAAAGACTGCAATCTAACTATGCACTGATGTAGAGTCACCATGCAAGGAGCTCGTCCCCCATCAAACCCTCCCCCCATGTCTTCCACCCACCAATATGACCTCCTTGACCAACTTGGGAAGACCCTCGCACAGATCTCCATCCTAGAACTTCTCAAGACTACCCCTGTCCATAACGAAATTTTGGAACAAGCCCTCCTAGAGTCTCATGTTCCTAATAATATCAATGCTACCAAATTTCAAGCTCTCATTGGAAACCTTGCTGCCCAACAACACCTTGTGTTCACTTCCAATGATGCTCTTGCACATGAAGACCATAATAAACCTTTGCACATCGAAGCTCTTGTCCAGAAGCACAAGGTCAAACATATCCTGATAGATGATGGATCCAGACTCAATTTGTGTACATACAATTTAATAAAACAATTGGGACTTTCTGAGGACCTAGTAGATACATCAGGAAGGATCATAATAAAAGCATATAATGATGCCGAAAGAGTTTCAAAGGGCATGATCACCTTACCTCTTCAAGTGGGCCCTATCACAAATGAAACCCCTTTCCAAGTACTAGATCTTGATCTCCCCTACAATATCCTTCTCATTAAAGCATGGATTCACTCCTTGCAAGCCGTACCCTCCACTTATCACCAATGCATCAAATTCCTCTTCAATGGAAGAGAGATCACTATCAAAGGTGATCCACAACCTTTTCAATATTGCAATCTCTTAGAGGGGAAATATCCGTATCATTTCCTACTAAATAGACCCTCACCAACTGATGTAGAGGTATGGTCTACACAACTTGGAAAAACCCAAATTGCTCACTTGCTCAATAGGCAACACTACCCCTTTGGGAAAAGAGGTTCTCCCAACCAGACCTCACACCTTAAAAGAAAAAATATAACATCTCAACACATATTTTTCCTTCCCCATAACCCCCCATTGAGACATTTCACAAAAGTCACCATTAAAGGATTAACAACCCCATAGGCAAAATGCTCAAAAAGTGCGCAAATGGCTCACTCCCCTCCAAGTAAGGTTTATATGTTTCCCAAAGCCTTGTACAAGTTTTATAGGTCTAATGGATCATAAAATATCCAAATCCACCCTTTGGTTTTCTCCTCCAAGTCCCCAAGGTATCGAAGCCCAATTTGGCTCTCTAGGCCCACTAGTCTCCAAAAACAACTTTTTGGCTTACACCACAAAATCTCCAAAGGACACCTAGATTTTATTGCACACATCAAATACACTCCCCTAGGCACCACTTTTTCCAAAAGGAAAGGGCTTGAAGGCTTCAAAAAACCACATTTCTACCAAACCCTCAATGATGACAACAAGGACTAATTCAAGCACTTAATGAAGGAAGTACCATTTTTACACACCATATCAGAAAAGTATGACTTTGAGCATTTGTGGGAATCCAAAATAATACCAATTCCAAGGTTTTATACACTGGTTTACAATTCACCAATAGTTATGGGGTTTTTTTGTGTCTTTTTACTACTTTTGCATTGCCAACCACATAGAGATGTCTGGCTTCTTTTAATTTCTGCTCTTTCCAAACACTTCCTCTAGTTTTGAAACAAAGAAAATCTTAAAATACAGTCCTAAATATTCCATTCAACCGAGTTTTAGATTTTTTTCAATGTTAAAATGGAAGAAAAGGGAAAAGAAACGTGAAACCCTAGGTTTATGCCCTTTCACGGGCTGTCTTCACTAAAACTTCAATATCTCGCTTATTTCTCCACTTAAAATGCTCTAGTTGGACTAAAATGAAAGGTATTTCACCCCTCTAACTCATCATGGAATAATTTTTCATTTTTCAGATCGTACAAGCCCGTACCAACCAAAATAGCAGCGAATTTGCAGGAAAATACAGAATTTTTATTGCTTCAAATTATCAACTTTCACATTATTATTCAACCAACCTCCAAATTGGTTTGTTGAGGCATAATATAGCCATCCCAACATGTTCCAACCGAAATCAAGTGGTTTTGAATGTTAGGAACTGATTTTAACAACTTTTCAAAAAGTTGTTCACCAATATTGACAACATTTGTCAATTTTTTGACAATTTTGTATTTTACCAACAAACTATCTTCAAACATAGACCTAGGAGCCTAAACATATTATTTTGGACCTAATTAGACAAAAATACACTTGAATCACTAAATCCACACATCCTAAGTCCTTTTGACCATAGTTGACCATAGAGTTTATAAAGCACCCTAGGCCACTAGGCCTTACAAAAATGAACTATGAGGACTTTATTATCCAAAATAAACATGAAAATGGGATTCTAAGGTCCCTTACAACACCTTGAAACAAAAAATGAAATTCATTGAAGAAGAAATGATTAATTTTAGTCTTGTGCCCCTGCACCATACTCCCAGGGTGGGCTGATCTCATTTCCACATGAGATAAGTTGGTCCAATGAAGTACCATGCTTCAAAATCTCTACCTCATCCATCCATATAGCCTCTTCAACAGGTTTTCCTACCCATTTCACAAGGTATTTTTTGTACTCTTTGTTCCTGGTCTTCTTGATGACTTTCTCATCAATGATTTTCTCAAGTTTCTTTGGTGCATGATGAGGTATGGCAGCCATATCCTCTTGAACTTCTTCAATCTGAAAGTCCATACCTGCAACAACATTACCTTTATATGGTGTTAGATCACATACATTGAAAATAGGAGAAATACCAAGATTAGGAGGAAGAGAAATCTCATAGGCATTCAACCCATGCTTCTTCAACACTTTGCAAGGACCCACTTTCTTCATGAGTAACTTAGTATGCTTCCCCTTTGGTAATCTTTCCTTCCTCAAATACACCCACACCATATCACCAATCTGAAATTGTACATCTCTCCTCTTCTTATCAGCAATCTCCTTGTACTTTTGAGAGCTCTTTTCAAGTGCCAACTATACTTGATCATGGATCTCCTTCATGCTATCAGCAAATTGCTCTCCATGAGCACTTATTTGCCCATCATGTGGAAGGTCTCTCAACTCCAAGATGCCTCTTGGATTTTGCCCATACACAATCTGAAATGGACTCCTTCCTGTACTCCTATTCACAGAGTCATTGAATGCAAATTCAGCTTGTGGAAGTACAACATCCCAGTTCTCTCCATATTGCTTTGTCAAACATCTTAGTAGGTTTCCCAAGGACCTATTCACAACTTCAGTTTGCCCATCTGTTTGTGGATGGTAGGTTGAACTAAAGTTCAAGTTTGTTCCCAACCTCTTCCATAAGGTTCTCCAAAAGTGGCCAATGAATTTCACATCTCTGTCAGACACAATTGTTAGAGGAAGTGTGTGAATCCTCACAATCTCTTTGAAAAACAAATTTTCTACATAGGTTGCATCACTTGTGCTCTTACATGGCAAGAAATGTGCCATCTTACTGAACCTATCAACAACAACAAAGATGCTATCAAATCCCTTTTGAGTCCTAGGCAGCCCCATTACAAAATCCATACTACAACTTTCCCAAGGCCTTGTAGGTATGGGTAATGGTTGATACAAACCAGCATTGGTGGAAGTACCCTTAGCATTTTGACAAATGCTGCAAGTCTCTACAAATCTTCTCACATCAACCTGCATTTTAGGCCAATAATAATGTCTTCGTACCTGCTCAAGAGTTTTATCCAAACCAAAATGTCCACTCATGCTTCCACAATGTTTTTCTTTCACAATGTTCTCCCTCATTGAACACCTAGGAATGCATAGTTGATGTCCTTTGAACAATAAACCATCTTGGATCAAGTAATCAGCATATTCAACATGGTATGCTTCAGAAAAATTAGAACAAACTTTATAAATTTCATGAAAGTCTTCATCACCTTCATACATACCTTTCAAGGAGTCAATCCCCACACTTTGCAACTTCACCTCTTGCACTGTCAAGGATCTTCTACTCAAGGCATCTACCACCTTGTTTGCAACTCCCTTTTTGTGTTTGATTGTAAAGGTATATGCTTGGATTGATTCTACCCATTTCATATGCTTGTGACTCAACTTCTCTTGGCTATTCAAGAAGCTAAGTGCCTGATTGTCTATAAAAACAACAAACTCTTTTGGAAGGAGGTAATGCCTCCACTTTTTCAAAGCTTGTACAAGTGCATACATTTCCAAATCATATGAGGAATACTTTCTCTTTTCCTCATTAAGTTTCTCACTAAAGAATGCAATGGGCCTACCCTCTTGACTCAAAACAGCCCCCCTATTGCAACATTAGATGCATCACATTCAATAGTAAAAACCTTTTGAAAATCTGGAAAAGCAAGTATAGGCTGCTTTGCTACCTTTTGTTTGAGACTTTGAAAATCCTCCTCAGCCTCCTTGGTCCATACAAACTTGCACTTTTGTCCTCCCTTGATTGTATCTAGGATAGGTGCACAAACTTGGCTAAAGCCTCTTATAAACTTCCTGTAAAAGGAAGCCAAGCCATGGAAGCTTCTAACTTCAGTCATTGACCTTGGAGAAGGCCAATTCAAGATGCTCTCCACCTTCTCAAGATCCATCTTGACACTTCCACCTAAAACAATGAAACCAAGATACACCAACTCTTCCTGCATGAAAAGACACTTGTCTATATTGATTAGGAGATTAGCCTCTTGCAATCTTTTAAGGACCAAATTCAAATGCTACACATGTTCATCTCTATTCTGACTAAATATGAGAATATCATCCAAGTAAACAATGACAAATTTACCAAGAAAAGGTTTCAAGACCTCATTCATGAGTCTCATGAATGTACTAGGTGCATTGGACAAACCAAAGGGCATAACCCTCCATTCATAGAGGCCTTCATTAGTCTTGAATGTTGTCTTCCATTCATCTCCAGCCCTTATTCTGATCTGATGGTATCCACTCTTCAAATCCACCTTTGAATACCACCTTGCACCCCCTAGATGATCCAACAAGTCCTCAATCCTAGGCATAGGGAACCTATACCTGATAGTGATCCTGTTAATGGCCCTTGAGTCTATACATAACCTCCATGTACCTTCTTTCTTAGGTGCTAGCACAGCTGGAACAGCACATGGACTCATACTTTTAGAAATCAAACCCTTATCTAAGAGTTCCTGGATTTGTCTTGCCATTTCCTCATTTTGTTGGGGTGTTAACTTATAGGCAGCCTTATTGGGAAGTGTAGCCCCTGGAATCAGATCAATGTTATGGCTAATCTCTCTAATAGGAGGTAAGGAATCAGGTAACTCCTTGGTTACAATGTTTTTGTAGGTCTCAAGCAAATCAGCCACCTCCTTTGGTCCTATCCTCCTAGATTCTTCCTTCTTTTTGTGCACCTTCTTTTCTTCCTGTTTTGGCAACACAACCAAAGCATAACAAGGAGTATCCTCCTCTTTCAAGCATTCTAAAAACTCTTTCTCACCTACAAACATGATTTTAGAGTCCTTTGCTTCTTCACCATTATCAGGTAGGGGTAGTAAAGTTACCTTCTCACCTTTATACCAGATGGTGTATGTGTTCTTCTCACCATCATGCCTTGACTTCATGTCATGTTGCCATGGCCTTCCAAGCAGAAAATGGCATGCATCCATGGGTACAATGTCACAAAGTACCTTGTCCTTGTACTTGCCAATAGAAAACTCCACCCATGCTTGTTCTTCAATGATGGTTTGCTACCCCTTTGTAAGCCATGAGACCTTGTAGGGTCTTGGATGCTTAATCCTCTTCAATTTTAGTTTCTCTACTGCCTCAATGGACAGCAAATTATTAGTAGAACCTGAATCAATCATCACACTACATACTTTGTCACCACTTCTACAAGTAGTTCTAAAAAGTGCCTTCCGTTGGGGTGGCTCTAGTGGACTAGGTGCTTTGATCAATGTCCTCCTCATCATCATGATCTCTCCTTGTTCAGGCTGCATAAAGGATCCATGAGAGTGAACACTATGTGTGTCTTCATCTCTCACCAAATTTGCTCTCCTTTCACCTTGTTTGTTTGCCTTCTCGGGACATTTGGATGCAACATGCCCCATTTGATGACACCTATAGAATTTTATGCCTTCTAGGCCTCTTCCACTACCTCTTCCTCTAAAGCTTCCTCTCTTTCCTCTAAAAGATCCTCTAGAGCTGCCTTCCCCTTGTTCATTTCCTTGACTTGATTCACCAAGGTCTTTGGAATCTTGTCCTCTTCCTTGAGACATATTTCTGCCCCTATTTCCAAAGTCTTTTTGCCCTCTCCCTCTTCCACTTTGATCACTCTTCCTCTTGAGTTTCTCCTCAACCTTCAAAGAAAGTTGAAAGAATTTTTGGATTATGGGAGGGCTGCTTAGACTGAGTTCATCTTGAATGGTAATTCTCAACCCTTGCAAATATCTTGCAAGCTTCACACATTCAGGCTCCACTACCTTGGACTTCATCACCAATTTATGGAACTCTTGAGTATAATCTGAGACACTCATCTCCTTTTGTCTCAAACTCATTCTCCTCTTATGAAGTTGGACTTCATAATCATCAGGAACATATGCATCCCTGATCAATGCAACCATCTTCTTCCAAGTGGTCACTGGATTCTTCTTCTCCTTCACCCTATCATCTTGAGTGAAATTCCACCATGTAAGGGCTGGTCCCTTCAACTTAGACTTAGCAATCTTAACTCTTTGATTTTCAGGTATGTCTTCACATTCAAAGAAGCTTGTGAGGGCATCAATCCAATCCACAACAGCATCTGGATTCAAGTTTCCATCATAGGAAGGTAGGTCCAACCTAACATCCATGGTCCTTCTCTCCATGGCCTTCAAGGTCTTCACAAGTAGTCTCTGATCAGCAGACACTTCTTCTTCTTTATCCTACTCAAGGGGTTCCTCATCACTCCCCTCTTCAACAAAATTAGAGTTTCCACCACTTTTCTTACGAAGTTCCCCATTAAGTCTATCAACCTCCTTCTGCAAGGAATCAATCTTGTGAACCAAGTTTTGATCCTTCAAAAACTTCACTATTTGTGCATTAGTCATCCTTGAGGAAAACTCACCCTCTTCTTCTTCCCTTGACATGGCTAAACTAAAACAATCCTTCTCCTAAGGATCACACTTTCTCTAATACCAATTGATGTAGAGGTATGGTCTACACAACTTGGAAAAACCCAAATTGCTCATTTGCTCAATAGGCAACACTACCCCTTTGGGAAAAGAGGTTCTCCCAACTAGACCTCACACCTTACAAGAACAAATATAACATCTCAACACATATTTTTCCTTCCCCATAACCCCCCATTGAGACATTTCACAAAATTCACCATTAATGGATTAACAACCCCACAGGCAAAATGCTCAAAAAGTGCTCAAATGGCTCATTCCCCTCCAAGTAAGGTTTATATGTTTCCCAAAGCCTTGTACAAGTTTGATAGGTCTAATGGATCATAAAATATCCAAATCCACCCTCTGGTTTTCTCCTCCAAGTCCCCAAGGTATCCAAGCCCAATTTGGCTCTCTAGGCCCACTAGTCTCCAAAAACAACTTTTTGGGTTACAACACAAAATCTCCAAAGGACACCTAGATTTTATTGCACACATCAAATACACTCCCTTGGGCAGCACTTTTTCCAAAAGGAAAGGGCTTGAAGGCTTCAACAAACCACATTTCTACCAAACCCTCAATGATGACAACAAGGACTAATTCAAGCACTTAATGAGGAAAGCCTTGACATAGATGTCTCTTCATGGTTGTACCGGGAAGAAGATGAAGACCCAGCAAAAATACCTAAAAAAAATGTATCCAAAAGCATCAGCTATAGTTGAAAAAATGGGTTACAAAGGACACGGCTTGGGACTAGAGGAGAAAGGAAGAAAAGCACCCATAAATCCTATCTCCTACAAGTACAACAGAGGCTTGGGGTACACCTCAGTGCCTAATATTACTATTGTTGGTGCCCCTTCAAGTCCTTCTTTGGATATTGAAAACTCTAACGAAGAGGACTTCCATGAAATGCCTTATGAATACAAAAATGACATCTTCTTTGACACTCACGTCAATTCCATCACCATCATAACCCCTCCCATTTCACATGAGCTACATCTTGTCCATCCTGAACTCATAGACTAGGGCCAATGAGACAAACCCACTTTAGACATCTACACCAATGATAACACTCTCATTACTCTCCTAACTACACAAAATTTAGAAGACTGCAACATGATACACAATATTCAACTACATGAAAAAGAATACTTTGGTAGTCAGGTCAATGCCCTTAGCCACAAAAAAGATAATAAAAAGAAAAAACATGATTCCCTAGGTGAAAACCTCTCCGAGGCACCTTTGGATGAGCAAAAAGAAAAAACAAAGGGCGTATCCAAAAGTGAAAACCTAGAAAAGGCACTTGAGGATGAAGGACTTGACAGCCCTACCTTTGGTTATCTTCCACAAGACAAGTCAAATTTGTTAATAGATGAAACAAACACTATCAATATGGGCACCGAAGACATTCAAAAAACGTGCTCATTGCCAAGTCCCTCACAAAGCAATAGAAACAAGACTTCATCAACTTCCTCACAGAGGCAAAAATCAATTTCGTATGGTCCTATGCTGATATGCAAGGTCTAGATCCTAACTTGGTGGTTTGTAATCTCATTGTCTTCCTAGATGCAAAACCTATAAAATAGAAGTTGCACAAAATGCATCCACATATTTCACTCTTGGTCAAGGAAGAACTCCAAAAAATGTTGGACGCAAAATTCATCAAACCAATAGACAACACTGAATGGGTATCCAACATTGTACCTATTAGCAAACTCACTGGGGGCATCCACATCTGTATTGATTTCTGAGATCTAAACAAGGCTTGTCCTAAAGATGATTTCCTGCTCCCCAACATAGATATGATTGTGGACCTTATAACAAGGCATGTGATGCTATCACTTATGGATGGATTTTCTGGATATAATCAAATCAGGATTGCAGACAAAGATCAACATAAAACTACATTCACAACATCATGGGGGACTTTATGTTATCGAGCCATGCCTTTTTACCTCAAAAACGTTGGAGCCACATATCAGCATGCCATGACAATGATTTTTCATGACCTCTTGCATAAAATTATGGAGGACTATGTGGATGATGTCCTAGGAAAATCGAAGACAAGATAGGAGAACATCCCTATCTTAAAGCAAATCTTTCAAAGATTGGAAAAATACAAACTGCGCCTCAACCCTAAGAAGTGTTTTTTTTGTGTCACATCAGGAAAACTACTAGGTTTCATTATTTCTCACAGAGGCATCGAGGTTGATCCTGCAAAGGTAAAAGCCATTAGGGAAATGCCTCCACCAAAGACTCTCAGACAACTGCGCAGCCTCCAGGGAAAACTCCAATCTATTAGACATTTTATTTCACAACTTGCAGATAAATGCCATCCATTTGCACACCTGTTGCGCAAAGACACAAAATTCAAATGGGACTTCTTGTGTGAAAAGGCTTTTGAAAAAATCCAAGAATATATGGCATTGCCTCTAGTTCTTATGCCTCCTACTCTTGGAAACCCTCTTATTTTGTACATATGTGCTACCACAGTGGCATTGGGGGCATTATTGGCACAAACAGATGATCAAGAGAAGGAACATGCCATATATTACATCACTCAGATACTAGTGGGGTATGAACTCAATTATACCCCCATTGAAAGAGCATGCCTAACATTGGTATTTAGTACATAGAAAATCCGACACTATATGCTGAATAACAAAACAAAAATGGTTGCTAAGATTGACCCGCTTAAATATCTCTTATCAAAAGATGCCCTCACTAGCAGAACCACTAAATGGGTCATGTTGTTAAGCGAGTTTGACATTGAATATGTAGATAGAAAAGCAATCAAGGGACAATTCATCTGAGACCAGCTCACTGACACTCCATTTCCAGGTGACCATCCTATTCTCATAGACCTACCAAATTAATTCATTATGATTGTCACCACATCCTCCACATGGTAGTTATATTTTGATGGCTTTTGCACAAAATGGATTGGGGGCAGGAATAGTATTGATCACACCTCAAGGAGATTGCATCCCAAAGTCATACAAGATAGCTTTTGCATGTACCAACAAGATTGCAGAATATGAGGCACTCATTATAGGATTACGCTTGGCTATCCAGTGGAAGATAAGGGAACTACAAGTCTATGGTGATTCCCAACTTGTCATAAAACAAGTCAATGATGAATACCAAATGAAAGATGACAAACTTCTTCCCTACCATAGCATGGTCAAAGATCTTAAGAAACACTTCACAATGATCAATTTTGATCAAGTTCCCCGAACAATCAATAGGGTTGTAGATGCAATGGCCACCATTGGTTCCCTCCTTTAGATGCCAGCACATAGTCAGAAGTGTGAGTTCTTGGTCAAGCAACTATTCATTCTAGCATATGATCAACCAGAGTTTGAAATGGTGTGTGTACTCATTAGTCCCAAGTCCCCATGGTACCAAGAAACCTTCACTTTCTTAAAAGACAACACCATTCTCCCATACCTTACAAAAACCCAACAACAAACCTTCATTCACTAATGTGCTCCTTACACCATCCTTGGAGACACCCTATTTAGAAGGCATTTTGATGGTTCCCTCCTAAGTTGTTTAGATAAACAAGAGGTGGGATGGGAATTAAGTGAAGTACATGAAGGCATCTGTGCGGCACACTCAAGTGGGCTCACCTTGGCTAAAAATCTTTTGAGAACAAGATATTATTGGCCTAAAATGGAAGTAGATGCATATAACTATGTGAAGAAATGCATCCCTTACCAGCAACATGGTGACAAGATCCATGCACCATCACAAGAATTGTAGCCGGTCATTACACCCTGGCCCTTCTCGTAGTAGGGGCTCAATCTCATTGGGAAAATCCACCCTTCATCCTCCAATGGACATAAATTCATTATCACTGCCACCGAATATTTCACCAAGTGGGTAGAGGCTATCCCTCTTACTTTTACCACTGGTAAGAAGATATCCAAATTCATCCTCAACTACTTCATCTGTCAACATGGCATTCCAAAAGTTATCATTACAGATAATGGTAGATAATTTAAAAACCAGGATGTCAAGGAACTCTGCCAGAAATTTGACATCCAACATCTCTTCTCCACCCCATATTACCCCCAAGGTAATGGTCAAGCTGAGGCTTCTAATAAAACCCTAATCAAAACCCTCAAAAAGATAGTAAATGAAGTTGGCCATGATTGGTACCTCCAACTCCATCCTTCTTTGTGGGCCTACCACACTTCCATCCGCACACCCATAGGTGCCACCCCCTATTCCCTTGTCTTTGGCTCTGAAGCCGTCTTCCCCCTTGAGATTGAGATCCCCTCTCTAAGAGTATTGATGCAAAATATCCTACCAGATGAAGAATACATAATTGCCCACCTAAAAGAGCTAAAATTGTTAGATGAAAGGTGCCTCAAGGCCTTGAACCATCTACGGGTATATCAGAATCATCTACGCATGAGTTACCACAAGAAATTCAAAACCTAGGAATTCAAAATTGGTGACCTTGTCCTCATGGAGAATCAGAAAAACCTTCAAGAAAGAGAAAAGAAAGGCAAGTTCGAGCCTAATTGTCTTGGACCATATGTAATCACAACAAAATATGGATCAGGGGCCTATCAATTGGCTACTCTTGAAGGAAATCCTCTAGACAATCCAATGACTATCACACACCTAAAAATATTCTATGCCTAGTTCTTAGAAAGTCATTAATTATAAAAAAAAATCAAAAAAATTAAAAAAATCATGAAAAATACATAAAAATGAGAAAAACATCCTGAAAAAACATTGTCACTTTGGTGAAAACCTAGCAAACAGGCACCCTGTGACACCCAAAAATAAATAAAAAAAATAAAAAATCAATTCATCCATCACTAAAAATCACTTTGTGGCACTATGGACAAGTACCTTGGTGAAAACCTCCATGCAGGTGCTAAGGTAAATAAATTGGATCCATTATCTATCAAGTCGGTGCTCCATCACCCCCCCATCCAATCCACCCATCGCAACATCCTTTCCCTTCCACCTTCAAATAAATCATGTGTATGATGATGAGTCTTCACCTAAATCATGAATAAAGAATGTCCCATCAAAACTAAGCTTGTGTGCCTCTGTGTGAGCTTCATGAAGTCTTGAGAATAGTCCTAAGTCCACAAGTTATTCTTTAAAGCCATATGATCACTTGCCTAATCAAAAAGTCCACCTGCTCTATCCTTTGCCCTAGGGATGAATCCTTCCCTTGCTTGGCAACTTAATCCTCCACCGTAATCCTACTCTTGGCAAGAGGTGTCAGTTGGTCATGAATGAATTACTTGTTTGATTTCTTGGATTTTTCATTTAGACTTGCATCTTTTGCCCTACGATTGCATCTATCTACGACTGCCTAGATTTTCCATATCTAGGTATGTTTAGAATAGGTGCATACTGGGGCATATTTTCATAGCATGGCATGGTTTGGATCTCTCTTGTATGAACCGGTGACTTGGTACTAGTGTTTATCCACACTTACCCTCTCATGTACAAGAGGTGTCGGTGTGTTTTGAGGGTTTACTTGCATGTACCCACAACTTTATATTAGTGTTTCTCAACACTGGCATAGCTATGTGTAAGGAATTCCCATTTGACTATGATTCAATCCACACCTTGGGTTTCTCATGGCATCCTAATTCCTATAATCAATGGTGTAGGTTACCCAGGGCAATATCAAACTAGGTTGGCTCTCCACATTTTTGTGCACAACTCTCACCATCATTCCATAAATTCGTAATCTAATAATCCCATGGAGTCCTCAATTAACCACCCCCCTCCTATTCCATATTCTTCTATTTTCCATCTAAGATCATTGTATTACTATTGGCATATTCCCTCTTTGCATTATTCATTCACTTTAGCTATATAGGTGGCATTAGTCATATAGATTTTATTTAGGTTGCATTACTTAATCATTTCATTACACTATTGATTAAGATTGTCATTTTTTCACAAAAATTTACCACATAAGGTTGCACTTAGAATTCATTGCATACGTAATTTATCCATTTATAATAGAAGACATCAATTCACTCATGTACATTACATTTCATTACTCATTCATTTAGATCACATCATTTGCATACCATTGGTGACTTACATTGCAATATCTATATAAATGACATTACATTCATTTCTCATATAGATTGCACCTACGCTAATTATTCATTCATCTTAAATCATTTACATCTACATATACAACATATATACACATCAAAAAGCATGATCACTCATCCTGTATCCATAAACATTTCAGCAACATGCCATAGTCATACATATATAAGCATCCACACTGCATAACAAATAGGTCAGCATAACATATCCATAATTACTATCCATACATTACATCACAAGAAAATAAATAGAATCCATCATAATAAAGTACATACATCATCCATCACCACAAATCATATATATAAGCTCAAAAAAAGATGAATATGTCTGTAATGGTACAATGATCTACCTGAAGAGTCAAAATATGATACACAAGCCAAAATGGAGCTAACTCTCCCCTCCTGTCTCTCCATACCCCTCCTATGTACCTCCTCCACTTGATCCTCCTACTCTCGCTCCTTTAGGTGGCCTAAAACTCATCGATCCACCTATCTGCTAGCTCTATGTGGGTCGCTAACTTTGTGTCCTCTGAGATCGCAAACTCTTAGTGTATGAAGCTGCTCACTGTGTCACAGGTATCACTCCATGATATAGTCCCCTGTAGCACCCTGCCTCCCAAACTACTCTCTCTACCCTATGTTGCTACTATATCATATCAGAGTACATCTACCCAAGCCCTACAAGAACCAACATCTAACAGGCTGCATCCCTCTTCCCCCGTAGTCGTATCACATATGCCTCTACCCTCTACACTTTGCCTTGTAGCTCCTCTAGCTCATCATCCTGCCAATAGATAACATCCTAAAGGCCCTTTGTAGCCATCCTCATTTGTGCCTTGTCTAGCATGCATCCACCTTTGTCCTCATTGTATGGAGGCTCTCCGTCAAATCTTCTATCTCCCGCTATAGCTGCTCCACCTTGGCCTCTAGACACTCCCTCCTAGCTCTATCTATTTGTATCTCATCCTCAAGGGAATGGAACCTCACCCGGATCATATCTCTCTCTTGCTGCACTCTATCAAGGTCAGCCTCTAATACTCCTACCCTCCTCTCCACCTGTGCCTCGGGAACATCCATAGGTACAACATCCTCTTCCCTGCTAAACACTCCCTCTATGGCCTCTCCTACTGGTACTCCCTCTCCCTCTCCCTCTCCCTCCTTCATATCCCTCCTCCATACAAACCTAACCCTCCTCTATTTTCCACTAGCACCACACCCTGCACCAACCACAACTCTCTCACCTGGCCCATCATCCTCCCCACCAACTACCTGATCTACAGCTGGCCATAGCTCATCATCCTCCAAAACCCTAGGAATGGTAATACATAAAAGAAAATGCCCCTCCCATGAGCTCCTGTATACCCTTGCCATCCCTAGATCCTCACCTGCCCCCATCCTCTCATCCCAGACCAAATGAGACACTGTCTGAAAACTAGTCCTGCCCTCCAATGGACTCGCTTTCGGGCCCCAAAATCTCACCTCCAGTGTAATCCGAGGATATAATGGGATATCCCCCACTATGTCCTAAACCTGCCCAAGCTATCTCGCCACTCTATAGGGTGCATAATACTCCATAATGTACACTGACCTACCAAATATCCACATCTCCACTCCAACCCAGTGTAGTTGCCAGTCCCCTCTCCATCTCTCACACACCAAAAATGGTGGGCATGTAAACTACATAAACTCATCAAGAATCTGGTGCCAAAACCATATGGATCCTATCTGAGTGTAATGCAGCAGTTCCCTATACCTATCCACATATGGCTTGCGGTCCCATTTGTCCTATACACCTAGTGGCCGAGTAACCGCAATATGCTCACAAACCCAGATATGGAGAAGTGTCACTCCCGTGGACAAGCTAGCATACTCTTTATACACCACCAGATGCATATCATGATATAACTGAGCCAACATCATGGTTCCCCATGCATATTGCATGCCATCATGAACCATGAAATAAAGGCAGGTTTTCTCCATCCAATAGGAAATCCATGCCCTCCGAGATTAGGCATAATCTGTCCGCTCAAGAATCCACAAATCACCAATACCACATGAGGAATACGTTGAATACCAATCGCCCTGCCCAAGTGCATCCTACTCTTGTCTAGAATCAATGGGGTCTCATACTCGAAAGCCTCCTGAAGATAAAAGTCGGCTACATCCAAATGGTACTCTGGGATGACACCATGAATAGGGATCTTCAAGACCCTCCATAGATCTAGAAGGGTCAATGTAGCCTTGCCAATAGGAAGCCAAAAGGAGTTATACCTAATGTCCCACCTCTTATCTAATGTTGTCATCATCGCAACATGAGCACATATCCTCGACCACCTGCTCACAAAATGCAACCCTAAAGTGACTAACACCTCCAACTCATCAAGTTGCAACTCTTGATATAAACTCATGGTAGTGGGCCAATGCTCCCTCGAAGTCAATGGCCCCAACTCAGCCTACATCTAGCAAAACCAATTCATTATTTATGTGTCCTTAAGTCCTATTCTACCCTTCAGATCTAGCCATACCCTTAACCTATCCCAAAAATTCTAAGCCCACCTCTAATCTCTCCCCTCCCCAACGCACGCGTTGATTTACCCTATGCTCATGCCAAAGTCGTCGCACACATGTCATTCTAAAGGTGCACATGCTAGCACCTTGAGCACTAGTGCAAATGTGCAAGCACCCACGTCGATGCATGAGCATCCGTGCTAGACACTGCCTCCCCCAAATAATCTATTCTACTTGCCTATTGCCTACGAGCACTCGCGCTACCCCATAGGCATGCACACTGAAAGGGCGATCAACTCTTGTGCCTTACCACATCTTAGCCCTAATATAAGCCCTCATTCTACCCTTAGCCTAAAAAATCAAAAGAGGTGATAGTCCTACATACTAGTGGTCCATAGCTGGTGGGTCTGTCATACCATTGGGTCCTTTCCATGCGACGATCACGTGTGGGAATGCAATCCATCTCTCCTTCTCTCTTCTAGGCTTTGATTGGCTCCAAGGCTTGTGTGTAAAAATGACTCGTTATTGGGCCCTTTGTGGCTTATAAGGGCCCCCTCAAGGGCCCATTCCCCCCGTGGTCTCTCTTCTTTTATATTCTTTTCTAGTTTTTCTACATCTGCTCCCTCTTTGTCTTTCACTTATCTCCTCCATTCAAATTCTTTCTTCTTTATTTTGAGAATTTTTTCGTCAATTTTTCTTTCGACAAAATTCTTGAGGGGGAATACACCTCCCATGCTTTACGCTAGGGCATCTATTTCTTTTTCCTCTATCTTTTACCCACCACCAAATTTTCTGCTATGTAAAACAGGGGCAAAATGTAGATACTTAAAAATAATTATTTTAAGTTACTGACATATGCCAATTTTTAATTCCTTCTCAATATTAATTAATTATGATTAATATTGTCACTATAGTTTGTTGATTGAATAAATCAATCCCCTTTTATTCCTCTAAAAATCCTCAATATTAAATCTCCTCAAATTCCTCCTCTTAACTAATTAATTTCAATTAATTAGTTAACCTAGGTCATTCCTACAAATCACCTTTTTCCTAATCCATCATTAACCTAATAATTTCTTCTAGAAACTCCCTAAACTCACTTAGCATTATTCTTTTAATTTTTAATTCCCTCCACTCATTCTCTCTCCTATTCAAATCCTCCTACAAATCTTATCTACCCTAATCCCACCTAATCTTTCTTCTAATTCCTCTCCTAATGAGTTTCTAGTGGCTAATCATCATGATTAGCCACAAAGTCAACTCCTTGTCCCTTCCATCCAACTACTCTCCTTAAATGCTCTTTTCCTAGGTGAATGTGAGATTTTCAAAATCTCACATTCCCCTGAGCATCCCATTCTCCAAGGAATTTTTAATTCCTCCTCATTCCTCCAATCCCCATGAGCATCCTTTTTGAAGAATTTTTAATTCTTCATTTCCATCCCTACATTGGGAAGTCTTCCTAATGAACCTTGAGGAGTGAGGAGACAAGAAATGCCTTTAAGGAATATCTCTTGGTCTCCACACCTCCTCTTGGGCCTTGTGTGGGCTCACAAGGAATCTTGACCCTCCATCTTGGGTCAAGCCTAGCCCTCCATTTCTCCTCCTCTCTTCCTATAAATTGAGGACTCGATTCCCTCATATATCATCTCCAAGTTTAGTAAATCCATGCTGCTAGTTTGTCCTCCAAGAAAAAATCCTTGTATCCTTACCATGCCAAAATTAGCACTCATCCATACTTATCCATTTCATCCTTAATCTATCACATCCATTTGTGCACAATATTGGAAAACTAACCACATTCAACCCACTCAAAGGATCATATCAAGTGGAGCATCATCAAGCGGCGCCTTCACTTCACCAAGCTCGATCCAAGGGAGAAGGTATAAGTTTGCAAGGTCTAAGCATTTGTCTTTATGTTTTCATGTGGTTTGATTTATCTTTCGTGTTTTTGATATGTTTTAGTGCTTTGTTTGCATACTAACCACCTGAATTCACCTTGCTGGTTTTTATCCTCTTCAATACAGATTCTAGATTTTATGAGATCTTATAATTTTTCAGACTTGGTCAAATTTCAGTAATCAATGGGCTTGTATCATCATTCACTTTCTATCTCTCTATCTCACTCTCTCCTCTCCTCCAAGATTTAAACCTATCTCTCTCACCCTTATTTATATCTCCCTTTTATTCTCTAAATATGTGACACACATTCTCTCCTATGTATCTCACCTCTCTATCCCCCTCCCCAAATATCTCCCTTTATCTTTGTCCCACCCTTCCATGCTTTGTCTTTACTTCTCTATCTTCCCTCTCTCTTTGCATACCTCTTCTTCCCTTCCTCCCTAGCTCTATTTATCTTCACAATTCTTTCTCTCTACTTTTGTCTTTCTCACTTCCTCACTCCCTCCTTCCTTATCTATTTTTCTTTATCTCACACTCTTTATATTCCCTCTCCTTATTTGTATCTACCTCTCTTTCCATCCCTTATTTGTTTTAACTCACCTAAGTCTCTACCTCCTTCCCTTAATACTATTCTCTCTCTCTATCACCTCCACTTATATCTATCTAACCTCGCTATATCTCTCTCCTTCTCTTTGAACCTCTCTCTATCTATCTAGGTATTTAGATAAATGTTTAATGGGGGAGTAGAAAAAGGTAGGTAGATATAGATAAGTAAAGAGAAATGAAAAGAGAGAGATGTAGGTTGAGAAAAAGGTAATAGAGAGAGAGAGTGGGCAGAGAGTGAAATTGATAGAAGCGGTAAGGGAAGGTTTGGGAGATAGAGGAAAAGATAGAAATAGAGGATTTGTAGGGAGGGATTATATATAGAGAAAGAGAGAGAGGAATATGAGAGATAGTGATAAGTTGAGAGGTCAGAAATAGATAGAGAGAGGTGGAGAGGGAATGAGAGATATAGGATAGGTGATATATACTAAAGTCGAGGGAATACTTGGAGTGAGAGAAGGAGAGGTATTTAAAGAGAGGTCCTGAGTATATAGAGCAAGTAGCTAGAGTGAGAGTATGGAGATGGAGGGAGGGAGAGAGAGAGAGAAAGAGGTGAGACAAATAATGGAATGGAGGGAAGGAGGTATAGAATTAGGGGAGATAAAAGTAGATAGGGGTGGAAAGAGAGGTAGGTAGAGAGAGGGATAAGAGAGATAAAGAGAACAGGAGGGAAGATAGATAACTATAGAGAGAGAAGAAATAAATAGATAAAGGGAGATGGGAGATAGAGAGTATAGATAGATGGGTACTTGATAGAGAGGTGGAGTAAAGAGTACCTCTCCTTCCCTCCCTCTCTTTTAATACCTCTCCTTCTCTCCCTCACGCCAACTCTCCCCTCCACTTTTGTATATCTCACCTACCTCTATCTCCTTCCCTCTTCACCTCTCTTTATTTGTTTCCCCCTTCTATACTTATCACTATCTCCCCACTTCCTCTCTCTCTTCCTCTCTCTCTATAAATACATCCCTATCTCCTTCCATCCACCTCTCTACTTACCCATCAGGACACCATACAATTCCTTTTAACATCCTATTACACAACATGACCCCTTAGGATACCATATGACCCATTATGAGAATATGATGTCCTAAAGGGTCATATAGTGTCCTAAGGGGTCATATTATGTTCTAAGACATGTGTGGCCCCTTAGGACCTCATATGACCCCTTAGGACACCATATGACTCTTTTTATCATCTCGGTATGCACGACATGACCCCTTAGGACACCATATGACCCATTAGGATAGTATGATGTCATAAGGAGTCATATGGTGTTCCAACATATGTGTGGCCTCTTTGGATCCCATATGACCCTCTAGGACACCATATGACCCTTTTTAACATCCTTGTATGTATGGCATGACCCCTTAGGACATAATATGAGCTGTAAGGACAATATATATCACCCTAAGGGGTCATATTGTGTTATAACACATGTGTGGCCCCTTAGGACCCCATATGATCCCTTAGGACACCATATAACCCCTTAGGACCATATGATGTCCAAATGGGTCATATGGTGTCCTAAGGAGTCATAAGGTGTTCTAGAACATGTAGCACCCATTAGGAACCCATAGGACCCCTAATGACACCATATGACCCCTAACAATACCATATGACTCCTAATAGCACCATATGACCCCTTACAACACTATATAACCACTCAGAACACTATATGACTCCTTAGGTAACTATATGACCCCTTAGGACACTAGATGATTCATTTTAACACCCTAGTACATGACATGACCCCCTAAGACACCATATGATCTGTTAGGATACCATATGAAACTCTAAGACAATATGATGTAATAAGGGGTCATATGGTGTCTAAAGGGATCATATGGTGTTCTAACACATGTGTGGCCCCTTAAGACCCAATATGACCCCTAACAAAACCATATGACCCCTTAGGACCCCATATGAACCCTAACAATACTATATGACCCCTTAGGACACCATATGACTCCTCAAAACATCATATGTCCCCTTTTAACATCCTAGTACATGACATGACCCCTTAGGAGACCATACATGACACCTTGAACTACCATATCAATCCTTAGGACAATATGATGTCGTAAGAAGTCATATAGTGTTATAACACATGTGTGGCCCCTTAAGACACCATATGACACCTTAAGACACTATATGACCCCTTGGGACACCATATGACCCCTTGGGATACTATATGACCCCTTAGGACACCTTATGACCCCTTTTAACATCCAAGCACATAGCATGGACCCTTAGGAAACTATATGACCCATTATGACAATATGATGTCCTAAGGGGTCATATGGTGTATAAAGGAGTCATATGGTATTCTAACACATGTGGTTCCTTGGGACTCCATATAACCCCTTACGATACCATATGACCCCTCAAGACACCATAAGATCCCTAACAACACCATAGGACCCCTTAGGACATAATATGACCCCATGGAACACCACAACGCCCATTAAGACATAATATGACACCTAATCACACAATATGACCCTAATGACACCATATCACCCCTTTTAATATCATAGTACACAATATGACCTCTTAGGACACTATACATTGACGTCATAAGAGGTCATATGGTGTTTTAACACACGTGTGGCCCCTTAGGAACCCATATGACCCCTAATGACACCATATGACCCCTTAGGATAGCATATGACCCCTAATGACACTATATGACCCTTTAAGACCCCATATTACCCTTGACAACATCATATGATCCCTTAGGACACCATATGACACCTAACAACACTATATGACCCATCAAGACACCATATGACCCTTTTTTACAACCTAGTATGCGAAATAACTCTTTAGGATACCATATGAGCCCTTAGAACACCATATGACTTCCTAAGGGGTCATATGGTTATAACACAAGTGTGGCCCCTTAGGGCACTGTATGACCCCTAACGACACTATATGACCCCTTAGGACACCATATGAACCCTTAGAATATCACATGATGTTGTCATGGGTGATGTGTTGTCCTGAGAGGTTACATAGTGTCCTAAGAGGTAATGTGGTGTCACTATAGCTCATATGGTGTCTTAAGGGGTCATATGGTGTTAGTAAGGGTCATATGAGATCTTAAGAGGCCACATATGTGTTAGAACACCATATGACCTCTTAGGACATCATATTATCCTAAAGGGTCATATGGTGTGCTAAGGGGTCATATCATATTGTTAGAGGTCATATAAGGTCTTAAGGGACCACTCATGTATTAGAACATCATATGACCCCTTACAACATCATATTGTCTTAAGGGGTCATATAGTGTCCTAATAGGTCATGTCATGTACTAAGATGTTAAAAAGGGTCATATGGTGTCCTAAGGGATCATATGGTGTCCAAAAGGGTCATATGGGGTCCTAAGGGGTCATATGGTGTCATTAGGGGTCATATGGGGTCCTAAGGGGATACACATGTGTTATAATACCATATGACCCATTTGGACACCATATGACCCCTTAAGACATCATATTGTCTTGAGGAGTCATATGGTGGATGTTAAAAGGCATCATATGGTGTCCTAAGGGGTCATGTTGGGTACTAGGATGTTAAAAGGGGTCATATGGTGTTCTAAGGGGTCCTGTGGTATCCTAAGGGCTCATATGGTGTTGTTAGGGGTCATATGGGATCCTAAGGGGCCACACATGTGTTAGAACACCATATGACCCCTTAGGACACCATATGACGCCATAGGACATATATTGTACTAAGGGGTCATATCGTGTCCTAAGGGGTCATGTCGTGTACTAGGATGTTAAAAGAGGTCATATGGTGTCTTGAGGGGTCATATGGTATCGAGAAGGGTCATATGGTGTCTTTACCAGTCATATGGTGTCAAGAAGGGTCATATGGTGTCGTTAGGGGTCATATGGTGTCGTTAGGGATCATATTGTCTCATTACAGGTCATAGGAGGTCCTAAGGGGATACACATGTTAAAACACAATATGTCTCCTTAAGACATAATATTATCCTAAGAGGTCATATGGTGTCCTAAGGGGTCATGTCATGCACTGGGATGTTAAATGGCATCATATCATGTCCTAAGGGGTTATGTTGTGTACAACGATGTTAAAAGGCATCATGTAGTGTTCAAAGGGGTCATATGGTATTCTAAGGGGTCATCTGATGTCATAAGGGCTCCTATGGTGTTGTTAGGGGTCATATGGGCACACCATATGACCCATTAGGATCCATCATATTTTACTAAGGGATAAAATGGTGCCCTAAATGGTCATGTCCTATACTAGGTTGTTAAAAAGGGTCATATAGTGTCCTAAGGGGTCATATGGTGTCCAAAAGGGTCATATGGTGTCGTTAGGGGTCATATGGTGTCATTATAGGTCATACGAGGTCCTAAGGGGCTACACATGTGTTAGAACACCATATGACCCCTTAAGACATCATATTGTCCTAAGGGGTCATATGGTGTCCTAAAGGGTCATATTGTGTCCTAAGGGGTCATGTTGTGCATTAAAATGGGTCATATGGTGTGCTAAGGCATCATGTCATGTACTAGATGTTAAAAGGAGTCATTGTTAGGATTGATGATAGTCCCAAAGATACTGAGAGGGGGGATGAATCAGTATCTAACCGGTTTATAGAATATTTAACCTTATTAAGTATTTTGCATTACAAAATAGTGTACTGGTAAACAAGAATTAATGCAATAAATAGGAATAGTAAACCTTGTGTGGGAAAAACCTCAATGGGATTTGTGACCCACAATATTCACTCACTGGCCAATGAATGGATATTACTTACAAGAGGGGCCTGCACATGTAGGAAGGCCAACTGCCTAGAGCTCACTGCTCAATCTACAAAATGGAAGTCTCACTGACTTGCAGAATGGATTATGAAAATCTAATATAATATACTGCTACAATTCAACATCTGCTATGTCAGGTTTAGTACCGGTTTAAGCTCATACTATAGCCATAAACTTTATACAAAATTTGCCTTAATATTTGCTCATCACTTCTACCATATTCATCATATATCCATCCATCATCTATATAAAAATGACTGACAAGATCTCATACATATATGAGTCTATTACAATATGCCATGTCGGCTTTACAAAAGATATTTATAATTAAATACAATAAAAAAAAAGTTTATTCCTGTCAGCTGGGGTGCCGATATACATTGTTGTCGCTGCTAATGAAGTGTCTGTCGGTGTCAGTGCTTGCTGGTGGTTTACCAGATGAATGCCACAAGGTTTCCTGTAGGTTGCCATCAATGACAACACCATCATTTCTCACTAGAGCGTAGAATGCCAACAATCTCCCCCTTTGGCATTGATGGCAACACTATGAGAAAAATCCAAAAATCTGTTTCCAAAAATGAATTCCAAAAAGTTACCAAAAAATGTGTGGTCCCCCTGAGAAGATGATCTCCTCTGAATAGTCATTTTTCTCTATCTACTACTCCCCCTTTGAAATCAATGACAAAGGTTGTCAAAAATTGTCAAATGAGTGCAAAATTTCACCTTGAAGTTTGTAACCAGTTGGTTACAATCTGAAATAGATCAGCCAAAACCAAGTTAACTTTGTATGAATCTGTTGCTGTCCTTCATGGTTTCCTCTGTTCTTTGTATTGTATTGGTGAGATGATGCATATGCTCCTCTGGTGACTTTTTCCCTTGAATTAATGCCTTAGAGATCTTTTTCCTTAGAGAGATAAGGTTGTCTAATTTAGGACTAAGTTTATGCTTAAGCTCTCTGTCATTTGCCTTGATCCTTTCTTTCTCTTTCTCTAATTTCTCCATCTTCTCCTCAAATCCTGCTATCTCTTGCTCAATAACTGATATAGTTTCAGATGAACCAATGATATTATCAGCTATATCATCTATCTCCTTTTGTACTGTACTTATTTTCTTTTCAATATCCCATGTTAACAGATGTGGCTTGCATGTGTCCCTGTACAGTTCCTTGTATTCCAAAGTTGTTTTATTCAGTGCCGGTAAAAGTGTGTTAATTTGTTCTACGCACATATTTATTGTTTCCTCAAAAAAATTTCCTTTTCCATTTTCTCTTTGAATGTTTCTTCATTTATTTGATCAACTATTAAAATATTTCCAAAAATGAATTTAGACAATGTTTCTAACTGACTTAAAGAATCCTTTACTTGATCTAAATTGCATTTTGGTGCAATCATCTTAAGAATAGGAATAGTATCATCAATTGCCTTATAGGCCAATGCATTATAATGCATTATCTTCTTTATTGAGTCCAGAAGTACTTCAGTCACATTTGTAGGTCTGAATTCAGTCAGTGAAGTACCAGATGTCTAACCAACTACCTTTAGTATCTCAATACTTGCAGTACTAGCAACCAATTTGCTTGTCTCAACCTCAGGTGGATCAGTTTGAGTTTGCATTTCCACTAGAAATGGTTTAGGCTTCTTAGTGATTACCATTTGTACTATCTCAATGTGTATCTGTGTATCTACCAGTTTCTCTATTGGTTTCTCTGTATTATCTACTGTCAGTATCTCAGTGTTATCCACTGCCAATATCTCTATCTTTGTAGGTTTTACTGTGCCAACATCTACATTACCAGTATTTATTCCACTGTCCAAAGGTTTCTTTGTATGTAATGTTTTCTCTGTTTGCTCTGCTTGTATTCTAGCCTCAATATTTTCTGCCAGTTGCTCAATGTTTTCAGTGTTAGTAATATTATTTTTCACTTCACTACAATCCTTGTCCAGTACTATGTTCACTTCCTGAGTATCAATGTTCATGGTGAACAAAATTTCTGACTCAGGGTTAGTGTCCTCATGTGTTGTGTCAACATTTTCAGTATTCGGTATATCATCAGTATGTACCGGTGAAGTAACCAAAGGTGGTGGTAGGTTGTCAGTTACTTTTATGTTTGGTAATCCACCAACTTTACCTTTTTCTTTGTCTCTATCCTTTTGATAAACCTTGAAAGTTTTCTTAGGTCTATTCAACTCTTCCTATTTTTCCTTCTCTACAAAAAGATATCTCATTTGTCTGTTGTTTCCTCTACAATTTCATTGACTCTACTAGTCATTAGGCTCACATGTCGGTGTCCACTTACAAAAACTGATTGGTTAGCTTCACTAATAAGTTCATCAATCTCTTCTACAGAGTTGACCAGATGTATTGCTAGAAGTTTTTCAATTTTGAGTTTCTTATCTAGCTCCATAACTGCAATCCTCTTTACATCTAACCTTTTGTACAATTCATTAGGAAAATCATCTACAACTTCTATTTACACTTTCTTGTAAATGCCAAGATGTAGAATAATGTTATTCTCAATACTTTCCTTTTTTGCATTAGTGAATGTATTATATAGTTTGCTAACATTTTCCAAGTTGCCTTCATCCGTGATTTCACTCAATAAGTTATCCAGAGGTGGTATAACCTATTGTTCTTTCTTCTTAGGTGTCAACTTCTTTGCTGGTGGTCTCACTGTCTATTTCTTCTACCTTGGTGTTCTTGTTGTATTGGGTGGAGGAGAGGGTACCGGTGAAGGTTTTCTCTTCCTATCAACTCACTTAAACTCAACAGGTATCTCACTATCAGATGATGTACCTACCAGTGAGATATGTGCCTCTAGTTGTAATCCTTCTAGATCACTTTCCTTTATTCTAGTTATGTTCATGATGTTTTCTTTTATTTCCTTTAGTTGTTTAGATGCACTCCTTATGTACTTTTCTCTTCTCTTTCTTTGTTTCAATGTCTGTACACTACTTTCAATTGTTTCTACACTGCCAAAAAGCTTTTCTTCTAGTTCTCTAGGTGCCTCTTGTTAGAGTAATTGGGTCTTTACTTGATTAATTAAACAATATCTGTTTAATTCTTTAAGTTCCCTATTATCTTTTTACACTTAAGCTAACATTAGGTGCATAATAATTAATTCTTTTATTAATTATTATGTGCAAGCCTAGGGTTTCCCTTTTTAGGGTTTCTTGACCTATTAAACATTAATTTTCTTTTCATTGTATCATTATCACAACACATTTTCGGTGAATATTGAGGTCTCATCTTTTGAGCATATTTTACTATGTTTTTGTTCTTCAGATTATTTTGCTTCCTTGCTTCTCCTTGTAATAGATTATTCACCTTGTAGAAGATCTCCAAGATCTTGTGGGGTTGTATTTCTCAACTCTCACGTGGTATCAGAGCTCAGATTTGCAACTATATGTTCTTGTTTTTGAGAAATTTTGCATTGGAAGCAGATCTAGGGTTTTAGGAAGTTTTTTTTGTACTTAGGGAAAGGATTTTTTCTGAGCACTTTGGGCCTAAACAGACCTCACCATCATGCTCAGAATGCCCAAAAACCCTTATAGTTATATAAAACTTGTCTGTTTTTGACTCCTGAGCATCTCGGGGCAATTTTTCTCCAAAACCAGGGTGTACGACCTTGGCACGCAAATTGAAAAAAAAAAAATTGCCTTTTTATGGTATGCAAGCCGAATTTTTTATTTTTAAAAAAAAAATCTTCAAAAAATTCAAAAATCAAAAAAAGGCATTGAAAAAAAAAGGAGGGTTTCAAAAATTTTGGGGATTTGTTTTTTCGCATGGTACCGAACCTAACAGTCCGGCCGCCATATGGCCCCTGTCGGACCTGTCAGTTTGGCCCCCTCCAGCCCCGCCTTTCGGCCCCTGCCAAACCTCCCGCCTCTCGCCGGCTTTCGCATGGCCTCCGGCCACCTTGGTCACCACCTGACCCAGCCTGCTCCACTCCGCTCGGACAACTCCTCCACTGCCCGACCAGCTCTGCTCCACCCAAACACCACTGCTCTACCCGACCTCCTCCTCTAGCAATTGGCACTTCGCCAGTCCTCCCTAAAGTGCCACCAAAGTTTCGCCAGAGCACCATCGGAGCACCACTCATGCACCTCCTCCTCTTGGCTCCTCCACCGGACCACCACCCTCTTGCCTTTTTGAGGGGGGGTTCATTTTTGGTCATATCTCGAGCATACAAAGTCTTTTTTGGAAAACAAATAGCTGTCAGAAAGCTGGTTCTGAGCTGGACCTTGTGGTGTTGGATTTTTTTTTTGAATTTGTTGTTTGACTATACTTTTTTCTAGTCAAAGTCAGAAGTCTTTTCTGCACTTCTACGGCCGTAGAATGGGCAAACGAACTCCATTTTTTGCAAACAAATAGGCATTGGAAATCTCTCAGCATGCTCTATTTAAATTTGTGATCTTTTTTAAGATAATTTTCATCAAGTACATGAGATATCAGTTTGAAGTTTTTTGCTTATTCACTACTTCCTTCTCATTAGTATGTACTAGGGTTTGGGTTTATCTATTGTGGGGGGGCATTTTTTCTCACTTTCTATCATTTATATCAGAAATCAAGAACACCAAAAATCTCAAAATAAACAAACCCTTCTACATCTTTTGTCTATTCTAAAAGATCACATAATAAAAAAAACCAACAAGTAGGTGCAGGTGCAGAGTTTTTTTCTCATGGAAGCTCCTTCACTTGAGTTGTTGGCTTCACACAACTATCACACCTGGAAGCCCTGCATCACAAGGCTTCTTCGGGCATTGGGGTTGTGGTCTTGTTTGGATGAGTTTCAACCTATATTGCAACATCCTTATGAACTTCTTCAGCATAGGAACAAGATTGATGATGCCATGGGTTTTCTCTCCTTGCATGTCTCTGACAGTCTTTTATTTAACCTTGATGAGTTGCTCACTCCTCAGGCTATGTGGTTGAAGTTTGAGACTCCCTTTGGGAGGGTCAATGAGATTCAGGCATTGCAGATTGAGGTAGATTTGGTTTCCTTGTCACCTAATTCCTTTCCCACCAATGAGGATTTTTTGAACAAGTTCAAGACTACTAGATCTGTTCTTCAGGGCCGTGGCAAGATCAAGATAGACACAGAGTGTATTCACTTGATTCTTTCAAAGCTTAAGGGTAATTTTCAGTTTTTTGCCTCTACTTTCTACTCCACCATGTATGGCTTGGGTGCTTGTTTCAACATGCCTACCTTTGATGTCTTTTGTGAGCATTTGTCTCATGAGCAGTCTC
Organism: Cryptomeria japonica; assembly: GCF_030272615.1. Taxonomy (NCBI): domain Eukaryota; kingdom Viridiplantae; phylum Streptophyta; class Pinopsida; order Cupressales; family Cupressaceae; genus Cryptomeria; species Cryptomeria japonica. The sequence goes on along the minus strand of NC_081411.1, from coordinate 778,147,723 downwards.
ATCTTTCTCAGCTAGATAAGCTCTCAGGCTCCAAGAACAAAGCATTGGTTGCTCAGTCCTCTAAGGAGAAGCAAAAGTAGAAACCAAAGCCCAAGAAGAATTCTGTAGGCAGTGAGTCTTCCTCCAAGCCACCTCCTAAGTCTGATTCTAAACCTTCATTTCCTACAAAACAAGGGAAATATTCACAATCTAGTGAGTCTTCCTTCAAGACTAAGAAGAAATCAAGAGACACTTCCAGTTTCTGTGGCAAGGAAAGACATCTAGTTTCTAGGTGTTGGAAATGATTAGAGTCTTTAGAGGAAGCCATGTAGCAACATCACATCTCCTCACCTCAGGCATCTTCTCCTTCCATGGGGAAAGGTCATGCTCTCATTTCTCAAGATTCGACCTATGGGTCCACATGGATACTAGATTTTGGTGCTTCTCACCATATGACTCACACTCAGTAGTTGGTTACTTCTCTTGCCTCTTGTGGTACTTCACAGATTGCAGTGGGTGACTCAATTCAACTTTCAGTCTTGGGTTTAGGTTCTATCTCATTGGATGGGGGTACTCTATAGGATGTTCTAGTTGTCCCTAACATCTTGACAAAGCTCCTATCTATTTATCAGATTTGCCACTTTGGCTTTGGTAAGACAGTTGATTTATCACCACATGATGTGGTTATTCAGGACCTCCATGACTCTGATTTAGTTGTCGCTACTGGGAGTGTTGATACTGTATCTTGTCTATATAGATTTGATGGATTTGATCCCTCTAAGGGTGCAGGTTCCTCTCTTATAGAACATACATATTCCATGAGTAAGCTTTGGCATGAGTGCTGAGGCCATGTCAATTATAGATATCTTCAGTAAATGAGTACATAGGCACTTGTTCTTGGGATCCCATAGATTTCTTGCATTGATGGTGTTTGTCATGGTTGTGTGCTTGACAAACATCACAAAGATCCCTATCCAAAGGGAAGAGCCTCTTGTGCTTTGGCACCCTTGGAGTTGATTCATAGTAATCTCATGTCATTTTCCACTCCTTTTTCTAGGGCCAAGTATGTAATCACTTTTATTGATGACTTCTCCAGACGCACATGGGTGTACTTTCTTAAGTACAAGTCCGATGTCTTTGATTTGTTTCAAATCTTCAAGACATTTGTAGAGAAGAAGTTTGACTATTCTATTCAATGGATACATACAGATAATGGGGGGGAGTATGTGAATTAGGCTTTCAGAGATTTTTGCACTAAGCATGGTTTGCAACATCATTTTACTGTTCCCTACACCCCTTAGTAGAATGTTGTCATTGAACACAAGAATATAAGTTTACGGGAGATGGAAAATTGTATGATTCAGTCCAAGTCCATGGATTCATCTTTTTGGGTTGAGGAAGTCAATTGTCCCAACTATATTTAGAATTGGATGCCTAACAAGGCTATTCAACATATGACTTCTGAGGAGGCTTGGTCTCATGACAAGCCTGATGTTTCTTTTTTCTAAGTATTTGGTAGTGAGGCATGGGCTTTTTATCCCTGATGCATAGAGGAAAGAAATGGAGCAGAAGAGTTGACCCCTCATTTTTGTTGGCTACTATGAGAATGTTAAGGCATACACGCTGTTTGATCCTAATTCTAGAGAGGTCCTATCTCAACAGGATGTTCAGTTTGATGAGCACCTTCCCATAGTGGATACCCCAACTCTAGTGTCTACTCCTCTGCCTACTCTGACCACCGCATCTCTTCAGGATCTTTTTGAGGATAATTTTGATGATGGTGCTAACAATCCACCATCTCCACCTCCACCTGCTCCACCTCAGATGCCCAAGTGGGCTTGCCTTACTATTGAGGCAACAGGTTCTATGGTTGGTGATCCTTCAGATACTCATCACACCGGTTCTCATATTGTGGGTTGTAGTCTTTTGAGTCATGCTATTTCAGATTATACTCAGAAGTTTTTAGAGGCTACAAGAAACCCTAAGTGGGATTGCGCTATGGAGGAGGAGTATTCTTCTTTGATAAGGAATCATACTTGGGATCTTTGTCCTCTTCATAAGGACTGAAAGATGGTTAGGTGTTGCTGGTTGTATCACACTAAGTATGTTGTTTATGGTTCCACTGATAAGTACAAAGAACATCTTGTTGTGAAGGTTTTTTCATAGGTTGAGGGTATTTATTACTCCGAGACATTTGCCCTTGTCACCAAGATGAACTCCATTTGCTTTGTACTATCTCTTATTGCTTCTCAGGGATGGCCTATTTTTTAGATGGATGTGAAGAGTGCCTTCTTGCATGGGGACCTATAGGAGGAAATCTACATGGAGCAGCCTCAGGGATTTGTGTAGGATAGTTGTTTAGTTTGCAGACTTCCTTATTCATTGTATGGTCTCAAACAGGCCCCTCGAGCTTGGTATGAGAAGATGGATTCTTTCTTGCTCTCCACTAGTTTCACCTACAGTTATTCTGATCACACTAAGTATATTTAGCTTCTTGAGGGTGACATCTTGATTCTTGTGCTATATGTTGATGATGTCCTCATCACAGGTAGCTAATCCTCTATGATTTAGCATATTCAATGTGCCTTGATGGACCAGTTTGAGATGACAGATCTCAGTCTTCTGCACTATTTCCTTGGTCTTCAAGTAATTCAGTCTTCTGATGGGATCTACATTTACCAGTAGAAGTATTCTCTTGGCATGCTTCAGTGCTTTGGCATGCTTGATTACAAGCCTTCTCCCACTCCTTTTCAGTCAAGGGTTGTTTTGATTACTACTTGTCCCACTCCGTCAGTAGATTCTACACTTTATAGGTAGTTGGTTGGCAGTTTGTTGTACCTGACTCACACTCATCTTGATATTTCCTTTGTGGTTGCCCTTGTCTCTCAATTTTCCCATCATCCTCATGAGAGTCATTGTCAAGCTGCCAAACATATTTTGTGGTACATTCAGGGCTCTAGTTCTCATGGCAATCACTACACATCAGGAGACCCTCACATTATTGGTGATGTCACTAATCAGAAGTCTACTTATGGCTTTGTTTTTTGTCTTGGCTCTGGTCCTATCACATGGTCTTGCAAGAAGCAAACTACTCATGCATTATCATCTACAGAGGCTGAGTACCAAACTGTTGTACTTGCCAATCAGGAGATCTTATGGTTTTGACAATTGATGACTGAGTTTGGTTGTCCTCCTAATAGTCCCATTGTTCTTTGGTGTGACAATCAGTGTGTTATTCATATTTCTCACAACCCGGTAGAGAATTAGTGGATGAAGCACATTGAGCTTCACATGCATTTCATCCGCTAGTTGATTCGGGATGGTTCTTTCATTCTGGAGTACATTCCCACTACCGTGTAGGTTGCAGACATTTTCATGAAACCTTTTGCATCACCGTGCTATCTTCAGTTACACTCTATGCTTGGGTGAAGGAAGTTGTCCTTGGGGGGTCTTTATGAGGCCTTCCTTCCTTCTACTTCTTTCAGTGCATTCTTTTTTCTCCGTTTCATAGATATTTCATTGTATTTGGGTACCTAATCAGGCCTTGTTGCCGGGACCCATCTTTCCTGCTTTTAGTAGCTGTTCTAGGTTTTAGCTTCTCCCTAAGTCTAGCTTAAGGGGGGGTGTTAGAGTAATTGGGTCTTTAATTAATTAATTAAACAATATTTTTTTAATTCTTTAAGTTCCCTATTATCTTTTTACACTTAAGCTAACATTAGGTGCATAATAATTAATTCTTTTATTAATTATTATGTGCAAGCCTAGGGTTTCCCTTTTTAGGGTTTCTTGACCTATTAGAGGTTAATTTGCTTTTCATTGTATCATTATCATAGTATATTTTTGGTGAATATTGAGCTCCCATCTTTTGAGTATATTTTACTGCATTTTTTGTTCTTCGGATTATTTTGCTTCCTTGCTTCTCCTTATAACAGATTATTCAACATGCAAAAGATCTTCAGGCTCCTGTGGAGTTGTATTTCTCAACTCTCACACCTCTAATAGGGCTTTAGCATAAGTTTCAATAATGTTTACATCTGCCTCATACCCCATTTTAGTTACCCATACAGTTCTAGGAAGAACTACCTCCATCCATATTTCATCCTTTTTAATTACAAAACATATTTCCTTGTTGTACTTATCCACTACACTCTGTGGTAGTCTCTCCCTTGTTTTCATTTTTGCTTTGAAGTTTTTGAAGTACTCTGTTATATTGTCATCCTTGTCAGTGCCCATACTAGTGAATATTTATAGCAATTTTTTGCCTACCGGTAATCATATCCAAAATCTTTCTTTCGAATACCAGGAACTTTTTTCAAATATAACATAAGACATACCAAAAGATTGCCAAAACGAAATGTTCCTTTCTTATCTCCTTTTATTTTTTTCAGGTTGTCTATTAATTCATCCTTTAGCCACTCACATATATCTATTTTTTCATCATTATTGACCATATCATAAGCACTTTTAATACAAAGACTAGATACTAAGTTAAGTCAGTTTGCATGTGTGGTCTTATAACCTAAGATCATGCTTATGAATCTTCCATTTTCATCTTTGACATCATTTACTCTTAGGGATCTACTGTCATATGTTGTTCTTATTAATGTCATGACAATGTTATTAGGAACCTTCTTAGTTTTATCTAGCCTGCTACCGGTGGAGGGTAAATATGTCACTGTCCTAATTGCTTCTTTGGTGATTTTGCAAATTGAATCTAGCCAAAGAAATTCTCCATGAACTCTACTAAGGACAATTCTTACTACCTCAGGAAATTCAGGAATGTCCAAGATTTCCACAAAACCTAAAGTTTCAATTACCTTATGTTTGGGTTTGATGTTTCCATTTTCATTACAGATAACAATTTTAAACATCTTCAATATTTCCGCAGAACCTAATTCCTCAACATTGCAATGAATATAGATTCTACGGTCTTCAGCATAAGAAAAACATTTTGGAATTTTAGAAAAAACACCAATAGAATCATCCTATTTCGCTATCTCAGGAATGATCTTAAAAATGGGCCTAGGGTGTTTCACAACTTCCACAACACTAGGGTTTGCAATAAATTCCAGAGCAGAGGAGGAAGCCATTCAAAAAATACCTTAAGCTTCCTGATAATGGTTGAGTGCTTGAAAGAAATTGCTTCACTTCTTCACCTTGGATGCCTTCGCTTGGATTTCACACTCTCTGAAAGTTTGAATACTTGGTGAATTGAAAAAGAGAGATAATCGATGCTTTATAAGGTTTTTACTTTCAATAGCCACATTAAATGCTCATTGGTTAATTGAAACTTAACACATATGCTAGTAAAGAAGAAATTTATCTTCTCACCATCTACCAAGGGTAGTTTACATGATGTTCAACTTGTTGCAATACCACCAAAGGGTTAGTTCTTAGTTGGATGAAGAATCTCTTGCTGATGGAGTAATACTTTGTTCTACTGGTGAAGGAATAGTCTCATCAACATTTTAATCTGTCTTTCTAATCCATTCCCTTGAAAATTCTTGCTTTACCTCATCAACCTTCTCTTTGCCTTTCAAACTGGGTCCTTTATTGTTTGTCGCTGAAGTCTTACTTCTACAAAACTTTGCAATATGTCCAATCTTGTTACAAGCATAGCAAGTCACATTATTATTTTGAATAGCCTTTCCATATCCTATGTCATTTTGTGTTCTGCATTGATTAGATAAGTGCCCAAATCTTCCACAAACATAACATCTTACATTCATTCTGCAATTTTCTGAATTGTGACCAATTTTGTTGCATTTGGAACATTGACCGATGGGTACATTAATTTTCTAATTGTTTCTATATCTACACTAATTTTCTCTATGACCATACTTGTTATAGTTAAAGCATTTCCCATTAAATTTGTAAGCATTAGGTTGTCTTACCGGTTTACTATGATCATGATTGTTTGCAGTACCGAAAATTTCTCCAACTTCAAATCCAAGTCCATTAGTATCTCCATTAGGTTTCTGAATTTTCACCATATCATCAAGTTCTTTTGAAATTTTCTTGAATTTCTCTTTATGTTGATTTGCAGTAGCCAACTCATTTTCCAAAATTCCCTTTTGTCTCATAAGTTCAGTTTTATCATGTTCCATGTGAATCAAATCTGTCTTCAACATATCATTTTCATGACTGAGTCTTAGATTTTCATTTCCAGCATCATTGAGTCTCCTAATCAAGTCATCTTCATTCTTCTTTTTGTCTTCAATGTCTTTACAAAATCTCATAGTCATGTCTTTCATTTCATTCCTCATAGTCATGTTTTCTTGCCTCATCTTGTTTACAAGCTCATTAAGAGTTTCCTTTTCATCATCATCAGTCTGCATCTTCTCATGAAGTTCTTTTCTTTTATTTCTAGCAATAGTAAGGTTCTCCTGCAGTCCTTGAATGAATTCCTGTGCAGTCCTTAGATCATATTCAAGTTTGATATTCTTCAACTTCTTTGAATCATAGTCCACAAGAGCTCCTTCTAATTGCTTTCTTAAGTTCTCCATCTATACTGGTGTCAGAATCTTCCTCAAGTTGTTAGAATTTTGAAAATAGAGGACCAGGCTCTAATACCAATTGTTAGGATTGATGATAGTCCCAAAGATACTGAGAGGGGGGGGCAAATCAGTATCTAGCCAGTTTACAGAATATTTAACCTTATTAAGTATTTTGCATTCCAAAATAGTGTACCGATAAACAAGAATTAATGCATTAAATAAAGAAAGAATAGAAAACACACCATAAAACAAAATGTTTAATGAGGAAACCTAGTGTGGGAAAAAACTTGGTGGGATTTGTGACTGATAATATTCACTCAGTGGCCAATGAATGGATATTACCTACAAGAGGGGCCTACACATGTAGGAAAGCCAACTTCTTAGAGCTCATTACTCAATCTACAAAATGGATTATGAAAATCCAATATAATGTACTACTAGAATTCAGCATCTGCTATGTAAAGTTCAGTGCTGGTTTAAGATCATACTATAACCATAAACCTTATACAAAATCTGCCTTAATATTCACTCATCACTTCTACCATATTCATCATATGTCCATCCATCATCTATATAAAAATGATTTGCAAGATCTAATACATATATGAGTTTTATTACAATATGCCATGTTGACTTTACAAAAGATATTTATAATCAAATACGATAAACAAAAGTTTATTCCTGTCAGCTGGGGTGTTGGTATACATTGTTGTCGTTGCTAGTGAAGTGTCTGCCAGTCTTGGTGTCTATCAATGGTTTACCAGATGAATGCCACAAGGTTGCCTGTAGGCTACCATCAATGACAACACAATAATTTCTCACTAGAGTGTAGAATGCCAACAGTCATATGGTTTCCTAAGGGGTCATATATTTTCCTAAGGGGTCATATGGTGTCCTGAAGGGTCATATAGTGTCTTAAGGGAACATATGTTGTTCTGAGGGGTCATATAGTTTCCTAAGGGGTCATATGGTATATTTATGGGTATTTGGGGTCCTAAGGGGTGACACATGAGTTAGAACACCATATGACCCCTTAGGACATCATATAACCCATTAAGACATCATATTGTCCTAAGGGGTCATTTCATGCACTAGGATGTTAATGTTGGCTTGACGATGATTGTAATGGATGACTTCATATGTTGTCACTGATGGCACATATATGCATACACATATGTTCACATTGTCATAGTCATCTTAGTTATGAAAAACCGATATTACCCCTAAGTCTTTGTATTGTAAAACCAGTATTATATGTATAATAAAGTTAAATCAATTTTGAGGGTGTCTAATCGATATATGTAGACAACTGGTATATGCAAGAATGACATGATACCAGCTTGGAAATTTAGTGGAGATCAACAAGGAAGCACATGGAGGACAATCGATCTATGAGTTGGAAGAGGCTAACTCTTAACCAGTATCGCTATTCCAATCAGTTTCACTGATTGTGTGATGAGTTATCACTAGTCATGATGAGTTATCCCTAACTAACAGATTTGATAGCAATCTATGATGTGTTATGTTAGATTGTCTAGATACATTGCACCTAGGAAATTGTGATGAAGTTCCTAAGCCGACATGAAATCTAATGTCTATATAATGACATTATGGTGAACTATTTTTTTATGATGCGAGATAGAAGTGTTAAGTTGTTGCGATTTACTAAAGGCATTGCAGAGTATGTTGATGATGCAGTTTTGAGTGAGAAGAAGAGGATCTACTCAAGCAAGATGTGCTACTTCTAGATCACACCACCTGTTGTTTTCTAATCACTACAACAGTCAAATCCCCTAACTGAGTAAACTCTAACAAGCTTCATTGTACAAATCCTCTAGCTAGCCTATCCATTAGTTTGGGTTTGAAATCCTCTACCAAGGTTACTCTTAAAAGGGTACTACCTTTAACAAGGTATAGCTCCTAACATGGCTTTGGGATGTTTAACAGGATTTTCTCCTAGCAGAGCACTTTTGTAGACCTTAACTGGTCAGTTACCTATTACTGCAGATAGTTAACTTGTGAGTACCATCTCAACGTGGTTTTTCCCAGTTGGGTTTTCCATGTATAAACACTTGTGTTATGGTGGATCTTTTACTTGTTGTGGATACTTTAATATCATTTGGATTGCATGCATAGTATTAAGTAAGCTGGTTAACTATCTTTCTCGGTTAGTGTTTGAAGTGGTATTTTTTTTGGTGTCACTGATTCACCCCCTATCAGTGCTTTATGAGTCTATCAGTTAAAAGGGGTCATATGGTGTTCTAAGGGGTCATGTGATATCCTAAGGGCTCTTATGGTGTCATTAGGGTTCATATGGGCTCTTAAGGGGCCACATATGTGTTACAATACAATGACCCCTTCGGACACCATATGACCAATTAGGATACATCATATTATACGAAGGAGTCATATGGTGTCCTAAGTGGTCATGTCATGTATTCGGATGTTAAAAAGGGTCATATGGTGTCTTGAGGGTCACAAGGTGTCCTAAGGGGTTACATGGTGTCGGTAGGGGTCAGATGGGGTCCTAGGGGGTGACACATGTGTTAGAACATCGTATGACCCCTAACAACACCACATAACCCCTTAGGGCATCATATTGTCGTAAGGGGTCATATGATTTCCTAAGGGGTCATGTCATGTACTAGGATATTAAAAGGGTTAATATGGTGTTATAAGGGGCCATGTCATGTATAGGATGTTAAAAGGGGTCATGGTGTCCTAAGGGGTCATATAGTGTAGTTAGGACTTATATTGGTTCCTAATGGGCCAAACATATGTAACAACAACATATGACCCCTTAGAACACCATCAGAGAGAGAGTGTATTACAAAGGCTAAAAGGGGACAAAGGGAGAGAGGTCTTAAAAGGACTTAAGGAGAGAGAGAGAGAGAGAGAGAGAGAGAGAGAGAGAGAGAGAGAGAGAGAGAGAGAGAGAGAGGGGACATATGACCCCTTAGGAAACCATATGACCAATCAATACATCATATTTGTTTTAAGGGGTCATATGGTGTCCTAAGAGGTCATATGGTGTTATTAGGGATCATATGGGGTCCTAAGGGACCACACATGTGTTATAACATCATATGACCCCCTAGAACACCATATGACCCATTAGAATCCATCAGATTATTCTAAGGAATCATATGGTGTCCTAATTGGTCATGTTGTGTATTAGGGTGTTCAAAGGGGTCATATGGTATCCTAAGGGGTCATATGGTATCCTAAGAGGTCATATGGTTTTTTAGGGGTCATATGGGGTCCTAAAGGGTGAGACATGTGTAGAAAACCATATGACCCATTAAGATATCATATAACCCATTAGGACATCATATTGTCCTAAGGGGTCATATGGTTTCCTAAGGGGCCATGTAGTGTCCTAAGGAGTCATATGGTATTTTGAGGGGTCATATTGTATTGTAAGGGGTCATATGGTGTCCTTAGGGGTCATATGGGGTCCTGAGGACCCACATGTGTTATAACACCATATGACCTCTTAGGACACTATATGGTCAATTAGGACATCATATTGTCCTAAGGGGTCATATGGTATCCTAAGGGGTCATGTCATGTACTAGGATTTTAAAAGGGGTCATATGGTGTCCTAATGGATCACATGGTGTCTTTAGGGGTCATATTGGGTCCTAAGGGGCCACACATGTGTTAGAACACCATATGACCCCTTAGGACACCATATGATCCATTAGGATCCATCATATTGTCTTAAGGGGTCATGACATGCACTAGGGTATTAAAAGTGGTCAGATTGTGTCATGAGGGAACATATATTGTCCTATGGGGTCATATGATGTTGGTAGAGGCTATATGGGGTCCTAAGGGTCAACACATGACAAACGTGTGGCCCCTTAGGTCCCCATATGACCCCTAATGACACCATATGATCCCTTACGACCTTGTATGACCTGTAATGACACCATATGACCCTTTAAGACCTAATGTTACCCATAACGACACCATATGACTCCATAGGATGCCATATGCCACCTAAAAACACTATATGACCCCTCAGGACACCATATGATGCCTTTTACAATCCTAGTACATGACTTGATTCCTTAAGACACTATATGAGCCCTAAGAACACCATATGACTTCCTAAGGGGTCATACACTATCATAAGGGGTCATATGGTGTTCTAACACATGTGGGGCCCCTTAGGACACCATATGACCCCTAACAACACTATATGACCCCTTAGGACACTATATGAACCCTTAACATACCATATAATGTCGTAATGGGTGATATGATGTCTGAAGGGGTTATTGTTGGCAATTTAGCATTATAACAGACAATGAAAGATTGTTGAAATTTCAATAAGTATATTGAGAAGGTTGTTGATGATTATGGATATAACTGATTAAGGATGTTTACTATCTTGATATTATTATTTTGTCATTGATGTCAAGAAATTGATTTTCTAATTCAGTATGATGTTGCCATATCTTGAGAAGTATGATATGAAGAATATAAAGATGTTGGTAAAAGACATAGTAAAGATTATGATGAATAAGAGGATGAATAAGGTATTCAATAGGAAAATACTACCGAGTCAGACAATGATGAGATCATGATGTTTAGATTGTTTTAACATCATACATATGTTGTAAATTGTAAGGTTAATACTATACTATGTTATCAAGCAAAGAACCTAGTCGGTAAACCCTAAGGAACCTAATCGATAAACCCTAAGGTTATCGCTATCAGTTAATGAAGGCGGAATGTCTACTGAGTGAAGTTTAGTATTTAGTGAGTTGTAATCGAGCTGTAACAGAATGCATTAAATGTTTACATGCATTATTTAATGAAGGAAGCTGATGAGCTGGAACTGATTAAATGATTGGTATGTTGTAAATATAGTTTGTTAAGAATCTATGGCAAAGGAAGATCAACATGAAGATCTACAACACAGATTGAACTGCAATACCCTAGCACAAGTTCCAAGAAAGGTATGCAAGTTCCAAGGCAGGTTAAAACATTTTCAGATCAAAAGATGCATTTAACTTGGACAAGATTGAAGATCTGATGGCTATGGTTGATCATTGGAAATGTGATCAAGGAGATTAAGTGGTTAGCTAATTGTTTATAAATAGGGAACTATTGATGAAAATTGTATGTGGGCAAGTGTATGCATAGGGATGCTACATAGTGATTACCAAGCACTAAAGCTTGAAGACCTGTTTGAATAATAGAGTATAGAAGCCCAGAAGATGGACAAGATTAGTTTTATGTCTAGATTGTATTGAACAAATAAGAATATGCTTTAGCATTTTAGATGTGAAGTTGCAGATAGATTTTTATTACTGTTATTTTGTGAAAGTGACAGAAAATCTCTTAACCGAGTTGACTTAACAGTCTTATTTGTAGAACCCTCTAGCAAGGTGACATTCTAATTGAATGTTTGAAATCCTTTAACAAGGTCACTTCTAACAAGGTGAAGATCCTAATAGATCTGAGGGAAATCCCTTAACCGGGTCACATCTAGCAATGTGTTTGTAATCTTTAACAGGATTTGCTTTTAACCGAGCATACTCTAGAAGAGTATATTTCTTAGTGGGTCTGAAATCCCATAGTGGTTTTTCCCTATTTGGGCTTCCACATTAAATCTGGTGTTATGAAGTTTATGATGTTAATATGCTTTTGAGTTTGCATGTTTAACAGTTTTTTAATCTGTTATGAAGTATATGTTACCAAGGTTGAATCTGATGTTTTTATGGAAGATTAAGTTTGTATGATTCACCACCCCCCCCCCCCCCCCCCGGCTCTCATCTTGTTGGCTATTGGATCTGCACTTATATTAAGTATCAGAACTATCAATTGGTATCAAAGCTTTGGACTCTAGAAGAAAAGTTTAAAGGCACTTGAGTTAAAGATCCAAAGATGTATAAGAGGGATGCACCGAAGCTGAACAAGTCAAGTTTCTCTACATGGCAGGAAAGGATGATGTTGCACCTATCAGGAGTAGGAGAATATGCAACATACTATCTGGAGAATGATTTTGCTACACCGAGCACCTATCCATTGACAATGGAAGAGATAAAGGGAAAGCAAGAACATATTCAAGCAATGATTGAAATAACATCTGCATTGACCGATTCAAAGTTTAATGATCTAGAAGGCTGCAATGATGCAAAGGCTATGTGCGATAAGCTCATATCAGTGTATGGAGGAGATGAACATGTTCAAAGAGAAAAAGTAGATAGTCTAAGAGGACAACTTGAATCCATGAGGATGAATGAAGGTGAGAACATAACTCAGTACAATACAAGACTAAAGGAGATTGTTAATCAAATCAAAGGACCAGGTGGAACTATTGAAGAAAAGGATATAACAAGTAAGTTTTTAAGACCCCTTCTACTAGCTTATGCAATCCAAGTCTCTGCAATCAATGAATTGAGGTCTGTACCTAATATGCTAGTTTCTTTAGATGCTACTTTTGGTAGGCTACATGCATTTGAGTTAAGTAACTTTGATAATAGTGGATCTTTGGTAAATAAAGTTGAATATGCATTTAGTTCTTTTCATCTTAATGAATCTAATGATTACAATGAAAGAAAGTATAAGTACTCTGAAGGAGATCACAGTGGAGCAAGTGAAAGATTTCGTAAGAACATGAAAGAAGTACACAAACTATATGACGAAATCAGTAAGAAGGAAGAGTTTGAAGCACTATTAGCCAGAAGGTTACCAAGAGGCAAAGGTAAGTATAAAGGAAAACTACCTTTGAAATGTTTCAATTGTGATAAAATAGGACATATAGCTTCTAACTGTCCTGACAAAGATTCTACTGAAAAGAGAGATTACCAAGATGACAGAAAAAAGGATAATCATTACAGAGGACACCAAGACTTCAAAAGAAGAGATAGAAAGACATGCTTAATAGCCGATGAGGAATTTAGTGATGATAAATCAGATGACACTGATATAGAGGAAGTAGTTTATGTGGCTATCAAAGATGGATCAGATGAAGAAAGGTATGAAGAAAAAGCCCTAATATCTCAAATAAACACTAATAATTCTTGGATCATAGATAGTGGATGCTCACATCATATGATAGGAGATAAACACAAGTTTGTTATATTAGAAGATTATGATGGAGGCTATGTTAGATTTGGTAATAATGCACCATGTCTGGTGAAAGGTAAAGGATCCATAACACTTCTTGACAATGCTAAATGTAATGATGTTTATTGAGTTGAAGGTTTGAAATACAATTTGTTAAGTGTAGCACAACTAAACAACACAGGTTATCGAATAGAAATTCAAAAAGGAATTGTCAAAGTTCATGACAAGAATGGAAAGTTAGCTACTACCGGGACACAAACAAAAGGTAATACATTTCAACTTGACTCAAATCTTAACAAGTGTTTGTATGCAAAGAAAGATGATACCTGGTTATGGCATAAAAGGTTTTGTCATGTAAATTTTGATAATCTAATCAAAATAAGTAAGAAGCACCAAGTAAGAGGTCTACTGAGTCTTGAAAAACCTAAGAATGCTATGTGCTGAGGATGCCAGATGGGTAAGATGACAAGATCAAGCTTTACAAGTAAGTCTTACACTTCTAAGGGAATTTTAGATCTTGTTCACACTGATCTTTGTGGTCCTATGAAAGTTCAAAGTTATTTTGGTGATAAATATTTCATATTATTTGTGGATGACTATTCAAGGATGATGTCAATAATGTTTTTAAAAGATAAATCAAAAGCTTTTCAAATGTTTAAATGGTACAAGGCAAGAGTTGAAAATGAAACAGGAAGACAACTGAAATGTCTTAGATCAGATAGAGGAGGAGAGTTCACATCTGATGAATTCAACTTATTCTGCAATGATCATGGTATTAAAAGACAAGTCTCTGCACCAAGAACTCCACAATAGAAAAGAATAGCTGAGAGAAGAAACAAATCTATTGTAGATTGTGCTAGAACACTGATAATTGAAAAGAAGGTGCCACAAACATTTTGGAGAGAAGCAATAAGCATAGCAGTTTACACCCTGAACCGAGTACAATTGAAGAAAGGTACTTTGAAGACACCATATGAAATATGGTATGACAAGAAAACTAATGTAAGTTATTTTAAAATCCTTGGAAGTAGATGCTATGTTCACAAAGATGATAGAAATGGCAAGTTTGATCAGAAGAGTGAAGAAGGAACATTTCTAGGTTATTCTTCTAGAAGCAAAGCATTTAAATGTCTCATCAAATCATCTAACAAAATAGTAGAAAGTGCAAATGTGAAAATTGATGAATTTATAGAAAGAATTGATGAAGGAAATTCCAAGGAACCAGAAGACTATGATGAATTTATCTATGTTCAACCGACAAGTCTTACCAAGAAGACTGTTGAAGAAAATGAAGAGAATATCTAGTTACCGAGTGATGAAGAAGATCATACAGAGCCTACCGATCTTGTATTAGCCAAGTATGTCAGAAGACACCATGCACCAAGTTAGATTATAGGAGATAAGGATCTAGTGCTGACAAGAAACAAACTGAGACAGAACACATGTCTGATATCTGAATTTGAACCGAGAATAGTGAAAGAGGCTTTTAATAGTGAAGATCGGATAAATGCTATGACAGAAGAGAATGATCAAATCAAGAAGAATGACACATCGACACTAATCCCAAGACCAAAGGACAAAAATGTAATCGGTACAAAGTGGATTTTCAGAAACAAGCTAAATGAAAAAGGAGAGGTCATTTGAAACAAAGCAAGACTAGTTTGCAAAGGTTATGCTCAAGAAGAAGGAATTGATTATGGTGAAACTTTTGCACCTATTGGTAGACTTGAAGGAGTAAGAACATTGTTGGCATATGCTACATTTAAATACTTCAAGGTATATCAAATGGATGTCAAATCTGCATTTCTGAATGGAATATTAGAAGAAGAAGTTTTTATTGAACAACCTGAAGGATTTGTTGAAGACAGGAATAAAGATCAGGTATGTAAATTGAACAAAGCTTTATATGGTGTGAAACAAGCACCTAGAGCATGGTATGAAAGATTGCACTCTTATTTGATTAAGATTGGTTTTATAAGGACAAGTGAGAATGGCAATATGTACATGAAGAATGATGAAAATGGAATACTGATCTCAGCCATATTTGTTGATGATATTATATTTTGTGGAAATGACTCTTTATGCAAGAACTTTGGAAATGAAATGAGAAAAGAATTTGAGATGTCATTAATCAATGAGATAAAGTATTTTATAGGTTTATAGATACTGCAAATGAAAAATGAGATTTTCATTACTCAATCCAAGTACATAAAGGAAATCTTGAAGAAATTTGGAATGGAGGATTCAAAACTAGTAAGTACTCCTATGACTACCAACTGTAAATTATAAAAGAATGATGAATCTGCATCTATTGATGAGACACTTTACCGATCCATGATTCAAAAACTACAATATGTTGTTCACAACAGACCAGACATAGCACATGTAGTAGGTATAGTTGCAAGATTCTCTGCAAATCCTAAGGAAACACACATGACAGCAATCAAAAGAATTTTTAGATACTTGAAAGGCACTGAGGATTAGGCTTAGTATATCAGAAAGGAAATGATTTTGATTTAAAAGTTTATACTAATGTTGATTGGGCAGGCAACATTGATGATAGAAAAAGCACAAGTGGAGGAGCTTTCTTTTTAGGAGAAAGACTAGTGAGTTGGCTTAGCAAGAAACAAGGATGTGTTTCATAGTCAACAACAAAAGCTGAATACATTGCTACAGCATTGAATTGTACCAACATTGCATGGATCAAACAATTGTTGGAAGGTATAAATGAGAAGGTTACCGAGCCAGTAACTATATTTTGTGACAATACTAGTGCCATTAACATTTCAAAAAATCCTGTTATGCACTCTAAGACAAAGCACATCTCTATCAAATATCATTATTTTAGAGAAGAAGCTCAAGAGAAGAAAGTGGTGTTGGAGTATGTTAGCACAAAGGAGCAAATAGCAGATATCTTCACCAAGCCACTACCAAGGGATAGTTTTGAATATCTCAGAAGTAAGTTAGGGGTCCTACCCCTACCTTCTACTCACTGATTGAGTTCAGTGAAAGCATCAATCCGATGACTCTACCAAATATCTTTTAGGAGTTGATGCTGACTTACAGACTTTAGGATGTTTTCTAAAGGTGTACAGGAATGATTACAGGAAACAATACAGGGAACAGGGATTGAAGACAAAATGCTCTGACCAAGACTGAATTGACACATTACAGTAGGAATTCACTTCATATAGGAAGAAATTATGTTTTAGTTCTTTACTTTTTGGCATTGTTGTCAAAGGGGGAGAAAACTAAGAAAGGGGAGAAGACTGAAGATTGGAAAGAATTTGAAAAGAAGACTAAAAAAAAGAGGAGAAGTCTAAAGTATGGGGGAGAAGTCTGTTGACAACAAGAGAGAGCATTTCAGAATCACAACAATCCAAATCTTTTAAGGTCAAATCAATTGGTTTTGCAATCAGTGCCAAAGGGGGATATTGTTGGCAATTTAGCATTATAACAGACAATGAAAGATTTTCGACATTTCAATAAGGATATTGAGAAGGTTGTTGATGATTATGGATAAAATCGATTAAGGATATTTACTATCTTGATATAATTATTTTGTCATTGATGTCAAGAAATTGATTTTCTAATTCAGTATGATGTTGCCATATCTTGAGAAGTATGATATGAAGAATATAAAGATGTCGGTAAAAGACACAAGCAAGATTATGATGAATAAGAGGATGAATAAGGTATTCAATGGGAAACTACTACCGAGCTAGAAAATGATGAGATCATGATGTTTAGATTGTTTTAACATCATACATATGTTGTAAATTGTAAGGTTAATACTATACTATGTTATCAAGCAAAGAACCTAGTCGGTAAACCCTAAGGAACCTACTTGGTAAACCCTAAGGTTATCGCTATCAGTTAATGAAGGTGGAATGTCTACCGAATGAAGTTTGGTATTTACCGAGTTGTAACCGAGTTGTAATTGAATGCATTAAATGTTTACATGCATTATTTAATGAAGGAAGCTAATGAGCTGGAAGTGATTAAATGATTGGTATGCCGTAAATATAGTTTGTTAAGAATCTATGGCAAAGGAAGATCGGCATGAAGATCTTTAACGTACATTGAACCGCATTACCCTAGCACAAGTTCCAAGAAAGGTATGCAAGTTCCAAGGTAGGGTAAAACATTTTCAGATCGAAAGATGCATTGAACCTGGACAAGATTGAAGATCTGATGGCTATGATTGATCATGGGAAATGTGATCAAGGAGATTAAGCAGTTAGCTAATTATTTATAAATAGGGAACTGTTGATAAAAAATGTATGTGGGCAAGTGTATGCATAGGGATGCCACATAGTGATTACCGAGCACTGAAGCTTGAAGACCTGTTTGAATAACGGAGTATAGAAGCCCAGCAGATGGATAAGATTAGTTCTATGTCTAGATTGTATTAAACAAATAAGAATCTATTTTAGCGTTTTAGATGTGAAGTTGCAGATAGATTTTTATTACTGTTATTTTGTGAAAGTGAATGAAAATCTCTTAACCAAGTGGACTTAACAGTCTTATTTGTAAAACCCTCTAGCAAGGTGACATTCTGATTAAATGTTTGAAATCCTTTAACAAGGTCACTTCTAACAAGGTGAAGATCCTAACAGATATGAGGAAAATCCCTTAACCGGGTCACATCTAGCAATGTGTTTGTAATGTTTAACAGGATTTTCTTTTAACCGAGCATACTCTAGAAGAGTATATTTCTTAGTGGGTCCGAAATCCCACAGTAGTTTTTCCCTATTTGGGTTTCCACATTAAATCTGGTGTTATGAGGTTTATGATGTTTATATGCTTTTGAGTTTGCATGTTTAACAGTTTTGTTATATTACTAAAGTATATGTTACCGAGGTCGAATCTGATTTTTTTATGGAAGATTAAGTTTGTATGATTCACCCCCCCCCTCTCATCTTGTTGGCTATTGGATCTGTACTTATATTAAGTATCAGAACTATTAGTTATATAGTGTCCTAGGGGATAATATGGTGTCGATATGGGTCGTATGGTGTCTTAATGGGTCATATGGTGTGATTAAGGGTCATATGAGGTCCTAAGAGTCCATATATGTGCTAGAAAACCATATGACCTCTTAGGACATCATATTATCCTAAGGGGTCATGTCGTGTGCTAAGGGGTCATATTGTATCGTTAGGGGTCATATAAGGTTCTAAGGAACCAAACATGTATTAGAACACCATATGATCCCTTATGACAGCACATTTCTCTAAGGGATCATATGGTGTCCTAATGGGTCATGTCGTGTACCAAGATGTTAAAAGTGGTCATATGGTGTCCTAAGGGGATGTATGGTGTCCAAAAAGGGTCATATGGTGTCATTAGGGGTCATATGTGGTCCTAAGGGGATACACATGTGTTATAACACCATATGACCCCTTTAGACACCATATGATCCCTTAAGGCATCATATTGTCCTAAGAGGTAATATGATGTCGTAAAGGGTAATATGGTCTCCTAAGGGGTCATCTCATGCACTAGGATGTTAAAAGGGGTCATATGGTATCCTAAGGGGTCATGTCATGTACAGGGATGTTAAAAGGGGCCAAATGGTGTTCTAAGTGGTCACATGGTGTCCTAAGGGCTCCTATGGTGTTGTTAGGGGTCATACGGGCTCATAAGGGCCCACACATGTGTTAGGACACCATATGACCCCTTAGGACACCATATGACTCATTAGGACATCATAGTGTCTTAAGGGGTCATATGGTGTCCTAAGAGGTGATTACATGTATTAGGATATTAAAAGGGGTCATATGGTGTTTAGAGTAGTCATATGCTATCCTTAGGGGTCATAAATATGACTAAGGGGCCACACATGTCTTAGAATACCATATGACCCCTTAGGACACCATATGACCCCATAGGATATCATATTGTCCTAAGCAATCATTGTTGGTATTTTGGTATGGTTTTTTCATTGATGGCAACACCTACTAAAACACTAGCACTTTGGAGATCCACCAACATTCATCGGCAAGCAAGTAACTATTCCATAGTTACTGGTATATGGTTCACTGGTAGGATATAATGATCACTTGCACTTGAAATGATAAGGAAGACACTTAGTAATATCGAAGACATAATGTGGACATCTTATCTTAATGAATTAATCATTGGTATATTCATATTTGCATATTTTCTTTTACCAGCAAATAGGTCTAGGGTTACCTAGGGTTACACCGACAGGTTTATCTTTTCTAGATCAGCATGACATGCTATGGAAATGATTAATTATTGTTGTAAATGAATTAATCTTACATGTTCAATTGGTTATTGCATCGGATATTATATTATTTGTAAAATGTTTTTATTGTAATATCTTGTAGAGGCAACCTACTAAAATTGGTCTTAGGTTATGGTATAAAGGTAAGATCTTATTTGTAAGATCAAGTGTGGAATGTGAAAAAGAATTGTGTGAAGGTATATGCGAGATTAAGAAGTGCAATACATGCAAACATCATTTGAAGGTGAAGCTAGGTTTTTGTGGAAGCATATCAGCATTACACCGGTACTAAATCCAGCATATGAAGATGCTATTTTGTGCAGTACATTCTTATTGGATTTAACCATCCAACTATAGTCAGTGTGACTCCCATTTTGTGATTGAGCAGTGAGCTCTAGGCTATTGGCCTTTCTGCATGTGTAGACCCCATTTATGTACACTTACTATCTGTAGTAGTATCATCTGATTGTGGGTAAGGTTTCCCACCGTGGTTTTCCCCTTACATGGTTTCCACATACAAATATTGGTGTCATTTGTTGTGGATGACTTTGTGTTTATGTTTCATGCATTAATATTTACTGGTATAGCAATTAACTATTAAAACTATCTACCAACATACTTAACAGGTCTACTAGTATTAAGCATTAAGTTGGTTAAGTTGTTTTTGGTTTGAATTTATTTGACAACTGATTCACCCCCCTCTTAGTTGTCTCCATGACCTAACAATCATATGGTGTCCTAAGGGGTCATGTCATGTACTAAGATGTTAAAAGAAATCATATGGTATCCTGAGGGGTCATACGGTGTCCAAAAGGGTCATATGGTGTAGTTATGATTCATACGGGGTCCTAAGGGGTCATATGACATCCTCAAAGGCCACACATTTGTTAGAACACCATATTCTCCCTTAGGACATTATATGACCCATTAGGACATCATATTGTCCTAAGGGGTTGTGTGGTGTCTTAAGATGTCATATCATGTACTAAAATATTAAAAAGGGTCATATGGTGTTTAGAGTAGTCAAATGGTGTCCTTAGGGGCCAGATGATACTGTTAGGGGTCATAAGGGTAACTAAGGGGCCACACATGTGTTAGAACACCATATGACCCCTTAGGACACCATATGACCCTATAAAACATCATATTGTACTAAAGGGTCATATGGTGTTCTAAGGGGTCATGTCGTGTACTAGGATGTTAAAAGGTGTCATATGATGTCCTGAGGGGCCATATGGTGTGTTTAGGGGTTATATGGGATCCTAAGGGGTCATATTGTCTCATTGCGAGTCATATGAGGTCCTAAGGGGATACACATATGTTAGAACACAATATGACCCCTTTGGACATGATATGACCCCTTAAGATATATTATTGTCCTAAGGGGTCATATGGTGTCCTAAAGGGTCATATGGTGTCCTAAGGGTTCATTTAGTGCATTGGGATGTTAGAAGGGGTCATATCATGTCCTAAGGGGTCATATCATGTACTACAATGTTAAAAGGGGTCATATAGTGTTCTAAGGGGTCATGTCGTGTACTACAATGTCAAAAGGGGTCATATGGTATCATAAGGGAACCTATGGTGTTGTTAGGGGTCATATGGGTACACCATATGACCCATTAGGATCAATCATATTGTACTAAAGGATCATATGGTACCCTAAGTGGTCATGTCCTATACTAGGTTGTTAAAAGGGGTCATATGGTGTTCTAAGGGGTCATATGGTGTCCAGAAGGGTCATATGGTGTCGTTAGGGGTCATATGGGGTCATATGGTGTCATTAGGGATCATATAGGGTCATATGGTGTCATTATAGGTCATATAGGGTCCTAATGGGCTACACATGTTTTAAAACACCACATGACCTCTTTGGACACCATATGACCCCTTAAAACATCATATTGTCCTAAGAGGTCATATGGTGTCCTGAAGGGTCATATGGTGTCGTAGGGGGTCATGTTGTGCACTAGAATGTTGAAATGGGTCATATGGTGTCCTAAGGAATAATGTAATGTACTAGGATGTTAAAAGGGGTCATATGGTGTGCTAAGGTGTCATATAGTGTCCTAAGGGG
This sequence comes from Cryptomeria japonica, assembly GCF_030272615.1. Classification (NCBI taxonomy): domain Eukaryota; kingdom Viridiplantae; phylum Streptophyta; class Pinopsida; order Cupressales; family Cupressaceae; genus Cryptomeria; species Cryptomeria japonica. Next base: position 778,125,831 of record NC_081411.1, on the reverse strand, counting down.
TCATATGTTGTCTTGAAGGGTCATATAGTGTCCTAAGGGAGCATAAGGTGCTCTAAGGGGTCATATAGTGTCCTAAAGAGTAATATGGTATCATTAGGGGTTATATGATATCCTAAGGGATTTTATGGTGTCGTTAGGGGTCATATGGGCTCCTAAGGGGCCACATGTGTTACAATAGGATATGACCCCTTGGGACACCATATGAACAATTAGGATCCATCATATTTTACTAAGGGGACATATGGTGTCCTAAGAAGTCATGTTATGTACTAAGATGTTAAAAGGGGTCATATGATGCCTTGAGGGGTCATATGGTGTCCTAAGGGGTTACATGGTGTTGTTAGGAGTCATATGGGGTCCTAAGGGGTGACACGTGTTAAAAAACTGTATGACCCCTAACGACACCATATAATCCCTTAAGACATCATATTGTCCTAAGAGGTCCTATAATGTCCTAAGGGGTCATGTCCTATACTAAGATATTAAAAGGTTTCTTATGGTGTCCTAAGGGGTCATGTCATGTACTAGGATGTTAAAAGGGATCATACAATGTCGTGAGGGGTCATATGGTGTCCTAAGGGGTCATACAATGCCATTAGGAGTTATATTGGTTCCTAATGGGCCACACATGTGTTAGAACAATAAATGACCCCTTTGGACACCATAAGAGAGAGTGTGTGTGTTACAAAGGCTAAAAGGGGACAAAGGGAGAGAGTTCCTAAAAGGACTCAAGGTAGGGAGAGAGAGAGAGAGAGAGAGAGAGAGAGAGAGAGAGAGAGAGAGAGAGAGAGAGAGAGAGAGTACTAGGACAAATGACCCCTTAGGACACCGTATGACCAATTAACACATAATATTTATCCTAAGGGGTCATATGGTGTCCTAAGGGGTCATGTAGCATATTAGGATATTAAAAGGAGTCATATGATGTCCAAAGGGATCATATGGTGTCCTATGGGGTCATATGGTGTTTTTAGGGATCATATGAGGTCTTAAGGGTCTACACATGTGTTATAATATCATATGACCCCCTATAACACCATATGACCCATTAGGAACTATCATATTGTCCTAAGATGTCATATGGTGTCCTAATGGGTCATGTTGTGTACTAGGATGTTATAAGGGGTCATATGGTGTCTTGAGGGGTCCTATGGTATCCTAAGGGGTCATATGGTATTGTTAGGAGTCATATGAGGTTTTAATGGGTGAGACATGTGTTACAACACGATATGACCAATTAGGACTTCATATTCTCCTAAGGGGTCATATGGTTTCCTAAGGGGTCATATAGTGTCCTAAGGAGTCATATAGTTTTTTGAGGGGTCATATTTAGTTGTAAGGGGTCATATGGTGTCATATGGGGTCTTGAGGAGCCACACGTGTTAGAACACCATATGACCCCTTAGGACACCATATGGCCCATTAGGACATCATATTGTCGTAAGGGGTCATATGGTATCCTAAGGGGTCATGTCATGTAATAAGATGTTAAAAGGGGTCATATGGTGTTCTAAGGGGTCATATGGTGTCCTAAGGGATCATATGGTGTCATAGGGGTCATATTGGGTCGAAAAGGACCACACGTGTTAGAACACCATATGACCCCTTAGGCCACCATATGACCCATTAGGATCCATCATATTGTCTTAAGGGGACATGCCATGCACTAGGATGCTAAAAGGGGTCAGATTGTGTCCCGAGGGGTCATATGGTGTCTTAAGGGGTCATATGGTGTTGGTAGGGGTCATATGGGGTCCTAAGAGGTGACACATGTTAGAACACCACATGACCCCTTAGGACATCATATAACCCTTTATGACATCATATTGTCCTAAGGGGTCATATGTCATCTTAAGGGTTCATGTCATGTACTAGGATGTTAAAAATGATTCATATGTTTTCCTAAGGGCTCATGTCATGTACTAGGATGTTAAAAGGGGTTATATGGTGTCTTGATGGGTCATATGACATCCTAAGGGGTCATATGGTCTCATTAGGGGTCATATAGGTTTTTAACGAGCCACACGTGTTATAACACCACATGACTCCTTAGGACATCATAAGAGAGATAGAGAGTTTTAAAAAGGATAAAATGGGACAAAGGGAGAGAGGCCCTAAAATTACTTAAGGGGAGAGAGAGACAAAGAGTATTAAAAAGGCTAAAAGGGGACCAAGAGAGAGAGGCCTTAAAAAGACTTAAAAGGAGCGACACTATATGACCCCTTAGAACAATATGATGTTCTAAGGGATCATATGGTGTCATAAGGGGTCACATAGTGTTCTAATATATGTGTTCCCTTAGGACCCCATATGACCCCTAATGATGCCATATGACCCCTTAGGACCCCATACAACCCCTTAGGACACCATATGACAAATATAAATGGAGAGAGAGAGAGAGAGGGAGAATGTGTGTCATGTATTTAGAGAATAGAGGGAAGATATAAAGAAGGGTGAGAGAGATAGGTTTAAATCTTGGAGGAGAGGAGAGAGTGAGATAGAGAGATGGGGGAGAGAAGGGTAGAGAGGGAGTTATAGGAAGAGAGATTGGTCTAGAGATGGAGAGAGAGAGAGAGCTTAGTGATTACTTTAATTTAATTATGTCTAAAAAACTATTAAATCTAAATCTTGGGGAGAGAGGAGAGAGTGAGATAGAGAGTGATTACTTACATTAAAAAGAGAGGTTAAAACCACTAGATCCAAATCCAAGGGAAATAAGGATGTGAATGCCAAGTGGATTGCACATGTTGGAATGTAATTCACCCTCTTTTGTAAATAGATATGTTGAGTTATTGAATATGCAGAAAATGAAGACAAAATGGGTGAAATGAGGAGCTATTGATCTGAGATTGCATTGTAACTTCAGATCTGAGGTATTTAGACTAATACGAACCTGCCCTGCAAATTTGGAGAAAATTCATCGAGACTGAGTTGAAGTCGCACTCGGTCCTCTGAAAAATACATGCACCGAAAAGGGTCTTTTCGTCTCTGAAAATGAAGCCTAAATATGCAATTACAGTAGCACACATGAAACCTACACACATAAAAGAAGGGATGAAAGGTTGTGGATAGGGCTTTGCCTTGGTCAAACCTTGGTTGAGCAATCAACCTTAAAAGAAAGTATTTGAAAATGCTTAAATGTAAATAATAGAAATGTATACCTTGTAGATCTACAATTTGTTGATGATGGTTGCTTTGCTTCTTGAATGTAATCACAAGTGTTGCATGAAATGGCATGTAACATGACAAAACCCTAACACAAATGCATGCTTGCAAATGAATGTTGTAATGTTTCTCCAATGGATGAATGAAGAAGAAACGTGAAGAAGAAGAAGACTTGATGAATGCTTGAAGACTTGAACACTTGAATGCTAGACAATGTTAATGAATACTTCCTCATGAATTTCTCTTATTCTTCCATATCCCTCAATTCAGGGAATTAAGTCCCATTTAATACTTTCCTTGGAGAATTGATTTTCATCTCACTAAAGGCCGACATAGGAGAAACTAAAATCCCAAAGAGCAATTTAGGTTCAAGGGTCAGATGGACCCATTTTAGGGCCACCCAAAGAGGGAGGACAGTGATGCCACACACCTTTCCAAGGGGGACAAGGGATCCACGCCCCTGTCCTACCCTATTTTTGGGCCTGGATAGGGTCACAAGGTGACAGAAGGGCTAAAATGGGAGGAGATTCAGAAGAATGATGCAAAAAGGGGTCCCAATTGAGTAGTGAGATGTGTTGGCATTTTTTATGATTATGTTGTGATTGTCATTGATGGACACACACTTTCTATGAGATCACATTTTGTATGTATGAGTTAAAGCTCAACTGGTATTTGTTCCAATCGGTATGATGTATTATAGTCTTTAGACGATCAGTGTTTTGCAGAAAGTTTTTACTGATCTAAAGTGGTATGAAGACCCCAAGCGGCTCGAGGATCTCAAGCAGTACGAAGGAACGAAGCGGCACAACTCATATTTCTTAGTCTTCATTTTGACAAACTAGCAACCGGTATTTTTCTTAAACCGATATTTCATATGAACCGGTAATAATTTGTGATGAGTTACCAACCGACATTTTATGATGAGTTACCATCCACTGATTGTTTGGCGGTGCCAACACTTTAATGGTGCTTTTTGTGTCATGTTACAGAATATGTCTAGATGCATTGAACCTAGGAAATTGTATTGTAATCCTATTGGACCGACATGAAATTAGATTCCTTTATAAGGACATCAGGTGTAGGGTTTTAGGTTGTTGCTAGGGTTTAAGGTGGTTGAAGAGTTTTTTTTAAAGTGAGAACATAGAAGAGAAGTTAAGGTCTATGAGAGAAAGTAGAGTGTGAATGTGTTGAAGACTGAAGTAATGCTGGAATGCATTAGGAATGAGCTGTCAAGGATCTAACCAAACAATCTATGCTATTTGCTAGACCACTCACTTGTTGATTACTCACATCTTTGACAAGTCTGAGGCCCTTAACTAGGTAGGCCCAAAAAGCCTTTTGTAAATCCTCTAACAAGGTGGTTCACATCTATGAATCTAAAATCCTCTAGCAAGATAGTCTTTAATCAGACTTGTCTCCTAATAGAGATTGAGATTCCTAACAGGATCTGCTCTGGTAAAGAATATTGTATGACCTTAATCGGTCTGATCTTAACTGGTCTGGTTCCTATTTTGTAGATAGTTACTTGTGAGTTTCATCTCACCGTGGTTTTTCCCATTTGGGTTTCCACATAGAAACTTCTTGTGTTATGGTGTCTGTGCTTTTGTGGGTGAATGTATTACTTGTTATTTGGTTTGCATGTGTGCTAACCAGTTTGTTTGCTAAACTATTTTACCGGTTTACTACTAGATTAGTAAAGTGTTTAAGTACAGAGATTTTTGGCATAATAATTCACCCCCCCCCCTCTTAGTATTCATCAATTGGTATCAGAGCCAACTTTTCTATAAGTCTAACCACTTGGAAAGAGATATGGGGGAATACACTATGAGGGAACTTACTCATTAGCTCACTCAGTCTGAGTAAGCCTATGATGATCTTATCGTCAAATATAAGGCCTCTCAAGCAAAAAGGAGAGAACATGCTAAAAAATTGATGGAGCTATCTGAAAATAGTTCTTTTGATGAAGAAGTAGAAAAGTTGAATGAATCCAATTCCAACCTAAGAAAGGAGTTGAAAGGACTGACTATTTGAATGTGCCAAGAGCTTGAGAACCAAAGGAAAGTTGAAGACTTGGTAAAAGATAGAGATCATGAGATCTCCAAGTTAAAACAAGGAATCAGTTCCCTAACTTCTCAACTCCATGCAAGCAAGGTGGAAAAGGAAGACATGCAAGGAGAAATGAACATAGCCATCTCTGAGATTGCAAAATTGATGGAAGCAAATGCTGCTATTTCCAAAGAACTCTCCAAGTCAAAAGAATACTTGTTAAGTTCAACAAGAGTACTGTTAAGCTAGAGCAAAAGCTTGAATCAGCCAAACCTATCAGGAATACTGATGGACTTGATTACTCCGGTCATGAGGAAGGAGAGACCTCTAGTGCAAATGTTGAAGCATCAAAGAAGCAACCAACATTTAAAGGTAAAGGTAAGCAAAAGTTCAAACCTATTTGCTTTAACTATCTTAAAGAAGGACATACTGCTAATGTGTGTAGGAGCAAAGCCTACAATAATTTTCCTTACTTTATAAACAATGTACCTAGATCCGATAAGTTCAATGGTAATTGTTATGCATGCAACAAGTTTGGGCATAGAGCATTTGAATGTAGGTCTATTATGAACAACATTGGAAGATATCCTTAGAGGACTTAAGGAGTTGGTCTGGAACCTTTTGTGAACTAGAATCACAACTAGTTTAATACCTTTAACCATCAGTCAGGTAGCGGTGGCTATCAAGCGGCAACCAGATGGAGAGAAAACTGCTTGATTTGTCATGGTCATGGTCACATTGCTGCAACATGCAGGAGGAAGAATGGTAACATGAATAATGGACCTTGGAGAGCACCTGGAATGGTCTTCTATCATTGCAACAAACTAGGTCACATTGCTAGATTCTACAGAACAAGAAAGAACATATCAGATGACATACCGGATACTCCATAAGGAAAGATTGATATTGAAACTATTCAAGTGGATATGAACAAAACCTGGAAAAAGAAACCAGGAGTGTTGCAAGAAGAACTAGTTTCTATACCCAGTGTGGAAATCATGGAATCGGCAAACTAAGCATCAGAAAAGCTTAGGGGGAGCAAACAGTGAAATGCTTCGAACCCCTAGTTAGAACTGGTAAAATACTTTAACCGGTATGTGATATCTGTCAATTGACAGAAGACCAGAAATGGTAAAAGGTAAATTAGGGTTTACACCCTAATATTAGAGCATTTATTATGGTAGGTGGAGAACCTATTTAAAAGGAATTTTCAAATCTTTTCTCACTTATCATTTTTCAAGTGAAGAATTTTTTCAAGTGTAGAGCAAATGAAAGTGATTTATACTATGAATCAAAAAATTTATGAAATTCTCGAAGAAGAATCTGAGGCAAACATCTATTGGAGGAGTGTAGAATGCAAAGTGGTATCCCTGCAACCAAAGGAGTGTGTGGAGAAGTTCAATTGTGAAGCCCTAAATTTCAATCTACAAAGGTTTCTTCAAAATTCTCTATTTATCATGGCTTCCGCATCACATGATAGCTCTAGTACACTTGTTGATTCTATGGATTTCATTAAGTGAAAGTCAAAATACAATGCCCTGTCTCAAGTACCTGTTGGTGTTATAGTAGAAGAAGGCATTTTCAATTACATAGACTACAAAATTGAAGACCTAAGGTCTCTTGTAATCCATTCCTAGCTAAGCTTATTTTGAAGAAAGGATAAGAAGATTAAACCAAAATTCAGCATTCTGGAAAACAATAAACTTCACAATGTAGTTTACTTTCTTGAAGAATTTTCTGATGATCACATTTGCATTATTCTAAGCAGGGCACATGGTGATAAGATGTACCTAGAGTGGATGCATGATATCACACTGGAAGTGATTCATGCCATCACCGGTTTCTGTAACATAGGGGAAGTACCAGCCCTAAGGAAGGTCAGCAAGACTGAAATGTCCAAGCTCACCAGTTCAGTGAGCAACTCATGTGGAATGACCATCAACTCAATCAAGGATGATATGGTCAAGTATGCATACATGGTGATAGGTTACTAGATGTTCTCTACTAGCAGAATTAATTTTGTCTCTACTACAGTGGTAAATGCTGCTTATAGGATGATCAAGGAAGATGCATCATTTGATCTATGCACTTGTATGCAAAGACAACTTATGTTGAATCTTAAGTTGATCAAACAGGACAATGCATTGAGATTTAAGTTCAAACAACTACTGGTTGGTTTTTTATTTTACTTCCAAGGCTAATTTCCAGGAGTAGGTGACATCCATTAGTCTACCGACCAACCAGTGACAAAACTAATCAAGTAAAGCCTACAAGTGGTTGGAACCAGCTATCTGGAAGCATTGAACAAATACTTTGATGAGTTCAGATGCAAGATGAGCCAAAGGATAAGAATATCTAGTGAAATAGTCAAAAAGTATGAGGAAGACATCTGCTTCACCATCAAAGTGGATGAATGCATAATGGAGGTCATTGAGCCTAGGCAGGAAGAAGTGGAGCCTATGGGCTATGAGGTAATGTATGATATGTTGGACAGGTATGCTTCTACCCTAATCACCTCACCCCTTGATCCTAAGGCAAAGAGAACCGGCACCTATCTGGAAAGGGTTACATCGGTTGAAAAACCCTCAGAAAAGAAAGGAAAGGCAGTGCCTTCAACATCGACACTAGTTACTACAGCCACTCCAAAAGTGACCAAGCGGTCACCAGCTAAGAAGAAACAAGAAGTTGCACCTACCAAAGTCTTTGAAAGGAAGCGGAAGACAAAAAGTAGTACACCGGACTCAGAAGAATCTGTGTCAGAAGAACCTCCTAAGAAGATGACTAGGCAAATAAAGAAAAAGACAAAGAATGAATTGGCAACATCTGCACTAGTAAATATTGATATTTCTTCTTACAAACCTTTGACACATTGTTAAAGAACTATAAATAATATTAGGAGAAAATTGTTGAATGATTTAATTGATTGTTTTGATGACTTCAATGATAATGAAAAGGAAGAAGTTGAACAAGAAATCATTAAGTATTTATGTGTAAATGACCGGTCACCTTCAGAAATTAGATCTGAGACACTAGATCTTTGTATAATTCTTTAGACAACAAATGGCACATTGCCATAGAAAAGGAACGGGAAATGAGGGAGGAAATATTTTCTCAATATTTTCTTAATGTATCAAATTCAAAACTTTCCAAAGTTATGAATAAATACAAAGGCCTCTTCTTCATGAGAAGAAGAAGACTCCTGTTACTAGAAGGAAAGGTTCATGAAGTGATAAAAGATACACATACTCATGCTCAAGAAGCTCTAAGGATGCACCAAGTGGCTAAAGCCAATAGAAAAGCTGAACAAGAACCGAAAACTAGCAAACCGGATGAGGTGTATAACAGTGAAGGAGACCAATCATAGAACAAATCGACCCCATTGATGTTGATGCCTTAGATGGTGAAAATGTTACTTAGGGTACACCATCAAAAGGAACAAGACATGAGAAGCAGGCAGAAGAAGAAAAGAAGAAACATGAAGCAGAAAAGAAGAAATAGGCAGATGAAGAAGACAAGAGAAAAGAGGAGAAAAAGAGAAAAGAGGAAGACGATAAGAGAAGAGAGGAGGAAAAGAAGAAAGAGGAAGAGGATAAGAGAAAAGAAGAGGAAAAGAAGAAAGAGGAAGAGGATAAGAGAAAGGAGGAGGAGAAGAAGATAAGAGAAGAGGAAAACAAGAAACAACAAGAAGAGGACAAGAAGAAGGAAGAGTACAAGAAATAAGAGGAGAAGCGGAAAGAGGAAGAGAAGAAATAGGATGAGGAGAAGAGAAAGAAGGAAGAGGAGAAGAAAAAGAATGAAGAAGAGAAGAAGAGAAAAGATGAAGAAAAGAGACAAGAAGAAGAGAAAAGAAAGAAAGAAGAAGAGGAGCAGAGGAAGGCTCAAGAAGAGAAGCAAAAAGCCAAGGACAAGGAAGCAGTAGCAAAGAGCACACAGGTGGAGACCCCAATGGCAACTAGTAGTCAGGATAAACTGGCTGACATTGCCAGTCCTATTGACCTCCAGTCTATAAATGAATCAAAGCTATTGCAGAGCATTAAGCTTGCTCAAGAGTGATTGGATGCTCTAAGGAGGAAAAAGGAGGAAGATGTTATCCAAATTAAGGTGGAAAAACTTACCAGTTTGATACCTGGTATGAACCTTTCCAATATTGATTCCTCACTTGCACAATTGAAGCTCCTATGTACAGTTGTAGAAGACCAGGTGCAAATCCTGGAAGAGGTCGCATAAGCAAATTCCAAGAAGGAACATCAAAAGGCTCTGGACACTGCCTTGGTGAGAAAACCAATAGAGCTCCGGTCTGATCTCCAAAAGGCACAAAAGGATATTAGAGATGCAATGAATAAGGGCAATCTACTACTCAGCAAGATTTTCCAAACTCATTTATTCTATGATGATGTGCTTGCTAAGAAGGACAAACTACAATCTGATATGCAATCATTTTTTAGCACCTTCAAGATGCCCTATGACTCCTTCTTCACCTATGGACAAATTGTTCACTGGCTTCAACTATAGTCTGCAAGACTAGAGGTAGAGATAAGTAACCAGAGACAAAATTTGCAAGAACTTCAACTAGTCCTACTACCAAGACTGCAAATTCTCTAGAAGTGCTATCTAAATCTTGATGCGCTAACGGTCACTCAAGAGATGAGCATGATTGATGCCATGGAAGAGCAGGTCTCCTAGATGTAGATAGAGAAAGAGGTGGCTACATCCCTACTTGAGTCATGGTCCTTATCCATGAAGCAATTTTTGCAAAACTTTAAATCAGTTTTTGATAAATTTTACTCTTTATTGTCATAAACACTTATTATTTTAATACTAATGAAATAGGGGTTAGTCTGCAATATTTTTTTTGTCATTGTTGGTGAAGGGGGAGAAGTATATAAATTTTGATGGTTTGATGTATACTTTCATGTTATTTTTGTTAAGGAGTAGTATACATTGCATTTTCTACAAAAGGGATAGTGTATATGCTTAGGGGGAGTAATTCTAATTATCGCATATTCTTTATTGTAAAACACTTAGATGTCAAAATTTTCCAAAGTGTTGCCATCAATGCAAAAGGGGGAGATTGTTGGTATTTTTGATGATTATGTTGTGATTGTCATTGATGGACACACACTTGCTATGAGATCACATTTTGTATGTATGAGTTAAAGCTCAACCGGTATTTGTTCCAACTGGTATGATGTATTATATCTTTAGACTATCGGTGTTGTGCAGAAAATGTTTACCAATCTGAAGTAGTATGAAGACCCCAAGCGGCTCGAGGATCTGAAGTGGTATGAAGGAACAAAGCGGGACAACTCATATTTCCTAGTCTTCATTTTAACAAATTGGCAACTGGTATTTTGCTTAAACAGGTATTTCGTATAAACTGGTAATACTCTATGATGAGTTACCAACCGACATTTTGTGATGAGTTACCATCTACCAATTTTTTGGCAGTGCCGACACTTTAATGGTTCTTTTTGTGTCATGTTATAGAATATGTCTAGATGCATTGAACCTAGGAAATTGTATTGTAATCCTATTGGACTGACATGAAATTAGATTCCCTTATAATGACATCATGTCTAGTGTTTTAGGTTGTTGCTAGGGTTTAAGGTGGTTGAAGAGTTTTTTTTTAAGTGAGAACATAGAAGAGAAGTTCAGGTCTGTGAGAGAAAGTAGAGTGTGAATGTGTTGAAAACTGAAGTAGTGCTGGAATGCATTAGGAACTAGCTATCAAGGATCTAACCAAGCAATCTATGCTATTTGCTAGATCACTCACTTGTTGATTACTCACATCTTCGACAAGTTTGAAGCCCTTAATTAGGTAGGCCCAAAAAGCCTTTTGTAAATCCTCTAACAAGGTGGTTCACATCTGTGAATCTAAAATCCTCTAGCAAGGTAGTCTTTAATCAGACTTATCTCCTAATAGAGATTGAGATTCCTAACAGGATCTATTTTGGTAAATAACATTGTATGACCTTAACCGGTCTAACCTTAACCGATCTGGTTCCTATTCTGTAGATAGTTACTTGTGAGTTTCATCTCACTGTGGTTTTTTCCGTTTGGGTTTCCACGTCAAAACCTCTTGTGTTATGGTGTTTGTGCTTTTGTGGGTGAATGCATTACTTGCTATTTGGTTTGCATGTGTGCTAACCAGTTTGTGTACTAAACTATTTTACTGGTTTACTACTTGATTAGTAAAGTGTTTAAGTACAGAGATTTTTGGCATACTAATTCACCCCCCCCCCCCTTTTAGTATTCATCAAGATGCAGTCACCAAGGTGAGGGCCTAAAACATAGTCAAAATTGCAAGGGTCACAATTTTGTGATGCTACATTTAGTCCCCACTTTAGTGGGAGTATGGCTTACACCAATAATGTTGATAAAGTAGAAGAAAGAGAGATGAAGATAAGAGATGCAAAGAAAGATCACAAGGGGTATAAGATGTAACTAATCTCGATGAACCAAGCCCCCAATCTTTAGTAAGAAGGCATGCAATAAAAGCTAATATCTTAAGACCTCAATTCAACTAGCCGAATAGATCTTGATATGAAAAATATATCAATAAACTAATATCATTCTTGAAACATAAAATGCCATCTCATGAACACATATAAGCACATAAAAGAGCAAATTTGTCATCATCCATAAACCATCAATAGTAGAATTATGAGTTCATGAGAGGAAGAAGAGAGATAACATGAATACACACTTTGGTGATCCATGGGAAGAAAGGTGAACAAGAGAAACTATGGACATCTCTCCCCTAGAACTAGGTAATCCATGGAGAAAAAAGGACATGGAAAACTAGCCCCTAGATTCTGTCTAGGTGATCCATGTAAGGGAGGAGAGTGAGAACACCGTTTGTTCCCCTCAACCTCATGCACATGTGTGCAAGTGAGGTTAGAAGCACCTCATAGGAGCCTATGCCTGAGTATGATACAACCTGTATAAGTTGTATTGTACAAATATCAAGAAAGGCATGAGTTCTCGCTTTAAGAGACTATGCTCTGGTTTCGAGAATAATCACCCTACATAAGAGAAAAGTGGTGACATCTCTCTCTAAGAGGCTACTCTCTGGTTTCGAGAATATCCCACTGTATAAGGGAAAAGTAGTGACATATCTCTCTAAGAGGCTTCCCTCTAGTTCTGAGAATGACCCACTATATAAGAGATACAATGTGCAAGAGAAATATAATACAAAAGCAGCAGTGTGGGTGCCCCCGCTTAAGATTTCAACATAGTTTAATGTTGATATCTTAAGGAAATTAGAACAAGGATACCTACCTTTTACACCAAGAAGATATCCATCATGCAATAATTTCATAGATCCAAGCAAGAGAGGGAATACTCTTCGAGCAAGGATGAGATAGTTGAAAAGAGATATCTTGTTGTAAGTGTAAAGGAGATCCTTGGGGGAGAATAGATCTTTGTTCAGAAGACATCTACCCCCCAAGATGATTTTTATTAGACAAATATAACAACTTCTAGAATAAAGCAAAGAAGAGAGCAAGAATTCAATCGTTACTCTTATTGCTAAGTGAAAGGGATTCTTGATGAAGGATGACTCAATTTTACCCCAATAGGGATGGGTGAATTTATTATAGATGTACATTACCAACTGTGAAGGAGATTTTAGTCAAGGACTTACACCTCTTATATAAGTGGGAGCCCTTGGGAAAACAACAACAACTTCACACAAGAAATAACTTCAAGTAATAAAACTCACAACATCCACAAAATAGGAAAGAGTAGATCCTTTAGAGAGAGGGCGAGGGATCATTTCTCCCCAAGTGTAGGACAATGAGAAGAATTACACAACCATTTCTCCCCAAGTGTAAGACAATGAGAAGAATTACACAACTTCTAGAGAGAGTCTACTCATAAGAGACATACCATTTCAATAAAGGAATACATCCTAACCAAGGAATAGACATGCGCTCGCATGAAGGATAACTTCATGCAAGAAAGGACATCAAGTTTACGAATAATGTACTTCATAAAGAAAATAGTGAAACCTTGGAAAGAGGAAAGGGAATATTCTTGCCCCAAAAGCATAGAGGAAAGAATACATAGACTATTACGTTGCTCACTAAGTATGATCGCACCTAAAATTATACCATCGTGAATGACAAGGAGCACCCAATAGGTAGAATAATGATGTCATATAGTGAGGAGAAACATAATAGGAACTTGAATGTTATTTTAAATAATCATGATGAATATGCCATTCATTGTAAGATGTTATTTTTAAAATTCCTAAATAAATGTAATGTTGTATTTGTGTTTTCAAAGCTTGACACTTATTAGTAGAATGGCCATGGGTTTGATGATATTTACAAAAAGAAGAATTTTGAGAATGCTGTTTATGTTTTCTTCTTCATTAAGGACAAAGATGAGATATTAAGTTGGAATTCGGAAGATTGGTCAACACATTTTCTTGTTGCAACTCAAAATTAGAATGAGAAGGTGTGGATTTACAAGACAATGGAGAAGAAGATGTTGACAAAAGAAAGTGTGATTTCTCAAGACTTTCAAGAATTTGTTGAACACATCTTAGAACTCGTCCATTGTATTTTATCCTATCAAGACATGTGTTAGAAGGAGAAGTGGAAATTGGCTTAGAAGCTTGGATAAAAGACACAAAAGATTTTGTGGGGGCCTCAATCTTAGATTGAGGGGTCTTGTATCTATTGGAGGAGGGTGTAAAATATCTTGTACCCCAATTCTTTTTTTTAGAAGCATTATTGATAGGAGATGGTGTTGCCGAAGGAATCATAGTACTAAAGGGGGGAATATATCCCACTTCGTCTTAAGTGAAATTATAAGGACTAGAATTGGCCTTTATTAAGTGAAGTTCATTGTTATATATGAATTTGATTGTGCAATGAAGGGTAGAAGGGACTACTTTCATAGCATGAATCAACGGTCTACCTAGAAGAAGTTAATAATTAAGATGGTTGGACATGACATGAATAGGAGTAGGAAAATTCACAAGCCCTACTTTAATAGGTAATATGACTATACCAAACGACTCTCTAGGAACATTATCAAAGCCATGCACACCAAAATTGATCAGGTTGAATAGAAGAATAATCCCAATCTATCTTATCTAATAAGTCAACACAACAAATGTTAAGAGTTGACCCATTGTCAATTAAAGTACCTCTTATCTTTTGTTCATAAATGAAAGAAGTAATAATAAGGGGATCATGTCTATTTTTAACCTATATAGAAGGAAATTCATCTTGTGAGAATGTGATATCATTTGGTTTAGAAGAAGGATGAGGAACCACCCTTTGTAAGGCTTCTTGGATCAACTTATGATATGAAGGTGAAGTTTAAATTAAATCCCAAAGGGAAATCTCAGCTAAGATATCATGAATATTTTCCACAAGACTAGGTTCCCTAGAAACATGTTTCATAGAATGAGGAGGGGAAGGAAGAGAGGTAAAAAGAATATTGGGATCTTTCTTCTTTACACTAGCATTAAATGAGTGATGTAGTTCAGAACCATATTTTTCCTCTAGTTCCCTTTCCATACTAGTACTTTCACATATGTATTTTACATTTTTTAGGATATTAGAAGGTTTTTTAGGTCTAGGCTTCTCATAATGACAAGCATGAATGGTATTGACTTGACTAGGTTATTTTTTTTCTAAGGATACATCTTGAGAAAGAAGAGAATCCTTTCTGTAAGACATCTTTTTTATTAGGAAAGAGACTATCATATGTACTTAATGCTTCATCTCTATTGGGAAGATCATGAAAATAACGTATGGTATCACTAGGATAAGTAGCTATAATATCATCCTCTTGCACCAAATAATCCTTATGAGGGAGGTACTTTTTAGGAGAAGAAGGAACACAATTCTCCAAAGATTTATCTTTAAGAGGGAGATCTTTGAAAGAAGTGTCCATATTCCCTTTTTGCATCAATGTGCCCTCATTAAAGATATCAATTTTGGGAGAGGGTAAATCATATCTATGAATGAAAGGGAGAACTAAATTATCATCATATGCATGAAAGGGAACATCATGAACTTCCTTGATGTAGCTTGAAATTGAATTAGAAAAATAAGATAAGAACTCCATATTCATTTATGAAAAACTAGAAACTCATATGTCATTTAACCATAATAATATGTTGGCATTCTACACTCTTATGAGAATAGTTGATGTTTTCATTGAAGGCAATCAACTGGCAAGTCACCGACAATTGGTTTCTACATGTTTGGCATCAAAAACTTTATACACCAGTAGACACTAGCACTGACAGGCACTTACACTAGCATTCAGATTACATCGGCAACAATGCATACCAAAACTTCAGTCGACATGGTATATTGTAAGAGACTCATGAGATCTTATAAGTCATTTTGTAATAGATGTGTATTGTATAAGGTGATATAGTTGACGATGAAGGTTTTGGTTATAGACTACGCTTAAACCAGTACTGAACCTGGCATGAGAGATGCTATTTTGAGCACTACATTGTATTGGATTACATAATCCAATTTTGTAGTCAGTGTAACTCTTAATTGAGCAGTGAGCTCTAGGCAGTTGGCCTCCCTGCATGTGCAGTCCCCTCATTGTAAGTAGTATTTATTCATTGGCTAGTGAGTAAATATTGTGGGTCAAAAATCCCACTGAGGTTTTTCCCACACTGGGTTTCCTCGTTAAATATCTTGTGTTATGGTGTGTTTCTATTCTGTCTCTATTATTTATGTTTATTCCATTAATTCTTATTTACTGGTAAACTATTTTGGGATGCAAAGTTATAAATAAGTTTAAATATTCTCTCCACTAGTCAGACACTGATTCACCCCCCCCTCTCAGTGTCTTTGGGACTATCATTGAATCTAAAAATTAGTATCAGAGTCTATTCCTCTATTTGCAAAAGCTTAACAGCTTGAGCGAGATTCTGACACCGGTATAGATGGAGAACTTAAGAAAATAGTTGGAAGGAGCTCTTGAAGATTTTGATGCAAAAAAATTGAAGAATATCAAACTTGAAGATGATCTGAGGATTGCATAGGAATTCATTGAAGGACTTTAGGAGAACTTTGTTATAGCACAAAATAAAAGAAAATAACTTCATGAGAAGATGCAAAATGATGATGATAAAAAGGAGACTCTCAGAGACATTGCAAATAAGTTGAGACAAGAAAATAGTAATATGAAGAATGAAATGCAAGATATGACTATGAGGTTATGTAAGGATATTGAAGATTTGACTAGGGGACTTAATGATGCTGGAAATGAAAATCTTAGACTTGGTCATGAAAATAATATGTTAAAGATAGATCCGATTCACATGCAAAATGATTAAGTTGAGCTTGTGAGATATGTTGGATCTTTGGAAAATGAGTTGTCTATTGCAAATACACACAAAGAAAAATTCAAGAAAACTTCAAAAGAACTTGATGACATTCTTAAAAGATAGAAACCTGATGGAGATATAAATGGACTTGAATTTGAACATGGAGAAAGTTGCAGTACTACAAACAATCAAGACCAGGACAAACTGGTAAGATAACCTAATGCTTATAAATTTAATGGGAAATGTTTTAATTGCAACAAATATGGTCACAAAGAAAATCAGTGTAGATTTAGAAATAATCAGAATTCAAACTCACCCACCAGTCAATGTTCCAAATGCAACAAAGTTGGTCATAATTCAGAAAATTACATAATGAATGTGAAATGCTATGTTTATGGAAGATTTGGGCATTTGTCTAATCAATGCAGATCACAAACCGGTCAAGGATATGGAAAGGCTTTTTAGAGGAATAATGTAACTTGTTATGCATGTAACAAGATTAGACATATTGCTAAATTTTGTAGAAGAAAGAATGCACCGATGAACAACAAAGGATCTAGTTTGAAGGGCAAAGAAAAGGTAGATGAAGTAAAACAAGAATTTTCAAAACAATGGATTAAGAAGAGCGATCAGAGAACTGATGAAACTATCTCTGCACCGGTAGAACGGAGTAACCCTCCACCAGTAGGAGATTCTTCATCTAACTAAGGAGTAATCCTTAGGGGGTATTGCAACAAGTTGAAGATCATGCATTCTACCCTTGGTTGATGGTGAGAAGATACATTTCTTCTTTATCGGTAGGTGTGTTAAGTTTTTACTTAACCAGCGAGCATTTAATGTAGTTTTAAAGAACCTTTTTGGCTATAAAGCACTGGGAAACCCTCATTTTGAATTCACTAAGCATTCAAACAATCAGAGAGTGCAAAATTGAGCAAGGGCATTCTAAGGCAAAGATGCGAAGTGATTTTTCAGGCATTTAGAATTTTGGTTTAGAGGTATTTTTCTTTGCAATGGCTTCCTCATCTTCTGTTCTAGAGTTTATTTTGAACCCTACCATTGTGGAAAATGTCAAATGCCCTAGACCCATATTCAAGATTATCCTCGAGATTGAGAAAGAAGATGACTCTGTAGGAGCTTTTTCAAAAATACCAAAAGGTGTAGCATTTGTAGAAGACCCTAGAAATTACATACATTTCAACATAGGAAACCTAGAGACTGAGGAGTTGAAGAAAATGTTTAATAAGGTCATTACTGATGAACATGGTGCGATTAAACTTGAACATAAGGTTCTGGAAAATTTAGGTTTTATTGAAATTCTAAATATTCTCAAATTTACAAAGGAAGTTGTAAGAATTGTATTAAGAAGAGTCCATGGAGAGTTCATGTGGTTGGAGTCAGTTTGCAAGATTACCAAGGATGCAATTAAGGCAGTTACTGGTTTACCTTCAATTGGTAGTAGGCCTGTTAAAACCAAGAAGATACCTAACAAGGGAGTTATGGGTTTAACCAGAGCAACATTTGATAACAGGTCACTTAGAGTGAATGATGTTAAGGACATAAATGTAAGATATGTGATTATGGTACTAGGTTACAAAGTAACTCATGCAAATAGACTAAATTTTGTTTCTAGTCTATGTATTCACAGAAATGGTAAACAATAATGTTAAGATTGATGTGTATGAATGGCTTAAGGATGAATTAATTGACAACCTAAATAAGATTAAGGGAGACAAGAAAGGTACTTTGGGTGGACTCACAATACCGGTTCCCACTTTTTGACCAACTTTGGCACTTAGATGAACATTTTGAAAAAAACCTTCACTTTCTCACACCTATAAATTTTAACCTGTTAATAATTTGAAGAGGATGTAAACTAGTGATTTGTAACATCCTTTTTGTAGATTCTAAATATTATTTTTTCAATTTTTTTTGAATAAAATTCTATTGATGTTTCCATCTCCCCCAAAAAGTAGTTTTTTATAGCAAACAACATTTTTTAAGAGTGATGTGCATCCCAAAACACATAATTTTTTTTTATAAATGATAAAAACTTAATTCTTTTGAATTTTGATTTATAACATCAATACCCAGGGTATGCAGTTGGTTTGATAGTGATATGTTAAATATGTTTCATTTTATTAAGTTTTGAATTTCGAGTAATTATAATTTAGGTATAGGTGTATGTTTGAACACATAAATTTTTCTATATATCAAAATTCAATTTTATTTTTTTTGTTAGAAAGAAGACAATAATACCTAGTGCATATATATTTTTTACTTTTTTGAAATAGTTTACTATTTTTCCCAATGCATTGAACAAAGAAGTTCAAGTTCAGTGAAAAATGCACATTCCTAAGAAATAAAATAAAAATATATTAATGAAATTAAATATATTAAAAATTATACTATTTGTAAATCTTATAATAAGGGCTAAATACTTAAAAAAATAAAACTTCTAAATGAATTTATTTGACCCCCCAAAAGCTAATGTAAAATTAGCTTTTTATGAACATTTGGTAGATACAAAGGAGACTCCATTGCAAGTATGATTTAGAAGTAGAGAGGTTCTATCCAAGAAATTTTGATCTAAGAGCCTTTGATCTAACTCTCTTCGATTAATTACTTCAAATGGGACCTCTTAAAGCTTAAATAATTATATTTTTTTATAAAATATATGATTTCAACAAAAATCAGGATGTACCAAAAAGTGGGAACCAGCATGGTGAGTTCACCCCTTTCCATTTTGGTAATCTTCTCATATGCCTAATGATGTGCTTTACCAAGGAGATACCCAACATAGGTCACAAGGATTTTGTTTATGACATCTTGGTAGGAAGACAGATACAAGATGCTTTCACTGGTACGGACATTGATAGTATTAAGAACATCATAGACTATTTCAAGACATTTCAATCTAAGATGAGAGCAAGAGAGAGACTACCACATAGCATAATTGACAAATATGACAACAAAATCTATTTTATGATAAAGAGAGATGAAACTTGGATGGAAGCAGTAAGCCCTAGAACTATTTGGGTTACTAAGATGGGTTATGAGGTTGACCTATCAGTCAAGAAACTTATGCTAAAGCTCTACTTGATGCACCAAGAGAGCCTTCTAAGAAATTGTTTGGAAATGCAAAAACCATAGAGAGAAACATATCTATGCAGAAAAGGACAAAGAGAAGAGAACAAATTATCAGAGATGCCTCCAAGAAGGTCAAGGAAATCAAAGAAAATGTCATCAATATCAATGGTATATCAGCCAGTGAGCTTGAAGGACTGCAACTTGAAGGACATGTTTCACCAGTTGTAACATCCTCTAATACTAATAGTGGTAAGGCTGTTGAGTTTAAAAGAGTAGAAAGGAAGAGAAAACTCTCACCAGTACCCTCTCCTTCACCTAAGAAAACTAGGACACTAAGGAAGAAACAATAGGCAGTTAGGGAACTAAAGAAGAAACTTACACCTAAGAAGAAATAGACACTAGTTACCCCCTCACTAGATGATTTACTAAATGAGATAACAGAGGAAGGTAATCTATCTAATGTGAATAAATGGTATAATTCTTTTAATGATTATGATAGAAACACCATTGAAGAAAGAATTGTTTTACAATTAGATATTTACAAAAAAGTTTTGATAGAAGTGATTGATGAGCTATCAAATGATCTATACATGAGACTAGAAGCTAAAAGGCTATCTGTAATGGAATTGGATAAGAAATTGAAATTTGAACCACTCTTGGTTGTTCATCTAGTAAACTCCAAAGAAGAGATAGATGAACTTATTTTTGAAGCTAACTGGTCAGTATTTGCTAGTGAACACTGACAAGTGAGCCTGATGGTTGGAAGAGTCAAGGAGATTGCTGATGAGACTAGAGATAAATGGGATATATTATTTGTTGAAAAGGAAAAGCAAGAGGAAAGGAGAAGACCTAAAAACACATTCAAATTATATCAGAAAGACAAGGACAAGGGTAAAGGCAAATTTAGTGATATTCCAAACATAAAGGTTACAGATAATCTTCCACCGCCACCTTTGGATACACCACCAATACACATAGAAGATCCACTAGTTATTGATACTAAAGGTATAACTCTTGACAATACTAATCCAGAGTCTGAGATACTCTTTACAGTGAATGTGGATACTTAGGAGGTAAAAATTGTTGTGGACAAGGAAACTACAAAGGTTAAGACAGATAATGTTGATATTAGCAAGATTTCAGAGAAACCGGCACAAATAGTTGACTCTCAAGAAACTAACATACCAACTCAAATAGAGCAACTGTCAGAGACTGAAAAACCAATAGAGGACAAAGGTAGTAGCACAGGGCCACTATAATATGAGAAACTGGCAGTAGAACTTTTAGAGAAACAAACTAAGGTAGAGGTTCATGTTGACACTAAGAAACTGGCAGTTACAGAGACACTGAAACAATCTGAGAAACCAGTAAAGGTAGAGATGCAAACACAGATAGATCCACCAGAAGAAAATTTAAGTAAAATGGATACATCTGATGGAAATAAAGAGGATATAGTGAAGGTGATTGGTCAGACATCTATTGAGATGAAATCTATAGATGAATCAAGTACATCTACATGTGAATTCAGACCCACTAACATAACAAAGGTACTTTTGGATTCTATTAAGAGGATAACTGATTGCAATGCATTGGATTTTAAGGTAATTGATAATACTTTACCTATCTTGAAAATGATTTCACCTACATGTTAGATAGATCACATTAAGGATTCTTTAGGTAAATTGGACACATTGTCCAAATTCATTGCTAATAATGTAATAACTATAGATAAAGTAAATGAGGATATCATAAAGGAGAGAGTTGAAAAAGAGAAAAACACATTCTTTGAAAACATGATAAATAAATGTATTGATCATGTGGGTAAACTTTTGCGTGTACTCAATTCTACAATTTTGGACTATAAGGAGTTGTATAGGGAAGCATGCAAACCTCATTGTTTAACTGAGGATATTGATGAGGTGATCTAGAAGACACAAAAAGAAATTGATGAAAT
The DNA here is from genome assembly GCF_030272615.1 of Cryptomeria japonica. NCBI lineage: Eukaryota > Viridiplantae > Streptophyta > Pinopsida > Cupressales > Cupressaceae > Cryptomeria > Cryptomeria japonica. The sequence goes on along the minus strand of NC_081411.1, from coordinate 778,104,262 downwards.
TATGGATAATATTATAGGTTCATTTGGACTTATATCAGTTTTTGAGTAGGAAATGATAGTTTTTGAGGATAAGTTAGAAAAACTTGAGAAAGAGAAGCCAAGAATAAGGTCTAATTCCTGGGAATTAAAGGGAAAACTTGGTCCGAGGCTAGATAATTTGATTACTCAGAGAGATGAATTATCTAAGGCAACAGTACAAGGAGAGAGATCACTGAAGCAGCAAATGCACTATCTCACTGGTATGATCCAACAGACTGAGGCAACTTTAGATGACAACAAGAAATTTATGCAAAGTCTGAATATGATTTTGGCAGACATCTTTCAGATTGTAACCAACTAGTTACAAACCTTGAGATAGCATTTTTGTACTCTTTTGATTATTTATGACATCCTTTGTCATTGATGTCAAAGGGGGAGTAGTGAAGAGAAAAATGCATGTACAAAGGAGATCACTTACTCAGGGGACACACATCTTTTTGGATTTTAGTTTTTGGATAACGGTTTTGATTTTTCTCATGAATGTTGCCATCAATGCAAAAGGGGGAGATTGTTGGCATTCTACACTCTTATGAGAATAGTTGATGTTGTCATTGATGGCAACCAACTGGAAAGTCACCAAAAATTGGTTTCTACATGCCCGACATCACAAACTTCATACACCAGCAGGCACTTACACTGGCAGGTAGATTACATCGGCAACAATGCATACCCGAACTCCAGCCGACATGGGATAAAGTTTTGTTTATATGAATTGTTTTGTAAATGTAATTATCTTTTGTAAGATGACATGGTATATTGTAAAAGACTCATGAGATCTTATAAGTCAGTTTGTAATAGTTGTGTATTGTATAAGGTGATATAGTTGACAACAAAGGTTTTGGTTATAGACTAAGCTTAAACCGGTACTGAACTTGGCATGAGAGATGTTGTTTTGAGCAATACATTGTATTGGATTAGATAATCCACTTTTGCAGTCAATGTGACTCTTTATTAAGCAGTGCACTCTAGGCTATTGGCCTCCCTGCATGTATAGGCCCCTCATTGTAAGTAGTATTTATTCATTGGCCAATGAGTAAATATTGTGGGTCACAAATCCCACTGAGGTTTTTCACACACCGAGTTTCCTCTTTAAATATCTTGTGTTATGGTGTGTTTCTATGTTGTCTCTATTATTTTTGTTTATTGCATTAATTTTTATTTACCAGTACATTGTTCTGGGATGCAAAGCTATAAATAAGTTAAAATATTTTGTCCACCAGTTAGACACTGATTCACCCCCCCTCTCAATGTCTTTGTGACTATCATTGAATTTAACATAAGGTTCACCCCATACATGCATAGAAAATTGAATAAATGAGGGAAAATAGATTTTGAATTGGAAATTTGAAATTCTGAAATTTGAATTTGAAATTTGAAATGTTGCAAAATAATTGAATAATGCAAAATTCTAGGAAAAATGATTACTCAATTAAATGAAAAAATTGATTGAAAGAATAAAGAGCAACAATGCAACCTCCTAGGAAATTGAAATTTAAAATTAGGATAATGTAAAAATAACTTCTAAATTTAAAATTAAAATTATTCAAAAGAGATTGAATTTTAAAATTAAGGCATTGTGAAAATAACCTCTTAATTTTAAAATTTGAAATTGAAGGAATTAATTTAAAATTAAAAATTAGGGCTCTTTTAGTTAACCTCTTAATTTTAAAATTTAAATTTAAAATTGTCCACAAGAGATTTAAATTTAAAATGAGGGCCTTGCAAAAAGAACCACTTAATTTAAAATTTAAAAATTAGCTCTAAGATTGATATTTGTTGGGAAATACACAAGATTAATATAAATTTAAAAATTAGAGTGTTTAATTAACCACTTAATTTTAAATTTTAAATTTGAGACTATCCACAAGAAAATTAAATTCAAAATTAAGGTCTTGTAAAAGGAACCACTTAATTTTAAAATTTAAATTTGAAAATAGATCTAAGATTGGAATTTGAAAATTGAAAAATTGGGAAATGCATAAAATTAATTTAAATTTAAAAATTAGGGTTTGTTTAGTTAACCACTTAAGTTTAAAATTTAAATTTGAGATTGAAATTTGATCTAAGATTTCAATTTTGAATTTGAATTGAAATTAAAAACCAAATTTGAGGAAGGAAATTCAAAATTTAACCAAACCAACAAACTCAATTTTTAAATTTTTTTAAAATTAGGGTTTTTGAAATTAACCACTTAATTTTATAAATTTATTGTGAAATTTGTCTTGTAGATGAAATTTTGAATTATGAAATTGAAAAAGTGCTCAGATCTAAAATAATTTATTCAAATTAAACAATTAACAAGCTCAATTTTGAAATTAAAAAATAGGGTTTAATGAAATCAACCTCTAAACCTTTAAAATTTGCAAGGAAATCAAACTTGTAAATGAAAATTTGAATTTTAAATTGTACACACTTAGATCTGAAAACAAAAATCAAAACTAATGGTTTAATACGTCGGGTTCACCAAAATGTAAAGTGGAAAATTGAACCCTAGAGATTCCCCACCTAGGAGAGAGAAAGGAAATCACTAGGATGATTTTCACTTGGGAGATACTTTACATTAAAAATAGGGGTTGAACCCACTAGATCCAAATCCAAGGGAAATAAGGATGTGTATGCCAAGTGGATTGCCTTTATCAGTCTGTAAAATCTGCAATCCTAAAAAGAATTTTATTTCTCCAATCATAGACATTTCAAATTCATGCTGTATTTTAAGAGAAAATTCTTTGCATAATCCATCTTCTCCTCCAAAGATTATATCATCAACAAATACTTCCATAATCAAAATGTCATCATTAGTTACTTTGTAATATAAATTGCTATTTGTATTTCCTTTAGTAAAACCAATTTTTAAAAGATACTTATCCAATCTTGCATACCAGGCTCTTGGAGCTTGTTTTAATCCATACAGAGCTTTTCTTAATCTGCAAACCATATCATTGTTATCTATCAAAGAAATTCCATCAGGTTGTTCAATATAGACTTCCTCTTCAAGATCTCCATTCAAAAATGCACATTTAATATCCATTTGATAAACTTTGTAATCCTTGTGAGCTGCAAAGGCCAAGTATAATCTAACTGCCCCAATTTTGGCTACCGGTGCAAAGGTTTCATTCTAATCAACTCCTTCTTTATGAGAATATCCCTTACACACTAGTCTTGCTTTATTCCTAACAACCTTACCATCTTCATTGAGTTTGTTTCTAAATACCCATTTGGTTCCAATTACATTTTTATTTTCAGGCCGGGGAACTAATGTCCAAGTATTATTTTTCTCAATTTGTCTTAATTCTTCTTCCATAGCTTTAATCCAAAATTTATCTTCACATGCCTCATTGATAGATAATGGTTCAATTTGAGAAATAAGACATACCTCTTCATTTGCCAATCTTCCTCTTGTCATGACTCCTTTAAATTTGCTTCCAATTATCTGATCTTCAGAATGATTTAGTCTTACATACCGGGGTGTCTTAGTCTGTTGTGGTTCTTCAATTACTATGGTATCCTCTGATGATATCGGAGTAACTAGATCATCATTTTGTACTGGTGGATTTACTGTTGGTTCATTTGTCATAATTTCTATTACCAGTTCAGAGTCTATATACCTTGAAGTTCCTCTGAATTGTTCATCAATCTTTACATTTGTACTCTCAACAATTTTCTGTAATTTTTTATTAAAGCATCTATAAGCTTTACTCTTAGATGAATAACCAAGAAATATTCCTTCATCACTTCTAGGATCAAACTTGCCAATATACTCATCTCTTCTAATATAACATTTACTTCCAAAAATTCTGAAATACTTAAAAGTAGGAGTATTACCAAACCATAGTTCATGAGGAGTCTTACAGGTTTCACTTTTGATGTGAACTTTGTTGAATGTATAGACAGTAGTGCTTACTACCTCTCTCCAATACACATGTGGTAGATTTGCTTCTGATAACATACTTCTTGCTACATCCAAAATAGTTCTATTTTTCCTTTCAACAACTCCATTCTGTTGTGGTGTCCGAGGTGCTGATAACTGTCTCTTGATTCCATTTACTTCACATAACGTATTAAAATCTCTAGATGTGAATTCTCCTCCTTGATCTGATCTTAAACATTTAATTTTCTTACTGGTTTCATTTTCAACCATTGCTTTGAATAGTTTGAACTTCCCAAGTGCTTCTGATTTTTCCCTGAGAAAAGTAACCCAACACATTCTAGAATAATCATCAATAATTAGCATGAAATATCTATCACCTTGTAAGCTTTTATTTCTAGCTGGACCACATAAATCAGTGTGAATTAAATCAAGAGCATTATTGGATTTTTCTGGAATACTTTTGAAACTAGTTCTAACTTGTTTTCCAAATTGACACTCCTTGCAAATTGTATTCTGAGGTTTCATAATTTTAGGTAGATCTCTAACTGCCTTAGAAGTACTAATTTTTACCATGCAATCAAAATTTACATGACATAGTCTTTTATGCCATCGCCAACTTTCATCAATATGTGCAATTAAGCATGCCTTTTCAATGTTAGTCAAATGAAAGATATTACCTCTAGTTTGATTACCGATTGCAATTTCCAAACCAGTTCTATTCATGATTTTGCATTTTCCATTTTTAAATTATAACTGAAAACCTTTCTCAACTAATTGACCAACACTTAAAAGATTATGTTTTAATCCTTCAACATAGTAAACATTGTTAGTGTTATGTTTACCATCAAGAGATATTGAACCCTTACCTCTGATTGAACAAGATTTGTCATCTGTGAATCTTACTAAACCTCCATTGTATTCTTGAAAGTTCAAGAATTTGCCTTTGTCTCCAGTCATGTGATGTGAGCATCCTGAGTCAATAATCCATTCATCCTTTGATTCAACTTTAGCTGCTAGGGCTTGTTCTACCGGTTGAGCAATAGGTACCGGTTGATCTTCTATTATAGCAACAAAGACCGATCCATTGTCTGCTGGATCCTCATCAGAATCATCAGTCACATCTTCATCAGCAATGTAACAAGATTTATCTTTGTTTTTCTTAAATTTGTATCTCTGATATTCAAGATTAGGTTTGTATGTCCTTCTAGCTTCTTCTCTTAGTCTAGCATGTCTATCAAGGCATCTTGAAGCCATATGACCAATCTTATTGCAGTTGAAACATTTAAAGGGTGCTTTACCTTCATACTTACTTCCAATTGGACCTTTTGGCATTTTTCTTGCAAATAGTGCTTCAAGTTCTTCAAGCTCTTCATTCTCCTTCCTGGTTTCTTCAAGTTCTCTTACATAAAAGGCTCTCCAGTCTGATTTGCCAAAAGATGGTGTAGATGATGTTGATGCTTTGAAGGCCAAATCAGTTTTTATAGTAGCAACAAGACCAAATTCCTCAATTTCAAAAGCTGAAAGTTTTCCAATCAATGTATCCCTTGTTACTGATGTATTAGGCATTGTTCTCAACTCATTAATAGCAGTAACCTTCATTTTATATGCCGGTGGCAAACCTCTTAAGATTTTTGAAACAATATCATCTTCACTCAAGGTTCCTCCACAACATTTGATACCTAAGACAATTTCATTTACTCTTTCCATAAAAGCAGAAATTCTTTCATCTTCTTCCATTTTCAGATGTTCATACCTGACTCGGAAGCTTTCAAGTTTTGCAATTTTGACTGTGGAATCCCCTTCATTCAGTGTTTCCAAATGATCCCAAATAGCTTTTGCAGTAGATCTATCTGATAATCCCATGATTTGTTGATCTGATAATGCGCTCAAAAGTGCTTCTCTTGCTTTGCAATCATTTTCTTCATCTTTACCTAAAGTAATAGGAGCAGGCTGACTAGCTACAGCAGCCGTATAACCATTCTTAGTAACTTCCCAGATGTCTTTACCAATGCAATTCAGATGTGTCTCCATTCTGATTTTCCATATTCCATAGTTGGTTCCATCAAGCTTAGGACTATCCTTTTTGAAATAATTAGTAGATATTGGATCTCGTCAAGTTGTTAGACTTCTGAAAAAAAAAGAGGACTAGGCTCTGATACCAATTGTAGGTCCCGGGTACAACTGAGAGGGGGGGGGTGAATTAGTTGTCTAATAAATTCAAACCAAAATCTTATTAACCAACTTAATACCGATAAGACAATTAAGTGTGTCGGTAAACAGTGTTAATAGGAAATGTTGTACCGATAAGAATTAATGCATGAAACATAAGCACAAAGTCAACCATAACACAAGACACCAATATTTGTATGTGGAAACCTTGTAAGGGGAAAAACCATGGTGGGAAACCTTACCCACAATCAGATGATACTACTGCAAATAGTATGTGTACAAAGAGGGGTCTACACATGCAGACAGGCCAACAGCCTAGAGCTCACTGCTCAAACATAAATGGGAGTCACATTGACTACAGTTGGATGGTTAAATCCAATGAGAATGTACTGCACAAAATAGCATCTTCATATGCTAGATTCAGTACCGGTGTAATGCTAATATGCCTCTACAAAAACCTAGCTTCACCTTCAAATGATGTCTTCATGTATACCTCTTCTTAATCTCGCATATACCTTCTTACAATTCTTTTTCGCATTCCACACTTGATCTTACAAATAAGATCTTACATTTATACCATACCCTAAGACCAATTTTAGTAGGTCGGCTCTACAAGATATTACAATAAAACATTTTACAAATAATACAATATCTGATGCAATAACTGATTGAACATGTCGGCTTAATGCTTTTATAACAATAATAAATCATCTCCATAGTGTGCCATGCTGATCTGGAAAAGATAAACCTGCCGTTGTAACCCTAGATAACCTGGACCTATTTGCCGGTAAAAGCAAATATGCAAATAAGAATATACCAATGATATTACTTCAAGGAAAAGTGTCCACATGATGTCTTCGACATTACCAAGTGTCTTCCATGTCATTGCAGGTACCAGTGAACATTATATCCTACCGGTTAACCATATACTAGTGATTGTTGAATAGTTTACTGATTGCCGGTGAATGTTGTTGGATCTCCAAAGTAGGTGTATTTAGCAGGTGTTGACATCAATGACAAAACCATACTAAAATACCAACAAAAAATGTGTTGATATGCTTAGTGCACTTCTTTATTGTCTCCTCAAAGAATCTTTACTTTTCATTTTCTATTTTCTCTCTGAATGTATCCTCATTTACCTTATCAATTGTTATTACATTTCCAGCAATTAATTTAGACAATGTGTCTAACTGTCCTAAAGAATGCTTTACATGATCTATATTGCATTTAGGTGCAATCATCTTAAGAGTAGGAATTGTATCATCAATTGCCTTGTAGGCCAATGCATTACAATCAGTTATCTTCTTTATTAAGTCTAGAAGTACCTCTGTCACATTAGTAGGTTTGAATTCTGATGTTTAACCAACTGCCTTTATTATTTTAGTGCTTCCAATGTTAGTAACCAATTTGCTTGTTTCAACTGCCAGTGGATCACTCTGATTTTGTGTTTCTATTAGCAATGGTTTGGGTTTCTCAGTGATTACCGGTTTTACTATCTCAACATGTACCTATGCCTCTGCCAGTTTCTCTATTGGTTTCTCTGTGTTATCAGCTATCGATATCTATGTCTCTGTCGGTTTCTCCATGCCAACATCCATATTACCAATATTCATTCCACTATCCAAAGGTTGCGTTGTGTGCTCTGTTTGCTCTTTATGCATCTCAAAGTCAACATTTTCAGCCAGTTGCTCAATAATGTTTCCACTGTCAGCAATATCATCTTGTACCTCTATGCTATCCTTGTCCACAATAATGTTTACTTCTTGTGTATCAACATTCATGGTAAATAGAATTTCTCATTCACGGTTAGTGCCATCATGTGTTATGTCCACATTTTCAGTATCCGGTGTATCGACAATATGTGCCGGTGTGGTATCTCAGGGTGGTGGTAAGTTGTCAGTTATTTTAATGTTTGGTATTCCACCAACTTTACCTTTTCCTTTGTCCTTGTCCTTTTGATAAACCTTGAATGTTTTCTTAGGTCTGTTCAACTCTTACTATTTTTTCTTTTTTATAAAAAAGATATCCCATTTGTCAGTTGTTTTCTCTGCAATTTCATTTACTCTCCTAGCCATTAGGCTTACTTGTCGGTGACCACTTGCAAAAACTTATCTGTCAGCTTCACAAATTAATTCATCAATCTCCTCTTTTGAGTTAACCAGATGTACAGCTAGGAGTTTTTCAACCTTAAGTTTCTTATCTAACTCCATTACTGCAATACTCTTTACATCTAACCTTCTATATAGATCATTTGGTAAATCATCTACAACTTTAGTTAGCACTTTCTTATAGATGTTTAGATGTAGAATAATATTATTTTCAACACTTTCCTTTTTTGCATCAGTGAGTGTGTTATACAACTTGCTCACATTAGCCAAGTTACCGTCATCAGTGATTTCATTTAGTAAATTGTCCAAAGGTGGCATCACTTGTTTTTGTTTCTCCTTGGGTGTCAACTTCTTTTCCAGTTGTCTTACCGCTTGTTGCTTCTTTCTCAGAGTTCTTGTTTTCTTGGGTAGAGAAGAGGGTACCAGTGAGGGTTTTCTCCTTCTATCAACTCTCTTAAACTCAACAGGTATCTCACTATCAGATGATGTGCCAACTGGTGACATATGTGCCTCTGGGTGTAATCCTTCCAGTTTACTTTCCTTTATTCCAGTAAGGTTCAAGACATTTTCTTTTATTTCCTTTGCTTGTTTTGAAGCACTCCTTATGTACTTTTGTCTTTTCTTCCTTTATTTCAGTGTTTGTACATCACTCTCAATTGATTCTGCACTACCAAAAACTTTTTTTGCTGGTTCTCTAGGTGCTTCCAACATGGCTTTAGCATAATTCTCAATAATATTTAGATCATCCTCATATCCCATTTCAATTACCCATACAGTTCTAGGTAGAACTGCTTCCATCCAAATTTCATCTTTCTAAATCACAAAGCAAATTTCCTTTTCATATTTATCTACAATACTTTGTGGTAGTCTCTCTCTGCTTTTCATTTTGGCTTGGAAAGCTTTGAAATAGTCAGTTGTATTGTTTTCCCTGGTAGTACCCATACCAGTGAAGGCTTCTTGCAACTGTTTTCCTACCGATATTTCGTATCCAAAATCTTTCTGTCCAATACCGGGGATTTCTTTTAAGAAATACAATATAAGGCATACCAAAAGATTGCCAAAACTAAATGTTCCTTTCTTGTCTCCTTTTATCTTTTTCAAATTATCAACTAGTTCATCCTTCAGCCATTCACACACATCTATTTTTGCATCATCGTTTACCATATCATAAGCACTTTTAATGCAAAGACTAGAAACTGAGTTAAGTCTGTTTGCATGTGTGGTCTTGTAACCTAAAATCATACTTATGAATCTCACATTGATATCCTCGATGTCATTTACTCTTAGAGATCTACTATTAGATGTTGCTCTAGTTAAGGTCATAACTATGTTGTTAGGTACCTTCTTTGTCTTGTCTGGTCTACTATCGGTAGACGGTAAACCTATCACTGCCCTAATTGCTTGACAGGTGAACTTGCAGATTGAATCTAACCAAACAAATTTTCATTGTGCCCTACTTAGGACAATTCTCACTACCTCCTCTAGAAATTCAGGGATGTTCAAGATTTCTAAAAAACCTAAGGATTCAATAACCTTGTGCTTGGGTTTGACATTTCCATTTTCATCACAAATTACGGTATTAAACATCTTTAATATTTCCACGGAACCTAGTTATTCAATATTGCTGTGAATATAAATTCTAGGGTCCTCAACATAAGCTACACCTTTAGGAATTTTTGAAAAAGAACCTATGGAATCATCTTTCTTAGCTATCTCGGGAACAATCTTGAAAACGGGCCTAGGGCATTTTACAATTTCCACAACAGTTCGGTTTGCAATAAATTCGGGAGCAAAAGATGAAGCCATTTGAAAAATACCTTAATCTACTTGATAATGTTTGAGTGCTTCAAATAAATTGCTTCACTTCTTCGCCTTGAATTCCTTTGCTCAATTTTTTGTGCTCTCTGCTAGTTTGAATGCTTGGTGATTTAAAAACAAAGGAAAACCGATGATTTATAATGAATTTTCATTCAACAACCACAATAAATGCTCATCGGTTAAGTGAAAACTTAACACATCTATCGGTAAAGAATAAATCTATCTTCTCACTATCTATCGAGGGTAATCTGTATGATATTCAACTTTCTGCAGTACCCCCAAGGGTTACTTCTCAGTTGGATGAAGAATCTCATGTCGGTGGAGTAATACTCTATTCTACTAGTGAAGAAATAGTCTCATCAACATTCTGATCTGTCTTTCTAATCCATTATTTTGAAAATTGTTACTTTACCTCATGAACCTTCTCTTTGCCTTTCAAACTGGGTCCTTTATTGTTTGCCAGTGAATTCTTGCTTCTACAAAATTTTGCAATATGTCTAATCTTGTTACAAGCATAACAAGTCACATTACTCTTTTGAATAGCCTTTCCATATCCTATGTCGGTTTGTGTTCTGCATTGATTAGATAAGTGCCCAAATCTTCCACAAACATAACATCTTACATTCATTCTGCAATTTTCTGAATTATGACCAACTTTGTCGCATTTGGAACATTGACCAGTGGGTGCATTAATGTTCTGATTGTTTCTAGATCTACATTGATTTTCTCTATGACCATACTTGTTACAGTTAAAGCATTTCCCATTAAATTTGTAAGAATTAGGTTGTCTTACCAATTTACTGTGATCATGATTGTTTGTAGTATCATAACTTGTTACAAGCTAGGGTTGTCATTGCACCAAAAGATTGGCCTATGAATACCCGATACAACCACTAGACTTATAGAATCAACAAGAGGCTGTTAAACCATGTCGCAAATCCCCATGAGGGACGCTGGGCCACTGCCAACAATCCCCCTCCCAGCATCACTCGTCGTGGCCTATGTGATTTGAACCTATGACCAAGCTCTAATAACACTTGTTACAAGCTAGGGTTGTCGTTGCACCAAAAGATCGACCTATCAATGCCCGATACAACCACTAGACTTATAGAATCCACAAGAGGCTATTAAACCATGTCGTGAATCCCTGCGAGGGACGTTGGCCCATTGCCAACAGAACTTTCAGCAATTTCAAATCCAAGTCCATTAGTATCTCCATTAGGTTTTTGACTTTTCAGCATATCATCAAGTTCTTCTAAGCTTTTCTTGAATTTCTCTTTATGTTGATTTGCAGTAGCCAACTCATTTTCCAGAATTCCTATCTGTCTCATAAGTTCAGTGTTATCATGTTGCATGTGAATCAAATCTGTCTTTAACATATCATTTTCATGACTGAGTCTTATATTTTCATTACCAGCATCATTTAGTCTCCTAGTTAAGTCATCTTCATTATTATATCTATCTTCAATGTCTTTACAAAATCTCATAGTCATATCTTGCATTTCATTCCTCATAGTCATGTTTTCTTGCCTCAATTTTTTCACAAGCTCATTAAGAGTTTCCTTTTCATCGTTATCATTTTCCATCTTCTTATGAAGTTCTTTTCTTTTATTTCTAGCAATAGTAAGATTCTCTGGAAGTCCTTGAATGAATTTTTGTGCAATCCTCAGATCATCTTCAAGTTTGATATGCTTCAACTTCTCTGAATCATAGTCTACAAGAGCTCCTTCCAATTGCTTTCTTAAGTTTTCCATTTGTACCGGTGTCAAAATCTTCCTCAAGCTATTAGGCTTTTGAAATTAGAGGACCAGGCTTTGATACCAATTGTTAGGATTGATGATAGTCCCAAAGATACTGAGAGGGGGGGGTGAATCATTATCTAACTAGTTGACAAATTCTTTAACCTTATTAAGTATTTAGCATTCCAAAACAGTGTACCGATAAATAAGAATTAATGCAGTAAATAGAAACAATAAAGACAACATAGAAAACACACCATAACATAAGATGTTTAACGAGGAAACCCGGTGTGGGAAAAACCTCGGTGGGATTTGTGAGCCACAATATTCACTCACTGGCCAATGAATAAATATTACTTACAATGAGGGGCCCGCACATGCAGGAAGCCCAACTGCCTAAAGCTCACTGCTCAATCACAAGATAGAAGTCTCACTAACTTACAAAATGGATTATGAAAATCCAATACAATTTACTGCTTCAAATTAGCATCAACTATGCCAGGTTCAGTACTGGTTTAAGCTCATACTATTACCATAAACCTTATATAAAATATGCCCTTGTTATTCACTCATCGTTATTTCATCTCCTATTACATCCTCTATCATCTATATGAAAATGATTTACAAGATCTCATACATATATGAGTCTATTACATTATGCCATGTCGGCTTTACAAAAAGATATTTTCAATTAAATACAATAAACAAAAGTTTATGCCTGTCGGCTGGGGTACCGGTATGCATTGTTGTCGCTGCCGGTGAAGTATCTACCGATGCTGGTGATTATCATTGTCTTTACAAGATGAATGTCGATTTCTTGCCAGAAGGTTGCCGGTAGGTTGCCATCAATCACAACACCATCATTTCTCACTAGAGTGTAGAATGCCAACATCATTTACCATTCTTGAATTGCACATTATATCCATCGCCAGCCTTCTATCCAACACTCAGAAGATTATACTTTAAACCTTCAACATATAAGACATCAGCAGTGTTATTCTTACCATTAAAAGATATAGAACCTCTACCACGAATCACACAAAGAAGTAGAAGAAATACCTCTGGAAGTTATAAATTTGTTTGATGAGGTTAAGGATATTGTATCTGATTATGTACCTGATATTTTACTGTGAGTGACAAAGATTAGTCAAGTACAAGAGTTATTATAGAAATGGTTGATTCAAGAGAGTTTGAGTCAATGTACAGTACTATGAATATTGGCATCAAATAAAAATGTAGACTAAAGGATGTGTATAGACTCCCGAGTTGTCAATTAGATTACTATCAAGTATATATTTCCTTTCCCAAGGATGGATGACATTATCGATTGTCTAAGTGGAGTTGAGTACCTCTGAAAGATAAATCTAAAGAGTGGATATCACCAATTCTGAATTAGAGAGAGAGATGAATGAAAAAAACCCTCAAAATAAAGGACAACTTCTATGAGTGGTTAGTCATGCCTTTTTGGATAACCAATGCACCAAGCAAATTAATGTGGCTCATGAACAAGGCACTAAAACATGTTTTGGATATTCTTTTTATTGTTTACATGGATGATATTCTTATTTTGAATAAAATATTGGAGGAGCATATAATGCATATTCATAGGGTTTTCGAGAATTTAAGAGAAGAAAGAGGAAATTGATTAACTTGGAGAAGTACAGTTTTGTGAAGGAGGAGTTAGTCTACTTGGAATTTTTTGTTTCAACATCTATGGTCTAAAATGGACCTAGAGAAAGTAAAAGGCTATCCTTGAATGGCCTACCCAAAGAAATGATACTAAAGTGAGATCTTTTCATGGCTTGGATAATTTTTACAAAAAAATTATTATGAATTTCAGTAGTATTTGTGGACCCATAATTAAAACAAGGAGAGGGAATATAAAAGAGTTTAACTTGACTATGAGAGCAACAAAGAGTTTTGGTTTGTTGAGAAAAAAATGTGCAATGCAACATGTTTGGGCACTTTGGGATTTTAACAAGGTAATACAATTAGATTGTGATGCTAGTGACAATGTCATTGGAGTTGTTATGAGTCAAGAAGGTAAACCCATTTCTTATTTTACTGAAAAGTTGAATGATGTCAAGAGAAAATATTAATTTTATGATCAAGGGTATTATGCTATAGTTTAGGCATTTAATAAGTGAAGACATTATCTTTTTCCAAAAGATTTTGTTTTATTAATTCATAATCAAGATTTATAGTATTTGAACAACCAAGGAAAGTTGAATCAAAAGCAATTAAAATGGGTTGAGTTTTTTCTAAGTTACACCTTTATTTTGAATTCCAAGAATGAAAATTCTAACAGAGTTGCAAATTCCTTGAGTAGAAGGAAAAATTTGTTGAAAGAGATGTAGATCAAAGTTGTTGGATTCCATGAACTCAAGGATTTTTATCTAGAGGATCCTAATTTTGGTGAGGCTTGGAGAGATTGCATGGATTTTGTTACTTTAGATGGGACCAAGTGGTTGGATTTTATAATTCAATATGAGACGTTATTGAGAGGAAGTCAGTTGTGAATTCCAAAGAGTTTCATGAGGGAAAACCTAATTAAGGAGAATCACAACTCGGAGGATTGGGTAGAAACTTAGGTCAAAATAAGACCATTGTTCTTGTCAGTGATCATTATTGTTGTCCATAATTGCAGCAAGATAGGAAGTTTGTGCAAAGTAGTAAAGTATGTTAGATGCCAAAAGGAACCATGCAGAATACAGTGCTATATTAGCTATTACTTGTACTAGAGAGGCCATGGAAGGATATTAGTATGGAATTTGTTCTTGGTTTACTAGGTTTACCAAGGACTCAAAGAGGAAATGATTCTATATTTGTGGTGCTGGATATATTCTCGAAGATGGAACATTATATTCCTTGTAAGAAGACTAATGATGTTATTCATGTGGCAGAGTTATTTTTTAGAGATGTGGTGAGATTACATTGTCAACCAAAAAGTGTAGTTTCAGATCGAGACACCAAGTTTCAAATATATTAAACTAGGAGAGGCCCAGACCTTTACATAACTACAAAACTAGCGATTCAAAAAAATCAAGAGCTAATGAGGGTTGAGGACCCAAGGCATAATGCTTACTACCAAAAAGGAACAAAACCCATCAGTCTAGCTTGGCTTCCACCTTCTAAGATACATATGCATCACGCCTCATAGTAGTGGAGGACTTCAAATGGTGCCTCTTCTTAGCTTGCCTCCTCACAATCTCATCTTGAATAGCTTGGAGAGCAGTGGAATTTTTCTCAATCATCTCCATGTTCTCGATGTTCTATGCAAACATATTCTCCATTTTCCTCTTTGTGGAGTCCTGATTGTTATGCAGTGCCTCAACCAGATCTTTCATGTTATTATTGTGGAGCTAACATTCTCACAAAGCTCATTCACTAAATTATCTAGCGCTTCCCACTTTTCAACCATAGCACCAAATTTGGCCAGTACAAAATCCTTCAGTAAAACTTGAGCTCTGGTATTACTTCAACAAGGTCTTCAAATCTATTTATTTTATTATTACCACCTCAAATTGTCCCTAAAGCCTATAGATCACTTTGAGGAAATTGTGGAAAAAATTGAAGATAGATTTGAAGTTTAGATCAACACACCATTGACAAACCAATGAGTAGAGTAGAGTGGTGAAGAGGAGTTTGGGTACTCTATTGAGATGCTTAGTAGGAGATAAGACCAAGGGATAGGATTTGATTATACCATAGGCAAAGTTTGCATACAATTTTTTCAAAAGGAGTATTGGTAAATCACCATTCCTGATTGTATATGGAAGTAGCCCTAGAAATGCTTTCAATTTAAGAAAGATGGACAAAGGAGAAAAGAGTAGTGCCGAAGCTAAAACTTTTGTAGAGCACCTGAAGAATTTGCATGAAGAAGTGAGAAAGCATATTAATAAGATGGATATTAATTACAAGGCTAAGGCAAATAAGAAAATGAGATATAAGGAATTAAAGATTCAAGAAGAAGTCATGGTTCATCTGAGAAAAGAGAGGTTTCCAATGGGAACATATAATAAGTCGAATATGAAGAAATTAGGGCCACACAAAATCCTAAAGAAGCGTGATTTAGGAAATGCTCATGAGCTAGAGTTGCCAAGTGGACTTAACATTTCATTTGTCTTTAATATTTCAGATTCGACAAAGTATCATGAAGGTGGTCTTGAAGATGAAATAGAAAAAACACAGTGGAATATTCCAACAACTACTTTAGAGGAGGAGGAGATAGAAGATATCTTGGATAGTCATGTGGGTGCAAGCATAAGAAATAAGCAATATGAGGAGTATTTGGTCAAGTCTAAAGGAAGGCCTATTGAAGATTCATCAAGGTTGTCTAAGGATGAAGTTGACCATCTTGGTTTTCCTCAAACACCTAAAATGTGACAATGTCACTTCTCAAATTACCCTGGGTGTCTGATGCAAAACCATCTAGCGGTGTAATTTATATTTTCTTTTTTTCTTTATATTTCTTTAGTTTTTTTGAATCCCATGATGAGACATACGAGGTGTAGGATAGTTAGAAGTTTGAAATGGCCAAAATATTCACCTACTATTTTCAGTAAGTTGACCTATTCAAGTTCATATGGCCATAAAAACTGACTTCAAGAAGCAAAATTGAAAATAAAATGATGGGTGAAATAACCATCTCAATATCCTACATCGTTTGGAAGATATCAAAGTTTTTGTCCTAAGAAATTTCTGCAATGAAGTTTCAAACTCAAATTTGAGGACTTTAGATGCCCTATAAAAGGTTGAAATCTGGGTAAATAGATCTTCCAATGTATTTGTTGTTCTAGATATGTTCACGAGCTTTCCAACAATATATTATAATACCGAATCAGACACCTAAGTCAAAAGTTATGGCTCCTGAAAGTTGTGCCATCAAAACTCATGTTTCAAGGAAATTCTAAATAGACAAGAAAAACAAACTGATGGATGGCTAGGTGCAAAAAAGAAGGAAAGTTAGACTTTCCAAAACATTGTCAGGCGATTATTGGTCATAAATGAAGGGGTTAACAAGGGTTACAAAATACACTTCCCATAGTGCACATTGTGGCTCTAGCTTGCAAACTTATGTAATAAGAAAGCCCTTATGACTGAAACATATCATTTTCTAAATGTTGTAATCCATTTTATTAAGAATATAATACACATGTTTCTTTCTTACATTTTCATTATTTCTCTATTATTATTGTATATATGGATTTGTAAGAAAACTACCCTTAAGAAAACATTTCAAGAATTGCTTGAAGAAGTCAAAAGCAGAGGTTGCGAAGGTTGGGGAGACAATGCGAGCTTAGGGCGATGTTGAGAAGAGGGCCAAAAGACGTCAAAAAAATTGAGATGTCTATAATCGCGAAGACTTTATAGAAGATGGCAAATTGTAAATACGCTGTCAAATATCTTCTTCATATACTTCAATGATGTGGTCACATGCATTCAAAACTGCTGTAACACCCTTTTTCCTTTTCCGGTTAAGTTCACCTTACATTTGAGGAGTTAAAACAAAATTATTCAAATTCATTAGGGTTGGAATAATGAATTATGCAGACTAGATAGTCTATGCTGATATTCTACATTCAAATGTTGACATTTGCTTGTCTTTTCATATATTTGTGTTAATTGAAATACAGTGTGTTTCATGGAACAGTTTAAATCACACATATTAAACATTCAGAGTACAGATATTTTTTAGATTTAATATGATGTTTAATGTGTGTTGTCATATTAAGAATACATTTCTAAACTTAAAAATGTTAAACACTCAGAATTAATTAGCATTGTCTAAACTTAATGTGTTGCTTATTGTGTGTGGTTTAAGACTGACCCTGTTTCACCAACATATTATAAATACACTGTGAAAACTACAAACAAGATTTGAAGCGTGGCATTTAAAAACTTCGTTATGGTTTATGATGAATTGAAATACAACTTGCATGTCTTCATTACCCCATTGTTGTCCATTTAATCAAACTAAAGTACCACTTGCTCGCCGCTGAATGCGATGGATGATTTGTTTTGTGGACTGTGATCTGACATTCAAACTTTAAAAAAAATCTTTTCGTCTGAGGTCTTGAATTCGGTTGCCATTTGGTGTGTACAATAAACAAATACTATTATCCTCTATATCGTTACCCGTTCTACTCTGTACAAGCTCTTCACTGTGCACGTACTCCCACGTATGTGGAACTCACTACTTCAGTTATCCAATAACGATGTACAATTTTTGACTCTGTCAATGTGTGTAATGCAATATGGGACAAGTGAGGTAAATAATGTGACACTCTCGCCTAATCCATTTTCTGTTTATATTAGAATAGTGTAATTTAAGTCAATTACATGTTCATCTTTATGCAAGTGTGTACCACATGGTCTCCACTGACCAATATGTTTATGTCGACAATGTTTACACCGATGGAGAGAGAAAAGGATCGAAAGGGAAAGAGGATATTTGTCGAAGAAGACAGTTTTGATCATAATTATGGGGCTTAAATCACATATAACATATTAAGGTTATATTCTTAGGTTTATAAGTGTTAAATATTCAGAATTGATTGACATTTTCTAGATTTAGTATGTTGTTTAATGTGTGGGGTCATATTAAAAATACATTTCTAAACTTAAAGTTGACTAATATTTTTTAAACTTAATATATTACTTAATATGTGAATTAAAACTAGCCCAAACAAACATCTTTTGAGAGTTCCACCATGGAAGGAGAGGAAATGTCTGCAAATGACATTCCCATACATTAGAGGACGACAAAGACTGCAACGAATGCACCCAAAGATGGGGTTTGCCACAATGACACCATGAACCCCAAATCACGGGAGTCTATCGAAGCTCAGCTCACCTGTGAGGTTATGCATTTTCATTACAGAAGTTACTGGCATGCAAAGACGATAACAAATGGCTTAAGTTGTAAGACTGAAATGGAAAGGAGGTACACTGAATTGAATACTAAGCTCATAGAGGTCGCTAATAAGAATGTGGTTTTGGAGCTTGAATTGAATCAAGAGTAGTTGATCAATGACAATCATGTGGTAGCTTGTGAGACCAATAGGATGGTGACATATTCTCTCTCCGATAGTTGGTATGGCATTTTTGAGGCCATGCAGCATAACATAGAATTCTTGAAGGCCATGTACAAATAGGCAGTGGGTATGCCTGTACATAATGATCAACCGCATCGTAATCCATGTTTCATTGACAGTGGAGAAGGGAAAATGGGCAGTTGAACAGTTGTGATTTTCACTTTTTTTCATATGTAAACTGTGAGCTTGATGATTCTCTGTTGCAGATTCTGTGTTTTCAAAAGCTATGTGTTTTTCAATGTATTTACACAAATTGGTTTACGTTGTTTTGAAATTGGACAACAAATTTACTTAACCAATTTATCAAAACACATATATACTTGTGATTCTGTGAATGACCATCAATTTACTTAACTGCTTTTATTCAAATAACTGATAACTCGACTACGAAGTGTTGACCATGAAATGGAAAACACCTCCGCCTTTCTCTAATGTTGATCCTCTGCTCCTTAAGCTTATAGCACACCCTCCTCCGGAAGCCTCTGTGGTTACACATTCCTCCTCTCAGCCATCGCTCTATGTGCAGAAATCGCACCCATTCTCTTTGGAACTCTCCACTCAATGTAGTGGCATGTAAGAATTTTAGAGCTCGATTTAACCATCTATACCCTCTCTTTTGGTAGGTGTCGATTCCCCCACTTAATGGACAACTGAGATGTAGATGTGCAACTCATAAATGGGGACGAAATTTTCCTTTTAAATATCTCTTATCAAGAGTTAACGACAGAAGTATAATGCTGCATATTTTACCCTAGTGACAAAATTATGAGACTCATTCAATATTCATTGTAATTATTTCAATTGTCTCTGAGCATGTAATTGTTAGCGTTGAGAACCAAGGAATTGGATGTTAATGCTTTTATGAGGATAATATGTGTTAATGTATTTATTTCATTTAATTACATTTAGGTTTATTAAGCTTATTTAGTCATACATTTATACTTGACACTTGTCCATGCAAGATGTCAAGTCTGTTAGGATTTGTTAGAAAGATGTTAATTCATTTTCTACATCTCATGCCAGTTTAATATGAGGAAACTTGCCACCACTCATTGAATGTTAGATTTGACTTCTAATTCAGCCTAATCACTCTTGCTATATGTACTCTTCATTTGATCTTATTTACTCAATCGACTATGCTGTAATCTTGTACTTAATTAAATCTCATTTGTTTCTGCATTATTACATGGTATCAGAGTGGTTTGAGAATTTTTTAAGCTAGGCACCCCTTCTCGTCTCCCGTTGCGTCGTGTGGATTTGTGTAGCCGCCACAACAAGTGGCAACTCCCAGAGGCAATTTTGTGACCTCTTTCAAGCCTTCCAACAGCATGAGGGAGGCAAAGGGCATGGTGAAGGGTTTGAGCACGACAAAGAGCCAAGGGCACCAGTGCAAATAAAGTAGCTAGCCCCCACATTTGGCCACAGCGAGAGGTTTGTGGGTCGGGTTCTCCTTTCATCCCCAGCCGTTGGTGCTTCAGACATGGCCCTCACCTGCCACAACCCTGCTCGCACTCAAGGCACGACACGTCTGCACACACAACAGCACCGAAGGCTCCCGCAGTGCCTAATGGGAGCATAATGGACACTATTCATGTGCTCTTTGGCTCTCTTATGATGACATAAGAAACTAGGGCGTGATGTGCTCTACCTTATTTCTGCTAAATTTTCTTTTATTAAAATGTTTTTATTTAAAGGAGGCTAATTTTGTAATAAGGCAAACTTGTTTAGCTTATAACTTTTGCTCAGCCACTCAAAATTGAGTGTTGTTTTTTTGCAAAAGCGCATTTTGTTGCCACAAATCCAACTATTGCACTCACACACTTTCATTATAAAGTGCCAATTTTTTGTGTATTTTTTGGGTTAGTTACAAAGCACTCCTAAAAAATGTCGAAAACAAGGGGGGTCATCAAATATTAAATCAAGGGGGTTATCCTTCTTGATCTTTATGGGGATGTACAATGTAGTCGTATAGAAAGTATTGCAATCTCCTTACTTGTTGCTACTTATGAATTTGTAAATGCTTCACATAAAGCATGCATGACTCCTTGCAACAAAATATGTATACCAGTTTTTAGCATTATAGATTTGAAAAGTGGTATGACAAGGCTCGGTCTTAAGATCATGTGCAAACTTCAAAGATAGCCACCTCACTTCTGACACATCCACAATGGGAAGTCATCTTGCACACCATATGGATTCTCTTGCAAACACTATATTGTAATGCACTAATATAAAGTGCCACACCTCTTTGTACTTTGTCATTAAGGACATATGTGATGTAATTCTCTTGTACTCCATAGATTAGGGATATCATGTGAGATTTGGTGCATGGAACTAGTTGAGACTTCGATCATACACATTTGTACATGACTCCAATGAGACTTCAATTGTACCAATCTGCCATTGATGAGTATTTAGCTCATGCTCAAAGCAGCTGTCTCCATGTCGAATCTTCATTTTGTTGCAGTGAGTGATTCATCAATCATTCTTCATCGACATTGGTACCTGGTTGTGTCACACTTTGACATTCTTGGTGCAAACATTGGCTTCTTTGTAACAGAGTCTACCTTAAGGGGGGGCTTCATGGTCTTCTCATCTTATCTCTTTTTCGAAGGATAGTTTTTTCTCACTGGGTTTTCTATCTTTCTCCATTTAAGAGAGAGATTTCATTGTACATGGGTACCTCACCAGGCTAGTAGCCAAGACCAATTTCCTACATTCCCACCTAAGATATGCTTAAGGAGGGGTGTTGGTGTATTTATTTCACTTAATTACACTTTGTTTTTTTAAGCCTACTTAGTCATGCATTTACACTTGACACTTGTCCATGCAAGATGTCAAGTCGGTTAGGAGATGTTAGAGAGCTATCAAATCATTTTTGACACCTTATTGCCAATTTAGTTGGAGAGATCTCACCACCACTCATTGAGTGTTGGGTTCAACTTTTGATTCGACCCAATCACTCTTTCTATATGTACTTTTCATTTGATCTTACTTACTTATTTGACTATGATCATTCTTGGTGTATTCTAGTGCTTAATTAAATCTCATTTGTTTCTAGATTATTACAATATGTAAGGACTATTGCAATATTAATTGGTTTGGTCTTGATATGATTAATGTTAACTAGTTAATAAGACCATGGAGGATGGTATTATGTTTAATATTAATAAAGTTAGGGTTATTGTTAATGCATTAGTAGCTTCTACAAGATAAGACTCTCCTAACTCATTAATCTCCTCTATTCTATTATTAGTTTACTCATTCATGCTTTATGTTTATCAAACTATAACATTGATCATAATTATGATATTGATATTGGATAATGATGGATTAGATTGACGACCTACTTAACTATGTTAAGTGTCAATCTAAATGCTATTGGGCTATTAACCTGATAGCATATTAATGTCGATTCATATATGAATCAACATTAATATGCTATCGGGGTATTAACCCGATAGCATATAATGCTAACAGTTATTGTTATTGTTTACTTTATATTGATCCATTATCATATGCTTTGATACCGATTCATTGTCGGGTATGTTTTAGATCTGTTACAATTAACAATGATATCGATTCATTATCAGGTATGTTTATAGCACCGATTAGTTATGGATCGGTTGATGGTTATAAGAGTCACGACCAAGTGACATCTTGGTCGGACATGTCCGATCAAGGTGCCACTTGATCGTGGCCATCTTACTATTTATACATCATTCAAATTAAGGAGATGACATTGAAATCGATACATGTTCATCCACCTTACCTATAGTAAAAGAAAGATAACAATATTAGTGGCATAGTCATAATATCAAAACAAAAATACACCATCCTGCATATAAATTGTCCATTAAATTGGAAATTACAATACATTTACATGGTATCAGAGCCAGGTTGATTGAACTTGAGGCTATTTAATTTCGTGAAACAAATTTAAGAACAAGTTTATACTACATCACATTTCTTCAAATGGCTAATGTTATTATATTCGAAGATAGACTCGGAGGTGGCGATGATTTTTTAGCCTGGAAATTCAGAATTCAAATGATCTTAAAGGAGAACAAAGTGGATTCCTTTGTTCAAACTAAAAATGATCAACCCAAAAATGAACCTGACCAAACAACATGGATTGAGGGAAATGAAAAGGCAATAAAAATAATAGTTGATGGGGTGAGAAAAAACATAATGCCCATCATAACAAAACATCAGACAACCTATAAAATGTTCAAAGCTCTTGAAAGCACATTTGAGATATCAAATGCAAGTCAAACTCTAGCATTAAAACAAGAAATAAATCATATCACCATGAACAAAGGGGAGACAATCAATGCCTACTTTATGTGGATATTAGTTCTAAAAGATGAACTTGCAACTCTGAACTACGAGATCCAAAGCAAAGAGTTAACACTCATTGCTTTAGATGGGTTGCCTAATGGATGGAGCACATTCATCCAAGGCATCAGTGCAAGGTCCAAATATCCCAAGTTTGAAAGATTAAGGGATGATTATCTCCAAGAAGAATCAAGATTGAACAAGATGGGAATGAAACACAAGAATATAGATGAAGACCTACAAGTTCTAAACACCAACTCCACCAAGCAAAACAAGAAAAGGCAGTTTAGAAAGAGGAAAGGTCGTCAAGGCAAGAATACTTCAAAGAAGGACTTATCTCACATTTAATGTTACAGATGTGATCAGTTTGGACACTTTGTTGCAAAATGCCTAGAAAGATCCAAGAAACATGCTACATTTGTCAAAGCAGGAAAGACTAAAGGGGAAGATGACTCCGGGAAATACGTATTTTACTCAGCACTCAAAAGTCAAGCTTCTAACAAAATAAACTCATGGGTGATTGATAGTGGTTCATTCAGGCACATCACTAGGTTTAGAGAAGTACTTGATTCCATGACAGAGGAGAGTGATGAGGACGTAACCATCGGAGATGACTCCACACATCCAGTCAGAGGAGTAGGAACCTGCACCATCAAATTGAAGACAAGCATAACCTTGCGGCTTGAAGGAGTACTATATGTCCCCGGCATCAAAAGAAATATAGTCTCTATATCAGTACTGGAAGATAACGGATACAGAGTGATATTCATGGACAATAGAGTATTGGCTTGGCCAAGGAACTCCTCCATCAAGAAGGCAAAGACCATTCAACAGAGACAAAGCTATTTGTATGAGTTGTGCACGGAACCCAATCTAGCCCTAATCCATGAAGCCACTAATGCAAATGAAGTTTGGCATAGAAGATTAGGCCATTTGAATTTTAAGGCTTTATCTTCAATGGGAAACCTTGTCACAAGTCTACCCAAGTTAAAGCAAGATCATTCAGGAGCATGCAAAGGATGTGCCCTACGTAAAAATACCAAAGGTGCATTCCAAAATAGTACTAGGAAAACTAGTAAAATTATAGAATTAGTTCATTATGATGTATGCAGACCTATGTCCATATCCTCTCTAGGGGGATTCTTGTATTATGTAATATTTGTTAATGACTACTCTAGGAAGACTTGGATCTACTTTCTGAAAAGTAAAGAATTAGAAGAGATCCTCTCTAAGTTTAAATAATTTAAATCACTAACTGAAAACCACTCAGGAAACAAAGTTAAAACCCTAAGAACCGACAATGGGGGAGAATACACATCAGATTCATTTAAAGAATTTTGTAGAGATAATAGGATTAAGAGGGAGCTCACTATACCTTATAACCCCCAACAAAATGGGGTAGCGGAAAGGAAAAAGAGGACTATAGTTGAAGCTGCCAAGGCCATGATCCTAGATCAAAACCTTAACACAAATCTCTGGGCTGAAGCATCCAGCACCACTGTATATATACAGAACAGATGCCCTCACTCCCATTTTGAGGACAAAACTCCTGAGGAAGTATTCACTAAGACTGAGCCTAATATTATCCACCTTAGGATATTTGGATGTCCTGTCTATATCCATATACCTAAAGAAAAGAGACTAAAACTAGAGCCTTCTGGAAAAAGAGGATTGCTTATAGGAAATAGTGAAACCTCCAAAGCCTACAGAATCTATGTACTTGGTCAAAGAAATATTGAACTAAGTAGGGATGTAATCTTTGAAGAGGACCTGGCTTTCAAAAGAGCTCAGAACTTCATAGAACCTGAAATCTATGTACCTACCTTTAACTTAGATGAAAATCCTACCCCTGAGTTTCAAAGGGAGAATCTAGATGAAACTGAAAATGAAAATGAACACTCACCTAGAAATCTCAAGAAAAGACCACTATGGGCCACCAAAATAGTAGAAGAAGCTCAGAGGTTTGTTGCTCCTTCTGGAACCTTCTAAGAAAGCAAAAGACCTAATTAATTTACTAGCTATGTTGCTCTTATGAATGATCTATCTAAAAACGAACCTGACAATGTAACAGATGCCCTTAAACATCAAGTATGGAAGGATGCTATGTCTGAAGAGTATCAATCAATAATGAAAAATGATGTATGGGAAATCGTTCCTAGGCCAACTAAGAAATTTGTTGTTTCTTCTATATGGCTTTTCAAGATCAAACATGCAACAACTGGCAGCATTGAAAAATATAAGGCAAGATTTGTAGCCAGAGGATTTTCTCAAAAGGAAGGAATAGACTATGAAGAAACGTTTTCTCCTGTAGCCAGATATACCTCAGTAAGGACTGTACTAGCCATTGTAGTAGCAAAGGGATGGAAGGTACATCAAATGGATGTAAAGACAATTTTTTTTGAATGGAGAGATATCCGAAGAAGTATACCTAGAGCATCCTGAAGGGTTTGAGATCCATCATCCAGAATCTCATGTGTGCAAACTCAAGAAAGCTCTATATGGGCTCAAACAGGATCCCAGGGCCTGGTATGAAAGAATTGACACATATATATCAAAACTAGGCTTCTCTAAAAATGATGCAGATCCTAATCTCTACTACAAATAGAATAAAGGTGATATGCTAATAATGATTTTATATGTTGATGACTTATTAATCACAAAAGAAGATCACCTTATAGATCAATGCAAGAAAGAGCTACCCAAAGAATTTGATATGAAGGACTTGGGATTCCTTCATTATTTCCTAGGGTTGGAAGTATGGCAGAATTCTGATAACATTGTTCTAAACCAAGGCAAGTATACATTAGACATCCTGAAGAGATTTGGAATGCTGAACTGCAAACCTATGACCGCTCCAATGGAAACCAATCTTCATAAACTTAAAGAAGCAGCAGCAGAATCACCTTCTACTAACCCCACTCTATACAAGCAAATGATTGGGTCTCTTATGTATTTGGTAAATACAAGACCAGATATCTGCTATGCAGTAAATTCCTTGAGTCAGTTTATGTGTGAGCCAAAGGAGATACACCTGGTAGCAGTAAAACACATTATGAGATATTTACAAGGCACCTTAAATCTTGGTCTCAAGTATGAGAAAATTGATCTTAATCTACACAGATTCACAGATTTAGATTGGGCTGGAAGTGTGACTGACTGGAAAAGCACCTCTAGGTGCTGCTTCAGTTTGGGATCAGCCGTGATATCTTGGATCAGCAGAAAGCAGTCTTCTATAGTGCAAAGTTCCACCGAGGCTGAATACATTGTAGCCTCCATGGCTGCCCAAGAAGCGGTGTAGCTTAGAAAGTTGCTTTTGGGATTGTTTGGTAATCCGATGAAACCTACTATCATCCATTGCGACAATCAAAGTTGCATAAAAATTTCAGTGAACCCAGTGTTCCATTATAGATCCAAACATATTGAGATCCCATACCATTATGTACGAGACATGGTAGACAAAATGTGATCAAATTAGAATATGTTAGTATGGGAGATCAGACTGCAGATATTCTGACCAAACCACTTTCCAAAGTGAAGGTTGATCACTTCAGAAAGGGTTTAGGTATGATAGAAAGGTAATCTGCTTTGTAAATAAGATGTTGAAAATGTAAACTTCTTTTGTCATGTTCAGACATTCTAGGTTTTTACCCCCTGTGTTCATATCTAAGAGGTGACGATCTCAGATTATGAACACTTGTATGCAGACATCATAAGGTGATGATCTTATGATTCTCAAACTAGTTATCATGTTGGATCTCTCGTATGTCATGGATGTGCCATGATGGTGTTGTGATAGAACATTTGAATAAAATGTTTGTGCACATATCACAATCTAGATAAGATGAGAATTTAACCATCCTCATATGTTTATCCTCAGTATTGCGTGTTTAGGAAATACTGATATCACGTGTTTAGGTGATATCTTGTCATAATAAAATGATGAATCTATTATATCACATGGTTGGGTGATACTCTATGTCACATACTTAGAGTAATATTTTATATCTGTACCCTATGTCTTGATGGTAGTTCATATCATATGTATAGATGATATATATTCTTGGAGACTGACATTTTGGAAAAGAAATGTGATGCAGGTTACTTTATCTTCCAAAAGCTAAGAGGGAGTGTTAATGCATTAGTAGCTTATGCAAGATAAGACTCTCCTAACTCATTAATCTCCTCTATTCTGTTATTAGTTTACTCATTCATGCTTTATGTTTATTAGACTATAACATTGATCATAATTATGATATTGATATTGGATAATGATAAGTGTCAAGTGTCAATCTACTTAACTATGTTAAGTGTCAATCTAAATGCTATCGGGCTATTAACCCGATAGCATATTAATGTCGATTCATATATGAATCGGCATTAATATGCTATCAGGGTATTAACCCGATAGCATATAATGCTAACAGTTATTGTTATTGTTTACTTTATATTGATCCATTATCATATGCTTTGATACCGATTCATTATCGGGTATGTTTTAGATCTATTACAATTAACAATGATACCGATTCATTATCGGGTATATTTATAACACCGATTAGTTATGGATCAGTTGATGGTTGTAAGAGTCATGACCAAGTGACATCTTGGTCGGACATGTCTAAAAGACATGTTCGATCAAGGTGCCACTTGATCGTGGCCATCTTACTATTTATACATCATTCAAATTAAAGGAGATGACATTGAAATTGATACATGTTCATCCTCCTTACTTGCAATAAAACAAAGATAACAATATTAGTGTCATATTCATAATATCAAAACGAAAATACACCATCTTGCATATAACTTGTCCATTAAATTGGAAATTACAATACATTTACAGTTATCTATGATAACAATAAAATTATTGATGGTATAAGGTTTGGTCATTTAATTTCCACTCAAAGTTGATAATGTTCAAATTAACATTTTTTATTTAGAATTAGGTTTAGATCATGTTATAAATTTAAAGTTATTAATAGTAATGTTGATATTGTTCATGTATTATGGTTGATCACACAATAATATTAATATTATTAATTGCCATTGTTTTTTATTAAGGGAAAACAGGTTTTGATGGGCCCCTGAAACCCAGTACAGACAGAAGATCAAAAGATAGACATTACAAGACAACTAAACAAAAGACAACAACCAAAGGAAAGACAACTAGCAAACGAAATGCCAGCAAACAAGAGAATACAGACTAAAAACCAAAAAAGAACGACAGTAGCTCAGGCTTAGGTCAATTTCTGAAGCATTTCCACTGCTTCCAGCTCCATCTATTCCATATTATCTACAACCCGCTTAATATCCTCAATTTCCTTGTTGTGGCTTTGCATTCTTTTAGTGCTTGCTCTCGTTCTTCTCTCAATCCCTATTTCCTTATCCTCTAGGGTGTCATCCTTGACATCAATAATGCCCTTTGTGGCCTTATCCCCTTGGTAGTTCTCCAGCTTGTGGATAAGGGTTTTCATGCTGGCCAAGGAAGCCTTCAGAATCTTGTGGCTTTGCTCCCCTATTTTTTGAGTGTTTTCTCAATACCATGCAGTCTCTTACCAGTGGCAATTGCTCTATTTTCCAAGCTAGTAAAGCTATTGTGGTTAGCATTGATAATCTCATCCACATTACCAATCACTTTGGTGAGCTCACTGAGACAATCAAGGAGGGAATTGAACTTTCCCGAGGCAAAGGCCTGTAATGTCTCAATTTTCCCTTCTTCCTAGGCTTGCTTTGTTTTAATGCCTTCAATTTCCTTATGCATCCAGTTGAGCACCTCTTTGAAGTTTTCCATACCATTATTGATGCAGAGATCAATATCCAAGTTATGCTCTTCTTGGTTCTTATCACCTATGGTATTAAGATTAACCTCTAGGCCAACCTCTCTATCCTCATAGCTCTGAGCTTCTTTCATTGTCCTGAAGCCCTTCTCCTTTAAATCAGTCCTGAGAGGCGACCGTGCCTTGGTGCCCACCTCCTTACTTTTAGAGGTCTTCCTTTTCTACTTCTACCTCACAAGGGTTTGTACCTCCTCATTCCAGCTATCGTCCTCCCCTCTCTAATTTTTTTTTGCAAACCCTTTGTTTTGTCGCCCCTACTCAGTTTTTTAATTTATTCTACTTGACCCAACCATTTGGGGGTCATCTTCTATCTCCACTTCCGTATCATAGCCATCACCTTCTCCTCATCAGAGTCATCAAAATCCTCATCCGAGTCTAAAATCTCATCTATATTCAACTAGACATTTGTGTTCTTGATGTGATTATACAGAATCACCATCAAGCCTTCGTGCATTGCAGGGTTAATACTGGGGTTGGAAATTGCATCCTTGATCCCTGCATTAAGGGAACATAAAAGATAATAGAGAAAAGAAATTTTATCTTTATGCTTAAAATGATTAAGTAAAACAAAGTGGTAGTTGTAAATCCTAGTGTATCTACCATCAAGCATGATAAACTCCATAATAGCAAGCAAAACCCTTCACCAAATTAACTTAATTACCTTTGGCAAAAAGTAGGTGTGGCTGCCCTTCACCACTCTAGCCCTTTCCTCCTCATTCTTTGGAAATTTCTTCACGACAGCGTTTGAAATCTTTATGTCCCAGTGAAACTTGATGCTCTCCATCGGAAGACCCGTAGCCTCCGCAATCATAGTTTTGGTCACGTTAATCTTCCTATTTCCAATGGTTAGCATCCCTTCATTCTAGCCCTTCTTGAAAATTCTCGTAATTTCAAGCCGTTTCTCCTGCATGTTTTCCATGAAGTTCGTCACCTCGGCAGCTTGAAGGATTGCCCAGACCTGTGGATGACTCTTCTATTTCTCAATGGTAGTAACCTTTGTTCTCTTCTGTTTATCACCCATGATCCTATTAATTTCAATACTTTGTAGCTCCAAACTAATTCCTTTCTTTGTAATAGACTCTCTATGATGACCAGTTTGATTTCTATAGGACTTTCTAGTGCTATTGTTGAAGAGGGTTAAAAATGCCCATAAAGCATGCAAAATTAACCTACAATGATCATTGTACTTCCTCCTCGGTAGCCTACAGAGCCAGTGTCTATTGCCATGACATTTCCTTTCACTTTGGGAAATGATATCAAATCTGCCCCTTCTTACCATGCAATCTTTTATAAATTAATATGTCACGTGCCACACATGGTAGCTCCCCTTCGCCATTCCAGGTAATAATTATCTCACTCCGTACCGCCACATTTGCAGCCCAGTCCACACTCCTATTAGCCTCTCTGTTGACATGTGTGATGTGCCATTTTTTAAACCCCTAAAGTAGATCTCTAGCGGATTCAATGATGTTCTTGATAGTCCACGATGGTTGATGATTACCGAGAAGGCAATTAATTATGTTATTGATAAACTAGATAATAGTATTAACACTACTAATAATGGAATTGATAATAATATTTTTTTTACATTAAAAAACAACAAAATAAGGGGGTTGACTCTGTAGAAAAATAGTGCTCATAGGTAGCTTTAACTAGCCATTAATAACATATTAATAAAACCATATAGTCCAAACTTATAATATCACAAATAGTTTAGAGTAAACTTTAAAACTATAAAATTTGATAGAAGAATAAAAATTTATAAAACTTGTTTGAAAGGAAAACAATAAAATTGCCAACAAGCAATTAGGCAAATAGACTGCCCCAATCCTTAGTGAGGAATTTAAAGAGATCCTTATAATTTCCTTCATTTTTTGCATCCTTCTCGAGCACCTTCTTTTGCAGTAGGCATAGATTAGTTGCAGAGTTATGCATCACCTTCGAGCTGGATCTAGAAAGGTGCACCATCTTCTTTTCTATTTCAATCTCCTCCACCTTGTGGGTAGTAAGGTTTGTAGAAGTAGAATCACATTTAGCACATTAATAAGTCTCTCCAATCAGTTGAGTCTCTTTACTTGGGAGGTCATCCTCAAAGAGGTGGGCATTCTTCGTCAAGTCAAACAATTCCAACCTAGTACTCTATGATGGTCATTGGTCATCTTTTTTAAACTTTTCTCTTCCTCCAATTCTATAGTATCTTCCTCCATCTTAGAGCCTTCCTCAATTTCATCCACGTCCATTTTTTTCTTATCTTTTTTTGAAGATCTCCTTACCAACTTGTTAGACCTCCTAGGGTTGGAATTACCCATTCCCAAATTCTCTTCCTCCCTATTGCCTTAGGTCATCTCCTCATCATTTTCAATTTCTTCAATATGGACCTAAGCCTTGGTTTTCTTATCTTTCTTGGTAGGGAGTATCTTTCCCATGTTTAGTAGAGCCTAAGAGGGTGGTACATTGTTTTAGGTTATAGAGACTGGCCATAGCATTCCCCCAAGGGGTTGTTAGGCTAGAAGTAGTGGGAGTAGTGATCCAAGAGGGTGATATAAGGGAGGGTTTGTAGGCACCCATGATCCTAAGGTGTTTCTTATTCCTATGGTGGTTGTTCTAGGAGAATCTAGAATGGTCACTATAGGTGGGGAGTCAAAATGAAGTGGGACCTTAGTAATAATAATCTTCTTAAGAGGGCACATGGTTAAGTGGAATTGATAGAGATGATAAATAAGCCCCTAGTGAAGAGGGATAGAACTCATATCAGATTCATTAGCCACTTTTAGGACATCCCTAATGAATTTTTTGAAGGAGTTAATAAGGAAGTACAAGAAACAAATCAAAGCACTATAGTGGAAATGGTTTAGAATAGTGAGATGATAGTAATAAAAAACTTTTAATCTTCCTTCAAGGTTGATGAACTTTATAATAATTAGGCATACCTAACTCCATGGTGGTAGAAGCTCCTCAAGATCAAACCCTCTATGTAGTTTGATAGATTGTTCACCTCCTTAAAAAAAAGATCCAAGATTTCATTGTTGGAAACCCTAGTCTACTTGTTTTATTTTATGCCCATGGTGGACAATCCAATAGGTTTAGTATAACATTTTTGTTAACATCAAACGAAAAACCCATCCACTTTAACAGTACGACTCTACTAGGAGGTGGAAAACTACATGGAAAGGTTTTCATCAAACTCATTAATACATTCTATGAATAGAGAAACTCTTGCCTCGACAAAAATGTGTCAAAGATTCTCATCATCTTTGAATTTAGAATGCATATGATGCAGGAGCATAAGATGGTGTATGCACAATCTTCCATCACTGAAAAAAATTACTTTTTTGTTTAGTTTTCTTTTAATTTTTTTTAAGTTGTAGATACCCATTTTAGTGAATAAGAGATTCCAACTTTCAGAATTGACAAACTACTTTTTCTAGCCAAATGCCAAAAATAGCAGGTTTTTACTTAAAGGCAGATGAAACACAAATTTTACAGGAATCTTGAGAATGGAAAAATAACCACATTGAAAGAATCAGATTAAAAGCATTAATGGTTTGAAAGTTATTAAAGTTTTAGTTTCCCCAAAAACTAAAAAAAATTCTTCCAAGTCAGATTTGAGGCATTAAATGGCTCTGAACGGCCCCTAAAATGGTATAAATTGGCTGAGCAAATTATTATCACATTCTTCACCCAAAAATATTTCTAACACTTCAAACAGTTCATCAATTCAATTCCCGGATCAAAATTTATGGCTGCTGGAAGTTGGACAATTTTTAGAAAGTTCCAATTTTTTGAATCTAGTTGTATTTTCATGTTTTGGTATTTCTCTGCCAACTGGTAATTTCTAAATTGTAATTTTGGCTCCAATTTGGTAAAGGCTATTTAGGACTCATTGAGTAAGTTTGTGAGTTGTTTGTGGTATGTGATTTTTTGGAGTTGAGTTTTGTGGAGTTTGGTTCCAGGTTCAAAAATTATATTGTAAGGGTTTTCCATAAAACTCTATAAGCTATTGGATTGGAGCTTGTGAGGATTGATTCTTCTAGATTGTACTTGCATGTTTTGCATATATTAGTAATAAAATATTTTGTCTTTTGGTTGCAATTTGATGTGTTTTTCTATTTCTCAGGTTGTTCCCTCATTAGCATACTTGGTTCAATTCTCACCTTGTCACCACCCATAGTAATAAAAATAAGAAACAACATATACTTGGCCTAAATTAGCTATCTTAGATCCCAACACTAAGGTAACAAAAAAAGAAATTCATAGATAAATATAGTGTAGATGGGATGTGTGCAATAGTATTGAATATTATTACTAGGCACCGTCTATTTTAAAGTGCCAATCGTGTCACTTAATGCCCTTAGTAGATAAAACAAGGCAAAAAAGAAAATATCTTTCCTTCACAATCTCAAGCATATGAGTAGAATCAAAGGTCATGTCGTGTAAATGACTAATATTTAAATTTTGAATCTAATCGTGGATATAGTTAGTACATTCCACATTACTACCATGCAAGGTTGTCATAGTAATGTGATAACCTAAGGCCAATGCACTAACAAGCCAATAGGTAGGGCGTCAGGTCACCCCTGTAGAGACCATGTGATGTTAGAAAGAACAAACAATTCCAAATCATGATTATCAAGTCATTAATCTAATTTATCAAATTGACCCGTTCAAAGACCATAAAGAGTTGTCAAGGTTACCATGTCATACACCCAATCATCATGCTTA
This sequence comes from Cryptomeria japonica, assembly GCF_030272615.1. Lineage (NCBI taxonomy): Eukaryota > Viridiplantae > Streptophyta > Pinopsida > Cupressales > Cupressaceae > Cryptomeria > Cryptomeria japonica. Next base: position 778,070,527 of record NC_081411.1, on the reverse strand, counting down.
TCTAATTAAATAAATCATGCCAAATCCCACTTCACCTCCAAGCATAGATGCCCATGATACATCCCACATGACCATGATAGGGACAATCTTCATTATTATTATTCACAACTGACTAATTGAAATTACAACCAAAGGCCACAATGCTAACAAGATTACAAGAAGAACACCAAATCAACTTATGAACCCATGAGGACCTTAGAAAGAAACAAGAAAGTCACTACTAGGTAGATGAAGAGCCACACCATAAATTCAATTCATCATATCAATGCATCTAACAATCATGGAATGTAGATAAGGTTGCCACTTTTTGATTCCGGTCAGAATAAGTATCAAATTCAAAAATTTCCACATATAACTACAATAATCATAACATAGATGAAAACAATCCATCCATCATATTATTGCAAATATATTTTTTTATATCATTGATGTCAAACTTGTTGATCCTGATGAGCTACTTGTTTAACTTGCTTATAGTCTTATGTCCGCATGTGGTCTAGTATAACACAATTTTAGTCGAGTAGCAATGTGATCATTTAGATGTGTAGAATCTATTTGTGGTCCTTCCAGAAGTCTTATAATGATGTATCATGATGGTTCTAGAGCTTTGGTGGTGGTTTCTCATATTTGTAGTTGATGTTTACGCTAGTATGATTATTTCAATTTCAGTGTACAAGAATGTGTTACACTCCTATACTGATTAGTATTCTAGTGATGTGATTCAATTATTCAAAATTTATGGTATTTTTTCATGTTACCTCGGGCATCTACAGTTACTCTTAGTGATCTACATTGTATTTCATGCAAAGTTGTGGTACTATGCTTTGACAATTTTATCTTTTGCAGCTGACCTATGATGTTTTTCTTGTGGATATATGGGTGTTGGTTTAGGATGGACTGGAAGGTGTGTTGACTTTGTGTGAATCCTCACACATCTCATTTTTCCCTTCCACATTGCTTTGGAGATTGCTTTTTGGGCTGACAATTATAAATTTACATGTTAGACCTAATTAGCATAACCCAAATAGTGTCCATGAGGTTATGGTTGGTATATAAAGGATGGAATCATTTTGGAATAATATAAGACAAATTGTGTGTGTTGTGTGAAGTATATGTGTAGCATAGTGGTCCAAAAGCACTATAGAGCAGAGATGAAGATGATTTTCGATATGTTTTGAATTGTGAACTTTTATCAACATTTCAATGGATGGGGTTCTCTACATCTCAACCATATAGATGTATCTTTATCTAGAGTATTGTATTTTTCCCTAAGGAAGTGGTATTTAGTGTTGCAAGTCTCTTTTTGTATCTTGCCCTAAGGTTGTGCACCCTATCTTAGCAAGTCATCTCAAGGGCAATGCACTCGTTGGCCTCTAGCCTAAACTTTGTAACTTGATTATTCATATAGTGAGATAGCTATCATCATGGTTTTTCCTAGTTTGGGTTTTCCACAAAAAAATTATTGGTGTTATTATGTGGTTTCTTTTGTGGTTACAATCATTTACTTTCACACATATGTTAGATGGAATTAATGTCGAGATAAAGGCTAGATTTGATTAATTTTTTTGTGTATGTTGATCTATGTCCACCCCCCCTCATGGCAACTAGTAGTGTTCAACAATTGGTATCAAATAAAGGTTCCTAAAGTAATAGCCTAATAGTTGAGGTAGATCTGAGTTTTTGAACATTATGTTTAATTCTAATTTGGATGCTATGGAACAAAATTAACAGGACATTGATTTTGTGGAAGACATGGATGTAGCATTGAGGCATGTTCTATTAAATATGGATTAAAGAAAAATCAAGTGCAAGAAAGCAAAAAAGAAGATCACCTATCTAGGAAAGCTACTTGATGAAGGAAGAAAGGTTATTAATGATCTTGAAACAAAGCTACATGACAAAATCAAATAATGCATAAAACTTGAAGAAGAGGTGGACATGTTGAAGAAAGAGTTGAAGGAAGAAAAAATAAATTTACAAAGGTCTAAATCTTAAAGATGGTAGTGAAGTGCTTGATGTGATGCTTAGTGCTCAGAAGAAAAACAAAGATAAAGGTGGAATTGGATTTGAAAATGGTGAAAGTTATAAGAGTTTAAATAACAGAGACAAAGGAAAGGAAAAGGTTAAGGATAAACTGAAGGAATCTAGCAAAGATTAACAAGTCTTCATTCCATTTTAGATCAAGAAGATTGATATAAGGAATCATGTTCAAACCAGGTATTCATCAACCTTTAATAGAAATTGTTTTTAATGCAAGAAATTTGGATATAGAACTAGTGAATATAGAAGTCAGATCAGATTGAAGTCATTTAATGGTCAATGTTACACTTGCAATAAGTTTGGACATAAGGCAAGTGAGTAAAGAAGTAGGATGGTATGGAATGGATATGTGAATACAAATTATGATGGAAATATTTAGTCATTGAATAGATATTGTTATGCTTGAAACAAATTTGGGCACAAGGATTTTGAGTGTAGATCTAATGTCAGGATAAGTGGAAATGATATACAACAAGGTCTGACTTGCTATAACTATAATAAATTTAGACACATTTCTAGGTTTTGTAGAGGAAGGAATGATAATTCTACTAGTTGGTAAAGATGATTGACGTTACTAAAGAAAATGAGAAGATATAAAAGATATGGGTAAATAAACTAGATGAGAAGGTGTAAGAAAATAGTTAGGATGTGTTTACACCTACAAGATAGCTAGGGATGCCATTATGGCATTAACTGGTATGTGTTGAACTAGTAGAGTCCCAAAGAAGAACATTGTGAAGAATGTCATTGTTGCAGATTTGACTGGTGCTAACTTGGATGGAAGGGCAATGATAGTTGAATATATTTTGATTTGGGCATCAAGTATATGATGAATATTCTAGCATACAAGATCTACCATAAAAAATGGAAGGTTTTTGCCGTCACTATAGCCATTTACACTGCACGTCAGATGGTGGTTGCTAGAGAGAGAGTCAACCTATGTGTGTTTATGAGGGAGCGGTTTCTAGAGATCATGAAAAGAATGAAGAAAAGTAAGTACCCAATTAAATATGGATCTTTGATTACTTGTTTGGCATTCATGTTTATGAATGATCTTCCAGCAACTAATAATCGTATTTGGGATAAGTTTTCTCCTATAGACGTACAAATTAGACAACATATTAGGAGTTTTGGGACTGACAACAAAGTGCTCAATACATTATATTCTAGCTGATTTAAAAATATTCAAGACACTATGCAAGATAGAGAAAGGTTTCCTCTATATGTGGTCTCGAAGTAAAGGGATATGTTCACATTTTGTGTGGGTAGAGATAAATGTTATATTAAAGTTGTTGAGTCAAGGACTACATGGATTTTGGAGATACCTTATGAGGTATTGACAAAATAGATTGGGAGACATATTGCTATAGCTATATAATTATCGGTAGAACCAAATGAGCCTAGATTTGGTATTGTAGGAGATATTGAAGATAAGTTGGGGCAAGAGAAAATAGACAAAGGACATTGTAAGAGGATAGAGAAGTTATATAAGGAGATAGGTCTACCTGTAGTTGTAAAATAATTTGGTTTGACTCCTATTGAGGGATCATCAAGATAGGGATAGAGGAGGATGAGGATTGTGTCTACCTCCACTTCAGTAAAGATAGGTTCCCCTAGAGCCCCAACCATGTTAGTTGCAAGTGTGAAGAAGGCAATTAGGTGAAAATAGAAAGCTATAAGAAAGAAATATGATCTAGAGCCTAGAGTAGAAGAAGTGGAAAGAAGAAGTTTGGATGAGGAAGTGAAGAAGAAACAATTTTATATTTGAACAAGGTCCAAGGGGACTAAGGTAGAAGAAGTGGAAGAAGAAAAAGAAGAAGAATATGACACAATGCCTCTAGTAAAAAGGAAGAGATCATTTTGGTATCAGAGCTTGGTCCTCTATTTTCAAAAGCCTAACAATTTGAGGAAGATCTTGACACTGGTAGAGATGGAAAATTTGAGAAAGCAATTGGAAACATCTCTTTCAGACAATGATGTAGAAAAAGTAAAGAATATCAAACTTGAGGATGATGTAAAGGTGGTAGAGGATATCATTTGAGGACTTCAAGAAAATTACATTATAGAAAAAAATAAAAGAAGAGAACATTGTGAAAAGATGCAGAATGATGAAGATGAAAAGGAAACTCTTAATGATCTGGTAAACAAGCTAAGACAAGAAAACACTACAATGAAGAATGAGATGCAAGATATGACTGTGAGATTTTGTAAAGAAAATGAAAATCGAAAGAAGAATGAAGAAGAATTGGTTAGCAGAGTGAATGATGATGGAAATGAAAATACAAGACCCAGTCATGAAAATGATATGTTGAAGATAGATTTGATGCCGACACAAAATGATAGAACTGAACTCATGAGACAGAAAGGAATCTTGGAGATTGAACTAACAACTATAAATCAACACAAAGAGAAATTCAAGAAAAGTTCAGAAGAACTTGTTGGCATGTTAAAGAATCAGAAACCTAATGGTCATACAAATGGCCTTGGCTTTGAAATTGGTGAAAGCTTCGGTACTACAAACAATCATGATCATAGTAAACCGGTAAGACAACCTAATGCTTACAAATTCAATGGGAAATGCTTTAACTGTAACAAGTATGGTCATAGAGCTAATCAGTGTAGATCTAGAAATTATTAGAACACTAATACACCCACCGGTCAATGCTCTAAATGCAACAAAGTTGGTCATAATTCAGAAAAATGCAGAATGAATGTAAGACGTTATGTTTGTGGAAGATTTGGACACTTATCTAATCAATGCAGAACACAAACCGGCATAGGATATGGGAAAGATATTCAGAGAAACAATGTGACTTGTTATGCTTGTAACAAAATTGGACATATTGCAAAATTTTATAGAAGCAAGACTTCACCGGAAAATAACAAAGGTCCTGGCTTGGGAGGTAAAGAAAAGATTGAAGAGGTAAAGAAAGAATTCTAAAAATAATGGATTAGAAAGTTAGATCAGAATGTTTATGGGAATACTCCTCCACCGGTAGAACAAATTATCACTCCACCGATAGGAGACTCTTCATCTAACTGAAGGAAAATCCTTTGGGGGTTTAGCAACAAAATGAAAAACACATTATTATACCCTCGGTTGATGGTAAGAAGTCAAATTACTTCTATACCGGCAGATGAGTTAAGTTGTGACTTAAACTGGAAAGCATTAAATACGGTAGTTGGAGAAAATAACATTATAGAGCAAGTGTTTTGGCTCCTTTTTCAATCATTGAGCTTTCAAATCTTCAAGAGCTCAAAAATTTCCGAGCGAAGACATCCCTAGCGAAAAAGTGAAATAGTTCATCAAGAATTCATCCCTAAGGCAGATTGAGGTATTTATAACTATGGCTTCTTCATCCACTCCTGAATTTATTGAAAATCCTATTGTGATTGAGGTTATTAAGTGCCCTAGACCCATATTCAAATTGGTTCCCAAAATTGCAAAGAAAGATGATAGCATAGGTGCATTTTCTCAAATTCCTAGGGGAGTAGTATGTGTTGAAGACCCTAGGATATACATACATTTTCATATAGAGGAATTAGGTGATGATGAGATTAAAAAAATGTACAGGACTTTAATTTGTAATGTAGATGGTAATGTCAATCCAGAGCATAAGATAATAGAAACCCTAGGCTTTGTGGATATTCTTAGCATTCCTGATTTTCCCGAAGATATAATAAGAATAGTTCTAAGCAGAGTCCATGGAAAATTATTTTGGTTGGATTCCATCCATAAGATCACCAAAGAAGCAGTAAAAGAAGTAACAGGGTTACCTTCCACCAGTAGCAGGCCTGACAGACCAAAGAAGGTCCCAAATGACACAGTGATGAAACTAACTGGTGCAACTTTTGACAAAAGGTCTCTAAGGGTAAATCATGTAAAGGACATCAATGTAAGATTTGTTAGTATGATTTTAGGCTACAAGGATACACATGCAAATAGGTTGAACTTAGTTTCTAGCCTATGTATCAAAAGTGCATATGACATGGTAAATGATAATGCTAGAATAGATGTGTGTGAATGGCTCAAAGATGAATTGATAGACAATCTAAAGAAGATTAAAGGAGATAAGAAAGGAAAATTTAGAATTGGAAATTTTCTTGTTTGCTTAATGTTGTACATTACTAATAAAGTACCTGGTATACCGGTAGGAAAGCAACTATTGGATTTATTAATCAACATGGGAGAAGACAAAGAGAAAAACATAAATGAACATTTTCAAGAATTGAAGGCTCAAATGAAAACATGAATAAGACTATCACAAGCAATTGTAGATAAATATCATAAGGAAATATGGTTCGTAATCAAGAAAGATGAAATCTAGATGGAGGCAGTTATCCCTAGAACTATCTAGGTAACTAAAATAGGCTATGAAATAGATGATAATATCATAGAAACTTATGCAAAAGCCCTCCTTGAAGCACCAAAGGAACCCACTGAGGAAGTCTTTGGAAATGCTGAAACAATTGAAAGTGGAATTCAGTCAAGGAAAAGGGTTAAGAAAGTTGAAGAAACAGTAAGGAAAGGAACTCAACAAGCAAAGGCAATTAAGGAAGATGTTTTGAAACAAACTAGTATAAAAGAAAGTGAGTTGGAAGGACTTCAACCGAAAGCTCATCTTTCACCGGATGGAACTTCCTCTGAGAGTGATATACTAGCTGTAATTGAAGGGTAAAAAGGAAAAGAAAACCCTCACCGACACCCTCTCCTACACCAAAGAAAACCAGACAAAAGCAATAGGCAGTTAGGCCTCCTGTTAAGAAAATGACTCCAATGAAGAAGAAGATGAAACAAGATATTGCTCCGCTAGATAAACTTCTTAGTGAAATAACAGAGGATAGTAAATTGAAAAACATTAGCAAACTATTTAACACACTCTCTGCAGATGACAAAGAAAGCATAGAAAATAGTGTAATTTTACACTTGGATATTTACAAGAAATTTTTGTTAGAAATTGTTGATGAGATAACAAATGATTTGTATAGAAGATTAGAAGCTAGAAGGGTAGCCATTGTTGAGCTGGATAAGAAAATAAAAATTGAAAAATTACTTGCAATGCATCTAGTTAACTCACCTAATGAAATAGACAAATTAATCAGTGAAGCTAACCGGATAATGTTTTCAACCACTCACCGGCATGTAGCACTGATGGTAGGTAGAATGAATGAAGTTTTTGAGGAAACAACAATTCATGGGATATATTCTTTGTAAAAAAAGTGAAACAGGAAGAACTTAGAAGACCCAGGACCATCATAGTATATCAAAAGGACAAGGATAAGGGAAAAGGTAAGGTAGGTGGACCTCCAAGCCTTAAAATAACAGATAATGTACTCCCACCTCTTCTCGATACTGCACCAGCACATACTACTGACAGTCAACCAGCCACAGAGAGTATGGAGACTCCACTAGAGGATACAAATCCTAAGTCTGAGATTTTGTATACTATGAATATAGACACTCAAGAGGTGAATATTGTGGTAGACAAAGAGACCACTATGGACAAAAAGAAAGATGTGACTGTTGAGTCATTGACTGCAGATGTTGAGGTTGAGGTAAATGATACTGTAAATATAAACACAAAAAAATACACTCAAACAAAGCAACCGGCAAAGGGCACCACTAGTAAACCATTAGAAGAACCGGTAGATAAAACTGAAAAACAATCAGGAGAACTGAAAAAGGAGTATAGTATAGAGGTACAAACTAAGAAACCAGAAGTACATACAGAGATTACATCAGAGAAACCAGCTATTGAGAGCTCAGAGAAACCCTCTGAGACACAGAAGGAGAAACTGGAACAGAAATAGGTTGAGACATAGGTTCAAACCGAAATAGTGCCATCGGGAAAAACTGATAAGCATAAACCTTTGCAAGTAGAAATGCAAACACAGACTTACCTACCAAAGGTCGAAGCAACCAAGGCTATCACAACAACAAGCAGCAGGGAAATTGTGAACACAGTTGGGCAGACATCTGGTACTTAAATATCAGGATTCTGACCTACAAATGTGACATAGGTCTTACTTGACTCCATAAAGAAGATCACAGAGTGCAATGCACAATCCTATTAGGCTATTGATGACACAATTGCCATTCTTAAATTCATAGCACCCAAGTGCATTGTAGATAACAAAGATTCTTTAGGTCAACTAGACACATTGTCTAAATTCATCACTAGCAACATTTTGATAGTTGATCAAATAAATGAGGACACATTCAAAGAAAGGATGACTAAGGAAAAAGATAAATTCTTTGAGGAAATAGTGAAAAAGAACGAGGAGAGAATGGACACCCTATTACCGGAACTAGGAGATTTTGGATTTCAAGAAAATGTATAGAGATACTTGTAAAACAAATATTTTGACAGAAGACCTAGACAACAAAATTAGCAAAGCAGAAGATGAGATTAACAATATTGCTAAAAATCTGATAGGCACATTAGATTCATTTTTGGAGATAGAAAAGAAGATTGTAGATCTTGAAGAGAAAATTGAGAAGTTCGAAAAAGATAAAGAGAGAATAAAGGATAAGGCAAAGAGTATAAAATGTAAACTTGGTCCTAAACTAGATTACCTCATTTCTTTAAGAAAAGAAATTTCTGAGGCTCTGGTTTCCAGACTCAAGACACCGGAAGAGAAAATGCACATACTCACCAGTATAGTTCAGAGAACACAAGTGGCGTTACAGGATAGCAAAAGATTCAGCGATAGTTTAGATTTGGTTTTGGAAGATATTCTCCATATTGTAACCCACCAGTTATAAGAATCCAGGCACGAAACACACTCCACTGATAGCGAATGACAAACTTTGTCATTGGTGTCAAAGGGAGAGTAGTGTGATGAGAAAAATGATCAGAACAAGATATCATTAGCTCCAAGGGAGAAGCACACATTTTTTTGGGCACACAATTCTGGTAAGACAATTTTGGCAAACCATTTTTGGCTCTTTCTCATGAGTGCTGCCATCAATGCCAAAGGGGGAGATTGTTGGCAAATGCACACTCCAATGAGAAATTGTAGGTGATTGAAGGTATTGTCATTGATGGAAACCTTACAATCATATGGCACCGACACCGGCAAACTCTACACCCACACACAGAACATCAACACTGAAAAGGAAGAATATCGGCACCCTGGCTGACAGAAATTTTGTAATTAATTGTAAAATATTTTTGTAAGCCGACTTGGTGGATTGTAAAATGACTCATATATGTATGAGATAATTGTAGATCATTTAGTGTGAGTTATAGGTGAACTATGAAAAGACAATAAGCAGACCTATTATTCAAATTATTGGATAAGGGTTTATGTATGCAACAAAGATTAAACCGGTACTGAATCTGGCATAGTAGATGTTAATCTGAAGTAGTACAAGACATTGGATTTGTATAATCCATTTTTGTAAGTCAGTGTGCCTTCCTTTGTAATTGAGTAGTGAGCTCTAGGCACTTGGCCCTGCTGCATGTGCAGACCCCTATTGTAAGTAGTAATATTCTCTTATTGGCCAGTAAGAGAATATTGTGGTTCACAAATCCCATCGAGGTTTTTCCCACACCGGGTTTCCTCATTAAAATATTTTGTTATGGTGTGCTTTTCATGTTGTGGTTGTTATTCTTATTTGCTGCATTATTTATGGTTTACCGGTACACAATTTTGATATGTTATTCATGTTATAAGTTAAGAAAATTCTATAACTGGTTAGATACCGATTCACCCCCCCCCCCCCCCCCCCCCCCTCTTAGTATCTTTGGGAATCCTAACACATTAGTCATTCTAGAAATGACCCCCACAAAGAAAAGAAAAGAAGTCAATAAGAAAGTTCCTACAAAGCCTAAGGAGAAGAAGGAACAAAACAATAAAGATGATCCAAATTATCAGTCTTTAGATCTTTATAATTTATAAAATGCAATATGTAAACATAATTCATTGGAATTCTCTACTAGGATGTATTTGGATGCACCTTTGGCAGATAAGGAGAAGATGGAGAAAGCAATAATCAAGTATATGATCATATTTAACAAAGGTGCTGATGAGATTGAGGATAAGTTACCTAACCTATTCTAAGTATTAACACAAAAGAGAAAGGTAGTAGTAATGAAGGAGACAAACATAAGGACTCAAGCACTTGATATGGTAATTAGTCTGTTGTCAAAAGAAGAAAGGGATAAGATAAATTAGGCTTTAAATACAAGATTTTGGATGAAAGAAAGAGTCAATTTAATCATGGGAGGAGATGCAAAATATATTAAGAGGATAGAAAGGAAAGAAATTGATGAAACTATGGAGATACTTAAAGATACCTTGTCTTTCTCTTAGCAAAAGACAAAAATAGATAGTGGTTTGGGATAAACAAGCAGTATGGCCATTCTAGAAGATAAAGGAGGAGTAAAAAGTAGATACTATTTTGAATGATTAATTAATTACATAACATAACATGATGGACCTTGTTGGAGAGATTCTATATGTTACCAAAGTAGAGAAGAAGAAAGATGAACCGAATAAAGAAAGGAAATAAGAAACAAAGAAGAAGAATATTGAAGAAGAAAAGATAGACAAACCTATGGAGAAGAGAGAAGAAAATAAAGACAATTTAGAGAAGGTGAGTTTGGTAAAAGAGGAGAATATGATTAGAAAAATGTAAGGAGATTCGAGAACATAATATTCTAGTTGCAAATGAAGTTTTAACTTATTGTAATATCAGAAGTGTTGTTGGTTCTGATAACACAAGCTAAGCTAGATTTAGATAAGTTATCAACCCTTCATATGCCACATTTGGATGATGTTCTCCACCACATATCCAAAAAGAAATACATTAATTCTAAGGTGGATTTTACAAAATTGATAAATAACATAGTGAGGTATCTCCATGAGAAAGTTCCAGAAGTGAAGGTTGGTGAATATCAAAGTGAAGAGGAGAAGTTGCAGGTTATATTGAGTGGACTAAAGGGCTATACATATAACTTAGAAGCATCATATAAGAAAAATATGGTAGAGAATAGGCTAAGTGATCTACTAAATAAGTGTGCAAATGCACATAATTATCTAGAAGAAAGCATAAACATTTTTTAGAATAGTGTAGATAATATTGTATAGGTATATCAATTTTCCCATTAAGTGGCATGAGTCGACTCAAGATATATAGGATCAAATAAATATTTTTGAGAACCAGATTATAGAGACATATAAGTCAATAAACCTTAAGGGAGATGAAGATGACAAAGTGAGAGTTTAATTAGAGAACCTATACAGAAAGATAAATCAGAAAGAATAGACTAAAATGGACTTCTACTAGTTGAGAGATATTATAAATGTGCATCTCACCACTATATTAAATATCCTTAAAGACTTTCATGAATTTAGGAAGAGAGTGAAGGTACCGAGAAGTTGTAAAGAGGTCGAGGATCTTCTATTAAAGATAAATAGTTTGTGAAAACTTTTGGTCTCTGTAAGAGATGATTGGAGTACTACCTAAGCTCAGTTGAAGTTCGTTCATCGATGTATCATACCCCCAACTCAACAAGGTAGTTTGATGGTGTTTCAATAAGTATATTTTGATTGTATACATGTGCTGACATGTTTATCATAAAATTTTGAATTTCAATTTTGAGGAAGTGTTGTATAGATAGGGGGAGTTGTATATAGATTGTTCATTTTTTCTATATGAAGACAACTTTTGTCTTTGATGTCAAAGGGGGAGTGATTTAGGAGTTAGCAAAAGTTTTTTTATCAATGAAAAAGGTGGATATTGTTGCAAATTTGAGATTTTGTTTTCATTCATTTCAAATGTTTTGATCCAAGTGAGCTACTTGGTTTACTTGGTTATAGTCTTTGGATTGGATGTAGTCTAGTTTAGCACAATTATAGTGGAGTAACAATGTCATCATGTGGATGTGTGGAATCTATTTGTCTTTATTCCAAAAGGCTTATAATGATGTGCATCATAATTTTTATGAAGCTTTGGTGTTGGTTTCTTGGATTTGCAATTGATGTTTAGGCAAGTGTGATTATTCTGATGTCATTATTCAGGAATGCATTGTGTTACGATACCAAGTATTATTATAGTGATGTAGTTCAATAATTAATGTTAGTGGTATTTTTATGCTATCCTGGACATTTTCAAGCATTCCTACTAATTTGCATTGAAGTTTGTGTAAAGTCATGGTGATATGCTTTGAAAAAAAATTTCTTTTACACTTGACCTATAATGTTTTGGTCCATGTGATTATGTTTAGATATATGGGTGGTGAATTTGGATGAACTCGAAGGTGTGCCAACTTGGAGTTAAGCCTCACATGTCTTACTTTACCTTCTTCGTCGCATTGGATGTTGCTTTTGGGCAAATAATTATGAATTTACATGTTACACCTAATTCAAAGGACCTAATTGGTGTCCTTGAGGTTGCAGTTGGTATAGAAAGGATATAATCATTATGGTGAAATACAGACAAGCTATGTGTCATGCAAAGTATATGAGAAGTAGTACAATGGTTTGGAACTGTTGTAGAGTAGTTATGAGCATAGTTTTTAATATGTTTTGAATTATCATTTGTGATTATCATTTTGGTGGATGTCCAAGTTCTGTACAAATTCAAGGAGAGGAGAATTCAAGATAGGGTCAATGAATGATGAGAAGACATGTTAAAAATAGGATACGTGGTCATTGACCATTTTTTAGTATCTATAATGCCTTATTTTGAATTTAATAAATAAATATCATTAATTTTCTACATGCATTATGACTAAAGCCCCAATAGATAGGTTGATTGAAAAACATCTATAACCTTCAAACAACTTCATACATTTTTACTATGAAAGATGCACTATATTCTATGCTTTGCATTAAAATTTATAAAGTTTTGACTAATTTATGGTGATCAGACATACGGTTTTTTGTATTTTAAAATGTTCTAGTAAAAAATTGGTAACTAATTACTTCTTAATAAAAAATACAAAAAAATATGTGGTGAACATGGGCATGTGTCCACTACTTATATTTAAATTTTCATATAAAAATGTTAATTTTTGCTTATACATAGATTGGCCAGACAAACACTTGATTTCTTATATTTTCCATGCAGATTATGTACTACTACATTGTAATTTCAAATTTTCACCAAATAGTTTTTTTTTTCAGAAAACAACTAGTATTATAGAAACTACATTCAATATGCTACAAATTCTTCTTACATACTTTTTAAATTTTGTTGATAACCTATTCAAATTTTCAAGTCAATTTTCCTAATTATTTTTGTTTTAATTTTCACTACCACTTAACAACCTAATTTGGCCCATCATGATCCTACACACACCCATTAATTAATTAACAAGTAAGCAACTCGGAAATATTTACCCTTATTTCAACACTAGAAGTGGCAAAACTTGCAAGGATGAAGAGGGCAACAATCTCCAAATTAGGAAAGCTTAAAAAATGGTAGAATAGCATGTTGTGAAAATGATGGGTGAACTCACAATACTAGTTCCCACTTTTTGACCAACTTTGACACTTAGATGAACATTTCGAAAAAAACCTTCACTTTCCGACACCTATAACTTTTAAACCATTAAGAATTTGAAGATGATGTAAACTAGTGATTTGTAACATCTTGTTTATAGATTCTAAATATATTTATTTCAATTTTTTTTTAATAAAATTTATTTATTTTTCCATCTCCCTAGAAAAGTTGTTTTTTACAGCAAACAACATTTTTAAAGAGTGATGAGCATCCTGAAGTGCATAACTTTTTTCTATAAATGATTAAAAAAATTCTTTTGAATTTTGGTTTGTAAAATTAATACCCAAGGCATGCAATTGGTTTGATAGTGATTTGTGGAATATTTTTCATTTTATTTAGTTTTGAAGTCTAACTAAATATAATTTAGATATTTGTGTGCGTTTGAACACATAACTTGTTCCACATATATCAAAATTCAATTTTATTTTTTTTCTTAGAAAGAAGACATCAATACCTACGGCATAGATATTATTTAAAAAAAATTTTATTAGTTTACTATTTTCCCCAAATCATTGAACAAAGAAGTTCATGTTCGGTGAAAAACCTAAATTTATAAGAAATAAAATAAAAATATATTAATGAAATTAAATATATTAAAAATTATACTATTTGGAAAGCTTATAATAAGGACTAAATACTTAAAAAAACAAAACTTATAAATGAATTCATTTGACCTATTGACAAGTGTTTTGACACACTCACCAATAGTCAAGTAGCTAATGTGAGAATACTCACCACCTCTCTTGAAAAGCAGGAAGTTTGGGGAAACTAACTACTCCAAGGTCTCTATAGTCGGTTCTCAACGATGATGGACAACTCAGTGTCTAATACAATTGTACGTGTCAAGGGGCCTGCTGGTTCAAACAACTTTGAATTACCTATAATTGTTTTTGTATTTTTTGATTTAGATTCTCTCAAAATAAACCACAAAAGATAGATCAGGGGAACAAGGAAATAGCAATAAAATTGATACATTAAGAAATAAATGATCCACATGGTTAGAATTTCATAATCCAAATATTATCAATATCACTAAATCAACATTCAAATAATGAGCTCCAAAAAGTATATAAAGTCAAACAACTTCACACACCAACGGGAATGAATATCACCCAAGCAATAATCACCCTATCCATTCAATACTGATATACCATTTACATGCACAATATGATTAATATAATAATAAAGCATCCAGAAGAAGTGGTTGTTGATTCAAATGATAGAAGTTACTAGATCATGAACAACACAACCATATAGAACACACAAGTCGATCTAGCAATCCACAAGTTGCTTTTTGTATTAAACTTCAAAGAGTATCACCAAATCTTCTTAACTTATAAAAATCTACATAAAATCTCTAATGGAATCTCTAAAATTGACCTCAAATCATCAATTCGTGGACAATTACAATGAATCAAAATCTCTAATTTATAGAGTTTCATGTCCTAAATTCTAGGAATTAAAGCTATCTAAATTAAATGCTACAAAAGAAAGAAGTTGCAGGTGACATACAAGTCTTTGCTTTAAACTCCAATGAAAATTACTAATTAACTATCACTACGAAACATGCGTTCCTGAAGTTGGCCATTATAGCCATGCAAAATTTACCCAAAAACTAAAGTTGATGTTGCACAATGGTTGATCTCTCATCTCTGGTGGCAACCAAAAATATCTTCAAAAATCTCTCAAAATTACATCTATGGTAACTGTGTGCTCAACATTTACTTCTTTGTTTATCTCTTTTAGTTACCAATAAACACATGCAACTGTATCTACAGGAGGATCAACAACATACGAAAGCTGAAACTTGGACTTCTTCAAAATCTACTTTGCATGCTCCCATCTACTGATGAACTTATCAATTACTCCTTCTACATGTGTTGGTTAACAGATTTAGCCTTTCATAATTTTATAATGAATGACTCATGTATGCCCTTAATTTTGTGAAAGACAAATAGAACCAACAGTTGGGTAGTCAAATGAATTGTTTACCCTCTGCATAAGGGCATAGCTTCCTGTATGATGTTCAATGAATTTTTAAACACACACATATATTAACTCCACTTTTAACTAGAAAGTGAGAAAAGGCTTTTCACATTCATCAGTCAACACCACATGAATTCCAAGAAGATAAACACTCTATATGTAAACCCACAAATTTAAAATAAAAAATAACTTTATTTCTTAGAATTTCTAATTAAAGAAGCAATAAATCAAGGACTCTGATTGAGTCTCTCTCGTGTCCCATAGGACAAGGGGAAATAGATCCATATAAAGTTAACAAAAGAATTACTAAGAACATTCATTCATAGACATATGAAAAGTGGATAATCAAAGAAGCAACAGATTTAACACAAAACAGATTTATCCCAACAGAGATTATGTTTCTACATTCAAATACATAGATTTGAAAGTTGCTGAAAATGTCTAATTTTATTTACTGATAAAATGGATTCATTGAAAATCCACAAGTATTTAAAATAGAGTATGTCAATCTTTAGAAAATTTCTCTGACCTTTTTAAGTCTTTCTCCATAAATATATAACTAAACTTTCTACCATAAACACTTGGTAACCACAAAGTTACACCGCATTGACCCAAGGTAAGTTAAACAGTCTGTTTTTTAAAAACTAACTTATTAAACTATTTTTTGGCTAAAAATAGTAGAAAGGGAAGAAAAATGGAAACAATTATTCAATTCATGACAATAGGCAACCATTTTGATCCTTCTTCGACTCCGTGAATGCCTCCATGAATTGCTGGATGATAGGTTCATTTGGAATGCCTACGTGTAAAATCCATTGTTGCCAAACCTCTTTATCATGGCACACCTATTTTACTTTATCAACATGGATGTTCAAATGATCTATGCATAAAAATAGCAAGGATTCAATTTTAGCAATTTGCACTTCAAAATATTTGCATATGGCATCGGCGGTGTCAACGGTTTTTCCATCCTGCTTCATACATTTCACTCCAATGCATTTCAGATCATTAAAAATGTTTTGTATCTGTATACGGTGAAATGGATAACAACAATATTGAAAGACTAAATAGATTCAACCACATAACTCTAGCCTAACAACAACAAAGATCAACCATAACATATGAAGATTACCTAAGACAATGCAAATCAAATGAAATCACAAAGATTATACCATCACATGTCCAATAGGGTTTTGATCTCCATTCTTCCTATCTCCATTGATCTTGCTTGATATATTTCCTCTCAGATTTTATGTGTGCACAAGAGCTCAACAAAGAACGGAAATGTGGTTGCAAGTAGTATCGCATATGAAAGTTCAAAAGCATAGTGTAGCCAATTGATCAGGTAGTTAGGGTTGTTAATGAAGGCAGCATCTCCTTATATAGAAGACACCATAAGAAATGAAGGGATAAGATTGAGAGCTGTAAAAGATAAATGGTCGCCTAAGATTAGAGGGTAGGTAGAGAAAATAAGAAAATAATAAGAGGGTAGGTAGTGTATAAAATAAGAGATGAATGACATGTGTCATAGGTGGAAAAGGCTAATGAATTGATTAAATAAATAAAGATTTATTTAATTAGTAGAAGAAGTGGGATTAATTAAATAAATAAGATATTTATTTAATTTAGGAAAAAGATAATTTAAATAAATAAATGTATTTATTTAAATGAGAAATAAGGCTAGAAGAGGATAAATGAATTAATTAAATAAATAAAGATTCATTTAATTAATAGAAGAATTAGGCTTAAGTAATTAAATAAATAAAGATATTTATTTAATTAGACTGGACAATTTTAGGTGTCTACATTTTGCCCCTCTTTGAGACAATGCAGCTTGTCGCATTGTTTCGAAGAAGATAATATGAATTGATAGAAAGTTGCCCCAAGATGGGAATGATATGCCCCCTCAAGAGATTGGATGAAAATATGTGAAAAGATCACAGACAATCTCTCGATAAGAGACAAATGCTATAATGGACTGACCGAATGGGATAGAGTGATAGAGTCACAGGATAAAGAAAACTGACTCGGGAGATGAGGGCTAGGGCTAGGCCTAGGGTATTCTATAAAATAGACCACGAGGGAAAAACATCCTCATTGTCATCCACACATCCAAGAGATCAGAGTGCAGAGAGAGAATAGACCAGCAACAGTTAGCAGCGATGGCATTGGTTCATAGATACGATCTCATTCGTCGATTTCAGAGGCTAGCAGATGCAGGAGAGCCGGTAAGTACCTCAAAACCTCCTTGTACTTTGTTGCAATAAATGTTGTCATAAATGCATGTTAGGTAGCACATTTAATGCATTTTAGGTAATGTCAAAAAATGTCAAAAAATGCCAAGGTGCGTCTGCGTTGGTGCCAGGCACATCTAGGTTGGCTAGGCGTGTCTTTGTTTGTGCTAGGCGCATATGTGCCGGAAAAGGCGTCTATGCCAAATTCAAGCACATCTGCATTATGCAGGCATGTTTATGCTATGTGGGCACGTCTGTGCAAAGCAGGTGCTTCTGTGCAGAGCATAGACTCATCTATATATTTCAGGCGCATTTATGCAGTATGTAAGCGTGTTTATGTCATGAAGGTGCATTTATGTCTTCTAGGCCAAATCAATAGTTTTGTGATGAACATACATTGTCGATTGGATAAGCTACTGAGAGTATACACTCAAGCAGGTCCTCTAGGGAAGACTAGGATAGCAGATAGGGCGAGGATTGACAATTTTGTGATAGAACATAAGTTGCCAATTAGGAAACTACTAAAGAGGATACACTCAAGCAAAGGCCCTAGGATAGGATAGGTCAAGGCACTTTGTGATGAACAGTGAGTACCAAGACATAGTACTTTCTGATGAAGAGGGAGTACTAAAAAGAGTAGCACTTTGTGATGAATAGTGAGTGCAAAATATGAGCAGCACTTTGTGATGAACAAGGAGCGCAAAAACATGTAGTACTTTGTGATGAACACGGAGTACCACTAGGATAAACAACAACAATTTGTGATGAATAGTGAATTTCACAAGAATAGAAGCAACACTTTGTGATGAACAGTGAGTGTCACTTTGATAGAGTATCATAAGCACTAGGAAAATAAGAAGCATTTTATGATGAACAGTGAATGCCACTATGATTGACATGATTGATTTGCTTGACTGCAGGAGTACCTACCTATGCTGGAGTCACGGGAGAGATTCCCATCGAATCAGAGGTTATGACCAGAGCTGACCTTTGAGGATAGAGCCATGATTGAGGTTATCGGTTTGAGATTTATTTTGTATGTTCCTGAGTTTCAGACGAACATGGGGTTGCTAACTACTTTAGCTGAGAGATGGCACTCACAGACGTGCACTTTTCATTTGCTGATGGGTGAGATGACACTCACCTTAGAGGATGTATAAAGGATTCTAAGGATACCAATCGATGGGTAGTTGATACCCTATGATCGAGATGGAGAAAGGGATACCTTGAGACGAGTGTTTTAGGATATGGGATTGGAGATGAGGGCAGGACATGTTTCCTGGGATACCATGATAGCGATAGGATTGGCACTACCAGTGGTGCTAGGAGGAGTGAATAGTGGGTTCCTTTGTCTAGATAGGGTGACACACACCTTGGAGACACTGGTGACACAACATACCAGATATGCCTGGGGACCATGTGTGTTGCTGCATTTGTACTATGAGCTCCATCAGTTCGTCTACCATGGATCCGTAGGATTGGGCTGCGGAGTGACATTGTTACAGGTATGGGCATATGAGCATATGCCGGTGACATGACCGATACATTCTAGAGTCAGGGGTCATGGACACAGTTTTGTTTACTTTTATGATATGATTACATCACAACCACGGATTGGTAGATTGGAGTACTAGCACCGAGTCATCAATGAGTTTGACACTCTGGTATGGAGGTCGTACCGAGAGTGTGAGGAGTGGGAGGATGATGCAGTGGAGCTGCCATACATCTTTAGGAGCAGATATCTGATTGGGCGGACACCCTATGTAATGGAGAGGTAGTTGGTAGACAGAGCATACAGGCAGTTCGGTAGGATCCAGCCAATGCCACTGGATTCTGGGATGTATGCTCAAATAGTGAGGGATCAGGCACACTTCGGGCCATTGTTATCATATGATCAGGCCATGATGTAGCTGGTAGAGACGACTCCCTTGCCATGGGATATGTGGCCAGAGATAAAGGATGTAGGGATGGATGCAGAGTATACTGCATATTGGGGAGAGCATCCATTTCAATGGTTGACAGATCCAGGAGAGCTGATAGATGGAGATGGTAGAGGGGATGATGATGATGGAGATGGTGGAGGTAGAGGCCGATGGAGGAGGCAGGGTGCAGTAGGAGAGAGGAGAGTTTTTCCGTGGAGAGAGGGTGGAGAGGAGAGACAGGCTCTGGTGGTGAGAGGCCGAGGTGGGTTGCCATTATAGGTGCCAGCAGCACAGGGTCCCAGATAGGTGCAGGGATAGGTACAGGGATGGGGACAGGGGTAGAGACATCCATAAGAGTAGCCATAGGTACAAGAGGTTGAGGAGGAGGAGGGACTACTAGAGTTGAGGGAGATCTGCCAAGGACAGGCAGATGAGATCCAGGATCTTGAGTGGGAGAGGGATCAACTTAGGAGACAACTTACAGACACTAAGCAGGAGAGAGATCAAGCTATCTAGTGTTATACTGAGGCTGAGACAGCATTGAGGGCTAGGAGGTAGGCGATAGAGGACACAGGGGCTGAATACGCCTATGTTCTATGGGTAGGGGAGAAGATAGGCTACTGGCGAGACCTATATTATGGGGGAGTGCCACTAGATTAGTGGGCTAGGAGCTTCTGCAGACCATCGTGGACAACAACGACCACTGGAGGGAGTCAGCGGAGATAGGCATCTAGCGGTGGGGTTATGGGTCCTCCACCACCACTAGATAAGGGGGTAGGAGAGATGATCTTGGGGTGGGTCCTTCGAGGGCTCAGACTCCATCGAGGTCAGGTGGCTCTGAGGGAGGGAGTTCATCACAGCCTTAGAGGGCTCCCTACATATCAGTTTTGTACCATTTTGTATGATGATGCAGACACCCTCGGGTGATTGTGTAGCCATATATATTTTGACATCATTATATCATGACACTTATGATTATATATATATGAGATGATTCATCCTTGCGGCTATACATGTGTACCTATGCGATGAGATGTTTCATACTGTATGTTTCTATGTGATGGTTATGTTTCATGATGCAAATATGTACATGATGAAATGCCATATTTTGGTTCTTTTATTTTTTTTATGTTATGCCAATGAAAATGTGAATGTATGAAATGTAGATGAATATGATAATGCAAATAACTATTTACATGATAAAAATGTAAAATGTGCTGATATGTGTTGTATGCAGGATGTGATGCAATTGTGATATCTATATGTATGTATGAAATGCTTAATATGTGGTAATGCAAGTGCAACTACATGAAATGCAAATATTTTTGGTGTGTCATTATACTCAGTCATGTAATAGCAGGCTACATGGACTCAAGAAAGACTATGGAGCTCAATCAAGAAATGAGGATGGAAGATAGAAGATATGAAAGTGAAAGAGCTTCTTGTGCATTATCATCATTGAGCTTTATTATGGAAAGTAGGTTATGACAATCAAGGCATGTGTTCGACCTAGAAAGTCATTGTACCTATTTGCATGGAGATTAGATAGTCGTAAACAAGGAATGCCCTAGTTCATACTAGACTCATCGTGTCTTCATATCCTTGGACAAGTCATAGCATTACTAAGAGACAATCTGCAGATAACAAAGAAAAATAGGTGATGATACCCCATCCTCGCCTTTCTAGTCAAAGACATCCTAGAGATAGAATCTCTAGTCAGAGACATCCTTGAAAACCTAAAAGACATGTCACCAAAAAAATGAAAATCAAAAGAAAACCAAGACTCGACAACAACATCCACTGTAGTCCTCAAGTTTAGTGTCTCTTGTCACTCGTATAAGTCTATTTGATTGTGGTCACAATGTTTACTTTCACAAAAAAGATAGATAGCACTGAACCATAATGTTGTCTAAGTCTGTTGAAAGATTTGATTTGTTGAAAGTCCATTATTGTTACTGTGTCTCATCTGAAACTGACTGAATCCATGAAATTGATACTTTATTGTGAAGAAGACAAAACTTTATTGTGGATCAACAATGCAAGTGTTTCTTTATTGTGGATTGTGCGCAGATAGATTGAAGAAAAGTGGAAGAAACTATACTCCTCAAAACATGTGATGCTCTTAGTTCCACACCCATCACTAGATGTAGGATTTGCCTTAGCCACAAATAGGAGCTGATTTATTATGAATGGAAAAGGGGTGAAAAGGAATGTTTATTATGAATGGCGAACCAATCTTGGGTAGATCAATAACAAGCCATGATGGGAATGGGTAAGTTTATTATGAATCAATAGGTTGTGAGTGTGCGCAAAGTGAAAGGATGAAATGGAATCCTGAAGGAGGGAGGAGCAATGTCTCTACACATGGCATCAGTGACCCAGTTTTTCACCATGGTACTTGCCCAGGGTGCTACCGAAGTGGTTTTCACAGTTGGATGAAATTTGTTTTTTGTTTTTCAATTTAATTTTTTTTGTGTCACAAGGTGCCTGTTTGCCAAGTTTTCACCAAGTAACAATTTTTTAATTTTTATTTTTTTGTCTTTTTTTATTTTTTTTTATAATTTTGAATTAGGATATTCTAACGAGATATGTGTAAAACTTGTGAAGGTGCATGTTGTTGATAGGATCCTCCAAAGGTTCACCCTCTGTGGTTGAGAGCTGATATGCACCAGATCCATATGTTGCTATGATGATGTAAGGACCAAGCTAGTTTGGTTCAAACTTCCCCTTCTCTCTGTCTTGTTGATTTTTAGGATTTTCTCTGAGAACTAAGTCACCCACCTCGAATGTGTGAGGCTTTACCTTATGTTTGTAGATTTATTGTTCCTTGATTGAATGATGTGTAGCTTGAGTGACTGTCTTCCTTGATAAAGGAACTAAGATAGAATTACTAGCATGTGGAATACACAAGCCCATATGCGTGTCACCTAAAGAAGTTTGGGCATCACTGACAACAAAGTCCTTCAAGAAAGCTCCATTAAAGGTCCATAATGTATTGCTAGAAGAGAATGGATGTGTGGAACAAGGAGATGAGTGATGAAGGCTTATGATTGTGAGAAGAAGTGAAAGTAGGATAGCATGATGGAGACTTAGGATCAACAAGTGTGCTTTTTGACTTGAAATTTTAGAACTTTTGCCCCCAGTTATTTTTATATTAGGGGAGATCAACCCTTTCTCTTTTTGCTTCATAGGATTTTTATCGTTGACTTTTATTTTTGTGGAGTCTAGTAGCTTTTGATTTTGATTTGGACTAAAGGACTTTTCTTTATTATTGACTTTTAGATTTTTCTTTTCAAATCTTGATTTTTGATCCCTAATAAGTGAGGGCTTTTGTGATTCTTGTTGATCCAAGTTTGGAAGAGGAGTGGAAAT
Source organism: Cryptomeria japonica (assembly GCF_030272615.1). NCBI lineage: Eukaryota > Viridiplantae > Streptophyta > Pinopsida > Cupressales > Cupressaceae > Cryptomeria > Cryptomeria japonica. The sequence continues at coordinate 778,047,458 of NC_081411.1, read as the reverse complement.
AGAAGGAGTGGATGAAATGGTAAGCCTATATGAGTTCTCAAGAGGGCTGGTGATATGCTCAATAGATTTTTTGTTGGAACCACTCTTAGGACTATTGATAGCAAGAGCTGCTTGCACCACTAGAGGAGATTTGCATTCAGACTTAGTAGCCACAAGACTAGGTGGTTCACACCCAATTCCTTGCAAATTATTCATAGGTTGTTCTTGTCAACTAAATGTCTTAGGAGATAGTGGGAGTTGATCAACATGAAAGATATACTCACCACATCCCATGTCTTTAATATTGAACTTTTCTTTAATCTCTGCTTGTTTTGATAAAGAAGCTTTCAAGGATTCTGGATCAACATATGTTGATGAAGGAACAACCTCTCGATTGACTAGTATTGTTCTTTCTGATTTAGGTTGTAGATTGTTGCAATATATGAATGGATTTGGATCATCTTTGACAGTCACTTCGACTCCATTGTGAGGAAACTTAACGCATCGATGATATGTTGATGGGACGACTCCCATCTCATGAATCCATGGACATCCCAAAAGTATGTTGTATGTGAGTTCAAGGTCTAGGACTTGACAAACAACATCCTTTGTAACTAGCCCAGCTTTGAGAGGCAAGTTGACTGTGCCTTTGGATGAACACTCTTCATCATCATATGCTTTGATGGTGATTTTGTTTGTAGAATGTATAGCTTTGTCAGAATATCCCAATTGTTTAATAGTGCTCAATGTACAAATGTTCAGACCTGCTCCTCCATCTATCAGAACTCATTTTATTCAATGTTTATGTAGGAAGGCTTCAATGTGTAAAGGTGCATTATGTGGCTGACTTACGGAGGCATCATCAGCTTCTGTGAATGTAAGAGAGTGTGGAATGGAAAGGTATTCCACAATGGCTTGAAACTAGTCCACGTTCAGATCAGTAGGGACAGAAGTGTCTCTCAAGATTTTGTCAAGATTGGTTTTATGTGCGGGGGATATGTGTAAGAGCTCGAGAATGGAGATGAGTGCAGGTGTCTTCCCCAACTGTTCTACAAGATCATACTCAGGTTTGGTTGATTAGGAAGCAGTTTTTTTAGTTGGAGCACCTTACAAAGTGAATTTACCTCAATGAGTTATAACATTACATTCAGAGGTAGGTCTGGAAGAAGATCTAGTTCCTTTTAGGATGATCTTCGGTCTTTTGGTAGAGTTCTCAGGTGTTTGGTCCTTGATGATAATGGTAGAGACATAATTGTCCATTTAAATGTGATTGATAGTTGAATCATAGTTATAAGATGCTCTAGTATAGTTGGTCTAGTCATCTGTGGCTTTAGCTTTTCCCTTATCATGCTTTGGGAATGGTTCTTTAAACATTTCATGTTTTTGATTGGATGAATTCCCTTCAATCTCAATGTCACCTCTATCAATAAGGTCTTGTATGATGTTCTTTAGTCGATGACAATTTCTTGTTTTATGATCCTTGATCTTATGAAATTCATAATACTTATCGTCATTCCACCGATTTGGTTTGACCTTTGGCTCATATGGAGGCAAATCTAGAATTGTTATTATTTTTTTTGCCACTAGCTTTTTGAAAACTAACTCAAGTGGTTCTCCCAATGGGGTGTACTTCTGTCATGATTTGGAAGTTGTTTGAGAATTCACTTGATTTTTTGTAGAGCTTGATCTGGAAAAAACAATCTTGGGACATACTGTATTAGCATCCACAACACCATCATTGACTGTGTTTTTGTTTTATTCCAAAATCTTGGCTTGTCTTTTCCTTTATAGTCATCTGTGTTTTCCTTGAATATCTTAATGACTCCTTGTTCAATTAGGACCTTCTCTGTTGCGAAGCCTTTTTCAATGACATCCTTGAAAGTGGACAAGCATGCTTTTCTCAAGTCATAACCAATTTCTCTGTTAACATTTTGGGTGAACATCTCTACCATTTGTTTTTGTGGAATTTCACAAGAGTATCTATTGGCTAAATTCCTCCATCTTTGTAAAAATGATGCAAAAAAGACTCTCCATCCCTTTGTTTGGTGTTGCACAAAGTAGTGAGTGATATGTCTATCTCTATGTTGTATGAGAAATGTTGGATAAATACCTCTTCTAAGTCACCCCATGACTTAATTCTAGGTGGAAGTTGGGAGAACCATTCCATAGCTTGATCACCTAAGCTTTGTGGGAATAATCTTATCAAATATGTCTCCTCTGCTGCTACCTCAATGCAAGATGTGAAAAATTGTCTTATATGTGCCTTAGGATCCCCTTTTCGTCTATACTTAGGTGTCATGAAATGTGTAGGAAAAGGAGGCATTGGAATGCTCTTGTCAAATGGATAAGGACATATGTCTTTCATTGTGTAAGTTGGCTTCAGTGTATTTATGTCCTCCATTTTCTTTTGCAAGTCCTTAATTTGTTGTTCCAAATTGTTCTTAGGTGGAGACCAACTTCTTGGACCATACCCCATGCCTGAACCAGTGTGTGGAGGAGCATGTTGCATATATGGATGATATTACTCATACACATGCTCATATGGAGGAGGTCTATAGTGATGTTGCGTATATGGACCACTTGGTATAGAGTCATGTTGAGGAACGAAATATCTGCTTTGTCCATGTATACCATACTCTATAGGAATGTCATGAGTTTTTTCTAGTTTGTTGCCCCCAAATTTGACGTGGGGTTTCCTTGTGTCCAAATTTTGAGCATGCCTTTGAATATCCAATTGCTTTGGTGGTTGATCCTTAGCATTCGTATGTGATTGAGCATATTTTTCTACATAATAATTCCACAATGGTCTGTGAAGGTGAGTATCATATGCTTGACCATGTGTGTATGGGACCTCTTGTTTTTGAAACAAAGATGATGGTGATTGAGGCACAAGATGTGGTCCTCTATTGCCTCCACTATTAGGTCTCCTTTGATCCATGTTGAAGTGAGGTTGTTGCAAAGGTCAATTTTCCATTATTTGAGATATGTCAAAATCATGAGGGATCTTGGCTCCACTTTGTGCCATCATTTGTAAGAAATATTGTCTATCTCTTCTCATTATTTCCTCAACCAATCGATTAAAACGGGGATCCATAATGGAGTCTTCCACTTCTGCTGAATGTATGGAAAAGTTGTCCATATTGTCATTGTGTGTATCATTGTTGTTTGTAGTGTCCATGTTCTCAACATTTGGAATGTTTCTATAGGCATCCATGTCAGGTAATGTAGTATGATCAGAATTGAAAAAGATATCATTGTCATACTCATAGGAACTCATGTTTGCAAACTCTTGAGCCTCTTTAGCTTTTCTCCTAGATTTTTGGGAACGGGTTTCAACCATGAACTAGGTATTGACCAAGATGTGTGAGACTAGATGAAAATGGAAAGAGTATGGAAGACCAAGAGTTGGATGGAATGTTAAATGAATCTAAAGTGTACTTTCAATGTCCAAAGTGTAAGACCAAGTATACTTCACAGATGTGCTTAAATGACACAGACTGTATTCTGTCAAACACAGACACGTTTCTAAGATGTTGTAAATGCAAAGTTGCTCAAAGACATAGATGCATTTCTGCCCTTCATAGACATGGTTATATGATACAGACACAGTTCTGTCAGACACAAACGCATTTCTGGAGATTTTGTGCAATTTTTCCAATGCATGAAGTTGTTTGTTGTGACGAAATCTAAATATTTCACTATTTTTTGTGACAAGAGGACATAGTGTTGATGAAGACTCAATGTTTGCAAGTGATTAGACTCAAAATGACTCAAAAGAAAGTGTGTTGTTTGATGTAAAATTATTTTGCATACACTTGAAGACACAAAAGACACAATGTTTTAATGTTTGGTCTTGAATGTTTGATTGTTCAAAATAAGACAAGAACAATTCTTATGGTTGGCCAGGACAATAGTTGTTCATCCCACTTGGAGTTTCCCTCGAGGATACGCTATTCAAAGAAGATACTTAGATGCTTGAACCCACTGGCTCCACCCTCGACACTCACTTCTCAAGGCAGCCAAGCATCAGTCCCCATGAAAACTCCCTGTGGCGAACTTTGTATCTCTACTAAGAATCGTATGTGTGTGGGTTGTTACTAGAGGTCCAACCTCCTACCCCAACAACTAGAAAGATTTTGGCTTCTAAAACAAAAAGGTGCTAGTAAGGGCATCCGCTTGTGTGGCCATACATGCGACACTTTCAGCTCTATAAATACAGAAGGCTCCCAGCTGGCAAGGGTTACACCCTACAACTGATCAAATAAATTTGATCAAACGGGTTTATGGGGAGACATAGTGTCGGTATGAACTAATCAACACACGTTATCCATAGTTTTCACCATGAATACAGTTGTTTATAATGGTTCAGAAGAGGTGGGTTTTCCTTGCTACCACTTGGGTCGTTCTCTCCTCACTAGTAGTCCTAATGACCACATAGGGAGATAGGCCCTCTAAAGATGAAACAAAAAGAGCCCATTGCCCAAGACACAAAAGACATTGGTTCAATTTTAGTGCACCAATTGAAGTGTTTGGTAATCTATGAAAGCAAGGCACACAACCAAAAAAAAATCCTTGCCAAGGTCCTGCAACAAAGATCTGTTAGTAGTTTGGATTGTTTCAAATGGTCACCCCTTCCTGTAAGCACACAAGTTAGGTAAATTTTAAATCCAAAAGACTTTGTGAAATAGGGGCCTTCGACAAAATGATTTTTCTTTCAAGACAAGTTGCACCAATTTTGTTAGCTAGATTTAAAGATGTTAGCTCAATATAAACTAGATCTAAAATTCAAATGACAAAAAGCCGAATCGACGAAACTGAAATGCAACAAAGATGAACACAGACATGGCTAATAGTGACACAAATGCTATATAAACATACAAATGTGCCTATATATGACACAAACGCATCTCCTGAACACAGATGTGACCCGCCAACACAACCACACCTAGAAGCCTCACAGACGCGATTAGGGATCACAGATGGGTTTCCTAGAATTTGCAAAAAAATAAAAAATGTCGAGGTCACAGACGGGATTCCAGATGTCCTAGATGTGATAGAGAGGTAAAAACGTGATCCGAGAGTGCGCAAACGTGAAAATGTCAAAAATGTTGTTGGAAATGTCAGATCTGCAACTTCAAAAACACAAAATCTGCAATAAAAGATGTTAAATGCAAATGGGACAAGAGTCCCACCGAGCATGCCAAAATGTATATGGTGAAAATGGATAACAACAATATTGAAAGACTAAATAGATTCAACCACAAAACCCTAGCCTAACAACAACAAAGATCCACCATAACATATGAAGATTACCTAAGACAATGCAAATCAAATGAAATCACAAAGATTATACCATCACATGTCCAATACGGTTTTGATCTCCATTCTTCCTATCTCCATTGATCTTGCTTGATATATTTGTTTTCAGATTTTATGTGTGCACAAGAGCTCAACAAAGAACGGAAATGTGGTTGCAAGTAGGATCGCATATGAAAGTTCAAAAGCATAGTGTAGTCAATTGATCAAGTAGTTAGGGTTGATAATGAAGGAAGCATCTCCTTATATAGAAGACACCATAAGAAATGAAGGGATAAGATTGAGAGGTGTAAAAGATAAATGGTTGGTTAAGATTAGAGGGTAGGTAGAGAAAATAAGAAAATAATAAGAGGGTAGGTAGTGTATGAAATAAGAGATGAATGACATGTGTCATAGGTGGAAAAGGCTAATGAATTGATTAAATAAATAAAGATTTATTTAATTAATAGAAGAAGTGGGATTAATTAAATAAATAAGATATTTATTTAATATAGGAAAATGATAATTTAAATTAATAAATGTATTTATTTAAATGAGAAATAAGGCTAGAAGAGGATAAATGAATTGATTAAATAAATAAAGAATTAGGCTTAAGTAATTAAATAAATAAAGATATTTCACTCCAATGCATTTCAGATCATTAAAAATGTTTTGTATCAATTCAGACAATTCTCACCCAAGTTTAACAAATTCCTCATAACCTTGTTTTATTACTAAATTTCTCCATTCAATGTTCTTTTTGCAAATGTACGGAACGTTGTCATCAAAACCCTATAAAGGATTTTCTATAAGAAATTTCATTACGCCATTCTTTTGAACTTCTTCCAATGTGAGCTATTGTCTAGGCCCATTCGGGTTCTTTGTTCTTCCAAGCTATGTTTTCCTTTCCCAATTCTTGGATAACTTTAGACGCATCATCATACACCTTTCTCAAATGCCCAATGTACTATTTTCCCTTTTTCCTGACCATATCCAACCATTCAAGGAACACCCCATGCACCATTTTATTCCTTTGTACTTTCGTGAGAAGCTTCCGATTGCTAGGGGATTTAGGATCAAAAAGTATTGGTTGCATAGACAATGGTTGAGGATCTGGCCCATGGATTGCATCAATATATTCTTCCATTTATCTCAAGGTTTCTTTCAATTCTTTTTCATCTTTTTCATCCTTCCAGGTCCTAGTTATGATCTTTTTAGTTGAAGCTTCAAGATGAAGAACATCTATGGCCTGGGAAGGAGTACCAATATTCACCTTTTCGAAAGTAAAATCTTGGACTGTAGGGTCCTTTTTTTCTCATTTGTCAATGGATGTGCTATCTCTACAGTCCAATTCCCACTGTCAGCATCAAAGTTATTTATTGAAATGGTTTTCAGTTTCTTCACTTTTGGAGTCTTCTCCAAGAATTTGCTCACCATATCTTCCAAAGGAACCAAAACTGGAACTATATTCCTTTTCTAGCTATTCAGGGTATTTTCTAACCAAAGAGGCCTAGTGTGTACAAAAGTATCATCAGATCAAGCTGCAGTTTATTTTTCATTCCTTACTACCAATGTAGTAGTAGTAGTATTTGCCAAAAAATCCACCTACTGAGTGTCATTTGTATCATCAACATTTAGCCCCTCCAAGTCTAGATGAGTTGAAGGATCTTCTACATCAGTATAGGTTTTTAAATCAACTACCACTGAATACACAAGAAATTTATTAGCTCCGCTTTTGGTTCTAGCCCTGGTAATCTTGGTAGGAATTGGTTCTCTTTTGATTTCCATTGACTTGGCACTCTGACCAAATTAATCTTTGATCTGGATGAACCTACAACATAATATGTAACATGAGAGTTAGCCAATGGGACTTCAAAGGATGAGGTTGAACCTTTCTTAGAGCCCTTTCCCATTCTTCCCTCTCTTATCCAATTCTCAGTTCTTCTAATAACTGGGAATGTCCTTGTTTAGATACGGTCTTCCTCATCTTTTTCACAATCCACCTCTGGAATGAATCCCTTCTGCCTACCATCCACAAACTAAATATCCATTAGTTTACTCTCATCATCCTTTACATTAGCAATGCTCATTTTCAACTCAAAGTCCATGACCTATTGCAGGCGAACCTTTGGTGTGTCCTCTTCCTAACTTCAAACTCATTGCAACAATCAACCGAAAAATCCTCAATATCTGGCACATAGATAAAATCTTTTCTCAATGTTAGATGAGCGGAGACAAACCCTTTAGCATCAAAATTTGCTTGCAGACCATATAATGAAAAGTTCAATTTCTTAAATTCAAGTTCCAAGTTCAAGGCATTAGAGACACTACTACAAATAAAATAAGTTAATTGAATTGGAAATGAGACACCTGATTGATGTATAGCTCTATACTTTGTATCAATATAGGCCAACTGCCTACCTATCTCCATTAAAATTTGTCTGTCAAATGCATATCTAGGAAGCTTGTATGGTTCTCCTCCAAAACCCCCTACACTTAGGTACGTAAAGTTTGGAAACTGTATGAAAAATATTCCATAATTACCAGTCAGTTGCATAGCTTCATCTGACAATATTTTATGAATGTTTCCCTTTAGTTCATACACAATCTTGCTTAGGAATATGTCATGCAGTTTACGGTAATTTGCACAGGACTTTTGTTGTTGAAGATGCAGATGATATTCAAATATTCTCATATTATCCACCCATGCTTCATGTTGCAAACCAGGCCACGATCTAGCGCATGCCAGAAAATACATAAGATATGATGACATACAAAAGATTTTCTTATTAAAGCAACTCAAACCTTCATGCAACCTGTCTGCAATTAATTCTGCCCAGTCAATATATCTTTTCTCACCAAAATAACCTTTATGAAGAAATACATCCAATCTTTCCAATAAAAGGCAATTTGGTTCCCTCTCACTCTATATAAGACAATGACTATGTCCCTAACTTCTTTGATCAAATGTTCCTAGGTCAATGGACTTGGCAGTCACGAACCTCCTCTTTGAAACTTTAACAACCAGTTCCTTCTAATAACATTCCTATAGAATGATTTCTTTTCCGAGAAAAGACCTTGTGATTTACACACCGTCCAATCCTCATATTATTCCTTCTCAGGTATTTCATAATGGTAGCAACAACCTCCTGACTAACCCTAAGCAGACCCTCACCATCTATGCTTCTTACACATATCTCAACAAGGTCATATCTATTCATGCTTTCTAGAACTAGATTAGGACATGTCACCACTAGAGGGAAAGTTGACGCTTCCACTAACCCACTATCCAGAATCCTCTACATTAAGGGAGAGCTAGTGGGATTCTATGCCCTTTCATGGAATTCATCTAGGTCTATTGATGGCAGAAAGTGTCGCCTAACTCTGGCAAAGTACAAACTAACCAAGAATTTTGGTCTATCTTGGGAAATTGAAGTCTCATTTTAAATTTATGAATAGAAAGAAAACATAGCAAGGGAGATGAACTAATCCAACTGAAAAACCAAGCAAAGCTTCCAATTTAAGAAATCACAGGTATGAGAAGAATATTTTGAACTCACCTTTTATGTAGAGCTTGGAATCTAAAGAGACAAGAACAAAAAATATTGCCTATGTAAATCCCTTACTTACCAAATTAGGCAAATGAAGAAGGCAAGTATTTCATATTTTTTTTTAAATAAAACAAATCTCAAGAACAAGCTTAAAAATCAATCACACAATTTGATATAACCATAACTACATGCTTATCCGTGCTAAATTATTCCAAAAAGACTTAATTCTAAAAATTCATTAATTAGAAGTCTTTTCCCACCAATCCTTCTCTGAAATAATTATTCTCAAGTATGGCTCTTCATCGCGACTCATTCCCTCGAAGTTCATCTTTTAAATCTAGAATATTTCCTCCATACTGATGCTTCATCATTTTCATGCCCTCCACTTTTATGTCCAAACCTAATAAATCATTGAAATTTGAACTTTGAACCCCTCAAGAACTATTTCAAAAGTTTAAGTTCAAAAGAACAGAACAAGGAGAAACCAAGACAAAGACACCAGAAGGTCATGACTTACATGTTAAAAAGACAAGACTTAGACAAAACTCGACTTTCTCATATTTAAACTTGAACCTTTCACTTTGAAAAGGTTCAATAGTTCAAGTTCAATGACAATTGACATTAAGACCATTAACTTTTAATTAGAACAAAGCTGCGACCCAACATGCTCCACTTGAACCTGAACCTTCAACTTTTGAAAAGGTTCAACTGAGAGGTTCAGTTCAAGACAAAACTTAATAAGACCAAAACCAAGAATTACACAAACCCAGACTAAATTTAAACACTCCTTATTTTAAATAATGTGAGAACAAAAATGCCTCACGAAAATGAGAGAGGGTAACATCAGCTCTAAATGGGGACCAGGACTATGGAGGATTATGGAGTAATTTTGAATCTCTGGTTTCGAACAAAAGGCAGAAAATAAGACCAAGATCAACAAATTGAACACACCAAAATAGACACAACTAAAAAGAGAACAAAACTAACCTACAAAACATGTAGGGGACACCTGCTTACGACTTATAAATTTTAAGATCATGTCTATTATGAGACAGGGGAAGAACAGTACCATCAATATAGGCAATCTTGAAAGAATTAGGCCCTTTTACCTCATGAATCAAGAATGGGCCTTTCTACAATGATTCAAATTTACCGTGTGCCCCTTTAGGTTCTCTTCTTCTATCATAGAGTAAGACTTGATCTCTCTACATAAATCTTCTAGGTCTAGCTCTCTTGTCAAAATAATTCTTGACACGTAGTAGATGCTCAGTAATCCGGTCAACGAGTGTATCCCTTTCTTCCTCTATCTTCATCAAATGCATGATTCTTTTTTCAAAGGAATCTTGAAAATATGCATCCTCAACCACTATTTGTAACTTTGAAGCTGCCAGTTCTAGATGTAAAGATAATTGTACCCACACACCATACACCAATTAAAATGGAGACATCCCTATTGCCATTTTAGGAGACATCCTATCCACCGAGAGAGCATCATACACTTTCTTGTGCTAGTCCTTTGAATTCTCACTCACTAGCTTTTTCATAATATTTATCAAATTCTTTTTGTTGGATTCTGCCTGACCATTGCCTTGCAGATAGTAATCTGATGAGTGGACAAGATAAATACAATGATCATAACAAAACATAGAGATTTATGTAGAAGAGAAATTCATAGCATTATCAATCACTATCTTTTGAGGAACTCCAAAATGAACCAGAATATTTTCTTTTAAGAATTCACAAACCACTTCAGATGTAGTCTTTCGTACAAGAACAACTTCCACCCATTTGGTAAAATAATCAGTTGCAGTAAGTATATGTGTATGCCCAACACTTGAAATGGGTCACAATGGACCTATCAAATCCAACCCCCATTGTTTAAATGGTTCATCAATAACAATAGTTCTAACGGGTAATGCCACAATCTGTGGCTTTCCTATGAACAGTTTACATTTTTCACAATTTTCCACGCAGGTGTAAGCATCCTTGAACATGCCTAGCCAATAGTAGCATTTTCTCAAAATTTTATAGGCAGTCATCGTCAAAGAAAAATATCCACCACAAGCTTCATTATGGAATGTTTCTAGAAGAGCCTCTTGATGTTCTTTATCAACACAATGTAAGAAAGTCCCCTCTAATCCCTTCTTGTACAAAAAATCACCAAAGATAACATACTTAGAAGCATTCAATCTCAAAGTGTGTTTCTCCTTAGGTGATAAATGCTCAGGACATTCCCCATAAGTTAGGTAAAATGCAACATTTGCAAACCAATAATCTTGAAGACCCACAAATAGAACTAGAGGTAACTCTTCTTGCACTTCATCTTCACTTTCTACAATCAATCTAAATAACCCATGTCCCCTTACCAATTTGGTTGGTTTAATATCTATATTTAACTCTTGTATTTTTGATACCCATGCAACTTTGCTATTTATTCCAATATCTTTCCGTGTCAAAAGACTTTTAATAGTCGAGTGCAGAACATACACTGTTGCATGGGAATGAAGAATATAATACCTGAAGTGTTTAACAATCTTTAGCATTGCAAATTCTTGCTTCTCCATCAGTGAATATTTGAGTTCATGCTTCTTCTGCGCTACTCTCATGAAGGCAATTGGAACTTCCTCATTGTCCTCATTTTTTTGCAATAAAATTCCATACATAGTATGCTTAGAGGCATAACAGTATATGATGAAATCCTTCTTAAAATATGGATTGATAAGTGTAACAACCTTCACTATAGTTTCTTTTACTATCTCAAATGCTTTCTTCCCTTCGTCATTCCATTTGATCACTTGTTTTTCACTCATCAAATTCACTATGTATAAGGTAATATCTCTAAATTTAGGAACAAACCTCCTCAAACAATTCACTTGACCAAAAAAAGACCTGACTCCATTTCTATTTGATGGTAAACTTATTTGCTAGATTTCCTTCACCCTCTCTAGATCTACCTTGACACCTTCTTTGGAAACAATGTGACCAAGCAGTTTACCTTCAATAAATACCGAATGCTGACTTCTTTGGATTCAAAGATACTCCATGGTCTTTGCATCTCTACAAAAGTTTCCCTAAATCTCTCAAATGATGCATTCTCCTTTTCAAGAAAATAGTTAAATCATCCAAGTACACAACAATTATTTTATCTTTCAAGTAGCCAAAAGACAAGTCCATAGCCCTCTGGAAGGTTTCTCAAGTATTTATCTGACCAAACGACATCCGGTTATATGCAAAAGTACCCCAAGGAGTAATGAAAGTTGTTTTATGTTGATCCTTTTTTGAGACACTAATCTGATTGTAGCCTAAAAACCCGTCTAACATTGACATCATTTCAGAACCCGAGACTGTTTGTAAAATATGATCCATAGCATGTAGTGGATAATTATCCTTCAAACTAGCCTGATTAAAATTTCTAAAATCCATACAAATCCTTATTTCTCTATTCTTTTTATGAACTGGAACTATATTAGCTATCCAAGTGGAATGATGAATAGGGTATATGATTTTTGCCTTTAACACTTTATCCACCTCCTTGAAGATGGTCTCTGCAACCTTGGGATTAAAGTTTCTCAACTTCTGCCTAGATGGACTTGTTCCTAGTTTCATAGGATTATAGTGTTGAAACTACCCATCTCTAAATTTTTTCAAATCATCGTTGCACAAGGCAAACACATCCCTGTATTGTATTAAAAAATTAATGAATCTTCTTTTCTCCTCAAGGGTACAACACTTTCCCAAATTGACGAACTTAGGATCTTCTCCTAATCATTGGGATCATGAGTTGTTGGCACTCGTTCATCCTTCCTCTTTATGAAACCATCATGTCTTTCAAAAAGGTTCTCTAAAGACACTAACCTTCTAGGAATTTTGTTTCCTTTCAACTGAATAATTTCATCTTGTGGTTTCTCTTCTAGGTCTGGGGAGAATTCCTTACATTCTATTTTACAGCCTTCAAAGAATGTTGTTATGAAAATTTATATACAATGTAGAAATTTTTTGATGTTCTTATCATTTTCAAAGACCTGCCAAAATTTTGAATCTTCAAGGACACTTGGTCTATATACTAACTCCACCTGGTAAAAATCTACTATGAATTCAGGATGGGAAATCAAGAGAGAAGTCGAAATGGCTAAAGAATCAACTTTAGAATTGAATTTGTGTGGGATGGATTCAATAGAAAAAGCATCAAAACCTTCAATTTCATCCCATACCCTATTTCGGTAGTCTTTTAATCTTTCATTATTTATAGTGAATAACCCTCTTACTTGTTTGACAATGAACTCAACATCTCCTTTTACCCATAACAATTTCACTCCCAATTTCTTTGCTTCTACTATTCCCAAGAATAAGGTCTCATACTCAAAAGTATTGTTTGTATTTTTAAACTCGAACTTGAAAGAGAAAGGAATATGTTTGGCAGAAGGAGGAATAAGAACTACTCTAGCTCCAGAACCCGATGCTAAACAACTTCCATCAAACTCCATTATCCATTGGTCTTTAAGTGCCTTAGGATGAGACAAATTTCTTGCAACTTCATTATCAAATAAGATCATATAATTCCCAAATTCACATTCATGGTACAATTTTATGCCTTCAGATCATCAAGAGGAAAAGCAGTGAACTTAGATTTGGGCTTTAGTTGTAAAATGACCTGTTGTTTCCCTATGGGAATGGTGGCCTAAGACTAGTCCATGTTAATCTCACCTCCTAGGTCTCTACAAAATGTACAACTCAGTAACATGCCATAACTTGCAGGAATATCAGCTATCAAAATAGTTAACCTAACTCTTTTATCAGGATGAGCGGCAAGGGCCACTTGAGCATCTTTAATCTATCCTAACAAGGGTATTTGTTTGGAGTCCGTGGAGTAACATCTACCAAAGGTTTTTGTTAACGATAATCCCAAGGCCTTGGCTATAGCAGATGGTATGACATTATTTGAGGCACCAGAGTCTATAATACAATTATCCAGTTTATAACCATTTATGAACAAGGATATATAAAAAGGCTAAGATTTTAATTCAAGGATAGACAACATGTCATCAACTTGATGGGCAACTATTTCAAGAGAAGCTTCATGAGTAGAAGGACAAGTTGACACATCTCCTTGGGAGGAAAATGTAGCATTTTGTGATTGTTGTATCATAACAGCTTGTACATATGCATTATTTCCTTTCACAAACTTAACCAACCTATCAAGTTCTTTAGGATTTAACTTAAGATATTCAGCTAGCGTAATTTGAATCTGAGATGATTTACAAAATTCAATAATATTAAATGAACCCGAAGTGTCTACATATTTCAATAACTGAGGTTCTTGAGGTATTAAATCACTATTATAAAGCTAGGAAATGATCTCCTTACCTTTGGGGTTCACAATAAAAGATGAAAGAGCGCCTTGAGGTTTTACATTTTTTAGATTTCTGGTCAGCACAACACAAGAAGGATCCTCCAAGGTAACCAAATTATCACCTCCCCTTTTTGAATCAGACTCATACTCTAGGAAGTGGATTTTAGAGTCGTCAGGCTGCCTGGGGGATTCTTCTTCACTTGACTTCAGCAATGTCTCCTTTGAACCTATAGTATCGTAAATTGTACACCCTTGCTAGGATGGTACAATTTCACACTTAGGTTAGCACCCATCTTAGTGTGTCTTCTATCTTGCATTATTACTTCTCTTTAAGTGTTTAATTAATTAATTTTATTAAATCTAAAGTCTTATTTCATAACTTCATACATTATAAAATTGGGCCGTTTACCCTAAGTGTGACCCTTTTTATTTTATTCCTCCAATAAATCATTTAATAATAAACCCTAATTATGTCCTATTTCGACCTTTAAGGCCTGATTTCCCATATCAGAACACCTCAAAATAAACTGTAACTTTGGGATTTGCACTAATATCATCATATCTAACGACCCTAAAATTTTGGTGAAAAGTTGGTGGGACCATGTGTTTTCTCACTACGGTCCTCGACTTTTTTCCCAAAATTTTGAGAGCATAATCCTATGATATTATAATTCTTAACCCCAAAATATTGGTGGGAAATTCAATTCCTAGGTCAGCCTAAACGCAGAATTAAGTCAAAATTAGGATCTAGGGTTTCATACATAAGAGCTCTCTTTCTTCATTTGAAGGCATCTAATAAAATAGAGAAATGTTGTTGGAGCGAGCATAAGTAGCCTTCTCTGTAGTGAAAGAGAAGCCTATGTGTAGTCTGCAACAATATTCAACAACATTCAACAACATTCATCAAACATTTGTCAAGCATTCATCATCAATTAGGAGCCTTGAAGACATTAAAGAATAATAGGAGATCTTGTGACAATATCTCTCCCTTAGGGATTGGTATGATTTCATGTTATTTGCATGTCTTTGTATGAGCTTCTTTACATTGATTTTTATATTCACATTCATGCTTGAGATCATTTATTATATTTGGTTTGAAGCATTATTAATTACATTCACATTTATATTTAGGGTTTACTCTCATGTGTAGGGTAGCTCTAGTTCCTTATCATTAAGGATCTTGCATACACACAAGGTTCTAGCACACAAATTTTCAGTACATTATCGACTATTTGTGGAGGTGTAAATCAAAAAAATAGGGGTTTGACTAAGTAAAATCCCTATATAGCCACCCAAACCTTCCCTTTTTAGGTCCAGGTATAGAAGCAGGTACCCGTAGGCACTTTTAGCTCAGCAAAAGGCACAAGAACCACCTAGAATCATTAGATTTTCCCTAATCTTCCTAGGACAAAGGTGTGGCACCTTGGTCCTACCTAAGATAGTGGTGTGGCTCCATGGTCCCTCTTGTTTTGAGTGGTTTTTAGAAGGTTGCAACTTTAGGTCATCATTTGCAACAAGAATAGAAACCCTAATAGGTAATCCTTGGATCTCTCTTTCTCACAAGAAGTATCCAAAGTGATCTATCTCCCTAGGCTCCTTCGTATTCCCAATGTGCTGGCAAAAGTGGGATTAGGTCCTAGTCACCTGATCTCATTTTTTCCGCCCCCATATTTTGGTGAACCCGACGTGAATCCAGCCTTCTTCAATTCTGATTTATGTTCTCAGATCTGAGTGTTTTTTCTATTTAAAATTCAAATTTACATTGACAAGTTTCAATTCCTTACAAATTTCAAAATTTAGAGGTTAATTTTGTTAAATCCCTAATTTTTCAATTCAAAATTGAACTTGTGGATAGCTTAATTTGGATCATTAATTTCAGATCTGATTTAGGAACACATTTCACTCATAAATTTCATTTTCTAAATCAACATTTAGAGTGCTTTCATTGGTTAAAATTGAACATTTCCTTCTATTTTCCATACGTTATCATTTCAAAGGGGAAATTTTTTGTCATGATGCATTCATTTCATAAATGTGATAATGGGTTATTTTCCCTTGTTAGAATTTTTCCATCTTTTAGAGAAACACCACTTATTTATGACACAATTTGATTGCCAAAAAGAGTTGTTACCAATCCCTTCAAAACTCTCCCATATTCTAAAGAAGAAGATTTGGAGAGTGATCTTGACAATTCTCCTAAAATGTGCCCTTCTCATCTAGCTATCTTAGAGGAAGAAGATGATATCGTAAACACTTTTCCTTAATGTTACTTTACCTTCCTTACATGATGCATCTCTAAGTTAAAAGGTATTGATGGACATTGACTTATCTTCTCCTAAACTTGGTCTTACCAATGGGCACATGTTATTACAACAAGAGGTTATGAGCACTTCCTGCAAACATCTCCTTCCTAAGCATGAATCTTTGGAGAAAGATGTTCATCTCCCTCCTAAAGAATAGTCCCCTCATGAGGCTCATTTTGTGCCTGAATATGGTATTGTCCCTACTTTTCCTAGTGATGGCATTTCCTCTATTTTCAACAAAATTCCCACTAGAGATGATGCATTAATGAGAAATGCTTGCCCTCCTCTTAAAGTTTGTCTTACCCCTGAAGATGCCTTTGAGAAAGAAGATGAAATAATAATCAATTTCCTTAATTCTCTCTCCTCTAAAGATCCTATTAAACACATTTTGAGGCAAGAAGATGATGTAAACACATGTATTGATTCTCTCCTTCCTAAGGGTGAAGAATTAATGAACAATATTATCTCTTCTCCCAAAATTGGCAATAGAAATAAGGACATCTATGTGCAAGATATTTCTAATACTTTTCCTTTGAATGACCTCACTATTTGGGATGAACCATTAGAAGAAGGTGTTGATTATTCTCTCCCCCATGAGACAACCCTAGCCAAAGGGGATGAAATCATGATTATAATGCCCTTGATAGCAGCTCACCTTCCATGAATCTCAATCATTTTTTCTCTAAAAGTAAAGCATATCCCTCTCCTCAACTTGGTTCTACTTATAAGGATATCCTAGTTCAAGGTAAGATTTTTATCATCCCTTTCAAATATCTCCCTCTTAAAGGTGAGACTTTAAAGAGTAATGTTGATCCTTCTCCTAGAGAGTTTATTCCCCATGTAGATCCTTTGGTGATAGAGGATGATATGACCTTTCCTAGTAATACTCTTTCTTCTAAACCATCAATGCCTACCCCTAGTCTCCCTCCTAAAATTGCTCTTATCGATGATAACATTTTAGTGCAAGGAGAGACTATCAACAATTCTTCCAACAATCCTATTTATTCTTCTTCTAAGGACACCTTTGATATTTCTAAACCATCCTTAATCAATTTGATACATGTGAATGAAACACCTAATAAACCCCTCTTCACAGTTCAAGGTGCTCGTCCTTCTCAAAATTCCCCATGTAAGCCTATTTTAGTGGTTCAAGGTGGTCATGCTAATGATTCTTTTTCCACTCCTAAGAAACCTATTATTACTATGCAAGGAGGTTGTCCTACTAAGAGCCCTTATGAATATGCTAAGAAAAGCACTGGAGAGAGTTATCATGTGGTTGCTCATATCTACAACATAAGAAACAATAGGCAACCTATTACTCATCCAGTTATCTCAGCTTCACTTCCTCTCTCTCAACCTACTCTTCCACAAGCACCTCGTATATCAAATCTTAGCAAGGACTATGATCTCATTGAACAACTTAAGGCCACTCCTGCTAAGTTTTGTATTTGGGATTTGGTTCAAACTTCACCTTATTATCATGGGATGTTACAAGATTCTTTGAAAAAATTAGATGTCCCACCTGTAGTGACACCTAATAACATGTCTGCTTTGATTGATCCTACAAACAAATCCAAATCTCAATTTGTATTCACACAAGATGAGTTACCTTCTCCTGAAATCCAAAATCAATATGATCCTCTTATGATTGTGGTTATTATCTAAGATAGTGATATGAGATGAACCCTTATGGACAATGGGTCTAGCCTTAATGTTTGTGGTGTGGACTTATTAGATAATATTAAAGTGGACCGTGCTCTCATTAAACCTTCTTCTCTTACTATTTGAGGTTTTGATAATGTGGCTAAACAATGTCTAGGTGTCATAACTGTTAGGGGTCCCACAAATACTGAGAGGGGGGGAGAATCAGTATCTAACCTGTGATTAGAGTTTCTTAACTGAAAACATGCATAACATAATATAATAGTGTACCAGTATGCAAGAGATAATGCAATAAATAGAATCAAGAACATCCTCATGAAAAGCACACCATAACACAAGATTTTAACGAGGAAACCCGGTGTGGGAAAAACCTCAGTGGGATTTTGACCCATAATATTCACTCACTAGCCAATAAGAGAATATTACTTACAATAGGGGCCTGCACATGCAGGAAGGCCAACTGCCTAGAGCTCACTGCTCAATGGGAAGTCACACTGACTTACAAATAAGGATTATGCTAATCCAATAACTTGTACTGCTTTACAATAGCATCTTCAATGCCAGATTCAATACCGGTTCCTGCTTTGTTCTTTACATATACCCCATGACCTATATTTCGCACATTAGGTCTGCCTAATATTTTCCTTTATGCTTCTACATCACTATTACAAATGTCTACAATGATCTCCTTTATATATAAGAGTCATTTTACAATTTGCCATGTCATCTTAAGATAATAAACAAAATATTGTATAACAAAATTTTATTAGCCTCTGTGCTGGTGTACTTCTTTTCTTCTGTGCTGGTATACTTCTTTTCTTCTGTACTAGTGCCGGTGTAGAGTGTGATCTGCTGATGTTGGTATAATGCCTTTGCCGGTGCCATAAGATTGCAAGGTTGCCATCAATGACAAAACCTTCAATCACATGCAATGTCTCATTGGAGTGTGCATATGCCAACAATAACCTTGCCTATTAAGGTAGGTCATGTTTTGTTACCTACACCCATTCATGTTATGCTTGGTAATTTGACATACAACCTTCTATTAGGGAGACCTTTTATTCATAACATGCAAGTTGTTCCCTCAACTTTGTATAGTTGATTCAAGTTCATTTATAATAATATGACATACACCTTCTTAGCTGATACCAAACTTCAAGAACCATTAAAATCTGGATCTTCTTGTTTAACTACTTCCCATTCTTATTCCAATCCTTCTACTTCTTCAAATACATCTATTTCCTTTAATAATGTTGTTCCTTCTATTAGGTCCCGGAGACAACTAA
The DNA here is from genome assembly GCF_030272615.1 of Cryptomeria japonica. Lineage (NCBI taxonomy): Eukaryota > Viridiplantae > Streptophyta > Pinopsida > Cupressales > Cupressaceae > Cryptomeria > Cryptomeria japonica. The sequence continues at coordinate 778,028,032 of NC_081411.1, read as the reverse complement.
GAGGGGGGGGTGAATCAGTTGTCCAAATAAATTCAAACCAAAAACAACTTAACCAACTAAATGCATAATACCGGTAAACCAGTCATATATACCGGTAGATAGTTTAATGAGTTAATTGCAATACCGGTAAAGATTAATGCATGAAACAAAAGGGAGAATAACATCCAGAACACATAACACCAATATTTGTATGTGGAAACCCTGTAAGGGGAAAAACCATGGTGGGAAACCTTACCCATAATCAGATGATACTACTGTAGATAGTAAGTGTATACAAATGGGGTCTGCACATGTAGAAAGGCCAAACGCCTAGAGCTCACTGCTCAAACACAAAATAGGAGTCACACTGACTACAATTGGATGGTTAAATCCAATAAGGATGTATTGCTTAAACTTGCATTTTTCTATGCTGGATTCAGTACCGGTGTAGTTTTGTTTGTCTTTACAAAAACCATCCTTCAACCTTCAGATGATGTCTCCATGTATAGCTCTAATTATTCTCGCAAATGCCTTCGCACAATCCTTTTTCACATTCTACATCAGATCTTACAAATAAGATCTTATATTTATATCATAACCAAGGACCAATTTTAGTAGGTCATCTCTAAAAGATATTACAATAAAATCAATTTACAAAAACAATGTTTGATGCAATTACCGATTCAACATGTCGGTGTAATGCATTTACAATAATAATAAATCATCTCCATAGCATCTTGTGCTGATCTGGGAAAGATAATCCTGTTGGTGTAACCTGGACCTATTTGTCAGTAATAACAAATATACAAAATACGAATATGCCAATAAACAAATCTTCAAGACAAAGTGTCCAAACGATGTCTTCAACATAACAAGGTGTTATCCATGCTATTCCGAGTGTTGGTGTGCCAGATACCAGTGACTGTGCATGAGTAATTTTCTTGTCGGTGAATGTTGTTGATTCTCCAGAATGCCAGAGTTGATAAATGTTAGTAGGTGTTGACATAAATGACAAAACAATGACAAAACCATACCAAAATACCAACACCTTCTAGTACTCCTAATTCTTCTACTCAATTGGAATCTCCTCCCAAAGATATCTTTTCTCCTAAAGAAGTGTTCACAGATGATGATTCGAGATCTCTAGACTTTAACCCTACATTTGTAGGATAGTATAGAGTATCTTGGAAAGGATCTAAGACTGAGAATGATAAATCTAAGGAGGAATCTACAGACAAACCCAATTTGTCTAAGCAACTAAGTAACAACTTTGTGGTTGCTTCTAATTCAAATAATTTTTCAAATCATTCATCTAATTCATATAGCACTAATTCCTATGGGATATCATCTCTTTCTAATTTGGCATCCCTTCATGATCCTAGTTTTCACATTTTAGCTAAGACTGGATATGATGGAAATGGTTGTAGCACAAATGAACAAGGAATTAAAGTTCCTTCAGAACATAATAGACATGAAGCTTCATTTGGACTTGGATATAATCATTCTAAACCCACCAAAGATCTAAAATACTATCTCTCAATGTGAATACTATATTCAATAGTGATGATAACCTCACATTGATTAAATCATCTTCTACTTCTTTCAACACTTATCCCCCTCATAAGGAAATATTGGTGATGAACAAATCTCTTAGTGAATCTGCTCAAGAGATTTCTAATCCCACTTATGAGATTTTATCTTCTACTCATTCTAAAATCCCTTCTTCTATGAATAAGGCTCTAATGAATTATACTTATCCCTCTCCTAATATTTCTTGTGTGTAAGAGAAGTATGACTTAGTGGCCTATTCTTCTCCTATAAACTTCTCTCTTTCTAAAGAATTTTTAAGCTTCATCATGTTATACATGTTTTTAATCTCACTTATAGTAGAGAATTTAACATGTCATATTCAAATACCTCATTCAATCTATCATGTCTTTAAATAACATTAATGCCTATTATGTTGCTCATCATTATGTGACATTGGTAGCTCACTTACTGGGGGCTCATTTTCATTCATGATGGTACAATTTCACGTGCAATCATACTTTTGGAAGCAACATAATAGCCTATTTCTATCTCACCTCTTCTCCCTATATATGGGGGAAAGAGTGATTTCAAACATCTCTCCTTAAGATTAAAATTTCCCCTTTGTGAAGTAGTGTCTTATATAAGGATTTCTTATTGATTGTAGAGAAGTATTCATATTTGAATTCCTTCTCTCATATTAAAACAAGCATCCCAAATGGGTATCTTAGGTATATATCCTTAATTGGGACCTCCTCCTTGGTGATTGGAAGTCTTTGATCATTCATCAGTTTCTTTTCTTCATTGAGTATTATCTCTTATAATAAACCCTTCTAATTTGTGCATGTGCATATCCCTTATGAGGATCGCTTTTCTTCATTTAAAAGAGTGTTGTTATAAATAATCTCTCTTTGATGTCATCTCAATCTTGTGCTATTTTCAAAAATCTTACATTCAATCATTCTAGAAGATTTTATATTTGTCTAAGACAACTCCTCTTCAAGGTAGATGTCTTTTGAACAAAGATCTCTTCTCCTCCAAGGATCTCTTTTTACATAGAATGATATCTCTTTCCAACTATCTTATCCTTGATTGAAGAGTATTCCCTCTCTTGCTTAGATTTATGGCATTGTTGCATGATGGATATCTTCGAGGTGTTGAAGGTAGGTATCCTTGTTATACTTTCACATATATGCACGAGGTTGGGTGGAACTAATGGTGTTGTCACTCTCCTCCCTTACATGGGTCACCCAAATAGACTCTGGGGGCTATTTTTCCATGTCCTTCTCTCCATGGATCACCTAGTTTTAGGGGAGAGATTTTCATGGTTCCTTTTCTCTTCTCATGGATCACCAAAGTGTGTATTCATGATTTCTATCTCTTCTTCCTTCTCTTTGCATTTTTTTCCATTTAAATCTTTCATCTTGTGTTAGAGAGCTCTCAAATACTCACACTCTTTATTGTGTTGGAATTGAGGCTTAGTTCTCTTTTTTACCAAATGATTCTCCATTAATTTTTGATCATGTATCAAATCTTCTTGTGAGCATTTGTCATCAATCTTCTCTCACAATTCAATGTGGTAAACACGATACCCCATTTCAACTCACTAAAATTAGCAAGTCTAAACAGGGGGGGCATATAGATACCCCCAAATTTTCATCACCTTCCTTAGTAAGTATTTAGGTGATTTTGTGATTTTATCTAACATGTGTTTGTTAGACACAATGCACCACTGAGAGGGGGAGAGGGTGAATTAGTGGTTCTCAAATTTTTCCCTTTGGCTATCCTATGTGAGCATGCCAATTATTACATCTAACTATGAATAAACTTACCAATTAGTGAGGAGACTAACTCAAATGCAAACACACACAATGGGCATCACATAATACTAGCATGTACGAGGAAAACCCAAGATGGGAAAATCCTCAGTGAGCAATGATGTTGGAGTCTACTACTCCAATCTAGCCTCACAATGAAAACCTGTTATAATGTTTAGGGCACCAACCCAAGGAGCACCAACCCCTAACTTGTTTATGGGATACAACCCAAAGGAGCTACAACCCTTGCACCAAGCTACAACTTAGTGATCACAAATTAAACTTCAATTAAAAAAGTAGTTATCTTGTTACAAGTAAATCAAGCAACCATTTCATATACCTTACTTTGTCAGTGAGATACGTTCTCTATTACACCAACTCACTCTTCTGCTACTCTTCTTAGCTGCTCTCTTCTATTTCTTAATTGTCGGTAAACTCTACTAGTACACCTCTCCTCTTCTTCTTCTCTTCTAGATTTCCACCTTACTCTCTGGTCTTCACCGGTATCACACTTTGCCAGTTCTTTGTTTGCCTACTCTACAACTTCCTTCTCTTCCGCTCTACCGATATGGACACTACCAGTTCTTCTCTTCACTCTTCCTCTTTTCTCAGATGCTCTCTAAGCACTTGGTTGATTTTCTCTCACATGCAGAAGTCACAGTTAATCACTTCACAATAGCATAATATATTTCTTCTATTTAGTAGCACCTCACTATCTCTTAGGCTTGCATATTTATAACCCAGACTCCCGCCAAAAATAAATTCAAACTTGGTGCCTTAGGGTTTTCTCTACTGATCACTAGGCACATTGAATATAATTAGATCTGATCAGATCAAAACTCTGAAATGACATCCTGCACATTTCTACCAATATAATGTCTTCCAAAACATCCCTTCCCTCTTTAACAACCTATAATCAATCTATCGGCTTTTCTTAGTTAGTCATCATAAATGGCTCATCTATTTCCTTTGCCTATTTCGGTCCATACAACCAATCTATCATGGATCTTGAGCCACACAACTCTGCAACTCTACCTTGAGCTTTGTAGTCACCATTAATGTTGAACCAATCATAACTACCTCTTCGACACCAGACATCACCATCCTCTGCACATTCACCACCTCATCTCTATGTGGCATCCATGTCAACCATCTGCCATCTTGGCTCTTCAAGTTGGTCCAAATAGGATCACTGACCAAACCTTCTACCGATTCCTATTTCTTGGCAGTATACTAACCCTACTCGTACCTCACATTATATCGGTAACCTCAACATGTATTCTCTTCATTAAACGGTTAGTGGAACCCCTTAATTGGTCACCAGACATGTCTATCCAAAGCATGCTCATTCCCTCAAGGTGGGAAGACATATGCATTAGCACCCTGTTCATATTACCAGTGGACTTACATATCGGTAAGCACTCTTGATGACACTGTAACATTAACCTTCACAAGGCACTATCTTTAGTCAAACCACATTCCTCTTTTTGCATCTACTCAGCCTTGCCTTCTCCTTGATACTCTCAGACCATATCAGAGTTGGTTTGTCAAGATGACAAACACATCACACTTCTTTTGTACCAGCAACCCAGCTTTCCTTCTCTCTCGGTCCAATGCATATTCATGTTCTCGTGCACTTAAGGCTTTCCCTCAATTTACCAGTACATCCAGTGTGAACCTTCAAGCACTTGCCTTTGTGTTATTTACCTTATATCATGAAACTATGATGCACACTATGCAAAATAGGAGATAAGTTCCACTTATCGATGGAGTGACACCTTGTCTTCTGCATCATGTGGAAGTCCTATTGTCCTGCAACCTTGCAACATACCTATGACCTAGTCATTCTTCTCCTCCAGTGCTGATGTGATTCAGGTAACATTTTACCTCTTCATCACAAACAACAACTCAAACACCTTGCTCATCCTTCTTGTACACTAGTCATGTGTTAGGTCCCAAAGACAACTGAGAGGAGGGGGGTTGAATCAGTTGTCTAATAAACTTAAACCAAAAACAACTTAACCAACTTAATGCTTAATACGGGTGAACCAGTATTTTATGTCGATGGACAATTTTATCAGTTAATTGCAATACGGGTAAAGATTAATGCATGAAACAAAAGGACAAAGTCATCCACAACACATAACAATAATATTTGTATGTGGAAACCCTGTAAGGGGAAAAACCACAGTGGGAAACCTTACCCACAATCAGATGATACTACTGCAGATAGTAAGTGTATACAAATCGGGTCTGCACATGCAGAAAGGCCAAGTTCCTAGAGCTCACTGCTCAAACACAAAATAGGAGTCACACTAACTACAATTCGATGGTTAAATCCAATAAGGATGTACTGCTCAAATTAGCATCTTTCTATCTTAGATTTAGTACCGGTGTAGTTCTGATTGTCCTCATAAAAAGCTTCCTTCAATCTTCAAATGATTTCTACATGTATAGCTCTGCTTATTCTCACATATACCTTCACACAATCCTTTTTTGCATTCCACATCTAATCTTACAAATAAGATCTTACATTTATATCATAACCTAGAACCAATTTTAGTAGGTCGGCTCTAAAAGATATTACAATAAAATCAATTTACAAATAAAATAATATTTGATGCAATACTGATTCAACATGTCGGCTTGATGTATTCATAGAAATAATAAAAGATCTCCATAGTGTGCCATGCTGATCTGGAAAAGATAATCCTACTGGTGTATAACCTGGAGCTATTTGTCGGTAATAGAAAATATGCAAATACAAATATGCTAATGAACAAATCCTCGAGACAAAGTGTCCGAATGATGTGTTCGACATAACTAGGTGTTTTCCATGCCGTTCCGACTGTCAGTGATTATTATATCCTACCAGTGTACCAAATACTAGTGACTGTATATGAGTCATTTGCTTGTCGGTGAATGTTGTCAATTCTCCAAAGTGTTAGAGTTGATAAGTGTTAGTAGGTGTTGACATCAATGACAAAACCATACCAATATACCAACAATCTCCCCCTTTGGCATTGATGGCAACACAAGATGGAAAAACCATCAAAGTGCCAAAACAGAAATGCCAAATACCAAAAAGAGACCATAACTAGAGATCATAATACAAAGAGTAACAATCTCCCCTAAAATAACAATTTCTCACCCTTGGAGTAACATGTTTTTTACTTGTGTTTTTCCATTACCAATCTCTCCCCCTTTGACATCAAATGCCAAAGTAATATAAAAACCATTATTAGATACAAAATACCAATAAATTCAGTATACCAACTACTCCCCCTGAGAAGTAGCTTCCTTGTCAAAGACGGAGTAAAAGATTTTTCTATTAATTCTGTCGGTTGATGAGAAACATCAATTTTCTAAGTATCTACCAGTGGGGTATGACCCCAGGCTGTTCTCTAAGATATTCAAGAGTCTCCTTAGGCAAAGGTTTAGTGAAAATATCTGCAATCTGCTCTTTAGTATTCACATAAACCATTTTTATTTCTTTTGCTTCAACATTTTCCCTTAGAAAATTCAGTTTGATAGAAACACATTTGGTTTTAGAGTGTAATACTGGATTATTAGATATATCAATTTCTGAAGTGTTATCACAATAGATAGTTATAGGTTCCTTGCATTTTACCTTTATATCTTTCAACATTATCTTAAGCCATAGTAACTGTGTATAGTTAGTTGCTATTGCAACATATTCTAATTCTGCTGTTGATAAGGATGTATAGATTTGTTTGTTACTCAACCAAGAAATTAATCTCCTTCCAAGAAAAAATGCTCTGCTAGTGGTGCTTTTTCTATCATCCACATCTCCTGCCCAATTTGCATCTGTGTATGCACATAATTCAAAGTTTTCATCTCTAGGATACCATAATCCAAGATTTGTAGTGCCTTGTAAGTACCAAAAAATCCTTTTTACTATTGATTCATGATTTTCTCTAGGATTACTCTGAAATCTTGAAACAATACATAATGCATTCATGATATCAGGTTTGTTTTGTGTCAAATACAGTAAACCTCCTATCATATATTTGTACCTAGTTGGAGTAACAGGTGTACATTCATCTCTTAGTGATAATTTGTCACTTGTAGTCATAGGTGTGCTTACCGGTTTAGAGTTCTCCATCCCAAATTTCTTTAGTAATTCCTTTAAGTACTTGGATTGACTCAAGAATATACATTTATTGGTTTGTGAAATCTACAATCCTAAAAATAATTTTACATCTCCAATCATAGACATTTCAAATTCTTGCTGCATTTCAATAGAAAAGTCTTTACATAATCCATCGTCTCCTCCAAAGATTATATCATCAACAAAAACTTCTATAACCAAGATGTCATCATTAGTCACTTTATAATATAAGTTATTGTTAGCATTACCTTTAGAAAAACCAATCTTCAAAAGATACTTATCCAATCATGCATACCAAGCTCTTGGTGCTTGCTTCAATCCATACAAAGCTTTCCTTAACCTACAAACCACATCTTTGTTATCTGTCAAAGAAAATCCATCAAGTTGTTCAATGTAAACTTCTTCTTTTAGATCTCCATTTGGAAATGCACATTTAATATCCATTTGATATACTTTGTAGTTCTTATGTGTTGCAAAAGCCAAGAATAATCTAACTGCCTCAATTCTAGCTACCGGTGCAAAGGTCTCATTATAATCAATTCCCTCTTTCTAAGAATATCCCTTACACACTAGTCTTGCTTTATTTCTGATAACCTTACCATCTTCATTAAGTTTGTTTCTGAATAACCATTTGGTTCCAATTACATTTTTATCTTTAGGCCAAGGAAATAATGTCCAAGTGTTATTCTTCTCAATTTGTTCTAATTCTTCTTCCATTTCTTTAATCGAGTGTTTGTCTTCACATGCCTCATTAACTGATGATGGTTCAATTTGAGAAATAAGACATACCTCTTCATTTGCCAATATTCCTCTTGTCACAACTCCTTTATACTTGTTTCCAATTATCTGATCTTCAGAATGATTCAGTCTTACATACCGAGGTTTCTTTGTTTGCTATTGTTCCTCAGTTACAGTGGAATTTTCAAATGATACCGGTGTAACTAGATCTTCATTCTGTATCGGTGGGTTCAGTATGGGTTCATTTGTCATAATTTCTATTTCCGGTTCAGAATCTATATACCTTGAAGTTCCTCTAAATTGTTCATCAATCTTCATATTTGTACTCTCAACAATTTTCTGCAATCTTTTGTTAAAACATCTATATGCCTTACTCTTAGATGAATAACCAAGAAATATTCCTTCATCACTTCTAGGATCAAATTTCCCAATATAGTCATCTCTTCTAATATAGCATTTACTTCCAAATATTCTGAAATATTCAAGAGTAGGAGTAATATCAAACCATAGTTCATGAGGGGTCTTACCAGTTTCACCTTTGATGTGAACTTTGTTGAATGTATAGATCATTGTACTTACTTCTTCTCTCCAATATACACGTGGTAGGTTTGCTTTTGATAACATACTTCTAGCTACATCCAAGATAGTTCTATTTTTCCTTTCAAAAACTCCATTTTGCTGTGGTGTCTGAGGTGCTGATAGTTGTCTTCTGATTCCATTCACTTCACAGAATGCATTAAATTCCTTAGATGTAAATTCTCCTCCTTGATCTGATCTTAGACATTTGATTTTCTTACCGGTTTCATTTTCTACCATTGCTTTGAACGGTTTGAACTTCCCAAGTGCTTCTGATTTTTCTCTAAGAAAAGTAACCCAACACATTCTAGAATAGTCATCAATGATTAGCATGAAACATCTAACACCTTGTAAACTTTTAGTTCTAGCTGGACCACATAAATTAGTATGAATTAAGTCAAGAGAATTATTGGATTTTTCTATAATACTTTTGAAAGTAGCTCTAACTTATTTTCCAAATTGACATTCCTTACATACCAGATTGTGAGGCTTAAAAATCTTAGGTAGGTCTCTGACTACCTTAGTAGTACTGATTTTTACCATGCAATCAAAGTTTACATGACAAAGTCTCTTATGCCATAGCCAACTTTCATCAATATGTGCAATCAAGCATGTCTTTTCACTATTATTCAAATGAAAGATGTTACCTCTAGTTTGATTTCCGGTTGCAATTTCTAGGCTAGGTCTATTCATGATTTTCCATTTTCCATTTTTGAATTGTAACTGAAAACCTTTCTCAACTAATTGACCAACACTCAAGAGATTATGCTTTAAACCTTCAACATAGTAAACATTGTCAATATTATGTTTATTATCAAGAGATATTGTACCTTTACCTTTGATCAAACAAGCTTTATCGTCTCCAAATCTCACATATTCCTCAAAAGTCAAGAATTTACTTTTATCACAAGTCATATGATGTGAGCATCCTGAATCAAAGATCCATTCATCCTTAACTTCAATTTTAGCTACCAAGGCCTGCTCTACCGGTTGGATTGTATGTGCCAGTTGATCTTCTGTTATAGCAACAAAAACCCATCCATTGTCTGTTAGATCCTCATTAGAATCATCAGTCACTCCTTCAACAACAAGATAACAATATTTATATTTATTCTTCTTAAATTTGTATCTCTGATATTCAGGATGCTTTATTTTCATACTTACTTCCAACTAGACCTTTAGCTATTTTCCTTGCAAATAGTGCTTCAAGTTCTTCAAGTTCTTCATTTTCTTTCCTTCTTTCTTCAAGTTCTCTTGCATGAAAGGATTTCCAATCAGATTTATCAAATGATGGTGCAGATGATGTTGATTCTTTAAAGGCTAAATCTATCTTTATAGTAGCAACATGACCAAATTCCTCAATTTCAAAGGCTGAAAATTTTCCAATCAATGTATCTCTAGTTACTGACGTATTAGGCATTGTTATTAACTCATTTATAGCATTGAATTTCATTTTATATGCTAGTGGAAATCCTCTTAAAACTTTTGAAACAACTTCATCTTCACTCAAGGTTCCTCCAGAACATTTAATACCCAAAACAATTTCATTAACTCTTTCTACAAAAGCAGAAATCCTTTCATCTTCTTCCATTTTTAGATTTTCATACCTAGCTCGAAAGCTTTCAAGTTTTGCACTTTTGACTGTGGAATCTCCTTCATTCAGTGTTTCCAAGTGATCCCAAATAACTTTAGCAGTGGACCTATCTGATAATCCCATGATTTCTTGATCTGATAATGCGCTCAGAAGTGCTTCTCTTACTTTGCAATCATTTTCCTCATCTTTAGCCAAGTTAGGTGGATTAGGTTGATTTTGAGTAAGGGCAGTATAGCCATTCTTTATAACATCCCAAATGTCCTTACCAATGCAATTTAGATGTGTCTCCATTCTGATCTTCCATATGCCATAGTTAGTTCCATCAAAATTAGGACTGTCCTTCCTGAAATAGTTAGTAGATATTTGATCTCCTCAAGCTATTAAACTTCTACAAAAGAGGACTAGGCTCTGATACCAATTGTTAGGTCCCAAAGACAATTGAGAGGGGGGGGAAATCAATTGTCTAATAAACTTAAACTAAAAACAACTTAACCAACTTAATGCTTAATACCGGTGAACTAGTCTTTTATGCCGGTGGATAGTTTTATCAGTTAATTGCAATACTCGTAAAGATTAATGCATGAAACAAAAGGATAAAGTCATCCACAACACATAACACTAATATTTGTACATGGAAACCCTATAAGGGGAAAAACCATGATGGGAAACCTTACCAACAATCAGATGATACTACTACAGATAGTAAGTGTATACAAATGGGGTTTGCACATGTAGAAAGGCCAAGTGCCTAGAGCTCATTGCTCAAACACAAAATAGGAGTCACGCTGACTACAATTGGATGGTTAAATCAAATAAGGATGTAATGCTGAAATTAGCATCTTTCTATGCTAGATTCAGTACTGGTGTAGTTCTGATTATCTTCACAAAAACCTTCCTTCAACCTTCAAATGATGTCTCTGTGTATAGCTCTTCTTATTCTCGCATATACCTTCACACAATCCTTTTTCTCATTCCACATCCGATCTTACAAATAAGATCTTACATTTATATCATAGCCTAGGACCAATTTTAGTAGGTCGGCTCTAAAAGATATTACAATAAAATCAATTTACAAATAAAACAATATCTGATGCAATACCAATTCAACATTTCGGCTTGATGCATTTACAACAATAATAAAACATCTCCATAGTGTGCCATGCTGATCTGGAAAAGATAATCATGTCGGTGTATAACCTGGACCTATTTGCTGGTAACAACAAATATGCAAATATGAATATGCCAATGAACAAATCTTCAAGACAAAGTATCCAAATGATGTCTTTGACATAACTAGGTGTTTTCCATGCCATTCCGAGTGTTGGTGATCATTATATTCTTTCGGTGTACTAGATACAAGTGACTATGTATGATTCATTTGTTTGTCGGTGAATGTTGCTGATTCTCCAAAGTGCCAGAGCTGATAAGTGTTAGTAGGTGTTGACATCAATGGCAAAACCATACCAAAATACCAACATCATGACCTTTGTAGGCTGACAATCACTCACTTGGTTGATCTGACTTCCCCATGTTAACACATCACTTACTAGTTGACATCCTTTCCTTACCAGTGTTCTGCAACACAAGGTGATATCAAAGATATCTCAACCTGTACTCCTCCTTCACAGTGTTGCACATACATCTCTCATACTAGTAGTAATCTGATACTGGTTGACATCAATGACAACACAATTCCAAAAATCTCCCCCTTTGGCATTGATGTCAACACATGTAGTATGCAGTATACTACAATCATTCTTCTCCCCCTTTTACAATAATGACAAAGGGCACTATCAAGATATCATTCCTCCCTATATTTTTTGGACACTAACATAATTATTTCTCCCCCTTTCTCTTCATTGGATGCAACTCCTCCTTTGATACCACTTGTTATACATTTTATTACATCTTCTCAAGTCACATCACTTGAGATGGAGGATTCAACCATCAAATGACACCAATTGAGAATGCCAATTTGATACCATTTGTTACACTCCTCAATTTCAAAGGGATGTGCTAGTAAACCCTACTCATGTGTCGGTCAACCTGCATCACCTCCTATTTCATCCCAAATTTCTTTAGGAATCAAATGTGATTGTACTACTGCAATTTTCATCACCTACAGTTTGGGAAAACAATATCCTTACAAGTTCAACCATGCCATCTCTTCATCATGAGCATTTGAACTCCCCCTAAGTCATACATCTCAAGTCTTTATCTCCAATTAGGTACAATACCGAGACTCCAATCTCCTCTATATATCGGTTTAGCTATGCATATGTGACCATTTGATGATATTTAGCTCCATCATATCCACCACAACTTATGACATGATCTTGAATCCACACAATGCCATACAATGACATTATCAAGCCATAAGTTAAATTGGTTAGCCCAAGAGCATGCAAGCCTGCATGATCAACCACCAGGCCAACATATGTCATTCAGGTCTTTTCCAATACCACCTCAGACGTGAACCCCTTATTCTATGTTGTCGGGGATATTGTAATGATCTCCTACTTCATTGTCTTACATAACCTACAAGTACCTATTTAGCATACATTTCAGTAACATCCTACTCATGTCGATAACATCCTACTCATACCGGTTAACATTTAATATCAACTATTAACCTCCACTTATTGGCACATGTAGTAGTGATCCAACACTGATCTGTAGGTGTGTATTTAAGGCAACCTCTACACACCCTTATCTTTTCATTTCTATCCTTCATACCGGCAACAACATGTTCTTTCGTATCGCCTTCTTCATTGAGGGGGTGAATGATAAATTCAATGTGCTACTTCCCCTAAGATCCTACATCTCCTTTAGGCCTTAGGAGATATCACCTATGTGATGAATGCATAGTGTCGGTCCATGGTCTTCTTCCTCCATAACTACTTGGTCTCATCCTTCTTCCCATTTTTCGGCTTGGGAGCAAGTCTTTCCTTCTTCTGTTGATGGGTCCTTCCATTTTTTGATCCTCCATCAAGGATAGAAGTAGTGTTGTAGTAGCACACAACATCCATCCCAACTTCATGTTTGGGGAATGTCTTTACATACCAATTTGACCATCTTCTTCTGGTCATATTGCTGTGTCTAGCAGCTAGAACCAATGGACTTCTTTCTCCTGCAAGGAAATTTCTTCTTTGGTTCCATGTAAGTCTCTTACTTCTAAATGCTCTATATCCACTCTTCTACAGAGTATAGTTGTTATGTTGGTCTCCATGTGACTGCAAGTTCCTCTTCTTGCATTCAAACTCTCTATGGCCAAGACCATTACAGTTATAACAAACAACATTTGCATAACCGGGAGAGGGGACATGCATATATCTACTCTTGGATTCATTTTGCTTATATGCATGATGTCCATGAGATCCTATATTATTCTTTTTATATCTCTTTTTACATGGCTCTGCCCTATGACCATAAGCATTACAAGCAAAGTAGTAACTGGTAAATGATGGCATATGACATAAATTTATTTTTCCATGCATGAGGAGATCTTACCGGTTTAGCATCGCAATTTCTGCTTCTTTGGGGATGAACTCTAGGTTGTCCATTCTGTGTAGCTCTTCCATCTAGTCTCTTCTTCTGTCACATATTCCTTGCCCTATGCATGGTAGCATTTCTTTGTCCTCTATTAGTAGGGGGTCTTCTTCGCTGCTTCCTCACATTCCTACTTTTGGTGAAGTTGTCTTCTCCCGTCTTTCCCTTTCCTTTGGGATCTGCATAGTTCCTTCTTCTTGCAGCACCGGTCTTCATTCTTATCTGCAAGTCTTCACCAGTTGTCCTTAGGTTAAACTTCTTTTGAGGAACATTTTTGATTGTGAGGGTTTGTCCCTTGTTCTCTCCATTTGAGGAGAGAAACTTAATGTCATTGTGAGGGACATTATTGTTGGTGGGTCATTCACCAGCACCACTACCGAACCCTTCAATGTCCTTGGCATGCTTCTACTTCTTCAACATCTTGTCCAAGGCATCACTGCTACCATCAAACTAGATTCTTACCTCGAGCTCATCCTGACACTTCTCAAGGTCTTCTCAGAGAACCTCCATTTCTCCATGCAGCTATTGATATTCTTTATTTTTAACTTCTACCCTAGATACTAGATCTTCACACTAGCATTCCTTGGTGCTTTCTTCTTGAGTCTTCAACTCTGAGATGCATTTCTAATATTCCTCAAGGCATTTGATTAACTGGTTCTACTCCACTATAGCAGCATTCTTGAATAACTTGTATTCCTTTCTTACTCTATTGATTTCTTTAAGTGAATTTACAAGCTTTGCTTAAAAATCAACTTCTGCTTCATCCTCTTCTTCTCCTTCACTGTCAAATAGATCTTGATGACTAGATCTATCGTCCTTGTCTTCTTCTCCTTCATCATTACTGCCAAACACATCATATTGGTAGGATCCCTTTGTCTTATCACCATCAGATGTCTACATCTCATATTCAGATTCTTGTACCATAAAGAGATGAGTTCCTTCTTCATCATTGCTACTACAAAAATCTGATCTACCTCTTTCATCCATGTATGTTTTTGTGGCACTATTCTTCTCACTCACACAAACTAATTCAGTGGTGTAGGGCTCATTTCCATACAAATTCCTTAGTCTATCCCATAGAATCTTTGTTGATTTACACTTATCCACATGTGAGGAGACATCACTAGTGAGCCCACTACCTTCATTGCTTCTTCATTACACAAGCAACTTCTTTCTTCTTCAGATATAGTGGGAGGACTAACAATCTTATGGAGACCATTAATAACTGACATCCATACATCAAACCCTAGAGAGGATAGGAAACTTCCATTCTGCAACTCCAAATAGCATAGTTTGAACCATCAAACATTGGAGCAGGGATTGACACTAAACAAACCATTGTGTCCTTAGGCCAGAATCTACCCAAGATGGAGAAATATTGTCTAGCTAATAACCTATTCTCTGATACTAATTGCTAGACACAATGCACCACTGAGAGGGGGAGGGGGTGAATCAGTCATTCTTAAACTTTTCCCTTTGGCTATCCTATGTGAGCATACTGGTAATTAGATCTAACTATGAACAAACTTACCGGTTAGCAAGGAGACTAACTCAAATGCAAACACACACAAGGGGCATCACATAACACTAGCATGTATAAGGAAAACCCAAGATGGGAAAAACCTCGGTGAGAAGTGTTGATGGAGTCTACTACTCCAATGCAGCCTCACAATTAAAACCTGTTACAATGTTTAGGGGACCAACCCAAGGAGCACCAAACCAAGGACCACCAACCCCTAACTTGTTTATGGGCTACAACCCAAAGCAACTACCACCCCTGCACCGAGCTACAACTCAATGATCACAAAGTAAACTTCAATTACAAAAGTAGTTATCTTGTTACAAGTGAATCTTTTAACCATTTCATATACCTTACTCTGTCGATGAGATACCTTCTCTTCTACACCAACTCACTCTTTTGCTGCTCTCTTATGCTTCTTAACTTTCGGTAAACTCTACTAGTACACCTCTCCTCTTCTTCTTCTTTGTTGGATTTCTACCTTACTCTCTGCACTTCACCGGTATCACACTTTTCCAATTCTCTATCTACCTACTCTGCAACTTCCTTCTCTTCAGCTCTACCAGTATGGACACTATCGGTTCTACTCTTCACTCTTCCTCTTTTCTTAGATGCTCTCTGAGCACTTGGCTGATTTTCTCTCACATGCAAAAGTCACACTTAATCACTTCGCAATAGCACAATATATTTATTCTATTTAGTAGCACCTCACTATCTCTTAGGATTGCATATTTAGAACCTAGACATCTCACCAGAAACCAATTTAAACTTGGTGCCTTAGGGTTTTCTCCACTGATCACGAGGCACATTGAGTCTAATAAGATATGATTGGATCACAACTTTGAAACGACTGTCTACATATTTCCACCAATATCGTGTCTTCCAATACATGTCTTCCTTCTTCAGAAACCTCCAATCAATCTGTCGGCTTTGCTCAGTCAGTCACCATAAATGGTTCAGTTGTTTCCTTTGCCTATTTTGATCCACACAATCAATCTGACCTAGATCTTGAGCCGCACAACTCTGCAACTCTACCTTGAGCTTTGCAGTCACCATTAATGTTGAACCAATCATAACTACCTCTTTGACACTAGACATCACCATCCTCTACACATTCACCACCTCAGCTCTGCTTGGCATCCGTGTCGACCATCTACTAGCTTGGCTCCTAAAGTCCATCCAAGTAGGATCACCGACCAACCCTTCTACCAGTTCCTCTTTCTTGTCAGTATACTAACACTACCGGTACCTCACATTATACCGGTAACCTCATCGTGTCTTCTCTCTGCTAAATTATCGATGGAACCCCTTAATCGGTCACTAGACATGTCTATCCAAAGCATGCTCATTCCCTTAAGGTGGGAATACATCTACATCAACACCTTGTCCATAATACCAGTGGACTTACATACCAGTAAGCACTCTTGATGACACTCTGTCATCAACCTTCACTAGGTACTATCTTCAATCAGACCACATTCCTCTTTTTGCATCTGCTCAGCCTTGCCTTCTCCTTGATCAACTTGGACTATATCACAGTTGGTTTGTCAAGATATCAAAGAAACCACACTTCTTTTGTACTAGCAACCCAACTTGTATTCTCTGTCGATCCAATGCATATTCCTATTCTCATGCACTTAAGGAATTTGCTCAATTCACCGGTAGATCCAGTGTGAACCTTCAAGTAGTTGCCTTTACCCTATTTACCTTACCTCATGAAACTATGATGCACACTATGCATAATAGGAGATAAGTTCCACTTACTGGTGGAGTGACACCTTGTCTTCTGCATCCTACAGTGTACTCATGATGACTGCATCTTCATCATGTGGAAGTCGTGTTGTCCTGCAACCTTACATCATACTAGTGACCTGTTCATTCTTCTCCTCTAGTGTTGATGTGATTCAGATAACATTCTACCTCTTCATCAGAAACAACTCAAACACCTTTTTCATCCTACTTGTACACTGGTCATGACCTTTTTAGGCTGACAACCACTCACTTGATTGATCTGACTTCCCCATGTCAACACATCACTTCCCAGTTGACATACTTTACTTACGGGTGTTTTGCAACGCAAGGTGATATCAAAGATATCTGGACCTATAATCCTCCTTGTTAGTGTTGCACATACATCTCTCATACCAGTAGTCATCCCATACCGGTTGACATCAATGAAAACATAATGCCAATAGTGTTTTTGTAGGGTGCGGATCCTAATTGTGTACTGCAGATACCATTGGGGGCTTCATCTGATAACTTCAAGATATATCATTTTTCATGAATGTTCACTTTTCTATACGTTATCTTGCATATGCACATAATGTCATATTACCGCTAGAGTGGGGGCTAAATGTAGTGTCGTAAATTGTACACCCTTGCTAGGATGGTACAATTTCACACTTAGGTTAGCACCCACCTTAGTGTGTCTTGCATCAT
The DNA here is from genome assembly GCF_030272615.1 of Cryptomeria japonica. NCBI lineage: Eukaryota > Viridiplantae > Streptophyta > Pinopsida > Cupressales > Cupressaceae > Cryptomeria > Cryptomeria japonica. The sequence goes on along the minus strand of NC_081411.1, from coordinate 778,010,162 downwards.
GCATTATGATTTTCCTTTGAGCATTTATTTAATTAATTAAATTAAATCTGAAGTCCTATTTCATCACTTCATACATTATTAAATTGGTCCCTTTACCCTAAGTGTGCGCCATTTTATTTTATTCCTCCAATAAATCATCTAATCATAAACCCTAATTTTGTCCCATTTCAACCTTTAAGATTCGATTTCACATATCAAAACACCTCAAAATCATCTATAACTTTGTGATTTTCTCTAATATCATCATATCTAACAGCCGTGAAAATTTGGTGAAAAGTTGGTTGGACCATGTGCGTTCCCGCCATGGTCCTCAACTTTTTTCATGAAATTTTGGGAGCATAATCCTATGATATTATACTTCTTAACCCCAAAATATTGTCGGGATATTCAATTCCTAGGTCAACCTAAAGGGGGAAGTAAGTTGAAATTAATATCTAGGGTTTCATATATAAGAGCTCTCTTTCTTCATTTGAAGGCATCTCATAAAATAGTGAAAAAGGCTATTGTAGCGAGCATAAGGAGCCTTCTATGTAGTGAGAGAGAAGCCTATGTGGAGTCTTCAACAACATTCAAAAACATTCAACAAAATTCATCAAGCATTTTTCAAGCATTCCTCATCAATTAGGATCCTTGAAGACATTAAAGAATAATAGGAGATCTTGTGGAAATATCTCTCCCTTGGGCATATGGTAGCTCTAGTTTTGTATCATTAAGGATCTTGCATACACATAAGGTTCTAACATAGACATTTTTAGTACATTATCAACTATTTGTGGAGGTGTAAATCACAAACATAGGGGTTTGACTAAGGAAAAACCCTATATAGCCACCTAAACCTTCCCTTTTTAGTTACAGGTATAGAAACAGGTACCCGGAGGAACTTTCAACTCAGCAAAAGAAATAGGAACCACCTAGAATCATTAGATCTGCCCTAATTTTCCTAGGATAGGGGTGTAGCACCCTATTCCTACCCAAGACAATGGCATGGAACCATTGTCCCTATGATTTTCAATGATTTTAGTATGTTCCAGCTTTAGGTCATCAGATTTGCAGACTTTCAGTTGCAACCTCCTGTCTGCAGAAATAGGACAATGGTGTGACACCCTAGTCCTGGTTAGTTTTAACCAATTTGTAGCATTAGGTACACATCCTAAATCCTTTCATGGTTTCAATATCTTAGTTTCAGATCTGCAAGTTTGTTCAATTTTGAGTTCATTTGTGCTTCATTCTTCATCTCCTAGTCTAGTTGGTCAATCAAACCCTAGTTTTTCTCATCATTTGCAACAAGAGGAATAGAAACCCTAAGAGGTAATCCTTGTCTCTATCTTTCTCACAAGAAGTATCCAAAGTGATCTATCTCCCTATGCTCTTTCGTATTCCCAATGTGTTGGTAAATGTGGGATTAGGTACTAGTCATTCGATCTCGCTTTTTCCATCCCCATAGAACCAACTAGTTGAACATAATGTATCATTTCTGAGAAAGAATTTCCATTATGATCATCAGTAAGGTAAAAGATACACATGTTGTCTTTGTATGGGGGTGCCTCAATTTCTAGTCTTTGTTGCATAGGTGGCAACTATAAAACTCTACTTCCAGCTCCCGTTGACTGATTAGGGACCTTCCTTGAAACAAACTGGTAAGGTTGTAGATAAGAAGTATTAATTTTGGGTAATTGAATCTCCAAGGTTATCATATCATTCATTAATCATTGAATCATAGTATCAGATGAATTTGAGGCTTGTGTTGTGGAATTTTGAACTTCCCTCTTCCACTTTCCTACAATGATCAAATCATCTTCAAGTTCTACTCCCAATATTTTCACATCAGTTAGGGCTACTACTCTTTCCCTACGGATCAAGAAACCAATCTTAGAGGGCATAGAATTGATGAAAAAGCATTTTAAATGATTATAAGAAGGCCTTTGGTTTGCTAGAATCTTATGAAAATTTTTATCAAACTTAGCCACAAAATCTCTCATAGACTCAGGATTTTCTTTCTTTAATGGGGATAATTGGGCTAGAAGAGAATGTTCATCTTTGGTTAATTTGAATCTAGCATCAAACCTAGTTTTAAGATCTTCCCAATTCATAATTGCACCATTTGGTAAATGATAAAACTAATATGTTTCCACCTCACTGAATGTTTTTACAAACAATCTCACAACTACATCTTCATGTTTAACAACTAGCACACCACAAGCAACATTAAATGCATTCAAATGCTTGCCTATTGAGACTTTTCCATCACCATTGAATTTAGGCAAATGATCTCTTTCTCCTTTGGGAAAAAGGATTAAGATTTGGACCAAGTGATGGATACTAAGAGGGGGGGTGAATTAGTAGAACAAAAAACATTCTACTTGAACACTTAAATAGTCTAGTAGTAAACCGATAAAACAATTTGGCAAACAAACTTGTTAGCACACATGCAAACCAAATAGCAAATAATGCATTTACCCATAGAAGCACAAACACCATAACACAAGAGATTTTTACATAGAAACCCAAATGGGAAAAACCACGGTGAGATGAAACTCACAAGTAACTATCTGTAGAATGGGAACCTGATCGGTTAAGGTCAAACTGGTTAGGTTCATACAATGTTCTTTACCAGAACAGATCCTGTTAGGAATCTCAATCTCTATTAGGAGACAAGCCCGGTTAAAGACTACCTTGCTAGAGGATTTTAAATACACAGATGTGAACCACCTTGTTAGAGGATTTACAAAAAGCTTTTGGGCCTACCCGGTTAAGGGGTTCTGACTTGTCGAAGATGTGAGTAATCAAAAAGTGAGTGATCTAGAAAATAGCACAAATTGCTTGGCTAGATCCTTGATAGCTCATTCCTAATGCATTCTAGCATTACCTCAATCTTCAGTAACCCTCACTCTATTACATCTCAAAGACTTGATCTTCTCAATTAAGATCACACTTACAAAAACTCATCAACCACCTTAAACCCTAGCAAACCCCTAAAACCCTAGACATGATGTCCTTATAAAGGAATCCAATTTCATGTCAGTCCAATAGGATTACAATACAATTTCCTAGGTTAAATGCATCTAGATATATTTGGTAACATGACACAAAAAGCACCGCCAGAGTGTCGGCACCGCCAAACAATCGGTGGACGGTTACTCATCACAAAATGTCGGTTGGTAACTCATCACAAAGTATTACCAGTTCATACAGAATACCGGTTTAAGAAAAATACCAGTTGCCAGTTTGACAAAATGAAGACTGAGAAATATGAGTTGTGCTACTTCATTTTTTTGTACCACTTGAGATTCTCGAACTGCTTGGGGTCTTCATACCACTTTAGATTGGTAAACACTTTCTGTAAAACACTGATAGTTTAAGGACTAACACATGATACCAGTTTGGAACAATTATTGGTTGAGAATAATGCTTACATTCACAAATTGATCTCATAACAAGTGTGTGTCCATCAATGACAATCACAACATAATCATCAAAAATGACAACAATCTCCCCCTTTGGTATTGATGGCAACACTTTTGAAAATTTTGACATCTAAGTGTTTTACAACAAACAATATGCCATAAGCAAAATTACTCCCCCTAAGCATATACACTATCCCTTTTGCAGAAAATACAATGTATACTATTCTTTATTAGAGATAGACATGAAAGTATGTATCAAGACATCAAAATTTTAAATACCAAAATACTTCTCCCCCTTTGCCAATAATGACAAAGTACAACTGAACAACACCTGTTTTCATTTGGTATTAAAATAATAAGAGTTTATGACAATAAAGAGTAAAACTTGTCAAAAACTGATTTAAAGTCTTGTAAAAATTGCTTCATGGATAAGGACCATGACTCAAGTAGGGAGGTAGCCACCTCTTTCTTTGTCTGCATCTGGAAGACATGTTCTTCCATGGCATCTATCATGTTCATTTATTGAGTGACCGTTAGGGCATCAAGATTTAGATAGCATTTCTGGAGAATTTGCAATCCTGGCAGAAGGACCAGTTGAAGTTCCTGCAAGTTCCTTGTCCGGTTGCTTATTTACCTCAATTCGTACAGAATGGAGTTGAAGCCTGTGAATGGTTTGTCCATATTTGGAGAAGGAATCATATAGCAGCTTGAAGGTACTTATGTATAACTGCAAGTCACATTGTAGCTTTTCCTTCTATACAAGCACATCATCACAGAAGAGATGGGGTTGGCAAATCTTACTAAGTAGTAGATTCCCCTCATCCAGAGCATCCCTTATATCTTTTTGAGCTTTTTGCAGATCAGACCAAAGCTCATTTAACTTCTTCACTAGGGCAATGTTCAGATCCTTTTGATGCTCTTTCTTGGCATTTGCCTCTGCAACCTCTTCTAGGCTCTGCACCTGATCATCTACTACTGTGCATAGGAGCTTCAATTGTGCCAATGAGGAATCAGTACTGGGAAGGTTTGTGTCGGGTATCAAACTAATAAGAGTGTCCACCATAGCTTGGATCACATATTGCTCCTTCTTCCTCATCACTTCAAGGCATTCTTGAGCAACCTTAATGCTCTATAGCAGCTCCATTTCGTTTGCAGACTGGAGGTCAATAAGACTGGTGAGGTTAGTTGATTTGGCTTGACTACTAGTTTTTTTTGTTGTCTCAATCTGAGTTCTTTTTGTCGCTTCTTCTTTCTCTTCTTCCTTCTTTTTCTTCTCTGCTTCCTTTTGCTTCTTCTCTTCCTTTTCCTCCTCCACTTTCTTCTTCTCTGCTTCCTTTCTCTTCTCCTCTTCCTTTTCTTCCTCTTCATTCTTCTTCTTCGCTTCCTTTCTCTTCTCCTCTTCCTTATCCTCTTCTTCTTTCTTCTTCTTCTCATCTTCTTGTTTCCTTTTCTCTTCTTCCTCTTTTCTCTTTTCCTCCTCTTTCTTTTTCTTCTCATCCTCTTTTCTATTTTCCTCCTCTTTCCTTTTCTCCTCATCCTCTTCCTTATTTTGCTCCTCTACTTGCTTCTTTGCTTTCTCTTTTCTATCCTCTGCTTCCTTTTGCTTCTCTTCCTATTCTACCTGCTTCTCCTATCATGTTCCTTCTGATGGTATACCTTGAGTAACATCCTCTACATCCAGAGCATCCACATCAATAGTGTCTACTGGTTTGGTAACCGGGTTTCCTTCAATATCATATACTTCATCCAGTTTTGTTATTGTCAGTTCTTGCTCAGCCTTCTTGATGTCTTGAAGCACTTTATGAGTATATACAACAATTGTCATATGAAGATGAGTGCCCTTTTCAACATCATCAATTCTCCCTTCTAATCACCAGAGTCTTCTCCTTCTAGTGAAGAAGAGTCCTTTATTTTGGTTAATGACTTCAAATAGCTCAAAATTGGATAGATCAGGAAAGTGTTGGGAAAATACTTTCTCCCTTATTTCCCATTCCTTCTTTATGGCAATGCGCCATTTATTGTCTAAAGACTTATACAAAGAATCCGGTGTCTCAGATCTAATTTCTGAAGGCGACCGGTCATTAGCACACAAATAATTAATGATTTCCTATTGAACTTCTTCCTTTTCTTCATCATTGAAATCATCAAAATGATCTACTAAATCATTCAATAACTTTCTCCTAATATTTTTAATAGTTCTTTGACAATGTGTCAAAGGTTTGTAGGAAGAGATGTCAATATTCACTAGTGTCGATGATGTCAGTTCATTCTTTGTCTTTTTCTTTGCTTGCCTAGTCTTTTTAGGATTTTCTTCAGAGACAATGTCCTCTGAGTCCGGTGTATTTCTTTTTGTCTTCCTCTTCCTTTCGAAGATTTTGGCAGGTGTCGCTTCTAGTTTTTTCTTAGCTGGTGACCACTTGGTTACTTTGGGACTGGTTGCAGTAACTGGTGCCAATGCTGAAGGCACTGCCTTTCCTTTCTTTGTTGAGGTTTCTTCAATAGGTGTAACCATTTCTAAATAAGTGTCAGTTCTCTTTGCCTTAGGATCAAGCGGCGAGGCAAGTAGGGTAGAAGAATACCCGTCTAGGATATCATACATTAGCTCATAGCCCATAGGCTCCACTTCTTCTTGTCTAGGCTCCACTTCTTCGTTTTCTTCATCATTGAAATCATCAAAATGATCTACTAAATCATTCAATAACTTTCTCCTAATATTTTTAATAGTTCTTTGACAATGTGTCAAAGGTTTGTAAGAAGAGATGTCAATATTTACTGGTGTCGATGATGTCGGTTCATTCTTTGTCTTTTTCTTTTCTTGCCTAGTCTTTTTAGGATTTTCTTTAGAGACAGTGTCCTCTGAGTCCGGTGTATTGTTTTTTGTCTTCCTCTTCCTTTCAAAGACTTTGGCAGGTGCTGATTCCGGTTTTTTCTTAGCTGGTGACCGCTTGGTTACTTTGGGACTGGTTGCAATAACTGGTGTCGATGCTATAGGCACTACCTTTCCTTTCTTTGTTGAGGGTTCTTCAATAGGTGTAACCATTTCTAAATAAGTGTTGGTTCTCTTTGCCTTAGGATCAAGGGGTGAGGCAAGTAGGGTAGAAGAATACCCATCTAGCATATCATACATTAGCTCATAGCCCATAGGCTCCACTTCTTCTTGTCTAGGCTCCACTTCTTCCTTTTCTTCATCATTGAAATCATCAAAATGATCTACTAAATCATTCAATAACTTTCTCCTAATATTTTTAATAGTACTTTGACAATGTGTCAAAGGTTTGTAGGAAGAGATGTCAATATTTACTGGTGCTGATGATGTCCGCTCATTCTTTGTCTTTTTCTTCGCTTGCCTAGTCTTTTTAGGCTTTTCTTTAGAGACAGCGTCCTCTGAGTCTGGTGTATTGCTTTTTGTCTTCCTCTTCCTTTCAAAGACTTTGGCAGGTGTCGCTTCTGGTTTTTTCTTAGCTAGTGACCACTTGGTCACTTTGGGACTGGCTGCAGTAACCGGTGTCGATGCTGAAGGCACTGCCTTTCCTTTCTTTGTTGAGGGTTCTTCAATAGGTGTAACCCTTTCTAAATAAGTGTCAGTTCTATTTTCCTTAGGATCAAGGGGCAAGGCAAGTAGGATAGAAGAATACCCATCGAACATATCATACATTCCCTCATAACACATAGGCTCCACTTCTTCTTGTCTAGGTTCAACTGCCTCCATTATGCACACATCAATTTTGATGGTGAAGCATTTGTCCTCCTCATATTCTTGACTATATCACCAAATATCCTTATTCTTTGGCTCATCTTGCGCATGAACTCATCAAAGTATTTGTTCAGTGCTTCTGGATAGCTAGTTCCAAATGCTTGTAGACTTTCCTTGATTTTTTTTGTCACCGGTTGATCGACAGACCATTGAATGTCTCCTACTCTTGGAAAGTAGCCTTGGAAGTAAAAGAACAAACCAACCAGTAGTTGTCCGAACTTGAATCTCAGTGCATTGTCTTGTTTGATCGACTTAAGATTCAACATAAGTTGTCTTTGCATACAAGTGCATAGATCAAATGATGCATCTTCCTTGATCATCCTATAAGCGGCATTTACCACTGCAATAGAGACAAAATTAATTCTGCTAGTGGAGAACATCTGGTAATCTATCACAATGTAGGCATACTTGACTAGACTGTCCTTGATTGAGTTGATGATCATACCACATGAGTCGCTCACTGAACCAGTGAGCTCAGATATTTCAGTCTTGCTGACCTTCCTTAGGGTTGGCACTTCCCCTATATTGCAGAAATCGGTGACGGCATAAATTGCTTTCAATGTGATATCATGCATCCACTCTAGCTACATCTTATCACCATGTACCCTACTTAGAATAATGCGAATGTGATCATCCAAAAATTCTTCAAGAAAGGAAAGTGCATTTTGAAGTTTCTTCTTTTCCAGAATGCTGAATTCTGGTTTAATCTTCTTAACCTATCCGCTGAATAAGCTCAACTGGGAATGGACTACAAGAGACCCTAGGTCTTTGATTTTGTAGTCTATGTAATCAGAAATCCCTCCTTCTACTATGACACCAGTCGGTACTCAAGACAGTCATTTTACTTCGACTTTCGCTTAATGAAGTCCATAGAATCAACAGTTGCACTAGAGCTATCATGAGATGCGGAAGCCATGACAAGTGAATAATTATGAAAAATACATTCATAGATTGAAATTTAGGGCTTCGCAATTTGGACTTTGCTTCACACTCCTTCAGTTGCAGAGATACCACTTTGCATCCAACAGATGTTTGCTTCAAATTCTTCTTCAGGAATTTGATAAATTCTTTGATTCATAGTGTAAATCATTTTCCTTCGCTCTGCACTTGAAAAACTTCTTCACTCAAAAAATGATAAGTGAGAAATGACTTCAAAATTCCTTTTAAACAGGTTCTATACCTACCATAATAAATGCTCCAATATTAGGGTGTAAACTGTAATTTGCCTTTTACCATTTCCACTCTTCTGTCGACTGACAAGTATCTAATACTAGTTAAGGTCTTTTACTTGTATAAACTGGGGGTTTGAAGTATTTCGCCATTTGCTCCCCCTAAGCTTTTCTGATGATTAGTTTGTCGGTTCTGTGATTTCCACACTAGGTGTAGAAACTAGTTCTTCTTGCAACATCTCTGGTTTCTTCTTCTAGGTTTTGTTCATAACTGCTTGAACAGTTTCAACATGAATTTTTCCTTTCAGAGTGACTGGTATATCATCCGATATACTCTTTCTACTTCTACAGATTCTTGCAATGTGACTCGGTTTGTTGCAATGATAGCAAACCATTCCAGGTGCTCAACAAGGTCCATTATTCATGTTTCTATTCTTCCTTCTGCATGTTGTAGTAGTGTGACCATGACCATGGAAAATCCAATAATTTTCTCTCCATCTGGTTGCCGCTTGATAGCCACCGCTATGCGACTGATGATTATATGTATTAAACTGGTTGGGATTCCGATTCACAAAAGGTTCTGGACTAACTCCTTGAGTCCTCTAAGGATATCTTCCAGTGTTGTTCATAACAGACTTGTATTCAGATGCTCTATGCCCAAAATTGTTGCATGCATAAAAATTACCATTGAACTTACTGGATCTAGGTACATTGTTTATAAAGTAAGGATAATTATTGTAGGCTTTGCTCCTACACACATTAACAGTATGTCCTTCTTTAAGATAGTTAAATCAAACAGGTTTAAACTTTTGCTTACCGTTATCTTTGAATGTCGGTTGCTTCTTCGATGTTTCAGCATTTGCACCAGAGATCTCACCTACCTCATGATCAGAGAAACCAAGTCCATTGGTATTCTTTACCGGTTTGGTTGATTCAAGCTTCTGTTCTAGCTTGATAGTACTCTTGTTGAACTTAGCAAGTATTTCCTTTGACTCAGAGAGTTCTTTGGAAATAGCACCATTGGATTCCTTCAAAGGTTGTATTCTCAGAGATAACCATGTTTACTTCACCTTGTACTTCTTCTTTTTCCATTTTTCTCTCATGAAGGTGTGTGGTAAGTACACTGATCTCTTGCTTCAACTTGGAGATCCCATGTTCTTTACCCTTAACCAAATCTTCAACTTTCCTCCAGTTCTCAAGCTCTTGAAACATTTGGATAGTCAGTCCTTCCAACTCCTTTCTTAGGTTCAAATTTGATTCATTAAACTTTTCAACTTCTTGAATTAGGGCTTCCATATCCACTTCATTAGAAGAACTATTTTCTGATAGCTCCATCATTTTTTCAGCATTTTCTTTTCTTTTTGCTTGAGAGGTCTTATATTTTACCATAAGTTCATCATAGGCTTGCTTAGACTGAGTGAGCCGATGAGTAAATTCCATCATAGTGTATTCCCCATATCTCTTTCCAAGTGGTTAAACTTATAGAAAGGCAGGCTTTGATACCAAGTGATGAATATTAAGAGGGGGCATGAATTAGTATACCGTAAAACACTCTACTTGAACACTTAAACAATCTAGTAGTAAACCGGTAAAACAGTTTGGAAAACAAACCGGTTAGCACACATGCAAACCAAATAGAAAACAATGCATTCACCCATAGAAGCAAAAACACCATAACACAAGAGATTTTGACGTGGAAACCCAAATGGGAAAAACCATGGTGAGATGAAATTCACAAGTAACTATCTGCAGAATAGGAACCAGACTGGTTAAGGTCAGACAGTGTTCTTTACTAGAATAGATCCTGTTAGGAATCTCAATCTCTATTAGGGGACAAGTCTTGTTAAAGACTACCTTGCTAGAGGATTTTAAATCCATAGATGTGAACCACCTTGTTAGAGGATTTACAAAAGGCTTTTGGGCCTATTCGGTTAAGGGCTTTAGACTTGTTGAAGACGTGAGTAATCAACAAGTGAGTGATCGAGCAAATAGCATAGATTACTTGGTTAGATCCTTGATAGCTTGTTCCTAATGCATTCCAGCATTACTTCAGTCTTCAGTAACCCTCACTCTGTTACAGCTCAGAGACTTGATCTTCTCAATTAAGATCGCACTTACAAAAACTCATCAACCACCTTAAACCCTAGCAACCCACTAAAACCCTAGACATGATGTCCTTATAAAGGAATCTGATTTCATGTTGGTCCAATAGGATTACAATACAATTTCCTAGGTTCAATGCATCTAGACATATTTGGTAACATGACACAAAAAGCACTACCAGAGTGTTGGCACCGCCAAACAATCGATGGATGGTTACTCATCAAAAAATGCCGATTGGTAACTCATCACAGAGTATTATCGGTTCATATAGAATACTGGTTTAAGATAAATACCAGTTGCCGGTTTGACGAAATGAAGACTGGGAAATATGAGTTGTGCTGCTTTATTCCTTCGTACTACTTGAGATCCTTGAACTTCTTGGGGTCTTCATACCGCTTTAGATTGGTAAACACTTTCTGCAAAACACCGATAGTCTAAGGACTAACACATGATACCAGTTAGGAACAATTACCAGTTGAGCATAATGTTGGTATTTTGGTATGGTTTTGTCATTGATGTCAACACCTGCTAACACACCTACTTTGGAGATCCAGCAACATTCACTAGCAATCAGTAAAATGCTCAAACAATCACCAGTATATAGTTAACCGCCAGGATATAATGTTCACCAGTACATGCAATGACATGGAAGACACTTGGTAATGGCGAGGACATCATGTGGACACTTTTCCTTGAAGTAATATCATTGGTATATTCTTATTTGCATATTTTCTTTTACCGGCAAATAGGTCCAGGTTATCTAGGGTTACACTGATAGGTTTATCTTTTCCAGATCAGCATGGCACGCTATGGAGATGATTTATTATTGTTGTAAATGCATTAAGCCGACATGTTCAATCGGTTATTGCATCGGATATTGTATTATTTGTAAAATGTTTTATTGTAATATCTTGTAGAGCCAACCTACTAAAATTGGTCTTAGGTTATGGTATAAATGTAAGATCTTATTTGTAAGATCAAATGTGGAATGCGAAAAAAGATTTAAGGAAGGGTATATGCGAGATCAAGCAGAGATATACACGAAGACATCATTTGAAAGTGAAGTTAGGTTTTTGGAAAAGCATATCAGCATTACACCGGTACCGAATCCAGCATATGAAGATGCTATTTTGTGTAGTACATTCTCCTTGGATTTAACCATCCAACTGTAGTCAGTGTGACTCCCATTTGTGTTTCAGCAGTGAGCTCTAGGCTATTGGCCTTTTTGCATGTGCAGACCCCTCTTTGTACACTTACTATCTACAGTAGTATCATTTGATTGTGGGTAAGGTTTCCCATCGTGGTTTTTCCCCTTACAGGGTTTCCACGTACAAATATTTGTGTCATGTGTTGTGGTTGACTTTGTGCTTATGTTTCATGCATTAATTCTTACCAGTACAACATTTCCTGTTAACATTGTTTACCGGCACAATTAACTGTCTTACCGGTATTAAGCAATAAGTTGGTTAATAAGATTTTGGTTTGAATTTATTAGACAATTGATTCACACCCCCCCCCCCCTCTTAATTGTCCCCAAGACCTACACATAATGCTTATATTCACAAAGTGATCTCATAACAAGTGTGTGTTCATCAATGACAATCACAACATAATCATCAAAAATGCAAACACCAAGTGCAAGTGGTCCTAAAATAGGCCCCCAGAGATTATTAACATCCATAGATAAAATGATATTAAAAGGTGCAGGGTTGATTACACTAGGGAAAGAAACACCATGTAATGTTAGGGCTTGACAAGTAAGAGATACAGGGAATACAAAAGAGGGAGTTGGAGGTCTAGTCTTGGCTCTTGTTCTAGGTGTACAAGAGATTAAGAAGCTGGAATCTTGGAGTTCCTAAAAACAAAATAAATCACCCCTTCATGCCTTTGAGATCTCATATATCTTCTCGAATCTAGCTTGTTTATAATGTAGTACTTGCTTCAAATGGAGAGTCTTACTTATCTTATGATTCATCCTCCAATTTTATTATCCAACTCCCCAGCAGAGTCACCAAAAAACTATTGGTTAACAAATTTAGCCTTTCATAATTTTATAATGAATGACTCATGTATTCCTTTAGTTTTATGAAAGACAAATAGAACCAACAGTTGGGTAATCTAGTGAATTGTTTACCCTCTGCATAAGGGTGTAACTTCCCATATGATGTTCAATGAATATTTAAACAAACACAAATATTAACTCCACTTTTAACTAGAAAGTGAGAAATGGCTTTTCACATTCATCTGCCAACACCACATGAATGCCAAGAATATAAACACTCTATATGTAAACCCACATATTTACAATAAAAAATAACTTTATTTCTCAGAATTTCTAATTATAGAAGCAATAATTCATGGACTCTGATTGAGTCTCTCTCGTGTCTCACAGGACAAGGGGAATCATATCAATACAAAGATAACAAAAGAATTACTAATCACATTCATTCACAAATGTATTGAAAGTGGATAATTAAGGAAGCAATAGATTGAACACAAACAAATTTATCTCAACAAATATTCTCTTTCTGCATTCAAATACACAGATTTGAAAGTTGCTGAAAATGTCTAATTTTATTCACTGTTAAAATGCATTCATTGAAAATCCACAAGTATTTAAAATAAAGTCTATCAATCTTTACAAAATTTCTTGGACCTTTTTTAAGTCCTTTTTTAGAAATATATACCTAAACTTTCTACCCTAACCACTCGGTAACCACAAAGTTACACTGCTCTGCCCGAGGGTAAGTTAAATAGTTTAAAAAAAAAAACTAAATTATAAAACCATTTTTTGGCTAAAACCAACAGAAAGGAAAGAAAATGCGGGAACAGTTATTCAATTCATGGAAAAGGGCGACTAGTTTGATTCTTCTTCCACTCTGTGAATGCCTTCATGAATTGTTGGATGACAGGTTCATTTGGAATTCCTACGTGTAAAATCCATTGTTCCCAAACCTATTTATCATGATGTAGCTTACTTTATCACCATGGTTGTTCAAATGATGTATGCATAAAAACAAGAAGGATTCAATTTTAGCAATGGTAGAGAAATATTTCTTTGTGACCATTGTTGAATTCTTGACCATGCCAATTTACAATTCATAATATTTTCTTATCGCATTAGTGGTGTCAATGGTTTGTCCATCCTCCTTCATATATTTCATACTTTAATACATTTCAGATCATTAAGCATGTTTAATATTAATTTAGACAATTCTCGCCCAAGTTTAACAAATTCCTCATAGCCCTATTTTATTACTGAATTTCTCCATTCAATGTTCTTTTTGCAAATGTACAAAACATTGTCATCGAATCCTTGTAAAATATTTTCTGCAAGGAATTTCATTACGCCATGCTTTTGAACTTCTTCCATGTGAGCTATTGTTTGGGCCCATTTGGCTTCTTTGTTCCTCCGGGCTGTTTTTTCTTTTACCAATTCTCGGATAACTTTAGCAGTGTCATCATACACCTTGCTCAAATGCCCAATGTATTATTTTCCCTCTTTCTTGACCGTATCCGACCATTTAAGGAACACCCCATGCACCATTTTATTCCTTTGTACTTCTTCTATCAACTTCTGATAGCTAGGGGATTTAGGATCAAAGAGTGTTGGTTCCATAGACAATGGCTAGGGATTTGGTCCATTGTTTGCATCAATATATTCCTCCATTTGTTTCAAGGTTTCTTTCCATTCTTTTTAATCTTTTTCATCCTTCCAGGTCCTAGTTATGATCTTTCTCATGGAAACTTCAAGATGAAGAACATATTTGGCCTGAGAAGCAGTACCAATATTCACCTTTTCGATAGTGAAATCTTGGACTATAGGGTCCTCTATTTTCTCATATGTCAGTGGACATGCTGATAGTTCTGATACTAAATGTTAAGTATAGATCCCAAGTAAATAAGATGAGAGGGGGGGGTGAATCATACAACTTTAATCTTCCATAAAAACATCAGATTCAACCTCGATAACATATACTTCAGTAATATAACCAAAACTGCTAAACATGCAAACTCAAAAGCATATAAACATCATAACACTAGATTTAACATGGAAACCCAAATAGGGAAAAACCACTTTGGGATTTCAGACCCACTAAGAAATATACTCTTCTAGAGTATGCTCGGTTAAAAGCAAATCCTATTAAAGATTACAAACACATTGCTAGATGTGACCTGATTAAGGGATTTCCCTCAGATCTGTTAGGATCTTCACCTTGTTAGAAGTGACCTTGTTAAAGGATTTCAAAAACTCAATCAAAATGTCACCTTGCTAGAGGGTTTTACAAATAAGACTATTAAGTCCACTTGGTTAAGAGATTTTTGTCACTTTACAAAATTACAGTAATAAAAATCTATCTGCAACTTCACATCTAAAATGCTAAGCATATTCTTATTTGCTCAATACAATATATACATAGAACTAATCTTGTCCATCTATTGGGCTCTATACTTTGTTATTCAAATAGATCTTCCAGCTTCAGTGCTCGGTAATCAATATGTAGCATCCCTATGCATACACTTGCCTGCATACATTGTTTATCAATAGTTCCTTATTTATAAACAATAGCTAAGCACTTAATCTCCTTGATCACATTTCCCATGATCAATCATAGCCATCAGATCTTCAAACTTTGACCAGGTTCAATGTATCCTTCAATCTGAAAATGTTTTACCCCATCTTGGAACTTGCATATAATTCTTGGAACTTGTGCTAGGGTATTATGGTTCAATCTGTGTTGTAGATCTTTCTGTTGTTTTTCCTTTGCCATAGATTCTTTAACAAACTTCATTCATGGCATACCAATAATTTAATCATAGCCAACTCATCAGCTTCCTTCATTAAAAAATGCCTATAATCATTTATTGCATTCTATTGTTCCTCGGTTGCAACTTGGTAAATACTAAACTTCACTCGGTAGACATTCCACCTTCATTAACAAATAGCGATAACCTTAGGGTTTACCAGCTAGGTTCCTTAGGGTTTACCGACTAGGTTCTTTGCTCGGTAACATAGTATAGTATTAACCTTACAATCAATAACATATGTATGATATCAAAACAATCTAAACATCATGATCTCATTATTGTCTAACTTGGTAATAGTTGCCATTTGAATAACTTATTTCTCCCCTTATTGATCACATTCTTTCTGTGTCTTTTACCGACATCTTTATACTCATCAGAGCATACTTCTCAAGATATGGCAACATCATACTGAATTAGAAAATCAATTTCTTGACATCAATGACAAAATAATAATATTAAGACAGTAAACATCCTTAATCAGTTATATCCATAATTATCAACAACCTTCTCAATATCCTTATTGAAATGCCAACAATCTCTCCTTGTCTGTTATAATGCCAACACATGCTATCTCTGCAGTCCAATTCCCAGTGTCAGCAACAAAGTAAATTCTTGAAATGGTTTTCAATTTCTTCACTTTGGCAGTCTTCCCCAAGCATTTTCTCACCATATCTTCCAAAGGAACTAGTTCTAAACTACATTTATTTTCTTTCTATTCAAGGTATTTTCTAACCAAAGAGGCCCACTACACACATAAGTTTCATTAGAGTCGGCTACAGTTTCTTTTTCATTCCTTACTACCAATGTAGTATTAGAATCTACCAAAATATCCACCTACTGAGTGTCATTTGTATCAATAACATTTAGCATCTCCAAGTTTGGATGAGTTGAAGGATCTTCCATATTAGTAGAGGCTTCTAAATCAACTACCACCAAATACACAAGAGATTTCTTAGCTCTGCTTCTAGTTCTAGCCCTGGTAATCCTGGTAGGAATTAGTTCTCTTTCGATTTCCACCGGCCTGGCACTATGACCAACTTTAATCTATGTTCTGGATAATCCTACAACACAAGCTGTAACCCAAGAGTTATCCAATGGGACTTCTAAGGATGAGGTTGACCCTTTCTTAGAGCCCTTTCCCATTCTTTACTCCCTTAGACATTTCTCAGTTCTTCTGATAAATGGGAATGTCCTTGTTTAGATATGGTCTTCCTCATCTTTTTCCCAATACACTTCTGGACTAACTTCATTTTCCCTATCATCCACAAAGTAAGGATCCATGAGTTCACTCTCATCATCCTTGACATTAGCAATGTTCATTTTCAACTTAAAGGACATGACCTATTGAAGGGCGAACCTTTGGTGTGTACTCTTCCTAACTTCAAACTCATTGCAACAATCAACTCAAAAATCCTCAATATCTAGCACATGGATAAAATCTTTTCTGAATGTCAGATGAGCAGTGGAAAACCCCTTAGCATCAAAGTTTTCTCACTGACCATATAATGAAAAATTCAATTTCTTAAATTGAAGTTCCAAGTTCAAGGCATCAGAGACACTACTACATATAGAATAAGTTAATTCAATTGGAAATAACACTCGTGATTGATGTCTAGCTCTTTACTTTGTATCAATATAGGCCAGCAACCTACATATCTCAATTAAAATCTATCTTTTAAATGCATATCTAGGCAAATTATATGGTTCTCCTTCAAAACCCCCTACCCTTAGGTAAGTAAACTTGGGAAACTGTATGAAAAAGCTGTTGTAAGTACCAATCAAATGCATAGATTCATTTGACAATCTTCTATGAATGTTTCCCTTTAGTTCATACACCATCCTGCCTAGGAATATGTCATGCAGTTTACGATAATTTTTACAGGACCTTTGTTGTTGAAGATGCAGATGATATTCAAATATTCTCATATCATCCACCCATGCTTCATGGTACAAACCTAGCCATGATCTAATGCATGCCAAGAAATATAGAATATATGATGACATATAGAAGTTTTTGTTACCGAAGCAACTCAAACCTTCATGCAACCTATCTACAATTAGTTCCTCCCAGTCAATATATCTTTTCTCACCAAAAATAACCTGTATGAAGAAATACATCCAATCTTCCCAATAAAAGGCAATTTGGTTCCCTCTCACTCTATGCAATAGAACGACTATGTCCCTAACTTCTTTGATCAGATGTTCCTAGGTCAATGGACTTGGTAGTTGGGAACCTCCTCTTTGAAATTTTAATAGCCAATTCCTTGCAATAACATTCCTATAGAATGATTTCTTTTTTGAGAAAAGCCCTTGTGATTTACACACCGTCCAATCCTCATATTGTTCCTTCTCAGGTATTTTCATAATGGCAATAACAACCTCCCGACTAACCCTAAGCAAAACCTCACCATCTATGCTTCTTACACATCTCTCAACAAGGTCATATTTATTCATCAATTCTAGAACTAGCTCAGGACATGGCACCACTAGAGGGAAAGTTACCACTTCCACTAACCCACTATCCATAATCCTTTGCATTAAGGGAGAGCCACTAGGATTTTGTGCCCGTTCATTAAATTCATCTAGGTCTGTTGATCGCAGAAAAGTGTCCCCCTAACTCTGGAAAAGTATAAACTAACCAAGACTATTGGTCTATCTTGGGCAATTTAGGTCTCATTTTCAATTTACCAATAGAAAGAAAATACAACAAGGGAGACAAATTGAACCAATTGAACAACCAAGCAAAGCTTCCAATTTAAGAAATCACAGGTATGAGGAGAAGATTTTGAACTCACCTTTCATACAGAGCTCAAAATCTAAAGAGACAAGAATAGAAAATATCGCCTGTGTAAATCCCTTACTTACCAAATTAGGCAAATGCAGAAGGCAAGTATTTTTTATTTATTTTTTAAATAAAGAAAATCTCGTGATCAAGCTTAAAAATCAGTCAATTGATTTGATATAATCATAATTGCATGCTTATCTGTGCCAAATTATTCCAAAACAACTTAATTCTGACAATTCATTAATTACAAGTCTTTTCGCACCAATCCTTGCCTAAAATAATTATTCTCAAGTGTGGCTCTTCATCACAACTCATTCCCTCGAAGTTCAGCTTTTAAATCCTGAATATTCCCTCCATACTAATGCTTCGTCATTTTCATGCTCGCCACCTTTATGTCCAAGGATAATTACTCATTGAACTTTGAACTTTGAACCCTCCGAGAAGTAGTTCATATTTCAAGTTCAAAAGAACAAAATAAGGACAAACCAAGACAGAGACACCACAAGGCCATGACTTATGTGTTACAAAGACAAGACTTAGAAAAGACTCAACTTTCTCAACATTGAACTTGAACCTTGAACTTTGAAAAGGTTCAATAGTTCAAGTTCAATGACAATTGACACTAAGACCGTTAACTTCTAATTAGAACAAATCTGTGACACAACATGCTCTACTTGAAGTTGAACCTTGAACTTTGAAAAAGGTTCAACTGAGAGGTTCAGTTAAAAAAAAAATTAATAAGACCAAAATCGAGAATTACACAAACCTAGACTAAATAAACACTTCTTATTTTAAATAACATGAGAACAAAAATGCCTCAAGAAAATGAGGAGGGTAACAACATGTATACACTGAGAAGTAAAAAATGAGTACATATCCATTAACTTTGAATTAAACTCAGATGTAGGTGCAAAATGATAAGCCGCATACTAATCCCATTGATCCAGCACTACACCTTCCTTCATACGACCGTCTTTCAAAATATCATGACCATATGACCCTAAAAGATTCTTCTCAAAATTCTCATATTTACCAAGTGATTTTAAAAGAGGAGCATGTGCCTCCAATATCCTTGACTTACTCTGCTCAAGAACTTCTATCTTAAATTCTATTATAAAAATGCAAGATTGCAAACTACTAAAATTATCTCCTCCCAGCAAATATTCATTCATAATCACTTCTTCACCCAAGGCCAATATTTTATTCAAATTTCTACATTGCTTGGCAAAGTCTCTGATACTATACTCACTTTCTAATATGTTGACCAATCTCTTATTTCTTTCTCTATTTTGAGGATCTTTTCATAAATTCCTTTTGTACACTGTAGGAAAAGTCTTACCTTTGAAACATTCTCTTTTGCCCAAGACTTTGTAGTGATAGTTACTTTCCTTATTTAAATAACAGTTCTTACATCACCCTATGGAAGCGATGATGTGGAAGGCAATGTGTCATCTGTTCTTGAATCCAAAGGCTTCCCCATTTCCATAAGAAATTGTTTATATTGATCCAACTGTGCCTTTACCTGTAGTTGGGAATTATTCTCTTTCTCCATTCTACTCCTTACGATGCTAGTAGAAAAATCTAAAGTATGAAGCTCTCCCCACTTTGTTTTCTTTCCCAACCTAGCCTATGACACTTGGTATTTCAAAGGGCCCTCTCCTTCTATATCCACAAGAGCTGCAATATTGGAAATCACATCACCTTAGCCAGTTGTAGACAAATGGTGAATTGCCTTAGCCTTCTTTGTTTACTTTAGTTCCTCTGTAATAGCCTACTGCAATGTCAGTTTAGGTAGTACTACTTTATGTTTCTTATCAAAAGTGAAGGTTAGCCATTGTCTTGTTCCCTCACCTATGTTCCCTTCTTTAGTTGTTATTTGTGCAGTCACCCTTCCAGCTTCATGTGATGACTCTTCCTTATTTTTCTCTTCTCCTTCAACTTATGTATCCAAAGGAGCTTGGTCCTCTTCCTAAGTAGGAAGTCCTAGTATAACAAGTTGTTGTTGCTGTTGAAGCATTTGTTTAACCAAGTTTTCCTGTAGACCACCATCAATATCGAGTTGTTGTTGATATTCTTGAAACTTCTTGCTTTCTCATTGAGGTCCTTGATTGGCTCTTCAAATTTTTGTTCCTTATCTCCACCTCCTATATCTTTGAGCTATTTTTTTACATCTTATGGAGTAAGAACCAACCTTTCATCATGTGCTTTAGCTTGTCTTTGTTCAATTTCTTCTTCTTCATCCTGATTTTGTTCTTGTAGACCCTAATCATCTACATCCATACGAGATACCTACAAAAGTTTGGATACTTTTTGTGCAACAGGCTCCTTTCATTTCTCCACACTAGAAGGATTTGTTATCTTTCTCTTCTTTTGTTCTACCTTCTTTGGTGCTGGCTTAGCTTCCTCTTGGTCTGATTCAGACTCCACATTATGAATAGTTTATGTTTTAGTTATAGGAGTCATTGTTGGTGAAGGAATTTGTGAAGAAATAGAAGATGGAGTAAAAGTTGCTTTAGCCAATGGTGGAGGTGGTGTTGAAATATTAGCAGAAACATACATGGTTGATGTGGTTGCTAGTGTTGTTATGGTAGCAGTGGTAGCAGTGATAGTTGGGGTAGTAGTTGTAATAGGAGTAGTGGAAGCACTAGAGGGTGGAGAATCTTGAGAAGGATATTCTATTGTTTCTATAACACCCTTAAAGGAAGGCCTAACAGGGTGAATCTCTGCTTGTGGTTTGGCCCCTAGGCCCGCTGTTATCCCCAAGCTTACCTATTTTGCCAAATATTCTACTTCTTTAATTTTCTCAGCTAATTTTTGCTTCAAATCCTATGTAGTCAAAGGAATTTCAGCTTCATCATGGGATTTGTGGATTTTTTCTTCCTTGAATCTGATCTAGTCCTTCTCATATACTCCTTATGTACCCTAGATTGAGGATTATTAGTAGGGATATTCTTATGTTTACCTTTGGAAGCAGTAGGTTTAATCCTAAAAATTAACCACTTTCTTGTTCTATCTATTACTTCTTGAGAAATTGTATCAATATCTTCTACCTCCTGTTGTGACCATCTAATTGGAGGGAGCGGCCTCTTATCTATCCCTGTCTCCTTATACATTGGATCTAGAAAAATGCCATCTTCATGCAATTGTTTGGTATATTAGTTTCAATACCAAAATCTCTTATTTGTGGAACAATGAGGAAATGATAATATTTCTCCCTTTCCTCAAATCTATCCTAAAGATTGGCCCAAAAATCCTCGAGGGCAAGACGATGTCGTTCATATACTTTTGGCATAATTAGTCCTTTGAATTTATTAGTAAAATTGTCTTGAATAGTTAAAAGGCTTTAGTTGTAGTTCTTGTTATTCTTTCTTAGTAGCCTTAGCCACATGAATTTTCTTACATCACCAACACCCCCACTTCTATACTAGCTTTGTTGCCTTCTTGCTTAGCCTAAAATATGATATCATGTGTTAACCTTATAATAACAGGGAATAAGAATGTGTCATTGATTCTCTTGTAGTGAAACCTAGATTCTTTCAATGACAATTGTGCATAATATTCCCATACAACATTCTATCCTTCTTCTTCCTCAAATTTGCCCTCGGTCTGCAGTCCTGGTAATTGACCTGATCTAGTTGTAACCTAAATAACATAAGATGTGAATAAGAATTTCTTTGTATTATGCACTTCTCTAAGCTAGTCTCTAATATTATCTGACAAAATTTGAGCCCAGTCATAATATTGTTGTCCATCCAAAATTGTTAGCATGAATGAGAACATCCATGGTTGAAAGTGTCTGCATGCAGGTTTTCCGAATGTCTTGCTAAGCATTATGATTAAATCCATTTGTGATTCTTTGAAATCCTGCTGCAAAATTTCATTTTCTTTCAAGCTTGTCTTTCTCTCCTCCTCAAGCCATTCCTCATTAATTATTTTCTTCCATTGGCTCATATTTTGGTTCCATTCTCTTTCACCATCTATTTCCCCTTGAACCAATACTTCCCTCCTAGTGGAAATATGAAATACCAAGGCCAACATTTTTGATGATAAATCAATCATCGATCTCTCATCAACATCTACACATTGCCTAGTATTGTGGTTATTCAATTGTGCAACTTTCATTATGAATTCTGATGCCTTTACTAACAGCGGGAAAATAGTTTCCTCTACCAAACCAGATCTCTTAGTCCTCCTATACTCTGCATCTATTCCTAGTTTCTTCAATTAACTTTTTATATCTTGAAGCTCTGTGTGCCTAATATTTATGTCTATGACCCATTGGATTACATCCTCCAACTTGGAGGCATATGTTCACTCCTAGTATTGATATTTCATCAAGATAGCAACTTTTCAAGATCCTTAGTATTTTAGGAAGATTCCATCAATCAAAGCTAACCCTACAAAACACACCAATCCAACATCAAACACTATTCAAAAAAAAATCACTGCAAAAATAGCTCACCTCGGGACTTCGGGATCCCAGGGTTTCAAGGTGAGAAAACACAAAAAACACAAAGAAAATTCGAGAGTCCGAAAGTCTAGAGTCTTGAGCTAAAATAAAAAATAGAACTAACAAACTAGAAGCCTTAGGGTTCTAGGATACCGAACTTGCCAAAAACTGAAAAGAGCACAACTTCAAGAACTCGGGAACTCGGGTTTCCAAAGTGATGAGACCCTAACAATGAAAACAAACTTGGGACTTTGAGATACCGAGGTTTTGAGGTGGGACTCTAAAATGAAACACAAAACTTTGGAAAACTAAAGTCCTGGTAAACTACAAATATGGAACAGAAAAATGATCTCGTGACCATGGGACTATGG
Organism: Cryptomeria japonica; assembly: GCF_030272615.1. Classification (NCBI taxonomy): domain Eukaryota; kingdom Viridiplantae; phylum Streptophyta; class Pinopsida; order Cupressales; family Cupressaceae; genus Cryptomeria; species Cryptomeria japonica. The sequence continues at coordinate 777,987,317 of NC_081411.1, read as the reverse complement.
GGTTACGAGTTGAAAAGATATTAAAAAATAAACTAACTCGAGGACCCTAGTTTCCGAAGTAGTGAGACCTAAGACGTAAGGCCTAAGACGATTTCGGGAACTCGAGAACCCAAGTTTTTGAAGTGGTACAAAATAAATGAAAAACCTTAAGACTGTCATTTTAGAAACTTGGGAACCCGTGTTTCAGAAATAATGTGAAAGCCAAAATACTCTAACCTAGAACTTTGGGATCCTGAGATTTTGACGTTAGGGTATAAAACCAAAAAATTAACGAAAAACAAAGAAAACAAGAAAAAATTTAAGAAATCAAAACTTAAAAAAGCAAAATATAACCTAAAACACATGCAAATCTGAACAAGGAAGGTGAGAAATCCACCTACCTAGCATGAAAAACAAAGACCATGCTTGATCGGGAGTGCGACGATGCAAAGTCAAAGCTTTGAACTCAGATGAATGAGTGCAAAAATGAGCTCAAAATTAACCTACATTCATATTTATACCCCCAACCAAGCACCATAGAAAATGTGACTTCGGGAACTTGGGAACTCAGGTTTTTGAAGTGCAACACAAATAACAAGGTCGGAACCTTGGAGTTCTTGGTGACAAACAACCAACCCAGGAGTTCAGGAACCCAAACCTCCGGGGTGATAACTCCAAAGAAAAACAATCACTTTGGGAGTCCGTGAAATCGAGTTTCTAAAGTGATGTTCCAAAACAAAACAAAATACAAACTTGGGAATTTGGGAAGACAAACTTCCAAACAAGGCACTCAAAATAAATAAAAGGTCACTTCAGGAGTTTAGGAACCCGAACTTCAAAAGTGGCCAAAGACAAAACTTAAAAAACAAAGGAAAACTAAAATGAAAAAAAGGACAAAAACCCAAAAAGGGGACCCATATTGTCATGAGAATGAAAATAATGGGAATAGATATGTTGGGCATAACAAATGGTTACTATGTGGGAAAAATGACTCTAGGCATTTTAGAACTTCAAAATCTTTGATTTATCTGATGCCTAAGGCTACTATCACTCAAAACAATGTATAAGAGAAAAGTATGAGTGAACTCATGAACAAGCAACCAAATCTAGAACTGAACAAGATCAACTCTTAAGTATGTGCGCTTGATTCATTACTCCATCATTTTCAATAGTGAAGATAAATAAAAGAAATTGGGCCCAAGCTACGTAGGTGAAGTTAATCAATGTGTTTTATTCAAGATCGTCTTGGGCATAGGTCTATTGCTAACCGGGCGTCCATAGCCCCTATAGAGATACCACTGGTTCCCATCAAGCAGCACTCTATTGCTGGCAAGAAATCCATAGCCCCAGTGGAGATTACTTGAAACATCAAAATTTAGTTGCAGCAAGTGAATTATTTCTTTTCTCTTTGTATTTATTTTCTTCTTTTTGTAGAAAATATTTTACCTCATAGAATATAGAATAGTTATTTCTTCGCAACCTCAAAGCAAATTTCAAACATTGAAGTCCGATTACTGCGTTGGGAGCCATAGTGGACAACTTGAAACATCTTAACTTCTGATTTTTCACTTCGAAACAAGTTCTTCAGACATCTTACAAAATTTTCTGATGTAATTTAGTGTGATTATGGTGCTGAGTAATCAAGTTTGCCTTCTCCAATTGAGAGTCAAGAACTCAAATCATAATTAAACCATTATATATCACCTAGGATTAATGTAGACAAAGATTTCAAGATTAACCAAGACATAACGAAGTTAGAAAGAGCAAAGATTTGAAGTCTCTCAGTATTTTCCAACTTGTTATGCAAAGAACACCAATCCTATAAAATGTTTGAAAATAAATGTGTGTCCTAGCACAACAAACCAAAAATGAACATAACTAAATAAATGAACCAAATATAATTGAAAGAAAACAAGGAAACAACCAAAACATAACTTAACAACCAACATACAAACCAAAACAACATGACTAAACTAACATAGTACAAAAGATCCAGCTTCACTAAGGATTAATAAAAACAATTCTTGGGAAAATGACCATTGACGGGAAGTGGTACAAGTTCTCCAATTAAAGAGCTCAATCTAAAGGTGTTCTCTCCTAAGATCTCAGCAATCATATAAGGACCTAACCACAATCTCTCGAACTTATGGTGATCACCCCTGTTTTCCTTGGCCTTGTCCCATAAAAGAACTACGTTAGAGATCTAAAAGGCTTTCACCTTGGCTCTTTTATCAAACCATCCTTTTCTCATCATGTTTTAACAAATTCAGAAGGCGAACTTCTACCTGGTCCTCAATTTCAAGTTCTTTAATTAGTTGGAGGATAGGGATTTGTAGATTGACCAGGAAAAAAAGGGTTTGGCCATAGATAATATAGTATGGAGAAGTTCCCAGGGAAGCTTTAACTCTTGTGCAATCAACCAATAGGGTGTATCTTAATTGATTGTGCTAGTCCCTAGGGTTTTTCTCAAGTAGCCTCTTAATAACATCTAAAAAAAAAGTATTTGTGGATTTAGCTACCCCATTTCCTTGTGGATAATAATTAGATGAGAATTTCAAAACTACCTTGTACTCATATGACCATTGCATCAATTGTGTTGAATTAAAAGCAGGGCCATTGTCACATACCAGAACGAATGGCATACCAGACCTAGTGACAATATACTCATCAAAGAATTTAAGAACAACTTTTGTAGTGGCATTCTTGCATGCCATTGCCTCTGTCCATCACGTGCAATAATCTGCTACTGTCAGAATGAACTTGTGTCTTGTAGATGAGTTAGGATTAATAACACTAATGAATTCTAATGCCCATTGGGCAAATGGTCTTACCTCAAAAAATGCACAAAACAATTGTAACAACTTGAAGAGCAAAAAAAAACACAATATCCCCTTTGTGCATAGACAGATTGCTGAGTATACGTCCAATGACATGCAATCACACATTGTGCTTTAATGAAATCATGCATTAATAGATGAACTTTTTCAATCAAACCAGACATTCAAACTGATCAAAATTGTCATATCAATCGAATATCAACATTAATATCGTTCGTCCTTGGCACATTATCATGGGTCTTATACAAGGTGTGGTATACTCGAAACCAGACTGTGTCCTATCTTAAACGGGGTACCGCATGTCCTGAAACCTGACAACATGATCATCCTATCAACACTTTCAACTTTCGACAATGAAGATCAAGATGTTTGTTTGACTTGTTGGAATTAGCGAGTCTTATCATTTATTGATTTATCTTCGATCATGTTCCTATGTTGCTCGATGATGTCACTGAGTGATTTAGAGTGACCAGGATGGATCATGGTCCCTTTCTTTTTTGTTGTGATTGCTGTTTGTCTGTAGTGTGTCTGTCTTTTGCAAAAAGGGTTGCATTTCAGCTCTAGCCTTCAATGCCATGATGCTACGCATCCGTTTTGCTACATTAAATAAAGGTTCTCACCTACAAAGTGCATTACTGAAAGCAATTTTTTTTCTTCGTCTCTAACTGTCCTTTGTCTCATTTCTTCTTACTAATATTTCTTCCATCAGTTTGGATAGTCAGTTCAGTCTAGTGCTTCGATTTCCCCAAACACATATGCTACATCCTACATCTATTTGGTTAGTACATTTGTATTACATCAAGCATCACATCAAGCATTTTATCCATTTCATATTATACATGCATCGAAAACACATCAAAATGTATCCATACATATTCCACAATAAACAGTGCATAAGACATCCATGCATGGAAAATAACCATCAGTCATAACACATTGCATCCCATCATATCGATGCATATCATATCATATATCAAAATAATATCGGAGTAGAAAATTGAATTGTCTATCCTAAGTATGGCCCGCAGGCTGACTACAAAATGTTAAACTACATATGTCTTCGTCGTAAGGAGAACGTGCCTCTGTCATTGGGTGCTCCCTCTGTCCTCCTCATCCCTGCCATGTCTCAAGGATGATGTCCCTCCTATCCAAGGTCCTAGCTGTGGTGGTCTCATAGGTCCACTCACCCCCATGCTGCTCACTGACCTCCCAGAGCGTGCCTTGCTTTTTGTCCTCGATCGTGCCTGATATGATGATGCTCTCTTCTCTAGTGGAACTGAACTCTCATATAGTGTCCTCCAATGGCATATCTCGTCTCCGATCTCTACCAACATCTGTGCCATCTCACGTGCACTGGCATCCCTAATCGACCCAATATAATCAGTGACTCTCTGTTCTTCTCGTTGTGCCTGGGCTATTGTTGTATCTCGAGCCACTAGAAGTCTGGCTATCTTTGCTCTGAACTGATCATGCTCTGTCCTCAAGATGGCATTCTGTCCCTCTAATGTCACAATATGATCATGCTGACTCTCTATGATAGCCCTGCACATCTCCATCTCCTCTATCCTAGTTGTCTTCGGCTCTATGGGTATATCCTGCAATGAGTCCCGATCGGCTGAATCTAGCTCATAATCGTCATCCCCCTCATCATCTCCATCCTTGTCAACCCTCTCATCCTCATCCTCATCCTCATCCTCATCCTCATCTCTATCCTCATCATCTCCTTCTTCCTCTCCAGCGATTGGGAAGTCCTCTGGTCTCCTCGATACCGGAGTATCAGGATCTGTCAATGGCACTGGCCGTCATCATGCAAACCATCGCTCATACTCCTCTATCATCCTAGCATCCACCACATCTAATCTCCAATCCCAATATCTCTGCTATAGCTGTGTGAAGTCAGCATATGCAATGTGTGGCTAAATCATCCTTCCCCACTGACTCGTCTCTCTGTGAGATTGGGCAAAGTGTGCAGTCCCTTTGGGTACATCCTGCCTCTCTCCAAACTGTTGTCTGACTCTCTCTGGCAGGTACATCTCAATCACTCTCTGGTGATTCACTGGTTGCCCAATCAGGTATCTCTCCTATCTGCAATATGATAGCTCATCACTGTCATCTGACCATCCAGGGCAATCAAGATATGGCCTCCATATGAACTCTCTCAATCTGTCTAGCTCATGTCACTAATACAATATGTATCCAAAAGGACCCTGTCTTAGTGCTCCCCCATAATAGTACACATATGGTTGATGTGGTAATACCTGTCTCTCTACGATCGATCGACATATGGCTATGTGCTCAAATGCCCATACCTGTAGCAGTGTGATCCCACAGCTCAAAGTCTACACTCCCTGATATGCTATCTGATGCAATTGAAAATATAGCATAGCAAGCACACATGGTCCCCATGCGTACACTGTCCCCTCTATTGCCATCCACTCTAGCACTCTTCCCCATCCAATAGGGAATCCATGTCCTTGTCTATCTTCTGCTAGTAGGCATGCTATCACCACTACTATAACCACATATCGTCGATCATACTCTGATGCCATGGTCTCCCAGCCAATCTCCCTCTCTATGATATCTAAATCATCTGCATCGCACTCAAATAATCTGCACAAAGCATCTTTCCCTATCACTGGGTCATTTTCTATCATCTCTCCATGAATCGGAATGCGGAGGATATGCCATATATCTTCTAGTGTCACAGTCGCCTCTCCAGTCGCCATGGAATGAGGAGGTCTCTGAATGCCATCACTCTGCCAATGCGATGAGTAGTCCTGTGTTTGCCCTAATCTAGGGCATGAATGTGATATAGTATATTCCAAGTCCTGCTAATGTATCTCTGTTTGTGCTCCTGAGTCTATGTTGTAACATGAAGCAGTCTGGTCGGTTCTCCCGCGTGATCAATGGATACTGTCGACTCTGCATCACAATTGGGGCACATTTTGTCAGTTTTAGGGTTTACTCCTACGGGTTGCATTTCCTTGTTTCATGTCCAAATCAGGGTGTTTCTCATCTATTTTGACCTATCCTATTCTTATTGTTGGTGTAAATAAATATTCATTTTGGATATTATTACACTTACTTAAGTTAACTTAGGATAATGCATCTCTTCGTAGTTTGGATTTGAGACACTTAGGGAAGTGTGCACTTAGGGATAGAGCTTGTAGGAGAAATTCCACCTTTTGTGGTCTTATTTTGCTGTTACACTCCACATTCGATGGGTCATCCACCTCTTGTGGAATATTATATTATTTCTCCTACCCACCCTTAGTATTTCTTACCTACCCTTGTTTCTCATTGAGCCACATGTCATATTTGTGTGCTCATACATCCATATGGCCTTGCCTATATAAGCAGGCCTCTATTCATTGTATTGGTTAATCCAGTTGATCATTTTGTATATTGATGAGAATACAGTTTTTTCTTGTCATTCTATTGTCTCTTTTATGCTTTTCATTGTGCCCTTGATCTTAGCAAAATCCTACATGGTATCAGAGCTATTGGGGCTTCATTGATCGGTTTTTGGAGACATCGTGGAAGGCTTCTATTTTCAGATTTGGGGATCTTCATTTTTTGGGTGTATCATACAGCGATTCGGACATCACCGTTGAATCCAGAAGGTCGTTTCCATAAATTTCGACTATAAAGTCGACCTATTTTGGTGAGAAATTTTTTTTCCCCATTTTGGCTAATGTCGTACGGATTTCGAAATTTAAAAAAAAAAAAAAAAAAAATTTCAAAAAAAAAGATTTCGAAATATTTCAAAAAAAAATAAAAAAATAAAAAAATAAAAAAATAAAAAAATAAAAAAATAAAAAAAAAAGAGGTTTTTTGAGGGGTCCGCAGACCCCCCGTACTTGGTCGTACTCGTAGTGCAGGTGCTGTAGGTTTTGCAAGTTCCGTCGCAGACTGCTGGTACCTGACGCCGCCGAAGCCCCCCGCCGGCACCCAGGTTTCCCCGTCGACCGCCTTGATTTTTTCCCGCCGGCAACTTCACCCGCAGGTTCGCCACCGGTCTCCACCGCCTCTGGCCGCTCCATCCGCCGGCGACCACCAACACAGGCGGCCCCGTGCCCGCCACATGGCAAGCAGCCACTGGCCCACAGGCTAAACCATATGACATGTCATTTTCCGTGCAGACCTTCCATACGCCCTGTCAGATTGCCACATCATCCATACGGTTTGCATAGTCACCTACACAGTCAGCAGTCCGTACGATACGGACGCCCAGTCAGCAGGGAGGCGAAGTTTTCATGACGGTCATACGACTGTCAAATTTACCATAGTGACTTGCTGACATCAGCACCACATCAACATTTTTTTGAAATTTTTTTGACCCCTCTCCATTGGGCTTTTCAGTTTTGCAGTCCAACTTTGGAAGGCTATATCTTGCTCATTTTTGCTCCTTTTTTGGTGCAATTTTTTTTGAAATGGGCTAAAATTTTGTGATCTTCACAGTGGTGTGGTTATTTTTTAATTTTGGTGCATAGGTTTTTTCAAAATTTTTGGATTCTCTCAGCTATACTTGTCCAATCCTCAATTCTGCAACTTCAAAGGCCTCGTTTGAGCTCATACAACCTCCTTTTCAAGTGTTGTTTTTTTTTTAAAGTGCTTATTTTTTTGTCTACTTTCAGAATCTATGATCAGATTTCAGATATTTTGAGTGAAAATTGTACTTTCAGATATTGGTCTTATTTGGCCTATTAGGTACTTGTAAATTGCTTGGATCTTAGTTAGCTCTCTTGCATTATCAGTTTGACACTCTTTTGGCCTTATTGAGGCAGTTGTAAAATTGTAAATCAGAAGTCCACTTTGTCATTTTTTGCAAGTGGCCCATTGTATACGCACTACTTATAAAGTGCCAAATCATCACATTTGGGGGGGGTTCTTTGGTTGAGTGAATTTGGGGGGGTGTCTTGTGTGATTGTGCCTCTCTTTGTGCTTTTTCCATTCTTGTTGCAGTGAGTCCTAATAAGTTTCCACCATTAACTCCACATAATTATGCATCATGGAAAATTAAAGTATGTTGTAAACTAATGGAAAAGGGTCTCACACACTACATAGATGGAACAATAATAGCACCACCTGATCCTAAGGCTGATCCAAATGCTCAATTAGAATGGCTCACAAAGAATTGCATGACTCTTGGAACCTTACGCAAGTATGTATCAGATGACCTCATTTTTCACATTGAGAAGTGTAAAACAATTAAAGAGGCTTGGGATATGTTTCAGAAATTATATGGACAAGTTGATGAAATCAGAGGCTATCAGATTGACAATGAGCTCACCAACTTAGATCCCAAGAGTTTTGATACAATCCAAGATTATGTAACCAAAGCAAATGAGCTAAGAGAAAAGCTAAAGGATTGTGGAATTGACAAGAAGGATGCTCAACTGATATTCAACTTGTTGGACAAGCTTGCACCAGAATATGCCACATTTGTATCTAGCTTCCAAACTCATCGTTTGACAGTGGGGAGTTCTTATGTTATGCCTTCATTTGATGCTTTCACCGAAATGTTAATATTGGAACAATCTAAGTTGTTGAACATGGGGTTTCTCAAGTCTTCAGAGTCCAAGGTTTTGGTAGCAAATCAAGGAAATCAAGGAAGTCAAGGAAAAGATTCCAACAAGAAGAAGAAGCAATCCAAGTCTAAGCCACACCAAGAAAAAGGACAATCATCCTCTCCATCACAAGGCAAATTTTCATCCTCTTCCAAGAAGGGGACACCACCTAAGAAGGATAAACCAACTTGTGCATATTGCAAAAAGTATGGTCATGATGAGCATCGATGCCACGCAAAGTAAGTTGATGAGTTAACCAATCTTCTCATCAACTCCTACATAAAGAAGGATTCAACTCCTTCCTCTTCGTCACAGTCTAATGGAAAAGGGCAAGCATTTGTGGCTACAACAGGTTCTTCACAGCAATGGATACTTGACTCGGGTGCCTCATATCACATGGGTTCTACAAAGGAGCAGTTTTCTTCATTGGAGCCATCCAAGGTACCTCACATTTACATAGTTGATGACACACAAGTAGAGGTTGAAGGGAAAGGTTCAGTTGACATGGATGATGGAACATTTGAGAATGTTCTCTATGTTCCTAACTTGTCTACCAACCTTCTCTCCATCTACCAAATCACTCACTATGGGAATGGGAAAAAGGTTGAGTTTACACCAGATTCAGTTGTGGTAAAAGAACTTGATGATGATGCCTTGGTAGCAATGGGACAAGTCAATGATAACTCAAGGCTTTATTCATTCTCCCACTTCGTACCAAGTTCACCTTCTAGGGCCTTGCTTACTCATTCAAATTCAGAAAGTAAGCTATGGCATGAGCGGTTTGGTCACCTCAACTACAGCTATCTTTAGCAGCTAAGCCTCTCTACCTCCTCCACCTTCCTCCATTGTGGATAGTGATGTTAGTGATTCAGATGATGAGACTCCCTCAACTCCGACTCGCAGGGTTACACCTCCATAGGGTCCACTTGTAGTTGAGGAGCCTCATTCTCCACCTCCACCTCGACCTCGCTGGGCTCGACAGACACTTGAGTCCACGAGTTCTCTTGTTGGGGATCCTTCGGATACATGGAGAACTCAATCACAACATCAGGATCTTCCACATGCATTCATTTCTACCACTTCCGATGCACAGACATTTAGGGAAGCATTAGGGGTTCCTGAGTGGGACCAAGCTATGGAGGAAGAGTATAGTTCCTTGATGAGGAACAACACATGGGATCTAGTCCATCTCCCTAAGGGGAGAAAGATGGTTTGATGTAAGTGGATCTATCGGACCAAGTTTGCAGCGGATGGTAGTGTGGATAAGTATAAGGCTCGGCTTGTTGCAAAAGGTTTTTCTCAGGTTGCAGGTGTTGACTATACTGAGACCTTTGCACCCGTAGCCAAGACGAACTCCATTCGTTTGACACTTGCTATTGCTGCACCTCATGGTTGGGTTGTACATCAGATGGATGTGAAGAGTTCTTTTCTTCATGGTGATCTCAATGAGGATATTTATATGGAGCAACCATAGGGTTTCATCCAGGATACTTCCTTGGTTTGCAGACTAAGAAAATCTCTCTATGGCCTTAAGCAGGCCCCCAGGGCTTGGTATGCCAAGATGGATTCCTTTCTTCTCTCCGCAGGGTTCACCAGTTGTCATTCTAATCCGAATGTCTACATTTTCTGACAGGATGACTCTCACTTGATACTTGTGCTCTATGTTGATGACTTGATCATTACAAGGAGTACTTCATCCATCATTAGCAGGGTCAAATCTGCTTTGCATGACAGATTTGCTATGACTGACTTGGGTCTTTTGCACTACTTTCTCGGGATTGAGATTTCACAGTCACCTTCTAGGATCACACTATCGTAGCCCAAGTATGCTCTTGATCTACTTCCACACTTTCATATGGTTGATTGTAAGCCTGCCCTGACTCCCTTTCTTTCAGGAGTCAAGCTTGAGGCTCATTGTTCTTCTTCACCAGTTGATGCTACTTTGTATCATCAGCTTGTGGGTAGTCTCATCTACTTGACTCATACACGCCCTGATATTTCATTTGCAGTTGGCATGGTTCCCCGCTTCATGCAGGATCCACATGAGCTTCATTGGAAAGCCGCCAAATGCATCCTTCATTACATCCAGGGTACACATCACTATGGGATTCACTATGTAGGAGGCACAGGACTTCGCTTGGTTGGTTACATAGACTCCAATTGGGCTGGCAATCTAGTTGATCGTAAGTCTACTTCTGGTTATAGTTTTCACCTTGGTTTAGGCCCCATTTTTTGGCAAAGCAAGAAGAAACATGCTATTGCTCTCTCTTCGACTAAGGCTAAGTATCGAGGTGCTATTAACGCAGCGACTGAGACCATTTGGCTCCAACAAATTCTCACAGAGTTTGGTTTCACCACTCCACAACCGACAGTTCTACATTGCGACAATCAGAGTGCCATTGCGATCTTGAAGAACCCGGTCCAGCACCAGTGGACCAAACACATCGAGATTCATATGCACTATACCCGAGAGCTCATCCAGGAGTAGGTCATTGATTTGCAGTATTGTCCTATAGCAGAGCAGGTTGCTAACATATTCACCAAACCTTTCACCGAGAGTAAGTTCTAGCAGTTGCGAGCTCTCCTGGGGGTGCGGGATGTGTCATTAGGGGGGGTCAGCTGACTTCTCCTTCCTCTCTTATGGGGGGGACTTTTTCCTCTTTGAGGTTTTGTCCTTCTTCTTTGAGAGTCTTTTGTACATTCATCTCTCTTTTGGGGGGGAGTTTTTTCCCACTGGGTTTTCTCCCTTTCTCCATTTGTGAGAGATTGCATTGCATTGTTTTGCTTGCATTTGCATGTTGTACATGGGTACCTATCATGGCCTAGTAGCCGGGACCCATCTTGCATTGTTGACTTGAGTCTTCATTCCCCTAAGTTGCACTTAAGGGGGGGTGTTGGTGTAAATAAATATTCATTTTGGATATTATTACACTTACTTAAGTTAACTTAGGATAATGCATCTCTTCGTAGTTTGGATTTGAGACACTTAGGGAAGTGTGCACTTAGGGATAGAGCTTGTAGGAGAAATTCCACCTTTTGTGGTCTTATTTTGCTGTTACACTCCACATTCGATGGGTCATCCACCTCTTGTGGAATATTATATTATTTCTCCTACCTACCCTTAGTATTTCTTACCTACCCTTGTTTCTCATTGAGCCACATGTCATATTTGTGTGCTCATACATCCATATGGCCTTGCCTATATAAGCAGGCCTCTATTCATTGTATTGGTTAATCCAATTGATCATTTTGTATATTGATGAGAATATAGTTTGTTCTTGTCATTCTATTGTCTCTTTTATGCTTTTCATTGTGCCCTTGATCTTGGCAAAATCCTACACTTATCCCCCCTTTTCAGATCATTCGCATGCTATTTTTGGCCAAATTAGGGTTCCCAATGCACAACTGCGCCTATGTGCTTAGTCCTGCACCTGTGTAGCAACAACCTGCACCTGTGTACCCTACACAAGCATAGGATACCCTACACAAGCACAAGATGCACTCACACAGGCGCTTAAGTCAGTTTCTGCATTCCCTGTGGGCCCCGCAATGTCCCGCAAGCGATCAAAATTCATAAAATTGACAATATGGGTTTTTGAGATACATACCGTTGCTCCCACGTCATCCGGTCATCTATAGGTGTGTACACATTCCCCAAGGTGATCTGCCATTGGAATGTTTTCCATCTCTCTGCAAGTGTCCTTTTCCAGAGCAGCAAATCCTCTTCTTTGGCTAGTGCAAATGAGCTCTTTTCACTCTCTTTGTCTCATTTATAGATCTTTGTCAGTGCATAGATGGAAATGTACCCTCTCCATCTTATGTTGGTCGTGGTCTTTTGCATCTTTAATTGCTTGTCCTTCGTGCATCCGATCTCCGATTGTTAGTCTATTTGCTTCTATCATGTTCTATCATTCTTATCGATCAATTGGCCTCTTTTCTGGATGTTTCTGGCCAATTCCTTGAGGGGGCATGCATATGTCATTGTCAGTATGTGGGGCATTTTCATTATTTTTCTTTGAAACAATGCTTAAAATCACATTGTCTCAAAGAGGGGCAAAATGTAGACATCTAAAACTGGTCAACGCTTGCGGAATCATACTTTAACATTTGCGCATTGCCTTATTTTAGGGTTTTTGTGTTGCATTAACATTTCTCCTATGATTCGCACTTGGTCTTTATCATTTGCAAGCATCGAGTCTTTCTTCTGCATTCTTCATTTGCCTTGCTTTTGATTTTGGTCTTGTTGATAACAATTTTTAGTCATGATTTTGATCGATCTTATCCTGTCGCATCAATGTGCATGTTAATTTGTCATCATTTTGGACATCGTCAATCCTAATTAGGGTTTTGTCCTCTTTTCAATCTTGTCATCTTGCGATCGATTTGTCATCGATCCTTGTCCTTTGATCAAATTGTCATCAATCTTGTCATCTTATGATCAATTTGTCATCGATCATTGTCATTTTCAATCTTGCGATCAATTTGTCATTTTACGATCGATTTGTCATCGATCGTTGTCATTTTCAATCTTGCGATTGATTTGTTATCGATCGTCGTCCTTCTCAATCATGTCAATTTGGATCAATTTGTCATTGTTCCTCATCAATTGGTGCATTTATCAATCAAATCATTTGTCAGCATTGGTCCTTTGTCAGTCAGAATCATGATCAAATCGAATTGATATCAATTATCTTTTGTTAAGACCTAATTGTCGTCCTTGCATTTTCTATGGTTTCATGATTTATTCATTTAACCTTGTTTGTCATTTCCCCCTTTAGGTTAAATAATTTATTTATTTATCCTAAGTCTTCTTGTCACAATTAAATATTTATTTAATTGGTTAACTAATTCCTCCCTCTTTGTGAATTAATTAATAAATGAAAAATTGTTAATTAATTCACTTAATTCCTAATTTCCTCATTTTCTAATTTTCCTAATTCCTAATTTCCTCATTTCTAATTTCCTAATTTCTAATTCATCTAATTTCAATTTTCTCCTATATTTCTCCTAATTTCATGGGAATAACATAGCAAATTTGTCATAATTTGTCATAATTGACAATCAATCAATTTTGACATAGTAATTTGTCATAATCGACAATCAATCAGTCTTGCATAGAAAGTGTCAATTTGTCATGATTTGTCATAATTGTCATTCTTGATTTGAAAATTCATTTCAAATCTCTTCATTCCAATCTTGTCATTTCTCCAATTTGTCTATAAATTGGATGAATTTCTTCAATCAAAGCGCTTGGTCGAATCAATCACGCTTCTAGTATTCTTGCACTATCATCTTGTCTACTTGCTTTCACATCATGCTTATGCACTAGTAGGTGAGATCCACAAACAAAGCTATTTGAAGGAGAAAGAAGGACAATGGAGCCACATGAAGGAGACATCTGCATTTGGTTTGCTTAAATCTCATTTTGAATGTCTTGTTTTCATGTTTTCATTGAGTGTTTTTAGGATTGTTATCACTGCATTTGAGTTTTCGTGATTGAACTAGGCTAATATCTATTTGCTTTGATGATTTTTGAATTCCTAACCACAGCATTATTTTTCCATTGCAATGCTTGTGAAGAAAATTGTGGGTTAGATTATGGTTGGGGTGCATAAATGGGATTCGTATTCATCATTGGGTCCCTTATCGGCAATGATGAATATACACCGACGAGTTGGTTGTAATATGCCTGGTTTACTCCTATAGGCAAGTTGTATCCAATTCCCCCAGGTGTCTGATTTAATTCTTGATTCATGTTAATCGCCAAAGCATAAATTTTTTCCAAGGTATCCCTTTGGTCTTTAGGCACACCTTTCTTAATAAACATCGCACTCCAGAAGTCAATGGCCCTCAGATAAGAATCAATAGCCCTCAGATAAGATTCAATGGTTACGTTTGGTGCCACTTGGTAAGGAGCTCGTAATTTCTTGTATGCCCTTTGGAAGTTGGTATTGAAAATTGTCAAAGGTTTGTTAGGCAATTTATTTAGGGAGGAAAACTGATGGTAAAAGATTCCAGGATTGACATACACTCAAAATTGATTGATGAAATATTTTTCTAGAAGATCCCAACCATCAATGGAGTTTGTTGGTAGAGTTAAATAACAATTATACTCGTTCTCCCCAAGTGAATATGGAAAAATTCTACATACCAAATCTTGATGTTCAATGTTGTTATGAACAATTGCATCCTTAAATGCTTCAGTATGTTCTTCTGTGGACCTAGGTCCCCAAAAGTAAAACTTAATACAAAATTTATCTGGATTCCAAGGTAGGTTGTGAGTTACTCTAGGTATGTTTCCCAATGGTGTATGATCTTGGTTGAAGTAGGCCATTACAGGTGGTGATGGTGGTGGATATTGAGTTACGAAGGGTACAACAATGGGTTGAGGAGTAAGGATTGGTTGGTCTTCTACATTGGATTCAGATGATTGCACTGGTGGGTCTATTGAAGATTGTCTTTTAGCTTTATTTCTCTTCTTCCTAGTTGAAATTCCTAACTCTACTAAGTCTGATGGGGAAGAATTACTCCTAAGAACTTTGTGGAACCTCTCCAGAGAGAAAGATAGTCTATGATCCATCTTAGTATCTCAATTTCTTAGTTTTTGAGGAGTTGGTTGAGGAGGTCGTTGGGCAAGGAGTTGGCTTTGTACTTCAGCTTCTATGCATATACCCTTCTACCTTTCATGTTAGGGACTTGTCATGTTCGTAACCAATCACTATTATTCCTTCTATTGTCCCAAGCAAGAGAGTATAGTTGGGAAATGATTTTGGCATAGCTTTAATTGAGGTTGGGTTGTGTGAATGGTAAAATTTCATCTCCTAGGAGTACCATGTTAGGTCATACCATGATCGTGTAATTGAAAGTTAGGAAAATTTATTTCAGGCCCTCCTTCTAGTGCCAGTTTTTGTTGACTAGTGTATTGACACACTCACCAATAGTTAGGTAGTTAATATGAGCACTCACCACCTGTCGTAAAAAGCAGTAAGTTTTGGAAAACTAACTACTCCAAGGTCTCTATAGACATGTCTCGATGGTGATGTACAACTCAGTGGTTAATGTGATTGTACTTGTCAAGGGGCCTGCTAGTTGAAACAACTTCGAATTACCTATTAATTTTTTTGTATTTTCTAATTTAGATTCTCTTAAAATATACAACACAAGATAGATCAAGGGAACAAGGACATAATAATGAAATCGATACAATAACAACTGAATGATCCACATGGTTTGAATTTTGTAATCCAAATATTATCAATATCACTAAATCAACATTCAAATAATGAGCTCCAGA
Source organism: Cryptomeria japonica (assembly GCF_030272615.1). Lineage (NCBI taxonomy): Eukaryota > Viridiplantae > Streptophyta > Pinopsida > Cupressales > Cupressaceae > Cryptomeria > Cryptomeria japonica. The sequence goes on along the minus strand of NC_081411.1, from coordinate 777,971,637 downwards.
AAGTATATAAAGTCAGACAACTTCACACACCAATGGAAATTAATATCACCCAGCCAATAATCGCCCTATCAATTCAATCCCCAGATAACATTTACATGCACAATATGATTCATAGAATAATAAAGAATCTAAAAGAACTAGTTGCTGATTCAAATGATAGAAGTTATCTTATCACAAAGAACACAACCATATATAACACATAAGTAGATTAGCAAATCCACAAGTTTCTTTTTGTATTAAACTTCAAAGATTATCACAAATACTTCTAAACTTATAAAAATATGCATAAAATCTCTAATGGAACCTCTAAAATGGACATCAAATCATCAATTCATGGATCATTAAAATGAATTAAAATCTCTAATTTATAGAGTTTCATGTCCTAAATTCTAGGAATTAAAGCTATCTAAAGTAAGTGCTAAAAAAGAAAAGAGTTACAGTTGACTTACAAGTCCCTACCTTAAAATCCAGTTAAAACTACTAATTAACTATCACTACGAAACATGTGTTCCTAAAATTGGCCATTACATCCATGCAAAATTTTCCCAAAAAAAGAAGTTGATGTTGCAGAGTGGTTGATCTCTCATCTCTAGTGGCAACCAAAAATATCTTCAAAAATCTCTCAAAATTGCATGCGTGGTAACTATGTGTTCATCATTTACATCTTTTTATAGGTCTTGAAGTTACCAATAAAAAATCCAACTATATCTACAGGAGGATCAACAACATATGAAACCCACAACTCAAACTTCTTCAAAATTTGCTTTGCCTGCTCCCATCTACTGACCAACTTTTCAATTAATCCTTTTGCATGCATACACCAAGAATTTGAAAATGAGTATCTATCAATTAACTCTGAATTAAACTTCATTGTAGGTGCAAAATGATGAGCCACATACTGATCCCATTGATCTAGCACTACACTTGCCTTCATGCAATCATCTTTCAAATTGTTGTGACCATATGCCCCTAATAGCTTCTTCACAAAATTCTCATATTTACCAAATGATTTCAAAAGAGGAGCATGTGCCTCCAATATATTTGACTTACACTTCTTAAGAACTTCTATCTTAAATTTTATTATTAAAATGAAACATTGCAAACTACCAAAATTGTCTCCTCCCAACAAATCTTAATTCATAATCACTTCTTCACCCAAGGCCAATATTTTATTCAAATTTCTACATTTCTTAGCGATGTCTCTCATCCTCACTTTCCAATTTGCTAAAAACTCTCAAGTATTTCTTTCTTTGTTTTGAGGATATTTATATAAATTCCAGTTGTGTGGTGTAGGAAAAGTCTTACCTTTGAAGCATTCTCTTTTGCCCAAGACTTTGTAGTGATAGCTACTTTCTTTATTTTAGTCAAAGTTCTTACATCACCTTTTGGCAGCAATGATGTGGAAGGCAATGTGTCATATGTTCTTGAATGTAAAGGCTTCCCCATTTCCACAAGCAATTGTTTATACTCATCTAACTATGCCTTTACCTGTAGTTGGGAATTATGCTCTTTCTCCATTCTACTCCTTACGATGCTAGTAGAAAACTCTAAAGTATCAAACTCTTCCCACTTTGTTTTCTTTCCCAGTCTTACCTATGACACTTGGTATTTTGAAGGGTCCTCTCCTTTTGTCTTCATAGGAGCTACAATATTGGCAATTACTTCAGTGGAGCCAGTTCTAGACAAATAGTGAATTGTCTTAGCCTTCTTTGTTTTCTTTGCTTCCTTTGTAATAGCTTGCTGCAATGTTAGTGTAGGGAACACTAATTTATGTTTCTTATCAAAAGTGAACGTTATCCATTGTGGTGTTCACTCATCTGTGTTCCCTTCTTCAGTTGTTATTTGTACAGTCACCCTTCTAGCTTCATGTGACAACTCTTCCTAATTTTTCTCTTCTTCTTCAACTTGTGTATCCAAAGGAACTTGGGCCTCTTCCTGAGTATGAAGCACTGGTATAACAAGTTGTTATTGTTGCTGAAGTATTTTTTGAGCCAAGTTTTCCTATAGAGCACTATCAGTATCGATATTTTGTTGATATTATTCTAACTTCTCACTGACTTCCTCATTGAAGTCCTTAGTTGGCTCTTGACTTTGTTGTTACTTATGTCCACCTACTATATCTTTCAATAAATTTTCTACATCTTGTGGAGTAAAAACCAATCCTTCATTATGTTCTTCATCTTGTCTTTGCTAAATTTACTCTTCTTCATCCTACTGATGTCCCTACAGACCGTGATCACCTACATCCAGAAGAGCTACTTGTGAAATTTCTAATACTTTTTGTATGATAGGATCCTTTTGTTTCCCGACATTAAAAGGAGTCATTCTATTTCTCTTCTTTAATTTTACCTTCTTTGGTGTTGTCTTAGCCTCCTCTTGGTCTTAGTCTGACTCCATATTATGGATAGTTATTGTTTTAGTTGTAGGAGTCATTGTAGGTGGAGGAATATATGAAGCAATAGAAGATGGAGTAACAGTTCTTGTATCCAATGGTGGAGGCGGTGTTGAAATATTTGCAGCAATATATGTGGTTGATGTGGTTGCTAGTGTTGTTGTGGTAGTAGTGGTAGCAGTGGTAGTTGGGATAGCAGTTGTAATAGGAGCAATGGAGGTACCTGAGGGTTGAGCCTCTTGAGAAGGTTGTTCTATTGTTTCTATAACACCGTCAATGGCAGGCCTAACAAGGTGAATCTCTAATTATGGTTTGGCCCCTAGGCCTGCTATAATCCCCAAGCTTACTTGTTTCATCAGATATTATGCTTCTTTCAATTTCTCATCTACTTTCTTCTTATACTCTTGTGTTGTCAAAGGAATTTTAGCTTCCTTATAAGGATCTGTGGAGGTGTTCTTTCTTGACTCTAATCTAGTCCTTCTTGTATACTCCTTATGTACCCTAGATATAAGATTATTAGTAGGGATATTCTTTTCTTTACCTTTTGTAGTAGCTAGTTTAATCCACAAACTTAACCACTTTCTTGTTCTATCTATTACTGCTTGAGAAATTGTATCAATTTCTACTACCTCCTACTATGACAATCTCATTTGAGGGAGCAACCTCTTATCTATCCCTGACTCTTTATACAACGAATCTAGCATAATGCCACCATCATGCAATTGTTTGGGTATATTAGTTTCAATACCAAAATCTCTTCTTTGTGGAATAGTGAGGTGATGATAATATTTTTCCCTTGCCTCAAAGCTCTCATGAAGATTGGCCCAAAAATCCTCCAAGGCAAGTTGATGTCCTTCATATGCTTTTGGCATTAGTCCTTTTAATTTATTATATGGATCATAAAATTGTTTTGAATAATTAAAAGGATTTAGTTAAAGTTCTTGTAATTATTTCTCAAGACCCTTTGCCACATGAATTTTTTGACATGAAAACTATGATAAATTCATGGCGAAGTCTTCACCTATAACCACTATCTTATGTCTTGATGATAATAAGTCTCGTAGGTGCACCATCTGTCTTGCATACTCAAAAAAAATCACTTTAACTATATAGTATCTAGGTAGAAAAATTTGTTCTCTAGTGAACCCACTTACTCTCAAATAAGTAGATTGGGATTTTTGTATAAACCAACACCCCCACTTCTTTACTAGCTCCTTCACCTCCTTGCTTAGCCTAAATCTCGTATCACTTGTTAACCTTATAATAACAGAACAAGAATGCGTCATCGATTCTCTTGTAATGCAACCTATATTCTTTCAATGACAATTGTGTATAATATTCCCATTAAACATTCTATCCTTCTTCTTCCCCTAATTTTCCCTCAGTCTACAGCCCTGGAAATTGACCTGATCTAGTTGCAACTCAAATAACATAAGATGTGATGAAGAATTTCTTCGTATTATGCACTTGTCTAAGCTGGTCTTTGATGGTATGTCACCAAATTTGAGCCCAGTCATAATATTGTCGTCCATCCAAAATTGTTAGCATGAATGAGAACATCCATGGCTGAAAGTGTCTGCATGTAGGTTTGTCGAATGCCTTGCTAAGCATTATGATTAAATTGCTTTGTGGTTCTTTAAAATCCTGCCTCGAAATTTCATTTTATTTCAAGCCTTTCTTTTTCTCCTCCTCAAGCCATTCCTCATTCATTCTTTTCTTGCATTGGCTCATATTCTGGTTCCATTCTCTTTCACCATCTCATTCCCCTTCAACCAATACTTCCCTCCCAATGGAAATTTGAAATAGAAAGGCCAACATATTCAGCGATAAATCAATCACCGATCTCCCATCAACATCTACACATTGCCTGGTATCAGGGTTATAAAATTGTACAACTTTCATTGTGAATTTTGGCATCTATACTTACTGTGGGAAAACATTCGCCTCTACCAAACTGGATTTCTTAATCATCTTGTACTCTGCATCTAGTCCTAGTTTCTCAATTATCTTTCTATATATTTTCTCTGTATGTGCTCGATCTATGTATTTGCGACCCACTAGATTGCATCCTCTAGATAAGAGGCATATTTCGCCCCTAGTACTGATATTTCATCATCATAGGAATCTTTTCAACATCCTCAGTCTTTCAGGAAGATTCCATCAAAAAAAGATAGCCCTACAAAACAAACCAATCCAACATCAAACATTACTCAAAGAAAAATCACTACAAGAAAAACTCACATTGGGACTCCGACATCCCGTTGTTTTGAGGTGAGAAAACACAAAAACCACGATGAAAACTTGGGAGTCAAGAAGTTCGAGGTCCCGAGCTAAAACCGAAAACAAAACTGACAGACTCAGAACCTCGAGGTTTCGGGAAAACAAAATTTCCAAAACACAAAAGAAGACCACTTCAAGAACTCAAGAACCCGCATTTCCAAAGTGGTGGGACCCTAACAATGAGAACAAACCTGGGACTTCAGGATCCTGAGGTTCTGGGGTGGGACTCTAAAATGCAACGCGGAACTTCAAAAAATTGAAGTCCCAGTAAACTACAAAGATGGAATGGAGAAAGGAGCTCGGGACCCTAGGACTACGGGGTTCCAAGTTGAAAAGACATGCAAAAAGAAACTAACTCAAGAACTTGAGGACCCGGGTTTCCAAAGTAGTGAGACCTAAGACCTAAGACCTAAGACTACAATTTCAGGAACTTGAGAACTTGAGTTTTCGAAGTGGTACAAAACAAATGACAAAAACTTAGACCGTCATTTTGAAAACTCAAGAACGCGAGTTTTCGAAATAACGGGAAAGCCAAAATCCCTTAACCCAGAACTTTGGGATCCCGGATTACAATGTTATGGTAGAAAACAAAAAACTTAAAGAAAAACAAACCAAACAAGTAAAAATTTAAGAAATCAAAACTAAAAAAAAGCGAAATCTAACCAAAAACACGCACAAATCTGAACAAGGAAGATGAGAAATCCACCTACCTGACATGAAGAATGAAGGCGCTACTTGATCAGGAGTGCGAGAGTGCGATGATGCAAGGTTAGAGATTTGAATTCAGATAAGTGAATGCACAAATGAGCTCAAAAATGACCTCCAACTATATTTATATCGCCAAACAATTATTGCATTAAATGCAACTTTGGGAACTCAGGGACCCGGGTTTCCGAAGTGCAACACACACAACAAGAGGTTCCGAGCCACAAACAAGAAAAATGGACAACCAACCTGGGAGTTCGGGAAGCTGAACCTCCGAGGTGATAACAAGAAAGACAAGCAATCACTTCAGGAGTCTGGGAACCCGGGTTTTCGAAGTGATGTTCTGAAACAAAACAAAAATACAAACTCAGGAGTTTGGGAACCCAAACTTCCAAACAAGGCACTTAAAACAAAGAGAAGGTCACCTCAGCAGTTCGAGAACCCGAACTTCCGAAGTGGCCAAAGCAAAAAATAAAAAAGCATAGAAAAACTAATAGGAAAAAAAGGACAAAAACCAAAAAGGGGGACCCATATTTTCATGAGAATGAAAATAATGGAACTAGATATGCAAGGCATAACATGACCCCACAAAAGGTAATGTAAAATTGGTTTTTTATTAGCATTTGATAGATGCAAAGGAGACTCCATTGAAAGTATGATTTAGAAATAGAGAGGTTCTATCCAGCAAATTTTGATCTAAGAGTGTTTGATCTAACTCTCTTCAATTAATTACTTCTAATGGGACCTCTTAAAGCTTAAATCATTATATTTTAAAAAAAATGTATGATTTTAGCAAAAATCAGGATGTACTAAAAAGTGGGAACCAGTATTGTGAGTTAACCTTGATCTAGAAAGATTTATGAATGTTGAAGAAAGTGATTCCATTCAATGAAAGAGTGAGAGAGAGAGAGTGAAAATAAGGTCCAAAAGGGTTATATGAAGGGAAAGGAAGTTCTCCCAATGTCGGTGCTAGCCCCATAGAGGCATTACACTACTTGAATAAGCAAGTGTAATGTCTCAACTATCACCTTCAGTCATGGATATTCACAAGGTGAATGTGTGACAGAGACATCTTCATAATGCACATATGTCCATGCATAATTTGGACAAAAATGGTCAGAAAAATAGGTATGACAAATATCAAGGTGGTCTAATAGGATGGGAGTTTGATCATTCTCTTTAATTCGTCTAAAGTGAAGGGCTATGCGAAGTGAAATTGCACGAGGTACAATTTACAATGTTATAGCAATACAATAATATTTGTTAAGACTTTTATGAGGCTAATCAATAAAAATGTTAATTTGCAAACTTAGATAAAGTACAATGACCCTATTGAAAAGATAACTCCAGCTCGATGAAATAGAAATAGAAATAGAAATAGAAATAGAAATAGAAAGGGAATGATAAATAAAGACAAAGATAGATTAGATACATATATTGTTTGCATGTGGTAGATCTATGGAGGCTATATAATAGTGGTCCATTTAATTTATGCCAAAGCCCTTTCAAAAAGAATTATAAAAATTTCTTTTCATTTTCTTGCATCTCTAATTCCCTGGGTTTAATCCTTTGTTTATTGTGTTTAAGATAGGAAAGAGTGTCATAATGGGGAAATAAAGGTTGAGAGTCGAATCCACCACCTTCGTCTCCCTTAAAAATAATGTTGAAGTCTAGGATATCTTTCAAAGGGAGGATTACCTTATTTTTTAGAGTCATGAAAGGTAAAGACAAGGCATTGTCATTAGAGTTCATGAATAGTTAAAGGGAAGATAGGGTTCAAGTGGGTAGTATCATAATTAAGATCATGGAAGAACTCATTGCAGTATTCATAGGCCTAATTTGTGAAGGAGAGAAGGTCCCCAACCTTAGCTAGAAACAACCATATGAAGACTATCTTAAAATGTTCATAGAGGATGGAAAAGAGATTGAGCGCCACAAAAATGAGTTTAGTAGAGATGATTTGCCTCCTCCATAAGGAATCATGCTATTATATCAAAAAAACTTCACACTTGTGGTTAGGTTTGCAAACTTTGCCACTAAGGGAGCTTATCCTCTATTATGCTAGGGGTTAACTTTTTTCTATTTACAATTTTTGTTTGGAAACCACCCCTCCTTTGAATCCTACCCCTACCCAAAATGTGTTTCCCCTAGTTCAAAACCCCAACCTCTCTTGAAGTCAAGGGGCCATAAAAAATAGCCTTTGTAGAAGACTTCCCCTCTTGGTCAAAATCCATTGTGTTGAAAATATCCTTGCTTTTATCCATTTAAAATAAAAAATTATATTTGGGTAGTGAGACCCCACTCCTAATTGTAGAATTATACCCTACAAACGACTTTCCCAACCCACACAATAAAGGAATAATGTTTCTAAATCCTCTAGGTAGAAGCAAAAATGCTAAACTAGGTATGAGGAAAGCTACTCAAATCCACTATGAAAATAGTCTGAATGTAACACTGAACTCTCTTCTTCAACTATTGATATTTTAGATGGGGGGATGTGTAAAGGAATATATCACGACCCTCTTAGGGCAAAAGAGGTTTGTTAGACTTGCTAAACTTATAATTGTGGCAAATATTGTTGCTACACTTGAAAAAAAAACCTTGAATATGATATGAAGATACAGTCCGAGGACTCTACTTCTAATGAAGAAGTTAGTGAGGAAAGTGAGAAAGCATTGGAGGAATTACTACACCTAATTCCTGGAGACTCTCTCTACCATTCTCCATCCTATAATACTCACTTAGGGGAAGCTGTGAAAAGGCTTAATACTCAAAAAAAAATTGTTGTGATGAGGATGAATAGGAACAACAAGATAAAGGGGCCACGAGCAAGGAGTAAAACTAGGAGATTTTAGTAGTTGAACTAAAATCTCATAAGAATGCATGAAATGTGAGAAAAACAAAGAAAGAATAATGAGCTTGGAGAGAGCCATGGAAACGTTAGTGAGACTCCAAAACATTAATTGGGATGGTCATAATGGAGACCAAAGTCAAGAGAAAGGCAAAGAAGAATGGACAAAAGAACAGGTTTAAGGATGAAAGGAAAGAAAAATTTGTCGGAGGCAACTCTTGTGCATATGATTGAACATTGAGACTCCATTTTTTAAAGTCATTTATGTTTATAATGTTGTTTTTCTATTTAGGTACCATTGTTGTCTTTGGATTATGTTTACTAATTTACTATAATTACTATTTGTTGTCATTTGTGTTTTTTGTTGGCTTGCTCTCCGAGCCTCCCGTTTTATTTTACTTTCCAATAATTGGGAACCCTTCCCCACTCATATTAATCAAAGCAAGAGTTTCAACATCCTTCACGACTTTATTCAAATCTTTTGCATACAACAGATAGCTTCCTGTCTAGAATAGTAACAGTTTGTTGTTACTTGTCACAAAACTATTTAGGCACTTTGGCCAAGGGCCAACTCAGTGCGATCTTTGTCATATAAAACATTTAACAGATCTCCATAAAATGGGTGAACACTATCTAGGCGGGAAATAATCTATAATAGCAAAAACCTTATCATGTAAATTTTGTGGTGCATAGTCACTACATTTTCCATAAAATTATAACCACAAAATCCTTTCCCGAGGGAACCATCGTTATATTCTTTATATTATAATGCACCTTTTTTTTTCTCTCTTTGGTTGTGGTTGATTTACAACATGCACGCATGATTTAAATGCAGTACTGAATTTAAATACATTACTGATTGCAATTAACTTTTGAAAAATACCTTTGACATGAAAAGAATCGAGAAAGGGTTCCCAATGTATTTCAATGCCCATATAAAAGAGGTGATTTAAAAAGCAATAGTGAAAGCACTAGAAATATTGGAAATTTCTTGCTAGATCTGGATCGAATTCATGTCATGGTCAATCTTTTTTCATTGAGTTATGTGCATTTATTGATTCATTTTGATGATGGATCATAGAGTGTGATCCGAAATGTTGATGATTCAAAATCTTGCACACAATCAAATACAGAAATTACATACATTATATTGATCTTGTCAAATTCATAAAGCTATTTTATTTTGCTCCACACACTCTTGTATTGTATGTTTAAAAATTATGTAGAAGATAGAACAAAAAAATTCAATACATTTTCAATATTTGTTTTTCATTTTTCAAATACAGATTTCTGAGTGAATCTTCTTTAAGTTATAAGATATTTGAACTTTAGGTCTTATACAATTATCATTTACATTTATTACATTTAGAGTTTCAATAAATAAAAACTCATTGAAGTTATAATCTATCTATGTAGAAGCATCAGTACCATCAACACCAACATCCAATGTCTTAATTTGAATTGGATTATTAGCATTGTAATTATCATTATAATAGGGGCATCCAAAAATACTTCAATCTTTTTCAATTGTGATATTAATGAAGAAATATTTTATGTTCAATAATATTATGAACCTTCAAACCAATAAATTTTCATTATATTAAAAAGTAAATAAAAGATTAGAGGTGGATACTAAGCATCACAACTTATAAGAAATACAACTTATTTTCATTATATTATAATATTATTGAAAAAAATGACAAAATTAATAAAATAATTTTCTTAACTAATCAAATTTGAAAATAGGTTAGAAACATAGAACACTTGTTTTAGATATAATACTCATACAACATATATATGAAAACCATACAAAATGTCAATGCCATCTAAATGAAATGTTGCAATTCAATCTAAATAAGCATAGATTAATTATAGTAAGAGATAAATCATTACAAAAAAACAAAAAAGTTTTGTGACTTACTAAAAGTCTATATTAAAGAGAGAATTTCATTTTCAGGTAATGAAAACTCTTTTTTTTTAGATTTCTACTAGGTTTTTTGATGCTTGACCTCCTTGTCACAATGTGTAAAACCATCTCCAAATATATAAAAGAATTCTACTCCTCTGGTACTATTGATGCATACGTTCTCCTAATCAAACAAAACATTATTTGGTTTGAACAATTCTCTTGTCAATTCCTTCAATAACTTATTCTTGAGTTTGGTGATGTGATTTATTGCCTCTTTTCTGAACAATGTCGATTATCACCCATATAACAAGAAATAGCTGAAGCAATTTTCCCATGGAGCCTCTCATCCTACATAAACATTAGAAATATGTTAATATTTAATATACATTAAAATTTATATCTATATTTAATGTTAATGAAAAAGGGAAAAATAATCAAAACCTCAAAATCATGGATATCATCAGTTAACCGCATACACACTCACATGAGATGATAGAATCTAGAGGTATCAAGGTATATCTTCTCAATATCATCATCACAGAACATGTGAGATGCTAACAAGCAAGTATGTACCAATATTGGTCCAAGTGATACACATTTTTCAGCAAACATTGTGTACTCATTATAGGTGGGAAAATATCCAGTTGTTTTCCATCGTGCTTCCTCAAAGAAAGCTTCTATATAATCTGCCCACTAAATGACAATACAATATACATGTTAAATCTATTTCAATATTTTTTTCCATGATCTGTATAACTAACCCTATTTTTGAATATGATCAAAATGTATTTTTGTAGGGATACAAAGTACATATAATAATATTAAATTTATTGTCTTAATTTCATAGAACCTAAGTATAATGTCAAACCTACAAATAACTAATAATTATTTTTATTGGTAGTAATATATTATTTTTTAGTATAAGCTTCAAAAAATTTATTTATTTTTGGTGAAATATACATAACAACATGATAAATATAAGTTGGTGTGTTGTTACTTCTTTGGGATACTTTATGATTAATACATTAGCAAGTCTAAAATAACAATATAATTTAGTAATTTTATTTTGGTTCTCTATTTAATCATATTAATATCCATCAATCATCGAAATCAAGAATATTGTTAACTTTCTACGTAAAAAATGTCACCTACTCATTACTCAACCCTTAATTTCTTTTTGTTAGTTTCATAAGGCTCCATTTCTATAAGATCTAATTATGTGGAAAACAAATTTAGCTTGATTTCTAATGGCTCTAAAATTTCACTAATCTAGCATCTAATCTAGTATTTATTTCACTAATCTAGCATCTAATCTAGTATTTATTTTACTAATCTAGAATTTAATCTAGTATTTATTTGATAATTTTTTTCTTATATAATGTACGTTGTGTATTAAAAAATAAATTAAAATCTTGGGTCTTGAAGAAGTATACATACTGCTTTTGTAAGAAAAGGCATCATGTCACGTCCTTGCTTTTTAGTAGCATCACTTGTTAATTCATGAATTGTTTTGAAAACAAATTCAATGCATATCTTGAGGTTGTTTGGAATGTCTTTAATAATAGAAACATCCCAACCTTGAGAAATGGCATTTATAATACATTTGAGTTGCTCAAGTGTTGCATAATCATCAAAAATGTCATCCAAGAGTGTGACAATACATGTGATTTTTGTCATAGCAATTCTACTTCTAGAAAGCTCCAATTTATCTGTTGCAAAAACTACGCAAAGTAGATATTCCATTGTTCGCTCTCTTGTTGCAACTAGCTTGGAGATGCCTGAATTCTCCCACCAACTACAACACAAATGAAGATTTATAAAAAAAATTACAAAAATTCAAATAAATTTTAATTAATATAAATTTATAAGATTAATAAACTATTTAAAAATCATTTATATTGAAATGTAAATTATATTTCAAAATTGAAATCATTCATTAGAAATTATAGTGTTGAGAAAAAGCTTTAAAAAAAAATTCATCCTATTCATTCAATTTATTGTTATATATTTATAGAAATAAATATCTTATACAATTATTTAAAACAATCTTATAAATTAGGATATAATGGTATCATTATATTATACACTACAATAGAGAAAAGTTGGATGAATAGTGAACCTCAAGACAAACATTATTATATTTCAATCCGATTTAATTCTATTCAATTTGTTTAAAAGAATGAGATATCTTGTGTGCATTATTCAAGTATTAAAGAATGGAGTAACATGTCTTAGAATATTACAAGAAATAAAACACTTCAAGTATCTCTTTGTTACCTTGAGAGTTCTTTCATCTCTAACTTGTACCGAAATTGCAGTATGTTAAAATCCAATTTTGCCAGCTCTAAAATTCTGTTGTCTGTCAACCTAAAGAAAACAATTAAATCTTATAGTTAACATATATAAACTTCAAATATCTTAATAAAACAACAATATTTTAATTATACCTTTGCTTGTCTAACTCATATATTTGTATGAAATTTGATGCCTCCCATCTAATAAAGGTACGCGACCATTCATATATGAGAGCATACTCCACCTATAAAATGAAAATTAAATATTTTAAAAAAAGTTAAAAATCATATATCAATTTGTGCTTTTCTACTATACATGCATTGATCAGTATCTTAAATATGCTAAAATAATTGAAAAAAAAAATCAACTTATTACCTCTTTCAAAAAACTTCTCTTATATGTATCTCCAGAATTTTCTAATAAGTTTTTTAGATATACAGCGCTAAAGGCTTTGGCCTCTTCCATAACAATTTCTCCAGGAAATGCTAAACCGGAAACTCTTAAAAGATTGAGCATCCTCTTCCTTAATATTATTTTCATCGTTATCATTGTTCCCTCTATAAAAAGTGAACTGCCCGTTATTGTCCTTGAAATTCTTCAATGTATCTTCTCATTATACATAAAAACAACTAATTAATCGTGTTTCTAAATATGCAAATAAAAGGTATTAATGATATCAATTTTCACAATCTATATCGATTTTTGTTGCTGTTTCCGAATTCGATTATGTATGTTTTCTTGCATCAACATTTCAGGTTCACAATCTATATCGATTTTTGTTGCTGTTTCTAAATTCGATTATGCATGCTTTCTTGCATCAAAATTTCAGATCACACCCTGTGATCCATCATCATGATATTAGAGAGCTCCATTTTCTACATCTTGAATTCTCTAACATGCTGATGATGAATCACATAATATGATCTAAAATGTTGATAGAAAAAACACAGAATCAAATTAAAAAATAATAACAAGAATAAAAAAATAAAATATATCATAAAGAGATTGAAAAGCATCTCGACTATTATTTGGGTACCTCCAGAGACATCATAACGATTTAGTCGAAGAAGTCTGAGTCCTAAAGCTGTGGCATTCAGATTCGGTCTACAACTTTCCCATCCCAATCCTATCCCCACACTTCCATCCCAAGTTTGCATAATCCATTGAAAATGAAAAATAGCAATGGATTCGGTCTACAACTTTCACATCCTATCCCCACACGTACATTGCTATTTATAGTGCTTTTTTAGTGTAAATTCAGGGTACTGTGGACGTGTTATTTGAATGCTTCGGTCGCTGGTGTTTTTTCTTTGATCAACGGATGCCATATGGTAACACTATTTTTGTCTTTATTATATTAATACAATGTAAATGTAAAGAGTTTGATTTTTTTAGCTTTCTTCTTTATTGATTGAGTATTTGTGATTCGGTAGTAAAATTTGTATTTTTTTTTTATATTCAGATGATGTTGATTTGTAAATATTAAAAAAAATATATATATTAATATTTTTGAATTTGTATAATGTATGATGTTTAGTTTTTCAATGATAAATTTGATGATTTGAAATAAAAATTTATTTATAATTCATGATCATAAATTTTAACAAATAAAAAAATAATATTATTAATTAGTATTGTTAAATTGCTGAAATTTGCATACCAATGTCAATTTTCACAAGTGGAATCAAATCATAAAGCTGATAATTGTAATAAAAAGATAACTAGTATTTGTATACAATGTCAATATTGTAAAAAAGTTCAATTATATTTATAAAGGATACTTAACTCATTTCACCGAGTGAAGGCACATGTTATACAAAATTGAGCAAATAAATAGTACATTAAGTAAAATCATATGAATCTTATCCAATCCGGAGGGTACATTTATGAAAATCTTAAAATTACAATAATTGCCTTAATATTAATTATATGAACCTAATTTTCAAATGGTCAGTAAATTTTGTAGATTATCCTTAAGCTTTAACCAAAATAGCTGAAAATAAATTATACAATTTTGAAAGATATATATGAATTTTAAAAAATTTTACAAATAGACATAAGATATATTGGATTTTGCAGGAATCAAAAACCCACTTATAGAATACTACAAAAGAAATACAACACAAACTAACAGTAGCCTACAATTAGCCAAACACCATAAACTAGGAAATAAACAATTAGTCGAAATAGCCATAAGGTCAAAGCCATCATACAAGAAATCTCACAGACACATAGGAAAAGGGTTTGTCAAGGCTCCCATAATGATAAGACCCAGTAAAATAAAAACATAACATAAAGAAAACACCTAGGTGACTAGATTTTGAAAAGGCTCTCATTACCTTCAAAATAAGGGCAACAATTGTTCCTCTCACACAACCTATAACATGAATAGGAGCACCAACAGAGGGTTTTGAGAAGCTCCCATTACCATCAGGAAAAAGTCTCCAAAATCTCCCTTACAACAAGTTCCCACCTCTACTACAAATACCATCTCTACCTCAACAAAAGATCCCGCACCTCAATACAGTCAGTAGAGGAAGAAAACAATAGTTAAAAGAGCCAAACTTGAGCCTTCCCTACTTCCATATAGTCAAAAAAATTAAACGAGGAAATGAAATGAAGTAGCTGAAGCCCCCTTATAGAAGCTTCTAACCTCTCCCACAAATCCATTCTGCACCTCAAAAGGAGATACCTCCACCTCAATAGAATTAGCAAAATAGGAAGAAAGGAGAAGAGAAATCCAAACTATTCCCTTCACTACAAGAAGATTTTCCACCACTATAGGTGAAGAATCCACTTCTATAGGAGAAACATGGAAAAAGACCAAGGAAAGAGCATCACCAACCCATTTTTGAAAAACTAAAAAACTTGAAACTACTAGGCTCCAACTTTACTCACAAGGTCAAACTTCTCCTCAAAAGCAGAGAAAACCCCTAACAAAAATTAGAGAAAACTGGCAAAATGACTCCAAGAGAAATGGAAGAAAACAACACGAGCAAAGGGAAAACAACAAAGCACCCAACAGGATCAACAAAATAGGAATAGAAAAATAAAAATAGAGTAAAAAAATTCCCCATAAACAGATCAAGAGACAAACCTCGGAAAGAGTAGAAAAATCGTCATCCACACATGCTAGAGACAAAACCCTAGCACATCCACCAAAAAAACCATAGCTTCTTCAAAAATAAGATAACTCCACCAATGAACCCTTTGCCAAAAGTCCAGTGTCTTGTACAACCAAAACAAATAGCCACCCACCAAACAAGGAGAGACCAGTGAAGAACTGAATAAAAGAAGCAACACCACTAAAAAGACCCTATATAGAAGCCAACATTAGGACAGTAAAGTGTTGCCCAAAAAAGACAACAACTAGATCTAATATCTCTATCAAAACTGAGAAATCCCAAAACATATTGAATAAAAATGAATCCCCCACACAAATCTTGATAATGGAAACCATAAGAAATACGTCCCTAGTTGAATCTGGCTCGCCATTGTTGGACACAATGGATCACTAAGAGGGAGGTGAATCAATGATTTAAACTTATATTTTCTTCTAAAGAAGATACTGGTAAAGAAAAGAAAAAACTAAGTGCTAACTAGTAACTTAGATAGTGCAAGTAAAGTGTGAGAAAGGTCTTTCTAAAACATTAACAAAACACCGGCACAAGAATGCATCACACAACACCAGATTTATATGAGGAAAACCCAATGTGGGAAAAACCTCGGTGAGAATAGTTGCTAGAGATCTTCTTCTCCAATCCAGCCTCACAATGAAACTCTGATTACAAAATTTAGGGCACCAACCCCTGATTTATATGCACCAACTCAAAGGAGCACCAACCCCTGCACAATTTATAGGCTACAACCTAAATGAGATACAACCCCTACACTAAGCTACAACTTAATGAAAAGCAATATAGAACTCAGATACACAAATAAAGTCTCTGTTGCAAATGAAGTTTTGCAACCATGCAATATTCTACTTTGTCGGTTTCACCCTTACCGGTTTAATTCCTCTTCTCTAGCTCTACAACTTGACTTTGTTGATTAAATTTCTCAATCCTCTCTCACACTGTCTTCCTCCTCTCAACTCACACTTAATCACTTCACAATCAGACACAACCTCTATTGATATGACCTCTCTATGTTCAGTACACTCTTCACTGGATATTCCTTATACCGGTTAGCTCTGCTTCTCCTTGTCAATCACAACTATGCTCACAAAACCCTTTAAGTATTTTCCTCTACAACTCTCAGACAATAATATCACTCTTTCTTCTTACTTCAGCAACACAATCACAGTCTCAAGTCATCATTTTTAAAACTGAGTTTTCCTGCCAAGAAACCATTCAAACTGGGAGTCGTTAGGGTTTCCTTTACCCGACACAATCTGCATGAGATCTGATCCATACTGTCTTGGATCAATCACTTGTACTCCAAGAATGCATCTATTCACATTTTCCATTATCCAATGCATACTTGCTAAAGATAGCAATCACGTACAACATTTTCTATCTTGAAGTTTGTCGACTCATAAAAGCGCTTAGCTGTTTCCTTTTTGAAGTCTTCTTGTAATCGGATTTCCTTCACATGAATCTAGGTGCCAAATGCTCCTTGATCTTCCTCTATCATTCTTTCTTCCTCGAGCCGCAACAGTCAATTACAATCCTGTGACTTGTGGCTGTTTCATTTATGTTGACTAGTTGTTTCACCAACCATGTCGATGGAGGCTTCACCGACCTCTACATATTTGCCACGTCACCTCCACATGGCATCACCATGGTTAATCACTTAGTTCATTGACACATAGTCGGTTCACACTTGATCACTCAGCAAACACATACTGATATATCCCCTTTACTGGTGAGACTTTCTTCTTTTACTAAGTGGAAGTGCATACTACACCAGTAGCACATCTTCACCCTTGGTGGATTGTGATTACTTTAACATTCCACCTATTCATTATATACCAGTGAAGTCATTGATAGTCTCAACAACTATTTTTCTTTCACCATACCGTTACACTCTTCTTCATCCTTCACCATATCGGTACACTCTTCTTCATCCTTGATGATATATCTCTACCAGTAGCCTACCTGCAATAGCGGTTGACATCAATGACAACTCAATACCAACAACCATCACACCCAAAAACCCTATCTCTATCTCTTGACCTAGCTTCCCACAAAGAAAAATAAACTATCCAAACTAGAGAAGAATGGAACACAAAGAAAATGACAATCTATAGAACGTACATAGAAAAAGACTTAGTTGTAGATCCACCCTCATCTGCATCACCACCTTCCCCATCTACGACCTCTCCCTCCTCCAAAGAAACACTCACACCCCCTCCACCAGACGACAACTCTTCCCACCTCTGCACTCCTTTTGATATTAATTTGTATGTTGTAGAAAAGCATGTTATGATACAAAATATATTGTTAATCTACAATTTTATCTTACTTAAGAACAAATAGCCATTACATTTACCAATACTATGACAAATATTTTTATTTTAGATTACGAGCACTACTTAACAAGGTAGAGGTGAACATTAAAGGTTGACATCTGTATAAAAAAAATTCTTTATACATCATGTGCATTCAACTAGCAAGTCTCAAAAAATGACGATAAGTTCAAACAAAATATTTTATAATATATTCCCATATAAATACTAAATTTATCTAGATTAATAATATCACATATTTCTATTTTGCTATTTTTTACCTACTATACATCATGTGCATTCAACTAGCCAATCTCAAAAAATGATGATAAGTTCAAACAAAATATTTTATAAAATATTCCCATATAAATACTAAATTTATCTAGATTAATTATATCACATATTTCTATTTTGCTAGTTTTTTCCTACCATTTTACTTGTTATTCCCCTGTTATTTTTCTGGGGTAATTTTAAACCACATTATATACATTCAACATGACCCAATTCACATGTGAAATGTCAATAATAAAATCATGTGCAACTTGTGAGAAACTATATGACAATAGATATCTATAGGAAAAAGTAGTTCATGTATGTCATCCATTCAAAAAGGTGTATCACATATTAATCATATTCACAAATATTAGAATGTATTATATAAATTATTAACCTATTAATATTTTAAAATATGTTTATAAGAATTCAACATTAGATGGATTTATAGTAGATCTAATTTGTCAATAATATGATACTTTCATAAGGTATAGAATCCAATAAGTAATTAAAAGTAGTAATGCATGCTAGTTTAAATTAGCACATTGATAAAGTGTAGCAATAATAGAACTTTTTATCAAAGACTAGAAATATACTTTTTAAATTATAGTATATTTTTGTAGAAATGTATATTTAATGACCACCACTTGATAGAAACATTATCCTTATATATTTTAACTAGATCAAAAAGAACTTTAAATACTCATTTCTTGACTCCCTTATCATTATATGCGAAGCTATCTCCAAATATTCTATAAGAGAGTTCAATGCTAGTATCAACTTGAAATTGAAGGAATTAAACTTGAAAATCATGAATATCATCAACTATGCGCTCAATCAACTATATAAGCTCATAGAATCTTAATTTATTGAGAAATATTTTCTTGTTAGCATCACCTTTGAAATTAAGAAATGCTAAGAGGATTGGGTGCAATGATAATAGTCCACTTGCTCCAATTGTTGCAGCAATATTTTTGTACTCATTATAGGTTGGAACATATTGACCTTCTTTCCATTGTGCTCATTTTAAACTAGCTTCAAGATAATGTACCCACTAAAACACAACATTCTAAAATTCTGAAAATTCATTCTGCAATGATTTTATTTTATGATCAATATGCTTATTTTGATCTTTGAAAATTGTCAAAATACATTGTTGAAAAAATTATTCATCTAAAAAATTATTAATATATTAATTATTTTTCTTTAATAATATTGAAAAGGTTAATAAATTGCTATAACTTTATTCTATTTTATATTATTTACAATAATTATTGGAATAACTTTAAGAATATATATGCAATTCTAAAAAAAATTAATCTAATTTAAAACTCTTATTTTTTATTTTTGTAATATTATACATGCACTTATAGAAAAGTTTACTTAAGAACACAATCTAAATGTATATTAAATACTATGAGATTAAATTTGTTGTATACAGTGATTTTATATTTCTAATGTGAATTTAAATAAAATATAAAATATATAATTTTATTTTTCTATATAGCATATGAACTAAGATCAAATTATAGTTTCAACTAAAATTATGAAAGTATACATATTGCTTTTGTAATGAATTGCATCATGTCATGTCTTTGGATTTGAGTTGCCTCACTTGTCAATTCATGTAATGTTTTTTGAAAATAAATTCTACATTTTAAAAAAAAATGCTTGAAATATTTTGTATAATATGAATATCCCAACCTTGAACAGTAGCCTTAATAACAAGCTAGACGTGCTCAAGGGTCAAGTGATCATCTAATCAAGAAACAAGAGTTGCTTCTTTGGTCAAAGTTATTCTGGTAGTACCAAACTCTGCACTATCTACCGCACTAACTACCAATAAATAATATTCAATTGAACACTCTCTAACTACAATCAATTTTGAGATCCCAAAATTTTGCCACCAACTGCAATGAAAAATTATCAAATTAAATTTTACCTGAATTCCTAATTGAAATTGAAAAAAATTGTAACAAATGATATCCTCACAATTGAACATAGTGGGTGTTACAGTAATCAGGTCTTTACTTGATTAATTAAACAGTATTTGTTTAATTCTTTAAGTTCCCTATTATCTATTTTTACACTTAAGCTAAAATTAGGTGCATAATACTTAATTCTTTTATTAATTATTATGTGCAATCCTAGGTTTTCCCTTTTAGGGTTTCTTGACCTATTAGAGGTTATTTTTCTTTTCCTTGTATCATTATCATATTACACATTTTTGTGAATATTGAGCTCTCATTCTTTTGAGCATATTTTCTGTTTTTTGCTTCCCACCTTCTCCTTGTAACACATTATTCAGCTTCCAGAGATCTTTAGGCTCTTCTGGTGTTGTCTTTCTCAACTCTCACATGGTATCAAATCTTCATATTTGCAACTATCTGTTCTTGTTTTGAGAATTTTTGCATTCGAAGCAAATATGGGGTTTCAGGAAGTTTTTTTTATGTACTTAGGGATAGGCCTTTTTTCTTAGCACTTTGGGCCTAAACAGACCTCACCATTGTGCTTAAAAGGCCCAAAAACCCCTATAGTCATATAAAACTTGCCTAGTTTTGACTCTTGTACACAGAATGATGTGGCCAAAAACCTCTGCGCCTCTCCGTCGCTCCTTCCCGGAGCACCACTAGAGCACCGTAGGAGCACTGCCCAAGCCCCACCACTACCAGGCCCTTGCCACCAGACCTCCACTCTCTTGTCTTTTTAATGGACGGTTCGTTGTTTGGCCATATCTTGAGCATACGGAGTCATTTTTTCAGAAACAAATAGGCGTTGGAAAGTTGGTTCTGAGCCTCACCTCATGGTGTTTTATTTTTTGCTCAATTTTTCTATTTGACTATACTTTTTTCCAGTCAAAGTTGAGACTCTTTTCTGCACTCCCAAGGCCGTAGAATGGGCAAATAAACTCTATTTATAAAAAATGAATAGGCATTGGAAAGCTCTCAACATGATCTATTCAAATATGTGATCTTGTTTCTCATAATTTTCATCAAGTAAATGAGATTTCAGTTTGAAGTTTTTTTGCTTATGCACTACTTCCTTCTCATCAGTATATACTAGGGTTTGGGTTTATCTATTGTGGGGGGGGTTGTTTTTTTCTCACTTTATGTCATTTATATCAAAAATCAAGAACACTGAAACTCTCAAAACAAACAAACCCTTCTGCATCTTTTGTCTATTTTGAAAGATCACATAATAAAAAAACCCAACAAGCAAGTGCAGGTGCAAAGTTTTCATGGCAGATCCTTCAGTTCAGTTGTTGACTTCACACAACTATCACACCTAGAATCCCCACATCATGAGGCTTCTCCGAGAATGAGGGTTGTGGTCTTGTTTGGATGAGGTTCAGCCTCTATTGTAGTGTCCTTATTTTCTTCTTTAGCATAGAAACAAGATGGATGAAGCCATGGGTTTGCTCTCTTTTCATGTCTCCGATAGTCTTTTGTTTCACCTTGATGAGTTGCTCACTCGCCAGGCTATTTGGTTGAAGTTTGAGTCTCTCTTCGGGAGGGTTACTGAGATTCAAGCATTACAGATTAAGGCAGAGTTGGTTTCCCTATCACCTAATTCCTTTCCCACCATTGAGGATTTTTTGAACAAGTTCAAGACTACCAGATCTGTTCTTTAGAGATGTGGCAAGATCAAGCCAGACACAGAGTGCATTCACTTGATTCTTTCGAAGCTTTGAGGTCATTTTATTTTTTTGCCTCTACTTTCTACTCCACCATGGATGGCTTGGGTGCTTGTTTCACCATGCCTACTTTTGATGTCTTTTGTGAGCATTTGTCTCATTAGAAGTCTCATCTTTCTTAGCTAGATATGCTCTCAAGATCCAAGAACAAACCATTGGTTGCTCAGTCCTCTATGGAGAAGCAAAAGGAGAAACCAAAGCCAAAGAAGAATTCTACAGGGAGTGAGCATTCCTCCAAGCCTCCTCCTAAGTCTGATTATAAACCACCATTTCCTTCGAAACATGGGAAATATACACAGTCTGGTGAGTCTTCCTCCAAGACTAAGAAGAAATCAGGAGACACTTGCAGTTTTTGTGGCAAGGAAGGACATCCAATTTCCAGGTGTTGGAAATGCTTAGAGGCTTTAGAAGAAGCCATGCAGCAACATCACATCTTCTCAACTCGGGCATCTTCTCCTTCCACAGGGAAAGGTTATGCTCTCACTGCTCGAGCTTCAACCTATGGGTCCACATGGATACTAGATTTTGGTGCTTCTTACCATATGACTCACACTTAGTAGTTGGTTACTTCTCTTGCCTCTTGTAGTACTTCACAGATTGCAGTGGGTGACTCAGTTCAGCTTTCAGTCTTGGGTTCAGGTTCTATCTCTTTGGATGGGGGTACTCTGCAGGATGTTCTGGTTGTCCTTGACATCTTGACAAACCTCCTATCCATTTATCCAATTTTCCATTCTAGCTATGGTAAGACAGTTGAGTTCTCACCACATGATGTGGTTATTCGAGACCTCCATGACTCTGATTTGGTTGTGGCTACTAAGAGTGTTGATACTGCATCTCATCTGTACAAATTTGATGGATTTGAGCCCTCTACGGGTGCAAGTTCATCTCTTATAGTACATACAGATTCAGTGAGTAAGCTTTGGCATGAGCACTTGGGCCATGTCAATTACAAATATCTTCAGCAGATGAGTACACAGATACTTGTTCTTGCATTCCCACAGATTTCCTGCACTGATGGTGTTTGTCATAGTTGTGTGCTTGGCAAGCATCATAGAGATCCATTTTCGAAGGGAAAGCCCCTCGTGCTTTGGCACCCTTGGAGTTGATTCACAGTGATCTCATGTCATTTTTCGCTCCTCCTTTTTCTGGGGCCAAGTATGTACTCACTTTTAATGAGGACTTCTCCAAATGCAGATGGGTGTACTTTCTTAAGTACAAATCTGATGTCTTTGATTCATTTCAAATCTTCAAGACATTTGTAGAGAAGTAGTTTGGTTTTTCCGTTTGGTGGATACGTACAGATAATGGGGGGAGAGCATGTGAATCAGTGTTTCAGAGATTTTTGCACTGAGCATGGTTTGCAGCATCAATTTACTGTTCCCTACACCCCTCAATAGAATGGTGTCGTTGAGCGCAAGAACAAAACTTTATGGGAGATGGCGAATTGTATGACTCAGTCCAGGTCCATGGATTCATCTTTTTGGGCTGAAGAAGTCAATTGTGCCAACTATATTCAAAATCGGATGCCTCACAAGGTGATTCGATATATGACTCCTGAGGAGGCTTGGTCTCATGCTAAGCCTGATGTTTCTTTTTTCTGAGTGTTTGGTAGTGAGGCATGGGCTTTTATTCCTAATGCTTAGAGGAAAGCCATGGAGTGGAAGAGCCCACCCCTCATTTTTGTTGGCTACTGTGAGGATGTTAAGACGTATAGGTTGTTTGATCCTGATTCCAGAGAGGTTCTATTTTGATGGGATGTTCAGTTTGATGAGCGCCTTCCCATAGTGGATACCCAGACTCCACTGTCTACTCCTCTTCCTACTTCTCCCACTGCATTTCTTCAGGATTATTTGAGGATGATTCTAATGATGGTGTTGATGATCCACCATCCCCACCTCCACCCAGTCCACCTCAGATGCCCAAGTGGTCTTACTTTACTGTTAAGGTGACAGGTTCTATGGCCGGTGATCCTTCAGATTCTCGTCACACCCATTCTTATACTATGGGTTCTAGTCTTTTGAGTCATGCCATTTCAGATGATCCTCAAAAATTTTCAAAGGCTACAAGACACCCTGAGTGGGATTGTTCTATGGAGGAGGAGTATTCTTCTTTGATGAGGAATCATACTTGGGATATCTATCCTTTTCCTAAGGGAATAAAGGTGGTTAGGTGTTGTTGGTTGTATCACACTAAGTATGCTACTGATGGTTTGATTGATAAGTACAAAGCATGTCTTGTTGCAAACGGTTTCTCACAGGTTGACGGTATTGATTACTCTGAGACTTTTGCCCCTATCCCTAAGATGAACTCTAATCGCTTTGTACTATCTCTTGCAGCCTCACAGGGATGGCCTATTTTTCAAATGGATGTGAAGAGTGCCTTCTTGCATGCAGACCTATTGGAGGAAATCTACATGGAGAAGCCTTAGGGGTTTGTGTAGGATAGTTCTTTGGTTTGAAGACTTTGGCATTCATTGTATGGTCTTAAACAGGCCCCTCAGGCTTCGTATGAGAAGATTGATTCTTTCTTTCTTTCAACTGGTTTCACCCATAGTCATTCTGATCACACAATGTATATTCAGCTTCTTGAGGGTGAGATATTGATTCTTGTGCTATATGGTCATGATCTCCTCATCATAGGTAGCTCATGCTCTATGATTCAACATATTTAGCGAGCCTTGATGGATCAGTTTGAGATGACAGATCTTGGTCTTCTGCACTATTTCCTTGGTCTTTAGGTGATTCAGTCTTCTGACGGAATCTACATTTACTAGAAGAAGTATGGTCTTGACATGCTTCGGTGTTTTGGTATGCTTGATTTCAAACCTGCTCCCACTTCTTTTCATTCAGGGGTTGTTTTGATTACTACTTCTCCCACTCCTTCAGTAAATTCTACACTTTACAAGAAGTTGGTTGGCAGTTTGTTGTACCTGACTCACACCCGTCCTATTCTTTCCTTTGTGGTTGGCCTTGTCTCTCGATTCTCCCATGATCCTCATGCTAGTCATTGGCAAGCTACCAAATGTATCTTGCGGTACATTCAGGGCTCTATTTTTCATGGCATTCACTACACATCAGTGGAACCTCACATTGCTAGCTACACTTACTCAGATTGGTCTGGTGATGTCACTGATCAGAAGTCTACTTCTGGCTTTTTTTTTTGTCTTGGCTCTGGTTCTATCACATGTTCCTGCAAAAAGAAGACTGCTCATGCATTATCATCTACAGAGGCTAAGTACCGAGCTGTTGTGCTCACCAGTCAAGAGATCTTATGGCTTCGACAGTTGATGACTGAGTTTGGTTTTCCTCCTAATAGTCCCACTATTCTTTGGTGTAACAATCAGAGTGCTATTCATATTTCCTGCAACCCGGTGGAGCATCAGTAGACAAAGCACATTGAGCTTCACATGCATTTTATCCACCAGTTGATTCAGGATGGTTCTCTCATTCTGGAGTACATTCCCACTACCGAGCAGGTTGCAGACATCTTCATTAAACCTTTTGCATCGCCGTGCTATCTTCAATTGCACTCTATGCTTGGGGTGAAGTAATTTTTCCTTAGGGGGTCTTTATGAGGCCTTCCTTCCTTCTTCTTCTTTCAACATGTTCTTTTATCTCTTTTTGGAGAGGAGTTTTTTCCCACTGGGTTTTCCCCTTTTTCTCTATTTCATAGAGATTTCATTGTATTTAGGTACCTGATCAAGCCTTGTTGTCGAGACCCATCTTTCCTTCTTTTAGTAGTTATTCTAGGTTTTAGTTTCTCCCTAAGTCTAGCTTAAGAGGGGGTGTTAGAGTAATCAGGTCTTTACTTGATTAATTAAACAATATTTGTTTAAAAGAAAGTTCCCTATTATCTCTTTTTACACTTAAGCTAACATTAGGTGATAATAATTAATTCTTTTATTAATTATTATGTGCAAGCCTAGGTTTTCCCTTTTTAGGGTTTCTTGACCTATTAGAGGTTATTTTTCTTTTCCTTATATCATTATCATATTACACATTTTTATGAATATTGAGCTCTCATTCTTTTGAGCATATTTTCTGTTATTTGCTTCCCTGCTTCTTGTAACAAATTATTCAGCTTGCATAGATCTTTAGGCTCTTGTGGTGTTGTGTTTCTCAACTCTCACAGTGGAATGATTAATATAACCTTTTATGATTGGAAAGCCTAATTTCAAGAAAAGGAATAGAGATAGAAAAATAATGTAGAAAAGGTAAAGAGATAACATACTTCAGTAGAGAAGAATAATGTTGAAATGTACCATGTATGATGTTTGCATAGATTGCACAAACTCATCAAAGTAGACATCATAGAAGAAATGTGTAGTCTTCTCAACTTTACAAGTTTACAAGTTGAATGTTGTGTGTGTGTGTGAAAAGTGGACCTGTATCTGAATACACAACACTTCAATAAGTCATTAGATGCATGGTTAGTAAATCAATAATAAATGAATAATAAAACCATTACAAAGAGACCTATCACCTTCTAATAGATGTGAGTTTTAGTCTTGCTCTCAAATTTCTTTATGCAACACCAGTGACTAGATGACAAATAAATGAATGATTTAATCTATATGAGCACAAAATTGAGCTAAATGGATGCAATATTAAGCTAAATGAGTGAATATTGAGCTAGATGAATTAAAAAAAATCATGATTAAACTAATATGTAATAAACTAAGATGTAATATTCTCAATGCACAAAATATCAATGAACCTAGAGAAAAAACAACATAATAACAATAAATCTCCAAGGTAATCTGAATGAGAGATGAGAGCCTAAATTTATAGAAAATCCAAAGAGAGACCAATGGTCAAGATTGATTAATGATGAGCGACCCAGATTCTCCAAGAGGAAGCACAATCCAAGTGAATTGATGTGATTGGCTATTTTTCTTAGCTTTAAAGGAAAAAATTAAAAAAATTAATTTATTCCATATTTTTATTCAATTTTGATATTTAATTGATTTAATTGATTTAATTTCTTTTCTGAGATGTTTCAATTTAATAAATTTCTTTTTTGCAAATTAATTCTTTTTTTCAAATTAATTTATTGTTTTTGCAGATTAATTCTTTTTTAATGATTTAATGGTAAATTAATTTATTAATTAAATATGCTAGGATATTTAATTAAATAAATAGGATAATCGATTAAAATGATTTACTTGGAATGGTTATTTAATTAATATAGAATGATATATCTGCCATGTGACATTGATGATTGAGGAATTAATTAATTAGGTGCTCATGATTGACTTAATTACCTTTGGCTAGGACCTAGGTGATGTAACCCATGGTTTAGGTGACCATTTTTAGGGTGTTACATTTGCCCCTCTTTGAATTTATGTGCGAGCAGTGCATTGATTCAAAGAATAGTTGATGTCGAAGAGATATCAATTCTAAACTTGATGGATCACAAATTGATGAAGAACGAGATGTTCAGCTTGATTTGAAGTGATGAAGTTGAACAGGTTGATTAGAGAGATACCGATCCTAAACTTGATTGAAGTTAGGACTGATGAAGAGCGAGATACCGATCTTGAACTTGATAGATCAAGAAGTGGGTACTGATCTAGAACTTGATTGAACTTGAATTGGTTGAGAAAAGAGATAAAACCTATTCCAAACTTGATTTAACAAGAACCGATTCACGAAACAGAATGTCTAGCTTGATTTAATGTTATGAAACTGAACACCGATTTGAAGACTGATTCAAATGAGGACAAACTTGAAATGCCCCTAGAGATTGACTGAAGTTTGATTAATCTTTGACTGAAAATATTTTCTACTTGAATTTAAATGAAAATTGGAAAAATTTCTTGACTTTTGATGATGTAATCACTAATAATGTTGACGTAATGAGTATGCCCCCTCGGGAGAGAAATCAAAAGATAGCGAGATTGCAGTCATGTTAGGCAATTTTATTTAATAAAATGATATATCGATGATAATCTAAGCATGATGATTGATTGGAGAATTAAATTGAGATCAGAATTGATTCTGAAAATATTTGAGTGCAAAGTGATGCGAAGATGAAAGTGTCAAGTGGTCAACGTTGTGAAAATTTGACTAGAAAATTGATGTTAGATTTCGATTTCGATTCTGAAAATGGACTCGACACAATTGATTTAGCTAAGAGTACAAATTTTTGTGTCAATCTAAGCAAGTTTTAAAATTATGGTTTTGGCTATATAAGGGGTTGAAGGGGTCATTTTCAATTCATTTTTACCTCTCAAAGGTCAAAATTTCAAAAACCTTCTCTGGAGCAAAATGGCAATTCCCATTCCAGATTACCAATTCAAGCACTAGAGATGATATAATTGACCTTGGAAATACCCAGCAACGGTAAGTGGTCGATCTTAAGCCTCTTTAATTCCAAATTTATTGAATTTTTTTTGTTGAATTTTCATTCGAAACTTTGTTTTAGTTCGTCCCCATTCGTTTTATTATATGAAAAACTAGGGTTTGTCGTACAAGTAGCTAGTCACTAATATTTTCTCATATCAAGTGATTAGTTTTTTCATATGGTGTATACCCTTGAATCATATGAGTTATTTCATCATATACCATTTTGTCATCTTGTGTGGAATAAAAACTCATATAAGATAGTTTACTCATACGACTCATAATCTTTACTCATACTAGTTGCTACTTTTTTGTACTTGTATGGAAAACAATGTATGCTTTTAATGATCAAAACATCAAATTTTGAATTTCATTCTTGTAAATTTGGATTCATTAGCACTTTTGACATATTCTTAGATCAAATTTGATGGCGTAGTGATAATTTTATGTTCAATTTTGCAGGTTCAGTTGCCTAATATTTAGTTCAGATGTACATATCCACCTATTATGAGATTAGGGCGAGACTTATCAGATGCACATAGAGATCACATCGGTTTATGTGGATTTGGATACTTGTTGCAGATGCCTGATATCCATGTGAATCATGAATTGTTGACTGTGTTAGTTGAGTGATTTCATAGCGAGCATAACACCTTCCACCTATTGACTTGGGAGATGACTATCACTCCTGAGGATGTATAGAGGATTTTGAGGATACCATTTGTTGGAGATAAGGTTGATTATGATGCGACTCCATGACAAGGTATTGAGACACTTAGACACATATTTGAGGATGGCACTATCTTGGATTAGTCTATCACTTAGGATGATCTGTTGAGCAGGTATGGAGCAAAGTTCCCTCTAGCATGCGCTTTGGCTGGCATTATTGGTTTCTTTGTGATGCCTAATAGGGGACATAAGGGATTCTTATGTGGATGGGGTAGGATGTTGGAGAGATTACTTATTCATCTAGTTGGATTAGGTCAGGGTTCATGCTTACTCAAGCATATCTACCATGAGATGCATGAGATCTCCTATAGAGGGGAAAAGAGAATGGCGGAAGCTATTCTAGTTTTACAAATTTGGGCTTGGGATCACATCCCTATTTGCATACTGATTGTAGATGATTCACAACAGGATGCCTAGCCTATTGTATATAGATATTCTAGTTATATCACATAGCCCCACATGGGAAAGACTGATTTTTTGGAGGAGATAGTTAGATGACCTAATAGCCATAGTTTGGAGATCGTACAAGGGTCTAGAGAAGTGGGATGACTGGAGGAGGCAGTAGAGATATATTTTTATGACGCAACCACTTTTTGGTAGATCTTTAGTTATTAGTGAGCGTTTTGTAGTTAGTAGTGTTTTGAGGCACTATGGGAGGCCATAGAGCATCTCCCAAGACTTTACAACATATGCTAGATTTGCGGATGAGGAGAGATGAGGATGGAGGCGTAGACTATCATATGCCCTGACCATGCAAAAGTTAGCAGGTTTACAACCGTAGAGATGGGAGTACCTTGCAGATGTTGGAGATACAAGAGTATTGCCCCAGTATAGAGACTGGTTTAAGAGATACCCCTTTCCTCGATTCACATATCCTAGAGAGCCTGCTCCACATATAGATGAGGGTGATGATGTGCTAGTCCAAGATCAAAGAGAGGCAACACCTAGGAGGGGTGGAGGAGATCTGGGTGCGAGTAGCATTAGAGTAATAGTAGCAGGGCGATAGTGGTGGAGGAGAGAGGGAGGATCATTAGGAGTAGTTGGCAGAGATAAAGGTGGTGATAGGGGAGGAGATGCCATAGTAAATGTTGAGATGGGTGAGGCAGCGAACCCTGGTGGTGAGGATCCTCCTAGACAGGTACGACAAAGGAGAGAGGAGTAGGGTGGTGGAGATGAGGAGAGAGGAGAAGGAGGTCAGACACCTATGGATATCATTTGTTCCTTGAGGGGTAGAGTGTGGGGCTTGCAAACACAGACGACAGTGATGTAGGCATAGATTGCACAATATGAGCGATAGCTAAAGAGCCTGAGGACAGAGTAGGATTTGGATATTCAGAGAGTGAGAGAAGAGCAAGACTAGGAGATTTCAAGATTGATAGAAAAGACAGGTGCCTCTTAGCATGAGGTCCTTCACCAGTCTACCCGAGCAATATATTATGTACCGGCTTATAGTGTAGTAGTGCAGAGAGATAGACAGGTGGTGTCATATTACCAATACATAGCTTGATCAGAGGGAGCTAGGTCACCCAGACAGGATGATGTCCCTGTTCAGCAGCCACCACCTCCTCCTCGAAGTGATGAAGGAGAGGCAGAGAGTCGGAGTTTTAGATATCTCCAAAATTTTGTACCCCATTTTTGTACTTTATACGATTCTTGCCCATATTGATAGTATTTATGACATTTGATATCATTTGTACCCTTTGAAATTGATATTTGATGAGATATATATGAGTTCATGATTTGAGGTCATTCGTCCTTGTGTTATTGATATGAGATGATTTATGAGATTTCTTTATTTATGCTATTGTTATATATGAATGCATTTCTTTTCAGTATGTATGTATGTAATGTAGATGAATATGGATGTTTTTGTTTCTTTTCATATGCAAATAAATGATTTGATGAATGAGAGTGATGATCTAATAATGCAAATGTTTTTTATTTCCATGCAATAGTATGAATGCAAAGGAATGCATAATGGGCTTATGGATCTATATGATATGCTCATGTATGCAGCTAGGACATGTATGCAAAATAGGACTGAGTAATTGGATTTTAATTTTCTTTTTATCATCACTAAACATAAATGTAGGAATAAACACAAGCACCAAGGAACAAAGAGCCAAGATGATCTGAATGTCACATCCTTTTTAATATAGTAAGTGAACATAAGTATCAAGGCATAAAGAGCTAGGATGACCTGAATGTGCCTTGCGTGCAAACACACCAGACAAATAAAAGTTCCTTCCTTGTCATATGCAATATTGATTATCTTGTCCGCAATGACCCTTGTACCATTTATATCCTAGGTCAAATTAAACATGTATCTAGATTGCATGATAAAGAAATTTACTCAAAACAGCCAAGGAAATGATTCCAACCTCCCTGTAGCATACAAATAAATGGAGTTGAGGTATGTGTGGCGATTTCATCTTGATGTGAAGGAACTTATCATAGACACACAGCTTTTGAGATGTTTTCAAATCATCAGAATTATTCCTACATGTAGAAAACAAAGAAAAGTTCTATGCCCCAAGTCCTTGCTCCTCTTAGTCAAGATAGACTTCCTCGAGTTACTCAGACGAAATAATAATCGAAAACCAATTGAGAAGACAACACACAAAGTAAATTTCAATCAAATCTCAAATAATTTTAGTGATTGTTTTCATTGTTCTTGTTTTGCCTGTTTACTTAGTGGTAAAACTCTACAGTGGATAAGAGACAGGTGAATGAATCAAAATGGATGACCTGGTACTACCGACAAAAAGATGACTTGGTAAAACTACTTAGGACATTCAGATTGATCAGTTTCAAGCCATGAGGTTTCCAAGAAGAACCAAGGTGTCACAAAAGTGACTGAAGGATATGTACAAGCTAAAGAAAAGATGAAGGAAAGAAGGAAATAAAACAGAAAATGCCAAATTTGCATTGATAGATGGAGCACTCAGTACAAGACGTGCTTGTTTACAAGTTTTTAACCTTCGTGGAAGATATTCTCTCTCTTTTTTTACTACCAAGGTGCCTGTTTACCAAGTTTTCACCAAGGCATTTGATTTTTTTCCAAGTTATATTTTGATTTTTTTGTTCTTTCGTGAGGACTTTTTGTTGTACAGATTGCTGGAGCAAAGAATGCTAAGTGTAGAATTTCTTCAAGTAGATGGTGTTGATCGGTTCGTGGAGGTATTCTCTTTCCAATGTTGAGAGTTTATAAGAACCAAAGCCAAAGGTTGTAGTAATGATGTAGGGACCCAACCAATTGGTTCAAACTTCCCCTTTTGCTCTCCAAACTATTGATTTTTAGGATTCTCTCTTAAAACAATGTCACCAACCTGAAATTCTTTGTGTCAAACTTTTTTGTAATAAACTCTAGACATTCTCTTCTGGTAAGATCTCAGATGATCAAATTCCACTTGCTAACATTCATCCAACAATTCTAGTTCTTGCAATCTGGATATTTTGTGATCTTCATCAGTAATAAGACCTCGCAAAGAAATTCTTAAAGAAGGAATTTCCACTTCAATAGGCAATACTGCTTTGGTCCCATACATCAAAGCAAAAGGTGTAGCCCTAGTAGGTCTCCTCATACTTCTTCTATAAGACCATAGTGTTGGATTGAGCTACAAAGGCCAATCCTTTTTATATTTGTTGATCATTTTGTGCAAGATAGTCAACAAATTTTTATTAGATGCTTCAGCTTGTCCGTTACCATGAGGGTAGTATATAGAAGACCAATGCTGTTTGATTTTAAAATTTTCACATAGCTCATATAGATCCTTGTTTTTGAACTTCCCTCCATTGTTAGTCACAATCATAGAAGGCATTCCATACCTACAAATGATATAGTTAAGAATGAACATAGCCACCTGTTTGTTGGTTGCTTTGATTAGCGGAACTGCTTCAACCCACTTGGTGAAGTATTCAGTGGCAGTTACGATAAACTTATGTCCATTAGATGATGCAAGATATATTTGGCCGATGGGATCAAATTCCCATTGCTGAAAAGGCCAATGTGTGATAAAAGGTATTAGCTCTCTTACTGGAGCATGTATGAGATTCCCATGTAGTTGACATTTCTCACAAGTTTTAGCAAATTTATAGTATCTTTTTCTATATCTGCCCAATAGTAGCTAGCCCTTAGCCCAAATTTATCGTGTTTGAGTGAGATCCATAAATACCTTCATGGACTGCAAATAATGCATGTTGAGACTCTTCAAGTTCTACACACCTAAGCAAAGTACTATCTAAACCTTGCTTATATAGATTGCTAGCGATGATGATATACTGTGTAGAATTTTGAATCAGGTTTCTTTTCTCATTATGGGTAAGGTTATCAGAGATAATCTGGCCACGTAAATAAGAGTAGATATGACTATAGAGAGATGAGTCATGTCCAATGATAGAATAGACCATATGAGACTTAGGGTAATCATAAGCAGGACAATGAAGCTCTTCCACTAGGAATTCATAGAGGAACTCAAATTCTTGTAGCTGTGAGATAGATGCCAATGTAGCAATAGCATCTACTGCTCTGTTTGCTGATCTAGGAATCTACTGAAATGATACAAAGGTAAATTATTTCTTAAAGTAATCAACCATTCTTTTATAAGGAATCAGTTTTTCATCCCAAGATTGATGTATATCACTGATCTGGTTGATTATCAATTGATAGTTGTGTTACTACTTAACTAAGTTGCCATTAGTCTTATGTTCAAAGTTATTCTAGTCGGTTACTACTACTGAATCATGCAGTTGGTTATAGAAGAAAGTAGTCTAAGAGCTTAGTATACACCGAGCAATCTACTGAGTAATGTTCTATGACTACTAAGTAGCAAAGATGATACACTGAGTGAAACATGTTACCAGATTCATTGAACTTGGACACACATATGGAAACGTGTTACAAGATCGAGGAACATAGAATATTTATCTCATTGGAAATTGCACTTATAGATTTTGTATGATTTTGAGGTCATCTATCCAATGAAATATTTTGTATGGTTATTTATTCGATAAATCATGTTTGTAAGATCGAAGCATGAACCTGATCAACGACATAAGAGATCTATCTGTACAACATGAAATAAGGATCAACATAAGTGTATGAAGCAAGAAATGTGTAATAGATAAGGAAGCACAGAGTATTGTGACTGTCAGAGACATAGAGGTCATCGAGAAGGATTTTAGAGTACAGTCAAGGAACAGAGTAAACAGAAGGGTTTACCGAGTTAATATATGGATTACCGAGGTATGCTATAAGCAAGGTAATATCATTTTGAGCACATAGAATCTGCTATAAAATTCCAGATGTAAAGTTGTAGATATTTTGTAAGATTTGATTGTAATATTTTGAGTTGTAAGAGAAACCTCTAACAGGGTAAAAGACTCTAACTAAGTCTATAAATTGTAAAGCCTCTAACTAGGTGCGACATTTAGATTAAGTGTTGTAAAATCCTTTAGCAAGGTATATCTAATAGATCTTGATACTCCTAATAGGGTAAGCTATCAGAAATACCTAATCATGTATCTCTAATCAAGCAACCTTTATTATTGCAGTAGTGAAGTTGTGGGTGTCATCTCCGCTGCAGTTTTTCTCTCTAACCAAGAGTTTTTGCGTAACCAAAATATATGTGTTATGGAGTGAATCATGTATGATTGTTATTTATTTGTTTTAGCATTTTATTATGTTACAACAATATTTAGTTTATGCTTAATAGTAAAGTTATTGTTGAAAAAAAGTTTTGAAGTACTGATTCACCACTTCCCTCTCAGTACATTAGCTTTCCATATTGTGCCTAACAATTGGTATCAGAGCTTGAATCTTGGAAAAGGGTTTAACTGCCTAAAGAGAAAGATCTTATCAATGGAAGGCTATAAACAATTTCGGAGAATTGTGTATCTACAAGAAGAGTTGGATCATGCTAATCAAGTGATTGCAGACATGCAAAGACAAATGCAAAAATCTCTAAAAGTTAGAAGAAGATTGTTTGATGATTTGCAGGACTCTCAAGAGCTACTGGAACAAATTAAGACATCATCTGAGAATAGAATGTCTGAAGAGACTGAAGAAATGATTGAGGTATTGAAAGAAAAGAACAAAGCACTGGCTGATCAGCTAAACACAATGAAAAGAGAACATGAACATTTCAGCACACAAATGACTGAAAATCTTGATGCATTGAGGATAGCTGAGGATAAATTAAGAGATCTAGAAAGTTAAAAACAATAGCTTGCAGCCTTAGTATCTGAAAAGAATGATGAAATCTCAAGGTTAACTGGTATTCAACAAAATCTGTCAGATCAATTGGGTTATGCACATCATGAAGCAAATCTGAAAGATGATGAGAATCAAGCATTGAAAATTGAAGTATCAAGGTTGACTGATGAACTTGAAATAGAGAAGAAATCCAAAGAAACATTGAATAAGAGTTATGAAGCATCAAAGATG
The DNA here is from genome assembly GCF_030272615.1 of Cryptomeria japonica. NCBI lineage: Eukaryota > Viridiplantae > Streptophyta > Pinopsida > Cupressales > Cupressaceae > Cryptomeria > Cryptomeria japonica. The sequence goes on along the minus strand of NC_081411.1, from coordinate 777,936,271 downwards.
TTGGATGAGCAACTGAATACAAGAAGACCCAACAAAGTTGCAAGACTCGGTTACAAAGGAAAAGACTCTACCGAGAAGGGAATCTGCACTACCGACAGAGGAGAATCATCAAAACAAGCTGTAAATAAGAAGAACATCAAAGGAAAGAAGCCTATTTGCAACTACTATGGAAATCAAGGTCATATTGCCAACATGTGCCAAATCAGAAAAGGTAAACCGAATGTCACTAAGTCTAATGGTTATTGTTACAATTGCAGTAAATATGGTCACACATCTAACCAATGTAGGACAAAGTCTGTTAGCAATTATCAAAAGGAAAAATTCAAAGGGTTTTGTAAAAACTATAATAGATATGGACATAGTACCGAGAAGTGTTGGTTTAAGCAAAAGAACTACATGTGGTCTACACACCGAGCAAATATTGGAAACTACTGAACTCACATAGATCCTAACCGACAATATTCTACAGTACCATGGGATTACAATACAAGGATATGGTGTGAATGTTATGGAAGATATGGACACATAAGTGCTAACTGCTTTATAAGGTTTGGAAAGAAAAACCGAAGATCATGGAGAAATCCTGGTATGGCATGTTTTCATTGTCATAAAGTTGGACACTTGGCTGGAGATTACAGAGATCAACCTCGAGGAAACATTGAAGAAATAAAAGGCAAATTACAGATGATTTGGAGAAAGAAGGAAATTGTATCAAATGAAGAAAGAACCTTACCTACCGAGTTAGGTGCATCTATTCCAAATTAATCAGTAAAGGTATGAAGGGACTGCATTCTCTCAAGGTTCAATCTTAAACAGTTCCTATTTTAATATGTACTTAATTCAAAATCTACATAGCTAAGATGTATTAGTAGGTTTGAAATTATATCAAAGTCTTTTGGAGCACTATACAGGAAGCCTGTCAAGTCGGTAAATATAGGAAGCCTGCCAAGTCAGTAAATGTAGGAAGTCTGGCTACTCGGTTAAAGCGCAAAAAGGAAAGTAAATCGGTTTAGTGGAACCGAGTGCATTTAATGTTTTTGACCTATCCTGTACGAAGCCCGATAAGGTATATTGTGTACTTAAAGCATTTATTCAGTCATTTTACACTTGCCAAGTTTTCAAGAGAGCAGAGAAAGCGATTCCAAGGCGATCAAACCTCCTCCGAAGCGAAATTCAAGGTATTTACATCAATCTCAACACATTATCAAGCTAGTTTACTGATCATATCAGTTGAGAATTTCTGTTTCATATTTTCTAAGAGGAAAGCATCTATCATTTGAAAGTCATCAAACCCTAAGGATTCTTTGTTACTATTTATCCAAAATCTACAATGGCACCTAAGATCCAAGAACCCGTTGTTGTTAAGAATGTTGAAAAGCCCTCACTGAAGTACTCTCTAACTCCCAAAGTAGCATCTGAACTGGATGCTAAAACTACATTTTCACTCATCCTGGATAGGGCTTTACTAGTTGAGGATGTTAGGTTCTTCACCAAATGTCATGTTGAGGAACTCGATCATGTTGAAATCAAGGACACATATGATGAACTGTGTACCGATGGGAAATTGGATAGCAAGTTTGAACACATTAAAGTTAAGGGATTGACCAAAGCCCTAACCTATCCCATGTCTTCAAACCCCAGTGGGTCAAGTTTGTTCTGAGAAAAGTTCATGATGATTTCATGTCATTAGAGGAGCAACCATTCAAAATCACCAAGGAAATCATTCATCTGATCACCAGTTACCCTATTATTAATCATGCCCGAGCTCAGAAAATGATATCACAAAAGGAATTGATCACTTTGACCGGACTTGAATCCAATTGTAGAGGATTGAAACTAAACAATGTGATAGATGCAAAGCTAAAGTTTTCCATTAGAGTAATAGGATATTATTTCTTCCAATCGGAAAGGGAAAACAATGTACCCTGTGCAGCAGTCGATTTAGCATATAAAATTGTGAAGAAAGGAATGAAAATTGATCTTTGTGAAGTATTGCTAAAAAACCTATTTAAGAGTTTGAACACCATAAGGAAGCCGAAGAAGAACAACTCAGTGAATACACTGAAGTTTGGATCACTTCTGGTATGCATGCTTTTCTATTTTGAAAAGTTCTTTCCAACAGTTGGTAAAGCAGTTTGGGAGCTACAATGACCAATCACCCATCAAATCAATGACTTCACCAAACATCTAGGTAATAACTTTGATGATATTATGGATGACTATTTCAGTAAATTTCAAGAAAAGATGCATAATAGGTATAGAATTTCACCCCAGCTAGTGGTGAAATACAAGGATGAAGTATGCTTTGAAGTAGACGCCGACTACTGTTATGTGAATGTTGTGGAGCCGAGAACTCAATCTTTGCCACCTATGGGTTATGAGATTGATTTTGACATCACACAATAGCAGATAGATGTTTTTCTTACATTACCAAGGCATGCTACTGAGATAAGATATGGAACATATGAAGAAGTTAAAGAGAAAGTAAAGATGAGCATTGTAGTACCAAAAGCTACAAGGAAAGCAACAAAAATGATCAAGGCATTATCGGAGAAATTTGGAGAATGTTCTTCCTCCACACCTGTCAAAGGCACTCTAGTCATCACCGAGGAGGAATTTGAAGCCCAAGAGGCTGCTATTACATTAAGCACTGAGTTGCCTAAAGCGAAAATTCTGAAAAGAAAGAAATAGGATACATCAAAGGTATCACCGACTCCCTTAGTTAGTGCCCAAACACAAGATCATCTGCAGTGTCACCGAGTAAGAAACCAAAGACTGTTGTTGTTCCAAAGGTAACAAAAACTTATAAGAAATCTACTCGAAGACTCATTTTGACTAAAGAGTCCAGTGACACAGAGTCTGAAGACGTTAACAAATTTTAGATTGTTAAGAGTACAAAAGAAAATGTACATAGTGGTTAAATTTTTTGTGCCAATCTAAAGCAATATGGTGGATTTGGATCATTCAGATTTGTCAAGTATGAATCCAGATCTGATGATGAAAAGAGACAAATAGAAGAAGTTGTCATCTGCACACTTTTGAAATTCTGATTGGTCCCATTGGAAGTATCTAATTCTCTTCCAACAGAATTATATTTGCATATTGATAATAGGTGGAAATATGCAATGGACTCGGAGAAACAAATTAGAGAAAGAAGTCTGGTACATCTCTTTCTAGACATGTCAATATATGAAATAAAACAACATCTGAAAACCTACCACACAAATTTCCTAGTCAAGCAAAGAGCCTTCAAATTGATGAATGGCCTGTATATTGAAGTGGAGAATGAGACAAAAGAAAAGTGGCAGGAAATCTTTCGAACCAAGACTATTGGTGAGCAAGGTGAAGTTGAAATAGTTGATATCAACGAGCAAGATCCTGATATCACCGAGCAAGACCCTATTAACACTATACAAATTGATGAAGATATCATGGACACCAAAGAACAAGAACAAGAAATTATAGAAGGGAATGCATATGCCAAACTGGTATCTAGTGAGTCAGTTTTGGAACAAGTTTAGCCCTATCCTCCAGTCACTTAGTCTACTTCAACCGAGGTCCCTCAAGATACTGAACAAGGAACAAAGGATCTCAAGTCTATAGAAGGAGAAGCTACTCCTCAAACCACTGGGGAACAGACCTCTCAGGCTCCTTCTAACACTGAAAATGTTACAACTGAGACCCCGAGCACCGATTCACCAAAGGACTCAGCAGAGGCTAAAGAAACCAACAAAAGTGTTGCCTCTACCAAGCAACCCACTAAGGATCCACAAGCCTCCCAAGCCATTGTATTAGTTCAACCAGTGAAATCTAAAGAAAAGAAAATGAAAAGAGCATAGTTTCAAGTTAGATTTGTCAAAACCAATAGTGTTGCCCAATGTAGACATATCCAAATTGAAAGGGCAAGCACTCATTGAATTCGGTGAACTATGCAAAGCCAAAGTTGAACAAGAGAAGCAAATGGCTATTCAAAAGAAAAATAAAGTACTTCAGAAGGTGAAGGCACTCTTAACTGATATGCTACCTGCAGCTACAGTGTCAAAAGATGCAGCCATCCATGTTCAACTGGATGAACTCCTAAATCAAATAGAGACATCTAGAGTAGATGCATTTGAATATTTGAGCAAATTCATGGACAAAGAGATCACTACAAAAATGATTGAAGAGGTACAGAAAGCAATTACTATTGGCAAAGTAAAACTTGTCAAATTTATTACTGAGTTGTCCCCTCAACTCAAGCACATTCTTTATTTATTTCAGAAACTCAGTACATTCTCTTTATTCATTAAAGATATCAAAAATAAAATTGAATTGGTTAAGAAAGAGATCATCGATCTCTCAAATAAGTTGACCACTGAGCCCAATTCTGTTCAGAATTTCTATACAAAGTTGCCAAAGCTCATGGCTCAACAATTGGAACTCAGGAATGAAGATCACAAAATAAGAATGGACATTATGACTCTTCAAACCTTATTCATTCCACACTTGTCCTCCATCCAAGAACAGATCAACCATGCCACCTATTTATCTACTACACAAGAGGGAAGCACATTAGATGGTTTAATTTCCCTATAAGCTAACATTCAAGCACAAAATTCTTTAATGGACAGTGTAAAGGATGCCCTCTCTGTCGCACTCACTGATGCAAGGACAAAGTATAAATCCATTTTTGACCAGTTGCCTCCACCAAATAGTAACTAAGTTTTGATGTTTGTCAAAAGGGGGAGTATAGTATCAAAGTAAGGGGGAGTATACCGAGCAGAGTATCCAAATGCACAGTTAAATTTGATAGGGGAGCAATGAACCGAGCAGAACAATAGTAATAACTGGGCAGTGATTACAAAATATTGATCATCGAGCATACAAAATCAGAGTTATGTACAGTATATTGATAAGGGGAGTATATCTAATTATACTATTTCATTGACAAATGTATATACTATCAGTTTAGTCAAATTTTATAAGTATATAGATTTTTGAGTTATAACTTTGAAAGTAGTTTTGTCAAACATCTCAACTAATGTCAAAAGGGGAGATTGTTACTAATTAACTAAGTTGCCATTAGTCTTATGTTCAAAGTTATTCTAGTTGGTTACTACTACCGAATCATGCAGTCAATAAATACAGTGCAATCGGTTATAGAAGAAAGTAGTCTCAGAGCTTAGTATACACCAAGAAGTCTATCGAGTAATGTTCTATGACTACCAAGCAACAAAGATGATACACCAAGTTGATATACACTGAGTGAAACGTGTTACCAGATTCATTGAACTTGGACACACATATGGAAACATGTTACAAGATCGAGGAACATAGAATCTTTATCTCATTGGAAATTGCACTTATAGATTTTGTATGATTTTGAGGTCATCTATCCAATGAAATATTTTGTATGGTTATTTATTTGATAAATCATGTTTGTAAGATCGAAGCATGAACCTAATCAACAACATAAGAGATCTATTCATACAACATGAAATAAGGATCAACATAAGTGTATGAAGCAGACATGTGTAACAGATCAGGAAGCACAGAGTATTGTGACTGTCAAAGACACAGAGGTCATCGAGAAGGATTTCAGAGTACAGTCAAGGAATAGAGTAAACAAAAGGGTTTACCGAGTTAATATATGGATTACCGAGGTATGCTATAAGCAAGGTAATATCATTTTGAGCACATAGAATCTGCTATAACATTCCAAATGTAAAGTTGCAGATATTTTGTAAGATTTGATTGTAATATTTTGAGTTGTAAGAGAAACCTCTAACAGGGTAAAAGACTCTAACTAAGTCTATAAATTGTAAAGCCTCTAACTAGGTGCAAAATTTAGATTAAGTGTTGTAAAATCCTTTAGCAACGTAGATCTAATAGATCTTGATACTCATAATAGGGTAAGCTATCAGAAATAGCTAAACATGTGGCTCTAATCGAGCAGCCTTTATTATTGTAGTAGTCAAGTTGTGGGTGTCATCCCCACCGTAGTTTTTCTCTCTAACCAAGAGTTTTTGCGTAACCAAAATATATGTGTTATGGAGTGAATCATGTATGATTGTTATTTATTTGTTTTAGCATTATATTATGTTACAACAATATTCAGTTTATGCTTAGCAGTAAAGTTATTGTTGAAGAAAAGTTTTGAAGTACTGATTCACCCCTCCCCTCTCAGTACATTAGCTTTCCATATTGGACCTAACAAGTTACCATACATGTATAAGTCAACAACTTTCTATTCAATAGCTAGCTTGATTCCATTTACCAAGGCTTCATATTCTGCAATATTGTTTGCACAAGGAAAGAGGATCTTGTATGCCTTTGGGATTGAGTATCTTTGAGCCAAAAGTGGCCCCAGTCATGTACCAGTAGCTGATATGTAGAAAATTAAGGGTTTGTCTTGAATTGGTGGCATTAAGATAGGTGGATTAGAAAGATATTCCTTGATCTGCTTTAGGTGTTGTTCACATTCTTCATCCCATTTATATGTAACTCCTTTCTGTAAAGATTTTTTGAATGGTTGAGCTTTATCTATGAGCTAAGAAATGAAGCGTCTTATTGATTGGAGTCACTATTGTAGAGTCCTCATTTGAATGACATTCTTTGGAGGTGACATTTCCATTATAGATCTAACTTTTTCTAGGTCCACTTTAATTCCTTTTGTTGAAACAATGTATCCTAGGAGCTTGCCAGATGTAACTCCAAATGCACATTTCTTAGGATTTAGATTGAATTTAAATTTTTCCATCCCGTCTAAGATTGGACCGAGTTCTAAGAGATGTGTTGACCTTTTCATAGATTTGAGTAGGGTATCATCGACATAGTCCTCCATGTTTTTTTGCATCATATCATGAAAGAGCATTGTTAAAACTCTTTGATAAGTGGATCTCGCATTCTTTAAGCCGAAGGGCATCACATTTCAGTAGAAAGTTCCACATGCATAGGTGAATGTTGTTTTCTCTTGATCCTCGGGTGCAATTTTGATCTGAATGTATTCAAAAAAACCATCCATCAGAGAGTATATTTCATAGCTGGTAGTCATGTCCACTATCATATCTATGTTAGGTAGTGGAAAATCATCTTTTGGACATGCTTCGTTTAAATCTCTGAAATCTATGCAAAAATGTATTGATTTGTTAGGTTTGGAATCATGTACAATATTAGATATCCACTCAGCATAATCAATTGTTTTGATGAATCCATCTTTTAGTAATTTTTCTAGCTCAACCTTAACAAGTAATGCAACATGAGGATGCATTTTTCAAAGTTTTTGCTTGATAGGTTTAAGTCTGGGAGCAATAGAAAGATGATGCATTATGAGGTCAGGATCCAGACCTAACATATTAGCATATGTCCATGCAAAATTGATCTTTTTGTCCATGAAGAAATTAGAAAATTCTTTCATTTCTTCTACTGATAGGGATTGAGCTATATGTATAATATGTTGAGTTTCTTATATTCTGTTGTTCACTGCTTGTATAGGTTCAATCAGCATTGATGAGCATTCTTGAAAGTGATTAGGCAAAATGTCAAGTGTTTCACCTACAGGTGCCTTAGAGAGGTTTTCACCGTTATGTACATCTTTTATTTTCACTATTTTTTATTTTGACACCACTACAATGTGGTTTTCGCCATCAGAAAACTTATTTTTCTTTTTTTTATTTTTGAGACTAAGATACTTGGCATCTGCTTTTGTCATGTTCTCACTTTGTTCACTAGTGGAAGAGTTCATTTGTTCGACTGCATTAAGATAACAGGCTAATGTATACTCATTGGCAAAGGTAGGAATATTCAAGGGTTGATCTTGGAGAGCATAGTCAATAATCTCAAGATGTACTAGGGATAAAGATTCAACAGGTTCAAGGGAATTCATGGTATTGTCATCACAACCTCGAACAAACAAGTTGAGTTCTAGAAGACTACCTTGTGTAAGCATTTCAAGACCAGAAAGAGTAATAACATGATTATCGAAGTTTATGTTAGCATTTAGAGGATCTAACCCAGCATACCTACCACTAGCACCTTCTTCTACTTTAGACAGGACTAAATATTATGGTTCAACATTAACAGGTGTCATATGTAAAATTCATCATCAATTCAACTTGAAATAGAGGGAAATCATGAATCCCTATCTGAATCAAAGAATCCTAAAACAAACTCAATGAAATAACACAATCAAACAATAGGAATTTAAATATCAATAAAATCTCCCTATCCCATGACTGCATATTGCTTCCATTATTCTTCTTGTTGAAAGTTGATTGAGAGGTTTTTGGAAGAAAACAAAGTGAGATAAAAATAGGAATTGAAAAGATAATTGAATTAATTAATTAATTAATTGAATTAATTAATTTAGCATGTGCTTGCACTTTGAATTTGATTTTCAATTTAAACTTTGCATGGGATTTAATTCAAATATTGAATTTATTTTAATTCAATTTGATATTTCAATATATTTAGAACTTGACTTTGGAATTCAATTTGATTTTTGAAATCATGTACATGTATTTGAAATTAGAGTAAATTAGAAGAATTAGAATTAGAATTTGAAACTTAGAAGAAATAATGCAATTAAAAGAAATAAATAGTTAATTAAATAATTTAAAGAAACTATTTAATTATTTAGAAATTAAATTTAATTAAATAATAAAGATTATTAAAATTAAAGGATTAAAATCACAATTAATATTTAATTAATATATTTAGAAGAAGGTTGAATAATTAGTTTATTAGAGATAGAAATTAAGAATTAATTTATTTAAATACTAAAGATTATTTAAATTGAGGGATTAATAATCATTATTAATTAAAAAATAAATATTTAATTAACATTTAGAAAATGGTTTAAATGATTAAATGATGATAGAATTGAAATTGAAATAATTAATGAGATGACAAAGAAATACGAATTTAGAAGAATAAGATTAATTAACTTAATTAAATAATTAACGAATTATTTAACTATTTGGATGAATAATTAGTACATGATCAATGAGACATTTTTTAGGTGTCTACAACAGGTTCTTCAGACAAAGTTTTGACATTGATGACAGGGTATTCATAGTTTGGTGTCGAATAGGTAATATCATAAATATATCTTATTTCAGAGTGATCAGAGTCAGAAGATGAAGCATCTGACTCCTCTTCAAGTGGCTTAGTGAAAACATTTATTGTATCAATATCAACATATTTTATGTTGCAAGTTCCTTCATGATTTGGTTCAATGATCACTTGTAGTTGACATACCTGTTGACATAACCTTGATGAATTTTTTAATCTATGTCTTCTTTCCCATTCAGCTTCCTCTAGATTGATGATCGGTCCTACTTGTCTAGCCTTGAGTTGTTCATTTTTATTCCCATTTGATTTGGTCTATCTCATTAGAGGGAGATACACTAGGTTAAGAATTTTCTTGCGCTTTTCCTTCTTTTAGTTGTTGTTCATAATCTTCTTGTCTTTTAGTTTCATTTCCTTTATTTCTCGTTGTAGCTTCAAGTGTATTATCTCTTGTACTTTGTCTATGATATCATTAGCTTCTTTAGGATTTTCTTCGGTAGATGCATCTGATAGAGGCTCTGGACCCCATTCATACTCATTTGAGTTTGTTTTTGAATCCTCTTCTTGCAGTCTTCTCGTATATGTAAAAGGAATGTTAAGTGGTGCAAACATGTCTTTAATTCCTTCCACATCTTGTCTTATGTCTTCTAGAATATCTAGTTCTTCTAGTCTTACTACTGATATATTTGAAACTTGATTACAAGCTAGTTCTTCTCTCTTGATTGTCAGTTCTTCTTGTTCTTTCTCATACTCTTCCTAAATTTACTGAGTATTTGTTTCTTGTGATGTTTGATATAGTATCTTTTTCCTCCAATTAGGTTGTTGATGAGAAGTGTGTTTTTTATTTGATGACTCTTCTAGATGGTATCTGAGTCCAGTTTTATCATTTGTAGACTTAGTTTGTAGCTTGATAGGTTCGATGATTCCTTCTTGGCTCTTTCCCAGAGGACCACTACCTGAATATCCCATGCGTTGAATCATCTTATAGCTTGGACCATATTGTTTAGGGGAAATATCATAGTTTTTCCCTTCTCTATTTTCACTCTCTTCTTTGAAAAGCCATTTGAGAACATCCGCCTCTTCTATTTCATCCACAAGGGAAGTAGAGAAATGTACAAAAATACCATCATAGATGACATTTGTGGTTGAAGTTTGTGGCTTCATAGCCTCATATGGTTTTCCATACTATCTTGGTGATGGTGGAAGAGACATTAGTGAGAGTACAGGTTCTATCTTGTATCCATCCATGCTAGTACCTATGTTTTTCAATTTTTTTCTAAGACTTTCATCAAAGTTTCTGAACTTTCAGCTATAGAGGTTTCTTTGTTATGAGGAACAAGGGTATCAACACATTGTTTTAAAGCATTAAAGGTGTAGGTTGTATCAATAGGAACACTAACTTCAATTCCATTGTAGGGAAATTTCAGGCACTGATGGTAACTGCTTGCCTTTCGTGAATTCATGGTCTTCCTAGGAAGATGTTGTAGGATAGAGGAAGATCAAGTACCTAACAAATAACATGTCTTTCTATAGGTCTCACCCTAATCCCTAATAGTACCGGACCTTTAGAGGTTATTTCTTCTTCATCATAAGTTGTGATTGTTATTTTCTTTGTTGGATCAATGACATTCTCAGAAAATCCTAACTACATCAGTAAATTGTAGGTACAAATATTCAACCTCACACCTCGATCTTTCAAAACATGCATGAATCAATGTTTATGGATCATATCTTCAATGTGAAATGGCTAGTTATGTGGATTATTCAAGGAATGGATATTTGAGTGGTAGTTCATTTCAATTGTTCAACAATGCTATAACCAGAAGAAGATGATGAAGCCAGTTGTTTGGATTTAGCCACAATCATATCTAGTTGTTTATTTGAAGAAGTCAGTAGGTTTGATGTTGTCAATGGATTCTATGATGTCATATCAAGAGAGGAGGAACTAGCTCCTTTGAGAGTAACCATTTTTTGAGCGTAGGTCACGACATTAGTAGTTCGTGTTTTGTTTTATTTATCTTTGAATATGACCACATTGCAATATTCAGATTGGGAAGGTTCAAGCATGTTAATAATATTATCATTGTTGGCATAGGTGTAATTGACTTTGGCACCTCCCTTTGATCTTGAAAAATCACCCTACTCATAAGCAGGTAAGGGATCTTTGAAATCTTTATGATCAAAATTGGTTGCATGATTTCCAACAATAATTTTACTAGCATTTATAAGGTCTTGAATATCGTGTTTTATTTTCATGCAATTATTTTTTGTATGACCCTTGTTTCGATGATATTCACAGTACTCATTTTCCCTCCACCATTTGGGTTTGACCTTAGGATCATATGGCTTGGGGTTATCAGGCAATATGATCATTTCATTTGCCAATAGAGTCTTAAGAGTTGACACATAGGATTCTCCCAGAGGAATAAAATCACGTTTAGGTTTTCAAACCCAAGGCTTCTATTTAAACCACTCTTTTGATTTCTTGGGTGGATTTTCTACAGTGCTTTCAACGGCTTTGAGGGCTTGTGTGCCACTAGTCAAATTGAATACTATGGGTTTTGGTTTTGGTTTAATATTATCAGCCACTGCATCCTTAATAACATTTTTTTAATTATCTTTGTCATATTTCCAGTATTTGTTCTTCTCTTTGAAACTAGAGCCTTGATGTGTTTCTTTATAAAGTGATATATCTCCTTTCCTTACAAGCACATCCTCCATTTTGAGAGTGTTTTCCACCATCTTGTTGAATGAAGGGTATAATTGCATTTGGATATTATATTTCAACTCAAGAATTAGATTATTAATAAATATGTCCATCTTCTTAGAATCAGGAATGGGTCGTGAATATCTAGAGAACATCTTTCTCCAATATTGAAGGAAAGTGAGAAAAGGTTCTCTAATCTTCTGTTTGGTATTACAAAGCTTGATCTTTATGACCGAATGATGAATTTTATAGGATTATTATTGTAGAAACAATTCAACCAGTTATTCAAAAGATTTAATTCCCATAGGAAGGCTTGAAAACCATTCCATATCTTGTCCTCCTAAACTTCTTGGAAAGAGGCACATGAGATATGTTTGTTTGTGCATGAACTCCATACATAAATTACATAATTATCGGACATGGTCTTTAGGATGTGAGTTATCGTCATATTTGTCAAACTTAGGAATCTTCACTCTTCAAGGAAATGGAGGCATGGAAAGGTTCTTATCAAATGGGAATGGGCAAATCGTGTCCAAAGAATACTTTGTAGATGATTTACCCTTGTTTTTCAATTCCTTGATTTAAGTTTGTAGTGCTTGCAATTATTTGTTTACCATCATTAATGGAGTATCTTCTTCTTTAGTGATAAGGATTTCAATGTTATAATCAATGGGAAGTTTAGCACATTGTTTTGCCAACTCTAGGAAATGCTCTTCTTTTTATCTAGCCATGACAATTTTCATCATTTTTTGGAAATCTTTATCAGTTTGACAGTTATTTATAGTAGCTTTTGTAGGTTCAAAAGTTTCAGACTCACTAGATGAGGAGTCACTATCAATAGCATGGGTGCTAATATTATTATGAGTGTTGCATTTAGTAGCTTCTCTTTCTTGCCTTCCTCTAGACATGGTGGGAGATAAGGGTTGATAAAAAATTGGTATACTTTATGATGAAGGTTTATCAGAGATGGGATCTTCTATAAAGAATGGATTAGCTTGTGATGAAAAGGGTTATCCCCTACTTTTTGCATCTATCTTATGATAACTTCTAGTTTGAATAGGCATTTACAATCAACGTGACCAAGAGCTAGGAGTGTTATAGTAGGCAAGATTAAGTCAGAGCTAGTTGTTTGTTTGAGGTTTGTTTAAGGAGATGAAGACCAAGTCTCATTTTAGGAATGATATATCCTATATAAGACGTGATCTAAGAAGATCAGATTGATGAGGGTTTGATTGAACTAGCTGAGATATAATCAACAAAGTCATATAACACAACGTCTGGGGTACACTGTCAAGATTGTTTATGCTCAAGATTAAAATGACCAGATATACGCTCACTATAAATTGATTAATCAAGTATGATAGATCTAGAAGATTACTTATTAGACAATAATTTAAGGACTCCCAAATGATAAACTAGAAAATTTGTATGAGTTGTTGACTATTTTCATATGATAATTTAATGATGTTCATACGACAAACTATTAAAGATGATGATGCCTCATACGACAGTTGACAGTTAACCAAACGATAAATCCCACTAGGTAGTATGACTAACTAGAAGACTCGTACGACAGTTGACAGTTAACTAGATGATAATTCTCATGGACCTAGATGACAAAGTAGAAGACTTGTACAACACAGGACCGGAAAGGGAGGAGTTTCTAACAAGGATAGAGTTTTGACCACTGAGTTTTTTATGTTTTTGATTGTTTTCTAGTTTCAAAGTTTTAGTTTTCAATTTACAGGATAAAAACATAGCAAACACGCAAGATCCAAAGTGACTCGAAACACAACATGCTAATTCTAAGGAAGTTGGCTGAGAGAGAAAACATTTTCTAGCAGACTCAGGTACATACCCAATAGCTAATCAGAATACGACGGATAAGTCTCATGCAATTGATTCTCAACACCGTATTAGCCGACTCCAAATGCTAATGGGGGCACGAAATGGAAAGTATCTTGGGAGAGTTACTATCTCTCTTGCACAAAGATTCCCCCTTTTCAAGGTGAACCGGGTAGCTACTATCTTATAGTTCTTAGTAAGGATTTCCATTCAAAATTACCCCTTGAAGTCGTTCAAGCGTGATTGAGGCCTATAGCCTGATAAAGTACTGAACCAAGATATAGTCACACAAGCATGATTGAGACCGTGAGGCCCTACAAAAATGCCCGATGTGAGAGATCTCAAAGAGAAAACTCGAATAATCCCATCCTCCTAGACTTTAATCCCAAAAGGCCTATTTATTATAGTGAGTTGGAATGCTTGGGTTTAGCTATACTCACTTAGGTCATTCTCATAGGGTGATTACTTTTTCCAACTGTGACAGGCCCGCTAAAGGAACACAAGTCTCAAAACTAGAAAAGCTTCAAGGGTTATATTTTTATTGTTATGTAAAAAAGAGCATACTCTCCTACCTTTTAGACTCTTCCCAAACACAAAAAGTAGATTTGTTCATTAACCATATCACAATTTAAATGCCTAAAAATGAATTAAATAATACACAATGTTTAGTTGATTCTCTTTAGGCAACCTGCAAAAAGAACACATTAGTAGTCATGTTGTTTTTTATCAATGGAATCTTTGACAAGTGTAATTTTGATTGATGGATTCTTTGACAAGCATTCTGAAAAAAATTAGTTAGGCTCTATAAATATCTAAGACAGACAAAAGATGTATCAAGGTTAGCATTAGTAAATCAAATTCAATTCAAGAAAAAACCCTAAAAAGAATAATTTTTCTCAAATGAGAAAATTAGAAATTTGTACAACAATTCTCACTGAACCAGATGAGTATTCTCAGCGAACCAGATGAGTAAATAATAAAATTATAGAAGTAGAATATCATACAAGGATTCCCACAGAACTGTACAACAAACTCATAACTCATACTATGTGATGCCAAAGCTCGTACGACAGTGCAAATATTTTACAGATGAAATCTGGAAAATTAAAAGGATTGATCTGCAAGGCCGAAAATTGTAATCTTTGAGCCCCATAGTGGGTGCCAAAAATGTGTGTGAAAAGTGGACTTGTATTTGTATCTGAATACACAACACTTCAATAAGTCATTAGATGCATGGTTAGTAAATAAATAATCAATGAATAATAAAACCATTACAAAGTGACCTATTGCCTTCTAATAGATGTGAGTTTTATTCTTGCTCTCAGATTTCTTTATGCAACACCAGTGACTAGACGACACCTAAATGAAGAATTTAATCTATATGAGCACAAAATTGAGCTAAATGGATGAAAGATTAAGCTAGATGAGTGAATATTGAGCTAGATGAATTAAAGCAATCATGATTAAACTAATATGCAATAAAATAAGATGTAATATTCTCAATGCACAAAATCTCAATGAACCAAGAGCAAAAACAACATAATAATAATGAATCTCTAGCGTAATCTATATGAGATATGAGAGACTGAATTTATAGAAAATCCAGAGAGAGACCAATGGTCAAGATCAATTAATTATGAGCGACCGAGATTCTCCAAGAGCAAGCACAATCTAGGTGAATTGATGTGATTGGCTGCTTTTCTTAGCTTTAAAGGAAATTGAAGTAATTTTAAGATAAAATCAGAAAAACTGATTTATTCCATATTTTTATTCAATTTTGATGTTTAATTGATTTAATTACTTTTCTAAGATTTTTCAATTTAATTAATTTCTTTTTTTTACAAATCAATTCATTTTTTCAAATTAATTTCTGATTTTTTGCAAATTAATTCCTTTTTAATGATTTAGTGGAAAATTGATCTATTAATTAAATATGATTGGATATTTAATTAAATAAAAAGGATAATTGATTGAAATGATTTACTTGGAATGATTAATTAATTAAATAAATATTTAATTAATATATAATGATTTATCTTCCATGTGACATTGATGATTGAGGAAGTAATTAATTAGATGCTCATGGTTGACTTAATTAGCTTTGGTTAGGACCTTGGTGATGTAGCTGAGATTAGGGGCCCATGGTTTAAGTGACCATTTTTACGGTATTACATGTTTAATGCTTGTGCTTAACTTTACAAGCACACTAATATTTATAATATTGTCAATGGGAAGAGTGAAATTTGAATTCTTTGCATGGTTTTTAGTGTTCAATGAACTCATGTTCTTTCAAATTTTAGCCATTTTATCTTTCTAGAAATTTAATTATGCTCATGTGTGTGTTTGCCACCATGTAATGTCAAAAAGCATATATTGTGTTGTGAGAATTAGTGGGAAATATGAAATACTTTTCTCTCTGATTCAACAAAAATATCCTTTTTTTAATTTCAGTGAAGAAATACCACTACGTAGATTCTGATGGTAACACTTTTGTATGATTTGATAGATACGTAAAACTAGTATATATCTATTGTACATTGTTTCATTAAAATTTATTTTCCATTGTTCCACTAAAATTTATTTTCTACTAACTAATTATAAAAATAAAGGCCCCCATTAGATATCCCTCCATATTATTATATATAGATTGTTTATTCAAGCATACTTAATCAAGACATGAGCAACTTGTGAATTTTGTTCAATATTTTTTGGCTAAAATTTTGGGAGCATAATATGTTGGTCTTGCTATTTTTAGTTTTATCCTTAATGTGAAAAAATAACTATTCTAAGTTGACCAAAAGGTGATTTTACTTTTTTTATATAAAACATCACTCCTAATGAATTTCATCTTCTTCGATTATCTCATTATTCCCTTCCAAGAGAAATTATTATGATGCAACAACCAATCTTAGTTCAAGGAGAAACAAGCTATAGCAAGACATATTCAATTATGTTATTATAACAATTTCATGATGGACTTTATGATTATTTAAACACATGGATGATTTATCCTAAGAGAATTATATCATCAATTGAAGGTGTGACCATTTGAATCAAGCATCTAAATTAAAACTTATATTTCTATACATCATTGTTGAAGGTTTATTACTCAAACCTATATATAGAAAGACCATTTTTATCTTCTTATGTACAAATCCATCTCATTAGAAAATTCAAATAGAGTACACACGAGCATAGTGAAAACAAAGATAGATTTAGTGGGACCCAGTTAACCAAAAAAAAAAAGAGGACAAGGGTACCTAACATAGTTATATGGTATTTCAGCCTAAAAGTTGGCCAAACAGAATGATAGAATCTCTTGTGACCATTTTGCACCTATTCTACATATGAACGCCTATTTGGATGAGGATGCCTAGAAAGAGTGTTCACCTAGTTTTAGCTTAGATTTTTATGATAGCTTCCTCTTTGCATACCCTTCTCAGATCTAGGTTTGTTCTTTTATTATCAGTTTTGCATCTATCTATTAATGTTGCTTATGGTCAAATTTGCATCTTTTAGCCCTATTTCTTAACATTCAATTTTTCAATCAATTCATCTTATTAAATAAATAACAGAATCAATCAATTAAGTGTCCAAATCTCACCAATAGGTCTAAAGTTAAGGCCTAATTTAGTTATTATATTCTATTATCATATTCTATTATATAATAGTTTTATTATTATTATATGAAATTTATATTTTCTTTATTTATAATATTATGTTCTTACTAAGTGCTACCATAGGGGATAAACCCCACCATTAAACATCAATTAGGAATTAAAGTATATTATGCATGTTGTGCAACAAGCCATTAGTTCAAATTAATAATCCTATCTACCTATTGGGCAGAGAACGGGTCCCCAAAAAATCTAATGTAGTTGTCAAGCTTGCCTAAATTATTCTATTGAATCTTTTCTCTATACAAATAAATCCGCTCATATATTTTCTTCCTATTAACTGTAACAATATTAAAGATCCTTGTTATTAGCCCATGCTTGGGCAAAATATTGATGAATGGGATAGCCCTTCTAACTATATCCACACTATCACTCACCACTAATTTATGAACCATGATAGTACCCAATGTAAATTTTTCCATGATTTGGATTATAGTAGAATAAAAGATCTCTTAAAACCAATCCATTGTAGAAATGCATGCTCAACCACCTATTCTCACCAAATCCTTTAACAATCACCTTCATAGTATCTTCATCCTTAATCTTGACAAATCTATGGAGTTTCTAGTCTCTAGTTTCCTCATTTCATTTGTATCTAATACCATAATAAAAAAATATGACAATCCATTTCACACCAATTTAATCTCTTATCCCTAATATATACTCCTCTTCATGAGGACCAAAACAAGCCAAAGATCTCAAGATCAATAACATTAGGGAGAAGTACAACGTATGACACCAACACCATCAAGAAAAGGGAAGAATACTCATATAGTAGACGACAACCAAGAGGCCCAAGGGACATATAGGATCCATAAAAAATTTATATAGTATGACCCTATTCACTCACATTAGCTACATGAAATTGAGTCACCATAATATATTGGCAAGATTCAAGGAGAATAGTCAAAGTATATGAGACAAAAATATATTTCCCTATTCCTTATTCAATTTATCTACCAATCTAACCTCAAGATATCTAAAAGTTAAACCATCCCAAAAAGTTAGGCAAAAATCCAAGATGTCCTCTTCTTGGAAAATTCTCACATTAGCCAAAAGGTCTACTTTGTTGTTTGTGTCTCACTATACATGCATGATAGAGAAATCATTCATTCCCTCCAAAAACTACTAGAATCTCTAGATCTAGGCTTTCAAATTCCAATTGGTTATGCCATATATCTTTACTATGTTGATGCATAGTATTAAGTCTCCCTCTATGTCAATTTTATTCATACATTTATCATTGCATATCCAAAGACCATGGATGAGGGCTTCCATCTCAAACTCATTATTGAGGGCCATTACAATCCTCTAAGATAGGTCCTAGATTAGGTAGCTATAATAATCAAGAATAATTTGTTTAGTAATAGCAATACTATGATTTCCATTTGCTTCCCCATCAAAGATCAACTTTAAACATCCCCTTAGGGGGTATCCATTTCAACATTTTTTGTTTTTTAATACTTTTTTGTTATGTTCATCTTCTTCAAAACCATTAGTCCTTGCTAGTATTTTTTGCAATTCATTTTCCCAACAATGTAAATGTTAGCCTAGAGTATATCCATCCTTTTATATTTTAAGTTTCATGGATTCCTATCTCTATATTTTTAATACCTCTACTGGGGCCTCTAATTTGCAAATGATCCTTCTATTTCACTCTTTAAGTGTATGCCACATCACCATATATTGTGATGAATACCATATGTTGGCCCACACAAAATTGTAATTTACTCTTAGCTAGCTTATAATAAAATTTGTGATGTCATTGTGATGTAGAGCAGACCAATCTATCTAGTCCTCACATTGGGATCAAACAAATGAATAGTTTATGATAATGTGATTAGTCATCTCTTCTCTACTCTTATAGAGACAGCTCTAAATTAGACTATTTATACCTATGCATCAAAGTTGATCATTGGTTCATATGGACTTATGAATAACAATCCATAGAAAGGCTACTACCTTAGGTAGGAATGAATGAGGCCAAGAAAGCCATGATGGCCAATAACTTAGTATTTTTCTTATGTTTGTTGAGTTAAATTTCCAATCTTACTAGTATATACATTTTGATCTTTCACTCACATCATCTAATTGTGTTCCTTTTCATTCAAAGTTTTTTTTCTATTTCTTAATTCAGTGTGGAGAGTAGATGTTGATTTTGTTAAAAAGGATAAGTGATTGATCTCAATCTATTTGAAATTCTTAGTTGCGGGGTAAACCACCCTCCTAATATAATATGCTAAAATCCTCCCCGCATAATTTTGGAGAACCATTTCACATCCACAGAGCCCTTTAACATCATTCCATGAATCTCCCAAGGATTTGGTTGTCTTACCATTATTAATCTTCCAATATATATAGTCATTGATTAATGTCCTACAATACCACAAAATCTCCCAAATAGTCAATCCTCTATTGATGTTTAAGTTTGTGAGAATTATATTGGGGCCTTTATTATCTAGGTACTTTCTTCAAAAAACATTTACCATAGGATTTGTGGTTCTTTGAACATATTCTAAACCAATTTTGATCCTAAATCCAAATCCTAAGTGTTCAAATTTTGAAGTCCCACCCCACCATCAACTTTTACCAAGCATATCATATCCTACTAAACCAACATGATTATTTTCTCATCCTTTGATCCTCCCCGCAAGAATTTTTCATCACTCATTCAATAGCCACAAATAATTTATTTGTTAATTGGAAATAAGACATAACATAAATAGGGACTACATCCAAAATTTCCCCGCATCATTATTATTCACTCAATAAGCATCACCCACTTACTTATCCATAATGAAGCCATTTATTTGTAGTTATTAATCACAACATCCGATTAATTTTTTCCTTTTGTGCTCAAGAGAACCCCAGTTCACCTTAGCATTCGGAGGGGAGACCCTTAATCAAGAAACCTAGAAGGCCCATGACTCTCTTCTAAAACTGCTTCTTTGTGTTAAAGAAGAAGCTCATGAGTTTTCTTTGTTGAGTGTTTGATTGGACAAATATGCATAATCCTCTATGATATCCTAATATTACCATTAACTTCCTTTATGTTGATTCCCCAAATAGAATATTGTTATCTATGAATTGGATGTGTGTTATAGCTTCTACATTTTCCAAAATGATTACCTCATTCCCATCTATTCAAATAGTGCCTAATTTCAAATGAATGGACCATTTCATCTATCACAGTAACAAAAAGGAAAGGCAATAAAGGGTTGTCCTACCACAAATTGTTAGTGGATTCAAAGAAACCATGTAAGGATCCATTCACCAAAATTAAAAATCACATTGTGGAAACACATTCATAAATCCATTCCAACCATATCTTATTGAAACCAGATTTTTCCACTATTGCAAGAAGTAAGCTCCCCTTAAACCTATCATATGCTTTTATAACATCCAATTTGATCATGATGCATTTTAGCATGTCACTTGGTATAGTATGAATAATTTGATTCACCAAAATAAAACTATCAGTGATCTCTCTTCTAGGCATGCAACTAGTCTACTCCTCAAAAATTAAAATCCTAAGACTTTCTTTAGGTACTTAGCCATTTCCTTTGCTAAAAAAAAATAGATGATATTAAAAAATGATATGGAATGAAACTCAGTGAAAGATTTACAATTGGCCATTTTTTTGATGGGCTTTATTACAATGTTGGTTATATGGTTTACAAAAAAATTCATCTCTCTGAACTCTTCAACCAATTATCAAATGTTGTTACCCAAAAAATGCCAACGTTTTTTTATTAAAAAGTGTAGGAATTTTTTGGGGGCCAAGTAAATTATTTTGATGTAATTAAAAGGTATGTATTTTAACTTTAGCAAAAGAAAAAAGAGTAGAAGAATATACTGACCATCATCATTGATACACTTTGGAATGCAATCTAAGAAAATATTATCCAAATGGCCATGAACCACTCCCTTATGAGCTAACAAGGATGTAAAAAAAATGAGTAGCTTCCATCTTTGTCTATTCCTGATTGTGTGCAATCCTCCCATGATTGTATATAATATCATCTATTATGTTATGTAATATATTTTCCCTATTCAAAGAGTGGAATAATTTAGTATTCAAGTCTCTATCTTTGATTTATATTTCCCTTGTCATTTCCTGATATTATAGTTCTTCTCTTCCAAGGAGTTCATCATGTTCCTTTTGAAGATTATTCAAGATTATTCTCTTTTTTGAATCTTCCAAAAATATCTTGTGTTGGATTATTTTTCATTGAGATCAACAATCTCCATTTCTATTCTTTCCTTTTTCTTAAAAATTCTTTTGAAGATAACAATTTTTCATTCTTTTATCTTACACTTACGAATTGAAGTTTCTTGGACAATATACAATTGATAGTTCCTTTACCTCATGGGAAATCTCTCCACCACTTCTTAATGATATCAAACATCTTCGTATCCTAAAACCGTATAAATTCAAAGTTAAAGTAACCATTCGTGTGGACATCGATCATCTAATTATCTAGAAACACAAGGAAACTGTTAGAACATGTTGATAAGCTTATAAAGAACTGAGAGGGGTCTGAATCAGTGAAAGAAAAAATAGTAAAACATTAATTGTAGACTGATAAAAAGATCTAACCAATTTATAAATGACTTTGCATATAATCCAAAATGTTAAAAAAGTATTCACTACAAGCAAAATATTCACCATAGCACAAATATTTATATGTGAAAAATCAAACTAGGAAAAACTACGGTGAGATGGAACTCACAAGATAACTATATACATAATTGACCGGTTAAGGTCTACAAATGCTCTATTAGGAGAATATCCTATTAGAGATCTCAAGCCCTATTAGGAGCAATACCTAGTTAAAGGTAACCTGAGTGGAGGGTTTAGATCCAAATTAATGAATCGCCTTGTTAGAGGATTTATACAAAGAAGCTTGTTGGAGCTTACCCAGTTAAGGGATTTTACTATTGTAGTGGTAAGAGAAAAAAAATTAGATTGATCTAATAATATCACCTTTGTTGGTTTAGATCCTTCTCTGCGCATACATTACTATATCACCGACATACTCTTCAATTCCTTCAACAAATTACATCTACTTTAACTCATATCATAACTTGGATCTCGTATATCAAATAACTCATCACAATGTCTTTTTATAGATATTAGATTTGATTTCAGCTCCTCAACCTTGACACAATTTGCTAGGCTCAATGAATTTGGACAATCTTCCTTAACATGACACAAATCACCACCATAGTATCAGTCGATGGTAACACATCACAATTAGTGACAACTCATCACACAAACTAGGAAAACTGGTCAGAGCACCAATACCGGTTCAGTGTTGACCACTTCAAATAAAATATTAACTCAAACCGATTCAATTGAATTCATATTCGGTGATTGTCTCCACGCTCCTTGACTTTATCTGTTGCATCTCAAACTATTAACTCTGGAACTAATCAAAACCAATTGACTTATCTACATATACTAGTTTAGACAACTTCATACCAGTTAGACTTCCACTATACATATATGATATCGGTTAACAATATAATGACTCAATTGTACCAATTTATCTTAACTGGTATACTAAGATGACTATGACATTTAGATGGCAACAACATTGTCCCCCTTTGGCATTGATGGCAACACTTAGGAAAATTTTGAAAACTAAGCGTGCTTACAAAATGTAGAGACTCTATAGATTCCCCCTTAGCATAGGATTCTCCCTTTGACATCATACATGATTACATACAAAATTTTCACTTATATTACTCCCCTTTTGACACCAATGACAAAGATATGCAAAAACATGAATAGATAAAGTATCATAATCACACTTGCATTAATAAAAACATAGAGGAGTTAATATAGAAATGTCTACAGCTGAGAAAGTTTATCAAATACAGATTTAAAGTCTTTTTGCACAATAGTAAGGTCAGTAGACCATGTCTCAAATAATGCAACAATAATCTCTAGTTGAGTCCTTATCTGAAATGCCAGTTCCTCTATTGGGTTCAAAGTGCTCATCTTTGGTGTGGCTAGGATTGCATTAGAATATAGAAAGATCCTTTACAATACCTTTGATTTTGGCAATAAAATCATTCGAAGCTCCTGTAAGGTTTTTGACCTTTTTTGTTGTTTCAGCCTCTATCTTTGTTAACTAGTGCCAGTATGACTCAACAGTCTGTCCATAAGTGATAAATGAATAATAATGAAGCTTAAAATATTCTATATAACCTTTTAGTTCTGCTTCATTTTTTTGTCATGGTTTTATTAAATCTTCATAAAAAAAATCACTTAGGCATACTTTTCTCAAAATCTTGTGACCTTTAGTCGTGGTAATAGAGATTTGATTTTTGTTATGTACAAGACTCCCCCGGTCGATGTCAATACACTTGATCAACTCTATTGATTTCTTCTTCCTATATTCTTTCTCAGTATTCACTTGTGTTGTTTCCTCCAAAGTGTTGACTTGATCAGTAACAGATGTACATAGAATATCATTTGAAATACCTAAAATGTCAACATCCGGTAGGAGATTTGACAATACATCTATTGTGGTCTGGAGAACCTCCTTCTACTTCTTGATCTTCATTTTCTCTGCTTTTGCCTGAAGTTCCAATGACAACTTCATCATCTCATCTGCATCATCAGCTATGACAATGTTTATAGGTAAACTGGGTTCAATTACAGCTTACTTTTGATCCTTATTACTAGTTTTATCTCCTTTATTTGTCTCTTGATGTACCCATTCTTCAGATGTCTTTACTAGTTCCTTATCTTTTTCTTGGTCTTTCTCTTTTTGAACTTCCTTTACTTCCTCTATTCCCTTTCCCAGTTGCTATTCTTTTTCATTATCTGGTTCATTATTGGTATCAGTTGTATTAATAGTATCATGAGTATCTTTAGTATCATCAACAAAGAATATGAATGGTGGTGAATTAGTGTCATTCTTATCATTGTCAATGTATATTTCATCTAGTATAGTTATTTCTTCAGTTTCCAGCTCCAGTGGAGCTCTGGTTTCAGTTTGACTAGATATTTCATGATAATTCTTCAATTGTTCATTCATTCTCTGAATATCTTTGGTAGCTCAATGAGTATCATCTTCTACTACCTGGATTTTTCCTTCCAATAGTCTAAGTCTCCTTGCTTTTGTATGAGATTGTCCCCTATGTCTAGAAAGATTTTCTAATAACTCTTCATGAGACAATTCAAGAAAGTATTGAACAAAAAATATTTCTATAGTCTCTTGATCTTGATCTATGACCAACTTCCACTTATTTTCCAGAATTAAATTCAAAGAATTAGAAATTTCCTTTTGAATTTCATGTGGTAATCGATTATATTGACATAGGTAATTAATTACCTCTTGTACCACTTCTTGTTTTCAAATCTCATCAAAAGAATTAAAATACTCCTTTACATCATGAAATTGCTTTCTTTTTATAGTTTTCAAAGTCCTCTCAAAATGACTCATTGGCTTGAAAGATGTAATATCAATACAAATATTTTGTTTAGGGATTTCCCCTACTGGTTTATATTTTCTACCAGTTTGCTTTAGTTTCTTTGTATCTTCCTTGAACTCTGTTTCCTCAGGTTCTTCTTGTAAGATAAGATGTATGCCTCTCTTCCTAGTGGTAGTCGGCTTCTTTGCATACAGTTTTGGTTCCGGTTCCTTCTTTGGATTAAGCGCTTCTTTTTACTCTAGTACTGGTTAACACATAAACTTCTTTATCATCTTTCTTCTTTTTGTCCTTCTCATCACTGGGCTATGCCTATGCAATTATTTCTTGATTTGTACATAGTCTCTTCTTCTTGGTGTCATTAGGTGATGTCAGGATGTTGTTGGCATAACCGACCAATAAGTCAAAATTGTCTTCATAACTCATTTGCTCCATCTCTTCTTCTCTAGGTTATACAGCCTCCATTAGGAAGAAATTGATGGTCATTGGGAAACAAATGTCATTCTCACAATGTTTGACCACTTCATCCAATAACCTCAGTCTCATATTCAATTTCTTCTAAAATTCATTGAAATAATTATTCATAGCAATTAGAAATGTGTTCTTAACAACCATTATACTATTTTTAATCTAAGCTAAAATAGGTGTATCTTTTGACCATTGGATATATCCAATACCTGGAATAAAGTTCTAAAAATAGAAAAACAAATCAATCAAAAGTTGCCCAAAATTTAACTTTAGATTGTTCTTCGTCTTGATTGATTCTAGATTTAACACTAATCGACTATGCATTGCCTCACACAAATCATAATCTGCATTTTCCTTCATCATCTGGTAGGCAACATGTACAACAACCGATGGCACACTATTCATACGGCTAGAATGAAATATCCTATAACTGATAACCATTGTAACATATTTATATCCTTCATATTCAATGCTATTGAAAGATATAACATGACCATCACAAGTGGTCTTTTTTAGTTCAATAACAGTATCCTTCGACATTTTCCTCAACTTGGCAACTTCGTCAGTTTGGTAGAATCCAATCACAGCATGAATGGCCTCCTTTGTGATAGTATGTGACCTATCTAAATACATGTTTCCTCCATGAACGTGGCTGAGGATGATTCAGATGTGCTATTCCTCAAATTACTCAAGAAAATAAACCGCATTGTGAAAACCTTTCTCATAAACCCTAATGTACTCAGGTTTAATCTTCCCATTCTTGTTGCACAAAAATTTCAGCTAGGAATAGATTTCCAATGAACTAAATCTTCAATCTTGCAATCTATATAACTGGAAAGATCTCCTTTAACCAAAACTTCTTGGGGTACTTATGATAATGTATTGTACGATTCTATCTTGTCCTAATCCATTGATTCAATGGCTTCAACAATGATAAAAAGGATCTTTGATGGTGTAGATGATGATGCCATTCCAAATAACTTCGATTTGAGAGAGGAGATTGACCAAATACCTTGTTTCCATTGAATTTCTAGGGTTTTTGGTTGCTCTCTTACTTGTACACTTGAATCACTTTACTTTGCTTCACATCTGATCCAACTTCTCAATCTGTTGTTCAAATACATTCATAATCTATTGGGAATGCTCTATTTCACTCTGCAAGTGCTCATAAAATGTTCTTTGAATGCAATAGGGTAAAAAATGACTTAGAAAAATTCCTTTTTATTTACTTTACCTACTGTATTTATTGCACTACTGATAGGGTGAAAAACCCTAGTTACCACTTGACATACTTGCCTTTACTGATAGGTATACCAACCGATTGATAATATTGAGAAATCGATTAACAACAATATCAAAATTCTTATATTTCAGCTCAAAATGCAAAATTTACTTACCATACTTTCTTCAAGGGGTCCGAAAATGGATTTACCGATATGCTCCCCCTAAGCTTGTTGAGAAGCTTAGTTTGCTACTGTAGGATTCTCAACACTAGGTGAAGTATTAGAATCCTCTGATGATTTGTCGTCACTTTTCTTCTTCTTGATCCTATTCATCTCAGCTCTGGTATCTTCAACATATACTATCCTCTTCCCTTTTCGATCTACAGAGTGACTTGTTTCTTTTGCAATTTTCAAAACTTAGCAATGTGTCTTGATTTAAGACAATGATAGCAGGCCATTCTAGATGCTCTCCAAGGTCCTACATTGCCTCTTCCTATTCTTCTTTTGTAGTTCATAGCCACATGTCTATAGTCGTTGCAAATTGTGCAAATCACATTAGTTCCTTTCTCCATCTTATAGGGACTAAACTAGGTGATATAAGGTTTTTTCCAATTCATGTTTCTCTGGTTGTCATAATTCCTTCTCCAATAAATAACATGTCTTGAGCTCATATGAGATGTCTAGTTATTTGCTCCATATCTATATTCAACTGATCTATGCCCATACATATTGCATGTATAACAGTAACCTTCAAATCTTTTAGACACATGTCTAATGTTAGGTCTATAAATTGTGTCCTCCTCAAATCTTCTTTTACACACATTTGCAGTATGTCTTGATTTGTGACAATTAAAACAAACTGGTTTAAATTTCTTCTTACCTGATTTCATGCTTTCAAATACTGGTTTGTCTTTTGGTGAAGTGTCCTTTATTTTAGAAGATTCACCTTTCTCAAATGATGTATATCCCAATCCAGTTGTGTCACTTTTCTCTCGCATAGATTCAAGGTGTTCATCGAGTCTAGCTATGCTTCTATTGAGTTTGGCAAGGATTTCCTTGGTATCCTTAAGTTCTTTGGAAAGAACCTCATTTGTCTTCTTAAGGGCTTCATTGAGAAATGTAGCTACATCTAGATTTGTCTAAACCTAATCTTTTTCATCCTTTTCCTCTTGGAGATATGTAGTTATGGTTCCAACTTCTTGATTCATCTTGAATTTTTCATACTCCTTATCTTTGATCCGGTCTTCAACACTTCTCCTATTTTCCAACTCTTGACTCATTCTAATGGTTAAAGTTTATAGTTCCTTTCTCAAATTTGACTTGTCTTTATTCAGTTTTTCCACTTCTAGGGCCAATGCGTCAATGTTAGCTTCATCCGATGAACTATTTTTAGGTATTTCTATTAGTTTCTCTGCCAATTCTCTTCTCTTTTCTTATGAAGCCTTGTATTTCACCTTGAGCTCATCAAAGGCTTGTTTAGTCTGTGCAAGTTTGTGTGAGTGTTCTCTCTAACTTAGTTCCCCCATGATGGCTTTAGGGCTTCCTTCCAAGCAATTAAACCTCAAAGAAGTCAGTCTCTAATACCAATTGATAAAATTATAAAGCACTAAGAGGGGGGGTGAATCAGTGAAATAAAAAATAGTAACACTTTAATTGCAAACTAGTAAAAATATTTAACCAATTTGCAAATGACTTCGCATATAATCCAAAGTATTATAAAAGTATTCACCACAAGCAAAATATTCACAATAACACAAATATTTAAACATGGAAAACCCAACTGGGGAAAACCATAGTGAGATGGAACTCACAAGCTAGGTATTTGCAGTATAGATAACTGATCGATTTAGGTCTACAAATGCTCTATTAGGAGACGATCATGTTAGAGATCTCAAGCCCTATTAGAAGCTATACCTGGTTAAAGGTAACCTTAGTGGAGGGTTTAGATCCAAATTAATGAATCACCTTGTTAGAGGATTTATACAAAGAATCTTGTTAGACCTTACATAGTTAAGGGATTTTCCCAGCTGTAGTGATAAGAGAACAACAGTTGGATTGATCTAAGAATTGCACCTTTGCTAGTTTAGATCCTTTTCTGCGCATACATTACTGTATCATTGACATACTCTACAATTCCTTCAACAAATCTCATCTACTTCAACTCATATCATAACTTGTATCTCGTATATCAGATAACTCATCATAATGTATTTTTATAGATATTAGATTCCATGTTGGCTCCTGAACCTTGACACAATTTCCAAGGTTCAATTAATTTGGACAATCTTCCTTAACACGACACAAATAACCACTGTAGTGTTGGTCGGTGGTAACACGTCACAATCGGTGATAACTCATCACACAAATTGGGAAAACTAGTTAGAGCACCAATACTGGTTCAGTGTTGACCACTTCAAATAAAATATTAACTCATAGACCAATTCAATTGAATTCATATTGGGTGATTATCTCCATGCTCATCATTGACTTTATCTGCTGCATCTCAAATTGGTAACTTTGGAACTGATCAAAATCGATTGACTTATTGACATATATGGGTTTACACATCTTCATACCAGTTAGACTTCCACTATACATATGATACCGGTTAACAATACATTGACTCAATAGTACCAGTTTATCTTAATTGGTATATTAAGATGACTACGACATTTAAAACATATGTGCCATCAATGACAACACATGAAGTCATCAAATACAAAAAATCATCATCAAGCCAATAGATGCAATTGGAAAAAAAAATCCATAGCACATACACCATGAAAATAATTATGCGAATAACGTAAACAATTAATCCTTTTAAAAATGTTTGTGAAACAAGATTTCCTTTTAGTCCACGTATATTTCTAGTTATTCAAGGGACAATCACAAAGGAAAGAATCCTCCAAAAAGTGTCAAAATGCAATTCTTATTTTAATGATCATATTCAAATCTCTACTCTTCTCACTATGATATAAGAGGGTGGATAAACCACCACCCATTATTAGTTTTTTTTCCCCCCATTGTTTATTTTTTCTAAAAGAATGAACCATATATTTTTCTTCTCCTCCATCCTAATGAGGTCATAAAAATTCAACAGAATATACCCAAGGTCTAGGAAACAATCCTTGATCTCACACATCATCCAATCCTAACCTTTGACAATATCTGAAATCAAGATCTTACTTTTCTTCCACATGATACCCAAACCACGTACAAGATTGATGGCACTTGGGAAAAAACCATTCCAATATTTAAAAAAATTATTAAATGTTCAACCGCAACCAAGTCAATCTTCGTTTCCTATAATAAGACTAAATTTACCAACATATTTTCTAAATTGTTCTTGTTCATGTGTCACATGTTAGGGGTATTTAAGCCCCTAACATTCCATGCGATGATCTTCATTTTTCTCCAACAGAGGTGTTTTGTCCCTTGGATCTTGACATGTATTCCTTAATATTTACTAATCCCTTTTTATAATCATCCTCCTCCCTCATTTCTTATTTTCCTTTCTTCATTTCTTCCTTTTAGCCTTATGGGTTTGATAGAATGCCTTAGAGGTGGACTAGCTAATAGGAAATGAATCCACAATTACTAATCCTTTACATATGTGAAGTATTTGTTCAAGCAAAGATCATTAGATTCTCTATCTATTCTATCATCACTACCAACTAGAGTGGACAAACTTACATCCATTGTGTTTAGTAATCTAGTCCAATTGGGAACTAGGGCTAGATCCCTAGAAGAATTTTCCTTTTTTTGTAAAAATTGCCACTTTTTTGTTATTTTTTATTCTCATATCTAGGTTTCCCATCACATAATTTTCTTCAAAACCAACATTGGATCCACAAAGATTGTCTCAAAAAAAATTTAAATCCATAACCATAGAAGGGACCACTTCATCATTCTAGAGGAAACTATTTAATATCTTAGCATCAACTATCTAAATAATAGAGTAATATAATATAACATAAACAATAACAATACAATAAAAATAATATTTGTTCAAATGTGAGCAAAGCTGACTAAAAGAACAAAATAGAGAAAGGTGGAGGTGGTGAAGGTTATATGTAGAGCATTGGAAAGTGAGTCAGATTTTTCATCCAATAGAACATGCTTGTAGCAGACATGAGAGAGAAGGGGATGATTCATAGATTTGGAAAAAATTACAATAGGAATTGGACTACAAGTTGTGTAAAGGATCATTGGTTAAATGGATCAACTCTATAATTTCTCTTTAAAGTATTTTTCTATGCCCATAGTTCTAGAGAAAGGAAGCAAGGAATGGAGTACTAAAGAATGCTCCATGGATCTTTAGAAATTTGACCGTGTATTCATAGAAGTCGAAACACAATTTCAATCCATGGGAATTTATTTTACAATCCAAACCCTTGACCTCAAGAACAACTGCCATCTCTATCAAATCTTCGTTTTTTAGTTGTCATTCTATTTTCTACACTTATGGCCTCATCTTTGTTGGCTAGTTTTCATCCAAAAAAAAATTATTTTTTTTCATTCTACATAGTAGAAAGTTTCCTCTTCAATTGTGGTAGACCAAACATATTCTTTAAAGTGGGTGTCAATGTATAGTTCAATAGGAATCATCTTAATATGCACTACCTTGATTTTTAAAAATAGATATAAATTGGAATATTTATAGCTTTTTTCTATCTCCACTATGACCTTCATAGCTATTTGTCCTTCCAAAATTTCGTGAGAACATTGTATAAATTAGTTAAAATTTTATCCAATTCGAATGCAAGGACCCAATAATTATTGAAAAACAAGGTGGTAGAGGATAAGGAGATGTATAGAGATGCATCCAAAATAAGAAAGAACAAAGAAAAAATTATCCTTAGCATATGTTGTTTCATCAAAGGATGGAACAAAGGGTGACTTATGGTCTAGGGGGCCATCAAATCAAGATAAAATTGGAATTATAAAAAAAAGATGCATCAGTCAACCTATTGCAAAGGTTCTAAATAGGAGGAGCATGGTTAGGAAGAAGAAGGGAAGAAAAACTAACAAACAAAAGAGGGAAGAATTGCCTTTAGAGAAGAGGTTATCTAGTATTAAGGATTGGATATGAAAATCTAGGAGAGGAAACACCTCCTTGGGAAAGAGATGAGCATCACCACTTTCAACATAAAGGGTTGAAACTCTCATAACAAATAACACAAAATCAATCACCCTCTGTATAAGGTTTTGTTCAATGTGATTTTAATGCAATTATCAAAATTGATGTCTTCAAAATTTTCAAAATTCCTAAAGAGTTGTAAGTCATGGGAGGATTGGGTATTTTATGGAATCCTATGAGAGAAATAATTACATAAATTGAAGCACACCAAAACTAGCTATTTTGCAAGGTTAGTCTATATTCCTCCAACATCACTTTGTTTTTATTTAATATTTATGTGCACATTAAAACAAAGATAAGTAGGGGGTGTGGGAAGAATTATCCATCAAAGTGGAATACCATCTAGGTGGTAATATGATATTAGAGGAATATTTCAATGCAATCCTAAGACTGGAAGTGAAATGTTGAGGTATTTGTAGATAAAGTGTGGCTATGGTTGACTTCATGAGATTTGTAGATGTTAATAATTTATATGATTCACAACCAAAGAATTGATTGTACAATTGGACTCATACAATATTACGCTTTACTAACATTGGAAAGTGATTGGATTAGTTCCTAGTTTTCACAAAATGGCTAGACTAGCAAGCAAGATGAGAGATCAAAATTATTCAAATTTCACTTTAAGATAATTTATTTTTAATGCTACAAATTGTGAATATTTGAGGAATGAAAAGATCCACTTTAAGTTTGAAAGGATGTAGCTGAGGATGGAAGATCTATTGAAACTCATCAAAAAGTGGTGGAATTTTTTTTTTAAATCAACAGGCACTAAGAGCTTCATATTTTTCAAGATGCTAGCTCTTATCAAGAAGAAATTGAAAGAATGAAATGTCATATCCTTTAAAAATATCTTCTTGGAAAAGGAGCGTGTTGAGAGAGATTTCATAGCTTTTAATAAAAATATTAGTCATCTTGGTATGTTTTAGGAGGATTACCTCAAAGAGAAAGAATCATTAGCTAAAGACTCAAAATCACTAGCTAGGGTGGCGAATATTGGAAGGCTAAATCAAGGGAGAGTTGGTTAGAGGTTGGAGATCTCAACACAAATTATTTTTAAAACTTAGTAAAATCTAAGAGAATGATAAATAGGATCAATAAAAATGAGGAAAAGTTAGGAATAAATATTATGGCTGGGTAAAGAGATTATTGATTTAGTTGCCAAAATTGAGGACAAGTTAGGGACACACATTATATGTGGTAAAGAAATTACTAGTTTAGCTATCAAGTTATTAAAATTAAGCTTGCTTCAAATAATGACTTTAGTAAAGTTAATTATAGAATAATCTTGGAGCATATAAAACATTTGGTAAGTGATCAAAATAATGTCATTATTATGCCACCATTCAAAGAGGAAGAAATGAAGGTGACAACCTTTCAGCTTCACCTCTTAGAAAAATAATGTCTCAACATTGCATTTTCATAAGGTTATTATTTATAGTAAGTTTTCATTTCAGCATAAATTAGTCTAAAATTTTCCTATAAATTTTCATTGCAAGATTAATGTCTAGATTTGAAGATATTAAGGTTTCTATTTTTTAAAGTTGCAAATGAAAGTTTTGGGGTCACTTTTGAGGGCCTTAGAGGCTCTGAAATGGCACAAAAGTGTCAATAACTACTATATAATGTTATAGCTTAATGGATCACATTGCACTTTTTTCAACACTCTAAATAGTTTGTCAATCAAACAGCTAGTTCTAAAGTTATGGCCTCTATAAGTAGGGTGTCTTGAAATAGAAATTATAAGAATGTGTTGGACACATAAATGAGTTATAAAAGGTAGCTACACATGTTGATGTGTGTGTTGACACATCATGGGTAATGTTAGATTGGCAATAAGTTCAACAACACTTTTTGGGTGGTACTAGTTCATGGTTTTGTAATACCATTTGGCGGTTTCATGTATTGTATCTCCCATATATTAGGTGTGTGAGATGGAGGTTTGTCTTATAACTGTTGAGTTGCCTCGAAACGCCTGATGGTGATACTCCTATGAGAATAGTTCTCTCCAAGTATATTGTACTTTATTTTTTATTTTTAAATAATATATTGGTAAGTTACTCTAGGAGTGTGTGGTTTTTTTCCCAAAAGGGTTTTCCCAGTTTAAATCACCATGTTGTCATATGCATGCCATTTATGTTTATTTCTATTAATTTTATAATGTTTGTAATGATCTGTAAAAAAATTGCATTACCCTCCTCTCAAGATTAGTGTAGGAAGTTGTCCTATTACTTAACTTCTTTACACGTCCTAATGAGGCTTTGGGGTCCGATGATTTTTTTTCTCTTTTCCACAAATGTTGGAACATTGTAGATAAAGATATATGGGAGCTAGTGGAAGACTTCAAGGTCAAGAACAAGTTTTTAGAATACATCAACAACATGGTAATATCTATCATTCCAAATAATAGTTTTGTCATACATTTGTGGATTGTAGGTTAATTTATTTGTGCAATACTATATCAAAAGATCTTATCAAAGGTGATGGAAAAAAGATTGAACAAATTATTGAACAAAATTATAGAAGAAAACCAAAATAGGTTTATTTTTGGATGAGAAATTATGGATAGTATTAACATAGCTAATGAAATCATTCACTCTGTCATGGAATCTAGGAAAAGTTCCATATAAAGTTATATATTAGTAAGGCAAGTATGATTGAGTAAGTTGCCATTTACTACTTCAAGTAATGGGAAAGTTCAATTTTTGTAGACAACGGTTAGATCAAATTTTATAGTGCATCTCCTTATCTGATATTTTTTCTCAGTAAATGGGACCTTGGGTGGATTTTTGTAAGCTTTATAGGGTTTGAGGAAAGAGAACCCCCTATCTTCTTTCCTCTTCATCATTATGGCCAAGGCATCGAGAGGGATAATGAATCATATTGAGAGCATCAAAAGGTGGAACAGAGTTAAGGTAACCATACACATCAATCACATCACTCATATCCAATTTTCAAATAATAAATTTATATTTAGAGAGGATATCTTGCAAGATGCTAAAGAAATCAAAGATACCCTAGATACCTATAGCTCACTTTCTAAAAAAGTTCTCAATAGAGATAAAACCAATATTTTTTGTTTAATACTAAGAAATTTTGGCAAACAAGGATTGCAAATTGTTTGGGCTATACAATAGAGAAGATGCCAAAAAATACTTAAGGGGAAATGACTTTCAATAGTTGGAAAATTCATGATGCTCAAAGTTCTTCTAGGTGTGGTCCCAATCTAATTAAATTTTTGTCTTCAACTTTTGAGTAAGTCAGTCACTACATTGGAAGATATCTTTGAGATTTATGTATGTGAGGGCTCAAACGATCACCATTAATTCTTTGGGATAAGGTGGCCATACCCTTGACTCATGGGAGAGACATCCCCATCTAGGAAATGATTCAAAGCTAAAAATGATACAATAAATTTTGGAAAGATTTGCAAGGCCGAAGGTGTTGGAATACCTAGTAAAGAAGGATAGCCCATCTAGTATTAATTATGAATGGTTAGCCATAAGCCTATGCTAGTGGATGAGACTATTAAAGAAAATTCAGAGAGGACCATGATAAAAGTAAACTAACTTTAAACTTGGAAGAGGACAAAAGTGTATGAAACAAAAAAAAGTCTGGGTAGTATTTGATAAAGTTTGAACTACTAGCTATTGAAGGCAACCAGAGGTTAGATATTTTCTAGAAAAAAACATGGTCCCAATGTTTGATGCCTTTACATGGGCAATTTTACAATCTTGACTGGTGATAAAATGAAGAGAATTGATATAGAAGGGCGAAGTTGGTGTCTACTTTTAAACCTAAATAACGAAACTAGCAACCATGTCTTTCTCTAGTGTTCTTTCATGGCTTGTTGTTAGGATTGGGCTCAAGGAAGACTAAACTAGCATGGACCAAGGTGTGCATACATTGTGGATTTTCTAGCTTCATGACTAATTTTAAATTAAAAATACTTCTAAGGTGGGTTACGAGTGATGATCCTATCCATTGTGATGTTGCATATTTGGAAGCGGCAACATGGGTGTATCTATTATGACCAAGAAAATGGAGTATAGACAATTAATTAAAAAGTTCAGAATCTTGAACAATAAGGTATTCAGGAATGAAGGTGCAAAGTTTACTTGGTGGGATGGTGAAGTTAGTAAACAATGGTTAGATTTAAAAGTTTCTGTAGGTGTAGGAAATGAGAGATGCCATAAGAATGATAGATGCATTTCCAAATGAATAGCCCCACCTAGAGGAAAATTGAAATTGAACTTTCATGGGGCCTCGAAGAGTCGATATGCATTAGTTGTAGATTTTTGATGGAGGGAAATGAACATTGGATAGGAAAACTCTTTCCTTTGTTTGAATGGCTTGTGCTAGAGGCCATCATCAGAACTGTGCATGATGGTTGGGTTTATGTGGTTCTCTTTGTCAATGCAATCCAAATTCTATACATGATTGTACAATTTTTTTTTATGTTTTAATATAAGGAGTTGTCCTATTTGATAGCACTTATGTATTAAAATAATAATAATATAAATTTAAATATTTCATATATTTTTAATAACTAAATTTTATATTATTTTATCAACAATATTTGCAAAATAATGGGATGTTCGAGTACCACACTTTCTATGTTTTAGAAAAACAATTTTTTTTTGCTTTGATTCAATAGTTTTACTTGGCTTTTTTGAATTTAAAGTCTTTAGTCAATACTTTCGTGTTAGATTTTCCTTATAGTCAAAGAATGTGTGTAGTCAAGAACAAACAAAGACCAACTTCTGTCTAGACTCATAGGAGGGACATCTCCCTCTAGTCCATGATTCAAAGCTAAAAAAGATACAATAAGTTTTGGAAAGATTTCCAAGACCCATCTAGTATTAATTATGAATGGTCTGAGACATTTAATGTTTTATTTTGGTGAGAATATTTTTTACGTAATTATATGTTTATAAATTAAATATTTTAATATTAAATCTGATTTATGATTTAAATTTTTTCTTCATCTAATATCTAATTTTATATTTTCTTTTTTTATTAGTCATTCATCCACCTAAATTCACACTTATTTGAATAAACCACAAAACCATATCCAAATTTCTAAAAGATCATATATTTTCTCTAAATCTTCAAACAAAATCTAGTAAGTGTAAAGTGGAAAATAGGATCCTAGTGACTCCCCACCTAGAAGAGAGAAAGGAAGCCACTAGGATGATTTTCACTTGGAGGAGGACTTTACATTCAGAAGAGGGGTTGAATCCACTAGATCCAAATCTAAGAGAGACAAGGACTTGAATACTAAGTGGATTGCAAGTGGTTGGGGTGTGATTACCCTCTTTTGTAAATGAGAAAGTTGACTTGTTGACTACATGGAAATGAAAGAGGAAATGAGTGAAATTAGGTGCTGCCAATTCGGGATCGCGTTGTAACTTTGGATCTGAACTAATTAAATTGACACAAATTTGCCAGGTGCAAATTTGGAGAAAATTAGTTGGGACAGTGGCAAGAATGTACATGGTCCACCACAAAATCCACGAAATGAAAAGGGTTCTTCGGTCTCTACAAATGAAGCCCAAACCTGCTATTACAACTATGCACCTGCAACCTACACACAAAAAAGAGAAGAAAGGGGGATATGGATAGGGGTTTTCCTCAGTCAAACCTTGATTGAGGAATCAACCTAGAAAGAAAGTAATTGCAAATGCTTGAATGTAAACAATGGAGATGTATACCTTATAGATCTCCAACTTGTTGTTGATGATTGCTTTTCTTCTTGAATGTAATCACAAATGTTGTATGAAATGGCATGTAACATGACAAAATCCTAACACGCACACATGCTTGCAAATGCATGTTGTAATGTTACTCTAATGGATGAATGAAGAAGACTTGAATGCTTGAATGCTTGATCATGACCTTGAGATCTTGTATCTTCTCCTTATGCTCTCTATCTATCTATTTGCTATCCATTCTTTCATCATCCGTCCTTGAATGAGGGTATTGAATTCCCTTTTATACATGCCTTAAGGATTAAATTTCAACCATCGAAGGCCGACAAAGTGGAATAACAAACCCAAAAGAAAATAAGTGCATAGGAGATCGAGCAACCCACAAATAGCACCACGCTAGGAGATGGGGACATGGGTGCCACACCACTGTCCTAGGGGGACAAGGGCACCACACCCCTATCCTGTCCTCTGTTGGGGCGTGGACAGAGTATAGAGTAAATAGAGAGAAGGGTTAGAAATCCAGAAATATGTCTCGGTTAACGAAGTAGATGTTGTCGCCAAGGTGAGGACCCCAGATGTGGTTAAAATTGTAGTGGTTGCAATTTTATGACACTACATTTAGCCCCCACTTTAGCGGGAGTATGGCTTACACCACTATTGCTGGTAAAGTAGAAGAAAGAGAGATGAAGATGAGAGATGCAGAGAAAAATACCACAAGGATTATAAGACATCACTAATATCGAGGAGAAAAAAAACCCCAATCTTAGGGTCTTAACTCACACCAACATATGCAAGAGAACACAAAACAAAGACAAAGCACAAAAGGACACATGACAAACTAACTAGTCAAAGAGATCTCAAGATTAGATGTCTCAACAACTAATCAGGACACAAAGACTAATGCCATTACATAAACAAGAGAGATCACATTAAAAAGCAAAGCTGACATTATCCATGAAATATCAATAGTAAAACTGTGAGTTCATGAGAGGAATAAGAGAGAGAACATGAATACACACTTTGGTGATCCATGAGAAGAAAAGAGAAGAAGAAAGAAACCATGGACATCTCAACCCTAAAAATAGGTGATCCATGGAGAAAAGGACATGGAAAATATCGCCCCTAGAGCTTGCCTAGGTGATCCATGTAAAGAGAGAGAGTGAGA
The DNA here is from genome assembly GCF_030272615.1 of Cryptomeria japonica. Classification (NCBI taxonomy): domain Eukaryota; kingdom Viridiplantae; phylum Streptophyta; class Pinopsida; order Cupressales; family Cupressaceae; genus Cryptomeria; species Cryptomeria japonica. Next base: position 777,897,841 of record NC_081411.1, on the reverse strand, counting down.
ACTTTGTTAGTTCCACTCAACCTCATGTGTGTGTGCAAGTGAGGTTCAAAGCACCTCATAGGAGTCTATGACTGAGTATGATACAACCTGTATAGAATGTATAGTACAAGTGTTAATAAAGGTGTGATATCTCACTCTAAGAGACCCTGCTCTAGTTCCAAGAATAATAACCCTGCAAAAAAGAAAAGAGGCATAATCTTTCTCTAAGAGACCTTGCTCTAGTTCTAAGAATAACCCCTTGTACAAGAGAAAAGTGGCAACATATTTCTCTAAGAGGTTTCCCTCTGGTTCCAAGAATGTCTCACTATACAAGACAAGAATAAGTGAAGACATCTCACTTTGAGAGACCATGCTGTGGTTTGGAGAATGAATAACTATACAAAAAGTAACAACATCTTAGTCTAAGAGGTTTCCCTATAGTTCCAAGAATATCTTACTATTCAATGCATGAGAGAAGTATAGTACAAAGGAGTAGTGTCGGTGACCCCCCTTAAGTTGTCAACATAGGTTAATGTTGATTTCTTAAGGAAAGAAGAACAAGGATACCTACCTTCATCACAAAGAAGATATCTGCTATGCAAAAAATGTCATAAATCCAAGCAAGAGAGGGAATACTCTTCAAGCAAGGATAAGATATTTGATAAGAGATATCTTGTTGTAAGTGTAAAGGTGATCATTGGAGGAGAAGAGATCTTTTTTCAAAAAGATAGCTACCCCCCAGAGGAGTTATCTTGGACAAATATAACATCTTCTAGAACAAGAAAAGGAAAGAAGAAGAATGCAATCCTTCTTCCTATTTCTAGGTGAAAGGGATTCTTGATGAGGGATGACTCACTTTTAGCCCCCAGAGGGATGGTTTGATTTATCATAGATGTACATTACTAAGTGTAAAATAGGTTGTAGTCAAGGATTAAAACTTCTTGTATAAGAGAGAATCCTTAAGTAAATAACCAACAATTCTACACAAGGAATGGCATCAACCAATAGAACTCACAATCCACTTAATAGGGCAAAGTAGATCCCTATAAAAAGAGAGAGAAGGATCATTGCCCCCCCAAGATAAGGAACAATGAGAAGAGCCTACACAATCAGCTAAAGAGAGATTAATCATAAGAAAATGTACAATGAACTTACATGAACACATGCAAGAAAAGATATTAGTAAATATTAAATACAGGTCTCAAGAAGTGCTAATCTTTGAAAAGGAGAGAGAAAAAGCATCATATATCCCCCAAGGGGTATTAGTCATAAAAGAATACCATTGTAAGAAATGATAATCACATATGAAAAATGCAACCCCTAAAGGAAATGATGATACAAGGGAAAGGAGTGAAAATCCTTCTGCCCCAAGTGAGGAGAACTAGGAGAAACATTACACATTTTTTGATGGTGATTAATTTCAAGTGATATGTCATCCTAATGGAAAAAATCCTTTCAAGGAAGGGATACATACTTCTCAAGAGATCATTCCCTACTAAGGGGCATATCATATTTGTGAATAACCAAAACCATAGAAGAGGTAATATTTCCAAGAGAATGAAGGAATGAGAAGAAGTGCAGTATTCATTAAAGATGCCCCTTTCCAAGAAAAGGAAAACCAAGGGACAATTATATGCTCACATAAGAATAACCCTATGCAAGAAAAGAGATTGAATAATGAATGATATACCAAGATATAGATAAGTGTATAAAAAGGAGAAGATAAATAGATTTCATGTTGCTGCCCTAAAGTATGTTAAAGTGAAACAATTGTTAGACACAATGCACTACTAAGAGGGGGGGTGAATCAGTGGTTCTAAAACTTTTCCTTTTTTCAACCTATGTGTGTATAGAGGTTATGGGATCTAACACAATGCAGACTTATCGATTAGTGGGGAGAATAACATAAATACAAACACACATAATGAGATATCACATAACACCAGTATGTACGAGGAAAACCCAAGATGGTAAAAACCTCGGTGAGAAATATTGCTAGAGTCTACTACTCCAAGCCAACCTCACAATCAAACCTCTATTACAATGTTTAGGGCACCAACCCAAGGAGTTACAATGACTTCCTTGTTTATGGGCAACAACCCAAAGGAGCACCAACCCCTGATTTAGGGCACCAAGCCAAGGAGCTACAACCCCTACCTGATTTATGGGATACAACCCAAAGGAGCTACAACCCCTACACCTAGATACAACTCAGTGATCGCAATGTAAACATCAAATATAAAGTTAACAATCTTCTTACAAGTGAATCTTGTAACCTTCTCATAATCCTTACTCTGTCAGTGAGATATCTTTTATACTACACCGACTCACTCTTCTGCTACTCTCAATTGCTGCTTCACTACTGGTAAACTCTATTGGTACTCTTCTACTCTCCTTTTTCTCTACTAGATCTTCTCCTCCTTATCTTTCCTTCACCTGTACAACATTTTACTGGTCCTATATTTGCCTTCTCTATAGCTTCACTCTCCTCTACTCTGCCGGTATGGACACTACTGGTTCTACTCTGCCACTAGTTGAACTCTTCAAACTGGTTCTCCCTCACACTCAGTCTCTTCATAGATATTATTTGTCCACTTGACTGATTTTCTTCTCACATGCAAAAGTCATAGACACTTTGGAGCAGCACAATCTTCTTCTATTCAGCAACACTTAACAATGTCTTTTTCCTTCATATTTATAGCCTGGTTTTCCCACCAAAGGACAATTCAAAATATGGATGGTCAGGGTTTCCTCATCATCCTTGAGGAAAACCAAATCCAATCATATCCTTCTTGATCTGATCTCCTAGATAGCCAGTTGTTCATCTCCACCATTGTCATGCCTTCAAATACACGTTTTCCAAATATAAAAAGCACGACCCTTTTTCTTGACCTACATCTGTCAAACCACCATTAAAACCTCTATTGTTTCCTTCTCAAGGTCTTCTCACAATCTATTATTATTTCTTCGATCCAGGCACCAACAACTCCTTGATTCTTCTTTGTCGTTCATTATTCCTTGAGCCACACACCTCTGATCCAATCCGGAAATCACAGGATCCATACTCAATGCACTCCTATAGAGATACCTATATCTACATGACACTTCACCAACCTCTACAAACATTCCACCTTGACTCCATGTGGCATCCATGTTGACCATCTTCCAACTTGTCTCTTCATGTCAGTACAGATAAGATCACTGACCAAACATTCTACCAGTTCCTCTTCTCTGCCAGTTTGCTAACCCTCCCGGTATCTCACATTGTACCGGTAACCTCATCATGTCTTCTCTTTGTTGGTGGAATAGCTAATCTGGTCACCAGACATGTCTATCCTAAGCATGCACATTCGCGTCAATTGGGAAGACTTCTTCATTTGCACCTTGTCCATATTACCAGTAAACATACTTACGGGTAAACTCTCTTGATGACACCATATCATCAATCTTCACTAGGCTTCATCTTCAGTCAAGCCACATTGTACTCTAACTATGTCTGCTCAACCATGCCTTCACCCTAATCAACTCAGACCATATCTCAATTGATTTTTCATGATGACAAACTCATCACTCTTCATCTATATTTGCATCCCAACATGCCTTCTCAGTCTGTCTAGTGCACAACCCTGTTCTCATGCACTTTAGGCATTCCTTTTGTTTCACTAGTGAGAGCCTTTGAGCACTTACGTTTACCTCATCTTCTTTATCTCACCAAACTGTGATGCACATAATGCATAATAGGAGATAAACTTCACTTACCGGTAGAGTGACACCTTGTCTTCTGCATCCTACAATGCACTCATGTGACTTTCCTATTTATGCAACATCTCTTCAAATAGGAAAATTCACTATCAATCATCTCTTCCCAGGGTGAGTGCATCTTCATCTGGTGGGAGTCTTTCTATTCTTCTCATTGTCGACACTTTACTTGTTAGTTGACATACTCTCCTTGCTAGTGATACATTGTGTTGGTACCAATAACCTTACCATTTCATCCACACAAGTCAGGCACTAACTTGCGTACCAGTATCACTAGTGATCACTTTTCCTTACTTTACTAGTGTTCTACAACACAAGGTGATATCCAAGATATCACATCCTGTACTCCTTCATAACAGTGTTGCACAAACATCTCTTCTACCGATAGTCATCTCATACTGATTGATATCAATGACAACACAATTCCAACAACAATACCACTACTAATGATAAAGAACCCCCATTAAATGGGGTAATTATGTCATAGGGTGAAGAGAAACATGAAGGGAAAGGAAGTGCTAAGGCACGATGTTTTTACCAACACCCCCAATTTTTTACTAGCCCCATCGCCTCCTTGATTAGCCTAAATCTGGTATCACTTGTTAACCTTATAATAATAGGGAACATGAATGCGTCATTGATTCTCTTGTAATGCAACCTCGATTCTTTCAATGACAATTGTGTATAATATTCCCATACATCATTCTATCCTTCTTATTCCCCTAATTTGCCCTCAGTCTACAGTCCTAGAAATTGACCTAATATAGATGCAACCCAAATAACTGTAGTGTCGTAAATTGTACACCCTTGCTAGGGTGGTACAATTTCACACTTAGGTTAGCACCCGCCTTAGTGTGTATTGCATCTTGCATTTCTCATTCCCCTTTAAGAATTTAATTAATTAATTGAAGTAAATCTAAGGTCTTTTCTCATCACTTTACACATTACAAAGTTGGGCCCTTTACCCTAAGTGTGCCCCTTTTCATATTATTCCTTCAATGAATCATTTAATCATAAACCCTAATTATGTCTTATTTTGACCATTTAGGCCCGATTTCGCATATCAAAATATCTCAGAATCAATTGTAACTTTGGGATGCTCTTTAATATCATCATATCTAATGACCATGAAAATTCAGTGAAAAGTTGGTCAGACCATGGCAGGCATGCACATGGTCCGCAGCTTTTTTCCCGATATTTCAGGAGCACAATCCTATGATATGATAATGCTTAACCACAAAATATCTGTGAGAAATTCAAATCCTAGGTCAGCCTAAACATGGAATTAAGATCTAGGGTTTCATACATAAGAGCTCTCTTTCTTCATTTGAAGGGGTCTTCTTCTAAGAATCTAAGAACAGGTTCTTGGAGTATTAGAACCTTCTTTGCAGCAAAGGAGTATATCTTTGTAGTCTTGAACAACATTCAACATTCCTCCATCAAGCATTCATCAAGCATCATTGTATAAATTGGGGGATTTTGAAGATGTAGAAGAATAGGAGATCACCAACTGAGGATTGGTTTGTACCTCTCCCTTGGGGTTGGGTATGGTTTCATGTTGTTTTTAGATCTTTGCATAAGCTTCATTTTGATTCATATACATGCTTTAGATCACTTTGCATTGTGGATTTAGAGCATTGACTTTGTCAATTATAAGCAATTAGGGTTTACCCTTTAGGGTTGCTCTAGGTTGTTTACTTTCATTCTTAGGATCTTGCATATACACAAGGTTCTTGCACACACATTTTCAATACATTATTGGCAAGTCATGGAGGTAGAAATCACCAACATGGGGGTTTGACTATGGAAAATCCCTATATAGCCACCCCAAACCTTCCCTTTTCAGATTGCAGGTGTAGACACAAGAATCTAGAAGCACGTACAGATCTAGAACAGTCATCCACATCACTCAAAAACTTTAGAAGTCCAGAAAACTTATCAATGACAGGGGCATGGCACCTTGGTCCTGCCCAAGATAGCGGTGTGGCACCCTGGTCCTTCCCTCTATCAGCGGGACTTGCCAGATCAACAATTCACATCTCAGAATACCTCCTCTTAGTTGCAACTCTTGAATTGTAGAATCAGGATAGTGGCGTTGCACCTTGGTCCCAGACATTTTTGCTCAGATTTTAGACATACGTGCACCTCTGATTTTTCCTTCTGGTTTGTACTTTTTAATAGTGTATTAGTTATTCTTTGGTCTATATTCTCAGATTAGGATTTTATTGCTTACTTGCTTCCTAGGTAAGATTGCATTTTGCATCATTACTCTCTCTGATTTACAACAAAGGAATAGAAAACCTAAGAGGTAATCCATGACTCTCTATTTCTCATAAGAAGTAGCTAACGTGTGTTACCTCCCTAGGCTCTTTTGTATTCCATGAGTGTGTATGAGAGTGGGATTAGGGTTTCCATACTTAGTCTCACTTTTTCCCCTACACAATAACATAAGACGTGACAAATAATTTCTTTGTATAATGCACTTCTCTAAGCTAGTCTATGATGTTATCTGACAAAATTTGAGCCCAATCATAATATTGTCATCCACTCAAAATTATTAGCATGAATGTGTTGGTATTATGGATGACTTTGTCATGTGTTGCATTGGTTTTGTCATTGATGTCAACACTTGTATTCTTGGAGATCTACATTGTTGATTTGGATCTATGGTCATATTCATTATGTGTTCATCGATAGGTTATCTATTCACTAGAAAGTTATATTGTTCACCGGTAGTGATGATGACTTGTTATCATCTGGAGATCATTTGGTTATGTCAAAGACATTGATTGGAAACTTGGATTTGGTGTTTTGATTATTGGTCTAATCAGGTTGACAGATTTGCCTTTACCGATAGATAGGTCTAGGTTATAGACTAGTATACGTTCAATAGTCCAGATTAGTACAACACGTTATGGAGACTATTTATTGATTGGATAATATGGTAAATGTATTGAGCCGACATGTTGTAATGCATCAAGACTTATTTGTAACTAATTTTAATTATTATATCTTTAGTGATCCAACCTATACATTTGGTCTTAGGTTTTGTATAAATGTAATATCTTATTGAAGATCAGATATGTACATGGATATGGAAATGGTATGGGAGAATATTGAAGAGCGAATATAAGAAGATCCTTGTGCGAATCACACAGACATTATTTGAAGGTTAAAGGAAAGGTTATGAAGATGTTCAGAGCTTAAAGCGATACTGAATCCAACATTCCAGATGCTATTTTGTGCAGTACACTATCATTGGATTTAACCATCCAATTGTGTAGTCAGTGTGACTCCTATTTTGTGATTGAGTAGTGAGCTTTCAGCGGTTGGCCTTTCTGCATGTGTAGACCCCATTTGTATTCACATAATACCTGCAGTAGTATCATCTTATTTTGGGTAAGTTTTCCCACCATGGTTTTTCCCTTACCGAGTTTCCACCTCAAAATATTTGTGTCATGTTATTTCTCTTTTTGTTTTATACATCAAGTTTAACCGGTATTATTGTATCTATTAATCTGTTTTACTAGCACTTAAGTTGGGTTTATTGGCATTAAGTTTAAGCTGGGATAACTTGCATTTGGATTACAATTTATATATAACTGATTCACCCCCCCTCTCAGTTTTCCTTTCAGTTCTTAACAATTGGTATCAGAGCTAGGTCCTCTTTTTGCAGAAGCCTAACAACTTGAGGATATCCTATGGTAGCAAATATATTCAGGAGGGACAATCTGAAACTTGATGGAACTAACTATAGTATATGGAATATCAGAATGGAAACACATCTGAACTACATTGGAAGAGATATATGGGAAGTTACAGAGAATGGCTATGTTGCTCCTATTCTGAATCAACCTCATCCACCAACATTGGCTAAGGACTTGGAGAATGATTGCAAAGCAAGAGAAGCACTTCTGATCAACAAATTATGGGATTATCAAACTGATCTACTACTAAAGCTATTTGGGATAAATAGGAAACACTAAATGAAGGAGATACCACTATCAAAATTACAAAATTGGAATGCTACCGGGTCAGGTATGAAAATTTAAAAATGGAAGAAGATGAAAGAATTTTTGCTTTTATCGAAAGAGTTAATGAAATTATTTTAGGAATACAATGTTGTGGAGGATCCTTAAGTGAAGATGAAATTGTGTCTAAAGTTTTAAGAGAATTGCCACCGGCATATAAAATGAAAGTGATTGCTATTAATGAATTGAGAACTATGACTAATACTTCAGTTTCTAGAGATACTTTGTTTGGAAAAATTTCAGCATTTGAACTTGAAGAATTTGGTCCTGTTGCTAATGTAAAGACTAATTTGTCTTTTAAAGAATCATCATCATCATCAACATCATCATCATCTGACAAAACTAATTGGAAAGAACTTTATGCAAGAGAACTTGAAGATATGAGAAGAGAAAATGAAGAACTTAAAAAACTTGAAGCACTATTTGCAAGGAAAATGCCCATTGGTCTAGTAGGAAGTAAGTATGAAGGTAGAGAACCTTTCAAATGTTTTAATTGCAATAAAGTTGGTCATATAGCTTCCAGATGTCTTGACCGACATGCTAGACTAAGGGAGGAAGCAAAAAGATCATATAAGTGTTGGTATTTTGGTATGGTTTTGTCATTGATGTCAACACCTACTAAACTCTATCAACTCTAGCACTTTAGACAATCAGCAACATTCACCGACAAATACATAGTCACTGATATCTGGTACACCGACAGGATATAATGTTCACCGACACTTGGAATGGCATGGAAAACACATGGTTATGTCGAAGACATCTTTTGGACACCTTGCCTTAAAGATTCGTTAATTGGAATAATTGTATTTGCATATTTTCTATTACCGGCAAATAGATCTAGGATATACACCGGCAAGCTTATCTTTTCCAGATCAGCATGGCATGCTTTGCACATGACTTATTACTTTTGTAAATGCATTAAGCCAACATGTTAAATTGGTTATTGCATCAGACATTAATTTACTTGTAAATTGATTTTATTGTAATATCCTTTAGAGCCAACCTACTAAAATTGGTCTTAGGTTATGGAATAAATGTAAGATCTTAATTGTAAGATCGGATGAGGAATGTGAAAAATAGTTGTGTGAAGGTATATGCGAGAATAAGCAGAGCTATACACGCAGACATCATTTGAAGATTAAAGGAGGGTTTTGTGAAGATAATCAGAACTATACCGGTACTGAATCCAGCATAGAAAGATGCTAAATTAAGTAGTACATTCTTATTGGATTTGACCATCCAACTGTAGTCAATGTGACTCCCATTGAGCAGTGAGCTCTAGGCGCTTGGCCTTTCTGCATGTGCAGACCCCATTTGTATACACTTACTATCTACAGTAGTGTCATCTGATTGTGGATAAGGTTTCCCACCGTGGTTTTTCCCCTTACAGGGTTTCCACATACAAGTTCTGGTGTTAAGTGTTGTGGATGACTTTGTTCTTTTTGTTTCATGCATTAAATCTTACCGGTATTGAAATTAACTGTTAAAACTATCTACCGGCATATTAGACTGGTTTACTGGTATTAAGCATGAAGTTGGTTAAGTTGTTTTTGGTTTAAATTTATCTGACAACTGATTCATCCCCCCCCCCCCCCTCTCCATTGTCTCTGGGACCTAACAATTGGTATCAGAGCCTAGTCCTCTTTTTGCAGAAGTTTGACAGCTTGAGGAGATCCAATGTCTAGCAACTATTTCAGGAAGGATAGTCCTAAACTTGATGGAACCAACTATGGGATATGGAAGATCAGGATGGAAACACATCTGAACTACATTGGAAAAGATATCTTGGAGGTTACAAAGAATGGATATACTACTCCTACTAGAAGTCAGCCTAATCCACCAAATCTGGCTTAAGATGAAGAAAATGATTGCAAGGCAAGAGAAGCAGTTTTGAGCACATTATCAGATCAGAAAATCATGGGACTATCGGATAGGCTTACTACTAAAGCTATTTGGGATTATTTGGAAACACTAAATGAAGGAGATTCCATAGTCAAAATTGCAAACTTGAAAGCTTCTGGGTCAGGTATGAAAATCTGAAAATGGAAGAAGATGAAAGAATTTCTTCTTTTATGGAAAGAGTAAATGAAATTGTTTTGGGTATTAAATGTTGTTGAGGAACCTTGAGTGAAGATGAAATTTTTTCAAAAGTTTTAAGAGGATTGCCACCGGCATATAAAATGAAAGTTACTACTATAAATGAACTAAGAACAATGCCTAACACATTAGTAACTAGGGATATATTGATTGGAAAACTTTCAGCATTTGAAATTGAGGAATTTGGTCCTGTTGCCACTATAAAAACTATCTTAGCTTTTAAAGAATCAACATCATCTGCACAATCATTTGACAAGTCTGATTGGAAAGCCTTTTATGCAAGAGAACTTGAAGAAAGCAGGAAAGAAAATGAAGAACTTGAAGCACTATTTGCAAGAAAAATGCCTAAAGGTCCAATTGGAAGTAAGTATGAAGGTAAAGCACCCTTTAAATGTTTCAACTGTAATAAGATTGGTCATATGGCCTCAAGATGCCTTGATAGACATGCTAGGTTAAGATAAGAAGCTAGAAGGACATACAAACCTAACCCTGAATATCAGAGATACAAATTTAAGAAAAATAAAGACAAATCTTGTTATCTTGTTGATGAAGGAGTCACTGATGATTTTGATGAGGATCCGACAGACAATGGATGGGTCTTTGTTGCTATAACAGAAGATCAACCGACACTTACTGTTCAACCGGTAGAGCAGACCTTGGCAGCTAATATTGAAGTTAAGGATGAATGGATCATTGATTTAAGATGCTCGCATCATATGACGGGTGATAAGAGTAGATTCCTAACCTTTCAAGAGTATAATGGAGGTCTAGTAAGATTTGGAGATGATAAAGCTTGTTTGATCAAAGGTAAGGGTACAATATCTCTTGATGGTAAGCATAATACTGATAATGTTTACTATGTTGAAGGTTTAAAGAATAATCTTTTGAGTGCTGGTCAATTAGTTGAAAAAGGATTTCAGTTATAGTTCAAAAATGGTAAATGCAAAATTATGAACAGAACTGGTTTGGAAATTGCAACTAGTAATCAAACTAGAGGTAACATCTTTCATCTGAATATCAATGAAAAAACATGCTTGATTGCTCATATTGATGAAAGCTGGCTATGACATAAGAGACTCTGTCATGTAAATTTTGATTGCATAGTGAAGATTAGTACTACTAAGGCAGTTCGAGATCTACATAAGATTGTTAAACCTCACAATCCGGTATGTAAGGAATATCAATTTGGAAAACAAGTTGGAGCTACTTTCAAAAGTATTCTAGAAAAATCTAATAATGCTCTTGACTTAATTCATACTGATTTATGTGGTCCAGCTAGAACTAAAAGTTTACAAGGAGATAGATATTTTATGCTAATCATTGATGATTATTCTAGAATGTGTTGGGTTACTTTTCTCAGAGAAAAATCAGAAGCACTTGGGAAGTTCAAACTGTTCAAAGCAATGGTAGAAAATGAAACTGGCAAGAAAATCAAATGTCTAAGGAGGAGAATTTACATCTAAGGACTTTAATGCATTCTATGAATTGAATGGAATCAGAAGACAGCCATCAGCACCCCAGACACCACAACAAAATGGAGTTATTGAAAGGAAAAATAGAACTATCTTGGATGCAGCTAGAAGTATGTTATCAAAAGCAAATCTACCACATGTATATTGGAGAGAGCCAGTAAGTACAATGGTCTATACATTCAACAAAGTTCACATCAAAGGTGAAACCGATAAGACACCTCATGAACTTTTATTTGGTATTACTCCTACACTTAAGTATTTCAGAATATTTGGAAGCAAATGCTATATTAGAAGAGATGAGTATATTGGAAAATTTGATCCTAGAAGTGATGAAGGAATATTTCTTGGTTATTCATCTAAGAGTAAGGCATATAGATGTTTTAACAAAAGATTGCAGAAAATAGTTGAGAGTACAAATGTAAAGATTGATGAACAATTCAGAGAAACTCCAAGTTATACAGACTCTAAACTGGTAGCAGAAATACTGACAAATGAATTTGTACAAAATCCACTGATACAGAATGAAGATCCAGGTACACCGGTATCATCTAAAAATTTCACTCTGAATGAGGAACAAAAGCAAACCAAGACAGCCTAGTATGTAAGATTGAATCATTCTGAAGATCAGATAATTGGAAACAATGATAAAGGAGTTATGACAAGAGGAAGATTGGCAAATGAAGAGGTACGTCTTATTTCTCAAATTGAACTATCATCTGTTAATGAGGCATGTGAAGATAAACACAGGATTAAAGCTATGGAAGATGAATTAGAACAAATTGAGAAGAATAACACTTGGACATTAGTTCCCTAGCCTAAAGATAAAAATGTGATTGGAACCAAATGGGTATTCAGAAACAAACTTAATGAAGATGGTAAAGTCATCAGAAATAAAGCAAGACTAGTGTGTAAGGGATATTCTCAAAAAGATGGAATTCATTATAATGAAACCTTTGCACCGATAGCTAGAATTGAGGCAGTCAGATTATTCTTGGCTTTTGTAGCACACAAGAACTACAAAGTTTATCAAATGGATATTAAATGTGCATTTCTGAATGGAGATCTTGAAGAAGAAGTTTACATTGAACAACTTGATGGATTTTATTTGACATAAAACAAAGATATGGTTTGCAGGTTAAGGAAAGCCTTGTATGGATTGAAGCAAGCTCCAAGATCTTGGTATTCAAGGTTAGATAAGTATCTTTTGAAGATTGTTTTTTCTAAAGGTATTGCAGACAACAATTTATATTATAAGGTGACTAATGATGACATCTTGGTTATAAATTTTTTTGTTGATGATATAATCTTTGGAGGTGAAAATGGATTATGTGAAGATTTTTCTATTGAAATGCAGCAAGAATTTGAAATATCTATGATTGGAGAAATAAAATTCTTTTTAGTATTGTAGATCTCATAAACTAATAAAGGTATATTCTTGAGTCAATGTAAGTACTTGAAGGAATTACTAAAGAAATTTGGAATGGAAAACTTTAAACTAGTAAGCACACCTATGACTACAAAGGACAAATTATCACTAAAAGATGAATCTACACCTGTTAATCCAACTAGGTATAAATCTATGATAGGAGGTTTACTATATTTGACACAAACAAGACCTGATATCATGAATGCATTATGTATTTTTTCAAGATTTCAGAGTAATCCTAGAGAAAATGATGAATCAACAGTAAAAGGAATTTTCCGGTACTTACAAGGGACTACAAATCTTGGATTGTGGTATCCTAGAGATGAAAACTTTGAATTATATGCATACACATATGCAAATTGGGCAGGAGATGTGGATGATAGGAGGAGCACCACAGGTGGAGTATTTTTTCTTGGAAACATACTAATTTCTTGGTTAAGCAAGAAACAAAGTTCTACATCTTTATCAACCGCTGAATCAGAATATATTGCAACAACAACAAACTGTACACAGGTATTATGGCTTAAACAAATGTTGAAGTACATAAAGGTAAAATGCAAGGAACCTATAACTATCTATTGTGATAATACTGTAGCAATTGATATATCTAGGAACTTGGTATTACACTCTAAAACCAAACATGTTTCTATAAAACTGAATTTCCTAAAGGAGAAAGTTGAAGCAAAAGAGATAAAACTGGTTTATGTGAATACAAAAGAGCAGATTGCAGATATTTTTACTAAACCTCTACCTAAGGCAACTTTTGAATATCTCAGGGATTAGCTTGGGGTTATACCCCCACGGGTAGAGACTTAGGAAGTTGATGATTGTCATCAACCAACAGAATTAACAAGAGAAAATCTTTTACTCCAGTCTTTGATTAGGAAGCTACTTCTCAGGGGGAGTAGTTGGTATACTTTATTGGTTGGTATTTTGCAAATGTTCTTACTTTGGCATTTGATGTCAAAGGGGGGGAGATTGGATATGAAAAAACACAGGAAAAACACAAGGAAGACACATGTTACTCTCAGGGGGAGAGACTGTTACTTTAAGGAGAGACTATTCATATCTGAATTTTGGTTATAATTTCCTTTTGGGAAATTATTGTTTTTTGGTATTTGGCATTTCTATTTTGCCACTTTGATGGTTTTTCCATCTTGTGTTTCCATCAATGCCAAAGGGGGAGATTGTTGGTATTTTGGTATGGTTTTGTCATTGATGTCAACACCTACTTAACACTATCAACTCTGGCACTTTAGAGAATCAACAACATTCACCGACAAATACAAAAGTCATTGATATCTGGTACACCAGCAGGATATAATGTTCACCGACACTTGGAATGGCATGGAAAACACATGGTTATGTCGAGGACATCTTTTGGACACCTTGTCTTAAAGATTGGTTTATTGGAATAATTGTATTTGCATATTTGCTATTACTGGCAAATAGGTCCAGGATATACATTGGCAGGCTTATCTTTTCCAGATCAGCATGGCACATTTTGGAGACGACTTATTATTGTTGTAAATGTATTAAGCTGACATGTTAAATTGGTTATTGCATCGGACATTAATTTACTTGTAAATTGATTTTATTGTAATATCGTTTAGAGCCGACCTACCAAAATTGGTCTTAGGTTATGGTATAAATGTAAGATCTTAATTGTAAGATTGGATGAGGAATGTGAAAAAGAGTTGTGTGAAGGTATATGCGAGAATAAGTAGAGCTATACACATAGACATCATTTGAAGATTAAAGGAGGATTTTGTGAAGATAATCAGAACTATACCGGTACTGAATCCAGCATAGAAAGATGCTAAATTAAGTACATTCTTATTGGATTTAACCATCCAATTGTAGTCAGTGTGACTCCTATTGAGCAGTGAGCTCTAGGTGCTTGGCCTTTGTGCATGTGCAGACCCCATTTGTATACACTTACTATCTGTAGTAGTATCATCTGATTGTGGGTAAGGTTTCCCATCGTGGTTTTTTCCCTTACAGGGTTTCCACGTACAAGTTCTAGTGTTAAGTGTTGTGGATGACTTTGTTCTTTTTGTTTCATGCATTTAATTTTACCGGTATTGAAATTAATAGTTAAAACTATCTATCGACATATTAGACTCATTTACCAGTATTAAGTATTAAGTTGGTTAAGTTGTTTTTGGTTTAAATTTATCTGACAACTGATTCACCCCTCCTCTCAGTTGTCTCTGGGACCTAACAATAATCCTAACCCTGATTATCAAAGATACAAATTTAAGAAAAACAAAGATATATCATGTTACTATGTAGATGAAGGTGTCATAGATGATTCAAATGAAGATCTAGCAGATAGCGGATGGGATTTTGTTGCAATAAAAGAAGATCAACCGACACCTATTGTCAAACTGGTAGAGCAGGCACTGGCAGCAAAAATTGAAAAAAAGGATGAATGGATAATATATTTTGGATTCTCACATCATATGGCTAGTGATAAAAGCAAATTCTCATCTTTTCAGGAAATTCATGGAGGTCAAGTAAGGTTTGGAGATAATAAAGCTTGTTTAATCAAAGGAAAAGGCACTATATATTTGGATGGTAAGAATAATACTGAAAATGTTTACTATGTAGAAGGTTTAAAGCATAATCTTTTGAGTGTTGGTCAGCTAGTTAAAAAAGGATTTCAATTACAATTCAAGAATGGGAAATGCAAAATCACAAACAAAACTGGATTGGAGATTGCTACCGGTAATCAATCTAAAGGTAATATCTTTCACTTGAATACCAGTAATAAGACATGTTTGATTACACACATTGATGAAAGTTGGTTATGGCATAAGAGACTTTGTCATGTGAATTTTGATTGAATTGTAAAAATCAATTCAACTAAGGTAGTAAGGGATTTACCTAAGATTGTGAAACCTCATAATTTGATATGTAAGGAATGTCAAATGGGAAAGAAAGTTAGAACAACATTTAAGAGCAATACTGACAAATCCAATAATACTCTTGATTTAATTCATACTGACTTATGTGGTCTAGCAAGAACAAGAAGTCTATAGGGAGATAGATACTTTATGCTAATAATTGATAATTATTCTAGAATGTGTTGGGTTACTTACCTTAAGGAGAAGTCAGAAGCTTTTGAAAGATTCAAGGTATACAGGGCAATGGTAGAGAATAAAACCGACAAGAAAATCAAATATTTTAGATTAGATCAAGGAGGAGAATTTACATCTAGAGAATTTAATGCATTCTGTGAAGTGAATGGAATCAAAAGACAATTATCAGCACCCCAGACACCCCAGTACAATGGAGTTATGGAAAGGAAGAACATAACTATTCTGGATGCAACAAGAACCATGTTAATGGAAGCAAATCTACCTCATATGTACTAGAGAGAAGTAGTGAATACAATGGTTTATACTTTCAATAGATTTCACATCAAAAGTGAAACCAGTAAGACCCCTTATGAGCTATGGTTTGATCATATTCCTTCTCTTAAGTATTTTAGAATATTTGGAAGCAAATTTTATATTAGAATAGATGAATATACTGGAAAATTTCATCCTAGAAGTGATGAAGGAATATTTCTTGATTATTCATCTAAAAGCAAGGAATATAAATGTTATAATAAAAGGTTACAGAAAATCATTGAGAGTACTAATGTGAAGATAGATGAACATTTTAGAGGAGATTCAAGATCTGTAGAACCAATAGTTGAAATGATTATAAGTGAACCGACACAGATTGCATAGGTACAGAGTGAAGACCCAATCACACCGACATCATCTACTACTGAAGAACAACAACATGTAAGTGGAAATCAGAACAAACCCAGGTATGTAAGATTGAATCATTCAGAGAATCAGATAATTGGAAACAAGAATCATGGTGTTATGACTAGAGGTTTACTGGCAAATGAAGAGGTATGTTTGATTTTTCAAGTTGAATCAACATCTGCTATTGAAGGATGTCAGGATGAACATTGGATAAAAGCAATGGAAGATGAATTAGAACAAATTGAAAAGAATGACACTTGGACATTGGTTCCCCGCCCTAAAGACAAAAAATGTAATTGGAACTAAATGTGTATATAGAAATAAACTTAATGAAAATGGTGAAGTAATCATAAACAAAGAAAGATTAGTTTGTAAAGGTTATTGAAGGAAAGAAGGAATTGATTATAATGAAACCTTTGCACCGATAGCTAGAATTGAGGTAGTTAGACTATTTCTTGCATTTGCAGCTTATAAGAACTATAAAGTTTATCAAATGGATGTTAAATGTGCATTTTTGAATGGAGATCTTGAGGAGGAAGTCTACATTGAACAACCTAATGGATTTTCTTTGACAAATAATAAGGATATGGTTTGCAGGTTAAAGAAATCGTTATATGGTTTGAAGCAAGCTCCCAGAGCTTGGTATGCTAGATTGGATAAATATCTTTTGAAGCTTGGTTACAGAGAAGGTAATGCTGACATGAATTTGTATTACAAGCTTACTAATGATGATATTTTGGTTATTGAAGTATTTGTAGATGATATCATTTTTGGAGGTGAAGATGGACTATGTAAGGACTTTGCTAACAAGATGCGGGAAGAATTTGAAATGTCTATGATTGGAGAGATAAAAAAAAATTTAGGCTTGTAGATTTCACAAATAGATAAAGGGATATTCGTTAGTCAGACAAAGTAATTGAAGGAACTTTTGAAGAAATTTTGTATGGAAAATTCCATACCGGTAAGCACTCCTATGACTACAACTGATAAATTGGCATTGAAGGATTAATCAACTCCTATTAATCTAACAAGGTACAAATCTATGATTGGAGGATTACTATATTAAACTCAAACAAGACCTGATATAATTAATGCAGTATATATTGTATCTATATTTCAAGGCAATCCTAAAGAAAATCATGAATCAATAGTTAAAAGGATTTTCTGGTACTTACAAGGCACAACAAATCTTGGTTTATGGTATCCCAAGGATTAAAATTTTGATTTATGTGCATACACCGATGCAAATTGGTCAGGTGATGTAGATGACAAAAAGAGTACCACTAGTGGTGCATTCTTTCTTTGCAAAAGATTGAATTCTTGGATAAGCAAAAAATAGACTTGTACATCATTATCTACAGCAGAATCAGAATATGTTGCAGCGGCAACTAATTGTACTCAGCTATTATGGATCAAGCAAATGTTGAAGGATATAAAGGTAAAATGCAAAGAACCAGTAATCATATATTGTGATAATTCAGCAGTAATTGATATATCAAAGAATTTGGTATTTCACTCTAAGACAAAGCATGTTTCTATTAAGTATAATTTTCTGAAAGAGAATGTTGAAGCAAATGAAGTAAAATTGATTTATGTGAATAATAAAGAGAAAATTGTGGATATCTTTACAAAGCCTTTACATAAGGAAACATTTGAATATCTCAAAGAGCATCTTGGGGTAATTTCCCCACCGACAGAGACTTAGACGATGAATATTGGCATCAAACTGGTAGGGACTAACAGAAAAATCTTTTTTTGGCTTTGATGGAGGAGAGCTACTTCTCAGGGGGAGTAGTTAGCTGAATGTTATATTTTTTTTAAACTTAATTACTTTGGCATTTGATGTCAAAGGGGGAGAGATATCTATGGAAAAACATTGTACTTTGGAGAGATGTATTTTTGGTTTTTGTTTCTGTTACAATACTTTATATTGATCTAGCCTTGGGAGATTGTTGGTCTATTTGTTTTTGGCATTCTATTTTTGGCACTTAGATGTTTTTCTATCTAGTGTTGTCATCAATGCCAAAGGGGGAGATTGTTGGTATTATGGATGATTTTGTCATGTGTTGCATTGGATTTGTCATTGATGTCAACACTTGTCTTCTTGGAGATCTACATTGTTTATTTGGCTCTATGGTCATATTTGTTATGTGTTCACCGACAAGTTATGTATTCACCAGTAGGTTATATTGTTCACCACCAGTGATGATGACTTGTTATCATTTGGAGATCATTTGGTTATGTCGAAGATGTTAATTGGAAGCTTGGATTTGGTGTTTTTCTTATTGGTCTAATCAGGTTGACAGATTTGCCTTTATCAGCAGATAGGTTTAGGTTATGGACAGGTACACGTTTCATATTCCAGATCAGCATGACACGTTATGAAGATTATTTATTGATTGGATAATATGGTAAATGTATTGAGCTAACATGTTGTAATGCATCAAGACTTATTTATAACTAATTTTAATTGTAATATCTTTAGTGAGCCAACCTATACATTTAGTCTTAGGTTTTGTATAAATGTAAGATCTTATTGAAGATCGGATATGTACATGGATATGGAAATGGTATGAGTGAATATTGAAGAGAGAATATAAGCAGATCCTTGTGCAAATCATGAAGATATTATTTGAAGGTTAAAGGAAAGGTTCTGAAGATGTTCAGAGCTTAAACCAGTACTAAATCCAGCATTCTAGATGCTATTTTGTGTCGTACACTATCATTGGATATAACCATCCAATTATGTAGTAAGTGTGACTCATATTTTGTGATTGAGCAGTGAGCTCTAGGAGGTTGGCCTTTATGCATGTGCAGACCCCATTTGTATTCACATACAATCTGTAGTAGTATCATCTGATTGTGGGTAAGGTTTCCCACCGTGTTTCTTCCCTTACCGGATTTCCACGTCAAAATCTTTGTGTCATGTGTTGTGGATGATGTTTCTCTTTCTGTTTTATACATTAAGTTAAACTGGTACTACTATACTTGTAAATCTGTTTTACCGACACTTCAGTTTGGCTTACCAACATTAAGTTTAAGCTAGGATAACTTGCATTTTGATTACAATTTATATATAACTACGTCACAACTAATTCACCCCCCCTCCTCTTAGTTGTCCTTCTGGTTCTAAACAAAATGAGAACATCCAAGGCTGAAAGTGTCTGCATGAAGTTTTGTTGAATGCCTTACTAAGCATTATGATTAAATTCCTTTGTGGTTCTTTGAAATTTTGCCTCAAAATTTCATTTTCTTTCAAGCTTGTCTTTCTCTCCTCAAGCCATTCCTCATTCATTCTTTTCTTGCATTGGCTCATATTATGGTTCCATTCTCTTTCACCATCTAGTTCCCCTTCAACCAATACTCCCCTCCTAGAGGAAATCTAAAATACCAAGGCCAACATATTCGACAATAAATCAATCAGTGATTTCCCATCAACATCTACAATTACCTAGTATCGAGGTTATAAAATTGTGCAACTTTAACTATGAATTTTGGCATCTAGGCTTACTGCATGAAAACAATCACCTCTACCAAATTACATCTCTTAATCCTCCTGTACTCTACATCTGGTCCTGATTTCTCCAATTGCCTTTCTATATCTTCAAGCTCTATGTGCCCAATCTTTGTGTCTATGACCCACTGGATTGCATCCTCTAGATTGGAGGCATATGTTCTCCCCTGGTACTAATATTTCATCATGATAGGAAGATTTTCAAGATCCTTAGTCTTTAAGGAAGATTCCATCAAACACAGATAACCCTACAAAATAAACCAATCCAACATCAAACTCTACTCAAAGAAAAATCACTATAAAAACAACTCACCTTGGGATTCCGGGATCCCATGGTTCTGAGGTGAGAAAACACAAAAACCACAAAGAAAACCTTGGAGTCCAGAGGTCTGGGGTCTCAAGCTAAAACCATAAATAGAACTGAAAAACTCAAAACCTCAAGGTTTTGGGACACCAAACTTGCCAAAAACATAGAAGAAGACCACTTCAAGAACTTGAGAACCTAAGTTTCTGAAGTGGTGGGACCCTAACAATGAAAACAAATCCGCAACTTTAGGATCTAGAGGTTTTGGGGTGGGACTCTAAAATGCAATGTGGAAATTGAAAAAATTGAAGTCCTAGTAAACTACAAAGTTGGAATAGAAGAAGGAGCTTGTGACCCCGTGAGACTGCGGGGTTCCAAGTTTAAAAGACATGCAAAAAGAAACTAACTCGAGAACTTAGGGACCCGGTTTTTTGAAGTAGTGAGTGTTAGGTCATGGAGACATCTGAGAGGTGGGGCTGAATCAGTTGTCCAATAAATTCAACCAAAATTAACCTAACCAGAACTTAATGCTTAATACCGATAAACCAAATATTAGTGACTTTGCATAAGTATTTGACTTGCTGGTGAGCATAACCAAAATCTCCAAGTGCTGATAAGTGTTGACAAGTGTTGACATCAATGACAAAACCATATCAACATATCCAAAATACCAACAATCTCCCCCTTTGGCATTGATGGCAACACTAGATGGAAAAACCATCAAAGTGCCAAAACAGAAATGCCAAAAACTAAAAACCAACAATCTCTGGAAGAGATCATTAACCAGAAATAAAAAATACATCATATCTCCTCCTCAGAATAATCTCTCCCAAAAGAAAAAGATAAATGTTTTTTTCCATATCAATCTCTCCCGCTTTGACATCAAATGCCAAAGAAATACAAAACCAAATACAATTAGTTCAAAGAACTTATCAGAAAATACCAACTAATTCAATATACCAACTACTACCCCTGAGAAGTAGCTCTCCTCATCAAAGCTGGAATAAAAGATCTCTGTTAATTATGTCGGTTGATGAAAAACATCAACTGTCTAAGTCTCTACCAGTGGGGGTAGGACTCCAAGTTGCTCTCTGAGATACTCAAATGTTTCCTTAGGCAAAGGCTTTGTAAAAATATATGCAATTTTCTCTTTAGTATTCACATAAACCAATTTCACTTCTTTTTCTTCAACATTCTCCTTTAGAAAGTTCAGTTTGATAGAAACATGTTTAGTTTTAGAGTGATGTACCGGGTTTTTTTATATATCAATTGTTGTTGTATTGTCATAGTAAATAGTTATAGGTTCCTTGCAATTTACCTTTATGTCCTTCAAAATTTGCTTGATCCATAATACCTGTGTACAATTGGTTGTTGCTCAAACATATTCTGATTTTGCTGTTGATAGACTTGTACAACTCTGTTTCTTGCTCAACAATGAAATTAGTCTGCTACCAAGAAAAAATGCTCCACCGATGGTTCTTTTTTTGTCATCCACATCTCCTACCCAATTAGCATCTGTGTATGCACATTAGTCAAAATTTTCATCTCTAGGATACCATAAACCAAGATTTGTAGTGCCTTGTAGGTACCGAAAAATCCTTTTCACTGCTGATTCATGATTTTCTTTAGGATTACTCTAATATCTTGAAACAATACATACTGCATTCATAATATCAGGTCTTGTTTGTGTCAAATACAGTAAATCTCCTATCATAGATTTGTATCTAGTCAGATTAACAGATGTAGATTCATCCTTCAAAGATAGTTTATCATTTGTAGTCATAGGTGTGCTTACCGGCTTACAGTTTTCCATGCCAAATTTCTTTATTAATTCCTTCAAGTACCTAGATTGACATAGGAATATACCTTTATTAGTCTGTGAAATCTGCAATCCTAAAAATAATTTTATCTCTCCAATCATAGACATTTCAAATTCTTGCTGCATTTTGTTAGAAAAATCTTTACACAAACCATCTTCTCCTCCAAAGATTATATCATCAACAAAAACTTCAATAACCAAAATGTCATCATTAGTCACTTTGTAGTATAGATTGTTGTCAGCATTACCTTTTGTGTATCCAATCTTCAAAAGATATTTGTCCAATCTTGCATACCAAGCTCTGGGAACTTGTTTCAATCCATATAAAGCTTTCCTTAACCTGCAAACCATGTCTTTGTTATCTGTCAAAGAAAATCCATCAGGTTACTCAATGTAAACTTCTTCTTCAAGATCTCCATTTAGAAATACACATTTAACATCCATTTGATATACTTTATAGTTCTTGTGTGTTGCAAAAGCCAATAAAAGTCTTACTGCCTCAATTATAGCTACCAGTGCAAAGGTTTCATTGTAGTCAATTCCTTATTTATGTGAATATCCCTTACACACTAATCTTTCTTTGTTTTTGATTACCATTCCATCTTCATTAAGTTTATTTCTAAAAACCCATATAGTTCCAATTACATTTTTGTCTTTAGGTCGGGGAACTAATGACCAAGTGTTATTCCTTTCAATTTGTTTTACTTCATCTTCCATTGCTTTAATCTAATATTTATCTTCACATGCCTCATTAATTGATGTAGGTTCAATTTGAGAAATAAGACATACCTCCTCATTTTCCAATCTTCCTCTAGTCATAACTCCTTGAAATTTGTTTCCAATTATCTGATCTTTAGAGTGATTCAATCTTACATACCAGGGTGTTTTTACTTGTTGTTGTTCTTTAGTGACAGTTGAATCTCTAGATGATGCCGATGTAACTGGATCACCATTATGTACTGGTGTATTCATAATAGGTTCATTTGTGATTATCTCTATTGCCATTTTAGAGTCTGTGTACCTTGAATTTCCTCTAAACTATAAATCAATCTTTACATTTGCACTCTCAATAATTTTTTGCAATCTCTTGTTAAAACATCTATATGCCTTGCTCTTAGATGAATAACCAAGAAATATTCCTTCATCACTTCTAGGATCAAATTTGCCAATATACTCATCTCTTCTAATATAACATTTACTTCCAAATATTTTGAAATATTTAAGAGTAGGAGTATTACAAAACCACAGTTCATGTGGGGTCTTACCAGTTTCTCCTCTGTTGTGAACTTTGTTGAATGTATAAATAGTTGTATTGACTGCTTCTCTCTAGTATATATGAGGTACATTTCCTTCTGATATCATACTTTTGGCTACATCCAAGATAGTTATGTTTTTCCTTTCCACAACTCCATTCTGCTAGTGTGTCTGGGGTGCTGATAAATATCTTCTGATCCCATTCACTTCACCAAATCTATTAAATTCCTTGGATGTGAATTCACCTCCTTGATCTGATCTCAAACATTTGATTTTCTTGCCGGCTTCATTTTCTACCATCACCTTGAATAGTTTGAATTTCTCAAATGCTTCATATTTTTCTCTGAGAAAAGTAGCCCAACACATTCTAGAATAGTCATCAATGATTAGCATAAAATATCTATCTCCATGTATACTTCTAGTTCTTGCTAGATCACATAAATCAATATGAATTAAATCAAGAACATTGCTAGACTTCTTAGGAATACTCTTTAAAGTTTCTCTAACTTGCTTTCCAAATTGACATTCCTTACATATCAGATTGTGAGGTTTAACAATCTTAGGTAAATCTCTAACTACCTTAGTAGTACTGATTTTCACAATGCAATCAAAATTTACATGACAAAGTCTCTTATGCCATAACCAACTTTCATCATTATGTGCAATCAAACATGCTTTCTCATTATGGTTCAAATGAAAGATATTACCTCTAGTCTGATTACCAGTTGCAATTTCCAAACCAGTTATGTTTATGATTTTGCATTTACCATTCTTGAATTGTAACTGAAATTATTTCTCAACTAATTGACCAACACTCAAAATATTATGCTTCAAACCTTAAACATAATAAACATTATTTGTATTGTGCTTACCATCAAAAGATATAGTGCCTTTTCCTTTGATCAAACAAGCTTTGTTATCTCCAAATCTTACTAGACCTCCATTGTAATCCTGAAAGGTTAAGAATTTACTCTTATCTCCAGTCATATGATGTGAACATCCTGAATCAATAATCCATTCATCCTTATCTTAAACATTAGCTACTAGGGCCTATTCTACTGGTTGAACAGTAGGTGTTGGTTGATCTTCTATTATAGCAACAAAAGCCCATCCATTGTCTGTTGAATCCTCATCAGAATCATCAGTAACTCCTTCATCAGCATAATAACTATATTTGTCTCTATTCTTCTTGAATTTGTATTTCTGATAGTCAGGGTTAGGCTTATATGTTCCTTTAGCTTCTTCTCTTAATCTTGCATGTCTATTAGGACATCTAGATGCCATATGACCAATATTATTATAGTTAAAACATGTAAAGGGTGCTTTACCTTTATACTTACTTCCAATTGGACCTTTAGGCATTTTCCTTGCAAATAGTGCTTCAAGTTATTCAATTTCTTCATTTTCTCTCCTGCTTTCTTCAAGTTCTCTTGCATAGAAGGCTTTCCAATCAGATTATCATGTGATGATGATGATATTGTAGTTGATGATGATGCCTTAAAAGCTAGATCTATCTTGATAGTAGTAACAGGACCAAATTCGTCAAGCTCAAAAGCTAAAAGTTTTCCAACTAGAGTGTCTCTAGATACTGATGCATTAGGTATTGTTCTTAATTTATTTATAGAAGTAACTTTCATTTTATATGCCAGTGGCAAAGCTCTTAAAACGTTAGAAACAATCTCATCTTCACTTAAGGTTCCTCCACAACATTGTATACCTATTACAATTTCATTTACTCTTTCCATAAAAGAAGAAATTCTTTCATCTTCTTCCATTTTTAGACTTTCATACCTAACCTAGAAGCATTCAAGTTTTGCAGTTTTGACTATGGAATCTCCTTCATTCAATGTTTCTAGTTTATCCTAAATAGCTTTAGCAGTAGATCTATCTGACAATCTCATGACTTGTTGATCTGACAATGCGCTCAAAAGTGCTTCTCTTGCTTTTCAATCATTTTCCTCATCTTTAGCCAAGTTAGGTGGATTAGGTTGACCTTGAGTAGGAGCAATGTAGCCATTCTTTGTAACATCCTATATATCCCTTCCAATGCAATTCAAGTGTGTCTCCATCGTGATCTTTCATATGCCATAGTTAGTTCCATCAAGTTTTGGATTATCCTTCTTGAAATAGTTAGAAGACATTGGATCTCCTCAAGCTGTTAAACTTTTGCAAAAAGAGAACTAGGCTTTGATACCAATTGTTAGGTCCTAGAGATAACTGAGAGGGGGGGTGTGAATCAGTTGTCTAATAAATTCAACCAAAATTAACTTAACCAAAACTTAATGCTTAATACCAGTAAACCAAATATCAGTGACTTTGCATAAGTCTCTAACTTTCTCGTGAACATAACCAAAGTCTCCAGGTGTTGATAAGTGTTGACAAGTGTTGAAATAAATGACAAAACCATATCAACATATCCAAAATACCAAGAGTGAGACCTAAGACTATAATTTTGGGAACTCTAGAACTCGATTTTTCAAAGTGGTACATAACAAATGATAAACCCTATGACTGCCATTTTGAAAACTCGATAACTCAGGTTTTCAAAATAACGCGAAAGCCAAAATCCCCTAACCCAGAACATTGGGATCCCGAGATTACAATAATTGGGAATAAAACTAAAAACTTAAAGAAAAACAAGCGAAACTAAAAAAAAGATAAATCTAACAAAAAATACACACAAATCTAAACAAGGAAGATGAGAAATCCACCTACCTGGCACAAAAAATGAAGGCGGTGCTTGATCGAGAGTGCGAGAGTGATGGAGAGGCCTACCGAAACTCATAATGACAAGCCCAAATGAGGTTAGGCTAGTGACCCTTCAACTACTCACAAGGGTCCTACAAGGAAGGACTCTACACCTTGGATGAAACTACTCACACTTCCCTAGTCTTAGGCCTACTCAAGATGAGTAACATGCTTCAACTCTTCAAATAGGGTTTATCAGTAAGATGAGTAAAAGGCTTCAAATCTTCAAATAGGTTTTACTGGTGATCCTCACTCCTTGGGATTTGGAATTTAGTCAACACAAAACATATAAGACCTCTTTCAAGCATTTGTTTTGATCTTAGGCATCAAATCCTTATACCTCCTTTGTAAACCTACCCCTCTGGCTAGTAGCCCTTCTAGACCGGTGTTTTGGCTTAACTCAAAAATATTCCACACACCCATACAAAAAACTTATCATTTCAGACACCCTTTTGGGAGTTATACTGATCCCTAAAATTTTTTGGTCAAATCTGCAAATATAAGGTTTGTTCCCTTTAGAGGCTAAGAGACCTAATTGGGGAAATTAGACCTATTTTCCAAAGCAACTACCTCTACCGGTAGACAAAATGAAAAATAAAATTAATAGGAATTTCGGGGGTAGCGAGAAACTTTGAATTCCAGGGTTTCATGCCTAGAATCCATTGCTAAGACAATTTATGATGACTATCCTAAAACTTGCCCTAGGTAGTCACGTAGAGATGCCTACCTAAATCTATTCATTTCTGCACACAATAAAGTCTCCCCTGAAAAAAAACATAAAAATACTAAAATAAAAAGTCTTATGCTGCATCCCTCCAAAGGAAGAGTCTTCTAATGGATTGGAGTGCAAGATAAAGCCATTTTTGTTCAAAACCCTCTCCAAACCCTCAATTTTTGGGTCATAGTCAGTAAAATGAAGGGTTCTCTCTACTCCCAAAAAATTAGGAACTCTGATCTCTGCAAAAAGAAACTTATTAAATCTCCCTATCTACTCCATGGATGGTGGGATCTAGATCAATCCATACAGGAATGTACAACTCCTGCAAACTCAAGATTTTTGGGAAAAACTGAATTGTTTCGAGTATTATTGCTTCATACACTTCAACTCCAATAACATCAACCTTGGTAATCAAGCCCATAAGGCTTATACAACTCTCCAATGTTTTCCCACCTAATTTGGAGTAGGTTGGAGCCATTGAAAGG
Organism: Cryptomeria japonica; assembly: GCF_030272615.1. Classification (NCBI taxonomy): domain Eukaryota; kingdom Viridiplantae; phylum Streptophyta; class Pinopsida; order Cupressales; family Cupressaceae; genus Cryptomeria; species Cryptomeria japonica. The sequence continues at coordinate 777,870,468 of NC_081411.1, read as the reverse complement.
CTTCCCCAACCGATTTACAAAAAGTTGCACTTTTGCACTCAAAAGTTCCATTTTTGCAATTTTGCTCACAAAATTGTCATACTTCCTAAGGTTTGGATCCACACACATGGACTAAAAAAACACACACAATACATGTCTAAAACCTATTAAACATTAATCTAAACCACCTACTACCCCTTTTTACCATATTGTCCCAATTGGTTTCTCAAATTGCCTAATTGGTGACATGGGCTTACATGGTGGGGTTTATTTGCATACATGAAACATAAGACACACTAACACATCCTAATGATCCTAGTATTCAACCTCAGGGTTATGAATATCTTGTTGATGAGGTGCTCCTACACCAGAGAGTGCGACAATGCAAGGTCAGAGCTCTGAATTCAAATGAGTGAATGCACAAATGAGCTCAAAAATGACCTCCAACCATATTTATACCCCAAACCAAGTACTACATTCAATGCAAGTTTGCAAAATGTGGGACCCTAGTTTTTGAAGTGCAACACTAACAACAGGCTCAAAAACTCGCAGTTACAGGCCATGAACAAACAAAACAAACAACCAACACTGGATTTTGGGAACCCAAATGTCCGAGATGATAACTCCAAAGACAAACATTCCCTTTAGGAGTCTGAGAACCCAGGTTTTTGAAGTGATTCTAAAACAAAACAAAAATACAAAATTGGGAAGTTGGGAACCTGAACTTCCAAATAAGGCACTTAAAAAAAACAAAAGGTCACCTCGGTAGTTCACGAACTCAAACTTCGAAAGTGGGAAAAGCAAAAACTTAAAAAACAAAGGAAAACTAATAGGAAAAAAATGACGAAAACCAAAAAGGGGTACCCGTATTTTCATGAGAATGAAAATAATGGGACTAGATATGCAGGGCATAACATGACCCCGCAAAAGGTAATGTAGAATTGGTTTTTTATTAGCATTTGATAGATGCAAAGGAGACTCCATTGAAAGTATGATTTAGAAATAGAGAGGTTCTATCCAAGAAATTTTGACCTAAGAGCCTTTGATCTAACTCTCTTCAATTAGTTACTTCAAATGGGACCTCTTAAGCTTAAATTATTATATTTTTTAAAAACTGTATGATTTTACGAAAAATTAGAATGTAATAAAAAGTGGGAACTAGTATTGTGAGTTAACCCTGATGTAGAAAGCTTTATGAATGTCCAGGAAAGTGATTTTATTCAATGAAAGAGTGAGTGAGAGAGAGTGGAAATAAGGTCCAAAAGGGTTATATGAAGGGAAATGAAGTTCTCCCAATGTCAGTGCTAGCCCGAGAGGGACATTACACTACTTGAATAAGCAAGTGTAATGTCTCAATTGTCAACTTCAGTCATGGATATTCACAAGGTGAATGTGTGACATAGAGACATCTTCATAGTGAACACATTTCCATGCATAATTTGGACAAAATGGTCAGAAAAATAGGTATGACAAATATCAAGGTAGGCTAATAGGATGGGAGTTTGATCATTGTCTTTAATTTGGCTAAAGTGAAGGGCTATGCGATGTGAGATTGCATGAGGTAAGATTTTTAATGTTATAGCAATAAATTAATATTTATTAAGAATTTTATTAGTCTAATCAATAAAAATGTTAGTTTGCAAACTTAGAGAAAGTACGATGGCCCTATTGAAGAGATAACACCAGCTTGATGAAATAGAAATAGAAATAGAAATAGAAATAGAAATAGAAATAGAAATAGAAATAAAGACAAAGATGGATTAGATACATATATTGTTTGCATGTGGTAGATCTATGGAGACTTTGTAACAATGGTCCATTTAACTTATACCAAAGCCCTTTCAAAAAGCATTCTAAAAATTTCTTTTCATTTTCTTACATCTCTAATCCCCTAGTTTTAATCCTTTGTTTATTGTGTTTAAGATATGAAAGAGTGTCATAATGGGAAATAAAGGCTAAGAGTCAAATCCACCACCTTCTTCTCCCTTAAAAATAATGTTGAAGTCTAGGATATCTTTTAAAGGGAGGATTACCTTATTTTTTAGAACCATGAAAGATAAATACAAGGCATTCTCATTAGAGTTCATGAATAGTTAGAAGGAAGATAGGGTGCAAGTGGGTAGTATCTGTTGGGATTCACACAGATACTGAGAAGGGGGGGTGAATCAGTATCTAATCGGTGTGTTGATTTTCTTAACTTAAAACATGTAGAACATATTAATACTGCATACTGGTAAACAGAAAGTAATGCAATAAATAGAGATAAAAGAAACCACATGAAAAGCACACCATAACACAATATTTTAATGAGGAAACCTGGTGTGGGAAAAACCTCGGTGGGATTTGTGACCCACAATATTCACTTACTGGCCAATGAGAGAATATTATTACTACAAAAGGGGCCTGCACATGCAGGAAGGCCAAGTGCCTAGAGCTCATTGCTCAAATACAAAATAGGAAGTCTCACTAACATGCAAAATGGATTATATAAATCCAGTGTCATGTACTACTTCAGAATGGCATCTATAATGCCAGATCCAGTACCAGTTTCTGCTTTGCTTCTTACATAAACCCTTGACCTATAATTCGCATAACAGGGTCTGTCTTATTTTGCCTAATTACATTCCTCTATCCATACATAATTGTTCTACAATGATCTCTTATATATATGAGTCATTTTACAATTTGCCAAGTTGGCTTGCAATGATTTTACAATAATAACCAAAATAAATTACAACGAAATTCCTGTCAGCCTATGTGCCAGTATGCTTCCTTTCACTGTCGGTGCTGGTGGTCTGTGTGCCGGTGTAGACTCTAATCTTGCTAGTGTCGGTGGATTGCTTTTCCAGTGTCGTAGGATTGTAAGGTTGCCATCAATGACAAAACCTTCAATCACCTACAATGTCTCATTGGAGTGTGCATTTGCCAACAATCTCCCCCTTTGGCATTGATGGAAACACTCATGAGAAAATTCAAAAAGTGTATCGAAAATTGAAGTCCAGAAATATTACCAAAAATGTGTGAACTCCCCTTGAGCAGATGAGTCTTTAGCTGATTATTTTCTCATACCAGTACTCCCCCTTTGGCATCAATGACAAAGGTTGTCAAAGTGTCAATAGACTATGGTTTCTTGTCTCAACCTTGTAACCAGGTGGTTACAATTTGAAAAAGATCTACCAAAACCAAATTTAGGCTTTCAAGGAACTTTTTACTATCTTTTTTTGCTGCCTCTGTTCTTTGAACTATACCGGTGAGGTGTTGCATTTGCTCTGCCAGTATTTTCTGTCCTTGTATTAGTGCATCAGATATTTCTTTCCTTAAGGATGCTAGATAGTCCAGTTTTGCACTTAATCTCCATTTCAGATCCTTAGCCTTCTCTTTTATTTTCTCCTTTTCTCTTTCTAGCTTTAGTAATTATTCCTCAAAACCTATTATCTTTTGCTCAAAAATTGATAATGTATTTGATGAATTAATGAAATTGTCTACTAGTTGATTAATTTCCTCCTGTATCTTGCTCATTTTCCTATCAATATCAACTGTCAAAAAGTTTGTCTTACAAGTGTGTCTGTACAAAGTTTTGAACTCCTTAAGTGTGCTACACAGTTCCGGTAGAAGTGTGTCAAACTGCCTTGTACACTTCTTTATTTGTTCCTCAAAGAATTTTTCTTTTTCTTTTTCTAACTTCTCTTGGAATGCTTCTTCCTTTATTTGCTCAACTATCACTGTGTTGTCAGTAATATACTTAGACAAAGTCTCGAGTTGAGTCAAAGAATCCTTATTATCTACATTGCATTTTGGAGCTATCATCTTCAAAATTGGGATTGTGTCATCTATAGCTTTATATGTCTGTGAACTACAATCTGTTATTTTCTTTATAGAGTCTAAAAGAACTTCAGTTACATTAGTTGTTTTGAATCCTGTGGATGAAGAGCCAACACTCTGTATCCCACTAGTGGGAACAATATCCTTGCTTTTAGTGACCTTTGGAAGGTCAGTCTATGTTTCCATTTCCTTAAGCAATGGCCTGTCTTGTTCACCAGTTGCTGGTGGCACTAATTCTGCATTAACTTGTTGCTATTCTGGAGCTTGTTCCTCTACTTGTTGCTATGTTTGTTGATCTATTTGTGCTTCTGTTTGAGTCTTTGTCTGTTGCCCTATGTTACCTATTGTCGGTTCACCTTGTGTGTTATCTATTTCATTAGTTACCAGTGGCTCACTAGCCATATCGGTCTTACCGGTTACATGTCCTTATCTACCACAATGTTGACTTTCTGAGTATCAACATCAACTATGTATAGTACCTTAGAATTAGGATTTGTATCCTCTTGTGATATATGCATACTCTCATCAGCCGGTTGATCTTCAGTTGTTGTTATTACCGGTGGAGTATCTAGAGGCAGTGGGGGTAGATTATTTGTTATTTTGATGCTTGGTGGTCCACCAACCTTTCCTTTCCCTTTATCTTTGTCCTTTTGATAAACTTTGATTGTCTTGGGTTTTCTATACTCTTACTATTTTTCCTTCTCAACAAGGAATATATCCCATGCATTTGCTATTTCCTCTGCAACCTCATTTACTCTACTAGCCATGAGTGCAATATGCCGATGTGCAGTAGGGAATACTCACTGATTGGCCTCTACAATCAGGTCATCTATTTCTTTCGGAGAGTTAACTAGGTAAACAACAAGTAATTTTTCAACTTTTATTTTCTTATCAAGCTCTACAACAGCTTGTCTTCTTGCTTCCAGTCTCTTGAATAGTTCATCCGGTAGTTCATCTACAACTTGCATCAAGAACTTCTTGTAGATATCCAAGAGTAAAATAACACTATTTTCAACCTTTTCTTTATCATCAACTGATAGTGAGTCATATAGTTTCTTTATGTTCTTAAGCTTTCCTTCTTCTGTTATTTCATTCAATAGTCTGTCAGTCGGAGCAATATTTTGTTGAGTCCTTTTCTTTGGTGTCAACTTCTTCTTAGAATTTGTCTTCTTGACTGGGGGCCTTACTGCCTGTTATTTTTGCCTGGTTCTTCTAGGTGAAGGTGTGGATGTCGGTGAAGTTTCCCTTTTCCTTACAACTCTTTTAAATGTTGTAGGCATATCACTCTCCGAAGAGGTAGCTACCGGTGAGAGGTGAATTTCTGGCTGTTGTGCTTTCAACTCATGTTCAGTGATACCGGTTTTCTTGAGTACATCTTCCCTTATAGCCTTAGCCTGTCTTGAACCTCTCCTCATAGTTGCTTCTACTTTCTTCACTCTTTTCTTGGATTGGATTTGGTTTTCAATGGTTTCTGCAGTGCCAAATACTTCTTCCTTAGGTTCCTTGGGTGCTTCCAGAAGGGCTTTTGCATATGTTTCAATGATGCGGTCATCGGTCTCGTAACCCATTTTAGTAACCCAAATTGTTCTTGGGATAACTACTTCCATCCAGATCTCATCCTTCTTGATGACAAAACATATCTCATCCTTGTATTTATTTACAATTTCCTATGATAGTCTAACTCTAGAGTTCATCTGGGCCTTTAATGCTAAAAAATATTCATTGATATTCTTTTCTTTGTTTTCACCCATATTGTTCAATAAGTCAAATAATTATTTCCCTACCAGTATGTCAAATCCAAGGTTTCTGTTACCTATACCAAGCACCTGTTTGGTTATATGTAGCATTAAAGAAACAAGTAAATTGCCAACTCTAAATGTCCCTTTCTTATCCTTCTTGATTTTTCCCAGATTGTCAATAAATTCATCCTTCAACCATTCACATACATCAATTCTCATATTTTCATTAACCATGTCATGAGCACTCTTTATGCATAAGCTGGAAACTGAATTTAGTCTGTTTGCATGTGTTGTTTTGTAACCTAGAATCATGCTAATGAATCTCACATTGATGTCGGTTACATCATTCACCCTTAAAGACATTTTGTCGGATGTTGCACCTGTTAGTTTAGTTACTAGGTCATTTGAGACCTTCTTTGTCTTGTCTGGTCTGTTACCGGTGCAGGGTAACCCTGTTACAGTTTTCACAGCTTCCTTGGTAATTTTATGAACTGAATCTAGCCGAAAGAATTCACCATGTACCCTGCTCAGTACTATCCTAATAACTTCTTTAGGGAAATCCAGAATGCTGAGGATTTTAGTGAATCCTAGGGTTTTAATAATTTTGTGTTCAGGCTTCATATTACCGGAATCATCACATATGGCAGTTTTGTACATGTTCTTGATTTCTTCATCTCCTAATTCTTCTACATGGAAATGGATATACATTCTAGGGTCTTCTGCAAAAACTACTCCTTTGGGAATTTGGGAGAATGCACCAACATTATCATCTTTCTTTTCTATCTCGGGAACTAGTTGAAATACGGGCCTAGGGCACTTGATTACTTCCACTACAGTAGGGTTTTCTATAAATTTAGGTATAGAGGAGGATGCCATGATTATAAATACCTTTTTCTGCCTTTGGAAGGATTGATTGCTGAAATGGTTTGCCTCTTTGCTCGAAATGCCTTAGCTCTGGAAATTTCGTGCTCTTTGAATTTTTGAATGCTTGGTGAAGTAAAATGGATCCAAAATCACTTATTTATAATGTTAATTCGCTAACTACCACATTTAATGCATGTCAGTTAAGTAATCACTTAACTTTACTTGCCGGTATAGAAGTATTTTCTACTTTTCACCATCAACCAAGGGAATAATAGCATATTTCATATTTGATTGCCAAACCCTCAAAGATATTTTCTTCAATTAGATGAAGAGACTCCTGCTAGTGGAGTGCTACTTTGTTCTGCCAGTGGAGTGTTGCTTGGTTCTACCGGTGGAAGAGTATTCCCAGCACCATTTAGGTTTGTCTTTCTAATCCATTGTTTTGAGAATTCTTGCTTAACTTCTTCAACTTTTTCTTTTCCCTTCAAACTAGAACCTTTGTTGTCTGTCGGTGATGCCTTACTTCTGCAAAATTTTGCAATGTGTCCAATCTTTGTACAAGCATAACAAGTCACATTATTTTTTTGAATAGCCTTTCCATAGCCTATGCCAGTTTGTGTTCTGCATTGATTAGATAAGTGTCCAAATCTTCCACAAACATAACATCTTACATTCATTTTGTAATTTTTAGAATTATGACCACTTTTGTTGCATTTGGAACATTGACCGGTGGGTGTATTGGTATTCTGATAATTTCTAGATCTACATTGATTTGTTCTATGACCATACTTATTATAGTTAAAGCATTTGCCATTGAATTTGTAAGCATTAGGTTGTCTTACCGGTTTTCTATGATCCTGTGTGTTTGCAGTACCAGAGCTTTCACCAACTTCAAAGCCAAGCCCATTAGTGTCACCATTAGGTTTCTGATTCTTTAATAAGTCACCAAGTTCTTCTGAGTTTTTCGTGAATTTATCTTTGTGCTGATTTGCAGTATCCAATTGTTTTTCCAAGATTTCTTTCTGTCTCATGAGTTCATTTGAATCATTCTATGTATGCATCAAATCTGTCTTCAACAAATCATTTTCATAGCTAAGTCTGGTGTTCTAATTTGCTGTATCACTTAGTCTTCTAGTCAAATCTTCTTCATTCTTCATTCTATCTTCAGTTTCCTTACAAATCTCATAGTCATATCCTGCATCTCATTCTTTGTTGTCATGTTCTCTTGTTTCAGCTTGTTTATCAGATCATTAAGAGTTTCCTTTTCATCATTCTCAAATTGTATTTTTTCACAAAGTTCTCTTCTCTTGTTTCTTGCAATAATAAGATTTTCTTGAAGTGCTTGAATAATATCCTGAGCTGCCTTTAGATCATCTTCAAGTTTGATAATTTTCACCTTTTCTACATCATAGTCTGAGAGAGCTACTTCAAGTTGCTTCATCAAGTTTTCCATCTTTACCGGTGTCAAGATCTTCCTCAAGTTGTTAGGCTTCTGAAAATAGAGGACCAAGCTCTGATACCAATTGTTGGGATTCCCAAAGATACTGAGAGGGGGGGTGAATCAATATCTAACTAGTGTGTTGATTTTCTTAACTTAAAACATGTAGAACATATTAATACTACATATCGGTAAACAGAAAGTAATGCAATAAGCAGAGATAAAAGCAACCACAGGAAAAGCACACCATAACACAATATTTTAACGAGGAAACCTGGTGTGGGAAAAACCTTGGTGGGATTTGTGACCCACAATATTCACTTACTAGCCAATGAGATAATATTACTGCTACAATAGGGGCCTGCACATGCAGGAAGGCCAAGTGCCTAGAGCTCAGTGCTCAAATACAAAATAGGAAGTCTCACTGACTTACAAAATGGATTATATAAATCCAGTGTCATGTACTGCTTCAGAATAGCATCTATAATGCCAGACCCAGTACCAGTTTCTACTCTACTTCTTACATAAACCCTTAACCTATAATTCGCATAATAAGTCTACCTTTTTTTGCCTAATTACATTCCTCTATCCATACAGAATTGTTCTACAATGATCTCTTATATATATGAGTCATTTTATAATTTGCCAAGTTGGCTTACAATGATTTTACAATAATAAACAAAATAAATTACAAAAAAATTCTTGTCGGCGTCTGTGCCAGTATGCTTCCTTTCACTACCGGTGTCAATGTTCTATGTGCCGGTGTAGAGTCTAATCTTGCTAGTGCCGATGGATTGCCTTGCCAGTGTCATAGGATTGTAAGGTTGCCATCAATGACAAAACCTTCATCACCTACAATGTCTCATTAGAGTGTGAATTTGCCAACAGTATCATAATTATGATCATGGAAGAACTCATTGCACTATTCTTAGGCCTAATTTGTGAAGGAGAGAAGGTCCCCAGCCTTAGCTAGAAACAACCATACGAAGATTATCAATTTTTTTTTTCAGTTTTCAAATACAGATTTTTGAGTGAATCTTCTTTAAGTTATAAGATATTTGAATTTTAGGTCTTATACAATTATCATTTACATTTATTACATTTAGGGTTTCAATAAATAAAAAGTCAGTGAAGTTATAATCTATCTATGTAGAAGCATCGGTACCATCAACACCAACATCCAATGTCTTGATTTGAATTAGATTATTAGCATTGTAATTATCATTATAATAGGGGCATCCAAAAATACTTCAATCTTTTTCAATTGTGATATTAATGAAGAAATATTTTACTTTCAATAATATTATGAACCTTCAAACCAATAAATTTTCATTATATAAAAAAGTAAATAAAAGATTAGAGGTGGATTCTAATTTTAATTATATTATAATATTATTGAAAAAAATGACAAAACTAATAAAATAATTTTCTTAACTAATCAAATTTGAAAAGAGGTTAGAAACATAGAACACTTGTTTTAGATATAATACTCATACAACATATATATGAAAACCATACAACATGTCAACGCCATCTAAATGAAATGTTGCAATTCAATCTAAATAAGCATAGATTAATTATAGTAAGAAAGAATTTGTTACAAAAAAACAAAAGTAGAAGTATCATCAAAGTTTTTTTGTTTTTTGTTTTTATAAAAGTGGATGAGACCACTACAATTATATTGATTATATATATTTTTACATGTGTTTGGTTCAAAGAGCACTTAAGGGAAAGAACTAGTAAGAAAACCCTTCAGTATTGTTCAAGAAAACATAAGCCTATCTACCCATTACAAAAAGCCCATAGGCATACCAAAACCCCTAGATACATTGCAATGCATTGCCATCCACATTAGATATAAAGGAAGCCGTAAGAATCAGTCTAACAGGGAGCATCTAAAGATGGAGTCAAGAATGTCCACCAAAAATCAGAGCCATCACCCCAAAATCCAACCTGTCTAAACACCACAAGAATCCAAAGCTCTTAAGAAAACAAAACTCAAAGCCATGAGAGAACCAAGAATAAGAGATCCTGCCATCACAAATATGGTGAACAAACATAGACAGATCCAAATAAGAAGTAGGGAAGGATATTGAAGACCCTCAGGGAGGAGGATGAGACCGAACCAAACAATAATCCAAAGTAGTGACCAAAGGAATACTATCAAAATAAGAAATCCTTTGCAATACCATATTAACTTCTCTTTCCAATTCCTCAGAAAAAGCCACTCAGGTAATGAAAACTCTTTTCTTTCTAGATTTCTACTGGGTCAACAAAAACTTTAAATATTTGATGCTTGACCTCCTTGTCACAATGTGTAAAACCATCTCCAAATATATAAAAGAATTATAGTCCTCTGGTACTATTGATGCATATATTCTCCCAATCAAACAAAATATTATTTGGTTTGAATAGACAGTTCTCTTGTCAATTCCTTCAATAACTTATTCTTGAGTTTGGTGATGTGATTTATTGCCTCTTTTTCTGAACAATTTCGATTATCACCCATATAACAAGAAATAGTTGGGGCGATTTTCCCATGGAACCTCTCATCCTACATAAACATTAGAAATATGTTAATATTTAATATACATTAAAATTTATATCTATATTTAATGTTAATGAAAAAGGGGAAACGAATCAAAAACACAAAATCATAGTTATCATTAGTTAACCACATACACACTCCATGAGATGATAGAATCTAGAGGTATCAAGGTATATCTTCTCAATATAATCATCACACAAAATGTGATGCTAACAAGCAAGTATGTACCAAAATGGGTCCAAATGATACACATTTTGCAGCAAACTTTATGTACTCATTATAGGTGGGAAAATATCCATTTGTTTTCCATCGTGCTTCCTCAAAGCAAGCTTCTATATAATCTACCCACTAAATGACAATACAATATACATGTTAAATCTATTTCAATATTTTTTTCCATGATCTATATAACTAATTGTATTTTTGAATATGATCAAAATGAATTTTTCTAGGGATACAAAGTACATATAATAATATTAAATTTATTGTCTTAATTTCATAGAACCTAAGTATAATGTCAAACCTACAAATAACTAATAATTATTTTTATTGGTAGTAATATATTATTTTTTAGTATAAACCTCAATAACTTTATTTATTTTTGGTGAAATATACATAACAACATGATAAATATAAGTTGGTGTGTTATTACTTCTTTGGGATACTATATGATTAATACATTAGCAAGTCTAAAATAACAATATAATTTAGTAATTTTATTTTGGTTCTCTATTTAATCATAGTAATATCCATCACTCATCGAAATCAAGAATATTGTTAACTTTCTAGGTAAAAAATGTCACCTACTCATTACACAACCCTTAATTTCTTTTTGTTAGTTTCATAAGGTTCCATTTCTATAAGATCTAATTATGTGGAAATCAAATTTAGCTGTGATTTCTAATGGCTCTAAAATTTCACTAATCTAGCATCTAATCTAGTATTTATTTCATTAATCTAGCATCTAATTTAGTATTTATTTCACTAATCTAGAATTTAACCTAGTATTTATTTGATATTTTTTTTCTTATATAATGTACGTTGTGTATTAAAAAATAAATTAAAATCTTGGGTCTTGAAGAAGTATACATATTGCTTTTGTAACAAAAGGCATCATGTCACGTTCTTGCTTTTTAGTAGCATCACTTGTTAATTCATGAACTGTTTTGAAAACAAATTCAATGCATGTCTTGAGGTTGTTTGGAATGTCTTTAATAATAGAAACATCCAAACCTTGAGAAATGGCATCTGTAATACATTTGAGTTACTCAAGTTTTGCATAATCATCAAAAATGTCATCCAAGAGTGTGACAACACATGTGATTTTTGTCATAGCAATTCTACTTCTAGAAAGCTCCAATTTATCTGTTGCAGAAGCTGCCCAAAGTAGATATTCCATTGTTCACTCCCTTGTTGCAACTAGCTTGGAGATGCCAGAATTCTCCCACCAACTACAACACAAATTCAGATTTATAAGAAAATTTAAAAAAATTAAAATAAATTTTAATTAATATAAATTTATAAGATTTATAAACTATTTAAAAATCATTTATATTGAAATGTAAATTATATTTTAAAATTGAAGTTATTCATTAGAAATTCTAGTGTTGAGAATAATCTTTAAAAAATTATTCATCCTATTCATTCAATTTATTGTTATATATTTATGAAATAAATATCTTTTACAATTATTTAAAACAATCTTATAAATTTGGATATAATGGTATCATTATATTATACACTACAATAGAGAAAAGTTGGATGAATAGTGAACCTCAATAATATTAATATCTGCTATGTTTGACCAATCCCCTCAGCATTCCCGGTCGCAGGTTTCCGTTCCCCTTTTAACATTCAAATTGTTTTAAACTGTTTCTGTCAAAATATGCTCGCGCTGCAGAAATTTTGGCACCATAAATTGGGTGTCTTCTTTGATCAGATAGAGATTTGATTGATTTTAAATTTGTATGTATGAGCGGTAGTTGATGTTTTTTCTTTGATCAACAGATTACATATGGACACACTATTTTTGTCTTTATTATATTAATACAATGCAAATGTAAAAAGTTTGATTTGTGATTAGGTAGTAAAATTTGTATTTTTGTTTTTGATATTCAGATGATGTTGATTTCTAAATATTAAAAAAAAAATTATATTAATATTTTTGGACTTGTATAATATATGTGATGTTTTTTTTTTCAATGATAAACTGGATAATTTGAAATAGAAATTTATTTATAATTCATGATCATAAATTTTAACAAATAAAAAAATAATATTATTAATTTATATTGTTAAATTGGTGAAATTTGCATACCAATGTCAATTTTCACAAGTGGAATCAAATCATAAAGGTGATAATTATAATAAAAAGATATCCAATATTTGTATACAATGTCAATATCGTAAAAAAGTTCAATTATATTTACGTTCAATTATATTTAGAAAGGATGCTTATCTTATTTCACCAAGTGAAGGCACATGTTATACAAAATTGAGCATATAAATAGTACATCAAGTAAAATCATATGAATCTTATCCAATCCAGAGGGTAAATTTATGAAAATCTTAAAATTGCAATAATTGCCTTAATATTAGTTACACGAACCTAATTTTTAAATGGTCAGTAAATTTTGTAGATTATCCTTAAGCTTCAACCAGCATAGCTGAAAATAAATTATACAATTTTGAAAGATATATATGAATTTTTAAAAATTCTACTAATAAAACAGAAGATATTTTGGATTTTACAGGAATCAAAAACCTACTTATAGAATACTACAAAAGAAATACAACACAAACTAATAGTACCCTACAATCAGTCAAAGCCATCATACAAGAAAGCTCACAAACACATAGGAAAAGGGTTTGGCAAGGCTCCCATAACGATAAGACCTATTAAAATAAAAACATAACATAAAGAAAACACCTAGGTGACTAGATTTTGAAAAGGCTCTCATAACCTTCAAAATAAGGGCAATAGTTGTTCCTCTCGTGCAACCTATAACACGAATAGTAGCACCAACAGAGGGTTTTGAGAAGCTCCCATTGCCATCAGGAAAAAGTCTCCAAAATCACCCTTGCAGCAAGTTCCCACCTCTCCTACAAATACCAACTCTATCTCAATAGAAGATGCCCCCACCTCTATACGGATGGTAGAAGAGGAAAACAATAGTTAAAAGAGCCAAACTTGAGCCTTCCCTACTTCCATATAGTCAAGGAAATAAAATGAGGAAATGAAATGGAGTAGCTAAAGCCCCCTTATAGAAGCTTCTAACCTCTCCCACAAATCCATTCTCCACCTCAAAAGGATTAGCAAAATAGGAAGAAAGGTGAAGAGAAATCCAAACTGTTTCCTTGACTACAAGAAGATTTTCCACCACCATAGGTGAAGTATCCACTTCCATAGGAGAAACATGGAAAATGACCAGCATCACTAGCCCATTTTTGAAAAAATAAAAAACTTGAAATTACTAGGCTCCAAATTTACTCACAAGGTCAAACTTCTCCTCAAAAGCAGAGAAAACCCCTAACAAAAATTAGAGAAAACTGTTAAAATGACTCCAAGAGAAATGGAAGAAAACAACAAAGCTCCCAATAAGATCAACAAAATGGGAATAGAAAAATAAACATAGAGTAAAAACATTCCCCATAAATAGATCAAGAGACAAACCCTAGAAGGGGTAGAAAAATCCTCATCCACACATGCCAGAGACAAAACCCTAGCACATCCACCAAAAAAACCATAGGTTCTTCAAAAAAAAGATAACTCCACCAATGAACCCTTTCCCAAAAGTACAGTGTCTTGAACAACCAGAACAAATAGCCACCCACCAAACAAGGAGAGACCAGTGAAGAACTGAGTAAAAGAAGCAACACCACTAAAAAGACCCTATATAGAAGCCAACATTAGGAAAATAAAGTGTTGCCCAAAAAAAACAACAACTAGATCTAATATCTCTATCAAAATTGAGAAAACCCAAAATGGATTGAATGAAATGAATCCCCCACACAAATATTGATAATGGAAACCATAAGAAATACATCCCTAGTTGGATCCGGCTAGCCATTGTTGGACACAATGGATCACTGAGAGGGGGGTGAATCAGTGATTTAAACTTATTTTCTTCAAAGAAGATACTGGTAAAGAAAAGAAAATACTAAGTGCTAACTAGTAACTTAAACAGTGTTGGCATATGCACACTCCAATGAGACATTGTAGGTGATTGAAGGTTTTGTCATTGATGGCAACCTTACAATCCTATGACACCGGCAAGACATTCCATTGGCACTAGCAAGATCAGACTCTACACCGACACACAGACTATCAGCACCGACAGTGAAAGGAAGCATACTGGCACATAGGCCGACCTGATTTTTTGTTGTAATTTATTTTGTTTATTATTGTATAATTTTTCAAAGCCGACTTGGCAACATTGTAAAATGACTCATATATATAAGAGATCATTGTAGGACATTTGATGAGTGATGGTAGGATGTAATTAGGCGAAATAAGGCAGACCTATTATGTGAATTATAGGTTAAGGGTTTATGTAAGAAGCAGAGCAGAAACCAGTACTAGATCTAGCATTATAGATGCTATTTTGAAGCAGTACAAGACACTGGATTTATATAATCCATTTTGTAAGTCAGTGAGATTTCCTATTTTGTATTTTAGCAATGAGCTCTAGGCACTTGGCCTTCCTACATTTGCAGGCCCCTCTTGTAGCAGTAATATTCTCTTATTGGCCAGTAAGTCAATATTGTGGGTCACAAATCCCACTGAGGTTTTCCCCACACTAGGTTTCCTCGTTAGATCTTTGTCTTATGGTGTGTTTTTCATGTGGTTGCTTTTATCTATATTTATTTCATTATTTCTTGCTTACCGGTACACTATTATAATATGCTCTACATGTTTTAAGTTAAGAAATTCAATACACCGATTAGATACTAATTCACCCCCCCCTCTCGATATCTGTGGGAATCCTAACAGACGGTGCAAGTAAAGTGTGAGAAAGGTCTTTCTAAAATATTAACAAAGCACAAGCACAAGAATGCATCACACAACACCAAATTTATACGAGGAAAACCTAATGTGGGAAAAACCTTGGTGAGAATAGCTGCTAGAGATCTTCTGCTCCAATCCAGCCTCACAATGAAACTTTGATTACAAAATTTAGGGAACCAACCCAAGGAGCACCAACCACTGCACAATTTATAGGCTACAACCTAAAGGAGCTACAACCCCTGCACTAAGCTACAACTTAGTGAAAAGCAATATAGAACTCAGACACACAAATAAAGTCTCTGTTGCAAATGAAGTTTTGCATCCATTCAATATTCTACTGTGTCGGTTTCACCCTTACCAGTCTAATTCCTCTTCTCCTGCTCTACAACTTGACTTTGCTGATTAACTTTCTCAATCCTCTCTCACACTGTCTTCCTCCTCTCAACTCACACTTTATCACTTCACAATCAGACACAACCTCTACTGATATGACCTCTTTGTGTTCAGTACACTCTTCACCGGATATTCCTTATACCAGTTAGCTATGCTTTTCCTTGTCAATCACAACTATGTGCACAAAACCCTTTAAGTATTTTCCTTTTCGGCTCTCAGACAATCATAGTCTTAAGTCATCATTTTTAAACCTGAGTTTTCCCACTAAGAAACCATTCAAACTAGGATCCTTTAGGGTTTCCTTTACCCAACACAATCTGTATGAGATCCAATCTAGACTGTCTTGGATCGATCACCTATACTCTAAGAATGCATCTATTCACATTTTCCATTATCCAATGCCTACTTGCTAAAGATAGCATTCACGTACAAGATTTTCTATCTTGAAGTTTGTCGACTCATAAAAGCGCTCAACTATTTCCTTTTCGAGGTCTTCTTGTAATTGGATTTCTTTTGCATGAATCTAGGTGCCAACTACTCCCTGATCTTCCTTTGTCATTCTTTCTTCCTCGAGCCACAATAGTCAGTTACAATCTCGTGATTTGTGGCTATTTCATTTATGTTGACTAGCTATTTCACCAACCGTGTCGACGGAGGCTTCATCGACCTCTACATATATGTCACCTCAGCTCCACATGGAATCACCATGGTCGATCACTTAGTTCACTGACACACAGTCGGTTCACACTTGATGACTTAGCAAACCCATACTGGTTCATTCCCTTTACCGGTGAGACTTTCTTCTTTTACTAACCGACAGTGCATACTAGACCGGTAGCACAGCTTCACCCTTTGTGGATTGTGATTACTTTAACCTTCTTCCTCTTCATCACATACCAATGAAGTCACTGATAGTCTCAATAGATATTTTTCTTTCACCATACCGGTACACTCCTCTTCATCCTTCACCATACTGGTACACTCTTCTTCATCCTTGATGATATATCACTACGAGTAGCCTACCAGCAATATCGGTTGACATTAATGACAACTCAATGCCAACAATCTCCCCCTTTGGCATTGATTTTAACATACCTTTTCTGATTTCACTTCCCCTTTTGACAACAATGGCAAAGGGAACCTTAGTCTGACACAAAGAATCTCTCCCTTGACAACATTTGGTTAGACATTCTCTCCCCCTGTGTCCATGCTTCATGATTCAAGACTTTCCTTGAATCATGCATCCTCTCATGCATTTAAGTGCTACCAGATGGTGAGACAACTCCCAATTTTTTTCATAAGTACTCAAAAGGACCCAAAGGAAGTGGTTTGGTAAAAATGTCAGCAATCTATTCACCGGTGGGAACATATTCTACCAAAACCTCCTTGTCTACAACCTTCTCCCTGAAGAAGTGATACTTGATTGCATTGTGTTTTGTTCTTGAGTGCATTATTGGATTCTTGGAGATGTTGATGGCACTTGAGTTATCACACCAAATTGGAATAGGTTCTGGTATCTCCACCTGTATATCTTCCAATGTCTACTTCATTCATAAAACCTGTGAGCAACATGTAGTAGCTGCGATGTATTATGCCTCAGTAGTAGATAGCGACACTGAATCTTGCTTCTTGTTGTGCCATGATACTAACTGGTCTCCTAAGTAGAAAGCACATCCAATTGTACATTTTTTATCATCAATACTTCCTACCCAATCTGCATCAGTATAAGCCTGCAAAAAGAAATCTCCTTTCTTTGGATACCATAAACCATAGCTAATAGTCCCTTGCAGATACCTAAAAATTCTTCTAACTGCATTTAAGTGAGATTGTTTAGGAGCAACTTTATATCTTGCTACCATGCAAACAACTTGTACAATATCCAGTCTAGAGGCTGTTAAATACAATAGACTACCAACCATAGACCTATACAGTGTTTTCTTAACTTCCAGTGATTCATCTAGTTTTATCAACTTACAACCGATAATCATGGGAGTACTTATCGGTTTGTTGTCCTCCATTTGGAATTTCTTCAGCATATCTTTCGCATACTTGGTTTGGGAGATTAAAATTCCTTTTTTCCTTTTGACAGATTTGCAAACCAAGAAAATTGGATAGCTCACCCAACATGGACATCTCAAATTATGTCTTCATCTGATCTGCAAAATCTTTGCACATGATGTCCTTGTCTCCACCAAAGATAATATCATCCACATATACAACAACTATAATTAGGTGATCTCCATTTCCCTTGACATACAAGTTTTTGTCTGCATTCCCTTTCTAAAATCCTTGCTCCTTCAAGTATTTATCTAACTAGGAATACCATGCTCTGGGAGCCTGCTTCAATCCATACAAAGCTTTCTTCAATCGGCATACAAAACTCTCATCTTCATGCAACAAGTACCCTTCTGACTATTCGATATACACTTCTTCTTCAATATTTCCATTGAGAAAAGTAGATTTCACATCCATCTAATATGCTTAATATCCTTTGTAGGCTGAGAAAGCTAAAAACATTCTTATTGCGTCTAACCTAGCAACCAGTGCAAAGGTTTCTTCAAAGTCAATACCTTCGACTTGAGCATACCCTTTGCAAACTAACCTTGCTTTATGCCAGACTATCTTACCTTCTTCATTCATCTTGTTCTGGTATACCCATTTGATACCTATGGCATTCTTGTCTGCTGGTCTAGGAACAAGTTCCCAAGTCTGATTTTTCTCAATTTGTCTCAGTTCTTCATCCATGTCATCTACCCACTTCTTACTTTTTCTAGCATCATCAAAAATTTTGGGCTCTACTTCATTCATGAGATAGAAATTTACCTACTCACCTTACCGGGAAATTATCCTTCTGGTCTACACACCTTCATTCCTATCTCCTATGATCTATTCTTCCGGATGATTCTTCTACACATACCGGTTGGGAATCTTGTTTGATACATCTTCTACCGGTCCATTTTCAGATTGTTCTTCATATTGCACATCTGACTCATCAATGTAGGGTGCAAGATCATATTGTCCTCTATGTGAGTCTTCATCTATTCTCACATGTACACTCTCAACCACTCTTCTCAATCTCTTGTTGTAGAATTTGTAGGCCTTACTGTTGGCTGAGTATACCAAGGATATTCCTTCATCACTCTGGGAATCAAAACTTCCCAATCCATGAGCATCAATCTCAATGAAGCACTTACTTCTAAACACTTTGAAGTATTTGAGTGATGGTTTCCTCTCATTCCATAACTCAGAGGGGGTCATTCTACTGTTCACTCTTAATTGAACCTAGTTTAAAGTGTAGATGGCAATATGAACTGCTTCCTTCTAGTATATATCTAGTTTATTGCCCTCATTCAACATTGTCTTGGCCATCTCCTTCACTATCCTATTTTTCCTCTCTACCACCCCGTTTTGCTAAGGTGTTTTTGCAGCTGAATACTGTCTTCGAATTCCATGTTTCTCATAGTAGTCAATAAATTTATTTGAAGAAAATTCTCCACCCCAGTCAGATCTTAAGCATTTTAACTGGTGTCCACTTTCATTTCCACAATCTTCCTGAAAATTTTGAACCTCTCAAATGCTTGTGACTTGTCATGCAGAAAGGTTACCCAAGTCATTCTTGAGTAATCATCTATGAACAACATGAAATACCTTTCTCCTACCAAATTGCTTGTCCTTGTTGGCCCACATAAGTCTATATGTATCAGTTCCAAAGGTCTTGAGGTGTTATTTTCTTTTGTTTTAAAGATGATCTTTGCTTGCTTACCTCTAACACATTCATCTTAGAATGTGATTGTCGACTTTATGATCTAAGGTATGTTTCTCACATACCGGTTCTTACTTATCTTAACTAGATTTTCAAAATTCACATGGCCTTGTCTTCGGTGCCACAACCAACTTTCATCAACCTGTCCCATCATGCATTGGGACTCATAGAATTCCTTCAGATTGTATTCATTTCCCTCTATTCTCTTTCCTTCTACTACCATGTGACCATTACTCTGCTTCCTTATCTGGCAGTCGATAGAGTAAAATGAGAACTTGTACCCTTTGTCACACATTTGACTTACACTCAATAGATTATACTACAAACCTTCCACATAGTACACGTCATGAGCCTTGAGTTTACCATCAATATTCAGTGTATCCCGACCTTTGATCTTGATGGAGGAGTTATCACCAAATCGGACTGAACCACCATTCCAATCATCAAGCTTGATGAACTTTTTCTTATCTCCAATCATATGATTTGAGCAGCCACTATCAATAACCCATAAGTTACTTCTTTCAACATGTAGAGCAATCTGCACGATCAGGCTGGACTTTGTCTTGTTTTTCTCCGTGTCTACCCAAACAGGTTTCTCTTCTTTATTTTCCTCCTTTGTTACTTTGTGTTCTGATTTTGTTTCCAACTTTTCATCAAGTACAACTCTCTTTTGTTTGTCATTCCTTAGCTGACAATGCCTTTCTATGTGACCAAAATTTTGATACTTATAGCATTTCACATTAGTACTAAAATATGTACTAAATACATTCTTGTAGGACATTTGCATATTACTCCTACATTCATAACTCTTGTGACCAAATTCATTGCAATTATAACATATGACGTTTGTAATTTGTAATGCAGCAAATGAGTTTCTACTCTCAAAACTAGGGTTGACATTCATTTTCTTACACTCTGTCATTCTATGACCGAACTTATGGTACCGGTGACAATAACCATGAACATTTGGAACATACTAGTTTGGTTGTCTTGAACCTGCAAACGGCTACCGCATGGGGGGTCTTCCTTTCATGCTACTAACCCTTGTGAGTCCTTCAAGATCAGTACTCATATTTCTCCTTGGATCTGCATGTTGGTGCATTTAATGTGGTCTTCGATTCATTTATTCAGCATATTGGTTTGTGCGGCGGTATCTAGCAGCATCTACATATGTCTTTTTTCCGGTATCCTTTCCCACCGTGAATGTTTTCTTCTCTTCACCTTCTTTTTAAGAAGTGAATTATATTTCCTTATTGGATGTGTCTTTTCTATTTGAACTTTGACCCATTTGAAAACCTAAGCCACCGGTATCTTTGGATTTCTTTTGTTTGCTCAGCATCTTGTCCAGGGCTTTAGTGTTGCCTTCATTGCTTCTCACTTTAAATTCTCCCTGACTTTTTTCTAAGTCCTTCTAGAGCTTTACTATTTCTGCTTCCAGATTCTGATGTTCCTTTTCACTCAGACTAGTACTGGTAACCTCACACATCCTCTTGGCCTCTTCCAACTGGAGTTTTAGATCTGTGATTGTTTTCTTGGACTCTACAAGGGATTGCTCCAACAATTCTTGTTCTTCAGCTACAACCCTTTTTACCTTGTTTAAGTCTCTTCTTGTTTTTTTTAGCACATCTAAGGCATTGATGAGTTCTGCTTCAAGTTCTAATTCTCCTTCTTTCTCTTCCTCTTCTGTTTCTTTAGGTACCAATACTTCTTGAGCTATAAAAATGTTTTCTCTTACTTCATCGCCACTGCAACAGTCATCTGAGGTACTTTCCTCATCTGTGGTATCATCTTCATGTGTTTAAAGACTTCTCTGCTTCCGGTAGCCTTTCCTACCATGCCGATAGACATTTTTCTTCCTATCCTTACTAAAAGATTTGTTACCACTGAATTGATCATCTTCACTCTTATCACTATAAGGGCATTTAGCAGAAAAAAGTCCAATCTTTCCATAGTTGAAGCATTTTAAAGGCATCCTTCCTTTATACTTGCCTAAACCTATCTTGATTCTTCTAACAAAGTTTGCCATGATGTCATCAAAGTCTTCACCAATTGCATCATGAGTAGATTATTCTTTTCCCTTTCTTGAAGTCTTGAAAGCAACTTCTTTCTTCATAGAATCTGTACCAATAGTCCTCATCTCATAAGCAATTAAGGAGCCATACAACTCATCCATTGTAAAGACTTTCACATCTTTTGCTTCTTCTATTGCTGAGACTTTTGTATCATACTTAGATGTAAGAGATATAAGTACTTTCTTCACTACCACCTCATCTTTTATTTCTTCTCCAATCCCTCTAATGGTATTTGATGTTTCATCAACCCTTTGAAGATAGTTAGCTATCTTCTCTTCATCTTTCATCTTTAGACCCTCGAGTTGTGCTCTCAAAGTTTGTAGCTTAGCTTCCCTGAATTTAGCATCGCCTTCAAAAATCTTCTGCATCTTATCCCATGTTTCCTTGGAAGAGGAGCAGTGCATGACTTTAACAAACTCATTGTCGAACAACCCACTAAGAATGACATTCTTGGCTTTAACATTGCTCTCATATTCCCTCTTAGCATCTGGATCAGTAGGGGGAATATTAGGAATTGTATACCCATTCAGAACCGACATCCATACATCATAGCCTAGAGAGGACAAATAGGTTTCCATTCTTCTACTCCGAAAGGCATAGTTGACACCATCAAACATAGGAGCTTTTGAGGAGGCTGATTCGTTTCTTACCATTGTGAATGCCTAATAGGATCTACCCAAGCTAAAGAAATCTTTTTTAAAAATAGGGTACCAAGGGCTCTTATACCAATTGTTGAACACACTGGATCACTAAGAGGGGGGTGAATCAATGATTTAAACTTATTTTCTTCAAAAGAAGATATCGGTAAAGAAAAGAACAAACTAAGTGTTAACCAGTAACTTAGATAGTGCAAGTAAAGTGTGAGAAAGATCTTTCTAAAACATTAACAAAGCGCCGACACAAGAATGCATCATACAACACCATATTTATATGAGGAAAACCCAATATGGGAAAAACCTTGGTGATAATAGGTACTAGAGATCTTCTACTCCAATCCAACCTCACAATGAAACTTTGATTACAAAATTTAGGGCACCAACCCAAGGAGCACCAACCCCTAATTTATGTGCACCAACTCAAAGGAGCACCAACCCCTGCACAATTTATAGGCTACAACATAAGGGAGATACAACCCCTTCACTAAGCTAAAAATTAATGAAAAGCAATGTCACTAAGATAAAAATTAATGAAAAGCAATATAGAACTCAGATACACAAATAAAGTCTTAGTAGCAAATGAAGTTTTGCAACTAGTCAATATTCTACTTTGTCGGTTTCACCCTTACTAGTCTGATTCCTCTTCTCTAGCTCTGCAACTTGACTTTGTTGATTAAATTTATCAATCCTCTCTTACACTGTCTTCCTCCTCTCAACTCACACTTAATCAATTCACAATCAAACACAACCTCTACTGATATGAACTCTCTGTGTTTAGTACACTCTTCACTGGATATTCCTTATATCGGTTAGCTATGCTTCTCCTTGTCAATCATAACTATGCTCACAAAAACATTTAAGTATTTTCCTCTTCATCTCTCATAAAATAATATCACTCTTTCTTCTTACCTCAATAGTACAATCATAGTCTGAAGTCAGCATTTTTAAACCTCAGTTTTCCCGCCAAGAAACCATTCAAACTGGGAGTCGTTAGGGTTTCCTTTACCCGACACAATCTACATGAGATCTAATATAGACTATCTTGGATCGATCACCTATACTCCAAGAATGTATCTATTCACATTTTCCATTATCCAATGCATATTTGCTAAAGATAGCAATCACATACAAGATTTTATATATTGAAGTTTGTCGACTCATAAAAGCACTCAATTGTTTCCTTTTCGAGGTCTTCTTGTAATCGGATTTCCTTTGCATAAATCTAGGCACCAACTGCTCCTTGATCTTCCTCTACCATTCTTTCTTCCTCGAGCCACAATAGTCAGTTACAATCCTGTGATTTTTGGTTGTTTCATTTATGTTGACTAGTTGTTTCACCAACTGTGTCGATGGAGACTTAACCAACCTTTGCATAATATGCCACCTCAGCTCCACATGGCATCACCATGGTCAATCACTTAGTTCACTGACACATAGTCGGTTCACACTTGATCACTCAACGAACACATACGCATATATCCCCTTTACTGGTGAGACTTTCTTCTTTTGCTAACCGATAGTGCATACTACACCGGTAGCACATCTTCACCCTTGGTGGATTGTGATTACTTTAACATTTTGCCTCTTAATCATATACCGATGAAGTCACTGATAGTCTCAACAACTATTTGTCTTTCACCATATAGTTACACTATTCTTCATCCTTCACCATACCGGTACACTCTTCTTCATCCTTGATGATATATCTCTACCAGTAGCCTGCTTGCAATACTGGTGGACATCAACGACAACTGACTGCCAACAACCATCACACCCAAAAACCCTATCTCGATCTCTTGACCTAGCTTTCAACAAAGCAAAATAAACTATCCAAACTAGAGAAGAATGTAACACAAAGAAAGGCACAATGGGGGTAACAAAGAAAATGACAACCTATAGAACATACATAGACAAAGACTTAGTTGTAGATCCACCCTCATCTGCATCACCACCTTCCCCATCTACGACCTCTCCCTCCTCCAAAGAAACCCTCACACCCCCTCCACCAGACCACAACTCTTCCCACCTCCACAGTCCTTTTGATATTAATTTGTATGTTGTAGAAAAGCATGTTATGATACAAAATATATTGTTAATCTACAATTTTATCTTACTTAAGAACAAATAGCCATTACATATACCAATACCATGACAAAGATTTTTATTTTAGATTATGAGCACTACTTAACAAGGTAGAGGTGAACATTAAAGGTTGACATCTGTATACAAAAAGTCTTTATACATCATGTACATTCAACTAGCCAGTCTCAAAAAATGATGATAAGTTCAAACAAAATATTTTATAAAATATTCCCATATAAATACTAAATTTATCTAGATAAATAATATCACATATTTCTATTTTTCTATTTTTTTCCTACTATACACCATGTACATTCAACTTGCCAATCTCAAAAAATGATGATAAGTTCAAACAAAATATTTTATAAAATATTCCCATTTAAATACTAAATTTATCTAGATTAATAATATCACAGATTTCTATTTTGCTAGTTTTTTCCTACCATTTTACTTGTTTGGGGTAATTTTAAACCATATTATATACATTCAACATGACCCAATTCACATGTGAAATGTCAATAATAAAATCATGTGCAACTTGTGAGAAACTCTATGAGCATAGATATCTATAGGAAAAAGTAGTTCATGTATGTTATCCATTCAAAAATATGTATCACATATTAATCGTATTCACAAATATTAGAATATATTATATAAATTATTAACCTAGTAATATTTTAAAATATGTTTATAAGAATTCAACATTAGATGGATTTATAGTAGACCTAATTTGTCAATAATATGATACTTTCATAAGGTATATAATCCAACAGGTAATTAAAAGTAGTAATGCATGCTAGTTTAAATTAGAACATTGATAAAGTGTAGCAATAATAGAACTTTTTATCAAAGACTACAAATATACTTTTTAAGTTATAGTATATTTTTGTAGAAATGTATATTTAATGACCACCACTTGATAGAAACATTATCCTGATATATTTTAACTAGATGAAATAGAACTTTAAATACTAATTGCTTGAGTCCCTTATCATGATATGCGAAGCCATCTCCAAATATATAAAAGCATTGAACTCCCCTATTGGAGATTGAAGTATAATTTGTCTCATTCAAGTAGAAATTTCTTCGGATTCAGAAATTCCCATGTTAATTCTATAAGCAATTGGTCAAAAAGGTTCTTCATATGAATTAATGCCTCTTCTTTTGAATATTCAAGATGATTCTTCATATAGAAATAAATTCCTAAGGTTGTTTTTTCATGCAGTTTGTCATCCTTCAAAATCATAAGAATATGTTAATAGTATAAGCATGATAAAAAAATTTATCTATATTTAATTATCAACTTGAAATAGAGGGAATTAAACTTGAAAATCATGAATATCATCAACTATGTGCCCAATCAACTATATAAGCTCATAGAATCTTAATTTACTGAGAAATATTTTCTTGATAGCATCATCTTTGAAATTAAGAAATGCTAAGCGGATTGGGTGCAATGATAATAGTCCACTTGCTCCAGTTGTTGCAGCAATTTTTTTGTACTCATTATAGGTTGGAACATATTGACCTTCTTTCCATTGTGCTTGTTTTAAACTAGCTTCAACATAATGTACCCACATAAACACAATATTCTTAAATTCTTAAAATTCATTCTACAATGATTTTATTTTATGATCAATATGCTTATTTTGATCTTTGAAAATTGTCATAAAAAAATTGTTGAAAAAATTATGCATCTAAAAAATTATAAATATATTAATTATTTTTCTTTAATAACATTGAAAAGGTTAATAAATAGCTATAACTTAATTCTATTTAATATTATTTATAATAATTATTGGAATAACTTTAAGAATATATACATAAAGCTAAAAAAAATTAATTTAATTTTTAAAACTCTTATTTTTATTTTTTATAATATTAGACATGCACTTAAGAACACAATCTAAATGTATATTAAATACTACGAGATTAAATTTGTTGTATACAGTGATTTTATATTTCTAATGCTAATTTAAATAAAATATAAAATATAAATTTTTTTTCTATATCGCATATGAACTAAGATCAAATTATAGTTTCAACTAAAATTATGAAAGTATACATACCGCTTTTGTAATGAATTTCATCATGTCATGTCCTTGGATTTTATTTGCCTCACTTGTCAATTCATGTAATGTTTTTTGAAAATAAATTCTACATTTTAAAAAAATTGCTTGAAATATTTTGTACAATATGAATATCCCAACCTTGAACAATAGCCTTAATAACAAGCTAGACGTGCTCAAGGGTCAAGTGATCATCTAATAAAGAAACAAGAGTTGCTTCTTTGGTCAAAATTATTCTGGTACTACCAAACTTTGCATTATCTACCACATTAACTGCCCATAGATAATATTCAATTCAACGCTCTCTAACTACAATCAATTTTGATATCCCAAAATTTTGCCACCAACTGCAACGAAAAATTATCAAATTAAATTTTACTTGAATTCCTAATTGAAATTGAATCAAAATGATAACAAATGATATCCCCCCAATTGAACATAGTGGGATGATTAATATCACCTTTTATGATTTGAAAGCCTAATTTCAAAAAAAGGAATAGAGATAGAAAAATAATGTAGAAAAGGTAAAGAGATAACGTACTTTAGTAGAGAAGAATAATGTTGAAATGTACCATGTATTATGTTTGAATAGATTTCACAAACTCATCAAAGTAGACATCATAGAAGAAATATGAATTCTTCTCAACTTTACAAGTTTATAAGTTGAATGTTGTGTGTGTATGTGAAAAGTGGACCTGTATCTGAATACACAACACTTCAATAAGTCATTAGATGCATGGTTAGTAAATAAATAATCAATGAATAATAAAACCATTGCAAAGAGACCTATTTCCTTCTAATAGATGTGAGTTTTAGTCTTTCTCTCAAATTTCTTTATGCAACACCAGTGACTAGACGACACCTAAATGAAGGATTTAATCTATATGAGCAGAAAATTGAGCTAAATGGATGCAATATTAAGCTAGATGAGTGAATATTGAGCTAGATGAATTAAAGCAATCATGATTAAACTAATATGTAATAAACTAAGATGTAATCTTCTCAATGCACAAAATGTCAATGAACCTAGAGAAAAACCAACATAATAACAATAAATCTCCAAGGTAATCTGAATGAGAGATGAGAGCCTGAATTTATAGAAAATCCAAAGAGAGACCAACGATCAAGATCGATTAATGATCAGGGGCCGAGATTCTCCAAGAGGAAGCACAATCTAGGTGAATTGATGTGATTGGCTATTTTTCCCAGCTTTAAAGGAAATTGAACTAAATTTAAGATAAAATAAAAAAAATTGATTTATTCCATATTTTTATTCAATTTTGATATTTAATTGATTTAATTGCTTTTCTGAGATTTTTCAATTTAATAAATTTCTTTTTTGCAAATTAATTCCTTTTTTCAAATTAATTTCTTTTTTTTGCAAATTAATTCTTTTTTAATGATTTAATGGTAAATTAATTTATTAATTAAATATGCTAGGATATTTAATTAAATAAATAGGATAATCAATTAAAATGATTTACTTGGAATGATTATTTAATTAAATAAATATTTAGTTAATATAGATTGATTTATCTGCCATGTGACATTGATGATTGTGGAATTAATTAATTAGGTGCTCATGATTGACTTAATTACCTTTGGCTAGCACCTAGGTGATGTAGCCCATGGTTTAGGTGACCGTTTTTAGGGTGTTACATTTGCCCCTCTTTGAATTTATGTACGAGCAGTGCATTGATTCAAAGAATAGCTGATATCGAAGAGATATCAATTCTGAACTTGATGGATCACAAACCGATGAAGAGTGAGATGCTTAGCTTGATTTGAAGCGATGAAGTTGAAAAGGTTGATTAGAGCGATACCAATCCTGAACTTGATTGAACTTAGGACTGATTAAGAGCAAGATATCGATCTTGAACTTGATGGATCAAGAAGCGGGTACTGATCTAGAACTTGATTGAACTAGAATTGGTTGAGAAAAGATATAAACCTATTCCGAACTTGATTTAACAAGAACCGATTAGCGAAACAGAATGTCTAGCTTGATTTAATGTGATAAAACTGAACACCGATTTGAATACTGATTTAGATGAGGACAAACTTAATATGCCCCTAGAGATTGACTGAAGTTTGATTAATCTTTGATTGAAAATATTTTATGCTCGACTTTAAATGAAAATTGGAAAAAATTCTCGACTTTTGATTATGTAATCGCTGATAATATTGACATAATGAGTATGCCCCCTTGGGAGAGAAATCGAAAGATAGCGAGATTGTAGTCATGTTAGGAAATTTTATTTAATAAAATGATATATCGATGATAATCTAAGCATGATGATTGATTGGAGAATTAAATTGAGATCAGAATTGATTCAAAAAATATTTGAGCACAAAGTGATCTGAAGAATGACGTGAAGATGAAAGTGTCAAGTGGTCAACGTTGTGAAAATTTGACTAGAAAATTGATGTTATATTTTGATTTCGATTCTAAAAATGGACTTGACACAGTTGATTTAGCTAAGAGTACAATTTTTTGTGTCAATTAGAGGAAGTTTGAAAATTAGGGTTTTGGCTCTATAAGGGGTTGAAGGGGTCATTTTAAATTTATTTTTACCTCTCAAAGGTCAAAATTTCAAAATCCTTCTGTGGAGCAAAATGGCAATTCCCATTCCAGATCACCGATTCAAGCACTAGAGATGATATAATCGACCTCGAAAATACCCAGCACCGGTAAGTGATTGATCTTAAGCCTCTTTAATTCCAAATTTTTTGAATTTTTTTTGTTCAATTTTTCGTTCAAAACTTTGTTTTAGTTCATCCCCAGTCATTTTATCGTATGAAAAACTAGGGTGTGTCGTACGAGTAACTAGTCATTAATATTTTCTCATATTAAGTCATTAGTTATATCGTATGGTGTATAGCCTTGAATCGTACGAGTTATTTCATCATATACCATTTTGTCATCTTGTGTGCAATAGAAACTTGTATAAGATAGTTCACTCATACGACTCATAACCTTTACTCGTACTAGTTGCTACTTTTATGTACTTGTAAGGAAAAAAAAGTATTTTTTTAATGATCAAA
Organism: Cryptomeria japonica; assembly: GCF_030272615.1. Taxonomy (NCBI): domain Eukaryota; kingdom Viridiplantae; phylum Streptophyta; class Pinopsida; order Cupressales; family Cupressaceae; genus Cryptomeria; species Cryptomeria japonica. Next base: position 777,840,990 of record NC_081411.1, on the reverse strand, counting down.
ACAACAAATTTTGAATTTCATTCTTGTAAATTTGGATTCATTAGCACTTTTGACATATTCTTAGATCCAATTTGATCACGTAGTGATAATTTTCTATTCAGTTTTGGAGGTTCAGTTTCCTTATATTTAGTTAAGATGTACATATCCACCTATTATGAGATTAGTGTGAGACTTATCAGATGCACGTAGAGATCACATCGGTTCATGTGGATTTGGATATTTGTTGCAAATGCCTGATATCCATGTGAATCATAGATTGTTGACTGTGTTAGTTGAGTGATTTCATAACGAGCATAACACCTTCCACGTACTGACTCAAAAGATGACTATCACTCCTGAGGATGTATACAGGATTTTGAGGATACCATTTGCTGGAGATAAGGTTTATTATGATGTGACTCCACAACAATGCATTGAGGTACTTAGACACATATTTCAGGATGGCACTATTTTGGATGAGTCTATCACTTAGGATGATATGTTGAGAAGGTATGGAGCAAAGTTCCCTCTGGCATGCGTTTTGGCTAGCATTATTGGTTTCTTCGTGATGCCTAATAGGGGACATAAGGGATTCTTATGTGGATGGGGTAGGATGCTAGAGAGATTACTTATTCATTGGATTAGGTTGGGGTTCATGCTTACTCATGCATATGTACCATGAGATGCATAAGATCTCCTATAGAGGGGAAAAGAGAATGGTGGCAAGTGTTCTAGTTTTGTAGATTTGGGCTTGGAAGCACATCCCAGTTTGCATACTGATTGTAGATGATTTGTAGCAGGATGCCCAACCTATTGTATATATATATTCTAGTTATATCACATAGCCCCATGTGGGAAAGACTGATTTTTGGAGGAGACAGTTAGATGACCTGATAGCTGTAGTTTGGAGACCATACAAGGGTCTAGAGAAGTGGGATGACTGGAGAAGGCAGCAAAGAGATATTTTTATGACGCGGCCACTTTTGGGTAGATCTTTAGTTTTTAGTGATCGTTTTGTAGTTAGCAATATTTTGAGGCATTATGGGAGGCCATAGAGTATCTCCCAGGACTTTACAACTTATGCTATATTTGTGAATGAGCAGAGAGGAGGATGGAGGCCTAGATTGTCATATGCCCTGACCATGCAGGAGTTAGCAGGTTTACAACCACAGAGATGGGAGTACCTTAAGGATTTTGCAGATAAAGGAGTATTGCCCTAGTATAGAGATTGGTTTCCGAGACATCCCTTTCCTTGATTTACAGATCCTAGAAAGCATGCTTCACATACAGATGAGGGTGATTATGTGCCAGTCCAAGCTCAAAGAGAGGCGACACCTAGGAGGGGTGGAGGAGATCTGGGTGCGAATAACAGAAGAGTAGTAGTAGTAGGATGATAGCAGTGTAGGAGATAGGGAAGATCATTAGGAGTAGTTGGTAGAGATGCAGGTGGTGATAGGGGAGGAGATGCCATAGTTAATGTTGAGATGGGTGAGGCAGGGAACCCTGGCAGTGAGGATACTCCTAGACACATACGACAAAGGAGAGAGGAGCAGGGTGGTGGAGATGAGGAGAGAGGAGAAGGAGGTTAGACACCCGTGGATATAATTTTTTCCTTGAGGGGTAGAGTTTGGGGCTTGTAAACATAGACGATAGTGATGTAGGCACAGATTGCACAACGTGAGCGACAACTATAGAGCCTGAGTACATAGAAGGACTTGGATATTCAAAGAGTGAGAGAAGAGAAAGACTATGAGATTCAGAGATTGATAGAAGAACCAATTGCCTCTCAGCATGAGGTCCTTCACTAGTCTACCCAAGCAACATATTATGTACTAGCTTATAGTGCAGTAGTGTAAACAAATAGACAGGTGGTATCATATTACAATACATGGCTTGATCAAAGGGAGCTAGGGTAGATAGACAAGATGATACCCTTGTTCAACAGCTACCACCTCCTCCTCCAAGCGACGAGGGAGAGGTAGAGAGTCGGATTTTTAGATATCTCCCAGGTTTTGTACCCCATTTTTGTAGTTTATACAATTCTTGCCCCGATTGATAGTATTTATGACATTTGATATCATTTGTATCCTTTGACATTGATATTTGATTAGATATATATGAGTTCGTGATTTGAGGTCATTCGTCCTTGTGTTATTGATATGAGATGATTTATGAGATGTCTTTCTTTATTTTATTGTTCTATATGAATGCATTTCTTTTCAATATGTATGTATGTAATGTTGATGAATGTGGATGTTTTTTGTTTCTTTTCATATGCAAATAAATGATTTGATGAATGAAAATGATGATCTAATAATGCAAATGTTATTTTTTTCCATGCAATAATATGAATACAAAGGTATGTGTAATGGGCTTATGGATCTATATGCTATGCTCATGTATACAACTAGGACATGTATGCAAAATAGGACTGAGTAACTGTATTTTAATTTTCTTTTTATCATCACTGAGAAAAAATGTAGGAATAAATACAAGCACCAAGGCACAAAGAGCCAAGATGACCTGAATGTCACATCCTTTTTAATATAGCAAGTGAACATAAGCATCAAGGAATAAAGAGACAAGATGACCTAAATGTGGCTTGCGTGCAAACACATAAAACAAAGCAAAGTTCCTTCCTTGTCATATTCAATATTGATTATCTTGTCCACAATGACCCTTGTACCGTTCATATCCTAGGACAAATTAAGCATGTATCCAGATTGCTTGATAAAGAAATTTACTCAAAATAGACAAGGAAATGATTCCAACCTCCCTGTAGCATACAAATAAATGGAGTCACGGTATGTGTGGTGATTTCACCTTGATGTGAAGGCACTTATCATAGACACCCTATTTATGAGATGTTTTCAGATCATCAGAATTATTCCTACATGCAGAAAACCAAGAAAAGTTTTAAGCCCCCAGTCCTTGCTCCTCTTAGTCAAGATAGACTTCCTCGAGTTACTTAGAGGGAATGATAATCGAAAACCAATTGAAAAGACAACACACAAAGTAAATTTCAATCAAATCTCAAATAATTTTAGTGATTGTTTTCATTCTTCTTGTTTTGCCTGTTTACTTAATGGTAAAACTCTGCAGTGGATAAGAGATAGCTGAATGACTCAAAATGGATGACTTGGTACTACTGACAGAAAGATGACTTGGTAAAACTGCTTAGGACATTCAAATTGATCAATTAATTACACTAAGACTAGGATGTTGATCGGTTTCAAGCCATGAGGTTTCCAAGAAGAACCAAGGTGTCAAAAAAGTGACTGAAGGATATGTACAAGCTAAAGAAAAGATGAAGGAAAGTGAGAAATAAAATAGGAAATGCCAAATTTGTGTTGATAAATGGAGCACTTCAGTACAAGATGTTCTTGTTTACCAGGTTTTAACCTTCTTGGTAGATATTCTCTCTTTTTTAACTACCAAGGTGCTTGTTTACTAGGTTTTCACTAAGGCATTTGATTTTTTTCCAAGTTATATTTTGATTTTTTTCTTGTTTTCTCTTTCCTTCTTTTTTTTTCTTTCTTGAAGACTTTTTGTTGTACAGATTGCTAGAGCAGAGAATGCTAAGTGTAGAATTTATTCAAGTGGATGGTGTTGATCGGTTCATGGATATATTCTCCTTCCAATGTTGAGAGTTGATAAGCGCCAAAGCCAAAGGTTATAGTAACAATGTAGGGACCCAGCCAGTTGGGTTCAAACTTCCCCTTTTGTTCTCCAAACTATTGATTTTTAGGATTCTCTCTTAAAACAAGGTCACCAACCTCAAATTCTCTATGTCGAACTTTCTTGTTATAAAATCTAGACGTTCTCTTCTGGTAAGCTCTCAGATGATCAAATGCCACTTGCCGACATTCATCCAACAATTCTAGTTCTTGCAATTTGGATATTTTGTGATCTTTATTAGTAATAAGACCTTGCAAAGAAATTCTTAAAGAAGGAATTTTCACTTCAATAGGCAATACTACTTTGGTCCCATACACCAAAGAAAAAGGTGTATCCCCAGTAGGTCTTCTCATACTTCTTCTATAACCCCACAGTGTTGGATTGAGCTACAGATGCCAATCCTTTTTAGATTTGTTGATCATTTTGTGCAAGATAGTCAAAAGATTTTTATTAGATGTGTCAGCTTGTCCGTTACCATGAGGGTAGTATTTAGAAGACCAATGTTGTTTGATTTTAAACTTTTCACAGAGCTCATATAGATCCTTGTTTTTGAACTTCCCTCCATTGTCAGTCACAATCATAGAAGGTATTCCATATCTATAGATGATATAGTTAAGAATGAACATAGCCACCTATTTGTTGGTTTCTTTGATTAGCGAAACTACTTCAACCCACTTGGTGAAGTATTCAATGACATTTATGATAAACTTATGTCCATTAGATGATGCAAGATAGATTTGGTTGATGGGATCAAATGCCCATTGCTGAAAAGGCCAATGTGTGATAAAAGGTATTAGCTCTCTTTCTGGAGCATGTATGCGATTCCCATGTAGTTGACATTTCTCACAAGTTTTAGCAAATTTATAGTATCTTTATCCATATCTACCCAATAGTAGCTAGCCCTCAGCCCAAATTTATAGTGTTTGTGTGATATCCATAAATACCTTCATGGACTGCAAATAATGCACGTTGAGACTCTTCAGGTTCCAGACACCTAAGAAAAGTACTATCTAAACCTTGCCTATATAGATTGTTAGCGATGATAACATACTGTAAAGCATTTTGAATCAGGTTTCTTTTCTCATTATGGGTAAGGTTATCAGAGTTAATTTGGCCATGTAACTAAGAGTAGATATGACTATAGAGAGATGAGTCATGTCCAATGATAGAATAGACCATCTAAGACATAGGGTAATCATAAGTAGGACAATGAAGCTCTTCAACTAGGAATTCATAGAGGAACTCAAATTCGTGTAGCTGTGATATAGATGCCAATGTAGCAATAACATCTACTGCTTTGTTTGTCGATCTAGGAATCTGCTGAAATGATACAAAGGTAAATTATTTATTAAAGTCATCAACCATTCTTTTATAGGGAATCATTTTTTCATCCCAATTTTTATATATATCATTGATCTGGTTGATTATCAGTTGATAGTTTCCATACATGTATAACTCAACAACTTTCTAATCAATAGCTAGCTTGATTCCATTTACCAAGGCTTCATATTTTGCAATATTGTTTGTACAAGGAAAGAGGATCTTGTACACCTTTGGGATTGAGTATCTTTGAGGAGTGATAAAAATAATTCCAACACTAGAACCTTGTTGAGTAAAAGACCCATCAAATAACATTTTTCAGGATCACTGAGTAAGATGCATTATGGATTCATCTGGAAATTCTATGTGCAAAGGTTGATTGTCTTTAAGTGGAGCATCGACAAGTTGATCTGCATTAACTTGTCCTTTGATAGCTTTGTGTTCTACATATTCAATATCAAATTTTCCAAGTATAAAAACTCACTTAGCCAATCTCTTTGTAAGCATTGCCTTGCTGAGGGTTTGTCTTGAATTGGTGGCATTAAGATAGGTGGATTAGAAAGAAATTCCTTGATTTGCTTTAGGTGTTGTTCACATTCTTCATCCCAGTTATATGTAACTCCTTTCCATAAAGCTTTTGTGAATGGTTGAGCTTTATCTACGAGCTAAGAAATGAAGCTTCTTATTTATTGGAGTCATCGTTGTAGAGTCCTCATTTGACTAACATTCTTTGGAGGTGGCATTTCTGTTATAGCTTTAAGTTTTTTGGGGTCCACTTTAGTTCATTTTGTTGAAACAATGTATCCTAGGAGCTTGCCATATGTAACTCCAAATGCACATTTCTTAGGATTTAGTTTGAGTTTAAATTTTTCTATCCTGTCTAAGATTCGACCCAGTTCTGAGAGATGTGTTGACCTTTTCATAGATTTGAGTAGGGCATCATCGACATAGTCCTCCATGTTTCTATGCATCATATCATGAAAGAGCATTGTTAAAACTCTTTGATAAGTGGCTCTTGCATTTTTAAAGCCGAATGCCATCACATTCCAGTAGAAATTTCCCCATGCACAGGTGAATGTTGTTTTCTCTTGATTCTTAGGTGCAATTTTGATTTCAATGTATTAAAGAAAACCATCCATTAGAGAGTATATTTTATATCCAGTAGTCATGTCCACTATCATGTCTATGTTAGGAAGTGAAAAATCATCTTTTGGACATGCTTTGTTTAAATCTCTGAAATTGATGCAAAAATGTATTGATTTGTCAGGTTTGGAAACATGTACACTATTAGATATCTACTCAGCATAATCAATTGATTTGATGAATCGAGCTTTTAGTAATTTTTCTAGCTCAGCCTTAACAAGTAATGCAACACAAGGATGCAGTTTTTGGAGTTTTTGCTTGACAGGATTAACTCTGGGAGCAATAGAAAGATGATGCATAATAAGGTCAGGATCCAGACCTGGCATATCAGCGTATGTCCATGCAAAATTGATCTTTTTCTCCATGAAGAAATTAGCAAATTCTTTCATTTCTTCTACTGATAGGGATTGAGCTATATGCATAATATGTTGAGTTTCCTATGTTTCGTTGTTCACTGGTTGTGTAGGTTCAATCATCATTGATGAGCATTCTTGAAAGTGATTAGGCAAAATGTCAAGTGTTTCACTTGCAGGTGCCTTAGAGAGGTTTTCACTATTATGTACATCTTTTATTTTCACTATTTTGATTCTGACATTGCCACAGTTTGGTTTTCACCATCAGAACACTTATTTTTATTTTTTTTATTTTTGAGACTAATTAAGTTACTTGGCATCTGCTTCTATCATGTTCTCACTTTGTTCACTGGTGGAAGAGTTTGTTTGTTTGACTGCATTAAGATAACAGGCTAATGTATAATCATTCGCAAAGGTAGGAATATTTGAGGGTTGATCTTGGAGAGTATAGTCAATAATCTCAAGGTGTACCAGGGATAAAGATTCAACGAGTTCGAGGGAATTCATGATATTGTCATCACAACCTCAAACCAACAAGTTGAGTTCTAGAAGACTACCTTGCGTAAGCATTTCAAGACCAGGAAGAGTAATAACACAATTATCAAAGTTTATGTTAGCATTTAGAGGATCTAATCCAACATACCTACCACTAGCACCTTCTTCTACTTTAGACTGGACTAAATAGTATGGTTCAACATTAACAGGTGTCGTATGTAAAATTCATCATCAATTCAACTAGAAATAAAGGGAAATCATGAATACCTATCCTAATCAAAGAATCCTAAAATAAACTCAATGAAATAACACAATCAAACAATAGAAATTTAAATATTCAATAAAAGCTCCTTATCCCATGACTGCATATTGCTTCCATTATTCTTCTTGTTGAAAGTTGATTGAGAGGTTTTTGGAAAAAAATAAAGTGAAAGATAAAAATAGGAAAAGATAATTGAATTAATTAATTAATTTAGCATGTGCTGTGGGATTTAATTCAAATATTGATTTTTTAAATTATTTTTTAAATAAAAGTGGAAAATCCACTAAACTTATATATTAATAATAAAGTGTTTACATCGGGTTCAAAAAAGGCATACCGACAGGAAAGAACCCACAAGAAAACCTCCGGTTGTAGCCTTCAAAAGATAAAACTAGGTACTACCCTTACATCATTTGATTCTGTCTAGTCAGATCCCCCAACCCCCTATCTCTAAAATTTTTTACAAGGGTCCCATAGGACAATTCCAAAAAACTAAACTACCACCAAATGAAGGGCAGATCGAATATGCCATGAAGGACCGCCAGGGAGATAAGTGAGATAAAATTTCTTGATAAAGCCATAGATAATCATATGAGCATAATAGAAGCCAAAGAACCTCCAAATCTGCAACCATTCCACCAACTACAAAAAGAGAACAGTCAGATATCCAAAAACCAAGAGCTAGAGCTCTCCTCAGGAGGTTCATGAGCTGAGGCCAGAGGCAGAATAACCCTTAGAGGAAAAGCCAAACAAGAAGGAGCAAAGCACAAATAACCCAAAGTAATTAACGAATGCAATGCCTAAAATACAACCCAAGCTTTATCCACATACTGATCAGGAGCCAAATACAATAAAAAATCCATGGAGGCCCGAGTGTCTTCCATGGAATCACATATCAAACCCATTCATAATTCATGCAGTAATTGGTCAGACCAACCATTAGCCATAAGCTCGTGATGAGGAATAAAGCCACCATAATAAAAAGACCCCATATCAAAACTATACACAACCAATGCAGGAGAAACCAATGCCCAATTGCATACTGACAAAAAAATAAACAAGGAAAGCAAGAGGTGGACCAAGTCCTCATCAAGTAAAACATCAAAGAAAATAGTAACAAAGCGATACATAAGCTCATCATAAGAAATGTGAGGGCAAACTTGCAACCACCAGCACCCCAAAAGCCTATGGAATTCAAAATCCACTACAGGAGTGAACAAGTTAAAAACCTTACCAAGCTTGACCAAATTGTCCTGATTTTCTTCTTCCCATATTTGGGCTTCTAATATTGCTCTATAAACACCAATGGACAGAGAAGAAGACATTTCCAAGAGCAAGGGCTCCAAAAAGGCTTCAAAAACATAACATAAACACTGCTTGACAATAAAATTAGTTAATATAAATGAGAAAACCACCCTTAACTTCCCATAATGACAATGCGAAATATCCATTGCAAGCTTATTTGATTAGACCAATTCACACGAATTAAAAACCCTTACACTAACACCCATAAATAAATCTCCAGCAAGTGAGGACGCCACCCTCAACAATGATTATCACATAAGCCCATTCTGTGAAGGCCAAAACACACACAAGGCGACCAGCGATATAGTACTTACATCAAGTAATAAATACCCAGGATCGTACCATATATTAAAAAGTTACAAGTATGTCATATCCTATAAAGGACTGAAAACAAAGACTGCTCAAATCACACATGCCGCCACCCTATAAATGACATTATCAATGACAGATACACAGAGAAAAAATATGGTTTCAATATCAGCTATTGGCCTATACAATGCAACCCACTGCCTTATACATAACCTTGAGGAATATCCCTTGCCTTGAACATTGATAGAATTTCAAATTTATCTTTAGATTAACATGCATATAGAGGAAAGCTGCAAATTACTTGCTATCCATACCTCATGGGATATTCACCCCATCATCTAGCCCAGAAGCAGATTTTAAGAACACACCATATGTAAACAATAGCATAATATATCCTATCATCCTCCTATCTACACATGTGGTACAAATAGAATCTTAATTGAGAAAAGGATAACATGCATACCTTAAGAGCTAATAGAAATGGATAAAATTGAAATGAATTACCAAAAACCCATAGTAATATCAAGAAGCCTAGAACCCATACCTTAGCAGAATATAAATTAATCTTTAGGATGAGATGCAAACTATAGTTTACCTGCCCACACCTCATGAGATATACACATCAACATCTAACCCAAATGCAAAATTGTCAGAATACACCATATGTAAACAAAAGCATAATAGAGCCTATCAACCTCCTATCTACACATGTGGTACAAAAACAATCTGATCAGAGAAGAGGATAATATGGATACCTCAAGAGATAATGGAAAAATAACTCAAGACAATTACCTTAAAACCTTGGGGTTAGATCAAATACCCAAGAAGAATGTCTTGAGGAATATCAGACACCTCCACAATCTTAAGTTGAGCACCAGTGTCAATTGCCATATTCGCCAGAAAATCTGCCAGCCTATTCAATTCTCTAAAACAATGAGATAATAAAAATGTATCAAAGAAGGACAATTTCTCTAAAATATGATCTATAATGTACTTCAAGTGCAAGAGATTACTCTTACAGCTCAAAACACTTTGAATGATGACCATCGAATCCCCCTGAATCAATAGATTTTTAATCCCTAAAGAAATAGCCAAATCAATCCCAAGGGACAAAGCTTGGCATTCAGCAAAATTGTTTGACTGGGAACCAAGGACATGACATTGAGTAGCTATTAGGATTGCATTGTGGTAAAAAATGGCCATACCACCCCCAGCCAATCCTGGGTTACCCCTAGAAGCCCCATAAAAATGAAGCTTGAAATGACCTAGAGAAGGAGGATCCCATCTAGTAGCAAGTCTCTTATTACTAATAACAAGACCTCTTGTAACAAACCCATTAGAAGGGATGGCAAAAAGAGATTTCCATGACCTTGTAATCCTACCATCCCAATAAGAGAGTGATGTCAGATGTTCCAAATTCTTATGAATGTACGACAAAGCCACCTCCGAGATAGAAGCCTCTATCTTGACTAAAATGTCAGAAAGCGAAGCAGATAACTTTCTAAAAATCCTATTATTTCTTTCTAACCATATGTTTCAAATGATAATTGATGGAAAGATGAGCCAAAGACAGGCATAAAAGGATGAGGAGAACAAGATAGGCCAGGCTCTAAAGTGGGAGAGAAGGTCATTGCCAATAACAAAGGATAGACCTAGTTTCTCATGTAGCCATTGCCAACATCCAAAGGCACAATCACAATGAAGAAATAGGTGAGAGGACGATTCCAAATTCTTATTGCACAAAACACAAGGGAAAACCATAGACAAACCCATCCTATCCATTCTCATCCCTGTAAGAACCCTATCTTATACAACAAGCCAAGCAAATGCTCCTGGCTTCGAGAGGCAAGCCGGATGCCAAAATAATTTATAAGGCCAAGAAGAAAAATCCTTAGCCGGCATAAGGGAATTATATCCATCTTTCATAGAGTACTTGCCAAATGCGCTCTTAGTCCAAATAAGCTCATCTTCCCTCTCAGACAAGATGATAATTCTATCTTTGAGGATATTACAAAAATAGACTTTCAGGCTAGGAATAACATTCAAACAATCAATTGATTTCCATTTAGCCATCTTCACTTGCCCATTATGTACAACATCAAAATAATTAGACAAAAAAATCCCCGATCTGTCCAAAAGGATTGATTTTAATGGGGTCCAATACCTAATGGAATCCAAAGGACAGTAGCCATTCCAAGCATCATCCCAAAATCTAACTTTACTACCATTATGCACAACCCAAGAAAGATGCGGCAACAAGACACTTCTACATTTCACCAAAAAATTCCAAATAGCCGACCCCAGGGGAAAATTCGAGGCGCGAAAAATAGACTCTCTAACTCAATTATGAAAATACTTGGCAAACATGAGCTTAGCCCAAAGGGAATCTAGTTTATCATATAATTTCCACACTAGCTTAGCCCCCAGAGCCAGATTCTGATTCTCCAAACTTTGAATTCTTGACCCCCCAAGCTCTTTAGGAAGAGAGACCTTATCCCAAGCTAACAAGCGGATCCTAGATTTCCCATCCTTATTATTATTCCAAAGGAAGGATCTCAGAGTATCCTTTAAACTAACAAGGACAGCCTTGGGAGCTTTAAGAATTGACATTAAGTAGATTGGTACGACATTCAGCACAGACTTAATCAGAACAATTTTCCCAGCCATGGTAAGCCATTTATGGTTCCATGACAAGATTTTCTTTGAAACCCCTAAAATTACTTTGTCCCAAAAACCCAACTTGTCCTTTTTAATAAAAAAGGGGATCCCAAGGTAGCTACAAGGAAAATCCCCAAGTTGGAAACCCCAAAACTTCTAAAGCTTATCCTGAATCAAAGAGTGAGTGTTTAAGAAGAATATCTTATATTTATCCTTGTTGACCTTTTGACCCAAAAATGCAACATAATTCCTAACCACTTGATCAATGACTCTAGCCTCCTTCAAAGATGCACTACCAAACAAAAGGGTGTCATCAACAAAAAGGCAATGGGAAATCCTCTGATCAAAGTTTTGAATTTTGATACCCTTCCATAAACCGTTCACTCAAACTGATCTGATTGCCCAACTCAAGGTTTCAGCTAGCAATATAAACAAGAACAGGGACAAAGGATCCCCTTGCCTCAAACCCCTAGAAGAGTGGAAGAAACCACAAGGGGACCCATTAATAAAAATCAAGAATCTAGCTGAGGAGATACAAGACATGATGCATTTTATCCAAGCGAAAGAAAAACCCAACCTTGACAAAACAACTTTTAATGCATTCCATTTGACCTTGTGATAAGCCTTCATCATATCTAGCTTAAGGATCATGGTAGGATATTTCTGAACTAAAATCAAATGTAAAACCTCATGAGCAACTATAGCCCCCTTAGAAGTTTCCCTTTGTGGAACAAAACCTCCTTGCTCAAGGGAGATTATTTGTTGTAAAAGTTTAGCCAATCTCATAGAAATCACTTTGGCAAAGATTTTGTAGAGGGTGTTATATAAAGCTATATGATGAAAATCTACAAAAGTTTTAGGGTACTCCTTCTTAGGTAAAATAACTATCAAGGTAGTATTCATTTCTTTAAGGATTGACCTATTTTGCCTAGCTTCCTCAAGAGCCAAAAGAACATCTAGACCCACAAAATCCCAACATTTCTAAAAGAATAAAGGAGTGAATCCATCAGGCCCGGGTGCCTTATCCAGATTCATAGCAAAAATAGCCCCCTTAACCTCTTCTAATGAAAAATGATACATTAACATTCTATTGTCATTGGGAGAAACTAGAGAGGGAATGTGAGAAGAGATATTGCTAGAGACATCAATATGCTCAGATGAAAAAGGATTCTTAAAAAACTTTATTGCTTCACTAGCAATGTCCCCTGCCTTAGAAAGAATATTACCATGACAATCCTGAATACAAGTAATCCTACTCCTAGCCCTTTTCATTTTAGTGGTAGAATGAAATTTTTTTGTATTTTTATCCCCATCAGCTAACCATAGCTCCCAAAATTTCTGTCTCCAATAAACCTCCTCTCTTGCCAAAATTTCTTCTAATTCACTCCTAAGAGACTTAATTTTAGCAAACACCCTAGAACCCATACCATGCAGCATCACATGCCTATTCAAAACATCGATCATATCCAAGATCCTTTTCTTTTCTTCAAAAATATTCTTGAAATGCAGAGAATTGCACTCCTTGATATTTTTTTTTTAAAATCTGATCTTCTTAACAATCTAAAACATTCTAGATCCTCTAATGAATGGAGCCTCTCCCCACCATTGTTGTAGGAGGGAAAGGAAAGAAGGATCCCTAAACCACATGGGTTCAAACTTAAAAGGCAATTTGTGGGAAGGTCTATCTCTTAAAACAAAAAGGGAAATCAGGAAATGATCTGACCCTATCAGGGGAAGGATAGAGGAAAAAAACTCAATATTTGAATCAAACCAATTGGAGGAAAGTAAAAATCTATCCAATCTTTCCGCAATTTGAGAAAAATTCTTCCTCATGTTTGTCCATGTGAAAAGACCATTACTTGGCTTACAATCGAAAAGAGCCATATCAAAAGTGAATGAATTAAAGTCATCCATAGACTTCTTATTAGGACAAATACCCCCTGATTTTTCACCCAAATCCAAAATTGCATTGAAATCCCCCCCAAAAATAATAAAGGAATGATTCATAATGGGGGATGAGACCCTTATGAGTTCTCTCCAAAGGTTTAATTTAGTAGAGACACTTGAGGGGGCATAAATATTAAACAACCATACTTTAAACCTAGAATCTTTGTATGATACTAATGATAACATCCAATTAGAAGCAGAAGCAACCAATTCTACATCAGCCACGAAATCACTCCATAACAATGCCAAATGTCCCAATGCCTCAAAATTCGGGCAAGAAAGAAACTTCCACCTCTTCCATGAAGAAAATACAAACTCATAATTCTCCAAAGAGAGCTTAGTCTCTTGGAGCATGCCTATATCCCACTTAAGCAAGTCTAATTGAGACTTGATCAAGTGTCTCTTGTTAGGGGCATTTAAGCCCCTAACATTCCATGAGATGAACCTCATTGTCCTCGAGGGGAGGTCAAAACTCCCCTCTTTTCATCCTTAGGGGAAGAAATGTTCTCCCCAAAGATTTTTTGTAAGCTCCTCTTAACTGCCATAGATCTAGTGACCAGAAGACTAATTAAACACTTCTTTTTCTTTTTTGATGGAGCTTGAGCAATGGCCACTATTTTTCCCTTTACCCAAAGACAAGGTGGAAGCCTTCTTAACCCGAAGGGAAGTAGATAAAACTTGTTGAATGCCTGCATCAATTTCCAATTGAGTTTTGCGGTTTTTTGGAGGTCTACCCCTGCCTGGAGACACAACAGAGATACGGAATTTCATTTCAACTTGGGCAATAGGAGGACCAATAGGAGTTTTAACTGGAATCGACCGAGGAGAAGCCACCAATTCTTGGGAAATCACTCGATTTGAAGCATCCTGAGTAATATAAATAGGGACCCCAAAGGGATTAAAGGAAGGGGATAGAGGCAAACTTTTATGAATTAAATCCAAATCATTCTCAATAGAGCACATATTCTTATCCGAGACCTCCTCCTCTAATTGGTCCTTGTTAGACTTGAACAAATGCTCAACTTGTTGAATCATATGTTCATCTGGAGAAATATCTAGAGACTCTTGAGGCTTGCCAACCTCCTTGATAGGCTTACTATACACTAACTCTTTTACCTTTTGAATTAGGACAACATCAACATGACTAAAGGGAATAGACTCAACCGGGGCATTCTCCTCTGCACCTCCAATATTATGTGGAATATCCATATGACCACCTAACCCTTCTAAAGAACCAAAAACCTCATCACCTATATTGCCATCTAGCCCCCCTTCTAAGTAGAACAATGATTGGGGCCTTGTGGGGGGGCAGGACATATCTGGCTAGCTAGGTTAGCATTGCCACCTTGAGCCTGACAGATAGGCTTAGAATTAATAATCCCTTCCAAACCAACCTGATTTAAAGTATTCACAACACTCTCCAATTTATTAGTGGAGGCTTTATGGAGAGATTGAATGACATTATTTCTTGGGGGACCCTCTTTTGACTGATGATCAGACTCAACCGAGACATGAATAGAAGGGGCTTTAATAGGGACAAAATTCAGAGGAATATCCAAACCTTCCATAATGTTTGTAACAACTTTGGAGTTATAGCTATGAAAGTCCAAGAACAGAGGGGCGTCCACAACAATCAAATTTTGAGTAAGATCTTTGTCCATCTTCACAATAGATTGTTTCCAAATACCCTCATTCGATTTGAGATTACATGAAATTGGGCATACTAAAGTAGGGGAAACCACCACACAAATTTTTAACAGAACCTTCCCTTCCTCAAAAACAAATTTAGATGTCAAAAAATTCCCAAAATTGTCTCCTATAGATTTCAGCACATCTGGGTCCATGAATTCAAAGGGAAGTTTGGGCAATCCAAACCAAACCAGGAGAGTTTTAGGCTTGACCCAATCTGGGACAAAAAAGGGTTTCCAAGAAGAAACCCTAATCAAAATATTACCAAACTAATGAAATGAATTCACAAGAACATCATCCCTAAAATGGGGGGATTCAGAAACAAATACGAAGGAATTCATTGATAATAACTGAAAACAAATTAGTGCAGGCCAACGTTTTCTCAATTTAGAATGCAACTTAGACAAATTGGTTTGAGGGCCCCATAATTCCCCTAAAAGTGCACCAGAGTGTAACTTGGAGGCCCTTTCTGCAACAAAAGAACCTCAAAAATCAAAACACGACCGCGAGAACCATACCTCTTTCACCGGGGCTACATCCGCCGAATTACTTGTTATCAGACTTGAAATAGAATGGGCTTTATTGCTCAAAATTGCCACATCCTTGCCAGAGATATCAGAAGCACCTGCCGGTTTGACTGGCCCAGATGCCCTAGAAGTGTCCTGGACTCCCGTGGCCACCACTTTAGCAAATGACCATTTATCACAACCGGAAATGCCCTTCTGATTCCCAATGATATGCTTTCTCCCATTTCCACCCTATGCTCGGAGGTTTAAGCTCCCCATGTGATGACACAAATTGCTCTTAAAAATTCCCTAAAAATATTTTGAAACTGGACGAAACCCCCTGTAATGCCTGCTTGTCTGTGGAGCCCTATCTTCCCATCTCCCTTCGGAGAATACTCATTGGGGCACATGTGGTGGATCCTCCCATGCCA
The DNA here is from genome assembly GCF_030272615.1 of Cryptomeria japonica. NCBI lineage: Eukaryota > Viridiplantae > Streptophyta > Pinopsida > Cupressales > Cupressaceae > Cryptomeria > Cryptomeria japonica. Next base: position 777,824,915 of record NC_081411.1, on the reverse strand, counting down.
CATCTGCCCAAGCACCAAGCAGCCTCCTATCGCTTAATTGCAGAGACATGTCGATCTAAGTTTTTTAAATATTGAATTTATTTTAATTGAATTTGATATTTGAATATATTTAGAACTTGACTTTGGAATTCAATTTGATTTTTGAAATCGTGTACATGTATTTTAAATTAGAAGAAATTAGAAGAATTAGAATTAGAATTTGAAACTTAGAAGAAATAATGGAATTAAAAGAAACAATTAGTTAATTAAATAATTTAAAGAAACTATTTAATTATTAAGAAATTAAATTTAATTAAATTATAAAGATTATTAAAATTCAAGGATTAAAGTCACAATTAATATTTAATTAATATATTTAGAAGAAGGTTGAATAATTAGTTGATTAGAGATAGAAATTGAGAATTTATTTATTTAAATACTAAATATTATTTAAATTGAGGGATTAATAATCATAATTAATTAAAAAATAAATATTTAATTAACATTTAGAAAACTGTTTAAATGATTAAATGATGATATAATTGAAATTAAAATAATTAATGAGATGACAAAGAAATATGAATTTAGAAGAATAAAATTAGTTAACTTAATTAAATAATTAAAGAACTATTTAACTATTTGGACAAATAATTAGTACATGATCAATGAGACATTTTTTAGGTGTCTACAACAGGGTCTTCAAATAGAGTTTTGACATTCATGACAAGGTATTCATAGTTTGGTGTCAAATAGGTAATATCATAAATATATCTTATTTCAGAGTAACCAGAGTCAGAAGATGAAGCATCTGACTCCTCTTCAAGTGGCTTAGTGAAAACATTTATAGTATCAATGTCAACATCTTTTATGCTGCAAATTCCTTGATGATTTGGTTCAATGATCACTTGTAGTTGACATACCTGTTGACATAACCTTGATGACTTTGTTAATCTGTGTCTTCTTTCCCATTTAGCTTCCTCTGGACTGATGATCGGTCCTTCTTGTCTAGCCTTCAGTTCTTCATTTGTATTCCCATCTGATTTGGTCTATCTCATTAGAGGGAGATACACTAGGTGAAGAGTTTTCTTGTGCTTTTCCTTCTTTCAGTTTTTTTATTACGGTAAAAGAAGGTTTTGAAGGGACCCCAAAACCCTTTACAAAAGATCCTTTAAAAATAGGAGCATTATGAAACAAGAAGGAACAAACAGCTAAAAAACCAACATAGATACATGCAAAATCTAGCAAAAAAGCCCCACAGAACCAGCAACGACCAACCAAAATAGATAAAAAATAGAAAAGGAACTACTTAATGTTTTTCAAGGCATTATCTAGATTTCTGCTAATCCCATGAAATTCTTTAATATTATCCCTAAGTTTAGGGATTTCCTTAGAAGAGGCCACAAGAGCTTTTTTCATGCTCGCCCTTGTTCTCTTTGCTGCTCCACCAGGAGCACTTTCTAAAGTGCCTATCTCGATGGCATCTTCATCAATATCAAGGTCCAAGATGACTTTGGGAGTGCTGGAGCCCTCAAGGACCTTAGAGATTTCCTCTAAGTTGTTAGTAACAGTTGTCAAGATATCCAAAATCATAACCAATAGGTTTTTTATAGAAATTTTTCCTTCATCCAAATTATCAATATGAGCTTCCATCTTCTTAGCTTTTTCCTCCATATCCTTCTTCCATTGCTTCTAGTCCCTTTCATCTTTCTTCCTTTTCTCTTCCCACTACTTCCCATTTTTTTCTATATTCTTGATTCCTTCATAAGTCCACCTATCAAAACCCATTCTATCCTCAGATAGGTTATTGAGATTATCCCGAAGTAACCCTTCTCCAGCATACCCCTTATCCTTGCTTGGATTCTCCTTGTCCATCTCCTGCTCAATATCCATTTTTTTTTCCTCATTAATCCTATCACCCTCCTCCTCCATTGGCTGGCTATTGACATTACCTAAACTAACACTATGGGTAGGACTATCTTGGTTGGAAACATCCTCAGCTTCTCCTTCCTCTTCCCCCACATCCTCTTCTTTCCAACTTTCCTCCCCTCCAGACTCATTTGTTTCCATCTCACTACCACATTTTTCGATATCCTCTGAGTCATTATCCATCTCCTTTTGATTATCCTTGTCCTCTTGAATTTTCAACCCAGTAGCACTTTTACTCTTTTTTCTCTGAGTTGTCTGTTCCTTGCTGGGCCTACCTTCCTCCATCTTTCTCTTACTTTTCCTCAGAGACACAAACAATCTCTTATTTTCCTAGATAGCAAGCATTTTGCAGTGCTCATAAATAAGTAAAATGAGGCCATAATGAAGCACCAGTGTCGAAGGGTTCTTCTTGTGCTTATTAAGACCTCGACGAAGATCTAAAGAGGTAGTAGGGCAGGGAAATCCTTTTCTCATGCCTAAAATGATTTAACAACACAAAATTGTATGTCTAGACCCTAGTAAATTGACCCTCCGTTGTAATGTATTCCATGATAGCATTCAACACACACCGCCAAATTTTCTTAATGTTGGAAGCATCGTAATACCCCCCGTAGCTTTACCAATTTTTGCCCTCTCCTTCTCTTTGCACGGAAAAAGATTAACCACATTATTAGAAACTTTTAAATCTCTAAAAACATTAAGACCTGAGTCGGGCATACCTGCTACTATCGCTATGAGGTCTGCATCCAACTTAAACCTCACACCATGAATTTTGAATGAACCTTAAATCAAGTTTTTAGTGACTTTGGTGACTACAAGGTTAACCCTGCCTTTATCATAATCGACCAGCTTCTCCATGAAATTCATCATGAACCCTTTTCCTAGCTTAGTCCATACCTTTAGCATTTCCCTCCATCTAGAAATTTTATCTGGTTCCTCTCTCCTTATATCCCCCCCATTTTCAAGTTCGTAATACCAACTCTGTTCTTCTATAATTTTGGAGCTTCCTTCAATTTGCCTCTCAAAATTTTCAAAATGTTAACCCACAAAGTGTGTGGAAGATTAATATCTTTGATTAGGATTCTACCATTCTGATAGGTCATCATTACCTTTCTATAAATGTGAAGATTACTCATTACAATTCTCATAATTGATTGTGCGATTCATCTTTCCCCATAAATCTGTCCTTTCTTAGAAGATCTTTAATATTAGAATTAATATTACCTTCCTCGTACCAAATACTTTGATCTTCGGAAATAATTCTTAGGTTTGCCAAACCATTCGCAACCAATTTTTTTTCTCTAAAGGCATGTTCAATTATAATAACTTTAAAGCTAGCTATAGTTTCTCTAGCTTTAAAAATTATATTTTCTATACACCATGATGGCTCAGTTTCTCCCTTCAAGCACTTGATAATGTTTAGAGAGTCTCCCTCCAGCCATAAGTTATCATGATTCATATTTTTTGCAATAATAAAAGTATTCAAAGTTGCAGAGGCTTCATCATAATGACTAGTTTGATTACCCAGTGGGCCAGCAACTGCCACAAGGCAACTTCCAGGAAAATTCCTAATAATGCCCCCATAACCAGCTTTACTCGGACTCCCCTTAGAGACCCCATCAAAGTTGGCCTTAATCCATCCCTGAGATGGAAAGCACCACACATGACCATCCCTACCCTTATCCTTACTAGATTTGATATTAGAAAGGTTCCATCTATCATTAAAGTCCTCTTTAGCAGCTAAACCATGATCAGTTCCATTTAAACATTTAGATATTCCTCTATAGATTTTATCCACCACAACTTTAGGGTTAGCACTTTTATCCCTAAAAATCCTATTGTTATGCTCCTTCCAGATATTCCATATAACATTAGGGAGAGTAAGTTTCCATAGCTCAAAATTATTAGAGTTGGAATTAGGACAGTACCATTGCTACCAGAACTCTCCTAGAGAGTTCGGGAATACGTAGCTCAGCTTCCACCTACTAAAAATAATTTTCTGAATTTCTTGGCTAAAAGTGCACTGGTAAAGGATGTGACAAGCAGACTCCTCTTCCCTACAATAAAGAGAACACTTGTTAGGAAATACAAATCCATGCTTTTGGATGTTATCAAGAGTTAGCACCTTGTTTTGGATAAAAATCCAAAAGAAGATATTAACTTTGGGTATTAACTTCTTTATCCACACTTTATCCTACATAGGAATCTCTTCCAAAACTTTGTTGTGGATAGCCACCACTAAAGACACAGAGTAATTCCTATCTGAAGTCTCCCTCCAAATCAAACTATTCTCCTTATTGTCCCTAAAATTTTTAGAAGAAAGCAGAATCTCAAGAAACTTTAATCCCGGACATTGTTGGCTGAACTCAATCCACTTCCCGTTTCTCCAATAGTCTCTAACAAAACTACCATACGTATTTTTGAACCAATCTTTCCATTCCTTAAGGACAGGAATATCCTCCAGAGGTTTATCCAAGAGCCATCTGTCTTCCCAAAATCTAATAATTCTTCCATTCCCCAATTTCCACATTCTTCCAGTAGCAGCCCAACTTTTAGCCATTTGAACTACATTCCAAATTGTAGAGCCTTCAACAGAAAAAGAGTTATCCAGAAATTCTTCCTCAAAAGGTCACATATAAAGATATTTCTTTTTCCAGATTAAATTCCATTCTCTTTCCTCCCCTTTCATTCTCTAGATTTGTTTTGCTAACAAGGCACTATTCATAGAAATAATATCCCTTAAACCCAACCCCCTATAAGCCTTAGGAGTACAAATTTTGTTCCAAGAAATAAGGGGAATTCTATTTTTGTCTTCCACTCCCGACCAAAGAAACTTTTTGAATTCTTTCAATTGCCTCCACAAAATTTCTAGGGATTTTAAATAGACCAAGGGCATAAATGGGTAAATTTTGAAGAGTAACTTTAAGTAGTGTTACCTTACTCGCTTGACTAAGGATAGCTCCTTTCCAACAAGCCAATTTAGAATTGAATCTATCTACCAACTTCGTCCAGAAATTCTCCGAAGGCTTAATACAAAGAGGGAGCCCCAAATAAGTTGAAGGAAACTCAACAATTTTACATCCAAGGATTCTTTCAATCCTTATTTGTCTTTCAACAGGGGTATTGATGAAGGACAAAGAGATCTTATCCCAATTAGTGTTTTGGCTGGAAGGAGTTTTATATGTGTCCATAACATTCTTCATATTTCTTGCCTCCCTAATAGTATCTTCCCTCATAGTAATCGAATCATCAACAAACTTCTCATGAGAACAGGTTATCTTGGAGGATGAAGGTTTCAGGCCTTTGAGTTTTCCATCTTCCACATCTTTTATAATATATCTATCCAAACTTACAGCTAAAATAGTAAAGAAGATAGCGGAGATGGGATTCCCCTGTCTTAGACCTGTAGAGCTTTTGAAGAAACCTGAAGGGGATCCATTAACAATAACTATAGAGGGGGAAGTTTCCATCAACTAGGAGTAGAGATGAATCACTTTTTCTCCAAACCCAAAAGCTTTCATAATTTTGAAAAGGAATTGCCAATTCACTCTATCATAGGCTTTAGACATATCCAACTAAAGAAAAAAACCCTAATTTTTTGCAGTAGTTAAAGAGTGAATATTTTCATGAACTGAAATAATAGAATCCAAAATCTGTCTACCAGGGACGGAACCATTTTGCTGAGCTGAAATAATCCTGGGAAGAATGTCCATCATTCTAGAAGTAAGAACCTTAGACATAATCTTATAAATAGAATTACAAAGACTAATAGGTCTGAACTTGTTAAGAGAGTCAGCTCTAGAAACCTTCAGAATAAGAACGATGAAGGTCGCATTCATTTCTTTTAAAAGCCTCCTTGAACCAAAGAATTCTTTAACTCCATTACAGATATGAGTTTCCACAATATGCCAAAAGATTTGGAAGAAGAATATTGGAAATCCATCCAGACCAGGATACTTATCTCCCTGAAAAGAAAACACCGCCTTTTTTATTTCCTAATTAGAAGGTATCCGAGAGATATTTTTGTTATCATCCTCATTTAAAATGGGAGGGATAGCCTACACAAGAAGGTCTTGATTTCTAAAATCTAGATCATCCACCCCTCCCAAAAGATTGCTAAAAAAATCCAAAGCTTCCTTTCTTATATTATTTTCATTCGATAAAATCCCCTATTACAAGATAACCTGGAGATCCTGTTAACCACCCTATGCTTTAGAGTTGTCAAGTGGAAAAACTAGGTGTTTTTATCACCTTCCTTCAAATACAAGGCTCTTGATCTTTTTCTCCAAAAGGTCTCTTCATTAGAGATGATTGTGTGGTATTTAGACAACAACCCATTTTCAATAGATCTCAAGTCCTTTGAAAGCCCTTCCTCTTGGATTTAATCTCCGACTTCCTTAATTTTAGTCTTAATTTAGGCTTTTCTTTTGAAAATATCACCAAATATCTATTTGTTCCATATTTTGATTTTGGTCTTTATTATGTTAAGTTTTTTGGCTATTCTGAATAAAGTCGTTCCCTCAACCTCGGAATTCCACCAATTAGGAACACGGACTTCCAAAGATAGGTGGGATAACCACACTTTTTAAAATCTAAAAGGGAAATTTCTCTTAGCAGAAAAATAATTAACAGTAAAAGAAATAGGGTAATGATCAGATCCAATCTTAATAATTGATGCCAAAGAGAAACTATACTTAGAAAATCACTCAGGAGAAATCAAGGATCTATCCAACCTTACTTGAATAAGATCAGATCCAGTTTTGCGATTAGTCCAGGTATAATTAATCTCTTGGAGATCCACATCCACAAGAGCTTGATCATCAATAAAATCCATTAGATCTTGTCTTCCCTCTAGCTGCAAAGGAAGGCCTCCCATCTTTTCATCCTCTTTAAGAGGTGTATTGAAATCTCCCATTATTATCCATCTTTTATCAGCAAAATATATTATATCTTCAGCAAGGTTCCTCCAATATTTAGATCTCCTAGCTTTAGAGTTAGGCACATAGACATTAGTGATAACCTAGATAAAGTTATTCTTAATATGCTCAAGAAGAACTAAGGTCCTATTAAATTTTGAAATGATTTCCTTCCCTATAATAGTATTTTGGTTCCAAAAAATCACTGTTCCTCCAGAGGCACCCTCCGAACTGGTTCTGATAGCTCCATTATTTTTGAATATTCTAATCCTTTCCACTTTATCCTTACACATCTTAGTTTCCTGAACAAGGACAACATTCGGTTTATGATCTCTTATAATAATATGTAAGATATCCTTCTTGTGGGGTGCATTTAGCTGTCTTATATTCCATGAAATTATCTTCATACTTTAACTAGGGATAAGGCTGTCTCGATGGAGCTCTATGTTCGATCAGCACAGTTCTTCCAACTTTTCTGTTCCCTTTGATTTTTTAGAGAAGGTCTCCCCTACTTTTTGCTATGACTTCCAACATCTCCCACTTTCTTATTCTTGCTTCTAGTTGAAATACCTCCATTGGGTCCTCCATTATTCAATTTTCCTTCTTTAATACTGAGAATCCTAAGATTTCCCTCCAGAGCCACCATTTCCAAACTATTAGGTGGAGTTTTGCATTGGGTCGGCTTAGGGCTTCCATTGGTTAATAACAAAAAAGGCTCAAAATCTGAAATGTTATAGTCTTGTGCTTCATTAAAGTCTCCCCATTTTATTTAGTATTAGATGAGGCAAAAGCATCATCATTGGAACACTCATCAACTTTATCCCGAAGAATAGCCCCTCCCTTCTACTCCTCTGATTCAAATTTTTGAGCATTTACATCTATCCTTGGCTCTTCCTCTTTGATGCTTTTTATTTGATTGTTAGAGTAGGCACAAATAGATTTTTCATTATTACTATTCATGTCCTTGTTTTTCTCATTTTCTAACTCAGTCGCTTCCTTATCAGGAACAAACTTTGCAGTTGGGTCTTCTCTCTTCCCTTTCATTTTTCATTTCTACTTCGAACTAATATCACTCTTACCACTCTTACTCTTCTTGAGAGGGCAAGATTTCGCCCAATGACCTGACTTTTTACAATGAAAACAAGCAAATAAGAGAGATTCATATTCAATCACTTGGGTCTATTTCCCCAATTTAGATATAATCTCAATAGATTGAGTCATATCCATCATTTGATTAACATTAACATAGATACAGGCAAAAACCAACCTTGATTTTGCTGCAGTCATTAGCTCGATCAAGAGAAGTTCTCCAAATGAGCTCGATGTCTGTTTAAAGACTTCCTCAATCCAGAACTCCCATGGGAGGCCAGGGAGATGCATCCACATAGGTGTCGACACAAAAAAGGACTCGTCAAGAGAAAGGTTTGGAGCCCATTTCTCTAAAGCCAAGGTTGACTTGCCGAACATCCATGGCCCTTCACATAGAGCTTTATTCATGTCTTCTTCAGTATTAAAAGAAAAGAAAAAAAACCCCTAGGCAAACCCACCACATCTAATTGACCTTTTAGAACCCATTTCCTCCTTATAAAATTCCTAACAACATCAATGTTAGGCCTAAAACTAGTGAACCTTCCAACTAAGGTCATAGCTAATCCAGACACAGTGAGATAAACAGGCTTATCCAGAATAGAGATAGCAACAACCCCTATCATGGGATCAGATATATTTTTAACTTCTGGAAGTCCAGATTTCACTAGCGGCCTCACTCCAAAAAGCGATGACCATTTTTTTTCCTTACTTCTATCATGTGGGTCCCCATTTTTGGTATCTTTGTATTCCATCAATTTGACTGTCGCCTTGTCCCCTTCAGTACCCTGAGAGGCCTGGAAACCAACCTGATTAACAGCTCCACCCATAGAAAGAATGCAATCCCCAAGAAATCTTCCATTCCCAGGTTTGAAATTTGAATTTCCTGCTCGCAGCTTCCCTCGTCGCTCCATGGTTAGTTTCACTATGTTGTTACTGATGGCAACTTGATTTTGTTAGTTTCATGATGTTGTTCATAATCTTCTTGTCTTTTTACTTTGATTTCCTCTATTTCTCATTGTAGCTTCAAGTGTATTATCTCTTGTGCTTTGTCTATGATATCGTTAGGTTCTTTAGAATTTTCTTCAGTAGATGCCTCTGATAGAGGCTTTGGACCCCATTCATACTCATTTGAGTCTATTTTTGAATCCTCTTCTTCCAGTCTTTCCGTATATGTAAAATGAATGTTTAGTGGTGCAAACATGTCTTTAATTCCTTCCACTTCTTCTCTTATGGCTTCTGGAATATCTACTTCTTCTAGTCTTACTACTGATATAGTTGAAACATGATTACAAGTTGCTTCTTCTCTCTTGATTGTCAATTCTTCTTGTTCTTTCTCATACTCTTCCTGAATTTTCCAAGTATTTGTTTCTTGTGATGTTTGATGTAGTATCTTTTTCCTCCAATTAGGTTGTTAAGGAGAAGTGTGTTTTTTATTTGATGACTCTTCTAGATGGTATCCGAGTTCAGTTTTATCATATGTAGACTTAGTTTATAGCTTGATAGGTTTGATGATTCCTTCTTTACTCTTTCCTAGAGGACCACTATGTGAATATCCCATGTGTTGAATCATCTTATAGCTTGGACCATATTGTTCAGGGTAAATATCATAGTGTTGCCCTTCTCTATTTTCACTCTGTTCTTTGAAAAGCCATTTGAGAACAACCGCCTCTTCTATTTCATCCACAAGGGAAATAGAGGACTGTACAAAAATACCATCATAGATGACGTTTGTAGTTGAAGTGTGTGGCTTCATAGCCTCAGATGGTTTTCTATACTATCTTGGTGATGGTGGAAGAGACATTAGTGAGAGTATAGGTTCTATCTTGTATCCATCCATGCTAGTACCTATGTTTTGCAAATTTTTTTCTAAGCCTTCCATCAGAGTTTCTAAAGTTTCATCTATAGAGGCTGCTTTGTTATGAGGAACAAGGGTATCAACACATTGTTTTAAAGCATTAGAGGTGTAGGTTGTATCAATAGGAACACTGACTTCAACTCCATTATAGGGAAATTTCAGGCACTGATGGTAAGTAGATGGCACCGCTTGCCTTTTGTGAATCCATGGTCTTCCTAGCAAGATGTTGTAGGATAGAGGAAGATCAAGCACCTAGAAAATAACATCTCTTTCTATAGGTCCCACCATAATCCGTAATATTACCAGACCTTTAGAATTTATTTCTTCTTCATCATAAGCTTTGATTGTTATTTTCTTTGTTGGATCAATTACATTCTCAAAAAATCCTAACTACATCAGTAAATTGTAGGTACAAATATTCAACCCAACACCTCCATCTATCAAAACACGCTTGAATCAGTTTTTATGGATCATGTATTCAATGTGAAATGGCTGGTTATGTGGATTATTTAAGGAATGGATATTTGAGCGGTAGTTCATTTTAATTGTTCAACAATGCTATAACCAAAAGAAGATGATGAAGCCAGTTGTTTAGATTTAGCCACAATCATATCTGGTTATTTATTTGAAGAAGTCGGTAGGTTTGATGTTGTCAATGGATTCAATGATGTCATATGAGGAGAGGAGGAACTAGCTCCTTTGAGAGTAACCTCTTTTTGAGCATAGGTCACGACATTCATAGTTCGTGTTTTGTTTTGTTTATCTTTGAATATGACCACATTGCAATATTCAGATTGGGAAGGTTCAAGCATGTTAATCATATTATCATTGTTGGCATAGGTGTAATTGACTTTGGCACCTCCCTTCGATTTCGAAGAATCACCCTACTCATAAGCAGGTAAGGGATCTTTGTCATGCCCAAAATTTAGGGCAAGAATGGAAATTTTTTTTTTTTTAAAATAACAACTAAATAATAGTAAGTTTGCTAACACGAAACACACTAACCAGTTTTGGTCTTAACTATGTTTAGAATGAACTTTATCTACTAACCTAAATAACGGAAATAATTTAAGATTAATTACTGATTAAAATGGACTAGCCTATTGTTGCACAATCTATTTAATTTATAACTAAATATCAACTTCCCAATATTTGGTTCATAAACATTCAAGCTATTTAAAAATAAATATTAACTTAATTAATATTTATTTCATGAATACCTAAATTTATTTAAATCAATACGCATAAAATATTTTAAATTAAATTGACAAGCGACCGAATAAATATATATATATATATATATATATTTTGAATACTCACCTATAAATTAAATATCCCCATAACCAAAATTAATACTACCCCATTTATTAAAAGCGTTCTATATGTTTAGATCTCGAAGAGAGATATATATATATATATATATATATATATATATATATATATATATATATATATATATATATATATATATATATATATATTTTAAAACATCCTTAAAATTATCCTTATGGCTTTCAAAACTTATTTCAAACCCATATATTTAGGCAACTATAGTTTAATTTATACCAATCTAAATTTGTCTTAATCTTTTACATTGAGAAATAAATATATATATTTATATATAGGTATATAAATATATCTCCTAAAAATATTTTCTTTTATTAAAAAAAAAACATTAAACTTAACTACCATGCAAACCCTAACATTCTTTAACTATTATTTAAGTGCTCTATCTTTTATTATTTTTTTGATAACCTCTATTTCTCTCCCTACCTTAGCCCTACCCGACTAGGGTTTATAATTTTCTTACACCCCCATTTTTTTTGAGTAGGGTGTTTTGTGCAGGGTCGGCGGCGATTTTAATAGTGGGTGGCCGAATGTGGGAGAGCTGGCCAAAATGGTGGAGGTGGAGGGGGTGCCGCCAGTGGGATGACCCACTGTGGGGGTTGCGGCCCACACAGTGGCCTTGGCCACTGTGTGTGTCACAGCCCGCATAGTGGCTACGGCAACTCGCGCAAAGCACGACCCACACAGGGACCCGCAAGCCCTATGAGTACTGCAGCCCGCACAGAGGCTGCGACCTTTGTGCTGGACGTGGCCCGCACAGGGACTGCGTACCCTACACAGCCCTCACCATCTATATTTTATTATTATATTTTTATTTATTTTTATTATATAATATATATATATATATGTATATATATATATTTTCATATATATTTATATATATATATATATACATTTTCATATGTATATATTCATATATATATATATTTGTATATATATATTTATATTTATATCTACATTTGTTTCGTAGGTAAATTTTAAGATATGTTTTATATATATGTATATATAAGTATATACATGAAATCTGCATGTATATAATTATATATATTTATATATAACTATATTATTTTCTTTTTTTATCTTATAATAAAATAGAATTCATGGAAGATTCAAATTTTCTAGCAACCAGAAAGGATAGATGTTATTTAAATAAAACTATAATAGTGTTAGAACTTTATTTCCTGCATTTATTAAAATTGGCTGGCTTGCAAAGAGAAAACTACCGCAACTACTTAAATGATAGAGATGTATTTTTTGAAAAATAAAAACAAAATAAACTAATTGTAGCACAGCAAAATTCATTAACTTAACTATAGATATGATTTTGTTAATTATAGATTTTTTTTTTCTGCATTTAAAATGAAACCACAGACAAAGTAAGATCACAGATTTAATTTATACACTTTTTACATTTTCATGTATAATCCAAAGTGCCTTTATTTTTCAGCCCATGCATATATGCATAATCAATTCAATTTCTTTTTCAATAAATAAGAGAACAAATTTAACTCATTTTTTTTTCAAGAAATATTAAAGACTACAAAATTTAACCTTAACTCTAGAACAAAATCTTAGAATAAACCATTTATCTTTTCTGCAAAATACATAATATTTTCTGCATTACAAATAACATATCCTCAAGTATTTTATTTCTATTTTACAAATAGTCTCTCATTTCAATGAATGAGGATATATTTCTCCTTTTAAAACTAATATTTACAACTGCAAATAAATTTCTGCAACAATAACTCCTGCAACTTTCCACATGTCCTATTCTTTTCTCCTGACAATCCTGCATATTGAATCACAACTATGACCATGGAGTGTTCACCTACCAGCCTAGGCTAACTGGTAGCCACCCCCGAGCTCGGAGAACCAAGCCCTAGACAGGAAACAAACATGCAAACACATAGAAGATAGAATGCACACAGACACAAACACACCCCCATCCAGGTTACACTACACCACACTTTGGTGATGACTTTTTTAAGGGTGGTAGTGGACCAATACCCTGAGGAGAACTGCAAGTATGAAAAAAAACATGTAGCCACCTCATGGCACAACAAATACATCAATAATTTCAACCCCTTGTTCCTTATGCCCCCCGAAGGCATTCTAGCCTTATATCCCTCCTTATGACCCCCATTGCACAAACAGGCCACGCAACAAGGGTCACACAAAAATCCCTTGTGATCGCTCTCATAATGAGAGTCTCTCACTCGAGGGTTGTCACTGCTACCACCCACAAGGTCCTCCTCTCTCCCAAGAGTAAGAGGTCTTGAAGACTCCCAAAACACATACAAAGCATGATACAAAAGACCAAATGAAATTCCCAAAAAAAAGACATACAAGGAAGTAGATTTCTTACACCAACATACTTTCAAACACATGCAAAAAGAAATCATTTTAGGAAGAATGAAACCAACCTTAATCTGCCCAAAGGTAGGTTAGTATTTTTGAGGATGAGCTGCCCAATTCCACAAATCTTCTCCTTCTACCCTTAGCCAAATTTCACTATTCCAAATCTATTCTATTGTTTTCAAAATTTCTCTTGTCTCCAAAAATGGAGAGTGGGTGATTACCCTGAAATTTTCAAATTCTTGCTTAAGAAGCTCATTGTGAGAGTTCTCACAAGTTTTTAAAAACTAAAGAGGAAGGTAAGATAGAATGGGAAAGGGAACTCTCATTCGAAAATGAAAGTTTACAACTAGGTTGAATCTTGTAATTTCAATTTTCGCACAACTCAGAAAAGTCAAATTTTAGGATGTCTAAAAGGTCACTTAGGAGTAGAAACTTGCCTAAAATTACCTCTAATGCTTAGGTATACCATATGGGCTTTAGGAAACCCTATTAAACTACCCCTAGGTGTTCATTTAACCCATTTTAAACCCCTCTGAAGTTTATTTTCGGGTCAAACCTTAGTTGACCACCCCAAAGATTCTTTACCCAAGGTATTTATGACATCACGTTACATTAATTGAAAATGCTATAGTTGAACACTTTCCCACCAAGAGACAAAAATAAAAATTTTAACTTAAATCCACACATGTCAAGTGACACAAAGAAAACACTTTTACAATTTAATACATGAAATCATCTCTTGTGGATTTTACACAAATCAATTAAATAACACTTAACACACATGCAGCATATACTGTTATGAATAAAATACAACACAAACGGGGTGTTGTCTCTCCAAATAGACAACCCCTGGCTTACGAACATACATAGGTCTAGGTTTGGTTCTCCGTAATATTTCCATGGTCACATGGATAACTTCCTGCGCATCTCAATTTACACATTAGTACTTTCAAATATCCACATATAATATAATTCAAAGGAATAATAATACACATCATCACTTGCATACAATGTACATCTGAACAATTTAAATACATCTTTTATCCAAGCAATCTCACATAAGAAATCCCTCCTAGTTCACCTAAACTTAAACATACATCATAATTCTATTATCATAGTAAAGTCCTACAAATTCAATAATGACATTTATCACCGCAATTTCATCTTATTCAAAAATCATGTAGTGTTCTATCTCATAAAGCATATAAATAAATCATGAATATATAGCAATGTTATGCAAATCCTAAAATCATATAAGTTCTAAATTCCAAAATGCATAAAAATAAAGTATCCATAATAGTCTCAGTATAAAAACCACTGAAATGTCAGACTGAGTCAAGGTGAGGCCTCACACCCTCCCCCTCTTAGCATGAACTTCCTCCTGGAGTTCATCAAAGAGGTGGGGGTACTCTGATCTCATACGTCCTGCGTCCTCCCATGAAGTCGTAACCACATCATAACAATCCGACTGGACCCTGACCTAGTCCAGCTCTCGACCTCGAAGGGCTAGCATCTATCGTGCCAAAATGCGAATGGGTTCCAAAGCTAGCTGCCCATCTGACTCCACCTGCAAGGCATCCCAATCTAAAATATGAGACTCATCATAGATATATTTCCTCAAAACTGATACATGAAACACATCGTGGATGTGTGACAGGCTAGGTGGCAATGCTAAAAGGAAGTGTCTCCACCTCACAAGTGCATGCACTACTGCTGTGAGCTCAAGGTCATGAGTGGGATAATTAAGTTCATGAGTCTTAAGTTTCCTAGACTCAAAAGCTATGGCCCTACCATCCTGCATAAGAATTGCTCCTAAACCCTCTAGTGAAGCATCTGTACAAACCATGAAGTCAGTTGTGGGATCTGGTACAACAAGGATAGGAGGGCTAGTAAGTGCCTTCTTGAGTTCCTAAAAGGCCTTCTCGCACTTTTCTATCCACTCAAATTTCTTCCCTTTATGCTAAAGAGAAGTAATAGGGTGTGCGACTCTGGAGAATCTGTCAACAAAATGTCGTTAATACCTTGCTCAGCCCATGAAACACCTAACCTCTATCACACTGGTTGGCGCTGGCCAATCCATAATATCCCTAATCTTTGATGGGTCAACTGAGATCCCATCACCGAAAATAACATGCCGAAGGTACTTGACCTCTAACCGAAAGAAAGCACACATTGACAAACTGCCAAACAACTGGTTATCCTGCAAACACTGCAATACCTATTTCCAGTGCTCCTCATGCTCCTTCTCATTCTGAGAATATATCAGTATATTATCGAGAAACGCAATAACAAAACAGTCCAAAAATGTATGGAATACCCCATTCATAAGGCTCATAAAAACTGCTGGGGCATTCGTAAGTCCGAATGGAACTACGGTGAACTCATAGTGACCATATCTAGTGCGAAATGCGGTCTTGTGGATATCACTCTCCACTATTCTCAACTAATGGTATCCTGACTTCAAATCTATTTTGGAAAAGACTTTGGTACCCTGAAGCTGGTCGAATAAATCATCAATTCTGGCAAAGGATATCTGTTCTTGATGGTTACTTTATTTAGCTGTCGATAATCCATACATAATCGGAGAGATCTGTCCTTCTTCTTAATGAAGATGACTGGTGCACCCCAGGGGGATACGCTAGGACAAATATGACCCTTCTCAAGGAGTTCCTCAAGCTATATTTTGACTTCATTAAGCTCGTTTGTGGTAATCCTATAAGGTGCTCTAGAAACTGACTCGACTCCTAGTACTAGGTCTATATGAAAATCAATCTCTCTATGGGGCGGCATTCCTAGTAACTCTGAAGGAAATACATCTGAATATCCCTTAAGGATAGGATGGTCATCAAGCGATGTTTCTTTTTCTTCCTCTTCTCCTCTGTCACTGATAGTGATAGCAAAACGCTGACATCCCTTTCGCATGCTCCACTTAAGCTGCATTGTGGAGATCATATGAAGAGACACAGGCCTCTGAATCCCGGTGATAACTATGGGTGAACCATGATCATCCTCACACTTGATATTTTTCAAGTAGCAATCCATCCTGGCTTTGTGGGCATAAAGCCAATCCTTGCCAAGTACGATTCCATAAGATCCAAGTGGCATCACTCTAAGGTCTACTAAAGTGGTGGTCTTGCCAATCTGTAGCTGACATGCCCTAACCTTTGATTCCACTGACACTCTAGCCCCTGAAGCTAATTCCACTTCCCAACTGACACCCTATCTAGTTGCCACTAGCCCACAACACTCCACAACCAATGGAGATATAAAGGAGTCAGTAGCTCCTGAATCAAATGAAATAGATACATTGTTACCTTTGATCATACCTGTAGACTCGATGACTGTGGCCTGATGCTCAGCCTGGCGGTTGTCAACCACTGCGAATACTCTATGGGACCTGCCCATATCACCAACTTTTGGCTCTGAAGTAGCCATCCGCTGATTCCTTGCCATCTGACCCTAAGGGCAATCCCTCACCATATGCCCCATGGCTCCACATGTAAAGCAAGAACCCCATGCCTGAAACTGGGCACCCTGAGGCCTAGAGAAAGCCTGACCTCCTGTCCTATTGGATCCACTGTACCCACCTCTAGAGGACTGCTGAGTCCTCGTCGGGGGTGTGTACTACACCTGTTCTCTCTGATCACATCTCTGTCCCTAAGTCTGCCACTACTTGGGCTTGGAGCCCTACTGATACTGTGGAGGCTTCTGCCTCTAGTTCTATGGTGTCTGTTGCAGTGGAGGGGGTTTGGAGAACCCCTATGAGTTTTGATTGTTTCCTTTCCAATGTGGTTTCTGGAATCCATAAGTTTGAGGTGTGGGGTTTCAGTTCTGAAACCGATCCCTATTGTCCTGTGGTTTGACCTGAATTTCCTCGGCAATCAGTGCCTTCACCACGGCAACCCGAAGTCTCTCTGGAGCGGACATCCTAACAGGCCCGGCAATACCGACATTTAACCCTCTCATGAAGCGGTTTACCAGAAGTTTCTCATCATTTAGATAATCTACATAAGGCAACAGCTCAAAGAATTTGCTCTCATACTGGGTTACTGATAAGCCTTTTTGTTGGAGATCATGAAATTCGTCTATACGACGCTGTCTAAAGTGTTCTGATAGGTACCTCTCGCGGAACCTCTCTGTGAATATCTCCCAAGTGAGAGTATCAAGAACTAATCCACATTTGTACTCTTCCTGTCTCCACCAAGTGGAGGTCGACCCTCTCAGCAGATGGACTACGACACATGCTTTTAGGTTGCTCTCGTAAGAACACAACACAAAGCACCTCTCAAAACTCAAAAGCCATGCTTCAGCCTCTACCCCGTCAGTAGAACCTCTGAAGGATGGTGGCTGGAGGCACATGACCTCCCTAATAAGATCCCCTGGATCTCGACGAGCTCTCTCAAAATAAACTAGTTCCACCCCTGGAGGTGGTCCTGGCATGTGCACAGACTCTGGCTCATCTCCACCCTGACTCTCTACAGGAATAGGGGTTGGGCTCCTGCTTCGTTCTCTATCAACAGATCTATGACTCCCAGAGTCATGACTTCTAACCTGAGGGTTCTCTACTGGGATCCTTTCCTGAACTATGCCAATAAGATTTTATATTGCTTCTAAGAGGTCTCAGTTAGGTTCATTTGGCTGTTCGAGAGGTGCTCTTGGGTTCTCTTCTAGAACCGATGCCTCCCTCACTACCTCTTCGCATGCTATGCCTAGGACCCCGTTCGTGCTTGCAAGCTTGTCATGTTGTCGGAGGCATCCTAAGAGGAAAATAAAGTAAAATAAATAATAAATTTCTTTAAGAATAATATTAATTTCAATTAAATTTAAATGTCTTATAAAATCAATTTAACAAAAATAATTTAAATAATCTAAGGCGAAATGTAAGTGGAGTAAGGTTCCTAGTGTGGAAACCTTGCTTTGATACAAAAATGTCATGCCCAAAATTTAGGGCAAGAACGGAATTTTTTTTTTTTTTAAATAACAACTAAATAATAGTAGTTCGCTAACATAAAACACACTAACCAGTTTTGGTCTTAACTATGTTTAAAATGAACTTTATCTACTAACCTAAATAACAGAATAATTTAAGATTAAATACGGATTAAAATGGACTAGCCTATTGTCGCTCAATCAATTTAATTTATAATTAAATATCAACTTCCCAATTTTTGGTTCATAAACATTCAAGCTATTTAAAAATAAATATTAACTTTATTAATATTTATTTCATGAATCCCTAAATTTATTTAAATCAATAAGCATAAAATGTTTTAAATTAAATTGACAAGCAGCCCAATAAATATATATATATATATATATATATATATTTTGAATACTCACCTATAAATTAAATAGCCCCATAACCAAAATTAATACTACCCCATTTATTAAAAGCGTTCTATATGCTTAGATCTCAAAGATATATATATATATATATATATATATATATATATATTTTAAACATCCTTAAAATTATCCTTATGGCTTTCAAAACCCATTTCAAACCCATATATTTAGGCGACTATAGTTTATAAAACTTAATAATTTATACCAATCTAAATTTGTCTTAATCTTTTACATTGGGAAATAAATATATATATTTATATATAGGTATATAAATATATCTCCTAAAAATATTTTCTTTCATTAAAAAAAAAACATTAAACTTAACTACCATGCAAACCCTAACATTCTTTTACTATTATTTAAGTGCTCTATCTTTTATTATTTTTTTGATAACCTCTATTTCTCTCCCTACCCTAGCCCTACCCAGCTAGGGTTTATAATTTTCTTACACCCCCATTTTTTTTGAGTAGGGCATTTTGTGTAGGGTTGGTGGTGATTTTAACAGTGGGCGGCTGAATGTGGGAGAGGCAGCCGAAATGGTGGAGGCGGAGGGGGCACCGCCAGTGGGACGACCCACTGTGGGGGTCGCGGCCCACACAATGGCCTTTGGCCACTGTGTGTGTCGCGGCCCACACAGTGGCTGCGGCCACTGGCGAGGAGCACGGCCCACACAGGGAGTTGCAGGCCCTGTGAGTACCGCGGTCCGCATAGAGGCTGCGACCTCTGTGTTGGACACGGCCTGCACAGGGACTGCGTACCCTGCACCACCCTCACCATCTATATTTTATTATTATTTTTTTAATATTTTTTTAATTATATAATATATATATATATATATATATATTCGTATATATTTATATACATTTTATTTTCAAGAAAAAAAACCATTTAGTATAAATAAATCTATATATATATTTATATATATATATACACACATTTTCATATGTATATATTCATATATATATATTTGTATATATATATTTATATTTATATCTACATTTGTTTTGCAGGTAAATTTTAAGATATGTTTTATATATATGTATATATAAGTATATACATGAAATCTGCATGTATATAATTATATATATTCATATATAACTATATTATTTTCTTTTTTTTTCTTAGAATAAAATAGATTTCATGGAAGATTCTGATTTTCAAATGTAGGAAAAGAAATAAAGTAATAAATCTGTTTACTGTAGATATCAATTTCTGAAAATAAATATTGCGAGTATTTAAGATAAATATCTAACTTCAACTTTATCAAGGTATATGTTTAGTAAATTTTCCAGCAACAAGAAAGGATAGATGTTATTTAAATAAAACTATTGTAGACACCTAAAATTGTCCAGTCTAATTAAATAAATATCTTTATTTATTTAATTACTTTAGCCTAATTCTTCTATGAATTAAATAAATCCTTATTTATTTAATTAATTCATTTATCCTCTTCTAGCCTTATTTCTCATTTAAATAAATACATTTATTTATTTAAATTATCCTTTTCCTAAATTAAATAAATATCTTATTTATTTAATTATCCCACTTGTTCTATTAATTAAATAAATGTTTATTTATTTAATTAATTCATTAGCCTTTTCTACCCATGACACATGTCATTCATCTCTTAATTTATACACTACCTACCCTTTTCATTATTTTATTATTTCTTTTACCTACCCTCTAATCATAGCCGACCTCCTTTTACACCTCTCAATCTTATCCCTCCATTTCATATAGTGTCTTCTATATAAGGAGATGCTTCCTTCATTATCAAACCCTAATGAGCTAACTACTTGATCAATTTGACTACACTACGATCCTACTTGCAACCACATTCCATTCTTTGTTGAGCTCTTGTGCACATAAAATCTGAGAGCAAATATATCAAGCAAGATCAATGGAGATAGGAAGAATGGAGATCCAAACCCTATTGGACATGTGATGGTATAATCTTTGTGATTTCATTTGATTTGCATTGTCTTAGGTAATCTTCATATGTTATGGTGGATTTTTGTTGATTGTTAGGCTAGGGTTTTGTGGTTGAATCCATTTAGCCTTTCAATATTGTTATTGTTGTTATCCATTTTCACCATATACATTTTGGCACGCCCGGTGGGACTCTTGTCCCTTTTTGCATTTAACATCTTGTTGCAGATTTTGTATTTTGAAGTTGCAGATCTGACGTTTTCGACAATATTTTTGACATTTCCACGTCTGCGCACTTTCGGATCGTGTTTTTGATTTTCTGGCCCGTCTGCGACATCTTGGATCGCGTCTGTGTTATTGGCGTCTTTTTATTTTTGCAGGTTCCAGAAAAGCACGTCTGGGTTTTAAATTCGTG
The DNA here is from genome assembly GCF_030272615.1 of Cryptomeria japonica. NCBI lineage: Eukaryota > Viridiplantae > Streptophyta > Pinopsida > Cupressales > Cupressaceae > Cryptomeria > Cryptomeria japonica. The sequence goes on along the minus strand of NC_081411.1, from coordinate 777,803,752 downwards.
TCTGAGTTGTTTTTAGATGTGTCTATGTCTTGGAAGCACGTCTGTGTTATTTGGGTGCATCTGTGCTTTATAGAACCGCGTCTGTGTCATAGAGGCGCATCTGTGCAGAGGGTAACTGTGTCTGTGTTCACCAGTTTTGAATTTTGCATTTTTCATTAATTCAGTTTTTCGGATTTTGCATTTAGGGTTTTAGATCTGGTTTATTTTGAGCTAACATTTTCAGATCTAACTAACAAAATTGGTGCATCTTGTCTTGAAGACTAAATCGTTTGGTTGAAGGCCCCTATTTCACAAAGTCTTTTGGATCTAAAATTTACCTAACTTGTGTGATTGCAGGAAGGGGTGATTATTTCAAACAATCCAAACTACTAATAAATCTTTGTTGCAGGACCTTGGCAAGGGTTTTTGGATATTTATTGTGTGCCTTGTTTTCATAGACTAGCAAACACTTCAATTGGTGCACTAAAATTGAATCATTGTCTTTTGTGTCTTGAGCAATAGGCTCTTTTTGTTTAATCTTTAGAGGGTCTGTCTTCCCGTGTGGTCATTAGGACTACTAGTGAGAAGAGAACGACCCAAGTGGTAGCAAAAGAAAAGCCATCTTCTTTCAATCCACTATAAATAAATGTATTCATGGTGAAAACTATGAATAACATGTGCTGATTAGTTCATACTAACACTATGTCTCCCCATAAACCCGTTTGATCAAATTTATTTGATCAGTTATAGGGCGTAACCCCTACCGGCTGGGAGCCTTCTGTATTTACAGAGCTGAAAGTGCCGCATGTATGGCCACACGAGCGGATGCTCTTACTAGCACCTTTTTGTTTTAGAAGCCCAAATCCTTCTAGTTGTTGGGGCAGGAGGTCGGCCCTCTGGTAGTGGCCCACACACATACGGTTCTTAGTAGAGATACAAAGTTCACCGCGGGGAGTTTTCATGGGGACTGATGCTTGGCTGACCCAAGAAGTGAGTGTCGAGGGTGGAGCCAGTGAGGTAAAGCATCTAAGTATCCGCTCTGAATAGTGTAGCCTCAGGGGTAAAACCCCATGTGGGATCAACAACTATTGTCTTGGCCAGCCATAAGAATTGTGCTTGACTTATGCTAAACATTCAAAACATTCAAAACCAAACAACAAAAACATTGTGTCTTTTGTGTCTTCAAGTGTATGCAAAACATTTTTACATCAAACAACACACTTTCTTGGAGTCATTTTGGAGTCTAGACACTTGCAAACATTGAGTCCTCATCAACACTGTGTCCTCTTGTCACGAAAAAAAGTCAAACAGTCAGATTTGGTCACAACAAAACAACTTCACAGATTGGAAAAATTGCACAAAATTTACAGAAATGCGTCTGTGTCAGGCATAATAGCGTCTGTGTTGTCTAGCCCTGTCTGTGCAGGGAAGAATCGTGTCTGTGCTCCAATAGAAAACATTACATTTGATAGAAAATCACAGAGGCGCGTCTGTGTTAAACATAGTAGCGTCTGTGTCGGGAAGCAGCGTCTGTGAAGTATACAGGCGCGTCTATGTCCAGAATTGAAAAACTGTTACAGTCCAGCAAACAACACAGTCAGTTTCAGAATTCTTGAGCTTCCTAGGTCATCTCTCTAGGGTTTCATTTAGCATTCAACTTGTCCTTGGGTCTCACAAAGTCCATCATTGCTTTACATCTCACATTACATTCACAATTGTCTAAACTTGAGTCAAAAGGTCACTTGCTTGTCCTCATCATACTTTGTCAACACACTACATACAACAACACTTTGCGGTCCCTCATCAAGGTTTCTTACCTTTGGGTCTCATTTGGTCTTACTTAGAGTCAAGGTTAACTTACCTCATCAAGAGAAACTATCCTCTCTTTGGAAGTCACACCTACTCTACTACATACATACTTGGTCTTACACTTTGGACATTGAAAGTACACTTCAGATTCATTTACATTCCATTCAACTCTTAGTCTTCCATACTTTTTCCATTTTCATCTAGTCTCACACATCTTGGTCAATACCTAGTTCATGGTTGAAACCCGTCTTAATAAATCTAGGAGAGAAACTAAAGAGGCTCAAGAGTCCGCAAACATGAGTTCTTATGAGTATGACAATGATATCTTTTTCAATTCTGATCATACTACATTACCTAACATGGATGTCTATAGAAACATTCCAAATGTTGAGAACATGGACACTATAAACAACAATGCTACACACAATGACAATGTGGACAACTTTTCAGTACATTCAGCAGATGTGGAAGAATCCATTATGAATCCCCATTTCAATCGATTGGTTGAGGAAATAATGAGGAGGGATAGACAATACTTCTTACAAATGATGGCACAAAGTGGAGCCAAGATACCTCATGATTTTGACATGTCTCAAATAATAGAACATAGACCTTTGCAACAACCTCACTCCAATATGGATCAAAGGAGACCTAATAGTGGAGGAAATAGAGGACCACACATGGTACCTGAATCGCCATCAGCTTTGCTTCAAAAACCAGAGGTCCCACATACACATGGTCAAACATATGATACCTTCGTAGACCATTATGGAAGTCTTATGCAGAGAAATATGCTCAATCACATATCAATGCTAAGGATCAGCCACCATAACAATTGGATATTCAAAGGCATGCTCAAAATTTGGACACAAGGAAACCCCGTGTCAAATTTGGGGGCAACACATTAGAACATGACATGCCTGTAGAGTATGGTATACATGGACAAAATAGATATGGCATTCCTCAACATGAATCTATACCAAGTGGTCCATATACGCAGCATCATTACAGACCTCCTTCATATGAACATGTGTATGATCAATATCATCCATATATGCAACATGCTCCTCCTCCAATTGGTGCCTCAAGCATGGGGTATGGTCCAAGAAGTCGATCTCCACCTAAGAGAAATTTGGAGCAACAAATTAGGGACTTACAAAAGAAAATGGAGGACATAAATACACCAAAGCCAACATACACAATGAGAGACATATGTCATTATCCATTTGACAAGAGCATTCCAATGCCTCCATTTCCTACACACTTTGTGACGCCTAAGTTTGATAAGTACAGAGGAAAAGGGGATCCTAAGGCACACATAAGATAGTTTTTCACAGCTTGCATTGAGGTAGCAGCAGAAGAGACATATTTGATGAGATTATTCCCACAAAGCTTAGGCGATCAAGCTATGGAATGGTTCTCCCAACTTCCACCTGGAATTAAGTCATGGGGTGACTTAGCAGAGGCATTTATTCAACATTTCTCCTACAACATAGAGACAGACATATCAGTCACTACTTTGTGCAACACCAAGCAAAAAGAGGGAGAGTCTTTTGCATCATTTTTACAAAGATGGAGAAATCTAGCCAGCAAATGCTCTTGTGAAATTCCACAAAAACAAATGGTAGAGTTGTTCACCCAAAATGTTAACAAAGAGATTGGTTATGACTTAAGGAAAGCTTGTTTGTCCACCTTCAAGGACGTCATTGAAAAAGGCTTAGCAACAGAAAAGGTCCTAATTGAACAAGGAGTTATTAAGATATTCAAGGAAAACAAAGATGACTTTAAAGGAAAAGACAAGCCAAGATTTTGGAATAAAAACAAGAACACAGTCAATGATGGTGTTGTTGATGCCAACACAGTGCGACCCAAATTCATTTTTTCTGGATCAAGTTCTACAAACAATCAAGTGAATACTCAAACAACTTCTAGATCACAAAGGAAGTATACCCCGTTGGGAGAACCACTTGAGTCGGTTTTCAAGAAGTTAGTGGCAAACAAGGTGATCACAATTCCAGATTTCCCACCATATGAACCAAAGGTCAAACCAAATTGGTGGAATGATGATGAGTATTGTGAATTTCATAAGAGCAAGGGTCATAAGACAAGAAATTGTCATCAACTGAAGAACATCATACAAGATCTCATTGATAGAGGTGACATTGAGATTGAGGGACATTCCTCCAATCAAGAACATGAGATGTTTAAGGAACCATTCCCAAAACATGACAAGGGAAAAGCTAAAGCCACAGATGACCAAACCAACTATACCAGAGCATCCTATAACTATGATTCAACTATCAATCACATATCGATGGACAATTACGTCTCTACTATTATCATCAAGGACAAAGCGTCCGAGAATTCTACTCAGAGACCCAAGATTGTCCTAAAAGGTATTGGATCTTCTTCCGAACCTACCTCTGAATGTCATGTTACAACTCGCCAAAGTAAATTCACTTTGCAAGGTGCTCTAGCTAAAAACACTACTTCCTCATCAACCAAGCCTGAGTACGATCTTGTAGAACAACTAGGGAAGACACCCGCACTCATTTCAATGCTTGAGTTATTACGCATATCCCCCGTACATAAAGCTATTCTTGACAAAATATTGAGAGACACCGCCGTTCCTACTGATCTGAACGTGGATAAGTTTCAAGCCATGGTGGGATACCTTTCCATTCCACACTCCCTTACATTCACAGAAGCCGATGACACCTCCGTAAGTCAGCCACATAATGCACCATTACACATTGAAGCCTTCATACATAAACATAGAATCAAACGAGTCCTGCTAGATGGAGGAGCAGGTCTAAACATTTGTACATTGAGCACAATTAAACAATTGGGATATTCTGATAAAGCTGTGAATTCTACAAACAAAATCACCATCAAGGCATATGACGATGAAGAGCGTTCATCCAAGGGCACAGTCACCTTACCTCTCAGACTTGGGCCAGTTACAAAGGATGTGATTTGTCAAGTACTTGATCTGGATCTCACATACAACATATTGCTAGGACGTCCTTGGATTCATGAAATGAGGGCAGTCCCATCTACATATCATCGATGTATCAAGTTTCCACACAATGGAGTTGAAGTGACCGTCAAAGCGGATCCAAATCCATTCATATATTGCAACAATCTGCAACCTAGATCAGAAATAATAATTCCAATTAATCGAGAAGCTATTCCATCTTCAGCATATGTGGATCCAGAATCCTTAAAAGCTTCTACATCAAAGCAAACAGAGCTAAAAGAAAAGTTAAAGTTTAAAGACATGGGATGTGGTGAGTATATATTTCATGTTGAGCAACTCCCACTATCTCCTCACACATTCAGTCAACATGAACAATCTGCAAACAATTTGCAATATCAAGGAATTGGGTGTGAACCACCTAGTGTTGTGGCTACTAAGTCTGAATGCAAATCTCCTCTAGTGGTGCAAGCATCTCTTGATATCAATAGTCCTAAGAGTGGTTCCAACAAAGAATCTATTGAGCGTATCACCAACCCTCTAGAGAACTCACATAGCCTTACCGTTTCATCCACTCATTCCATTTCCACTCTACTTCTATACTTGGATCAACAAGAATCACAAAAGCCCTTACTTATTGGGGATCAAGAATCAAGCTTTGAAAAGAAAAATCTAAAAGTCAAAAATAAAGAAAAGTCCTTTAGTCCAAATCAAAATCTAAAGCTATTGGACTCTGCAAAAGTCAAAGTCAAGGATAAAAATCCTATGAAGCAAAAAGAGAAAGAGTTGATCTCCCCTAATATCAAAATAACTGGGGGCAAAAATTCTACAATTGCAAGTCAAAAAGATTACTTGTTGATCCTAAGTCTCCATCATGCTATCCTACTTTCACTTATTTTCACAATCATAAGCCTTCATCACTCATTCACTTGTTTTGCACATCCTTTCCCTTCTGGCGATACATCATGGACCTTTAATGGAGCTTCCTTGAAGGACTTTGTTATTAGGGATGCCCAAAATTCTGTAGGTGACATGCATACGGGCTTGTGTAGTCCACACACTAGTAATTCTATCTCAGTTCCTTCATCAAGGAATACAATCACTCAAGCTACACATCATTCAGTCAAGGAACAATGCATCTACAATCATAAAGTCAAGCCTCACACATTTGAGGTAGGTGACTTGGTTCTCAAAGAAAATCCTAAAAATCAGCAAGACAGAGAGAAGAGGGGCAAGTTTGAACCAAATTGGCTTGGTCCTTACATCATTACAGCAGCATATGGATCTAGGGCATATCAGCTCTCAACTACAGAAGGTGAACCTTTGGAGGATCCTATCAACAACATACACCTTCGTAGGTTCTACACATAGCTCTTTGGAATATCCTAATTCAAAAAAAAAAAAATCAAAAATTTCAAAAATACAAAAAAAATTATAAAACAAAAAAAATCGTTACTTGGTGAAAACCTGGCAAGCAGGTGCCTTGTGACACAGAAAACATTGAAAAATCAAAAAGTAAAGAGAAATAATTTTGTCCAATGGTGAAAACCACTTCGGTGGTGCCCTGGGCAAGTACCATGGTGAAAATTGGGTCACCAACGCCATGTGTAGAGACATTGCTCCTCCCTCCTTCAGGATTCACTTTGATCCTTTCACTTTGCACACACTCACAACCTATTCATTCATAATAAACTTACCCATTCCCATCATGGCTTGTTATTGATCTACCTAAGATTGGTTAGCCATTCATAATAAATCTCCCTTTTCACCTCCCTTTCCATCCATAATAAATCAGATCCTATTTGTGGCTAAGGAAAATCCTGTGTCTAGTGATGGGTGTGGAACTAAGAACATCACATGTTTTGAGGAGTACAGTTTCTTCCAGTGTCCTTCAGTCTATCTGCGCACAATCCACAATAAAGCAACATTTGCATCACAAATCCGCAATAAAGTTTCATCTTCTCCACAATAAAGTATCAGTTTCATGGATTCAGTCAGTTTTAGATGAGACACAACAACAACAATGAGCTTCAACAAAATCAAATCTTTCAATAGACTCAGACAACATATGGTTCAGTGCTATCTATCCTTTCTGTGAAAGTAAACATTTTGACCACAATCAAATAAGACTTATACGAGTGACAAGAGACACTAAACTTGAGGACTACAGTGGGTGTTGGTGTCGAGTCTTGGTTTTCTTTTGATTTTATCTTTCTGGTGACATGTCTTGTAGCTTTTCTGGGATGTCTTTGACTAGAGATTCTATCTCCAGGATGTCTTTGACTAGAAAGGCAAGGATGGGGTATCATCACCTATTTGTATTTTCTGTCTGTGGATTGTCTCTTAGTAATGCTATGACTTGTCCAAGGATATGAGGACATTGTGAGTCTAGTATGAATTGGGGCGTTCCTTGTTTGTGACTGTCTTATCTCCATGCAAACAGGTACAATGACTTTCTGGGTCAAACATATGCCTCGATTGTCATAAACTATTTTGCCATAATAAAACTCAATGATGATAACGCACAAGAAGCTCTTTCACTTTCATATCTTCTGTCTTCCATCCCCCTTTCTTGATTGACTTCCATCGTCCTTCTCGAGTCCGTGTAGCCTGCTATCACATGACTGAGTATAATGACACACCAAAAACATTTGCATTTCATGTAGCTACACCTACATTACCACATATAAGCATTTCATACATACATATAGATATCACAATTACATCACATCCTGCACACAACACCTATTAGCACAATTTACATTTGCATTATCATATTCACTTGCATTGCATACATTCACATTTGCATCATGCATACACATATAAAACATAAAAGAACAAAAAAATATTGCATTGCATCATATACATATTTGCACCCATATCATAAGCATCACATAAGAACATCTCATCACATAGGTACACATGCATATAGCTACCGCAAAGATGAATCATCTCATATATATATATAAAGTGTCATGATACAATGATGTCAAAATCATATGGCTACAATCACCCGTAGGTGTCTACATCATCATACAAAATGGTACAAAATTGATACAAAGGAACCCACTGATCACTCCTCCCAAAATCGCCAGTAGTGCTAATCCTATCCATGTCATGGTATCCCATGCCACATGTCCCAACCTCATCTCGAGTTCTGGATCCTAGAACACTCATCTAAGGGCATCCCTATCTCCGTCTCGATCATATGGAATCATCTCCCCATCAATCGGTATCCGCATAATCCTATATACATCCTCCAGGGTGACTGTCATCTTACCCATCGACAGATGAAACGTGCACATCTCAGAGTGCCATCTCTCAGCCAGCGCAGTCAGCAAACCCATGTTTGCCCAAAACTCAGGCACATACAGCAAATGTCTCAAACCCATCTCCTTGATGGCAGCTTTGTCCTCGAGCGACAACTCAGGTTGCAACCTCTGCGTCGACGGGAATCTCTCCTGTGACTCTAGCATCGGCAAATACTCCTGCAGTCAAACAAATCAATCATGTCAGTCCTAGTGACACTCACTGTTCATCACAAAGTGTTGCTTCTACCCTAGTGACGCTCACTGTTCATCACAAAGTGTTGCTATTTATCCTAGTGGTAGTCCCTGTTCATCACAAAGTACTACGTGTGTGACACTCACTGTTCATCACAAAGTGTTACTCACATTTGCACTCCCTGTTCATCACAAAGTGCTGCTCATATTTCAGTACTCCCTGTTCATCACAAAGTACTCTATCTTGGTACTCACTATTCATCACAAAGTGCCTTGATCTATCCTAGTCTTCCTAGAGGACCTGCTTGAGTGTATCCTCTCAGCAGCTTATCCAATCGACAGCATATGTTCATCACAGAACTGCTAATTTGACCTAGAAGATGCAACTTTATACTTTTCAAATGCAAACGCGCTTACATGACATAAATGTGCTTAAAGACTACACAGATGCCCCTCGCGAGCATAGACGTGCCTGGCACCAACGCAGACGCGCCTGGACATTTTTGGACATTTTTTGGACCCTATTCTAAGTGCATTTATTGCCCTATCTACCATGCATTAATGACAATAATAACTGCATCAAAGTACAAGGAGGTTTTGCGGTACTTACTGGCTCTCCTACCTCTGCTGGCCTCTGGAATCGGCGAACGCGGTCAAATCTATGAACCAAAGCCATCGCTGTTGACTGCTCCTGCTCTATTCTCGCTCTGCAATATGCTCTTGTGAATGTGTAGATGACAATGAGGATGTATTTTCCCCTGTGGTCTATCTTATAGCCTACCCTAGCCCTCGCCTTCATTTCCTGAGTCAGTCTTCGTTATCCGATGACTTTGTCACTTTATCCAGTCAATCCATTCTATCTTGTCTTTCTTATCGACAGATTGTCTGCAATCTTTTTAGACATTTTCATCCAATCTCTCGAGGGGGCATATCATTCCCATTCTGGGGCAACTCTATATCAGTTCATCTTATCTTCTTTGAAACAATGCGACAAGTCGCATTGTCTCAAAGAGGGGCAAAATGTAGACACCTAAAATTGTCCAGTCTAATTAAATAAATATCTTTATTTATTTAATTACTTTAGCCTAATTCTTCTATTAATTAAATAAATCCTTATTTATTTAATTAATTCATTTATCCTCTTCTAGCCTTATTTCTTATTTAACTAAATACATTTATTTATTTAAATTATCCTTTTCCTAAATTAAATAAATATCTTATTTATTTAATTATCCCACTTCTTCTATTAATTAAATAAATCTTTATTTATTTAATTAATTCATTAGCCTTTTCTACCCATGACACATGTCATTCATCTTTTAATTTATACACTACCTACCCCTTTCATTATTTTATTATTTCCTTTACCTACCCTCTAATCATAGCCAACCTCTTTTTACACCTCTCAATCTTATCCCTCTATTTCATATAGTGTCTTCTATATAAGGAGATGCTTCCTTCATTATCAAACCCTAATGAGCTAACTACTTGATCAATTTGACTACACTACGATCCTACTTGCAACCACATTCCGTTCTTTGTTGAGCTCTTGTGCACATAAAATCTGAGAGCAAATATATCAAGCAAGATCAATGGAGATAGGAAGAATGGAGATCCAAACCCTATTGGACATGTGATGGTATAATCTTTGTGATTTCATTTGATTTGCATTGTCTTAGGTAATCTTCATATGTTATGGTGGATTTTTGTTGATTGTTAGGCTAGGGTTTTGTGGTTGAATCCATTTAGCCTTTCAATATTGTTATTGTTGTTATCCATTTTCACCATATACAACTATAATAGTGTTAGAACTTGATTTCTTGCATTTATTAAAATTGGCTAGCTTGCAAAGAGAAAACTACCGCAACTACTTAAATGATAGAGATGTATTTTCTGAAAAATAAAAACAGAATAAACTAATTCTAGCACAGCAAAATTCATTAACTTAACTATAGATATGATTTTGTTAATTATAGATTTTTTTTTTTCTGCATTTAAAATGAAACCACAAACAAAGTAAGATCACAGATTTAATTTATACACTTTTTACATTTCCATGTATAATCCAAAGTGCCTTTATTTTTTAGCCCATGCATGTATGCAAAATCAATTCTATTTCTTTTCCAATAAATAAGACAACAAATTTAACTCATTTTTTTTTCAAGAAATATTAAAGTCTACAAAATTTAACCTTAACTCTAGAACAAAATCTTAGAATAAACCATTCATCTTTTTTGCAAAATACATAATATTTTATGCATTACAAATAACATAACCTCAAGTCTTTTATTTTTATTTTACAAATAGTCTCTCATTTCAACGAATGAGGATATATTTCTCCTTTTAAAACTAATATTTACAACTGCAAATAAATTTATGCAACAATAACTCCTGCAACCTTCCACATGTCCTATTCTTTTCTCCTGACAATCCTGCATATTGAATAACAACTATGACCATGGAGTGCTCACCTCCTAGCCTAGGCTATCTAGTAGCTACCCCTGAGCTCAAAGAACCAAGCCCTAGATGGGAAACAAAAATGCAAACACATAGAAGACAAAATGCACACAGATAAAAACACAACCCCATCCCGATTACACTACACCACACTTTGGTGATGACTTTTTTAAGGGTGGTAGTGGACAAATACCCTGAGGAGAACTGCAAGTATGAAAAAAAATATGTAGCCACCTCATGGCACAACAAATACATCAAGAATTTCAACCCCTTATTCCTTACGCCCCCCCAAGGCATTCTAGCATTATATCCCTCCTTATGACCCCCATTGCACAAACAGGCCATGCAACAAGGTTCACACAAAAATCCCTTGTGATCACTCTCATAACGAGAGTCTCTCAGTCGAGGGTTGTCACTGCTACCACCCACAAGATCCTCCTCTCTCCCAAGAGTAAGAGGTCTTGAAGACTCCCAAAACACACACAAAGCATGATACAAAAGACCAAATGAAATCCCCAAAAAAAATGACATACAAGGAAGCAGATTTCATACACCAACATACTTTCAAACACATGCAAAAAGAAGTCATTTTAGGAAGAATGAAACCAACCTTAATCTGCCCAAAGGTAAGTTAGTATTTTTGAGGATGAGCTTCCCAATTCCATGGATCTTCTCCTTCTACCCTTAGCCAAATTTCACTATTCCAAATCTATTCTATTTTTTCAAAATATCTCTTGTCTCCAAAAATGGAGAGTGGGTGATTACCCTCAAATTTTCAAATTCTTGCTTAACAAGCTCATTGTGAGAATTCTCACAAGTTTCTAAAAACTAAAGAGGAAGGTAAGATAGAATGGGAAAGGGAACTCTCATTCGAAAAGGAAAGTTTACAACTAGGTTCAATCTTCTAATTTCAATTTTCGCACAACTCAGAAAAGTCAAATTTTAGGGTGTCTAAAAGGTCACTTAGGAGTAGAAACTTGCCTAAAATTACCCCTAACCCTTAGGTATACCTTATGGGCTTTAGGAAACCCTATTAAACTACCCCTAGGTGTTCATTTAATCCATTTTAAACCTAAGTTGACCACCCCAAAGATTCTTTACCCAAGGGATTTATGACATCACGTTACATTAATTGAAAAAGCTATAGTTGAACACTTTCCCACCAAGAGACAAAAATAAAAATTTAAACTTAAATCCACACGTGTCAAGTGACACAAAGAAAACACTTTTACAATTTAATAAATGAAATCATCTCTTGTGGATTTTACACAAATCAATTAAATAACACTTAACACACATGCAGCATATACTGTTACGAATAAAATACAACACAAATGGGGTGGTCTCTCCAAATAAACAACCCCTGGCTTACGAACATACGTAGGTCTAAGTTTGGTTCTCCGTAATATTTCCATGGTCACATGGATAACTTCCTGCGCATCTCAATTTACACATTAGTACTTTCAAATATCCACATATAATATAATTCAAAGGAATAATAATACATATCATCACTTGCATACAATTTACATCTGAACAAATTAAATACATCTTTTATCCAAGCAATCTCACATAAGCAATCCCTCCTAATTCACCTAAACTTAAACATACATCATAATTCTATTATCATAGTAAAGTCCTACAAATTCAATAATGACATTTATCACTATAATTTCATCATATTCAAAAATCATGTAGTGTTCTATCTCATAAAGCATATAAATAAATCATCAATATATAGCAATGTTATGCAAATCCTAAAATCATATAAGTTCAAAATTCCAAAATGCATCAAAATAAAGTATCCATAATAGTCTCGATATAAAAACCACTGAAATGTTAGACTGAGTCGAGGTGAGGCCTCACAATCTTTGAAAGCTTTGTGATCAGAATTGGTTGCATGATTTCCAACAACAATTTTACTAGCATCGATAAGGTCTTGAATGTCTTGTTTGATTTTCATGCAATTAGTTGTTGTATGACCCTTGGTTTGATGATATTCACAATACTTATTTTCCCTCCACAATTTGGGTTTGACCTCAGGATCATATGGCTTGGAATTGTCAGGCAATATGATTAGTTCATTGCTAATAGGGTCTTAAGAGTTGACTCATAGGATTCTCCTAGAGGAATAAAATAACGTTTAGCTTTTAAAACCTAGGGCTTCTATTTAAACCACTCTTATGATTTCTTAGGTGGATTTTCTGTAGTGCTTTCAGCTACTTTGAGGGCTTCTATGCCACTAGTCAGATTGAATACTATGGGTTTTGATTTTGGTTTGACATTATCAGCCACTCCATCCTTAATAATGTTTTTTTAATTATCTTTGTCATATTTCTAGTATTTGTTCTTCTCTTTGGAACTAGACCCTTGATGTGTTTCTTTATAAAGTGATATATCTCCTTTCCTTACAAGCACTTCCTCCATTTTGAGAGAGTTGTCCACCATATTGTTGAATAAAGGGTATACTTGCATTTAGATATTATATTTCAACTCAAGAATCAGATTATTAACAAATATGTCCATCTTCTCAGAATCAGGAATGGGTCGTGAATATCTAGAGAACATCTTTCTCCAACGTTGAAGGAAACTAATTTAATTCCCATGGGAAAGCTTGAAAACAATTCCATAGCTTGTCCTCCTAAACTTCTTGGAAAGAGGCGCATGAGATATGTTTGTTCATGCATGAACTCCATACATAAAAAACATAATTATCGGACATGGTCTTTAGGATGTGAGTTACCGTCATATTTGTCAAACTTAGGAATCTTCACTCTTCAAGGAAATGGAGGCATGTAAAGGTTCTTGTCAAATGGGAACGGGTAGATCGTGTCTAAAGAATACTTTGTAGATGATTTATCCTTGTTTTTTTAGTTCCTTGATTTAAGTTTGAAATGCTTGCAATTGTTTGTTTACCATCATTAATGGAGTATCTTCTTCTTTTGTGATAAGGATTTCAATGTTATAATCAATGGGAAGTTTAGCGCATTGTTTTGCCAACTCTAGGAAATGCTCTTCTTTCTCTCTAGCCATGATAATTTTCATCATTTTTTGGAAATCCTTATCAGTTTGATAGTTATTTATAGCAACTTTTGTAGGTTCAGAAGTTTCGGACTCACTAGATGAGGAGTCACTATCAATAGTATGGGTGCTAATACTATCATGAGTGTTGCATTTAGCAGCTTCTCTTTCTTGCCTTCCTTCAGACATGGTGGGAGATAAGGGTTGATAAAAAACTGGTATACTCGACAAGGAAGGTTTATCAGAGATGGGATCTTCTATAAAGAATGGATTAGCCTATGATAAAAAGGGTTGTCCCTTACCTTTTGTGTCTATCTTATGATAACTTCTAGTTTGAATAGGTATTTACAATCAACGTGACTAAGAGCTAGGAGTGATACAACAGTCAAGATTAAGTCAAAGCTAGTTGTTCAGTTGAGGTTTGTTTAAGGAGATGAAGACCAAGTCTGGTTTTAGGAATGATATATCCTATATAAGACATGATCTAAGAAGATCAGATTGATGAGGGTTTTATTGAACTAGCTCAGATATAATCAACAAAGTCATGTAACACAACGTCAGAGGTACACTATTGAGATTGTTTATGCTCAAGATTAAAATGACCATATATAAGCTCACTGCAAATTGATTAAGAAAGTATGATAGATCTAGAAAAGTACAAAAAAAGATAGGCTTTTGGACTAACAAAATCAGAGGTTTGTACGATAAGAAGATTACTTATCAGACAATAATTTAAGGATTCCCAAATGTCAAACTGGGAAATTCGTACGAGTTGCTGACTATTTTCGTACGATAATTTAATGTTGCTCAGACAACAAACTATTTAAGATGATGATGCCTTGTACGATAGTTGACAGTTAACCAAATGATAATTCCCACTAGGTAGTACGACTAAGTAGAAGACTCATATAACAGTTGACAGTTTACTAGTTGATAATTCTCATGGACCTGGATGACAAAGTAGAAGACTTGTACAACACAGGACAGGATAGGGATGAGTTTCTGACAAGGATAGGGTTTTGACCACTGAGTTTTTTATGTTTTCAATTGTTTTCTAGTTTCAAAGTTCTAGTTTTTAGTTTCCAAGATAAAAACACAACAAACACGCAAGATCCAAAGTGACTTGAAACACAACATGATAATTCGAAGGAAGTTGGCTGAGAGAGAAAACCTTTTCTTGTAGACTTAGGTACACACCCAATAGATAATCAAAATATGACCGTAAGTCTCATGCAATTGATTCTCAACATCATACTAGTCAACTCCAAATGCTAATGGGGGCACGAAATGGCAAGTATCTTGGGAGAGTTACTATCTCTATTGCACAAAGATTCCCCCTTTTGGAGGTGAACTAGGTAGCTACTATCTTATAGTTCTTAGTAGAGTATTTCCATTTGAAATTACCCCTTGAAGTCATGCAAGTGTGATTGAGGCTTATAGCCTGACAAAGTACCAAATTAAGATGTAGTCACACAAGCGTGATTGAGACCGCGAGGCCCTACAAAAATGCCTGATATGAGAGATCTCAAAGAGAAAACTCGAATAATCCCATCCTCCTAGACTTTAATCCCAAATGGCCTATTTATTATAGTGAGTTGGAATGCTTGGGTTTAGCTATACTCACTTAGGTCATTCTCATAGGGTGATTAGTTTTTCCAACTGTGACAGGCCCGCTAAAGGAACACAAATCTCAAAACTAGAAAAGCTTCAAGGGTCTATATTTTTTATTGTCTATGTAGACAAGAGCATACTCTCCTACCTTTTAGACTCTTCCCAAAAAAAAAAACCAGATTTGTTCATTAACCATATCACAATTTAAATGCCTAAAAATGAATTAAAGAATACACAATTTTTAGTTGATTCTCTTTAGGCAACCTGCAAAAAGAACGCATTAGTAGTCATGTTGTTTTTTATTAATGGAATCTTTGACAGGCATAAGTTTGATTGATGGATTCTTTGACAAGCATTCTGCAAAAAAACCAGTTAGGGTGTGAAAATTTCTCAGACAGAGAGAAGATATATCAAGATTAGCATTAGTAAATCAAATTCGATTCAAGAAAAAACCCTAAAAAGAATAATTTTCCTCAAACAAGAAAAATAGAAATTTGTACTATAATTCTCACTGAACCAGATGAGTATTCTCAACAAACTAGATGAGTAAATAATAAAATTATAGAAGTAGAATATCGTACAAGGATTCCCACAAAACCATATGAAAAACTCAGAACTCATACTATGTGATGCCAAAGCTCGTATGATAGTGCAAAGATTTTATGAACGAAATCTGGATAATAAAAAGGACTCATCTGCAAGGCCGAAAATTGTAATCTTTGAGCCCCACAATGGGCGCCAAAAATATGTGTGAAAAGTGGACTTGTATTTGTATTTGAATACACAACACTTCAATAAGTCATTAGATGCATGGTTAGTAAATCAATAATCAATGAATAATAAAACCATTACAAAGTGACCTATTGCCTTCTAATAGTTGTGAGTTTTAGTCTTGTTCTCATATTCCTTTATCCAACACCAATGACTAGACGACACCTAAATGAATGATTTAATCTATATGAGCACAAAATTGAGCTAAATGGATGCAAGATTAAGCTGGATGAGTGAATATTGAGCTAGATGAATTAAAGCAATCATGATTAAACTAATATACAATAAACTAAGATTTAATATTATCAATGCACAAAATCTCAACGAACCAAGAGCAAAAACAACTTAATAATAATAAATCTCTAGGGTAATCTGTATGAGAGATGAGAGACTGAATTTATAGAAAATCCAGAGAGAGACCAACGGTCAAGATCGATTAACTATGAGCGGCCGAGATTCTCCAAGAGAGAGCACAATCCAGGTGAATTGATGTGATTGGGTACTTTTCTCAGCTTTAAAGGAAATTAAACTAAATTTAAGATAAAATCAGAAAAACTGATTTATTCCATATTTTTATTCAATTTTGATATTTAATTGATTTAATTTCTTTTCTGAGATTTTTCAATTTAATTAATTTATATTTTACAAATTAATTCCTTTTTTCAAATTAATTTTTGTTTTTTGCAAATTGATTCCTTTTTAATGATTTAATAGAAAATTGATCTATTAATTAAATATGATCAGATATTTAATTAAATAAATAGGATAATTGATTAAAATGATTTACTTGGAATGATTAATTAATTAAATAAATATTTAATTATTATATAATTATTTATCTCCCATGTGACATTGATGATTGAGGAATTAATTAATTAGATGCTCATGATTGACTTAATTACCTTTGGTTAGCACCTTCGTGATGTAGCAGAGATTAGGGGCCCATGGTTTAGGTGACCATTTTTAGTGTATTATATGTTGAATGCTTGTGCTCAACTTTACAAGCACACTTTGAACAATGGGGAAAGCTAATTTCATTAAATTCTGGGAAGACTCTTGGTTGCTTGACTCCCCATTGAGTGATAGCCCTGATTGGGGCAAATTTTAGAATCAGTGTAAGGATAAATATCACACTATGGTGGGTGACTACTAGAATGATGGACAGTGGAAGGATTTATCCCCTGTTGATCCCTCCCTTGGTAATCTGAACAAAATTATTAATTCCATGGTGGTGGTTGATGATGATGATCAACCAATCTAGAAACTTATAGAAAATGGTAAATTCTCTGTTGCCTCTCTCTATAACCAGCAGTTTTCTAATTTGGAGAGTCCTTGCTAGGCTAAGGCTTGGGTGAAAGGCCTAAATCCCAAAATTTATATTTTCTTCTGGACTATCCTTCAAAATAAAATTTTGACTATTGATAACCTCAAAACTAGAGGATTTTGTATGCCTAGTTTTTGTCTTGTTTGTATGTAGAATAAGGAATCCACCAACCCCTTGTTCTTCAACTGCCCCTTCTCTGATGACATCTGGGCTAGATGTCTAGATCACTTCAATTTCAGTTCAGTCTTTCTAGAATCTGTCCAAGAGGTTTTTAATTTATGGCATTACCCCTCAAGGAATAAGTCTATAATTTTGTTATGGAGATTGGCTTTACCTCATATTTGTTGGGGAATATGGAAAGAGAGAAATGAAAGAGTGTTCAGAGAGAAGGCTTCTAAGGCTCAAACAATTTTTCAAAAAATCAAACAAAATATAGTGGAGAATATCAACATCATGAGTGGAATAGCCAACCTCAAAGATGTGGATGATTATGTTATTTTCAAGAATTGAAGACTAAAGGGAAGTGATATCTTTCAGGCTAATCCTAGGGAAGGTGTGAAATGGGAAATCCCTCATCATGGCTGGATGAAAATCAACTTCGATGGCACTTTAAAGGGTAACCCTGGCAATGCGGGGTGTGGTGTGGTTTTAAGGGATGAATGGGGAAAATGCAAAACCATTAAATGTATCCCTATTGGAAGTCAAACTAATCATGTTGCTGAGGCCATGGTAGCTTGTCATGGGATGGTTCTAGCAAAGGAAGCCAATTGTACCAGAGTATGGTGTGAAGGTGACTCTTTGAACATCATAAATTGTTTGAATAAGTTGTTCCCGCCCTCCTAGTCTATAAACAATGTTATTAAAGTTGCAAAGAAAATAAGTGAAACCTCTGATATGTGTGTTTTCACACATGTTTATAGGGAATCTAACTCGTGTACTAACTGGGCAGCCAACCTGGCCTGTCGATCTGAGAAAATCATTATCATTAATGGGGAAAGTAAACTTGTGTATGAGGTGAAATCCTTGCTCGAACTGGACCGTATCTAGATGAGGCAACATGGCATCATTAATCATATTTCCTAATGCTTTTCCCACTTTTTTGATGAAAGTTTATAGTGGTGGTGATGAGTATTTATTAAACAGTCTTATCATATTAACAAGGCACAGATTCTGGGTTGTTTTTCAGAGCAAAAATAGAAACCAAAGAGGTAATAGTAGAGTAGATATTAGGCATTCCAGTGAATTTCAAGGAAAAATGGGAGGGAGCAAAAAGAAGTTTTAACCAACTTCATGCTCGGATTGGAAGAAGAACAAAGAGGTTTGGTAGATTCTACAAGAAGAGGGCTTAAGTGTTTTCATGGAGAGGCTCTGTGGTAAAGACCCAACAGTTACCACACATTTTATAAAGAATTGGAAGAATGGCAAAGTTTTGGTGGGCACCCAGATGATGATGGTGGATGAAGATATTATTGCAGAAGCTATGGGGATTGTGAAAGATGGTATTAAGTTTTATAGAGATCGAAGTGTCTCTGATAAGGCAGCGGATAGATTTCCTATCACGGATGTTGAAAAGAAGAAAATGGTGAAGGTGGATAACTCCTACCACTCCCCCAAGAGAATTTGTAGGCAATGGAGGTTTGTGTTGTTTTCTACCATAACCTACATTACTCTGGATGGAAGATTTATGAGGGCTTACGGGTACCATTTTGTGCTACTCAACAACTTCCTCCATGGTGAAAAGGTAAGCTTGCCCTACTATTTAGCTTGTTCAATGGATCACACTATTAAAGAAATGCAGAAAGACCCTCAGGGGACCATGCTCTTCATTAAGGTCTTATGGTTTTAGTTTACAAATTATTGAAAGGGAAAGAAAAACCAATTAGAGGTAAAAATAAAAGGGATAATGACATGGAAAGTGAGTATAGTGGTTTCAACTTTAACTCAGAAACTGAAGGTGAGTCGGAGGATCTCAACCAAAAGGGTAGGAATAAGGGGAAAAGAAAGAGGATTATTGTTGATTCTGATCCCTTGAATTTTGAGGATGAGTCATTTGAGGAGAAATTCATCAAAAGGAAGAAAGGAAACGGAATGAGAAAACAAACCCAAAGGAATAAGAATACCATTAGGCAAGCTAACAAGGTTTAAAAACAGATTTTGATAGCTTCTGATGAGGATGCAGAGGAGGAAAAAAATCACAATATGAAGGGTAAGGAGGAGGACGAAATTCTGGATGTGGGTCATGGGAGGACATGAGTACTCAAGGATTGTAGAACGAGGGCCAAGAGAATAAAAGGGGAATTCCTAGTGACTCTCATGGGGATAATGATAGTATTAAAGGATTTTTTGATACTATCAGCAAAATTGTGAAAGATATAAGCAACCTGAAGAATGACATTAATGCTATAAAAAATTCTACAATAGGTGAGAAGCCTCTTTCTCAAAATGTGAAAGAATTAGTGGTTGCGATCAACAATGCTGAAGCTATTGAGGCCATGGTCGGTAAAATCCTTGATACAGAAAAGAAGATTAAGGAAATGGAAGGGAATAGAGAGGGGAATGGGTTGGAAGTGAACAACCTGGTCAATAGAGTCGACAAGATGGAATTAACTATGAAGAGGATTGCTGAACATAATTTCTAGATACTTAAGGCCTCTGTGGATAATATGAATATTTTGATTAAGAAATTTGATAATATTAAAGACAATGAGGGCGACAAGGACCAGATGGAGAAAAAAGGTCATGAGAAGAGAACTAGAGCCAACACCAAGAATCAGCGTGATATCAAGGGATGATAGCTAGATGAATTAAAGACCTCTACGAACAATATGAAGCAGATGGTGGTTCATGCAGAAGACATTATGAAAAATATTTAGTTGTCTCGGTCTCTATATTTGTCTGTGTGTTGTCCTTTTGCTATCCTTTTGTTGTCTTTGTGTGGCTCTATGTTTTTTGAGTTCCCTTTTTGTTTTGGATGGGAACTGTTTTTGTTTGGGTGATCAGGCACGGTATTTTTCTGCTGTAACGCTTTTTCTATTTCCTGATATGTAAGAAGGTTCGGGTTCCTTTCAAAAACCTGTTTTTAATTAATCAAAACTTTACAAGCACACTGATATTTATAATATTGTCAATGGGAAGAGTGGAATTTGAATGCTTTGCATGGTTTTTAGTGTTGAATGAACTCATGTTCTTTCAGATTTTAGCCATGTTATCTTTCTAAAAATGTAATTATGCTCATGTGTGTGTTTGTCACCATGTAATGTCAAAAAGCATATATTGTGTTGTGAAAATTAGTGGGAAATATGAAATACTTTTCTCTCTGATTCAATAAAAGTATCATTTTTTATTTCAGTGAAGAAATACCACTACGTCAATGTCGATGGTAACACTTTTTGTATGATTTGATAGATACATAAAACTAGTATATATTTATTGTACATTGTTTCATTAAAATTTATTTTCCATTGTTCCATTAAAATTTATTTTCTACTAACTAATTATAAAAATAAAGGCCCCCATAAGATATCCCTCCATATTATTATATATAGATTGTTTATTTAAGCATACTTAATCAAGACATGAGCAACTTGTGAATTCTATTTAATATTTTTTGGCTAAAATTTTGGGAGGATAATATGTTGGTCTTGCCATTTTTTAGCTTTATCCTTAATGTGAAAAAATGGTTATTCTAAGTTGACAAAAAGGTGATTTTACTTTTCCTATTTATGACATCACTCCTAATGAATTTCATCTTCTTCCATTATTTCATTATTCGCCTCCAAGAGAAATTATTATGATGCAAGAGCATATCTTATTTCAAGGAGAAGCAATCTATAGCAAGACATATTCAATTATGTTTTTATAAAGATTTCATGATGGACTTTATGATTATTTAACATGTTATTGCATAAACAGATGGAGGATTTATCCTAAGAGAATTATATCATCAATTGAAGGTGTGACCATTTCAATCAAGCATCTAAATTAAAACTTATATTTCTATTCATCATTGTTGTAGGTTTATTACTCAAACTTATATATTAAAATGCCATTTTTATCCTCTTATGTACAAATCCATCTCAGAAACAAGTAACAAGTTCAAATAGAGCTCACACGAGCATAGTGAAAACAAAGATAGATTCAGTGGGACCCACTTAACCAAAAAAAAAAGAGGACTAGGGTACCTAACATAGTATATTGTATTTCAGCCTAAAAGTTGGCCAAATATAATGATAGAATCTCTTGTGACTATTTTGTACCTATTCTACATATAAACTCCTATTTGGACGAGGATGCCTAGAAAGAGTGTCCACCCAGTTTTAGCTTAGATTTTTATGATAGGTTCCCCTTTGCATAGCCTTCTCAGATCTAGGGTTGTTCTTTCATTATCAGTTCTGCATCTATCTATTAATGTTGTTCATGGTCAAATTTGCATCTTTTAGCCTTGTTTCTTAACATTCAATTTTGAATCAATTCATCTTATTAAAAAAATAAGAGAATCAATCAGTTAAGTGTCCAAATCTCACCAATAGGTCTAAAGTTAAGGCCTAATTTAATTATTCTATTCTATTATCATATTATATTATATAATAATTTTATTATTATTATATGAAATTTATATTTTCTTTATTTATAATATTATGTTCTTACTAAGTGCTACCATAGGGGATAAACCCCACCATTAAACAACAATTAGGAATTACAGTATATTATGCATGTTGTGCAGCAAGCCATTAGTTCAAATTAATAATCCTGTCTTCCTATTTGGCAAAGAACGGGTCCCCAAAAAGACTAATGTAGTTGTCAAGCTTTCCTAAATTCTTCTATTGAATCTTTTCTCTATACAAATAAATCCGCTCATATATTTTCTTCCTATTAACTGTAACAATATCAAAGATCCTTGTTATTAGCCCATGCTTGGGCAAAATATTGATGAACAAGATAGCCCTTCTAACTGTATCCACACTATCACTCACCACTAATTTATGAACCATGATAGTACACAATGTAAATTTTTCCATGAATTGGATTATAGTAGCATAAAAGATCTCTTAAAACCAATCCATTGTGGAAATGCATGTTCAACCACCTATTGTCACCAAATCCTTTAACAATCACCTTCATAGTGTCTTCATCCTTAATCTTCAAAAATCTATGGAGTTGCTAGTCTCTAGTTTCCTCATTTCATTTGTATCTAATATCATAATTAAAAAATATGATAATCCATTTCACATCAATTTGATCTCTTAGCCCTAGTATATACTCCTCTTTATGAGGACCAAAAGAAGCCAAAGATCTCAAGATTGATAGCATTAGGGAGAATTACAGCGTATGACATCAACACCATCAATAAAAGGGAAGCATACTCATATATGAGAAGACAACCAAGAGACCCAAGGGACATATAGGATCCATAAAATTGTTATATAGTATGACCCTATTCACTCACATTAGCTACATGAAATTGAGTCAAAATAATATATTGGCAAGATTCAAGGAGAATAGTCAAAGTATACGAGATAAAAATATATGTCCCTATTCCTTGTTCAATTTCTCTACCAATCTAACCTCAATATATCTAAAGGTTAAACCATCCCAAAAGGTTAGGCAAAAATCCAAGATGTCTTCTTCTTGTAAAATTCTCACATTAGCCAAAAGGTCCACTTTCCTATTTGTGTCTCAATATACATGCATGATAGAGAAATTGTTAATTCCCTCCAAAAAATACTAGAATCTCTAGATCTAGGCTTTCAACTTCCAATTGGTTACGCCATATATCTTTACTATGTTGATGCATAGTATTAAGTCTCCCTCTATGTCAATTTTATTCATACATTTATCATTGCATATCCAAAGACCATGGATGAGGGCTTCCATCTCAAACTCATTATTGAGGACCATTACAATCCTCTAAGACAGGGCCTAGACAAGGTAGCTATGATCATCAATAATAATTCTTTTAATTAAAGAAAGACTATGATTGCCATTTGCTTCCCCATCAAAGATCAAATTTAAACATCCCCTTAGGGGGTATCCATTTCAACATTTTTTGTTTCTTAATATTTTTTTGTTGTGTTCATCTTCTTCAAAACCATTAGTCCTTGCTAGTATTTTTTGCAATTCATTTTCCCAACATGTAAATGTTAGCCTAGCCTATGTCCATCCTTTTATATTTAAAGTTTCATGGATTCCTATCTCGATATTTTTAATACCTCTACTAGGGCCTCTAATTTTCAAATGATCCTTCTATTTCACTATTTCCATGTATGCCACATCACCATAGATTGAGATGAATACCATATGTTGGCCCACACATAGTTGTAATTTACTCTTAGCTAGCTTATAATAAAATTTGTGATGTCGTTGTGATGTAGAGTAGACTAATCTATATAGTCCTGACATTGGGATCAAACAAATGAATAGTTTATGATAATGTGATTAGTCATCTCTTCTCTACTCTTATAGAGACGACTCTAAATTAGACTATTTATACCTATGCATCAAAGTTGATCATCGATTAATATGGATTTATGAATCACAATCCATAGAAAGGCTACTACCTTAGGTAGGAATGAATGAGGCCATGAAAGCCATGATGGCCAATAACTTAGTATTTTTCTAATGTTTAATGAGTTCAATTTCCAATCTTAGTAGTATATATGTTTTGATCTTTGACTCACACTAGCTAATTGTGTTCCTTTTCATTCAAAGTTTTCTTTCTATTTCTTAATTCAATTTGGAGACTAGATGTTGATTTTGTTAAAAATGGGTAAGTGATTGATCTCAATCTATTTGGAATTCTTAGTTGTGGGGTAAACAACCCTCCTAATATAATATGCTAAATTCCTCCCCACATAATTTTGGCGAACCTTTTGACATCCACCAAGCCCTTTAACATTATTTATTAGAATATATTCATACCATGAATCTTCCAAGGATTTGGTTGTCTTACCATTATTAATCTTCCAATATATATGGTCAATGATTAATGTCCTCAAATAACACAAAAACTTCCAAATAGTCAATCCTCTATTGATGTTTATGTTTGTGAGAATTATATTGGGGTCTTTATTATCTAGGTACTTGCTTCAAAAAAAAATTTACCATAAGCTTTGTGGTTCTTTGAACATATTCTACACCAATTTTGATCCTAAATCCGAATCCTAAGTGTTCAAATTTTGAAGGCCCACCCCACCATCAACTTTTACCAAGCATATCATATCCTACTAAACCACAATGCTTATTTTCTCATCCTTTGATCCTCCCCACAAGAATTTTTCATCACTCATTCAATAGCCACAAATAATTTATTTGTTAATTGAAAATAAGACATAACATAAATAGGGACTACATCCAAAATTTCCTATATCATTATGATTCACTCAACAAGCATTACCCACTTACTTATCCATAATGAAGCCATTTATTTTTAGTTATTAATCACAACATCCGATTAATTTGTTCCTTTTGTGCTCCAGAGAATAGTAGTTCGCCCTACCATTTGGAGGGGAGACCCTTAATTGGGAAACTTAGAAGGCCCATGACTCTCTTCTAAAACCACTTCTTTGTGTTAAAGAAGAAGCTCATGAGTTTTCTTTGTTGATTGTTTGATTGGACAAATATGCGTAATCCTCTATGATATCCTAAATACCATTAACTTCCTTTAGCATTGATTCCCCAAATAGAATAGTGTTATCTATGAATCGGATGTGTGTTATAGCTTCTACATTCTCCTAAATGATTGCCTCATTCTCATCTATTCAAATAGTACCTAATTTTGAATGAATGGGCCATTTCATCTATCACAGTAACAAAAAGGAAAGGAAATAAAGGGTTGGCCTACCACAACTTGTTAGTGGATTCAAAGAAACCATGTAAGGATCCATTCACTAACAAAAAGGAAAGGAAATAAAGGGTTGGCCTACCACAACTTGTTAGTGGATTCAGAGAAACCATGTAAGGATCCATTCACCAAAATTAAAAATCACACTATGGAAACACATTCATAAATCCATTCCAACCATATCTTACTGAAACTAGATTTTTCCATTATTGCAAGAAGGAAGCTCCCCTTAAACCTATCATATGCTTTTCTAACCTCCAATTTGATCATGATGCATTTTAGTGTGTCCCTTGGTACAGTATGAGTAATTTCAATACCCAAAATAATACTATCAGTGATCTCTCTTCTAGTCATGAAACTAGTCTACTCAAAAATTAAATTACCAAGACTTTCTTTACGCACTTAGCCATTTCCTTTGCTAAAAAGAATAGATGATATTAAAAAATGATATGGAATGAAACTCAATCAAATATTTACAATTGGCCATTTTTTGGATAGGCTTTATTACAATGTTGGTTATATGCTTTACAAAAAAATTAATCTCTTTGAACTCTTCAACCAATTATTAAAATGTTGTTACCCAAAAAATTCCAATGTTTTTTTATAAAAAAGTGTAGGAAATTTTTTGGGGCCAAGTAAATTATTTTGATGTAATTAAAAGGTATCTATTTTAACTTTAGCAAATGAAAAAAGAGTAGAAGAATCTTCTTACCGTCATCATTGATACACTTTGGAATGCAATCTAAGAAAATATTGTCCAAATGGCCATGAACCACTCCCTTATGAGCTAACAAGGATGTAAAAAAAATGAGTAGCTTCCATCTTTGTCTATTCCTGATTGTGTGCAATCCTCCTATCATTGTATATAATATCATCTATTATGTTATGTAATCTATTTTCCCTAGTCAAAGAGTGGAATAATTTAGTATTCAAGTCTCTAACTTTGATTTATGTTTCCCTTGCCTTTTCCTTCTATTATAGTTCCTCTCTTGCAAGGAGTGAATCATGTTCCTTTTGAAGATTATTCTCTTTTTTGAATCTTCCAGAAACATCTTGTGTTGGATTATTTTTCATTGAGATCAACAATCTCCATTTCTGCTCTTTCCTTTTCCTTAAAAAATCTTTTTAAGATAACTATTTTCCATTCTTTTATCTTACACTTATGAATTGAAGTTTTTTCGACAATATATAATTGATAGTTCCTTTACCTCTTGGGAAATCTCTCTACCACTTCTTAAGGATACCAAACATCTTTGTATCCTTAAACCATATAAATTCAAAGTTAAAGTAACCATTCGTGTGGACACCGATCATCTAATTATCTAGAAACACATGAAAATGATTAGAAGATGCTGATAAACTTATAAAGCATTGAGAGGGGGGTGAATCAATGAAAGAAAAAATAGTAAAACATTAATTGCAGACTGATAAAAACATTTAACCAATTTATAAATGACTTTGCATATAATCCAAAGTTTTAAAAAATTATTCACCACAAGCAAAATATTCACCATAACACAAAGATTTATACATGGAAAATCCAACTAGGAAAAACCACGGTGAGATGGAACTCACAAGCTAACTATCTACAGTATAGATAACTGACCAGTTAAGGTCTACATATGCTCTATTAGGAAAAGATCTTGTTAGAGATCTCAAGCCCTATTAGAAGCTATACCTAGTTAAAGGTAACTTCAGTGGAGGGTTTAGATCCAAATTAATGAATCACCTTGTTAGAGGATTTATACAAAGAAGCTTGTTAGAGCTTACCCAGTTAAGGGATTTTACTGTTGTAGTGGTAAGAGAAAAACAATTAGATTGATCTAATAATATCACCTTTGCTAGTTTAGATCCTTCTCTGCGCATACATTACTGTATCACCGACATACTCTACAATTCCTTCAACAAATAGCATCTACTTCAACTCATATCATAACTTAGATCTTGTATAACAAATAACTCATCACAATGTCTTTTTATAGATATTAGATTTCATTTCAGCTCCTCAACCTTGACACAATTTGCTAGGTTCAATGAATTTGGACAATCTTCCTTAACATGACACAAATCACCACCATAGTGTCAGTTGATGGTAACACATCACACAAACTAGGAAAACTAGTTAGAGCACCAATACCCGTTCAATGTTGACCACTTCAAACAAAATATCAACTTAGACCAATTCTATTGAATTCATATTGGGTGATTGTCTCCAAGCTCCTTGACTTTATCTATTGCATCTCAAACTGGTAACTCTGGAACTGATCAAAACCGATTGACTTATCTACATATACTAGTTTACACATCTTCATACCGGTTACACTTCCACTATACATATATGATATCGATTAACAAAACAATGACTAAATTGTACTGGTTTATCTTAACCGGTATACTAAGATGACTAAGATATTTATAACATATGTTCCATCAATGACAACACATCAAGTCATCAAATAAAAAAATCATCATCAAGCCAACATTCTCCCCCTTTCACATTGATGGCAACACTTAGGAAAATTTTGACAACTAAGTGTGCTTAGAAAAATGTAGAGACTCTATAGACTTCCCCTTAGCATAAGATTCTCC
Source organism: Cryptomeria japonica (assembly GCF_030272615.1). NCBI lineage: Eukaryota > Viridiplantae > Streptophyta > Pinopsida > Cupressales > Cupressaceae > Cryptomeria > Cryptomeria japonica. The sequence continues at coordinate 777,775,871 of NC_081411.1, read as the reverse complement.
CTTTGACATCATACATGATTACATACAAAATTTTCACATATATTACTCCCCTTTTGACACCAATGACAAAGATATGCAAAAACATGAATAGATAAAATATCATAATCACACTTGCATTAATAAAAATATAGATGAGTTAATAGAGAAATATCTATAGCTGAGAAAGCTTACCAAATACAGTTTTAAAGTCCTTTTGCACAATAGTAAGGTCAGTAGACCATGTCTCCAATAATGCAGCAGTAATCTCCAGTTGAGTCCTTATCTGAAATGCCAGTTTCTCTATTACGTCCAGAGTGCTCATCTCTGGTGTGGCTAGGATTGCATTAGAATGTAGAAAGATCCCTTGCAGTGCCTTTAATTTTGGCAATAAAATCATTAGAAGCTTTTGTAAGGTTTTTGACCCTTTTGTTATTTCAACATCTATCTTTGCTAACTAGTAATGGTATGACTCAATAGTCTGTACATAAGTGATAAATGAATCATAACAAAGCTTAAAATATTCTATGTAACCTTTTACTTCTACTTCACTTTTCTGTCATGATTTTATTAAATCTTCATAAAACAAATCACTTAGGCATACTTTTCTCAAAATCTTGTGACCTTTAGTCATGGCAATAGAGATTTGATCTATGTTATGTACAAGACTTGCCTAGTCGGTGTCAATACACTTGATCAACTCTACTGATTTCTTCTTCATATATTCTTTCTCAACATTCACCTGTGTTGTTTCCTCCAAAGTGTTGACTTGATCAGTAATAGATGTACATAGAATATCATTTGAAATACCTGAAATATCAACATCCAGTAGGAGATTTGACAATACATCTATTGTGGTCTGGAGAACCTCCTTATCCTTCTTGATCTTTATTTTCTCTACTTTTTCCTGAATTTCCAATGATAACTTCATCAGCTCATCTGCATCATCAACTATGACAATGTTTATAGGTAAACTTGGTTCAATTGCAGCTTACTTTTGATCCTTATTACTAGTTTTATCTCCTTTATTTGTCTCTTCATTTACCCATTCTTCAGATGTCTTTACTGGTTCCTTATCTTTTTCTTGGTATTTCTCTTTTTCAACTTCCTTTACTTCCTCTATTCCCTTTCCTAGTTCCTATTCTTTTAACTTATCTGGTTCATTATTGGTATAGATTGTATTAATAGTATCATGAGTATCTTTAGTATCGTCAACAAAGAATATGAATGGTAGTGAATTAGTGTCAATCTTATCCTTGTTAGTGTATATTTCATCTGGTATAGTTATTTCTTCAGTCCAGCTCATTCATATTTCTTCAGTATAGATATTATTCAATTGTTCATTCATTCTCTGAATATCTTTGGTAGCTCGATGAGTATCATCTTCTACTACCTAAATTTTTCCTTCCAACAGTCTAAGTTGTTATATTGCTATGATCTGATACTAAATGTTAAGTACAGATGTCAAGCTAACAAGATGAGAGGGGGGGTGAATCATACAAACTTAATCTTCCATAAAATCAACAGATTCAACCTTGGTAGCTTTAACAGATATAAGTAACAAAAACTGTAAAACATGCAAACTCATAAACAGATAACATCACAACACATTCAACACCAGATTTAACATGGAAACCCAAATAGGGAAAAACCACTGTGGGATTTCAGACCCACTAAGAAATATACTCTTCTAGAGTATGCTCAGTTAAAAGAAAATCCTGTTAAAGATTACAAACACATTGCTAGATGTGATCCGATTAAAGGATTTCTCTCAGATCTATTAGGCTCTTCACTTTGTTAGAAGTGACCTTGTTAAAGGATTTCAAACACTCAATTTGAATGTCACCTTGCTAGAGGGTTTTACAAATAAGACTGTTAAGTCCACTCGGTTAAGAGATTTTCTGTCACTTTACAAAATAATAGTAATAAAAATGTATCTGGAACTTCACATCTAAAATGATAAAGCAGATTCTTATTTTCTCAATATAATCTAGTCATAGGACTTATCTTGTCCCTCTGTTGGGCTCTATACTCTTTTAATCAGACAGGTCTTCAAGCTTCTATGCTTGGTAATCACTATGTAGCATCCCTATGCTTACACTTGCCCACATACATTTTTTATCAATAGTTCCTTATTTATTAACAATTTGCTAACCACTGAATCTCCTTGATCACATTTCCCATGATCAATCATAGCCATCAGATCTTTAAACTTGACCAGGTTCAATGTATCCTTTGAACTGAAAACGTTTTACCTTGCCTAGGAACTTGCATAAATTTATTGGAACTTGTGCTAAGGTATTGCGGTTCAATCTTAGCTATAGATCTTCCTGCCGATCTTCCATTGCCATAGATTCTTTAACAAACTTCATGCACGGCTTACCAATCATTTAATCAACTCCAGCTCATCAGCTTCCTTCATTAAATAACGCATTTAATCATCCAATGCATTCTATTACAGCTCGGTTGCAACTCGGTAAATACTAAACTTCACTCGGTAGACATTCTGCCTTCATGAACTGATTGTGATAACCTTAGGGTTTACTAACTAGGTTCCTTAGGATTTACCGACTAGGTTCTTTGCTCGGTAACATAGTATAGTATTAACCTTGCAAACAACAACATATGTAGGATATCAAAACAATCTAAACATCATGATCTCATCATTGTCTAACTCCATAATAGTTGCCCATTGAATAACTTATTTCTCCCCTTATTCATCACATTCTTTCTGTGTCTTTTACTGACATCTTTATACTCATCAAATCATACTTCTTAAGATGTGGCAACATCATACTGAATTAGAAAATCAATTTCTTGACATCAATGAAAAAATAATAATATTAAGACAGTAAACATCCTTAATCAAGTATATCCATAATCATCAACAACTTTCTCAATATCCTTATTGAAATGCCAACAATCTCCCCCTTTGGCATTAATGGCAAAACCAATTGATTTGACCTAATTGATTCAGATTTAGATTGATGTGAGATTTTGAAATGCTCTCCCCCTATCATCAGTCTTCTCCCCCATACAATAGTCTTCTCCCCCTTTGACAACAATGCCAAAAAGTAAAAGAACTAAAACATAATTTATTCCTCTGAGAAGTGAATTCCTTGGTATTATGTATCAAATCAGTCTTGGTCAGAGCATTTTGTCTTCAATTTCTATTCTCTATTTGGTTTCTACACACCTTTAGAAAATCTCCTAAAGTGTGTAAATCAGCATCAACTCCTAAAAGGTATTTTGTTGAGTCATCGAATTGATGCTTTCACCGAACTATGTCAGTGAGTGGAAGATAGGGGTAGGACCCCTAACTTACTTTTGAGATACTCAAAAGTATCCCTTGGTAGTAGCTTGGTGAAGATATCTTCTATTAGTTCCTTTGTGCTAACATACTCCAACACCACTTTCTTCTCTTGAACTTCTTCTCTAAGATAATGATATTTGATAGAGATGTGCTTTGTCTTAGAGTGCATTACAGGATTCTTTGAAATGTGAATGGCACTAGTATTATCACAGAATATAGTTACTGGCTCAGTAACTTTCTCATTTATGCCTTCCAATAGTTGTTTGATCCATGCTATATTAGTGCAATTCAATGGTGCAGCAACATATTCAGCTTCTGTTGTTGACTATGAAACACATCCTTGTTTCTTGCTAAGCCAACTTACTAGTCTTTCTCCTAAAAAGAAAGCTCCTCCACTTGTGCTTTTCCTATCATCAATGTTGCCTGCCCAATCAGCATCATTATACACTTTTAAATCAAAATCATTTCTCTTGTCATATACTAAGCCATAATCTTCAGTGCCTCTCAGGTATCTGAAAATTCTCTTGATTGTTGTCATATGTGTGTCTTTGGGATCTGCAGAAAATCTTGCAACTATATGTACTGCATGTTCTATATCCGGTCTGCTGTGAACAACATATTGTAACTTTCCAATCATGGATCGATAAAGTGTCTCATCAATAGATGCAGATTCATCATTATTTGATAATTTACAGTTGGTAGTCATAGGAGTACTTATTGGTTTTGAGTCCTCCATTCCAAATTTCTTCAAGATTTCCTTTTTGTACTTCGATTGAGTAATGAAAATCTCATCTTTCATTTTCAGTATCTGTAAACCTATAAAATACTTTATCTCACCGATTAGTGACATCTCAAATTCTTTACACATTTCATTACCAAAGTTTTTGCATAGAGAATCATTCCCACAAAATATAATGTCATCAACAAATATGGCTAAGATCAATATTCCATTGTCTTCATCATTCTTCATGTACATATTGCTATTTTGACTTGTTCTTATAAAACCAATCTTGATTAAATAAGAGTGCAATCTCTCATACATGCTCTAGGTGCTTGTTTCAAACCATATAAGGCTTTGTTCAATTTACATACCTGATCTTTATTCTTGTCTTCAACAAATCCTTTAGGTTGTTCAATATAAACCTTTGTTCAATTTATATACCTTGAAATTTTTGAAAGCAACATATGCCAACAATGTTCTTACTCCTTCAAGTCTTGCCACGGGTGCAAAGGTCTCGCCATAATCAATTCCTTCTTCTTGAGCATATGCTTTGCAAACTAGTCTTGCTTTGTTTCAAATGACCTCACCTTTTTCATTTAGCTTGTTTCTGAAAATCCACTTTGTACCAATTACATTTTTGTCCTTCGGTCTTGGGACCAGTGTCCATGTGTCATTCTTCTTGATTTGATCAATCTCTTTTGTCATAGCATTTATCGAATCTTCACTGTTAAATGCCTCTTTTACTATTCTCAGTTCAAATTCAGATATCAGACATGTGTTCTGTCTCAGTTTGTTTCTTGTCATAACTGGATCATCCTTATCTCCTATAATTTGACTTTATGCATGATTCCTTCTGACATACTTGGCTAATACAGGCTCGGTAGGCTCTGTATGATCTTCTTCATCACTCGGTAAGTGGATATCCTCTTTTTCTTTAGTAACTCTCTCAATAGGACTTGTAGGTTGAACATAGACAAATTCTTCATAATCTTCTAGTTCCTTGGAATTTCCTTCATCATTTCTTTTTGCAAATTCATCAATTTTCTCATTTGCACTTTCTACTATTTTGTTAGATGATTTGATCAGACATTTAAATGCTTTGCTTCTAGAAGAATAACTTAGAAACGTTCCTTCTTCACTTTTCTGATCAAACTTTCCATTTCTATCATCTTTGTGTACATAGCATCTACTTCCAAAGATATTGAAGTGACTTACAATAGGTTTCTTGTCATACCAAATTTCATAAGGTGTCTTCAAAGTTCCTTTCTTTAGTTGTACTCAGTTCAGGGTGTAAACAATAGTGCTTATTGCTTCTCTCCAAAATGTTTGTGGCACTTTCTTTTCAATCATCAGGGTTCTGGCACAATCCACAATAGATCTGTTTCTTCTCTCAGCTATCCCATTTTGTTGTGGAGTTCTCAGTGTAGAGACTTGTCTTTTTATACCATGATCATTGCAGAATAAGTTAAACTCATCAGAGGTAAATTCTCCTCCTCTATCTGATCTAAGACATTTCTGTTGTCGTCCTGTTTCATTTTCAACTCTTGCCTTGTACCATTTAAAAATTTGAAAAGCTTCTTATTTTTCTTTTAAAAACATAACTGACATCATCCTTGAATAATCATCCACAAATAATATGAAATTTTTATCACCATAATAACTTTGAACTTTCATAGGACCACAAAGATCAGTGTGCACAAGATCTAAAATTCCCTTAGAAGTGTAGGACTTACTTGTAAAGCTTGATCTTGTCATCTTACCCATCTGGCATCCTCGGCACATAGCATTCTCAGGTTTTTCCAAGCTTGGTAGACCTCTTACTCAGTGCTTCTTACTTATTTTGATTAGATTATCAAAATTTACATGACAAAACCTTTTATGCCATAACGAGGTATCATCTATCTTTGCATAAAGACAATTATTCCGAGTTGAGTCAAGGTGAAATGTGTTACCTTTTGTTTGTGTCCTGGTAGCAGCCAACTTTCCATGCTTGTCATGAACTTTGACAATTCCTTTCTGAAATTCTATTCGGTAACCTGTGTTGTTTAGCTATGCTACACTCAACAAATTATATTTCAAACCTTCAACCCAATAAACATCATTACATTTAGCATTGTCAAGGAGTGTTATGGATCCTTTACCTTTTACCAGACATGGTGCATCATTACCAAATCTTACATAACCTCCATCATAATCTTCTAATTTAACAAACTTGAGTTTATCACCTGTTAGGTGATGTGAGCATCCACTATCTATGATCCAAGAATCATTTTTACTTATGTGAGATATTAGGGATTTTTCTTCATACCTTTCTTCATCTGATCCATCTTTGATAGCCACATAAACTACTTCCTCTATATCAGTTTCATCTGATTTATCATCATTGGATTCCTCATCAGCAATTAAGCATGACTTTCTATCTCTTCTTCTAAAGTCTCGATGTCCTCTATAATGATTATCTTTCTGTATGTCATCTCGGTAATCTCTCTTTTCAGTAGAATCTTTGTCAGGGCAGTTAGAAGCCATATGTCCTATCTTATCACAATTGAAACATTTCAAAGGTAGTTTTCCTTTATACTTACCTTTGCCTCTCGGTAACCTTCTGGCTAGTAGTGCTTCAAACTCTTCTTGCTTTCTGATTTCCTCATACAGTTTGTGTACTTCCTCCATGTTCTTATGAAATCTTTCACTTTCTCCACTGTGATTCCCTTTAGAATACTTACTCATTCTATCATTGTAATCATTAGATTCACCAAGATGAAAAGAATTGAATGCAGATTCAACTTTATTTACTGAAGACCCACTGTTATGAAAATTACTTAACTCAAATGCATGTAGCTTACCAATAGTAGCATCCAAAGAAACTGGGATATTGGGTATAGACCTCAATTCATTGATTGCAAAGACTCAGATTGCATAAGTAGGTAGAAGGGTTCCCAATAACTTACTTGTGACATCCTTTTCTTCAATAGTTCCTCCTGCTCGTTTGATTTGATTAACAATTTCACTCGGTTAAGAGATTTTCTGTCACTTTACAAAATAACAGTAATAAAAATGTATCTGCAACTTCACATCTAAAATGCTAAAGAAGATTCTTATTTTCTCAATATAATCTAGTCATAGGACTTATCTTGTCCCTCTGCTGGGCTCTATACTCTGTTAATCAAACAGGTCTTCAAGCCTCTGTGCTCGGTAATCACTATGTAGCATCCCTATGCTTACACTTGCCCGCATACATTGTTTATCAATAGTTCCTTATTTATAAACAATTTGCTAACCGCTGAATCTCCTTGATCACATTTCCCATGATCAATCATAGCCATCAGATCTTCAAACTTGACCAGGTTCAATGTATCCTTCGATCTGAAAACATTTTACCTCACCTAGGAACTTGCATACATTTCTTGGAATTTGTGCTAAGGTATTGCGGTTCAATCTCAGTTGTAGATCTTCCTGCCGATCTTCCATTGCCATAGATTCTTTAACAAACTTCATGCATGGCTTACCAATCATTTAATCAACTCCAGCTCATCAGCTTCCTTCATTAAATAATGCATTTAATCATCCAATGCATTTTGTTACAGCTCTGTTGCAACTCGGTAAATACTAAACTTCACTCGATAGACATTCGGCCTTCATTAACCGATAGCGATAACCTTAGGGTTTACTGACTAGGTTTCTTAGGGTTTACCGACTAGGTTCTTTGCTCGGGAACATAGTATAGTATTAACCTTACAAACAACAACATATGTGTCTTTTACCGACATCTTTATACTCATCAAATCATACTTCTTAAGATATGGCAACATCATACTAAATTAGAAAATCAATTTCTTGACATCAATGACAAAATAATAATATTAAGACAGTAAACATCCTTAATCAGTTATATCCATAATCATCAACAACCTTCTCAATATCCTTATTGAAATGCCAACAATCTCTCATTGTAATTGGAATGCCAACATAAGTCTCCTTGCTCTTGTATGAAATTTTCTCCTGTGTTTTGAAATCTTTTTTAATAACTCTTCATGAGACAATTCAGGAAAGTATTGAACAAAAATTCTTTGTATAGTCTCTTGATCTTGATCTATGACCAACTTCCATTTATTTTCTAGAATTAAATTCAAAGAATCAAAAATTTCCTTTTGAATTTCATGTGGTAATCGATTATATTGACATAGGTAATTAATTACCTCTTGTACCACTTCTTGTTTTCGGATCTCATCAAAAGAATCAAAATACTCTGTTACATCATGAAATTGCTTTCTTTTTATAGTTTTCAAAGTCCTGTCAAAATGACTCATTGGCTTGAAAGATGCAATATCAATAGAAATATTTTGTTTAGGGATTTCCCCTATTGGTTTAGATTTTCTACTACTTTCCTTCAGCTTCTTTGTATCTTCCTTTGACTCTATTTCCTCACGTTCTTCTTGTAAGATAAGATGTATGCCTCTCTTCCTAGTGGCGGTCAGCTTCTTTGCATATACTTTTGGTTTCGGTTCCTTCTTTGGATTGAGCGATTCTTGTTACTCTAGTATCGATTAACACATAAACTGCTTGATCATATTTCTTCTTTTTGTCCTTCTCATCACCGAGCTATGCCTATGCAATTCTTTCTTGATTTGTACCTAGTCTCTTCTTCTTGGTGTCCTTAGGTGATGTCAAGATGTTGTTGGCATAACTGATCAATAAGTCAAAATAGATTGCATGACTCATTTGCTCCATCTCTTCTTCTCTAGGTTCTACAGCCTCCATTAGGAAGAAATCAATGGTCACTGGGAAACAAATGTCATTCTCACAATGTTTGACCACTTCATCCAATAACCTCAGTCTCATATTCATTTCTTCTGAAATTGATTGAAATAATTATTCATAGCAATTAGAAATGTGTTCTTAACAACCTTTATACTATTTTTAATCTGAGTTGAAACAGGTGTATCTTTTGACCATTGGATATCTCCAATACCTAGAATAAAGTTCTGAAAATAGAAAAACAAACCAATCAAAATTTGCCCAAAATTGAACTTTTGATTGTTCTCCTTCTTGATTTATTCTAGATTCAACATTAATTGACTCTGCATTGCCTCACACAGATCATAATCTACATTTTCCTTCATCATCTAGTAGGCAACATGTACCGTATTTAAATCCTTCATATTCAATGTTATTCAAAGATATAGCATGACCATTACCAGTGGTCTTTTTTAGTTCAATAACAGTATCCTTCGACATTTTCCTTAACTTGGGAACTTCGTCAGTTTGGCAGAATCAAGTCGCAGCATGAATGGCCTCCTTCGTTATAGTATGTGACCTATCTAAATACATGTTTCCTCCATGAACATGGTTGAGGATGATTCTGATGTGCTCTTCCAAAAATTACTCAAAAAAATAAACCGCATTGTGAAAACCTTTCTCATAAACCCTAATGTACTTGGGTTTAATCTTCCCATTCTTGTTGCACAAAACTTTCAGCTAGGAATACATTGCCAATAAACCTAAATCTCCAATATTGCAATCTATATAACTGAATAGATATCCTTTAACCAAAACTTCTTGGGGTACCTGTGATAATGTATTGAATGATTCTATCTTGTCCCAATCTATTGATTTAATGGCTTCGGTAGTGATAAAAAGGATCTTTGATGGTGCAGATGATGATACCATTCTAAATAACTTCGATTTGAGAGAGGACATTGACCAAATACCTTGTTTCCTTTGCATTTCTAGGGTTTTTGGTTTCTCTCTTCCTTACACACTCGAATCACTTTACTTTTCTTCAAATTTGATCCAACTACTCAATTCATTGTTCAAATATGTTCACAATCTATTGGGAATGCTCTATTTCACTCTACAAGTGCTCATAAAATGCTCTTTGAATGCAATAGGGTAAAAAATGACTTAGCAAAATTTATTTTTATTTACTTTACCTACTACATTTATTACACCACTGATAGGGTGAAAAACCCTAGTTACCACTTGACATACTTGCATTTTATGATAAGTATACCAACCAATTGATAATCCTTAGAAATCGATTGATAGCAATATCAAAATTCTTATATTTCAACTCAAAATGCAAAATTTACTTACCATACTTTCTTCAAGGGGTCTAAAAAATGGATTTACCGATATGCTCCACCTAATCCTAGTGAGAAGCTTAGTTTGCCAGTGTAGGATTCTCCACACTAGGTGAAGTATTAGAATCCTCTGATGATTTTTCATCACTTTTTTTCTTCGTGATCCTATTCATCTCGGCTGTGGTATCTTCAACATATACTATCTTCTTCCCTTTTCGATCTGCAGAGTGACTTACTGGTTGGTTCTTTTGCTTTTTTCAAAACTTAGCAATGTGTCCGGATTTATGACAATGATAGTAGGCTATTCCAGATGCTCTCCAACATCCTACATTGCCTCTTCCTGTTCTTCTTTTGTAGTTCATGGCCACATGTCCATAGTCATTCCAAATTGTGCAAATCACATTAGTTCCTTTCTCCATCTTATATGGACTAAACTAGTTGATATAAGGTTTTTTCCAATTCATATTTCTTTGGTTATCATAATTCCTTCTCCAATAAATAACATGTCTTGAGCTCATATGAGATGTTGGGTTATTTGCTCCATATCTACATCCAACTGATCTATACCCATACATATTGCATGTATAACAATAACCTTCAATTCTTCTAGACTCATGTCTAATGTTAGGTCTATAACTTGTGTCCTCCTCAGATGTGCTTTTACACACATTTGCAGTATGTCCTGATTTGTGACAATTAAAACAAACTGGTTTAAATATCTTCTTACCTGATTTCATGCTTTCAAATACCAGTTTGTCTTTTGGTGAAGTATCCTTTATTTTAGAAGATTCACTTTTCTCAAATGATGAATATCCCAATCCAGTTTTGTCACTTTTCTGTCGCATAGACTCCAGGTGCTCATCAAGTCTAGCTATGCTTCTATTGAGTTTGACAAGGATTTCCTTGGTATCCTTAAGTTCTTTGGAAATAACCTCATTTTTCTTCTTAAGGGATTCATTCAAATATATAGCTACATCTAGATTTATCTGAACCTAAGCTTTTTCATCCTTTTCCTCTTGGAGATATGCAATTATGGTTCTAACTTCTTGATTCATCTTAAATTTTTCATGCTCCTTATCTTTGATCCAGTCTTCAACACTTCTCCTATTTTTTGACTCTTGACTTATTCTAATGGTTAAAGTTTATAGTTCATTTCTAAGATTTGACTTGTCTTTATTCAATTTTTCCACTTCTTGGGCCAATGCGCCCATGTTAGCTTCATCCGATGAATTGTTTTCAGATATTTCTATTAGTTGCTTTGCCAGTTCTCTTCTCTTTGCTTGTGAAGCCTTGTATTTCACCTTGAGCTCATCAAAGGCCTATTCAGTATCTGGAAGTCATTCAGAGAGTTCTTTGTAACTTATTTCCCCCATGATGGCTTTAGGGCTTCCTTCCAAGCGATTAAACCTCAAGGAAGTCAAGCTCTAATACCAATTGATAAACTTAAAAAGCACTAAGAGGGGGGATGATTCAGTGAAATAAAAAATAGTAACACTTTAATAGAAGACCGGTAACCAATTTACAAATGAATTTGCATATAATCCAAAGTGTTATAAAAGTATTCACCACAAGAAAAATATTCACAATAACACAAAGATTTAAACATGGAAAACCCAACTCGGAAAACCATGGTGAGATGGAACTCACAAGCTAAGTATTTGTAGTATAGATAACTGACCAGTTAAGGTTTACAAATGCTCTATTAGGAGAAAATCTTGTTAGAGATCTCAAGCCCTGTTAGGAGCTATACTTGGTTAAAGGTAACCTCAGTGGAGGGTTTAGATCCAAATTAACGAATCACTTTCTTAGAGGATTTATACAAAGAATCTTGTTAGTGCTCACCTGGTTAAGGGATTTTCCCAGCTATTGTGGTAAGAGAATAATAGTTGGATTGATCTAAGAATTGTACCTTTGCTGTTTTAGATCCTTTTCTATGCATACATTATTGTATCATTGACATACTCTACAATTCCATCAAAAAATCACATCTATTTCAACTCATATCATAACTTATATCTCGTATATCAGATAACTCATCACAATGTATTTTTATAGATATTAGATTCCATGTCGGCTCCTAAACCTTGACACAATTTCCTAGGTTCAATTAATTTGGAAAATCTTCCTTAACATGACACAAATAATTGCCATAGTGTCAGTCAATGGTAACACATCACAATCGGTGATAACTCATCACACAAATTGGGAAAATCGGTTAGAGAACCAATACCGGTTCAGTGTTGACCACTTCAAATAAAATATTAACTCATAGATCGACTCAATTGAATTCATACTGGGTCATTGTCTCCATGCTCATCCTTGAATTTATCTATTGCATCTGAAACTAGTAACTCTGGAACTGATCAAAATTGATTGACTTATCTATATATACCGGTTTAGACATCTTCATACTAGTTAGACTTCCATTATACATATGATACTAGTTAACAATACAATGATTCAATAGTACTAGTTTATCTTAATTGGTATACTAAGATGACTACAACATTTATAACATATGTGCCATCAATGACAACACATGAATTCGTCAAATACAAAAATCATCATCAAGCCAACAAATGCAAATGGAAAAAAAAAATCCATACCACATACACCATGCAAATAATTATGCAAATAATGTAAACAATCAATCCTTTTAAAAATGTTTGTGAAACAAGCTTTCCTTTTAGTCCACATATATTTCTAGTTATTCAGGGGACAATCACAAAGGAAAGAATCCCCCAAAAAGTGTCAAAATTTAATTCTTATTATGATGATCATATTCAAATCTTTTCTCTTCTCACTACGATATAAGAGGGTGGATAAATCACCACCCATTATTATTATTTTTTTTCCCACATTGTTTATTTTTTCTAAAATAATGAACCATATATTTTTCTTCTGCTCCATCCTAATGGGGTCATAAAAATTCAACAGAATATACACAAGGTCTAGGAAATGATCGTTGATCTCACACATCATCCAATCCTAACCTTTGATAATATCTAAAATCAAGATCTTATTTTTCTTCCACATGATGCCCAAACCACCTACAAGATTGATGGCACTTGGGAAAAAACCATTCCAATATTTAAAAAATTTATAAAATGTTCAACCTCAACCAAGTCAATCTTGGTTTCCTCTAATAAGACTAAATTGACCAACATATTTTTTAAATCATTCTTGTTCATGTGTCACATGTTAGGGATATTTAAGCCCCTAACATTCCATGCGATGATCTTCATTTCGCTCCAAGGGAGGTGTTTTGTCCCTTGGATCTTGACATGTATTCCTTAATATTTACTAATCCCTTTTTATAATCCTCCTCCTCCCTCTTTTTTCTTATTTTCCTTTCTTCATTTCTTCCTTTTAGCCTTATGGGTTTGATAGAATGCCTTAGAGGTGGACTAGCTAATAGGCTATGAATCCACAATTACTAATCCTTCAAAATATGTGAATTATTTGTTCAAGCAAAGATCCTTAGATTCTCTATCTATTCTATCATCACTACCAATCAAAGTGGACAAACCTGCATCCATTGTGTTTAGTAATCTAGTCAAATTGGGAACTAGGGCTAGATCCCTATAAGAATTTACCTTTTTTGTAAAAATTGCCACCTTTTTGTTAATTTTTATTCTCATATCCAAGCTTCCCATCACATAATTTTCTTCAAAACCAACATTGGATCCACAAATATTGTCTCAAAATAAAATTAAATACATAACCATAGACGAGACCACTTGATCATTCTAGAGGAAACTATTTAATATCTTAGCATCAACTATCTAAATAATAGAGTAATATAATATAACATAAACAATAATAATACAATAAAAATAATATTTGTTCAAATGTGAGCAAAGGTGACTAAAAGAAGAAAATAGAGAAAGGTGCAGGTGCTGAAGGTTATATGTAGAGCATTGGAAAGTGAGCCAGAGTTTCCATCCAATAGAGCATGCTTGTAGTAGACATGAGAGAGAAGGGGATGATTCATAGATTTGGAGAAAATTATAGTAGGGATTGGACTACAAGTTGTGTAAAGGATCATTGGTTGAATGGATCAACTCTATAATTTCTCTTTAAAGTATTTTTCTATGCCGATAGTTCTAGAGAAAGGAAGCAAGGAATGGAGTACTAAAGAATGCTCCATGGATCTTTAGAAATTTCACCATGTATTCATAAAAGTCGAAACACAATTTCAATCCATGGGAATTAATTTTACAATCCAAACCCTTGACCTCAAGAACATCTGCCATCTCTATCAAATCTTTGTTTTTTAGCTGTCATTCTATTTTCTACACTTATGGCCTCATATTCCTTGGGTAGTTTTCATCAATTTTTTTTATTTATTTTTCACACTACATAGTAGAAAGTTTCCTCTTCAATTTTGGTAGACTAAACATATTCTCTAAAGGGGGTGTCAATGTACAGTTCAATAGGAATCATCTTAATATGCACTACCTTGATTCTTGAAAATAGATATAAATTAGACTATTTATAGCTTTTATTGATCTCCACTATGACCCCCATAGCTATTTGTCCTTCCAAAATTTGATGAGAACATTGTATAAATTAATTAAAATTTTATCCAATTCGAATGCGAGGACGCAATAATTATTGAAAAACAAGGTGGTAAAGGATAAGGAGATGTATAGTGATGCATCCAATAGAAGAAAGAACAAGGAAAAAAAAATCCTTAGCAGATGTTGTTCCATCAAAGGATGGAAAAGAGGGTGAATTATGGTCTAGGGGGCCATCAAATCAAGATAAAATTGGAATTATTAAAAAAAGATGCATCAGTCAACCTATTGCAAAGGTTCTAAATAGGAGGAGCATGGTTAGGAAGAAGGGAAGAAAAACTAACAAACAAAAGAGGGAAGCATTGCCTTTAGAGAAGAGGTTATCTAGTATAAAGGATTGCATGCTAAAATCTAGGAGAGGAAACACCTCCCTGGGAAAGAGATGAACATCACCACTTTCAACATTAAGGGTTGAAACTCTCATAACAAATAGCACAAAACCAATAACCCTCTAGATAATTTTTTGTTCGATGTGATTTTAATGCAATTATCAAAATTGATGTCTTCAAAATTTTCAAAATTCCTTAAGAATTGTAAGTCATGGGATGGTACTTTTGTTGAGCTGATTCATCTTTTTGGAGGATTGGGTATTTTATGGAATCCTATGAGAGAAATAATTGCATAAATTGAGGCACACCAAAACTAGCTATTTTGCAAGGTTAGTCTATATTCCTCCAATATCACTTTATTTTATTTAATATTTATGTTTACATTAAAACAAAGATAAGTAGGGTGTGTGGGAATAATTATCCATGAAAATGGAATACCATCTCAGTGGTAATATAATATTGGAGGAATATTTCAATGCGATCCTAAGAGTGGAAGTGAAATGTTGAGGTATTTGTAGATAAAGTGTAGCTATGGTTGACTTCATGAGATTTGTGGATGATAATAATTTATATGATCTACAACCAAAGAACTGATTGTACAATTGGAATCATACAAGATTAGGCTTTACTAACATTGAAAAGTGATCGGATCAGTTCCTAGTTTTCACAAAATGGCTAGACTAGTAGGCAATATGAGAGATCAAAATTCTTCAAATTTCACTTTTAGATAATTTATTTCTAATGCTATAAATTTGTGAATATTTGAGGAATGAAAAGATCCACTTTAAGTTTGAAAGGATGTATCTGAGGAGGGAAGATCTATTGGATCTCATCAAAAAGTGGTGGAATAATTTTTTTAAATCGCGAGGCACTAAGAGCTTCATATTCTGCAAGGCTCTTATCAAGAAGAAATTAAAAGAATGAAATGTCATATCCTTTAAAAATATCTTCTTGTAAAAGGAGTGTGTTGAGAGAGATTTCATAGCTTTTAATAAAAATATTAGTCATCTTGGTATGTTTTAGGAGGATTACCTCAAAGAGAAAGAATCATTAGCTAAAGACTTAGAATCACTAGCTAGGGAGGAGAATATTGGAAGGATAAATCAAGGGAGAGTTGGTTAGAGGTTGGAGATCTCAACACAATTTATTTTTAAAACTTAGTAAAATCTAAGAGAATGATAAATAGAATAAATAAAAATGAGGAAAATTTAGGAATAAATATTATGGTTGGGTAAAGACATTATTGATTTAGTTGCCAAAATTGAGGAAAAGTTAGGGACAAACATTATAGGTGGTAAAGAGATTACTAGTTTAGTTGTCAAGTTATTAAAATTAATCTTGCCTCAAATAATGACTCTAGTAAAGCTAATTATAGAAGAAACTTGGAGCATATAAAACATTTGGTAAGTGATCAAAATAATGTCAATCTTATGCCACCATTCAAAGAGGAAGAAATGAAGGTGACAACCTTTCAGCTTCACCTCTTAGAAAAATAATGTCTCAAAGTTGCATTTTCATAAGGTTGTTATTTATAGTAAGTTTTCATTTGAGCATAAATTAGTCTAAAATTTTCCTACAGATTTTCATTGCAAGATCAATGTCTAGATTTGAAGATATTAAGGTTTCTATTTTTCAAAGTTGCAAATGAATGTTTTGGAGTCAATTTTGAGGGCCTTAGAGGCTCTGAAATGGCACAAAAGTGTCCACAACTACTATATAAAGTTATAGCTTAATGGATCACATTGCACTATTTTCAACACTCTAAACAGTTTGTCAATCAAATAGCTAATTCTAAAGTTATGGTCTCTATAAGTTGGGTCTCTTGAAATAGAAAACATAAAAATGTGTTGGACACATAAATGAGTTATAAAAGGTAGCTACACGTGTTGATGTGTGTGTTGACACATCATAGGTAATGTTAGATTGGAAATAAGTTCAACAACTCTTTTTGGGTGGTATTAGTTCATGGTTTTGTAATACCATTTGGCAGTTTCATGCATTGTATCTCCTATATATTAGGTGTGTGAGATGGAGGTTTGGCTTATAACTATTGAGTTGCCCCCAAATGCCTGATGGTGATACTCCTATGAGAATATTTCTCTCCAAGTACATTGTACTTTGTTTTTTAATTTTTAAATAATATACTGGTAAACTCTAGGAGTGTGTGGTATTTCTCCCAAAAGGGTTTTCCCAGTGTAAATCACCATGTTGTCATATGCATGCTAGTTATGTTTATTTCTATTAATTTTATAAAGTTTGTCAAGATCTATAAAAAAAATTGCGTTACCCTCCTTTCAAGATTAGTGTAGGAAGTTGTCCTATTACATAAGTTCTTTACACATCCTAATGAGGCGTTGGTGCCCGATGAATTTTTGGCTCTTTTCCTCAAATGTTGGAACATTGTAGATAAAGATATATGGGAGCTAGTGGAAAAATTCAAGGTCAACAACAAGTTTTTAGAATACATCAACATGGTAATATCTATCATTCCAAAGAATAGTTATGTCATACATTTCTGGATTGTAGGTTTATTTATTTGTGCAGTGCTATATACAAGATCTTATCAAAGGTGATTTTAAAAAGATTGAACAAATTATTGAACAAAATTATAGAAGAAAACCAAAATAGGTTTAGTTTTTAATGAGAAATTCTGGATAGTATTGACTTAGCTAATGAAATCATTCACTCCATCATGGAATCTAGGAAAAGTTTCACGATGCTAAAGTTATATATTAGTAAGGCTTATATTTGAGTAAGTTTCCATTTACTACTTCAAGTAATGGAAAAGTTCAATTTTTGTAGACAATGGTTAGATCAAATTTTATAGTGCATCTCCTTATCTGATATTTTTTCTCACTAAATAGAACCTTGGGTGGATTTTTGTAAGCCTTATAGGGTTTGAAGAAAGGGAACCCCCTATCTGCTTTCCTCTTCATCATTATGGCCAAGGCATCGAGAGGGATAATGAATCATATTCAGAGCATCAAAACCTGGAACAGAGTTAAAGTAACCATACACATCAATCACATCACTCATATCCAATTTATAAATAATACATTTATATTTAGAGAGGATATCTTGCAAGATGCTAAAGAAATCAAAGATATCCTAGATACCTATAGGTCACTTTCTAAAAAATTTATCAATAGAGATAAAACCAATATTTTTTGTTTAATACTAAGAAATCTTGGCAAACAAGGATTGCAAATTGTTTGGGCTATACAATAGAAAAGATGCCAACAAAATACTTTGATGCACCATTTTGTAGTGGTGCTACCAAAACCAAATTATGGGAGGTTATAATAGAACAAAGAAAGAGTAAGGAAGAGTTATGTAAGGGGAAATGACTTTCAATAGTTGGCAAACTAATGATGCTCAAAGCTATTCTAGGTGTGGTCCCAATCTAATTAAATTTTTGTCTTCAACTTTTGAGGAAGGCAACCACTACATTGGAAGATATCTTTCAGATTTATTTATGTGAGGGCTCAAATGATCACGATTAATTCTTTGGGATAAGGTGACCATACCCTTAACTCATGGGAGAGACTTCCCCATCTAGGAAATTACTCAAAGCTAAAAAGGATACAATAAATTTTGGAAAGATTTCCAAGGCTGAAGGTGTTGGAATACCTAGTAAAGAAGGATAGCCCATCTTGTATTAATTATGATTGGTTAGTCATAAGCCTATACTAGTGGATGAGACTATTAAATAAAATTCAAAGAGGACCATGATAAAAGTAAACTAACTTTAAACTTGGAAGAGGACAAAAGTGTATGAAACAAAAAAAAGTATGGGTAGTATTTGATAAAGTTTGAACTACTAGTTGTTGAAGGCAACCATAGGTTAGATATTTTCTAGAAAAAAACATGCTCCCAATGTTTGGTTCCTTTACATGGACAATTTTACAATCTTGACTGGTGAGAAAATGAAGACGATTTATATAGAAGGCCCAAGTTGGTGTCTACTTTTAAAACTAAATAAGAAAACTAGCAACCATGTCTTTCTCTAGTGTCCTCTTGTGGCTTGTTGTTAGGATTGGGCTCAAGGAAGACTAAACTAGCATGGACCAATGTATGCATATATTGTGGATTTTATAGCTTCATGACTAATTTTAAATTAAAATACTTTTAAGGTGGGTTATGAGTGACGATCCTATCCATGGTGATGTTGCATATTTGGAAGGGGAAAAATGGGTGTATCTATTATGACAAAGAAAATGGAGTATAGACTATTAATTAAAAAATTAATTTAAAATTAGTCATGAAGCTAGAAAATCCACAATATATGCATACCTTGGTCCATGCTAGTTTAGTCTTCCTTGAGCCCAATCCTAACAACAAGCTACAAGAGGACACTAGAGAAAGACATGACTACTAGTTTTCTTATTTAGTTTTAAAAGTAGACACCAACTTGGGCCTTCTATATAAATCGTCTTCATTTTCTCACCAGTCAAGATTGTAAAATTGTCCATGTAAAGGAACCAAACATTGGGAGCATGTTTTTTTATAGAAAATATCTAACCTATGGTATTCAGGAATGAAGGTGCTAAGTTTACTTGGTGGGATGGTGAAGTCAGTAAACAATGGCTAGATTTAAAAGTTTCCATAGGTGTAGGAAATGAGAGATGTCATAAGAACGATAGATGAATTTCCAAATGAATAGCCCCACCTAGAGGAAAATTGAAATTGAACTTTCATGGGGCCTCGAAGAGTCGATGTGCATTAGTTGTAGATGTTTGATGGAGGGAAATTAACATTGGATAGAAAAACTCTTCCATTTGTTTGAATGGCTTGTGCTAGAGGCCATCACCAAAACTTTGCATGATGGTTGGGTTTATGTGGTTCTCTTTGCCGATGTAATCCAAATTCTGTACATGATTGTAGAAAACATTTCGATGTTTTAATATAAGGAGTTGTCCTATTTGATAGCACTTATGGATTAAAATAATAATAATATAAATATAAATATTTCATATATTTTTAATAACTAAATTTTATATTATTTTATCAGCAATATTTGCAAAATAATGGGATGTTCGACTACCACACTTTCTATGTTTTAGAAAAAACAAAAAATCTTTTGCTTTGATTCAATAGTTCTACTTGACTTTTTTGAATTTAAAGTCTTTAGTCAATTCTCTCGTGTTAGATTTTCCTTATAGTCAAAGAACGTGCGTAGTCAAGAAAAAACAAAGACCAACTTCTGTCTAGATTCATAGGAGGGAGATCCCCCTCTAGTCCATGATTCAAATGTAAAAAAGATGCAATAAATTTTGGAAAGATTTCCAAGACCCATCTAGTATTAATTATGAATGGTCCCAGACATTTAATGGTTTATTTTGATGAGAATATTTTAACATAATTATATGTTTATAAATTAAATATTTTAATATTGAATCTGATTTATGATTTAATTTTTATCTTCATCTAATATCTAATTTTATATTTTCTTTGTTTATTAGTCATTCATACACATAAATTCACACTTATTTGAATAAACCACAAAATCATATCCAAATTTCTAAAAGATCATATATTTTCTCTAAATCTTCAAACAAAAGCTAGTAAGTGTAAAGTGGAAAAGAGGATCCTAGTGACTCCCCACCTAGGAGAGAGAAAGGAAGCAACTAGGATGATTTTCACTTGGAGGAGGACTTTACATTCAAAAGAGGGGTCGAATCCACTAGATCCAAATCCAAGAGAGACAAGGATCTGAATACTAAGTGGATTGCAAGTGGTTCGGGTGTGATTACCCTCTTTTGTAATTGAGAAAGTTGACTTGTTGACTACATGGAAATGAGAGAGGAAATGCGTGAAATTAGGTGCTACTAGTTCAGGGTTGTGTTGTAACTTCAGATCTGAGCTAATTAAACTGACGCAGATCTGTTAGATGCAAATTTGGAGAAAAGTCATCGGGACCGTGGTGGGAATGTACATGGTCCGCCACAAAATCTGCTAAACGAAAAGGGTTATTCTGTCTCTACAAATGAAGCCCAAACCTACAATTATAGCTATGCACCTACAACTTACACACAAAAAAGAGAAGAGAGGGGGTTGTGGATAGGGGTTTGCCTCAGTCAAACCTCGATTGAGGAATCAACCTAGGAAGAAACTAATTGCAAATGCTTGAATGTAAACAATGGAAATGTATACCTTATAGATCTGCAACTTGTTGATGATGATTGCTTTGCTTCTTGAATGTAATCACAAATTTTGTATGAAATGGCATGTAACATTAAAAAACCCTCACACGCACACATGCTTACAAATGCATGTTGTAATGTTACTCTAATGGATGAATGAAGAAGACTTGAATGCTTGAATGCTTGATGATAATCTTGAGATCTTGTATCTTCTCCTTATTCTCTCTATCTATCTATGCGATATCCATTCATTCATCATTTGTCCTTGAATGAGGGTATTGAATTCCCTTTTATACATGCCTTAAGGATTAACTTTCAACAACCGAAGGCCGACATAGTGGAATAACAAACCCCAAAGACAATAAGTGCATAGGAGATCGAGCAACCCACAAATAGGACCACCCTAGGAGATGGGGACAGGGGTGCCACGCCACTATTCTAGGGGGACAGGGGCACCACGCCCCTATCCTATCCAATTTTGGGGCCTCGACAGAGTATAGAGCACATAGGGAGAAGGGCTAGAAATGCAGAAATAGGTCTCAGTTAAGGAAGTAGATGTTGCCGCCAAGGTGAGGACCCCAGATGTGGTTGAAATTGTAGGGGTCGCAATTTTATGACACTACATTTAGCCCCCACTTTAGTGGGAGTATGGCTTACGCCACTACTACTGGTAAAGTAGAAGAAAGAGAGATGAAGATGAGAGATGTAGAGAAAAATACCACAAGGATTATAAGACATCACTAATATTGAGGAGAAAAAAACCTCAATCTTAATGTCTTAACTCATGCTAACATATGCAAGAGAACACAAAACAAAGACAAAGTGCAAAAGGACACACGAAAAACTAACTAGTCGAAGAGATTTCAAGATCAGATGTCTCAACAACTAATTAGGACACAAAGACCAGTGGCATTACATAAACATAAGAGATCACATAAAAGAGAAAAGCTGACATTATCCATGAAATATCAATAGTAAAACTATGAGTTCATGAGAGGAAGAAGAGAGAGAACATGAATACACACTTTGGTGATCCATGATAAGAAAAGAGAGTAAGAAAGAAACCATGGATGTCTCGGCCCTAAAAATAGGTGATCCATGGAGAAAAGGACATGGAAAATATTGCCCCTAGAGCTTGCCTAGGTGATCCATGTAAAGAGAGAGAATGAGAACTCTATTAGTTCCACTCAACCTCATGCATGTGTGTGCAAGTGAGGTTCAAAGTGCCTCATAGGATTCTATGACTGAGTACGCTACAACCTGTATAGAATGTATAGTACAATTGTTAAGAAAGGTGTGATATCTAACTGTAAGACACCGTGCTCTGGTTCCAAGAATAATCACCCCACAAAAAATAAAAGTAGCATTATCTTGCTCTAAGAGACCGTGCTCTAGTTCTGAGAATGATGCATTGTACAAGAGAAAAGTGGAGAAATCTTTCTCTAATAGGTTTCCCTTTAGTTCCAAGAATATCTCACTATACAAGACAAGAAGAAGTGAAGACATCTCGCTCTGAGAGACTGTGCTCTGGTTCCGAGAATGACCATCTGTACAAAAAGTAACGACATCTTGCTCTAAGAGGTTTCCCTTTGGTTCCAAGAATGTCCCAATATTCAATGCATGAGAGAAGTATAGTACAAAGGAGTAGTGTGGGTGACCCCCCCTTAAGATGTCAACATAGGTTAATGTTGATATCTTAAGGAAAGAAGAAAAAGGATACCTACCTTCATCACAAAGAAAATATCCGGTATGCAAAAAATGTCATAAATTCAAGCAAGAGAGGGAATACTCTTCAAGCAAGGATAAGGTATTAGACAAGAGATATCTTGTTGTAAGTGTAAAGGTGATCCTTGGAGGAGAAGAGATCTTTGTTCAAAAAGATAGCTACCCCCAAGAGGAGTTATCTTGGACAAATATAACATCTTCTAGAACAAGAATGCAATCCTTCTTCCTATTTCTAGGTGAAAGGGATTCTTGATGAGGGATGACTCACTTTTATCCCCCAAAGGGATGGTTGGATTTATCATAGATATACATTACCAAGTGTAAAATAGGTCGTAGTCAAGGATTAACACTTCTTGTATAAGAGAGAATCCATAAGTCAATAACCAATAGTTCTACACAAGTAATGCCATCAAGCAGTAGAACTCACACCATCCACTTAATAGGGAAAAGTGGATACCTATAGAAAGCGAGAGAAGGATCATTGCCCCCCCAAGATAAAGGACAATGAGGAGAGATTACACAATCTACTAGAGAGAGATTAATCATAAGAAAATGTGCAATGAACTTACATGAACACATGCAAGAAAAGATATTAGTAAATGTAAAATACATGTCTCAAGCAGTGGTAATCTTCGAAAAGGAGAGAGAAAAATCATAATATATTCCCCAAGGGGTATTAGTCATAAAAGCATACCATTGTAAGAAATGATAATCATATATGAAAAATGCAACCCCTATAGGAAATAATGATACAATGGAAAGGAGTGAAAATTCTTGCCCCCCAAGTGAGGAGAACTAGGAGAAACATTACACATTTTTTTATGGTGATTAATTTCAAGTGATATGCCATCCTAATGAAAAAAATCCTTTCAAGGAAGGGATACACACTTCTTAAGAGATCATTCCCTACTAAGGGGCATATCATACTTGCAAATAACCAAAAACATAGAAGAGGTAATATTTACAAGAGAGTGAAGGAAAGAGAAGAAGTGCAGTATTCATTAAAGATGCCCCTTTCCAAGAAAAGGAAAACCAAGAAACAATTATATGCTCACAAAAGAATAACCCTATGCAAGAAAAGAGATTGAATAATGAATGATGTACCAATATATAGATAAGTGTATAAAAAGGAGAAGATAAATAGACTTCATGTTTCTGCCCCAAAGTATGTTAAAGTGAAATAATTGTTAGACAAAATGCACCACTGAGAGGGGGGGGTGAATCAGTGGTTCTAAAACTTTTCCCTTTTTCAACCTATGTGTGCATAGTGGTTATGGGATCTAACACCATGTAGACTTATCAGTTAGTGGGGAGACAAACACAAATACAAACACACACAATGAGACATCACATAACACCAATATGTACGAGGAAAACCCAAGATGGTAAAATCCTCGGTGAGCAATGCTGCTGGTGTCTACTGCTCCAATCCAGCCTCACAATCAAACCTATGTTACAATGTTTAGGGCACCAAACCAAGGACCTACAACCACTACCTTGTTTATGGGCAACAACCCAAAGGAGCACCAACCCCTAATTTAGGGAACCAACCCAAGGAGCTACAACCCCTGATTTAGGGCACCAAGCCAAGGAGCTACAACCCCTACCTGATTTATGGCCTACCACCCAAATGAGCTACAACCCCTGCACCGAGCTACAACTCAGTGATCATAATGAAAACATCAAATACAAAGTTAAAAATCTTGTTACAAGTGAATCTTGTAACCTTCTCATAATTGTTACTCTGTCGGTGAGATATCTTCTCTGCTACACCGACTGACTCTCCTGCTGCTCTCAACAGCTACTTTACTACTGGCAAACTCTGTTGGTAGTCTTCTAGTCTCCTTTTTCTCTACTAGATATTCTCCTCACTATCTTCCCTTCACTAGTACAACACTTTACTAGTGTTATGTTTGCCTTCTCTATAGCTTGACTCTCTTCTGCTCTATCGGTATGGACACTACTGGTTCTACTCTGCCACCGATTGAACTCTTCAACCTAGTTCTTCCTCACACTCAATCTCTTCATATATATTCTTTGTGAACTTGACTGATTTGCTTCTCACATGCAGAAGTCACACATACTTCGCAACAACACAATCTTCTTCTATTCAGTAACACTTAACAATGTCTTTTTGCTTCATATTTATAGCCTAGTTTTGTCACCAAAGGCCAATTCAAAATATGGGTGGTCAGGATTTCCTCATCATCCTTGAGGAAAACCAAATTAAATCAAATCCTTCTTGATCTAATCTCCCAGATAGTGAGTTGTTGATCTCCACCATTGTCGTGCCTTCCAATACACATTATCCAAATGTAGAAAACATGACCCTTTTTCTCAACCTGCATCTGTCAAATGAACATTAAAACCTCTGTTGTTTCCTTCTCAAGGTCTTCTCAGAATCTGATCTTCTTGCTTTGATCCAGGTTCTAACAACTCCCTGATTCTTCTCTGTCATTCATTCTTCCTCGAGCCACACACCTCTGATCCAATCCACAAATTAGGGGATCCATATTCAATGCACTCCTGTAGAGATAAATATCTCTACATGACACTTCACCAACCTCTACAAACTTGCCACCTTGACTCCATGTGGCATCCATGTCAACCATCTGCCAGCTTGTCTCTTCATGTTGGTATAAATAGGATCATCGACCAAACATTCTATCAGTTCCTCTTCTCTGCCAGTTTGCTAACCCTCCTAGTATCTCACATTGTACTGGTAACCTCATCATGTCTTCTCTCTGCTGGTGGAACACCTAAACCAGTTGCCAGACATGTCTATCCTAAAAATGCACATTCCCATCAACTGGGAAGACTTCTTCATCTACACCTTGTCCATATTACGAGTGAACATACATACTAGTAAACTCTCTTGATGACACCTTGTCATCAATCTTCACTAGACTTCATCTTCAGTCAGGCCACATTCTACTTTGACTACATTTGCTCAACCTTGCCTTCTCCCTAATCAACTAGGACTATATCTCAACTGATTTGTCATGATGAGAAACTCATCACTCTTCATCTATATCAGCATCCCAACATGCCTTCTCCATCTGTCCAGTGCACAACTCTTTTCTTATGCACTTGAGGCATTCCTTTTGTTTCACTAGTGAGAGCCTTTGAGCACTTGCCTTTACCTCATCTTCCTTATCTCACCAAACTACGAAGCACATAATGTATAACAGAAGATAAGATTTAGTTGCTAGTGGAGTGACACCTTGTCTTCTTCATCCTGCAATGCACTCATGTGACTTTTGTGTTTGTGGAGGATCTCATCAAATAGGCACATTCACTGTCAGTCATCTCTTCCCATGGTGAGTGCATCTTCATCCGGTGGGAGTCCTGCTATTCTACTTATTGTCAACACTTTACTTGTCAGTTGACATAGTCTCCTTGCTAGTGATACACTCTACTAGTACCAATAACCTTACCATTTCATCCACACAAGTGAGGCAGTAACTTGTGTATTGGTATCACCAATGATCACTTTTCCTTACTTTACCGCTATTCTGCAACACAAGGTGGTATCCAAGATATCACATCATGTACTCCTTCATAATAATGTTGCACAAACATCTCTTCTATCGGTAGTCATCCCATATCGGTTGACATCAATGACAACACAATTCTAACAAGAATAGCACAACTAATGATAAAGAACCCCCATTAAATGGGATAATTATGTCATAGGGTGAAGAGAAACATGAAGGGAAAGGAAGTGCTAAGGCACGATGTTTTTACCAACACTCCCAATTCATTACTAGCTCCATCGCCTCCTTGACTAGCCTAAATCTGGTATCACTTGTTAACCTTATAATAATAGGGAGCAAGAATGAGTGATTGATTCTCTCGTGATGCAAACTTGATTCTTTCAACAACAATTGTGTATAATATTCCCATACATCATTCTATCCTTCTTCTTCTCCTAATTTTCCCTCAGTCTGCAGTCCTGGAAATTGACCTGATCTAGATGCAACCCAAATAACTATAGTGTCGTAAATTGTACACCCTTTCTAGCGTGGTACAATTTCACACTTAGGTTAGCACTCGTCTTAGTGTGTCTTGCATCTTGCATTTCTCATTCCCCTTTAAGAATTTAATTAATTAATTTAATTAAATCTAAGGTCTTGTCTCATCATTTTACACATTACAAAGTTGCGCTCCTTTACCCTAAGTGTGCACCTTTTCATATTATTCCCCCAATGAATCATTTAATCATAAACCCTAGTTATGTCTTATTTTGACCGTTTAGGCCCGATTTCGCATATCAAAACATCTCAAAATCAATTGTAACTTTGGGATGCACTTTAATATCATCATATCTAACAGCGCTTAAAATTTAGCAAAAAGTTGGTCGGACCATGGCGGGCATGCACATGGTCCGCAACTTTTTTCTTGATATTTCAGGAGCACAATCCTATGGTATGATAATGATTAACCCCAAAATATCAGCGAGAAATTCAAATCCTAGGGCAGCCTGAACATGTAATTAAGATCTAGTGTTTCATACATAAGAGCTCTCTTTCTTCATTTCAAGGGGTCTTCTTCTAAGAATCTAAGAACGTGTTCTTGGAGTATTAGAGCCTTCTTTGCAGCAAAAGAGTATATCTTTGTAGTCTTGAACAACATTCAACATTCCTCCATCAAACATTCATCAAGCATCATTGTATCAATCGGGGGCTTTTGAAGATGTAGCAGAATAGGAGATCACTGACTAGGGATTGGCTTGTACCTCTCCCTTGGGGTTGGGTATGGTTTCATGTTGTTTTTAGATCTTTGCATAAGATTCATTTTGATTCATATGCATGATTTAGATCACTTTGCATTGTGGATTTAGAGCATTCACTTTGTCAATTATAAGCAATTAGGGTTTACACTTTAGGGTTGATCTAGGTTGTTTACTTTCATTTTTAGGATCTTGCATATACACAAGGTTCTTGCACACACATTTTCAATACATTATTGGCTATTTTTTCACCAACATGGGGGTTTGACTATGGAAAAACCCTATATAGCCACCCCAAACCTTCCCTTTTCAGATTACAGTTGTAGACAAAAGAATCTAGAAGCACATACAGATCTGGAACAGGCATCAACATCTCACAAAAACTTTAGAAGTCTAGAAAACCTATGAAGGATAGGGGCATGGCACCTTGGTCCTACCCTAGGATAGGGGTTTGGCACCCTGGTCCTACCCTCTATCAGTAGGACTTGGCAGATCAAGAATTCATAGGTCTTAGAATCTCCCCTCTCAGTTGCAACTCCAGAATTGCAGAATCAGGACAGTGGCATTGTACCCTGGAACTAGACATTTCTGCTCAAATTTTAGACACAGGTGCACCTCTTATTTTGTCTTTTGGTTTATAGTTTTCAACAGTTTATTAGTTGTTCTTTGGTCTGCAATATTAGATTAGGATTTTCTTGCTTACTTGCTTCCTAGGTTAGATTGCATTTTGCATCATTCCTCTCTCTCATTTACAACAAAGGAATAGAAAACCTAAGAAGTAATCCATGACTCTCTCTTTCTCATAAGAAGTAGCCAACGTGCGTTACCTCCCTACGCTCTTTTGTATTCCATGAGTGTGTATGAGAGTGGGATTAGGATTTCCATACTTAGTGTAACTTTTTCCCCTACACAATAACATAAGATGTGACGAAGAATTTCTTTGTATAATGCACTTCTCTAAGATGGTTTATGATGTTATCTGACAAAATTTGAGCCTAGTCATAATATTATCATCCATTCAAAACTGTTAGCATGAATGCATTAGTATTATAAATGACTTTGTCATGTGTTGCATTAGTTTTGTCATTAATGTCAACACTTGTCTTCTTGGAGATCTACATTGTTGATTTGGCTCTATGGTCATATTGGTTATGTGTTAACTGATAGGTTATGTGTTCACCGATAGGTTATGTGTTCATCAATAGGTTATATTATTCACCGGTAGTGATGATGACTTGCTATCATCGGGAGATCCTTTGGTTATGTCGAAGAGATTGATTGGAAGCTTGGATTTGGTGTTTTTCTTATTGGTCTAATCGGGTTGAGAGATTTTCCTTTACCGATAGATAGGTCTAGGTTATGGACTAGTACATGTTTCATATTCCAGATCAGCACAACACATTATGGAGATTATTTATTGATTGGATAATATGGTAAATGTATTGAGCCAAAATGTTGTAATGCATCAAGACTTATTTGTAACTGATTTTAATTGTAATATCTTTAGTGAGCCGACCTATACATTTGGTCTTAGGTTTTGTATAAATGTAAGATCTTATTGAAGATCGGATATGTACATGGATATGGAAATGGTATGAGAGAATATTGAAGAGCAAATATAAGTAGATCCTTGTGTGAATCACACAAACATTATTTGATGGTTAAAGGAAAGGTTATGAAGATGTTTAGAGCTTAAAGCGGTATTGAATCCAGCATTGCAGATGCTATTTTGTGTAGTACACTATCATTGGATTTAACCATCCAATTGTGTAGTTAGTGTGACTCCTATTTTGTGATTGAGTAGTGAGCTCTAGGTAGTTGGCCTTTCTCCATGTGCAAACCCCATTTGTATTCACATACTATCTGTAGTAGTATCATCTGATTGTGGGTAAGGTTTCCCACCATGGTTTTTCCCTTACCGGGTTTCCATGTCAAAATCTTTGTGTCATGTGTTGTGGATGCTATTTCCTTTTATGTTTTATACATTAAGTAAAACCGGTACTGTTGTATCTATTAATCTGTTTTACCGACACTTAAGTTTGGTTTATCGGCATTAAGTTTAAGCTGGGATAACTTGCATTTGGATTACAATTTATATATAATTGGTTCACAACTGATTCACCCCCCTCTCTCAGTTGTCCTTCCGGTTCTTAACAATTGGTATCAGAGCTAAGTCCTCTTTTTCTAGAAGCCTAACAGCTTGAGGAGATCCTATGGTAGCAAATATTTTCAGGAAGGACAGTCTGAAACTTGATGGAACTATCTATGGTATATAGAAAATCAGAATGGAAACACATCTGAACAACATTGGAAGAGATATATGGGAAGTTACAAAGAATGGCTATGTTGCTCCTGTTCCGAATCAACCTCATCCACAAAACATTGGCTAAGGACCTGTAGAATGATTACAAAGCAAGAGAAGCACTTTTGAGTGCATTATTAGATCAACAAATTATGGGATTATTAGACCGATCTACTACTAAATCTATTTAGGAAAAACTCAAAACACTGAATGAAGGAGATACCACTGTCAAAATTGCAAAATTGGAATGCTACCAGGTTAGGTATGAAAATTTAAAAATGGAAGAAGATGGAAGAATTTTTGCTTTTATGGAAGAGTTAATGAAATTGTTTTAGGAATAGAATTTTCTGGAGGATCATTAAGTGAAGATGAAATTGTATCTAAATTTTTAAGAGAATTGCCACCGCTATATAAAATGAAAGTGACCACTATTAATGAATTGAGAACCATGCCTAATACTTCAGTTTCTAGAGATACTTTGGTTGGAAAACTTTCAACATTTGAACTTGAAGAGTTTGGTCTTGTTGTTACTGTAAAGACTGATTTAGCTTTTAAAGAATCATCATCATCATCAACATCATCATCATCTGACAAAACTAATTGAAAAACACTTTATGCAAGAGAACTTGAAGATATGAGAAGAGAAAATGAAGAACTTGAAGCACTATTTGCAAGGAAAATGCCCAAAGGTCTAGTAGGAAGTAAGTATGAAGGTAGATCACCTTTCAAATGTTTTAATTGCAATAAAGTTGGTCATATAGCTTCTAGATGTCCTGACCGACATGCTAGACTAAGGGTGGAAGCAAAAAGATCATATAAGCCTAACCCTAATCATTAGAGATACAAATTTAATAAAAATAGAGATAGTACATGTTACTATGCAGATAAAGGTGTTACAGATGATTAAGATGAAGATCCAACAGATAGTGGAAGGGATTTTGTTGCAATAAAGAAGATCAACTGGCACCTATTGTCAAACTGGTAGAGCAGGCACTGGCAGCAAAAATTGAAGAAAATAATGAATGGATAATATATTTTGGATGCTCACATCATATGACTAGTGACAAAAGCAAATTCTCATCTTTTCAAGAAATTCATGGAGGTCAAGTAAGGTTTGGAGATGATAAAACTTGTTTAACAAAGGAAAAGGCACTATATCTTTGGATGGTAATCATAATGCTGAGAATCTTTACAATGTAGAAGGTTTAAAGCATAATTTTTTGTGTTGGTCAGCTAGTTGAAAAAGGATTTCAATTAGAATTCAACAATGGGAAATGCAAAATCACAAACAAAACTAGATTGGAGATTGCAACCAGTAATCAAACTAAAGGTAATATCTTTCACTTGAATACTAGTAATAAGACATGTTTGATTACACACATTGATGAAAGTTGGTTATGGCATAAGAGACTTTGTCATGTGAATTTTGATTGCATTGTAAAAATCAGTTCAACTAAGGTAGTAACGGATCCGGTATGTAAGGAATATCAAATGGGAAAGCAAGTTAGAACAACATTTAAGAGCATTACTAAGAAATCCAATAAAACTCTTGATTTAATTCATACTGACTTGTGTGGTCTAGCAAGAACAAGAAGTCTACAGGGAGATAGATACTTTATGCTAATAATTGATGATTATTCTAGAATGTGTTGGGTTACTTTCCTTAGGGAGAAGTCAAAATATTTTGAAAGATTCAAGGTATACAAGGCAATGGTAGAGAATGAAATCGACAAGAAAATAAAATGTTTGAGATCAGATCAAGGAGGAGAATTTACATCTAGATAATTTAATGCATTCTGTGAAGTGAATGGAATCAAAAGACAATTATCAGCACCCCAGACACCCCAGTGGAATGGAGTTGTGGAAAGGAAGAACAAAACTATTTTGGATGCAACAAGAACCATGTTAATGGAAGCAAATCTACCTCATATGTACTGGAGAGAAATAGTGAATACAATATTTTATACTTTCAATAGAGTTCACATCAAAAGTGAAACTGGTAAGACCCCTTATGAGCTATGGTTTGGTCATATTCCTACTCTTAAGTATTTCAGAATATTTGGAAGCAAATGTTATATTAGAAGAGATGAATATATTGGAAATTTTGATCCTAGAAGTGATGGAATATTTCTTGGTTATTCATCTATAAGCAAGGAATATAGATGTTATAATAAAAGGTTACAAAAAATCATTGAGAGTACTAATGTGAAGATAGATGAACATTTTAGAGGAGATTCAAGATCTGTAGAATCACCAATTGAAATGATTATAAATGAGACGACATAGATTGCACTGGTACAGAGTGAAGACCCAGTCACATAGGCATCATCTATTACTGAAGAACAATAGCATGTAAGTGGAAATCAAAACAAACCCAGGTATGTAAGATTGAATCTTTCAGAGAATTAGATAATTGCAAACAAGAATAATGGTGTTATGACTAGAGGTAGACTGGAAAATGAAGAGGTATGTTTAATTTCTCAAGTTGAACCACTATTTTTTATTGAAGCATGTCAGGATGAACATTGGATAAAAGCAATGGAAGATGAATTAGAAGAAATTGAAAAGAATAACACTTAGACATTGGTTCCCCGACCTAAAGACAAAAATGTAATTAAAACTAAATGGGTATATAGAAATAAACTTAATGAAAATGGTGAAGTAATCAGAAACAAAGCAAGATTAGTTTGTAAAGTTTATTCACAGAAAGAAGGAATTGATTATAATGAAACCTTTGCACCGATAGCCAAAATTGAGGCAGTTAGACTATTTCTTGCATTTGTAGCTTATAAGAACTATAAAGTTTATCAAATGGATGTTAAATGTGTATTTTTGAATGGAGATCTTGAGGAGGAAGTTTACATTGAACAACCTGATGGATTTTATTTGACAGATAATAAGGCTATGGTTTGCAGGTTGAAGAAAGCTTTATATGGTTTGAAACAAGCTCCCAGAGCTTGGTATGCTAGATTGGATAAATATCTTTTGAAGCTTGGTTACACAAAAGGTAATGCTGCCAACAATTTGTATTACAAGGTTACCAATGATGATATTTTGGTTATTGAAGTATTTGTAGATGATATCATTTTTGGAGGTGAAGATGGACTATGTAAGGACATTGCTAACAAGATGCAGGAAGAATTTGAAATGTCTATTATTGGAGAGATTAAAAAATTTCTAGGCTTGTACATTTCACAAATAGATAAAGGGATATTCATTAGTCAGACAAAGTACTTGAAGGAACTTTTGAAGAAATTTGGTATGGAAAATCCCAAACCAGTAAGCACTCCTATGACTACAACTAATAAATTGACATGGAAGGATTAATCAACTGCTATTAATCCGACAAGGTACAAATCTATGATTGGAGGATTACTGTATTTAACTCAAACAAGACCTGATAATGAATGCAATATGTATTGTATCTATATTTCAAGGCAATCCTAAAGAAAATCATGAATCAGTAGTTAAAAGGATTTTCTGGTACTTACAAGGCACAACAAATCTTGGTTTATGGTATCCCGAGGATGAAAATTTTGATTTATGTGCATACACCGATGCAATTTGGGTAGGTGATGTAGATGATAGAAAGAGTACCAGTAGCGATGCATTCATTCTTGGTGAAACATTGATTTCTTGGATAAGAAAAAAGATGACTTGTACATCATTATCTATAGCAGAATCAGAATGTGTTGCAGCGGCAACTAATTGTACTCAGGTATTATGGATCAAGAAAATGTTGAAGGATATAAAGTTAAAATGCAAAGAACCGATAATCATATATTGTGATAATTCAGCATCAATTGATATATCAAAGAATCTGGTATTTCACTCTAAGACAAAGCATGTTTCTATTAAGTATAATTTTTTGAAAGAGAAAGTTGAAGCAAATGAAGTAAAATTGGTTTATGTGAGTACTAAAGAGAAAATTGAAGATATCTTTACAAAGCCTTTTCCTAAGGAAATATTTGAATATCTTAGACAGTAGCTTGGGGTAATTTCCCCACTGGTAGAGACTTAGACGATGAAGATTGGCATCAAACCGGTAGGGACTAACAACAAAATATTTTTCTGGATTTGATGGAGGAGAGATACTTCTTAGGGGGAGTAGTTGGATGAATGTTATGTTATTTTTAAACTTAACTGCTTTGGCATTTGATGTCAAAGGGGGAGAGATATCTATGGAAAAACATTGTACTTTGGAGAGATGTAGTTTTGGTTTTTGTTTCTGTTACATAACTTTGTATTGATCTACCCTTGGGAGATTGTTGGTCTATTTGTTTTTGGCATTCTGTTTTTGGCACTTAGATGTTTTTATATCTAGTGTTGCCATCAATGCCAAAGGGGAAGATTATTGGTATTATGTATGACTTTTTCATGTGTTGCATTGGTTTTGTCATTGATGTCAAGACTTGTCTTCTTGGAGATCTACATTATTGATTTGGCTCTATGGTCATATTGGTTATGTGTTCACCGACAGGTTATGTGTTCACTGATAGGTTATATTGTTCACCGCCAATGATGATGACTTGTTATCATCTAGAGATCATTTGGTTATGTCAAAGACATTTATTGGAAGCTTGGATTTGGTGTTTTTCTTATTGGTCTAATCGGGTTGACAGATTTGTCTTTACCAGTAGATAGGTTTAGGTTATGGACCGATACACATTTCATATTCTAGATCAGCATACCACGTTATGGAGATTATTTATTGATTGGATAATATGGTAAATGTTTTGGGCCGACATGTTGTAATCCATCAAGACTTATTTGTAACTGATTTTAATAGTAATAACTTTAGTGAGCCAACCTATACATTTGGTCTTCGGTTTTGTATAAATGTAAGATCTTATTGAAGATCAGATATGTACATGGATATGGAAATGGTATGAGCAAATATAAGTAGATCCTTGTGCAAATCACATAGACATTATTTGAAGGTTAAAGGAAAGGTTATGAAGATGTTTAGAGCTTAAACCAGTACTGAATCTAGCATTGCAGATGCTATTTTGTGCAGTACACTATCATTGGATTTAACAATCCAATTGTGTAGTCAGTGTGACTCCTATTTTGTGATTGAGTAGTAAGCTCTAGGAGGTTGGGCTTTATGCATGTGTAGACCCCATTTGTATTCACATACTACCTGCAGTAGTATCTTCCGATTGTGGGTAAGGTTTCCCATCGTGGTTTTTCCCTTACCAGATTTCCACTTCAAAATCTCTATGTCATGTGTTGTGGATGTTGTTTCTCTTTCTATTTTATACATTAAGTTAAACTGTTACTACTGTATTTGTTAGTCTGTTCTATCGACACTTAATTGTGGTTTACCGACATTAATTTTAAGTTGGGCTAACTTGCATTTGGATTACAATTTATATATAACTGGTTCACAACTGATTCACCACTCCCCCTCTCAGTTGTCCTTCTGGTTCCTAAAAAAATGAGAACATCCATGGGTGAAAGTGTCTCCATGAAGTTTTCCCAAATGCCTTGCTAAGCATTATGATTAAATTCCTTTGTGGTTCTTTGAAATCCTGCCTCAAAATTTCATTTGCTTTCAAGCCTGTCTTTCTCTCCTCCTCAAGCCATTCCTCCTTCATTATTTTCTTGCATTGGCTCATATTTTGGTTCCGTTTTATTTCACCATCTAGTTACCCTTCAACCAATACTTCCCTCCCAGTGGAAATCTGAAATAACAAGGCTAACATATTTGATGATAAATCAATCAGCGATTTCCCATCAGCATCTACAATTGCCTGGTATTGGGGTTATAAAATTGTGCAACTTTAATTATGAATTTTGGCATCTATGCTTACTGTGGGAAAACAATCACCTCTACCAAATTATATTTCTTGATCCTCCTATACTCTGCATCTACTCTTGATTTCTCCAATGTCTTTCTATATCTTCAAGTTCTATGTGCTTGACCTCTGTGTCTATGACCCACTAGATTGCATCCTCTAGATTGGAGGCATATGTTCGCCCCTGATACTGATATTACATCATGATAGGAATATTTTCAAGATCCTTAGTCTTTCAGGAAGATTCAATCAAACAAAGATATTGGATATGATAATGGAATGAGTTAAAATTGTTTTCCCTTTGTTTTCATTTAATTTCAATCACTTTGAAGCGATTTATGGAAGTTTTGGTGAAAACTATCAAAAAACCCTCCAACTTGGGGTTGGTGGAGAGTTTCACTAAAATATTTTGTTTGAACCATTGAAAATCGTTGTAACTTTGGTGTTTTCTATAGGGTTGAATTACCTTTCAAATTAATTCAGTTTCAATGTTATTGGTTAAGTATTTTATGAGATATTTGATGCACTAGGTGGACTGGGAATGCAAATTTCTTTTTTTTTTTTGTAATAGTCAAAATGGTCTTGGTGTAGAGACCATAACTCTTAACTCCACTGTTGGATTGTTCTAAATTGTGGATATGGTTTTAGAAACCTAGTTTTCTATAGACTCACCAAAGAGATCGTCAAAATATTGTGGAGTTTGAAAGTTATTCATAACAGAGTACAGGTATATAAGATTGTCATTAACTAGAAAAACATAATGCATTGTTTGGGTCTTGATTAATGTTTAAAGGGTTATAAAATGATATGAAAGATTTGATATTAGATTGGTTGGTTGATAGTAATCTTGTTAGATGCCTCAAACATATCAAGTTTTCAAATTGAAGATTATTTTGGGTCATTGAGCACCCTAGGATTCGGACTCCATGGTTTATTTGGGGTTCTTGGTTGGTTTTTCAATGATTCTCTCCATCACCGCGACTTTAGGATCTCGAGGTTTTGGGGTGGGACTCTAAAATGAAATGTGGAACTTCAAAAAATTGAAGTCCTAGTAAACTACAAAGTTAGAATAGAAGAAGGAGCTTCTGACCCCACGAGACTATGGGGTTCCAAGATTAAAAGACATGCAAAAAGAAACTAACTCAAGAACTTAGGGACCCGAGTTTTAAAAGTAGTGAGACCTAAGACTACAATTTTGGGAACTTGAGAACTCAATTTTTCAAAGTGGTACAAAAAAAATGATAAACCCTATGACTTCCATTTTGAAAACTCAAGAACTCAAGTTTTTGAAATAACCCGAAACTTCGGGATCCTGAGATTACAATAATTGGGTACAAAACCAAAAACTTTAAGAAAATAAAATAAAACAAGAAAAATTTTAAGAAATCAAAAATAAAAAAAAGCTAAATATAACCTAAAAAAAACACAAATATAAACAAGGAAGATGAGAAATCCACCTAGTTGGCACAAAAAATGAAGGCGGTGCTTGATCAGGAGTGCGAGAGTGATGTAGAGGCCTACCCAAACTCCTAATGACAAGCCCAAATGAGGTTAGGCTAGTGACCCTTCAACTAATCACAAGGGTCCTACAAGGAAGGACTCTACACCTTGGATGAAACTAATCACACATTCCCTAGTCTTAGGCCTACTCAAGATGAGTAACAGGCTTCAACTCTACAAAGAGGCTTTACAGGTCAGGCTTTATCGTTAAGATGAGTAAAAGGCTTCAACTCTTCAAACAAGTTTTACTGGTGATCCCCACTCCTTGGGATTTGGAATTTGGTCAACACACAATATCTAGGATCTCTTTCAAGAAATGGTTTTGATCTTGGGCATCAAATCCTTATACCTCCTTTGTAAACCTACCCTTCCAACTAGTAGCCCTTCTAGACTGGTGTTTTGGCTTTAACTCAAAAATATTCTAGGTACCCATTAAAAAAACTTAGCATTTCAGATACCCTTTTGGGAGTTATATTTATCCCCAAAATGTTTTTGTCAGATCTACAAATATAAGGGTTGTTCCCTTTAGAGGCTAAGACACCTAATTTGGGCAATTAGCCCTATTTTCCAAAGCAACTACCTCTATCGGTAGACAAAATGAAAAATAAAATTAATATTCATGTGGGAGGTAGTGAGAAACTTCTAATTCCAGGGTTGCATGCCTGGAATCCATTGCTAAGACAAATTATGATGACTGTCCTAAAACTTGCCCTAGGTAGTCACATAGATATGCCTACCTAAATCTGTTCATTTCTCCACACAAAAAATTCTCCCCTGCAACAAAACATTAAAAAACTAAAATAAAAAGGCTTATCCTACATCCATCCAAAGGAAGAGTCTTCTAATGGACTCGAGTGCAAGACAAAGCCTTTTTCATTCAAAACCCTCTCCAAACCCTCAATTTCCAGGTCACAGTCAATAAAATGAAGGGTTCTCTCTACTCCCAAAAAATTAAGAACTCAGATCTCCACCAAAAGAAATTTATTACATCTCCCTATATACTCCATGGATGGTGGGATCCAGATCAATCCATACAGGCACATACAACTCCTGCAAACTCAGGATTTTTGGGAAAAACTCAATTGTTTTGAGTATTATTGCTTCATACACTTCAACTCTAACAACAAAAACCTTGGGAATCAAGCCCAAAAGGCTTATAAAAATCTCCAATGTTTTCCTACCAAATTTGGACTAGGTTGGAGCCATTGAAAGGCTTCCCCAAGCGATTTACAAAAAGTTGCACTTTTGCACTCAAAAGTTGCATTTTTCAAAAGTTGCATTTTTGCAGTTTTGCTCACAAAGTTGTCATACTTCCTTAGGTTTGGATCCACACACATGAACAAACCAAACACACACAAGACATTTCTAAAACCTATTAAACATGAATCTAAACCACCTACTACCCCTTTTTACCACATTGTCCCAATTGGCTTCTCGAATTGCCTAATTGGTGACATGGGCTTACATGGTGGGGTTTATTTGCATACACGAAACATAAGAAACACTAACACATCCTAATGATCCTAGTCTTCACCCTCAGGGTCATGAACAGCTTGTTGACGAGGTGCTCCTACACCAGAGAGTGCGATGATGCAAGGTCAGAGCTCTGAATTCAAATGAGTGAATGCACAAATGAGCTCAAAAATGACCTCCAACCATATTTATACCCCCAACCAAGTACTACATTCAATGCAAGTTTGAGGAATCAGGGACCCTATTTTCTGAAGTGCAACACAAACAACAGGCTCGAAAACTTAGGGTTCTAGGCCATTCAAACAAACAAAACAGACAACCAACACTTGATTGTGGGAACTCGAATGTCTGGGATGATAACTCCGAAGACAAACAATCACTTTAGGAGTCTGAGAACCCAGGTTTTCGAAGTGATATTCAAAAACAAAACAAAAATACAAACTCGGAAATTTGGGAACCCGAACTTCGAAACAAGGCACTTAAAACAAACAAAAGGTCACCTCAGCAGTTTAGGAACCCGAACTTCCAAAGTGGGAAAAGTAAAAACTTAAAAAACAAAGGAAAAATAATAGGAAAAAAATGACAAAAACCAAAAAGGGGGACCCGGATTTTCATGAGAATGAAAATAATGGGACTAGATATGCAGCACATAACATGACCCCACAAGAGGTAATGTAGAATTGGTTTTTTATTAGCATTTGATAGATGCAAAGGAGACTCCATTGAAAGTATGATTTAGAAATAGAGAGGTACTATCCAAGAAATTTTGATCTAACTCACTTCAATTAGATACTTCAAATGGGACCTCTTAAAGCTTAAA
Organism: Cryptomeria japonica; assembly: GCF_030272615.1. Classification (NCBI taxonomy): domain Eukaryota; kingdom Viridiplantae; phylum Streptophyta; class Pinopsida; order Cupressales; family Cupressaceae; genus Cryptomeria; species Cryptomeria japonica. Next base: position 777,736,376 of record NC_081411.1, on the reverse strand, counting down.
TTATTATATTTTTTAAAAATCTATGATTTTACGAAAAATCAGGATGTAATAAAAAGTGGGAACTAGTATTGTGAGTTAACGCTGATGTATAAAGCTTTATGAATGTCCAAGATAGTGCTTCCATTCAACGAAAGAGTGAGTGAGAGAGAGTGGAAATAAGGTCCAAAAGGGTTATATGAAGGTACAGGATGTTCTCCCAATGTCAGTGCTAGCCCCAGAAAGGCATTACACTACTTGAATAAGCAAGTGTAATGTCTCAAATGTCACCTTTAGTCATGGATATTCACAAGGTGGATGTGTGACATAGAGACATCTTGATAGTGAACACATGTCCATGCATAATTTGGACAAAATGGTCGGAAAAATAGGTATGACAAATATCAAGGTAGGCTAATAGGATGGGAATTTCATCATTGTCTTTAACTTGGCTAAAGTTAAGGGATATGCAATGTGAAATTGCATGAGGTAATATTTTTAATGTTATAGAAATACGATAATATTTGTTAAGAATTTTATTAGGCTAATCAATAAAAATGTTAGTTTGCAAACTTAGAGAAAGTACGATGACAATATTGAAGAGATAACACCAGCTCGATGAAATAGAAATAGAAATAGAAATAGAAAGGGAATGATAAATAAAGACAAAGATGGATTAGATACATATATTGTTTGCATGTGGTAGATCTATGGAGGCTTTATAACAATGGTCCATTTAATTTATACCAAAGCCCTTTCAAAAAGCATTCTAAAAATTTCTTTCCATTTTCTTATATCTCTAATCCCCTAGGTTTAATCCTTTGTTTATTGTGTTTAGGATAGGAAAGAGTGTCATAATGGGGAAATAAAGGCTAAGAGTCTAATCCACAACCTTCATCTCCCTTAAAACTAATGTTGAAGTCTAGGATATCTTTCAAAGGGAGGATTACATTATTTTTTAGAGCCATGAAAGATAAATACAAGGCATTGTCATCAGAGTTCATGAATAGTTAGAAAGAAGATAGGGTTCAAGTCGGTAGTATCATAATTAAGATCACGGAAGAACTCATTGCACTATTCTTAGGCCTAATTTGTGGAGGAGAGAAGGTCCCTAGCCTTAGCTAGAAACAACCATATGAAGATTATCTTAAAATGTTCATAGAGGATGGAAAAAAGATTGAGCACCACAAAAATGAGTTTACTAGAGATGATTTGCCTCCTCCATGAGGAATCATGCTACCATATCAAAAGAACTTCACACTTGAGGCTAGGTTTGCAAACTTTGCTGCTAAGGGAGCTTATCCTTTATTATGCTAGGGACTAGCTTTTTTGTATTGATAATTTTTCTTTGGAAACCACCCCTCCTTTGAATCCTACCCCTACCCAAAATGTGTTTCCCCTAGTTCAAAACCCTAACCTTTCTTGGAGTCAAGGGGCCATAAAAAATAGCCTTTGCAAAGGACTTCCTCTTTTCTTCAAAATCCATTTTGTTGAAAATATCCTTGCTTTTATCCATTTAAAAGAAAAAATTATATCTGGGTAGCGAGACCCCACCCCACCCCTAATTGTGGAACGATGCCCTACAAACCACCTGCCCAACCCACACAATAAAGGAATAATGTTGCTAAATCCTTTAGGTAGAAGAAAAAATGCTAAGCTAGGTATGAGGATAGCTACTCAAATCCACTATGAAAATAGTCTAGATGTCACACATCTCTCTTCTTCAACTATTGATATTTTAGATGGGGAATGTGTAAAGGGAGATATCACAACCATGATAGATGGGGAATGTGTAAATTTCTTGTTAGATCTGAATTCGTGCCATGGTCAATCTTTCCTCACTCAGTTATATGCATTTATTGATTCCTTTAATGCTGCAGTTTAGAATGGATAGTCATAGCCAACGATGGAGTGCACAGTTGAGTGAGGAGGTAGGGTGCCCTTTTGAATTCAGAGTCTACAGTCACACTTCTTTTTAAAGAATTATACTCACATCTTTCTAGAAAGTCACTAAATTTCAGCAAGAAAAACATGGCTTTAGACATAGTGGGTGTTTCCTTTGGACCACATAAATCAGCATAAATTAGGTCCAAGGCTACTTTTCTCCATCATGCTTCATTGGTATCAAATGGGCATTAAACTTATTCTCTCATTTGGCATTCTATACACACATCTTGACAGTCCTGTATGGATGGAACATATTGAGCATTCTTGAACATCATCACACCCTTTCACAAAATGAGTCCACTGATCTCCTAAAGTACTAGGATGTTGACTTCATGGATTGTTTGTGTGATCTGACAAATGTGATTCCATCTTTCACCTTTAACTCATAATGTTTTGCTTCTCACTTACTTTGTGCATTGGATAAGAGTTCAACATAATCTAGCCCATATTTTGCAAACTCTGCAACTACTCTCCGAGTTTTCGAGTACTCTCTATTTTTTTCTGGGTGAATTTTTTACGAGATGAACTCTTGAGTTTTTACGAACGCAAGAAAAACATAGGTAAAAATGTCAATATGAGTAAAACGCTAGTCAAAATGCATTTTTCACACATTGTTTTGCTATAAAACCATGCTTTTCTCTTTTGAGACGTCAATTTTTAATTGAACACATTTTGTAATTAAATTTTGCAAAACAAATATGCTACCGAGTTTTTGCTGAGCTTTTTGCCGAGTACTCTCCGAGTCTAAGTCTGCGAACTATGGTCTAGCCCTTATGGTGCCTAACTTTTTTCTTATCAAAAGGACCACGTGGTTTACAATTGATCTTACACATCCATTTGCAACTAATGGTCTTCTTCACTTGAGGTAAATTAAACAATACCAACTCGTATTCTACATCAACTACATATTCGCAACAATGTAGCATTTTCTATACTTCTAAATCATCACCTTATCGGTATCGTTTTTTACATGACTCAAGTTTATCAATATTAATCCTAAAAAGAATTTTGAAAAGTTTTGAAATCTCAAGACTACAAGTTCAACTTCAAATATTACACCCCATTCTACTATTCATTATGTAGGCCAACTTAAAACCTTAAGGTATTTGCCTCTAAACAATACCTTGTAACAAGCATGCATGTTGAGTTTTTCCTAACCATTAGAAAATGATATAGTTTAAATAATTTGATAAGTATGGATCCGTGAAGCGTATGAAAGATATTATTATTTTAGTTTTTTATTATTTCTTTTATAATAATTTTTGATTTTATTTGGATTTTATTTGAATTCTATTTTTGGTCTTTATGTTAACCCCTCCTCTCTCTCCTTTCATATCTAAGATCTGCAATCAACTATCTTGCATCTCCCTCAACTCTCATTTATTTTGATGATGGATCATAGAGTATGATCCGAAATGTTGATGATTAAAAGTCTTGCACACAATCAAATCCATAAATTACATACATTATGTTGATCTTGTCAAATGCATGAAGCTATTTTCTTTTGCTCCACACACTATTGTATTATATGTTTAAAAATTATGTAGAAGATAGAACAAAAAATTTCAATACATTTTCAATATTTTTTTTTTCAATTTTCAAATACAGATTTTTGAGTGAATCTTCCTTAAGTTATAAGATATTTGAATTTTAGGTCTTATACAATTATCATTTACATTTATTATATTTAGAGTTTCAATAAATAAAAACTCATTGAAGTTATAATCTGTCTATGTAGAAGCATCGGTATCATCAACACCAACATCCAATGTCTTAATTTGAGTTGGATTATTAGCATTGTAATTATCATTATAATAGGGGCATCCAAAAATACTTCAATCTTTTTCAATTGTGATATTAATGAAGAAATACTTTACTTTCAATAATATTATGAACCTTCAAACCAATAAATTTTCATTATAAAAAAAAGTAAATAAAAGATTAAACATGGATACTAAGCATCACAACTTATTTTAATTATATTATAATATTATTGAAAAAAATGACAAAACTAATAAAATAATTTTCTTAACTAATCAAATTTGAAAAGAGGTTAGAAACATAGAACACCTGTTTTAGATATAATACTCATACAACTTATATATGAAAACCATACAACATGTCAGTGCCATCTAAATGACATGTTGCAATTAAATCTAAATAAGCATAGATTAATTATAGTAAGAAAGAAATCAGTACAAAAAAACAAAAGTAGAAGTATCATCAAAGTTTTGTGACTTACTAAAAGTCTACATTAAAGAGAGAATTTCATTTTCAGGTAATGAAAACTCTTTTCTTTTTAGATTTCTATTGGGTCAACAAAAACTTTAAATATTTGATGCTTGACCTCCTTGTCACAATGTGTAAAACCATCTCCAAATATATAAAAGAATTCTACTCCTCTAGTACTATTGATGCATATATTCTCCCAATCCGACAAAACATTATTTGGTTTGAACAATTCTCTTGTCAATTCCTTCAATAACTTATTCTTGAGTTTGGTGATGTGATTTATTGCCTCTTTTTCTGAACAATTTTGATTATCACCCATATAACAAGAAATAGCTGAGGTGATTTTCCCATGGAGCCTCTCATCCTACATAAACATTAGAAATATGTTAATATTTAATATACATTAAAATTTATATCTATATTTAATGTTAATAAAAAAGGGGAAAAGAATCAAAACCTCAAAATCATGGATATCATCAGTTAACTGCATACACACTCGCATGAGATGATAGAATCTAGAAGTATCAAGGTATATCTTCTCAATATCATCATCACACAAAATGTGAGATGCTAACAAGCAAGTATGTACCAATATTGGTCCAAATGATACACATTTTTCAGCAAACTTTATGTACTCATTATAGGTGGGAAAATATCCATTTGTTTTCCATCGTGCTTCCTCAAAGCAAGCTTCTATATAATCTTCCCACTAAATGACAATACAATATACATGTTAAATCTATTTCAATATTTTTTTCCATGATCTATATAGCTAATTCTATTTTTGAATATGATCAAAATGATATTTTGTAGGGATACAAAGTACATATAATAATATTAAATTTATTGTCTAAATTTCATATAACCTAAGTATAATGTCAAACTTACAAATAACTAATAATTATTTTTATTGGTAGTAATATATTACTTTTTAGTATAAACCTCAATAATTTTATTTATTTTTGGTGAAATATACATAACAACATGATAAATATAAGTTGGTGCGTTGTTACTTCTTTGGGATACTATATGATTAATACATTAGCAAGTCTAAAATAACAATGTAATTTAGTAATTTTATTTTGGTTCTCTATTTAATCATATTAATATCCATCAACCATCAAAATCAAGAATACTGTTAACTTTCTAGGTAAAAAATGTCACATACTGATTACTCAACCCTTAATTTCTTTTTGTTAGTTTCATAAGGTTCCATTTCTATAAGACCTAATTATGTGGAAAATAAATTTAGTTGTGATTTCTAATGGCTCTAAAATTTCACTACTCTAGCATCTAATCTACTATTTATTTCACTAATCTAGCATCTAATCTAGTATTTATTTCACTAATCTAGAATTTAACCTAGTATTTATTTGATATTTTTTTCTTATATAATGTACATTGTGTATTAAAAAATAAATTAAAATCTTGGGTCTTGAAGAAGTATACATACTGCTTTTGTAACAAAAGGCATCATGTCACGTCCTTGCTCTTTAGTAGCATCACTTGTTAATTCATGAACTGTTTTGAAAACAAATTCAATGCATGTCTTGAGGTTGTTTGGAATGTCTTTAATAATAGAAATATCCCAACCTTGAGAAATGGCATCTGTAATACATTTGAGTTGCTCAAGTGTTGCGTAATCATCAAAAATGTCATCCAAGAGTGTGACAACACATGTGATTTTTGTCATAGCAATTCTACTTCTAGAAAGCTCCAATTTATCTGTTGCACAAACTGCCCAAAGCAGATATTCCATTGTTCGCTCCCTTGTTGCAACTAGCTTGGAGATGCCAGAATTCTCCCACCAACTACAACATAAATTAAGATTTATAAGAAAATTTTAAAAAATTAAAATAAATATTAATTCATATAAAATTATAAGATTTATAAACTATTTAAAAATCATTTATATTGAAATGTAAATTATATTTTAAAATTGAAATCATTCATTAGAAATTATAGTGTTATTCATCCTATTCATTCAATTTATTGTTATATATTTATAGAAATAAATATCTTATACAATTATTTAAAACAATCTTATAAATTAGGATATAATGGTATCATTATATTATACACTACAATAGAGAAAAGTTGGATGAATAGTGAATCTCAACACAAACATTATTATATTTCAATCCGTTTAATTCTATTCAATTTGTTTAAAAGATTGAGATATCTTGTGTGCATTATTCAAGTATTAAAGAATGGAGTAATATGTCTTAGAATATTAGAAGAAATAAAACACTTCAAGTATCTCTTTGTTACCTTGAGAGTTCTTTCATCTCTAACTTGTACTGAAATTGCAGTATGTTAAAATCCAATTTTGCCAGCTCTAAAATTCTTTTGTCTTTCAACCTAAAGAAAACAATTAAATCTTATAGTTAACATATATAAGACTTTAAATATCTTAATAAAACAACAATATTTTGATTATACCTTTGCTTGTCTAACTCATATATTTGTATGAAATTTGGTGCCTCCCATCTAATAAAGGTACGAGACCATTCATAAATGAGAGCATACTCCACCTATAAAATGAATATTAAATATTTAAAAAAAAGTTAAAAATCATATATCAATTTGTGCTTTTCTACTCTAAATACATTGATCAGTATCTTAAATATGCTAAAATAATTGAAAAGGAAAATCAACTTATTACCTCTTTCAGAAAACTTCTCTTATATGTATCATCAGAATTTTCTACTAAGTTTTTTAGATATACAGCGCTAAAGGCTTTGGCCTCTTCCATAACAATTTCTCCAGAAAATGCTAAACCGGAAACTCTTAAAAGATTGAGCATACTTCTCATCACATCCTCTTCCTTAATATTATTTTCATCGTTATCATTGTTCCCTCCATAAAAAGTGAACTGCCCGTTATTGTCCTTGAAATTCTTCAATGTATCTTCTCATTATACATAAAAACAACTAATTAATCATGTTTCTAAATATGCAAATAAAAGGTATTAATGATATCAATTTTTCACAATCTATATCGATTTTTGTCGCTGTTTCTGAATTCGATTATGTATGTTTTCTTGCATCAATATTTCAGATCGCAATCTATATCGATTTTTGTTGCTGTTTCTGAATTCGAAAATGCATGCTTTCTTGCATCAACATTTCAGATCACACCCTGTGATCCATCATCATGATAATAGAGAGCTCCATTTTCTACATCTTGAGCTCTCTAACATGCTGATGGTGAATCACATAATATGATCTAAAATGTTGATAGAGAAAACACAGAATCAAATTAAAAAATAATAAGAATAAAAAAATAAAATATATCATAAAGAGATTGAAAAGCATCTCGACTATTATTTGGGTACCTGCAGAGACATCATAACGATGTAGTCGAAGAAGTCTGAGTCCTAAAGCTGTGGCATTCAGATTCGATCTACAACTTTCACATCCCAATCCTATCCCCACACTTCCATCCCAAGCTCTGCCCCACAAATTAACTCTCTTTGTTAATCTTTCCAAGCTTGAATAATCCATTGCAAATGAAAAATAGCAATAGTTCTGTCTATATATATGTATATAACAAATTACAATCTATATATTGACATTTTACAAACCGGTAAACGTAATCAAGAGCTTCTTTTATCTCAGCCTGAAAATGTCGATCTATTCCGAGGCATTGCAATGCATCAATCATCTCAAGCCGCTCTATCAGATCGCAATCTCCAGTTTGCATTTGTTTTAAGAACATTTTCACTTCTTTCACTAGTGTTTCCACACGTTCGCGGTATTCAGATCCCTGAAAAATGCAAATCAGCAAAGAAGAAAAATTCCAGAAGATTATAGAAAGAAACAGAAATAGTTATTTACCGCGTTTGATGTTTCGATAGATTGCACAAAATCATCATCCCAATGATTGAGAGCATTAGATGGTATGGAAGAAACAGAAGAAATGTGGTCTCCCTTCAAATTAGCCATCGCAGAAGCACTCGAAAATGGTTTAACTTCAAACTAAACAGATATTAGAAAAGTTTAATGCTTGTGCTCAACTTTACACGTACATTGCTATTTAGAGTGCTTTTTAGTGTAAATTCAGGGTACGTGCAATCTGCTCCTGTTTTTGACCGCTTAGGTCGCTGGTGTGGTAGTTGATGTTTTTCCTTTGATCAACGGATGACATGGAAACACTATTTTTGTCTTATGTAAATGTAAAGAGTTTGATTTTTTTAGCTTTCTTCTTTATTGATTGAGTATTTGTGATTAGGTAGTAAAATTTGTATTTTTGTTTTTGATATTCAATGATGTTGATTTGTAAATATTAAAAAAATATATATATATTAATATTTTTGAATTTGTATAATATATGTAATGGTTTTTTTTTTAATGATAAATTGGATGATTTGAAATAAAAATTTATTTATAATTCATGATCATAAATTTTAACAAATAAAAAAATAATATTATTAATTAATATTGTTAAATTGCTGAAATTTGCATACCAATGTCAATTTTCACAAGTGGAATCAAATCATAAAGCTGATAATTGTAATTAAAAGATAACCAATATTTGTATACAATGTCAATATCGTAAAAAAGTTCAATTATATTTAAAAAGGATGCTTATCTCATTTCACCAAGTGAAGGCACATGTTATACAAAATTGAGCATATAAATAGTACATCAAGTAAAATCATTTGAATCTTATCGAATCCGGAGGGTAAATTTATGAAAATCTTAAAATTACAATAATTGCCTTAATATTAATTCAGCGGACCGACTTGCGTTAGATAATGAGATTGTGCAATCGATCCCCTCTTTAGTTTCTCAAGAAGATAATAAGAAGCTTATGGCTCCCTTTACTCTAGCTGGACTGAAAGAGATAGTCTTCTCCATGCATCCAGAGAAGGCCCAGGTCTGGATGGGTTTACGACACTATTCTTTCAAAAGTGTTGGGAGTTTATAGGGAATGACGTATTGCTAGCCTTGGAGGAATCTAGTAGAAATAGGTCTATTTTTAAAGAGCTTAATACTACTCTTATTGCTATCATTCTGAAGGTGGATAATCCTACTTCGTTCTCGGATTTTCGTATGATTGCCTTGTGTACTACTTTATATAAAATCTTTACTAAGGCAATTTTGGTTAGGCTATCTAGGCTCCTCCCTCGGATTGTCTCCCTAGAACAGGGAGGATTTGTTCCTGGTCGAGAAACATCTGAAGGTGCGATTGTAGCTCACGAAGTTCTGCACTCCATTTCTCAACAAAAGGTTTCGGCTATGATACTTAAGCTAGACATGCTGAAGGCTTATGATCGGGTCAATTGGCAGGCTCTCAGGGTTGTTTTATATCATCTGGGCTTTTCGTGATGCTGGGTTAAGTGGGTGTTTTCTTGTATATCTTCTGCTCACTTTTCAGTTTTGGTTAATGGTTCCCCGTCAGGGTTTTTTGCTTCCTCTCGAGGACTTAGGCAAGGGGATCCTTTGTCTCCTCTTCTATTTATCCTTTTGGTAGAAGCATTAAGTAGGGCCATCTTTAGTGCTACAGCTTCTGGTTTGTGGTCAGGTATTAGAATAGATGGCCTCCCTTCTCCGCAATCTCATTGCTTGTTTGCGAATGATATGCTTCTATTCGGGGCAACCTCTCTGAGGGAGGCTCGTGTTATTAAGAAAATTATCTATGATTATGCATCTTTTTCTAGACAAAGTGTTAATAATCATAAATCCAAAATCTTTTTTGTGAATGTCTCCCCTCTAGTTAAAAATAGACTCGTCCGCTTTTGGAGTTTTCAAGTTGGGACTCTTCCATGTGTATACCTGGGCATTCCTTTTTTTCCAGGGTCAGATAAGGCTTCCTTTTGGAACAAAATTATTCATTCAATATCCTCCCGAATCTCTTCCTGGAATCATAAGTGGCTGACGATGGCTAGTAAAATTCTTTTAATTAAGTCAGTTTTGAATGCCATCCCCACATATTTGATGTCCATTTTGCAGGCTCCCCCCCCCAAGTTATTAAGAACATTAGGGTCTCCCTTAGGACCTTTCTTTGGAATGATAACTTGGGTGATAAGCCAAGCATTCGTCTCTTGGCTTGGGACAAAATTTGTTGTCCCAAAGAGCTGGGGGGTGTGGGCATTCATAATTTAGCTACTCAGAATAAGGCTTTGGGGGCAAAATTGGTTTGGAAGTTATATGCTAACCCTCATAGTAAATGGGCTGCCATCATGTTTGCTAAGTATTTAAGGGGTGCTTCCAGAGAAAGGATTTTTACTGCCTCATCTCTTCCAAAAGGTTCGGCTAATTGGAAGATTTTGGTTTCATGTAGGATAGTTATTTTACCACATCTATCCTGGGTTGTCAATAATGGGAAGAAAGTCTGGTTTTGGGATGAAGTCTGGAATGGGCACTCTGCCCTTTCAGCTATCCAAGACTGGTCCCCTTTGTCTGGTATTCTATTAGAATTTTGGGGGCCTTTTGTTGGCAATTATTTTGACATTGTCTCCTATGGTCCTTGTGTGATTGTGAAATGGAAGATTATCCCTCCCTTGTCAGTTGATATTAATCTTATTCTAGCTTTTGTGGAAGAACTTCACAAAAGACCCCTTGTTTTCCAAAATAAAGAGGACTACTTGGTTTGGATTAAGAGTGTTGCTGGTTCTTATTCAGTTAAAGAAGGTTATAATTCTTTAGTTTAGACTTCTCCATCCCCTTGCTGGCCTACTAAGCTTTTTTGGCACCTAGATTGTCTACCAAAAGCAGGGTCATTTGCTTGGTTGGCAGTCCAAGATAATGTTCTCACCGGAATGCACTTGGACAGACTTGGGATTATGGCTATATTTCCTTGTGTTTTTTGTGGTCATTGTATGGAATCCATGGATCATATTTTCTTGTTTTGTCCATTTGCTTATGAGTGCTGGTATTGGCTATTTGGCATGCCTGGCTGGTCTTTTGCGACAGGTCCCAATCTTCTTTTGCATTTCATGGCCTGGCCCTTGTTGTTTTCCTCATCGTTCTATTCATCCCTTTGGGTTGTGGCCCCATCACTGGTAATTTGGAATATTTGGCTTGAAAGAAATTCTAGAATTTTTAATCATAAAAATGCCACTTTCTCTGAAGCAATTCGTAAAATTCAAACCTCCATCAGTGAGGTGGTTCTTTTGTTCATTCATAAAAACTTAGATCATCTCAGTTCTTTCTCTCATTGGGATAATCAAGTTACTTGGAGATGGTCCGCACTTCATTTGTTGCCTTCCCATGGGGCTGTATCAGGAGGTCTATCTTCTTTGGTTAAACAAAAATTGGTTAGATGGACTCCCCCTCCATTCCCTTCATTCAAACTTTAGTTTGATGGAGCCTCAAAGGGGAATCCGGGAAAGCCTAGTATTGGAGTAGCTATTTTTTATCATTCTTCAAAAGTCATCAAAGCTGTGGGTAAAAAAATTGGACACGGTACCAACAACACGGCTGAGTTTCAGGCTTTATCCTTTGGGCTTGATATCGCTCTTTCATTAAACATTAAAGACATTGTTATTGAAGGAAATTCCATGGTCGTGTTTCAAGTGGTTGTAGCCAAGAAATTTCTATCTTGGCATCTTCAATATTTCTTAGATCACATTCTTTAGCAGTTAAAAAGCTTTTCCACTTTTTCAATTTCTCATTGTTTTAGGGAGATCAATGTCATTGCGGATTTTTTAGCAAATAAGGCTATTGTGGAGGGTGTCGACTTACTGGAGGTCTCTCCCTCGGACATTCCTGCATCTTGCATGAACACGCTTTCTTTATAGGTGGTCCTGCTTCTTGAAATCCTACTTCACTATCTATGCTTTGTTAGTATATGTAGTAAGGATGTTGGCCTTCATGACAATTTTGTGCTATTGATATCTTATGTTAGATTTCATTCATGGGGTAGGAAATTGGTTGGGTTTCTTCTATTGGTCTGATTAAGCACTTGTTTTTCCCTCTTCTCTTCATTTGGTATCATGGTCTATCAGTGATTCAGGTAGTTGTTCTAATGATTGGGGATATTATGCTATTCGCTAGCTTTATCATTGTGTGATCATCCTCATATTAGCAGGTTTCTTTCATGATGTGATAATTATGACATGGTGATCCCGGTCTCAGTTATATCGATTGTTGGTGGGAACTTATGGCTATCATTCGATCTTTGTCTTGCTTTTCACTCTAACATCATGTTCTATTTTCTATGGAGAATTCTTTCCAAATTCAGTGGATGGTGGCTTTTTCTGAGGAATTGGAAAGAGAAGTTAATGTGGTATTGCAGAGGTTTTCTTATTTTGATATTTATTCCTTTGGTTACTACTTTGGATTATTCTTTGGTTTGGTCTCATCCTCCTCCTTTAGGATCTTCAATATCCTTTCCTACTTCTTATTTGGATCTGTCTATGTTTTCTCAACATATTTGTGATGGCAGGATCTCTTATTCTTGGTTCTCTCATGGCTCTAAGTTTTGTTTTCTTCAGAGCTTTGGATTCTTGTGGTGTTTAGACAGGCAGGATTTTGGGGTGATGGCTCTGATTTATTGGTGGACATTCTTGAATCCATCTTCAGATGCTCCTTGTTAGACTGATTCTTACAGCTTCCTTTATATCTAATGTGGATGGCAATGCATTGCAATGTATTTGGGGGGTTTTGGTATGCCTATGGGATTTTTGTAATGGGTATATAGACTTATGTTTTCTTGAGCAATACTGAAGGGTTTTCTTATTGGTTCTTTCCCTTCAGTGCTCTTTGAACCAGACACATGTAAAAATATATATAATCAATATAATTTTAATGGTCTCATCCACTTTTATAAAAATAAAATAAAAAATTATATGAACCTAATTTTCAAATGGTCAATAAATTTTGTAGATTATCCTCAAGCTTCAACCAAAATAATTGAAAATAAATTATACTATTTTGAAAGATATATATGAATTTTTAAAAATTCTACAAATAGACAAAAGATATTTTGGATTTTGCAGGAATCCAAAACCCATTTATAGAATACTACAAATAGATACAACACAAACTAACAACAGTCTAGCATCAGCTAAACACCATAAACTAGGAAATAAACAATTAGTCGAAATAGCCATAAGGTCAAAGTCATCATACAAGAAAGCTCACCGACACATAGGCAAAGGGTTTGGCAAGGCTCCCATAACCATAAGACCCAGTAAAATAAAAACATAACATAAAGAAAACACCTAAGTGACTAGATTTTGAAAAGGCTCTCATAACCTTCAAAATAAGGGCAATAGATGTTCCTCTCACGCAACCTATAACATGAATATGAGCACCAACAAAGGGTTTTGAGAAGCTCCCATAACCATAAGGAAAAAGTCTCCAAAATCTCCCTTATAGAAAGTTCCCACCTCTCCTACAAATACCATCTCCACCTCAATAGAAGATTCCCCCACCTCAATATGGTCGATAGAGGAAGAAAACAATAGTTAAAAGAGCTGAACTTGAGCCTTCCCTACTTCCATATAGTCAAGGAAATGAAACAAGGAAATGAAATGGAGTAGCTAAAGTCCCCTTATAGAAGCTTCTAACCTCTCCCACAAATTCATTCTCCACCTCAAAAAGAGACACCTCCACCTCAATATAATTAGCAACATATGAAGAAAGGAGAAGAGAAAGCCAAATGGTTACCTTGACTACAAGAAGATTTTCCACCACTATAGGTGAAGAATCCAATCCACTTCCATAGGAGAAACATGGAAAAAGACCAAGGAAAGAGCATCACCAGCCAATTTATGAAAAAATAAAAAACTTAAAACTACTAGGCTCCAACTTTACTCAAAAGGTCAAACTTCTCCTCAAAAGAAGAGAAAACCTCTAACAAAAATTAGAGAAAACTAGCAAAATGAATCGAAGAGAAATTGAAGAAAACAAAAAATCTCCCAACAAGATCAACAAAATGAGAATAGAAAAATAAAAATAGAGTAAAAACATTCCCCATAAATAGATCAAGAGATAAACCCCAGAAGGGGTAGAAAAATCCTCATCCATGCATGCCAGAGAAAACCCTAGCACATCCACCACAAAAACCATAGGTTCTTACAAAATAAGATAACTCCACCAATGAACCCTTTGCCAAAAGTATAGTGTCTTGAACAACCAAAACAAATAGCCACCCATCAAACAAGGAGAGACTAGTGAAGAACTGAATAAAATAAGCAACACCACTAAAGAGACCCTATATAGAAGCCAACATTAGGACAATAAAGTGTTGCCCCAAATAAATAAAAAATAGATCTAATATCTCTATCAAAATGGAGCAAACCCAAAATGGATTGAATGAAATGATTCCCCCACACAAATATTGATAATGGAAACCATAAGAAATACATCCCTAGTTGGATCCGGCTCGTCATCACACCCAAAAACCCTACCTTTGTCTCTTGACCTAGTTTCCCACAAAGCAAAATAAAGTATCCAAACTAGAGAAGAATGGAACACAAAGAAACACACAATGGGGGTAACTAAGAAAATGAAAACCTATAGAACATACATAGACAAAGACCTAGTTGTAGATCCACCCTCAGACAAAGACTTAGTTGTAGATCCATGCTCATCTGCATCATCACCTTCCCCATCTACAACCTCTCCCTCCTCCAAAGAAACCCTCACACCCACTCCACCAGATCACAACTCTTCCCACCTCCGCACTCCTTTTAATATTAGTTTGTATGTTGCAGAAAAGCATGTTATGATACAAAAAATATTGTTAATCTACAATTTTATCTTGCTTAAGAACAAATATCCATTACATTTACCAATACTATGACAAATATTTTTATTTTACATTATAAGCACTACTTAACAAGGTAGAGGTGAACATTCAAGGTTGACATCTATTTAAAAAAGTCTTTATACATATGTGCATTCAACTAGCCAATCTCAAAAAATGATGATAATTTCAAACAAAATATTTTATAAAATAGTCCCATATAAATATAAATTTATCTATGTTAATAATATCACATATTTCTATTTTGCTAGTTTTTTCCTACCATTTTACTTGTTATTCCCCTGTTATGTTTTTGGGGTAATTTTAAACCATATTATATACATTCAACATGACTCAATTCACATGTGAAATGTCAATAATAAAATCATGTGCAACTTGTGAGAAACTCTATGAGAATAGATATGTATAGGAAAAAGTAGTTCATGTATGTCATCCATTCAAAAAGGTGTATCACATATTAATCGTATTCAAAAATATTAGAATGTATTATATAAACTATTAACCTATTAATATTTTAAAATATGTTTATAAGAATTCAACATTAGATGGATTTATAGTAGATCTAATTTGTTAATAATATGATACTTTCATAAGGTATAGAATCCAACATGTAATAAAAGTAGTAATGCATGCTAATTTAAATTAGCACGTTGATAAAGTGTAGCAATAATAGAACTTTTTACCAAAGACAAGAAATATAATTTTTAAACTATAGTATAATTTTGTAGAAATGAATATTTAATGACCACCACTTGATAGAAACATTATCCTTCAATATTTTAACTAGATCAAAAAGAACTTTAAATATTCATTTCTTGACTCCCTTATCATGATATGTGAAGCCATCTCCAAATGTATAAAAGCATTTAACTCCCCTACTGGAGATTGAAGTAAAATTTGTCCCATTCAAGTAGAAATTTCTTTGGATTCAGAAATTCCTATGTTAATTCTATAAGCAATTGGTCAAAAAGGTTCTTGATATGAATTAATGCCTCTTCTTCAGAATATTCGAGATGATTCTTCATATAGGAATAAATTGCTAAGGTTGTTTGTTCATGTAGCTTGTCATCCTTCAAAATCATAAGAATATGTTAATAGTATAAGCATGATAAAACAATTATCTATATTTAATTATCAACTTGAAATAGAAGGAAATAAACCAGAAAATCTTGAATATCATAAACTATGTGCCCAATCAACTATATAAGCTCATAGAATATTAATTTATTGAGAAATATTTTCTTGATAGCATCATCTTTGAAATTAAGAATTGCTAAGAGGATTGAGTGCAATGATAATAGTCCACTTGCTCCAGTTGTTGCAGCAATATTTTTGTACTCATTATAGGTTGGAACATATTGACCTTCTTTCCGTTGTGCTCATTTTAAACTAGTTTCAACATAATGTACCCACTAAAACACAATATTCTAAAAATTCTTAAAATTCATTCCGCAATGATTTTATTTTATGATCAATATACTTATTTTGTCTTTGAAAATTGTCATAAAAACATTGTCGAAAAAATTATGCATCCAAAAAATTATAAATATATTAATTATTTTTCTTTAATAATAGTGAAAAGGTTAATAAATAGCTATAACTTAATTCTATTTTATATTATTTACACTAATTATTGGAATAAACTTAAGAATATATACGTAATTCTAAAAAAAATTAATTTAATTTAAAACTCTTATTTTTATTTTTATAATATTATACATGCACTTATAAAAAAGTTTAATTAACAACACAATCTAAATGCATATGAAATACTATGAGATTAAATTTGTTGTATACAGTGATTTAATATTTCTAATGTTAATTTAAATAAAATATAAAATATATAATTTTATTTTTCTATATAGCATATTAACTAAGATCAAATTATAGTTTCAACTAAAATTATGAAAGTATACATACCGCTTTTGTAATGAATTGCATCATGTCATGTCCTTGGATTTGAGTTGCCTCACTTGTCAGTTCATGTAATGTTTTCTGAAAATAAATTATACATTTTAAAAAAAATTGGTTGAAATATTTTGTACAATATGAATATCCCAACCTTGAACAATAGCCTTAATAACAAGCTAGATGTGCTCAAGGGTCAAGTGATCATCAAAAAGTTCATCTAATAAAGAAAAATGAGTTGCTTCTTTGGCCACAGTTATTTTGGTACTACCAAACTTTGCATTATCTACCACACTAACTACCAACAAATAATATTCAATTGAATGCTCTCTAACTACAATCAATTTTGAGATCCCAAAATTTTGCCAACAACTACAACGAAAAATTATCAAATTAAATGTTACCTAAATTCCTAATTGAAATTGAATCAAAATTATAACAAATGATATCCTCGCATTTGAACATAGTGGGATGATTAATAACACCTTTTATGATTGGAAATCATAATTTCAAGAAAATGAATACAGATAGAAGAATAATTTAGAAAAGGTAAAGAGATAATGTACTTCAATAGAGCAGAATAATGTTGAAATGTACCACATATGATGTTTGCATAGATTGCACAAACTCATCAAAGTAGACATCGTAGAAGAAATGTGCAGTCTTCTCAACTTTACAAATTTACAAGTTGAATGTTGTGTGCATTGGAAAAGTGGACCTATATCTATATCTGAATACACAACACTTCAATAAGTCATTAGATGAATGGTTAGTAATCAATAATCAGTGAATAATAAAACCATTACAAAGCGACCTATTGCCTTCTAATAGATGTAAGTTTTAGTCTTGCTCTCAAATTTCTTTATGCAACACCAGTGACTAGACGACACCTAAATGAAGGATTTAATCTATATGCACACAAAATTGAGCCAAATGGATGCAATATTAATCTAGATGAGTAAATATTGAGCTAGATGAATTAAAGAAATCATGATTAAATTAATATTCAATAAACTAAGATGTAATATTCTCAATCCACAAAATGTCAATGAACTTAGAGAAAAAACAACATAATAACAATAAATCTCCAAGGTAATTTGAATGAGAGATGAGACCCTGAATTTATAGAAAATCCAAAGAGAGACCAACGGTTAAGATCGATTAATGATGAGCGGTCGAGATTCTCCAAAAGGAAGCACAATTGAGGTTAATTGATGTGATTGGCTGCTTTTCTCAGCTTTAAAGGAAATTGAAATAAATTTAAGATAAAATCAAAAAAACTGATTTATTCCATATGTTTATTCAATTTTGATATTTAATTGATTTAATTGCTTTTCTGAGATTTTTTAATTTAATTAATTTATTTTCTGCAAATTAATTCCTTTTTAATTAATTTCTTTTTTTAATAAATTAATTTCTTTTTAATGATTTAATGGTAAAGTAATTTATTAATTAAATATGCTAGGATATTTAATTAAATAAATAGGATAATTGATTAAAATGATTTACTTCGAATGATTATTTAATTAAATAAATATTTAATTAATATAGAATGATTTATCTGCCATGTGGCATTGATGATTTAGGAATTAATTAATTAGGTGCTCATGATTGACTTAATTACCTTTGGTTAGGACCTTGGTGATGTAGCTAGGATTAGGGGCCCATGGTTTAGGTGACCATTTTTAGGGTGTTACATTTGCCCCTCTTTGAATTGATATGCGAGCAATGCGTTGATTGAAAGAATAGTTGATGTCGAAAAGATATCAGTTCTGAACTCGATGGATCACAAACCGATGAAGTGTGAGATGTTCAGCTTGATTTGAAGCGATGAAGTTGAACATGTATATTAGAGCGATACTAATCCTGACCTTGATTGAACTTAGGACTGATGAAGAGTGAGATACCAATCTTCAACTTGATCGATCAAGAAGCGGGTACCGATCTTCAACTTGATCGATCAAGAAGCGGGTACCGATCTAGAACTTGATTGAACTAGAATTGGTTAAGCAAAGAGATAAAATCAATTCCGAAATTGATTTACCAAGAACCCATTAGTGAAACAGAATGTCTAGCTTGATTTGAAGATTGATTTAGATGAGGACAAAATTGATATGCCCCTAGAGATTGACTGAATTTTGATTAATCTTTGATTGAAAATATTTTATGCTCGACTTTAAATGAAAATTTGAAAAATTTCTCGACTTTTGATGATGTAATCATTGGTAATGTTGATGTAATGAGTATGCCCCCTAGGGAGAGAAATCAAAAGATAGCGAGATCGCAGTCATGTTAGGCAATTTTATTTAATAAAATGATATATCGATGATAATATAAGCATGATGATTGATTGGAGAATTAAATTGGGATCAAAATTGATTCAAAAAATATTCGAGTGGAAAGTGATGCAAAGAATGACACGAAGATGAAAGTGTCAAGTGGTCAATGTTGCGAAAATTTGACTAGAAAATTGATGTTAGATTTCGATTTCAATTCCAAAAATCTACTCGACACGGTTCATTTAGTAAAGAGTACAAATTTTTGTGTCAATCAGAGCAAGTTTGAAAATTAGGGTTTCACCTATATAAGGGGTTGAAGGGGTCATTTTCAATTCATTTTTACCTCTCAAAGGTCAAAATTTCAAAAACCTTCTCTAGAGCAAAATGGCAATTCCCATTGTAGATCACCGATTTGAGAACTAGAGACTACATAATCGACCTTGAAAATACCCAGCAGTGGTAAGTGATCGATCTTAAGCCTCTTTCATTCCAAATTTCCTGAATTTTGTTTGTTGAATTTTTCATTCGAAACTTTGTTTTAGTTTGTTCCGAGTCGTTTTATTGTATGAAAAACTAGGGTTTGTCGTACGAGTAACTAGTCATTAATTTTTTCTCATATTAAGTCATTAGCTTTTGTATGGTGTATACCCTTGAATCATACATGTTATGTCATTATATACCATTTTGTCATCTTGTGTGGAATAGAAACTCGTATAAGATAGTTTACTCATACGACTCATAATCTTTACTCGTACTAGTTGCTACTTTTCTATACTTACTCGTATGGAAAAAAATGTATGTTTTTAATGATCAAAACATCAAATTTTGAATTTCATTCTTGTAAATTTGGATTCATTAGCACTTTTGACACATTCTTAGCTCAAATTTGATCATATAGTGATGATTTTGTGTTGAATTTTGCAGGTTCAGTTTCTTGATATTCAGTTCACATGTACATATTTACCTATTATGAGATTAGTGCGATACTTATCAGACGCACATAGAGATCACATCGGTTCATGTGGATTTGGACACTTACTGCAGATGCCTGATATCCACGTGAATCACGAATTGTTGACTGCGCTAGTTGAGCAATTTCATAGTGAGCATAACACCTTCCACCAACTGACTCGGGAGATGACTATCACTCCTAAGCATATATACAAGATTTTGAGGATGCCATTTGCTAGAGATAAGGTTGATTATGATGAAACTCAATGACAAGGCATTGAGGCACTTAGATGCATATTTCAGGATGGCACTATCTTGGATCAATCTATCACTTAGGATGATTTGTTGAGCAGGCATGGAGCATAGTTCCCTATGGCATGTGTTTTGGCTGGCATTATTGGTTGCTTCGTGATACCTAATAGTGGACATAAGGGATTCTTATGTGCATGGGGTAGGATTTTGGAGAGATTGCTTATTCATTCAGTTAGATTAGGTTGAGGTTCATGCTTACTCACGCATATGTACCATGAGATCCATGAGATCACCTATAGAGGGGAAAAGAGTATGGTGGCAGGTGTTCTAGTTTTGTACATTTAGGCTTGGAAGCACATCCCAGTTTGCCGACTGATTGTAGATGATTCACAATAGGATGGCCAACCTATTGTATATAGATATTTTGGCTATATCACATAGCCTTACATGGGAAAAGATAGATTTTTGGATGTGACAGTTAGATGACCTGATAGCAGTAGTTTGGAGATTGTACAAGGGTCTAGAGAAGTGGGATGACTAGAGGAGGCAGCTGAGAGATATTTTTATGATGCAACCACTTTTGGGTAGATCTTTAGTTATTATAGAGCATTTTATAGTTAGTAGGATTTTGAGGCAGTATGGGAGGCCATAGAGTATCTCCCAAGAATTTACATTTTATGCTAGATTTGTGGATGAGGAGAGATGAGGATGGGGGCCTAGGCTGTCATATGCCCTGACCATGTAGGAGTTAGTGGGTTTACAGCTGTAGAGATGGGAGTACCTTGAGGATGTTGCATATACAGGAGTATTGCCCCAGTTTAGAGATTGGTTTTAGAGATATCCCTTTCCTCGATTCATAGATCCTAGAGAGCATGCTCCACATATAGATGAGGTTAATGATGTGCCAGTCTGATCTCAAAGAGAGGTGACACCTAGGAGCAGTGGAGGAGATCTGGGTGCGAGTACCAGCAAAGTAGTAGTAGGGCGATAGCGGTGGAGGAGAGAGGGAGGATCATTAGGATCAGTTGACGAAGATGCAAGTGGTGATAGGGGAGGAGAGGCTACAGTAAATGTTGTGATGGGTGAGGCAACGGACCTTGGCGGTGAGGATGCTCCTAGATAGGTACGACAAAGGGAAGAGGAGCGAGGTGTTGGAGGTGAGGAGGGAGGAGAAGGTCAGACACATAAGGATATCATTTGTATCTTGAGGGGTAGAGTATGAGGCTTGCAAACACAGATGGTAGTGATGCAGACATAGATTGCACAGTGTGAGCGATAGCTACAGAGCTTGAGTATAGAGCAGGACTTGGATATTCAGAGAGTGAGATCCGAGAAAGACTAGGAGATTCAGAGATTGAGAGCAGAGATAGCTGCCTCTCAACGTGAGGTCCTTCACCAGTCTACCCGAGTAGCATATTATGTACCAGCTTATAGTGCATCAGTGTAGATAGATAGATAGGTGGTGTCATATTCCTAGTACATGGCTTGATCAAAGGGAGCTAGGGCACCCAAACAGGATGATGCCCTTGTTCAGCTGCCACCACCTCCTCCTCCAAGCTACGAGGGAGAGGCAGAGAGTTAAATTTTTAGATATCTCCCAGATTTTGTACCCCACCTTTTTAGTTTATATGATTCTTGCTCCGATCGATAGTATTTATGACATTTGATATCATTTGTACCCTTTGACATTGATATTTGATGAGATATATATGAGTTCATGATTTGAGCTCATTCGTCCTTGTGTTATTGATATGAGATGATTAATGAGATGTCCTTGATGCTATTCTTCTATATGAATACATTTATTTTCAGTATGTATGTATGTAATGCTGATGAATATGGATGTTTTTGTTTCTTTTCATATGCAAATAAATGATTTGATGAATGAAAATGATGATCTAATAATGCAAATGTTTTTTTTTTTTTTTCATGCAATAGTATGAATGCAAAGGAATGTGTAATGGGCTTATGGATCTATATGATATGGTCATGTATGTAGCTAGGACATGTATGCAAAATAGGAGTGAGGCATTGGATTTTAATTTGCTATTTATCATCACTGAGCATAAATGTGGGAATAAACACAAGAACCAAGACACAAAGAGCCAAGATGACCTGAATGTCACATCCTTTTTAATATAGCAAGTGAACATAAGCATCAAGGCATAAAGAGACAGGATGACCTGAATGTGGATTGCGTGAAAACACACTAGACAAAGCAGATTTCCTTCCTTGTCATATGCAATATTGATTATCTTGTCTGCAATGACCCTTGTACCGTTCATATCCTAGGACAAATAAAGCATGTATCCAGATTGCATGATAAATAAATTTACTCAAAACAAACAAGGAAATGATTCCAACCTCCCTGTAGCATACAAATAAATGGAGTCAAGGTATGTGTGGTGATTTCATCTTGATGTGAAGGAACTTATCATAGACACCCATCTTATGAGATGTTTTCAGATCATCAAAATTATTCCTACGAGCAAAAAACAAAGAAAAGAATTATGCCCCCAGTCCTTGCTCCTCTTAGTCAAGATGGACTTCTTCAAGTTACTTAGAGGGAATAATAATAAAAAACCAATTGAAAAGACAACACACAAAAAAATTTCATTCATATTTGAAACAATTTTAGTGATTGTTTTCATTGTTCTTATTTTGACTGTTTACTCAGTGGTAAAACTTTGTAGTGGATAAGAGACAAGTGACTAACTCAAAATGGATGACTTGGTACTACCAATAGAAAGATGACTTGGTAAAACTTCTTAGGACATTTAGATTGATTAGTTGATTACACTAAGACTAGGACATTGATCGGTTTCAAGCCATGAGGGTTCCAAGAAGAACCAAGGTGTCACAAAAGTGACTGAAGGATATGTACAAGCTAAAGAAAAGATGCTGGAAAGTAGGAAATAAAATAGTAAATGCCAAATTTGTGTTGATAGATGGAGAACTTTAGTACAAGACGTGCCTGTTTACCAAGTTTTCACCTTCTTGGCAGATATTCTCTCTCTTTTTTTACTACCAAGGTGCCTATTTACCAGGTTTGCACCAAGGCATTTAATTTTCTTCCAACTTATATTTTGATTTTTTTATTGTTTTCTCTTTCCTTCTTTTTTTTTTCTTCAAGTCTTTTAGCTGTATAGATTGTTGGAACAAACAATGCTAACTGTAGGATTTCTTCAAGTGGATGGTGTTGATTGGTTCGCAGAGCTATTCTCCTTCCAATGTTGAGAGTTGACAAGTGCCAGAGCCAAAGGCTATAGTAACGATGTAGGGACCCAGCCAGCTGGGTTCAAACATCCCCTTTTGCTCTCCAAACTATTGATTTTTAGGATTCTCTCTTAAAACAAGATCACCAACCTGAAATTCTCTGTGTCGAACTTTCTTGTTATAAACTCTAGACATTCTCTTTTGGTAAGCTCTCAGATGATCAAATGCCACTTGCCAGCGTTCATCCAGCAATTGTAGTCTTGCAATCTAGATATTCTATGATCTTCATTAGTAATAAGACCTTGCAAAGAAACTCTTAAAGAAGGCATTTCCACTTCAATAGGCAATACTACTTCGGTCTCATACACCAAAGAAAAAGATGTAGCCCCAGTAGGTCTTCTCATACTTGTTCTATAAGCCCATAGTTTCGGATTGAGATACAAATGCCAATCCTTTCCAAATTTGTTGATCATTTTGTGCAAGATAGTCAACAAATTTTTATTAGATTCTTCACCTTGTCCATTACCATGAAAGTAGTATATAGAAGACCAATGATATTCAATTTTGAACATTTTGTCGAGCTCATCTAGATCCTTGTTTTTGAACTTCCTTCCATTGTTAGTCACAATCGAAGAAGGTATTCCATACCTAAAGATGATATACTTAAGAATGAACATAGCCACCTATTTGCTAGTTGCTTTGATTAGCGAAACTGCTTCAACCCGCTTAGTGAAGTATTCAGTGCTAGTTATGATAAACTTATGTCCATTAGATGATGCAAGATAGATTTGTCCGATGGGATCAAACAACCATTGCTGAAAGGGCAAATGTGTGATAAAAGGTATTATCTCTCTTACTGGAGCATGTATGAGATTCTGATGTAGCTGACATTTCTCACAAGTTTTAGCAAATTTATAGTATCATTTTCCATATCTACCCAATAGTAGCTAGCCCTTAGTAGTTTCCAAGCTAAAGTTAGGGTGTTGGAGTGAGATCCATAAATACCTTCATGGAATGCAGATAGTGCACATTGAGACTCTTCAGGTTCTAGACGCCTAAGAAAAGTACTATTTAAACCTTGCCTATACAGATTGTTAGCGATGACGACATACCGTGAAGCGTTTTGAATCAGGTTTTTTTGCTCATTATGGATGAGGTTATCAAAGATAATTTGGTCATGTAAGTAAGAGCAAATATGACTATGGTGATATGAATCATGTCCAATGATAGAATAGACCATCTAAGACTCAGGGGAATAATAAGCAGGACAATGAAGCTCTTCCACTAGCAATTCATAGTGGAACTCAAATTCTTGTAGCTATGATATAGATGCAAATGTAACCATAGCATCTATTGCTCTATTTGTCAATCTAGGAATCTGCTGAAATGATACAATGATAAATTACTTATTAAAGTCATCAACCATTCTTTTATAGGGAATCAATTTTTCATCCCGAGTTTGATATATATCATTGATCTAGTTGATTATCAATTGATAGTTGCCATGGATGTATGGCTCAACAACTTTCCATTCAATAGATAGATTGATTCCATTTACCAAGGCTTCATATTCTTCAATATTGTTTGTACAAGGAAAGAGGATCTTGTGCGCCTTTGGGATTGAGTAGCTTTGAGGACTGATAAAAAGAATTCTAACACCAGAACCTTGTTGAGTAAAAGACCCATCAAATAATATTTTCTTGGATCACTGAGTAAGATGCATTATGGATTCATTTGGAAATTCTATGTGCAAAGGTTGATTGTCTTGAAGTAGAGCATTGACAAGTTGATCTGCAATAACTTGTCCTTTGATAGCTTTGCATTCTACATATTCAATATCAAATTCTATAAGTATCATAACCCACTTAGCCAATCTCTTTGTAAGCATTGCCTTGTTGAGAAGATATTTGAGTAGTTCAATCTTAGCCACTAGTTTGATAGAATGTGCTAGCATGTAATGTCTTAATTTTTGTGATGTGAAGACCAATGTCAGACAAGCTTTCTCAATGATAATGTAGTTCATCTCATAGGACACCAACGTCCAACTGATATAATATATATCTCTTTCCTTTTTATTCTCATCTTGTTGATCCAAAAGTGCCCCCAGTCATGTATCAGTAGTTGATATTTAGAGAATCAAGGGTTTGTCTTGAATGGTGGCATTAAGATAGATGGATTAGAAAGATATTCCTTGATCTGCTTTATGGCTTATTCACAATCTTCATCCCAATTATATGTAACTCCTTTCCATAAACATTTTGTGAATGGTTGAGATTTATCTACGAGCTGATAAATGAAGCCTCTTATTGATTGGAGCCACCCTTGTAGAGTCATCATTGGACTGACATTCTTTGGAGGTGGCATTTCCATTATAGCTTTAAGTTTTTCTTGGTCCACTTTAATTCCTTATGCTAAAACAATGTATCCTAGGAGCTTGCTAGATGTAACTCCAAATGCACATTTCTTAGGATTTAGTTTGAGTTTAAATTTTTCCATCTTGTCTAAGATTGGACCCAATTTTGAGAGATGTGTTGACCTTTTCATAGATTTCAGTAGGGTATCATCGATATAGTCCTCCATGTTTTTGTGCATCATATCATGAAAGAGTGTTGTTACATCTCTTTGATAAGTGGCTCTCGCATTCTTTAAGCCGAAGGGCATCACAGTCCAGCAAAAAGTTCCCTATGCACAAGTGAATGTTGTTTTCTCTTTATCCCCAGGTGCAATTTTGATCTAATTGTATTAAGAAAAACCATCCATCAGAGAGTAGATTTCATAGCCAGCAGTCATGTCCACTATCATTTCTATGTTAGGTAGTGGAAAATCATCTTTTCGACATGCTTTGTTTAAATCTCTAAAATCAGTGCAAACATGTATTGATTTGTCAGGTTTAGAAATAGGTACAATATTAGATATCCACTCAGTATAATCAATTGCTTTGATGAATCCATCTTTTAGTAATTTTTCTAGCTCAACCTTAACAAGTAATGCAACATGAGGATGCATTTTTTGGAGTTTTTGCTTGACAGGTTTAGCTCTAGGAGAAATAGAAAGATGATGCATTATTAGGTTAGGATCCAGAGCTGGCATATCAGCATATGTCCATGAAATATTGGTTTTTTTCTCCGTGAAGAAATTAGCAAATTCTTCCAGTTCTTCTACAGATAGGGATTGAGGTATATGTATAATATGTTGAGTTTCTTATGTTCCGATGTTCACTCATTTTGTAGGTTCAATCAGCACTGATGAGCATTCTTGAAAGTGATCAAGAAAAATGTCAAGTGTCTCTCTTGCAGGTGCCTTAGAGAGGTTTTCACCTATAGGTAAATCTTTTATTTTTACTATTTTTTATTGTGATACCGCCATAGTGTGGTTTTTGATATCAGAACAATTATTTTTCTTTTTTGGATTTTTGAGACTAAGGTACTTGGCATCTACTTCTGTCAAGTTCTCACTTTATTCCCTGGTGGAAGAGTTCATTTGTTCGACTGCATTAAGCTAGCAGGTTTATGTATAGTTGTTGGCAAAGGTAGAAATATTCAAGGGTTGATCTTGGAGAGTATAGTCAATAATCTCAAGATGCACTAGGGATAAAGATTCAACAGGTTCAAGGTAATTCACAGTATTGCCATCACAACCTCGGACCAACAAGTTGAGTTCCAGAAGACTACCTTGCGTCAGCATTTCAAGACCAGGAAGACTAATAACATGATTATCAAAGTTTATGTTAGCATTTAGAGGATCTAACCCAGCAAACCTACCACCATCACCTTCTTCTATTTCAGAGTGGACTAAATATTGTCGTTCAATAGTAACAGATATCGTATGTAAAATTCATTATCAACTCAAATAGAAATAGAGGGAAATCATGAATCCCTATCCTAATCAAAGAATCCTAAAACAAACTCAATAAAATAACACAATCAAACAATAGGAATTTAAAATTCAATAAAATCTCCCTATCCCATGACTGCATATTCCTTTCATTGTTATTCTAATCTTTGTGGTATGATGCCTCTTAGATATTACACTGGCAACCTACAAATGATACAAAGATTCAAAGTTCGTTATTTATCGTGAATGTTCAAAATGGAGATCGAATGCTCAATTTATAGATTATTGGGTGAGATTGATTGAAAGGTGGAATAGATTGATCAAGAGGTGGAACTTAGGTGATCTTACATGCTGATTGATAGTTGAACTGCTGATTTGGAGATGGAACAAAATTGAATATATAAATGAGTTAACTGATTGAGAAAAAGGATGATTGGCGGATAATTAATTGATGACAAAGAAAGATTTATCTAGAAAAAGATAACTAGAAGATAGAAATAGAATGATTGGAGAGAATTAAAGAAACTAAAATAGATAACTAATTGAAAGTTGATTAAGCTTTTTGGAAAAAACCAAAGTGGAAGATAAAAATATAAATTGAATAGATAATTGAATTAATTAATTTAGCATGTGCTTGCACTTTGACTTTGATTTTAACTTAAACTTTGCATGAGATTTAATTCAAATATTGAATTTATTTTAATTTTATTTGATATTTGAATATATTTAGAACTTGACTTTGGAATTCATTTGATTTTTAAAATCATGTACATGTATTTGAAATTAGAAGAAATTAGAAGAATTAGAATTTGAATTTGAAACTTAGAAGAAATAATGGAATTAAAAGAAACAATTAGTTAATTAAATAATTTAAAGAAACTATTTAATTATTTAGAAATTGAATTTAATTAAGTAATAAAGATTATTAAAATTAAAGGATTAAAATCACAATTAATTAAATAATTAATATTTAATTAATATTTAGAAGAAGGTTGAATGATTAGTTGATTAGAGATAGAAATTGAGAATGAATTTATTTAAATAATAAAGATTATTTAACTTGAGTGATTAATAATCATAATTAAATAAATAATACATATTTAATTAACATTTAGAAAATGGTTTAAATGATTAAATGATGATAGAACTGAAATTTAAATAACTAGTGAGATGACAAAGAAATATGAATTTAGAAGAATAAGATTAATTAACTTAATTAAATAATTAAAAAATTATTTAACTAATTGGACGAATAATTAGTACATGATCAATGAGACATTTTTTAGGTGTCTACAATAGGTTCTTCAAACAAAGTTTTGACATTCATGACAAGGTAGTCATAGTTTGTTGTCGAATAGGTAATGTCATAAATAGATCTTATTTCAAAGTGATCAGAGTTAGAAGATGAAGCATCTAAATCCTCTTCGAGTGTCTTAGTGAAATCATTTATAGTATCAATATCAACATCTTTTATGCTGCAAGTTCATTCATGATTTGGGTCAATGATCACTTGTAGTTGACATACCTATTGAAATAACCTTGATGACTTTGTTAGTCTGTGTCTTCTTTCTTATTCAGCTTCCTTTGGACTAATGACCTGTCCTGCTTGTCTAGCCTTCAGTTCTTCATTTGTATTCCCATATCTAATTTCCTCTATCTCATTAGAGGGAGATACACTAGAGGTGAAGAATTTTCATGTGCTTTTCCTTCTTTTAGTTTTTGTTCATAATCTTCTTGTCTTTTTAATTTGATTTCCTCTATTTCTCGTTGTAGCTTCAAGCGTATTATCTCTTGTGCTTCATCTATGATATCATTAGGTTCTTTAGGATTTTCTTCGATAGATGCATCTGATAAAGGCTCTAGACCCCAATCATACTCATTTTAGTTTGTTTTTGAATCCTCTTCTTCCTATCTTCCTATATATCTAATAAGAATGTTCAGTGGTGCGAACATGTCATTAATTCCTTCCACCTCTTCTCTTATGTCTTCTGGAATATCTACTTCTCCTAGTCTTACTATTGATACACTTGAAACTTGATTACAAGTTGCTTCTTCTCCCTTGATTGCCAGTTCTTCTTGTTCTTTCTCATACTCTTCCCGAATTTGCCGAGTATTTGTTTCTTGTGATGTTTGATGCGGTATCATTTTCCTCCACTTAGGTTGTTGATGAGAAGTGTGTCTTTTATTTGATGACTCTTCTAAATGGTATTTGAGTCTAGTTTTATCACTTGTAGACTTAGTTTGTAGCTTGATAGGTTCAATGATTCCTTCTTGGCACTTTCCCAGAGGACCACTACCTGAATATCCCATGCGTTGAATCATCTTATAGCTTGGACCATATTGTTCACAGGAAATATCACAGTGTTTCCCTTCTCTATTTTCACTCTCTTCTTTGAAAATCCATTTGAAACTAGCTGGCTCTTCTATTTCATCCACAAGGGAAGTAGAGGAGTGTACAAAACTACCATCATAGATGACATTTGTAGTTAAAGTTTGTGGCTTCATATCAGATGGTTTTCCAGACTATCTTGGTGATGGTGGAAGACACATTAGTGAGAGTATAGTTCTATCTTGTATCCATCCATGCTAGTACCTATGATTTTCAATTTCTTTTCCAAGTCTTTCATCAAAGTTTTTGAACTTTCAGCTGCAAAGGCTGCTTTGTTATGAGGAACAAGGGTATCAGCACACTCTTTTAAAGAATTATAGGTGTAGGTTGTATCAATAAGATCACTGACTTCAACTCCATTTTAGGGAAATTTCAGGAACTGATGGTAAGTAGATGGCACTGCTTGCCTTTCGTGAATCCATCGTCCTCCCAGCAAGATGTTGTGGGATAGAGGAAGATCAAGAACTTGTCAAATCACATTTCTTTCTATAGGACCCACCCTAATTAGTAATAGTACCAGACCTTTAAAGGTTATTTCTTCTTCATCATAAGCTTTGATTGTTATTTTCTTTCTTGGATCAATGACATTCTCAGAAAATCCTAATTACGTGAGTAAATTGTAGTTATAAATATTCAACCCAACACCTCCATCTATCAAAACATAGTTGAATCGGTGTTTATGGATCATATCTTCAATGTGAAATGGCTGGTTATGTGGATTATTCAAGGAATGGATATTTGAGCGGTAGTTCATTTTAATTATTCAACAATGATATAACCAAAAGAAGATGATGAAGTGAGTTGTTTATATTTAGCCGCAATCATACTGGTTGTCTATTTGAAGAAGTTGGTAGGATTTATGTTGTCAATGGATCTGATGATGTTAGATCAGGAGAGGAGGAACTAGCTCCTTTGAGAGTAACCTTTTATTGAGCGTTGGTCATGACATTCATAGTTCGTGTTTTGTTTTGTTTATCTTTGACTATGATCACATTAAAATATTCAGATTGGGAAGGTTCAAGCATGCTAATAATATTATCATTGTTGGCATAGGTGTAATTTACTTTGGCACCTCCCTTGGATTTCAAAGAATCACCCTACTCATAAGCATGTAAGGGATCTTTGAAGCTTTCTGATCAAAATTAGTTGCATGATTTCCAACAATAATTTAACCAGCATCGATAAGGTCTTGAATCTGTTGTCATTATGGATGAATTGATTATGTGTTGCATTGATGTTTGTCATTGATGTCAACACTAGCTAATATGGTTGGTTACCGGCACTGACAGACAGGTTTTTGTTACCAGTAGGAGATCTAGTGTTACCGACAGATGAGACTATATGTTGGATACTTTCGGCTTGTTTGGATCTATGGAGTATGTTTGATTTCATGTGGTAAATTCTTCTGGAGCATGTATTGGTCACTTGGTATGGACTTGGTAATCGGATGCTATCATACACTCTGGTAAACCCTTACCGACATTGGTTTAAGGCTTTACCAACAGAGCTTTGATTGAGGAATCTTGACAGTATGCATAAGTGGTATTGGTGCGACTTCTAGATGACTTTCAAGATGTTGAAGATGTTCTTTGATCATGCTTCAACTACTTGAAGACATTGCTTTGGCATAGTGGACTCATAATAGGTCTGGTACCTATCTAGGTTATGTACCCGTATCATGCTATCGTGTTATCTACATGTTACCGGGATGTTTTGGGATATTCTATGAATTGGTTATTATTGTTTTGGTCTTAAGCTGACATGGCATATCATTGTAATATGGATTTATATTGTAATATCTTTTAGGTGGCAAACCTTATTGGCTTTGGCCTTAAGGTTTGTATAAATATAAGGTAGAAACTCTTTATAGAGTATCATGGTTTTGGAAAAGGTCATGGTCAAGGATTGTAATGTGTGAATATTTTAATATCATGCAGGCAGAGGACTTGGTCGATCATTGGTGATTGAATTGGATTCAAAAGAGAATTTATTGCTCCGGCATTAAGCTTAACCGGGAATATAATCAGGCATGGTAGATGTTATCTCTGGCAATTAACTTTATTGGATTGTTGTCCATTCTTCTTGAGGTGTTTTTAACCTCTATATTCAGTGAGACTCTTTTGTTATGAGCAGTACACTCTAGGCTGTGTGCCTTTCTACATGTGCAGGCCCCTCATTGTAAAACATACTTTTTGCAAAAGTATCATCTGACTGTGGGTAGGCTTCCCACCGCGGTTTTTCTCTTTCTGGGTTTTCCACTTACAAATTATGGTGCTATGTGGTATGGTTGTTTTGCATTGATTATTTGTTTGTTTGTTAAGATGCATTATTTACCGGTATCTATTTCTGCTTTATCGATACTTAATCTGGGTAAAGGTTATTCAGTGGATTAAATGTTATAATATGTTAACAACTGATTCAACCCCCCTCTTCGTTGTTCACTGGTTATCCTAAAAATTCATATTAGAGCTTTGGTCCTCTTTTGCAAAAGCTTAACCGCTTGAGGTAGATCCTATGGCAACTAACACTTCTAATCCACTCGCAACTATTTTTCAGAAGAGAAATTCCTAAGCTTGATGGAACAAACTATGGAATATGGGAGATCAGGATGGAGACTCATCTTAGATGTCTTGGTAAAGATATTTGGGAGATCACTGAGAAAGGATATACACCTTATGATCCAGCATCTAGCAATCCTGCACCTACAGAATTGGATAAGAATATTGACAATGATTGTAGTGCTAGACAAGCCCTCTTGTGTGCACTTACTGATCAATAAATTATGGGATTAACTGACAAATCATCAGCAAGGGTTATGTTGGATAAATTTCAAACTCTGAATGAAGGTGACCCTACTGTGAAAATTGCTAAACTTGATGGTTATCGGGTAAGGTATGAAAATTTGAAAATGGAAGATAATGAAAGAATTGCTATGTTTATGGAAAGAGTAATTGAGATTGTTATGGCAATTCAATATTGTGGAGGATCCTTAGGTGAAGATGAAATAGTTTCCAAATTATTGAGAGCCCTCCCACCGGCTTACAAGATAAAGGCAATTGCAATTAATAATTGAGAACAATGGAAAACTCTTTAGTTAACAAAGACATTTTGATTGGGAAATTATCTGCTTTTGAACTTGTAGAATTTGGATCTTCTGGAGTTGTAAAGACTAAACTTGCTTTTCATACATTATCATCATCATCATCATCATCATCATCATCATCTACCAGTAAAAGTGATTAGAAAGTCCTATATGCAAAAGAATTGGAAGACATGAAGAAAGAAGATGAAGGATTTGAGCAACTTGAAGCCTTATTTTCTAGGAGAGTACCTAAAGGTCCAACATGAAGTAAATATGAAGGGAAAGCACCTTTTAAATGTTTTCCATGTAATAAGATTGCTCATTTTGCTTCTAGATGTCTTGAAAGGAATGCAATATTTGAGGAAAGAGTTAAGAAATCATTTAAGCCTAACCTGAACAAATATAAATTCAAGAAATATAAACAATGCTACATAGCGGATGAGGAAGGAGTAAGTGATGACTTTGGAGATGAACCGGAAGAAGACTCTACTAGTGCATGTGAAAATGGAAAGGAGTGGGTGTTCTATGCTTTAAAGGAAGATGAATCGGTATCGACTATCAAAAATGAAGAAAAGGCCTTGGCAAAAAAAGTTGAAGATAAGGATGAATGGGTAATTGATAGTGGATGCTCACACCATATGACTGGAGATTTTTGTCACTACAAGAATATAATGAAGGTCAAGTCAGGTTTGGAGATGACAAAGCATGTATGATTAGAGGTAGAGGTATTATTTATTTGGATGACAAGCATAACACTAATAATATCTATTATGCAGAAGGTTTAAACCATAATCTTTTGAGTGTTGGTCAACTAGTTGACAAGGGTTTCCAACTTCAATTTAAAGATAGAAAATGCAAAATTATTAACAAGTCTAGTTTGGAGATTGCAACTCGTATTCAAACTAGAAATATCTTTCACTTGAAAACTGGTAATAAGACATGTTTGATTTCTCATTTTTGATGAGAGTTGGTTATGGCATTGTGTCATGTTAATTTTGATTGTATTGTTAAGATCAGTTCAACTAAGGTAGTTAGAGATATACCTAGGATTGTGAAGCCTCATAATTCGGTATGTAAGGAATGTCAATTGGGAAAGAAAGTTAGAAGTTCTTTTAAGAGAATACATGATAAATCTAGTGATGTACTTGATTTGATTCACACTGACTTATGTGGTCCAACAAGGACTAGTAGTTTTCAAGGTGATAGGTATTTCATGTTGATTATTGATGACTGTTCTAGAATGATGTGGGTGACTTTTCTTAGGGAGAAAGTTTGTAGCTTTTGAGAAATTCAAGATCTTTAAGGCGAAGGTTGAAACAAAAATTGGATTGAAAATCAAACGTCTAAGATCATATCATGGTGGTGAATTCACTTCTTATGAGTTCTACAATTACTGTGAGACAAATGGCATAATGAGATACTTATCCACACCCCGGACTCCTCAGTAGAATGGAGTAGTGGAAAGAAAGAACATAACTATTTTGGATGCAGCAAGATCTATGATGATAGAAGCTAAATTGCCTCATATCTACTGGAGAGAAGTAGTGAGTACAACAGTATACACATTTAATAGAGTTCATATCAAAGGTGAAATCAGTAAGACCCTTATGAATTATGGTTTGGACATACACTTACTGTTAAATATTTCAGAATTTTTGGAAGTAAATGCTATATCAAAAGAGATGATTCTATTGGGAAGTTTGATCCTAGATGTGACGATGGGATATTTCAGGGTTATTCAATTCAAAGCAAAGCATATAGATGTTATAACAAAAGATTACTGAAAATTATGGAAAGTAATAATGTGAAAGTGGATGAGCAATGCAAAAATCAATCAATATCGTAGAAAAGGGAACCGGTAGTAGAAATGATCATAACAGAACCAACAATGCCTCAACCGGTACAGGAATCTGAGACAGTTACATCGGCACTATGAGAAAATTCAACTGTGACTAATGATCAGAGTAGTGAACTTGAAATTTAGAAGACACCAAGGTATGTAAGATTAAAGCATTCTAAAGATCAAGGTATTGGAGATAGGAACAAGGGAGTTATGACAAGAAGGAGACTCGTAAATGATGAGGTATGTCTTATTTCTCAATTGGAACTAGCAACTATTATTGAAACCTTTAAGGATAAACATTGTCTAAAGGCTATGGAAGATGAATTAGATCAGATAGAGAAGAATGAAACTTGGACTTTAGTTCCTCGGCCTAAAAATAAGAATGTTATTGGAACTGAATGGGTTTTTAGGAATAAACTAAATGTGGATGGTCAAGTTATAAGGAACAAGGCTAGATTAGTTTGTAAAAGATATTCTCAAATGGAAGGAACTGATTATGGTGAAACTTTTGCACCTCTAGCTAGAATTGAAGCTGTTAGACTATTTTTGGCCTATGCAGCTTATAAGAACTATAAGGTTTATCAAATGGATGTCAACTGTGCATTTTTGAATGGTGAACTTGAAGAAGAAGTATAGATTGAGAAAACTGATGGGTTTTCACTAATAGATGATAAAGATATGGTTTGTAGATTGAAGAAAGCTTTATATGGATTGAAACAAGCTCCTAGAGCTTGGTATGCAAGATTGGATAAGTATATTTTGAAGCTTGGTTTTACTAAAGGTGGTGCTGATAGTAATTTATATTATAAGATCACTGATAATGATATTCTAATTATTGAAGTATTTGTTGATGATATCATTTTTGGAGGAGAAGATAAATTGTGCATGGAATTTGCTAACAATATGAAGAATGAACTTGAAATGTACATGAATGGTGAGATGAGATTTTTCTTAGGTTTGCAGATTACTCAAATTGATAAAGGCATTTTTATTTGTCAAAATAAGTATCTAAGGGAATTGTTGAAAAAGTTTGGTATGGATAATTCCAAACCGGTAAGTACTCCTATGGTGACAAGTGAGAAATTTTCTATGAAGGATACTTCTACACTGGTAAATCTAACAAGGTATAAATCTATGATTGGTGGTTTGTTATATTTAACTCAGACTAGACTAGATATTATGAATGCAGTAAGTATTGTTTCAAGATATCAAAGTACTTGGAAAGAAATTGGTTTCATGGATCAATAAAAAAAAGTCATGCATTTCTTTATCTATTGTTGAAGTTGAGTATGTTGCAGCAACAACTATTTGCACTCAGGTCTTATGGATGATGCAAATGTTGAAGGATATGAGGGTAAATTGTAGTGAACTGGTAGTTATCTATTGTGATAACTCTATAGCTATTGACATGTCTAAGAATCCGGTATTCCACTCTAAGACAAAGCATATATCAATAAAGTATAACTTTTTGAAGGAAAAGGTAGAAGGAAAGGAATTCGAATTGGTTTATGTGAACACTAAAGAACAGATTGCAGACATATTAACTAAACCGCTATCTAAGGAATCATTTGAATACTTGATAGACATGTTCGGGGTTTTTGCCCCCACCCCCCCGACAGGGACTTGATTGATGCAGTTTGTCATCATTCTGGCATGCAATATCAGAGACATTATTCATTCTGGTACTGATGAGTGGTGCTACTACTAAGGGGGAGTAGTCAACTTTGAGATTCAAAGGTTTTTCATTCTTGCTTTGATATTTTTGTCAGATTTATGGAATTGATGTAAAAGGGGGAGAGATAGTGATGTGAAAAATTGGGAGAGATAGTAATTGGGAGAGATGTCTTCAAAACCTTATAGAGATATCATTCATTAGGAGAGAGTCATTCAGGAGATTGATGGTTGTCTTCCATAGGGGGAGACTTGTTCGGCATTTCTTGGTACTTAGATGTTTTTCACATCTAGTCTTGCCATCAATGCCAAAGGGGACATTGTTGGCATTACGGATGAATTGATTATTTGTTGCATTGATGTCAACACTAGCTGATATGGTGGGTTACTGACACTGGTAGAAAGGTTTTGGTTACTGGTAGGAGATCTAGTGTTACCAGCAGATGAGACTATCTATTGGACACTTCCGGTATGTTTGGATCTATGGAGTATGTTTGATTTCATGTGGTACATGCTTCTGGAGCATTTCTTGGTCAGTTGCTATGGACTTGGTAATCAGATGCTATCATACACTCTGGTAAACCCTTACCGACATTGGTTCAAGGCTTTACCAATAGAGCTTTGATTAAGGAATCTTGACAGTATGCATAAGTGGTGTTGGTGCAGGTTCTAGATGACTTTCAGGATGCTGAAGATGTTCTTTGATCGTGCTTCAACTGCTTAAAGACATTGCTTTGGCATGGTGGACTCAGACTAAGTCTGGTACCTATCTAGGTTATGGACCGGTATCATGCTAACATGTTCTCTACATGTTATTGGGATGTTTTGGGATATTCTATGAATTGGTTATTATTGTTTTGGTCTTAAGCCGACATGGCATATCATTGTAATATGGATTTATATTGTAATATCTTTTAGGTGGCTGACTTAATTGGTTTTGGCCTTAGGTTCTGTATAAATATAAGGTAGAAACTCTTTGTAGAGTATCATGGCTGTGGAAAAGGTCATGGTCAAGGATTGTAATGTGTGAATATTGTAATATCATTCAGGCAGAGGAGTTGGTTGATCATTGGTGATCGAATTGGATTTAGAAGAGGATTCAGTCCTCCCACATTGAGGTTAACTGGGACTGTAAATAGACATGGTAGATGCTATCTCTAGTAGTTCACTTTATTGGATTGTTGTCCATTATTATTAAGGTGGTTTTAACCTCTGTAGTCAGTGAGACTCTTTTTTAATGAGAAGTATGCTCTACGCAGTGTGCCTCCCTGCATGCGTAGGCCCCTCATTGTAACACATACTTTCTGCAGAAGTATCATTTGACTATGGGTAGGCTTCCCACCTTGGTTTTTCCCTTTCCAAGTATTCCACATACAAATCATGTTGTTATGTGGTATGGTTGTTTTGCATTGATTATCTGTTTATTTGTTAAGGTGCATTATTTACCGGTATTTATTTCTTCTTTACTGGTACTTAATATGATTAAATGTTATTCAATGGATTAAATGTTATAATTTGTTAACAACTGATTGACCCCCTCTCTCAGTTGTTCACCGGTTATCCTAACATAATCTCCTATTTGAATTTCATGCAAT
The DNA here is from genome assembly GCF_030272615.1 of Cryptomeria japonica. Taxonomy (NCBI): domain Eukaryota; kingdom Viridiplantae; phylum Streptophyta; class Pinopsida; order Cupressales; family Cupressaceae; genus Cryptomeria; species Cryptomeria japonica. Next base: position 777,698,479 of record NC_081411.1, on the reverse strand, counting down.
TATTTGTTGTATGACCCTTGTTTCGATGATATTCATAGTACTCATTTTCCCTCCACCATTTGGGTTTGACCTTAGGATCATATGGCTTGGAGTTGCCAGGCAATATGATAAGTTTATTTGCCAATAGAGTTTTAAGAGTTGAGACATAGGATTCTCCAAGAGGAGTAAAATCATGTTTAGGTTTTGAAATGCAAGGCTTCTATTGAAACCACTCTTTGGATTTCTTAGGTTGATTTTCTGCAGTGCTTTCAACTGCTTTAATGGTTTGTGTGCCACTAGTTAGATTGAATACTAGAGGTTTTGATTTTGGTTTTAAATTATCAACCCCTCCATCATTAATAACATTTTTGTTATTATCTTTGTCATATTCCTAGTTTTTGTTCTTCTCTTTGGAACTAGAGCCTTGATGTGTTTCTTTATAAAGTGATATATCTCCTTTCCTTACAAGCACGTCCTCCATTTTGAGAGCATTGCCCACCATCTTGTTGAATAAAAGGTATACTTGCATTTGGATATTATATTTCAACTCAGGAATCATATTATTAACAAATATGTCCATCTTCTCAAAATCAGGAATGGGCCGTGAATATCTAGAGAACATCGTTCTCCAACATTGAAGGAAAGTGACAAAAGATTCTCCAATATTCTTTCTAGTATTACAAAGCTCGATCATTATCGCCAAATGATGAATGTTATTGGATTATTATTGTAGACACAATTCAACCAGTTCTTCAAAAGATTTAATTCTCACATGGAGGCTTGGAAACCATTCCATAGCTTGTCCTCCTTAACTTCTTGGAAAGAGGCGCATGAGATATGTCTGTTTGTGCATGAACTCCATACATAAAGCACAACATTATTGGACATGGTCTTTAGGATCTGAGTTACCATCATATTTGTCAAACTTAGGAATATCCACTCTTAAGGAAATGGAGGCATGTAAAGGTTCTTGTCAAATGGGAATGGGCAGATCGTGTCCAAAAGAAATACTTTGTGAATGATTTATCCTTGTTTTTCAGTTCCTTGATTTTAGTTTGCAATGCTTGCAATTGTTTGTCTACCATCATTCATGGAGTATATTCTTCTTTACTGATAAGGCTTTCAATGTTATAATCAATGTGAAGTTTAGCGCATTGTTTTGCCAACTCGAGGAAATGTCATCATTTTTCATAAATCCTTAGCAGTTTGACAATTATTTAAAATAGCTTTTGTAGGTTCAGAAGTTTCGGTCTCGCTAGATGAGGAGTCACTATCAGTTTCATGGGTGCTAATATTATCATGAGTGTTGACATGGTGGGAGATAAGGGTTGATAAAAAATTGGTATACTTGACGATGAAGGTTTATCAGAGATGGGATCTTCTATAAAGAATATACTAGCTTGTGATGAAAAGGGTTGTCCCTTACCTTTTGCAGCTATCTTATGATAACTTCTAGTTTGAATAGGCATTTATAATCCATGTGACTGAGAGCTAGGAGTGATACAATAGTCAAGATTAAGTCAGAGCTAGTTGTTTGTTTGAGGTTTTTTTAAGGAGATGAAGACCATGTTTGGTTTCAGGAATGTTATATCCTGTATAAGATGTGATCTAAGAAGATCAAATTGATCAGATTGATGAGACTTTGATTGAACTAGCTGAGATATAATCAACAAAGTCGTGTAACACAACGTCAGAGGTACACTGTCGCGATTGTTTATGCTCAAGATTAAAATGACTAATATACGCTCACTACAAACTGATTAGGCAATTATGACAGATCTAGAAAAGTACGCAAAAAGATAAGCTTCTGGACTGATAGAATCAGAGGTTCATACGACAAAACATTACTTATCAAACAATAATTTAAGGTATCCCAAGTGACAAACTGGGAAATTTGTACAAGTTGCCAACTATTTTTGTATGACAATTTAATGATTCTAGACTGACAAACTATTAAAGATGATGATGCCTCGTATGACAATCGACAGTTAACCAAATGATAATTCCCACTAGGTAGTATGACTAAGTAGAAGACTCATACGATAGTTGATAGTCAACCAGATGATAATTCTCATGGACCTGGATGACAAAGTAGAAGACTTGTACAACACAGGACTGGACAGGGACGAGTTTCTGACAAGGATAGAGCTTTGACCACTGAATTTTTTATGTTTTTGATTATTTTCTAATTTCAAAGTTTCAATTTTCAGTTTCTAGGACAAAAACACAGCAAACACACAAGATCCAAAGTGACTTGAAACACAGCATGCTGATTCTAACGAAGTTGGCTGAGAGAGAAAACCTTTTCTTGTAGACTCAGGTACACACCCAATAGATAATTAGAATACGGCCGCTGAGTCTCAAGCAATGGATTCTCAATGTCCTATTAGCCGACTCCAAATGCTAATGGGAGCACAAAATGGCAAGTATCTTAGGAGAGTTACTATCTCTCTTGCACAAAGATTCCCCCTTTCGAAGGTGAACTGGGTAGCTGCTAGCTTAAAGTTCTTAGTAAGGATTTCCATTCAAAATTACCCCTTGAAGTCATGCAAGTGTGATTGAGGCCTATAGCTCGACAAAGTACCAAAACAAGATGTAGTCACACAAGCGTGATTGAGATTGTGAGGCCCTACAAAAATGCTCGATATGAGAGATCTCAAAGAGAAAACTCGAATAATCTCATCCTCCTAGACTTTAATCCCAAAAGGCCTATTTATTATAGTGAGTTGGAATGCTTGGGTTTAGCTATACTCACTTAGGTTGTTCTCATAGGGTGATTACTTTTTCCAACTATGATAGGCCCGCTAAAGGAACACAAATCTCAAAACTGGAAAAGCTTCAAGGGTTTATATTTTTTATTGTTTGTGTAGATAAGAGCATACTCTGGTACCTTTTAGACTCTTCCCAAACACAAAAAGTAGATTTTTTCATTAACCATATCGCCATTTAAATGCCTAAAAATAAATTAAAGAATACATAATACTCTGCTACCTTTTAGACTCTTCCCAAACACAAAAAGTAGATTTGTTCATTAACCATATCGCAATTTAAATGCCTAAAAATAAATTAAAGAATACATAATGTTTAGTTGATTTTCTTTAGGCAACATGCATAAAGAACGCATCAATAGTCATGTTTTTTATCAATGGAACCTTTGACAGGAGTAAGTTTGATTGAAGGATTCTTTGACAAGCTCTGCAAAAAACCAGTTATGCTGTGAAAATCTCTCAGACAGACAGAAGATATCTCAAGGTTAGCATTAGTAAATCAAATTCAATTTAAGAAAAAACCCTAAAAAGAATATTTTTTTTGAAACGATAAAATTAGAAATTCGTACGACAATTCTCACCGAACTAGATGAGTATTCTCAATGAACCAGATGAGTAAATACTTAATAAAATGATTGAAGCAGAATATCATACAACAATTCCCACAAAACCATATGACACAACTCAGAACTTGTACTATGTGATGCCAAAGCTCATATGACAATTTGCAAAGATTTTACGGACGAAATCTGGAAAAAAAAAAGGATTGATCTGCAAGGCCAAAAATTGTAATCTTCAAGCTCCATGGTGAGCGCCAAAAATGTGTGTGAAAGGTGGACTTGTATTTGTATCTGAATAAACAACACTTCAATAAGTTATTAGATGCATGGTTAGTAAATCAATAATCAATAAATAATAAAACCATTATAAAGCGACCTATTTCCTTCTAATAGATGTGAGTTTTAGTCTAGCTCTCAGATTTCTTTATGCAACACCAATGACTAGACAACACCTAAATGAAGGATTTAATCTATATGAGCTCAAAATTGAGCTAAATGGATGCAAGATTAAGCTAGATGAATTAAAGAAATCATGATTAAACTAGTATGAAATAAACTAAGATGTAATATTCTATTCTCAATGCATAAAATCTCAATAAACCAAGAGCAAAAACAACATAATAACAATAAATCTCTAGGGTAATCTGAATGAGAGATGAGGGCCTGAATTTATAGAAAATTCAGAGAGAGACCAATGGTCAAGATCGATTAATGATAGGTCGATATTCTCCAAGAGCAAGCACAATCCAGGTGAATTGATGTGATTGGCTACTTTTCTCAGCATTAAAGGAAATTGAACTAAATTTAAGATCAAATCAAAAAAACTAATTTATTCCATATTTTCATTCAATTTTGATATTTAATTGATTTAATTGCTTTTCTGAGATTTTTCTATTTAATTAATTTCTTCTTTTGCAAATTAATTCCTTTTTTCAAATTAATTTCTTTTTTTTGCAAATTAATTCCTTTTTAATGATTTAACGGAAAATTGATCTATTAATTAAATATGGTTGGATATTTAATTAAATAAATAGGATAATTCATTAAAATGATTTACATGGAATGATTAATTAATTAAACAAATATTTAATTAATATATAATGATTTATCTTCCATGTGACATTGATGATTGAGGAATTAATTAATTAGATGCTCATGATTGACTTAATTACCTTTGGTTAGGACCTTGGTGATGTAGCCTAGATTAGGGGCTCATGGTTTAGGTGACCATTTTTAGGGTATTAGTACATGTTGAATGCTTGTGCTCAGCTTTACAAGCATAATGATATTTATAATATTGCCAATGCGAAGAGTGGATTTTGAATTCTTTGCATGGTTTTTAGTGTTCAATGAACTCGCGTTCTTTAAAATTTTAGCCATGTTATCTTTCTAGAAATGTAATTATGCTCATGTGTGTGTTTGCAGCCATGTAATGTCAAAAATCATATATTGTGTTGTGAGAATCAATAGGAAATATGAAATGCTTTTGTCTCTGATTCAACAAAAATATCATTTTTTTTATGGGTCAGTGCAAGAAGATGAGTCCACTTTTTGGCCAAAAAGTGGAAGTGTTTTCCCTGATTTTCAGATTTTGTCTCATTTGAGCTTAAATTTTGAAACACTTAGAGATTGAATCTTGGAAAAAGTCAGTAATATAAAAGATAGCCCTCTGAGTGTACTTTCGAAATATATAATTTATTTTAATACCCACATAATAAAAAATAACTTTTTAAATGGAGTTCTGAAAACTATGTTTTAAAAATGCCTGTTTCAGGACCATACCATGCATGTGTACGACCCACACTTTTTGACACAATTAAAATTATTTTCTCAAACCGTTTTGGGAAATGGTTTGTAACACACTGAAGATTGATGAGCATATTTTTCAGTATTTTTTTTTCTAATATTTTTTTTTTAATTAATTTTTTAATGGCCGTAATTATCTTTTTAAAAATTTGACGTGTACGACCCACATAATTTGATGTAAACTTAACATTTTTTGATTTTTTTTTTTTTTAAATACAAAAGAATTTTGTGTAGATTGATGACATATAATTTTTTTTCCATAATTCTTTAAAATAAAAAAGTTATAAAATTAACAAAATTAGTTAATATTTCAAATTTATGGACCCGATTTAATATAAATTAAATGAAAAATAGTTAAAATAATCAATTTTTAAATAAATTTACATATTTAGAATCTAGACAATATAATCTGAAATGGGTTTTAATTTCGTATAAAAGTTCTCGGATTAGAGGCGCGTAAACTATTTCTGAAGTTCATATTTGTGCTTTCATTCATGGAGATTTGAATTTGCAGGTCCATGTCTCAGGTGTGGCCATCCCAGGGATATCCCGGACCTAATCCCGAGACAAGTGGCGGGTTGTGGAATCAACTTCCACAAAACGGGCCCCCTTTTTCAAACAAGGGCGACTTGTGGAAAAAAAAGGAAAAATGTCATTTAGAAACGGGGGCCTGCTTTTAAACAAAACGGGCCCCCGTTTTTAGAAACAGGCCCCTGTTTTTAAAAACGGGACCCTATTTTGTTTAAAAGCGGGCCCTCATTTTAGAACAAAATGGGGGCCCATTTTTTTTTGCTTCGAACCCCCGTTACCTTTCGGCTCGGGAGCCCGAAGTACAAACGGGCCCCCGTTTATAAGAGCGCATTGTCCAACACGCGGACTTCCACGAATTTGTGACTCATTACCTTGCACTTGCCCTTATTTCAGTGAAGAAATACCACTATGCCAATTCCGTTGGTAACGCTTTTTGTATGATTTGATAGATACGTAAAATTAGTATATATTTATTTTACATTATTCCATTAAAATGTATTTTCTACTAACTAATTATAAAAATAATTATTTTCCATTGTTCCATTAAAATTTATTTTCTACTAACTAATTATAAAAATAAAGGCCCCCATAAGATATCCCTCCATATTATTATATATAGATTATTTATTCAAGCATATTTAATAAAGACATGAGCAACTTGTGAATTTTGTTCAATGCTTTTTGGCTAAACTTTTGGGAGGATAATAGGTTGGTCTTGTCATTTTTAGTTTTATCCCTAATGTGAAAAAATGATTATTCTAAGTTAACCAAAAGGTGATTTTACTTTTCCTATATAGGACATCACTCCTAATGAATTTCATCTTCTTCCATTATCTCATTATTCCCTTCCAAGACAAATTATTATGATGCAAGAGCAAATATTAGTTCAAGGAGAAGCAAGCTATAACAAGACATATTCAATTATGTTTTTATAAAGATTTCATGTTGGATTTTATGATGATTTAACATGTTATTGCATAAATACATGGAGGATTTATTCGAAGAGAATTATATCATCAACTGAAAGTGTGACCATTTCAATCAAGCATTTAAATTAAAACTTATATTTCTATTCATCATTGTTGTAGGTTTATTACTCAAACCTCTATATAGAAAGACCATTTTTATCCTCTTGTGTACAAATCTATTTCAGAAACAAATTACAAGTTCAGATAGAGTACACACAAGCATAGTGCAAACAAAGATAGATTCAGTGGGACCTAGTTAACAAAAAAAAAAGAGGAATAGTGTACCTAACATAGTTATATGGTATTTCAGCCCAAAATTTGGTGAAACAAAAGTATAGGAGGCCTTGTGACCATTTTTCACATATTCTACATATGAACACCTATTTGGACAAGGATGCCTAGAGACAGTGTCCACCTAGTTTTAGCTTAGATTTTTATGATAGGTTCCTCTTTGCATACCCTTCTCAGATCTAGGTTTGTTCTTTTATTATAACTTCTCCATCTATCTATTAATTTTGTTCATGGTCAAATTTGCATCTTTTAGCCCTATTTCTTAACATTCAATTTTCAATCAATTCATCTTATTAAATAAATAAGAGAATAAATCAATTAAGTGTCCAAATCTCACCAATAGGTCTAAAGTTAAGGCCTAATTTGATTATTATTTTCCATTATCATATTATATTATATAATAATTTTATTAATTATTATATGAAATTTATATAAATTCTTCAGTTATATTATTATTTCTTACTAATTGCTACCATAGGGGATGAACCCCACCATTAAAAATCAATTAGGAATTAAAGTATATTATGCATGTTGTGCAGCAAGCCAATAGTTCAAATTAATAATCCTATTTGTGTATTGGTCAAAGAAGGGGCCCCAAAAAAATCTAATGTAGTTGTCAAGCTTGCCTAAATTCTTCTATTGAATATTTTCTCTATACAAATAAATCTGCTCATATATTTTCTTCCTATTAATTGTAACAATATCAAAGATCCTTTTTACTAGCCCATTATTGGGCAAAATATTGATGAACGGGATAGCCCTTTTAAGTATATCCACACTATCACTCACCACTAATTTATGAACCATGATAGTACCCAGTGTAAATGTTGCCATGATTTGGATTATAGTAGCATAAAATATCTCTTAAAACCAATCCATTGTTGAAATGCATGCTCAACCACCTATTCTCACCAAATCCTTTAACAATCACCTTCATATTATCTTCATCCTTAGTCTTGAGAAATCTATGGAGTTTCTAGTCTCTAGTTTCCTCATTTCATTTTTATCCAATATCATAATAAAAAAATATGACAATCCATTTAACACCAATTTGATCTCTTAGCCCCAGTATATACTCCTCTTCATGAGGACCAAAACAAGCCAAAGATCTCAAGATGGATAGCATTAGGGAGAAGTGCAGCTTATGACACCAACACCATCAAGAAAAGGGAAGCATACTCATATATAAGAAGACAACCAAGAGGCACAAGGGACATAGAAGATCCATTAAATTTGCATATAGTATGACCCTATTCACTCACATTAGCTACATGAAATTGAGTCGACATAATATATTGGCAAGATGCAAGAGCATCGTCAAAGTATATGAGACAAAAATATATTTCCCTATTCCTTGTTCAATTTATCTACCAATCTAACCTCAAGATATCTTAAAGGTTAAACCATGCCAAAATGTTAGGAAAAAATCCAAGATGTCCTCTTCTTGAAAAATTCTCACATTAGCCAAAAGGTCCACTTTCCTGTTTGTGTCTCAATATACATGCATGATAGAGAAATCCTTCATTCCCTCCAAAAAAATACTAGAATCTCTAGATCTAGGCTTTCAACTTCCAATTGGTTATGCCATATATCTTTACTATGTTAATGCATAGTATTAAGTCTCCCTCTATGTCAATTTTATTCATACATTTATCATTGAATAGCCAAAGACTATGGATGAGGGCTTCCATCTTAAACTCATTATTGAGGGCCATCACAATCCTCTAAGATAGGGCCTAGACAAGGTAGCTATGATCATCAAGAATAATTCTTTTAATAATTGCAAGACTATGATTCCCATTTGCTTCCCCATCAAAGATAAACTTTAAAAATCCCCTTAGGGGGTATCCATTTCAACCTTTTTTGTTTCTTAATATTTATTTGTTGTTGTGTTCATCTTCTTCAAAACCATTATTCCCTGCTAGTATTTTTTGCAATTCATTTTCAAAACATGTAAATGTTAGCCTAGACTATATCCATCTTATTATATTTAAAGTTAAATTGTGGATTCCTATCTCTATATTTTTAATACCTCTATTGGGGCCTCTAATTTGCAAATGATCCTTCTATTTCACTCTTTCCGTGTATGCCACATCACCATAGATTGAGATGAATACCATATGTTGGCCCACACAGAATTGTAATTTACTCTTAGCTAGCTTATAATAAAATTTGTGATATCGTTGTGATGTAGAGAAGACCAATCTAGCTAGTCCTGACATTGGGCTCAAACAAATGAATCATTTATGATAATATGATTAGTCATCTCTTCTCTACTCTTATAGAGACAACTCTAAATTAGACTATTTATACCTTTGCATCAAAGTTGATCATTGGTTAATATGCATTTACGAATCACAATCCATAGAAAGGCTACTACCTTAGGTAGGAATGAATGATGCCAGGAAAGCCATGATGGCCAATAACTTAGTATTTTTCTTATGTTTGTTGAGTTAAATTTCCAATCTTAGTAGTATATACGTTTTGATCATTGACTCACACCAGCTAATTGTGTTCCTTTTCATTCAAAGTTTTCTTTCTATTTCTTAATTCAATTGGGAGAGTAGATGTTCATTTTGTTAAAAGGGGTAAGTGATTGATCTCAATCTATTTGAAATTCTTAGTTGTGGGGTAAACCACCCTCCTAATATAATATGCTAAATTCCTCCCCATGGAATTTTGGAGAACCTTTTGACATCCACCAAGCCCTTTAACATCATTCATTAGAATATAATCATTCCATGAATCTTCTAAGGATTTCGTTGTCTTAACATTATTTATCTTCCAATATATATAGTTAGTGATTAATGTCCTACAATAACACAAAAACTTCCAAATATTCAATCCTCTATTGATGTTTATGATTGTGATAATTATATTAAGGTCTTTATTATCTAGGTACTTGCTTCAAAAAAAATTTTGGCATAGTCTTTGTTGTTATTTGCACATATTCCAAACCAATTTTGATCCTCAATCCAAATCCTAAGTGTTCAAATTTTGAAGGCCCACCCACCATCAAGTTTTGCCAAGCATATCATATCCTACTATACCAACATGATTATTTTCTCATCCTTCGATCCTCCCCACAAGAATTTTTCATCACTCATTCAATAGCCACAAATAAATTATTTGTTAATTGGAAATAAGACATAACATAAATAGGGACTACATTCAAAATTTCCTATATCATTATGATTCACTCAACAAGCATCACACACTTATCCATAATGAAGCCCTTTATTTGTAGTTATTAATCACAACATCTGATTAATTTGTTCCTTTTGTGATCAAGAATTTGGAGGGGAGACCCTTAATTGGGAAACCTAGAAGGCCCATGATTCTCTTCTAAAGCTTCTTCTTTGTGTTAAAGAAGAAGCTCATGAATTTTCTTTGTTGAGTGTTTGATTGGACAAATATGCGTAATCCTCTATGATATCCTAAATACCATTAACTTCTTTTAGCGTTGATTCCCCAAATAGAATAGTTTTATCTATGGATTGTCTGTGTGTTATAGCTTCAAAATTCTCCAAAATGATTACCTCATTCCCATCTATTCAAATAGTGCCTAATTTTGAATGAATGGACCGTTTCATCTATCACAGTAGCAAAAAGGAAATGCAATAAAGGGTTGTCCTACCACAACTTGTTAGTGAATTCAAAGAAACCATGTAAGGATCCATTCACCAAAATTAAAAATCACACTATGGAAACACATTCATAAATCCATTCCAAGCATATCTTATTGAAACCAGATTTTTCCATTATTGCAAGAAGGAAGGTCCCCTTAAATGTATCATATGCTTTTCTAACATCCAATTTTATCATCATGCATTTTAGCGTGTCCCTTGGTATAGTATGAATAATTTCATTCACCAAAATATTATCAGTGATCTCTCTTCTTGTCATGAAACTAGTCTGCTCCTCAAAAATTAAATTGCCAAGACTTTCTTTAGGTACTTAGCCATTTCGTTTGCTAAAAAAAATTAGATGATATTAAAAAATGATATGGAATGAAACTCCATCAAATATTTACAATTGGCCAATTTTTGGATGAGCTTTATTATAATGTTGGTGATATTCTTTACAAAATAATTCATCTCTCTAAACTCTTCAACCAATTATCAAATGTTGTTACCCAAAAAATGCCAACATTTTTTTATTAAAAAGAGTAGGAATTTTTTTGGGGCCAATTAAATTATTTTGATGTAATTAAAAGGTATCTATTTTAAATTTAGCAAATTAAAAAATAGTAGAAGAATCTTCTAACCATCATCATTGATACACTTTGTAATGCAATCTAAGAAAATATTGTCCAAATGGCCATCAACCACTCCCTTATGAGCTAACAATGACGTAAAACAAATGAGTAGCTTCCATCTTTTTGTATTCCTAATTGTGTGAAATCCTCCCATCATTGTATATAATATCATCTATTATGTTATGTAATCTATTTTCCCTAGTCAAAGAATGGAACAATTTATTATTCAAGTCTCTAAATTTGATTTATGTTTCCCTTGCCTTTTCCTTCTATTATAATTCCTCTCTTGCAAGGAGTTCATCATGTTCCTTTTGAAGCTTCTTCTCTTTTTTGAATCTTCTAGAAACATCTTGTGTTGGATTATTTTTCATTGAGATCAACAATCTCCATTTCTACTCTTTCTTTTTCCTTCAAAATTCTTTTGAAGATAACACTTTTTCATTTTTTATATTACACTTACAAATTGAAGTTTCTTGGACAATATACAATTGATAGTTCCTTTACCTCTTGGGAAATCTCTCCACCACTCCTTAAGGATATCAACCATCTTCGTATCCTTAAACCATATAAATTCAAACTTAAAGTAACCATTTGTGTGGACATCGATCATCTAATTATCTAGAAACACAACAAAATGATTAGAAGATGTTGATAAACTTATAAAGCATTGAGAGGGGATGAATCAGTGAAAGAAAAAATAGTAACACATTAATTGCAGACCGGTAAAACATTTAACCTATTTACAAATGACTTTGCATATAATCCAAAGTTTTATAAAAGTATTCACCATAACACAAATATTTTTACGTGGAAAACCCATCTCAGAAGAACCATGGTGAGATGGAACTCACAAGCTAACTATCTACAGTATAGATAACTAACCGGTTAATGTCTACAAATGCTCTATTAGGAGCAGATCCTATTAGAGATCTCAAGCCTTGTTAGGAGCTATACCTAGTTAAAGGTAACCTCAATGGATGTTTTAAATCCAAATTAATGAATCAACTTATTAGAGGATTTATACAAAGAAGCTTGTTAGAGCTTGCCCGGTTAAGAGATTTTACTATTGTAGTGGTAAGAGAACAACAATTAGATTGATCTAAGAATATCACCTTTGCTAGTTTAGATCCTTCTCTACGCATAAATTATTGTATCAAAGACATACTCTGCAATTCCTTTAACAAATCACATCTACTTCAACTCATATCATAACTTGTATCTTGTATATCAAATAACTCATCACAATGTCTTTTTATAGATATTAGATTTCATGTCGGCTCCTCAACCTTGACACAATTTTCTAGGTTCAATGAATTTGGACAATCTTCCTTAACATGACACAAATCACTGCCATAGTGTCAGTCGGTGGTAACACATCACAATCGGTGATAACTTATCACACAAATTGGGAAAACTGGTTAGAGCACCAATACCAGTTTAGTGTCGACCACTTCAAATAAAATACTAACTCAGACAGATTCCATTGAATTCATACTGGGTGATTTTCTCCATGCTTCTCTTGTAATTTATCTATTGCATCTCAAACTAGTAACTCTAGAACTGATCAAAATCGATTGACTTATCTAGCTATACCAGTTTAGACATCTTCATACCAGTTAGACTTCCACTATACATATGATACTGGTTAACAATACAATGACTCAATTGTACTGGTTTATATTAATGGGTATAATAAGATGACTGATATTTAGAACACATGTTCCATCAATGACAACACATGAAGTCATCAAATAAAAAAGTCATCATCAAGCCAACATTCTCCGCTTTGGCATTGATGGTAACACTTAGGAAAATTTTGACAACTAAGTGTGCTTACAAAAATGTAGAGACTTTACAAATTGCTCCTTAGCATAAGATTCTCCCTTTGACATCATACATGATTACATACAAAATTTTCACATATATTACACCCCCTTTGACACCAATGAGAAAGATATGCAAAAACATTAATAGATAAAGTATCATAATCACATTTGCATTAATAAAAACATAGAGGAGTTAATATAGAATTGTCTACAGGTAAGAAAGCTGATCAAATATAGATTTAAAGTCTTTTTGCACAATAGTAAGGTCAGTAGGCCATGTCTCCAATAACTTAGCAGTAATATCTAGTTGACTCCTTATTTGAAATACAAGTTTGTTCATTGCGCCCAGAGTGCTCATCTCTGGTGTGACTAGGATTGCATCAGTATGCAAAAGGATCCTTTGCAGTACTTGTAATTTTGGCAATAAAATTATTTCAAGCTCCTGTAAGGTTTTTGACCTTTTTGTTGTTTCAGCCTCTATCTTTTCTAACTAGTGCCAGTATGACTCAACAGTCTATCCATAAGTGATAAATAAATCATAAGGAAGCTTAAAATATTCTATGTAACCTTTTAGTTCTGCTTCAATTTTCTGTCGTTATTTTATTAAATCTTCATAAAATAAATCACTTAGGCATACTTTGCTGAAAATATTGTAACCTTCAGTCATGTCAATAGAGATTTGAAATCTATTATGTAGAAGACATGCCTGGTCGGTGTCAATGCCTGTGTTGTTTCCTCCAAAGTCTTGACTTGATCAGTAACAAATGTACGTAGAATATCAAGTTGCTTTATTGGGTTTGAAATACCTGAAATGTCAACATCCAGTAGGAGATTTGACAATACATCTATTGTGTTCTGGCGAACCTCGTTCTCCTTCTTGATCTTCATTTTCTCTGCTTTATCCTGAAGTTCCAATGACAATTTCATCACCTCATTTGCATAATCAAGTATGACAATGTTTATAGGTAAACTAGGTTCAGTTGCAGCTTGCTTTTGATCCTTATTGCCAGTTTTATCTCCTTCATTTGTCTCCTGATTTACCCGTTCTTCAGATGTATTTAGTGGTTCCTTATATTTTTCTTGGTCTTTCTCTTTTTCAACTTCCTTTACTTCCTCTGTTCCCTTTCCCGGTTGTTGTTCTTTTTTCTTTTCTGGTTCATTATTGGTACTAGTTGTATTAATAGTATCCTGAGTATCTTTAGTATCATCAACAAAGAATATGATTGGTGGTGAATTAGTGTCATTCTTATCCTTTTTGGTGTATATTTCATCTGGTATAGTTATTTCTTCAATTTCCAACTCTGGTGGAGCTCCCATTTCAGTTTGACCAGATTTATTGTGATAATTCTTCAATTGTTCATTCATTCTTTGAATATCTTTGGTAGCTCCATGAGTATCATCTTCTACTATCTGAATTTTTCCTTCCAACAGTCTACGTCTCCTTTCTCTTGTACGAAATTGTCCCTTGTGTTTAGAAAGCATTTTGAACAACTCTTCATGAGACAATTCAGGAATGTATTGAACAAAAAATCTATCTATAGTCTCTTGATCTTGATCTATGACCAGCTTCCATTTATTTTCCAGAATTAAATTCAAAGAATTAGAAATTTCCTTTTGAATTTCATGTGGTATTCAGTTATATTGACATAGGTTATTAATTACCTCTTGTACCACTTCTTGTTTCAAAATCTCATCAAAAGAATCAAAATACTCCTTTACATCATGAAATTTCTTGCTTTTTAAAGTTTTCAAAGTCCTCTCAAAATGACTCATTGGCTTGAAAGATACAATATCAATAGAAATATTTTGTTTAGGGATTTCCCCTACTGGTTTAGATTTCCTACCAGTTTCCTTTAGCTTCTTTGTATCTTCCTTGGACTCTATTTCCTCAAGTTCTTCTTGTGAGATAAGATGTCTACCTCTCTTCCTAGTGCCAATTGGCTTCTTTGCATACACTTTTGCTTCCGCTTCCTTCTTGGATTGAGCACTTCTTGTTACTCTAGTACCGGTTAACACAGAAACTGCTTGACCATCTTTCTTCTTTTTCTCCTTCTCATCATTGGGTTGTGCTTGCGTAGTTCCTTCTTGATTTGTACTGAGTCTCTTCTTCTTTGTGTCCTTAAGTGATGCCAGGAGGTTGTTGGCATAACTGAACAATAATTCATAATTGACTTCATAACTCATTTACTCCATCTCTTCTTCTCTAGGTTCTACATCCTCTATTAGGAGGAAATCAGTGGTCACTAGGAAACAAATGTCATTCTAACAATGTTTGACCACTTCATCCGATAACCTCAATCTCATACTCATTTTCTTCCGAAATTCATTGAAATAATTATTCATAGCAATTGGAAATGTATTCTTAACTACCTTTGTACTATTTTTAATCTGAGCTAAAATAGGTGTATCTTTTCACCACTGGATATCTCCAATACTAGAAATAAAGTTCTGAAAATAGAAAAACAAACTGATCAAAAGTTGCCCAAACTTGAACTTCTAATTGTTGTCCTTCTTGATTGATTCCAAATAGATCATAATCTGCATCGCCTCACATAGATCATAATCTGCATTTTCCTTCATCATCTAGTAGGCAGCATGTAGCTGAATTTATCTTATAGCTGAATTTATGAGAACATTAACTGACTCTGCATCGCCTCACATAGATCATAATCTGCATCTTCCTTCTTCATCCAATAGGCAACATGTATGACAACCGATGGCACACTATTCATATGGATAGAATGAAATATCTTATAACCGATAACCATTGTAGCATATTTGACTCCTTCATATTCAATGTTATTGAGAGATATAGCATGACCATCACAAGTGGTCTTTTTCAGTTCAATAACAGTATAGTTTGAATTTTCCTCAACTTGGGAACTTCACCGATTTGGCAGAATCCATTCATAGTATGAATGGCCTCCTTCGTGATAGTATGTGACCTATCTAAATGTTGGCATATGGACACTCCAATGAGACATTGTGTGTGATTGAAGGTTTTCTCATTGATGGCAACCTTGCAATCCTATGACACATGCAAATAATTACATAGGCAACCTTGCAATCCTATGGCACCAACAAGACATTATACCTACAAAGCATTACTCAAACGGAATAGTGCTCTGGCATCAACAAAATCAATCTACACTGGCACCAGCACAGAAGATGTACACTGGCATAGAAGGAAATATGTATATCGGCATAGAGGCCGACAAGACTTTTGATATGTAGTATTTTGTTTATCATTGTCAGCGGACTTGGCAAATTGTAAAATGACTCTTGCATATAAAAGAGATCATTGTAGGCATTTGTAAGATATGGATAGAATGCAATAAATAAATTATAAGGCAGACCTAATGTGCGAATTGTAGGTCAAGGGTATATGTAAAGAATAGAGCAAGAACCGGTATTGAATCTGGCATTGAAGATGCTATTGTAAAGCAGTACAGAATATTGGATTTGTGTAAATCCTCATTGTAAGTCAGTGTGACTTCTTATTGAGCAGTGAGCTCTAGGCAGTTGGCCTTCCTGCATGTGCAGGCCCCTATTGTAAGTAATATTCTCTTATTGGCCAGTAAGTGAATATTGTGGGTCACAAATCCCACTGAGGTTTTTTCCACACTGGGTTTCCTCATTAAACATCTTTTTTTATGGTGTTCTTTTCATGTGGATTCTTTTGAGTCTGTTATTTGCATTAATTCTTGCATACCAGTATACTGTTACTTTATATTCTGCATATTCAATTTTAAGAAAATTTCATTACCGGTCAGATACTAATTCACCCCCCCCTCTCAGTATCTGTGGGAACCCTAACAATTGGTATTAGAGCCTGGTCCTCTATTTTCAAAAGCCTAACAGCTTGAGGAAGATCTTGACACAGGTAAAGATGGAAAATCTAATGAAGCAACTTGAAGGAGCTCTTACTGACTATGATGCAGAGAAGTTGAAAAATATCAAATTAGAAGATGATTTAAAAGAAGCTTAGGACATTATTCAGGCACTTCAAGAAAATCTTACTGTTACAAGAAACAAGAGAAGAGAACTTTGTGAAAAATTGCAAAATGAAAATGATGAAAAGGAATCATTAAATGATATGATAAGCAAATTGAAAAAAGAGATCATGACAACAAAAAATGAAATGCAGGATATGACTATGAGATTCTGCAAAGAGATTGAGGACAAAAAGAGGAATGAAGAAGAATTGACCAGAAGACTAAGTGATGCAGCAAATGAGAACACAAGACTTAGCTATGAAAATGACATGTTGAAGATAGATCTGATGCATACTCAAAATGACTCGAATGAACTAATGAGACAAAAAGAGATCTTGGAAAGGGAATTGGAAACTGCAAATCAACACAAAGAAAAATTCAAGAAAGGCTTAGAAGAACTTGGTACCTTATTGAAGAATCAAAAACCCAAAGGTGACACTTCTGGAGTTGGATTTGAAGTTGGAGAAAGCTCCGCAACTGCAAATACCCAGGATCAAAGCAAACTGGTAAGACCCCCTAATACTTACAAATTCAATGGAAAATGCTTTAACTGTAATAAATATGGTCATAGGGCAAATGAATGTAGATCTAGGAATTATCAGAACATCAATCCTCCCACCAGTCAATGCACCAAATGCAACAAAATTGGTCATAACTCTGAAAATTGCAGAATGAATGTAAGATGTTATGTTTGTGGAAGATTTGGTCATTTATCAAATAAATGCAGAACACAAACCGGCATAGGCTATGGGAAAGCTATTCAAAAAAATAATGTAACTTGTTATGCATGTAACAAGATTGGTCATATTGCTAAATTCTGTAGAAGTAAAGGTACACTGGTAGATAACAAAAGTACTAGCTTGAAAGGTAAAGAAAAGGTTGAAGAGGTTAAGCAAGAATTTTCAAAGCAATGGATTAGAAAAGGTGATCTAAATATTGGGGTTACTCATCCACCGATAGAACCAACAAATGCTTCACTGGTAGGACAATATGATACTCCACTGGCAGGATAGAGCAATACTCCACCGACAGGATGTTCTTCATCAAATTGAAGAAAATTATCTTGAGGGTTTGGCAATCTAATGACACGTGTGCTATTATTCCCTCAGTTAGAGAAAAGAAGTTGAAAATCCTTCATTACTGGCAAATAAAGTTGAGTTAATACATTGTCGGCAAACAATTAATGTGGTAGGTGGCAGAAAAGACTTTATAAAATAAGGTTTTTGGCTCCATTTCATTTCACCGTGAATTCAAACCTTCAAAGAGCGCGAAGATTTCTGAGCTAAGGCATTCCGAGCAAAGAGGAAAAGCACTTCAGCAATCAATCCATCCAAAGGTAGAAAAAGGTATTTATCATCATGGCATCCTCCTCTACACCTGAATTCATAGCAAACCCTATAGTAGTCGAGGTTATAAAACGACCTAGGCCCGTGTTTGAGCTAGTTCCCGAGGTAGCTAAGAAAGATGACAACACAGGCGCTTTTTCCCAAACTCCAAAGGGTATTGTTTAGGCAGAAGACCCTAGAATGTATATTCAATGCAACATAGAAGAATTAGGTGATGAAGAAATCAAAAACATGTATAAATCTATTATATGTGACAATGCCGGAAATGTGAAACCTGAACATAAAATTGTTGAAACCCTAGGATTCACTGAAATCCTCTGCATTCCTGAATTTCCCAAGGAAGTGGTTAGGATAGTTCTTAGCAGGGTACATGGCTCATTCTTTTGGCTTGACTCAGTGCATAAAATTACAAAGGTAGCTGTGAAAGCAGTAATAGGGTTACCTTCCACCAGTACCAGACCCGACAAAACCAAGAAGGTCTCCAATGACCTAGTAATGAAATTAACTGGTGCAACATCCGACAAAAGATCATTGAGGGTTAATGATGTGACCGATACAAATGTGAGATTCATTAGCATGATTCTAGGTTACAAAGCAACTCATGCAAATAGGCTTAACTTTGTTTCCAGTTTATGCATAAAAAGTGCTTATGACATGGTTAAGGACAATGTGAAAATTGATATCTGTGAATGGTTAAAAGATGAGTTAATTGACAATTTGGCAAAAATCAAGAAGGATAAGAGAGGAACCTTTAGATTTGGAAATTTACTTGTATGCTTAATGCTACATATAACCAAGCAGGCTCCTGGTATAGGCAACAAGGATTTTGGATTTGACATACCGGTAGGAGAACAATTGTCTGACTTGTTCAACAACATGGGTGAAAACAAAGAAAAGAATATTCATGAGTATTTTCAAGCACTAAAGGTCAAAATGAATAAGAGGATCAGACTATCATAGGAAATCATCAACAAATATAAGGATGACATATGTTTTGTAATAAAAAAGGATGAGATCTAGATGGAAGCAGTCATCCCAAGAACAATCTGGGTTATAAAAATGGGGTATGAAACAGATGACCACATAGTGGAAACTTATGCCAAAGCACTTCTGGAAACCCCCAATGAACCAAAGGAAGAAGTATTTGGTAGTGTTGAGCACATTGAAAGTCAAATTCAATCTAAAAAGAGAGTAAAGAAAGTTGAGGCATTTGTGAGGAAAGGAAGCAGGCAAGCAAAAGCCTTAAAAGATGATGTACTAAAGAAAACTAGCATAACAGAAGAAGAGTTAGCAGCCTAATAGCCTGAAACTCATCTATCACCGGTAGATACCTCCTCAGAAGGAGATATGCCAACAACTTTCAAAAGAGTTGTTAGGAAAAGAGACCCCTCACTGGTATCCACTCCTTCACCTAGAAGGACAAGACAAAAGCAACAAGCTGTAAGGTCTCCAGTCAAGAAAGCCACACCTAAGAAAAAGCTGACCCCCAAAAAGAAGAAGAAGACAAACACTGACTTGGCCCCTTTTGACATATTACTGAATGAAATCACAGAGGAAGGTAAATTGAAAAACATAGGGAACATCTATGACACCTTATCAGAAGATGAGAAAGGACAAGTTGAGGAAAGTGTTATACTACACATGGACATGTATAAAAATTTCTTGATGCAAGTCCTAAATGAAATTCTTGATGAATTATATAAAAGACTTGAGGCTAGAAGGCAAGGAATAGTTGAGTTGGATAAGAAAATTAAAATAGAAAAATTACTTGCAGTATACCCGATCAACTCACCTAAGGAAATTGATGATTTGATAGCTCAGGCCAACTAGACAATCTTTTCCATTGCACACCGGCAAATATCATTAATGGCAGGTAGAGTTACTAAAGTTTCAATTGAAATAGAAGATGGCTGGGATAGATTCTTGGTTGAAAAAGAAAAACAAGAAGAATATATGAATCCCAAGCCCATTCTAGTATATCAAAAGGACAAACGGAAAGGTAAAGTTGGTGGACCTCCAAGTATCAAGATTAGAGACAACTTACCCCCACCTCCTTTAAATACTCCACCAGTAAAAACAACTGCAGAAGATCAACCGACAGCTAAGAGCATGGACACAGAGGATAACAATCCTAATCCTGAAGTCCTATATAATGTAAATGTTGATACTAAAAAAATCAACATAGTGGTAGATAAGGATACCATAGGTAAATCTGATAATAAAGAGCAACCAGCAATAGGAAACCAAGAGCAACCGGCAGCAGATTCAGAGAAAAAGATGGAATCTGGAATACAAACAGAGCAACCAACAGAGCTAAAGGCTCCCGAACAGATGCCACCGGTAAGAAAAGATGCAAGAAAAATTGTGCTTAAAGAGATGGAGACACAAATAGACCTACCAGAGGTCAATACCAGCATGGTCCCTTCCACCGGCATTCAGTTTACTAGGTCACTATCAAATGTAATAGAGGTATTGCTCGATTCTATCAAGAAAATAACTGATTATAGCTCACAAGCCTATAAAGCAATAGATGATTCAATTCTAGTTTTGAAATTAATAGCTCCAAATTGTAATATAGCCAACAAAGATTCTTTAGGCCAGTTGGATACACTTTGTAAATATATTTCTTGAAATTTTGAGCAAACAAAGGTAGAAACTGTAAAGGAAAGTGTAGAAAAAGAGAAATAGAAATTCTTTGGGGAAGGAATAAAGAAGTGTAATAGGGAATTTGACACAGTTCTACCGGAACTCTGTAATTTATTGAAAGACTACAAAACTCTATATAAAGACACCTGTAAGATAAACTTTTTGACCATGGATGTAGACAAAAAGATGAGCATGGTACAGGAAGAGATCAATAAACTTGCTGATAATTTTGTTAACTCACCCGATACATTATCAGTTTTTGAGGAAAAGATAACAAATTTTGAGGAAGAATTGCTCAAATTAGAAAGAGAAAAAGAGAAAATAATAAACAAGGCAAAAATTTTGAGATCTAAACTAAGTCCAAGATTGGACTATCTAGCATCTCTGCATAAGGAAATCTCAGAGGCACTAACACAGGGTAGCAAAACACCGGCAGAGCACTTGCAGCATCTCACCGGTACAATATACAGAACTGAGATAGCAATAAAGGAGAGCAAGAAGTTTATGGATGGTATAAACTTAATTTTGGGAGATATTCTTTAGATAATAACTACCCAACTACAAGGTTGAGGTTATAAATTGGTACAACTGCAAAATCTACTAACCTTTGTCATTGATGCCAAAGGGGGAATAGTAGATGAGAAAATTCAAAACACAGGGATCACATGCTCAGGGGGAGCTCTCACATTTTTGGTAACATTTTTGGATATCTTTTTGAAATTTCTCATGAGTGTTGCCATCAATGCCAAAGGGGGAGATTATTGGCATATGGACACTCCAATGAGACATTGTGTGTGATTGAAGGTTTTGTCATTGATGGCAACCTTGCAATCCTATGACACCGGCAAAGCATTACATAGGCAACCTTGCAATCCTATGGCACCGGTAAGACATTATACTGGCAAAGAATTACTCAAACAGAACAGTGCTCCGGCATCAACAAAATCAATCTACACCGGCACCGACACAAAAGATGTACACCGACACAGAAGGAAATATGTATACCAACACAGAGGCCGACAGGACTTTTGATATGTAATATTTTGTTTATCATTGTAAGCCGACTTGGCAAATTGTAAAATGACTCTTGTATATAAAAGAGATCATTGTAGGCATTTGTAAGATATGGATAGAATACAATAAATAAATTATAAGGCAGACCTAATGTGTGAATTGTAGGTCAAGGGTATATGTAAAGAACAGAGCAAGAATCGGTACTGAATCTGGCATTGAAGATGCTATTGTAAAGCAGTACAAAATATTGGATTTGTGTAAATCCTCATTGTAAGTCAGTGTGACTTCTTATTGAGCAGTGAGCTCTAGGCAGTTGGCCTTCCTGCATGTGCAGGCCCCTATTGTAAGTAATATTCTCTTATTGGCCAGTAAGTGAATATTGTGGGTCACAAATCCCACCGAGGTTTTTCCCACACCGGGTTTCCTCGTTAAACATCTTGTGTTATGGTGTTCTTTTCATGTGGATGCTTTTGATTCTGTTATTTGCATTAATTCTTGCATACCGGTATACTGTTACTTTATATTCTGCATATTCAGTTTTAAGAAAATTTCATTACCGGTCAGATACTGGTTCACCCCCCCCTCTTAGTATCTGTGGGAACCCTAATACTAAATACATGTTTCTTCTATGAGCATGGCTAAGGAGGAATTTGATGTGCTCTTCCTCAAATTCCTCAATAAAATAAACTACATTGTGAAAACCTTTCTCATAAACCCTAATGTACTTGGGTTTAATCTTCCTGTTCTTGTTGCACAAAATTTTTAGCTCGGAATAGATTGCCAATGAACCTAAATCTTTAATCTCGCAATCTATATACCTGGACAAAACTCCTTTAACCAAAAATCCTTTAACCAAAACTCCTTGGGGTACCTGTGATAATGCATTGAATGATTCTATCTTGTCTGAATCCATTGATTCAATGGCTTTAGTAGTGATAAAAAGGCTCTTTGATGGTGTAGATGATGATGCCATTCCAAATAACTTCGATTTGAGGGAGGAGATTGACCAAATACATTGTTTCCTTCGCATTGCTAGGGTTTTTAGTTGCTCTCTTGCTTTCACACTTGAATCACTTCATTTTGCTTCAAATTTGAACCAACTTCTCAATCCGTTGTTCAAATCCATTCACAATCTGTTGGGAATGCTCTGTTTCACTCTGCAAGTGCTCATAAAATGCTCCTCGAATGAAATAGGGTAAAAAATGACTTAGTGAAACTTCTTTTTATTTACTTTACCTACTACATTTATTTCACTACCAATAGGGTGAAAAACCCTAGTTACCACTTGACATATTTGCCTTTACCAATAGTTATACCAACCGATCGATAATCCTTAGAAATCAATTGATAGCAATATCAAAATTCTTATATTTCAACTCAAAATGAAAAATTTACTTACCATACTTTTTTCAAGGGGTCTGAAAATGGATTTACTGATATGCTCCCCCTATGCTTGTTGAGAAGCTCAGTTTGCCAGTGTAGGATTCTCCACACTAGGTGAAGTATTAGAATCCTCTGATGATTTGTCATCACTTTTCCTCTTCTAGATCCTATTCATCTCGACTATGGTATATTCAACATCTACTATCTTCTTCCCTTTCTAATATGCAGAGTGACTTACCGGTTGGTTCTTTTGCTTTTTGCAAAACTTAGCAATGTGTCCTAGTTTATGACAATGATAGAAGGCCATTCCATATGCTCTCCAAGGTCTTGCATTGCCTCTTCCTATTCTTCTTCTACAGTTCATAGCCACATGTCCATAGTTGTTGCAAATTGTGCAATTCACATTAGTTCCTTTCTTCATCTCATAGGAACTAAACCAGTTGATATAAGGTTTTTGCCAATTCATGTTTCTCTGGTTATCATAATTCCTTCTCCAATAAACATGTCTTGAGCTCATATGAGGTGCTGGGTTATTTTCTCCATATCTACATTCAACTGATCTATGCCCATACATATTTCATGTATAACAATATCCTTGAAGTCTTCTAGACACATGTCTATTGTTAGTTCTATAATTTGTGTTCTCCTCAGATTTGCTTTTACACAGATTTGTAGTATGTCCTGATTTGTGATAATTATAACAAACTAGTTTAAATTTTTTCTTACCTAATTTCATGCTTTCAGATACTAGTTTGTCTTTTGGTGAAGTATCCTTTATTTTAGAAGATTCACCTTTCTCAAATAATGAATATCCCAATCCAATGGTGTCATTTTTCTGTCTCATAGACTCCAGTTGCTCATCAAGTCTAGTTGTGCTTCTATTGAGTTTGGCAAGGATTTCCATGGTATCCTTAAGTTCTTTGCAAAGAACCTCATTTGTCTTCTTAAGGGTTTCATTGAGAGATATAGTTGCATCTAGATTTGTCTGAACCTCATCTTTTTCTTCCTTTTCCTCTTGGAGATATGCAGTTATGGTTCCAACTTCTTGACTAATCTTGAATTTTTCATGTTCCTTATCTTTGATCCTCTCTTCAACACTTCTCCTATTTTCCAACTCTTGACTCATTCTAATGGTTAAAGCTTATAGTTCCTTTCTCAGATTTGACTTGTCTTTATTTAGTTTTTTCACTTCCTGGGCCAATGCGTCCACATTAGCTTCATTAGATGAACTGTTTTCAGAGATTTCCATTAGTTTCTCTGTCAATTCTCTTCTCTTTTCTTGTGAAGCCTTGTATTTCACCTTGATCTCATCAAAGGCATGTTTAGTCTCTGCAAATTAGTGTGAGAGTTCTCTGTAACTTATTTCCCCCATGATGGCTTTAGGGATTCCTTCCAAGCGGTTAAGCCTCAAGGAAGTTAGGCTCTAATACCAATTGATAAACTTATAAAGCACTAAGAGGGGGGGTGAATCAGTGAAAGCAAAAATAGTAACACTTTAATTGTATATCGGTAAAAACATTTAACCAGTTTACGAATGACTTTGCATCTAATCCAAAGTGTTATAAAATTATTCACCACAAGAAAAATATTCACAAAAATACAAAGATTTATACATGGAAAACCCAATTGGGAAAAACCACGGTGAGATGGAACTCACAAGCTAACTATTTCTAGTATAGATAACTGATTGGCTAAGGTCTACAAATGCTCTATTAGGAATAGATCTTGTTAGAGATCTTAAGCCCTATTAGGAGCTATATCTGGTTAAAGGTAGCCTCAGTGGATCTTTTAGATCCAAATTAATGAATCATCTTGTTAGAGGATTTATACAAGGAAGCTTGTTAGAGCTTACCCAGTTAAGGGATTTTACTGTTGTAGTGGTAAGAGAAAAATAGTTGGATTGATCTAAGAATAGCATGTTTGTTGTTTTAGATCCTTTTCTGCACATACATTACCATATCATCAACATACTGTACAATAACTTCAACAAATCACATCTACTTCAATTCATATCATAACTTGTATCTCGTATATCAAATAACTCATACGAATGTATTTTTATAGATATTAGATTCCATGTTGGCCCCTGAACCTTGACACAATTTTAAAGGTTCAAGTAATTTGGACAATCTTCCTTAACATGACACAAATCACCACCATAGTGTCAGATCACCACCATAGTGTCAGTTGGTGGTAACACATCACAATCGGTGATAACTCATCACACAAACTAGGAAAACTGGTTAGAGCACCAATACCGGTTCAGTATTGATCACTTCAAATAAAATATTAACTCACAAACCAATTCAATTGAATTCATATAGGGTGATTGTCTCGATGCTCCTCCTTGACTTTATCTACTGCATCTCAAACTGGTAACTCTGGAACTGATAAAAATCGATTGACTTATCTACATATACCGGTTTAGACATCTTCGTACGGGTTAGACTTCCACTATACATATGATACTGGTTAACAATATAATGAATCAATAGTGCCGGTTTATCTTAATTGGTATACTAAGATGACTGCGACATTAAGAACACATGCGCCATCAATGATAACACATGAAGTCACCAATTACAAAAATCATCATCAAGCCAAAAGATGCAATTGGAAAAAAAATGAAATCCATAGCACATACCCCATGCAAATAATTATGCGAATAAAGTAAACAATCAATCCTTTTAAAAATGTTTGTTAAACAAGCTTTCTTTTTAGTCCACATATATTTATAGTTATTCAGGGGACAATCACAAAGGAAAGAATCCTCCAAAAAGTGTCAAAATTCAATTGTTATTTTGATGACCATATTCAAATCTCTACTCTTCTCACTGCGATATAAGAGGGTGGATAAATCACCACCCAATATTAGTTTTTCTTTCCCACATTGTTTATTTTTTCTAAAAGAATGAATGATATATTTTTCTTCTCCTCC
This sequence comes from Cryptomeria japonica, assembly GCF_030272615.1. Taxonomy (NCBI): domain Eukaryota; kingdom Viridiplantae; phylum Streptophyta; class Pinopsida; order Cupressales; family Cupressaceae; genus Cryptomeria; species Cryptomeria japonica. The sequence continues at coordinate 777,672,170 of NC_081411.1, read as the reverse complement.
ATTGTAATGGGGTCATAACAATTCAATAGAATATCCACAAGGTCTAGGAAACGATCCTTGATCTGACACATCATCCAATCCTAACCTTTGACAATATCCGAAATCAAGATCTTATTTTTCTTCCACATGATACAAAAACCACCTGCAAGATTGACGACACTTAAGACAAAACCATTCCAATATTTAAAAAATTTATAAAATGTTCAACCTCAACCAAGTCAATCTTGGTTTCCTATAATAAGACTAAATTGATGAACATATTTTCTAAATTGTTCTTGTTCATGTGTCACATTTTAGTGGTATTTAAGCCCCTAACATTCCATGCAATGATCTTCATTTCTCTCCAAGGGAGGTGTTTTTTCCCTTGGATCTTGACATGTATTGCTTAATATTTACTAATCCCTTTTTATAATCCTCCTCCTCCCTCTTTTTCTTATTTTCCTTTCTTCATTTCTTCCTTTTAGCCTTATGGGTTCGATAGAATGCCTTAGAGGAGGACTAGCTAATATGCCATGAATCCACAATTACTAATCCTTCAAAATATGTGAAGTATTTGTTCAAGCAAAGATCATTAGATTCTCTATCTATTATATCATCACTACCAATTAGAGTGGACAAACCTGCATCCATTGTGTTTAGTAATCTAGTCAAATTGGGAACTAGGGTTAGATCCCTAGAATAATTTCCCCTTTTTGTAAAAATTGCCGCCTTTTTGTTAATTTTTATTCTCATATCTAGGTTTCCCATCACATAATTTTCTTCAAAACCAACATTGGATCCACAAAGATTGTGGAAAAAAAAAATTAAATCCATAACCATAGAAGGGACCACTTCATCATTCTAGAGGAAACTATCTAATCTCTTAGCATCAACTATCTAAATAATAGAGTAATGTACTATAACATAAACAATAATAATACAATAAAAATAATATTTATTCAAATGTGAGAAAAGGTGACTAAAAGAAGAAGATAAGGAAAGGTGCAAGTGCTGAAGGATATATGTAGAGCATTGGAAAGTGAGTTAGAGTTTCCATCCAGTAGAACATGCTTGTAGGGAACATGAGAGAGAAGGGGATAATTTATAGATTTGGAGAAAATTATAGTAGGGATTGGACTACAAGTTGCATAAAGGAGCATTGGTTGAATGGCTCAACTCTATAATTTATCTTTAAAGTATTCTTTTTTGCCCATAGTTCTAGAGCAAGGAAGAAAGGAATAGAGTACTACAGAATGGTCCATGGATCTTTAGAAATTTGACCATGTATCCATAGAAGTGGAAACCTAATTTCAATCAATATGATTTAATTCTACAATCCAAACTCTTATCCTAGATAACGACTTCCATCTCTATCAAATCTTTGTTTTTTAGTTGTCATTGTATTTTCTACACTTATGGCAGACATGAGAGAGAAAGGGATCATTCATAGATTTGGAGAAAATTACAATAGGGATTGGACTACAAGTTGTGTAAAGGATCATTGGTTGAATGGCTCAACTCTATAATTTCTCTTTAAAGTATTTTTCTATGCCCATAGTTCTAGAAAAAGGAAGCAAGTAATGGAGTACTAAAGAATGCTCAATGGATCTTTATAAATTTGACCATGTATTCATAGAAGTCAAAACACAATTTCAATCCAAGGGAATTAATTTTATTATCCAAACCCTTGACCTCAAGAACAATTGCCATCTCTATCAAATATTTGTTTTTTAGTTGTGAAGATTTGAGGATTGAAAAAATCCACTTTAAGTTCGAAAGGATGTAGCTAAGGAGGGAAGATCTATTGGATCTCATCAAAAAGTGGTGGAATATTTTTCTTTAATTGAGAGGCACTAAGAGCTTCATATTCTGCAAGATGCTAGCTCTTATCAAGAAGAAATTGGAAGAACTAAATGTCATATCCTTTAAAAATATCCTCTTCGAAAAGGAGTGTGTTGAGAGAGATTTTATAGATTTTAATGAAAACATTAGTCATCTTGGTATGTTTTAGGAGGATTATCTCAAAGAGAAAGAACCATTAGCTAAAGACTCAAAATCACTAGCTAGGGAGGAGAATGTTGGAAGGCTATATCAAGGGAGAGTTGGTTAGAGGTTGGAGATTTCAACACAAATTGTTTTTAAAACTTAGTAAAATCTAAGAGAATGATAAATAGGATCAATAAAAATGAGGAAAATTTAGGAAAAAATATTATGGCTAGTAAAGAGATTATTGATCTAGTTGCCAAAATTGAGGATAAGTTAGGGACAAACATTATAGGTAGTAAAGAGATTACTAGTTTACCTATCAAGTTATTAAAATTGATGCTTTCCTCAAATAATGACTCTAGTAAAGTTAATTTTAGAAGAATCTTGGAGCATATAAAACATTTGGTAAGTGATCAAAATAGTGTCATTCTTATGCCACCAATCAAAGAGGAAGAAATGAAGGTGACAACCTTTCAGCTTCACCTGTTAGAAAATTGATGTGTCAACGTTGCATTTTCCTAAGGTTATTATTTATAGTAAGTTTTCATTTGAGCATAAATTAGTATAAAATTTTTCTATAAATTTTCATTGCAAGATCATGTCTAGATTTGAAGATATTAAGGTTTCTATTTTTCAAAGTTGCAAATAAAGTTTTGGAGTCAATTTTGAGGGCCTTAGAGGCTCTAAAATGGCACAAAAGTTTCCATAACTACTATATAAAGTTATAGCTTAATGGATCACATTGCTTTTCTTTCAACACTCTCAACAGTTTGTCATTCAACTAGCTAGATCTAAAGTTATGGCCTCTATAAGTCAGTGTTGGCATTATAACAGACAAGATTGTTTATAAATAGGAAACTGTTGATAAACAATGTATGCGAGCAAGTGTATGCACAGGGATGCTACATAGTGATTACCGAGCACAGAAGCTTGAAGACCTATTTTGATAACAGAGTATAGAGCCCAGCAGATTGACAAGATCAGTTCTATGTCTAGATTGTATTGAGCAAATAGGAATCTGCTTTAGCATTTTTAGATGTGAAGTTGTAGATTGATTTTTATTATTGTTATTTTGTGAAAGTGATAGAAAATCTCTTAACCGAGTAGACTTAACAGTCTTATTTGTAAATCCTCTAGCAGGGTGACATTCTTATTGAGTGTTTGAAATCCTTTAACAAGGTCACTTCTAACAAGGTGAAGATCCTAACAGATCTGAGGGAAATCCCTTAACCGGGTCACATCTAGCAATGTGTTTGTAATCTTTAATAGGATTTTCTTTTAACCGAGCATACTCTAGAAGAGTATATTTCTTAGTGGGTCCGAAATCCTACAGTGGTTTTTCCCTATTTGGGTTTCCATGTTAAATCTGGTGTTATGAGGTTTATGATGTTTCTATGCTTTTAAGTTTGCATGTTTGACAGTTTTTGGTTATATTACTGATATATATGTTACCGAGGTTGAATCTAATGTTTTTATGGATGATTAAGTTTGTATGATTCACCCTCCCCCTCTCTCATCTTGTTGGGTACTGGATCTATACTTATATTAAGTATCAGAACTATCAATTGGTATCAGAGCATTAGACTCTAGAAGGAAAGTTTAAAGGCACTTGAGTTAAAGATCCAAGATGTATAAGAGGGATGCACCGAAGCTGAATAAGTCTAGTTTCTCTACATGGCAGAAAAGGATGAAGCTGCACTTATCAGGAGTTGGAGAATATGTTGTCTACTATCTGGAGAATGACTTTGTTACACCGAGCACCTATCCATTGAGTATGGAAGAGATAAAGGAAAAGCAAGAACATATTCAGGCAATGATTGAAATAACATCTGCATTGACCGATTCAGAGTTTAATGACCTAGAAGGCTACAATGATGCAAAGGCAATGTAGGATAAGCTCATATCTGTGTATGGTGGAGATGAACATGTTCAAATAGAAAAAAGTGGACAGTCTAAGAGAACAACTTGAATCTATGAGGATGAATGAAGGTGAGAACATAACCCAGTACAGTACAAGACTAAAGGAGATTGTCAATCAAATCAAAGGAGTAGGTGGAACTATTGAAGAAAAGGATATAACAAGTAAGCTGTTAAGAACCCTTCTACTAGCTTATGTAATCCAAGTCTCTGCAAACAATGAATTGAGGTTTGTACCTAATATGCCAGTTTCTTTAGATGCTACTATTGGTAAGCTACATGCATTTGAGTTAAGTAACTTTGATAACAGTGGGTCTTCGGTAAATAAAGTTGAATCTGCATTTAGTTCTTTTCATCTTGATGAATCTAATGATTGCAATGAAAGAAAGTATAAGTACTCTAAAGGAGATCACAGTGGAGCAAGTGAAAGATTTCATAAAAACATGGAAGAAGTACACAAACTGTATGATGAAATCAGAAAGCAAGAAGAATTTGAAGCACTATTAGCCAGAAGGTTACCGAGAGGAAAAGTTAAGTATAAAGGAAAACTACCTTTGAAATGTTTCAATTGTGATAAGATAGAACATATGGCTTCTAACTATCCCGACAGAGATTCTATTGAAAAGAGAGATCACCGAGATGATAGACAGAAAGACAATCATTACAGAGGACACCGAGACTTCAGAAGAAGAGATAAAAAGACATGCTTAATAGCTAATGAGGAATCTAATGATGATACAGAGGAAGTAGTTTATGTGGGTATTAAAGATGGATCCGATGAAGAAAGGTATGAAGAAAAAGCCCTACTATCTCATATAAGTAAAAATGATTCTTGGATTATAGATAGTGGATGCTCACATCATATGACAGGAGATAAACACAAGTTTGTTATATTAGTAGATTATGATGGAGGCTATGTTAGATTTGGTAATGATGCACCATGTCCAGTAAGAGGTAAAGGATCCATAACACTTCTTGACAATGCTAAATGTAATGATGTTTATTGGGTTGAAGGTTTGAAATACAATTTGTTGAGTGTAGCACAACTAAACAACACTAGTTACAGAATAGAATTTCAGAAAGGAATTGTCAAAGTTCATGACAAGCATGGAAAGTTAGCTGCTACCGGGACACAAACAAGAGGTAACACATTTCACCTTGACTCAACTCGTAACAAGTGTTTGTATGCAAAGATAGATGATACCTGGTTATGGCATAAAAGGTTTTGTCATGTTAATTTTGATAATCTGATCAAAATAAGTAAGAAACACCGAGTAAGAGGTCTACTGAGTCTTGAAAAACCTGAGAATGCTATGTGCCGAGGATGCTAGATGGGTAAGATGACAAGATCAAGCTTTCCAAGTAAGTCTTACACTTCTAAGGGAATTTTAGATCTAGTGCACACTGATCTTTATGGTCCTATGAAAGTTCAAAGCTATTACGGTGATAAGTATTTCATATTATTCATGGATGACTATTCAAGGATAATGTCAGTAATGTTTTTAAAAGAAAAATCATAAGCTTTTCAAATGTTTAAATGGTACAAGGCAATAGTTGAAAATGAAACAGGAAGACAACCGAAATGGCTTAGATCAGATAGAGGAGGAGAGTTCACATCTAATGAGTTCAACTTATTTTGAAATGATCATGGTATTAAAAGACAAGTCTCTACACCGAGAACCCCACAGCCAAATGGAATAGCTGAGAGAAGAAACAGATCTATTGTGGATTGTGCAAGAACATTGATGATTGAAAAGAAAGTTCCACAAACATTTTGGAGAGAAGCAATAAGCACAGCAGTTTACACCCTGAACTGAGTACAATTGAAGAAAGGTACTTTGAAGACACCTTATGAAATATGGTATGATAAGAAACCTAATGTAAGTTATTTTAAAATCTTTGGAAGTAGATGCTATGTTCACAAAGATGATAGAAATGGCAAGTTTGATCAGAAAAGTGAAGAAGGAACATTTCTAGGTTATTCTTCTAGAAGCAAAGCATTTAAATGTTTGATCAAATCATCTAACAAAATAGTAGAAAGTGCAAATGTGAAAATTGATGAATTTGCAGAAAGAAATGATGAAGGAAATTCCAAGGAACCAGAAGACTATGATGAATTTGTCTATGTTCAACCAAGAAGTCCTACAGAGAAGACTGTTGAAGAAAATGAAGAGAATATCGAGTTACCGAGTGATGAAGAAGATCATACAGAGCCTACCGATCCTATACTAGCCAAGTATGTCAGAAGACATCATGCATCGAGTCAGATTATAGGAGATAAGGATGATTCAGTGATGACAAGGAACAAACTGAGACAGAACACATGTTTGATATCTGAATTTGAAACGAGAATAATGAAAGAGGCATTTAACAATGAAGATTGGATAAATGCTATGACAAAAGAGATTGATCAAATCAAGAAGAATGACACATGGACACTAATCCCAAGACCGAAGGACTAAAATGTAATCGGTACTAAGTGGATTTTTAGAAACAAGCTAAATGAAAAAGGAGAGGTCATTCGAAACAAAGCAAGAATAGTTTGCAAAGATTATGCTCAAGAAGAAGGAATTGATTATGGTGAAACCTTTGCACATGTTTCTAGACTTGGAGTAAGAACATTGTTGGCCTATGTTGCATTCAAAAATTTCAAGATATATCAAATGGATGTCAAATCTACATTTCTGAATGGAATATTAGAAGAAGAAGTTTTTATTGAACAACCTGAACGATTTGCTGAAGACAATAATAAAGATCAGGTATGTAAATTGAACAAAGCTTTATATGGTTTGAAACAAGCACCTAGAGCATGGTATGAAATATTGCACTCTTATTTGATTAAGATTGGTTTTATAAGGAAAAGTGAGAACAACAATATGTACATGAAGAATGATGAAAATGGAATACTGATCTCAACCATATTTGTTGATGATATTATATTTTGTGGAAATGACTCTCTATGTAAGAACTTTGGAAATGAAATGAGCAAAGAATTTGAGATGTCATTAATCAGTGAGATAAAGTATTTTATAGGTTTATAGATACTGCAAATGAAAAATGAGATTTTCATTACTCAATCCAAGTACATAAAGGAAATCTTGAAGAAATTTGGAATGTAGGATTCAAAACCAGTAAGTACTCCTATGACTACCAACTGTAAACTATCAAAGAATGATGAATCTGCATTTGCTGATGAGACTCTTTACCAATCTATGATTGGAAAGTTGCAATATGTTGTTCACAACAGACTAGACATAGCACATGTAGTAGGTATAGTTGCAAGATTCTCTGCAGATCCTAAGGAAACACACATGACAACAATCAAAAGAATTTTTAGATACTTAAAAGGAACTGAGGATTATGGCTTAGTATATCAGAAAGGAAATAATTTTGATTTAAAAGTTTATACTGATGCTGATTGGGCAGGCAACAATGATGACAGAAAAAGAACAAGTGGAGGAGCTTTCTTTTTAGGAGAAAGATTAGTGAGTTGGCTTAGCAAGAAACAAGGATGTGTTTCACAGTCAATAGCAGAAGCTGAATATGTTGCAGCAACATTGAATTGCACCAACATAGCATGGATTAAACAACTGTTGGAAGGTATAAATGAGATAGTTATCGAGCTAGTAACTATATTCTGTGACAATACTAGTGCCATTAACATTTCAAAAAACCTTGTTATGCACTCTAAGACAAAGTACATCTCTATCAAATACCATTATCTTAGAGAAGAAGTTCAAGAGAAGAAAGTGGTGTTGGAATATGTTAGCACAAAGGAGCAAATAGTAGATATCTTCACCAAACCACTACCAAGGGACACTTTTGAATATCTCAGAAGTCAATTAGGGGTCCTACCCCTATCTTCCACTCACTGATCGAGTTTGGTGAAAGCATCAATCCGATGACTCTATCACATAGCTTTTAGGAGTTGATGTTGATTTACACGCTTTAGGAGGTTTTCTAAAGGTGTGCAGGAAACTATATCAAGAAATTATTCAGGGAATAGGAATTGAATACATAATGCTCTGACCGAGACTCAGTTGATACATAATATCACGGAATTCACTTTTCAGCAGAAGAAATTATGTTCTAGTTCTTTAATTTTTGGCATTGTTGTCAAAGGGGGAGAAGACTACAGGAGAAGTCTAAAGGAGAAGCCTACATTTCAAAACTAAGGAGAAGACTAATGACAAAGGAAGAGCATTTCAGAATTTCATAATTTCAGCAATCTGAATCAGAATCAATAAAGACAAATCAATTGCTTTTGCCATCAATGCCAAATGGGGAGATTGTTGGCATTATAACAGACAAGAAGAATGTTGGCATTCCAATTACAATGTGAGATTGTTGGCATTTCAATAAGGATATTGAGAAGGTTGTTGATGATTATGGATATAACTGATTAAGGATGTTTACTGTCTTGATATTATTATTTTGTCATTGATGTCAAGAAATTGATTTTCTAATTCAGTATGATGTTGCCATATCTTAAGAAGTATGATTTGAAGAGTATAAAGATGTCGGTAAAAGACACAAAAAGTTATGATGAATAAGGGGATGAATAAGGTATACAATGGGCAACTATTACCAATACTATACTATACTACCAAGAAAGGAACCTAGTCGGTAAACCCTAAGGTTATCATTGTCGGTTAATGAAGGCAAAATGTCTACCGAGTAAAGTTTAGTACTCACCGAGTTGTAACCAAGCTGTAATAGAATGCATTAAATGTTTGCATGCGTTATTTAATCATTCATCCACCAAAATTCACACTTATTTGAATGGTTCCAACATATACAATTTGGATGGACCGCAACATTTTTTTTTTATTAGAATATTTGCAATTGAAAACTATATTCAAGATTACAAATACCCTTATAAATAATAATAATAATATTTATTTCTCACGCTGTTCAACTTTTGCTTTGATTCAATAGTTTTAATAATTTTAATGGTATTTAAATTTGAAGTCTTGAGTCAATGCTCTCGTGTTGGATTTTCCTTATAGTCAAAGAACGTGCGTAGCTGCTGTTTTGGACTAGTGTATTATTAAATTTCAAAAGTAGGAAAATAGTTTTCAAGTTATTTGAACATAAAATAAAATAAGGCTTATGTCATTATCTTTATGTCACCCACAAGAATTGCGAGATCAAATTTTCTAATGAACAAAGTATGATATGATTAAAAAATGTAATACTATAAATAGAAGTGTTTATGAATATGATTAACATTTTATTTTATTTTTAATTATATTATTTAATTTATTATTCATTCAAATTTATTTTTATTATGTAAGGTTATTTGTTGATATATTCTTCATAGTGAAATATCTATCTATCTATTTATATATACATAGAGAGAAAAAGAGTTTTCTAATTTAGCTTTACGTTTATTTTGATGAGAATTTTTTAACGTAATTCTATGTTTATAAATTAAATATTTTAATATTGAATCTGATTTATGATTTAGTTTTTATCTTCATCTAATATCTAATTTTATATTTTCTTTGTTTATTAGTCATGCATTCACCTAAATTCACACTTATTTGAATAAACCACAAAATCATATCCAAATTTCTAAAAGATCATATATTTTCTCTAAATCTTCAAACAAAAGCTAGTAAGTGTAAAGTGGAAAATAGGATCCTAGTGACTCCCCACCTAGGAGAGAGAAAGGAAGCCACTGGGATGATTTTCACTTGGAGGAGGACTTTTCATTCAAAAGAGGGGTTGAATCCACTAGATCCAAATCCAAGAGAGACAAGGATTTGAATCCTAAGTGGATTGCAAGTGGTTGGGGTGTGATTACCCTTTTTTTTAAATGAGAAAGTTGACTTGTTGACTACTTGGAAATGAGAGAGGAAATGAGTGAAATTAGGTGCTACCAATTCAAGATCGTGCTATAACTTTGGATCTGAGCTAATTAAACTGACATGGATCTACCTTGCAAATTTGGAGAAAAGTCATCGGGACTGTGGCGGGAATGTACATGGTCTACCACAAAATCTGCGAAATGAAAAGGGTTCTTCTGTCTCCGCAAATGAATCCCAAACCTGCAATTACAGCTGCACACCTGCAACCTACACACAAAAAAGAGAAGAAAGGGGGGTTGTGGATAGGGGTTTGCCTCGGTTAAACCCCGGTTGAGGAATCAACCTAGAAAGAAAGTAATTGCAAATGCTTGAATGTAAACAGTGGAGATGTATACCTTGTAGATCTGCATCTTGTTGATGATGATTGCTTTCCTTCTTGAATGTAATCACAAATGTTGTATGAAATGGCATGTAACATGACAAAACCCTAACACACACACATGCTTGCAAATGAATGTTGTAATGTTGCTCCAATGGATGAATGAAGAAGGCTTGAATGCTTGAATGCTTGAATGCTTGATGATGACCTTGAGATCTTGTATCTTCTCCTTATGCTCTCTATTTTTCTATGCGCTAGCCATCCATTCATCATTTGTCCCTTAATGAGGGTATTGAATTCCCTTTTATGCATGCCTTAAGGATTAACTTTCAACCACCAAAGGCCGACAAAGTGGAATAACAAACCCCAAAGACAAGAAGTGCATAGGAGATCAGGTAAACGACAAATAGGACCACCCTAGGAGATGGGGAGAGGGGCACCATGCCCCTATGTTGCCCTATTTTGGGGCCCGGACAAAGTCTACAACAGATACAGGATATGAAGGAGGAAGGGTGAAGGGTTAGAAATGCAAAAATAGGTCTCAGTTAAGGATGTAGATAATGTTGCCAGGGTCAGGACCCCAAATATGGTTAAAATTCTAGGGGTGACAATTTTATGACACTACATTTGGCCCCCACTTTAGTAGGAGTATTGCTTATGCCACTATTGTGAGTAAAGTAGCATAAAGAGAGATGAAGATGAGAGATACGGAGCAAAAAACCACAAGGAGTATAAGACATCACTAATATTGAGGAGAAAAAAGCCCCCAATCTTAGGGTCTTAACTCACACCAACATATGCAAGAGCACACAAAACAAAGACAAAGCGCAAAAAGACACACGACAAACTAACTAGCCGAAGAGATCTCAAGCTTAGATGTCTCAACAACTAATCAGGACACAAAGACCAATGCCATTACATAAACACAAGAAATCACATAAAAGAGAAAAGTTGACATCATCCATGAACTATCAATAGTAAAACTATGAGTTTATGAGAAGAAGAAAAGAGAAAACATGAATACACACTTTGGTGATCCATGAGAAGAAAACCGAAGAAGAAAGAAACCATGGATGACTCACCCCTAAAAATAGGTGATCCATGGAGAAAACGAAATGAAAATCTCGCCCCTAGAGCTTTCCTAGGTGATCCATGTAAAGAGAGAGAGTGAGAACTCCGTTAGTTCCACTCAACCTCATGCATGTGTGTGCAAGTAAGGTTCGAAGCGCCTCATAGGATTCTATGCTTGAGTACTCTACAACATGTATAGAATGTATAGTACAAGTGTTAAGAAAGGTGTGACATCTCACTCTAAGAGACCGTGCTCTAGTTTCGAGAATAATCACCCAGTGAAAAAGAAAAGTGGCATCACCTCTCTCTAAGAAACCATGCTCTAGTTCCGAGAATGACACATTATACAAGAGAAAAGTAATGACATCTTGCTTTAAGAGGTTTCCCTCTAGTTCTAAGAATGTCTCACTCTACAAGACAAGAAGAAGTGAAGACATCTCACTCTAAGAGACCATGCTCTAGTTCCGAGAATGACCTACTATGCAAAAAGTGACCACATCTTTCTCTAAGAGGTTTCCCTTTGGTTCCAAGAATGTCCCACTGTTCAATGCATGAGAGAAGTATGGTACAAATGAACACTTTGGGTGTGCCCCCCTTAAGATGTCAACATAGGTTAATGTTGATATCTTAAAGAAAAAAGAACAAGGATAACTACCTTCGTCACAAAGAATATATCCGCTATGCAAACAATGTCATAAATCCAAGCAAGAGAGGGAATACTCTTCAAGCAAGGAGAAGATAGTTGACAAGAGATATCTTGTTGTAAGTGTAAAGGTGATCCTTGGAGGAGAAGGGATCTTTTTTCAAAAAGATATCTACCCCCAAGAGGAGTTGTCTTAGATAAATATAACATCTTGTAGAACAAGAATTCAATCCTTCTTCCTATTTCTAGGTGAAAGGGATTCTTGATGAGTGATGACTCACTTTTAGCCCCCAGAGGGATGGTTGGATTTATCATAGATGTACATTACCAAGTGTAAAAGAGGTCGTAGTGAAGGATTAACACTTATTTTATAAGAGAGAATTCATACGTCAATAACCAACAATTCTACACAAGGAATGACATCAAGCAATAGAACTCACACCATCCACTTAATATAGAAAAGTGGATCCCTAGAGAAAGAGAGAGAAGGATAATTGCCCCGCCAAGCTAAGGGACAATGAGAAGATCTTACACAATCTACTAGAGAGAGATTAATCATAAGTAAATCTGCAATGAACTTACATGAACACATGCAAGAAAAGATATTAGTAAATGTAAAACACACGTCTCAAGAAGTGATAATCTTTGAAAAGGAAAGAGAAAAAGAATCATAAATTCCCCAAGGGGTATTAGTCATAAAAGCATACCATTGTAAGAAATGATAATCATATATGAAAAATGCAACCCCTAAAGGAAATAATGATACAAGGGAAAGGAGTGAAAATCCTTGCCCCCCAAGTGAGGAGAACTAGGAGAAACATTACACATTTTTTGATGGTGATTAGTTTCAAGTGATATGTCTTCCTAATGAAACAAATCCTTTCAAGGAAGGGATACACACTTCTCAAGAGATCATTGCCTACTAAGGGGCATATCATACTTGTGAATAATAGAAACCATACAAGAGGTAAGATTTCCAAGAGAATAAAGGAAAGAGAAGAAGTGCAATATTCATTAAAGATGCCCCTTTCCAAGAAAATAGGAAAACCAAGGAACAATTATATGCTCACATAAGAATAATCCTATGCAATAAAGGAGATCGAATAATGAATGATGCACCAAGATAGAGATAAGTGTATAAAAAGGAGAAGAGAAATAGACTTCATGTTGCTGCCCCAAAGGATGTTAAAGTGAAACAATACCACCACTAATGATTAAAAAGCCCCCATTAAATGGGATAATTATGCCATAGGGTGAAGAGCAACATGAAGGGAAGGGAAGTGCTAAGGCACAATGTTTTTACCATGAAAGACAACTAGATCTTCTGTGAGACAAATGTGTGCAAGATCATATTGTAGTTCAACAAATTTCTTAAATGCATAACATTTTCCAATAGAATGTGAATATAAATCATGAAAAAGGCAATATTCAAAACCTTTCACTTTCTTAAGATTTTTGTTTTTATTTTGAGGAGGAAAGGAAATGTTCTTGTCATATTTCAATCTCCAATAGATTTTTGCAGCTAATCTAGCAGGATGGTAAATATCATCTTCCCATCAAGAAGAAGGTTTGTTAGAAGGAGGAGTTTCATTATCCACAATTCTAAATTTTCCACTTTCTATGCCATCTTTAATAGATTTTTGAAAATTAGGGCAATCGTCAGCATTATGGTCATGGGTTTGATGAAATGAACAAAAAGGATGCTTTGAAGAAGAAGCATTGTTGTGGGCTCTCTTGATTTATTGTGTTTGAAGGTAGTCTTTAAAGTTTTGAATTCTAATTAATTTGTCCATAGAAAGAGGGGTACCACTTCCTAGGCCTCTTGTAGTAGTTTGTGTAGGAGGATTTACAGGGACACGAATTTCATGTTCAAAATTCCCAATGCCTTGCCCTTTAAAACCTTGTTTTATAATTATATGAAATCCATGACTATAAGAATGTTGCAATTGACTAGATGGAGGAACAAAATCATGAGTTCTTTGAAATCCGATGTGTAAGACCTGGCAGAAAAGGATTTGTAGATGAAGGAGGAGTACCTTGTGAAATGAGAATCTCTTTGCCTTTATCAAGCTTATCCTTGTTGGAAGATTGGGGAAGAATGTCTTCATCATCTAAAATCTCATTTTTAGTGATTTCTATATGAGGAGAAAGGTCATGAAGAAAATGCATGACATCATCCTCCTTACATAGACTTTGATGTTGAAGATAGGTCCTAGTAGAATAAGGAGGATCTAAAGATGTAAGAATGTTGATGTTTTCATATTTCCCCCCTTGCTCAAGGGTACATGTAGAAGAAGACGAATCCATATTACTTTCCAATGCTTGCTCTCTTGTAGAAAGATAATTGGGTAAAGCATTAGATGTCATTTCTTTCACACAAGATACCCTAGGAGAGGTACAAGGGTTAGGATCTACAAAAGCTTTAAGGTGATTAACATAGGAAATGAATTTTGTTAACAACATCACCGTAATGCAACATAAATGATACATAAAAGACTTTGAGATCTAATAATTTAGAAATCCTAACAATACAATATGACCAAGTGCTATGAAGAAAGAGAAGAAATAGGAAATGGAAGAAAATCTTATCTGACACATGATAAATATATGCAAAAATTAATGTAATCACATGGGAAAGAGCAAGTAAATCGAATTTATTAATCACAAGTAAAAGTCTCTTAATTGAAATCTGAATTTGTTGGAAAAACAGATCTAAAATTAGGACCTTTTTATGAAAAATAATTTTAAGATGTGAATTTCATGAATTTTGAATTTGTGTTCGACCTTAGAGTGTTAAAACTGATAAAGTATGCTGATTTTCTAGATTTGAGCAGAAAAATACACTCAATTCAGTCTCCCAAAATTTCGAGAAAAAAGTCGAGGACCATGGCAGAAACGCACACGGTCCGACCAATTTTTTTGAAATTTTCAAGGATGATAGAGGTTATAATTTTAATGCGGAATCCCAAAAAACAACCGATTTTGAGATCTCTAGAATGGTCAAAATTGCAGTTAAAGGTCGAGAATGAAAAGATCTTAAAAATTAGGGTTTTATGATTTAACCACTGAATTTTTAGAATAAAGAGACAAATTTCAATTTCAATTTTGAAATAGAAATCAGATCTGAAACAAACAATTAAAATTTTACACCTCACAAGATTAATTTTCTCAAAATGAAAAATTAGGGTTTTTATGCAATTAACCTTTAAATTTGCAAATAGATCAAACTTGGAAATGAAAATTTAAAATTTATATTGCAATTAATCAAATCTAAGAATGAGAAATCATAATTAATGTGTAAGACATCGTGTTCACCAAAATGTAAATTGGAAAATTAGATCCTAGTGACTCCCCAACTAGGAGAGAGAAAGGAAGCCACTAGGATGATTTTCACTTGGAGGACTTTACATTCAAAAGGGAGGTTGAATCCATTAGATCCAAATCCAAGAGAGACAAGGATCTAAATACTAAGTGGATTGCAAGTGTTTGGGGTGTGATTACTCTCTTTTATAAATGAGAAAGTTGACTTGTTGACTATGTGGAAAAGAGAGACGAAATGAGTGAAATGAGGTGCTATCAATTCAAGATCGTGTTGTAACTTCGTATCTAAGCTAACTAAACTGATGCGGATTCTCCCTACAAGTTTGAATAAAATTCATCCGGATCGTGGAGGGAATGTACATGGTCCACAAAAATATTCGTAAAATGAAAAGGGTTCTTCTGTCTCTACAAATGAAGCCCAAACCTGCAATTATAGTTGCGCACCTACAACCTACACACATAAAAGATAAGAAAGCGGGGTTGTGGATAGGGGTTTGGCTTAGTCAAACCTAGGTTGAGGAATCAACTTGGAAAGAAAGTGTATACACCTAAAAATAGTCTGAAGATAATTAATTAAATAAGCAATTATTTAATTAATCCTCCTTCCCAATTTAATTGAATTCACTAAACAATTTGATTAAATTTCCCCTTTCATCTACTTATTAATAAATCTAAGGATTTTTTAAATAGGTTCATTTCAACCCTTTAATTAATTAATTCAAATTAATTAATTCCCTCCAACAAAATCATTTCTTCTAAATCCCCTAATTAATTAAAACAAATCAAATCCATGAGTTCTTGAGATTAATTAGCCTTTTCATATTATTTGAATTTCTAAATTCAAATTCTCCTAACTTCTACAACTCCTAAACCTAACCCATTCTACCTACCACCATGTCCCCTTTCATCCAACCTCTTCTAGAACCTTTGTGACACTTATCACTAAGTGTTCCCTTTCATCTAAATTCTTCTAGAAGCCTCTTGACACTTGTCACCATAGAGATGATAGATGTTCCCTTTAATCCAACCCCTTTGCCAACTTCTTCCAATTTAACCATTGATATCTTCAGATCAATCTTGACCATTGATTCTTGCCACATCACCCCTAGCCTTGGGAAATTATATAAATAGACCTCATTTTGGAGCACAAAGGGTACAAAATTCATATCATGATTTCGTCCCTATTTCATTTCATCTTATGCATTGTAGCTATAGGCATCTAGCTTCTAGTTTATCATTCTTAGCAATGTTTTCATGCTCAATTTTAGCTTAATTGCATCTTAATATTAGCCTATTTGCTAGATCAATCATAAATTCATTTAGCTTAATCATGCTATTCTTGCTAGATATGCATCTTCATCATTTAAATCCTCCATCTAAGTGTATTCAAGTCACTGGAATTTGCATAATCAGATCTGAGAGCATTTTTAATACTCGCATTTACTAGGAGGCAATAAGTCGATTAGCTATGGTTTTACATTTCTTTGATTTAATCTTCTAACCATTGCTTGTAATGATTTATTGAGTGCATTGTGTTTGCAAGAACAAGTACACTTCACAGAGCATGACATTTTGGCGCCCACCGTGGGGCAGAAATCATAGTTTTTGGCCTCTCAAGCTTCAATAAACATTCATCTCTGTCGGATCAGAATCAGAATGTGGTATGAGTTGATTTTCCAACTCATATGAACTACCTTTTAGTCTTGTATAAAACCTCATCCTATGTCGTATGAGCCTATTTCTCCAGTCGTATGAGGTATAAATTCATGTCGTATGAGCTCCTTTGTTAGTAAATCTTGTATCATATGAGTTCATTTTCATTGTTGTATGATAGCCAAATTCATTTCGTATGAATTTCTGTCTATTAAATCTTATGTCGTATGAGTCCGTTTCTATTACTGTGTGAAATCTAAATTTGTGTCATATTGTCTGATAAATCATGTCGTACGAGTTTCTGTATCTGTGATTTTTTAAATAAACTGCAAGTTAGAGTTTTCTGATTCTAATCTGAGATTTTCTAATGCTAACTTTGATCTGTTTATGAGATGTTTGCAGCCTAACTCTTTTCTGCAGGATGATTTGACGAAGAAACGCTTGTCAAAGACAAATTTAAAACACAATAATGACTATTAATGGATCTATTTTGTAGGTTGCCTAAGAATCCGACTAAACTTTGTGTATTCATTAAAGTTTTCTAGGCACACTTCAATTTTGCTAAAGAAAATGAACAATCATGTATTTCGTGTCTTTGATGATAGGAGAGTATGCTCTCACCTTTCTTAGGTGATCAGAAAGCTAGACTCATCTTTTGCTTTCATTAGTGCATTTCTTTAGCAGGCCTGCCCTCCCGAGGAGTAATAACTCTTAACCCTTAAGGCCAGTGAGAGGGGAACAACCTAAGTGGGAACGGGTAATGCCAAGTAATCCAACCCACTATAAAATAAACATGTTTTGATGAAAGTCAAAGAAACGGCAATGCTCGGGAATAGCTCTCCTCCATACCTTTAGGTATATCAAACTTTGGTTTTCAAGGTTGGGAGACCTCTTAATTGAGTTTATACCTTGACGCACCAAACGGATCCCTTAATAGTTCCAGTTAAAATGGAAGCTACCTGATTCACCTCCGAAAGCATGATAATCTTTGTGTAAGAGAGATAGTAACTCTGCCAAGACACTTGCCATATCGTTCCCCCATTAGCATTTGGAGTCGGATAATACGGCATTGAGAATCCATTGCATGAGACTCAGCAGCCGTATTTTGATTAGCTATTGGGTGTGTACCTAAGTCAGCAAGCAAAGGTTTTCATTCTTAGCCAACTTCCTTAGGGTTTAGCTTGATTGAGAGTCACTTATCATATCATGTGTTTGTTGTGTATTCATCCCTAAATTAAAAAATCAGACACTTAAAACTGGAAAACCAAAGTAAAATATCAAAATTCAGTGATCAAAACTCAAACAAACAAACACTTGTTATCTCTGTTAGGTTATCTGTCATACAAGTCAGGATTATCTATCATACTGTTTGATCTTCTATCGTATGCATCAAGGTTCTGTGTCGTACGAAATACTGCTTTACACCTAAAGTCACTAGTCTATTGTTCTGTCATGTATCTTCTGTTGTCCTATGCTGCATAATTTGTTGTATGAAACTTTGCATTTGTCATTCCAGAGCTATATCTTACATGCCTATTTCAAATTTGTCATTTCTACCTGATCAATTTGTAGTAAGCATAAACACCTGTTATCTGTTACTCTGTGCTTAGATAGTCTCCTTGGTTCACTTGGTCAAGTTGTCATCTGTCAAAAATCAAACTTTAGAAGATAAACACCTCAATATTTTCAAAGTGCTCACCCTTAACAAGTTCAAGATCTAAACATCTCAAAGTGCATTATCACCCTCTTTGGTAAACTGGTCACTCAAACATAGTTTCTCATCAGGATCTATCATCCTTTATCATGAAACTAAAACATTTGGTCAGGATAATCTTGTCCCACATCGTAGGAGAGATCATTCCTACTGGACTTGGTTCTTATCAAATCATCATCATTGCACTCCTAAACTAAAGATCGAAAAACTTGCAAAACTTTAAACACTTGAACCATCTTTTAGTGTCATATCACTCTATTGCCTTGAAATTGACTATTGATCACTTATCAAAACAACTTTTAGACAACCAAACCCCTAAACTGGAAACATAAACATTTGAAATAGCGGAAAATCATATCAACATGACATACCAAAGCAAAATACAAGTAAGCCAGCACATTAGAGCAATCAAACAAGTTCAAAATCAAAATCCAACTATGTTAAAACCTCACAAGGGTTTAAATACATCTCAAAAGAAAGGTGGCTCTTTTATGCCCCTCTTAAAGAGATCCCTAAAGGATTTGGCTAAAGAAGATCAAAATCGTGCACCCATATCTAACAATGATCCATCCATCCATAAGCAAATTGACTCTCCAAAGGCATCTATTCATACACCTCCTAAAAGCTTGCAAGAACCTTCCATGGCATCCAAAGCTAAAGTTCCCCAAGAGATATCCATAATTTCCATCAAACATATTTCAAAGGATCCTATTCAAAGCTCATCTCCTTCATATCCAAGCCTTAATTCATTGCAAAATCCTCATAACACTTCCTTGCAAATTGAAGTCCTCATTCATACAACACTTGTTAAATGTGCTCTAATAGATGGCGGAGCTAGCCTAAATATTTGCTCTATGAATCTTGTTCGTGCTCTAGGATATTCAGAAGATGCAATTGATCCACAGAAAAAGATAAAAATCAAAGCACATAATGAACAAGAACATTACTCTAAAGGAATGGTGATATTACCCATCGCAGTGGGACCTTTCCAGAAGGACATAACATGCCAAGTTCTAGACATGGACCTACAATACAATATACTCTTGGGGAGACCATGGATAGAGGACATACAAGCTATTCCATCAACATGTAATCAGTGCTTAAAATTTCCATACAATGGACAGGAAATCACAATATCAGCAGACTCAAATCCAATGCAGTGTTGTAATAATCTGAAATTAGCTCAAGAGGTCATTGTTTCACATAACAAAGAGGTAGTAGCATATTCAAGCACACAATCCAAGGAACAATAATTTACATCAATTCTATCAAACATGGAAAAACAAATACAGTTAAGAGATCAAGGGATCGGAGAATATTTGTTATCAGGGAAAAATAAACAAGAACAACTTGAAATTGAAATGGAAGAAGAAGATGTAGAAGTCAATGTAGTTCACACGTATGTAGGACAAACGTTAGGAACTAGCCTACTTGAATCAGAATCACATTCAACTGCCATGGACTTAACCAAGGACGATCAGGATTTTCTTATATGAGGTCATTCTGATGAGAGTATTGTTCTAGACATCGACATACATATCGAAAGATCTAACATCTCTATCATGACCCCCAATATCTTTGAAACTATTGAACATGAGGATCCTTTATCCTTAAGCTATCCTGAACCTATGGACTAGGAAAATGAAGAACATTCTGCTATTGATATCTTTCCTAATGACCATGCCATATCCTTATATCTTAATGAAATCAAACCCACAACAACTTTCACCAAGGATTCCGCTAACGTATCTTCCAGTCAAATGGATGTCAAATCTCCTAGTCACAAAAGTAAAAATAAAGAAAACAATATTAGGTCTAATGCTTAAAACCATTTATTGGCAACATTAGACCGAAAAAGAGTAAAAATAAAGGATGCATCTAATGGTGAAAACCTCCTCGAGGCGCCAAAAGATGGGAGATTTGACATCTTACCTAAGTTTTATCAAGAGGAGTTATCTATCCTGATCAAACCAACAGAGGCAGTTATCATTGGCACAACTGATCTACATCCAGCAATCTCTCTATCAAAACTAGCAAGACAAAAATACTTGAAACCATTCAAAATATAGCAAGTCAATTTTACCTATTCATATACAGACATTCAAGGGTTTGATCCATATCTTACAATACATCACCGAAATATCAGTCCAGGAGCAAGCATCAATAAAGGAACACAACACGGATCAGGAGCAGGAATTCTATTCATCACACCGCAAGGGCGTACAATCCTGAAAGCATATAGATTAAGCTTTCCGTGTACAAACAATATAGAAGAGTATGAAGCATTGGTAATAGGTATCAAAATGGTTGTAGAATGGAATATAACACAACTTCAAGTCTTTGAAGACTCTCAGCTTGTCATTAATCAAATCAATGATGACTATCAAACAAAAGATGACAAACTCATGCCTTACAAAAATATGGTGGATGATTTCAAGAAGTACTTTGTTGAAATCACTTTTGAACAAATTCCAAGAAATGATAATAAAGTAGCAGACACCATGGCTACACTTGCTTCTCTCCTACAGGCACGAGAAAATCAACAGCGTTATGAATTCCTGGTTGAAGAGTTGTTTCATCCCACCTTTAAATGTCCTAATTCCCAAACCATCTGTCAACTTATTGGACACAATTCCTCCCACTATGGCCAAACTTACACATATCTGAAAGACAACATCTTGCCTCCCGACTTATCAAACAACCAAAAGAGAAACTTTATTCGACAATCATCCCATTATAATCTCATCGCGGATACCTTGTTTAAACAAGGTCTAGATGGTACTCTCTTAAGATGTCTTGAAGAAGAAGAATCTGAGAAGGCCTTACATGAATTCCATAACAGAATTTGTGGCACTCATTCAAGTGGTCTTACCCTTTCAAAAAAACTCATACGCTTGGGCTATTATTGGCCGACTATGGAACGAAATTCTTTTAAAATAGTAAGAACATACAAACAATGTCAGATCCATGGGAATTTGATTCATGCACCAGCACAAGAACTTCATGCTTTAGCAACATCTTGGCCTTTTTGTGAATGGGGACTTGATCTAGTAGGAAAGATAAATCCTTCTTCATCTAATGGACACAAATTTATCCTAATAGCTACAAAATATTTTACAAAATGGATTGAAGTTGTACCTCTCATAAATATCACAGGAAAAGAAATCGTTGCATTTGTCTTGAACTATATCATCTATCACTATGGAATACCAATGACCATTATCACTTATAATGGGCGACCATTAAAGAATCAAGATGTACAAGAGCTATGTGAGAAGTTCAAAAACCAGCACAGATTATCCACACCATATTATCCACAGGGAAATGGGTAGGCAGAAGCATCTAACAAAACTATTCTGAAAATCCTCAAACATATAGTCAACAATGGTGGGAAAGATTGGCATATTCAACTAAACCCTGCTCTATGGGCTTACCGCACCAATATCCACACACCAATAGGTGCTACACCTTTCTCTCTTGTATATGGATTAGAAGCCATATTGCCAATCAAAGTAGAGATACCCTCTCTACGTGTATCACTAAAAGGTCTCATCCTAGATGAAGAACAACGAGTATCTAGACTACAAGAGTTAGAACTGATTCATGAATGAAGACAAAATGCCTTTGATCATTTAAAGGTATATCACCGAAGAATGTGCCAGAGCTATAATCATAGGATTAAACCACAATTCTTTCAAGTAGGAGAACTAGTACTAAAGGAAAATCCACGCAACCAGGCAGATCGAGAAAAGAAAGAAAAATTTGAACCAAACTAGTTAGGTCCATTTGTGGTCACAGTAGTATTTGGATCAGGAGCATATCAGCTATTAACACAGGATGAAGATCAACTCGAAGAACCTATCAATAGCATGTACCTGAAGAAATTCTATGTTTGATAAATCAGAAAAATAAAAAATAGTGGAAAAAGAAGGAAAAAATTTTAAAAAGTGAAAAATCAGAAAAATTAAAAAACAGTCAAAAAGGAGAAAATCCAAAAAAAATCAAATATCAGAAAAAGTGCAATAAAAATAGATGGTGAAAACCTAGAAAATAGGCACTATTTGTTGTCTAAACTCTTCCATCTATTAGTTCATGAATTTTTCCACTTGCATTCATTCATTCTCCATTAGCGCTGACCATCATAAAGCCTTGGTACATACGTAGACATCCCAGGTGGCTTCTTGCCATGGTTTGGATCATTCGATATATCATAACATCTTTGTTTCTAGGATTGGGGAAAAATCCTACACCTAGCTGGGGGCAAAACTTTGATCATTTTGAGCTTAATCAAATAGGTAGACCAACAGTTAGACAACTCTTATCAAGTGAAAACTAAGACACATCCACTATTGAACATGAGATCAAACTATTAACTGTCAAGCTATCACGAAGTCAATATAAGCACATCACACACTTTATAATGGATGATATCTTTTGGATAATGATTTTAACATGATTGTTCAACTTTTCTATATTGCTTTTCACTATCATGATTTCTGAGTGAATCCAGGATGTCTTTGACTAGAGGAACAAGGAAGAAACACGATATTTTTCTTGTCCGCTGTCTGAAAATTAATCGTTAATATTTTCAAATTTGTCTCAGGACATGATCATGATAATATCATTGAAGACATTTCCGATTTGCGTATTGAAATGATTAATACTCCCTGTTTTACACAAGCAACACTCAGGTCATCTCGGTTCAATTATACCTTGATGCTTGTGCTTACTTGCTATATCAAAATCCAGGAAAATAGTAATCAGGTCATCATGGTTTAATTATACCATCGATGTTTGCACTCACTTCCCACATTTCAAAAGCTCAATGATGACAAAACGCAAAATAATCCAGTGGCTAGTCCAGTCATAGTTTGCATTCCATTGCATTTTAGCTTGCATTTCATTCTTGCATGGGATCCAAAAATATCCTTTTCTCCAAGGTTCAATCTATCACAGGAATCATCAAGATATCATCACAAGTGTATACACAATCAGATGAATGACTCATTATATTCAAATATTATCAACCCAGCAAAAATTATATGCTATCTCTCTCTCAACAGAATCAACATCAACATATCCAAAAAAATTTGCAACTTGATATCAACAAACTGTCAGTTCTTTATCTATCAACTTTATCAAATTAAATCAATCAATCAAATCTAATCAATTTTGAATCATGTCTTATACAAGATGTATCCTTCCTGAAACCAGATGATCTGATTCTGAATCATGTCTTATACCAGATGTATCCTTCCTGAAACCAGACATTCTGATCATGTCTTATACAGGATGTATCCTTCGTGAAACCAGAGGCTTTGATCATCATTGTCTTATACATGATGAATCCTTCCTAAAACCAAACTAAATCTAATCAATCAATATTTTTCAATCTTACCCATCTAACCAACCAAGTTAAATCGAAGAACTCACATTTTCATCAAAACAGAGTTGCAGAAATCAAATCAAATCTATCAGGATATCAATTTCACAAAACTCCAAAGATCAATTATCTCAATTGATCTCCTGAGGGGGCATCATCATACCAGAATTCAACAATCAAGATATGGGGTATCCTATCAAACCAATATCAACATCAAAATGATATTATTCTTTGAATCAACGTATCATCACACCTCGCTTCAAAGAGGGGCAAAATGTATACACCTAAAAATGGTCTGAAGATAATTAATTAAATAAGAAATTATTTAGTTAATCCTCCTTCTCAATTTCATTGAATTCACTAAACAATTTGATTAAACTTCCCCTTTCATCTACTTATTAATAAATCTAAGGATTTATTAAATAGGTTCATTTCAACCCTTTAATTAATTGATACCCTCCATCAAAATCATTTCTTCTAAATCCCCTAATTAATTAAAACAAACCAAATCCATGAGTTGTTGAGATTAATTAGCCTTTTCATATTATTTGAATTTCTAAATTCAAATTCTCCTAACTTCTACCACTCCTAAACCTAACCATTCCTAAACATAACCCATTCTACCTACCACCATGTCCCTTTTCATCCAACCTCTTCTAGAACCTTTGTGTAACATTTCACTAAGTGTTCCCTTTCATCTAAATTCTTCTAGAAGCCTCTTGACACTTGTCACCATAGAGATGACCGATGTTCCCTTTAATCCAACCCCTTTGCCAACTTCTTCCAATTTAACCATTGATATCTTAAGATCAATCTTGATCATTGATTCTTGCCACATCACCCCTAGCCTTGGGAAATTCTATAAATAGACCTCATTTTGGAGCACAAAGGGTACCAAATTCATATCATGATTCTGTCCCAATTTCATTTCATCTTATACATTGTTGCTATAGGCATCTAGCATCTAGTTTATCATTCTTAGCAATGTTATCATGCTCACTTTTAGCTTAATTGCATCTTAATCTTAACCTATTTGCTAGATTAATCATGAATTCATATATCTTAATCATTCTATTCTTTTTAGATCATGCATCTTCATCATTTAAATCCTCCATCTAAGTGTAGTCAAGTCACTGGAATTTGTATAATCAGATCTGAGAGCATTTTTCATACTCGCATTTACTAGGTGGTAATAAGTCGATTAGCTATGGTTTTACATTTCTTTGATTTAATCTTCTAACCATTGCTTGTAATGATTTATTGAGTGCATTATGTTTGCAGGAACAAGTACACTTCACAGAGCATGACAGAAAGTAATTACAAATGCTTGAATGTAAACAATGGAGATGTATACCTTGTAGATCTGCAACTTTTTGATGATGATTTCTTTGCTTCTTGAATGTAATCACAAATGTTATATGAAATGGAATGTAACATGACAAAACCCTAACACACACATGCTTGCAAATGAATGTTGTAATGTTACTCCAATGGATGAATGAAGAAGACTTGAATGCTTGAATGCTTGATGATGACATTGAGATCTTGTATCTTCTCCTTATGCTCTCTATCCGTCTATGCGTTATCCATCTATTCATCATCCATCCCTAAATGAGGGTATTGAATTATCTTTTATACATGCCTCAAGGATTAACTTTCAACCAGCAAAGGCCAACAAAGTGGAATAACAAACCCCGAATACAAGAAGTGCATAGGAGATCGGGCAATCCACAAATAAGACCACCCTAGGAGATAGGGACAGGGGTGCCATGCCACTGTCCTAGAGGAACAAGGGTGCCACGCCCTTGTCCTAGGGGGACCATGGGTGCCATGTCCCTATCCTAGGGGGGATAGGGGTGCCACGCCCCTGTCCTGCCCTATTTTAGGGCCCGGATAGAGTCTAGAGCTGATATAGGACATGAAGGAGGAAGGGAGAAAGGTTAGAAATGCAAAAATAGGTCTCAGTTAAGGAAGTAGATGTTGTCGCCAAGGTAAGGACCCCAAATGTGGTTAAAATTACAAGGGTCATAATTTTATGACACTACAGTAAGATATCTAAAATACATCTATCTAAAAGATATCAAGAAATATAAATTTTGAACTCTTTTGTTCACTGAGAGGTGGACTAGCTTATAGGCCATGAATCCACAATTACTAATCCTTTAAAATATGTGAAGTATTTTTTCAATCCAAGATCAATAGATTATCTATCTATCCTATCCTCACTACCAATCTCAGTGGACAAACATGCATCCATTGCGTTTATTAATCTAGTCAAATTGGGAACTAGGGCTAGATCCCTAGAAGAATATAGTTTTTTTCCAAAAATTGCCACCTTTTTTGTTACTTTTTATTCTCATATCTAGGTTTCCCATCATAAAATTTTCTTCAAAACCTACGTTGGATCCACCAATATTGTCTAAAAAAAATATTAAATCTATAACCCTAGAAGGGACCACTTCATCATTCTAGAGGAAACTATCTAATGTCTTACCATCAACTATCTGAATAATATAGTAATATACTATAATATAAATAATAATAACACAGTAAAAATAATATTTGTTCAAATGTGAGAAAAGGTGACTAAAATAAGAAGATAGAGAAAGGTGAAGGTGGTGAAGGTTATATGTAGAGCATTGGAAAGTGAGTCAGAGTTTCCATCCAATAGAACATGCTTGTAGCGAACATGAGAGAGAAGGGGATAATTTATAGATTTGGAGAAAATTATAGTAGGGATTGGACTACAAGTTGCATAAAGGAGCATTGGTTGAATGGCTCAACTCTATAATTTATCTTTAAAGTATTCTTTTTTGCCCATAGTTCTAGAGCAAGGAAGAAAGGAATCGAGTACTACAGAATGGTCCATAGATCTTTAGAAATTTGACCATGTATCCATAGAAGTGGAAACCTAATTTCAATAAATATGATTTAATTCTACAATCCAAACCCTTATCCTAGATAACGACTTCCATCTCTATCAAATCTTTGTTTTTTAGTTGTCATTGTATTTGCTACACTTATGGCCTCTTCTTCGTTGGGTAGTTTTCCTCAAAATTCTTTATGGTTTTTCACTCTACATAGTAGAAAGTTTCCTCTTCAATGGTGGTAGACTAAACCTATTCTCCAAAGGGGGTGTCAATGGAGAGTTCAATAGGAATCATCTTAATATGCACTAACTTGATTCTTGAAAATAGATATAAATTGGAATATCTATAGATTTTTTTGATCTCCACTATGACCCCCACAACTTTTTGTCCTTCAAACATTTGAGGAGAAGATTGTATACATTAATTGAAATTTTGTCCAATTCGAATGTGAGGACGCAAAAATTATTGAAAACTAAGGTGGTAGAGGATAAGGAGATGTATAGTGATGCATTCAACATAAGAAAGAACAAAAAAAAACTTATCCTTAGGATATGTTATTCAATGAAAGGATGGATCAGAGGTTGAGTTATGGTCTAGGGGGCCATCAAATCAAAATAAAATTGGAATTATAGAACAAAGATGCATCAATCAACCTATTTCAAAGGTTCTAAATAGGAGCAGCATGGTTAGGAAGAAGAAGGGAAGAAAAACTAAGAAACAAAAGAGGGAAGCATTTCTTTTAGAGAAGAGGTTATCTAGTATTAGGGATTGCATGCTAAAATATAGGAGAGGAAGCACCTCCCTTGGAATGAGATGAGCATCACCAATTGTAACATTAAGGGCTGAAACTTCCACAAAAAATAGATCACAACCAATCACCATCTAGATAATTTTTTGTTCGATGTGATTTTTATGCAATTATAGAAATTAATGTCTTCAAAATTGTCAAAATTCCTAAAGAATTGTAAGTCATGTGATGGTACTTCTGGTGAGTTGATTCAGATTATTGGAGGATTGTGTATTTTATGGAAACCTATGAGAGAAAGAATTACATAAATTGAGGAACACCAAAAACTAGCTATTCTAGAAGGGTAGTCTATATTCCTTCGATATTTGTTTGTTTGTATTTAATATTTATGTTCACATTAAAAAAAAGATAAGAAGGGGGTGGAAGAATAATTATCCATCAAAATGGAGTATATTCAGGGTGGTAAGATGATATTGGAGGAATATTTCAATGCAATCATAAGAAATTGGAAGTGAAATGTTGAGGTATTTGTAGATAAAGTGTGGCTATGGTTGACTTCATGAGAATTGTAGATGATAATAAATTATATGATCCACAACCAAAGCACTGACTCTACAGTTGGAATCATACAAGAGTAGGCTTTACTAACATTGAAAACTGATCGGATCATTTCCTAGTTTTCACAAAATGGCTAGACCAGCAGGCAAGATCAGAGATCAAAATTCTTCAAATTTCACTTTCAAATAATTTATTTGTAATGCTAGAAATTTGTGAAGATTTGAGGAATTATTAGATCCACTTTAAGTTTAAAAGGATTTAGCTGAGGGAAGATCTATTGGATCTCATCAAAAAGTGGTGCAATAAATTTTTTAAATCAAGAGCTTCATATTCTGCAGGAAGCTAGATCATATCAAGAAGAAATTGAAAGAACAAAATGTCATATCGTTTAAAAATGTCTTCTTGGAAACAGAGTGTGTTGAGAGGGATTCGATAGCTTTTAGTGAAAACATTATTCATCTTGGTATGTTTTAGGAGGATTACCTCAAAGAGAAGGAATCATTAGATAAAGACTCACAATCACTAGCTAGGGAGGAGAATATTGGAAGGCTAAATCAAGGAAAAGTTGGTTGGAGGTTGGAGATCTCAACACAAATTATTTTTATAACTTATTAAAATCTAAGAGAATGATAAATAGGATGATTAAAATGAGGAAAAGTTAGGAACAAACATTATGGGTGGTAAAGAGATTATTGATTTAGTTGCCAAAATTGAGGACAAGTTAAGGACAAACATTATAGGTGGTAAGGAGATTACTAGTTTAGCTATCAACTTATTGAAATTAATGCTTGCCTCAAATAATGACTTTAGTAAAGTTATTTATAGAAGAATCTTGGAGCATATAAAACATTTGGTAAGTGATCAAAATAATGTCATTCTTATGCCACCATTCAAAGAGGAAGAAATGAAGGTGACAGCCTTTCAGCTTCACCTCTTAGAAAAATGGTGTCTCAACTTCATATTTTCATAAGGTTATTAATTTATAGTAAGTTTTTATTTGAGAATGTATTAGTCTAAAATTTTCCTATAAATTTTCATTGCAAGATCATGTCTAGATTTGAAGATATTAGGGTTTCTTTTTTTGAAATTTGCAAATGAAAGTTTTCGAGTCAATTTTGAGGGCCTTAGAGTCTCTGAAATGGTACAAAATTGTCCATAACTACTATAGAAAGCTATAGCTTAATGGATCACATTGCAAATTTTTTAACACTCTAAACAGTTTATCAATCGAACACCTAGTTCAAAAATTATGGACTCTAAGAGTTGGGTCTCGTGAAATAGAAAACAAAAAAATGTGTTGGACACATAAATGAGTTGTAAAAGGTAGCTACACATGTTGATATATGTGTTGACACATCATAGGTAATGTTAGATTGGAAATAAGTTCAACAGCACTTTTTGGGTGGTTTTAGTTCATGGTTTTGTAATACCATTTGGCGGTTTCATGTATTTTATCTCCTATATATTAGGTTTGTGAGATAGAGATTGTTCTTATAGCTATTGAGTTGCCTCCAAATGCCTGATAGTGATACTCCTATGAGAATCTTTCTCTCCAAGTATATTTTACTTTGTTTATTTATTTTGAAATAATATATTGGTAAACTCTAGGAGTGTGCAGTTTTCTCCCAAAAGGGTGCTCCCTATGTAAATCATTGTGTTGTTGTATGCATGCTATTTATGTTTATTTCCATTAATTTTATAATGTTAATAAAGATCTATAAAAAAGGTTTGCATTACTCTCCTCTCAAGATTAGTGTAGGAAGTTGTGGATTGTTACTTACCTTCTTTACACATTGTAATGAGGCTTTGGGGCTAGATGAATTTTTGGCTCTTTTCCACAAATGTTGAAACATTGTAGATAAAGATCTATGGGAACTAGCAGAATAATCCAAGGTCAAGAACATTTTTTTAGAATACATCAACAACATGGTAATATCTATTATTCCAAAGAAGAGTTATGACATACATTTGTGGATTGTAGGTTGATTTCTTTGTGCAATACTGTATACAAGATCTTATCAAAGGTAATGGAAACAATATTGAAGAAATTATTGAACAAAATTATAGAAGAAAATCAAAATGGGTTTAGTTTTGGAAGAGAAATTGTGGATAGTATTAACTTAGCTAATGAAACCATTCACTCCATCATGGAATCTAGGAAAATTTGCACAATGGTAAAGTTATATATTAGTAAGGCTTATGATTGAGTATGTTTCCATTTACTACTTCAAGTAATGGGAAAGTTCAATTTTCGTAGACAACAGTTATATCAAATTTTTTTGTGCATCTCCTTATCTGATATTTTTTCACCGTAAATGGGACCTTGGGTGGATTTTTGGAATCTTTATAGGGTTTGACGCAAAGGGACCCCCTATCTCCTTTCCACTTCATCATTATGGCCAAGGCATTGAGAGGGATAATCAATCATATTCGGAGTATCAAAAGTTGCAACAAAGTTAAAGTAACCATACACATGAATCTCATCACTCATGACCAATTTGCAAATAACATATTTATGTTTGGAAAGGATATCTTTCAAGCGGCTAAAGCAATCAAAGATACCCTAGATACCTATATCTCACTTTCTAAAAAAGTTCTCAATGGAAAAAAAACCAATATTTTTTTCTTTAATACTAAGAAATGTTGACAAACAGGATTGCAAATTGTTTGGGCTATACAATAGAAAAGATCCCAATAACATACCTTTATAAATAATAATAATTGATTACGAATACCTTTATAAATAATAATATTTATTTCTCATCCTTTTCAACATGTGGTTGTTGGATTATTGCTATTGCAATATAAAGTGGGGAGTTTAATACATAGAATTCAGGTCATTGTCAACGAAGAAAATAACAGATTTAAAGTTAGTCAGCAATATTTGCTAAATAATGGGATGTTCGAGTACCACACTTTCTATATTTTAGAAAAACCAAAAAACTTTTGCTTTGATTCAATAATTTTGCTGCTTTTAATAATTCACACTTATTTGAATGGTTCCAACATATACAATTTGGATGGACCCAGACATTTTTTTTTTATTAGAATATTTGCAATTGAAAACTATATTCAAGATTACAAATACCCTTATAAATAATAATAATAATATTTATTTCTCACGCTGTTCAACTTTTGCTTTGATTCAATAGTTTTAATAATTTTAATAGTATTTGAATTTAAAGTCTTGAGTCAATGCTCTCGTGTTGGATTTTCCTTATAGTCAAAGAACGTGCATAGCTGCTGTTTTGGACTAGTGTATTATTAAATTTCAAAAGTAGGAAAACAGTTTTCAAGTTATTTGAACATAAAATAAAATAAGGCTTATGTCATTATCTTTATGTCACCCACAAGAATTGCGAGATCAAATCTTGTAATGAACAGAGTATGATATGCTTAAAAAATGTAATACTATAAATAGAAGTGTTTATGAATATGATTAAGAATGTGTTTTATTTTTAATTATATTATTTAATTTATTATTCATTCAAATTTATTTTTATTATGTAATGTTATTTGTTAATATATTTTTTATAGTGAATTATCTATCTATCTATCTATATATATACATAAAGAGAGAGAAAGGGTCTTTTAATTTAGCTTTAGATTTATTTTGATGAGAATATTTTAACATAATTATATGTTATAAATTAAATATTTTAATATTGAATATGATTTATGATTTAATTTTTATCTTCATCCAATATCTAATTTTATATTTTCTTTGTTTATTAGTCATTCATCCACCTAAATTCACACTTATTTGAATAAACCACAAAATCATATCCAAATCTCTAAAAGATCATATATTTTTTCTAAATCTTCAAACAAAAGCTAGTAAGATATCTTAAATACATCTATCTAAAAGATATCAAGAAATATAAATTTTGAACTCTTTTATTCACTTCAAAGTTATTATATTTTACTTTAGAAACAAATATTATCTTGTTTACATGCAAACAATTATGAAAATATTAAATAAAAAGAATTTAAATGAACTAATTTCAATATATTTTAATCTACTTATAAGTAATTTTAATATAGTAATGTTAATATTTGTATGTATTATATTTACTATTAAGATTATTAAAATTTGTAATTTAATATTTAATTGATCTTGAGAGACATTTATAGTCATGTTAAATTTGACAATATTTTATATGTCAAAATTTAATACAAAATATTAAATATAACATTTACAAAATAGGTTTGAGTGCAATGAGGAGTGCAAGCAATGATAAAGGAGATGACACATATAGGATAGGTTGCATGGCTAAATGCATTGGACAAAGTGCAAATGGAGGTGAGTCTGATTCGAGGGAAGAGGAAGGGGAAGAAGATGATAGAGATCGTGTAGGGAAATGGTATTGCACTTTTGATGAGGATGATTCAGCTCAGAAGTTCTTCTCAGATTTGATGACAAATATGTTTTTCTCCTTGATATGTGGAGGGAGGTGTAGGGAAAGTTTGTCCTAGTATGTAGGAGGGGCATTGGGAATGGTGAGTTCCTTGCTACAAGTTCAATCTCTATGGTGCACAAGTTTTTGGACATGTTGGTTCCTTCTTGGTGAAAATTTGGCAACCCAAAAATTTCTCTTAAGATGGGTTCTCATTTGCACTCTCCTAGAGTCCCTACAATAGTGGTAGATGCCCCCAATTCCTCCCTTGTTTCTAGCACTATGTCACACTCCTATGATGTGAATGATAGGATTATAGATTTGAACAAATTTCAAAGGGATTACCCTCCTATTGTCGGTTCTAATCTTGTCGATCCTTTCTTACTTTCTAGCACTACCAATGATGTGGCCCAGGTGCCCAATGTCCGTTCTTGGTCAAATATTGTTGTTGAGATTAGTGTGTTTGAGATTGCTATGAGAAACAAGTTTGATTCTTAGTTTCATCTAACCCTTGGTTGTCCTTCTATGCCTAGTGTGGAGGTTTGATCCCTTGTTGCTACTCTTAACCAAGTTTCAAGGGTTCCTTTGGATACTAGTGATCTTTCTTTTGATGGGTTTGTTAGTATGGAGATAGACTCAAGGGATCTTGGTGTGGGGAATTTTCTTGTACTTGGAACTGCTTCACCTATTAGGGCCATGGTGAAGAGGATGATTTTTTTGTCCCTAATTCTTTCTTGGTAAACATGACTACACAATTTCAAAAAAAAATGGTTGGGAGATTTCATAGTAATCATTCCAAAATTAATGTTGTTTAAATATGGGGATTTTGGATCTAGAAACTTAAGAGTCAGGTAGAGGTTTTCTCTATGTTTAATATTTTTTTTGTTTTCCATTTCTTCTCCTAAATATTGCTCTAGAGTCCTTTAGGATGGTTTGTGGTTCATGCGGTCAAATAGCCTTAGTTTAAGATATTGGTCTCTAGGGTTTAACACTTTCAGTGATGACTCCTTCCTCGTCCCTATTTCAATTCTTTTGTTGGGTTTTCCTTTGGCGATTTGGGATGAATACATCATTCTTATTGCCAATACCTTTGGGAAATACTTTTTTGTTGATAAGCTCACTAAATTTGAAAGAATTGTTTATTATATGCTCATTTTTGTGTGCTTGAAGAAAAAGACAAGCTACTCCCTTCTCAAGTCACTTTATCTTCTAAAATTGGATCTTAGGTATAGTAGATTGATTTTTAAGAATCTCTTGTTCTTTATCAACATTGTTGTAAAAGGGACCAGGCTATTATCAACTACTTGAGCATCAAGAAACATTAAAGAAAAAAATAGGCTATAATGCCTATTGTTGTTGATGAATGTTTGAATTCCTTTGAAGTTGTGTAGAAGGATGAAAATTGGATTTCCTTTGAAATAATCTAGAAATATTAAAATAGGGGAAAAGATCCTACAAAAGGTACAATTATTCGAACCTTGTTCTAGAAAAAGATGTGTTAAACTATTGGAACCTTGTTCTAGGATGAAGAAAAAATTATCGGATCATTTTGGCTTCAAACTACCCTAACTTTAGGTTGTTTGGTTTATGTATATGTCGAATTTGAACCACTCAATTGCAAACCCCAGTTCCGACCACTAAACCCTAGATCTATAATTAAAATTTAACAACACATCAATGAAGAACTATCAAACATGCAAAATCATAAAATAACCCAAATGATACCTTCACACATTCACATGGGTTTGATCTTTCTTATTCTTCTATCTCCATTGATATTCCTTTGATATGGTCGCTCTCATATTTTTATGCTTACACAAGAGCTCAATGATGAACAAACATGTGGTTGTGATCTTGCACTTTGATGTATTCTAAAGTCAATTTGGTAGAATGTAATTATGCTCTAGGGTTGATTTATTGGACAGAGAGGGGAGGAAGACTCTTATATAGAGAGCATCCTAAAAATTGAGGGTTAGGAAATTAAGAGGTGGGATGAAAGATAGTTGGTTACGATTGAAGGGTGGGTAGAAGAATTAATAAAATAATAGGACTGGTTAAGATAAATGAGAGTAAAATCTAAATGAATAAATTGGATAAATTAAAGAACTTATTTAATTAATAGAGGGTGGGGTAACATAAATTAAATTAAATAATATTTAATTTGGGAAAAAAAAATTTAATAAATAAAAAATATTTATTTAAATTACGATAGGAGAAGGCCTTAGAAGAGGATAACTGAATTAATTAAATAGATAAAAATCTATTTAATTAATAGAAGAAATGAGGATAATTAAATAAGTAAAATTATTTTTAATTAGGTTGGGACAATTTTAGGTGTCTACATTTTGTCTCTCTTTAGGACAATGCAACTTATAACGTTGTTTCAAAGAAGATAGTTTAACTGATACATGCCCCAATTTGGAAGGTGATGGTATACCCCCTCAAGAGATTGGTTGACAAAAATGGCTAAAAGGTTCAAACAATCTCTCAATAAAAAGAAAGGATAAGGTAGAAAAAAATGAAAAAATATATGGGGTAAAGCGGAAAAAATCTAGCCAAGATTAGGTCACTATAGAACTACATGCTAGTGTGACAAGGTAACATAAAAAATTAGAGTTTTAGGGCATGCAAATAGGAGCTTGGGGGAATGATCTCCTCAAAAAATGAGTCCATGGTTGCTATGGGGGCATGGCTAGCAAAGTTAACAAATATTTAACACTAGAGTGACAAATGTGGCTAATAAAGTTGAAGTAGCAAATTCTCAGTGGCTATGATTATGAACTTATAGTCATTGCAAGGTCATTGGATGATGGAGGATGAATCTTACCCACTAGATCAAGTCCCCATTGAAAAAGGGTCAAGGTTTTATGATTGGTTTTAGTTCTTCTGTTGGTACATATATTAAGACTCCATGAATCTAACACTTCTTGCATTTCTTGGCGAATTGATAGGCATATTTCTCAATAGTGGGCCTGTATTAATCAGTCCTCATCACTTTCTTAGCTAAGGTTGGACCACTAGAGTGAGCCCTACATATACCTTTGTGTACCTCACACAATGCATTTTGGACTTCTTCATGCTCTAGACATCTAAGGATAGTACCAT
This sequence comes from Cryptomeria japonica, assembly GCF_030272615.1. Taxonomy (NCBI): domain Eukaryota; kingdom Viridiplantae; phylum Streptophyta; class Pinopsida; order Cupressales; family Cupressaceae; genus Cryptomeria; species Cryptomeria japonica. Next base: position 777,636,633 of record NC_081411.1, on the reverse strand, counting down.
CAAGACCTCTACAATAAAGGTGTCATCAATGATTACATAGCAGGGGATTTGGCAGATAAAGGTATGGCATTGTTTCAAAGGTAAGTGAATATGTCACTGTATTGAGGAGAATCGATACCAATAACACATATAAGCTCAGACAAAGGGATATCATACACAGAGAGTAAGAGATTATCTAGCAAGAGTTCACAGGGAGTTGTGTTTTGCAACATGTCAATACATTATAATGGTTAATTATATTAAAATTCTTTAAAAGAATGAGATACGTTTTGTTCATTAGTCAAGTATTAAAGATTAGATTAACATGCCTTAGAATGTTATAACAAATTAAACACTTCAAGTATCTCTTTGTTTACTTAAGAAATTACCTTGAGATGTTTTTCATCTCCAACTTGTACTGAAATTGTGGTATATTATTTAAAGAAAACAGTGAAATCTTATAGATAATTTATATAAGATTTAAATTTCCTGATAAAACAACAATATTTTACTTATACCTTTGATAATCTAACTCGTAAAATTTCTATGAAATTTTGTTCCTCCCATCTAATAAAAGTACAAGACCATTTATATATGAAAGCATACTCAACCTATAAAATGAAATTCAAATACTAAAAAAAATTGAAAATTTAATATTTCAATTTGTACTTTTCTACTGCACATACATTGATCACTATCTTAAATATAATAAAATAATATTATATTAAAAAAAAATATTTCAAACTTATTACTTCTTTTAGAAAACTTCTCTTACATTCATCTACAGAACTTTTTAATATTTTTTTAATGTACTGATCTGAATTATTTTGTCAATTTAGAGGACAATACTGAAAGAACAATTTGTGGTATTGTAAACACATAACAAATCATATAAAATTTCATTTCATTGAAAATATGTAAGAACCATACAATTTTTGGCAAACTCTGTGAAAGAGAGTTGTGTGCCCTTGGATCTATCCCATTTGGGCATACTCTGTAAAAGAGAGTTGTATGCCTGGAATCTATCCAATTTGGGCAAAATCTGTAAAAGAGAGTTGTATGCCCAAGCCTATACAATTTAGGCAATCTTGTGAAGGAGCGTATGCCTATAACTCTATAACTCTATAACTCTCCAACTCCTTGCATTTGGAATCGAATTGGGCTTATTTATAAGTTTTCAAAGAAGCTGAACAACCACCACATTTATATCGTCATCGGAAGTCGAAAAGACAATCAAGTATTGAAAGGTTATTACATTTATATTAGGACAAAAATTAATTAAAAATTAAAATATTTAATGCTCTAACTTATTTCTAATCATTACTCCCTTCTTGAAAGGCAATGGGCCCCATTGCTCGATCATCTTCCAAATAAAATTCTACCATGTAACTTGAAAGTGCTAGTGAGACTCTCAAGAGAATAATCGCTTCTTCCTGATCTGTTGTAGCAGTAGGAGCCTGGTAAGCTAGAGACGTAGTAGCTATTGGTTCCCTGGTAGATGTTGCAGTAGCTTCCTCATTTCCTTCTGCTAAAGACGAAGACAAGGAAGAGTTTGGCGTAGTATGGGCAGCGGCTCATTGGCTGTAGATGCACCTGCAGCGATTGAAAATGGCTCTGATACCACTGATCTGAATTATTTTGTCAATTTAGAGGACAATACCCAAAACAGAATTTGTGGTGTTGTAAACACATAAAAAATCATATAAAATTTCAGTTCATTGAAAATATGTAAGAACCATACAATTTTTGGCAAACTCTGTGAAAGAGAGTTGTGTGCCCTTGAATCTATCCCATTTGGGCAAAATCTGTAAAAGAGAGTTGTATGCCTGTTATCTATCCAATTTGGGCAAACTCTGTAAAAGAGAGTTGTATGCCTGGAATCTATCCAATTTGGGCAAACTCTATAAAAGAGAGTTGTACCCCCAAGCCTGTACAATTTAGGCAATCTTGTGAAGGAGAGTATGCCTATAACTTTGTAACTCTATAACTCTCCAACTCCTTGCAATTGGATTCGAATTGGGCTTATTTATAATCTTTCAAAGCAGTGGAACAACTACCACAATTATGTCGTCATCGGAAGTTGAAAAGACAATCCAGTATTGAAAGGTTATTACATTTATATGAGGACAAAAATTAATTAAAGATTAAAATATTTTAGACTCTGACTTATTTCTGATCATTACTCCCTTCTTGAAAGGCAATGGGCCCCATTGCTCGATCCTTGTTCCTTGGTAGCTGTTGCAGTAGCTTCCTCGTTTCCTTCTGCTGAAGACGAAGACAAGGAAGAGTTTGGCATAGTATGGGCAATGGCTCATTGGCTGTAGATGCACCTGCAGCGATCCAAAATGGCTCTGATACCACTGATCTGAATTATTTTGTCAATTCAGAGGACAATACCCAAAACAAAATTTGTTGTATTGTAAACACATAACAAATCATATAAAATTTCATTTCATTGAAAATATGTAAGAACCATACAATTTTTGGCAAACTTTGTGAAAGAAAGTTGTGTGCCCTTGAATCTATCCCATTTGGGCAAACTCTGTAAAACAGAGTTGAATGCCTGGAATCTATCCAATTTGGGCAAACTCTGTAAAAAAGAGTTGTATGGCTGGAATCTATCCAATTTGGGCAAACTCTATAAAAAAGAGTTGTATGCCCGAGCCTGTACAATTTAGGCAATCTTGTGAAGGAGCGTATGCCTATAACTCTATAACTCTATAACTCTCCAACTCCTTGCAATTGGATTCGAATTTGTCTTATTTATAAGCTTTCAAATAAACTGAACAACCACCACATTTATGTCCTCATCAGAAGTCAAAAAGACAATCAAGTATTGAAAGGTTATTACATTTATATGAGGACAAAAATTAATTAATGATTAAAATATTTAATACTCTGACTTATTTCTGATCATGTACAGTGCTAAACGCTTTAGCCTCCTCCATAAAGATTTCTCGAGGAAAATTTTGAAAGGTTGAGCATACATCTCATCACGAGCTTTTCTAATCATTATCATTGTTCACTACACACAGAATGAACTTCCCATTATTGTCCTTGAAATTCAGCAAACATTATATAACAATAACTAATTAATTGTATTTTTAAATATACAAAAAAAAGACAAATAAAAAGTATTAATGATATCAATTTTCTATAATTGATATTGATTTTTGTTGTTGTTTCTAAATTTGATTGTGCATTTTTTACATTGACGTTTTGCATCACATTCTTGAACTTTCTAATATTCTACGATGGATTACAGAAAGCGATGTAAAACGTTGATGCAAAAAAATGTACACAACAGAATTCAGAAATAATAACAAGAATAAAACGTATGTTTAAAATATATTTAACTATTTAGATACATCCAAATATATGCTAAATAGAAGTCAGTTTTGTAGCAGCAGCTGTGTGCGTGAGTTTTCAGTGAGCAGTGAGCTAAATGTAGCTCAAGATTGTTTAGTGTTTTGGTGTTTTGGAGCAGTTCCATAATAATGCAGACCTGTTTGTAATCATAATTTGAAAGAAGTTTGTTTATTTTCTGAATTTTCTTTTATTTTATAATTGGTCATTTCCATATCTGAACAGAAAACAAATTTGCATGTCTCCATGCTGTTGTTTGAGTTTATTCCGCCATGTCAGAACTTGGTTTGTTTGCTATTAAGTTCTATATAACAAATTGTAATCTATATGTTGACAAAAGCTAAAAGGAGAAATTTAACAGACCGGTAAACGTAATCAAGAGCGTCTTTTATCTGAGCTTGAAAATATAGATCTATTTCGAGACATTGCAATGCATCAAATTTAATAATATTAAGAACGTGTCTAACCGCTGCTTTTGACAAGTTTAATACTTGTGCTGAGCTTGACAATCATACTGCTATTTATACTGTTGATGCGACTTGGACAAAGTACGGTATGTATAACAGATGTGATAATGTAAATAGAATCATTTATGAATATGATGATAATTTTTTATATTTCTAAACAATATTTATTATATTATAAAATTAATTGTTCATTCAAATTTAATTTGTAATGTTATTTATTGATTGAAATTTATTAAATCATTCTTATGTAATTTAGATTTAATTTAATGAAATTATATATTTAAAAGTTACATATTTTTGTATTAAATTTAGTTTATAATTTATTTTTTATTAATATATTACTTGATTGTGGAAGGTATGTTCAACGAAAATTTAAATCTTGGTGGAAATATCAACAATACCACAACTTACCCATCACATTGTAAGATGAATCATGATAATTATTTTATTTTAAATATCTTACTATTATTTTAAAAACAAATTCTATGATTGTGATTATCTCTAAATTTTTTGGGATATTTTGTATAAAATAAATATCTCAACATTGAACAATGGCTTTAGTTATAAATTTGACTTGCTCAAGGGTTTAGGCTTTTGTGTGACTAAATTCTAGTTCTTTTATAATACTACTCCCGCACAAAGATATTCAATTCAATATTGCAATCATTTTGTAGATCTTCTAAAATATAGTCACCAATTATCATAGAAATAACCAATGTTTTTTTTTTCTTTAGATTAATAAAATTCAAGCATTATAAATTAAAATTTTAAAATAATTCTTGTAGATTTTATATATATATATATATATATATATATATATATATATATATTTAGATTTATTGAATCTACCAACTCTCCCTTTCTTGATCTATTGAAATGATTATATATAGAATTCACATTTTCCTATTATACACACTAACATTAGTGTTATACCACATAGAACAATTATTAGATCTACTACAATAATCACACCAAAGAAATTTATTTCTCTTTCATACATCTATCTCGTTGTTATAAAATCATGATCATTGAAAAAAAATAAAAAATAAAAATCTTGCCAACCCTACACCATCGCATATCATGCAAAGAATCTATGAATAGATAGAAGTCAACTCAATCATTGTAATATCCCAACTTTAATATGCCAACCTTGATCAATGAAATGCTGCCCCAAGGAAAGAAATATGAGTAGAAGCCCTCGATCCAATGTGCAGAATACACAAGCCAATTTTTTAATTTAAAGATGATCTGACAATTCCAAACAATGCACAACCTATGCAATACAATATGTTTTGCAACAACTACTAAGCAACCCAAATCTTACAATTCACTTCTATAAATGCAATGACCACATTACAAAATAAGAAATACTTTGCTAAACAAAACCTGCAAAAAATAGTTGTGATTAAATTTAATTTTTATGTACTCTACGAGCTTGGGGTGGTGGTACGACCTTTCCACATTAAATTTTTTCTTTTCTTTTCATTTTTTCAAAAAATTTATAGTGTAATTTAGTGAAATCAACATCCTGAATGCAATCATATTGCTCTCTTCACTTCAAACTACACCCTGCATAAATTCAAGTCACAATTATCTCATATTTAGGAACGAGTCTTCAAATTTGGCACACTGATACAATGTTATAGTATTTGGTGACTCCAAAACACCCCAAGGATCTTTTAAATCAACTTTTATAAGAAAGAATGACATCAAAGATTGTTTCAACAATGCAAGATTGATGAATATTAATAATGGACATAAAAATGTACATAATAAACCTTGCATATAAAGGGATGATGAAATGAAAGATTAGTCAATATGTTGACGAGTGTCATAATTCTATGTAGTTGATAATTTGTCATCCATATAAGGTGGATAAGCGATAATGTGATAATTCCACTTATAGTGGGAATGTTCCTAAAGTGGTCACTAAGTAAACTTAAGTAACATGTATAATTAGGACCTAGGTGAAGACTTTACTAGGTATAACAGGTCTAATTACACCAACAATAAAATGCTAGAGTAGAACTCTGATTGCAACACTTACCATAGTGTTTGATTTTTATGGGCACCAGATAGAAATTTGGCTCAAATTATATGAAATTTGATGCTATTTTTAATATCTATAGCAAGCTAATAGAATATAATCAAGTAGTTGGTTTTACTTGTAAGATGGCTTATTTTTCATGTGGGTGTTCCTAAAAGAGAATGATAGAATATGATATGGGAAGCATGTTATAGTTATGTTGAAGGACACTTTGTACTAGTTAAAAATATTATTGTACTCTAAAGTTATTTCCACTAGCCACAAATGTAGCTTGATGTTACTTCCTATATTTGATCTTGTATGGTTTGTGTCATTGTAAAACTTATAAATCATAAGGAATGATCTTGTATGCCTCTTCCTACCCTTGATATGCATTGGAAATTGGTTTCAATAGACTTCATGTATGTCTTCCCACTACAAAACATGGTCATGTCTATGAGCATGTGGTGGAAGATGATCTACTTAACCAACACACTCTAAGATGACAACTTAAGTGGCTAGGCCCACATCTCCCATTAAACCTTCATTTCCATTTTCAAATTCCTACATTTCTATTTACAATGATTTTCACAAATGGACTTAATGGTAGCCGATAAGGAGGGGGTATGAGTAAAAGACACTACTCTGATTTTCTTTGCCCATGTTTGGGTTCACTTTTTACTAGTATAAAGAGTATCATTTATGATAGAGATAGCAAGTTCATTAGTAATGTTTGATCTACACTCTAGGGTATCATGGAAACCAAGTTCATAAAGTTTACATTCCATTTATAGATAGATGGGTAGACTAATGTGCTTATTTAAAAGATAATTAAACTCTATAGATGTATCATCCTTAATATCCTTGAATATGAGATGAGAGTCTCCATATATACAACATAGTTACAACCATGCAATACAAAGCTTTGAAAGGCATAGTGCATTAAAAGAATGTGTAGGATATGAACCATTAGCTCATTTGCATTTTGCACTTCTAACCATGAAATATGAGTTATCACCATAAGTAGAGAATGAGGTACAAAAGCATCCAAGTTTTTTGATATGGTCCATCACATCCAACAACAAGTTCATAAGATATTGTAACATATCAGCCAAAAGTATAAGGAGCAATATAACCAATATTATACACCTTATCACCTTCAAGATGATGACAAATTTTGAAATCATCTCCGAAAGGAGAGACATAAGAGACCACATTAGAAATCACCCTCTTTTGTATGGTCCATAAACTATCCTCAAACAAGTTGGTAAGATTGCTTTTGAACTCAAAAAGCAATTCAATCTTAAACTGTTATTCCCACACTTTCCACCTTTGTTAGATACCTCAAATGTTTCTAAACATATTTATAATTTAGATATATTTATTGAAACTATTTTTTTTTTTAAATACGATAAAATTATTGATGTTCTTTGAAGACTATGAAAAGGTAACATGTTCAAGTCTATTGTGTGGCTCAAGTTAGACAATTACATCATCAAAGCGAGTGATTTACCAAGGAGTACATTATAAATTTATTTTTTATATGTTACAAATAATTGATTTAATGGGGATAATTGGCTCTCAAGAGGGAGAAATAATCCTATAGTAATCCAAGAGCACTTGGGAGGTATTTTTACAACCAAACATGGAAAATTTTAAAAAATCCTTTTTTTTTGATATTTTCTATGTTTTAGTAAATAACATTTGTGGACACCTTTAGAGAAATATCAACATTTAACAAATCCATGTAAGTTTCAATGTAACAATTTAGACTACTATGGTACTTAAAAGCTCAATGTTTTTTTCTATGTGTTTGATGTCAAACTTTGTGGACAATGCATGGAAGGTAATTGTCTAGTCATAAATAGACTGCTATTTTTTCTTATCAAAGTAGCTAACACTACATATATGTCTCCTCATATGTGTCTTCTAAAACATTTCTTTTTTTGGTGTTTCACAAAATCTCTGATTGTGAGCTATCATCTATGTCCACATCAAAGCTCTAACTTTTAGGGGCTTCTTGTGATGCTCCCATGATTGCTTCACATGATGTTTAGTGTTGAAGGGGCAAAAACATAAAGATTTGTCACACTTGGGGCTAACTAGGGGTAGTTTGGCTAGACTGAGTTTGGTCGGATTGAGTTAGACCGGACTACCACCCTGCCATGTGGTGCCTCATGTCACTGCCATGGTGCCTAACAGGTGCCAAAAGTTCAGTCGAACTAGGTTCGGTTTGACTCTTGGTGCTATTTAGGTTTTTTTTGTGAGCAGTTGAGCTTAGAATTTTTCAAATAAATTCAAAATAGTTCGGCTGAACTCAGTTCAACCGGACTCCCCTATGTGGCAGGTGATGTGGCAGTCAAATCACCTATTTTGTTTATATTTTTTAAGCTTTTCACTTTTGCTCAATTTTTCTTCAGGCAAAATATTTTTTTAACAAAATCCAAAAAATATTCTTTTGTAGAGCTTGAAGTCACGAATCTAGACATAATTTTTTTAGTATTTTGATTAATTTTAATATTTTTTATTAATTAAACATTGTGAGTAGTTTTTTAAGTTTAAAAAGAAGCTAATTAGAAATTTAATAAAGAAAATATTAAGTCTTATTAAAATATTTAAAAAATATATTTTTCACTAAATGAAAGAATCTTCTCCAAAAGGGTATAATTATTTTTTGATAATCATAAATTTAGTAAACAAAAGGTGACGTTGAATGAAAACTTCCAAATTCAGCTATGTTGGACTCTAAAAATTCACTAGGAGAAAAATATACCTCGAAATTTTTATTTTTTTTCACACTGCATATATATGTCCTCTATTGGGAAAATTAAAATTAGCAAAATCTAAGTTTGTTTTCATTTGATTTAGTGACACCGACTAGAACCCCTAATTTTTTAAAAAAAATCAGCAATAAAAAAATTTGTCTTTGAATATATAAAACAAATGTCAAAAAATTTTAATTTTTTTTTTAAAATAACAAACATAAATTGCATTAATATTTCTATATTTGATCAATTTACATCATTTTGAAATTCAATTTAGAAATGTCAATTTTATGTGGTTGAAGTTAAATAGTTTTAGTTGTATTGACCACTTCCATTATAAAAGTGTGACATAACATTGTGCTTTTACCCGAGGGTAAATTTTATCTTCTCATTAAAGTAATTCAAATAGAAATAATTCTCTATTTTTGGCAGCCTATTATCCACAACATCTACATCGATATTTATTTTAAAGTTACTTAGAAAGAAAGATAAGTGATTCAAATAGAAAAGAGAAAAGGGCATGATAATTTTTAAGATATATTGATACAATTGTCTAATTATGCTCATTATTGGTTGTTGTTCACCACGAACATTGTAAGAGGACTTCGACCCTTTTTTGATTATGTTTCCTTGTTCAACTTATTTTTCTCGTGAGTGTAGATGCAACCAAATTTTGTAAAACATCAAATCTTTGTTTTTCACTTTATCTAATAAAAAATAATATAATAAAGTAAAATAATTTTTTCAATAAGAATAATAATGTATATATATATGACAAATAAATTAATTCCATTAATAATTACATCAAACTTATAATCCAAAGTTTTTAACATATTTCAATAATTATTAATTCAATTAATCAAAAAAATATGTAAAAAAGTTTTGAAATGTGGAGGAATGGGAAATTCAAGTGCCCATGATGAGAAAGAAATGTGAGCCTCTTAGGGAATTGCGATAGAATTATTTGGCATGCTAAGCCTCAACATTCCAAAGGTCAGCCCCCTATTGCCTCCTCCCCTATATCCTTCCCAAATAATATTCCCATCAGGCATCATTCTCTTGCTACTTCTCCAAATAACATGTCACTAGGGTTTTAGTTTTGACATTACATGTCTCCCCACTCTCATGCTTCTTGAAGGGCTACTTATCCCTCCCACTCTTTGTCGGGAAATAAATTTCATAGAAACAAGAACCCTCATCATTAGAGTAGATGAAATAAGAACTATTACCCTCATCATTTTCTCAAAGGAAATCATAGAACTCAAGGGAGGGGATCCCATATTCGTCCTTTAGGAGACCCCTCTCCTCAATAAAATGTCTCAGATTGAGTCATGCTTAAGAGATGGATCAACCAACCTCCTCAGTAGCCTCTTAGGCATGAAAGAGGTCCTATGCCTCCTAACAGTGAAAAAAATTCAAAAAAGGGTGTGCTTAAAGTCTCGTTCCCTGATGAGACTTTAAGTTCTCAAGTCTTAGAGCTCTAAAATTAGCTCTTATAGGTAAATTTTGAAACTCGACTCCACATTTGGAAAAGGGTTAATGAAGTCTTTTATATTGATCATGTGAATAGCTTCTTCATTGTTGTATTTTATAACAAACATGATAGAGATGTAGCTCATAGAACCAAAACATGGTTTCAGGATGGCTTTGGCCTCCATGCCCAACTTTGGGTGCCTTGTTTTAACTCGACCTTTTCCTCAGTCAAGTTTGCTCCCTTTTGGATTACCCTTCATTCTCTCTCTTTGTAATATCAATAAATTGAGTTAACAAAAACTTTGGCTAACCAAATGGGCATTTTTATGTTGCACAACAAGACATCTTTTGAACAAATTGAGCTCCCCCCGCACCTCTATCTACTTATAGATCTAAGGAAAGAGTTTCCTAGTGTTTTTGAAATCCAATCCCCTTTTAGGTTGTCAATTCAAAAGGTAATTATAGATGACCATGCTATAGTCCAAGATAAAATTAATTTCTTTGGTCATCTTACTTCAGACTGCCTTAATTCAAACATGGAAGGAATTTGACTTTGTGAGGATCTGGTATCAAATCCAAACTTATGCTTCCTCTCAAGAAATCATGATGCTTCTCTCTCCCCAAAGTATTCTCTCTCAAGCCTTTCATTACATGGAGGTTGTCCAGATAAGCAGGAAGCATCCTATTTGGCTTGCTCCTCCCCCCACTATAGATCCCACCCTTTTATCTCTTCTATTACTATCAGAGAAAGTATCAATATTCAAGTCAATATCAAGTTCCCAAAAGGGAATATAGTTAATCAAATTTTTCCCTTTTCTTTCAATAATATATAAGAAGTGTATGTGGAACCTCCAATTCACTCTGTGATCCCTCCTTGGCGGATCTTTCTTAAGCCTGATTGGTTGAGGTTATGCCTCAACAAAGAAAGCAACTCAATAATTAGAGATTACACAGTCTTTTCAATAAATTATCAAAAGATGCTCCTCGATTGCTTGGTAGTTCCTGACAAAATTTTTGATTGTCTATAGACTACCACCCCCTATGAGAAAATGTTCTTCCAAAAATGGGAAATCTCAACCAAAGGCTCTACCCCCTTTGAAGAAATCAGATTGAAAAGATATCTCAGATTTGGTCCACAAATTAAAATTCCTAATTGATGAGGTTACTAGATTAGCTAGCTCAGTCAAATTGGAGGATCCTCCTACACAAGAACAACCTCCTTTTCATGATTTATTCACAATCTTAGAAGAAGACCATCAGGATAGGCCCAAGGACCTCCTCTCCCAAGTACTATCAAATATTGAGGTCCCTTTCCCATGTACTATCCACCAAATTCCCATTGTATACTATTATTCTTGTCCTTCTAAAAAGTCAAAAGGAAGAGGTGGCAAGACATCAAAAGATTCAAAATTAAGGGAAGAAATCAAAGCAAGGATCCAAACTACCCTGGACGACAATCTTAGCTCATGTAGAGTTTGTTGCTCTCCACATAAACTATGAAAACCATAACTTGGAATGTTAGGGGCATCAACACCCCTAGTTAAAAACACCTCATTAAATCCCAAGTTGAGGCTAGTGAAGTAGACATAATATTGCTACAAGAAACTAAATTCTTTGAAGAGAAATGCAACCAACCCTTTACAAAATGGAAAAAATGAAAATATATTGCATCTACATCTATTGGTGCCTCTGGAGGTTTGGTTATATTGTGGCAGGACAAATTTATTCACATTTAAAAAAATATAGTAAGGGCTAATTGGATTTAGGTCCAAGTCAAACATTTCAACACTTGCTTCCATTTGTTCAATGTGTATGACCCCAATTCGATAATTGGAAAGAAGTTCCTATGTGATTCATTATGAGTGGCATGTGTGAAAAATTATGGCTAACCCAATCATAATTGGAGGTGACTTTAATGCTAACCTATCCTTGGAAGATAAAGTGGGTGGAATAGTTCCTCCTCTTAAGACAATGTAATAGTTTAGTGATTTTGTGTCTAACAATAGCCTCAAGGACCAAATTCCTTCTATTTGAAAATTCACATCGACAAACAAAAGTTCAAATTTCCATCATATTGCTAAGAGATTAGATAGATTCTTCATGAACCCAAAATGGATCTCTCTTCATGGTTGTTGGGTTTCATAATTTTGTTAGGTCCAGAGACAACTGAGAGGCGGGGGGGCGGGGGGGGGGTGAATCAGTTGTCTAATAAATTCAAACCAAAAACCAATTAACCAACTTAATGCTTAATACCGGTAAACCAGTTAAGTATGTCGGTAGACAGTGTTAATAGTAAATTGCTATACTGGTAAAGATTAATGCATGAAACATAAACATAAAGTCATCCACAACACATAACACCAATATTTGTACGTGGAAACCCTATAAGGGGAAAAACCATGGTGGGAAACCTTACCCACAATCAAATGATACTACTGTAGATAGTAAGTGTACATAAATGGGGTTTGCACATGCAGAAAGGCCAACAACCTAGAGCTCACTGCTCAATCACAAAATGGGAGTCACACTGACTATAGTTGGATGGTTAAATCCAATATGAATGTACTGCACAAAATAGCATCTTCATATGCTGGATTCAGTACCGGTGTAATGCTGATATGCTTATACAAAAACCTAACTTCACCTTCAAATGATGTCTTCGTGTATTCCTCTGCTTGATCTCGCATATACCTTCACTCAATTCTTTTTGCATTCCACACTTGATCTTACAAATAAGATCTTACATTTATACCATACCTTAAGACCAATTTTAGTAGGTCGGGTCTACAAGATATTACAATAAAATCATTTTACAAACAATATAATATCCAATGCAATAACTGATTAAACATGTCAGCTTAATGCATTTACATCAAAAATAAATCATCTCCATAGCGTGCCATGCTGATCTGGAAAAGATAAACCTATTGGTGTAACCCTAGATAACCTGGACCTATTTGTTAGTAAAAGCAAATATGCAAATATGAATATACCAATGATTAATTCTTCAAAACAAAGTGTCCACACGATGTCTTCGACATTACCAAGTGTCTTCCATATTATTCTAGATACCGGTGAACATTATATCCTGTCGGTGAACCATATACCAGTAACTATTGCATAGTTTACTTGCTTGCTGGCGAATGTTGCTGGATCTCCAAAGTGCTTGTTTTCAGTAGGTGTTGACATCAATGACAAAACCATACCAAAATACCAACAAATTTATGCTCCTCACTAGAGCATATCACTTCCCATTGTAGATTAGTTCAATAGGGCTCATTATAAATCTAATTCCTCCTTCAAGTTTGAGAAAATGTTGTTCAAGGACTCATTCTTCCTTCATCTCCTTAAATTCTAGTGGTACAACTCCCCTTTTATACAAGGTTCTAGAATGTAACAACTTTGTAAGAAACTTAAAATTTTGAAAGCACACATCAAAGTGTGGAACAAATAAGTTTAGAAAAATATCTATACATCCAAGGATAATATTGAGCATCAGTTATCCAAGACTAATGCATAAATTGTTGAAAATGGTATCAATCTAGCATGCCTATGGGGAGGTTCTAGTGCCAAGAGAACTTTGGCTCAAAGATTGGGATAGAAATACTAAATTATTCCTTTCCTCAGCTAAATTAAGAGCAATCAATAATTAAATATTTCATATTAAGCATTCATCTAGGGTCCTCTTAGTTGAAAATGACAAAATCCAGCTTGAGGTAGTCCGTTTTTTTTCTAATCTCTTTGTAGCTCCCCAAGAGGGTATAGAATTAGAAGAAGACGATCCTTGTGATCTCCTTGTTAACATCGCTCCTTTGGTATCTAATAAAGATAATTTAGGTGTCGTCAAACCATTTTTCCTTGTGGAAGTTAGGGTGGTGGTTATCTCTTTGTCCCTTCACAAAGCTCCTGGCCCTAATGGACTAACTACCCTCTTCTTCCAAAAATGTTGGAAGTTTGTAGGCCCCAAGGTCTAAAAAACTCTTGAAGAGGCTAGAGGGAATGGTAAAATCCTCAAACAGTTCAACACAAATTTATTAGCTCTTATTCTTAAAAAGAATGGTAAAATCCTCGAACAGTTCAACACAAATTTAATAGTAAAGTTTGTGCTTCTCTACTACACATACATTGATCACTATCTTAAATATGATAAAATAGTTTTATTTATAATAAAATTCAAATTACCACCTCGTTCAGAAAACTTCTCTTATATGTATCTCCAAAATTTTCTAATAATTTTTTTAGATATAAATGCTAAAGGCTTTAGCCTCTTCCATAACGATTTCGCCAAGAAATGCTAAACTTGAAACTCTTAAAAGATTGAGTGTACTTCTCATCATGTCCTCTTCTTTAATATTATTTTCATCGTTATCATTGTTCTCTCCATACAAAGTGAACTACCCATTATTGTCCTTGAAATTCTTCAATGTATCTTCTCAATATACATAACAATAACTAATTACTTGCGTTTCTAAATATGCAAAATAAAAGCTATTAATGATATCAATTTTCCACAATCTATATCAGTTTTTATCGTTGTTTCTAGATTCGATTATGTATGTTTTTTTGTTTGAACGTTTCAAATCACACCTTGTGATCCATCATTAGGATGTTAGAGAGCTCTATTTTCTACTCCCTGAGCTCTCTAACATACTAATGATGAATCATAAAGTGTAATCTGAAATATTGATGGAAAAAACACAATCAAATCCAAAAATAATAATAAAAACAAAAAATAAATTAAAATATATGTAGCTATACAGATACATGTAAATATATCCTAAAGGGTGAAGATACATTTGTAAAGTATATAGTTTGGGTACAGGACGTGTTATTTGAAGTCCTTAGTCAATGCTATTCTTGTCCAATCGGCTGCTGTTTTCGACTTGTTATTTACGTTTACGAAGAATATATAAATAGAAATAAATTTTCTTTTATTTTCAATAATATTAAAACGTGTCTAACGACTGCTATTTATTGACTGGTCTAAAAGTGTATAAATACTTGTGCAGACTACTATTTAGACTGCGGTTGCGATGAGGAAGTACATCTGCTCAGACAAAGTATGGTATGTTTAATATTTTTTTTTTAGTAATGTAAATAGTATCATTTATGAATATGATAGGCATTTTTATCTAATTTAGATTTATTTTTGATAAAAAATATCTTATTAAAATTATATGTTTGTAAGTTATATTTTTTATTAAATTTAATTTGTGATTTAATTTTTATTTATATTTATTTTCTAATTTATTAAGATAATAAGAAAGATAAATTTTGAGCTATTTTAATTTATTTTATAGCTTTTTATCTATTTTTAAGAATATTGTTGATCCTTAAAGTTTACACTTTGAGGGAGTAGTCTTATGGGAAGTTTAGAGAATGGGAGACTAAATACATTTCACTAAACAACCTCCACAATTTTAGAAACCCAACTCTTCAAACATTTTGGCTAGAAATCAAGAAAGGAAAATCTATATCTAGAATGATTAGCCAAGCTTTCGGAAACGTTTCAAAATTCACTCAATAAGATAGGAAATTTGCATTCTATGACATACAAGTACATAATACTACTATCTCTTCACTATTAGAAATAGAACAAAATCAATAAGGTCTTAAGATACAAAACACGATATTCAAATCTCTCTATGAGAAGCACCTATTAAGGCTCGTTGAGATGCAAATTTCTTTGCTATTCAATTATTTTTAGTCTACCTAATTGACATGATATAATATCCAATCACAAACACTATAGACCATTAAAAGAGTGTAAAAACACAAGATTCAATAGCTCATACATTTGAATTGAAATCATAAGAGTAAAAAATTAAGACAAATTATTTTACTCACTTGTGACATAGAACCTTATATCATTCACCAAAAGAAATCAAACACACAACAGAGGTGAACTAGGTACAATCTTATATGCTTTATTTCATGCATTCATGAGATAAAACTAAAGTGTGAGAATAACAAAGTCTCAATAACTTGATAAAAGATGTTGAACCATTAAAACATAAAACCCGTAGGCTTAAATAAGCCTAACACACTAACTACAATAATTGATCCAAATAGAGAGGTCTTTGCATATTCATCACATGTGATCCCCATCATGGAGGCTGTTGCAACCATCTTGAATTAATGATTTGTGTGCCATCATTGATTCTTCATGTGTGCAAAGGGAATTTCTAGCTAGGTCATCCATTACTTTCTGCTACAACAATACTTGAAGCAAGGAATTATATTTCATAGATGAGACTTTGCCTTTGGCACATGGCACTAGATCCAACTTTCTCTTGTATTCAATAAATAATCAATGGTGTAAACATATCTCCATTTCAACTAAAGACACTTTCAAACCTATACCTTGATGTCAACACTAGATCCAACTTTCTGTTGCATTCAATAAATAATCAATGGTGTAAATATATCTCCACTTAAACTAAATACACTTTCAAACCTATACCTTGATGTCAAATGTTGCCCTTCAGTAAAGCTTTCGATGTCCCTTTAGTCTAGACTTGCCTTGAACATGGGGTACATTGACATGATTTTCCCAAAAAAATTCCCTTTTACCATTTCCAAAATCCCACAGTGTCACCATGTGGCACTCACTGCTACAATCACTCAAAATAAGAGCCCGATTGGCTTTGCATGCCATAAAGGAAAAATGAACTATGAACCTTCTAAATCCTTTGTCAAGCTACTGAGTGGCATATTCTATCGCAAGCCTTACTATCTAACAAATTATGTTTGTAAGCCAATGAGAAAAATGAAAAAAAAGGTGTAGGCCACAAATATTAGGAAAATAGATAAAATATAACTAGAGCTTGGGGACTACTGTAGACAAGCCTATAGATATAGAGACTCTTTGGGGTTGCCTACAAGGGACCAAACTCGAAACTTTGTCTTCACATAAAAATTTGCAAAATGGAAAAAAATAAGGGAAGGGTTCACAACTTCAAAAGTGTGGATTGCAAAGGAGCCAAATTCGTGTACAATGGCTAATTATGCAGCTACAAAGCTTGAAAAGTTTATCTAAATAAATCATCTCTTTGAAAAAAAATTTAGTCAAAATAGATAGTGTGGCTTCCATATGTAAACCTAGTTATGCTAGAGGGTGCAATATCTATTCAAATTCTACAACATTAGGATTGGGTTCTAGAGCTTGCAAGAAGGATTGGTCTTGTTGTCGTTGTTTCATCTAATCTTCATTCAATATTGTCCCATCTAGAATGAAAGGGGGGAAGAGACCTAGCTAGACAATTTTATCAATCCAATTTTTCATGTGTCATAGAGCACTCCTAGGCTCTGAGGTATTCTCTACTTTTGAGAGTGGTTGCATTGCATTCAATAGATTTGTTGGCTCTTCTTATTGTCAACCTTCTATCCTGAATAGTGTTGTGACCAAATCACACATCGCCCCATTGCAAATGGGGACCCCTCTTTTTGTTAGCATAGTCATAGAATAGGGTGTCTTAATTTAAAGTTAGAGTCAAAACTCAAAAATACAAAAAAAAAAAAAAATCACAAAAATTTGGCTAAGGCATGGAAAATAAGCAGTGACTCTTAGTAGCATTACTGCTTTTAAGCAGTGCATCTTAGTAGCATTACTTCTTTTAAGCAATGCCTCTTGATGTCACTGTTGCTCTTTAAATAGTGCCCTTCAACATCATTACAAATTTTTAAGGAGTACTTCTCGATATCATTACTTTTTTCTTTTTTTAAGCAGTGCTCATTAATATCATTACTACTTTTAAGCATTGCTTCTCGAGAGCATTGTAATTTTCATGCATTGCTCATCATTGCTTCTAATGATGCAAGTCAGTCAAAACGATTTCTCAACTCAATTGCACAATGAGCAAAGCAAGTTCGATGCATCTCAATGATGATTGATTGGAGGATATTCAACAAAGGTGGCGAACTTTGTAACGGTAATACATTTGGTAAATCGAAGAACAAAGGGAAGGCATTCCACGATGCAGTCCATGTGCTTGGGTAAAGTCTTATTTCATGATCAATGAAAATGTGACGAAAGACATAAATGATGATCAAAATTCATTAAATAAATGACCACCCAGATGCAATTATTTAAACTCGATGCCTAGTAACACTGTAAAGATCGATACAACCAATTAAATCTAAAGCGGCCAGCATATCACAATCAAAGTATTATGAGTTCTGAGCTAAGCGATCTGTGATTTGAATGCAAATAATTGATTAAGTGAAGGGGGTGGGCTTAGTAACGATGTTTTTGTCAATTCAATAAAGAAAAGATTGAATTCAATGATGCGAAATTAATTGATTTAAAAAACTCGAAGCCTTGCAAAGGACATCATTTCATCATATTTAATAAGGAGCCGCCAATCCTTGTGAGATAATTAAAAGGTGATTAAGGCGCGGCAGGGAAGAGTTCGAGGTTGTGGTGAAATATTTGAAATCGGTGACCAAGTATACAATGCCTACCATGCAAGCGCATCTATGAAATATTTGAAATCGGTGACCAAGTATACAATGCCTACCATGCAAGTATACAATGCCTACCATGACACGATTTTGAAATACCATTAAATAAAGGTGGCACGCAAGCGCATCTATTCAAACTTCAACGCCACGATTAAAATGGACTCTAGTCAATGCATTATTGGTAAAGATAGGCGATATATATTAAACCTTAGATGAGCATCGATTTTTTAATGCATAGCAACATATATTCAATGTGGGTGGCGGTTCAGGGAGATCGCCTCAAACTTGTGCATCGCATTTTAATTCACCTATGCAATGGATGGTTTGATCGGATCGCCTCTCTGTTTTGATCAACGATGACATTGAATAATGGTGGCCGAACGATATGTGATGAGTTATCGACCCCCATCTCGACCAAGCGATTATAAATTTACAAAATCGATGATTCCATTTGATCGATTTAACAGCGTCTAATGCATTCTAAGGCACGATGATGATCATGTATAGGTGACAACCGGGTCTAATGCAAGCAATCAATGTGACGAACGATTATCAACATCAAGCTTTCAAGATGAAATTTTTGCAATCTTGAATTTCTTTGGGAAATCCAAGAATCGTTGCCAGTATAGCCAAATAGACAGAAGAATGCAGGTGATCACAACAAGGCAAGTTTGAGAAGAGTTAATCAAAGTTAGAAGATCGATATGAGCAGACTCATCATCACATCAAGCATTCACAAATGTTGAGTATCAAGAGATATGCCTTATTTGATTACAACTTATGATGAGTTACAAGAATAAGCTAAGGTGGTCCCCAGTCATCATTACATCCAATCACATTATTTCATGAGGAAGCATCTAGATTCAATGAACCTAAGAAGAAGAAATAATTGCTACAAGGGCATAAAGTTCGATGTACTGACCCTCGTCATCTGTTGGTCAAGTTTTTTAGGAAGGACATGTGTCCCATTAAATGTAATTGTATCATTGGTCAAGCATTAAATGCTTCGCAATAGGGTTTCTATCTTGTAATCTTGGTCAGTGATCTCCAATTGATCTGAGCCACTGAATTGTAATGAGGTCATTATAAAAGGCATCTCTTCTTCATTTGCAAAGTTAATAGTCAATACTTAAAAGTTAGTAGTCAGTAGTAGCAGTTCAAAAGTAGAAATAATTAGAGCAGATTAGGAGAAGGCAAAGATTGTTGCAAAAGACATGTAAACTTCATTGAAGATATGGTGAATTCTATGATGAACTTATTAGGCACTGACAGGGGGGGGGTGAATCAATGATAGTAAAAATAATATAAATCTGAATATCAATTTCACCAACTTAAAACTCAATAAGCATAGAAGAAATAACACCAAGTATGCAATCACCACATAAAGAATAAACCCCATGACAGAAGAGTTTATACATGGAAAACCCAAATGGACAAAACCATGGTGGGAGTTAGTAACCACAAGATCAACTATCTGAAGTATAGAGATCTGTCTGGTTAAGGTTTCCAACACCTAGTTAGGGGCACACCCTGTTAGAAGTGTCTAAATCTGGTTAAGAGCTTTACAAAAAGGCTTGTGAGGACCAGCTCTATTAGGAGCTACCCAAGTTACTAAGATTTGAAAACACAAGCTAATGTGTCACCTAGTTAGAGGATTTAATGATCAGAATTGTTAGGATCCAACTGCACCCTGTTAGGAGTGACCTTGTAAGAGGATTTTCTTGTTGCAACTGTTAGGAAGAGAACAAGTAAAAATGATATCAGTATAACACCTTTTATGTCTGATAAGATTCGATTTAGAACATTACAACAGTACAAAGAATTCATCTCTCAACTCCTTCGATCTTTGCACTATCAGAAATACAAAATTCACTCATCGCATATCACACTATCAAGCTCATGTATATATATATCCTTTCATACATCATCACACAATTAGAATTATCATAAGGTTGGTTGTAACCTTATTACTATTCCCTAGGTTCAATGCATTAGACAATCTTGCATTGTATGATTTAGTTATGTCGGCCACCAACATAAAAAATCCAATTCTGTGTAGCTTTACCGATCTGGGTGATTTTCATCACTACTAGTTAAATGTGTTTCTTGATCTTTGACTTGTTGATCAAATCTCATTCATCTGATCAAATTTTCTCATGCAATCATGAAGTTATGTTCATCTAATAGTCAGCAACGTTGTTGCAAAACAACATTCCTTCATCCTTCATGGATTTCATGTACCGGTTATCGGTGTGAGACTTTGTTAGTCATTTTACTGCTAGAGAACTTATTTATTGGTTCTAATGGAATTGCCTCTGTTTACTGGTTAACCTTTGTCGATTGCACAGTATAATATAGATGACAAGAAAATATAGTTTCCATCAATAAAAACATGCAAAATAGTCATCATACATCAATTTAACCTCTTTCCATCTACAAACAATTATTGGTTGCGTCAAAAGATTACATTACATTACCAGTTGACCAAATGATCAAATGCCAACATTCTATGTGTTGATTCAAAAATTCGCATGGTCTCTATACTTCTCAATTTGATTTCAAATTAATTAGATGAATGGAAGAACTTTTGTGTGATCAATGGTGAAATTCACATATCCATACTACTAACACTTTGTAAATGGTAAAGTGCCTTGCATGGTCAACTGGATCCATATTAACCCATACATAACTTCCATTATCACTCCTTCATTGATATGCATCAACTTGATGGTATCTATGCTTGTAGTGGTGATTTTAAAGTCCTACAACTATCCTTAGAAGATTGCACTAGTCTTGTAGAGATGTTCGTTGAATGTTGAAGCAATACTTAGATAGAATTTCATCAAAGATCATCTATTGCTCCTACATTCTTAGAGTTAGAATAGTCTCTCCAACCCTTATCCTTTTTTCACTTTTTTTTCCGAATCAAGTAAGTGAAGTCCCATGTTCTAGCGATATCCAAAGTAATCCTGGTGTTCAATGTAAGTCCCCTCATAGGTACAAAAAATCTCATCAATACCATTGAATCTATCCAACACGTTAAGACCTAACATAAAAGAACCTTGAAGTCATCTCAATTGACCCTTATGCGATTATTATGTTGGTATTATGGATGTGTTGCATTGGTTTTGTCATTGATGTCAACACCTGTCAACACTTGTCAACACTTGTCAACACTTATTAGCACTGGAGATGTTCAGTTATGTTCACTGGCATGTTCAGTCACTTATGCACAGTCACCGATATTTGGTTCACCGATAGGTTATATTGTTCATCGGCACTGAGGATGATCTATTATCATTTGGAGATTACTTGATTATGTTGAAGACATGGGTTGGACACTTGGTTTTGGTGATTTGGTTATTGGTCTAATCGAGTTTGCATATTTCATGTTAGCGGCAAATTGGTCTAGGTTATGGACTGACAAATGTTATGTATTCCAGATTAGCACAACATGTTATGCTGATGATTTATTGTTTGGTTATTATTGTAAATGCATTGAGCCGATATGATGCATTGCATATTGATTCATTTGTAATTGATTTAATTGTAATATTCTTAGTGAGTCGACCTACACAATTGATCTTAGGTTTTGGTATATATGTAAGATCTCATTTGTGAGATTATGTAGTAGAAGAAGGTGTGAAAAAGGATTGTAACAAGGTATATGTGAATATAAGCAGAGCTATACTCACAGACATCATTTGAAGATTCAAGGAAGGTATGAAGATGACAATCATAGCTTAATCGGTATTGAATCCAGCATATAAAGATGCTATTTTGTGCAGTACATTATCATTGGATTTAACCATCCAATTGTAGTTAGTGTGACTCCCATTTTGTGATTGAGTAGTGAGCTCTAGGCAGTTGGCCTTTCTGCATGTGCAGACCCCATTTGTACACACATACTATCTGCAGTAGTATCATCTGATTGTGGGTAAGGTTTCCCACCATGATTTTTCCCCTTACAGGGTTTCCACATACAAATATCTATGTTATGTGTTTTGGATGTTGTTTGTCTTTCTGCTTCATGCATTAAACTTTACTGGTACTGTTATTAACTGTTAAATTGTCAACCAGAATTAAGTTTGGTTTACCAGTATTATGCATCAAGTTTGATTAAGTTATATTTGGGTTGAAAATTGTTGGCATTACACACTCCAATGAGAATTGTAGGTGATTGAAGGTATTGTCATTGATGGAAACCTTGCAATCTTGTGGCACCGACACCGGCACCGACAGACTCTACATCAGCAGATAGTTCACCCACAGTGAGAAGGACATTTACCGAAACCCTAGCCAATAGGACTTTGTTTATTATATATTGTATTTAATTGTAATATCTATTTGTAAGCCATGACATATTGTAATAAGACTCATATATGAGTATTAGATCTTGTAGATCATTTTGTAGAGATAAGATATGATGGATATGTAGAGAGAATACTAAGGCAGAACTTGTAGAAAGGTTTATGGTTATTGTATGAGCTTCAGCCAGTACTAAACCAAGCATAGCAGATGCTTTTTTGTAGCAGTACATTACATTGGATTTCCATAATCCATTTTTGTAAGTCAGTGAGACTTCCTTTTATAGTTGAGCAGTGAGCTCTAGGAAGTTGGCCTTCCTACATGTGCAGGTAAACTATTGTAAGTAATATCCATTCATTGGCCAGTGAGTGAATATTGTGGGTGAAAAATCCCACCGAGGTTTTTCCCACACCGGGTTTCCTCGCCAAAAATCTTATATTATGGTGTGCTTTCTATGTTGTGTTTATTATTCATATTTACTGCATTAATTCCTGTTTACCAGTACACTATTTTGGAATGCAAATTATTTAATAAGGTCAGAAAATTTGTCAACCAGCAAGATACTGATTCACCCCCCCCTCTCAGTATCTTTGGGAATCCTAACAATTGGTATCAAAAACATAATGGACATACTAATGGACTTGGATTTGAAGCTGGTGAAAGCTCTGGTACTACAAACAATCACAATCACAACAAACTGGTAATATAACCTAATGCCTGCAAATTTAATTGGAAATGCTTTATTTGTAACAAGTATGGTCATAGAGAAAATCAGTTTAGATATAGAAACTATCAGAACACTAATGCACCCACCGGTCAATATTCTAAATGCAACAAAATTGGTCATAATTCAAAAAAATGCAGAATGAATGTAAGATGTTATGTTTGTGGAAGATTTGGACACTTATCTAATCAATGCAAAACAAAAACCGACATATGATATGAAAAGGCTATTCAGAAATACAATTTGACTTGTTATGCTTGTAACAAGATTTGACATATTGCAAAATTTTGTAGAAGTAAGGCATTGCCGACAAATAACAAAGGACCCAGTTTGAAAGGCAAAGATAAGGTTAATGAGGTAAAGCAAGAATTTTCAAAACACTGGATTAGAAAGAGAGATCAGAATGTTGATGAGACTATTCCTTCACTGGTAGAACAAAGTATTACTCAACCGACAACAGATTATTCATCTAACTGAAAAGAAACCTTTTGGGGGTATGGCATCAAATTGAAAATCATGCAAGTTTACCCTCGGTTGATGGTAAGAAGATGAACTTCTTCTTTACTGGTAGATGTGTTAGGTTTCACTTAACTGACAAGTATTTATTGTGCTAGTTGAAGGAAAAGGCATTATAAATCAGTGTTTTTCACTCTTTTTCGCTCACAGAGAATTCAAATTTCCTAAGAGCACGAAAAACCTGAGCGAAGGCATCCACAACAAGAAGTGAAGCAAAATCTTTCAAGCATCCAAACCTAAAGGCAGATTAAGGTATTTATCAATAGCTTCCTCCTTTGCTCATGAATTCATTGCAAACCCTATTGTTATTGAAGTGGTTAAACACCCTACGCTCATGTTCAAGATTATTCCCGAAGTAGAAAAATAGGATGATACCATGGTGCATTCTCTAAAATCCCTAAAGGAGTTGCATATCCAGAAGACCCTAGGATATACATACATTTTCATATTTAGGAAATAGCTGCTGAAGAAATCATGAAAATATATAAGAATGTGATTTGTGATGAGAATGGAGTTGTAAAACCGATTACAAGGATCTAGCTGATAACTACACTTAGTTGACATTTTGACAGCCTTTGTCATGGATGTCAAAGGGGGAGTAGTAGAGAATTATTAGCATTGCACACTCCAATGAGAATTGTAGGTGATTGAAGGTATTACACACTCCAATGAGAATGGTAGGTGATTGTTGGCATTACACACTCTAATGAGAATTATAGGTGATTGAAGGTATTGTCATTGATAAAAACCTTACAATCTTATAGCATCGACAGACTCTACACTGACAGATAGTTCACCGGCAGTGACAAGGATGTTTACCGGCACCCTAGCCAACAGGACTTTGTTTATTATATATTGTATTTAATTGTAATATCTTTTTGTAATCCAACATGGCATATTGTAATAAGACTCATATATAAGTATGAGATCTTGTAGATCATTTTGTAGAGAGAAGATAGGATAGATATGTAGAGCAAATACTAAGGCAGATCTTGTAGAAAGGTTTATGGTTATTGTATGAGCTGCAACCGGTACTAAACCTAGCATAGAAGATGCTTTTTTGTAGCAATACATTACATTGGATTTCCATAATCCATTTTTGTAAGTCAGTGAGACTTCCTTTTGTATTTGAGCAGTGAGCTCTAAGCAGTTGGCCTTCCTGTATGTGCAGGTAAACTATTGTAAGTAATATCCATTCATTGGCCAGTGAGTGAATATTGTGGGTCACAAATCCTACTGAGGTTTTTCCCACACCGGGTTTCCTCGCCAAAAATATTGTGTTATGGTGTGCTTTCTATGTTGTGTTTATTTTTTATATTTATTGCATTAATTATTGTTTACCGGTACACTATTTTGGAATGCAAATTATTTAGTAAGGTTAGAAAATCTATCAATCGGCAAGATACTGATTCAACCCCCCCTCTCAGTATCTTTGGGAATCCTAATAAAATTAATAGACAAATGATTCAACCCCCCCCTCTTAGTTGCCTCCGGGTCCTAAAAATTGGTATCAGAGCTAAGTCCTCTTTTTGCGGAAGTTTAACAACTTGAGGAGATTCTATTGCAACTAACTATTTCAAGAAGGATAATCTGAAACTTGATGGAACTAACTATAGTATATGGAAGATTAGAATGGAGACATGTATAAATTGCATTGGAAGAGATATATGGGATGTTACAAACAATGGCTATGTTGGTCCTACGTAGAGTCAACCTAATCCACCAACCTTGGCTAAAGATCAGGAGAATGATTGCAAAGCAAGAGAAGCACTTTTGAGCGCATTGTTAGATTAGCAAATCATGGGATTATCAGATCGATCTACTGCTAAATCTTTTTGGGACAAATTGGAGACATTGAATGAAGGTGATACCACTCTCAAAATTGCAAAATGCTTCTGGGTCAGGTATGAAAATCTGAAAAATGGAAGAAGATGAAAGGATTTTTGCTTTTATGGAAAGAGTCAATGAAATTGTTTTGGGTATACAATTTTGTGGAGGATCCTTAAGTGAAGATAAAATTGTTTCTAAAGTTCTAAGAGCACTTCCACTGGCATACAAAATGAAAGTAACTGCTATTAATGAATTGAGAACAATGCCTAATACATCAGTATCTAGAGATACTTTGGTTGGAAAACTTTCAGCTTTTGAACTTGAGAAATTTGGTCCTGTCGCTACAATTAAGACAGATTTAGCTTTCAAAGCATCATCATCCGCAGCATCATCATCATCATTTGAGAAATCTGATTGGAAAGGACTTTATGCAAGAGAACTTGAAGAAATCAAAAGAGAGAATGAAGAATTGGAAGAGCTTGAAGCACTATTTGCAAGAAAAATGCCTAAAGGTCGAGTTGGAAGTAAGTATGAAGGTAAAGCACCATTTAAATGTTTCAACTGCAATAAAATTGGTCATATGGAATCTAGGTGTCCTAATAGACATGCAAGATTGAAAGAAGAAGCTAAAAGAGCATATAAGCCTAATCTTGAATATCAGAGATACAAATTTAAGAAGAATAGAGACAAATCATGTTACTATGTTGATGAAGGAGTTATAGATGATTCTGATGAGGAAGCAGCAGATAATGGATGGACTTTTGTTGCAATAATAGAAGATCAACCGACACCTAGTATACAACTGGCAGAGCAAGCCTTGACAACTAAAATTGAAGAAAAGGATGAATGGATCATTGATTCTGGATGTTTACATCATATAACTGGTGATAAAATTAAATTCTTAATCTTTTAGGAATACAATAGAGGTCTAGTAAGATTTGGGGATTAAAAAGCTTGTTTGATCAGTGGAAAAGGCACTATATATTTTGATGGTAAGCACAATACTGACAACGTTTATTATGTTGAATGTTTGAAGCATAATATTTTGAGTGTTAGTCAATTAGTTGAAAAGGGCTTTTGGTTACAATTCAAGAATGGTAAATGCAAAATCATGAATAGAACTGGTTTGGAAATTGCAACCGGTAATCAGACTAGAGGCAATATCTTTCACTTGAATAACAATGAGAAAACATGCTTGATTGCACATATTAATGAAAGTTGGTTATGGCACAAGAGACTTTTTCATGTAAATTTTGATTGCATTGTGAAGATCGGTACTACTAAGGCAGTAAGGGATTTACCTAAGATTGTAAAACCTCACAATCTGGTATGTAAGGAATGTCAATTTGGAAAGCAAGTTAGAGAAACTTTTAAGAGTATTCCAGAGAAATCTAATTATGTTCTTGATTTAATTCATACTGATTTATGTGGTCTAGCAAGAGCTAGAAGTTTACAGGGAGACAAATATTTTATGCTAATCATTGATGATTATTCTAGAATGTGTTGGGTTACTTTTCTTAAGGAGAAATCAGAAACTTTTGGGAAATTCAAACTATTAAGGGAAATGGTAGAGAATGAAACCAGTAAGAAAATCAAATGTTTGAGATTTGATCAAGGAGGTGAATTCACATCTAAAGAATTTAATACATTATGTGAAGTGAATGGAATCAGAAGATAGTTATCAGCACCTCAGAAACCCCAGCAGAATGGAGTTGTGGAAAGGAAGAACAAAACTATTCTAGATGCAGCTAGAAGCATGATATCAGAAGAAAACCTACCTCATGTGTATTGAAGAGAAGCAGTCAATACAACGGTTTACACATTCAACCGAGTTCACATCAAAGGTGAAACTGGTAAGACCCCTCATGAACTATGGTTTGGTAATACTCCGACTCTTAAATATATCAGAATATTTGGAAGCAAATGTTATAATAGGAGAGATGATTATTTTGGTAAATTTGACCCTAGAAGTGATGAAGGAATATTTCTTGGTTATTCATCTAAAAGCAAGGCATATAGATGTTTTAATAAGAGATTGCAGAAAATCATTGATAGTACAAATGTGAAGATTGATGAACAGTTTAGAGGTAATTCAAGGTCTATGGACTGTGAACCGACAGTTGAGATAATCACAAATGAACCTATATAGAGTGCATGGGTATAGAATGTTGATCCAGTCACACCGACATCATCTGAGAATTCCACAGTGACTAAAGAACAGCAGCAAATGAATACACCCAGGTATGGAAGATTGAATCACTCTGAAAGTCAGATAATTGGGAATAAGTATCAAGGTGTAATGACTAGAGGAAGACTGGAAAATGAAGAAGTATGTCAAATTTCTCGAATTGAACCAGCATCAGTTAATAAGGCATGTGAAGATAAACATTGGATTAAAGCTATGGAAGATGAATTGGAACAAATTGAAAAGAATAACACATGGACATTGGTTCCCCGACCTAAAAAAAAAAATGTCATTGGAACTAAATGGTTATTCAGAAATAAACTTAATGAAGATGGTAAGGTAATCAAAAACAAAGCAAGATTAGTGTGTAAAGGATATTCACAGAAAGAAGGAATTTATTACAATGAAACCTTTGCACCGGTAGCTAGATTTGAGGCAGTCAGACTATTCTTATCTTTCGCAACACACAAGAACTATAAAGTATATCAAATGGATGTTAAATGTGCATTTCTAAATGGTGATCTTGATGAGGAAGTTTACATTGAATAACCTGATGGATTTTCTTTGACAAATGACAAAGATATGGTTTGCAGGTTAAGGAAAGCTTTATATGGATTGAAGCAAGCTCCTAGAGCTTGGTTTGCTAGATTGGACAAATATCTTTTGAAGCTTGGTTACACTAAAGGTAATGCTGACAACAACTTATACTTCAAAGTGACTAATGATGACATCTCGGTTATTGATGTTTTTGTTGATGATATAATTTTTGGAGGAGAAGATGGATTGTGTAAAGACTTTTCTAATAAGATACAAGAAGAATTTGAAATGTCTATGATTGGGGAGATAAAATTATTTTTAGGATTGCAGATTTCACGAACTGATAAAGGTATATTCATATGTCAATCTAACTACTTGAAAGAACTATTAAAGAAGAAACTTGGTATGGAAAACTATAAACCGGTAAGTACTCCTATGACTAGAACTGATAAACTATCATTGAAGGATGAATCAAAACCTTTTAATCCAACAAGATATAAATCTATGATTGGAGGTTTATTGTATTTGACACAAAAAAGACCCGATATTATGAATGTAGTATGTATTGTTTCAAGCTTTCAGAGTAATCCTAAGAAAAATCATGAATCAACAGTGAAAAGGATTTTTTGGTATCTACAAGGCACAATAGATCTTGGTTTATGGTATCCTAAAGATGAAAATTTTGATTTATGTGTATACACAGATGCAAATTGGGTAGGAGATGTAGATGACAAAAAGAGCACCACCGGCAGAGCATTCTTTCTTGGTAGTAGATTGATTTCATGGTTGAGCAAGAAACAGAGTTGTACATCATTATCAATAGTAGAATCAGAATATGTTGTAGTAGCAACTAATTGTACTTAGGTATTATGGATTAATAAAATGTTGAAGGACATAAAGGTAAAATGCAAAGAACCTATAATCATTTACTGTGATAATATGACAACAATAGATATATCCAAGAATCCAATATTTCACTCTAAAACTAAACATGTTTCTATCAAATTCAATTTTCTGAAAGAGAATGTTGAAGCAAAAGAAGTGAATTTTTTTTATGTGAATACTAAAGAGTAGATTGAAGATATCTTTACTAAACCTTTGCCTAAGGAAACTTTTGAATATCTCAGAGAGAAGCTTGGGGTTATACCCTCACCAGTAGAAACTTAGACAGTTGGAGCATGGCATCAGACTGGAAGGAACTAACAAAGAAATCTTTTTCAGGCTTTGATAAAGGGGAGCTACTTCTTAGGGGGAGTAGTTGGTTATAACAATTGATATTTGTAATTAGTTCTATGAACTTATTGTATCTGGTTTTTATATTGCTTTGGCATTTGATGTCAAAGGGGAAGAGATATCTATGAAAAAACACATTATCTTTTGGGGAGAGATTATTCCTAGGGGGAGAAATATTATGTATTTTGATTTCTGGTAATTGATCTCTTTGGGAGATTGTTGGCTTTTGGTTTTTGGCATTTCTGCTTTGGCACTTAGATGGTGTTTCCATCTTGTGTTGCCATCATTACCAAAGGGGGAGATTGTTGGTATTATGGATTTTTTGCATTGGTTTTTTTATTGATGTCAACACCTGTCAACACTTATCAGCACTGGAGATCTTTGGTTATGTTCACTGACATTTTCAGTGACTTATGCATAGTCACCGGTATTTAGCTCACCGATAGGTTATATTGTTCACTGACATTGAGGATGATCTGTTATCATCTAGAGATTACTTGGTTATGTCGAGAACTAGTTTGGACACTTGGTTTTGGTGATTTGGTTATTGGTCTAATCGAGTTTGCATATTTGTCGTTACCGGCAAATTGGTCTAGGTTATGGACTGGCAAGTGTTATTTATTCTAGGTTAGCACAACACGTTATGAAGATGATTTATTGATTGGTTATTATTGTAAAGTCATTGATCTAACATGATGCATCGCATATTGATTCATTTTTAATTGATCTAATTGTAATATTCTTAGTGAGCTGACCTACACATTTGGTCTAAGGTTTTGGTATATATGTAAGATCTCATTTGTGAGATTATGTAGTAGAAGAAGGTGTGAAAAAGGATTGTAACAAGGTATATGTGAATATAAGCAAATCTATACACATAGACGTCATTTGAAGATTCAAGGAAGGTATGAAGAAGACAAACTGAGCTTAATCGGTATTGAATCCAGCATATGAAGATGCTATTTTGTACAGTACATTATCATTGGATTTAACCATCCAATTGTAGTTAGTGTGACTGCCATTTTGTGATTGAGCAGTGAGCTCTAGGCAGTTGGCCTTTGTGCATGTACAGGCCACATTTGTACACACGTACTATCTACAGTAGTATCATCTGATTGTGGGTAAGGTTTCCCACCGTGGTTTTTCCCCTTACAGGGTTTCCATGTACAAATATTTGTGTTATGTGTTGTGGATGTTTTTTGTCTTTCTATTTCATGCATTAAACTTTATCGGTACTGTTATTAACTATTAAACTGTCAACCGACATTAAGTTTGGTTTATCGGAATTATGCATCAAGTTTGATTAAGTTATATTTGGGTTGAAATTAATAGACAACTGATTCACCCCTCCCCCTCCCAGTTGCCTCCGAGTCCTAACATATTAAACATTTGAGAGTATTTACTCAAGAGAGGATAGAGTATTCAATACTTTATTCTATGTCTGATAGTGCATCAAAAACACCATCAACAGATACCTAAATAAACTAAGGCATTATTGTCCACCATATACAAGTTTTTTATAAGTGACCTTGATTCAGCCACTTTAGAAGTAACACTTTGCAATATCTTCTCAATTGCAAACCCAACATCTATACCCAACTTCTGAGAATCTACAGTCAACTAAAGAGATGGCCTGAAATAAGTAACAATGGCCTTGATCTTCTCCCAATAGGAGGTATACAATTTTTGGAGCATAGGAAGGAAACTAGGTCGCCGGGTAGTATAATCCAATGTGGCCTTTAATTACCAAATATGCATATGTTTCTCTTTTATTCCTCCTACAATCTCTTGTCCTTTTCTAAATAAGTGACATTCTTTTGGTATGATTTTTCCAACTCTTCATCTCTTGTTTGTAGGGTAGAATCCATCATTTTGTTATTCCATCTCTCAATCTCTACCAAATCCTTAGCTTGTTGCAATTCCCTTTGAAATTGAGTATTTTTATATTATAGCTCTTGTTGAACTTATAGATGCATATATAGCGTATTTTTAAATTTTTGTTAAACTTTTCAACTCTTGCATTTTTCATGCATCTTCTTCTCTACCAATTCCTTGGTGTATTTTCTGTTTTCCACTTGTGCCCACAAGTCAACTATTTCCTTAGCAATCCTATCTTGCTCTATTTGTGCCCCTTGTCCTAGTTGACCTTTTTAATTAGTGATGTTGGAGAGGTTCAATTGGATTGGTACCAATTCTTACTCCTTGGCTTATAGTTGCTCACCCAAATCATCTTTTACTTTATTTTCTATTGTAATTATTGTTTTACCATCACTTAGCTCGACTTCAAGTCTATCTTTTTCACCTAGTCTTCTTAGAGAATAGCTAATGTCATTTCTTGTCATTCTCTTTTTAGCTCACTGATTTTTGAATACTTCATCTTGATTCCAATTTCTCTTTTATCGATCATTGAATTCATCTTCTCTAATTCTTTCTCTGACTTGGTCATATGTTGACTTAACTTGATTTAATTGGAGGTTACCACCTTTTGTGTTTCTTAGACATGAATTCAATTTTATATTTAGGTTAGGCTAGGCTCATATCAATTCCAATAGCATGCACTATATAGTCCTCCAACCACACTTGGACTTTGGGTTTAAAGACATTGGGTTTTTGATGCAATTGTGAGTGTGTGATTCTATTTGTTAAACATAATATCCATTTTGGAAGTGGCAGACTTTCCAACATCTTTTTCTTTTCTTTTTAGTGTCCTTTCAACCCAAGATAATTTATTTGCATGCATTTGGCTATCGAAAATGGATATGGAACTAACATACTTCTCCACAAAGGGGACACTAAGAGGTAGACCAAAAGTGATCTAAATGATTGAGGCTTGTGTTTGTGCTCCTATTGAAGCAAGTTGTAGAAAACTAAAGGTTCTTAAGGAGAATGGTGGAATACTTTGCAATGCAACTATTGTTCCTAGAGAACCTAAGGAATTTTATGGAAGAGATAAGGGGCTTGATTTGATAAAAAGTGGAGTGTTGTAGGCTGTGCACAAGGGGAAACTATTATTGTAGATGATGTTCTGGGAGTAGGGGTATGTATAAATATCTAGGTGGTCACAACAACCAAGGTAGACACTTGTCTAACAACAAGTGATGTGGAAGTTTGCAACATAGGATCAGAAACTAAGGGATAAATTTCTATGTAGGTAACTACAATAGAAAAAAATGATATAGGTGGAAGTTCTTGCAAAGAGATAGGGGAACTTGCAGGTATCTAAGAAAAAGTAGAAAAGGAAGGAATCACTTGAGATTGATATGAGAGAAGAAAAGCAGGAGAAAAAATTACATCCATCATGAGTTGTTGAAGCTTATGCAATAATAGTCATTTCTTCCTCCTTAGTGTCCTAGAAATATTAGGGATCTACTCTTCAATTCCTTCTTTTCTTCTTAAGGGTTGCCTCTATTAGGGAGTGTTGAAGCTCTTAGCTTTCACTTAGGGCTTGCTTGGGCCTCTAGATGATGAGCCTAGGTTTTTCTTTATAGGCTATTATATATCTTGTGACTGCTTTTAGTAATGGAGGTCAAATAATTGGTCTTTCCTCAAGAACTCTCTATCGCCTTTCTATTGGATGCTAGATCTTTGTGGTCTAAGTGTTGCGTGTTTTTGTCCTGACTTTCATAATTGTGAGATGATATGATTGGTACATGTGTTATGGTTTTTCTATCAGAATTAGATGTAACATATATTTTTTGGTCTAGTGATTACGAGTAAGTATTCTTTGGGTCTGGTGTTGCTTGTTTAGGTCTAGATTATGTTTTATGCATGTTCTATTTTTGTCCAGATGTATATCTTGGATAAAAAATGTGCATACATGTTACAATCTTTTTTCAGTCGACTTGGTGAGGATGTTTTTGTTTTGGATTGGTATATATGAGATTATTTGTTGAAAAAAAATGTAGAGTGGGTATGTGCATTATATAGTGGTGGATACATGTGTGGTTTGATGTAAGGATGATGATGTGATTGAAGTTGTTATATCACATGGGATTGCAATATAGAGGTGATAGTTGATATAAGAGAAGTGATCTGATAACTTGGAGATCTGGGTATTTCAGTTAGGTTAGAGTTTGTGCTATAATAGAGACTATAATCAACATAATAAGATGCCTTTATTCTTATAGTTCTTTCTTATAAAATCTGTAATGTTGTATTTGGACCTATTGTAGTTAGCATCATTACACAAAGTCCTCTTATTGTATCTTTTCGCAAAAGTAGTTAGCCTTGGTGTGAAAATTTGGAGCAGTGAACTCCCTTTTTGTAAAACATTTCTATATAGTGGATTACTTTTGTGAATTGGTGTGCACTGTGGTTAAATTCCTTGTTTGGGTTTTTCATGTATAAAATTGTGGCATTCATGTGTGATTGGTATGAATGATTGTATGATGTCTTCATTTAATTATTGATGTAAGATTGTAGTCCATAATTTTAGTTGATGTTTATTCAGACCCCCCCTGTCAGCATCTGGTGTGTGTTCAACAACTGGTATCCAAGTAAGGTTCATCTTGAGTTAGCTTTACATCTTGAGGTAGATCTGAAGTTTGGAACACTACGTTTGAGGAGGAGATAAATGACATGGATTATTTAGAATAAGGTGATTGGGATGATGTTGAAAGAGTTGTTGATATGGAAGGAGAGCTAAAATCTGCATTGGCTGGTCTAGATGAGTCTAGACACAAATACAAGGAGGCAATTGAGAATATTTCTTTCTTAAGGCGTTTATTGGACAAAGGAAAGAAGGCTATTGATGAATTTGAAACAAAGCTCAAGATGAAAAGTATAGAGAATTATGTTCAAAATTAGAAGAAGTGATGAATCTAAAAAGGGAACTCAAAGATGGTAAAGATCATATTAGTAATGGCTTAAGTCTAAAAGGTGGAAAGGAGATACAGGAATATGTCTTGCAATTTTAGAAAAAATGAAGATTCAGATGAATATTTGAAGTTCAATGAAGAAAAAGGAAAGGAAATGAATAATTCCACTGAAGATAAAAAGAATTCCATGCCTAACTAAAATTTCAAGATGTCTATGATGAACCAAAAACCTCCTCATACTTCTTCTAGGTAATTATATTTTAGAGGTAATTGCTTCTCATGTAATGAAGTGGGACACAAAGAAAATGAATGTAAAAATCAGACAAGGGATTATTATTTCAATGAAATTGTCATTATTGCAAAAAATTGGACACAAGGCTAGTGAATGTAGAAGTAGAATGAATATGAATAGAAATGACAAAATTTTCAATGGATATTTCTATTTTTACAATGCATATGGGTACAAATTCATTGAATGTAGGATGAATAATAAATTAATAAGAAATGAGAATGCGAGTATGATGTAGAATGGTCTGATATTCTATAAATTGGGCATAGTGCAAAATTTTGTAAAAGAAGTAAATGAAATATTGTTGGTCTAGAGAATGTAATGGACTATTTAGGATAAGCAAAGCCATTGTGCATAAAGAAATCTAAAGAGAAGACTAAAAGAAATATTGAAGGTGTTTCGACATCTACTATGGATGAAGTTGCTTCTTCTGGTAATTGACTCAGACAACTAGGTCTGAGGGGGAACCTTAATAAAAAAAATAAGATCCCTCTTGGTTTGGTGTTGGGTTTCTTCTCAACATGGTAGTTGTATGTGATGATATTTCAGTGGTTCTGAGCATATCTTGTGGTCTGAATGTGATTCTCGATGGTTCAACTAATTTATTGCATTAGTTTTTTTGAAAACCTAACTCGTGAGTATTTATTTCTATGATTACAATGATTTGTGAACTTTCAATTTGAGAAATTAATAAAATTGAACAAGTTAATTTGGGTGAAAGTGTGAGAAAAGAGTGCAGAGCAGTAATTTGACAGAATGGAAAAAATTGTAAGAATCAATGATGAACCTAGACTTGAGTATAAATTAAAACCTTTCATTTCAACACATGCAGATATGGTTGGAGATTTTTTTGGTGTTGATCATCATGCTATTCACAAAGAAAATGTTTTAGGGATTTCAGGAAGAATTATTTGGTTGATGATTCACAAAGGTTGAACAATGAATATTTCAATCTAGGGCACACAAGTTTAGCTTCTTGGAATTATTTTTCGATGATTAATGATGAAGAAATTATAAGAATTTTTATTAGTAGAATTCATGGTGAATTTATCTAATTTGATAGACCATATTTAATTTCCAAGGAAGTGTTGCAAACTATGACAGGGTATTGCATGACTAGAGAAATACCTATGCTAAAATTTGTGAAGAATATTGAGGTGAATCATTTGATTAGGGTGATTTCAGATGGAAGATATTTAAAGATTGATATTATGAGGGATGTGGATGTTAGGTATGTGACAATGGGGACATATTATAAATTTTACTATAGAAATAGAGAAGGTTCTTGTGCATCCACCGATGTGTATGTGGCTTATCAGATGGTTAAGGAGAATGCAAAATAAGATATGTGTGAAATTATACGATGACAATTGTTTGATAACATAAAAATTTCAAAGGGTGCGATGTCTCCATTCCGGTATGGTTCTCAGATTGTCTATTTAGCTTCTATTTT
This sequence comes from Cryptomeria japonica, assembly GCF_030272615.1. NCBI lineage: Eukaryota > Viridiplantae > Streptophyta > Pinopsida > Cupressales > Cupressaceae > Cryptomeria > Cryptomeria japonica. Next base: position 777,600,202 of record NC_081411.1, on the reverse strand, counting down.
CTAAATGTGTTACTTGGTGTTGAAAATGTTGCATGGAGAAATGACATGACAGTTGGGTCACATACTAGAAATTATTTAGATGGATTGGATGATAATTTAAAATTACATAGAAATTTCTTTGAGAATCTGAAAAGTGATTTTATTTTGAGGAACCAAATTCCTCCTAAGGTTATTGATTGGTATGAGAATGACATTGTACTTTTAGTAGACAAAGGTAACTATATTTTAGAATTTGTGGTTCCAAGAGTTTCTTATGAAATGTCTAAAGATGATTGTATGATATTAGTAGAAACCTTACTCAAGATGTTGAATGATCTGAATGCACAAAGGTTTGGAACTAAAGATAAGATTGTAGGAAGGTCTAGAATGATGAAGCTTGAGAAAAGACCTAATAAATCAAGGAAGCTATCGATAGAGGCTTCTGCCTCTAGTTCTAAAATTTAGAAGAGTGGAAAAAGGGTTTTGAAGAAGAAGGATATTGAGCTAAAAATAATTGGCAGTGATGATGAAGAAGATGAGATTAAGAAATTGTTGGCAATTGACACTCATATGGTGATTTCTGGTGGCTGATTATTGGTTTAGGGTTGTCATTGATGGTAACTCTCCATAGAGATTTGATTCGGTGGTCATAATTCTTCTTATTCAGAAGTGTGTGTTAACTGGTAGTTGATTGACCAGTCTTTCCAGAAGAACAAATCATTTTTGGATCCAGAAGCTTTCCAGTGATTGTGGTGCATTGAATCGTGTTCTTGTTGATTGGGCTGACATAGACACATCATTTTGCTATTATTTTGGTGATCCATATTTATCCTTTTGGATCTAGTCAAGCCAACATGGTAAATCATCTATTTTACGACTGCTAGTATATATGTTTGGTGTGGGTAATCTTCTTGGTGGATGGTCTGATTGTATGTGAGAGAGAGGTGATCAAGAATCCATTTTGGTGTAGTTTCACGTGCACATTCTTGATCCAGTAGCTCACTAAAATAGAGTACAGGGCAAAACAGAACATAACAGAGAAGGTGATCCAGTCAGTATAATCAACACTCAACCGGAACTCATCGAGGCATTGTAGATGCTATTTCAGAGTTTATACATTATAATTCGTCACTGTAACAACTTTCTCAGTCAATAAGACTTCCCTAAGGGTTGTATCCTTTTAGGTTATTGTAATTGACCCCCCTCAGTGATCCCTAATTCCAACAGAAAGAACAAAAAATTACTTAGAGTGAGAAAGAAAAAGAGGAGTAGAAAGGTCTTGATGAAGTAACTGGTGATGATGAACATTTGGAAGAAAAAGGTACTTGAAATGATCAGGAACCTTGGTGGAGTGTAGGATATTGGTAATTTGTATCACAATCATGTTTCTTATGAGAAAGATGTTATTGAAAAAGCATTTGTAAAGTACTTTGTTCAGAATAATTTGGTTGCTACTGATGTTGTTGACCTTCTTCTAGGGGAACTTGTAGAGATACTTGTATAAATAATGGTTGAAGGAGATGATAGTGGTGCTATGGAAGGATCTACTGAAATAATTTCGCAAGAAAGGATGGCAAAAAAGTTTAGCAAAGAACATTAGTTGCTAATTCTTAATTTAATGAATTTCAACAAATAAATGTAGGTTGTTCAAATGTCATATAAATTTGGTTTAAGGTGGCCTATTTCCACACAAAAGTTTCAAGGATGAAATTGAGTGAATTGCGACCCAAGGGGAAATGGCTAATGATTATTGTTGGGAAATAGTTGTTGTACAACTTGCAAAATAATTTTATAATTGTAATATTTATGTATTATGTGATGTTGCACATGGATGTGAAACATGTACAGATTGCCTTGGAATATTCTCGGGGCCATTTTATGCGTTTTATTATAACATTGGGAGTATTATATTATAATTATTTAATATTGGGAAAAATATTTAAAAAAGAGAAAACCTAGTACCCAATATTAAATATGGGGCCAAGAGTAGTTAGCACATGGTTTTGTAATATGATTTGGTGGCACATGGTTTTACTTTACAACTAGTTGTTTTTTTGTGAGCTTGGGTCTATATAAGCAAGCACATGTTTATTGGTTAACATTGGTTGGTGTTTTGGGGCTATCATTGTATTGAGTCCTTTGGAGGATCACATTTATGAAGCATGGCATGAGATGTGTGGATTCATTCTTGGACACATGGGAATGAATTGGAGGGCTTGATGGTTTGAAGGTATTGATTGCAACACTATGTTTCTTTATGTCAAAATAATATGATGGAGTATGGATTCATTTGGAGGCTGGATTTTTCCGTTGTGAGATTTTTCTTAGTATATTTCTCGTGTTATATGTTGGTTTGTCTATTTAAAATGGATTATTAGAATGTGAGTTTGAAGAATCATATCCTACCAATTATAAATTCTCTACAGATGTTTATGGTAAGGAAAGAGGAAGGATCAAGAATTGGATGATTAGTTATCTTTGAGAAGGAGACAAAGAGATGAGTATATGAGGATGCTTGGAGAGATGAGAGATGACATAGAATTAAAACTTTCTTCCTACTCAAGACTATTGATGGATGCAAAAAATGTTGAAAAAGATGCTAAAAATATAGAATCTTTTGATGATGCAGTGAAAGAGTGTATTGATTGCGAGTGTCAAAGAAGGATTATTAATAATGCTACTCATGCCTGGAATGTATTGGTGACCAGGTTGAACAAATAGTTCAAAGATATTTGGTCGGGTAATTATCAATGATTTTGTATGTTTTTTTGGTTTGGTCTTTTTCTTTGATGGAAAAGAGGGAGAAGAATACTGAAAATGTTTAATATCTATTTTATATCTTCTTTGTGGGGAGAATACTAAAATATGAATGAATTCTATTTTAGGTCCCGGAGACAATTGAGAGGGGGGGTGAATCAGATGTGAAATAAATTCAAACCAAAAGCAACTTAACCAACTTAATGCTTAATACCGGTGAACCAGTCTTTTATACCGGTGGACAGTTTTATCAGATAATTGTAATACCGGTAAATATTAATGCATGAAACAAAATGACAAAGTCATCCACAACACATAACACCAATATTTGTACGTGGAAACCCTATAAGGGGAAAAACCACAGTGGGAAACCTTACCCACAATTACATGATACTACTGCAGATAGTAAGTGTATACAAATGGGGTCTGCACATGCAGAAAGGCTAAGCGCCTAGAGCTCACTGGTCAAACACAAAATAGGAGTCACACTAACTACAATTGGATGGTTAAATCCAATAAGGATGTACTGCTTAAATTAGCATCTTTCTATGCTGGATTCAATACCAGTGTAGTTCTGATTGTCTTCACAAAAAACCTTCTTTCAACATTCAAATGATGTCTTGTTAGCCCTATATTTTTTCTTGTTTCTAAAGCCTCATGATTAGCTAAAAATTAGCTATTTTTAATGTTTTAATGCTAAAGTTTTTGTGGCCAAACTCCATATCAGCTGAGAGATTTTAATTCTTTAATATTCAGGTTACCCATATGTCCAAATAAATAAATCTCGAGTCTTATGTTTCATATGCCAAAATTATTTCTGGGTTATTTTCTACTTGGCTCATTTATTCTACAGTTAAAATTTCACAAGAAATAGAGCTTTCACTAAAACATTATGAAGGTTTTTCTATGGCAGCCCAAAGGAACAATTATCATTGAACTTGAACCTTGAACCTCCTAAGGTTCAAGGTTCAAGGTTCAACGCACAACCAAATATGAAAACAAAGTGATAAATCAAATATAATGTGGGTGAAGTTTATGTTTTTGAACCTTCTGATTGAACCCCGCAGGTTCAAGGTTCAAGCGGTTCAAAAAGTTCAAAATGTTGAAAGGTTCAAAGTTAAAATTTTGGGTTCATTGTAATTTTTGGTCTTTTGAACTTGAACTTTGAACCTTCTTTGGTTCAAGTGCGCAGGTTCAAGCCCGCAGGTTCAAGCTCGTGGGTTCAAGTGCACAGGTTCAAGGTTCATGGTTCGATTTCAGAAGTTCAAATTCAAAATTCAAAGATTCATCAGATGTAGGTTCAAAGTGTGTGAGTTTCAGATTTTAAAAAATTTCAAAAATCCAATAACATTGGCATGACTAATGTTTGTAATTTTCAATGTGATCTGGAACCATGGATTTTCTGAGACAAAAAAAATTAGTCTCGGTGCGGGGAGCATAACTTTCAATTGAAATGTTGGATCGTGCTAAAATTTTAATATGATTTGGAAAACGTAGTTTTCTAAATCCTCACCAGAGCGATCAGAAAAATATTATCTCTATCAAAAGTTATTTATCTGTGAGTACGGGTCTATAAAAATTCTGAGATAAAAGATTTGAAGATATAAAACAAAAAAAAAGTTATCAGGAAGAGGATAAAAGATAAAAGAAAAGATTGATTAATTATCTTTTCAGACTCAGTTATTGATAACTGAAAGTCTCTTTAAAGAAAGAGAGAGACTATATATATGGGGAAAAAAGAAAAGAAAGGGGTTCTGAAACTGTGATTTTGGAAACAATAGAAGAGTTTTTGATAGGAATTGTGGGAAGTGAAAACGATAGCTGATTATTAATGAAATGTTGTGATATCTTTGAATCTGTGCATTCTGAGATTCATAATTCTTCTTAGATTGTTATGTGGGCATAATTTAATCTGATAATCAGTTATCTGTGCATTTCCTTTATGTTCATATTTATTATAGAATGTTGAATGACTCACATGGTGTTAAGTTGCTTTACCCCCCTTGCCCTGTGAGGCACAAGAGAGTATCGATTAAGCTGATAGTTTCTCCTGTTGAGTTTCCATTTTGTTTTGAATATATGTAGCAAGAATGTTATGAATCAGAGTCTGTGAACTCTCCTTTGAATATTCCTTTCAGAAATTTCCTATGTGTGCAGTTTTGAAGGCATTTATTTGTGTTGATGGATAAATGTTGAAGCCTTTCGATGCTTTCTGGTTAAAAGTGTTAACATATCAACTTTATAATAAATTCATTGTAAATATTCTAAGAGGGAGCTATACCTCTCAATTCAGAGGAAGATTATCACTTCAATGATAATCTATCCAACTGTTGTGCTCTCTGTCCTTTATCCTGGGCATTTGGAGTTAGTATGTGTATTTATTTTTGAGGGACAAATCTTTTCACTAACAGATTTTTGGTGACTCTACTGGGGACTCTGAAATAAAATATCAGTGCTTTCTTTCTTTAACTTTATTAAATATCTCTATGTGTGCAGGATTGGTGACTTTGTTAAACCATCATGCAAAATCAAAAGGTTGCAAGATTGGGGAAAAGACCAAATCCCACCATCTTGAAAATTCTTGAGATGGATGATAAAGTGATGCATGACTTTTGGTATCATTGCAAGGAAAGTATTACTGAAGGTGTAAAAACAAAGAGAATTATGGAAGATGACCATGCATCTGCACTCTTATGGATGAGCCTGTACGCTCGGTTTCACAAGTTGAAAGAGTTGGAAGAAAGAACAAATTTGTTGCAAGCATATGAAGAGAGAATATCACAACTTAAAGAGGAATTAAGAGTTGATGATGAGGATGCTCCAGCTATTTCATTTTCTTTTCATTCTTGCAACTTTCCAATCTTGAGTGAGCAACAAATCCAAGGAATAACGATTCAGCCTCATGAAGATTTAATATATGATCAAGACAACATTGGAGGACTTGTGAGCTTGAATGATAAAGATTCGTTGAAATCTTTTTCCTCTCTAGAAGTAGAAAGTTTTAGTTTTGAAATTATTGAAAAGCAGTTTATCCGAGCAAGTTTTAAAGAAGAAAGTTTTCAGATCAACACATAGCCAGAATATGCAGCCTTCAATTTTATAGAAGAAGATGGTAAGAATGATTCTTTGCAAGATTTTAATGAATCTATTCTGGAGTCATTTTACTTTGAAGATGCAATGATAGTACTTGAAGATTTATCTAGTGAGGCTTTTGTTAGAAATAAAATTAAATCTTGCTCTGTTGATTATTTTTCTTAAAATGTGAAAGAAAAAGAAGCTTTTGAAAATAATCTAGAGCAAGAAAGCAGCCAAGTTGTTAAAGTGTTGTAGTTTTCAGAATTTTTGGAGGTTTTGAAAGACATTTATTTCTGTGAAGATGAAGTCATATGTCAGTTTTTGTCATCCATTGAAGGAGAAGACTCTTTTATAGTAAGCTCAGGTATTGATGCATTTCATGCTTTGGCTATGGATAGGGAGTTTACAGAGTTGATTGCAGTAAAAAAAGATAAAGTTTTTTTAGCCAGTGTAGATCCTATGCTTGATGAAGTCTTTTTTTATTCCAAGCTGAGTATAAATGCTAAAAATCCTTTTAAGAGTGGTGATTTTAATAGTAAAAATTCTAAAGATGATGCAGCCATTCCTTCAGAAACCTCTGACTATTATTATTTGCAATCAAAAATAGAAAAATGGTTGAATAGTACCATGCAGATAGTTCAAGAAAATTAAGAAATTTATGATGAAAGGTGGTTTTTTTAAGATGAGCATATATATAGGTTTTTCTTGCACATCATTAATATGAGAGTTAGCAGTGAAGCAGTCACTAGAGGGTCATTATTCTTAGCTGCATTTCATGGTCACAATCCATTGCTGAAGAAAGGCTCATATTTTTCCTAGCCAGTTAACGGTTTTGCATGAGCAGCCTAGAGTTTTCCTATGGTAAAGGGATTTCCCACCCATGTACATACCTGCAAATAAATTTTTGGTTTTTCATAGGCTTTAGTGATTTTGGCTTGTTAGTTTTCAGTTCTTGCCATGTTCCCCTCTCTGCAAGTAGCTCCCCATGCTCTATTTCTCCTTGACTCTATTGCCCAATGGATGATACGGACTAATCTCTCCTAGAGACATTCTAGATTCTCCTAGTTCTTTACAGTCCTAGTCCCCAATCAAAGCCAATGTTATCCCTATTATTTTTCTTGTTTCTAAAGCCTCGTGATTAGCTAAAAATTAGCTATTTTTAATTTTTCAATGCTGAAGTTTTTGTGGCCAAACTCCATATCAGCTAAGAGATTTTAATTCTTTATTATTCGGGTTACCCATATGTCTAAATAATTAAATCTCAAGTCTTAAGTTTCATATGCCAAAATTATTTCTGGGTTATTCTCTACTTGGCTCATTTATTCTACGGTTAAAATTTCACAAGAAACAGAGCTTTCACTAAAAAGTTACGAAGGTTTTTCTATGGCAGCCCAAAAGAACAATTATCATTGAACTTGAACCTTGAACCTCAAAAAGTTCAAGGCTCAACGCATAACCAAATATGAAAACAAAGTGATAAATCAAATATAATGTGGGTGAAGTTTGTGTTTTTGAACCTTCTGATTGAACCCCACAGGTTCAAGGTTCAAGCGGTTCAAAAAGTTCAAAAAGTTGAAAAGGTTCAAAGTTAAAATTTCGGGTTCATTGTAATTTTTGGTCTTTTGAACTTGAACTTAGAACCTTCTTTCGTTCAAGTGCATAGGTTCAAGCCCACAGGTTCAAGCCCGTAGGTTCAAGCTCGCAGGTTCAAGCGCGCAGGTTCAAGGTTCAAGGTTCAATTTCAGAAGTTCAAATTCAAAATTCAAAGATTCATCAGATGTAGGTTCAAAGTGTGTGAGTTTCAGATTTCAAAAAATTTCAAAAATCCAATAACATTGGCATGACTAATGTTTGTAATTTTCAATGTGATCTGGAACCACGGATTTTCTGAGACAAAAAAAATTAGTCTCGGTGTAGGGGGCATAACTTTCAATTGAAATGTTGGATTGCGCTAAAATTTTAATATGATTTGGAAAACGTAGTTTTCTAAATCCTCACCAGAGCGATCAAAAAAAAATTATCTCTGTTAAAAGTTATTTATCTCTGAGTACGGGTCTATAAAAATTCTGAGATAAAATATTTGAAGATTTAAAACAAAAAAAAAGTTATCAGGAAGAGGATAAAAGATAAAAGAAAAGATTGATTAATTATCTTTTCAATAATCAGTTATTGATAACTGAAAGTCTCTTTAAAGAAAGAGAGAGACTATATATATGGGGAAAAAAGAAAAGAAAGGGGTTCGGAAACTATGATTTTGGAAACAATAGAAGAGTTTTTGATAGGAATTGTGGGAAGTGAAAACGATAGCTGATTATTAATGAAATGTTGTGATATCTTTGAATCTGTGCATTCTGAGATTCATAATTCTTCTTAGATTGTTATGTGGGCATAATTTAATCTAATAATTAGTTATCTGTGCATTTCCTTTATGTTCATATTTATTATAGAATGTTGAATGACTCACATGGTGTTAAGTTGCTTGATCCCCCTTGCCCTGTGAGGCACGAGAGAGTATCGATTAAGCTGATAGTTTCTCCTGTTGAGTTTCCATTTTGTTTTGAATATATGCAGAAAGAATGTTATGAATCAGAGTCTATGAACTCTCCTTTGAATATTCTTTTCAGAAATTTCCTATGTGTGCAGTTTTGAAGGCATTTATTTGTGTTGATGGATAAATGCTGAAGCCTTTCGATGCTTTCTGGTTAAAAGTGTTAGCATATCAACTATATAATAAATTCATTGTAAATATTCTAAGAGGGAGTTGTACCTCTCAATTCAGAGGAAGATTATCACTTCAATGATAATCTATCCAACTGTTAGTGCTCTTTGCCCTTTAGCCCGGGCATTTGGAGTTAGTATGAGTATTTATTTTTGAGGGACAAATTTGTTCACTAACATATCTGCGTGTATAGCTCTACTTATTCTCTCATATACCTTCACACAATCCTTTTTCGATCTTTCAAATAAGATCTTACATTTATATCATAACCTAGGACCATTTTTAGTAGGTCGACTCTAAAAGATATTACAATAAAATCAATTTACAAACAATATTTGATGCAATACTGATTCAACATGTCAGCTTGATGCATTTACAACAATAATAAATCATCTCCATAGCGTGCCATGCTGATTTGGAAAAGATAATCCTGTCGGTGTATAACCTAGACCTATTTGCCGGTAACAACAAATATGCAAATACGAATATGCCAATAAACAAATCTCCAAGACAAAGTGTTCAAACGATGTCTTCGACATAACCAAATGTTTTCCATGCCATTGCAAGTGCCGGTGATCATTATATCTTGTCAGCGTACCAAATATCGATGATTGTGCATGAGTTATTTGCTTGCCGGTGAATGTTGCTGATTCTCCAAAGTGCCAGAGTTGATAAGGTTTAGTAGGTGTTGACATCAATGATAAAACCATACCAAAATACCAACATGTTAAACTATATGATGATTTTCCCATTAGGGGGAGTTTTGAGGAAAACATTTTTATTGTTTGCCATCAATGACAAAGGGGGAGATTATTAAAAATATATATTTTTTGGCATTGATGTCAAATAGTGTGGTCCAAATGGGTTTTGGTTAGACATCATTTCAGTTTTTTTTTGTGGTGGAGCATTTTCAATTATGCTTTTGGATTGAAGGTCACTATGATTAGTATTATGGTTTGGACTTGGACAGCTTGCATTGGTAGTTGATTTGATTGATGTTAGCATGTTGATTGATGGCAAGGATAGTTGGGTGCTTTATCTTTATGGTCTGGGTGTTTCTTGTTTTGGTTCAAGCTTGTGCAATTATGAGATGACATGATTAGTACATGAATTTGGGTATGCTATTGGAATTAGTTGTAACATATAATTTTGGTTCGGTGATTGCAAGTAAAGTATTCTTTTGGTTTGGTGTTGCTTGTTTACATTCAGATTATGTTTTATATGCAATTCAAATTTTGGTCTAATTGTATATCTTGAATCAAAAATATGCATACATATTACAATATTTCTTTTGGTCGACTTGGTTATGATGTTTTTTTTTCAGATTGGTATATATGTGATGATTTGTTGAAAAGAAAAATGTAGAGTGGGTATGTGCATTATATAGTGGTGCATTCATGTGCGGCTTGATGTAAAGATGACAATGTGATTGAATTTTCTACATCAAAATGGATTGGAATTCATAGATGATAGTTGATATAAGTGTAGTGACCTGGTAACTTGGAGATCCAGATATTTCAGTAAGGTTAGAGTTTGTGCTCTAACAAAGACTATAATCAGCATGTAGTAAGATGCCTTTATTCATAAAATTATTTTTTCTAAAAGTTGTAATGTTGTATCTTGTCATGTTGTAGTTAGCATCGGTGCACAAGTTCTCTTATTGTATCTTGCCCCAGGATTAGTTAGTCTTGGTCTACAAATTCAAAATAGTGATCTTCCTTCTTGTAAAACATTTCTATATAGTGGATTATTTATGTTAGTTGTGATAGTTCTGATACTTGATGTAAAGAGCCGATGCCAATAAATAACAAGATTAGAGGGGGGGGGTGAATCATACAAACTTAAACTTCCATAAAATCAACAGATTCAACCTCGATAATATATACTTCAGCAATATAACCAAAAACTGCTAAACATGCAAACTCATAAACATATAATCATCATGAAACTCATAACACCAGATTTAACATGGAAACCCAAAAAGGGAAAAACCACTACGGGATTTCGGACACACTAAGAAATATACTCTTCTAGAGTATGCTCGGTTAAAAGAAAATCCTGTTAAAGATTACAAACACATTGCTAGATGTGACCCGGTTAAGGGATTTCCCTCAGTTCTGTTAGGATCTTCACTCTGGTAGAAGTGACCTTGTGAAAGGATTTCAAACACTCATTTAGAATGTTACCTTGCTAGAAGGTTTACAAATAAGACTGTTAAGTCCACTCAGTTAAGAGATTTCTCTGTTATTCAGAATAAACAACAGTAGTAAATATATCTGCAACTTCACATCTAAAATGCTAAAGAAGATTCTTATTTTCTCAAAACAATCTTGTCATAAGACTTATCTTGTCTTCTACTGGGCTTCCTACTCTGTCATTCAAACAGGTATCCAAGCTTCTATGCTTGGTAATCACTATGTAGCATCCTTGTGCTTACACTTGCCCGCATGCATTGTTCATAAATGATTTCTTATTTATAAAAAATTCTCAACGCTAAATCTCCTTTGATCACATTTCCCATGATCAATCTTAGCCATCAGATCTTCAATCTTGACTAGATTCAATGCATCTTTCGATCTGAAAATGTTTTACCTTCCCTCGAGACTTGCAGTCCTTTCTTGGAACTTGCACAAGGTTATTGCAGTTCAATCTATGTTGTAGATCTTCCTGCTGATCTTTCTTTGCCATAGATCCTTTAACAAACTTTATGTGCGGTATTCCAATCATTTATACATATCCAACTCATCATTGTCGTTCATTAAATAATGCTTGTATTCATCCAATGTGTTCTGTCATAACTTGGTTGTAGCTCAGTAAATACTAAACTTTACTCTGTAGACATTCCACCTTCATTAACCGATATCGATAACCTTAGGGTTTACTGACTAGGTTCCTTAGGGTTTACCAACTAGGTTCCTTACTCGGTGACATAGTATAGTATTAAGCTTACAATCAACAACATATGTAGGATATCAAAACAATCTAAACATCATGATCTCATCATTTTCTAACTCGGTAATAGTTGCCCATTGAATAACTTATTTCCCTTATTCATATTCTTTCTGTGTCACTCACCGACCACTTAATTCTCTTCAAATCAATCTCCTCAAGATATGGCAACATCATACTGAACCAGAAAATTAATTTCTTGACATCAATGACAAAATAATGTTATAAAGATAATTATCATCTTTTTTCAGTTATATCAAATAGTTTTCAACAACCTTCTCAATATCCTTAATGAAGATCAACAATCTATCTTTCTACTGAAAATGCCAACAATCTCCCGATTTGGCATTGATGGCAAAACCAACAATTAAATGGTCATAGCAACAAAATATTTCAAATTGATTCGAATTCAGATTGCTGTTAGACTTCTCTTGTTATCCTTGAGCTATAGACTTCTCCTGAAGATCTTGTCCCCCTGTCATTAGTCTTCTGTTATGTTCTTCATTTAGGATTTTTAGCATTTAGTCTTCTCCCCCTTTGACAACAATGCCAAAAAAGTAAAAGAACTAAATCATGATTTCTTCCTCTGTGAAGTGATTTTCCTTGCAGTGTATCATCTTAGTCTTGGTCAAAGCAACTTCTCTCTATTCATTATTTCCTGCACAACTTTAGGTGACCTCCTAAAGTGTAAATTAGCATCAATCCACACATAATATTCTGTAGATTCATCGAATTCATTCTTTCACCGAACTCGGTCAATGAGTAGAAGATAGGGGTAGGACCCCTAACTTGCTTCTGAGATACTCAAAAGTGTCCCTTGGTAGTGGCTTTGTGAAGATATCTGCTAATTGCTCCTTTGAACTGATATATTCCAGCACAACTTTCTTCTCTTGAACTTCTTCTCTAAGATAATGATACTTTATAGATATATGCTTTGTCTTAGAGTGCATCACTGGATTCTTTGAAATGTTAATGGCACTAGTATTATCACAGAATATAGTTACTGGCTCAGTAACTTTTTCATTTATACCTTCCAACAATTGTTTGATCCATGCTATGTTTGTGCAATTCAATGCTGCAACAACATATTCAGCTTCTGTCGTTGACTGTGAAATACATCCCTGTTTCTTGCTAAGCCAACTTACTAGTCTTTCTCCTAAAAAGAAAGCTCCACCACTTGTTCTTTTCCTATCATCAATGTTGCCTGCCCAATCAGCATCAGTATAAACTTTTAGATCAAAATCATTTCTCTTCTCATATACTAAGCCATAATCTTCAGTGCCTCTTAGGTATCTGAAAATTCTCTTGATTGCTGTCATATGGGTTTCCTTGGGATCTGTAGAGAATCTTGCAACAATACCTACTGCATGTGCTATATCTGGTCTACTATGCACAACATATTGTAACTTCCCAATCATAGATCGGTAAAGTGTCTCATCAACAGATGCAGATTCATCATTCTTTGATAATTTACAGTTTGTAGTCATAGGAGTACTTACTGGTTTAGGATCCTCCATTCCAAATTTCTTCAAGATTTAGTTTATGTACTTGGATTGAGTAATAAAAATCTCATCTTTCATTTGGAATATCTATAAACCTATAAAGTACTTTATCTCACCAATTAATGACATCTCAAATTCTTTGCTCATTTCATTTCCAAAGTTCTTGCATAAGGAGTCATTACCACAAAAAATAATATCATCAACAAATATGGCTGAGATCAGTATACCATTGTTTTCATCATTCTTCATGTACATGTTGTTTTCACTAGTCCTTATAACACCAATCTTGATCAAGTAAGAGTGTAATCTCTCATACCATTCTCTAGGTGCTTGCTTCAGGCCATATAAAGCTTTGTTTAGTTTACATACCTGATCTTTACTCTTGTCTTCAACAAATCCTTCAGGTTGTTCAATGTAAACTTCTTCTTCTAAGATTCCATTCAAGAATGCAGATTTAACATCCATTTGATATACTTTGAAATTCTTGAAAGCATCATATGCCAACAATATTCTTACTCCCTCAAGTCTAGCCATAGGTGCAAAAGTCTCACCATAATCTATTCCTTCTTCTTGACCATAACCTTTGCAAACTAGTCTTGCTTTGTTGCGAATGACCTCACCTTTTTCATTTAGCTTGTTTCTGAAAATCCACTTTGTACCGATTACATTTTTGTCCTTTGGTCTTGGAATCTATGTCCATGTGTCATTCTTCTTGATCTGATCAATCTCTTCTATCATAGAATTTACTCAATATTCACTATTAAATGCCTCTTTTACTATTCTCGGTTCAAATTCAAAAATCAAACATGTGTTTTGTCTCAGTTTGTTCCTTGTCATCACTGGATCATCCTTATCTCCTATAATCTGACTTGATGCATGATGTCTTCTGACAAAACTTGGCTAATATAGGCTCGGTAGGTTCTATATGATCTTCTTCATCACTCGGTAACTGGATATTATCTTCATTTTCTTCAACAGCTTTCTCGGTAGAAATTCTCAGTTGAACATAAACAAATTCTTCATAATCTTCTGGTTCTTTGGAATTTCCTTCATCATTTATTTCTGCAAATTCATCAATTTTCACATTTGCACTTTCTACAATTTTGTTAGATGAATTGATCAGACATTTAAATGCTTTACTTCTAGAAGAATAATCAAGAAATGTTCCTTCTTCACTTTTCTGATCAAACTTTCCATTCCTGTCATCTTTGTGAACATAGCATCTACTTCCAAAGATTTTAAAATGGCTTACATTAGGTTTCTTGTCATACAAGATTTCATATGGTGTCTTCATTATTCCTTTCTTTAGTTGAACTTGGTTCATGGTGTAAACTGTAGTGTTGATTGCTTCTCTCCAAAATGTTTGAGGTACCCTCTTTTCTATCATCAGGGTTCTGGCACAATCCACAATTGATTTGTTTCTTCTCTCAGCTATCCCATTTTGTTGAGGCATTCTCAGTGTAGACAATTGCCTTTTTATACCATGATCATTGCAGAATAAGTTAAATTCATCAGAAGTGAACTCTCCTCCTCTATCAGATTTAAGACATTTCAGTTGTCTTCCTATTTCATTTTCAACTCTTGCCTTGTACCATTTGAACATTTGAAAAGATTCTGATTTTTCTTTTAAAAACATGTCTGACATCATCCTTGAGTAATCATCCACAAATAATATGAAATACTTATCACCATAATAACTTTGAACCTTCATAAGACCACAAAGATCAGTATGTACTAGATCTAAAATTCATTTAGAAGTGTAGGACTTACTTGTAAAGCTTGATCTTGTCATCTTACCCATCTAGCATGCTTAACATATAGTATTCTCAAGTTTTTCAAGACTCAGTAGACCTCTTACTCAGTGCTTCTTACTTATTTTGATCAAATTATCAAAATTTACATGACAAAACCTTTTATGCCATAACCAGGTATCATCTATCTTTGCATAAAGAAACTTGTTCCGAGTTGAGTCAAGATGAAATGCATTACCTTTTGTTTGTGTCCCAATAGCAGCTAACTTTCCATGCTTGTCACGAACTTTGACAATTCCTTTCTGAAATTCTATTCGGTAACCTGTATTGTTTAGCTGTGCTACACTCAACAAATTGTATTTCAATCCTTCAACCCAGTATACATCATCACATTTAGCATTGTCAAGAAGTGTTATAGATCCTTTACCTTTCACCGGACATGGTGCATCATTACCAAATCTTACATAGCCTCCATCATAGTCTTCTAATTTAACAAACTTGTGTTTATCACCTGTCATGTGATGTGAGCATCCACTGTCTATGATCCAAGAATCATTATTATTTATGTGAGATACTAGGGCTTTCTCTTCATACCTTTCTTCATCAGATCCATCTTTAATAGCCACATAAACAACTTCCTCAGTATCAGTTTCATTAGATTTGTCATCGGTGGATTCCTCATCAGCTATTAAGCATGTCTTTCTATCTTTCCTTCTGAAGTCTCGGTGTCCTCTGTATTGGTTATCTTTCTATCTGTCTTCTCGGTAATCTCTCTTTTCAGTAGATTCTCTATCAGGATAGTTAGAAGCCATATGTCCTATTTTATCACAATTGAATAATTTCAAAGGTAGCTTTCCTTTATACTTACCTTTGCCTCTTGGTAACCTTCTGGCTAATAATGCTTCAAACTCTTCTTGCTTCTTGATTTCCTCATATAGTTTGTGCACTTTTTCCATGTTCTTGTGAAATCTTTCACTTGCTCCACTATGATCCCCTTCAGAGTACTTACTCATTCTATCATTGTAATCATCAGATTCATCAAGATGAAAAGAATTGAATGCAGATTCAACTTTATTTACCGAAGACCCACTGTTATCAAAATTACTTAACTCAAATGCATGTAGCTTACCAATAGTAGCATCCAAAGAAACTGGCATGTTAGGTACAAACCTCAATTCATTGATTGCAGAGACTCGAATAGCATAAGCTGGTAGAAGGGTTCTCAACAACTTACTTGTTATATCCTTTTCTTAAATAGTTCCACCTTCTCCTTTAATTTGATTTACAGTCTCCTTTAGCCTTGTACTATATTGGGTTATGTTCTCACCTTCATTCATTCTCATGGATTCAAGTTGTCCTCTTAGACTATCTACTTTTTCTCTTTGAACATGTTCATCACTACAATAAACAGATATGAGCTTAGTCCACATTGCTTTTGCATCATTACAGTCTTCTAGGTCATTAAACTCCGAGTCGGTTAATGCTGATGTTATTTCAATCATAGCTTGAATATGTTCTTGTTTTGCCTTTATCTCTTCCAAGGTCATTGGATTGGTGCTTGGTGTAGTGTAGTCACTCTCTAGATAATATGTTGCATATTCTCCAATTCCTATAGATGCAGCTTCATCCTTTTCTGCCATGTGGAGAAACTTGACTTGTTCAGCTTTGGTGCATCTCTTTTATACATCTACGGATCTTTGCCTCAAGTACCTTCAAACTTTTCTTCCGGAGTCTTTAGAAGGCTCTGATACCAATTGATAGTTCTGATACTTGATGTAAAGAGCTGATGCCAATAGCTAACAAGATGAGAGGGGGGGGGGTGAATCATACAAACTTAAACTTCCATAAAATCAACATATTCAACCTCGGTAATATATACTTCAGCAATATAACCAAAAATTGCTAAACATGCAAACTCATAAACATATAATCATCAAGAAGCTCATAACACCAGATTTAATGTGGAAACCCAAATAGCAAAAAACCATTGTGGGATTTTGGACCCACTAAGAAATATACTCTTCTACAATATGCTCAGTTAATAGCAAATCCTATTAAAGATTACAAACACATTGCTAGATGTGACCCGGTTAAGGGATTTCCTTCAGATCTGTTAGGATCTTCACTTTGTTAGAAGTGACCTTGTCAAAGGATTTCAAACACTCATTTAAAAAGTTACCTTGCTAGAGGGTTTACAAATAAGACTATTAAGTCCACTCGGTTAAGAGATTTCTCTGTTATCCAGAATAAACAACACCAGTAAATATATCTGCAACTTCACATCTAAAATGCTAAAGCAGATTCTTATATTCTCAAAACAATCTTGTCATAAGACTTATCTTGTCTTCTGCTAGGCTTCCTACTCTAAACTTCAAACAGGTATCCAAGCTTCTGTGCTCAGTAATCACTATGTAGCATCCTTGTGCTTACACTTGCCTGCATGCATTGTTCATCAATGATTTCTTATTTATAAACAATTCTCACTGCTTAATCTCCTTTGATCACATTTCCCATGATCAATCTTAGCCATCAGATCTTCAATCTTGACTAGGTTCAAAGCATCTTTCGATCTGAAAATGTTTTACCTTCCCTCGAGACTTGCAGTACTTTCTTGGAACTTGCACAAGGTTATTGCAGTTCAATCTATGCTGTAGATCTTCCTGTCGATCTTTCTTTGCCATAAATCCTTTAACAAACTTTATGTGCGGCATTCCAATCATTTATACATATCTAGCTCATCATTGTCCTTCATTAAATAATGTTTGTATTCATCCATGCACTCTGTCATAACTCAGTTGCAACTCGGTAAATACTAAACTTTATTCGGTAGACATTCCGCCTTCATTAACCGATATCGATAACCTTAGGGTTTACCGACTAGGTTCCTTACTTGGTGACATAGTATAGTATTAACCTTACAATCAACAACATATGTAGGATATCAAAACAATCTAAACATCATGATCTCATCATTGTCTAACTCGGTAATAGTTGTCCATTGAATAACTTATTCCCCTTATTCATATTCTTTCTGTGTCACTCACCGACCACTTAATTCTCTTCAAATCAGTCTCCTCAAGATATGGCAACATCATACTGAATCAGAAAATCAATTTCTTGACATCAATGACAAAATAATGTTATAAAGATAGTTATCATCCTTTTTCAGTTATATCAAATAGTTTTCAACAACCTTCTCAATATCCTTAATGAAGATCAACAATCTATCTTTCTATTGAAAATGCCAAAAAGTTAACACTTACTATGGTTTTTCCCTATTTGGGTTTTCCACATATTTTTTTTTTTTGTTCATGTGTAATTGGTATGAATGATTGTATTATGTCTTTATTTAATCATTGTTGTAAGATTGTAGTCTAGAATTTTTTATAATACTAATTCACCCCCCCCTTCATAGCATCCCGTGTGTGTTCCATAGTGAAGGCTTGTAGATAATGGATTTATTCTTTCCCACCCCAATATTATTATCAATTATAGAGAGTTGTCTAAAAGTCTATGACAAGGGTTTTATTTGTAACAAAGGTAGGAAATATAGGAAATGTTCTTTTGTGAATCTATGCATGCTAATAATGGTGAAATTGATCCCATAGAACCAATCACCAAGAAAAATATTTCTTGCATCTATTGCATTTGATTTGAAATAATTCTAGCATATGGTTGTTGAAAATATCAAAGAGAAGGGGATATAAATTGGTCCAAGAAGTCAAATAGTCAAATTTAGAAGATGGAACATGGGTCCATATAGTGACTAAGTTTTTCCTTCCCAATGCATCAACAATATTAAAATTCATATGACCATTCCTTTGAAAGAAATGGGAATTTTGGTACAAGAAAATATGTACCAAAAAAGAGGAATACCTTAATACATATTCCTCTCAATAATTTTTTAATTTCTTGAGCATACCTTTTATGATTATTTTTTTAAAGTCCTAGTGAAAATAATTTTTATGTGTTTAGAGTGTGTAACCTAGGGCGAGCTAGAATTCTTCAACATTGTCACATTGGTCGATTCCATGAATGAATGCAAGCATTGAAAATTTTTCCTATAAATTTTAAGTCATTTATTTTTCTCCTCAATTCTTCATTGATGAAGATAAGTTTTTTGTTTATGTTCTCATAATATTATTCTAGTATTTCTATGTCAAACCTTTCAACTCCAACCAAACCAAAAGGAATACAAAACATCTCTCAAATTGCATATGTGTTAATAGCAAGATGGAGTTTCTTTCCTTAAAGGATTCATGTATGTAGATCAAAATGCAATGCACAAGCATGTACCAACTCAGCAAAATAATGTACTAACGAAATCATGAATTGAGGGAGACCTATGTACCAAATCCAGATACTCAAAGTTCCATTTTTTTTTCTTCTTTTTTTAACCTTCTCATCCAGTCACCCTCACAGAGGCTCTTAGGGTTTGATCACAATATTAGATCATAAATATCATCTGCATAATCCTTTACCAAGGTTAAGTTGACCATACTTATGTGATTTGTGAGATTCATCACTTTGGTACCCTTTACTAATGGCTTTGTAAGCATGGGAGATAAGTCATATGATGTGTCTCTGAAGATGTTTGCATAGTATAATGAACTTGTTGAAACACCAAAAATTGGTCCTTATATAGCCATACCAAGAATTCTTAAAAAATGCTACTAATGACTCCCTTATCTTTCCTTTTGGTAGATCTATGACTTTAGGGAGTTCCCTAAAACTTAAAATATTCTAGAAATCTTCTCAAATTCACCTTCTTTCTTCTTCTTCTTTCTCTTCTCCAAGAACATGTAAAATGAATGATAATAATGGATTTTATTGCCTTTTGAGTGTTTGTTTACATATGTAATCACCACCTTTTTCAAAAAGATTCACGTATTAAATGAGGACTTGCTAGCAACTTCTCATGTCACTATTTTGAAGAAAGTATGACTTAAAAAGTGGTGAAGAGAACCAAAACGGATCTTGAGTAGTAATTTTTTTCTCTAATATGGTGGGTAATAGTCATTACATTGAATTATAGCATTTCAAAAGGGCTCATTTTATCAAATTCTAGATCAAACACCTAGGAGCTTGTATGTGATGGTACTTATTGGAAAAGGAAGCAGCACACAACTTAAGTAAACTGCCCTAATATTTACAAGTTCTAAAGGAAGCATTTAATTCAAATATTGTCAATGAATCCTATTGACTAGGATTCCAAGGGTATTCCCTTCAGGATCCTATAACTCAAAATAATTACCCTCCATACATTTAATGATACAAAAAGAACCTACCCATAAAGCATCAAACTTTGTGTGTTGACATATATTTTGCATCATACAGTTCTTCTATATTCTTCTATATCCACACATTTCATATATCTTCTACATTTTGAAATAACCTAGTAAACTGACCTATATACCTATTACAAATGATATGCCTTATGTCGGCTTACAATACATTTACAAAAGATATTCAATGTTGGCCTTGACAGTATTAATTACAAAATGATTTATGTAAATCCTCCTTGATGTCGGCTTCTAAAGAAGTATTGATGTCGGTGTCGGTGTAGCCCTGAATGCTCCAAAGCCGGTATGTGCTAGTATATGCTTCCTAGTGCCAATTTTTGACTTCCATCATATCTTGTTTCCATCAATGACAAAAAAATGAATCCAATGAGTGTCAATTGCCAACAATCTCCCCCTTTGGCATTGATGGCAACACTCATTTGAAAAATGGATTTGCTACCAATATGCTCCCCCTGAGCAATACACTGCATCTAAAATGTGTTTGCCTAATATTTTTCACATATGAACATACTCTCTCGTTGACATTAATACAAAATACCAGTGAAAAAATTTAAAGAATAAAAAAATATTGTTAGTTTCACTAGAGCTTAGTAATCTTCAAGATTTTTGGGTATGCCTTTTGTAATAACTCAAGATATGTATCCCAGTCGGATTTGAAAGTATCAGAAATAGATGCAAGTCCACTTAGTAAGTGGGAAAGTGTTTCTTTCTCTTGGATATCTGTCAATGTGGGTTTAGCCATCATATCCATGCACTCTTTCTTGTGAACACCCAATGAATCTAGTCTAGAACTTACCAATCCTCTTAGATTTCTTGCTCTTCTCATGATTTTATCACTCTCCTTCTCAAAAGAAAAATTTGGTTATCCAAGGAAAACATTTGTCCATCAATAGATGTGGTTAGTGTAGTCAATCCATCAAAAGAGTTAGCAATTTTAGCCATCTTATCATATAATTCCTTCAATCTGCTATCTACATTAGTTGTAAGACTTTCTATGTTACAACACACTTTGTAGATATTTGTACATTTTTTTAAACAAACCTCAATAGGGATAAGTTTGTCCTCAATTTTCTTCTTCCCTGTTTCTATAAGCTGATCAAAAGTTGTTCTTTTTGCTACTGTGAAATTGTCCAAAGCCTGTTGGTCTGCTATCTGCCTCAGAGATTGAAAATTGTTGGAGATGTTCTATGTTAGAGTCTTGAGCTTACCGAAAGGGCTTGCTCCATCTTCAATCTAACAGTCAAGTAATAATCTATGAAATATAGAGACTGATTGATCAATTAATCTTTTATCTATAGTACCTTCCTTTAGTATTTTTTGAGTAGCCATCATCATTAATTCAGTTGGACTCAACTCAGAGACTGATTTTTCTCAACCTGAGAAGTGTCAATTGCCAAAACCTTTGTTAGGGAATTAGTTTTACCTGTCGGTATGGAGTTAGTGGCTTTTACCTTGTCCATCTCAACCTCTATTGCATTGGTGGCTTCGCTAGTTGGTGTAGTGTCGGTTACGGCCAGTGGAGTATTATCCATAGAATTTCTAATGTCCTGTACATTGCCTTGCTAAAAAATGGTCTGTGTCGGTAGAGACTATACACTCTCCTTAGCTACCAGTTGTGTTTGAGTATCTATAGTTACTACCAGTTGTGTCAAAATTGGTGTTGAACTGCCCAAAATACCTTTCCTTTTTTATTTGTCAGGAATGGTGGAAGATGTTGCCCTTGAAAATACTTCTTGAGATGTGAGAAAGTCCAGGTTTTTCTAAAAGAATTTGGTCCATCCCTTACTCGTCTCATTTACCATGTCATTTACTCTCCCTATCATAAGGCTTATTTGTCAGGATTTACTACTAAAGATTGTCCTATTTGCAGTGTCTATATATCTTTTCATTTCCTCATTATTTATAGTACCACACAATTCCAAAAGTGCTACTTCTTTGATCTCCCTATCCCTCTTGATGACGTCAAGTCTCCTAGCCTCAAGTTTATTATATAAAGATAAAGGTATCTCCTTCAAAATTTCAATTAAGGCTTTCTTATAGATGTTCATATATAACAAAATAGCCTCTCCTAATTCACTTTGCTCATTCTCTTCTAAATATTCATAATACTTAGATATATTTTTTAATATTCCATCTTTTGTAATTTCATCAATAGCTCAGCACAGGTCATTGTGGTCTTACCGGTTCCAGTATCATCACCCTTCTAATTTTTGCTTGTGGTTGCCGATGTTACTAGTTTCCTCTTTTGCATAGGCTTCCTTGTCGGTGGTGGAGGTGTAGTAGGCTTAGTTTCCTTTCTAACAAGTCTCCTCCTAGGCTCTTCCTTCTTCTGCTCTACCGGTGGAATTACCACCTTCTTCCTTTGTACCCTTCTGAAAGCTAGAGGTTCATTATCTTTAGGATCAGAGTTAGAAGTGATAGGAGAAATGTGAACTTGTGGCTTCTTCACTTCTGCAGTTCCAACCTATGTTGATTTATCAACCTGTTTTGATTTGGAACCTAGTTGAGTGTCTATCTTATACATCACATCTTGTACATATGCATCTACATATTTTCTATTTTCTTCTCTATTCTCTTCCTATTAAAACTGGCTTTCACTTCAAGAGCCTTCTCTCATGTTGTACTAAAATGTTTTGTCTTATCATCTAATGGGGAATCTAACAACATCTTTGCATAGAGTTCAAAAATGCTACCATCCACCTCATATCCAAACTCGGTAATCCAAATTTGCCTAGGTTCAACTGCTTCCATAAGAGTTTCATCAGTTTTTACCATGAAATAGATATCAGTGGAGTACTTCTCCACAATGTTCTTTGAAAATCTCTCCCTTTGCCTCATGTTTTCTTGAAAAGTCTTAAAATACCCCCAAATTTTCTCATCTCTGCCGGTACCAAGACTGGTGATAGCTTCCTTGATCTACATACCTATCGGTATGTCATGAGCCCAATGCTTCTTCCCTATACTAGGTAGCTCATTTAGGAAGTAAAGAATTTAACAAACAATCAATTTTCCATATCTAAAGGTGCCTTTCTTGATTCCTTTGATCTTTCTAAGGTTTAACATCAACTCACTCCTCATCCACTCACATCAATCATATTTCACATTATTCCTCAGCATATGATATGAAACATGAATGTATGAAATAGAAATAGAATTCAATCAGTTGGATTGAGTTACCTTGTAACCTATGATAATGCTTGCAAAATTTATATCCCTATCAGTGATTGTGCTTATCCTCATTGATCTGCTCTTAGGGGTAGCATCGGTGAGTTTTTCGACCTCTTTGTTGGAAATTTTCTTGCCGGGTTCTTGTCTGACCCTAGATAAGCCAGTGACAACTTGAATTGCCTCCTTTGTGATCATGTAAGGCCTATCTAGCTAGATAAATTCATTGTAAACCCTTCTCAGAACATATTTGATCACCTCATCTTTGAATTCGGGTATGTACAGAATACTGGTTAACCCTAGATCCTCAATTGATTTGAATTTTGGTTTGATGGTTTTGGAGTCTCCTAGTATCATGAGTTGATACATGCTTTTGATGTCTTCAGTGCCCAAATCCTCAAGGGTGCAGTGAATGTATGCCCTCATATCTTTGACATACATTACATCATCAAAAACCCTAGAAAATGCTCCCACAGAGTCTTCCTTTTTAGAAATTTTGGGAACCTCCTTAAATACTGGCCTTAACTTATCCTTGATTTTGACAAAGGTGGGATTTGAAATAAAAGTAGGAGCTGAAGATCCAGATGCCATGTCAAAAAATGCCTAAAAGTGAGTGCCAGTGGAAGTTTGATAACTACTTGAAATATTTTCACAATGCTTTTGCTTGCTCTTGACTCACCTTTACTTCTCTTTGAATGCTTGAATGCTCGGTCAATGAAAATGAATTCACTTACCCTCTTTTATTAGTGAATAAAAAATTAATTTTATGTAATAAATGCTTCACCAACAACCTTACGGATGTCGGTTTCACAGTTATGTGTTGGGTGAACCTTCATCGATGATGAACACAATTCTCTAGATCTATGTCCAGATCTCCTTAGATCTCTTCTGGGGTAATATGCAAAATTTAGGATTGAATTTTCCAACCCCTAAGGCTTATGCCTCAGTTACCAGTCAAATTTCTTGCCAGTGGAGGAATACTTTGTTCTACCAGTGGAGTTATCTGTATAGATCCATCTCCACTTGGTTCTTCAGATTTTCTAACCCATCTCTTGGTGTGATCTTGTTGTATTTCATCTATATTCTTCTTTCCTTTCTCTTTATCTCTATCATTATTAACCGATTGAGTCTTGCTTCTGCAATACTTAGCAATATGACCTATTTTGTTGCATGCATAACATGTAACATTGTTCTTTTGAATTGCTTTGACATATCCGGTATCATTTCTTGACCTATAATGATTAGCAAAATGTCCAAACTTTCCATATGCATGACATTTAACATTCATTATGCAATCTTATGATCTATGACAATATTTCTTATAGTTTGTGCATTGACTAGGAATGAAATTGTAGTTTTGATTTGCCTTATTTCTACATTGTTTAGCCATATGCCTAGATTTATTGCAAACAAAATATCTACCATTGAATTTATAAGCATTAGATTGCCTTACGGGTTTCCTCTGTTTTGATGAGTTCTAGATACTGGTTGTCTAATCTTCATTTGCAGTACCAGAGCATTCACCTTGTACAAATCAAAGTCCTCTCGAATCATCAATCTATCTTTGTCTTTTTAGTAAGTCATCCAACTGTGCAGCATTGATCCTAAACTTTTCTTTATACTCACTTGCAGTAGTCAGATCATCTCTCAGAGTGGTTACTTTTCTTTCAAGTTATTGTTCATTGTTCTGGGAGTGTGCCAAATTAGTTCTCAACAAATTATTCTCATGAGTTAATCTGCCACATTCATCAGATTTCTTCTTTAGAGATATAACAAGATTATCTTCCTTCTCCTTTTTATCCTCAATATCTTTTGATAACCTCATAGTTAGATCTTGCATTTGATTCTTCATGAGCATGATTGCTTGACTTAGTTTTTGACATTGTTCCTTAAGAGCATTTTTATCCTTATCATTTGGTTGTTGCAGAAGTTATTTTCTCTTGGCTTGAGTAGATGATAACCTTTCTTGCAGGATAAGAACGAATTCATTTGCAGAATTCAATTCTTCTTGCAATTTCAAGTTCTTCATCCTTTCAGCATCATAAACCTCAAGAGCCATCTCAAGTTGCTTCTCCATAGCCATGTTCAAAGATTTCAGTTTCAGGATCTTTCTCAAGATGTTAAACTTCTTCTGAAATACCAAGCTTTGATACCAATTGTTGGGATTCAAGAACACTGAGAGGGGGGGTGTATCACTGTTATGTTGGAATGAACAATTTTTACCTTTTTAGATCGTGCATATAAATACCGGTAAAAAATAAACATATAACAAGAAGAAAATAAACTATCCATATAAATGAACACCACAATACACATAATTTATATGTGGAAAACCTCAATGAGGAAAAACCACAGTGGGATTTGTGACCCACAATAGCAGTTCACTGGCCATATGAAAAGATATTACATATAATAGGGGGCTTGCACTTATAGGAAGGCACACTACCTAGAGCATACTTCTCATCACTAAAGAGCCTTACTAACTACAAGCTTTCTGCTAACGTAAATTACTGAAAATGAACTCAAGAGTGCATCTGCTATGCCAAATAGAGTTCTGGTTCTTGTTCTGCTCTGTACCGGTTCATAAACTCTGAACTATTACCTGATAAGTTGAGACTTTGTCATGTTTTTATCATCAGAACTCTTAGGTTTTTGACATCTTTTGGTTTGCATAGTAGCAGTGATGTACTGAAAATTGACTATATGTATTCCATGTGTTAAACCTGAACTTATGAAATCATGTTTGAACTTTGCCAGTCTATTCCTGTAGCCATGTTATTTGTTTTTGTTGCCATGTGGATTATTTAGGGTAATATCATATGTGAATTAATAGATGTGTTAACTAAATAAAATGTGTATGTATGTCCTTGTATGTTGTTTTTGTTGTAGTGCAGGTAATAAATTATGTTGCAATGGATATTCTCCTTTCGCGCCTGAAGAAGGAAAGATCACATAAGAGATAACTAAAGATCAAACTAAAGAGGAGCTGAGCAAGCACAAGGTACGACATAGGCGGAGCAGTTAAGTGACACTATCAAAGTCTTACTTTAGTGAACATTGAATTTACAAACACCACCACAACATGCAAAGACTATGGTTTATATTAGATCCATGTTTCCTACAGCCAAGCTCTTGTTATCTTCTTTATCAGTCGATCATCTACCTCTTGTTCTGGGTGTGATTTGTGTTGTATATTATAGTTGATCTTCTCTTTAATAAAAAGCTCTTCCTTTTTCTTAGAGGTTAGACAGAATAGAAAGGAATAGAGCAGAGGATTTTTGATAAACATTCTTGAGTTTCTTTTCAAAATATGTAATCACTTTTAGGAAGAAATGAATAAAAATTATGTTGTTCTGATCTCTTAAAAGTAGTTTTCCGGAAGCTTGATATCACTCATCCAAGGGGGGCCACTTGGTGAGTGATCTTGTGTGTGTTCGTTGAAATTAGTTTTTTCTTTAATTGTAGTAGAAGTTCTTGCTTTGACTATTCCTGCAGCCACTGGAAAGAGATCCACTGACTATTCCCGCAACAAGCCAGAATAGAGTAATTTTTGTTATCCATATTAGATCTTTCCAGCATTGTTCTTATGAGTACTATGTAGAAGTTTTTCCTATAGCTTTTCCATAATTTCCATTCTTCCCTTTCCTTTTCACACAATGTTAATTGTTGCATTAATGCAAAATAGCTATTGAAAGAACTTAGTGCAGACCCATTTCAAGTATCACATCCTTGGGTTGACAATCAAATGAGCACTAGCCATGAAAATAGTAACTTTACCAGATGAATGTCCAAACTTCGGGTTGAGACTTCAATTAGAGTTATTATTCTTATTGTTGGAGTGGACATTTTTGGCGTCGTTGTCGAGGATGGTGTCAAACTAAGAACCTCTTATGGTTATTATTCTTTTAAGTTTTCAGTTAATTATTTTTTGGGTATACCTGATCGTTTGAAAAATTTCATGAATCTACATGCATAGAAGAAGAGGAGACCATAGAGGTAGATTTTTGCCCACTCATTCTAATCATGTAGAAGATAATTTCACAGATATAAATCCTTTTACTGAACTTTACAGAGCCCCACATAATTTAAACCACCCTGAATCTAAATTTCCGAAAGGTAATCTTCAGTCCCTCTTTGGTCTTCAAGAAGAAGAATTTCCTATAGTAACAACCCCCACAAGTCCAATGCAGGGGAACCCACCTCCTGGTGGGAATAATCCACCACCACCACCAGGCCCAATGTTTGAGTTCCCCATATCTGATTAGCATGATAATGCTAATCTCAAGAACATTCCAAGATCTTCACTCCCTAAATTCTATGGATTGGTGACAGAGGATCCAGACACATTTCTGTTTGAGTTTGATGTTCTCTATAGGAGTTTTGACTATACTACAGATGCCCATAGACTCAAAATTTTTCCTACCACCTTGAAGGAGTCATCCTTGAGATGGTTTACGAGCTTGGGTAGTAGCACAATCAATACATGGGATGAGATGAAATGGTTGTTTCTTACAAAATATAAAGATTATTTTATAGGTACTTATCATCATGGGGATGATATCTTTAGAATGACACAAACTAAAGATGAGAGTCTTGAAGATTACCTGGAAAGGTTCCTATTTAGTGTCAAAAAGTCCAAGCATAGTACTCTCAATGAAGATTCCCTCAAGTTGATATTTTTGAGGGGAATCAGTGATGAATGCACTGATTCTTTGGATCTTATGGGAGGAGGTGACGTTACACAGTCCACTTGGGCTGAAATAGGACAAATTTGCAAGAAGTATTCCAGATCTTCTTCTAAGAAGAACAGGCATTTTAAACTAGGAGCACCATCATCAGCATCTAGAATTGGAGTTTCTAGATTGGAACTTAGTCATCTATTAAAGCACTTCAAGGAGGACATTATAAACAATATGGCTACCCAGTTGGATACACTTGCAGCTAAGAAGAAGCATGAAGAAGCTGATGCATTTCTTGTAGAATTATGTCCTCATTGTAAACAACGAAAGAAAGATTGAGATGTAAAATGGTTGCAAATGTGGAGGTACCTGACTTCAACCCAATTCAAGGTGAGGATGAGCAAGTCTTCTATGTTGCTCAAAGAAGACCAAATTTCCAAAGACAAGGTATGCCTCCAGATCCACTTTCTTTTTCTAGTTATAGTGGAAATTCTTATTCACCAAATAACCAATGGCAATCACCATATTCTCAAAATTTTGGTAATTATCAAAATTGGTATGGTTCTCAAGGGCAAGAGTAGCACTTTGGTAATCAAATGCCATAGTGGCAATAGCCACAAGGGAACCAGTACCCACCTCAGGGCCAAGGAAACCAGTTTCAAGGGAATTGGGAACCTAATTCTCAATGGAGGGGAAGCCAACCATTGAATGCCCAATCTTCTAGTTATCACCCGCCTATCCACCAACCATAGCCTCTTCCAGTAATGCCTCCTCCTACAACCACTGTTGTACCACCTAAACCAATGCAGTTCCCTACTCAATCATTGCCAAATCCTAATATTAAGTTAGCAACAACCACAAGCTTATTCAACTGATGTTAATCAATACCCAACCTATTCTTTATCTCTAAATGACATTCACCTCTGATCTGGGACAACTCTGTCTAATCCCTCTCATCCAGTTATCACTGAGCTACAAGAGGAGCAAGAAATCTCTAATCCAATAGATACAATACCTCAGAACCAAATATTGGCACCATGTCCCCAAAGATTGCAAGAAATGGAAGTTCCTACAGAACAACAGCAAAGCTTTGATATTATAGATCAACTGAAGCATATTTGTGTTAAAATTATATTGTTACAAGCAATAAAAGATGTTCCCATATATGGTAAGCCACTAAGAGAAGCATGTCTAAAAAAACCTAGGAGGAAGAAAAAGGATCCAAAAACAGTGCATGTTATGGGTCAACTAGTAGATATTATGTTAGGCAAGATTGCCATTCCAAAGTATTCTGATCCAGGTAGTCCTGTTGTGAGTATAGTCATTAATGGCAGTCAAATAAAGAATGTTATGATTGATTTAGGGGCAGTCATTAATCTAATGACAAGGGAAGTAATCAAATAGATTGAGATCGATAGTTTAAGGCCTACACCCACAGTTATACAACTTGTTGATAGCTCTACAATGAGACCTGATGGTATCATAGAAGATGTAGTAGTTATTTTGGATTCCTGGGAATATCCTGCAGACTTTATGATTTTATCTCCAAAAGCAACATTGGAAGGATATCTGGTCATTTTTGGTAGACCTTAGCTTGCCACAGCTGATGCATATATTGGATGTAGATCAAGGGATATGACTATTTCAGATGGGAGTTCTACAAAAACATTAGCCTTGTATTCTCCAGCACAACCCGAGCTTGAACAACAACAAGCCATTTGTCCTATTTTGGGAGAATAATTTGAGGGAGTTGACTCTATTGATCACCTCATGATGATAAGTCGAGGTCCATTCATGCAATTATATGATGAGGAATCAATTCTTTATAAAATCCTGATAAATGAATTAATAAAAGAGCAAGAATTGTAGGAATTGGTTCCCAATATTGTAGGTTTGGACTTTCCTGCAGTCACTGATATATTGCATACTCTATTGCCACAAGAATTATCTTCTTCTCATTTTTCTGATATGAACTAGATTGATCTTACTATTAAGATAGAGGCGGAGTTAAATAAATGTTTGAATATCAATAGAGATCTATCAGATACACAAAAGGAGGCCCTGGTGGACTTGTTGAAATTTCATAAAAATGATTTTGCATGGGATTACAAGGATATGCATGGGATAGATCCATCAGTTTGCACCCATTGTATTTATATAAAGGAAGAGTGTTTCCCACTCAGACAACCTCAAAGAAAAATCAATCCTACCTTGAAGGAGATAGTTAAAGAAGAATTGCAGAAATTGTTAAAAGCTGGGTTTATCTATCCTATCTCTGACAGCCAATGGGTATCACCTCTGGTCATAGTCCCTAAAAAAGGAGGAAAATGGAGGGTATGTGTTGATTATAGAGAACTGAACTTAGCAACAAGAAAAGATCATTTTCCATTACCATTTGTGGATCAGGTATTGGATTCTCTAGCTGGTAAAAGATATTTTTCATTCCTTGATGGATTCAGTGGTTACAATCAGATCTAGATAGCCCCGAAGGATCAAGAGAAGATAACATTTACTTGTCCATGGGGCACGTATGAATACTTTATTCTTCCTTTTGGGTTGTGTAATGCTCTAGCCAATTTTCAAAGAGCGGTGATTAGTATTTTTTTTTATATTTCTCAAGATATTATGGAAATTTATATGGATGACTTTACAACTTATGGTTCTGAATTTGAGAAAGCATTAGGTAATCTAAATAAATTTTTGCAGTGATGTGAAAACTACAATTTGTCCTTAAATAGTGAGAAATATTTCATCACGATGCAAGAAGGAATATTCCTTGGTCATCATATCTCTGTAGAAGGCATCTAGGTGGATCTAGCAAAAATTGAGGTCATTCAACATATCATTGACCCTGTGAAGCAAAAAGATGTAAGAAGTTTTCTTGGTCATGCTGGATACTATAGACGATTTATCCAAGATTTCAGTAAAATTGCAAGTCCCCTATATTCACTGCTTACCAAAGATATGGAATTTAAATGGACCCCAGCATGCAATGAAGCTTTCTTAAAGTTTAAGCATGCTTTGACTCAAGCACTAGTTCTTAAAGGCCCAAATTGGTCTCTACCATTCCAAATCCATATAGATGCATCTGATTATGCAATAGGAGCAGTGTTAGGGAAAAAAATTGACAAATTAGAAAATGCAATATATTATATTAGCAAGAACTTACAAGGACCTGAGTTGAATTACACAGTCACTGAAAAGGAAATGTTAGCTGTTATATATTCATTTAACAAATTTAGGCACTATATTAGGGGATATCCCATATTTGTGCATACAGATCATACTGCAATCGGATATCTCATGAATAGGCCATCAATTACTGGTAGAATAGCTCGTTGGTTATTGTTGATGCAGGAATTTGATATCACAGTTGTTGATAAACTAGGAAAATCTAATGTGGTTGCAGATTATCTTTCAAGACTTCAATTACAAGAAGATTCTACAGTGATAGATGATGCTTTTCCAGATGAACATTTGTTTCTTATTCAAGCTCACACTCCTTGGTATGCTGATATTGCCAACTATTTAGCTGCTACTAAGATGCCAATTTATTTCTCTCCTAAGGGAAGAAGGTTGCTAGTTGAAAAAAGTTTTAACTTCTCATGGATTGCTAATTGTCTATTTTACGCTAGACCTGACCAAGTCATGAGAAGATGTGTCAAAGAAGATGAAATGTATGACATCCTGCATGCATGTCATGATGAGCCATGTGGAGGCCATTTTGCTGCCAAAATAACAGTACTAAAAATACTCAATACAGGATACTATTGGCCCACATTACATAAGGATGCAACACAGTACACACAAAAATGTGATAGATGCCAATGAATGGGAAGACCTACAAAATCTGATGAGATGCCACTATATCCACAAATATCAGTTGCACCATTTGATAAGTGGGGATTAGATTTTGTTGGACCAATTGATCCACCTTCTAATGACAGATCTTATATTTTGGTATGTACAGACTATGTAACAAAATGGGTGGAAGATCGTGCCATGAAACATGCATGAGATAATAAGGTAGCTGAGTTTCTTTATGAAGAGATATTTACAACATACGGAGTACCAAGGGAAATTGTCTCAGACCAGGGACCTAAATTTACTTCAACATTGATAACAGCTTTGGTTAATGAATACAATAGAAGGCATAGAAAATCTACTCCATATCATCCATAAGCTAATGAACAAGTATAAGTTACAAATAGAGAGCATGAGGCTATTCTTACAAAAATAGTATTTGTTCATAAAAAAGACTGGTCTCATAGGCTTTTAGAAGCAATTTGGGCATACAGAACAACTTGGAAAACACCAATTGGTTTTACACCTTTTGAGATGGTTTATTGCAAAACAATAATGATGCCTATTGAATTTGACCATAAAACCCCGAGGACAGCTTTGCAATTAAATATGACATTATCTGAAGCACAGAAAGAATGCATTCAACAATTGAATGCTCTAGATGAATTGAGGAAAATAGTTGTTCAACAGACAGAACTGATTCAAAATCAAAGAGAAAAATGGCATGATAAATATATCAAGAAAAAGAAATTCAAAGTTGGTGACTGGGCACTACTGTATGATTCCAAATATAAAGATGCTATGGGAAAACTTCAAACTAGGTGGTTAGGTCCATATGAGATAGAAGAAGTTTTCCAGAATGGAGCTATTTTTTTGTCCACAATTCATCCTGTTCGATTTAAACTCTTTGTAAATGGTCACCGACTGCATCTATATCATAAGCTAGCCACTAAGGAGGAGTTCCTACAACAATTTGCTTGACAAGGTGAAACAAAGGTTCCTGCAGCAACTGACATGGTTCTTGCAACAACTGACAATGATTCTGCAACAACTCATCAGCTTCCTGTTGTAGTTGAGCAAGGTAATAAAGGTAAAGTTCCTGCAACCTCTACAGTGAACATGTTTGTCGCTTCATAATAAAATATTTCCATATCTTATGGGAATATTCTTCTCCGTAAATAAAAATCCATCCATGTCATTCCATCCCACATTCTTACCTATCATTTTTCATACAACTGCAGGTATGTGTATATTATGTTTTGTTTTAATTATGCATTTATTAGTTCATTATGATTATTCCCCTTTTAAATCCACTCCACTCTTCAAAACCTCATCAGCTTGTGTGGACATGTGCTAGGTTAAGTTTGGGGGGTGCTTTATGGTTTGGTTTCCAAAGTTATTGATTATCCATCATTTTTGGTACATCGAATTGATTTCTTGCCATCATTGTTTATTATGCTATCATTTCACACAAGGGAATAATAAATTCTGCTGCCAGAATTGAGATATGTATGGGAATTTCAATTTAGCAAGTCTATCGGATATTTTGGTCTTCAGTTTCTCAGCTGCAAAGTAAAAAATAGTAGAGTAAGAGATGGGTGGTGATCCAATTTGCCATCAGCCAATAGTTCATGAAGTGTTGCTATAGTATGCTCTTTGTGAGCATTATTTTAGACACCACAGCTAGCTGGATTACTTCTTGAAAATCATAGATTATAACGAAGAAATTGCTATAGAATTTATGCATTCCTTTAATGAAGGATAAGCTATAGTTAAAGGCTTGAGGGTTATTGCTATGGAGCAGTGAATAGCAGAAGTAACAGGGTTGCCGCAGGAAGGAGAACTATTTCCATAATCAAAATATTCAAGGAGCGCTAGGGCAGAGTTCATAATTCCCATGGATGGACCCCTAATGGTGGACAAACAAGGAACTAGAAGGGTTTCTCTACCAGCAGAGTGGCCTCAAGTAGATTTGTATGTTATGAAATACATTATATGTGAGGGGTGATATTCAAATTTGCATTCACCTCATTTTAAATTACTTAGTCATTTGCGCAATGGCCGACAAGTGAATGTTCCTAATTTCTTATACCACCTCATTTCTACAAGTGTTAAGGAGACACAGAAAAATGGAAATCGCTCTGTTAGCCATCATGGATTGGTTAAGTTGCTTGTACAACGGTCCCTGAGAGATGTTTCACAAATGGAATGGGGAGTACTTGAGGATATACTACAGTTTAGGGTTGAAGATGCCCCTGTTGCAGAGAATCCACTGGTTGAAGAAGAAAATATTGCAGAACCCTCTTCCCCCGTCGTTGTTGCAGATGAGGATTTTCTTGTTGCTGAAGGAGCTGCGGTTATTATGGAGGAAGAGACGATGGAGGCAAATGTGGAACAACCCTCTACTTCTCTTAAAAGAGATTCACCAATTCCTCAAAGAAAAAGGAAGGAGTTGGAAAGGGATGAAATAGATGAAGAGCCCATGGCCCAGCCATAGGTAACTTAGATTCCTCCTACAGCCAAGAGGCATAAGACAAAAAGAAAGACTCCTACAAAAACTGAAGGAATTCTTGGAGCCATTCCAAAGGTTTATGTGAGAAGAACACGTAGTAAGACATAGAAGGCTCATCTTGCGGGTGATCCGGTGGAGGTTATTGGTGGAAACTTCTGAAGAAGGAAGCCCTGTAGATATTGAAATTCAAGAAGAAGGAAGTCCTGTAGATGATGAAATCCAAGTAAAAGTTGATGAGGATAGACTAGAAAATCTTTCTTTTGTGGCACATCAACTTGAAGAAACTATTGGAAATATTTCTTAGCGATTTGAAGAAATTGTTGGAGATATTCCTGAGCAATTTGAAGAACTATTGGAGACATTCTACAACAGCCTGAGGAAAATGCTGGAGAGATGCTAGCACAGATTAAGGAGTTTATTGAGGAAATCCCATGGCCTAAGGTAACACCTATTAGATCTCCTTCATCCCTAAGTAGTTTATCCATTGCTTTAACATTTTATACACAATGTGAAATAGAGAGGGCTAGGTTGCAAGGGATTATTGATAAACAACAAAAATAAATTGAAAAGAGAGATAATAGAATTGAGGAATTAGAGGCTAAGGTGGAAATAATTGTTGGTATGGTTCCCAAGTTGATGCAGTGTAGGTCACCTCCAAGGGTTTATGCAGTGCACTTGAAGGAGCGATAATTGAACTTCAAACTGAACCGCATTATTAGGGACCTTAGCCCCTCCTTAGAAACACCTAAAGAATTCTTTTATGCTTACCAAACCTCTCCACTAGTTGTGAAGAATTTTCTATGTGAATTGTACTTACATAACTATGTTGTACCCTCAGACAGTGAGTGGAACCCTTTATTGTATATTGGGGATATCCATATCAAAGATTTAATGTCATGGATCCAAAATGAGATCATCATGGGGGCACAAGCCAAGGAATATGAAAAATTAGAGTTTGACTGTCCATTGCCATTAAGGTGAGAATGAAAAGCACCAAGAGTTCTTTATTATGAGTGGCAGAAATTACTGGTAAGAGATGATGTTAGAAAATTAGTCCTTCCAATGAGAGAAGAAATCTATCAGGCATATGAGCATTTGGTTCAGACTGACAGGACAACTACAATAGAAGGGTTACTTCAACACTGGAATAATTTACCAGAACAATTAAAGATAGGAGAACCTTATTCACTATAAAATTTTTAGGAAGCTATGCAAAGAGCCCCTAGATATATACACTTAGGCAGGGAGAAAGCCAACAATTGGCTACCATTGATCTTTCAGCCCCCAATCCTCATGTGGCCGCTTTTGGCATGTTAGCCTATGGAACAAAACTATGATACAATCAGAGAAGAGTTAGCCAGATGGTCCAGGATGGAAAAAATGAAGGGATTTTATTGGAACTTGGCTTCAGGGGGGACAGGTCAAGGCACTATTGGTGATTTGAGAGTTACTACAAGAGTTAGAAATTTTCCTTTTGCTATAGGATCAACAAGCTCTTAAAGTTGGGGGGCATGATAAGTTGAGACTTTGTCATGTTTTTATCATGAGAACTCTTAAGTTTTTGACATCTTTTGGTTTGCATAGTACTAGTGATCTATTGAAAATTGACTATATGTATTCCATGTGTTAAACCTGAACTTATGAAATCATGTTTGAACTTTGCTAGTCTATTCCTGCAACCATGCCATTTATTCTTGCAGCCATGTGATTTGTTCCTATCGCCATGCAGATTATTTAGGGTAATATCATATGTGAATTAATAGATGTGTTAATTAAATAAAATGTGTATGTATGTCCTTGTATGTTGTTTTTGTTCTAGTGTAGGTAATAAATGATGCCACGGTGGATATTCTCCTTTCGCACCTGAAGAAGGAAAGATCACGTAAGAGATAACTAAAGATCAAACTAAAGAGGAGCTGAGAAAGCACAAGGTATGGCATAGGCGGAGCAGTTAAGTGACACTACCAAAGTCTTACTTTAGTGAACATTGAATTTACAAACACCACCATGGCATGCAAAGACTGTGGTTTGGATTAGATCCACATTTCTTGCAGCCAAGCTCTAGTTATCTTCTTTATCAGTCAATCATCTACCTCTTCTTCTGGGTGTGATTCGTGTTGTCTATTGTAGTTGATCTTCTCTTTAATAATAAGCTCTTCCTTTTTCTTAGAGGTTAGACAAAATAGAAAGGAATAGAGCAGAGGATTTTTGATAAGCATTCTTGAGTTTCTTTTCAAAATATGTAATCACTTTCAGGAAGCAATGAATAAAAATTATGTTGTTCTGATCTGTTAAAAGTAGTTTCCTGGAAGCTTGTTATCACTCATCCAAGGGGGCCCACTTGGTGAGTGATCCTATGTGTGTTCGTTGAAATTAGTTTTTTTCATTAGTTGCAGTAGAAGTTCTTGCTTTGACTGTTCCTGCAGCCACTAGAAATAGATCCACTGACTATTCCTGTAGCCAAGCCAGAACAGAGTAATTTCTATTATCCATATTAGATCTTTATAGCATTTTTTTTATGAATACTATGTAGAAGTTTTTCCTGTAGCCTTTCTAGAATTTCCATTCTTGCCTTTCATTTTCACATAATGTTAGTTGTTGCATTAATGTAGAATAGATATTGAAGGAACTTAGTGCATATATAGTGCAAACCCATTTCAAGTATTACATCCCTGGGTTGACAATCAAATGACCACTAGCCATGAAAGTAGTATCTTTACCAGATGAATGCCCAATCTTCGGGTTGAGACTTCAATTAGAGTTATTATTGTTATTGTTGGAGTGGACACTACTGGTATTTATTCTCCTCCAAGAATTCTTTCCAAGCTATCTATAGATCATTGCATCAAAATATGCACAGATTTTAGAGATGTCAACAAACCATGTCCAAAGGATGAATTTCCTTTACCAAGCATTGACATAATTGTGGATCTAACAACAGGCCATGCAATGTTGTCATTCATGGATGGTTTCTCTGGCTATAATCAAATCAAGATAGCCCCAGAGGATCAAGATAAAACTGCAATCACCTGTCCGTGGGGAACGTATTGTTGGAATGTCATGCCTTTTTGGCTTGAAAAATGTTGGGGCAACTTATCAAAGATCCATGACAAAAATCTTCCATAATATGATGCATACCTTCATGGAGAACTATTTGGATGATTTGCTGAGTAAATCATTCACCCGAGCATAACATCTGGGCATACTAGATAAAATCTTTCAAAGATTGGAGCAATTCAAGGTCATTTTAACCCTAATAAGTGTGTCTTCGAGGTTACATCAGGCAAAATGTTAGGCTACATTGTGTCATAAAAGGGCATTGAAGTAGATCCAGCAAAGGTACAGGCTATCATGGAAATGCCACCTCCAAGAACTTAGCCAACTCTAATCTTTGAAGGAATGACTGCAATCCATCAAACTATTTATAGCTCAGCTAGAAGATAAATGTCTCCAATTCAATCATCTGCTTCTTAAAAAATATACCTTTCAGATGGGAAGATAAGTGTGCGGAATCATTTAACCAGCTCAAACAATATCTGATGAATCCACCAGTTTTGGTACCATCAATAGTAGGCAAGCCGCTCATTCTTTATATATAAACAAAAGAAGTATCATTAGGGGCACTACCAGCACAAGAAGATCTAGAAGGCAAAGAACCGGCTATTTATTACATCAGCATAACTTTGAATGGATATGAGCTAAATTATACATTCATTGAGAAGGCTTTCTTAGTAGTGGTGTTTGCCTCTCAAAAGTTCTGCCACTATATGCTAGCCCATACAATCAAGCTGGTAGAAAAACTCGATCCTCTCAAGTATTTACTCAGCAAGGAAGCTCTCACAGGATGATTAGCTAAGTGGGTTATGATTCTTAGTGAGTTTGATATCCAGTACACCGAACATCAGACTATCAAAGGATAGGTAATTGCATATCAATTGGTAGAAGCACCACTACCAGACCAACAATCACTGTAGGTGGAATTTCTAGACATGGATGTACTCAATGTCACACCCAAGCAATGGACCCTATAATTTGATGGATCCTATACACAACATGGATCAGGTGTCGACATCCTTTTCATTACTCCAAAGGGGCACACAATTCCAAGATCTTATATACTGATATTTCCATGCACCAACAACATCGTTGAATATGAAGCTCTGGTAACAGGAATCAAAATGGCCATGGAATGGAGAATCACAAAATTAAGAGTTTATGGCGATTCTTGATTAGTTATCAATTAGATCAATGATGAATATCAGACAAAGGATGATAAGATAATGCCTTACAAGAGAATGGTGGATGATTTCAAATAGTACTTTGTACACATCACCTTTGAGCAAATCCCAAGATTGAACAATAGAGTTTCCGATGCAATGGCCACTATCGCTTCACTACTACAAATTCTAGATAAATAGAGTCATTAAAAATTCCTGGTAGAGAAATTGTTTTCCCCATCCTATGAAAATTCTTTATCCCAAGTCATATATGCCCTAACTGGTTTAGATTCACCTGTATATGGGACAATCTATGATTATCTCAAAAACAATATGCTCCCACCTGACCTATCTCGCAACCAAAAATGCAGCTTCATCTGACAACCCACCCGCTATACCTTAACCGCTGACACACTTTACCGTCGAGGTCTAGATGTTACTCTTCTTCGATGCCTTGATCGTAACGAATCTGACTCTGCCTTACATGAGCTTCACAAGGGTATCTATGGTATGCATTCAAGTGGTCTTACTCTCACCAAGAAACTTTTGAGAATGGGATATTACTTGTCGACAATGGAAAGAGAGTCCTGTCAATTTTCTAAGAAATTTCCTAAATACCAAATTCACGGCAATCTTATCCATGCACCAGCACAAGAGCTGTAGCTATTCACCACATCTTGGTTTTTCTGTCAATGAGGATTTAATTTGGTAGGGAAAATTCATCCTCACTCTTTGAATGGGAATAAGTTCATTATCACTGAAATAGAGTATTTCACCAAGTGGATTGAAGCAATCCCGATGACCACTGTAACTAGAAAATAGATCTCATCATTCATTCTCAATTATCTCATTTGTAGATATGGCATTCCCAGTTCCATAATCATAGACAACAGGCATCCTTTCAAGAATCAAGATGTGCGAGAGCTATGTGAATGATTCAAAATCCTACATCACTTCTCCACACCATACTACCCATACGGGAATGGCCAAGCGAAGGCATCAAACAAAACAATCATGAAAATCCTCAAGAAAATAGTAAATGATGCTGGTAAGGATTGGCATGTACAACTCAATCCGACACTTTGGGCCTACAGGACAAGCATCCGAACACCTACAAGGACTATTCCATATTCATTGGTGTATGGTTCAGAAGCAATTATACCTCTTGAGGTAGAAATCCTATCACTCTGAGTATCTTTGAAGGGCCTCATACCAAATGAGGAATATCGAGTAAACAGGTTGCATGAACTAGAGCTTTTTGATGAAAAATGACAACATGCCTATGACCATCCCGAGGCATATCAGCAACGAATGTGTAGAATCTATAATCACAAAGTCACTATTGGGACTCATAAAATTTGAGTCAATTTGAGAGGCCCATTTTGAATTTTTGCTATTGCACTTCCAAATAACCACCTAGTCTCATTCAAATGGCCTAGTTTGAAGGAGGGTAAAATGGAGCCAGTTAATTATCAAAGGGTAAGGCTTGGGAAATGTGTCCTATACCTTTCATTTGACCTATGAAGTGATTCACAAATTTTAGATTTCAATTTGGATCAATTTATCAAGTACCCGTTTCAAGGGGTGAGCTGAAAGTCCATCATAGGTGCAAATGCAGATTTTATTAAATAACCTACTTCGAGCTCCTATATATTTTGACCAATTGACCATCATGCTAAAATTCAAAGTGCATTGACTTTTATGCCTATAGGTGTGCCTCCATGCCATGTTTCGAGTCTTTATGAATCTGTTTGATCAGTTTTCCAAGATGATTACTTGAGCCACTTTGTTCAGTTTTATGCACTTTCATTGCTACATCAGTTAAAGTTGCTATCTTCATGAGCACACTATTTGCACCCTATCAGCTTCCCAGTCAAACTGAGTGTTCCAAGGTCTTCTTTGTACTTCAAGGTACCTATGCCCTAGATTTGGGGGTCTATGGGGATTGTTTGATATTTTTACGAAAGGCACTTTGAGGTCCCTATGCATTGGTTTTATCAGGTTCATAGTGCTGACAAAGTCATTTGATCATCTTTGACAGTTAATATTTCTTCACTCGGGATTCATCTTGAGAAATTTCTTGGCAGAGTGAATTCTTATATAGTAGACAGTACGCCTGTCAGTTTGCAAAGTCCAGAAAGATGTTTTGACCAGTTTGAAAATTACATCTTTGGGATTATATGCGAAAAATGTGGTGCAAGCACCTGAACGTTGCAAAACTTGGTTTAATGATCAGAAAACTGTGCTGATCGATTCTAGAGGTATGTTCAAGGTTCCTGAGGTTTTTCAAAGGTCAGTTGCATGAAAATGAAATTTTTTTTAGTCGGACCCACTTTGGGGCCCGACCTGGCTCATGCCCTTGCAGTGTTTGTTTTATGGCAAAAATGTTCTTGGTACATGACATCATGATGCATAAAGATATGGAGATTAAAGAAGATGATGTTAGTTTTGATTCATTAGATATGGGATTAGATAGTAATGTTACTATAAATTCTTGTAAAATAAATAGAAATGTGGGAAGACTTTAGAAACTTTCAAGCAACAGCTGGTAGAATTAATTTGGTTACTTTTCTCTCTTCCCTTAGTTATCTCATCGATGAGATGGGGAGTAGCTGCTAAAAAAAAATTATGGTGTCTATAGTAATCCTACTACTAAATATATCTAGTCCTTTGAAGGCAGCTACTTATTTGCTAATGGATGGATCTGTTGGTTTTGCTATGGGTGCTCTGTGGAGGTTTGCTTCTATTAAATTGTGGAACATTTGTATTCCCGCTTCATGTCCTTTATGCTATATTTATAAGGTGCCTTGGCATCAAGACTTCCATGTCACTTCTCGGATAGCTAGAGAGGGCCCTCTAAAGAGCTTGCTTATGCATATGACATTTTCTGCCTGGTAAAAGAATTGTTGAAAATATGCAAACAAATCTAGATGTTGTCCAAAAATCACATGGAACCAATTTGGCTGAATAGAGAAATTCATGAAAATACATATAATTCAGATCCTCCCTACTGTGGCATGTAGCTGGTAAAAAGGGCTTTAAAAAACTTTAAGATTTTCAATTGGCAGGTTTAATGCCAATGTTCCTAGCCATGGCGTGAAGCCTGGCCAGCATCCATCTCCTCCCTATGCGTGGTGTTTGTGGAGTGCAGTGGATCCTTCAAAGAAAATTGCAATGGCAAGTGTGTTGCAAACAATCTCTTTCCATGCAATAGGTTAAGTGTATTAAAAAATTTAAAACAAATGCAAGTGTTCTCCTCCCTGTGAAATGAGCTACAAACCATCCAATCTCTCCTCCACATGGCTATGAGAAAGTTTTAACCAAATGCAAATTGGAAAATGCATAATGCCAATCTCCTCTCCCTATCGTGGAAATGGGAAAGCTTCAGAAAATTTTAACAAATGCAATTGGCAAGTTTGAATGCCAAGTTCCCCTCCCCTGCGTAGTTTTTGAAGAGGTTTTAAGAAACTTTCAAGCAAATGAAATATTAGGTGTAAAACTAGTTGGATCGTCTCCCTCCTGTGGCACACCATGAGGTAGAAAGGCGAAGAACCTTTAGCAAATAAATGGTAGGTCTCAGAAACATTCAAGATTGTAGTACTAGGCATAAGAATTAATCCCACATTGACTGGGTGGGGGAAATTTTAGTATTTAAATATAAAGCTCCACCCAACTATAGTGTCAAAGCCTTGGAGGCTTTTGATGTAAGGTGTTTGTTGATGCCCAGCAGACCCCATGTGTGCGTGCATGAATCTCAAGGTGAGGAGATAGCTAGCGACTAGGTGGACCCCACATGTGCATGGTTCTCAAGGCAAGTGGGTTTTGCAGTGGAAGGGCGAGTTAACGAGTTTGTAGGTCAAGGATGATCTACAACTGGCGTTGTTTCATAAAGAAAAAGTGTTCACTAGTTACCCCTCATGAAATAGTAAAAAGGTGGTGGGCCCGACAGGTAAGAGGCTCCCAAGGTAAAGATCGAGAATCTTGAAGATGATTGGACGAGTGTCGATGTTTTGCAAAGTGAAGGTGCTCGCCAGTTACCCTTCGCAAAATAGAGAAAAGGCAAATTAAAGTTAAAGATTGAGCAAGTTTTATAGTGATCGACGACTGGCGTTGTTTTTCAAAGCAAAGGTGCACAAAGATTACCCTTCGTGAAACAGCAAAAAGTGAGCTGACAGGTATAGGTGGCGGTGAGCTGGTGGGTCCAAGTGAGGTGGTGATGAGCAGGCAGGTTTGGTGGCAGTCTAGTGGCGGACAGGTGGCAGGTCCAAGTGGTGGACCAGTGGACCCTGGAAGTGAATCACAGGCTGCCACGTGGCAGGGTGTCAAGTAAAATCAGGCAAAAAATCAAAGTTAAATAGCATAGTCTAGACTATAGAGAAAACTGAAAAATTTAAATGGTGCCTTGCATAAAAAAGATTAATTCGCTCAGGGGTTATTGTTTTCCCAAATATAGAAGTATTATATATCATCGAAAATCTCTTGGGGCAAGGAATCTAGCCATGTAGTTTGTTTCGACAAATATCAAATATTTTGAGAGCAGTATAAATGGGAATAAATGAAAATATTTTTTAGTTAAGCAAAAAGGGACACTTAGCATGTTCTGATGCATTCTAGTCTTTTTCCCCCTCCTTAATATTCCCATTTCTTCTCACTTGTAAGGGTTCTTCAAAATTGGGAGAAATGCTTGAGATTTTCATGGTTTCTAGTTATGAGTTTTCTTCAAGATTGTACAGGGCAATGTCCTTTTCCAGAGAATAGAGTATGATTCATGCTATAGGTGTTTCTAATTGCAGGTTTTTATGTATGTAAGGCATGCATAAATTCGCACAGAATTTGTCTCTGAAGTGTACTTTCATTTTATTCAAATCAGATCCTTAAGGAGGATCAAGTTTATCATG
Source organism: Cryptomeria japonica (assembly GCF_030272615.1). NCBI lineage: Eukaryota > Viridiplantae > Streptophyta > Pinopsida > Cupressales > Cupressaceae > Cryptomeria > Cryptomeria japonica. The sequence continues at coordinate 777,556,892 of NC_081411.1, read as the reverse complement.
AGCAGCTCTATATGTGAGTGTAATGTTTGCTTGTAGGTAATCCTTCAAGGAAGATTTTAAACTCTGTGAGCAAATATTAATAAAATAGGGTTCATGTTCTGGATTTGATATTTTCTGTGAATGAGTTGAGTAATGCATTTATGTAAGGCATTAAATGTAGGAATACTTAAGGATGAAGATGGATTTGTAGTAGAAGTTTTCATCTATAGTTTGATGTATGACTCTATTGCCATTGGATAAGGAACTAATCTTGCAATCAAGGGGATTCTCAAACAATTAAAAAATCCAAAATCAAAACATCTTTTGTTTTCTATTTTATGACAGTGTCCATCTTTCTAATGATTCAAAATTTTGTTGAGTTGTAAGTGTAGATCTAGCCCATCTACAGTACCCTCCTTGTTTTTGAACCTTTTGAGATCCATCTACTTTTGTTGATGTTATCTTATGTGTAATGGGTTTGATTCAATGCATCAAAGGTATACCCACCTAGGTTTTGTAGAGATTGAAGAGTAGAAGGATTCATATCCTTGTTATGTTGTCCAAGCCCTAAAGTTTCCATAGATTGAAATTGGCTATTTCATAGATCAATTGCAAGTGTACTTGGGTTAACCAGTTTTGGTGAACAACAAAAATTGCGACTCTGCTAGGGAGTTTGAATAAAAATTACATAATTTCATCCAGTTAGTTAGTCCATTGAGATTGCATAGAGTTGAAAATGCCTTTTATGGTTGAGGTATTTAGTATTATGTTTTGAGGTTGTAATGGTGTTGTCTTCTATCAGAGAAAGTTTCTTGTTAAGAATTGAAAAGTATATATTGTTGAGTTGTGAGCAATCCCTTGCAATTGTATGCAAATTTTTCCCCAATTCCTTATTGGGTGGCAACTCCATGGTTCATACCAATGCTGAATGTCTATGCAATTAGTATTGCATAAGATTTTTATGGTTTGATATATAGTGCAGAGATATAGGTTATCACTGCTAATGCAAATTTACACATAAATTCTTCATCATAGAAAGTTTGATAAGAAAGTGTAGTAGAAAGATACACATAGATTTGGTGTTAATTTCCCAAATCCATATGTTTGTGGCCTCGAAGAGTGTTTATTGCAGAAGATTTGAAGAAGGGTAAATAATGAATTGCAAGAGAACAACTCTTTGTTGTTCAAAATTTTTCCTCTATGCAAGAGGTGGGGACTCTGAGGTAAAAGACCAACCTAAAATGTGAATTAATGTTCAAATCTATAAGTCCTACAGCTGCAATACCCAGGTATTTTCAGACGTTTCAATGCAAAACAATTTGTTTTGAAAAATTTGAATGAGTAAAATAGTTTTCCCATTAAGTGAACAACACTGGTAAAGAGGGAAAAAGAGGAATTACAAGTCTATTTGCATATCTATTTTGTTGTAATTTCCAACATATATGTTCTCCTGTAGTATGAAAATTTGAAGAAAGATTTGTGTCAAGCAATGTTATGAATAGATTTGAATGATGGTATGTGCTTGAAGTGTTTCGTTGTTCTATCCAAGGTTGTGCAATTATTTATGGGAATAAGAAGAAATGTGTAGTGAAGTTTTTCAGCCTTGTGTACTACCACATATAGCCATGCCTACTGAAATGTCACAACCATGTTATGAGAGAAGTTTCAAAATGAACCATTATGCTACTCTGAGTTTTGAAGGTATTTCGAGTTACCCAAATCTTATACTCATAGAAATTAGAAAGTATTTGCCAATATTTAGTGGGAAGAAATCAAAACCAACACATTTACATTTGAAAAGATTTTCAGACTTGATGGGAGATTTTGAAGTTTGTCAAGAAGATGTGTGCATAAAATTATTTTTCCAGTCATTGAAAGAGGATGCAACAGATTGGTTCTCTTTTTTGCCAGCAAATTGTATTTCTTCATGTGATGAATTAACAGTTGACATTATGGCCCAATTTGCTGAAAAGGTGAGTGATTATGATATGCTAAGAGAATTCATGTACATACATGTCAGGGAAGATGAATTGGTCCCGACATTTAATATTATATTTTCACAAATATTGTCTAATGTTTCCAACAAGTATAAGTTTAATGATGGAGCATGCTTGGAGATTTATATGAGTGCTTTTGACGAGTAGATGGGTTTCTTATTAAGAGACAAGGAACGCAAAACTTTGCATGACGCTTTTAACACAACTAGGGATATTGAAAATAATTTAAAATTTGGGATCTCAAAGAGATTTTCTTTTGTTGTTGTTTCTTGTCAAAGCACCTTCAATGGTGAAAGTAGATATGAAGTTAGGCAAAACATTCTTTGTCAAAATATGTCAAGCTTTGTTGTTCCAAATGGTTTTGCTGATATATGTGATTCAAAGTTAAATGAGGGTCAAGAATCTCTACTGTCAATGCCATTTGTCTCTCACAGTAATGATGGAATGATCAGTGGGAAGTTTTGTGATAGTGTTATTACAAAGATTGATATATATAAAGGATAAGAACAATTTGATTTGTATGTCGATTATGCTGATTATGTGGTTAGAAATGATGAAGTTAATCATGCATCTCCCAAGGATAATGACGATGAAAACAATGATGGTGATGACCATTGGTCTTTGCAGGTTGCTAATGTATTTGATGTTGAAATATCAAATACTGAAGGATCACCAAGCGTTTTTGATTATGTAAGCAAGTATTATAATGATACAATGTGTTCAAACAAAGAAGTTACTAATCAACCCATGATTTTGTCACATAAGGATGTGCAATATGATGTAAGTCAGGATTTGATTAAGTCTGATAAAACTAAAAATGAAATTGTGAATGATGTTAATGGTGTTTTCAATACAAGTATACCCAATAATGAATGTGTTTCAGTATGGAGTGGTGCTTCTGATTATGAGGATACTGAGTTTGATTTTCAGCACCTTGAAGGTATATGAATGAACAATGAAGATCAATTCCAGAATAAGAGTGATCTTGACACAAGTTATTCATTTTCTTATGATCAACAACCGAATGCCAATCATGTAGCTAAGGATGCCTATGAGAGTTCTTATTATTCATCTTGCGAAGATGATATAAGAGGAGACCAAGTTATATATCTCAGTCATGAATCTGAAAATGAAAGTATTTTTTAAGATAAAAACATATGTGAAAGTGCAGATAATGTTTCATTTTCATATTTAAATGAACCTATATTTGAATGTTTTCAAAGTTTGACATACCATGAAGAAGATGTGAATGTTGATGGTGTGCTTGAAATGGATATGGAGTTCTTTGCCTTTGATATAAATGTTCATAGTGCTGATGTCATTGATGAAAATGCTAAAGTTTCTCCTTGCATTGAACAAGTTTTTGATGCTGATGAATTGTCAAATGATAGTAGTGTGTGTTGTAAAAGGTTACTTTATGATGGAGATAAGAGGCATGGGCTGTGTGATGATCTTTTTAGAACACAAATGGAAGTTTTTCAGGTGGATGCAAGTCTGAATGAGAAAGATTTAGCTAAGGATTTGGTTCAGCCAAAGGTATGCATTATTTTTCGTAATTGGGATATTAAGAATGTTGATGTATTGAGTTTGATGAACAAGGATAATATAAAGTGTGATCAACATAGTGAAGTATCACATCTGGACCAAAATGTTTATGTTCCTTGTTTGTATCAATGGGTTATTAATGTCCCTCATTCTATGAATTTAAATGATAACAAGGCATGTGCTGATAAGAATTACAATAGTGAAAATGAATGTTTTATTTTTGAAATTCAGCATGATGATGCCCTTGCAAATGATAGAGTTGATTGGGATAGTGAAATGTATGGCAGCTTGTGGGAAGGCCTCTATAGTGATTTGTCTCATGATTTTACTTTTGTTGAAGTAGTGTGTGACCATAAAGTTCAAAATCAGGCAAAAGGTCTGCACACCAGTTGTTGTGGTAATGAGATGAAAGGGGTTGATTATAAGGATTATGCTTAGTTGTTGTTGAAATATGCCTTTGTTTGGATCATGATGTCAGGTGATGAGAATTAGATTTTTGATAGAGATAAATGCTGAGATTGTTTGGGGCAGTTTATAATCAGTTGTATGTATGTTTGTACATCTTGTATAGTCACTTTGCTTCAGTTGTGTAGTTTTCAATAACGTGCCCTACTGCTTGGGTAGAATAAGGAACCCTTTGTTTTTTAGAAGAGAAGAGAAGTGATTCCATTTTTGGGTGGTCTGCTCTACCATAGATTCTAGATTCTTGTGTTGATCTTGCAATCAACCATCCCCAGTCAAAGCCACTGTTGGGACTCATAAAATTTGAGTCAATTTGAGAGGCCCATTTTGAATTTTTGCTATTGCACTTCCAAATGATCACCTAATCTCATTCAGATGGCCTAGTTTGAAGGAGGGTAAAATGGATCTAGTTAATTATATCAAAGGGTAAGGCTTGGGAAATGTGTCCTATACATTTCATTCAGCCTATGAAGTGATTCGTAACATTCACATTTCAATTTGGATCAATTTAGCAAGTACCCATTTCAAGGGGTGAGCTAAAAGTCCATCATAGGTGCAAATGCAGATTTTATTAAATAACCTACTTTGAGCTCCTATATCTTTTGACCAGTTGATCATCATGCTAATATTCAAAGTGTATTGAATTTTATGCATATAAGTGTGCCTCCATGCCAAATTTTAGGTCTTTATGAATCCGTTTGATCGGTTTTCCAAGATGATTACTTGAGCCACTTTGTTCAGTTTTCTACACTTTCATTGCTACATCAGCTAAAGTTGCTATCTTCATGAGTGCACTATGTGCACCCTATCAGCTTCCTAGTCAAACTAAGCATTCCAAGGTATTCTTTGTACTTCAAGGTACTTATGCACTAGATTTGGGGGTCTACGGAGATCATTTGATATTTTTAAGAAAGGCACTTTGAGGTCATCTTTGGTCATCTTTGACCATTAATATTTCTTCACTCGGGATTCATCCTGAGAAATGGCTTGGCAGAGTGAATGCTTATATATCAGACAGTACGCCTGTCAATTTATGAAGACCAGAAAGGTGTTTTGACCAATTTGAAAATTACATCTTTCGGATTAAATGCGAAAATGTGGCGCAAGCACCTAAAAGTTGTAAAACTTAGTTTAATGATCAGAAAACTATGTCGATCGATTCCAGAGGTATGTTTAAGGTTCCTGAGCTTTTTCAAAGGTCAGTTGCATGAAAATAATTTTTTTTTTAGTCGGACCCACTTTAGGACCCGACTTGGCTCATGCCCTTGCAGTGTTGGTTTTATGGCAAAAATGTTCTTGGTACATGACATCATGATGCATAAAGATATGGAGATTAAACAAGATGGTGTTAGTTTGGATTCATCAGATATGGGATTACATAGTAATGTAACTATAAATTCCTATAAAATATATAGAAATGTGGGAAGACTTCAGAAACTTTCAAGTAGCAGTTGGTAGAATTACTTTGGTTACTTTTCTCTCTTCCCTTAGTTATCTCATCGATGAGATGGGGAGTAGCTGCTAAAAAAAAACTATGGTGTCTACAACAATCTTGCTATTGATTATATCTGGTCCTTTGAAGGCAGCTACTTATTTGCTAATGCATGGATTTGTTAGTTTTGCTATGGGTGCTATGTGGAGGTTTGCTTCTATTAAATTGTGGAACATTTGTTTTCCTGCTTCATGTCCTTTATGCTATATTTATAAGGTTCCTTGGCATCAAGACTTCCATGTCACTTCCCGGATAGCTAGAGAGGGCCCTCTAAAGAGCTTTCTTATGCATATGACATTTTCTACCTAGTAAAACAATTGTTGGAAATATGCAAACAAATTGAGATGCTGTCCAAAAATCACATGTAACCAATTTGGCTGAATAGAGCAATTCATGAAAATACATATAATTTAGATCCTCCTTGCTGTGCCATGTAGTTGGTAAAAAGAGCTTTAAAAATCTACGACTGATGTTGTTTTGCAAAGAGAAGGTTCTTCCCAATTACCCTTCGTGAAATAGTAAAAAGGTGGTGGGCTCGATGGGTAAGCGGCTCCCGAGGTAAAGATCGAGCATCTTGAAGATGATCAGATGAGTGTCATTGTTTTGCAAAGTGAAGGTGATTAAAGTTAAAGATTGAGAAAGTTTGATGGTGATTGGCAACTGGCGCTATTTTGCAAAGAAAAGGTGCACAAAGATTACCCTTCGTGGAACAATTAAAAGTGAGCTGGTAGGTACAGGTGGTGGTGAGCTGGTTGGTCCGAGTGAGGTGGTGATGAGCACGAAGGTCTGGTGGCAATCTAGTGGCAGACAAGTGGTGGTCCACATGCCGGGGAGATGGACCTAAGGTGGTAGGTCCAAGTGGTGGACCAGTGGACCCTGCAAGCAAATCACAGGCTACCACATGGCAAGGCATTAGGTAAAATCAAGCAAAAAATCAACGTTAAATAGCATAGTCTAGACTATAGAGAAAACTGAAAAATTTAAATGGTGCCTTGCATAAAAAAGATTAATTTTCTCAAGCGTTATTGTTTGCCCAAATATATAAGTATTATATATCATCGGAAAGCTCTCGAGACGATAAATCTATCCATGTAGTTTGTTTTAACAAAAATTAGATATTTCGAGAGAAATTTCAATAGGAAGAAATGAAAATATTTTTCAGTTAAGGAAAAAGGGACACTTGGCATGTTCTGATGCATTCTGGTCTTTTTCCCCCTCCTTTATATTCCTATTTCTTCTCAATTGTAAGGGTTCCAGAAAATTGGGAGAAATGCTCGAGATTTTCATGGTTTCCAGTTCTGAGTTTTCTTCAAGATTGTACAGGGCAATGTCCTTTTCCAAAGAATAGAGTATGATTCATGCTATAGGTGTTTCTAATTGTAGGTTTTTATGTATGTAAGGCATGCATAAATTTGCACAAAATTTGTCTCCGAAGTGTACTTTCATTTTATTCAAAGTAGATCCTTAATGAGGATCAAGTTTGTCATGAGCAGTTGTGTCTATGAGTGTAATGTTTTCTTGTAGGTAATCCTTCAAGGAAGATTTTAAACTCTATGAGCAAATATTAATAAAATAGGTTTCATGCTCTAGATTTGATATTTTCTGTGAATGAGCTGAGTAATGCATTTATGTAGGGCATTAAATGCAAAAATACTTAAGGATGAAGATGGATTTGCAGTAGAAGTTTTCATCTATAGTTTGATGTATGACTCTGTTGCCCTTGGATAAGGAACTAATCTTGCAATCAAGGGGATTCTCAAACATTTAAAAAATCCAAAATTAGAATATCTTTTGTTTTTTGTTCTATGGTAGTGTCCATTCATCTCATGATTCAAAACATTGTTGAGTTGTAAGTGTAGATCTAGCCCATCTACAGTACCCTCTTTGTTTTTGAACCTTTTGAGATCCATCTACTTTTGTTGATGTTGTCTTGTATGTAATGGGTCTGATTCAATGCATCAAAACTATACCTACCTAGGTTTTGTAGAGCTTGAAGAGTAGAAGGATTCATATCCTTGTTATGTTGTCCAAGCCTTGAAGTTTTCATAGATTGAAATTGGCTATTTCATAGATCAATTGTAGGTGTACTTGGGTTAACCAGTTTTGGTCAATAACAGTCATCCCAAGGGATTTCAAAGTCGGTGATCTCGTACTAAAGGAAAATCTCAGAAATCAGCAAGATCAAGAAAAGAAGGGGAAGTTCGAACCTAACTGGTTGGGTCCCTTTGTCATCATATCAGCCTACAGATCAAAAGCATACTAGTTATCAACTTCACAAGGGGAGGTGTTTGATGAACCAACCAACAACATCCATTTGAATAAATTCTACACTTGAGTCATCCAATGCACAGAAAAAACCAAAAAAAACAAAAAAATACAAAAATACAAAAAAATCAAAAAACAAACCAAAAAGTGCAATAAAAAAATGGTGAAAACCTAGAAATATGCGCTATTTGTGAGAGAACAGCTCCTCTATCTATTAGTACTTATATCTTTTGATCCATCTAGTCTCAACTAATAACCATCACCAAAACACTTGTAAATACAACATTTTCTTGGACATACTTAGTATAGTCACTGTCCTTGATTATCCATATCATATCCCACCATGGCTTGTTGATCAATGTGTATATCCACATCAATAAATATATATGACTAGGGGCAACATTCCTCTCATTCCAACAACAACAAACAAGGATCCCAACATACTAGAGAACCAATGTCAAAAACTACTCATCGGGCTAGAAAACAAGACCATTATGCAACTGCAACTTTAACACACACATGATGGATGATTTTTTGAATTATGATTTGTTTATATATTTAACATGAATCTTTGACTATTTTGTATCTTAATTTTTGAATCATTAGATCTCATGAGCTACTCAAGGATGCATTGAGCTAGAGAAGTGACGAAGGAATCTGATATTTTTCTTTGGTATTCTGTCTATGAGGCGATCATTCTTACAGTGCAAATTTGTCTCGAGACATGATTGGAAACATTTCATTGAAGAAATTTTCCACTTTGGACATACAAATAGTTAACTCTTGTCTATTTTACGCAAGAAACACTTGGGTCATCTTGGTTCAATTATACCTTGACACTTGTGTCATCTTGCAATATCAAAATCCATGTAAGTTATACTCAGGTCATTATGGTTCAATTATACCATGATGTTTGCATTAACTTTCAACATATCAAAAACTCAATGATGACGAAAAAGAGAATAAACAAGTGACTAAAGGGGAATGACAATGACATAATCAAAGTGATCATTTAGTTGCATATCATTTTAACTTGCATTAGTCTCTCACATCATAATCATTATTATACATCTCATTTTCAAGATACAACACACATCATTATCATTATCATGCATCTTATTTTCAAGATACATCATATCATCATTATCTAGACACATTCATCATTGCATCCATCATATGCATATCTATCACATCATCATGGAATCTTTCTTCACTTTCATATCTTCATCATTCTTCCAACTATAATATATCATGTATTATATAGGATGTATCTTTCCTGAAACCAGACATTTTGATCATGTCTTATACATGATATATCGTTCTTGAAACAAGACACTTTGATCATCTTTGTCTTATACAGGAGGTGTCATCCCTGAAACTAGACTTGATCCCAATCTTATCAATTCTATCTATCCCTTTCATCTAATCCATTCTATCATGTCTTATACAGGATGTATCTTTCCTAAAACCAGACATTTTGATCATGTCTTATACAAGACATATCATTCCTGAAACCAGACACTTTGATCATCTTTGTCTTATATAGGAGGCATCATTCCTGAAAGTAGACTTGACCTTAATCTTATAAATTCTAATCAATATTATCAATCTAATCCATATGATCAATCATATAATTATCCCCATACATGAGCATCACATACATCACATCACACACATCACACCATCTGCATCATCATCTACAAAAGTCATATAGATTAAAAACATATCATATAGCTCATCAAAATCAAAATCACTACATCTATTTCATATCATCATGCACATGTGTGACCACATACTAATCCAAAGAAAAATTAGTGATACAAGTTAGAACCAATCATCAGTTAGAACAAATAAATGTCCAAAGTCCCTAGATATCATATTCCATATCAAAAATCAATCAATCCAATTCCATATCGAAATCAATCAATCCAAGTTCCATATCGAAATTAGGACCCATATCGAATTAGGACCCATATAAAAAATCAAGGACCCATATCGACAGCAAAATCAGGACCCATATTGAATCGGGACCCATATCATATCAAGACCCATATCGAATCAGGACCCATATCGACAATCAGGATTCATACCAATGCGACCTTGGTGGACATGTGGGGCATGTACACGCTATGCCCATATTAGTCTTCCTCATTTCCTCAAATATTATTTTTAATAAAATTTATCAGTAGATAAATATAAAAAATTTAACAATTCAAATCATCCAACTTTCGAAAATCGTCCAGCATCGCAACACTGCCTCAGAAATCATAATTTTCTCAATTCATCTCCTAAGGGGGCATCATCAATATCGTTCATAAAATCTACATCTGGGGCATCATATCAACATTTCGACACAATATCATATCAATCAAACTTTGACAGCATATCCAACAAATTTTATTGGATTCAACATGTGCACACACGTCACTTCAAAGAGGGGCAAAATGTAGACGTATAAATCTAACCACTTTCCTAAATGAATATTTAATATTTATTTAAACCCCATTCCTCCTATTAATATAAATTCTATTTAATTAATTTCGTCACATTTATCTATTTGATTAAATGAATTACTTAATTTATTTAATTAAATTCATCTAAACCTTTTCTAGCCTTTAATTAAATAAATCACTTTATTTAATTAATTCCCCTTTCTCCTTTTTTAATTAAATTTACATTTAATTAAATTAATCCTTCCAAATAAATAAATCTAATTTATTTATTAAATCTCCCACTTGTATTTATGCAAGTTGTGTTAGGATCCGGGAAGGACAACTGAGAGGGAGTGGGGGGTGAATCAGTTGTCAAATAGTTCTTAGTAATTTATAAATCAAAACAGATTATTACAACTTGAAACTTAGTGCTAGTAAACCAAACTTAAGTGTCGGTAAAACAGATTAACCATTATAGAAGTATCGGTTTAACTTAATGTATGAAACAAAAAGAGAAACAACATCCACAACACATGACACAAATATTTTGACATGGAAACACTTTAAGGAGAAAAACCACGGTGGTAAACCTTACCCACAATCAGATGATACTACTGCAGATAGTAAGTGTATACAAATGGGGTCTGCACATGCACATAGGCCAACCGCCTAGAGCTCACTGCTCAATCACAAAATAGGAGTCATACTGACTACAATTGGATGGTTAAATCCAATAACAATGTACTACATCAGAATAGCATCTCCAATGCTGGATTCAGTACCAGTTTAAGCTATCAACATGAGTGTCAAACACCTTCATAACCTTCCTTCAACCTTTAGATAATGTTTGCATGATTCGCACAAGGATCTGCTTATTTTTTCTCTTCAATATTTACACACACTCATAATGATCGATCTTCAATAAGATCTTACAATCATATGTACAAAACCTAAGACCTATACAGGAGGTCCGCTCACTAAAGATATTACAATAAAATCAACTACAAATAATTCTTGATGCGATACAATATGTCGGCTCAATACATTTACCACATTATCCAATCAATAAACCATTTCCAAGACATGTCGTGCTGATCTGGTATAGATATCATGTACTGGTCCATAACCTAGACCTATCTACCGGTAAAGGCAAATCTGTCAACCTAATTAGACCAATAAGGAAAACACCAAATCGAAACATCCAATCCATGTCTTTGACATAACCAAATGATCTCTAGATGATAACAAGTTATCATCACTATTGGTGAACAATATAACCTATTGGTGAAGCATATACTAGTGACTGTGCATAAGCCACTAACCATGCCGGTGAACATAATGTGTCGATTCAACAATAAACCAAAATAAACAGAGTTCCAAATCAACAATGTAGACCTCCAAGAAGATAAGTGTTGACATCAACGACAAAACCAATGCAACACATGATGAAGTAATCCATAATACCAACAAGTTGCATCTATTTTAGTTGAAATAAAGTAATTTCATTTTAATTAAAATCCTTTTCCCTCCACTTGAATTTTCCTACATCTCCCCCTTGCCTCCTAAACCCCTTCTATATTCTTCTAATCCCTTCCAATTTATCCTAATTCATCTCCTAATTATTATTACATTCCTAAGAAAAGAGAAGTCACTTCTCAAAGCCTCCAAAGTCTTTGAAATGCATTAAAGGCTTTATGTCCTCAACATGTTAACCCTCAAAGTGTTCCTAACAATTAATGTTTAACTCAACCTTCTTGCATAGTTAGAGACTTTCCTCCAACTTAACCCTCATCTAACCCAAGGGTCTCATCAAGTATTCATGGCTTTAACCTTGGTTATCCCTTTAACCCTTGTAGAAGAGTTTACCCCTTAGGTAAAAGATTTATCCATTGGATAACCCTAACCTAACCTTAACCCTTACCTCCTAAGGTAACCTTCATGTCTTCTTAAGCATTTAATGCTTCTTACATCTTCTCTCAAGCAACCTCTTGTTGACAATTGTCACCATTTCATTGGTGAGAATTGTAAACATGGATTGATTAACTTGCAATCCCAGCCCTTGTTAAGATTATCCAATCTTGGCCATCCATTGCCCTATTTTCCCTATAAATAGAACTCTGATTGCTCATTTTCATAATCTCCAAGTTTTCATGCATCTACATTATAGCCTAAATTAGTAATCATTTAGTCTGTCTTTGTTAAATCATCATAATAGCATTTAGAAGCATTTAAATATATCATAGAATATTCATGCTAGGATAGTATATCATTTGTTAGGATAATATGCTAATCTTTTATCATATCATCATCTTTATGCTAGCTTAATCATCATAGTTTCAATATCATACATCTTAGAATGCATTCATACATTTAAATCAAAGATCACTCGTTCTTGGAGTTGTCATTCCTAAGTCACTTTTCTCGATGATTTGAGAGAAAAACATTGACTTTAGGGATCCTGTGAGATAGAGAACAATGGGACACCCCTTGGGAAGTTGAACTGATTGAATCAGTTCATATACTTGTACCAAGAATCTCATTAGTGTGTAGGTGTTCTAGATTTGAGTTATTCATTTTCGACACCACATTTCCCCACATACAAGTCTTATCTTGTACTTTTGTAGCCACTGAAAGATTTTTCTTAGGACTACAATATGGCCTTCTCATGTCTTTGATTTACCTAAGAGATCATCCACATAATCCTCCATAACATCATGTAATATAAAAAATGTGAGTTCCTAGTTGAGGGCCTTATAGTCCTAGCATATGATGTTCCTTAGTCCAATAGGGTATGTGTCATTGTTGGTTCCAATTCCCCCTAGCATTAAGAGACCTACTCCTACCTCTGTGATAACACCATTCTACCTCACCTTACAAAAACCCAACAATAGACTTTCATTCATCAATCTTCCTATTACACTATTCTTCGAGATGCCCTATTTCAAAGGAACTTCGATGGAACCCTCCGAAGGTGTCTAGACAAAGAGGAGGCTGAATGAGTATTACACAAGGTACACAAAGGTATATATGGGGCGCACCCGAGTGTTATCACCTTGGCTAAGAAGCTACTACATAGAGGATACTACTAGCCCATAATGGAACATGATGCATATCATTATGGCAAGAAATATGTGCCTTGTCAAAAACATGGTGATAAGATTTATGTGGCATCTTAAGACCTACAACCACTCATTACACCATGATCCTTCTAACAGTGGGGACTCAATCCCATCTATAATTTAATTCATCCTTGTTCATCAAATGACCATAAATTCATCATCATTTCCACATAATACTTCACCAAGTGGGTAGAAGCCATACCATTCACCTTTCACTAGTGGAAAATATGATGCTATAAGCCACTATGGAATCCCTAAATTTATCATGGAAACTGGTAGACATTTCAAAACTTAGGATGTGAAAGAACTATGCCAAAAAAAATTCATACAATACCATTTTTCCACTCCATATTACTTGCAAGGTAATGGTCAAGCTAAGGCTTCAAACGAAGCCCTTATGAAGTTTCTCAAGAAGACAGTCAATGAAGCTATCATGATTGGCACTTGTAACTCCATCCTACTCTTTGGGCCTACTGTACAAGTATCCGTACATCCATAGGAGCCAAATCATATTCCCTCATCTTCTTCTTTGAAGCCATCCTCCCTCTTGAGATTGAGCTCCCCTAGCTTCAAGTGTCCCTACAATTTATTCTTTCTAATGAAGAATACAAAGTAGCCAGACTACAAGAGCTTGAATTACTAGATGACAACATCTCAAGGCCTTGAATCATCTTCAAGTTTATGAGAATCAAATTTTCCTAAGCTATAACAAGAAGGTCAGGACCCAATAATTTGACATTGGTGACCTCTTCCTCATGGAAAATTAAAAGAATCTTTCAGATGAAGAAAAGAAGAGCAAGTTCAAGCCTAATTGGTTGGGACCTTATCTCATCATTGCAAAATATGGTTTTGGAGCATATCAATTGGCTACTCTTGAAGGAGAACCATTAGATGAGCCCATGAATATCCTACACCTTAATAAAATTTATGCCAAGACTTCAGGGAATCTTAATTTTGAAAAGGGGTTTTAAAAAAATTTAGAAAAACAAGAAAAATACAAAAAATGAAAAAATAAAAAAAAATATAGAAAAATATTTTCCAAACTTCTTGTTTAGATTTGAAAGGATGTGGCTGAACCATCCTAACCTTGAGAAGGCCATTGAGAAGTGGTGGTCTATTGATGTCAAAGATAGCGCGATATATAGAATTGCGAAAAAATTAAGGTATGTGAAAGATAATATGGAGAAATGGAACAAGGAAGTTTCTGGGGATCTTTTTGCTACCAAGTCCAAAACCCAACTTGAGCTTAAGGAATTATAGGATAAAATCCAAACTAGTGGATATAATGAAGTGTCTACCAGGGAGGAAAATGAAGTTCTTGTTAAGTATCATAAGATTATCAAAAGAGAAGAAGAATTTTGGAAACAACAATCCAGATCTCTTTGGCTTAAAGCTGGGGACAAAAATACTAGGTTAGTCCATATGACTGTTATGAAACACAAGGCTGCAAATAGGATCTCAAAGTTGAGAATTGGGGGAACTGAAACTAGGAAGGATAATTTGATTGGGAATGAAGCCAGGAATTTTTTCAAATCTCTTCTCAGCAGATTGTGGTTTGGATGGTCGTTCTCAGAGGGCCCTCTTAGAGACCATTCCTTCCATCATTAATGATGTTCAGAATAAGGCTTTGGTGGCTATCCCCTCCAAGGAGGAAGTTAAGAAAGCAGTTTTCTCCTTTGATGGCAATAAAGCCCCGGGTCTGGATGGGTTCCCATTGTTCTTCTTTCAAGCCTTTTGGAACATTCTCAAATGTGATGTGGTTAAAGGTGTGCAAGAATTTTTTGGGGCTAGGATTATCTTCAAGGAACTCAATGCTACTTTTTTGGTTCTAATTCCCAAATGTCCTTGGGCTGATTCTATGGATAAGTTCTATCTGATAAGATTATGTAATTCTTTCTATACAATTATCTCGAAGTTGGTTACTAGCAGACTGTTAATGACTCTCCCATGTATAATTTTACCCCAATGGAGTGGCTTCGTTCCTTGTAGACAAATCCTTGACTCTATCATTACTATTCATGAAAATATACACTCGCTAGTGGAATCGAAGAAGCACGGCTTCCTGATGAAGTTGGACTTGTCTAAACCCTATGATCATGTGGACTGGGGCTTCTTGGGTAAGGTGCTTGGTGCTTTTGGCTTTAGTGATAGGTTTATTCACTTGATTGACCAGCTTATCTTGACTCCTTAATTCTCTATCATTGTGAATGGTGTGCCTTCCCCCTTCTTTAAAAATTCTAGGGGCATCAGGAAGGGGGATCCTATCTCCCCTATTCTCTTTATTATTCTGGTTGAATGTCTAGGTAGATTTATTAGCAAATTTTTTTCGCAAGGCCTCTTGTTGTGAATCTCTCCCTCTTCTAGTTTCAAAGCCTATTCCCATGAGAAATTGTTGATGATACCATCTTAATGGGCACTTCAACCAATCAAAGAAGCTTCCACTATGAAGAACCTTCTCAAAACTTATAGTTTTGCTTTGGGTCAAATGATTAATTGGCAGAAAAGATCTATTTTCTTCTTCAACACCCCAAAGGACAAAAAGTTTAGGATGGCATGGATCCTTGGTTACCAAATTGGAAAGCCCACATCTATTTACCTAGGTCTTCCTTTGGGAATGAAACCTACGGAGTTGTTTTGGAACAATCTTGTTGATAGATTCAGTAGGAAGATAGTTGGTTGGAAAGGTACCCTTCTTAGTCAACCTGGTAAAATCTATCTTTTAAAATCTTCTCTCTAGATTCTTCCAGTTTATGCTTTAAGCCTATTCATAATTCTTGGAAAATTTGTAGATGCTATTGAGAAAATTCAGAAAGTTTTCCTCTAGTCTAGGGTTCAGGAGAAGAAATGAGTTGCCCTCATTGCTTGGGAAAATGTTTGTAAACCCAAAAAGGTGGGGGGTTTGGGTTTAAAAAATATTAGAACCTTGAACAAGACCCTTCTAGCGAAACAAATCTGGAGAATCTATCAGGAAAATAGAGAGTGGAATGATATCTGGAAGGCTAAGTACTTACGTGTGGTCCCTACCATGGAATATTTCCTTTCCTTTGATCAGATACAAAGTGGCTCTATAATTTGGAACAATGTTATCCATGCTAAAGGTGTTGTAAGTTTAGGCAAAGTTTGGGCCATAGGTAATGGAAGGAAGGTGGATTTATGGGATGATGCCTAGATTGGAGGAGCCCCTCTCAATAATTATTGTAGTCACATAAATCTGTCTATCTTAATTAAATGAATATTTGCTATTTATTTGATTACAAACCCACTAGCCATCAGTTAATTAAATTAACATTTAATTAATTCCTCCTTCAATCATTCTCCTATTAATTAAATAAATTATTAAATTTATTTTACTTAATTCATTAAATCAAAATTCACAATCAATTAAATGAATCAATTCTATTTATTTCATTTAATCCGCTTTTCCTCTTTTAAATAAATTAAATAAAACATTTATTTAAATCATTAAAAATCCCCCCCACTTTCATTCTCCTAAAAATGCAACTTGCACCTATTTGTTGAAATAAATGAATTTTATTTTAATAAAAATCCTATTTTCCCTCACCCACCAAACCCACTTGCAATCCTAACCCCCTTCTAGATTCTTTTAACTTCTTCCTACTTAGCCTAATCCATTCCCTAGTTATTGTCACATTCCTAAGCAACTTGGAGTCACTTCTCAAGGACTTCAAAGTCTTTGAAAAACATAAAATGCTTTGTGTGTCCAACAAGCTAACCTCTAAAGTCTTCCAAACCACTTATGGCTCTTACATGACCATTAATCGTTAACTCAACTTGCACCCATGGTTAAGGACTTTGACCCCTAGCTCAACCCTCATGTGACCCATGTGTCTCCTCAAGCATTTATATTCTTTGACCATGGTTATCCTCACTAACTCTTGCACAAGAGTTTATCCATTGGATAAAACCATTATTCTTTGAATAATGAATTTTTTCACTCAACCCAACCTTAACCTTAACTCCCAAGTTAACTCTCAGGTCATGTCAAGCATTTAATGCTTATTCCCTCTCTTCTCAACCCCTCTCATGTTGACACTTGTCATCCTGGGATTGGTTTGAAAGTCCTCACATGGATTGAATATCATTCAATCCTAACCCTTGTTGAGATTATTCAATCTTAACCATCCATTGCTCCATTTTTCCTATAAATAGAGCGCATTTCTTCATAATCCAAATCCTGAAAAACATGTATGCATCTAAGTTATAGAGAATTTTAGAGAGCATTTTAGCATAATTAGTCATATTCACTCTTTTGGTTAAAATTAACAAATAGCATTTAGATAACTCATCTTTCTTTGATTATTAAGCTTGCATTTGCATACTTTCATAATCATCTACAATCTTGAACCTCCATAAGGCATCCATAGTGGAAAAAGCTACTGAGAGCTACACTAATTTGGAACTTGGAGAGATGAGGAACAAGGGAGAAGGAGCTAAGAGCATGGTAGAAGGCATTTGGAGATGCCTTGTTGTATTTGCTTCATAGTTAAATATTTTATCATGTTTTTAGTGTCTCTTTTGGTATGCCTGCTTAGACTAGTTTTTGGTTGATTAACACTAATGTTTGTCTTTGTTTCTTGTATTTTTGTGTGTTATACGACCACAGGCTTTTGTCTAACCATTGCCCATTTTGCAATGCATCATTTGGTGAACCCGATGTGAATCCAACAACATTTTTTTTAACAAACTAAATTTTTGACTGTTTAGCTTGACACACAGGTCGTGCTTTGGTGCTTTTGTTCACGTTTTAGCGCTATTGCAATTTGATATTTTAGTGCTATTATTTTTACAATAGTGCTATTGTCTCAAATTTAGTGCTATTGTCCATATATTAGCGCTTTTGACTCTTAAGTAGCGTTTTTGTCCATATTTTAGCACACTTGTATTGCTGTTTAAATATTTTACTTTAGCGTGTTTGTCTATACTTTAGCGCGTTTGTGTTAAGTAGCACTTTTGTTGTCACACAAAGTAGCGCTATTATAACAGAATCTTGTAAAAAAAGGCCTTGTAACCGATAATATTATTTTTTAGGCTTGTGGAAGCCCACCATATTTTTGGATTTTACTAACGTTTCATTTCATGTGCAGGTTTTAAACTAACCCTTTTGTTACTTAAAAATCAAAACACTTTCATTTGATGCTCTAAAAAAATCACAAACTTTCATTTGGTGCTCTAAAATAAAATAAAATCACAACACAATTTTGTTTACTTGCAAGCTAGGAAACAAACTTTCATTTGGTGCTCTAAAAATCACAACACAATTTTGTTTACTTGCAAGTTAGGAAACAAATCTCTATTTTGGTGCTTAAAACAAGACAAGGCAAAATCTCATTTCTTGCATCAAATTTAAGAAAATTCACAATCAACACTTCAACTTGTTGTGCAAGTAAAAAGAACAATCAACTTGTCTCATTTTTGCAAAACGATTTTACTTCATGCATACGTGTTTCAATTTCAGTTGACCAAGTTTTCAAATTCTAGTTTACTCAAACATATTGCCTTTGAAGTTAAAAAGAACATCATGGTTGTTGGAGCAACATCTCCAATTAGATAGAACATCATTTCAATGACAAGTTAAAAAGAACAAGTGTATTTTGTGTTTGGTACACTTGTTCAAAGGAGTTTGTCGATTGGTCCTACTTCTAACACACACTATCCTCTCCCTTCATTTTCGTGGTCCTAGGTGCAAGAGAAAAGTGTTAGTAACACTCAAAATTTCATCTTTTTAAGAGAGGCCTTCCAAGAGACACATCACTCTTGGGAACGACCTCGTGCGGTAAATCCTTCGAGCTACTATAGAAATTAGGTGAGAGTGAAAGTTGTAGCCTTGGGTATAGTTGTTCCTACAGTGTAACTTGCTGAAAGCACAAATGGGCCCCACCACAAGTTACAAGGCTCTTAAGTGAGTCACTGCAGAATGAACTTATGTCCAAAAACATAAAAAATTACTAAACACCTTTAAGTAGAAGCCCACCCATTCTATTGATTGAGGATATTTATGATAAATTCAGTGCAAGAGCATAGAAGGTTTTGCTCCCAAGATACTCACCATACATATTTCCTTGAGTAGAAACATAGCTTTTTGAAAGGTTACTTGTAGCCTGATAAAAGTGGTGACTCCCCCATCATAGGGATCATCTATTTGTTATGCTCATGCAAGACTTAGTATATCACATCCTTACCTGCCATGATGGGATTCATAAGGTATGTAGTACCAAAGTCGAAGAAATATCAACATGTGGGCTGAAATTATTGCAACTAGCCATTTGACCTTAGGGATAAAGAGTGTTTGAAGTGTTTTCATTTTTGAGTCAAGACCAGTGCAAATTGAGTCGACTTCAGGCTTTGGGAAACACCTAAAATACATTTGAAGGAAAGGTTCATAAAAAGTTCAAAAAGATTGGGTTGATCTAGACCCATACTTGTGCCTTTTGAGGCAACATTCTTGTGTTTGTGTGCTTGCTTTGTTTTCTTGTGAAAGACACATCATAAAAATCCAAATCCAGAACAAGTATTCATCCAACACAAAAAAAATTCAGCAAAACAAGAGATCAAAACGAAGTGTCAAATTATATGACCATTCTTCACATCTTGAGAAAGTAGAATCTTCATCAACACATCAACTTGAAGAAAAGACCATTGAGCTCAAAGGCTCTTATCAAAAAGAGGAAATTCTTCTATCTTAATAGACAAATCTTTCTCTCATAGAGATTTTCTACATCACATGCGTCTCTATCTTCAAGGGAAATCAAACAAGTTTGATCAAGAGTCATTAAACCACAGAGTTTTTATGCAATATCGAGCTTTGCGTTATCACAAGAACAAAGGAGGAAAAATCAATTTTGACTTTTTTCCAGACATTTGTATCACATATAACGTAGCTCAGGAAGAACCACCAACTCCTGAAAGAGAAGAGGAGGAATTTTTCCCCTATGTAACATAGAGTTTTTATTGAAGTTAGCATCTCATCCATTCCCTCGTTCACACATCATCAATCCATTTCAACTCTCAAAACATCAAGGGGTTTTCATCCTAAGTTCTATTTTTGATATTGCTTGAAATCAAACACAACACATCACTTTTAGAGTGTCTCTACATCTAGGCTAAACACATCCTAAGAGGCATTTCTACACAGGATAAAACTATTTTCTGAGTGCATCCTCTCATTACTAGGTAGTTGAGTCTGTAATACATCTCAGATTTCTCTACACCTTATCACATCAAACTTTGCCAATCCAACACAACAAGCAATTCAAGAAAGAACTCTGGTAACATCTACCTTTAGTGCTAGGGATTTGTATGCAAAACACTTCACTGAACATCAATCTCTCATTTCATCAACAACTCATCATCATTTTCATCCAACTTCAACAAAAACTTATAAACAAAATGGCTCATACTAGATCACAGTCTAGATTACAAGAAATTGAGGAGGAAGAAAAAGAAAATATCTATGAGTTCCAAGAAGCCCTAGGAGGAAATATAAATGATGAAAATCCCAGTACTCCTACTCCTGCGACAATAGAAAGGGCACAGCACAACCCTCTCTTTAATCAATTGTTTGATGAAATACTCAGGAGAAATGCCGATGCTCACTTTTTAAGACTTGCTCAGGAAGGGGCTAAACTACCCTCTGACTTTGATGTTGCACAACTAAGACAAGCATCAGAACGCCAAAGTCATAATGAGGATGAAAGAGGTCGAGATCACATCAGATACAACCTTCATCAAGGTAATCCCCCACCTCCTCCTCCTCCAAATGAAATAGACATATTGTGGCAACAAGTCCAAAATCTCACCCAACAACTTCATAGTGGTGTAAAAACTAAACAATTTTCACTCAATGACATTTTTCTGTATCCATTTGATAGGAATCTTCATATGCCACCTTTTCCACAAGGGTTTGAAACACCCAAGTTTGAAAAGTATAGAGGAAAAGGAGATCCTCATGATCATGCTAGAGAATTCCATTCAGCTTGCCTTGAAGTGGCATACGAGGATACATACCTAATGCACCTTTTTCCCCAAAGCTTGGGAGGAACAACCACATCATGGTTTTCCCAATTACCAGGTGGCATTAGGACATTTGAATAACTTATCCAGAAGTTCCTGGCACACTACTCACACAATATTGATTGTGATATCACAATGGCTGATCTATGTAACACTAAGCAAAAACCAGGCGAGCTATTTTCAGTTTTTCTGCAATGATGGCATCAAATGTCTAGCAGACGTTCTCTTAAATTACCCAAACAAGAATTAGTGGAAATATTTATTTCCAACTTAAACAAAGAAATGGAATTTCACCTAGACGTCAAAGACACAGACTCTTTCAATGAAATGGTCACCAAAGGTTTAAAATGTGAGCTGGCTCTCATCAAAAAAGGACTTATCAAGATATATAATGAGCCAAAGGATGGCCCTCGCCCATGCTTCAATAGTGACAAGCCTAACTTCTAGAATGAAAACAAAAACATCGTCAACGATGGGGTTGTGGATGCAAGAACTATCAAAAGTGCACAACCTATGGTTTGATTTGTAGGACAGAACCCCCCACCCAAAAATAACATAGTTACTCTTCCAAATCAAGGACGCAATGTCCCTCAAGAGGAACCCTAACAACATCACCAAAATTTTAAACCAAAATGAACATACACTCCCTTAGGGGAACCCATCGAAACAGTGTTACATCAGTTGGTTTCTCAAAATCTGGTGACCTTGCCCAAAACATCAAATTATGAACCTCAAGTCAAACCTTCATGGTGGAGGGATACTGAACATTGTGACTTCCATCAAGGGAAAGGACATAAGACAAGCAATTGTCATAGATTGAAAGATCTTATTCAGGATCTTATTGACCGAGGTGAAATCAAAATCGAAGTTAATGACCCAAAGACAATAAAAAATGATCATCTCATGTTTAAAAATCCACTTCCATCACAAGATCAAAGGAGTCCTTCCACTTCAGGGAGAAACACGGATACCATTGATTATATGCAAGCCACATATAATTATACTATAAATCACCTATATGATGTCAGTGAACAAATTGCAACTATTACCATAAAAAATCCCAGCTCCACTTGCAATGTTGTTACATGTTGCCACAAGATTACCATTAAAGAAGCTCCACAAGGCACCCCATCTATCCCAAATCAGCATAACCTTGTGGAATAGTTAGACAAAAACCCGCACTGATATCTATCTTAGAGCTATTGCGCCTATCTCCATCCCATAAAACAATCTTGGATCAAGCTCTCCAAGAGGCGTCAGTCCCTGCAAACCTAAATATAGATTAGTTCCAAGCTATGGTTGGAAACCTAAGATCATCACCTTGTCTCACTTTCTCTAAAAGTGACAACTCATCCTTCTAGCAACCTCACAACACCTCACTCCACATTGAAGGGTTTATCAACCAACATAGGATCAAGTGAGTCTTGATCGATAATGGAGCATGCCTGACTATTTGTATGCTACAATTAGTCATAGCTTTGGGATATGCAATTGAATCAGTGGATCCCTAGAAGAAGATAACAATCAAAGCCTATGATGATGCAGAGCATTCATCCAAAGGATTTGTTGTGCTACCAATCTGAGTGGGCCCTATGGTGAAACACATCATCTGTCAAATGGTGTAGAAATCACAATCCCGAGAGATGCAAATCCCTTTGCATATTGTCATAATATAAGTCATCAACTAGAGATTACCATTCCCAACAATAGAGAAGCCACCTCCTGAGATTACCATTCCCAACAATAGAGAAGCCACCTCCTCCACATCATATGTAAGTCTAGCCTCTCTTTCCAATTCAAACACCACTATACCCAAGCAAGAGAAGCTCAAGAAGAAAATAGCAGAGGAAGGTCCTGGAGAGTACAATCTAAGCCAGCTCTTTTGTGTTGGACAAATGCTTACTTCTCCTAGAACTCATGGTAAACCTCAACAGTTACTTCAAAGACCATTGGTCCAACTAGCATGCACTTTGACGCCTTTCATCCTTGGAAAGAGTCAAGAAGAAGAGACCAGAGATGAGGACTTAGCAGAATGGATCTATAAGGATCCTATCACCACAAACATCCCACAAGCTAAGCTTCCCATAGATAAATATGGAAAGGGCCTTCTCATTATGCAAAGAATGGGTTATGATGGTTAGAGTGCTTTGGGACCTTGCAAGCAAGGATGACATGAGCCAATACAGCCGAAATTAAAGCCCAAAGATAACACAGGACTAGGCTTTCAAAAGGAGATCCTTCCTAAGCTCAGATTCAAAGGGAAACCCAACAAACCTCTATATCAACCTACTATAAAGAGGTCACCTTTTATTATATCAGCAACACCATGCACCATAGAAACTACCCCATTGAAGCTAAAAATCCTAGCAAAACCATCCACAACACTAGTCATCCCACCAAGCAAACCAGCAACCCCATTAGCAGCAACAACTGTATCAAAACCCATAGCAGTATCAACAACACTAGCAATTCCAACAGAAGTAGCAAAATCAACAATGCCAATACTCTCCATATCAGATTCACTAATCCCCATCATCCTTCTTGTAGCACCAATCATTCCATTTGTCAAGGTACATCAGCTGATCACACCTGCAGTGTTTAACTCAAAAGATATGCAAATATGGTATAGCAATCAGATCCTAGAAAGTGACTTAGAGATCGACTCACATGAGTGGAAATTTGATTCAGTACATCTAAATACTTCAAATGAGGAAGACGCATCACCCCCTCCACCTCACAAAGACATCCCTATTTATAGAGAAGCATAGATAAAGACCTCTTGGGTTCCTGAGTTGGAAACTTCTTCCACAGACCCTACATCACATCCTATGCCAAATTCTGACAGGGAGAGTACCATCAATGACCTTCACAACAACATCTTAACCCTCACTGACACATATAACAAACTTAACCTAATCGATGAGGTAATGCCCATTATCCATCCTGAACTCATCGAATGGAACCAACCTAATCCCCCATGTCTTGACCATTTCTAAAATGATGAGGTGATCATTGACTTTTTGGAACTACAAGATAACATACCAAGTAGGGATCACAAAGCTGGATTCACCATTGAACTTAATAGCACAACATACTTTAGGGCAGATGCCAAACCTTTTAGCTACAAAAATATAACAATAAAACATGGATCTTCCAGTGAAAACCACACTGTGGCACTGTTTGATCCCACAAAAGTAAAAAGAAAGAGCGTATCCAATGGTGAAAACCTCTCTGAGGCACCTGAGGATGAAAGGTTTGACATTCTCCTCTCTAGTACATAGTAGGAATGATCAACAATTCTCATTGAAGAGACAAAAGAATACAACGTGGGGACTCCAGAAACTCCTCACCACATACATCTGGCATCTCTTTTAACTCCAAAGGAACAACCTAAGTTTGTTAAATTCTTCCAAAAGCACCAGATTAACTTTGCATGGTCATATGTAGACATGCCTGGTCTTGATCCTGATTTAGTAATGCATCACCTCACCATAGCAGAAGGAGCCAAACCTGTCAAACAGAAGCTTTGCAAGAAGCATCCCCAGATTGTGGTGCTCATCAAAGCAAAACTCAAGAAAATCCTAGATGTTGGTTTCATTAGACCAATGGATTATACAGATTGGATATCCAACATTGTGCTTGTTGGCAAATCAAATGGAGGCATCCGTATTTGCACTGACTTTAGAGATCTGAACAAAGCATGTCCTAAAGATAACTTCCCCCTACCAAACATTGATATAATCATGGACCTAACAGAAGGACATGCCATGCTTTCTCTCATGGATGGCTTTTTCAGGGTACAACCAGATAAAGATCGCACCAGAAGATCAACATAAGATGAACTTCACATGTCCATGGGGCACATATTGCTGGAATGTCATGCCTTTTGGTCTAAAGAATGAAGGGGCAACCTATCAAAGAGTAATGATCACCAATTTTCATGACATGATGCAGACCATAATCAAAGATTATGTTGATGACTTATTGGCAAAATCACTAACAAGAGAAGGTCATCTAAAAATATTAGAGAAAATCTTTGACAAACTGGAAAAATATCATGTTTGACTCAACCCAAAGA
Organism: Cryptomeria japonica; assembly: GCF_030272615.1. Lineage (NCBI taxonomy): Eukaryota > Viridiplantae > Streptophyta > Pinopsida > Cupressales > Cupressaceae > Cryptomeria > Cryptomeria japonica. The sequence continues at coordinate 777,531,492 of NC_081411.1, read as the reverse complement.
AATGTGTCTTTGGAGTAACCTCAGGGAAACTTCTAGGATACATTGTCTCAAGTAAAGGTATTGAGGTTGATCCTGCAAAGGTCAAAGCAATCATGGACATGCCACCACCAAATAACATCAGTCAGCTAAGGACATTACAAGGACAACTCCAATCCATCTGAAGATTCATTGCACAACTGGCAGATAAGTGTCACCCATTTACACACCTGTTACACAAGAACATCTGCTTTCAATGGGATACCAGATGCCAGCAAGCATTCCAGATGCTTAAAGATTATCTCATGAATACACCATTGCTGATCCTACCAGATCCGAGTAAGCCTCTACTACTCTATATATCAACAATAAATACAACATTGGGTGTACTATTGGCACAACACAATGCAGAAGGGAAAGAGTGTGTTGTTTACTACATCTCTCGCACACTGGTTGGCTATGAACTCAATTACACACCTATTGAGGGAGCTTGCCTAGCAGTAATCTTGGTATCCACTAAACTGAGGCACTATCTATTGACACATAAAGTACAACTCATTGCAAAGATTGATCCACTCAAGTACTTACTCAGCAAAGCAGCATTGACTAGCCACTTGGCCAAATGGGTGATGATTCTAAGTGAATTTGACATCGAATATGTGGACCGTAAGGCTATCAAAGGCCAAGTTATTCCAGATTAGTTGGCCGATGCACCCCTCATAGGTGATCATCCTCTCATTTCCAATTTTCCAGATGAAGAGATATTCATGATCACAGTAGCACAACCATGGAGACTATACTTTGATGGTTCATACACTAGGCATGGCTCGGGGGCAGGCATTCTATTTATCACACCTCAAGGTGACAACATCCTAAAGTCTTACAAGCTCACATTTCCATGCATAAACAACATAGCTGAATATGAGGCCTTGATCACAAGACTTAGACTAGCTATACAATAGAACTTACAAGAACTACAAGTATATGGCGACTCCCAACTGGTCATTCAACAAGCAACAAATGAATATCAGACCAAGGATGACAAAATCATACCGTACAAACAAATGGTGGACAAATTAAAAACATCATTCACTACTATCACCTTTAAGTAGATACCCATAGATCAGAATCGAGCTGCTGACGCTATGGCTACCATTGCATCTCTCCTTGATCTTCCATAGAATTCAACATGCTACAAGTTCTTGGTCAAACAACTTTGGATTCCCGCTTATGATATCCCTAAATTCAAGATGATATGTCACCTTATCGATTTTGAATCCCCATGGTATGATGAATTCTACACCTACGTCCATGATAACACACTTCTTCCTAACCAATCGAATAACCAACATAAAACCTTTATTCACCAAACCGCTCGATATACCATTATTGCCGAAACCCTATACCGATGCAGTCTTGATGGTACTCTCCTTCGATGTTTGGAACAAGATGAGATAACAAAGGCCTTGCAAGAGGTACATGAAGGAATTTGTGGAACTCATGCAAGCGGTCTATCACTAGCCAAGAAACTCATGCGCATCGGATACTATTGGCCATCCATGGAAAAAGACTCCTACTATTTTGTTAGAAAATGCAAGAAATGCCAAGTTCATGGAGACCTGATACATGCACCAGCACATGAATTACATCCAATCACAACACCATGGCCTTTTTGTCAATGGGGCCTTGACCTTGTATGTAAAATCCATCCATCTTCATCCAACGGCCATAAATTCATTATTAATGCCACTGAATACTTTGCAAAGTGGATCGAAGTTGTTCCCCTTACCCAAGTCACTGGCAAGTAGATCACCTTATTCATCCTTAATTACATCATCTGCTAGTATGGTGTACCCATGTCCATCAACACACATAACGGTCTTCCTTTCAAAAATCAAGTTGTCTGTGAGCTCTGTGAGAAGTTTCATATCCAACACCGCTTTTCCACTCCCTATTACCCACAAGGAAATGGTCAGGCCGAAGCATCAAACAAGAACATATTAAGAATCCTCAAGAAGACAGTCAATGATGCCCACCATGATTGGCATGTTCAATTAAATCCAACACTATGGCATACCAAACTAGCATTTGAACCCCAATAGGTGCAACTCCCTACTCATTGGTCTATGGAGCAGAGGCTATTTTACCTATTGAAGTTGAGATACCATCTCTATGGGTTTCCTTGCATAATCTCATAGATGATGAAGCATACAGAGTCTCACATCTTCAGAACTTAGAGCTACTTGATGAGAAATGACAAGCTGCATACAATCACCTCAAGGCCTATAAGCAGCGCATGAGCAAAAGCTATAATCATCGGGTTAGACCTCATACATTTGAGGTAGGTGATCTTGTTCTTCAAGAGAATCTTTGTAACCAACCAAACAGAGAACATCAGGGAAAGTTTGAATCAAACTAGCTAGGTCCATATGTTATCACTGTTGTATTTGGGTCTGGGGCATATCAGTTGGCTACGTCCGAAGGATAACCACTAGCAGATCCGATCAACAACATGCACCTCAAACGGTTCTAAACATAAGCCGGTACAGAGCATCAGGCTCCCCTACATGCCGGAAAAAACACCAAAAAAATTCTGAAAAATGTCCTGAAGAAAATACAAAAACATCAAAATAGTAAAGAAAAATCATGCATCCAAATGGTGAACAACCACTCCGGTGGCACCTTGGGTAAGTGCGATGGTGAAAAATTGGCAAACAGGCGCCACTCGTAAAGGCTATGGCTCCATTGTCTTTCAGACTTGTTACGATCACATTCATTTCATCCATTCCTCCATTTGTCCAAACCATGGCTTGCTATTGATCTGCAATCAAGGATAGTACTTCATGTGTCTCGCATCTCGCTTTTTCATAAGTCATGTCTAAACTAGGGGCAATGCCCTTAATCTATTTGATGGATGTGGATTCTACATTTTTTTTTTATTCATTGAGTTCTTCATTGGAAAATTGTCTCATCAAAATACCAAAAACATTCCGAAAAATGTCTCACAAAATTGAAAAACATTCAAAACTATCTCATAAAATACCAAAAACAATGGAAACCAATCAAAATCCAAAAACATTAGAAAACATCAAAAATCAAATCAAACACATGGTAATGCTTTGTACATACATTTTTCAGAGTAGATACAAAACAAACATTGTGAAATACTCAAACGATGACCACTTATCACATCAACCAAACAATCAACACCAACACGCCAACTATCTTAAACAAAGGATGCATCCTTCCTTACCATAACAAAGACAAGATGACATTTTTCTTTGACAAGAAAATTCTATTTAAAGCTATCAAGTACTTGGTTGGTTTGTAGGTTATTTATTCATTTATATCAGGTTCCTATGCTACTTTGACATATCCACCAGTGATTAGAGTGGCCAGGATGGTTCCTACACATTGTTTGTATATCTTCTGTGAGTTATTCTAATGAAATTTTGGGGCATGTACTAATGGTGTCTACGTGGGAAGTTCACTAAGCTATGTGATCATATGCAAAATACAGTCATGGATCACTATGGCTTGCTGACTACAGTGTATACCTCAACCATATGAGCATGAACCATTATGGAGGGTCCATATTCTTTATTCTTTATTTATGCTACTTGTTTGCAGGTACAATGCTCAATGATGAAAATAAAGCACTATGGATCGTTATTCTATCTCATCTGTATATATTGCATTTTGTTGCATTCCATCCATCCATACATTTATAATAGCTGCATATCATTCATACATAGTAATGACAATGGGTGCATACTCTATTTCACTCTTCTTCAATAGGAATAGGTCCTCCATATCTTCTATCTAACATTGAATCCACCCCCTCATCCTCCCTATCTTGATCATCAACATCATCATAACCCTTCATCATTTCCCATCAACTCAATCAAGCTACATTCATCACCATCCATCTCTAATAGGAGGGGTTACATTTCCTATCCTAAGTCATCCTATAAGCTAGGCAAGTTACTCTATCTGCACAGGTACATCGACTCACACACACCTAGACTATCAACAGATACTTTGATCAAGTATCTTCGGGTCTCACTAGGTAATTGATCATGGTAATCCTAGACTACATCAGGCATTTATCATAATGACCTAGTCTCAACGGGGCTGCTATGATTCACCACAACCATCCATCACATGCACACACTATCAATTGATCAACCAATCAAACACAATCTAATTGACAATTACACCAATTGTCTAAGTCTCAACGAGTATTTTGCTTCATATACCTTGACTTCATTGGACAATTACATCAATTGTCTAAGTCACATCAGGTCACTTTGATTCACTTACTCAGACTTTATCTTGTCCAAGAGACCAACTGACATCAACTGTCATGCTTTGACTCGACCAGGGCAATTAAACTGATTGCACCAGATTGTCCAACAAATTTTGATCAATTGTATAGCATCAATCCAAACCACACACTACATCTACTCTGTATCTCTTACATGACCTAAGGGTACTCATTGGCTTGTTTTTTCCTCGTATTAACTCCATTTTCTCTCATTCTTTCACCATTAGTTCTTATTTCTTCTCTTCTACCTCCCTTCCAATTTTCATTCTTTTTCGAGAGATCGCCCGATTTTTTGAAATTTTTCAGCTCATCTCTCGAGGGGGCATACCACCCATTAAATTAACATTTTATGGGGCATATTTCTTCACACCTATTTTTCTTTCTTTGAAATAATGCCATAAACCGCACCGTCTCAAAGAGGGGCAAATGTAGTCACATAAACCTGTCCATCTTAATTAGATGAATATTTGCTATTTATTTGATTAAAAACCCACTAGCCATCAGTTAATTAAATTAACATTTAATTAATTCCTCCTTCAATCATTCTTCTATTAATTAAATAAATTATTGAATTTATTTTAATTAATTCATTAAATCAAAATTCACAATCAATTAAATGAATAAATTCTATTTATTTCCTTTAATCCCCTTTTCCTCTTTTAAATAAATTAAATAAAACATTTTTTTAAATCATTAAAAATCCCCCCACTTGCATTCTCCTAAAAATGCAACTTGCACCTATTTGTTGAAATAAATGAATTTTATTTTAATAAAATTCCTATTTTCCCTCACCCACCAAACCCACTTGCAATCCTAACCCCCTTCTAGATTCTTCTAACCTCTTTCTAATCAGGCCTAATCCATCCCCTAATTATTGTCACATTCTTAAGCAACTTGGAGTCACTTCTCAAAGACTTCAAAGTCTTTGAAAAGCATAAAATGCTTTGTGTGTCCAACAAGCTAACCTCTAAAGTCTTCCAAACCACTTATGGCTCTTACATGACCATTAATGGTTAACTCAACTTGCACCCATGGTTAAGGACTTTGACCCCTAGCTCAACCCTCATGTGACCCATGTGTCTCCTCAAGCATTTATTGCTTTGACCATGGTTATCCTCACTAACTCTTGCACAAGAGTTTATCCATTGGATAAAACCATTATTCTTTGAATAATGAATTTATTCACTCAACCCAACCTTAACCTTAACTCCCAAGTTAACTCTCAGGTCATGTCAAACATTTAATGCTTATTCCCTCTCCTCTCAACCCCTCTCATGTTGACACTTGTCATCCTGGGATTGGTTTAAAAGTCCTCACATGGATTGAATATCATTCAATCCTGACCCTTGTTGAGATTATTCAATCTCAACCATCCATTGCTCCATTTTTCCTATAAATAGAGCCCATTTCTTCATAATCCAGATCCTGAAAAACTTGTATGCATCTAAGTTATAGAGAATTTTAGAGAGAATTTTAGCATAATTAGTCATATTCACTCTTTTGGTTAAAATTAACAAATATCATTTAGATAACTCATATTTCTTTGGTTATTAAGCTTGCATTTGCATACTTTCATAATCATCTACAATCTTGAAGCTCCATAAGGCATCCATAGTGCAAAAAGCTATTGAGAGCTACACTAATTTGGAACTTGGAGAGGAGAGGAAAAAGGGAGAAGGAGCTAAGAGCATGGTATAAGGCATTTGGATATGCCTTGTTATATTTGCTTCCATAGTTAAATATTTTATCATGTTTTTAGTGTCTCTTTTGGTATACCTACTTAGACTATTTTTTGGTTAATTAACAGTAATGTTTGTCTTTGTTTCTTATGTTTTTGTGTGTTATATGACCACAGGATTTTGTCTAACCATTGCCCATTTTGTAGTGCATCAATTATATTTCTCAGATGATCATCCAGACATGTAAGGAGAAGATTAGTGTTAAAGTTGTTGACTACTAGAGAGATCAAAAGTGGGTGGACCTCAGCTCTATTGATCCCAACCTAAAGCAGGTAAACTAAGTGATCAACCATGCAATTTTAAATCCTAGAAGGGAGGACCACATGGTGTTGAGTGGTACCTCTTTAGGGATTTATTCTATGTCGTATGTTGTCCTTATGTTGGCTCAGTCTCAAGACCCTAGCCCTTGCTGGGCTAAGACCTGACATCCAGGTTTGACTCCTAAAGTTAATATTTTTTTATGGATTCTTTTGCAAATAAGATACTAACCATAGATAAATTGAGAAAGTGGGGTTTCAGCATCCTGAAAAGATGTTATCTTTGTCTCAATGATGAGGAATTCGTGAACCACATGTTTATACATTGTCTGATATGGAGTTTGGCAAGTAAGCACTCACAAGGTTAATTACTCAAAAGGAACAATTTTGTGACTAAGGACTTGTAGATTTTGTTGTATATGACCATCTAATCTGTTCTGTTATTGTAATGCCAAGTCCTCCAAGGTTTACTTGCCTAACAAACTCCCTTACTGGTGTTGGCTCTCACCATGCTCAGAACTACTCAAAAATGCTCATTCCTTCCAACTACACTTTTTTTTCATGCTTGGCTCTTGGGGCCTTCAACCTTTAGTTTTAATGATACTAGAGGTCTTCCACTTGGAAAAGTAGGGGCAGTAAGATATTTTGCACCTTTGAATGTTCCCACTCTTGTTTTAGGTCTATAACCCTCAACTTGCTCAAATTCCCTTATAAGGCTCAACTACCCCCAAGTGAGGCTGAAAATTGTCTATAGGTCCAAGTACACTTGTTGGACTATTTGAAATGTCTTCATAATGTTTCATAAGCCTCCAAGTTCCATTTTTCAATCGGGTTCATGCTTCCTACAAAAATTGTCAATTTGTTGTGTGTTATGCAGCAGGGCTACTAGCCCATGGAGGCCTAATTCGCCTTGTTTTCCTCTCTCCATTCAACAATGGTATTTTGAACCACAAATAAAGTTAGGTATGTTGTTTTAGGAGTGTATGCTCAAGGATTTTTGGGGTTTAGCCCATTGTTGGTGCAGTTTTCAGACTATCCACATTTTATGGCATAAATGGAGGGTTTTGTAGGGTTTAGAGCATGAAATGTTTCGAAATCTCTCCCACACCACTCTTCAAGACTCCTCAAAGGTATATTATCTCTGCCACACCTCAAGGAACCTTCCCCTACTTTTTCTCTACAAGGAAAACATCAAACACTTGGCACACAAGAAGGAAAATAGTGAATTTGCCTCTACTACTGTCTTTTCACTGTTTTTTACCAGTCAGCAACTTTTGTCTCTTGAACCTGGAAGAATGAAGAGTTTGGAAGATGGTAAATACCTCAATGAGGTCTTAAAAAATTTACACTCCACCTATTACATTGCCTTTAGTGTTCCAAGGCGTGGATAATGCTTTGAGCATCCCATTTAGCAAAATGACAACAAGTTTCACAAAAATAGTGAACTCACTGTTTTGTCTAGAAAAAGAGAATGATTACAATATGTAAGCTATTCTAATACATCAATATGGTACTTCAAATCCTTGGTCACATGTCCAGACCTTGTCACATCCATTTTCTCACCCAAATTGTTTTTGAGTGCAAACTTTGAGTGTTATCAAGCTACTAGCCAAATGACAAACACTTGCCTAGTATACACTCAATGGCATCTTTAAACCATTATTTTGGCATAAAAAGAAAATAATGTACATCATATATACATGGATCAACTTGGAAGAATCCATTGGAGGGATCCCAGACCTGGATCAACCAAGTTGACACATTTTACAACTCCAAACTCTTGGCAGGGCAGCAGATTCCCAGTTATGAAATAATTTTACACAAACCAATTTCCAAGGTAAACCAGTACAAAAATCACTTGGAAAGAATTAAATGACCAATATAAACACTTTCCAAAAGGTACAGTATGGATACCAATGCTACAGTATGGACTGTTACTCTAAGAAGCAAAAAAAAGTGAAATAAACCAAAAGTTCATGATTTTTATTGAAAAGTACTTGCTCAAACAAAACCCAACCCTTTCCAAGGAAAATGGAGGCCTTATATAGTTTCTCCAGTTGGTTTTCAATCCCTTGTATGGAAATGATGCTTCAATAACTTCATTATGCAAGAAAAAGACAATTTTGACAACTTCCTTAAGCCAAATGACAACTTTTCTTGCTCCAAGATGCATTTTTCACAATATAACCTCATCAACTTGTCTAAACAAATTAGACATTCTTAAAAACACTAAAAAAACATGTTTCAATGCTCTTGAGGATATTAGGAGACCTTTTTGGTAATTTTCCACATTTTTGCCAAAAGTTGTCAACTCAAGGACTGAAATGCAAGAATTGATCTCTCAAGCCCAAAATGAGATCAAAAACACAACAAATGACTCAAAACAACCTAACACAAGACTTTACAAACATAAAAGCATAAAATACCCAAAAATGAAGTTTTGACTCAACTAGGTGCTCCTGCACCATTGTCCTTATGTCTAACCTATCTGGGCAATGTTTTTTCAACATTGGGGTTTGAATTGGGTGTTCCTAGAGGATATTCAAGATTGTTTGAGGAGTTGGTATTGCATTACAAAACATTCAACCATAAGAAATTTATGGAATTTTTCCTTTCCACATATCCTTTGGGGTATCTGGAAAGAGAGGAACAACCAAATTTTCAGGAATGATATTAACCCCTCTGAGGTGGTTTGGGCCAAGATAAAATATAATCTTGTTGAGAACATGATGGCTAGGGGAGAGCATTACTGCAATAGTAAAGAGGACTTTGATGTTCTCAAGAGTTGGAACATCCTAGTCTACATGGATACCAATACTAACCAAATCAAAAGAAGTATGTGCAGCTGGTCTTTGCCCCCTAATGAATGGTTTAAAGCTAACTTTGATGGGGATGCTATAAAGGACCTAGGGCCAGCTAGCTATGGTGGAGTTATCCGGAATGGTTTTGGCTTTTGTATTGGGGTGGTGGCCTTTCCCTTGGGGATTCAGACTAATCATCTAGTTGAAGGTATGGGCGCCCTCCAAGCTATCAAATTAGCACATAATCTAGGTGTCAAATTGTTATGGCTGAAGGGACATTCTAAAAAAATTATTAATTGCCTCCTTGGTAAACACCAACCATCATGGATGATTAAAAATATCATTGATTTAGCCAAGGAGATGCTTGAGGGATTCAATGAGTGCTACATTTCTCATGATTACAGAGAGGCCAACATGAGTGCTGACTGGGCCGCCAATGAAGTAGTATGGAGCGGGCAAATCAAGATCTGGAATAGCGAGGGGGAGCTCCCTTGAGTGGCACATGAAATTTTAATTTATGAAAGATATCATGATAAGAAAGGCCATATTTGATATCATTTCCTGAGATAATAGGGGAGGTTGTGGTAGCATGAATCAGTTTTGTATGCAACCAAGAAGGAGGTACATTAATAATTGCTAGATCACCTCACATGCTTTGGGGGTGGTTTTTTCCTTATCAAGTGGAAGCACTAGAAATATCCATTGGCTTCTAGTGGTTTCTCCCTGCTAATTAGAAAGTCCATAGCGAAGAGTGGTATTTGCAAGAAATCACAGTTGACAGAAATTGATAAGAAAATGTGTGGAAATCATAAGAGAATGAAGGCAACCAAAATTGATAAATGGCGGGACCGTCCTGAGGTCTGGGTTGTGCTGCAAGCAGATAAGATGACTGATTTTATGGAGAGAATGAAAGAGAAACGGTCAGAAATTACAAGGATTTTCAAAAAGGGATGGAATAAAGGCATATTTACCATTGGTAGTAGGAAGGTCAAGGTGAATGAAACCATGACCACTGAGGCTATGGGTCTTTCAATGGATGGTATCAAGTTCTATAGGGATAGGAAGTTGTCTGATGCCATAGTGAATAAATTCCCTAAGGATGAGGAGGACAAAGAGAGACTGATGAATGGAAGCCATACTTACTACTCGTCTAAGGTAATTAAGTTGATTTGGCAAAGGATCTTGTTTTTTATTATGGAATTTATCACATTACATGGGAGATTTACTGGGGTTTGCAACTATCATTTTGTTATTCTCAACCATTTTCGATATAAAGAGAAAATTTCCATCCCATATTATTTTTTTTATGCCTTAAATGCTGGGATAAAGGACGCTATCTCCAACCCCAAAGCAAATCCTAATATGCATGAGGGTCTGATGGTGATTTTCTACAATCACATCAAGAATACCACCGTCCATCTAAACATTGTAGAGGTTTTTGAGTCGGAAGAGGAATTGGAAGACTCAAATGATGATGATGGTGAAGGTTATGACACAGAAGCTGATGCTAAGGATGACCCCCAAATCGGTGGGTCGAGAAACAGAAGAAGAAAAATAGGGCAAGAGAATCAGAGCAAAGGGTCAACCAGAATGAAGTAGAAGGTAGAGTTTGATGATAGCTGGTATGAGGAGGAAGATGAGACCGATGATGATATGGAGACTAGCAGCGAGGAGGTTCAAATCCTCTCTAGCCAGAAGCATAAAAGGAAAACTCTGAAAAATGAGGATGTGGGAGCTAAGAACCATTCACCCTTATTGACTAGTTCTAAGGATAAGGGTTTGGTTGGGGAGGACACCACCACGAAGGAAGCTAAGAGTGCAGATGTGAGGGAGGTGGGTCTGGAGGTGAATTTGGATCCTGTAGGAGACAAGGCCTAGGAAGGCTCCCATCTGGATATTGACCTTTGCATTAAAAATGGCATAGATAATTTCAAAAATGTTTTCCTCTAGGTTCAAAAGGAAAATACAAGCATAAAAGCCAAGCAAACCCAAGAAGCTAGCAAAATTGAGACTTTAGAGGCTATTGGCACTGGTAAATTTAGCTCCCTCCCTTTTTGTTTAAGTGAACTTACCAAAGTAATCAGTAATGTAGAGAAGATCATTAATGCTCAACGTAATAGCTTCAAAATCCTAGAGAATAGAGTTGGGGCTATTGAAAAAAGACCTTAAAGGCCGCCTCTGCAAGTATGAAGGTTCTTATCAGCAAGCTTGATAGTTCCCAAGGGGATAAGGTCATTGTGGAAATCACTAAGGTGAAGGAAGACACCCCTAAAAATAAGGAGATCGATCATGGTAGAAGAACTCACATGAGAACCGAAAAAAGAAAAGCCAAAGCAGGGAGATTGAAGAAATCAAGCGGACTGTTGATAACATGGAGCAACTGGAGCTGGAAGCTGTCGAGTTGCTTAAGAACTTTACCTAGCCTTGGCTTTTTCTTTGTTGGTCTTGTTTGTTGTTTGTTGTCTTTGTATTTCTAGCCTTTTGTTTACTGGTCAGTTGTCTTTTATATGTTTGTTGTCTCTTGCTTTTTGTAGTGCTTTAATGGCTATCTTTTGATCTTTTGTTGTAATGGGTTTTAGCGGCCCATCAAAACCTGTTTTCCCTTAATAAAAAACATGACACCATAAGACTCCAACATAGGAATACAACATCAAAATACATCACGAGGCTAAATAAAATCAATGAAACTTCCAAAGGCATAATCAAGAAAAAGGGCATATGGATAATGGACACATGTAGGGCAAGAGTGTCATCACATGCTATCCTCATAATAGAAGGGGCCAAGACTCACCCTGATAGACATGTGGAACCATCTCAACCTTGCAGCCATTCAATGGAGATTGTATTACTGCTCCAATGATCTTCCCAAGCTCATCCTGAGTAAACCTTTAGGGCTATGAGGTGGGGACACAAAACCAATTATTATCTTGTTTAGTGAATTCCTAAATACGCAAACCCACTAATCAATTATTAAGATTATCACTTGTAATTACAAGAAAACTCTTTGTGTGGCTCCATCAAGTCTAGACTCCTCCTAGAGGCCTAATGCTCAAGATCTTGGTCCACACACGCAAGAGCCCACTCCCCCTACCATGGAACAAAACCATAGGAAAACACATCACAATAACAATAAGGAGGCTCACAAATGGAATCACAAATAACATCAACATGCACAAACACAAATTTGAGGCATAAATAAGAGCCATTAAGCCAACACAATAAATCAAGAGCCTCAACATTAAACCAAATCAATTCAATAAATAAGAGCAAGGCATTACCCTCTTGCTTAGCCAAATCATTATATATTCCTAAACAACAAGGCATGTTCATCTTGTTGGAGCCATCACAAGCAATCCTCCATAGCAAGGAATATACCATATTGTTGGAGCTAATACAATACATCCTCAACAGAAAGGAAAGATACATCTTGTCGGAGATAAAACATAATAAAAATAACCAAATTTGATCAATATGCAACTCTAAGAACCACAAGGATACCAACAATGCCCTCTAGTATGAAAAACAAACCCAAAAATGTGACTCAAAAAGCCATAACAATAGTACGAAATCAAGCAATGTGTTTACGACACTCTGTAGTTCATTCACTGTGTTTTGTCATGTATATAATAGTTACTGCAAAACATCTAGCAAGTTAAATAGCGTAGTCACAACACTATGGCACTCACATAGGGTTTTATTGCGCATACAATAATTGTTGTAGAACACATAACAGACTAAATATCATTTTTGTTACATTATGACGCTTACACAGGGTTCTGTCACACACACAACAATTACTGGAGAACACATAATAGAGTAAAGCACTTTCGCGACACTAGCAACTCCCAAACACCCAAAAATTCACAGCAAGCATTTCCAAAAATTTAAACTAAAGAATACAATAATTTCACTCGCCACAATTATAATTGATTTATTTAAATTTCTCAGCAACCCAAAATTTCCCATAGACAATCTTTTCCAAACAAGCTTTTTGAAAATAATTGCAAAGAAGGATAAACCCTCCAACCTGGTAATAGCAGAAAATAGATAGTGAAATTCGATGAAGTGCAATCCCAAATGCAAGCTACAATTCCAAAGCAAACATAAGCCAGATCATGAATTTCACAATAATGAAAATAATCTCCAGGAAGATAATCCCCAATAAAACTCAGAAAACCCAATATATAAAAATTAATCCGAAACCATAACCATCATGGGTGACATCAAAATAATTAAAAATGTTATTAATCATACCAACCCTACCCAAACTCGATGTGAGAATAATAATAAAATAATACTATGTAAATCTCTAAATCTCACAGCCAATAATAAAAGAGGGTAGGTAACGTAAATAATAAATAAACAAATGGGTAAAAGAATAAACAACAATAAATAATAAATAAAATAGAAAGGGCTAATAAATAAAATAAATAAATAAACAATTAAATAACAATATCTTCACAATCACAACTTCCAAGAGGACCAATCATAACAAGGGGTAAGTACATAAATAATAACAAATAAATAAATAAAATATTAAAATAATAAATAATTAGATAAACAATAAATAACCCAACAATAAATAAATAAATAAATGAATCAAGAATAAAGAAGATAAATTAATTAATTAATTAATAATACACAAATAAGCAAAATGGATAATGAATAAGTAAATTTACGGACAAGCATAAATGCTTCAACCACTAATTAAATAATAAATAAATGTACAGATAAGCATAAATACTCAGCCAATAATTAAGAAATAAATAATAATTCTATAAATAAAAAGCTCATATAATAAATATTTAATTAAATATTAGACCATAAATTAATAATAATATAAAATCAACAAGTAAACACAAATTCATGAAATAAACATCAAATAATAAATCTCTAATAATAATAATTCACACATTAATATCAAATATAATGTCATCCATTAATTTAATTTATACTAAATAAACTATATAAACCGATTAATTATTAATTAATAAATAATCACAAATTCACAAGGCAACCCGACATAAGGTTGAACAACATACCACATGATGTAGACCAATGACTCATTCCAAGAGACTATTTGACAAGTGTATCAACTTAAGCCTAAAGTATGTGAGGGAAACATATGCCATCTCCGACAGCTTGCCATTGTGATAAGACACGCTCAGACCTGTGAGACTAGGTGGAGTCGATGTCTTATACCTGTAATCATACATCCACCACTAAGACACAATACAAAATATGTATGATACATATACATCATAAATGATTAGGCAAGTGATAGAGAATTACAACACCATATCATGCTCAAAATGAGTATTATGACATAGTCCCTATCACGAAGACACTAGAAGGCAGTCACAATCATCAACTCAATCATCATCATAAGTATGGAATAGGGTTAGAATAATAAAGATAACATCACAACCTCATAAGTAATAAAATGTATACATGAATACTAAGTGCATAAGCCTGATCAACATATTAGTCGAGGACATAACTTCATCCACATAAATCATAATGAATCCACTAATATCACAGAGACTATCAGAGCACAAATCTAAAAGTGTTTATCACTTTCTCTTATATAAAAGGATGAGTCAGGGAGGGGCACTACAAGGTTAGTTTAGGAAGTTGTTCCGCTACTTAACTTCCTTCCATAACTTTTTCTCTACTTCTATGCTCTTCATTCTTTAACTACTACTCCTACTCTTCAAACAATTCTTTTTCGCATAATGATGAAAATGATCTCAAATTCCCAATGACATGAACAAGCTCAAAAGAGGGGACCAAAATATTTTTCTTGAAAAACTCCTCTTGAGCCAAACCAAGAAGCTTAGTTACTAGAGGAAGAGGTGCCTACATCAGATTTCGGTATACCAGGATTTCTCTCATTATTCACCTCTTTCTTTCTCCATACCATGATATTTTTTTTCTTTGACTCACTAGCCTTCATCACATTCTTCTTTGTAGACTTCTCCATACCAATTTTATTTCTACATTGAAAGGCACTTATTAGTTTGTTTACCATAGCCATTGCATATATGACAATATTCATGAAATTTACTATTCATCTTAGTTATTCCAACCAGATTATGATTCTGACTCATAGCATGATTTTCACAATAACTTGCTTTGTGACCTAACTATTGGCCATTTGGTGGAATTGATTATGTGTTGCATTGAACTTTTGTCATTGATGTCAACACTAGCTATTTGGATGCTTTCCCGACACCCTTCTAGGCTTGGTAGGTTGAGTAGTTTTTGGTTAACTTGGATCTAGCATGATCCGGTTGAATTCGATATAATCTGGTGATAAAATTGAGTTGTTCATAGTGCTTATACTCATATTTTGTTAGTTGGTTTTGGTCTGGTGATTGGATTCTATTCTACTTAGAAGATTGGTTTTTGGTTTCGACGAGGGTTTCACCGGTAGAGCTTTTGGTGGAGATCTTTGATGCATTGTATAATTGGTGTTTGTATAGCTTCTAATGGAGTTTCAAGATGTTGTTGGTGATCATGTTCGAGACTTGGCATTTGGAGATCATTGCTGAAGCGTGTGGACCTATACTTGGTCCCGGTTGATCTAGGTTATGGACCAACATTAATGTAACATGTGGATAGAACCTATTGTTGTATTTCTGGGATGTCTTATTATTTATCTTATTTAAGGCGAACATGGTTTGTAACTATGTAGTTGGTTTATTGTCTGATAGTCGACCTGATTGTTTATGGTCGAGGGTTTGTGTAAATAAGATTTAAGATCTCATTATAGATCATCATGGTTAATGGAAGAGGTCATGGTCAAGGAATGTACTGTGCGAATAATGTAATATCATTTAGGCTGAGGAGTTGGTCGATCATTGAAGATCAAATTGGGTTTGTAAGAGGATTTAGTACTCCGGTATTGAGCTTAACCGGAACTGTACTCAGGCATAGGAGATGCTATCTTTTTCAATTCAATACTTCTCCGGATTGTAGTCTAGACTTGTCTGCAGTCAGTGAGGCTCCTTTTGTGATGAGTAGTGTGCTCTAGGTTGTTGGACTTCCTGTAAGTGCAAGCCCCTTCATTGTAAAATCACATACTTACTGCATAATTATTATTTGACTATGGGTAGGCTTCCCATCATGATTTTTCCCTTTACCAGGTTTTCCACTTACAAATCTTGGTGTTGTGTGGATGGCTTTTATTCTGTGATTATTGTTTATGCTTAATTGGATTAACTTCTATTCTGATATTTTTGTTTTGGGTTCTAGTATTTTTGTTTTAAATTGCTAATGCTTCTAGTAATCTAAGACAACTGATTCACCCCCCCCCCCCCTCTGAGTTGTCTTCCAGTTATCTGAACTATCTAACAATTGGTATCAAAGCTTTGGTCCTCTCTGTAGAAAGCTTAAATGCTTGAGGAAGATCCTATGGTGACTAACAATTCAAGTTCATCGAGTTCTTTTGGAGCTAATTTTTGAAGGGATATACCGAGGCTTGAAGGAACAAATTTTACAATATGGAAGATTCATATGGAGACTCATCTGAGATGTCTAGGCAAGGATATTTGCGAGATCACATAGAATGGTGTCACACCCTAAAATCCAAGATCTGGCAATCCTCCTCCAACTAACATGGACAAGGAGCTTGAGAATGGTTATAAAGAAAGAGAAGCCCTCTCATGTGCACTTTATGATCAGCAAATAATGGGATTAATTGACAAATCATCCGGAAAGGCTATACGGGATAAGTTGGAGACTCTTAATGAAGGTGACCCTACAATGAAGATTGCTAAAATTGATAGTTACCAGGTGAGATATGAAAACCTAAAGATGGAAGAAGATGAAAGGATTACTGCATTCATGGAAAAGGTAAATGAGATTTTTAGGGGAATTCAATGTTGTGGTGGAACTCTGAGTGAAGATGAAATTGTTTCCAAAGTTCTGAGAGCCCTACCACTGGCTTACAAAATGAAGGCTGCTATTAATGAGTTCAGAACAATGGCTAATACATCTATCAACAAAGATACTTTGGCTGGGAAACTATCTGCTTTTGAGCTTGAGGAATTTGGATCTTCTGGAGTTGTGAAGATTGAACCTTCTTTCCATGCATCTACATCTACAACTGGTAAGCAAGACTGGAGAGATTTATATGCAAAAGAACTAGAAGATATGAAAAGAGAAGATGATGAGTTTGAGAAACTTGAAGCACTATTTGCTAGGAGAGTACCGAAAGGACCGATAGGAAGTAAGTATTAAGGAAAAACACCTTTTAAATGTTTTGCATGTAATAAGATTAGTCATTTTGCATCTAGATTTTCTAAAACAAATTCATGATTTAAAGAAAGAGTTAAAAGATCATTTAAACCTAACCCTGGATATCAAAACAAGTATAGATTCAATAAAAAAAGAGACAAAGCATGCTACATAGAAAATCAGGAAGGCATTATTGATTCAGATGATGAACCAGCAGAAGAGTCTGCTAGTGGATGCGGTAATGGGAAAGAATGGGTATTCTTGGCTATCAAGGAAGATGATCTGGCACTGGAAGACAATGTACTTGAGGAGAAGTCACTTGCTGCTAAAATTGAGGATAAGGATGAATGGGTAATTGACAGTGGTTGTTCACAACATATGACTGCAGATAAAGGGAAGTTTCTATCTTTGCAAGAAATTGATGGTGGACTAGTTAGATTTGGAGATAACAAGGCATGTATGATCAAAGGAAAATGAACTATATCATTGGATGGTAAAAACAATACTGGCAATGTCTATTATGTTGAAGATTTGGAGCATAATCTTTTGAGTGTAGGAAAATTGGTAGATATAGGATTTCAATTACATTTCAAGGATGGAAAATGCAAAATCATTAACAGATCTGGCTTGGAGATTGCAACCGGTACACAGACAAAAGGTAACATATTTCATTTGAACTCTGGTGAGAAAATATGTTTGATTACACAGATTGATGAGAGTTGGTTATGACATAAAAGGCTGTGTCATGTGAGTTTTGATTGCATTGTGAAGATCAATTCAACTAAGGTTGTTAGAGATATACCTAAGATTATGAAGCCCTATAATCTAGTATGTAAAGAATGTCAAATGGGTAAACAAGTCAGAACCTCTTTTAGGAGTATACAAGATAAATCAAATGATGTTCTTGATCTTATTTATACTAATTTGTGTGGCCTTACTAGAGTTAAAAATTTTCGTGGTGATAGATATTTCATGCTAATCATTGAGGATTATTCTAGAATGATGTGGGTTACTTTTTTGAGAGAAAAATCTGAAGCATTTGAAAAGTTTAAAATCTTTAAGGCTAAAGTGGAAACTGAGATAGGATTGAATTTTAAAAGTTTGAGATCGGACCATGGTGGAGAATTCACATCTAGTGATTTTATTAAATTTAGTGACACACATGGTATAAGAAGGCAATTTTCTATTCCCTGGACACCTCAGTAGAATGGAGTTGTGGAAAGGAAAAACAAAACTATCTTAGATGCTGCTAGAACAATGATGATGGAAGCAAGTCTACTAGATATCAACTAGAGAGAAGTAGTGAGAACATCAGTTTACATATTCAACAGAGTACATATCAAAGGAGAAACCGGTAAGAAACCCTATGAATTATGGTTTGGCAATACACCTATAGTTAAGTATTTCAAAATTTTTGGTAGTAAATGTTGTATCAGAAGAGATGATACTATTGGGAAATTTGATCCTAGAAGTGATGAAGGAATATATCTAAACCAGTAGCACCTTTACCAGAACATAGAGTTGAACCAGTTACTTCGGCAAAATCAGAGAATTCTACAGTAACTGAAGAATAGGGAAGAGGAAATAGAGCGTTAGAAGACTCCTAGGTATGTGAGATTGAATCATTCTGAAGATCAAATCATTGGGGATAAGAGCAATGGAGTGATGACAAGAAGAAGACTGGAAACTAATAAGGTGTGTTTAATTTCACAAGTTGAACCGGTATTAGTAATTAAGGCATAAAGATAAATTTTGGTTAAAAGCTATGGAAGAAGAATTAGATCAGATTAAGAAAAGTAACACATGGACTTTGGTTCTCTAGCCTAAAAAATAAAAATGTTATTGGAACTAAATGGGTTTTTGGGAATAAATTGAGTAAGGATGGTCAAGTTATAAGGAATAAGGCTAGATTGGTTTGTAAAGGATATTCTCAGAAGGAAGGAATTGATTATGGAGAAAATTTTGCACCAGTAGGTAGGATTGAAGTTGTAAGATTATTTATTGCTTATGCAACTTATAAAAACTACAAGGTTTATCAGATGGATGTTAAATGTGCATTCTTGAATGAGGATCTTAATGAGGAAGTTTATATTGAGAAACCTCATGTTTTTTCACTATCAGATGATACTGATATGGTTTGTAGGTTAAGAAAAGCTTTATATGGATTGAAATAATGACCTAGAGCTTGGTATGCAAGGTTGGATAAATATCTTTTGAAGCTCATTTTACTAAGGGAAGTACTGATAGTAATTTATATTATAAAATCATGGATGATGATATACTATGTTGAAGTATTGGTTGATGACATTATTTTTGGAGGTGAAGATAAATTATGCATAGAATTTTCTAAGAATATGGAGAAAAATTTCAGATGTCTATGATTGGTGAGATGAAATTTTTCTTAGGTTTGCAGATTACTCACACTGACAAAGGTATTTTTATCTGTCAAACTAAATATGCTAAAGAATTGTTGAAGAAATTTTGTATGGGAGACTCTAAATGGTAAGTACAAATATGATCACAAGTGAGAAATTGATAAGGAAAGATGTTTCTGCATCGATAAATCCTACAAGATACAAATCTATGATTGGAGGTCTACTTTTATTTGACTCAGACTAGGCCTGACATTATGAATGTTGTTTGTATTATTTTAAGATTTCAGAGTGACCCTAGAGAAAATCATGAGATAGCGGTGAAAAGGATTTTTAGATACTTGCAAGGTACATCAGAATATGGTTTGTGGTATCCTAAGGATGATAAATTTACTTTATGTGCATATATATATGATGATTAGGCTGGAGATGTTGATGACCAGAAAAGTACTTCTAGTGGAGCTTTATTTCTTGGAGAGAAGTTGGTTTCATGGATCAGCAAGAAACAGTCATGTACTTCTTTATCTACTACTGAAGCTGAGTATATTGTTGTTACTATTAATTGTACACAAGTTTTATGGATGAAGCAAATGTTGAAGGATATAAAGATGGATTGTGATGCACTGATGTTTATTCACTGTGATAACTCTGTTGCTATTGATATATCAAAGAATCTAGTATTTCATTCTAAGATAAAACACATATCTATCAAGTATAAGCTTTTAAAGGAGAAGCTGGAATAAAATGAAGTTACACTGGTTTATGTGAACACTAAAGAACATATTGCATATATTTTCACTAAACCTTTGTCCAAGGAATCATTTTAGTACCTGAGAGACAGATTGGGGGTTTCTGCCCCTCTGGGAAAGACTTGATTGGTGTGGTTTGGCATCAGTCCAACATGCATTATCAGAGATACAATTCAGTTCGGTATTGATGTGGGATGCTACTTCTCAGGGGGAGTAGTCAGCTTTGAGATTCAGAGGCTTATGTTTTTGTTTTGATATTTTTGTCAAATTTCTGGCATTGATGTCAAAGGGGGAGAGATAGTGATGTGAAAAACAAATTCAGAACTTTACAGAGATATTATTCAAAGGCGAAGAGTTATTGATATTCAAAGCTATATGTAGGAGATTGTTGGTTGTCTTCCACAGGGGGAGACTTGTTTGGCATTTCTTGGCACTTAGATGTTTTTCACATCTAGTGTTGCCATCAATGCCAAAGGAGTAGATTGATGGCCATTTGGTGGAATTGATTATGTGTTGCATTGATGTTTTGTCATTAATGTCAACACTAGTTGTTTGGATTCTTTACTGGCACCCTCCTGGTCCCGATAGGTTGAGTATTTTTTGGTTAACTTGGATCTGGTATGAACTGGTTGACTCCGGTATAATCTGGTGATGGAATTGACTTGTTCATAATGCTTATACTCATATTTGGTTAGTTGGTTTTGGTCTGGTGATTAGATGTGATTCTGCTTACTTAGAAGATTGGTTTTTTGTTTCGGTGAGGGTTTCACCGGTAGATCTTTTGGTGGAGATCTTTGATGCACTACAAAATTGGTGTTGGTGCATCTTCTAATGGAGTTTCAGGATGCTACTGGTGATCATGTTCGAGACATGGTGTTTGGAGATCATTGTTGAAGTGTGTGGACCTAAACTTGGTCTCAGTTGATCTAGGTTATGGACCAACATTAATGTAACGTGTGGATAGGACCTATTGTTGTATTTCTGGGATGCCTTATTATTTGTCTTATGTAAGCCTGACATGGTTTGTAATTATGTAATTGGTTTATTATCTAGTATCTGACCCGATTGTTTATGGTTGAGGGTTTGTATAAATAAGATGTAAAATCTCATTGTAGATCATCATGGTTAATGGAAGAGGTCATGGTCAAGGAATGTAATGTGCGAATAATGTAATATCATTCAGGAAGAGGAGTTGGTCAAGCATTGGAGATCGAATTGGTTTTGTAAGAGGATTTAGTACTCTGGTATTGAGCTTAAGCGAAACTGTACTCAAGCATAGGAGATGTTATCTTTTGTAGATCAACACTTCTCAGGATAGAAGTCTAGACTTGTATGTAGTCAGTGAGGCTCCTTTTGTAATGAGCAGTGTGCTCTAGGCTGTTGGCCTTCCTGCAAGTGCAGGCCCCTTCATTGTAAATTCACATACTTACTGTAGAAGTATTATCTAACTATGGGTAGGCTTCCCACCATGGTTTTTCCCTTTACTAGTTTTTCCATGTACAAATCTTGGTGTTGTGTGGATCGCTTTTATTCTATGATTATTGTTTATGCTTAATTGGATTAACTTCTATTCTAGTATTAGTTTTTTTGTGTCTAGTATTATTGATTTAAATTGATAATGCTTCTAGTAATCTAAGACAACTGATTCATCCTCCCCCTCTCAGTTGTCTTCTGGTTATCTGAACTGTCTAACACAAACTTCTAGCAATTGTATTGAAAGCTTCTACAATTTGCAACCTTATGACCAAATTTATTTCATTAAAAACAATAATCATTTTAAATGATGGGTACCTTTGAGGATTCGGTTGACAAACCAATAGTCTTCTTGTAGTAGATCTTTGATTCAAAATTATTCTAGTATCTTTAGGTTACTTCTCTTCTTTAGTCTTGAATTCCTTGACTTTGCCTTTGCCATTCTGATTTGAACATTCACCAGTCTAAAATCCTAGTCTAGTCTTATCTAAATGAGCTTTTTGCATGTTAATCAAATCTTCCAACCACTTTCTACTTTCAATAACTTTACTTTCTACCTTGAGCTTCTTCACCTCTTGTTAAATCTTTTCACATTCTTCCATCTTTAGCTTAATTGACTCTTTCAGGATTTCTTCTATCTTGTTCTTTTCGTCAATTTTCAACATCAAATCTTTAACATTTTCATTCACCTACTTCAACTGATTGTTAAATTCTTTATGTCTCAACTTGAACTTCCAGATTTGTTCTCTTAACTTCTGCACACATTCATTCACTGCCTTCAAATTCTCTTTCAATTCTTCATTATTAAATTCCACACTTTCTAGATCTTCAAGAGCTATTTGCAATTCTTCATTCAACTAATTGGTCATACTCATCAATATTATGATTCAACCAATAAGGATCTCTCTCAAGTGATTAAGATATCAATGGACCAAAATACTGGGGGGGTCAATTATTATTCCCACACTTATTAAATTTTTATTGATATGTTAAACCTTAGCTATTAAGTTCATAAACATGAAATAGAAAATGTAGAATAAACAAACAGTACAACTACAAAATGAACACAAGATTTTATGTGGAAAACCCAAATGGGAAAAACCACAGAGAGGGTTAGCTCTCATGATAATATAACTAGTTATATGGTGTTTTACAAAATGGGTGGCTCACTGTTAGTTGGTTCATTACAAGAATACAAAGCGGCTCACTACTAGAATGTTCACTACAATAGAAAATAAATGAATTGAGGAAAATTGCATCTCCTAATGCATGAGGTCAATTCCAATATAATCTTAGATATCAACTTACAAAAACTCACAATAGATTCGGTAAAAGGATCTTTCCAAACTATCCACAACTTCCTATAGCAGTTTCGGTAAAGGATTACAGCACCTCTGTGACTACACTCTGCTAAACCAATTGCTTCCAGGAAATCTGGTAAAGGATTACTGCAACATTGTTTGCACCCTAAGTCTTCTTTACACACATCTTCACTCATATATCATATTCCACTTCTCACACTGTATACTAATCTCTTACTACAACTTATCTTCTATCCACAGCTGTATCACTAGCACACTTCTTACTCTTGCTATTGCATACTCAAACTCCATATGCCATACCATCACCCATACATATCTTCTATATATGTATGGGTAAGCACAAACACCGAGATACAATATTTTCTAGGAACAAATAATTTACATAGTAATACATTGATCGAATCAAAATGTTATCCAAAATATGCCTTGACTAAAATTAGGATAACCAAGTCGGCCTTCACCAATATTCTACATGCTTCCTTCACACCCTTCATTTATCAAAACATACACCTGAATTATTGGAACAAAATAGGGATCTACTGGATCCATAGATACAGACCCATAAGAACAATCTCCAAGCATGATGACTCCTAACTTCAAGATATAGATGCCAAAGATTCTTTAACATAGAACCATAGATCATAATATAATATAATCATTTGGATAGTGATATAATATATATAATTGACACAATTGATATTGGAACTAGATACAAACTATGATAAACAAAACACAAGATTCTAGAGAAGAGGATCTTCTTGAAATGACTCCAGTAGATCATACATGCGTTACTGCTTCATATCATATACATTCCTATCTTCAACTATTTCTCAACATGCCACATCCGTTCCTAACTAGATTACCGAGTTTGACATCAATGGCAACATTCCCACAAGTATAATATTCATATTCATATCATCTAAGATTATTTTAGGATTTATTTCATTGCATATGTATCCTTTTTTGCATCCCATTATACATATCCATATCATAATAACACCCATAAATATGCATCATCATAACACCATTATTTATATACATGATCATATATCATCATCATTAAAATTTTAACATTATGTATGGTTCATAACTGCTCATCCTACACCCATCATAATCATCAATAAATCATATAGGCATCATCACAACACCATTATTTATATACATGATCATATATCATCATCATTAAAATTTTAACATTATGCATGTTTCATAACTACTCATCCTACACCCATCATAATCATCAATAAATCATATAGGCATCATCATATACACATATAAAATGTATCCTACATATAGCATGTGTTAGGAACATCATATACATCATACATACATATCATCATATCATATATATGTATATAATGTCAACAACAAACACATCACATAAGTCCATACATGCATACATCCACCTTGCCTCAAACACATGTTAGCAACATCATCATCATAAGTCGATCATCAAAGGCATCATAGTCCATAATCAATATCCATCATCATACACCAACACATGAATTTCTGCAAAACTCATGATTCATCTCACATATATGTCAAAAAATAATGATGTGTCCAATCATAATATCAGTTCCCAAAATAAATAGGTTTACACTGCCACAAGGTAGAGACCAAGTTGATTCCTCTGAATACCTAAGGAAAGCCACTTCCAACTATCAATATCCTGTAGGCTTAGACCAACTGCAACAAGGATACAAAATCCGGGCTCTGCAGAACTCGCGAGGGCAATCCCTTTAGTAAACCTCCTGATCTCTTGCACCACACTCATGAATTAATTGGAAAAATAGAAGATTATCTCATAAAAGGGCTCAACAGAAAGGGAGAATGCTCAAGGATGGAAAATCCTTCAATGATCCTTGACCTTAATATGAAGCATGGGATGGGGGGGATAACTTTAGAAAATACATAAAAAACTTAACAAAGATATTCTGACGTTTAAAATATTGTTTTGAGGAGTCATAAATAAAATAGACAAGAAACCAAAAACCTAATGGCATTTGCTAGCAAATACCAGTGCCTTATTTATTGGGCTACAAAGTCTTTGAAACGTTACTAAAATCTGATAAAAAATCATCTAATAGCAGATTTAGTCTTAAACAATACTTCCTTACAATATTGTTCCATCTAAAATTCCTTACCCGAACTACTTATCAAATCTTGGTACAAGTCTTATCTCTATGTAATTTCATTCAAGAATTTTTAATTAACCCCTTTGATTAAAGCATAGAATGGAAAACTACATACATCATAACAATGCAATAAGTAAATAAAACCCTTGATCTCATTAACTCAAAAGAAAATAAAAATGTAGACAAGAGAGTAAAGATCTGAGAATATATCTGTATTAATGTCATAAGCTATCTTTGATTAGATAACAAACCATTTACAGAATAAACTACTTGAAAATGAAACTGGTAAGTATTTAATTACTTCTGCTCTACAGAATGACATTACAATTCCTTCTGTTTTTCCATGACTCCCTAAAACTATATGGAACCTAACCCTACACACTGGACCTACTTTACAGAGACCCTTCTCAGAATTTCAGAACCCTAACTTATGGCCTTGATTTCCCTTTTATAGAAAACAAGGGAGTGACAAGCTCTAGGCCTAAAGACACATGTCACCAAAAACCAAGCCCAAGAGGCTGTAAAGAATTCTGTTACAAAATATTCCTTATCCACATGCTGGTGTCCGTGATGAGGTGGAACCAAAATCTTCAACTGATTATTGGTACAAACAAAATCACTTGAGCCATGCCAATATCACCTTGACACTTATGGATGGACCCTGAGATGTTCAATTTGCTCTACACAACATTTCCCTTCTTGAAAAGGAAAACAAAACCCGACAAGAAATAGGATTTCCATGAATTGGAGGAAAATATCAAACCTTTATGCCTTGGATCAAAGGAAGTGGAAAGAGGAGCTTCGGGGTAAATATAATATGTTGAGAAGGCATTTCCACTTCCATGTCATTGGAGAGATGACTGGCTTCCACTCCTTACTCAAACAAATCCTTCTTTCAGTTCCTCGTGAGCTTCCTCTTGAAACACTCTGCCAACAATTTGTAGAGTAAGAATAGAGAATATGTCATGGGTGACTTTTTCTGATAAGAAAAGGCTTTCACGCCCTATCTAACAATCCTCCGAACTATCACAAACCCTTTGATAATGAGCAACTTCATACCAGAGAAAAAACATCCATCCAGTGTCAAAAAACATGCAATGACTCCATGCATAATTCTATTCAAACATCATCCTTCTACTAATGAAAAACCGTTCTCAGAAGAATGAAGAAGTTTGTATCCACTTCTACCCATTCTATCACCATTCTAGTAAATTTATAATCAGAATTCAACTCAAAGTGATGTTGCTAATCCATGTGAAGAATCATCATCCCGATATTTTCTTCTCATCTTGCTAGCTATGGATTTGAATAATCATGCCTACAACTTAGGTCACCGTCATTTCTAGGCCATCACTCCATTGCCACCTGCATATGTTCACCTTGTGTGAACGATTTTATTCCGATCTTATTCCTTATTGAGTGTACAGTCTTTTGCTTCAGGATCCCTATCAACAAGAAATCTTTGAGTTCATCAAAGAACCCGTGATCCATCATATCTAAACCTGAAGCAATCCCAATCCTTTCACATATATGAGATATCATTCTTACTTATCTAATCAGTCCTTTACCCAACAAAGACCTTGCACAAGCTTACGTAGGGGTGAGTAAATATTCAAAACTTCAAACTCATCGCCATCTATCTTAAGTTGACAAGTCTACATCCTATTCATCCTATCTTTCCCGTGTGGGCTGTGACCAATCTCTTTAATGATATCTTTTAAATTCAATTTGAAACTCAGCCACAGATCTTACCCAACTTGGCAAATCAAATGATCATTGTTGATCGATGTGGCATTTGACCTTCCTTCTATGCTTGTGGACCCATTAAATCATGACACATCAATACCATATCATCTCTTAACCCGACCCTATTAGTGGCCCCACCATAGGTCTTCCTAGTCATCCCGGGACACATGACATCATCTCGTGATTCCATGGTCCATAACCTTCTTGCAAGTTCTATTGCGGGGATACGGGGGCCATCAAATATGTCCGCACTTTATCGCTTCAACACAGTGCCTGTTAACCTTTTAAGAATTAAAATCCAAACACCTTTTCGCCTTGAACATAACATCACCGTTCATCTTGAACATGTGCCAATTGATGGGACCATCATTAAACTAGTCTTTACAGCTTGAGAACCGATAACACAAGGTTTTGACAAGTTGCACTGCTAGCTCACCCTTTTTCGTTAAAGGCACATGACATCATCTCATGACGTCGCGGTGTTTATCTTCACTGCACTTTCAACCATGGGGAAGTGCAAACCATTAGATCTATTATGCTTTTATCAACTGGCTGAAACACTTAGGAATTTTAGACTTAGGAAAAATGCAAGCGCGGGTACAAATATTAAATGAGACTGACTATAGGGAAAATTTCACACGATATAAGAAAATCAATTCTAAAACTAGTCTAACACAACTTAACGTAAACAACCCTTAGTCTTTAAGTGGGAAAAAGTAACGACGAGATATAATAAGGTTAAGGTTTTTCTTCACAAAGCTTAGGATAAATTGATAAACCCTAAACTCTAGACATTGAAGCTTGATAGAGGATGCAAATAAAACCAGTATGATCAAAATTTAAGCTCAAAATTGAAAATTCTTATGCAATCAATTTTCAGGGCTATCGGTGGCTCTAGTTGGGGACGTCCATTTCACAAGAATGAGGTGAGAAACAAGAATTTTTGGTGAATCAGACCAATTTTAGGGCAGACCAAAAAGAAGTTACCTGGACAGGGTAAGTTCAACAGAAAAGGAAACTACTTTACCAAAGAAACCTAACTAATGCTCATGCACAACAACTACCTTAAGAAAAGTAGAGCCTCAAAAATTGTCCATGAATAGGAAATTCAAAAGGGAATTATTAATTATTCCATTGGGCATAGAGTCAAAAAAATTTACTCTACCCCAAGTTGCTTGTGGCGTGTAGGTCAAACTACATGTGATGGCCCAATTCCATCTGTCAATATCAACCAATGTTTTCTTGTGTCGAAAATGTAGTTATAATTGCATTGCATCTTGAACAATTTAGAGACATCACTACTACATAACTGTTAATTCCTCAACATGTTATACAAAACCCTTATCTCAGCGCACTCTCCATTACTTTGAACCTTTTCATCAAGCATTCCTTGAAATAAACAAATCCCATGCTCAATGTATGAAACTGAGATATGTTGATAACAACATTCAACAATTTTCATGACTGTCCCATCAAGATGAAAAGGAAAGTGAAACACTTCATGTTCTATTATGCAACTATCATCATGAAAATTGGTTCCCTCATCTATTTGCACCTCTATAACATGTTCATCATTAAAGCATTCTTGCAAACATAGTACAAACTCATTACAAGTATCAAAGGAAAATCTCTCATATGCTGGTCCATCCAACATAATAATTGTTTTACAAATATCTATATCTAAACAGTCGATATTTGAAAACCATTCTAATTCATTTATGTTTTCCATTATCATAACCAGTGGTTCTTGATTAACATTGTGTACATTCAGATAACTATATGATGAAACAACATCATCATTCACCTTTTCAACAAAAATATCCTCATGTAAAATAAAACATTACAATTCTAGTTTCAAAATGTCATGTGGAATAACAAAGCAGAAATATTCTTCATCTATTTCGTAACCTTGGTAAATGTCAATGAACTCCACAGTCTCATATTCAATGTCAGCATTTGTAACATCATAAAGAAAATCATCTTCACATTCGCTAATCACAAATGTTTCTAGACCAATTTTAGAGAAACCCTCAAAATCATCAGGACAATAGGTTTCAGCATAACCTATTTCATCTTCTTCAATCCCCCATTCTTTGCATGAAGTAGATTCCTTGCACAAAGCCATTTCACTATATGGCTGATCCCTAAACTGGTCTAATAGAATCTCTTTTCTATTTGTTGATTTCTGAGTCCTTTCATACACACCTATTTGTAATAGAACAATTGGTTTGTAACTATTCAAAAGATTATTTTCAAGGACACACATCTCAATCAACTTTTAATACACATTACTCTGGATGGATCCCTGTGGCATAGACACAAGTTGCAAACTACTCTCATCATTTGAACACACCATGCAACTATCTATCTCATAGACATAGATAATTAGTGCTAGTAAGGAAAAATAATGGAGACATTAGACTTTGTGTTGATTTCCATAACCTCAATAAACCATCAGAGAAAGATAATTATCCACTACCTTCCCTAGATGAGGTGTTACAAATTGTTAATGGTTCATAGATGATGTCATTCCTTGATTGTTAGTCTAGATATAACCAAGTGTTGGTGAACAATGAAGATCACATGAATGTTGGGAAAATGGTGTCTCAACCTTGCATTTACATGAGGTTACTATTTATAGTAAGTTTTCATTTGAGCATGAAATAGTGTGAAATTCTCCCCGAAGCTTTTGGCCAGCTAGATAAGCATTCCGATAAAGTTACGTTGCAAGATCATAGATGGTTTTGAAGATATTAAATTTTCAATTTTGGAGGGGTCCAATGAAAGGTTTAAATTTGATATTTAGGACTTTAGAGGCCACAAAATATCTTGAAAAGTGGGAATTAGTAGCGTAGCAGATTATGAGGAAATAGAGAATTTTATGAGCTTTCTGACTCTTTAAACGGTTCATCAATAGGACACACGGTTCTCAAGTTATGGCATCCCGAAGTTTGCACTCATTAAATAGGAAATATAAAATACATCAGACACATAAATGAGCTATAAAAAGGGAGGGACACATCATAGAGTATCTAGAAGTGAGATAAGGTCGGCTACACCTTATTGGGTGGTTTTATCCCATGGTTTTGTAATACTGTTTGACAGTTTCTTGTATCGTATCACCTATATATGAGGTGTGTGAGATAGAGGTTGTGTGTAAGAGTCTTATGGCTATTGAGTTACCTCTGAATCTCTAATTAGCAGTACTCCTATGAAGAGCTTTCTCTACAAGTATATTGTAAGTTGTTTTGATTGCTGAGTAATATATTGGGCGGCTTTTGGAGTGTGGGGTTTTTCTCCCGAAAGGGTTTTCCCCACGTAAATCACTGTGTTATGGTTTGAATGTTATTATATCTATTTATATTTTTTGTGACTATTGTAAAGATCTGTAAAAAAATTTGCATTACCCTCCTCTCAAGATTAGTGTAGGAAGTTGTTCCACTACTTAAATTCCTTACAATGAAGATAGAATTTACTACAAAGTTGGCTACCTATGCATACCACATGATGCAATTTGGGTTGATTAATGTTGGGCCAACATTTTAGAGGGAGATAGATACATCCTTCAAGGAATTTATGGTTAAATGAATCATCATATATATGGATGACCTCACCATATTCTCCAAAATCGGGGAATATCATTCAGACCACCTGTGTAAAGTTCTAGAAAGATGCATCGACCCAAAAAGTGTGTATTCTGGGTTGTTGAAGGGAATCTCCTTGGTCACGTGATCTCTAGAAGAGGAATATCCATCGATGTAGACTAAGTGGAAGCATTGTTAAAATTGTAGATGCCTGAGAGTAAAAAGAGATGAGGTCTTCCTTCAGGAACATTAATTTTGTAAGAAAATTCATCACAGGATTTGCAAAGATAGTTAAGCCATTAAACAAGATGATGAAGAAGGATGCCAAGATAGAGTGGAACACTGAAGAAAAAGATGCAGTTTCCTAGATCAAGAAGTTCATTGCAAAAGCTCCCATGTTGACTAGTCCTGATTATACTCTGCCATTTTACATATACTATTTTACCTCATTGCATTTTGGTGTTGTTGTTTTGACACAGAGGCAAGTAAGGGATGAAAAACAAATTGCATTCATGATTTCACCTTTCAATAATATTGAGGTATGATATTCTACTCTCGACAATAAATATTTTGCCCTTCTAAGAGGAGTTAAGAAGTTTAGACATTATATCTTGAGGAGCAAGATATATGCGATTGTACCTAATCAAGCAATTAAGTCACTGCTTATACAATCGGATATGGGGGAATGCCGAGGAAAATGGATGGTCATTCTACAAGAATTTGATCTAGAGATGCATCAAGTGAGGTTAGTTAGAGGTCAGGGTTTGTCACAAGCTATGGCAACTGATACCCCTCTTATCCAGTGCCACCAGTATACATTACAATCATTCACTCAAGACCCATGGTACACTGACTTGGTCTTCATCTTTCTAAATAACAAGTATTCTGAGGGGTTGGTGACTACACAAAGGAGATTGTTAAGGCTCAAGAGTGCCAATTATATGATCAAGGATTCAACACTTTAGAAAAAGAACTATGAAGGTATTTACCTTCGGTGTCTTGATCACTAGGAAGCCCGTAAGATGATAGAGTAATTCCATGGGAAGTATGGTAGAGGCCATGGGTCAGTAGATGCAACAACACAATAGATTTTGAAGGCTAGATATTACTAGCCCAACATTTTAAAGATACCCATGAACATGTTTGGCATTGTCACACATGTCAAATGACTACTTCTAGGGAGAGAAACCTTGCCATGCCTCTACAACCACTACTTGAGGTAAGACCATTTGCCCAATGGGCATTAGAATTCATTGGTGTTATTAATCCTAACTCGTCTATAGGACACAAGTTCATTCTGACAACAACGGATTACTGCACTTGATGGATGGAGGCAATGGCATGCAAGAATGCAACTACAAAAGTTGTTCTTAAATTCTTTGATGAGTATATTGTCACCAGGTTTGGTATGCCATTTGCTCTGGTATGTGACAATGGCCCTAATTTTACTTCAACACAATTGATGCAATGGTCATATGAGTACAAGGTAGTTTTGAAATTCTCATCTAATTATTGTCCACAAGGAAATGGGGTAGCTAAATCCACAAATACTTTTTTTTTAGATGTTATTAAGAGGATACTTGAGAAAAACCCTAGGGACTGGCACAATCAATTAAGATATGCCCTATTGGTTGATTGCACAAGAGTTAAAGCTTCCTTGGGAACTTCTCCATACTATATTATCTATGGCCAAACCCTTATTTTCCTGGTCAATCTACAAATCCCTATCCTCCAATTGATTAAAGAACTTGAAATTGAGGACCAGGTAGAAGTTCGCCTCCTGAATTTGTTAAAACTTGATGAGAAAAGGATGGTTTGATAAAAGAGCCAAGGTGAAAGCCTTTTAGATCTCTAACGTAGTTCTTTTATGGGACAAGGCCAAGGAAAATAGGGGTGATCACCATAAGTTCAAGAGATTGTGGTTAGGTTCTTATACGATTGCTGAGATGTTAGGAGAGAACACCTTCAGATTGAGCTCTCTAATTGGAGAACTTGTACCACTTCCCGTCAATGGTCATTTTCCCAAGAATTATTTTTATTAATCCTCAGTGAATCTGGATCTTTTGTACTATGTTAGTTTAGTCATGTTGTTTTGGTTTGTATGTTGGTTGTTAAGTTATGTTTTGGTTGTTTCCTTGTTTTCTTTTGATTATCTTTGGTTCATTTATTTAGTTATGTTCAGTTTTGGTTTGTTGTGTCGGGACACATTTATTTTCAAACATTTTATAGGATTGGTGTTCTTTGCATAACCAGTTGGAAAATACTGAGAGACTTCAAATCTTTGCTCTTTCTAACTTCCTTATGTCTTGGTTAATCTTGAAATATTTGTCTACATTAATCCAAGGTGATATATAATGGTTTAATTATGATTTGAGTTCTTGACTCTCAATTGGAGAAGGAAAACTTGATTACTCAGCACCATAATCATACTAAATTACATCAGAAAATTTTGTAAGATGTCTGAAGAACTTGTTTCCAAGTGAAAAATCAGAAGTCACGATGTTTCAAGTTGTCCACTATGGCTCCCAACGCAGTAATCGGACTTCAATGTTTGAAATTTGCTTTGAGGTTGCAAAGAAATAACTATTCTATATTCTATGAGGTAAAATATGTTCTACAAAAAGAAGAAAATAAATACAAAGAGAAAAGAAATAATTCACTTGCTGCAACTAAATTTTGATGTTTCAAGTAATCTCCACTAGGGCTATGGATGTCTGGCTAGCCATAGAGCACTGCTTGATGGGAACCAGTGGTATTTCTATAGGGGCTATGGACGCTCGGTTAGCAATAGAGCTATGCCCAGGATGATCTTGAATAGAACACATTGATTAACTTCGACTATGTAGCTTGGGCCCAGTTTCTTTTATTTATCTTCACTATTGAAAATGATGGAGTAATGAATCAAGCGCACATACTTAAGAGTTGATCTTGTTCAGTTCTAGATTTGGTCGCTTGTTCATGAGTTCACTCATATTTTTCTCTTATACATTGTTTTGAGTGATAGTAGCCGTAGGCGTCGGATAAATCAAAGATTTTGAAGTTCTAAAATACCTAGAGTCATTTTTCCCACATAGTAACCATTTGTTATGCCCAACATATCTATTCCCATTATTTTCATTCTCCTAAAAATATGGGTCCCCTTTTTGGGTTTTTGTCCTTTTTTTCATTTTAGTTTTCGTTTGTTTTTTAAGTTTTGTCTTTGGCCACTTTGGAAGTTCGGGTTCCTGAACTCCGGAAGTGACCTTTTATTTGTTTTGAGTGCCTTGTTCGGAAGTTTGTCTTCCCAAACTCCCAAGTTTGTATTTTTGTTTTGTTTTGGAACATCATTTCGGAAACTCAGTTTCCCAGACTCCCAAAGTGATTGTTTTTCTTTGGAGTTATCATCCCGATGGTTCAGGTTCTCGAACTCCTGGGTTGGTTGTTTTTGTTATTTGTTTGTCACCCAGAAATCCAAGGTTCTGACCTTGTTGTTTGTGTTGCACTTCAGAAACCTGAGTTCCCAAGTTCCCAAAGTCGCATTTACTATGGTGCTTGGTTGGGGGTATAAATATGGTTGGAGGTTAATTTTGAGCTCATTTGTGCACTCATTCATCCGAATTCAGAGCTTTGACTTTGCATCGTCGCACTCCTGATCAAGCATGGTTTTTGTTTTTCATGCCAGGTAGGTGGATTTCTCACCTTCCCTATTTGGATTTGCATGTGTTTTAGGTTAGATTTTGCTTTTTTAAGTTTTGATTTCTTAAATTTTTTCTTGTTTTGTTTGTTTTTCTTTAAGTTTTTGGTTTTATACCCTAACATCAGAATGTCAGGATCCCAAAGTTCAGGGTTAGGGTATTTTGGCTTTCATGTTATTTCCAAAACCAGGGTTCCCAAGTTTCTGAAATGACAGTCTTAGGGTTTTTCATTTATTTTGTACCACTTCAAAAACTTGGGTTCTCAAGTTCCTGAAATGGTCTTAGGCCTTATGTCTTGGTCTCACTACTTCAAAAACTGGGGTCCCTGAGTTCCCGAGTTAGTTTATTTTTTAATATCTTTTCAACTCGAAACCCCATATTCCCATGGTCACGAGATCCTTTTTCTATTCCATATTTGTAGTTTACTAGGACTTCAGTTTTCCAAAGTCTTGTGTTGCATTTTAGAGTCCCACCTCAAAACCTCGGTATCTCAAAGTCCCAAGTTTGTTTTCATTGTTAGGGTCTCATCACCTTGGAAACCCGAGTTCCCGAGTTCTCAAAGTGGTGCTCTTTTCTATTTTTGGCAAGTTTGGTATCCCAGAACCCCGAGGTTTCCAATTTGTTAGTTCTATTTTTTATTTTAGCTCAAGACTCCAGACTTTCAAACTGTCGATTTTTCTTTGTGTTTTTTGTGTTTTCTCACCTTGGAACCCTGGGATCCTGAAGTCCTGAGGTGAGCTATTTTTGCAGTGATTTTTCTTTGAATAGTGTTTGATGTTGGATTGGTGTGTTTTGTAGGGTTAGCTTTGATTGATGGAATCTTCCTGAAAGACTAAGGATCTTGAGAAGTTGCTATCTTGATGAAATAACAGTACTAGGGGCAAACATATGCGTCCAAGTTGGAGGATGCAATCCAATGGGTCATAGACATAAATATTAGGCACATCTAGAGCTTCAAGATATAAAAAGTTAATTGAAGAAACTAGGACTAGATGTAGAGTATAGGAGGACTAAGAGATCTGGTTTGGTAGAGGAAACTATTTTCCCATTGTTAGTAAAGGCATCAAAATTCATAATGAAAGTTGCACAATTGAATAACCACAATACTAGGCAATGTGTAGATGTTGATGAGAGACCGATGATTGATTTATCATCAAAAATGTTGGCCTTGGTATTTCATATTTCCACTAGGAGGGAAGTACTGGTTGAAGGGGAACTAGATGGTGAAAGAGAATGGAACCAGAATATGAGCCAATGCAAGAAAATAATTAATGAGAAATGGCTTGAGGAGGAGAGAAAGACAAGCTTGAAAGAAAATGAAATTTTGCGGTAGGATTTCAAAGAATCACAAATGGATTTAATCATAATGCTTAGTAAGACATTCGACAAACCTGCATGCAGACACTTTCAACCATGGATGTTCTCATTCATGCTAACAATTTTTGATGGACGACAATATTATGACTGGGCTCAAATTTTGTCAGATAATATTAGAGACTAGCTTAGAGAAGTGCATAATACAAAGAAATTCTTATTCACATCTTATGTTATTTAGGTTATAGCTAGATCAGGTCAATTTCCAAGGCTGTAGATCGAGGGAAAATTTGAGGAAGAAGAAGGATAGAATGTTGTATGGGAATATTATAACAATAGTCATTGAAAGAATCTAGGTTTCACTACAAGAGAATCAATGACGCATTCTTATTCCCTGTTATTATAAGGTTGACACATGATACCGTATTTAGGCTAAGAAAGAAGGCGATGAAGCTAGTATAGAAGTGGGGGTGTTGGTGATGTTAGAAAATTCATGTGGCTAAGGTTACTAAGAAAGAATAACAAGAACTACAACTAAAACCTTTTAACTATTCAAGACAACTTTACTAATAAATTCAAAGGACTAATTATGCCAAAAGTATATGAACGATGTCATCTTGCCCTGGAAGATTTTGGGGCCAATCTTTAGGATATATTTGAGGAAAGGGAGAAATATTATCATTGCCTCACTATTCCACAAATAAGAGATTTTGGTATTGAAACTAATATACCCAAACAATTGCATGAAGATGGCATTTTTCTAGATCCGATGTATAAGGAGATAGGGATAGATAAGAGGCTGCTCCCTCCAATTAGATGGTCACAACAGGAGGTAGAAGATATTGATACAATTTCTCAAGAAGTAATAGATAGAACAAGAAAGTGGTTAAGTTTCGGGATTAAACCTACTGCTTCCAAAGGTAAACATAAGAATATCCCTACTAATAATCCTTAATCTAGGGTACATAAGGAGTATACAAGAAGGACTAGATCAGATTCAAGGAAGAAAAAATCCACAAATCCTGATGAAGAAGCTGAAATTCCTCTGACTACATAGGATTTGAAGCAGAAATTAGCTAAGAAAATTAAAGAAGTAGAATATTTGGCAAAACAAGTAAGCTTGGGGATAACAGTGGGCCTAGGGGCCAAACCACAAGCAAAGATTCACCCTATTAGGCCTTCCATTGAGGGTGTTATAGAAACAACAGAATATCCTTCTCAAGATTCTCCACCCTCTAGTTCTTCCACTACTCCTATTACAACTACTACCCCAACTATCACTACTACCACTACTACCGTAACAACACTAGCAAGAACATCAACCATGTATGTTTTTGCTAATATTTCAACACCACCTCCACCATTGGCTAAAGCAATTTTTACTCCATCTTCTATTGCTTCACAAATTCCTTCACCTACAATGACTCCTATAACTAAAACATAAACTATTCATAATGTGGATTCTGAATCAGACCTAGAGGAAGCTGAGCCATCACCAAAGAAGGTAGAACAAAAGTAGAGAAAGATAACAAATCCTTCTAGTGTGGAGAAACGAAAGGAGCCCGTTGCACAAAAAGTATCAAAACTTTTGTAGGTATCTCGTATGGATGTAGATGATTAGGGTCTACAAGAACAACATCAGGATGAAGAAGAAGAAATTGAACAAGGACAAGATGAAGAACGTGATGAAAGGTTGGTTCTTACTCCATAAGATGTAAAAAAATAGTTCAAAGATATAGCAAGTGGAGATAAGGAACAAAAAATTGAAGAGCCAATTAAGGACCTTAATGAGCAAGCGAGAAGTTAGAAGAATATCAACAACAACTCGATATTGATGGTGGTCTACAGGAAAACTTGGCTAAACAAATGCTTCAGCAGCAACAACAACTTGTTATACTAGGACTTCCTATTTAGGAAGAGGACCAAGCTCCTTTGGATACACAAGTTGAAGAAGAAGAGAAAAATAAGGAAGAGTCATCACATGAAGCTGGAAGGGTGATTGCACAAATAACAATTGAAGAAGGGAACATAGATGAGGGAACAACATAATGGATAACCTTCACTTTTGATAAGAAACATAAAGTAGTATTACCTAAAGTGACATTGCAGTAGGCTATTATAGAGGAACTAAAGAAAACAAAGAAGGCTAAGACAATTCACCATTTGTCTAGAACTAGCTAAGGTGATGTAATTTCCAATGTTGCAGCTCTTGTGGAGATAGAAGGAGAGGGCCCTTTGAAATACCAAGTGTCATAGGCTAGGTTGGGAAAGAAAAAAAAGTGGGGAGAGCTTCATACTTTAGATTTTTCTTCTAGCATCATAAGGAGTAGAATGGAGAAAGAGAATAATTCCCAACTACAGGTAAAGGCACAGTTGGATCAATATAAACAATTTCTTGTGGAAATGGGGAAGCCTTTGGATTCAAGAACAGATGACACATTTCCTTCCACATCATTGCTTCCATAGGGTGATGTAAGAACTGTTATTTAAATAAGGAAAGTAGCTATCACTACAAAGTCTTGGGCAAAATAGAATGTTTCAAAGGTAAGACTTTTCCTACAGTGTACAATAGGAATTTTTGAAAAGATCCTCAAAATAGAGAAAGAAATAAGAGATTGGTCAACATATTAGGAAGTGAGTATAGTATCAAAGACTTTGCAAAGCAATGTAGAAATTTGAATAAAATATTGGCCTTGGGTGAAGAAGTGATTATGAATCAATATTTGCTGGGAGGAGACAATTTTAGTAGTTTTCAATCTTGCATTTTTATAATAGAATTTAAGATAGAAGCTCTTGAGCAGTGTAAGTCAAGGATATTGGAGGCACATGCTCCTCTTTTAAAATCACTTGGTAAATATGAGAATTTTGAGAAGAAGCTATTAGGGTCATATGGTCACAATATTTTGAAAGACGGTCATCTGAAGGAAGGTGTAGTGCTGGATCAATGGGATTAGTATGCAGCTTATCATTTTGCACCTACATCCAAGTTTAATTCAGAGTTAGTGGATATATACTCATTTTTTACTTCTCAGTGTATACATGTTGTTACCCTCCTCATTTTCTTGAGGCATTTTTGTTCTCATGTTATTTAAAATAAGAAGTGTTTATTTAGTCTAGGTTTGTGTAATTCTCGGTTTTGGTCTTATTAAGTTTTTTTTTTAACTAAACCTCTCAGTTGAACCTTTTTCAAAGTTCAAGGTTCAGGTTCAAGTGGAGCATGTTGTGTCACAGATTTGTTCTAATTAGAATTTAACGGTCTTAGTGTCAATTGTCATTGAACTTGAACGATTGAACCTTTTTAAAGTTCAAGGTTCAAGTTCAATGTTGAGAAAGTTGAGTCTTTTCTAAGTCTTGTCTTTGTAACGCGTAAGTCGTGGCCTTGTGGTGTCTCTATCTTGGTTTGTCCTTATTCTGTTCTTTTGAACTTGAAATATGAACTACTTCTTGGAGGGTTCAAAGTTCAAAGTTCAATGAGTAATTATCTCTAGACATAAAGGTGGCAGGTATGAAAATTACGAAGCATCAGTATGGAGGGAATATTCAGGATTTAAAAGCTGAACTTTGAGGGAATGAGTTGTGATGAAGAGCCACACTAGAGAATCATTATTTTAGGGAAGGATTGGTGGGAAAAGACAAGTAATTAATTAATTGTCAGAATTAAGTCTTTTTGGAATAATTTGGCATAGATAAGCATGCATTTATGATTATATCAAATTGGTTGACTAATTTTTAAGCCTGTTCACGAGATTTGCTTTATTTTAAAAAAAAACAAAAAAAAAACTTGCCTTCTGCATTTGCCTAATTTGGTAAGTAAGGGATTTACATAGGTGATATTTTCTATTCTTGTCTCTTTAGATTCTGAGCTCTGCATGAATGGTGAGTTCAAAATCTTCTCCTCATACCTGTGGTTTCTTAAATTGGAAGCTTTGCTTGGTTGTTCAGTTGGTTCAATTTGTCTCCCTCGTTGTATTTTCTTTCTATTGGTAAATTTAAAATGAGACCTAAATTGCCCATGATAGACCAATAGTCTTGGTTACTTTGTACTTTTTCGGAGTTAGGCGGACACTTTTCTATGATCAGTAGACCTAGATGAATTTCATGAAAGGGCACAAAATCCCAGTGGCTCTCCATTAATGAAAAGGATTATGGATAGTGGGTTAGTGGAAGTGGTAACTTTCCCTCCAGTGGTGCCATGTCCTAAGCTAGTTCTAGAATTGATGAATAGATATGACCTTGTTGAGAGATGTGTAAGAAGCATAGATGGTGAGGTTTTGCTCAGGGTTAGTCGGGAGGTTGTTATTGCCATTATGAAAATACCTGAGAAGGAACAATATAAGGATTGGATGGTGTGTAAATCACAAGGGCTTTTCTCAAAAAATAAATCATTCTATAGGAATGTTATTGCAAGGAACTGGCTATTAAAATTTCAAAGAGGAGGTTCCCAACTACCATGTCCATGACCTGGGAACATCTGATCAAAGAAGTTAGGGACATAGTCATTCTGTTACATAGAGTGAGAGGGAACCAAATTGCCTTTTATTGGGAATATTAGATGTATTTCTTCATACAGGTTATTTTTGGTGAGAAAAGATATATTGACTGGGAGGAACCAATTGTAGACAGGTTGCATGAAGGTTTGAGTTGCTTCGGTAACAAAAACTTCTATATGTCATCATATATTCTATATTTCTTGGCATGCATTAGATCATGGCTAGGTTTGTACCATGAAGCATGGGTGGATGATATGAGAATATTTGAATATCATCTGCATCATCAACAACAAAGGTCCTATAAAAATTATCGTAAACTGCATGACATACTCCTAGGTAGGATGGTGTATGAACTTAAGGGAAACATTCATAGAATATTGTCAGATGAATCTATGCATTTGATTGGTACTTACGACAACTTTTTCATACAGTTTCCCAAGTTTACCTACCTAAGGGTAGTGGGTTTTGAAGGAGAACCATACAAGCTGCCTAGATATGCACTTACAAGAAAGATTTTAATTGAGATATGTAGGTAGCTGGCCTATATTGATACAAAGTACAGAGCTCAACATCAATCACGAGTCTTATTTCCAACTGAATTAACTTATTTTATTTGTAATAGTGTCTCTAATGCCTTGAACTTGGAACTTCAATTTAAGAAATTGAATTTTCCATTATATGGTCGGTGAGAAAACTTTGATGCTAAGGGGTTTTTCGCCACTTATCTAACATTTAGAAAATATTTTATCCATGTGCTAGATATTGAGGATTTTTGAGCTGATTGTTGCAATGAGTTTGAAGTTAGGAAGAGGACACACCAAAGGTTTGCCCTGCAACAGGTCATGGCCTTTAAGTTGAAAATGAACATTGCTAATGTCAAGGATGATGAGAGTGAACTTATGGATCCTTACTTTGTGGATGATAGGAAAAATGGAGTCAGTCCAGAAGTGGATTGGGAAAAAGATGAAGAAGACCATATCCAAACAAGGACATTCCCAATTATCAGAAGAACTGAGAAATGGATAAGGGAGTAAATAATGGGAAAGGGCTCTAAGAAAGGTTCAACCTCGTCCTCAGAAGTCCCATTGGCTAACTCTCGGGTTACAGCTTGTGCTGTAGGATTATCCATAACATAGATTAAAGTTGGTTAGATTGCTAGGCCATTGGAAATCAAAAGAGAACTAGTTCCTACCAGGATTACCAGGCCTAGAACTAGAAGCAGAGCTAAGAAATCTCTTGTGTATTTGGTGGTAGTTGATTTAGAAGCCTCTACTAATATGGAAGATCCTTCAACTCATCCAAACTTGGAGGTGCTAAATGTTAGTGATACAAATGACACTCAGTAGGTGGATATTTTGGCAAATACTAATACTACATTGGTAGTAAGGAATGAAAAAGAAATTGCAGCCAACTCTAATGAAACTTATGTGTGTAGTGGGCCTCTTTGGTTAGAAAATACCTTGAATAGAAAGAAAAGAAATGTAGTTCCAGTTTCGGTTCCTTTGGAAGATATGGTGAGCAAATGCTTGGGGAAGACTGCCAAAGTGAAGAAATTGAAAACCATATCAAGAATTTACTTTGTTGCTGGCAGTGGGAATTGGACTGTAGAGATAGCATGTCCACTGACAGATGAGAAAATAGAGGACCCTACAGTCCAGGATTTCATTGTCGGAAAGGTGAATATTGGTACTGCTTCTCAGGCCACATATGTTCTTCATCTTGAAGTTTCCATGAAAAAGATCATAACTAGGACCTGGAAGGATGAAAAA
This sequence comes from Cryptomeria japonica, assembly GCF_030272615.1. Classification (NCBI taxonomy): domain Eukaryota; kingdom Viridiplantae; phylum Streptophyta; class Pinopsida; order Cupressales; family Cupressaceae; genus Cryptomeria; species Cryptomeria japonica. The sequence continues at coordinate 777,489,523 of NC_081411.1, read as the reverse complement.
TATTAAAAAGAACTGAAAGAAACCTTGAAACAAATGGAGGAATATATTGATGCAAACAATGGATGAAATACTCAGCCATTGTCTATGGAACCAACACTCTTTGATCCTAAATCCCCTAGCTATCAGAAGTTGATAGAATAAGTACAAAGGAATAAAATGGTGCATGGGGTGTTCCTTGAATGGTTGGATATGGTCAGGAAAGAGGGAAAATAATACATTGGTCATTTGAGCAAGGTGTATGATGATGCTACTAAAGTTATCTGAGAATTGGGAAAGGAAAAAACAGCCCGGAAGAACAAAGAAGCCAAATGGGCCTGAACAATAGCTCACATGGAAGAAGTTCAAAAGCATGGTGTAATGAAATTCCTTGTAGAAAAGCCTTTACAAGGATTTGATGACAATGTTCTATACATTTGCAAAAAGAACATTGAATGGAGAAATTCAATAATAAAATAGGGCTATGAGGAATTTGTTAAACTTGGGCGAGAATTGTTTGAATTGATATTAAACATGCTTAATGATCTGAAATGTATTAAAGTGAAATATATGAAGGAGGATGGACAAACCATTGACACCGCTGATGCCATAAGAAAATATTATGAATTGTAAATTGGCATGGTCAAGAATTCAACAATGGTCACAAAGAAATATTTCTCTACCATTGCTAAAATTGAATCCTTGATGTTTTTATGCATACATCATTTGAACAACCATGTTGATAAAGTAAGGTGCGTCGTGATAAATAGGTTTGGCAACAATGGATTTTACACATAGGAATTCCAAATGAACTTGTCATCCAACAATTCATGAAGGCATTCACAGAGTGGAAGAAGAATCAAACTAGTTATCCAAAAAAAGGTTTTATAATTTATTTTTTTAAAAACAAACTATTTAACTTACCCTTGGGCAGAGCAGTGTAACTTTGTGGTTACCGCGTGGTTAGGGTAGAAAGTTTAGGTATATATTTCTAAAAGAGGACTTAAAAAAGGTCCGAGAAATTTTGTAAAGATTGACAAACTTTATTTTAAATACTTGTGGATTATCAATGAATGCATTTTAACAGTGAATAAAATTAGACATTTTTAGCAACTTTCAAATCTATGTATTTGAATGCAGAAAGAGAATATTTGTTGAGATAAATTTGTTTGTGTTGAATCTGTTGCTTCTTTAATTATCCACTTTCAATATATTTGTGAATGAATGTGATTAGTAATTCTTTTGTTATCTTTGTATTGATATGATTCCTCTTGTCCTGTGAGACACAAGAGAGAATCAATCAGAGTCCATGATTTATTGTTTCTATAATTAGAAATTCTTAGAGATAAAGTTATTTTTTATTGTCAATATGTGGGTTTACATATAGAGTGTTTATATTCTTGGCATTCATATGGTGTTGAAAGATGAATGTGAAAAGCCGTTTCTCACTTTCTAGTTAAAAGTGGAGTTAATATTTGTGTCTGTTTAAACATTCATTGAACATCATATGGGAAGTTGCAGCCTTATGTAGAGGGTAAACAATTCACTTGATTACCCATCTATTGGTTCTATTTGTCTTTCATAAAACTAATGGAATACATGAGTCATTCATTATAACATTATGAAAGGATAAATTTGTTAACCAATAGTTTTTTGGTGACTCTGTTGGGGAGTTGGATAATAAAATTGGAGGATGAATCATAAGATACGTAAGACTCTCTATTTGAAGCAAGTACTATATTATAAATAGGCTGGAGTCAAGAAGATATATGAGATCTCAAAGGCATGAAGGGGTGATTGATTTTGTTTTTAGGAACTCCAAGATTCCAGCTTCTTAATCTCTTGTACACCTAGAACAAGAGCCAAGACTAGACCTCCAACTCCCTCTTTTGTATTCCCTATATCTCCTACTTGTCAAGCCCTAACATTACATGGTGTTGATTTCCCTAGTGTAATCAACCCTGCACCTTTGAATATCATTTTATCTATGGCCATTAATAATCCCTGGGGCCCTATTTTAGGACCACTTGCACTTGGTGTTTGCATTTTTGATGATTATGTTGTGATTGTCATTGATGAACACACACTTGTTATGAGATCACTTTGTGAATGTAAGCATTATGCTCAACCGGTAATTGTTCCTAACCAGTATCATGTGTTAGTCCTTAGACTATTGGTGTTTTGCAGAAAGTGTTTACCAATTTGAAGTGGTATGAAGACCCCAAGCAGTTCGAGGATCTCAAGCGGTATGAAGGAACGAAGCAGCACAACTCATATTTCCCAGTCTTCATTTTGTCAAACCAGCAACTGATATTTTGCTTAAACCGGTATTCTGTATGAACCAGTAATACTTTGTGATGAGTTACCAACTGGCATTTTGTGATGAGTAACCATCCATCAATTGTTTGGCGGTGTCGACACTCTGGTGGTGCTTTTTGTGTCGTGTTACCAAATATGTCTAGATGCATTGAACCTAGGAAATTGTATTGTAATCCTAGGACCGACATGAAATCAGATTCCTTTATAAGGACATCATGTCTAGGGTTTTAGGGGGTTGTTAGGGCTTAAGGTAGTTGATGAGTTTTGTAAGTGTGATCTTAATTGAGAAGATCAAGTCTCTGAGTTGTAATAGAGTGAGGGTTACTGAAGACTGAAGTAATGCTGGAATGCATTAGGAACAAGCTATCAAGGATCTAACCAAGCAATATGTGCTATTTGCTAGATCACTCACTTGTTGATTACTCACATCTTCAACAAGTCTGAAGCCCTTAACCAAGTAGGCCCAAAAGCCTTTTGTAAATCCTCTAGCAAGGTAGTCTTTAACTAGACTTGTCCCCTAACAAAGATTGAGATTCCTAATAGGATTTGTTCTGGTAAAGAACATTGTTTGACCTTAACCGGTCTGGTTCCTATTTTGCAGATAGTTACTTGTGAGTTTCATCTCACCATGGTTTTTCCCATTTGGGTTTCTAGGTCAAAATCTCTTGTGTTATGGTGTTTGTGCTTCTATGGGTGAATGCATTATTTTCTATTTGGTTTGCATGTGTGCTAATTGGTTTGTTTTCCAAACTATTTTACCGGTTTACTACTAGGTTGTTTAAGTGTTCAAGTAGAGTGTTTTTCGGTATACTAATTCACCCCCCCTCTTAGTATTGATCACTTGGTATCAAAGCCTGCCTTTCTATAAGTTTAACCACTTGGAAAGAGATATATGGGAATACACTATGATGGAACTTACTCATTAGCTCACTCAGTTTGAGAAAACCTATGATGAACTTATGGTAAAATATAATGCCTCTCAGGCAAAAAGAAGAGAGCATGCTAAAAAACTGATGGAGCTATAAGAAAATAGTTCTTTTGATGAAGCAGATATGGAAGCCCTAATTCAAGAAGTTGAAAAGCTGAATGAATCAAATTCCATCTTGAGAAAGGAGTTGGAAGGACTGACTATCCGAATGTGTCAAGAGCTTGAGAACTGGAGGAAAGTTAAAGATCTGGTTAAGGATAAAGATCATGAGATCTCCAAATTGAAGTAGGAGATCAGTGTACTTACCACTCACCTTGATGAGAGCAAAATGGAAAAAGAAGAAGTACAAGGTGAACTAAACATGGCTATCTCTGAGAATACAACCTTTGAAGGAATCCAATGGTGCTATTTCCAAAGAACTCTCTGAGTCAAAGGAAATACTTGCTAAGTTCAACAAGAGTACTATCAAGATAGAACAGAAGCTTGAATCAGCCAAACCGGTAAAGAATACCAATGGACTTGGTTTCTCTGATCATGAGGTAGGTGATACCTTTGGTGCAAATGCTAAAGCATCAAAGAAGCAACCGACATTCAAAGATAAAGGTAAGAAAAAGTTTAAACCTGTTTTCTTTAACTGTCTTAAAGAAGGACATACTGCCAATGTGTGTAGGAGCAAAGCCTACAATAATTTTCCTTACTTTATAAACAATGTACCTAGATCCAATAAGTTCAATGGTAATTGTTATGCATGCAACAATTTTGGGCATAGAGCATCTGAATGCAGGTCTGTTATGAACAACACTAGAAGATATCCTCAGAGGACTCAAGGAGTTGGTCCGGAACCTTTTGTGAACCAGAATCCCAACCAGTTTAATATATATAATCATCAGTCACATAGCAGTGGCTATCAAGTGGCAATCGGATGGAGAGTAAACTGTTGGATTTGCTATGGTCATGGTCACACTATTGCAACATGTAGAAGGAAGAATGGTAACATGAATAATGGACCTTGGAGAGCACCTAGAATGGTTTGCTATCATTGCAACAATCTGAGTCACATTACAAGAATCTGCAGAAGTAGAAAGATTATATCGGATGATATACCAGTCACTCTGAAAGGAAAAATTGATGTTGAAATTGTTCAAGCGGTTATGAAAAAAACCTGGAATAAGAAACCATCGATGTTGCAAGAAGAACCGGTTTCTGCACCTAGTGTGGAAATCACAGAACCGACAAACTAAGCATCATAAAAGCTTAGGGGGAGCAAACAGAGAAATACTTCGAACACCTGATTTACACCAGTAAAAGACCTTCACTGGTATGAGATACCTGTTAGTCGATAGAAGAGCGAAAATGATAAAAGGCAAATTAGGGTTTACACCCTAATATTGGAGCATTTATTATGGTAGGTGGAGAACATATTTAAAAGGAATTTTGAAATCATTTCTCACTTATCATTTTTTGAGCAAAGAAGTTTTTCAAGTGCAGAGCGAAGGAAAATGGTTTACACTGTGAATCAAAGAATTTATCAAATTCCTGAAGAAGAATCTGAAGCAAACATCTGTTGGATGCAAAGCGGCATCTCTGCAACTGAAGGAGTGTGAAGCAAAGTCCAAATTGCGAAGCCCTAAATTTCAATCTGCGAAGGTATTTTTCATAATTATTTGTTTATCATGGCTTCCGCATCTCATGATAGCTTTAGTGCAACTGTTGATTCTATGGACTTCATTAAGCGAAAGTCAAAATACAATGCCTTGTCTCAAGTACCAGCTAGTGTCATAGTAGAAGAAGGGATTTCTGATTACATAGACTGCAAAATCAAAGACCTAGGGTTTCTTGTAATCCATTCCCAGCTGAGCTTATTATGCAGATATGATAAGAAGATTAAACTAGAATTCAGTATTCTGGAAAAGAAGAAACTTCAAAATGCACTTTACTTTCTTGAAGAATTTTTGGATGATCACATTCACATTATTCTAAGAAGGGCACACAGTGAAAAGAAGTACCTAGAGTAGATGCATGATATCACACCGGAAGTGATTCATGCCATCACTAGTTTCTGCAATACAGGGGAAGTGCTATCCCTAAGGAAGGTCAGCAAGACTGAAATATCCAAGCTCACCGTTTCAGTGAGTGACTCATGTGGTATGACCATCAACTCAATCAAGGATGATCTGGTCAAGTATGCCTGTATTGTGATAGGTTACCGGATGTTCTCCGCTAGCAGAATTAATTTTGTCTCTACTGCAGTGGTAAATGCCACTTATAGGATGATCAAGGAAGATGCATCATTTGATCTATGAACTTGTATGCAAAGACAACTTATGTTGAATCTTAAGTTGATCAAATAGGACAATGCATAGAGATTCAGGTTTGGACAACTACTGGTTGGTTTTTTCTTTTACTTCCAAGGCTACTTTCCAGGAGTAGGAGACATTCAATGGTCTACTGATCAACCAGTAGCAAAACAAATCAAGGAAAGTCTACAAGTAGTTGGAACCGGCTATCTAGAAGCACTGAACAAATACTTTGATGAGTTAATGGGCAAGATGAGCCAAAGGATAATGATATTCAGTGATATAGTCAAGAAGTATGAGGAGGACAAATGCTTCACCATCAAAATTGATGTGTGCATAATGGAGGTGGTTGAGCCTAGACAAGAAGAAGTGGAGCCTATGGGCTATGAGGTAATGTATGATATGCTAGATGGGTATTCTTCTACCCTACTTGCCTCACCCCTTGATCCTAAGGCAAATAGAACTGGCACTTATTTAGAAAGGGTTACACCTACTGAAGAACCCTTAGCAAAGAAAGGAAAGGCAGTGCCTTCAGCATCGACACTGGTTACTGCAGCCAGTCCCAAAGTGACCAAGTAGTCACTAGCTAAGAAAAAACTAGAAGCGGCACTTGCCAAAGTATTCGAAAGGAAGAGGAAGACAAAACGCAATACACCAGACTCAGAGGACACTGTCTCTAAAGAAAAGCCTAAAAAGACTAGGGAAGTGAAGAAAAAGACAAAGAATGAACTGACATCATCGGCACCGGTACATATTGACATCTCTTCCTACAAACCTTTGACACATTGTCAAAGACCTATTAAAAATATTAGGAGAAAGTTATTGAATGATTTAGTAGATCATTTTGATGATTTCAATGATGAAGAAAAGGAAGAAGTGGAGCCTATGGGCTATGAGGTAATGTATGATATGCTAGACGGGTATTCTTCTACCCTACTTGCCTTGCCCCTTGATCCTAAGGCAAAGAGAACCAACACTTATTTAGAAATGGTTACACCTATTGAAGAACCCTCAGCAAAGAAAGGAAAGGCAGTGCCTTCAGCATCGGCACCAATTACTGCAACCAGTCCCAAAGTAACCAAGCGGTCACCAGCTAAGAAAAAATCAGAAGTGGCACCTGCCAAAGTCTTCAAAAGGAAGAGGAAGACAAAAAGAAATACATCAGACTCAGAGGACATTGTCTCTAAAGAAAAGCCTAAAAAGACTAGGCAAGCAAAGAAAAAGACAAAGAATGAACGGACATCATCGACACCAGTAAATATTAACATCTCTTCCTACAAACCTTTGACACATTGTCAAAGAACTGTTAAAAATATTAGGAGAAAGTTATTGAATGATTTAGTAGATCATTTTGATGATTTCAATGATGAAGAAAAGGAAGAAGTTGAACAGGAAATCATTAATTATTTGTGTACTAATGACCGGTCGCCTTCAAAAATTAGATCTGAGACACCAGATTCATTGTATAAGTCTTTAGACAATAAATGGCGCATTTCCATAGAGAAGGAACAGGAAATAAGGGAGATAGTATTTGCCAAACACTTTCCTGATCTATCCAATTCTAAGCTATTTGAGGTCATTAACCAAAATAAAGGACTCTTCTCCACTAGAAGGAGAAGACTCTGGTTATTAGAAGGGAGAATTGATGATTTTGAAAAGGACACTCATCTTCATATGACAATTGCAGTACATAATCATAAAGTGCTTCAAGACATCAAGAAGGCTGAGAAAGAACCGACAATAACAAAACTAGATGAATTATATGATAATGAAGGAAACCCGGTTACCGAACCAGTAGACACTATTGATGTTGATGCTCTAGATGTAGAGGATGTTACTCAAGGCACACTATCAGAAGGAACAAGATAGGAGAAGCAGGTAGAATAGGAAGAGAAGCAAAAGGAAGTAGAGGATAGAAAAGAGGAAGCAAAGAAGCAAGCAGAGGATAAAAATAAGGAAGAGGATGAGGAGAAAAGGAAAGAGGAGGAAAATAGAAAAGAGGATGAGAAGAAAAAGAAAGAGGAGGAAAAGAGAAAAGAGGAAGAAGAGAAAAAGAAACAAGAAGATGAGAAGAAGAAGAAAGAAGAAGAGGATAAGGAAGAGGAGAAGAGAAAGGAAGTGGAGAAGAAGAAGGAAGAGGAAGAAAAGGAAGAGGAGAAGAGAAAGGAAGCAGAGAAGAAGAAAGCAGAGGAGGAAAAGGAAGAGGAGAAGCAAAAGGAAGCAGAGAAGAAAAAGAAGGAAGAAGAGAAAGAAGAAGCGGAAAAAAACACTCAGATGGAGACACCAAAGGCAACCGATAGTCAAGCCAAATCGGCTAACCTCACCAGTCCTATTGACCTCCAGTCTGCAAATGAAATGGAGCTGCTACAGAGCATTAAGGTTGCTCAAGAATGCCTTGAAGTGATAAGGAGGAAGAAGGAGCAAGATGTGATCCAAGCTGCGGTGGACACTCTTATTAGTTTGATACCTGACACAAACCTTCCTAGTACTGATTCCTCATTGGCACAATTGAAGCTCCTATGCATAGTAGTAGATGATCAGGTGCAGAGCCTAGAAGAGGTTGCAGAGGCAAATGCCAAGAAAGAGCATCAAAAGGCTCTGAACATTGCCCTGGTGAAGAAGTTAAATGAGCTCTGGTCTGATCTACAAAAAGCTCAAAAAGATATAAGGGATACTCTGGATGAGGGGAATCTACTACTTAGTAAGATTTGCCAACCCCATCTCTTCTGTGATGATGTGCTTGTACAGAAGGAAAAGCTATAATCTGACTTGCAGTTATACATAAGTACCTTCAAGCTGCCATATGATTCCTTCTCCACATATGGACAAACCATTCACAGGCTTCAACTCCAATCTACATGATTTGAGGCAGAAATAAGCAATCGGACAAGGAACTTGTAGGAACTTCAACTGGTCATTCTGCCAATATTGCAAATTCTCCAGAAATGCTATCTAAATCTTGATGCTCTAACGGTCACTCAAGAAATGAGCACGGTAGATGCCATGGAAGAACATGTCTTCCAGATGCAGACAGAGAATGAGTCATGGTCCTTATCCATGAAGCAACTTTTACAGGACTTTAAATCAGTTTTTGACAAGTTTTACTCTTTATTGTCATAAACTCTTATTATTTTAATACCAAATGAAAATAGGGGTTGTTCAGTTATACTTTGTCATTATTGGCAAAGGGGGATAAGTATTTTGGTATTTAAAATTTTGATGTTTTGATAAATACTTTCATGTCTGTCTCTGATAAAGAATAGTATACATTGTATTTTCAGTAAAAGGGATAGTGTATATGCTTAGGGGGAGTAATTTTTCTTATGCCATATTGTTTGTTGTAAACCACTTAGATGTCAAAATTTTCTTAAGTGTTGCCATCAATGCCAAAGGGGGAGATTGTTGGCATTTTTGATGATTATGTTGTGATTGTCATTGATGGACACACACTTGTTATGAGATCACTTTGTGAATGTAAGCATTATGCTCAACCGGTAATTTTTCCTAATTGATATCATGTGTTAGTCCTTAGACTATCATTATTTTACAGAAAGTGTTTACCAATCTAAAGCGGTATGAAGACCCCAAGTAGTTCAAGAATCTCAAGCGGTACAAAAAAATGAAGCAACACAACTCATATTTCTCAGTCTTCATTTTGTCAAACTAGCAACTGGTATTTTTCTAAAACCGGTATTTTGTATGAATCGGTAATACTCTGTGATGAGTTATTAACTGACATTTTGTGATGAGTAACTGTCCACCGATTGTTTGGCGGTGCCGACACTCTAGCGGTGCTTTTTGTGTCGTGTTACCAAATATGTCTAAATGCATTTAACCTAGGAAATTGTATTGTAATCCTATTAGACTGACATGAAATCAAATTCCTTTATAAGTACATCATGTCTAGGATTTTAGGGGGTTGCAAGGGTTTAAGGTGGTTGATGAGTTTTTGTAAGTGTGATCTTAAATGAGAAGATCAAGTCTCTGAGCTGTAACAGAGTGAGGGTTACTTAAGACTCAGGTAATGCTGGAAGGCATTAAGAATGAGCTATCAAGGATCTAACCAAGCAATTTGTGCTATTTACTAGATCACTCACTTTTTGATTACTCACATCTTCGACAAGTCTGAAGCCCTTAACCGGGTAGGCCCAAAAGCCTTTTGTAAATCCTCTAACAAGGTGGTTCACATCTATGTATTTAAAATCCTCTAGCAAGGTAGTCTTTAACTAGACTTGTCTCCTAATAGAGATTGAGATTCCTAATAGGATCTATTTTGGTAAAGAACATTGTATGAACTTAACCGGTTTGACCTTAACCGGTCTAGTTCCTATTTTGCAGATAGTTACTTGTGAGTTTCATCTCACCGTGGTTTTTCCCATTTGGTTTTCCACATCAAAATCTCTTGTGTTATGGTGTTTGTGCTTCTGTGGGTGAATGCATTATTTGCTATTTGGTTTGCATGTGTGCTAACCGGTTTGTTTGCCAAATTGTTTTACTGGTTTACTACTAGACTATTTAAGTGTTCAAGTAGAGTATTTTTTGGTATACTAATTCACCCCCCCTCTTAGTATTCATCACTTGGTCCAAATATTAATCCTTTTCCCAAAGGAGAAAGAGATCATTTGCCTAAATTAAGTGGTGATGGAAAAGTCTCAATAGGCAAGCATTTGAATGCATTTGATGTTACTTGTGGTGTGCTAGTTGCTAAACATGAAGATGTAGTTGTGAGATTGTTTGTAAAAACATTGACTGAGGTGGAAACATATTGGTTTTATCATTTACCAAATGGTGCAATTATGAATTGGGAAGATCTTAAAACTAGGTTTGAGGCTGGATTCAAATTAATTAAAGATGAACATTCTCTTCTAGCCCAATTATCCCCATTAAAGAAAGAAAATCCTGAGTCTATGAGAGATTTTGTGGCTAAGTTTGATAAAATTGTTCATAAGATTCTAGCAAACCAAAGGCCTTCTGATAATAATTTGAAATGCTTTTTCATCAATTCTATGCCCTCTGAGATTGGTTTCTTGATCCATAGGGAAAGAGTAGTAGCCCTAGCTGATGTGAAAACATTGGGAGTAGAACTTGAAGATGATTTGATCATTGTAGGAAAGTGGTAGAGGGAAGTTGAAACTTCCGCAACACAAGCCTCAACTTCATCTGATACTATGATTCAATGATTAATGAATGATATGATAACCTTGGAGATGCAATTACCCAAAATTAATACTTCTTATCCAAAACCTTACCAGTTTGTTTCAAGGAAGGCCCCTAATTAGTCAATAGGAGCTGGAAGTAGAGTTTTATAGTTTCCACCTATGCAAAAAAGACTAGCAATTGAGGCACCCCCATCCAAAGACAACATGTGTATCTTTTACCTTACTGATGATCATGATGGAAATTTTTCTCGGAAATGGTACATTATGTTCAACTAGTTGGTTCTATGGGGGTGGAAAAAGCGAGATCGGATGACTAGTACCTAATCCCACTTTTGCCAACACATTGGGAATATGAAAGAGCATAGGGAGATAGATCACTTTGGATACTTCTTGTGAGAAAGAGAGAGACAAGGATTACCTCTTAGGGTTTCTATTCCTCTTGTTACAAATGATGAGAAAAACTAGGGTTTAGTTGACCAAATAGACTAGGAGATGAAGAATGAAGCACAAATGAACTCAAAATTGAACAAAATTGCATATCTGAAACCATGAAAGGGGGAGGATTTAGGATGTGTACCTAATGCTACAAATTGGATAAAACTGACCAGGACTAGGGTGCCACACCACTATCCTATTTCTGTAGACAGCAGGTTGCAACTGAAAGACTGCAAATCTGATGACCTAAAGCTGGAACATACTAAAATCATTGAAAAGCATAGGGACCATGGTTCCATGCCATTGTCTTGGGTAGGACTAGGGTGCAGATCTAATGATTCTAGGTGGTTCCTATTCCTTTTGCTGAGCTGAAAGTTCATCTGGGTACCTATTTCTATACTTGTAACCTAAAAGGGAAGGTTTGGGTGGCTATATAGGGTTTTTCCTTAGTCAAATCCCTATGTTGGTGATTTACACCTCCACAAATAGTCGATAATGTACTAAAAATGTGTGTGCTAGAACCTTGTGTGTATGCAAGATCCTTAATGATAAAAAACTAGAGCTACCATATGCCCAAGGGAGAGATATTTCCACAAGATCTCCTATTATTCTTTAATGTCTTCAAGGATCCTAATTGATGAGGAATGCTTGACAAATGCTTGATTAATTTTGTTGAATATTTTTTATTGTTGTTGAAGACTCCACATGGGCTTCTCTCTCACTACATAGAAGGCTCCTTATGCTCGCTACAATAGCCTTTTTCACTATTTTATGAGATGCCTTCAAATGAAGAAAGAGAGCTCTTATGTATGAAACCCTAGATCTTAATTTTGACTTAATTCCCCCTTTAGGTCGACCTAGGAATTGAATATCCCACCAATATTTTGGGGTTAAGAAGTATAATATCATAGGATTATGCTCTCAAAATTTTGCGAAAAAAGCTGAGGACTATGGCAGGAACACACATGGTCCAACCAACTTTTCACCAAATTTTCACAGCCATTAGATATGATGATATTAGAGCGAATCCCAAATTTATAGATGATTTCAAGGTGTTTTGATTGTGAAATCGGGTCTTAAAGGTCGAAATAGGACAAAATTAGGGTTTATGATTAGATGATTTATTGGAGGAATAAAATAAAATGGGTCACACTTAGGGTAAAGGGACCAATTTAATAATGTATGAAGTGATGAAATAGGACTTCAGATTTAATAAAATTAATTAAATAAATGCTTAAAGGAAAATCATAATGCATGATGCAAGACACATTAAGGTGGGTGCTAACCTAAGTGTGAAATTGTACCATCCTAGCAATGGTGTACAATTTACGACACTACATTTAGCCCCCACTCTAGTGGTAATATGACACTACATGCATATGCAAGATAAAGTATAAAAAAGTAAACATTCATTAAAAAGGATATATCTAGAAGTTGTCTGATGAAGCCCCAAATGGTATCTGTAGTACACAATTAGGATCCACACCCTACAAAACCACTATTGGCATTATGTTTTCATTGATGTCAACTAGTATGGGATGACTACCGATATGAGAGATGTATGTACAACACTAACAAGGAGGATTATAGGTTCAGATATCTTTGATATCACCTTGTGTTGTAGAACACCAGTAAGGAAAGTATGTCAACTGGTAAGTGATGTGTTGACATGGGGAAGTCAGATCAACCAAGTGAGTGGTTGTTAGCCTGAAAAGGTCATGACCAGTGTACAAGTAGGATGAGCAAGGTGTTTGAGTTGTTTGTGATGAAGAGGCCATAATGTTACCTAAATCACATCAACCCTGGAGGAGAAGAATGAACAGGTCACTGGTATGTTGTAAGGTTGCAGGACAACATGACTTCCACATGATGAAGATGTAGTCATCATGAGTACACTGTAGGATGCAGAAGACAAGGTGTCACTCCACCGGTAAGTGGAACTTATCTCCTATTATGCATAGTTTGCATCATAGTTTCATGAGATAAGGTAAATAAAGTAAAGGCAACTGCTTGAAGGTTCACACTGGATCTACCGGTGAATTGAGTGAATGCTTTAAGTGCGTGAGAATAGGAATATGCATTGGACCGACAGAGAAGGCAAGTTGGGTTGCTGGTACAAAAGAAGTGTGATGTCTTTGATATCTTGACAAACCAGCTATGATATAGTCTAAGTTGATCAAGGAGAAGGCAAGGTTGAGCAGATGCAAAAAGAGGAATGTGGTCTGATTGAAGATAGTACCTGGTGAAGGTTGATGACAAAGTGTCATCAAGAGTGCTTACCAGTATGTAAGTCCACTGGTAATATGGAGAAGGTGCTGATGCAGATGTATTCCCACCTTAAGGGAATGAGCATGCTTTGGATAGACATGTCTAGGGATTGGTTAAAGGGTTCCATCGACAATTCAATAGAGAGAAGACATGATGAGGTTACCGGTATAATGTGAGGTACCGATAGTGTTCATATACTAACAGGAAAGAGGAACTGGTAGAAGGGTTGGTTGGTGATCCTACTTGGACCAACTTCAAGAGCCAAGCTGGTAGATGGTCGACATGGATGCCAAGCAGAGCTGAGCTAGTGAATGTGTAGAGGATGGTGATGTCTAGTGTCAAAGAGGTAGTTATGATTGGTTCAACATTAATGGTGACTGCAAAGCTCAAGGTAGAGTTGCAGTGTTGTGCAGCTCAAGATCTAGGTTAGATTGATTGTGTGGATCAAAATAGGCAAATGAAACAATTGAGCCATTTATGGCGACTGACTAAGAAAAGCCGATAGATTGATTGGAGGTTTCTGAAGAAGGAAGACATGTTTTGGAAGACATGATATTGGCGGAAATGTGCAGATAGTCATTTTAGATTTATGATCCAATCAGATCTGATTAGACTCGATGTGCCTCATTATAAGTGGAGAAAACCCTAAGGCGCCAAGTTTAAATTGGTTTCTGGTGAGATATCTGGGTCATAAATATGCAAGCCTAAGAGATAGTGAGGTACTACTGAATAGAATAAATATATTGTGCTATTGCGAATTGATTAAGTGTGACTTATGTATGTGAGAGAAAATCAGCCAAGTGCTTAGAGAGCATCTGAGAAAAGAGGAAGAGTGAAGAGAAGAACTGAAAGTTTCCATACCGGTAGAGCTAAAGAGAAGGAAGTTGTAGAGTAGGCAGATAGAGAATTGGAAAAGTGTGATACCGGTGAAGTGCAGAGAGTAAGGTAGAAATCCAGTAGAGAAGAAGAAGAGGAGATGTGTACTAGTAGAGTTTACAGGAAGTTTAGAAGCATAAGAAAGCAGCAAAAGAGTGAGTCAGTGTAGAAGAGAAGGTATATCATCGACAGAGTAAGGTATATGAAATGGTTACAAGATTCACTTGTAACAAGACAACTACTTTTGTAATTGAAGTTTACTTTGTGATCATTGAGTTGTAGCTTGGTGTAGGGGTGGTAGCTCCTTTGGGTTGTAGCCCATAAACAAGTTAGGGGTTGGTGGTCCTTGGGTTGATGCCCCTTGTGTGTGTTTGCATTTGAGTTAGTCTCCTCACTAACCAGTAAGTTTGTTCATAGTTAGATCTAATGACCAGTATGCTCACATAGGATAGCCAAAGGGAAAATTTTAAGAACAACTAATTCACCCCCTCCCCCTCTCAGTGGTGCATTGTGTCTAGAAATTAGTATCAGAGGATAGGTTCTTAGCTAGACAAGATTTCTCCATCTTGGGTAAATTCTAGCCTAAGGAAACAATGGTTTGTTTAGTGTGAATCCCTGCTGCAATGTTTGATGGTTCAAACTATGCTATTTGGAGTTGCAGAATGGAAGTCTTCCTATCATCTCTAGGGTTTGATGTATGGATGTCAGTTATTAATGGTCTCCGTAAGAATGTTAGTCCCCCCACTAGATCTGAAGAAGAAGAAAAGTTGCTTGTGTAATGAAGAAGCAATGAAGGCCATATTCAGTGGGCTCACTACTGATGTCTCCTCATAGGTGGATAAGTGTAAATCAACAAAGAGTCTATGGGATAGACTAAGGAAGTTGTATGGAAATGAGCCCTGCACCACTGAATTAGTCTGTGTGAGTGAGAAGAACAATGTAGCAAAAACATGCATGGATGAAAGAGGTAGATTAGATTTTTGTAGTAGCAATGATGAAGAAGGAACTCATCTCTTTATGGTATAAGAATCTGAATATGAGGTGCACACATCTGATGGCGATAAGACAAAGGGATCCTACCGATATGATGTGTTTGGCAGTAATGATGAAGAAGAAGAAGATAAGGAAGATATATCTAGTCATCAAGATCTATTTGACAGTGAAGGAGACGAAGAGGATGAAGCAGAAGTTGATCTTGAAGCAGAGCTTGTAAATTCACTTGAAGAACTCAATAGAGTAAGAAAGGAATACAAGTTATTCAGGAATTCTGCTATAGTGGAGTAGAACTAGCTAATCAAATGCCTTGAAGAATATGAGAAATGCATCTCAGAGTTGAAGACTCAAGAAGAAGGCACCAAGGAATGCTAGTGTGAAGATCTAGTATCTAGGGTAGAAGTTAAAAATGAAGAATATCAATAGCTACATGGAGAAATGGAGGCTCTCCGAGAAGACCTTGAGAAGTGTCAAGATGAGCTCGAGGTAAGAATCTGGTTTGATGGCAGCAGTGATGCCTTGGACAAGATGTTGAAGAAGCAGAAGCATGCCAAGGACATTGAAGGGTTAGGTAGTAGTGCTGGTGAATGATCCACCAACAATAATGTCCCTCACAATGACATTTAGTTTGTGTCCTCAAATGGAGAGAACAAGGAACAGACCCTCACAATTAGAAATGCTCCTCAGAAGAAGGTTAACCTAA
Organism: Cryptomeria japonica; assembly: GCF_030272615.1. Taxonomy (NCBI): domain Eukaryota; kingdom Viridiplantae; phylum Streptophyta; class Pinopsida; order Cupressales; family Cupressaceae; genus Cryptomeria; species Cryptomeria japonica. The sequence continues at coordinate 777,473,569 of NC_081411.1, read as the reverse complement.
GGACAACTAGTGAAGACTTATAGACAAGAATGAAGGCTGGTGCTACAAGCAGAAGGAACTATGAAGATCCCAAAGGAAAGGGGAAGATGGGAGAAGACAACTTCACCAAAAGAAGGAATGTGAGGAAGCAGCGAAGAAGACCCCCTACCAACAGAGGACAAAGAAATGCTACCATGCATAGGGCAAGGCATATGTGGGAGAAGAAGAGACTAGATGGAAGAGCTACACATAATGGACAACCTAGAGTTCATCCCCGAAGAAGCAGAAATTGAGATGCTAAACCGGTAAGATCTCCTCATGCATGGAAAAGTAAATTTATAAGTCATATGCCATCATTTATTGGTTACTGCTTTGCATGTAATTCTTATGGTCATAGGGAAGAGGCATTTAGAAAGATATATACAAAGAATAATATAGGATCTCATGGAAATCATGCATACAAGCAAAATGTATCCAGGAGTAGATATATGCATGTCCCCTCTCCCAGTTATGTAAATGTTGTTTGTCATAACTGTAATGGTCTTGGCCATAGAGAGTTTGAATGCAGGAAGAGGAACCTATAGTCACATGGAGGTCAACATAATAACTATACTCTGCAGAAGAGTGCATATAGAGCAATTAGAAGTTAGAGACTTACATGGAACCAAATAAGAAATTTCCTTGCAAGAGAAATAAGTCCACTGGTTCCAGCTGCTAGACATAGCAATATGACCAGAAGAAGATGGTCAAATCTGTATGTAAAGACATTCCCCAAACATGAAGTTGGGATGGATGTTGTGTGCTACAACACTACTTCTAGCCATGATGGAGGATCAAAAAATGGAAGGACCCATCAGCAAAAGAAGGAAAGACCTACTCCCAAGCCTAAAAATGGGAAGAAGGATGAGACCAAGTAGTTATGGAGGAAGAAGACTATGGACCGACACTATGCATTCATCGCATAGGTGATATCTCCTCAGGCCTAAAGGAGATGTAGGATCTTAGGGGAAGTAGCACATTGAATTTATCATTCACCCCCTCAATGAAGAAGGCAATACGAAAGAACATGCTGTTCCCGGTATGAAGGATAGGAATGAAAAGACAAGTGTGTGTAGAGGTTGCCTTAAATACACACCTACAAATCAATGTTGGATCACTACTGCATGTGCCAATAAGTGGAGGTTAACAGTTGATATTAAACGTTAACTGGTATGTGTAGGATGTTATCGACATGAGTAGGATGTTACCGACATGTATACTAAATAGGTACTTGTAGGTTATGTAAGGCAATGAAGTAGGAGATCATTGCAATATCCCTGACAACATAGAATAAGGGGTTCATGTCTCAGGTGGTATTGGAAAAGACCTGAATGACATATGTTGGCCTGGTGGTTGATCATGTAGGCTTGCATGCTCTTGGGCTAACCAGTTTAACTTATGGCTTAATAATGTCATTGTATGGAATTGTGTGGATTCAAGATCATGTCATAAGCTATGGTGGATATGATGGAGCTAAATATCATCAGATGGTCACATATGCACAACTAAACCGACATATAGAAGAGATTGGAGTCCTAGTATTGTACCTAATTGGAGATAAAGACCTGAGATATATGACTTAGGGGGGGTTCAAATGCTAATGATGAAGAGCTGGCATGGTTGAACTTATAAGGATATTGTCTGCCCAAACTACAGGTGATGAAAATTGCAGTAGGACTACCCAAGAGAATTTCATTGTAAGGGGCATCTACCTATCCTCTAGTTGGTTGTATTGGTAGTACAATCACATTTGATTCCTAAAGAAATTTGGGATGAAACAAGAGGTGATGCAAGTTGATCGACATGTGAGTAGGGTTTACTAGCACATCCCTCTGAAATTGAGTAGTGTAACAAATGGTATCAAATTGGCATTCTCAATTGGTGTCATTTGATGGTTGAATCCTCCATCTCAAGTGATGTGAGTTGAGAAGATGTAATAGAATGTATAACAAGTGGTATTAAAGGAGGAGTTGCGTCAAATGAAGAGAAAGGGGGAGAAATAATTATGTCAGTGTCCAAAAAATATATGGAGGAATGATATCTTGACTATGCCCTTTGTCATTGTTGTCAAAGTGGGAGAAGAATGATTGTAGTATACTGCATACTACATGTGTTGAAATCAATGCCAAAGGGGGAGATTGTTGGAATTGTGTTGTCATTGATGTTAACCAGTATTAGATTACTACTCGTATGAGAGATGTATGTGCAACACTATCAAGGAGGAGTATAGGTTAAGATATCTTTGATATCACCTTGTGTTGTAGAACACCGGTAAGGAAAGGATGTCAATTGGTAAGTGATGTGTTGACATGGGGAAGTCAGATCAACCAAGTGAGTGATTGTCAGCCTACAAAGGTCATGATGTTGGTATTTTGGTATGGTTTTGCCATTGATGTCAACACCTACTAACACTTATCAGCTCTGCCACTTTGGAGAATCAGCAACATTCACCGACAAGCAAATGACTCATACACTGTCACTTGTGTCTAGTACACCGCCAGAATATAATGATCATTGACACTCAGAATGGCATGGAAAACACCTAGTTATGTCGAAGACATCGTTTGGATACTTTGTCTTGAAGAATTGTTCATTGGCATATTCATATTTGCATATTTGTTGTTACCGGCAAATAGGTCCAGGTTATACACCAGCATGATTATCTTTTCCAGATCAGCATGGCACACTATGGAGATGTTTTATTATTGTTGTAAATGCATCAAGCCAACATGTTGAATCGGTATTACATCAGATATTGTTTTATTTTTAAATTGTTTTAATTGTAATATCTTTTAGAGCTGACCTACTAAAATTTGTCCTAGGTTATGATATAAATGTAAGATCTTATTTGTAAGATCGGATGTGGAATGCGAAAAAGGATTGTGTGAAGGTATATGTGAGAATAAGAAGAGCTATACATAGAGACATCATTTGAAGGTTGAAGGAAGGTTTTTGTGAAGACAATCAAAACTACACCAGTATTGAATCCAACATAGAAAGATGCTAATTTGAGTAGTACATCCTTATTTGATTTAACCATCCAATTGTAGTTAGCGTGACTCCTATTTTGTGTTTGAGTAGTAAGCTCTAGGTGCTTGGCCATTCTGCATGTGCAAACCCCACTTGTATACACTTACTATCTACAGTAGTATCATCTGATTATGGGTAAGGTTTCCCACCATGGTTTTTCCCCTTATAGGGTTTGCACCTACAAATATTAGTGTTATGTGTTGGGGATGACTTTGTCCTTTTGTTTCATACAAATATTAGTGTTATGTGTTGTGGATATCTTTACCGGTATTGCAATTAACTGATAAAACTGTCCGCCGACATAAAAGACTAGTTCACCAGTATTAAGCATTAAGTTGGTTAAGTTGTTTTTAGTTTAAGTTTATTAGACAATTGATTCACCCCCCCCCATCTCAGTTGTCTTTGGGACCTAACAATTGGTATCAGAGCCTAGTCCTCTTTTGCAGAAGTTTAACGGCTTGAGGAGATCAAATATCTACTAACTATTTCAGGAAGGATAGTCCTAAATTTGATGGAACCAACTATGGCATATGGAAGATCAAAATGGAGACACATATAATTTGCATTGGTAAGGACATTTGGGATGTTACAAAGAATGGCTATACTACCCGTACTCAAAATCAGCCTAATCCACCTAACTTGGCTAAAGATGAGGAAAATGATTGCAAAGCAAGAGAAGCACTTTTGAGCGCATTATTAGATCAGCAAATCATGGGATTATCAGATAGGTCCACTGCTAAAGCTATTTGGGATCATTTGGAAACACTGAATGAAGGAGATTCCATAGTCAAAATTGCAAAACTTGAAAGCATCCGGGCCAGGTATGAAAATCTGAAAATGGAAGAAGATGAAAGGATTTTTCCTTTTATGGAAAGAGTTAATGAAATTGTTTTGGGTATTAAATGTTCTGGAGGAACCTTGAGTGAAGATGAATTTGTTTCAAAAGTTTTAAGAGGATTGCCACTGACATATAAAATGAAAGTCAATGCTATAAATGAGTTAAGAAAAATGCCTAATACATCAGTAACTAGAGATACATTGATTGGAAAACTTTCAGCCTTTGAAATTGAGGAATTTGGTCTTGATGCTACTGTAAAGATAGATTTAGCCTTTAAAGCATCAACATCATCTGCACCATCATTTGACAAATCTTATTGGAAAGCCTTTTATGCAAGAGAACTTGAAGAAAGTAGGAAAGAAAATGAAGAACTTAAAGAACTTGAAGCACTATTTGCAAGGAAAATGTCTAAAGGTCCAATTGGAAGTAAGTATGAAAATAAAGCACCCTTTAAATGTTTTAACTGTAATAAGATTGGTCATATGGCTTCAAGATGCCCTGATAGACATGCTAGACTAAGAGAAGAAGCTAGAAGGACATACAAGCCTAACCCTGAATATCAGAGATACAAATTTAAGAAGAATAAATACAAATCTTGTTATCTTGTTGTTGAAGGAGTGATTGATGATTCTGATAAGGATCCAACAGACAATGGATGGGTTTTTGTTGCTATAACAGAAGATCAACTGGCACATACAGTCCAACTGGTAGAGCAGGCCTTGGCAGCTAAAATTGAAGTTAAGGATGAATGGATCATTGATTCAGGATGCTCACATTGTATGACTCGTGATAAAAGTAAATTCTTGACTGTTTAGGAATATAATGGAGGTCTAGTGAGATTTGGAGATGATAAAGCTTGTTTGATCAAAGGTAAAGGTACAATATCTCTTGATAATAAACATAATACTAACAATGTTTACTATGTTGAAGGTTTAAAGCATAATCTCTTGAGTGTTGGTCAATTAGTTGAGAAAGGTTTTCAGTTAAAATTCAAAAATGGAAAATGGAAAATCATTAATAGAACTGGCCTAGAAATTGCAACCGAAAATCAAACTAGAGGTAACATCTTTCATTTGAATAATAGTGAAAAGACATGCTTGATTGCACATATTGATGAAAGTTGGGTATGGCATAAGAGAATTTGTCATGTAAACATTGATTGCATGGTAAAAATCAGTACTACTAAGGTAGTCAGAGACCTACCTAAGATTTTTAAGCCTCACAATCCAGTATGTAAGGAATGTCAATTTGGAAAATAAGTTAGAGCTACTTTCAAAAGTATTCTAGAAAAATCCAATAATGCTCTTGACTTAATTCATACTGATTTATGTGGTCTAGCTAGAACTAAAAGTTTACAAGGTGATAGATGTTTCATGCTAATCATTGATGACTATTCTAGAATTTGTTGGGTTACTTTTCTCAGAGAAAAATCAGAAGCACTTGGGAAGTTCAAACTGTTCAAAGTAATGGTAGAAAATAAAACTGGTAAGAAAATCAAATGTCTAAGATCAGATCAAGGAGGAGAATTTACATCTAAGGAATTTAATGCATTCTGTGAAGTGAATGGAATCAAAAGACAACTATCAGCACCTCAGACACCACAACAGAATGGAGTTTTTGAAAGGAAAAATAGAAATATCTTGGATGCAGCTAGAAGTATGTTATCAGAAGCAAACCTACCACATGTATATTGGAGAGAAGCAATAAGTACAATGATCTATACATTCAACAAAGTTCACATCAAAGGTGAAACTAGTAAGACCCCTCATGAACTATGGTTTGGTATTACTCCTACTCTTAAATATTTCAGAATATTTGGAAGTAAATGCTATATTAGAAGAGATAAGTATATTGGGAAATTTGATCCTAGAAGTGATGAAGGAATATTTCTTGGTTATTCATCTAAGAGTAAGGCATATAGATGTTTTAACCAAAGATTGCAGAAAATTGTTGAGAGGACAAATGTGAAGATTGATGAACAATTCAGAGGAACTTCAAGGTATATAGATTCTGAATCGGCAATAGAAATTATGAAAAATGAACCTATACTAAACCACTGGTACAGAATGAAGATCCAATTACACCGTATCATCTAAAAATTCCACTGTAACTGAGGAACAACAACAAACAAAGACACCTCGGTATGTAAGACTGAATCATTCCGAAGATCAGATAATTGGAAACAAGTATAAAGGAGTTATGACAAGAGGAAGATTGGCAAATGAATAGGTATGTCTTATTTCTCAAATTGAACCATCATCAGTTAATGAGGCATGTGAAGACAAACACTCGATTAAAGAAATGGAAGAAGAATTAGAACAAATTGAGAAGAATAACACTTGGACATTAGTTCCTCGACCTAAAGATAAAAATGTAATTGGAACCAAATGGGTATTCAGAAACAAACTTAATGAAGATGGCAAGGTTATCATAAATAAAGAAAGACTAGTGTGTAAGGGATATTCTTAGAAAGAGGGAATTGATTATAATGAGACCTTTGCACCGGTAGCTAGAATTGAGGCAGTTAGATTATTCTTGGCTTTTGCAGCACATAAGAACTACAAAGTATATCAAATGGATATTAAATGTGCATTTCTAAATGGAGATCTAAAAGACAAAGTTTACATTGAACAACCTGATGGATTTTCTTTGACAGATAACAGAGATATGGTTTGCAGGTTAAGGAAAGCTTTGTACGTATTGAAGCAAGCTCCAAGAGCTTGGTATTCAAGATTGGATAAGTATCTTTTGAAGATTGGTTTTTCTAAAGGTAATGCTGACAACAACTTATATTATAAAGTGACTAATGATGACATCTTGGATATAGAAGTTTTTGTTGATGATATAATCTTTGGAGGAGAAGATCGATTATATAAAGACTTTTCTATTCAAATGCAACAAGAATTTGAAATGTCTGTGATTGGAGAAGTAAAATTCTTTTTAGGATTGTAGATTTCATAAACCGATAAAGGTATATTCTTGAGTCAATCCAAGTACTTAAAGGAGTTACTAAAGAAATTTGGGATGGAGAACTCTAAACTGGTAAGCACACCTATGACTACAAGTGACAAATTATCACTAAGAGATGAATCTACACCTGTAACTCCAACTAGGTACAAATATATGATAGGAGGTTTACTGTATTTGACACAAAACAAACCTGATATCATGAATGCAGTATGTATTGTTTCAAGATTTCAGAGTAATCCTAGAGAAAATCATGAATCGACAGTAAAAAGGATTTTTCGATACTTACAAGGCACTACAAATCTTGGATTATGGTATCCTAGAGATGAAAACTTTGAATTATGTGCATACACAAATGCAAATTGGGTAGGAAATGTGGATGATAGAAAAAGCACCACCAGCGGAGCATTTTTTCTTGGAAGGAGATTAATTTCTTGGTTGAGTAAGAAACAAATCTGTACATCCTTATCAATAGTAGAATTAGAATATGTTGCAATAGCAACTAACTGTACACAAGTACTATGGCTTAAGAAAATGTTGAAAGACATAAATGTAAAATGCAAGGAACCTATAACTCTCTATTGTGATAACACTTCAACAATTTATATATCTAATAATCTAGTATTACACTCTAAAACCAAACATGTTTCTATCAAACTGAATTTTCTAAGGGAAAATGTTGAAGCAAAAGAAATAAAACTGGTTTATGTGAATACAAAAGAGTAGATTGCAGATATTTTCACTAAACCTCTGCCTAAGGAGACTCTTGAATATCTTAGAGATCAGCTTGGGGTCATACCCCCACTGGTAGATACTTAGAAAATTGATGTTTGTCATCAATCGATAGAATTAATAGAAAAATCTTTTACTCCATCTTTGACGAGGAAGCTACTTCTCAGGGGGAGTAGTTGCCATACTGAATTTATTGGTATTTTGTATCTAAAAATGGTTTTTATATTACTTTGGCATTTGATGTCAAAGGGGGAGAGATTGGTAATGGAAAAACACAAGTAAAACACATGTTACTCCCAAGGGGAGAAATTGTTATTTTAGGGGAGAATGTTACTCTCTGTATTATGATTTCTGGTTATGGTCTTTTTTTGGTATTTGGCATTTCTGTTTTGGCACTTTGATGGTATTTCCATCTTGTGTTGCCGTCAATGCCAAAGGGGGAGATTGTTGGTATTTTGGTATGGTTTTGTCATTAATTTCAACACCTACTAACACTTATCAACTCTAGCACTTTGGAGAATCAACAACATTCACCGACAAGCAAATGACTCATACACAGTCACTAGTATCTGGTACACTGGCAGGATATAATGGTCACCGACAGTCAGAATGGCATGGAAAACACCTGGTTATGTCAAACACATCATTTGGACACTTTGTCTTGAGGATTTGTTCATTGGCATATTCGTATTTGCATATTTTCTATTATCGACAAATAGGTCCAGGTTATACACCTGCAGGATTATCTTTTCTAGATCAGCATGGCACACTATGGAGATGTTTTATTATTGTTGTAAATACATCAAGCCAACATGTTGAATTAGTATTGCATCAAATATTGTTTTATTTGTAAATTGATTTTATTGTAATATCTCTTAGAGCTGACCTACTAAAATTGGTCCTAGGTTATGATATAAATGTAAGATCTTGTTTGTAAGATCGGATGTGGAATGTGAAAAAGGATTGTGTGAAGGTATATGCAAGAATAAGTAGAGCTATACACGTAGACATCATTTGAAGATTGAAGGAAGGTTTTTATGAAGACAATCAAAGCTACACTGGTACTAGATCTAGGATAGAAAGATGCTGATTTGAGTAGTACATCCTTATTGGATTTAACCATCGAATTGTAGTCAGTGTGACTCCTATTTTGTGTTTGAGCAGTGAGCTCTAGGAACTTGGCCTTTCTACATGTGCAGACCCCATTTGTATACACTTACTATCTATAGTAGTATCATCTGGTTGTGGGTAAGGTTTCCCACTATGGTTTTTTCCCTTATAGGGATTCCACATACAAATATTAGTGTTATATGTTGTGGATGACTTTGTCCTTTTGTTTCATGCATTAATCTTTAGCCGTATTTCAATTAACTGATAAAACTGTCCACCGACATAAAAGACTGGTTCACCAGTATTAAGCATTGAGTTGGTTAAGTTGTTTTTGGTTTAAGTTTATTAGACAACTAATTCAACCCCTCTCCTCTCAGTTGTCTTCAGGACCTAACACATGACCAGTGTACAAGACGGATGAGCAAGGTGTTTGAGTTGTTGTTCGTGATGAAGAGGCAAAATGTTACCTGAATCACATCAACACTGGAGAAGAAGAATGAACAAGTCATAGGTATGTTGTAAGGTTCCAGGACAAAAAAACTTCCACATGATGAATATGGAGTCATCATGAGTACACTGTAGGATGTGCAAGACAAGGTGTCACTCCACCGATAAGTGGAACTTATCTCCTATTTTGCATAGTGTGCATCATAGTTTCATGAGATAAGGTAAATAAGGCAAAGAAAAGTGCTTGAAGGTTCACACTGGATCTACCAGTAAATTGAGGGAATGCCTTAAGTGCATGAGAACATGAATATGCATTGGACCAAGAGAGAAGTAAATTTGGGTTGCTGGTATAGAAGAAGTGTGATCTGTTTGTCATCTTGACAAACGGACTATGATATGGTCTGAGAGTATCAAGGAGAAGGCAAGGCTGAGCAGATGGAAAAAGAGGAATGTGGTTTGACTAAAGATAGTGCCTTGTGAAGGTTAATGATAGAGTGTCATCAAGAGTGCTTACCGATATGTAAGTCCACTGGTAATGTGAACAAGGTGCTGATGCAGATGTCTTCCCACCTTGAGGGAATGAGCATGCTTTGGATAGACATGTCTAGTGACCGATTAAGGGGTTCCACCGATAGTTTAACGGAGGGAAGACATGATGAGGTTACCGATATAATGTGAGGTACTAGTAGGGTTAGTATATTGACAAGAAAGAGGAACCCGTAGAAGGTTTGGTCAGTGATCCTATCTAGACCAACTTGAAGAGCCAAGCTGGTAGACGGTCGACATGGATGCCACGCAGAGCTGAGGTGGCGAATGTGCAGAGGACGGTGATGTTTGGTGTCAAAGAGGTAGTTATGATTGGTTCAACATTAATGGTGACTACAAAGTTCAAGGTAGAGTTGCAGAGTTGTTTGGCTTGAGATCTAGGATAGATTGCTTGTATGGATCAAAATAGGTGAAGGAAATAGATGAGCCATTTATGACGACTAATAGAGTAAAGCCGACAGATTGATTGCAGGTTGTTAAAGTAGGAAGGCATGTTTCGGAAGACATTATATTGGCAGAAATGTGCAGGCAGTCATTTCAGAGTTGTGATCCAATCAAATCTGATTATATTCGATGTGCCTAGTGATTAGTAGAGAAAACCCTCAGGCGCCAAGTTTGAATTTATTTTTGGTGGAATGTGTGGGTTATAAATATGCAAGCCTAAGAGATAGTGAGGTGCTGCTAAATAGAAGAAATATATTGTGCTATTGCGAAGTGATTAACTGTGACTTTTGCATGTGAGAGAAAATCAGCCAAGTCCTCAAAGAACATCTGAGAAAATAGGAAGAGTGAAGAGAAGAACTGGTAGTGTCCATACTAGTAGAGCTGAAGAGAAGGAAGTTGTAGAGTAGACAGACAAAGAACTAGCAAAGTGTGATACTGTTGAAGAGCAAAGAGTAAGGTGGAAATCTAGAAGAGAAGAAGAAGAGGAGAGGTGTACTAGTAGAGTTTACGAACAATTAAGAAATAAAAGAGAGCAGCCAGGAGAGTAGCAGAAGAGTGAGTCGGTGTAATAGAGAAGGTATCTCACTAACAAAGTAAGGTATATGAAATGGTTGCAAGATTTACTTGTAACAAGATAACTACTTTTTTAATTGAAGTTTAATTTGTGATCACTAAGTTGTAGCTCGATGCAAGGGTTGTAGCTCCTTTGGGTTGTATCCCATAAACAAGTTAGGGGTTGGTGCTCCTTGGGTTGGTGCCCTAAACATTATAACAGGTTTTCATTGTGAGGCTAGATTGGAGCAGTAGACTCCAACATCATTGCTCATCAAGGATTTTCCCATCTTGGGTTTTCCTCGTACATGCTAGTATTATGTGATGCCCCTTGTGTGTGTTTGCATTTGAGTTAGACTCCTCACTAATTGGTAAGTCTATTCATAGTTAGATATAATAATCGGTATGCTCACATAGGATAACCAAAGGGAAAAATTTGAGAACCACTGATTCACCCTCTCCCCCTCTCAGTGGTGCATTGTGTCTAACAAACACATGTTAGATAAAATCACAAAATCACCTAAATACTTACTAAGGAAGGTGATGAAAATTCGAGGGTATCCATATGCCCCCCTTGTTTAGACTTGCTAATTTTAGTGAGTTGAAATGCGGTATCATGTTTACCACATTGAATTTTGAGAGAAGATTGACGACAAATGCTCACAAGAAGATTTGATACATGATCAAAAATTACTAGAGAATATTTTTGTAAGAAAGAGAACTAAGCCTCAATTCCAACACAACAAAAAGTGTGAGTATTTGAGAGCTCTCTAACACAAGATGAAAGATTTAAATGGAAAAAAATGCAAAGAGAAGGAAGAAGAGATAGAAATCATGAATACACACTTTGGTGATCCATGAGAAGAGAAAAGGAACCATGGACATCTCTCCCCTAAAACTAGGCGATCCATGGAGAGAAGGACATGAAAAAAATTGCCCACAGAGTCTATCTGGGTGGCCCATGTAAGGGAGGAGAGTGACAACACCATTAGTTCCACTCAACCTTGTGCATGTGTGTGAAAGTAGAACAAGGATACCTACCTTCAACACCAAGAAGATATCCATCATGCAACAATGTCATAAATCTAAGCAAGAGAGGGAATAATCTTCAATCAAGGATAAGATAGTTGGAAAGAGATATCTTTCTATGTAAAAATAGATCCTTGGAGGAGAAGAGATCTTTGTTCAAAAGACATCTACGTTCAAGAGGAGTTGTCTTAGACAAATATAAAATCTTCTAGAATCATTGAATGTAAGATTTTTGAAAATAGCACAAGATTGAGATGACATCAAAGATAGATTATTTATAACAACACTCTTTTAAATGAAGAAAAGCGATCCTCATCAAGGATATGCACGTGCACAAAATAGAAGGATTTATTATAAGAGATACTATTCAATGAAGAAAAGAAATTTATGAATCATCAAACACTTCCAATCACCAAGGAGGAGGTCCCAATTAAGGATATATACTTAAGATACCCATTAGGGATGGTTGTTTTATTATGAGAGAAGGAATTCAAATATGAATACACCTCTACAATCAATAAGAAATCCTTATATAAGACACTACTTCACAAAGAGGAAATTTTAATCTTAAGTAGAGATGTTTGAAATCACTCTTTCCCCCATATATAGGGAGAAGAGGTGAGATAGAAATAGGCTATTATGTTGCTTCCAAAAATATGATCGCACATGAAATTGTACCATCATGAATGAAAATGAGCCCCCAATAAGTGAGCTACCAATGTCACATAATGATGAGCAACATAATAGCCATTAATGTTATTTAAAAAGATGATAGATTGAATGAGGTATTTGAATATGACATGTTAAATGCTCTACTATAAGTGAGATTAAAAACATGTATAAGATGATGAAGCTTAAAAACTCTTTAGAAAGAGAGAAGTTTATAGGAGAAGAATAGGCCACTAACTCATACTTCTCTTGCACACAAGAAATATTAGGAGAGGGATAAGTATAATCCATTAGAGCCTTATTCATAGAAGAAGGGATTTTAGAATGAGTAGAAGATAAAATCTCATAAGTGGGATTAGAAATCTCTTGAGCAGATTCACTAAGAGATTTGTTCATCACCAATATTTCCTTATGAGGGGGATAAGTGTTGAAAGAAGTAGAAGATGATTTAATAGATGTGACGTTATCATCACTACTGAATATAGTATTCACATTGAGAGATAGTATTTTAGATGCTTTGGTGGGCTTAGAATGATTATATCCAAGTCCAAATGAAGCTTCATGTCTATTATGTTCTGAAGGAACTTTAATTCCTTGTTCATTTGTGCTACAACCATTTCCATCATATCCACTCTTAGCTGAAATGTGAAAACTAGGACCATGAAGGGATGCCAAATCAGAAAGAGATGATATCCCGTAGGTCTTAGTGCTATATGAATTAGATGAAGGATTTCAAGAATTATTTGAATTAGAAGCAGCCACAAAGTTGTTACTTAGTTGCTTAGACAAATTGGGTTTCTCTTTAGATTCCTCCTTAGATTTATCATTCTCAGTCTTAGATCCTTTCCAAGATACTCGATACTATCCTATAAATGTAGGGTTAAAGTCTAGAGATCTCCAATCATCATCTATGAGCACTTCTTTGGGAGAAAAGATATCTTTAGGAGGAGATTCCAATTGAGTAGAAGAATCATGAGTACTAGAAGGTGTTGGTATTTTGGTATGGTTTTGTCATTGTTTTCTCATTTATGTCAACACCTACTAACACTTATCAACTCTGGCATTCTGGAGAATCAACAACATTCACCGGCAAGCAAATGACTCATGCAAAGTCATTGGTATCTGGTACACTGACAGGATATAATGAACACCGGCACTTGGAATAGCATGGATAACACTTGGTTATGTCAAAGACATCATTTGGACACTTTGTCTTGAAGATTTGTTTATTGGCATATTCGTATTTTGTATATTTTCTATTACCGGCAAATAGGTCCAGGTTACACCGACAAGATTATCTTTTCCAGATCAGCATGAGATGCTATGGAGATGATTTATTATTATTGTAAATGAATTACATCAACATGTTGAATCAGTTATTGCATCAGACATTGTTTTTGTAAATTGATTTAATTGTAATATCTTATAGAGCTTACCTACTAAAATTAGTCCTAGGTTATGATATAAACATAAGATTTTATTTGTAAGATCTGATGTGGAATGTGAAGAAGGATTGTGTGAAGGCATATGCGAGAATAAGTAGAGCTATACTCATAGACATCATCTGAAGGTTGAAGGATGGTTTTTGTGAAGACAAACAAAACTACACCGGTACTGAATCCAGCATAGAAAAATGCAAGTTTAAGAAGTACATCCTTATTGGATTTAACCATCCAATTGTAGTCAGTGTGACTCCTATTTTGTGTTTGAGCAGTGAGCTCTAGGAGCTTGGCCTTTCTACATGTGCAGACCCCATTTGTATACACTTACTATCTGCAGTAGTATCATCTGATTATGGGTAAGGTTTCCCACCATGGTTTTTCCCCTTACAGGGTTTCCACATACAAATAGTGGTGTTATGTTTTCTGGATGTTATTCTCCCTTTTGTTTCATGCATTAATCTTTACTGGTATTGCAGTTAACTCATTAAACTGTCTACTAGTATATATGACTGGTTTACTGGTATTATGTATTTAGTTGGTTAAGTTGTTTTTGGTTTGAATTTATTTGGACAACTGATTCAGCCCCCCCTCTCAGTTGTCTCTGGGACCTAACAGAAGGAACAACATTATTAAAGAAAATATATGTATGTGAAGAAGTAGAAGGATTGGAATAAGAATGGGAAGTAGTTAAACAAGAATATCCAAATTTAAATGGTTCTTGAAGTTTGGTATCAACTAAGAAGGTGTATGTCATATTGTTATAAATGAACTTGAATCGCCTATGCAAAGTTGAGGGAACAACTTGCATGTTATGAATCAAAGGTCTCGCTAATAGAAGGTTGTATGTCAAATTACTATGCATAACATGAATGGGTGTAGGTAACAAAACATGACCTACCTTAACAGGCAAGGTTATGACACTTAGACATTGTTTAGCCACATTATCAAAACCTCAAATAGTAAGAGAAGGTTCAATGAGAGCACGGTCCACTTTAATATTATCCAATAAGTCCACACCACAAACATTAAGTTCAGACCCATTGTCCACAAGGGTTCATCTCATAGCACTATCTTGGATAATAACCACAATCATAAGAGGATCATATTGATTTTGGATTTCAGGAGAAGGTAACTCATCTTGTGTGAATACACTTTGAGATTTGGATTTGTTTGTAGGATCAATCAAAGCGGACGTGTTATTAGGTGTCACTGCAGGTGGGACATATAATTTTTTCAAAGAATCTTGTAACATCCCATGATAATAAGGTGAAGTTTGAACTAAATCCCAAATAGAAAACCTAGCAAGAGTGGCCTTAAGTTGTTCAATGAGATCATGCTCCTTGCTAAGATTTGATATACGAGGTGCTTGTGGAAGAGTAGGTTGAGAGAGAGGAAGTGAAGCTGAGATAACTGGAGGAGTGATAGGTTGCCTATAGTTTCTTGTGTTGTAGATATGAGCAACCACATGATAACTCTCTCCAGTGATTTTCTTAGCATATTCATAAGGGCTCTTAGTAGGACAACCTCCTTGCATAGTAATAATAGGTTTCTTAGGAGTGGAAAAAGAATCATTAGCATGACCACCTTGAACCACTAAGATAGGCTTGCATGGGGAATTTTGAGAAGGACAAGCACCTTGAACCGTGAAGAGGGGTTTAATAGGTGTTTCATTCACATGTATCAAATTGATTGAGGATGGTTTAGAAATATCAAAGGTGTCATTAGAAGAAGAATAAACAAGATTGTTGGAAGAATTGTTGATAGTCTCTCCTTGCACTAAATTGTTATCATCGATAAGATCAATTTTAGGAGGGAGACTAGTGGTAGGCAGTGATGGTTTAGAAGAAAGTGTATTACTAGGAAAGGTCATATCATCCTCTATCACCAAAGGATCTACATGGGGAATAAAATCTCTAGGAGAAGGATCAACATTACTCTTTAAAGTCTCACCTTTAAGAGGGAGATATTTGAAAGGGATGATAAAAATATTACCTTGAACTAGGATATCCCTATAAGTAGAACCAAGTTGAGGAGAGGGATATGCTTTACTTTTAGAGAAAAAATGATTGAGATTCATGGAAGTTGAGTTGCTATCAAGGGCATTATCAATCATGATTTCATCCCCTTTGGCTAGGGTTGTCTCATGGGGGAGAGAATAATCAACACCTTCTCTAATGGTTCATCCCAAATAGTGAGGTCATTGAAAGGAAAAGTATTAGAAATATCTTGCACACACATGTCATTATTTCTATTGCCAATTTTGGGAGAAGAGATAACATTGTTCATTAATTCTTCACCCTTAAGAAGGAGAGCATAAATACATGTGTTTACATCATCTTCTTGCCTTAAAATGTGCTTAATAGGATCTTTAGAGGAGAGAGAATTAAGGAAATTTATTATGATTTCATCTTCTTTCTCTAAGGCATCTTCAGGGGTAAGACAAACTTTAAGAGAAGGGCAAGCATTTCTCATTAATGCATCATCTCTAGTGGGAATTTTGTTGAAATCAAAAGAGGAAATGCCATCACTAGGAAAAGTAGGGACAATACCATATTCTTGAACCAAATGAACCTCATGAGGGGATTATTCTTTAGGAGAGAGATGAACATCTTTCTTCAAAGATTCATTCTTAGGAAGGAGATCTTTGGAGGAAGTGCTCATAACCTCTTGTTGTAATAACATGTGCCCATTGGTAAGAACAAATTTAGGAGAAGATAAGTGAATGTCCATAAATACCTTTTAACTTAGAGATGCATCATGTAAGGAAGGTAAAGTAACACTAAGAAAAGTGTTTATGATATCATCCTCTTCCTCTAAGATAGCTAGATGAGAAGGGCACATTTTAGGAGAATTGTCAAGATCACTCTCCAAATCTTCATCTTTAGAATATGGAAGAGTTTTGAAGGGAGTGGTAGCAACTCTTTGTGGTAATCAAATTGTATCATAAATAAGAGGTGTTTCTCTAAAAGATTGAAAAATTTGAACAAGGGAAAATAACCCATTATCACATTTATGAAATGAATGCATCATGACAAAAATTTCCCCTTTCAAATGATAATGTATGGAAAATAGAAGGAAATGTTCAATTTTAACCAATGAAAGCACTCTAAATTTTGATTTAGAAAATGAAATTTATGAGTGAAATGTGTTCCTAAATCAGATCTTAAATTAATGATCCAAATTAAGCTATCCACAAGTTCAATTTTGAATTGGAAAATTAGGGTTTTAACAAAATTAAGCTCTAAATTTTGAAATTTGTAAGGAATTGAAACTTTTAAATGTAAATTTGAATTTTAAATAGAAAAAACATTCAAATTTGAGAACATAAATCAGAATTGAAGAAGGTTAGATTCACATTAGGTTCACCAAAATATGGGGGTGGAAAAAATGAGATCAGGTGACTAGGACCTAATCCCACTTTTGCCAACACATTGGGAATACGAAGGAGCCTAGGGAGATAGATCACTTTGGATACTTCTTATGACAAAGAGAGATCCAAGGATTACCTGTTAGGGTTCTATTCTTCTTGTTGCAAATGATGAGAAAAACTAGGGTTTGATTGACCAACTAGACTAGGAGATGAAGAATGAAGCACAAATTAACTTGAAATTGAACAAACTTGCAGATCTGAAACTGAGATACTGAAAGCATGAAAGGAGGAGGATTATGTATGTGTACTTGATTCTACAAATTGGACAAAACTAACCAGGACTAGGGTGCCACGCCACTGTCCTATTTCTACAGACAGGAGGCTACAATTGAAAGACAACAGATCTTATGACCTGAAGCTGCAACTTGCTAAAAAACACTAAAAAGAAGAGGGACCATGGAGCCATGCCACTATCTTAGGTAGGACCAGGGTGCCATTCCTCTGTCCTAGGTAGATTAGGAAGATCTGATGATTCTAGGTGGTTCTTGTGCCTTTTGCTGAGCTAAAAGTGCCTACGGGTACCTGCTTCTGTACCTGGACCTAGAAAGGGAAGGTTTGGGTGGCTATATAGGATTTTTCCTTAGTAAAACCTCTATGTTGGTGATTTACGCCTCCACAAATAGCTGATAATATACTAAAAATTTGTGTGCTAGAACCTTGTGCATATGCAAGATCCTTAATGATAAGAAACTAGAGCTACCCTACGCCTGAGAGTAAACCCTAAATATAAATGTGAATGTAATTAACAATGCTTCAAACCAAATATGATAAATGATCTAAAGCATGAATGTGAATATAAAAATTGATGTAAAGAAGCTCATACAAAGACATGCAAATAACATGAAATCATACCAATCCCTAAGGGAGAGATATTGTCACAAGATCTCCTATTATTCTTCAATGTCTTCAAGGCTCCTAATTGATGATGAATGCTTGACAAATGTTTGATGAATGTTGTTGAATATTGTTGTAGACTACACATAGGCTTCTCTTTCACTATAGAGAAGGCTACTTATGCTCGCTCCAACAACATTTCTCTATTTTATTAGATGCCTTCAAATGAAGAAAGAGAGCTCTTATGTATGAAACCCTAGATCTTAATTTTGACTTAATTCTACCTTTAGGCCGACCTAGGAATTGAATTTCCCACCAATATTTTGGGGTTAAGAATTATAATATCATAGGATTATGCTCCCAAAATTTTGGGAAAAAAGTTGAGGACCGTAGCAGGAAAACACATGGTCTGACCAACTTTTCACCAAATTTTTAGGGTCGTTAGATATGATGATATTAGTGCGAATCCCAAAGTTACAATTTATTTTGAGGTGTTCTGATATGGGAAATCGGGCCTTAAAGGTCGAAATAGGACATAATTAGGGTTTATGATTAAATGATTTATTGGAGGAATAAAATAAAAAGGGTCACACTTAGGGTAAACAACCCAATTTTATAATGTATGAAGTTATGAAATAAGACTTTAGATTTAATAAAATTAATTAATTAAACACTTAAAGGGAAGTAATAATGCAAGATGGAAGAAAAACTAAGATGGGTGCTAACCTAAGTGTGAAATTGTACCATCCTAGCAAGGGTGTACAATTTATGACACTATAGATTCAAAGGAGACATTGCTGAAGTCAAGTGAAGAAGAATCCCCCAGATAGCCTGATGACTCTAAAATCCACTTCCTAGAGTATGAGTCTGATTCGAAAAGAGGAGGTGATAATTTGGTTACCTTGGAGGATCCTTCTTGTGTTGTGCTGACCAGAAATCAACAAAATGTAAAACCTCAAGGTGCTCTTTCATCTTCTATTATGAACCCCAAAGGTAAGGAGATCATTTCCCGGCTTTATAATAGTGATTTCATACCTCAAGAACCTCAGTTATTGAAATATGTAGACACTCAGGGTTCATTTGATATTATTGAATTTTGTAAATCATCTTGGATTCAAATTATGCCAGTTGAATATCTTAAGTTAAATCCTAAAGAACTTGATAGGTTGGTTAAGTTTGTGAAAGGAAATAATGCATATGTACAAGCTGATATGATACAACAATCAAAAAATGCTACATTTTCCTCCCAACGAGATGTGTCAACTTGTCCTTCTACTCATGAACCTTCTCCTAAAATAGTTGCCCATCAAGTTGATGACATGTTGTTTATCCTTGAATTAAAATTTGAGCCTTTTTATATATTCTTGTTCATAGATGGTCATAAACTGGATAATTGTATTATAGACTCTAGTGCCTCAAATAATATCATACCATCTACTATAGCCAGGGCCTTGGGATTATCATTAACAAAAACCTTTGGTAGATGTTACTCCATGGACTCCAAACAAATACCCTTGTTAGGATAGATTAAAGATGCTCAAGTGGCCCTTGCCACTCATCCTGATAAAAGAGTTAGGTTAACTATTTTGATAGCTGATATTCTTGCAAGTTATGGCATGTTACTAAGTTGTACATTTTGTAGAGACCTAGGAGGTGAGATTAAGATGGACTAGTCTCAGGCCACCATTCCCATAGGGAAATAGTAGGTCATTTTACAACTAAATCCCAAATCTAAGTTCACTGCTTTTCCCCTTGATGATCTAAAGGCATAAAATTGTACCATGAATGTGAATTTGGGAATTATAGGATCTTATTTGATAATGAAGTTGCAAGAAATTTGTCTCATCCTAAGGCACTTAAAGACCAATGGATAATGGAGTTCAATGGAAGTTGTTCAACATCGAGTTCTAGAGCTAGAGTAGTTCTTATTCCTCTTTCTGCCAAACATATTCCTTTCTCTTTCAAGTTTGAGTTTAAAAATACAAACAATACTTCTGAGTATGAGGCCTTATTGTTGGGAATAGTTAAAGCAAAGAAATTGCGAGTGAAATTGTTATGGGTAAAAGGAGATGTCGAGTTGATTATCAAACAAGTAAGAGGGTTATTCACTATAAATAATGAAAGATTAAAACACTACCGAAATAGGGTATGGGACGAAATTGAAGGTTTTGATGCTTTTTCTATTGAAGCCATCCCACACAAATTCAATTCTAAATTTGATTCTTTAGTCATTTTGACTTCTCTCTTGATTTACCATCCTAAATTCATAGTAGATTTTTACCGGGTGGAGTTAGCATATAGACCAAGTGTCCTTGATGACTCAAAATTTTGGCAGGTCTTTGAAAATGATAAGCAGATCAAAAAATTTCTACATTGTACAAAAATGTTCATAACAACATTGTTTGAAGGCTCTAAAATAGAATGTAAGGAATTCTCCCCAGACCCAGAAGAGAAACCACGAGATGAAATTATTCAGTTGAAAGGAAACAAAATTCCTAGAAGGTTAGTGTCTTTAGAGCACCTTTATGACAAACATGATGGTTTCATCAAGAGGAAGGATGAACGAGTGCCAACAACTCATGATCCCATTGATTATGAGAAGATCCTAAGTTCATAAATTTGGGAAAGTGTTGTGCCCTTGAGGAGAAAAGAAGATTCATTAATTTTTCAATATAGTAAAAGAAACTATATTTAGAGATGGGCAGTTTCAACTCTATATTCCTATGAAACTAGGAACAAGTCCATTTAGGCAGAAGTTGAGAAACTTTAATCCCAAGGTTACAAAGACCATCTTCAAGGAGGTGGGTAAAATGTTATAGGAAAAAATCATATACCCTATTCATCATTCCACTTGGATAGCTAATATAGTTCCAGTTCATAAAAAGAATGGAGAAATAAGGATTTGTATGGATTTTAGAAATTTCAATCAAGCTAGTTTGAAGGATAATTATCCAGTGCCTGCTATGGATCATATTTTACAAACAGTCTCATGTTCTGAAATGATGTCAATGTTAGACAGGGTTTTAGGCTACAATTAGATTAGTGTCACAGAAAAGGATCAACATAAAACAAATTTCATTACTCCCTGGGGTACTTTTGCATATAACCGGATGTCGTTTGGTTTGATAAATACTTGAGAAACCTTCCAAAGGGCTATGGACTTGTCTTTTGGCCACTTGAAAGATAAAATAATTGTTGTGTACCTGGATGGTTTAACTATTTTCTCGAAAAGGAGAAAGCATCATTTGAGAGATTTAGGGAAAGTTTTGTAGAGATGCAGAGACCATGGAGTATCTTTGAATCCAAAGAAGTTAGCGTTCAGTGTTTACTGAAGGTAAACTACTTGGTCACATTGTTTCCAAAGAAGGTATCAAGGTAGATCCAGAGAGGGTGAAGGAAATATAGCAAATAAGTTTACCATCAATTAGAAATGGAGTCAGGTCTTTTTTTGGTCCAGTGAATTGTTTGAGGAGGTTTGTTCCTAATTTTAGAGATATTACCTTATACATAGTGAATTTGATGAGTGAAAAACAAGTGTTCAAATGGAATGATGAAGGGAAGAAAGCATTTGAGATAGTAAAAGAAACTATAGCACAGGTTGTTGCACTTATCAATCCATATTTTAAGAAGGATTTCATCATATACTGTTATGCCTCTAAGCATACTATGTATAAAATTTTATTGCAAAAAAATGAGGACAATGAGAAAGTTCCAATTGCCTTCATGAGAGTAGCACTCAAGAAGCATGAACTGAAATATTCATTGATGGAGAAGTAAGCATTTGTAGTGCTAAAGATTGTTAAACACTTCAAGTATTATATTCTTCATTCTCATGCAACAGTGTATGTTTTTCACTCGACTATTAAAAGTATTTTGACATGGAAAGATATTGGAATAAATAGCAGAGCTGCATGGGTATCAAAAATACAAGAGTTAAATATAGATATTAAACCAACCAAATTGGTAAGGGGACATGGGTTATGTAAATTGATTGCAGAAAGTGAAGATGAAGTGCAAGAAGAGTTACCTCTGGTTCTATTTGTGGGTCTTCAAGATTATTGGTTTGCAGATGTTGCATTTTACCTAACTTATGGGGAATGTCCTGAGCATTTATCACCTAAGGAGAAACACAATTTGAGATTGAACTCTTCTAAGTATGTTATCTTTAGTGATTTTTTGTACAAGAAGGGATTAGAGGGGACTTTCTTACATTGTGTTGATAAAGAACATCAAGAGGCTCTTCTAAAAACATTCCATAATGAAGCTTGCGGTGGATATTTTTCTTCGACAGTGATTGCCTATAAAATTTTGAGAAAATGCTACTATTGGCTAGGCATGTTCAAGGATGCTTACACCTGCGTGGAAAATTGTGAAAAATGTAAACTGTTCATAGGAAAGCCACAGATTGCGGTATTACCCCTTAGACCTATTGTTATTGATGAACCATTTAAACAATGGGGGTTGGATTTGATAGGTCCATTGTCACCCATTTCAAGTGCTAGGCATACACATATACTTACTGCAACTAATTATTTTACCAAATGGGTGGAAGTTGTTCTTGTATGAAAGACTACATCTGAAGTGGTTTGTGAATTCTTAAAAGAAAATATTCTAGTTCATTTTGGAGTTCCTCAAAAGATAGTGATTGATAATGCTATGAATTTCTCCTCTACATAAATCTCTATGTTTTGTTATGATCATTGTATTTCTCTTGCCCACTCATCAGATTACTATCCATAAGGCAATGGTCAGGCAGAATCCAACAAAAAGAATTTGATAAATATTATGAAAAAGCTAGCGAGTGAGAATTCAAAGGACTATCACAAGAAAGTGTATGATGCTCTCTGGGTGGATAGGACATCTCCTAAAATGGGAATAGGGATGTCTCCATTTGAATTGGTGTATGGTGTGTGGGTACAATTATCTTTGCCTCTAGAACTGGCAGCTTCAAAGTTACAAACCATGGTTGAGGATGCATATTTTCAAGAATCCTTTGAAAAAGAAATCATGCATTTGATGAATATAGAGGAAGAAAGGGATACACTCGTTAACCAGATTATTGAGCATTTACTACACATCAAGAATTATTTTGACAAGAGAGCTAGACCCAAAATATTTATGCAGAGAGATCAAGTCTTACTCTATGATAGAAGAAGAGAACCTAAAGGGGCACATGGTAAATTTGAATCACTGTAGAAAGGTCCATTCTTGATTCATGAGGTAAAAGGGCCTAATTATTTCAAGATTGCCTATATTGATGGTACTGTTCTTCCCCTATCTTATAATAGACATGATCTTAAGATTTATAAGTTGTAAGAAGGTGTCCCCTACATGTTTTGTAGGTTAGTTTTGTTTTCTTTTTAGTTGTGTCAATTTTGGTGTGTTCAATTTGTTGATCTTGGTCTTATTTTCTATCTTTTATTTGAAACCAGAGATTCAAAATTACTCCATAATCCTCTATAGTCCTGGTCCCCATTTATAGCCAATGTTACCCTCTCTCATTTTCCTGAGGCATTTTTGTTCTCACATTATTTAAAATAAGGATTGTTTAAATTTAGTCTGGGTTTGTGTAATTCTTGGTTTTGGTCTTATTAAGTTTTGTCTTGAACTGAACCTCTCAGTTGAACCTTTTCAAAAGTTCAAGGTTCAGGTTCAAGCGGAGTATGTTGGGTCACGGATTTGTTCTAATTAAAAGTCAATGGTCTTAATGTCAATTGTCATTGAACTTGAACTATTGAACCTTTTCATAGTTAAAGGTTCAAGTTCAAATATGAGAAAGTCGAGTCTTGTCTAAGTCCTGTCTTTGTAACATGTAAGTCACGACCTTTTGGTGTCTTTGTCTTGGTTTCTCCTTGTTTTGTTCTTTTGAACTTAAACTTTTCAAATAGTTCTCGGGGGCTTCAAAGTTCAAATTTCAATGATTTATTAGGTTTGGACATAAAGGTGGAGGGCATGAAAATGATGAAGCATCAGTATGGAGGAAATATTCTGGATTTAAAAGATGAACTTCGAGGGAATGAGTTGCGATGAAGAGCAATACTTGAGAATAATTTTTTCAGAGAAGGATTGGTGGGAAAAGACTTCTAATTAATGAATTGTCAGAATTAAGTCTTTTTGGAATAATTTGGCATGGATAAGCATGCAGTTATGGTTATATCAAATCGTGTGACCGATTTTTAAGCCCGTTCTTAAGATTTGTTTTATTTAAAAAAAATATGAAATACTTGCCTTCTTCTTTTGCCTAATTTGGTAAGTAAGGGATTTACATAGCCAATATTTTTTGTTCTTGTCTCTTTAGATTCCAAGCTCTACATCAAAGGTGAGTTCAAAATATTCTTCTCATACTTGTGATTTCTTAAATTGGAAGCTTTTCTTGGTTTTTCAGTTGGATCAGTTCGTCTCCCTTCCTATGTTTTCTTTTTGTTTGTAAATTTAAAATGAGACTTAAATTTCCTAAGATAGACCAAAATTCTTGGTTAGTTTCTACTTTTCCAGAGTTAGGTGACACTTTTCTGCCATCAGTAGACCTAGATAAATTCCATGAAAGGGCACAGAATCCCACTGGCTCTCCCTTAATGTAGAGGATTCTGGATAGTGAGTTAGTGGAAGCGGCAACTTTCCCTCTAGTGGTGCCATGTCCTGATCTAGTTCTAGAAAGCATGAATAGATATGACCCTATTGAGATATGTGTAAGAAGCGTAGATGGTGAGGGTCTACTTAGTGTTAGTGAGGTTGTTTCTACCATTATGAAATACCTAAGAAGGAACAATATGAGGATTGGACGGTGTGTAAATTACAAGGTCTTTTCTCGGAAAAGAAATCATTCTATAGGAATGTTATTACAAGGAACTGGTTGTTAAAGTTTCAAAGAGGAGGTTCCTAACTACCAAGTCCATTGACCTAGGAACATCTGATCAAAGAAGTTAGAGACATAGTCATTCTATTATATAGAGTAAGAGGGAACCAAATTACCTTTTACTGGAAAGATTGGATGTATTTCTTCATAAAGGTTATTTTGGTGAGAAAAGATATATTCACTGAGCGGAATTAATTGCAGATAGGTTGCATGAAGGTTTGAGTTGCTTTGATAAGAAAAACTTTTGTATGTCATCATATCTTCTATATTTCCTGGCATGCGCTAGATCATGGCCTGGTTTGCAACATGAAGCATGGGTGGATAATATGAGAATATTTGAATATCATCTACATCTTCAACAACAAAAGTCATGTGCAAATTACCATAAACTGCATGACATATTCCTAGGCAAGATGGTGTATGAACTGAAGGGAAACATTCATAAAATATTGTCAGATGAAGCTATGCAACTGATTGGTACTTATGGAAGATTTTTCATATAGTTTCCAAACTTTACGTACCTAAGGGTAGGGGGTTTTGAAGGAGAACCATACAAGCTTCCTAGATATGCATTTGACAGACAAATTTTAGTGGAGATAGGTAGGCAGTTAGCCTATATTGATACAAAGTATAGAGCTATACATCAATCAGGTGTCTCATTTCCAATTCAATTAACTTATTTTATTTGTAGTAGTGTCTCTGATGCCTTGAACTTGGAATTTGAATTTAAGAAATTGAACTTTTCGTTATATGGTCTGCGAGCAAATTTTGATGCTAAAGGGATTGTTGCCTCTCATCTAACATTGAGAAAAGATTTTATCCATGTGCCAGATATTGAGGATTTTTGGGCTGATTGTTGCGATGAGTTTGAAGTTAGGAAGAGGACACATCAAAGGTTCCCCTACAATAGGTCATGGCCTTTGAGTTGAAAATGAACATTGCTAATGTAAAGGATGATGAGAGTAAATTGATGGATATTCAGTTTGTGTATGATAGGCAAAAGGGAGTCATTCCAAAAGTGGATTGGGAAAAAGATGAGGAAGACTATATGCAAACAACGACATCCCTAGTTATCAGAAAAACTGAGAAATGGATAAGAGAGTTAAGAATGAGAAAGGGCTCTAAGAAAGGTTCAACCTCATCCTTTGAAGTCCCATTGGCTAACTCTTGTGTTACATATTATGTTGCAAGTTCATCCAGAATAAAGATTAAAGTTGGTCAGAGTGCCAAGCCAATGGAAATCAAAAGAGAACCAATTCCTACCAAGATTACCAGGGCTAGAACCAAAAGCAGAGCTAATAAATTTCCTGTGTATTCCATGGTAGTTGATTTAGAAGCTTGTACTGATGTAGAAGATCCTTCAACTCATATAGACCTGGAGGTGCTAAATGTTGATGATACCAATGACACTCAGTAGGTGGATATTTTGGCAAATACTATTACTACATTGGTAGTAAGGAATGAAAAATAAATTGTAGCTTGATCTGATGATACTTTTGTACGCACTAGGCCTCTTTGGTTAGAAAATACCCTGAATAGCTAGAAAAGGAATGTAGTTCCAGTTTTGGTTCCTTTGGAAGATATGGTGAGAAAATTCTTGGAGAAGACTCCAAAAGTGAAGAAATTGAAAACCATTTCAATAAATAACTTTGATGCCAATAGTGGGAATTGGACTGTAGAGATAGCAAATCCATTGACAGATGAGAAAAAAAGGACCCTACAATCCAGGATTTTACTATAAAAAAGGTGAATATTGGTACTGCTTCCCGGGGCATAGATGTTCTTCATCTTGAAGCTTAAACTAAAAAGATCATAACTAGGACCTGGAAGGATGAAAAAGATAAAAAAGAATTGAAAGAAACCTTGAGATAAAGGGAAGAATATATTGATGCAGTCCATGGGCCAGATCCTCAACCATTGTCTGTGCAACCAATACTTTTTGATCCTAAATCCCCTACCAATCAGAAGTTTCTCCCAGAAGTACAAAGGAATAAAATGGTGCATCGGGTGTTCCTTGAATGGTTGGATATGGTCAGGAAAGACGGAAAATAGTACATTGGGCATTTGAGAAAGGTGTATGATGACGCTTCTAAAGTTATCCAAGAATTGGGAAAGGAAAACATAGCCTGGAAGAACAAAGAACCCGAATGGGCCTAGACAATAGCTCACATTGGAAGAAGTTCAAAAGAATGGTGTAATGAAATTTCTTATAGAAAATCCTTTATAGGGTTTTGATGACAACGTTCTATACATTTGCAAAAAGAACATTGAATGGAGAAATTTAGTAATAAAACAAGGTTAGGAGGAATTAGTTAAACTTGGGTGAAAATTGTCTGAATTGATACAAAACATTTTTAATGATCTGAAATGCATTGGAGTGAAATATATTTTTTTATTTAATTACTTAAGCCTAATTCTTCTATTAATTAAATGAATCTTTATTTATTTAATTAATTCATTTTTCCTCTTCTGGCCTTATTTCTCATTTAAATAAATACATTTATTTATTTGAATTATCCTTTTCCTAAATTAAATAAATATCTTATTTATTTAATTAACCCCACTTCTTCTATTAATTAAATAAATATTTATTTATTTAATCAATTCATTAGCCTTTTCCACCTATGACACATGTCATTCATCTCTTATTTCATACACTACCTACCCTCTTATTATTTTCTTATTTTCTCTACCTACCCTCTAATCTTAGCCGACCATTTATCTTTTACACCTCTCAATCTTATCCCTTCATTTCTTATGGTGTCTTCTATATAAGGAGATGCTTCCTTCATTATCAACCCTAACTACCTGATCAATTGACTACACTATGCTTTTGAACTTTCATATGCGATCCTACTTGCAACCACATTTCCATTCTTTGTTGAGCTCTTGTGCACACATAAAATCTAAGAACAAATATATCAAGCAAGATCAATGGAGATAGGAGGAATGGAGATCAAAACCCTATTGGACATGTGATGGTATAATCTTTGTGATTTCATTTTATTTGCATTGTCTTAGGTAATCTTCATATGTTATGGTGGATCTTTGTTGTTGTTAGGCTAGGGTTTTGTGGTTGAATCTATTTAGTCTTTCAATATTGTTGTTATCCATTTTCACCGTATACATTTTGGCATGCCTGGTGGGACTCTTGTCCCATTTGCATTTAACATCTTTTGTTGCACATTTTGTGTTTTTGAAGTTGCAGATCTGACATTTCCAACAACATTTTCGACATTTTTGCGTTTGTGCACTCTTGGATCATGTTTTTACCTCTCTATCACGTCTAGGACATCTGGAATCCCATCTGTGACCTCGACATTTTTTATTTTTTTGCAGATTCCAGGAAACGTGTCTGTGATCCCTAATCGCATCTGTGAGGCTTCCAGGCGTGTCTGTGTTGGTGGGCCACATCTGTGTTCAGGAGACGCGTTTGTGTCATATATAGGCGCATTTGTATGTTTATATAGTGTTTGTGTCACTATTAGCCATGTCTATGTTCATTTGTGTTGCATTTCGGTTTCGTTGATTCAATTTTTCATCATTTGAATTTTAGATTTGGTTTATATTGAGCTAACATCTTTGAATCTAGCTAACAAAATTGGTGCAACTTGTCTTGAAAGCAAAATCATTTTGTCGAAGGCCCCTATTTCACAAAGTCTTTTGGATCTAAAATTTACCTAACTTGTGTGCTTGCAGGAAGGGGTGACCATTTGAAACAATCCAAACTACTAACAGATCTTTGTCGCAGAACCTTGGCAAGGATTTTTTTTTGTTGTTGTGTGCCTTGGTTTCATAGATTACCAAACACTTCAATTGGTGCACTAAAATTGAACCAATGTCTTTTGTGTCTTGGGCAATAGGCTCTTTTTGTTTCATCTTTAGAGGTCCTATCTCCCCATGTGGTCATTAGGAGTACTAGTGAGGAGAGAATGACCCAAGTGGTAGCGAGGAAAACCCACCTCTTCCGAACCACTATAAACAACTATATTCATGGTGAAAACTATGGATAATGTGTGCTGATTAGTTCATACCGACACTATGTCTCCCCATAAACCCATTTGATCAAATTTATTTGATCAGTTGTAGGGTGTAACCCCTATCGGCTGGGAGCCTTCGGTATTTATAAAGCTGAAAGTGCCACATGTATGGCCACACAAGTGGATGCCCTTACTAGCACCTTTTTGTTTTAGAAGCCAAAATCCTTCTAGTTGTTGGGGAAGGAGGTTGGACCTCTGGTAGCAGCCCACACACATACGGTTCTTAGTAGAGATACAAAGTTCACCACGGGGAGTTTTCGTGGGGACTGATGTTTGGCTGCCTCGAGAAGTGAGTGTTGAGGGTGGAGCCGGTGTGGTCAAGCATTTAAGTATCTACTCTAAATAGCATAGCCTCAGGGGAAACTCCATGTGGGAACAATAACTATTGTCCTAGCCAACCATAAGAATTGTTCTTGTCTTATTTTGAACAATCAAACATTCAAGACCAAACATTAAAACATTGTGTCTTTTGCGTCTTCAAGTGTATGCAAAACAATTTTACATCAAACAACACACTTTCTTTTGAGTCATTTTGAGTCTAATCACTTGCAAACATTGAGTCTTCATCAACACTGTGTCCTCTTGTCATGAAAAAAGTGAAACATTTAGATTTGGTCACAACAAACAACTTCACGCATTGGAAAAATTGTACAAAATCTCCAGAAATGCGTCTGTGTCATATAACCGCGTCTGTGAAGGGTAGAAATGCATCTGTGTCTTTGAGCAACTTTTCATTTACAACATCTTAGAAATGCATCTATGTTTGATAGAATAGCATCTGTGTCATTTAAGCACATCTGTGAAGTATACAGGCACATCTGTGTTCAGAATTGAAAATCTTTTACAATCTAGCAAACAAGAAGAGTCAGTTTCAGACTTATTGAGCTTCCTAGGTTATCTCTCTGGGTTTTCATCTAGCATTGAACCTATCTTTGGGTCTCACAAAGTCCATCATTTCTTTACATCTTCCATTAAATCCACATTTGTCTAAACTTGAGTCAAAAGGTCACTTGCTTGTCCTCATCATACTTTGTCAACACACTACATACAACAACATTATGCTTAGTGGTCCCTCATCAAGGTCTATCACCTTTGGGTCTCATTTGGTCTTACTTAGAGTCAAGGTCAACTTACCTCATCAAGAGAAACTATCATCTCTTTGGAAGCCACACCTACTTTACTACATACATACTTGGTCTTACACTTTGGACATTGCAAGTACACTTTAGATTCATTTAACATTCCATCCAACTCTTGGTCTTCCATACTCTTTCCATTTTCATCTAGTCTCACACATCTTGGTGAATACCTAGTTCATGGTTGAAACCTTTTCCCAAAAATCTAGGAGAGAATCTAAAGAGGCTCAAGAGTCTGCAAACATGAGTTCCTATGAGTATGACAATGATATCTTTTTCAATTCTGATCATACTACATTACCTAACATGGATGCCTATAGAAACATTCCAAATGTTGAGAACATGGACACTACAAACAACAATGATAAACACAATCACAATATGGACAACTTTTCTATACATTCAGTAGAAGTGGAAGACTCCATTATGGATCCCCGTTTTAATTGATTGGTTGAGGAAATAATGAGGAGAGATGGACAATATTTCTTACAAATGATGGCACAAAGTGGAGCCAAGATCCCTCATGATTTTGAGATGTCTCAAATAATGGAAAATCAACCTTTGCAACAACCTCACCTCAACATGGATCAAAGGAGACCTAATAGTGGAGGCAATATCAGACCACATCTTGTGCCTAAATCACCATCATCTTTGTTTCAAAAACCAAAGGTCCCATACACACATGGTCAAGCATATGATACTCACCTTCACAGACCATTATGGAAGTCTTATGCAGAAAAATATGCTCAATCACATACCAATGCTAAGGATCAACCACCAAAGCAATTGGATATTCAAAGGCATGCTCAAAATTTGGACACAAGGAAACCCCGTGTCAAATTTGGGGGCAACACACTAGAAAAAACTCATGACATTCCTATAGAGTATGGTATACATGGATAGAGTAGATATTTCATTCCTCAACATGACTCTATACCAAGTGGTCCATATACAGAGCATCACTATATACCTCCTCCATATGAACATGTGCATGATCAATATCATCCATATATGCAACATGCTCCTCAACACTTTGGTTCAAGCATGGGGTATGGTCCAAGAAGTCGGTCTCCACCTAAGAACAATTTGGAACAACAAATTAAGGACTTGCAAAAGAAAATGGAGGACATAAATACACCGAAGCCAACTTACACAATGAAAGACATATGTCCTTATCCATTTGACAAGAGCATTTCAATGCCTTCTTTTCCTACACATTTGATGACACCTAAGTTTGATAAGTATAGAGGAAAAGGGGATCCTAAGGCACATATAAGACAATTTTTAATATCTTGCATTGAGGTAGCAGTAGAGGAGACATATTTGATGAGATTATTCTCACAAAGCTTAGGTGATCAAGCTATGGAATGGTTCTCCCAACTTCCACCTTGAAGTAAGTCATGGGGTGACTTAGCAGAGGCTTTTATCCAACATTTCTCATACAACATAGAGACAGACATATCAGTCACTACTTTGTGCAACACCAAACAAAGGGATAAAGAGTCTTTTTCATCATTTTTACAAAGATGGAGGAATCTAGCCAACACATGCTCTTGTGAAATTCCACAAAAAAAAATGGTAGAGATGTTCACCCAAAATGTTAACAGAGAAATTGGTTATGACCTGAGAAAAGCTTGCTTGTCCACTTTCAAGGATGTCATTGAAAAAGGCTTAGCAACAGAGAAGGTCCTAATTGAACAAGGAGTCATTAAGATATTCAAGGAAAACAAAGATGACTATAAAGGAAAACACAAGCCAAGATTTTGGAATAAAACAAAAACACAGTCAATGATGGTGTTGTGGATGCTAATACAGTACATCCCAAGATCATTTTTCCAGATTAAGCTCTACAAACAATCAAGTGAATACTCAAACAACTTCCAAATCATGATGAAAGTACACCCGATTGGGAGAACCACTTGAGCCAGTTTTCAAAAAGCTAGTGGCAAACAAAATAATAACAATTCCAGATTTGTCTCCATATGAGCCAAAGGTCAAACCAAATTGGTGGAATGATGATGAGTATTATGAATTTCATAAGAGCAAGGGTCATAAAATAGGAAATTGTCATTGACTGAAGAACATCATACAAGACCTTATTGATAGAGGTGACATTGAGATTGAAGGGCATTAATCCAACCAAGAACATGAAATGTTTAAAGAACCATTCCCAAATCATGACAAGGGAAAATCTAAAGCCATAGATGACTAGACCAACTATACTAGAGCATCTTATAACTATGATTCAATTGTCAATCACATTTCAATGGACAATTATGTCTCTACCATTATCATCAAGGACAAAACACCTAAGAACTCTACCCAAAGACCCAAGATCATCCTGAAAGGAACTAGATCTTCTTCCGGACCTACCTCTGAATGTAATGTTACAACTCGTCGAGGTAAATTCACTTTGCAAGGTGGTCTAGCTAAAAAACCTGCTTCCTCATCAACCAAACCTAAGTATGATCTTGTAGAACAGTTGGGGAAGATAGCGGCACTCATCTCCATTCTCGAGCTCTTACGCATATCCCCCACACATAAAGCCATTCTTGACAAAATCTTGAGAGACACTTATGTCCCTACTGATCTGAATGTGGACCAGTTTCAAGCCATGGTGGGATACCTTTCCATTCCACACTCTCTTACATTCACAGAAGCTGATGACACCTCCGTAAGTCAGCCACATAATGCACCTTTACACATTGAAGCCTTCCTACACAAACATCAAATAAAATGAGTTTTGATAGATGGAGGAGCAGGTCTGAACATTTGTACATTAAGCACTATTAAACAACTGGGATATTCTGACAAAGCTGTAAATTCTACAAATAAAATCACCATCAAAGCATATGATGATGAAGAGCATTCATCCAAAGGCACAGTCACCTTGCCTCTCAAAGTTGGGCCAGTTACAAAGGATGTGGTTTGTCAATTCCTAGACCTTGATCTCACATACAACATACTTTTGCGACGTCCATGGATTCATGAGATGGGAGTCATCCCATCAACATATCATCGATGTGTTAAGTTTCCTCATAATGGAGTTGAAGTGACCATCAAAGGTGATCCAAATCCATTCATATATTGCAACAATCTGCAACCTAAATCAGAAATAACAATGCCAGTCAATCGAGAGGTTGTTCCTTCATCAACATATGTTGATCCAAAATCCTTGAAAGCTTCTACATCAAAACAATAAGAGATTAAAGAAAAGTTCAATATTAAAGACATGGGATGTGGTGAGTATATCTTTCATGTTGATTAACTCCCACTATCTCCCAAGACATTCAGTCGACAAGAACAACCTATGAATAATTTGCAAGGAATTGGGTGTGAACCACCTAATCTTGTGGCTACTAAGTCTGAATGCAAATCTCCTCTTGTGGTGCAAGTAGCTCTTGATATCAATAGTCCTAAGAGTGGTTCCAACAAAGAATCTACTGAGCGTATCACCAGGCCTCTTGAGAACTCACATAGGCTTACCATTTCATCCACTCCTTCTATTTCCACTCCTCTTCCAAACTTGGATCAACAAGAATCACAAAAGCCCTCACTTATTGGGATCAAAAATCAAGATTTGAAAAGAAAAATCTAAAAGTCAATAATAAAGAAAAGTCCTTTAGTCCAAATCAAAATCAAAAGCTACTAGACTCCACAAAAATCAAAGTCAAGGATAAAAATCCTATGAAGCAAAAAGAGAAAGGGTTGATCTCCCCTAATATAAAAAATAAATTGGGGCAAAAGTTCTAAAATTTCAAGTCAAAAAGCACACTTGTTGATCCTAAGTCTCCATCATGCTATCCTACTTTCACTTCTTTTCACAATCATAAGCCTTCATCACTCATCTACTTGTTCCACACATCCATTCTCTTTTGGCGATACATCATGGACCTTTAATGGAGCTTCCTCAAAGGAATTTGTTGTCAGTGATGCCCAAACTTCTTTAGGTGACATGCATATGGGCTTGTGTATTCCACATGCTAGTAATTCTATCTCAGTTCCTTTATCAAGGAAGACAGTCACTCGAGCTACACATCATTCAGTCAAGGAACAATAAATATACAAACATAAGGTAAAGCCTCACACATTCAAGGTGGGTGACTTAGTTCTTAGAGAAAATCCTAAAAATCAACAAGATAGAGAGAAGAAGGGGAAGTTTGAAGCAAACTGGCTTGGTCCTTACATCATCACAACAACATATGGATCTAGTGCATATCAGTTCTCAACCACAAAGGGTGAACCTTTGGAGGATCCTATCAACAACATGCACCTTCGTAGGTTTTACACATAGCTCATCAGAATATCCTAATTCAAAAATATAAAAAAAAATTAAAAAAACACAAAAAGACAAAAATCATAAAAATTAAAAGATCGTTACTTGTTGAAAACCTGGCAAACAGGCACCTTGTGACACAAAAAAAATAAAATTGAAAAACAAAAAAAACATTTCGTTCAACAGTGAAAACCACTTCAGTAGTGCCCTGGGCAAGTACCATGGTGAAAAACTAGGTCATCGACGCCATGTGTAGAGACATTGCTCCTCCCTCCTTTAGGATTCCATTTCATCCTTTCACTTTGCATACACTCATAACCTATCTATTCATAATAAACTTACCCATTCCCATCATGGCTTGTTATTGATCTACCCAAGATTGGATCGCCATTCATAATAAACATTCCTTTTCACGCTTTTTCCATTCATAATAAATCAGCTCCTATCTGTGGCTAAGGCAAATCATGCGTCTAGTGATGTGTGTGGAACTAAGAGCATCACATGTTTTGAGGAGTACAATTTCTTCCACTTTTCTTTAGTCTATCTGTGCACAATCTGCATAAAGAAACACTTGCATTGTCGATCCACAATAAAGTTCCGTCTTCTTCGCAATAAAGTATTAGTTTCATGGATTTAGTCAGTTTCAGATGAGACACAGTAACAACAATGGACTTTCAACAAATCAAATCTTTCAACAGACTCAGACAACATTATGGTTTAGTGCTATCTATCTTTTTTGTGAAAGTAAACATTGTGACCACAATCAAATAGACTTATACAAGTGACAAGAGACACTAAACTTGAGGACTACAGTGGATGTTGTTTTCAAGTCTTTGTTTTCTTTTGATTTTTTTTTTTTTGGTGACATGTCTTTTAGCTTTTCCAGGATGTCTCTGACTAGAGATTCTATCTCTAGGATGTCTTTGACTAAAAAGGCGAGGATGGGGTATTGTCACCTATTTTTGTTTGTTGTCTACAGATTGTCATTTAGTAATGCTATGACTTGTCCAAGGATATGAGGACACTGTGAGTCTAGTATGAACTGGGGCAATCCTTGTTTGTGACTATCTGATCTACATGCAAATAGGTGCAATGAATTTCTAGGTCAAACAAATGCCTTGATTGTCATAACCTACTTGCCATAATAAAGCTGAATGATGATAACACACAAGAAGCTCTTTCACTTTCATATCTTCTATCTTCCATCCTCCTTTCTTGATTGACCTCCATAGTCCTTCTTGAGTCTGTGTAGCCTGCTATCACATGACTGAGTATACTGATACTCCAAAAATATTTGCATTTCATGTAGTTGCACCTGCATTACCACATATTAAGCATTTCATACATACATATAGATATCACAATTGTATCACATCCTGTATACAACACATATTAGCACATTTTACATTTTTATCATGTAAATAGTTATTTGCATTATCATATTCATCTACATTTCATACATTCACATTTTCATTGGCATAACATTAAAACTATAAAAGAACAAAAATATGGCATTTCATCATGTACATATTTCCATCATGAAACATAACCATCACATAGAAACATACAGCGTGAAACATCTCATCACATAGGTACACATGCATATAGTTGCCGCAAGGATGAATCATCTCATATATATATAATCATAAGTGTCATGATACAATGATGTCAAAATACATATGGCTACACAAACACCTGAGGGTGTCTACATCATCATACAAAATGGTACAAAATTGATACATAGGGAGCCCTCTAAGGCTATGATGAACTCCCTCCCTCGGAGCCACCTTGCCTCGACGGAGTCTGAGCCCTGGAAGGACCCCCCCAAAGATCATCTCTCCTGCCCCCCTATCTGGTGGTGGTGGAGGACCTATAACCCCACCACTAGATGCCTATGTCTGCTGACTCCCTCTAGTGGTCATCATTGTCCGCGATGGTCTGTGGAAGCTCCTAACTCGCTGATCTGGTGGCACTGCCCTATAGTATAGGTCTTTCTAGTAGCCTATCTTCTCCCCTGCCCACAGAACATAGGCATATTTAGCCCCTATGTCTTTTGCCACCTGCCTCCCAGCCCTTAATGATGTCTCATCCTTAGTATAATGCTAGATAGCCTGATCTCTCTCCCACTTAGTGTCCCTGAGCTATCTCCTGAGTCGATCCCTCTCCTGCTTGAGATCCTAGATCTCATCTACCTATCCCTGGAAGATCTCCCTCAACTCTACTAGCTCGTCCTCCTCCTTGGCCCCCTATACCTGTGGCTACTCCTATGGCTACCCCTATCCATGTACCTATGGCTACTCCTGTGGCTTCCTTTGCCCCTGTCCCCATCCCTGTACTTGTCCCTACACCTGTCTGGGACCCTATGCTGCTGGCACCTGTAATGGCAACCCACCTCGGCTTCTCACCACCCAAGCCTATCTCTCCTCTCCATCCTCTCTCTGTGGAACCACCCTCCTCTCTCCTACTGTACCCTGCCTCCTCCATTGGCCTCTACCTCCACCATCTCTATCATCATCATCCCCTCCACCATCTCCATCTATCAGCTCTCTGGGATTTGTCGACCATGGAAATGGATGCTCTCCCCAATATGCAGTATACTCTGCATCCATCCCTGCATCCTCGATCTCTGGCCACATATCCCATGGCAAGGGAGTCACCTCTACTAGCTACATCATGACCTAATCATATGATAACAATGGCCCGAACTGTGCCTGATCCCTCACTATCCGAGCATACATCTTGGAACCCCGTGGCATCTGTTGGATCCTGCCGAACTGCCTACATACTCTGTCTACCAACTGCCTCTCCATTACATAGGGCATCTGACCAATCAGATATCTACTCCTGAAGATGTATGGCAGCTCCATTGTGTCATCCTCCCACTCCTCTCACTCTCAGTATGACATTTATACTAGAGTGTCAATCTCATCGATGACTTAGCACCAGTACTCCAACCTGCCAATCCATGGTTGTGATGTAATCATACCATACAAGTGAACAAAACTGTGTCCATGACCCTTGACTCTAAAATGTATCAATCGTGTCACCGGTAGATGGTCATATCCCCATACCTGTAACAATGTCATTCCGTAGCCCAATCCTATGGATCCATGGTAGACAAACTGATGGAGCTCATAGTAAAAATGTGCCAACACACATGGTCCCCAGGCATATCTGGTATGCTATGTCACTAATGTCTCCAAGGTGCATGTTTCCCTATCCAGATAAAGGAACCCACTGATCACTCCTCCTAGCACCGCTGGTAGTGCCAATCCTATCATTGTCATGGTATCCCAGGTGACATGTCCAGCCCTCATCTCAAATCTTGGATCCTAGAACACTCATCTCAGGGCATCCCTATCTCCGTCTCGATCATAGGGTATCAAGTACCCATCGATCAGTATCCTCAGAATCCTATATACATCCTCTAAGGTGAGTGTCATCTCACCCATCGGCAAATGAAAAGTGCACATCTCTGAGTGCCATCTCTCTGCTAAAGCAGTTAACAACCCCATGTTTGCCTAAAACTCAGGCACATACAAAATAAATATCAAACTTATAACCTCAATCGCGGCTTTGTCATTAAAGGTCAGCTCTGGTCGTAACCTCTGAGTCGATGGGAATCTCTCTCATGACTCTAGTATAGGTAGGTACTCCTGCAATCAAGAAAATCAATCATGTCAGTCATAGTGGCATTCATTGTTCATCACAAAATGCTTCTTATTATCCTAGTTCTTATGATACTCTATCAAAGTGACACTCACTATTTATCACAAAGTGTTGCTTCTATTCTAGTGAAATTCACTATTCATCACAAAGCGTTGTTGTTTATCCTAGTGGTACTCCATGTTCATTATAAATTACTACATGTTTTTGCGCTCCCTATTCATCACAAAGTGCTCCTCATATTTTGTACTCACTGTTCATCACAAAGTGCTACTCTATTTAGTACTCCCTCTTCATCACAAAGTACTATGTCTTGGTACTCCCTGTTCATCACAAAGTGCCTCGATCTATCCTATCCTAGGGCCTCTGCTTGAGTGTATCCTCTTGAGTAGTATCCTAATTGGGAATGTATGTTCTATCATAGAATTGTCAATCCTAGCCCTATCTTCTATCCTAGTCTTCCCTAGAGGACCTGCTTGAGTGTATCCTCTCAGCAACTTATCCGATCGACAGTGTATGTTCATCACAGAACTATTGATTTGGCCTAGAAGACATAAACTTGCCTTCATGACATAAACGCGCTTACATACTACATAAACGCGCCTAAAATACACATACGTGCCTATGCTCTGCATAGATGTGCCTACTCTGCACAGACATGCCAACATAGCATAAACGTGCTTGCACAACGCAAATGCGCTCACATTTGGCATAGATTCCTTTTCCGGTACAGACACACTGGCACAAACATAGACCCACCTAGCCAACCTAGATGTGCCTGGCACCAACGTAGATGCATCTTGGCATTTTATGACATTTATTGACATTACCTAAAATGCATTAAATGCGCTACCTAACATGCATTTATGACAAAATTTATTGCAACAAAGTACAAGGAGGTTTTGTGGTACTTACCGGCTTTCCTGCATCTACTAGCCTCTGAAATCGATGAACGCGATCGAATCTGTGAACCAATGTTATCGCTGCTAACTGCTGCTACTCTATTCTCTCTCTACACTCTGATCTTTCGGATGTGTGGATGACAATGATGATGTTTTTCCCTCGTGGTCTATTTTATAGACTACCCTAGGCCTAGCCCTAGCCCTTGTCTCCCGAGTCAGTCTTCTTTATCCCGTGACTTTGTCACTCTATCCCATCTAGTTAATCCATTCTAGCATTTGTCTCTTACCGAGAGATTGTCTGTGATCTTTTCAGACATTTTCATCCAATCTCTTCAGGGGGCATATCATTGCCATCTTGGGGCAACTTTTTATTAGTTCATATTATCTTCTTTGAAACAACGCGACAAGTTGCATTGTCTCAAAGAGGGGCAAAATGTAGACACCTAAAATTGTCCAGTCTAATTAAATAAATATCTTTATTTATTTAATTACTTAAGCCTAATTCTTCTATTAATTAAATGAATCTTTATTTATTTAATTCATTCATTTATCCTCTTCTAGCCTTTATTCTCATTTAAATAAATACATTTATTTATTTAAATTATCCTTTTCCTAAATTAAATAAATATCTTATTTATTTAATTAATCCCACTTCTATTAATTAAATAAATCTTTATTTATTTAATCAATTCATTAGCCTTTTCCACCTATGACACATGTCATTCATCTCTTATTTCATACACTACCTACCCTCTAATCTTAGCCGACCATTTATCTTTTACACCTCTCAATCTTATCCCTTCATTTCTTATGGTGTCTTCTATATAAGGAGATGCTTCCTTCATTATCAACCCTAACTACCTGATCAATTGACTACACTATGTTTTTGAACTTTCATATGTGATCCTACTTGCAACCATATTTCCGTTCTTTGTTGAGCTCTTGTGCACACATAAAATCTGAGAGGAAATATATCAAGCAAGATCAATGGAGATAGGAAGAATGGAGATCAAAACCCTATTGGACATGTGATGGTATAATCTTTGTGATTTCATTTGATTTGCATTGCCTTAGGTAATCTTCATATGTTATGGTGGATCTCTGTTGTTGTTAGGCTAGGGTTTTGTGGTTGAATCTATTTAGTATTTTAATATTGTTGTTATCCATTTCACCGTATACGGATACAAAACATTTTTAATGATCTGAAATGCATTGGAGTGAAATATATGAAGGAGGATGGAAAAACCATTGACATCGCCGATGCCATAAGCAAATATTCTGAAGTGCAAATTGATATGGTCAAGAATGCAACAATGATTAGAAAGAAAAATTTCTCCACCATTGCTAAAATCGAATCCTTGCTATTTTTATGCAACAACAGAGTGGAAGAAGGATCAAAATGGTTGCCCATTGCCATGAATTGAATAATTGTTCCCATTTTTCTTCCCTTTCTACTATTTTTAGCCAAAAAATAGTTTTATAAGTTAGTTTTAAAAAAATAGACTGTTTAACTTACCCTGGGTCAATGCGGTGTAACTTTGTGGTTACCAAGTATTTAGGGTAGAAAGTTTAGCTATATATTTATGGAAAAAGACTTAAAAGGACTAGAGAAATTTTGTAAAGATTGACATACTCTAATTTAAATACTTGTGGATTTTCAATGAATCCATTTTATCAGTGAATAAAATTAGACATTTTCAACAACTTTCAAATCTGTGTATTTGAATGCAGAAACATAATCTCTGTTGGGATAAATTTGTTTGTGTTGAATCTGTTGCTTCTTTGATTATCCACTTTTCATATGTCTGTGAATGAATGTTCTTAGTAATTCTTTTGTTACTTTATGTGGATCTGTTTCCCCTTGTCCTGTGAGACATGAGAGAGACTCAATTAGAGTCCATGATTTATTGCTTATTTAATTAGAAATTCTGAGCAATAAAGTTATTTTTTATTTTAAATCTGTGGGTTTACATATAGAGTGTTTATCTTCTTGGA
This sequence comes from Cryptomeria japonica, assembly GCF_030272615.1. Classification (NCBI taxonomy): domain Eukaryota; kingdom Viridiplantae; phylum Streptophyta; class Pinopsida; order Cupressales; family Cupressaceae; genus Cryptomeria; species Cryptomeria japonica. The sequence continues at coordinate 777,432,610 of NC_081411.1, read as the reverse complement.
ATTCATGTGGTGTTGACTGATGAATGTGAAAATCCTTTTCTCACTTTCTAGTTAAAAGTGGAGTTAATATTTGTGTGTGTTTAAAAATTCATTGAACATCATACAGGAAGCTACGCCCTAATGCAGAGGGTAAACAATTCATTTGACTACCCAACTGTTGGTTCTATTTGTCTTTCATAAAATTAACGACATACATGAGTCATTCATTATAAAATTATGAAAGGCTAAATCTATTAACCAACGCATGTAGAAGGAGTAATTGATAAGTTCATCAGTAGATGGGAGCATGCAAAGTAGATTTTGAAGAAGTCTAAGTTTCAGGTTTTGTATGTTGTTGATCCTCCTGTAGATATAGTTGCATGTTTTATTGGTAACTAAAAGAGATAAACAAAGAAGTAAATGTTGAGCACATAGTTGTTAAAATGTGGCGACTGATCAGCAAAGTACTGTACACTCAGCACGTATCCTTGCTGGGGTTTTTCATTGATGAAAACCGACATTGTAATAAAACCCTAAAAAGGCTGACTTTGTTTGTTGCCCTAAAAATGCATGTTATAAGTGGCTGGGATGCTTAAGGCATTGTAAGGTTGATGTACTATTTTTGTTGGATAATAAGAAAGATTGGACGACTGTGTATGATGGACGTAACCCATTCTGGGTGAACCACGTTAAATCTCTGTGTTATCTGTGTCCTGTTTTATTTCTTTATCTTTTGTATTTAAATCTGCATATAATTGTTAGTACATATTTGCTTCGAATCTGCTTGAAACCCTAACAATTGGTATTAGAGTGAGGTTTTCTGTAAATTGGCAGGACTTTCACATTTGAGTGGGAGCAATGGAGGATTCCAAATTCAAGGTTGAAAAGTTTAACGGCCAGAATTATCAGTTATGGTAAATGCAGATGGAGGATTACCTATATCAAAAGGATTTGTGGCGGCTATTGGAAGGAAAGGCAAAGAAAGTGACCACAATGTCAGATGAAGAGTGGGACATTTTAGATAGAAAGGCACTAGGATCCATTAGATTGTGCCTTGCACCATCTGTAGCATTCAATATAACAGAAGCAAAAATGACTGTAGATTTGATGGCAACATTGGATAAGTTGTATGAGAAACCCTCGGCTTCGAATAAGGTATTTCTTATGAAGCGTTTGTTTAATTTGAAAATGAGTGAGGGAGGATCTATAGCGGAGCACTTAAATGAATCTAATACAATTACCAGTCAATTGTCTTCGGTAAAAATTACCTTTGCAGAAGAGGTTAGGGCTCTCTTGATTTTATGTTCTTTGCCAGAAAGCTGGAATAGCTTGGTTATGGCTGTAAGTAACTCTATCTCTGGTAAAAATACTTTGGTATTTGATGATATTGTTGGTGTTATTCTAAGCAAGGAAATGCGAAGGAAAAGCATAGGTGAGACTCCAACATCATCGGGTAGTGTTTTGAATGTGGAGAACAAAGGAAGATCAAAGGAAAGAGGAAAAAGCCCTAGGAATGAGAAGTCATGAGGGAAGTCAAAGAAAGGACACTCTCAATCTAGAGGAAAGAAAGATTGCTGGTACTACAGAAAGCCTGGTCATCTAAAGAAAGACTGTTGGTCTCAGAAAAATAAAGGAGACAAAAATGAAAATGACAATAAGGAAGCTAATATTGCAAGTAATACTTTACAAGATGCTTTAATCTTATGTTTAGATAATGTTAATGATTCCTGGGTAATAGATTCTGGGGCTTCATTTCATGATACACCCCATAGAAAATATTTTCTAGATTATGTTCAAGGTGATTTTGGATAGGTATATTTGGGTGATGATGAGCCCTGTCAAATTGTTGGAAAAGGAAAGATAAAGATCAAGTTGCAGAATGGTAATGACTAGTTTGTGCAAGAGGTAAGACATGTTCCTAATTTAAGAAGAAATTTAATTTCTGCAGGGCAACTAGGTAGTGAAGGTTGCATAGTTACCTTCTCAGACAGTATGTAGAAGGTCACTAAAGGATCATTAGTAGTAGCTAAAGGTGTGAAGGTAGGCACATTATATCTATGTACTGGTAACACTTACTCTACCTTAGCTGCTACAAATAAAGTTACTGCAGGGACAACAACAATAAATGTTGCAAGAACAAATTCGATAATGTGGCACCATAGGCTTGGGCACATGAGTGAGAAAGGGATGAAAACCCTTCACTCCAAAAATCTATTGCCAGGACTAAAGAAGATTGATTTAGAGTTCTATGAAAACTATGTTTATGGTAAACAGAAAAGAGTCAGATTTCTCAAGGTTGGGAAAGAGAAGAAGAGTGAGAAGTTAGAGCTTGTACATTCAGATGTATGGGGACCAACTCAGGTATCATCTCTTGGTGGCTCTTGTTATTATGTTATTTTTATTGATGACTCAACCAGAAAAACATGGGTATATTTCCTAAAACAAAAATTAGATTTTTTTGAAACTTTTAAGAAATGGAAAGCTTTGGTTGAGAATGAGACAGGAAAAAAGTTGAAGTGTCTCAGATCGGATAATGGAGGTGAGTATTGCAGCAAAACATTTGAATATTATTGCTCCTTAAATGGGATTCAAAAGCAGAAGACAGTTCCAGGAACTCCATAGGAAAATGGTGTGTCAGAGAGAATGAATAGGACAATCATGGAACACGCAAGGAGCATGAGATTGCATGCTGGATTGCCCTTACATTTTTGGGCAGATGTTGTACATACTGCTATCTATTTGATAAATAGAGGACCTTCAACCTCTTTGGATGGTGGTATTCCAGAGGAGGCATGGACTGGTAAAAAGGTAAATTATTCTTTTCTAAAAACTTATGGTTGCGAAGCTTTTGTCCATGTTGATAAAGAAAACAGAACCAAGCTTGGTGCTAAATCTCAGAAATGTACCTTCATTGGATATGGGATAGATGAGTATGGCTATCCGTTATGGGATTTTGAAAATAAGAAAATAATTAGAAGTAGAGATGTTATATTCAATGAGAAGGTTATGTATAAAGAACAGATGCAGGAAAAGAAGCATGAATAGGACAAACAAGAATATGTGGTGTTGGATGAGATTCCTGAAAATGAAATGCCACAGGTACCTGATGCTCTACAACAATAGATTGTCCCACAAACTCTTGCAAGTGTTATATGTTCTATGAGGACAAGTAGACCCCCTAAAAGATTTTCTCCTTCTTTGTATTCTATTTTATTAATGGATTCTGGTGAACTAGAAGAATATGAAGAAGCAATGCAGGTAGATGCCAAACAATAGTGGGAGCTAGGCATGAAAGAGGAGATGGACTCCTTGATGAAAAATAAGACTTGGGACTTAGTCCCTTTACCTGCAGAAAAAAGAGCCTTGCCTAACAAATGGGTTTATCGGTTGAAGGAGGAGGAAGGAGGGCAGAAAAGATATAAGGCCAGACTTGTGGTAAAAGGTTTTGCATAGAAAAAGGGTATAGATTATGATGAAATATTTTCTCTAGTTGTAAAAATAACTTCAATTAGAACTGTACTTAGTCTTGTGGCTGTAGATGATTTACATCTTGAACAATTAGATGTCAAAATAGCTTTTCTCCATGGAGATTTGGAGGAGAAAATTTACATGTTGCAACCACAGGGATATGAGGTCAAAGGTAAGGAGAACTTGGTGTGCAGGTTGAAGAAAAGTCTGTATGGCCTAAAGAAAGCACCCCGACAATGGTATTTAAAATTTGATAGTTTCATGGCTGAACACGGTTATCATAGATGTCATTCTGATCATTGTGTATATTTTAAGAGATTTGATAATGGCAGTTATATTATCCTGTTGCTTTATTTTGATGACATGCTTGTTGTTGGGTCTTACATGCAACATATAAATGATCTTAAATAAAAATTAGCCAGGTCATTTGCTATGAAGGATTTGGGTGCAGCTAAGCAAATTCTTGGTATGAGGATTACATGGGATAGGAAAAATAGAACCCTGAATTTGTCCCAAAGTGAGTATATAAAGAAGGTGTTGAAAAGATTTAACATGCAGGATGCAAAAGCAGTTAGTACACCTTTGGCTAGTCATTTCAAATTGACTAAGGAGATGTGCCCAAAGGCATAGGAAGAGGTTAATAAAATGTCTAACATCCCGTATTCATCAGCTGTTGGCAGTCTGATGTATGCAATGGTATGCACAAGGCCAGATATTGCACATGCAGTGGGAGTTGTGAGCAGGTTTATGAGTAATCCGGGTATGGAATATTGGAATGCTGTGAAATGGATTCTTCGGTATTTGAAAGGAACTACTATGAAGGCATCATGTTTCAGAGGATCTAATGCTGCTCTAAGTGGATTTGTTGACTCTAATCTGACGGGTGATATTGATTCATGGAGGAGTACTACAGGGTATGATTTTACTATAGGGGGAACTGCAGTCAGTTGGATTTCTAGGCTGCAAAAGGTTGTTGCACTTTCAACCACTGAAGCTGAGTATGTTGCTGCTATAGAAGCCAGCAAGGAGATGATTTGGTGGCAATGTTTTCTGGAGGAATTGGGTCAGACACAAGAGAATAGCCCATTGTATACTGATAGCCAGAGTGCCATTCATCTTGCGAAGAACTCTACTTTTCATTCAAGGACAAAGCACATTCAGCTCAGGTACCACTTCATCTAGACTGTTTTGGAAGAGGGTCAGTTATGGCTTGAGAAGATTCACACAAGTGAGAATCCTACCGATATGTTCACGAAGGCAGTTCCACAGGAGAAGCTGATTTCTTCATCAGTTTCTATTGGTCTTCTTGATTGATAATGGTGGAATTTATACCAGTCGATTCCTAGTGTTTTATCTAGCAGATGTTGCATGTACAGTGGTGTCATGTAGTATCAGTCTCCAAGTGGGAGATTGTTCATTGTGGAGCCTGATCAGTCTCCAAGTGGGAGATTGTTCGGTGTGGAGCCTGATCAGTCTCCAAGTGGGAGATTGTTAAAATGTGGTGACTGATCAGGAAAGTACTATACACTCAGCACGTATTCTCGCTGGGGTTCAGGGCCGGGCCGAGCCCCGGGCAGGGGTTTGGGGGTGGGAGCCCCTGAGAAATTTTTTTTTGTCATTTTTCATTGATGAAAATCAACATTGTAATAAAACCCTAAAAAGGCTGATTTTGTTTGTTTCCCTAAAAACGCATGTTATAAGTGGCTGGGATGCTTAAGGCATTGTAAGGTTGATGTACTATTTTTGCTAGATAATAAGAAAGATTGGACGACTATGTATGGTGTATGTAACCCATTCTGGGTGAACCACGTTAAATCTCTGTGTTATCTGTGTCCTATTTTATTTCTTTATCTTTTGTATTTAAATCTGCATATAATTGTTAGTTCATATTTGCTTTGGATCTGCTTGAAACCCTAACAATAGTTACCATAGATGTAATTTTGAGAGATTTTTGAAGATATTTTTGGTTGCCACCAGAGCTGAGAGATCAACCACTGTGCAACATCAACTTTAGTTTTTGGGTAAATTTTGCATCGCTATAATGGCCAACTTCGGGAATGCATGTTTCATAGTGATAGTTAATTAGTAATTTTCATTGGAGTTTAAAGCAAAGACTTGTATGTCACCTGCAACTTCTTTCTTTTGTAGCATTTAATTTAGATAGATTTAATTCCTAGAATTTAGGACATGAAACTCTATAAATTAGAGATTTTGATTCATTGTAATTGTCCACGAATTGATGATTTGAGGTCAATTTTAGAGATTCCATTAGAGATTCTATGCAGATTTTTATAAGTTAAGAAGATTTGGTGATACACTTTGAAGTTTAATACAAAAAGCAACTTGTGGATTGCCAGATCGGCTTGTGTGTTCTATATGGTTGTGTTGTTCATGATTTAGTAACTTCTATCATTTGAATTAGCAACCACTTCTTTTGGATGCTTTATTATTATATTAATCATATTATGCATGTAAATGGTATATCAGTATTGAATGGATAGGGCGATTATTGCTTGGGTGATATTCATTCCCGTTGGTGTGTGAAGTTGTCTGACTTTATATACTTTCTGGAGCTCGTTATTTGAATGTTGATTTAGTGATATTGATAATATTTGGATTATGAAATTCTAACCATGTGGATCATTTATTTCTTAATGTATCAATTTTATTGTTAGTTCCTTGTTCCCCTGATCTATCTTTTGCAGTTTATTTTGAGAGAATCTAAATCAAAAAATACAAAAACAATCATAGGCAATTCAAAGTTGTTTGAACCAATAGGCCCCTTGACATGTACAATTGTATTAGACACTGAGTTGTCCATCATCGTTGAGACCCGACTATAATGACCTTGGAGTAGTTAGTTTCCCCAAACTTACTACTTTGTAGGAGAGGTGGTTAGTATTCTCATATTAGCTACTTGACTGCTGGTGAGTGTGTCAAAACACTCGTTAATAGGTCAAATGAATTCATTTATAAGTTTTTTTTTTTTAAGTATTTAGTCCTTATTATAAGCTTTCCAAATAGTATAATTTTAATATATTTAATTTCATTAATATATTTTTATTTAATTTCTTATAAATGTAGGTTTTTCACCGAACATGAACTTCTTTGTTCAATGCTTTGGGGAAAATAGTAAACTAATAAAAAAAAATTAAATAATATCTATGTCCTAGGTATTAATGTCTTCGTTCTAAGAAAAAAAATAAAATTGAATTTTGATATATGTGGAACAAGTTATGTGTTCAAACACACATCAATATCTAAATTATATTTAGTTGGACTTCAAAACTAAATAAAATGAAAAATATTCCACATATCACTATCAAACCAATTGCATGCCTTGGGTATTAATTTTACAAACCAAAATTCAAAAGAATTTTTTTTATCATTTATAGAAAAAAGTTATGCGTTTCAGGATGCTCATCACTCTTTAAAAATGTTGTTTGCTGTAAAAAACAACTTTTTGAGGGAGATGGAAAAATAAATAAATTTTATAAAAAAAAAATTGAAATAAATATATTTAGAATCTATAAACAAGATGTTACAAATCACTAGTTTACATTATCTTCAAATTCTTAATGGTTTAAAAGTTATAGGTGTCGGAAAGTGAAGGTTTTTTTCAAAATGTTCATCTAAGTGTCAAAGTTGGTCAAAAAGTGGGAACTAGTATTGTGAGTTCACCCATCATTTTCACAACATGCTATTCTACCATTTTTTAAGCTTTCCTAATTTGGAGACTATTGCTCTCTTCATCCTTGCAAGTTTTGCCACTTCTAGTGTTGAAATAAGGGTAAATATTTCCGAGTTGCTTGCTTGTTAATTTTTTTAATGGGTGTGTGTAGGATCATGACGGGCCAAATTAGGTTGTTAAGTGGTAGTGAAAATTAAAACAAAAATAGTTAGGAAAATTGACATGAAAATTTGAATAGGTTATCAACAAAATTTAAAAAATATGTAAGTAGAATTTTTAGCATATTGAATGTAGTTTCTATAATACTAGTTGTTTTCTGGAAAAAAAGAAACTATTTGGTGAAAATTTGAAATTTCAATGTAGTAGTACACAATCTGCATGGAAAATATAAGAAATCAAGTGTTTGTCTGGCCAATCTATGTATAAGCAAAAATTAACATTTTTATATGAAAATTTAAATATAAGTAGTGGACACATGCCCATGTTCACCACATATTTTTTTGTATTTTTTATTAAGAAGTAATTAGTTATCGATTTTTTACTAGAACATTTCAAAATACAAAAAGCCGTTTGTCTGATCACCATAAATTAGTCAAAACTTTATGAAATTTAATGCAAAGCATAGAATATAGTGCATCTTTCATAGTAAAAAGGTATGAAGTTGTTTGAAGGTTATAGATGTTTTTCAATCAACCTATCTATTGGGGCTTTAGTCATAATGCATGTAGAAAGTTAATGATATTTATTTATTAAATTCAAAATAAGGCATTATAGACACTAAAAAATGGTCAATGACCGTGTATCCTATTTTTAACATGTCTTCTCATCATTCATTGACCCTATCTTGAATTCTCCTCTCCTTGAATTTGTAGAGAACCTGGACATCCATCAAAATGATAATCATAAATAATAATTCAAAACATATTAAAAACTATGCTCATAACTACTCTATAACAGTTCCAAACCACTGTACTACTTCTCATATACTTTGCATGACACATAGCTTGTTTGTATTTCACCATAATGATTATATCCTTTCTATACCAACTGCAACCTCAAGGACACCAATCAGGTCCTTTGAATTAGGTGTAACATGTAAATTCATAATTGTTTGCCCAAAAGCAACCTCCAATGCGACAAAGAAGGTAATGTAAGACATGTGAGGCTTAACTCCAAGTTGGCACACCTTCAAGTTCATCCAGAATCATCACCCATAGATCTAAACATAATCACATGGACCAAAACATTATAGGTCAACTGTAAAAGATAAAATTGTCAAAGCATATCACCATGACTTTACACAAACTTCAATGCAAATTACTAGGAATACTTGAAAATGTCCAGGATAGCATAAAAATGCCACTAACATTGAATTAGTGAGCTACATCACTATAATAGTACTTAGTATAGTAACACAATGCATTCCTAAATAGTGACGTCAAAATAATCACACTTTCCTAAACATCAATTGCAGATCCAAGAAACCAACACCAAAGCTTCATAAAAATTATGATGCACATTATTATAAGCCTTTTGGAATAAAGACAAATAGATTCCACACATCCACATGATTACATTGTTACTCCACTATAATTGTGCTAAACTAGACTACATCCAATCCAAAGACTATAACCAAGTAAACCAAGTAGCTCATCTGGATCAAAAAGTTTGAAATGAATGAAAATAAAAGCTCAAATTTACAACAATATCCACCTTTTCATTGATAAAAAAACTTGTGCTAACTCCTAAATCACTCCCCCTTTGACATCAAAGACAAAAGATGTCTTCATATAGAAAAATGAACAATCTATATACAACTCCCCCTATCTGTACAACACTTCCTCAAAATTGAAATTCAAAATTGTATGATCAACATGTCAGCACATGTATACAATCAAAATATTCTTATTGGAACACCATCAAACTACCTTTTTGAGTTGGGGGTATGATACTTCGATGAACGAACTTCAACTGAGCTTAGGTAGTACTCCAATCATCTCTTACAGAGACCAAAAGTTTTCACAAACTATTTATCTTTAATAGAAGATCCTCTGCCTCTTTACAACTTCTCAGTACCTTCACTCTCTTCCTGAATTCATGAAGGTCCTTAAGGATATTTAATATAGTGGTGAGATGCACATTTATAATATCTCTCAACTAGTAGAAGTCCAGCTTATTCTATTCTTTCTGATTTATCTTTATGTATAGGTTCTCTAATTGAACTCTCACTTTGTCATCTCCATCTTCCTTAAGGTTTATTGACTTATACACCTCTACAATTTGGTTCTCAAAAATATTTATTTGATCCTATATATCTTGAGTTGACTCATGCCACTTAATGGGAAAATTGATATACCTATACAATATTATCTACACTATTCTCAAAAATGTTTATGCTTTATTCTAGATAATTATGTGCATTTGCACACTTATTTAGTAGATCACTTAGCCTCTTCTCTACCATATTATTCTTATATGATGCTTCTAAGTTATATGTATATCCCTTTATTCCACTCAATATAACCTGCAACTTCTCCTCTTCACTTTGATATTCATCAACCTTCACTTCTAAAACTTTCTCATGGAGATACTTCACTATGTCATCTATCAATTTTGTAAAATCCACACTAGAATTAATGTATTTCTTTTTGGATATGTGGTGGAGAACATCATCCAGATGTAGCATATGAAGGGTTGATAACTTATCTAAATCTAGCTTAGCTTGTGTTATCAGAACCGACAACACTTTTGATATTACAATAAGTTAAAACTTCATTTGCAACTAGAATATTATGTTCTAGAATCTCCTCACATTTTTCTAATCATATTCTCCTCTTTTACCAAACTCACCTTCTCTAAACTGTCTTTATTTTCTTCTCTCTTCTCCATAGGTTTGTCTATCTTTTCTTCTTCAATATTCTTCTTCTTTGTTTCTTATTTCCTTTCTTTATTCGATTCATCTTTCTTCTTCTGTACTTTGGTAACATATAGAATCTCTCCAACAACATCCATCATGATTGAATAATCATTCAAAACAGTATCTACTTTTTACTCTTCTCCTTTATCTTCTAGAATGGCCATACTGCTTGTTTATCCCAGACCACTATCTATGTTTGTCTTTTGCTAAGCGAAAGACAAGGTAAATTTAAGTATCTCCATAGTTTCATCATTTTCTTTCCTTTATATCCTCTTAATATATTTTGCATCTCCTCCCATGATTAAATTGACTCTTTCTTTCATCCAAAATTTTGTATTTAAAGCCTAATTTATCTTATCCCTTTCTCTTTTGACAACAGACTGATTTCCATATCAAGTGCTTGAGTCCTTATGTTTGTGTCCTTCATTACTACTACCTTTCTCTTTTTTGTTAATACTTAGAATAGCTTAGGTAACTTATCCTTAATCTCATCAACACCTTTGTTAAATATGATCATATACTTGATTATTGCTTTCTCCATCTTCTCTTTATCTGCCAAAGGTGCATCCAGATACATCCTAGTAGAGAATTCCAATGAATTTTGTTTACATATTGCATTTTATAAACTATAAAGATCTGAAGATTGATAATTTGGATCATCTTTATTGTTTTGTTCCTTCTTCTCCTTAGGATTTGTAGGAACTTTCTTATTGACTTCTTTTCTTTTCTTTGTGGGGGTCATTTCTATAATGACTAATGTGTTAGGATTCCAAAAGATACTGAGAGGGGGGGGCGTGAATCAGTATCTAACCAGTTAAAGAATTTTCTTAACTTATAACATGAATAACATATCAAAATTGTGTACCGGTAAACCAGAAATAATGCAGCAAATAAGAATAACAACCACAACATGAAAAGCACACCACAACACAATATTTAAATGAGGAAACCCGGTGTGGGAAAAGCCTTGGTGGGATTTGTGACCCACAATATTCTCTTACTGGCCAATAAGAGAATATTATTGCTTACAATAGGGGCCTGCACATACAGGAAGGCCAAGTGCCTAGAGCTCACTGCTCAATTACAAAGGAAGTCACACTAACTTAGAAAAATGGATTATACAAATCTATTGTCTTGTACTACTTCAGATTAGCATCTACTATGCTAGATTCAGTACCGGTTTAAGCTTTGTTGCATACATAAACCCTTATCCAATAATTTTCATATTAGGTCTACTTATTATCTTTCCATGCTTCACCTATAACTCACACTAAATGATCTACAATTATCTCATACATATATGAGTCATTTTACAATCCGCCAAGTCATCTTACAAAAATATTTTACAACTAATTACAAAATTCCTGTCGGCTAGGGTGTCGATATTCTTCCTTTTCGGTGCCGGTGTTCTGTGTGTGGGTGTAGACTTTGTCGATGTCGGTGCCATATGATTGTAAGGTTTCCATCAATGACAATACCTTCAATCACCTACAATTTCTCATTGGAGTGTGCATTTGCCAGCAATCTCCCCCTTTGGCATTGATGGCAACACTCATGAGAAAAAGCCAAAAATGGTTTGCCAAAATTGTCTTACCAAAACTGTGTGCCCAAAAAAATGTGTGCTTCTCCCCCAGAGCTGATGATACCTTGTTCCGGTCATTTTTCTCATCACACTACTCACCCTTTGAATTCAATGACAAAGGTTGTCATTCTCTATCAGTGGAGTGTGTTTCGTGCCGGGATTCTTGTAACCGATGGGTTACAATATGGAGAATATCTTCCAAAACCAAATTTAAACTGTCACTGAATCTTTTGCTATCTTGTAATGCCACTTGTGTTCTCTGAACTATACTGGTGAGTATGTGCATTTTCTCTTCTGGTGTCTTGAGTCCGGGAACCAGAGCCTCAGAAATTTCTTTTCTTAAAGAAATTAGGTAATCTAGTTTAGGACCAAGTTTACATTTTATGCTCTTTGCCTTATCCTTTATTCTCTCTTTATCTTTTCCGAACTTCTCAATTTTCTCTTCAAGATCTACAATCTTCTTTTCTATCTCCAAAAATGAATCTAATGTGCCTATCAGATTGTTAGCAATATTGTTAATCTCATCTTGTGCTTTGCTAATTTTGCTGTCTAGGTCTTGTGTAAAAATATTTGTTTTACAAGTATCTCTATACATTTTCTTGAAATCCAAAATTATCTCTACTAGTTCTGGTAATAGGGTGTCCATTCTCTCCTTGTTCTTTTTCACTATTTCCTCAAAGAATTTCTCTTTCTTCTTTCATCCTTTCTTTGAATGTGTCCTCATTTATTTGATCAACTATCAAAATGTTGCTAGTGATGAATTTACACAATGTATCTAGTTGACATAAAGAATCTTTGTTATCTACAATGCACTTGGGTGCTATCAATTTAAGAATGGGAATTGTGTCATCAATAGCCTTATAGGATTGTGCATTGCACTATGTGATCTTCTTTATGGAGTCAAGTAAGACCTATGTCACATTTGTAGGTCGGAATCCTGATATTTAAGTACCAGATGTCTGCCCAACTATGTTCACAATTTCCCTGCTGCCTGTTGTTATGATAGCATTGGTTACTTAGACCTTTGGTAGGTCATTCTGTGTTTGCATTTCTACTTGCAAAGGTTTAGGCTTATCAATTTTTCCCAGTGGCACTGTTTCGGTCTGAACCTATGTCTCAACCTGATTCTTTTCCGGTTTCTCCATCTATGTCTCAGAGGGTTTCTCTGAGCTCTCAACATCATGTTTCTCTGATGTAATCTCTGTATGTACTTCTAGTTTCTTAGTTTGTACCTCTATACTATCCTTTGCCAGTTCTCCTAATTGTTTTTCAATTTTATCTACCGGTTCTTCTAATGGTTTACCAGTGGTGCACTTTGCCGGTTGCTCTATTTGAGTGCATTTTTTTGTGTTTATATTTACAATATCATTTACCTCAACCTCAACATCTGCAATTGGTGACTCAGCAGTCACATCTTTCTTTTTTTCCATAGTGGTCTCTTTGTCTACCACAATATTCACTTCTTTAGTGTCTATATTCATAGTATACAAAATCTCAGACTCAGGATTTGTATCCTCTAGTGGAGTCTCCATACTCTCTATGGCTAGTTGACTGTTAGTAGTATGTGCCGGTGGAGTATCAGGAAGAGGTGGGAGTACATTATCTGTTAATTTAAGGCTTGGAGGTCCACCTACCTTACCTTTTCCCTTATCCTTTTCCTTTTGATATACTATGATGGTCCTGGGTCTTCTAAGTTCTTCCTGTTTCTCTTTTTCTACAAAGAATATATCCCATGCAACTGTTATTTCCTCAAAAACTTCATTCATTCTATCTGCCATCAGTGCTACATGTCGATGAGTGGTTGAAAACACTTTCTAGTTAGCTTCATTGATTAATTTGTCTATTTCATCAGCTGAGTTAACTGGATGCACTGCAAGTAATTTTTCAATTTTTATTTTCTTATCCAGCTCAACAATGGCTGCCCTTTTGGCTTCTAATCTTCTATACAAATCGTTTGGTATCTCATCAACAATTTCTAACAAAAATTTCTTGTAAATATCCAAGTGTAAAATTACACTATTTTCTATGCTTTCTTTGTCATTTGCAAAGAGTGTGTTATACAGTTTGCTGATGTTTTTCAACTTACCATCCTCTGTTATTTCACTAAGAAGTTTATCTAGTGGAGCAATATCTTGTTTCATCTTCTTCTTCATTGGAGTCATTTTCTTAACAGGAGGCCTAACTGCTTGTTGCTTTTGTCTGGTTTTCTTGGGTGTAGGAGAGGGTGTCGGTGAGGGTTTTCTTTTCCTTTCTACCCTTTTAAATACGATCGGTATATCACTCTCAGAGGAAGTTCCAACCGGTAAAAGATGAGCTTTCGGTTGAGGTCCCTCCAACTCACTTTCTTTTATACTAGTTTGTTTCAAAACATCTTCCTTAATTGCCTTTGCCTGTCGAGTTCCTTTCCTTACTGTTTCTTCAACCTTCTTAACCCTTTTCCTTGACTAAATTCCACTTTCAATTGTTTCAGCATTTCCAAAGACTTCCTTAGTGGGTTCCTTTGGTGCTTCAAGGAGGGCTTTTGCATAAGTTTCTATGATATTATCATCTGTTTCATAACCCATTTTAGTTACCAAGATAGTTCTAGGGATAACTACCTCCATCCAGATTTCATCTTTCTTGATTATGAAGCATATTTCCTTCTGATATTTATCTACAATTGCCTGTGACAGTCTTATTCTTGTTTTCATTTAAGCCTTCAATGCTTGAAAATGTTCATTTATGTTTTTCTCTTTGTCTTCTCCCATGTTGATTAATAAATCCAATAGTTGCTTTCCTACTGGTATATCAAAGCCAAAATCTCTTCTACCAATACCGGATACTTTATTAGTAATGTACAACATTAAGCAAACAAGAAAATTTCCAAATCTAAATTTTCCTTTCTTATCTCCTTTAATCTTCTTTAGATTGTCTATCAATTCATCTTTGAGCCATTCACACACATCTATTCTATCATTATCATTTACCATTTCATATGCACTTTTGATACATAGGCTAGAAACTGAGTTCAACCTATTTGCATGTGTAGCCTTGTAGCCTAAAATCATACTAACAAATCTTACATTGATGTCCTTTACATCATTTACCTTAAGAGACCTTTTGTCAAAAGTTGCACTAGTTAGTTTCATCACTGTGTCATTTGGGACCTTCTTTGTTCTGTCAGGCCTGCTACTGGTGGAAGGTAACCCTGTTACTGCTTTTACTGCCTTTTTGGTGATCTTATGGATGGAATCCAACCAAAATAATTCACCATGGACTCTTCTTAGAACTATTCTTATTATATCTTTGGGAAAACCAGGAATGATAAGAATATCCACAAAGCCTAGGGTTTCTATTATCTTATGTTCCGACTTGACATTACCATCTGCATTACAAATCATAGTCCTATACATTTTTTTAATCTCATCATCACCTAATTCCTCTATATGAAAATGTATGTATATCCTAGGGTCTTCATCATATACTACTCCCTTAGGAATTTGAGAAAATGCACCTATGCTATAATCTTTCTTCACAATTTCGGGAACCAATTTGAATATGGGTCTAGGGCACTTAATAACCTCAATCACAATAGGGTTTGCAATAAATTCAGGAGTTGATGAAGAAGCCATAGTTATAAATACCTCAATCTGCCTTAGGGATGAATGCTTGATGAACTGCTTCACATTTTTGCTAGGGATGTCTTTGCTCAGAAATTTTTGCACTCTCAAAGATTTGAAAGCTCGATGAATGAAAAAGGAGCCAAAACACTTGCTTTATAATGTTATTTTCTCCAACTACCACATTTAATGCTTGCCAGTTTAAGTCACAACTTATCTCATCTACCAGTATAGAAGTAATTTGACTGCTTACCATCAATCGAGGGTATAATAACATGTTTTTCAATTTGTTGCTAAACCCCCAAAGGATTTTCCTTTAGTCTCCTGTCGGTGGAGTCATAATCTGTTTTGTCAGTGGAGGAGTATTCCCATCAACATTCTGATCTGACTTTCTGATCCATTATTTTTAAAATTCTTTCTTTACCTCTTCAATCTTTTCTTTACCTCTCAAGCTAGGACCTTTGTTATTTGCCGGTGAAGTCTTGCTTCTAGAAAATTTTGTAATATGTCCAATTTTGTTACAAGCATAACAAGTCACATTTTTTTTCTAAATATCTTTCCCATATCCTATGCCAGTTTGTGTTCTGCATTGATTAGATAGGTATCCAAATCTTCCACAAACATAACATCTTACATTCATTTTGTAGTTTTCTGAATTATGACCAACTTTGTTGCATTTAGAGCATTGAACAGTGGGTGTATTAGTGTTCTGATAATTTCTAGATCTACACTGATTAGCTCTATGACCATACTTGTTATAGTTAAAGAATTTCCCATTGAATTTGTAAGCATTAGGTTATCTTACTGGTTTACTATGATCATGATTGTTTGTAGTACCAGAGCTTTCACCAATTTCAAAGCCAAGGCCATTTGTATCACCATTACATTTCTGATTCTTCAACATGTCAACAAGTTCTTCTGAACTTTTCTTGAATTTCTCTTTGTGTTGATTTGCAGCTGTCAGTTCATTCTCCAAGATTCTTTTTTGTCTCATGAGTTCAATTCTATCATTTTGTGTCAGCATCAGATCTGTCTTCAACATATCATTTTCATGACTAAGTCTTGTATTTTCATTTCCATCATCATTCACTCTTCTAACCAGTTCTTCTTCATTCTTCTTTCGATTTTCATTTTCTTTACAAAATCTCATAGTCCTATCTTGCATCTCATTCTTCATTGTAGTGTTTTCTTGTCTTAGCTTGTTTACCAGATCATTAAGAGTTTCCTTTTCATCTTCATCATTTTGTATCTTTTCTATCATGCCCAAACTTTTGGGCACAAACAGAATAAACTTTTTTTATTATAAAACTTAACCTAATAAAACTAAATTTGCTAAATAACGCATTAACAAGTCTCATCTTAACTAAGTTTGGTTCTCTTTTCAACTAATAGTAATCTGTACATTAGATCAAGTAAGCGAGATGATCCCAATTAAATGTGGATTATTAATTCTCCTAAGAATTATTATTATTTCACCAAATAATAAATAATAATAATTTCGTTTAAAAAATAATCTCTAAATAAATTTGCAAGAGATATTATTAATTGCAAATAGCCTATTAAATTGCCTAGGAACTAAATTAATTAGCCCTAGCTCTTAGTTTTATAAAACCTCTTATTTATTTTAACAATAATTATAATTTGCCTAAAATTTGACTCTAGGGTTGATAAATCCCTTAGTGCAATTGTGCTTTAAAATTTTATTAAAGTTGGCCAATGAAATTTATCTTCTAATGCTAACTATTTCCAAGGTATTTATTTTTATTCCCCCATAAAAATTCAAACCCAAAAAGGGCTAATTATTACTCCATGAAACTATATATATATACATATATATGTATATATATATATATATATGTATATATATATATATGTATATATATATATATGTATATATATACATGTATATATGTATATATACATACATATATATACACATATACATATATATATATATATGTATATATATATATACATGTATATATATATATATGTATATATATATATACATGTATATATACATATATACACAC
The DNA here is from genome assembly GCF_030272615.1 of Cryptomeria japonica. NCBI lineage: Eukaryota > Viridiplantae > Streptophyta > Pinopsida > Cupressales > Cupressaceae > Cryptomeria > Cryptomeria japonica. The sequence continues at coordinate 777,415,341 of NC_081411.1, read as the reverse complement.
ACACACACATATATATATACACATATACATATATATATATATATACATGTATATATACATATATATACACACATATATATATATACACATATACATATATATATATACATATATATATATATATATATACATATATATATATATATGATTATCTAACTACATAAAAGATCATAAAAGGGTTGATAAATAAAATAATAGTCTTGGTCAAAATCTATGGGGATACCCTATTCAAAATTCGAATAGGGTTTCCCCCCCTTTTTTTATTAATAAAATAATAAACCCTAACTTTTTTTTTTACTTGCTTTTACACATCCCACACAATTTTATTTTTATTTATTTATGTGTGTTTTGCCCTAACCTGAAAATTGGGTTAGGGCTTGTGTGTGTGTGTCTTATATTTTTTTTTGTGCAGGATTGCGAAGGGAGTGGCGGCCAAGGAATGCCACAGAGGGTGGAGGGGGGAGTTTTAACAAGGCACAGGGGCAGTTATAACAGGGAAGGCAGGGCCTCCCGAAGTGGCACCTAGGTGCCATTGCAGGTCGCAATCCGCAGTGGCACCGCGGCATCTCTGCAAGACGCGACCCACAGTGGTGGCCAAGGCCACCCCTGCGGGTCGCAGCCCGCAGCGACGCCGCAGGTGCCTCTGTGGGTCGTGGCCCACAGGGGTCCCGAGCTGCCTGGCCTCCTGCGGAGAGTTCGATGCAGTCTTCTTTTTTTTATAATTTTTTTTTAAAATTTTTTTTAAAAAAAAATTAAAACAATACATCGTAATATATATATATATATATACCTGCGGAGAGTTCGATGCAGTCTCTTTTTTTTTATAATTTTTTTTTTAAATATTTTTTTTTTAAATTAAAACAATACATCATAATATATATATATATATATATATATATATATATATATATATATATATATAACTTTAGCATGCTATAATGCATTGTATTTTTTTTTTTGATAGCTAGTTGCTAACTTTAGAGATAGGGAATAAAATCTAGGATTTTTTCTTTGCAGTAATTAAAATGACAAAATGTAATAAATCAGATATATTTTCTACTAGTAAATGAAATGACAAAATATAGTAAATTCTAACAGCAACTACTTTAGCCTAGGAAACATTAAAAATCAATTTAGAGGTAGGCACATTAACCCTATTTAACCATTTATTGAACTTGAATCTATCTCAAATAGGCCTAAGCACTTACTTTTCCTATTTCCAAAATTTCAATTTGCATGAAATAATAAAATGAACTTTTATATTTCAATATAACAAGAATGCATCAAAACATCATTTTAGTAACTATAGGGACTTAATAAAGGAATATACATTTCAGTTTGCAAAAGTAACTTAATAGAATAAGGCACTTCTTAATAGCATATTTAGAATAGGATGTAGTTAACAATACAAATGGGTATAAAACCCAACTAGTCTCTTTTTTTTAATGAGGACTTGAATATAAAATGGATACATTCTTTTTCTTTTGAAAAATAAATGCAACATTTATCTTTCCCTTACATAGCTACAACTTAAATACATTATCTCTTTTCCTAATCTTTTCTGCAACTCAAGTAAAAACTAGCAACTTCTATCTTTCTTTTTCCTTCCCATTCCAAGCCACCTGCAAATATAACATAAGGCTTGACCATGGAGTGCTCACCTCCCAGCCTAGGCTTACTAGAAGCCACCCCTGAGCTTGGAGAATTAAGCACTAGACGGGTTACACACATACAACCACAACAAGCAAGGGATAAACACACAACAAACAATTTTCCCAGCCAAGGCTACACTTCACCACAACTTGTGATGATTTTCCAAGGGTGGAAGTGGACCAAATACCATTGGGGAGACTACAAGCATGGAACATCTCAAGCCACCTCATGGCAACCAAATACAACACAAATACATCCCCACATCCTTATGCCCCCCAAAGGCATATAAGTCATATCATCTCTCCTTATGATCCCTAAATGCATAAACAAGGGTATGCAGCAAGGGTCACAAAAGAACACCCTTGATATCACTCTCCATAAAGGAGAGCCTCTCACCCAAGGCTGTCAAAATTCTTCCACCCCAAGACCATCCTACTCTCCCAAGAGTAGAAGACCTTGAACACTCCCAATACAAGAAAAAACATAAAAAGAACAAAGGGGAAAAATCACATTTTCTTTCACAAAGTAATATACAAATAATCAACTCTTTCATACAAGCATTTCTTCAAACATGCATATACAACATAAACAAAAGAGAGAGTAAGACCCAACCTTAATCTACCCAAAGGTTTTGATAGATCTAGTTGGGAATGAGCAGCCCAAATCCACACTATCTTTTCACCAACACTTAGCCAAAATTCTATCCTACAACTATTCTTCAAAATTGCATAATCTCCAACAATGGAGAGTGGGTGATTAACTCACTAAGTCCCTAATCCTTGCCTAAGAAGGCCTCTCTCACTCTTCCCAACCCCTTGGATAGAGTGAGAGTTCCCATTGGTTGGTCTTCCCAACCTCTTACATGTTGCTAAAACTGGAAAGAGAAAAGGTAAGAGAGGATGGGGAAGAGAGTCTGACATCAAAAGGGAAGGTTGTCTATTGTAGGTGGAACCTTCTAAGTTGAATTTTCGCTCACCTTGGAAAAACCACTTTTTGAGGTGACTAAACAGTCACATGGGAGTAGTCACATGTTTAAAAACACCCCTAACTCATAGGTATACCCTTTGGACCTTTGGAAAAGCCCTAAAACTAGCCCTAGGAGTCTATTTGACCCCTTAGAAACCCAACTAAAGTTAACCTACGGGTCAAACCTGAGTTGACCAGTCCCAAGACTCCCTACCCAAGGCAAATTTGGGACCACACTCAAATATTTGGGATGGGCTTTGGTAGAAACAAACTCCCTCCAAGAGACAAGTCAAAATCAATGACACTAATCAGCACATGTGTAAAGTGACACAATAAAATACATTATAAAAATTACACATGGAATTTGTCTCTTGTTGGATTTACACAAATTAATAAAATCAATTTAACACACATGCATCATTTACTTTCACAAATAAAATACGATACAAACAGGGTGTTGTCTCTCCAAATAGACAATCCCTGGCTTTACAAACGTACATAAGTCTAGGTTTGGTTCTCCATAATATTTCCATGGTCACATGGATAATTTTCCTGTGCATCTCAATTTACACATTAGTAATTCCAAATAACCATATATATTACTAAACACATGAATTTGAATACACAACAAACACTCTGCATACAATTGACATTAATAAAACAATATCTCATATATCCCAATTAATCCACATAAGCAATTATCATGATTCTCATAATTTTGATCCATTTATAACACACACATCCTATTTCTATCATCATAATAAAGTCCTGCAAATCCAATCATGACATACATCATCTCAAAGTAATTCTATTCTAGCATCACATAAAGTTTCATATAATGCATAAAAAAGAAGCATCAATATACATCAATGTTATCCAAATCATGGAATCATATAAGTTCTAAATCCATAATGCATAAAAATAAAGCATCTATAATAGTCTCATCATGAAAATAACATAAATGCTAGGATGAGTCGGGGTAGGGCCTCACATTTTCACAAAGTTCTCTTCTTTTATTTCTTGCTATAGTGTAATTTTCTTGAAGTCCTCAAATAATATCCTCTGCAGCCTTTACATCATCCTCAAGTTTGATATTCTTTACTTTTTCTACAACATTGTCTGAAAGAGTTGTTTCCAATTGCTTTCTCAAATTTTCCATCTCTACTGGTGTCAAGATCTTCCTCAAGTTGTTAGGCTTTTGAAAATAGAGGACCAAGCTCTGATACCAGAATGATCTCTTCCTTTTGACTAGAGGCTTTGTGTCATATTCTTTTTCTTCTTCTTCTTCCACTTCTTCTACCTTAGTCCCCTTGGACCTTGTGCAAATATAAAATTGTTTCTTCTTCACTTCCTCATCCAAACTTCTTCTTTCCACTTCTTCTACTTCAGGCTCTAGATCATATTTCTTTCTTGTAGCTTTCTATTTTCACCTAATTGCCTTCTTCACACTTGCAACTAACCTAGTTGGGGCTCTAGGGGAACCTATCTTTACTAAAGTGGAGGTAGACACAAACCTCATCCTCCTCTAGCCCTGTCTTGATGATCCCTCAATAGGAGTCACACCAAATTATTTTGCAACTATAGGTAGACCAATCTCCTTATATAACTTCTCTATCCTCTTACAATGTCCTTTGTCTATTTTCTCTTGCCCCAACTTAGCTTCAATCTCTCCTACAATATCAAATCTAGGCTCATTTGGTTCTACTAATAATTATATAACTATAGCAATATGTCTCCCAATCTATTTTGTCAATACCTCATAAGGTATCTCCAAAATCCATGTAGTCCTTGACTCAACAAACTTAATATAACATTTATCTCTACCCACAGAAAATGTGAACACATCCCTTTACTTCTAGACCACATACAGAGGAAACCTTTCTCTATCTTGCATAGTGTCTTTAAGATTTTTAAAGTAGCTAGAATATAATGTATTGAGCACTTTGTTGTTAGTCCCAAAACTCCTAATATGTTGTCTAATTTGTACGTCTATAGGAGAAAACTTATCCCAAATATGATTCTTAGTTGCTGGAAGATCATTCATAAACATGAATTCCAAACAAGTAATCAAAGATCCATATTTAATTGGGTTCTTACTTTTCTTCATTCTTTTCATGATCTCTAGAAACCGCTCCCTCATAAACACACACAGGTTGACTCTCTCTCTAACAACCACCATCTGACGTGGAGTGTAAATGGATATAGTGAATGCAAAAACCTCCCATTTTTTATGGTGGATCTTGTATGCCAGAATATTCATCATATACTTGATTCCCAAATCAAAAATATATTCAACTATCATTGCCCTTCCATCCGAGTTAGCACCAGTCAAATATGCAACAATGACATTCTTCACAATCTTCTTATTTGGGACTCTACTAGTTCAACACATACCAGTTAATGCCCTAATGGCATCCCTACTTATCTTGTAGGTGTAAACACATCCTCACTATTTTCTTACACCTTCTCATCTAGTTTATTTACCCATGTCTTTTGTATCTTCTCATTTTCTTCAGTAACGTCAATCATCTTTACCAACTAGTAGAATTATCATTCCTTCCTCTACAAAACCTAGAAATGTGTCTAATTTTATTATAATTATAACAAGTCAGACCTTGTTGTAGACCATTTCCACTTCTCCTGACATTAGATCTAAACTCAAAATCCTTGTGCCCAAATTTGTTGCAAGCATAACAATATCCATTCAATGACTGAATATTTCCATCATAATTTTTATTCACATATCCACTCCATACCATCCTACTTCTTTACTCACTTGCCTTATGTCCAAACTTATTGCAAGTGTAACATTGACCATTAAATGACTTCAATCTGATCTGAGTTCTATATTCACTTGTTCTATGTCCAAATTTCTTGCATTAAAAATAATTTCTATTAAAGGTTGATGAATACCTGGTTTGAACATGATTCCTTATATCAATCTTCTTGATCTAAAATGGAATGAAGACTTGTTAATCTTTGCTAGATTCCTTCAGTTTATCCTTGACCTTTTCCTTTCTTTTGTCTCCATTATTTAAACTCTTATAACTTTCACAATTTTCAAATCCAATTCCACCTTTATCTTTGTTTTTCTTCTGAGCATTAAGCATCACATCAAGCACTTCACTACCATCTTTAAGATTTAGACCTTTGTAATTTTTTTTTTTCTTCCTTCAACTCTTTCTTCAACATGTCCACCTCTTCTTCAAGTTTTATGCATTATTTGATTTTGTCATGTAGCTTTGTTACAAGATCATCAATAACCTTTTTTCCTTCATCAAGTAGCTTTCTTAGATAGGTGATCTTCTCTTTTCTTTCTTGCACTTGATTTTGCTTTAATCCATATCTAATAGAACATGACTCAATGCTACAACCATGTCTTCCACAAAATCAATGTCCCATTAATTTTGTTCCATAGCATCCAAATTAGAACTAAACATAATGTTCAAAAACTCAGATCTACCTCAACTATTAGGCTATTAATTTAGGAACCTTTAATTGATACCAATTGTCGAACACTACTAGTTTCCGGGAGGGGGGGTGGACATAGATCAACATACACAAAAAAATTAATCAAATCTAGCCTTTATCTTGACATTAATTCCATCTAACATATGTGTGAAAGTAAATGATTGTAACCACAAAAGAAACCACATAATAACACCAATAATTTTTTTGTGGAAAACCCAAACTAGGAAAAACCACGATGATAGCTATCTCACTATATGAATAATCAAGTTACAAAGTTTAGGCTAGAGGCCAAGGAGTGCATTGCCCTTGAGATGACTTGCTAAGATAGGGTGCACAACCTTAGGGCAAGATACAAAAAAGAGACTTGCAACACTAAATATCACTTCCGTAGGGGAAAATACAATACTCTAGATAAAGATACATCTATAGGGTTGAGATGTAGAGAACCACATCCATTAAAATGTTGATAAAAGTTCACAATTCAAAACATATCGAAAATCATCTTCATCTCTGCTCTATAGTGCTTTTGGATCACTATGCTACACATATACTTCACACAACACACACAATTTGTCTTATATTATTCCAAAATAATTCCATCCTTTATATACCAACCATAACCTCATGGACACTATTTGGGTTAGGCTAATTAGGTCTAGCATGTAAATTTATAGTTGTCATCCCAAAAGCAATCTCCAAAGCAATGTGGAAGGGAAAAAATGAGATGTGTGAGGATTCACATGAATTCAACACACCTTCCAGTCCATCCTAAACCATCACCCATATATCCACAAGAGAAACATCATAGGTCAGGTGCAAAAGATAAAACTGTCAAAGCATAGTACCACAACTTTGCATGAAATACAATGTAGATCACTAAGAGTAATTGTAGATGCACAAGATAACATGAAAAAATACCACAAATTTTGAATAATTGAATCACATCACTAGAATACTAGTTAGTATAGGAATGTAACACAATCTTGTAAACTAAAACTGAAATAATCACACTAGCCTAAACATAAACTACAAATATGAGAAACCACCACAAATAGACCACATGCAGACAAAAGACTATAAGCAAGTTAAACAAGCAGCTCATTAGGATCAACAAGTTTGACATCAATGATATAAAAAAATATATTTGCAATAATATGATGGATGGATTGTTTTCATCTATGTTATGATTATTGTAGTTATAGGTGGAAATTTTTGAATTTGATACTTACTCTGACCGGAATCAAAAAGTGGCAACCTTATCTACATTCCATGATTGTTAGATGCATTGATATGATGAATTGAATTTATGGTGTGGCTCTTCGTCTACCTGGCAGTGACTTTCTTGTTTCTTTCTAAGGTCTTCATGGGTCCATAAGGTGATTAGGTGTTCTTCTTGTAATCCTGTTAGCATTGTGGCCTTTGGTTGTAATTTCAATTAGTCAGTTGTGAATAATAATAATGAAGATTGTCCTTATCATGGTCATGTGGGATGTATCATGGGCATCTATGCTTGGAGCTGAAGTGGGATTTGGCATGATTTATTTAATTAGATAAGCATGATGATTGGGTGTATGACATGGCAACCTTGACAACTCTTTATGGTCTTTGAAGGGGTTGGTTTGATAAATTAGATTAATGACATGATAATCATGATTTGGAATTGTTTGTTCTTTCTAACATCACATGGTCTCTACAGGGGTGACTTGACGCCCTACCTATTGGCTTGTTAGTGCATTGGCCTTAGGTTATCACATTACTATGACAACCTTGCATGGTAGTAATGTGGAATGTACTAACTATATCCATAGTTAGATTCAAAATTTAGATATTAGTCATTTACACAACATGCCCTTTGATTCTACTGATATTCTTGAGATTGTGAAGGAAATATATTTTCTTTTTTGCCTTGTTTTATCTACTAAGGGCATTAAGTGACACTATTGGCACTTTAAAATAGACTATGCCTAGTAATAATATTCATTACTATTGCACACATCCCATCTACACCATATTTATCTATGAATTATCTTTTTTGTTACCTTAGTGTTGGGCTCTAAGATAGCTAATTTTGGCCAAGTATATGTTGTTTGTTATTTCTATTACTATGGGTGGTGACAAGGTGAGAATTGAACCAAGTATGTTGATGCGGGAACAACCTGAGAAATAGAAAAACACATCAAATTGCAACCAAAAGAAAAAATATTTTATTATTAATATATGCAAAACATGCAAGTACAATCTAGAGGAATCAATCCTCACAGGCTACAATACAATAGCTTATAGAGTTTTATGGAAAACCCTTACAATACAATTTCCGAACCCAGAACCAAACTCCCCAAAACTCAACTCCAAAAAATCACATACCACAAATAATTCACAAACTTCCTCAATGAGTCCTAAATAGCCTTTACCAAATTAGAGCCAAAATTACAATTTAGAAATTACCAGTTGGCAGAGAAATACCAAAACATGAAAATACAACTAGATTCAAAAAATTGGAACGTTCTAAAAATTGTCCAACTTCCAGCAGCCATAACTTTTGATCCAGGAATTGAATTGATGAACTGTTTGAAGTGTTGGAAATATTTTTGAGTGAAGAATGTGATAATAATTTGTTCAACCAATTTATACCATTTTAGGGGTCGTTTGGAGCCAATTAATGCCTCAAATCTGACTTGGAAGAATTTTTTTCAGTTTTTGGGGAAACTAAAACTTTAATAACTTTCAAACCATTAATTCTTTTAAACTGATTCTTTCAATGTGCTTATTTTTCCATTCTCAAGATTCTTGTAAAATTTGTGTTTCATCTACCTTTAAATAAAAACCTGCTATTTTTGGCATTTGGCTAGAAAAAGTAGTTTGTCAATTCTGAAAGTTGGAATCTCTTATTCACTAAAATGGGTATCTACAGCTACAAAAAAATTAAAAGAAAACTAAACAAAAAAGTAAATTTTTTTCGGTGATGGAAGATTGCGCACACACCATCGTATGCTCCTGCATCATATGCATTCTAAATTCAAAGATGATGAGAATGCTTGACATATTTTTGTCGAGGGAAGAGTTTCTCTATTCATAGAATGTATTAATGAGTTTGATGAAAACCTTTCCATCTAGTTTTCCACCTCCTAGGAGAGTCATACTGTTAAAGTGGATGGGTTTTTCATTTGATGTTAACAAAAATGTTATACTAAAGTTATTGGATTGTCCACCATGGGCATAAAATAAAATAAGTAGAGTAGGGTTTCCAACAATGAAATCTTGGATCTTTTTTTAAAGGAGGTGAACAATCTATCAAACTACATAGAGGGTTTGATCTTGAGGAGCTTCTACCACCATGGAGTCAGGTATGCCTAATTATTATAAAGTTCATCAACCTTGAAGGAAGGTTAAAAGTGTTTTATTACTATCATCTCACTATTCTAAACCATTTCCACTATAGTGCTTTGATTTGTTTCTTGTACTTCCTTATCAACTCCCTCAAAAAATTCATTAGGGATGTCCTAAAAGTGGCTAATGAATCTGATATGAGTTCTACCCCTCTTCACTAGGGGCTTATTTATCATCTTTATCAATTCCACTTAACCATGTGCCCTCTTAAGAAGATTATTATTACTAAGGTCCCACTTCATTCTAACTCCCCACCTATAGTGACCATTCTAGATTCTCCTAGAATGACCACCATAGCAATAAGAAACACCTTAGGATCATGGGTGCCTACAAACCCTCCCTTATATTACCCTCTTGGATCACTACTCCCACTACTTATAGCCTAACAACCCCTTGGGGGAATGCTATGGCTAGTCTCTATAACCTAAAACAATGTACCACCCTCTTAGGCTCTACTAAACATCGAAAAGCTACTCCCTACCAAGAAAGATAAGAAAACCGAGGCCTAGGTCCATATTGAGAAAATTGAAAGTGATGAGGAGATGACCTAAGGCAATAGGGAGGAAGAGAACTTGGGAATGGGTAATTCCAACCCTAGGAGGTCTAATAGGTTGGCAAGGAGATCTTCAAAAAAAGATAAGAAAAAAATGGACGTGGATGAAATTGGGGAAGGCTCTAAGATGGAGGAAGATACTACAGAATTGGAGGAAGAGAAAAGTTTTAAAAAGATGACCAATGACCATCATAGAGTACTAGGTTGGAATTGTTTGCCTTGACGAAGAATGCCCACCTCTTTGAGGATGAACTCCCAAGTAAAGAGACTCAACTAATTGGAGAGACTTATTAATGTGCTAAATGTGATTCTACTTCTACAAACCTTACTACCCACAAGGTGGAGGAGATTGAAATAAAAAAGAAGTTGGTGCACCTTTCTAGATTCAGCTCGAAGGTGATGCATAACTCTGCAACTAATCTATGCCTACTGCAAAAGAAGGTGCTCGAGAAGGATGCAAAAAATGAAGGAAATTATAAGGATCTCTTTAAATTCCTCACTAAGGATTGGGGCAGTCTATTTGCCTAATTGCTTGTTGGCAATTTTATTGTTTCCCTTTCAAACAAGTTTTATTAATTTTTATTCTTCTATCAACTTTTATAGTGTTAAAGTTTACTCTAAACTATTTGTGATATTATAAGTTTGGACTATATGAATTTCTTAATATGTTATTAATGGCTAGTTAAAGCTACCTATGAGCGTTATTTTTCTATAGAGTCAACCCCCTTATTTTGTTGTTGTTTAATGTAAAAAAAATATTATTATCAATTCCATTATTAGTAGTGTTAATACTATTATCTAGTTTATCAATAACATAATTAATTGCCTTCTCGATAATCATCAACTATCGTGGACTATCAAGAACATCATTGAATCTGCCAGAGATCTACTTTAGGCATTTAAAAAATGGCATATCACACATGTCAACAGAGAGGCTAACTGGAGTGCGGATTGGGCTGCAAATGTGGCGGTACAAAGTAAGATAATTATTACCTAGAATGGCGAAGGGGAGCTACCGTGTGTGGCACGTGACATCTTAATTTATAAAAGATTGCATGGTAAGCAAGGGCAGATTTGATATCGTTTCCTGAAGTAAAAGGAAATGTCATGGCAGCAGACACTAGCTCTACAAGCTACCGAGGAGGAAGTACAGTGATCATTGTAGGTTAATTTTGCATGCTTTATGGGCATTTTTAACCGTCTTCAACAATAGCACTAGAAAGTCCTATAGAAATTGAAGTGGTCATCATAGAGAGTCTGTTACGAAGAAAGGAATCAGGTTGGAGCTACAAAGTATTGAAATTAATAGGATCATGGGCGGTAAATGGAAGAGAACGAAGGCTACTACCATTGAGAAATCGAAGAGTCATCCATAGGTTTGGGCAATCCTTCAAGCTGCCAAGATGAGGGACTTCATGGAAAACATGTAGGAGAAATGGCTTGAAATTACAAGAATTTTCAAGAAGGGTTGGAATGAAGGGACGCTAACCATTGGAAATAGGAAGATTAAGGTGACTGAAACTGTGATTGCAGAGGCTACAGGTCTTCCGATGGAGAGCATCAAGTTTTACTGGGACATAAAGATTTCAAACGCCGTCGTGAAGAAATTTCCAAAGAATGAGGAGGAAAGGGCTAGACTAGTGAAGGGCAACCACACCTACTTTTCACCAAAGGTAATTAAGTTAATTTGGCGAAGGGTTTTGCTTGCTATTATGGAGTTTATCATGCTTGATGGTAGATACACTAGGGTTTACAACTACCACTTTGTTTTACTTAATCATTTTAGGCATAAAGATAAAATTTCTTTTCTCTATTATCTTTTATGTTCCCTTAATGCAGGGATCAAGGATGCAATTTCCAACCCGAGTATTAACCTTGCAATGCACAAAGGCTTGATGGTGATTCTGTATAATCACATCAAGAACACGAATGTCCAGTTGAATATAGTTGATATTTCAGACTCAGATGAGGATTTTGATGACTGTGATGAGGAAAAGGTGATGGCTATGATATGGAAGTGGAGACAGAAGACAACCCCCAAATGGTTGGGTCAAGTAGAATAAATTAAAAAACTGAGCAGGGGCGACAAAACAAAGGGTTTGCAAAAGAAAAGTAGAGAGGGGAGGACGATAGCTGGAATGAGGAGGTACAAACCCTTGTAAGCTAGAAGAAGAAAAAGAAGACTTCTAAAAGTAAGGAGGTGGGCACCAAGGCACGGTCGCCTCTTAGGACTGATTTAAAGGAGAATGGCTTCATGGGGAAAATATGACAATGAAAGAAGCTTAGAGCTATGAGGATAGAGAGGTTGGCCTGGAGGTTAATCTTAATACCACAGGTGATAAGAACCAAGAAGAGCATCACTTGGATATTGATCTCTGCATCAATAATGGTATGGAAAACTTCAAAGAGGTGCTCAACTAGATGCATAAGGAAATTGAAGGCATTAAAACAAAGCAAGCCTAGGAAGAAGAGAAAATTGAGACATTACAGGCCTTATGCTTGAGAAAGTTCAATTCCCTCCCTGACTGTCTCAGTGAGCTCACCAAAGCGATTGGTAATGTGGAGGAAATTATCAATGCTAACCACAATAGCTATACTAGCTTGGAAAATAGAGCAGATGTCGTTGATAAGAGATTGGATGGTATTGAGAAAACACTCAAAAAAATAGGGGAGCAAAGCCACAAGATTCTGAAGGCTTCCTCGGCCAGCATGAAAACCCTTATCCACAAGCTGGAGAACTACCAAGGGGATAAGGCCATAGAGGGCATTATTGATGTCAAGGATGACACCCTAGAGGATAAGGAAATAGGGATTGGGAGAAGAACGAGAGCAAGCACTAAAAGGATGCAAAACTAGAACAAGGAAATTGAGGATATTAAGTGGGCTGTAGATAATATGGAACAGATGGAGCTGGAAGCGGCAGAAATGCTTCAGAAATTGACATAAGCCTGAGCTACTATCGGTCTTTTTTGGTTTTTAGTCTGTGTTCTCTTGTTTTCTGGCGTTTCGTTTGCTAGCTATCTTTCCTTTGGTTGTTGTCTTTTGTTTAGTTATCTTGTAATGTCTATCTTTTGATCTTTTCTCTGTACTAGGTTTCAAGGGCCCATCAAAACCTGTCTTCCCTTAATAAAAAACAATGCCAATTAATAATATTAATATTATTGTGTGATCAACCATAATACATGAACAATATCAACATTACTATTAATAACTTTAAATTTATAACATGATCTAAACCTAATTCTAAATAAAAACTGTTAATTTGAACATTATCAACTTTGAGTGGAAATTAAATGACCAAACCTTATACCATCAATAATTTTATTGTTATCATAGATAACCCTAACTTTATTAATATTAAACATAATACCATCCTCCATTGTCTTATTAACTAGTTAACATTAATCATATCAAGACCAAACCAATTAATATTGCAATAGTCCTTACATATTGTAATAATCTAGAAACAAATGAGATTTAATTAAGCACAAGAATACACCAAGAATGAGCATAGTCGAATAAGTAAGTAAGATCAAATGAAAAGTACATATAGCAAGAGTGATTGGGTCAAATCAAAAGTTGAACCCAACACTCAATGAGTGGTGGTGAGTTCTCTCCAACTAAATTGGCAATGAGGTGTCAAAAATGATTTGACAGCTCTCTAACATCTCCTAACCAACTTGACATCTTGCATGGACAAGTGTCAAGCGTAAATGCACGACTAAGTAGGCTTAAAAAAATAAAGTGTAATTAAGTGAAATAAATACACTAACGCCCCTCCTTAAGCATATCTTAGGTGGGAATGTAGGAAATGGGTCCTGGCTACTAGCCTGGTGAGGTACCCATGTACAATGAAATCTCTCACAAATGGAGAAAGATAGAAAACCCAGCGAGAAAAAACTATCCTTCGAAAAAGAGATAAGATGAGAAGACCATGAAGCCCCCCCTTAAGGTAGACTTTGTTACAAAGAAGCCAATGTTTGCACCAAGAAAGTCAAAGTGTGACACAACCAGGTACCAATGTTGATGAAGAATGACTGATGAATCACTCACTGCAACAAAATGAAGATTCGGCATGGAGATAGCTGCTTTGAGCATGAGCTAAATACTCATCAATGGCATATTGGTACAATTGAAGTCTCATTGGAGTCATGTACAAATGTGTATGATCGAAGTCTCAACTAGTTCCATGCACCAAGTCTCACATGATATTCCTAATCTATGGAGTACAAGAGAATTACATCACATATGTCCTTAATGACAAAGTACAAAGAGGTGTGGCACTTTATATTAGTGCATTACAATATAGTGTTTGCAAGAGAATCCATATTGTGTGCAAGATGACTTCCCATTGTGGATGTGTCAGAAGTGAGGTGGCTATCTTTGAAGTTTGCACATGATCTTAAGACTGAGCCTTGTCATACCACTTTCCAAATCTATAATGCTAAAAACTGATATACATATTTTGTTGCAAGGAGTCATGCATGCTTTATGTGAAGCATTTACAAATTCATAAGTAGCAACAAGTAAGGAGATTGCAATGCTTTCTATACAACTACATTGTACATCCCCATAAAGATCAAGAAGGATAACCCCCTTGATTTAATATTTGATGACCCCCCTTGTTTTCGACATTTTTTAGGAGTGCTTTGTAACTAACCCAAAAAATACACAAAAAATTGGCACTTTATAATGAAAGTGTGTGAGTGCAATAGTTGGATTTGTGGCAACAAAATGCACTTTTGCAAAAAAAACAACACTCAATTTTGAGTGGCTGAGCAAAAGTTATAAGCTAAACAATTTTGCCTTATTACAAAATTAGCCTCCTTTAAATAAAAACATTTTAATAAAAGAAAATTTAGCAGAAATAAGTTAGAGCACATCACGCCCTAGTTTCTTCTGTCATCATAAGAGAGCCAAAGAGCACATGAATAGTGTCCATTATGCTCCCACTAGGCACTGCGGTAGCCTTCGGTGCTGCTGTGTGTGCAGAGGTGTCGTGCCTTGAGTGCGAGCAGGGTTGTGGCAGGTGAGGGCCATGTCTGAAGCACCAACGGCTGGGGATGAAAGGAGAACCCGACCCACAAACCCCTCGCTGTGGCCAAATGTGGGGGCTAGCTACTTTATTTGCACTGGTGCCCTTGGCTCTTTGTCGTGCTCAAACCCTTCACCATGCCCTTTGCCTCCCTCATGCTGTTGGAAGGCTTGAAAGAGGTCACAAAATTGCCTTGGGAGTTGCCACTTGTTGTGGCGGCTACACAAATCCACACGACGCAACAGGAGACGAGAAGGGGTGCCTAGCTTAAAAAATTCTCAAACCACTCTGATACCATGTAATAATGCAGAAACAAATGAGATTTAATTAAGTACAAGATTACAGCATAGTCGATTGAGTAAATAAGATCAAATGAGCAAGAGTACATATAGCAAGAGTGATTAGGTTGAATTAGAAGTCAAATCTAACATTCAATGAGTGGTGGCAAGTTTCCTCATATTAAACTGGCATGAGATGTCGAAAATGAGTTGACATCTTTCTAACAAGTCCTCCAACTTGACATCTTGCATGGACAAGTGTCAAGTATAAATGTATGACTAAATAAGCTTAATAAATCTAAATGTAATTAAATGAAATAAATACATTAACACATATTATCCTCATAAAAGCATTAACATCCAATTCCTTGGTTCTCACCGGTAACAATTACATGCTCAGAGACAATTGAAATAATTACAATGAATATTGAATGAGTCTCATAATTTTGTCACTAGGGTAAAATATGCAGCATTATACTTCTGTCGTTAACTCTTGATAAGAGATATTTAAAAGGGAAAATTTCGTCCCCATTTATGAGTTGCACATCTACATCTCAGTTGTCCATTAAGTGGGGAAATCGACACCTACCAAAAGAGAGGGTATAGATGGTTAAATCGAGCCCTAAAATTCTTACATGCCACTACATTGAGTGGAGAGTTCCAAAGAGAATGGGTGCGATTTCTGCACATAGAGCGATGGCTGAGAGGAGGAATGTGTAACCACAGAGGCTTCCGGAGAAGGGTGTGCTATAAGCTTGAGGAGCAGAGGATCAACATTAGAGCAAGGCGGAGGTGTTTTCCATTTCATGGTCAACACTTCGTAGTCGAGTTATCACTTATTTGAATAAAAGCAGTAAGTAAATTGATGGTCATTCACAGAATCACAAGTATATATGTGTTTTGATAAATTGGTTAAGTAAATTTGTTGTCCAATTTCAAAACAACGTAAACCAATTTGTGTAAATACATTGAAAAACACATAGCTTTTGAAAACACATAATCTGCAACAGAGAATCATCAAGCTCACAGTTTACATACGAAAAAAAGTGAAAATCACAACTGTTCAACTGCCAATTTTCCCTTCTCCACTGTCAATGAAACATGGATTACGATGCGGTTGATCATTATGTACAGGCATGCCCACTGCCTATTTGTACATGGCCTTCAAGAATTCTATGTTACGCTGCATGCCCTCAAAAATGCCATACCAACTATCGGAGAGAGAATATGTCACCATCCTATTGGTCTCACAAGCTACCACATGATTGTCATTGATCAACTACTCTTGATTCAATTCAAGCTCCAAAACCAGATTCTTATTAGCGACCTCTATGAGCTTAGTATTCAATTCAGTGTACCTCCTTTCCATTTCAGTCGTACAACTTAAGCCATTTGTTATCTGCTTTGCATGCCAGTAACTTCTGTAATGAAAATGCATAACCTCACAGGTGAGCTGAGCTTCGATAGACTCCCGTGATTTGGGGTTCATGGTGTCATTGTGGCAAACCCCATCTTTGGGTGCATTCCTTGTAGTCTTTCTCGTCCTCTCATGTATGGGAATGTCATTTACAGACATTTCCTCTCCTTTCATGGTCGAACTGTCAAAAGATGTCTGATTGGGCTAGCTTTAATCTATACATTAAATAACATATTAAGCTTAAAGAATATTAGTCAATTTTAAGTGTTTAACACTTTTAAGTCTAGAAATGTATTCTTATGTGACCACACACATTAAACATCATACAAAACCTAAAAAATATCAGTCAATTTTGAATGTTTAACACTTATAAACCTAAAAATATAACCTTATTATATTGTGTGTGATTTAAACCGCATAATTATGATCAAAACTCTCTTCTTCACAAATATCCCCTTTCCCTTTCGATCCTTTTCTCTCTCCATCGCTGTAAACATTGTCGACATAAACATATTGGTCAGAGTGGAGACCATGTGGTACACACTTGCATAAAGATGAACATGTAATTGACTTAAATTACACTATTCCAATATAAACAGAAAATGGATTAGGCGAGAGTGTCACATATTATTTACCTCACTTCTCCCACATTGCATTACACATACGTGGGAATACGTACACAGTGAAGAGCATGTACAGAGTAGAACGGGTAACGATATGGAGGATAATAGTATTTGTTTATTGTACACACCAAATGGCAACCGAATTCAAGGCCTCAGACGAAAAGATTTTTTTAAAAGTTTGAATGTCAGATCACAGTCCACAAAACAAATCATACATCGCATTCAGCGCCGAGCAAGTGGTACTTTAGTTTGATTAAATCTACACATCACTCTAAATGGACAACAATGGGGTAATGAAGACATGCAAGTTGTATTTCAATTCATCATAAACCATAACGAAGTTTTTAAATGCCACGCTTCAAATCTTGTTTCTAGTTTTCAGTGTATTTATTTTATGTTGGTGAAATAAGGTCAGTCTTAAACTACACATAATACGTAACATATTAAGTCTAGACAATGTTAGTTAATTCTGAGTGTTTAACACTTTTAAGTTTAGAAGTGTATTCTTAATGTGACAACACATATTAAACAACATATTAAACCTAAAAAATATCTGTATTCTGAATGTTTAACACTTTTAAACTTAAACTATAAGCTTAGTGTGTATGATTTAAACTGTTCCATGAAACACATTGTATTTCAATTAACACAAATATACGAAAAGACAAACAAATGTCAACATTTGAATGTAGAGGGGCATAACTACCACCTAGAAATAAATAACAATATCAGCATAGACTATCTAGTCTGCATAATTCATTATTCCAACCCTATTGAATTTGAATAATTTATTGTTCTAACTCCTCAAATGTAAGGTGAACTTAACTAGAAAAGGAAAAAGGGTGTTACAGCAGTTTTGGATGCATGTGACTATATCATTGAAGTATATGAAGAAGATATTTGATAGCGTATTCACAATTTGCCATCTTCTTTAAAGTCTTCGCGATTATAGACATCTCAATTTTTTTGACGTCTTTTGACCCTCTTCTCAACATCGCCCTAAGCTCGCATTGTCTCCCCAACCTTCGCAACCTCCGCTTTTGACCTCTTCAAGCAATTCTTCAATTATTTTTTAAAGGGTATTTTTCTTACAAATTCAAATATACAATAATAATAGAGAAATAAGGAAAATGTAAGAAAAAAACGTGTATATTATATTCTTAATAAAATGGATTACAACATTTAGAAAATAATATGTTTCAGTCATAAGGGTCTTCTTACTACATAAATTTGCAAGCTAGAGCCGCAATGTGCACTATAGGAAGTGTATTTTGTAACCCTTGTTAACCCCTTCATTTAGCACCAATAATCGCCTTACAATGTTTTGGAAAGTCTAACTTTCCCTCTTTTTTGCACCTAGCCATCCATCAGTTTGTTTTTCTTGTCTATGTGGAATTTCCTTGAAACATGAGTTTTGATGGCACAACTTTCAAGAGCCATAACTTTTGATTTAGGTGTTTGATTCGGTATTATAATATATTGTTGGAAAGCTTGTGAAGATATCTACAACAACAAATACATTCGAAGATATATTTACCCAGATTTTAAACATTTATAGGGCATCTAAAGTCCTCAAATTTGAGTTTGAAACTTCATTGCAAAAATTTCTTAGGACAAAAGCTTTGACATCTTCCAAACGATGTAGGATCTGGAGATGGTTATTTCACCCATCATTTTATTTTCAATTTTGCTCCTTGAAGTCAGTTTTGATGGCCATATGAACTTGAATAGGTCGACTTACTGAAAATAGCAGGTGAATATTTTAGCCATTTCAAACTTCTAACAATCCTACACTTCATATGTGTCATCATGGGATTCAAAAAAACTAAAGAAAAATACAAGGAAAAATGAAAATATAATATTTTGGGTGATGAGAGATTACCCTTACACCGCTAGATGGTTCTGCATCAGACACCTAGGGTAGTTTGAGAAGTGACCTTGCCACATTTTAGGTGTTCGAGGAAAACCAAGATGGTTAACTTCATCCTTAGACAACCTTGATGAATCTTCAATAGGCCTTCCTTTAGACTTGACCAAATACTCCTCATATTGCTTATTTCTTATGCTTGCACCCACATGACTATCCAAGATGTCTTCTATCTCCTCCTCCTCTAAAGTAGTTGTTGGAATATTCCACTGTGTTTTTTCTATTTCATCTTCAATACCACCTTCATGATACTTTGTCGAATCTGAAATATTAAAGACAACTAAAATTTTAAGTCCACTTGGCAACTCTAGCTCATGAGCATTTCCTAAATCACACTTCTTTAGGATTTTGTGTGGCCCTAATTTCTTCATATTCGACTTATTATATGTTCCCATTGGAAACCTCTCTTTTCTCAAATGAACCATGACTTCTTCTTGAATCTTTAATTCCTTATTTCTCCTTTCCTTATTTTCCTTAGCCTTGTAATTAATATTCATCTTATTAATATGCTTTCTCACTTCTTCATGCAAATTCTTCGGGTGCTCTACAAAGTTTTTAGCTTCAACACTACTCTTTTCTCCTTTGTCCATCTTTCTTAAATTGAAAGCATTTCTAGGGCTACTTCCATATACAATCTGGAATGGTGATTTACCAATACTCCTTTTGAAAAATTTGTCTGCAAACTCTGCCTATGGTATAATCAAATCCTATCCCTTGGTCTTATCTCCTACTAAGCATCTCAATAGAGTACCCAAACTCCTCTTCACCACTCTACTCTACTCATTGGTCTGTCGATGGTGTGTTGAACTAAACTTCAAATCTATCTTCAACTTTTTCCACAATTTCCTCAAAGTGATCTATAGGCTTTAAGGACAATTTGAGGTGGTAAAAATAAAATAAATAGATTTGAAGACCTGGTTGAAGTAATACTAGAGCTCAAGTTTTATTGCAGATAATAAGGAAATGGAGGCTTGGATGGCAGTGGCCAAATTTGGTGCTATGGTTGAAAAGTGGGAAGCGCTAGATAATTCAGTGAATGAGCTTTGTGAGAAAGTTAGCTCCACAATAATAACATGAAAGATTTGGTTGAGGCACTGCATAACAATCAGGACTCCACGAAGATGAAAATGGAGAATATTTTTGCACAGAACATGGAGAACATGGAGATAACTGAGAAAAATTTCACTACGCTCCAAGGTATTCAAGAAGAAATTGCGAGGATGCGAGCTAAGAAGAGGCACCATTTGGAGTCCTCCACTACTATGAGGCTTGATGCATCTGTATCTTAGAAGGTGGAAGCCAAGCCACACTCCCTGACTATATCCTCAGGGAAAGGTTCGAATAGAAAGCTCTCCTTTTCAAAAAAATACAAAGAGATATGCTAGGATAGGAAGCTGGTGCTTTCCTCTACTAGGTAATCCATCGATTCATTCTCTTTCAGTGGAGGAGTATCCTATTTTATTTTTCTAGTCTATTGGGTTTTTCTGTTCGGTTTTTGGGGTTTTGTTAGTGGTGGTCAAAGCCCGACGAGTTTTGTTCCTTTCTGGTAGTAAGCATTCTGCCTTGGGTCCTCACCCATCATTAGCTCTTATTTTTTTCACTCGCTAGTTTTGTAGTTATGTAAAGGTTTGGGCCTCTCCTAGTTTAATATACTCAAAACTTGGTGTCTCAATCCAAAACTACACTTTTTGGTAGACAATGTAATCTCACCACATCTCAAAAAAATAGCTCTGCCACATGAATAACATCATTAGTCTTCTTACAAGGAATATATTGTACCATCTTCGAGAATATATCCACCACCACAAATATAGAATCATTTCCTCTTTGAGTCCTTGGTAAACCTGGTAAACCAAGAACAAAATCCATACTAATATCCTTCCATGGCATCTCTAGTACAGGTAATGGCTAATATAGCCCTATATTTTGGATGGTTCCTTTTTGCATCTGACATATTTTACTACTTTGCACAAACTTTCTATCTTGCTGCAATTATGGCCAATAATAATGATCACTGACAAGAGCAATGGTCTTATCTTGACCTAAGTTTCTACCCAATCCTCCAAGTTATGATTCTCCTTAATTAGGTTCTCCCTCATGAAACTCTTTGGAATTCACAACTGAATTCCTCTCAATAACATCTCATATTGAATTGTGAAATGCAACCACTTGGTCCCATCTAAAGTAACAAAATCCATGCAATGTCTCCAAGCCTCACAAAAATCAGGATCCTCTAGATAAAAATCCTTGAGTTCATGGAATCCAACAACTTTGATCTACATCTCATTCAACAAATTTTTCCTTCTACTCAAGGAATTCACAACTCTATTAGACTTTCCATTCTTGGAATTCAAAATAAAGGTGTAACTTAGCTAAAACTCAACCCATTTCAATTGCTTTTGATTCAACTTTCCTTGGTTGTCCAAATACTATAAATCTTGATTATCAATTAATAAAACAAAATCTTTTGGAAAAAGATAATGTCTTCACTTATTAAATGATTAAACTATAGCATAATACTCCTGATCATAAAATTAATATTTTCTCTTGACATCATTCAACTTTTCAGTAAAATAAGAAATGGGTTTACCTTCTTGACTCATAACAAGTCCAATGACATTGTCACTAGCATCACAATCTAGTTTAAATACCTTGTTAAAATCCCGAAGTGCCCAAACATGTTACTTTGCACCTTTTTTTCTCAACAAACCAAAACTCTTTGTTTCTCTCGTAGTCCACTTAAATTCTTTTCTATTCCCTCTCCTTGTTTTAATTATGGGTCCACAAATACTATTGAAATTCATAATAATTTTTTTGTAAAAATTATCCAAGCCATGAAAAGATATTACTTTAGTATCATTTATTGGGGTAGGCCATTCAAGGATAGCCTTTTACTTTCTCTAGGTCCATTTTAAGACCATATATGTTGAAACAACAAATCCCACATAGACTAACTCCTCCTTCACAAAACTATACTTCTCCTAGTTAATCAATTTCCTCTTTCTTCTCTTAACTTCTCGAAAACCATATGAATATGCATTATATGCTCCTCCAATATTTTATTCAAAATAAGAATATAATCCATGTAAACAATAAAAAGCATACCCAAAAACTATTTTAGTACCTTGTTCAGGAGCCACATTAATTTGCTTGGTGCATTGGTTATCCCAAAAGGCATGACTAACCACTCATAGAAGTTGTCCTTTATTTTGAGGGTTTTTTTTTCATTCATCTCTCTCTCTAATTCAGAATTGGTGATATCCACTCTTTACATTTATCTTTCGGAAGTACTCAACTCCACTTAGACAATCCATAATGTCATCTGTCCCTAGCAAAGGAAATATATACTTGATAGTAATCTAATTGACAGCTTGGGAGGCTATACACATCCTTCATTCTCCAGTTTTATTTGATGCCAGTATTGATAGTACTGCACATTGACTCAAACTCTCTTGAATCAACCATTTCTATAACAACTCTTGTACTTGACTAATATTTGTCACTCATAGTAAGATATCAGGTACATAATTAGATACAATATCCTGAACCTCATCAAACAAGTTTATAACTTCCAGAGGTATTTCTTCTACTTCTTTGTGTGATTCGTGGTAGAGGTTCTATGTCTTTTAATGGTAATAATAACACTGTTGATGTCTTATATGTTGCAGGTTTAAAGTATAATCTTCTGAGTGTTGGATAGAAGGTTGACGAGGGATATAATGTGCAATTAAAGAATGGTAAATGATGTTGGCATTCTACACTCTAGTGAGAAATGATGGTGTTATCATTGATGACAACCTACCAGAAACATTCTGGCAACCACTTGGGATTCATCTGGTAAAGACTCCGGCAGGCACCAGTAGCAGCAACAATGCATACCGGCACCCCAGCCAACATGCATAAACTTTTGTTTATTGTATTTAATTGTAAATATATTTTTGTAAACCTGACATGGCATATTGTAATAGACTCATATATGTATGAGATCTTGTAAATAATTTTCATATAGATGATAGAAGATGGAATAGGAGTTGAAATAATGATGAGCGAATAACAAGGGCAGATTTTATATAAGGTTTATGGTAATAGTATGAGCTTAAACTAGTACTGAACTTGGCATAGTTGATGCTGATTTGAAGCAGTACATTGTATTGGATTTTCATAATCCATTTTGTAAGTCAGTGAGACTTCTATCTTGTGATTGAGCAGTGAGCTTTAGGCAATTGGCCTTCCTGCATGTGCAAGCCCCTCATTGTAAGTAATATTTATTCATTCACCAGTGATTGAATATTGTGGGTCACAAATCCCACCGAGGTTTTTCCCACACCGAGTTTCCTCGTTAAACATCTTGTGTTATGGTGTGTTTTCTATGTTGTCTTTATTGTTCCCATTTACTACATTAATTCTTATTTACCGGTACAATGTTTTGGAATGCAAAATACTTAATAAGGTTAAAGAATTTGTCAACCGGTTAGATACTAATTCATCCCCCCTTCTTAGTATCTTTGGGACTATCATCAATCCTAACAATTGGTATCAGAGCCTGGTCCTCTATTTTCAAAAGCCTAACAGCTTGAGGAAGATTTTGGCACCGGTACAGTTGGAGAACTTAAGAAAGCAATTGGAAGGAGCTCTTGTAGACTATGATTCAGAGAAGTTGAAGAATATCAAACTTGAAGATGATTTGAGGACTGCACAGGAATTCATTCAAGGACTTCAGGAGAATCTTACTATTGCTAGAAATAAAAGAAAAGAACTTCATGAGAAGATGTAGAATGATAATGATGAAAAGGAAAATCTTAATGAGCTTGTGAACAAATTGAGGCAAGAAAACATGACTATAAGGAATGAAATGGAAGATATGACTATGAGATTTTGTAAAGACATTGAAGATAGAAAGAAGAATGAAGATGAATTAACTAGGAGACTAAATGATGCTGGTAATGAAAATCTAAGACCCAATCATGAAAATGATATGTTAGAGACAGATCTGATTCACATGCAACATGATAAAACTAAACGTATGAGACAGATGGGAATTCTGGAAAATGAGCTGGCTACTACAAATCAACATAAAGAGAAATTGAAGAAAAGCTCAAAAGAACTTGATGATATGCTGAAAAGTTAAAAACCTAATGGAGATACTAATGGACTTGGATTTGAAATTGCTGAAAGTTCTGGTACTGCAAACAATCATGATAACAGTAAACCGGTAAGACAACTCGATGCTTACAAATTTAATGGGAAAAGCTTTAACTGCAACAAGTATGGTCATAGAGAAAATGAATGTAGATCTAGAAATAATCAGAGCATTAATGCATCCACTGGTCAATGTTCCAAATGCAACAAAGTTGGTCATAATTCAGAAAATTGCAGAATGAATGTAAGATGTTATGTTTGTGGAAGATTTGGGCACTTATCTAATCAATGCAGAACACAAACCGGCATAGGATTTGGAAAGGCTATTCAAAAGAATAATGTGACTTGTTATGCTTGTAATAAGATTGGACATATTGCAAAATTTTGTAGAAGCAAGAATTCACTGGCAAACAATAAAGGACCTAGTTTGAAAGGCAAAGAGAAGGTTGATGAGGTAAAGCAAGAATTTTTAAAATAATGGATTAGAAAGATAGATCAAAATGTTGATGAGACTATTCCTTCACCGGTAGAACAGAGTATTACTCCACCGGCAAGAGATTCTTCATCCAATTGAGAAGTAACCCTTAGGGGTATTGCAGAAAGGCGAATATCATGCATATTACCCTCGATAGATGGCGAGAAGATATATTTCTTCTTTATCGGAAGATATGTTAAGTTTTCACTTAATTGGCGAGCATTTATTGTGGTTGTTGAATGAAAATTCATTATAAATAATTGGTTTTCCTTCATTTTTAAACCACCAAGTATTCAAACTAGCAGAGAGCGCAAAAATTTGAGCGAAGGCATTCAAGGCGAAGAAGTAAAGCTATTTCTTTCAGGAACTCAAACATTATTAGGTAGATTAAGGTATTTTCAAATGGCTTCATCTTCTGTTCCTAAATTTATTGCAAACCCTACTGTTGTGGAAATTGTAAAATGCCCTAGGCTTGTTTTGAAGATTATTCCTGAGATAGCTAAGAAAGATGATTCCATACGTTCTTTTTCAAAAATTCCTAAAGGTGTAGCTTATGCCGAGGACTCTAGAATTTATATTCACTGCAATATTAAAGAACTAGGTTCTATGGAAATATTAAAGATGTTTAATACCATAATTTGTGATGAAAATGGAAACCTCAAACCCGAGCACAAGGTTATTGAAACCTTAGATTTTGTAGAAATCTTGAACATCCCTGAATTTCCAGAGGAGATAGTGAGAATTGTCCTAAGTAGGGCACGCACGTGTAGAATTTCTTTGGTTAGATTTAGTTTGCAAGTTCACCCAGCAAGCAATTAGGGCAGTGATAGGTTTACCCTCTACTGGCAGCAGACCAAACAAGACAAAGAAGGTACCAAACAACACAGTTATGACCTTAACCAGAGCAACATCTGATAGTAGATCTCTGAGAGTAAATGAAATCAAGGATATTAATGTGAGATTCATAAGTATGATTTTAGGTTACAAGACCACACATGCAAACAGACTTAACTCAGTTTCTGGTCTTTGCATTAAAAGTGCTTATGATATGGTAAACAATGATGCAAAAATAGATGTGTGTGAATGGCTGAAGGATGAACTAGTTGATAATTTGAAAAGATAAAAGGAGAAAAGAAAGGAACATTTCGTTTTGGCAATCTTTTGGTATGCCTTATGTTATATTTATCAAAAGAAATTCCCGGTATTGGACAGAAAGATTTTGGATATGACATACCGGTAGGAAAATAGTTGCAAGAAGCCTTCACTGGCATGTGTAATGCTAGGGAAAACAATATAACTGAGTATTTCAAAGCTTTCCAAGCTAAAATGAAAAATAGAGAGAGACTACCACAAAGTATTGTAGATAAATATGAAAAGAAAATTTGTTTTGTGATTAAGAAAGATGAAATTTGGATGGAAGCAGTTCTACCTAGAACTGTATGGGTAACTGAAATGGGGTATGAGGCTGATGTAAATATTATTGAGACTTATGCTAAAGCCCTATTGGAAGCACCTAGATAACCAGTAGAAAAAGTTTTTGGTAGTGCAGAATCAATTGAGAGTGATGTACAAACACTAAAACAAAGGAAGAAAAGAGAAAAGTACACAAGGAGTGCATCAAAACAAGTAAAGGAAATAAAATAAAATGTCTTGAACCTTACTGGAATAAAGGAAAGTGAACTGGAAGGATTACAACCAGAGGCACATATCTCACCAGTTGGCACATCATCTGAAAGTGAGATACCTGTTGAGTTTAAGAGAGTTGATAGGAAGAGAAAACCTTCATCGATACCCTCTTCTCCACCCAAGAAAACAAGAACTTCGAGAAAGAAGCAACAAGCGGTAAGACAACCAGCAAAGAAGTTGACACCCAAGAAGAAACAAAAACAAGTGATACCACCTTTGGACAGTTTACTAAATGAAATCACTAATGATGGTAACTTGGCTAATGTGAGAAAGTTGTATAACACACTCACTGATGCAGAAAAGGAAAGTGTTGAAAACAATATTATTCTACATCTAGACATCTATAAGAAAGTGCTAATTGAAGTTGTAGATGATTTACCAAATGATCTATATAGAAAGTTAGATGCAAAGAGGATTGCAGTAATGGAGTTAGATAAGAAACAAAACTCCTAGTTGTACATCCAGTTAACTCAAAAGAGGAGATTGATGAATTAGTTTGTGAAGCTAATAGATTAGTTTTTGCAAGAGGTCACCGACAAGTGAGCCTAATGGCTGGCATAGTAAATGAAATTGCAAAGGAAACAACTGACAAATGGAATATCTTTTTTGTAGAAAAGGAAAAATAGGAAGAGCTGAACAGACCTAAGAAAACATTCAAGGTTTATAAAAAGGACAAGGACAAAGGAAAAGGTAAAGTTGGTGGAATACCAAACATTAAAATAACTGACAACTTACCACCACCCTTGGATACCACACTAGCACATACTGTTGATACACCAGTTACTGAAAAATGTGGACATAACACATGATGACACTAACCTTGAATCAAAAATTCTATTTACCATGAATGTTGATACTCAAGAAGTGAAAATTATTGTGGACAAGGATAGCACAGAGGTACAGGATGATATTGTTGACAATGGAAATATTGCTGAGCAACAGGCTGAAAATGTTGAGGTTGACATGCATACAGAGAAAATAGAACACATAGAGCAACCTTTGGATAGTGGAATGAATATTGGTAATATGGATGTTGGCATGGAGAAACTAATAGAGACAAAGATACCGGTAGCTGATAACATAGAGAAACCAACAAAGAAACTGGCAGAGAGACGGGTACATATTGAAATGGTAAAATCAGTAATCACTAAGAAACCCAGACCATTGCTGATAGAAACACAAACTCAGACTGATCCACCGGCAGTTGAAACAAGAAAATTGGTTACTAACACTGGAATCACTAAAATAATAAAGGCAGTTGGTCAAACATCAGAATTCAGACCTACTAATGTGACAGAGGTACTTCTGGACTCAATTAAGAAGATAACTGATTGTAATGCATTGGCCTACAAGGCAATTGATGATACAATTCCTACTCTTAAGATGATTGCACCTAAATGCAATGTAGATAATGTAAAGGATTCTTTAGGACAGTTCAACACATTGTCTAAATTCATTGCTGGAAATGTAATAACAATTGATAAGGTAAATGAGGATACATTTAGAGAGAAAATGGAAAATGAAAAGGAAAAATTCTTTGAGGAGACAATAAAGAAGTGCACTGAGCATATCAACACACTTTTACTGGCACTGAATGCAACAATTTTGGAGTATAAGGAACTGTATAGAGAAATATGCAAGCCACATCTGTTGACCCAAGACATTGAGAAAGAAATAAGCAGAGTACAAAAGGAAATTGATGATATAGCTGATAATATTATTGGTTCATCCAAACCTATATCAGTTATTGAGAAAGAAATAGAAGGATTTGAGGAAAAGTTGGAGAAATTTGAGAAGGAAAAAGAAAGGATCAAGGCAAATGCTAGAGAGCTGAAGTATAAACTTAGAACTAAATTGGATAACCTTATCTCTCTGAGAAATGATATCTCAAAGGCACTAATTCAAGGAGAAAGATCACCAGAGGAGCATATGCATCATCTCACCGGAACAATCCAACGAACTAAGGAAACCATGAATGATAGCAACAGATTCATGCAGAGTTTAAATTTGGTTTTGGCTGATATATTTCAGATTGTAACCAACCGGTTACAAACCTTAAGGTGAAATTTTGCACTTGTTTGACAATTTTGACAACCTTCATCATTGATGTCAAAGGGGGAGTAGTGGATAGAGAAAAATGGCTATGCAAAGGAGATCATCTGCTTAGGAGGAGCACATATTTTAGGCAAATTTTTGGACTTCACTTTTTGGAACACTTTTTGGATTTTTCTCATGAGTGTTGCCATCAATGCCAAAGGGGGAGATTGTTGGAATTCTACACTCTAGTGAGAAATGATGATGTTGTTATTGATGGAAACCTACCGGCAACCATCTGGCAACCACTCAACATTCATCTGGTAAAGACACCGGCACCAGCAGACACTTCACCGGCAGCGACAACAATGCATACCGGCATCACAGCCGATAGGAGTAAACTTTTGTTTATTGTATTTAATTGTAAATATATTTTTGTAAAGCTGATATGGCATATTTTAATAGACTCATATATGTATGAGATCTTGTAAATCATTTTCATATAGATGATAGAGGATGGAATAGGAGATGAAATAATGATGAGCGAATAACAAGGGCGAATTTCATATAAGGTTTATGGTAATAGTATGAGCTTAAACTGGTACTAAACTTAGCATAGTTGATGTTGATTTGAAGTAGTACTTTGTATTGGATTTTCATAATCCATTTTGTAAGTCATTGAGACTTCTATCTTTTGATCGAGCAATGAGCTTTAGGAAGTTGGCCTTCTTGCATGTGCAGGCCCCTCATTGTAAGTAATATTTATTCATTGGCCAGTGAGTGAATATTGTGGGTTAGAAATCCCACCGAGGTTTTTCCCACACCAGGCTTCCTTTTTAAACATCTTGTGTTATGGTGTGTTTTCTATGTTGTCTTTATTGTTCCTATTTACTGCATTAATTCCTATTTACTGGTACATTGTTTTGGAATGCAAAATACTTAGTAAGGTTAAAGAATCTATCAACCGATTAGATACTGATTCACCCCACCCCTCTTAGTATCTTTGGGACTATCATCAATCCTAGCAAATGAAAGATTATGAATGCCTCTAGTGTAGAGATTGTAACAAGGACTAAAACTAAAGGTAATATCTTTCACTTGAATGCCGGTGAGAAAAGTTATTTGATTTCTTAGATAGATGAAAGTTATTTGTGGCATAGGAGGATGTGTCATTTTAATTTTGATTGTGTGATAAGGATAAGTTCTAATCAAGTTGTTAGAGATTTTCCTAAGATCGTGAAGCCCTTTAATTTGGTATGTAAAGAATATCAATTGGGAAAGAAAACAAGAACATCATTTAAGAGCAAATGATATACATCTAATGGATTGTTAGATCTTTTGAATACTAACTTGTGTGGTCCTATAAGAGTGAGAAACATGTAAGGTGATAGGTATTTCATGTTCGTGATTGATTATTACTCTAGAATAATGTGGATTCCTTTTGTAAGGGAGAAGTCATAAGCATTGGAGAAATTCAAGATGCAAAGGTGGAGACTAAGATAGAGTTGAAGCTGAAGTGTCTAAGATTTTATAGAAGAGGATAATTCACATCCGGTGATTTTGATACATTGTTTGAGAGTAATAGAATTAGAAAACAATTATCTTCTCCTAGAATTGCTCAATAGAATGGAGTTGTTGAAAGGAAGAATAAAAAAATATTAGATGTTGCTAGAACAATGCTGATTGAAGGAAATGTTCCACAAATAATCGAGAAGGAAGTTGTTAGCACTACTATTTACACATTCAACTTGGTGCATATAAAAGGTGATTCAGGTAAGACTCCTTATGAGCTATGGTTTGGTCATGTTCCTACAATTAGATATTTCAGAGTTTTTCGAAGCAAATATTATATTAGAAGAGATGAGAATATAGGAAAGTTTGATGCAAGATGTGATGAAGGAATCTTCTTCTAGGATATTCTACTAAGAGAAAGGCCTATCAATGCTATAATAAGAGGTTGAAGACGACACTGGAAAGTGCAAATGTGAAGGTTGATGAATATTTTGCAAAGAATATGAGTGAATATAGATATGAGAATGATTAACAGGATATTGTCGAATCTTGCATAGACTGAGATCTTGAAGAAGTTTAATCTGATAGAGACAGTTAAACTAGATATTTCTATTGTCGGTAAAGAACATCAAAAGCCTAAGAGTCAAAATAATCTGAAGACTCCGAGGTATGTGAAATTGAATCATTCTGACAATGAGATTATTGTTGATAAGAGCAAGGGTGTGATGACTAGGAGAAGACTTGTTGCTAAAGAGATATGTCTTATTTCTAAGAATGAACCTAAAGGAATACCACTAATTTTGAATAATTGAACCACTAAGACTTTCCATTCTTTGACTTCAAAATAAAGGTGTAACTTAGCAAAAAATCAACCCATTTTAATTGTTTTTGATTCAACTTTGCTTGGTTGTCCAAATACTATAAATCTTGATTATCAATTAATAAAACAAAATCTTTTGGAAAAAGATAATGTCTTCACTTATTCAATGCCTAAACTATAGCATAATACTCTTGATCATAAATATAATATTTTCTCTTGACATCATTCAACTTTTCAGTAAAATAAGAAATAGGATTATCTTCTTGACTCATAACAACTCCAATGACATTGTCACTAGCATCACAATCTAATTGAAATACCTTGTTAAAATCCCGAAGTGCCCAAACATGTTGCTTTGCACCTTTTTTTTGTCAACAAACCAAAACTCTTTGTTGTTCTGGTAGTCTACTTAAACTCTTTTCTATTCCCTCTCCTTGTTTTAATTAGGGGTCCACAAATACTATTGAAATTCGTAATAATTTTTTGGTAAAAATTATCCAAGCCATGAAAAGATCTCACTTAAGTATCATCTCTTGGGGTAGGCCATTCAAAGATAGGATTTTAATTTCTCTAGGTCCATTTTAAGACCATGGATTTTGAAACAACAAATCCCAAGTACACTAACTCCTCCTTCACAAAACTGCACTTCTTCAAGTTAATCAATATCCTCTTTCTTCTCTTAACTTCTCAAAAATACTATGAATATGCATTATATGATCCTCCAATATTTTATTCAAAATAAGAATATCATCCATGTAAACAATAAAAAGCATACCCAAAAATTGTTTTAGTACATTGTGCATGGGCCACATTAATTTGTTTGGTGCATTGGTTAGCCCAAAAGACATTACTAACCCCTCATACAAGTTGTCCTTTATTTTGAGGGTTTTTTTCTCATTCATCTCTCTCTCTAATTTGGAATTGGTGATATCAAATCTTTAGAATTATCTTTGTGAGGTACACAACTCCACTTAGACAATCCATAATGTCATCAATCATTGGCAAAAGGAATATATACTTGATAGTAATCTTATTGATAGCTCGAGAGTCTATACACATCCTTGATTCTCCATTTTTATTTGATGCAAGTATTGTTGGTACCACATATTGACTAAAACTCTCTTGAATCAACCATTTCTATAACAACTCTTGCACTTGACTAATCTTTGTCACTATTAGTAGCTATTAGGTACAATATCTTGAAACTCATCCAACAAATTTGTAACTTCCACAGGTATTTCTTCTACTTCTTTGTTAGCTTTAGGAATTAAAGAAAAACATATATGTTGAGGCTTCATTCAATCTAGATCTTTCCTTCCATCAACTAGAAATATTTTTGTATTACTACATACCATTTCCTTTGTCTCCTTCACTAGCTTTGGCTTGTGAAGAACTCCATCCTTTATCAAAGATTAGGTATTTGCATATCCATCATGTACTACATAATGATGAAATTGACATGGTCTCCCTTACAACATATGAAACACATCCATAGGCATAATATAACATAATACCTCGTCATGATAGTTTCCAATCTTGAACTTTATCAAATATTGATCATTAACGAAATCCTTTTAATCCTTCTGCAACTAAGTGATCTAATAGGGATTTTCGTGCGTTCTTCTTTCTAACATCAATTTACTAACCATTTCCTCTAAAACAAGGTTATCAATACTACCACCATGTATAATAAAATTGTAAACTTTACCATTACACTTACATCTTGTGTGAAATAGATTCTTCCTTTGGGTTGGTTCTTTCTCATCATTCAAAAAGTCTCTTCTAGTAGCACAAAGCTCTCCTCTCTCTACATCTGCGAAATGTGAAGACCCAACATATTTATTTACATGGGCAACTCATACCCTTGGCTCTTCTTTTTGTCCTTGCTTAATGTTGGGGACACTCATCTAGGCTCTATGTCCTTTTCCACACTCAAAACATGTTCCAATAAAGCCTTCTCTTCCTTTTCCTCATCCTCTTCCTCTTTTATCTCCATTATTTTGATCGTGGGGATAGTAGGAATTGTTTCCCTTTTGAATATGTCTGCTACTAGATTCTTCATTCTTCTTGTGATCTTCATTGCCAACTCCATGAGACCATCTACCAATCTTTCCACCACAAGTTCTTCCATTTTTCTTTCTCTCAAATATTCTATTTGGCTACTCCTCTACCTTCAAAGAAAATTGATATGCATCTTCAATGGTGAAAATTCTTACGAAACTCAACTCTTCTTGAATACTCATCTTTAATAAATTTATGTAATTAGAAAATTTCGCCTTGTTGGCCTCAGAATGGCCTATTCTAATAAGGGCTTGATACAACTCTTTTATATATTCTTTGATAGATTTTCCTTCTTCCTTCAACCCTTGCATCCTTTTCAAAAAATCAAGCTCATACTCATTCAAAAATGAACTGTCTCTTCACTTTGTCCACCATCCAATCCTATCTTGTCATTTTTGCTTTTCCTCTTCTATTTCTCTCTAATTGAATTTCTTTCCACCAAAAACTTGCATGGCCCTTTAGGTTGGTCTTTGCAAACTTGACCCTTTTATGATCGCCGAATTCTTCATACTTAAAATATTATTTCATATCATTGACTAATTGATCAACTCTTCTGGATTAAGATTTTCAGAAAATGTGGAAACTTAAATTTTAGGCATTTTTCCAATATTTGAAAGGTCGTCTAGCAACTTCATGTTCCTCTTCAAATAGTTCTCCTTCTTTAGATTCATCCTCACTTGCATCTATTGCCCTAATATCAACTCTTCTATGCAACTCCTCTTGTAGTGCATGCACTTGTCTCTAGAGGGCTCTAAAACCCTTTTTGTCACACTAGCATTTGTTCCACCGCGGTTCCTTCGTGGAGGCATTTTTCTCACTTTTCTCATAGACCCACAACCACAGTCAGAAGGTGTAAATTGCCTCACATTTGGCGATCTATTTACACACTTAGGAACATCTTCTTTGATACCACTTGGTGAAGGGTGCTCCCCTTACAAACCCAAACACACAATAACAATAGAGAAATAAACAAAAAATACAAGAAGCAAACACATGCCTTATTTTATCTCAAGGAAATGGATTAAAACATTTATAAAATAATATGCTTTAGCCACCTAAGCTTTCTTATCACATAAATCTACAAGATAGAGCCATAATTTGCTCAACGAAAACTATATTTTGTAACCCTTATTCACCCCTTTATTTAGCATCAATAATCACCTTAGAATGTTATGAAAAGTGTAACCTTTCTTCGTTTTGGTTCCCAACGGTCCATTGGTTAGTTTTTCCTACCCAAGTGGAATTTCTTTGAAACATGAATTTTGGTCGCACAACTTTCGGGAATCATAACTTTTGACATAGGTGTTTGATTTTCTATTATACTATATCGTTGGAAAGACCACAAAGAGATCTACAACATCAAATACATCTAAAAATCTATTTGTTTGGATTTTGACCTTTTCTAGGGCTTCTAATGTCCTCAAATTTTAGTTTGAAACTTCATTGGAGAAATTTCATAGGACAAAAATTTTAATATCTTTGAAACAGTGTAGGATATCGAGATGATTCTTTTAAACAACATTTTTTTTAATTTTCTTCTTGGGATTATTTTCCATGTCCATAGAAACCCAAATATCCCAACTTAGTAAAAAATGAAGGTGAATATTTTTGGTCATTTCAAGATTCTAACTATCCTACACCTTGTATGTGTCATCATGGGTTCCAAGCCAACTAAGGGAAACTACAAAACAAAATTAAATTACAAGATTTTTGGGTGATGCAAGATTACCTTTACACCATTGGATTCTCTTGCACCATTTTTCCATACATCCTGCAAACCCTTCCAATGACACACCTTCTTTGTGCATTGCATTGTACCCACATTTGGTAGTCAAAATTCACCTCGCCCTTTTTCAGATACATTATAACTTTCTAAGGTGCAAGATGTTGGTGTTTTCCATGTCCCATACCATGTCACCCACACTTTCGTGGCATAACGATTGGAAGGTTATGATAAACCATTGTGTGTACATTCATCCTAAATAGATCCCAAAATTTTATGCCTCCTTCCATGGAAGCACAGTTACCATACACATAGAAATACAGTGATCTCATCCTTGACCTGGCAAGGACTCGTTTGATTCTAACATTGCTACAATCTTGTGCATACAAATTGGGATGACACAATAAGAAACATTTTATCATTCAATGTTAATGTAAGAAATGCCAAGTTGCTCCATTTAATGCAGCATAGGAGAATATGGGGGATTGTTTATTCCTCCTTCTTACAAAGGACACATCGGTTAGGGAGCTGGAAACCTTGCGTGATGAGATTATCTTGGGTTAAGATTTTATTATGCATAATAGTTCACTGAAAGAAATTAATTTTTGGGAGGATTTGAAGTTTCCAAAATTTCCTCAAGAAATCACTATTACTGGCATCCTTCAACAACATATTGTATGTTGATTTGATAGAGAAATTTCTTTTAGGTTTAATAATAATATTAGTATTATGGTTGTATTAAATAGTAATATTGAAGTGTACTAGTAATGACATTAGAAATCATTAATGTTGTTGGTATAATTATTTATTCATCTTGGATATAATTACACTTTACTTAAGTTTACTTAGGTACATGCATAACATTTTAGTTTGGATATGAGACACTTAGGGAGATGTGCATATATTAGGAGTGTGTATGTAGGAGAATTTCTACCTTTTATCGTGTGATCTTGTTATTAGTTTATCATATCCACTTATTGTAGAGTGATAATTCTACCTTCAGTGGGTGATCCACCTCATGTGGAATATTTTACTATTTCTCCTACCTACCCCTACCTATGCTTACATCTCATTGAGCCACATGTCATTATTGTGTGATTAGTTGTCTCTTAGCCCTGCCTTTATAACCAGGCTCATCTACATTGTATGTATAATGATCGTTGATCTAGTTGATCTCTTTTTGCATCTTGAGAGGAATACAGTTTATTCTTGTCACATTTTATCTCTCTTGTCATTGTGCTATCTTGTGGTCTCTTTGATCTTGGTTACTTCAAGCATAATCTCACAAAGGTTACTATGAATAGTTAAACCATAATATTAATACTATTGAAAGAACTCGTTAATTTCATTAACGATCATAGGGATATTTTTTTCCTTGGCTAGTTTTGATAATATTAATTTCCTCATTAGTAATATAACCAATCTTAATAGTAATATCCAATCTACTATTTTTTTGGGTAGTCCAAGGTGTCCCTGCGACTCAGCCCAGTGACATAGGTTTCTCATTATGGGACAAAATGAGGCGAGACTAATCCCTAGAGATGTACCAAGGCACTCGTAAGCTAGATTCATCGGGCGAGTCCAGGCCTCAGAGTCAAACGTGAGACCAAATATCCAATCTACTATTATTAACATTAATATTATTAGCATTAATATGGTTAGAACAAATAATAATTAATGTTATTAAAATAACAATGACATTAATAACTTTATCATAGGTAGATTAAATAATAATACTAATGTCCATTTTCCAAGGTTATTAAGTTAGTGTAATAGCAATAGCAATGCTAATGAAAGGTTTTTGTATCATCATCAGGTTATTTTAAATAATAGCATTCATATTGTTAGGTAAAATAGTAGCATTAAGGTTATTAAGAATTAAAATGTCATTGACATAAATCCAAAATGATTGGTTAAGGTGATGACATTATTGTTGTTAGTATTAACAACTTAATTGTGAACAATTATAAGCAACGAGTTATTATACTAACATGATTCTTGTTAGAATAGTGCAATGATTAAATTACTATGTCAACATAGTGATAACTTAAATGTTATGAATATTGTTGTGTTGAATCTAGAAAGTGGAACAAGGTATCTAGGATTAATAACACATTTACCAATGAATGATAATAACAATGTTACAACAATGATGTAAATTTAGATTAAATAAAAATTAAATTTTGAATCAAGGTGATGAAGTTGGACAAAGTCATTAGTAGGATCAGGATTACCGTCCTCTGGTAGCAAGTTTGGACAAAAAAAAATTAGTAGGGTTTTAGTTGCATTTTGCCTTAGTTAAAAATTAGGCATTACAATATCTTCTAGATAGATGTATTTATGATATATTTCTAGCTTTTGTTTGAAAATTTATACAAAAGATGTGATCTTTTAAGAATTTGGTTACAATTTTTTGGTTTATTCAAATATGTGTGAAGTTAGGTGGACAAATGACTAATGAACAAAAAAATGTGAAACTTGTAAACATATAATTACATTAGAATATATAAACAAAAATAAATCAAAAACTAAATTAAAATGACTCAATAAATACTTTTTTCAACATAAAGAATATAGCAACAAATAATATTACAAATTGAATTTGAAAGAACAATAAATTATAATAATATAATTAATATTGTGAAAAATAAATCAAAACCCAGCAATGACTAAAGACTTCAAATTCAAATACCACTGAAGCTGGCTGTAAAAAACAGCAAAGCTAAGTAAAACATTTGAATCGAAGCAAAAAATTTCAATTTTTTATTATATATACTAAAGCGTCCGATTATTTAGAGATATAATCCCGACTAACTTTAAATCTATTGTTTTCTTCGTTGACAATAATTTTTATTCGATCTATTAAGCTCCAGATTTTCTATTGAAAGCGTAATAATATTTATATGTCCGGGTCCATCGAAATTGTATTTCATTTTTTAAATGAAAAACTGAAGTTTAGTTGAATTGGAGACAAAAATATTACATGTGATCAAAATTTAACTTTTTTTTAATTCTAGAAGATTTGAACTCAGCATCATATAGGTGCCTACAATATCTACTTTGTCATTAAATCAAGAGACTTTTTAACAACTTTGATTATACCACTCCCTCTTACAACACAATTCACAATATATACTTTATATGGAATCATGGTTGGAGAGTAATTATTACATAGTTACATTATTAGGAAAATAAAAGATTAGTCAAAAATAATTAGGCCAGATAGAGGCATATAACACCTAAGTCATTCTCGTAGATAAAAAAATGATCTTTGAATCTTGCAAGATTTATTTAGTTGTTTTTATATAGTGAAAGTTTTAATGTATTGAAAAAATTATCTAAGGTCAAAGCATAGACAAGGGGTTTGATTTTATTCATGGATGCAAATTATTTTATAATATAATATAAAATTTCATTATTAAAATTATAATTAATATTTAAATTTATTACATCAAAAGTGTATTATACACACATGGGTATAAAAATGTCTATAATGAAAATTACAAGAATTTAATTTGACATGTTTGTTACACTTAAATGGATGAAAAATAAAAATAAATTATTTATTAAATTTTATCTTATTTTATCTTCAGTTCCACCTCTCAACTCCCACTCACTCTGAGTTTAACTGATCAATCAATTTTGTTTAGATCTCCATCATGCAATCCATTAACTTCATAATTATCTTAATCAATTCATTAATCGAATCTTCTCATTAGATCATTGCCATTGATTGATATGAAATAATATATAAAATAGTAGTATAACAATAGATTAGATGTAATATTATGAATAATGAAGGATTAAAAGTGTGCCTATATAAAATCAACTCTTTTCTCAATAAGCAAATATATAATGCTTATGCTTATATTATGCTTATGCTTTGGTTTAGGTAGTCATAGTGTCATAAGGGAGAGTGGCTCTCCATGGGGGTTGAGATCCTAAGTGATTGCCAACACAACCCATTGGGAGAGTTGTTTTAACAAGTGATAACCTTAATTATGTGCATAGGGGTTTGGGTAGTATTTCATATTAATAAAGATAATCGTAATGCCCCACTCATGGCCTTTAGAGCTTGTTTAGGCTCAAGATGAGATTGGGAAGGTACGATCAACTACCTTGTCCTCACGAAAGGTTGTTGGTTCCACATGAGTCTTGTATGAGGGGCCAAGATCAGGAGAGACTACTAAGATAACCCAAGATGGGGGTCGGAGTCTATGGAGACTACCAGGATAATCCATACAAAGGCTATGTGATCACACTCTTCCCTTGTGAGCACTAGTGTCCTACTGTTGTGTTGTATTTTGTAAGTCCTCTAGAGTTGTCTTTGTTGAGTTTTTCTTATTATGTTTTTCATCGTTGTGTTCCTTTCTTATTGTTATTATATTTCTATTAAAATCTTCACCAAAGAAAAAAAATCTATTAAGACTAATTATTATTATTATATTATTATTATAATATTATTTTGACGAAGTTTACTACTAGTATGATGGAGATAAAAAGAGTTGATTAATAGATAAACTCATAGTGAGTGGTGGTTGAGAGGATAAAATAAATAAAATATTTATTTTAGTTTTTCAAGCATTTATTTTAATTTAGGTTATTTAAAGTTATTTAAATTATTTTATTGAAGTGATAGTAAAACTAATTGTAATTACGATGGGTGTCAATTTTAATCACATGGGGTTTTTAACTTCGCTAATGTATCAATCCATTTTGTGAGTATTGATATGCCTTTTGGCATAATAAAATAAAAATATAATGATATGATAATATAATAATAATAATAATAATAATAATAATAATAATAATAATAATAATAATAATAATAATAATAATAATAATAATAATAATAATAATATAGTTTTAATAGATTTTTTATCTCTGGTTAATAGTTTAATAGAAATATAATAATATAATAATTTTTAAAGTGAAATAATGAACGAATATAATATATTTGGTATCGTTTACCTATGTTCCTCTATAGATAAGTATGTTTGTACTATTATTAATTTGATCCCTATGTGTTAGGAGGAGACAATTCCCTCTATTAAAATAGACAAAAATTATGGAATCATGTGCACAATGTACATCATTCCATCTACAAATTCATAGACCCATTCCATTTTTCAATATACCCCTATAACTAGACTTTTCTAATAGGGTCAGATTTATTTCTAATATTTCTATATAAATACATTTACAAGGGTATCATCCCTATCAATATTATTATAGCAATTTGCATCTTTCCACAAGTGCGGACACCAACCTTGATGTGAAATGGGATGCTTTTCTTGTTCTTTTTGCACCATCATCTTAATATTTAAAATAGGATTGACCTATCATTAGGATACCTAGGCAACTTATATGGTGTGTTACAAAATCATGCCACCCTGATGTAGGAGAAGGTTTTGAACTAGATATATTGATCTCCCTAGTTCTTCAATTCTATTGTGGCCAATCATTCTCAAATTTCCTAATAATAGAATAAGTAAAGACATTATTCACTAGACAATAGTTTTTTCACTTTGATATATTTAATATTCCTTAACTATAGAGAGATAACTCTTTTGAGTCAATGAAAGGTAGCTTGATCACGTCTATATTATCTCGAGTGAACAAATGATGAGAAAATATTATTCCCCACAATGTCACCCTCATTGTTTAGATTACATTGGCAAAGAAAGTCTTATAATCCTAGCCATAATGCACATGGCCATTCATCCAAAGAGAAACACCAATAGTTTTGATGATGATGTCTAGCACTGGCTCTTCAAACATATAGAATTGTTTGAGCCACTAGCTATAAAAGATGACCTTTTGCATCACCTAAAGTAGTAAATGTCAACTTATTCAGTCATAGGCCCTATTGGTATATAAATATATAAACATGCAACATTTTCTAGATTCCATTATGGATAATGGTTTCATTAGTTAAGTTAATACCATCCATAATTCTCTTCTTAGAGTAAACCCATTATGATTTTCTTCTACAATTTTGTTTAATAATTCCTTTAATATTTCTTCTATCACCTTTGATAAGATCTTGTATATAGTATTGCACAAAAAATCAGACTATAACCCACAAATTAATGGCAAACACTTTTCTTTAGAATAATAGATATTACCATTTTGTTGATGTATTTTACAAACTTGTTCTTGACCTCGAAATCTTCCACCAATTCCCATACCTCTTTACCTACAATGTTCCAACATTTGTGAAACAAGAACTAAAAATTCATCTATCCCTAGAGGATGATCAGGATGAAGCTAAAATCTATCACCCTGATTTCTTCCTCTATGAATGTAGCCATAAGAATGAAATTGTTTGCGTCATTCACCAAATTTATAATGTGCTCAAAGATTATTTGATTATTAGCTTGAATAGACCCCTTATTCAAGGATAGCATATTCTTAAAGATATTGACAATTATATTAGTAATATCTTTACTACCTATAACATATGTTCCTAGCCTATCCTTAATTTTGTGTTGCAAAAATAATTTGTGTTGAGATCCCCAACCTCTAACCAACTCTCTCTTGATTTATCTTTCCAATATTTCTTCTCCCTAACTAGTGATTCCAAGTCTTCAATTAATAATTCCTTCTCTTTGAGGCAATACTCCTAAAAAATTCCAAGAGAATTAATATTTTCATTCAAAGATGCCAAATCCCCCTAAACCCTTTCCATTTGCAAGAAGATGTTTTTAAAGGATGTGACATTCCTTTCATTTAATTTCTTCTTGACATGAGCTAGCTTTCTATAAAATATGGAGCTCTTAGTGCCTCTCAAGTAAAAAATTTCATTCCAACATTTCTTGATGAGATCCAATAGATCTTCCTTCCTTAGCCACATCTTTTCAAAATTAAAATACATCTTTCCATGTCTCAAATCTTTAAAAATTTCCAGCATCACTAGAAAATAATCTAAAAGTGAAATCTGATTTCAGAGTGTTTATCTTTGATCTTGTTTGATAGTATAGTCATTCTGTGGAAACAAGGAAATGATCCAAGCACTTTTCAATGTTAGCGAAGCCTGCTCTTCTATTAGTTCAAGTGTACAATCCATTCTTTGATTGTCGATCACATAAATTATTATCATCTACAAAGGTCCTAAAGTCAACAGTAGCCACACTTTATCTACAAATACCTCCACTTTTCTCTTCTAATCTCAAGATTGCATTGAAATATTCCTCCAATATCACCTTACCACCTCAAATATACTCCATTTTGATGGATAATTCTTCCCAAACTCCCCTCTTATCTTTTTTTTAATGTGCCCATAAATATTAAATAAAAAGAAAGAGATGTTAGAGTAATATAGACTAACCTTATTGAATTGCTAGTTTTTGTGCACCTCAATTTCTATAATTTTTACTCTCATAGGATTTCATAAAAGAGAAAACCTCCAAAAAGTCTGATGAACTCACTAAAGTGCCATCCCATGACCTATAATTCTTTAGTAATTTTTATAAATCTAAAGACATTAATTTTCTTTCTTGCAATAAAATCACATTGAACAAAATTTAATTTAGATGGTTCTTCGTTGTGTGTCATTTGCAAGGAGAGTCTTAGCCCCTAAAATTACAAGTGGTGATCTTCATTTCTCTCCAAGGGAGGTGCTTCCTCCCCTAGATCTTAGCATGTAATCCTTAATGTTGGATAACCTATACTCTAAAGCCAATTATTCCCTCTTTTGTTTGTTATTTTTTCGTCCCTTCTTCTTCCCAACCATTGTCCTCTTCTTTAGAACCTTGGCAATAGGTTGAATAATTCATAATTATTCTGTTAAATTTACAATTTTATCTTGATCTAATGTCTCCTCCTTAGACCATACTCACCCTCTAAGCCATCCTTTGCTGGAAAAACATCCTCTATGGGGGATATATCCTAAGAATAAATATTTTCTTAGTTGTTTCACATGATGGAATCATGACTAAACACCTCATTATCCTCTACCACCTTCTCTTTCAATCCTTCTTGTCTCTTCACATTCAGATTGGGAAACTTGACCTTGGCAATAACTATCATCTCTATTAGATTTTTGGTTTTTAGTTGCTAGTCTACTTTCTACACTTGTGGCCTCTCCTTCCTGGGGAAATTTTCCTACAAGTTCTTTAGGTTTTTTCACTCTATTTAGTAGAATTTTCCCTCTTCAATGATAGTAGGTTGGACCCATTCTCCAAATGGGGTTCAATGTATAGTTCAATGAGAATCATATTAATATGACCTACCTTAATTCTTGAAAATAGATATGAATTGAAAGATTTATAGCTTTTATCAATCTCCACCATGATCCCTATACTATCACATAGTCCCTGGAGATATTTGTCCTTCTGAACTTTGAGGGGGAGATTGTATAACTTGATTGAAATTGCTTTAGATTGTTAAATAAAAACCCATGGATTGAAATTAGGTTTCGTCTGGTAGACATACATGGTCAAATTTTTAAAGATCGATGGACCATTCTCTAGTACTCCATTCCTTGCTTCCTTTCTCCAGAACTCTACATAGAAGAATCCTTTTAGGATAAATTACAGAGTGGAGTCAATCGACCAATGATCCTTTATTCAATTAATGGTCCAATACCTATTGAACTTTCTTCCAAACCTATCAATAACTCCATTCTCTTTCACATTTGCTACAAACATGTTTTATTGGATGAAAATTATGACTCACTTTCTCATGCTCTACTTATCACCTTCACCACCTCCACCCTACTATGCCTTCTTTTTCAATCATCTCTACACACCTTTGAACAAATACAATTTATATTATATTATATTATTATTTATGTGATTTTATGATATTATTTACATTGTGTTTTTATTTATAGTATATTTAATTATTATTTATATTCTTAATT
Organism: Cryptomeria japonica; assembly: GCF_030272615.1. NCBI lineage: Eukaryota > Viridiplantae > Streptophyta > Pinopsida > Cupressales > Cupressaceae > Cryptomeria > Cryptomeria japonica. Next base: position 777,371,715 of record NC_081411.1, on the reverse strand, counting down.
AGATAATTATAGTATATTGTATTATATTATTATTTACATTTTTTATATTCTATCCATTGTATTTTTAATATCTTTATTAATTTTTAATGTTATATTATAGTTATATTTTTATTTTTGATTAAGGGAAAACAGGTTTTGAGGGGACCAGAAACCCCTTACACTAGGTTTTGAAGGGACCCAAAACCCTCAAATTTTTCTAGTATCTGGAACCTACAGAGAAACTTCTGCTAGTAAAGATAGGCACATTAAGTCAACAAATCATAACAACCAAACTGGTCAGTGCCAGCTAGAAGCTAGCACTACCACAAACAAGAAAAAGCCAGCCAGACTAAAAGAAAATCATTATAAAATTTGTTGGCAACACAACCTAATCCTATTAGTGTAGTTGATGAACTCTCACATCCAGAAATCAGGGATTTTTTGGTTCCACCCCCATATGCATAAAAATTAATCAGCAAAAGGCTAACCTTTCCCTTAACCAAAAACCAGCACAAACTAAGCTAGGCACTTCAAAACTGTCAGCATCCAACCAAACATAAAAATAAAAAAAGGGGGTTTTGAAAAGATCCCCTAACCTTCCAATTGGGTTTTAAAATGGCTCCCAAAACCATCAAACTGAACAAAAAAAACCACAAAAGATACTTCAGAAACCCCACTTCAATAGGGGAAAGAGAAAGAAAGGCAGCTAGCCTACCATCCTTGGTTCTCTTGCAAAGACAAAATCGGGCATCAATAGCCCTACACAAATCCAACCCACCCTCCATAATACTATCCAAGAGACCAAGAAGTCCCTTAACCACCCAATCACCATGCAACCACTCCACCTCCATAGGAGGGCACATTACCTCAATAGGAAAGTCATGGAAATGAGCAACAAGAAAACAAGCCCTTAGAAAGGTACCAACAAGAGAAGCATCAAGGGTGCACACCAAATAATCAGGTTTGTTGCAAGTGTTCAACTCCATCACCAAAAGAAGAAACCCCACCTCAAAAGGGGAAATGTTCATCAGAGGGAGAAGCCACACCAACAACAACCTTAGATCCAACCAGCCTCTGTTAGGCAAAAAAACCTCCAAAACGGAAACTCCAGCTCTAGCCCTAGAGAATATCTCCACCTCAATAGGTTATAACATCACCATTACAGGCCTAGAGAGAAAAAAAGGGAGCCAAAAAGACATTGTAACCATAGGAAAATCCACCTAAGTCCCATCCATCTCCATAGGAAAGGAGAACAACTCATGAAGAGAAGTCGGGGTAAATATCCAGGAAGAGATAGTGATAGAAAGGCTCAACAAAGGACCCACGAAAGGCCCAGACCACACAAAACAAACCCCATGAAACATAGGACCCACGAAAGGCCCACACCGCACAAAACAAGCACCATCCTAGCAGGCACTAGCAGGAGACAAAGCCTCCATCGCAAGGTTACCAAAGGAAGAGCACACACCAAAGCAGCCCCTGCAAGGACCAAAGACAACGACAGGGAAGGGAAGAGGGGGCCCCAAATGCTCTAGCAGCCACCCCCAACTGCAAACCACCCTCTGTTTCTACCCATCGCCATCTGCATCTTTGTTTTCCCCTCCATCATCTGCTATTTCAGAAGAGACGCAATCCCTCGAAACCCTAGCAGAGCTTCCTAATGCTCTCCCGCCCATCTGAAAGTTTATAGTTATATTTTTGTTATTCATATTATATATTAAAATTATCTATATGATGTTCTTAATATTTATATATTATTATTATATTATATCACAATTATATATATATATTTTATTTTAATTTATATTATTAATATTTTTATAATATTTTATTATTTTAAATGATTATAACATTATTTAAATTATTTATTGTATTAAATTATATTATTATAAAATAATTATATAATATTATATTATATCAAATTTATATTATTATTATTACTATTTATTGATTGGTAAAAGTGGACTAGGGGTTTGTAACTTTTTTGATGCAGAAGCACCGGTCTAGTTCTTACCAGTTGAGTAGTTTTTAGTGGAGTTGCTTGAGAGCGTGGCATTTCTTCATGTTTGAGAATTGAGCATTGTGGTTTTGGGTTTATTCCTTTGTGTTCATGGTATTTACCATGTTTGAGTTTTATAGCATTTGGCTTTGTTTACGGTGAGATGTGGATTCTGGTATTGTTCCGGTTGATGTGTTCTTACCGGTTAGCCTAGGTGTATGTTGAGCGAAGATGATTTTGAGTTGCGGTTGATCGCCGTGACTTGCAGATCATTTGAGGTATTTCTTTGGGCCTTGGCCGGTATTCCCGGAGGTCTATGCATCGTTTTATGTTTTGGATTTGTTCTTGAACTGACATGTTACCATTGCACGTTTCATGAATCAGTTGGTCTTTGGGACGACTTGATTAAGTTGTAATTATTTGTGGGTGATATATATATGGAAGGTTGTGAATCATTTGAAGACAAGAGAGAAGTTAGAAGATTGAAGACAAAGACTTGAGATTGATCTAAGATGTAGAACTAGCAAGATTCTGATGCAATAGGACTAAGGCTGGAAGGTTGAGGTCCGGATTAAGATAGAGCCAATAGACTTTTACCAGAAGCTGATTTGATATGAGGATGATCTGCGGATCTTGTAATTGTATTATAAGCATTGTTTGTATCTTGGATGGTGATCCAGCACATGACATGTATAATTCTTCAGATTGTAATAAGATTCATTCATATTGTTTACCAATTATGTGTTCTTTCTTGTTACCGATTGTTCTTCCTACTGTTTCTGGCACTTTGGTAGCGGTTACTGGTATGCTTTTCATGGTTTATGTGTTTAGTTGCAAGGTTGGGTTGTCCTTCATTGGATCTCCCTACCTTGACTATGTCTAATGGTATCAGAGCTGGTTCATGAAACTATTGTTGGATAGAGTGTTGTTTGGGCATCGGTTGGCTGGAGGGAAGATTGAGACAACTTGTGGACTTGTTCAGATCGCCGAACGTGATGCAGAAAAAGGTTTTTAGGTAGACCGCCAATCCTAGATCTTGAGCTTGAGGTAGTTAGTGGGTGGAGACTTGAACAGATCGTCAATTGAGGCAGGTTGCAGTTCGTATTGGTAGATCATCGTGGAGAGGCAACCGGAAGTTGTGGTTAGATCACCAAATCCCTAAGGCAGTTGCAAGTACCTATAGACCAATCACCAAACCAGATCAAGTGATGGGACTCACCTTTCAAATTAACCCCGAGAGTCTGATGTAGTAGTATCGGTCTAGTTCTTACCGGTTGAGCAGTTTTTAGTGGAAGTTGCTTGAGAGCGTGGAATTTCTTCATGTTTGAGCGTTTAGCATTGTGGTTTTGGGTTTATTCCCTTGTGTTCATGATCTTTACCATCTTTGAGTTTCATAGCATTTGGCTTTGTTTCCGGTAAGATGTTGATTCTGGTATTGTCCTGGTTGATGTGTTCTTATTGGTTACCCTAGTTCTATGTTGAGCGAAAATGATTTCAGGTTGCAATTGATCTTTGTGACTTGCAGATCATTTGGGGTATTTCTTTGGGCCTTGGCCAGTATTCCTGGAGGTTTGTGTATCATTTTATGTTTTGGATTTGTTCTTGAGCCGACCTGTTACCATTGCATATTTCATGAACTGGTTGTTCTTTGGGTCGACTAGATTAAGTTGTAATTATTTATGGGTGGTATATATGGAAGCTTGTGAATCATTTGAAGACAAGAGAGAAGTTAGAAGATTGAAGACAAAGAATTGAGATTGAGCTAAGATGTAAAACCGACGAGATTCTAATCTGGTGGGACTGAGGCTGGAAGGTTGAGGTCCAGATTAGGATAGAACCAATAGAATGTTATCAGAAGCCAATTTGATATGAGGATGATCTGTGGATCTTGTAATTTCATGGTAAGAATTGTTTGTATCCTGGATGGTGATCCAACATGTGGCATGTATAATTCTTTAGATTCTAATAAGATTCATTTATATTGTTTACCGATTATGTGTTATTTCTTGTTACCAATTGTTCTTCCTATTGTTTCTAGCACTTTGTTACCAGTTACCGGTATGCTTTGCATGGTTTATGTGTTTAGCTGCAAGGTTGGGCTATCCTTCATTGGATCTCCCTACCTTGACTACGTCACCTTGTATTAATTTCAATACTTGTGTTAAAATAAACCTACTCCATCACTAATTTCTACAATCCTTACAACAGTTTTTGTTGGGAGAAGATTACTACTAGCCCTCACAAATGTTTTAAATTTATCTAGATAATAAATCTTCTTAACCCCTTTCTTGAATAGTCTCCAAGTCCACTATAGTTTGATCCTCATTTCTTCAGCATTAAGATCCCATAGCCCAAGCACCAAGCCAAATCCAGGCATTCCCATGGATATTTTCTGTAGTCTCTTATACCATATCCATATTCTCGCTACCAACAATTTTCTTAGCTACACAAATTCACCACAAAGGATATAATCTACACTACAAGGGTCAAGAAGTGCTCATATACTTCATGATGGATGTGACATAAGCTCCAAGAGTTAGCACCAATGATCTTGCTAATGAATTCACACACTTCATCATTTCACAATATGAATAGGGAAACAATGTTCTCATCATGAGACTCATCCACACACCTTCACCTAAATCCAAAGCAATAAGCCATCTTTAAGAATGCATTCTCAACTCAAAATTCTCACTAATATATCATGCTTCAATGGGTACAAGAAGCATCCCATATCTATACAAAATATCAATGGTCTATCAAATGGATCAAAGTTTGTGAAGGGAGCAAGATATTTTTAGGGTATTAAGGGAAACTGTTCAGCAATAAACAATATTTAATTTAATGCAAAAAATAGAGGCAAAAATAGCCAAGCACAATAAAACAAAAAATTAATGAGGTTCACCCAATGTGGGCTACATCCATTAGAGAAACAATTGTTAACTTCTTTACTACTATCAAATGAAGAGAAAATTACAATATGATGATCTATCCATAATACAATGCCCTCATAAAATAGGGTTTCCTTCTAGGATTCACAATGACAAGTTCAAAATGAAATTTCGTATTATATTATTATTATCATTATTATTTTTATTTTTTATTTTTTTGATAGGTAATGGGCCGAAGTCGATAAGGTGTACATACCCTACCCCCTTGTTGGATTTGAACTTGTGACCTCTCTTTCAAGAGCACAAGTTCTCCATCACTAGGCCAACTCAGGTTGTACATTATTATCATTTTTATTATAGTTAATATTAATTTTCCTTTAATTTATAATTAGAATTAATTTATTTGTAATAAGAATATAATATAAGAGTATAATAATAATAATATAATTATGTTAATATTATTACTATATTTTAATAACATATAGTAACAATTATGTTAATATGATAAAAATATACTATATAATTGCATAATTATATTATTATCACTATTATATTGTATTATATTATTTAATATTTTTTAGATGATTTCAATGTTTACTAGGCTATCTATGTTAATTAATCTATATAAATAATGCAAACAGATATCTTATGGAGGCTTTCATTTTTATATTTAGGTAGTAGAAAATAAATTTTAGTGAAACAATGGAAACTAAATTTTAATGATACATATAGGGACAATGAACTGGAAAAAGTATTGGCAAGGACTCATGGTGTTGAAGGAGATGAACACAAACAAAAACAATAAGAAATAAAAAATGGTGAAATGGCTGCCCCCTTGAGAGGACGTCCAAAGCTAAAATTTGGTGGGTCATCAAAGGGTAGCTCTAGTCTTGCTAGTATTGGAAGAATTAATCTTGATGATCATGTCTATCTTGTCTAGGCTTTGTCTTAGAGGATTGGAATGGCCATGAATAATGAGACTAAGATGGAAATCCTCACAGATGATCTTTGGATATTTAAGGATAAAGGTCTGGATAAAATATACATAGAAGGAGACTCAATAGTATGTATCAATGTATTAAAGATTTAAGACATCCAATTGGAAGTTGAAAGCTTGGATCTAGAAAATATAGAATTATCTTAGAGGGAATGAAGTGCTTATCTATCACACATGTATATTGAGACACATATGGCTAATGGACCTTTTGGGTAACGTGAGCATTTTTCAAGAAGAGAAGGACATCTTGGATTGTTTCCTAACTTCTTGGGATGGTTTAGATAAGAAATTGATGTTGGATTGGTGGAAATTGAATAAGAACTAGGGTTGCCATACTTTTTTGTGTCATATGTTTCTCTAATGATGCTCTCCATATCTTTCCAACATATTATGCCAACTCAATTTCATGTACAGAATGCAAATGACTAGGGGCATAGTATGTGAAATTTTTATGGATCCTCTACATCTATTGGGTCTCTTGGTTGTCTTCCTATATATAACTATGCCTCCCTTTTCTTGGATGGTGTTTGTGTCATATGGTGTCCTCCTCCTTCTCTATTCGCCTTGTGTTCTTTTTTCTCACTCTGGTCTTCATGAAAAGTACTATATACAAAGGCTATGAGATCAAATAGATGTGAACAGGCTTCTCATTTTTTCTTTGGCTTTTGATGCATTTGCAATGAGAAAACCAAGGACTAGTAGCTTCATATATTATTCAAGGTTGAGGATGAAGACATGAAAAAAGTGATTGTTAATGTCTTTGGTGAGAATAGGTGGTTGAGCATGTATGTCCATGATGGATTGGTTTATGAGATCTTTCATGTCAGTGTAGTGAAAATTATGAAAGCACTTACATGGGGTATTATAATGGCTCATAATTTTTTGGTGAGTGATAATGTGTGTACAATTAAAAGGGCTATCCCCTCCTACGATATTCCACCCAAGTATGGGCTTATGGTGGGCATCTTTGATCATGCTAAAAACAATAAGAAAAAAATATCTGAGCAACCTTCTCTCCATACAGAATGGATTTAAAAGAGGAATTTAGGAAATTTTGCCAACTACATTAGTTTGTTTGGGAACCTATTCTCTCCCTATTAGGTATATAGGGTTTATTAATTTGTTGATGACCTAATGCACATCATGCATAATATTCTATAAATTTCTTTTGATGTTTATTGAAGGGAGCTACCCTTATGGTAGCACTTACCAAGATAATAATAATATAAATAAAAATACAAGTTTGATATAATAGTAATAATAATAAAGTTATTATATACTACAATATGATAATATAATATAATAGCATAATATGATTAATAATACAAATAATAACATACTCATATAAATCAAAAAAAATATAATGAAAACATTAATAACACAAGAAAACAATAATATAAATAAATTATAATAATATAACTATAATTTAATATAATAAAACTACCATATTAAAATTATCTTAAATAAAGAATAATAAAGATATATAAATATAATTTAATAAATATAATGTAAATATATAATAAATATAGTATAAATGATAATAAATATAACTCTAGACTACACTAAGGGCCACAAATGGGTCCCCTCTTGTCTGAGTAGACAATGTTAAGGTTGAGATGGTATAGGAGTTAGGAGAAGAAATAAAAAGCTGAGTCATGGAATCTCTCAAGTGAAGGGACATTTCAAAGGAGTTGAGGTGTGCACAGAAAATAAGAGGAAAGTTGAACAATGGTGCAAAGAAAAAGAAAGAAAAATGAGATTAAGTTTAACAAACAATTTCCTTCCCACATTAAAATCATAGTTTTACTGCTTGTTTTGGTGTTTTGTTTCTTGTCCATGGGGTCACAGTAGTAGGGCAATACCTATTCGTGACTGTAAGTTAGTAGGAGATAGTTTGACATCTTGTACTTATTTTGTTGTATCCTTGTTGATAGGGCATGATTTGCATCCCAATGTTTTTTCAATATTATTATAAGTCCGACTTCCTTAAGCCAACTTAAATTAATCAAAAAATAATAATAAAATATAAATAATAATGTAACATAAATGTAATATTAATAATAAGAAAAAATAAATATAGATATAATATAAATAATAATAATATAATATAATATAAATAATTTAAATATATGTATCAATCTTTTTATAAAGATTTTTTTATTTATATAGAAGAAAAACATATTATGTAATATTCTTTATATTGTAATTTTATTTTTATTATATATTATAGTATTATTATAGCTAATATTAATTTTAATTTATTTCTTTTTACTAATAATATAATATTTTATTTTTTTTGCTCGATAAAAGGCCTAAGCCATATTTTATTAATTAATAAATATTATTACAATCCTCGCTCAATGTGGGTGTCGATAGGAAAGAGCGGAGAGGAGAAAACCTCCAGACTTGCTCGGGACCATAGGTCCAGTCAATGACTATTTGCATATAATCTTTAATAGATTCTACATTATGGCTGATTATAAGGCCTTCATAGGTACCAACCTAGTTCCCTATTGCCATCTTTTACAAATTTTGCATTTTAGTTGATCAAAAAGCCCTCCATAGCTAGCAACCTAGTTCACTGTTGTATCTTAGTTCACTTCTGCCAAATTTCCTAGTTCACTGCTGCCATATTTGCCATCTTCTGATTATCCCGTAAAAACATATTTTCAAAACAATCCTTCTGCAAAACCACTTTGTTAATTGTTAGTGCCAAAGATGAAGAGCCAATATTATTTCTGCATACTAAGTCAACATAAAAAATTGTTAGTGCCATAGATTTCTTTCATATTAAGTCAGCATCAGAAATTGTTGGCCATACTATGAAAGATTACCTAGTCTATAATAATATTAGGGGTATAAACACTGGTCAGCAAAGGGTTGATAATAACACAACCTATCTAGCGTGTACTTCCTACTCTTACCATGGTAGTCGAGACTTGTATATGTTTTAAATGTTGAAGTAAACCAATATGCCAGATTTACTTAAGTACTCCCTGTTACTGTATTCTAGTATGTGCTTGACGCTTGAGAATTCACAGAAAATACGTACCTTGTCTCTGCTAATCCTCTTGAATGCCTTTTGTGATTAAAGTCTCAAAAAATGTTTTATGAAGGCATCCAACCGACAAATGAGCATTAATTACCATCAATGGAGCCACATGTTCTGTGATTAATCCATTTAAATTAAAAATTTTCTGCTCCAATGGACCAAACAGATGTTTTCAGCATGTATTTCCTTTTAGTCACTGATCTACGAAGAATAAAACTCGAGTGACTTTCCATTGCAGTCGAGCGACAACCACTACATCACACAAATTAAGTGAAAAAAGGGAATGGGCAAACAAAAGTGAAAAATAAAAAACTTATCGGCATGACCTAGACCAATCACTCCGAAGGAGAACCAAAAGGAAGTTTAGAAGAAGGTACTCATTGGCATAACATTCATTATCGGAGGTGAGAAAAATGTTGTGCCGATAGCCGATGAGGTGATCGGTATAACCTACACCGATGAAAGACAATGTGAAGTAGACAGTAAATTTCATCAGGTTGTCAAAAAATGATTTCTCGTGCTACCCTGATACTCGATGGGCTAGATGGAAAAAGGTGGTGTCATCGGCATGACTATCCGATGACGCAACTCCAAAAAGTGGGAATACTAAGTCATTGGGTAGCTCAAACTAGGACTATCGGTGAAAGGAGTTTTGGGTTATGCCGATACCCGATAAGAAAGACAAGCTGAGCACAGAGGATGAGGTTATCGATATGACTTGCACCGACTAAGGAGAATGTGGAGCGTATGTTTTGAAATCATCGAGATATCAGACAGCATAAGAAAAGCTACCTGATACCCGATAGGGTATATATCATGATGGATGGAAATGAGGTTTCATCGAGATAGCATACACCGAAGTAAGTGACTAAAAGAGAGACAAGGTAAAGTTATCGGGATGACATCGACCCTTTGGAGGAAGACATTTTCCTCTACACTGATACCCGATGATGAATCTGAAGCAGTTATCGGGAAGGAGACCTCATCAGGGGGGCATAAGCCGATAGACCTAAAGACAGACAAGTTGGAGCCCAATGTCATCGGGTCATCGAAGAAACATAGGATGTCTTGACACCGATACGCTTTGCAACATGATGAATAAAAAGGAGGTTTCATTAGGGATGCGTATGCCAATAGACCGAAGAAGTAAAAAGATGCACAAGTATGAGGGCGATGTGATCGGGTCATCAGAGAAACATAAAATGAGTTGTTCTGATAAATCATTATTCTATGTTACCCCGATACCCGATGGACTAGGTGACAAAGGCAGTGTTATCAGCTAGACTTACTCTGATGATGTGATATTCATCGAGGTAATTTGAGCCATTGGGGAGAGGTGTTTCAGGTTATGTCGATACCCAATGAGGAAGACAACCTGAGCATAGAGGAGGAGGCTATCAGAATGATTTACACCGATGAAGGAGAATGCGGAGCGGATGTTTTGAAATCATTGGGACATCAGATAGTGTAGGAAATAGCTACCCCGATACCCAATAGGGTGATGAGGTTTCATCAAGATAGCCTATGCTGAAAGAAGTGACTAAAAGAGCACCAAGGTGATGTCATCGAGATGACATCGGCTATTCGGAAGAAGATTTTTCTGCTATGACGATACCCAATGAGGAAGCTGAGGTAGTTGTTAGGAAGGAAACCTTATCGGGGAAGCATAAGCCGATAGTTATTTTATGTTACCTCAATACCTGATGGACTAGGTGAAAAAGGCATTGTTATCGGTTGGACTTACTCCAATGATGCGATAGTCATTACGGTAACTTGAGCCATCGAGGAGAGGTGTTTGAAATTATGTTGATACCCGATGAGGAAGACAAGCCGAGCACAGATGAAGGAGAATGTGGAGCGGATGTTTTTAAATCATCAGGACATCGGATAGTGTAGGAAATAGCTACCCCGATACCCGATAGGGTGAATATCATGAGGTTTCATCGGGATAGCCAACATCGAAAGAAGTGATGTCATCAGGATGACATCGGCTATTTTGAAGAGGATTTTTCTGCTTCATCGATACTCGATGAGGAAGCTAAGGTAGTTGTTAGGAAGGAAACCTTAACAGGGGAGCATAAGCCGATAGACCTAAAGATAGACAAGTTGGACCTTGATGTCATCGGCTCATCTGAGAAACATAGGGTGTCCTGACACCCAATATGCTTTGCAACATGATGAACAAGAAGGAGGTTTTATCGGGGAAGCATATACCAATAGACCAGAGAGGTATGAAGATGCACAAGTATGAGGGCGATGTGATCAGGTCATCGGAGAACCATAGAATGAGTTGTTTTGATACCCGATAATGTGACCCGATGTACCAAATGAGATGCGGACTATGAGGAGGACTCATCAGAATAACTTTTACCCATTGGAGGAACATATTTGGAGCTATGCCGAGACCCGACAGTCTACATAGAGAGATCCCTATGTATATATGCCCATATGCATATATATCTATATACATATTTATATACTTCTATATACATGCATATATATTTATGTATACACATATGCACCTATATGCATATATCTATGTTTACACCTATATGCATATATATATGTATGCCTATATGCATATGTATCTATATCCATACTTTTATATCTATATATATATGCATATGTATGTATGTATATATAGATTTAAGATAATCCTGTTATATGTGTACAGGTGAGCATTTCTGTCACATTTGTGAAATTTCCAGCCCTATTATGTCCTTTCATTGTATGTTGTGTTGTATATATGCATATATTTGTATCCCTATATGCATACCAACATACATTGTGTATATTTATTTGCTTTGCTCTAAGAATACTGTTTATAGGTATATGCATGATTATATGTGCATATATCTATATATGTGTCTGTGTGTATCTATATATAGTTATATATGTATACGTGTGCACATATAATTATATACATACAAATATATACATACATATATACCACTATCTGTGCATATTAATATGTATACCTTCCACTATGTATGTGAATGTGTTGTGAATGTGTTGTTTTTAGGATTATATTTAAATCTATGCCTGCCTATGAGTATCCTAGTCTGAATCCCTATATGTTAATGATGTGGTTCTATTTATTTCATCTGCCCCTAAATTAGCTAGCTTATCTGCCAATGTGTTAGCTTCTCTATATATGCGATTGAGAGTGTAATCTGAGAAGCTTTCCATTAGAGAAAGGGCTCTATCCAATAAACTTCTGAGCTCCCAGTTTGGCATTGTCCTTGTCCTTATTGCATTAACTATGATGGCTGAGTCCCCTTCTATTTCCAATTTGGATATTTTTGACTGTTTGCATAGGTTTAAACCCTCTATTAAGATCAACAATTCTTCTTTATTGTTGGTGCAATGCCCTAGATATTGGGATCTCAATCCAATACATATCCCATCATGTGAATGTATTATACATCCTACCCTTGCCTCCCCTGGAATGCCTCTGGATGCTCCATCAAAATTGAGATTACACCATCCAATCTTCGGGGGAACCCATTTCATGCTTTTCTACCATCGGTCTTGTCTCCGTTCCCCTTCCCCAAGAAAGGAGGGATTTTAATCCCCTTCCACTACTTTCTGATGTAGTTATCCTAGTTTGTAAATGTCTTGTCATGTTGTGGAATGGTCGTATTCCTATTATTGGAGGTTTTGTGATGGAGGCTTCTATTTTTGCTATCAAATTTTCTACCTTCATTTTTGTCTCTTGGAAAATTCTCCTGTTCCTCTCCTTCCAGATCTCCCAGATTACTATTGTTGGGCTGCATATCCATAAATTGTGGAATATTCTGTTCCTTTTGATGATTGGCCAACTTCTGAGCCAATCCTTTAGGTAAGGGATGAGGGCACCTAACCAACCTAGTTTTGCCATCAGCCAACACCAACATTTTTGTGTGTAGTTGTAGGTTGTGAATATGTGATCATTTGTTTCCTCATCTTTCTTGCATAAGAAACAAATTGAGGGTCCTTCATAACCTCTAAGTTTAAACTTCTCCATAGTTAGGACCTTCCCCTGAAATGCCACCCATGCAAAGAAGCCAGCTTTTGGGAGACCAAATTTGTCCCAACATATTGTGTTAGGGATATAGTCCTTGATATTGTTTGCCTCATCATATATGGTTCTGAAACCATCTTTGTAGTTGTATTGTCCATCCTTTGATCTCGACCAAATAAGCTCATCTGGCCCATGTTTGAATGTTATTAATCTGCCCTCAAGAATTTGCACCAATTCTCGATCATTGTTGTCCACCAAGAATGGGAGCATGTTTTTCCATTCCCATCCCATTGTCGATTTTCGTGCCAATGTCAATCCCTTATATGATTACCCCATAAAGATTTCATTTGGTCTTTTATACTGGTTGTGTTCATTAGACTGTCTATTGAGGGGTAACCCCCCATAAATCTTCCCAGAACAAGGCGGTTTTACCATCACGAATATCCCAGGATAAGTGGTTCTCTATGAGCGACCGACTTTCTTTTATAAAGTTCCAGATTCTAGATCCCTTGGGTGGGTTTGTTTCCCTAAATACTGCCTCTCTCTGATTTTGTGATATGTATTTTCTCCTAAGGATTCTTTCCCATTTGGCTTCTGAGGATGTGTACATTCTCCATGCCAATTTTTCCCCTAACGCTTTATTTTTCCATAGTAATTTTCTTATTCTCCTGCCTCCATCACTATTTTCTCGACATATCTTTTCCCATGATATCAGTTTCATTTTTTTTTATCCTCTGCACCATTCCAATAGAAATCTCTAATTATTTGAGTTAGTTTCTTATATGCCCCTTTTGGAAGTGGAATACATGATAAAAGATAAATAGGCATTGCTGCTAATACTGTTTTTATGAGAGTTAATCTTCCTGCCCCTATCAGCCATAAGGCTTTCCAAGATGACAACTTCTTCCTTACTTTTTTAATTAGGGGATCCCAAAGTTTATTGGTTATGATACCTTTGTCCAGAGGCATCCCCAAATACGAGATTGGTAGATGACCTATTTTGTACCCTAGATATAAAGCTATCTTGTATTCCTCCTGTGCTTCCATATTAAAGAAGAATATTTTTTATTTCTCCTTGTTTACCATCTCTCCTGAAGCCAGCCCATAAGATTGTAATATATTCTTAATTTCCTTGGCTTCTTTTAACTGTCCTTTCCCCAAAATCATTGTGTCATCGGCAAACTATTGGTGGGTACATGGTTCTACCTCACCAATGATCTGAATCCCCGTCAGTCTGCTAGACCTCCGTGATGCATCCAAGCTTCTACCTAAGGCTTCAAACATAATTATAAATAATAATGGGGATAAAGGGTCACATTGTCTGAGTCCCCTGGATACTTCAAAGAAGCCTTTCGGTTTCCCATTTAGTAGGATAGAGAATCTTGGGTTTGACATGCAGAAGTAAATCCAATTGATCCATTGTTTGTTAAAGCCAAAGGCCTTCATGTAGCTACAAAGGAAATACCAATTTACTTTGTCATAAGCCTTTTTGATGTCTAATTTTATTAGCATATTAGGTTTCCCTTGGGACTGATAGGAGTACATGGGTTCCTGTACAATAATAATTCCATCTAGAATTGATCTATTGGGTACAAACCCTGTTTGTTCTTCTGATATTATGGCGGGTAGTAATGTTTTTAGTCTATTGGCCATGACTTTTGTTGAAATGGTAGAGCCAACATAGAACATAAAAAACTAAACCATGATTGCAGAGAATGGCACAACTGAAAAATATTATTGATTTGATTTTGTAGGATAAAATATATTATTAGATACTCTTATTCATTCTAAATTTGTACCTTTAAATAGGCAATACAAAACAGCAAATGGTTGTGTAACTGCACAACTGAAAACACAACCGTCGGTAGTTTTATTAATTAAATCTAAACTAATGTAATAACACCAACATTAGCTAGTAGTTTATAAGTCATGTTACATAGAGAAATGGGTCTGAACTCTTCCCACTTTGAGGGGTTCTCCTTTTTGGGAATTAAGGCCAAAAAGGTGTTCTTAATCTCTTTTAGGAATTTCCCTACATTGTGGGTAGATTCCAAGGCATTGGTAACCTCATCCCCTAAGATGTTCCAACATTTCTAAAAAATGCTAGAAGGGAAGCCATCCGGTCCAGGGGCTTTGTCTCCCTGAAATTGTGCCATAGCCGTTTTAACTTCTTCATGGGTGAATTTAGAGTTTAACATTTTATTATCACCCTCTGTTATCAGTTTGGGTATGTTATTTAATAAGATTCTATTGTTAAGGAGGTCTGAGTGTTCCCAGTTGTTGAGGATATTATCAAAATACTTGGTTGCATCTTTTGCGATCAGATCTTGATCCATAATGATTTGATCACTGTCATTGGTAATTTGAGTAATCTTATTTGCTGCCCTTTTCATTTTGACACTGTTGTGAAAATTTTTGGTGTTTCTATCTCCATCTTCTGGCCATGTCTCTCGAGATTTTTGTTTCCAGTATATCTCTTCTCTGGCCAGAATGCCTTCATATTCACATAAAAGAAATTTTTTAGCCTTGTATGTTTCAGAGGTCATCCCATTTTGCATCACATCAGTGTTTATTGTCTCTATTTCTTTCTCAATTCTTGACTTCTCCTTGAAGATGTTTTTAAATTTCTTTTTGTTCAAATCTAATAATTTATGCTTAACCTCTTTCAGCTT
Organism: Cryptomeria japonica; assembly: GCF_030272615.1. Taxonomy (NCBI): domain Eukaryota; kingdom Viridiplantae; phylum Streptophyta; class Pinopsida; order Cupressales; family Cupressaceae; genus Cryptomeria; species Cryptomeria japonica. The sequence continues at coordinate 777,356,122 of NC_081411.1, read as the reverse complement.
GGAGACTAGATAGTACATTTTTGATCCTACAAAGACACTCTCCTTCCACCATTTTTGTATGTTGTGGAGGAAGTCTTCATGTGTAAACCACATTCTTTCAAACTTGAAGGGACACCCAGTTTTCTTTATTTCCCCCATAAGTTCTAAAAGTACTGGGTAGTGATCAGAGCCTGACCATGGTAATACTATAGTTTTTAGTCATGTTTTAAGATCGGTTAGATCTCCTTTAAAGAAAAATCGATCAAGTGTTTCTGCAATGTTGGAGAAATCTTTTCTTCTATTATTCCATGTGTGAAAACTCATCTTAGTTCTAATTTCAAGTTATTTTTGTTTATCAAGTTTGTGAAGTCTCTTTGTGGTTGTCTAATGGTTTTTATACCACTGCTTTTATCAGATGAGTATAAGATGGTGTTGAAATCACCACCTATGATGATGTGTTTTTCAACCTCGGTATTTAAATAGTGTTCAATTTCCTGCCACACTAATCTCTTTTTATCTGGTGGAATTGGGCCATAAACATTGATAATAATAAACTCAAGATTTAGACTAAGAGGTCTTACTTTGCCAACCATCCAATTTTGCATCTTGGTTTGACATGTGAATGTAACGGCATTTTTTCTCCATATTACACCCAGTCCCCCCGATGCCCCTGTAGACTCCACCGCTTCCATCTGCCATTGGGTGAATTTTTTACTAAAATTCTTCATATCAGTCTTGCCTAGTTTTGTTTCTTGTATCATAACTAGGTCCATAGAAAATTTTAGTATGCTTCGCTTAATCAGTCTTTGTTTGTTAGGGGCTCCCAAACCCCTAACATTCCATGTAAGTATATTTATACCTCTATGAGGGGGAGAGGAGATTTTCCTTGCCCCAATAGTGTTGTGATTTTGGCCTGCGCCTCCGCATCCCCATCCATCTTCTTTTTGCCTAAAAAAGACTTCCAACCTTTTTGTTGCTCATGGATTTACCACGGTCAGTAGTTAATTTCTCACCTCCCATCTGGAGGATACCTCTGTTTTGTGGGTTGGTTGAAGTATTGTTTGATACTATGTTATTTTCCGTTTCCTACGTATTGATCAGTTCATTGATAATGAATTATCTTTCCTCATTTGCATTCAATCCTTCCACAACAAGGGATTCCTCCAGATTGGGAGAGGCTATGGTTGTATCCTCTTGAGCCACCTCAGTTGCGTTGGTGATTAGTAAGGGGGTTTTGGGGGGATCTGAACCTGTTCTATATTGGAGATGTTGACATTATCTGCCCTATTTGTCAGAGTATCAATGAGTACCTCCTCAATAAATTCTTTAGCTAGTTTATCCATTAAATTTTCTATAACATTGTTCAGTTCTTCTTGGATTCGGTCCTCATTATCATAAACCTGAGTTTCTTTGTTGTTATCAGCTCTGTCTAGACTGCTACTCAAGATCGGGAAAGGAGGCAGGGTTGGGATATTATCATTCTCTTACTGACCAGTGTTTATAATAAAACCGCCCCTATCATTATTAAATTGGATGTTTATCTTATCATTTGAAGCTCTATGGTTGTCATTTACTATTTCATGCGGCTTCTGCAAATTAGGGTTTGACCTTTTGCAGAAAGCTAAATCTTCTGCTACCGCGTCAGTATACCATATCGGTTTTAGAATGTAGCTTCCATCTATTGTTTCTAGGATTATGTTTTTTAGGTCTTCCATGTCCCTGTTTACTTCTATTAGCAATTTTATGTCAGATTTATCCGACCAATTTTTCTCTACGGCTATGAATTTGCCCAATTTATCCCCAATTTCTATAAGAATTTTGGCATGCATTAATTCTACAGGAATATTGGGGATTTCAATCCATTTTGATACCCTTTTAAATTCATATCCCTTAGCATTGAATTTAGGTTGCCAATCAATGAAATTGAAATTTACACCTTTGTAAAAAACATATTCTTCATGCAATAGTTTGGCCTTCAAGGATTTTTTCTAGCATTGAATGTATAGAAAATTATTTTCTAGGGATGTGATACTTACCTAGCCGTGGAATGTAGTTTTCCACCATTCCACTAATCCATCGAGTGGCTGATTAATCCCTCCCCATTTCGCAAAGAGCTTGTGCCCTCTGCAATAATTATTTAAATACATGGCTTCTCTGGGGTTCGAAATTTTGATGAACTCTGGGTTGGGTTTTGTCGCTGCTAGGGCACCCTCTCTCCTTGCAACATGATGGAGCGAGTCCCTGAGCTTCGAGACCGGCCTTGAATTGGCTAATTTGGGGCCATGATATGGCAATGCCCTTCCTCCATCCTTAGCAAGTCTTCTATAATCCTCTGCTCTATAGTTATGTGGACGGGAATATTGTTGTGGCTTTCGAAGGGGATGTTCGGGTCCTGAAGAATTTGCTCGAAACCCCAATGGTATGTTGTTTGCTTTGGTGGCACACTCGAGGATTCGAGAGGTGATGGGGATCACCCACATGCTTTCCAGAGAAGCCCTAGCCTCCCTCTTCTCTGCCCTAGCAGCGTTTTTGCCCAATACCAATTGCCACATGGGGTTATGTGAAGGTGCTTCCCTGCTGGATGGAGGCTTGCCAGCCATGTCGTCGTTCCTGCCCTGGTGTGGAAGAAGATTGCCATGATGTCGATGTGCAGAGCTCTTCTTTTTTTTCCAATTCCTACTAAAACTAATAATAATATAATATTAATATAATAGTATAATTCCTGCAGAGCTCTTCTGTTTCTTTCGTGGAAACACCAGAAAAATCTTTAAATCTGTGGAACGATGGGTTTGTGCAATCTATGCAAACATCATACGCGGTACTTTTCTACATTATTATGCTCTACTCATTTTGATTGTATTACTATGTTATCTATATTTCTTTTCTACATTATTCTCCTATATCTATTTTTTTTTTCTATTGATTATATATTTTTCAGGAATCTGAATACCGTGAACGTGTTGAAACACTGGTTAAACAAGTCAAAATCTTGTTAAAAGAAATGCAGACTGGATTTGATGGCGATCTAATCGAACGGCTTGAGATGGTTGATGCATTGCATTGCCTCGGAATAGATCGATATTTTCAGGCTGAAATAAAAGAGGCTCTTGATTATGTTTACCGGTCTGTTAAAATTATCTCTTAACGTTAACATTTGGATTGTTAAAATTCTTTCAGAAAGTGTTAAAACTCTTGTTAAATGGATGCAGCTTTTGGGATGGAAGTGTGGGGATAGGATTAGGCTGTGAAAGCACTACAAATGATTTGAATACAACTGCTTTAGGACTGAGAGTACTTCGACTATATCGTTATCATGTTTCTGCAGGTATTCAAATAATTCATTATGCTTTTCCATTGTTCTAATAGGGCATCTTAATTTCTGGTTCTTTTCAAAATTCTATTTATTTCGATGATTTCAAATCATTCTCAAGTTTCTTATAATTAAGGTTTAACATTTTCAATTACTGAGTTCTATTCTTGTTTATCAATAACTAATTATTTATTAACATGCTGTATATTGAAAAGATGTGTTGAAAAATTTCAAGAACAAAAATGGGCAGTTCATTTCCCATGGAGGAGATAATGATAGTAATCTGATCGATATAAGAGATGAATACATGATGAGAAGTATGATCAATCTTTTAAGAGCTTCAAGTTTAGCATTTCTTGGAGAGACAGTTATGAAGGATGCTAAAGTGTTCAGCTCTGCTTATCTCAAACAATTATTAGAAAAATCTGAAGATATAAAGCAGAAAAGTTATTTGAAAGAGGTAATGTATTTTTTTGGAATTTGTTTTTTCTAAATAATAGATATTAAATCTAAGGCGCAGCTTACACAAACACAAATATAAGTATCAAATTTAACATTGATTATCTATATATATATTTTATTTTTTTAATTTTATAGGCTGAGTATGCTCTCCTATATGAATGGCCTTCTACTTTTCCTCGATGGGAGGCACGGAGTTATATAGAAATATATGAATTGGATAACTCGAGGTAAGAGCTATAGGATGTTATTAAAAATTTTAAATTTTTTATTTTTTATTTTTATTTTTATTTTTTTTAAGGTTAGGAATATCGTAACTTTTTAAGATTCATTTTAATATTTTTTAATTTTTTAGGTTGAAGGACAAAATCATTTTAGAGTTGGCCAAATTGAATTTCAATATATTGCAATATATATACAAGATGGAGATGAAGAAACTCTCGAGGTAATTATTAGGGTGGAAAAAATTGAACAATTATTAACTTTATTTTTCCAATGATTTAATAGGAATCATATCTCCAAGTTTTCTAATTTAAATGTTCATATAACAAAAAATAAATTTTTATATCATAAGAATATGCATCTCATTTTAGAACATATTTTATTATGTCACTTGTTAAGTTGATAATTTTTTTTGTCTATAATTATTTAATTCATGTTTTATAAGATATTATGTTATGCAACAATTACTCTCTTTGATTTATTGAATTAAACAAGTACACATAATTATTAAAAGCATAGCAATATTTCTCTTTAAAAAGTGGCCAATATATGCACAATCATTTAATTACTATTCTTTAAATTAGGCTTTCTAATCATAGAAGGTGTTATTAATCATCCTACTTTGTTCAATTAGGAGGATATCACTTATTCTCATTTTCATTCAAATTCAATTAGAATTTCAAGTGAAAATTAATTTGATTATTGTTCATTGCAGTTGGTGGCAAAATTCTGGGGTCTCAAAATTGATTGCAGTTAGAGAGCGCTCAATTGAATATTACTTGTTGGCAGTTAGTGCTATAGATAATGTAGAGTTTGGAAGTAGCAGAATAGCTTTGGCCAAAGCAACAACTCTTGTTTCCTTATTAGATGATCTTTTCGATGATCACTTGACCCTTGCACAAGTTGAGCTTGTTATTAAGGCTATTATTCAAGGTTGGGATATTTCTATTGTACAAAATGTTCCAAGCAATTTTAAAAAAATTGTGGAATTTGTTTTCAAAACATTACAAGAATTGACAAGTGAGGCAACTCAAATCCAAGGACGTGACATGATGCAATTCATTACAAAAGCAGTATGTATTCTTTCCTTAAATAATTCTAGTTGAAACTATAGAAAAATAAAATTATATATTTTTTATTTTATTTAAATTGACATTAAAATTATAAAATCACTATATAGAAAAAATTAAATCATTTAATATTTAATACACATTTAGATTTTGTTCTTAAGTATTTTTTTCTAAAAGAACATTTATAATATTATAAAAAATAAATAGAAGAGTTTTAAATCTAATTTGAATTTTTAAGAATTATGTAAATATTATTAAATTACTTCCAATAATTATTGTAGATTATATAAATTAGACTTAAGTTATAGCATATTGATCATAAAATTAAATCATGGAATAAATTTTAAGAATTTCATAATATTGTGTTTTAGTGGGTAGATTATGCCGAAGCTAGTTTGAAACAAGCACAATGGAAAGAAGGTCAATATGTTCCAACCTATAATGAGTACATAAACATTGCTGCAACAACTGGAGCAAGTGGACTATTATCATTGCACCCAATCCTCTTAGCATTTCCTAATTTGGAAGATGATTCTATTGAGAAAATATTTCTCAGTAAATCAAGATTCTATGAGCTTATATGGTTGACGGGATGCATAGTGGATGATATTCATGATTTCGAGGTTTATTTCCTTCTATTTCAATTTCATGATTAATTATAGATAATTTTTTTATCATGCTTATAATATTAACATATTTTTATTCTTTTGAAGGATGACAAGCTCCATGGACAAACAACCTCAGCAATTTCTTGCTATATGAAGGACCATCATGAATATTCAGAAGAAGATGCATTAATTCATATGAACAACCATTTTGATGAGTTGCTTACAGAATTAACATGGGAATTTCTGAATCCTGACAAAGTTCTACTAGAATGGGATAAATTATACTTCAATCTTGGCAGAGGAGTTCAGAGCTTTTATATATTTGGAGATGGGTTTTCATATCATGATAAGGGAGTCAAGCAACAAGTATTCAAAGTTCTTTTTGATTTAGTTAAAGCATAGAATGATAGTGTTTATATCATATGAAGGCCAAAATAAAAGTTTACTATAGTCATATTGTCATAAATAATGGTCATTAATGCTACATTCCTATAGAAAGATACTATACTTTATAAAATATACTTTTACTCTTTGATAATAATTCTATTGGTTCTACACTTTATCAATGTGTTACTATAATTATTCATGCATTAGTACTTTTAATTACATGTTGGATTCCATATCTTATGAAAGTGTTAAATAATCTACATTAGATTTAATATAAATCCATCTAATGTTATATTTGGGTATAAACATAATTGAAAATATTACTAGGTTAATTATTTATACACTACATTCTATTTTTTGTGGATAGGATTAATTTACGATGCACCTTTTTTAATGCATGTCACACATTAATTATATTTTATCTATAGACATCTACATTGGTAGATTTCCTCACAAGTTGCACATGATTTCATTATTGACATTTCACATTTGAATTGAGTCATGCTTAATGCATCTTTATGGTTTGAAACATCCCCATAAAAATATAAGGGCAATAACAAGTAAAACGTTAGGTAGCAAATATAAAAATAAAGAATAGCGATATTAATTTAGTATTTAGATTATAAGATTTTAGAAATTATTTTTTTTGTACATCATTTTCTAAGATTGGTTAGGTAAATATACATGATATATAAGGAATAAAATATTTTACAAATATCAACCTTTAATGATCACCTCTATTATATTAAGAATTGTTCACAATTTAAAAAATATATAGTATAATAGTAGTGCTATATGTAATAGCTATTTGTTCTTCTATAAGATAAAATTGTAGATTAGCAATTGTTTCTTTAAAAATATCTCAAATTTTATGAGTTTAATTTGAATATGCCTTTATTTTATCATGGAAAACGAGATTATTTGTAACTTTTTACTAAACTTTGAATGTCTTCATATAATGTGGAAGAAAAATATTACACAAGACCAAGAATAAGTAAAATATTTCAAACCCAAACTAACTCCTTTTCTACTCTATATTCTATTTCACATGAACCTAATGATATGATTTATTTTTTCTACTTAATATTATGAGGATTAATCCAAGTCGAAAAATATAACTGGCAATAGATTTTGTTTTTTGTTTATCTCCACTTCAATCTAAGTCTATCAAGCCAACCAAGGTAATTGAGTACTTATTACCATGGTGGATGTTATAGTGATTTGTGTTAAGAATGCATGTATAAGTATGTTTGTAGCCTATCGGGTCATAAAATGACACAATCCCAACACTTACAAATAAGAATAGTTATTTAGAATACATGAATTCAATTCCAAGAAACTATACATCTAAAAGGAAATACACCTAAGAAATCTTAGATAGACAAATTTATCTAGAGTAGGGATATTTGACACTAATCTTTTCCAAGATGACTCTCTAGAGAAGAAATGCAATATAATAAGTGGCATAGTTAGAATTCATTACTAGATTTTTGAATGGCCAAGTATTAATTTAATGCTTTGTCTTATTTTGTAAGTATTTTGTGTAGTTATTGTCTTTATTTGATCCTAATGTAGATTATTTTTGTTTGTCTTCTTTTGATCCCTTATTAGGTTTACTCCTAAATATAACTATTCTCTTTATGTCATCTAGTGAAACATGTTCCAAACTAGATATTATTGGCATTCAATATTATAGTGCAAAATTTACATGAGCTCTAGCTCCAATGTTTATTTTGGATCTTCTTACCCAATACTAACAAATAATATGAGATGTCTCTTATTTTGACCCCCTTGGTACCCTTTAACCTAAATTTTATCTATTGTCATCTCCCATGTTCCCATCACATGTTTCAGGCTAAAATTTTAAAATTTAAAATTTCAGTGTGTTTTATGTTAGATTTTTTAGGTTCTATACTCAATGTCAAAGTCGTAGAGTTTCCCTACATCTAATATGCCATTATGCATAATTTTAATATTTTCTTTATCCTTGTTGAGATATTTGACTTCTCCACCCGAACATACCTTTCATCAATTATTTACATTTGTTATTTATCCTCTTCAAAATTTTAAAGTGTCTTTCTTTGCATCTCTCTCTAGACTTCCTCTTTCTATTGTGATGATCTCCAAGTTGTGATATCTCAAAGGTAGAGATAGATCCATAGAGATGAGTCAAGGCATATGCATCAATATTATGACTTTCCTCAATAGAATACAACTTAGGTCTATATCATCTAGGTAGAGTTATCATTACTATTGCAAGGTGTGCGCTGTTAGTCTCCTTGTATTGTTTAGTGCAGCACTCGGGTTTGTGACATGGCTTAACTAGCTCCTATAGATTCATTAAGTTTTTCGGTTGTATTGAGCATCAACATGTTGATATTTTGGTGCAAAAACAACCGTGTTTCCAATAAGTAGTATTGGAGCCTGGGTCATGGGTTCAAACCCCTCACTTTCATTTGGGGGATTTTTTCAATGTGTGTGCCTTTTTTCTCCATGCCTTGTGCAACACATCACTTAGATTTGTGACATGGCTTAATCACCTCACGTGGATTCATTAAGTCTCATAGTTGTATCGAGCATTCAGATCTCAATATTTTGGTGCAATGACAATGGTGTTTCCAACTATCACTTTTCTCGCAACCTAATTTTCTTCCATCTTTTCACCAACACCATTGATTCAAATTACTATATCATTTACTCGATGCAGGTAACTATAAATGTTATCATCTTCAAACATCCCCAGAGTCTCAAATTTATACTTCATATTCTATATCTTGACTTGCTTGATCTTCTAATCTCCTTCATAAATATTGCCTATCTTCTCCCCAACTTCCTTTGCAGTCTTGAGGGACGTCTTTCAAGAGCATATAATCACTCAAACTATTGATAAGTGCATTTGTTTCCTTTCCATTGTCTTCAAAAAACTTGATCTCATTTGAAGTTGAAGGACCACAAGCCAAAGGAGTACAACCATCCTTAATAGCTTCCCATTCTCCAAATAGCATAGAATCCAAATAAGATTCCATCTACTCCTTCCAAATGGAATAATCTGAATTATCAAATTTTGGTACTTTGTGACCACAATGTTGTTCCATCTTCGACCTTCCTCAAGTGGTTTAACCTTTCCTAGAGGAAACTTTCTTTGATAGCAATTGTTGAACACACCAAAAGATTAAGGGGTAGGGGGATGAGTAGTCTTGACAAAATACATAAACTTTCTTCAATCAGAAACATATATCAATTATCTTCAATCAACTAAACACCAATAGAAGATGAATCAATAAACACCAAACACATGAACACTAGATTTTTTATGTGGAAACCGAATATAGGAAAAACTACAGTGATAATCAAACTCTCTATACGAATAAATAAATATAATATTTTAGGCTCAAGGCTAAGGAGGCTCACTAATCCCAATTTAGACATGGAGGCTAAGGTGCACAACCTTAGGGTAATATAAAATGGACTTGGAAGCTAAGATGCAATCCAAGGGAAAGATACACATTTTGCACAAGCTACCAAACGAACTCACTAACTTGATCATGAAATTATCATTGAACCTTTGATTCAAGAGACCAATATCATGGCACACACAACTCACATATTTTTTGCATCAAAACTTTATCACATTGGAAGATATGATCATCAATTCTCATCACAAACTAATATCTACATTGTTTCTTCTCACATATTATTCCAAAGCTCTTTCAATCAAATTGCCCTAAAATTCACATAGCTCCACATCTACTATTATCAACTTATTCACCAAAACATTCAACTAGGTTGGCCATAAAGAGAATAAACATAATTTACACAAAGTTGGCCAACATGAGAAACCATGATAAATGCAATCCACTTTAGGATACACAGAGGACCCAAATACATCACAACATGTGGATATCCGTTTTAGCCTATTATGCATGGATTTTTGCCTAACATATAATGTTCTCAAGATGAATGTTCTAATGTTGTTATGGTTTCTAGTGGTGATTTTGAGTGAATATATGGTGTTTCTGAAAGGTAAAAATAGTTGAAGCTAAAAATATATAGGAAAGCATATTTAAAGTCTTTATAGGAGAATTCTCTATATTCCTATGGCTTTTAAAGATGATGGCCTGCGATTGTGGATTTAACATCTTTTTTTTGTGGATGTTACACTATTACATGTTTTCAGGTGCTTAACAGTTTAGGTGTTGAAGTTAGTTGTTCCAGTTTGTTGCAATGAGGTTGTCTTTCAAGACTAGTTTTTATAATGTTATACATTGCTCCACCATGTTGATTCAAGTGTTGCAGCTTGGAGGACATGTTCATATTGCGTTTACATGTGCTAGTTTAAGATTTGAGTGATAGTTTACTTTGCAAGTGAATTTATGATGCTCTATTGTTTGACGTTATCATTTCTGTTGGTCTTTAGCCAACTCAGATGATTTATATTTTTTGGATCATACTCTTTTGGTCTAGATATGCTTTGGAGGTTGATTTAAGGTGTTTTTATGGGTCTTAGCATGGTGTGTGAAGATATAAATTAAGTAATTTCTTATGTATATTATTTTTGGGTTGATTAATTAACATGTTTTATTTCTTATCTACATGTTTCATTTGATGCTGACTTTCTAGGGTGTGTTGTTATGTGTGTTTTATTAGAATCAACTTAGGAATACATGTTGTAATGTATTTAGCTCCTCTTTATCTCCTAGAGTGGACCATATTTAGTCCAATTTCTCATGGTGCTCAACTTTATGTAAAATTTTGTTTATTCTTTTTATATTTGACCTAGTTGAGATTTTTGGTGAATAATGTGATATAAATAGATGTGCAAATGTGTGAATTGTGGAGTGATTTTATTGAAATATTTATGGAATCATATGTGGGAGGAAAAAGTGCAAATATCAATTTGTAGTGAGCTTTGATGATCACATCTTTCAAGGTGATAAATTTTTGATGCAATGAATGTGTCAATAGTATTTTTCATGATATTGGTCTCTTGAATTAGAGGAGCAAGGATAATATCATGATCAAGAGATATTATTCATTTCTATTCATCATTTCTTTATACTTGCCAGATGACAGTGAGTCCCATTTGGTAACTTGTGCTGATTTGTATCTTGCCTTGGGATCATGCATGTTAGCTTGAAGTTCATTATATCTTTCCCTTGTTGGCATAAAAAATGAAGGAAAACTGAGAAGGAGAGGTGAATTTGTTTTCACCAGATCAATAAACTTAATCACAAATACAGATTTGAAAAACTACAACAATAGAAAAGATAAGAAAATTGATAGACCAACACACAACACCAAGATTTTGACAAGGAAAACCTGGTTAAGGGAAAAACCACAATGGCTACCTACCAACAATAAGATGATACTCTATAGTAGTATGTGTAAATATTATGATGGGGAATGCATATCCATTCAGGAACACTTCCTAGATCTCATTGCTCAAGATATAATGACCTGAAAGGATACAACCCTTAGAAAAGTCTCACTGACTTACAATAAGATTCAAACTACAATCTGGAACAAATGAACTGCAATAATAACATCTCCAAATGCTTGATGATACTTCCAGTTAAGCACAATTGTCTACCCTGCAACACCAATCTCTGCTCAATCAAAATGTCAAAGGATGAATCACTTGTTCACACATACACCACTCTTTGATAATGTAGACACAACCTTAATACCTAAATTACATGACAATATCACCTATTTATACAATTCATCAACCTTGACAACAAGGTCTGCTAAACCCTTAACTTAAAATTATAAAATTACATCACACAATATAAAAATTGATCACCAGACCAATATAATGATAAACATGACATAACATGGACCAAATTCAAATCTCCAAACATGCAACACCATCAAAAATCATACCAAGATCAACCGCAACACGCTACACCACCAGGAAAACTGCATAACACAAAGAATATCACCGGTTCAAGAAAATCACCAACAACTTGCACAAGGATCAATGCAGATCACTAAAACAAATAGGAAACAATTAGGAAACACCAACAAGCATGCTATAATCATCAAAAAAAAACTACAACAACATCACTTATCAAATCTTCATCTGTCAACGTCTGAAACTCAAGAACACTGAAATGTTAGCAACTCTCACAAAGAAAGATAACTTGCAGAGCACCAAATCATGAACCATCTGAAATAAAGATACACAAGACCATTCCAAACAATATCCTAAAAACATATCTCAAGATCCGATCACACCAGAATATATCAGAGGAAATACTGAACTCTGCAAAGCACTGATCATAAATACAAACTGCAAAACTAGATCATATGATATACTCAATTAAGCCACTGAACTCTACAAAGCACTGATCAGAGAAACAAACTCCAAAACCAATATAGAATAATATTAATACTCCATACACCAAACCATGATCTCAATTAACCAATTAGCAAGCACCAGAGCAGGAATATGTTCACATCAATGACAACAACATATCCTAGTAGCAGCAATGTCCAACAATCACTCCCTTTGGCTTTGATGGAAACATATGAATGTGAAAAACACTCAATGCAAAGAAAGAAAGCAACTCCAACAAACTCCCCCTAAAAACATTTTTTCACATGCTTCTCTCCCCCTTTGACAACAATGCCAAAGATATCAAAACAGAAAACCAAACTCACTCTCCCCCTTAGATGAAAAAATCATGACTCTCACCCATAAAAAGATAATCAACCCAATAGACAGCTCCACTATAGGAGTAACACCAACTCATCAATCCAAATAAAAGGAATAAGACTGTGATGTCCACTGGATTGATGCAACTCAATGCATATAGTTCTGGTCAAGAGAGGTGGATACCCCTAACTTGTCTCTCAAAGAAATAAATGCATCTGCAAGAAAAAGGCTTAGTGAAAATATTAGAAATTTGTTCCTTTGTAGACACATATTCCAGCTTCACTTCCTCTTCACTGAGTTTTTCTCTCAAGTAATGATATTTGATTGACACATGTTTAGTTTTTTAATGTTGCACTGGATTCTTTGACATGTTAATAGCACTAGAATTATTACAGTATATGATAGTAGGATCATCATAGATAACTCTAATATCCTTCAACATTTGCTTCATCCAAACTACCTAAGTGCAACTACCAACAACTACAATATACTCAGCTTCAACAGTAGATAAGGACACTAAATTTTGTTTCTTACTAGCCCATGAAACTAATTTATTACCTAAAAAGAAAGCACCACCAGAGGTACTCTTCCAGTCATCAAAATCACCAGCCCAATCAGCATCAGTGTAAGCACATAACATGAAATCATCATTCCTCAGATACCAAAAACCATGATCCACAGTTCCCTTCAAGTATATGAAGATTCTCTTTACATCAGTGACATGACTTTCTTTCAGATTAGCTTGATATCTAGTAGCCATGCACACAACATGCATAATGTTTGGTCTTGTCTAAGTAAGATATATAAGTCCACCAACCATAGATCTGTACAAACTCTTATTATCTTTCGAAGATTCATCATTCTTAGACAATTTGCAGCTAGTCACCATAAGAGTTCCAACCAGTTTGGAGTCATCCAAACCAAAATTCTTCAACAATTACTTCACATATTTAGTTTGAGATATAAAAATATTTTTTCCAGTATGTGAAATCTACAAACGTAAGAAACATTTCATCTCTCCTATCATAGACATCTCAAATTCTTTTTGCATATCACCGACAAACTTCATACTAAAGTTATCATCTCCTCCAAAGATAATATCATCAACAAAGACTTCAACAGTCAATATTTTATCATTCTCAGTCTTAAAATACAGATTACTATTAGCAGTCTCTTTATGAAATCCTAATTTCATCAAATACTTATCCAATCTACCATGCCAAGCTTTAGGGGGTTTTTTAAATCTATAAAGAGATTTCTTCAGTTTACATACAATGTCTCCATCATCTGATAATGAAAATCCATTAGGTTTCTCAATGTAGACTTCTTCCTCAAGATCACCCTTCAGAAAAGATGACTTGACATCCATTTGATATACCTTGAAATCATTATAGGAAGCATATGCAAGCAACAATCTAACAGATTCAAGTTTGGCTACTGAAGAAAAATTCTCATCATAATCAATCCCTTCTTTCCGTGAATATCCTTTGCATACTAGTCTTGCTTTATTTTTGACAAATTCACCAGCATCATTTAATTTATTCCTGAATACCCATTTAGTACCAGTCACATTCTAACCTTTAGGTCTAGGCACAAGCTCCAATGTGTTATTCTTTTCAATGTGATCCAATTCTTCTTCCGTAGCTCTCATCCAATTTTCATTAATCTAAGAAATGAAATAGCTTTTCTCAGCAGCATTCAAATGAAAAATATTACCTTCAATCTTAATTTCAGAAGCAATCTCTATACTAGAGGCATTTAGGATCTTGCATTTACCATTCTTGAATTGTAAATCATAACCTTTGTCAATCATCTATCTAACACTCAAAATATTATGCTTCAAACCTTCAACATATAGAACAACATTAGTATTATTCTTACCATAAAAGGAAATAGAACCTCTACCACAAATCACACAGGCTTTGTCATCTCCAGATATCACTATTCAACCATCATGCCTTTCCATAGTCACAAATTTTCTTTTATCACCAGTCATATGAAGTGAACAACCACTGTCAATCACCCATTCATCTTCTTCCTCAACCTTAGTAGCTAAACCTTTCTCCTCAATAGTGCATCTAGTGGAATCAATAGGTACCGATCCATCTTCTTTAATGGCAAGAAACACAACTTCATCTCCTTCTAATTCTTCATCTATAATACCTTCATCAGCAACAAAATAGCAGTTCTTCTAATGCTTATACTTCAGGTTATACTTGTAAGACATATCATACTTCTCATGCTTCTCATATGTATCATTTTTGTCATGCTTATCAAATTTTTCATTCCTATCCTACTTAGCCATTCTCTCTGGGCACCGAGAAGCAAAATGTCCTACCTTATTGCAAGAGAAACATTTCAAGGACAATTTTCCATCATACTTACCAACTCCTTTAGGAAATCTCCAAGCAATTAATGCTTCAAGATCATCCAGTTCTCTTTCTTTCTCTTCCATCTCTCTCCTTTCTCTTTTATATCTAGATATTTTGGATTCTTCAGGATCATACTTCTATTTTTCGGATACAGATGCTCTAAATATTGTCTCTGACTTTCTATGTGATTCTCCAAATTTGCTCAACTCAAATGCAACGATCTTTCTAACCAACATATCTCTTGTTACTAAAGTCACACTCCAGATCTCATCAATAGCAGCTACCTTGTGTTTATAAGGAGGTAAATGTTGTCTTCAAAATCTGATTCTCTTTAACATCCTTAAAATAATATGATTGAACTCGGTGCAAAAGAGATAGCAAAGATAAGGAAATTCTCAAGACAACATATGACAAGGTTTGATTGAACCTTCTACACTTCGGACTTACTCAGAGCCCAGGTGGGTATACCTTTGTGAATTGAATTCACACTTTCAAACATAAACCCACAACAAACCAGTCCAGAAAGCCAGTGGATCTATTCACCTTGAAATTAACCGAAAACAAAGAATGGAAATTATACTTAAATTCAGCATTTCAATCAACAAAACATGCAATAAACAACTTCAATCAATACCAGTGCCTTATCCAAGGTCACAGAGTCATCTAAAGTCATATAATACTCAAACAAAATATCTTTATGCATCCCGTTGGCTTGGTTTCTATTAATCCTTGTATATGCCTGACACCTACAAGAACTTATGCATTCCAAATTAAGCTATGATCATCAAAATTCAAAGTCCCTTCCAAAGAGTTTATTGGTATGAGTGATCCCCACATCTTTAATCTCCCTCCTAAAGAGAAAAGATAGCAAACACTTCAACTAAAAATTGCTTTGCAATTCCATTCAAACAAAATAACCCTGGATTATTCATAATGAAAATAGTAAACAAATTGTAAACACACTTGAAGATGACACAAAGATTCACTCAAAACCAATGGTTTGTATATTGATATTAAGTTCAAGAAATATTACAAGAAGTTTTTGAATATTCTCCATTAAACTTAGAAAAGCTGAGATAAATTTCTGCAGTGTTTTCTTACAATTCTTTTGCGATCCCTCTTCCTCTAGTCCTTGTATCCATTTATAACAACATGGATGCACAAAGCTTTGGACTTCTCGAGGAGAGTTTGTTACAATCATTAATGTCAGGCTCTGCTTCTGGTGTCATAGATTCTTCAAGAGCTTGAGCCACTGCACACTGATGAGGAGAATGTGGTCCATCCATCACAAGCAATACACCAGGGAGTATTTTCTATATTGTGAATATTTTTCCCTTTCAAGGGATCTGGAGTGTCTTGACTTTGGACAATTTTAGGCTTCTTAATTTGGGGTTTACCATACTTCCAATTGGTATTATATGGCATATCATGCAATCTAGGGGGTCTATCTTGCCAATTATAATGAGGTTTATCATTTTTGCTAACCTTGGCAGTCAGATCTTTCATAGTCGTAACCAATTTCTCTATCTTATCATCCTCCTTAGCAACTTTATTAGGTTGTTGTTTGGTTGCTTGCCATAATCTACCATCTGTCCTTCTTCCTAACTTCCCAGATGCTTTTTTGTTACTGTCTACATTTATGGCAATTCTAAAAGCATCTCTCAAATTATGTGGGTTTTTATCCCTCAAAATATAGGCCATCTTGGAATCAAATGCATTGTAATATGTATTAAGACACATGTTATCATCTAGCCTCATCACTTGGTACAATCTGTGCATGGCCTTCTCGAATCTGGCATTGAAATCAGTGACCATTTCGTTTTCAGATTTTTTGATGTTGTTGAATTCATTTAGCATGGAACTCACATTAGTCTTGTCACCATACTGCTCTTCAAAACAAATTTTAAAATCTTTCCATGACCCTATGCTATTAACCGGGAGACCTCTGTACCAATCTCTTGCATCATCAACCAAGGATTGAACAAACAGTTTCATAATAACATCTTCATCTACTATCTCATAATCATTTATTAGATCCCCAAATGATTTCAGGTGTTCCTCAGCACTAATTGCATTGTTCCTAGCAAATTTATGGAGTCTGTCTCTTAACTCAGTGGGAACATGATTTGGATATCCCGGGATCCCATCAAAGAACAATTGTCTATATTGTTTTAAATTGATTGGTCTTCTTTGAAAAGGGGTAATAGAATTGTTATTTCCCATGGTCATTTTAGCTTTTGGGATTTGAGATTGTGGTATTTGAGTGCACTGTTTATCCACAGGTATTTGGCTTACTAAGGCAATATTAGCTTGTACTGCAGGTTGAGTATTGGCCTGAGGAAAGGAAATGTGTTGTGGATTAGGCTTGCTAAGATCTTCTGATGGGAATGTAATAGGGGGAGCCTTTAAGTAATTAATCTTTCTTTTTACTTCCTAATTTGCTGCTTCTAGCTCATCCTTTTCTAATTCCATTTGGAGATCTTCCTTTTCTTTCCTCATCCTTTCCATTTCTCTTTCATGTGCTAAAAGCCCATGAGAGATCTCTTCTGTAGTTTTAGATTCTATTCCATCATCTACCCATTTTTGTTTTCCTTTATCTATATTGGCTTTAGGAAACTGGGAGTCATTAAATACTTCCCTAGTTGGTTGGGCTGCTGACTTACAAGCTTGTTTAGTTTTTGGGATTAGAATTTCTCTAATCATAGGGCCTTCCTCATCACTTTTTTCTTTCTCCTTAGCAAGTACTTCAAGATCAACTATCTATCTAAGAAGCCTATCTCTTTCCATTAGTTTGGCTTTAACTTCCTTCTCCTTATTTGCCTCCTTTTGGGCTCTTAGGGAGATTAAATGATGGACTCTTCTATTTAAATCTTCAATCTCTTGAGACACTTTATCCTCATCAAGGAAGTTTTCTTTAGAGTCTGGTGCATTAACTTGATCTATGTCAATCAGACTAATGTTCCCATCAATTGTCCTAGGAATAGAGTGCCTAATTGCATTTGAACTAGTTCTATCTCTTGCAGAAACACTAACATGAGATAGATCTTGATTTAAAATAGGCGCATTATCAATATTTCCAAACAATCCTGAATGGAAACCTAAGATATCATGTTCTGAATCTCTGGAAGATGAATTAGACTTTGCATAAATAGGTCGATCAGGCATCTTACCAGTATTAATGTTTTTCTGCACCCAAGCAGCATTTGATGGCTCATGCAACACAGATCTCTTCTAGCCTCTCCGTGACTATTCTGGTAGACCTTCTTGCAAGGTTTCACGATGATGTTTCTTCATGAATGATCTCGTGTTTTTTGCTCCTTGCATCTCGCTTGTCTTCCTTTTAGAAATATTTGTATCTTCACAAGGACTGGTTTAAAAGTAATAGAGTCACCACCCACAAAACTATGGGAATTATGAAAACAAGCAGTCTAATCCACAAACACACAACAATTTTCTTTATAAGCCTCAACATAGATCTGCGTTTATATCTTTATTGTAACTCTCCCTAGCAGAGTCGCCACTTTTGTTTTCTTCAAAATCTGATTCTCTTTAACATCCTTAAAATAATATGATTGAATTCGGTGCAGAAGAGATATCAAAGATAAGGAAATTCTCAAGACAACATATGACAAGTTTTGATTGAACCTTCTACAGTTCAGACTTACTCAGAGCCCAGGTGGGTATATCTTTGTGAATTGAATTCACACTTTCAAACATAAACCCACAACAAACCAGTCCAGAAAGCCAGTGGATCTATTCACCTTGAAATTAACTGAAAACAAAGAATGGAAATTATACTTAAATTTAGCATTTCGATCAACAAAACATGCAATAAACAACTTCAGTCAATACCAGTGCCTTATCCAAAGTCACAGAGTCATCTAAACTCAGATAATACTCCTCAAACAAAATATCTTTATGCATCCTGTTGGCTTGGTTTCTATTAATCCTTGTATATGCCTGACACCTACAAGAACTTATGCATTCAAAATTAAGCTATGATCATCAAAATTCAAAGTCCCTTCCAAAGAGTTTACTGGTATGAGTGATCCCCACATCTTTAATCTCCCTCCTAAAGAAAAAAGCTAGTGAACACTTCTACTAAAAATTGCTTTACAATTCCATTCAAACAAAATAACCATGGATTATTCAGAATGAAAATAGTAAACAAATTGTAAACACACTTGAAGATGACACAAAGCTTCACTCAAAACTGATGGTCTGTATATTGATATTAAGTTCAAGAAATATTACAAGAAGTTTTTGAATATTCTCCATTAAACTTAGAAAAGCTCAGATAAATTTCTACAGCGTTTTCTTACAATTCTTTTGCGATCCCTCTTCCTCTAGTCCTGGTATCCATTTATAACAACATGGATGCACAAAGCTTCAAACTTCTCAAGGAGAGTTTGTTACAATCATTTCTTTCAAAATAAAGAGGTTACAAGCTTTTCACAGAAACAGTTACAAGCTCTTTTCGGCCTCTGCAGTTTCTTCAACAGGCTGTTCGGTTGCAACCTCTTCTACCTTTTCAGGGGTGCTCTCCAACTATTCCAGATCATGGGTGGGATATTTGGTTGTCCACTCATCATACACCTCTTCTGTTGGCCATGAGAAATTAATCACTTTATACTTAGTCTTGGTCAACCTTTTCCAAGAATTTCTCATTTTGTTGACTTCTGAATTGAGAAAACCATAATGTGACTTAATTTTCTCTATCTCTTGTATTGTCAAAACAAAGAAAGAAGCATCATCTAAATCAATAATTCCTTTAATTATTGCTAACAATTTAGCTTCTATCTCCTGAAGCCACATTTGTTTGTCCTTTAATTGATCTGAGCTAGCAAAAACTCCTGGGAGCAACTCAAAAACTTGATCATTATACTCCTTTTTGCACAAACTAACCTTTCTATCAACATTATCCACCTCTACTGCTAATTGTACTAAAACTTTAGTGATGTCAGAAGTGGATCTAATGATGGGATTGGCCCTTGCTTCATTGTAGGATACACACATAAACTCTAAATCTTGCTCCCTAGGCCTCCATTTGTCAAAAATAGGTGTCAAAATGGCCTTGTCTCCCCTGAGCTCATTCCATATATCCAGAATTTTACCTACATTGTTGTAGAGCAATGAAGCATTCATTGTATCTGCAAAACTAGAAATTGTAGCCCTTACTCTCTCCTCATACTTCTTTGCATATAAGGCTTGAGCCTATTTGAAGTTTTCTAATTCTTGAGGAGTAATTTCAACCATTTGAGAGCTGGAGGGTGCTGAAGATGGTGGAAACTCAATGATAGGGCTATTAGGTGGAGGTATTGCAGGAGAAGACGAGATCATCAGTGTTGAAGACTCACCTTGATGGTATTGTCCAGTCAACTGGCTCTGCAGCTTAGCAATGATGCTATCCTTACCTCTTACCTCCTCCTTAGCACTGTTATAGGCCTTCAAAACTCTTTCCAACTTGACTTGGAGGGCCTCTTTCTCTTTGGCTTCCTTTTCTGCTACTGCAACACTGAATTTTGCAGTCTCTAACACAGTGCTAGCAGCTTCCACTACCCCTATACTCTGCACTCTTTTCACCATCATCCCACCAAGGTAATTTGACCCTGGGATATCTTTGCTCTTCTTACTCTCATTTCTCTTAAGAGACCACATGACGAGTGCAACATTATCCTTATTGAAAGTAATTCCCTCCATGGGTCTGGTCTCTTTCCTCACTGCGTCTAGTACCAGGGCGTCTGCTATATCCCACTCGAGTAGAATATGCACTCCAGCTTGCACCACCATATCTCTCCTTTGCTCAAGGGTGATGGTTTTGAACTCTTCCAACATCTCTTGCTTTATTTCTTCTTCTACCACGGCTGGATCTTTATTAGGCTGCTCAGCCTTTCTCTTTTCACATCTAGCATTATATTTATCTATGTTTTGTTTCCATATAAACTACATAAATGCTTCTGATGTGATAAAATTGTTGTTAGCCAAGAAGGCATTACTTGCCTGCTTTATCTCAGGATCCCACTCCTGGCCTTTGAGTTCAGTGGTGGTAATATCCATTTCAGTAGCAAGGGGTTCTTCTGGCATTCCTTCTTCCACTTCATCATAAGTGTAGGCAATTTCCCCTAGACTACCTAACTGTAGGAGCTGCTCAGCTGCTGCTTGTTCATTTCCTATATGGATAGGGGATTGGGATGGGGAGTACAAAGGTGTATCCAATTGTACTTCTTTCCCTACCCTTTGCTTCTTTGGGCTTTCTTGGATGTCAATGACATCCTGCATCTTCCTCTTTCCTTTAGAGGTAGAGGGCTCCCCTATCGTAGGCATCAGCACACTATAACTAGATTTCTTGTGTAGTGTATAATCACTAGGAGGGATTGCTTTGCTAGAGGCTGACCTACTTAGGATCATTCTCGCCTTTTTAGTGTTTCTTTTGATTATAGCTTCCCTCTTCTCCTTCAGGGTCTGCATCATATCTTCAAAGCAAATAATTAAAAACTTTTTCTCTCCTCCAGAGGGAAAAAGCTAGACAATGGGTCATAGTTGGCATCAAACTGATGCACGAAATCCAAGGCTTTCTTATAAGACACCCATTTCTCTTTCCTTAGCTCCTGCTCATCTAGATCAAACTCATTTCTGATGAGGTCTTCAGGAAACTGAAATTGATGGGGCCTACCTCTGCATGTTGCCTTCTTTCTAAACATGTCGTTGAAGAAGTCTTCTGGATCAGCACACCTGGACAATGCAGTGGACAAATGATAAGGCTTGAGAAAATCCTCAAAGCAATTCCAACCTCCCTTTGTTATTACAAATTGGTGGGCTATGGTAGCTGCAGGGAAAATAGTCCCTTTATCCCTGCCTATCAACTCTGCCTCTTGTACACCACCAATTTTTCTAAGGATCTCTGCAATTCCCACTTTGAGAGGGACCTAGTAAGGTAACAAGAATGGGGTGCCTCTAAAACCAAACACTCTGAAAATTGTCGAGATTGGATACAAATAAATATCACCCCAATTGTGAACAATTTTTATGT
This sequence comes from Cryptomeria japonica, assembly GCF_030272615.1. NCBI lineage: Eukaryota > Viridiplantae > Streptophyta > Pinopsida > Cupressales > Cupressaceae > Cryptomeria > Cryptomeria japonica. The sequence goes on along the minus strand of NC_081411.1, from coordinate 777,334,027 downwards.
TCTCTGTGAATTCTTTTGGTCTTATGAATTCCAGAAGAACCTTGGGGATTCTTGGGTTCTCCGAGCAGAGGAGAGTCCTAATCTTGGATGCAAAGTATTTGTCAAACTTCAAGAAACTAGCATCCTCTCTATCCCATGACAACACAGTACTCCATAATTGTACCGGCATTTTTTCTCCTTCTTTCTCCTTGATAAGGTCCAGTCCACTGGCAAAGTAATCACCACCTTTAAAGAGAAATAGATGCATCAGGAGTGAGTACCATCCGAAAGGCCTATCCACCTTTCCATTCTTTATTCCTCTTAACCCTCCATGGATAGCATCAGCAATGAAAGAAGAATAATCAAATGTAATTGCAAGAGAAGGATTCAAAATCTGAGCAATCATTAATAGGTAGTGATTTGGCATATTTGCTTCAGAATCTTCTCCCAAAACTTGGCAAAGTGCCCAATACATTCCTTTAGCCCTGAGGGTGAACATACTCAATGAAAAGGGCTCTTGTGTGTTGGGTCCTACAACTGTCAACCCACCTATCTTCACAAAAAACTCCTTGAGAGGCCCGTTCCTGAGATGACTCCTCTATGCACTGTAAATTTGAGCTAATGATTTGAAATTTATGGATTCTAGAAAATTGGTAAACTCATTAGGCCCAAAAGCATTCCTGAATTCTTCAGCATTAATCTCAATAAGGGTTTTTCCATTTATAACCTGAACGCTTCTTGTGACTGGATCATAGTTGAGCGCAATTTGGGTCAACAAATCTATGTCCATAAATACCCCTGGGAGTACCAGTTTGCCAACATCTAATTCCCAAATACTGTTTTGCGGGGCCGAAGAATTTCTCATTCCAAATCCAATCTTAAATAACCCCAACCTAGACAATCCAACCTGTGGGTCTCTCAACCAGTTACCCTTGTCATACAGTCCTTCTCCTATCTTTAAATAGGGAGCTTTAGGCACTAATTCTTTTGCCTTCGATGCCTGATTAGTTGACAACGTCAACTGTTCCAGAAAATCATCACAGACACTCCTTTCTGAATAATTGACTTTGCCAGAAAATTCTCTTTTAGGAGCCATTTAAAAAATGTAAGAAATGAATACCACTCCTAGACACTTCTATGACGAATCAATATCTTATTTAAAACACACCACATAGGAATTGCTACACAGGAGTACGAGAAAACCTGTTCTTAACTTGAAGGTATTTTCTCTACAACTAAACTGACTTGCTTTGCACCTGAAGAAGATAGCTCTGCATCCGCTCCTCTACAAAATTATTTAAAAGATATCTTCACCCGGTTGATGGGAAATCAAATATTGTATTCAGGGTCTTAACTACAACATTGATTCCGCATGCGTCAGCCATCCCTTCAAAATTGAATTCATAGGAGAATTCGTATTTTTTGCTCCAACGGGTCACAACATTCCTGCAAGTCTTTCATTTTTCTCTTTTGCAACTTTATCCCATCTTCAGTATCTCATATTTTCCTATCAAACTTTGTAACTTAGCAACTTTCACTTGTTTATCTCCTTCATATAGGGTTTCAAACTTCTTTTAGATCTCAAGTGCGGTCTGAAGTCACATTACAGTTGTCATCTTTGAATCAGTCAAGGCACTCAACAATTCTTCCTTCGCTCTAATGTTATGTTTATCTTCCTTGATCTCATCAGCAGTAACTGGTCCATTCAGAGGAGCAAAATAGGCATTCTTTGTAATCTTCCAGTAATCTTCTCCAAGACATCTCAATTACACTTCCATCTAGTTCTTCCATATAGCATAGTTGCTTCCATGAAATCTTGGACTCTCCTTCTTAAAGATAGCACCTCCAATTCTAGATCCCATCTCAGATCTCCCCAAATGGTTAATCTTCCTCTAGTGGATCTATCTCTAATACCAATTGTTGGCAACAACAATGAAGGAAAATTGAGAGGGGGGTGAATCAGTTTTCACCAGATCAACAAACTTAATCACAAATACAAATTTGAAAAACTGCAGCAATAACAAAGATAATAAAATTGATAGCACAACACACAACACCAACACTTTGACATGGAAAACCCGGTTAAGGGAAAAACCATGGTGGGAACCTACCCATAATAATATGATACTCTCTAGTAGTATGCATAAATATTACAATAGGGAATGCACGTGCATTCAGGCACACTGCCTAAAGCTCACTACTCAAGAGATAATGACCTAGAAGTCTACCACCCTTTGGGAAGTTTTGCTAAATTACAATAAGATTTAGACTATAATATAGAAGAAATGACCTACAATAATATAATCTCTAGATGCTTCATGATAATTCTGGTTAAACACAATTGTCTTTCCTATAATATCAATCTTTTCTCAATCACAATGCTGAAGGATGAATCACTTGTTCATACATACACCACTCTCTGATAATGTAGACACAACCTTGATACCTAATTTACATGACAATATCACCTATTTATACAATTCATCAACCGTGACAACAAGGTCAGCTAAACCCTCAACTTACAATTACAAAATTTCATCACACGATACAAATATGGACCACCAAACCAATATAATGATATGCATGACATAACGTGGACCTAATTCAAATCTCCAAACATGCAACACCACCGTAAATCATGCCAAGATCAACTACAACATGCTACACCACCAAGAAAACCATATAACATGAAGAACATCACCGGTTCAGCAAAATCACCAACAACATTCACAATGATCAATGAAAATCACCAAATCAAATAGGACACAATTAGGAAACACCAACAAGCATGTTAGAATCATCAGAAATAGCTGCACCAACACCACTTATCAAATCTTCATCTATCAATATCTGAAACCCAAGAACACTCAAACATCAACAACTGTCACAAAGAAAGATAACTTGTGGAGCACCAAATCATAAACCATCTAAACTGAAGATACACAAGACCATTCCAAATAATATCCCAAAAACTAAGCTCAAGAACTGATCACACCGAAAGATAGAAGAGGAAATATTGAACTCTGCAAAGCACTGATCAGAAAAAAAACTACAAAACTAGATCAAATGATATGAGAAATTAAGCTTCCTAGATCACCAAAACCAATATAGAAGAATATAAATACTCCATACAACAAACCATGATCTCAATAAACTAATCTAAAAGCACCAGAGAAGGAATATGTTTGTCGTGCCCAAACTTTAGGGCACAAAAACGGAACAACAAATATTTTTTTTTTGACATCAAGAACTCGCAATATATCCTAATAATAATATTAACTTTATTAGAGTTTTGTCTTATCTAGGGTGAGAATAAAATTGTTTACTAAGGTTGGGTTAATTAACCAACTCGAACGAGCGACTAGTTTAGTGAAGATTAAATTAGTATCACAGATTATTGGCTAGCTCAATTACCTAACTCAAGTTGTTGCTAATTAAAAACAAAGGTTAATTGGTTATCTACATGAGTTTAATCATTCCCATTCATATAATGAGAATACCAATAATTAATTGATGCTCGTGCAAAATTTATTATTTAATTCCAACTGATGAGGGTTCGAATTTCTATAAGGTCATTTGCCCACTAAGACCGACAATAAGCTAAAGCCAATTCTAATTTTTCTAACCCCTTAATTATGATGATTTAATTAAATTCGGCCCAAACTGGTCACCAAGGGCTTATGGTCCATAAAATTAATTCTACAATTTCTCCTTTTAAATTTTCCTAACGTCCAAATATATTGGGAAAAATCTATTGATTAATTAAATAAATTAATCATTTTAATGTATGGTGTATCCAACTATAATAACCCCTTCATTTTTAAATCACTTTAATTTTACTATATTAAAATTTTAATCCCCTAAAGAATAAATGGACATATAATAATTCCATTATTAAAATAACCCCAAATATATATATTAAAATCAAAGTTTAAAATTCCCATTAAATAAACTCCCCTCTCTAATTTTAATTTTTTTTCCCCTTTAAATAAAGAAATCCTTTATTTAAAAATGCCTTGGGTTAGGGTTGCATTTCTATTTATTTACCCTTTTGTTTAAATTTCTTACTAATTTATACCCTAACCCGAAATGGGTTAGGGTTTATTATACTTCTTTTTTTTGTTTAGTATGAGTGTAGGTACGGAGGCGGATTAGGGCACGGCAGCCATGGCAAGGCGGCGGTTTTCGCAGAGGGGGGGGGAATGACTGGAGGAGGCGGCGCGGGGCTCTCCCGGATGCCACTGTGTTTATACACAGTGACGGCGGTGCCGTCCACTATGTATAAGCACAGTGGCGGCCGCAGACCGTCCACTGTGCTTACACACAGTGGCGGCACCTCCCATGCCGTCCACTGTGGGTAAGCACAGTGGCGCAGCCCGAGCGCTGTCCACTGTGTTTACACACAGTGGCTCGGCATTTCCCGTGCCGTCCACTGTGGGTAAACACAGTGGCGCGGCCCGAGAGCCGTCCACTGTGTTTACACACAGTGGTTCGGCCAGTGCTACGATCCCTTTTTTTTTTTAATGATATTTCTTTTTTTAAAAAAATTTATCATTAGGTAAATATAAATATATATATATTTATAAATCAATATACATATTTTTATATATGTATTTGTATATCTCCATTGTCATGTTTCAAGTCTATACATATATTTCTCCCACGCAGGGATATATATATATATATATATATATATATATATATATATATATATATATATATATATATATATATATATATATATATATATATATATATATATATATATATATATATATATATATATATATATAGGGTTAGGATTAGGAAGTTTATTCTGAATTATTTTTAACACAATACTATATAATCTTTTATATATTCTGTAACAGGGATGCACAAGTTCAGAATACATCTCTTCTTTTGTTGTTGCAGGGGTATGCACATATAGCAGTTTATATATATAATTATATATATATAGGTATATATTTTTCAATATATATACCTATATATTTATAGATATATATAAATAAATGTTGAAATAATAGGGCTGAAAACCCTTATATGGTTTGAGATTTTAACCATTAAACATTCTGTTCTTAGTCTTCTAACAGCATTAAGAATAGGTCTTGTTTATCTTCTTATTTAGCAGTCTTACATACTACTTTCTACAGCAATAAAAATACTAGTTCTCTTTTTTTTTACAGTCATAAAATAATAGTAATTTAAACTATGCAAGTAAATCATGAAACCTAATGCATTTTTTTTTTCTTCCTTTTCTTTAATTTTGCAGTAACTAAACAAGTTAACAGACCAGATTTAGATGTAGTCTACAGCAACATCATAGACATCAAAAATTAAATAAAAATTACATTGCCTTCCAGAATAATAAGTTACAATAGCCCATATATAAAAATGGGTGAATAATCTAACCAGTCTTCCCTTTTCTTAATCTTTACATAGAGAATAAAAGAATACATTTATTTAAACAGAAAAGAAGAATCAACTTAAACCCTATATTTACATATGCACTTTCTCTTTCTTTTTTTTTTTGCTACAAATCATAAAGTTACATTTTCTTTCTTTGTTTTGCTGTGTTTTAAATAGAAATCTGAATTTGAAATATTTGCAACCAAACCAACTGCGACTCCTAGTCTTTTTCCCAAGCCACCTGCATGTAAGATTTAGGACTGTGACCATGGGATGCTCACCTCCTAGCCTAGGCTTACCAGAAGCCACCCCCAAGCTAGGAGAATCAAGTTCTAGACAGGTTACAAACAAGCATACAACACAACAATAGGGCAAATACTCAAACATACACCTTCCCATCCCAAGCTACACTTTCACCACATTTTGTGATGATCAATCTACGGGTGGAAGTGGACCAAGTACCATTGGGGAGACTGCAGCCAAAATACAACCCAAGCCACCTCATGGCAACACAAAATACACAACAGATTCATCCCACACACCTTATGCCCCCCAAAGGCTCAAAGCCATATTCTCTCCCCTTATGACCCCCAAATGCATACACAAGGCTATGTAGCAAGGGTCACAAAGGACACCCTTGAGATCACTCTCCTTAAGGAGAGCCTCTCACCCAAGGCTGTCATGCTTCTTCCACCCCAAGATCATCCTACTCCCCCAAGAGTAGGAGATCTTGGACACTCCCAAAGCAAGAACACATAAACAAAAAAAACATAAAAATGAAACTTACATTTCTCTTTTTTTTTTCTACAACAATCTACATATACACAACTCTTTTCACAAGCATTTCTTTCAAAAGAAGGAACAATTTAAACAACATAAACAAAGAGAATACAACTAACCTTAATCTGCCAATAGGTATATTAGACTTAGTTGGAGATGAGCTGCCCAATCCACACAACTTTCTACAATTTCTTGGCCCCCAAATTCCTCTATTCCTAAGATTGGTTTTTCCTCCAAAGTTTTTCCCAAAAATCTCCAAGGATGGAGAGTGGATGATTAGCTCACTAAGCTTCCATTCTTAGCCTAAGAAGGCCTCTCTCACTCCTTCCAACCTCTTGGATAGAGTGAGGGATCCCCCATTGGATTGGTCTTCCCTAGGTCTTACATCCCCCCTAACCTAGGTACCTAGAGAAGGGAAATGGAAATGGGGAAGAGGGATTACTATCTCCAAGAAGGTTATCCTACCAAGGATGGCACTCCTATAGATGGAATTCTTCCATCTTGGGAAAACCACTTTTTTGGGTGGTTAAACAAGTCCTAACGGAAAGACACATGGCCAATTTTGGCCTTCACCCATAGGTACCCCATGAGGCCTAATAGAAAAGCTCTAAAATTGACTCTAGGAGTTGATTTGACCTTCAGAAAGTCCACCTGAAGTTAACCTACGGGTCAACTCTGAGTTGACCTTCCTTGTGGCTCTCTAACCTAGATTTCTTGGTTCCTTCAAGGATAATTAGGAGATATAACAATTAAGAAAAACTAAAACTCTCAAAAAGGTGACATGACAAATTGCCAACACAACATACTACATAGGTGTCAAGTGACACTACAAAATAATTCCACATCACAATACACACATGGAAATTGTCCCTTACACAATTTAAACAATCCAATAAATACCATTTACACTCATGCAACATTTTACATTTACGAATAAAATACAGTACATACGGGGCGTTGTCTCTCCAAATAGACAACCCCTGGTTTTACTAACGCACATTGACCTAGGCTTGATTCTCCATAATATTTCCATGGTCACATGGATAATTTCTTGCACATCTCAATTAAAGCATTAGTACTTCCCAAATAACCTCATATAATATATAACACATAATCAGAATACAATACATTCATTCTACAAAGGCTCGTCATTATAAAATACGATTTATCACAAATCAAAGCAATTTATTATAATCCTCAAAATTTGATCCATCTACAAGATATCCAAACATTTTTCTAACATTATAACAAATTTTGAAATTCAGATAATAACCTGCATCATCACAATATTACCCTAATCTAGAATCATATAATATTCTATAATCCACAAGGCATAGAAATGAAGCATCCATATATATCAATGTTACCAAAATCATGGGACCATGTAAAGCTCTCTATCCATAGTGTGTCAAAACTAGCATCTAAAATAGTTCCAAAATGAAAATAGCTGAAGAGATAGGATGGATCGAGGTAGGGCCTCACAATGTTGACATCAATGACAACAGCATATCCTAGTAGCAACAATGTCCAACAACCCTAAGGTTGTACACCTTATCTTCCAAGTCCAAATAAAGAGCAGTGAGCCTCCTTGGCGTTGCGCCTAAAACATTTTATTCATTTATTCATATAGTGAGTTTAATTCTCACTTTTTTTTTCCATATTGTATTTTCCACATAAAATTTTTGTGTAAAAGTGTTTGGTGTTCATTATTTTATCTTTCATTTGTGCTTAGTTGATTAAACATAATTGATATGTGTTTGTAATTGAAAAAACTTTCAGGATTTTCTCAAGACTATTCACCCCCCTCTTAGTCTTTCTGTATGTTCAATAGTTTACATTGATATCTGTAAGATTTGTTTAGAAGAAGGAAGTAAGTTTCTACAAAATACTACTTTATTGTTTCTCCCAGGTTGAGACATATCATTTGTACTTTCTCTTGATAAAATTAGAAGACTAGAGGAAGAATTTTTTTCTACAAAGAAGCTAGCAAAGAGAGCCTTATTTGGGTCAAGATTTAGCACCAAATTTGAGACATTGGCATTCTAAGCAATGATCCCTAACATAAATATACCAAAGATGATGGATAGTATTCATGAACTAATAATAAATTGTTGGCATTATAACAGACAAGGAGAGATTGTTGGCAGTTCAATAAGGATATTGAGAAGGTTGTTGATGATTATGGATATAACTAATTAAGGATGTTTACTGTCTTAAAATTATTATTTTGTCATTGATGTCAAGAAATTGATTTTCTAATTCAATATGATGTTGTCATATCTTAAGAAGTATGATTTGATGAGAATTAAAATGTCGGTAAAAGACACAGAAAAAATGTGATGAATAAGGGGAGAAATAAGTTATTCAATGGGCAACTATTACCGAGTTAGACAATGATGAGATCATGATGGTTAGATTGTTTTGATATCCTACATATGCTATTGATTGTAAGGTTAATACTATACTATGTTACTGAGCAAAGAACCTAGGTGGTAAATCCTAAGGTTATCGCTATCGGTTAATGAAGGTGGAATGTCTACCGAGTGAAGTTTAGTATTTATGGAGTTGCAACCGAGCTGTAATAGAATGCATTAAATGATTAAAAGCGTTATTCAATGAAGGAAGCTGATGAGCTGGAATTGATTAAATGATTGGTATGCCATGCATGAAGTTTGTTAAAGAATCTATGGCAATGTAAGATCAGCAGGAAGATCTACAGCTCAGATTGAACCGCAATACCTTAGCATAAGTTCCAAGAAATGTATGCAAGTTCCAAGGTGAGGTAAAAGGTTTTCAGATCGAAGGATACATTGAACTTGGTCAAGTTTGAAGATTTGATGGCTATGATTGATCATGGGATATGTGATCAAGGAGATTCAGCGGTTAGCAAATTGTTTATAAATAAGGAACTGTTGATAAACAATGCATGTTGGCAAGTGTAAGCACAGGGATGCTACATAGTGATTGCCGAGCACAAAAGCTTGAAGACCTATTTGAATAACAAAGTATAGAGCCCAGTAGAGGGATAAGATAAGTCGTATGACTAGATTGTATTGAGCAAATAAGAATCTACTTTAGCATTTTTAGATGTGAAGTTGCAGATATATTTTTATTACTGTTATTTTGTGAAGTGATAGAATATCTCTTAACCAAGTGGACTTAATAGTCTTATTTGTAAAACCCTCTGGCAAGGTGACATTCTGATTGAGTGTTTAAAATCCTTTAACAAGGTCACTTCTAACAAGGTGAAGATCCTAATAGATCTGAGGGAAATCCCTTAACCGGGTCACATCTAGCAATGTGTTTGTAATCTTTAACAGGATTTGCTTTTAACTGAGTATACTCTAGAAGAGTATATTTCTTAGTGGGTCTGAAATCCCACAGTGGTTTTTCCCTATTTGGGTTTCCACATTAAATCTGGTGTTAAATGTGTTGTGATGTTTTCTATTTATGAGTTTGCAAGTTTGAGTTTTGGTTATTTATATCTGTCAAAGCTACCGAGGTTGAATCTGTTGATTTTATGGAAGATTAAGTTTGTATGATTCACCCCCCCTCTCATCTTGTTAGCTTGGCATCTGTACTTAACATTTAGTATCAGATCATAACATTATAACAATTGGTATCAGAGCATTGGACTCAAGAGGAAAATTTTAAAGGTACTTGAGGCAAAGATCCAAAGATGTATAAGAGGGATGCATTGAAGCTAAACAAGTCTAGTTTCTCTACATGGCAGAAAAGGATGAAGCTACACTTATCAGGAGTTGGAGAATATGTTCTATATTATCTGGAGAATGATTTCATTACACCAAGCACCTATCCATTGACAATGGAAGAGATAAAGGCAAAGCAAGAACATATTCAAGCAATGATTGAAATAAAATTTGCATTGACCGACTCAGAGCTTAATGATCTAGAAGGTTCCAATGATGCTAAGGCAATGTGGGAAAAGCTCATATCTGTGTATGGTGGTGATGAACATGTTCAAAGAGCAAAAGTGGATAGTCTAAGAGGACAACTTGAATCTATGAGGATGCATGAAGGTGAGAACATAACCCAGTACAGTACAAGACTAAAGGAGATTGTCAATCAAATCAAAGGAGCAGGAGGAACCATTGAAGAAAATGATGTCACAAGTAAGTTATTGAGAACCCTTCTACCTGCTTATGCAATCCGAGTATCTGCAATCAATGAATTGATGTCTGTACCCAATATGCTAGTTTCTTTGGATGCTACGATTGGTAAGCTACATGCATTTGAATTAAGTAATTTTGATAATAGTGGGTCTTCGGTAAATAAAGTTGAATATGCATTCAGTTCTTTTCACCTTGGTGAATCTAATGATTACAATGATAGAATGAGTAAGTATTATGAAGGGAATCACAGTGGAGCAAGTGAAAGATTTCGTAAGAACATGGAAGAGGTACACAAACTATATGAGGAAATCAGAAAGCAAGAAGAGTTTCAAGCACTATTAGCCAGAAGGTTATCGAGAGGCAAAGGTAAGTATAAAGGAAAACTACCTTTGAAATGTTTCAATTGTGATAAGATAGGGCATATGGCTTCTAACTGTCTTGACAAAGATTCTACTAAAAAGAGAGATTACCGAGATGATAGACAAAAAAATAATCATTACAGAGGATACCGAGACTTCAGAAGAAGAGATAGAAAGTCATGCCTAATAGCCGATGAGGAATCAAATGATGATAAATCAGATGAAATTGATATAGAGGAAGTAGTTTATGTGGCTATCAAAGATGGATCAGATGAAAAAATGTATGAAGAAAAAGCCCTAATATCTCACATAAATAAAAATGATTCTTGGATCATAGATAGTGGATGCTCACATCACATGACAGGTGATAAACTCAAGTTTGTTAAATTAGAAGATTATGATAGAGGTTATGTAAGATTTGGTAATAATGCACCATGTCCGGTAAAAGGTAAAGGATCCATAACACTTCTTGACAATGCTAAATGTAATGATGTTTATTGGATTGAAGGTTTGAAATATAATTTGTTGAGTATAGCACAACTAAACAACACAGGTTACCATATAGAATTTCAGAAAGGAATTGCTAAAGTTCATGACAAGCATGGAAAGTTAGCTGCTACCGGGACTCAAACAAAAGGTAACACATTTCACCTTGACTCAACTCAGAATAATTGTCTTTATGCAAAGATAGATGATACCTAGTTATGGCACAAAAGGTTTTGTCATGTAAATTTTGATAATCTGATCAAAATAAGTAAGAAGCACCGAGTAAGAGGTCTATAGAGTTTGGAAAAACTTGAGAATGTTATGTGCTGAGGATGCTAGATGGGTAAGATGACAAGATCAAGCTTTACAGGTAAGTCCTACACTTCTAAGGGAATTTAAGATCTTGTGCACACTGATCTTTGTGGTCCTATGAAAATTCAAAGTTATTATGGTGATAAATATTTCATATTATTTTCGGATGATTATTCAAGGATGATGTCAGTTATGTTTTTAAAAGAAAAATCAGAAGCTTTTCAAATGTTTAAATGGTACAAGGCAAGAGTTGAAAATGAAACAAGAAGACAACTAAAATGTCTTAGATCAGATAGAGGAGGAGAGTTTACCTCTGATGGGTTCAACTTATTCTGCAATGATCATGGTATAAAAAGACAAGTCTCTGCACCGAGAACTCCATAGCAAAATGAGATAGCTAGGAGAAGAAACAAATCTATTGTGGATTGTGCCAGAACCCTGATGATTGAAAAGAAAGTGCCACAAACATATTGGAGAGAAGAAATAAGCACTGCTATTTACACCCTGAACCGAGTACAACTGAAGAAAGGAACTTTGAAGACACCATATGAAATCTGGTATGATAAGAATCCTAATGTAAGTTACTTCAAAATATTTGGAAGTAGATGCTATGTACACAAAGATGATAGAAATGGAAAGTTTGATCATAAAAGTGAAGAAGGAACATTTCTTGGTTATTCTTCTAGAAGTAAAGCATTTAAATGCCTAATCAAATCATCTAACAAAATAGTAGAAAGTGCAAATGTGAAAATTGATGAATTTGCAAAAAGAAATGATGAAGGAAACTCCAAGGAACCAGAAGATTATGAAGAATTTGTCTATGTTCAACCGACAAGTCCTACCGAGAGAGTTACTGAAGAAAATAAAGAGGATACTTAGTTACCGAGTGATGAAGAAGATCATACAGAGCCTATCGAGCCTGTATTAGCCAAGTATGTTAGAAGGAATCATGCATCAAGTCAAATTATAGGAGATAAGGATGATCCAGTAATGACAAGGAACAAACTGAGACAGAACACATGTCTGATATCTGAATTTGAACTGAGAATAGTGAAAGACGCATTTAACAGTGAAGATTGGATAAATGCTATGATAGAAGAGATTGATCAAATCAAGAAGAATGATAGATGGACACTGGTCCCAAGACTGAAGGACAAAAATGTAATCAGTACAAAGTGGATTTTTAGAAACAAGCTGAATGAAAAAGGTGAGGTCATTCGATATAAAGCAAGACTAGTTTGCAAAGGATATGCTCAAGAAGAAGGAATTGATTATGGGGAGACTTTTGCACCCGTGGCCAAACTTGAAGGAGTAAGAACATTGTTGGTATATGCTGCTTTCAAAAATTTCAAGGTATATCAAATGGATGTCAAATCTGCATTTCTGAATGGTATATTAGAAGAAGAAGTTTATATTGAACAACCTGAAGGATTTGTTGAAGACAAGAATAAAGATCAAGTATGTAAATTGAACAAAGCTTTATATGGTTTGAAACAAGCACCTAGAGCATGGTATGAGAGATTGCACTCTTATTTGATCAAGATTGGTTTTATAAGAACAAGTGAAAACAACAATATGTACATGAAGAATGATGAAGACAATGGAATACTGATCTCAGCCATATTTGTTGATGACATTATATTTTGTGGGAATGATTCTCTATGCAAAAAATTTGGTAATGAAATGTGCAAAGAATTTGAGATGTCACTAATCGGTGAAATAAATTATTTTATAGGTTTACAGATACTGCAAATGAAAGATGAGATTTTCATTACTCAATCCAAGTACATAAAGGAAATCTTGAAGAAATTTGGAATGGAGGACTCAAAACTAGTAAGTACTCCTATGACTACCAATAGTAAACTATCAAAGAACGATGAATCTGCATCTATTGATGAGACACTTTATCGATCCATGATTGGAAAGCTACAATATGTTGTTCACAACAGACCGGATATAACACATGCAATAGGTATAGTTGCAAGATTTTTTGCAGATCACAAGGAAACACATATGAAAACAATCAAAAGAATTTTCAGATACCTAAAAGGCACTGAATATTATGGCTTGGTATATCAGAAAGGAAATGTGTTTGATTTAAAAGTGTATACTGATGCTAATTGGGCAGGCAACATTGATGACAGAAAAAGCACAAGTGGAGGAGCTTTCTTTTTAGGAGAAAGACTAGTGAGTTGGCTTAGCAAGAAATAAGGATGTGTTTCACAGTCAACAGCAGAAGCTGAATATGTTGCTGCAGCATTGAATTGTACTAATATAGCATGGATCAAACAACTATTGGAAGGCATAAATGAGAAAGTTACCGAGCTAGTAACTATATTCTATGACAATACTAGTGCCATTAATATTTCAAAGAATTTTGTTATGCACTCTAAGACAAAGCACATCTCTATCAAATATCATTATCTTAGAGAAAATGCTCAAGACAAGAAAGTGGCATTGGAATATGTTAGCACAAAGGAACAAATAGAAAATATCTTCACCAAGCCACTGCCAAGGGACACTTTTGAGTATCTTAGAAGTAAGTTAGGGGTCCTACCCCTATCTTCCACTCACTGACTGAGTTCGGTGAAAGCATCAATTTGATGACTCTACAGAATACCTTTTAGGAGTTGATGTTGATTTACACACTTTAGGAGATTTTCTAAAGGTGTGCAGAAACCAAATACATAAAAGAAATTGAAGACAAAATGCTCTGACTAAGACTGAGTTCATACATAATAGCAAGGAATTCACTTCTCAGCAGAAGAAATCATGTTTTAGTTCTTTACTTTTTGGCATTGTTGTCAAAGGAGGGAGAAGACTAATGTATGGGGGAGAAGTCCAATGACAAAGGCAGAGTATTTTAGAATCTCGCAGCAATCTGAATCTGAAACAATTAGGTCAAATCAATTGGTTTTGCCATCAATGCCAAAGTGGGAGATTGTTGGCATTATAACAGACAAGGAGAGATTGTTGGCATTTCAATAAGGATATTGAGAAGGTTGTTGATGATTATGGATATAACTGATTAAGGATGTTTACTATCATAATATTATTATTTTGTCATTGATGTCAAGAATTTGATTTTCTAATTCAGTATGATGTTGCCATATCTTAACAAGTATGATTTGATGAGAATTAAGATGTCGGTAAAAGACATAGAAAGAATGTGATGAATAAGGGGAGAAATAAGCTATTCAATGGCAACTATTACCGAGTTAGACAATGATGAGATCATGATGTTTAGATTGTTTTGATATCCTACATATGCTATTGATTGTAAGGTTAATACTATACTATGTTACCAAACAAAGAATCTAGTAGGTAAACCCTAAGGAAACTAGTTGGTAAATCCTAAGGTTATCGCTATCGGTTGATGAAGGCAGAATGTCTACCAAGTGAAGTTTAGTATTTACCGAGTTGCAACTGAGCTATAATAGAATGCATTAAATGATTAAAAGCATTATTCAATGAAGGAAGTTGATGAGTTGGAATTGATTAAATGATTGGTATGCCATGCATGAAGTTTGTTAAAGACTCTACGGCAATGGAAGATCGACAAGAAGATCTACAACTCAGATTGAACCGCAATACCTTAGCACAAGTTCCAAGAAATGTATGCAAGTTCCAAGGCAAGGTAAAACATTTTTGGATTGAAGGATACATTGAACCTGGTCAAGTTTGAAGATCTAATGGCTATGATTGATCATGGGGTATGTGATCAAGGAGATTCAGCGGTTAGCAAATTGTTTATAAATAAGGAACTGTTGATAAAGAATGCATGCGGGCAAGTGTAAGCATAGGGATGCTACATAGTGATTACCGAGCACAAAAGCTTGAAGACCTATTTGAATAATAGAGTATAGAGCCCAGCAAAGGGACAAGATAAGTCCTATGACTAGATAGTATTGAGCAAATAAGAATCTGCTTTAGCATTTTTAGATGTGAAGTTGCAGATATATTTTTATTACTGTTATTTTGTGAAGTGACAGAAAATCTCTTAACCGAGTGGACTTAACAGTCTGATTTGTAAAACCCTCTAGCAAGGTGACATTCTGATTGAGTGTTTGAAATCCTATAACAACCTCACTTCTAACAAGGTGAAGATCCTAATAGATCTGAGGGAAATTCCTTAACCGGGTCACATCTAGCAATGTGTTTGTAATCTTTAACAGGATTTTCTTTTCACCGAGCATACTCTAGAAGAGTATATTTCTTAGTGGGTCCGAAATCCCACAGTGGTTTTTCCCTATTTGGGTTTCCACATTAAATCTAGTGTTAAATGTGTTGTGATGTTTTTTGTTTATGAGTTTGCAAGTTTTACAGTTTTGGCTATTTATATCTATCAAAGCTACCGAGGTTGAATCTGTTGATTTTATGGAAGATTAAGATTGTATGATTCACCCCCCCCCTCTCATCTTGTTAGCTTGGCATCTGTACTTAACATTTAGTATCAGATCATAACATTATAACATAAATCTCATAATAAGAGGTTATATAACACAAATTTCCCTCAACAAACATTTTTTGGAGTAAACACAACTCTTTTAAACAAGGCAGCAACTAAGAAGTTGCAATAAAATTTTGATAAGTTGCATGAACAATATGCGAAGTTAACCAATTGAGTTGAATTGGTTGAATTCCCTTCTACTTGCATCTCTAAGTACATAATGGTGTCAATAATTTTTAAAGCTTCTAGTTTTGTAGAGCCATCAACATTAGAGAAGGAGGCCCTAGTTGTAGACATTAAGTAGTTGAAATATCAAATGAAAGTGGCCAAGTAAGATACAAAGAAAAAAATTGGATTTGCAATGTTTTCAATTATTTGATTGGTTATACATTATCCAAAAGTGAGAATAAATAATTCATTTTATTACCCAAGGAGTTTGATCCTCTATGCAAGGTCTATCCTCATAATAGTTGGACACATTCCCAAATATAAGTGGCATACATTGAGGGTTGAAAAGGATGAAATATGGGTTAGTCCTAGAATAAGGATAAAATAATGACTTTACATACAATAAATATTTCTCATTTTTATTTAGTTTTTCTTTTGCATAAAACTTCTAGTTTTATCCACCTTTTACAACACCTTTGGCATCAATGGAATTTCTATTAATATCGATTAACCTTTGACATAAATAACAATAATATTTCTAACAATATCACACATGTAGCATGAAAATGATGGCATATTACCATATTGAACCTCTAGTATGCAAATAAAAATATTCTATAATTAATGCAAATATGCTAGCAATAATATAATCTACTAAAATACTAAAATTATTTCTTTGTAAATTTTTTATAATTCTAAACTTTAATTGAGATTATTTTTTTAATGAACATGTGATGTAACAATGAGATAGATATATGCAAGAGTAAGAAATTTCTTATGTTTAATTATTGCAGTAGATCTAATAATTGTTCTATGTGGTGTAACATTAATGGAGAAGTGTTTAATAGGAAAATGAAAATTCTCTATATAATCATTTCAATACATCAAGAAAGAGAGAGTTAGGTGATTCAATAAATATAAATAAATATTAAGATCTAGTATATATATGCTAATTTAAAAATATTTTTTGAGATCTACAAGCATTTATTTTAAAATTTTAATTGACATTGCTTGAATTTTATTAATTTAAAATAAAAGTAACATTGATTATTTCTATGATAGTTGGTAGATAGATTCTAAGAGATCTACAAAAGAGTGACGATAAGATAATATTGAACTAAATATATTTGTGGGGAGTAATATTATAGATGTAGTGGAATTTAGTAGTAGTTGAATGGTCATCAACCAAACCTCAACCCTTGTGCAAGTCAATTTATTACTAAGGTCATTATTCAATGTTCAGATATTTCTATTATACAAAATATCTCAAAAAATTAAGGATAATTATATCATCTAATTTGTTCTTAAACAATGGTAAGTATAATTGATAAAAATATTATAAAAGAAAAAATACAAACATGTCATGATCACTAGAGGAACCTGATTTTGTAGGCAAACATTTACACACATTTAAATTTTATTATTTTATATTAAAGAGTGGGGAAGGGTTCCAACCCATTACATGACTAAAAAACAAATCATTGGAGGACAAAACAATAATTTTACTCAAAAGTAATCAAAACACAAGACAACCAATCTCAATTGAACACAAACAAGAAATTAAAGATTAAAGTTGGGACCCAAGAGTAGGCCCAATTGGCCAATCTGAGTTTTCTGGGTTGAGAAAGAAAGACTCCTCTTCTTAAAATGAACAATAGTATAACAAGAAAAAAATTGTCTAGAAATATGAAAGGATTAGTGTTGGAGGATCCATCAAAGGTAGTAGACATGTTCCATAGGCAGGCCACCAAAAATAGAAGGCGAACTTGATAGTCTAGAGATAGAGAGTCAAGAACCATGGATGGGATGGGGCCCAAACCTTAAGGAGCATGGAAAGGAGATAAATGAATAGAAATAACACAATTTAATGAAATTGGGGCCATTTAGTAGGGGAAATTGAAGTGGTAGAAACATGAATCATCAAAACATGGGTCACCTAAGCAAGGGCCATAGGAGTACAAATATCATGAGCCATCAAAGAAGGTACAATAATTAAAGAGGGGGGTGTAGAGTTTGCAAGAAAATTTGACCTACAGTTTAAATATGTCAGAAACACCATAAGATGGCATCGTTTGACATCATTTCACTAGGTAGGAGAGGAATGAAGTCAGGAGCCATGTGTGCATGTGGAGTCTAAATGCCTAGTAGTGGAATAATATCTACATCAGAAAGTGATCCCTTCGTAGTCCAAGATGTCTCTCCAAGATAACTTTCCAACCTTAAGTGAGATTTGAGTAGGAAGTGAAGAGACAGAAATGAGAAAGAAGGTTAATTGCATAAACTAAACCATAAACACATTAAGAGAATACAAAATATACCAATAGCCTTTGTATACCTTTCTTCTCACCTTGTCCAATTGAGATAGAAGTGGAATTCACCCTTATCTTCTCTTGATTCACTCCTTGATGTTGAGTGATGTGGATTGTTAAGAGAGGAAAAACTAGCAAGGTGGATTCAGGTGGTTAGTGCACAAACAAAACACTAAAATATATTAAAACATGAAACATGAATAAAACCACATAAAAACATGAAGAAAAATCTTATACCTTTCTATTTTTACCTCTCCCTCGGATTGAGCTTGATGAAGTGAATGATGAGGATGCACCCTTGATTCTCCACTTGATGTGATGCTTGCTTGATTTGGATGTGGAATACTCTCCAAGCTCTCAACAAGGTAAGTGGATTTGATAGGATTGGATTTCAGTGATGGATTAAAGATGGATGGATTTGGTAGAGGATTATGAAGAGAGAGAGAGGAGAAAAGAGTAGCATGACAATGCATGAGAAGTGGATTCTTTGTAAGGAGAATAGGCTTCAATTTATAGATTGGATGAGGCCAACGGAGGGCCATGATTGATTTGATTATGAAGGGTTGATATCGATTTGAGATAAAAGGCATGGATCAAGGGTGCCTTGGGAAAATAAATAGGAATATAAAATTCCATGGGCAAAGGGGGGAAAATTTGAATTTCAAACATGAGGAATTAAAAATTCCAAAATAAGGATGCATTGAGGGATTCAAAGAAATTTGAATTTCTTTGAGAGGCTCAATGTTGATATGACATGAGTGGGAATTAAAAATTGAGGGATAATGATAAGCATGATTATGAGAGATTCTAGAAGGATTAATTAGCTTGAGTGGGATTAGGAAAAGTGATTTGTAGGAATCACATGACTAGGTTAATTAATTAGAATTAATTAACTAAGTGGGTTTAGAGGAAATAATTATTGGAGGGGACTTTATAATAATAGGGGAATAATTAATCTATTTGATAAATTAATTATTGGACAATAGTGACAAGATTAATTAAATTAGATTTAATTGATTCTGAGAGGAATACAGATAAGACAATTAAATTAATTAATTATGTCGATAGGCTTAAACTAATTAAATATTAATTTTAGGTATCTACATTTTGCCCCTCTTTGATATAGCATCGTGAAATGATGTTATATCAAAAAAGAATAAAACATAGTGGAAGAAAAGGATAAGGACTAGTAGCATGATGCCCTAGTCATGAGATGAAGAAAAGGATAAGGACTAGTAGCATGATTCCCCAGTTACGAGATAAAGAAAAGGATAAGGAATTTTAGCATGATTCCCTAGTCATGAAATGAGGAAGAATGATGATGAGGAAGGATGACGAGGAAGCAGTGGTATGCCCCCTCGAGAGGACATGTAGGTTCAAAGAACAAGGGTGTGCTCTTGAAAGGAATTAGAAGAATAAGTGATGAAAGGATGAAGATAATGAAAGAGGGAACTAGGATGGGTTGGAGTGTTGTAAATAAAATGAGACAAATAAATTATAAATGGAATGGATTTCTTATTGAGCAAGTATAGAGAGAAAACCTAGATTTGATATTGCCATGGAAAATCTACACCACTGGTTATAATAGCTAGGATGATATGAAGATCCGAGGCATGGACTGATGCTCAGTCAAATACGAATGCCTTGCACATAGTCATGCAAGTGTTGATAAACACTAATGCAGGGTTGTTAGTTTGTACAAAGAAGACCTTCAAACACATCATGCCATGAAAACTATGCCCCATTATACACCAGCCAAGACATACCAAGATATAGGATGATCAAGGCAGTCTTGAACAAGTATAGTCCTGGGACACAAGATGAAAACAAAGTGAAAATATCAAGCATGCAAACAATATGCACATGACCAACTGACATCTCTTGCCAAGAGTAGGAAATGGATTTGGATAAACTGTCAGACTAGGGAAGGATACATCCCGATGAGCAGGTGATGAATAGATTGATGGATGACAAAAGACAAGTTAGATGCACGAGGTCTATAGATAAGAGGATTGCCACTTGGATTTGATTACCGTAGTATGGATGGGTACTTGGATTAGGCAGAAGTCAATGGGAGCTCAGGTACATGGGGAAAGCTCAGTTTTATGGATTGGATAGGATTGGAAAAATGATTAGGTAGGATGAAAAAGGGGGGATGAATGATTGAGTAGGACTGGATTGAGGATGGGATTAATGATTGAGTTAGAAGAGATGGAGAATATGTGGATAAGATAGGGTTGGATTAGAAATTGGATAGGATGGGGTGGATTGGTGGATAGGATTTGATTGAATGGAACCAATGACAAGGGAGAACTAATGGGTGGGTAAGAGGATGGATGAATGGAAGGAGGCAGTTATTGTTTGGATAGATGGATCAAGTGGATGGATATGGATAGGAAATGGAGGAATAAAGGATGGAGGATAGGGTGATGGAGACCCAAGGACTATGTTGCAAAGGAGTGCAATGCCCCACACTAGAGGTAGTGGAATTAAGGATGCATGGATGGTGGATAAAGATGTATGAGTTTGAAGGATAATATGTAATGGATATGGATTGTAGAGAATTAAGGTGATTAAGGCTTGAATGCTCCAAAGTATGCATGCATGATTCATTATTTTGCCTCTTATATGATCAAGACGAAAGATAGGAATGGAGGATTCATTTTGATAGGATGAGGGATATGAGATGGACGATATGGATAGGATAGTAAAGATCAAAGATAGGAAAGGAGAATGGACTTAGATATGATACAGATGGATGGGAGGATTGCATGGATGAAGCTTGCACCCAAGTGTAGAGTGCAAGGGGATGAGGGGATTACACATGACGCTTGATTGCCAAGTTTTCATCATTGTACTTACACAAGGCACCACAAGAAGTGGTTTTCACCATTAGATGAAATGATTTTTCTTTACATTTTTTCTTTCCTTTTTTTTTGGAATTTTTCTTGATTTTTTTATTTTTTTATTTTTTTTGAATTTTTGGAATAGTTTGGATGGAGAAGGATAAGGATGGTTGGATATGGAAGATAGTGGATGCATGAAGGAGGAAGGGAGGACTCAAGCATCTAGTTCCATAGATGGTATCCCTTATTATTTCTTTGAACTAGAGGTATGCTCATAGATGTTGATAACAATAATTGGGGAGTTGAAATGGATAGGGGATGGAAGATAAGGATTTGGAAAGGATTGGACTAACGGAATGGGATTGTGAAAAATGGATGGTGGATAATGGATTGGGTTTTCAAAAATTTGTGGAAGATAAACATTGGCATACACCTTAAAGGGTGGTGAAGTAGTGGGGAGAGTGTTTTGAATTAGATGGGGGATAAAGTGTAGATTTTGGGAAATGATGACCCAAAATAGAAGAAGGGGATGATGGAGTTGGGATGCTGGATTTCGGGACATAAGGACCCAAAATTGATTTTGAAGATGAAGGAGTGTTAGATGGAGGATTGGAGGATTGGAGAACTTATGAACAGATGGAGCTTTTGGATTAGCAAGTTTGGATGCCAATTTTGATTTTACTTTGGGATGCATTGCTTCTTTGGGAATCCACATAGTTTTTGATTTTTTCTTTTGGGGCCTTTGTGGCCATTTTTATTTTTCTTTCTTTCTGATCACATTCTTCTTTTGAGCATGTCATTTTGAGGGGACATGTTGATCCTTTGATTTTTTTGGATTTTGAGCTTTATTCTTTTTAGATTGGGAATCCAAATTGCTTCCAATAGCAATGGGATGGGTGCATGAGGATGAAGGATTGATGGATTTTATGGATGGGATGGTGGAAAGAGAGTGTTGGGAGGCATCCAAGGATGTGTGCCTCTGTTGATCTTGCTTAGGGATTATTTGAGGTGATGGAGTGGTGGATCAAGGGATGCAAGGACCCAATATGGATGGAAGAGATAGAGGATTGAGCATCGGAACATAGGGGCCCAAAATGGATGGAAGGAATGAAGGGTTTAACTTTGGAACATAGGGTCCCAAAATGGATGCAGAAGATGAGGGATAATGGGATTTTGATTTGTATGAGAGAAATTTGGATTTAGGAGGAATAGAGAATGTACCAACATATTGAGCATTATCTTGAGGACCCTTATTATTTCAGAAATAAGATGCAAGTCCATTTTGAGGGGGATGAGATGTGGAAGGAATATTAGGATCTTTAGATGGATTGGGATCATGACATGGAGATAAAGGGATACTTTGATCTTGACTAGGGAGGGTATCATGAGATGGAGTGGGAGGGGTGATTAGATCATGAGATGGAAGAGGATCATGCAATGATAGAGGAATCATATGACCATGAGAGGAAGTGGAGGGGATGGGATCATTAGATGGAGTGGAGGGAGATGAATCATGAGATGGAGAGGTTTATATGGTAGCATGCTTTGGGAAAACCTTTTGGCATGTTTGGAGTTGTGGGGATTGTGTGATGGAGGAAGATATGGAAACTTCAACTTGGGTGGATGGAGGAATGATGTTATCATGAAGTGTGGAGGATTGGGATTTGTTTTGAGGTGGAGGTGATTGGGGTGGATGAAGGACTTGAGGAGACTTGGCCACTTTGCTTTGAGGTGAGGATTTTGTCTCCTTTGCTAGTATGTCCTAGATAAGATTATGGATGATGGATTTGGAGGATGTAAACAATATGGATTTTGGAGGATTAGGATTAGATGGAGAATTGGGATTGGATGGAGGATTAGGATAATGGATTGGGTAATTAGGATTAATGATTGGAGGACTATGAAGTAAAGGATTTGGATGGGGAGTAGAGGTAGTGAATGTATTATGAAAGGATGAGGATTAGGATGTAGATGGGGGTGGGGGAGATGGAGGTATACATATTGGATTACAGGAGTATGTGGATGAGGGATAATATGGAGATATGGATGGGGAATAAGATGGAGATATGGATGGGGAATAAGATGGATTTCCCTTGTCCAAAGTAGAGGAAGGATAAGAGATATGGTATAGATTGGGATTGGGTGTAATATGTTGAGATGGGATGGATGAAGGTATGATAGGCGAGCAGGAGATTATGGAATTAACTTGGTAGGTGGGTTCATGAATTTCCATGAGCATCTTCTCATACTAAGCTTTGAAATTTTGGGTAGTCATGTTGAGAATGAAGGATTGTTTTGGAGGGGAAAGATTATGAAGATGAGGATTAGGATTCAACTTGGAATGATGATGGATTAGATTTGATTTGACTTAGATTGGATTTGTTGGAATCAGTTCGATTGGATTGGTCCTTAGATTAGGACTTGACTTGATTGGATTGGTCCTTGGATTAGGACTTGATTGGATTGGATTGGATTGGATTGGATTGGATTGGATTGGATTGGATTGGATTGGATTGGATTGGATTGGATTGGATTAGATTAGATTTGATTGGATTTGGACTGGACTGGACTCGATTGGATTGAATTAGGTTGGATTTAATTTGATTTGATTTGATTGGATTGGATTGGATTAGTCCTTGGATTATGACTTGGATTGGATTTGATTTGGATTTGGATTTGGATCAGATTGGATTAGATTGGATTTGATTTGGATCAAAGGATTGGATTGGTCCTTGGATTAGGACTTGGATTTGATTTGATTTGGATTTGGATTGGATTGGATTAGACTGGATTGGATTGGAGTTTTGAAGATTTGATTGGATTAGAGGAAGAATGAATATTAGTTGAGGAAGGATGATTGTTTGAATGGATGAAAGTGGATTGGGGATTGTAGAATTTCCTAGATAGATAGAAATGGATAAAAGATTTGATGATGGAATGTGGAAAGAGGGAGGATTGATTGGTTGTGGGGGATGGAATTGGCAAGAGATGTCAAGTAAAGAAAACACAATGGTCAAAAGAAGTTAGACTCAAAAGAAACTCATGCTCCTTCACAACATAGCCTATGGTGAGTAAGGACAATAGTCAATGGATCCCAATTGGTTTCCCATCTACGCTTACCCAGAGCAGATACTTAGATGCTTGACCCCACTAGTTTCCCTCCATGACACTCACTTCTCCGGGGCAGCCAAGCATCTATTCCCATGGAAACTCCTCATGGAAAACTTTGTGTCTCTACAAAGCGCCATAAAAATATGGGCGGCTTCGGAGGTCTGACCTCCTACACCAATGACTAGAAGGTTTTTGGCCACTATGCACAAGGTATTTAGTATGGCTTCCTGTTAGGATCTACCATTTGCAGTTGCGCAAGAGAAATTGAGGCCTATGGCCCAATGAAGCACCAAGAGCTTAGTAGTCACGCAAGCATGATTGAGATCTCTAGGATCCTACTAAGAACCCAATGTGAGAGTGAACTCTCATATAGCCCCAACCATTGACCCTTTCACCATTAATGGCCTATTTATTATAGTGAGTTGGGAACTCCAGGTCTGAGTGTACTCACTTGATTCGTTCCCCTCTTACCTTCTAAAAGAGAAAGTTGGGAGGGCAGGCCCGCTAAGGGTAACACAAACAATAAACTTAAAAAAGACCAAAGGGGTCTAGATTTCTAATTGCCTAGATAGGAAAGAGCATACTCTCCTACCCTTTGACTCTTCAATACAAGATTATTTTTCCCCCTAATTAGATCTAGGTGCCTAAGAAAATGATTAAAAGGACACAATGTTTGCTTGTATCTCCTTAGGCAACTTGTAAGAATGATGGATTAGTAGTTTTTGTGATATTGATCTCGGGCATTCGAAAGAAAAGAAGCTACAAACACAAGATGATTAGCCCCACAAATATTGCAAAAAAAGTTTTCCTTATTATTTTCTAAGTAGTTTCAAAAAAAAGTTTCATAAAAACTGATTTTATATGCTAAAAATATGGAAATCTAAAGTTAAAAAAGAAAGGGTTGACTTTGCATGTGTTAAAATAATTTTTAAAAGCAGATCTGAAAACTCTAAAGACAACCCCTTTTATATCTCTGAATCCCCTTTCCAATTCATTTTAAAAATTTTGAAATCCGACACTCAAGGGAAAAGTTATGCCTGTTTTATGAAAACCAGTTTTTTACCTAAACATACGCGCTGAACCCATGGCGCTCGTGCTGTTTTGCAGTCGCTCATGCTGATGTAGAGGCACAGGCGCTGAAGTGCATGCGCAGGTGTTGTTTTGTAATTTTTTATGATTTTTGACTATGCGCACACGTTTTGGCACGAGCATAGGCGCTATTTTTCCTGTGCACGCACTATTTTACAATTTTCATGAAAAAAATCAATTTTTTTACCAAACGCTTGCGTTGATTCGCAGTTGGACGCGCTGATTGACCAAAAAATGCAAAAAAGGTGCCAAAAAATTCAAATTTTGAATCATTTGCACTGTTTGACTTGCAGACAGGCTGAATCAGTGAGGCGGACGTGCTGAAGTGTAGATGGACATGCTAAAACGATAATCTACGATCTAAAAACACTTCAAACTCATTAAAATGTTAAAAATAGGGACATGGGTCCCATTGGGCATGCCAGAATGAAGAGGGGAAAATGGAACAAGAGGTTAAATGATAAATAACATAATGAAATACATGGATAAATGGATTAGATGCAACAATATTTGGGTATGATAAGGGTATGATCAACAAATTTCTTGGCTCAACTACATAGCATTAAAATATGAATACGATGGATGATTTGTGAAGGGAGGAGATTCCAATTAATAGATTTGAGGGAACCATAATGGATGATCAATATTGATAGGAAATGGAGGGCTAGGATTAAAAGAAGGTGAGATCCCCAAGTACATTGGGAAGAAGAGAAAGGAATTAAAAATTCCTTGACAAGGACAAAGGTAATTAAAAATTTCCAAGAAATGGGGGAATTGGAAGAATAAAGGATAAAAGAAATTAAAAAATAGTTGGGAAGAAAGGGTATGCAAAGACTCAAGGAATTTAAAATTTCTTGGATAGACAAAACAAGGTAGCATTTAAGGTTGGGAGGTGAGATAGGAAAGCCAAATTTGTGGCAAAGAGGACCCATCCCTCATCATGGTGATTAAGAATGTGAAAATGATTAGTGAGGATGATTAGGTAGGATAATGGAGGATTAGGATACAAGTTGATGAATTAGGAGGATGTGACGAGAGGAGATGGAATGAGTGGAGGAATTTAAAGTTGGGAGAAATGATGATAATGATTAGGTCTGATTAGTTAACCTAAATGATGGAGATTATGAAGAAGATTTGTAAGAATTGTGACATTATTTAATTAATCAACTAATCAAGATTAGATGAGCACAATGACTAAGGTTGGGAATTATGTGAATTTTAGAAGAATAAGATATAATTAATTTAATAAATTAATTATATGGCTATAACGAAAAACATTAAAATAAAATTTAAATAATTTTGAGAAGAATGAGAATTGGAATAATTAATATGATTAATTATGTGAAAATAAATAAATTAAATATTAAATAAATATTTAGTTAATTTTATTCATCTACATTTTGCCCCTGTTTTACATGGTGAAAAGGATTGGTGATGGGTAAAACAAGAAGAAAGATGACCCAGTGGGGAAACATGGATAGGGGATGCCCCCTCGAGAATTTAATTGAAAAATTTAAATTTCATGAGAACATTATTGAAAAAGAAGAAAACAATGAAAAAAATAAGGAAATAGATGAGAGGAAAGAGAGATTGAAGAAGGGGATGAAGAAAAGGGGAAAAGAAGAAAACAATAGGTGATAGAAGGGTGAAGAGAGGGCATATATAGGCCACGTGGGGCCCATAGAAGGGTCGTTTTTACACACCCAGTTATAGAGCCTAGAAAGAGCCTAGTATATTAAGCGACAATGGTGTGGATCCCACAACATGAATACCGCGATGAGTGAATCAAACTATTTTAGTGGTTGCTTGAGTATGGGCCACCGATACGCAGCCCCAATCCCACTTGTCATTTATGGTAGGTAGGCATTAATTACGATCAATAACGAGGAATAAAATGTGTCAGGGCATAAATATTGATTACCTATTTCGTTTGTGTTCCTAGAGATTGGTGTCTCCATGATGGTTCAACATCCATGTAGATGATGTGGCCCATGCACTGGTGTCGATTCAATATCAATGTCTATGTTGTGTAGGGAAAGGGAGGAAGGAAGATTTGGAAAAATAACCATTTGTGGCCTACAAATTGTCACAGGCAACTATAGGGGCTTCACTTAGTGAACCTAGGTTATAGCACGTGTGTTCATGGCATACTAAACAATCTCCCTATTTTCAAAAAATATTTCCCTAAAGTCCTTTTCTGTCACCCCCTCCTAATACATAGCCTGAATTAAAAGCCCCCCTATTTTCACAAGATATTGTATATTTTCTTAGCCTAAATTAAAAAGATTCCTATTTTCACCAATAGGAAATATAGTGTACCCTCATTTTTGGGGTATTAAATCCCCCAATATGAATGCACATGATATAGTATTGCCTAGTTAGTGAAGCCCCCATGCAAGCAATGTGGTTTAGGCATCTCTATGGGGGAGAAATTTTGTCTCTATGGGAAGGGCTATTGGGGAGGAAAGGGATAAGGGGAAAGGGTTTGGGGGGCATCTAAGGGATGCCCCAAGCCACTAGAAGGAGGAAGGATTGGGCTAGGATGAAAATAAGATGCATGAAATGGTTTAATTATGGATGCAGGAGGTCCTAGGGCCAATCAAGTCCAAAGAGTGTTGGATGATGATCATGCATTATCAACATTGACAAGACAACATGGAGAGGATGGTTCTACTACAGGCTATATTTTAGTGGCTACATGAGTGGCTACAAATTGGAGCACATCTAATGTTGATGAACACCCTTATAGAGAGATGACATAGTGATACATTCTCATTTCATCTACCAACATGAGAGGTATCCATTACCTTAGAGGACATGTGGTGCATACTGTGAGTACCCATTTGGGGAGTGATCCTAGAGTACTGTCTAGAGAATGAAGATCATTAACTATGTGATTTTTGTCAAATATACGACCTTATGATTGACCAGACATAGATGAGACTAGAGCTAGCCATGGAGAAGCATTGGCAGATTTTGAGGTTGGTGCTATATCTCTATGGGCTGATTAGTGGGCGGATGATGCCCGACCTCAGTGGGTATGGATTCTCAATAGGTTGGGCTAGGTGCCTATACCATATTATGAAGGATAATGTTTACTTCTCCTTGGGATACACCTTAGTAAGTTAATTGTACCATAATATTCACATTTGTGTGTGTCAAGGGTATAAGAGCCTAGGTACGAGAGTCACATTTCTACATATATGGGTGTCCAAGCATATAGTTGTGTGTTGACCACTAGGAGTTAGGGATCGGCAGCAGTAGTTTTCATATGTAGATACATATGGATGAATACTGTATTATGTTCAAGTGGGTTTCATGGGCTACTTCCAGTGGTGTTTAGACAAGATGTGGGATTTCATGGTGGCCATATAGGTTATGCAAGTAGTGGGACAAGGATGCATATTACTTATCCTTTGTACAAATGCATTGTTGGTTGATGGGCCAGGTGGTCAATGGTATAGGTTAGTATCCACCTCATCGAATCATGTGACACTTTGGGATACAACAAGATATTATTGGTGAGGAGTGCACACACTAATGAGTGATATGAGAGATGACCACATGGGGAGGCTCTATAGGCCCATTCATGACATAGAACAAATTCACATGCATGATCCTAGTCAACTGGTATTTGAGACTATATGTGCTAGATTTTGGGATGATAGAGGCCTATGTAGCATGGTGGGATTTTGACCGACCAATATGACTCACCATTCTAGTTGTATTGGAACTAGATGAGGAGGCACCAATAGTAGATCAGGTGGTTGGAGGAGATAGAGGGGAGGTCGGTGTAGGAGGAGATGACATAGAGAAGGGAGAGCTTAGAGGAGAGAGTAGGGGAGGAGAGGGTAGGGTCCTCGGGTATAGGTTGAGTTAATGCCAGTGGTATAGGGATAGGTGGTACCATAGTTACAAGGCCCGATAGTAGGAGCACTAGTAGTGCCAACACAATGCAAATGCATCCATAGCCTCAGCCACAACCTCAGATGACCTAGGACATGCTTGACCAGGTGACAAAAGAGAGGGATATAGAGAGAGATCAAGCAGTGAGATTGATAGATGAGGTGGTGTGAGAGAGTGCCCAAGTAGATGGAGAGTATTTACATGTAGAGAGCCTACAAGATGAGGTAGATAGGGTACAGGTGGAGGGGTGGACTTTACAGGTGGTCATGGAGGCTATGACAACAAAGTGAGATAATACCATAAAGGTACTGTAGGAGGCCTAGGGAGGAGAGATGGTGGGGATGATCCAAGATGTTGAGACAGAGATGGAGTGGGTGAGAACATATCTAAGAGAGAGGCAAGCTGATGTCACCCAAATTAGGGCGGACAGGGATATGGTAAGGCAACTATTGATATTGGCCAACATGAAATAGGTCCTTAGTGAGGTCATGGGTTCAAAAACGCAAATAGAGTGGATGGCATGAGAGACTCAATATTATTGGGATATCTATCATCAGGTTGTGCTTGTAGAGAAGAGAGCTACTTTCTTCATTAATAGCACTAGATCTTAGTGTACATAGTCACAGACATTAGGGGAATTAGTAGGCATGAGCGAACCTCTGCCTCCACCAGTAGGATCCTTAGGAGGGTGAGTAGATCGAGTTGTCGAAAGAGAGAGTAGTGGGTAGCTTATGGACTTTGACAACTTTGATGACCCTTCAGGAATGTATTTTATTGTATTATGTGATAGCCCTGAAAATTGATTGCATAAGAATTTTTAAATTTGAGCCTAAATTTTGATCATATTAGTTTTATTTGTATTCTCTGTCAAGGTTCAATTTCTAGAGTTTAGGGTTTATCAATTTATCCTAAGCTTTGTGAAGAAAAACCTAAACCTTGCAATATCTTGTCGTTACTTTTTCACACTTAAATACCAAAGGTTGTTTACCATGGGCAGGGCCATTTTATTTTCCTAAACGTTAAGTTGTGTCAGAGCGGTTTTAGAAATGATTTTCTTATGTCGTGTGAAATTTTCCTTATAGTCGGTCTCATTTAATATTTGTGGCCACACCTGCATTTTTCTTAAGTCTAAAATTTTCAAGTGTTTCGGTCAGTTGATAAAAGAAAAACAGATCTAATGGTTCGCACTTCCCCGTTGTTGAGAGTGTAGTGAAGATAAAGACCACGACATCACGAGATGATGTCACATTCCTTTAATGGAAAAGGGTGAGCTGGTGGTGTAACTTGACGAAACCTTTTGTTACCGATTCTCAGGCGATAAAGACCAGTTTACTAATGGTCCCATCAATTGGAACATGTTCAAGATGAATGGTGATGTTAT
The DNA here is from genome assembly GCF_030272615.1 of Cryptomeria japonica. Lineage (NCBI taxonomy): Eukaryota > Viridiplantae > Streptophyta > Pinopsida > Cupressales > Cupressaceae > Cryptomeria > Cryptomeria japonica. The sequence continues at coordinate 777,303,312 of NC_081411.1, read as the reverse complement.
GTTCAAGGCAAAAAGGTGCCCGACTTTTAATTCTAAAAAATTTTAATGGGCATAGTGTTAATGCGATAAAGTGCAAACATATCCGATGGCCGCCCTATCCCCGTGATAGAATTTGCAAGAATGTTATGGACCATGGCATCATGAGATGATGCCATGTGTCTCGAGCTGACCAGGAAGACCTACAGTGGGGCTGCTAATAGCATCAGGTTAAGAGATGATATGGCACTGATGTGTCATGATTTTATGGGTCCGCAAGCACAGAAGGAAGGTCAAATGCTACATCGATCAGCAATGATCGTCTGATTTGCCAAGTTGGGTAAGATTTGTGGTGAAGTTTCAAACTAAATCTAAAAGGGATCATTAAAGATATTGGTCATAGCCCATGCGGGAAAGATAGGATGAATTAGATGCAGACTTGTTGACTTAAGATAGATGGTGATGAGTTTGAAGTTTTGAATATCGACTCACCCCTACGGAAGCTTGTGTGAGGTCATTGTTGGGTAAAGGAGTGATTAGATAAGTAAGAATGATATCTCAGAGATGTGAAAGGATTGGGATTGCTTCAAGTTTAGATATGATGGATCACAGGTTATTTGTTGAATTCAGAGATTGCCTGTTGATAGGGATCTTGAAGCAAAAGACTGTACACTCAATGAGGAATAAGATCAAAAAATAATCATTAATGTAAGGTGAATATATGCAGGTGGCAATAGAGTGATGACCTAGAAATGACGGTGACCTAAGTTGTAGGCATGATTACTGGAATCCATAGCTAACAAGATGAGAAAAAAATATGAGGATGATGATTAGCACCACCACTTTGATTTGAATTTTGATTATAAATTTACTAGGATGGTGATAGAATGGGTAGAAGTGGATACAAAAAATTTCATTTTTCTGAGAATGGTTTTTCATCAGTAGAAGGATGATGTTTGAATAGAATTAAGCATGAAGTCATTGCATGTTTTTTGACATTCGATGGATGTTTTTTCTCTGGTATGAGGTTTCTTATTATTAGAGGGTTTGTGAAAGTTTAGAGAATTGTCAGGGGTGGCATGAAAGACTTTTCTTATCAGGAAAATCCACCCATGACATATTGTCTATTCTTACTCTGTAAATTGTTGGCAAAGTGTTTCAAGAGGAAGCTCACGGGGAATTGAAAGAAGGATTTGTTCAAGTAAGGAGTGGAAGCCAGTCATCTCTGCAATGACATGGAAGCTACAACGCCTTCTCAGCATATTATATTTACCCCCAAGCTCCTCTTTCCACTTCCTCTGATCTGGGGCATAAAGGTTTGCTATTTTCCTCTAATTCATGGGAAATCTTATTTCTTTCTGGGATCTATTTTCCTTTTCGAGAAGGGAAATGTTGTGTAGAGAAGACTGAACATCTCAGAGTCCATCTGGAAGTGTCAGGATTGTATCGGCATGACTCAAGTGATTTTGTTTATACCAATAATTAGTTGAAGATTTTGGTTCCACCTCATCACAGGCACCAGCATGTGAAAAAGGAATATTTTATAACAGAATTGTGTATAGCCTCTTGGGCTTGGTTTTTGGTGACATATGTCTTTAATCCTAAAGCTTGTCTCTCCCTTGTTTTCTATAAAAGGTAAATCAAGGCCATAAGTTAGGATTCAAAAATTTCTGAGAAGGGTCTCTATAAAGTAGGTCCAGTCTACAAGGTTAGGTTCCATATAGTTTAGGGAGTCATGGAAAAACAGAAGGAACTGTAATGTCATTTTGCAGAGCAAAAGTAATGAAATAGTTATCAGTTCCATTTTCAAGTAAGTTATTCTATAAATAAAATTGTTGTCTATTATCTAATAAAAGATAGCTTATGAGATTAATATAGATATAGTCTCAAATATTTACTCTCCCATGTACATTTTTATTTTCTTTTGAGTTAATGGGATCAAGGGTTTCATTTACTTATTGCATTGTTATGATGTATGTAGTTTTCCATTCTATTCTTTAATCGAAGTGGTTAATTAAAAATGCTTGAATGAAATTATAGAGAGATAAGATTGGACCAATATTTGATAAGTAGTTCGGGTAAGGGATTGTAGATGGAACGATATTGTAAGGCAATATTGTTTAAGACTAAATTTTCTATTAGATAAATTTTTATCAGATTTCAGTAATATTTCAAAGACTCTATAGCCCAATAAATAAGGCACTGGTATTTGCTAGAAAATGTCATTAGGTTTTCGGTTTGTTGTCTATTTTCTTTATGACTCCTCAAAAAAAACTTTTAAACATCAGAATATATTTGTTAAGTTTTCATGTATTTTCTAAAGTTATCCCATCCATCTCATGCTCCAGCTTAAGGTCAAGTATCACTAAAGGATTTTCCATCCTTGAGCATTCTCCCTTTCTGTTGAGCCCTTTTATGAGATAATATTCTTTGTTTTTAGTTAATTCTTGAATGCGGTACAAGAGATCAGGAGGTTTACTGAAGGGATTATGCTCCTGAGTTTTATAGAGCCCAAAGTATAGAAGGATTTTGTATCCTTGTTGCAGTTGGTCAAATCCTAAAGGAATTTGATAGTTGGAAGTGGCTTTCCATATGTATTCAGAGGAATCAGCTTGGTCTCTGCCTTGTGGTAGTGTAAACCCGTTTATTTTGAGAACCAGCAAAAATGGCGACTCTGCTAGGGAAAAGAACTGTTGAGAATCTCTGGTTAGAAAAGATTTGCTTATTTTAATAGTTGAGATTATGCCATCTAAGTCACCAACAAAAATGGTGACTCTGCTAGGGAAATGAACTATTGAGAATCTCTGGTTAGAAAAGATTTTCTTAATATAATAGTTGAGATTATCCCATCCGAATCACCAACAAAAATGGCGAATCTACTTGGGAAATGTTGTATAAATTTTTCTGGGTTTTCTGTGGTTTGATGGTTGATCGTAGCTCCTGCATCAAAGGACTCAATTTTTTTCCCCATAGAGTGAAGAGTTTCTTAATCTATCCCTTGTCGATTGAGTCAATTCTCATAAATGTTTCTAGAGAATTTGCTGAAATTCATCTTTTGATATAAGTTTTGGTTAGATCTGTCCATGTTTCAAGAATATTTTATAATACCTCACAAATTGTGAGTGGCGACACTAAGACTCTAAGATCTATGCACGAGTGTGCATTTGTTTGAAGAAGAACCAAAGAGTTTTTAGAAGAGATGAAGTAGATTTGAGCTCTTATGATGAAGTACCCTGACAAATTGAAGATGGAATCCATATGATGCCATATTATGATAAGGAAGTGTTGCAGTATTGTGTTGAAACAAATCTGACCTGTGAAGAAATTCCTGTTGTTTGAGTATTTGCCCTCCATAAGGAGGTGGCAACTCTGTCAAAGATCAGTGCTAAAGATTTGAAGGATTGAAGGTGATTTTTTAAATCCCCAATTAAAGAAGGCAACAGTAGCTTCAGCATTTCCAAGTATTTATGATTTTCATGAGTCAAGTATGCTTTCATGAAAATTATGTGTAAAGATGCTTCCTAGAAAGTGAGTAAAGCACTAAGGAAGGGAATGGTAGTGATTATCTTACATACTTCTGTGACACAATTTTCACATTCTATATGAAGTTAGATGGAGTATGTTTTGAGCTATGCTTTGTAATAGTTTAAGATTTATGGCGAAGGAAAGAAGTAGGGAAATGAATAAAAATATGTATTATGTGCCTGTACTTCCCTATGAAATGTCAAGTGTAAATGTGCAACCTTTGCCAAATCACCATAGAGATTTCTTTATGGAAAGATATAAACCATTGAGTTTTAATGATATCCAAGGCTTCCTAAACTCTGTTCCTACTAAGGTTAGGGAACATCTACCATAATTTAGTGGGAAAAGATCAGAATCAGCACGTCAGTATTGGTAAGAGTTTTTTGAATTAATGGGAGATTTTGAGATAAATTAGGAAGATGTCTTCATGAAGTTGTTTGTTCAATATTTGAAGGAAAATGCCAGAGATTGGTTTTCTTATCTACTAGCATGTTCTATCTCTTCATGGGATGAACTAAAGGTAGCATCCATGGAATAGTTTGGTGAAAGAATTAGTCCGAGCTTAGTTATGAAAAAAATTATGGGTATTCAGAAGGAAGAGGATGAGCTAGTTCTTGGTTTTAATCTGATGTAGGAGCATCCCCGGTTCATAGCAATGTTGCATCAACCAAAAACACTTTTCTTTTCTATTTTTTTTGTTTACAGTTTCTATTTTCCTTTCTGTGTGTCCCGGTTCTAGCACACTGGTTTCCTGTGGAGTTGGATTCTTCTTGAAGACTTGATCACCATGCTTTCTCTCTAACCGCATCTCATTTGGATCACTTTTCGGCAAGATATCGCTACCAATTTTCCTTGACAGTTTTCTATTACTGGATTGTTCCATTATTTTCAGTTGCTTGAGACCTATTCTAGTGATCTACTGGAACCCATTCCAATACTTGTGGAGCCTTGGATGTTGATCTTGATGGTTCTTGACATGTGGTCGACCTTCTGTGTTTCATCCTTTGGATTTTTTCTAGGCCAACCTCATTCATTTCTTCATGTTAGGGTTTTTGATCCTTTTGGGCTGACTTGATCCTATGGATCGATATATATATTTGTAATCATGCTTTAGAATGAAATCAGTCAACTTGGAGTATAAAGGAATATCAGATAGATAGTGCTTAGAATATAGATCTTTCAATTCAAGGTCTTGGTGACACCTATTTTACCAGGCCAGTGTGCTGGTATGTTGTAGCCCAGTTGTTACCAGTTTGATGTAATTGACTTTCATGCGATAAAAATTAATTGTTCTGCATTGCTTCCATCATATCTATGTTTTTTCGTTGTGTTAACTCTTGCTGACTGGTTTGGACTGATCTCCTCGAGGTACCTCCTTGCCAGTGATTGCTTCAAGTGGTATCAGAGCGAAGTTTGTTCTAGAAGTTGCATGTCCTAAATTTTGTTGTAGGGTGGCAGATTGCGGATCCAACCTGCAATTGAAAAAGACTAGCATGAATCGATGGCACAAAGAGGAACTGGGAATGGTGGAGTGCGTGGGAATGCAAAACCTGCTATAATGGAGATGTTGCGAGCAATAGCAGCCCGGTTAGAAGTCATGGAGAAAGCCCAGAGAATAGGGTGACATGTTGAGGATGTGAGCGAAGATGAAGGAGAAGAAGCCCCTATAGAACAAGTAAACCTATCGGCAATTGATCCGGAGGAGGAAATGTTTTTAAGGGTTTTGAGTAGGGCGAACACTAAACCTCATTTTACCCCACTAGAATATGATGGGATATTAGATTCAGATGAATTGATGGATTGGATCTCAGAGATGGAGATATATTTTGACTTTGAATATACTGCAGAAGAGAGGAAGGTGAAGTATGCCTATACTCGGTTGAATAATTATGCATCTCTTTGGTGGGAGCACTTGCAAGTTGATAGGCAAAGAGGAGGTAAAGAAAAGATTAAGACATGGGATAGGATGATTGCTAAGTTAAAATCAAAGTTTGTCCTAACAAATTATCAAGTAGATCTATTCTGGAAGTTGCAGAATCTCAAACAGAAGGAATCTAGTGTGAAGGAGTACACCGAAGCATTTTACAAGTTGAACATCAGATCTAGACATGTTGATGATGAAATTTAACAAATTGCAAGATATTTGAATGGATTGTGGATGTCTGTACAAGATGAACTCAGTATGATCAAATTAGAGTGTGTTGAAGAGGCTTATCAGTATGCAATAAAGGCTAAAGAGAAATTGCATAAAAGGCATGAACAGAGACAAAGAGGTAGAGGTGGAATGTTTATCGAAGGAAGATTTCAAGGAGGAAGAGGATACACTAGAGGAAGAGGAACCAATACAGATCAGAACAAGGACAAGGAAGTGAGAAAAGAAGGTAATTCATACTAGAAGGATGATAGAAATTTCTACCAGAGGAGAGAACCAAATGGTTATCGGAATGAGAACTTAGGAAGACAAGATGAAAGGACATTCAGAGGAACCTATTTTAAATGTGGAGGAGAAGGAAAATTTGCATTTGAATGTAAGAATTCAGAGACTACCAGAAGAGCGGCAGTGGTGGAAGAGAACCCCACTGGATCAAACAATAAATCGGAAGATGGAGAATTGTTGATGATGAGGAGAACTTTTTATCATACTAGAGAAGATAAAGAACCCTTATAGAGGAAGAACTTGTTCAAGACCAGATGTAAGGTATCCGGTAAGTGTTGTAAAGTTGTTATTGATAGTGGTAGTTTGGATAATCTTATTTCAGAAGAGATGGAGAATAAGTTGAAATTGGAGATATTGAAACACCGTAAGCATTACTAGATAGGATTGATTTAGGATTAGCATAAGTTGTTAGTAAGTGAACAATGCTTAGTAAAATTGAAAATTGGGAATTATCATGATGAATTTTTGTGTGATATTATGCCTATGGACATTTGTTATCTTTTGTTCGGAAGACCTTGGTAGTTTGATAGATAGGCAATACATGATGGAAGGAAGAATACATACACTATTGTGGCCAATGTAATGAAGAACACCTTGTTACCTTTGGAGGAACATTTGAAGAATGAAGTCTATACAAATACAAGAATCTATCCTATAGATGGAAGGAAGTTCATAGATGGACTAAGACATGAGAATGTGTATTTTTCCTTAGTTCCTAAGAGGACTAAGAGACTGGAACTGGAAGGAGAACACCTGACAAAGATAAGAGATTTGCTGACATAATACAAGGACATCATTTCAGATAATGTACCTGATGGATTGCCACCTTTTAGAATTATTAGTCATTGCATGGACTTAGTTCCCAGAGCCAGTTTGCCTAACAAAGCTACACACCGATTAACACCGACATAGAATGAAGAACTAAATAGACAAGTGGAGGAGCTATTGCAGAAAGTTTTGATCAGGAAAAGTCTGAGCCCTTATGCAGTACCAACAGTATTAGCATCTAAGAAGAATGGAGAATGGAGGATGTGTACTGATTCAAGAGCAATAAACAAGATCACAGTGAAATACCGATTTCCCTTTCCTTGGATGGATGACATAATGGACTATTTGCATGGAGAAAAGTACTTTACAAAGATAGATTTGAAGAGTGCATATCATCAGATTAGGATCAGAGAAGGTGATGAATGAAAGACTACATTTAAGACCAATGAAGGATTATATGAATGGATGGTGATGCCTTTTGGAATGACTAATGCACTGAGTACTTTCATGAGGCTGATGAATGAGGTTTTGAAGAAATTATTGGGTAAGTTTGTTATTGTATACTTGGATGACATTCTGATTTTCAGTAAAACAAAAGAGGAACATTTATTGCAGTTAAGACAAGTTTTACAGAGGTTGAGAGAAGAAAAGTTACTAATCAATATCAAGAAGTGTAGTTTCATGAAGGATGAGTTAGTCTATTTGGGCTTTGTGATATCTGAGGATGGTTTGAAGATGGACCCAGAGAAAGTGAAAGCCATTGTTGAGTGGCCTACACCAGAAAGCATTGGAGAGGTAAGATCATTTCATGGATTGGCTAGTTTTTAGCAGAAGTTTATCAAAAAATTTAGTTCAGTTTGTAATCCTATGACTGACACCATGAGGGGAGATAGGAAGGAATTCAAGTGGATCGCTAGAGAAAACAAAAGTTTTGAGTTGTTGAAATAGAAAGTGACTGAGTAGCCTATGTTGGCTTTACTAGATTTGAATAAGGTATTTCAAGTGGATTGTGATGCAAGTGGAACAACAATAGGAGCAGTTTTGAGTCAAGAAGGGAGAACAATAGCGTATTTCAGTGAGAAATTGAATGATGCCCAGAAGAGATATTCAGTATATGATTAGGAATTCTATGCCATAATTCAAGCCTTGAAGTAATGGAGACATTACTTACTGCCTAAGGATTTTTTGTTGTATATAGATCATCAAGCTTTGCAATATTTGAGCAGTCAGAGTAAGTTGAATTAGAGCCATATGAGATGGGTAGAGTTCTTGCAGAGTTACACCTTTGTGTTGAAACATAGAAGTGGGAAATCTAACAAAGTTGTTGATGCATTGAGTAGGAGAAGGATTTTACTAACAGATATGAGAGTGACAGTATTAGGTTTTGAAGATTTGAAGACCTTGTATGATGAAGACCCAGATTTTGCCGAAGCTTAAAAATCCTGTATAGAACCGGTTATGGTTGATAAGAGAAAATAGTTGGATTACTTCATTTAGGATAGGATGTTATTTAAGAGAGTTCAGTTGTGCATACCTAAGAGTTCCATGAGAGAGAACCTGATAAAAGAGAAGCATAGTGGAGGTTTAGTTGGACACTTTGGCATTGATAATATAGTTGCATTGGTAAGTGAGTAGTACTTTTGGCCCAAGATTCATAAAGATGTTAAGAGATATGTGCAGAGTTGTAGAGTTTGTCAAGTTGCAAAAGGTAGTAGTCAGAATGTGGGATTGTATAAACCTTTGACAGTACCGGTAAGACCTTAGGAGGATATAAGTATGGATTTTGTACTTGGCTTACCTAAGACACCAAGGGGGAATGATTCTATATTTTTGGTAGTGGATATATTTTCAAAGATGGCTCATTTCATACCTTGTAAGAAGACATCAGATGCATTGCATATAGCAGACCTATTTTTCAAGGAAGTGGCAAGATTGCATGGATTACCTAAGATCATAGAGACAGAGACACTAAGTTTGTTGGCTTTTTTTGGAGAACACTTTGGAAGAAGATGAAGATGGATTTGAAGCTCAGTTCTACTTTTCACCCACAGACTGATGGACAGACAGAAGTAGTTAACTAGAGTTTGGGAAATTTGTTGAGATGTTTAGTAGGAGATAAAATCAAAAGTTGGGATTTGATCCTTGCATAAGAAGAGTTTGCCTATAACAATTCAGTGAATAGAAGTACCAAAAAAATACCTTTTGAGATTGTTACTGGAGTGCATCCTTAAGGAATAGCGAAATTGAGAGACATTAGTAGTGAAGACTGGAAGAGTTCAAAAGCAGAAGAATTTGAAGATCACATGGCAACATTGTACATTCAGGTTAAACAACATTTGAAAGAAATGAATAGCAAATACAAGGAGAAGGCACATGAGAAGAGGAGACATAAAGAATTTGAAGTTAGCAATGAAGTGATGGTCTATTTGATAAAAGAGAGATTCCTAGTTGGAACTTATAATAAGTTGCAGATGAAGAAGTTTGGACCCTGTAAGATCTTGAGAAAGTTTAGTTCTGGAAATGCATATGAAGTGGAGCTATTGAATAGTCTAAGTATTTCACCTATATTCAACATTGTAGATCTTCATGAGTACCATGAACCAGAATTAAGTGAGGACAGTATTGCAAACTTGGAGAAACAAGTTCCTCGGCAGGAACCAGATCAGATTGAAGAGATTTTGGATAGTAGGATCAGTCGTAGTACCCGAAGTAGTTAGTACAAAGAATACCTTGTGAAGTGGATGAAAAAACACGTGGAAGACTCATCTTGGATTTCTCAGGAAGAGGTAGACTGCCTTGGTTTTCCTCTGACCCTAGAAAAGTGAGAGGCTCACTTTTTATTAATGTCGGATGTCAGATGCAGTAGCATCCCCTGTTCATAGCAATCTTGCATCAACCAAAAACATTTTTCTTTTCTGTTTATTTTATGTTTGCAGTTTCAGTTTTCCTTTCTATGTGTCCCAGTTCTGGCACACTGATTTCCTATGGAGTTGGATTCTTCTTGAAGAATTTATTGCCATGCTTTCTCTCTAACTATATCTCATTTGGATCACTTTCCGACAAGATATCGCTAATAGTTTTCCTTGACAGTTTCTTCTTATCAGATTGTTCTGTTGTTTCTGGTTGCCTGAGACCTATTCTAGTGATCTACCAGAACCTATTTTGATTCTTGCGGAGCCTGGGACATTGATCTCGATGTTTCTTGATGTGTGGCTGACCTTCTAAATTTTATCCTTTGGATTTTCCAGAGGCTGACCTCATTCATTTCTGCACGTTAGGGTTTTTTATCCTTTTGGGCCAACCTGATCCTTTGGATCTATATATATATTTGTAATCATCCTTTAGAATGAAATCAATCAACTTGAAGAATAAAGGAGTATCAGATAGATAGTGCTTAGAAGATAGATCTTTCGATTCAAGGTCCCGGTGACACCTATTCTACCAGGCCTGTGTGTCTGTATGTTGTAACCCGGTTGTTACCGGTTGGATGTAACTGACTTTCATGCAATAAAAATTAACTGTTGTGCATTGCCTCCATCATATCTATGTGTTTATGTTGTGTTAACTCTTTCTGACCGGTTTGGACTGATCTCCTCGAGGTCTGTCCTCACTGGTGACTGCTTCATAATCTTAGGTTTGGTAAAACATTGGATGATATTCCTCATAGTTATAGACCAAATGATGCAGTATGTTTAGTTGTTTAACTAGCTTCATTTAATGAGGAAGAGAGTTATCAACTAAGAGATAAAGATCCCAAAACCTTGCATTAAGCTTATAGGATAGTAATGGATATTGGGAACAATTTGAAGTATGGAATTCCTAAGGGTTATCTATCTACAAGGGTATTCTATCCTAAAATATTAGAGGTTAAAGAGAGGCATGAGCCTAAAGATAAAGGTCAATGTCCAGGCATTTACATCCCTATTGATCACATTAACCTTGTTATTGATTATGATTTGAACAGAAATGTGAGTGAAGAGAACTTGTCCCAAAAAGTGGTTATTCCTCATATTAATGACGAAAAGGTAAATGAGAAATTATATGACATATTGGATATAGAGATGGAGATGATGTCAATCACTTCACCAAATGATAGCAATAATGGTTATTCTAGGAAGAAGATCCCACAAGAGATTCATCCGCAGTCTTGTGTTTCAGACAGATCCAAAAGTGAGTATAAAGGATTCAAGAATTTTATGTCCAAAGTTGATGCAAGTATGCAATATTTTAATGATGTGAATTCAGTTTCTTAGGAATTAGTTATATATGATAACAAAAATTGAGATGATGAGATAGATAATTAGGGAAGGTAGTGACCCAAGTGGAGTGGAGTACAGGAAAAATAATCCTAGCAACGAGCAATTTTTGAACTTCCTTGAAAATAAGGGATTCTATCAATAAATTGACAGGTCGTTGTTTCTTCCTAGATGGCTTTGTTTTGGGTTGAAAAGGTATAATATGTGTAATAATAGATGCGTCAAATGTTTTTCAGGTCTTCATATCCACATGCTATAACATCAATATTTTTCTTTAGGATTTGTATGATTTTTTCCCTCTCAATCAGAGTGCAAATCTTCCCAATATAAACTATCTTCTCTTGACCTTCTTGACCAATATTGTGTGGTTCATATTTTCTCATATCTAAATTAGTGGTCATTCTTTCTTTTATGCTAGGATCAGAGTCAAAAAACCACTCTAAAGTGACCATACCTTTAGGAATTACGTTCGTTGGGAGATTGACAATTTCTTCATTACACTCTTCATCAATGGTATCTGATCTATCATCTTCATCAATAATCTAGTCCTTGAAAGCACCAAAATTAACAAGGAAAGCTAAGATGTGTCTATCATCTTCAAAGACTTGGAAATACTTGATATTGTCAGGTACGATAGGTATGGAGACCAGCTCTATAGAAAATAGTTTTAGAGGAGGTTGACTTATTGGTTTCAATGTACTTGCTACTACAGCCAATGCATATGATATTCCATTTGTTTTTCTTGGTACTAACTAGATGTTGAAAGCATCAAAATCCTCAATCAACCCCTATACCTAGTGTCTATATGCTGCCAACCTTTTATCATGACATGCATACTGATTTCTTATTTGCTTAACTACCCACTTAGAATCTCCTTGTACTTTTAAGCATTTGACTCCCTTTTTATGGGCAAAGAGGAGTCCCCTAACTAGGGCTTTGTATTCAGTCCTATTGTTGGTACAAGATAATTGGAGTCGATAGGAGGATAAAAAGGTTTTTCCCTTGGGATTGGTTAATTCAACTCCAGATCCACTACCTTGCTTAGATCTGGATCCATCAAACTTTAGAAGCTAGATTTCAGCCTTTAATTTATTTATATCATTTAGCTTTGGTTTGACAATCAATGAGGGAGGATTTCTATCTAAAAATGGTTGTTTCCCATTTATTTTAACATCTTCTAGTATCTAAGGTTGTTCATTTACATTTTATGGGAATACTTCGATTGTAGCGGAGGTGAATTGCTTCATTTGAAACTCCATGAGAAGTTGAGTCTCCTCATTCTCCTACTTGCCTACTTCGACTAGAAAGTCTTCCTTTCTACACTACTCTAGCTAGGGAGGTTCCATTTTTATTTCTTCTCTTTGAATAATTCATCTCTCATAATCTATCTTTTCACTTTTTTCAGGTATAGTATCATAATCAATATCTTTGCAAGGGATTACACTCATCAACTTTGTAACTTCATTTTGGCAAGGGATGCATGATATCTTTGAGTGTTCTTAATGATATATCCTATAGCATTCCAGAAGTAATAAATCCTATACTCTCATGTTATCTCCTAACAAGCACATCCCCTATTTCATTTGTGCAATGAAATCCTTAATTCTCCTCATATGTTCTACAACATCCACTTGATGGGGCTAGTGAATGGGGGATGTAGATAAAGTGAAAATCCCATTCACTCTATAAACTCCCAGGATTATTTAAACATATGCTACATAATTGGGAGCCTCATAATCTGTAGCAAGCTTCTTCAACTTGGGCTCATTTTCAATTCATATATGGTTAGTTACACCTTTCCATGGAAGCCACAAGTATGTAAAGAAAGTTGAAAAGTAACCTCCTAAAGTTTTTGACCAATCTCTAATAAGAAGAATCCCATATACTTCTATAATATCAACTACTTGAATATCAATGTAATGGGATGTGTGGATCAACACCCAACTGAATATACACATCTTTCAGATCCCCAATCACATTTACCTCAATTTTATATAATTGTACCACTTTTTTATTTGTATGCACCAGGTTAAGACCAAGCTTCTGGCATATGGAATAAGGCATCACATTTCTAGAAGCACCTAAATCTACCAAATAGTTATGTATATTCTTTCTACATATCTTTAGGTTGACCATAAATGGAGGGTTCATGATGGCATCATTATTGATATTAGAATTGACTTCATTCAAATCAGCCATCTTAACCTCATCTCTCTGAGATTCCAACTAATCTAATTTCTTGAGAAGCCTTCTTCTGTTCGAGACAATATCTTAACACTTCCATTAATAACATAGTTGTTACAATCCTCTCCATCTCCTTGGTAATGTCATACGGTCCTTTCACAACATATTCTTGGCATTGTCCTTGTCTAGAATGCGTCCCTTGAAAATATTGAAGAGGAGGAGCATTGTTACTTGCGTTTGCATCTGGAGGTACAAATCCACCTTTTGGGGGAGGTGGTTTTGTCAATGATGCCTTGCCTTGAATTTTGAGATTCTAATTGTTTCTAGTTTGGAGGGCTTGTGCATCCTAAACACATGGTTCACTTTTGGGTTCAGCTTGAAACTCTTTGTAAAGGAATGTGTCAACCAACATTGCGGCATTGACCTTCTTTGGTTCTTCAGTAGAACACCCTTTTGGGTGCAAATATTCTTGATCAATCTTAATCATTTTTTCAAACTGAGCACAATTGATTTTTGAATGTGATGTCTTATCATGCAACTTGCACCAATTAGCTAGTAAATTCATATCTACCGAATTGACACTATGCATGTTGTTTTGGTTATCTCTTGTGTTACGATGGTCATGATTTGCTCCATCATTGTTTGGACCCGTGTTCCATTATCTATTGTATGGTTCAGAGTTATATCATTGGTTTTGGTTTTGATTATTATAACCACATTGATTATTATATGATTGAGACTAGTTATATCCTCTGGGGGATTCATTTTTAGTTGACTAATATCTTAAATAACTTGCAAAATCATCTTCTTCAAATCTTCTACCTCGGATGATATGTGTTACCCTTGACTCTCAGGTGCTGAAGTTGGGGTTTTTTTTGTGTGTTTAGGCTACCATATTGATGTCTTGTGCCATGTATTTATTCAATGTATTGCATTTGTATAGGAGTAATGTTGGCATTATTTTGCCATTGCAATGCTTGTGCAGCAAATTGTGGGTTAGATTGTGGTTGGGGTGCATAAATGGGAGCCGTATTCATCATTGGGTCCCCTATTGGCAATGATTAATATACACCGAGGAGTTGGTTGTAATTTCCCTGGTTTACTCCTATAGGCAAGTTGTATCCAATTCCCCCAGGTGTCTGATTTAATTCTTCTTTCATGTTAATCGCCAAAGCATAAAATTTTTCCAAGGTATCCCTTTGGTCTTTAGGCACACCTTTCTTAATAAAAATCACACTCTAGAAGTCAATGGCCCTCAGATAAGAATCAATAGCCCTCAGATAATATTCAATGGTTACGTTTGGTGCCACTTGGTAAAGAGCTCGTAATTTCTTGCATGCCCTTTGGAAGTTGGTATTGAAAATTGTCAAAGGTTTGTTAGGAAATTTATTTAGGGAGGAAAACTGATGGTATAAGATTCCAGGATTGACATACACTCAAAATTGATTGATGAAATATTTTTCTAGAAGATCCCAATGGAGTTTGTTGGTAGAGTTAAATACCAAATATACTTGTTCCTCCCAAGTGAATATGGAAAAATTATACCTACCAAATCTTGATGTTCAGTGTTGTTATGAACAATTGCATCCTTAAATGCTTCAGTATGTTCTTCTACAGACCTAGGTCCCCAAAAGTAAAACTTAATACCAAATTTATTTGGATTCCTAGGTAGGTTGTGAGTTACTCTAGGTATGTTTCCCAATGGTGTATGATCTTGGTTGAAGTAGGCCATTACAGGTGGTGATGGTGGTGGATATTGAGTTACGAAGGGTGCAACAATGGGTTGAGGAGTAAGGATCGTTGGTCTTCTACGTTGGATTCAGATGATTGCACTGGTGGGTCTATTGAAGATTGTCCTTTAGCTTTATTTCTCTTCTTCCTAGTTGAAATTCCTAACTCTACTAAGTCTGATGGGGAAGAATTACTCCTAAGAACTTTGTGGAACCTCTCCAGAGAGAAAGATAGTCTATGATCCATCTTAGTATCTCAATTTCTTATTTTTTGAGGAGTTGGTTGAGGAGGTCTTTGGGCAAGGAGTTGTCTTTGTGCTTCAACTTCTATGCATATACCCTTCTACCTTTCATGTTAGGGACTTGTCATGTTCGTAACCAATCACTATTATTCCTTCTACTGTCCCATGAAAGAGAGTATAGTTGGGAAATGATTTTTCCATGGTTTTAATTGAGGTTGGGTTGCGTGAATGGTAAAATTCTGTCTCCTGGGAGTACCATGTTAGGTCATACCATGATCGTGTAATTGAAAGTTAGGAAAAATTATTTCAGGCCCTCCTTCTAGTCCCAGTTTTTGTTGACTGGTGTATTCACACACTCACCAATAGTTAGGTAGTTAATGTGAACACTCACCACCTGTCATAAAAAGCAGTAAGTTTTGGGAAACTAACTACTCCAAGGTCTCTATAGTCATGTCTCGATGGTGATGCACAACTTAGTGGTTAATGCGATTGTACTTGTCAAGGGGCCTACTAGTTGAAACAACTTTGAATTACCTATTATTTTTTTTGTATTTTTTTGATTTAGATTCTCTCAAAATAAACAAAAAAAATATAGATCAAGGGAACAAGGACATAACAATGAAATTGATACAATAACAACTGAATGATCCACACGGTTCGAATTTTGTAATCCAAATATTATCAATATCACTATATCAACATTCAAATAACGAGCTCCAGAAAGTATATAAAGTCAGACAACTTCACACACCAACGGAAATGAATATCACCCAACCAATAATCACCCTATCAATTCAATCCTCAGATAACATTTACATGCACAATATGATTCATAGAATAATAAAGAATCTAAAAGAACTAGTTTCTGATTCAAATGATAGAAGTTATTAGATCACAAAGAACACAACCATATATAACACATAAGTAGATTAGGAAATCCACAAGTTTCTTTTTGTATTAAACTTCAAAGATTATCACAAATACTTCTAACTTATAAAAATATGCATAAAATCTCTAATGGAACCTCTAAAATGGACATCAAATCATCAATTCATGGATCATTACAATGAATGAGAATCTCTAATTTATAGAGTTTCATGTCCTAAATTCTAGGAATTAAAGCTATCTAAATTAAGTGCTACAAAAGAAAAGAGTTACAGTTGACATACAAGTCCCTACCTTAAAATCCAATTAAAACTACTAATTAACTATCACTACGAAACATGCGTTCCTAAAATTGGCCATTACATCCATGCAAAATTTTCCCAAAAAAAGAAGTTGATGTTGGAGAGCGGTTGATCTCTCATCTCTAGTGGCAACCAAAAATATCTTCAAAAATCTCTCAAAATTGCATGCGTGGTAACTATGTGTTCATCATTTACTTCCTTTTATATCTCTTGAAGTTACCAATAAAACATCCAACTATATCTATAGGAGGATCAACAACATATGAAACCCACAATTCAAACTTCTTCAAAATTTGCTTTGCCTGCTCCCATCTATTGACCAACTTTTCAATTAATCCTTTTGCATGCATACACCAAGAATTTGAAAATGAGTATCTATCAATTAAGTCTGAATTAAACTTCATTGTAGGTGCAAAATGATGAGCCACATACTGATCCTATTGATCCAGCACTAGACTTGCCTTCATGCAATCATCTTTCAAATTTTCGTGACCATATGCCCCTAATAGCTTCTTCACAAAATTCTCATATTTACCAAATGATCTCAAAAGAGGAGCATGTGCCTCCAATATCTTTGACTTACACTGCTTAAGAACTTCTATCTTAAATTTTATTATTAAAATGAAACATTGCAAACTACCAAAATTGTCTCCTCCCAGCAAATCTTAATTCATAATCACTTCTTCACCCAAGGCCAATATTTTATTCAAATTTCTACATTTCTTAGTGAAGTCTCTCATCCTCACTTTCACAAGTATTTATTTCTCTATTTTGAGGATATTTATATAAATTCCTGTTGTATGGTGTAGGAAAAGTCTTACCTTTGAAGCACTCTTTTTTGCCCAAGACTTTGTAGTGATAACTACTTTCTTTATTTCAGTCAAAGTTCTTACATCACCCTTTGGCAACAATGATGTGGAAGGCAATGTGTCATATGTTCTTGAATGCAAAGGCTTCCCCATTTCCACAAGCAATTGTTTATACTCATCTAACTGTGCCTTTACCTGTAGTTGGGAATTATGTTCTTTCTCCATTCTACTCCTTACGATGCTAGTAGAAAACTCTAAAGTATCAAACTCTCCCCACTTTGTTTTCTTTCCTAGTATTACCTGTGACACTTGGTATTACGAAGGGCCCTCTCCTTCTGTCTCCATAGGAGCTGCAATATCGGCAATTGCTTTAGTGGAGCCAGTTCTAGACAAATAGTGAATTGTCTTAGCCTTCTTTTTTTTCTTTTCTTCCTCTATAATAGCTTGCTGCAATGTGAGTGTAGGGAACACTAATTTATGTTTCTTATCAAAAGTGAACGTTATCCATTGTGGTGTTCACTCATCTGTGTTCCCTTCTTCAGTTGTTATTTGTATAGCCACCCTTCTAGCTTCATGTGACAGCTCTTCCTCATTTTTCTCTTCTTCTTCAACCTATGTATCCAAAGGAACTTGGGCCTCTTCCTAAGTATGAAGCATTAATATAACAAGTTGTTGATGCTGCTAAAGTATTTATTGAGCCAAGTTTTCCTATAGAGCGCTATCAGTATCGATATTTTGTTGATATTATTCTAACTTCTCGCTGACTTCCTCATTGAAGTCCTTAGTTGACTCTTGACTTTGTTGTTACTTATCTCCACCTACTATATCTTTCAATAAATTTTATACATCTTGTGGAGTAAGAGCCAATCTTTCATTATGTTCTTCATCTTATCTTTGCTAAATTTACTCTTCTTCATCCTACTGATGTCCCTATAGACCGTGATCATCTACATCCATAGGAGCTACTTGTGAAAGTTCTAATACTTTTTGTATGATAGGATCCTTTCTTTTCTCGGCACTAGAAGGAGTCATTCTATTTCTCTTCTTTAGTTTTACCTTCTTTGGTGTTGTCTCAGCCTCCTCTTGGTCTTAGTCTAACTCCATATTATGGATAGTTATTGTTCTAGTTGTAGGAGTCATTGTAGGTGGAGGAATCTATGAAGCAATAGAAGATGGAGTAACAGTTCTTGTATCCAATGGTGGAGGTGGTGTTGAAATATTTGCAGCAATATATGTGGTTGATGTGGTTGCTAGTGTTGTTGTGGTAGTAGTGGTAGTAGTGATAGTTGGGATAGTAGTTGTAATAGGAGCAATGGAGGCACCTGAGGGTTGAGCCTCTTGAGAAGGTTGTTCTATTGTTTCTATAACATTTTCAATGGTAGGCCTAACAGGGTGAATCTCTAATTGTGGTTTGGCCCCTAGGCCTGCTGTAATCCCCAAACTCACTTGTTTCATCAGATATTATGCTTCTTTCAATTTCTCATCTACTTTCTTCTTATACTCTTGTGTAGTCAAAGGAATTTTATCTCCCTTATCAGGATCTGTGGAGGTGTTCTTTCTTGACTCTAATCTAGTCCTTCTTCTATACTCTTTATTTACCCTAGATATAGGATTATTAGTAGGGATATTCTTTTCTTTACCTTTTGTAGTAGCTAGTTTAATCCTCAAACTTAACCACTTTCTTGTTCTATCTATTACTGCTTGAGAAATTGTATCAATATCTACTACCTCATACTATGACCATCTCATTTGAGGGAGTGACCTCTTATCTATCCCTGACTCTTTATACAACGAATCTAGTATAATGCCACCATCATGCAATTGTTTGGGTATATAAGTTTCAATACAAAAATCTCTTATTTGTGGAATAGTGAGGTGATGATAATATTTTTCCCTTGCCTCAAAGCTATCATGAAGATTGGCCCAAAAATCCTCCAAGGCATGTTGATGTCCTTCATATACTTTTGGCATTAGTCCTTTTAATTTATTTGGATCATAAAATTGTTTTGAATAATTAAAAGGATTTAGTTGTAGTTCTTGTAATTCTTTCTCAAAACCCTTTGCCACATGAATTTTTTGACATGAAAACTATGATAAATTCATGGGGAAGTCTTCACCTATAACCACTATCTTATGTCTTGATGAAAACAAGTTTCGTAGGTGCACCATCTGTCTTGCATACTCCAAAAAAATCACTTTATCTATATAGTATCTAGGTGGAAAATTTGTTCTCTAGTGAACCCACTTACTCTCAAATAAGTAGATTGGGATTTTTGTATAAACCAACACCCCCACTTCTTTACTAGCTCCTTCACCTCCTTGCTTACCCTAAATCTCGTATCACTTGTTAACCTTATAATAATAGAACAAGAATGCGTCATTGATTCTCTTGTAATGCAACCTAGATTCTTTCAATGACAATTGTGTATGATATTCCCATACAACATTCTATCCTTCTTCTTCCCCTAATTTTCCCTCGGTCTACAGCCTTGGAAATTGACCTGATCTAGTTGTAACTCAAATAACATAAGATGTGATGAAGAATTTCTTCATATTATGCACTTATCTAAGCTGGTCTCTGATGGTATGTGACAAAATTTGAGCCCAGTCATAATATTGTCATCCATCCAAAATTGTGAACATGAATGAGAACATCCATGGCTGAAAGTGTCTGCATGTAGGTTTGTCGAATGCCTTGCTAAGCATTATGATTAAATCCCTTTGTGGTTCTTTGAAACCCTACCTCAAAATTTCATTTTATTTCAAGTCTTTCTTTCTCTCCTCCTCAAACCATTCCTCATTCATTCTTTTCTTGCATTGGCTCATATTCTAGTTCTATTCTCTTTCACCACCATGTTCCCCTTCAACCAATACTTCCCTCCCAATGGAAATCTGAAATAGAAAGGCCAACATATTCAGCAATAAATCAATCACCGATCTCCCATCAACATCTACACATTGCCTGGTATCAGGGTTATAAAATTGTACAACTTTCATTGTGAATTTTGGCATCTATACTTACTGTGGGAAACCATTCGTCTCTACCAAACTGGATTTCTTAATTGTCTTGTACTCTGCATCTAGTCCTGGTTTCTCAATTATCTTTCTATCTATTTTCTCTGTATGTGCTCGATCTATGTATCTGCGACCCACTGGATTGCATCCTCTAGATAAGAGGCATATGTTCACCCCTGGTACTGATATTTCATCATGATAGGAATCTTTTCAACATCCTCAGTCTTTCAGGAAGATTCCATCAAACAAAGATAACCCTACAAAATAAACCAATCCAACATCAAACATTACTCAAAGAAAAATCGCTACAAAAACAACTCACATTGGGACTCTGACATACCGTTGTTTCGAGGTGAGCAAACACAAAAACCATGATGAAAACCTGGGAGTCCGGAAGTCCGGGGTCCTGAGCTAAAACCGGAAACAAAACTGACAAACTCAGAACCTCGAGGTTGTGGGAAACCAAAATTTCCAAAAACACAAAAGAAGACCACTTCAAGAACTCGAGAACCCACATTTCCGAAGTGGTGGGACCCTGACAATGAAAACAAACCTGGGACTTCAGGATCCTGAGGTTCTAGGGTGGGACTCTAAAATGCAATGCGGAACTTCAAAAATCGAAGTCCCTGTAAACTACAAAGATGGAATAGAAAAAGGAGCTCGGGACCACTGGACTATGGGGTTCCAAGTTGAAAAGACATGCAAAAAAAAACTAACTCGAGAACTTGAGGACCCGGGTTTCCGAAGTAGTGAGACCTAAGACCTAAGACCTAAGACTACAATTTCGGGAACTCAAGAACTCGAGTTTTCGAAGTGGTACAAAACAAATGACAAAACCTAAGACCGTCATTTTCAAAACTCGAGAACGCGACTTTTTGAAATGACGCGAAAGCCAAAATCCCCTAACCCAGAACTTTGGGATCTCGGATTACAATGTTAGGGTAGAAAACAAAAAACTTAAAGAAAAACAAACCAAACAAGTAAAAATTTAAGAAATCAAAACTAAAAAAAAGCAAAATCTAACCAAAAACACACACAAATATGAACAAGGAAGATGAGAAATCCACCTACCTGACATGAAAAATGAAGGCGCTGCTTGATGGGGAGTGCAAGAGTGTGATGATGCAAGGTTAGAGATTTGAATTCAGATAAGTGAATGCACAAATGAGCTCAAAAATGACCTCCAACTATATTTATATCGCCAAACAAGTACTGCATTAAATGCAATTTTGGGAAGTCAAGGACCCAGGTTTCCAAAGTGCAACACACACAACAGGCTCAGAACCTCGGGGTTCTGAGCCACGAACAAGAAAAACGAACAACCAACCCAGGAGTTTGGGAAGCCGAACCTCCGAGGTCATAACTCGAAAGACAAACAATCACTTCAAGAGTTTGGGAACCCGGGTTTTCGAAGTGATGTTCTGAAACAAAACAAAAATACAAACTCAGGAGTTTGGGAACCCAAACTTCCAAACAAGGCACTTAAAACAAACAAAAGGTCACCTCGGCAGTTCAGGAACCTAAACTTCAGAAGTGGCCAAAGAAAAAAATAAAAAAGAAAAGAAAAACTAAAAAGAAAAAAAGGACAAAAACCAAAAAGAGGAACCCATATTTTCATGAGAATGAAAATAATGGGACAAGATATGTAAGGCATCACATGACCCCGCAAAAGGTAATGTAAAATTGGTTTTTTATTAGCATTTGATAGATGCAAAGGAGACTCCATTGAAAGTATGATTTAGAAATAGAGAGGTTCTATCCAAAAAATTTTGATCTAAGAGTGTTTGATCTAACTCTCTTCAATTAATTACTTCAAATGGGACCTCTTAAAGCTTAAATCATTATATTTTTAAAAAAATGTATGATTTTAGCAAAAATTAGGATGTACTAAAAAGTGGGAACTAGTATTGTGAGTTAACCTTGATGTAGAAAGCTTTATGAATGTTCAAGAAAGTGATTCCATTCAATGAAAGAGTGAGAGAGAGAGAGAGAGTGAAAATAAGGTCCAAAAGGGTTATATGAAAGGAAAGGAAGTTCTCCCAATGTCAGTGCTAGCCCCAAAGAGGCATTACACTACTTGAATAAGCAAGTGTAATGTCTCAACTGTCACCTTTAGTCATGGATATTCACAAGGTGAATGTGTGATAGAGACATCTTCATAATGCACATATGTCCATGCATAATTTGGACAAAAATGGTCAGAAAAATAGGTATGACAAATATCAAGGTCGGCTAATAGGATGGGAGTTTGATCATTCTCTTTAATTAATCTAAAGTGAAGGGCTATGCGAAGTGAAATTGCACGAGGTACAGTTTACAATGTTATAGCAATACAATAATATTTGTTAAGACATTTATGAGGCTAATCAATAAAAATATTAATTTGCAAACTTAGATAAAGTACAATGACTCTATTGAAAAGATAACTCCAGCTCGATGAAATAGAAATAGAAATAGAAATAGAAATAGAAAGGGAATGATAAATAAAGACAAAGATAGATTAGATACATATATTGTTTGCATCTGGTAGATCTATGGAGGCTATATAACAATGGTCCATTTAATTTATACCAAAGCCCTTTCAAAAAGCATTATAAAAATTTCTTTTCATTTTCTTGCATCTCTAATTCCCTGGGTTTAATCCTTTGTTTATTGTGTTTAAGATAGGAAAGAGTGTCATAATGGGGAAATAAAGGCTGAGAGTCGAATCCACCACCTTCGTCTCCCTTAAAAATAATGTTGAAGTCTAGGATATCTTTCAAAGGGAGGATTACCTTATTTTTTAGAGTCATGAAAGGTAAAGACAAGGCATTGTCATTAGAGGTCATGAATAGTTAAAGGGAAGATAGGGTTCAAGTGGGTAGTATCATAATTAAGATCATGGAAGAACTCATTGCAGTATTCATAGGCCTAATTTGTGAAGGAGAGAAGGTCCCCAACCTTAGCTGGAAACAACGATATGAAGACTATCTTTAAATGTTCATAGAGGATGGAAAAGAGATTGAGTGCCACAAAAATGAGTTTAGTAGAGATGATTTTCTTTCTCCATAAGGAATCATGCTATTATAGCAAAAAAACTTCACACTTGTGGTTAGGTTTGCAAACTTTGCCACTAAGGGAGCTTATCCTCTACTATGCTAGGGGTTAACTTTTTTCTATTTACAATTTTTGTTTGGAAACCACCCCTCCTTTGAATCATACCCCTACTCAAAATGTGTTTCCCCTCGTTCAAAACCCAAACCTCTCTTGGAGTCAAGGGGCCATAAAAAATAGCCTTTGTAGAAGACTTCCCCTCTTGGTCAAAATCCATTTTGTTGAAAATATCCTTGCTTTTATCCATTTAAAATAAAAAATTTATATTTGGGTAGTGAGACCCCACTCCTAATTGTAGAATTATACCCTACAAACAACTTTCCCAACCCACACAATAAAGGAATAATGTTTCTAAATCCTCTAGGTAGAAGCAAAAATGCTAAACTAGGTATGAGGAAAGCTACTCAAATCCACTATGAAAATAGTCTAAATGTAACACAGAACTCTCTTCTTCAACTATTGATATTTTAGATGAGGGGATGTGTAAAGGAATATATCATGACCTTCTTAGGGCAAAAGAGGTTTGTTAGACTTGCTAAACTTATAATTGTGGCAAATATTGTTGCTACACTTGGAAAAAAAAACCTTGAATATGATAAGAAGATACAGTCTGAAGACTCTACTTCTAATGAAGAAGTTAGTGAGGAAAGTGAGAAAGCATTGGAGGAATTACTACACCTAATTCCTGGAGACTCTCTCTACCATTCTCCATCCTATAATACTCACTTAGGGGAAGCCATGAAAAGGCTTAATACTCAAAAAAAAATTGTTGTGATGAGGATGAATAGGAACAACAAGATAAAGGGGCCACGAGCAAGGAGTAATTTAGGTACCATTGTTGTCTTCGGATTATGTTTACTAATTTACTATAATTACTATTTGTAGCCAGTTAGTTCATTTATGTTGATGATTAAAAATCTTGCACACAATCAAATACAGAAATTACATACAATATGTTGATCTTGTCAAATTCATAAAGCTATTTTCTTTTGCTCCACACACTCTTGTATTATATGTTTAAAAATTATGTAGAAGATAGAACAAAAAAATTCAATACATTTTCAATATTTGTTTTTCATTTTTCAAATATAGATTTCTGAGTGAATCTTCTTTAAGTTGTAAGATATTTGAACTTTAGGTCTTATACAATTATCATTTACATTTATTACATTTAGAGTTTCAATAAATAAAAACTCATTGAAGTTATAATCTATCTATGTAGAAGCATCAGTACCATCAACACCAACATCCAATGTCTTAATTTGAATTGGATTATTAGCATTTTAATTATCATTATAATAGGGGCATCCAAAAATACTTCAATCTTTTTCAATTGTGATATTAATGAAGAAATATTTTACATTCAATAATATTATGAACCTTCAAACCAATAAATTTTCATTATATTAAAAAGTAAATAAAAGACTAGAGGTGGATACTAAGCATCACAACTTATAAGAAATACAACTTATTTTCATTATATTATAATATTATTGAAAAAAAGGACAAAATTAATAAAATAATTTTCTTAACTAACTCATACAACATATATATGAAAACCATACAACATGTCAACGCCATCTAAATGAAATGTTGCAATTCAATCTAAATAAGCATAGATTAATTATAGTAAGAGATAAATCATTACAAAAAAACAAAAAAGTTTTGTGACTTACTAAAAGTCTACATTAAAGAAAGAATTTCATTTTCAGGTAATGAAAACTCTTTTCTTTTTAGATGTCTACTGGGTCAACAAAAACTTTAAATATTTGATGCTTGACCTTCTTGTCACAATGTGTAAAACCATCTCCAAATATATAAAAGAATTCTACTCCTCTGGTACTATTGATGCATATATTCTCCTAATCAAACAAAACATTATTTGGTTTGAACAATTCTCTTGTCAATTCCTTCAATAACTTATTCTTGAGTTTGGTGATGTGATTTATTGCCACTTTTTCTGAACAATGTCGATTATCACCCATATAACAAGAAATAGCTGAGGCAATTTTCCCATGGAGCCTCTCATCCTACATAAACATTAGAAATATGTTAATATTTAATATACATTAAAATTTATATCTATATTTAATGTTAATGAAAAAGGGAAAAATAATCAAAACCTCAAAATCATGGATATCATCAGTTAACCGCATACACACTCGCATGAGATGATAGAATCTAGAGGTATCAAGGTATATCTTCTCAATATCATCATCACACAAAATGTGAGATGCTAACAAGCAAGTATGTACCAATATTGGTCCAAGTGATACACATTTTTCAGCAAACTTTGTGTACTCATTATAGGTGGGAAAATATCCAGTTGTTTTCCATTGTGCTTCCTCAAAGCAAGCTTCTATATAATCTGCCCACTAAATGACAATACAATATACATGTTAAATCTATTTCAATATTTTTTTCCATGATCTGTATAACTAACTCTATTTTTGAATATGATCAAAATGTATTTTTGTAGGGATACAAAGTACATATAATAATATTAAATTTATTGTCTTAATTTCATAGAACCTAAGTATAATGTCAAACCTACAAATAACTAATAATTATTTTTATTGGTAGTAATATATTATTTTTTAGTATAAACTTCAATAATTTTATTTATTTTTGGTGAAATATACATAACAACATGATAAATATAAGTTGGTGTGTTGTTACTTCTTTGGGATACTATATGATTAATACATTAGCAAGTCTAAAATAACAATAGAATTTAGTAATTTTATTTTGGTTCTCTATTTAATCATATTAATATCCATCAATCATCGAAATCAAGAATATTGTTAACTTTCTAGGTAAAAAATGTCACCTACTCATTACTCAACCCTTAATTTCTTT
This sequence comes from Cryptomeria japonica, assembly GCF_030272615.1. Lineage (NCBI taxonomy): Eukaryota > Viridiplantae > Streptophyta > Pinopsida > Cupressales > Cupressaceae > Cryptomeria > Cryptomeria japonica. The sequence continues at coordinate 777,277,231 of NC_081411.1, read as the reverse complement.
TTGTTAGTTTCATAAGGCTCCATTTCTATAAGATCTAATTATGTGGAAAACAAATTTAGCTTGATTTCTAATGGCTCTAAAATTTCACTAATCTAGCATCTAATCTAGTATTTATTTCACTAATCTAGCATCTAATCTAGTATTTATTTTACTAATCTAGAATTTAATCTAGTATTTATTTGATAATTTTTTTCTTATATAATGTACGTTGTGTATTAAAAAATAAATTAAAATCTTGGGTCTTGAAGAAGTATACATACTACTTTTGTAACAAAAGGCATCATGTCACATCCTTGCTTTTTAGTAGCATCACTTGTTAATTCATGAATTGTTTTGAAAACAAATTCAATGCATATCTTGAGGTTGTTTGGAATGTCTTTAATAATAGAAACATCCCAACCTTGAGAAATGGCATCTGTAATACATTTGAGTTGCTCAACTGTTGCATAATCATCAAAAATGTCATCCAAGAGTGTGACAATACATGTGATTTTTGTCATAGCAATTCTACTTCTAGAAACTTCCAATTTATCTGTTGCAGAAACTGCCCAAAGTAGATATTCCATTGTTCGCTCTCTTGTTGCAACTAGCTTGGAGATGCCTGAATTCTCCCACCAACTACAACACAAATGAAGATTTATAAAAAGAATTAAAAAAATTCAAAATAAATTTTAATTAATATAAATTTATAAGATTAATAAACTATTTAAAAATCATTTATATTGAAATGTAAATTATATTTTAAAATTGAAATCATTCATTAGAAATTATAGTGTTGAGAATAAGCTTTAAAAAAAAATTCATCCTATTCATTCAATTTATTGTTATATATTTATAGAAATAAATATCTTATACAATTATTTAAAACAATCTTATAAATTAGGATATAATGGTATAATTATATTATACACTACAATAGAGAAAAGTTGGATGAATAGTGAACCTCAAGACAAACATTATTATATTTCAATCCAGTTTAATTCTATTCAATTTGTTTAAAAGAATGAGATATCTTGTGTGCATTATTTAAGTATTAAAGAATGGAGTAACATGTCTTAGAATATTACAAGAAATAAAACACTTCAAGTATCTCTTTGTTACCTTGAGAGTTCTTTCATCTCTAACTTGTACTGAAATTGCAGTATGTTAAAATCCAATTTTGCCAGCTCTAAAATTCTTTTGTCTGTCAACCTAAAGAAAACAATTAAATCTTATAGTTAACATATATAAACTTCAAATATCTTAATAAAACAACAATATTTTAATTATACCTTTGCTTGTCTAACTCATATATTTGTATGAAATTTGATGCCTCCCATCTAATAAAGGTACGCGACCATTCATATATGAGAGCATACTCCACCTATAAAATGAAAATTAAATATTTTAAAAAAAGTTAACAATCATATATCAATTTGTGCTTTTCTACTATACATGCATTGATCAGTATCTTAAATATGCTAAAATAATTGAAAAAAAAAATCACCTTTTTACCTCTTTCAAAAAACTTCTCTTATATGTATCTCCAGAATTTTCTAATAAGTTTTTTAGATATACAGTGCTAAAGGCTTTGGCCTCTTCCATAACAATTTCTCCAGGAAATGCTAAACCGGAAACTCTTAAAAGATTGAGCATCCTCTTCCTTAATATTATTTTCATCGTTATCATTGTTCCCTCTATAAAAAGTGAACTGCCCGTTATTGTCCTTGAAATTCTTCAATGTATCTTCTCATTATACATAAAAACAACTAATTAATCGTGTTTCTAAATATGCAAATAAAAGGTATTAATGATATCAATTTTCACAATCTATATCGATTTTTGTTGCTGTTTCCGAATTCGATTATGTATGTTTTCTTGCATCAACATTTCAGGTTCACAATCTATATCGATTTTTGTTGCTGTTTCTAAATTCGATTATGCATGCTTTCTTGCATCAAAATTTCAGATCACACCCTGTGATCCATCATCATGATATTAGAGAGCTCCATTTTCTACATCTTGAATTCTCTAACATGCTGATGATGAATCACATAATATGATCTAAAATGTTGATAGAAAAAACACAGAATCAAATTAAAAAATAATAACAAGAATAAAAAAATAAAATATATCATAAAGAGATTGAAAAGCATCTCGACTATTATTTGGGTACCTGCAGAGACATCATAACGATTTAGTCGAAGAAGTCTGAGTCCTAAAGCTGTGGCATTCAGATTGGTAATTTGCATACCAATGTCAATTTTCACAAGTGGAATCAAATCATAAAGCTGATAATTGTAATAAAAAGATAACTAGTATTTGTATACAATGTCAATATTGTAAAAAAGTTCAATTATATTTATAAAGGATACTTAACTCATTTCACCGAGTGAAGGCACATGTTATACCAAATTGAGCAAATAAATAGTACATTAAGTAAAATCATATGAATCTTATCCAATCCGGAGGGTACATTTATGAAAATCTTAAAATTACAATAATTGCCTTAATATTAATTATATGAACCTAATTTTCAAATGGTCAGTAAATTTTGTAGATTATCCTTAAGCTTTAACCAAAATAGCTGAAAATAAATTATACAATTTTGAAAGATATATATGAATTTTAAAAAATTCTACAAATAGACATAAGATATATTGGATTTTGCAGGAATCAAAAACCCACTTATAGAATACTACAAAAGAAATACAACACAAACTAACAGTAGCCTACAATTAGCCAAACACCATAAACTAGGAAATAAACAATTAGTCGAAATAGCCATAAGGTCAAAGCCATCATACAAGAAATCTCACAGACACATAGGAAAAGGGTTTGTCAAGGCTCCCATAATGATAAGACCCAGTAAAATAAAAACATAACGTAAAGAAAACACCTAGGTGACTAGATTTTGAAAAGGCTCTCATTACCTTCAAAATAAGGGCAACAATTGTTCCTCTCACACAACCTATAACATGAATAGGAGCACCAACAGAGGGTTTTGAGAAGCTCCCATTACCATCAGGAAAAAGTCTCCAAAATCTCCCTTACAACAAGTTCCCACCTCTACTACAAATACCATCTCTACCTCAACAAAAGATCCCGCACCTCAATACAATCAGTAGAGGAAGAAAACAATAGTTAAAAGAGCCAAACTTGAGCCTTCCCTACTTCCATATAGTCAAAAAAATTAAACGAGGAAATGAAATGAAGTAGCTGAAGCCCCCTTATAGAAGCTTCTAACCTCTCCCACAAATCCATTCTGCACCTCAAAAGGAGATACCTCCACCTCAATAGAATTAGCAAAATAGGAAGAAAGGAGAAGAGAAATCCAAACTATTCCCTTCACTACAAGAAGATTTTCCACCACTATAGGTGAAGAATCCACTTCTATAGGAGAAACATGGAAAAAGACCAAGGAAAGAGCATCACCAACCCATTTTTGAAAAACTAAAAAACTTGAAACTACTAGGCTCCAACTTTACTCACAAGGTCAAACTTCTCCTCAAAAGTAGAGAAAACCCCTAACAAAAATTAGAGAAAACTGGCAAAATGACTCCAAGAGAAATGGAAGAAAACAACACGAGCAAAGGGAAAACAACAAAGCACCCAACAGGATCAACAAAATAGGAATAGAAAAATAAAAATAGAGTAAAAAAATTCCCCATAAACAGATCAAGAGACAAACCTCGGAAAGGGTAGAAAAATAGTCATCCACACATGCTAGAGACAAAACCCTAGCACATCCACCAAAAAAACCATAGCTTCTTCAAAAATAAGATAACTCCACCAATGAACCCTTTGCCAAAAGTCCAGTGTCTTGTACAACCAAAACAAATAGCCACCCACCAAACAAGGAGAGACCAGTGAAGAACTGAATAAAAGAAGCAACACCACTAAAAAGACCCTATATAGAAGCCAACATTAGGACAATAAAGTGTTGCCCAAAAAAGACAACAACTAGATCTAATATCTCTATCAAAACTGAGAAATCCCAAAACATATTGAATAAAAATGAATCCCCCACACAAATCCTGATAATGGAAACCATAAGAAATACGTCCCTAGTTGAATCTGGCTCGCCATTGTTGGACACAATGGATCACTAAGAGGGAGGTGAATCAATGATTTAAACTTATATTTTCTTCTAAAGAAGATACTGGTAAAGAAAAGAAAAAACTAAGTGCTAACTAGTAACTTAGATAGTGCAAGTAAAGTGTGAGAAAGGTCTTTCTAAAACATTAACAAAACACCGGCACAAGAATGCATCACACAACACCAGATTTATATGAGGAAAACCCAATGTGGGAAAAACCTCGGTGAGAATAGTTGCTAGAGATCTTCTTCTCCAATCCAGCCTCACAATGAATCTCTAATTACAAAATTTAGGGCACCAACCCCTGATTTATATGCACCAACTCAAAGGAGCACCAACCCCTGCACAATTTATAGGCTACAACCTAAATGAGATACAACCCCTACACTAAGCTACAACTTAATGAAAAGCAATATAGAACTCAGATACACAAATAAAGTCTCTGTTGCAAATGAAGTTTTGCAACCATGCAATATTCTACTCTGTCGGTTTCACCCTTACCGGTTTAATTCCTCTTCTCTATCTCTACAACTTGACTTTGTTGATTAAATTTCTCAATCCTCTCTCACACTGTCTTCCTCCTCTCAACTCACACTTAATCACTTCACAATCAGACACAACCTCTATTAATATGACCTCTCTATGTTCAGTACACTCTTCACTGGATATTCCTTATACCGGTTAGCTCTGCTTCTCCTTGTCAATCACAACTATGCTCACAAAACCCTTTAAGTATTTTCCTCTACAACTCTCAGACAATAATATCACTCTTTCTTCTTACTTCAGCAACACAATCACAGTCTCAAGTCATCATTTTTAAAACTGAGTTTTCCTGCCAAGAAACCATTCAAACTGGGAGTCGTTAGGGTTTCCTTTACCCGACACAATCTGCATGAGATCTGATCCATACTGTCTTGGATCGATCACTTGTACTCCAAGAATGCATCTATTCACATTTTCCATTATCCAATGCATACTTGCTAAAGATAGCAATCACGTACAACATTTTCTATCTTGAAGTTTGTCGACTCATAAAAGCGCTTAGCTGTTTCCTTTTTGAAGTCTTCTTGTAATCGGATTTCCTTCACATGAATCTAGGTGCCAAATGCTCCTTGATCTTCCTCTATCATTCTTTCTTCCTCGAGCCACAACAGTCAATTACAATCCTGTGACTTGTGGTTGTTTCATTTATGTTGACTAGTTGTTTCACCAACCATGTCGATGGAGGCTTCACCGACCTCTACATATTTGCCACGTCACCTCCACATGGCATCACCATGGTTAATCACTTAGTTCATTGACACATAGTCGGTTCACACTTGATCACTCAGCAAACACATACCGATATATCCCCTTTACTAGTGAGACTTTCTTCTTTTACTAAGTGGAAGTGCATACTACACCAATAGCACATCTTCACCCTTGGTGGATTGTGATTACTTTAACATTCCACCTATTCATTATATACCAGTTAAGTCATTGATAGTCTCAACAACTATTTTTCTTTCACCATACCGTTACACTCTTCTTCATCCTTCACCATATCGGTACACTCTTCTTCATCCTTGATGATATATCTCTACCAGTAGCCTACCTGCAATAGCGGTTGACATCAATGACAACTCAATACCAACAACCATCACACCCAAAAACCCTATCTCTATCTCTTGACCTAGCTTCCCACAAAGAAAAATAAACTATCCAAACTAGAGAAGAATGGAACACAAAGAAAATGACAATCTATAGAACGTACATAGAAAAAGACTTAGTTGTAGATCCACCCTCATCTGCATCACCACCTTCCCCATCTACGACCTCTCCCTCCTCCAAAGAAACACTCACACCCCCTCCACCAGACGACAACTCTTCCCACCTCTGCACTCCTTTTGATATTAATTTGTATGTTGTAGAAAAGCATGTTATGATACAAAATATATTGTTAATCTACAATTTTATCTTACTTAAGAACAAATAGCCATTACATTTACCAATACTATGACAAATATTTTTATTTTAGATTACGAGCACTACTTAACAAGGTAGAGGTGAACATTAAAGGTTGACATCTGTATAAAAAAAAGTCTTTATACATCATGTGCATTCAACTAGCAAGCCTCAAAAAATGATTATAAGTTCAAACAAAATATTTTATAATATATTCCCATATAAATACTAAATTTATCTAGATTAATAATATCACATATTTCTATTTTGCTATTTTTTACCTACTATACATCATGTGCATTCAACTAGCCAATCTCAAAAAATGATGATAAGTTCAAACAAAATATTTTATAAAATATTCCCATATAAATACTAAATTTATCTAGATTAATTATATCACATATTTCTATTTTGCTAGTTTTTTCCTACCATTTTACTTGTTATTCCCCTGTTATTTTTGTGGGGTAATTTTAAACCACATTATATACATTCAACATGACCCAATTCACATGTGAAATTTCAATAATAAAATCATGTGCAACTTGTGAGAAACTCTATGACAATAGATATCTATAGGAAAAAGTAGTTCATGTCTGTCATCCATTCAAAAAGGTGTATCACATATTAATCATATTCACAAATATTAGAATGTATTATATAAATTATTAACCTATTAATATTTTAAAATATGTTTATAAGAATTCAACATTAGATGGATTTATAGTAGATCTAATTTGTCAATAATATGATACTTTCATAAGGTATAGAATCCAATAAGTAATTAAAAGTAGTAATGCATGCTAGTTTAAATTAGCACATTGATAAAGTGTAGCAATAATAGAACTTTTTATCAAAGACTAGAAATATACTTTTTAAATTATAGTATATTTTTGTAGAAATGTATATTTAATGACCACCACTTGATAGAAACATTATCCTTATATATTTTAACTAGATCAAAAAGAACTTTAAATACTCATTTCTTGACTCCCTTATCATTATATGCGAAGCTATCTCCAAATATTCTATAAGAGAGTTCAATGCTAGTATCAACTTGAAATTGAAGGAATTAAACTTGAAAATCATGAATATCATCAACTATGCGCTCAATCAACTATATAAGCTCATAGAATCTTAATTTATTGAGAAATATTTTCTTGTTAGCATCACCTTTGAAATTAAGAAATGCTAAGAGGATTGGGTGCAATGATAATAGTCCACTTGCTCCAATTGTTGCAGCAATATTTTTGTACTCATTATAGGTTGGAACATATTGACCTTCCTTCCATTGTGCTCGTTTTAAACTAGCTTCAACATAATGTACCCACTAAAACACAACATTCTAAAATTCTGAAAATTCATTCTGCAAATGATTTTATTTTATGATCAATATGCTTATTTTGATCTTTGAAAATTATCATAAATACATTGTTGAAAAAATTATGCATCTAAAAAATTATTAATATATTAATTATTTTTCTTTAATAATATTGAAAAGGTTAATAAATTGCTATAACTTTATTCTATTTTATATTATTTACAATAATTATTGGAATAACTTTAAGAATATATATGCAATTCTATAAAAAATTAATCTAATTTAAAACTCTTATTTTTTATTTTTGTAATATTATACATGCACTTATAGAAAAGTTTACTTAAGAACACAATCTAAATGTATATTAAATACTACGAGATTAAATTTTTTGTATACAGTGATTTTATATTTCTAATGTGAGTTTAAATAAAATATAAAATATATAATTTTATTTTTCTATATAGCATATGAACTAAGATGAAATTATAGTTTCAACTAGAATTATGAAAGTATACATACCGCTTTTGTAATGAATTGCATCATGTCATGTCCTTGGATTTGAGTTGCCTCACTTGTCAATTCATGTAATGTTTTTTGAAAATAAATTCTACATTTTAAAAAAAAATGCTTGAAATATTTTGTATAATATGAATATCCCAACCTTGAACAGTAGCCTTAATAACAAGCTAGACGTGCTCAAGGGTCAAGTGATCATCTAATCAAGAAACAAGAGTTGCTTCTTTGGTCAAAGTTATTCTGGTACTACCAAACTCTACACTATCTACCGCACTAACTGCCAATAAATAATATTCAATTGAACGCTCTCTAACTACAATCAATTTTGAGATCCCAAAATTTTGCCACCAACTGCAACGAAAAATTATCAAATTAAATTTTACCTGAATTCCTAACTGAAATAGAAAAAAATTGTAACAAATGATATCCTCACAATTGAACATAGTGGGTGTTACAGTAATCAGGTCTTTACTTGATTAATTAAACAGTATTTGTTTAATTCTTTAAGTTCCCTATTATCTATTTTTACACTTAAGCTAAAATTAGGTGCATAATACTTAATTCTTTTATTAATTATTATGTGCAATCCTAGGTTTTCCCTTTTAGGGTTTCTTGACCTATTAGAGGTTATTTTTCTTTTCCTTGTATCATTATCATATTACACATTTTTGTGAATATTGAGCTCTCATTCTTTTGAGCATATTTTCTGTTATTTGCTTCCCAGCTTCTCCTTGTAACACATTATTCATCTTGCAGAGATCTTTAGGCTCTTGTGGTGTTGTCTTTCTCAACTCTCACATGGTATCAAATCTTCATATTTCCAGCTATCTATTCTTGTTTTGAGAATTTTTGCATTCGAAGCAAATATGGGGTTTCAGGAAAAAATTTTATGTACTTAGGGATAGGCCTTTTTTCTGAGCACTTTGGGTCTAAACAGACCTCACCATTGTGCTTAAAAGGCCCAAAAACCCCTATAGTCATATAAAACTTGCCTAGTTTTGACTCCTGTACATAGAATGATGTGGCCAAAAACCTTTGTGCCTCTCCGCCGCTCCTTCCCGGAGCACCACTAGAGCACCGTAGGAGCACTGCCCAAGGCCCACCACTACCAGGCCCTTGCCACTGGACCTCCACTCTCTTTTCTTTTTAATGGAGGGTTCATTGTTTGGCCATATCTTGAGCATACGGAGTCATTTTTTCGGAAACAAATAGGCGTCGGAAAGTTGGTTATGAGCCTCACCTCATGGTGTTTTATTTTTTTCTCAATTTTTCTATTTGACTATACTTTTTTCCAGTCAAAGTTGAGACTCTTTTCTGCACTCCCGGGGTCATAGAATGGGCAAATAAACTCTATTTATAAAAAATGAATAGGCGTTGGAAAGCTCTCAACATGATCTATTCAAATATGTGATCTTGTTTCTCATAATTTTCATCAAGTAAATGAGATTTCAGTTTGAAGTTTTTTTGCTTATGCACTACTTCCTTCTCATCAGTATATACTAGGGTTTGGGTTTATCTATTATGGGGGGGGGTTGTTTTTTTCTCACATTATGTCATTTATATCAGAAATCAAGAACACCAAAACTCTCAAAACAAACAAACCCTTCTGCATCTTTTGTCTATTTTGAAAGATCAGATAATAAAAAAAACCAACAAGCAGGTGCAGGTGCAAAGTTTTCATGGTAGATCCTTCAGTTCAGTTGTTGACTTCACACAACTATCACACCTATAATCCCCACATCATGAGGCTTCTCCAAGAACGAGGGTTGTGGTCTTGTTTGGATGAGGTCCAGCCTCTATTGTAGTGTCCTTATGAGCTTCTTCAGCATAGAAACAAGATGGATGAAGCCATGGGTTTTCTCTCTTTTCATGTCTCCGATAGTCTTTTGTTTCACCTTGATGAGTTGCTCACTCATCAGGCTATGTGGTTGAAGTTTGAGTCTCTCTTCGGGAGGGTTACTGAGATTCAAGCATTACAGATTAAGGTAGAGTTGGTTTCCTTATCACCTGATTCCTTTCCCACCATTGAGGATTTTTTGAACAAGTTCAAGACTACCAGATCTGCTCTTCAGAGATGTGGCAAGATCAAGCCAGACACAGAGTGCATTCACTTGATTCTTTTGAAGCTTTGGGGTCGCTTTATTTTTTTTCCTCTACTTTCTACTCGACCATGGATGGCTTGGGTGCTTGTTTCACCATGCCTACCTTTGATGTCTTTTGTGAGCATTTGTCTCATTAGAAGTCTCATCTTTCTTAGCTAGATATGCTCTCAAGATCCAAGAACAAACCATTGGTTGCTCAGTCCTCTATGGAGAAGCAAAAGGAGAAACCAAAGCCAAAGAAGAATTTTGCAGGGAGTGAGCATTCCTCCAAGCCTCTTCCTAAGTCTGATTCTAAACCACCATTTCCTTCGAAACATGGGAAATATTCACAGTCTGGTGAGTCTTCCTCCAAGACTAAGAAGAAATCAGGAGACACTTGCAGTTTTTGTGGCAAGGAAGGACATCCAATTTCCAGGTGTTGGAAACGCTTAGAGGCTTCAAAGGAAGCCATGCAGCAACATCACATCTTCTCAGCTCGAGCATCTTCTCCTTCCATAGGGAAAGGTCATGCTCTCACTGCTCGAGCTTCAACCTATGGGTCCACATGGATACTAGATTTTGGTGCTTCTTACCATATGACTCACACTCAGCAGTTGGTTACTTCTCTTGCCTCTTGTGGTACTTCATAGATTGCAGTGGGTGACTCAGTTCAGCTTTCAATCTTGGGTTCAGGTTCTATCTCTTTGGATGGGGGTACTCTATAGGATGTTTTGGTTGTCCTTGACATCTTGACAAACCTCCTATCCATTTATCCAATTTGCCATTCTAGCTATGGTAAGACAGTTGAGTTCTCACCACATGATGTGGTTATTCGAGACCTCCATGACTCTGATTTGGTTGTGGCTACTAGGAGTGCTGATACTGCATCTCGTCTGTACAAATTTGATGGATTTGAGCCCTCTATGGGTGCAGGTTCATCTCTTATAGTACATACAGATTCAGTGAGTAAGCTTTGGCATGAGCACTTGGGCCATGTCAATTACAGATATCTTCAGCAGATGAGTACACAGATACTTGTTCTTGCATTCCCACAGATTTCCTGCACTTATGGTGTTTGTCATAGTTGTGTGCTTGGCAAGCATCATAAAGATCCCTTTTTGAAGGGAAAAGCCCCTCGTGCTTTGGCACCCTTGAATTTGATTCACAGTGATCTCATGTCATTTCCCACTCCTTCTTTTTCTAGGGCCAAGTATGTACTCACTTTTAATGAGGACTTCTCCAAATGTAGATGGGTGTACTTTCTTAAGTACAAGTCTGATGTCTTTGATTCATTTCAAATCTTCAAGACATTTGTAGAGAAGTAGTCTGGTTTTTTTGTTTGGTGGATACGTACAGATAATGGGGGGAGAGTATGTGAATCAGGGTTTCAGAGATTTTTGCACTGAGCATGGTTTGCAGCATCAGTTTACTGTTCCCTACACCCCTCAGTAGAATGGTGTCATTGAGCGCAAGAACAAAACTTTATGGGAGATGGCGAATTGTATGACTCAGTCAAGGTCCATGGATTCATCTTTTTGGGCTGAAGAAGTCAATTGTGCCAACTATATTCAAAATTGGATGCCTCACAAGGTGATTCGATATATGACTCATGAGGAGGCTTGGTCTCATGCCAAGCCTGATGTTTCTTTTTTCTAAGTGTTTGGTAGTGAGGCATGGGCTTTTATTCCTGATTCTTAGAGGAAAGCCATGGAGTGGAAGAGCCCATCCCTCATTTTTGTTGGCTATTGTGAGGATGTTAAGATGTATAGGTTGTTTGATCTTGATTCCAGAGAGGTCCTATTTTGACGGGATGTTCAGTTTGATGAGCGCCTTCCCATAGTGGATACCCAGACTCCAGTGTCTACTCCTCTGCCTACTTCTCCCACTGCATTTCTTCAGGATTATTTAAGGATGATTCTAATGATGGTGCTAATGATCCACCATCCCCACCTCCACCTAGTCCACCTTAGATGCCCAAGTGGTCTTACTTTACTGTTAAGGCAACAGGTTCTATGGCCGGTGATCCTTCAGATACTCGTCACACCCATTCTTATACTGTGGGTTCTAGTCTTTTGAGTCATGCCATTTCAGATGATCCTCAAAAATTTTTAGAGGCTACAAGACACCCTGAGTGGGATTGTGCTATGGAGGAGGAGTATTCTTCTTTGATGAGGAATCATACTTGGGATCTCTATCCTTTTCCTAAGGGAATAAAGGTGGTTAGGTGTTATTGGTTGTATCGCACTAAGTATGCTACTGATGGTTCGATTGATAAGTACAAAGCATGTCTTGTTGCAAAGGGTTTCTCACAGGTTGATGGTATTGATTACTCCGAGACTTTTGCCCCTATCCCTAAGATGAACTCTACTCGCTTTGTACTATCTCTTGCAGCTTCACAGGGATGGCCTATTTTTTAGATGGATGTGAAGAGTGCCTTGTTGCATGCAAACCTATTGGAGGAAATCTACATGGAGAAGCCTCAGGGGTTTGTGTAGGATAGTTCTTTGGTTTGAAGACTTTGGCGTTCATTGTATGGTCTCAAACAGGCCCCTCGGGCTTGGTATGAGAAGATGGATTCTTTCTTTCTTTCAACTAGTTTCACCCACAGTCATTCTGATCACACAATGTATATTCAGCTTCTTAAGGGTGAGATATTGATTCTTGTGCTATATGGTCATGATCTCCTCATCACAAGTAGCTCATGCTCTATGATTCAACATATTTAGCGAGCCTTGATGGATCAGTTTGAGATGACAAATCTTGGTCTTCTACACTATTTCCTTGGTCTTTAGGTGATTCAGTCTTTTGACAGGATCTACATTTACTAGAAGAAGTATGGTCTTGACATGCTTCGGTGCTTTGGTATGCTTGATTTCAAGCCTGCTCCCACTTCTTTTTAGTCAGGGGTTGTTTTGATTACTACTTCTCCTACTCCTTCAGTAGATTCTACACTTTACAAGAAGTTGGTTGGCGGTTTATTGTACCTGACTCACACCCATCCTATTCTTTCCTTTGTGGTTGGCCTTGTCTCTCGATTCTCCCATGATCCTCATGCAAGTCATTGGCAAGCTGCCAAATGTATCTTGCGGTACATTCAGGGCTCTATTTCTCATGGCATTCACTACACATCAGTGGAACCTCACATTGCTGGCTACACTTACTCAGATTAGTCTGGTGATGTCACTGATTAGAAGTCTACTTCTGGCTTTGTTTTCTGTCTTGGCTCTGGTTCTATCACATATTCTTGCAAAAAGCAGAATGGTCATGCATTATCATCTACAGAGGCTGAGTACCGAGCTGTTGTGCTCACCAGTCAAGAGATCTTATGGCTTCGACAATTGATGACTGAGTTTGGTTTTCCTCCTAATACTCCCACTGTTCTTTGCTGTGACAATCAGAGTGCTATTCATATTTCCTACAACCCTGTGGAGCATCAGCCGATGAAGCACATTGAGCTTCACATGCATTTTATCCACCAGTTGATTCAGGATGGTTCTCTCATTCTGGAGTACATTCCCACTACCGAGCAGGTTGCAGACATCTTCATTAAACCTTTTGCATCGCCGTGCTATCTTCAATTGCACTCTATGCTTGGGGTGAAGTAATTTTTCCTTGGGGGGTCTTTATGAGGCCTTCCTTCCTTCTTCTTCTTTCAACATGTTCTTTTATCTCTTTTTGGAGAGGAGTTTTTTCCCACTGGGTTTTCCCCTTTTTCTCTATTTCATAGAGATTTCATTGTATTTAGGTACCTGATCAAGCCTTGTTGTCTAGACCCATCTTTCCTTCTTTTAGTAGTTATTCTAGGTTTTAGCTTCTCCCTAAGTCTAGCTTAAGAGGGGGTGTTAGAGTAATTAGGTCTTTACTTGATTAATTAAACAATATTTGTTTAAGTCTTTAAGTTCCCTATTGTCTCTTTTTACACTTAAACTAACATTAGGTGATAATAATTAATTCTTTTATTAATTATTATGTGCAAGCCTAGGTTTTCCCTTTTAGGGTTTCTTGACCTATTAGAGGTTATTTTTCTTTTCCTTATATCATTATCATATTACACATTTTTGTGAATATTGAGCTCTCATTCTTTTGAGCATATTTTCTATTATTTGCTTCCCTGCTTCTCCTTGTAACAAATTATTCAGCTTGCAGAGATCTTTAGGCTCTTGTGGTGTTGTGTTTCTCAACTCTCATTGTGGAATGATTAATATCACCTTTTATGATTGGAAAGCCTAATTTCAAGAAAAGGAATAGAGATAGAAAAATAATGTAGAAAAGGTAAAGAGATAACATACTTCAGTAGAGAAGAATAATGTTGAAATGTACCACGTATGATGTTTGCATAGATTGCACAAACTCATCAAAGTGGACATCATAGAAGAAATGTGTAGTCTTCTCAACTTTACAAGTTTACAAGTTGAATGTTGTGTGTGTGTGTGAAAAGTGGACCTGTATCTGAATACACAACACTTCAATAATTCATTCGATGCATGGTTAGTAAATCAATAATAAATGAATAATAAAACCATTACAAAGAGACCTATCACCTTCTAATAGATGTGAGTTTTAGTCTTGCTCTCAAATTTCTTTAGGCAACACCAGTGACTAGATGACAAATAAATGAATGATTTAATCTATATGAGCACAAAATTGAGCTAAATGGATGCAATATTAAGCTAAATGAGTGAATATTGAGCTAGGTGAATTAAAAAAATCATGATTAAACTAATATGTAATAAACTAAGATGTAATATTCTCAATGCACAAAATATCAATGAACCTAGAGAAAAAACAACATAATAACAATAAATCTCCAAGGTAATCTGAATGAGAGATGAGAGCCTAAATTTATAGAAAATCCAAAGAGAGACCAATGGTCAAGATCGATTAATGATGAGCGACCTAGATTCTCCAAGAGGAAGCACAATCCAAGTGAATTGATGTGATTGGCTGTTTTTCTTAGCTTTAAAGGAAATTGAACTAAATTTAAGATAAAATTAAAAAAATTAATTTATTCCATATTTTTATTCAATTTTGATATTTAATTGATTTAATTGATTTAATTTCTTTTCTGAGATGTTTCAATTTAATAAATTTCTTTTTTGCAAATTAATTCTTTTTTTCAAATTAATTTCTTTTTTTTGCAAATTAATTCTTTTTTAATGATTTAATGGTAAATTAATTTATTAATTAAATATGCTAGGATATTTAATTAAATAAATAGGATAATCGATTAAAATGATTTACTTGGAATGGTTATTTAATTAAATAAATATTTAATTAATATAGAATGATATATCTGCCATGTGATATTGATGATTGAGGAATTAATTAATTAGGTGCTCATGATTGACTTAATTACCTTTGGCTAGGACCTAGGTGATGTAACCCATGGTTTAGGTGACCATTTTTAGGGTGTTACATTTGCCCCTCTTTGAATTTATGTGCGAGCAGTGCATTGATTCAAAGAATAGTTGATGTCGAAGAGATATCAATTCTAAACTTGATGGATCACAAACCGACGAAGAGTGAGATGTTCAGCTTGATTTGAAGCGATGAAGTTGAACAGGTTGATTAGAGAGATACCGATCCTAAACTTGATTGAAGTTAGGACTGATGAAGAGCGAGATACCGATCTTGAACTTGATAGATCAAGAAGCGGGTACTAAGCTAGAACTTGATTGAACTTGAATTGGTTGAGAAAAGAGATAAAACCTATTCCAAACTTGATTTAACAAGAACCGATTCACGAAATAGAATGTCTAGCTTGATTTAATGTTATGAAACTGAACACCAATTTGAAGACTGATTCAGATGAGGACAAACTTGATATGCCCCTAGAGATTGACTGGAGTTTGATTAATCTTTGACTGAAAATATTTTCTACTTGAATTTAAATGAAAATTGGAAAAATTTCTTGACTTTTGATGATGTAATCACTAATATTGTTGACGTAATGAGTATGGCCCCTCGGGAGAGAAATCAAAAGATAGTGAGATTGCAGTCATGTTAGGCAATTTTATTTAATAAAATGATATATCGATGATAATCTAAGCATAATGATTGATTGGAGAATTAAATTGAGATCAGAATTGATTCTGAAAATATTTGAGTGCAAAGTGATGCTTAGATGAAAGTGTCAAGTGGTCAACATTGTGAAAATTTGACTAGAAAATTGATGTTAGATTTTGATTTCAATTCCGAAAATGGACTCGACAAAATTGATTTAGCTAAGAGTACAAATTTTTGTGTCAATCTGAGCAAGTTTGAAAATTATGGTTTTGGCTATATAAGGGGTTGAAGGGGTCATTTTCAATTCATTTTTACCTCTCAAAGGTCAAAATTTCAAAAACCTTCTCTGAAGCAAAATGGCAATTCCCATCCCAGATTACCAATTCAAGCACTAGAGACGATATAATTGACCTTGGAAATACCCAGCAACGGTAAGTGGTCGATCTTAAGCCTCTTTAATTCCAAATTTATTGAAATTTTTTTTTTGAATTTTTCATTCGAAACTTTGTTTTAGTTCATCCCCATTTGTTTTATTATATGAAAAACTAGGGTTTGTCGTACGAGTAGCTGGTCATTAATATTTTCTCATATCAAGTCATTAGTTTTTTCGTATGGTGTATACCCTTGAATCGTACGAGTTATTTCATCATATACCATTTTGTCATCTTGTGTGGAATAAAAACTCATATAAGATAGTTTACTCATACGACTCATAATCTTTACTCATACTAGTTGCTACTTTTTTGTACTTGTATGGAAAACAATGTATGCTTTTAATGATCAAAACATCAAATTTTGAATTTCATTCTTGTAAATTTGGATTCATTAGCACTTTTGACATATTCTTAGATCAAATTTGATTGTGTAGTGATAATTTTATGTTCAATTTTGCAGGTTTAGTTGCCTGATATTTAGTTCAGATGTACATATCCACCTATTATGAGATTAGTGCGAGACTTATCAGACGCACATAGAGATCACATCAGTTTATGTGGATTTGGATACTTGTTGCAGATGCCTGATATCCACGTGAATCATGAATTGTTGACTATGTTAGTTGAGTGATTTCATAGCGAGCATAACACCTTCCACCTATTGACTCAGGAGATGACTATCACTCTTGAGGATGTATAGAGGATTTTGAGGATACCATTTGTTTGAGATAAGGTTGATTATGATGTGACTCCATGACAAGGTATTGAGGCACTTAGACACATATTTCAGGATGGCACTATCTTGGATTAGTCTATCACTTAGGATGATCTGTTGAGCAGGTATGGAGAAAAGTTCCCTCTAGCATGCATTTTGGCTGGCATTATTGGTTTCTTTGTGATGCCTAATAGGGGACATAAGGGATTCTTATGTCGATGGGGTAGGATGCTGGAGAGATTACTTATTCATCTAGTTGGATTAGGTCAGGGTTCATGCTTACTCAAGCATATGTACCATGAGATGCATGAGATCTCCTATAGAGGGGAAAAGAGAATGGCAGAAGCTATTCTAGTTTTACAAATTTGGGCTTGGGAGCACATCCCTGTTTGCATACTGATTGTAGATGATTCACAACAAGATACCTAGCCTATTGTATATAGATATTCTAGTTATATCACATAGCCCCACATGGGAAAGACTGATTTTTGGAGGAGACAGTTAGATGACCTGATAGCCATAGTTTGGAGACCGTACAAGGGTCTAGAGAAGTGGGATGACTGGAGGAGGTAGTAGAGAGATATTTTTATGACGCAACCACTTTTTGGTAGATCTTTAGTTATTAGTGAGCGTTTTGTAGTTAGTAGTGTTTTGAGGCACTATGGGAGAGATGAGGATGGAGGCGTAGACTATCATATGCCCTGACCATGCAGAAGTTAGCAGGTTTACAACTATAGAGATGGGAGTACCTTGCGGATGTTGGAGATACAAGAGTATTGCCCCAGCATAGAGACTAGTTTAAGAGATATCCCTTTCCTCGATTCACATATCCTAGAGAGCCTGCTCCACATATAGATGAGGGTGATGATGTGCTAGTCCGAGATCAAAGAGAGGCGACACCTAGGAGGGGTGGAGGAGATCTAGGTGCGAGTAGCATTAGAGTAATAGTAGCAGGGCGATAGTGGTGGAGGAGAGAGGGAGGATCATTAGGAGTAGTTGGCAGAGATAAAGGTGGTGATAGGGGAGGAGATGCCATAGTAAATGTTGAGATGGGTGAGGCAGCGAACCCTGGTTGTGAGGATTCTCCTAGATAGGTACGACAAAGGAGAGAGGAGTAGGGTGGTGGAGATGAGGAGAGAGGAGAAGGAGGTCAGACACCTGCGGATATCATTTGTTCCTTGAGGGGTAGAGTGTGGGGCTTGCAAACATAGATGACAGTGATGTAGGCATAGATTGCACAATATGAGCAATAGCTAAAGAGCCTAAGGACAGAGTAGGATTTGGATATTCAGAGAGTGAGAGAAGAGAAAGACTAGGAGATTTCGAGATTGATAGCAAAGCTAGGTGCCTGTTAGCATGAGGTCCTTCACCAGTCTACCCAAGCAATATATTATGTACCAGCTTATAGTGCAGTAGTGCAGACAGATAGATAGGTGGTGTCATATTACCAATACATAGCTTGATCAAAGGGAGCTAGGTCACCCAGACAGGATGATGTCCCTATTCAGCAGCCACCACCTCCTCCTCGAAGTGATGAGGGAGAGGCAGAGAGTCGGAGTTTTAGATATCTCCAAAATTTTGTACCCCATTTTTGTACTTTATACGATTCTTGCCCATATTGATAGTATTTATGACATTTGATATCATTTTTACCCTTTGAAATTGATATTTGATGAGATATATATGAGTTCATGATTTGAGGTGATTCGTCCTTGTGTTATTGATATGAGATGATTTATGAGATTTCTTTATTTATGCTATTGTTATATATGAATGCATTTCTTTTCAGTATGTATGTATGTAATGCAGATGAATATGGATGTTTTTGTTTCTTTTCGTATGCAAATAAATGATTTGATGGATGAGAATGATGATCTAATAATGCAAATGTTTTTTTTTTTTCCATGCAATAGTATGAATGCAAAGGAATGCATAATGGGCTTATGGATCTATATGATATACTCATGTATACAGCTAGGATATGTATGCAAAATAGGACTGAGTAATTGGATTTTAATTTTCTTTTTATCATCACTAAACATAAATGTAGGAATAAACACAAGCACCAAGGAACAAAGAGCCAAGATGATCTGAATGTCACATCCTTTTTAATATAGCAAGTGAACATAAGTATCAAGGCATAAAGAGCCAGGATGACCTAAATGTGCCTTGCGTGCAAACACACTAGACAAATAAATGTTCCTTCCTTGTCATATGCAATATTGATTATCTTGTCCGCAATGACCCTTGTACCATTTATATCCTAGGTCAAATTAAACATGTATCGAGATTGCATGATAAAGAAATTTACTCAAAACAACCAAGGAAATGATTCCAACCTCCCTGTAGCATACAAATAAATGGAGTTGAGGTATGTGTGGGGATTTCACCTTGATGTGAAGGCACTTATCGTAGACACCCAGCTTTTGAGATGTTTTCAAATCATCAGAATTATTCCTACATGCAGAAAACAAAGAAAAGTTCTATGCCCCAAGTCCTTGCTCCTCTTAGTCAAGATAGACTTCCTCGAGTTACTCAGAGGGAATAATAATTGAAAACCAATTGAGAAGACAACACACAAAGTAAATTTCAATCAAATCTCAAATAATTTTAGTGATTATTTTCATTGTTCTTGTTTTGCCTATTTACTTAGTGGTAAAACTCTACAGTGGATAAGAGACAGGTGAATGAATCAAAATGGATGACCTGGTACTACCGACAAAAAGATGACTTGGTAAAACTGCTTAGGACATTCAGATTGATCAGTTGATTACACTAAGACTAGGATGTTGATCAATTTCAAGCCATGAGGTTTCCAAGAAGAACCAAGGTGTCACAAAAGTGACTGAAGGATATGTACAAGCTAAAGAAAAGATGAACGAAAGAAGGAAATAAAATAGAAAATGTCAAATTTGCATTGATAGATGGGGCACTCAGTACAAGACGTGCTTGTTTACAAGGTTTTAAACTTCTTGGAAGATATTCTCTCTCCTTTTTTACTACCAAGGTGCCTGTTTACCAGGTTTTCACCAAGGCATTTGATTTTTTTCCAAGTTATATTTTGATTTTTTTGTTCTTTTCTCTTTCCTTCTTTTTTTTTCTTTCGTGATGACTTTTTGTTGTATAGATTGTTGGAGCAAAGAATGCTAAGTGTAGAATTTCTTCAAGTAGATGGTGTTGATCGGTTCGTGGAGGTATTCTCTTTCCAATGTTGAGAGTTTATAAGAACCAAAGCCAAAGGTTGTAGTAATGATGTAGGGACCCAACTAGTTGGTTCAAACTTCCCCTTTTGTTCTCCAAACTATTCATTTTTAGGATTCTCTCTTAAAACAATGTCACCAACATGAAATTCTTTGTGTCAAACTTTTTTGTTATTGTAGCGTCCTAAAATTGCGACACTTGCAATTTCGACTGCATTTCGGTCTTCACGATGGCGACGCAACACGCAACCTGAATGGAGACCCCAAAACTTGCTCACGACACTGAAAACTGCATTTTTCAAGCACCCTGGCCTGAACCTCCTTGCACCCTGCTGTCCCGGGAGGTGGGACCAGAGCACCTAGCGCCCTGGTCCCTCAGGACCATGGCGCCCAGCGCCCTGGTCCCTGGGTCCTATTTTGGGCCCGGTCTCCTAAGTGGTATCGGGCCTTTTTGATTGCAAATTGGAAATAAACTTCCCTGGTCGGCCTAAGGTCGGGAAAATCAGTCTATCAGCCCTAAATGACAAGTATATAAACTACATTTTCCTCTCTCATTCGATATGATGGAAAAGGCGTGGAAACTATACTCAAGCATTCAAGCATTCAAGTATTCCTTCAAGCAATTGATCATTTCAAGTCTCCATTCAAGGCTAAGTGTTGCATTCAAGTCAAGGATTCAACCATTGAAGAGGAGATCACTTACTACATGCTACTACAACATACAACATACAACATCTAAACCTTCGCACATAAGGATACAAACATCCTTAGAACAAGGTATTAGTAATTGTTTTACATTACAGTCATTTACATTTACAGCTCTTGCTCATTTCTTGGTTAATTCCAAAACCGGGGTTTGACCTAAAGGCAAACCCCTAATCCCTAACTACCCAATCGTCTTCGCTTTTCTGTGTGTAGGTTGCAGGTATGCGGCTGAAATTGAAGATCTGGAATCCTTGTGCAGAGACGAACAGATCCCCCTTCGTTTCGCGGATTTTTCGGAGGACCGTGGCGCCGGGCGCCATTGTCCTGACAACTTTTGCTCAAATTTGCAGGACAGCGCCGTATCGACATTCTACTGCTAATTCCAGGTCCGCAGCTTCATCCTATAACCCGAACTCAGTTTATAAGCGAATCTTTATGACTTTCTATGTATTCTTGGCTTAATTTCCTTAACAACATTCTTTACAAAAGAGGGTAGCCTTGCTTTCCTAACCCTTGAAATTCATTTAGCATCCAATCTTACCTTGTGTGGGATTGGATCTTATGAGTTTCAACCCCTCTTTTGAATGTAAAGTCTCTCCCCTAAGTTAAAACCATCGGATCCTAGCGAACCTCCCTTCTCTCTCCTCGGAGTTGGAAGAGGGGAGAACAACTAGGGTTCGATCGCGATTTTCCGCTTTACATTTATAAACTCTAGACATTCTCTTCTAGTAAGATCTCAGATGATCAAATTCCACTTGCTAACATTCATCCAACAATTCTAGTTCTTGCAATCTGGATACTTTGTGATCTTCATCAGTAATAAGACCTCGCAAAGAAATTCTTAAAGAAGGAATTTCCACACCAATAGGCAATACTGCTTTGGTCCCATACACCAAAGCAAAAGGTGTAGCCCCGGTAGGTCTTCTCATACTTCTTCTATAAGACCATAGTGTTGGATTGAGCTGCAAAGGCCAATCCTTTTTAGATTCGTTGATCATTTTGTGCAAGATAGTCAACAAATTTTTATTAGATGCTTCAGCTTGTCCGTTACCATGAGGGTAGTATATAGAAGACCAATGCTGTTTGATTTTAAACTTTTCACAGAGCTCATATAGATCCTTGTTTTTGAACTTCCCTCCACTGTCAGTCACAATCATAGAAGGCATTCCATACCTACAAATGATATAGTTAAGAATGAACATAGCCACCTGTTTGTTAGTTGCTTTGATTAGCGGAACTGCTTCAACCTACTTGGTGAAGTATTCAGTGGCAGTTATGATAAACTTATGTCCATTAGATGATGCAGGATATATTTGGCTGATGGGATCAAATTCCCATTGCTGAAAAGGCCAATGTGTGATAAAAGGTATTAGCTCTCTTACTGGAGCATGTATGAGATTCCCATGTAGTTGACATTTCTCACAAGTTTTAGCAAATTTATAGTATCTTTTTCTATATCTGCCCAATAGTAGCTAGCCCTTAGCCCAAATTTATTGTGTTTGAGTGAGATCCATAAATACCTTCATGGACTGCCAATAATGCATGTTGAGACTCTTCAGGTTCTACACACCTAAGCAAAGTACTATCTAAACCTTGCTTATATAGATTGCTAGTGATGATGATATACTGTGAAGAATTTTGAATCAGGTTTCTTTTCTCATTATGGGTAAGGTTATCAGAGATAATTTGGCCACGTAAATAAGAGTAGATATGACTATAGAGAGATGAGTCATGTCCAATGATAGAATAGACCATATGAGACTTAGGGTAATCATAAGCAGGACAATGAAGCTCTTCCACTAGGAATTCATAGAGGAACTCAAATTCTTGTAGCTGTGAGATAGATGCCAATGTAGCAATAGCATCTACTGCTTTGTTTGCTAATCTAGGAATCTGCTGAAATGATACAAAGGTAAATTATTTCTTATAGTAATCAACCATTCTTTTATAGGGAATCAGTTTTTCATCCCAAGTTTGATGTATATCATTGATCTGGTTGATTATCAGTTGATAGTTGTGTTACTACTTAACTAAGTTACCATTAGTCTTATGTTCAAAGTTATTCTAGTTGGTTACTACTACCGAATCATGCAGTCGGTAAGCACAGTGTAGTCGGTTATAGAAGAAAGTAGTTATAAGAGCTTAGCATACACCGAGCAGTCTACTGAGTAATGTTCTATGACTACTAAGTAGCAAACATGATACACTGAGTGAAACGTGTTACCAGATTCATTGAACCTGGACACACATATGGAAACGTGTTACAAGATCGAGGAACATAGAATATTTATCTCATTGGAAATTGTACTTATAGATTTTGTATGATTTTGAGGTCATCTATCCAATGAAATATTTTGTATGGTTATTTATTCGATAAATCATGTTTGTAAGATCGAAGCATGAACCTGATCAATGACATAAGAGATCTATTTGTACAACATGAAATAAGGATCAACATAAGTGTATGAAGAAAGAAATGTGTAACAGATAAAGAAGCACAAAGTATTGTGACTGTCAGAGACACAGAGGTCATCGAGAAGGATTTTAGAGTACAGTCAAGGAACAGAGTAAACAGAAGGGTTTACCGAGTTAATATATGGATTGCTAAGGTATGCTATAAGCAAGGTAATATCATTTTGAGCACATAGAATCTGCTATAAAATTCCAGATGTAAAGTTGTAGATATTTTGTAAGATTTGATTGTAATATTTTGAGTTGTAAGAGAAACCTCTAACAGGGTAAAAGACTCTAACTAAGTCTATAAATTGTAAAGCCTCTAACTAGGTGCAAAATTTAGATTAAGTGTTGTAAAATCCTTTAGCAAGGTAGATCTAATAGATCTTGATACTCATAATAGGGTAAGCTATCAGAAATAGCTAAACATGTAGCTCTAATCGAGCAGCCTTTATTATTGTAGTAGTCAAGTTGTGGGTGTCATCCCCACCGTAGTTTTTCTCTCTAACCAAGAGTTTTTGCGTAACCAAAATATATGTGTTATGGAGTGAATCATGTATGATTGTTATTTATTTGTTTTAGCATTTTATTATGTTACAACAATATTTAGTTTATGCTTAACAGTAAAGTTATTGTTGAAAAAAAGTTTTGAAGTACTGATTCACCCCTTCCCTCTCAGTACATTAGCTTTCCATATTGCACCTAACAATTGGTATCAGAGCTTGAATCTTGGAAAAGGGTTTAACTGCCTAAAGAGAAAGATCTTATCAATGGAAGGCTATAAACAATTTGGGAGAATTGTGTATCTACAAGAAGAGTTGGATCATGTTAATCAAGTGATTGCAGACATGCAAAGACAAATGCAAAAATCTCTAAAAGTTAGAAGAAGATTGTTTGATGATTTGTAGGACTCTTAAGAGCTGGTGGAACAAATTAAGACATCATTTGAGAATAGTATGTCTAAAGAGACTGAAGAAATGTTTGAGGTATTGAAAGAAAAGAACAAAGCACTGACTGATTAGCTAAAAGCAATGAAAAGAGAACATGAACATTTCAGCACACAGATGACTGAAAATCTTGATGCATTGAGGATAGCTGAGGATAAATTAAGAGATCTAGAAAGTTAAAAACAATAGCTTGCAGCCTTAGTATCTGAAAAGAATGATGAAATCTCAAGGTTAACTGGTATTCAACAAAATCTATCAGATCAATTGGGTTATGCACATCATGAAGCAAATCTGAAAGATGATGAGAATCAAGCATTGAAACTTGAAGTATCAAGGTTGACCGATGAACTTGTAATAAAGAAGAAATCCAGAGAAACATTGAAGAAGAGTTATGAAGCATCAAAGATGTTGGATGAGCAACTGAATACAAGAAGACCCAACAAAGTTGCAAGACTCGGTTACAAAGGAAAAGGCTCTACCGAGAAGGGAATCTGCACTACCGAGAGAGGAGAATCATCAAAGCAAGCTGTAAATAAGAAGAACATCAAAGGAAAGAAGCCTATTTGCAACTACTATGGAAATCAAGGTCATATTGCCAACATGTGCCAAATCAGAAAAGGTAAACCGAATGTCACTAAGTCTAATGGTTATTGTTACAATTGTAGTAAATATGGTCACACATCTAACCAATGTAGGACAAAGTCTGTTAGCAATTATCAAAAGGAAAAATTCAAAGGGTTTTGTAAAAATTGTAATAGATATGGACATAGTACCGAGAAGTGTTGGTTTAAGCAAAAGAGCTACATGTGGTCTACACACCGAGCAAATACTGGAAACTACCGAACTCACATAGATCCTAACTGACAGTATTCTACAGTACCATGGGATTACAATACAAGGATATGGTGTGAATGTTATGGAAGATATGGACACATAAGTGGTAACTTCTTTATAAGGTTTGGAAAGAAAAACCGAAGATCATGGAGAAATCCTGGTATGGCATGTTTTCATTGTCATAAATTTGGACACTTGGCTGGAGATTGCAGAGATCAACCTTGAGGAAACATTGAAGAAATAAAAGGCAAATTACAGATGATTTGGAGAAAGAAGGAAATTGTGTCAAATGAAGAAAGAACCTTACCTACCGAGTTAGGTGCATCTATTCCAAATTAATCAGTAAAGGTATGAAGGGACTGCATTCTCTGAAGGTTCAATCTTAAACAGTTCCTATTTTATTATGTACTTAATTCAAAATCTGCATAGCTAAGATGTATTAGTAAGTTTGAAATTCTATCAAAGTCTTTTGGAGCACTATATAGGAAGCCTGTCAAGTCGGTAAATATAGGAAGCCTGCCAAGTCGATAAATGTAGGAAGTCTGGCTACTCGGTTAAAGCACAAAAAGGAAAGTAAATTGGTTTAGTGGAACCAAGTGCATTTAATGTTTTTGACCTATCTTGCACGAAGCCCGATAAGTTATATTGTGTACTTAAAGAATTTATGCAGTCATTTTACACTTGCCAAGTTTTCAAGAGAGCAGAGCAAGCGATTCCAAGGTGATCAAACCTCCTCCGAAGTGAAATTCAAGGTATTTACATCAATCTCAACACATTATCAAGCTAGTTTACCGATCATATCAGTTGAGAATTTCTATTTCATATTTGCTAAGAGGAAAGCATCTATCATTTGAAAGTCTTCAAACCCTAAGGATTATTTGTTACTATTTATCTGAAATCTACAATGGCACCTAAGATCCAAGAACCCATTGTTGTTTAGAATGTTGAAAAGCCCTCACTGAAATACTCTCTAACTCCCAAAGTAGCATCTAAACCGGATGCTAAAACTACATTTTCACTCATCCCGGAGAGGGTTTTACTAGTTGAGGATGTCAGGTTCTTCACCAAATGTCATGTTGAGGAACTCGGTCATGTTGAAATCAAGGACACATATGATGAACTGTGTACTGATGGGAAATTGGATAGCAAGTTTGAACACATTAAAGTCAAGGGATTGACCAAAGCCCTAACCTATCCCATGTCTTCAAACCCTAGTGGGTCAAGTTTGTTCTGAGTAGAGTTCATGATGATTTCATGTCGTTAGAGGAGCAACCATTCAAAATCACCAAGGAAATCATTCATGTGATCACCAGTTACCCTATTTTTAATCGTGCCCGAGCTCAGAAAATGATATCACAAAAGGAATTCA
This sequence comes from Cryptomeria japonica, assembly GCF_030272615.1. Classification (NCBI taxonomy): domain Eukaryota; kingdom Viridiplantae; phylum Streptophyta; class Pinopsida; order Cupressales; family Cupressaceae; genus Cryptomeria; species Cryptomeria japonica. The sequence continues at coordinate 777,250,630 of NC_081411.1, read as the reverse complement.
TCACTTTGACCAGAGTTGAATCCAATTGTAGAGGATTGAAACTAAACAATGTGATATATGCAAAGCTAAAGTTTTCCATTAGAGTAATAGGATATTGTTTCTTCCAATCGGAAAGGGAAAATAGTGTACCCTATGCAGCAGTCGATTTAGCATATAAAATTGTGAAGAAAGGAATGAAAATTGATCTTTGTGAAGTATTGCTGAAAAACCTGTTTAAGAATTTGAACACCATAAGGAAGCCGAAGAAGAACAACTCAGTGAATACACTGAAGTTTGGATCACTTCTGGTATGCATGCTTTTCTATTTGGAAAAGTTCTTTCCAACAGTTGGTAAAGCAGTTTGGGAGCTACAATGACCAATCACCCATGAAATCAATGACTTCATCAAACATCTAGGTAATAACTTTAATGATATTATGGATGACTATTTCAGTAAATTTCAAGAAAAGATGCATAACAGGTATAGAATTTCACCCCAACTAGTGGTGAAATACAAGGATGAAGTATGCTTTGAAGTAGACACCGACTACTGCTATGTGAATGTTGTGGAACCGAGAACTCAATCTTTGCCACCTATGGGTTATGAGATTGATTTTGACATCACACAATAGCAGATAGATGCTTTTCTTACATTACCAAGGCATGCTACCAAGCTAAGCTATGGAACATATGAAGAAGTTAAAGAGAAAGTAAAGATGAGCATTGTAGTACCAAAAGCTACAAGGAAAGCAACAAAAATGATCAAGCCATTATAGGAGAAATTTGGAGAAGGTTCTTCCTCCACACCTGTCAAAGGCACTCTAGTCATCACCAAGGAGGAATCTGAAGCCCAAGAGGCTGCTATTACATTAAGCACTGAGTTGCCTAAAGTGAAAATTCTGAAAAGAAAGAAATAGGATACATCAAAGGTATCAGCGACTCCCTTAGTTAGTGCCCAAACACAAGATCATCTGCAGTGTCACCGAGTAAGAAACCAAAGATTGTTGTTGTTCCAAAGGTAACAAACACTTATAAGAAATCTACTCGAAGACTCATTTTGACTAAAGAGTCCAGTGACACAGAGTCTAAAGATGCTAACAAATTTTTGATTGTTAAGAGTACAAAAGAAAATGTACATAGTGGTTAAATTTTTTGTGCCAATCTAAAGCAATATGGTGGATTTGGATCATTCAGATTTGTCAAGTATGAATCTAGATCTGATGATGAAAAGAGACAAATAGAAGAAACTGTCATCTACACACTTTTGAAATTCTGATTGGTCCCATTGGAAGTATCTAATTCTCTTCCAACAGAATTATATTTACATATTGATAATAGGTGGAAATATGCAATGGACTCAGAGAAACAAATTAGAGAAAGAAGTCTGGTACATCTCTTTCTAGACATGTCAGTAGATGAAATAAAACAACATCTGAAAAACCTACCACAAAAATTTCGTAGTCAGGCAAAGAGCCTTCAAATTGATGAATGGCCTGTATATTGAAGTGGAGAATGAGACAAAAGAAAAGTGGTAGGAAATCTTTCGAATCAAGACTATTGGTGAGCAAGGTGAAGTTGAAATAGTTGATGTCACCGAGCAAGACCCTACTAACACTATACAAATTGATGAAGATATCATGGACACCGAAGAACAAGAACAAGAAATGATAGAAGGGAATGCATATGCCAAACTGGTATCCAGTGAGTCAGTTTTGGAACAAGTTTAGCCCTATCCTCCAGTCACTCAGTCTACTTCAACCGAGGCCCCTCAAGATACTGAACAAGGAACAAAGGATCTCAAGTCTATAGAAGGAGAAGCTACTCCTCAGGCCACTGGGGAACAAACCTCTCAGGCTCCTTCTAACACGAAAAATGTTACAACTAAGACCCCGAGCACTGATTCACCGAAGGACTCAGCAGAGGCTAAAGAAACTGACAAAAGTGTTGCCTCTACCGAGCAACCCACTAAGGATCCACAAGCCTCCCAAGCCATTGTATTAGTTCAACCGGTGAAATCTAAAGAAAAGAAAATGAAAAGAGCATAGTTTCAAGTTAGATTTGTCAAAACCAATAGTGTTGCCCAATGTAGACATATCCAAATTAAAAGGGCAAGCACTCATTGAATTCGGTGAACTATGCAAAGCCAAAGTTGAACAAGAGAAGCAAATGGCTATTCAAAAGAAAAATAAAGTACTACAGAAGGTGAAGGCACTCTTAATCGATATGCTACCTATAGCTATAGTGTCAAAAGATGCAGCCATCCATGTTCAACTGGATGAACTCCTAAATCAAATAGAGACATCTAGAGTAGACGCATCTAAATATTTGAGCAAATTGATGGACAAAGAGCTCACTGCAAAAATGATTGAAGAGGTACAGAAAGCAATTTCTATTGGCAAAGTAAAACTTGTCAAATTTATAGCTGAGTTGTCCCCTCAACTCAAGCACATTCTTTATTTATTTCAGAAACTCTGTAAATTCTCTTTATTCATTAAAGATATCAAAAATAAAACTGAAGTGGTTAAGAAAGAGATCACCAATCTCTCAAATAAGTTGACCACTGAGCCCAATTCTGTTTAGAATTTCTATACAAAGTTGCCAAAGCTCATGGCTCAACAATTGGAACTAAGGAATGAAGATCACAAAATAAGAATGGACATTATGACTCTTCAAACCTTATTCATTCCACACTTGTCCTCCATCCAAGAATAGATCAACCGTGCCACCTATTTATCTACTACACAAGAGGGAAGCACATTAGATGGTTTAATTTCCCTATTAGCTGACATTCAAGCACAAAATTCTTTAATGGATAGTGTAAAGGATGCCCTCTCTATCGCACTAACTGATGCAAGGACAAAGTATAAATCCATTTTTGACCAGTTGCCTCCACCAAATGGTAACTAAGTTTTGATGTTTGTCAAAAGGGGGAGTATAGTATCAAAGTAAGGGGGAGTATACCGAGCAGAGTATCCAAATGCACAGTTAAATTTGATAGGGGAGCAGTGAACCGAGCAGAACAACAGTAATAACCGGGCAGTGATTACAGAATATTGATCACCGAGCATACAAAAGCAGAGTTATGTATAGTATACTGATAAGGGGAGTATATCTAATTATACTATTTCATTGACAAATGTATATACTATCAATTTAGTCAAATTTTGTAAGTATATATATTTTTGAGTTATAACTTTGAAAGTAGTTTTGTCAAACATCTCAACTAATGTCAAAAGGGGAGATTGTTACTACTTAACTAAGTTGCTATTAGTCTTATGTTCAAAGTAATTCTAGTCAGTTACTACTACCGAATCATGCAGTCGATAAGCATAGTGCAGTCGGTTATAGAAGAAAGTAGTCTCAGAGCTTAGTATACACCAAGCAGTCTATCAAGTAATGTTCTATGACTACCAAGCAGCAAAGATGATACACCAAGTTGATATACACTGAGTGAAATGTGTTACTAGATTCATTGAACTTGGACACACATATGGAAACGTGTTACAAGATCGAGGAACATAGAATCTTTATCTCATTGGAAATTGCACTTATAGATTTTGTATTATTTTGAGGTCATCTATCCAATGAAATATTTTGTATGGTTATTTATTTGATAAATCATGTTTGTAAGATCGAAGCGTGAACCTGATCAACAACATAAGAGATCTATTTATACAACATGAAATAAGGATCAACATAAGTGTATGAAGCAAGACATGTGTAATAGATAAGGAAGCACAAAGTACTGTGACTGTCAAAGACACAGAGGTCACCAAGAAGGATTTCAGAGTACAGTCAAGGAATAGAGTAAACAAAAGGGTTTACCGAGTTAATATATGGATTACTGAGGTATGCTATAAGCAAGGTAATATCATTTTGAGCACATAGAATCTGCTATAACATTCCAGATGTAAAGTTGCAGATATTTTGTAAGATTTGATTGTAATATTTTGAGTTGTAAGAGAAACCTCTAATAGGGTAAATGACTCTAACTAAGTCTATAAATTGTAAAGGCTGTAACCAGGTGCAACATTTAGAATAAGTGTTGTAAAATCCTTTAGCAAGGTAGATCTAATAGATCTTGATATTCCTAACAGGGTAAGCTATCAGAAATAGCTAAACATGTAGCTCTAACTAAGCAACCTTTATTATTGCAGTAGTGAAGTTGTGGGTGTCATCCCAAGCACAGTTTTTCTCTCTAACCAAGAGTTTCTGCATAACCAAATATATGTGTTATGGAGTGAATCATGTATGATTGTTATTTATTTGTTTTAGCATTATATTATGTTACAGCAATATTCAGTTTATGCTTAGTAGTAAAGTTATTGTTGAAGAAAAGTTTTGAAGTACTGATTCACCCCTCCCCTCTCAGTACATTAGCTTTCCATATTGGACCTAACAAGTTGCCATACATGTATAAGTCAACAACTTTCTATTCAATAGCTAGCTTGATTCCATTTACTAAGGCTTCATATTCTACAATATTGTTTGTACAAGGAAAGAGGATCTTGTATGCCTTTGGGATTGAGTATCTTTGAGCCAAAAGTGGCCCCAGTCATGTACCAGTAGCTGATATGTAGAAAATTAAGGGTTTGTCTTGAATTGGTGGCATTAAGATAGGTGGATTAGAAAGATATTCCTTGATCTGCTTTAGGTGTTATTCACATTCTTCATCCCATTTATATGTAACTCCTTTCTGTAAAGATTTTGTGAATGGTTGAGATTTATCTATGAGCTAAGAAATGAAGCATCTTATTGATTGGAGTCACTGTTGTAGAGTCCTAATTTGACTGACATTCTTTGGAGGTGGCATTTCCATAATAGATTTAACTTTTTCTAGGTCCACTTTAATTCCTTTTGTTGAAACAATGTATCCTAGGAGCTTGCCAGATGTAACTCCAAATGCACATTTCTTAGGATTTAGATTGAATTTAAATTTTTCCATCCCGTCTAAGATTGGACCGAGTTCTAAGAGATGTGTTGACCTTTTCATAGATTTGAGTAGGGTATCATCGACATAGTCCTCCATGTTTTTGTGCATCATATCATGAAAGAGCATTGTTAAAACTCTTTGATAAGTGGATCTCGCATTCTTTAAGCCGAAGGGCATCACATTTCAGTAGAAAGTTCCCCATGCATAGGTGAATGTTGTTTTCTCTTGATCCTCGGGTGCAATTTTGATCTGAATGTATTCAGAAAAACCATCCATCAGAGAGTATATTTCATAGCCGGTAGTCATGTCCACTATCATATCTGTGTTAGGCAGTGGAAAATCATCTTTTGGACATGCTTCATTTAAATCTCTGAAATCTATGCAAAAATGTATTGATTTGTCAGGTTTCGAATCATGTACAATATTAGATATCCACTCAGCATAATCAATTGCTTTGATGAATCCATCTTTTAGTAATTTTTCTAGCTCAACCTTAACAAGTAATGCAACATGAGGATGCATTTTTCAAAGTTTTTGCTTGATAGGTTTAAGTCTGGGAGCAATAGAAAGATGATGCATTATGAGGTCAGGATCCAGACTCGACATATCAGTGTATGTCAATGCAAAATTGATCTTTTTGTCCATGAAGAAATTAGAAAATTCTTTCATTTCTTCTACTGATAGGGATTGAGCTATATGTATAATATGTTGAGTTTCTTATATTCCGTTGTTCACTGCTTGTATAGGTTCAATCAGCATTGATGAGCGTTCTTGAAAGTGATTAGGCAAAATGTCAAGTGTTTCACCTGTAGGTGCCTTAGAGAGGTTTTCACCGTTATGTACATCTTTTATTTTCACTATTTTTATTTTGACACCACCACAATGTGGTTTTCGCCATCAGAAAACTTATTTTTCTTTTTTTGATTTTTTAGACTAAGATACTTGGCATCTGCTTTTGTCATGTTCTCACTTTGTTCACTGGTGGAAGAGTTCATTTGTTCAACTACATTAAGATAACAAGCTAATGTATAGTCATTAGCAAAGGTAGGAATATTCAAGGGTTGATCTTGGAGAGCATAGTCAATAATCTCAAGATGTACTAGGGATAAAGATTCAACAGGTTCAAGGGAATTCACGGTATTGTCATCACAACCTCGAACAAACAAGTTGAGTTCTAGAAGACTACCTTGTGTAAGCATTTCAAGACCAGAAAGAGTAATAACATGATTATCGAAGTTTATGTTAGCATTTAGAGGATCTAACCCAGCATACCTACCACTAGCACCTTCTTCTACTTTAGACATGACTAAATATTATGGTTCAACATTAACAAGTGTCGTATGTAAAATTCATCATCAATTCAACTTGAAATAGAGGGAAATCATGAATCCCTATTCGAATCAAAGAATCCTAAAACAAACTCAATGAAATAACACAATCAAACAATAGGAATTTAAATATCAATAAAATCTCCCTATCCCATGACTACATATTGCTTCCATTATTCTTCTTGTTGAAAGTTGATTGAGAGGTTTTTGGAAGAAAACAAAGTGAGATAAAAATAGGAATTGAAAAGATAATTGAATTAATTAATTAATTAATTGAATTAATTAATTTAGCATGTGCTTGCACTTTGAATTTGATTTTCAATTTAAACTTTGCATGGGATTTAATTCAAATATTGAATTTATTTTAATTCAATTTGATATTTCAATATATTTAGAACTTGACTTTGGAATTCAATTTGATTTTTGAAATCATGTACATGTATTTGAAATTAGAGTAAATTAGAAGAATTAGAATTAGAATTTGAAACTTAGAAGAAATAATGGAATTAAAAGAAATAAATAGTTAATTAAATAATTTAAAGAAACTATTTAATTATTTAGAAATTAAATTTAATTAAATAATAAAGATTATTAAAATTAAAGGATTAAAATCACAATTAATATTTAATTAATATATTTAGAAGAAGGTTGAATAATTAGTTTATTAGAGATAGAAATTAAGAATTAATTTATTTAAATACTAAAGATTATTTAAATTGAGGGATTAATAATCATTATTAATTAAAAAATAAATATTTAATTAACATTTAGAAAATGGTTTAAATGATTAAATGATGATAGAATTGAAATTGAAATAATTAATGAGATGACAATGAAATACGAATTTAGAAGAATAAGATTAATTAACTTAATTAAATAATTAACGAATTATTTAACTATTTGGATGAATAATTAGTACATGATCAATGAGACATTTTTTAGGTGTCTACAATAGGTTCTTCAGACAAAGTTTTGACATTCATGATAGGGTATTCATAGTTTGGTGTTGAATAGGTAATATCATAAATATATCTTATTTTAGAGTGATCAGAGTCAGAAGATGAAGCATCTTACTCCTCTTCAAGTGGCTTAGTGAAAACATTATTGTATCAATATCAACATATTTTATGTTTCAAGTTCCTTCATGATTTGGTTCAATGTTCACTTGTAGTTGACATACCTGTTGACATAACCTTGATGAATTTTTTAATCTGTGTCTTCTTTCCCATTCAACTTCCTCTAGATTGATGATCGGTCCTACTTGTCTAGCCTTGAGTTCTTCATTTTTATTCCCATTTGATTTGGTCTATCTCATTAGAGGGAGATACACTAGGTTAAGAATTTTCTTGTGCTTTTCCTTCTTTCAGTTGTTGTTCATAATCTTCTTGTCTTTTAGTTTCATTTCCTCTATTTCTTGTTGTAGCTTCAAGTGTATTATCTCTTGTACTTTGTCTATGATATCATTAGCTTCTTTAGGATTTTCTTCGGTAGATACATCTGATAGAGGCTCTGGACCCCATTCATACTCATTTGAGTTTGTTTTTGAATCCTCATCTTGCAATCTTCTCGTATATGTAAAAGGAGTGTTAAGTGGTGCAAACATGTCTTTAAATCCTTCCACGTCTTGTCTTATGTCTTCTAGAATATCTACTTCTTCTAGTCTTACTACTAATATAGTTGAAACTTGATTACAAGCTACTTCTTCTCTCTTGATTGTCAGTTCTTCTTGTTCTTTTTCATACTCTTCCTAAATTTACTGAGTATTTGTTTCTTGTGATGTTTGATGTAGTATCTTTTTCCTCCAATTAGGCTGTTGATGAGAAGTGTGTTTTTTATTTGATGACTCTTCTAGATGGTATCTGAGTCCAGTTTTATCATTTGTAGACTTAGTTTGTTGCTTGATAGGTTCGATGATTCCTTCTTGGCTCTTTCCCAGAGGACCACTACCTGAATATCCCATGCGTTGAATCATCTTATAGCTTGGACCATATTGTTCAGGGGAAATATCATACTGTTTCCCTTCTCTATTTTCACTCTCTTCTTTGAAAAGCCATTTGAGAACATCACCTCTTCTATTTCATCCACAAGGGAAGTAGAGAAATGTACAAAAATACCATCATAGATGATGTTTGTAGTTGAAGTTTGTGGCTTCATAGCCTCATATGGTTTTCCATACTATCTTGGTGATGGTGGAAGAGACATTAGTGAGAGTACAGGTTCTATCTTGTATCCATCCATGCTAGTACCTATGTTTTTCAATTTTTTTCTAAGTCTTTCATCAAAGTTTCTCAACTTTAAGCTATAGAGGTTGCTTTGTTATGAGGAACAAGGGTATCAAAACATTGTTTTAAAGCATTAAAGGTGTGGGTTGTATCAACAGGAACACTGACTTCAATTCCATTGTAGGGAAATTTCAGGCACTGATGGTAAGTAGATGGCACTGCTTGCCTTTCGTGAATTCATGGTCTTCCTAGGAAGATGTTGTAGGATAGAGGAAGATCAAGCACCTAACAAATAACATGTCTTTCTATAGGTCTCACCCTAATCCGTAATAGTACTAGACCTTTAGAGGTTATTTCTTCTTCATCATAAGCTTTGATTGTTATTTTCTTTGTTGGATCAATGACATTCTCAGAAAATCCTAACTACATCAGTAAATTGTAGGTACAAATATTCAACCTCACACCTCCATCTTTGAAAACATGCATGAATCAATGTTTATGGATCATATCTTCAATGTGCAATGGCTGGTTATGTGGATTATTCAAGGAATGGATATTTGAGTGGTAGTTCATTTTAATTGTTCAACAATGCTATAACCAGAAGAAGATGATGAAGCCAGTTGTTTAGATTTAGCCGCAATCATATCTAGTTGTTTATTTGAAGAATTCGGTAGGTTTGATGTTGTCAATGGATTCTATGATGTCATATCAGGAGAGGAGGAACTAGCTCCTTTGAGAGTAACCATTTTTTGAGTGTAGGTCACGACATTAGCAATTCGTGTTTTGTTTTATTTATCTTTGAATATGACCACATTGCAATATTCAGATTGGGAAGGTTCAAGCATGTTAATAATATTATCATTGTTGGCATAGGTGTAATTGACTTTGGCACCTCCCTTTGATCTTGAAAAATCACCCTACTCATAAGCAGGTAAGGGATCTTTGAAATCTTTATGATCAAAATTGGTTGCATGATTTCCAACAATAATTTTACCAGCATTTATAATGTCTTGAATATCGTGTTTGATTTTCATGCAATTATTTGTTGTATGACCCTTGTTTCGATGATATTCACAGTACTCATTTTCCCTCCACCATTTGGGTTTGACCTCAGGATCATATGGCTTGGGGTTGTCAGGCAATATGATCATTTCATTTGCCAATAGAGTCTTAAGAGTTGACACATAGGATTCTCCCAGAGGAATAAAATCACGTTTAGGTTTTCAAACCCAAGGCTTCTATTTAAACCACTCTTTTGATTTCTTGGGTGGATTTTCTACAGTGCTTTCAATGGCTTTGAGGGCTTGTGTGCCACTAGTCAAATTGAATACTATGGGTTTTGGTTTTGGTTTGATATTATCAACCACTGCATCCTTAATAACATTTTTTTAATTATCTTTGTCATATTTCCAGTATTTGTTCTTCTCTTTGGAACTAGAGCCTTGATGTGTTTCTTTATAAAGTGATATATCTCCTTTCCTTACAAGCACATCCTCCATTTTGAGAGTGTTGTCCACCATCTTGTTGAATGAAGGGTATAATTGCATTTGGATATTATATTTCAACTCAAGAATCAGATTATTAATAAATATGTCCATCTTCTTAGAATTAGGAATGGGTCATGAATATCTAGAGAACATCTTTCTCCAATGTTGAAGGAAAGTGAGAAAAGTTTCTCTAATCTTTTGTTTGGTATTACAAATCTTGATCTTTATGACCGAATGATGAATTTTATAGGATTATTATTGTAGAAACAATTCAACCAGTTCTTCAAAAGATTTAATTCCCATAGGAAGGCTTGAAAACCATTCCATATCTTGTCCTCCTAAACTTCTTGGAAAGAGGCACATGAGATATGTTTGTTTGTGCATGAACTCCATACATAAATTACATAATTATCGGACATGGTCTTTAGGATGTGAGTTATCGTCATATTTGTCAAACTTAGGAATCTTCACTCTTCAAGGAAATGGAGGCATGGAAAGGTTCTTATCAAATGGGAATGGGCAAATCGTGTCCAAAGAATACTTTGTAGATGATTTACCCTTGTTTTTCAATTCCTTGATTTAAGTTTGTAGTGCTTGCAATTATTTGTTTACCATCATTAATGGAGTATCTTCTTCTTTAGTGATAAGGATTTCAATGTTATAATCAATGGGAAGTTTAGCACATTGTTTTGCCAACTCTAGGAAATGCTCTTCTTTTTATCTAGCCATGACAATTTTCATCATTTTTTGGAAATCTTTATCAGTTTGATAGTTATTTATAGTAGCTTTTGTAGGTTCAGAAGTTTCAGACTCGCTAGATGAGGAGTCACTATCGATAGCATGGGTGCTAATATTATCATGAGTGTTGTATTTAGTAGCTTCTCTTTCTTGCCTTCCTGTAGACATGGTGGGAGATAAAGGTTGATAAAAAACTGGTATACTTTATGATGAAGGTTTATCAGAGATGGGATCTTCTATAAAGAATGGATTGGCCTGTGATGAAAAGGGTTATCCCCTACCTTTTGCATCTATCTTATGATAACTTCTAGTTTGAATAGGCATTTACAATCGACGTGACCAAGAGCTAGGAGTGTTACAGCAGGCAAGATTAAGTCAGAGCTAGTTGTTTGTTTGAGGTTTGTTTAAGGAGATGAAGACCAAGTCTCATTTTAGGAATGATATATCCTATATAAGACGTGATCTAAGAAGATCAGACTGATGAGGGTTTGATTGAACTAGCTGAGATATAATCAACAAAGTCATATAACACAACGTCTGGGGTACACTGTCAAGATTGTTTATGCTCAAGATTAAAATGACCAGATATACGCTCACTATAAATTGATTAATCAAGTATGATAGATCTAGAAGATTACTTATCAGACAATAATTTAAGGACTCCCAAATGATAAACTAGAAAATTTGTATGAGTTGTTGACTATTTTCGTACGATAATCTAATGATGTTTAGATGACAAACTATTAAAGATGATGATGCCTCATACGACAGTTGACAGTTAACCAAACGATAAATCCCACTAGGTAGTATGACTAACTAGAAGACTCGTATGACAGTTGACAGTTAACTAGACAATAATTCTCATGGACCTAGACGACAAAGTAGAAGACTTGTACAACACAGGACCGGAAAGGGAGGAGTTTCTAACAAGGATAGAGTTTTGACGACTAAGTTTTTTATTTTTTTGATTGTTTTCTAGTTTCAAAGTTTTAGTTTTCAATTTCCAGGATAAAAACACAGCAAACACGCAAGATCCAAAGTGACTTGAAACACAACATGCTAATTCTAAGGAAGTTGGCTGAGAGAGAAAACATTTTCTTGCAGACTCAGGTACATACCCAATAGCTAATCAGAATACAACAGATAAGTCTCACGCAATTGATTCTCAACACCGTATTAGCTGACTCCAAATGCTAAGGGGGGCACGAAATGGAAAGTATCTTGGGAGAGTTACTATCTCTCTTGCACAAAGATTCCCCCTTTTCAAGGTGAACCGGGTAGCTACTATCTTATAGTTCTTAGTAAGGATTTCCATTCAAAATTACCCCTTGAAGTCGTTTAAGCATGATTGAGGCCTATAGCCTGATAAAGTACTAAACCAAGATATAGTCACACAAGCGTGATTGAGACCATGAGGCCCTACAAAAATGCCCAATGTGAGAGATCTCAAAGAGAAAACTCGAATAATCCCATCCTCCTAGACTTTAATCCCAAAAGGCCTATTTATTATAGTGAGTTGGAATGCTTGGGTTTAGCTATACTCACTTAGGTCATTCTCATAGGGTGATTACTTTTTCTAGCTGTGACAGGCCCACTAAAGGAACACAAGTCTCAAAACTAGAAAAGCTTCAAGGGTTATATTTTTATTGTCTATGTAAACAAGAGCATACTCTCCTACCTTTTAGACTCTTCCCAAACACAAAAAGCAGATTTGTTCATTAACCATATCACAATTTAAATACCTAAAAATGAATTAAATAATACACAATGTTTAGTTGATTCTCTTTAGGCAACTTGCAAAAAGAACACATTAGTAGTCATGTTGTTTTTTATTAATGGAATCTTTGACAGGCGTAATTTTGATTGATGGATTCTTTGACAAGCGTTCTGAAAAAAAGTAGTTAGGCTCTGAAAATATCTAAGACAGACAAAAGATGTATCAAGGTTAGCATTAGTAAATCAAATTCAATTCAAGAAAAAACCCTAAAAAGAATAATTTTTCTCAAACGAGAAAATTAGAAATTTGTACGACAATTCTCACTGAACCAGATGAGTATTCTTAGTGAACCAGATGAGTAAATAATAAAATTATAGAAGTAGAATATCATACAAGGATTCCCACAGAACTGTACAACAAACTCATAACTCATACTATGTGATGCCAAAGCTCATACGACAGTGCAAAGATTTTACAGACGAAATCTGGAAAATTAAAAGAACTGATCTGCAAGGCCAAAATTGTAATCTTTGAGCCCCACAGTGGGTGCCAAAACTGTGTGTGAAAAGTGGACATGTATTTGTATCTGAATACACAACACTTCAATAAGTCATTAGATGCATGGTTAGTAAATAAATAATCAATGAATAATAAAACCATTACAAAGTGACCTATTGCCTTCTAATAGATGTGAGTTTTATTCTTGCTCTCAGATTTCTTTATGCAACACCAGTGACTAGATGACACCTAAATGAAGAATTTAATCTATATGAGCACAAAATTGAGCTAAATGGATGAAAGATTAAGCTAGATGAGTGAATATTGAGCTAGATGAATTAAAGCAATCATGATTAAACTAATAAGCAATAAAATAAGATGTAATATTCTCAATTCACAAAATCTCAATGAACCAAGAGCAAAAACAACGTAATAATAATGAATCTCTAGCGTAATCTATATGAGATATGAGAGACTCAATTTATAGAAAATCTAGAGAGAGACCAATGGTCAAGATCAATTAATTATGAGCGACCGAGATTCTCCAAGAGCAAGCACAATCCAGGTGAATTGATGTGATTGGCTGCTTTTCTTAGCTTTAAAGGAAATTGAACTAATTTTAAGATAAAATCAGAAAAACTGATTTATTCCATATTTTTATTCAATTTTGATGTTTAATTGATTTAATTACTTTTCTAAGATTTTTCAATTTAATTAATTTCTTTTTTTTACAAATTAATTCATTTTTTCAAATTAGTTTCTGATTTTTTGCAAATTAATTCCTTTTTAATGATTTAGTGGAAAATTGATCTATTAATTAAATATGATCGGATATTTAATTGAATAAAAAGGATAATTGATTGAAATGATTTACTTGGAATGATTAATTAATTAAATAAATATTTAATTAATATATAATGATTTATCTTCCATGTGACATTGATGATTGAGGAAGTAATTAATTAGATGCTCATGGTTGACTTAATTAGCTTTGGCTAGGACCTTGGTGATGTAGCTGAGATTAGGGGCCCATGGTTTAAGTGACCATTTTTAGGGTATTACATGTTTAATGCTTGTGCTTAACTTTACAAGCACACTGATATTTATAATATTATCAATGGGAAGAGTGAAATTTGAATTCTTTGCATGGTTTTTAGTGTTCAATGAACTCGTGTTCTTTCAAATTTTAGCCATGCTATCTTTCTAGAAATTTAATTATGCTCATGTGTGTGTTTGCCGCCATGTAATGTCAAAAAGCATATATTGTGTTGTGAGAATTAGTGGGAAATATGAAATGATTTTCTCTCTGATTCAACAAAAATATCCTTTTTTTAATTTCAGTGAAGAAATACCACTACATAGATTCTGATGGTAACACTTTTGTATGATTTGATAGATATGTAAAACTAGTATATATTTATTGTACATTGTTTCATTAAAATTTATTTTCCATTGTTCCATTAAAATTTATTTTCTACTAACTAATTATAAAAATAAAGGCCCCCATAAGATATCCCTCCATATTATTATATATAGATTGTTTATTCAAGCATACTCAATCAAGACATGAGAAACTTGTGAATTTTGTTCAATATTTTTTGGCTAAAATTTTGGGAGGATAATATGTTGGTCTTGCCATTTTTAGTTTTATCCTTAATGTGAAAAAATAATTATTCTAAGTTGACCAAAAGGTGATTTTACTTTTCCTATATAAAACATCACTCCTAATGAATTTCATCTTCTTCGATTATCTCATTATTCCCTTCCAAGAGAAATTATTATGATGCAACAACCAAAATTAGTTCAAATTACTATTATTTTATGACTGTAAAAAAAAAGAGAACTAGTATTTTTATTGCTGTAGAAAGTAGTATGTAAGACTGCTAAATAAGAAGATAAACAAGACCTATTCTTAATGTTGTTAGAAGACTAAGAACAAAATGTTTAATGGTTAAAATCTCAAACCATATAAGGGTTTTCAGCCCTATTATTTCAACATTTATTTATATATATCTATAAATATATAAGTATATATATTGAAAAATATATACCTATATATATAATTATATATATAAACTGCTATATGTGCATACCCCTGCAACAACAAAAGAAGAGATGTATTCTAAACTTGTGCATCCCTGTTACAGAATATATAAAAGATTATATACTGCTGTGTTAAAAATAATTCAGAATAAACTTCCTAATCCTAACCCTATATATATATATATATCCCTGCGTGGGAGAAATATATGTATAGACTTGAAACATGACAATGGAGATATACAAATACATATATAAAAATATGTATATTGATTTATAAATATATATATATTTATATTTACCTAATGATAAATTTTTTTAAAAAAATTAATATCATTAAAAAAAAAAAGGGATCGTAGCACTGGCCGAACCACTGTGTGTAAACACAGTGGACGGCTCTCAGGCCGTGCCACTGTGTTTACCCATAGTGGATGGCACGGGAAATGCCGAGCCACTATGTGTAAACATAGTGGACGGCGCTCGGGCTGCGCCACTGTGCTTACCCACAGTGGACGGCATGGGAGGTGCTGCCACTATGTGTAAGCATAGTGGACGGTCCACGGCCGCCACTGTGCTTATACACAGTGGACGGCACCGCCGTCACTGTGTATAAACACAGTGGCATCCGGGAGAGCCCCGTGCCGCCTCCTCCAGTCATTCCCCCCCCCTCTGCGAAAACCGCCGCCTTGCCATGGCTGCCGTGCCCTATTCCGCCTCCGTACCTGCACTCATACTAAACAAAAAAAAGTAGTATAATAAACCCTAACCCATTTCGGGTTAGGGTATAAATTAATAAGAAATTTAAACAAAAGGGTAAATAAATAGAAATGCAACCCTAACCCAAGGCATTTTTAAATAAAGGATTTCTTTATTTAAAGGGGAAAAAAAATTAAAATTAGAGAGGGGAGTTTATTTAATGGGAATTTTAAACTTTTATTTTAATATATATATTTGGGGTTATTTTAATAATGGAATTATTATATGTCCATTTATTCTTTAGGGGATTAAAATTTTAATATAGTAAAATTAAAGTGAT
Source organism: Cryptomeria japonica (assembly GCF_030272615.1). NCBI lineage: Eukaryota > Viridiplantae > Streptophyta > Pinopsida > Cupressales > Cupressaceae > Cryptomeria > Cryptomeria japonica. Next base: position 777,234,652 of record NC_081411.1, on the reverse strand, counting down.
TTAAAAATGAAGGGGTTATTATAGTTGGATACACCATACATTAAAATGATTAATTTATTTAATTAATCAATAGATTTTTCCCAATATATTTGGACGTTAGGAAAATTTAAAAGGAGAAATTGTAGAATTAATTTTATGGACCATAAGCCCTTGGTGACCAGTTTGGGCCGAATTTAATTAAATCATCATAATTAAGGGGTTAGAAAAATTAGAATTGGCTTTAGCTTATTGTCGGTCTTAGTGGGCAAATGACCTTATAGAAATTCGAACCCTCATCGGTTGGAATTAAATAATAAATTTTGCATAAGCATCAATTAATTATTGGTATTCTCATTATATGAATCGGAATGATTAAACTCATGTAGATAACCAATTAACCTTTGTTTTTAATTAGCGACAACTTGAGTTAGGTAATTGAGCTAGCCAATAATCTGTGATACTAATTTAATCTTCACTAAACTAGTCGCTCATTCGAGTTGGTTAATTAACCCAACCTTACTAAACATTTTTATTCTCACCCTAGATAAGACAAAACTCTAATAAAGTTAATATTATTATTAGGATATATTGCGAGTTCTTGATGTCAAAAAAAATAAATTTGTTGTTCCATTTTTGTGCCCTAAAGTTTGGGCATGACAAACATATTCCTTCTCTGGTGCTTTTAGATTAGTTTATTGAGATCATGGTTTGTTGTATGGAGTATTTATATTCTTCTATATTGGTTTTGGTGATCTAGGAAGCTTAATTTCTCATATCATTTGATCTGGTTTTGTAGTTTTTTTTCTGATCAGTGCTTTGCAGAGTTCAATATTTCCTCTTCTATCTTTCGGTGTGATCAGTTCTTGAGCTTAGTTTTTGGGATATTATTTGGAATGGTCTTGTGTATCTTCAGTTCAGATGGTGCTCCACAAGTTATCTTTCTTTGTGACAGTTGTTGATGTTTGAGTGTTCTTGGGTTTCAGATATTGATAGATGAAGATTTGATAAGTGGTGTTGGTGCAGCTATTTCTGATGATTCTAACATGCTTGCTAGTGTTTCCTAGTTGTGTCCTATTTGATTTGGTGATTTTCATTGATCATTGTGAATGTTGTTGGTGATTTTGCTGAACTGGTGATGTTCTTCGTGTTATATGGTTTTCTTGGTGGTGTAGCATGTTGTAGTGGATCTTGGCATGATTTACGGTGGTGTTGCATGTTTGGAGATTTGAATTAGGTCCAAATTATGTCATGCATATCATTATATTAGTTTGGTGGTCCATATTTGTATCGTGTGATGAAATTTTGTAATTGTAAGTTGAGGGTTTAGCTGACCTTGTTGTCACGGTTGATGAATTGTATAAATAGGTGATATTGTCATGTAAATTAGGTATCAAGGTTGTGTCTACATTATCAGAGAGTGGTGTATGTATGAACAAGTGATTCATCCTTCAGCATTGTGATTGAGCAAAGATTGATATTATAGGAAAGACAATGGTGTTTAACCAGAATTATCATGAAGCATCTAGAGATTATATTATTATAGGTCATTTCTTCTATATTATAGTCTAAATCTTATTGTAATTTAGCAAAACTTCCCAAAGGGTGGTAGACTTCTAGGTCATTATCTCTTGAGTAGTGAGCTTTAGGCAGTGTGCCTGAATGCACGTGCATTCCATGTTGTAATATTTATGCATACTACTGGAGAGTATCATATTATTATGGGTACGTTCCCACCATGGTTTTTCCCTTAATCGGGTTTTCCACGTCAAAGTGTTGGTGTTGTGTGTTGTGCTATCAATTTTATTATCTTTGTTATTGCTGCAGTTTTTCAAATTTGTATTTGTGATTAAGTTTGTTGATCTAGTGAAAATTGATTCACCCCCCTCTCAATTTTCCTTCATTGTTGTTGCCAACAATTGGTATTAGAGATAGATCCACTAGAGGAAGATTAACCATTTGGGGAGATCTAAGATGGGATCTAGAACTAGAGGTGCTATCTTTAAGAAGGAGAGTCGAAGATTTCATGGAAGCAACTATGCTATATGGAAGAACTAGATGGAAGTGTAATTGAGATGTCTTGGAGAAGATTACTGGAAGATTACAAAGAATGCCTATTTTGCTCCTCTGAATGGACCAGTTACTGCTGATGAGATCAAGGAAGATAAACATAACATTAGAGTGAAGGAAGAATTGTTGAGTGCCTTGACTGATTCAAAGATGACAAATGTAATGTGACTTCAGACCGCACTTGAGCTCTAAAAGAAGTTTGAAACCCTATATGATGGAGATAAACAAGTGAAAGTTGCTAAGTTACAAAGTTTGATAGGAAAATATGAGATACTGAAGATGGGATAAAATGAGAATATAAATACCTTTATGGCTAAGGTGAATGATCTTATCCTAGGTATGAGATGTGTTGGTGGAACCCTTGAAGAAGGAAATTATTGCTAAGGTGCTGAGATCTTTACTGTTATCATTGATTAAAATGGGCTTTTCTTTTCCCATGATTGGCTATGGTTTGTTGAAATTTTGAGTAGGGCGCATTTTCAAATGCTTCAGCTCTGTTTTAGGCCTTAAGGGTTTAAGGGTTTTGATTTTAGATCCTCTAATGTTTGTTTAAAACCCTTTGGTTTCTATTCTTTCGTTGCTTTATTCACTTAAGTAATGGGTCATGGGATCGTAGGAAGTGTCCCCCCTTGTCGTTTTCCTAGGCAGTCATGTTAATTAATCACAAAAATTTATGCCTTATATGTATTCCTCCTAAAGTTGTTAGGCCCAGTAACTAGTGCGCATCTCGCGAATGAATCTATGGCTTTCACTATTTCGCTAGGCAAAGTTGTGCGTAGTTTAAAACTAGCGAAGTTGCGAAAATGACGTGGCATGCCACCTAGGCGGTCTAGCTGGTTGATGAGAGAAAGTAAAATGGTGGCACATGGCATAAGTCACAACAGTCAGCAAGTCAGGATTAAAGGCTAAAAAGAAAGCCCCAGAGGTGAGCCAGGTCACAAGTTAGGAGATGACCTGGCAGATAGAGTTGTCGAGAATCTACTGGAACCCAGTGCTTTCTCTCAGCATATGAAAAGGTGACAAGTTAGCTCCGAAGGTGACTGGACACCAGGTGTTCAAAGTGAGTCAGAGGGCCCACCCTTCCCGAAGCCTATTCAGATGGTTAAATGCCGATTAATTAAAAAATGATCTGATGGCCCACGCTATTTCGCAAGCGTAAGATGCTCGTGCTTTATACCCTGCAAAATAGCGAAAGTGAACGAGAACCGTCCATGTGTCATGATAGATGGTAATGTTAGCTCTGCAGATGACTGGATGCTAGGTGTTCAAAGTGAGTCAGAGGGCCCACCCTTCCCGAAACCTATTCAGATGGTTAAATGTTGATCAATTAAAAAATGATTTGATGGCCCGTGCTATTTCGCAAGGGTAAGATGCTTGTACTTTATACCTTGCAAAATAGAAAAAGTGAACGAGAACCATCCACGTGTCGTGATGGATGGCAACGTGTCCGGCGACACGTGGTCTTAGAAGAAATTTGTGGGCCCGCCAAGGTGGAACCAGCGGTATAATAGAAAGACACGCGGCCAACATTAAGTTGAATGCAAAAGAAGTTTCAAGGCTAGTGGTTGAGCGCCACGCGGTAACATGTAGCCAATAGAGAAGCGGGACCCAGCGTGGAGCCAAAGCTATTAGTTAGTATAACACTCGATCAAGTTTCTTTTGATCGGATGGTCGGCGCTATTTCGTAGGACCAAGCTGCCCAATAGTTATGCTTCACGAAGTTGCAAAAGAGAAAAATGAAAGACTTGTAGGAATGTTGTGACCCGTTGGAGCAAAAAATACGAATTCTCCTATGAATTCAATTTTGAAGGGATGGCTGACGCATGCGGAATCAATGTTGTAGCTAAGACCCTGAATACAATATTTGATTTCCCATCAACCGGGTGAAGATATCTTTTAAATAATTTTGTAGAGGAGTGGATGCAGAGCTATCTTCTTCAGGTGCAAAGCAAGTCAGTTCAGTTGTAGAGAAAATACCTTCAAGTTAAGAACAGGTTTTCTCATACTCCTGTGTAGCAATTCCTATGTGGTGTGTTTTAAATAAGATATTGATTCATCACAGAAGTGTCTAGGAGTGGTATTCATTTCTTACATTTTTTAAATGGCTCCTAAAAGAGAATTTTCTGGCAAAGTCAATTATTCAGAAAGGAGTGTCTGTGATGATTTTCTGGAACAGTTGACGTTGTCAACTAATCAAGCATCGAAGGCAAAAGAATTAGTGCCTAAAGCTCCCTATTTAAAGATAGGAGAAGGACTGTATGACAAGGGTAACTGGTTGAGAGACCCACAGGTTGGATTGTCTAGGTTGGGGTTATTTAAGATTGGATTTGGAATGAGAAATTCTTCGGCCCTGCAAAACAGTATTTGGGAATTAGATGTTGGGAAACTGGTAGTCCCAGGGGTATTTATGGACATAGATTTGTTGACCCAAATTGCACTCAACTATGATCCAGTCACAAGAAGCGTTCAGGTTATAAATGGAAAAACCCTTATTGAGATTAATGCTGAAGAATTCAGGAATGCTTTTGGGCCTAATGAGTTTACCAATTTTCTAGAATCCATAAATTTCAAATCATTAGCTCAAATTTACAGTGCACAGAGAAGTCATCTCAGGAACGGGCCTCTCAAGGAGTTTTTTGTGAAGATAGGTGGGTTGACAGTTGTAGGACCCAACACACAAGAGCCCTTTTCATTAAGTATGTTCACCCTGAGGGCTAAAGGAATGTATTGGGCACTTTGCCAAGTTTTGGGAGAAGATTCTGAAGCAAATATGCCAAATCACTACCTATTAATGATTGCTCAGATTTTGAATCCTTCTCTTGCAATTACATTTGATTATGCTTCTTTCATTGCTGATGCTATCCATGGAGGGTTAAGAGGAATAAAGAATGGAAAGGTGGATAGGCCTTTCGGATGGTACTCACTCCTGATGCATCTATTTCTCTTTAAAGGTGGTGATTACTTTGCCAGTGGACTGGACCTTATCAAGGAGAAAGAAGGAGAAAAAATGCCGGTACAATTATGGAGTACTGTGTTGTCATGGGATAGAGAGGATGCTAGTTTCTTGAAGTTTGACAAATACTTTGCATCCAAGATTAGAACTCTCCTCTGCTCGGAGAACCCAAGAATCCCCAAGGTTCTTCTGGAATTCATAAGACCAAAAGAATTCACAGAGAACATAAAAATTGCTCATAATTGGGGTGATATTTATTTGTATCCAATCTCGACAGTTTTCAGAGTGTTTGGTTTTAGAGGCACCCCATTCTTGTTACCTTACTAGGTCCCTCTCAAAGTGGGAATTGCAGAGATCCTTAGAAAAATTGGTGGTGTACAAGAGGCAGAGTTGACAGGCAGGGGTAAAGGGACTATTTTCCCTGCAGCTACCATAGCCCACCAATTTATAATAACAAAGGGAGGTTGGAATTGCTTTGAGGATTTTCTCAAGCCTTATCATTTGTCCACTGCATTGTCCAGGTGTGCTGATCCAGAAGACTTCTTCAACGGCATGTTTAGAAAGAAGGCAACATGCAAAGCTAGGCCCCATCAATTTCAGTTTCCTGAAGACCTCATCAGAAATGAGTTTGATCTAGATGAGCAGGAGCTAAGGAAAGAGAAATGGGTGGCTTATAAGAAAGCCTTGGATTTCGTGCATCAGTTTGATGCCAACTATGACCCATTGTCTAGCTTTTTCCCTCTGGAGGAGAGAAAAAGTTTTTAATTGTTTGCTTTGAAGATATGATGCAGACCCTGAAGGAGAAGAGGGAAGCTGTAATCAAAAGAAACCCTAAAAAGGCAAGAATGATCCTAAGTAGGTCAGTCTCTAGCAAAGCAATCCCTCCTGGTGATTATACACTGCACAAGAAATCTAGTTTTAGTGTGCTGATGCCTACGACAGGGGAGCCCTCTACCTCTAAAGGAAAGAGGAAGATGCAAGATGTCATTGACATCCAAGAAAGCCCAAAGAAGCAAAGGGTAGGGAAAGAAGTACAATCGGATACACCTTTGTACTCCCCATCCCAATCCCCTATCCATATAGGAAATGAACAAGCAGCAGCTGAGCAACTCCTACAATTAGGTAGTCTAGGGGAAATTGCCTACACTTATGATGAAGTGGAAGAAGGAATGCCAGAAGAACCCCTTGCTACTAAAATGGATATTACCACCATTGAACTCAAAGGCCAGGAGTGGGATCTTGAGATAAAGCAGGCAAGTAATGCCTTCTTGGCTAACAACAATTTTGTCACATCAGAAGCATTTATGTAGTTTATATGGAAACAAAACATAGATAAATATAATGCTAGATGTGAAAAGAGAAAGGCTGAGCAGCCTAATAAAGATCCAGCCGTGGTAGAAGAAGAAATAAAGAAAGAGATGTTGGAAGAGTTCAAAACCATCACCCTTGAGAAAGGGAGAGATATGGTGGCACAAGCTGGAGTGCTTATTCTACCCGAGTGGGATATAGCAGACGCCCTGGTACTAGACGCAGTGAGGAAAGAGACCAGACCCATGGAGGGAATTACTTTCAATAAGGATAATGTTGCACTCGTCATGTGGTCTCTTAAGAGAAATGAGAGTAAGAAGAGAAAAGATACCCCAAGGTCAAATTACCTTGGTGGGATGATGGTGAAAAGAGTGTAGAGTATAGGGGTAGTGGAAGCTACTAGCACTGTGTTAGAGACTGCAAAATTCAGTGTTGCAGTAGCAAAAAAGGAAGCCAAAGAGAAAGAGGCCCTCCAAGTCAAGTTGGAAAGAGTTTTGAAGGCCTATAACAGTGCTAAGGAGGAGGTAAGAGGTAAGGATAGCATCATTGCTAAGCTACAGAGCCAGTTGACTGGACAATACCATCAAGGTGAGTCTTCAACACTGATGATCTCCTCTTCTCCTGCAAGACCTCCACCTAATAGCCCTATCATTGAGTTTCCACCATCTTCAGCACCCTCCAACTCTCAAATGGTTGAAATTACTCCTCAAGAATTAGAAAACTTAAAACAAGCTCAAGCCTTATATGCAAAGAAGTATGAGGAGAGAGTAAGGGCTACAATTTCCAGTTTTGTAGATACAATGAATGCTTCATTGCTCTACAACAATGTAGGTAAAATTCTGGATATATGGAATGAGCTCAGGGGAGACAAGGCCATTTTGACACCTATTTTAGACAAATGGAGGCCTAGGGAGCAAGATTTAGAGTTTATGTGTGTATCCTACAATGAAGCAAGGGCCAATCCCATCATTAGATCCACTTCTGACATCACTAAAGTTTTAGTACAATTAGCAGTAGAGGTGGATAATGTTGATAGAAAGGTTAGTTTGTGCAAAAAGGAGTATAATGATCAAGTTTTTGAGTTGCTCCCAGGAGTTTTTACTAGCTCGGATCAATTAAAGGACAAACAAATGTGGCTTCAGGAGATAGAAGCTAAATTGTTAGCAATAATTAAAGGAATTATTGATTTAGATGATGCTTCTTTCTTTGTTTTGACAATACAAGAGATAGAGAAAATTAAGTCACATTATGGTTTTCTCAATTCAGAAGTCAACAAAATGAGAAATTCTTGGAAAAGGTTGACCAAGACTAAGTATAAAGTGATTAATTTCTCATGGCCAAAAGAAGAGGTGTATGATGAGTGGCAACCAAATATCCCACCCATGATCCGGAATAGTTGGAGAGCGCCCCTGAAAAGGTAGAAGAGGTTGCAACCGAATAGCCTGTTGAAGAAACTGCAGAGGCCAAAAAGAGCTTGTAACTGTTTTTGTGAAAAGCTTGTAACCTCTTTATTTTGAAAGAAATGATTGTAACAAACTCTCCTTGAGAAGTCTGAAGCTTTGTGCATCCATGTTGTTATAAATGGATACCAGGACTAGAGGAAGAGGGATCGCAAAAGAATTGTAAGAAAACGCTGTAGAAATTTATCTGAGCTTTTCTAAGTTTAATGGAGAATATTCAAAAACTTCTCGTAATATTTCTTGAACTTAATATCAATATACAGACCATCGGTTTTGAGTGAAGCTTTGTGTCGTCTTCAAGTGTGTTTACAATTTGTTTACTGTTTTCATTCTGAATAATCCATGGTTATTTTGTTTGAATGGAATTGTAAAGCAATTTTTAGTAGAAGTGTTCACTAGCTTTTTTCTTTAGGAGGGAGATTATAGATGTGGGGATCACTCATACCAGTAAACTCTTTGGAAGGGACTTTGAATTTTGATGATCATAGCTTAATTTCGAATGCATAAGTTCTTGTAGGTGTCAGGCATATACAAGGATTAATAGAAACCAAGCCAACGGGATGCATAAAGATATTTTGTTTGAGGAGTATTATCTGAGTTTAGATGACTCTGTGACTTTGGATAAGGCACTGGTATTGACTGAAGTTGTTTATTGCATGTTTTGTTGATCGAAATGCTGAATTTAAGTGTAATTTCCATTCTTTGTTTTCAGTTAATTTCGAGGTGAATAGATCCACTGGCTTTCTGGACTAGTTTGCTGTGGGTTTATGTTTGAAAGTGTGAATTCAATTCACAAAGATATACCCACCTGGGCTCTGAGTAAGTCTGAACTGTAGAAGGTTCAATCAAACCTTGTCATATGTTGTCTTGAGAATTTCCTTATCTTTGATATCTCTTCTGCACCGAGTTCAATCATATTATTTTAAGGATGTTAAAGAGAATCAGATTTTGAAGAAAACAAAAGTGGCGACTCTGCTAGGGAGAGTTACAATAAAGATATAAACGCAGATCTGTGTTGAGGCTTATAAAGAAAATTGTTGTGTGTTTGTGGATTAGACTGCTTGTTTTCATAATTCCCATAGTTTTGTGGGTGGTGACTCTGTTACTTTTAAACCAGTCCTTGTGAAGATACAAATATTTCTAAAAGGAAGACAAGCGAGATGCAAGGAGAAAAAAACATGAGATCATTCATGAAGAAACATCATCGTGAAACCTTGCAAGAAGGTCTACCAGAATAGTCACGGAGAGGCCAGAAGAGATCTGTGTTGCATGAGCCATCAAATGCTGCTTGGGTGCAGAAAAACATTAATACTGGTAAGATGCCTGATCGACCTATTTATGCAAAGTCTAATTCATCTTCCAGAGATTCAGAACATGATATCTTAGGTTTCCATTCAGGATTGTTTGGAAATATTGATAATGCGCCTATTTTAAATCAAGATCTATCTCATGTTAGTGTTTCTGCAAGAGATAGAACCAGTTCAAATGCAATTAGGCACTCTGTTCCTAGGACAATTGATGGGAACATTAGTCTGATTGACATAGATCAAGTTAATGCACCAGACTCTGAAGAAAACTTCCCTGATGAGGATAAAGTGTCTCAAGAGATTGAAGATTTAAATAGAAGAGTCCATCATTTAATCTCCCTAAGAGCCCAAAAGGAGGCAAATAAGGAGAAGGAAGTTAAAGCCAAACTAATGGAAAGAGATAGGCTTCTTAGATAGATAGTTGATCTTGAAGTACTTGCTAAGGAGAAAGAAAAAAGTGATGAGGAAGGCCCTATGATTAGAGAAATTCTAATCCCAAAAACTAAACAAGCTTGTAAGTCAGCAGCCCAACCAACTAGGGAAGTATTTAATGACTCCCAATTTCCTAAAGCCAATATAGATAAAGGAAAACAAAAATGGGTAGATGATGGAATAGAATCTAAAACTGTAGAAGAGATCTCTCATAGGCTTTTAGCACATGAAAGAGAAATGGAAAGGATGAGGAAAGAAAAGGAAGATCTCCAAATGGAATTAGAAAAGGTTGAGCTAGAAGTAGCAAGTCAGGAAGTAAAAAGAAAGATTAATTACTTAAAGGCTCCCCCTATTACATTCCCATCAGAAGATCTTAGCAAGCCTAATCCCCAACACATTTCCTTTCCTCAGGCCAATACTCAACCTGCAGTACAAGCTAATATTGCCTCAGTAAGCCAAATACCTGTGAATAAACAGTGCACTCAAATACCACAATCTCAAATCCCAAAAGCTAAAATGACCATGGGAAATAACAATGCTATTACCCCTTTTCAAAGAAGACCAATCAATTTAAAACAATATAGACAATTGTTCTTTGATGGGATCCCGGGATATCTAAATCATGTTCCCACTGAGTTAAGAGACGGACTCCATAAATTTGCTAGGAACAATGCAATTAGTGCTGAGGAACACCTGAAATCATTTGGGGATCTAATAAATGATTATGAGATAGTAGATGAAGATGTTATTATGAAACTGTTTGTTCAATCCTTGGTTGATGATGCAAGAGATTGGTACAGAGGTCTCCCGGTTAATAGCATAGGGTCATGGAAAGATTTTAAAATTTGTTTTGAAGAGCAGTATGGTGACAAGACTAATGTGAGTTCCATGCTAAATGAATTCAACAACATCAAAAAATCTGAAAACGAAATGGTCACTGATTTCAATGCCAGATTCCAGAAGGCCATGCACAGATTGTACCAAGTGATGAGGCTAGATGATAACATGTGTCTTAATACATATTACAATGCATTTGATTCCAAGATGGCCTATATTTTGAGGGATAAAAACCCACATAATTTGAGAGATGCTTTTAGAATTGCCATAAATGTAGACAGTAACAAAAAAGCATCTGGGAAGTTAGGAAGAAGGACAGATGGTAGATTATGGCAAGCAACCAAACAACAACCTAATAAAGTTGCTAAGGAGGATGATAAGATAGAGAAATTGGTTACGACTATGAAAGATCTGACTGCCAAGGTTAGCAAAAATGATAAACCTCATTATAATTGGCAAGATAGACCCCCTAGATTGCATGATATGCCATATAATACCAATTGGAAGGATGGTAAACCCCAAATTAAGAAGCCTAAAATTGTCCAAAGTCAAGACACTCCAGATCCCTTGAAATGGAAAAATATTCACAATATAGAAAATACTCCCTAGTGTATTGCTTGTGATGGATGGACCACATTCTCCTCATCAGTGTGCAGTGGCTCAAGCTCTTGAAGAATCTATGACACCAGAAGAAGAGCCTGACATTAATGATTGTAACAAACTCTCCTCGAGAAGTCCAAAGCTTTGTGCATCCATGTTGTTATAAATGGATACCAGGACTAGAGGAAGAGGGATCGCAAAAGAATTGTAAGAAAACACTGCAGAAATTTATCTCAGCTTTTCTAAGTTTAATGGAGAATATTCAAAAACTTCTTGTAATATTTCTTGAACTTAATATCAATATACAAACCATTGGTTTTGAGTGAAGCTTTGTGTCATCTTCAAGTGTGTTTACAATTTGTTTACTATTTTCATTATGAATAATCCAGGGTTATTTTGTTTGAATGGAATTGCAAAGCAATTTTTAGTTGAAGTGTTCGCTATCTTTTCTCTTTAGGAGGGAGATTAAAGATGCGGGGATCACTCATACCAATAAACTCTTTGGAAGGGACTTTGAATTTTGATGATCATAGCTTAATTTGGAATGCATAAGTTCTTGTAGGTGTCAAGCATATACAAGGATTAATAGAAACCAAGCCAACGGGATGCATAAAGATATTTTGTTTGAGTATTATATGAGTTTAGATGACTCTGTGACCTTGGATAAGGCACTGGTATTGATTGAAGTTGTTTATTGCATGTTTTGTTGATCGAAATGCTGAATTTAAGTATAATTTTCATTCTTTGTTTTTGGTTAATTTCAAGGTGAATAGATCCACTGGCTTTCTGGACTGGTTTGTTGTGGGTTTATGTTTGAAAGTGTGAATTCAATTCACAAAGGTATACCCACCTGGGCTCTGAGTAAGTCCGAAGTGTAGAAGGTTCAATCAAACCTTGTCATATGTTGTCTTGAGAATTTCCTTATCTTTGCTATCTCTTTTGCACCGAGTTCAATCATATTATTTTAAGGATGTTAAAGAGAATCAGATTTTGAAGACAACATTTACCTCCTTATAAACACAAGGTAGCTGCTATTGATGAGATCTGGAGTGTGACTTTAGTAACAAGAGATATGTTGGTTAGAAAGATTGTTGCATTTGAGTTGAGCGAATTTGTAGAATCACATAGAAAGTTAGAGACAATATTTAGAGCATCTATATCCGAAAAATAGAAGTATGATCCTGAAGAATCTAAAATATCTAGATATAAAAGAGAAAGGAGAGAGATGGAAGAGAAAGAAAGAGAACTGGATGATCTTGAAGCATTAATTGCTTGGATATTTCCTAAAGGAGTTGGTAAGTATGATGGAAAATTGTCCTTGAAATGTTTCTCTTGCAATAAGGTAGGACATTTTTCTTCTCAGTGCCCAAAGAGAATGGCGAACTAGGATAGGAATGATAAATTTGATAAGCATGACAAAAATGATTCATATGAGAAGCATGAGAAGTATGATATGTCTTACAAGTATAACCTGAAGTATAAGCATTAGAAGAACTGCTATTTTGTTGCTGATGAAGGTATTATAGATGAAGAATTAGAAGGAGATGAAGTTGTGTTTCTTGCCATTAAAGAAGATGGATCGGTACCTATTGATTCCACTAGATGCACTATTGAGGAGAAAGGTTTAGCTACTAAGGTTGAGGAAGAAGATGAATGGGTGATTGACAGTGGTTGTTCACTTCATATGACTGGTGATAAAAGAAAATTTGTGACTATGGAAAGGCATGATGGTTGAATAGTGATATCTGGAGATGACAAAGCCTGTGTGATTTGTGGTAGAGGTTCTATTTCCTTTTATGGTAAGAATAATACTGATGTTGTTCTATATATTGAAGTTTGAAGCATAATATTTTGAGTGTTAGATAGATGATTGACAAAGGTTATGATTTACAATTCAAGAATGGTAAATGCAAGATCCTAAATGCCTCTAGTATAGAGATTGCTTCTGAAATTAAGATTGAAGGTAATATTTTTCATTTGAATGCTGCTGAGAAAAGCTATTTCATTTCTTAGATTAATGAAAATTGGATGAGAGCTACAGAAGAAGAATTGGATCACATTGAAAAGAATAACACATTGGAGCTTGTGCCTAGACCTAAAGGTTAGAATGTGACTGGTACTAAATGGGTATTCAGGAATAAATTAAATGATGCTGGTGAATTTGTCAAAAATAAAGCAAGACTAGTATGCAAAGGATATTCACGGAAAGAAGGGATTGATTATGAGGAGAATTTTTCTTCAATAGCCAAACTTGAATCTGTTAGATTCTTGCTTGCATATGCTTCCTATAATGATTTCAAGGTATATCAAATGGATGTCAAGTCATCTTTTCTGAAGGGTGATCTTGAGGAAGAAGTCTACATTGAGAAACCTAATGGATTTTCATTATCAGATGATGGAGACATTGTATGTAAACTGAAGAAATCTCTTTATAGATTTAAAAAACCCCCTAAAGCTTGGCATGGTAGATTGGATAAGTATTTGATGAAATTAGGATTTCATAAAGAGACTGCTAATAGTAATCTATATTTTAAGACTGAGACTGATAAAATATTGACTGTTGAAGTCTTTGTTGATGATATTATCTTTGGAGGAGATGATAACTTTAGTATGAAGTTTGTCGGTGATATGCAAAAAGAATTTGAGATGTCTATGATAGGAGAGATGAAATGTTTCTTACGTTTGTAGATTTCACAGACTGGAAAAAATATTTTTATATCTCAAACTAAATATGTGAAGTAATTGTTGAAGAATTTTGGTTTGGATGACTCCAAACCGGTTGGAACTCTTATGGTGACTAGCTGCAAATTGTCTAAGAATGATGAATCTTCGAAAGATAATAAGAGTTTGTACAAATCTATGGTTGGTGGACTTATATATCTTACTTAGACAAGACCAAACATTATGCATGTTGTGTGCATGGCTACTAGATATCAAGCTAATCTAAAAGAAAGTCATGTCACTGATGTAAAGAGAATCTTCATATACTTGAAGGGAACTGTGGATTATGGTTTTTGGTATCTGAGGAATGATGATTTCATGTTATGTGCTTACACTGATGCTGATTGGGCTGGTGATTTTGATGACTGGAAGAGTACCTCTGGTGGTGCTTTCTTTTTAGGTAATAAATTAGTTTCATGGGCTAGTAAGAAACAAAATTTAGTGTCCTTATCTACTGTTGAAGATGAGTATATTGTAGTTGTTGGTAGTTGCACTTAGGTAGTTTGGATGAAGCAAATGTTGAAGGATATTAGAGTTATCTATGATGATCCTACTATCATATACTGTAATAATTCTAGTGCTATTAACATGTCAAAGAATCTAGTGCAACATTAAAAAACTAAACATGTGTCAATCAAATATCATTACTTGAGAGAAAAACTCAGTGAAGAGGAAGTGAAGCTGGAATATGTGTCTACAAAGGAACAAATTTCTAATATTTTCACTAAGCCTTTTTCTTGCAGATACATTTATTTCTTTGAGAGACAAGTTAGGGGTATCCACCTCTCTTGACCAGAACTATATGCATTGAGTTGCATCAATCCAGTGGACATCACAGTCTTATTCCTTTTATTTGGATTGATGAGTTGATGTTACTCCTCTAGTGGAGTTGTCTATTGGGTTGATTATCTTTTTATGGGTGAGAGTCATGATTTTTTCATCTAAGGGGGAGAGTGAGTTTGGTTTTCTGTTTTGATATCTTTGGCATTGTTGTCAAAGGGGGAGAGAAGCATGTGAAAAAATGTTTTTAGGGGGAGTTTGTTGGAGTTGCTTTCTTTCTTTGCATTGAGTGTTTTTCACATTCATATGTTTCCATCAATGCCAAAGGGAGTGATTGTTGGACATTGCTACTACTAGGATATGTTGTTGTCATTGATGTGAACATATTCCTGCTCTGGTGCTTGCTAATTGGTTAATTGAGATCATGGTTTGGTGTATGGAGTATTTATATTATTCTATATTGGTTTTGGAGTTTTTTTCTCTGATCAGTGCTTTGTAGAGTTCAGTGGCTTAATTGAGTATATCATATGATCTAGTTTTGCAGTTTGTATTTATGATCAGTGCTTTGCAGAGTTCAGTATTACCTCTGATATATTCTGGTGTGATCAGATCTTGAGATATGTTTTTAGGATATTGTTTGGAATGGTCTTGTGTATCTTTATTTCAGATGGTTCATGATTTGGTGCTCTGCAAGTTATCTTTCTTTGTGAGAGTTGCTAATATTTCAGTGTTCTTGAGTTTCAGACATTGATAGATGAAGTTTTGATAAGTGATGTTGTTGTAGTTTTTTGCTGATGATTATAGCATGCTTGTTGGTGTTTCCTAATTGTTTCCTATTTTTTTTAGTGATCCGCATTGATCCTTGTGCAAGTTGTTGGTGATTTTGCTGAACCGGTGATATTCTTTGTGTTATGCAGTTTTCCTGGTGGTGTAGCGTGTTGCGATTGATCTTGGTATGATTTTTGATGGTGTTGCATGTTTGGAGATTTGAATTTGGTCCATGTTATGTCATTTTTATCATTATATTGGTCTGGTGATCAATTTTTATATTGTGTGATGTAATTTTATAATTGTAAGTTAAGGGTTTAGCAGACCTTGTTGTCAAGGTTGATGAATTGTATAAATAGGTGATATTGTCATGTAATTTAGGTATTAAGGTTGTGTCTACATTATCAAAGAGTGGTGTATGTGTGAACAAGTGATTCATCCTTTGACATATTGATTGAGCAGAGATTGGTGTTGCAGGGTAGACAATTGTGCTTAACTGGAAGAATCATCAAGCATTTGGAGATGTTATTATTGCAGTTCATTTGTTCCAGATTGTAGTTTGAATCTTATTGTAAGTCAGTGAGACTTTTCTAAGGGTTGTATCCTTTCAGGTCATTATATCTTGAGCAATGAGATCTAGGAAGTGTTCCTGAATGGATATGCATTCCCCATCATAATATTTACACATACTACTGTAGAGTATCATCTTATTGTTGGTAGGTAGCCATTGTGGTTTTTCCCTTAACCAGGTTTTCCTTGTCGAAATCTTGGTGTTGTGTGTTGGTCTATCAATTTTCTTATCTTTTCTATTGTTGTAGTTTTTCAAATCTATATTTGTGATTAAGTTTATTGATCTAGTGAAAACAAATTCACCTCTCCTTCTCAGTTTTCTTTCATTTTTTATGCCAACAAGGGAAAGATATAATGAACTTCAAGCTAACATGCATGAACCCAAGGCAAGATACAAATCAGCACAAGTTACCAAATGGGACTCACTGTCATCTAGCAAGTATAAAGAAATGATGAATAGAAATGAATAATATCTCTTGATCATGATATTATCCTTGCTCCTCTAATTCAAGAGACCAATATCATGAAAAATACTATTGACACATTCAATGCATCAAAAATTTATCACCTTGAAAGATGTGATCATCAAAGCTCACTACAAATTGATATTTGCACTTTTTCCTCCCACATATGATTCCATAAATATTTCAATAAAATCACTCCACAATTCACACATTTGCACATCTATTTATATCACATTATTCACCAAAAATCTCAACTAGGTCAAATATAAAAAGAATAAACATAATTTACATAAAGTTGACCACCATGAGAAATTGGACTAAATATGGTCCACTCTAGGAGATAAAGAGGAGCTAAATACATTACAACATGTATTCCTAAGTTGATTCTAATAAAACACACATAACAACACACCCTAGAAAGTCAGCATCAAATGAAACATGTAGATAAGCAATAAAACATGTTAATTAATCAACCCAAAAACAATATACATAAGAAATTACTTAATTTATATCTTCACACACCATGCTAAGACCCATAAAAACACCTTAAATCAACCTCCAAAGCATATCTAGACCAAAAGAGTATGATCCAAAAAATATAAATCATCTGAGTTGGCTAAAGACCAACAGAAATGATAACGTCAAACAATAGAGCGTCATAAATTCACTTGCAAAGTAAACTATCACTCAAATCTTAAACTAGCACATGTAAATGCAATATGAACATGTCCTCCAAGCTGCAACACTTGAATCAACATGGTGGAGCAATGTATAACATTATAAAAACTAGTCTTGAAAGACAACCTCATTGCAACAAACTGGAACAACTAACTTCAACACCTAAACTGTTAAGCACCTGAAAACATGTAATAGTGTAACATCCACAAAAAAAAGATGTTAAATCCATAATCGCAGGCCATCATCTTTAAAAGCCAGAGGAATATAGAGAATTCTCCTATAAAGACTTTAAATATGCTTTCCTATATATTTTTAGCTTCAACTATTTTTACCTTTCAGAAACACCATATATTCACTCAAAATCACCACTAGAAACCATAACAACATTAGAACATTCATCATGAGAACATTATATGTTAGGCAAAAATCCATGCATAATAGGTTAAAAAGGATATCCACATGTTGTGATGTATTTGGGTCCTCTGTGTATCCTAAAGTGGATTGCATTTATCATGGTTTCTCATGTTGGCCAACTTTGTGTAAATTATGTTTATTCTCTTTATGGCCAACCTAGTTGAATGTTTTGGTGAATAAGTTGATAATACTAGATGTGGAGCTATGTGAATTTTAGGGCAATTTGATTGAAAGAGCTTTGGAATAATATGTGAGAAGAAACAATGTAGATATTAGTTTGTGATGAGAATTGATGATCATATCTTCCAATGCGATAGAGTTTTGATGCAAAAAATATGTGAGTTGTGTGTGCCATGATATTGGTCTCCTGAATCAAAGGTTCAATGATAATTTCATGATCAAGTTAGTGAGTTCGTTTGGTAGCTTGTGCAAAATGTGTATCTTTCCCTTGGATTGCATCTTAGCTTCCAAGTCCATTTTATCTTACCCTAAGGTTGTGCACCTTAGCCTCCTTAGCCTTGAGCCTAAAATATTATATTTATTTATTCATATAGAGAGTTTGATTATCACTGTAGTTTTTCCTATATTGGGTTTCCACATAAAAAATCTAGTGTTCATGTGTTTAGTGTTTATTGATTCATCTTCCATTGGTGTTTAGTTGATTGAAGATAATTGATATGTGTTTGTGATTGAAGAAAGTTTATGTATTTTGTCAAGACTACTCATCCCCCTACCCCTTAATCTTTTGGTGTGTTCAACAATTGCTATCAAAGAAAGTTTCCTCTAGGAAAGGTTAAACCACTTGAGGAAGGTCGAAGATGGAACAACATTGTGGTCACAAAGTACCAAAATTTGATAATTCAGATTATTCCATTTGGAAGGAGTAGATGGAATTTTATTTGGATTCTATGCTATTTGGAGAATGGGAAGCTATTAAGGATGGTTGTACTCCTTTGGCTTGTGGTCCTTCAACTTCAAATGAGATCAAGTTTTTTGAAGACAATGGAAAGGAAACAAATGCACTTATCAATAGTTTGAGTGATTGTATGCTCTTGAAAGACATCCCTCAAGACTACAAAGGAAGTTGGGGAGAAGATAGGCAATATTTATGAAGGAGATTAGAAGATCAAGCAAGTCAAGATATAGAATATGAAGTATAAATTTGAGACTCTGGGGATGTTTGAAGATGATAACATTTATAGTTACCTGCATCGAGTAAATGATATAGTAAGTCGAATCAATGGTGTTGGTGAAAAGATGGAAGAAAATTAGGTTGTGAGAAAAGTGATAGTTGGAAACACCATTGTCATTGCACCAAAATATTGAGATCTGAATGCTTGATACAACTGTGAGACTTAATGAATCCACGTGAGGTGATTAAGCCATGTCACAAATCTAAGTGATGTGTTGCACAAGGCATGGAGAAAAAAGGCACACACATTGAAAAAATCCCCCAAATGAAAGTGAGGGGTTTGAACCCATGACCCAGGCTCCAATACTACTTATTGGAAACACGGTTGTTTTTGCACCAAAATATCAACATGTTGATGCTCAATACAACCGAAAAACTTAATGAATCTATAGGAGCTAGTTAAGCCATGTCACAAACCCGAGTGCTACACTAAACAATACAAGGAGACTAACAGCGCACACCTTGCAATAGTAATGATAACTCTACCTAGATGATATAGACCTAAGTTGTATTCTATTGAGGAAAGTCATAATATTGATGCATATGCCTTGACTCATCTCTATGGATCTATCTCTACCTTTGAGATATCACAACTTGGAGATCATCACAATAGAAAGAGGAAGTCTAGAGAGAGATGCAAAGAAAGACACTTTAAAATTTTGAAGAGGATAAATAACAAATGTAAATAATTGATGAAAGGTATGTTCGGGTGGAGAAGTCAAATATCTCAACAAGGATAAAGAAAATATTAAAATTATGCATAATGGCATATTAGATGTAGGGAAACTCTACGACTTTGACATTGAGTATAGAACCTAAAAAATCTAACATAAAACACACTGAAATTTTAAATTTTAAAATTTTAGCCTGAAACATGTGATGGGAACATGGGAGATGACAATAGATAAAATTTAGGTTAAAGGGTACATCTCATATTATTTGTTAGTATTGGGTAAGAAGATCCAAAATAAACATTGGAGCTAGAGCTCATGTAAATTTTGCACTATAATATTGAATGCCAATAATATCTAGTTTGGAACATGTTTCACTAGATGACATAAAGAGAATAGTTATATTTAGGAGTAAACCTAATAAGGGATCAAAAGAAGACAAAGAAAAATAATCTACATTAGGATGAAATAAAGACAATAACTACACAAAATACTTACAAAATAAGACAAAGCATTAAATTAATACTTGGCCATTCAAAAATCTAGTAATGAATTCTAACTATGCCACTTATTATATTGCATTTCTTCTCTAGAGAGTCATCTTGGAAAAGATTAGTGTCAAATATCCCTACTCTAGATAAATTTGTCTATCTAAGATTTCTTAGGTGTATTTCCTTTTAGATGTATAGTTTCTTGGAATTGAATTCATGTATTCTAAATAACTATTCTTATTTGTAAGTGTTGGGATTGTGTCATTTTATGACCCGATAGGCTACAAACATACTTATACATGCATTCTTAACACAAATCACTATAACATCCACCATGGTAATAAGTACTCAATTACCTTGCTTGGCTTGATAGACTTAGATTGAAGTGGAGATAAACAAAAAACAAAATCTATTGCCAGTTATATTTTTCGACTTGGATTAATCCTCATAATATTAAGTAGAAAAAATAAATCATATCATTAGGTTCATGTGAAATAGAATATAGAGTAGAAAAGGAGTTAGTTTGGGTTTGAAATATTTTACTTATTCTTGGTCTTGTGTAATATTTTTCTTCCACATTATATGAAGACATTCAAAGTTTGGTAAAAAGTTACAAATAATCTCGTTTTCCATGATAAAATAAAGGCATATTCAAATTAAATTCATAAAATTTGAGATATTTTTAAAGAAACAATTGCTAATCTACAATTTTATCTTATAGAAGAACAAATAGCTATTACATATAGCACTACTATTATACTATATATTTTTTAAATTGTGAACAATTCTTAATATAATAGAGGTGATCATTAAAGGTTGATATTTGTAAAATATTTTATTCCTTATATATCATGTATATTTACCTAACCAATCTTAGAAAATGATGTACAAAAAAAATAATTTCTAAAATCTTATAATCTAAATACTAAATTAATATCGCTATTCTTTATTTTTATATTTGCTACCTAACGTTTTACTTGTTATTGCCCTTATATTTTTATGGGGATGTTTCAAACCATAAAGATGCATTAAGCATGACTCAATTCAAATGTGAAATGTCAATAATGAAATCATGTGCAACTTGTGAGGAAATCTACCAATGTAGATGTCTATAGATAAAATATAATTAATGTGTGACATGCATTAAAAAAGGGGCATCGTAAATTAATCCTATCCACAAAAAATAGAATGTAGTGTATAAATAATTAACCTAGTAATATTTTCAATTATGTTTATACCCAAATATAACATTAGATGGATTTATATTAAATCTAATGTAGATTATTTAACACTTTCATAAGATATGGAATCCAACATGTAATTAAAAGTACTAATGCATGAATAATTATAGTAACACATTGATAAAGTGTAGAACCAATAGAATTATTATCAAAGAGTAAAAGTCTATTTTATAAAGTATAGTATCTTTCTATAGGAATGTAGCTTTAATGACCATTATTTATGACAATGTGACTATAGTAAACTTTTATTTTGGCCTTCATATGATATAAACACTATCATTCTATGCTTTAACTAAATCAAAAAGAACTTTGAATACTCGTTGCTTGACTCCCTTATCATGATATGAAAACCCATCTCCAAATATATAAAAGCTCTGATCTCCTCTACCAAGATTGAAGTATAATTTATCCCATTCTAGTAGAACTTTGTCAGGATTCAGAAATTCCCATGTTAATTCTGTAAGCAACTCATCAAAATGGTTGTTCATATGAATTAATGCATCTTCTTCTGAATATTCATGATGGTCCTTCATATAGCAAGAAATTGCTGAGGCTGTTTGTCCATGGAGCTTGTCATCCTTCAAAAGAATAAAAATATGTTAATATTATAAGCATGATAAAAAAATTATCTATAATTAATCATGAAATTGAAATAGAAGGAAATAAACCTCGAAATCATGAATATCATCCACTATGCGTCCCGTCAACCATATAAGCTCATAGAATCTTGATTTACTGAGAAATATTTTCTCAATAGAATCATCTTCCAAATTAGGAAATGCTAAGAGGATTGGGTGCAATGATAATAGTCCACTTGCTCCAGTTGTTGCAGCAATGTTTATGTACTCATTATAGGTTGGAACATATTGACCTTCTTTCCATTGTGCTTGTTTCAAACTAGCTTCGGCATAATCTACCCACTAAAACACAATATTATGAAATTCTTAAAATTTATTCCATGATTTAATTTTATGATCAATATGCTTATTTCAATCTTTCAAAAGTGTAATAATAAATGTTGAAAAAATTATGCATGCAAAATATTATAATAATATATTTATTATTTTTCCTTTAACAATATCGCAAAAGATAAGATGTAGCTATAACTTAAGTCTAATTTATATAATCTACAATAATTATTGAAAGTAAATTAATAATATTTACATAATTCTTAAAAATTCAAATTAGATTTAAAACTCTTCTATTTATTTTTTATAATATTATAAATGTTCTTTTAGAAAAAAATACTTAAGAACAAAATCTAAATGTGTATTAAATATTAAATGATTTAATTTTTTCTATATAGTGATTTTATAATTTTAATGTCAATTTAAATAAAATAAAAAATATATAATTTTATTTTTCTATAGTTTCAACTAGAATTATTTAAGGAAAGAATACATACTGCTTTTGTAATGAATTGCATCATGTCACGTCCTTGGATTTGAGTTGCCTCAGTTGTCAATTCTTGTAACGTTTTGAAAACAAATTCCACAATTTTTTTAAAATTGCTTGGAACATTTTGTACAATAGAAATATCCCAACCTTGAATAATAGCCTTAATAAAAAGCTCAACTTGTGCAAGGGTCAAGTGATCATCGAAAAGATCATCTAATAAGGAAACAAGAGTTGCTGCTTTGGCCAAAGCTATTCTGCTACTTCCAAACTCTGCATTATCTATAGCACTAACTGCCAACAAGTAATATTCAATTGAGCGCTCTCTAACTGCAATCAATTTTGAGACCCCAGAATTTTGCCACCAACTGCAATGAAAAATAATCAAATTAATTTTCACTTGAAATTCTAATTGAATTTGAATGAAAATGAGAATAAGTGATATCCTCCTAATTGAACAAAGTAGGATGATTAATAACACCTTCTATGATTAGAAAGCCTAATTTAAAGAATAGTAATTAAATGATTGTGCATATATTGGCCACTTTTTAAAGAGAAATATTGCTATGCTTTTAAAAATTATGTGTACTTGTTTAATTCAATAAATCAAAGAGAGTAATTGTTGCATAACATAATATCTTATAAAACATGAATTAAATAATTATAGACAAAAAAAATTATCAACTTAACAAGTGACATAATAAAATATGTTCTAAAATGAGATGCATATTCTTATGATATAAAAATTTATTTTTTGTTATATGAACATTTAAATTAGAAAACTTGGAGATATGATTCCTATTAAATCATTGGAAAAATAAAGTTAATAATTGTTCAATTTTTTCCACCCTAATAATTACCTCGAGAGTTTCTTCATCTCCATCTTGTATATATATTGCAATATATTGAAATTCAATTTGGCCAACTCTAAAATGATTTTGTCCTTCAACCTAAAAAATTAAAAAATATTAAAATGAATCTTAAAAAGCTACGATATTCCTAACCTTAAAAAAAATAAAAATAAAAATAAAAAATAAAAAATTTAAAATTTTTAATAACATCCTATAGCTCTTACCTCGAGTTATCCAATTCATATATTTCTATATAACTCCGTGCCTCCCATCGAGGAAAAGTAGAAGGCCATTCATATAGGAGAGCATACTCAGCCTATAAAATTAAAAAAATAAAATATATATATATATAATCAATGTTAAATTTGATACTTATATTTGTGTTTGTGTAAGCTGCGCCTTAGATTTAATATCTATTATTTAGAAAAAACAAATTCCAAAAAAATACATTACCTCTTTCAAATAACTTTTCTGCTTTATATCTTCAGATTTTTCTAATAATTGTTTGAGATAAGCAGAGCTGAACACTTTAGCATCCTTCATAACTGTCTCTCCAAGAAATGCTAAACTTGAAGCTCTTAAAAGATTGATCATACTTCTCAGCATGTGTTCATCTCTTATATCGATCAGATTACTATCATTATCTCCTCCATGGGAAATGAACTGCCCATTTTTGTTCTTGAAATTTTTCAACACATCTTTTCAATATACAGCATGTTGATAAATAATTAGTTACTGATAAACAAGAATAGGACTCAGTAATTGAAAATGTTAAACCTTAATTATAAGAAACTTGCGAATGATTTGAAATCATCGAAATAAATAGAATTTTGAAAAGAACCAGAAATTAAGATGCCCTATTAGAACAATGGAAAAGCATAATGAATTATTTGAATACCTGCAGAAACATGATAACGATATAGTCGAAGTACTCTCAGTCCTAAAGCAGTTGTATTCAAATCATTTGTAGTGCTTTCACAGCCTAATCCTATCCCCACACTTCCATCCCAAAAGCTGCATCCATTTAACAAGAGTTTTAACACTTTCTGAAAGAATTTTAACAATCCAAATGTTAACGTTAAGAGATAATTTTAACAGACCGGTAAACATAATCAAGAGCCTCTTTTATTTCAGCCTGAAAATATCGATCTATTCCGAGGCAATGCAATGCATCAACCATCTCAAGCCGTTCGATTAGATCGCCATCAAATCCAGTCTGCATTTCTTTTAACAAGATTTTGACTTGTTTAACCAGTGTTTCAACACGTTCACGGTATTCAGATTCCTGAAAAATATATAATCAATAGAAAAAAAAAATAGATATAGGAGAATAATGTAGAAAAGAAATATAGATAACATAGTAATACAATCAAAATGAGTAGAGCATAATAATGTAGAAAAGTACCGCGTATGATGTTTGCATAGATTGCACAAACCCATCATTCCACAGATTTAAAGATTTTTCTGGTGTTTCCACGAAAGAAACAGAAGAAATGTTGGCTCCCTTCAAAGTAGACATCGCAGAAAAAATGTGAAATCTGCTCAACTTTACAAGTTTACAAGCTTAATGTTGAATGCGTGTGCTCAACTTTACAACAACACTGATATTTATAATATTGCCAATGCTAAGAGTGGAATTTGAATGTTTTGCATGGTTTTTAGTGGTCAATGAACGTGTTCTTTGAAATTTTAGCCATGTTATCTTTCTCAAAATGTAATTATTCATATATTGTGCTGGTGAGAAATATGAAATTCTTTTTTTCTCCGATTCAACAAAAATCAGCGAAGAAATACCACTTCGCCAATTCCGATAGTAACGTTATTTTATGATTAGATTAATACCTACTATGTATTTATTCCATTGCAAAAATAATAACGTAAAAGATACATATATTAATTAAAGAAAAATAATATACAAAATATAATAAGAGTTTGATTTTTCCAAATCAAAATTATAGGTTTCAGCTATTTTGGTACTTTTTATATTAAAATTTATTTTCTACTAATTAATTATAAAAAGAAGGACCTCCATAAGATGTCTCTCCTTATTATTTATATAAATTAATTAACAAAGATAATCTAATAAAAAAAAAATCAGATAAAATAAATAAATAATATAATACAATATAATAATGATAATAATAATTATACTATTATATTAATATTATATTATTATTAGTTTTAGCAAGAATTGGAAAAAAAAGAAGAGCTCTTGCACATCGACATCATGGCAATCTTCTTCCACACCAGGGCAGGAACGACGACATGGCTGGCAAGCCTCCATCGAGCAGGGAAGCACCTTCACATAACCCCATGTGGCAATTGGTATTGGGCAAAAACGCTACTAGGGCAGAGAAGAGGGAGGCGAGGGCTTCTCTGGAAAGCATGTGGGTGATCCCCATCACCTCTCGAATCCCCGAGTGTGCCACCAAAGCAAACAACATACCATTGGGGTTTCGAGCAAATTCTTCAGGACTCGAACATCCCCTTCGAAAGCCACAACAATATTCTCGTCCACATAACTATAGAGCGGAGGATTATAGAAGACTCGCTAAGGATGGAGGAAGGGCATTGCCATATCATGGCCCCAAATTAGCCAATTCAAGGCCGGTCTCAAAGCTTAGGGACTCGCTCCATCATGTTGCAAGGAGAGAGGGTGCCTTAGCAGCGACAAAACCTAACCTAGAGTTCATCAAAATTTCGAACCCCAGAGAAGCCATGTATTTAAATAATTATTGTAGAGGGCACAAGCCCTTTGCGAAATGGGGAGGGATTAATCAGCCACTCGATGGATTAGTGGAATGGTGGAAAACTACATTCCACGGCTAGGTAAGTATCACATCCCTAGAAAATAATTTTCTACACATTCAATGCTAGAAAAAATACTTGAAGGCCAAACTATTGCATGAAGAATATGTTTTTTACAAAGGTGTAAATTTCAATTTCATTGATTGGCAACCTAAATTCAATGCTAAGGGATATGAATTTAAAAGGGTATCAAAATGGATTGAAATCCCCAATATTCCTGTAGAATTAATGCATGCCAAAATTCTTATAGAAATTGGGGATAAATTGGGCAAATTCATAGCCGTAGAGAAAAGTTGGTCGGATAAATCTGACATAAAATTGCTAATAGAAGTAAACAGGGACATGGAAGACCTAAAAAACATAATCCTAGAAACAATAGATGGAAGCTACATTCTAAAATCGATATGGTATACTGGTGCGATAGCAGAAGATTTAGCTTTCTGCAAAAGGTCAAACCCTAATCTGCAGAAGCCGCATGAAATAGTAAATGACAACCATAGAGCTTCAAATGATAAGATAAACATCCAATTTAATAATGATAGGGGCGGTTTTATTATAAACACTGGTCAGTAAGAGAATGATAATATCCCAACCCTGCCTCCTTTCCCGATCTTGAGTAGCAGTCTAGACAGAGCCGATAACAACAAAGAAACTCAGGTTTATGATAATGAGGACCGAATCCAAGAAGAACTGAACAATGTTATAGAAAATTTAATGGATAAACTAGCTAAATAATTTATCGAGGAGGTACTCATTGATACTCTGACAAATAGGGCAGATAATGTCAACATCTCCAATATAGAACAGGTTCAGATCCCCCCAAAACCCCCTTACTAATCACCAATGCAACTGAGGTGGCTCAAGAGGATACAACCATAGCCTCTCCCAATCTGGAGGAATCCCTTGTTGTGGAAGGATTGAATGCAAATGAGGAAAGATAATTCATTATCAATGAACTGATCAATACGCAGGAAACGGAAAATAACATAGTATCAAACAATACTTCAACCAACCCACAAAACAGAGGTATCCTCCAGATGGTAGGTGAGAAATTAACTATTGATCGTGGTAAATCCATGAGCAACAAAAAAGGTTGGAAGTCTTTTTTAGGAAAAAAGAAGATGGATGGGGATGCGGAGGGGCAGGCCAAAATCACAACACTGTTGGGGCAAGGAAAATCTCCTCTCCCCCTCGTAGAGGTATAAATATACTTACATGGAATGTTAGGGGTTTGGGAGCCCCTAACAAACAAAGACTGATTAAGCGAAGCATACTAAAATTTTCTATGGACCTAGTTATGATACAAGAAACAAAACTAGGCAAGACTGATATGAACAATTTTAGTAGAAAATTCACCCAATGGCAGATGGAAGCGGTGGAGTCTACAGGGGCATCGGGGGGACTGGGTGTAATATGGAGAAAAAATGCCGTTACATTCACATGTCAAACCAAGATGCAAAATTGGATGGTTGGCAAAGTAAGACCTCTTAGTCTAAATCTTCAGTTTATTATTATCAATGTTTATGGCCCAATTCCACCAGATAAAAAGAGATTAGTGTGGCAGGAAATTGAACACTATTTAAATACCTAGGTTGAAAAACACATCATCATAGGTGGTGATTTCAACACCATCTTATACTCATCTGATAAAAGCAGTGGTATAAAAACCATTAGACAACCACAAAGAGACTTCACAAACTTGATAAACAACAATAACTTACTTGAAATCAGAACTGAGATGAGTTTTCACACATGGAATAATAGAAGAAAAGATTTCTCCAACATTGCAGAAACACTTGATCGATTTTTCTTTAAAGGAGATCTAACCGATCTTAAAACATGACTAAAAACTATAGTATTACCATGGTCAGGCTCTGATCACTACCCGGTACTTTTAGAACTTATGGGGGAAAGAGAGAAAACTGGGTGTCCCTTCAAGTTTGAAAGAATGTGGTTTACACATGAAGACTTCCTCCACAACATACAAAAATGGTGGAAGGAGAGTGTCTTTGTAGGATCAAAAATGTACTATCTAGTCTCCAAGCTGAAAGAGGTTAAGCATAAATTATTAGATTCGAACAAAAAGAAATTTAAAAACATCTTCGAGGAGAAGTCAAGAATTGAGAAAGAAATAGAGACAATAAACACTGATGTGATGCAAAATGGGATGACCTCTGAAACATACAAGGCTAAAAAAATTCTTTTATGTGAATATGAAGGCATTCTGGCCAGAGAAGAGATATACTGGAAACAGAAATCTCGAGAGACATGGCTAGAAGATGGAGATAGAAACACCAAAATTTTTCACAACAGTGTCAAAATGAAAAGGGAAGCAAATAAGATTACTCAAATTACCAATGACAGTGATCAAATCATTATGGATCAAGATCTGATCGTAAAAGATGCAACCAAGTGTTTTGATAATATCCTCAACAACTGGGAACACTCAGACCTCCTTAACAATAGAATCTTATTAAATAACATACCCAAACTGATAACAGAGGGTGATAATAAAATGTTAAACTCTAAATTCACCCATGAAGAAGTTAAAACGGCTATGGCACAATTTCAGGGAGACAAAGCCCCTAGACCGGATGGCTTCCCTTCTAGCATTTTTTAGAAATGTTGGAACATCTTAGGGGATGAGGTTACCAATGCCTTGGAATCTACCCACAATGTAGGGAAATTCCTAAAAGAGATTAAGAACACCTTTTTGGCCTTAATTCCCAAAAAGGAGAACCCCTCAAAGTGGGAAGAGTTCAGACCCATTTCTCTATGTAACATGACTTATAAACTACTAGCTAATGTTGGTGTTATTACATTAGTTTATATTTAATTAATAAAACTACCGACGGTTGTGTTTTCAGTTGTGCAGTTACACAACCATTTGCTGTTTTGTATTGCCTATTTAAAGGTACAAATTTAGAATGAATAAGAGTATCTAATAATATATTTTATCCTACAAAATCAAATCAATAATATTTTTCATTTGTGCCATTCTCAGCAATCATGGTTTAGTTTTTTATGTTCTATGTTGGCTCTACCATTTCAACAAAAGTCATGGCCAATAGACTAAAAACATTACTGCCCGCCATAATATCAGAAGAACAAACAAGGTTTGTACCCAATAGATCAATTCTGGATGGAATTATTATTGTACAGGAACCCATGTACTCCTATTAGTCCCAAGGGAAACCTAATATGCTAATAAAATTAGACATCAAAAAGGCTTATGACAAAGTGGATTGGTATTTCCTTTGTAGCTACATGAAGGCCTTTGGCTTTAACAAACAATGGATCAATTGGGTTTACTTCTGCATATCAAACCCAAGATTCTCTATCCTACTATATGGGAAACCGAAAGGTTTCTTTGAAGTATCCAGGGGACTCAAACAATGTGACCCTTTATCCCCATTATTATTTATAATTATGTCTGAAGCCTTAGGTAGAAGCTTGGATGCATCACGGAGGTCTAGCAGACTAACGGGGATTCAGATCACTGGTGAGGTAGAACCATGTACCCACCAATAGTTTGTCGATGACACAATGATTTTGGGGAAGGACAGTTAAAAGAAGCCAAGGAAATTAAGAATATATTACAATCTTATGGGCTGGCTTCAGGAGAGATGGTAAACAAGGAGAAATCAAAAATATTCTTCTTTAATATGGAAGCACAGGAGGATTACAAGATAGCTTTGTATCTAGGGTACAAAATAGGTCATCTACCAATCTTGTATTTGGGGATGCCTCTGGACAAAGGTATCATAACCAATAAACTTTGGGATCCCTTGATTAAAAAAGTAAGGAAGAAGTTGTCATCTTGGAAAGCCTTATGGCTGATAGGGGTAGGAAGATTAACTCTCATAAAAATAGTATTAGCAGCAATGCCTATTTATCTTCTATCATGTATTCCACTTCCAAAAGGGGCATATAAGAAACTAACTCAAATAATTAGAGATTTCTATTGGAATGGTGCAGAGGATAAAAAAAAATGAAACTGATATCATGGGAAAAGATATGTCGAGAAAATAGTGATGGAGGCAGGAGAATAAGAAAATTACTATGGAAAAATAAAGCGTTAGGGGAAAAATTGGCATGGAGAATGTACACATCCTCAAAAGCCAAATGGGCAAGAATCCTTAGGAGAAAATACATATCACAAAATTAGAGAGAGGTAGTATTTAGGGAAACAAACCCACCCAAGGGATCTAGAATCTGGAACTTTATAAAAGAAAGTCGGTCGCTCATAGAGAACCACTTATCCTGGGATATTCGTGATGGTAAAACTGCCTTGTTCTGGGAAGATTTATGGGGGGTTACCCCTCAATAGACAGTCTAATGAACACAACCGATATAAAAGACCAAATGAAATCTTTATGGGGTAATCATATAAGGGATTGACATTGGCACGAAAATCGACAATGGGATGGGAATGGAAAAACATGCTCCCATTCTTGGTGGACAACAATGACCGAGAATTGGTGCAAATTCTTGAGGGCATATTAATAACATTCAGACATGGGCCAGATGAGCTTATTTGGTCGAGATCAAAGGATGGACAATACAACTGCAAAGATGGTTTCAGAACCATATATGATGAGGCAAACAATATCAAGGACTATATCCCTAACACAATATGTTGGGACAAATTTGGTCTCTGAAAAGCTGGCTTCTTTGCATGGGTGGCATTTCAGGGGAAGGTCCTAACTGTGGAGAAGTTTAAACTTAGAGGTTATGAAGGACCCTCAATGTGTTTCTTACGCAAGAAAGATGAGGAAACAAATGATCACATATTCACAACCTACAACTACACACAAAAATGTTGGTGTTGGCTGATGGCAAAACTAGGTTGGTTAGGTGCCCTCATCCCTTACCTAAAGGATTGGCTCAGAAGTTGGCCAATCATCAAAAGGAACAGAATATTCCACAATTTATGGATATGCAGCCCAACAATAGTAATCTGGGAGATCTAGAAGGAGAGGAACAGGAGAATTTTCCAAGAGACAAAAATGAAGGTAGAAAATTTGATAGCAAAAATAGAAGCCTCCATCACAAAACCTCCAATAATAGGAATACGACCATTCCACAACATGACAAAACATTTACAAACTAGGATAACTACATCAGAAAGTAGTGGAAGGGGATTAAAATCCCTCCTTTCTTGGGGAAGGGGAACGGAGACAAGACCGATGGTAGAAAAGCATGCAAATGGGTTCCCCCGAAGATTGGATGGTGTAATCTCAATTTTTATGGAGCATCCAGAGGCAATCCAGGGGAGGCAAGGGTAGGATGTATAATACATTCACATGATGGGATATGTATTGGATTGAGATCCCAATATCTAGGGAATTGCACCAACAATAAAGAATAATTGTTGAGCTTAATAGAGGGTTTAAACCTATGCAAACAGTCAAAAATATCCAAATTGGAAATAGAAGGGGACTCGTCCATCATAGTTAATGCAATAAGGACAAGGACAATGCCAAACTGGGAGCTCAGAAGTTTATTGGATAGAGCCCTTTCTCTAATGGAAAGCTTCTCAGATTACACTCTCAATCGCATATATAGAGAAGCTAACACATTGGTAGATAAGCTAGCTAATTTAGGGGCAGATGGAATAAATAGAACCACATCATTAACATATAGGGATTCAGACTAGGATACTCATAGGCAGGCATAGATTTAGACATAATCCTAAAAACAACACATTCACAACACATTCACATACATAGTGGAAGGTATACATATTAATATGTACAGATAGTGGTATATATGTATGTATATATTTGTATGTATATAATTATATGTGCACACGTATACATATATAACTATATATAGATACACACAGACACATATATAGATATATGCACATATAATCATACATATACCTATAAACAATATTCTTAGAGAAAAGCAAATAAATATACACAATGTATGTTGTTATGCATATAGGGATACAAATATATGCATATATACAACACAACATACAATGAAAGGACATAATAGGGCTGGAAATTTCACAAATGTGACAGAAATGCTCACCTGTACACATATAACAGGATTATCTTAAATCTATATATACATACATACATATGCATATATATATAGATATAAAAGTATGGATATAGATACATATGCATATAGGCATACATATATATATGCATATAGGTGTAAACATAGATATATGCATATAGGTGCATATGTGTATACATAAATATATATGCATGTATATAGAAGTATATAAATATGTATATAGATATATATGCATATGGGCATATATACATAGGGATCTCTTTATGTAGACTGTCGGGTCTCGGCATAGCTCCAAATATGTTCCTCCAATGGTTAAAAGTTATTCTGATGAGTCCTGCTCATAGTCCGCATCTCATTTGGTACATCGGGTCACATTATCGGGTATCAAAACAACTCATTCTATGGTTCTCCGATGACTTGATCACATCGCCCTCATACTTGTGCATCTTCATACCTCTCTGGTCTATCGGTATATGCTTCCCCGATAAAACCTCCTTCTTGTTCATCATGTTGCAAAGCATATTGGGTGTCGGGACACCCTATGTTTCTCAGATGAGCCGATGACATCAAGGTCCAACTTGTCTATCTTTAGGTCTATCGGCTTATGCTCCCCCGTTAAGGTTTCCTTCCTAACAACTACCTCAGCTTCCTCATCGAGTATCAATGAAGCAGGAAAATCCTCTTCAAAATAGCCGATGTCATCCCGATGACATCACATTGGTGCTCTTTTAGTCACTTCTTTCGGTGTTGGCTATCCCGATGAAACCTCATGATATTCACCCTATTGGGTATCGGGGTAGCTATTTCCTACACTATCCGATGTCCTGATGATTTAAAAACATCCGCTCCACATTCTCCTTCATCTGTGCTCGGCTTGTCTTCCTCATCGAGTATCAGCATAATTTCAAACACCTCTCCCTGATGGCTCAAGTTACCGTGATGACTATCGCATCATTGGAGTAAGTCCAACCGATAACAATGCCTTTGTCACCTAGTCCATCAGGTATTGAGGTAACATAAAATAACTATCGGCTTATGCTTCCCCGATAAGGTTTCCTTCCTAACAACTACCTCAGCTTCCTCATTGGGTATCATCATAGCAGAAAAATCTTCTTCCGAATAGCCGATGTCATCTTGATGACATCACCTTGGTGCTCTTTTAGTCACTTCTTTCAGCATAGGCTATCTTGATGAAACCTCATCACCCTATTGGGTATCGGGGTAGCTATTTCCTACACTATCTGATGTCCCAATGATTTCAAAATATCCGCTCTGCATTCTCCTTCATTAGTGTAAATCATTCTGATAGCCTCCTCCTCTATGCTCGGGTTGTCTTCCTCATTGGGTATCAACATAACCTGAAACACCTCTCCCCAATGGCTCAAGTTACCTCGATGACTATCACATCATCAGAGTAAGTCCAGCCGATAACACTACCTTTGTCACCTAGTCCATCGGGTATCGGGGTAACATAGAATAATGATTTATCAGAACAACTCATTTTATGTTTCTCCAATGACCCGATCACATCGCCCTCATACTTGTGCATCTTTTTACTTCTTCGATCTATTGGCATACGCATCCCTAATGAAACCTCCTTTTTATTCATCATGTTGCAAAGCGTATCGGTGTCAAGACATCCTATGTTTCTTCGATGACCCGATGACATTGGGATCCAGCCTGTCTGTCTTTAGGTCTATCGGCTTATGCCCCCTTGATGAGGTCTCCTTCCCGATAACCGCTTCAGATTCATCATCGGGTATCAGTGTAGAGGAAAATGTCTTCCTCCAAAGGGTCGATGTCATCCCGATAACTTTACCTTGTCTCTCTATTAGTCACTTACTTCGGTGTAGGCTATCCCGATGAAACCTCATTTCCATCCATCATGATATATACCCTATCGGGTATCAGGTAGCTTTTCTTACGCTGTCTGATATCTCGATGATTTCAAAACATACGCTCCATATTCTCCTTAGTTGGTGCAAGTCATATTGATAACCTCATCCTCTGTGCTCAGCTTGTCTTTCTTATCAGGTATCGGCATAACCCAAAACTCCTTTCACCGATAGTCCTAGTTTGAGCTACCCAATGACTTAGTATTCCCACTTTTTGGGGTTGCTTCATCGGATAGTCATGCCGATGACACCACGTTTTTCCATCTAGCCCATCGAGTATCAGGGTAGCACGAGAAATCATTTTTTGACAACCCGATGAAATTTACTCTCTACTTCACATTGTCTTTCATCGGTGTAGGTTATACCGATCACCTCATCGGCTATTGGCACAACATTTTTGTCACCTCCGATAATGAATGTTATGCCAATGAGTACCTTCTTCTAAACTTCCTTTTGGTTCTCCTTCGGAGTGATCGGTCTAGGTCATGCCGATAAGTTTTTTATTTTTCACTTTTGTTTGCCCATTCCCTTTTTTCACTTAATTTGTGTGATGTAGTGGTTGTCGCTCGACCGCGATGGAAAGTCACTCGAGTTTTATTCTTCATAGATCAGTGACTAAAAGGAAATACATGCTAAAAACATATGTTTGGTCCATTGGAGCAGAAAATTTTTAATTTACATGGATTAATCGCAGAACATGTGGCTCCATTGATGGTAATTAATGCTCATTTGTCGGTCGGATGCCTTCATAAAACATTTTTTGAGACTTTAATCACAAAAGGCATTCAAGAGGATTAGCAGAGACAAGGTACATATTTTCTGTGAATTCTCAAGCGTCAAGCACATACTAGAATACAGTAACAGGGAGTACTTAAGTAAATCTGGCATATTGGTTTACTTCAACATTTAAAACATATACAAGTCTCGACTACCATGGTAAGAGTAGGAAGTACATGCTAGATAGGTTGTGTTATTATCAACCCTTTGCTGACCAGTGTTTATACCCCTAATATTATTATAGACTGGGTAATCTTTCATAGTATGGCCAACAATTTCCGATGCTGACTTAATATGAAAAAAATCTATGGCACTAACAATTTTTTATGTTGACTTAGTATGCAGAAATAATATTGGCTCTTCATCTTTGGCACTAACAATTAACAAAGTGGTTTTGCAGAAGGATTGTTTTGAAAATATGTTTTTACGGGATAACCAGAAGATGGCAAATATGGCAGCAGTGAACTAGGAAATTTGGTAGAAGTGAACTAAGATACAACAGTGAACTAGGTTGCTAGCTATGGAGGGCTTTTTGATCAACTAAAATGCAAAATTTGTAAAAGATGGCAACAGGGAACTAGGTTGGTACCTATGAAGGCCTTATAATCAGCCATAATGCAGAATCTATTAAATATTATATGCAAATAGTCATTGACTGGACCTATGGTCTCAGGCAAGTCTGGAGGTTTTCTCCTCTCTGCTCTTTCCTATCGACGCCCACATTGAGCGAGGATTGTAATAATATTTATTAATTAATAAAATATGGCTTAGGCCTTTTATCGAGCAAAAAAAAAAAATAGTATATTATTAGTAAAAAGAAATAAATTAAAATTAATATTAGCTATAATAATACTATAATATATAATAAAAATAAAATTACAATATAAAAAATATTACATAATATGTTTTTCTTCTATATAAATAAAAAAATCTTTATAAAAAGATTGATACATATATTTAAATTATTTATATTATATTATTATTATTATTTATATTATATCTATATTTATTTTTTCTTATTATTAATATTACATTTATGTTACATTATTATTTATATTTTATTATTATTTTTTGATCAATTTAAGTTGGCTTAAGGAAGTCGGACTTATAATAATATTGAAAAAACATTGGGATGCAAATCATGCCCTATCAACAAGGATACAACAAAATAAGTACAAGATGTCAAACTATCTCCTACTAACTTACAGTCACGAATAGGTATTGCCCTACTACTGTGACCCCATGGACAAGAAACAAAACACCAAAACAAGCAGTAAAACTATGATTTTAATGTGGGAAGGAAATTGTTTGTTAAACTTAATCTCATTTTTCTTTCTTTTTCTTTTCACCATTGTTCAACTTTCCTCTTATTTTCTATGCACACCTCAACTCCTTTGAAATGTCCCTTCACTTGAGAGATTCCATGACTGAGCTTTTTATTTCTTCTCCTAACTCCTATACCATCTCAACCTTAACATTGTCTACTCAGACAAGAGGGGATCCATTTGTGGCCCTTAGTGTAGTCTAGAGTTATATTTATTATCATTTATACTATATTTATTATATATTTACATTATATTTATTAAATTATATTTATATATCTTTATTATTCTTTATTTAAGATAATTTTAATATGGTAGTTTTATAATATTAAATTATAGTTATATTATTATAATTTATTTATATTATTGTTTTCTTGAGTTATTAATGTTTTCATTATATTTTTTTTGATTTATATGAGTATGTTATTATTTTTATTATTAATCATATTATGCTATTATATTATATTATCATATTGTAGTATATAATAACTTTATTATTATTACTATTATATCAAACTTGTATTTTTGTTTATATTATTATTATCTTGGTAAGTGCTACCATAAGGGTAGCTCCCTTCAATAAACATCAAAAGAAATTTATAGAATATTATGCATGATGTGCATTAGGTCATCAACAAATTAATAAACCCTATATACCTAATAGGGAGAGAATAGGTTCCCAAACAAACTAATGTAGTTGGCAAAATTTCCTAAATTCCTCTTTTAAATCCATTCTCTATGGAGAGAAGGTTGCTCAGATATTTTTTTCTTATTGTTTTTAGCATGATCAAAGATGCCCACCATAAGCCCATACTTGGGTGGAATATCGTAGGAGGGGATAGCCCTTTTAATTGTACACACATTATCACTCACCAAAAAATTATGAGCCATTATAATACCCCATGTAAGTGCTTTCATAATTTTCACTACACTGACATGAAAGATCTCATAAACCAATCCATCATGGACATACATGCTCAACCACCTATTCTCACCAAAGACATTAACAATCACTTTTTTCATGTCTTCATCCTCAACCTTGAATAATATATGAAGCTACTAGTCCTTGGTTTTCTCATTGCAAATGCATCAAAAGCCAAAGAAAAAATGAGAAGCCTGTTCACATCTATTTGATCTCATAGCCTTTGTATATAGTACTTTTCATGAAGACCAGAGTGAGAAAAAAGATCACAAGGCGAATAGAGAAGGAGGAGGACACCATATGACACAAACACCATCCAAGAAAAGGGAGGCATAGTTATATATAGGAAGACAACCAAGAGACCCAATAGATGTAGAGGATCCATAAAATTTCACATACTATGCCCCTAGTCATTTGCATTCTGTACATGAAATTGAGTTGGCATAATATGTTGGAAAGATATGGAGAGCATCATTAGAGAAACATATGACACAAAAAAGTATGGCAACCCTAGTTCTTATTCAATTTCCACCAATCCAACATCAATTTCTTATCTAAACCATCCGAAGAAGTTAGGAAACAATCCAAGATGTCCTTCTCTTCTTGAAAAATGCTCACGTTACCCAAAAGGTCCATTAGCCATATGTGTCTCAATATACATGTGTGATAGATAAGCACTTCATTCCCTCTAAGATAATTCTATATTTTCTAGATCCAAGCTTTCAACTTCCAATTGGATGTCTTAAATCTTTAATACATTGATACATACTATTGAGTATCCTTCTATGTATATTTTATCTAGACCTTTATCCTTAAATATCCAAAGATCATCTGTGAGGACTTCCATCTTAGTCTCATTATTCATGGCCATTCCAATCCTCTAAGACAAAGCCTAGACAAGATAGACATGATCATCAAGATTAATTCTTCCAATACTAGCAAGACTAGAGCTACCCTTTGATGACCCACCAAATTTTAGCTTTGGACGTCCTCTCAAGGGGGCAGCCATTTCACCATTTTTTATTTCTTATTGTTTTTGTTTGTGTTCATCTCCTTCAACACCATGAGTCCTTGCCAATACTTTTTCCAGTTCATTGTCCCTATACGTATCATTAAAATTTAGTTTCCATTGTTTCACTAAAATTTATTTTCTACTACCTAAATATAAAAATGAAAGCCTCCATAAGATATCTGTTTGCATTATTTATATAGATTAATTAACATAGATAGCCTAGTAAACATTGAAATCATCTAAAAAATATTAAATAATATAATACAATATAACAGTGATAATAATATAATTATGCAATTATATAGTATATTTTTATCATATTAACATAATTGTTACTATATGTTATTAAAATATAGTAATAATATTAACATAATTATATTATTATTATTATACTCTTATATTATATTCTTATTACAAATAAATTAATTCTAATTATAAATTAAAGAAAATTAATATTAACTATAATAATAATGATAATAATGTACAACCTGAGTTGGCCTAGTGATGGAGAACTTGTGCTCTTGAAAGAGAGGTCACAAGTTCAAATCCAACAAGGGGGTAGGGTATGTACACCTTATCGACTTCGGCCCATTACCTATCAAAAAAATAAAAAATAAAAATAATAATGATAATAATAATATAATACGAAATTTCATTTTGAACTTGTCATTGTGAATCCTAGAAGGAAACCCTATTTTATGAGGGCATTGTATTATGGATAGATCATCATATTGTAATTTTCTCTTCATTGGATAGTAGTAAAGAAGTTAACAATTGTTTCTCTAATGGATGTAGCCTACATTGGGTGAACCTCATTAATTTTTTGTTTTATTGTGCTTGGCTATTTTTGCCTCTATTTTTTGCATTAAATTAAATATTATTTATTGCTGAACAGTTTCCCTTAATACCCTAAAAATATCTTGCTCCCTTCACAAACTTTGATCCATCTGATAGACCATTGATATTTTGTATAGATATGGGATGCTTCTTGTACCCATTGAAGCATGATATATTAGTGAGAATATTGAGTTGAGAATGCATTCTTAAAGATGGCTTCTTGCTTTGGATTTAGGTGAAGGTGTGTGGATGAGTCTCATGATGAGAACATTGTTTCCCTATTCATATTGTGAAATGATGAAGTGTGTGAATTCATTAGCAAGATCATTGGTGCTAACTCTTGGAGCTTATGTCACATCCATCATGAAGTATATGAGCACTTCTTGACCCTTGTAGTGTAGATTATATGTGGTGAATTTGTGTAGCTAAGAAAATTGTTGGTAGCGAGAATATGGATATGGTATAAGAGACTATAGAAAATATCCATGGGAATGCTTGGATTTGGCTTGGTGCTTGGGCTATGGGATCTTAATGCTGAAGAAATGAGGATCAAACTGTAGTGGACTTGGAGACTATTCAAGAAAGGGGTTAAGAAGTGTAAAGCGGAAAATCGCGATCGAACCCTAGTTGTTCTCCCCTCTTCCAACTCCGAGGAGAGAGAAGGGAGGTTCGCTAGGATTCGATGGTTTTCACTTAGGGGAGAGACTTTACATTCAAAAGAGGGGTTGAAACTCATAAGATCCAATCCCACACAATGTAAGATTGGATGCTAAATGAATTTCAAGGGTTAGGAAAGCAAGGCTACCCTCTTTTGTAAAGAATGTTGTTAAGGAAATTAAGCCAAGAATACATAGAAAGTCATAAAGATTCGCTTATAAACTGAGTTCGGGTTATAGGATGAAGCTGCGGACCTGGAATTAGAAGTAGAATGTCGATACGGCACTGTCTTGCAAATTTGAGCAAAAGTTGTCGGGACGATGGCGCCCGGCGCCACGGTCCTCCGAAAAATCCGCGAAACGAAGGGGGATCTGTTCGTCTCTGCACAAGGATTCCAGATCTTCAATCTCAGCCGCGTACCTGTAACCTACACACAGAAAAGCGAAGACGATTGGGGGGTTAGGGATTAGGGGTTTGCCTTTAGGTCAAACCCCGGTTTTGGAATTAACCAAGAAATGAGCAAGTGCTGTAAATGTAAATGACTGTAATGTAAAACAAGTACTAATACCTTGTTCTAAGGATGTTTGTATCCTTATGTGCGAAGGTTTAGATGTTGTATGTTGTATGTTGTAGTGGCATGTAATAAGTGATCTCCTCTTCAATGGTTGAATCCTTGACTTGAATGCAACACTTAGCCTTGAATGGAGACTTGAAATGATCAATTGCTTGAAGGAATGCTTGAATGCTTGAATGCTTGAGTATAGTTTCCACGCCTTTTCCATCATATCGAATGAGAGAGGAAAATGTAGTTTATATACTTGTCATTTAGGGCTGATAGACTGATTTTCCCGACCTTAGGCCGACCAGGGAAGTTTATTTCCAATTTGCAATCAAAAAGGCCCGATACCACTTAGGAGACCGGGCCCAAAAATAGGACCCAGGGACCAGGGCGCTGGGCGCCCTGGTCCTGAGGGACCAGGGCGCTGGGTGCTCTGGTCCCACCTCCCGGGATAGCAGGGTGCAAGGAGGTTCAGGCCAGGGTGCTTGAAAAATGCAGTTTTCAGTGTCGTGAGCAAGTTTTGGGGTCTCCATTCAGGTTGGGTGTTGCGTCGCCATCGTGAAGACCGAAATGCAGTCAAAATTGCAAGTGTCGCAATTTTATGACGCTACATTTAGCCCCCACTTTAGCGGGAGTATGTATGCTCATACTTCCGGTAAAGTACAAGGAACAATCATTGAAAGACTTTCACCACGTCAAGGAGGCAAGATACACCAAGCCCCCAGTGGACTAAGGATCTTACGACTTTGATTGACAAAGTAAAAGGGAAGATCATGAGGGAGAACCATGACTGTCAGTAGTAAGGTTCCCTCACTATGAGTCATGCAAGAAAGATATCAAAAATTTTCAAGGCAAGGTTAAATTTGTCAAGAAATTTTCAAGTATCTTGAAAGGATAGACAGGGTGTATGCCCCCCTACGTTAAAGCGATCGCACACGCCTCAACGAGGGTGATTGTTTTAACGTAGTGATACACATAGGAAATGAGAAAGGAAAGGAGCACGTTACCACAAGGATTTAGCCCCCAAGTGTGAGATAAACCCAAAGATAATAGACACAAAACACAAAGAACGAGGTGACTTCGCTTTCCTCGGGGTCAGTATGCTGTATGATAAGTCATGTATATATCATATGTATGTATGCATAATTGTTCTTCATTCCCCAATCAAGGAAGGTCACCTAGAAGAAGGGAACACATGTGTCTTTTGAGTCAACATGAGAGAGACCAAAGAGATCTCAATGCTTTGCATCGTCCTCAAGTAGACAACACCAAGGACAACAAATAGAAGAATGAGAATAACATATAGAAGAAGTAACGAAAGAGAGGAGGAGAGAATCTGCTATGCTAATGTACTAGTCTAGCACGTCATCTACCCCCCGATCTTGCTGATCAATGTTTCGGGAAGGCAGGGAACACGCTAGAGGAGGAACATCCAACACAGCAGATGGAGCTATCACAAGATCCAAACAAGGGCTATGTTCATGTTCCGAGCCACGTTGTTCTTGTCTAGGAGATAGGATAAGTGCTTTAGAAAATTCATTAGATAAATGGTTATCAACATCAACAAGTTCATATTCACTATCAGAAGCAAGAGGAGTAACATTTTCATCATGCATAACATTTTCATCCACATCATCATCAAGATTTATAAAAATAGGATCTTTAACTCGCACAGGATCAAGACCATCATGTATCTTGTATTTAGGAGATTTAGGCTCAATATCCGGCTGAGGAGAAAATGGAATAATGCTTGTTGAAGGTGTTTTTGGAGATTGTAAAGTTTCAGAAGCAGCTGCTTGAGCCCTAAGACGACGCTTTCATCGGCGTTCGCGTGCAGAACGATTACGTCTAGTCTTAGTAGGAAGTGTAGAAGATAGAGGAGGAGGAATGTTCTCATCCTTATCACTTGGGTGTTTAGGTTGTGGTCTCTTAGGCTGGATAATAGGAGAAGAAGAAGGTCTCTTCTCTCTATAAAAAGAAGGAGGAGGAACTGCTCCATATAGAGGAGGAATTTTTGGTTTAGGAAGAAGACCAAGTCCATCATGACGAGGAGGTATAGGTCTACTTTTAGAAGGTTTATTAGGCATAGACATAGTCACATCCATGGGGACGGGTTGGGAATCTTCTTGAGGAAAGACATTAGTTTTATCTTTCAAAGGAAAAATTTCCTTCTCAAGAATGATAGGAATGTCAAGTTTAGGTGTTCTAGGTTCACTTAGAGATAGGATCATATCTGTTTTCCACTTTTGATAAGATTTAAAAAGATGATCACTTCGTGGAGGAAGAGATTGGAATTGTTTAGGCCAAAAGTAATCAATTGGAACACTAGAGGTTCTTTCAGCTGGTTTAAAGAGACTATGATTGACAGTAACAACTTCACCATTATGGGGAAATTTTAAACACTTGTGAATAGGAGAAGCAATAGCCTTCATGGAAGATAGCCAAGGATAGCCAAGCTTCACACGAAATTGTTCGGAAGATGGAATAATAGCAAAGTTCACATCAAGGGATTTGTTATGGACCTCAATAGGCAATGTAATAGAACCAATTGCAGGAGAAGAAAATGCATCGAATAATTTCACAACCACATCTGTTTTGTCATAGATCACTTGATTTAATTGCAAAGTAAAAAGAAATTCTTCAGTAATAACATTAATCATGCACGAAGGATCAATAAGCACTCCACGGCAAGGTGTATTCTTGACTTTTGCAACTATGTATAAAGGACCATCAGGTGCTCTAATGGTTTCAATAGAATCAAATGTGATGGAAGGTTCTTTAGGGATTTCTTGCTGCTCTACAAAGTTAATCACATTCGGAGTCATAGACACGAGACCATCAGATGAGAGAGAGGAATCATTAGCCTCAATCACATTAGAGGTATGAGAAGGTAATGGATCAGTGAAAATCTGAAGATTTTGATTAGGAGGAGCTACAGATGTGTTGCCTTTATCATTCACTCCAGAAACAGAGATAGTATTATTATCAATCAAATCCTGAATTTTACCCTTTAAAGAAAAACATTTTTCAGTATCATGACCAGGCTGACGATGAAAATGACAAAAAGCTTTATGATCAAAATAAGGGGAAGTAATCTTTGCAGGATCAGTTTGTCTTATAGGAGGAAGAGTAAGCACATTTTGTTCCAATAACTTACTCATAATACCATGCAATGATTCATTCAAAGGAGTATACTTTCTTTCTTTCTTGAAAAATTTAGAAATAGGAGGCACACCTGATGCTGCATTCACATTGTTGTTGATGATGTTTTCATTGAATTTGATGGAATCTCTGTTCGGTTTAAACTTCCCAAATGGTTGTTGACTGCTATCACCCTTATCACTCGGAGCCATAGGATGTGATTGTTCCATTTGACTCACAGTCAGTTGATAATTGTGAAGAGTGGCACACAACTGTTGGAAAGAAGTAAACTCAGAAAACAAAAGTTTGTCTCGAATATCTTTTTGCAAATTAGAAATAAAGATTCTTTGAATATCATTGTCAGGCACTGGAAAAGAAATTTGAGCATACAAATGCTTATATCTACCAATGAAATCAGTCACTTTTTCTTTAACACCTTGTTTACAATGCATTAAATCAATCAAAGTAACTTTAGGACTTATATTGTTTTGAAATTGTTGAATGAAAGCATTTGCAAGTTGTTCAAAAGAAGTAATAGAATAAGAAGGCAACGAGCAATACCATTGTAGGGCTTTGTCTCTTAATGTTCTAGTGAACAGTTTCGCAAGCAACCTCGAGTCATAAGCAAAATCAGTATATATTGTTTGAAAAGTCTTAACATGTGTTAGAGGGTCTCCTTTACCATTATAGAGCTCCAAATGCGGGATTTCAACATGTTTAGGAGGGATAGCTCGAACAATGTCAAGAGAAAGTGGGCTCGCAACATCAAATGTGGGCACACTAAACTTAGATTGATTCATAGAGGCAATTTGTTGCTATAAAGAAGAGACAGTTTGTGCAAGATTGTTAATGGTCGCTTCAGTCGAAGAATTCATATTGGATGTGTTAGATTGAGATGGAGGTGTTATGTTATTGAAAGAAGGTAAAGAATAAGGTGGTGGGACTCTATGATAGTCAATCATAGGCGATGATTGGACAAGAGGAACACTACAAGGAGGAATGGAATGGTTAAATGAATTGCCCCCTTGCGTCATGTTCATTTGTGGAGATGTAATAGGAACACTTATTGAGGGAATGTACGAAGAAGTTGGATTGAATGAAGGAAGAGGATTAATTGAAGAAGGAGGATTGCCCCCATGACTAGTAATCACAGGAGGAATGTCTTGTATAGAGGTAGCCATGATGTTTGATGTAAAG
This sequence comes from Cryptomeria japonica, assembly GCF_030272615.1. Lineage (NCBI taxonomy): Eukaryota > Viridiplantae > Streptophyta > Pinopsida > Cupressales > Cupressaceae > Cryptomeria > Cryptomeria japonica. The sequence goes on along the minus strand of NC_081411.1, from coordinate 777,190,313 downwards.
GTAGGTATACTAGCAATAGGAGGGGTCAAAGGAATAGAATGATTGACTTGTGTAGGAGGTTGTGTATAACCTAAGGATTCAGCACAACTCTTCATAGGCATCACATTCGAATCCACAATATGTGCGATACCACGTAAAACATCAATTCCATTCTTATCACTTTGAAGCATGCGTTTTAGACCCTCAATTAAAGGAAGAGCTTGACTATCGGGATACTCATGAGACATCCATTGGTGAAAATCGTCAAATTGGTTATCCAATTTCGAAAGTTGTTCAACGGAAATTTCATGGAGAGCTTCTTCATCATTCAGAGGATTAAAGGAATTACCCATGTCCTCGTTAAAAAGGCTACTCAAATTAGGTTCCATCTCCTCGGTAGTTAAACCTCGGAAGGACTTAATTCTACGGCTTCGTCTAACGGGAATAGTGTAAGTAGGGCTTACTGTTGTAAAACTCATGCACTAGAAAGAAAGAGAAAATTTCGAATTTAGAGGTAGCAATTTTCAGTAAAAACAGCCAATCTTCCAGATTTAAGCTGTTAAATGCAATCACAACAGTCTCCCGAAATTTTGGAAAAAATGTTCGGGACCGTGGCGCTCGGAGTGCAACACGGTCCTTGCAACTTTTTTTGAAATTTGTAGGGATAAAAGGTATGATGATTTTAGAGCTAATCTGAAAAAATTGAGTGATTTTACGATCTGTAGATAGGCCAAATTAAAGTTGCAATCTCAAAATTGAACCCTATCAAGATTGTCGAAAAATGCAAAATTTTGAATTTTGAAAAAGAGAGGGAAACTGAAATTTTGAATTTTATGATTTTAGAGGGAATGTCAAAAGCAATGCAAGTTTTGAAATTTAAAAATTGATTCAATTTCACGCTAAATTCAATTTTGAAAGCGGAAATCAAAGTTGTTGTAATTAAGCACTTAATTTCAAAAGTCACAAATTGCAAGAATTTGAATAAAGCACTGAAATTTTTAATGAATGATAACACACTTTTCAGATTTAGGACAGTAAGAACACAATTTTGACACAAAATTTCAATTTCAATGATTTTTGAATGATTAGGAGCCCTAGACCAAGCAATCACAGGATCAACTTTGACTGTAATTTTGAAAGTGTTATAATTGACAAAATCAGCCAAAATTCTGGATTTTAGCAGGAAAATACAACAAGATCTTGCTCCCGAAATTTTGGAAAAAATGTCGGGGACGATGGCGCTCGGAGTGCAACACGGTCCTCGCAACTTTTCTCCAAATTTTCAGGGATGAAAGATATTGTGATTTTGTTGCAGAATCCAAAGTTACAGCTGATTCAGAGATGTTTTGATCGGTCAAATTGTCAGACAAAGGTTGAATTAAGAGGGTTTCAAAAATTAGGGTTTTGACATTTAACCACTTAATTTTCAAAATTAAAGTACAGATATGAATTGATAATTTATAATAGAAAAGCAGATCTGAAGCAAGCATTAATAATTAAACATTTCGCAAGTTCAATGTTCAAAAAGAAAATTTAGGGTTTTTATGCAATCACCTCTAAAATTTTGCAAAAGATCAAACATGGAAATGTAATCAAGGAATCAAATTTCAGATCTAAGCATGAAAAATCAGAAAGGATGTTCACGTCGGGTTCACCAAAATCTAAAGCGGAAAATCGCGATCGAACCCTAGTTGTTCTCCCCTCTTCCAACTCCGAGGAGAGAGAAGGGAGGTTCGCTAGGATTCGATGGTTTTCACTTAGGGGAGAGACTTTACATTCAAAAGAGGGGTTGAAACTTATAAGATCCAATCCCACACAATGTAAGATTGGATGCTAAATGAATTTCAAGGGTTAGGAAAGCAAGGCTACCCTCTTTTGTAAAGAATGTTGTTAAGGAAATTAAGCCAAGAATACATAGAAAGTCATAAAGATTCGCTTATAAACTGAGTTCGGGTTATAGGATGAAGCTGCGGACCTGGAATTAGCAGTAGAATGTCGATACGGCGCTGTCCTGCAAATTTGAGCAAAAGTTGTCGGGACGATGGCGCCCGGCGCCACGATCCTCCGAAAAATCCGCGAAACGAAGGGGGATCTGTTCGTCTCTGCACAAGGATTCCAGATCTTCAATCTCAGTCACGTACCTGCAACCTACACACAGAAAAGCGAAGACGATTGGGGGGTTAGGGATTAGGGGTTTGCCTTTAGGTCAAACCCTGGTTTTGGAATTAACCAAGAAATGAGCAAGTGCTGTAAATGTAAATGACTGTAATGTAAAACAAGTACTAATACCTTGTTCTAAGGATGTTTGTATCCTTATGTGCGAAGGTTTAGATGTTGTATGTTGTATGTTGTAGTGGCATGTAATAAGTGATCTCCTCTTCAATGGTTGAATCCTTGACTTGAATGCAACACTTAGCCTTGAATGGAGACTTGAAATGATCAATTGCTTGAAGGAATGCTTGAATGCTTGAATGCTTGAGTATAGTTTCCACGCCTTTTCTATCATATCGAATGAGAGAGGAAAATGTAGTTTATATACTTGTCATTTAGGGCTGATAGACTGATTTTCTCGACCTTAGGCCGACCAGGGAAGTTTATTTCCAATTTGCAATCAAAAAGGCCCGATACCACTTAGGAGACCGGGCCCAAAAATAGGACCCAGGGACCAGGGCGCTGGGCGCCATGGTCCTGGGGACCAGGGCACTGGGCGCCCTGGTCCTGAGGGACCAGGGCGCTGGGCGCTCTGGTCCCACCTCCCGGGACAGCAGGGTGCAAGGAGGTTCAGGCTAGGATGCTTGAAAAATGCAGTTTTCAGTGTCGTGAGCAAGTTTTGGGGTCTCCATTCAGGTTGCGTGTTGCGTCGCCATCGTGAAGACCGAAATGCAGTCAAAATTGCAAGTGTCACAATTTTAGGACGCTACAAGAAGATTTATTATCTAGATAAATTTAAAACATTTGTGAGGGCTAGTAGTAATCTTCTCCCAACAAAAACTGTTGTAAGGATTGTAGAAATTAGTGATGGAGTAGGTTTCTTTTAACACAAGTATTGAAATTAATACAAGGTGACGTAGTCAAGGTAGGGAGATCCAATGAAGGATAGCCCAACCTTGCAGCTAAACACATAAACCATGCAAAGCATACCGGTAACTGGTAACAAAGTGCTAGAAACAATAGGAAGAACAACTAGTAACAAGAAATAACACATAATCGGTAAACAATATAAATGAATCTTATTAGAATCTAAAGAATTATACATGCCACATGTTGGATCACCATCCAGGATACAAACAATTCTTACCATGAAATTATAAGATCCACAGATCATCCTCATATCAAATCGACTTCTGATAACATTCTATTGGTTCTATCCTAATCTGGACCTCAACCTTCCAGCCTCAGTCCTACCAGATTAGAATCTCGTCGGTTTTACATCTTAGCTCAATCTCAATTCTTTGTCTTCAATCTTCTAACTTCTCTCTTGTCTTCAAATGATTCACAAGCTTCCATATATACCACCCATAAATAATTACAACTTAATCTAGTCGGCCCAAAGAACAACTAGTTCATGAAATATGCAATGGTAATAGGTCGGCTCAAGAACAAATCCAAAACATAAAATGATACACAAACCTCCAGGAATACTGGCCAAGGCCCAAAGAAATACCCCAAATGATCTGCAAGTCACAAAGATCAATTGCAATCTGAAATCATTTTCGCTCAACATAGAACTAGGGTAACCAATAAGAACACATCAACCAGGACAATACCAGAATCGACATCTTACCGGAAACAAAGCCAAATTCTATGAAACCCAAAGACGGTAAAGATCATGAACACAAGGGAATAAACCCAAAACCACAATGCTAAACGCTCAAACATGAAGAAATTCCACGCTCTCAAGCAACTTCCACTGAAAACTGCTCAACCGGTAAGAACTAGACCGATGCTACTACATCAAACTCTTGGGGTTAATTTGAAAGGTGATTCCCATCACTTGATCTGGTTTGGTGATTGGTCTATAGGTACTTGCAACTGCCTTAGGGATTTGGTGATCTAACCACAACTTCCAGTTGCCTCTCCACGATGATCTACCAGTACAAACTGCAACCTGCCTCAATTGACGATCTGTTCAAGTCTCCACCCACTAACTGCCTCAAGTTCAAGATCTAGGATTGGCGGTCTACCTAAAAACCTTTTTCTGCATCATCTTCGGCGATCTGAACAAGTCCACAAGTTGTCTCAATCTTCCCTCCAGCCAACCGGTGCCCAAACAACACTCTATCCAACAATAGTTTCATGAACCAGCTCTGATACCATTAGACACAGTCAAGGTAAGGAGATCCAATGAAGGACAACCCAACCTTGCAACTAAACACACAAACCATGAAAAGCATACCAGTAACCGCTAACAAAGTGCCAGAAACAGTAGGAAGAACAATCGGTAACAAGAAAGAACACATAATTGGTAAACAATATGAATGAATCTTATTACAATCTGAAGAATTATACATGTCACGTGCTAGATCACCATCCAAGATACAAACAATGCTTATAATACAATTACAAGATCCGCAAATCATCCTCATATCAAATTAGCTTCTGGTAACAGTCTATTGGTTCTATCCTAATCCGGACCTCAACCTTCCAGCCTTAGTCCTATTGCATCAGAATCTTGCTAGTTCTACATCTTAGATCAATCTCAATTCTTTGTCTTCAATCTTCTAACTTCTCTCTTGTCTTCAAATTATTCACAACCTTCCAGATATATATCACCCACAAATAATTACAACTTAATCAAGTCGTCCCAAAGACCAACCGATTCATGAAACGTGCAATGGTAACATGTCAGTTCAAGAACAAATCCAAAACATAAAATGATGCATAGACCTCCAGGAATACCGGCCAAGGCCCAAAGAAATACCTGAAATGAGCTGCAAGTCATGGAGATCAACCGCAACTCAAAATCATCTTCACTCAACATACACCTAGGCTAATCGGTAAGAACACATCAACCGGAACAATACCAGAATCCACATCTCACCGTAAACAAAGCCAAATGCTATAAAAATAAAACATGGTAAATACCATGAACACAAAGGAATAAACCCAAAACCACAATGCTCAATTCTCAAACATGAAGAAATGCCACGCTCTCAAGCAACTCCACTGAAAACTACTCAACTGGTAAGAACTAGACCGGTGCTTCTGCATCAAAAAGGTTACAAACCCCTAGTCCACTTTTACCAATCAATAAATAGTAATAATAATAATATAAATTTGATATAATATAATATTATATAATTATTTTATAATAATATAATTTAATACAATAAATAATTTAAATAATGGTATAATCATTTAAAATAATAAAATATTATAAAAATATTAATAATATAAATTAAAATAAAATATATATATATATATATAATTGTGATATAATATAATAATAATATATAAATATTAAGAACATGATATAGATAATTTTAATATATAATATGAATAACAAAAATATAACTATAAACTTTCAGATGGGCGGGAGAGCATTAGGAAGCTCTGCTAGGGTTTCGAGGGATTGCGGCTCTTCTGAAATAGCAGATGATGGAGGGGAAAACAAAGATGCAGATGGCGATGGGTAGAAACAGAGGGTGGTTTGCAGTTGGGGGTGGCTGCTAGAGCATTTGGGGCCCCCTCTTCCCTTCCCTGTCATTGTCTTTGGTCCTTGCAGGGGCTGCTTTGGTGTGTGCTCTTCCTTTGGTAACCTTGCGATGGAGGCTTTGTCTCCTGCTAGTGCTTGCTAGGATGGTGCTTGTTTTGTGCGGTGTGGGCCTTTCATGGGTCCTATGTTTCATGGGGTTTGTTTTGTGTGGTCTGGGCCTTTCGTGGGTCCTTTGTTGAGCCTTTCTATCGCTGTCTCTTCCTGGATATTTACCCCGACTTCTCTTTATGAGTTGTTCTCCTTTCCTATGGAGATGGATGGGACTTAGGTGGATTTTCCTATGGTTACAATGTCTTTTTGGCTCCCTTTTTTTCTCTCTAGGCCTGTAATGGTGATGTTATCTCCTATTGAGGTGGAGATATTCTCTAGGGCTAGAGCTGGAGTTTCTATTTTTTAGGTTTTTTTGCCTAACAGAGGCTGGTTGGATCTCAGGTTGTTGTTGGTGTGGCTTCTCCCTCTGATGAACATTTCCCCTTTTGAGGTGGGGTTTCTTCCTTTGGTGATGGAGTTGAACACTTGCAACAAACCTGATTATTTGGTGTGCACCCTCGATGCTTCTCTTGTTGGTACCTTTCTAAGGGCTTGTTTTCTTGTTGCTCATTTCCATGACTTTCCTATTGAGGTAATGTGCCCTCCTATGGAGGTGGAGTGGTTGCATGGTGATTGGGTGGTTAAGGGACTTCTTGGTCTCTTGGATAGTATTATGGAGGGTGGGTTGGATTTGTGTAGGGCTATTGATGCCCTATTTTGTCTTTGCAAGAGAACCAAGGATGGTAGGCTAGCTGCCTTTCTTTCTCTTTCCCCCATTGAAGTGGGGTTTCTAAAGTATCTTTTGTGGTTTTTTTTGTTCAGTTTGATGGTTTTGGGAACCATTTTAAAACCCAATTGGAAGGTTAGGTGATCTTTTCAAAACCCCCTTTTTTATTTTTATGTTTGGTTGGATGCTGACAGTTTTGAAGCGCCCAACTTAGTTTGTGCTGGTTTTTGGTTAAGGGAAAGGTTAGCCTTTTGCTGCTTAATTTTTATGCATATGGGGGTGGAAACAAAAAATCCCTGATTTCTGGATGTGAGAGTTCATCAACTACACTAATAGGATTAGGTTGTGTTGCCAACAAATTTTATAATGATTTTCTTTTAGTCTGGCTGGCTTTTTCTTGTTTGTGGTAGTGCTAGCTTCTAGCTGGCACTGACCAGTTTGGTTGTTATGATTTGTTGATTTAATGTGCCTATCTTTACTAGCAGAAGTTTCTCTGTAGGTTCCAGATACTAGAAAAATTTGAGGGTTTCGGGTCCCTTCAAAACCTAGTGTAGGGGGTTTCTGGTCCCCTCAAAATCTGTTTTCCCTTAATCAAAAATAAAAATATAGCTATAATATAACATTAAAAATTAATAAAGATATTAAAAATACAATGGATAGAATATAAAAAATGTAAATAATAATATAATACAATATACTATAATTATCTAATTAAGAATATAAATAATAATTAAATATACTATAAATAAAAACACAATGTAAATAATATCATAAAATCACATAAATAATAATATAATATAATATAAATTGTATTTGTTCAAAGGTGTGTAGAGATGATTGAAAAAGAAGGCATAGTAGGGTGGAGGTGGTGAAGGTGATAAGTAGAGCATGAGAAAGTGAGTCATAATTTTCATCCAATAAAACATGGTTGTAGCAAATGTGAAAGAGAATGGATTTATTGATAGGTTTGGAAGAAAGTTCAATAGGTATTGGACCATTAATTGAATAAAGGATCATTGGTCGAATGACTCCACTCTGTAATTTATCCTAAAAGGATTCTTCTATGTAGAGTTCTGGAGACAGGAAGCAAGGAATGGAGTACTAGAGAATGGTCCATGGATCTTTAAAAATTTGACCATGTATGTCTACCAGACGAAACCTAATTTCAATCCATGGGTTTTTATTTAACAATCTAAAGAAATTTCAATCAAGTTATACAATCTCCCCCTCAAAGTTCAGAAGGACAAATATCTCCAGGGACTATGTGATAGTATAGGGATCATGGTGCAGATTGATAAAAGCTATAAATCTTTCAATTCATATCTATTTTCAAGAATTAAGGTAGGTCATATTAATATGATTCTCATTGAACTATACATTGAACCCCATTTGGAGAATGGGTCCAACCTACTATCATTGAAGAGGGAAAATTCTACTAAATAGAGTGAAAAAACCTAAAGAACTTGTAGGAAAATTTCCCCAGGAAGGAGAGGCCACAAGTGTAGAAAATAGAGTAGCAACTAAAAACCAAAAATCTAATAGAGATGATAGTTATTGCCAAGGTCAAGTTTCCCAATCTGAATGTGAAGAGACAAGAAGGATTGAAAGAGAAGGTGGTAGAGGATAATGAGGTGTTTAGTCATGATTCCATCATGTGAAACAACTAAGAAAATATTTACTCTTAGGATACATCCCACATAGAGGATGTTTTTCCAGCAAAGGATGGCTTAGAGGGTGAGTATGGTCTAATGAGGAGACATTAGATCAAGATAAAATTGTAAATTTAACAGAATAATTATGAATTATTCAACCTATTGCCAAGGTTCTAAAGAAGAGGACAATGGTTGGGAAGAAGAAGGGACGAAAAAATAACAAACAAAAGAGGGAATAATTGGCTTTAGAGTATAGGTTATCCAACATTAAGGATTACATACTAAGATCTAGGGGAGGAAGCACCTCCCTTGGAGAGAAATGAAGATCACCACTTGTAATTTTAGGGGCTAATACTCTCCTTGCAAATGACACACAACGAAGAACCATCTAAATTAAATTTTGTTCAATGTGATTTTATTGCAAGAAAGAAAATTAACGTCTTTAGATTTATAAAAATTACTAAAGAATTATAGGTCATGGGATGGAACTTTAGTGAGTTCATCAGACTTTTTGGAGGTTTTCTCTTTTATGAAATCCTATGAGAGTAAAAATTATAGAAATTGAGGTGCACAAAAACTAGCAATTCAATAAGGTTAGTCTATATTACTCTAACATCTCTTTCTTTTTATTTAATATTTATGGGCACATTAAAAAAAAGATAAGAGGGGAGTTTGGGAAGAATTATCCATCAAAATTGAGTATATTTGAGGTGGTAAGGTGATATTGGAGGAATATTTCAATGCAATCTTGAGATTAGAAGAGAAAAGTGGAGGTATTTGTAGATAAAGTGTGGCTACTGTTGACTTTGGGACCTTTGTAGATGATAATAATTAATGTGATCGACAATCAAAGAATGGATTGTACACTTGAACTAATAGAAGAGTAGGCTTCACTAACATTGAAAAGTGCTTGGATCATTTCCTTGTTTCCACAGAATGACTATACTATCAAACAAGATCAAAGATAAACACTCTGAAATCAGATTTCACTTTTAGATTATTTTCTAGTGATGCTGGAAATTTTTAAAGATTTGAGACATGGAAAGATGTATTTTAATTTTGAAAAGATGTGGCTAAGGAAGGAAGATCTATTGGATCTTATCAAGAAATGTTGGAATGAAATTTTTTACTTGAGAGGCACTAAGAGCTCCATATTTTGTAGAAAGCTAGCTCATATCAAGAAGAAATTAAATGAAAGGAATGTCACATCCTTTAAAAACATCTTCTTGGAAATGGAAAGGGTTTAGGGGGATTTGGCATCTTTGAATGAAAATATTAATTCTCTTGGAATTTTTTAGGAGTATTGCCTCAAAGAGAAGGAATTATTAATTGAAGACTTGGAATCAGTAGTTAGGGAGAAGAAATATTGGAAAGATAAATCAAGAGAGAGTTGGTTAGAGGTTGGGGATCTCAACACAAATTATTTTTGCAACACAAAATTAAGGATAGGCTAGGAACATATGTTATAGGTAGTAAAGATATTACTAATATAATTGTCAATATCTTTAAGAATATGCTATCCTTGAATAAGGGGTCTATTCAAGCTAATAATCAAATAATCTTTGAGCACTTTATAAATTTGGTGAATGATGCAAACAATTTCATTCTTATGGCTACATTCATAGAGGAAGAAATCAGGGTGATAGATTTTAGCTTCATCCTGATCATCCTCTAGGGATAGATGAATTTTTAGTTCTTGTTTCACAAATGTTGGAACATTGTAGGTAAAGAGGTATGGGAATTGGTGGAAGATTTCAAGGTCAAGAACAAGTTTGTAAAATACATCAACAAAATGGTAATATCTATTATTCTAAAGAAAAGTTTTTGCCATTAATTTGTGGGTTATAGTCTGATTTTTTGTGCAATACTATATACAAGATCTTATCAAAGGTGATAGAAGAAATATTAAAGGAATTTTTAAACAAAATTGTAGAAGAAAATCATAATGGGTTTACTCTAAGAAGAGAATTATGGATGGTATTAACTTAACTAATGAAACCATTATCCATAATGGAATCTAGAAAATGTTGCATGTTTATAAATTTATATACCAATAGGGCCTATGACTGAATAAGTTGACATTTACTACTTTAGGTGATGGAAAAGGTCATCTTTTATAGCTAGTGGCTCAAACAATTCTATATGTTTGAAGAGCCAGTGCTAGACATCATCATCAAAACTATTGGTGTTTCTCTTTGGATGAATGGCCATGTGCATGATGGCTAGGATTATAAGACTTTCTTTGCCAATGTAATCTAAACAATGAGGGTGACATTGTGGGGAATAATATTTTCTCATCATTTGCTCACTCGAGATAATATAGACGTGATCAAGCTACCTTTCATTGACTCAAAAGAGTTATCTCTCTATAGTTAAGGAATATTAAATATATCAAAGTGAAAAAACTATTGTCTAGTGAATAATGTCTTTACTTATTCTATTATTAGGAAATTTGAGAATGATTGGCCACAATAGAATTGAAGAACTAGGGAGATCAATATATCTAGTTCAAAACCTTCTCCTACATCAGGGTGGCATGATTTTGTAACACACCATATAAGTTGCCTAGGTATCCTAATGATAGGTCAATCCTATTTTAAATATTAAGATGATGGTGCAAAAAGAACAAGAAAAGAATCCCATTTCACATCAAGGTTGGTGTCCGCACTTGTGGAAAGATGCAAATTGCTATAATAATATTGATAGGGATGATACCCTTGTAAATGTATTTATATAGAAATATTAGAAATAAATCTGACCCTATTAGAAAAGTCTAGTTATAGGGGTGTATTGAAAAATGGAATGGGTCTATGAATTTGTAGATGGAATGATGTACATTGTGCACATGATTCCATAATTTTTGTCTATTTTAATAGAGGGAATTGTCTCCTCCTAACACATATGGATCAAAATAATAATAGTACAAACATACTTATCTATAGAGGAACATAGGTAAACGATACCAAATATATAATATTCGTTCATTATTTCACTTTAAAAATTATTATATTATTATATTTCTATTAAACTATTAACCAGAGATAAAAAATCTATTAAAACTATATTATTATTATTATTATTATTATTATTATTATTATTATTATTATTATTATTATTATTATTATTATTATTATTATTATTATTATTATTATTATTATTATTATTATTATTATTATATTATCATATCATTATATTTTTATTTTATTATGCCAAAAGGCATATCAATACTCACAAAATGGATTGATACATTAGCGAAGTTAAAAACCCCATGTGATTAAAATTGACACCCATCGTAATTACAATTAGTTTTACTATCACTTCAATAAAATAATTTAAATAACTTTAAATAACCTAAATTAAAATAAATGCTTGAAAAAATAAAATAAATATTTTATTTATTTTATCCTCTCAACCACCACTCACTATGAGTTTATCTATTAATCAACTCTTTTTATCTCCATCATACTAGTAGTAAACTTCGTCAAAATAATATTATAATAATAATATAAAGATATGATAATATAATAATAATTAGTCTTAATAGATTTTTTTTCTTTGGTGAAGATTTTAATAGAAATATAATAACAATAAGAAAGGAACACAACGATGAAAAACATAATAAGAAAAACTCAACAAAGACAACTCTAGAGGACTTACAAAATACAACACAACAGTAGGACACTAGTGCTCACAAGGGAAGAGTGTGATCACATAGCCTTTGTATGGATTATCCTGGTAGTCTCCATAGACCCCGACCCCCATCTTGGGTTATCTTAGTAGTCTCTCCTGATCTTGGCCCCTCATACAAGACTCATGTGGAACCAACAACCTTTCGTGAGGACAAGGTAGTTGATCTTGCCTTCCCAATCTCATCTCGAGCCTAAACAAGCACTAAAGGCCATGAGTGGGGCATTACGATTATCTTTATTAATATGAAATACTACCCAAACCCCTATGTACATAATTAAGGTTATCACTTGTTAAAACGACTCTCCCAATGGGTTGTGTTGGCAATCACTTAGGATCTCAACCCCCATGGAGAGCCACTCTCCCTTATGACACTATGACTACCTAAACCAAAGCATAAGCATAATATAAGCATAAGCATTATATATTTGCTTATTGAGAAAAGAGTTGATTTTATATAGGCACACTTTTGATCCTTCATTATTCATAATATTATATCTAATCTATTGTTATACTACTATTTTATATATTATTTCATATCAATCAATGGCAATGATCTAATGAGAAGATTCGATTAATGAATTGATTAAGATAATTATGAAGTTAATGGATTGCATGATGGAGATCTAAACAAAATTGATTGATCAGTTAAACTCAGAGTGAGTGGGAGTTGAGAGGTGGAACTGAAGATAAAATAAGATAAAATTTAATAAATAATTTATTTTTATTTTTCATCCATTTAAGTGTAACAAACATGTCAAATTAAATTCTTGTAATTTTCATTATAGACATTTTTATACCCATGTGTGTATAATACACTTTTGATGTAATAAATTTAAATATTATTTATACTTTTAATAATGAAATTTTATATTATATTATAAAATAATTTGCATCCATGAATAAAATCAAACCCCTTGTCTATGCTTTGACCTTAGATAATTTCTTCAATACATTAAAACTTTCACTATATAAAAACAACTAAATAAATCTTGCAAGATTCAAAGATCATTTTTTTATCTACGAGAATGACTTAGGTGTTATATGCCTCTATCTGGCCTAATTATTTTTGACTAATCTTTTATTTTCCTAATAATGTAACTATGTAATAATTACTCTCCAACCATGATTCCATATAAAGTATATATTGTGAATTGTGTTGTAAGAGGGAGTGGTATAATCAAAGTTGTTAAAAAGTCTCTTGATTTAATGACAAAGTAGATATTGTAGGCACCTATATGATGCTGAGTTCAAATCTTCTAGAATTAAAAAAAAGTTAAATTTTGATCACATGTAATATTTTTGTCTCCAATTCAACTAAACTTCAGTTTTTCATTTAAAAAATGAAATACAATTTCGATGGACCCGGACATATAAATATTATTACGCTTTCAATAGAAAATCTGGAGCTTAATAGATCGAATAAAAATTATTGTCAACGAAGAAAACAATAGATTTAAAGTTAGTCGGGATTATATCTCTAAATAATCGGACGCTTTAGTATATATAATAAAAAATTGAAATTTTTTGCTTCGATTCAAATGTTTTACTTAGCTTTGCTGTTTTTTACAGCCAGCTTCAGTGGTATTTGAATTTGAAGTCTTTAGTCATTGCTGGGTTTTGATTTATTTTTCACAATATTAATTATATTATTATAATTTATTGTTCTTTCAAATTCAATTTGTAATATTATTTGTTGCTATATTCTTTATGTTGAAAAAAGTATTTATTGAGTCATTTTAATTTAGTTTTTGATTTATTTTTGTTTATATATTCTAATGTAATTATATGTTTACAAGTTTCACATTTTTTTGTTCATTAGTCATTTGTCCACCTAACTTCACACATATTTGAATAAACCAAAAAATTGTAACCAAATTCTTAAAAGATCACATCTTTTGTACAAATTTTCAAACGAAAGCTAGAAATATATCATAAATACATCTATCTAGAAGATATTGTAATGCCTAATTTTTAACTAAGGCAAAATGCAACTAAAACCCTACTAATTTTTTTTTGTCCAAACTTGCTACCAGAGGACGGTAATCCTGATCCTACTAATGACTTTGTCCAACTTCATCACCTTGATTCAAAATTTAATTTTTATTTAATCTAAATTTACATCATTGTTGTAACATTGTTATTATCATTCATTGGTAAATGTGTTATTAATCCTAGATACCTTGTTCCACTTTCTAGATTCAACACAACAATATTCATAACATTTAAGTTATCACTATGTTGACATAGTAATTTAATCATTGCACTATTCTAACAAGAATCATGTTAGTATAATAACTCGTTGCTTATAATTGTTCACAATTAAGTTGTTAATACTAACAACAATAATGTCATCACCTTAACCAATCATTTTGGATTTATGTCAATGACATTTTAATTCTTAATAACCTTAATGCTACTATTTTACCTAACAATATGAATGCTATTATTTAAAATAACCTGATGATGATACAAAAACCTTTCATTAGCATTGCTATTGCTATTACACTAACTTAATAACCTTGGAAAATGGACATTAGTATTATTATTTAATCTACCTATGATAAAGTTATTAATGTCATTGTTATTTTAATAACATTAATTATTATTTGTTCTAACCATATTAATGCTAATAATATTAATGTTAATAATAGTAGACTGGATATTTGGTCTCACGTTTGACTCTAAGGCCTGGACTCGCCCGATGAATCTAGCTTACGAGTGCCTTGGTACATCTCTAGGGATTAGTCTCGCCTCATTTTGTCCCATAATGAGAAACCTATGTCACTGGGCTAAGTCACAGGGACACCTTGGACTACCCAAAAAAATAGTAGATTGGATATTACTATTAAGATTGGTTATATTACTAATGAGGAAATTAATATTATCAAAACTAGCCAAGGAAAAAAATATCCCTATGATCGTTAATGAAATTAACGAGTTCTTTCAATAGTATTAATATTATGGTTTAACTATTCATAGTAACCTTTGTGAGATTATGCTTGAAGCAACCAAGATCAAAGAGACCACAAGATAGCACAATGACAAGAGAGATAAAATGTGACAAGAATAAACTGTATTCCTCTCAAGATGCAAAAAGAGATCAACTAGATCAACAATCATTATACATACAATGTAGATGACCCTGCTTATAAAGGCAAGGCTAAGAGACAACTAATCACACAATAATGACATGTGGCTCAATGAGATGTAAGCATAGGTAGGGGTAGGTAGGAGAAATAGTAAAATATTCCACATGAGGTGGATCACCCACTGAAGGTAGAATTATCACTCTACAATAAGTGGATATGATAAAGTAATAACAAGATCACACGATAAAAGGTAGAAATTCTCCTACATACACACTCCTAATATATGCACATCTCCCTAAGTGTCTCATATCCAAACTAAAATGTTATGCATGTACCTAAGTAAACTTAAGTAAAGTGTAACTATATCCAAGATGAATAAATAATTATACCAACAACATTAATGATTTCTAATGTCATTACTAGTAAACTTCAATATTACTATTTAATACAACCATAATAATAATATTATTATTAAACCTAAAAGAAATTTCTCTATCAAATCAACATACAATATGTTGTTGAAGGATGCCAATAATAGTGATTTCTTGAGGAAATTTTGGAAACTTCAACTCCTCCCAAAAATTAGTTTCTTTCAGTGAACTATTATGCATAATAAAACCTTAACCCAAGATAATCTCATCACGCAAGGTTTCCAGCTCCCTAACCGATGTGTCCTTTGTAAGAAGGAGGAATAAACAATCCCCCATATTCTCCTCTGCTGCATTAAATGGAGCAACTTGGCATTTCTTACATTAACATTGAATGATAAAATGTTTCTTATTGTGTCATCCCAATTTTTATGCACAAGATTGTAGCAATGTTAGAATCAAACGAGTCCTTGCCAGGTCAAGGATGAGATCATTGTATTTCTATGTGTATGGTAACTGTGCTTCCATGGAAGGAGGCATAAAATTTTGGGATCTATTTAGGATGAATATACACACAATGGTTTATCATAACCTTCCAATCGTTATGCCATGAAAGTGTGGGTGACATGGTATGGGACATGGAAAACACCAACATCTTGCACCTTAGAAAGTTATAATGTATCAGAAAAAGGGCGAGGTGAATTTTGACTACCAAATGTGGGTACAATGCAATGCACAAAGAAGGTGTGTCATTGGAAGGGTTTGCAGGATGTATGGAAAAATGGTGCAAGAGAATCCAATGGTGTAAAGGTAATCTTGCATCACCCAAAAATCTTGTAATTTAATTTTGTTTTGTAGTTTCCCTTAGTTGGCTTGGAACCCATGATGACACATACAAGGTGTAGGATAGTTAGAATCTTGAAATGACCAAAAATATTCACCTTCATTTTTTACTAAGTTGGGATATTTGGGTTTCTATGGACATGGAAAATAATCCCAAGAAGAAAATTAAAAAAAATGTTGTTTAAAAGAATCATCTCGATATCCTACACTGTTTCAAAGATATTAAAATTTTTGTCCTATGAAATTTCTCCAATGAAGTTTCAAACTCAAATTTGAGGACCTTAGAAGCCCGAGAAAAGGTCAAAATCCAAACAAATAGATTTTTAGATGTATTCGATGTTGTAGATCTCTTTGTGGTCTTTCCAACGATATAGTATAATAGAAAATCAAACACCTATGTCAAAAGTTATGATTCCCGAAAGTTATGCCACCAAAATTCATGTTTCAAAGAAATTCCACTTGGGTAGGAAAAACTAACTAATGGACCGTTGGGAACCAAAAAGAAGAAAGGTTACACTTTTCATAACATTCTAAGGTGATTATTGATGCTAAATAAAGGGGTGAATAAGGGTTACAAAATATAGTTTTCGTTGAGCAAATTATGGCTCTATCTTGTAGATTTATGTGATAAGAAAGCTTAGGTGGCTAAAGCATATTATTTTATAAATGTTTTAATCCATTTCCTTGAGATAAAATAAGGCATGTGTTTGCTTCTTGTATTTTTTGTTTATTTCTCTATTGTTATTGTGTGTTTGGGTTTGTAAGGGGAGCACCCTTCACCAAGTGGTATCAAAGAAGATGTTCGTAAGTGTGTAAATAGATCACCAAATGTGAGGCAATTTACACCTTCTGACTATGGTTGTGGGTCTATGAGAAAAGTGAGAAAAATGCCTCCACGAAGGAACCGTGGTGGAACAAATGCTAGTGTGACAAAAAGGGTTTTAGAGCCCTCTAGAGACAAGTGCATGCACTACAAGAGGAGTTGCATAGAAGTGTTGATATTAGGGCAATAGATGCAAGTGAGGATGAATCTAAAGAAGGAGAACTATTTGAAGAGGAACATGAAGTTGCTAGACGACCTTTCAAATATTGGAAAAATGCCTAAAATTTAAGTTTCCACATTTTCTGAAAATCTTAATCCAGAAGAGTTGATCAATTAGTCAATGATATGAAATAATATTTTAAGTATGAAGAATTCGGCGATCATAAAAGGGTCAAGTTTGCAAAGACCAACCTAAAGGGCCATGCAAGTTTTTGGTGGAAAGAAATTCAATTAGAGAGAAATAGAAGAGGAAAAGGAAAAATGACAAGATAGGATTGGATGGTGGACAAAGTGAAGAGACAGTTCATTTTTGAATGAGTATGAGCTTGATTTTTTTAAAAGGATGCAAGGGTTGAAGGAAGAAGGAAAATCTATCAAAGAATATATAAAAGACTTGTATCAAGCCCTTATTATAATAGGCCATTCTGAGGCCAACAAGGGAAAATTTTCTAATTACATAAATTTATTAAAGATGAGTATTCAAGAAGAGTTGAGTTTCGTAAGAATTTTCACCATTGAAGATGCATATCAATTTTCTTTGAAGGTAGAGGAGTAGCCAAATAGAATATTTGAGAGAAAGAAAAATGGAAGAACTTGTGGTGGAAAGATTGGTAGATGGTCTCATGGAGTTGGCAATGAAGATCACAAGAAGAATGAAGAATCTAGTAGCAAACATATTCAAAAGGGAAACAATTCCTACTATCCCCACGATCAAAATAATGGAGATAAAAGAGGAAGAGGATGAGGAAAAGGAAGAGAAGGCTTTATTGGAACATGTTTTGAGTGTGGAAAAGGACATAGAGCCTAGATGAGTGTCCCCAACATTAAGCAAGGACAAAAAGAAGAGCCAAGGGTATGAGTTGCCCATGTAAATAAATATGTTGGGTCTTCACATTTCGTAGATGTAGAGAGAGGAGAGCTTTGTGCTACTAGAAGAGACTTTTTGAATGATGAGAAAGAACCAACCCAAAGGAAGAATCTATTTCACACAAGATGTAAGTGTAATGGGAAAGTTTACAATTTTATTATACATGGTGGTAGTATTGATAACCTTGTTTTAGAGGAAATGGTTAGTAAATTGATGTTAGAAAGAAGAACGCACGAAAATCCCTATTAGATCACTTAGTTGCAGAAGGATTAAAAGGCTTTCGTTAATGATCAATATTTGATAAAGTTCAAGATTGGAAACTATCATGACGAGGTATTATGTTATATTATGCCTATGGATGTTTTTCATATGTTGTAAGGGAGACCATGTCAATTTCATCATTATGTAGTACATGACAGATATGCAAATACCTAATCTTTGATAAAGGATGGAGTTCTTCACAAGCCAAAGCTAGTGAAGGAGACAGAGGAAATGGTATGTAGTAATACAAAAATATTTTTAGTTGATGGAAGGAAAGATCTAGATTGAACGAAGCCTCAAAATATATGTTTTTCTTTAATTCCTAAAGCTAACAAAGAAGTAGAAGAAATACCTGTGGAAGTTACAAATTTGTTGGATGAGTTTCAAGATATTGTACCTAATAGCTACTACTAGTGACAAAGATTAGTCAAGTGCAAGAGTTATAGAAATGGTTGATTCAAGAGAGTTTTAGTCAAAATGTGGTACCAACAATACTTGCATCAAAGAAAAATGGAGAATCAAGGATGTGTATAGACTCTCGAGCTATCAATAAGATTACTATCAAGTATATATTCCCCTTGCCAATGATTGATGACATTATGGATTATCTAAGTGGAGTTGTGTACCTCACAAAGATAATTCTAAAGATTTGATATCACCAATTCCAAATTAGAGAGAGAGATGAACGAGAAAAAAACCCTCAAAATAAAGGACAACTTGTATGAGGGGTTAGTAATGTCTTTTGGGCTAACCAATGCACCAAACAAATTAATGTGGCCCATGCATAATGTACTAAAACAATTTTTGGGTATGCTTTTTATTGTTTACATGGATGACATTCTTATTTTGAATAAAATATTGGAGGATCATATAATGCATATTCATAGTATTTTTGAGAAGTTAAGAGAAGAAAGAGGATATTGATTAACTTGAAGAAGTGCAGTTTTGTGAAGGAGGAGTTAGTGTACTTGGGATTTGTTGTTTCAACATCCATGGTCTTAAAATGGACCTAGAGAAATTAAAAGCCTATCTTTGAATGGCCTACCCCAAGAGATGATACTTAAGTGAGATCTTTTCATGGCTTGGATAATTTTTACCAAAAAATTATTACGAATTTCAATAGTATTTGTGGACCCCTAATTAAAACAAGGAGAGGGAATAGAAAAGAGTTTAAGTAGACTACCAGAACAACAAAGAGTTTTGGTTTGTTGACAAAAAAAGGTCCAAAGCAACATGTTTGGGCACTTCGGGATTTTAACAAGGTATTTCAATTAGATTGTGATGCTAGTGACAATGTCATTGGAGTTGTTATGAGTCAAGAAGATAATCCCATTTCTTCTTTTACTGAAAAGTTGAATGATGTCAAGAGAAAATATTATATTTATGATCAAGTGTATTATGCTATAGTTTAGGCATTGAATAAGTGAAGACATTATCTTTTTCCAAAAGATTTTGTTTTATTAATTGATAATCAAGATTTATAGTATTTGGACAACCAAGCAAAGTTGAATCAAAAACAATTAAAATGGGTTGATTTTTTGCTAAGTTACACCTTTATTTTGAAGTCAAAGAATGGAAAGTCTTAGTGGTTCAATTATTCAAAATTAGTGGTATTCCTTTAGGTTCATTCTTAGAAATAAGACATATCTCTTTAGCAACAAGTCTTCTCCTAGTCATCACACCCTTGCTCTTATCAACAATAATCTCATTGTCAGAATGATTCAATTTCACATACCTCGGAGTCTTCAGATTATTTTGACTCTTAGGCTTTTGATGTTCTTTACCGACAATAGAAATATCTAGTTTAACTGTCTCTATCAGATTAAACTTCTTCAGGATCTCAGTCTATGCAAGATTCGACAATATCCTGTTAATCATTCTCATATCTATATTCACTCATATTCTTTGCAAAATATTCATCAACCTTCACATTTGCACTTTCCAGTCTCATCTTCAACCTCTTATTATAGCACTGATAGCCCTTTCTCTTAGTAGAATATCCTAGAAGAAGATTCCTTCATCACATCTTGCATCAAACTTTCCTATATTTTCATCTCTTCTAATATAATATTTGCTTCGAAAAACTCTGAAATATCTAATTGTAGGAACATGACCAAACCATAGCTCATAAGGAGTCTTACCTGAATCACCTTTTATATGCACCAAGTTGAATGTGTAAATAGTAGTGCTAACAACTTCCTTCTCGATGATTTGTGGAACATTTCCTTCAATCAGCATTGTTCTAGCAACATCTAATATTTTTTTATTCTTCCTTTCAACAACTCCATTCTATTGAGCAATTCTAGGAGAAGATAATTGTTTTCTAATTCTATTACTCTCAAACAATGTATCAAAATCACCAGATGTGAATTATCCTCTTCTATAAAATCTTAGACACTTCAGCTTCAACTCTATCTTAGTCTCCACCTTTGCATCTTGAATTTCTCCAATGCTTCTGACTTCTCCCTTACAAAAGGAATCCACATTATTCTAGAGTAATCATCAATCAGGAACATGAAATACCTATCACCCTACATGTTTCTCACTCTTATAGGACCACACAAGTTAGTATTCAAAAGATCTAACAATCCATTAGATGTATATCATTTGCTCTTAAATGATGTTCTTGTTTTCTTTCCCAATTGATATTCTTTACATACCAAATTAAAGGGCTTCACGATCTTAGGAAAATCTCTAACAACTTGATTAGAACTTATCCTTATCACACAATCAAAATTAAAATGACACATCCTCCTATGCCACAAATAACTTTCATCTATCTAAGAAATCAAATAACTTTTCTCACCGGCATTCAAGTGAAAGATATTACCTTTAGTTTTAGTCCTTGTTACAATCTCTACACTAGAGGCATTCATAATCTTTCATTTGCTACGATTGATGATAGTCCCAAAGATACTAAGAGGGGTGGGGTGAATCAGTATCTAATCGGTTGATAGATTCTTTAACCTTACTAAGTATTTTGCATTCCAAAACAATGTACCAGTAAATAGGAACAATAAAGACAACATAGAAAACACACCATAACACAAGATGTTTAACAAGGAAGCTCGGTGTGGGAAAAACCTCGGTGGGATTTCTAACCCACAATATTCACTCACTGGCCAATGAATAAATATTACTTACAATGAGGGGCCTACACATGCAAGAAGGCCAACTTCCTAAAGCTCATTGCTCGATCACAAGATAGAAGTCTCAATGACTTACAAAATGGATTATGAAAATCCAATACAATGTACTACTTCAAATCAACATCAACTATGCCAAGTTTAGTACTAGTTTAAGCTCATACTATTACCATAAACCTTATATGAAATTCGCCCTTGTTATTCGCTCATCATTATTTCATCTCCTATTCCATCCTCTATCATCTATATGAAAATGATTTACAAGATCTCATACATATATGAGTCTATTACAATATGCCATATCAGCTTTACAAAAATATATTTACAATTAAATACAATAAACAAAAGTTTACTCCTATCGGTTGTGATGCCGGTATGCATTGTTGCCGCTGCCGGTGAAGTGTCTGCTGGTGCCGGTGTCTTTACCAGATGAATGTTGAGTGGTTGCCAGATGGTTGCTGGTAGGTTTCCATCAATAACAACATCATTATTTCTCACTAGAGTGTAGAATTCCAACAATCTCCCCCTTTGGCATTGATGGCAACACTCATGAGAAAAATCCAAAAAGTGTTCCAAAAAGTGAAGTCCAAAAATTTGCCTAAAATATGTGCTCCTCCTGAGCAGATGATCTCCTTTGCATAGCCATTTTTCTCTATCCACTACTCCCCCTTTGACATCAATGATGAAGGTTGTCAAAATTGTCAAACGAGTGCAAAATTTCACCTTAAGGTTTGTAACCGGTTGGTTACAATCTGAAATATATCAGCCAAAACCAAATTTAAACTCTGCATGAATCTGTTGCTATCATTCATGGTTTCCTTAGTTCGTTGGACCGTTCTGGTGAGATGATGCATATGCTCCTCTGGTGATCTTTCTCCTTGAATTAGTGCCTTTGAGATATCATTTCTCAGAGAGATAAGGTTATCCAATTTAGTTCTAAGTTTATACTTCAGCTCTCTAGCATTTGCCTTGATCCTTTCTTTTTCCTTCTCAAATTTCTCCAACTTTTCCTCAAATCCTTCTATTTCTTTCTCAATAACTGATATAGGTTTGGATGAACCAATAATATTATCAGCTATATCATCAATTTCCTTTTGTACTCTGCTTATTTCTTTCTCAATGTCTTGGGTCAACAGATGTGGCTTGCATATTTCTCTATATAGTTCCTTATACTCCAAAATTGTTGCATTCAGTGCCAGTAAAAGTGTGTTGATATGCTCAGTGCACTTCTTTATTGTCTCCTCAAAGAATTTTTCCTTTTCATTTTCCATTTTCTCTCTGAATGTATCCTCATTTACCTTATCAATTGTTATTACATTTCCAGCAATGAATTTAGACAATGTGTTGAACTGTCCTAAAGAATCCTTTACATTATCTACATTGCATTTAGGTGCAATCATCTTAAGAGTAGGAATTGTATCATCAATTACCTTGTAGGCCAATGCATTACAATCAGTTATCTTCTTAATTGAGTCCAGAAGTACCTCTATCACATTAGTAGGTCTGAATTCTGATGTTTGACCAACTGCCTTTATTATTTTAGTGATTCCAGTGTTAGTAACCAATTTGCTTGTTTCAACTACCGGTGGATCAGTCTGAGTTTGTGTTTCTATCAGCAATGGTCTGGGTTTCTTAGTGATTACTAATTTTACCATTTCAATATGCACCCATCTCTCTGCCAGTTTCTCTGTTGGTTTCTCTATGTTATCAGCTACCGGTATCTTTGTCTCTATCAGTTTCTCCATGCTAACATCCATATTACCAATATTCATTCCACTATCCAAAGGTTGCTCTATGTGTTCTATTTTCTCTATATGCATGTCAACCTCAACATTTTCAGCCTGTTGCTCAGCAATATTTCCATTGTCAACAATATCATCCTGTACCTCTGTGCTATCCTTGTCCACAATAATTTTCACTTCTTGAGTATCAACATTCATGGTAAATAGAATTTTTGATTCAAGGTTAGTGTCATCATGTGTTATGTCCACATTTTTCAGTAACTGGTGTATCAACAATATGTGCTAGTGTGGTATCCAAGGGTGGTGGTAAGTTGTCAGTTATTTTAATGTTTGGTATTCCACCAACTTTACCTTTTCCTTTGTCCTTGTCCTTTTGATAAACCTTGAATGTTTTCTTAGGTTTGTTCAGCTCTTCCTATTTTTCCTTTTCTACAAAAAAGATATTCCATTTGTCAGTTGTTTCCTTTGCAATTTCATTTACTATGCCAGCCATTAGGCTCACTTGTCGGTGACCTCTTGCAAAAACTAATCTGTTAGCTTCACAAATTAATTCACCAATCTCCTCTTTTGAGTTAACTGGATGTACAACTAGGAGTTTTGTTTCTTATCTAACTCCATTACTCCAATCCTCTTTGCATCTAACTTTCTATATAGATCATTTGGTAAATCATCTATAACTTCAATTAGCACTTTCTTATAGATGTCTAGATGTAGAATAATATTGTTTTCAACACTTTCCTTTTCTGCATCAGTGAGTGTGTTATACAACTTTCTCATATTAGCCAAGTTACCATCATTAGTGATTTCATTTAGTAAACTGTCCAAAGGTGGTATCACTTGTTTTTGTTTCTTCTTGGGTGTCAACTTCTTTGCTGGTTGTCTTACGACTTGTTGCTTCTTTCTCGAAGTTCTTGTTTTCTTGGGTGGAGAAGAGGGTATCAATGAAGGTTTTCTCTTCCTATCAACTCTCTTAAACTCAACAGGTATCTCACTTTCAGATGATGTGCCAACTGGTGAGATATGTGCCTCTGGTTGTAATCCTTCCAGTTCACTTTCCTTTATTCTAGTAAGGTTCAAGACATTTTATTTTATTTCCTTTACTTGTTTTGATGCACTCCTTGTGTACTTTTCTCTTTTCTTCCTTTGTTTTAGTGTTTGTACATCACTCTCAATTGATTCTGCACTACCAAAAACTTTTTCTGCTGGTTATCTAGGTGCTTCCAATAGGGCTTTAGCATAAGTCTCAATAATATTTACATCAGCCTCATACCCCATTTCAGTTACCCATACAGTTCTAGGTAGAACTGCTTCCATCCAAATTTCATCTTTGTTAATCACAAAACAAATTTTCTTTTCATATTTATCTACAATACTTTGTGGTAGTCTCTCTCTGTTTTTCATTTTAGCTTGGAAAGTTTTGAAATACTCAGTTATATTGTTTTCCCTAGCATTACACATGCCAGTGAAGGCTTCTTGCAACTGTTTTCCTACCGGTATGTCATATCCAAAATCTTTCTGTCCAATACCGGGAATTTCTTTTGATAAATATAACATAAGGCATACCAAAAGATTGCCAAAATGAAATGTTCCTTTCTTTTCTCCTTTTATCTTTTCAAATTATCAACTAGTTCATCCTTCAGCCATTCACACACATCTATTTTTGCATCATTGTTTACCATATCATAAGCACTTTTAATGCAAAGACTAGAAACTGAGTTAAGTCTGTTTGCATGTGTGGTCTTGTAACCTAAAATCATACTTATGAATCTCACATTAATATCCTTGATTTCATTTACTCTCAGAGATCTACTATCAGATGTTGCTCTGGTTAAGGTCATAACTATGTTGTTTGGTACCTTCTTTGTCTTGTCTAGTCTGCTGCCAGTAGAGGGTAAACCTATCACTGCCCTAATTGCTTGCTGGGTGAACTTGCAAACTGAATGTAACCAAAGAAATTCTACACGTGCCCTACTTAGGACAATTCTCACTATCTCCTCTGGAAATTCAGGGATGTTCAAGATTTCTACAAAATCTAAGGTTTCAATAACCTTGTGCTCGGGTTTGAGGTTTCCATTTTCATCACAAATTATGGTATTAAACATCTTTAATATTTACATAGAACCTAGTTCTTCAATATTGCAGTGAATATAAATTCTAGAGTCCTCGGCATAAGCTACACCTTTAGGAATTTTTGAAAAAGAACGTATGGAATCATCTTTCTTAGCTATCTCAGGAATAATCTTTAAAAAAGCCTAGGGCATTTTACAATTTCCCCAACAGTAGGGTTTGCAATAAATTTAGGAACAGAAGATGAAGCCATCTGAAAAATACCTTAATCTACCTAATAATGTTTGAGTTCCTGAAAGAAATAGCTTTACTTCTTCGCCTTGAATGCCTTTGCTCAAATTTTTGCACTCTCTGCTAGTTTGAATACTTGGTGGTTTAAAAATGAAGGAAAACCAATTATTTATAATGAATTTTCATTCAACAACCACAATAAATGCTCGCCAATTAAGTGAAAACTTAACATATCTTCCGATAAAGAAGAAATATATCTTCTCGCCATCTACCGAGGGTAATATGAATGATATTCGCCTTTCTGCAATACCCCTAAGGGTTACTTCTCAATTGGATGAAGAATCTCCTGCCGGTGGAGTAATACTCTGTTCTACCGGTGAAGGAATAGTCTCATCAACATTTTGATCTATCTTTCTAATCCATTATTTTAAAAATTCTTGCTTTACCTCATCAACCTTCTCTTTGCCTTTCAAACTAGGTCCTTTATTGTTTGCCAGTGAATTCTTGCTTCTACAAAATTTTGCAATATGTCCAATCTTATTACAAGCATAACAAGTCACATTATTCTTTTGAATAGCCTTTCCAAATCCTATGCCGGTTTGTGTTCTGTATTGATTAGATAAGTGCCCAAATCTTCCACAAACATAACATCTTACATTCATTCTGCAATTTTCTGAATTATGACCAACTTTGTTGCATTTGGAACATTGACTAGCAGATGCATTAATGCTCTGATTATTTCTAGATCTACATTGATTTTCTCTATGACCATACTTGTTGCAGTTAAAGCTTTTCCCATTAAATTTGTAAGCATCGAGTTGTCTTACCGGTTTACTGTGATCATGATTGTTTGCAGTACCAAAACTTTCAACAATTTCAAATCCAAGTCCATTAGTATCTCCATTAGGTTTTTAACTTTTCAGCATATCATCAAGTTCTTTTGAGCTTTTCTTCAATTTCTCTTTATGTTGATTTGTAGTGGCCAGCTCATTTTCCAGAATTCCCATCTATCTCATACGTTTAGTTTTTTCATGTTGCATGTGAATCAGATCTGTCTCTAACATATCATTTTCATGACTGGGTCTTAGATTTTCATTACCAGCATCATTTAGTCTCCTAGTTAATTCATCTTCATTCTTCTTTCTATCTTCAATGTCTTTACAAAATCTCATAGTCATATCTTGCATTTCATTCCTTATAGTCATGTTTTCTTGCCTCAATTTGTTCACAAGCTCATGTTAAGATTTTCCTTTTCATCATTATCATTCTACATCTTCTCATGAAGTTCTTTTCTTTTATTTCTAGCAATAGTAAGATTCTCCTGAAGTCCTTGAATGAATTCCTGTGCAGTCCTCAGATCATCTTCAAGTTTGATATTCTTCAACTTCTCTGAATCATAGTCTACAAGAGCTCCTTCCAATTGCTTTCTTAAGTTCTCCAACTGTACCGGTGCCAAAATCTTCCTCAAGCTGTTAGGCTTTTGAAAATAGAGGACCAGGCTCTGATACCAATTGTTAGGATTGATGATAGTCCCAAAGATACTAAGAGGGGGGGATGAATTAGTATCTAACCGGTTGACAAATTCTTTAACCTTATTAAGTATTTTGCATTCCAAAATATTGTACCGGTAAATAAGAATTAATGTAGTAAATGGGAACAATAAAGACAACATAGAAAACACACCATAACACAAGATGTTTAACGAGGAAACCCGGTGTGGGAAAAACCTCGGTGGGATTTGTGACCCACAATATTCAATCACTGGCCAATGAATAAATATTACTTACAATGAGGGGCTTGCACATGCAGGAAGGCCAATTGCCTAAAGCTCACTGCTCAATCACAAGATAGAAGTCTCACTGACTTACAAAATGGATTATGAAAATCCAATACAATGTACTGCTTCAAATCAGCATCAACTATGCCAAGTTCAGTACTGGTTTAAGCTCATACTATTACCATAAACCTTATATAAAATCTGCCCTTGTTATTCACTCATCATTATTTCAACTCCTATTCCATCTTCTATCATCTATATGAAAATTATTTACGAGATCTCATACATATATGAGTCTATTACAATATGCCATGTCAGGTTTACAAAAATATATTTACAATTAAATACAATAAACAAAAGTTTATGCATGTTGGCTGGGGTGCCGGTATGCATTGTTGCTGCTACTGGTGCCTGCCGAAGTCTTTACCAGATGAATCCCAAGTGGTTGCCAGAATGTTTCTGGTAGGTTGTCATCAATGACAACACCATCATTTCTCACTAGAGTGTAGAATGCCAACATCATTTACCATTCTTTAATTGCACATTGTATCCCTCGTCAACCTTCTATCCAACACTCAGAAGATTATACTTTAAACTTGCAACATATAAGACATCAACAGTGTTATTATTACCATTAAAAGACATAGAACCTCTACCACGAATCACACAAAGAAGTAGAAGAAATACCTCTGGAAGTTATAAACTTGTTTGATGAGGTTCAGGATATTGTATCTAATTATGTACCTGATATCTTACTATGAGTGACAAATATTAGTCAAGTACAAGAGTTGTTATAGAAATGGTTGATTCAAGAGAGTTTGAGTCAATGTGCAGTACTATCAATACTGGCATCAAATAAAACTAGAGAATGAAGGATGTGTATAGCCTCCCAAGCTATCAATTAGATTACTATCAAGTATATATTTCCTTTGCTAGGGACAGATGACATTATGGATTGTCTAAGTGGAGTTGAGTACTTTCGAAAGATAAATGTAAAGAGTGGATATCACCAATTCTTAATTAGAGAGAGAGATGAATGAAAAAAAAACCTCAAAATAAAGGACAACTTCTATGAGTGGTTAGTCATGCCTTTTGGGATAACCAATGCACCAAACAAATTAATGTGGCTCCTGAACAAGGTACTAAAATAGTTTTTGGGTATGCTTTTTATTGTTTACATGGATTATATTCTTATTTTGAATAAAATATTGGAGGAGCATATAATGCATATTCATATGGTTTTCTAGAAGTTAAGAGAAGAAAGAGGAAATTGATTAACTAGGAGAAGTATAGTTTTGTGAAGGAGGAGTTAGTCTATGTGGGATTTGTTGTTTCAACATATATGGTCTTAAAATGGACCTAGAGAAAGTAAAAGGCTATCCTTGAATGGCCTACCCCAAGAAATGATACTAAAGTAATATCTTTTCATGGCTTGGATAATTTTTACAAAAAAATTATTACGAATTTCAATAGTATTTGTGGACCCATAATTAAAACAAGGAGAGGGAATAGAAAAGAATTTAAGTGGACTACGAGATAAACAAAGAGTTTTGGTCTGTTGAGAAAAAAAGGTGCAAAGTAACATGTTTGGGCACTTCGGGATTTTAACAAGGTATTTAAACTAGATTGTGATGCTAGTGACAATGTCATTGGACTTGTTATGAGTCAAGAAGGTAAACCAATTTCTTATTTTACTGAAAAGTTGAATGATGTCAAGAGAAAATATTAATTTTATGATCAGGAGTATTATGCTATAGTTTAATCATTTAATAAGTGAAGACATTATCTTTTTCCAAAAGATTTTGTTTTATTAATTGATAATCAAGATTTATAGTATTTGGACAACCAAGGAAAGTTGAATCAAAAGCAATTGAAATGGGTTGAGTTTTAGCTAAGTTACACCTTTATTTTGAATTCCAAGAATGGAAAGTCTAATAGAGTTGTGAATTCCTTGAGTAGAAGGAAAAATTTGTTGAATGAGATGTAGATCAAAGTTGTTGGATTCCATGAACTCAAGGATTTTTATCTAGAGGATCCTAATTTTTGTGAGGCTTGGAGAGATTGCATGGATTTTGTTACTTTAGATGGGACCAAGTGGTTGCATTTCACAATTCAATATGAGATGTTATTGAGAGGAAGTCAGTTGTGAGTTCCAAAGAGAATCATAACTTGGAGGATTGGGTAGAAACTTAGGTCAAGATAAGACCATTGCTCTTGTCAGTGATCATTATTATTGGCCATAATTGCAGCAAGATAGAAAGTTTGTGCAAAGTAGTAAAGTATGTCAGATGCAAAAAGGAACCATCCAAAATATAGGGCTATATTAGCCATTACCTGTACTAGAGATGCCATGGAAGGATATTAGTATGGATTTTGTTCTTGGTTTACCAGGTTTACCAAGGACTCAAAGAGGAAATGATTCTATATTTGTGGTGGTGGATATATTCTCGAAGATGGTGCAATATATTCCTTGTAAGAAGACTAATGATGTTATTCATGTGGCAGAGCTATTTTTTTGAGATGTGGTGAGATTACATTGTCTACCAAAAATTGTAGTTTTGGATTGAGACACCAAGTTTTGAGTATATTAAACTAGGAGAGGCCCAAACCTTTACATAACTACAAAACTAGCGAGTGAAAAAAACTAAGAGCTAATGAGGGGTGAGGACCCAAGGCAGAATGCTTACTACCAGAAAGGAACAAAACTCGTCGGGCTTTGACCACCACTAACAAAACCCCAAAAACCGAACAGAAAAACCCAATAGACTAGAAAAATAAAATAGGATACTCCTCCACTGAAAGAGAATGAATTGATGGATTACCTAGTAGAGGAAAGCACCAGCTTCCTATCCTAGCATATCTCTTTGTATTTTTTTGAAAAGGAGAGCTTTCTATTCGAACCTTTCCCTGAGGATATAGTCAGGGAGTGTGGCTTGGCTTCCACCTTCTAAGATACAGATGCATCAAGCCTCATAGTAGTGGAGGACTCCAAATGGTGTCTCTTCTTAGCTCGCATCCTCGCAATTTCATCTTGAATACCTTGGAGCGTAGTGAAATTTTTCTCAGTCATCTCCATGTTCTCCATGTTCTGTGCAAAAATATTCTCCATTTTCATCTTCGTGGAGTCCTGATTGTTATGCAGTGCCTCAACCAAATCTTTCATGTTATTATTGTGGAGCTAACTTTCTCACAAAGCTCATTCACTGAATTATCTAGCGCTTCCCACTTTTCAACCATAGCACCAAATTTGGCCACTGCCATCCAAGCCTCCATTTCCTTATTATCTGTAGTAAAACTTGAGCTCTAGTATTACTTCAACCAGGTCTTCAAATCTATTTATTTTATTTTTACCACCTCAAATTGTCCCTAAAGCCTATAGACCGCTTTGAGGAAATTGTGGAAAAAGTTGAAGATAGATTTGAAGTTTAGTTCAACACACCATCGACAAACCAATGAGTAGAGTAGAGTGGTGAAGAGGAGTTTGGGTACTCTGTTGAGATGCTTAGTAGGAGATAAGACCAAGGGATAGGATTTGATTATACCATAGGCAGAGTTTGCATACAAATTTTTCAAAAGGAGTATTGGTAAATCACCATTCTAGATTGTATATGGAAGTATCCCTAGAAATGCTTTCAATTTAAGAAAGATGGACAAAGGAGAAAAGAGTAGTGTTGAAGCTAAAAACTTTGTAGAGCACTCGAAGAATTTGCATGAAGAAGTGAGAAAGCATATTAATAAGATGAATATTAATTACAAGGCTAAGGAAAATAAGGAAAGGAGATATAAGGAATTAAAGATTCAAGAAGAAGTCATGGTTCATTTGAGAAAAGAGAGGTTTCCAATGGGAACATATAATAAGTCGAATATGAAGAAATTAGGGCCACACAAAATCCTAAAGAAGCGTGATTTAGGAAATGCTCATGAGCTAGAGTTGCCAAGTGGACTTAACATTTTAGTTGTCTTTAATATTTCAGATTCGACAAAGTATCATGAAGGCGGTATTGAAGATGAAATAGAAAAAACACAGTGGAATATTCCAACAACTACTTTAGAGGAGGAGGAGATAGAAGACATCTTGGATAGTCATGTGGGTGCAAGCATAAGAAATAAGCAATATGAGGAGTATTTGGTCAAGTCTAAAGGAAGGCCTATTAAAGATTCATAAAGGTTGTCTAAGGATGAAGTTAACCATCTTGGTTTTCCACAAACACCTAAAATGTGACAAGGTCACTTCTCAAACTACCCTAGGTGTCTGATGCAGAACCATCTAGCGGTGTAAGGGTAATCTCTCATCACCCAAAATATTATATTTTCATTTTTCCTTGTATTTTTCTTTAGTTTTTTTGAATCCCATGATGACACATATGAAGTGTACGATTGTTAGAAGTTTGAAATGGCCAAAATATTCACCTGCTATTTTCAGTAAGTCAACCTATTCAAGTTCATATGGCCATCAAAACTGACTTCAAGGAGCAAAATTGAAAATAAAATGATGGGTGAAATAACCATCTCCAGATCCTACATCGTTTGGAAGATGTCAAAGCTTTTGTCCTAAGAAATTTCTGCAATGAAGTTTCAAACTCAAATTTGAGGACTTTAGATGCCCTAGAAAAGGTTAAAATCTGGGTAAATATATCTTCGAATGTATTTGTTGTTGTAGATATCTTCACAAGCTTTCCAACAATATATTATAATACCGAATCAGACACCTAAATCAAAAGTTATGGCTCTTGAAAGTTGTGCCATCAAAACTCATGTTTCAAGGAAATTCCACATAGACAAGAAAAACAAACTGATGGATGGCTAGGTGCAAAAAAGAGGGAAAGTTAGACTTTCCAAAACATTGTAAGGCGATTATTTGTGCTAAATGAAGGGGTTAACAAGGGTTACAAAATACACTTCCTATAGTGCACATTGCGGCTCTAGCTTGCAAATTTATGTAGTAAGAAGACCCTTATGACTAAAACATATTATTTTCTAAATGTTGTAATCCATTTTATTAAGAATATAATATACACGTTTTTTTCTTACATTTTCCTTATTTCTCTATTATTATTGTATATTTGAATTTTTAAGAAAAATACCCTTTAAAAAACATTTGAAGAATTGCTTGAAGAGGTCAAAAGCGGAGGTTGCGAAGGTTGGGGAGACAATGCGAGCTTAGGGCGATGTTGAGAAGAGGGTCAAAAGACGTCAAAAAAATCGAGATGTCTATAATCGCAAAGACTTTAAAGAAGATGGCAAATTGTGAATACGCTATCAAATATCTTCTTCATATACTTCAATGATATAGTCACATGCATCCAAAACTGCTGTAACACCCTTTTTCCTTTTCCGGTTAAGTTCACCTTACATTTGAGGAGTTAGAACAATAAATTATTCAAATTCATTAGGGTTGGAATAATGAATTATGCAGACTATATAGTCTATGCTGATATTGTTATTTATTTCTAGGTGGTAGTTATGCCCCTCTACATTCAAATGTTGACATTTGTTTGTCTTTTCGTATATTTGTGTTAATTGAAATACAATGTGTTTCATGGAACAGTTTAAATCATACACACTAAGCTTATAGTTTAAGTTTAAAAGTGTTAAACATTCAGAATACAGATATTTTTTAGGTTTAATATGTTGTTTAATATGTGTTGTCACATTAAGAATACACTTCTAAACTTAAAAGTGTTAAACACTCAGAATTAACTAACATTGTCTAGACTTAATATGTTACGTATTATGTGTAGTTTAAGACTGACCTTATTTCACCAACATAATATAAATACACTGAAAACTAGAAACAAGATTTGAAGCGTGGCATTTAAAAACTTCGTTATGGTTTATGATGAATTGAAATACAACTTGCATGTCTTCATTACCCCATTGTTGTCCATTTAGAGTGATGTGTAGATTTAATCAAACTAAAGTACCACTTGCTCGGCGCTGAATGCGATGTATGATTTGTTTTGTGGACTGTGATCTGACATTCAAACTTTTAAAAAAATCTTTTCGTCTGAGGTCTTGAATTCGGTTGCCATTTGGTGTGTACAATAAACAAATACTATTATCCTCCATATCGTTACCCGTTCTACTCTGTACATGCTCTTCACTGTGTACGTATTCCCACGTATGTGTAATGCAATGTGGGAGAAGTGAGGTAAATAATATGTGACACTCTCGCCTAATCCATTTTCTGTTTATATTGGAATAGTGTAATTTAAGTCAATTACATGTTCATCTTTATGCAAGTGTGTACCACATGGTCTCCACTCTGACCAATATGTTTATGTCGACAATGTTTACAGCGATGGAGAGAGAAAAGGATCGAAAGGGAAAGGGGATATTTGTGAAGAAGAGAGTTTTGATCATAATTATGCGGTTTAAATCACACACAATATAATAAGGTTATATTTTTAGGTTTATAAGTGTTAAACATTCAAAATTGACTGATATTTTCTAGGTTTTGTATGATGTTTAATGTGTGTGGTCATATAAGAATACATTTCTAGACTTAAAAGTGTTAAACACTTAAAATTGACTAATATTCTTTAAGCTTAATATGTTATTTAATGTGTAGATTAAAGCTAGCCCAATCAGACATCTTTTGACAGTTCGACCATGAAAGGAGAGGAAATGTCTGTAAATGACATTCCCATACATGAGAGGACGAGAAAGACTACAAGGAATGCACCCAAAGATGGGGTTTGCCACAATGACACCATGAACCCCAAATCACGGGAGTCTATCGAAGCTCAGCTCACCTGTGAGGTTATGCATTTTCATTACAGAAGTTACTGGCATGCAAAGCAGATAACAAATGGCTTAAGTTGTACGACTGAAATGGAAAGGAGGTACACTGAATTGAATACTAAGCTCATAGAGGTCGCTAATAAGAATCTGGTTTTGGAGCTTGAATTGAATCAAGAGTAGTTGATCAATGACAATCATGTGGTAGCTTGTGAGACCAATAGGATGGTGACATATTCTCTCTCCGATAGTTGGTATGGCATTTTTGAGGGCATGCAGCGTAACATAGAATTCTTGAAGGCCATGTACAAATAGGCAGTGGGCATGCCTGTACATAATGATCAACCGCATCGTAATCCATGTTTCATTGACAGTGGAGAAGGGAAAATTGGCAGTTGAACAGTTGTGATTTTCACTTTTTTTCGTATGTAAACTGTGAGCTTGATGATTCTCTGTTGCAGATTATGTGTTTTCAAAAGCTATGTGTTTTTCAATGTATTTACACAAATTGGTTTACGTTGTTTTGAAATTGGACAACAAATTTGCTTAACCAATTTATCAAAACACATATATACTTGTGATTCTGTGAATGACCATCAATTTACTTAACTGCTTTTATTCAAATAACTGATAACTCGACTACGAAGTGTTGACCATGAAATGGAAAACACCTCCGCCTTGCTCTAATGTTGATCCTCTGCTCCTCAAGCTTATAGCACACTCTTCTCCGGAAGCCTCTGTGGTTACACATTCCTCCTCTCAGCCATCGCTCTATGTGCAGAAATCGCACCCATTCTCTTTGGAACTCTCCACTCAATGTAGTGGCATGTAAGAATTTTAGGGCTCGATTTAACCATCTATACCCTCTCTTTTGGTAGGTGTCGATTTCCCCACTTAATGGACAACTGAGATGTAGATGTGCAACTCATAAATGGGGACGAAATTTTCCCTTTTAAATATCTCTTATCAAGAGTTAACGACAGAAGTATAATGCTGCATATTTTACCCTAGTGACAAAATTATGAGACTCATTCAATATTCATTGTAATTATTTCAATTGTCTCTGAGCATGTAATTGTTACCGGTGAGAACCAAGGAATTGGATGTTAATGCTTTTATGAGGATAATATGTGTTAATGTATTTATTTCATTTAATTACATTTAGATTTATTAAGCTTATTTAGTCATACATTTATACTTGACACTTGTCCATGCAAGATGTCAACTCATTTTCGACATCTCATGCCAGTTTAATATGAGGAAACTTGCCCCCACTCATTGAATGTTAGATTTGACTTCTAATTCAACCTAATCACTCTTGCTATATGTACTCTTGCTCATTTGATCTTATTTAATCAATCGACTATGCTGTAATCTTGTACTTAATTAAATCTCATTTGTTTCTGCATTATTACATGGTATCAGAGTGGTTTGAGAATTTTTTAAGCTAGGCACCCCTTCTCGTCTCCTGTTGCGTCGGGTGGATTTGTGTAGCCGCCACAACAAGTGGCAACTCCCAAGGCAATTTTGTGACCTCTTTCAAGCCTTCCAACAGCATGAGGGAGGCAAAGGGCATGGTGAAGGGTTTGAGCACGACAAAGAGCCAAGGGCACCAGTGCAAATAAAGTAGCTAGCCCCCACATTTGGCCACAGCGAGGGGTTTGTGGGTCGGGTTCTCCTTTCATCCCCAGCCGTTGGTGCTTCAGACATGGCCCTCACCTGCCACAACCCTGCTCGCACTCAAGGCACGACACCTCTGCACACACAGCAGCACCGAAGGCTACCGCAGTGCCTAATGGGAGCATAATGGACACTATTCATGTGCTCTTTGGCTCTCTTATGATGACATAAGAAACTAGGGCGTGATGTGCTCTAACTTATTTCTGCTAAATTTTCTTTTATTAAAATGTTTTTATTTAAAGGAGGCTAATTTTGTAATAAGGCAAAATTGTTTAGCTTATAACTTTTGCTCAGCCACTCAAAATTGAGTGTTGTTTTTTTTGCAAAAGTGCATTTTGTTGCCACAAATCCAACTATTGCACTCACACACTTTCATTATAAAGTGCCAATTTTTTGTGTATTTTTTGGGTTAGTTACAAAGCACTCCTAAAAAATGTCGAAAACAAGGGGGGTCATCAAATATTAAATCAAGGGGGTTATCCTTCTTGATCTTTATGGGGATGTACAATGTAGTTGTATAGAAAGCATTGCAATCTCCTTACTTGTTGCTACTTATGAATTTGTAAATGCTTCACATAAAGCATGCATGACTCCTTGCAACAAAATATGTATATCAGTTTTTAGCATTATAGATTTGGAAAGTGGTATGACAAGGCTCGGTCTTAAGATCATGTGCAAAATTCAAAGATAGCCACCTCACTTCTGACACATCGACAATGGGAAGTCATCTTGCACACAATATGGATTCTCTTGCAAACACTATATTGTAATGCACTAATATAAAGTGCCACACCTCTTTGTACTTTGTCATTAAGGACATATGTGATGTAATTCTCTTGTACTCCATAGATTAGGAATATCATGTGAGACTTGGTGCATGGAACTAGTTGAGACTTCGATCATACACATTTGTACATGACTCCAATGAGACTTCAATTGTACCAATCTGCCATTGATGAGTATTTAGCTCATGCTCAAAGCAGCTATCTCCATGCCAAATCTTCATTTTGTTGCAGTGAGTGATTCATCAGTCATTCTTCATCAACATTGGTACTTGGTTGTGTCACACTTTGACATTCTTGGTGCAAACATTGGCTTCTTTGTAACAAAGTCTACCTTAAGGGGGGGCTTCATGGTCTTCTCATCTTATCTCTTTTTCGAAGGATAGTTTTTTCTCGCTGGGTTTTCTATCTTTCTCCATTTATGAGAGATTTCATTGTACATGGGTACCTCACCAGGCTAGTAGCCAGGACCCATTTCCTACATTCCCACCTAAGATATGCTTAAGGAGGGGTGTTAGTGTATTTATTTCACTTTATTACACTTTATTTTTTTAAGCCTACTTAGTCGTGCATTTACACTTGACACTTGTCCATGCAAGATGTCAAGTCGGTTAGGAGATGTTAGAGAGCTATCAAATCATTTTTGACACCTCATTGCCAATTTAGTTGGAGAGAACTCACCACCACTCATTGAGTGTTGGGTTCAACTTTTGATTCGACCCAATCACTCTTGCTATATGTACTTTTCATTTGATCTTACTTACTTATTCGACTATGCTCATTCTTGGTGTATTCTTGTGCTTAATTAAATCTCATTTGTTTCTAGATTATTACAATATGTAAGGACTATTGCAATATTAATTGGTTTGGTCTTGATATGATTAATGTTAAATAGTTAATAAGACAATGGAGGATGGTATTATGTTTAATATTAATAAAGTTAGGGTTATCTATGATAACAATAAAATTATTGATGGTATAAGGTTTGGTCATTTAATTTCCACTCAAAGTTGATAATGTTCAAATTAATAGTTTTTATTTAGAATTAGGTTTAGATCATGTTATAAATTTAAAGTTATTAATAGTAATGTTGATATTGTTCATGTATTATGGTTGATCACACAATAATATTAATATTATTAATTGGCATTGTTTTTTATTAAGGGAAGACAGGTTTTGATGGGCCCTTGAAACCTAGTACAGAGAAAAGATCAAAAGATAGACATTACAAGATAACTAAACAAAAGACAACAACCAAAGGAAAGATAGCTAGCAAACGAAACGCCAGAAAATAAGAGAACACAGACTAAAAACCAAAAAAGACCGATAGTAGCTCAGGCTTAGGTCAATTTCTGAAGCATTTCTGCCGCTTCCAGCTCCATCTATTCCATATTATCTGCAGCCCACTTAATATCCTCAATTTCCTTGTTCTGGTTTTGCATCCTTTTAGTGCTTGCTCTCGTTCTTCTCCCAATCCCTATTTCCTTATCCTCTAGGGTGTCATCCTTGACATCAATAATGCCCTCTATGGCCTTATCCCCTTGGTAGTTCTCCAGCTTGTGGATAAGGGTTTTCATGCTGGCCGAGGAAGCCTTCAGAATCTTGTGGCTTTGCTCCCCTATTTTTTTGAGTGTTTTCTCAATACCATCCAATCTCTTATCAATGACATCTACTCTATTTTCCAAGCTAGTATAGCTATTGTGGTTAGCATTGATAATTTCCTCCACATTACCAATCGCTTTGGTGAGCTCACTGAGACAGTCAGGGAGGGAATTGAACTTTCTCAAGCATAAGGCCTGTAATGTCTCAATTTTCTCTTCTTCCTAGGCTTGCTTTGTTTTAATGCCTTCAATTTCCTTATGCATCTAGTTGAGCACCTCTTTGAAGTTTTCCATACCATTATTGATGAAGAGATCAATATCCAAGTGATGCTCTTCTTGGTTCTTATCACCTATGGTATCAAGATTAACCTCCAGGCCAACCTCTCTATCCTCATAGCTCTAAGCTTCTTTCATTGTCATATCTTCCCCCATGAAGCCATTCTCCTTTAAATCAGTCCTAAGAGGCGACCGTACCTTGGTGCCCACCTCCTTACTTTTAGAAGTCTTCTTTTTCTACTTCTAGCTTACAAGGGTTTGTACCTCCTCATTCCGGCTATCGTCCTCCCCTCTCTACTTTTCTTTTGCAAACCCTTTGTTTTTTCGCCCCTGCTCAGTTTTTTAATTTATTCTACTTGACCCAACCATTTGGGGGTCGTCTTCTGTCTCCACTTCCATATCATAGCCATCACCTTCTCCTCATCACAGTCATCAAAATCCTCATCTGAGTCTGAAATATCAACTATATTCAACTGGACATTCGTGTTCTTGATGTGATTATACAGAATCACCATCAAGCCTTTGTGCATTGCAAGGTTAATACTCAGGTTGGAAATTGCATCCTTTATCCCTGCATTAAGGGAACATAAAAGATAATAGAGAAAACAAATTTTATCTTTATGCCTAAAATGATTAAGTAAAACAAAGTGGTAGTTGTAAACCCTAGTGTATCTACCATCAAGCATGATAAACTCCATAATAGCAAGCAAAACCCTTCACCAAATTAACTTAATTACCTTTGGCGAAAAGTAGGTGTGGTTGGCCTTCACCAGTCTAGCCCTTTCCTCCTCATTCTTTGGAAATTTCTTCATGACAGCGTTTGAAATCTTTATGTCCTAGTAAAACTTGATGCTCTCCATCAGAAGACTCGTAGCCTCTACAATCACAGTTTCGGTCACCTTAATCTTCCTGTTTCCAATGGTTAGCGTCCCTTCGTTCCAACCCTTCTTGAAAATTCTTGTAATTTCAAGCCATTTCTCCTACATGTTTTCCATGAAGTCCGTCATCTTGGCAGCTTGAAGGATTGCCCAAACCTATGGATGACTCTTCTATTTCTCAATGGTAGTAGCCTTCGTTCTCTTCCATTTACCGCCCATGATCCTATTAATTTCAATACTTTGTAGCTCCAACCTGATTCCTTTCTTCGTAACAGACTCTCTATGATGACCACTTCGATTTCTATAGGACTTTCTAGTGCTATTGTTTAAGAGGGTTAAAAATGCCCATAAAGCATGCAAAATTAACCTACAATGATCACTGTACTTCCTCCTCGGTAGCTTGCAGAGCTAGTGTCTACTGCCATGACATTTCCTTTTACTTCAGGAAACGATATCAAATCTGCCCTTGCTTACCATGCAATCTTTTATAAATTAAGATGTCACGTGCCACACACGGTAGCTCCCCTTCACCATTCCAGGTAATAATTATCTCACTCTGTACTGCCACATTTGCAGCCCAGTCCGCACTCCAGTTAGCCTCTCTATTGACATGTGTGATATGCCATTTTTTAAATGCCTAAAGTAGATCTCTGGCAGATTCAATGATGTTCTTGATAGTCCACGATAGTTGATGATTATCGAGAAGGCAATTAATTATGTTATTGATAAACTAGATATTAGTATTAAAACTACTAATAATGGAATTGATAATAAAAAAAATTTTACATTAAACAACAACAAAATAAGGGGGTTGACTCTGTAGAAAAATAATGCTCATAGGTAGCTTTAACTAGCCATTAATAACATATTAAGAAATTCATATAGTCCAAACTTATAATATCACAAATAGTTTAGAGTAAACTTTAACACTATAAAAGTTGATAGAAGAATAAAAATTTATAAAACTTGTTTGAAAGGGAAACAATAAAATTGCCAACAAGCAATTAGGCAAATAGACTGCCCCAATCCTTAGTGAGGAATTTAAAGAGATCCTTATAATTTACTTCATTTTTTGCATCCTTCTCAAGCACCTTCTTTTGCAGTAGGCATAGATTAGTTGCAGAGTTATGCATCACCTTCGAGCTGAATCTAGAAAGGTGCACCAACTTCTTTTCTATTTCAATCTCCTCCACCTTGTGGGTAGTAAGGTTTGTAGAAGTAGAATCACATTTATCACATTAATAAGTCTCTCCAATTAGTTGAGTCTCTTTACTTGGGAGTTCATCCTCAAAGAGGTGGGCATTCTTCATCAAGGCAAACAATTCCAACCTAGTACTCTATGATGGTCATTGGTCATCTTTTTAAAACTTTTCTCTTCCTCCAATTCTGTAGTATCTTCCTCCATCTTAGAGCCTTCCCCAATTTCATCCACGTCCATTTTTTTCTTATCTTTTTTTGAAGATCTCCTTGCCAACCTATTAGACCTCCTAGGGTTGGAATTACCCATTCCCAAGTTCTCTTCCTCCCTATTGCCTTAGGTCATCTCCTCATCACTTTCAATTTCCTCAATATGGACCTAGGCCTCGGTTTTCTTATCTTTCTTGGTAGGGAGTAGCTTTCCCATGTTTAGTAGAGCCTAAGAGGGTGGTACATTGTTTTAGGTTATAGAGACTAGCCATAGCATTCCCCCAAGGGGTTGTTAGGCTATAAGTAGTGGGAGTAGTGATCCAAGAGGGTAATATAAGGGAGGGTTTGTAGGCACCCATGATCCTAAGGTGTTTCTTATTACTATGGTGGTCATTCTAGGAGAATCTAGAATGGTCACTATAGGTGGGGAGTCAGAATGAAGTGGGACCTTAGTAATAATAATCTTCTTAAGAGGGCACATGGTTAAGTGGAATTGATAAAGATGATAAATAAGCCCCTAGTGAAGAGGGATAGAACTCATATCAGATTCATTAGCCACTTTTAGGACATCCCTAATGAATTTTTTGAGGGAGTTGATAAGGAAGTACAAGAAACAAATCAAAGCACTATAGTGGAAATGGTTTAGAATAGTGAGATGATAGTAATAAAACACTTTTAACCTTCCTTCAAGGTTGATGAACTTTATAATAATTAGGCATACCTGACTCCATGGTGGTAGAAGCTCCTCAAGATCAAACCCTCTATGTAGTTTGATAGATTGTTCACCTCCTTTAAAAAAAGATCCAAGATTTCATTGTTGGAAACCCTACTCTACTTATTTTATTTTATGCCCATGGTGGACAATCCAATAACTTTAGTATAACATTTTTGTTAACATCAAATGAAAAACCCATCCACTTTAACAGTACGACTCTCCTAGGAGGTGGAAAACTAGATGGAAAGGTTTTCATCAAACTCATTAATACATTCTATGAATAGAGAAACTCTTCCCTCGACAAAAATATGTCAAACATTCTCATCATCTTTGAATTTAGAATGCATATGATGCAGGAGCATACGATGGTGTATGCGCAATCTTCCATCACCGAAAAAAAATTACTTTTTTGTTTAGTTTTCTTTTAATTTTTTTGTAGTTGTAGATACCCATGTTAGTGAATAAGAGATTCCAACTTTCAGAATTGACAAACTACTTTTTCTAGCCAAATGCCAAAAATAGCAGGTTTTTATTTAAAGGCAGATGAAACACAAATTTTACAAGAATCTTGAGAATGGAAAAATAAGCACATTGAAAGAATTAGTTTAAAATAATTAATGGTTTGAAAGTTATTAAAGTTTTAGTTTCCCCAAAAACTGAAAAAAATTCTTCCAAGTCAGATTTGAGGCATTAATTGGCTCCAAACGACCCCTAAAATGGTATCAATTGGTTGAGCAAATTATTATCACATTCTTCACTCAAAAATATTTCCAACACTTCAAACAGTTCATCAATTCAATTCCTGGATCAAAAGTTATGGCTGCTGGAAGTTGGACAATTTTTAGAACGTTCCAATTTTTCGAATCTAGTTGTATTTTCATGTTTTGGTATTTCTCTGCCAACTGGTAATTTCTAAATTGTAATTTTGGCTCTAATTTGGTAAAGGCTATTTAGGACTCATTGAGGAAGTTTGTGAATTATTTGTGGTATGTGATTTTTTGGAGTTGAGTTTTGGGGAGTTTGGTTCTGGGTTCGGAAATTGTATTGTAAGGGTTTTCCATAAAACTCTATAAGCTATTGTATTGTAGCCTGTGAGGATTGATTCCTCTAGATTGTACTTGCATGTTTTGCATATATTAATAATAAAATATTTTGTCTTTTGGCTGCAATTTGATTTGTTTTTCTATTTCTCAGGTTGTTCCCTCGTCAACATACTTGGTTCAATTCTCACCTTGTCACCACCCATAGTAATAGAAATAACAAACAACATATACTTGGCCAAAATTAGCTATCTTAGAGCCCAACACTAAGGTAACAAAAAAGATAATTCATAGATAAATATGGTGTAGATGGGATGTGTGCAATAGTAATGAATATTATTACTAGGCATAGTCTATTTTAAAGTGTCAATCATGTCACTTAATGCCCTTAGTAGATAAAACAAGGCAAAAAAGAAAATATATTTCCTTCACAATCTCAAGAATATCAGTAGAATCAAAGGGCATGTTGTGTAAATGATTAATATTTAAATTTTGAATCTAACTATGGATATAGTTAGTACATTCCACATTACTACCATGCAAGGTTGTCATAGTAATGTGATAACCTAAGGCCAATGCACTAACAAGCCAATAGGTAGGGCGTCAAGTCACCCCTGTAGAGACCATGTGATGTTAGAAAGAACAAACAATTCCAAATCATGATTATCATGTCATTAATCTAATTTATCAAACCGACCCCTTCAAAGACCATAAAGAGTTGTCAAGGTTGCCATGTCATACACCCAATCATCATGCTTATCTAATTAAATAAATCATGCCAAATCCCACTTCACCTCCAAGCATAGATGCCCATGATACATCCCACATGACCATGATAAGGACAATCTTCATTATTATTATTCACAACTAACTAATT
Organism: Cryptomeria japonica; assembly: GCF_030272615.1. Classification (NCBI taxonomy): domain Eukaryota; kingdom Viridiplantae; phylum Streptophyta; class Pinopsida; order Cupressales; family Cupressaceae; genus Cryptomeria; species Cryptomeria japonica. Next base: position 777,147,088 of record NC_081411.1, on the reverse strand, counting down.
GAAATTACAACCAAAGGCCACAATGCTAACAAGATTACAAGAAGAACACCAAATCACCTTATGGACCCATGAAGACCTTAGAAAGAAACAAGAAAGTCACTTCCAGGTAGACAAAGAGCCACACCATAAATTCAATTCATCATATCAATGCATCTAACAATCATGGAATGTAGATAAGGTTGCCACTTTTTGATTCCGGTCAGAGTAAGTATCAAATTCAAAAATTTCCACCTATAACTACAATAATCATAACATAGATGAAAACAATCCATCCATCATATTATTGCAAATATATTTTTTTATATCATTGATGTCAAACTTGTTGATCCTAATGAGCTACTTGTTTAACTTGCTTACAGTCTTTTGTCTGCATGTGGTCTATTTGTGGTGGTTTCTCATATTTGCAGTTTATGTTTAGGCTAGTGTGATTATTTCAGTTTTAGTTTACAAGATTGTGTTACATTCCTATACCAACTAGTATTCTAGTGATTTGATTCAATTATTCAAAATTTGTGGTATTTTTTCATGTTATCTTGCGCATCTACAATTACTCTTAGTGATCTACAATGTATTTCATGCAAAGTTGTGGTACTATGCTTTGACAGTTTTATCTTTTGCACCTGACCTATGATGTTTCTCTTGTGGATATATGGGTGATGTTTTAGGATGGACTGGAAGGTGTGTTGAATTCATGTGAATCCTCACACATCTCATTTTTTCCCTTCCACATTTCTTTGGAGATTGCTTTTGGGATGACAACTATAAATTTAAATGCTAGACCTAATTAGCCTAACCCAAATAGTGTCCATGAGGTTATGGTTGGTATATAAAGGATGGAATTATTTTGGAATAATATAAGACAAATTGTGTGTGTTGTGTGAAGTATATGTGTAGCATAGTGATCCAAAAGCACTATAGAGCAGAGATGAAGATGATTTTCGATATGTTTTGAATTGTGAACTTTTATCAACATTTTAATGGATGCGGTTCTCTACATCTCAACCCTATAGATGTATCTTTATCTACAGTATTGTATTTTCCCCTACGGAAGTGATATTTAGTGTTGCAAGTCTCTTTTTTGTATCTTGCCCTAAGGTTGTGCACCCTATCTTAGCAAGTCATCTCAAGGGCAATGCACTCCTTGGCCTCTAGCCTAATTTTTGTAACTTGATTATTCATATAGTGAGATAGCTATCATCGTGGTTTTTCCTAGTTTGGGTTTTCCACAAAAAAATTATTGGTGTTATTATGTGGTTTCTTTTGTGGTTACAATCATTTACTTTCACACATATGTTAGATGGAATTAATGTCAAGATAAAGGCTAGATTTGATTAAAATTTTTGTGTATGTTGATCTATGTCCACCCCCCCTCCCGGAAACTAGTAGTGTTTGACAATTGGTATCAATTAAAGGTTCCTAAATTAATAGCCTAATAGTTGAGGTAGATTTGAGTTTTTGAACATTATGTTTAGTTCTAATTTGGATGCTATGGAACAAAATTAATGGGACATTGATTTTGTGGAAGACATGGTTGTAGCATTGAGGCATGTTCTATTAGATATGGATTAAAGCAAAATCAAGTGCAAGAAAGAAAAGAGAAGATCACCTATCTAAGAAAGCTACTTGATGAAGGAAGAAAGGTTATTGATGATCTTGTAACAAAGCTACATGACAAAATCAAATAATGCATAAAACTTGAAGAAGAGGTGGACATGTTGAAGAAAGAGTTGAAGGAAGAAAAAAAAAAATTACAAAGGTCTAAATCTTAAAGATGGTAGTGAAGTGCTTGATGTGATGCTTAATGCTCAAAAGAAAAACAAAGATAAAGGTGGAATTGGATTTGAAAATTGTGAAAGTTATAAGAGTTTAAATAACGGAGACAAAGGAAAGGAAAAGGTCAAGGATAAACTGAAGGAATCTAGCAAAGATTAACAAGTCTTCATTCCATTTTAGATCAAGAAGATTGATATAAGGAATCATGTTCAAACCAGGTATTCATCAACCTTTAATAGAAATTATTTTTAATGCAAGAAATTTGGACATAGAACTAGTGAATATAGAACTCAGATCAGATTGAAGTCATTTAATGGTCAATGTTACACTTGCAATAAGTTTGGACATAAGGCAAGTGAGTAAAGAAGTAGGATGGTATGGAGTGGATATGTGAATAAAAATTATGATGGAAATATTCAGTCATTGAATGGATATTGTTATGCTTGCAACAAATTTGGGCACAAGGATTTTGAGTTTAGATCTAATGTCAGGAGAAGTGGAAATGGTCTACAACAAGGTCTGACTTGTTATAATTATAATAAAATTAGACACATTTCTAGGTTTTGTAGAGGAAGGAATGATAATTCTACTAGTTGGTAAAGATGATTGACGTTACTGAAGAAAATGAGAAGATACAAAAGACATGGGTAAATAAACTAGATGAGAAGGTGTAAGAAAATAGTGAGGATGTGTTTACACCTACAAGATAAGTAGGGATGACATTAGGGCATTAACTGGTATGTGTTGAACTAGTAGAGTCCCAAAGAAGAAGATTGTGAAGAATGTCATTGTTGCATATTTGACTGGTGCTAACTCGGATGGAAGGGCAATGATAGTTGAATATATTTTTGATTTGGGCATCAAGTATATGATGAATATTCTGGCATACAAGATCCACCATAAAAAATGGAAGGTTTTTGCAATCACTATATCCATTTACACTGCACGTCAGATGGTGGTTGTTAGAGAGAGAGTCAACCTGTGTGTGTTTATGAGGGAGCGGTTTCTAGAGATCATGAAAAGAATGAAGAAAAGTAAGAACCCAATTAAATATGGATCTTTGATTACTTGTTTGGAATTCATGTTTATGAATGATCTTCCAGCAACTAAGAATCATATTTGGGATAAGTTTTCTCCTATAGACGTACAAATTAGACAACATATTAGGAGTTTTGGGACTAACAACAAAGTGCTCAATACATTATATTCTAGCTACTTTAAAAATCTTAAAGACACTATGCAAGATAGAGAAAGGTTTCCTCTGTATGTGGTCTAGAAGTAAAGGGATGTGTTCACATTTTCTGTAGGTAGAGATAAATGTTATATTAAGGTTGTTGAGTCAAGGACTACATGGATTTTGGAGATACCTTATGAGGTATTGACAAAATAGATTGGGAGACATATTGCTATAGTTATATAATTATTAGTAGAACCAAATGAGCCTAGATTTGATATTGTAGGAGAGATTGAAGCTAAGTTGGGGCAAGAGAAAATAGACAAAGGACATTGTAAGAGGATAGAGAAGTTATATAAGGAGATTGGTTTACCTATAGTTGCAAAATAATTTGGTGTGACTCCTATTGAGGGATCATCAAGACAGGGATAGAGGAGGATGAGGTTTGTGTCTACCTCCACTTTAGTAAAGATAGGTTCCCCTAGAGCCCCAACTAGGTTAGTTGTAAGTGTGAAGAAGGCAATTAGGTGAAAATAGAAAGCTACAATAAAGAAATATGATCTAGAGCCTGAAGTAGAAGAAGTGGAAAGAAGAATTTTGGATGAGGAAGTGAAGAAGAAACAATTTAATATTCGCACAAGGTCCAAGGGGACTAAGGTAGAAGAAGTGGAAGAAGAAGAACAAAAAGAATATGACACAATGCCTCTAGTCAAAAGGAAGAGATCATTCTGGTATCAGAGCTTGGTCCTCTATTTTCAAAAGCCTAACAACTTGAGGAAGATCTTGACACCAGTAGAGATGGAAAATTTGAGAAAGCAATTGGAAACAACTCTTTCAGACAATGTTGTAGAAAAAGTAAAGAATATCAAACTTGAGGATGATGTAAAGGCTGCAGAGGATATTATTTGAGGACTTCAAGAAAATTACACTATAGCAAGAAATAAAAGAAGAGAACTTTGTGAAAATGTGAGGCCCTACCCCGACTCATCCTAGCATTTATGTTATTTTCATGATGAGACTATTATGGATGCTTTATTTTTATGCATTATGGATTTAGAACTTATATGATTCCATGATCTGGATAACATTGATGTATATTGATGCTTCTTTTTTATGCATTATATGAAACTTTATGTGATGCTAGAATAGAATTACTTTGAGATGATGTATGTCATGATTGGATTTGCAGGACTTTATTATGATGATAGAAATAGGATGTGTGTGTTATAAATGGATCAAAATTATGAGAATCATGATAATTGCTTATGTGGATTAACTGGGATATGTGAGATATTGTTTTATTAATGTCAATTGTATGCAGAGTGTTTGTTGTGTATTCAAATTCATGTGTTTAGTAATATATATGGTTATTTGGAATTACTAATGTGTAAATTGAGATGCGCAGGAAAATTATCCATCTGACCATGGAAATATTATGGAGAACCAAACCTAGACTTATGTATGTTTGTAAAGCCAGGGGTTGTCTATTTGGAGAGACAACACCCTGTTTGTATCATATTTTATTTGTGAAAGTAAATGATGCATGTGTGTTAAATTGATTTTATTAATTTGTGTAAATCCAACAAGAGACAAATTCCATGTGTAATTTTTATAATGTATTTTATTGTGTCACTTTACACATGTGCTGATTAGTGTCATTGATTTTGACTTGTCTCTTGGAGGGAGTTTGTTTCTACCAAAGCCCATCCCAAATATTTGAGTGTGGTCCCAAATTTGCCTTGGGTAGGGAGTCTTGGGAGTGGTCAACTCAGGTTTGACCCGTAGGTTAACTTTAGTTGGGTTTCTAAGGGGTCAAATGGACTCCTAGGGCTAGTTTTAGGGCTTTTCCAAAGGTCCAAAGGGTATACCTATGAGTTAGGGGTGTTTTTAAACATGTGACTACTCCCATGTGACTGTTTAGTCACCTCAAAAAGTGGTTTTTCCAAGGTGAGCGAAAATTCAACTTAGAAGGTTCCACCTACAATAGACAACCTTCCCTTTTGATGTCAGACTCTCTTCCCCATCCTCTCTTACCTTTTCTCTTTCCAGTTTTAGCAACATGTAAGAGGTTGGGAAGACCAACCAATGGGAACTCTCACTCTATCCAAGGGGTTGGGAAGAGTGAGAGAGGCCTTCTTAGGCAAGGATTAGGGACTTAGTGAGTTAATCACCCACTCTCCATTGTTGGAGATTGTGCAATTTTGAAGAATAGTTGTAGGATAGAATTTTGGCTAAGTGTTGGTGAAAAGATAATGTGGATTTGGGCTGCTCATCCCCAACTAGATCTATCAAAACCTTTGGGCAGATTAAGGTTGGTTCTTACTCTCTTTTTTGTTTATGTTGTATATGCATGTTTGAAGAAATGCTTGTATGAAAGAGTTGATTATTTGTATATTACTTTGTGAAAGAAAATGTGATTTTTCCCCTTTGTTCTTTTTATGTTTTTTCTTGTATTGGGAGTGTTCAAAGTCTTCTACTCTTGGGAGAGTAGGATGGTCTTGGGGTGGAAGAATTTTGACAGCCTTGGGTGAGAGGCTCTCCTTTATGGAGAGTGATATCAAGGGTGTTCTTTTGTGACCCTTGCTGCATACCCTTGTTTATGCATTTGGGGATCATAAGGAGAGATGATATGACTTATATGCCTTTGGGGGGCATAAGGATGTGGGGATGTATTTGTGTTGTATTTGGTTGCCATGAGGTGGCTTGAGATGTTCCATGCTTGTAGTCTCCCCAATGGTATTTGGTCCACTTCCACCCTTGGAAAATCATCACAAGTTGTGGTGAAGTGTAGCCTTGGTTGGGAAAATTGTTTGTTGTGTGTTTATCCCTTGCTTGTTGTGGTTGTATGTGTGTAACCCGTCTAGTGCTTAGTTCTCCAAGCTCAGGGGTGGCTTCTAGTAAGCCTAGGCTGGGAGGTGAGCACTCCATGGTCAAGCCTTATGTTATATTTGCAGGTGGCTTGGAATGGGAAGGAAAAAGAAAGATAGAAGTTGCTAGTTTTTACTTGAGTTGCAAAAAAGATTAGGAAAAGAGATAATGTATTTAAGTTGTAGCTATGTAAGGGAAAGATAAATGTTGCATTTATTTTTCAAAAGAAAAAGAATGTATCCATTTTATATGCAAGTCCTCATTTAAAAAAAGAGACTAATTGGGTTTCATACCCATTTGTATTGTTAACTACATCCTATTCTAAATATGCTATTAAGAAGTGCCTTATTCTATTAAGTTACTTTCGCAAACTGAAATGTATATTCTTTTATTAAGTCCCTATAGTTACTAAAATGATGTTTTGATGCATTCTTGTTATATTGAAATATAAAAGTTCATTTTATTATTTCATGCAAATTGAAATTTTGGAAATAGGAAAAGCAAGTGTTTAGGACTATTTGAGATAGATTCAAGTTCAATAAATGGTTAAATAGGGTTAATGTGCCTACCTCTAAATTGATTTTTAATGTTTCCTAGGCTAAAGTAGTTGCTGTTAGAATTTACTATATTTTGTCATTTCATTTACTAGTAGAAAATATATCTGATTTATTACATTTTGTCATTTTAATTACTGCAAAGAAAAAATCCTAGATTTTATTCCCTATCTCTAAAGTTAGCAACTAGCTGTCAAAAAGAAAGATACAATGCATTATTTTAAATCTATTTGTTTAGAAAACTTGCTGTTAGTGTTCTTTTTAAATAGGAAAGAAATGTAGAGAATGCTTTAATAAAAAACATTAATATAATATTTCTCACTATGCTAGGCTATAAGTGCTAGATATAAAATTAGTTCATGACTTATGTCTAAACATGATAAATATAGAAATTAAAGCCTAAATATTATCATAATAGAAAATGAATAATACATCTATTTCATGCTGCTATTTTCTTTATTAGTTTCTGCATGGTTTATTAAGTTAAAAAAAAGAACAAGAGAAATTATAGCATGCTAAAGTTATATATATATATATATATATATATATATATATATATATATATATATTATGATGTATTGTTTTAATTTTTTTTTTTTTTTAAATTAAAAAAAAAAAGAGACTGCACCGAACTCTCTGCAGGTATATATATATATATATATATTACGATGTATTGTTTTAATTTTAAAAAAAAAAAAATTTAAAAAATAAATTATAAAAAAAAAGAGACTGCATCGAACTCTCCGCGGGAGGCCAGGCAGCTCGGGACCCCTGTGGGCCACGACCCATAGAGGCACCTGCGGCGTCGCTGCGGGCCGCAACCCGCAGGGGTGGCCTTGGCCACCACTGTGGGTCGCGTCCTGCAGAGACGCTGCGGCGCCGCTGCGGACTGCGACCTGCAATGGCACCTAGGTGCCACTCCGGGAGGCCCTTCCTTCCCTGTTATAACTGCCCCTGTGCCTTGTTAAAACTCC